>NW_027507784.1:154591327-159431327 GCF_037356315.1 Lithobates pipiens
CCCTCTCCCCTCTCTCCCCCTCTCTCTCCTCTCTCTCTCTCTCTCTCTCTCTCTCTCTCTCTCTCTCTCTCTCTCTCTCTCTCTCTCTCTCCCCTCTCTCTCCCCTCTCCCCCTCTATTTTCTTCTTTCTTCTCCTATTTTCTTCTTTCTTCTCCTATTTTCTTCTTTCTTCTCCTATTTTCTTCTTTCTTCTCCTATTTTCTTCTTTCTTCTCCTATTTTCTTCTTTCTTCTCCTATTTTCTTCTTTCTTCTCCTATTTTCTTCTTTCTTCTCCTATTTTCTTCTTTCTTCTCCTATTTTCTTCTTTCTTCTCCTATTTTCTTCTTTCTTCTCCTATTTTCTTCTTTCTTCTCCTATTTTCTTCTTTCTTCTCCTATTTTCTTCTTTCTTCTCCTATTTTCTTCTTTCTTCTCCTATTTTCTTCTTTCTTCTCCTATTTTCTTCTTTCTTCTCCTATTTTCTTCTTTCTTCTCCTATTTTCTTCTTTCTTCTCCTATTTTCTTCTTTCTTCTCCTATTTTCTTCTTTCTTCTCCTATTTTCTTCTTTCTTCTCCTATTTTCTTCTTTCTTCTCCTATTTTCTTCTTTCTTCTCCTATTTTCTTCTTTCTTCTCCTATTTTCTTCTTTCTTCTCCTATTTTCTTCTTTCTTCTCCTATTTTCTTCTTTCTTCTCCTATTTTCTTCTTTCTTCTCCTATTTTCTTCTTTCTTCTCCTATTTTCTTCTTTCTTCTCCTATTTTCTTCTTTCTTCTCCTATTTTCTTCTTTCTTCTCCTATTTTCTTCTTTCTTCTCCTATTTTCTTCTTTCTTCTTTTCACCTGGTAATCTTGCTAGCAACAGCCTTCCTGTTCCTTTGTCTATGCTCCCCTCCCCTATTGCAACACCCATGGTTATCACTGAACGGACATCAAAACATTCACTTCAGTTCAATCCACCAAGCATGCCGTTACAGCCCAAAATGAGGTGGTGGTCAGTACTTATATATTGACCTTTGACCTTTTGTTAAGAAATATGAGGCAGACCAAAAAAATACCCTTTAAAGGGAAAGGGCGATAGAGTGGGGGTACATATGGTGGAAATCAAGAAATCCACTTTAGTCCAAGCCACCCTGCACCATGCCCAAAGTACGGTGCATCCGGAAAGTATTCGCAACGCTTCAGTTTTTCCACATTTTGTTATGTTACAGCCTTATTCCAAAATGGATTAAATTCATTATTTTCCTCAAAATTCTACACACAATACTCATAATGACAAAGTGAAAAGTTAATCTTTGCAAATTTATTAAATATAGAACAAAAACTCACAGGTCCACAAGTATTCACCGCCTTCGTTCCATACTTTGAAGCACCTTTGGCACCAATTACAGCATTGAGTATGATGCTACCAGGGGCCGGTTCTCCCGTTCTTTGCTGGACCACTCAAGCTCCATCAGGTTGGATGGGAAGCATCCGTGCACAGCCATTTACAGGTCTCTCCAGGGATGTTCAATTGGGTTCAAATCTGGACTCTGGCCTGGCCATTCGGACATTCACAAAGCTGTCCCATAGTTACTTTTTTTGTTGTCTTGGCTGTGTGCTTAGGGTCGTTGTCCTGTTGGAAGATGAGTCTTCGCCCCAGTCTGAGGTCCAGAGCGCTCTGGAGAAGGTTTTCATATCAAGGATGTGTCTGTACACTGCTACTTTCATTTTTCCCTCGATCCCGACTAGTCTCCCAGTTCCTGTAGCCGAAAAACATCTCCATAGCATGATGCTGCCACCTCCATGCTTTACCGAAGGGATGTATTGGCCAGGTGATGAGTGGTGCCTGGTTTCCTCCAGACTTGTTTGCTATTCAGGTCAAAGAGTTCAATCTTTGTTTCATCAGATCAGAGAATCTTGTTTCTCATGATCTGAGAGTCCTTCAGGTGCCTTTTGGCAAACTCCAGGCAGGCTGTCATGTGCCTTTTACTGAGGAGTGACTTCCGTCTGGCTACTCAACCATACAACCCTGATTGGTGGAGTGCTGCAGAGACGGTTTTTCTTTGTGGAGAGAGGAGAAGCTTCCAGAAGAACGAGTCCAAACCTCATACTTTTACGGATGATGGAGGCCACTGTGCTCAGTGGGACATATAATGCTGCAGACATTTTTCTGTACTCTTCCCCAGATCTTTGCCTTGATTAAATCCTGTCTCGGAGGTCTATAGACAATTCCTTGGACTTCATGGCTTGGTTTGTGCTCTGACATGCACTGTTAACTGTGGGACCATTTATATAGATAGGTGTGTGCCTTTCCAAATCATATCCAATCAACTGCGTTTAGCGCCGGTGGACTTCAGTCAAGTTGTAGAAACATCTCAAGGATGATCAGTGGAAACTGGATGCACCTGAGCTCAATTTTGAGTGTCATGGCAAAGGCTGTAAATACTTATATACATGTGTTTTTTTTTTTTTTTATATATATAAATTAGCAAACATTTCAAATAGTTTGTTTGCATTGTCATTATGGGGTATTGTTTGTAGAATTTTGAAGAAAATTATTGAATTTAATCTATTTTGGAATAAGGGTGTAACATAAAATGTGAAAAAAAAGTGAACAGCCGTGAATACTTACTGGATCCACTGTATAGGATGCTTAGCCAGCAGGGATCCTGTTACACCAAACTGAAAACTTTGAGATAGATTTCTTAATTGTAAAATTATAGTGCACAGAGAACTTAATAATGCGCTATATCCAGATCAGCCTCTATGACCAGCAGGCCTATTCCTACATAGGTGGGCTTTATCCAGATCAGTCACTATGGCTAACAAGCCAAGAGGGACTGTATCCAGACCAGGGGAGGGCTGGCAGCCTTAGGCCTAGGGGGCAAGTACAGTCAAGTGGCCCATTGATCCACCCTATCAGCGTAGCCTCACCAGTGCCCATCAGCTCAGCCTCACCAGTGCCCATCAGCGCAGCCTCACCAGTGCCCATCAATGCCGATCAATGCAGCTTCACCAGTGCCCATCAGCTCAGCCTTGTGGGCAGTGACCTTGAGTGTGTAGGGTGCTCTACAATCAAGGACAGTGGTTCCTCTAGAGGACAGTCAATTCTCTAAAGGCCTTGTGGGAATGTACCTGCTGTGACAGGTGAAATTTGGGCCTAAAATTGCACTGCAGCATGGACTAGTGAGTGTCTTGTTTTGGAACTGTGATATTCCTCCTTTTGGCAGTAACCCCTGGGTTATGAAGGCTTGTGTCTGTCATTTTTGTTTGTTTTTGAGTATGTGTGTTACACGTCTGTGCCCCACACTGACCCCAATCAGAATTCAGCTGTATAACCCTCAGCAAGCCATGGCTTCATGCAGGCAGAGGGGTGAGAAGGACAATGTACTGGGCACCCAAATCCCTTTATCAGGTAGATGTTCCCCCTGCAACTGCTCACTAAAGGGCCAGATAGCGTTGAAACCCCACCCTTATCTGGTATCTCCACTGTTTTAGGGGCAAAGTCCCTCCACATCCTTTGTGTCAAGGGAGCGATTCTTTTCAGCTATAGTTGGACTGCAGGATAAACTCTTAGAAGTTCTCATTGGCTCGGGATGCAAACTTGGGCACTTTCCTTACCCCTTCTCCACATTTGAGGTAGAGTGAGGGGTTAGAGAAGGTTCCTCTGGATGAGGAAGAAGTAGAAGTTGAGGATCAGGAATCCGCTGTACATGAATCCTCACAGGAGGACTCTCTGGGTAGAAACAAAAACCTATTGTGCGCTTCTTGGAGGATGTGGTACTTTGGGTTACTACTACCAAAATCTTCTAAAGTCACTGTTTTTGGGTCCTGTTGGCCACCTAAAGTTCCCAGGTCTTTCTCAGTGCACCTTAAAGCGCAGTTCCACCTGAACCTTTCCAAATGAAGTCAGCAGCTACACCAACTGTAGCTTCTGAATTTTCACATTAGGGCAATTACCTGTCCTGGAGTCCAGCGATGTCAGCACTGCAACCAATGTTTACATGGCAATTTTTTTTAATTTGAATAAGACACTAACTGTCCTGGTCTTTAAGGCTGGATTCACACCTATGCATTTTTAGTGCTTTTTGCATTTTGCAGATTTGCACTGCAGTCCATTTAACATGGTTTCCTATGGAACATGTTCTGTAGTACAAATCTGCAAAATGCAAAAAGCACTAAAAATGCATAGGTGTGAATCCAGCCTAAAGATACCATGAATAAGAGGTTACAAACCCTCTTTAAAGTATCTTTCTCTCTGGGAGCAGCTCTGCAGCCTGCGGTGTCGTCTGTGGGTTTGTAGGTGCTCCATTCCAGGGAATCTGATCTTGAAGATCATGTTAACAGGCAGGTCCTTGAAGACTTTCCAAGACCCCCTGAGTTTCTTGGTGGATGTGTTGAAAGAATCCATAAGGCTGCTGTCCATATGAGTAGTATCCTGTGGCTGAAGTGTTGGCCAGTGGAACCTCTACCGGAAAGCAAATGGTGAGGCTGTCCTTTGAATGCAAATATATCTTTGGACCATCCTTGAACACCTATATCCAGAAGGGACTGTGAGGCAAAGCATGCTCTTACCCCTTAAAATAGGAGGGAACATAATGCAGAAGATTTATTAAATCTGGAGCACCCAGAATGTGCATGGTAGCCAATCGGGTTCTAACTTCAGCTTGTTCAATAAAATGTTAACCGTAAAACCTAGCAGCTGATTGGTTTCTATGCAGAGTTGCACCAGATTTGGCAGGCTCTAGTTTAAGTAAATCCCCTCCCAACTTTCTAATAGTTAGGTATGCAGGTACCAAAAAGAATCTTAAAGTTATTTATTTATTCTTTTAACTATGTTAAAAATGTATGTTATGTGACCACACATCTTTTCTTCCCAATAGTGGGAGGCAGGATTATAGGACACTGTTCAGACATGTATGCTTGTATTCCAAAGTCTATTTAGCCTTAGGCAAGATGCAGTCTGTGCTTGAGGGGGGCATATTCAAGAGGCCTGTAATCAGGACTGGGTATGTGCCAGAGGCAGACTATGATTGGTCAGGGATTGTGGTGATGGAACAAAGTACCCAATACAGGCATTTTGTGTGTCTGCACAGTGTTCTCTACCTCGAAATGGCCAGCCAAAAATGACCACACAAGCTCAGATCAGCATGTGATCTGATGTGATCTGATCTTCATCTAAGTTACAACAATAGACAATCAGTCTGCTTAAACTAATAACACACAAAGAATTAAATGTTACCGTGTTTTTATTGAACACACCATGTAAACATTCACAGTTCAAAAAGTATGTGAACCCTTGGATTTAATAACTGGTTGAGCCTCCTTTGGCAGCAATAACTTCAACCAAACGTTTCCCGTAGTTGCAGATCAGACGTGCACAACAGACGGGGGTAATTCTTGACCATTCCTCTTTACAGAACTGTTTCAGTTCAGCAATATTCTTGGGCTGTCTGGTGTGAATCGCTTTCTTGAGGTCATGCCACAGCATCTCAGTCGGGTTGAGGTCAGGACTCTGACTGGGCCACTCCAGAAGGTGTATTTTCTTCTATTTAAGCCATTCTGCTGGTAATTTACTTCTATGCTTTGGGTCTTTCTCCTGTTGCAACACCCATCTTCTGAGCTTCAGCTGGTGGACAGAAGTCCTTAAAGCGGAGGTCCACCCTAAAATGGACCTCCGCTCATCGGAATCCCCCTCCC
This sequence comes from Lithobates pipiens, assembly GCF_037356315.1. NCBI lineage: Eukaryota > Metazoa > Chordata > Amphibia > Anura > Ranidae > Lithobates > Lithobates pipiens. Next base: position 154,596,986 of record NW_027507784.1, read on the forward strand.
CTCCGGCGCCACAATTGGCACCTTTCAGGGGGGAGGGGGGTGCAGTTACCTGGATAATCCAGGTAACTGCACCCACTTCCGGGATAGCTGTCTGCGGAAAGGGGCGTCGATTACGCCCCTTTCCGCAACTGCCCGCCCCTTTGCGCAAGTGCCCCGCTGCCTGCTGGGAAACACACAGTTCCCAGAGGCAGCGGGGACCGTCCGGATTGCGCCGCGCGGCTCGCGCATGCGCAGTAGGGAACCGGGAAATGAAGCCAAAAGGCTCCATTTCCTGATTCCCATACCCAAGATGGCGGCGGCAGGACCCGACAGACGACCTAGCGATCGGCTTCGGGTGCCGACATCGCGGGCGCGCTGGACAGGTAAGTGTCACTATTTTAAAAGTCAGCAGCTGCAGTATTTGTAGCTGCTGGCTTTTAAAAAAAAAAAAAAAAAAGCGGAGTCCCGGTGGACTCCCGCTTTAAGTTCTCCTGCAAAATGTCTTGATAAACTTGGGAATTCATTTTTCCTTTGATGATAGCAATACGTCCAGGCCATGACACAGCAAAGCAGCTCCAAACCATGATGCCCCCACCACCATACTTCACAGTTGGGATGAGGTTTTGATGTTGGTGTGCTGTGCCTCTTTCTCCACAAATAGTGTTGTGTGTTTCTTCCAAACAACTCTACTTTGGTTTCAGAATATTTTGCCAGTACTGCTGTGGAACATCCAGGTGCTCTTGTGCAAACTGTAAATGTGCAGCAATTTTTTTTTGGACAGCAGTGGCTTCTTCTGTGGTATCCTCCCATGAAATCCATTCTTGTTTAGTGTTTTACATATCATAGATTCGCTAACAGGGATGTTGGCATATGCCATAGACTTTTGTAAGTCTTTACCTGACACTACGATTCTTCATCACCTCATTGAGCAGTCTGCGCTGTGCTCTTGCAGTCATCTTTACAGGATGCCCACTCCTAGGGAGAGTAGCAGCAGTGCTGATCTTTCTCCATTCATAGACAATTTGGCTTATCGTGGACTGATGAACAGCAAGGCTTTTGGAGATACTTTATAACAATTTTTAATCGTAAGTCTGAGAGCTCTTTTGTCCGAGGCATCATTCACATCAAGCAATGCTTCTTGTGAAAATCAAACCCAGAACTGTTGTGTGCTTTTTATAGGGCACGGTGGCTGTAACCAACACCTCCAATCTCATCTCATTGATTGGACTCCAGTTAGCTCATTCGTCTAAGGGTTCACATATGTTTTCCACCTGCACTGTGAATGTTTACATGGTGTGTTCAATAAAAACATGGTAACGTTTAATTCTTTGTGCGTTATTGGTTTAAGCAGACTTTGATTGTCAAACGTCACTTAGATGAAGTTCAGATCACATTTTATGACCAATTTGTGCAGAAATCCGTATCGTTCCAAAGGGGTTCACATACTTTTTCTGCAACTGTATGTAAAGAACCTACCTAGCAATGAAACCTCATCCCAAAACGTCAAGGAAAAATATAGAAAGAAATGCCCCAGGAATTGCACGGGTGAGGGTAGGAAGCGTATGAAGCAAGTATGAAAGGTTTTTATTCAAAATAGATAAAATACATGATTAAAAGACATATATTGAACACGTCATACAGTAAATCTCCTGAAGCATGACAGAAAGAACTCAAGAAAGACACAAAGAAGTGCGAGAACAAAATCATGACAATCAGGATACCCAACATGTTTCGGAATTTTGCTTTATATAGTTCCTTTTTCAGGGGTTTTAAAGATATACTGTACAATCTATCATGACAAATACACAAATATAAATTCGTCAAAAAAAAAAAAAAAAAATATATATATATATATATATATATATATATATAACATATGCATAGGATGGGGGCAACAGCATAGACCATGGTAAAAGATAAAAGGCAAAAAAATTGGAAAACTTCACAGATGCTTCAAAGCCCAGTGACTAAACAGGTATCACTTTAAACTCCAAAAAATTGAAAAGGTTGAAACAATGTAATAGCCCAGTTTTTAGTAGTTAAGGACTGACATCTAAAGGGGTACGAGTAATCTCCCAGTAGTAGTCATCAATCCTGCCATCAAACCAAGGACCGAACAAGTATAGCAGGCTATGGAATCCACAAGGAACAACAGAGATAGAATCCGGACCCCTAAACGTAAACAATATGTAATATGTAAATAAAAATGACCAGTAGTCAACGAATACATGTATGTTGTTAGTAAAGAAAATTATTCCTGCGCCTAGTCAGGGTAAAAGTAGATAGTGAAATATCTGAACCCAGGGGAGTAATAAGTAAAGAAGAGGAGGTAGTGGTGCGCTGTACGATGGAGGAATATGCTTATCAACAAGGGCAATATACTGAATCCACAGTTAGGAGGTACAGAATAAAGTTTAGGGTAAAATAAATAGGTAAAAACACAATGTAAATGTGTGCCTATTAAAATAGTAATCCTTTTAGTGCTAATATAGTTTAGAACATCAATATATAAAATACAATATAAAAAACAACGTAAAAATAAACAAAATCAATTCCAAAGTGCAGCGTGTTGCGATAACCAAAAAATTGCATAAAGTGCAAGTGCTCTGGTGTGATGCACATAGGCAAACCTTAGTGTCCCCTAAGCGACCGGAAGTGACGTAGACCGAGCCCGCAGCTGGTTTGTACATTGCCTGATACACTCTGTGTTTGTTAGTATTTTAATATATTTTTAAATAAAAGATCTGACTGTTGAAACATTTTACACTATGGAGTATTCTTCCTCCATATCTGTTTAAACCCACATACACGTTATACTACTGAGGAACCCTTACTGCAATATCCCAGAGAAATCCCTTAAAGGGACAACACCATTTGTCAGGACCTGGGAACTCCATACTAAAGGGAAACTCCGCCAAAGGATCCTAAAGTTCTTTATATACGCTGTTACTTTACAGCGGTGAGGTAAGGGAACACCCATCATCAGAATACATGGAACCACGAAGGATATATCCCCTATCACCAGCACCACTGCCCTCTCCATTGCAATATTCCCACTTTTTTCACAAATTATTATGTTGAAGTAGTCACATTCTGTGCGATTATAGGAATAATCGCAGCACTCTGCACTTGAATATGGACATTTGTTCAATACACCAGTATTGTTTGTCACAATATTTCTATATATATTTGAAGGTTTGCCTATGTGCATCACACCAGAGCACTTGCACTTTATGCAATTTTTTTTGTTATTATTTTTACGTTGTTTTTTATATTGTATTTTATATATTGATGTTCTAAACTATATTAGCACTAAAAGTATTACTATTTTAATAGGCACACATTTATATTGTGTTTTTACCTATTTATTTTACCCTAAACTTTATTCTGTACCTCCTAACTGTGGATTAAGTATATTGCCCTTGTTGATAGGCATATTCCTCCATCGTACAGCGCACCACTACCTCCTCTTCTTTACTTATTACATATATGTTGTACTCGAGCCTATATATATAGAAAATTAATTCACTGATGGAAATAGTTGCTAATACACTATTGGAACAAAGTGGCAGACTACTCCAAGGGGACACAACCAGGTAAAGAGTAGTACTAACATGAAGCATGTCAGAAAGTATATGCATAAATACTTGTATATATTGACAATCCTCAGAGCGTGAATGCCAAATAAATTGTCCACGGTCTATAAAGCTAAATGTCCTAAGCGTAATGCTAGGAATCGGAACATATCCGCCACTGGGAACCAGTCAGTGCAGAGAGGTGTCACAGGACCTGTTGAGGACAGAACTGCCTGCAGGATCTGCACTGTGACACCTCTCTGCACTGACTGGTTCCCAGTGGCGGATATGTCCCTCGGCTCCTCTGCAGACAGGAAGTGTGATGTGCATAGGAAAATTGCTTCGCCCCCAGTGATTTGTTCTGCACCGATGACTACCCTCTGATTACTGCCCATTTCTCTGAATCGGTGCTTATGCCGATTGCTTTGGAACCACCGTCTTGGGACTATCATCCAACCTTGAATGGATTGGAGATGCAGTCGTTGTGTTACCATCCAGCTTGCCATCATCTCATCACCGGGAACTCAGCACTATAATCTTATTAGACGCACTGCCTTATGGTATATGCATCCACCTGGTTTGATAAGAGTACCCATCCTCACATTTGAATATGTTTTAGATGTTTACCAGTGCATTCCTGATCCATCTTGACCACATGTTTTCTGCTTCAGTTGAAGATTGAAGAGAAAGTTTTCCATTCATTGGACACTATACATGTGGACATTTGGTCATTGGACTATTGTAGTTTATCACAATAATTCCATATTACTTTGGTGTATGTCCTTATGTCACAGATATCTGTTTCTGTTTATAGGTTATTTTGATTAGTTTTAGTTTAGCCATAGCTCATTTGAGGTGGCTTTGTTGCCATTTTTTTAGCGCTACACTATTTGTTAGATACTGCCATTTGGACTTTGTTTGTTCGTGTGTTAGCAGCTTATTAATATTTGCACATTCCTTTTTAACGTTTACTTTGGGTTTAGCGCAGTATTTTCACTCTTTTTTTTATTTTATTTTTATTTTTTTAACATGTGCTCTATATTGCCCTGTTGCTTTGGGCTAAAATAAGATAGAGGAAAGGGACTTCTATACAGAGAATATACAGTACATTTGTTCCTTTAGAAATCCGATATTTGTTTTGTAGTTTGCTGCCATCTAGTGGGTTACATGCTGCATACAGTGTAGAGGGAATTTGCCGTTTCCAAAATAAAATGGGAAGCAGCTCAATTTATTACTAGCTACCAAAAAAAGGTGCATGTTGCAGCACTCCCAAATTTTATTAATGTGGTTTCAGCAATACAGCTTATTTGAAGCTCTGACAAATATCACAGCATCTGTATTTACAAGACAACACTCAGGCTTGCTTCAGCCCTTCATCAAGTATGACACACATCTGAACTCCTTACAAAATATATAGTTTCTCTGGGAACCCGAAATGGCACCAGTCACTAATTCTAGTAACATATTTCTATGAATTAAAAAAACAGCAAGTGATTAACCACTTAAGCCCCGGACCAATTTGCAGCCAAAGGACCAAGCCCCTTTTTGTGATTCGGTACTGCATCAATTTAACTGACAATTGCGTGGTCATGCAATGTGGCTCCCAAACAAAATTGGAGTCCTTTTTTTTTCTCCCACAAATAGAGCTTTCTTTTGGTGGTATTTGATCACCTCTGCGTTTTTTTTGCGCTATAAACAAAAATAGAACGACAATTTTGAAAAAAATGCAATATTTTTTACTTTTTGCTATAATAAATATCTCCAAAAAATATATAAAAAAAACAATTTTTTTTCCCCAGTTTAGGCCGATACATATTCTACATATTTTTGGTAAAAAAAAATCGCAATTAGCGATTATTGATTGGTTTGCGCAAAAGTTATAGCGTTTACAAAATAGGAGATAGTTTTATAGCATTTTTATTAATAATTATTATTTTTTTTTTACTAGTAATGGCGGAGATCAGGGATTTTTATTGTGACTGCGACATTAGGGCGGACACATCAGACATTTTTGACACATTTTTGGGATCATTGTCTTTTATACAGCTATTTAAATGCACTGATTCCTGTGTAAATGACACTGGCAGTGAAGGAGTTAACCACTAGGGGGCAGTGTAGGTGTTATGTATGATGTTATGTGGGTTTTTTTTAATTGTAGGGGGCGTGGCCTGACATGTGACGTCACTGATCGTCTTTCCCTATAAAAAGGAACAGATGACAGTAAGAAGCAAGGGGAGAGGTTTGTTTACACAGACCTCTCCTCGTTCTTCAGCTCTGTGACCCGATCGCGGGACACCAGCGGCGATCGGCTGTGCTGGTCCCGCGGTCACGGAGCTCAGGACCGGGTCGGGAGTGCGCCGGCAGCGATGTGCTCCCGACCCATGGCTGGCCACTTAAAAAGCAACATACAGATACGTGCTTGTGCCCAGCCGCGCCATTCTGCCGACGTACATCGGCGTGAGGCGGTCCTTAAGTGGTTAATAAAACAGAAGTAACAAAGTCATTTAAAAATATATCGCACAGAAAATAAACCATAGTAGCATCCAATACAAAATAAGTCAGCAGTCAAGCAACCTTTATCCCTAGGGATCCTTCAGAGGTTGCTAGTGGTTCCTTCAGCAGAGACCAGTGGCAGACTTACTGTCTTGTTGTGCCTGAATAGTTGCAGCAAGTTTCACTCATCAGAATATTGTTCCAGCCGATGACCATCAAAGTAGGAGGCATTCTCTCCACTGATGACCAATGTATCAGAGCCTTCTTCCCCCCCGATTACCAATATAACAAAGCATTCTTACAATTGGCCATCAATATAAAGAGGCCATTTTCCCTCTGACCAAAAATGAAAGGAAGTTCTTCTCCCATGTTGACAGGGACAAGGGCCTCTTCCCCACAACCGTGGACTGCCTGCTCCTCCGCCTAACATTTCTTAAATAGCTAAGGGGCGGAGTCTCTTGATGACATGAGCGGATGACCCTGCCCCCTTGTGATATTATTGGCTCAGCATACCCCATTCTGCACATCTAATATGAACATATGCTGGCTTTTTCAAGGCATCCTCATAGATGGTAATACGGAAGGAATTGAAATGTTCAGATTACACTGAACTACAAGTTTTGTGAAATAATCGACCTCTGAGATAAAATGTGTTAATTCTTACATATTTTGATTAGATGAATTAGAAAACAGGTGATAAAGGTGCTGGTTGGCTAACGTTTTCACAATATTTCACAATAAAGATTGAGGCTCAGTTCACATATGAGCCGCGTGTGGCTCACAGCAGGGGTCCAGTGTGTGCTGATTCATAGTTTCAGGTCCGATTTCAGCCCAAATTTTGGCTGAAAAAAAAGCAACATACAGGTACGTCCACAATGTACTGGTGCATTGTGGTGCACAATGCACCAGATCTGCTGCGGAGATACATGAACCGACTCCATAGAGAGGCGGTCAAAATCTCCTGCTATTGCAAATTGAATGCGGATATCCCATATCCAATTCGCAATGGTGTGAATCCAGCCTTATACACAGGCAAGTATATTTGCCTACAAGGGAGGGAGCTGTCTGATGATCATGATGCCTCGTAACGTCTTGACAAAGTACATTAGAACAATGAAAATGGAACCACATGGAAGTGTATAAATGTATCTTCACTTTGAGACTAAATATTATTGCCAAACTGTAATTGTTATTTTATTGCAAGGCAATTTGTCTTGGTCCAGTAATGTTACTGGGGGGGGGGGGGGGGCGGGGTGTGCTGTCCGCACGCGGGTGACACCAGGCTAAGGCTGGCAGTCTAGCACCGGCATCACGCATCCCTCCTTCCCTTTCAGATTTCAGCTGCATATCAATGTGCAGGGAGAGTGGGGGAGGAAGGAGTGAGGCAGAGACGGGGTGCCCGGAGTCCGACACTGTCCCACACGCCGCAATCATCTCTCCCCGTCAGCTGCAGTCACTGCAGACCAGACTATAGCCACATCCTCCTTGGCTGAGGAGCCGGAGAAAGAGGGACAGTGTGCTACAGCACCTGCTCGAGGTATTGCAGAGGAGGGAGACTATGCTGCAAGGAGAGTCATTTTAGGGAGGGGGGTTTGTTTTGGGATATAAATAACTTGTGCTATAAGGAGGGGGCAGATTTAAAGTTTAACCCCCCAGCACAATTCCTCTCCTCTTCCAAAGCACCCCCTAGCACATGTCCTATAACCCCCTCAAAATCAAAGATCCTATCCCAGCTCTATTCACCCCCTGATCCCATCCCTGCTCCATCCACCCCCCCAATCCCATCCCTGCTCCATCCATCCCCCCAATCCCATCCCTGCTCCATCCCCCCCAATCCCATCCCAGCTCCATCCACCCCCCCAATCCCATCCCAGCTCCATCCACCCCCCCAATCCCATCCCAGCTCCATCCACCCCCCAATCTCATCCCAGCTCCATCCACCCCCCAATCTCATCCCTGCTCCACCCCAGCTCCATCAATTCCCCGATCCCATCTCAGCTCTATCCACCACCCCCTATGTCACCTCAGCTCCATCTATCCCCCCCGATTCCATCCACCCCCATCCCTCCCAGCTCCATTCATCCCCCGCTTCCATCCCAGCCACAACCTGATGCCATCCTGGATCCATCCACCCCGATCACATTCTGGCTCCATCCATTCCCCTGATTCCATCCTGGCTCCCTCCATTTCCCTAATTCCATCCTGGCTCCATCCGCTCTCCTGATCTCATCCTGGTTCCTTCAACCCCCCCGATCCTATTCCAGCTCCATCCAGCCCCCTGATCACATCCCAGCTCTATCTATCACCCCATCCCAGCTCCATCCATTCCCTTGATCCCATCCTGGCTCCTTCCATCCCCTGATCCTATTCCAGCTCCATCCAGCCCTCTGATCACATCCTGGCTCCATCCACCACCCCATTCCAGCTCCATCTATTGCCCTGATTCCATCCATTCCCCAGATTCCATCCCGGCTCCATTCATTCCCCTGATTCCATTCCAGCTCCATTCATGTTTTACTGTGACAGGTGACACCAATCCCAGTGACGTCACTGTCTTGGTCAGATCTACACATACAGGTACATCTAGTGGCTGGTGAAAGTGTCATTGCCCAACATTTCCAAGGAATAGTTGCGTGATATTTCTCCTCAGAAGCCAAGATTCCTCAAAACTATAAACAACACAGATAACTTCTGCTACATTTGTGGCAAGGTTATATTTGCATCTTAAAAGTGCAGTATGACGGCAGTGGTAAAATAGGCATACCACCTATATTTTGGAACTATAAGTGTAACTTCCCCCTGTAGGTGGAACTCTGTTTTAACTACAGCTTGAGGCTTGATCGTTCTTTGTTATACTGTTAATGTAGAACCAAACTTGCCATCAGCAGAAGGAGGAATAATATGGACCCTACAAGACTCTGCAGCACAAATGGTCCATCAATAGGGGCTGGTGGTGAAGTTTTGTCACTATTCCAGCCTCCTAAACTGAACTCTTTGCTGCAAAATTAAATTGACATCCCTGGACTTCTAAGGCCGCGTACACACGTTCGGAATTTCGGCCAGCAAAAGACCGATGAGAGCTTTTCATTGGAAAATGTGACGGTGTGTATGCTCCATCGGAATTTAGCCGGCCGAATTCCCGCCAGCAAAAATTTTATAGCATGTTCTCAATTTTTCCGATGGAAAAGCTTTTTATCAAAAATTCCAATCGTGTGTATGGAATCCCGATGCGCAAAAACTCACGCATGCTCAGATTCAACTACTAGATGGAAGCCCATGGCTACAGGTACTAAACTTCCTTTTTCTAGTCCTGTTGTACCTCACCGCGGTCTTGGCGGTCGGAATTTGGTGTGACCGTGTGTAGGCAAGACAGTTTGAGTGGAATTCCAACCGGAAAACACCATCAGAGCTTTTTTCCGACGAGAATTCCGATCGTGTGTACGCGGCATAAGACATATTGCTAAAGTATTGCAATATTGCTAAAATATGTGTTTATACTATACAAAAGGATAATACAATGAACAGTGCATTCATAAATATAAAGGAAGGAGGAAAGGTCTTGTGGGTAGCAGTGCCTATATTTTTTTCCCCACTGCAGCAGAGATAATTGCCTGCTGTAGTCCACAGCTGGTGGTGTGCTACTAGCAGTAGTGCTTCAAGGACATGGGACACCCTGTGCTATACCATCATCCCTGTCACTGGAGGCTGCTGAGAGGTCATGAAGTATAGCAAAGGTAGACCGGAAAGGTGAGGAGGAGCAGAATTGTGTCCCTTTAGTGTGGCTTTTAGGTGTTCTTGCCAACGGGCTGAGTGGAGGGAGGTTAAATACCTTGTCAAGAATGTGGTACCCAAATGGCTGGTGTTTTTTTGCCACACTTGATGTGCTTGAGGCAAAGTTTGCAAACTGTAACAGTGCGATCGGCTGCACTTGCTAAAAAAGGCCCAAACAGCTGAGCTGTGGGAAGTGAACCAGGAGATAACCGCTCCACAATAGGGTGGTTGCTCTCTACTTTGGGGTTGTGCCTTACATTCACTTTCCTCCTCTGTTCTATCCCACACCCAAGTCATATCAGTGCCCTCATCATCCCCTCCGTCCTCATTATCACTGAAGACAGCGTGGCAATACTCTGCGACTGGGGGAACACGACTGCCAATTTTTTGTTTACCAGTGTTCTCCCTTCTCTGTAGGCTCATGTTGCTACCTTCCTCAACCTTAGAACCAAGATCTGAATCAAGTAATGGTTGTGCATCGTCAAGGAGCAAGTGGCTGATGCTGTGCTCAAATACTTCAGCTGACTTCTTCATGCCTGATGCTGAGGCTAAGGTGGGAGTAGCTGTGAACATGGAAGCAGAGTAAGCCACTCTAGCATCTGCAGTAGACTGCGCACTAGTCTCTGCTTGGGTGATGGAGGATGAGGAGGAGAATGATGGTTTAGTAAACCAGTCCCCCACCCCCTCTGCATGCTGTGGCTAGATGGCATGGTCAACATCACTAAATAATGCAAATGATGCTCTGCCTGTGGACACATACACTGCTGACCCCCCTCACAGTGCCATGGGAATGTCTGCCTCTCCTTGTTGGCCTCCCACCCATGATGGGGGGGCTTATTAACAAAATGTAATAAAGATGTGGAAATGTGTAATAGGATGCACGTTAATCAATGGAAAGTGGTGTTTGGGGCCCTTTAACTTGAGTACACACTCCACTGACAATTTACAATATACTGCAGTAAAACTGCAGTGACGCACTGCAATATACTGTGATAAATGTGCCCTAACGCAATGAAATAAATTGCATTAAATGTGCAGTAGCGCACTCAAATATACTGCGTTAAATGTGCAGTAACGCACTGATATATACTGCGTTAAACGCGCCGTACGCACGGATATATACTGCACTGACGCACTACAATATACTGTGGTAAACATGCACTAACGCACTGGAATATACTACGTTAAATGTGCAGTAACGCACTCAAATATACTGTGTTAAATGTGCAGTAGCGCACAGATATGTACTGTATTAAACATGCAGTAATGAATGGATATATGGTGCAGGAAACCTGCCCTGACAAATTAAACTTGCACTGAAGTAAAAATGAATGATCACACTACACTCACACTGAGCTATCCCTAGATTCACACTAAACTGATATTCCACACTGACAACAGAAGCACAATAGCACGCTAACTCACTTCCACATTTTTGCAGGCTCCTGTAAGATGAAATAATAAACATTTAATCCTGCAAAAATATGTGCATTTTTTTTTTCTTGAAAGATGAACTTATCCTTTAAAGCCCTTTTGGTGCTTGTTAAAAATATGTAAAATGTTTAAGGGCAAAATACTGAGAACAGCTGCAGTTTAAGTATGCCGCACAATGTTGTGTATAGTTACTGGTGTTAGGTGTTTAACCTGTGATAAAAAAACAATCAACTTTGTCTAACATATAGTTCATAACTCTCACCATAAAACTTACCTTTAACTACAGCACTAAGATTTATGATATCCTTGTTTTACTACTCAGCGACAGCTTTCCTTTTATCACAGCGGAGCTTGATTTCTTTTTTTTTTTTAAAGTATAATTCTTTATTCAAAATGTTTTTCCATTTATGACAATATATCAACATGATATAAAAAAAAGGAAATAAAATTAAATTAAACCATAGCTTGATTTCAACATAGATTAAATCTTTTGAAATGTCCAGGCACAAACCTTTATTGCTCTGAGAGAGAGAAAAAAATGTTAGTATTGTTTTCATGGTATAACACTTGTAGGAGGATAATTATGTATGTTATGAACTTAAAGCAATTCTAAAAGCAAAAGTTTTTTTTTTTACCTTAATGCATTCTATGCATTAAGGTAAAAAACCTTCCAATTGCTGTTTCTCCTTCACTTCTCTAAATAGTTACCTGATTCCTATATTGATCCAGTGCTGTGACTGTCTGCAGATCTTCTCGCTCCACTCTCACAAGCATGGCTAAGAGAAGTGGGGAAGGAGCGGGGGGGGGGGGGGGCATGGCCAAGCCATGTTGTGTGTGTGTGTGTCTATAGACACACACAGCCCAGCTTGGGGGGCTGCACATGTGTCTCCATAGGTAGGGGCATAACATTTTTGCTTTAGTTAAAGTGTTACTACACCCACAACAGTAAAATCAGTCTTTATATGCAGTAAAGCATGCTTGTTATACAGTGGTGTGAAAAAGTGTTTGCCCCCTTCCTCATTTCCTGTTCCTTTGCATGTTTGTCACACTTAAGTGTTTCGGAACATCAAACCAATTTAAACAATAGTCAAGGACAACACAAGTAAACACAAAATGCAATTTGTAAATGAAGGTGTTTATTATTAAAGGTGAAAAAAAATCCAAACCATCATGGCCCTGTGTGAAAAGTGATTGCCCCCCCTTGTTAAAACATACTATAACTGTGGTTGTCCACACCTGAGTTCAATTTCTCTAGCCACACCCAGGCCTGATTATTGCCACACCTGTTCACAATCAAGGCATCACTTAAATAGGAGCTGCTTGACACAGTAAGGTCCACCAGAAGATCCTTAAAAGCTACACATCATGCCGAGACCCAAAGAAATTCAGGAACAATTGAGAAAGAAAGTAATTGAGATCTATCAGTCTGGAAAGGGTTATAAAGCCATTTCCAAAGCTTTGGGAATCCAGCGAACCACAGTGAGAGCCATTATCCACAAATGGCGAAGACATGGAACAGTGGTGAACCTTCCCAGGAGTGGCCGGCCGCCCAAAATTACCCCAAGAGCGCAGCGACGACTCATCCAAGAGGTCACAAAAGACCCCACAACAACGTCCAAGGAACTGCAGGCCTCACTTGCCTCAGTTAAGGTCAGCGTTCATGCCTCCACCATCAGGAAAAGACTGGGCAAAAATGGCCTGCATGGCAGAGTTCCAAGGAGAAAACCACTGCTGAGCAAAAAGAACATCAAACTCGTCTCAATTTCTCCACAACACATCTTGATGATCCCCAAGACTTTTGGGACAACATTCTGTGGACCGATGAGACAAAAGTGGAACTCTTTGGAAGGTGTGTGTCCAAGTATATCTGGCGTAGAAGGAACACTATACCTAAAAAGAACATTATACCAACAGTAAAATATGGTGGTGGTAGTGTGATGGTCTGGGGCTGTTTTGCTGCTTCAGGACCTGGAAGACTTGCCGTGATTAAAGGAACTATGAATTCTGCTGTCTACCAAGAGATCCTGAAGGAGAATGTCCGACCATCTGTTCGTGTACTCAAGCTGAAACGAACTTGGGTTCTGCAGCAGGACAATGATCCTAAACACACCAGCAAGTCCACCACCGAATGGCTGAAGAAAAACAAAATGAAGACTTTGGAGTGGCCTAGCCAAAGTCCTGACCTGAATCCTATTGAGATGTTGTGGTATGACCTTAAAAAGGCCGTTCATGCTCGAAAACCCTCTAATGTAACTGAAGTAGGACAATTCTGCAAACATGAGTGGGCCAAAATTCCTCCAGGACGCTGTAAAAGCCTCATTGCACGTTATCGCAAACGCTTGGTTGCAGTTGTTGCTGCTAAGGGTGGCCCAACCAGTTATTAGGTTTAGGGGGCAATCACTTTTTCACACAGGGCCATGATGGTTTGGATTTTTTTTCACCTTTAATAATAAACACCTTCATTTACAAATTGCATTTTGTGTTTACTTGTGTTGTCCTTGAATATTGTTTAAATTGGTTTGATGTTCCGAAACACTTAAGTGTGACAAACATGCAAAGGAACAGGAAATGAGGAAGGGGGCAAACACTTTTTCACACCACTGTATTCACTGTGGAACCTAAAGGGTTAATCCTCTGCATTGTGTAAAAAGGCTGCTTGATCTTGTATGCACAGATCCCCCCTGCACTGTCCCCCTAGACAAGTCCAGATAGGACAGGGCCTTTGGAGTCAGGCTGCACATGCTCAGTTTGGTGTGCATTGCTAGAGGCTGTTTTTTCAGGAGCAATGATTTTAATAATGCTTAACATGAAACAATAAAAGTGAAATATTTCTTTAAATTTCGTATCTGGGAGATGTCTATAGTATGCCTGTAGAATGGCACACTTTTCCTGTGTTTAGGACAGTCCCTGCACAAAAATTACATTTCTAAAGGAAAAAAAAGTAATTTAAAATTAACAGCCGCTATAGTGAATTGTCTATGGGAGAAATCAAAAGTGCTAATTTTAAGGGTTAATATGCAAGTTATTGTCATAACAAGTGTTTGGGGACCTTGGTCCTGCCCCAGGGGACATGTATCAATGAAAAAATGATTTTTTTAAATGGACGTTTTTTTTGGCAGCAGTGATTTTCATAATGCTTAAAGTAAGACAATAAAAGTGAAATATTCCTTTAAATTTCGTAGGGGTGTCTATAGCATGCCTGTAAAGTGGCACATTTTTCCCATGTTTAGAATAGTTCCTGCACAAAATGACATTTCTAAAGGAAAAAAAGTTCTTTAAAAGTAATAGCTGCTATAGTGAATTGTCGGGTCTCGGTAATACAGATAAAAGTCATTGAAAAAAAGTCATGGGATCCCCCCAGTCCATTACCAGGCCCTTTGGGTCTGGTATGAATATTAAGGGGAACCCCAAACCAATTTTTTTTTAAATTGCATGGGGCCCCCCCCAAATTCCATACCAAGCCCATCAGGTCTGGTATGGATTTTAAGGGGTACCCCGCACCAAAATAAAAAAAATGTTGTGGGGTCCCCCCAAAAATCCATACCAGACCCTTATCCGAGCACACAACGTGGCAGGCCACAGGAAAAGAGGGGGGGCGAGAGAGTGCCCTCCCTCCTGAGCCAAACCAGGCCACATGCCCTCAACATGGGGAGGGTGCTTCGGGGTAGGCCCCCAAAGCACTTTGTCCCCATGTTCATGGGGACAAGGGACTCATCCCCACAACACTTGCCCTGTGGTTGTGGGGGTCTGTGGGCGGGGGGCTTATCAGAATCTGGAAGCCCCCTTTAACAAGGGGACCCCAGATCCCGCCCCCCTGTTTGAAATGGTTGTTAAAAAATGAATAAAAATGTCTCACAAAGTCCATTCATCTTCTTCTTTCGCTCCGCCGACGGACCAAAAAAAAGAAACCCGCATGCTGCCACGATCCGCCTCCATGGACCAATACAAACACATGATAACAAAAACTTGCCACCGCCGTCATCTATAGCTGGCTATCGCAGTAAGTAGCATTGGAAGGCTAAAAACGGGTAACAACAATGGGGAATGCCCAGGAAAAAAAACAAAGCCTACTTACCACCAGCTCGCAGACAACCAAATTAACCTGTCTAACAGTATTCGTTAAAAACAGGGGTTTAGCCCGCACGCATTTGCAAACGCATGCGTGAGCCACAGAGAGTTTTTGTTATCACGTGAGTGTTTGTATTGGTCCAGCAGTGCACCAACACCTTTGCTGTTATTGTGCTGGGTGTTTGGTGTGCTCCTGTACCTTTAAGGAGGGGTGGCTCCCCTTCAGCCCGCCTGCTCTCACCTATCCATCAGAATGCATGTGCCTCCACTGTGGGGACACTTATATTTTAGTGTTAGGACCACAGATACCAGAGTGCCTTGACGTGGCTCTGTGGCTCATGCATGCGCTTGCAAATGCGTGCGGTCTAAACCCCTGTTTTTAACGCATACTGTTAGACAGGTTAATTTTGTTGTCTGCGAGCTGGTGGTAAGTAGGCTTTGGTTTTTTCCTGGGCATTCCCCAGACATTGTTGTTACCCGTTTTTAGCCTTCAAATGCCGCTTACTGCGATAGCCAGCTATAGATGAGGGCAGTGGCAAGTTTTTGTTATCACGTGAGTGTTTGTATTGGTTCAGCAGTACACCAACACCTTTGCCGCCATTGTGCTCTCGCTGGGTGTTTAGTGTGCTCCTGTACCTTTAAGGATGGATGGCTCCCTTCAGCCCACCTGCTCTCATCTATTCATCAGAATGCATGTGCCTCCACTGCTGGGACACTTATATTTTAGTGTCAGGGCCTGATATGGAATTTGGGGGGACCCCCACGCAATTTTTTTTTTTTTAATTTTGGTTCGGGGTCCCCCTTAATATTCATACCAGACCCAAAGGGCCTGGTAATGGGCTGGGGGGGATTCCATGCCATTTTTTTCAATGACTTTTATCTGTATTGCCGAGACCCAACAATTTTTAATTACTTTTTTTCCTTTAGAAATGTAATTTTGTGCAAGGACTGTTCTAAACATGGGAAAAATGCACCACTTTACAGGCATACTATAAACACCACCCTGGTACAAAATTTAAAGGAAAATTTAAATTTTATTGTTTCACTTTAAGCATTATTAAAATCACTGCTCCCAAAAAAACGACAGTTTTTAAAACTTTTTTTGCATTGATACATGTCCCCTGGGCAGGACCTGGGTCCCCAAACACTTTTTTATGACAATAACTTGCATAAAAGCCTTTAAAATTAAAACTTTTCATTTTTCATGTTAATGTCCCATAAACTTTAACAGTGTTTTGGCGGCTTTCGAATTTCCCCCGAATACCGCATATTATTTGGTGTTCGCTACAACATCCGAACAACCAAAGTTCGGCCTGAACTTATGCTCGGGCCGAACCGTTTGCCCATCCCTAATAGTGAATGCAATGTCCTGGGTTTAGTAACACATAAATTTGACTTTACCACTTATTTAATTATGGGTGTATTTAGAGTCAGCAGTTTGAATACAATCATGTCCAGTTTGTGCCCCATACAATATATTTCCATCTACCTAAACCTAGGTCAGAATCTTATAATTTGCAAGCCACTTAATTCTTAAAGTGGAGTTCCACCCAAAAAAATTAAGCTTTTTGGAATCCTCGCCCTCTCTGGTGTCACATTTGGCACCATTCAGGGGGAGCAGATACCTATCTAATCCAGGTATTTTCTCCCACTTCCGGGTATAGATAGCCGCAGTATCTGTGGCTATCTACGCCATGTCCATCGCCTCCTCCGGCTGTCTTCTGGGAGAGACACAGGTCTCAGAAGACAGCAGGGATCGCGCAGTGTGACTCATGCATGCACAGTAAGGAACCAGGCTGTGAAGCTGCAAGGCTTTACTTCCTGATTCCATTACCAAATATGGAGGCGCCACCACCAAAGAGCCGAGGGACAGATTGGCTTTGGATGCCGACATCGCGGGTGCCATGGACAGGTAAGTGTCCATATTTTAAAAGACAGCAGCTGCAGTGTTTGTAGCTGCCGACTTAAAGCTTAGTTACGCCAATTTTTTATTTATTTTTAATGGAGAATGTGGAAGCAGGATGTATTGATTAACTCAAATTTCTATTTGCATTGCTAAGACTTTGAGGGATATATTGCTGTTGTAAAGAAGTTAAATAGGATCTTTGGTCACTTGTACAAAAATGTAAAGTCAACAGCTATGTTAATTTAATAAACACACATTTACCAGTTCAGGGATCCAGCGCTGTCATCACCTGGGCCAATTCTTTGCCGGTCTTAGGGTGCCTGGAGTGGTCATCTTGCTTATAGAAATCCAGCTTTGACCTCCTGGTGGTTGCCCACCGAGCATGCACGAGGCATGCTGAGATTTCTGAATGGACCTGTAGCATCGTGGGACATGTGGTGTGTCCTAGGAGGTTGCGGGCAGGGGAGCTGACTTTTTGTCCAGTTTGGCTAGGAGATCTGAGCGAACGTGGGAAAAGTTACCTTCCATAAATAGGTACCCATCCCCCAAAAACATTAAAACGTGGTAGAGGAGAAGGGGAGGAGAAGCAGAATGTTCCTTTTTAGGTGATGTTCCACTTGAATGCTGGGCACTTCGTACTTTTGAAATGAACGGACTTGCCCACACACGGAAGAAAGTCCGTTCATTTTGAACGCGGCTCCAGGTAACCGGGACTAGCGAAAGAAGTCAATGTCGCCGCTTACGGCGGCGAGATTGACACGTTGCTGGACCCGTCACCTGGTATGGACTTAAAGGGGAAGCCCTACATTGAAAAAATGGCATGGGGGTCTCCCCAAAGTCCATATAAGACCCTTATCCGAGCACACAGCCGGCCGGTCAGAAAAGGGGGTGGGGACGAGCGAGCGCCCCCCCCTCCTGAGCCGTACCAGGCCACGTGCCCTCAACATGGGGGGTGCTTTGGGGAAAGGGGGGGCTCTTCCCGACAACCCTGGCCATTGGTTGTCGGGGTCTGCGGGTGGGGGGGCTTATCGGAATCTGGGAGCCCCCCTTAATAAGGGAGCCCCCAGATACTGGCCCCCCACCCTATGTGAACGAGTATGGGGTACAATGTACCCCTACCCATTCACCTGTGGAAAAAAAATGTAAATAAAACGCAACACACAAGGGTTAAAAATAATTAATTGCCCAGCTCCGGGGGTCTACTTCCGTCTTTGGGGGTCTTCTCGCCGGACTCCTCCGCTATCTTCTGCTAGCTCTTTTACTAGTGGCAGAGCCCTGCTTTCTTTGTCACCACCCGGGGCTCTTCTTCCGACTTCGGGGGTCTTGTCCCTCTCTTCGGTTTCTCTTGCCAGGCCTCGGCGCCTTCTTCCAGCTCTTTTACAAGCGGTGGCCCGGTCTTGTATCGCCGCCGCCTTCTCGGTGATAGAACAAGAAGAAGAGAAGGCGGCGGCAATAGAAGAACGGGCCACCGCTTGTAAAAGAGCTGGAAGAAGGCGTGGAGGCCCGGCAAGAAGAATGGAAGAGGGGGACAAGACCCCCGAAGTCAGAAGAAGACCCCCTGGCGGCAGCGAAGAAGAAAGCTGGGCTCCTCCGCTAGTAAGAGAGCTAGCAGAAGATAGCGGAGGAGTCCGGCGAGAAGACCCCCGGAGCTGTGCAATAAATAATTTTTAACCCTTGTGTGTTGTGTTTTATTTACATTTTTTCACAGGTGAATGGGTAAGGGCACATCGTACCCCATACTCATTCACATAGAGTGGGGGGGGGGGCGGTTTCTGTGGGCTCCCGGATTCCGATAAGCCCCCTGCCCACAGACCCCAACAACCAACGGCCAGGGTTGTCGGGAAGAGGCCCTTGTCCTCATCAACATGGGGACAAGGTGCTTTGGTGTGGGGGGGCCACGCGGCCCCCCTTTCCCCAAAGCACCCCCCCATGTTAATGGCACGTGGCCTGGTACGGCTCAGGAAGGGGGGCCCGCTCGCTCGTCCCCACCCCCTTTCCTGACGCGCCGGGCTTTTTGCTAACTAAACAACCCAATTTTTTTTTTTTTTTAAAGCGTTTTTCTTAGTTTCTATTATAAAATTTTGTAAATAAATCATCTTCATAAATTTAGGCCAAAATGTATGCTACATTTCTCTGGTGAAAATAACCCAAATCAGTGTATATTATTTAGTCTATAGGAAAGTTAGAGAGTCGGCAAACTATCGAATATACACTATATTACCAAAAGTATTGGGGTGCCTGCCTTTACACGCACATGAACTTTAATGGCATCCCAGTCTTATTCCATAGGGTTCAATATTGAGTTCACCCACCCTTTGCAGCTATAACAACTTCAACTCTTCTGGGAAGGCTGTCCACAAGTTTTAGGAGTGTGTCTATGGGAATGTTTGACCATTCTTCCAGAAGGACATTTGTGAGGCCAAACACTGATGTTGGATGAAAAGGCCTGGCTCTCAGTCTCCACTCTAATTCATCCCAAAGGTGTTCTATAGGGTTGAGGTCATGACTCTGTGTAGGCCAGTCAAGTTCCTCCACACCAAAATTGCTCATCCATGTCTTTATGTACCTTACTTTCTGCACTGGCCAAAGTCATTTGATGGAGGGGGGATTATGGTGTGGGGTTGTTTTTCAGGGGTTGGACTTGGTCCCTTAGTTCTAGTGAAGAGAACTCTTAAGGCGTCAGCATATCAAGACATTTTAGACAATTTCATGCTCCCAACTTTGTGGGAAGAAATGGAGATGGCTCCTTCCTGTTTCAACATGACTGTGCACCAGTGTACAAACAAGGTCCATAAAGACATGGATGAGTTTTGGGTGGAGGAACCAGGCTGGCCTGCATAGAGTCCTGACCTCAACCCGATAGAACACCATTGGGATGAATTAGAGCGGAGACTTTGAGCCAGGCCTTCTTGTCCAACATCAGTGCCTGACTTCACAAAAATGCGCTTCTGGAAGATTGGTCAAACATTTCCATAGACACACTCCTAAACCTTGTGGCCTTCCCAGAAGAGTTGAAGCTGTTATAGCTGCAAAGGGTGGGCTAACGCAATATTGAACCCTACGGACTAAGACTGGGATGCCAAAGGTAATGTGCGTGTAAAGGCAGGTGTCCCAATACTTTTGGTATATATATATATATATATATATATATATATATATATATATATATATATATATATATATATACCTTTTCAATGGCTGTTAGTAGTAGTAAAAGTAATTGAAAGGCAGAAGCCTTATCTTAAAGCATTCTCTGCATTAGGGTAAAAGACCTTCTGTGTTCAGTTCCCTCACAGCTCCCATAAATATTTACCTGTTCCTGATCTTGATCAAGTGCTGTGCCTGAGAGCAGTGGCTCTCTACTTTCACTCGCCCCTCAATGGACTTGGAGTGGGACTGGGATCCATTGGCTCCTGCTGCTGTCAATTATAGCATATGAGAAGAGAGCAGGGCTGAGCTGCGCTCTGTGTGTCGATTTACACAGCTAGCCCGGCTCAGGATTGAGCCCGCACAAGTGCCTCCATAGCAAGCAGCTTGCTGTGGGGGCACTTAGAAGCAGGGAGGAACAAGGAGTGCTGGCGGAGGACTCCAGAAGAGGAGGATTGGAGCTGCTCTGTCCAAAACTATTGCACAGAGCAGGTAAGTATGACATGTTTGCTATTTAAAAAAAATACCTTTACAACCTCTTTAAATATTGTGTATGAAGTAAGTACAATATTTTGCTGAGTTTTTTTCTGTTAAATAATTACACTTATTGACATATTAATTAAAAGCGGCCTGGTATTCCTCTTTTTTAAATTGCCAACTAGTAGAGATGTGTACGGTGGAAAGATTTGTTTTGGTTAGTTTGTTAAGTTAATATTTTCTTTTTAGGCTACGTGTACACTGCTGCTGGTAAACAGACGTTTAGGAGCATTCAGAACAAATGTTCAGAGGCATTTGAAACACCAACGCCTGTAATAACTTGTAAACGCGGGAACTCACATTTAGCCGTGTTTAGTTTACAGGCAATTTAAATTTTTTGACTATTTGAGAAAAGAAAAAACGCTTCCAAACGCAAACGTGGCTAAACGCGGCATGTAAACGCAACAAGATGGATGTTTTTAACTACTTCCCACCCGGCCACTGTATATAAATGGCCAGGTGAGCGCTCTCTCCTGAGAGGATGTTCAGGAATGTCCTTTAGAAGTAGGGGGATCGAGCGCGCTTTGGCCCGTGCAGCGCCACAATCCCGATGCGCTTGTGTCACCCGGACATGGCGTATTTCCGATCGGCAGGAGGGCTCTATCTCTGGCCCTCCTGATCACATGACGACCATGTCTAATTACAGCCATCATGTGATGTAAATACAGAGCCGGTTGCTAGGCAATCGGCTCTCCTCTCCTCACACAGAAGTTGTCGGTGAGGAGAGCGGATCGCTGCAGCCGACTGGTGATCAGTGAGTATGAGCTGTTTTTTTACAGCTTTTTACTCACTGATCACCAGTCTAGTGTCCCCAAAATGTAAAAAGCACAAAGTAAACACACATGTCCCCAAAACACATGTCCTCACATAGTAAAAACACCTGTCCCCCACATATGTAACAGTAAAATCACATGCCCCAATGATTATCTGCACACATATGTACATGATCATTTGCGTACATATGTCTGCGATCACACAAACCAATTATTATACACTTAACAGAATTTTTTTTACCAAAAACATTTAGCAGAATACATTTTGGCTTAAATTTATGATAAAATTAGAGTTTATTGGATTTCTTTTAAAATAGAAAAAAGTCAAAACATTTTTTTTCCAAAATTTCCGCTCTTTTTTCGCTCATAACGCAAAAAATAAAAAACAGGGTCATGAATAAATACCACCAAAAGAAAGCTCTATTTGGGTGAGCAAAATGATAAAAATTTAATTTGGGTACAGCGTTGCATGACTGTGCAATTGTCATTGAGGCCGGGTTCACACTGCTGCGGGGGGAGATCCGGATGTGATTCGCAACGCACTGCAGTGCAAATCACATCCGATCTCCGTAGCGATGCGAGTTCAGCCATACAGATAGTATGGTTGAATTCGCATCGCTCCCGCAGCAAACTCGCACGGGACCCTTTTTTTGGTCCGCAGCAGAATCGGATCGCATGGGTGTTCACACAATGCGATCCGATTCCTGTGCGAGTCTGCAGATCGCACTGCGATATGCGGACGGATCTGGGGGTGTCATTAACATTTCATTGACACTCCCAGCCGTTCGCATAGGGCAGTGTGAACTGCCGGCGGGAGTCATGCGATGCGGGAAAACGCCGCGGATTCGCGGCGTTCCCGCATCGCTGTGGTGTGAACCCAGCCTGAAAGTGCAAGAGCACTGAAAGCTGAAAATTGGTCTGGGAAAGAAGGGGGCAAAATTACCCAGTATTTATGTGGTTAAACATCGGTTACTATCTGTCAAGTTAAATAATTTAGGAGAGGTTGTAAAACATCCCGTGTACATTAAGCCTTATGTTAGAATGATTTAGTTTGGGAATTTGTTTTGTATATTCGGATTCATTTCATATATTCTGTATTTTTAAATTGGATTTGAATTTAAAAATGAATTTGAATTCAAATTCCAAAACAAATTAAAAAATGAATTTGAATTCAAAAATAAATTCACAATGGAAACATTGCAATAAATACAGTAAGGTATAAAAGTGAAATAAGATGATGATTCCTACTTAGGCTGATTTATAGAATAGGATAAAACACAAAAGAAAATAAAGGAATAGATAAGAAAAGAATAGAATACATTCTATTGTTTTCTTTTCTAATATAATCTGTTCTATTCCATTCTGTTTAAATTATATTCTTTTTTTTTCTATTTCATTGTTTTATACTCTATTATTTTATTTTATTTTATTTTATTCTAGTCTAGTCTATTCTCTTCTATTATATTTATTTTATATTATATTCTATTCCTTTATTTTTTTTCTATTCTAATCTGTTTTATACTATTCCATTCTTTTCTATTATATTCGGCTTTATTCTATTCATTTGTTTCCATTCTTTTCTGTTTCATTCTATTCTATTCTGTTTTTTTTCTATTCTAGTCTCTTCAATTCAATTATATTACTTTCTATTTTATTCTATAAAGCAGCCTAACTCACTTTTATACTTTACTGTATTTATTGCAATATTTTTACATTTCTATTTCAAATACATTTTAGAATTCAAATTAATTTTCAAATTCAAGTTAATTTTCAAATTACATTTTTAAATTTGGATAATTAGTTTAGTTATAATTTATTTCAGATTTGTTGGAATTCGTTACTGTCAGAAACCATGAAATCAGACCGCGACAGAAGTACAGTCAAAGGCGTTGTATGGGTTTTTTTTTTTTTTTTTTAAGTAACAAACATGTTATACTTACCTCCACTGTGCAGTTCGTTTTGCACAAAGTGGCTTCGATCCTCCTGTTCTGGGGTCCCTCGGCAGCTGTCTCGGCTCCTCCCCACAATAGCTAACCCCCCTTCTGAGAAGTTTTTTCCCCGAGGGGGTTAGCTTGCGGGCGCTCTCCCTGTCATACATGCTGTGTCCATAGACACAGCGTGTATGACTCGGTCCCACCCCCCGGCAGCCACGTCACTGGATGTGATCGTCAGCAGAGCGAGCCAATGGCTGCGCTGCTATCAATCTATCCTATCTATCCAATCAACAGCCAGACTCCATGGAGAAGAGGATGCTGGGGGACGCGCACAGCAGGTGAACGGGCTCAGGTAAGTAAACGGGGATCTGGGGGGCTGTTATTGCCAGGTGTTTTTTCACTTTAATGCATAGGATGCATTAAAGTGAAAAAACACAAACCTTTACAACTCCTTTAAATCACACTTGTTTAATAATAAAAGAACAAGCGTTAGTCAAAACATAGCCAAAGTTCAGTAACCAGAACGGATAGTTGGCCAAGCCAGAAGTCAGGGATCAAAGTAGTGGAACAGCAAGCAGGATCTGGAGCGAGAAGGGATGTCAGCAAAGCCACTCTTTAACCACTTCAATACCGAGCCTATTCTGGCACTTCTCTCCTTCATGTAAAAATCATCATTTTTTTGCTAGAAATTTACTCAGAACCCCCAAACATTATATATGTTTTTTTTAGCAGACACCCTAGGGCAGTGATGGCGAACCTTGGCACTCCACATGTTTTGGAACTACATTTCCCATGATGCTCAACTGCACTGCAGAGTGCTTGAGCATCATGGGAAATGTAGTTCCAAAACATCTGGGGTGCCAAGGTTCGCCATCACTGCCCTAGGGAATAAAATGGCGGTCATTGCAACTTTTTATCTTATACGATATTTTCGCAATCATTTTTCAAACGCCTTTAAAAAAAAAAAAGGTTTCATGAATTAAACAATAACAAAACAGTAAAGTTAGCCCAATTATTTTGTATAATGTGAAAGATGATGTTATCCCAAGTAAATAGATACCTAACATGTCATGCTTTAAAATTGTGCACAATCGCCAAACTTCAATACTTAAAAATCTCCATAGGCGATGCTTTAATTTTTTTACAGGTTACCAGTTTAGAGTTACAGAGGAGGTCTAGTACTAGAATTGTTGCACACGCTCTAACCCACGCGACGATCCCTCACATGTGTGGTTTGAGCTGCGTTTACATATGTGGGTGGGAATTTTATTTATTTATTTTTTATTTAATTTTTTTTATTTTTACACAGTTTTTTTAATTTTTATTTTTTTTGATCACCTTTATTCCTATTACAAGGAATGTAAACATCCGTTGTAATGAAAATGACAATAAACAGGCCCTCTTTATGGAGAGATGCAGGGTCAATAAGACCCCACAACTCTCCTCCAGGCTGGAAAGCATGAGATCGGGGGAAAAAATCCATCTATCTCATGCTGACAGCCGCGATCATTATGACATCACGCCCGGGCCTCCGCAGGTCATAGAGATGGCTGGTGACCATCTGTTCACCGGAAATCTCTATCGTCCTTATCTGGCACTGGCCGATTCTTTCTCCGGGCCCCTGATGGCACGGAAGAGCCCGGAGAAGCACCGAATGGCGGCGGGAAGGGGGATATCCCCTCCCGTCGCCTATAAGAACGTTCAAGCGGCAGAACTGCCGCTATGTTCATTCTTATTGTGCACAGAATTGGCAGCTGGAAATAATGATATCTGAATGATGCCTCTAGCTGCAGGCATCATTCCGATTCACCACCCCACCCCCAAAGTCAAAGACGTAATTTTACTATGGCCCGGTATTGAAGAAACAGGACTGCAGGATAGTTTCTTGTGATGTGACCAAGGCGAAGGCAGAGCTCCTCTGGACTGGACGGCTTAAGTCAGCTTTATATCTCCATAACTCCCAGTCCGTAAACATTGCACTTTATGCATAGTTGCACATAATTTATAGATCTAATTAATTTTTTATGTTTGCGATATTGAATTTAATTCTTATTGGGAGTAACACAATTTTTCTTAGTGAATTTTAACAATCATTTTTTGCACATATTGTTATATATATTTATATTTATTAATTTCTTGATACTGCTAATATCTCCTTTGCAATTCTTACATATATATATATTTTTCAAATGCACTATTATTATTTATCTTAATTTATGTGATTTCACTAAAAACCCATATTTATAAGAAACTATTCCGTTATCTAGGTAGCGCCACATAAACATTGCTTATTTACATTCTAGTGTTGATATCATGATATAAACTGCTAAAATGCTAAAGTAAAAAAATCAATTACACATCCAAAATGTTATCCTAGAATAGTGTTAAAAATAAAGGAATAGAATAGAAAAGAATGCTGTTTTATAACACGTCATACAGCCCAAAGGCTTCTACCAACCATGTAGTAATAGAAAAAAAATAGTGTTTTTTCCATATTGCCCTTAAAGGAGCTTAAAAAATATAAAACATTTTTTACGTGTCACATTTTGTTACATATCCCCCATGATAATCCCAATTTTTCTGTGCTCTTTCTTTGACAATTTGTTACCTGTTAGCTTTGAAAATGGCCAGAATTGATTTTCATGATTCACCTCCAATAGATTTTAATGGCGTTAAAATTTAAAATTTTTAGACTTTGCTAGACTGTAGCAAATGGTTTGCAAATGGAACCCAGGCTGATTTGCTCATCCATATACTGTATTATCCATGGCCTCCTAACTTGTTTGTACTCTTTATCTTTTATTTTTATTTTTTGGAAATATATGCTCAGCATGTCTATTTAAAAGTGTCCTGTTGCTGCCCAATTGCTCTGCAGTCTCTTAATTCATATAGTAAAACATCTTCCTGTTTTCACTAGTACATTTCAGCCAATTCTCCCTCATTAAAAATGTCCTGCTGCTCGCCAATTTTACACTGCTGTATAATTTGCAGCCTCTACGGTTTTTTTTTGTTTTTTTTTTATGAAAGCCTGATAGAAAATGGCCAGTGGCAGGACAGCTTTGCACCAGTGAAAACAGGGACAGTCACAGTGAACTACTTGCTAATTTCCATCCACTGGTCAAAGCCAGTCTATTACCATTTGAAGCTACCTGAAAAATAGCCTATTTTTTCAAACTGAAGTAAATCATGTTGGGATGCCGCTTTTTTTTTATAAGCCAAGTTGCTTGTAAAAGAGAAAAATCCAGAGACAAATATGTGCTGCCACTGTACACTATCACTGAGTCTGTCTGTAAAAATTGTACTGTTCTGTAATCTCACATACAGCATTAGGGTGTCCCCCAAACATGTTATTTAAAGGATTTGTATATTTTGATGTTGCCTTAAAAGTCCCACGAAAATACCTTTTTCCCACTGTACAGTAGTTTTTCCTTGGTACATGTCCCCAGATGGGAATGCTAAGCTTCCCATGCCATTTTTGACAAAAGTACATAAGAGGAGATCAAGATGACAAAGGCAGTCTCTCTTGTATCTCCTGCCTGAATCCCCTGAAAGTGTGACAGAGTGGAAAGGGACAAGAGGAACATGAGTGCTGGATGATGTAGCTTGCAGAGATGCCAACCAGGATGATACACTAGTATGTGGGGGAAGGAGAATCAAGCAAAGAGTCAGAAGAACCAATAGAGGTTAAAGGGGAATTCTGAGTCATCAGAGGGTTCAGGATAGCAGGATTAACCAACGACACAAGCAGGTAGGTAGCAGGACTTGCAGCTGGAGCTGGACATCATGCAAACAGGTACTTGGCAATAGAGTGGAGAAGATTTATAGGTATAAATGAAGTCATGACTCAAGCCATGGTCAGGAAAGAACAGGCAATGCAGTACCAAATCAGAAGCAGGATCAATGTCAGGGACAAAGGCAAAATAAACTTGTTGAGTAATAGTACAGAACAGGATCCAAAATCAGGGTAGGAGGAAGCTGAGTTGGTAACAGAGAAACACATGCAGAACACAAGTCAGGAAGCAAGGAACACGTAGAAGACCAGTCAGTATTGCCACTGTGTTAGATAATTTTTTAAATAGGCTGTCTGGTGCCAATACCAACTCTGGGTATACACATACACCCGCACACAAACTGTAAATCATGAGCATGAAATGTGCACACTCCTGTGTGCAGGCAAGCACTTAGCTCAAATCCCACCTATTTTCCTTCCAGTTACCTAAGCTGCCAGTAGTGCATGTGGTATACTGTGTCTGGGTCAGCAGATACCCTGGGAGGGCACCTCTTTTAGCCTATGGGGTGGGCAGTAGAGTGCATCCTCCCCACAAACAGGTGGTCCACTTCATCTCTCTGGAGGTGCAGGACAAAAGAGATTGAGGGAATGCCACAGTTAGGGGTAATTCAGGAGCCTTGGAGGGGCTGGGCATCTCCAGTAGTCCTGGCCCTCAAATGGGATCAGACCACTAGGTTCTGTGTGAACTATGGAAAACTGATTGCATCCTTCCTGCTGATGCATACCCCATGCCGAAGAATAATGACCCCCCCACTTAAATTTATGGTCATATTATTTGGGGTTGAGAACATACTAGCCACCTCTAAGCCCCCGTACACATAGTCGAGCATTCTGCCAACCAAATCCGTCTGATTTTGTCCGACAGATTGTGTCCGAAACTGTTGCAAACACACGGTCGGACCCAGTTGTCGGATTTTGCGGTTGCCAAGAACGCAGTGACGTAAGCCGTGTACGGCGGGACTAGAAAAGGGAAGTTCAGCACCACGTCTGGCACCCTTTGGGCTCCTTCTGCTGATCTCGTGTTAGTAGAAGTTTGGTGAGAGACGATTCACGCTTTTTAGATTTGTGATTCAGATCGCTACTGCTCTTCGGTTTCTGCTTGTCTTTGCGTATCTGATAATCAGTGCGTGCAGTCATTAAGTATTTGTTTCTCATTGTGGACTATATCTTGGTATAGTACGCTTTGAAAGGCATTTTTTATTGTCTGCTTGCCTCTGCTATTCAGGTCGTTCTTTCAGGCCTTGCTGTTTATCTGTGCTTTCTGGTGTCCGTTCTGACCAGCCGACCGTTTTCAAACCATGTTTCGTCTACGTACTCGTCGTAGAGTTTGTGCTGTGTAGGGGCTTCGTGTTGGGGTTCTTACTTTGACACAAGCCCGGTCCATGAACAGGGAGGGGAGGCGTTTGTGGACCAAGAATTGGTTGCTCCAGCGTGACCAGTTCTCGCACATGCCTTTGCTTCCTGAGATCCGCGAGTATAATCCTGATGATTTCAGGAATTATCTCCGGATGACGGACCCCGTTTTTCACCGTCTGCTGGCTTTGCTGACCCCTTATATCACCAGGCAGGATACCTGCATGCGGCAAGCCATCACTCCGGAGCAGAGGCTCATCGCCACGTTGCGCTACTTGGCGACAGGGAGAAGCCTTCAGGACCTTAAGTTCTCTACAGGCATCTCCCCCCAGGCTCTGGGGATCATTATTCCAGAGACCTGTTCTGCCACCATTCAGGTCCTGCAGAAGGATTATATGAAGCTAAGTTTTATCCTTTAACATCACATTCTATGTATTTCATGATTGCTAATGTCTTGCATTTCTTTCCTCATTCTCTAATTACCATCATTGCAATATGCTCTAATTCATATTCTCTGCCCCTTTGTCCTCATGCATATTTGCCTCACTAACTTCCCCACCATAATCTTCTTGGCCCATAAAACTATAGTCTAGTCACTTAACAATGTTTTTTGTCAGCTCCATAGTATTGCTTTCCCCTAAACACCCCCTAAAATGTCTACAAATGTGATGTGTGTGCTTCAATTCATGCAAAGTGACCTTTTTTAAATTTTTGGGGTTGTGCCAAACTCATTAGTAACCCCCCTCCTCCCAACTACTAGCTCAGCTGATAGCAATCCTCTGTCTGATGACTTGACCAAACCCAATACACACTATACCTACCTTTTTTGATGGTCACATTTATGGACGAATTCACCAAAGCATGTAGTGTAAGGGCCTGCCTCAATACTTTCAAATGCATTTTTTTTTAACACATTAATGTTCTTGCTATATAATAGCAGAATGTCAAAATGTGCTTCCAATTTGTTTTTATTTTGTTATTATGACACTTCTTACCTGTCCCGTGGGCTGCCAATAGTGTAAGTAAGGAGGGGCTTCACAAAGTATCACACATTATTTAGGCATTCAGCTCTCAATCAAGTGGAGAGGGTTACCTGTCCTAAACATCCCCCTCTAGTCCCCATCCCTCTAATCTGCTTGCAATGTTGATTTGTCTAATTACTCATTTTTGTTCTTGTTTCACTACACAGTGTCCTTCAATGCCACAGGAATGTCAGACTGTGGCCTCCCACTTTGCCAGATTTTTGGAAGTTGTGCCTTTTTCACCAACAGTGCAAACCCAAGTTCAGAGCGAGATGAGGGGACAGTCTCTTCAGATAATGTTATTATGTTGTGGGTCTGCTACACACACACCTTCTCTTTGTAACTAATGTATGTAGTGCATTACTGACCAAAATCATGCTCATTTTCAGCACCATCGCAGGAAAATGGCATGATTGTCCAAATTTACACATCACTGTGGGTGCTTTTTACTAAAGGCACATCCACTATGCACTACAAGTGCACTGCAAAAGTACACCTGAAACTGCACTTGGAGTGCAAAGTGGAGTTGCCTTTAGTAAATCACTCCTTCTCAGCACAAACTACAATTTGACTACAAATACATTTTATTACAATGAAAAAGGAAGCCACACATTGTTGATAATTAAACTTTTTAATACAAGCACATTCACATGTGCGTTTCGAAAAGGTTTTTACAACAAACCAATAAATTGTGTGTATCCAAAACAGAGTTTAATGAGAATTTAGTTTCCTTGTTGTTTTTGTGTAAACAGGCATGTATTAAACAGTAAAATACTGAACACAGGAACTTACAAAGTTCAACTTTGAAAAGTGAAGACAATATCAGACCTGAGTATGTACAAACTGGTCTGATATTGCCTTCATCACATGGGGTGTCACCCCTGAAAAAAACAAATTTGGAAGATGCACACAGTGTGTCAACATGTGCTAGCTCCCATCATGGGGGATCAATGTACATGCTTTGGGGCTGCAACCCCTTCATCTCAGACACTTTCCACAAAACATGTATATTGATCCCCCATGATGGGAGATAGCGCATGTTTACACACTCTGTGCATCTTCCAAATTTGGAATTTCGATAAATACAACATTTTGTTTTTAAAAGAGCAAAAATAAAACCCTATCTAGTTTTCCAAAACATCAATGATGTTCTTCATTTTATTTTTTACATCATTGATGTTTTGTTGGATCATTTCCAAATCACGATTGCACCCCATTATCTCCCCGATCAAGATCTGGGCACTTTCACTGGTAAAACGGGAATCTTCTTCCACATCACCTACAAAACAAAGCAAAAAAACACACCATGTAATAAAAATATGGTGATATACATTGCTGAGCTTACCGGAAGCTGTGTTCTCCAACACTCACCTGTTGTGGTGACAATTTGCCCAACCTCCACGATCTCTCCTTCCTCCTCCTCCTCCTTCTCCTCTGTTTGTGCTTTTGGAAGTTGCCCTTCTTTGGGAGGGGTGTGGTCCCTGGTGTCCTCATACTTGCCGAGTCTTCTCTCCCCTATGAGAATGTAAAAAAAATAAAAATTAGCACACAGAGAGCAGAAATAGGAATATGAAACATTGCTTGGAAGTGTTGTACAATTGTTTTCTGGCCGAGTTCAAAGGTGAGAACATTATTGTGGACACTTTGTTAAGCTGGAATACTTACCTGCAGAACGATGTTTCTGACGAACGAATGAAACCATGAACTTGAAAGTGGCCATTTTAAAATGCACTACATGAAATCAAAGCACATGGAGCAGTATGCAAGCAAGAATAATCATATGAACACACGACAACTACTTAATTTTTTTAAGAACACGCTTGATCCT
This sequence comes from Lithobates pipiens, assembly GCF_037356315.1. NCBI lineage: Eukaryota > Metazoa > Chordata > Amphibia > Anura > Ranidae > Lithobates > Lithobates pipiens. The sequence goes on from NW_027507784.1 coordinate 154,628,596, forward strand.
TAGGTACTGCTCGTGCTCCCTCAGTTTCAGGTCTGACCAGCGTTGATCCTTGGATCGGCGTACCCCAAAATTCTTATGAAGACTCTTCACAACTTTAGTCATGATCTTGGCCTTTCTGATATTTGGGTTTGGGTAAGGTCCATACTTTCCATCATAGTCGGTCCTGTTCAATATGTCGACCATCTCCAACATCTCTCCAAAAGACATATTTGAGGCCTTAAATCTTGTCTTCCTGGATCGGGACGTTTCAGGCTCCGGGCTTTCCTCACCCTCCTCCTCGTTAGTGGAACTATTATTAGTGTGCACCTGCTTTCTCTCTCCGCCATGTGCTCTCCCCACTGCGCCGGAAGGGAAGGGGCGGGGAATAGTCTAGAAAGAACGTCAGGGGCGGGCGGATTTCACGCATGCGCACTGTATATAAAACGCAACACGCGTGTATCGTCCGTACGATCTGGGAAGAGAGTGAGGCGCGGACGTAACGAACGTGCAAACTAAGGTAAAATTTTTGACTTGGTGCTTCACTAGACTAGACTGCTTCTATATAGGCCGATGTTGAGACAAGATTAGGAGGGTTTTTTATGGCATTATTAGTATTTGAGGGTTTGTCTTGTGTTGTGTCTTGCAGACAATATGGATCCATTTCAAAATGAAAATTTTATGGGGCTATTTCTAGAACTCTACAAGGAGATGCCCTGCCTGTGGCAGTTCCACAACAAGTTTTATGCCGACATAACAAAGAGGAACGCAGCGCTGGAGAAACTGCTTTCTTTGGTGCGGATCATGGTCCCCACGGCAGACATGGCCTATCTGAATAGGAAAATTGGGGCCATGAGGATTACATAATTCAGGGAGAGAAAGAAGCACCTGGAGTCCTTGAGAGCAGGAGATCCAGATGCCGTTTATTACCCCAGGATGGTTCAATTTGACAGGCTGCATTTTCTGGTAGACCAGGGGGTACCCATGCCACCACTCAGGCCACCACTCTCCAGTCTTCCTTCAAGGCATCCTTCACCCCCAGCTGAGGCTTCTGATGTCCAACCTGGGCCTTCCAGGCAGCAACATGTGGTGGGGCCCAGCAGAAGAACTGAGGAGCGGGACAAGACCCCCAAAGTCGGAAAAGAAACCCGGGCTCCTCCGCTAGCAAAAGAGCAGAAGATAGCGGAGGAGCCCGGCGAGAAGACCCCCGAAGTCGGAAGAAGACTCCCCGGAGCTGTCTAATAAATTACTTTGAAAACCTGTGTTGTTTTTTTATTGACACTTTTCCCCCCCAGGTGAATGGGTAGGGGTACATCGTACCCCATACTCATTCACATAGGGTGGGGGCCCTACTATTAAAGGGGGCTCCCGGATTCTGATAAGCCCCTCGCCCGCAGACCCCGACAACCAATGGCCAGGGTTGTCGGGAAGAGGCCATTGTCCTCATCAACATGGGGACAAGGTGCTTTGGGGTGGGGGGCCGCAGGGCCACCCCTTCCTCAAAGCACCCACCCCCCATGTTGAGGGCACAGGGCCTGGTACAGCTCAGGAGGGGGGGCGCTCGCTCGTCCCCACACCCTTCCTAACCGGCCGGACTGTGTGCTTGGATAAGGGTCTGGTATGGACTTTGGGGGACCCCCACAACGTTTTTTTGGCGTAGGGGTTCCCCTTTAAATCCATACCAGGTGACGGGGCTAGCAAAGTGTCAATCTCGCCGATGGAGACTTCCTTCTCTAGTCCGTCGTACCGCAAGTCACGTTCAAAATGGACGGACTTCGTGTGTGGGCAAGTCCGACCCCAGAGGACGGCTGTTTAGTTGAAACGCGTCGGGTGGACCCCCTTACAGACATCGCTACTTTCTGACTATGTTATTACGATTGAACCAAATGTGAGTGTAATTTTATTATAATTTTTTAATAAATTGGATGTTAAAACGGTATCACGCTATGCTAGTTTTCTACTTCCATGGTCTTTGATACCTGAGCCCCCTATTTTCGTGGGATGAGCACTATAGGAGGATCGCTACGGATGATTTCATGACCTGAAGACTTGCGGGAGATTACATACTAGATCTACGATTATCTGGTTTGCTTACCTACAGGCCCATATGACTCGAGAGGCGTAAGCCTTCCTCTGAGTCCACGTCATTTGGTAAGCCTCCTCTCCCCTTCTTTATCACGGTGGTGGTGGTATTATTCTACACATCAGAAGTTGAATTTCACCTTTTTTCACGTCACCTCAAGTTTGGAATTGTGATTGATATTACACATTTCAAGGACTGTAAGGCCGCGTACACACGGGCGGACTGTTCGCCCAACCTTGTCCGCTGAACAGTGTTTGGGCGGACAGTCCGCTCGTGTGTGGGCTTTCAGCGGACAGTTTCAGCGGACAGTTGGACGGACAAAGTCTTTCGGAAATTCCGAAAAACTGTCCGCTGAAACTGTGTTTGAGCGAACAGTCCGCCCGTGTGTGGGCCTGTCCGCTGTACTTTCGAAATGAGCGGACTGTTCCCGCTCGGAAAGTCCGCCCATTTCGAGCGCGTGTACAGGTAGGCGGGGCCCGCGAAGGAGACGTCGCGGGCTCCGCCGCCTGGAATGGGCTTAAAGGGGAACCCCAACGCCGAAAAAAATCGGCGTGGGGGTTCCCCCCAAGTCCACACCAGACCCTTGTCCGAGCACACTACCCGGCCGGCCAGGAAAGGGGGGCGAGCGAGCGCGCCCCCCCTCCTGAGCCGTACCAGGCCGCGTGCCCTCAACATGGGGGGTGCCTTGGGGAAGGGGGGGCCGCGCGGCCCCCCCACCCCAAAGCACCTTGTCCCCATGTTGATGAGGACAAGGGCCTCTTCCCGACAACCCTGGCCGTTGGTTGTCGGGGTCTGCGGGCGGGGGGCTTATCGGAATCCGGGAGCCCCCTTTAAGAAGGGGGCCCCCGGATACCGGCCCCCCACCCTATGTGAATGAGTATGGGGTACAATGTACCCCTACCCATTCACCTGTGAAATAAAGTACAAATAAAAACACAACACAGGGGGAAAAAATATTTTATTGCACAGCCGGGGGTCTTCCGTCTTCGGGGGTCTTCTCGCCGGACTCCTCCGCTATGTGTGTGTAGCTCTTTTGCCAGCGGAGGAGTCCGGCTTTCTTCCTCCCCGCCGCCGGCCTCTTCTCCCGACTTCGGGGGTCTTGTCCCCCTCTTCGGTTCTTCTGCCGGGCCACCGCGCCTGGTCCGGTGGCCCGGTCTTCTGTCGCCGTCTTCCGTTCTTCTGTCGCCGCCTTCGGTTCTTCTGCCGGGCCACCGCGCCTTCTTGTAGCTCTTTTACAGGCGGTGGCCCGGTCTTCTGTCGCCGTCGCCGCCTTCCGTTCTTGTTCTTCTTCTTGTTCTTCTTCTTCTCCTGGAGATGTTGACTCGACGAGCTCTCCGGCCGGAATGCCGGGGACGCGCTGTGCGGTCACTTATATAGTGACAATGGGGCGGGGTCACATGGTATATGTCACATGGGTTGGTCACATGGGTTGATGTCACATGGGGACTATGACATCGTAAGGGGGCGGGGTCACCATGTGACATCAACCCATGTGACATATACCATGTGACCCCACCCCATTGTCACTATATAAGTCACAGCGCAGGGCGGCTCTGGCATTCCGGCCGGAGGGAGCGACGTGTCAACATCGCCTGGAGAAGAACAAGAAGAACAAGAAGAAGAACACGAACGGAAGGCGGCGACGGCGACAGAAGACCGGGCCACCGCCTGTAAAAGAGCTACAAGAAGGCGCGGTGGCCCGGCAGAAGAACCGAAGGCGGCGACAGAAGAACGGAAGACGGCGACAGAAGACCGGGCCACCGGACCAGGCGCGGTGGCCCGGCAGAAGAACCGAAGAGGGGGACAAGACCCCCGAAGTCGGGAGAAGAGGCCGGCGGCGGGGAGGAAGAAAGCCGGACTCCTCCGCTGGCAAAAGAGCTACACACACATAGCGGAGGAGTCCGGCGAGAAGACCCCCGAAGACGGAAGACCCCCGGCTGTGCAATAAAATATTTTTTCCCCCTGTGTTGTGTTTTTATTTGTACTTTATTTCACAGGTGAATGGGTAGGGGTACATTGTACCCCATACTCATTCACATAGGGTGGGGGGCCGGTATCCGGGGGCCCCCTTCTTAAAGGGGGCTCCCGGATTCCGATAAGCCCCCCGCCCGCAGACCCCGACAACCAACGGCCAGGGTTGTCGGGAAGAGGCCCTTGTCCTCATCAACATGGGGACAAGGTGCTTTGGGGTGGGGGGGCCGCGCGGCCCCCCCTTCCCCAAGGCACCCCCCCATGTTGAGGGCACGCGGCCTGGTACGGCTCAGGAGGGGGGGGCGCGCTCGCTCGCCCCCCTTTCCTGGCCGGCCGGGTAGCGTGCTCGGACAAGGGTCTGGTGTGGACTTGGGGGGAACCCCCACGCCGATTTTTTTCGGCGTTGGGGTTCCCCTTTAAGCCCATTCCAGGCGGCGGAGCCCGCGACGTCTCCTTCGCGGGCCCCGCCTACCTGTACACGCGCTCGAAATGGGCGGATTTGCCTCCTCCTTACGTGGGCGAGTCCGTTCATTTCAAAAGTTGAGCGAACTGTTTGCCCAACCTTGTTCGTCAAACAGTCCGCTCGTGTGTGGGCAAGTCCGCTCATGCAAATTTTGAGCGGACTGTTTGACAAACTGTTTGCCGAACAAGGTTGGGCGAACAGTCCGCGCGTGTGTACGCGGCCTTAGACGTTCACTTGATGGACTGTATATGTTAAATTAATTTTATTTACCTTAATCTTTTGTGTGCATGAGGTTCATGCACTCTTCCACCTGGGAGTAAGATCTCTTAATATACAACGGAGTTTACACATAATTTCTTTTTTTTGAAGTGTATGTAATTTTCTTTGCTTGAATTAGTGCCTTACTGGTTCATGTGGTTTGTTGCCACCTAAGCGCCACACTTTTTTGTTTTAATTTTTGTATGTTACTGTGTAGTCTTCAGTAGTGTTGGCAGCTGGGTAGAACACATCTTTTCACAGCGCAGTATTTTTTTACACCTTTAAGTCCGTTCATTTGGAAAGTCCAGCGGACCTCCGCCAAAAGTCTGGCAGATTGTCCGCCGGAAAAGTCTGTTCGTGTGTGGGCAGGTCCAGCGGATTGTCCGTCTGACTAAGTCCGCCGGATAGTCTGATCATGTGTATGCGGCATAAAGGGTATTCTGGACGTTGATCTGGTCACACTGTATCTTTGCGAACAGCCAAAGCAGGTGCTAACTTCCCAATATAACATGTACCTGTAACATTAGTAGAAAGCCAGGCGTAAGCTTTATTTCCACATATATAATATAACCCTCTACATATAGATGGTATACCTGCTCCTAAAAAACTGGAATCAATAACATGGAATCTCAGGTAACTGATATTTTCACATACTGGGAACTGAGCAATTTGTACTATAAAGGGTTCTATTTCGTTCTGGATCTTGGATATAATAATATTGACCATAGTTTCCTCCATAAACTGTAATTTTTGCTCCAGTGCAATCTGAATTGCCCAACCGTGTACATTTAGTGTTAAACGGGCATGTAATGTTTAAACAAATCTGTGGCGTGTCTATCTGTTTTGAAACCATCAAAGTTACTATCTGTGCTCATTAGCTGTGGAGACTATGAGCCATTTATTCTGGTTCTGTTTAGATCAGTGAATTTGAGAGGCATTGCTATCATGGGTATTGTTCCTGTTTGGGGATGTAAGTGAGAACACACCCAGTAGTTACTAGCTTTGCTATGGGTTGCATACAATTTTAACATTTGGCTGAAAGGGTTATTTTTCCATGTCTCAGTTCTCACAAACAACAAAAAGAAAATAAACATCATCATCATAATTTTTTCAAAGGATATCATCACTTCAGGATTTTCTTGCAGTGACTGGCGTGAATCCAGGTGGGTCTTTCCTTCCAACTTGACAGCAGAACCGGTTGTCAAAAGCACCAAATGTGGTCCGTCAAGTGTTGTTTCTAGTGGTTTTCTGCCGTGATGCTTGACCACTACCCAATCACCTGGTTGGATTCTGTGAATACCTGAAACAGAATCTGGATCGGGGATAGATTTATAAACACCTTCATGTATTTTATTCAATGTTCTTTGCAAAATCTGAACATATTCTTCCCGACGGACTTTCGGCGGAGTTCCGACAGACTTTCTGAATGAACGGACTTGGCCACACATGAACGGACTAAATCCGTTCAAAACTCTGTTCGTTTTGAACATGATGACGTAAGAGTGACTAAATAAGGAAGTTCAGTAGCCAATAGCTTCCCTTGTGTCATATTTGGTCCATCAGGCCAGCACACAGACAAACGGTTTTCCCGATTTTTGTCCGTCGGAATTGAGTCTGTCGGATAGATTTGAAACATGTTCTATTTCTAGGTCCGTCTGATTTATTTTTTGAAAAATGATCAGACTAGCACACACACGATCGGATTGTCCAACGGACTAATCCTTTCAGACCTAGTCTGACAGAAAGTCCAGTCGTGTGTAAGCGGCATTACAGACTAGAGAGAGAAACCTGCAACTGTTGGGGAAAATATAGCCCTGTTTTAGGTGGCCCTCAAAATAAAATCTCATAAGGGGACAGCCCATGTGGTTGTTTAGAGGTAGTTCGTACAGAATATAGGGCTAATGGCAAAGCTTCCACCCATCCTTTTCCTGTATCTGCTTTAATTTTTGCAAATCTGTTTTTCAAAATTCCATTAAGTCTCTCAACTTTACCACTACTTTGTGGCTGATAAGGTGTATGGAAAGCTTGCTGTATGTGAACGGCTTCCATTACCTCTTTCATTACTTCCCCAGTAAAATGGGTTCCTCTGTCACTCTCAATAGTTTCAGGAACTCCTTATCTACAAACTATTTCATTCAAAATTTTCTTTACTGTTGTTTTTGCATTTGCTTTAGCTACCGGCCAGCACTCGGGCCAACCTGAGAACATGTCAACACACACTAAAGCATACTCACAGGTGCCTATTCTGGGCATCTGAATGTAATCTATTTGAATTCTTTGGAAAGGGAAATCTGGCTTAGGAGAATGCTTTTGGGGAACATGGACAGGCCTCCCTGCATTGTAAGGAGCACAAGTGAGACATGAAGTACAAAATCTGGTTGCAAATGCACTAAATCCAGGTGCTATCCAATATCAGTCAGTAAGTGCCACCATCCCGCCCTTAAAAAGATGACTGACGCCATGTGCCAGTTGTGCTAAAATTGGGTACAAACTCCTGGGTAGACACCACCTGTTGTCAGCGCTCCACAGGCCCTGCTGATTTTGGGTAGCATTACATTTGATCCACTTATCCTTCTCTTCATCAGGGGCCTGGTTCTGCAACTGAATTAGAGTTTCTACATCCCACTGCTCTTGATGAGAGGAATCTGTCCCCACTACTTGTGACCCCTACAGTGGGTGTGACTCCAAATGCCATAAGGGCAGCATCCTTTGCCACTTGGTCCACTAAAACATTTCCTCTGGCTGTCATGTCATTTCCCCTTGCATGTCCTTTTACCTTCAAGATGGCAACTTCTGCTTGTTTCTGAAAGGCCTCAAATAGCTTCTCTATGAGTTTTGCATGTCTCATTGGCTTCCCTGCACTAGTCAGGAAGTTCTGTGCTTTCCAAATAGGCCCAAAATCGTGAGCTATTCCAAACACATATCTGCTGTCTGGTGTCTGTAGTAGTTACAACAAACCCGGTGTGTGGCTGACCATCATCAGTGTAAAATCTGGAACCATCTACGAATAAATGTGTGTCACAAACTGATAAAGGCTCATCTTTTGCTGTTGTGACAGAGGCCCTTTCTACCTCCATCAGAGCCATACAATCATGAGAAAAACTCTCAGGTTCTAAATACCATTTTGTTGCATCTTCCTCATCAATTAAAGTAAGAAGTGTAGCTGGATTTAAAGTAACAGGTTGTTTGATTGTTAAATTTGATGGAGCAAAAAGAGCACACTGGTACTTATGAAATCTACTGGCAGACACATGTATGGTATTTACTTGATTTATGATTTCCTGTACTGCATGTGGAACATACAGGACCAGAGAAGAATCTAGTACAAGCTCCGTTACTTTGTCTAGCAGCAAAATGCAGGCTGCTATGGCTCACATACAACTGGGGGAGCCTTTGAGGACAGGGTCTAATGAGGCTGATACATACATCACAGGCCTCTGTTTGTCTCCATGTAGCTGGGTGAGTACACCTGCAGCAAATCCATTGACTTCATGACAGAACAACTTAGTATAGTCAGGAAGTCCAATGGCAGGAGCTTCAGACACAATTTGACTAAGCTTCTTCATCTGCAATTCATTGTCCCATGTGAGTTTGAAAGGGTTTCTAGTGGTAGCCTCATATAGAGGAGCCATATGTTCTGATGCATTTGGATTCCAGTCCCTAACATATCCCACTAACCCCAGGAAGGCATGTAGTTGCCGCACATTTCTTGGCTTTTCAAAGTTTTGTAGTTTTAACTCGATCTGGGGTTAGGTGACGGATTCCATGTGAAATGCAGTGACCCAGGAAGATCACTTTCTCTTGGCAGTATTGTAGCTTATCTTTGCTAACTTTGTTGTTACTGTTATAGAGAAACATGAGAAGGCTTACTGTCTCTCTGCTACAAATGTCCTTTGTATCAGAACAAATAAACAAATTGTCTATGTACTGAAGCAAAACTGTGTTTGGGTGTGAGGGGAACCATTGGTCCAATACTTGCTTTAACGCAGTATTATACTCAGAGGGGTTATTCACACAGCCTTGGCGCAATCTTGTCCATGCTAACTTTTTGGCATCATGGGTAAATGAAAAAATGTGCCAGCAATCTGGGTGCAGAGGCACTGAAAAGAAAGTGTTTGCAAGATCAATCACTGTAAAGCAGGTGCTGGAGGCAGGTATTCCACTTAGTAAAGTGTGGGGGTTGGGCACGATCGGAGTATCTGCCTCAATTATATTGCCAATGGCTCTCAAATCATGCACCATGCAGTATGTCACCTGCCCACCCTTCTTGTCTGGCTTCTTTGCAATTGGGAACAGGGGTGTATTGACTTGGGACTTAATTGGTACAACAACCCGTGCTGCTTTCAGTTGAGTGATTTGATCCTTTATCCCCTCAGTCTGAGCAATGCTCAGTGGGTACTGTTTATTCTGTGGGAGATGGGCTCCTGGTTTAATTTTTATCATGACTGGGGTGCAGTCCAGCAGACCTACATCACATTTGCTGGAGGCCCATAATTCAGCGGGAATCACTTTCAATTCTGGTGAAAATGGCGGAGTGGGGTCTTGGATTAAAAATACTCCACAGGCAGAATTTAAAACTTCTCCTGACAGACTACTGACCACTTGGACTCCTGTAGGAGTGTAGTCTATATTTGCTAAAATTTGGTTCAAAATGTCAGCTCCCAAAAGATTGGTAAGAACTGTGTCTGAAACTAACACTTTAGTGACAATTTTTGTTTGCTGTCCTAGCCTGAGTTCAAGTGGCTTGGACTCAACTAAATCAGTAGAGGTCCCGGTTAGGCCAGCAGCAGCGATAACATTTGTAGATAATAATTCTGGAGGTAAGTCCTCTATATTAAAAACACTTTGGCTTGCACCAGTATCGATTAAACAGGTTAATTATGTTTCTCCTCCAGGATAGGGGCGTTCTTGTAAAAATACTTTTACTCTGGCCTCTGGACCATTGTCTCCCCTATTTACCATGATTGATACTGGCATGCCATTTTCCTATGCCTGGTCCACTGCTTTTAGCAGAGAACTGGGATCAGCATGAGGTACCTCTTAGCTCTTATCCAGTCTATGGTCAGGAAGATGGCAGAATTTGGCTATGTGTCCTTCCCCATTACAATTGTGGCATATAATTGGTCCCCGATTGCCATGATTTCTGAAATTGCCTTTTCCTCTTACTCTTCCTTTCTGCTTTCCAATGTGCATAACCTTGGGTTTGTTGTCTTCTTGATTAATACTGTTTTCTATGGATAGCAGAATAGGCAGGACGTCTCAAATAGACATATTGCCTGCCTAAGGCCTTGCTGTGAACAACTTTTCTTTCAACTGGGGTATTAAACCATAAGAAATCTTTGTTTCACCAATTGTGTGGATGGACTTGCAGTTTCTCCTGCCTTCTCTTCCTCTATTTTAAGGCCTGATTCCTCAGACATATCACTTAAGTGCCTCCAGTACCTGCGGCTTCCTCTTTCCCTTGCTTAGCATTCATAAATTCAGCATATCTGGTTTGTCCATATATTTGGGGCAATTTTTCCTTCAATTTCTCACAAACCTCCCATCCACTTACCATCTAGATTTTTGATGTCTACACCACATTCTTTAAGTATATAGCCAGACATGTTGCTTCCCACTGCTTTAATAAGAAGCTGATGAATGTCAGTAGCAGAAGCATCATGTGCTTCCTGTGCAGCACTAAGTTTGTTTGCAAACCCAATTGGATTCTTTCTAGGATCTCCCAATCCCTCTAATATGGCTCTCATATCTTGGGGACTAAAAGGTACATGCCATTTAATTTGAGATTTACTGTCAACAGCATTACCTTCAAAAACTAATTGGGTTCTGACAGGATAAACTGCAACAGATTGCTCTGTGCCAGGGGCAGAAGGGGTGGCGTCTCCCTTTCTTCTCTCTTCATCTTAATGCCACAATTTGGAAATTATGGTTTGCTCCAGAAGTTCAGACTCTATCTCTTTCTGTGGCCAAAGCCTTAAGTTCAGAGAGATATAGTTTTGCATATGTGCTTTTTGATTTATGCCAATCATCTGTTTCTAGGATGTGAGCCAAAACCCTCTTTGTAGGTTGATATGGGGCTGTTAAACCTCTGCTCTCTACTATATTGCATAGCTCATCTTTTGTGTGTTCCATGTAATCTAATTCTTTTGCGTTTGGGCGTGGACCCCTTAAAGCCAAATTGGCAGCCACATAAGCCACATAACCAAATGTAGTAAATTTGGGCAGTACTTTTATTAAACATCTCCGTCAAGCCAGTTTGATTTGCTACTTTAGCTTCTGTCTCCCATGTGCAAGCTATTCTATACGTTCCTTTACTGCACAATAGTGGGCCATAATTGTGCAGAAAGTTTGCCATACTTGTAAATCAAAAGTTCCTTCCGATTTTAAAAGTTTAGCTGTTCCCTTTGTCCATTCTACCCATTTATCTAGGGGCTCAGTATAGGCGGAACCGTATCTTTGGTTCATATATTCTCTAGCGCTCATTTTGCTGGGCATTTTCTGAAGGCCTCTCTCCCTTCATTCCCTTAATTAATTTAATGCCCATAATGACTGGCCAGTCTTCTCTACTTGTGCCTATACCCTCTTGCTTCTAAAACAAATAGTACAGCAAATATGCAGATTTACAAGAATAGTCTCTACTTATCTACATGGATAGAAGGGGTTTATGACGATAGACAAAACACTCATTAAGAGACCCTCCTCATTTCTTCTCATCTCTGTGAGTTTTATCTGACCCTACCATGCGCCCTTGACCCAGGTCACCCACAAGGAGTCAACACAGGGAACTGCAGAGGATTCTCCCTATTCACACACAGTCCAAGCTGTGAAGGGGGACACAAACACATTCACACACACACGTTTCCCAACCAGAAAGATCTGAGAGTGGTCTGGTTTCCTTGAGAACCGATAGGATACATAGGAAAGGCAGAAATATGGCAAGCTTAAGGACAGCTTACCTAGAGGTCTGCATTCCCGATGATCCCGATCAAAGCGCAGTTCCTTCTGGAAACTCTGCCAAACTCCTGGCTGGCTCGCCAAAACTGTTATGACTAATTTCTGATTGGGACTCTAAAACAAAACACAACACAAAAGTGAGAACAAAATGGAGTCTCTTGTGCTTAAATGAACAGTACAGTGAATGTCCATGTCACCTTAATAGGATACATTTGGGTTAGCTACATTTTAAACAAAATTTTCTGAATGTTTGAACCTAATGTGGGCAGACTTTCCCATCACTGATGCTAGTCAGCTAACACAGAAATAGTGCTTACATCAATTTACCTTAATCTGAGTTCTGTGCAATACCCTGTAGACGAGTTATGAGAGAAGTTTGAGGTTTGCCATTTCTGGCCTCCTTTTAAAAATGCTGATTGCCCAGCAGTGTCTAGCTAAAGAACATTTTAGTGACTAACCTAAAAATCCTTATCTCTATACCTGTTGTGGGTCAGTGGTTCAGATAGCACTGAAGCCAAAGCATCAGAAATAGCTTCTCCAATGATTACAGAGAAGCCAAAAAGAACTAAATCTACGTGTCAACCTAGAAACCTACCTAGGAGAGTGCTACATCTACATACATAAAAAAACATTATAGATACACTTTTTTATTTTTAGTGATCACATGACCTCTGTAATTTGCTGCTAGAGGCAGAGGAACAGCAGTACAATGATTTTCCTAATGATTAGCCTGCATGGGGGCATGTCAGCACAAGTCTAACCACTGGAGTATCAGCAGGCAGTGCTCCTAAGTAGAGTGCAAAGAAGAAATTTGACCACACTGGGATGGATGTAATTCCATGCCTTATGTGGTCAGTTTGAAATAGGAAAGTAGAAAAGCAGTGTAACTGGCAGCATCACCAGGTATTTCACGCAAAGGATGCAATGCAAAGAATAGAGGAGACTTTTTTTCATGAAAGTACGTGGTAAAACAGAAACAAATCAGGAATATGAATTGTTGGAGTAACGTTCTGCAACACACTGGTCATAACTCCATTGCTAAGAGCTATACAAGATAGCCTAAGCAACTCACTTCTTGTAAGAAGGTCATATGCTGGTTATACAGGAGATAGTTAAAGTGATTGAACATTTAATCAATTCTTTGTAGAAATTTCAAAAACTATTGAAGAAGTGCCTTTGAATACCCAGAGATAGGATTGAACGTGATAGAAAAATCCTTACACTTACATGAAAATTGCTATAGTTTTTTTTCTGTTTGGATACCCATTCAATTCAGTCATTCAAATTGTATTGAAGCTGTCAATTATTAGCCCAGTTTTGGCCAATTGACCAAATATTGGTAGTTGGTCAAACTCACAGGGGTGTAGTTTGCTTTGATTCTGTCAGACATTTGTGATCATATCTGTGATTTCTGATAGCTTGAAAGTGGTTGAACTTGACTGAAAAATGCCATGTATAGACAGTTATAGTTCAAATCAGAGGTGTTACCATACACTTTGCTGAATTTCCAAATTCAGTGTAATTCATGGACAATACAAATACATTACAATAGGGCATTTTTACACCAACATGCTATCTTGAAGTGCATTGTGAAAAAAGGCCTGTATGTCACATTTTTTATATTTTAAACGTAACTTTGCTATACAAGTCAAAGAAATTATGGCCTTAGTGCAACTGAATTACATCATATATTACTGCACACAATTTTGGTGTAAACCCTACCTTTACATGTCCGATCTAGTTAAATATGGCATGTCCTTATATGACATATATTAACACATCTTAAACACTAAGACAGATTAAAATGATCTATCTTACCAACATGTAGTATATATTGGTTACACCCCCGGCTCTGTTGTTAAATCAGCAGTTACACAGTTAACAATTGTGGCATATACAGTAGTTGCAGAATTAATTAACATTAAATCATCGAGTATACAATAAAAAGGCTATGAAGAATTAAAGGAATTAACCCACTGAATTCTACACCCAATTAATCTTTGATACAAAAATGTATTTCCATTTCTAACAGATAACCTAGAAAAATGATGAAGGCAAAGATGGCTGTTCGGCTTTCAACCGAGCACATGGTTTGCCTTCCTCTCATCTCATCATCCTGCTTTTTACACTTTGGTCACCTGGGGGCAGCAGAAACACATAGAATCCTCAGCGAGTTGAAGAAAATATTACAAAGCTCACAATATTCCTCGAAAGCGTTCATCAGAATATGCTTATGACAATTTAAGTATGTATTTAATTTTATGTTTAAGATACAACCTTGGGGCAAATGCCTTTTTTTTTTTTAAACTGCAGCATTTGTACAAATGCCTGCTTATTGAGTGGTGCAGAATATTATGCAGCTTTTAGTGTTAGTTAATTGCACGATATTCTTTAACAAAGGCAGCAGGTGTCCATAAATAATGTCTTCATTTCATGTATGGAGATCACACAGAAAAGTGCACTAAAATAAGCACTTTTTCCATGCTTCTCTGGTGGAGACCTGGCTTTTCGCCTTCTTATCACAAATATCATTAAAATCAAGATTTTCACACTATAGACCCAATTCATACCTCTGTGCCTGAAACTGCATAACATTTAAGTGTGGCTTTCAGATGGGCACTTCAATACATTTTAGTGGTGTGAAAATGGTTTTAAGCCCAAAAGAAATTGTTTTTATTTTGCAGTTTACAAATTCTTAAAGTGGTTGTAAACTCTCTCTCAAAAACAAACCTACAAGACAAATGCATAATGAGCTAATATGCATCGCATACTAGCTCATTATGAAATACTTACCTTAGATCAAAGCTGTTGCAGCGGTCCCCATACACTGCTATAACCGGCGACATGTCTCCTGGAGTCATTTCCAGGTTCGCGGGCCCCGGCACTGTGATTAGCTGGAGCCGTGATGACGTCACTCCCGCGCGTGCAAATGAGAGCCATCGGTCACGGCACAGCTCCTGAAGAAACAGCACACGCGAGCCATTTCTTTACTGCACATGTGCCAATGAAGTCGGCACATGCGGATACAGTGAATATCTCTTAACTGCTTGCCGACCATCCACCGTAATTTTACTGCGGCAGGTCGGCACGATCCCGAGAACCATCATAGCTATACATCGGCGCGCGGGATCGGGATAGCAGGCATGTGCGCCCGCTGCACAGCGGGGGTGACGATGCTCGTGGCCACGAGCAATCATGAGCACGAAAGACAGAACAGGGACGAGTGTGTGTAAACACACACTTCCCTGTTCTGTTCTGAGAGGAGTGACATATCATGTGTTCCTATTAGCTAGGAACCACGATCTGTCACTTGCTCTAGTCAGTCCCCTCCCCCTTCAGTTAGAAACACGTACTAGGGAACAGTTAACCCCTTGGTTGGCGCATCTTCAAAACTGTTTAGGGGACATGGGCAAAAAGTGTTCATAGTGTCACACCTCTCAAACCACTGTGCCAAAAACATTCCCCTTGCCCTGCAGTCACCACAGTACCAAACACTCACTTTACTTGCAGCTACCATTGTTTTTTCAAGTACTTCCTGGGAATGGGTGCCAATCCTGTAGATAATGTGAGTAGTGAGTATGAAATTGCTATTAAACCCAAAACCCAAAATGTAATATATTGCAGCTTACCAATCATTAGATGTTGTGGCTTCATTTGTTTTCTTTATTTAGCCTTTCTTCCTTCTGTTTTTTCCTGGTGATCTGGCCATTAATACACTTCATGTATTAGAGTGCATACAGTGTGGATGAAGGAGCACAAGAAACACCTTTGGGCAGCAGCATTGTCAGCCTGAGTGTTAGATGGACTAGTAGAATAAGATACACTAACAAAATTAAGCCAAACTCAAACAACCACTTTTTAGGTAGTTACAGCAAACAGTTTTTACTTTTATTTTTATTTTTTTGGGTTAAAGGTTTTACATAAATAAATAAAAGTTGACCATTGTAAGTATCCCTGTCAGTACTAAATGGTTTGTCTCAACTCTCTAATTGCTACATCTGCATGACAGCATGAACTGTTTAAAGTGGTTGTAAACCCTTACAAACCACTTTGACCTACAGGTAAGCCTAGATTAAGGCTTACCTGTAGGTCCAAGCAATATCTCCTAAACCTATATGGTTTAGGAGATATTTGCCTGAAAACGGGCACCGCTGTCTACGGCGCATGCGCCGTAGACAGCGGCGCGCAGGCGCACTGAGCGCGGCATTCTCAGCGACGGAGCTGCCGCGCGTGTCGACTCCCGTGTGCATGCGCGGGAGTGACGTCATCGCGGCTTTGCCGAATGACAGCGGCGGAGCTACGAGACCCCAACAACAAGATGGATGCGGCGGACTACAGGGGACAGCGGCGACTTCGCTGGCTCCTGTGTCAGGTAAGTGACACATAATGGGCTACTATGCGATGCATAGTAGTCCATTATGCTTTGCCTTTGCAGGGAATGAAAGAGGAAGTAAATTCATCAGGGTTTACTTCCTCTTTAAAAACAATAGACTTACCTAGATCTTCAGGAGAAAATAAATTAAAGCACGCCTAAAAAAATAAAATTATTTAGTGGCAGGAGGTGATCGAGCTCTCATTCGGGCGGAGCGTTCGTTGGGTGCGGACCTCTTTTTTCTTTTTGTTCAGGTTGGCTGCCGATCATCGTGATTAATGATGGATCTACACAGGGTCTACATTGTGTTTTTACTCACTTTTACTATGTACCCCATACTCATTCAGATAGGGGGAGGGCTGGGATCTGGGGAAACCTTGGTTAAAGGGGCCTAATAGATTGTAGTAAGTCACCCCCCACAACCACCTGGCTAGGGTTGTGGGAAAGAGGCCCTTGTCCTTATCAAGCATGTTGAGGGCATGTGGCCTGGCATGGTTAAGAAGGGGAGGGTGCTTTCTCGTCATCCACTTTTCCTGGCCTGCCAGGCTTCATGCTCAGATAACAGTTTGGATGTGGGGGGGGGGGGGGGCATTCCACCCATTTAAAAAAAAAAAAATATTTGTGGGGTTACCCTTAAAATCCATACCAGACCTGAAGGGAATTGCCGGCAATTTTTTTGTTTACATTTAGATGTGTCAGATGTGAAGAACTATTTATTTTTACATATACTTAATGTTAAATTTAATGTGAAGGATGTGCCTACTTTCGAGAGTAAATCAGATTGAAATGAGGCTCCAAAGTCGACAAACGGAACAAACAAATAGAACAGTTTCTATTTTTATAATATAATTAGCGTGATCAAGTTTTCCCGAGATTTCGCATTACAAAAGGAACCAATGAATGACAGCCTGACGGAGATTGTGTTTTTATATATGTTACATCTTTAACTTTTACAACATTGATTTACCATTTCATTTTTCGATATGTTCAAGGTTTCAAAACGCTAACAATGATAAATATTTTTTAAAACTCCCATGGCACACTTGCAATTCTCAAATAGTGTGCTGTGGCCACAGTTTGAGAACCACTGCACTAAACTCTCCTGCCACAAAACACTGCTAAAAAATGTGTGCATGAACACATAGGATAACATGCAGGAGAGTTTAGAGGCAAGAAATAAAAGGAATACAGGAAGGTTCACTTGCTCTTTAAAGGGTTTCTTTTCAGTTATATAGTTATTTCTTGAGGCTAAACGTATTGCACTATGGATGACCTTGGCATTTATTGGATACTGTCTTGACTTTGATTACTGTACTATTGTATGAATATATCTGGAGACTGTTATCTGACCATTTCAGCCACATGTTTTCTATATGGTTTTTGTACTTCTTTGAAATACTTCATAAAAAGTAATGGAAACAAAAAATACCTCCATCTATTAAAAATTAAAAGTAGACAACGTTGTTTAGTACAAGCCTAGCAACTCATCACACTACACATTCACACAGCAGACATACTGCCATATATGTAGTTAATTCTTGGTCAAGTAGGAACTATAGTGAGGAATGGCATCCTGCTAACCAAGTCCCCTGGTGTAAGCGGCACCCATCAGTTTAGCGGCACATGTGCATAGCTGCAGGCTTGCAGGAAGATGTCATATGTGTGATGACGTCACATTGACAAGTTAATTAGCCATTCCCAACTAACTTGCTCTGAGGAGGTTACATGTGATTGGCTAACGAAATGCGTAAACATGTCGTCATCATGCTCGTGACATCTTCCTTCAAGCCTGCAGCTATGAACATACACAGACAAAACTGATGAGTGCTGATTACACTGGGGGACTTGGTTAGCAAGATGCTGGCTCTACATGAGAGAACGGAACTTGGACCAATGCTGCAGACCTATGTGGAACCCGTGAATACACTGGAGTGGTGAGATATCCATCCATGATACACCCCCGTTAATCCAGGGTTTTGCGTCTGCACACTATATAAACCGGACTACTCTCATTGTTTATGTATACAGGCTCCTATCCACATGCTAGCCCGCAAACACCCACAGCCATGTAGCAGCATCCTGTCACTTCCCACTTGCAATGGGGGGAGAACCGAGACTATTAAAACTCTGCAGATATAACTGGACTTTGGGAACCTACTGAGATGGTGAGAGATTTGCTACATTATATCTCCTCTTACTAATTCAGTGTCAGAGACTGAATATCTACTATACCAGAGTGCTCCCACTACTAGTGAATATAAGCACATACACAGATACTAACATGCAAACACCAACAGCCTTGCAGCAGCATCCCATCATCTCATACTTGTTATGGCTGAAGACTAATACCATACACTGGAAAATGGTTTAATCTTGACTATATCATTCTATAGTGCTCCATACATTCCCACCGAGAATTCTACTGGGAAGGGCTATCAGCTACCATTCCTCACTATAGTTCCTACTTGACTAAAAATTAACTACATATATGGCAATATGTCTGCCTGTGTGAATGTGTAGTGTAAGGAGATGCTAGGCTTGTACTAAACAAGGTTGTCTACTTTTAATTTTGAATAAGTGGAGGTATTTTTGTATTGTTTTGATATGTAACCAATTTTTCATTAAAGCTGTGATTTTATACTTTTAATCAACCGATCCATTAGGTGACTACCTTGTAGACCTTTAGTCCATATTTTTTTGTTGTATGTATGCCTGCGTCACTTGGATTGCACCAAATATATATATATATATATATATATATATATATATATATATATATATATATATATATATATATATATATATATATATATATATAAAAATAAATGTTTTTTACTTACATATTAGGGTGTTATAGTTGATACAGCTGAGATAACAATTTTTGTTATCCCTACTTTACTATACAGTGTGTGTATCCGGGGAATTTTAACTCCTTTTTGTTATGTAAGCTGGCTCACAATGACTGAGGATGACCAAAATAAATAACTAGGACCCAGTCTGTATTATAAGCAGTATAATACAGCAGGACAATGCTGGATCTACTGGACATGTAAGTATGTCAATCAAGAACAATGCTACATAACAGGTAAGAGGGAGTTAAAAATAAAAATGTGGGAGGGGATTGACGTTTCTCTTTAAAAAGACTTGACGCTCCTAACCATCGTTTGGTGCATGCAACAACACAGCACTTAGAACCTTCCCTCTGTAATATATATGTGAATTCCATTTCTGCCTGTATCAGCATTTATAATGCAGACATGTATCAAAAGGTGGGGGACTGCCAAAGAACTATGCCTCCAATAAAATGACACCATTAACCATGCTATACTCAGGCATAAATAGGGAATGATAGAACTGAACAAATGTCCAATTGCTCCAAGAACTCCTTTGCCAATGCCGACGGTCATCTGGTGATTTACGGATAGCATTCACTAGAGTGTTAAACTTTTTTTCCCAAAGCTCTTTTTTACTTAGCTCACTAAAAATACCTTACAACACTGGGAATGCTTTTATCATTACAGTATAAGCTATTTTATATACTAGATTTGTTATGCTAGTATGTGACTATACTTCAGTGCTAGTACTCCCTACAGGGGAATGTTTTGTGGTTTGTATGTATTTTCTTTATTTATTATAGCCAGGAATAATAAAAATACAAATAATTAAGATAGTAAATATTGTATATGAACATTTTGTATTCTTTTGGACAGCAGGTGAAACTCCAGGCTGCTTTTCACAAATATACAGAAAAAAAAAACATACACTCACCGGTCACTTTATTAGATACAGACAGGCTGGACTGAGTATTTCAAAAAACTGCTGATCTACTAAGATTTTCACACACAACCATCTCTGGGTTTTACAGAGAATGATCTGAAAAAAGAGAAAATATCCAGTGAGTGGCAGTTGTGTGGAAGAAAATGCCTTGTTGATGACAGAGGTTAGATGAGAATAGGCAGACTGGTTCTAGATGATAGAAAGTCAACAGCAACTCAAATACACACTCGTTACAACCAAGGTATGCAGAATATCATCTCTGAATGCACAATACATTGAACCTTGAAGCATATGGGCTACAGCGGCAGAAGACCACACTGGGTACCACTCCTGTCAGATAAGAACAGGAAACTGAGGCCATTATTTGCACAGGCTCACCAAAAACATTGCCTGGTCTGATGAGTCCCAATTTCAGTTGTAACATTCAGATAGTAAGGTCAGATTTTGGCATAAACAAATGAAAGCATGGGTCCATTATGCCTTGTATCATTGGTTCAGGCTGGTGGTGGTGGTGTAATGGTGTGAGGGATATTTTCTTGGCACACTTTGGGCCCCTTAGTACCAATTAAGCAATGTTTAAACACCATAACTTGAATATTGTTGCTAACCATGTCCATCCCTTTATGACTACAGTGTACCCATCTTCTGATGCCTACTTCCAGCAGGATAATGCACTGTCACAAAGCTCAAATCATCTCAAACTGGTTTCTTGAATATGAAAATTAGTTCACTGTACTCCATTGGCCTCCACAGTCACCAGATCTCAATCCAATAGAGCACATTTGGGATGTGGTGGAATGCGAGATTTGCATCATGGATGTGCAGCCGACAAATCTGCAGCAACTGTGTGATGCTACCATGGCAATATGGATCAAAATCTCAGAGGAATGTTTCCAATACCTTATTGAATCTATGCCACAAATATTAAGGCAGTTCTGAAAGCAAAAGGGGGTCCAACCAGATACCTAATAAAGTGGCCAGAGAGTGTATATTAGCATGCAATGGCCACTAATTGTGATCTTAGAAGCACTAAGAATCAACACTATGTCAAGTATATCATGAAAAAATTTGTTAAAACTAGAAAATAAAGCATAAAACAAATTGCACTGATCACAAAATGTATTCTGATTAAAGTGTTAACGTTTCACTAACATGTTGTGCACTTGAAAGTGTGGTCACCAT
This sequence comes from Lithobates pipiens, assembly GCF_037356315.1. Classification (NCBI taxonomy): domain Eukaryota; kingdom Metazoa; phylum Chordata; class Amphibia; order Anura; family Ranidae; genus Lithobates; species Lithobates pipiens. Next base: position 154,649,632 of record NW_027507784.1, read on the forward strand.
GAGCCTACATGTTTGACTGAGCTGTGGATTCTTCACATGGAAAGGGTAGGCTATCCCTGTTAATTTGCCTCTTTTAAGTAGAGAAAAGTAGTTGGGTTTGGCAACTTCCACTAAAGGGAATATTAGTTTAAAACCTACCTGTTTCTGCTTTTAACAGCTTCCCGACCAACTGCTGCAGTTATATTGTGGCAGGTTGGTTCCCCTGCGTGAGCCGTTGTAGCTATACATTGGCTCCTGGGGTCGGGATAGCAGGCGCGTGCCCGCTCCACAGCGAAGGTGCCAGTGCTTGTGGCAGATGGTCACAATGACCGCCGGCCACGAGCGATCGCGAGCAGGAGACACAGAACTGGGATGAGTGTGTTTAAACACACAATTCCCTGTTCTTTTCTGAGAGGAGTGACAGATCGTGTGTTTCTATTAGCTAGGAACGACGATCCGTCACTTCCTCCAGTCAATCCCCTCCCCCTTCGGTTAGAATCACCTCCCAGTGAACACAATTAACCCCTCAATCGCCCCCTAGTGTTAACTCCTTCCCTGCCAGTGCTATTTTTACAGTAATCAATGCAATTTTATAGCATTGATCGCTGTATTAATGCCTGTGGTCCCAAAAATGTGTCAAAATTGTACGATGTGTCTGCCATAATGTCGCAGTCACGATAAAAATTGCAGATCGCCACCATTACTAGTAAAAAAAATAATAATAATGCAAATGCTATAAATCTATCCCCTATTTTGTAGACGCTATAACTTTCGCGCAAACCAATCAATATATGCTTATTGTGATTTTTTTTTTTTTTTTTTTACAAAAAATATGTAGAAGAATACATATCGCCCTAAACTGAGGAAAACATTTTTTTATATATTTTTCGGGGATATTTATTATAGCAAAAAGTAAAAAATAATGTGCTTTTTTCAAAATTGACGCTCTTTTTTTGTTTATAGCAGGTCCAGAGGACCCAGCGCATCACGGATCACGATAAATAGTGTGTATGACGGAACGATCACTTGTAAACAAACCGACATCACGTCCGGTTCCTTTCTCCCCTCTCTGTACTGATCTGTACACTGTGAGAGGAAAGGGGAGAGATCGGTGGCAGCAGCACTCATCCATCCATCCATGCTTAGCCATCCATACTCAACATACTCAGCCATCCATACTCAGCATACTCATCCATCCATCCATGCTCAGCCATCCATACTCAGCAATACTCATCCATCCATCCATACTCAGCATACTCATCCATACTCAGCCATCCATACTCAGCATACTCATCCATACTTAGCATACTCATCCATCCATACTCAGCCATCCATACTCAGCATACTCACCCATCCATCCATACTCAGCCATCCATACTCAGCATACTCAGCCATCCATACTCAGCATACTCATCTATCCATCCATGCTCAGCCATCCCATCCACCCCCATCCATACTCAGCCATACCCATCCGTACTCAGCCATACCCAGCTGTTCCCAGCCATACCCAGCAATACCCAGCTGTACTCAGCTGTACCCAGCCATACTCAGCCATACACAGCCATACTCAGCTGCACCCAGCCATCCCATCTATAAACAGCAATTCTCAGTTGTACCCAGCCATACTCAGCCATACTAATTCATGCTTAGTCACCCCATCCATACTCAGCCATCCCCATTCACAGCTCATCCATCCCCATTCATGCTCATCCATGCCACCTCAGTCATCATCCATGCCACTACAGTGCCTCACAAAATTGTAATAGGTAGTCAAATTAGATTTGAAGCATATGCCCCTAGAACACCTAATGGTGCTCCCTGCATGTTGGGCTTCTGTATGTGGCCTGACATGTCTCACACATGTGGTATCACCGTATTCAGGAGGAGTAGGAGAATCTATTTTGGCATGTAATTTTTGGTATGTACATGCTATGTGTTAGAAATATTGTGTTAAAAAAAATGTGTTTTCATTTCTTTTACACATTTTCCAAAAACTTGTAGAAAAAAATCACATCTTCAAAAGACTCATTATGCCTCATAGATTATAAATTGGGTTGTTTTCTTTCCAAAATGGGGTCATTTTTGGGGCCTTTCCATTGTCCTGGTGCTCCAGGACTTTCAAACGTGTAAGATGTAGTCAAGAAATTATATGTGTAATTTATGCTCCAAGAACGCCTGATGGCTCTCCATGCATGTTGCGCCTCTGTATGTGGCCACGCTGTGTAAAAGTCTCACACATGTGGCATCGCCATACTCAGAAGGAGTAGCAAAATGTGTTTTGGGGTGTAATTTATGCTATGCATATGCTGTGTATGAGAAATAACCTGCTAATATTAAAATTTTGTGAAAAAAAAGAACAAAAAATCTTGTTTTTGCAAAGAATTGTGGGAAAAAAATGACAACTTCAAAAAACTCACCATGCCTCTTACTAAATACCATGGAATGTCTACTTTCCAAAAAGGGGTCATTTGGGGGGTATTTGTACTTTCCTGCCTAGTTAGGGTCTCAAGAAATGAGATAGATCGATCATCACTACTTCAGGTGTGATAAATTTTCAGAGATTGGCACCATAGCTTGTGGACTCTATAACTTTCACAAAGACCAAATAATATACATTGATTTGGGTTATTTTTACCAAAGATATGTAGCAGTATAAATTTTGGCCAAAATATATGAAGAGAGATGACTGATTTGCAAAATGTTATAACAGAAACAAAGAAAAATGCTTTTTTTTTTTTTTTTTACAGAATTTTTTCTTTTATAGGGCAAAAAATAAATAACCCAGCAGTAATTAAATACCACCAAAAGAAAGTTCTATTTGTGTGGAAAAAGGACAAACATTTCATATAGATACAGTGTTGCATGACTGAGTAATTGCCATTCAAAATGTGAGAGCACTGAAAGCTGAAAATTGGTCTGGTTACGAAGGGGGTTTAAGTACCCAGTGGGTAAGTGGTTAGATGGAATGTTATATTTTCAGTGTGACAGAATTTAGTGTGATCCAGTTTGTTTAATGTATTATCTTCTATTCAGGAAGTTTCTTCTATATACCGTATATACTCGAGTATAAGCCGAGATTTTCAGCCTCTTTTTTGAGGCTGAAAGTGCCCCCCTCGGCTTATACTCGAGTCATCGCTGTCTGTCTGCCCGATCAGCGTGTCGAGCAGACAGACAGCGGCCATTCTAGGATTCAAAGGCCGCGCCTCCGTCTCCGCCTTCGCCTGTGATAGGCGGAACACTGAATTTCCCAGCAGTCTGTGTTCCGCCTATCACGGACGTCCTCTCATCCTCGTCCGTAGTATGAGGATGAGCGGACGTCCATGATAGGCGGACCACTGACTGCTGGGAAATTGAGTGTTCCGCCTATCACGGACATCCGATAGGCGGAACACTCAATTTCCCAGCAGTCAGTGGGAAATTGAGTGTTCCGCCTATCACCGACGGAGGCGCGGCTTTTGAATCCTAGAATGGCCACCGACGAAGAGCTGCGGGACGGGCCGGGACGCAGGCCGGGACGGGACGCAGGCCGGGACGGGACGCAGGCCGGGACGGGACGCAGGCCGGGACGGGACGCAGGCCGGGACGGACACAGGCCGGGACGGACACAGGCTGGACGGACACAGGCAGGCTGGACACAGGTAGGCTGCACGGACACACACACACACACACACACACACACACACACACACACACACACACACACACACACACGGATGCATGCACACACAGGGATGGATGGACACACACGGATGCATGGACACACACACACACACACACACACACACACACACGGATGCATGCGCACACACACAGGGATGGATGGACACACACACACACGGATGCATGGACACACACGGATGCATGGACACACACACACACACACGGATGCATGGACACACACACACACGGATGCATGGACACACACAGGGATGGACGACACACAGGGATGGACAGGCATGTCTCACCCTCGGCTTATACACGAGTCAATAATTTTTTCCAGTTTTTTGGGGGTAAATTGGGGACCTCGGCTTATATTCGGGTCGGCCTATACTCGAGTATATACGGTAGTCTTTTGACAAAAAATTGTTTTTTTGAAGGTTTTAGTTAAGGCAAACTGAAACTTTACATAGTGATCAGAGCAATGACTCATTCCTCATCCAAGGGCTTATTCTGAGGTTTCATTCAGAAATCTGAGGCCTCAATGCAGCCTTATGCCGCGTACACATGATCGCACATTCCAGCAACATAATCCGTGGGATTTTTTCTGACGGATGTCGGCTCAAACCTGTCTTGCATACACACGGTCACACAATGTTGGCGGAAATTCCGAACGTCAAGAACGCAGTGACGTAGGACAAGCCGAGAAAATTGCGAGCATGTGTGGAACTTTGTGCGTTGGAATTGTGTACACACGATCGGAATTTCCGATAACAGATTTTGTTTCAAATTTTTTGTGTCGGAAATTCCAATGGAAAATGTCCAATGGAGCCTACACATGGTCGGAGTTTCCGACAAAAAGCTCCCATCGAACATTTTATGTCAGAAAATCCGAACACGTGCACGTGGCATTAGAAAACCCACAGTGCCTGGAAATGTTAAATAAAGTCTTTACTCTGGATATTTTGGCATGTGCCTTCAAAGTCTGTCTGAGTTAAGGTGGAGCTCTCAGGGTTTTTGGGAGAAAAAAAACTGAAAGTGTGTGCTGCTTGAGTTGGAGGAACATTTTACTTCTAAATAAAGGACTGTGTGAAGCATCAGTTACTTTTTAACTGTTGTCTACAGACTGTAATTTTAATCTTGCCTGGATGAGAAAACTTTATGTTTGGACTTTGATAATAATACAGGGATGGATTTATTACATCAGGATAGGGGAAAATATTCCTGCCTCATTCCTTGTATTTTGGATTTATGACCGTTTAAGCATTTTGTGTGTAGCCAGGTGCAGTTTCTACTCTTCACTGCAGGTTACGCTTAACTGAAGCGGCAATGCAGAAGGACAAGGAAGTTGCGAGGAACTTGATTCGTCTATAACTTCTTCAGAGGGCATCTTGGGTCAGGCAGCGTCTATTTAAGACTCCAGCTCCGGGTTTGGCATGCTTTGTGTGAGCGGCTAACATAGGGACAGATTCTCTATCTGGCAGGGACAGTACCTAGAGGTAGGGAAGGGTTCCTGAGGAGTAGGGACAGCCCAGGAACTACGTCTACCTTGCATTAGGAAGCCTCCCCTTTGGGGGTGGAACATCCAGTTTGCATTCCACTCCTGGTTGCCGACACTGTCAGCATCTTCAAGTCTTAAGTGCGCTGTGAGAGTTCATAAGTGGCTCTGGGAGGGTTTGCCTAGGGGTGTTGATGCTTTTTGCAATATAACTCATTTGGCTGACTTGCACTCTGTGTGTTCACTGCCCATCGCACACCACGCTGCACCTTGCTCACACATGTATGTTTTTATATGGTCTTTGTTTAGTTAATTGGTTAGTAAGTGGTTACTTTATTTGAATTGTATCAATATCTGGCATGCAGGAGTATTAAAAAAGTTCTGTTTGCAAGCCTGTCATATATTTATTGTTGGCCTGATGAAGAGCTGTGTACACAATTTGAAATTGTTGGCAAAATTATTCTTTAACCACTTGCCGACCGCCGCACGACGATGTACGTCGACAGAATGGCACGGGCAGGCATATGGGCGTACCTGTATGTCCCTGCCTTCCCGCGGGTGGGGGGCCCGATCGGGCCCCCCCCGGTGCCAGCGGCGGTCGGTATCCGTGCAGGAGCGATCCGGGATGAGGGGGCGGCCATTCATTCATGGCCACCCCCTCGCGATCGCTCCTGACGAATGGGAGTGAAGCATTGCATCACTTCCTCTCCTCTAATGTAAACACAGGAGAGGAAGTGATGTAATCTCTCCTCCGTGTCGGTATTTTTCGTTCCGGCACAGAGGAGAGAGGATCGGTGAGTTGCACCAACACGACACTTCACAGTAGAACATGCCAGGCACACTCACACCCCCCCCTTTACCCCCCGATCACCCCCCAATTACCCCTGCCCCCCCCAGTCACAGTGACACCAATTGCATTTTTTTTTTTTTTTTTTGCATTGGTGTCATTTGTGACTGTAATAACTGTTAGGGCAGTTAGGGTTAGCCCCCTTTAGTTCTAATGTACCCCCCTAACCCCCCCAATAAAGGTTTAACCCCTTGATCACCCCCCGTCGCCAGTGTCACTAAGGCTGGGTTCACATTGCAGCGGTTTATGAGAACGGATGTGATTCGCACCGCACTGCAGTGCAAATCACATCCGATCTCTGTGCGATTCGAGTTCAGCCATTCGCGGCACCCGCCGCAAATTCGCACGGGACCCTTTTTTTGGTCCGCAGCAGAATCGGATCGCATGGGTGTTCACACAATGCGATCCGAGTTTGCAGATCGCACTGCGATATGCGAACTGATCTGGGGGTGTCATTAACATTTCACTGACACTCCCAGCAGTTCGCATAGGGCAGTGTGAACTGCCGCCGGGAGGCATGCGATGCGGGAACCCGCCGCGGATTTGTGGCGTTCCTGCATCGCTCCAGTGTGAACCCAGCCTAATAAGCGATCATTTTTCTGATCGCTGTATTAGTGTCACAGGTGACGCTAGTTAGGCAGGTAGGTATTTAGGTTCGCCGCAGCTTTTTATAGCGCCAGGGACCCCCATATACTACCGCATAAAGCCCCCTGATTGCCCCCTAGTTAACCCTTTCACCAGTGATCACCATATAACTGTTACAGGTGACGCTGGTTGGTTAGTTATTTTTTTATAGTTTCAGGGCACCCGCCATTTATTACCTAATAAAGGTTTAACCCCCTGATCACCCGGCGGGTGTCATTTGTGACTGTAATAACTGTTAGGGCAGTTAGGGTTAGCCCCCTTTAGTTCTAAGGTACCCCCCTAACCCCCCCAATAAAGGTTTAACCCCGTGATCACCCCCCGTCGCCAGTGTCACTAAGGCTGGGTTCACATTGCAGCGGTTTATGAGAACGGATGTGATTCGCACCGCACTGCAGTGCAAATCACATCCGATCTCTGTGCGATTCGAGTTCAGCCATACAGATAGTATGGCTGAATTTGCGTCGCACCCGCCGCAAATTCGCACGGGACCCTTTTTTTGGTCCGCAGCAGAATCGGATCGCATGGGTGTTCACACCATGCGATCCGAGTTTGCAGATCGCACTGCGATATGCGAACTGATCTGGGGGTGTCATTAACATTTCACTGACACTCCCAGCAGTTCGCATAGGGCAGTGTGAACTGCCGCCGGGAGGCATTCGATGCGGGAACCCGCCGCGGATTCGTGGCGTTCCCGCATTGCTCCAGTGTGAACCCAGCCTAATAAGCGATCGTTTTTCTGATCGCTGTATTAGTGTCACAGGTGACGCTAGTTAGGCAGGTAGGTATTTAGGTTCGCCGCAGCTTTTTATAGCGCCAGGGACCCCCATATACTACCGCATAAAGCCCCCTGATTGCCCCCTAGTTAACCCTTTCACCAGTGATCACCATATAACTGTTACAGGTGACGCTGGTTGGTTAGTTATTTTTTTATAGTTTCAGGGCACCCGCCATTTATTACCTAGTCTCACTAGTGTACCCCTAAATTTAGGGGTGTCTACTTTCCAAAATGGGGTCATTTGGGGGGGTTTGTGCCATCTTGGCATTTTATGGCCTTCAAAACTGTAACGCCCTTAGAAAGCCTGAAGGCGGTGCTTGGTTTTCGGGGCCCCGTACGCGGCTAGGCTCCCAAAAAGTCCCACATATGTGGTATCCCCGTACTCAGGAGAAGCAGCAGAATTTATTTTGGGGTGTCATTTCACATATGCCCATGGCATGCGTGAGCAATATATCATTTAGTGACAACTTTGTGAAAAAATAAAATAAAATAAAAAGTTTGTAATTTTCCCGCAACTTGTGGCAAAATATAAAATATTCCATGGACTCAACATGCCTCTCAGCAAATAGCTTGGGGTGTCTACTTTCTAAAATGGGGTCATTTGTGGGGGTTTTGTGCCATCTTGGCATTTTATGGCCTTCAAAACTGTAATAGGTAGTGAGAAGTGAAATAAAAAATTTACGCCCTTAGAAAGCCTGATGGCGGTGCTTGGTTTTCGGGGCCCCGTACGCGGCTAGGCTCCCAAAAAGTCCCACATATGTGGTATCCCCGTACTCAGGAGAAGCAGCAGAATTTATTTTGGGGTGTCATTTCACATATGCCCATAGCATGTGTGAGCAATATATCATTTAGTGACAACTTTGTGTAAAAAAAAAAAAAAAAGTTTGTAATTTTCCCGCAACTTGTGGCAAAATATAAAATATTCCATGGACTCAACATGCCTCTCAGCAAATAGCTTGGGGTGTCTACTTTCTAAAATGGAGTCATTTGTGGGGGTTTTGTGCCATCTTGGCATTTTATGGCCTTCAAAACTGTAATAGGTAGTGAGAAGTGAAATCAAAAATTTACGCCCTTAGAAAGCCTGAAGGCGGTGCTTGGTTTTCGGGGCCCCGTACGTGGCTAGGCTCCCAAAAAGTACCACATATGGGGTATCCCCGTACTCAGGAGAAGCAGCAGAATTTATTTTGGGGTCTCATTTCACATATGCCTATAGCATGTGTGAGCAATATATCATTTAGTGACAACTTTGTGTAAAAAAAAATAAATACATTTTTTTGTCATTATTCAATCGCTTGAGGCAAAAAAATAAAATATTCAATGGGCTCAACATGCCACTTATCAATTTCCTTAGGGGGTCTACTTTCCAAAATGGGGTCATTTGGGGGGGTTTTGTACTGCCCTGCCATTTAAGCACCTCAAGAAATGAGATAGGCAGTCGTAAACTAAAAGCTGCGTAAATTCCAGGAAACGTACCTTAGTTTGTAGATGTGACAACTTTTGCGCAAACCAATAAATATACAGTTATTGACTTTTTTTTTAACCAAAGACATGTGGCTGAATAAATTTTGGCCTAAATGTATGACTAAAATTGAGTTTATTGGATTTTTCTAATAACAAAAAGTAGAAAATATCATTTTTTTTCCAAATTTGCGGTCTTTTTACGTTTATATCGCAAAAAATAAAAATCGCAGAGGCAATCAAATACCATCAAAAGAAAGCTCTATTTGTGGGAAGAAAAGGACGCAAATTTTGTTTGGGTACAACATTGCATGACCGCGCAATTACCAGTTAAAGCAGCGCAGTGCCAAATTGTAAAAAGACCTCTGGTCATTGACCAGCAAAATGGTCCGGTCTGAAAGTGGTTAATGTAACAAATTTGTTCTAACAATAAAATAATTAAGTGCTGCAACCTTTTGCTGTTTATTTATGTACATATAGGGATTGTTTAGCCTAATACCTGGTGACAACACTACGCCTTGAATTTACGTGTCCTATCTACCTCCTTTGTTTGAAATATATACAGTAAATATAAACTGTATATACAGTAGGTTTATCAGCATAATAATTGTTTATAAATCTAAACATTTAAAGGAGTTTGAGTATTCAGATTGTAACACATGTAGCCAGCTTTACAGTAACAACCACGCAACCTGTAACAAAATTTCAGAGAAAATATAAAATAAACAAATCTTCTATCACTAGTAATCGGATGTTTTAAGTAAAAAATTGGTTCACTACAATTCATTTTACTTCATGTCAGACTCTATAGAAAAAAAAATTATTTTAACGAACACATAATTGTATTAATTGTTTTGTTTTTTGTTTGTTAAATATGCCTGTAGCTTTAAACACACTTACAGAAAATGCATTGTAACCTAGCATTTACTGCTAAAATATAGGATAAGGAGTGGGTATCACTAAACTCATGACCCCTTTTAAAATAAAAACAAACAGCTTATTTACAGTTGCATGGAGCTGTCATTTATTACTCTCCATCCCATTCTCACACCATCACATCTTCCTTGCATGACATGCTCCCAATGACATCCAACTTCAGTTTTTGCTTTCTTTACTACTTGAACTACATACTGTATATGTCTTAAAGTTTCTCTACATCTCATTTTTTTTTTACACTTCCAGTCCAGCACATCAAACAATTGTGGTCAGCATGGTAAACAGTGCCAGATGCCATTATCATGATTCATGTGGATCTACATTGCTGGAAAATATTATTAACCACTTCAGCCCTGGAAGATTCGGTGCTGCGACTCTTTAACTGACAATTGCACGGTCGTGTGACGTTGCACCCAAACAAAATTGATGTCCTTTTTTTCCCACAAATAGAGCTTTCTTTTGGTGAAATTTGATCGCCTCTGCGTATTTTATTTTTTGCGCTATAAACAAAAAAATTTTGAAAAAATATATATATTTTGTACTTTTTTTTTTGTAATAAATATCCCCATTTTTTTTAAAAGAGTTTTTTCTCTGTTTAGGCTGATATGTATTCTTCTCCATATTTTTGGTAAAAAAAAATCGCAATAAGCATATATTGATTGGTTTGCGCAAAAGTTATAGTGTCTACAAAGTAGAGAATAGATTTATAGCATTTTTTTTTCTTATTAGTAATGGCGGCGATCTTTGATTTTTATCATGACTGCAACATTATGGCAGACACATCGAACAATTTTGACACATTTTTGGGAACATTGGCATTTATACAGCGATCAGTGCTATAGAAATGCATTGATTACTGTAAAAATGCCACTGGCAGTGAAGGGGTTAACACTAGGGGGCTGACTAGAGAAAGTGACGGATTGTGATTCCTAGCTAATAGGAACATACAATCTGTCATTCCTATCAGAACAAAGCACGGATTTGTGTGTCCAAACACACACTTCCGTGTTCTATCCCTCATTGCGACCGTCAGCCATGAGCATCGGCACCCCCACTGTGCATAGCGTGCCTCTATCCTGATCTTGCGAGCCAATGTATAGCTACGACGGTTCGCGGGATCGTGCTGACCTGCTGCAGTATAATGACTGTGGCTGGTCAGAAAGCGGTTAAGGGGTATATTTATTTATTTTTTATCATTTTTTTTCTATAAAATACTTTTTTTAAGAGTGTGGGAGTTTTTATTTACTTTTTCATATTTTTCAAGTGAATGTATAACAAAGAGTACTATGATTCCCGTACTCATTCACATAGGGGGAGAAGGTGCTATATGGGGGCCCCGTCATTCGAAAGTAGCAGTAAGTCCACCTCTAGACCCTCACTTCCCTTTTAGGGGGCAGAATATGGGAAAGAGGGCTGTGACCTAGGGTTGCTACCTTTTCTTCAAGGCAAACCTGAACACCTGCGGCACAAAGCAATTTTTTTTTGTTGCAGTAAAAGAAGACCCCCGGAGCTGTGCAATAAACTATTTTTAACCCTTGTGTGTTGTGTTTTATTCACATTTTTTTCACAGGTGAATGGGTAGGGGTACATTGTATACACATAGGGTAGGGGGCCGGTATCCGGGCGCCCCCTTATTAAAGGGGGCTCCTGGATTCCGATAAGCCCCTCGCCCGCAGACCCCGACAACGAGCGGCCAGGGTTGTCAGGAAGAGACCCTTGTCCTCATCAACATGGGGACAAGGTGCTTTGGGGTGGGGGGTCCGCGCGCCCCCCCTTCCCCAAAGCACCCCCCATGTTGAGGGCACGCGGCCTGGTGCGGCTCAGGAGGGGGGGCGCTCACTCGTCCCCACCCCCTTTCCTGACCGGCGTGCTCAGATAAGGGTCTGATATGGACCTGGGGGGGACCCCCATGCCGTTTTTTCGGCGTAGGGCTTCCCCTTTAAGTCCATACCAGGTGACGGGGCCAGCAACGCTTCCTTCGCTAGTCTCGGATACTGGGACGCTCAAAATGAACAGACTTTGATCCGTGCACGGGAAAGTCCGTTCATTTCAAAAGTACGGCGGACTAGCACACGCACTGCCTTATTTTCCGGCGGACAAATTTTGGTGCAAAACTACTTTCTAAGTCCGCTGGACTTTTGGGTAAAAAAAGTCAGCCGGAGCCCACACGCGGCTTGTTTGATCATGTGTACGCGGCATTTTATGCAAGTGATTAGTTAAAAGTGGGTGAGGAGAGAGAGGATGGGGGCAGAAGGGCAGCTTGGAACTCAACTTTAACTAGATACCATCCTGCCCATGTACAGTGCCTTGCAAACGTACTCACCCCCTTTGGATTTTTCATGTTTTGTTGCCTCACAACCTGTATTTAACATGGATTGTTTGAGATTTGCATTATTTAATTTACAGAACATGCCCACAACTTTGAAGATTTTTTTTTGTGAACCTTCGTCCTAGCCTCAAATCACACACAGAGTGGTACAGGTTTTGCTCAAGAATATCCCTGTATTTAGAACCATCCATCTTTCCCTCAACTCTGACCAGCTTCCCAGTCCCGAATTCTGAAACACATCTCCCCAGCATGATGCTGCCACTACCATGTTTCACTGTGGAGATGGTTTTCTTTGAGTGATGTGATGTGTTGGGTTTGCGCCAGACATAGCATTTTCTTTGATGGCTAAAAAGTTTAATTCTAGTCTCATCAGACCAGAGCACCTTCCTCCATACATTTTGGGAGTCTCCCACATGCCTTTTTGCAAACTCAAAACGTGCCATTTTGTTTTTTGCTGAAAGTAATGGCTTTGTTCTGGCCCAGCTCTATGGAGTGTATGGCTTATTGTCGTCCTATGTACAGATACTCCAGTCTCTGCTGTGGAACTCTGTAGATCCTCCAGGGTTACCTTAGGTCTCCGTGCTGCCTCTCTGATTAATTCCCTCCTTGCCCAATCTGTGAGTTTTGGTGTGCAGCCGTCTCTTGACAGGTTTGCTATTGTGCCATGTTCTTTCCATTAGGTTATGATAGATTTGATGGTGCTCCTAGGGATCATCAAAGATTTGGATATTTTTTTATACCCTAACCCAGACTTTTACTTCTCAACAACATTGTCCCTTACATGTTTGGAGAGTTCCTTGGTCTTAGGCTTAGGTGTTACAGCCTCTGGGGCTTTTCAAAAAGGTGTGTATATGTAATGACAGATCATGTGACACTTAGATTGCACACAGGTGGATATCATTTCACTAATTATGTGACTTCTGAAGGTAATTGGTTGCACCGTAGCTTTATATGGGTTTTATACCAAAGGGGGTGAATACATACGCACATGCCAATAATCAGTTTTTTATTTCTGAAAAATAGTTTTATGTATATATTTTTCTAATTTTACTTCACCAACTTAGACTATTGTGTTCTGATCCATCGCATATAATTCAGATTTTAAAAAAAACGTGAACTAAAGGCTTTAACAAAATAGGTAAAAAGCCAAGGGGGGTGAATACTTTTGCAAGGCACTGTACATAAATGGCTGGATGGGATGCATGCCGATGCGGGTGGACGTACCTGAATGTCTCCATGCATCAGAGGCTCCCGTGAGCTCAGTGATCAGTGTGTGTCCTAGACACAGCAGGTCACATGATATGGTACCATGTATTTTCTGTGTTCAATCAAGACACAGTGAAAATGTAATCAGGAGCCATGTGGTGCAGCTTCAGGCTCCTTTTCCTCACACAGTGTTCTGAGCCTGTAAGGTGTTTTCAAACCAGTTTTACCATACTGCCATCCACCTCATTGTCCCTGATCATTGCCACATGTCATTCAGCCCTATTTACCCATACAGTGTGTCCTGATCACTTCACACCAGTGGGTCCTGGTCACCATACCAGTGTGTCCTGATCACAGCTTTATTAGTGGGTCCTGATCACCATACCAGTGGGTGCTGATCACCATACCAGTGGGAACTGATCACCGCCATGCCATGTCCTGATCATGTCAGGGCTGGCTTAGCCCTTCCTTCTCTGGGCAGTCTGCTCAGCTTTCGGCTAATTGCCAGCTCTCATCTCTCTCCACAGTCACCCAGCTGTTCCTGATCCTACTCGTCTGACCTGCCTACTTAAAGCTGTCCAGCTCACCTCATCTCTGCCTTCACCTTGGTCACATCACAAGAAACCATCTCCTCCTGGCTTGCTGACATCTCTTCTGGCTCCTTACCATGCTTGCTGTTGCTCCACTTGGATCCCTGACTTCTGGCCTGGCTGATTACCCAATCTGGTTATTGAACTCTGGACTGGCTGACTACTCGATCAGGTTACTGGACTCTGGCTATGCTTTGACCACGCTTACTCTATTTACCTTTTTATTTTTCATTAATAAACAAGTGTGATTTAATTGTACTTCTGTCTCGGTCTGGTTCATGGTTTCTGACAGATCACCGCCATACCAGTGAGTCCTAATCACTGCCACACCACGTCCTGATTATCACCATACCAGTGAGTTCTGATCATGGCTATACCAGTGCATCCTGATCATGGCAATACCAGTTGGATATGATCACTGCCATATCATTGTGTCCTGATCACCACCACAGCAGCATCTTGATCACTGCCATACCAGTGAGTTCACTGTCTTGGTGATCCAGGGCCTCCAAAAATGTGATGGGAAATTAGATGTGTGATTTAAGCCCTCAGAGCGCCTGAATGTGCTCATTGGATTTTGGGATTCTTTGTGTGGCTCGGCTGTGAAAAAAACTCACTCATGTGGTATCGCCACACTCGGGAGGCGTAGAAAAATATGTTTTAGAGTTAAATTGTAAGTATGCCTGTGCTGTGTGTGAGAAATAACTTGTTAAAATGACAACTTTGCGAAACAAAAAAACTAATTGTATTTACTTTCATCATTTTACAACCAATTTTGGAAAAAAAATACTTTCAAAAAAGGGGTCATTTCGGGGGTATTTGTACCATCCTGTCATTTTAGGGCCTCAAGAAATAAGAAAATGAGACTGTCATTACACCAGGATTGACCAATTTTCAAATATATACCATAGTTTGTAGACTCTATAACTTTCACGCATTCTGAATAAGATACACTGATTTGGGTGATTTGTACCACAAAAGGTAGCAGAATACATTTTGGTCTAAATTTCTGTAGAAGGATTATTTATTTTCAAAAATGTATAACAAAAACTAAGAACAAGGTGTTTTTTTTCTAAATTTACAGTATTTATTTTATTTGCTTAAAAAGAAAAAAAAATTAAAAACCCATTGATGAATAATTACCACCAAAAGAAAGCTCTGTTTGTCTCAAAAAAAAAAAAATTGGGTAGAGCATTGCATGTTTGAGTAATTGTCTTTCAAAGTTTGACAGCTCTGAAAATTGGCCTGGACTGGAAGGGAGTGAAAGTGTTTGCACTTGAGGTGGGTAAAATATATCATGTTAATATATAACTAAAGGTAAAACTTTTTTTTTAGTTTTGGATAGGAGAGGGATTAGAATGCTTATCAATTTTTATTACTGTCTGTGCCCCTGTTAAGGAGATACACCCTCTCTATTTGTCGTGTTTACCATTATAGTTGAAAATGAAAGTAAAGAAAATAACAAATTTTGGGTTGTCCCCAGAAAAGTGATAGAGAGGAAATCTTCCAATAGGGATACTACAGTAGATCTGGTGATCTCATCCCAGTTACTGTTTCTCTGTGGGACAGGAAGTGAAGGGAAATCTGCGAAATGGTACACAGATGGGGAAAAAAATCTGATGGGTTATAATCCTCCCTTGCTCTATCTAAAATGAAAAAAAGTGTTGCCTATAGTTCTACTTTAATCCTTATCTGTTTTATGCATTTAGAGAGGTTGCACATATATGACTTTGCACAATTTGCTTTAATAGTCAAGGAAACAGTAGAGAATGTAAGGGAATGGGCAATTAAGTTGTGTTTCCCTGATGATATAGCATACACATAAATTCATAAAAACAAACGTTTATTGAGATATACATAGCAGATACATATCCAGTTACATAAAGTGGGCTAACAAAGAGTCCCCTATATCTATAAAATGACCACATGTGTAACATCAAATGGTATAATATAAAAACTTGTAACAGCATAATGTCAAATGGGTGTTGTATGGACTTAACAACATGTTTCCTGGTGCACTGGCCACTTCCTCAGTGCCTCATTCCATAGAGTATAACTCCACACCTATGCTGTGTATAGACAAATATAAATATTATCAACATACAGTGTTATACATAAAGCTAGATAACTACCTATCCCTCAAAAAGGAGAGGAAGAGAATATGTAATGGAAGAAAAAAAAAGAAAAAAAAAAAAAGACAACACTCAACAAAGTCTATATAAGTGTACCTCTAAATTGTCTGGCATGTCTGAACTAAGGGGAGACCAAAGAAAAAAAAGGTCCAGTCAGCCACCAACATACAGGAAAGTAAACCCAGCTATATCAGAGGATACATGGTATTTACCCTCAAATCTTGGAAGATTAAAGAATCCTGTATCTATACAGGATAAAGCACCGTGCATATGTGTTAAAAAAAAAAAAACATCACATCAAACTCGCTGCTGTGTTGTAAAAAACACACATGACCCACCTGGATATGATGAGCAACTCAAAATTCAATCAGAGGTTAGGTAATCTCTGCAACAAATGCCAATTATCCAATGGCTCAGTCAATCAAAGGATCCTTATTCTAATAACAAATAAATAAACATATCAGTACCTGGGATAAATCACCACCCACCCATTGTGGATTAGACCAGAGAAACAGACATCCAGCCAACAATGCTTACCAATATTGAGATATATATCGCCCACCAATGACACAAATAAAGGGTAAAGATGTCTCACATCTCTTATAAAATGCATGGAGATACCTCCCATATGTAGAGGGGACAGAAATTATGAGTATCTGGGTCTCCTAAGAAACCCACAATCCAGCCTGAAAGTCCCCAAAACCAACCTGCCCCTATATATACACCCAAAGCAAGGGGCAGTTGACAGGGTGCTGGGCAGGTTCCCTCTCCATTGACCAATCAAACCAAAGAATAGCCCCTTACAGCCCATCCTCATGGATTCAAAAAAGGGGAGCCAAAAATCACCCGATGCAAACCGACTGTCCTACATACAGATGTTCACCTAACAGTTGCCCAAAAAGGGCAACCCCAATACGAAAGAACGTCCAGGGGGAAGGGGCAAGTGCGCCATCCAAGATGTCCATGCACAACACAAGACGTGATACAGCATTCCACTATCCAAGATGACCACTCGACTGGAAGTGTGTTCAACACGGGAGCACACCCACAACAACCAGTCTCAAATGGAATGCACGGACAGCACCCCCCCAGAGGTGTACACCAACAGCCGGTCAAACCACCTCCCCCATCGCATATCCAAACCAAAAACTCCAGCCTGTGCATCACCGCAAACCAACCAGCAGCAAACCGACCTACCAGAACTTCCATCAGCTTGATGTCTCAAGACTGAAGGAAGATCTCCAAAATAGCATAAATATAATGTCTATAGGGATGGGCCAAGCACCCCCAGTTCGGTTTGCACCAGCACACCTTGAACAGGCAAAGAGTTCTAGCGAACATGCAAACCCTATTAAAGTCTATGGGACACGGACATGAAAACTCAAAAGTCCTAATTTTAAAGGCTTATAAGCAAGTTATTGCCATAAAAGTGTATGGGGACCTGGGTACTTGGGTACTGCCCTAGGGGACATGTATCAATGCAAAAAAAAGTTTTTAAAACAATCTTTTTTTCGGGAGCAGTGATTTTAATGATGCTTAAAGTAAAACAATAAAAATGAAATATTCCTTCAAAATATCGTTCCTGGGGGGTCCCCTGCCTGTAAAGTGGCGATTCTGGGCGATGTGTAGAGCATTCCCCAGCAATAATGACATTTCAATAGGAAAAAATCAAATTTAACAGCTTGCCGACCAGCTGCCGTCATCAGCGCGTTCCCTTAAGCGGGATAACAGGAGCACGCACACTGCACTACGGGGGTGCCAACACTAGTGGCCGACGGTTGCGATGACCGCCGGCCATGAGCAATCACGGGCAAGAGAGGCAGAACAGGGACGTGTGTAAACACACAAATCCCTGTTCTGTTCTGTGAGGAGAGACAGATTTTGAGTTCCTAATAGCTAGGAACCACGATCTTTCACCCCCTCTAGTCAGTCCCCTCCCCCTACAGTTATAACACACAGTCAGGCAACACAGTTAACCTCTTAATCGCCCCCTAGTGTTAACCCATTCCCTGCCAGTGACATTTATACAGTAATCAGTAAATTTTTAAAAGCAGCTGTATAATTACTGTATAATAATTGTCAATCGTCCCAAAAATGTGTCAAAAGTGTCCGATGCGTCCACCATAATGTCGCAGTCATGATAAAAATCACAGATCATCGCCATTACTAGTAAAAAAAAATAATAATAAAAATGCCATAAATCTATCCCCTATTTTATAGATGCTATAACTTTTGTGCAAACCAATCAATATATGCTTATTTAGATTGTTATTACCAAAAATATGTAGAAGAATACATATCGGCCTAAACATTAGATTTTTTTTTTTTTTTAATTGGGGCTATTTATTACAGCAAAAAGTACAAAATGTTGTGCTTTTTCTTTCAAAATTGTCGCCCTTTTTTTTTATAGCTCAAAAAATTAAAACTGCAGAGATGATCAAATATCACTAAAAAGAAAGCTCTATCTGTGGTAAAAAAAGGATGTAAATTTTGTTTGGGTACACTGCGCAATTGTCAGTTAAAGCGACGCAGTGTCGCATCGCAAAAAATGTTCTGGTCATTGAGCAGCCAAATGTATTGTCGGCTCCTGGCAATATAGATGAAAAATCTATGAAAAAAATGCATTGGGTCCCCCCCCAGTTCATACCAGGCCCTTCAGGTCTGGTATGGATTTTAGGGGGAACTTTACGCCAACATTTTAAAAAAAATTGGCATGCCCCCTCCCCCAAAATCCATACTAGACCCTTATCCAAGCATGTAGCCTGGAAGGTCAGGATAGATGGGGGACGAGCAAGCGTCCCCCCTCCTGAACCATACCAGGCCACAATGGCCTGACAACCGAGGCAGTCGTGGACATCACCAGAAAGAGAGGGGCTCAGGTAAGTATTAAGGGGGTTGAGGGGGGCTGTTGCACACAGAAGGCTTTTTATCTTAATGCCTAGAATGCATTAAGATAAAAAACATTCTGGCTTTACAACCTCTTTAATTGCACAAGCTGAAGTTAGAAGCTGATTGGCTACCATGCAAAACTGCAGATACTGTATGCTCCAGTTTTAGTAAAGCTCCCCTCTAGTGTTTAAAAAACATGTCATTGATTTCCAAGTTTAAAGTGAAATTTCAGCAAAAATTTTGCTGTGGATAAAGAGAGGGAAAACTTCTCCCGCCTGTGTGCCTGTGCTAAAGGCAGATGTATTCTAGAATGTAAATGCTAAATAAATCACCTGCCCTTACTCAAGATGGCTAGATGGCCAGAAATGCGAGTGGGTGTTTTTAAAAGTGATTTTTGGTTTGTGGTGCTCAGATATAGTGTAGTTCCGCTTTAAGAGACAAACGGCCATTGCACTGCAGCTCCCATACTAAAGCACCCCAGGGTAGATGTATAACACTTAGCACATATTACCCATGCATGCCAATTTTACAGTCAAATTTGAATATTATTTATTTGAACTAATCTATAGCAAACCTTTATATATATATATATATATATATATATATATATATATGTGTATATATATATATATATATATATATATATATATATATATATATATATATATCCTATTAACATTTGTGTCAGTTTCAGCAGAGCAGCTTGGTAATATACCGTTTCGCTGATCTACTAAAAGAGATGCTCAAAATATTTTGTTTGTTGTGCCTGCTGTGCTTGAGTATCATTAAATTTGTGCCTGCAGAGCTGTTATTCAAAAAACAGTGCCAGGCAACAAATGAAACTAAATAGCGAGCTACTAATACATTCCAGCATGCATGGCCACTGTGCTTAAATCCCAGCTCGGGAAAAGGTAAAAATCCTCCCTTGCAGTGGGGCTGCCCCTGCTCTATAAGGGTTAAATGCTCGTTTATGTCTAGAGGATCGGGAACAGCAGTTTTATTTACTCACCCTCCGCTCCCCAAGAATTTCCTCTACTTCCCTAAGGCCCCAGTCACACCTGAGCATTTTGTAGCTCAAAGCTCCAAAACTCTCAGCAAACAAAATCTTTTGTAACTAAGTGATGAACATTTGAGCGCTCAAGCGCTTGTAGCTCAACTCCCGATGCGCCAAAAGATACATGATCTACTTTTGAGGCACTTCTGTCCCATAGGCTTAAATAGAAACACCTGTAAACGCTCAAATCAATCATTTCCAAAAAAATTTTCAGGCATATTTTAGACATTCTTTAGACTCTTTTCACAAATCAGCATTTTGTAGCTCAAAAGCCTGAAGCTCAAAAGAGTTGTGAAACTTTTTTTGTAGTTTGAATCAGGAAGATTTCACCATTTTTGGTATGTGTTTATTCCAGTAGAAATTAATGGATGTGGATTTGAGGAGGAGGCTTGGCCCCTTTATGCATCTAAAAGCTTAACTTTTAATGTTGACTGGAGTATACCTTTAAATTTGTCTAGGTGTCAATAATTTTAAAATGTTATCACTTTTGTGCTGTTTCTATTGAATGAAGGAAAAAACAAACAATTCAATAAAAATGATCCTTTGTGTGACTTTCTCTACATCCCTTTTGATCCTCTACAGCTGAGAACAAAATATCGGTAACACTTTCACTGCCCTTGTGATGCTTTTGTTATTTTATTGTTACCTGCTACCTGATTCTATGCAGATATTTTGCCATTGGTTTTTGTAGAATCCAAGCCAAGACCTTGATTTAGCAAAGACTTTTTATTTGACTGAATTAACATTATTTTTTGGAAGAGCTGAGCATATTCTGAAGTATCTTTTAGCTCTAATGTAGACGCTCATTTTTGGGCTTCCTGACAGATTTTATACTCTGTGGGGTTATTAGAACATTATATGTAAACCCTAACAATTAACTTATTTGCTTCATTTTGGGCTGTTAAATATACCATTAACAATGTTTTGAAAGTGAAAATATTTAGAATTCTTACAGAAATTTCATAAGCTGATAACTTCTTGTGCTGCAGGGAGAGGCAATGTTATAATGTTCCATCTAGAACTCAAAAACCTCTCTCGATATTTTATAAAGTATAGGGGCAAATTATTGTAAACCTTATCTAGTGTAACAACACTTCTTCTTCATAAATACATTACAGTGTCACCCGAGGACAGGAAGTGTGTTACTGGCAGAATCACAAAGTAAGAATAAAGAAAAATGAAAAAGAAAACAAATGCAGTCGCCACATCTTGTTCCTAGTTTAGATACACTTTAACCACTTCTCATCCTTAGGATATTCCCATACATCCTTGGGTTTAAGTGTTTACATAAACCAGGGTCATGGCTGTGGCTGCAGTTATGACCCCAGTATTTTTTTTTTTAATCTGACGATGTTGAATACTGTAAAAGCGGTTTGAGTTGCTATATAGCCACTGGATTTCTTTTAAATGCTCCCCGCTGCTTTCCTACTCTTTCTCCGCCTTTCCTGTTCTCCCGGGGAGCCCAGGACTTAAACCATCTAGTACAAAAATGCACATTTATACTTGTATGAGAAAAGTGTCAAACGGCTTGAGCAGCTAGTGGATAAAGTCTATTTGAAGTCATAGAATAAATATGCATTTTGTAAAATATGAATTTTACTAACAACCTCTTTTTCCAAAGCCTTACTTAGACTTTCCTGTTACAGCAGTTCTGAAGGGAAATATCAATGAGCAGGATAACAGGCACCAGAATAAACTTCACACTCACACTCAGTAAGCAGCACTTACAGTTTAGACACACCGGAGTTGATTTACAAAAACGGGAGATTGCAAAATCTGGTGCAGCTTCCAGGTTTTTTTTGTCAAAGCTTAATTGAACAAGCTGAAGTTAGAAGCTAATTGGCTACCATGCACAGCTGCACTCTCCAGTTTTAGTAAACCAACCCACCCTATCTTTTCCTCTGCAGTGCAAGAATGTATAAGCATACTTGTGCATGGTCTATTTAAAGTGCCGCAACCCAACAGCTTAATTTATTTTTTTGTAGAAATGAACTGGACTGAAAGAAAACAGATGTTATGTTTACTGATGAAAGTTCCCCAGACCCAAAAGTCTATGTTTATTGACATATACAAAAACCCTTTACATGATATTTAAAACATGAGCTTCAGTGGGAAATAAATAATGTCGGATACATATTATTAAACAGTGGTTACATATCAACATTACACAGTGAATGTCAAGTTTGTCAACCAGTTGCAGCCCTGACACGTTTCAACCCACACTGGGGTCTTCTTCAGAGGGCTTTCTGCTAGAAAAATGTATAACAATTACTTATTGTACACATTATTGACATATCATAATCATGTAAACTACACACAGTTGATATAGTTACCCGTAGGATGTATCCGAAACCAAGAAAAAGGAGTTATTCCCACATGCAGCACCTCTTGCTTAAAAAGAAAACCTTCTGATTCCCCAACCGGGGTTCCAGACTACACTACGGCCGTCACAAGAGGGAACGGGCCAAAGCCACAGTATGGCTTATGAGAGGTCACACTTTATAAGGCACCACCCACTTCCCAGATGGAAAGAGAGGGGGCACACAACCACCCAGTGGTGCAGGTATGAGTGGATATTGCCTATGGTAAGAAACCAAAATAAAATTGTATTTAGTATAACATATATAAAGTGCCACAAGCCATAAATAATAATATGACTCCAGCGTATGTGTATTGGCACCATTGTGCCCCGTCATATGCATAGAATTGTCTATACTTGGATTAATGCCCACATGGGTTGTGTCCATATGGGCACCATCCTATAGCCAGGCAGAAATTATGTATAGAGGAATGCCAAAAATCCACATGTGATGTGAAAATGAGAAGTGTTGGAGTAGTGACTGAAGTGACAAGTATTAGGTGAGAAAATGAAGATTACCAAAAATATACATAGATGACCAGAGAGACCTCTCTGGTCACCTATGTATATTTTTGGTAATCTTCATTTACATGAGTAACTATATCAACTGTGTGTAGTTTACATGATTATGATATGTCAATAATGTGTACAATAAGTAATTTTTATACATTTTTCCCCTTCTTGGCTGCCTAAAAACCCCACTATAGGGGAGTTTTTTCCATTTTTGAGTTCTTTTTGGGGGTGAGCAGTGCTCTCTTACCTTTTGGTATGTGTCTTTTCTTTTGTTATTATCCAAAAATTGACCTCAGCTCCTGGTTGGGTCTCTTTCAAGTGCCTGACCCCATTTTCATCCCACAAAATGCATGCCTCTCTTGAAGGGTGCGTTAGGGGTGTACAAGAGCTCTGTCTTTGCAACCTCAAAGCAGTCAAAGGCCATTGGTGATGTGCAAAGTGCATTGCTTTCTAATCGTGTTATTATGGGTTACCTCTCACCTCGAGTGAAAGCATTCTGTACCTGAGTTTATTTCCCTGAATACCAGCCCCCTGCCATGCCCTCAGAAACATCACCGGTTATATCACTCCCATCCTCTATGCAGTGAGAGAGCCCATAGCAGTTGCATCTCCTCTTCACTGGGCACTCCAGGTTTACTATTGGTAGCCCCTGGAGAACCTAATGCTATAGTCTCCCGACACAGCCTTCACAGCACAACAGATTGAAAATGTTATTGTCTTGGCAAACCCAGTACAGTTGTCAAGTATGTGCTCAAGCCCTGACTGGGAACACCTACTGCTTTCTTCTATTTTCTGAATGTTGGTAGAAAAGCCAAGGGCTTTTTTTTCTCATGTCAGACCACCATTCTTCAAAGAGCTGACGAGCTGCTTATTGGTGGAAGGAGTGAAGAAGAGTTAAGAAATACCAGGTGAAGTGGAAAAAGCACCATTCAATTCCACAGAATAAGTGCAATTGTAGAAAGAAGATTCTAGCATTAAAGATACGACCACAAATATAAAAATAGGACCACAGCTCGATACTTCACAAGAGGATTGAGCAGAACTATTTTGACATCACCAACTCTCAATACCACTCTCACTATAGTGCTTAGGTAGACACTCCAAAATCTGAAGAAAATATCAGTAGAGGGCAGAAGTATGCCTCAAATGCAGATCACAGTGAAACTGACTTTGGGATTCAACATCTAGCTAGTGTTCTTTAATCTGAATACAGCTAAAACAGTTGTCACAAACATTCTAAGGTGTCAGGGCCTGGAGTTGAACCCAGAACCACCACTGTATCAGGCAATCTCTTGTTTTGCTGAGCCACCTGGAATGCTAGACAGCTTCCTGGCCAATTCCTTGAATGATCGTGGCTTGAACCTTGTTTGTCCTGAACTTAGAACTCTTTCTTCTCCCATGAACTTACTGATTTAAGATATGTCTTTACACTTCCTGTTTGCCAGATTATTGTACTCTTTCCAGCCAGAATCTCACTTTTGTCTTTCCTACTGCTGTCTGTATCTTTACTACCATGAGTTACTGACCCTTAGCTTATTCCTCGACTAAGCTTCAGCTTGATCCCAGCCTGCAACCACTTGTTACATAGTTTTGGCTTGTTTACTGACTACGCTTCTGTTTGAACCTTACCGGCTATATCTGTTACTGGACCCGGCTTGCTCACCTCCTCTTGAGTCAATCCTGAGGACCCCCACCTAGTACTAACAAAGAGCTAAACCCATCTCCACCATCAGGAGCTCTGGTGAACAAAGGTTAGTACTCAGACTCTGCACCTCAGATGAGCCTGCATTTTTGTGTTGCCAAGGTGACCTGCTTGTTCTGACTGCTATAGCTACTGATCTCTAAGCCTGACCCCTGACTGTGACATTTGGTGTGATTTGGCTGATTGCTTTTTTCACAAGACCAATATTAATTTTAGATCATATATGATTCAAGACCGACAGCTGTGGATGGGTAAGATGGTATGAATAATACAGAAAAGAGGTCTGTGTCAGCAGACTGAAAATGTTTAGAGGAGTTGAGGGGTCAACGTTTGGCCCATACTTTTATTCCAATCTTAAACTTGGCTATAAAGGCTATCAAACAAAAGGTCATAATGTGCTACTTAATAAGTTCACAGGTTTTTAGTGAATGCTACACCCATAGGGTGATGGGCTGTACCATACAACATAGAATAGGAAATAGGCATAAACTTGTCATAGATAATTGACTATTCTCTTCAACTTCAAGATTTGCCCATAATCATGTTTGTTATCAAATCTCTGTTGGTGCAGTGAAGTTTCCTGACACTTGCACAGTTTCATTTTACAGTTTTTAGGATGTTCCTACTCCTTATAAAAAGGGATCTTAAAATGTTGGTGTACTATTTCCTGTATGCTACAGAAGCTATGTCGCCAAAACTAGTTTCTGTGACCCCCTCCCATACCAATATGAATAATGCTGGTAGTGTGGTGTCATGTTAGTGACTGGTACATATTGTGTCATGTCACTGTAACTGCCACAAGGTGTGTTTTAAATATCAAATACACAGTTGGTTGTCTTCTGTAAGTTGTTAGAAATTTTGGTTTCCCACTGTTGTTGAACGACAGTTTAGAGCATGTTCAGGTTGAGAATAACGAAAGTAATAGTTCAATGACAGCTGCAGCCACACATTAAGCCCACCAGATGGAATAACATTACTGTGTAAATATGGGCTATAAAATGTCTGAAATGACAATGGGTTGATCATGTTTCCTCTGAATTATGCTCTGATATAAATAAATGCCATATCTTTCCAAGCAGTCATTTTTATTTAGTAGTCTTGCAGATTAGTCAGATCTCTTTATTTATAGCACATCTGTTAGTGAAAACACTTGCTTTCCATCGTACTGTTGCAGAATAGCATATGGGTGCTCTGGTGCTGTGATAGTAGCAATTATTACAATCTGTATAATATTTCATGATAAATCACAAATCTAATACACTGATTAAACCATCAGGGAACAACTTCTAGCTGACTAAGATAATGATACACTCTTCCAGAAAATGTGGGTAAGGAGTGGGTTTTATTAATACTTGTGCATTTTATTAAAACAATGCCAGGCAAGTTTTCAGCAATGCAAATATTCAAGATGTCACATTAAGTTGTTTGATAATATTTTCCATATTGTTTTCACATTTTTATGGTCAAAGTATTTGTAGTTTAGAGTTTATTCGCCAAGCACAGAAATATGCATAGACATTTTGTGTAATTGATATGTTTTCCCTTTAGACCAGCATGCTATTATTTAGAGTTGAAGAGCTATGGTCCTGGATTATGGCAATTATAATGAATTATGTACATTTTACATAATTCATTGACATTGGAGTTTGCTCCTAAACCTTGACCTGTATGATCTTTTTCAAAGACCACAGTTGTCTAGTCTTCTTATTAAAATTATTAATTGATACTGCAAAATTATGTGGGACCTTATGGATTCCATACAACTCTCCACGCCAATCCCTATATTTATTCTGATTTCAATTCAAGTCACACAAACTTGCACTAAGGCTATTTTAAATGGTAGTTAATGTAGCTACTTGTTTTTTTCATTGAGTGGAATGAAAACCACCCCAGCATTGCCAAGAAATAAAGAATCAGAAACAGGGTGTTGCTAGGTCTACAATAGATGCCCATAGCAGCGTAGTAAAGAAAGTCATACACTTGGGCGGGCATACACAGAGCCTCCCCCTTAAATCAGGGTCCCCAGAGAGCCTCCCCATAAATCAGAGTCCCCAGAGAGCCTCCCCATTAAATCAGGGTCCCCAGGGAGCCTGGGCTGCAGGGACTCAGGGCTATGGGCCCCAGATTCGGGGCTATAGCCCCAAAAGCCACCCCCTAGCAACACCACTGCTCAGCAATAATAATAAGACTAAAGCAAATAATGACCCTGATGGGAACTAATCCCAAGAATATAATGTCACAAAGCCATAATGCTTCTCACTAAGATAACATGCTACACCGATTAGTCATTAAAGTGGAACTTCAGTCATAAAATAAGTCCTGCTGGATCACCTACTGTTGTCCCCTTTTTCAGGTGTAAGGCATGTAAAACATAAAAAAGTGCCTATACTGTTTAACCTTTTCACTGCCAGAGTTGTTTTTACTTTTTTTTGCACACATGTTTAAAAAATAATTTTAGGCCCGAAGACTATGCAAAACCCCCAAAAATATATTTTTTTTTCTGAAAGCAGACATCCTGGAGAATATAATAGTGGCAGTTCCAATTTTTTTATATAACACAATATTAAATCAAAGGTCTTGGAAATGCAAAATTTCAGTAAAAACACACTAAAGTAAATTTTAGGGCAAAAAAAAGCAATAACTTACCCAGATTTTTGGTAAAATATAAAAGCCAAACTTGCACCAAGTAAATAGATACTCAATATGCCAAACCATAAATTTGTGTGAGACTGTGAAATGGCAACAAACTTCAGTACGCTAAATTTTCTATAGGCAATGCTTCAAAAGTCCCCTATAGGTCATAAGTTTAGTGTTTTACAGAAGAGTTCATGTGCTAGAATTATTTCTCTCACTCTGGTGTGCATGGCGATATGTAAAATGTGTATTGCAATAAACATTTTCATGCATAGGAGCCCCTGAAGCATGCGTTTACATTCATGTGTGCAAATATGTGAGGGGGGGGGGGGGTCTCAACATTTGTGTAATTCTTTTTTTTTTGGTTAACTTTTTTCCATTATTTTTTGGTGACAGGTCCTCTTTAGCCACTTGTCAACCAACCGCCATCATTATACTGTGGCAGGTTGGCACAGTCCTGTGAACCATCGTAGCTATAGGTCGGTCCATTTAAGTGGGATAGCAGGTGATCTTTGGCACGAGAGGCGGACCAGGGACGTGTGTGTGTAAACACACACACCCCAGTTCTGTGAGGAGAGGAGAGAGAGATTGTGAGTTCCTACGAGCTGGGAACCGGGATTTCTCAGCTCCTATAGTCACTTCCATCCCCCACAGTTAGAACACACATCTGGGAACACAGATCACTGATCACTCCTAGAGTTAACCCCCTCCCTACCAGACATTTATACAGTAATCAGTGCATTTTTATAGCACTGATCGCTTTATAATTGTCAATCGACAAAATGTGTCAAAAGTGTCCTATGTGTCCACCATAATGTCACAGTCTCAATAGAAAATCGCAGATCGCTGCCAAAAAAAAATAATATTAAAAATGCCATAAATCTATCCCCTATTTTGTAGACGCTATAACTTTTGCGCAAACCAATCAATATGTGCTTTTTGCGATTTTTATTGCCAAAAATATGTAGAAGAATATATATCAGCCTAAACTGAGGTAAAAAATTGCTTTATTAAAAAAAAAACTGGATCTATTTATTACAGCAAAAAGTACAAAATATTGTGTTTTTTTTTCAAAATTGTAGTTTTTTTGTTTATAGTGCAAAAAATAAAAACTGCAGAGATGATAAAATATCACCAAAAGAAAGCTCTATTTGTGGGAAAAAAAAGGATGTCAATTTTGTTTAAGTACAATGTCGCACGACCTCGCAATTGTCAGTTAAAGTGACGCAGTGCCGAATCGCAAAAAATGGCCTGGTCATTGAGCAGCCAATTCTTCCGGGCTGAAGTGGTTAATGAGACATGCATGCATGCTCTTAAAGGGGCATTTAATTTTTTATTATTGGATTTTAGTGTAAATATGAGATCTGAGATTTTTTGACCCCAGATCTCATATTTAAGAGGTCTTGTCATGCTTTTTTTCTATTACAAGGGATGTTTACATTCCTTGTAATAGGAATAAAAGTGACAGTTTTTTTTTTAAAAAACAGTGTAAAAATAAAAAGTAAAAGGTAAAATAAATAAGAAAAAAAATTTAAATGCGCCCCCCCCGTTCCGCCGAGCTCGCGTGCAGAAGCAAACGCATACATGAGTAGCGCCCACATATGAAAACGGTGTTCAAACTACACATGTGAGGTATCGCCATGATCGGTAGAGTGAGAGCAATAATTCTAGCCCTAGACCTCCTCTGTAGCGCAAAACATGCAATGGGTAGAATTTTTTAAATGTCGCCTATGGAGATTTTTAAGGGTGAAAGTTTGTAGCCATTCCACGAGCGGGTGCAATTTTGAAGCGTGACATGTTGGGTATCAATTTACTCAGCATAACATTATCTTTCCCAATCTAAAAAATAATTGGTGGCATAAGTATTAATCTGGAATGTATGTCCCTTGCTGAAGAACATTATTTTTTAAAGTTGTTATGGGTAAAGTTCCGCTTTAAAGCATTTTGGACATGTGTACTCATCGTAATTTAATTTAAGCCCCATACACACTATCAGATCTTCTGCTGATTTTTTTCCTTCAGATTTACCAAAACCATATAATATGAGGTCAAACCTTAGGGGTTTCAATTTGCATGCAATCAGGCAGGCCCTTGCACTACATGGTTTTGGTAAATCTGAAGACAAAAATCAGCAGAAAAACTGATAGTGAGTATTGGGTCTTAATGCAGATGTTCAAACAAAGCAGAATATTTAGCAATTTTAAATGTAAAAAATAAACGTTGCTTTCTTTGACTTCAAAATAATTGTCCAAAATAAAGCTTTTCCTAAATCTTGTTTTTGGTGTAAATTTACCAATTAACAAATTTTCCAGAAAAGTATGGCGAAGCAAAGCAAACAAAACTAATTTAATGGAAATGAAAAATACAGGAATTATAAGTTGTCAAGTGTCAAGGATATTGGGTCACCTGACCTGTTGGTTAATGCAGACACGGAGAGAAATTTTAGCTCAGGGATAGACCAGAGACATGGCCACACCACTGGAGACAAATGGGCAGGAAGGAATGTGCAGTTGTGCTCAGTTGTCTGTACAACATGGTAGAGTCAGAAGGAAAGGGTGAGGCACAACCTATGCCAGGTATTAGGGCAGGCTTCTACAATGGGAAAACAAATGGACTACTTATCCAAGCTTGGTCTGGCAGATGATAGTGGAGCTCCAAGCAAATTGGGCAGAGGTTTCCCCAATGTAAAATGTCTCTACAAACAATATGAAGCTTGATTTGATAGTTATGGAGACCTTTGTATTCCAAGAAAAAGGGGCTAAGCAAAAGGGGAAAATGGGACTTTATATGAAGCCCAAGACTGCAAAGGGATAATAGGTGAATCTAAGGAATTTTATTGGATACATCACAGATACAGGTATAACAATATCTGATGTACATGATAGCATAGGTATAATACATAATAAAACAGTATAAACATACAAGTAATACTGATAGTAATCGTAATTTAGTATACATGATAAAAGCAAATAACATAACAATATCATAATGTGATATAACAACAAATTTCCTGTCTCACCACTAAAGAGATTTATATAAAAATGTAATCCAAATTAATATCTGCGGCACCTATGGCCTAATTGGCCTGTGAGGGTAGAAATTCCATAAGCTTGTAAAAGATGTAAAATAAATAACAATATGACGTCCGGTAGCTCTACGCGTTTCGTGGCTTAAGTGCCACTCGTCAGGAGAAATTGGTATCTGGAATGAAACTAATATAAGTAACAATGTAGAGCACTTAAAAAATGTTGGTTGGGGGTAGGATACATAAAAATAACCCCCAAAGCCAGTAGTTACTTACTGAGGTTGTGTGTGTCAAATGCGTGGAGGGAGGGCCACATAAGGCGTCCGAGAGTGTCCCCAACTGGGAGCCCTGGTGAGCCACCCCGCGGGGATGGGCAGCCACACGGGCGGACAAGGCAAAACGAGACAAAAACTGTGAAAAAGTGAACATAGTTAACCAAATGGGTGGTGGGCAGGTGAACGTGAGGAAATGGAAAAGGAGGAGAGGGGGAACCAAAATAGTGGAGGAAGGGTTGAGACCAAAACAAAACTCTACAGCTGTAATTAATTGAATTCCCTCTGCAATTATTTACCTATGTTTTGCCTTTCCTGTTGTTAATGATCAATTAACTATTGACAATTTGATATATTTTTATTAATTTTTTTAACTACAATTTTCCATATATTACAACAATGTAATTTTTTCTTTTTGTTTTGTTCTATTAGTCTATATCAATTTCACTGGGTTGTTGTTACTGTGGCGTGTGGGTTGGCCCCTTGGCTTTCTACCTATTTCCCTGTTCTGGGAGCTGTGACATGCCTGGCGGGCCTCCCTCCACCCCCCACCTTCTCCACTTCTGGGTGGTGGATATGGTCTAATTACCGGAACTCACGGTCCCTTCTCACACGGTCAGGTTTTTCCCTTCCTACAATGTAACTTTAACACCTTTGACCACTCTTTCTGGTTTTTCTCCGGTGAACTGGTTCTATTTTACTTTGAACTAGCACTTCTTCACTTCACCTTCCACTGTGCACACTGATATCATGGGTGGTTTGTTTTGGTCTCAACCCTTCCTCCACTATTTTGGTTCCCCCTCTCCTCCTTTTCCATTTCCTCACGTTCACCTGCCCACCACCCATTTGGTTAACTATGTTCACTTTTTCACAGTATTGTCTCGTTTTGCCTTGTCCGCCCGTGTGGCTGCCCATCCCCGTGGGGTGGCTCACCAGGGCTCCCAGTTGGGGACACTCTCGGACGCCTTATGGGGTCCTCCCTCCACGCATTTGACACACACAACCTCAGTAAGTAACTACTGGCTTTGGGGGTTATTTTTATGTATCCTACCCCCAACCAACATTTTTTAAGTGCTCTACATTGTTACTTATATTAGTTTCATTCCAGATACCAATTTCTCCTGACGAGTGGCACTTAAGCCACGAAACGCGTAGAGCTACCGGACATCATATTGTTATTTATTTTACATCTTTTACAAGCTTATGGAATTTCTACCCTCACAGGCCAATTAGGCCATAGGTCCCGCAGATATTAATTTGGATTAAATTTTTATATAAATCTCTTTAGTGGTGAAACAGGAAATTTGTTGTTATATCACATTATGATATTGTTATGTTATTTGCTTTTATCATGTATACTAAATTACGATTACTACAAGTATTACTTGTATGTTTATACTGTTTTATTATGTATTATACCTATGCTATCATGTACATCAGATATTGTTATACCTGTATCTGTGATGTATCCAATAAAATTCCTTAGATTCACCTATTATCCCTTTGCAGTCTTGGGCTTCATATAAAGTCCCATTCTGCCCTTTTGCTTAGCCCCTTTTTCTTTGAACCAGATTGGGATGGAAATGCCTGACCTTACCAGGTCAGGGTTTCAATTAAAGTCCCTAGGGATGGAAATACGTGACCTACCGGTCATGGCTTCCTTAAAGTCCCTAAAAAAAAAAAACCTTGTTTATGATACCTTTGTGTTCCACATGAAGCACTTATATCCTAAAACCAACAAGGTAAGAAAGGATGACCTCTAGGAGATTTGTTCTACTCTTATGCCGCGTACACACGATCCGATTTTTTCGATGGGAAATGACGGATGTTAGCTTGTTGACGGTAAGTCCAACCGTGTGTATGCTCCATCAGACATTTGTTGTTGGACTTTCAAATGTGTTTTGTCAGACTTTCCGATCCTGTGTATACAAGTCCGTTGGACAAAAGTCCAAAGTACAAACACACATGCTCAGAATCAAGGACGAGCCAGACGCGTTCAGTCTTGTAAAACTAGCGTTCATAATGGGGATATCACGTACGTTTTTTACGTCACTACATTCATTATTGTTGGCCAACATTTGTGTGACCGTGTGTATGCAAGACAAGTTGGAGCCAACACCCTTCGAACAAAATTCCACGGTTTTGTTGTCGGAAAGTCCGATCATGTATACTAGGCTTAGGTGTAGATTGAATGTACCAGTGATTTACATATGAATTCTACTAGAGGAGAATCAGTTTGTGGAGGAAGAAAATCATGGGTTTCTCTTCCAAAGAAGTCAATAGGATTTGGAATTCATGACTACCAGCACTGTTCAAGCCTGCTAATCATTTTCAGAACTTTAGTGACAGTACAAATGTAAATTTGTATTTTTTTTTGCAGTATACTTTATACCAAAATCTTTTGAAACGAGATTTGGTGTCTTTGACTGCTCCTTGGGATCTTCTTATATGTGGGTCTCATCTGTATTGAGTATTGTATAGCCTTGAGCCAAAAATGACACTTGACATTACCAAGGCAACATAGCATTTTTAATCCAAGTTCTCTTTTGCATTATAAGATGTAATAATAAGAAAAAGATAAACACATGTGGATAGGCAAAAGTGAGTGACTACAATAGGCATTCTTTTGGGCCATTAAAGTGAAACAGATGATAGTAGCCAGTCCTTAAAATCGAGCTATGAACATTAACCCCCCTCCCCCCACACACACCCACACACACCCACACCAACAATTAGGTGACTAGTGCCTATAAAGCAGTTTCTAAGTGTAGTTTAAAAGAAAAAAATATATAAACGAATGTCGGGGAGGTGGGAAGGAAGGGTGACAGCAAGAATGCATGATAGGCTTCAAAATTACATTGTGGCCAGCAGCAAAAGGTATGATCAACAAGGTACAGTTAAAAAAATGTAGATGTATCTTGCAAGTGAGAGAGGCAATGACCTCTTACATAACATGAAGGAAGGATGTAAGAGGTCCTTTAAAATTTTTTAGCCATATTGAAGAACATAAGATGTGCGGAAAATGCAAAAGTTATATTTGCAGCATAGGTACAAAGCTGAACACTGGCAAATGTCTGCTTTTCTTTAGAAGGTCTCACAATAAAAAAAGACACCATCATCCTTATCCTTCTCTCTGTAATTGCATTTCACATGATGAAATTAAGGTGTGGATGTACTTTGTAGCCCTGGAGATGTTCTTTCTAAAATAAAAATATATTGTGATGCATTAGGTGACTTTAAGATACTGTTGCATGTGACAAACGCACAAATATTCTATGTTAGCTGGCCTAGATTGTCCACATGTGGGCTCTGTAGGCAATACCTTCCCTACTGCCTATTTGTTTAACAAGATCGCAGCCAGTTAGTGGGAGCTGGACTAAGATACAGTTCCTACTTCAAATACTTTTCTTTACAAATAAACATATCTGCTTAACTTACAGTAGTTCTAAAGCTTTAAAGTTTGGTGAAAAACCTTCTATGCTGCAGCTGCCCCCCAGACCCCCCCATTTCCTTACCTGAGCCCATTCAATCCAGCAATGGACACAGCAGTGGGACCCAGGAGAGCGAGCAGGCACGGGTGCCATTCAGGGAAGGTGGCTTTCCCTGGGGGCACCTGATGAAGAGAAGGGGCCTGGAGCGCTGACAGAGGACCCTATAAGAAGGGCTTATCTTAACACTGGTGTGACAACCAAATATTCACAGAAGAAAAGTTTGTGAACCACCTCCACCACGTGTGAATACACTGCCGCTTACCGGATCTGGGTGACCCCTTATTATAGGGGGCCACACTGCGTGTTTGGCTTTAAGCACAGCCAGGGATGGTAATGATGCCAAAAAAAGCTCCACAACTTGACTAGGTAATCCACAATGGAAAGACACACTTGTACTCGGGTAGGTAAAAAGGTATCCCAGCTCCCAGGGGTTAATCCATATAAGCAAATATGCGACAGGATTCCCAAAAGATAAAATAAACTCACATAGTGTAAAACCCTTATAGCGGTGACATCAGAACATCGCTCCTCCTCCCTACGCATTTTATCATCAATAGGATGTCGTCATGGTGCGCTGTGGTTAAAGCCAAACACGCAGTGTGGCCCCCTATAATAAGGTGGTTCACAAACTTTTCTTCTGTGAATATTTGGTTGTGACACCGGTGTTAAGAGTTCACTGGATTTCTATGGACTATTATTAAATTATTATCATCTTTTGCATCATTTATATGTGGATACTATTTATTTCACTTCACTTTATTCGTCATTGATTTATTGAGATTTTTGGATATATATGTTATGGTTTCATTCTCAGCAGTTATTATTTTTTAATTAGGTACTTATACTCAATTTAATTAATTCTATTATCATATACATTTATTCACTTTTTACGTATATATCTAATTGAATTAATTATATCACTATTTATATTTATCTATTCACTGTTTATTTATTTATTTATTTATTTATTTGGCACTTTAACTTCACCGTTTGCACTTTATTGAATTTTTGAGTGCTGGTTAGCGCAGCTCTTTTATGTGGCTTAATATTTTGTAGGTGTTGTATAACATTTTGAGCCGCAGCTTGTCATTTCTAAGAAAAGTATTTTCTTTGAAACTAGACCTACCAAGATAGCAACCTTCCTTAGTCCACAAAAAGAGGGACAACACCACTTCAGGCTGGTACATTGTAATCCATATTTTCTTCACAGGAAGAGGTGCACACCCCGTTCACCACCACGAATGCTAAACATAACAAGTGAGATGGCCACACACTACGCTGCAAACCTCTGTGTTTATTGTAAAAATACAGATAAAAAAACATCACACCAAGAGCACAGCAAGGAGACAGTTGATACGTTTCATGCACCAGAGCACTTTTTATGTGTAGCAACCTTGCTTATCTGGCTGGTTGCAGAATATAGGTGTCACATGAGCCTACCCAGATGTATATCAACTAGAATTACATTTTGCTCCTAGGAGAACTTTACATTTACAGTCCTCTGCACAACTGGGCTTGGATGAGAAGGTTTCTTTTCTCTCCACTACAGTAACTTCCACCCTTACGTGATCTCAGCCAAGTGGACAGTACTATATCTGCTGTCCCACCTGAGCTTTAAACCCTCTATGTGACCTTCTCCTGCCATGCTATGAACTCACTTAGCCAGACTTTGCCAAAGAATTGCTTTGCTAGTTTAAACTTTACTGTTTGATAAATTCCCCCTAAAATCAATCTACCCTTAAAAGCAATGACAGACGCAAACGTGAAATTTCATACAGGGCAAAGAAAGTAAAATATAATTTTTTTGCACTATAGCTTCAGATTCACATATACAAAATAATTTTATTAATCTACATAACAGCTCAGCAGGTTGGCTATGCAGCACTGAAGTCTTGTGTGCAACTTGGAGTCACACAATAGGGAAAATGGCCCCTGTCTTCTGATATTGTATCAGAATCAGACATTTTACTATACCAAAGCAATATAACAGTTCATAGCACTGGTAATGTTTTGCAAATTTCCCATTACTCCTTGGTGTGTGTTATTCTAAGACATAGATAACTTCAGTGTTAATGTCTATGCACGTATTTGGCCAGTATGCTGTGTGATAAATAATGTATATATTTACAGGAATAATGGGCATTTTTATGGGTCAAAACTCAAATGCATTCTGCTATATTTCATCCAAGGATTTATTCTACCCAAATGTAAAAAGAATAGCCAACGTGTGTCCATACAGGAATGGATTAATTTGGGGTTTTGATACAGGTTATATGGAGATAAACAGATCAAAGCCTGTTATTCAGGTGTAAGAATGCAGAGATTGCATTAGTATATGGTAGCGCAGGTCTGGGCATAAGGCTGCAAAATGTCATACAAGAATGTCCATACAGATGATGGAGAAGGTTGCAGGAAGCAGTACATTCAGGTATGTGAGCCAGAAGGATTGCACATCATATTGTATAGATTGGTGTAATGTGCAGTATAAAATATAATTTTCATAAGTGTAATGCTTTATTCGGTTCTTACAGTGGGGAAAATAATGATTTGATCCCCTGAAGATTTTGTAAGTTTTCCCACTTACAAAGAAATGAAAGGTCTATAATTTTTTCATAGGTGTATTTTAAATGATAGAGACAGATTATCAACCAAAAATACAGAAAAAAACACATAAAACAAATGCTATAAATTGAGTTGCAGTTCAGTGAGTAAAATAAGTATTTGATCCACAAGGAAAACATGACTTAGTACTTGGTGGAGAAACCCTTGTTGGCCAGAGGAAAGATGTTTCTTGTAGTTGGTGACCAGGTTTGCACACATCTCAGAAGGGATATTGGTCCACTCTTCTTTACAGATCTTCTATAAATTCTTAAGGCTGTCTCTTGGCAACTCGAGGTTTCAGCTCCCTCAGTACATTTTCTTTAGGATTAAGGTCTGGAGACTGACTAGGCCACTCCATGACCTTAATTTGCTTCTTTTTGATCCACTCCTTTGTTGACTTGGTGGGATGTTTTGGGTCATTGCCATGCTGAAAGACTCATCTCTGACCCATCTTCAGTGTTCTGACTGAGGGAAGAAGGTCCTCATCCAAGATTTTTACAATACATGGATCCGTCCTTTGGACCCTAAAGTCAGCCAGTATGCGAAAGAGCTAAATTTTGGCCTCATCTGGCCATAGCACTTTCTCCCAAACCTTCTCTGAATCATTTAGATGTTCATTGACATGACTGTACATGCGCCTTCTTGAGAAGAGCTAATCGTCTTGTTTGGAGGAAGAAAAATGCTGACTGTGACCCTAAGAACACCATCCCTACAGTGAAGCACAGAGGGGGAAACATTATGCTTTTGGGCTGTTTCTCTGCTAAAGGTACATACTGACTTTGCCCCATTGAGGGGCAAATGGACAGTAGCGACAGTCACTAGGAGTCTTCTTTCTCATATCTATACTCACAGTATCCATGGGGTTTAGATGCCTCCCTATAGACTCAGGCAGGCTGTCTATTTCTTGAGCTTCCAGATCAGATCATCAGGAAAACCCCTCCTTTGGCTCCTGAATGATCTTGTAACAAGATCACCCCCAGCTGGCTCAGCTGAGACTGACGGAATCTTCCGCTGGACTGCCAGGAAGGGCAGTAGCCCTTCTGGCTGGGAACCTCTCCTCCTGGTGAAGAACACTGCTCTCCCAGGCTCCAGACTATTTATGCACTTTCTCAGCCACCACCTGTGTATCTACAATGAGAGATTGGCAGGAGCTGCATGAATATTCAGGCTGCTTATTTAACTCTCCCACCCACTATAATTTGTAAGCCTCCAGAAGAAGAGGGAGGCAATCAAACCTGCAGTCAATAGAACACAGATCAGACCAAATTAATTAAACGCTGCTCTGCTGATTGCAGCAGAGCCACAAAAAACTATATTTGCCTAACCTAACTAGCAACCCACTTGAGAAGGTGCTAACAATGGAGCCAAAATATTTTGTGCTATCCACTTTTTTATACTGATATCTGCAAAGGCATCCTACAACAGGTAAGGATGTTATACATTTTATTTTTGCCACAAATGCTGAGAAAAATGCACATAGCAGCTTGTAAGCATACATTATATTATTTAAGAATCTATTTTCACCAAGGTGGATTTTACACAGACACCATTTGAGCTGTTTGAAGGTGGAAAAGCATATCAAGGTACGAGATGAAAGCCATATTAAACCCAAAAAACAAAAATGTATTATAATGCAGCTTACCACTCATTAGATGTGGTGGCTGTATTCGTTTTCTTTTATTTGGCTTTTTGCCCTCTGCTTTCACCTGGTGATCTGGCCAGTAACACACCTCCTGTATTAGTGAGACATAGCTCTGGAGGAATGAGATCAGGAGGCGCATCAGACAGCAGCAATGTCAGTCTGGGGGAAAGGCTAGTGTTAAATGTATTAGCAGATTAACTATACTAACAAATTGAAACTCCAGCTTACACTTTATAATCAGTTACAGCACCCCTGCTAGAGTTAAAGGGGTTGTAAACCCTTGTGTTTTTTCACCTTAATGCATCCTATTCATTAAGGTGAAACAAAACTTCTGTCACTGACCAGCCCCCCCCATAATTCCCAGACTGGAGGCACGATCACCCTCTCTGGCCGTTGTCTCGGCTCTTGATTGGATAGATTGATAGCAGCACAGCCACTGGCTCCCGCTGCTGTCAATCAAATCCAATGGCTGCCGGGGTGGGGCAGAGTGCGGCATTCTGTGTCTATGGACGCAAATGCTGGACTCGGGAGTGAGCCCACGCGGTAACACCCAGGAAGAGTGCTTCTCCTAGGTGGTTTCCCGATATGGGGAGGAGCCACGAGCGCCGTTGGGAGACCCCAGAAGAGGAGGATTGGGGCCACTCTGTGCAAAACAAACTGCACAGTGGAGGTAAGTATGATATGTTTATTATTTAAAAAAAAAACTTTAAGTAGTTGGTCTCATCCATGTAAACTTATACATTCCGCTGTAGAGCTTGAGCTTGTGAAAAACAGCAGACTTGCTGGCTGGATCACCAGATACATCTAGAAGAAAGAAAGCCTAAAAAAGGAAACTAATGCAGCCATCACATTTAAGACTTGGTAAACTGCAAGAAAATAAATGTTTTCCTTTGGGTTTAATACAGCTTTTACGTCTAAATAGTTACACAAGCAAACATTCTCATTTGTTTCAACCAAACACTCATATTTCTATCAACCATTTATAGTATTTACCAGATACTTATAAATAATAAGCATATTTGCCATTCCAAAGAACTCAAATGAATAATAACCATTAGTACCAATGTAGATCTTGAATTTGTCACGCAAGAATAGCAATGTAACATCTGTGCCATCTTTCTTTTATGATTCCTTGACAATAAAGTAAGCCTGTTACCTGTAATGCGGAAGTCACCAGTCACGGCACAGGACTCTGAAGAAATGGCATGGACAGTCGTTCCTTCAGAGCGCATGTGCTGATGATGTAATAAGTATACAGGAATATAGGTAATATCTCCTAAACGGTACAAGTTTAGGAGATATTTACAGTACCTACAGGTAAGCCTTATTATAGGCTTACCTGTAGATACAATTAAAAAGGAAGGCTTTACTTCCTCTTTAACTGCCAGAAGAAAACTCTCAATGGATCAGCACTAAATGCACTAAACACATTGCTCACTATGCCGTAGTTTGATCCCCCATTCACATTGGCAAAAAGCATGTCAAATTGGCGTCTATTGCTGGCAATAGGAGTGTCCTATTCGGTGCGATGCCGACTTTGCGGTGCCGCACTGGTTTCCAAAAGTAGTTCCCGCACTACTTTTCATGACTTCGGGGGCAATTCCAATAGATATCTGTGCTTGAACCCACAAACATGTCTTTTAACCTCCCTAGCGGTATCCCCGAGCTTGACTCGGGTTTGTTTTTTTCTTGTACTATCGGTAACCCCGAGTCACGCTCGGGGTAACATTGCAGAGCGGCGAGCGGAGATCTTACCTTCTCCCTGCGCTCCAGCGATGTTCTCCGCTGTCCTCCGTGTCCTCCCCTGTGATCGCCGACGCGATCGCCGGCGAGGTCACGCCATCCTGACTTCCTGGTTCCGTTCTCTGCGAGCAGCAGCGGCGCACGGGAGCGTAACTGGGCGGGAATTTCAAAAAGTTAACACAACACAAACACATAAATAGAGGTGATACATTGTAATCTGAGAGGATTACACTGTATCATCTCTATCTGACTGATAAACCATACAGTGCCCCTTGCCTCCAATAAAATAAAATATAACATGGCATCAAAAAAGCGCCAATTCGCTACAAAATCGCCATTGGACCAGCTGAGTGACAGCGATAGCGACACGGAGTTGCTCGCAGAAATTAGCGATAGCGAGTCGTGGGGAGATTTGTCGTCTGACACTGACACGGATCTGACAAGTGACAGCGGTGATGATCCTGCACCTGACCTCAGCGATGTGCGCAATTGGTGCCCTATCGACTGTGATACAGACCAGGTAGCGCCGCCAAGATTCCCCTTCACTGGATCACCTGGGATGAAGGTAGATGTCGAACGTGACAATCCTCTGGCATACCTGCAATTATTTCTCACTCAGGATGTAATTGAAAAAATTGTCACAGAGACAAATCGCTACCAGGTACAGCAATCCGCTACGCTGCATGCCAGGTTTTCCCGAAGCAGAAAGTGGGAACCAGTGACCAAAGAGGACATCTGGCAGTTCCTGGGACTCATTATTCTTCAGGGAGTGGTGGGGAAACCGCTCCAGAAATGGTACTGGACCACCAATAAATTACTGGCCACTCCGTTTTTTGGCACCGTGATGTCCGAATACCGTTTTTCCCTCATCATGAAATATTTCCATTTCACGAACAATGAAGAGTTTGATGAGGCCACGCATCCTGCACCCAAACTCAAAAAAATCTGGGAGGTATCGCAAATTATTGTGAGCAATTTCCAGCGGACCTACATGCCAGAAAGGGACGTCTGCGTGGATGAAAGCTTGATGGCCTACAAGGGACGCCTGAGCTGGATACAATTTATTGCATCCAAAAGAGCGAGATTTGGCATAAAGTCCTACATGCTCTGCGAGTCATCCACCGGGTACATATGGAATTCGGTCATTTACACCGGTAAAGGCACGAAGTTTAACCCCAGGTACAGCGGCTATGGGATGGCCACATCATCAGTCCTCACACTGCTGGAGCCATTGCTGAACCAGGGATATTGTGTCACCATGGACAACTTCTATACGTCTCCGGAACTTTTTGATGTTTTGCTAAAAAACAAGACCGATGCGTATGGTACTGTTAGGCCCAATCGACGTGACATGCCATCTCTGTTCTCCCGGAAAAATCTAAAAACCGGAGAAATGGTTGCCTGGCAGAAGGGTAAGATGATGGCAATGCGATGGCGAGATAAGAAGGACGTGTCTCTCGTGAGTACCGTGCACAATACCGCCACTGCCATGGTCCACACCAAACGTGGGAAAGATGTGCTGAAGCCGCAAGTCGTCATAGACTATAATTGCACTATGGGAGGCGTGGACAGAGCCGATCAGGCAATGACATTTTATCCGGCTATGCGCAAGCAGCTAAAAAAATATTATAAAAAGATTTTCCGGCATCTTCTGGAGCAATGCCTTTGGAACGCATATGTCCTATATAGAGCACAGAGTCG
Source organism: Lithobates pipiens (assembly GCF_037356315.1). NCBI lineage: Eukaryota > Metazoa > Chordata > Amphibia > Anura > Ranidae > Lithobates > Lithobates pipiens. The sequence continues at coordinate 154,691,310 of NW_027507784.1, forward strand.
CAAGCCTCTTATTCATGCTGATTTTACCTGGAAGGTGGCTGAGCAGATTTTCCTCCAACACCAGACACCATCAGGATCTGCGATCAGACCTGGACGACATGCTGTTGATGTTGTCAACCCAGAACGCCTAACAGGTCGTCACTTTGTGGACTACATACCACCAACCGCAAAAAAGGCAGCACCTACCAGGATGTACGTGGTTTGCTGCTCAAAGAGAGATAGCAGTGGAAAAAAAGTCCGAAAAGAAAGCCGGTTCTATTGTCCGGATTGTGATGTTGGACTGTGTGCTGTACCTTGCTTCAAAATGTATCACACTCAGGATGTTTATAGAATTTTCTTTGTTTGACAAATTTCATTATTTCACATTACATTATTGAATAAAATTATATTATTTATAAGATTATAATTCATGATTTTGTGTTTCTAACTTTATCACATCTGGGATGTCTACTAGAGCCTTGTTTGGTCAGGTTTTAGTAAGTAATTACTAAGAATTGCAGGCCTATGATACATAACACCAAATTTTCATGCAAAAGAATTGTACCGCTTTTGGAATAGAATTCCTGACAGAATCATACCGCCAGGGAGGTTAAGCCTCCCCCGAAGTCGGACTGAAATTCCATTTTGAAATTGTGCAAGTTCAGATGAACTTGCATGATTTCAAAGCCGTGCTCAGAGCCAACGAGGGCTTAATGTCAATTAGATTTGTTTAACTGTTTTTTGTTATGCTGTTGAACACTGTGATGACGTAACGGCCATTGCCTCAGCTAGCAGTGCCCTTTACTTCCGATGACTTTAAAGAGTGATGGTAGTGCAAAAGAAGGGAAAGTATGTGTTGCTGGAGTGGGGCAAGCTAAAGTGAACCTATTGTATTAACTCTATATGGAAAAAGCAAAAATTCAAGTTTAAAGTGATTGTAAAGGAAATTTTTTTATTTAAAAAACTAAAAACAAACATGTCATACTTACCTGCTCTGTGCAATGGTTTTGCACAGAGCAGCCCTGATCCTCCTCCTCTCGGGTCCCCCTGCTGGCACTCTGGGCCCCTCCCCCTTTGCCGAGTGCCCCATAGCAAGCTGCTTGCTGTATGGGCACTCGTGCGAGCTCTCTCCTGAGCCAGCTCTCTGACCCAGAGAGCAGGGCTCAGCCCCACCCCCTCCCACCAGTGGGAGCCAATGGCTCCTGCTGCTGCATCTAAGCCAATCAGGAGGATGAGACCCAGGAGAGCCTCGGGTCTTGTGCACATCGCTTGATCAGGTAGGTATTGGGGGGGGGGGGGGGGGGGGGGGGCTGAGGGAGGATCAGCACACTGAAGGTTTTTTACATGAAGGTAAAAACCTTCAGCCTTTTAAACCACTTTAAGGTTCAGTGTTCAATCTTATTTAACTACTTGCCAGTTGCCACCCATATAACTTACTTATACCACAGCAAGGTTGCACTGCTGCGTTGGATAACACTTTATTTTTACCGGTGATTCCTGCTAATAACACATCTCCTGTCATAGGGTGGCTACCATCACTCTTCCACTTTATCCAAGGAAGAGCAGTGTAGCCACCTTTGGAGAGGGTAGTGTTAGATGGAATAGTAGTTTTAAGGACTTTACATAAGTGACTAAAGTGGAAGTAAACTCCCCTATCGTTTTCAGCCAAGGAAGCTGCCATCTTTGCCTCTATTTAATCTTCAACTGCTATGGTGCTGCACATGTGATTCGTTATGACACCAGCCATTGGATGGTTTGATAGTTTGGCTGAGAGCACAGCCAATGTGCAGTTAGCATTCCCGGCATGCCTTTTTTTTTAACTGTTTAAATCGATGGGTTCACTTCCACTTAACAAATTAAAGCATAACCCCAGCTAACACTTTTTTAGTGGCCACAGCAAGTTTGTTTTCCTTTTGGGATAAAGGCTTCAACCTCCATGGCGGTATGATTTGCCAGATTTTTGAATGTCAAAGACTAGCAGACAGTCCCGGATATGATAAAGTTTGAAACATGAAATCATAAATTATAATATAATAAATAACTATAAATAATTCTAGAAAAATAATAATATAATAATAACAATAAAATGTTTTCAATAATGTAATCAAATCAAAAACACAGAAAATCAGTGTTACCACTTTTGGTTCTGAAAACTAACCCTGAGCCACACTCAGGAATACTGGCAGGAAGGTTAACTATATGAATAGAAATTGACTATTGTACCCTCTAATTGCCACTTTTTCTGGACAGTTTAGTCTGTTAAAGGAAGTTGAAAAATAACAGACTTACTGGAAAGAGGGTTATTGTCAGCTAGATACTGTATAATATACATCATTTTTTATTTTTTTTTGCCCAAAGTTCCCTTTCAAATTCAGTTGTGCTGATTCCATTCTTGGTACAAAAACACCAACACCAGTGATAACTTCAGTAGCTTCTGATATGTCTACATCCTAAAGCTTCCTTCTGCCTGCAATATACCAAAAAAACTACTACTTTAGGAGACTTTTTATGATGCTTCTTGAGTGTTGGCACAATTGAAAAGAAAATAACTGCAAAGACGTTGTTCATAGTGACCGATCAGAATTCTTGCTGAATTTTTTAATCAAATGTAAAAATAAATCTGCTTTGCTATTATATTTAAACAATCCACCTTTATGCCAGTTTTTTTTTCTCTAATTTTAACTAATCAGTGAGAAACTACTGATGTAGTGATGTAATGGTTTTGATTCCCATGAACCTTCCAATAAATTGTAAAATACTGACATACACTTTGGTTGATTCTTAAAAGAGCAATCTAGTTTTAGAGAGCTGTAAAAGAAAGTAATTTATTTTCAGAAAACTTACAAAGGAATTTATCTTATGATTCTTGAAATCATATACACTTTAATAATGAAAAGTTCATTTAAAGTGGAACTTCGCCTAAAAACATCACAAGGAATCATAATAGGAGACAAGGTGACTCTTAGCAGGCTATGTGAATTAAACAAATGCTATTATAGCCTTAGGAGTTTGGTGCTTTTCCAAACTGTTTGCTTGCTAATGGCAGACAGCTAAGAGATGTGTCCCATAATCCCAATGGTCTCTGTAAAGCATTTCAGGCAAATTTCCAAGGCTAAAATATACAAAGCATGTGTGTGACATTACTGTGCATCCCCACTAGAGCCAGAACTAGGGTGTCCTCATGGGTAAAAAGTGTTATTAAAAAATCTATGCTTGATAATAGTCCAGTACTTTAAAAAACAAAAATAAAATGAATTGAATGACATGTAAAATGTCAAAATAGGTAATATATTACTGCTTACCAGACTATATTTATGGTGTCTGCATTATTTTTCTTATTTTTCGGGTATTTTTGTGACAAATGTATTGTCCAACCACTACCCTCTTCACCAACTTGATGATGACAAATGGCTGGTCAAATGGCTGTCACTGATATGCGACAATGACACGCTCAGCCTCACTCTGCACAAAGATTATTGAGCCAGTTGGCGAAGAAGGCAGTATTCGAACCACGTTTGTCACAATGTTCTCCTAGTGATCCTGCTTGTAACACACTTCTTGTACTAGGGCAGTGATGACGAACCTTGGCATCCCACATGTTTTGGAACTACATTTCCCATGATGCTCTTGCACTTTGCAGTGTAGTTGAGCATCATGGGAAATGTAGTTCCAAAACATCTGGGATGCCAAGGCTCACCATCACTGTCCTAAGGTGTACACCACTTACTCACTGTACTGTATCTACATAGGAGCAGCACTGTCATCCTAGAACAAGTTGTATTTTAGGACTATAGAACAACTCACCATATACTTTTCTCAATACACATGGGGGAAGGTGTTCTGTAGTGCTCCCTGATGACCTATTTAAGATAACATTGGCACAAGACACATAACACCACTGAATTTCTTGAAGGATCAAAGGGAATAAGTATGTTTATTTTTAAGGACTACATTGATCATTGTCAAAGTAATTTGTAAAGTCTTGTTTAAAAAAATAAAATACATAACAAATGTTATACTTACCTGCTCTGTACAGTGGATTTGCACAGAGCAGCCCAGACCCTCCTCTTCTTGTGTCCCTCTTCGCTGCTACTGGGCCCTCCCTCCTGTCAAATTCCCCCATTGCTGTGGGGGCACCCGAGCCAAGCTACAGCTTCATGTGTCTATTCAGACACAGGACTGCCATTCCGCCCCACCCCATCTCTCTCCATATTGGCTAACTGACTTTGATTGACAGGCACGGGAGTCAATGATGGCGCTCCTGTTTCTCAGCCAATTAGAAAGGAGAGTCCCGAACGGCCGAAGGCACATATGAAAAACACTGCAAGGGTTCTGTTATATGAAATCTCCATAAGTTATAGTGTTCGGTTCAGCTTCCCCAGCCACAGCGCTCCTGTCTGCATCTGCCCAGCAGCTTCCTGACCAAACTCTACATATCAAATATGTGCCAAGCAAGCCAAGGACACCCTGACGCCAATGCACGCCACCGGCGTCTTCACTCTCCAGCGCTTCTCTCTCACCACCCAGCAGCTTGCCTGCCGATCTCTTCCACAGATGATAAGCTGACTTTTCCTTTTTCCAATATTTATTCATTACCTAATAGCTGTTTTCAACACTCAGATAGAGGCGACTCTGTTTTTCTATTTTCCATATACAGGCATACCCCACATTTAAGTACACAATGGGGTTTATTTACTAAAGCTGGAAAGTGCAAAATCAGAGTCACTTCTGTATAGAAACCAATGAGCTTCTAATCCCAGCTTGTTCAATTAAGCTTTGGTAATAAAACCTGGAAGCTCATTGGTTTCTATGCAGAAGGGAGCCTGATTTTGCACTTTCCAGCTTTAGTAAATAAACCCCATTGCGCACTTAAAAGTGGGGTATGCATGTATTAGGTTAACTCAGGACCTACTTAGAGGAACTGCCTCTTCCCTCTGAATGTTGATCTTTTGAAATTTTTGAACTGTTTATTCCCCTTTCATTCCTCACATCCACCCCACTGTATTTCTGGTCTGGCTACAGCAGCGTCATAGTTTTTTCCTACTGAACTGAAGTGACTGCACGATCATTTTTATATATATTTTCATGCAATTGTAAATGATAATAGGAACTTCTGCATGTCATGTTACCATAGCCTATAGTTATCCAGTGTCCCTTATATAAAACTGTCCCTTTGAAAGACAGGGCTGAATTATGAACATTAATTGCCAGTTTGCCTTATGCCAGTTTGCCTTATGCCAGTTTGCCTAGTGTAAGGCTAGCCCTGCAGGCTGAATGATAAAAATCAATAGATTCCCCCATCAACACTAAACAGTATGGATTAAGGAATCCCATGCCCTTGCTATTGTATTCTGACAGCCACTGCTTCTGTAGCTGTCAGAATACCTGAACAGTGACAACAGCTGATTAACTGCAGTCACTGCTCAGCCAAGAGTTTCCCCGCCTCCTTCGAATTTTATTTTGTTGAGCCAAGTGGTGCTAACAGGGCCACCCATGGCTTGAATTTTGGTTGATTCAGCAGAAATCACCTGAAATTTGGTCAGCATGAGTATGTTTCATGAAATTTGCAGTTGTTTAAAAAATCTTTAAATTCAGAATTCCCAGTAATCCACTTATGCTAATAAAGATAGACAGCAAAGCAGAGCTCCAACCAAAAAGGATAAAAGTGAATACCCCATTAAAAGATACAATACAAAAACGCTTTTTTGTTGTTTAAACCTCACTTTCATTCTCTTGAACGTTTCTTTCAATCCAGAAATGTCCTCTGCATTTACTTCTTTTACATCAAGTTCTGTCCCCAGTCTGATGTCCACCTTCATTTAATTCAATTTCTCTGAGCTTAGACTGTCGTGGACCTATTCTAACCTATGAAGAACTCCAACCAAAAACAACACGATAAAAATGGACAGCTCATTAAAAGTAGGGATGAGCTCGATGTTCGAGTCGAATGTAAGTTCGACTCGAAAATCAGGTGTTCGCTGAATAGAGAACAATTTGGGGTGTTCGTAGCAAATACAAAAGCCGTGGAAAATCCCTTTAAAAGTCTATGGGAGAGATAAAAAGTGCTAATTTTAAAGGCTTATATGCTTGGTATTGTCATAAAAAGTGTTTGGGGACCCAGGTCCTGCACCAGGAGACATGTATCAATGCAACAAAAAAGTTTTAAAAAGGAAAATTTTTTCGGGAGCAGTGATTTTAATAATGCTTAAAGTAAACCATAAAAGTGAAATATTCCTTAAAATTTCATACCTGGGGGATGTCATTAATCTCCCTGTAAAGTGGTGCATTTTTCCCATGTTTAGAGCACTCCCTGCACAAAATAACATTTCTAAAGGAAAAAAGTAATTTAAAACTACTCGTGGCTATTATGAATTGTCTATGGGAGAAATCAATCAAGTGATAACTTTAAAGGCTTATATGCATGGTATTGTCATAAAAAGTGTTTGGGAACCTGGGTCCAGCCCCAGGGGACATGTATCAATGCAAAAAAAAGTTTTAAAAAGTGAAGTTTTTTTACGGGAGCAGTGAAACAATAAAATTGAATTTTTTCTTAAAATTTTGTACCTGGGGGTGTCTATTGTATGCCACCCATTTACTTAAATGGGTGGCCCCGCCCCCTCTGACACCGCAGGAAAGCCTAGGGAAGTCTCCGTGTGTCAGAGGGGGGCGGGGTCACCCAGGTACCTAAACGGGTGGCCCGCCCCTCCGACACCATGGGGAAGCCATTGGGAAGCCCCATGCATCAGAGGGGGTGAGGTCACCCGAGTACATCACCATGTGACCCCGCCCTCAGTTATTAAATTATATATTATATATTTTTTAATAAAGGACTTGTCCCAAGATGTGTCTTGTGGTTTTTTAATATTTTGACACTTTTTTTATGAAATGGTAGGGGTACAATGTACCCGTTACCATTTCAAACAGGGGAGGCTGGGATCTGGGGGTCCCCTTGTTAAAGGGGGCTTCCAGATTCCAATAAGCCCTCTGCCCGCAGACCCCCACAACCACTGGGCAAGGGTTGCGGGGATGAGGCCCTTGTCCCCATCAACATGGGGACAAGGTGCCCAAAGCACCCTCCCCATGTTGAGGGCTTGTGGCCTGGTAAGGTTCAGGAAGGAGCGTGCTCTCTCGTCCCCCCTCTTTTCCTGTGGCCTGCCAGGTTGCGTGCTTGGATAAGGGTCTGGTATGGATTTTTGGGGGGACCCCTACTCCATTTTTTTTTAATTGTGGTGTGAGGTTCCCCTTAAAATCCATACCAGACTTGAAGGGTCTGGTATGGACTTTGAGGGGGACCCCTATGCCACTTAAAAAAAAAATTAGCGCAGGGTTCCCCTTAATATCCATACCAGACCTGAAGGGCCTGGTATGGAATTTGGGGGGACCCCCCCACACAATTTTTTTAACATTTTGGTTTGGGGTTCCCCTAATATTCATACCAGACCCAAAGGGCATGGTATGGATTTTTCGGTGGACCCCCATGCCGTTTTTTTCAATGACTGTAATCTGTATTGCCGAGACCGACAATTCATTATAGCCACAAATAGTTTTAAATGCCTTTTTTTCCTTTAGAAATTTCATTTTGTGCAGGGGCTGTTCTAAACACGGGAACAATTTGCCACTTAACAGGCATACTATAGACACCCCCCAGGTACAAAATTTAAAGGAATATTTCACTTTTGTTGTTTTACTTTAAGCATTATTAAAATCACTTCTCCCAAAAAAACTGCAATTTTTTAAAACTTTTTTTTGCATTGATACATGTCCCCTGGGGCAGGACCTGGGTCCCCAAACACTTTTTATGAAAATAACTTGCATATTAACCCTTAAAATTATCACTTTTGATTATTCATGTTTGTGTCTCATAGACTTTAACGGTGTTCTGGGTTCAAACAAATTTTTTGCCTGTTCACATGTTCTGCTGCAAACTGAACCGGGAGTTGTTCGGCTCATCCCTTATTAAAAGATCCAATAACTAAACCAGCTTTAGCTGTAATATTTACTGTACCTTCAGTCCAGAGATTTTTCACTGCGCTACATTTTTTCTGCTTGTAGATGGCTTCAATCAAAAGATCAGTATTATTCCCCCCACTTCCTCGGAGCCCAGGGTCTCCAGAATCTGTCCCAGCCTATGAATGGATAGTAAATAGAGAAGCAACACAGTAATGAGCTCATCTCTCTTCTCCCCTCAGCATGTTTTTTTGTCAGCACACCCCAGTACTGATTTTTTAATTTGTCTAGAGTTCAGCTTTAAATACAGAGGCACCCCAATCTGATTATTTTCAACTTTTTTTTTAGGCTGTATAACAGTGTAAGTTTGCTGTCCTCTCAAAATATCTCAACACACTTAGGGGTGTACTCACTTTTGTTGCTAGAGATTTAGACACTAATGGCTGTGTGTTAAGTTATTTTGAGGGGACAGCAAATTTACACTGTTATACAAGATGTGCGCTCACTACTTTACATTGTAGCAAAGTGTAATTTCTTCAGTGTTGTCACATGAAAATATATAATAAAATATTTACAAAAATGTGAGGGGTGTACTCACTTTTGTGAAATACTGTATGTGTTTGGTAGAAGTTGGCTAGTGTCAGGACAATACGCAAGCACTTGTATAGACAGCAGAGAAAGAAAGAGAATAGAAAGAGTCAAGACAGGTTTTATCTTGCAATACAAATTAGGATGCTATATCTGAGGGACAATAGCCAGACATATTGCTCAGTGGATAGGTAGTATGTAATCAGGCAGGTTTAATATTGTAATAAATATTAGAATGTATCATCTGGGAAACAATAGCTACAAATATTGTTCAGTGGCTCTGAACAGCTTATCGGGTATTATCTTGAAGAGCCTATTTTTCCAGAGACAATCAACTTACATATTGTAAGCAAGTGTGTAAGCTGTTTGATAGGACCGCAGTGAAGGAGGGGAGACAATGCTGTTTTTTTCTGAAATAAAAGCTAGAGCAAATTATTTCACAGACAATAGCCACAGTTTTTGTACGTACAGTGGCTGGACAGTAAAATATAGAGGAGTATGTAGTTGGTAGAAATTAAATAGTGTCAGGAGGACAATACTCAAGCGCTTATATAGATGGCAAAAAGAAAGAGACAAGGCAGGTTTTATCTTGCAATAAAAAATTAGAGTGGCAATGACCAGAAATATTATTCAGTGGTTGGACAGAATGTAAGCAGCTTGTTAAGGCCATATTGTAAGAGGGAGAGAAAAGGTAGGTTGTATCCTGAACTTAACAGCACTGACAATAGCCACAAATATTGTACAAGACAGTATAGAAGCAGCTTCTTTATGCTACAATGTAATGCCACGTACACACGATCTGAAATTCCGAAATTCAATGAGAGCTTTTCATCAGAAAATGCGACTGTTTGTAAGCTACATCTGACTTTTGCTGGTGGAATTTCGGCCAGCAAAATATTGAGAGCATGTTCTCAATTTTTCTAATGGAAAAAGTTTCAATCGGAAATTCTGATCATCTGAAGCAATTCCGATGCGCAAAATTCCTACGCATGCTCGGAAACAATTCAACGCATGCTCTAGAGCATTGAACTTCATTTTCTCTGCTTGTCGTAGTGTTGTACGTCACCACGTTCTTGATGGTCGGAATTTGATGTGACCGTGTATAGGCAACACAAGCTTGAGCGGAATTCCGTCGGAAAAACCATCCAAGGCTTTTCCGACGAGAATTCCGATTGTGTGTATGCGGCATAAGAGAAAAAGATGAGGCAAGCTTTATCCTAAAATAAAAATTAGACTGTATTATTTCAGACAACTGAAAAAAAATAGTGTCACTGTCAAGAAAACTGCTAATTCAGTATATAGTGTTTAAAAATAAAAAAAAATAATAAAGTCTTATAAACAAAATATCAAAGTCCCTCACAAATGTGCAAAATCTTCAAACAGCTGCTGTGTAGCAACCACCAAGTGATTATAATGCTATATAAATATTACCAAATCCTTAGACTTCCACAACCCAAAAGGTCTAAATCAGCATTTAAAAGATGACAGATCCTTCATGGATGGATAAATGGCTCCAGCTATCTTCCTCTCACACCAGAACAAGCCTCACTCTCTCATGAATGGCATGCCCCAAAAGTGGTTAATGGATCGCTTCTCACATACCGGTCTCAGCAGCAAAGACACATACCAAGAAAAAGCAAGGAAATTCCATAGTGAAGTACTATTTAGAAAACATTTATTAATAACTCAAGTGGGTACTCACGAAACAGATTACAAGCATATCACACAGCACCACCGACTCTCCGGAAGGGCATGATAACATCAATTCTAAACTCTGCCCTGCGCCCGTTCGTTTGACAGGATGTCTTCAAAGAGGAAACAGAGTAGTGGTGAATGGACACACTAACATTATATAGACTACACACCTGACTACCACCAGTGGACGCTCATCCAACAAATACAACACACACACACACACACACACAATAAAAATCAGATATGTTGGATTAAAACAAACTGTCACCCCGGCTCAGATGTCATCCCTGATGTTGCAGTTTTTATCCTGAAATAAAAATTAGAGTGTATTTTTTCAGCAACAATAGCCACAATTATTGTACAGTGTTTGGACAGTATGTAACCAGCTTTGTAAGTAAGTAAGCTTCAGCTGCAGGAAGATAACTGCCTTGTGCTGCTTCCTGCCCAATGTCCCCTCCCTCTATGGACTTAGGGCTTTTTCTCTTCCTTAAGACCTGAAACAATGAGTACCAATTTCCTGCAACAAGTGACTTATATTATGATAATAATTCTGCCAACTTCTTCATGACAGTTTTAGGGTTTATAGCGGGATTAGCAGGGGAGGATCAAGAGGAGGAGAAAACAAAAGGGCGCAGTAGCAGACAAACAGTTGTTCTGCACCTGGAAGGAGGAAAAAGTAAAAGGTTTTGACACCTTTGGCTGTAGAGAATGGCTGCTATCAGATTTAAAAAAGCGGATTAAAAAGGCCCTGTTTAACAGAGGCATGTAATTACAATTCTTGATATAATATTTCACAGCAGGGCCCATTCCTGCGCCCAACAAGAGTAACTGTGAGGGCTTACAGTGTTCTGGTACCACCAACACCTAAGGCCCAATTTTCTGCAGAGTATATATTTTTTCTTTTAAATTTGGGTGCGGGATTCCCCTTAATATCCATACCAGACCTGAAGGGCCTGGTATGGATTTTGGGGGGGACATCCACGCCATTTTTTTTGGTATGTTTGGTATTTTTGGTATTTTTATCTATATTGCCGGTATCCGACAATACATTACAGCCATGAGCAGTTTTAAATGACATTTTTTCCTTTAGAAATCTCATTTTGCTGTGGCACTGTTATCAACATGGGAAAGATGCTCTACTTTACAGGCATACTAGGGACACCCCAGGCATGATATTTAAAGTAATATTTCATTTTTATTGTTTCATTTTAACTGCTTCCCGACTGGCGCACGACGATGCACGTCGGCAGAATGGCACGGGCAGGCAAATTGCCATCGCATGCCGGTCGGGACCCCCGTGAGTCCGGTCGCGGGTCCTGCGGACTCGATCGCCGCGGGGATACCCGCAATCGTCTCTCGGGGAAGCTGAACGGGGAGATGCCGATGTAAACAGCATCTCCCCGTTCTGTCTAGCAACAAGTGACACTGATCTCTGCTCCATGTGATTGGAGCAAAGATCAGTGTTCACTAATACACAGCCCAGCCCCCCACAGTTAATAAAACACCCCTAGGACACACTTAACCCCTACACTGCCACCCCCTGGTTAACTCCTTCACTGCCAGTGTAATTTACACAGGAATCAGGTATAGCACTGATTGCTGTATAAATGACAATGGTCACAAAAATGTGTCAAAAATGTCCGATGTGTCCATCATAACATTGCAGTCACAATAAAAATTGCTGATCTCCGCCATTACTAGTAAAAAAATAATTATTAATAAAAATGCCATAAAACTATACCCTATTTTGTAAACGCTATAAATTTTGCGCAAACCAATCAATAATCGCTTATTGCGATTTTTTTTTACCAACAATATGTAGAAGAATACGTATCCGCCTAAACAGAGGGGAAAAAATGTTTTAATATATTTTTGGGGGATATTTATTATAGCAAAAAGTAAAAAATAATGCGTTTTTTTCAAAATTGTCGCTCTATTTTTATTTATAGCGCAGGGGTGATCAAAAGAAAGCTCTATTTGTGGGAAAAAAAAGGACGTCAATTTTGTTTGGGAGCCACGCCGCACGACCGCGCAATTGTCAGTTAAAGCGACGCAGTGCCGAATCGCAAAACGTGGCCTGGTCTTAAGCCAGCAAAATGGTCCAGTCTGAAAGTGGTTAAGCATTATTAAAATCACTGCTCCCGAAAAAAAGTAGTTTTTAAAAAAACTTTTTTTGCATTGATACATGTCCCCTGGGGCACGACCCGGGTCCCCAAACACTTTTTATGGCAATAACTTGCATACAAGCCTTTAAAATGAACACTTTTGATTTTTCATGTCCCACAGACTTTAACAGTGTTTGCGTGTTCGAATAGATTTTTTACCTGTTCACATGTTGTGCTGCGAATTGAACTGGGGGGGGGGTGTTCGGCTCATCCCTAATCTACAGCATATATCTATCATTTAACTCACTATATTGGACACATATTTATCTTTGAAATCATTTTTTACTGTCTTTGTTTTATTTTACTACCTGAAGATACAAATTCCAAACATGAAAAAGCACAGGGCAGCTTTGTTGCTTAATTTTAAGATTAGCAATGTTTTTTCTTTGTCCATAAGTACAGAAAATAAAATCAATAGATGTTTCCAAACTGTCATGCAGGAAAAATGTACCATTGGGGACATACTAATGTTAAAATGTGATGACAAGTTTCACAGGCCATGATCCCAGTGCACTTATCATAGTCACAGAGATGAAATGACAGATAACAAAGACAAGCAAGATGGTTTAGAGAGAGGAAGGGTTGTGTTTTTTCAGTGAAAGCTTTAATTTCCGAAGAAAAGTTGAGGTTGGCTGGTGAGTTTAAATTGGAGTCTAAAGCCCTTTGGCGCTACTTTAAACCCGCACTGGAGCACAAACACTTTCAGCATTGTAAAAACACAATAGCCTAGCCTCTGTTTCTCTATATCTTCTTTATTAGTTTTACTATGAGGCTATTAAAGGGAGCTGAAAAAGAAAAGAAAGATTTTGTGGACATAACATTTTATGAGCAGGTGGAAAAAAGTTACAGTGCAAATAAATGGCTCAAAATATCTCTAAACACGACAGAAGAATGTACCAGAAATCAGACAATTGTGGCTTATAAATTATTCAGTGTCCTTATAAATAATTGTGTGTTCCCTAAAATTGAATTCAGGTGTATGTTAAATATATAAAATAATAGTGTGATCCCGCGCTCTACTAAGTGAATAAATAAAATATAGGTGACAACTAAATTCAATATGAGTGAAAACTGCTGCTGGACCTGTAGTGTACACAGTGCACAAAAAAATGGGTATAAATGAATAGTGATCAGTGCAACTTCCTTCAACTAAATAAACTGTGAAAAATAATACACAAATATCTAAAATAAGTTCACAATCTCCAAATAATAAAGTGATAACTGTGCTATGTGAAAAATGTCCTTTCAAACAATATATCAAAAATTCTTCTGACCAACCTCTGTGTATAATCTTTGTGATTCTTGTGAACTTAATGCTCCCAGAGCTCTTACCTCAATGAGAAATATAAACCGCCTTAACGTTCTCCTTGAGCCAGATCAAATCTCCACCTCTGTACCCCACCAGGGTGCTGCTGGACTCGGTTGCAGATTTCCAGCAGTATCATTGACTTTCCAGGCCCCCGACCATATGATGATACCAGTGTTTTTTTAAATATTATTTAGGGATAAAGAAAAAGCTCCCATTACGTAAAAACGTTTAACTAAACTCAATTTATTAAGGCCAAAGTGGACTCTTACATTAAAAATGGCAATACTACTGTTTGGACACCTCTTACATCACTTCCGGTTCGTATGGTATATCCGGCCACACCCTGCGCGTTACGCCACAACAGTCCACTTTTTTAATAAATTGAGTTTAGTTAAAAGTCAGCTATTTGCTGACTCTGAATCACAGAAGAACAAAAGTAAGTGCACTCGTGTGACCCGCAATAGAAGTTTGCCCAAAAAACCTTTGGCTATACTTTCTTTTAAGGGGCTCTTTTGGACTGATTGCTCCTGATCAACAGGGGAATTGTTCAGTTACACATTACTAAAGCTGGCTAAACACTGATTCAAATATGTCAATGTCTGTCTGTCCCTACTCAACAGAAGTCAATTGTTTGATCGATTTCTGTTGAAGGGACGTGTTGGAAATGGTTTCTTGACCAGCAGTTGCAGCCAATTGACTGTATTCTGACAGTGGCAGGTTCCAGTTGGGGGGGGGGGGGCGCGTTTACCCCTCGCTTGTGTGGTTGGAGGAATCTGTTTGTTTTTGTTGCAGAACAACAAAAAATGAACCTTCTATGGCCAGCTTTAGCATGCATGCACTGAACACAAAAAAGAATATCTGACACCAGCTAAGATTACACTAATTGGTTTCTGTTCCTAAACCCTTTTTGTCCATGCTGACTATTTGTAGGATAAAGAAAATCACTTACATTTATTTTTCAATGAAAAAAAAAGATTACTTAGCTATGTTATTCAACACAGATCTTCTAGCCTTCTTTGTGTAACATGCTAGACTCCAGTGAGAAGTGACAATAAAGATAGGTAAATCAATTTGCTGTGATATGAACAATCTGAGTAGAGTTGTCTGCTTGAAATCACATATATTTGTGAATCCCTACAATCAGAATCCACCTAATTATAAACAAATGGTACATGACTGTACTAATCTCTAGCATCATTCAAACTGTTGTGAAGCCCATCCATTCTGCTGATCACCAATCATGTACAGTATAAGGCAAATACGTTTAATTTCATATTCAATATACAATAGATACATTTACAGATATACTGTATACACATCCAAAAGGATGCTGACTGGCATGCTTTAGTTTTGCGATAGAAAAACATGAATTTCTTTGATTTTCTATGTGAAGTTTAATTAAATGACTTGTAACTATGGATGGGGTCCTACACGTGGAGGTCGATTTACTAAAGGGTTTGAGTATTTTTACTCAATTAGTTGTGTGAATATTCACTTCAGATAGCCAATCATGTGAAAATCAATAATATTCACAGTATTTTGAGTGAAGATTATCAACGCCTCTGGTAAATCAGCCCAATTATCCTTATGGCTAACTTAATCTATTGAATTTCCATTACTGCACCTAATGTTAAATGCGGGTGTTATCCTTTTTTTTGGCTATTCAAGCTATTATGAGGAAACTAATGATGCATTACACATTTTCTGGGTAAGCCAAATTACTGCGAAATAATGGTTGTATAAAACTGTTGGAAAAAAAAAATGCAAAACCGTTGGGACAGAACCGAAAAATGTATAGAGCCTAAGTACTGCAAACCTCGTCTCAACATCTTAATTTATTAATGTTTCTTAAAGCACTTTCAGAGCTCATCTGCTCAACAGTAAAGAGATGAGAATCATGAACACCATCTGCAGAGACTGCTTGTAGAAAAAACACCCATGAGCAGCCTTCATATTCCATAATGCTTGTGAATCTTAATGCCAGCAGACATGTCCGGCACATCTCTCACTAAGACAGTAATCTCCTCTGACCATTATGGCCAATGCAAGCCTAAATTTCAGATTAAAAAATAAAGTAAATGCACTCAAGATACTCATTTTAACTACCTCATTATAAACATGCAAAGTGTAAACCTTAAATGCCAACAGTGCAGTATAATGAAAGCTTTGTACTGGGCTGCTTGCATGTGTGGGGATC
The DNA here is from genome assembly GCF_037356315.1 of Lithobates pipiens. Lineage (NCBI taxonomy): Eukaryota > Metazoa > Chordata > Amphibia > Anura > Ranidae > Lithobates > Lithobates pipiens. Next base: position 154,707,190 of record NW_027507784.1, read on the forward strand.
TGCTGACGATTCAGTATCTTTTAAGTGATGCTTGCAGGAGTCTGTAGGTAAGCTAAGGCTTTTATGTGTACAAAGGGACATAGCATACCACAACATCGACAAAATAAATGTCTTGTGTGTGACAGGAACTCCCCAGTGAGTTTTTGTTCCAGTTCTTAGTACATGCATGCATTGCATTAATCTTTAAATAACAGGGATTTATTTTTTAACAAAGGCTCTGAATCTGGAAAAAATATGTTTTTGAGCATGTACAATCTGTCTATATCTGGAAAAGCGTAAAAGTCACACATTTGGGTAAATCAATTATAAGGGTTTATTATACCCCATCAAAACTGTGTCATACTTTTCAAATAATAGTTTATTTTCAGACCTATATCTCATTCTGTAAGTATATATATTGTTTGAAGTGCAGTTGAGTTTTTTAAGGATGCATTTAATATTCTTGAAGAGGAGCTCCAGCCCCCCCCCCCCCCCGAAAAAAAATAAATCAAAAAGTCAGCAGCTACAAATTCTATAGAAGTTGTTTTTTTAATATAAGGACACTTACCTGTCCAGGGATCCAGCACTGCCCATCATCAATCTGATTCTTCAATGTGTTTTAGGTCCAGGTGCCGGAATTTTAATTTGGGGAAAATGGCTGTAAATCCATGTAGTGTCACAGTTGGCTTCCCACGGCGCAAAGCTGTGCTTTGTGAATGGTCCCAGAGTCTTCTGGGACCTTTGATGTATCACAGAAGGCTGCAAGTGAAAGGTTGAACTTCTGCTCAGATTGCCTGGTCAAAACCAACTATGTAATAATATGAGTGAGCGCTCCAAACAAGCAAAATAAATAAATAAAAGCACTAGCACAAAATATGATAATCAGCCAACCTTATATGCAGACATAAAAAGTTACAGCGCAATGCTCAGAAATTCTACATACATATATATATATTAGTGTAATACATGAAATGCTGGAATTCATAATCATCAAAGTAAACCAAAAAAAGTACCATAAATAAACAATACATGTAATAAAGGGTAATAACACTAGGTGGCAACCATCCTTAAAAAGTGCTGGTAGCGCAGACAAAGTCCCAAAAATAGGTGCAGAGATAAATGTCAATCTTCCTCCTTAAAAAAGTGCTAATAGTGCAAACAAAGTCCCAAAATTAGCTGCAAGGATGAATATCAATCTTCTTCCTTAATAAATGCATATGCAGTATCCTCAAGTGCAGAAATAATCCACGTTTTCACCAACAGTGCACCGCACCACCACCTCTGCAATGCACTCACCACATAGATTCATCAGACTCCAACAGCTCCGGTGCCTGTGATCCTTTCTCTGCATATAAAGCTCACACCATGGAGCCCACACAGAAAATATTTTATTAAAATATGACCAATAATACATAAAATAAGCAATCCATGTGAAAAATATATAAAAAAAAATAAACTGACTCCAGAGGCCACCAATCTAGCTTATGGACTCAGCGGCGTGATGTACGCATGTGGTAATTTTTTTGGTTTAATTTGATGATTATGAATTCCAGCATTTCATTTATGCATGCTATTGTATGTACCGTGCTTTGAAAAAGTATTTGTACCCCCTTGAAATTTTCCAAATTTTGGCACGTTACAACTAAAAATGTAAATGTATTTTATTGGGATTTTATGTGATAGACCAACACAAAATCGCACATAACTGTGAAGTGGAAGGAAAATGATAAACGTTTTTCAATTTTTTTTACAAATGAATATGTGAAAAGTATGCCGTGCATTTGTATTCAGCCCCCTTTACTCTGATACCCCTAACTAAAATCAAGTAGAATCAATTGCCTTCGGAAGTTACCTAATTAGTAAATAGAGTCCACCTGTGTGCAATTTAATCTCAGTATAAATACAGCATTATGAAGGCCAAGGAACACACCATACAGGTCAGGGATAAAGCTGTGTAAAGCAGGGTTAGGTTATAAAAAAATATCCCACGCTTTGATCATCTCACGGAGCACTGTTCAATCCATCATCCAAAAATGGAAAGAGTATGGCACTGCTGCAAACCTACCAAGACATGGCTGTCTACCTAAACTGACAGGCCGGGCAAGGAGAGCATTAATCAGAGAAGCAACCAAGAGGTCCATGGTAACTCTGGAGGAGCTTCAGAGATCCACAGCTCAGGTGGGAGAATCTCTCCAAAGGACAACTATTAGTCATGCACTCCACAAATCTGGCCTTTATGGAAGAGTACCAAGAAGTAAGCCATTGTTGAAAGAAAGCCATAAGAAGTTCACTTTGCAAGAAGCCATGTGGGGGACACAACAAACACGTGGAAGAAGGTGCTCTGGTCAGATGAGACCAAAATTGAACTTTTTGGCCCAAAAGGAAAACGCTATGTGTGGCAGAACAATAACACCACACATCACCCTGAACACACCATCCCCACCGTGAAACATGGCGGTGGCAGAATCACGTTGTGGGGATGTTTTTCTTCAGCAGGGACAGGGATGCTGGTCAGAATTGATGGGAAGATGGATGGAGCCAAATTCAGGGCAATCTTAGGAGAAAAACTTTTAGAGTCTGCAAAAGACTTGAGACTTGGGCAGAGTTTCACCTTCCAGCAGGACAATGATCCTAAACATACAGCTAGAGCTACAATGAAATAGTTTAGATCAGGGGTCTCTAAACTTTTCAACATGAGGGCTACATTGTAGGTTTTACAAGTATTCGGGGGGGGGGGGAGAAAACTTCTGCGCGTCTGTGTCCTTCATCAGAGTCTCCACATCATCAGTGTCTCCATCAGAGTCTCCCCATCATCAGTGTCTCCATCAGAGTCTCCTCGTCATCAGTGTCCCTAGCAGAGTTGTCCCCATTATCAATGCCCCCATTATCAGTGTCTCCAGCAGAGTTTCCTCCATTATCAGTGTCTCCAGCAGAGTTTCCCCCATTATCAGTGTCCCCAGTATAGTTTTCTCCATTATCAGTGTCCCCAGTAGAGTTTTCCCCATTATCAGTGTTCCCAGCAGAGTTGTGTCCATTATCAGTGTCCCCAGCATAGTTGTCCCCATTATCAGTGTCCCCAGAATAGTTGTCCCCATTATTAGTGTCCCCAGCATAGGTGTCCCCATTATCAGTGTCCCCAGCATAGCTGTCCCCATTATTAGTATCCTTGTCAGGAACAGTGTTATTGCTTGGATTGCCTGCTGGTGTAACTGTTTCTTTCGGCATCAAAGGGCGCAGTTCTGGTGGCCACCAGCGGGTGTCTCCAAGCAGAAGGACGTTCTAGTGATCAAGCTGCACCTGATGTAGAACTGCTGGGAGTATATAAGCCCGCCCTTCACTGAGGCTCAGTGCTTCAAAATTCCTCCCTGCAAGCCTTGTCCCTGCCTGATCTGATCTGTTACCTGAAACCCCTTCCTGATCTGATTCCTGCCCTGTCCTGGACTCTGTTTCCTGTACCAGGCTCCTGAGACTTGTCCCCTGATTCCTGCCTCCGGCTCCCCCTTGCTTCTGCTTCCTCCATCTGGCGTCCTGTCCCCCATGTCTCTCGTCCCTGCCTTGTTATTATATATGTGTTCCCTTATGTATATGTATATATATATATATATATATATATATATATATATACATATATATAATGTATATGTTAGTTAGATTAGGTGTTTGGGGTTGCTTTGTATTATTTGCATTCTTGCTTGTTCATGGTTTGCTGTGTTTGGTTTGCACGTGTGTCTTTATCTTTAATAAATAAATATATATATATATATATATATATATATATATATATATATATATATATATATATATATATATATATATATATATATATATATATATATATATATATTTTTTTTTTTAACTTACCTTTGTGCCTGATTCCTTTAGTGCAGCCCATTGATCTGTTTACTCTGTGCTGGATGCCTGTGTTAGGCATCTTTCCCATGACAGTCCTCAGCAGAGTTGTCCCCTTTATCAGTGTCCCCAGCATAGATGTCCCCATTATCAGTGTCCCCAGCATAGCTGTCCCCATTAGCAGTGCCCCCAGAATAGATGTCCCCATTATCAGTGTCCCCAGCATAGATTTCACCATTATCAGTGTCCCCAGCATATCTGTCCCCATTATCAGTGTTCCCAGCATAGCTGTCCCCATTATCATTGTCCCCAGCAGAGTCTCATGTACATGTATGTGTGCAGACTTTTTGCCCATTTGACGCTTGCCTGTACAAGCCAACTTCTTCACTATAGGAGCTGACTTCAGCTCTCCTGCACCTCCCGACTCCCGCCCACTGCTACACACACAGGTTGTAAGGTAGAAGGATTCCTAATGTAAACAGCAGGCAGGAAGCTGGGAGGTGCCTCACTGATGATGCCACCTCCTATCAGCCAATCCTCAGCTCAGCACAGCAGCCAATCCTTTGGCAGAACAGCAGGGTGTGCGGGGAGTGGCTTTTGTGCTGGACCTGCCAGACATATACTGCCTATAACAGCAGCTGCTTTTAAAAGCCAACAGATTTGCTGTGCTATATTGGCAGAGTCTGGGCAAGCTGGGGGCTGGATAAAACACATCCATGGGCTGGATGTGGCTCACGGGCCGGGGTTTGGAGACCCCTGGTTTAGATCAAAGCATATTCATGTGTTAGAATGGCCCAGTTAAAGTCCAGACCTAAATCCAATTAAGAATCTGTGACAAGACTTGAAAATTGCTGTTCACCAACCCTCTCCATCCATTCTGAGAGTTCGAGCTATTTTGCAAAGAAGAATAGGCAAAAATGTCACTCTCTAGATGTGCCAAGCTGGTAGAGATATCCCCCAAAAGACTTTCAGCTTTATTTGCAGAGAAAGGTGGTCCTACAAAGTTCTATTCAGGGGGGCTGAATACACATGCACACCACATTTTTCACACACACATTTATATATATATATATATATATATATATATATATATATATATATATATATGTGTGTATATATATATATATATATATATATATATATATATATATATGTAAAACATTTTGGAGACCATTTATCATTTTCCTTCCACTTCACAATTATGTGCCACTTTGTGTTGGTCTATCACATAAAATCCCAATAAAATACATTTATGTTTTTGGATGTAACATGACAAAATGTGGAAAATGTCAAGGGGTATGAATACTTTTTCAAGACACTGTATGTAGAATGTCTGAGCAATGCACTGTCACTTTTTAAAACCAGGTGGCAATTGTTAAAGAGCAGGGGGGAGGCAAACAAGCCAATCTTCCCTTTTGTGTGAAGTTCCACTACATTGAGGATGTTTGAAGACTGCCATTGCTGACGTCTGTGTCTGAAAATACCAGTTGCCAGACTGAATCAATGGCTATTTAAGGGCTTGCTGAAATGGGCATTTGTCAGCTCATGAATTTCTATCCCCGTAGTCTGTGAAATCTGATAAATGTACATTGAGCAGGCTATCTGGACTGTAACATTTGCAGCAACTGTAGCAGTACATGCTCTGAAGAGAACCTACAGGGAAGTAAAAAGTATTGCTTTGTCTTAAGATGTAGTTCTGCCCCGTCCACACCAGCTGCAGTAGTTGGGGTGTTAGAAAACAAAAAAATGATATACATTATATATAATTATATATATATTTTTTATATGTACTGTATATATATATCTTAGGCAGGTGTGAAAAAATGCTGTAAATCAGATATGCTTTCAGCAATAGTGTTAAGAGTTTGTGTGTATCAATTAACAAAATAACTGAGTAAACAGAAGAGAAATCCAAATCAAATCAATATTTCATGTGTCCACTCTTTCCCCTCAAAACAGCATCAATTATTCGATACTTCTAGGTACACTTGCACACAGTTTTTGTAGGAACTCGGCAGGTAGGTTGTTCCAAACATCTTGGAGAATTAACCACAAGCCTTCTGTGGATATAGGCTGCCTAAAATCCTTCTGCCTCTTCATATATTCCTAGACAGATTTGATGATGCTGAGATTAGGACTCTGTGAGAGCCAAACCAACACTTCCAGAACTCCTTGTTCTTCTTTATGCTGAAGATAGTTCTTTATGACATTGGTTGTATGTTTGGGGTAATTTTCCTGCTGCAGAATATATTTGGGGCCAATCACACACGTCCCTGTGATTGGCCCCAAATGTATTCTGGGCCAATCACACCATCACCATCATATGCATGATGGTATCCAAATGTCTTTCTTAGCATTTATGCCACCATTGACCCTGACCAAAATTGACCTTGACCTCCATTTGCAGAAATGCAGCCTCAAATTTGCAAGGAACCTCCTCCATGCTGGACTGTTGCCCATAGACACTCATTATTGTACAGCTCCCCAGTCCTTTGGTGAACAAATCGCCTCCAGCTACAGACAAATATGTTAAATTTTGACTAATCAGTCCAGAGCACATGCTTACATTTTTATGCACCCCAGTTCTTATTTTATCATGCATAGTTGTGTTACTTAGCCTTGTTTCCACGTCGGAAATATGCCTTTTTGGCTGCAATTTTTCCATGAAGAATATTTCTGGCTAGACTTTTCCAGTCAGTAAGTGGGGGTACCTGAGTCCCACCGGTTTCTTCCAGTTTTGTTCTGATGGCACTGCTTGACATCTTCCAATGCCAAAGGGAAGTAAACACGACAAGTCTTTCATCTGCTGCATTAAGTTCCCTTGACCAACCACTGCGTCAATGGTCCTCAATGTTACCAGTTTCTTTGTGATTCTTCATAAAAGCTTGAACAACCCATTTTGAAATCCCAGTATGCTTTAAAATCTTTGCCCATAAGAGACCTTGCTGATGCAGTATAACTACCTTGTGTTTTGTTACTGTGCTCAGTCTTACCATGGTCTATGATTTGTGACAAGAAACTGTCTTCTTCAACCTCACCTTTGTAGCAGAGTTTGGTTGTTCCTCATCCAGTTTCAAGCCTCCTACACAGCAGTTTATTTTTCATTTAATGACTGTTTCAACCTACATATGAAATTGATGATCATTAGCACCTGCTTGGTATAATTGGTTTATCATACACCTGACTCTAATCTTACAAATTTTCTGATTTTGTACAGGTGTACAAAGTGTGCCAGTATAAAGAATGCTGGTTTGAAGCCAAAGGGTAGTCATGCAAAATATTGATTTGATTTAGATTTTCTTTCTGTTTGCTCACTTTGCATTTTGTAAATTGATAAAAATATTTTTAACTTTACAGCATTTCTTCACACTTGCCTAAAAAATTTTCACTGTACTGTATATACTGGTTGGTAGGCCAAAGTGATGAGAGGGCTCCCCTTGCCACTCTGCTGGGAGCACCCCTGAATATGGAGGTGGGAGGCACAAATAGTAAGGGTGCTGGTGGACCAGGTAACAGGTCATGGAAGAGACAAACCAGGAGGGAACTATGGTTAGCTGTATTTAGGCATGCAGGATGGAACAAGTGGGATGGCTTTTGGATGCAACCACAGGGTGAATATGCAGAAGTCCCATCAAAAGTAAGTAAACGTAAGTGCAGATAACCATCAGGTTCAGAGATCAGGATGCAAGTCATGGTCCACACAGGTGAATAGCAGGGATAAAGTCAGTAGCCATACATGGAGAGTAAGGGAAGCATGGTCAAGCAACATGCCAAGGTCAGGATCAGGAGTTCAGCAGAGCATGGCCAGAATTTCGGAGTTCAACAGAATGTGATATGGAGCATGATGGGTCAGAGAACAGAAACAGAAGAACACAGGTCATAGGGAAGCTGAAGATCACCCAGCAATTGCCAGACACTTCCTTTAAATAGACTGCTTGGTACCATTCCTGCGACTGAACGTGCATCGACATGCAGATTTATCGATGTGTAAGTGCACAACGGTTAACGGTTACAGGCAAGAGTCCTATATATATATATATATATATATATATATATATATATATATATATATATATATATATATATATATATATATATATACAGTATCTCACGAAAGTGAGTACACCCCTCACATTTTTGTAAATATTTTATTTTATTTCATGTGACAACACTGAAGAAATCACACTTTCCACCCACATAAGATTGTGAGTGAACAGCTTGTATAACAGTGTAAAGTTGCTGTCCCTTCAAAATAACTCAACACACAGCCATTAATGTCTAAACTGCTGGCAACAAAAGTCAGTATACCCCTAACTGAAAATGTCCAAATTGGGCCCAAAGTGTCAACATTTTGTGTGGCCATAATTATTTTCCAGTACTGTCTTCACCCTCTTGGGCATGGAGTTCACCAGAACTTCAGAGGTTACCACTGGAGTCCTCTTCCACTCCTCCCAGATGACACCATGGAGCTGGTGGGTGTTAGAGACCTAGCACTTCTCCACTGTCTGTTTGAGGATGCCCCACAGAAGCTCAATAGGGTTTAGGTCTGGAGACATGCTTGGCCAGTCCATCACCTTTACCCTCAGCTTCTTTAGCAAGGCAGTGGTCGTCTTGGAGGTGTGTTTGGGGTCGTTATCATGTTGGAATACTGCCCTGCAGCCCAACCTCTGCAGCAGTACATCTATTTCCCAAAGACAACCTCTGGATATGACGCTGAGCACGTGCATGCAACTTATCATGTTGGAATACTGCCCTGAGCCCAGTCTATGAAAGGAGGGGATCATGCTCTACTTCAGTATGTCACAGTACATGTTAGCATTCATGGTTCCCTCAATGAACTGTAGCTTCCCAGTTCCGGCAGCACTCATGCGGCCCCAGACCATGACTCTCCCACCACAATGTTTGACTGTAGACAAGACACACATGTCTTTGTACTCCTCACTAGGGATGGGCCAAATGGACCCCTGTTTGATTTGCACCAGAACACCGAACACAGCGAAAGTGTGGACCTGAATAACGAACCCCATTAAAGTCAATGGGACCCGAATGTTAAAAAATCAATAGTGCCCATTTTGAAGGGTTATATGCAAGTAATTGGGCATACAGTGGTTATAGGGGCCCGGGTCCTGCCCTGGGGGACATGTAGCAATAAAAAAAAAGTTTGTGAAAGATGTCATTTTTAAATGAGCAGTAATTATTTGATTTTTAAAGTGAAAGCCTAAAAATGAAAAAAATCCTTCCGATATAGTGCCTGGGGGGTCCCCTTAGTCTACCTGTAAAGTGGCAGATCTGTAGCATGTCAAGAATCTGCTGCAGCAATAATTGCATTTATAAAGCCAAAACAAAATGACATTTTCCCTGCAAGCTGCCTTTATTTTGCTCAGCAACAGCCAGTGTGTATGATGATGCCACAATGTAGTGCACTGGAAACAAGATTAGAGATTTTTTGGATAAATTCTGGTGTCACTTTGACTTTGTATAGAAGTAATGGATGCGTAAAAATTGGATGATGGTGGTGCCTTTCCACTGCAACCCTATAGAGGTAATCTTGATGAAAGCAAGAATTGGCCTTGCTGTAAAAAATTGCAATGATATGCATCTGTCAAACAGGTGCAGAAAAATTGGTCTTAGGGTGTCGGTGGTGCCTTTCCACGGTAACCCTATAGAGGTAATATTAATAAAAGCAAGAATTGGCCTTGCTGCAAAAAATTGCAATGATATGCACCTGTCAAACAGGTGCAGAAAAATTGGTCTTTGGGTGTTGGTGGCACCTTCCCACCATAACCCCTATAAAGGTACTCTTGATGAAAGCAAGAATTGACCTTGCTGTAAAAAATTGCAATTATATGCACCTTTCAAACGGATTCAGATCGGGTGCGCCTTCCCATTGTAACCCTATAGAGGCAATGAAGGCAAAAAAAATTTCAATAATATGCATCTGTCAAACAGGTGCTGAAAAATTGGTCTTTGGGTGTTAATTATGCCCATGAAACCTATACCAAAAACATTCTTCCAGATTAAATAATTGAACACCCTCAAAGCTAGGCAGCCTCAAAGTCCTGCAGGCATGCAGAGATTCCAATCCCAAAAAGACTTAATCAGTGACATCGGCATCAGGGGCTTCATACCTGGTAATCCAGGACTGATTCATTTTTATAAAAGTCAAACGGTCCACGGAGTCTGTAACGAATCCTCCTGCAGCACTGAATGCCCGTTCTGAAAGCACACTGGATGCAGGGCAGACCAACAATTCAATAGCATACTGGGCAAGTTCTGGCCAGTGGTCTATTCTCATGACCCAGTAAGTCAGTGGAGCATCAGCTGGAAAGCTCTCCATCTCTGTTTTGGCCCGAGGTAATCGTTCACCATGTGATGCAGACGCTGACAATGGGATGTGGAAGCCCTGGGCGGCAAGGACTAAAAAATTCCAAAATACCTCACTTAGGCGGACACCTTCTCCAACGCTCCTCTCTTGACCAACAGAAGACTCAAAACAATGTTTTCCACTACACTGTAACCTACTGGAGTCAGGAAAAATGTTCAATAAAATCCTCTTTAACGTGTCCTCACTAGATTTTATCTTCTGCACTCTGTGGGGGTGGGATGAGTTCTGAAACCTTCCCCTTATAACGGTGGTCAAGTATTTATGCCATGTATTCTTGAGTCCTTTCACAGGCTTTGAAGCACGAGGTTGCCCATGCGCCTCAAATTTGCAGAGGCTTGAGAAGCAGACTCCTCGGGGTCACTCAGGATGACAGTATCTGGAACTTCCTCCTCCCATCCATCTACTACTCCCAAGGGTCCTGGGGTTGGAAAGCCGTCGCTTACAGATTGATGCATGTCTTCCTCTTCTTCAAAGCCTATGAAAGTGCCAGAATCCTCGTCCTCATCCTTCTCCCCTCTTTTTTCCTGTGTGTTCTGTGACATAGGAATGATGGTGTCTGGATAAAGTGGACCTTGAGAGGGAAGGAATTCCTCCTCTTCCTCCTGCTGCTCTGCCTCCAGTGTCCTGTCCATAATGCCATGCAGAGTCTGCTCCAGCAGGAACACATCAGGGATTGTGTCATTGATGCATGCACTGTCAGGGATCACCATCCTTGGGGCCTCCCCAAATGGTGACAATACAGTGCATGCATCCTTAATGATCAGCCATTGGCATGAGCCTGTCATTGTGCCATATTTGCACAGGTACTGGTTGACGGCCCTCGGCTCTATGCATATCCAGTAATGGCTGGGCATCATCAAGGAGCAAGTGACTGACGCTGTGGTCAAATAACTCAGCTGACTCCTCAATGGCTGATGTTGGGGCTATGGCAGGAATAGATGTGGACAAGGAGGCAGGTTTACCCACTCTGACAACTGCAGGGGACTGCACACTTGTCTCTGCTTGTGTGACAGAAGATGAGGAAGGTTTAGTAAGCAAGTCCACCACCTCCTCTGCATGCTGTGGCTGGATAGCATGGGAAAACTCACTAAACAGAGGAAATGATGCCCTGCCTGAGGACTGACCACCACATCCACCTTTGGCTGTGAACACATTAATTGCTGGCGCCCTTACAGTGCCAAGGGAATGTCTGTCTCTCCTTGTTGTCCTCACAGACATTATTGGGATGGAGGGGGTGGTGCTTATAAGCAAAGGTAAAAAAGAAGAATTTAAAATATGTACGTACATGCACTTTAATCAATGTAAAGAGGTGTTTGGTGCACTTTAATTTGAGTACTCACACTACACAGACACACTCCATGGATACATTATAATATGCTGCAATATAATGCGCCAAAAGTACAGTGAAGCACAGAACTATATGGCATTAAACTGGCAGTAACACACACAAAAGTAATGGTGTTAAACTGGCAGTAACACACAAAACGATATGAATTAAAATGGCAGTAATGTACACAGAACTATATGGCGTTAAACTGACAGTAATGCACAAAAAACTATATGGCGTTAAACTGGCAGTAACGCAGACAGAACTATATGGCGTTAAACTGGCAGTAATGCACACAAAACTATATGGTGTTAAACTGGCAGTAACTCGTACGGAAGTAAATGGCGTTAAACTGGCAGTAACGCAATCAAATAGACGGTGTTCAACCGTCACTACACTAACGCTATCTGAACTGTCCCTACTCTAGCTATACACTAATGTAAAGTTTACTGACACGGTCTCACTACACTATACTGAAACTATCTGAACTGTCCCTACTCTACACTAATGTATATATGAATAACACAGTCTCACTACACTACAGTGAAACTATCTGAGCTGTCCCTACTCTAGCTGCACACTATGCAAAGCTGAATGATGGTCCTCCTCACTACACTCACACTATCCCTAGACTGACACTAAACTATTCTACACTGGCAATTGAAGCAAAATAGCACAGTATAGCACACTAACTAGCTAATAGCACTGAACAGAGCCCTGTTCTATCTCTTACCATGCCGAAATCACACTGAAAATGGCTGCCATTGAAAGAATACTTTTATACTGTGGGGCGGGAATGAGCCATGATTGGATAAAGTCATGATGACAGTGTCCAATCATGACTCTGACAGTGCTCTGTGCCCTGATTGGCTGAAGATTTCACTGCTTCAGCCAATCAGGGCTTGCAATGTACTGTTCAGCGCCGCAATGCATCATGGTCAGTTTTGGGGGGGGTTGAACAAATGGTCGAATGACCTGTTTGTTCGGTTGTTCATCGGACATCTGAACAGCGAAAGTTCAGCCCAAACCTATACTCGGGCCGAACCATTCGCCCCCTCTCACTCCTCACCTGGTTACTGCCACACATGCTTAACACCATCTGAACCAAATACATTTATCTTGTTTTATCAAACCAAAGGACATGGTTCCAGTAATCCAATTCCTAAGTCTGCTTGTTTTCAGCAAACTGCGGGCTTTTTTGTGCATCATCTTTAGAGGAGGTTTCCTTCTGGGATGACAGCCATGCAGACCAATTTGATGCAGTGTGCAGTGTATGGTATGAGCACTGACAGGCTGACCCCCCCACCCCTTCAACCTCTTCAGTCATCTAGCAGCACTCATACGTCTATTTCCCAAAGACATCCTCTGGACAAAGACGCTGAGCACATGCACTCAATTTCTTTGATTGACCATGGCGAGGCCTGTTCTGAGTGGAACCTGTCCTGTTAAACTGCTGTATGGTCTTGGCCACCGTGCTGCAGCTCAGTTACAGGGTCTTGGCAATCTTCTTATAGCCTAGGCCATCTTTATATAGAGCAACAATTCTTTTTTTCAGATCCCTTTTGCTATGAGGTGTGATGTTGAACTTTCAGTGACCAGTTTGAGAGAGTGAGAGCGATACCACCAAATTTAACACACCTGCTCCCCATTCACACCTGAGATTTTGTAACACTGGGTCACATGACACCGGAGAGGGAAATTATTATTATTATTAGTGATTTATATAGCGCCAACAGTTTACGTAGCGCTCGGGTAAAATGGCTAACTGGGCCTAATTTGGACATTTTCACTTAGGGGGTATTCACGTTTGTTGCCAACGGTTTAGACATTAATGACTGGCTGCACGTTGAGCTATTTTGAGGGGACAGCAAATTCACACTGTTATACAAGCTGTACACTCACTACTTTACATTGTAGCAAAGTGTAATTTCTTCAGTGTTGTCACATGAAAAGATATAATAAAATATTTACAAAATAGTGAGGGGTGTACTCACTTTTGTGAGATACTGTATATATACTGTATATTAGATTAAGACTATATTAAGCAATCCTATCAAGTTACTTCTTTGCTTACATGAAACAGGAGATTTTCTGAACACTGGAAAACAACTTGAAATAAAGTTCCATTTTATTAATACAGCACAGATATTTGACATGATGCTGTGGGCTTTCTTGTTCATATCTTTGAAGGTGTTTGATTTGTTTACCCATGGTTTACTGTGAATTCACATTGACTTGTGTGGAGGAATAAGAGCAAAACACAAACTAATCTCAAACTGAACCCAAATGATGTCAACAGCTAGTCATAAAGCATTGTGCCAACAATGTATTTATAAGCCTGACTTTCTACCTTCTTTTTTTACACTCTGAAGTTTTTTAAAGGAAATCCTTTGTTCAGAAATTCACATTTGTTATAACTATAGCAGGAGTTTTATATTCTGTGCATGACTTTACCAATAGACTGTCCAAGTGTTTAATAATAGTTATCATATACTTTATAGGGGAACAGCGTCCTATATTTTATTAATTCTACGAAAGTATGTGCTTTGTCATTTTTTTTATACTAAGGAGAGTCACTGGTTTGTTCTTTGAATCGTAAAATGAAAAAATAAGATAAATAAACCTACACTGAGAACTACAGAACTGCACTGTATCTGAGCACCACAAAGCGAAAATACTATTTAATTCATTTTAATATTCAAAGCAAACCCTCCCATACTTGGAGAAATTCTCAGCTGCTTGTGTTAAATACTACATGTAAGATTCATATGTAACAGTCAGTCTAATTATGACTTTATACAGTTTTATCATCAAAGTTTTGGGCATAACATTTTACAATTGAGTGCATTTCAAAGTTACATTTTCTGCTTTTACTTTAGCTTTTTATTTACTGCATAATTTGTTCTTTTCTGTAATAATAATCCTAAATATTTACATTTCTTAACATTCTGAAATGTATAAATACTGCTTTTCTTCCCACACTACCATAGGCATGTTTACAATTGATAAACAGGTTGTGTAAGTTGATATATTTTCCAAATGTTTTAATTAAAGTGGCTGTAAACTCTAATGCCGTGTACGCACGATCGGATTTTCCAACTGGAATTGTTGGATGTGAGCTTGTTGGCGGTAAGTCCGACCGTGTGTATGCTCCATCGGACATTTTTTGTTGGACTTTCCACCAACAAATGTTAACTAGCAGGTTCTCAAATTTTCCGCCAACAAATGTTTGTTGTCGAACTCTCCGATCGTGTGTACACAAGTCCGTCAAACAAAAGTTCATGCATGTTCGGAATCAAGTACAAGCCGGAGGCTCTCGATCTAGTAAAAGTAGCATTCGTAATGGAGATGTCATGTACGTCTTGTACGTCACTATGTTCGTAATTATTGACCAACCTTTGTGTGACTGTGTGTATGCAAGTTGGAGCCAACACCCTGCGAACAAAAATACACGGTTTTCGGAAAGTCCGATTGTGTATTACACTTAGCCAATGAAGTGACTGGCCTCAGGTGATACACAGAAATGAAACAAATCTTCCTAGATAAGTTTTACCTGTTTATCTGCAGTCTTCTCTACATCTGTTAAAAGTTCAGATTTTATAAAGCCTGTCTCAGCATTCAGAAAAAGGTGGCGGAGAGCTGAATTTACTTTCTGGTTAACTCACTGAGGAAAGCTCTGAGAGCTGATTGGAGGAGGAAGACACATCCCCCATCACACAGCACACAGGAACAGAGCTGAAGCTGTCAATCAGCATCAGGAAATTTCCCTGTCACCATTTTACTCTTGGTGTCATGAAAACGTGTCAGAAAGGACTTTTGTTGATAGCAGAGGAATGAAGCAGCAGACAGAAATGACACATAAGTTAGTGCTCTTAATTGAGATTCTTACACGCTATGGAATGATATGCTTTGTTCTTATTTCATGTCTGAGGTTTATAGCCACTTGGATGAGGTATAACCTGCCAATGTCCTACTTTACCTTCTTGTTTCAAAAAATGCAAATGTCCCAGTTTTATTCTTATATTGAGGCTCTAAAAGCACATCCCTGTTTAGTAGTAAGTTTCCTACTTTAACCACTTGAGTCCTCAGAACCATGTTAAAATGGGGCAGGAATGAGGGCTGTTTGTACCAGGGCCACTCCCCTGACACTAGTGCTGGTAGTGCCAGATGTCTGTGACAGCCAGCATTCAGCACGAAGCCCAAGAGCTAAAATAATCAGCTCCTGGGCTTCTGATATGTTTAAACACTGCTCCATAGTGCTTACATTGGGAGTGTAGTTATGTCACGGCACTTATGGAGCCTTCGGCAGAGCTGTTGCAATTCTGTCCAGCCCCTCCCTACAGCAGTAGGTCACTGCTATAGTGATCTAATGCTGGCTGATTGCAACCAGCAAAAGGTTACTAGAAATAATTTGCTGCTAAGCAACTGCATGACAGGCCTTCATCTGGTCTCCACTGACCAGATCCAGACTCCCCATCAAGAAAAAAAATTTAATAAAAATAAATAAATATAAAATAAATAGATAAATACATACATACATATGCTATAGTAGAATACAAATGCTAAAAAATATAATAGGCAAATTAAGACATCACCAAAAACAAAAAAATAGCACGGGGAATTAAGTAGTTATTATAATATGGCTGTTCTGGAAAAAAGAAAGCATGTAACTTCTCCCTTCATTCCTCAGTGTTAAATTGATATACTGGTTAGTTTGTTAACAAGAAGGTATGCAGCTACACAGTAGTCACTTTTAGTAGCTAATATGCCGGTCGATACAGTCAATACAGAATTACCTTTCTGACATCAAGTTCCTATGCAGGACTAAAAAATTATCAAAGATCACCACAAAGATTGTAATTATTAAGGACATAAAACTATTCTGCACCATAAAGGAAACAGTCCTATTTTCTGTTCCATAATGTCAAACAGTCTAAAAACAGATACCCAAGAGATACTGTATACAGAAAACTAAAAAATTAGTTTAACTATGCAGCAAATTATAATTTATTTGTCATTTATGCTCAATGAAACATTTAGTTTAAATTAGCTAAATGCATTCCAGGTGCTAAGTATTACAGTTTGTTTTCTTTAACCACTTCAGCCACGGCCTCTTTCTGAGATTTGGTGTTTACAAGTTAAAAACAGTTTTTTTGCTAGAAAATTATTTAGAACCCCCAAACATTATATATATTTTTTTCTAACACCCTAGAGAATAAAATGGCGGTCGTGGCAATACTTTATGTCACACCGTATTTGAGCAGTGGTCTTACAAGCGCACCTTTTTTGGAAAAAAATACACTTTTTTAAATGAAAAAATACGACAATAAGACAGTAAAGTTAGCCCAATTTTTTTTACATTATGAAAGATAATGTTAAGCTGAGTAAATTGATAACCAAAATGTCATGCTTTCAAATTTATTTTATTTTAATTTTATTTATTTCAGTTACTTATATAGCGCCATCAATTTACACAGCGCTTTACATATACATTGTACATTCACATCAGTCCCTACCCTCAAGGAGCTTACAATCTAAGGTCCCTAACTCACATTCATACATACAAATTGTGCCTGCTTGTGGAATGGCAACAAACTTTTACCCTTAAAGATCTCCATAGGAGACGTTTAAATTTTTTTACAGCTGCATGTTTTAGTTACAGAGGAGGTTTAGAATGATTCCTCCCGCTCTAACAATCACGGCAATACATCACATGTGTGGTTGGATACGGGCGCTACTCACGTATGCGTTTGCTTCTGCATGCGAGCTCGGCGAGGCGGGCGCATTTAAAATGTTTATTTATTTTTTCTTATTTATTTTGCCTTTTATTTTTTTATTTTTACGCTGTTCTTTTTAAAAAAAAAAAAGTGTCACTTTCATTCCTATTAGAAGGAATATAAACATGTAATAAAAAAAAAGAATGACAGGGCCTCTTAAATATGAGATCTGGGGTCAAAATGACCTCAGATCTCATACTTACACTAAAATGCAATACACATTACTACAGTAATAGCATTTTTTTTTTTTTTAAGGACCAGCAAAATAATGCTAATGAAACATTCCCGAAAGCTGAAACACTACTGAAACGCTACTAAAAAAGGCTATTATTAGTGTTTTTTTATTCAGCGTTTTTTTTAAAGAAATAAAATGCTAGTTTGCATGGAGCCTTAAAACATAAATAAAACATCTGACAGCCACATAATGATTTCCTAAGAATTTTTCTCCCAGCTTCAGTAGTGCTCTTCCCAAAGTAATTCACATACCAAAACACTGGATAGTAAACAGCAATCACCAGATACCCATGACCTTTTGTTACAGAAGATTATAGTACAGCATGATCTTTGATTCAGCAATGCAATTTCTCTGTAGTATCTTTCCTTCACAGCTCCAGGGATATTTAGTATGACCCTAGTTTGAATCAGAAGAGCATAAGAAAGGGAAGTAGATAGTGTAATAATGCTTTTTATTTGGCTCAGAAAAGGAATAAATTTACACTTAGACCGATTTCACACTGGGGGCGTTTTGCAGGCGCTATAGCGTTAAAAATAGCGCCTGAAATCCGCCCTCAACAGTTGCTCCGTTGTCTCCAGTGTGAAAGCCCAAACGTAGCCACATTGCTGGCACTTTACCGTCATTTTAGCAGCACTTTTAACCCCCACTTGCGGCCGAAGAAAGGGTTAAAACTGCCCATGTTGCGGCACTTCTGAAGTGCTTTACAATGGCCAGGGGCATTGTAGGAGCACTGTATACAACGCTCCTACACCGCCCCAAAGATGCTGCTTGCAGGACTTTTTTTCACGTCTAGCAAGCACAGCGCCCCAGTGTGAAAGCACTCTTTCTTGACACTAGGGAGGAATGAGAGGCAGTTTTCAGGCACTTTACAGGCGTGAAAAGGGTTTAAGGCTCTTTTAGCGGCGCTTTACCATCGTTTTAGTGACGCTTTTTGGCTGCTAGCGGTGCACTTTTAACCCCCGCTAGCAGCCGAAGAAAGGGTTAAAACCGCCCATGTTGCGGTGCTTCCGGAGCGCTTTACAGGTGCGTCAGAAGCACTGCCCATTCATTCCAATGGGCAGGGGCGGAGTAGGAGCGCTCCAAAGATGCTGCTTGCACTTGGGCTTTCACACTAGGGAGGTATGACAGTTTTCAGGTGCTATTTTTAGCACTAAAACACCTGAAAACTGCCTCAGTGTGAAAGGGGTCTAAATGGGGAACCCGGCCTCATTCCTGATGGTATCACCAACTTATTGCAATGAAATGGTTTGCATGCCCCAATTACCTTTAGAACCTTTGCTCATAATTGGTAAACCCTGTCTGGATAAGGTGATGACCCAGACTAAAAGTGATATCGTAGTGCTCCAGGAGAGAGGTGGTTATGTTAAAAACAAACAAAAATTCCCAGCTCACTTACCAGCTAGCCTGCAATAAAATTGAATTGACCCTGTCTAACAGTCACGTTAAAAACAGTGGGTTTAGTCACACACATTTGGAAACATATATGTAAGCTGCAGTGACCACATCAAGGCACTCCAGTTTACTGGCGTCCAGGGGCGGACTGACCATTGGGCCACTAGGGGGCCCCATCAGGGTTGCCAGCCTAAGTAAAACCAGAGACAGTATGTAAAAATCTTTTTTTTTTTTTTTTACATCTGTCTCTGAAATGTCTCTTACTGACATCCTTTTGGTCTAAAAATCCCAAGATTATAGCTTCCCCACCTCTCCAGTACCTTCTCAGCCAATAGACACTTGTCTGTGTATACTGTGTGTACATGTATGTGTATACTGTATGATTGTATACTGTGTGTGTATACTGTGTGGCCCCATAATCTCGGATTGCCTGGGGGCCCCATAATCTCCTATTGCCCGGGGGCCCCATGAGTTGTCAGTCCACCCCTGCTGGCGTCCTAACTCTATAATTTTGAGAGTCTCTCAAATTGGAGCACATACATAGCAGTTGGATGGATCAAGGGCAGGTTTGCCTGGAGGGAGCCTAAACCTCCTTAAAGTGTTACTAAACCCCCAACAGTAAAATCAGTCTGTATATGCAGTAAAGCATGCTTGCTATACTCACTGTAAAACCTAAGAGGTTAATCCTGCATATTGTGTAAAAAGGCTGTTTGATCCTGTCTTCTCTAATCCTCCTCTTCTTTTACTGTCCCCAGTCCATCTGCTGATAGAACCGAGCCTTGGGGCACTCTGCACATGCTCAGTTTGGTGTTTATTGCTAGAGAGTTTTTTTTGGGAGGGTGAGTGTGAATCAGCACAGGGTAAATCAGCACTATCCAGACAAAAAGCCAGGGGTCATGCAGCTTCATAGGACAGTCAGAGTAGAATGAAAACTCCTCCTACAAGCTTTAACTAGTTCTCAGCCAGACACTGATAGAAGTCACAAGACTGCTATATACTGCTGATGAGAAAAGGTATTTAGCTGTTTATATTTACCAAAATAATTGTATTTCCATGTTCTGTGTACTGTGGGAGACCAGATATAGTGAATACAGGGTCCTGGGTTTAGTAACACCTTAAAGGTATGGGAAACACATAACAAGGGCACAATGACAGCTGACAATATGCCTATTACCAACTTGTGCAAACAAGTGGCAACCACCCCATTTTATAACTAGCCTTTACAGCAAGGAGCCCATGGCAGTTGGTTACAGCCTAATCTTGAATATACTAATATCGAAATATCCGTAACATATAGTAAAAGTACTATAATACAAGCCACCCCAAACTCACTAGCTGCATGTACTATGGAGGTATTCTTCCTCAGAATACTGTGCTGTGCTAGAAGAATAAATGGAGGAGCTAAGTCCCTCAATCTCATGTTTAACCACTTGACGATTGACATGTTAAACCCCCTTCTTGTCCAGGCTATTTTTCAGTTTTCAGCACCATTATACTCTGGATGATAATTCATTTTTTACCATTTTTTGAGACAGATGGAAATTTCTTCAGGCGGTAATAATCACCACTGGGTATGTTTTACTAATTAGTATGTAAGGAAAAAATACAGAACATTTTGAAAAAAAAAATGTTTTTCTTAATTTGTTATAAAAGTTTGCAATTAAATAATCTTTCTTCATAAGTTTGGGCCAAAATGTATCCTGCTACATTTCTTTGGTGAAAAAAAAATGAATCAGTGTATATTATTTAGTCTGTTTGAAAGGTATAGAGTCTACAAACTATGGTATGTATTTTGTAAAATTGGTCAATCCTGAGGTATCCTGCCTATTTCACTTTTTGAGGTTCTAAAATGCCAGGACAGTGTAAGTGTCCTCAAATTTACCATTTTTTTTAAAAAGTAGACAGCCCAAGATATTTAGTAAAAGGCATAACTAATTTTTTGAAGACTTAATTTTTTTGTCGCTAGTTTTTTGAAAATGTGTAAAGAAAATAAAAGTTATTTTTTTACATAAAGTTGTCAATTTAATAAAATATTTTTCACACAAAGCATGGGCATACTTAGAATTTCATCCCAAAACACATACTGCTACTCCTTCTAGGTATGGGGATACCACATATGTGAGACTTTTTCAGGGTTTGAACTGATGTGTACTGTAATGGTCGCCTCTGTATTTATGATCACATCAGTCCCAGTTTCACCAGACTAATGTCATCTGGCAACAGTGTTCCTGATCACTTCTACACCAATGACAGTGTTACCAGACCACATTAGTGCCAGGATTTTTCAGAAATAAATTGCACTAACAATAACAGTGCAGGCGGTGTACACAGTATCTAATACAGTGTGTCGAGTATCTACTACACTTCTGGTGGTGTACATAGTGTAGTGTGGTGTTGCAAAACAAAATATGCATCATGTCTGGAAGGCTACCAAGGAGAGGCAGACATTCACAGGCCACTAAAAGAGGGCAAGAAGCCTCTGTGTCTACAGTCAACAGTGCTGGTCGTGGATATGGTGCATCCTCTGCAGGTGGCCGTGGGGCACGCTTGTCCTTTTTTTCTGCTGCTGGTCGTGTTATTGAGCCAGAACATGCAGAAGAGTTGGTGGAATGGATAACGAAGCCGTCCTCATCCTCCTCATCTTCTGTCGCCCAGGCTCAGAGAAGTTTGCCTTCCAATGCAGCTGTCAAAGCGGCCTATTCCACCGGCTCCTTGTCCACAGTCACTCCTTCCATAGCCCCACCATCATACATGGAGCAATCCCCAGAACTATTCAACCACAGTGTCGGGTACATGCTGCTCGAGGATGTGCAGCGATTTGAAGGCTACAATGCTGGTTCTCAGGTTGAGGAAGGGAGTAATGTGAGCCTAGAGAGAGGGGGTGCCCAAGAAGGACACAAAACTGGCAGTCATGTTCCCCTGCCTGCAGCATACTGCCAAGTTTGCTCCAGTGATGAGGAGGGAGGGGATGATGAGGTCACTGACTGTACTTGGGTGCCTGAGAGGAGGAGGAGGCACAAATCCAATGAGACAGGATGTCCTCTAGGGGGCAGCTTAAGGGCAGCCACCCTATTGCATCACACCGCAGAGCTCCACAGGTGCAGGGCACTGCTGACTCCCCGCTGACTTTTAAAAGTTCCTTGGTGTGGGCCTTTTTCGACACGTGTGCAGCAGATCGCACCATTGCTGGTTGCAACCTATGTCTAAAGCGAATCAAGCGTGGCTAGAACAACAGCCACTTGGGCACCACATGCTTAACCAGACATATAATGACCTGCCATGCAGTCCATTGGCAGCAGCACTTGAAAGACCCACATCAAAGAAAAAGGCGGACTTCTCTTGCCTCCTCATCTGGGATCTCCAACCCCACTATACCTCCAGTCCTCTCAAAAACCTACACTGAGAGGAATGAAGGTATAGCCAGGGCTTTTTTTCTGCCGGAACGAGGTGGAACGCAGTTTTGGCACCTATGGCAGCCCTCTCTGGTCCGACACGTCATGTAACACAATAGCTGGTAGAGGAAGTTTTCTGCACAACTTACTTCCTCTACCGGCTTCTCTCTGCTAGCCAATGTGAGTCCGATATTCCATCATATGATGACCCCTCGATCAGGTCGGGTCACAGCACTGCAGCCCCTTGTGGCCATCCAAGAGGCAGCTTACATCCCCACCTGCCACCTCCACAACTACTCTGACAGTTCCGATGGGTGGAGCTCTCAGATTGTCACTTTACTGTGATGAGTTTGAAAGAAAAGATCCTGCGCAAAGGAGGAGGTAAGGGGGCTGTGAAAGTGGGAGGGGAAGAGCTTTTGGTGGATTGAACATGGCCAGAGAATGTGAAAGTGAGGTTTTGGGGAATTTGTACAGAGGAGAACTGTGGGGGGGGGTTGAAATGTGTGAGGATAAAGAGAGCTGGAGGGAGATTTTAGCAGAGAGAAGAGCTGGGGGGTTAGTAGGGAGGAAAACTGGGGGGTGGGGAATCAAGTAGAGAGAGAAGCTGGGGGGGGGGGATTTTGCAGAGGGGAGAACTGGATAAGTGCGTGGTAAGTGGGGATTTATGCAGATAGGGGGCAAATTTAGCAGAGAGGAGAGAGGGATGGGGGAGATTTGTGCAGAGAGGATAGCAGGATGGGGGAGATTTGTGCAGAAAGAACTGGGAAAGGGGGGTATTTGTGCAGAGAGGAGAGCTGGGAAAGGGGAAGATTTGTGCAGAGAGAACTGGGAAAGGGGAGATTTGTGCAGAGAGGAGAGCTGGGAAAGGGGGGATTTGTGCAGAGAGGATAACTGAGAAAGGGGGAGATTTGTGCAGAGAGGAGAGCTGGGAAAGGGGAGATTTGTGCAGAGAGGAGAGCTGGAAAAGGGAGAGATTTGTGCAGAGAAGAGAGCTGGGAAAGGGGGACATTTGTGCAGAGAGGAGAGCTGGGAAAGGGGGAGATTTGTGCAAAGGAGAGCTGGGAAAGGGGGAGATTTGTTCAGAGGGGAGAGCTGGGAAAGAGGGAGATTTGTGCAGAGAGGAGAGCTGGGAAAGGGGGAGATTTGTGCAGAGAGGAGAGCTGGGAAAGGGGAGATTTGTGCAGAGAGGAGAGCTGGAAAGGGGGAGATTTGTACAGAAAGGGGGATTTCTACTTATTACCATTATTTGGTGCTGCTGCACTTCTCTACCCTAAGGAAGGAGTGGTTGGGGGTGGAGTTTGATAGTGGTCGGGGCCATTTTGGGTGTGGTTGGGGCGGGAAGTTGGCCGGGGAGGGAGAGTTCCTGCACCTTTTCTCTGAGAAAAAAGCCCTGGGTATAGCAATAGGTGTCCCAAGTACTTGCAGCCAATCTGCTAGCAGTACACCACCATCTGATCTTAGCAGGCAAATTTCCCTACCCCAGTTGCTGAACTGTAAAAATAAATTCGGTCCCAGCCATCCACCTGCTCAGCATCTCAATGCTAGCTTGGCCAAATTGCTAGCACTGCAACTGCTGCCTTTTCAGCTGGTAGACTCTGCCCCCTTTTGTGTATTTGTGGGATGTGCTGTACCTCAGTGGCAGGTTCCAAAATGCCATTTCATTTCACGGAAGGACATTACGGTTCTTTAACGGCATGTGGCAAGCAATGTTTTAGCCTTGTTGGACAGGGCGGTCAGCAGTAAGGTGCATATTACCGCTGACTCATGGTCCAGCAGGCACGGGCAGGGACGTTATCTTTCCTTCATGGCGCACTGGGTAACTCTGCTGGCAGCTGGTAAGGATGCAGAACAGGGTTCAGTATTGTTGAAGCTTATTCCACCACAACGCCTCCAAAATGCTAGTGGTGATTCTGCCAAAGCTCTCTCCTCCTCTTCTTCTTCCTCTATGGCCTCTTCTGCAGATTTGTCCTCTAAACCAGCGGTGCTCTATAAACATTCAAGGGGCTACACAAGCGGTCAAGCAAAAAGATGCCATGCGGTACTTTAGTTGGTCTCCTTAGGGAACGGGAGCCACACTGGGGCAGAGATTTTTTCAGCTTTGCAGGGGCAGGCTCAGAGGTGGTTGACACCATGCCAGCTTCAGTCCTTCGACAGGGACACTTGACCCATGTTCCATGTTTGGCATACGTCCTGAATTTGGTGGTTCTTGAGCAGATACTCAGGCTTACAGGATCTCCTGAGGCAAGCCAGAAAAGTCTGTGGTCATTTCCACAGGTTATGCAATGCCAGTGCTTGGCTGGCTGACATTCAAAGGGAATGCAATTTGCCCACCAACCATCTCATTTGTGACATACCCACCAAGTGGAACTCAACATTGGAAATTCTGCAGCAGCTGCACATGCAGCATGAGTACCTGTGTGAGTATGGCACCAGGACAGGGTCAGGGAGCTTGGCTTCTTTTCACCACAGTGGCTACTGATCAAGGATGCATGCACTGTCCTGTCACCATATGAGGAGGCCACGAGGATGGTAAGCAGCGACAATGCATGCATCAGTGACACTGTCCCCATTGTCTTCCTGTTCGTGGAATAATGGACAGGGTACTTGAGGAAGAACAGCGGGATGAAGAGGAGGACTTCCTTACCTCTCAAGGCCCCCTTTATCCAGATAGTATTCCTGCAAACCCGCCAAACACACAGGAAGAAGAGGAGGAATGTGTCAGCATGGAAGTGGAGGATAACACTCAGCAGCAGTCTTTAAGGCATGGTTTTCAGTCCCCAGAAACCCAGGGAGTTGTACGTGGCTGGGAGGAGGTTGTTACGGATCATGTGATCCTTATGCCGCGTACACACGATCAAACAAGCGGGTGGAAAAGTCCTGCAAACTCAAGTCCGCCGGACAATCCCCCCGTGTGTAGCCTCCGGCATACTTTTTTGACCCGAAAGTACGGCGGACTTAGAATGCCGTGTTGCACTCCAATCTTCCCGACGGACTCGCATTTCGGCGGACAATCCGGCCGTGTGTATGCCAGTCCCCTGTACTTTTGAAATGAGCGGACTTTTCCCGCCTGGAGAAAAGTCCGCTGATTTTGAGCGGGTCTCCAGGTAGGCGGGGCCCGCGAAGGAGACGTCGCTGGCCCCGCCGCCTGGTATGGACTTAAAGGGGAACCCCAACGCCGAAAAAAATTGGCGTGGGGTCCCCCCAAAGTCCACAACAGACCCTTGTCCGAGCACGCTACCCGGCCGGCCTGGAAAGGGGGGGCGAGCGAGCACCCCCCCCCCCTCCTGAGCAGTACCAGGTCGCGTGCCCTCAACATGGGGGGTGCCTTGGGGAAGGGGGGGCCACGTGGCCCCCCCACCCCAAAGCACCTTGTCCCCATGTTGATGAGGACAAGGGCCTCTTCCCGACAACCCTGGCCATTGGTTGTCGGGGGCTGCGGGCGGGGGGCTTATCGGAATCCGGGAGCCCCCTTTAATAAGGGGGCCCCCGGATACCAGCCCCCCACCCTATGTGAATGAGTATGGGGTACAATATACCCCTACCCATTCACCTGTAAAATAAAGTACAAAATAAAACACAACACACAAGATAAAATAATTTATTGCACAGCTCCGGGGGTCTTCCGTCTTCGGGGGTCTTCTCGCCGGACTCCTCCGCTATCTTCTTGTAGCTCTTTTACTAGCGGAGGAGCCCGGCATTCTTCTTTGTCGCCGCGGCCTCTTCTTCCGACTTCGGGGGTCTTGTCCCCCTCTTCGGTTCTTCTGCCGGGCCACCGCGCCTTCTTATAGCTCTTTTACAGGCGGTGGCCCGGTCTTCTGTCGCCGCCGCCGCCGCCTTCCGTTCTTCTTCTTCTTCACCAGGAGATGTGGACTCGACGATCTCTCCGGCCGCAATGCCAGGGACGCGCTGCGCTGCCCCATATATAGGGACAAGGGGCGGTGTCACATGGGTTTATGTCACATGGGTTGGTGTCACATGGTGACCCCGCCCCCTTACGATGTCACAGTCCCGGAGGATGCTGGGACTGTCGCCATGTGACATCAACCCATGTGACCAACCCATGTGACATAAACCCATGTGACACCGCCCCTTGTCCCTATATAAGTGGCAGCGCAGCGCATCCCTGGCATTGCGGCCGGAGAGATCGTCGAGTCAACACCTCCTGGAGAAGAAGAAGAAGAAGTAGAAGAACGGAAGGCGGCGGGCCACCGCCTGTAAAAGAGCTATAAGAAGGCGCGGTGGCCTGGCAGAAGAACCGAAGAGGGGGACAAGGCCCCCGAAGTCGGAAGAAGAGGTTGCGGTGACGAAGAAGAATGCCGGGCTCCTCCGCTAGTAAAAGAGCTACAAGAAGATAGCGGAGGAGTCCGGCGAGAAGACCCCCGAAGACGGAAGACCCCCAAAGCTGTGCAATAAATTATTTTATCTTGTGTGTTGTGTTTTATTTTGTACTTTATTTTACAGGTGAATGGGTAGGGGTACATTGTACCCCATACTCATTCACATAGGGTGGGGGGCCGGTATCCAGGGGCCCCCTTATTAAAGGGGGCTCCCGGATTCCGATAAGCCCCCCGCCCGCAGACCCGGACAACCAACGGCCAGGGTTGTCGGGAAGAGGCCCTTGTCCTCATCAACATGGGGACAAGGTGCTTTGGGGTGGGGGGGCCGCGCGGCGCGTTGGGGTTCCCCTTTAAATCCATACCAGGCGGCGGGGCCAGCGACGTCTCCTTCGCGGGCCCCGCCTACCTGGAGACCCGCTCGAAATGAGCGGACTTTCCTCTGCGTGTGTGGGCGAGTCCGTTCATTTCAAAAGTAGGGTGGATAGTACGGCGGACTTAGTACGCCGTATTAGTCCGCTGAAAAAGTGCCGTGTGTGGGCAAGTAGCCCGTTCGGAAAGTCCGACGGACAGTCTGGCGGAAGAGGACTCAGAATCGAATGCTTCTGCAAACTTATGCTGCATGGCCTCCCTGATTCTGTAAAGCCTACAAAAGGACCCTAAGATTTGTTGTATCAAGGAGAGGGATCATTACTGGCTGGCAACCCTTCTTGATCCACGTTACAAGGGTAAGGTTGCAGAACTCATCCTGCCTTCGCAGAGGGAGCAGAGGATGAAACATCTTCAGGAGGCCGTGAAGAAAGATTTGTGCCAAGCATTTCCAGACCCTGGGAGGATACAATTTCCTGGTGCTGGAAAACGTGTTGCTGAGGCTTCATTCAGTCAGAGGAAGAGCGGTGGAGAAGGTGACTGGCTGACCGATGCCTTTAAACAATTTTTCAGTCCTCAGTGCCAAGCTCTGATCGGTTCAAGCAACCATCGCCAGCATTTGCATTACATGGTGCAGGGATATCTAGGGCAAGAGCAAACTTGGAGAACTTTCCAACAGAGCATCCACTAGGTTACTGGGTCTTGAGGATGGACCACTGGCCAGAACTTGCTCAATATGCAATTGAGCTGCTGGCCTGTCCTACATCCAGCATTCTTTCTTAATGCACATTCAGTGCTGCTGGAGGGTTTGTAACGGATCATAGAGTGCGCTTGTCCACAGTCTCTGTAGATAGGCTCACATTTATAAAAATGAATCAGTCTTGGATCAGCAGCTATCAAGCACCTGATGCTGAGGTAACTGATTGAATTTCCTATGGATGTGGGATCTCCTCAATCTTGATGATGCTAGCTTCCAACAATATTTTTTATTTAGGGCACCACCACCTCCACCCAAGGCCCAATTTTTCTGCCCCTGTTTAACAGGGGCATGTATTTAAAATGTTTGATATAATATTTCAACACAGGGCCAGTTCATTTGCCCAACAAGAGTATCTGTGAGGGGTTACAGTGTTGTAAAACTACCACCACTCAAGGCCCAATTTTTCTGCCCCTGTTTAACATGGGCATGTAATTAAAATTTTTGATATAATATTTCAATGCCAGACCCGTTGCTGCACCCAACAAGAGTATCTGTGAGGGGTTATAGTGTTGTGGCACTACTTCCACCACCCAACGCCCAAAATTTCTGCCCCTGTTTGACAGGGGAATGTAATTACAATTCTTGATGTAATATTTCACAGCAGGGCCCGTTCCTGCGCCCAACAAGATTAACTGTGAGGGCTTACAGTGTTCTGGTTCCACCACCACCAAAGGCCCGATTTTTCTACCCCTGTTTAACAGGGGCATTTCATTACAATTTTTGATGCAATGCTTTGCAGCAGGGCTCATTCCTGTACTTCAACTAGAGTATCTGGGAGAGATTGCAGTGTCGTGGCAGCAGCACCAGTGCCTAAGGCCCAATTTTCAGCCCCTATTTTTGATATAATATTTTAACGCTGGGCCCTTTCCTACGCCCAGCTAGAATATCTGTGAGGGGTTACAGTGTTGTGGCACTACCACCACCACCCAAGGCCCAATTTTTCTGCTTTGTTTAACAGGGGTATGTAATTACAATTCTTGATATAATATTTCATAGCAGGGCCTGTTCCTGTGCCCAACAATGTAACTGTGAGGGCTTATAGTGTTCTGCTACTACTGCCACCACCAAAGTCCCAATTTTTCTGCCCCTGTTCAACAAGGGCATGTAATTCCAAATCTTGATATAATATTTCATAGCAGGGTCCGTTCCTGCACCTAACAAGATTAACTGTGAAGGCTTACAGTGTTCTGGTACCACCACCACCACCACCAAAGGCCACATTTTTCTGCCCCTGTTTAACAGGGACATGTAATTAAATTTTTTGATATAGAATTTCCCAGCAGGACCCATTCCTGCGCTCACCAAGAGTAAATGTGAAGGCTTACAGTGTTCTGGTACCATCAACACCTAAGGCCCAATTAGAGTATATAGGGCAGGCCGTATAGTATACAGTATCTCACAAAAGTGAGTACACTACGCACATTTTTGTAAATATTTTATTATACCTTTTCATGTGACAACACTGAAGAAATGATACTTAGCTACAATGTAAAGTAGTGAGTGTACAGCTTGTATAACAGTGGAAATTTGCTGTCTCCTCGAAATAACCCAACACGCAGCCAAGGTACGATTGTTGGCCAACTGAGCATCAAATTTTTGTCAAAAGGGCATGTGCCAGGATCTTGTCTTGCATACTAATGTTACACAAATTGTTGGTCGACAACATGAATGTAGTGACGTACTAGACATACTACGAGACTATAAAGAGGAATTTCATTTCTCAAGCGCCACCCTTTGGGCTCCTTCTGCTAATTTAGTGTTAGTAGAAGTTTGGTGAGTGCTAATTTGCGCTTTTCAGCTCGTTTCTGAATGGCCGTTCGTCAGCCAGCCATGATGCGTAATCGGAGGAGAGAACATGTGATTAGGCTAGGAGTTATTGCTTTGACCCAAGTCCAGTCCAGGAACAGGAGGAATTGTATCTTTGACTTTAAAAACTCCGGGATAATGGTGTTGTGGTAACTTTTCCAAAAAAGCGAACAGCAAGCATAATAATAATATTCTTGATATCACTAGAAAACAAATGCCTTTTAAAATATGTTTGCCATAACTCCATCAATATCACCAACATAGCAGCTTCATTATTATCCCATTAAAGAAGAAGAGAATGTGCGCTGCATTTCGACATTTCAGAATTTGCTGCGTCACAAATGTTAATTCTCCTTTACGAGCGATAGTTTACATGACCGACCATTTCCGACTCTAGGCCATTGAGTGCGTGTCTACGTATCTATCTATCTATCTATCTAGTATATATATATATATATATATATATATATATATATATATATATATATATATATATATACACACACACACATACACAGTGCCTTGAAAAAGTATTCATACCCCTTGAAATTTTCCACATTTTGTCATGTTACGACCATAAACGTTAATGTATTTTATTGCTATTTTATATGATAGACCAACACAAAGTGGCACATAGTTGTGAAGTGGAACAAAAACGATAAATGGTATTCCAAATTTTTTACAAATAAATATGTGAAAAGTGTAGCGTGCATTTGTATTCAGCTCCCTTTACTCTGACACCCCTAACTAAAATCTAGTGGAACCAACTGTCTTTAGAAGTCACCTAATTAGTAAATAGAGTCCACCTGTGTGTAATTTAAACTCAGTATAAATACAGCTGTTCTGTGAAGCCCTCAGATATTTGTTAGAGAACCTTAGTGAACAAACAGCATCAAGAAGGCCAAGGAACACACCAGACAGGTCAGAAGTAAAGTTTGGAAGAAGTTTAAAGCAGGCTTAGGTTTTAAAAAAATACCCAAAGCTTTGAACATCTCATGGAGCACTGTTCAATCATCATCCATAATGGAAAGAGTATGGCACAACTACAAACCTATGAAGACATGGCCGTCCACCTAAACTGACAGGCCAGGTGTCAGGGCTGGCCTCAGCCCTTCCATCTCTGAGCTGGCCACTCAGCTGTCGGCTAATTGACAGCTGCCAACTCTCTCCACAGTTACTCTGTGGAGAGAGTTACAGCTGTTGATGATCCTGCTCATCTGTCCAGCCTACTTAAGCCGTCCAGTACAGAGGAGCTCTGCCTTTGCCTTGGTCAACATCACAAGAAACATCTCCTATGTTCCTGTTTAAAGACTGGATTTGCTGACATCCCTTCTAACTCCAGATCCTGCTTGCTGTTCCACTACATTGATTCCTGACTTCTGGCTCGGCTCACTATCCGTTCCGGTTACTGAACTTTGGCTATGTTTTGACTATGTTTGTTCTTTTTACTTTTATT
This sequence comes from Lithobates pipiens, assembly GCF_037356315.1. Classification (NCBI taxonomy): domain Eukaryota; kingdom Metazoa; phylum Chordata; class Amphibia; order Anura; family Ranidae; genus Lithobates; species Lithobates pipiens. Next base: position 154,738,251 of record NW_027507784.1, read on the forward strand.
ATTAAACAAGTGTGATTTAACTGTACTTCTTTCTCGGTCTGATTTCATGGTTTCTGACACTAGGCAAGGAGACCATTAATCCGAGAAGCAGGCAAGAAGCCCATGGTAACTCTGGAGAAGCTGCAGAGATCCACAGCTCAGGTGGGAGAATCTGTCCACAGGACAACTATTAGTCGTGCACTCCACAAATCTGGCGTTTATGGAAGAGTAGCAAGAAGAAAGCCATTGTTGAAAGAAAGCCATAAGAAGTCCCGTTTGCAGTTTGCGAGAAGCCATGTGAGGGACATGGCAAACATGTGAAAGAAGGTGCTCTGATCAGATGAAAAAAAAATTTAACTTTTTGACCTAAAAGCAAAACGCTATGTGTGGTGGAAAACTAACACCCTGAACACACCATCCCCACAGGGAAACATGGTGGTGGCAACATCATGTTGTGGGGATGCTTTTCTTCAGCAGGGATAGGGAAGCTGGTCAGAGTTGATTGGAAGATGGATGGAGCCAAATACAGGGCACTCTTAGCAGAAAACCTGTTAGAGTCTGCAAAAGACTTGAGACTGAGACGGAGGTTCACCTTCCAGCAGGACAAAGACCTTAAACATACAGCCAGAGCTACAATGGAATGGTTTAGATCAAAGCATATTCATGTGTTAGAATGACCCAGTCAAAGTCTAAACTTAAATCCAATTGAGAAGCTGTAATTGCAGCGAAAGGTGGTTCTATAAAGTATTGACTCGGCGGGGCTGAATACAAATGCATGCCAAGCTTTTCACATATTTTTTTTTTTAAGTTTGAAAATCATTTATCATTTTACTTTCACTTCACAATTATGTGCCACTTTTTGTTGGCTTATCACATAGAATCCCAATAAAATGCATTTACGTTTTTTGGTTGTAATATGGCAAAATGTGGAAAATTTCAAGGGGTATGTACTTTTTCAATACATATATTTGCATTACTGTGTTTGTTTAAAGCTGGCATAATCTAATGAGGCCTCTATGTGCTAAAGATGTCTGCTCATTTTTGTTGGAGCTAGCTATCTTAAACATCAAGTAAACCAATCTATTTTGGTTGGAAGAGAGACTGCTATGTGATTCCAATCTTTAAGTACATGCTATTGTGTTGGTGGGCTGCACTCAATGCCCATTTCCCCAATAAAGAGAGAAATTAACTGCGTAGTAAGTGTAAAACCATCTAGCATTTAATTTATGTTCATTATTTATTTTCTGTGAAAATGCTGCCTAAGGCCACATGCCAATCCCATTTGCGTCCAATCCCAGCATTTTTATGCACCTGGGAGGGACAGGTGAGCATCCAGCCCATCTGCTGCAGCCTGTTAAAGTCAATGGCAGTCTGAAATGCACTGCAGCTAGACAAAATCAGACACTTTATTGAATATTTAGTACTCATGTTTAGAGTCTTATGCTTTCAGAGACATATGCCAAAACACAGAATACCTATATTCCAGGCAAATGTCCCTGAACACAGTAGAACCCAGTATAACATTCAGCCCCATCCATCTGCAGCACATTTCAGCCTGCCATAGACATGACAAGCTGCAAGCAGTGGGCCTGGAAGTTGCACTGGTGCATTCTGGATGCACCAAAATGCTGGAATTAGAAGTGCATGGGCTAAACACCCAGTGAGCTCGTTAACAAGGGGTTTGACATGGGCATTCTTAATAAAAAAGAGAGAGATTTTTTAGTACCCCTGGCGCCACGTTTGCCAGTCATGTACTCTTTGCCAAAGATTCATAAGTCTTTGGAGAATCCACCGGGGCGGCCCATCATCAGTGGAATCGATTCTGTAACTTCCCGCATAGGGAAATATATAGACAGTTATCTACAGCCACTGGTGATGGGCACCCCGTCTTTCCTGAGGGACACTAAACATGTCATCAATATTTTACAATTAGTGGAATGGAAACCCACTTATCTGTTGATCACTGCCGATGTAGCTTCGCTGTACACGGCAATTTCCCATCAGTTGGGTTATGATGCAGTACAATATTTTTTAGCCCAAGATAACAGTATTTCGGTCACCCAGCGCAACTATATTTTAGAATTACTTTTTTTCGCTATGACACATAATCATTTCTGGCATGATGGGGCCCATTTTTTGCAGGTAAGGGTGGTGGCCATGGGAGCCAAATTTGCTCCTAGCATGGCCAACCTCTTTATGGCAAAATGGGAGGAGGACATCGTCTTGGGTAACAGACCTCCAGAACTGGTGGCCTGGAAAAGGTTCATTGATGATATCCTATTCATCTGGGACGGAGACAGCTTGTCGGCGGAACTTTTTCTATCCCATCTAAATAACAATGATCGAGGCATAGTCCTCAGTCATGTCCTGAGTCCTAACAATATCCAATTTTTAGATCTAAACATCTCTATTAGGGACAACAACATAATCACCACCACGTTTTAAAAAAAAACGGATAGGAATAGTTATATTCCGTTAGATTCGTGCCATCATAAATCTTGGCTGTCAGCTGTCCCAAAAGGTCAATTTTTACGCCTAAAGCGCAATTGTACCTGTAATGGTTTTACGTGTTTAAACTTTATTACACGATTGGGCGCACTTTTTTATTTTTTGTTTTTATGGTGATACGATATCCCGAGACTTCTGAAAGGACCAGAACGGACCTGGGAACTACGAAACACTCGAAGGTGTGGGCTGACTTTTGGCTTCCCACATCGAAAACTCTACGTGGCTGTGCAAATCGTCCAGTGAGAGGACTTGAGTTGATTCGGTGACTGTGGAACGTCTGAGAGACTGGGTCGTTTTCCGGCTGTCCGTTTCGAATCGTTTGGGTATTCGCATTTGTGCATACTAATTGGTGATCTGGTAAGCCTCCATTTCTTATTGATTTGTAGCTGTGAAGGGTCCACGTGGTCAAGCACTTTTTTTGGAACAAACAGGATTAACTACATTTTTTGTTCACTTATATAGGACACTATTATACACTTTTGAAAATTTCTTTTCACATGTTTAAATGCATTGGACTTTTGAGTTTCTGATGGGTGTTGTTTTTTATTTTGATAACTAACTAATTTTTTGAAAACACTTTTCACTATTGATTTTCACTTTATTTGGATTCACTAATATTTAGGTTTTCTATGAAAGTTTATTCATTTATACTTAGTTATATGATAATTCACCTAGTGGTAAGCGCTGCACTTTTATTTATTTTATTCTATATTATTTTTTAGCATGTTGCCTTAGTTGTATGATTCTGAAAATACTGTCTATATTTATTTGATACTGGAAATGCAATAAAACTAGTTGTGGCTCATTTTATATATTGGGTTGTGTTGTATCAAAACTAGTAAAGACTTAATTTTTTCATTAAACAAACAGTTTACTTACAATGTGAATGACATCATAGCAAATACACAAAATTCTTTTGTTGGTTTTTAAGAAGTGGGTTGTACTAAAAGCCAATTTATTGTGGTTTTGTACACTGTCAAAGGAAAATAAGCATTTTCTATCAGTTAAGTCACCAGAGGCAGTCATGTCAGACAATGGATCTATAAAAGGTTTTCTGTATACTGTACCTCTTTCTTAGATGATCTAATTCAGTAGCTGATTTACGACTGAGTGGAGGTCACTGTCTGCCCTTGTCCTCCCCTCCCCAGTCACCTCTTTCTTTGGATGACATCCTTCTTGAGATAAAGAAGCGTGGACTTATTTTTCATACCTTTCAGCATATTGATTCACTGCTGAGCAAGAATTTGGAGTTTAAGCAGCTCATCAAATTAAAGCCTTTTGATGTTGCTGATAAATGTTAAGATAGTTCATGGTTCTTAGGATAGAGATGGCTAACTAGGGTCTTGAGGTCATATATCTGTTAAAGATATGTGGACAAATAATGAATATTAAGGCCTGTTAGTTTAAAAAAAAAAAAAAGCATTCATTGAATTTTTTTTTCTCAAAAAACTCCTGATTATAAATGATAAAAGACCAGCATTTTTAATTCTACATTTCTTTTTATCGTTGATCGTGATAATGAATGGGTAAGGAAGGGTCAATGCAATATGTATTCAGTGGTCCGAAAGGAAGACAGTAAGAAGAACAATGGTTAATCCATTGTGTGGTTCACTCCACTTATAAATGTCACCTCTTATCATGGGTCTATTATATTCATATGTGCAGAAGAAGCAATAGGCAGCCGAGTTATTAACTATTTTCATGTAATTAAGTTAGGTGATGGATCCATTCTATTATAAATATTCATGAACGGCCTTGCATGGTCTGAAGATTTGATGGCTTTTTTTTACAGGGTGTGCATATATATATATATATATATATATATATATATATATATATATATATATATATATAAAATTATATATATATATATATATATATATATATATATATATATATATATATATATATATATATATATATAGACATACACAAATACTTTGTTATACAGTTTTTATTCATTAGTTTCAATTGATGTATTTTTTAAAATAATTTACTATACTCATATTTTTACTGCGTTTCAAAAATATCCAAAGAGTAATGATAAATCATATGCAACATGCAGAAAAAATGTATATCATGGCCCCACTGTCAACAGAAGTAAGTATGGGCTACCCCCAGAAGGAGAAGCATTCAGCTTTAACAGCAGAAGTTCCTGCAAAGAGATATCAAGGTGATTTACAATAGGCTGTTCACTTTGGCTTAGAACACGGGTCTCCAAACTTTTTGACCAAAGGGCCAGTTTACTTTCCTTCTGGTTTTAGGGGGCCAGATTGTGGCCAGTTTGAGAAGAAAATCCCTTGGCATCAGTGGAAGAAAACAGTGCACCAAGGGCCGGATAAAGGTATGTAAAGGGCCACATTCAGCCCTCGGGCCATAGTTTGAAAACCCTTGGCTAGGGATGAGCCGAACACCCCCCGATTCGGTTCGCACCAGAACTTTCGAACGGACCCCAAATTCGAACGAACTTTAGAACCCCATTGAAGTCTACGGGACTCGAACATTCGAAATGAAAAGTGCTAATTTTAACGGCTAATATGCAAGATACTGTCCTAAAAAGGGTTTGGGGACCTGGCTCCTGCCCCAGGGGACATGGGTCAATGCCTAAAATGTTTTTAAAAATGGCCGTTTTGGCGGGAGCACTGATTTTAATGACGATTAAAGTGAAAAAAAAGTGAAATATTCCTTTAAATATGGTGCCTAGGGGGTGTTTGTAGTATGCCTGTGAAGTGCCACGTGTTTCCCATGTTTAGAACAGTCCCTGCACAAAATGACATTAAACGGAAATAACACCATTTAAAACTGCTTGCGGTTTTAATGTTATATCTGGTTCCTGCAATATGGTTGAAAATCATTGAGAAAAATGGCATGGGTAGCCCTCCCTGCCCATTACCAGCCTATTTGGGTCTTGTACGCATATTAAGGGGAACCCTGTACCCATATTAAAAAAAGGAAATGCGTGTGGCCCCCAGGCCCTATATGCTCAGAACAGCAGTATACAGGCGGTGCAAACAAGACAGGGACTGTGTAGGTTTGTTGTGTTAAGTTGAATCTGTTTGTAATTTTCAACTGGTACATTTTTAAAGTGTAGCTCCAGTCAAAAAAACTATTTTTAAGCTTTTTGGAAAACATAGGGAAGGGTTATCACCCCTGTATAATTTGTTTTGTCGTCCATCTTTTTTCATCTCACTTGCTGTTGTCTCCTTCCGTTTGCAAGTAGGAGATGTTTGTAAATTGGATGTTTGAAAGTAGGGGCCTGCCCTATATGCTCTGCAGAAATGGCGCAACAAGGTGTTGGTTTTGCCACAACATTGTAAGCCCTCAAAGTGACTCTTGGTGGGCGCTGGAGCGCCCTGCTGTGAACAATTATATCAAGAATTGTAATTACATGCCATTGTTGAACAGTGGTAGAAAAATTGACCTTTGGTGGTTGTGGTGCTGGTGCCACAACACTATAAGTCCTCACCGTTACTCTGGGTGGGCACAGGAAGGGGCCCTCCTGTAAAATATTATATCAAGAATTGTAATTACATGTCCCTGTTAAACAGGGGCAGAAAAATTGGGCCTTAGGCACTGCTGCTGGTGCCACCACACTGCAACCTCTGCCATATACTCTAGTTTTATTGCAGGAATTAGCCCTGCTGCAAAGTATTGCATCAAAAATTGTACTTAAACGCCGCTGTTAAACAGGGGCAGAAAAATTGGGCCTTAGGCACTGGTGCTGGTGCCACCACACTGCAACCTCTGCCATATACTCTAGTTTTATTGCAGGAATTAGCCCTGCTGCAAAGCATTGCATCAAAAATTGTAATTAAACGCCCCTGTTAAACAGGGGCAGAAAAATTGGGCCTTAGGCACTGGTGCTGGTGCCACCACACTGCAACCTCTGCCATATACTCTAGTTTTATTGCAGGAATTAGCCCTGCTGCAAAGCATTGCATCAGAAATTGTAATTAAACGCCCCTGTTAAACAGGGGCAGAAAAATTGGGCCTTAGGCACTGGTGCTGGTGCCACCACACTGCAACCTCTCCCATATACTCTTGTTTGATTGCAGGAATTAGCCCTGCTGCAAAGCATTGCATCAAAAATTGTACTTAAACGCCCCTGTTAAACAGGGGCAGAAAAATTGGGCTGATGGCATCAACCAGAACCAGAAATGTTCTTCCAACATATCAGCGGAGGAGGAAGAGGATAGACAATCAACATAACAGGACAGTCACTCAGCATCAGCATAGGCAGTCTTGAAGGGATGTGATATTTAAAAAAAAATTATTCTGTTACATCAGCTTCAGGTGCTTGGTAGCTGTGGGTGATCCAAGACTGATTCATCTTGATGAAGGTCAGTCGATCAACTGATTCGGTGGACAGGCGCACACTGTGATCGGTAACAAAGCCACCAGCAGCACTGAAGGTGCGTTCCGAAAGAACGCTGGATGCAGGACAGGCCAGTAGCTCAATTGCATACTGTGCAAGCTCTGGCCAGTGATCCATCCTCAAGACCCAGTAAGCCAGAGGATTTTCAGTGGGAAAGGTGTCCAAGTCTGACCTTGCCCCAGGTATTCCTGCACCATGTAAATCAGACGCTGGCGATGGGTGCTGGAACCGATCATACCTTGGGGCTGCGGACTAAAAAATTGTCTGAAAGCATCAGTCAGACGGCCACCTTCTCCACCGCTCCTTCTGACCGATGCCTCAGCAACACGTTGTCCAGGACCAGGAGTTTGTAACCTCCCAGTCTCTGGGAACGCGTTGCACAGACCTTTCTGCAAGGCCTCCCGGAGATGTCTCATCCTCTGCTCCCTCTGCGATGGCAAGATAAGGTCGGCAACCTTACCCTTGTACCGTGGATCAAGGAGAGTGGCCAGCCAGTAATGGTCCCTCTCCTTGATCCGAAGAATACGAGGATCCTTCCGCAGGCTTTGCAGGATCAGGGAGGCCATGCAGCGTAGGTTAGCTGAGGCATTCGGTCCGGAGTCCTCTGGGTCACTAAGGACAACATGATCCGCAGCTACCTCCTCCCAGCCACGTACAAGTCCACGTGTTTCTTGGGACTGTAAATCATCCCTACAAGACTGCTGCTGCTGCTGCTGATGCTGATGCTGAGTGCCAGCCTCCACCTCCATGCTGACACAATCATCCTCCTCTTCCTCTTCCTCCTCCTCATCCTCTTCCTGTGTGATGGATGGCACAGCAGGAACACTGTCTGGATAAAGGGGGCCTTGAGAGGCAAGGAAGTCCTCCTCTTCCTGCCTCTGTTCTGCCTCAAGTGCCCTGTCCATTATTCCACGCAGCGTATGCTCCAAGAGGTGGACAAGAGGTACAGTGTCACTGATGCATGCACTGTCACTGCTCACCATCCTTGTGGCCTCCTCAAACGGTGACAGGACAGTGCATGCATCCCTGATCATGCCCCACTGGCGTGGTGAGAAAAAACCGAGCTCCCCTGACCCTGTCCTGGTGCCGTAGTCGCACAGGTACTCATTGATGGCCCTCTGCTGCGTGTGCAGCCGCTGCAGCATGGCCAATGTTGAGTTCCATCTGGTGGGCATGTCACATATAAGGCGGTTCTTGGGCAGGTTCAACTCCTTTTGGAGCTCAGCCAGCCGAGCACAGGCATTAAATGATCGGCGGAAATGCACACAGACTATCCTGGCCTGCTTCAGGACATCCTGTAAGCCGGGGTACCTGCCCAAAAACCACTGCACCACCAAGTTAAGGACGTGAGCTACACAGGGCACATGGGTCAGTTGTCCCTGTCGGAGGGCGGAGAGGAGGTTGGTGCCATTGTCGCAAACCACCATTCCTGGCTTAAGCTGGCGTGGCGTCAACCACCTCTCGGCCTGCCCCTGCAGAGCTGACAAAACATCTGCCCCAGTGTGGCTCCTGTCCCCCAAACAAACCAGCGCAAGCACGGCATGGCATCGTTTTGCCTGCGTACTTGCATAGCCCCTGGAATGCCTACGGAGCACCGCTGGTTCTGAGGACAGAGCACTGGAAGAGGCCATGGAGGAAGAAGAAGAGGAGGGGGTGGAGGAGAGAGGTGTGTCACAACCAATAGTAGCATTTTGGAGGCGTGGTGGCGGAACAACCTCCAACACTACTGCACCTTGTCCTGCATCCTTCCCAGCTGCCAGAAGAGTGACCCAATGGGCCGTGAAAGACAGGTAACGTTCCTGTCCATGCCTGCTGGAGTCAGCGGTAATATGCACCTTACCACTGACCGCCCTGTCCAGCGAGGCAAGGACATTGCCTTCCACATGCCGGTAGAGAGCCGGAATCGCCTTCCGTGAGAAAAAGGCGTTTGGGGACCTGCCACTGAGGAACCGCACATTGTACAAACTCATGGAAGGGGGCCGAGTCTACCAACTGAAAAGGCAGCAGTTGAAGTGCTAGCAATTTAGCCAAGCTAGCATTCAACCGCTGGGCATGTGGATGGTTGGGAGTGAACTTCTTTTGCCGGTCCAGCAGCTGGGGCAGGGACATTTGCCTGCTATAATTGAACGTGGGTGTACCGCTAGCAGAGTTCCCGGAAGCACTTGGCTGTGACACACCTAATTCTACACCTTCATTCCTCTCAGAGCAGGTTTCAGAGAGGACTGAAGGTCTAGTGGGGTTGGAGATGCCAGCTGATGAGGAGCAAGGAGAGGTCCGCTTTGTTCTTTGGTGTGGGTCTTTGAGGTACGCTTGCCAACGAGCTGCATGGCAGGTCAACATATGTCTGGTCAAGCATGTGGTGCCCAAGCGGCTGATGTTTTGGCCACGTGAGATACGCTTGAGACATATGTTGCAAATAGCAGCGGTGCGATCTGATGCACTCGTCTCAAAAAAGGCCCACACCAAAGAACTTTTAGAATAACGCGCAGAGGCAGCGCTCTGCACAGGTGGAGCTCTGCGGTGTGATTCAGTCGGTGTGCTGCCCCTAAGCTGGCCCTGGAGGGCATCCTGCCTCGTTGGACATGTGCCTCCTCCTCCTCCTCCTCCTCTCTCCTTCCAGGCACCCACGTGGAGTCAGTTCCCTCATCATCCCCTCCCTCTTCATCGCTGTAGCAAACCTGGCAGTATGCTGCAGCTTGTGGAACATGACTGCCAGATTGCTGTCCTTCTTGAGCATCCCCTCTCTCTGCGCTCACGCTACTGCCTTCCTCTAGCTGAGTGGCATCATCAGAGCCCACAAAACACTGGGCATCCTCCTGGAGCATGTACCCAACACTGTGCTCAAAGAGTTCAGGAGACTCCTCAGGAGGACGTGGTGGGTCTAGGGAAGGAGTCACTGATGATGACATTGAGAGGAGGGAAGACGATGGCAGCTGCTTTGCTAGTACCCTGAGACTGGGTGAGAGAGGATGAGGAGGATGAAGAGGGCTTGGTCATCCACTCTACCAAGTCGTTGGCATGTTGCGGTTCAACATGTCCAGCTGCCGAAAAGAAGGACAAGCGTGTCCCATGGCCACGTGCTGATGACAATGCACCGCGTCCACGACCAGCACTGTTGTCTCTAGACACAGAGCCTGCTTGCCCTCTTTTATCGGGTCGCGCCTGTCTGCCTCTCCTTGCTGGCCTTCCAGACATGGTAATGGCCTGAAGGGAGTTGGGTAAAAAAGCAGTTGGGTAGTGTATATTGTGCTAGAGGCACACAACACCCACTAACTCCTGCAGATGCCTTTATTATAGAACACCAGAGATAAAGGGGTATATACAGATGTATACTGTGCTGTGCTGGAGGCACACACAACTTCCAATAACTCCTGCAGATGGCAAGTGGTCTCAAATAGAGAAGAGCTATGTAGGTGGATATAGCGGTATGTACTGGGTACAGAGCACGCAGACAGCACGCACTAGCTCCTAACACTACTGACTGCAAGCTCTATTATAAAAGATAGATCACTAGCTATATAGGTGAGGTGAATATAGCGGTGTATACTGCGGTCAGGGCACGCAGACAACAACCACTACACAACAGCAAGATCGAAAATCGGCCGAAAACGATTGGTGTGTACAGTGTTGAAGGTGTGTACAGTGTTGAAGGTACACAGAACACCCACTGCTTCAGACGCCAACACACTACACAAGGCCGCCGCGCTGGCGGCCTTATATAGTGTGGGGCGTGCACTACACAGCCTGAGCTATGATTGGCCACAGGCATCCTGCCTGTGGCCAATCATGGCTCTCCTCGCTGCTGGCGCTGCGATTGGCCAAGCATGCGGAGTCACAGTGCATGCTTGGCCAATCATGAGCCAGCAATGCACTGCGCCATCGCAGTGCATTGTGGGCCGTGAGCGCCACACGAATTTGGAGCGAACGGACCAAAATGTTCGGACTTCGCCGAACGGACGAACAGCCAATGTTCGAGTCGAACGTATGTTCGACTCGAACACGAAGCTCATCCCTACCCTTGGCTTAGAAAATGAGATGAAGCACTGCTGCCTTCCATCATCCAATCATGTGCAAGCAAAAATACTGTTTTTTAAAAATTTCCTTGCATGTGATTAGGTATTTTTTGCAAAGTAAATGTTTGTCATATTCACTAAGCTAAGGAAAAATTACCATGCAAAGTAAAAATCTAAGCCAAAACATTGTTTAAATTTCTGTTTTGTGAACTCAAAATGTTATATTTTTTCTCCCGTTTTTAATCTAGAACTTGAACTTGAATTCCTCCTCATCAGCAGAGCAGCACAGGGTAGTGTCAGTGAGGCACTAATGCATTCCAGTTTCAGAATGCCCCATGCTGCACCTGCACTGAGGGGAGAGGCACTGTGCCCCCACACATTGTAAAAGATGGGAAACATTGTTTGGTTCTGTCACTTAGCTGTAGCTGCGATCGTCCGCTTTTCTATTGGGGAAGAGATTGGCTGCAGTTCTGCTAGGGGGCGGTCCCTGTTTCCAGGAGGAGGAGGACTGTTATTGGCCACTGCTAAAGTCAATCACAGTCCTGCTATCCCACCATCTGGGAGGAAGATGACTTGCTTGGTTGCTACTACCAAGCTCAGAAATAAGGGATTTAACTGTGATTGAGAAAACCCCAATCAGGTGACAGTTTGTAGAATTACTGTTGAGCTTCTGGTAACTTTTTGTTGAAATTTTCCTGAACCTTTGTGTCACTTACTACTGAATCCCTGCACTCTATGTCCCTTTAAGCCACAGCCAGCATTCAGCACAATAAAAAAATCACACCCAAATTTTGCTGCGGCGCAGAGGACTGCACTTTTTCTCAGGTGCGGGGGCCCAACTTCTGATCCTGCACATAGGCCCACTGCTTTCAGAAAATACCCCTGACCTGAGCTCATCAATGCGCATCCATTCCAGATGCTTGTATGTGACATCACATACATCATATACATCCCATGCATCACATACATCACATACAAGCATGTGAGCTGGATGTGAGAGGTTGATCAGCGGGATGAGTGGGCCAGGACAGGTAGATGTGTCTCATCCCTGCTTCCTTTCATCACTTTGCATATCACGCATGTCATAGATGAGAAGAGGGTACAGCGGCGGAGCGGATGAGCAGGGGGGTTCAGACTGGAGATGCAGCAGTGGCTGTTTTAGGTCGGTTTGCAGGCGCTATTTTTAGCGCAATAGTGCCTGCAAAACGGTCCAGTGTGAAAGGGGTCTTGGGTGAAAAGAGTAAACAAGTGTGATCTGGCATGTCCACAATGACAAGCCTCCATCTCTGGCTATGCAGAATAAAAACAAAAGGAGAAAGAATGGTACTTTATTTATTTATTTATTTATTTATTTTCTTTATTGGGGGGTACAGGACACTACAGGAGGGGTGGGTGATTTGGGGTGTACAGGACACTACAGGGGGGGTGATGTGAAGGGGGCAGAGGACACTATTTTGGAGGTAGTGTGGGAAGGGGGTGATATGAAAGGGGGGCAAAGGACACTGTTTTGGAGGTACAGGACACTACAGGTGGGGGGGGGTTGATGTGAAGGGGGCAGAGGACATTGCATTGGGGACACAGAACACTACAGGGGAAGTTGGATGTAAATGGGGCAGAGAACACTATTTTGGGGGGTACGGCACACTACAGTGGGGGGTGGGGTTGATGTGAAGGGGGCAGAGGACATTGCATTGGGGGGCACAGGACACTACGGGGGTTGATGTGAAGGGGGCAGGGGACACTATTTTGGAGGTACAGGACATTACAGTGAGGGGTTGATGTGAAGGGGGGCAGAGGACACTTCAGTTGGGGAATAGATAACACTGCTATGAAGCAGAGGACATTACAGTGGGGGGGGGGGGGGTATGTGAAGGGGCAGAGGACGCTATTTTGGGGGTAAAGGAATCTACAGTTAGGGGGGTGATGTGAAGGGGGCAGAGGAGACAATTTTGGGGGTACGGTACACTACAGTGGGGGGGTTGATGTGAAAGGGCAGAGGACATTGTATTGGGGGGTACAGGACACTACAGGGGGGTGGGTTATGTGAAGGGGGCAGAGGACACTCTATTGGGGGGTACAGAGCACTACATTTGGGGGGTAGAGAACACTGCTATGGGAGCAGAAGACATTACAGTGAGGGGGAAGAGGGGTACAGAACACTACAGAAGGGGTGGGTGATGTGAAGGGGGCAGAGGACACTATTTTGGGGGGTACAAGACACTGCAGTGGGGGGGTGACGTGAAGGGGGGCAGAGGACACTGTTTTGGGGAGGGGGTTACAGGACACTACAGTTGGGGGGATGTGAAGGCGGCAGAGGACACTATTTTGGGGGTACAGGACACTATAGTGGGGGGGGGGGTGAGGTAATTTATTGTGTGTGTATCCTAAAATTCTTTTTTTACTGAAATCCTGCATTTCCTAAACCATTATGCTAAGATCATGTGAGAAAGATTGGAATAACCACCATTTTATTCTTCAGAGTGTCTGCTTTCAGAAAAAAAAAGTTTTGGGTGTTTTTTGTAATCTTCAGGCCTAAAATTATTTTTTTAAATAGCTCTGGCAGCAAAGGGTTAGTATTTTGCGGCACATGGGTGCACCACTTAAGCAAATCATCCCCTGGAAAATCTGAAGATCACGAGTTTATGAAAGTTCTCTGATGTACTTCTATCTCCATAGTTCTTGGATCTTCGGGTCTGCATACTGCCGGTTATAAGGGGCTCTCACTCTCCTTGCCCTGTGAGCCCATGGGAATTTTTCTGGTGCCTGACATAGCCTGTTTTCTCTGTGAAACATTTCCTGAACTTTGAACATGAATAGGCTGCACTCTCCATTGTTTCGAATCTTACCTATCTGATCGTACCTTCAGTGTCACCTACAACTCTACTTCCTCTTCTCCAATTCCCCTTTCCGTTGGGGTCCCCCAAGGTTCTGTCCTTGGACCTCTACTATTCTCGATCTACATGTCCTCCATGGCTCATCTGATAGCCTCCCATGGCTTTCACTACCATTTATATGCTGATGGCACCCAAATCTATCTCTCTGCCCCTCAGCTCACCCCATCAATCTCCTCACGCATCACTGATCTACTAACAGACATATCAGCCTGGATGTCAAACCACTTCCTCAAACTTAATCTATCTAAAACTGAGCTCTTAATATTTCCTCCCCCACGGGCCCCTTCCCCTGACTTCTCTGTCAAGGTTAATGGCACATCTATCAGTCCGTCCCCGCATGCCAGGGCGCTAGGGGTAACCTTAGACTCTGAACTGTCCTTTCAGGCCCACATACAATCCCTGTCTAAATCATGCTGCCTTAGCCTCCGCAACATTTCCAGAATACGCCTCTTTTTTAACTAATGACACCACCAAGCTTCTTATTCACTCCCTGGTCATCTCTCGCCTCGACTACTGCAACTCCCTCCTCATTGGATTACCTTTACATAGACTACCCCCCCTTCAGTCCATAATGAATGCTGCTGCCAGACTCATACACCTTAACAGCCATTCTGTGTCCTCCACCCCTCTCTGCCAATCCCTCCACTGGCTTCCACTCACCCAACAAATAAAATTTCAAAGTACTAACAATAATTTACAAAGCGATTCACAACTCTGCCCCCAGCTACATCACTAACCTAGTCCCAAAATACCAACCAAGACGCTCTCTTTGGTCATCCCAAGATCTCCTGCTCTGGTTTTCTGGTGTACAACAAGCCTACTATTGAAACATATCACACAATCTGAACATGCATATAGACGCCCCCCCCCCCCCCCCCCTTGTGTTTTATTTGGTGCACAAGAAGTAATTTTTTCTCAGTGTAACATTCCACGCACTCTGGACATTAATAGAGACCAGCACTGGTGCGAAGTTTCTGGTGTACAACAAGCCCTCTGTTCTCATTGAAACATTTTCCGCACTCTGAACATGATAAAGGACGCTCACCCGTGTGAGTTTTCTGATGCCTATAAAGGTCTCCTCTCTGAGTGAAACATTTCCCACACTCCAAACATGGATAGGGATGCTCCCCTGTGTGAATTATTTTGTGTACAAGAAGTGACGTTTTTAAGGCGAAACCTTTCCCGAACTTCCGAACATATATAGGGGCGTTCACCTGTGTGAGGTTTCTGGTGTGCGCGAAGGCTAAACACAAATAAAGAAGTCCACCTTGTGAGTTTTCTTCTGCTCTAGAAAGTTGTGTTACCAAGAGTTATGTCCAAATACCTTTAGTTACAAGTTCAGTTGCCATAGGAGACAGCGATCCTACCTATACAGATGTGACTGGAGGCCTTTCCCAGTATAGCTGGGAATACATAATGCATACTGTAATCTACCTATAGAGTCTCGAAGTCTGTCAATTATCATTGCATCTACTCAAGGGTGTCCTGGCCCTAACCCGCTCTCCCACAGTTCTTGTTAAGAGACAATAAATCTCTTGTTCGCGTTCAAAAAAGTAATTGGCGTCCATAATTGCATCTCGCATTACACCCACCATGCCTGTTAACCTCCCTGGCGGTTTTCCCGAGTGTGGCTCGGGGTTAAATTTCAGCACCATTAGCGGTAACCCCGAGCCACATTCGGAATAGCATTGCAGGATCCCGGTGCAGTGTACTTACCTTGTCCCCAGAATCCTGTGATGCCCCTCCCCCGCTGTGTCCGTGAGCTCTGTCATCCGGCCGATGCCTCTCTGTGCCAGGCTCCATTCCCTGTGAGCATCGCGGCAAATTCAAAAAATTGAAAAATCATAATACATACAGTACAGTGTACTCTTACAAATTATATTACTGTATAAAATTGTATACTGTATAAAATTATTTCACATCCCTTTTGTCCCTAGTGCTTTGTCCAGTGCCTTACATGCAGTTTTATATTATATTTACTGTTCTTTCTGCCTGGAAATTGGAGATTGTCCATAGCAACCAAAAAGTGTCCCTTTAGGTCAAAAGCAGTTTTAGACCAGCTAGAAAACAGCGATAGTAAATTAGAACACTTGAAGAATCATGGGGAAATTAATTTTATTATTATTATTATATTATTATTTTTTATAATTATTTATATTTATTTATTATATTTATAATTCATGATTTTGTATTTCAAACTTCATCATACCCGGGATGTCTATTTTTTTTAATTTAAGTGTGTTATTGTTAAGAATCACAGGCCTACAATATAAAACACCAAATTTCTATGCAAAATAATTGTACCACTTTGAGACGCAAAAATCTGACATAATCATACCGCCAGGGAGTTTAACCCACTGTACAAGGAAGGATTTCAGCTCTCCCTAACTTTTGAGGTCACCATTATGCTTCTGGAGGCCCGGGACCTCGCTGCACATGTTTTTATAGTGTAGGTGTGTGCTTCTATAACCGTTATGTATTACAGTGGTGTGAAAAAGTGTTTGCCCCCTTCCTAATTTCCTGTTCCTTTGCATGTTTGTCACACTTAAGTGTTTCGGAACATCAAACCAATTTAAACAATAGTCAAGGACAACACAAGTAAACACAAAATGCAATTTGTAAATTAAGGTGTTTATTATTAAAGGTGAAAAAAAATTCAAACCATCATGGCCCTGTGTGAAAAAGTGATTGCCCCCTAAACCTAATAACTGGTTGGGCCACCCTTAGCAGCAACAACTGCAACCAAGCGTTTGCGATAACGTGCAATGAGGCTTTTACAGCATCCTGGAGGAATTTTGGCCCACTCATCTTTGCAGAATTGTCCTAATTCAGTTACATTAGAGGGTTTTCGAGCATGAACGGCCTTTTTAAGGTCATACCACAACATCTCAATAGGATTCAGGTCAGGACTTTGGCTAGGCCACTCCAAAGTCTTCATTTTGTTTTTCTTCAGCCATTCGGTGGTGGACTTGCTGGTGTGTTTAGGATCATTGTCCTGCTGCAGAACCCAAGTTTGTTTCAGCTTGAGTACACGAACAGATGGTCGGACATTCTCCTTCAGGATCTCTTGGTAGACAGCAGAATTCATAGTTCCTTTTATCACGGCAAGTCTTCCAGGTCCTGAAGCAGCAAAACAGCCCCAGACCATCACACTACCACCACCATATTTTACTGTTGGTATAATGTTCTTTTTATGAAATGCAGTGTTCCTTCTACGCCAGATATACTTGGACACACACCTTCCAAAGAGTTCGACTTTTGTCTCATCGGTCCACAGAATGTTGTCCCAAAAGTCTTGGGGATCATCAAGATGTGTTGTGGAGAAATTGAGACGAGCTTTGATGTTCTTTTTGCTCAGCAGTGGTTTTCTCCTTGGAACTCTGCCATGCAGGCCATTTTTGCCCAGTCTTTTCCTGATGGTGGAGGCATGAACGCTGACCTTAACTGAGGCAAGTGAGGCCTGCAGTTCCTTGGACGTTGTTGTGGGGTCTTTTGTGACCTCTTGGATGAGTCGTCGCTGCGCTCTTGGGGTAATTTTGGGCGGCCGGCCACTCCTGGGAAGGTTCACCACTGTTCCATGTCTTCGCCATTTGTGGATAATGGCTCTCACTGTGGTTCGCTGGATTCCCAAAGCTTTGGAAATGGCTTTATAACCCTTTCCAGACTGATAGATCTCAATTACTTTCTTTCTCAATTGTTCCTGAATTTCTTTGGGTCTCGGCATGATGTGTAGCTTTTAAGGATCTTCTGGTGGACCTTACTGTGTCAAGCAGCTCCTATTTAAGTGATGCCTTGATTGTGAACAGGTGTGGCAATAATCAGGCCTGGGTGTGGCTATAGAAATTGAACTCAGGTGTGGACAACCACAGTTATAGTATGTTTTAACAAGGGGGGCAATCACTTTTTCACACAGGGCCATGATGGTTTGGATTTTTTTTCACCTTTAATAATAAACACCTTCATTTACAAATTGCATTTTGTGTTTACTTGTGTTGTCCTTGACTATTGTTTAAATTGGTTTGATGTTCCGAAACACTTAAGTGTGACAAACATGCAAAGGAACAGGAAATGAGGAAGGGGGCAAACACTTTTTCACACCACTGTATAAAATGTTTTTACAATGTTCCTCAGCGGCCACTAAAATATTTGCAGACCAGGCACTATAAACATCTCAAGGTTTAAAGGTTAATATTCAGGGTTAGATTAAGCGCTAGAGTTGAGTTTTATAAGATAGTTCAAATATTAGATAAGGTAGAAGGGTTTGGGACTTTAAATAAGGCATGCAGCTGAAAAGCAAATTACACAGTATGTCTGTAAAAGTATTTTATTTTTGCATAGATCCACGTGGGGGGTTCAAAACACAACAATTTAAATATAGGTAATATATAGACAAAATAGTGAATTCATATATATATATATATATATATATATATATATATATATATATATATATATATACATACATACAGTATAGTATACAGTTGAAAAAGCGCAGTGATACATGGTAACTCGCAACAGACCCTATCTTAGCGACGTTGACATAGTATATAATACATAATGGTAGAGATGTCATATAGTCAAACATATTTACTGGTGCAAACAAATGGAGTATTGAATAATGAACCCATGACTGTAACATCTGAAGCTCAATGCATTTCATGACTCACTGCCACTCGTCAGGAGCAGATATGAAGGAGATAGCTAAAAAGTATATCAATACACCAGGGATATGCAATTAGCAGTCCTCCAGCTGTTGCAGAACTACAATTCCCATGAGGCATAGCAAGACTCTAAGTCCTTGTACACACGGTCATAGAATCTGTCGGAAAGAGTCTTATCGGACCGTGTCGTCAGATAATCCGACTGTGTGTGGTATGCATCGGACTGATTCCGTCCGAATCTCTGTCCGACCCAATTTTCCAACATGTTGGAAAGATTTCCCGACCAACTGGGCCGGACGGACCTAATCCGATCATGTGTAGAGCATTTTGATCGGACCAAGTGCCATGCATGCTCAGATCTACTAGCCTGAATGTAGTCCCATCGTAACGAAATTACGTCATCACGTTCTGAAAGATCGGATTTTACGCCAACTTGGCCCGACCGTGTGTATGCAACAGTTTCGGACACAATCCGTCTGACTAAATCCGACGAGCAAAATCCGACGGATTTGGTTGGCAAAATCTCTGACCGTGTGTACGTGGGCTTACAGCCACAAGCATGACACCCAGAGTCAGAGGCATGATGGGACTTGTAGTTTTGCAACAGCTGGAGGTCCACTAATTGAATATCCCTGCAATACACAATAAGTAGGACTAATTGAAGACAAAAGGAAAGGGGAGGTAGTGGAACATCCACCTATATTTACAGATTAACCAAGGATATGGAGTGTGGTAGCGAGTGCCAAAAGTGAGCCAGAGGTATCATCTAGCACAGGAGCTGAGGCGGTACAGCTCATGACACAGCAGCGGGGAGTCATGCAGGGAAGGATGTAACTGGATTGTGGTCCCCACCAGAAGGTCAATGGTGATGCGTAGTTAATCGCCAAGACATCTATAAACAAGTATAAGGTAATGTGTGTTTTTAATAATCAGTTACTGATAAGAGGGATTGCTCAAGTGCTTGTCTCACATAGTGATAAAGGAAGTGGAGGAAAAAACAGGGTGATGTAATGGTAAGTGAACTGAAATAAAGGAAATAAAGTAAGAAAAATATAACAAGGTGACAAAGTATACCATGTGTCCCAATGGGGTGGATGGGTAGAAAAATATATTGGAAAAGGACTAAACCTAAAAAGGAATATGTAAAGAAAGGGGGAGGAAAACTATCATAAATATTACCTTAAGTTACTTTGTGAAAAAAAACATATACCAGGACAATGCACAGAAAACCAGCCAGGCAAGAGTGCCTGTTCCTAATGAGGGAAGTATAAGTACTCCGCTGTGATGGCTGTAGATGTCAATGTCACGCAGATGAATGATTGGAGGGGAGGCGCCATCGCCTGAGCATTTCTTTGTGTAAGACGACAGAAGGTAACATACACAACGTCAGTGTCATGTTGTCAACACCGTCAACGTTATACGCCTGGCACCTGTAGGCAATGTGCAGTGGGATGCCCACCCAGACCCCCAGCCGACATGGATGAAGAGGGAGGGGGAGGACCCATGGTGCATATAGCAGCTTCCAAGGCTAGAGAAACCGTAGCAACACCATGGAGCTCACAATAATTACACACCAATAAACACTATACATAAGTGTGAGCATGCATATCACTGATAAATTCAAATAGTAGTACTATAAAGAACCCATCCTATATCTTAACCCACCAAGTTACGGTGAAAGGGAAGAAAAATGACTGACACATAATACATGTATCAGAATTAGCTTGTCCATAGATGCATGCTTCCATCCCTTTATTTGTGAAAAAGAGGAGTAGTTCAAATTTTAGGTTAGGTTTAAAGGTCACTCAAATCAAATTCAGTTTCAGCTATCGAACTTTTTACTCCAATATTGTCCGAATTTGGGATATTTTTTTCCTTACCTGTTATCAATGTCAGACAGAACAGAAAGAAAGGGGAAATGTCCCCAGTTCCCATTTGATGGAATAGCTTAAAATACAAGGCTACCTGTCTATACACATATACACACAAACACACACACACCATATCTTCTCCAGGCTAGGTCTGTTCCTCTTGTAGCGCCAGCTCCTGAAGAGCACGCGCTATGTGTTTTGTCATTTAATATTCCTGGAACCGCAGTTTGGTTTTGGGTTCAATTACACAAAATTTTGATCTCGGTACCAGTCTAGCTGGATTGCATTGTGTTCTGCTTGACCATGGGTGGTGCTGTCATCTCTGGCAGGTGCTTGAACGCAGACCAGTTAGGTGCATTGAGTGCCAGGTGTTTACTTAAGGTGCTGACATCACATGCTTCGGGGTTCTGGTCCAGAAGTGCTTTCTGTCTTTTTGGTCCTGGTCCTCCTGACCAGCCCCCAGGGCTCTTATGGCCTGGGGTGTGGATCCACCCGACTCCAAGTCTCGGGGCTGGCTGGCCCAAGGCAAAGTAACTGAAGGAAGGATTCAGAGGTGGTCCAGTGCCGTCTCGGTTGGTAGAGAGGCCCAGCAACTTGAGAAGCATCCAGGGGGGGGGGCTCTTCGGGAGAAGGCCAAGCAAAGGTTGGCTTCTCAGAAGGAGCCTGGAGGCTTAGTTGAAAGACGCCAAGCGAATCTGATCTCGTATGGTATCGTCGGACCGGCTGCAAGATACTGGTACCATGCAAGGGTTCTCTAAGTTGTCTACATCTTTCAGTTATTCAAGTGTTCTACAACAAGTCTGTGGCAGAGACTTTATTCAAGTGTTCTATAACAAGTCTGTGGCAGAGACTTTATTTAAGTGTCTTATAGCAAGTTTGTGGCAGAGACTTCGCTTTGTTTGAGCACTCTATCCGCTGCTAGGCCTGGTGAGAGGACTATCCGATAAGGGTGAGGATCCAGTTGTAAATGGCTATTCTCTGGATTTTCCTGAGGTGAGAGACTCTTTTCTACTTGAGTTAGTTCCAAGAGTACCTGGACTTTTCTACCTAAACCCTCTAACCCTACTTTGAGAGACTGTGTTTCGTTTACTCTTTGCAAATAAAAATCCCTTAAGCGGATCTGGTGTCAGTCTCTGCAGTTCTTGGGCCATCTACCTCGGGAAACCCCTAGACATACACGAGGTCAATAAGGTAACAGTAAGCCCAATCAAATCAGCCACTCCTTCAGGGGTCAGTGCTACACTCTTATAAGTGCTCCACTTTTTCAAAGCTCTAGTGACCAATCACTGCGATAGGTGGCCTCACTAACCAATTTTGAGCTAGGAAAAGCAGAAGGGGGACAGGCTACAGGAAGCTGGTAACTGTTTGCCGGAAAAAACAAAGACTTTTTTTAGGGATCTTAGTCAAAAGAACAGATCTGGCCTGCAGTGACTTGGAGGTGCCTTTAACACAAGAAAAGCTTTTTTTTTTTTTGCTGCACGTTTGCTTTAAAGCCCGCATTGACCTGTTATCAAACATATCACATAGCTTACTGTTTATTTGCTCTTTTTCTATTTTTCTACAGTATTTTACCTTGCCATTTTACTCATAATTTGTTGAAGACTAAAGATCTTTGTTTTGTCAAGCTTCTGAGACCATTATCAATAAAAATTTGGCCACAGTATTACAAACATTAATGAAAGAATTTAAAAAGCATCTAAAATATGCAGGCATGGAAAACCATTGATTTTCTTTTTTTAAATTTTAACATTTTATGTTATGAAATGAAGAGGTGGAGTTTAAGTTAAACCCTAAATAAATAATGATTTACGTGACAAATAATTATATATGCTTTGGCTAGAGCCCATACATATCTAAACCTATACACGGGGAGAAACAAATGAAAGGAAGGGGTGCATAAAAATTTAAACATTTGTGAAATACACAGTTCAGGGAGCAGTGCACAATTACATTTCCATGAAGAATAGAATACCCTTCTAGACCAGAGCAAGCTCCAAGGGTTTTGTACGGGGCTCTCAATCATGATGTGCCATTGGTTAATGCCTCTGATTTGTCTCAATGTCAGCATGAGTCATTCATTCCCCAACAAACTCTTTATGAGCCATGATATCTCATTGTTCTTCTAAACTGTTGTGCCAAAGGAATTTGAATGAGAGGAAACTACAGAATTTTGTAGCAATTGAAACTTATTATTTCTCTCCTAATAAATGTTTCAGTGGCACAACACACACGGAATCAGAGCTGGCAAACATTTCCAAGACCTTATTTCATTTTTATTTACTTATTCCAACTCTGCCGACGTGTTTAAATTGGTGTTCCCGTGGTTGTTCTATTTATTCTAAAACATGTTATGGGTTCAAGGAGTAAATTGTTATGTTATGATTTGAAGAGCAAAAGAAGAATAAAATAATAACTAAATAAAAGCAGAATAAAAATATAGCCAGATATAAGTGGTTCTGACATCTGACAGGAGTCAGTTTGTAGTTTTTATCTTAAGATCTCATAAGCAACACAGGCCCCATACAGAGATAAGTACTACATTGAAAAATATAGATAGCCGGCATTTAAGGGTACAGTGCTTGGAATATATCTGATCTTAGAATCTGTATACTACAGAATGTATCGTAAAATAAATCATAAAATTGTTTACAGCCAACACATTCCTGCATTAAAGGAGTTCTATGGTCACAGCATACACTTTTGTTTTTTAACCTCATTGTAATAATAATAATAGTAAAAACAATGGTTATTATTGACAGTCCAATATAAGCTTACTTGAAAAATCTCTGTTCATGTTGTTAGTGCTGTCTATGTGCTGGCTATCTCTTAAGCAGTGATTTTTGTACACCCTGTATCCTTCAGACCCTGAAACTACTCCTTTTCAAAGCAAATGTGCGGTGGTCTTCACAAAGTAAATTTACAAACTTCAAAAAATTTCCGATTTACGGGAGTAGGGCTGAAATAATTGAATTACAATGTGGGCATAAATACATACCTTCCAGCTTTGTGAGATGACAAAACAGGACACATTATAGCACAACGTATGTAGGCAAAGGGCCTGTGATCTTCAGGCCCTCAAACCGTACTGCATTAAAAACAGGCATGATTCTGTGATGGACATCGCTGCATGGGCTCATGATAACTTCCAAAAATTACTTCCAAAAATCACTTTTTGAATTACTTCAAAAAAGTCTGTGAACATAGTTTGCTGTGCAATCCTAGAATGCAAGATAAAGCGCTATCATGCAAAAGAAGCCATATCTGAACATGATCCAGAAATGGGGCCAAATCTCATTTGGAATGGTCTGTTACAAAGTGAAAAACTGTTCTGTGATCAAACTAATTAAAATTTGACGTTTTTGTCAACCGCGGGCTTGATATTAGTGCTCAGTTCAAAAGCTTGCATCTCTGGTATGCGCATTTGGAAAGGCACTATTAATGCTAAAAGATATATCAAGGCTTTAGAGCAGCATATACTCCCATGCAGATAATGCTTGGCATATGTCAGCATGACAGTGCTAATAACCACATCCTGCATCTATGACAACAGTATGATTTTGTAGCAGAAGAGCCCAGCTGCTTAACTGGCGTGCCTGCAGTCCAGACCTTTTACCAATTGTAAATATTTGGCACATCTTGAAACAAAAAATACTACAAAGAAGACCCAGGCTGTCAAGCCGTTAGAATCCTGTATCAGGCACGATTAGGACAAGATTCCATTCCCAAAACTCCTAAAAATTATACTTTCTAGGATTATTTTTGAACTTTCCTACAGTTAGTTTAAGGTCATGTCCATGTGTCCTTGATTTTGGGTGGTATTTTTAATATGGGAAAAAATGCAGGGTTCCCCCTTATGGGACGTTAAAGACCCTGGTCGTTATATAACACAATGCCAAGAAATACAAAATGTTGGAAAATTGTAGAAAAATACATACATTTATTATAACAAATGGTAAATGGCTAACAGAGGACAGAATTAGAATTGGACTTGGGGAACATAACATTATCAAATCAACAGGACCGGATGGCTTGCACCCGAGGGTACTTAGGGAATTGCCAGACCATTGTTCCTAATTTTTACTGACTGTCTACTGACTGGAATGGTACCAGCGGATTGGAGAAAAGCCAATATTTAAAAAGGGCCCAAAATACATCCCTGGGAATTACAGACCAGTTAGCCTAACATCAATAGTAAGCAAGCTCTTGGAGGGGATAACAAGGGACTCTATGCAAAATTTTTGTAATGAAAATGGTATCATTAGCAGTAATCAGCATTGATTTATGAAGAATCGTTCTTGCCAAACCGATCTATTGACCTTCTATGAAGAGGTGAGTTGGCATCTAGATAAAGGAAGGCTCGGAGACATGGTGTATCTGGATTTTTCAAAAACATTTGACACAATTCCCCATAAACATTTGCTGTACAAACTATGGTCTGTTGGCGTGGACCAAAGGTTGAGCTCATGGATTGAAAACTGGCTACAGAGGCGAGTTCAGAGGGTAGTGATAAATGGGAAGTACTCGGAATGGTCCAGTGTGGAAAACAGGGTCCACCGGGGTTCTGTCCTGGGACCCAGGCATGTACTGGCCATCGGGACTACCGGGAGATTCCCGGTGGGCCGATGGCTCAGTGGGCCGGTCTGGTGCAGTCCTGGAGCCGCTCCTCTCTGACAGTGAGTGATTTCGATTTCACTCCTGTCAGGAGGAGCAGTCTCCGAGATATGCTGGAGAGAGCATTAGGCTTTCTGCTCCCTCCAGCCTGCAGGGGGAGATAGACACGGTCAGCAGACTTTCCTTCCTCTCTCCCCTATCGCTTGTTATCACATGACTGGAGAGAGGAAGAAGAGAGGCTGCCTTTAGAACCGTGAGTACATGTGGGAGGGGGACACTCTGATGTAAGGAGCTGGTGGTGGGACTCTGATGTAAGGAACTGGTGGTGGGACTCTGATGTAAGGAACTGGTGGTGGGACACTGATGTAAGGAACTGGTGGTGGGACTCTGATGTAAGGAGCTGGTAGTGGGACTCTGATGTAAGGAACTGGTGGTGGGACTCTGATGTAAGGAACTGGTGGTGGGACTCTGATGTAAGGAGCTGGTGGTGGGACTCTGATGTAAGGAACTGGTGGTGGGACTCTGATGTAAGGAACTGGTGGTGGGACTCCGATGTAAGGAACTGGTGGTGGGACTCTGATGTAAGGAGCTGGTGGTGGGACTCTGATGTAAGGAACTGGTGGTGGGACTCTGATGTAAGGAACTGGTGGTGGGACTCTGATGTAAGGAGCTGGTGGTGGGACTCTGATGTAAGGAGCTGGTGGTGGGACTCTGATGTAAGGAACTTGTGGTGGGACTCTGATGTAAGGAACTTGTGGTGGGACTCTGATGTAAGGAACTGGTGGTGGGACTCTGATGTAAGGAACTGGTGGTGGGACTCTGATGTAAGGAGCTGGTGGTGGGACTCTGATGTAAGGAGCTGGTGGTGGGACTCTGATGTAAGGAACTGGTGGTGGGACTCTGATGTAAGGAGCTGGTGGTGGGACTCTGATGTAAGGAACTGGTGGTGGGACTCTGATGTAAGGAGCTGGTGGTGGGACTCTGATGTAAGGAGCTGGTGGTGGGACTCTGATGTAAGGAGCTGGTGGTGGGACTCTGATGTAAGGAGCTGGTGGTGGGACTCTGATGTAAGGAGCTGGTGGTGGGACTCTGATGTAAGGGAGCTGGTGGTGGGACTCTGATGTAAGGAACTGGTGGTGGGACTCTGATGTAAGGAACTGGTGGTGGGACTCTGATGTAAAGAGCTGGTGGTGGGACTCTGATGTAAAGAGCTGGTGGTGGGACTCTGATGTAAGGGGGCTGCTGATGAGAATCTGATGTAAAGGGGATGCTGATGGGACACTCAAAACGTAAGTGGGCCGGTCTGGATGACGTCCAGGGCCGAATTTCTGTCCCAGTCCAGCCCTGCTGGGACCAATCCTATTTAATTTATTCATAAACGACCTTGAGGATGGGATAAACAGCTCAATTTCAGTATTTGTGGACGATACTAAGCTAAGTAGGGCAATCATTTCTCT
The DNA here is from genome assembly GCF_037356315.1 of Lithobates pipiens. Lineage (NCBI taxonomy): Eukaryota > Metazoa > Chordata > Amphibia > Anura > Ranidae > Lithobates > Lithobates pipiens. The sequence goes on from NW_027507784.1 coordinate 154,764,620, forward strand.
GAAGGATGTGGAAACCTTGCAAGAGATCTGAACAAATGAATGTGGTAATCAACTACACGATAAATTAGGTTTAATGTAGAAAAATTTAAAATTATGCATGGGGGGGGGGGGGGGGGATATGAATGTAATCTACTCTCTAGGGGGAAAACCTCTGGGGGAATCTAGGATCGAAAAGGACCTGGGGGTCCTAGTAGATGACAGGCTCAGCAATGACTCATGCAATGCCAAGCTGCTGCAAGCAAAGTCAACAGAATATTGGCATGCATTAAAAAGGTGATTAACTCCAAAGATAAAATGATAATTTTCCTACTCTACAAGACTCTGGTTGGGGCGCAACTGGAGTATGCTGTCCAGTTCTGGGCACCAGTCCTCAGGAAGGATGTACTGGAAATGGAGTGAGTAAAATGAAGGGCAATAAAGCTAATAAAGGGTCTGGAGGACATTAGTTATGAAGAAAGGTTGCGAGCACTGAACCTATTCTCTATGGAGAAGAGATGCTTGAGAGGGGATATGATTTTAATATACAGATTTCATACTGGTGACCCCACAATAGGGATAAAACGTTTTCGTGGAAGGGAGTTCAACAAGACATGTGTCCACTCATTAAAATTTGAAGAAAAGCGGTTTAACCTTAAACTATGCAGAGGGTTCTTTACTGTAAGAGCGCAAGGGTGTGGAATTCCCTTCAACAGGCGGTGGTCTCAGTGGGGGGGCATCAATAGTTTCAAAAAACTATTAGACAAGCACCTGAACAACAGCAACATACAGGGATATACAATGTAATACTGACATATAATCACACACATAGGTTGGACTTGATGGACTTATGTCTTTTTTCAACCTCACCTATTATGTAATTATGTAAAAACATATAATTGGCAAAAGAGTGGCTGTATGTGTTAGAAGTCAACAACATAATGGTGACTTTATGCTGCTGAAAGTCCTGGGCCACTGTGATGCAAAGCCAGAGTCCTGGAACCATACCCATTCCTTCTTTAGGGGTGTGTTAGTAGATGAAAACATTCACACTACAATACAAATAAGATTTATAAGACACAGTGTACATCATATAAGCATATGCATAGGGACCATTCCTTAATGTGGTAGTTGTAACAAGACAGACTTACATATTGTTGATTATCAAGAGCAAAATAACATAACAGCCACAGCAAATTTTAAAATCAGCAGAATCCGTCAAGGGGCAAATCCCCCCCACTGCAGCAGCAGTCTCAACCAACAGATCCAGCGAGGCCAGGTTACCTGATGTATGGCAAGGGGATTGTTTGATTGTGTTCGATCTGGCTGTTAAATGGAAAACAAGAATATATGTATAGTCAAGGCGGATTATGTATTTTAAATACTACCAGATTTGCTCACAGCAAATATTACACGATATCAAGGATAAGTAATGGTAACTAAAATATATAGAGGTACAGAAAATGGCCGAACCAGACAACCAGTCAGATAAACTGAGTCTATACTGTTCGGAAATGCCAATAGTATATATATATATACAGTGCCTTGCGAAAGTATTCGGCCCCCTTGAACTTTTCAACCTTTTGCCACATTTCAGGCTTCAAACATAAAGATATAAAATTTTTATTTTTTGTGAAGAATCATCAACAAGTGGGACACAATTGTGAAGTGCAATGAAATCTATTGGATTTTTGAAACTTTTTTAACTAATAAAAAAATGAAAAGTGGGGCGTGCAAAATTATTCGGCCCCCTTGCATTAATACTTTGTAGAGCCACCTTTTGCTGCGATTACAGCTGCAAGTCGCTTGGGGTATGTCTCTATAAGTTTTGCACATCGAGAGACTGAAATTCTTGCCCATTCTTCCTTGCAAAACAGCTCGAGCTCAGTGAGGTTGGATGGAGAGGGTTTGTGAATAGCAGTTTTCAGCTCTTTCCACAGATTCTCGATTGGATTCAGGTCTGGACTTTGACTTGGCCATTCTAACACCTGGATACGTTTATTTGTGAACCATTCCTTTGTAGATTTTTCTGTATGTTTGGGATCATTGTCTTGTTGGAAGATAAATCTCCGTCCCAGTTTCAGGTCTTTTGCAGACTCCAACAGGTTTTCATCCAGAATGGTCCTGTATTTGGCTGCATCCATCTTCCCCTCAATTTTAACCATCTTCCCTGTCCCTGCTGAAGAAAAGCAGGCCCAAACCATGATGCTGCCACCACCATGTTTGACAGTGGGGATGGTGTCTTGAGGGTTATGAGCTGTGTTGCTTTTACGCCAAACATATCGTTTTGCATTGTGGGCAAAAAGTTCGATTTTGGTTTCATCTGACCAGAGCACCTTCTTCCACATGTTTGGTGTGTCTCCCAGGTGGCTTGTGGCAAACTTTAGACGAGACTTTTTATGGATATGTTTGAGAAATGGCTTTCTTCTTGCCACTCTTCCATAAAGGCCAGATTTGTGCAGTGTACGACTGATTGTTGTCCTATGGACAGACTCTCCCACCTCAGCTGTAGTTTTCTGCAGTTCATCCAGAGTGATCATGGGCCTCTTGGCTGCATCTCTGATCAGTCTTCTGCTTGTCTGAGCTGAAAGTTTAGAGGGACGGCCAGGTCTTGGTAGATTTGCAGTGGTCTGATACTCCTTCCATTTCAAAATTATCGCTTGCACAGTGCTCCTTGGGATGTTTAAAGCTTGGGAAATCTTTTTGTATCCAAATCCGGCTTTAAACTTCTCCACAACAGTATTACGGACCTGCCTGGTGTGTTCCTTGGTCTTCATGATGCTCTCTGCGCTTTCAACAGAACCCTGAGATTATCACAGAGCAGGTACATTTATACAGAGACTTGATTACACACAGGTGGATTCTATTTATCACCATCAGTCATTTAGGACAACATTGGATCATTCAGAGATCCTCGCTGAACTTCTGGAGTGAGTTTGCTGCACTGAAAGTAAAGGGGCCGAATAATTTTGCACGCACCACTTTTCAGTTTTTTATTTGCTAAAAAAGTTTAAATTATCCAATAGATTTCGTTCCACTTCACAATTGTGTCCCACTTGTTGGTGATTCTTCACAAAAAATTTAAATTTTATATCTTTATGTTTGAAGCCTGAAATGTGGCAAAAGGTTGAGAAGTTCAAGGGGGCCGAATACTTTCGCAAGGCACTGTATATATATATATATATATATATATATATATATATACCTCCCTATAAAGGAAGGTATATAAAACTAATTTTGAAGCAAAGAGTTATAGGAGAGTGCAGAATATCACAATTCCACAGAAGGTATGTACATATATATCTCATTGCTAAAAAGCATGTACTGGGGCCAAAAATAAGCACCTAAAGTGAGGAAAGTTCCTTGTAGGTCCCTTGTCAAAACAAGGAAAAAGCAGGCTTCTTTTATAGCCCCCTCATAGCCATACAGGGACACGCCGAATGGCGGCGTGCATCGCCATGCTGGATTGGCGTGCGTTCCACCCAGTCCCCGAGAGCATGGAGTGAGACCCTGCCTCGGAGGGGGCTTGGTTGTGTCCCACATCACGTGCATGCTGACACACTTCGAGGCGGATCCTAGGCAATGTGACCATATCCCCCCACAATTGCTTAGCAACCAGGCGGAGGAGAGCTATTGCCGCTTGGCCAGATAGTCACCCGAGATGATAAAGACTGCCACCCTCTGCCAGAGCATGGGTGTCCTAAATGCATTAGATAGGCATCAGTAAGGGCCGAACGTGAGCGGAGACAGCAATGGACAGGGACAGCTGAAAGAGAACACCCACCGATGAAGACGTGATGACGAAAAGTGGATGGGCATGACTGTGCAGCTGTCCCGTGTCAGTGTACGAACGCTGGTCTTCCTGGGACTTGCTGTTTCTGCCGGTTGTTAAACATCTTTAATCGGGGAACGGTGAGATATGACCATGCGGTACTAACGACACATATAAATGTGATTTTATGCGAATACCCAAAGTATTTACATTGTAAGCAGGATTTTAATGTGTGTGGAGTGTGATTTATCAATTAAACGGGTTACACTATGGATCGCTGTTTTTGATTTTTTATATGACAATATCAATGAAACCTGATCGTAATAAGTCTTCTATTTGATGATGGGGATTTTCTTGGTGTCCCTACTGGAGCATCCATATTAGACTGAATATGGGGTGATTTGAGAAGTGCTTACAACCAACCCTTGTGAGGGTAAGTGCATGACTGAAGGGGGAGCGACAGAGCACGAGGTTCCTCTTACAAGATTGCTGTGAGGTGGATCTGTTTAACCACTTGCCGACCGCCGCACGACGATGTACGTCGACAGAATGGCACGGGCAGGCATATGGGCGTACCTGTACGTCCCTGCCTTCCCGCGGGTGGGGGGCCCGATCGGGCCCCCCCCGGTGCCTGCGGCGGTCGGTATTCGTTCGGGAGCGATCCGGGATGAGGGGGCGGCCATTCATTCATGGCCACCCCCTCGCGATCGCTCCCGACGAATGAAAATGCCCCGTGACATCACTTCCTCTCCTGTAATGTAAACACAGGAGAGGAAGTGATGTAATCTCTCCTCCGTGCCGGTATTTTTCGTTCCGACACCGAGGAGAGAGGATCGGTGAGTTGCACCAACACGACACTACACAGTAGAACATGCCAGGCACACTCACACCCTCCCGATCACCCCCCCAATTACCCCTGCCCCCCAGTCACAGTGACACCAATGTCATTTATTTTTTTTTTTTTTTGCATTTTTTTGCATTGATGTCATTTGTGACTGTAATAACTGTTAGGGCAGTTAGGGTTAGCCCCCTTTAGTTCTAATGTACCCCCCTAACCCCCCCAATAAAGGTTTAACCCCGTGATCACCCCCCGTCGCCAGTGTCACTAAGGCTGGGTTCACATTGCAGCGGTTTATGAGAACGAATGTGATTCGCACCGCACTGCAGTGCAAATCACATCCGATCTCTGTGCGATTCGAGTTCAGCCATACAGATAGTATGGCTGAATTCGCGCCGCACCCGCCGCAAATTCGCACGGGACCCTTTTTTTGGTCCGCAGCAGAATCGGATCGCATGGGTGTTCACACCATGCGATCCGAGTTTGCAGATCGCACTGCGATATGCGAACTGATCTGGGGGTGTCATTAACATTTCACTGACACTCCCAGCAGTTCGCATAGGGCAGTGTGAACTGCCGCCGGGAGGCATGGGATGCGGGAACCCGCCGCGGATTCGTGGCGTTCCTGAATCGCTCCAGTGTGAACCCAGCCTAATAAGCGATCATTTTTCTGATCGCTGTGTTAGTGTCACAGGTGACGCTAGTTAGGCAGGTAGGTATTTAGGTTCGCCGCAGCTTTTTATAGCGCCAGGGACCCCCATATACTACCGCATAAAGCCCCCTGATTGCCCCCTAGTTAACCCTTTCACCAGTGATCACCATATAACTGTTACTGGTGACGCTGGTTGGTTAGTTATTTTTTTATAGTTTCAGGGCACCCGCCATTTATTACCTAATAAAGGTTTAACCCCCTGATCACCCGGCGGGTGTCATTTGTGACTGTAATAACTGTTAGGGCAGTTAGGGTTAGCCCCCTTTAGTTCTAAGGTACCCCCCTAACCCCCCCAATAAAGGTTTAACCCCGTGATCACCCCCCGTCGCCAGTGTCACTAAGGCTGGGTTCACATTGCAGCGGTTTATGAGAACGGATGTGATTCGCACCGCACTGCAGTGCAAATCACATCCGATCTCTGTGCGATTAGAGTTCAGCCATACAGATAGTATGGCTGAATTTGCGTCGCACCCGCCGCACCCGCCGCAAACTCGCACGGGACCCTTTTTTTGGTCCGCAGCAGAATCGGATCGCATGGGTGTTCACACCATGCAATCCGAGTTTGCAGATCGCACTGCGATATGCGAACTGATCTGGGGGTGTCATTAACATTTCACTGACACTCCCAGCAGTTCGCATAGGGCAGTGTGAACTGCCGCCGGGAGGCATGCGATGCGGGAACCCGCCGCGGATTCGTGGCGTTCCCGCATCGCTCCAGTGTGAACCCAGCCTAATAAGCGATCGTTTTTCTGATCGCTGTATTAGTGTCACAGGTGACGCTAGTTAGGCAGGTAGGTATTTAAGTTCGCCGCAGCTTTTTATAGCGCCAGGGACCCCCATATACTACCGCATAAAGCCCCCTGATTGCCCCCTAGTTAACCCTTTCACCAGTGATCACCATATAACTGTTACAGGTGACGCTGGTTGGTTAGTTATTTTTTTATAGTTTCAGGGCACCCGCCATTTATTACCTAGTCTCACTAGTGTACCCCTAAATTTAGGGGTGTCTACTTTCCAAAATGGGGTCATTTGGGGGGGGGTTTGTGCCATCTTGGCATTTTATGGCCTTCAAAACTGTAACGCCCTTAGAAAGCCTGAAGGCGGTGCTTGGTTTTCGGGGCCCCGTACGCGGCTAGGCTCCCAAAAAGTCCCACATATGTGGTATCCCCGTACTCAGGAGAAGCAGCAGAATTTATTTTGGGGTGTCATTTCACATATGCCCATGGCATGCGTGAGCAATATATCATTTAGTGACAACTTTGTGAAAAAAATAAAAAATAAAAAAAAGTTTGTAATTTTCCCGCAACTTGTGGCAAAATATAAAATATTCCATGGACTCAACATGCCTCTCAGCAAATAGCTTGGGGTGTCTACTTTCTAAAATGGGGTCATTTGTGGGGGTTTTGTGCCATCTTGGCATTTTATGGCCTTCAAAACTGTAATAGGTAGTGAGGAGTGAAGTCAAATATTTACGCCCTTAGAAAACCTGAAGGCGGTTCTTGGCTTTCGGGGCCCCGTACGCGGCTAGGCTCCCAAAAAATCCCACACATGTGGTATCCCCGTACTCAGGAGAAGCAGCAGAATTTATTTTGGGGTGTCATTTCACATATGCCCATGGCATGTGTGAGCAATATATCATTTAGTGACAACTTTGTGAAAAAAAAATAAAAAAAAATTAAAGTTTGTAATTTTCCCGCAACTTGTGGCAAAATATAAAATATTCCATGGACTCAACATGCCTCTCAGCAAATAGCTTGGGGTGTCTACTTTCTAAAATGGGGTCATTTGTGGGGGTTTTGTGCCATCTTGGCATTTTATGGCCTTCAAAACTGTAATAGGTAGTGAGAAGTGAAATCAAAAATTTACGCCCTTAGAAAGCCTGAAGGCGGTGCTTGGTTTTCGGGGCCCCGTACGCGGCTAGGCTCCCAAAAAGTCCCACATATGTGGTATCCCCGTACTCAGGAGAAGCAGCAGAATTTATTTTGGGGTGTCATTTCACATATGCCCATAGCATGTGTGAACAATATATCATTTAGTGACAACTTTGTGTAAAAAAAATCGCTTGAGGCAAAATCGCTTGAGGCAAAAAAATAAAATATTCAATGGGCTCAACATGCCACTTATCAATTTCCTTAGGGGGTCTACTTTCCAAAATGGGGTCATTTGGGGGGGGTTTTGTACTGCCCTGCCATTTTAGCACCTCAAGAAATGAGATAGGCAGTCGTAAACTAAAAGCTGCGTAAATTCCAGAAAACGTACCTTAGTTTGTAGATGTGACAACTTTTGCGCAAACCAATAAATATACAGTTATTGACTTTTTTTTTACCAAAGACATGTGGCTGAATACATTTTGGCCTAAATGTATGACTAAAATTGAGTTTATTGGATTTTTCTAATAACAAAAAGTAGAAAATATCATTTTTTTCAAAATTTGCGGTCTTTTTACGTTTATATCGCAAAAAATAAAAATCGCAGAGGCAATCAAATACCATCAAAAGAAAGCTCTATTTGTGGGAAGAAAAGGACGCAAATTTTGTTTGGGTACAACATTGCATGACCGCGCAATTACCAGTTAAAGCAGCGCAGTGCCAAATTGTAAAAAGACCTCTGGTCATTGACCAGCAAAATGGTCCGGTCTGAAAGTGGTTAAAAGGATCTTTCCTTTTGTTTCTGGGAATTTTGTGGAGCACTACTCTGCACTCCAAGAATCACTTATCTTTGGGACTTTATGGACTTTTCTTATTCCCTTTAATTTCTATGAAGTTTCTATTTATATAATTTATTAGATTTATTTAGTAGCGCTGTTAATATAGTGGCTTTATTTGCGACTTCGGTCGGAATATTATTACTATATATGTGTACAGATAACCTTATTTTTTTTGTTAACATTGCACATTTTCTCAGTTTATACATTCAATATTTTCTATTTTCTATTGTGTATAAAATTTGTGTTTATAAGATTTGAAAATCATTGCATTGTTTTTTGTAGATTTTACAAAGTGTTCCAAATTTTTCGGGAATTGGGATTGTAGTTTGTCCATTTTTCTTCTAATGTTTTGGAGTTTTTTTTAGCTTTTAATGAATGTTTTAATTTGGGATTTAGGGGGTCTGACAGAAAGTGGACCTTTTTTTATGTAAGGTCCACTATTAATGAGTGTTACATCTGCAGTTTATTAATTTACAAGTTTCATAGCAGAAAAACAAACTTGTGAATATAAAATAGATTCTAATGCCCCGTACACACAGTTGGATTTTCCGACGGAAAATGTACGATTGGATCATGTTGTGAGAAAAGCCGACCGTGTATGGGCTCCATCGGACTTTTTCCGTCGGAATTTCCGACCAACAAAGTTTGAGAGCTGGATCTTTTTCCGACAACATGATCCGATCGCGTCAACTCGGTCAGGTAAAATTAGTGTTCGTAATCGATATAGCACATTCGTCACACTGCAATGTTAAAAATTGTTTAATGCAGCACATTCTCTTTTTCTTTAAATGCTAGAAGAATTAAGTTGTTTTGCTGCTCATATTAACACAGACTTCTCCAAAACGTATTTCTTTATTCTTTTTCCTGATTTCAGGAATAGAATATTTTTATAGTGTCAAAATCAAATAAAGAGGAGGCAACGCTGGAGAAACTGGTAAATTTGGCAAAGCCTTTGGCCCCCAGGGCAGACATCAATTATTTAAATGCAAAATTGGTGGCCTGAGGAGTCCATATCTAAGGGAGAACAGTCTGGTCCAAAAGTCCAAGAGATCAGGAAGAGCAGATGACATCTATGTCCCCAGGCTGTGGTGATACAAGAGCCTGCATCTTCTGTCAGACCAGACTGAGCCCAGGCCATCACTCTCTGGTCTTCCTTAGACACTTCTCTCCAGGCTGAGGCTCTGTTGTTGTAGTAGTTGTGGCAGGAGGTGGAGGAGGAGGAGGGCGGAGGGCGATGGTCCCAGCTGAGGTCTTCCTGTGTATGTAAATGGGACATAGTTTTAGTTTTTTGCTCATTAATCACACAATTTTCAGCCCATGACTGTTGCAAATTGAATGTTAATAAATAGAACAGACTATCATTCTGACCCCAGCATTTTTCATTCTTGTCTCAATCATTTTTGGTCACTACTGTCTATTGATATGTAACCCACTTAAATCTAGTTAACATCATTAAATGTACGACAATAAATATGTTGAACAATGCTATACCTGTCTCAAGCTGGGCCCCTCCACATGTTGCCGCCTGGAAGGCCCAGGTTGGACAGTGGAAGCCTCAACTGAAGCAAGACGGTAGAGTGGTGGCCTGGGTCACTCGGGTCTGCCAGAAAATAAAACCTGTCATAGTACAACATCCTGGTGACATAAACGTCATCTGGATCTCCTGATCTCATGGACTCCCGGACCTTCTTGCTCACCCTCAGATATGTACTCCTCAGGGCACCAATTTTGGCCTTTACATAGGTGATGTCTGCCATGGGGACCATCATCTTCACCAAAGCAAGCAGTTTCTCCAGTGCTGCCTTCCTCTTTCTTAGGTCCTTATAAAAGTGGTTGTTCATCTGCCACAGGCAGGGCAGCTCCCTGAGCATATCAGTGACTAGCCCCAGAAAATGTGGTTCCTTGAAGGGATCCATATTCTCTGCAAGACACAAAACAAGACAAACCCTAATGTCAGGCTAAACTCTTCTAATCTTGTCCCAATATAAGCCTCAATCTAGAAGCAGTATAGGCTAGTGATGTACCAAGTTAAAATTGTATCTTTGTTCGAACGATCCGCGCTTCAGTTCCTCCTTCCTCCACTCACAGATCATATGTACGACGCACATGTGTTACGTTTTATATACAGTGCACATGCATGAAACTCCGCCTGCCCCTGACGTTCTTTCTAGTCTATTCCCCACCCCTTCTCTTTCAGTACAGTGGGGAGAGCACATGGCGGAGACACAGCAGGTGCGCACTAATTATTCCACTAACGAGGAGGAGGACGAGGAAAGCCCAGAGCCAGAAACATCACGATCAACAGAGGAGAAGATTTAAGGCCTCAAATATGTCTTTTGGAGAGATATTGGAGATGGTGGACATATTGAAGAGGAACGACTATGATGGGAAGTATGGACCTTACCCAAAACCAAATGTCAGAAAGGCCAAGATCATGACTAAAGTTGTGAAGAGTCTTCAGAAGAATTTTGGGGTACGATGATCCAAGGATCAACTGAGGAAACACTTGTCCGACCTGAAACTGAGGGAGCACGATCAGTATAGAAGGATGAAGCGAGTTCTTCAAAAAAGTAAGTAGTTGTCGTGTGTTCATATTATTATTATTATTGCTTGCATACTGCTCCATGTGCTTTTATTTAATGTTGTACAGTTTAAAATGGGCACTTTCATGTTCATGGGTTCAATCGTTCGTAATAAACATCGTTCGTTCGCCCACTTCAAAGACCTATTTCTAGTCAAAGGAAGTTTGTTGTCTAGAGGGCTTTGTAATAGAATGAAATGCAAAACTTGATTCAGTGTAAAGGAGAGGACACTCAGTAGCTCTTTACACATCTGGACTCAGGCGCACTAGTGTGGGACACCAGAACACCCTTTTTATTAGGGTGTCCCCAACACGTGGATACCATAGGGGTGTCTCCATCTGTCAAACTTTCACAAAACAGATAAGTATTCCAGCTTTAGAAAGTGTCAAAAATAATGTTTTCAGCTTTGAACTCCACTACAATTGTACGACACTTCCAAGCAATGTTTCATATTCCTGTTTCTGCCCTCAAATATCAGTGTGCTAAGTATTCCTTTCTTACATTCTCATAGGGGAGAGAAGACTCGAGACGTCTGAGGACACCAGGAACCCCACACCTCCCAAAGAAGGGGAAATACCAACACCAGAAGCAGAGGAGGAGGAGGAAGGAGAGATTGTTGAAATTGGCAAAATTGGCACCACAACAGGTGAATGTCTGAGACCACAGCTTCAGGTAAGGTAATCAATGTATGCCTGCATATTTATAATAGAAGGTGTTTTTTTTGGTTTATTTTAAGGTGATGTGGATGTTGTGGAAGAAGAATCTCATTTTACCAGTGAAAGTGCCCAGATCATCATCGGGGAGATAATGGGGTGCAATTGCGATTTAGATAATCTCAAGAAAAACATCAATGATTTTCAACAAAAAATGAAGAATATCATTGATGTTTTAGGGAGAATCTGAAACACCCAAAACTAGCTAGCATCTATTTTCATTTAAAAAAACAAGTTTTATAGTTTTTGAAAAGCCAAATTTGAAAGATGCACACAGTGTGTCAACATGTGCTATCTCCCATCATGGGGGATCAATGTACGCGTTTTGTGTGTGCAACCCCTTTCTACTAAAGTGGCTGAGATGAAGGGGTTGCACCCCCAAAACACTTATATTGATCCCCCATGATGGGAGATAGCACATGTTGGCTTAGGCATGGCATCAGAAGGAAAATGCCCAGTTTGAATCACAATTTTGTGCACCTTCCAAATTTGGCTTTTATAGGGGTGACACCCCATGTGATGAAGGCAATATCAACACAGTATGTACATACTCATGTCTGATATAGTCTTCAATTTTCAAAGTTGAAACTTTGTAAGTTCCTCAGTTCTGTATGTTATGCTTTGATACATGCCTGTTTCCACAAAAACGGCAAGTTATATTAATGTTAACAAAAATAATGTTATATACGCCAAATATGTTGGTTTGTTGTAAAACCCTTTTATAAATGCACTACATACATTAACAACAAAAACAAGGTGTGTGTGTGTGTAGCAGACCCACAACATAATAATAATATTATCTTAAGAAGAGACTGTCACCTCATCTTGCACAGAAATTGGGTTTGCACTGTTGAAGAAAAAGGCCCAAAAAATAAATAAAAAAAAGAAGCTAGGCGACACCTAAAACAGACCCAAGCAGTAAATGAAAACAAATATTATTGCAGTTTGAAAGTGAAATTTATTAAAAAATGCCTCTCAGACGTTGTCTGGCATACTCCATATAGCGGTTTCTGACCTTGCGGGCACTTTGGGGGGGCAAGACAGGATGGCCAGCTTCAAGGGCCGTCAGGTTGGCATGTTCTGGTAAGTCTGCTTCAGGCCCAACTGAGGCCACATAGTTAGGTGAGTACTTTTTCAAAAAATTGTGCAGAACGCAGCAGGAAAGCACAATATGATTGAGTTTATATTCCGCCATGTGGATGGGTGTCAAAAATAGGCAGAACCGGCTGGCCATTATCCCGAAAGTGTTCTCCACTACTCTTCTGGCTCTAACAAGCCAAAAATTAAAAACCCTCTGGTCCATGGTGAGGGTCCTCATCCGGAATGGCAACATCAGATGGTCCCCCAGCGCAAACACTTTATCCGTGACGAAGACGAAGGGGAGTCCTTCCACATTCTCCTCTGGAGGTGGCAAGCCCAGACTGCCACTCTGGAGACGCCAGTAGAACTCTGTCTGCGTGATCACTCCACCATCCGACATCCGGCCATTTTTCCCCACGTCCACATACAGCAAGTCATATGTCGCTGACACCACCGTCAACATCACAATACTATTATACCCCTTGTAATTATAATAGTAGGACCCCGAGTTGGGGGGTGGGACGACGTGTTTCCCACCATTTGCACCTCCACAATTGGGAAAGTCCCAACAGGTGGCAAAGTGGGAGACCGCAGTCTGCCATTCCTGTGGCGTTGAAGGAAACTGTGGAGTCAAACAAGAAAAAAAAATGTTTGCACATCAACATTGCAAGCAGATTAGACACAAACATTTTTGGCCAAGATCAGTATAACATTTTTGGAAATGAGTATTTAAAGCCAAAAGTATAAGGTCTCCTTATCAGATTCCTCACCCCATCTGATGGCCCATTGCAAAAATTAGGGGGGGGGGGAGGATGTTTTGGACAGGTAACCCTCTCCGCTTCATTGAGAGCTGAATCTATAAATAATGTGATACTTTGGCCAGCCCCTCCTTACTTACACTATTGTAAGCCCACTGGACAGGTAAGAAGTGTCATAATACAAAAAAAAAACAATGAACAAATGGAAGCACATTTTTACATTCTGCTATTACCTATCAAGTAGCATTTTAAAGTATTGAGGCAGGCTCTTGCACTACATGCTTTGGTGAATTCATTCATAAATCTGACAACAAAAGAGGTAGGTATAGTGTGTATGGGTTTGGCAAAGTCAGCAGAGAATTAGAGGATTGAGGATTGCTATCAGCTGACCTAGCAGTTGGGAGAGGGGGGTTCCTAATGCGTTTGGCCCACCAAAAAAAAAACCTGTTGCACTCTGCATGAATTTCAGGACATGCATAACATTTTTACATATTTTAGGGGGTGTTTAGGGGAAAGCACTACTATGGAGCTGACAAAATACATTGCTAAGTGACTAGGCTATAGGTGTATTGGCCCAGAAGAGCATGCTGGGGAAGTTAGTGAAGGCAAATATGCATGAAGAACAAAAAAGGAACTTTAAAAGCTTTCAGCATGCATGAGGAGAAAGGGGCACAGCATATTACAGCGTATTCCAATCATGGTAATTAGGGAATGATGAAAGAAATACAATACATTAGCAAACATTAAATACATAGAATGTGATGTTAAAGGAGAAATCTTACCTTAATATAATCCTTCTGCAGGACCTGTATGGCAGAACAGGTCTCTGGAATAATGATCCCCAGAGCCTGGGGGAGATGCCTGTGGAGAACTTGAGGTCCTGAAGGCTTCTCCCTGTCGCCAAGTACCGCAACGTGGTGACTAGCCTCTGCTGCAGCTTTCCGCATGCAGGTATCCTGCCTGCTGATATAAGGGGACAGCAAAGCCAGCAGACAGTGAAAAACAGGATCCATCATCCGGAGATAATTCCTGAAATCATCGGGATTATTCTCCTGAATCTCACAAAGCAAAGGCATGTGCGAGAATTGGTAGCGCTGGAGCAACCAATTCTCGCTCCATGAACTCCTCCTCGCCCTGTTCATGGACTGGGCTTGTGTCAAAGCTAAAAGCCCAACACCAAGCCCCTGCACAGCACGAATTCTACGACGAGTATGTACATGAAACTTGGCTTCAAAACGGTTGGCTGGTCAGAACGGACTAACAGAAAGCACAATAAACACCAAGAAAGAACGAACTCAAAACCAGAAATGAGCGGACAATAAGCACTGTAAATCAAAGCGTACTATATAAAATATAGGCCGCAATGACAAACAAATGCAAACTGACTACACACACTGATAAGCAGATACGCACCGACAAGCACAAACTTTAGAGCAGTAACGATCTGAAGCACAAGTTTGAAAAACGCGAATCGTCTCTAACCAAACTTCTACTAACATGCGATAAATATGATATCAGCAGAAGGAGCCCAAAAAATGCCCCATATGGTGCTGAACTTCCCTTTTATAGTCCCGTCGTATGCGGTTTACGTCAGCGCAATCTTGACGATCGGAAATTCCGACAACTTTGTCCGACTGTGCGTAGGCAACACCAGTTTTGGACAAAATCCGTTGGAAAAAATCCAACAGATTTTGTGATCGAAATGTCCGACCATGTGCACAAGGCATAAGTCTTTATATTTTAAAACTCTATAACATGTTAGATGAACTCAAAACAACATATTTCAGGATTAGCACATTTGCATGCACTATTCGTTATGTAAGCAGAGCTAATTCTGATTATCTACGAACCTTTCATGTCATCTACAGACTGGAAAAAAATAGCACTGATTACACTGTAAAGGCCCCCATGTTGGGCAGCTAAATATGAAAAGTCTGGATGAAAGAATATAAAGAACTGTAGTTCAATCATTTTTGCAGTCTTACAAGCTTGTTCATGGAAATGTATGATGCCCTGTTGTTAAAGCAAACCTATAGTCTAAAATCAAATGTTCTCTAAAAAAAAATCACTCTTCCAAGTACTATATTCACAATATGCAGGGAACCCACAAATACTTAAAGCAGAACTAAAGGCAACACTTTTTTTTCATTTTGGATAGTACATAGAAGATTTTTATAACTGTCAGCTTTTTTCCATCTGTGTCATTTTAGGGAGATTTCTATTCACTTACATGCCCCATAGCCAAAACAGAAAGTGAGAGGAAATCTTTTAAAAATGAGGGAATCCCTGGTTATCACCAGCATCACCAGAATGAGTGCCCCCATTGGAAGATTTCCTCTGTATTCCTGTTATGGTGGCTACCCAGAATTTCACTGCGATAATGGTAAATAGAGAGGCTGACTATACCTAATGGGGGCACAGATAACAATAAAACCCTGACAGCTATTCTGATCCCTCTCCATTCTTCCATTCTATCCAAAAGTAAAAAAAAAAAAAAATGCTTTCTGCTATACTTTAAGTTGTTCTATGAACCCTTGAATTATTATTTGTGCATGGACTCTGAATATTCCTTACACTGAGATGGTGATTGACATCATCTGAGAGAATTTAGAGTTCCGAGACAAGGTTAGTATTTGTTCTTTTTCAGGTGGATAATTTATACCTAGTAATCAGAGAAGAGAGTTTGTTCTTCTTGCCTAGGAAACCCAAAGTCTAAAAATTATAATATGCAAATAGCAACCTCCGTTTCCTTAAGTTGTCCTAGACTCTGTCCCTCCCACACTTCACTTTGGTCAAAGCCTATGCTGTGTAGCATCACTGACCAATATTAACATGGGGGGAATGCAATTTCAGGAATTGAAATGGATCTTCATTAAATAAGGCAGCGCTTTCAACCTTTTTCAGTCATAACACCCTTTAAATAAATGTATGTAAAAATTCAAGGCACCATATCTCAAGATTTTGCTCAAGAATTCTCGAGACTTAGAATATCATAGCTTTCTATGCAATGTAAACAGCAGGACCACCAACATATAAAAACACAGTTTTGCCTATTCTATGGAACTTTTTTAAGGTTTAAACAAGTTGCATTGGCTTTCCAACGTATGGACATTGTTGTAACCTAAACTTTAAGCAAATTCACACAGGGCATCGACTATCTCAGATAAAACATTGATTGTTGCAATAGAGATTAAAAACAGATAATGTGCCCCTCGTATAGTACCCCGTCACCTGCACTTTTTCAGGCCATAGACATCATAGCTTCATGAAGACATGCACAGACAGGTGACAAAACAAGTTCTCAGTCACAGCCAGTGTCTCCCTCATCCCCAGTCCAGATACACACATAGAAGTGCTCCACTTATTTTGCAGCTGCTGTTGTCCTGCTTGCCGGGCCGCTAATAAGCCAGTACAGTCGGCCCTATTGTACCGGGCCCGGCATCCTCAGCTCAGAAGGAGGGCCCAAGCAACCTCAAAAACAGAGTGCAGAATAAAAAAAAAAGCCTTTTTAAATTACAGATACCCCCCCCCCCCCCCCCGCTCCTACTAATTTAGCTGGGTGGGAGGGAATGTGAGGGACTATTTCTTCTGCTTCGAGCAATTGTCCCCATGCCTGCGCCGCATGTTGTTCTTGGCTCAAGTCTCAGGCCGGCCGCCTGCGTGCATATTGCCTTCCCTGGCGGAGTGATCTATCTTCCTCTGCTCAACTCTGCTCCCCACTCGGCCTGAGACAGAGAGCGAGACTGGAGAAGCTGTGAGGCGAAATGTGGCAGCGGCAGAGGAGGCACAGAGGGGAAGCAGTTTGTAGGACTGACTGTGTGTGCTTGCTTGGGGGTGAGTCAGACAGAATATAATACATGATTGCACTGTGTCTGCAGCACATACATTATGGCATTGTCATGGAAGGCACTGTCTCTTTATATGTATTGTATTGTTTTCAGGTATTACTGCGCGCAGTGGGATTTAATGTTTTTAATGCATTTTAATGCATTCATCAGAGCGTGTTTAGAACTTCAGAATTTAGCAAAATATTATATAAAGATATGCTTACTATTTCAGTTTACCTAGTGGTTAATGTATCACATCAATTTTTATAACCCTGGAAATCTATTTTAACCAGCCTAGTCTTTTCTGCAGACACCATTAATTGATAGTTGCACCTTTAGTAGTTTCAAGGTAAATAAACTTTTCTACTTTTTTGAAACAGCTATCAGCTTTATAGTTCTTCCTTTTAAGACCTCCTTCCCCGTTCCCTTGATTAATTTGCTTCTTGAATTGTTCATACCTTTTAAAACTAGGAACAATGATGAAGGACAAAATTAAAAATACATATAGGAATTGTATGATTAGCCCAGGATCTGTAACTATTGATGATTTGCTTGTCATTTTTCATGAATGGTTTATATATTTTCACTTGAACTTGGGCTCATATTGGAACTTAATGCAGAGGGTTACACAACTTATAGGCAATGTGACTGTGTCAAGAGCATAGTATAAACCTGTTTTCAAGGTCCAGAGCAGAGTGTTAAATTGTATCAGAAAGCAAACCCATAGGGATCACAGCAAGGCTAGGACAGGTGGATTATAAACAGAGCCAGAAAAGTTGAACCAAGAATAGAAAACAGTTGCACTCATTAGCTACCAAGCTCTATTATAGTCAACTTGAAAGATGCTCTTAAAAAGAGAACCTGACTAATCACAGTATTTGTTGACATTCACTAATATATGAGTGTGTCATATCCCTCCAAATGGACAGGTTGCTTAACCATGTAAAGGGAGTGTTGGTACATGCCAGGGGCGGACTGACAGCCCATGGGGCCCCCGGGCAAAAGGAGAACATGGGGCCCCCTGTGTCTCCACCCACGTTCAAGCTACATCCACACAAAGCCCCACCTACATATTGCACTGCCCACATTGCATGCGTTCAAATAATTTCTCTACACTATGTTCAAAATAAATGTTTATTATAGGTATTAAAGAAAAATAAAATGCACATTAAAGTGCAACAATGGTATGGGAGCAGGTGGCCACATCGTCTGATTGTTTCTAGGGTGAACCGGTGGGGTGACCAATGTAAGGAACATTCTTCTACTGACCATCAATGTAAGGAACATTCTTCTACTGACCACCAATGTAAGGAACATTCTTCTACTGACCACCAATGTAAGGAACATTCTTCTACTGACCACCAATGTAAGGAACATTCTTCTACTGACCATCAATGTAAGGAACATTCTTCTACTGACCATCAATGTAAGGAACATTCTTCTACTGACCACCAATGTAAGGAACATTATTCTACTGACCACCAATGTAAGGAACATTCTTCTACTGATCACCAATGTAAGGAACATTCTTCTACTGACCACCAATGTAAGGAACATTCTTCTACTGACCATCAATGTAAGGAACATTCTTCTACTGACTATCAATGTAAGGAACATTCTTCTACTGACCACCAATGTAAGGAACATTCTTCTACTGACCACCAATGTAAGGAACATTCTTCCCACTGATCACCAATGTAAGGAACATTCTTCTCACTGATCACCAATGTAAGGAACATTCTTCCCACTGATCACCAATGTAAGGAACATTCTTCCCACTGACCACCAATGTACGGAACATTCTTCTCACTGATCACCAATGTAAGGAACATTCTTCTCACTGACCACCAATGTAAGGAGCATTCTTCTCACTGACCACCAATGTAAGGAACATTCTTCTCACTGATCACCAATGTAAGGAACATTCTTCTCACTGATCACCAATGTAAGGAACATTCTTCTCACTGATCACCAATGTAAGGAACATTCTTCTCACTGATCACCAATGTAAGGAACATTCTTAGTGTACAGATGGCAGTGTTAGAGCCCTTTCACACTGGGGCGGGCCGGCGGTAAAGTGGTGCTATTTTTAGCGCCACTGCACCGTCGTTTTAGCAGCGATATTTGCCCACTAGTGGGGGGTTTTACCCCCCGCTAGTGGCCGAAAAGGTTAAAACCACCACAAAGCGATGCTGGCGGTATAGCTGTGCTGCCCCATTCATTTCAATGGGCAGGAGCGGTGGAGGAGCAGTACATACACTGCTCCTTTACCGCGCCAAAGATGCTGCTAGCTGGACTTTTTTTAGCGTCCAGCCAGTGCACCGCTCCAGTGTGAAAGCCATTGGGGCTTCACACTGGAGTGTGAGGAGCGGCTCTTTCAGGGCACTTTGCAGGTACTATTTTTAGTGTTATAGCGCCTGCAGAGCACACCAGTGTGAAAGGGGTCTTAGGGATAAGCATCCAGTGTATAAATTTCAGTGACAGCGGGAATGAAAGTGTGCGAGTTCAGCTTAACTCGCACAATTTCAGAACCGCATGTCAGTATGTGTTTGGCAGCGATTTCAAAGACATCTGTGCGGGTTGCTGTACAGATGTCTATGGAAATCGCACCCAGAAGTCGCCCAAAGTAGTACAGAAACTACTTTTGGGAATCAGTGTGACGCTGCAAATGCACCGTCACACTGATTCAGGTAGTGCCATTGCCAGCAATTTGCCATGCAATTTCACATGTTAAATTGCATGCCAAATTGCTCCAATGTGAACCAAGGCTAAGTGCTATTCCCTATATATAACACTGATATCTATACACTGAGTGGCATTCAGTGTAACAGATATCAGTGTGCACTAGTGAATAGCACCTGGTAAATAGGCACATTGCAAGAGGAAAGGAAAAAGAACACCCATTCATACTACAATAACTGTAACTGCTGTGCTGTCATTATCACACTGACCTGCTGCTGCGCACAAGGCAGGTCAGTGTGTTCCACGAGGAGTTAACTCTGTGCCTGTGGGCTCTCTCCTCTGTGTGCACTCTGCAGGCTCCATATCGACTGTCCCGTGCGGCAGTGATGTGTGTGGCCCCGCCCCCTCTGCTGAATTCCTCGGGGGGAGAGGTGGCCAAAGCGCCTGTCTCTGCAATGATCCCCGCACGGCTGACGTGACAGGGCTCCATGAACATCTATCTCATTCCCGGCCAGCTCGCTCCTCTTCTCTCCTATAGCTCTGCATGAGCAATTGCCAGTGCCAGCAAGGATGTGTGCACTGGTTCCTCTGGGCTATAGTCTTAGTCTCTCTCCAATTATTCATTTTAAGATGCGGGCACCTCAAGGGGCAGACTGAGCCGGGCCCCCCCCCACCTCGGGGCCCTCGGTCGGCGACCGAGTGACCGAATGGTCAGTCTGCCCCTGGTACATGCACTAGCAGAAAAATAGAAATAGAAAAACACATATGGTAAGCACATTACTGAGCATATATGGGCTCTGGCCTTGGGAGAACTCACAAAAAATTGTATCACCGAGGACCAACCTTCAGCTAATTGCTTGATGACCAATCACATTTCAGATGATCATCTAAGTCACAGACTAACATCCTGCTGTATAAACTGCAAGTACTGTATGGCCCTGCTAGATTTTTTTATTTTATTTTAACCATATTAATAATTAAATCAGAACTAAACTTTTTTTATGCAATATTTGATACAAACTGCATATGCCTCTCTCATTTGCGTTTTGCAGCAGTTGTAAATATGCTTGGCAAATGCAGAAGAATGACTAAATATTCTCTATGACTACTGGTGCGAACATCACTGACAGGAAATCTCCACAAGTTGTAGACTTTTCCTCTTTCTGAGTATATCAGAGCCTAGAAAAGGGGGAGCTCCTTCTATTCCTTCCCTGTAGCTTCTGGGCCTCTCCTTGTTTCTTTACAAGTCACAATGTAGGAACTAACATCAGCACTCTTATGAAGCCTGCAGCTAGAGCTAAAAGGTTTATTTTCACCTCAAATGTTCAGCGAAACTCCCTCTTTCAGTATCTCCCTTTTCTGATAATTTTCTTTGTTAAATGCTGGCATGCTCTATGGATATATCTCTTCCCTGTTCAATAGATGTCATCTCTGTGACAAGGCATTTATAAAATGTTCAATAAATACCCAAGGCGTTAGTTTGATAGCTATCCAAAAGTTTAAAAAAGACTATATAGAAAGAAGGAGGATTAGTATAGTGGTGGACCCTCCCTAATTCACAATCAGTCTGTCCGAAACCATGAATCAGACTGAGACAGAAATACAGTTAAATCACACTAGTATAACAATAATGTAGCACTGAAGGAGCGGCTGATTTAATTGGGCTTACTGGTACCTTCTTGACCTTGTGTATGTCTAGGGGTTTCCCAAGGTAGATGGCCCAAGAACTGTAGAGACTGACACCAGATCCACTTGAGGGATTTTTATTTGCAAGAAGGAATAAACAAAACACAGTCTCTCAAAAAGTGTTAGAGGGTTTAGGTAGAAAGTCCAGGTACTCTTGGAACTTAGGCAAATAAAAAAGAGTTTCTCACATTAGGAAATACAGAGAATAGCCATTCACAACTGGATCCTCACCCTTATTGGATAGTCCTTCTCTCACTAGGCCTAGCAGCCGACAGAGTGCTCAAACAAAGCAAAGTCTCTGCCACAGACTTGCTATAGGACACTTGAATAAAGTCTCTGCCACAGACTTGTTGTAGAATATTTGAATAACTGAAGGATGCAGTCAAACTTAGAAAACCCTCGTACGGTACCAGTATCTTGCAGCCGGTCCGGCCATACTATACGAGACCAGATTCACTTGGGGTCTTTCAACTAAGCCTCCAGGCTCCTTCTGAGAAGCCAGCCTTTTGCGTGGCCTTCTCCGGAAGAGTCCTCCCCTGGATGCTTCTCCAGTTGCTGGGACTCTCCACATACTGAGATGGCACTGGACCACCTCCGAATCCTCCAGCTAGCCCCGAGACTCAGAATTGGGTGGATCCGCACCCCAGGCCATGAGAGTCCTGGGGGCTGGTCAGGAGGACCAGGATCAAACAGACAGAAAGCACTCCTGGACCGGAATCTCGGAGTGCGTGACATCAGCACCTTAAGTACCCTCTCCCAGAATGCACAGCAGGACGACACTCCCACTGGGCTGGTTCCGAGTAAGAATTGGCACTCAATGCACCTAACTGGACTGTGTTCTAACACCTGCCAGAGATGGCAGCACCACCTATGGTCAAGCAGAACACATTGCAATCCAGCTAGACTGGCACTGAGATCAAAATTTTGTATAATGAACCCAAAACCAAACTGCGGTTCCAGGAATATTAAATGACAAAAACACATAGCCCATGCTCCTCAGGAGCTGGCGCTACATACTCCCCCTTCCAATTTAGACGATGTCCTCATCGGGAAATAAAGGAAAAAAATGAAAAAAACTACATCTAATCCTAACAAAATACCTGAACTTTAGGGTTGGAATGGGGAAAGGGAAAGAAAAAATAAAACTTTGAGCAATTATAAAAACATGGAACGGCAACACAGGATCAATTTACACATAATGCAGCCCAAGACCTGCCTATCTATACCACCCAGTCAGGTAGTTTGTTAGAAGTTCTCCTGCAAAGGAACACATGTAAAACAGCAAACACAATTATTTTTACAAGGCAAGTCCTCATCATAAAATGATGAGTCCCTCTCTTCCAACTTAAACTGTTACTAACGAGTCAGAAGAAAAATGTTTTGTGTTTTGTTTTTTTGTTTTCTGCAAACTCACACCACCTAGTGGCAAGGGTCATAAGTGCCAGTCCCTTTCTTTAAACAAGTACTGTGATATGTAGAAACTTGGCACATAGTCTCTTTGAGAGCCTAACACCTAACTGTCTATCCACAGTCCTTGTATCCAAGTAAAAGCAGGGGGAGCATATTTTTTTTGTTCAAAAGACAGTTCTGGTAACTCATCTGACCAGTAAAACCTGGGATCTGGTAGGGTCAGTGACTTCCCTTGAGTATCTACAGTTGTCACAAAATAGACCACATTGTCCCTTCCTGGTCTGCAGAAAACCACCTTGCCGCATATATGTGCCTTCCGTAGCTCCATTGTTGGAGGCATCCAGTAAAACTTTTGTGCATATCCAGGGAAAATATTTTTTCCTGAATGGTTTTGGAACCTTCAAGTAGTTCCAGACGTCCTCCGCATACCATTCCTCTCGGTGTTGTTCAATCACATCCATTATCTCTTTAGGCACATAGAGGAATTCCAGCCTGTATTCCATTGCTACCCACTTATTGAGCAGTCTCTGAGACCGTGCACATTTTGGCAAAGCTCTGGAATTCCCATCTCCGGGAGGTACACAAGAGTTAGGGGCTTTGCGCACCAGAGTATCAGAACTCGTCTTAGGTGTGGGCAAGTTCACGGGTTTGGGTAAAGTCAGGTCTATTGTAGTCGGGGTTTCCGCCTGTGACTAGACATGTGCATTCGTTTTCGTCCGAATGCATTTTCGTCCGAATTTCAGGTATTTTCGTTTTCGTTTTGACAAACGATAACGAAAGTGCAGATTCCGAAAAACGAAAGATCCGACATAAATAAATGCTTTTTTTCGTTTTCGTTGTTACAACAGTTCGATATAGAATAGGAGATTCGAAGTGACCGTTCGATATAGAATAGGAGATTCGACGTGACTCCATATGTCTATTGAACCTGTGGTCGAATGTGCCTAAGTTTCGTTTACCTCTATTAGTCCTATTATATAGAAAAGCTTCGACAGAGAGTAAATATTCGACATAGAGAGAACAGAATCGACAGAGAGAAACGATACTGGAATTGGGTGGGGGAAGTAAATAAAAAAAAAATAATGATAATATTCGACGGGATCGTTGCACGTTTATAATAATATTCGATGGGATCGTTGCACGTTTATAATAATATTCGACGGGATCGTTGCACGTTTATAATAATATTCGACGGGATCGTCGCAACTATACGACACTGCAATCGTACATTTCGGCAATCGAATGCTCCGCCTATAGGCTATATAGTTTAGCAGCTCCATCGAATCTTCTTTATCCATTCGACAGATACCATAAGCCTTCCAAGACATATTCGACCGTAATTCATGTGGATTTTCGGACGAATGCAATTTTTGCACGAAAAACGAAATAAATAAAAACGAATTTCGGGAGTAACTAAATAAATAAAATTTACGGACGAAAACGAAAAAACGAAACGAAATATTCTAGTCTGCACATGTCTACCTGTGACGTTACACTCCCCGAATTTAGTGCCAGCCATCCAGAGACTCTACAGGTTGCGGCAACATCATCCGCATTAGCCCAAAGCATTTCTTGCCACATTGTCCCGAACAGGTCATTGTCTCCAGCGTCAGAGAGAGAGTCCAACTCCGAATCTCTCAGCTCCTCCGCTGGAAGATAATTCCTCACAGTCCCACCCAACACAATGGCCCCAGATTTCTCACCATCTGTGTTAGTAGACCTCATCTGATACGATCTCCTTTCTCCGATCAGGTTGAGGCGAGCTCCTAGAGTGTCCTCGACTGCGGCCACAG
Organism: Lithobates pipiens; assembly: GCF_037356315.1. Classification (NCBI taxonomy): domain Eukaryota; kingdom Metazoa; phylum Chordata; class Amphibia; order Anura; family Ranidae; genus Lithobates; species Lithobates pipiens. The sequence continues at coordinate 154,789,156 of NW_027507784.1, forward strand.
GAGGACCTGGATCGCCCCACTCTTTCCAGAGCCAGCATGGTCGTGGCAGTTATAGTGGAAGATGCGGTGTCCATGACTTCTGGAGTAGTTCCTCCGATGATGGCAGTAGTAGTGTTAATCATGGTAGTAGTCACATCTCCGTTCGGAGTGCTGACAGCAACAGGCATCACGCCTGTGGTAGGCCTCACAAAGGGAGTATAGGTAGCAGACTCCTCAGTGACCACACCCATGGCCCAGTCCACACGATACGCCTTAGGTGGCACAATGGGTTGTTCCACTCTGAACAGGTATTCTCCACAACCGGTACAGCGAGCAAATGGCCAGGGACTTGTGGCCAATCCTGCACACCTTCCGCACAGCATCCCGAGGGCCTCAATGTCTCCTGAAGTGTATAACAGGAAAAGCCCTTGAGGTGCCAGGCGAATCCCTGTATTGGTTATTACAGTTCCTCGAAGCCTCACACTCGCAGAGATACCCACAGCTGGCATTCTGGGTCTCATGGCAGGCGATGTTCCTGGAACTCTGAACATCTTTCTCACTTTTGCTTCCGACACAGCGTACAAGCTTCCTCCTCTCTCTCCCGCGACACTCTCACGCGATGCCTCGTGCAGTGCAAAGAGAAAGGCAAGGCTCCTTCCACTGGCTCCTCCAGTCGCGCAACTCACTGGCTTTTTCCAACTCCTCTCAGCGCTTGCGCGCCAACAGTGGATGTCAATCATTTTGTTCACAAAATGGCGCAGTCCAAATATGTCACCCTCTACCCTATAGTAGCTACGTGTACAGTTATTTCGTTGCGAGGGGTAACGGCAAATCCTGGGCTCGAGCCCTCACATGTAGCACTGAACTCCGAAGGAGCAGCTTATTTAATTGGGCTTCCCGTTACCTTCTTGACCTCGTGTATGTCTAGGGGTTTCCAGAGGTAGATGGCCCAAGAACTGTAGAGACTGACACCAGATCTCTTCTACTCTGTCCACCTTTAGGCAATCCCTGAAAACTCATCTCTTCAGGGAAGCCTATTCCACCTCCACCTAAATAACTGTACTTTTAGTTTCTCAATCAGCTCATGCCACACAGCTATTACCTTTTGTATTACTTCACCCACACTTTTAGATTGTAAGGTTTAACGAGCAGGGCCTTCCAAACCCTCTTCTATTGAATTGTATTTTAAAGTGATTCTAAAGATACAAGGTTTTTTATGTTTATGTATAATATGTTTTAAGGTAAAAAAACATCTCCATGCAGCTACCCCCCCCCCCCACCAACCCCCTAAATACTTATGCAGCGCTGGCTCCTGACGGGCAGGTTTTTGAAAAGTTAATTTGACTGAAGCCACAGTTGGGTTTCGGGACTATTTCTCCAAATTGGTCTCAGTACTAGTCCAGCTGGGTTGCACTGGATTCTCCTTGACCGCAGGTATCGCTGTCACCACTGGCAAGAGTAGAGACGCAGTCTAGCTGGCTGCATTGAATGCCACAATTTCCAGCCCAGTTGGAGTGTTTTCCTGCTGTTATTTCCTGCTGTGCATTCTGGGGTAGATATTTAAGGTACTGACGCCATGCTGGCGGGGGAGATTATTTTCTGTCTGTTCAGTTCTGGTGGTCCTCCTGACCCAGCCCCATGGCCCTCCTGGCCTGGGGTGCGGAACCATGCATCCTGAGTCTCGGGGCCATCTGGCCCGAGACGACGCAACTGCAGGGACAGGCCCGAGTGAATTTCGGGGCCTACGGATCCAAGGGTGGTCCGGTGCCATCTCATCTGAAGGGAGAGGCCCAGCACCTGAAGAACCCCAGGGAAGGACTCTTTCAGGAGAAGACCATGCGCAAGGCTGGTTTCTCTGAAGGAGCCTGGAGGCTTAGTTGAAGGATGCAACCTGGATCAACACTCATACGGTATCGCCGGATCGGCTGAGAGAAACTGGTACCATATGTCAGTTCTTTAAATTTATCTACATCCCTCAGTAATGCTCAAGTGTATCTCACAAGTCTGTGGCAGAGACTTTGTTAAGCATCTCGCCGGCTGCTAGGCCTAGTGAGAGAGGTCTATCCGGGGATTGTTAAATCCAGTTGTGAAACGGTTTCTATTCTCTGAATTTTCTTTAAAGACTTCCATTTTTGCAATCTAAGTGCCTGAACTCACTCCTAACCCTCTACCCTTTATTGAGAGACTCTGTTCTGTTCTAAATAAATAACCCAAAAGAGGATTCAGTGTCAGTTTCTACATTCTTTGGGCCATCTACCACGGGAACCCCAAGACGAAGAAGCAAACAAGTGAGGTAATGGTAAGCCCAAATAAAACCAGAAGCTCCTTCGGGGGTCAGTGCTACACTTACTTGAGCCCAATCTCAATACAGCAATGTACATGAAAGCAGTGGCTCTCTCGGCTCTCTTCCTCATTGGGCAGAGAGCCATCACAGCTAGCGAGGAGAGAGTGGGGGGTGGGACCAAGCCACGCTCTGTGCACTTATTTCATCTGCACATGATTGGAAATTCAGATTAAACAGGAATTTGCTTTTAAAATTATAATTTAATTGGATAATTGATCTGAATATTCACTCAATTAGAATTCTCAATTTATTTAGTAAATCAGCTAATTTGCATGATATATACAACAATCAATAATATACTACCATCTGTGGTAGTGCTAATATTATACTGTTACTCATACGGGCTTGTAGGGAGTTGGACCGTGTCAAAGAACTTTGGACAATATTATCTAGGGATAAAAATTACATTTGTTATCTTGCCTCTACTGTACTTCCATTTTACTCAGCCATTACTGTAAAAGGTGCATGCTGAATAGGGAAACCTAGCACAGAAGACACCATACAGAAATTTCTGTTAATACAAATGGCTGTAATAAAAAAAAATATATATCATATTTTTGGTACAGAAAAACTTTTGTACGGGCAGCAGCTTGAAATATTCTCTGATATGACAAAACACGAGCTCTGATGCTTGTATTTTTTGGACTTTGAGTGCGGCATGAAAGATGTACATAAATAAGATTATTTACTCACAGAAAAGGGTATCTAATAATCACAGGCAATTTTCTTCTTTGCAATCTCCTGAAAAAGGATGACGATTAGCTCTCAAGATTTACACAGATTTACACACAAGCAAGAGCAGGAAAAGAGAAAATGAAAATCCAAGCTTGCAACCAATCTCAGATGAGATGGGAATAAATTACTGAGCAGTAACTCTGCTACTGCTGCATCTGGAGTTAAGGAATTCCCCAACTGTTTATCCTAGTCATGCTGGCAAGATGGTTTGTGTGTGCCAATGATAAATTGTAATCTCTAAGTACTTGCTTTAATTTAATGAGAAAATGTTAAGCTGCTGGACTAACTCGAAGTGAAGGGGTCATAGCATTCTTCATCTACAAGCAGCTATGAAAACCATTCGGTATAATTAATTCACAAATAGTTTGGGCCAAAGCCACGCATGCACAAATGTATGCATGCTTTTCTCAAATCCATACATTTTGCACTTTGAATAGTTTAAAAACTGGAGATAAAATTGGACTCAAAGCAAAAAAAATAACATGGTTATACTAATATCTTATAAATACTTTAAAAAAAAAGTGATTAAAAGTCCATCATCAAGCTATTTTGTTATTTTAAAAAAGGTCCCCCAGCAATACTGAATATAAAAAATGCATCTTCGCCTGCAATACTCACCTTCACCATTCCTCGCATTAAGTAGTTTCTGCCACTAGATCCACTAGATGTCCTCAGTCTTCTGGGTTAAATGACAACCAGTGAGTGTAGGGAGTCGTGGACCTGTCCCCGGGTGGGCCATCGCCATGACACTCTGCACTTCCAGTGTATTGACGCAGAGAGTGGTGCTGGTGTCTGCGTGTCTGCATCACCAAGAACTGCACATCACCGGAGAAGATCAGTACATATAGTTACATAGTTACATAGTTAGTCAGGTTGAAAAAAGACACAAGTCCACCCAGTTCAACCTTAAAAACAAATAAATAAAATAAAAAATAATCGTACAATCCAATATACCCAATTTTATGCCCACAATTGATCCAGAGGAAGGCGAAATAAACCCCAGCAGAGCATGCTCTAATTTGCTACAGCAGGGGGAAAAAAAATTCCTTCCTGATCCCCCAAGAGGCAATCGGATTTTCCCTGGATCAACTTTACCTATGTTAGTACCCAGTTATATTATGTACATTCAGGAAAGTATCCAGGCCTTTCTCAAAGCAATCTACTGAGCTGGCCAGAACCACCTCTGGCGGGAGTCTATTCCACATTTTCACAGCTCTAACTGTGAAGAAACCTTTCCGTACTTGAAGATGAAATCTCTTTTCCTCTAGACGTAAAGAGTGCCCCCGTGTCCTCTGGGTTGACTGTACAGAGAATAACTCAACACCAAGTTCACTATATGGACCCCTAATATATTTGAACATGTTGATCATATCCCCCCTTATTCTCCTCTTCTCAAGAGTGAATAAATTTAGTTCCTCTAATCTCTCCTCATAGCTGAGCTCCTCCATGCCTCTTATCAGTTTGGTTGCCCTTCTCTGCACTTTCTCTAGTTCCCCGATATCCTTTTTGAGAACTGGTGCCCAAAACTGAACTGCATATTCCAGGTGAGGTCTTACTAATGATTTGTACAGGGGAAAAATGATATCTCTCTCTCTGGAGTCCATACCTCTCTTAATACAAGAAAGGACTTTGCTCACTTTGGAAACAGCAGCTTGGCATTGCATGTTGTTATTGAACTTATTATCTACCAAAACCTCCAGATCCTTCTCCACTATGGATTCCCCCAGTTGTACTCCCCCTAGCATGTATGATGCATGCATATTCTTAGCCCCCAAGTGCATAACTTTACATTTATCAGCATTAAACCTCATCTGCCACATAGTTGCCCAATTAGACAGAGCATTGAGGTCGGCTTGTAAATTGGAGACGTTATTCCACTGCATATCTTGGTGCCATTTGCAAAGACAGAAATCTTACTTTTGATCCCAGACCCAATATCATTTATAAAGATGTTTAAAAGTAAGGGTCCCAGCACTGAACCTTGGGGTACACCACTGATAACCTTAGACCATTCAGAGTAAGAATCATTCATCACTACTCTCTGAATTCTGTCTTTTAGTCAATTTTCTATCCATTTACAAACTGATATTTCCAAACCTGTAGATTTTACCTTACACATGAGCCGTGTGTCCGGAACTGTATCGAATGCTTTTGCAAAATCCAAGTATACCACGTCCACCACCACCCCTCTGTCCAAGGTTTTGCTTACCTCCTCATAAAAAGAAATCAGATTTGTCTGACAACTTCTGTCTTTCATGAATCCATGCTGTCTGTTGCTTAAAGTGTTTTTGTTCAGCAAGAACTCGTCGATGTGGTCTTTTATTAAACGCTCCAGTATCTTCCCAGCTATAGAAGTTAAGCTAACAGGTCTATAGTTACTTGGTAAAGACTTTGATCCCTTTTTAAATATAGGCACCACATTGGCCCTGCGCCAATCCAGTGGGACTATTCCCGCCATTAACGAGTCCCTAAAAATTAGATACAATGGCCCTGAAATTACAGAGCTCAATTCTTTTAGGATCCGTGGGTGGATGCCATCAGGGCCAGGGGCTTTATCCACCTTTATTCCGTCTAAATATTTCTGGACCATATCACTTTTGAGCCATTGTGGATCATTTGGGGCTGTGTCACTATCACCCCCAGTATGGACATGGGCTCCCCCATGCTCTTTTGTGTGCACAGAGCTGAAGAAAGTATTTAATAAATTGGCCTTCTCTTTGTCCCCAGTCACCCACTCTAGATTATTTTGTAAAGGGCCTACATGCTCAGGCTTGACCTTTTTACTATTAATATATTAATTTTTAGAATTTTTTGGGGTTTGTCCTACTATCTTTTGCAATCTGTCGTTCGTTTTGAATTTTGCATCCTTGATTTCCTTTTTACATATTCTGTTAAATTCTTTGTAACATTTAAATGACACTAGTGATCCTTCATTTTTATATTTTTTAAAAGCTCTTCTCTTATAGTTTATAGCTTTTTTAACTTTGGCCGCGAGCCACATAGGTTTTGTTTTTAGCCTTTTAAACGTATTGCCCCTGGGAATATACTTTGCAGTGAGGTCCCAAACAGTCTTTTTGAAGAATTCCCATTTCTGTTCTGTGCCCATTGAAGCAAATATTCTCTCCCAGTCTAAGTCCTGGAGAGCAGCCCTCATCCTTGGAAAATTTGCTCTCTTGAAGTTAAGTGTTTTTATCTTACCCGTATGTATTTCTTGTTTGGCGCTAACATCAAAAGAAATCATGTTATGATCACTGCTACCCAGGTGTTCCTTTATCTGGACATTAGTAATAATCTCTGCATGGTTTGAGATTACCAGATCCAACAGAGCTTCATTCCTAGTTGGGGCCTCAATAAACTGGACCATAAAATTGTCCTGTAATTTTTTGCCCTTTAACTGTCCCAGCAGTGCCATTACTCCACTCAATTTCTGGGTAGTTAAAATCCCCCATTATTATCACTGTCCCAGTCCTTGCAGCCCTTTACATCTGTGCAAGGAGCTGAGTCTCCACCTCCTCATTAACATTGGGTGGTCTATAACAAACTCCAACGATTAACTTTGAACTACACCCATCTAAATGCAGTTCCACCCATAATGCTTCAGACTCATCACACTCTCCATCCACCAGGTCCTCTTTCACACTTGCTTTGAGATCACTTCTCACATAGAGACAGACCCCGCCACCTTTTCTTTTTACCCTGTCTCTCCAAAAGAGTGCATAGCCAGGAATATTAATAGCCCAGTCATGTGAGGATTGTGCGTTCTGTCTGCATGCCCTGAACCCAGTATACACCGCTATATCCACCTATATAGCTAACTATCTTGCTCGTTTTAAATAGAGCTTTCAGTCAGTGTTAGGAGATTGTGCGTGCTGTCTGCGTGCTCTGAACGCAGTATACACTGCTATATCCACCTATATAGCTAAATATCTTGCTCTTTTAAATAGAGCTTTCAGTCAGTGTTAGGAGATTGTGCGTGCTGTCTGCGTGCTCTGAACGCAGTATACACCGCTATATCCACCTATATAGCTAAATATCTTGCTCGTTTTAAATAGAGCTTTCAGTCAGTGTTAGGAGATTGTGCGCGCTGTCTGCGTGCTCTAAACGCAGTATACACTGCTATATCCACCTATATAGCTAACTATCTTGCTCTTTTTAAATAGAGCTTTCAGTCAGTGTTAGGAGATTGTGCGTGCTGTCTGCGTGCTCTGAACGCAGTATACACCGATATATCCACCTATATAGCTAACTATCTTGCTCGTTTTAAATAGAGCTTTCAGTCAGTGTTAGGAGATTGTGTGTGCTATCTGCGTGCTCTGAACGCAGTATACACCTCTATATCCACCTATATAGCTAACTATCTTGCTCGTTTTAAATAGAGCTTGCAGTCAGCGGTAGGAAATTGTGCGTGCTGTCTGCGTGCTCTGAAAAAGACGGACGGCAAAACAAATTATACAGGGGTAATAACCCTTCCCTATGTTTTCCAAAAAGCTTAAAAATAGTTTTTTTGACTGGAGCTACACTTTAAAAATGTACCAGTTTAAAATTACAAACAGATTCAACTTAACACAACAAACCTACACAGTCCCTGTCTTGTTTGCACCGCCTGTATACTGCTGTTCTGAGTATATAGGGCCTGGGGGCCACACGTATTTCCTTTTTTTAATATGGGTACGGGGTTCCCCTTAATATGCTTACAAGACCCAAAGGGGCTGGTAATGGGCAGGGAGGGCTATCCATGCCATTTTTCTCAATGATTTTCAACCATATTGCAGAAATCAGATATAACATTAAAACCGCAAGCAGTTTTAAATGACGTTATTTCCGTTAAATGTCATTTTGTGCAGGGACTGTTCTAAACACGGGAAACAAGTGGCACTTCACAGGCGTACTACAGACACCCCCAGGCACGATATTTAAAGGAATATTTCACTTTAATCGTCATTAAAATCAGTGCTCCCGCCAAAACGGCCATTTTTAAAACTTTTTTTTGCATTGACCCATGTCCCCTGGGGCAGGAGCCAGGTCCCCAAACCCTTTTTAGGACAGTATCTTGCATATTAGCTGTTAAAATTAGCACTTTTAATTTCGAACGTTCGAGTCCCATAGACTTCAATGGGGTTCTAAAGTTCGTACAAATTTGGGGTCCGTTCGAAAGTTCTGGTGCGAACCGAACCGGGGGGTGTTCGGCTCATCCCTACTCTCCACTTTAGTTCAAAATTCCACTTGTGTTCACAAAATCCACATGCAAGCCACCATCAGGGAGCAAGCTCCTGGAGGAGTTTGTATAACTACCTTTATACACCTGTGAACAATTAACCCCTCCCCTAAGGCCCCTTTCACACATGCTGATGGTATGTCCGTATTTCATCCATCCGTTTGCGGATGAAATACGGACATCCATTCATCCCTATGGGATAGCGGGTGTCTGCGGATGAACATCCGCAGACACCCGCTATTGTCCGCCTCCGCAAATGTCCGATTCTGCAGACAGAGGAAAATCCTATTTTTCTGTCCGTCTGCAGAGCGGATCGGATGAACACGGACACACGGTCCGTGCTCGTTCGATCCCCATAGAGGAGAGCGGAGAGCTGACAGGGCGGTCCCCGCACAGTGTGCGGAGACCGCCCTGTCCGCAGCCGGCTCAGCGGGGACAACGGAGCGATCCCCGCTGAGCGAGCGGATCATCACGGGGCGGATCATTACTGATCCGCCCCGTGTGAAGGAGGCCTTAATTAGCAAGAAGAAAGAGGAAAAAAAAATGCTATTTAAAAAGTGTCAGAAAAAAAGGTCTTTTAAAAACTGCTAGCAAATGTATCAAATAAAGGAGAGGAAAAAATAAATAAAAACACCCCCAAAAACAATACTTGCAAGCAGAAGCAGTCAAAAGCACAACTCCTGGTTATTAACTCTCCACTTTAGTTCAAAATTCCACTTGTGTTCACAAAGTACAGGGCTCATCGTGTCACATTATCTTCCTGAAAATAACTGAAGAGGGAGGTCTAAAAATTATAAATCATAAAATACAGCCAGGGGAACTATTTCTCTTTTCTTAAATAAAAATGTACTCTTGAGGAGCATTTTGTTTAACATTGCACTACATCTCTGTTGCAGAACTCTTTCATGGTCTAGTCATAAAAAGTTGCTTTGCAAAGCATTGAAGATGTGAACCCTTCCCTATATATATATATATATATATATATATATATATATATATATATATATATATATATATATATATATATATATATATATATATATATATACACAATTAGAAATATCTATTTTTTTTTCGTTTTAAATAAGTCAGTGGTTCTCAACTCTTGTCCTCAGGACCCACTAACAGGCCAGGTTTTCAAGATAACTGAAATACATAATTTGCTGCACAGTGATTGCAGTACTCTAGTCTGCATCTCCCCAAGGTAATACTTAAAATCTGGCCTGTTGGTGGGTCCTGAGGATAGGAGTTGAGAACCACTGATATAAGTAATCACATGACCTCTGTTCTCAGCTGCATAAGGGGCTTAGAGAGGCTCCAGGGGGCATATCAGCAGAGACAAAGGAACAGTAGTACACTGATGTTCCCAGTGAAGGGTTGTGTAGGGGGGGTGTATCAGCACAAGTCTGATCATTGGATTACAGGAAGGCTGTAACACAAAGTAATAAATCCAGGGCCAGAGCCCTCGAAAAGAGGTACCCCTCATAAATTTAATAAGCTATGGGACCTGTGGTTGCACATCCCTGGATTGGCTCCCTTAACTTTAATGTCCCTGGGGTATATGTCAATGTTAATAATACACGTATTAATCTGTTCTTTGTTAAACAAATATATCTGTATACCAGATAGGTCACTTGAGATGTATAACTAAGTGGTTTAAATGTGATGGTTGTGCACTGTACCCAAGGAAATCTTTAGTTGTGTGGAACATTTACTTTCACCTAGGAAAAACAGCGACACTTTTCCATTTAAAACTTTTGTAGTGTCTTATAACACAATTCTTTCTTTCACTCCTCCTCAATATGTTGAATAAGGAAAGAGTAGAGTTATATATATTTACGCCCCTGATGATGTCTGGTTACGATGAAACTTAGTGGGAGGAGTTGGGTTATGTGACGTTGCCAAGCTCGACAGCCAGCCATCACATTGGATGGCGATCATCAGTTTGTTATTCCTGGCACATAAATGCACTACAAAAAAAGTCTGTACTGAAGCATAATGAATATAATAGCAAAATGTATATATTGATAAAAAAACATAAAAATAATTAAACACCTCCATCTCTTACCAATAAAATTGACAACATTGTCAAAACACCTTTATGATCATAGTCTTCACAGAGAGTAAACCCAATCCCTAATTAGAAAGATCACAGTCGCCAGGGACCCAAATTCTCATTAGTTAGCTATAGTTGTAGCATAAGTTATTGAAGATAGAGGAGGCTGTGATCCTGAACTAGGGGACAGATTTAGCAATGGCTGCAGGTGTACATTCCTGTGATTTTAAGCTGGTCCATGAACCCGTTACCTGTGGATTTCTTACTAAATTCTGAATGAACCAAAATGTAGTTTAAATGTTCATTGCTCGATAAGGCCCACAATGTTAGCTCATATAGGATTATACGGCAATGATTTTCTAAGGTTCTTTTAACCCCCTTCCATTGTGCTCTGTATTTAATAATGTATCGCTGGGGTACTGTTGAAGGACCTCTGTTCTTTTTTTCTCCCACGGTTGAAGCAGAGAACCCCTATCTGTTCTGGTGGCTCTAGATTTAGCTTTCCTTATCAGTGCATGCAGGTAGCCCTGCTCGTGGAACCTTTGGTACATTTGAAGTGATTCTTCCTGGCATTGATGGTTCTGGGTGCAATTCCTGTTTTTCCACAGGAAATTACCTGTTGGAATTCCTTGTATAAGGGTGGTGGCTACCCATATGAAGTAGTGTATTGGCAGCTGTATTTTTCCTAAATGTTCTAATACTTAAGCTGTTCTCTTCTAATGAAACAAACAGATCCAGAAAGGAAATGTCTTTTTATGTTTTACGAATATTGGAAATATTGGAAGTTCTCCAAGTTGTGGCTCTGACAAGTTGTTCAGTAGTCTCTGTCCACAGTATCAGAATATCATCAATGTACCTCAACTAGGCCGCAACATGGCTGAGGTACATTGAATAATAGTAAACCGTGCCTTCCTACCGATAATCTATAGTATGCATTAAGGTGAAAAACCTTAAAGAGGAGGTCCAGGCTTCTTCAGAAAAAAATAATGTAGCTGCTGACTTTTAATATTAGGACATTTACCTGTCCAGGAATCCAGCAATGTCGGCACCCCAGCCAATTTTTCCATTGGCTCTCAGGTGCTGCCGCTGCCATTGCTTCTAAGGGAAACGGGCAATAAATCCTTGCGACTTCCCAGACAAGTTCCCTATTGTGCCTGCACTGCCATTGAACTGCTATGCAGAATTGATACAATGTAGAAGAGATGGAACTCTATTGTTTACCTTATGGTGATCTGTTGTTCATCTGTGAAGTGTTAGTCTTTTAAACTTGTCAAACAATGGAGGTTTATCCTTGCAATACTGTATCAATCGCGGGGGGGGGGGTATGGCAGCTAAAAACTTTGAGTATATATACAGCATCTCACAAAAAGTGAGTACACCCCTCACATTTGTCAATATTTTATTATATCTTTTCATGTGACAACACGAAATTACACTTTGCTTTAATGTAAAGCAGTGAGTACACAGCTTGTATAACAGTGTAAATGTGCTGTCCCCTCAAAAATAGCTCAACACACAGCCATCAATGTCTTAACTGCTGGCAACAAAAGTGAGAACAACCCTAAGTGAAAATGTCCAAACTGGGTCCAATTAGCCACTTTCCCTACCCGGTGTCATGTGACTCCCTAGACAAGGTCTCGGGTGTGAATGGGGAGCAGGTGTGTTAAATTTGGTGTTATCGCACTCACTCTCTCATACTGGTCACTGTAAATTCAACATGGCATCTCATGGCAAAGAACTCTCTGAGGATCTGAATAAAAAAAAAATTGTTCCTCTACATAAAGATGGCATAGGCTGTAGGAAGATTGCCAAGACCCTGAAACTAAGCTGCAGCACGGTGGCCAAGACCATATGGTGGTTATCAGGACAGGTTCCACTCAGAACAGGCTTCACCATGGTTGACCAAAGAAGCTGAGTGCAGGTGCTCAGCGTCATATCCAGAGGTTGTCTTTGAGGAATAGACATATGAGTGCTGCCAGCATTGTTGCAGAAGTTGAAGGGGTGGGGGTCAGCCTGTCAGGGCTCAGATCATACTCTGCACACTGCATTATTATTATTATTCACGATTTATATAGCGCCAACAGTTTACGCAGTGCTTTACAATCTAGAGGGGGACAACACAATTACACTACAGTTCAATACAGAAGGGACAGGAGGGCCTTGCTCATAGAGCTTACATTCTAAAGAGAGGGGGTGGTGGTACAAATGGTAGAAGATGCGGGGAATTATTTGATGGGGTAGTGGGGTGTGGGATAGGCTTCCCTGAATAAGTGAGTTTCTGCATTAAACTGCATCAAATTGGTCTGCATGGCTGTTGTCCCAGAAGGGATCCTCTTCTAAAGATGATGCACAAGAAAGCCCGCAAACAGTTTTCTGAAGACAAGCAGACTAAGGGCATGGATTACTGAAACCATGTCCTGTGGTCTGATGAGACCAAGATAAACTTATTTGGTTTAGATGGTGTCAAGCATGTGTGGCGTGTTTAGGCAAGTGTGTCTTGCCTACAGTCAAGCATGGTGGTGGGATTGTCATGGTCTGGGGCTGCATGAGTCCTGCCGTCACTGGGGAGCTACGGTTCATTGAGGGAACCATGAATGCCAACATGTACTGTGACATACTGAAGCAGAGCATGATCCACTCCCTTCAGAGACTGGGCCGCAGGGCAGAATTCCAACATAATAATGACCCCAAACACACCTCCAAGACAACCATTGCCTTGCTAAAGAAGCTGAGGGTAAATGTGATGGACTGGCCAAGCATGTCTCCAGACCTAAACCCTATTGAGCATCTGTGGGGCATCTTCAAATGGAAGGTGGAGAAGTGTAAGGTCTCTAACATCCACCAGCTCCGTGATATCATCATGGAGGAGTGGAAGAGGACTCCAGTGGCAACCTGTGAAGCTCTGGTGAACACCATGCCTAAGAGGGTTAAGGCAGTGCTAGAAAATAATGGTGGCCACACAAAATATGGACACTTTGGGCCCAATTTGGACATTTTCCCTTAGGGATGTACTCACTTTTGTTGCCAGCGGTTTAGACATTAATAGCTGTATGTTGAGTTATTTTGAGGGGACAGCAAAGTTACACTGTTATACAAGCTGTACACTCACTACTTTACATTGTAGCAGTGTAATTTCTTCAGTGTCGCCACATGAAAATATGTAATAAAATATTTACAAAAATGTGAGGGGTGTACTCACTGTTATGAGATACTGTAATTGTCAAATAATTTCTTGATTATTGATTAATTGAGCTGTTATTATTCCAAGATATGCTCTCTTTTAGATGGTCAGGGTACATAGAAAAGGCGGTGGAATCTGTTCCTATGTAAGAAATAATCTGAACGTAAGTATAATTGTATTGATGGAGATTGTAATGGTATAAAGACATTAGACAAAAGACTAAATATGATATAATCATAAGTAATATTTCATCAGACATCAAACGTCAATCAATCAAATCAATCATTGTAAACACATTACAAGAAAATGAAACAGATTAAAAACAAATCAAAAATGATTTACTTCTAAAGAAACATGAAAGATAGGATAATAATAATAATAACAAAACGTATTTAACATTGATAACGTATTATTTTAGAGTTACAAAGACTGCAACAATAGTTATAAAAATGAAATTAGCAAGACAAAATGTTTAAATGAAAAGCAGGTTAATAGAGAAAGTAAAGCAAATACCCCATTAATAGTGAAAACAGATTCTGAACAAGTAGGCTCTCAAAATATAAAAACCCAGAATTGGTCAATGGGAGCAAACAGCATGAAAATAACTATAAGTACATATCTTCTAGATCTATGTATAAATTGTTGTACTGATGTACAATATGAGAACAGCAAGTTCAAGAGCACCCTATTGGTTAAATGGTGATATTAGACAAAACAAACGTGAATAAAACAATTGTACTAGATGGCTCACACCAATAAGTTCTCAAGTGTCTGAGATTGGTCATTGCCTTAAGGGATCTGGAACTATTGTACTTTCCTAACCTCTATTGTCTGTATTGGTTCATATAAGTGATATTGGTTTGTAGGCCTGATTGATCAAAGTTGAGGCCACCCAAAAAAAAAATGCATTAATTAAAAAAAAAAGTCACTTACCTGAAATGCTGTTGCTAGGCAGTCTTCCTATTCCGTGGCACTTCCTCCTCTTTGGTGAACAGCCCTGTTGCCTTCAGGGATATGTGTGTGTCCCAGAAAACAATGGGGCCATTCACGAAGCACAGCGTGACTTGAGCATGCGCAGTTGGAAACGGGCAGTGAAGCCGCAAGGCTCCACTGCCTGTTTCGCTTTGTTAGGATGGAGGCGCCGGCAGCCGCTCCAATGGACGGATCGGCCTCGGGGCGGCTGACATCGCCGGATCGTTGGACGGGTAAGTGTCCTTATTAAAAGTCAGCAGCTACAGTGTATTGGCCGGAACACCCCTTTAACTAGGGTAAAGGGTCCTTAAACTTTTTAAACATAGGGCCAATTTAATGTTCTTTAGATTGTTGACTGACATGTAACAGAATGCTGTCTGCTTCCTGCATCACCAATTATGTTGGGGTGGCACAGTGGTGTAGTGGTTAGCACTCTCACCTAGCAGTAAGAAGTGGTTGCTGGTTCAAATCCCAACCACAACACTACCTACCTGGAGTTTGCATGTTCTCCCTGTGCCTGGGTGGGTTTCCTCCAGGTACTCTGATTTCCTCCAAAGACATGCTGGTAGATTAATTGGCCTCTGTCCAAAATTGGCCCTAGTATATGAATGGGGACCTTGGATTGTGGGCTCCTTGAGGGCAGGGACTGATGTGAGTGTACAGAGATAGGGGCAATTGTAGACAATCGCTCTGGTTGAACTGGATGGACTGGTGTCTTTATTCAACCTTACTAACTATGTTATATCAGGTATATGATGAATTTCTTAAGTTTAAAAGGCAGCAAAACAGGCACTACAGCATCAGAGGTAGGAAGTTTCCAAGATCACAATATCATCAACAAAAGGGAGTGGGGTGGATAGCTATAGTATAGTATAGGTTTTATTTTCAGATTTAGCAGGAGTGAATCGTTATTGGGTATTTGCTTACATCCATTCTTCTTGATCCTATTCCAGTAAACACTGAGTTGTGATATAAAGTTAAATAGAACTTGAACTATGAAGTCTCTTAGGGCAAACTTTTTCATATGGTAGATGAGAATGGTTTTGGACTCAAAATAAAAATGTAGGTCCCATAAGATGAGACCATTCCCTACATGCTGAAGGAAACTGGAACAGATAAGGCCGCGTACACACGCGGGGACTGTTCGCCCAACTTTGTCCGTCAAACAGTTTCGGCAAACAGTCCGCTCAAAATTAGCATGGACGGACATGGCCACACACGACGGACGAACAGTTTGCTGAAACCGTGCGCGATGACGTGAACGGCACGTATGACGGGACGAAAAATACGACGTCCTATACACTGCATTATAACTTTCGGCGTGTAAATCCTTTCTGAGCATGCGCGGAACTTAGTTTGACGAACAAGCCTACACACGAGGGGACTGTTCGCTGAAACAAGGTTTCAGCGGACAGTTTTTCGGAATTTCCGAAAAACCTTGTTCAGCGGACTGTTCGCTGAAACTGTCCGCTGAAAGCCCACACACGAGCGGACTGTCCGCTGAAACTTGGTTTCAGCGGACAGTTTCAGCGAACAGTCCCCGCGTGTGTACGCGGCCTAAGTCAGAGGGTGGAGATACAGTACATTTGAGGAATTTGTGAGGCCTGTCAACTTTCAGGAGATTAACTCCAGCCCCAGTATCTTCTTAGTTTGTCAGTTACACTCTTGCTAGCCTTATAACCATTCCATTTATTAGTTAAAACAGAGAATGCAGGAAAGGCATATTCTAGAATGATTGTGGTATCATTAGGTAGCAAGTATAATTCTTGCTCAGTACACTGGAACACTGCTTGTACAAGCATTTCCTCCTAGTTCTTTTCAATTCTTTGGTATGGTGATCAGAATTATTTGTTCTGCTCTGGGTATGACCCTAGCCTGTTCCCTAATTTTTCAATTGGTCTGTCTGCCTCCTGCCCTGACTTTTTGCAGACCTGCCTGAATGCTAACTAACCTGACATCTTGCATTCCAGTGATTTAATCAAATATCAAGAGGGGTTCCTGACAAAGATAGGATAGTTACATATATGTTTTTTTTCTGTGTATTTATCTGTTAGCCTAGAGATACGCTTAAACTTTTACCCTAAAATAAGGGAATAGATTGTTGTGAGTCAGAATTCACTGATTGACTTCAGTATTAGGCCACTTCATGGTCATGGTAGCAGGGATACTTATACTAAAGACCCACTGCAGTCTTAAACCCAGGGCAGAGGGCCAGAGGCTGTGGCTAGCAGTGCTGCTGAGCAATGACAGGTGGATTATCTTGTCTGCTGCAATGAGAACTGCTGAGCTTTCAGGGACATGATGGAGGAGGATGGAGCACAGCTGAATCTTCAGAGAGTTCCACATCAGAGATTGCAGCTGACATTGTGAGCTTGGCCTGACATTTAGGCCCGCCCACTTCATACAGAGTGTAAAACTTGGTAGTCCAGGCATCGTGTTTTGGCGCATGTCCCTCAATCTCAAGACGGATTAGTCTTTCCACTTTTTTTTTTTATGGGGAATGCTGAGTTTGTCTAATGGCAAAGTTTTATTTGTAAAGGACCATCAAAAGGAACTCAAAATCAGCTATAAACACATACAGTGATGAAAAGGAGAATAAAAAAAAAAGAACTATGTTACCAACATAATCCTTTTAGTCAAAAATAATACAAAAATATAAATAGGATAAAAAGAAATATGAATAGAAGATATATATATATATATATATATATATATATATATATATATATATATATATATATATATATATATATATATATATATAGATCTATAGATCAACCTATAATGAAAGGAAAAAAATACTGGTAAAGATTAGTGATGAATTATGCAAAATGTAGACATATATTTTGGTGAATACTGGATGTTGATCTCGAACTTCCCATTGAAACCCCGAGGGGACCATGCTGTTTAGGGGGAAAAAAAAATCTCTTGCATAACTTCTGAAATTGTAACTTTTTGTAAAATCATTTGGAATTGCTTCAATTCCGAAGAATACAAGGTCTTCAGTATTTTTTTTATTATGGGTTAAGAAATGTCTGGGGACACATCTGTAAGCTTTCTATGCTCTACATCTGCAACCCCTAACACTTAAAGTGGTGTTCTGCCCAAAAAAAATAAAAATAAAAGCCAGCACCTACACATACTGCAGCTGATGGCTTTTAATATTAGGACACTTACTTGTCCTGGAGTCCCGTGATGTCGGCACTGCAGCTGAGGTTTCCGTCAGCTGTCAGGTGCTGCCGCCGCCATTACAGGTAAGGGAATACGGCATTGTAGCCTTATGGCTTCACTCTACTGGGAGAGGAAGAGGGAGCCCAGGGTCATGTCACGGGCCATGGCCCGGACTCCCAGGAGTCCGTCTTTGACAGGTAACCTGTCCCTCCCGAAAGGTGCCAATTGTTGTACCAGAGGGGGAGAGGAGATAAATGAGCAGAAGTTACACTTTTGGGTGAAACTCCGCTTTAAGGAGAAGTACGGGTTTAAAAACAAACAAACACATATACTCACCTCTATGCAGCACTCACTGGAATGCCAGGCAGTGGTGAAGGCAGCTGAGCCAGGGGAAGAGTCAGCTGCCAATCAGACAGTCAGGTGGATCCCAAAAACATTGCCAGAATCCTTCAAGAGTCTGGAGCTGCCTTGTCACATCAAGACCATTTTGCTCTTTTAGCCCTGACTTAGTTAACCTAATACCTAAATGAGTCTATAATACACAACCACCCCAACTAAAACCCAACCTTAACTTAAACCATAAAAAGGAAAGTGGTTTTAAAAGGCAGAATTTTTTTTGTATGCAATGAGGTAAAAAACCTTCTGTGTGCTGCTCCCCCTCCAGCTCCCCCTTATACTTACCTGAGGCCGATGTCGATCGAGCACTGTACACAAGAGCAGCATTGCTGCTCTCTCTCACTTTCCTCACTTGCTCAGACACAGAAGTGGGAGCCATTGGCTCCTGTTGCTGTCAATCACAGCTTGTGAGGAGGGAGCAGGGCCGAGCCCCACTGTGTGTTTCAATGGACACACAGAGTGCAGCTTATGAGCAAACCTACAGGAGTGCCCCTATAGCAAGCAGCTTGCTTTGAGGGCACTCAGCAGGCAGAAGGAGCCAGAGGCAGGGGGCCCAAGAAGAGGTGGATAAGGGCTACTCGGTACACAACCATCACACAGGAAAGTATACCATGTTTTTTATTTAAAAGAAAACATTTTACATTTACAATCACATGCTAATCCCTGATCCTACCACTAACCTAGTATAACCCCTAAAATTTAGCCCAAACATTAAAGTAACTTCTGGTTATATAAAGTCACCTAATTCTGTACAAGCATGAAAGATATCAACACCAAACATTTGCAGAGAACTACTTATCTATAATTTCCAATGAGATTGCATTGGCTTAATAACATAGGCATAAAGAATTTGGCTCAAACTGGCATGGGCATTTGCTTTGTTATTGAAGCTTTCAAAGCACTTTGCAAAGCCAATGCATTTTCTGTAACATAAAAGCAAACATACTAGTATGCAATCACATCACTATGCCTTGTTTTTGATCTCATCAGCAACGTCTGGCAGGTGTTGACAACTTGCAAAGATTTGTCAAGCCCCTCAAGTCATTGACAGTGTGCCCGAAATATGCCTTAGATGCTTGTACAGCATTCAGAAAGGTTTTGTGTTGAATATATTTCCTTCCCAAAAAAATAAACCATGGTTAATAAGTATTCTAAAAGCTTAGTGCAGAATAATAGCCTGATGCAGAATAAGGCTGGCCATAGACAGCTTAACCACTTTCAGACCGGACCATTTCGCTGGTCAATGACCAGAGGTCTTTTTACAATTTGGCACTGCGCTGCTTTAACTGGTAATTGCGCGGTCATGCAATGTTGTAACCAAACAAAATTTGCGTACTTTTTTTCCCACAAATAGAGCTTTCTTTTAAAGGTATTTGACTGACTCTGCGATTTTTATTTTTTGCGATATAAATGTAAAAAGACCGCAAATTTTGAAAAAAAATGATATTTTCTACTTTTTGTTATTAGAAAAATCCAATAAACTCAATTTTAGTCATACATTTAGGCCAAAATGTATTCAGCCACATGTCTTTGGTAAAAAAAAAGTCAATAACTGTATATTTATTGGTTTGCGCAAAAGTTGTCACATCTACAAACTAAGGTACGTTTTCTGGAATTTACGCAGCTTTTAGTTTATGACTGCCTATCTAATTTCTTGAGGTGCTAAAATGGCAGGGCAGTACAAAATCCCCCCAAATGACCCCATTTTGGAAAGTAGACACCCTAAGGAAATTGATAAGAGGCATGTTGAGCCCATTGAATATTTTATTTTTTTGCCTCAAGCGATTGAATAATGACAAAAAAAATTTTTTTTTTTTACACAAAGTTGTCACTAAATGATATATTGCTCACACATGCCATGGTTATATGTGGAATTGTACCCCAAAATACATTCTGCTGCTTCTCCTGAGTACGGGGATACCACATGTGGTCGACTTTTTGGAAGCCTAGCCGCGTACGGGGCCCCGAAAACCAAGCACCGCCTTCAGGATTTCTAAGGGCATACATTTGTAATTTCACTCCTCACTACCTATCACAGTTTTGAAGGCCATAAAATGCCAAGATGGCACAAAACACCCACAAACAAAATTTTAGAAAGTAGACACCCCAAGCTATTTGCTGAGAGGCATGTTGAGTCCATGGAATATTTTATATTTTGCCACAAGTTGCGGGAAAATTACAAACTTTTATTTATTTTATTTTATTTTTCACAAAGTTGTCACTAAATGATATATTGCTCACACATGCTATGGGCATATGTGAAATGACACCCCAAAATAAATTCTGCTGCTTCTCCTGAGTACGGGGATACCACATATGTGGGACTTTTTGGGAGCCTAGCCGCGTACGGGGCCCCGAAAACCAAGCACCGCCTTCAGGCTTTCTAAGGGCGTACATTTTTGACTTCACTCCTCACTACCTATTACAGTTTTGAAGGCCATAAAATGCCAAGATGGCACAAAACCCCCACAAATGACCCCATTTTAGAAAGTAGACACCCCAAGCTATTTGCTGAGAGGCATGTTGAGTCCATGGAATATTTTATATTTTGCCACAAGTTGCGGGAATATTACAAACTTTTTTTTTTTTTTACAAAGTTGTCACTAAATGATATATTGCTCACACATGCCATGGACATATGTGAAATGACACCCCAAAATAAATTCTGCTACTTCTCCTGAGTACGGGGATACCACATGTGTGGGATTTTTTGGGAGCCTAGCCACGTACGGGGCCCCGAAAACCAAGCACTGCCTTCAGGATTTCTAAGGGTGTACATTTTTGATTTTACTCCTCACTACCTATCGCAGTTTTGAAGGCCATAAAATGCCAAGATGGCACAAACCCCCCCAAATGACCCCATTTTGGAAAGTAGACACCCCTAAATTTAGGGATACACTAGTGAGACTCACAGGTAAAAAAGCACCTAGGCTGTCAGCGACTGTATCAAAACGCTACAAAAAAAACTGTTAGCGATCGCAGGGATCAGGCCTGACTCTGCGAACGCTGCAGTTATGTGTGTTGTGTTTTGTAAGTGACAGTGATCGATCGATACTGCACTTGGGTGGGCTGGGCTGGGCTTGGCGGAGGAGCTAAACGCAGGTGCTAGCAGGTATCTGGGCTGATCCCGCTAACAATGCGTTTTGGGAAACCTAAACTGCTGGCGACGCTAATATAGATCTGATCAGATACTATATTACTAATGGAGGTGTATGCTTTGTGCGTGGGTGTTAGCGGTACTGGCACTAACCTGACGCTGCCTGGGGCGACGCAGACCTTATCTGACCCTCAAACTTATATCACCCGCCGGGTGATCAGGGGGTTAAACCTTTATTAGGTAATAAATGGCGGGTGCCCTGAAACTATAAAAAAATAACTAACCAACCAGCGTCACCTGTAACAGTTATATGGTGATCACTGGTGAAAGGGTTAACTAGGGGGCAATCAGGGGGCTTTATGCGGTAGTATATGGGGGTCCCTGCCGCTATAAAAAGCTGTGGCGAACCTAAATACCTACCTGCCTAACTAGCGTCACCTGTGACACTAATACAGCGATCAGAAAAACGATCGCTTATTAGGCTGGGTTCACACTGGAGCGATGCGGGAACGCCACAAATCCGCGGCGGGTTCCCGCATCACACTGCCCTATGCGAACTGCTGGGAGTGTCAGTGAAATGTTAATGACACCCCCAGATCAGTTCGCATATCGCAGTGCGATCTGCAAACTCGGACAGGAATCGGATCGCATGGTGTGAACACCCATGCGATCCGATTCTGCTGCGGACCAAAAAAAGGGTCCCGTGCGAGTTTGCGGCGGGTGCGGCGGGTGTGGCGGGTGCGACGCAAATTCAGCCATACTATCTGTATGGCTGAACTCGAATCGCACAGAGATCGGATGTGATTTGCACTGCAGTGCGGTGCGAATCACATCCGTTCTCATAAACCGCTGCAATGTGAACCCAGCCTTAGTGACACTGGCGACGGGGGGTGATCACGGGGTTAAACCTTTATTGGGGGGGTTAGGGGGTACCCTAGAACTAAAGGGGGCTAACCCTAACTGCCCTAACAGTTATTACAGTCACAAATGACACCAATGCAAAAAAAAAAAAATGCAATTGGTGTCACTGTGACTGGGGGTGCAGGGGTGATTGGGGGGGTGATCGGGGGGTGAAGGGGGGGTGAGAGTGTGCCTGGCATGTTCTACTGTATTGTGTAGTGTTGGTGCAACTCACCGATCCTCTCTCCTCGGTGCCGGAACGAAAAATACCGACACGGAGGAGAGATTACATCACTTCCTCTGCCTGTGTTTACATTACAGGAGAGGAAGTGATGTCACGCTGCACTTCCATTCGTCAGGAGCGATCGCGAGGGGGTGGCCATGAACGAATGGCCACCCCCTCATCCCGGATCGCTCCTGAACGGATTCCGATTGGGCCCCCCACCCGCGGGAAGGCAGGGACGTACATGTACGCCCATATGCCTGCCCCTGCCATTCTGTCGACGTACATCGTCGTGCGGCGGTCGGCAACTGGTTAAAGTGGTTGTAAACCCATTGCAACCACTTTAACCTGCAGGTAAGCCTAGATTAAGGCTTACCTGTAGGTGCAAGAAATATCTCCCAAACCTAAAAGGTTTAGGAGATATTTTCAGAACTAGCTGCCCCGATGTCTATGGTGCATGCGTTGTAGACATCGGAAGCAGGTGCACTGAGGGTGCCATGTCTAACGGTGATCATGTCGTTAGTGGTGGCACCAGAGAGCTTGTGCGGGAGTGACATCATAGCGGCTCTGGCCAGTCACAGCGCCGGAGCCGCGATACCCAGAAATCACTTCGGGATATATGGCGGCATTGGAAGAGGGGAACGAGGACCGTTTTGGGGGCTTCGATCTCAGGTAAGTAATTCATACTGAGTTAGTATGCTATGTATGCTTACTAGCTCGGTATGCCTTTGTCTTGCAGGGGCTATTTTTTTATTTATTTCTGAAGCTTTGCTTCTTCTTTAAATTTCGGCCAATTCCCACTAAATCACTGAAATGTAAGCTGGGGGTGGCCCTGTCAGCATCAGCTGGTTCAACAAACTTTGATTCAAAAATCAAAGGTGCTGGGTGGAAAGTTGCCAGCCAAACAGTGACTGCATACAATCAGGTTCGGGTGTTCAAGCAGCTGCAGGTGCGGTGTCTGAATACAACATCCACACTATTTAACAATGTTTAAATGTGTATGGCTAGCCTTACCCATGTAAAAAGAAAAACTACCCTGGGAGACATTTCACTATAGGGTAACATAAAGATACTAGCTGCTAACATAAGTTGAAATAAACAATTCGGTAATATTTTATATGAATATGTTAACAATATGTAAACTTGATGGTTGCAGTGGTATGTTATTCATCAGATTATGCCCCTGTGTACCACTTAATGGGAGCACTAGGTTTTATTTTACAGTGTAAAAGTCTTGCTGAATTTTCCTTAGCAGATGTTACCTTTCTTAAACATGTTAATTATTCAACAGGAGCCCGGTCTGTCGTCAAAACTGTTAATGAACATGGCATCTATTATGATAACATTTTGATAATAGATTCCGACAATGCTAACTACATCAAGAATGCCTTCTGTACTGTCAAAGATTTGCACTCGCGAAGTCTCCCTAGGCAGTATTTGTCTGGCACGCTTTGAAAATTTATGGGCTGAGTTTTTCAGGAATCCATCTTGGCTGGTTTACAAATTTTATGCACGCTCATTTCACCACTAAACTTCTTGCAGCGTCTTAGCATACTGTAAGGTCACATAGTAGTTAATAATAAAAAACATAAATAAAAAACATTTCTGTTGATACATTCAGCTTCTTTGGTCTTGATTTACCATGAGGGAGAACACCGAAAGTGCCACTTAAGTGCAGTATTAAAAACAGCTTTAATGGCAAGGTAATGGCAAGGTATCAAAACACACTTACAAAAGGTAAGAACACAATAGGCTCATCAGTATTGGTGGGGTCCCTGGGGAGGTCCTTGTGTCCTGATCTGGTCTTTGTGTAAAGCCGCGTACACACAGGCGGACTGTATGGCCAACTTAGTCCGTCAGACAATCCGACGGACAGTCCGTCCTACTTTCGAATGAACGGACTTGACCACACACGGATGCACAAACAGTCCGTCGAAAGCTTGCGCGATGACGTGTACAGCACGTACGACGGGACTAGAAATAGGAAGTCCAATACACAGCAATGCAACCTTTCGCCGTGTAAATCCTTTCTGAGCATGCGCCATACTTAGTCCGTCGAACTAGCCTACTCACGAGCGGATTGTCCGCTGAAACCAAAGTATGACGGACAATATTACGGAAATTCCGAAATACTTAGTCCGCCAGACTGCGCGCTGAAAAAGTCCGCTGAAGCCCACACACGAGCGGACTGTCCGCTGAAATGTGTTTCGACGGACTAAGTTGGCCAGACAGTCCGCCCGTGTGTACGCGGCTTGAGGCTGTATGGATGTTTTGTCAGTCTGGAGCACATCCTGTGACCACCAGGAAGAGGCCCAAAACTGGCGTGGAACACACAGAAGTGAACACATCCAGCGGAGCTTCCACAGAGGGATAGAAGAGGCTGGCAGGCTACGTGCTTGGAGCTACAGCTCCTACTATTGGCCTGGGGTTGTAGTGTCCAAGTGATCCTATTTATATGTTGGTGCTGTGGGACAACAGGTCCCAGCGTGGACAAATAGGTAAAATAATTACGTTTGGGGGAGCAGATATAATGGTACTCGCTGGTACTCGCTGGTAGCGTTAAAGGAAAAGTATTGCAACATAAATATAGGGCAATAAAAACAATGAATAACATGAAATGAACAAAGTGGACAAAAATAAAAGAACAAAGCGGCTAAAAAATAAATGACAAAAAGATAAATAAATAATAAAAAAAATGGCTTACTAGCTCGGTATGCCTTTGTCTTGCAGGGGCTATTTTTTTATTTATTTCTGAAGCTTTGCTTCTTCTTTAAATTTCGGCCAATTCCCACTAAATCACTGAAATGTAAGCTGGGGGTGGCCCTGTCAGCATCAGCTGGTTCAACAAACTTTGATTCAAAAATCAAAGGTGCTGGGTGGAAAGTTGCCAGCCAAACAGTGACTGCATACAATCAGGTTCGGGTGTTCAAGCAGCTGCAGGTGCGGTGTCTGAATACAACATCCACACTATTTAACAATGTTTAAATGTGTATGGCTAGCCTTACCCATGTAAAAAGAAAAACTACCCTGGGAGACATTTCACTATAGGGTAACATAAAGATACTAGCTGCTAACATAAGTTGAAATAAACAATTCGGTAATATTTTATATGAATATGTTAACAATATGTAAACTTGATGGTTGCAGTGGTATGTTATTCATCAGATTATGCCCCTGTGTACCACTTAATGGGAGCACTAGGTTTTATTTTACAGTGTAAAAGTCTTGCTGAATTTTCCTTAGCAGATGTTACCTTTCTTAAACATGTTAATTATTCAACAGGAGCCCGGTCTGTCGTCAAAACTGTTAATGAACATGGCATCTATTATGATAACATTTTGATAATAGATTCCGACAATGCTAACTACATCAAGAATGCCTTCTGTACTGTCAAAGATTTGCACTCGCGAAGTCTCCCTAGGCAGTATTTGTCTGGCACGCTTTGAAAATTTATGGGCTGAGTTTTTCAGGAATCCATCTTGGCTGGTTTACAAATTTTATGCACGCTCATTTCACCACTAAACTTCTTGCAGCGTCTTAGCATACTGTAAGGTCACATAGTAGTTAATAATAAAAAACATAAAAAAAAGATTACAATTTCAATTCCTAAAATAAACGACAATTATTTTTAGTATATATTTTGCATTCTAGTTGCCCTTTTATTTGTTACCAGCATAAAGATGTATAATACGTATTTAATGAAAATTTTGGTCGTTGTTGGAGAAAGACTATTTTATGGCTTAGCGTTGCTGAAATTTGTAAAAAAAAAAAAAAATAGTAAATTTCAGACAACGTATTTACCAATCTGTCTTGTATTTTCAAATTGGATGAATTATAGACTACAAGTGGAGGTAAAATGAATCACTAGCCAATTAAATCAATTTAACTAAATGCCAGATTATTTATTATACAGGCAAAATATGTGTGCAAAATTATCAAGCTATGAAAAAGCCATTGAGCTTCTTTAACATGATTAAGGCCTTATAGGCTGAAACACGCCCACTGACTTAATCTGCATTTGTTCACTGTGGCTATTCAATAAAATTAAGAAATTTTAAGAGCAACAACCGGAGCGCGGATCATTTTTTCTACATTACTCTACTCAGCCAGCGACTGTGGATGGAGCACCTGGGAGCTCTGCTATCTATATGGTGTATGGGTAGTAGCACTGACTTTTCTGTTGATACATTCAGCTTCTTTGGTCTTGATTTACCATGAGGGAGAACACCGAAAGTGCCACTTAAGTGCAGTATTAAAAACAGCTTTAATGGCAAGGTAATGGCAAGGTATCAAAACACACTTACAAAAGGTAAGAACACAATAGGCTCATCAGTATTGGTGGGGTCCCTGGGGAGGTCCTTGTGTCCTGATCTGGTCTTTGTGTAAAGCCGCGTACACACAGGCGGACTGTATGGCCAACTTAGTCCGTCAGACAATCCGACGGACAGTCCGTCCTACTTTCGAATGAACGGACTTGACCACACACGGATGCACAAACAGTCCGTCGAAAGCTTGCGCGATGACGTGTACAGCACGTACGACGGGACTAGAAATAGGAAGTCCAATACACAGCAATGCAACCTTTCGCCGTGTAAATCCTTTCTGAGCATGCGCCATACTTAGTCCGTCGAACTAGCCTACTCACGAGCGGATTGTCCGCTGAAACCAAAGTATGACGGACAATATTACGGAAATTCCGAAATACTTAGTCCGCCAGACTGCGCGCTGAAAAAGTCCGCTGAAGCCCACACACGAGCGGACTGTCCGCTGAAATGTGTTTCGACGGACTAAGTTGGCCAGACAGTCCGCCCGTGTGTACGCGGCTTGAGGCTGTATGGATGTTTTGTCAGTCTGGAGCACATCCTGTGACCACCAGGAAGAGGCCCAAAACTGGCGTGGAACACACAGAAGTGAACACATCCAGCGGAGCTTCCACAGAGGGATAGAAGAGGCTGGCAGGCTACGTGCTTGGAGCTACAGCTCCTACTATTGGCCTGGGGTTGTAGTGTCCAAGTGATCCTATTTATATGTTGGTGCTGTGGGACAACAGGTCCCAGCGTGGACAAATAGGTAAAATAATTACGTTTGGGGGAGCAGATATAATGGTACTCGCTGGTAGCGTTAAAGGAAAAGTATTGCAACATAAATATAGGGCAATAAAAACAATGAATAACATGAAATGAACAAAGTGGACAAAAATAAAAGAACAAAGCGGCTAAAAAATAAATGACAAAAAGATAAATAAATAATAAAAAAAATATTAATATAAAATAAAAATTTTAATAAAAGAGTTTTTCTTTCAGACATGTTCTCAAGGCTCATCAACAAAAGTAAACATAACGATAACACACATGATTACAACTGCTAAAAATATACATATATTACATATAAAAGTATATACACATATATATGCTTAAAAGAGTATTCAAAAATATTCCTCTAACAATCACTTAAAAAACACGTGTTGATATTAATGTTAAAACCAGAAAATATAGTCACCCATAGAATCAATTTTGTCTTTCTATATACAGAGACAGCAAGCCACCCTTGTCTGCCATCATTTTACTTTTAACCTCTGAACTATTTGATATGCCTATGGACTAATGACCCAGTAAACAATAATTGTGTTTAGTTTGTGAGCACTGTATTTGCGCTTACAGTTACTGTTCCCTTGTTTTACCATGAGAAATGAAAATTCCTACTCTTGACCTTCACAAATGTAGCCATGGAACCACATGTTGCACCTATTGAGAAACAATGAAAAGGTTAGGGTTTATACATGCTAAAAACTCACAAATGTCAACAGACTGCTCTTGCTGTGTTATTGCATGTATTGATTGCTGCAGGCAAAAAACATTAATGAAGTGTACATTTAATTTACATAATGTAAATTTATCTCTTTACAGAGAGTTGGTTACACAGTCAGTATTCACAATCAGTATATCTTGTCAGCAGAAAACAACTGGTCTTAACAAATAAACATGACGTCTTTGAGGGATGCAGCCTAAAGGAAAGCCATATAAAAGAAAAACATTTTTGGATAGCTAAAGCTAATCCTGACACATGGCAAACAAACTAGTTCAGGGTAAGTGATGCTAAACATATTCAGCATCAGTTCACATGAAGTCACTATCCTGGAAGTGCCATATTGCTTGTGGGCACTGTTTTTTTCTGAATGTTCATGAATTGGGCTGTTTGTCTCACAGCACTGTATCTGTTCCAGCATTATAGGAATGTCCTTCGTATATTACAGCCTTAAAGAATAACCCCTTCTGGGTGATTAACCACTTAAGGACCAGACCTATTTTCCAAACTTGTGGTTAAGTTAAAATATTATTATTTTTTTTTTTTTTGCTAGAAGATTACTTAGAACCCCCAAACATTATATATTTTTTTCTAACACCCTACAGAACAAAAAAAAAGTCCCGTTAAGAGCAATGGGCGGAAGTGACGTTTTGACGTTGCTTCTGCCCTGCAATGATATGGAGCCAGGTGGGGGCCATCTTCCCCTCACTCAGCTCCATACCACAGAGGGGACAGGATCCGATAGCCTCTGCCTCTGCCAGCGACTCCGGTAAGTGGTGAGAGGCGCGGGAGCATGGCGGGAGGGGGGCCCTCTCCCGCCACCTATAAAAGTGATCTTGAGGCGAATCCACTGCAGAGACCACTTTTATCTGAAAGCGGACTGCCCGCTAAAGAAGAGAATATTGGGGTTATGGCAGCTAGCTGCTGCCATAACAAAGATATTTTTCTTCAAAGTGCCGACGTATAACGCCGGCGGGCAGTCCGTAAGTGGTTAATGAACATTGCATGAATTGTAACTTGCAATACTCTTAAGATATATCTGTTTGTTTCACAATGTCCCTTGCAAACTAAGTCTGAATGGGAGGAACGGGTTCATTATAATCAACTGGTGCACTCTTAGTTTTCTAAAGAGAAAAGCTGCAGTGTCTGCATGCCTTTAGAAGCATTTATATTTTTGGGAACATCTCACCAAAACTGAAATTGCTATTGCAGGTGGTGCCTAAAATGTAACTTATCAGTAAGCCAATCATACAAGCAGGAGATTACATTTGCAGGGGTATTTTGTACACCAACAGTGTACAGAACACCTCCAGGTTGCAAAATTACATTAAATGTTAC
This sequence comes from Lithobates pipiens, assembly GCF_037356315.1. NCBI lineage: Eukaryota > Metazoa > Chordata > Amphibia > Anura > Ranidae > Lithobates > Lithobates pipiens. Next base: position 154,818,568 of record NW_027507784.1, read on the forward strand.
AAAAAAGGACAGCAGCTGCAGTTTGAAAAGAAAACATAATTTTTAACCACTTCAAGACGGGATTGACTCATTACCTTCCTGCCCAGGATTTTTTTTCAGATTTCAGAGCTGTCACACTTCGAATGACAATTAATCAGTCATGCAATACTGTACCCAAATTAATTTTCTATCATTTTTTGAGACAGATGGAGCTTTGTTTTAGTTGTATTTCGTCACCACTGAGTTTTTTTTTATTTTTTGCTATATAAAGGAAAAAATACCAAAAATATTGAAAGAAAACCTGTTTCTATTGTAACATTTTGCAAATAAATAATCTTTCTTCATCAATTTAAGCCAAAATATATTCTATTTCTTAGGTAAAAACAAGCCAAATCAGCGTATACTATGTAGTATGTTTGAAAGTTATAGAGTCTACAAACTATGGTATATATACAGCATTTGAAAATTGATCAGTCCTGATGCTTAGCTCAATTCCTGAGGCCCTAAAGTACCAGAACTGTACACATTCCCACAAAATTACTCCTTTTTGGAAAGTAGACAGTCCACAGTATTTATTAGGAGAGATGGTGAGTTTTTTGAAGTTGTCATTTTTTTGCCACAATTTTTTGGAAAATGAAAAAATGTAAATACTTTTTTAAACAAAGTTGTAAATTTAACAAGTTACTTCTAACTTGTTAAATTATGTGGGAAAAATTCTACTATTCCTCCCACATATGGCGATACAACATGTGCAAGACTTTTTCCCAGCCTAGCCACACAGAGAGGCCAAAAATTCAAGGGGCAAGGCTTTCTAGGGACATAACCTGTGCATCTAATTTCTTTACTGTTTATCATATTTTTGGAGACCCTGGAGCATGAGCACAGGGGAAACACCCACAGAATGACCTCATTTTGGAAAGAAAACACTTCAAAGTATTTTCTTAAAAGAAATATGAGTCTTTTGAAATTTGTTTCTGTCACCTGTTTTTTGTAAAAATGTAAAAAGAAAATTTAAAATGTATTTTTTTACACTTAGAATAACACCTCAAAACAAATTCTACTATTTCTCCTTAGTATGGCGATACCACATGAGATTTTTCCACAGCCTAGCCACATAGAGAGATCCAAACTATAAATAGGATAAAAGAAATACGTATAGAAGATATGTATGATTCAACTTACAATAAAAGGAAAAAAATAATAAAAAAATAAGATGGGTGATATAAGTCCTAGATTATGGTCCCAATCTCAGTCATCTCATTCAGAACTGAGGGGACCATGCTGTTTAGGGAAAAGAAACAAAAAGTTTATCTCTCGCATAACTTCTGAAGTGGTAACTTTTTTGTAAAATGATTTGGAATTACTTCAATTCCAAAGAATGCAACGTGTTCAGTATTTTTTCACAATAAGTTAACAAATGTCTGGGGACACAATGGTCCAAACTACCCTGCTCTGTAAGCATTTCTATTCTCTCCAGCTGCAACCCCTAACACTTAGAGCCGGTTCACACAGCGGGCGATGCGAGGCGACACGACTCGCCTCGCCTCGCTCTCGCAAGTCGCCCCCGTTCTGTACAATGGAACTGTTCTGAGAGGAGCGACTCGAGTCGCTCCGACTCAGAAAAAAGGTTCCTGTACTACTTTTGGGCGACCTGGGGGCGACTTGCATTGACTTCTATACAGAAGTCATTTGCAAGTCGCCGCTGAGGCCGTGGCAGGTCGCGGCGAGGCAAGTCGGAGTCGCCTCGCCTCGCCTGCAGTGTGAACCGGCCCTTTAGGAGAAGTATGGGTTTTAAAACAAACAAACAAACAAACAAACAAACACACACACACACATACTCACCTTCATGCTGCAACATCAGTGTGATACTGGAGCTGTCTCACAGTGGTTCTAAGACAGAGAACTGACTGTTTACATGACTGTTGAATGCTCAGCTCTCAGTCTGCTTGGAGCAGAGAGCAGTAACTGTCAGTCACCGCTCTCTGTCCTGCTCTTCCAGCACTCACTGGAATGCCAGGCAGTGGAGAAGGCAGCTGAGCCAGGGGAAGAGCCAGCTGCCAATCAGGCAGTCAGGTGGATCCCAACAACATTGTCAGAATCCTTCCAGAGGCTGGAGCTGTCTTGTCACATCAAGACTTTGGCCATACTTCTCTTTTAATCCTAATAACCTAACCTAATACCTAAATGAGTGTATAATACACAACCACCCCAACTAAAACCCAACCTTAACCACTTGACCACTGGGCACTTAAACACCCTTAATAACCAGACCAATTTTCAGCTTTCGGTGCTCTCACATTTTGAATGACAATTACTCAGTCATGCAACACTGGACCTATATGAAATTTTTGTCCTTTTTTTCACACAAATGGAGCTTTCTTTTGGTGGTATTTAATCACCGCTGGGTTTTTTATTTTTTGTGCTATAAAAGAAAAAATACAGAAAATTCTGTAAAAAAATGAATTTTTCTTCATTTCTGTTATAAAATTTAGCAGATTAGTAATTTTTTCTTCATAAATTTTGGCCAAAATTTATACCACTACATATCTTTGGTAAAAATAAGTACAAATTGGTGGATATTATTTGGTCTTTGTGAAAGTTATAGAGTCCACAAGCTGTGGTGCCAATATCTGAAAATTGATCACACCTGAAGTACTGACGGCCTATTTCAATTCTTGAGACCCTAACATGCCAGAAAAGTACAAATACCCCCCAAATGACCCCTTTTTGGAAAGAAGACATTCCAAGGTATTTAGTAAGAGGCATGATGAGTTTTTTGAAGTTGTCATTTTTCCCACAATTCTTTGCAAAATCTTTGCAAAAAAATTTTTTTACTTTTTTTTTTTTTCACAAAATTGTCATATTATCAGTTTATTTCTCACACAGCATATGCATACCACAAATTACACCCCAAAACACATTCTGCTATTACTCCCGTGTACGGCAATACCACATGTGTGAGACTTTTACACAGTGCGGCCACATACAGAGGCCCAACATGCAGGGAGCGCCATCAGGCGTTCTGGAGCACCCAGGACAATTCTGACATTTCTCTCCTACATGTAAAAATCATCATTTATTTGCTAGAAAATTACATTGAATCCCAAAACATTATATATGTTTTTTTAGCAAACACCCTGGAGAATACAATGGTGGTCGTTTTTATCTCGCACGGTATTTGCGCAGCAATTTTTCGAATGCTTTTTTTTGGAAAAAAAACAGTTTTGTGCTTAAAAAAAAAAAAAAACACAGTAAAGTTACCGAGTAAATCGATACCTAACATGTCACTCTTCAAAATTGCACAGGCTCGTGGAATGGCGCCAAACGTCGCTACTTAAAAATCCCCATAGGCGACGATTTAATTTTTTTTTTTTTACTGGTTATATGTTTTGAGTTACAGAGGAGGTCTAGGGCTAGAATTATTGCTCTCGCTCCAATGTACGCAGCGATACCTTACATGTGTGGTTTGAACACCGTTTTCATATGTGGGCGGGACTTACTTATGCGTTCGCTTCTGCATGCGAGCACATGGGGACAGGGGCGCTTTAAAAAAAAATAAAAAATTTATTGTTCATTTTACTTTATTTATTTTAGTTTGACATTTTTTTCCCCAAAAATAAATTTTTTGATCACTTTTATTCCTATTACAAGGAATGTAAACATCCCTTGTAATAGGAATATGGCATGACAGGTCCTCTTTACAGTGAGATGTGGGGTCAATAAGACCCCGCATCTCACCTCTAAGCTGGGAAGCCTGAAAAAAAAAAAAAAAAAAAAAGATTCTGGATTTGATAGTATTGGCGAGTCGGTAGAAGCACCGGAGGGCGGCGGGAGGGGGGGGGGGGGTGTCTATGGCTGGGTATTGCAGGGTATCACCGACTATGGCTGGGTATGGCTGGGTATATCAGAGTATGGCTGGGTATCTCAGAGTATGGCGTTGCAGAGTATTGCGTTGCAGAGCATTGCAGGATATTGGAGGGTGTTGCAGAGCATTGCAGAGTGTTGCACGGTATTGGCGGGTGTTGCAGAGCATTGCAGGGTATTGGTGGGTGTTGCAGAGCATTGCAGAGTGTTGCAGAGCATTGCAGAGTGTTGCAGGGTATTGGCGGGTGTTGCAGAGCGTTGCAGGGTATTGCAGAGTATTGCAGGGTAATGCAGAGTATTGCAGGGTATTGCAGAGTATTGCAGGGTATTGCAGGGTATTGCAGAGTATTGCAGAGTATTGCAGGGTATTGCAGGGTATTGCAGGATATTGCAGGGTATTGCAGAGTAATGCAGGGTAATGCAGAGTAATGCAGAGTAATGCAGAGTAATGGCAGGGTATTGCAGAGTAATGGCAGGGTATTGCAGAGTAATGGCAGGGTAATGCAGAGTATTGCAGTGTAATGCAGAGTATTGCAGGGTATTGCAGGGTATTGCAGGGTAATGCAGGGTAATGCAGAGTAATGCAGAGTAATGCAGGGTATTGCAGGGTATTGCAGAGTAATGCAGAGTAATGGCAGGGTATTGCAGAGTATTTGCAGGGAATTGAGGGGTTAATTTTCGGTGAGCAGCGATGTGGGCACTGCACATGCAGCCCACATCGCTGCTGACACCGATCTCTTCCCCCTCCGCTGTTCCGATCGGTACAGAGAGGGGGAGGGAGGAACCGGCGTCATAACATGACGCCGGTTTGTTTACAAGTGATCACTCCGTCATTTGACGGAGCGATCACGTGGTAAACGGCCGCGACGAGCGGCCGTTTACCGTGATCCGTGATGCGCCGGGTCCTGTGGACCCGGCGGTCACGAATGCTCTCGAGTGCGCGCCCCAGGGGGCGCGCGAGAGCGGAATTCTGGGAGGACGTCATATGACGGCCTCCCACAGTTAAGAAACCGCCCTGAAGCCGTCATTCGGCTATAGGGCGGTTATTAAGTGGTTAAAGGGGTTGTAAAGGTAAACATTTTTTCACCTTAATGCATTCTATGCATTAAAGGGGTTGTAAAGGTAAATGTTTTTTCACCTTAATGCATTCTATGCATTAAGGTGAAAAAACATCTCACACTGCCGGCGCCCCCAGTCCCCCCGTTTTACTTACCTGACCCCTCGAAAATCCCGCGCTCGCCCCCGCCGTCCTCTTCGCCGCTCAGCCTGGCCGCTGATTGGCTGGAGTGGATGGATTGAAAGCAGCGCAGCCATTGGCTCGCGCTGCTGTCAATCGCATCCAATGACGCAGCGCGCCGGGGGGAGGGGCCTTGTGATACAGCGAGCGGCTATAGCCGCCGGCTGTATCACGGGAGCGCGCCCGCAGTGCTTCTCACCAATGCGAGGGAGCTCGCATTAATGTGAGAAGCACCTGCGGGAGGAAGCAGAGACAGCCGCCGAGGGACCCCAGAAGAGCAGGTTCGGGGCCACTCTGTGCAAAACGAGCTGCACAGTGGAGGTAAGTATGACATGTTTGTTATTTTAAAAAAATAAAATTTTTTACTTTACAACCCCTTTAAGGTGAAAAAGCATCTGACAGTGCCGGGCGCCCCCAGCCCTCCGTTTTACTTACCTGACCCCTCGAAAGTCCAGCGCTCGCCTCTGACATTCTCTTCGCCGCTTAGCCTGGCCATTGATTGGCTAGAGTGGATGGATTGAAAGCAGCGCAGCCATTGGCTCGCACTGCTGTCAATTACATCCAATGACGCGGCCCAGGGGGCGGGGCCGAGTGATACAGTGAGCGGCTATAGCCGCTGGCTGTATCACGGGAGCGCGCCCACAAGTGCTTCTGACCATGAGAGGGAATGTGAGAAGCACTTGCGGGAGGGAGCCGAGACAGGCGCTGAGGGACCCCAGAAGACCAGGTTCGGGGCCACTCTGTGCAAAACGAGCTGCACAGTGGAGGTAAGTATAATATGTTTGTTATTTAAAAAAATAATAATTCCCTTTATAACCCCTTTAACTTAAACTATAAAACATAAAGTGGTTCTAACGGCAGAAAGGCATTAAGGTAAAAAAAACTTCAGTGTGCTGCTCCCCCTTATACTTACCTGTGATTGATGTCAATCCAGCACTGTACACAAGAGCAGCATTGCTGCTCACTCTCTCTCTCTTTCCTCACTAGCTCAGACATAGCAGGGGAATTCAAGGAGTACCTTCAGGATTTCTAAGGGCATAAATTATGCATCTAATTGCCTGATTACCTATCACATTTTTGGATTCTCTGGAGCACCAGGACAGTGGAAACACCCACAGAAGGACTAGATTTTGGAAAGCAAGTACCCCAATGTATTTTCTAAAAAGCATAGTGAGTTTTTTGTAAATGTTATTTTTTTGCCACAAGTTTAAAAAAAAAAAAAAAGACAAGAGAATGAAAATGTATTTTTTTTACACAAAGGTTTAGAGAACCCCTTGATAACGTTGGGAAGGAGACTGTCGTGTACCTGATAGGAGACTGAGTTGATGAGGTTGGCCTCTCTTATATCTCCTGTCCTGGCCCCACTGAGGATGAGACAGAGGAAGCTGAAGGACAAGAGGGACATGAGTGCCTGATGTGGATGATTCCACATCATCCACATCATGGCAGCTTGTCAGGGTTCGGGAGACTGGAGTATGCAGCGGTGTGCAGAGCTGGTGCAGGAGACAGTCAGGCAGGCACCCGAGGATTAACAGAAGCCAGGATCATAGACAGAAGCAGAGTCCCAGGAATAGCCAGGGTCGTCAGCAGGCGGGCAGCGGAGTATCAAATCATAAAAAGAGCCAGAGTCAGGAACGGAGCCAGGTCAGAGGTGAGCAGCAGCACAGGAACAGGATACACAGCCAAGGTCAAAGAACAAGCCAGGTCAGCAACTAGGAGAGCACACAGGATCAGATCAGGATACAGGACACCGCTTCTCTTTTTAAGTCACCACCATTTTTTTGTGCACATCTTTGCACTGAACTATTCTGTTTTCACCAATATGTTTATATTGCCGATCCTATAATGGGACTGTGCATTTAAATCTCTATTTCTCCCTATATTGTTTTTTTTTATTTCCATTCAAGATTGGACATGGGACCAGTGAAGAGGAGGATCTGGGCTGCAAAACCACTGCACAGAGCAGGTAAATATGACATGCTTGTTATTTAAAGAAAAAAACAAAACAATGCATTAATATCGCTTTAAGAAGGCAAATTGAACACTTGCCATGTTCTATATGTGCTTTGTTGCATACTTTATTGCATTTCAGTGATTGTAATGATTACTCTTTCAATAAAAATTCTTAATTGTGAAAAGAAAGAAGCCAACGTCCACTGCAAATGTCTAGATAAATACACAAAAATTACCATCTGAGAAATGCCTTTATAAAATCTAACTTTTGATTGGTTGCAGTGGGTTGCACTGTGCTCTGTTTCTTTCTCTCACTCACCTTTTTGATCACAGAAAGCGTGTGTGTGGGAGACTGATATAACTGCTTATAAAATGTAGAAATAGACACATATATCATAGATATTTTAAAGAGAGGCACGAAGCAATGCCGAAGGTATTCGGCGGAGGGCCGGCATGACAGGGGTTAACGGGGGCGGAGCCAGGCAAGGGGTGTATTCCGGGGGACTGGACAGGTCAGAGTATGGGCGGGCTCCATACTCTGTGAGGCAGGAAGCGGAAGGGGAGGGGCCAATCTGCACGAGAAGCTGTGAGGGTAAGGAGCTTCTTCCTTCCCTGCGGCCGTTGTTCGTTACAGTTGCGCACCCCGCGACCCCCCCCCCCGTTCGGATCGCCGCGGCCACGTTAGTCTCCACACTAACAAAAAAAAATTGTTGCTGCTCTTACGGCCGGCCATGGCGGACGTTGAGCGGCTGTTACAACAGCTGCGGGATGCGGCGGCGGTGCACAGCACCGATTGGCTGCATGCCCAGGTTGGGGGGTTGTTGACAGGAGCCGGAGACGGGGGGGCTGTCCCTGCGCCCCCTGCTGTACAACGGCCTAGGAGGTCTAGGCCTCTGGAGCGCCTCAGCCCGGAAATCTCCTCCAGAGTCCAGCGCGGCGCTAGGAGCCCCTCTGAGCGAACCTCTAGGGACCCTCCGGCGCCTGCACGAAAACGCTGTACTCAGGCGGGGCGGGTAGGCCCGGGAGGAATCCGCTGCCCCGGCAGGACTCGCGGGATGGGGCGGGGGGATCGCCCGCAGCCCCTTCCTCCGCGGGGGATCAGAGCCGCAGTGCGGCGCCCGGGTCGGCCTCTGAGGACACCCGGGTGGCTCGGCGGGGGGGAGCTATGGATTCGGGGACCAGCCTGATGCCTGGAACGGCTGGTGCCCCCCCCCCCCTTTCGGGAAGGGGCGAGGGATCGGATGGTGATCGGCAGGGGTTCAGCGGGGGGCGGCCGGAGTGGAACTGCGAGAGGCGGGGAGAGAGCGGCACCGGCCCTGCCAAGTGGCCGTCGGGTCAGTGATGAGGAACAGCCTGGGCCCTCCTGGACTGTGTCGGGGAGTGACAGCACGGACAGCCGCGGCGGCGTCCAGCAGCCGGTAGTTTCGGGCCGGGGCAGTGTTGGAGCTCGGGAGGACGCCCCCTTGTCGGAGGGAGAGCTGGAAGATGGGAGCGCAGATGAGTCCGTTCCGGTGCCGGCAGCGATGGAGAGCGTGATGACGGCTCGTGGAGGTCCAATTCCCCGGCAGCCTGGTAAGTGGCCGTATGGCCACCCTTTGTTGCCTTCTTTGTGTGCGCCTGGGGGTGTGAGTGCTGGGGGTTGGGAGCGTGGTGTGTCTGTCTCAGGGACAGGGGAGGGGTTGGATTCTGGAGGGCCAGGGTCCGGTTCACAGGATCTGGCGCTGTTACTGGCAGGTTTGAGGGATATCTGGTTCCGGCGCAGGGTGCTGCGTTGCCCACGGCGGCTTGGGTACCTTCCTCGGCTGCGATCGGGAGTGGAACGGGGCTCGGGGGTTCCGGGGCGTTGGGTGTGGTGCCGGTCGCGCCATTGGCAGCTGTGGGGGCGCCTCCTGGCCCGGGGTCGGGGGCACAGGGAGCCGGAGATGGAGTCGCAAGTGCGGCGGATGGCGACCAAGGTAAGTTGAAGGAGAAGGAAGTGGACAGGGTGCGTTTGGCAGATTCTGCCAAATGTGAGGTGTACGTTTGTTTTGAGGGGCCGCTGGGAGCGCACCTGAAGCAGGAGGTTCGCGAAAAGATATGGCGAGGGGAGTATGTTGAGATCTTTTCGCTTCTTCCGCTGGAGAAATTTAATCTGGACAGAGGTAAAATGGATGACAGCAAGAAGGAGGAGGAGGAAAAGAGGAGATACAGGCTCATCCCCAGATCATTTGCTAATTGGCTTCAAGCGTTTGCCATTCTAGCTAGTGTGGTGGGCGAAAGGGCGCCGGAAAACTGCTCTGCGCTTTTTTGTTACCTCGATGCGATAGGGGAAGCTCACCGGGTTTACGGGGGTTTGGCTTGGCTCAGGTACGATGAGCAGTTCCGTCAGAGAAAGGCGGTCCGTCCGTCATTGCGTTGGGATCAAAAGGACATTAGTCTTTGGATGCGTCTCATGACTTCGGTGCGGCCTGGAAATTCGTTTTTTCAGGCGGGGGCCGGCGGATCTTCTGCCTCGGGACAGTCGGCCAACAAACGTAAGGGGTGTTGTTGGGCTTTCAATGAAGGGACTTGCAAGTTCGGCACCACATGCAAATTTAAACACGAGTGCTCTGGCTGCGGTGGCTCCCATCCCTTTACTAGATGTGCACAACGCGGCAAGGGTGGAAAGGGGGAGCTTGCAGGAAAAAGGGAAGACGCCAGTGAGCATAACAAGGATGCGCCCGTTTCTAGGTAGGTATCCACGGAGGGAGGCGGCGGAGCTGCTGGTTTCGGGATTCGTCAAGGGATTTCGGATTCCGTGTAGACTGGCACAACCACCACCCCCTGCAGATAATTTGAAGTCAGCGTTGGCCCATCCGGAGGTGGTATCTGCGAAGTTAGCGAAGGAGGTGGAGTTAGGACGCATGGCTGGTCCGTTTTCTTCCCCGCCGCTGGATAGGTTGGTAGTTTCCCCTTTGGGGGTGGTTCCCAAGAAGGAACCCAACAAGTTTAGGTTAATTCATCATCTGTCCTATCCCAAAGGGGGTTCGGTGAACGAGTTCATAGATGCGGATCTATGTTCAGTTTCTTACACTTCCTTCGACGCGGCGGTGCGTTGGGTTCGAGAATATGGGCGGGGAGCTTTATTGGCGAAAACGGATATTGAATCCGCGTTTAGATTGTTGCCGGTGCATCCGGACAGTTTTCGTTTGTTGGGTTGCAAGTGGCAGGGGTCATACTTTGTTGATCAGTGTTTGCCCATGGGGTGCTCCATTTCTTGTTCTTTGTTTGAAACTTTTAGTTCTTTCTTCGAGTGGGTGGTCCGGGAAGTGGCTGGGCTTCAGTCGGTCATCCACTACTTAGATGATTTCTTGTGTATTGGGCCGGCAGAATCTAAGCAGTGTAGGATTTTGTTGGCGACTGTGCAGCACATGGCGGAACGCTTTGGCATTCCGCTTGCACCGGAGAAGACGGAAGGCCCCGTGACGGCCTTGTGTTTCCTCGGGATTTTGATTGATACCGTGGCCATGGAATGCCGCCTCCCGGAGGACAAGTTGACCGACTTGCGGGCGGCGGTGGTTGCGGCGCGGGGTGCTGGTAAGTTGACGCTGCGACGGCTTCAGTCGCTTCTGGGGAAGCTCAGCTTTGCTTGTCGAATCATGCCGATGGGCAGGGTTTTTAACCGCCGGCTGGCGGCTGCTACAGCGGGGGTTTCAGCGCCAGGGCATCACATTCGCTTGACGCGGGAGCATAAGGCTGATCTGGGGGTTTGGGAATCCTTTTTGGATTCGTATAACGGCAGGTCTATGTGGATGTCGGAAGCATTGTCCAGTTTTGACTTGGAGCTGTTCACGGATGCAGCGGGATCTGCTGGTTATGGGGCGTATTTTGGGGGCCAGTGGAGTGCGGGCCCGTGGCCGTTGGAATGGCGTGAGGCGGCATTTACTCGAAATTTGGCCCTTCTGGAACTATTTCCGATTGTGCTAGCGGTGGAGCTTTGGGGGTCACAGTTTTGCAACAAAAAAATCCGTTTTAATTGTGATAACATGGCGGTGGTTCAGGCGATTAATAGTGTGTCAGCGTCCTCGCCACCCGTGGTACGTTTGTTGAGGCATCTGGTGTTGGCATGTTTGCGATGCAATGCTTTTGTTTATGCTGTTCATGTCCCGGGTTGCACTAATTCATTGGCCGATGCTCTTTCTCGGTTTCAGTGGGACAAGTTTCGTTCGTTGGCGCCGGGAGCGGCGCAATCGGGAGTTCCTTGTCCGGCGTGGCTGTGGCAGATTGCCTTGGAGTGACCGAGGCGCTGATTCGACGGTCGGTGAGTGAGGCGACCTGGTCCACATATTCCAGAGCCTGGGAAGAGTGGTTTGGTATGGTTCAGACTTTGGGTGAGGTGGTTGGAGTCGGGGACGAGGTATTCTTGGTGTTGTATTTTATCGGACGGAATGTAGAAATGGGAGTTTCGGTGTCGTCATTGAACAGTAAGTTAGCGGGGTTGGCGTTTTTGTTTAAGTTGATGGGTCGCAAGGATTGCACTAAGGATTTTTTGGTGCGGCAAGCGGTTAAGGGATACCGCCGGGGCCGTCGATTGGCGGATTGTCGCCGCCCGGTGTCTTTTGAGTTGTTGGGCGCGTTGTTTCAGGTGCTGCCCGGAGTGTGTTCATCGGAATATGAGGTCCTGCTGTTTAAGACGGCTTTTTCCTTGTCATTTTTTGGGGCGCTGCGTATCGGGGAATTAGTTGCTTCATCGAAAAGGGGGTTTGATGGATTGCAGTGGGCCGATGTGCATTGCAGTGGGGTTTCGGTGTTTTTTTGACTGACCAGGTCGGGCGGGGGGCGAGGGTGGAGTTATTTGGTGGGGACGGGTCTCCGGTTTGCCCGGTACAGGTGGTGGCTCGTTTCCTGGAGTCTCGCCCAGCTGGGTCAGGACCCCTTCTGTTGCATGCGGATGGTTTGGCATTGTCTAGGTATCAGTTTACGGCAGTGTTCAGAAAATGTCTGGGGGTATTGGGGTTTTGCCCTTCAGACTTTGCGTCCCACTCCTTTCGGATTGGGGCAGCTACTGAGGCAGCACGCTGGGGGTTGAGCGAGGGGGTATTACGGCACATCGGCAGGTGGGAATCAAGGCGTTTCCGCCTGTATGTTCGTCCGCAGTTGCTTTGAGTGGTTATTTGTGGGGTTAGTCGGGGTATGTATGTTGTCCTGTTTGTCCCCTCAGTTATGGTAAAGGGGGGAGGATGGTTTGGGCACCTTTAATACTGGGGATGTGGTGTGTTGTTTTTCTTTTCAGATAGGGGCTCCTGCCTTATTTGGATAATGGGCCACTCGTATGTCCACTGGGGAGCGAGAAGAGCGGACGTACGGCCTGACGGACGTCAACTGGGCATTCCCTGGGAAGAGGCTGTGGTTCGGTGGATCGGTAGGCCCGGCCTGCTGTGGAGACGAATTGTTCCGGATTTTGAACATTATGCTAGGCTGGACAGGCCCCCCCATGTTTTGGTGCTTCATGCTGGGGGGAATGATTTGGGGCTGAGGTCCATGTGGGAGCTCATCCGGGACATAAAATTTGATTTTTTGCGGCTGCGCATGGATTACCCAGACTTGCTCATAGTCTGGTCTGACATGGTAGCACACATGCAATGGAGGTGGGCCAGGTCTGTGGTGGGCATCAATAGGTCCAGGGTCAAAATTAATCGGGAGGTGGCCAAATTCTTGAGGAGGAATGGGGGTTTAGCGGTGAGACACCATGAGCTTGAGGAGGAGCCCTGGAGATATTTGCGAGGGGATGGTGTGCATTTGACCGATGTGGGAATCGACATGTGGTCTCTGGGTTTGGAGGAGGGTGTGCAGAGGGCCCTGAGGGTGTGTAGGGCCTCTCAAACCTGAGGTGTCAGGTTTGAGTGGCGGTGGCGGGGTGCAAGGTACTTGTGAAGGTCATATGGGCACCTAAAGGGCATGGTTTAGGGACCCGTCTGAGGGCGGCTCCCAGTTGGTATATGGGTACCTGCTAGTTGTCTCTGAGTCGGAGGCTTTAGCGACTTGAGGCCTGAGAAGTGGCTAGCAGGTACAGTCATGTGTTATGCCTATTGAACCTTGTGCCCCATGGTGGTGATAAAACGCAAAAGAGATATATAGATATATAGGTAAAAAGGTTTTTTACGTTATTTATGTTAATTATAAAAGTTATATTTTGGTTAATAAAATAAGATTGGCTGTTGTGGCCAATTCAATCCACCCCGTGTTGTGTGATCATTGGAGGGTGGGATGGGCTATTGGTAACGGGTGCAGCCATAGTTAATACCATAGTCATGAGTGGAGACAGCGTAAACGTTTATGCTTACAATACACATGGAAATACACTATACTGTACACAGTATAATGGTCACAAGCCATTGAGTGTTGCCTTTTGTCTGTTTTACAATACAATTTTCAAGTTATACATACATGTCAAAGCAGTATAGTTAGAACTGAATTATGAACGCAAGGACAACACCTCTGCTCCTTCAGATCTGAGAAAGATCTGATTTTGCCAGAGTCTTGCAAGATAATAAGCAAGGGATATGAATCACATTTTGGTGCTGCAAGGAGCTAAATTAGTCTGCGGTTCAGCGAAAAGAATATACTTAGCACTCCCTACTGTGAAGAGATATATACTACGTGGTATGATGGAGCAATTATATGTTAACGATAGCATAAAAGAGAATATTTAGGAAGCACTTTATCGCTATAAAAGGGTACACTCTGCATTATGCTGTATGGCAAGATATAAAAAAGAAATGGGGATCTATTTTTCAGGAAACCATTATCCAAAAAGCTTCAAAAACTAGACAATCACTGTTTTTTCTTAAAAACAAGTTTCAGTGTGTCAGAAAGTTGAAAGACTTTAATTTTATTTATATTGCTTTCCACTAATTTGGGGAACTACACTAGAAGTATACTTTTAAATTGTGTTTTGGAGAATTTGATTCTACTAATAAAGCCTACGTGCTATTGCTAAATGGTAATGAAGACGAGCAGGGTACCCGTTGGCCTGCTGCATGAACCTTAGGGTTCTTAGGGGCACTGAGAGTGTCTTCATAATGGAAAATTGATATCACTTACCGTAATTTTCCTTTCGTGGCCCATCCTCATGGCAGCACATAAGGGGTTACACCTCCTTTGGAGCCCCGCATGACCGCATGTTCCAAGCTGAATAAAATACAGTACCTCCTCCAACTACGATGTTCGATACCTTAGCCTGCGACAGGCCACTTAGGAGAGAGTCCTGTCCTGACATGAAGATTGGCTAGGAAAGGAAAAATATGGTAAGAGAATCGATCTCTCTTGTCCCGAAATTGCTGGTTGCATATTTACTTTGCAAGGTTGAATGAAGGCTGCACAGACCTTCAAGCTAGTCCTTACCTATATCTTCCAAGCAATCCTGCCATAACTGTCCCAAAGGCTGTCATCCTCTAGTCAAATAAGCTTTCAATTGTTTCAGAGCGACAAAGCCTACTTCCTGCATGCCAATCTAATCATCCTGGTAACCCAAGTTTGGATGACTCTTGAGGGCCTGGTGGCTAAATGAAAAGATTGTACACTTTCATCCTTTTACCAAGTACACTGTTAGTAACTTGACCATGTGTAAGAAAACTGAAGTCTTCTTGTTGTGCGCTCAGTGCCTCTCGTGTGAAAACTCAGAGGGACTACTTCCCAGTTTTTCTGGAAACTGGATACCACTTTAAAATTTAACTTTGGAGATAGACGTGGCATTCTTATCTCTGGTAAAAAGGAAAAAAAAAAAGACACCAAAGGGCCCTTGCAGGAAAGTGTTGCAATCTTCAACATCCTTCTGTCTGAAGTAGTTACTGTTAGGAGAACTAGTTTTACCGTGAGGTACTTCAAAGGAAATTAACCCTTTTGGAACAAAGGGTGCTCCCAGATCCAAGCCTAAGTCCCACAGAGGGAACAAGGATTTCCCTCAAGGTCATATGGAATGTCATCTGGAAGAAGCATATGGTCACTGGCTTTTGCACCTATCTGCCACCTGTGAAACGATAAAGTAGAGATCTGTACTTTAAATGGAGTTGTATGCCAGACCAACCTCTAGCGCTGACTGTAAAATGTCAAGGATATTTGCTAGAGCAGGGAACACCAGAGAGAAAGCTTTGGCTGAGCAGACAAAACAGACTTCTTTCATATCCTCTCCTATGTAGCGTTCATGGATGATCTTCTGGTCACCAAGGTCTGAACAACCTCAGATGAGAATCCCCGCACCTCTAGTGTTGCCTATTCCATAGCCAGGCTATTAAAAGTAGTCTCATTGGATTGGGGCGCTGTTACTGACCCTTTCATAAAAGATTTCATTTGACCAGAGACAGAGATCAAACAGAAAATTCCATGGCACTGTGAACATATCTTGTCTTTGCATTGGTATCCTGTTGCAAATATCAGAAGCTGCATGTTCAGTAAATCTTCTCCCTGAGAAGTACTGCTGGAACACCCCATAGGGCCAATATTGATATGAGGCACTTGTTGAAAATATATTCTGCCTAACTGAGCCAATGATTGGATTTGCTTCCCTAGTAAGAAGACCATCCTTAACTGACTGTAAGTGGTTCTCCACCCCATGAAAAGTTTCTTTGCAAGATTTAACAAGAAAATACTTTTGGTGTCCCCTTGTCAGGCAATGTAGGCTACTAATGTCTTGTTGTCAAACTTACTCAGTCCCCTTGAAGATTCTAAAAGGCTTGCAATTCTAGAAAAAGGCTTCCTTCCACTCAAGATATTTGGGAAGTATGCGCTTCACCACGTTCCAAAGGTCTTGCACTTGTTTCTTCAGATTGTGGACTCCCCAGCCCCATAGACTGGCATCTGGCTTCAGAATCATCCTATCTGCTGGGCTGAGAGGCATGCATCCGATAGGAGCACAGTGGCAATGTCCAAAGTTCCAGTTGTTGATTTTGTATAGGCACAAAGATTAGGCTAAAGATGGCAAACTGAAATGCCCTCATGTGCCACTTGGCCAAAGTACCACCACTGCCAACAAGATCTTCAAAAATATTCCTGGGGCTGTGCCAATTCTGTAAAAGGCAGACATCTGAACTGGAAGTGACATCTGGCCACCGCAAATCTCACACTGGTCCTCCTGCTGAACTGTCCCTGTGACTGTCTGCATGGACTCCATCTGGAACCTCTTGGTGTATATGAACACATTTGATTCCTTCAAACTGAAACAGGCCAGAGGGCTCCTGCCTTAGGTACTAGAAAAACTCGGGAGAAAGGCCCCCAGATGATTCTAGGTTTTTGGCATCACTGGCATGATGGCCTTGTAGCAGTATAAAAATCTTGCAAACATTTTCTCTTCTAAAATCTGTTGGACATAAATTTCATGGATTCAGTGGTCAGCTTTGGAATTCTCCATTGTAGTCCCACCTGTCTTCTGGACCCACTGGTCTTTGATGATTGTCATCCAAACCCTCCAGAAGGAGGTTACAATCAACCTCACTCAGGCTCCCTGGCCCCAACTGGAAGAGATTTGGTGGACCAAAAATAATCATATATTATTGTCTCAGTTGGTACTTACATAGCCAGATAGAATGTCATGTGAGTGTAGAACGCTATTCGGTTAAAAACAGCAGACCAGATAGGTGGAATACGTGGCTTCCCAGTATCTGAGGCTCCCATGAGAGAGGAATAATGATAGATGTAATGATGGGATATATAGTGATTTATGGTCTTTTATTGTTTTCCTCCTCCTAGTTGCTACCTAAAGGCAGACAAATCCCGCAGAGACCTCCCCTTCGACACCCTCTGTAAAGAGAAGGTTTTTTTTTTTAACTAGGCGTCACCAAAGGAAACACTGGGGTGGGCAAGAAAATGCCGGGTCCTAAGAAAGAAATAGAGAGAATAAAAAAGAAAAAAAAGAAAAGAAGACTTGGTTACCAAGTCCTTAAACACTGTAATAGCTGGGGCCACAGGGCCCGGAGGATTAAATAGTGAAGCATTGGCTAACTTCAAATTTTTTATGTAATTTGAGGTTGCAATGCTAGAATGGTAAGAATTACAGGTCATATGTTGCTGGATACTAATCTTTCTGACAAATTTTTTAATATCCACAAATGTTTCAAATTTGTTCAAAGACTTAGGCCGCGTACACACGGGCGGATTGTCTGTCCAACTTAGTCCGCTGAACAGTGTTTCAGCGGACAATCCGCTCGTGTGTGGGCTTCAGCAGACTTTTTCAGCGGACAGTCTGACGAACAAAGTCTTACGGAATTTCCGTAAGACAGTCCTTTCAAACTTGGTTTTGTCCGTCCAAACTTGGTTTCAGCGGACAGTCCGCTCGTGTGTAGGCAAGTTGGACGGACTAAGTATGGCGCATGCTCAGAAAGGGTTTACACGGCCGAAGGTTGCATTGCAGTGTATAGGATGTCGTTTTTCTAGTCCCGTCGTACGTGCTGTACACGTCATCACGCACGCTTTCAGCGGACTGTCTGCTCATCGTGTGTGGTCAAGTCCGTTCATGCTAATTTTGAACGGACTGTCTGTCGGATTGTCTGCCGAACTTAGTTGGGCAGACAATCCGCCCGTGTGTACGCGGCCTTAGAGGGGGAAAATTTCAAACCATGCTTCTCTTCATTAGTCAAAAGAGCTTTACTGAGATTGAACAGACCAGAGTCTTTTAAATACGCTTCCTTTTTTGCGTGGATTCACCCCCCCCCTCTGGGACCCCTTTTGGATTTATGTTTTTTTTGAGATTTTGTTGACGGCACTAGAATGCGCTGTACTGGTGTGAACTAGGTAATTGGAATCAAAGTTAAACACTGTCCATTAGGGGAGCAACGGATCAAAAAACTCACAGATAGGATTGTTCCTCGGATCAGAGTCACGGATCGGATAATTTTTCGGATCAGCAAATAATAATTGAATTTGCAAAAACCTGTGAATGAAAAAAGAAAAAGGGGTAAAGGTGCGCTATGGACCCTAAATTATTAATAAAACTACACCTATAGGTGAGCAACCCAATCTACAGAAAATTAAGAAAAATTGAAGTGAAATGAAATAAAATAAAAAATAACAAGAAACAAAAACCCTAGTGGTGAAAGGAAGGGGCTGCCACTACCTTTTAAATTCACCCAAAGGTGAGTAACGTGAGTATATATCAAAGGTGGTAGTAACGGCGCACACCTGCTATTAATTGTACTTATTGCAAGTATTTGCTAATCAATATGTTATATATATGCCCGATTTTGTGTGCATGTGTGGGAGAATAAAAAATGTGACATAAAGATGTATGCGTGATAAAGTCTTGCGTGAAATTGTGAAAATATTCTAATGACCAATAAAAGCCAATAGATATCAAGTAGCCTATGCTATGTGAAACAAATGCTCTGCAAGTATAAGTCACTGTCAATATGCGCAAGGGTATTGAAATTTTAATGTGCTTGGTGCAAAGCATTCATAGTAAAGTGCACAATGCTCCTGAAAAATGCTGGAATGAAGGAGTGTTTAGTGCAAAACATTCATTATAAAGTGCACGGTGCTCCTGAAAAAATGCTGGAATGACAAAAAGTGCTGCTTGCTATTTAAAGTGCCAAGATATAATTACAGTCTTTATGCATTTATGAGATCGCTAGGTAGCTCCAGACGACGTCCGGTGATGAAACGCGTAGGGCGTGGCCTAAGGTGTATGCACTCTCGTATAGCGGCGGCGGCGGTGAATTCAAACACATTGTGACTCATACTGGATTATTTGAATGCCGGTTTTATCTTACACTGTGTGAGTAGCTTTCTATTAATTTATTAAATAAAATTTAAATACTGGATTACACTATGTTTGCCTCATCTTACTTTCCATGAGGAAATCCCTGGATTATCACTGGATATCTAACCGGACCAGCTCAGCATAGCGACACAGGGGCTCACACTGTGAAGGCGCATTAACCCCTTAAGGGGATGGGGAGCTGGTGAGTGCGGATTATGGCCTTTTTACACCAAAATCGCACCGGTTGCTATCCAGAAATCCTGAAGCACTCTGTCACCTTTGTTTAAGAAGAACTTTTTATTGGAGTTTTATTGGAGTTTTATTGGAGTTTTATTGGAGCTTTATTGTTTATGGTTTTCTGGCGTTGGACTTTTTATATCAATTTTTTATATCAATTTTTTTACTGCATGCCTCTACCTAGCGATCTCATAAATGCATAAAGACTGTAATTATATCTTGGCATTTTAAATAGCAAGCAGCACTTTTTTGTCATTCCAGCATTTTTTCAGGAGTACCGTGCACTTTATAATGAATGTTTTGCACTAAACACTCCTTCATTCCAGCATTTTTCAGGAGCATTGTGCACTTTACTATGAATGCTTTGCACCAAGCACATTAAAATTTCAATACCCTTGCGCATATTGACAGCGACTTATACTTGCAGAGCATTTGTTTCACATAGCATAGGTTACTTGATATCTATTGGCTTTTATTGGTCATTAGAATATTTTCACAATTTCACGCAAGACTTTATCACGCATACATCTTTATGTCACATTTTTTATTCTCCCACACATTCACACAAAATCGGGCATATATATAACATATTGATTAGCAAATACTCGCAATAAGTACAATTAATAGCAGGTGTGCGCCGTTACTACCACCTTTGATATATAGTCACAAAAACCTGTGAATATTCCACCACCATATAGTCCCCACTGTAATATACATCTCCCCCACTGTAATATTGGCTGAGCATGGCTGGGTACGGCTGGGTATTATCGAGTATTGCAGGGTATGGCTGGGTATGTCCAGAGTATTGGCAGAGTATTGGCAGGGTATGGCAGAGTATTGGCAGGGTATGGCAGAGTATTGGCAGGGTATGGCAGAGTATTGGCAGAGTATGGCAGAGTATTGGCAGGGTATTGGCAGGGTATTGGCAGGGTATCGCAGAGTATTGGCAGGGTATTGGCAGGGTATCGCAGAGTATCACAGAGTATTGGCAGGATATTGCAGAGTATTGGCAGAGCATTGGCAGGGTATGGCAGAGTATTGCACGGTATTGCAGAGTATGGCAGGGTATTGCAGAGTATGACAGGGTATTGCAGAGTATTTGAAGAGTATGGAGGGATGGCTGTGTCTGCACTTGTCACAAAGCAGCGGTTTGGGCTCTACAGATGCATCCCACAGTGCTGCTGCCATCCGATCTCTCCCCTCCACTGTACAGATCAGTACACAGTGGGGAGAGAGGAACCGGCATCATCATGACGCCGGTTTGTTTACAAATGATCGCTCCGTCATTTGACGGAGTGATCACATTGAAACGCCGACCGGTGCACCAAGATGGCCACCGCTTCGGAACTAGGCCGAAGCCGCGGCCTTTCCTAAGACCGAGACTGCGGATCACGGCGTGTGCCGATCCGAACGGGGTGACCCGTTCGGATCACGGATCGCTGACGATCCGTTGCACCCCTACTGTCCATACATTCTTGATGCCGAATAAAAACACACTGGACTGCATCTGGTGTGAACAAGTCCACTTTCTCATCCATAAGTTCTGTGAAGGCAACCGAGTTATAAAGAGGCAAAGACACTTTCTGCACCAGACACTAGAAGGCAGCATTCACCCCTGGAAGTGCAGTACATAAACATACATCAGCCATCTTATATGGGTAAAGCTTAGAGAACCTGTTAATGGAAATTGGTCTTCTGACAAGATCTCTGTCATCCTTCATCAACGAGTGATTTATGCTCTATGCTTATAGAAAAGACCATCCTTAATCAACGAGCAATTTACGCTCTATACTAATAGGAAAAGAACAACCTTAATCAATGAGCACTTTACGCTCTATCATTGTGGGGAAAGACCATCCTCCATCAACAAGCGATTTACGCTCTGTTGTTGTGGGAAAAGACCACCCTCCATCAATGAGCGCTTTACGCTGTATCAATGAGCCCTTTACGCTCTATCTTTGTGGGAAAAGACCATCTTCCATCAACGAGCACTTTATGCTCTATCATTGTGGGAAAAGGCCATCTATCTTCAACGATCGCTTTAAAGAGGAAGTAAACCCTGATGGGTGTTACTTCCTCTTTGTTTCCCTGCAAAGGTAAAGCATAATGGGCTACTATGCATCGCATAGTAGCCCATTATGTGACACTTACCTGCAGGAGAAGCCCGCAATGTTCCCATCTTCCTTGCTAGTAGCGAGCGTCCATTCTTAACCCCTCTTCCTTCTTGGGCCGCAAACTCCAGATCTGTGACTGGCCAGAGCCATGTGATGTCACGTGACGTCACTTTCACACCTTTAACGGCATGACCCAAGCTACAAACAGCACAGAGTGCCCTTTCTAACTCTGGCACATGAGCAGAAGAAATCGCCATATGGTCTAGGAGATATTTCAAGCACCTACAGGTAAACCTTAATCTAGGCTTACCTGTAGTTTAAAGTGGTTGTAAAGGGTTTACAACCACTTTAAGCTCTGTCATTATGGGAAAAGACCATCCTCCATCAACAAGTGATGTATGCTCTATCACTGTGGGAAAAGACCATCCTTCATCAAAGAAACTATTTACGCTCTATCATTATGGGTGTTGCTTGTGGCGTGGATATTTGCAGCATACTTAATGCTATGGCCGCCTTAATAGAGCTTAGAATTTTAGACAAACCACATTCTTGTGAGGCAACCTGTGCAATTAAATTTCTCTGCCACTGCATGCAGGGCCAAAATACACCCAGAGCTTGGTGAGGCATTTTCTATAATGCTGGTATAAATGCATGTGCCTATTTCCTAGATCCTGTCCTTTCACAAGGTAAGTGGAAATGACTCCTTTAGAGTGTCTTGACCACATGCTTAATGAATGTGACAACCTGTTAGGTGTCATCATCCTGGTCAGGGTAAAATGATCATTGGCGGAGCATTTGCGTTCAGGGTTTCTGCTCCTAAAATAATGCAAAACACCTTAATTTGCATAATTTCCTTGAGCACTCTTTTAAAAACCATGTCCCACTTTGCCCCCTCCTACCTTTGCTAATCTTCTGTGCCACTAAAAGGTGTGGCAAGCTCATATTTGCACAAAATATATGGAGAAAAGCATATTACCTCTCACCAAAAAACAGGTACACTGTCTCCTTAAGAGCCATGTGCTTTCACCCACTCACTTCAGAAGTACCCACAGGTGAGCCCAGGCAGCACTTCTAAAGGCAGGCAGCAGACACAGTCAGATTCTGAGACAAAAACCAGTCAGACTGTCAAACCCACAGAAGTACACAGCATAGAGGGGAGCCAGGACAGCCCATTCAGTGGCAGACAGGAGTCAGAATCTGAGGTAAGTCCTTTGCTTGGCAGGACTGCAGAGAGAGAGGAAGAGAAGCCCTCCCAACGGCAGACCTTGAAGATCATTTACACAATTGCATGGCGTCTGGCTGTTCCCATCCTGTGCTGCCCATCTCCCTGCACTCTGTGACACCATTCACAGCTGCTCTCAGACTGACAATAAAGCCAGGAGAGCAGTGCAGTGCACTGCATATAAAAAGAAAGGAAAAAAACCCAAAGGGAGTGGCAATGATGACATTTCAGAGCTCTTATAATACCACACATGTACAATGTCAATGCAGTTTAACCCTTTCCCGCCGAGCGTACGCAGATATGCGTACTCGGCTTCCGGGGGTTATACCGGGATGATGCCCGCACCTGCAGGCATCATCCCGGTACCGTTTTTTGCAGCAGGCGATTGGCTATCCAGCCATAACAACCAAAGCGGCTAAAAGCCGCTCGGCTGTTATGCCGGAGGAGCGGGAGGGGACGTCCCCGCCTCCCGCCGCTGTTACCGGTGCTCCCGCTCGATCGGGAGCACCGATTCGTAATCCGACGCCTCCGGCTGCTGGGGAGGAACTGGAACGAAGCTGTAATCGGCTTCGTTCAAGTCTTCTCATCGTAAACACGGAAGTGACGTCATGACGTCACTTCCCGTTTACTCGGCTGCCAATGGCGCCGGTTTAAAAAAAATATCCGGTATTCAGAATCGCCGTTTTCGGCGATCTGAATACATTGAAGTGTAAAGGAGGGGTGGGGGGTCTTTTAGACCCCCGATCCCTCCATAAAGAGGACCTGTCACCACCTATTACTGTCACAAGGGATGTTTACATTCCTTGTGACAGCAATAAAAGTGATCAATTTTTTTATTTATTTTTTAAAAAAAATTTAGTCATTTTAAAATAAATAAAAAAATAAAAAAATTTTTTTTAAAGCGCCCGCCGTCCCCGCGAGCTTGCGAAGCAAAGAAAACGCATACGGAAGTCGCGCCCGCGTATGTAAACGGTGTTCAAATCACACATGTGAGGTATCGCCGCGATCGTCAGAGCTAGAGCAATAATTCTAGTACTAGACCTCCTCTGTAACGCTAACCTGGTAACCGTAAATTTTTTTTAAAGCGTCGCCTATTGAGATTTTTAGGTACCGTACTTTGTCGTCAATCTACAAGTGCGCGCAGTTATAAAGTGTGACATGTTTGGTATCTATTTACTCGGCGTAACATTATCTTTCACATTACGCAAAAAAATTGGGCTAATTTTACTGTTTTTTTTTTTTTATTCATGAAAGTGTCCCTTTTTCCAAAAAGTTGCGTTTAAAACACCGCTGCACAAATACCGTGTACAATCGCCGTTTTATTCTCTAGAGTCTCTGCTAAAAAATATATATATAATGTTTGGGGGTTCCAAGTAATTTTCTGGCAAAAAATATGGATTTTAACCTGTAAACACCAAATTCCAAAAATAGGCTTAGTCATGAAAGGGTTAAGCATCATTTTTCCTGCGACCTTGGCACCCAGTTCTTAGAAGGATTTACCTCTAGCATTCAGGATCTTCCAACTCCATGATAGACTGAACATGGAAGGTTTGATTCGGCAGGGGGGATGCAGCAAACAAATTACTTACCAACTGCAATCAACATGTGGCCTGGAGCTGACCAAAAAAGAACATCTTGGTGGGGGGGGGGGGCTGTCTTTTATTCAGCATGGAACATGTGGTCATGTGGGGTTCCAAAGGAGGTGTTAACCCGTTATGTGCTGACGTGATGTGCTGACGTGAGGTGGGCCAGGAAAAAGCATATGTATGTGTTGTTAGTATCAATGAATCTGCATATTTATCACTCACTGGAGTGTAGGCAAACTGAAATTCTTTGCTAGTTTACATATGTCAGAAGGCAATACAGACATACTAAAAGTAATAGAAAAGCAAACAGAATGCACCTGCTTGCACAGAAAAACACTTGTAAATGATGGTGTCATGAATTTACAAAAAAAATACCTAATCAGAGCATATCAGCAAGCAAAAAACTTCCATCTGGTGTCAGATAAGCAAGATTATCCCTCTAAATTGGCTAGTAAGAGGAAAGATAAGATACAGATGTAACAGTGGACATTGGATGGCAGAATATTGTACCAGCAACTCGTCCAGAATCTCTAACTCTAATGGGGACTGAGATGGCACTATGGAACAAAGTACCTCCACTGATGCGTTTCAGGGCACTGCTTCTTTATCAGTTTGTAACTACACTCCAAAGGATCAAGACTTAATGCCAAATGCTGTAGTTCTTTGTGTCAGCAAAAATGAGGCTCTTAGGTTGGAGCTGAGAATGAGGCCAACATGTAAACAACTGGAGTTGTCAAATAAAGCAAGGAAAATGCTTGAAACCATTGTCAAGATGAAATGCAGCATTGGCAAGGAAAACAACCAGCATAGGAGAAAAGGGGGAACATATTTTTTATCTCCTACTCACCATCTTAACAGAAAGGATCCTATTGCAGTATGTCACCCAACACACAGGGGTGGGGAAGAAATTAATTAAAAGCAGGTTTCCATAAAAACATGAATACGCATCATTATTATAATATGATGATTAATGATTATTCTAAAATTAGTAAACTGATGATAAAGAACATATTTTAAAACGATATAGAAATCAATTTCTAAAAACAACACAAACCATGAAAACTGAATTTTTATGGTCTGTATTAATTGTTTTTATTATTGTAATTATTATTATTATGATTTTTATCAACTTTTAACATAACTTATATGAAATAAGTAATGTTTTATAATATTTATTGTTAGTGCAATGTATTCTAACTTATCGTAAACATTTTTTGTAATATCTCCAGTGGCTCAAGCAGGGTAAATCTAAATGAATTTGATAAAAATTTAATAAAACATTTGTGCAACAATTTCATACATAACCTTTTTAAAAATCATTAGGGTTCATAATAGTGAGGGGGTCAGTTCTTGCAAGCCTAAAGGATTGCTTAAAGCAGACCTGTACACTCACAAAATTTCTCTGTAGTAAATAATGCTTTATATTGCTATGACAAAACAGGAGAGCGCAGGGCAATGTCAGTATAAAATTCACTTACACGTTAACCACTTAACCACTTCCCACCCGGCCAATGTATATATACGGCCGGGTGGGAGCCGCCTGCTCCTGATAGGACGTTCAGGAACGTCCTTCAGGAGTAGCAGGATCGCGCGCGCGCGCGCCCGCGCAGCGGCGCGATCCCGATGTGCTCGTGTCACCCGGACACGGCACATCTCAGATCGGCAGGAGGGCTCTGTGATTGGCCCTCCTGATCACATGACGGCCGTGTCCAATCACGGCCGTCATGTGATGTAAACAAACAGCCGGTTGCTAGGCAATCGGCTCTCCTCTCCTCACACGGAAGTCATCGCAGAGGAGAGGAGAGCGGATCGCTGCAGCCGGCTGATGATCAGTGAGTATGGGCTGCTTTTCACAGCTTTTTACTCACTGATCATCAGTGTAGTGTCAACACACAACACACCACACAGTACAAACACAGTCCCCACATATGTCCCCAAAACACACATGTCCCAAAACATACATGTCCCCAAATAATAAACACATGTCCCTAATAATAAAAACATGTCCCCCACATATGTCCCACTAAAATCACATGTCCCAATGATTATCTGCACACATATGTACGTGATCACCTGCACACATATGTACATGATCATTTGCGTACATATGTCCGTGATCACACAAACCAATTATTATACACTTAACGGAATTTTTTTTACCAAAAACATGTAGCAGAATACATTTTGGCTTAAATTTATGACAAAATTTGATTTTATTGGATTTCTTTTCAAATAGAAAAAAGAAAATATTGTTTTTTTCCCAAATTTCCGCTTTTTTTGCGCTTATATCGCAAAAAAAAAAAACGGAGTCGTGAATAAATACCACCAAAATAAAGCTCTATTTGTGCGAACAAAATGATAACAATTTCATTTGGGTACAGTGTAGCATGACCGCGCAATTGTCACTGAAAGCGCTAGAGCGCTGAAAGCTGAAAATTGGGCTGGGGAGGAAGGGGGTGAAAGTGCCCTGTATTGAAGTGGTTAAGGACCAGCCTCGTTTTGAGATTTAGGTGTTTACATGTTTAAAACACTTTTTTTTTGCTAGAAAATTATTTAGAACCCCCAAACATTATATATTGTTTTTTTTTTCTAACACCCTAGAGCAGTGATGGCGAACCTTGGCACCCCAGATGTTTTGGAACTACATTTCCCATGATGCTCCACTACACCGCAGAGCGCATGAGCATCATGGGAAATGTAGTTCCAAAACATCTGGAGTGCCAAGGTTCGCCATCACTGCCCTAGAGAATAAAATGGTGGTAATTGTAATATTTTTTTTCACACCGTATTTGCGCAGCAGTCTTGCAAGTGCACTTTTTTTGAAAAAAAAAAAATCACGATTTGAATAAAAAAATAAGACAACAGTACAATTAGCCTATTTTTTATTTATTTTTTATATTGTGAAAGATAATGTTATGCCGAGTAAATTTATACCCAACATGTCTTTTACCCTTAAAAATCTCCATAGGCGACGTTTAAAAAATTCTACAGGTTGCATATTTTGCGTTACAGAGGAGTTCTAGAGCTAGAATTATTGCTCTCGCTCTACTGATCACGGCAATACCTCACATGTGTGGTTTGAAACCATTTTTTCATATGCAGGCGCTACTCATGTATGTGTTTGCTTCTGCACGCGAGCTCGGCAGGACAGGGTATGTTTAAAAATTTATATTGGGAAAGATAATGTTATGCTGAGTAAATTGATACCCAACATGTATTTTACCCTTAAAAATCTCCATAGGCAACGTTTACAAAATTCTACAGGTTGCATGTTTTGCATTACAGAGGAGTTCTAGGGCTAGAATTATTGCTCTCACTCTACTGTTTGCGGCGATACCTCACATGTGTGGTTTGAACACCGTTTTTCATATGCGGGCGCTATTTACGTATGCGTTTGCTTCTGCACGCGAGCTCGGCGGGACGGGGCAAGTTTTAAAAATTTGTTTATTATTATTATTTATTTTACCTTTTATTATTTATTTTTACAAAGTTTAAAAAAAAAAAAGAGATCTGGGGTCAAAAAGTCCTCGGATCTCATTTAGACTAAAATGCAATAAAAAAAAAAAAAAAAAGTAATTTAAAAAAATCATTTAAAAAAATTGGGCCTTTAAGAGCTGCGGGCGGAAGTGACGTTTTGACATCACTTCTGCCCAGCACTTGTATGGAGATAGGTGGGTGCCATCTTCTCCTCACTCGTCAACATTCCAAGCAGGAGACAACACGCAATCACCTCCACCGCTGCTGACGGCTCCGGTAAGCAGCAGAGGGCCCTCTCCCGCCACCGATAAAAGTGATCTTGCGGTGAATCCGCTGCAGAGACTACTTTTATCTTGTAGCGGACTGCCTGCTGAAGAAGGGGATACCGGGGTTATGGCAGCTAGCTGCTGCCATAACAATGATAGCCTCCTTCAAACAGCTGGTGTAAAAACTGCGGCGGGTGGTCCGTGGTTAAAAAATGAATGTCCAGTCTAGTAGCAAGACATCACATCAGCTCATGAACCAGCACAACAACACCAATGGGGTGAAGGAAAAGAGCCAGGATCTACACATTGGGGGTTATTTACTAAAGGAAATTCCACTTGCACTGCAAGTGTACTTGAAAGTGCACTTGGAAGTAAAGTCGCTGTAGATCTGAGGGGGGCATGCAAAGAAAATAAAAGACAGCATTTGAGCTTGCACATGATTGGATGATAAAATCAGCAGAGCTTCCACGCGTTTCAGATCTACCCCTCAGATTTAGTTCAAAATGGATTTGCCTTTCATAAATAACCCCCCTTGTATTCTTTGGAACTGAAGCAATTCCAAATCATTTTACAAAAAAGTTACCACTTCAGAAGTTATGCGAGATATAAACTTTTTGTTTCTTTTCCCTAAACAGCAGGGTCCCCTCAGATCTGAATGAGAGGATTAAGATAATCTAGGACTTATATAACTCATCTTTACCAGTATTTTTTTTTTATAGGTTGATTCATATATATCTTTTATATGTATTTCTTGTTATCATATTTATATTTTGGGACTCTCTATGTGGCTAGGCTGTGGAAAAATCTCATGTGGTATCGCCATACTCAAGACACATAGTAGAATGTGTTTTGAGGTGTTATTCTAAGTGTAAAAAAATTTCTTTCTGCATTTTTACAAAAAATGGTGACAGAAACAAATGTGAAAAGACTCATATTGCTTTTAAGAAAATACACTGAGGTGTTTTCTTTCCAAAATGTGGTCATTCTGTGGGTGTTTCCCCTGTCCTGTTGCTCCAGGGCCTTCAAAAATATGATAAGCAGTAAAGAAATTAGATGCATAGGTTATGTCCCTAGAAAGCCTTGCTCCTTGAATTTTTGGCCTCTGTATGGGGCTAGGCTGGGAAAAATTCTACTTTTTATCCCATGGCAATACAGTAGAATTTTTCCCACATCGTTTAACAAGTAACTTGTTAAATTTACAACTTTATTTAAAAAAGTATTACATTTTTCAATTTTCAAAAAAATTGTGCCAAAAAATTACAACTTCAAAAAACGAACTACGTTCCCTAATAAATACTGTGGGCTACTTTCCAAAAAGAAGTAATTTTGTGGAAATGTGTACAGTTCTGGCACTTTAGGGCCTCAGGAATTGAACTAAGCATCAGGACTGATCAATTTTCAAATACTGTATATATACCATAGTTTGTAGACTCTATAACTTTCAAACATACTACACAGTATATGCTGATTGGATTATTTTTATATCTCCTTACAGCACCAGAATGTGATTCACATCCCTTGCTTATTATCTTGCAAGACTCTGGCAAAAGCAGATCTTTCTCAGATCTGAAGGAGCAGAGGTGTTGTCCTTCGCTTTCAGAATCCAGTTCTAACTATACTGCTTTGACATGTACTGTATATATAACTTGAAAATTGTATTGTAAAACAGACAAAAGGCAACACTCAATGGCTTGTGACCATTATACTGTATACAGTATATTGTATTTCCATGTGTATTGTAAGCATAATTATTTACACTGTCTCCACTCATTAAAATATCTATGATATATGTGTCTATTTCTAAATTGTATAAGCAGTTATGTCAATCTCCCACACACACGCTCTCTGTGATCAAAAAGATAAGCGATAGAAAGAAACAGAGCACAGTGCAACCCACTGCAACCAATCAAAAGTTAGATTTCATAAAGGCATTTCTCAGATGGTAATTTTTGTGTATTTATCTAGACATTTGCAGTGGAGGTTGGCTTCTTTCTTTTCACAATTAAGAGTTTTTATTGAAAAAGTAAGTATTACAATCACTGAAATGCAATAAAGTATGCAACAAAGCACATATAGAACATGGTAAGTGTTCGATTTGCCTTCTTAAAGCAGTATTACAGCATTGTTTTGTTTTTTTCTTTAAATAACAAGCATGTCATATTTACCTGCTCTGTGCAGTGGTTTTACTGACTAATACAGTAGGTGTAACAGAGATAAAAAAAGATGTATCTCTGCGCTGTGGTGGGGCTGTGGTGGTGGTGCATGTCCCCCTCAGATCTACAGCGACTGCACTTCCAAGTGCACTTGTAGTGCAAAGTGGATTTGCATTTAATAAATCAACCCCATTGTGTAGATCCTGGCTCTTTTCCTTCACGCTGCTGGTGTTGCTGTGCTGGTTCATGCGCTGATGTGATCTCTCGCTAACAGGATGGATTTGAAATGTAAGTGGATGCTTACATTAGGTGGATAAAGTGAATTTTTTTCCTGTTATACAAGCTGTACACTCACTACTTTACATTGTAGCAAAGTGTAATTTCTTCATTGTTGTCACATCAAAAGATTTAATAAAAAATTTACAAAAATGTGAGGGGTGTACTCTCTTTTGTGAAATACTGTATATTAAAAAAATAAATAAAATAGGGTGAAATCGTCATTTTATTTTAATAGTAAAGTAATAATAATAAAAAACAATGATACAAGAATGCCTGTGGTTGTAAACCCTCTCATATACCCAGTGAAGTGACTGGCCTTGGGTGATACACAGAGATTAAACAAATCCTTCTACATACGTTTTACTTGTTTATCTGCAGTCATCTCTACATCGCTTCAAAAGTGCAGATTTGTGATGAAATCCTCCTGCATCTGTGAGGAACAAAGAGGAGGGAATGGAGAGCTGCAGTTACAGCTCTTATACACTATATGAGAGCTGACTGGAGGAAAGGGAGACCTCCCCCCCTCCACACACGACACAGGGACAAAGTAAGAATACAATGCTGTGTTCTGAGTAGATAAGCTGTGTGCAGAGCTCCCTCCCCATCACAAATCTATCTCATGTGTCCGGAAAACTTCTCAGAAGTGACACATGCTGATAACTGGGGAATGAAGCACCAGAGAGAAACAACACTTAGAGCTTTGGCGATAAACAAGTAAACACTACAGAATATATGTGCTTTGTTCAGATTTCACTGCTGAGGTTTACAACTACTTTAACCAGCAAAGGATTATTGGTGCCTGTGTAGCAGAGCCATAAAGCTGGGCAGATACAGTGACAATTATGAGTACCGAGATATGTCTATGTGGTTACATTGTAATTTCCCTCCTGAGATCCACCACAGTCTTCCCCGGATAATGTGTAAATTCAGAACATATAACATATTTTATAGCTTTGGACTAAACTAATCAGTATTCTCAGAGAGCTATTCCAACACATTGGTAAAATTGTGTGTGTTGTGAATGATTCAATAGTAATATACAATTGTTAATCTCTCTCCTTTCCCCTATGCTTTTATTGGTATTGAATGTGATGCAGTAACACAAGACGTGGAATAGTCAAAGGTCTGTAAGACTTTCATAGAATTATGATGTATAACCTATAAACCAAAACAATCCAATTAGGAGCTCCTAGGCTTAGCTTAGTTAGAAAAATACAGACTGGCATTAGACTGATTGTTTATGGATTGCAGCATTTTCTATATTGTGCTAATAAAGGAAAGTCCTGTATTGTTAAAAATTATTTAAAACTTCCGTTTACTTTATTTGTTCCTAAAAAATGTTTATTGATTAACTTTTGTATGAAAATGTAATATTAAAAGGAAATATATTCAACTTTGTGAATTTAAAATCATTACAGTAATGATACCTACTATGTAATTACATTCCAGACACAGGTCATCATTTTGAAACTAAAAATATTAAGTTGCATACACTGTCGTGTATTCAATAGGTTTGATGTCTTTTTTTCTTTTAAATGAGAATCTGCTCAGAAATAGAAGTCTGAGGACAGGTCAAGACAATGTGAAGGGAAGACTGTATTGGCAGCCCAAGGTTACAAAGATGAAAGAAAATGAGAAATCATTGTCTCCCAACCTTTTAGCGAATTGTCGGCACAATTTATGGTCTTCATAAAACTATCTATATATTTAATGACCCAAAGATAGAAAGTGCAAATAAGCATGCAATGGTCCTATGGCCCGGATCACCCTGAAATTCATACAACTGTATCTGCTGAAAGGTTGAAGGGTCACTGAATTATATTTCAAAAAAGGAATATTATCATGTCTATCAGCTGTTAAGACACCTCAAGTCATTTTCTAGTGCACTCAATCTGATGAGTTTCCTATGTAGACCTATGGCAAATAAATGTTGAAAGTTAAACCACACTTGTAGTCAGATGGTAACTAAAAGACATATCCACATTTTTGATTGGGTGGAAAAATAGTTATAGAAGGTTTGAAATACATACTTTTTTTTAAAAGAAACATTAAAGTGGATCTTTAGCCTATAAGTTGCTGTGATTGGAGTTCTTTCCCCTTGCTATAACACTAATGGATTGTTAAGATTTTTTTTAAAGATCTCTACATACCTTTTTTTGTGTTCTCACTCTACTTCCTGCTCTCAGTGAATTACATAGTGTGTGCTACCAATGACTCCTGGGATATCTTCGTCACAAATCACAGAAGTCTTCAGGTAGCTTTTTTTCTTTCTTCTGAGAGTTCCGTGCTTGAAAGGGTGGAACAGGGTGAGGGAGAGGCACATCCAGAGACTATGGATCAGTTTTTGAGAGGGCGGTGTCTGTGTTCATGTCCGTGTGTGTATCCTTGTGTGTGCGTGTGTGTGTGTCTGTGTCTGTCTGCCTCTCTGTCTGCCTCTCTGTCTGTGGCATATCCCAGAAGAAAGAGCCACTGGCTTCACCTGCCCTTACATAAAATGGCTGCCAACACAATACAGGTCAGCAGTGTGCTATCAAATCATTACATGAAAAATACAGCTTAATTTTAAAAATAAACTCCCTAAATGTAATGACCAATATTTGTGGCTGCTGCAGGGTTTTTTATTTTGTCTTTTCCCCTCAGTATACAAAAAAACAAGGAATCTACAATGAGGTAATCATAAAATCCAGGCACCATTTTTTTTTGCAGCCTTCATTTTCCTGGCTTTACATTGAGCTGGTCTGATGGGCAAAGTTCCTGTACTTCCTGGTACCATAGAACCTTGCCATCACCATCCTGCCTCATGCACATTTATTTTGGTTAGTGAGACAGATCATCATAGAGATGGGACAATAGGAATACAATATGTAAGGTAGTGGTAGGCAAGCTTGACACTATCTGGAAGTGTGACCTAGTTGCCTGTACATACAGTACTTACCGTTTCTCTCAAAAATGTTTTAACCTGATAAATATAAAAAAATATACTAATAGCATTTAACATTTAGGCTAGGTTCACATTGCTGCGATGCGGGAACGCCGCGAATCCGCGGCATTTTCCCGCATCGCATTACTCCCACCGGCAGTTCACACTGCCCTATGCGGACGGCTGGGGGTGTCAATGTTATGTTAATGACACCCCCAGATCCGTCGGCATATCGCAGTGCAATCTGCCGACTCGCACAGGAATCGGATCGCATGGTGTGAACCCCCATGCGATCCGATTCCGTTGCGGACCCAAAAAAGGGTCCCGTGCGAGTTTGCTGCGGGACCGCTGCGAGTTCAGCCATACTATCTGTATGGCTGAACTCGCAGCGCTACGGAGATCGGATGTGATTTGCTGTGCGAATCACATCCGGTTCTCCCCCCGCAGCGGTGTGAACCCAGCCTTAGGGATGAGCCAAACTGCCTGGGTTTGGTTAGCAAACAGTTTAAAAAATTTTGCTCTACTGTATGTTTTTTTGCAAACTTAGATGCAAACCTGATTAAGGCTGGGTTCACACCGCTGCGGGGGGAGAACCGGATGTGATTCGCACAGCAAATCACATCCGATCTCCGTAGCGCTGCGAGTTCAGCCATACAGATAGTATGGCTGAACTCGCAGCGGTCCCGCAGCAAACTCGCACGGGACCCTTTTTTGGGTCCGCAACGGAATCGGATCGCATGGGGGTTCACACCATGCGATCCGATTCCTGTGCGAGTCGGCAGATCGCACTGCGATATGCCGACGGATCTGGGGGTGTCATTAACATAACATTGACACCCCCAGCCGTCCGCATAGGGCAGTGTGAACTGCCGGCGGGAGGTGTGCGATGCGGGAAAACGCCGCGGATTCGCGGCGTTCCCGCATCGCAGCAATGTGAACCTAGCCTTAAATCTATAGGAGGCGTATCTTGTTATTAAATTCTTTCCATTTGTAGGGATTATAGGCAAGCTATTGTCAAACAAAATTAATGGAACCTGAGCACTGCCACATGGAAACATGTACTGATGAAAAAAAAAAGTGTCAGCTCTCTCCAACACCTCCAATACAATTGCATAGAACAACTGGAGGTATACAGAGGACATACTGTACACCACCTACTCAGCACTCCCAAACTATGAGCCAGTGTCCATAGTCTGTTAAGAAATAGGTATCCAGACAAGTCATGATAGGTGTCCAGATCCAGCGAGCTCTTCTGCAGCTCCTGGCATGGGACCTTAGAGGGATCCATTTACGAATGCATGAAAAGAAACACAAAGGCAGGGAGCTGGGGTAAATAGGATCAAAACTACAACAAGCCAGCTGCTTAATCCCTGAAAGGCGTTGCTGCCCACTCATCTCTGATATCACTCCTGTCATTCCGTGTCTCTAATTATGGCCTTAGAGGTCGCCTATCCTTTATCCTCGGGTAGTCCTCTGCCACTTCTTTCCTCTTTTTCTTAGGAAACTAAGGAACTTAGTAAACTTAGAACTTAGGAAAATCTGCACAATTTTTGCATCAACATGAATCAGTACAAGACAGTCTTGCAGACATACAGGAACATCTTCCAGTCTCTCAGTTGCCTTGCTTGCAACTGCAGTGGACTACCTGAAACACACTTCAGGTGCTGGATTTCTAGCCATCAATAAACAAAAGCGAACGCATAAGTACATAGCGACCACATATGTAAACGCGTTCAACAAACGTTAGAGTGAGAGCAACAATTCTATCCCAAGACCTCCTCTGTAGCTCTAAACATGTAATCTGTAAATATTTTTAAAGCTTTGCCTATGGAGATTTTTGAGTACAGATGTTTTGGCACCATTCCACGAGTGTGCGCAATTTTAAAGCATGACATGTTCAGTATCTATTTACTTGGTGTAACATCATCTTTCACATTATACAAAAATTGGGCTAACTTTAGTGTTTTTTTTTAACACGTTTGAAAAATTGCTGCCCAAATACCATGTGACAGAAAAATTTGCAGTGACCTCCATTTTATTCCCTTGGGTCTCTGCTAAAAAAACGAATATAATTTTTGAGGGCTCTGAGTAATTTTCTAGCAAAAAAATTATGAGATTTACTTGCAGGAGCAGAGTGCCAAAATGGGCCTGGATAGGGGGATGGGGTTGCATTTTGATGAATACAACATTTCAGTTTTGATACATTTACAATGCAAAGCAAATTCCAGTTAAAAGTGATAAGATTGGTCAATCATCAAGAAGCATCCCAGGAACTCTGGGAATGTGAGGGGGACTCTGGTTTCCAGAGACCACCTTCTGCAGAAAAAATACACAAAGGTAAGGGGCGGGGGTTATTGATATAAGGGGGAAACCTTTATACCAGTGGTTTTACCTATAGTCTTCTCTCTCACTCTTGACTCCTCTTCAGACTCCCCCTCAGAGACTTGATATAAGACAAGAGATGGTCAGAGGTTTCAGACATGGTACAAGAGATGGTTAGAGACTGAGGTCGTGATACAGGCGATGGTTAGAGAATGAGGACATGATACAAGAGATGTTTAGAGGCCGAGCACATGATACAGGAGATGTTTAGAGACTGAAGACATGATACAAGAGATGTTCAGAGGTTGCGGACATGATACAAGGGATGGTCAGAGGCTGCAGGCATGATACAGGAGGTGTCACAGGCTGCAGGAATTGTACAAGAGATGGCTAGAGACTGCAGACATGGTACCAGAGATATAGCCAGAGACTGCAGACATGGTACAAGAGATGGCCAGAGACTGCAGACATGATACAAGAGATCAATGCAGCAACTCTCACTGTGCCAGTGAATGCAGCCTCTCTGTGCCCATGAATGTAGCCTCTCTGTGCCTGTGAATGCAGGCTCTCTGTGCCCACCAAAGCAGCCTCACTGTGCTCACCAATGCAGCCTTACGGTGCCCATCATTGCAGCCTAACTGTGCCCATTAAATGTAGCTTTACGGTGCCCATCATTGCAGCCCACTGTGCCCATCAAATGCAGCTTCATGGTGCCCATAAATGCAGCCTCACTGTGCCCACCAATGCAGCCTCGCTGTACCCACCAATGCAGCTTTGATGTACCCACCAATGCAGCTTCGCTGTGCCCTCCATTGCAGCCTCACTGTGCCCATCATTGCAGCCTCACTGTGCCCATAAAATGCAACTTATCAGTGTCCATCATTGCAGCCTCACTGTGCCTGTGAATGCAGCCTCACTGTACCTGTGAATGCAGCCTCTCTGTGCTCACCAATTACAGCCTCTCTGTGCCCACCAATTGCAGCCTCTCTGTGCCCACAAATTGCAGCCTCTGTGTGCCCACAAATTGCAGCCTCTGTGCCAATAATTGCAGCCTCTGTGTGCCCACAAATTGCAGCCTGTGTGCCCACAAATTGCAGCCTCTGTGTGCCCACAAATTGCAGCCTCTGTGTGCCCACAAATTGCATCCTCTGTGCCCACCAATTGCAGCCTCTGTGCCCACAAATTGCAGCCTCTGTGCCCACAAATTGCAGCCTCTGTGTGCCGACCACTGGAGCCTCTCTGTGCCCATGATTGCAGTCTCACCATTTCCTGGACTGAACGCACATTGGCCATCTCCCACTTTATGTCATGGAGCTGGGTCTGTGTGTGTACGGCGGTGCTGTAACAAGGTCCAGCCCCTCTAGACTGGCTTTTGTGATAGGTAGAACCCTGATTCAATCAGTGGTCCATAGAAGACTATCACATGAGCCGGTCTAGGGGGGTGGGACCTTGTTACATCACCGCCGTACACACATAGTCCAAGCTCCGCAAGAGGAGAAGGACAGAGGGGAGCAAAGTGCTGCTGTCACAGCACAAAGCAGCCCCAGGACAGGCGGCCTACCGGAAAATTTCCCAGTATCCCGGAAGGCCAGTCCAGCCCTGCCCTTGAGTATACTAATGCACCAGTACCTGTCTAAAATGTTACACGCATGTTTAAATGTCAGTTTGAGAGAGATTTTGTGTTGCAAAACCAGCACCATATGATTTCCATTTTTTTGGTTCACAATTATATACATTTATAAGACAAAAAACTGCAGGATATTTTGTGAAGCACTTTTAATATAAAGTCCATAGGGGTGTTGTCTATGCAAAAATGCATTTCAAAAAAGGTGTGCCCAAGTGTGGGAACCAGGGCCATCTTTAATATTGATTGGACCCTGGGCAAACATTTTATTGGGCAACCCCCCAGCTAGACTCAAAATTAGTTTACTGCAGCAGATCAGGCAGCGATGCTGATTAGTTGCTAGAGGTTACAGAACATCATTATTGCTCACTAATTGGATTCTAGACGTTACTGCAAATCATTATTGCTCACTGATTAGTTGCTACAAGTTACTACACATCATAACCTCTCAGTGCAAATTGTGGGTGTGGCACTAGCATTGAGGTGTGCACAATGTACAGAGTACAGGGTTGGGGTGGTTCTAAGTGCAGAGTGCGGGATTGAGGGGTGCGCTATGTGCAGAGTGCAGGAGTGAGGTGGGTGCAGAGTGCAAAACAGTACACAGGTGTCCCCAGCACACTTTCAAGCTAGCTAGGGAAAAAAAACCTAACTAATCTGTTTTACCTACCTAGGTTAAAAACAGGGGTTTCAGTTGCAAATACAATACATTTGCAAATACATGTGGAAGCCACCTCTGTGTGATCCTTAAAGTACAAAG
Organism: Lithobates pipiens; assembly: GCF_037356315.1. NCBI lineage: Eukaryota > Metazoa > Chordata > Amphibia > Anura > Ranidae > Lithobates > Lithobates pipiens. The sequence continues at coordinate 154,856,265 of NW_027507784.1, forward strand.
AAACACCAAAGAAAAGGGGAAAGGGGAGGTAAGGAGAGGGAAAAGGGTAAGGGAGGGGTAGGAAAAAGAGACAGGATAAAGGGGTCTTTCCTTTCTTTTTTTTTTTCTTTTTTTTTCCTTTCTTTTTCGAGGCTGGTGGAGGATAAGAGACGTGGAGGGAACCAATCCTCAGATTGTTAACAACAAGGAAAGAACAGTTGATAGTATGTCAGATATAAGAGATGTAACTATGTATGTATTTTGATAGAAAATGTTTAATAAAGTTTGATTTATATATATAAAAAAAAGATCCTTAAAGTAGTTGAAAAGCCTTTTTTTCTTAAAAGGATAAACATGTTATACTTACCAGCTCTGTGCACTGATATTGCACAGAGTGTCTGTGATCCTCCTCTTCTGGGGTCACCCTGTTGCTTTAGGCTCTTCCATTACCTGGTGTACTACCATAAGAAGCCACTTCCTATGGGGGCGCACCTGTGGGCTTGTTCCTGACCTGGGCTGTGTTCATCTATAAACACACAGGGCATTATTTACTAATGGAAAATCCACTTTGCACTGCAAGTGCACTTGGAAGTAAAGTCGCTGTAGATCCGAGGGGGACATGCAAGGAAAATAAAAAACAGCATTTTAGCTTGCACATGATTGGATGATAAAACCAGCAGAGCTTCCACTCATTTCAGATCTACCCCTTAGATTTAGAGCGACTGTACTTCCAAGTGCACTTGCAGTGCAAAGTGGATTTGCCTTTCGTAAATAACTCCCACAGTGTTGCTCGACCTTCCACTCCCTCTTTACAGGATCTGACTGACAGCCTATGGCTCCCTTTCCTCTCTGCCAAGCTTGTAGGAGTGGGGAGAAGGGAGAGACCAAATGCAGCCGGGCGCTACGCTGGATCGACATGGGGGGGATGGGCAATGAAAGTGGTAGGGAATGCATTAAGGTAAAAAAAACTTTTACCTTTAGAACCATTTAAAATTCTAATCTAAATTTCCTAAGTATGAGATATATACAACAACTCACAAACAGAGAGTATGTTCACCTGAGGAAAGCCCTCCCAAGCAACAGCAACACCAGAAACCCAGACATCACCTTTAACCGCTTAAGGACTGCCCCATGTACATATACTGTGGCAGGGTGGCCCTTAAGCTCAAAATCACATACCTGTACAGGATTCTTTCCTTTCCTTTCCGCCACTAGAGCCACGCTCCAGCTATGATTGGACCCGATATCCTCCAGAAACCAGACGATCGTTCTGAGAGAGGAAAAACAGTGGTCTGCTTATGAAAGCAAGGCAGATCACCGTTCTGCTAGTAAGGAAGACAAAGATCTTGTGTTTCTGCTGAGCAGAAACACGGATCTTTGTCTTCCTACAGTTAAACCATCCCCCACACAGTAAGAAAGTACTCCCAGGGAACATATTTAACCCTTTGTTCACCCCTGATGTTAACCCCTTCCCTGCCAGTGTCATTGTACAGTGACAGTGCACTTTTTTAGCCCTGATCACAGTATCAGTGTCACTGGTCCCCAAAAAGTGTCACTTAGTGTCAGATTTGTCCGTGGAAATGTCGCAGTCCCACAAAAAATCACTGCTGCCATTTCTAGTAAAAAAAAAAAAAAAGTCCATAAATCTATCCCATAGTTTGGATTGCGCAAAGTTATAACATCTGCAATCAATATACGCTTATTGGGATTTTTTTTTTTTACCAAAAACATGTATTAGAATACATTTGGCCTAAATTGATGAAGAAATTAATTTGTTTACATTTGTTTATTGGATATGTTTTAAAGTAAAAACGCAGAGGTGATCAAATACAACCAAATGAAAGCTCTATTTGTGGGAAAAAAGGACATCAATTTTATTTGGGTACAGTGTTGCATGAACGCACAATTGTCAGTTAAAACAGCACAGTGGAGTATCGCAAAAAATGGCCTGGTCAGGGAGGGGGGGTGAACCTTCTGGAGCTGAAGTGGTTAAGCTGAGCATAGATTTTTTTTCCATGGGAGGGGCGGGGGGCAGGATTCTCCCATCAACAAGAAAAGTTTTCCCCACTGCCTGGACATTGTATTCAGAAAGCAGCTCCCACTGCTGTTAGACTACACTGATCACTGGCTTTAGTAGATTGGCTGCAACTGCTGATCGACACCTTTTTTTTAGCATGTCTGTTTGCTGTTTGACAGAGGTTGATCTAATGATCAACTTCTGATAAACAGGGAAGGCCACACACAGATCAAAATTTGGTCAGTCCCTGCTGAAGTGAACGAATTTCAATCCATCTATGTCCAGGTTTGCAAGGCAGCTTAAGGCTTCCAGTGTTTGCCTGCACCAAATCCAGGAAAGCAACAAAGGCAATCGCTCTGATATGTTTGAAATGAGCATAAACCGGAAGGTGCCCATGGACAAAGGAATATACAAAAAAGTACTACGAGAATTCCCAACACAATTTCAAGCTAGGCCGCAGAAACACTAACTCATTTTTTTAACCCCCCTGACGGTATTCCCAAGTCTGGCTCGGGGTGAAAATTTTGTACCATTAGCAGTAACCCCGATGCTGGATCCAGGATGAGTATACTTACCTTGTCCCCTGGATCCAGCGATGTCCTCCCGCTGTACGAGTGAGCCGTCCTCCGCTCAATCTATCACATCGCCGGTCTCCGTTCCCTGCGAGCGTTGCGACGCACGGGGACGGAGAACGGCGCCAAATTCAAAAAGTAAAACACACACAATACATACAGTATAATGTAATCTTACAGATTACATTGCTGTATGTAATTATTTCACATCCCCTTTGTCCCTAGAGGTTTGTCCAGTGTCCTGCATGCAGTTTTATATTATAAAAACTGTTCTTTATGCCTGGAAACTGGAGATTGTCCATAGCAACCAAAACTGTCCCTTTACATCAAAAATGGTTTTAGACCAGCTAGAAAACAGCGATAATAAATTAGAATCACTCGCAGAATTGAGTGATAGCGATTTGTGGGGAAATTCGTCATCAAATACTGAAAAGTAATGACAGTGACAATTCTGCAACTGAGCAAATTTCAGTGTTTTTGATTTGATTACATTATTGAATATTTTTTATTATTGCTATATTATTATTTGGTATAATTATTTATAGTAATTTATTATATTATAATTTATGATTTAATTTTTCAAACTTTATCATACCCAGGATGACTAGACTCTGGTTTGGACAGATTTAAGTGTGTTATTCCTAAGGATTACAGGCCTACAATATAAAACGCCAAATTTTCATGCAAAATAATTGTACCGGTTTCAGCATAATACCAGGGAGGTTAAAGACACAATTTTTAGTTTTAGTTGCATACATTTGCAAATACATGGAAGCCACAATGCTGCGTCAAGGCCTGTAGCACCCCCCTAGCAATGGGTTGTTAACCCAGGTCCTGCTCCAGGCACCTAGTGTAAAGTGTGCAGCAGTGTAGATCGAACTGATGGAGGATCCAAATGAGATATTGGCATCAATGGGGGAGTTTCTCGATTTGAATAGAGGTACCGCCTCAGAGGGAATAGTGTGGGACACTCTGAAGGCTTTCCTAAGAGGCATAATGATCCAACTAATCTCAAAAATTAAAAAACAGACTAAGGACTGGGAGAGACTAATAGGGGAGAGGGTAACTACAGCAGAGGAACAGTATATCAATGACCCAACACCGGATAAACTTAGGAAATGGATAGAGGAACAACAAAATTATCGATTAATGACTCTTAGAAAAATAGAGAATAAACATCTCTTCATGTCTTCAATTTGCCTTTGGAGAGGGGGAAAGTGCAGGACGTATGCTGGCACAATTAGTTAGGGTGAACTCCCCCCCATCCGTTATACCCACGATAACTATAGGAGATGGAAGGGTATCCTCATATACTCCAGAAATAGTTGGCAAGTTTAAAGAATATTATGAGGACTTGTATAGATCACAACAGGAGGAAATGGGGGATTAAATGGACAGCTTTTTCAGGGATCTGAATTTCCCCTGTCTTGATGAAACAAATAGAACTGAGTTAGATAAACCTATAACGATAGAGGAAATACAAAGGGTCACTATTGAGATGGTGCAACAGAAATCCCCGGGCCCAGACAGACTCCCGACCGAGATATATCAGCAGTATGGGAAGGTATTGCTTCCCGAGCTGTTGAGGGTATTGAATTGGTCATTAATGAGGGGAGAGCTCCCCTCATCGATGATGGAATCCACAAGGAAGGTAAAGATCCACTTGATCCTGCCTCATATAGGCCTTTCACTTTATTAAACACTGACATAAAAATACTGGCAAAGGTCTTGGTGGCTAGGGTGAACAAGGTTATACTGAAACTCATCCACCCTGATCAATCAGGTTTTATACCCGGAAGAACTACTAGCACAAATATAAGGAGGGTATACTTGAATCTTCAGGTCCCTACGGATGAGAGTGGAGAGGGGGCTATTTTGTCTTTAGATGCCGCCAAGGCCTTTGATAGTCTTGAGTGGCAGTATCTCTGGAGAGTTATGGAGTTATGGAGACTGCCCAATTTGGGCCGGGTTTCATGAAATGAGTAAACAATTTTTATAGGGCACCAGAAGCCAGAGTAAAGGTGAATAATGAAAAGTCCGATAAATTTAGACTGGGGAGGGGAAGGATGTCCCTTGTCACCCCTCCTCTTTGCCATTGCAATTGAACCTCTGGCCATTGCCCTGCGGTCTTCTGCTCAGGTGAAGGGTCTTAGAAGGGGAGACTTGGAAGAAAAAGTGGCATTATACGCGGATGACCTACTGTTATTCCTTGGTGATACACAGGATTCCCTTCAGAAAGCTATGGACATTAATAACAAATTTGGCCAAATTTCCGGACTTAAGATAAATTGGGAAAAATCTAGCCTTCTGCCAGTAGATCCTCTGGGAAGCCCCTTGCCTGAGGAGGTGACCCAGATCCAAGTAGTAAGTAAATTTAAATACCTAGGAATAAACGTATCTAGAGACCCTCAACAGTACACTGCAGATAATATAATTCCGTTACTGAATAAATTTAGGAGGAAGACAAAAGTGTGGAAACGCCTGCCATTATCTGTGGCAGGTCGCTGTAATTTAATCAAAATGATATGGATGCCGCAGCTTCTCTATGTACTGCGTAACTCTCCAATTTGTTTATATAAAATGTGGTTTCAAAAGATAGATATGGTGTTCAGGGAACTGATTTGGAAGGTTGGGTTGGAAAGAATTCGATTGAGTACTCTGCAGTTACAAAAACAGGAAGGAGGAGTAGCACTCCCACACCCCTTTAGCTACTTCCTTGCGTCACAACTCCAGTATATGGGGGGGGGGTGTAATTTAGAAGGGGGAGAGGCAGGGAGAAAAATGCTCCCACAAAATACACCACATGACTCAATAGTGGAAGCTCTGGAGGCAGGATCCTTCCTATTAGGAGTCCCTACTTTGAGTTTAATGATGAGAGTGTGGGACACAGCGAAGGCCATATTAAAATACAGAGGATTTAATGAGTATACCTCCTTATGGAAGAATAGTAAATTGGGAGAACTGCAGAAGATGGGGACAGTAAGAGAATGGGAGAGATGTGGAATAAAATTTATCGCTTAGCTATACCAAGATGGTGCCCTGAAAACCTTTCAGGAACTGAGAGATTATTTTGCTCTACCAAATAAATCCTTCTATAAGTATTTACAGGTCAGGCACGCACTGGAGGAGCAGTTTAGAGGGAGGACCTTAGAATGGAGCGCAATCCCAGTTCTTCAAAAAATAATTAATACAGAAACAGGAAAAGGTTTAATTTAGAAAATATACCCACATATAAACAAGGGGAGAATGGGAGGGTTAGAGACCCCTATGTACAAGAGGAAGTGGGAAAAAGATGTGGGAGATATCTCCGAAATACAATGGAATCGAATTCTTGAACTGGCTCCGTTGGTATCACTCTCTCCCTCTCAGAGGATGTCACATCTGTTCTTATTATATAGAACCTATTATACTCCTCGTAAACTTTTTCAATTTGGCCGATAGCCGGATGCAAGCCGCCCCCGGTGCGGGGACATGGAGGGAGACTTGATTCATACAGTATGTTTTTGAGATGCCTGAAGTTGATCCGCTACTGGACGGAGGTGACAGGAACCATTGATCGGGTTTTTGGAACCTCCACCAGGATGGAGGCGAAGTATTGTCTCCTGGGATTAGTTGAGGGAGTTGGAAACCCGGGAAGCAGCCAGACAGCGGTCCTGAGATGCCTATTTCAGGCAAGAAAATTGATTGCCCTAAGATGGTTATCGGTGTCGCCTCCGTCCGGTAGATAATGGATAAATAGCATGAATGTAGTAATTCTTAAAGAGAAAGCATTATATATAAAACAAGGGACTTTAAAGAAATATGACAAGATGCGAAAACCTTGGTGGGATGCCAGAGGGATTGATATGTGAATAATAATAGTGTGAAAAATAAATATTTTAATGATGAAAAGTGACCCAATAAGAATTAAAGTAAGAGGGCAAATGAAGAGGGTGGAAATGTGCGAGAATGGGGATGGGAGGGAAGATTGATAGAATGGGAATCTAGATTACATGGAACATCAGCTAGGATGGCCCTCATGATACTAATCCCCCTCTTAGGTCACCCAAGATATGAATCATTCTTTTTTATATTTTTTATCTGATAAGGTGATGGAAGGGGGGGACTGAGGGGATGTTCAATTTTGATGTATTTTGTAAACAAAATAAATATCTTAATAAAGAAATAAAGTTGAAAAAAAAAAGTGTGCAGCAAGAAATGCTAGAATCCTTTCCCATTGCTCTTGCTCATTCGTCTTGGCCTACAGGCCTGTCAGGGAACTCACACCTAGTTGTCACAATATAGTTGTACAGGTTACCAAATTCTGTGGTTCCAGGTCAGGTCTTTAGGGGTCACACCACACATCCATTTCAACTAACACAAGGATTAATTGGGTTCAGGGTGCATAGTCCGGATTTGCGACTCTCCCTCTCCTGTCCAACACCTGTCTCTGTACAACACACTTACTCCCCGGGTATAGGTCACCCCTGCGATCCACAAGAATAATGAGACACAATTTGCACCTTCCATTAACTTTTCCCATTAGTGTCAGTGAACATGAACATAGAAACTTTTAGGAAATAGTCAGGGTTGAATATATTGCATGTGGATATACACTGTATGTGTCAGTGGTTCTGGTCTTTAACCTAGAGGAACATGAACTAGAAAACAGTTATCCTGCTATGTATATTGATAGGACTGAATAAACTATGCAATCACAAGGAAAATAAGGCTGAATCATTTTAAAACCTCCAAAAAATCTCGATAGGATCATCAGCATATTTTTTTTCTTCCTATTTAAAGGTATTTAAAATATAACATCTTTGATTAGCCAAAACAAGGCATACATTTATTTAAAAAAAAAAAACGTTTTAAATTATGTGTGTGTCTTATTTTTATTTGGTTTTATCTAATATTGATTTTTTTTTTTGGGGGGGGGGGGGCGTGGCTTGCGCGCTGAAGAAGATGGCTGCTTAAGCCTAGAGCTCTCCACAGCCGGCCGTTTAACAGCAAAAAACAGGCAGGTATTTTCCTCTAAAAACATACCTAAATACTCTACAGTACTCCTGGGACAGTAGGGGCAATAATGTCTCGCAAAAGAGGACAAGAAAGGGGACCAAAAAAGCTGTCATCATTTACATTTAAACAGAGCAGTGAGCTGACTAAAATCCAAGATGGCGCCATCGGAGCTGTGAGGAAAAATAATAAAACTCACACAAACCTTTCTGCTAGCCATCCACCTGAAATGGATGAGGAATTATCATCCTCATATTCTAATGGCTCCTCTCAACTATCCCCAACTTCTCAGGGACCCGCAAAACGCGGATGAAGCTGGATTTATCTTGTCAGGCAGCTGATACTGTGAACACAGCTCTGCATAGTGATAATGCTATGTCCTCATTACAGACATCTATAGCTGCTTTCCCAACATCAGGTCAGCCAGTACTAGATACCACAATGAAAGAAATGCTTGTGTCATTACAATCATCTATTATATCTAATCTATCCTCCATGATTCATAAATTCTCTCTTGATATGAAACATATGGATGGTAGACTGCAATACGTTGAAAACAAAATGGAGGAATGCACTGAAACAGTGAATGAGCTAGTGGATGCATGTACAGAACAAAAAGATGATTCCATGTGGGTCAAGATGAAACTGGCAGATCTCGAGGACCACTCACGTCGAAACAACATTAAAATTAGAGGAATACCAGAGTCAGTTCTACCTATGAACTTACATAACTATGCAAATACACTATTTTCTACATTATTGCCAGAATTATCGCCGATTGAACTTACAATCGATCGTATTCATAGAATTCCCAAACCAAAACATCTAGAAGAATCAATTCCCAGAGATGTTATTCATAGAATTCATTTTTATCAAGCTAAAGAGCAAATTCTCTCCAAAGCGAGGGAGCTAACTACTCTGTCACCACCATACTCATATATATAATTATTCGCCGATCTCTCGCAATTTACACTACAAATGAGAAGACAGCTCTAAACTGTAACAAAGGCATTATCTAATCATAAGATCATATACAAATGGAGACATCCAGCCACTATCTTGACCACTTACAATGGGAAACATTTTGCTATATCTACCATTGAAGATGGCATGCAATTACTCCAAACATGGGGTATTATAGTTGATCTTCCACATAACACCCCTGCCTTGAAGGAAAAACCTAATTTGTTCCACTTTGGACAAAAACGTGAACAAAATAGAATTAAATACAAATGAACTACTCCTGCCTGTTAAATGCTTTAATGACATATACGGTCTGGTTTGATGCTCAATACCTTACTACTTGAACTTCACCCCCTATCTTGGTCAGCATTCCTTTGAGTGGATTACTGCTGACTCTTGGAAAATATTTTTTTCTTTACTCTTTTATTTTTTATTTTTTATTCTCTCCTTTTTTTATTTTTTTTTTAAATTAATTAATTTAATTTTATTTTTTTCCCTCTTGCAATATATATTGCCAAATAACTACTAATAGAGTAATAACTCGTTTTTTCATAGGTTTGAAAAAAAAATCTACATTGTTGTGTGCATGATTTAATAGTAACTGTGAACTGATCATATAACAAATACTTAGATATTTAGTTTAAGCGTTATAGAAACTAGAGAATATTCTTTTAGGAATATATAGAATTATAGTAACATCTAATTTTGATATATATTAATATGTCTTTCAAAATATTGTCCCTAAATGCAAAGGGACTGAATCACCCAGCGAAATGAACCTCTATGTGGAGGTCTGCCTTATCCTTTAATTGTGACATATTATGTGTTCAAGAGACAGATTTCTGAATTCTTTTCAATTAATTCGACGTCTATATCTGACCCAATGATATTATGGAATGCTCATAAAGCTGTTATGAGAGGGGTGTTTATGCAATTAGGTTCTAAAGCTAAAAAAAAGAGAACTCAGAGAATGGATGAACTTACTAAGGAGATAGCCAAAGCTGAGGAACACAATAAAAATGATCCTTCTCCTTTCATTAAAACACAAATTGTCCAGTTACGTAATGAATTAAGAACCCTACTTCTAGAGACACATGAGAAATCCTATAAAAAATTCAGAGCTACCACTTATGCAACAGGGAACAAAGCAGGGAAAACAATGGCATTACGCATTAAAGGTTATCGATCTAAGACTAAAATTCCATTCCTCTACCATTCTCACACTAATGAAAAACTGCTTAAGCCTTCTTCAATAGCTGAAGCATTTAGCTCATATTATAATGATTTATATAACATTAAGAACGATGGCGATACCCATCAACCTTCTCAGGAGGAGATTGACACCTTTTTGGAGAGTGTCAACTTCCATCTATTTCCCCACAACAATTAGAATTTCTCAATTCTCCCTTTACTATCCCTGAAATTCTACAAACTATCCTTATTCTTCCTAACTTGAAATCACCTGGTCCAGATGGCTTTACAGGGGAATATTTAAAAAAAATTCAAAGTACTCTAGCACCTATACTATGTGACATTTATAATTTAGAAGCCAATTCTTCATCATTTCCCAATGAAATGCTGAATGCTCTTGTTGTAACTCTTCCAAAACCAGATAAGGAACCATCTTCACCTAAAAATTTTAGACCAATTTCCTTACTCAATTTAGATGTTAAAATTTATGCGAAACTTATAGCCAAAAGACTAGATAGTTTGTTACCCTCTCTTATCCATAGAGATCAATCGGGTTTCACCAAAGGAAGACAAGCATCGGATGCTACTAGAAGAATGATAAATATAATACACTATGTAGAACTCACCAAATCGCCATCCCTGTTTCTGTCGCTTGACGCTGAAAAAGCGTTTGATAGAGTTCATTGGGGATACCTGTCATCCGTTCAGAATAAATTTGGCTTAACAGGTCAAATCAACAAAGCAATATTAGCCCTGTACTCTGTCCCCTCTGCTGTTCCAATATAATTATATTCCACTTCGTAATGCATTACAAGAAAATCTCACTAAACTAGCATCCCATGAATTTTCATGGATGGGACATTTGGCAGCATTTAAAATGCTTCACCTTCCACAAATTTTATACTTTTTTAGAACTCTCCCGATTCCAATTCCGTTAAAATATTTCCAATCCCTTCAGACTCTGTTTTCTAGATTCATCTGGCAAGGTAAAAAATCTAGATGTGCTCATTCAAACTTAGTGAAGAAACGTCAAGCTGGGGGAACAGGGTATGTGGATTTCCAAGATTATTATTTAGCCTCGGTTCTTACACAGTCTAAGGAATGGTTTCTATCTCCTCCATCTACAATTTGGGGGAAGATGGAAACTGCTAAGGAAATAATCTATCAATATGGATTCCTTCCATGGCACTTGGAGCCAAGATACCTTCTCGCATCTCCCCAACAATATTAGCGACACTTAAATCCTGGGTTCGATTTCTGCATCTAACTTCCTCACACCCTCTTCCTAACAAAGTCCAAATTCCGCTAAATACTCTACATAATTTCATGAAGACAACCTCATTTACACCATGGATAGAGAAGGGAATTAAATATCTATCTGATCTACTTGATAATGGGGTGATCAAACCATTTCCTACACTTCAAAAGAAATTTCAATTGCCAAATTCAGATTTATTCCTCTACATCCGAACTAAGAATTGCATTTCCAACCTCCCATCATGGACCTATAATGTTCCCCAATTGGCTTGGTCCTTCCTTAAGATCCCCATACATCAACAAAAAGGGATCTCTCTTTTCTATAATCTTCTTCAACAAAAAAGTGTGTTTACAAAGACTATCCCTTTAATTAGATGGGAAGAAGACTTCCGATACACCTATACAGTTGACCAAAGAAAAAGCTTGCAACACCACATATAAAGCCACATGCTGCTCTACATTATGGGAAGTATCCATTAAATTGACTCAACGCTGGTATCTTACTCCTGAGAAAATATCTAAATTCAACGGCACATTTGACGACAAATGTTGGAGATTGTGCGGCAAAAAAGGTGATATGTTGCATAGATTTTGGACATGCCCTAAACTTGGGAAGTATTGGGAACAAATCTTTCAAGTTATGTCTGAAATTACCAAAACAGTCATTCCTCCAAATCCCTCACTGGCTCTATTATCCATTGATCTTGATCGATATCCTATCCAGTTTAGAAATGTGTTTACACATATTTTGCTGTCAGCCAGTATCAGTATAACGAGGAACTGGAAAAATCCTGATTCTCCTTCCATAAAAGAAGTGATAGAATCAACTCAAACTCATTACATTTATGAATCAATTCTAGCTCTTCGGCTTCACAAAAAAGAACATACTCATAAAATATGGCAGCCATGGTTAAAATGGGCTAGTCCCCAAAACATTGCACGAGTTCTTTGTTCCTAGATAACTTGAATTAAAAAATTACTTACCCCGCTCTAATATTTTAATCTTTGTTTTGTATCTATTAAATGACAGGTTACTATTACTGTCCCGAACACAGTTTAGCACCCATAGGGGTGTTCGGGAATATATTTAGGTTCATCATCTTTGAATTACTTAAATTGGCAGTATATAAATATATGAAGATAATATTGATATTACTTTTGTGTATTGTCTCCACAATGGATGTATTAATAAAGTCCCGATCGTTATCTTTATTATCCCGATTATAATTGAGATAATTAATATGGTTTTCTTTATATTATATTTTTTATTATTTTTGGATACTATTATCTATGTATCTAACTACTGTAACTGATCTGTTATTTAGTCATAATTTCTGTCTATTTGTCTTGATAAAAATGTAAACTTTAATAAAAACTATTGATTTAAAAAAAAATATATTGATATTTTTTATATATATATTTTTTGTATTCCAGATCTCAGTTCTCATGAACTCAATATAAAGGAACAAATAATCCACTATGTTTCCTATTCCATTGGTACCCTTCCAATTAAAGCAGGAATTCACCCAAAAGGGGAAGTTCCGCTTTAAGTCCCCCCCCCCTCCTCTCTCATATTTGACATGACATTTTCAGGGGACGGGTACCTAGTCTTGACAGGTACCTGCTCCCATTTTTGCAAAAGTCCCCCCCCCCGACTCCCTGCAGTCTTCTGGGACATGTCACAGATCCCAGAAGACTGCGGGACCATTCACAAAGTGTAGCGCACCTTGGGCATGCCCACTGGGCAGTCGGCTGTGAAGCCGAAAGCAGCATAGCTGGCTGCCCACAGTTAGAATGCTGTTGCTGGGAACCCCTTTAAAGGGATCCATCAAACCAGAAGCAGGAGAGAAAAAAAGTAAACAGACTTTTGGAAACACTATAATTAGTCATAATAACTAAATATTCTAAATAGCAGTAGCTGCTCACACCGCATATCATAGTATTACATCAAGCTTCTGGAGTGGACAGAGTAAATTTTGAATTCACATTGCACTGCTGAGTCATTGCTCTTAGTGGCATAAATGAGCAGCTGACATCTGAGTAGCATAAATGAATAGCTCACTTCCCTATGCAACTCAACAGCCTGCAGTGCAAAATAACTGCAGGACAAGCCTGGCAGAGGAAAAGACTGGACCCATATACAGTTTAAATTGTATAAAAAATGTATTTCCTTGAAGTAATCAGAATTATATTTAATTTGAACAGTGCCAAGCAAATCAATTAGAGGTACCACAAAAATGTGATCATTACATTAAGAGTCCAAAGTCCTTGAACACTTTATCTGATATCATAGGATCAAGCTCAAGCACTACAAATTCACATACCTATCTAATAAGGATGGTAGCTTTCTGCTGTTGATGGTATGTAAACTTGTCAAAGTTTACCACAAATCAAAGCCTGATTGCAAGGCCAGCTGTTATTATTTTATTTATTGTTTTGCATTGTAATATTGCAATGCAAGACAATTACTGACCCCCTCGCTACTGGTGGACCCGTCGCCTACACCAAATACCATGCTTCACGACTGACTGTAATGTGTCTTTCACTAGTTCTTGGTTACTCATAGCAACTGCATTATTCCTCCTGCTTGGCTCGTTGAGTAGACCTTCTGTAGTGGCTTTGCTTTATACCCCACCTTTGCTTTACTGACCATAGTTCTTTCATACACCTGGAGCCATTATATACCCCTTTAAATTACTTCAGACCAGGCTCAGGACAGTTGATTCAACTTTTCCTTGAAACATATTGATGATACAGTTCAGCGTGAACATATAAAATAGAACATCCCTAATAGGGATGAGCTTCGTGTTCGACTCGAACATTGGCTGTTCGTCCGTTCGGCGAAGTCCGAACATTTTGGTCCGTTCGCGCCGAATTCGTGTGGCGCTCACGGCCCACAATGCACTGCGATGGCGCAGTGCATTGCTGGCTCATGATTGGCCAAGCATGCACTGTGACCCCGCATGCTTGGCCAATCGCAGCGCCAGCAGCGAGGAGAGCCATGATTGGCCACAGGCAGGATGCCTGTGGCCAATCATAGCTCAGGCTGTGTAGTGCACGCCCCACACTATATAAGGCCGCCAGCGCGGCGGCCTTGTGTAGTGTGTTGGCGTCTGAAGCAGTGGGTGTTCTGTGTACCTTCAACACAGTACACACCGATCGTTTTCGACCGATTTTCGATCTTGCTGTTGTGTAGTGGTTATTGTCTGCGTGCCCTGACCGCAGTATACACCGCTATATTCACCTCACCTATATAGCTAGTGATCTATCTTTTATAATAGAGCTTGCAGTCAGTAGTGTTAGGAGATAGTGCGTGCTGTCTGCGTGCTCTGTACCCAGTACATACCGCTATATCCACCTACATAGCTCTTCTCTATTTGAGACCACTTGCCATCTGCAGGAGTTATTGGAAGTTGTGTGTGCCTCCAGCACAGCACAGTATACATCTGTATATACCCCTTTATCTCTGGTGTTCTATAATAAAGGCATCTGCAGGAGTTAGTGGGTGTTGTGTGCCTCTAGCACAATATACACTACCCAACTGCTTTTTTACCCAACTCCCTTCAGGCCATTACCATGTCTGGAAGGCCAGCAAGGAGAGGCAGACAGGCGCGACCCGATAAAAGAGGGCAAGCAGGCTCTGTGTCTAGAGACAACAGTGCTGGTCGTGGACGCGGTGCATTGTTATCAGCACGTGGCCATGGGACACGCTTGTCCTTCTTTTCGGCAGCTGGACATGTTGAACCGCAACATGCCAATGACTTGGTAGAGTGGATGACCAAGCCCTCTTCATCCTCCTCATCCTCTCTCACCCAGTCTCAGGGCACTAGCAAAGCAGCTGCCAACGCATCGTCTTCCCTCCTCTCAATGTCATCATCAGTGACTCCTTCCCTAGACCCACCACGTCCTCCTGAGGAGTCTCCTGAACTCTTTGAGCACAGTGTTGGGTACATGCTCCAGGAGGATGCCCAGTTTTTTGTGGGCTCTGATGATGACACTCAGCTAGAGGAAGGCAGTAGCGTGAGCGCAGAGAGAGGGGATGCTCAAGAAGGACAGCAATCTGGCAGTCATGTTCCACAAGCTGCAGCATACTGCCAGGTTTGCTACAGCGATGAAGAGGGAGGGGATGATGAGGGCAATGACTCCACGTGGGTGCCTGGAAGGAGAGAGGAGGAGGAGGAGGAGGAGGAGGCACATGTCCAACGAGGCAGGATTCCCTCCGGGGGCCAGCTTAGTGGCAGCACACCGACTGAATCACACCGCAGAGCTCCGCTTGTGCAGAGCGCTGTCTCTGCGCTTTATTCTAAAAGTTCTTTGGTGTGGGCCTTTTTTGAGACGAGTGCATCAGATCGCACCGCTGCTATTTGCAACATATGTCTCAAGCGTATCTCACGTGGCCAAAACATCAGCCGCTTGGGCACCACATGCTTGACCAGACATATGTTGACCTGCCATGCAGCTCGTTGGCAAGCGTACCTCAAAGACCCACACCAAAGAACAAAGCGGACCTCTCCTTGCTCCTCATCAGCTGGCATCTCCAACCCCACTAGACCTTCAGTCCTCTCTGAAACCTGCTCTGAGAGGAATGAAGGTGTAGAATTAGGTGTGTCACAGCCAAGTGCTTCCGGGAACTCTGCTAGCGGTACACCCACGTCCGATTATAGCTGGCAAATGTCCCTGCCCCAGCTGCTGGACCGGCGAAAGAAGTTCACTCCCAGCCATCCACATGCCCAGCGGTTGAATGCTAGCTTGGCTAAATTGCTAGCACTTCAACTGCTGCCTTTTCAGTTGGTAGACTCGGCCCCCTTCCGTGAGTTCGTACAATGTGCGGTTCTTCAGTGGCAGGTCCCCAAACGCCACTTTTTCTCACGGAAGGCGATTCCGGCTCTCTACCGGAATGTGGAAGGCAATGTCCTTGCCTCGCTGGACAGGGCGGTCAGCGGTAAGGTGCATATTACCGCTGACTCATGGTCCAGCAGGCATGGACAGGGACGTTACCTGTCTTTCACGGCCCATTGGGTCACTCTTCTGGCAGCTGGGAAGGATGCAGGACAAGGTGCAGTAGTGTTGGAGGTTGTTTTTCCGCCACCACGCCTCCAAAATGCTACTATTGGTTGTGACACACCTCTCTCCTCCACCCCCTCCTCTTCTTCTTTCTCCATGGCCTATTCCAGTGCTCTGTCCTCAGAACCAGCGGTGCTCCGTAGGCGTTCCAGGGGCTACGCAAGTACGCAGGCAAAACGATGCCATGCCGTGCTTGCGCTGGTTTGTTTGGGGGACAGGAGCCACACTGGGGCGGATGATTTGTCAGCTCTGCAGGGGCAGGCCGAGAGGTGGTTGACGCCATACCAGCTTAAGCCAGGAATGGTGGTTTGCGACAATGGCACCAACCTCCTCTCCGCCCTCCGACAGGGACAACTGACCCATGTGCCCTGTGTAGCTCACGTCCTTAACCTGGTGGTGCAGCGGTTCTTGGGCAGGTACCCCGGCTTACAGGATGTCCTGAAGCAGGCCAGGAAAGTCTGTGTGCATTTCCGCCGATCATTTAAGGCCTGTGCTCGGCTGGCTGAGCTCCAAAAGGAGTTGAACCTGCCCAAGAACCGCCTTATATGTGACATGCCCACCAGATGGAACTCAACATTGGCCATGCTGCAGCGGCTGCACACGCAGCAGAGGGCCATCAATGAGTACCTGTGCGACTACGGCACCAGGACAGGGTCAGGGGAGCTCAGGTTTTTCTCACCACGCCAGTGGGGCATGATCAGGGATGCATGCACTGTCCTGTCACCGTTTGAGGAGGCCACAAGGATGGTGAGCAGTGACAGTGCATGCATCAGTGACACTGTACCTCTTGTCCACCTCTTGGAGCATACGCTGCGTGGAATAATGGACAGGGCACTTGAGGCAGAACAGAGGCAGGAAGAGGAGGACTTCCTTGCCTCTCAAGGCCCCCTTTATCCAGACAGTGTTCCTGCTGTGCCACCCATCACACAGGAAGAGGATGAGGAGGAGGAAGAGGAGGAGGAGGATGATTGTGTCAGCATGGAGGTGGAGGCTGGCACTCAGCATCAGCATCAGCAGCAGCAGCAGCAGTCTTTTAGGGATGATTTACAGTCCCAATAAACACGTGGACTTGTACGTGGCTGGGAGGAGGTAGCTGCGGATCATGTTGTCCTTGGTGACCCAGAGGACTCCGGACCGAATGCCTCAGCTAACCTACGCTGCATGGCCTCCCTGATCCTGCAAAGCCTGCGGAAGGATCCTCGTATTCTTCGGATCAAGGAGAGGGACCATTACTGGCTGGCCACTCTCCTTGATCCACGGTACAAGGGTAAGGTTTTCGACCTTATCTTGCCATCGCAGAGGGAGCAGAGGATGAGACATCTCCGGGAGGCCTTGCAGAAAGGTCTGTGCAACGCGTTCCCAGAGACTGGGAGGTTACAAACTCCTGGTCCTGGACAACGTGTTTCTGAGGCATCGGTCAGAAGGAGCGGTGGAGAAGGTGGCCGTCTGACTGATGCTTTCAGACAATTTTTTAGTCCGCAGCCCCAAGGTATGATCGGTTCCAGCACCCATCGCCAGCGTCTGATTTACATGGTGCAGGAATACCTGGGGCAAGGTCAGACTTGGACACCTTTCCCACCGAAAATCCTCTGGCTTACTGGGTCTTGAGGATGGATCACTGGCCAGAGCTTGCACAGTATGCAATTGAGCTACTGGCCTGTCCTGCATCCAGCGTTCTTTCGGAGCGCACCTTCAGTGCTGCTGGTGGCTTTGTTACCGATCACAGGGTGCGCCTGTCCACTGAATCAGTTGATCGACTGACCTTCATCAAGATGAATCAGTCTTGGATCACCCACAGCTACCAAGCACCTGAAGCTGATGTAACAGAATAATTTTTTTTTAAATATCACATCCCTTCAAGACTGCCTATGCTGATGCTGAGTGACTGTCCTGTTATGTTGATTGTCTATCCTCTTCCTCCTCCGCTGATATGTTGGAAGAACATTTCTGGTTCTGGTTGATGCCATCAGCCCAAT
Organism: Lithobates pipiens; assembly: GCF_037356315.1. Taxonomy (NCBI): domain Eukaryota; kingdom Metazoa; phylum Chordata; class Amphibia; order Anura; family Ranidae; genus Lithobates; species Lithobates pipiens. Next base: position 154,874,279 of record NW_027507784.1, read on the forward strand.
TTTTCTGCCCCTGTTTAACAGGGGCGTTTAAGTACAATTTTTGATGCAATGCTTTGCAGCAGGGCTAATTCCTGCAATCAAACAAGAGTATATGGGAGAGGTTGCAGTGTGGTGGCACCAGCACCAGTGCCTAAGGCCCAATTTTTCTGCCCCTGTTTAACAGGGGCGTTTAATTACAATTTTTGATGCAATGCTTTGCAGCAGGGCTAATTCCTGCAATAAAACTAGAGTATATGGCAGAGGTTGCAGTGTGGTGGCACCAGCACCAGTGCCTAAGGCCCAATTTTTCTGCCCCTGTTTAACAGGGGCGTTTAAGTACAATTTTTGATGCAATGCTTTGCAGCAGGGCTAATTCCTGCAATCAAACAAGAGTATATGGGAGAGGTTGCAGTGTGGTGGCACCAGCATCAGTGCCTAAGGCCCAATTTTTCTGCCCCTGTTTAACAGGGGCGTTTAATTACAATTTTTGATGCAATGCTTTGCAGCAGGGCTAATTCCTGCAATAAAACTAGAGTATATGGCAGAGGTTGCAGTGTGGTGGCACCAGCACCAGTGCCTAAGGCCCAATTTTTCTGCCCCTGTTTAACAGGGGCGTTTAATTACAATTTTTGATGCAATGCTTTGAAGCAGGGCTAATTCCTGCAATAAAACTAGAGTATATGGCAGAGGTTGCAGTGTGGTGGCACCAGCACCAGTGCCTAAGGCCCAATTTTTCTGCCCCTGTTTAACAGGGGCGTTTAAGTACAATTTTTGATGCAATGCTTTGCAGCAGGGCTAATTCCTGCAATAAAACTAGAGTATATGGAAGAGGTTGCAGTGTGGTGGCACCAGCAGCAGTGCCTAAGGCCAAATTTTTCTGCCCCTGTTTAACAGGGACATGTAATTACAATTCTTGATATAATATTTCACAGGAGGGCCCCTTCCTGTGCCCACCCAGAGTAACGGTGAGGACTTATAGTGTTGTGGCACCAGCACCACAACCACCAAAGGTCAATTTTTCTACCACTGTTCAACAATGGCATGTAATTACAATTCTTGATATAATCGTTCACAGCAGGGCGCTCCAGCGCCCACCAAGAGTCACTTTGAGGGCTTACAATGTTGTGGCAAAACCAACACCTTGTTCCACCATTTCTGCAGAGCATATAGGGCAGGCCCCTACTTTCAAACATCCAATTTACAAACATCTCCTACTTGCAAACGGAAGGAGACAACAGCAAGTGAGATGAAAAAAGATGGACGACAAAACAAATTATACAGGGGTGATAACCCTTCCCTATGTTTTCCAAAAAGCTTAAAAATTGTTTTTTTGACTGGAGCTACACTTTAAAAATGTACCAGTTGAAAATTACAAACAGATTAAACTTAACACAACAAACCTACACAGTCCCTGTCTTGTTTGCACCGCCTGTATACTGCTGTTCTGAGTATATAGGCCCTGGGGGCCACATGCATTTCCTTTTTTTAATATGGGTACAGGGTTCCCCTTAATATGCGTACAAGACCCAAATAGGCTGGTAATGAGCAGGGAGGGCTACCCATGCCATTTTTCTCAATGATTTTCAACCATATTGCAGGAACCAGATATAACATTAAAACCGCAAGCAGTTTTAAATGGTGTTATTTCCGTTTAATGTCATTTTGTGCAGGGACTGTTCTAAACACGGGAAACACGTGGCACTTCACAGGCATACTACAGACACCCCCCAGGCACCATATTTAAAGGAATATTTCACTTTTTTTTCACTTTAATCGTCATTAACCACTTAAGGTCCGCCGTATTGCCATTATACGTCATCAGAATGGCACAAGCACGTAGATGTACGTGCCTGCCTTCCAGCGGGTGGGGGGTCCGATCGGACCCCCTCCCGCTGGATACGGCTGTCCCTTTCGGTGCCGGAGCGATCCGCGATGAGGGGATGGCCATTGGTTTCTGGCCATCCCCTCTCGATCGCTCCTGGCCAGTGATGAACTTCCTCCCCTGTGAAAATGTAAACACAGGAGGAGGAAGTGATGTCACACTCCTCGTGGCGGTCTTTTTGAACCGGACAGCGAGGAGTGAAGAATTACAAGTAAGTGCACCAACAGTCCACTGACACATAGGTACACATAGGCACACATTTCACCCCAGTCACCCCCGATCACCCCCGCCCCCCCCCCGTCACAGTGTCACTAATGCAGTGTTCATTTATTTATTGATCACTACATTTAGTGTCAGTTGTGACTGTAAAAAGTGTCAGGGCAGCTAGTGTTAGGCCCCTTTAGGTCCAGGGTAGCCCCCTACCCCCTCTAATAAAGGTTTAACCCCTTGATTGCCCTCCCAGTTAACCCTTTCACCCCCTTTTACCAGTGTCACTAAGCGATCCTTTTTCTGATCGCTGCAATAGTGTCACTGGTCCCGCTAGGAAGCTAGTTTTTTTTTAGGTTCAACGCCAGGTTTTTATAGCGTTAGGTACCCCGATATATAACCTAATAAAGGTTTTAACCCTTTGATTGCCCCTAGAGTTAACCCTTTCACCAGCGATCGCTGCATAAGTGTCACTGGTGACGCTGGTTAGCCAGTTAGTTATTTAGTTATTTAGGTTCCCCGTCAGGTTTTTATAAAGCTTCAGGTACCCCCATATAAATACCCAATAAAGGTTTTAACCCCTGATTGCCCTTAGTTAACCCTTTCACCAGTGATCACCGTATAAGTGTTACGGGTGATGCTGGTTAGGTAGTTCGCTTTTTATAGCATCAGGGCACCCGCCATTTATTACCTAATAAAGGTTTAACCCACTGATCACCCAGCGGGTGATATAAATTTGGTTTTAGGGTCAGAAAGGGTCTGCGTCGCCCCAGGCAGTGCTAGGTTAGTGCCAGTACCGCTAACACCCACGCGCAAAGCATACACCTCCCTTAGTGGTATAGTATCCGAACAGATCAATATCTGATCTGATCAGATCTATACTAGCGTGCCCAGCAATTTAGGGTTCTAAAAAAACGCATTGTTAGCAGGATCAATCCAGATACCTGCTAGCACCTGCGTTTTGCCCCTCTACCCAGCCCAGCCCAGCCCAGCCCACCCAAGTGCAGTATCGATCGATCACTGTCACTTACAAAACACAACACACATAACTGCTTGATCCCTGCGATCGCTAACAGTTTTTTTTGTAGCGTTTTATACAGTCGCTGACAGGCTAGGTGCTTTTTTACCTGTGAGTCTCACTACTGTACCCCTAAATTTAGAGCCCAAAATGGCAAAGCGAAGGTACACTAGTGAAGAGGCCTACACGTTTCTGAGCATGACAGATAGTGAAGAGGAAGACACTGATCTGTCAGATTCAGGCTCAGAATACGAACCTGTAGAGGACAGCGCCTCCATGTCAGATAGCTCTGACGACGAAGAAGAGGTCCCTGCTAACGTCAGGCGTACCAGACCCCGATTTTCTGATGTTGTTGAGGTGCAGGAACCGCAAGTCCCTCGTATGGAGTATAGAGCCAGTACTAGCGCCGCTCATCCTTTTGGTGAACTGGCAAGCACCAGCGGCCTAGTACACCCTGGACGTACATCCAGCACTGCAGTATCACGTGGTGACGTGGCGAGTCCCATAAGTGCAGTTCAAGCTGGCGAGGTGGCAAGCACAAGTAGTGTCCCGCTGCCACCAAGAAGACGAAGACAGGCCCGTCGTTCCCATAGTGCCCTTCCTGCAGAATTCGCCAATCCTGATTGGGTGCCCACCACTTCTGCAGCACCAGTACTTCCCCCATTCACTGCCCAACCCGGTATTCAAGTGGATACAGATGATTTTACGCCACTCGATTTTTATTCTCTGTATTTCACGGAAGATCTCTATAGATCTATTGTGGACCAAACCAATTTATATGCTGGTCAACACATCGCCGCTAATCCCCAGTTGCCGTCTCTTGCCAGAGATTGGAAACCAGTAACGGTTTCCGAATTTAAGACGTTTCTGGGCCTTTCCCTCAACATGGGCACACATAAATTCATGCGGATGCGGGCTTATTGGTCCACGCATCCGGCTGACCACATGCCCGTGTTCTCTAACTCCATGTCCAGGAAACGATACGAGCAGATCTTGCGGTTCTTGCACTTCAGTGACAATGAACTTTGTCGTCCACGTGGAGACCCTGAATACGATCGGCTCTACAAAATTCGGCCCCTCATAAACCACTTCAACCAACGTTTTGCAGACTTGTTTACTCCCCAAAAAATTGTCTGCGTTGATGAGTCCCTGGTTAAGTTTACTGGTCGCTTGTCATTCAAACAGTACATTCCCAACAAGCGTACCAGATACGGGGTCAAGCTCTATAAGTGCTGTGACAGGGCCACAGGCTATGCATGGAGCTTTATGGTTTATGAGGGTAAAGATAGTTACGTAGAGCCGGAGAACTGCCCTGATTACATAGGAAGCGCTGGCAAGATAGTGTGGAAATTGGTGTCACCCTTATTCGGAAAGGGGTACCACTTGTACGTGGACAACTATTACACCAGCGTGCCACTGTTTAGTCATTTATTTGATCATCAGATTGGAGCATGTGGCACCGTGCGACCTAATCGCCGGGGCTTTCCCCAGCAGTTGTAGATTCCAGTCTTAGGCTGGGGGAGAGAGCCTGCTATCGGTGTAATAATTTGCTCGCTATGAAGTGGAGGGATAATAAGAATGTTTTCGTTCTTACCTCCCTTCATGCAGACACGACGGTCCAAATTTCTACGGCGACTGGTATTGTGGAGAAACCCCTCTGTGTCCACGAATATAACAAAAATATGGGAGGGGTGGACCTCAATGACCAGATGTTGGCGCCGTATCTAGCTTCCCGTAAGGCCAGACGCTGGTACAAAAAAGTGTCTGCTTACTTATTTCAATTGGCTTTGCTGAATGCTTTTGTGCTATACAAAACTTCAGGCAGGACATTAACCTTTCTTTTCTTCCAAAGAGAGGTTGTCACAGAGCTTCTGTATCCAGAGGGCTCTGCACCTCACCATTCCCAACCAAATGCAGTAAGCCGGCTGCATGAGAGGCATTATTCTTATGTCCTCCCGAGTACCCCTACCCAACAAACCTCCCAAAAAAGATGTCGTGTCTGTACCAAGCGCGGATTTAGGCGTGACACCCGTTCTTATTGTCCACGCTGTCCTGGCAATCCTGGTCTTTGTTAGGGTGAGTGTTTTGAACGCTACCACACACTAGTGAAGTATTAGCGTAGGGTACAGCATTTCATAGGCTAGGCACACTAACACAGAGTCTCCCAAGATGCCATCGCATTTTGAGAGACCCGAACCGTTACAGTTTACAGTTCAAAAAAAGTGTATAAAAAAAAAAAAAAAAAAGTTAAATAAAAAAACCAAAAAAAATATAAAATATAAAAACCAAAAATAGTTGTCGTTTTATTGTTCTCTCTCTCTCTCTTCTCTCTAATTTTTTATACTTTACTGTTTACTGTGTTATTGTTAACCATTTTTCATGTTTTCAGGTACGCCATTCAGCTGCAGCGTGGATTTATTTATCTTGACAGCAACAGCGTTTGCTCCCACGATACATAAAGCCGCGACTCCAGTGCTGTAGGAGGTGATTTCACCACCACAGTTAAAAAAGAGCATATATGCCGAAGCATGGGGGCATAAGGGGTGGAGGAGCGATTTTGCTCCTAATGCCGCGTACATACGGTCAAAATTCCGACGGAGGGCTTACCCGTGGAAAAGTTTGAATGTATGTACGCGGCATAACTTTTTTGCATGGAGGATGCCCCCATGCTTTGGCATATATATATTTTAGGCACAGGTTGTGTTAAAAATTTTTTTATTTTTTACTGTTTTTTTTGGCAATTGCTTTGCAGGTATGGTATGGTAAGGTTTTACTGTTATACTGGGATGTTACTTTGTTTTAACGTTAACCATAATTTGCTTAGCAGGTACGCCATTCAGCTGCAGCGCGGATTTATTTATCTTGACAGCAACAGCGTTTGCTCCCACGATACATAAAGCTGTGACTCCAGTGCTGTAGGCGGTGATTTCACCACCACAGTTAAAAAAAGAGCATATATGCCGAAGCATGGGGGCATAAGGGGTGGAGGAGCGATTTTGCTCCTAATGCCACGTACATACGGTCAAAATTCCGACGGAGGGCTTGCCCGTGGAAAAGTTTGAACGTATGTACGCGGCATAACTTTTTTGCGGGAGGATGCCCCCATGCTTCGGCATATATACAGTGCCTTGCGTAAGTATCCGGCCCCCTTGAACTTTTCAACCTTTTGCCACATTTCAGGCTTCAAACATAAAGATATAAAATTTTAATTTTTTGTGAAGAATCACCAACAAGTGGGACACAATTGTGAAGTGGAACGAAATCTATTGGATAATTTAAACTTTTTTAGCAAATAAAAAACTGAAAAGGGGTGCGTGCAAAATTATTCGGCCCCTTTACTTTCAGTGCAGCAAACTCACTCCAGAAGTTCAGCGAGGATCTCTGAATGATCCAATGTTGTCCTAAATGACTGATGGTGATAAATAGAATCCACCTGTGTGTAATCAAGTCTCTGTATAAATGCACCTGCTCTGTGATAGTCTCAGGGTTCTGTTGAAAGTGCAGAGAGCATCATGAAGACCAAGGAACACACCAGGTAGGTCCGTAATACTGTTGTGGAGAAGTTTAAAGCCGGATTTGGATACAAAAAGATTTCCCAAGCTTTAAACATCCCAAGGAGCACTGTGCAAGCGATCATTTTGAAATGGAAGGAGTATCAGACCACTGCAAATCTACCAAGACCTGGCCGTCCCTCTAAACTTTCAGCTCAGACAAGGAGAAGACTGATCAGAGATGCAGCCAAGAGGCCCATGATCACTCTGGATGAACTGCAGAGAACTACAGCTGAGGTGGGAGAGTCTGTCCATATGACAACAATCAGTCGTACACTGCACAAATATGGCCTTTATGGAAGAGTGGCAAGAAGAAAGCCATTTCTCAAAGATATCCATAAAAAGTCTCGTCTAAAGTTTGCCACAAGCCACCTGGGAGACACACCAAACATGTGGAAGAAGGTGCTTTGGTCAGATGAAACCAAAATCAAACTTTTTGCCCACAATGCAAAACTATATGTTTGGCGTAAAAGCAACACAGCTCATCACCCTCAACACACCATCCCCACTGTCAAACATGGTGGTGGCAGCATCATGGTTTGGGCCTGCTTTTCTTCAGCAGGGACAGGGAAGATGGTTAAAATTGAGGGGAAGATGAATACAGCCAAATACAGGACGACCATTCTGGATGAAAACCTGTTGGAGTCTGCAAAAGACCTGAAACTGGGACGGAGATTTATCTTCCAACAAGACAATGATCCCAAACATACAGCAAAATCTACAAAGGAATGGTTCACAAATAAACGTATCCAGGTGTTAGAATGGCCAAGTCAAAGTCCAGACCTGAATCCAATCGAGAATCTGTGGAAAGAGCTGAAAACTGCTGTTCACAAACGCTCTCCATCCAACCTCACTGAGCTCGAGCTGTTTTGCAAGGAAGAATGGGCAAGAATTTCAGTCTCTCAATGTGCAAAACTGATAGAGACATACCCCAAGCGACTTGCAGCTGTAATCGCAGCAAAAGGTGGCTCTACAAAGTATTAACGCAAGGGGGCCGAATAATTTTGCATGCCCCACTTTTCATTTTTTTATTAGTTAAAAAAGTTTCAAAAATCCAATAGATTTCGTTCCACTTCACAATTGTGTCCCACTTGTTGATGATTCTTCACAAAAAATAAAAATGTTATATCTTTATGTTTGAAGCCTGAAATGTGGCAAAAGGTTGAAAAGTTCAAGGGGGCCGAATACTTTCGCAAGGCACTGTATATTTTAGGCACAGGTTGTGTTAAAAAATGTTTTATTTTTTACAGTTTTTTTTGGCATTTGCTTTGCAGGTATGGTATGGTAAGGTTTTCCTGTGATGTTACTTTGTTTTAACGTTAACCATAATTTGCTTAGCAGGTACGCCATTCAGCTGCAGCGCGGATTTATTTATCTTGACAGCAACAGCGTTTGCTCCCACGATACATAAAGCCGTGACTCCAGTGCTGTAGGAGGTGATTTCACCACCACAGTTAAAAAAGAGCATATATGCCGAAGCATGGGGGCATAAGGGGTGGAGGAGCGATTTTGCTCCTAATGCCGCGTACATACGGTCAAAATTCCGACGGAGGGCTTGCCCATGGAAAAGTTTGAACGTATGTACGTGGCATAACTTTTTTGCGGGAGGATGCCCTCATGCTCCGGCATATATAAATGGTGCATGTATGTCCATCATTAGAAGTGGGTGGATGAAGGGAGGTATCTAATGGTGGGCATACCCACCGATCAATCTCTTTTTTTTCGTTCAGACAACATGACTCTCAGTAAATAGCTTGGGGTGTCTACTTTCCAAAATGGGGTAATTTGGGGGGGGTTTTGTGCTATTTTGGCATTTTATGGCCTTCGAAACTGTAATAGGTAGTGAGGAGTGAAATAAAAAAATTGCGCCCTTAGAAATCCAGAAGGTGGCGATTGGTTTTTGGGGCCCGTACGCAGCTAGGCTCCCAAAAAGTCCCACACATGTGGTATCCCCGTACTCAGGAGAAGCAGCAAAATGTATTTTGGGGTGCAATTCCACATATAACCATGGCATGTGTGAGCAATATATAATTTAGTGACAACTTTTTGTAAAAAAAATAAATATTTTTATTTTTTGTCATTATTCAATCCCTTGGAACAAAAAAAAATATTCAATGGTCTCAACATGCCCCTCAGCAAATAGCTTGGGGTGTCTACTTTCCAAAATGGGGTCATTTGGGGGGGGGTTTGTGCCATCTTGGCATTTTATGGCCTTCAAAACTGTGATAGGTAGTGAGGAGTGAAATAAAAAAATTAATGCCCTTAGAAATCCTGAAGGCAGTGCTTGGATTTCGGGGTCCCGTACGCGGCTAGGCTCCCAAAAAGTCCCACACATGTGGTATCCCTGTACTCAGGAGAAGCAGCAGAATGTATTTTGGGGTGTCATTTCACATATGCCCATAGCATGTGTGAGCAATATATCATTTAGTGACAACTTTGTGCAAAAAAAAAAAAGTTTGTAATATTCCCGCAACTTGTGGCAAAATATAAAATATTCCATGGACTCAACATGCCTCTCAGTAAATAGCTTGGGGTGTCTACTTTCCAAAATGGGGTCATTTTGGGGGGTTTTGTGCTATTTTGGCATTTTATGGCCTTCGAAACTGTGATAGGTAGTGAGGGGTGAAATCAAAAATTTGCACCCTTAGAAATCCTGAAGGTGGTGATTGGTTTTCGGGGTGCCGTACGCGACTAGACTCCCAAAAAGTCCCACATATGTGGTATCCCCATACTCGGGAGAAGTAGCTGAATATATTTTGGGGTGCAATTCCACATATAACCATGGCATGTGTGAGCAATATATCATTTAGTGACAACTTTTTGTAAAAAAATTTTTTTTTTTTTTTTTTGTCATTATTCAATCCCTTGGGACAAAAAAAAAAATATTCAATAGTCTCAAGATGGCCCTCGGCAAATAGCTTGGGGTGTCTACTTTCCAAAATGGGGTCATTTGGGGGGGTTTTGAGCCATCTTGGCATTTTATGGCCGTCAAAACTGTGATAGGTAGTGATAGGTAGTGAGGAGTAAAATAAAAAAATGATGCCCTTAGAAATCCTGAAGGCGGTGCTTGGATTTCGGGGTCCTGTACGCGGCTAGGCTCCCAAAAAGTCCCACATATGTGGTATCCCTGTACTCAGGAGAAGCAGCAGAATGTATTTTGGGGTGTCATTTCACATATGCCCATAGCATGTGTGAGCAATATATCATTTAGTGACAACTTTGTGCAAAAAAAAAAAAGTTTGTAATATTCCCGCAACTTGTGGCAAAATATAAAATATTCCATGGACTCAACATGCCTCTCAGTAAATAGCTTGGGGTGTCTACTTTCCAAAATGGGGTCATTTTGGGGGGTTTTGTGCTATTTTGGCATTTTATGGCCTTCGAAACTGTGATAGGTAGTGAGGGGTGAAATCAAAAATTTGCACCCTTAGAAATCCTGAAGGTGGTGATTGGTTTTCGGGGTGCCGTACGCGACTAGACTCCCAAAAAGTCCCACATATGTGGTATCCCCATACTCGGGAGAAGTAGCTGAATATATTTTGGGGTGCAATTCCACATATAACCATGGCATGTGTGAGCAATATATCATTTAGTGACAACTTTTTGTAAAAAAATTTTTTTTTTTTTTTTTTGTCATTATTCAATCCCTTGGGACAAAAAAAAAAATATTCAATAGTCTCAAGATGGCCCTCGGCAAATAGCTTGGGGTGTCTACTTTCCAAAATGGGGTCATTTGGGGGGGTTTTGAGCCATCTTGGCATTTTATGGCCGTCAAAACTGTGATAGGTAGTGATAGGTAGTGAGGAGTAAAATAAAAAAATGATGCCCTTAGAAATCCTGAAGGCGGTGCTTGGATTTCGGGGTCCTGTACGCGGCTAGGCTCCCAAAAAGTCCCACATATGTGGTATCCCTGTACTCAGGAGAAGCAGCAGAATGTATTTTGGGGTGTCATTTCACATATGCCCATAGCATGTGTGAGCAATATATCATTTAGTGACAACTTTGTGCAAAAAAAAAAAAGTTTGTAATATTCCCGCAACTTGTGGCAAACAATAAAATATTCCATGGACTCAACATGCCTCTCAGTAAATAGCTTGGGGTGTCTACTTTCCAAAATGGGGTCATTTTGGGGGGTTTTGTGCTATTTTGGCATTTTATGGCCTTCGAAACTGTGATAGGTAGTGAGGGGTGAAATCAAAAATTTGCACCCTTAGAAATCCTGAAGGTGGTGATTGGTTTTCGGGGTGCCGTGCGCGACTAGACTCCCAAAAAGTCCCACACATGTGGTATCCCCGTACTCGGGAGAAGTAGCTGAATATATTTTGGGGTGCAATTCCACATATAACTATGGCATGTGTGAGCAATATATCATTTAGTGACAACTTTTTGTAAATTTTTTATTTTTTTTTTGTCATTATTCAATCCCTTGGGACAAAAAAAAAAATATTCAATGGGCTCAACATGCCCATCAGCAGTTTCCTTGGGGTGTCTACTTTCCAAAATGGGGTCATTTGGGGGGGGGGGGTTTGTACTGCCCTGCCATTTTAGCACCTCAAGAAATGAGATAGGCAGTCATAAATTAAAAGCTGTGTAAATTCCAGAAAATGTACTCTAGTTTGTAGACGCTATAACTTTTGCGCAAACCAAAAAATATATGCTTATTGACATTTTTTTTACTAAAGACATGGGGCTGAATAAATTTTGCCCTCAATGTATGACTAAAATTTAGTTTATTCGATTTTTCTTATAACAAAAAGAAGAAAATATCATTTTTTTTCAAAATTTTCGCTCTTTTTCCATGTATATCGCAAAAAATAAAAATCGCAGAGGCAATCAAATACCATCAAAAGAAAGCTCTATTTGTGGCAAGAAAAGGACGCAAATTTCGTTTGGGTGCAATATTGCATGACTGCGCAATTACCAGTTAAAGCAGCGCAGTGCGAAATTGTAAAAAGACCTCTGGTCCTTAAGGTGTTTATTGGTCCGAGGCTGAAGTGGTTAAAATCATTGCACCCGCCAAAACGGCCATTTTTAAAAACATTTTAGGCATTGACCCATGTCCCCTGGGGCAGGAGCCAGGTCCCCAAACCCTTTTTAGGACAGTATCTTGCATATTATAAAATTAGCACTTTTCATTTCGAACGTTCGAGTCCCATAGACTTCAATGGGGTTCTAAAGTTTGTTCGAATTTGGGGTCCGTACGAAAGTTCTGGTGCGAACCGAACCGGGGGGTGTTCGGCTCATCCCTAATCCCTAACTATGTCTTAACTATCTCTATTAGAATGTCCATGAATACCTCCAAAATGTAGTACTCCATACTTGGTCTTCCAGAGAGACTGGTGGATCTCTGGACCCTTGATGCCTTCTGATGGACTGCAAGGCACAGCAGCCCTCCTCTGGTCACTGCAGCAGTCAAAGCATTTCTTCTTGTGTGGGCCAAAGCTCTGGAACCCAGCTTCCCCCTTATTAAGATTCCAGGGCAGATGGGCTGGGTCCAAAAAGCCTAGGAACAGAGGTGCAGCACATAAACCCATTCCCCAGCCTGGGCCAGCCAACCACCTACCTAACAAACCATAGGCAACCTGACCACATACTACTATGAAAAATGTATAAAAGTGATATTGTAACAATTTTACAGCTTGTATTTCATATAAAGTAAAAGAGATTAATCAACAAATCTAAAAAAAGTTCTCTGCACTGTTGGTATTAATTAATTAGTTCATAATCATCCAAAACTTCTGGCGCAGTACGGAGGAGAAGGAGACTCCGAAAGTCTCTGAAGAAGAACGGCTCCTGCGCACTGAGTCCAGGGGCAAGGCCCACCATCCAAGTGGACATACGGTAGCATATAGTAACAGGGCACCTCGCGGGCTCGCTTCGATTGCCACGCTTCAGGCATGGCCTCGCTTCGCTCGGCTATTTTTTATTCTAAGTTATTTATGTCCACTTGGATAGTGGGGCTTGAATCTGGACTCAAGGCGCAGGCGCCGTTCAACCTTCGGCGTCTCCTTGTCCTCCATACTGCGCAAGCGCAGTACAGGGCAGACACTATGATGGGGGACAGTATTCGACACATCACCGGCGCTCATTGCGGCCGTTTACCATGTGATCGCTCCATCAAACGACGGAGCGATCACTTGTAAACAAACTGGCATCATGTCATGATGCCGGTTCCGCCCTCCCCTCTCTGTACCGATCTGTACAGTGGAGGGGAGAGATCGGTGGCAGCAGCTCTGTGGGCTGTAGTGCCCACAGCGCTGCTCAATGACAATTAACCCTGCAATGCCCTGCCAATACTCTGCAATACCCAGCAATACCCTGCCAATACTCTGCAATACCCAGAAATACCCTGCCAATACTGTGCAATACCCTGCCAATACTCTGCAATACCCAGCAATACCCTGACAATACTCTGCAATACCTAGCAATACCCTGCCAATACTCTGCAATACCCTGCCAATAATCTGCCATAAACTGCCATACCCAGCCATACCCAGCAATACCCAGCCATACTTTGCAATACCCAGCCATACCCTGCAATACCCAGCCATACTCGGCGATACCCTGCAATACCCAGCCATACTCATGATACCCTGCAATACTCAGCCATACTCTGCAATACCCAGCCATACTCAGCCATACTCAGCCATACTCGGCGATACCCTGCAATACCCAGCCATACTCATGATACCCTGCAATACCCAGCCATACTCTGCAATACCCAGCCATACTCTGCCATTCTCAGCCATACTCAGCGATACCCTGCAATACCCAGCCATATTCGGTGATACCCTGCCAATACTCTGCAATACCCAGCAATACCCTGCCAATACTCTGCAATACCCTGCCAATAATCTGCCATAAACTGCCATACCCAGCAATACCCAGCCATACTCTGCAATACCTAGCCATACCCTGCAATACCCAGCCATACTCAGCGATACCCTGCAATACCCAGCCATACTCGGCGATACCCTGCAATACCCAGCCATACTCATGATACCCTGCAATACTCAGCCATACTCTGCAATACCCAGCCATACTCAGCCATGCTCAGCCATACTCTGCGATACCCTGCAATACCCAGCCATACTCATGATACCCTGCTATACCCAGCCATACTCGGCCATGCTCAGCCATACTCGGTGACACTCAGCCATGCTCGGGCATACCTAGCCATGCTCGGCCATACTCGGCCATGCTCGGCTGTACTCGGCCTCTGTATGTGGTCAGGTTGTGGCAAGTGGTATCGCCATACTCAGGAGGAGTAAGAGAATCTATTTTGGGGTGTCATTTTTAGTATGTACATGCTATGTGTTAGAAATATTGCATAAATGGACAACTTTGTGTTTAAAAAAAAAAGCATTTTAACCACTTCCCGTCCGCTGGCCGTCATGACATCCTTGACTTTGTGCGGGGATATCTGAATGATGCCTGCAGCAACAGGCATCATTCAGATATCAGCTTTTTCAGCCGGCAATTCCCTACACCATAAGAATGATCATAGTGGCTGTTCCACTGCTTTATCATTGTTACGGGAGCCAAGAGGGGACACCCCCCCTCCCACCGCCCTCCGGTGCTTCTACTGACTCACTGCTATGATCGAAGCCAGAAATGTTTTTTTTATTTTTTTTATTTCAGGCTTCCCAGTCTAGAGGTGAGATGTGGGGTCTTATTGACCCTTTATCTCACTGTAAAGAGGACCTGTCATGCCATATTCCTATTACAAGGGATGTTTACATTCCTTGTAATAGGAATAAAAGTGATCAAAAAATGTATTTTTGGGGAAAAAGTGTCAAACTAAAATAAATAAAGTAAAATGAACAATAACAAAATATTTCTTTTTTTATAAAGTGCCCCTGTCCCCGTGTGCTCGCATGCAGAAGTAAACGCATACGTAAGTTCCGCCCACATATGAAAACAGTGTTCAAAGCACACATGTGAGGCGGATCTACAGAGACGACGCAAAACCTTCACAGATATCAGAAGACGGCTGAGGGAACGGGATTTGAAATACTCCATATCCTAGTCGCCTACGGGTCCAGTATGAAGGCTCAGTGAAGTTTTTTGATTCTCCTGCGGAGGCAGATTTATGGTTGCTGTCCCTGAGATAATTGTTTGGGCCTACCTGTCCAGTTGCAGCCTCGGCGGCTGCTGGGGTTTTTTTCTGGTTTCCCTTCATCAGGTTCGTTGCTCATGCTCCAGTTTGAGTACCCCCGAGATCTCACCTAGGTATTTAAAGTTGAGGATGCTTTGGCTTATCCTGTCCGGGGTGGGTGGGGGGGGGAAGAAGTGGGACATGGTTATACTTCTCCTTCATACTCAGGTTTTGGGGTGACTCTTGTCTGCACCTCAGTGGGACTCCTGTTATGCCATATGCTCCTCCATCACACTGGGACACCTACAAAACCTGGGACTGAGGAGGGACGCACCTTTGTGCTGTCCATCTGGGTGAGTTACAGGTCCCCGACAGGCATCGGGGAGCTCTATGGACGCGGACAATGTGTTTATGCAAGTTAGATTTTTTGCACTTTTTGTTTCTGTGTTTTTTTCTTTTTGGGAACGCTGGTCCATCTGACCTGTAGTACGGTCATGCCCTTCAGGACTTTTTTTGGACAAGGTTTGGGAAAAAGCTGCGTGTACCTGTTGTTTTGGTTTGCTACACGGCGGCAGGGAGTTTACGGGGGTCAGGGGTTAAGTTACTTAGTATGTGCAGCCTTCCACGTCAACTTTTTTGTTATTTCACAGATATGTTATATGACTGAACATCATACCCAACTGTATTTCATCCTCTCCTTACAGGGGTGCCGTTTAATGTTTATTGAGTTAACAGGTAACAATGGCAGGATCCATGGTTAATGTGGTATCTTGGAATATCCGAGGCCTGAACGACAAGTTTCGTAGAGCCTTAATGTTCCAATATTTGAAAACGATCACTCCGCATGTGGTGTTTCTGCAGGAGACACATCTGGATGGGAGCAGAGTGCTGGCTTTACGCAGAGCTTGGATACAGAGGGCGCTACATGCGACATACTCCACTTATTCTAGGGGGGTGTCTATTCTTATTAGTAAAGCGGTACCCTGCACCATACATCATGTCATCTCAGACCTGGGAGGCAGGTTCTTGATTGTTGTTGCTGATCTCAGTAATTGCAAGATGGTTTTGGTTAACGTTTACATACCTCCCCCTTTTCAGGTACAGATATTGTATGATCTATTAGGTAAATTGGCACCATACATGCATCTTCCACTTCTTATAGCAGGGGATTTTAATGCCATACTCTCCGCTACGTTGGATTCCTCTAATACATCTAGGGTGGCATCAGTTGACCTTTCTGCGTGGGCGGCTACGGCCTCCCTCACAGAATTATGGCGGTGGAAGAACCCCTCCACTAGATGCTATTCTCATTTGTCCAAAACGCATAGATCCTCTTCCAGAATTGATTTGGCTTTTGCTAATGCATCCATGTTGCAGTTGGTGGGTGGAGCCAAATATTTGGCAGGGGGCATCTCAGATCACACGCCACTTTCAGTACACATTGTTCCTCCTTCGGTTCTTAAAGGAGGGGCATGGAGATTGAATCCGGGCTGGTTGGAGGTGGAAGAGGTATCATTCCAGGTGGCCCCACATTATAATAACTATTGGAATGATAATATAGGGTCTGCTGCTCCCACAGTGGTATGGTATGCATTTAAGGCATGTATGTGAGGCCACTATATTTCAGCCATTAAGCAGGCACGCATGTCCCATAATCAGAAAGAGCAGGAGCTGCAGGATAGGGAAAGGGTTTGTGCACGGGCTCACGCCAACGACCAGTCTGATGTCACGTATGAGGCCTTGTTAGAGGCCAGGCGCACACTTGCACTTCACTTCGCTGACTTGACACATACCTCTAGAACAAAATCTGCAGAATCCCTTTTTGAGCAAGGGGATAAAAATGGTAAACTGCTGGCAATGTTGGTGGCAGAACAGAGAATACAAACCAATATACCCTGTATTGGGAATACTAGGGGGGATGTACTCACTAACCCTACAGATATTATGGACACGTTTGTGGAATATTACAAGACACTGTATGCTCCTATTCCGGTCTATGATTCCCAAGAATTGGATGCACTGTTGACGTCCCTTGAAATCCCAGTGCTGTATGCAGGGGATAGGGAGGTGTTGGAGGCTGACATAAACAAAAAAGAAATTGAGGCAGCTATAAGGGCTTTCCCCCCTCACAAATCTCCTGGGCCTGATGGTTTCAGTATTGAATGGTATAGGCTGCATATGGAGGACCTAGTTCCTAGGCTTAAAACCCTGTTCTCTTACTGTCTCAAGCACCAATGCCTCCCTGATTCCTTAGCTGAAGCGCAGGTGATTCTTCTTCCGAAGGATGTTTTGTCCTGTTCATCCTATAGACCCATAGCGCTGTTGAATCAGGATCTTAAAATCTTGACAAAGGTTCTGGCTACCAGACTCTCCCAGGTCATTACCACTTTAGTTGACATAGATCAGATGGGTTTCATACCGCAAAAATCTACTGACACAAATCTTCGCAGACTGTTTGCTCATTTGCAGATGGAACACGATAGGATGGGTACTAGGGTGGTGGTGTCTCTGGACATGGCCAAGGCCTTTGATTCTGTGGACTGGCAGTATATGTTGGCAGTTCTACGACACATGGGCTTTGGGGACGTCTTCATGACCTGGATCTCCTTACTATACAGTAAACCTCTAGCGGCCATAAAGATAGGCACCTCGGTTTCCCCTCAGTTTCCTGTGGGTAGGGGCACGCGCCAAGGGTGCCCGCTGTCCCCATCTTTATTTGCACTCGCGATAGAGCCCTTGGCCATAGCGTTGAGGAGGTCACCCAAAGTGGGGGAGTTGGAGGTAGGGGGCATCCGAGAATGCATTGCACTTTACGCGGACGACATTCTTCTTTTCTTGCGTGATGCAGGGCCGTCATTGGAGGCGGTGTTCGGGGTACTTGACAAATTTGCCACGTTCTCCGGACTCCGAGTTAACTGGGAGAAGTCCACGGTGATGGCTATTGACTCGGGTGCCAGGGCTCTGGCATCCAACAGGGTCCCCATAGCTTGGGTGGAGGAGTTTAAGTATTTGGGGATACATATATCGCCCCGAGTGGGTGACTTTATGTCTCTTAATCTTCTACCATTATTGACCAGGGTCAAAGTGCAACTGGAGGCATGGAAACATCTGCCGTTGTCTCTGATTGGTAGGGTTAACTTACTTAAAATGAAAATCCTGCCGGTTTTTCTCTACCTCTTGCGGAACACTCCGATTTGGATTCCCTGTTCTTTTTTTCGACGGGTTAATAGTCTTTTTAGCTCCTTTTTATGGGCCGCTGGGCATCCCAGGATAAGTTTGCGTACTTTACAGGAACCCTGGGCTCAGGGCGGATTGGCGCTACCTGATCTTTTCAAATATTTTATAGCGGGACAGATGGTGATTGTTAGGTGCTGGTTGACGAAGGACGCTGGGGACTCGGCGACGGTATTAGAGGCAGCCCGTCTAGGTTCATATGAGAGTTTATCTTATCTAGTTTATAGGGGCCCACAAACTGCCTCACCCTTGACCGCCTCAATGCGAACGACAGTACGCGCGTGGGATAAGGCACAGGCTTTGATGAAAACAGAGGAAGGGAGCTGGTCACAGGACACCCCTCTCTGGTTTAATCCCAGACTGTCTCATTTTGGTGCAATTCCGGATCCAGTAATTTGGGCCAGAGTCGGCATCAAACAATTAAAGCATATAGTGGGGGGGGACAAGGCTATACACGTTTGACCAACTGAAAGAAAAATATACCCTTCCTAATTGGTATTTCTTTCGTTACCTCCAGTTGAGGCACGCCTTCCTTACTCAGTTTGGTTCTGATGCTTTGGAGCTGGGTGTGTCTCCCCTGAAGAGCATGTTGAGGAAAGAGGACCTGATAAAACCCCTCTCTGCAGTTTATAAAGAACTATTTGTGGAAAGGCCAAAAATGCTTAAAAAGTGTAGAGACACATGGAGTGCATTGGTAATGGATTTCGGGGGGGAGGATTGGGATGATATGTGGGATTACCCATTTAAGACGCTGGTATCAGCCAGAGATAGGCTAATTCAATTTAAACTTTTACACAGGGTGTACTATACTCCGGCAAGGATAGCTGGGATATATGGCACAGATGCAGCAGTATGCTGGCGCTGCCCGGACAATCAGGCTGACTTCGACCATGTGTTCTGGCAGTGCCGGCAGATACAGGTATTCTGGAAAGGGGTGACACACACTATACAGACGGTGCTTTCGGTGCCGATTCCTGTTACGGTCGCGACATGTTTACTCGGGCTGGTGGAGGAGTTGGCGCCCAGAAGGGCACAAAGAATTATGATTTCTCTTTCTTTGTTCTATGCCCGTAAGGCTATTCTGTTGTGTTGGAAGAGACCAGAGCCGCCCACGGTGTCATTCTGGAAAAGTATAATTAACAAATCACTACCAATGTATAAAGCTACCTACTTGAGTAGGGGATGCCCCAAAAAATTTGAGAAAGTGTGGCAATGTTGGCTAGATGCTAAAGATACTGTGAATTAATCCATTGTGATGGGGCTGGGTTTTGATTTCAAGCTTGCTATACTGGGCGGGGGAGTGATATGAGTATGGTATTTTTCTGTATGTGGGTTGGACGGTACTGTCATGGATGTTTTGGACATGTAATATTTGTTATAGTTGGGAATATGGAATGAGATTTAGTATTGGTTGGAAGGCTGCCCAGGGGATTAAGGGGGGGGGGGGGGGGGTTGGTACATGTGTGTTGTACTGTATGTGTTGATAAAACTGTTAATAAATAAAAAAAAAAGCACACATGTGAGGTATCGCTGCGAGCGTTAGAGCGAGAGCAATAATTTTGGCCCTAGATCTCCTCTGTAACTAAAAACATGTAACCAGTAAAAAAATGTAAAGCGTTGCCTATGGGGATTTTTAAGTAGCGAAGTTTGGCGCCATTCCACGAGTGTGTGCAATTTTAGGTATCTATTTACTCGGTGTAAATTCATCTTTCACGATGGGGCTTGAGATATGAGAACAATAGAGATGAACTATGAATTAATAACCAGGTGGTATTGGACACCGGTTAGAATAAGTCGATACCAAGAGGAGGGCTCCCCACTATGCTGGAGGAAATGTAACCAAAAGGCAACAATGTTGCATATATGGTGGGAGTGCTCGAAAATAAAGGAGTTTTGGGAGGAGATAGTGAATATTACAAAAGAAATAACCAAAGAAAACATTGAATATAAATTTCAGACGTGCCTATTCCAGTATTTAAAAAAATCAAGGACGCAGATAAGGAAAATTATCACGCCTATACTGTTAATGGCGGCAAAAGGGTTGATCCCAAAAAACTGGCTAAATAGTGAAAAACCAGACCTGAGAGACTGGTTGGATAAAATAGAGTATTATAACAAGATGGAAAACTTGGAAAGCAGAGCAAATGGAAAAATGCGGTCCTATACTCAAAAATTTGATAAATGGGAAAAATTCAAACTTACAGAAAAGTATAAAGAAAAAAAAGGATGGGATATGAAGATACCATAGGAGAGAACACATGGAACAAGGCGGGAGTGGGGAGGAAAATGGGCTGAGTTTGATAGGGGTTAAAAAAATGGGGGATAGTGCTTTATGTAAGTAAGTGTATAAAAACTTCATCTTTCCATTATGCAAAAACATTGGGCTAACTTTACTGTTTCGTTTTTTTTTTTGTTTTCAAAAAAGGTTTTATTAAAGCTATTAACAGAAATACAAAGTCAGCAAAAGGAATCATATTTCAACATAAGCATAAGTAGTTGGATGACAAGGTTACAGAAAGGTGATAAACAAATAGCAAAACCCTGCAGGACAAACCACCGATTACTGATTAACTGTATGGGTCTTACATCCAACAACAGGTCATAAAATATAAGGAGACTGACATGTTCAATGAGCCGACCATCATAACCAAAATACAAAAGAAGGATCATGACAGAGAGAGAGGGGAAAGAGAACAGAGAGAAACAAAGGGAAAAGAGGAAAAAATGCAAACAGAGAAGAAAAGCATTATGAAAAACCTAAGGTGCGATCATTTCAGTAAGCGAAATAGGAACCATGGGTTCCACTTAAGGTCATAAATGCGTTCCGTGTCATGCAAAGTGTGAAAGATCTTTTCAGACAGCATCACCTGGTCAATACGTGAGAGAACCTGTGCTAATGGTATCGACGGGGATTTCCAGTGAAGTGCAATAGTCCACAGTACAGCGACACACATAGAGTGCACTAACCTTACAAAGTGTTTAGGAGTGTCAGGGGGGGTCTGGAAGAGAAGACAGTGGTGAGAAGAGAGGGACAGTGCTCGGCCAGCGAACCCGTCCATCAATCTCAAGACCTCCTGCCAGATAGGGCGAATTAAATCACAGTCCCAAAAAATGTGAACAAAAGTGCCAGGGTGGTTGCATCCTCTAAAACAGTTGGGGGATGTAAGGGGATAAATCTGGCGCAAACGTACCGGGGTGTAGTACCACCTGGTGAGAACTTTGATGGCCGTCTCTCTAACAGTAAGGGACCTGGTGCATTTGCGCATGTTGTTCCAACCTTCCTCCCAATCCACCACACCTGTCTCTAGAGCCAACTCCTCCTCCCAACGCGTTCTATAACGCAGAGGCTGACACTCCGAATGTCCCTCCAGGGCCCTATATAGCAGAGAGATCAATCCTCTTTGTCGTGGGAAATTAAAACATACGTCTTCAAAGATAGTAAGCTGTGCCTGGGGACGGAGTCCATAACGGGAGAGAAAGAAGTGGCGGATCTGTAGGTATCTAAAACGTTCAGAATCCGGGAGTTGGTGCTGGGCCTGCAGTGTCGAAAAAGGAACAAAGCCAGAGCCCGTCACAAAGTCCTTCAACTGGGTAAGCCCACAATGGACCCACACACCAAAAGATTCAGGATGGAGATAAGCTAGAGGGAACCTAGGGTCACCCAGGAAGGAAGCACCCATAGAGCGACCCAGGGCAAGGTCGTATTTCTGCTTGAAGCGGTGCCATAGTAGGAGGCAATCCGCCACTATAGTATTACGGGTGGTTAAAGTCGAGTGAGGACGATTAGTTGACCACATAAGTCCAGGGAGATAGAATGGAGTGATCGAGTCACTCTCAAACCTCACCCAGGGGACCCTAGAATTAGGGATCGACCACTGTGCTTGTTGAGTAAATCTGCAGGAAAGGTAGTACAACCAAATTTGAGGTACCCCCAAACCACCATTTTTCATAGATCTGTAGAGTACTCCCCTCTCAAACCTGGGAGATCTATTGTTCCAAATAAACCTGTTGAAATGGGACTGAAGGTCAAGGAGAAAACTTTTGGAGAGCTTAACCGGTAGAGAGCGAAATAGATACAGTAACCTGGGAAGGATAACCATTTTGAGGGCTGTGATGCGTCCTATAAAGGGGATACGTAAAGAGAGCCAGCTTTTTAGGGTGTTTTTAAGTTTGCTAATCAGTGGGGGATAATTGACCCCAAAGAGGTCCCTGAAATTCCCGGGCAGTCCCACTCCCAAGTAGGGAATATGGGAGGCAGCCCAAGTAAAGGAGTAGTTTTGTTTAATAAGGGCCAAACAAATCATTGAGGGTAAAGCCTATAGGGAGGGCTACAGATTTGGAAACATTAATGGAAAGGCCAGAGACTTTTGCAAAGTGAGACAATGTCAAAAAAAGATTGGGAAGGGAGACATGAGGGTTAGTAATAAACATCAAAACATCATCAGCATACATGCAAAATTTGTACATTTCGTTTCCCTTAGTGTAACCAGTAATATCAGGATGTCTCAGGAGGGCAATAGCAAGGGGCTCTAGGGCCAAAGCAAAGATTAAAGGGGAAAGGGGGCACCCCTGTCTAGTGCCTTTACCTATGGGGAAGAATTCTGAACTACAGCCAGGCAACTTAATGCGAGTCATAGGATTGTTGTAGAGGGCTTGGAATCCCATCAGAAAGCTGCCCCGAAAGCCCATGAGTGGCAAAAGTGTGTCTAAATAGTTCCAAGTAACACTGTCAAACGCCTTCTGTATGTCTAAACTCAACAGGAGGAGCCTACGGGAGAACAGGTTGGCATCTTGAATAACGTTGGAGGCTAGGCGGATATTGTCCGTGATAAAGCGATGTGGAATAAACCCAGATTGAAAGGGGGAAATAAGGGAAGGGATACATTTTGCCAGTCTGTCAGCTAAAATTCTACTAAATATTTTGATATCGTTGTTTATAACCGAGATTGGCCTAAAATTTTGAGGTAAATTATGATTTTTATTGGGCTTAGGGATCAGTGACATGTTAGCTAACAGCATTTCCATCCTTAGCTAACAGAATTGCGTTGAAGAGTTGCATCATTCTAGGGGCTAAGATCATGGAGAATTTTTTGTAATAGAGGGCCGAAAAGCCGTCCGGACCCGGAGCAGAACCCAATTTTAGTGACTTGAGAACCCCTAAGATTTCTGGGACCGTGACGGGGCATTCAGTGCCTCCATTTGTGAGGAAGAGAGTGTCGGAAGAGGGATGTCATGTAACCAGGACAGGTCAGCGGGAGAAGGAAAAGTGTGGGGGGATTCTAGGAGTTTAGAATAGAATTGCTCAAAGATCTTGAGAACCTCTTTGGGATGTGACGATACAAAACCCTCACTATTAGACAGCCGGTAGACATGAGGCGGGCGAAGTGTGTTAGACAACTTCCTAGCAAAGGAGGTCGATGCAGAGTTGTTGAATAACAAACTGCGGGCCTTGGCCCAGCGCAGCGTCTTCTCAACCTTGGATGACAACAAGGAGTCAAGTTCCAGGCGCTTCTGGTCTATGGAGCGCCTGGTCGAGTCCAAGTGCAATGAGGATGAGTCCTTGTATAAGTGATCTAATTCTCTGGTTAATTCCACTATCCTAAGTCTGTTGGATCTGTTACGGGCCGCGGAAATACTGATAAGTCTTCCTCTAATGACGGCTTTATGCGCCATCCAGAGAGTCGATGGCTGTATATCTGGGCGAGCATTCAAGGAAAAATACTCTTCCAGAGACTGAGCGACCTGGGCTTCCACCCCTGCATCCGAGAGAAGGGATTCGTTCAATCTCCAGGAATGGGGTGTGGGGGCGAGTTTAATGAACCCCGTAGTAAAGGAAATAGCCTGATGGTCCGACCAAACACAGGGATGAATGGAGGCTTCTAAAGAATTAGCAAGTATAATTGGAGTAGAGTATATGTAATCCAACCTCGCATAACTGTTATGCGGGTGGGAGAAAAAAGTGTACTCCCTGCAGCCTATGTTGTGGGCTCTCCAGGTGTCAGTGAGTTGCAGGTCCCGCAGGCCTCTAGAGAGCGATTTCGGGAAAGCTCTAGAAGTGGTCGATGTCGATGAACGGTCTAGAGTGGCGTTGGCTACTGAATTAAAATCGCCACCCATGATCAAGTGAGGAGAGTGGTATTGTGCTATTTTCTCAAAAAATGACCCAAAGAAAGTAGCTGAGCCCTCATTGGGTGCGTAAATACTGGCAATAGTAAGTTCTCTGTTGTGGACAATGCCCTGAACAATAACATAACGACTTTCGGGGTCCCTAAATACATGCTTAACCTCCATCGAGAGGGAGGAGTGGAGGAGTATGGCGGCCCCCCTGGTCTTGAACGAGTGGAGCGAGTAAAAGGCCTGAGGAAAATCCTCATGGAAAAATTTAGGGTGAGAGGAGCGGGAGAAATGGGTTTCTTGGAGTAGAAGGATTTTAGCTCCAAGACCTTTATAAAAGGAAAAGGCTTTACGCCTCTTGGAAGGTGAATTACATCCCTTAACATTGTGGGAGACACATGTTATTGCCATGGAAAATGAGAAATAACAACTATAGGTAAGAGATCAAATATGGTGACAGAGGGGGAGAGGGAGACTCTCGGGGAATACTCGTCCAACTGGGGCCGGAAAAACAGGGGGACCCTCACATCGTCAGCAGGGTAACAGAAATATAAGATACAGTACAATAACAACAAGTGTAGCATGAGAACGCTAATCCTGAGCATAGAAGGAGCCTGAGTAACTGAAGGAGCATAGGACATGGAAAATGATCGACCTAAAAGGGAGAAAACCAAAAAACATAAAAGAAGAAAGTAAACCTTAGAGAGGAAAAGCCCAGAGCCTGATATAGGCCTGGGATACCACATTAATGCTAAGCGTGGCAGCGTGTGGGAAAGAATAGCCACACTAAAATAACATTCAAATACAGAGACAACAAGGTCTCGCGACCAGTAGGGTTGCGCAATGGTAGGGGGAACCCACCAGAGAAGCAACCAACCACTGGAAAAGGGAGCCATACAACAGCTCCTAGGGACTTGTAAATAACCAGTGGGTTGGGTAGGAAAACCTGGGAAACACATTGCCCTTCTCCCCAGCACGCTCCACCAACCCCCGAAAAGACGGAGGCGCGGAGCGAGCGGGAGACAAGAGGGGAAAAACAGTATAAAACCAGAAACCTGAACAAACTCTACCCTCAAAAATGTAAACAAGAGCAGTTTATAAACAGCCACTGGACATTATAGCAAACCGCAGTCTGAGCCTTCAGATGAAGGAAAGAAAAATAGCATCATCGAGGACTATCTTCCACCCGATCCTCAGCACCATATCTGATTCTGTGCCTGTCCCGTCTGGTCGGGGGAGTTTGCCAAATAGGAGTAGCTCTGGGAGTGGAGGGCAGTCTGCGAACCATAGAGGCATCCAAAAGTCCAAGCTTCACCAGGATCTCCTGACCCTCCAGGACCGAGGTGGCAGAGTATGTCGAACCGTTATGAGGAATCACAAGACGAAACGGGAACCCCCATCGGTACCTGATGCGGGCTGATTGCAAGACTGTGGTTATCTCCTTTAGGTTCCTTCTCCGCTCCAAAGTCGCCGGTGCGATATCCGGGAAAATTTGGATTACTTTGTCATCGAGAGTGATCCTCTGTTTGTTACGAGCTGCTCTCAAAATTTCCTCCTTGACCAGAAAGTCCTTCATACAGAGGATGACATCCCTGGGTGGTTTATCCTCCGGGGGTTTGGGACGCAAAGCCCTATGTATCCGATCACACTTGAACATATTGGCTTCATGGTCAGGGAGCAAGGATTTAAACAACCTAATCACCACCGGAATGAGCTCAGATTCGGACTCCGGGATGCCACGGATGCGCAGATTATTGCGTCTATTTCTGTTATCGAGGTCTTCGATCTGAGACTGTAGTAGCTGGACCGTGGAGGATAGGGCCTCATGTTCTCTGCTGAGGTCATTGTGAGCTATTGCCAACTCATCATGTTTAGTCTCTAGCCTCTCAGTCCTTGCGCCCAGAGCCGAGATTTCTTGTGAAAGTGCATGAGAAGTCTTTTGAAGTTCTGATTGAAACTTGGAAGCCAATCTATTGTACATGGATTCCAGACTGTCCTCTAGATCTGCTTTTGAGAGGGCACTAGGACTTCTTCTGTCCAACAATGGAGCAGGTGAGGTTGGACCCAATAAGCGTGGTGGGGAGGCCGGGTCGGGGAAGAGATGCCCTCCAACTGCCCCCTCACGCTCCATGCTAGATTGTTCTTGAGAGCGTAGAAGGTACTGTGTGAGGGTCTTTTGGGCGGTGCTCCGTGCCTTCTTTTTTTTAGCCGGCATACACCAAGGCTCTGGGGGTTAGGAGATGAGGTGAGAAAAAAAAGGGGGAGTGAAACGTGGAGCAAGTGTACCTCAGGGATAGGCTGAAGTCCCGAGCGGAGCTAATCTGGGGCCTCAAAAACACATTTTGAAACTAGTTGCTTGTGCTGCTACATTGAGAGGAGGTGGTGTATTGAAGCAGAGGCAGCTAGAGTAGTGTCAGTAGTCAATCCGTGGGCTTGCTGGGGGCTGCTGTGCCTCAGACTGATATAGAAGCCCGGTAGCAAACAGTTCCAATGTGACAAGTGAAAGGGGGACACCACCCAGAATAAACAATCAATGGGGGGTCAGGGCTCCAGGTAGTAGCCAACACCAGGGGGGGGAAGGCCGTGTCGTACTCACTGCGAGTCCAGGGGGAAATGTAGCAATTGCCGAGGCAGGGATCCCAGCGATCCACAATCTCCGGAGGTGAAAACTTGTTGTAGTGTCCAGGAAGTGGTGAGAAGCGGTGGCAGGAAAGATTCAGCAGGCCCCAAACAGCGCCAGCCGCCAGTCCGATCTGCCCGTGGGCTAATTATTGCAGGGGGGGCAGGGGAGGACCCCACTAGCTCCAGAGCAGCCCCACTTCGCCCCAGAGAGCGGAACCCGGAAGGGGTGTCCCACCTGCGGCAGAGACAGGGACCAGATATGTGGACGGAAGGCTGAGGCCTGCTCCGGGTGTAGCAAGATGGCCACCGGCCGGTGCTATGGACTGCCAGGCCCCAATCCTCCAGGCGCTCCCACTCCCCCTCGCACTGCCCTCCGATCCAGGGCAGGGAAGCAACACTGTGTGGAAGATGGGATAGAGGACCCCCTCCGGATGCGGTGGATGCCCGGATGCCTCGGGACCGAGATAGGCCGCAAGATGGCGGCGGAGCGCTACTCGCGTGGTCGGCAGCCCCCTGACGGACCGGAGCTCGTGGATAGCCCGGAGATGCTCCAAAAAGCCCCCGGATGACAGCGGGCAGCTCCAGCAGGTCTTGTGGGTGGAGGAGAGCCCGTCCAGCGGCGTTAGGAGGACGGATTGCGGTGGATACGAATAGGCCGCAGCGGAGCTCTCCCTGGACGCGTCCGTCCGCTTCAACTTCCGGCCACGCCCCCCCTGTTTCGTTTTTTTAAAAGCACAAAACGTTCGAAAAAGTGCTGCGCAAATACCGTGAAAGATAAAACGTTGCAATGACCGCCATTTTATTCTCTAGGGTTTTTGCTAAAAAAACATATATAATGTTTTGGGGTTGTATGTAATTTTCTAGCAAATAAATTATGATTTTTACATGTAGGAGAGAAATGTCAGAATTGTCCTGGGTGCTGCAGAACGCCTGATGGTGCTCCCTGCATGGTGGGTCTCTGTATGTGGCCACGCTGTGTAAAAGTCTCACACATGTGGTATCGCCATACTCAGGAGTAATAGCAGAATGCGTTTTGGGGTGTAAAAAGAAATAACCTGATGATGATATGACATTTTCAAAAAAAAAGGAAAAAAAATCTTAATTTTGCAAAGAATTGTGGGAAAAAATTACAACTTCAAAAAACTCACCATACCTCTTACTAAATACATTGTAATGTTTTCTTTCCAAAAAGGGGTAATTTGGGGGGTATTTGTACTTTTCTGGCATGTTAGGGTCTCAAGAAACGAGATAGGCCATCAGTACTTCAGGTGTGATCAATTTTCAGATATTCAGATATTGGCACCATAGCTTGTGGACACTATAACTTTCATAGACCAAATAATATACACCAATTTGTACTTATTTTTACCAAAGATATATAGTAATATAAATTTTGGGCAAAATTTACAAAGAAAAATTACTAATTTGCTAAATTTTATAACAGAAATTAATAAAAATGTATTTTTTTACAGAATTTTCTGTCTTTTTTCTTTTATAGCACAAAAAATAAAAAATAAATCAGCAGTGATTAAATACCACCAAAAGAAAGCTCTATTTGTGAAAAAAAAAGGACAAAAATTTCATATAGGTACAGTGTTGCATGAATAAGTAATTTTCAGCTGAAAATTGGTCTGGTTATTAAGCGTGTTTAAGTGCCCAGTGGTCAAGTGGTTAATAACAGCTGGACATGTTATTGCACCAGTGGGATTGTGTCTGTGATATAAATACAGTAAAGTGGTGTCTTTTCTATTTTAATCTGACTGAAAGAAAACATTATAATAACTTTAACCACTTTCAGACCGGACCATTTTGCTGGTAAATGACCAGAGGTCTTTTTACACTTTGGCACTGCGCTGCTTTAACTGGTAATTGCGCGGTCATGCAATGTTGTACCCAAACAAAATTTGCGTCCTTTTCTTCCCACAAATAGAGCTTTCTTTTGATGGTATTTGATTGCCTCTGCGATTTTTATTTTTTGCGATATAAACGTAAAAAGACCGCAAATTTTGAAAAAAAATTATATTTTCTACTTTTTGTTATTAGAAAAATCCAATAAACTCAATTTTAGTCATACATTTAGGCCAAAATGTATTCAGCCACATGTCTTTGGTAAAAAAAAAGTCAATAATTGTATATTTATTGGTTTGCGCAAAAGTTGTCACATCTACAAACTAAGGTACGTTTTCTGGAATTTACGCAGCTTTTAGTTTACGACTGCCTATCTCATTTCTTGAGGTGCTAAAATGGCAGGGCAGTACAAAACCCCCCCAAATGACCCCATTTTGGAAAGTAGACCCCCTAAGGAAATTGATAAGAGGCATGTTGAGCCCATTGAATATTTTATTTTTTTGCCTCAAGCGATTGAATAATGACAAAAAAAAAAATTTTTTTTTTTTTTACACAAAGTTGTCACTAAATGATATATTGCTCACACATGCTATGGGCGTATGTGAAATGACACCCCAAAATAAATTCTGCTGCTTCTCCTGAGTATGGGGATACCACATATGTGGGACTTTTTGGGAGCCTAGCCGCGTACGGGGCCCCGAAAACCAAGCACCGCCTTCAGGCTTTCTAAGGGCGTAAATTTTTGAGTTCACGTCTCACTACCTATTACAGTTTTGAAGGCCATAAAATGCCAAGATGGCACAAAACCCCCACAAATGACCCCATTTTAGAAAGTAGACACCCCAAGCTATTTGCTGAGAGGCATGTTGAGTTCATGGAATATTTTATATTTTGCCACAAGTTGCGGGAAAATTACAAACTTTTTTTTTTTTTTTTAACAAAGTTGTCACTAAATGATATATTGCTCATGCATGCCATGGGCATATGTGAAATGACACCCCAAAATAAATTCTGCTGCTTCTCCTGAGTACGGGGATACCACATATGTGGGACTTTTTGGGAGCCTAGCCGCGTACGGGGCCCCGAAAACCAAGCACCGCCTTCAGGCTTTCTAAGGGCGTAAATTTTTGAGTTCACTTCTCACTACCTATTACAGTTTTGAAGGCCATAAAATGCCAAGATGGCACAAAACCCCCACAAATGACCCCATTTTAGAAATTAGACACCCCAAGCTATTTGCTGAGAGGCATGTTGAGTCCATGGAATATTTTATATTTTGCCACAAGTTGCGGGAAAATTACAAACTTTTTTTTTTTTTTTTTTTTTTTCACAAAGTTGTCACTAAATGATATATTGCTCACGCATGCCATGGGCATATGTGAAATGACACCCCAAAATAAATTCTGCTGCTTCTCCTGAGTATGGGGATACCACATATGTGGGACTTTTTGGGAGCCTAGCCGCGTACGGGGCCCCGAAAACCAAGCACCGCCTTCAGGCTTTCTAAGGGCGTTACAGTTTTGAAGGCCATAAAATGCCAAGATGGCACAAACCCCCCCCAAATGACCCCATTTTGGAAAGTAGACACCCCTAAATTTAGGGGTACACTAGTGAGACTAGGTAATAAATGGCGGGTTCCCTGAAACTATAAAAAAATAACTAACCAACCAGCGTCACCTGTAACAGTTATATGGTGATCACTGGTGAAAGGGTTAACTAGGGGGCAATTAGGGGGCTTTATGCGGTAGTATATGGGGGTCCCTGGCGCTATAAAAAGCTGCAGCGAACCTAAATACCTACCTGCCTAACTAGCGTCACCTGTGACACTAATACAGCGATCAGAAAAACGATCGCTTATTAGGCTGGGTTCACACTGGAGCGATGCGGGAACGCCACGAATGCGCGGCGGGTTCCCGCATCGCATGCCTCCCGGCGGCAGTTCACACTGCCCTATGCGAACTGCTGGGAGTGTCAGTGAAATGTTACTGACACCCCCAGATCAGTTCGCATATCGCAGTGCGATCTGCAAACTCGGATCGCATGGTGTGAACACCCATGCGATCCGATTCTGCTGCGGGCCAAAAAAAGGGTCCCGTGCGAATTTGCGGCGGGTGCGGCGGGTGCGGCGAATGGCTGAACTCGAATCGCACAGAGATCGGATGTGATTTGCACTGCAGTGCGGTGCGAATCACATCCGTTCTCATAAACCGCTGCAATGTGAACCCAGCCTTAGTGACACTGGCGACGGGGGGTGATCACGGGGTTAAACCTTTATTGGGGGGGTTAGGGGGGTACCTTAGAACTAAAGGGAGCTAACCCTAACTGCCCTAACAGTTATTACAGTCACAAATGGCACCCGCCGGGTGATCAGGGGGTTAAACCTTTATTAGGTAATAAATGGCGGGTGCCCTGAAACTATAAAAAAATAACTAACCAACCAGCGTCACCTGTAACAGTTATATGGTGATCACTGGTGAAAGGGTTAACTAGGGGGCAATCAGGGGGCTTTATGCGGTAGTATATGGGGGTCCCTGGCGCTATAAAAAGCTGCGGCGAACCTAAATACCTACCTGCCTAACTAGCGTCACCTGTGACACTAATACAGCGATCAGAAAAATGATCGCTTATTAGGCTGGGTTCACACTGGAGCGATGCGGAAACGCCGCGAATCCGCGGCGGGTTCCCGCATCGCATGCCTCCCGGCGGCAGTTCACACTGCCCTATGCGAACTGCTGGGAGTGTCAGTGAAATGTTACTGACACCCCCAGATCAGTTCGCATATCGCAGTGCGATCTGCAAACTCGGATCGCATGGTGTGAACACCCATGCGATCCGATTCTGCTGCAGGCCAAAAAAAGGGTCCCGTGCGAATTTGCGGCGGGTGCGGCGGGTGCGACACGAATTCAGCCATACTATCTGTATGGCTGAACTCGAATCGCACAGAGATCGGATGTGATTTGCACTGCAGTGCGGTGCAAATCACATTCGTTCTCATAAACCGCTGCAATGTGAACCCAGCCTTAGTGACACTGGCGACGGGGGGTGATCACGGGGTTAAACCTTTATTGGGGGGGTTAGGGGGGCACATTAGAACTAAAGGGGGCTAACCCTAACTGCCCTAACAGTTATTACAGTCACAAATGACACCAATGCAAAAAAAAAAAAAAGCAATTGGTGTCACTGTGACTGGGGGGGGGGCAGGGGTAATTGGGGGGTGATCGGGGGGTAAAGGGGGGGGGGGGTGAGTGTGCCTGGCATGTTCTACTGTATGTATGGTGTGTTGGTGCAACTCACCGAACCTCTCTCCTCGGTGCCGGAACGAAAAATACCGTCACGGAGGAGAGAATACATCACTTCCTCTCCTGTGTTTACATTACAGGAGAGGAAATGATGTCACGGGACATTTTCATTCGTCGAGAGCGATCGCGAGGGGGTGGCCATGAATGAATGGCCGTCCCCTCGTCCGGGATCGCTCCCGAACGAATACCGACCGCCGCAGGCACCGGGCGGGGGCCCGATCGGGCCCCCGACCGGCGGGCAGGCAAGGACGTACATGTAAGCCCTTATGCCTGCCCGTGCCATTCTGTCGGTGTACATCGTCGTGCGGCGGTCGGCAAGTGGTTAATTATGTTTCTTTGGAATGGAAAAATCTTTTGTTTCCTATGAAGTGACTATAAAACAACAAAGAGTGCACCGACCTAGTGCATTACCACCATACGATTTTATTAAGCAAAAAAAAGTGATATACTGAAAAACGTATGATCATAACAAGCATATCAAAAAAATAGATGAGACTGCTTTCAGATCCACACCACTAGACTGGTGACATGGGAAGACCTTTCTGCATCAATATGGGTTTTGAGGGGCAAGCCCTCGTCATCAGAGCCAAAGCACAAATGACTAAAGACCAGCTTACAGTATAATACTGTACATCACAATAAACTAAAATAACACGTTCCACCCACATCACTAGAGGGTTAAGCCACAGATCACATGATCATAGTCATCCATACAGTGAGAGCCACATCACAAAAGCCTAAAAACGTTTGAAACATTTAAAAATTATAGTTAGTTTATAGGAGTTTACCAGCTGAGGGTAGATGATGCAGGGTGTGTGCTAATGGTCAACTTCTTCCTGTGTCATGACCTAAAGTATGTTCAGGAAGTAAGGCAGAAGTAATGGAGCAGGGTTTTTTAGCATCCATGAAGAGAGTGAGGTATGTGTGGGTAGAATAAATGGAAAGCTGTTTCATTATTGCAAAATAAGTACATTGTTGCTATATTGGTACATAGGGGAGCTTGAATTTAGAAAAACAAAGGTGAACTTAGACTTTAAGCTTATACCATCTAAAGGTTATAAATCACTGTAATCACTGATCCTCAATATACTCTACAATGCTTAGTAGGCTAGTGCAATTAGTTTCCTAACGAATCGAAATTCGGCCGAATTTTGCATCTTTCGGACATTCGGATGCATCCGAATGTCCGAATAAAACAATAACGAATAACAACGAATACGAAAGAAATATAACGAATGAATTCAAATTAATTCGACATGATTCGGTAATTCTTTAAAGATCAAATGAAACAAAAGGTCAGCTCAAAATAAATCTTATAGTCCAATCAGCTAATTAATTTTGTGCCGGAGGATGGATTACTGGCAAAGTGTATTTATGAGAACTGAGTTAGAAGGGTGTTGTATTGTATTTGAGCCGTGGAGAAGAGACGTTGTCATTGTGTGTGTTAAAAGTTTTAATAAACAAACTACTTTCCAAATTACGAATCATTATCACGAATGTCTATACATACATAAATAGCGAATTTCAACGAATACGAACGAATGAATTCGACACTCTACGAATAATAACGAATTATCCGAAAACGTATTAATGTAACATAACGAATGTAACAGAACGAAATGATGTATTTTACGAATGACAACGAACCGAAGCTAAACGAAATTTTCCATTGTGCACAATTCTAATGCTTACTGTGCTCCTTACCTATAATAAAGAGACGGAAACCAAAAAAATTATTGCACTCACAAATACTGGTCCCTTCTGACACCTGGATAATTTGTAGATTGTTTGTTTTGAGGAAACACCACTGCTCTGATCCCTCCAGAAGCCACTAAGTTGTTTCTTATTAAGCTATTTTATAAAAAATAAAAAAAAACTGAGACAAA
This sequence comes from Lithobates pipiens, assembly GCF_037356315.1. Classification (NCBI taxonomy): domain Eukaryota; kingdom Metazoa; phylum Chordata; class Amphibia; order Anura; family Ranidae; genus Lithobates; species Lithobates pipiens. The sequence continues at coordinate 154,908,017 of NW_027507784.1, forward strand.
GCAAGACTAAGTTCTGCTTAGTGGCTTTTGGCGAGAAATGACAATTAAGGTTTTACCCATTACTAACATTTTAATAATAAAAAATCTTGTATTAAAACCTTGCATTGCAACACATGTTAGGCTGCATAAGAACGATGATTAGTGTGGCTTACTTGCTATGGGTGTGACTTTAGAGGGGTTTATGGCTTGGACATCATGCTGTAAGATCACAAATAAATACACCTGACTAATACCCTTACCTAATTAATATAAGGTAATAAAGTATGCAGTACATCTCATAGATTCGCCTACTTGGATGTCCTCAGAAAGGGAAAATCCCTGATGGTCAGTCACCTGTACACTCACTTCCAGCTAGTTTTCAATATGCAGCACCCTCCTTGTTAGGTGCTAGTGAGATAAGAGGTCAATTTAGTCATTTCTTTTTCGTACATCACGGGACACAGCGCCACAGTGTTTATTGAATTTTTACTAGAAAAGGAATCCCCTAGGGGGTGGATTTTTAAGGCACGTACAACTTTGCTTATAGATCAATACAAAAATAATTTTATTTCATAAAACAAACAAAAGGAATATAGTATACAGTATAAATCTAAAATATATATCTAAGGGTGTACATATACAAACAGTATTGATGATATTATACAACACTTGGTTATGCCATATAATCCATGTAGAAAAAATCACCCTACGCGTTTCAGAGCTTAACAAAGCATGTCCTTCTTCAGGGGGATGAATACAGCACCCACATGAAATCCGATAAACAACAGGGGACACGATGTAAGAATTAAATAATGATTAGGCAGGAATACAGGTATGAGTATAGCAATTGGTTACAAAAAAAGAGATTTACAAATACTTACAATACTAGTAATGAGGGTGATGTTATCCCAAAGATATTGTTTAATAAAAACAAATAATTACAGATGACCTCACATGTAAGCATGGCTCCGCCAGTGTTCAAGGTACATCTCAAAACTTGTCAGCATGGGGGCAGATGGTATGAATGTCGTGCAAGTATGGCAATGACAAAAAAAGGTTATGCGGACCAGAGAAAGAGTCCGAAATAGACTGAAGTTCTAGTGGTGCTCCACCCAGAAGTACGCCTGAGAGGAAAAAAAAAAAAAATGAAAAAAATATATAAATAATAATATAATGAATAGGAGGCCAACTAGACGGGGAAACACTGGGGCTGACAATAAAATGCCAGACAGAGAAAGCAGAGAAAAAAGTAAAATAAAGTAAATGCAATGTTATAAAATATGTAACATACTGGGAGGTATATATGGAAAAAACTATAAATGGCTATATAATTAGTAGAAAAAAGTTATATATTGGAGTATATTATTATCTGTATAGTCCGTAATGTCAAAATACCTCAGGTGCAAATAGTATAACCACAAATGCACCTATAGGAAATGTGCATTTAAGTGGCAAACTAAATGTAAAAAAGGATACAAAAAACTTTGATGTTTCATGCCTATATACATCACTCCCCTGATGACAGAGTGTGGAGTATAGATATTATAGATAGAATAAAAATACCTAAAGCAAAATAAAATAGATTTTAATAATTATAAAAATAGTTTTAAGGGTGTTAAATCCCAGAAAAGTCTCAGCTCCGCAGATATAGAGCTACTCCATAATAAACAGCCCAGTATATAGTGTTGGTAATCATTAGTACAAGTGAGGGGAGAAGTACCACACTTTGACAAGGTAAAGATTATATAATACAGAGAACTGTGTAGTAAAACACTTACTTGCCTTAAAAGATAGAGTAATCCAGAGTGAGAGGCAGCTCGTCTGACTGGCGTCATGCAAATAGTATCTGCAAACGCCAGTCAGACCGGTGCTCATTATAAAGAAAAATAATTAGATTGCACCAGCTGACAGAGAGCCAACTCTATCTGGTGAGCGTCAGCCCCCTGGGCAGTGTGTGCACGGCCACGCCCTCAAGCGGTATCGGCCAAGCAACAAACGGCGCACCGGGGGGCTGTCAAGAGTGCTTACTGAACTTTTACCCAGTAAACTATCTTATAAAAAATATCAGAAAGAGGCAAAGAGGTCATCTAAAGTTCAACATTTAAAAATTAAGACTTTTTATATCTATGGAAAACATAGTATACATTAACAAAGATTAATAACTATTACTTTACTTATTGAATAATAATATTGATAAAACCACTACTATATAATAATAATAATAATAATATTAATATGAATAATAATATGAATAATAATTATATTATCAATAAAACATATGCAAAGTAATATGAATAACATAAAATATTTATTGATTAATATGAAATTCTACTACATGTCCCCCCTGTTGAGGCATAAGCCTCGCAGCAATTACAATACAGATCACCCACCATGCCCCTCAGAGACCCCATGCACCCGACACTTATCACATAAATTGTCCAAAAAAAATAAAAATAAATCAGTCCAATTAAAAACACACTGCAACTTATTGTTTATAATGGTTGAACGTTTTCTCAAAGTGGAACTCTACTCATAAATGTGATAAAAATAATGTTCAATAGCAAAAAAAAACATTCCACATTAATTATTATGCTACCATTTTACTGAGGCCCAGAGCCTTTGAGCAGCAGTAGAATTTCAGGCTATCAGCAGACTGGACTCTAGATTTTAATCAGTGCAAAAAAAAAAAAATAGAGCACAACTGAGCATGTGCTGAGCAGGGTGGAACAGTGGATTTTAAACAGTATAGGCACTTATTTTTACAGTGTTTCATAGCTTCATCTACAAAAGGGGTCAGCCTCAAGTGATCCAGCAGGAATTAATTTTCTGACCAAAGTTCCACTATAACCACTTACAGACCGGACCATTTTGCTGGTCAAAGACCAGACCACTTTTTGCGATTCAGCACTGCGTCGCTTTAACTGACAATTGTTCGGTCGTGCGACGTGGCTCCCAAACAAAATTGATATCCTTTTTTTCCCACAAATAGAGCTTTCTTTTGGTGGTATTTGATCACCCCTGCGGTTTTTATTTTTTGCGCTATAAACAAAAATAGAGCGACAATTTTGAAAAAAATGCATTATTTTTTACTTTTTGTTATAATAAATATCCCCCCAAAATATATAAAAAAACATTTTTTCCCTCAGTTTAGGCCGATACGTATTCTTCTACATATTTTTGGTGAAAAAAATCGCAATAAGCGATTATTGATTGGTTTGCGCAAAAGTTATAGCGTTTACAAAATAGGGATAGATTTATGGCATTTTTATTAATAATTGTTTTTTTTTAAACTAGTAATGGTGGCGATCAGCGATTTTTATTGTGATTGCGACATTATGGCGGACACATCGGACATTTTTGACACATTTTTGGGACCATTGTCAGTTATACAGCAATCACTGCTATATAAATGCAGTGATTCCTGTGTAAATGACACTGGCAGTGAAGGGGTTAACCAGTGGGTGGCAGTGTAGGGGTTACGTGTTCCTAGGGGTGTGTTACTCACATGGAGCAGAGATCAGCATCACTAGTTTCTAGGTAGAATGGAGAAATGCTGTTTACAACGGCATTTCTCCATTCAGCCGTCCCGTGAGACGATCGCGAGTATGCCCGCGGCGATCGAGTCCGCGGGACCCGCAACCGGACTCACGGGGGTCCCGACCGGCACGTGAGCGCGCCACCGGTGGCGCGCTCGTGATGGCAGGGCGGCATTGACGATTGGACGTACCTGTACGCCAAAGGGGTGAGAGAAGAAATAGACCTGGCGCTATACCATATACCACTACAAATCTGTACGTGAAAACTCTGTTATATGTAATTTTCAGCGTGCTGGCAATTAAATAAAAATCATAGAGTAAAAGTCATAAAATAGGAAATGCTCAACCAAATATTACTATCAATAATACTAAAGTGCAAGTGATAGACCTGTGCATAAAAACTTTGTAATTTTCAGCGTGCTGGCAATTAAATAAAAAACATGGAAAAAACCATAAAGTGGAAATTGCTTATCCAAAAGTGACTCAAACAATATGCTACTAAGGTGCAAGTGCCAGTGGATTTACATGTGCCAATAGCTATATGTTATCATACGTGAATTAAAAATATGAAATCAAAATAGGGTAAAAAAATGTGTAATCTCAAAACCAAATAAATATGGTGACTGTATTTTGATTATAAGGTGTTTTTCACACAATATCATGCAAAGTATAATCGGAAATAATTTCGTGATGACTGACACACTGCAAAAAATAAAAGTGAAGATATGTGCAGTGCAGGAAAAAATAAACAATGAAAAAGATAATAAAAATATAAAAATATGCAAATATGAAAAAATATAAAAATAAAAATAAAAATAAAAATAAAAGTCTCTGGTGAGTGACGGAATCTTCCGTGCGTGAAGGAGAGGGAAGTGATAATTTCCAAAATTATTTCCCGTGTTCAGTGGTCACTTCTATATTATGCTCTCACCGGAAAAATGACCCCATCCGGGGTGGATCAGCCTTCACAATATCAGCTATTGTGTCGCTCTCTGGCTTGCTTCAGATGCTATGCTGGGGATCCCTCGTTTCTCCGTGAGTATAGTGTGCCACGTTATGTGTATTAAAAGAGAGGCATATCCATAGTGTGATAACGTTTAAAAGTTCATTTTTATTCAAAAAAGATTAAAACTACTTACAAAAGCAGAGTTTGTAAATGCGGTTGTGTTACAGCTTTAAGACAATTTTAAAAGTCCTGCTCAGCTTCCTGGTGTATGCTAGAGGTGTACGTCGCTTGGCCACTCCCTACGCGTTTCGTCATACAGACGTCATCCGGAGCGGCCATCTTCATACACCTTTAGCTTTATATAGGGTGTATTATTCCTATCGCGCATGCGCGATCAATCGCCGCCATTTTTAGTGAGGGAATGCCCTCATTCTTTAGTACTGCGCCGTGTGATGTTCCTATTGCGCATGCGCGGTCAGTCGCCGCCATTTCCAGTCAGGGAATGCCCATTTAATTCGCTGCTTGTGCGATGGACAATACACCGCTATGTTTGAAGCTGCAACTTGACCCACTCTATACTCAAACTTTATCAGAGTCAGATTCTAATGCATAGAAACTAAACAATAAAACAAACCAAAATAAACCAGAAAACGAATGTGGGAACTGCTGTAGTGAGGAAACTAGTGGGGAAGATGGTTATATTAAAAAGATATGGTTTTATTTCAACGAGAAGCTAGGTAGATATTGTGTGGGGACTTGATTTAAAACAATATTAAATTGGGATACCCGATTCTCTCTTTGTGTTACCGGGTCATTTAATTATGGAAAACTTATATTGAATTAAAATGAATACTCACTATTACGTCTATGCTATAAACGTTAATTATGGAATGAGTTAAAATAAATTCTCACTATTACAACTGCGCTATGTCAATAATTTAACAAACCGGGGCCTATTTAATACTTGGAGAAGGGAAGATTATTTATTAAAGGAAAAATTATGTTCCTATAAGGATAAAACTAAAGATATATGCATAAAAAATATGTATATAAAAAATATGTATATAAAAAAATTGGTCATTATTATTATTATTATGTAAGGGATTTGGCCTATAAAGGATATATGCTTTAAAAAGAAACCATTTGTATTCAGTATAAAAAGATGTGAAAAAATGTAGAAGATATATGGAAATAAATAAATAAATAGACAAAAAAGTCTGTAAAGATGGGAAACAAGAATGCGTTAATCTTTTTTGAATAAAAATGAACTTTTAAACGTTATCACACTATGGATATGCCTCTCTTTTAATACACATAACGTGGCACACTATACTCACGGAGAAACGAGGGATCCCCAGCATAGCATCTGAAGCAAGCCAGAGAGCGACACAATAGCTGATATTGTGAAGGCTGATCCACCCCGGATGGGGTCATTTTTCCGGTGAGAGCATAATATAGAAGTGACCACTGAACACGGGAAATAATTTTGGAAATTATCACTTCCCTCTCCTTCACGCACGGAAGATTCCGTCACTCACCAGAGACTTTTATTTTTATTTTTATTTTTATATTTTTTCATATTTGCATATTTTTATATTTTTATTATCTTTTTCATTGTTTATTTTTTCCTGCACTGCACATATCTTCACTTTTATTTTTTGCAGTGTGTCAGTCATCACGAAATTATTTCCGATTATACTTTGCATGATATTGTGTGAAAAACACCTTATAATCAAAATACAGTCACCATATTTATTTGGTTTTGAGATTACACATTTTTTTACCCTATTTTGATTTCATATTTTTAATTCACGTATGATAACATATAGCTATTGGCACATGTAAATCCACTGGCACTTGCACCTTAGTAGCATATTGTTTGAGTCACTTTTGGATAAGCAATTTCCACTTTATGGTTTTTTCCATGTTTTTTATTTAATTGCCAGCACGCTGAAAATTACAAAGTTTTTATGCACAGGTCTATCACTTGCACTTTAGTATTATTGATAGTAATATTTGGTTGAGCATTTCCTATTTTATGACTTTTACTCTATGATTTTTATTTAATTGCCAGCACGCTGAAAATTACATATAACAGAGTTTTCACGTACAGATTTGTAGTGGTATATGGTATAGCGCCAGGTCTATTTCTTCTCTCACCCCTTTCAGTATCTTTCCACCCGTTCGGGCGGAAATAAATAGAGGCTGCTCTTACCCAATTTTTCATATTTATATATTTTTACCTTTTGTATTGAGTGGTCCATAGCGCAATCTAACCCCCCCTAACCTTGTACCTGTACGCCAATATGCCTGCCCGTGCCATTCTGCCGACGTACATCGGCGTGCGCTGGTCGGGAACCGGTTAAGGTGTTCACAATAATAATACTTATATCATATATAACAATCAAAACAATGGTAATTTTCTACATACAGAGTATTACATACAATTATTTAGAATTGTCTATTACTGAAATACTTCTAATGTCTTTTTCTGCAACAGTCTTTGTATGCATTCCACTTACACTTATGGGTTTGACACTCTTGCTAATCTCACTCAGACTTTTACTACTATAGAAACTGAAAATATCATAGTCACAACTGTGGATTTAAATGGACACTTGAATTGTGAATTATTTCACTTCCTTTTATGATCTTTAATGTACTTGCAGTCATCAAGATTTACTGACATTCATTCCTTTAGTGGCTTTGATTGGAACAAGAGATCACATCTAAAACAAGCATCTGTTTAGAAACAAAACTACATCAATTTAGTTAATTATTTTAACCACCTTGCGCCCGCCCTATAGCCGAATGACGGCCGTAGAGCAGGTGCGTTCGGCCGGGAGGCCGTCCCTGGACGTCCTAATGTTTACTTCCGCAATGCGCGCCGCCGCGGGCGCGCATCGTGGAAGTTCTGTGTTCGCCGTGTCCCCCGGGGACAGGCAAACACAGATCGCTGTAAACGGCCAATCACAGCAGCCGTTTACAGCGTGATCGGTGTGTCCAATGGGAGATGATCTCATATGTAAACATATGAGATCATCTCTCAGCGCCGCTCTCCCTCCTCACACAGACAGTGTGAGAGGGGAGAGATGAATGGCTGCAGCGGCAGCCGTTCTGCCTTGAGTTCTAAAAAAAACGTGACTGCATGTTTAGGTTCGGGTCTGGTGTTCTGCAACATAATGGCGCATTTTAAAAAGTCCTGCAGCAGCCAATCAACATTCGTTTAACTGGTGTGCCCTTAGAAGCCATCACAGCCATGCCTACTAATGGCATGGCTGTGATTGGCCAGTGCAGCATGTGGCCCAACCTCTATTTAAGCTAGAGGCACCCAGCACAGCACGTCACTCTGCTTTAGACAGTGTAGGGAAAGGTTCCTGGCTGCTGTTAGGTAGAGAATAACATAGGAGTCCTGATTCTGAAATCTATTCTAATTAGTCAGCGATTTTACACTGCACTGAGAGAAAAGATAGGCAGTGTAGGGCAAGGTTCCTGTTGGTGCTTTGAGGGAGAGAGAATTATCTAGGAGTCCAGATTCAGAAATCTATTCTAATAACTCAGCGATCTTCACAGATTTACCTGGTTGGATTGCAGTGCTCAGTCTTTTTACACTGCCATGAGCACAGTGCCAGAGAAAATATAACTTTTATCTGCAAGCTCAGTGCATCAGCACTGCATATGTTACTGTGACATACACCCTGTACATACTCTGGATGTATTCTGCTATTGCAAAAACACCCATTTAGTGCAAAAAAAATAAAAACTTTGCAGTGTTTTCTGCATATGTGGAGGTGTGTGTTACACAATTTATTTATTTTTCTTCTATTGTGCTATTAAAAACATTTTTTTTAGGGCAAAAACAATTTTTTTGAATAGCATTTTTGCCATTTCTGCGGCTCTAAGATACACATTTATATACTCTGGGTGTATTCTGCTATTGCAAAAACACCCATTTAGTGCAAAAAAAAAAAACTTTGCAGTGTTTTCTGCATATGTGGAGGTGTGTGTTACACAATTTCTAGATTTTTATTCTGTTGTGCTATTCCAAAAATTTTTTTTAGGGCAAAAACATTTTTTTTAATAGCATTTTCGGCATTTCTGCAGGTGGCGCGCTGGTCGGGAACCATTCTGCCAAGGTACATCGGTGTGCGCTGGTTGGGAACCGGTTAAGGTGTTCACAATAATAATACTTATATCATACAGTGGTGTGAAAAAGTATTTGCCCCCTTCCTCATTTCCTGTTCCTTTGCATGTTTGTCACACTTAAGTGTTTCGGAACATCAAACCAATTTAAACAATAGTCAAGGACAACGCAAGTAAACACAAAATGCAATTTGTAAATGAAGGTGTTTATTATTAAAGGTGAAAAAAAATCCAAACCATCATGGCCCTGTGTGAAAAAGTGATTGCCCCCTAAACCTAATAACTGGTTGGGCCACCCTTAGCAGCAACAACTGCAACCAAGCGTTTGCGATAACGTGCAATGAGGCTTTTACAGTGTCCTGGAGGAATTTTGGCCCACTCATCTTTGCAGAATTGTCCTAATTCAGTTACATTAGAGGGTTTTCGAGCATGAACAGCCTTTTTAAGGTCATACCACAACATCTCAATAGGATTCAGGTCAGGACTTTGGCTAGGCCACTCCAAAGTCTTCATTTTGTTTTTCTTCAGCCATTCGGTGGTGGACTTGCTGGTGTGTTTAGGATCATTGTCCTGCTGCAGAACCCAAGTTCGTTTCAGCTTGAGTACACGAACAGATGGTCGGACATTCTCCTTCAGGATCTCTTGGTAGACAGCAGAATTCATAGTTCCTTTTATCACGGCAAGTCTTCCAGGTCCTGAAGCAGCAAAACAGCCCCAGACCATCACACTACCACCACCATATTTTACTGTTGGTATAATGTTCTTTTTATGAAATGCAGTGTTCCTTCTACGCCAGATATACTTGGACACACACCTTCCAAAGAGTTCCACTTTTGTCTCATCGGTCCACAGAATGTTGTCCCAAAAGTCTTGGGGATCATCAAGATGTGTTGTGGAGAAATTGAGACGAGCTTTGATGTTCTTTTTGCTCAGCAGTGGTTTTCTCCTTGGAACTCTGCCATGCAGGCCATTTTTGCCCAGTCTTTTCCTGATGGTGGAGGCATGAACGCTGACCTTAACTGAGGCAAGTGAGGCCTGCAGTTCCTTGGACGTTGTTGTGGGGTCTTTTGTGACCTCTTGGATGAGTCGTCGCTGCGCTCTTGGGGTAATTTTGGGCGGCCGGCCACTCCTGGGAAGGTTCACCACTGTTCTATGTCTTCGCCATTTGTGGATAATGGCTCTCACTGTGGTTCGCTGGATTCCCAAAGCTTTGGAAATGGCTTTATAACCCTTTCCAGACTGATAGATCTCAATTACTTTCTTTCTCAATTGTTCCTGAATTTCTTTGGGTCTCGGCATGATGTGTAGCTTTTAAGGATCTTCTGGTGGACCTTACTGTGTCAAGCAGCTCCTATTTAAGTGATGCCTTGATTGTGAACAGGTGTGGCAATAATCAGGCCTGGGTGTGGCTAAAGAAATTGAACTCAGGTGTGGACAACCACAGTTATAGTATGTTTTAACAAGGGGGCAATCACTTTTTCACACAGGGCCATGATGGTTTGGATTTTTTTTCACCTTTAATAATAAACACCTTCATTTACAAATTGCATTTTGTGTTTACTTGTGTTATCCTTGACTATTGTTTAAATTGGTTTGATGTTCCGAAACACTTAAGTGTGACAAACATGCAAAGGAACAGGAAATGAGGAAGGGGGCAAACACTTTTTCACACCACTGTATATAACAATCAAAACAATGGTAATTTTCTACATACAGAGTATCACATACAATTATTTAGAATTGTCCATTACTGAAATACGTCTAATGTCTTTTTCTGCAACAGTCTTTGTATGCATTCCACTTGCACTTATGGGAATGACACTCTTGCAAATCTCACTCAGACTTTTACTACTATAGAAACTGAAAATATCATAGTCACAAATGTGGATTTAAATGGACACTTGAATTGTGAATTATTTCACTTCCTTTTATGATCTTTAATGTACTTGCAGTCATCAAGATTTACTGACATTCATTCCTTTAGTGGCTTTGATTGGAACAAGAGATCACATCTAAAACAAGCATCTGTTTAGAAACAAAACTACATCAACATGGGCGTCCGCAAATACAGGCAAGGTGGGGCAGTTGTCCCCCCCTGGAATCATTAGATGTTGTTGGCTACTTGGCTGTGTCACCTGGCTGTGTGTTGTATTTAATGTCCGCCGCGGCCGCGCTGCAATCGCGGCCGCCACTGACTTTTTTCCTACATCTGTCACTGTTTCTCTGCTGGCTGCTCTCTGCTGTTTTCACTGTCCAGTGTACACCGCTCCACAGGTCAGCCTTTTCACTCCTACTCTTCATTGATTGGCTGCCTGTGTAGTGTAGGTGTGTCACTCTTACTCACATCGTGCTGTTGTGGATCCGCCCACTCGAGCCGAGTGATATACTGGCCTGACACTGGCAGTCTGTGAGCTGCCCAGCCCAGTTACTGTATATTCTGCTACCTGCTGTGCTGTGCCTGTGCATGCCTAGGCAACAAGAACAGCAAGAAACCACACTCTCCTGCCCCCCCCCCCCCCCCCCCACAGTTTTCTCCTCTCCTGTTCTTGCTGCCCCCCCCTGCTCTCCAGCTCTCCCCAGCCTTCTCTAGCCACCATCCCAGTGCTCTCCCCCCCTGTCCCCCCCCAGTGCTCTCCCCCCTGTTCCCCCCCAGTGCTCTCCACTCCGCCCAGTGCTCCCCCCTGTTCTCCCCACCACAGTGACCTCCACTCCCCCCAGTCCTCTCCCCTTCGTGCTCTCCCCCCTGTTCTCCCCCCAGTGCTCTCCCCCCTGTTCTCCCCCCCTGTGATCTCCACTCCCTCCAGTGCTCTCCCCCCTGTTCTCCCCCCCAGTGCCCTCCACTCCCCCAGTGCTCTCCTCCCCCCAGTGCTCTCCTCTCCCCCCAGTGCTCTCCTCCCCCCCAGTGCTCTCCTCTCCCCCCAGTGCTCTCCCCCTATTCTTTCCCCCCCAGTGCTCTCCCCCCAGTGCTCTCCACTCCCCCAGTGCTCTCCCCCCTGTTCTTTCTCCCCCCAGTGCTCTTCAGCTCTCCCCATCACTCTCCAGCCCCCACCCCAGTGCTCTCCAGCCCCCCATTCTCCCCACCCCTGTTCTTTCTGCCCCCCTGGTGCTCTCCAGCCCCCCCAGTGCTCTCTACCCTCCGTGCTCTCCACCCCTGTTCTTTTTGGCTCCCCCCAGCACTCTCCACTCCCCACACCTGTACTCTCCACTCCCCCTGCATTTTGCCCGACCCATGTGCTCTCCACCCCCCATAGTGCTCTCCAGTACCCCGTGCTTTCCACCCCTGTTCTTTCTGGCCCCCACTGGTGCTCTCAAGCTCCCCCATTGCTCTCCACTCCCCCCTGCTCTTTGTACCCCCCGTACTCCCGTACTCTCCAGCCCCCATGCTCTCCACCCCTGTTTTTCTGCCCCCCAGTGCTCTTCACCACCCCACACTCTTAGCCCCCCAGTGCTCTCAGCCTACCGTGCTCTCTACCCCTGTTCTTTTTGGCCCCCCCAGTGCTCTCAATTTCCCCCCAGTGTTCTCTGCTCCCCACCCCTGTGATCTCCACTCCCCCTCGCTCTTTGCCCCCACCCATGTGCTCTCCACTTCCCCATTCACCCCCCAGTGCTTCCCCCCTGTTCTCCCCCCAAGTGCTCTCCACTCCCCCCAGTGCTCTCCCCCTGTTCTCCCCCCAAGTGCTCTCCACTCCCCCCAGTGCTCTCCCCCTTGTCCCCCCCAGTGCTCTCCTCCACCACACTCTCCTGCCCCCCCACAGTTTTCTCCTCCCCTGTTCTTTCTGCCCCCCCTGCTCTCCAGCTCTCCCCAGCCTTCTCTAGCCACCATCCTAGTGCTCTCCCCCCTGTCCCCCCAGTGCTCTCCCCCCCTGTTCCCCCCCAGTGCTCTCCACTCCGCCCAGTGCTCCCCCCCTGTTCTCCCCACCACAGTGATCTCCACTCCCCCCAGTCCTCTCCCCTCCGTGCTCTCCCCCCGTTCTCCTCCCCAGTGCTCTCCCCCCTGTTCTCCCTTCAGTGTTCTCCCCCCTGTTCTTTCCCCCCAGTGCTCTCCACTCCTTCCAGTGCTCTCTCCCCTGTTCCCCCCCAGTGCCCTCCACTCCCCCCAGTGCTCCCCCCCAAGTGCTCTCCTCTCCCCCCAGTGCTCCCCTCCCCCCCAGTGCTCTCCTCTCCCCCCAGTGCTCTCCCCCTGTTCTTTCCCCCCCCAGTGCTCTCCCCCCAGTGCTCTCCACTCCCCCAGTGCTCTCCCCCCTGTTCTTTCTCCCCCCCAGTGCTCTTCAGCTCTCCCCATCACTCTCAAGCCCCCACCCCAGTGCTCTCCAGCCCCCCATTCTCCCCACCCCTGTTCTTTCTGCCCCCCTGGTGCTCTCCAGCCCCCCCCCCCAGTGCTCTCTACCCTCCGTGCTCTCCACCCCTGTTCTTTTTGGCTCCCCTCAGCACTCTCCACTCCCCACCCCTGTACTCTCCACTCCCCCTGCAATTTGCCCCCACCCATGTGCTCTCCACCCCCCATAGTGCTCTCCAGTCCCCCGTGCTTTCCACACCTGTTCTTTCTGGCCCCCACTGGTGCTCTCAAGCTCCCCCAATTGCTATCAACTCCCCCGTGCTTTTTGAATCCCCGAGTACTCTCCAGCCCCCATGCTCTCCACCGCTTTTTTTCTGCCCCCCAGGGCTCTTCACCACCCCACACTCTTAGCCCCCCCCAGTGCTCTCAGCCTACCGTGCTCTCTACCCCTGTTCTTATTGGCCCCCCCAGTGCTCTCAAGTTCCCCCCCAGCACTCTCTGCTCCCCACCCCTGTGATCTCCACTCCCCCTCGCTCTTTGCCCCCACCCATGTGTTCTCCAACCTTGCCAGTACTCTTTGCTCCCCCTTCTCTCCAACTCCCACCCAGTGCTCTCCACTTCCCCAGGACCAGAGGGAGGCTGACTGGGGCACCGTCCCCATCCAAAACGAGAACAGACCCTGCCTGCTGCTGGCTGTCATGGATATCCTGCTGGCATGCAAGGTACCGCACCAAGCATCAAAAACACACTTTCCCACAGACAGGGACTGCAGACTGGGACATGGGGCACAGGAGGGGCTGCAATGATGGGCACAGTGAGACTGCATTCACGGCACAGTAAAGCTGCATTTGATGGACACAGTGAGGCTGCATTTGATGGACACAATGAGGCTGCATTGGTGGGCACAGTGAGGCTGCATTGGTGGGCACAGTGAGGCTTCATTTGATGGGCACTGGTGAGGCTGTATTGAACTCTTGCATCAAGTCTGCAGTCTCTGGCCATCTCCTGTAGCATGTCTGCAGTCTCTGAGGGAGTCTGGAGAGGAGTCAAGAGTGGGAGCACCGCCGGGATGGGGGCCATGGGAGAAGTCAGACTTGTGTGGACTGTGGACAGGAGACTATAGGATAAAATCAGAGCCACCAAGCTGGAGCCGACTGACTGATCCCTGCACGGTGCACCTAAGTAGAGGGCATTGAAAGCACCGCCAGGCCAGTCGGAGGCGGGGAGTGACTGATGTAAGGGGGGAGTGAATACGATAATGTAAGGGGCACTGATATAAAGGGTTTCCTCCTTATATTAGTAACCCACCCCCTTACCTTAGAGTATTCTTTCTGCAGAAGGTGGTTCCCCCCCACGTTCTGAGTTTCTGGGGTCCCCCTTGATGATTGATCACTTACCACTATTAACTGGAATTTGAATATATATATGTGTGTATATATATATATATATATATATATATATATATATATATATATATATATATATATAAAGCCTTATGTGATTTAATATCTATATCGAATACTCTCTTCATCAAATGTGCTTTAAAATGTATGGTTTTTCCCTTTCATGAACAAGAAAATAATGATGTTATGCTGTTGGGCTGGTATAATAATGCTGTGAGGCTGGTATGAAATTTTTTCCAGGGTTGGTTTTTGAAAGCATGGGGGTCTGCAAGGTTACTCAGGTGGCTGCGTACCATGCCCATATAGCCTAGACAATGTACATCTTTTTAAATTGCAATACATCTGTTGTTGTCATATTTTTATCTTGATGAAAACAGCCTATACAGTGACAGTATGAGATCAAAATATGGCCACAACAGATGTATTGCAATGTAAAAAGATGTACATTCTCTAGGCTTTATGGGCATGGAACACAGCCGCCAGAGTAACTTCCAATACAAAGTGAAGATGAATTATCTGTTATATAACACACATGTACAGGGGCGTAACTATAGGGGGTGCAGCAGTCGCGACCGCAACTGGGCCCTGTGTTGCAGGGGGCACATGCAGCCCCCTCTACATATGGCCGGCAGCAGCATAGGCAGCTGGGGGTACCAGTGCACCATGCACATGGGTGGCTGGAGGTGGAGGGTGACTAGCAGAGCTCCATGCTCAACTATCACACAGGCTGCTCTTTAGTTGGGCATTCCCCGCATGACCTGTGTCCTCGGCCGGCTCCTCAGAGTACCCCTCTCCTGCTCCATGCTTTGCCGCTCAGTCCGATGTCTGTTCTCCCCAGCCTCATCTCTTCTGGGGACAGGGACCCCATCCTGCCTAGGGACAGTCCCCCAATGGGGCACCTAAAAATTAAAAACTAATAAAAAAAAACTACTGATGCCAGTGGTGGAACTACAGGGCTCACAAAGGTCATACCTGTGACCACGCCCTGGAGTTCCAACGCCAGATTTGGAGGGAAGGGCCCTGGCTAGGGTTCAGGGGGGCCCTTCATGTTTTTTTGCATCGGGGCCCTGAAGGTTCTAGTTATGCCACTGCATATGTATTATCAGTGGAAAGATTTTCATGAGATTGTCGAAAAGGGGCGGAGCATGAGTGGCCTTGTACATCAATTTAGTTAATTCTTTTAAACACCTGGACATTCTATCTCCCACTGTACAGAATTAAGTCTAAGCAACTACTAAAATTACTGACTAGTGTTGAGCGAACCCAAACTGTAAAGTTCGGGTTCGTACCAAACTTTTGGCTTTTTTGGTCACCCGAACCCGAACAATTGACTGTATGTTTAGGTTCGGGTCCGGTGTTCTGCAACGTAATGGCCAATCAACATTCGTTTAACTGGTGTGCCCTTAGAAGCCATCACAGCCATGCCTACTAATGGAATGGCTGTGATTGGCCAGTGCAGCATGTGACCCAACCTCTATTTAAGCTAGAGGCACCCAGCACAGCACGTAACTCTGCTTTAGACAGTGTAGGGAAAGGTTCCTGGCTGCTGTTAGGGAGAGAATAACATAGGAGTCCTGATTCTGAAATCTATTCTAATTAGTCAGCGATTTTACACTGCACTGAGAGAAAAGATAGACAGTGTAGGGCAAGGTTCCTGTTGGTGCTTTGAGGGAGAGAGAATTATCTAGGAGTCCAGATTCAGAAATCTATTCTAATAACTCAGCGATCTTCACAGATTTACCTGGTTGGGGTGCAGTGCACAGTCTTTTTACACTGCCATGAGCACAGTGCCAGAGAAAATATAACTTTTATCTGCAAGCTCAGTGCATCAGCACTGCATATGTTACTGTGACATACACCCTGTACATACTCTGGGTGTATTCTGCTATTGCAAAAACACCCATTTAGTGCAAAAAAAAAAACTTTGCACTGTTTTCTGCATATGTGGAGGTGTGTGTTACACAATTTATTTATTTTTCTTCTATTGTGCTATTAAAAACATTTTTTATACGTTTACATACTCTGGGTGTATTCTACTATTGCAAAAACACCCATTTAGGGCATGATCCTAAATTTGGAAAATATGAGGAGAACGTCAAAGAAGGGACGTGGCTCCGGTCATGGTGCTGCTGGTGGAGCTCCTGTTGCAGGGAAAGGACGTGGTCAATCTGTGCCAGCTACACGCACAAGTGAAATACCTTCCTCAGGTGCGTGTAGAAGACGCCTGCAGCGGTATTTGGTTGGGCCTAATGCGGCTGTACGAATGTTGAGGCCAGGATAAGTACAGGCGATAGTAGATTGGGTTGCTGACAGTGCCTCCAGTTCCTTGACATTGTCTCCCACCCAGTCTCCTGATGAAAGATCAGAGTTGCCTGCAGCCGATGTCTATCAGTCTTTCACATCACCCCCTTGCAAATCAGCCAAGCAGTCTGAGCCCCAAATCATGCAGCAGTCTCTTCTGCTTTTTAATGACTCTGTTAGCAGGGTTTCCCAGGGCCATCCACCGAGCCCTGACCCAGAAGTGGAAGAGATTGAGTGCACTGATGCCCAACCACTTATGTTTGAAGATGAGTACATGGGAGGACTATCGCAGCACGTCTCGGATGATGACGAAACACAGGTACCAACTGCTGCTGCTTTCGCAATTGTGCAGACCGACAAGGAGAGCAGGGGCGAAGACTGGGTGGAAGATGATGTGGAGGACGATGAGGTCCTGGATCCCACATGGAATCAACATCATGCAGGTGACCAGTGTAGTTCGGAGGAAGAGGCGGTGGTCGCACAGAGCCACCAGCACAGCAGAAGAGGGAGCAGGGTGCAAAAGCGTAGCATCCGTCCCCTAGACAGTATGCCTGCTACTGCCCAACACAGCAAGGGGCAGAGCACACCAAAGCCAGGTCCAAGGAGTTCCCTAGCGTGGCAGTTCTTCAGACAATGTGCTGATGACAAGACACGAGTGGTTTTCAATCAGAGCCTGAAGCGAGGCATAAACGTTCTCAACCTGAGCACAACCTGCATGACCAGGCATCTAAGTGCAAAGCACAAGCTGCAGTGGAGTAGACACCTCAAAAACCAAGAAAGGTATCTGGCTACTCCTGCTTCCTCTTCTGCTGCAGTCTCGGCCTGTTCTTCCACCTCTGTAGTGACAGTGGCACCTGCCAACCCGCAAACAGAGGATCTGCCAGCAACACTACCACCAAATTCTGTCATTCCGTCTGGTGGAGACGCAGTGTTTTAAAAGCCTGATGGCATTGGCTGTCCCACAGTATGTCGCGCCCAGCTGCCACTACTTTTCCAGGCGAGCCATCCCTTCCCTGCACAACCAAGTGGGGGACAAAATCAGGTGTGCACTGTGCAACGCCATCTGTGGCAAGGTCCACCTAACTACGGATGCGTGGACCAGTAAGCATGGTCAGGGACGTTATATCTCCCTAACAGCACACTGGGTAAATGCAGTGGCGGCTGGGCCTGAGGCCGATAGCATGTCCTTCCACCACCGAGGATTGCAGGGCACTTCAGTTTGCCTCCTGTTGCTAACTCCTCCTACTCCGCTTCCTCATCCTCTACCGCCTTCTCATCCAGTCAGCGTAACACCTTCACCACCAACTTCAGCACAGCCAGGGGTAAACGACAGCAGGCAGTTTTAAAACTTTCCTGTTTGGGGGAAAAACTCCACACCGCGCAGGAGTTGTGGAGGGACATGGAACAACAGACCGATGAGTGGTTGGTGGCAGTGAGCCTCAAGCCCGGCCTGGTGGTGTGCGATAATGGGCGAAATCTCATGGCAGCTCTGGGCCTAGGCGGTTTGACGCACATCCCTTGCCTGGCGCATGTGCTGAACTTGGTGGTCCAGAGGTTCCTTAAAAATTACCCCCATATGCCAGAGCTGCTGCAGAAAGTGCAGGCCATCTGTGCGCACTTTTGGCATACTCACCCTGCTGCTGCTCGCCTGTCAGCGCTGCAGCGTAACTTCGGCCTTCCCGCTCACCACCTCATATGTGACGTGCCCACAAGGTGGAACTCCACCTTGCACATACTGACCAGACTGTGCGAGCAGCAGCAGGCGATAGTGGAGACTCATCTGCAGCACACACGCGTGAGTCGCTCTGCGGAACAGCACCACTTCACCACCAATAACTGGGCCTCCATGCGAGACCTGTGTGCCTTGCTGCGCTGTTTTGAGTACTCCACCAACATGGCCAGCGCTGATGACGCCGTTCTCAGCGTTACTATCCCAGTTCTATGCCTCCTTGAAAAAACGCTTCGGGCGATGATGGAAGAGGATGTGGCACAGGAGGAGGAGGAGGAGGAGGAGGAAGAGGGATTATTTGCAAGGCTTTCAGGGCAGTCATCCACAAGTGACTATGAGGGTGGGTTCCTGCACCAACAGACGCCAGGTACACAATTGTCTGGCAGCAAGGGCACAGTTCTGGAGGATGACGAGGTGGAGGAGATGGAGGAGGAGGAACCATGTTCACAGCAGGGTGGCACCCAGACCAGCTCATGGCCATCACTAGTGCGTGGCTGGGGGGATACAGAGGACACATACGATACACCTCCCACAGAGGACAGCTTTTCATTGCCTCTAGGCAGCCTGGCACACATGAGCGATTACATGCTGCAGTGTCTCCGCAACGACCGCCGAGTTGCCCACATTATAACTGGTACTGATTACTGGGTGGCCACCCTGCTGGATCCCCATTACAAGGACAACGTACCATCCTTAATTTCCTCACTGGAGCGTGATCATAAGATGCGCGAGTACAAGCGCACGCTGGTAGATGCGCTAAGGTGGCATTCCCACCTGACAGCGGGGATACGGTGGAAGCACAAGGCGAAGGCAGAGGAGGAGGAAGAGGTCGCCAACGCAGCCAGGGCACCGCTAGCACCTCAGAAGGCAGGATTAGCATGGCGGAAATGTGGAAAAGCTTTGTCAGCACGCCACAAGAACCAGCACCACCAGCTGAGATGGAACCTTAGCCTCCGCCTTAGCAGGAGGCAGCATTTCACCTATATGGTGGAGCAGTATGTGTGCACATGCTTACACGTACTGAATGATGGGTCTGCCCCCTTCAAGTTCTGGGTCTCCAAATTGGGCACATGGCCTGAGCTTGCCCTTTACGCCTTGGAGGTGCTGGCCTGCCCTGCAGCCAGTGTATTATCTGAACATGCATTTAGCACGGCAGGGGGTGTTATCACAGACAAGCGCAGACGCTTGTCCAGAGCCAATGTGGACAAGCTCACGTTCATTAAAATGAACCATGCATGGATCCCACAGGACTTGTCCATACCATGTGCAGAATAGACATGTATACCGGTGTTCTGGCAAAAACTGTCTGGCCATCGGATAGTGTCCGGCCCGAGGCCAAGGAGATTCCGAAAATCTCAGAAGACGAAAGGTGCCTGCCCCGTGAGTGCAGGTTCAAGCCCCACCATCCAAGTGGACATACGGTAACACATAGTAACAGGGGCCCCTCACAGGCTCGCTTCGCTCGCCACACTTCGCTCACCACGCTTCGGGGCACAGCCTCGCTTCGCTCGGCTTGAACCTCGGATGGTGTGGCTTGAACCTGGACTCACCACGCAGCGCCGTTCGTCTTCGGAGATTTTCGAAATCCCCTTGTCCTACATACTGAGCAAACGCAGTACAGAGCGGACACTATCCGACGGGGGACAGAATTCGACACATAACCGGCCTTACCCAGCCATTGTTGTATTTTTGAACCAGTGTTGGCTACCTCGTCCTCCTCCACCACCACTTCCACCTACACCGCCACATCCACCGCCACCTCAACCTCCTACTCCATATGGACCTCGTCCTCCTAGGTCAAGATTATAATTTTTTTAATTTCAAAGTATTTTATTTTCCCACTAGCTTATCCATTAAATTGAATAATTTTTTTCAGAAAGGGCGTATTCTGGGGCATTCCCACCATATGTGTGGCATCATGCCGTTGTGTTTCTGAGGTTCTTGTACCTCTTCTTCTGAGAAGGGGGCCTCCAGCATATATATATATATATATATATATATATTTTTTTTTTTATGTTATTTTAAGTTATTTCCCTATCCACATTTGTTTTCAGAGCACTTGCCATGCTCTTAACAACATTTTGTTGCCATTTGCAGCCCTCTAGCCCTTTCCATTACCTTTTTAGAGCCATTTTAGTCCTCAAAAGTTCGGGTCCCCATTGACTTCAACGGGGTTCGGCTTCGGGGTCAAGTTCAGGTCAAGTTCGGTCCCAAACCCGAACTTTTTTCCGAAGTTCGGCCATACACGTCAAACCCGAACATCCAGGTGTCCGCTCAACTCTATTAGTGACAAATCTATCCAAAGTTTCAAATGGCCCAGTAAATTGTATTTAATTTGGTCTACAACAGCCCATACATCCTGTCCACCAATGAATATGAGCGTGGACACAAGGTTCTATCGTCTATGCCAAGCATAGAACAGAATGGAACACATTTTTCATAAAAATTGGTACAATTATCTGATATCAGTGCTGTGTACTCCCCAATTCTGGGAAAAACGTCCCATATCAGACACTTAGCTGTTGTCTCGTACATTTTCATGCCCATATGAAAAACTTTGATTTACTTTAAAAAGGAGAAGACAATTATTAAAGTATATCTATATCTACAGCTTTGTTCTTTCATTGCAATAAAGTCTATATGCAGGGACACAAAATTGACTTTATTGAACTACATTTCATGAAACTACATTGTGATAATGTTCATAATTAAAAAGAAATCAAATAAAATTACACGGCCAATTGCACAGTCTGTTAAATCCAAAGAGGTTAAGAAAATGTGCATTACTATGTCCCTACTTATCTGAAAGAAGACAATAAAACCTAAAAACATTATTCAGTGTTATTATCAATGATGAAACGATGCCTAGATCAACAGCCTACAAACTTAAGATATCTAAATATTTGAGTATACCATCACTAGCAACAAATACCACTGTTTATGAGCGAAAGAAAGCTTCACATTTTTATAAGACACAGTTTCTGTTGTCAGTAAAACTTTCTAAATTTAAGATTAAAATGTATCATATGTCCTTTACAGGAGCCATAAGTAAATATAATGTCATTACAGTTTACTTAATTACATTTGACACATTAGCACATTGTGCTCTTGTCTCCATAAAACATTTTCCCCACATCAATAAATGTAACCCTTATAATTGGTGACCAAAAACAAACCACATATCTGGGATAAGGCTAACCCAATGTTTAATAAAGTAACAAAACTATAGGTTGATCCCACACTACATATATATGCACATACTCCTTGTACAATAAAGTATTATACTTAATTGATTGGTTGCAGATTTACATTGGTTGCATGCTATTACTGTGTATGATCCCCAAAAAGCCTAATTTTAATATATAATGTTATTCAGGAGAGCCCCTCCTAAAATATGTCTCATGTATACTGCACCCATAGCTTCCAGGCCTTTCAACATTTTATTAGTTAATTAGAGTTTCCTTAAGAATAATTATATACACATTTTATTGTTAATTAGATCATATTAATGCAGAGTGACTCTAATCCAAAAACTGACTTTGCCACCTGTAGTAGCATAACTATGAACTTGAATAATAAAAAAATCAAAAGGAGTGAAATTTTACAAAGTATAACTTTACATATGAAAACGTGCTGGCTGCTCCTGGAATAAAGAAACAAATTATCACTTTAGTCAAACTAATAACAAGCCTGATGATTACTAAATATTGTAATCAGGTAGGACAAAATAAGTCATAGGCAATACCAATAAGGGACCTTGCTCACCAGAGCTTACAAGCTAATATTAAAAATTAAGACTCTAATTATCTAACTCACCCCCCCCCCCCCCTCCCCCCCATATGTGCTACATATAGCACATATAATAGGATGGTAGCACTGTTTTTACCATGCATCACTCTTCACTATTGTTATTAGAAAATAAGAAACAAATATAAATTTAGAATTCCCTTTTACCAAACAAATAATCCCATTGCTATCTATGTGAATACTACTAAGTAGGCAAATATATAAAGATGACAGGATATATAATACTGTACAATAAGATAGGGACATGACAAAATAAACAACAAAAGCTACAAGAGACAATAAGCACCCTACTTACAAGAGTGATACATTAAAAATAAAATGCACCTTTCACTATTGCAGTCCATAATATATAAGACAGAATACCTATTATAATCTATAATTTATATTCCAATAAATAGATACCTATTCCTATGATAGACATAAAAATTAACAAATGTTTAAGAATAAGAACCTATTCTGATATTTTTCTGGTCAGCTCATCGAATTTCTGTCTAAATTCACCAGACATAACTCCCTAAACGTGCCGCTTTCATCTCCTATTTCTAAAAAATACTACTACTCTCCTACACTCATACTACTTAATCTGATTGTAGCCGTATTAGCCTCTACACTCATACTGAAAGAAATACATTATCTTGTCTAACATGTAAAACCTACAACTGTATAAATCTTTTTTTTTTAAGCATGCCATGGATTAAATTAGCAGCATTGAATTTATCTACAGATTCAAGCTATGCTTAGTACAACAGATAGTACTCAGAGACCAGCTATAATAATGAGATATATACACAAATTGTATCTAAGCATCTAATCAGGGGAGGGGTCATTACAGTCATCTGGACCATCAAAACGTCTAATATTCTTATGACTATAAACTTCACTATTTTTTATGTCACACTGAATCATCTGCCTATTGTAGTATTTCAGGGGCTAATGACTATAAAACAAAACAAACCCTTTTTTTAAGTTTAAGATGCTATGATTACCTACATACGTTTTCCTTCCAGAAGCAGTATGCTAGATACAAAAAAATGGGTGAATTTTGTGTCATAAATTACCTAAAACGAACAACTTTCTTTTTTGTACAGTCTAAATAACTTTTATCTCCCTCAGCCCATTCATGGCGCTATCTAGCTGAGGTACATATTAAAAATAATATATAAAAAAGATGAATGAATCATGCCTTTTACACACACACTCACTCACTGCCAATAACAGTTTGAACTTTGCCGCTAAAGTAAATCAGTCACCATAGATGTATCAATCCCTAGCCTCTCCACGAAAGTCTCATACAGTCATTCACATAGGGATTAATTTTACACCTCAAACAAAAAGCAAACACACACAACAACACATTTAACTCATATAAATATAAATCCTCCTATCAAATACTAATAACAAGTGTCACAAAATCAAAGATATGAAACAGAAAGTTCTAATTGTATTTGTATGGCAGATACATACCATTTCCATATTCATCATACACTATGCAGAAATCAGCATCAGTTGCATACTTCTTACAATTCACTCATAGAACTAACACACAGGGTCCTTCCACACCAACATCTTTATAACCACTACAGACTTATTCCAATCTCATTTGGGAGATGATCAGTCTCCCACCATTAATCACACATACAATATTCCCTAACAGTCTACAAAGATTACAAAGAAATTAACTTACATTTGTGAACATTCATGAACAAAATGTCATTATCTTCTGTTGTCTATATAGCAATACACAGACACTCCATCTAGCAAAGTATGCATACATATGAAC
This sequence comes from Lithobates pipiens, assembly GCF_037356315.1. NCBI lineage: Eukaryota > Metazoa > Chordata > Amphibia > Anura > Ranidae > Lithobates > Lithobates pipiens. The sequence continues at coordinate 154,931,917 of NW_027507784.1, forward strand.
ACAAATTCCTGACTATATATAAATATACAAATATTCACAGAATGATTAAAACTGACAGGTTGGTTAGAAATTACTTATGGACAGCAGTGCTCAGAGTAAAGCCAATAGGCACCGTACGCGCATATGTCTCCTTACCAAAACGCTTGACTTAAGACACGAAAAACTTGCTGCGGTGATAAGGAATGTCTCAACCTGATCTTAACTCAGTTACTACACAGACTGTTAACAGATACATATAAACAAATGGAGCTCCAAAACCTTTACCTTATTTACCTGTCAGGACTTACCTTTCCTGACATGTCTAAACTCATGAGTATTATTTTACAACACAACTTTTATGTTTATACAAAACAAAGGTACATTTTTACACTAGTAACTACATATTAGTACTCACCCTAAAAAAATATTTAACTTAGGCTTTCCAGGGATCTGATAACTCCAAAGCCTCCTCCAGATCGATTACCAATCCAGGAAGCCAACATGCATGTAAACATAGGTTCTCCAGGGGTCTTTAAATCCCCAAAACCTCATCCAAACAAAATTTTGCTGTCAAAGGAAACAGCATGCATGTAAACATGGGTTCTCCAAGGTTCTTTAAATCCCCAAAACCTCATCCAGACAAAATTTTGCAGTCAAGGTAAACAACATGTATGTAAACATAGGTTCTCCAGGGGGTCTTTAAATCCCTAAAACCTCATCCAGCCTAAATTTTCAGTCCAGTAAACCAGCTTGCATGTAAATGTAGGTTCTCCAGGGGTCCTAAACCCCCAAAACTTCTTCCTGACTAATTTTTGCAGTCCAGGGTGCCAACATGCATGTAAATGTAGGTTCTCCAGGGGTCCTAAATCCCCAAAACCTCTTCAAATTTTTGCAGTCAAGGAAACCAACATGTTTACATAGAGAGTAATTATCCCTCTACAGGGGTACCCCTTCAGAAAAAAAATGAAAAAAAAATTCTACCCAGGGTATCTCATCCTGTACAATGCACTTTAAGGCACCCACAGTTGAGAAAACCCAACCTGACATCACAGAGTTCTGTCTGGTGGACAGCGATACCCCAACAACAACCACCTGCCCCTCCTAGTGCTAGAAAAACACAGCACAAAACAGGACTTTCAATAATAGGTGTCTGCCAACCTGATATAAATTGTGCAATATTGTGTTGAGCTTAGTGTCTCACCAGCATGGAGCTAGGTAAGATCGGAGTTGAGGTGATGCTGTCACCATACGGGCCACCAAATGAAGTAGAATAATAATGTATCTAACCAGGCAGGACTTCAGCGATGCAGGTTAAGAAGTTTTCTTTATTTGACTCTTACGAGGAGACAAGTTACAACAAAAGGAACAGATATTTGCCTATTGGTTCTCACCACTATAACCCGTGGGATAGGGCTGCATATAAAGCAGTGAGCCTGATAGACACCAATCTGGACTTGTCTGTCTAACAATTGTAAAACTTGCATTTATATACCCTTTCACAAGCCTTATCTTAGTTATCTCTCCTAGATATGATTGGTCACTAAGATCTACGTCAATGTAACTATCCATAAATCTAACACCTGTTCTACAACCAGACAAACTTATTCATTCTCAGAATTCTTATATGTTCATTAAAGTGATTTATAATTGGTTTTGTCCCATTAAAAACACCTGTGTAGAGACAGTATGGTACCCAGTTGTGTTAAATCAACCCTCCTCTTCCTGATAAGACTTCAGAACTTCAAGGATAACAGATTTATGACTTTGGGAAAATTAACTTTCAATAACCCCACCAAATGTGTTATGTCTTAATGTTTTTCACTATACAATCCTATGTGCATGTATACATATATGGGTTTCACAAAAAAGTACTGTATCATCTACATAAAATATATATATTTTTTTATACAAAGCCAATTACTTTATTCAATATTGTCTAATTATTAATATATTCATACATATCAGTATTTCCTTATTCAATGTATTTTAACAGTTTTAATGAGGGCACAAGCAGACCTTTGTTTGACCCTGGCAAACTTAATTAATGTTCTTTACTTAACTTTTCCATATTCCACATAATTATTTCTAAATCTTATCAGGCTGTAATTCATTTGCTGTCAAGTGTTTTCTTTTCTAATTAGCTCTTACCTAAAAACTAAAAATTAACTATCCTAATGAACTTTCGAAAAGAAAAGTCACTGCATTCTCTGGATGTACTTAGAGCGGTCAAAACCTATTTGGAAGCGACTGCTCAGGTTCTCAAAATGGATGTTTTGGTTGTGTTGCCTGAAGGTCCTAAAAAAGGACAGGCAGTGTCGAAATTCACTATTGCTAAGTGGATTTGACAGATAATTGTTAAAGCTTATGGTTTAAAGAGGAAATCAAATCAAAGCGCACTCTACCAGGGCAGTTAGTGCTTCATGGGCAGTGCACCACCAAGCCTCCATGGCTCAAATCTGCATGGCCACAACTTGTTCTTTAGTCCATACATTCACCAGATTCTATCAGGTGGATGTGAGAAGGCATGATGATACTGCCTTTGGGGGCAATGTTCTGCCGGCAGTGGAATAAGCTCCTCAGGTCTGATTGCACCCTACTTGTGTCTCCCTTCCTTCAGATAGCATTGCTCTGGGACATCCCATTCAGTAAATACTGTGGCTCTGTGTCCCGTGATGTACGAAAAAGAAAATAGGATTTTTATAACAGCTTACCTGTAAAATCCTTTTCTTCGAGTACATCACAGGACACAGAGGTCCCTCTCCTCTTCTAATACACATATATTGCTTTGCTCCAGAACTGAGGTACTCCCAGTAAGGGGAGGGTTTAAATAAGGGGGCTAAACTTCCTGTCTAGGGTGTGCCAGTGTCCATCACCTAGTGGCACCTATATAACCCATTCAGTAAATACTGTGGCCCTGTGTCCCATGGTGTACTCCAAGAAAAGAATTTTACAGGTAGGCTGTTATAAAATCCTATTTTTTGGCTCTACTGTAACCAGCAGAGTTTGTGGATTGCTTTTCGTCTACTTTGGGTTCTGCGGCTGCATGATCTCCCCCTGTCCTTCCAGAAATCTCTGGAACATAGTAAGTTGAGAGGGTAGAGTCTAAGCTGGTCCTGAACACAACCTCAGCCAAGACCTGGTTAGGAAGTGCTGTCAAACCTATTAAGGCTCTGAGAAGCCCAGGATCATTCTAGTTCACCAAGCACCTGAACAATCACCTCAAAGTCACAGCAACACCCAAGTAACATCCAAAGAGGATAGTTCTGGGATACTTTTGTGCCAGTGTCAGCTGAAGCAGGAAGACCTTCAGACTGCCTGTGACACCGTTGATACAGTGAGTAGGACTAAGAGAAATCTTGGCTTTGCACCTCTTTTTTTCTAGAGGGACTGTTTCAGATCTGCTGCCAGGGCTGTGTTCATAGTAGAACCGCCCTGTGCTGAGTTATTGCTACTTTCTGTACAGAAGACTCTGCTTGATGTCAGTTAACTGTTGCTAAATTATTGTTATTATACAGGTTTTTTTTATAGTGCCAACAGTTTGTGCAGCGCTTTACAATATAAAGGCAGAGACTATAGCAACAATACAATTTAATACAAGGGGATTATGATGGCCCTGCTCCTGCGAGCTTACAATGTAATAGGTAGGGGCTGGTGAAACAAAAGGTAGTAACTGTGAGGGATGAACTGATGAGGGAAGTAAAAGATTTGGTTGTTAACTGAAGGCAGGATAGGCCTCCCTGAAGAGATGAGTTTTCAGGGATCACCTTAAAGTAAATCGAGTAGGAGATAACCTGACAGATTGGGGAAGTGAGTTCCAGAGGATGGGAGAGGCTCTGGAGAAGTCCTGGAGGCGAGCATGGGAGGAGGAGACAATGGAGCTAGAAAGCAGGGGGACAAGGAGGACAAGATAGTGTCCTCCTTCAAGTTGTTAGTTCTGGGTATCCGAACATTTTTTCCAATCCCTATGTTAGTTCTACAAAACAAATAAAAACCACAATACAAAAAAGACACTCTTTGCCTGATTAATGTGTGAGGACTAAGTAGGATTTGATGCACCTGGCTGAAAATACCCCATGTCTGGCTGTTTGCACCATCAAGGTATCAGAACTTGGGTTAAGAGTGAGACCATCTAAGAGGGTCTGCACTACACACAAATGAAAATAAATAGTGTTGCTAAAGTTCGAAAGATCTGGAGTATCACCATAGTATGAAATATAAGTGCAGCATGTAGGCAGGTGCATACCAAAAGTACTACCTCACTTTGCAATATTCTTCAATTTGTACTGTTCTAATGTTTTGTATATCTTTTGTCCTGTACACTATCTTGGTGCTGTGAGCTGGTGTATCCCAGCTAGTAATGTGCTGTAAGTTTGAAAATGACTTGCTAAGCTATTGCTAGACTTGCCAGGCTTCACAATATTGTTGCACAGTTGCATCAAGTCCACATTGCATGACTCCAGATCAACTTCCTTTGAAAAGATTCTGCAAGTCTGCTTCAAATTCTGGTTTAGTTACGTTGTGAAATAGTCATCCCACCACAGGGGTCACTATGGCTGAATTTTCATGCTGTAGACTTGCAGAGCTCTTGCTGTAGACTCACTACTGCAACTTTGCTCTTGCTAGAGACTTGTCACGCAAATTTGCTACAAATTGGAAAAGTGTCAATTAGAACTTTTGCTTCAAGTGCTCTGCAAGTGTACAACTTACCAGTGAAAATGTGCAGCAAGTTTAAAGACTTACAATTCAACAATTCAACACTGCCACAAATTTGTGGCAAGTTATCCTTGCTATCCAGGATACTGGTCAGTGGAGGATCAAGTGTTTTGAGAGGGTTCCCTGGTGTTCATGGCACTGACCACCACAGTGGCACATAAATACCAGGGAAGGTGAGTCTCGTGGTCTCTTTCTCTGTTATTCATCTATCCATCTGTGAGATGGAGTGGGAGAAGTTGTGTCAGAATGTACTATATTATTCTGCAGCCCCTTGCCATGAACTGGACACTTGCTGGACTTTAGTTAACTAGCTACAGACCAGACCATGGGGCAGGAAACCCCCTACTACAACATTCATTTGGGGAGAGATCACATAAAATAAAAAATAAAATAAATAATAGACAGAACTCGAAACAGCTCTCTTTTCAAGTTTCAAATATTTATGAAAGGAGGCATCATATAAAGACATAACAGTAAATTGTAGTACAAGATCTCCCTACAGTTCTTTCTAGACAAAGGAAACACTCAGCTACAAGCATCATATATATTTTAACCACTTCAATACAGGGCACTTAAACACCTTCCTGCCCAGACCAATTTTGAGCTTTCAGCGCTGTCGCACTTTGAATGACAATTACGCGGTCATGCTACCCTGTACCCAAATGAAATTTTTATAATTTTTTCCCCACAAATAGAGCTTTCTTTTGGTGGTATTTGATCACCTCTACGGTTTTTATTTTTTGCGCTACAAATAAAAGAATACCGAAAATTTTGAAAATAATTTTTTTTTTTTGTTTCAGTTTCAAAACTTTGTAAATAAGTACGTTTTCTCCTTCACTGATGGGCACTGATGGGGCTACACTGATGGGCACTGATAAGGCGGCACTGATGGGCACCAATGTGGCACCAATGAAGTGGCACTGATGCGGTGGCATTGATGGACACTGATATGTGGCACTGATAGGCGGCACTGATAGGCGGCACTGATGGGCGACACAGATGGGCGACACGGACGGACACTGATAGATGGCACAAATTGGCACTGATAGCTGGCACGGATTGGCATGGATGGGCGGCAGAGATGGGCGGCACAGATGGGCATGGATAGGCGGCACAGATGGGCATGGATAGGCGGCACAGATGGGCATGGGTGGGCACTGATAGGCGGCACAGGTGGGCACTGATAGGCGGCACAGGTGGGCACTCATAGGCGGCACAGGTGGGCACTCATAGGCAGCACAGGTGGGCACTCATAGGCGGCATTGGTGTTATACTATAGTAATGGATGCCAATCAGTGCCAAACAATAATGCATGCCAATCAGTGATGCCCATTGTGGGCACTGATTGGCATCCATTATGGGCACTGATTGGCATCCATTGTGCTGACTGGCATCCCTGGTGGTCTAGGGAGGATTACCTTTTCCCTGGTGCTCTGGTGGCGTCCCTGGTGGTCCAGTGTGGGCATCCTCGGGGGGGCTGTGCTGATAATCGATCAGCACAGACCCCCCTGTCAGAGGAGCAGCCGATCGGCTCTCCTCTACTCGCGTCTGACAGACGCGAGTGAGGGAAAGCCGATCACCGGCTCTTCCCATTTACACTGTGATCAGCCGTGATTGGACACGGCTGATCACGTGGTAAAGAGTCTCCGTCGGAGACTCTTTACCGAGATAGTAGTTGCCGGGTGTCAGACTGACACCCCACAACAACGATCGCCGCGATGCGCACCCCCGGGGGTGCGCAGCGGCTCATAATCCTGATCACGTCATATGACGTCCGGTCAGGATTATGAAACCACTTTGCAGCCGTCAATTGCCTATAGGGCGGGCGGCAAGTGGTTAATTAGAGCAGGGAGGAAATCCAGGCAAAAAGTGCAGCAATTAACAAACAACAATACACATGGATAGATAGCAGAAAATATCTTCAGCTAGCATGCAGACCTTCAGGATCAGGTGGAGGTGGGAACCACAACATTTTGGAGTAAAAACCCCTTTCTCAAGTGAGATCTACCTGTCTGCATGTGGCACCCAAACCCATTGTTTATTGCTGTACTGTACTTTAAGCTTGTATGTCCTCCCTTTTCAAATGAAAATGTATATGATATGTGTAGATGAGAGTATGACTTTGTCTAGAAGACATAGTGGAACTGTGGGGAGTCCTTGTGCATGCACTAAACTTTACTTTTATGTCTTTATATGATGCTTCCTTTCATAAATATATGAAATGTAAAAAGTTAGTTGTTTGGAGTCCTGCCTATTATTTATTTACAATGTATTATTTCTTGGTATGTCTTGAGGAAACCCAGTCTATGATTACATCCCCCTTAGTTATGTAATTAACCCTCTATGCACTGATGTTGTAATTTGGGTGTTCATTAGGTTGTAGGCAGGGGGTAGAGTCATGTAATAGACAAACAAGATATTTGGGGGGCACACCTTAAAAAAGGCATAAAGATGGTGCTGCCATAAGACCATACAACAGAACAAAAATATTACAGCACACACATGCAAAACTAATATTTACCTCCAGCAAGGCTTTTTAAAAACACCTAGACATTTTCAAAAAAATTATCAAAAAAATATGGGGATTTGGTCACATCATATTGCTACATGGTGCTTAAGCCCACTTACTGCGACAAAGTACCCCATGATTAGTGGGTCCTACACTATCCATAGACTAGGAGATCCTGCTTCTCTGAACCATGGGAGCTATACTCCTCTATATGGGACACCATGAGGTCTCCACCATGACACAGGCAGTCACTAATGAGAGGTACTTACTGAGGGAGTGGGGTGCTCCACCCAACAGGATTTGGTCAGAATCCATACAATAGACAAACAAGATATTTGGGGATGTAATAATCATAACATCCTCCATGTTTCCCTCCTAGTTGGCCACCCAGCAATGATCACATGAGAGGACTACTCAGGGGTGGGTTCTTCTGGGCTACACTAGGCATCTTTAAAAGGATCACTCTACATTACATATGGGGTACCTTTACTCTTGTGCCATTTACATCAATGTCCTGGAACAAGACTGAGGCTGCCATTGGGGAATACTCAACATTAAAGCGGTTGTAAAGGCTTAAGGTTTTTTTTTAACTTTCACGCATTCTAGTCCCCCTAATACTTACGCGAGCCCGATCTTCCTCCAGTGATGTGCACGACAAGTGCCTCAGCTCTCCGTGGACTCTCCCTCCTTATTGGCTAAGACAGCAGCAGGAGCCATTGGCTTCCACTGCTGTCAATCACAGCCAGTGAGCCAATGAGAAGATGGGGAGGGTGGGGCCAAACTGTGGCTCTGTATGTGAATGGACACACAGAGTGTCGGCTCATGATCGAACCTGCTTGTGTGCCCCCATTGTAAGCTGCTTGCTCTGGGGGCACTCAGCAGAAGGGAGGGCTAAAAGCACCGGCAAGGGACTCGAGAAGGGGAGGATTGGGGCTGCTATGTGCAAAACCATTACACAGAGCAGGTAAATAAAACATGTTTGTTATTTAAAAAAACAAAAACAAAAGTTTATTATTACTTTAAAGCAGGCCTCTGCTTTTAGAGATGAACGTACACTGTGTACACTTGCATCATATCAGGGAAGTAATTTGGATCAAGCTCACGACCTCCCTGCGCAAAGACACACACAAATTCGCCATGGATCAGCGCTCCGGCGCACACACATTCGCGGCCCCACTGAGTGGCGTGTGAGTGCGCACAAGCACACGCATAACGTGAATTCCCTGACCAGCCTATAAAAGGAGCCTTAGCAGAAAGAAAAGTTTCTGGTTTGTCTCAGCTCACCTGTGTTCCTCTGCTTCCTGTTCCTGTTTACCACTTCCTGTTGTGACCCGGATTGCCTGAAGACTACACTGATTCTCTCCTGACCTGGCCCCTGGCTTGTTTAATGGACTTTCTGCTCTTAGCCTTGCTGGCTCCCGGACTGATACCTGTGTTTGACCCTCGGCCTGCCTCTGGATTATCCTCTGTCTTCTGCACTTAGCCTTGCTGGCTCCTGGACTGATACCTGTGTTTGACCCTCGGCCTGCCTCTGGATTATCCTCTGCACTCAGTCTTGCTGGCTCCTGGACTGATTACTTGTGTTTGACCCTCGGCCTGTTTCTGCACTTTTCTTACCTGCTTTACAGACTTGCTTGCTACTTACCTTCTGGTCCAGTCCATCCTGCACGAGCCCTCTTCCAGACCTTCACACAAGTCAGGTATCCCGCTGGAGGCTTGTGCCTCTTGGTGCAACCCACTCCCTGTATCACCTCCAGGGGTGGTGTGTGCTGAGTTGCAACAGCCACCACTCTCTGCATCTGGGACTCGGTGAGTACCTCTTTGCTGATACATCATAACTGTTCTCCAGCTAACTCTCCGGTCCCTGTGATAATGTACACCTTCTCTGTAACTTGTATTTAGGAGGGACATGCTTAGCCTTGTAGACATCCACTTGTCCAGCGTATTCCATTATCATTACGCAGTAGTGGAATGGGCACCACCGTGCACCTTATACAGGCTCCACATATGCACTTAAAGTGGATGTAAACCCACTCTCATCAACTATAAAGTACTACCATAGTGCTGAACTATAAGGATATACATGCCTCCTGCATGTATCCTTACCTTTCAAATGTTTGCCCTTTCTCTATTTGCGCCCCCAAAAACTCCGGATTCAGTGGGCGGGACTCTGGCATTCGGTGGGCGGGTTCATGATGCCAGCAGACTCCCCGCCCACCTCTACACTCCCCACACAACACATCCTGTTGATCAAAATGAATGCTGCACCTGTGATTAGGTGACCAGAGAAACACACTGCACAAAAAATAAATGAAATCACTGTAGCTTCTCTTATGCCCAGCTCTCAGTAGATAAACCTCCCCTGGATCAGTTGTCTGTGTTTGATATATCTGCTGGCATCTTGGGAGCTGCAACATATAGTTTTTTCCTGTGTATAGCTTACACTGAACTTCTGCTATGATCTCTGATATCCAGTGAAAAGACATGAAAGTAACTACATGACTTCAGCATACCAAATCATGCTAAGGTGGGGAACAGCCAATCCTTGCAGAGCTGCTGAAGAAAGGAGTGGGGGTGGGAATGAAGAAATAATCCATGTCTTAGGCTAGTGCACGAGATATGTACATAACCTGCCAATCACAGCAAGGGGGAAGAATCGACAAAGGTTCCCAAGTTTGTCTGTTTTATTTCACTGAAAAAGATATGAGGATTGCTCAAAGCTGGATTAACTCTTTGTGGCAAGACTGGGCACAGATGATCTGAAATTACATACTCTATATTGTGCCAGACAAAAAAAAATCGGGTTTACATCCACTTTAACTGTACTCTTGAACTTACAGGATGGCATCCTCTGTGGCACAAATTCACTCCCATTGCTCCGGGAGACAGACCGCTGGTGTAAGGAGTGCCGACAACATCCCCTTCACTGCTAGAGACCATTCCATCTGCAGCAGGTACATGCTACCGACAGGCTACTTGTTAGTTTTCCGTTACCCTAGGTAACCACTTGTGTCTTCACACTGCCTTATTTCCATACTGATGTCTTCATACCGCAAGTACTTTAGTGACCTGAACCATAGGATGGTGCTGGTTACTTGCAATACACCCCTTTTAGTAACTTGAAACCAGGTGGGAATAATGTTTCAAAATTTTACTTGAAAAAAGGCAAAAAGACATTACAGAGTCCAACATTCAGAGACGTAATTCTTTCCTACATCCCTAATCCTAACTCAGCTATGTGCTGTCCTGGCATACCTGCAAAGGTACAGTCCATGTAAATATAATCTCCAGCAGCTGGTGTCTTTGGGATAAATTTACATCCAAGTAGTAGTGAGTAACATTTTTCAGCTCCTCTTGGGTGCTGTGTCTTTCCCTAACAGGTCTCTTTCTCTTTAACCTCTCAACTCCAACTCTTAGCTCCGGACCACTGTCACTCTTTTATAACACATGATCAGTAGGTCAGACACAGAGGAAAACCAGCCAAAAGACCAAAGAACCGTGAAAGCATTAACTCCTACCCTCCTGTCTGGGACAGCCCCTGACTTTCTATTCCCAACTTATTTTTTTCCAATTTTTGTGTCATCTACAGGTTACTGCACCCCATACTTGTGGATTTGAATACTTTGACTGATAAAACAACGGACACTCTGGTACATAGTCAGGCTGTGGCGGATTGAATAATAGTCAGTGTTGTGTGCACAAATAATCCCTTGACTACATACATTCCATACATTCAAAAGCAACTGGAGGATATCTCAAAGAAAGTTATACAATACCAGCACCATTCTGTAACTTTGGCAGAATACCTCAAAGCAAAACATATACCGAATAGCCTTATGCCGCGTACACACGAGCGGACTGTATGGCGTACTTAGTCCGTCGAAACACATTTCAGCGGACAATCTCGTGTGTGGGCTTCAGCTGACTTTTTCAGCGTGCAGTCCGGCGTACTAAGTATTTTGGTTTTTTCGAAATTCTGTCCGTCGTACTTTGGTTTCAGCGGACAGTACGGTCGTCAGTATGCTAGTCGGACGGACTAAGAATGACGCATGCCCAGAAAGGATTTACAGGGCGGAAGCGCTCGGTCTTGTAAAACTAGTGTTCGTATTGAAGCTAGCATATTCGTCATGCTGCTAATTTTGTTTTTTTTTAATATAGCACATTCTTTTCTTCTTCATAATGCAAGAAAGGTGAAGTAGCTTTGCTGCTTATATTCACACAGAGTTATCACAAATGTTTTTATTCATCCTCATCCTATGATTAATATTCCAATTTGAGAATAAATAAATAAATATATATATATATATATATAAACTTAAAATATATATATATATATATATATAATTTTATAATTTATCTATTACTATATATTTTTGGAACTACTATTGTTAGTTTAAAATGATTTATTTATTTTGCTTTTTTTGTGTGTGTGTGTGTGGGGGGGGGGTTAAACTAGATGGACTTGCGTTTTTTTTGTCCAAGCAGACTATGTAAGTAGAGATAGATAGATAGATAGATAGATAGATAGATAGATAGATAGATAGATAGATAGATAGATAGATAGATACCCAAACCAGCATTTTAGCTTACACATGATTGAATGTTCAAAATCAGCAGAGCTTCCCCTCATTTCAAATGTTAGCCTCAAATTTACAGCGACTGCACTTCAAAGTGCACTTGCAGTGCTTTAAAAATTGCACTTGTAGTTAGCATATTTATATTAACATGAACGTGTGTTTTGTAAATAACCCCCATAGTCTTTTAACATGTACCTGCCTACTCACAAATAAACTCTGTTTTTTTATTCCAAAATAAAAAAAATTACAATATTTTTGGAAATAATAAATCTTTATTTTTAGTCTGTACAAAACAAAATCAAGAGGGAGGCAACACTGGAGACACTTTTGAAGTTTGTGAAGCCTTTTGTCCCCCAGGCACACATCAAGTCAGTGGCCACCAAAATTCAGATCCTGTGTAAACATGAAAATAGGGAGCACAACATGGTCCTAGAATCCCACAGACCAGGAACAGCAGCAGATGACATCTATGTCCCCAGACTGTGGTACTACAACAGCCTGCGTCTTCTGTCAGAGCAGACTGAAGCCAGGCAGTCACTTCCGACTCTTCCGTCTAGCCTTCCCTCCACGCTTCGCTGGAGGCTGTGCCTCTGGTGGTGGACTTGTGGTAGGAGGAGGAGGAGGAGGAGGAGGAGGAGCAGTAGGGTTTGTGTTGTAGAGTCTGGTGGTTGGTGTTAGCTCACCCTTCAGACCCCGCTGAATACTGTCGAAGAAAATAGCCTCGCACAAGTTGCGCTGTCCCTTCTCCATTTCAAGCAACTTGCTTGAATAAGTAGAACTTGCTTGAAATAAGTAGCATAGGCCTCTTCAGGATTGGGGGGTTTACTAAGCAATTGGCTGGCTTGACGTATAAGCGCCAATAACTCCTCCTCTGTCTGTGTCATCCTCCTGGGCCTTTTGCTGGCTAGGCAGAGGGGAGGGACCTGACTTTCGGTCCGACTCCTGCTGGGCCCAGCTAGCTCCTGCGTGTGGCTGGTCCCGGCCTCCTCCTCCATACCACTGGCCCCGGCCTCCTCCTGGGTGAGCTCATCCTGTGTAAAAAATAAAGAAATAAATAAATAAAATATGTCTATATTTTGAAATCATCAATCACTGACAATTTTACAGTTCTCACTTGCAAATACATTTGTCTTGAAATACAAAAGGCTATCATTTTGACACCATCATTTTTCCATCAGTTCACCAAGATTTTAGCCACATTTGTGGAAACTACTGTATCCTTATATCTAATTTAATTTGTGATGAAATCCTAGATTTGGAAGCAATTCAAACATTGAACTTTACATCATTAATATTTGAGCAATCCTAACTTTAGAAACTAAAATATACCTGGCTCCAGCTGGGCGCATCAACTTCGTCCAGCAAGGAAGGGTCTGGATCTTCCAGGGATGGCTCACCTGAGGTGGAGGGAAGGGTGGAGGGAAGGGTAGACGGAAGAGTGGAAAGTTACTGCCTGGCTTCTGACGGGTCATCCAGAAAATGCAGCCTGTTGTAATACCACAGCCTAGGTACATATATCTCATCTGCTGCTGCTCCTGATTTTTGGGACTCTAGGATCTTGTTGCGCTCCCGCCTATACATGTTACGCAGGCCCTGTATTTTGGAGCCCACAAACTTAATGTCTGCCTGGGGGAGTCGGGTTTTCACAAACTTCAAAATTGGCCCCAGTGTTTTCCTCCGGCCAGGACGGCTTGAATATAGTGGGTGCTTGGAATCCCACAGGAATGCCTCCTCCTTAAAGGGGTCTGGAGTGTACTTTTGCATTTTGATTTCAGAAAAAATAAATAAAAAAAAAAAAAAAAAAAAAACATAAATACTAATGTCAGACCAAATGCACACTATTTATATTGTGACAATGTAGGCGAGACACACACTACACCCACACTACACCCACCCACACTACCCCCACACACACTCTACCACACACACTACCCCCCCACACACCCACCCCCACACACACACTACCACACACACTACCCCCCCACACACCCACCCCCACACACACACTACCACACACACTACCCCCCCACACACACCCACCCCCACCCCCACACACACACTACCACACACACTACCCCCCCACACACCCCCACCCCCACACACACACTACCACACACACTACCCCTCCACACACCCACCCCCACACACACACTACCACACACACTACCCCCCCACACACCCACCCCCACACACATACTACCACACACACTACCCGACCACACACCCACCCCCACACACACACAACCACACACACTACCCCCCCACACACACCCACCCCCACACACACACTACCACACACACTACCCCCCCACACACACCCACCCCCCCACACACACACACACTACCACACACACTACCCCCCCACACACACCCACCCCCACACACACCCACACAAAACACCAACCCACATTAAAATCAACTAACCATCCACAAGGTAAAATCCCACTATATACATTCCTAACGCAGGCCTAAAACCCTAAAAATAAAAAGATAACCATCTTACCGTCGTGTGTATCGCTCGCTGCTTCCGTTCGGACAAACGTACGGCCTCGCGGTAACGCTTTATATACAGCGCATGCGTTCAAGCTCCGCCTGCGTCGCCCACGTTGCCCGCCCCTGACGTTCCTTGTGATCGTATTTCCCCGCCCCTTTTACCCTCGTTCCGCTGTGGGAGATTGAATAGATAAAGATGGCGGACGGATTTTCAGTTAGCAGCGTGGAGGAAAGCCCTGAACCCCATGCTTCCGGAGCAAGGAAGAGGTTTAAGGCCACAAACATGGCCTTTGAAGAGATGGTGGAGATGGTGGATATACTCCGAAGGGAGGATTACGATGGGGAAAATGGCCCGTATCCCAAACCCAATATCCGAAAAGATCGCATCATGACGATAGTTGTGAGCACTTTGGAGAGCAAATTTGGGGTCCGAGGAGCCAAAGATCAGCTCCGGAAACGATGGTCCGACATAAAATCCAGGGAGCCAGACCAATACAGGAGAATCAAAAAGGCACTGAAAAAAAGTGAGTACTCTGCGCTTATCGTGACGGTCGGACATAATCGTTCGTATAGTTGTATACGATATATTTGTAAATCTGGCGAATTTGATCGTTTGTGTGGTTAATCGTTCATGTAATGAGCGAATATGCTCGTTCGTATATGTGGGCGTAAATAGCGTGAATTTGTATATGGTGTAAATTTATCTGGTGTTGGATTAGATTTTAATTAGTTATTAATTTTTTTGTATTGTTCATGATAAACTGAATTGTCACACTCAGTTTAGGATATCCTTGTGTACATGTCTTTATAGCTGCAGCTGTTTCATAAATTTATTCAGTGTAATGTAGTCTAACTAAAAAAAAGAGATAGATAGATAGATAGATAGATAGATAGATAGATAGATAGATAGATAGATAGATAGATAGATAGATAAAATGCTGGTTCAACATCTGGACTGGGAATCATTTAGTGTAGTTTGGGACATCATAGAACATTTTTTGACATAATCACACACAGGTACTCCAGGGGATGATTCGAGTGTGTCCGTCTGTGAAACTTGGACAAAAGATATAAAGTATCGCAGTTTGGTTAAAGGCTAGGTTCACATTGCTGCAATGTACGAGACCGAATGTGATTTGCACCGCACTGCAGTGCAAATCACATGTGATCTCTGTGTGATGCGATTTCAGCCATACATATAGTATGGCTGAATTCGCATCGCATCCGGCCCAAACTTGTACATGGCCCTTTTTTTAGTCCACAGCAGAATCGAATCACATGGGTGTTCACACCATGTGGTCCGATTCCTGTCCGAGTTTAAAGATTGCACTGTGATATGAGAAATAATTTGGAGGTGTCAATAAAACTTTACACTGACACTCCCAGCAGGTCACATAGGGCAATGTGAACTGCCTCCGGGAGGCATGCGATGCGTGAAACCACAGTAGATTTGCAGCGTTCTCACATCGCAGCAGTCTGAACACAGCCTAACTAAAAAAATGTCATTTAAATGATGTATTAGGCTAGGTTCACACCATAGCGATGCGGGAACGCCGCGAATCCGCTGCATTTTCCCGCATCGCATGCCTCCCGTCGGCAGTTCACACTGCCCTATGCGGACTGCTGGGAGTGTCAATGAAAAATTGTACACCACTTCAAACCAATGTTTCATATTCCAATTTCTGAACTCAAATATCACTGTGCTTAAAAGTATACCTTTTTTTTTGGTTTTTCATTCTCATAGGGGAACAAAGACTCAGACAAGAGTCGGAGCAGCCCAGGACCCCCCGACCTCACCAGCCTGATTGGGCAGTTAGCCCAAGCCCAGTGTCTGAGCTGGAGCAGCCCAGTCCATTGCCAGAGCTGGAGCAGCCCAGCCCAGGGCTAGATGTGGAGGAGGAAGAGCTGGTGGAGATACGCACCCCACAAAGTGAGTGTCTGACAACCCAGCTTAAGGTAAACAATTAATGGCTGTATATTTTAACAACATTTTTTATCTACACATGTTTTTAGGTGATGATCTGGTTGTGGAAGGACAAGCCGCGGAGCCATTTTCCTCCGACAGTGCCCAGAGGCTGATTGGTCAGATCATGGCCTGGAATGGCAAGATTGATCAAATGCAGAACAAGATGCAAAACATGCAACACCAACTGGACACTATGAAGCAGGAAATAAAGAACATGATCAATGTTTTAGGGAGAATCTAAGCCCCTTTTCCCTAAAACGAAAGATCATGTTCTTCATTCCTTGTAAAAAAGTTTTTAATGTTTTTATAACATTGTTTTTAGGTGTTTTTAGAGGCCAAATTTTGAAGATGCACACGGTGTGTCAACATGTGCTATGTGCCATCAGAGGATCGCAATGTACGCATTTTGTGTTTGCAAACCCTTCCTCATTCTAGTATGTGAGAGGAAGGAATTGCACCCACCAAACACGTCCATTGATCACTCATGATGGTAGATAGCACATGTTGACATTACCAATTTTTGGTGTGCATCTTCAAAATTTGGCTTTACCCCTTGTTTTCTGTAAATAGTTAAAAATTTGATTTTATTTTTTTATTTTATTTTATTTTATATATATATATATATATATATATATATATATATATATATATATATATATATATATATATATATTTATATTTATATGTTTACAAAAAAAATTGTTTACCAAAACAAAACAAAACAAAAAGAAAAATACCAAAAAAAGAGGCACTTGTTGGAATGTGCACTATTAAAAATTAAAAAAAAAGATGTGTGTGTGTGTGTGTCTCCTTCTTTCAATACTCAATACCAGTTTGGGAAGTAATTTTGTGTTTTCTGTCACAAAGGGCCTTATTTACTATTGGCAAAAACCACTTTGCAATACAAATGCACTAGGACAGGAATATGCAATTAGTGGAAATCCAGCTGTTGCAGAACTACAAGTCCCATGAAGCATAGCAAGACTGACAGCCACAAGCATGAGACCCAGAGGCATGATTGACTTGTAGTTTTGCACCAGCTGGAGGTCGGCCAATTGCATATCCCTGAATTAGGAGAATGTAGGAGACAACCACCTTGAAAAGCAACAAGAACCAAACTTAAAAATTTGATCAGACAATACATATTTAAACAAAAGGAAATCTTTATTGGTCAGCTTGCATTGGAATAGCCCCCCTACCATTAAAATAGGTGACATACTGGTCACGCACCTCACGTGCTGTGATGGGCATGATCCAGCCCTGTGAGTTCTGGCATTAGTCCGGCCTCAGGCCCAATTGGCTGCAGGTAATGGGTTCCAGAAAGTTTTCTTAAAAAGTTGTGTAAAATGCAGCAGCAGAGAATGACATAGTTCAGTTTGTACTCTGCCAAGTTTATTGCTGTCAAAAAAAGACGGAACCGGCTGGCCATAATACCAAAGGCATTCTCCACAACCCTTCTTGCTCTGGCCAGCCGGTAATTAAAAACCCTCCTCTCCAGGGTGAGGGTCCTTTGGGGGAAGGGCTTCATCAAATGGTCACTCAGACCGAACGCTTCATCAGCGATAAAAACAAAAGGTAGACCCTCCACATTATCAGCATCTGGTGGCAAGTCCAGGCCACCAGTGATGAGACGGTGGCAGAACTCGGTCTGCCTAAACACTCCTCCGTCAGACATCCAGCCGTTCTTCCCCACATCCACATACAGAAAGTCATATTGTGCTGACACCACCGCCATTAACACCACACTATGGAACCCCTTATAATTCCAGTAGTAGGACCCCAAATGGGGTGGGGGCACAATCCGCACATGTTTCCCGACGATCGCCCCTCCACAGTTGGGAAAATCCCAACGGGCAGCGAACTGGGAAGCCACAGTCTGCCATTCCTGTGGCGTGGAAGGAAACTGGGGAGTCAAACACAGGAAAAAAAATAAAAATTAGTCATTAAATCAAAACAATTCATAACAAATAAAACTCAAAAACATTTTGGAACAGCAGTTAAACATAAATATTGAAAATGTTTTTTCTGCAAAAAAAACAAATAGACGGCCCAATTCACAGATTACTCAGCCCTCTGATGGACCAGGGGACATATGTTAGGTGGGTGAGTGGGGTGTGGGCCTAATTAATGAGTATACAATTCCTGCAAACAATTTGAGTGGGGTGGTGGCCTAATTAATGAGTATACAATCCCTGCAACCAATTTGAGTGGGGTGGGGGCCTAATTAATGAGTATACAATCCCTGCAACCAATTTGAGTGGGGTGGGGGCCTAATTAATGAGTATACAATTCCTGCAACCAATTTGAGTGGGGTAGGGGCCTAATTAATGAGTATACAATCCCTGCAACCAATTTGAGTGGGGTGGGGGCCTAATTAATGAGTATACAATCCCTGCAACCAATTTGAGTGGGGTGGGGGCCTAATTAATGAGTATACAATCCCTGCAACCAATTTGAGTGGGGTGGGGGCCTAATTAATGAGTATACAATCCCTGCAACCAATTTCAGTGGGGTGGGGGCCTAATTAATGAGTATACAATCCCTGCAACCAATTTGAGTGGGGTGGGGGCTTAATTAATGAGTATACAATCCCTGCAACCAATTTGAGTGGGGTGGGGGCCTAATTAATGAGTATACAATCCCTGCAACCGATTTGAGTGGGGTGGGGGCCTAATTAATGAGTATACAATTCCTGCAACCGATTTGAGTGGGGTGGGGGCCTAATTAATGAGTATACAATCCCTGCAACCAATTTGAGTGGGGTGGGGGCCTAATTAATGAGTATACAATTCCTGCAACCAATTTGAGTGGGGTGGGGGCCTAATTAATGAGTATACAATTCCTGCAACCAATTTGAGTGGGGTGGGGGCCTAATTAATGAGTATACAATTCCTGCAACCAATTTGAGTGGGGTGGGGGCCTAATTAATGAGTATACAATCCATATATATATATATATATATACACACAAAGGGTGTATACAAAGAGTATACAAAGGGTGGGGGGCAGTAAAACAGTACAATGGAGCTGACAATATGAATTAGAGAAAAACAGTCTCGGCTGTGGGTGTATAGGGGCCCAGGATTGCATGCTGGGAATGTTAGTGAAAGCAAATATGCACGTGGGACACAAAAAGGTAAAAGCTATAAAAAAAATGACAGAAAAAAAAAAAATACATAAAAAAAAACAATTGCATGCATTCATATAAAGGGGACATTCACAGCATATTCCTGTCATGGATATTAAAAGTCCTGATGAAATTAATACAAACATACAATGCATATAATGCAATATTAAAAGAACAAACTTACCTTCATATATTCCTTCTGCAGGACCCGAATAATGGCAGAACAGGTCTCTGGAATAATGATCCCCAGAGCCTGGGGGGAGATGCCTGTAGAGAACTTGAGGTCCTGAAGGCTTCTCCCTGTCGCCAAGTAGCGCAACGTGGTGACGAGCCTCTGCTCCGGAGTGATGGCTTGCCGCATGCAGGTATCCTGCCTGCTGATATAAGGGGTCAGCAAAGCCAGCAGACGGTGAAAAACGGGGTCCGTCATCCTGAGATAATTCCTGAAATCATCAGGATTATTCTCACGGATCTCACGGAGTAAAGGCATATGCGAGAATTGGTCGCGCTGGCGCAACCAATTCTTTGTCCATGAACTCCTCCTCACCCTGTTCACAGACTGGGCTCGGGTCAAAGTATTAACCCCAACATCAAGCCCCCATATAGCACGAACTCGTTCGCGAGTACGTCCACTCTCCATGGCTTTGAAACGGTCGGCTGGACAAACAAGCTTAACTGAACGCACTGAAGAACAGCCAGACCTATGAAGAACGACCTGAAACCCAGAAACGAGCGGACCAGAAGTGCCTAACAACAGGTAACAACTGATCCACGCGTACCGAAAGACAGATACAAACCTCACAGGCAGAGTGCGCCGCAGAAAACGGACAAATTAAGCTGAAGTTTGAAAAACGCGAATCGTCTCTAACCAAACTTCTACTAACGCAAAGTCAGCAGAAGGAGCCCAAAGGGTGCTTTGCTGTGTCTTGGACTTCCTATTTCTAGTCCCGTCGTACGTGCTGTACGTCATCGCGCAAGCTTTCGTCGGACTGTTTGGGTATCCGTGTGTGGTCAAGTCCGTTCAGTGAAAAGTACGACGGACTGTCCATCGGATTGTATGACGAACTAAGTATGCCATACAGTCCGCTCGTGTGTACGCGGCATTAGACTCAATATTCGCCCTGTATTTTGTAAAAATAATACAACATTTTGTAAAGATTGGTTTAAAAGCTAAGTTCACCTGTTCAAGCAAAGACAGAAAAGCCCCTCTGAGTGAAGTGTTTTAATCGGTAATACAAAAAGCAATAAACACTTATATTTCAGTAAGTACAGATATACTCAACAGGAGGGGCAATATCCTAGGGATGTGGCCGGTGTCTAAGGCATGTTTCCAGGAGGTACTGAGTCCAGGCTGCATGAGCCGCAAGGAGCCAGAGAAGACACCCACATCCGAAAACACACACATCCAGACACACAAATGCGATAAAAGAAACCTTGCAAAATGCCCACAAAATAGCAATTTTTTGTCAATGGCAATATGAAGAAATGTGTACAGAAATCAGTAAAAAACAGTAAAAATCACATAATAAATGTCTTACACTCATGTTAAAAATATAAAATCATTCAAATGGTCAATATACAAAATGTATAATGGCAGAATATCCCAAAAAAATATTTAAAATGATGATAATAAGTTAATCAATAATTCCAAAAGTCCATAAAAGTAATTCATGATATAAGAATAAAAAACATATATACATAAATGTATATGTATATATACACATGCACACAAATACATACATACATATATATACATGTAAACACATACATATAAACCAAATAATATATTTACTGGTTGTCATAGAGCTATAAATCAGAAGAGACATAAAACGATACAATGAAAAAGGAAGAAAAAAAATCATCATTACTAATTGGTTCAACTGCCGGCTCATATGATGACAACATCGGCAGCTGAAAAACAAGCAATGAAGGTTTATAAAATGGTGTTTACCTCGAGTTCCTCATTGAGCCCATTTGGGCACAAGAGTGTCCAAAGTAAATATCCAAAACGTTTCGCATTTGTATAATCTGAAAAAACATTCTGCTTTAGACAGACCCCTGGGGATAGATTCAATCACCCACACCCAGAGCCCCCCTCCCCCTCTGCATAAGCCAGCTCTGCTTATAAGCTGGTCTTTCCCTTCCTTTCAGGTTAATGACAAGGGGGGTGGGAGGCCCTGAAACGCGTTATGCCCGTCCACTCCTGCCTCCTCCTAACATCATCCTAGCAGGTTTACAGCTGGGGCTCCAAGTGTGGCTGTGGATGCTATGGCTCCCTCCTGCCCAGCAGGCTTGCTCCTTTTGCTGTTGCATCTCTGGCTGCTTGTGGGATGGCTCATATTGTGCTGTTCTGCCTCACACTGACAAGTCTGGTTACAGAGAGTTTTACATGTAAGTGTGCTGCTTTTAAAAAAGGTGTTGTTTCCTGCTATTAACCCCAGTGCTATGTTTCAATTTCTATTTCTTGCTGTACTAAGTGTACTGAAGCCAGAACTACAAGTATTAGATGTTTGATCCTGATAAGAGACTGCTAAATAACAGTAACAAACACTGCAGCAGCCAGAGAAGGGACACAGATCATTAGAGCTAGCTTATTTTTACTGTGAAAATAGTCAAAAATAATTTTGCCTATTCTTCAGATTTAAAGGAGCTAATGTGTTTTAAAAAAAGGACAGTTATTCTTAGTAAAGTTGCCAATGAATTGTCAGATAAATGTCAACTGAAATGTTGGCAGCTTAGAATGCCCTTAACCTTTGACCTAGTACAGAGGCAGTAGACCAAGAAATATATCCTGTAATTTAATTATAGCTTGATGAATTTAATTAGCAGTTGCACAGCACATTAAACAGCATCTAGACATTGCACTGCCTAATAAATATACTTATACGGTTGGAATTTTGGCCAGCAAAAGACCGATGAGAGCTTTTCGTCTCAAAATGCGACCGTGTGTATGCTCCATTGGAATTTTGCTGGCTGAATTTCCGCCAGCAAAAGATTGAGAGCAGGTTCTCAATTTTTCTGACGGAAAAAGTTTCTATCAGAAATTCCGATCACGTGTAAGCAATTCCGATGCGCAAAAACTCACACATGCTCAGATTCAACTACAAGAAGGAAGCTATTGGCTAATGGCTATTGAACTTCCTTTTTCTAGGCCCGTCGCGTGCTGTACGTCACCGCGTTCTAGACGGTCGGAATTTGCTGTAACCATAACCATGTGTATGCAAGACAGCTTGAGCGAAATCCCGTCGGAATTCCATCGGGAAAACCATCAGAGCTTTTTCTGACCAAAATTCCAATCGTGTGTATGCAACATAAGAGTTGTTTGACTACTTTGAGTCTGTGAAATGTATAATCCTTAAAAAAACAACTCATATTATAAACATCATCCTTTTCTGCAAGACATTATCCACACAAATCATACACTATGAACATGGGGACATTGTGGAATAACTGACCCCACATAAAGGTTTGTTTTCTTTCACTGTCAATGAGGAATGGATTGCCCTCTGCATTTTCCGACTCCAGTAAACTAAGTGCAGCTTTATAGTGGATAAGTTACCATAACTGTGCAATGTAAAATCCTCTAAAGACATTATTTAGTTTAAGGAGAAAAGCAGATTTGGGATGTTTATGTTGCTGGATAAAGCATTTAATACAGAAACTAGATATGGGTTTAAACGTAATAAGGCTCCAAGTCTCTTATGTGCTCTACTAAGAAGGAGTGAAGTATAAAGTGGAAAATCAGCTGGAAAACAGGATAAACATTGTAATAAAAGAAGATTAAAGTACATTTGTAGCCATTAATTCTGTTTTTAGTTTATAAAAATGACCTGTAAAAGCACAGTTTTATAGCAGATGTATAAATCAGATGCTTTTCAGCTTCATGTGAACCTCTAACACCATCTTTTAGACTTTTGGTTAATTTAAGAACTCAAAGCAAACACGTAAATATTACACACATTTACAATTAACATGTATTCGGAACCCAGGTAAAGACTCACATA
Organism: Lithobates pipiens; assembly: GCF_037356315.1. Lineage (NCBI taxonomy): Eukaryota > Metazoa > Chordata > Amphibia > Anura > Ranidae > Lithobates > Lithobates pipiens. Next base: position 154,955,284 of record NW_027507784.1, read on the forward strand.
TTGCTTGTTTTGGTTTCTTGTTATGCAGTCAGGGTGCATGAAAAAAAAAAATCAACAATATATATGATTATATATATATTTTTTTTATTTTGGATGTGGACTTTGTACTGCAATAGCTGCCTCGTGTTGGCAGCACGCTGGAGAGCCAGTCCTCAGCTCTCATGCATAATACAACAGGTTTGACACTTATTCAATTAAAGCCTCACTTTTTACATATTTGTTATTTGTTATGCAGTCAAAATGCATACAAAATAAACATTATGGCATTTTTTTTACAATACATGTGGACTTTGTAATGTAGAAGCTGCCCTATGTCGGAACATGCTGTAAAGCCAGTCCGCTGCTCTAGTGCAGATCGCAGCATTCCAGATCTCCAGTGATCTGACACTCCTTGTGCCCAGTACTCTAGTCAACAACACTGCTCTGGAAACTTGAAAGTGGCCCTCAACTCTTCTTTGGTTTATTAAGGCTGTGTTTCCTTATACATTAATGCATGGAATTATTTGAGAAAATGTTTTTAAAACCACTTTAATAAGTGTTTCAGTATGGTAATTTGCATGAATCTAGAACTCTCAGCTTTTTTAAGTATGGACCTTGGTCTGGGTTTACAAGTAGGAACTGTAGAACTAACTTTTTATTTCAGCGGGGGCGTGGCTTGGACGCCGAAGGGAATGGACGCTGCGTGCTGAGCTGAGCTGAGCTCCGCTCCGTCGGACCGTGATACCAGCTTCCCCTCCAGCCATATCGAATCGTGCGACGGACGCCATACCGAATTGTGCGATGGACGCCGCTTGCTGAGCTTTCCCTCCAGCTATAACGAATTGTGCGATGGACACCGCTTGCTGAACCCCCCCTCCAGCTATATCGAATTGTGCGATGGACACCGTTTGCTGAGCTCCCCCTTCAGTTATATCGAATTGTGCGATGGACACCGCTTGCTGAGTTGAGCTGAGCTCCGTCGGATTGTGATACCAGCTTCCTCACCAGCTATATCGAATAGTGCGATGGGCAGACGAGATAGACTGCCTGAGAGTCCTGAACCACAGAGCTCCTATCCCACCTCTGGAGTACGCCGTATAGCGGACATTTTCGACCCTCAAGCACAGAGGATACAGAGGAGTAGGGGCCGCCCTGCTAGTAAGATGGCGCTGAGAAGCCACGAGGTAGAACACAGCGAGGACTCCAGGTCGGCTTCAGAGGATAGGGTAAGGGAGCAGGATTGCTCAGATCACCCTCTTAAGCTCTCAGAAATGACAAAAATAGCGGCTGATATTAAAGGCACTTTGTTTTCTGCTATTAATGACCTAAAGGCTGACTTTATAGCTCTGTCGGATCGACTGTCCCAGAATGAAAGAGCAGAGGCAAAAAGGGATAGAGCGGTGGAGAGGCTGTGCTCCACTGTCTCATCCCACACCATTCATCTTATTCAGATGAACAAGCACCTCGAGGAACTTGACAATCGGGGGCGCAGACAGAACATTAGAGTGAGGGGGATCCCCGAGAAGATTGAGCCTGCGCAGATAAAACAAGCTTTGCAGTCAGTGTTTAACGGAGTGCTGGAGAGACCTAAGGATACTGATATTGAGTTTGTAAGAGTGCATAGAACGTTAGCATCAAAGCCAAGTGACACAGCCCCCCCAAGGGATATTATATGCTGCCTACAAAGCTACCTACTGAAGGAAGAGATACTGGGGAAAGCAAGGAGGAATGATCAGATCTTTTTTAATGATCATGCTGTGGCACTATACCAGGATCTTTCTTACATCACACTACAGAATAGGCGAGCTTTGCGCCCATTGACTAACGTTCTAAGGGAGAGGGGTATCCCTTATCGATGGCGCTTTCCTTTTGCGTTGAACGCCACGTTTTCGGGAAAACAATATTATCTGCGCATGCCTGAGGATATTTCAAGCTTCTGTGCACAGCTACAAATTCCATTGACTGAAGTGCCGGAATGGTATAGGGAGTTTCATTGCCCCCCGCTGGAGACCTCTCCACCGCATACCCCACAGCCATCTCCGTCGAAGCTAGCAGCCAAAAAACCTCGCCCGGATAAACCTCAGAGCTTGAATAGGGGCAGACCTTCACAACTTGGGACAGAGCATTGGCTACAGCCACATGGATAAGCTTAGAGTGGGAGCTTGTCTTCCTTCCTTTTTTTTCCTTTTTTTTTGGCTTTTCTCCATACAGACATTTTTTGTAGTTGAACTGAATATGTTTATAAGGGGAATGGTCCGAGTGTTATAAGGATATGATTATTTCTTTTTACAGATATAGTAAGCTAGGGAAGGAATCACACACCGCTATAGGGGGAATGTGGGGGTGATAAGAGTGGCAGTTGGGGGTATAGTGAGCACTAAGATCAGTCAGAGTATTATGGGTGGTATGGTAGTCGGTGACTATTGCAGTTCTCATTACAGTTTTTATTATAGTTGTTGTTTATTAAAGGCGCCTATAGCGCAATATTAAAATAAATCTCATGTACTTAATTTTGTTCATGATCTTATCCTTCTGGCTGGAAGGGTATATATGTGGCCTTAATATGTGCTTAATTTTTGAATCACGGAAGGACTGGAGTGGTTTTTTCTTATATTTAAACAGATAATTAATAGTTTTTGTATTTTGGGTTTTATTTTATTACCATTTCCTGAAGGAAAGTCCTCCCATTGCTTCCACATGTGAATCGCTGTCTGGTTTATCCAGACGGGGATTCACAACGTTTTTTCTTTCTTCTCCTCTCCTACAGTTGATAGGAGGAGACATTTTTCCTAGTCACTCCATTTGGGTGTCTATCCACCTGAGTGTTTTTTTTTTTTTTTCTCCCTTCTTGTATTTATTTAGTTATTGTATTTAATATGGCATACTCTATGCTAGATGAACATGCTTTTGTGATCTCCCATAACGTTAGGGGTCTAAATACACCGGAGAAGCGATTGGCGGTGCTTAGGGAACTCCACAAGCAGAAACCGATAGTGGTGTTTCTTCAGGAGACCCACTTCCGGTCCGGCAAGATTCCTAGATTGCATGATAGACATTATCCATATGTTTTCCATGCAACAAATCCCAAGGCCAAATCTAGGGGGGTGACAATTCTGCTACATAAAAATGCTGATTTCATTGTACATCAGCAGATGGCGGACATTGCCGGAAGGTATTTATTTTTGAAGGGGACCTGGGCGGGAACTCCGGTTACCTTGGCTAACGTTTACTTCCCCAACACTGCACAGGTTACTTTTTGTCAACATGTGGTAGATGAATTGAAGGGCTTTGCATCTGGATGTGTGGTGCTGGGGGGAGATTTCAACTTAGCGCTAAATCCCCTTCAGGATACATCAGATGGCAGGTCCAGCATTCCGTATAAAAAGTTGCGTAAAATCAAGACACTTCTAGCTTCCCTTACTTTAGTAGATACCTGGCGCTTGGCAAACCCCTCAGGCAGGGACTACACATATTTTTCACCCTTGCATAATAAATTTACACGCATAGACTACATTTTTGTTACTCAAAGGGATATACCCCGTATAAAATCTGCTAAAATAGGTGCGCAGACCCTATCTGACCACGCCCCTATATCGTTGCAATTTCACAAAATAAACATACATCGCGGCCCCCACTCGTGGAGATTAAACCCCTCCCTGCTCACGGATAAGGACAACACTGACAAAATAGCAGATATAATTAAATTATATTTTACAGAAAATGTCTCTGAAGAATTGTCGCCGTTTACAATTTGGGCGGCCCATAAATGCGTGGTTCGGGGGGAGCTCATACGGCTGGGGGCCACGAGAAAAAGGGTTGCTGATAGGGAGATTAATGATTTGATACAGACCATTAGAGACCTAGAGGGGAAGCATAAACAATCCTTAGCAACTGATACAGCAGTAACTTTATTAGAATTGAGGAAAAAATTACAAGCCCATTTGAACCTTAAAGCACAAAAGATCCTTTTCTTGAAGAAGGGGTTCTTCTATGAACACAATGATAAAACAGGCAAACTTTTAGCAAAGGCCCTTAAAGAAACATTATTATCGACGAATATTGCTGCAATTAAAACCAGTGACGGTCAGACAACACAGGATGCTGCGAAAATCGCGCAAAGATTTCAGGAATATTACTCCAATTTGTATAATCTACCGCAGTTACATAAACCTAGCGACCTAAGGGGGACGACAGCAGAGATTACTAATAAATTCCTGGCTGACAGCGGACTCCCCAAACTTACTGAGGAGGAAGCGCTGTCGCTGGAAGAACCGATAACTGAAGGTGAACTCACCGCAGCTATTAAGGAATTAAAAAAGGGGAAAAGCCCTGGACCGGACGGTTTAACAGCCCACTATTATAAAATCTTTATGGAATTATTGATTCCATACATGATTAATACATTTAACCACTTCCGAGACCCACAAACGTTACCAGAAGATTTCCTGAGAGCGCACGTTACAGTATTGCCTAAACCTAATAAAGACCCTCTAGATTGTGCCAGCTATAGGCCGATTTCTTTACTGAATGTGGACCTAAAAATTTATACGAAAATACTAGCGAACAGACTGCGCCCATTGTTGCACAAACTTATAGGTCCCGAGCAGGTAGGTTTTATGCCTGGTAGGGAGGCGAAAGATAACGTGATTAAAGCCCTTAATCTTATACACAGGGCCCAAACAGAACAATTTGAAGGCATGCTCTTATCTACAGATGCAGAGAAAGCCTTCGACCGTGTGTCGTGGGACTTCCTGTATGCGACTTGCTCTCATATAGGTCTGAGAGCACATATGCTATCCTGGATTAAAACTATTTATTATAATCCTACGGCGCAAATTAAGGTGAATGGGACACTGTCAGACAAGGTGCAGATACGGAATGGGACTAGGCAAGGGTGTCCTCTTTCGCCCTTGCTGTTTATACTCACCTTGGAACCATTAATCCGCACAGTTAATTTATTATCCTCTATACATGGCTTCCACGTAGGCGATAAGGAATACAAGTGTGCTGCGTATGCGGATGATCTATTGTTTTTTATAACTCAGCCGCATGTTACTATGCCCAATCTGTGCACTATACTTAAGCATTACAGCTATATGGCGAATTTCAAAATTAATTATAAAAAATCTGAGGCCCTCAATCTTACGCTACAAGAGACCACACGGGAGGCTGTTTTACGTAACTGTAAATTTAAGTGGGAATCCCGCTCCCTTAAATATTTAGGAGTTCATTTGACTCCCAGTCTAACTGAGATATATAGCCAAAATTTTTTGCCATTGTTACAAAACGTGAAAAAAGACCTGGAGAGATGGACACTCAAACATTTCTCCTGGTTTGGTAGGGCAGCGATCGTCAAAATGACAATCCTGCCCAGATTTTTGTATTTTTTCCAGACTTTGCCAATATGGCTACCTGCAAAAATTTTTCAGTCATTGAATGCTATTCTTAGACACTTCTTATGGGCATCTAAAAAGCCACGCATAAGCCTTGCAATACTCACTAGAGATAAAGGCAGTGGGGGAATGGGATTCCCCAATTTCAAAAATTATTATAAGGCCAGTCATCTTACCAGAATGATTGACTGGACCTGCCATGCGGATAATAAAGATTGGGTGAAACTTGAAAACGATGTAGGTCCTATTCCAGTGACATATTCCCCTTGGATTCCGTGGGACTTGTGCCCTAAACAGCTTAAGCAACATCCCCTTATAGGGACCACTTTAAGACTATTACAAACAGTGGCTCAAACAACGGGTTTGACTACTTCACCGGGCCCATTAACACCGCTAGTAGATAATCCTGACTTTATACCAGGCATGCATAAACCTATCCGGCACTTTATATGTGGGAATCTGCCCTTATTAGCCACTCATTGTCTTGAGGGTAATAAGATTAAATCAATGTTGGACTTACAACATACTGTGGGTTTAACCGTTTTGGGGCAATGGACGTATAGACAAATACATGATTATATTTTGAGCCCGCGGAGGATCAAACATTTTATACGACCATTAACGCCTTTTGAGGCGGTTTGCCTTCATGCCAAGGCTTCTACGAAAAATATCTCTCTCACGTATGCGTGGTTACAATCCGCAGCACGTCTGGAACCTAATAAACATAAGCTTTTCTGGGAAGCAGCATTAAATGCATCATTTACAAACGACCAATGGCTACAGGCATGTGTATTTGCTCATAAATGTGCAATTAGCACTAGATTACAGGAAACTTCTTTTAAACTTCTGACGAATTGGTATAACACGCCAGTTAAATTGCATAAGTGGTTCCCCGATGTTCCAGACCTATGCTGGCGTTGTAATCAAGCTAAGGGCACTTTACAACATATATGGTGGGAGTGTGACCTAATCAGACCATTTTGGGGCCAAGTGATTAGTATTATACAACAAATAACTGATACACAGATCCCCCTTGACGCTAAATGTTGTCTACTACATATTACTGACCTTTCTATGAGTAAATATAAAAAATCGCTGATTAGATTCCTTCTAACTGCCGCCAAGACAGTGATACCGAGATATTGGAGGAACACTATGACTCCCTCAATTATGGAATGGCTGGGGGAGATAGGATATTTGCATAAAATGGAAGAAATTAGGGCTATAGCCCATGAAAGCATGGGCAAGTATATAGTTATATGGCGACCTTGGGTAGTGTTTAGCAATTCCTCTGTAAACGCCTTTTTGATACAAACATGAGGTGGAGGGGGTGTTGTGTGTTCGGGCTAGCAATGCCCGCTTGATTATTTAGGGACAATTGTATTGTCCTTTTTTTTTTTTTTTTTTTTTTTTTTTTTTGTTTGTTTTGTTTTGTTTTGTTTTGTTTTTGTTTTTATATCTATTAGTCACATTTGGCCTTTGTATGATAGGCAATAGGGTGTATTTAGAGTGGTATAAAGTTATAAGGCAGATACGCCGGGACAGGCTTTTACAACCCATTGATATATATGTTTAGATCCTATTGACGCTTTGGGAATGGTAGGGTACCTATCCTTTTACTAATGGGCCTTTCCAATTTTTTTTTTATTTTTTTTTTATTTTTTATTTTTTTGGAGGGGCTTATTAGTCTTATTAGTCTAATAGGGATCTTCTGTCAATCTGTTTATATGCAAACAAGAGGACTAAAAGTATGAGTTTGAGTCTGTAACGCTATTGTTACCCTATGGTACACACAGGCAATTGTATTTGCGCTTGTTATGTATTGCTATATTTGTATTGTAACTGGCTATTTCTTTAATAAAATCTAATTGTAACAAAAAATAGAACTAAAGGAGGGAAAGGCAAAGAGGCAGTTTTTCCTTGTATAGACATTGGCCCACACATTTGTTTCCCATCATCAGTAGAAACAGAGATGAGAAGGAGAAAGCCAACTTGCGGTAGCAAGGGGCATCACAAACCAGTGATTGGCAAAAATGTCTTTCTGCTTCACCAGTTATGTAAATATATGTAAATATAATTTTCTTTAGATATCATTTTCAAGTGATTTCTACACTTCTGGCCTGTTAATGAGGCCGAACCTATGCGACAACATCTAAATCCTGGGCTAGACAAAAAGTAACCCCTGCAGTAATACCTTATTCCATGCACCTGCAGGCTTCCCCCTCTTCAATAGACCAGTTTCTTGAAGCTAGTCCTCTTCATTGCCTGATCGGTCATAGTTATTCAGCATAATGAGGACCAATAGTCCCACATTGTACGTGAGGTTGCAGAGAGTCACCCACATCTCAGAAGTGTCAGAAAGCACCAGCTGCCAATGTTATCTTACTATGCAAATTGATACCTCTTTACAGACGTATGTATTTCCTGAAGAAGCTTATCTAGAGCGAAACTAGTAGAAATACATCACCCCCTGTACCAGCTTGTGAATTGTCAAATGGTTTTACTATATGAATAAACTTTGTTTGTATTTTAATTCTGGTCTACTAAATTTGTATTGACTTTTCAATATGTACCGTAATAGTCCGCTAGCTCGTTTTTGTCTTTGGTAGGTCTGGTTTGGGGACCAGGCCTCCCTGTCCATATTCCGCTGCCAGTGGAACGAGGAGTAAGGTAAGTAATTTACCTCAATCATAATCCCCTAGACCAAAGAACCATTTACGTTGCAGTTTATCAACCGCAGATGTGCTGAATACTTTAGTTTTCTGTTTTTAAGCTGTTTTTCCATTATTTTCACTAGGTGATCTGGTCACTAACACACTTCTTATGCCACGTAAACACAGATCAGACTATCGGACTTAGTCTGGCAGAAAAATCACCGTAAAGTCTGCCGGACTGTCCGAATGAGTGGACCTGCCCACACACGGGACTTTTCCGGCAGACTAGGTCTGCCGGAATTTCCGCCGTATAGTCCGCCGTACTTTTGAAGTGAACGGACTTACCCACACACGGAGGAAAGTCCGTTCATTTTGAACGCGTCTCCAGGTAGCCGAGACTAGTGAAGAAAGTCAATGTTGCCGCCTTCGGCGGCGAGATTGACACGTCACTGGCCCCGTCACATGGTATGGACTTAAAGGGGAAGCCCTACGCCGAAAAAACGGCGTGGGGGTCCCCCCCCAGGTCCATATCAGACCCTTATCCGAGCACGCTACCCTTCCGGTCAGGAAAGGGGTGGGGACGAGCAAGCTCCCCCCTCCTGAGCCATACCAGGCCGCGTGCCCTCAACATGGGGGGTGCTTTGGGGAAGGGGGGCTGCACGGCCTCCCACCCCAAAGCACCTTGTCCCCATGTTGATGAGGACAAGGGCCTCTTCCCCACAACCCTGGCCATTGGTTGTCAGGGTCTGCGGGCAGGGGGGCTTATTGGAATCCAAGAGCCCCCAGATCCCGGCCCCCCCACCCTATGTGAATGAGTATGGGGTACAATGTACACCTACCCATTCACCTGTGAAAAAAATGTAAATAAAACACAACACACAAGGGTTAAAAATCATTTACTGCACAGCTCCGGGGGTCTTCTTCCGTCTTGGGGGGGTCTTCTCGCTGGACTCCTCCTCTATCTTCTGCTAGCTCTTTTACTAGCGGAGGAGCCCAGCTTTCTTCTTCGCCGCCGCCTGGGGGTCTTCTTCCAAATTCGGGGGTCTTGTTCCCCTCTTCTGGGGTCTTGTCCCCCTCTTCGGTTCTTCTTGTCGGGCCTCCGCTCCTTCTTCCAGCTCTTTTACTGGCGGTGGCCCGGTCTTCTGTGCCTGGCACATGTCCTCAATTTGGTGGTGCAGCGTTTCCTAAATACGTACCCAGGGTTGCAAGATTCAGGTAGTCATACACAGTCAGTGCTCGGTTGGCTGAAATTCAGCGGAATTCTACCTGCCCATAAACCACCTGATTTGTGACATGCCCACCAGGTGGAACTCGACTTTGTTGCAGCAGCTATACAGGCAGCAGAAGGCCGTCAACAAGTACCTGTGCAAGTACGGCATGCCAACAGGCTCAAGCCGCCTTGGCTTTTTTTCCCCACATCAATGGCTGACCATTAAGGATGCATGCACTATATTGTCACCATTTGAGGAGGCTAGAAGGATGGTGAGCCGTGACAGTGCATGCATCAGTGATACAATCTCTGTTGTGTTCTTTCTGGCATCATGGACATTTATCCAGACACCATCATTCCTATGTCACAGAACACACAGGAGGAGAGAGGGGAGGAGGATGAGGAGGAGGATTCTGGCACTTTCATAGGCTTTGAAGAAGAGGAAGACATGTGTCAGTCTGTAAGCGATGGCTTTCCAACCCCAGGACCCTTGGGAGTAGTACATGGCTAGCAGGAGGAAGTTCCAGATGCTCTCATCCTGAGTGACCCAGAGGAGTCTGCTTCTCAAGTCTCATCAAATTAGAGGCACATGGGCAACCTCATGCTTCAAAGCCTGCGAAAGGACCCAAGAATATGTGGCATAAAGGAGAAGGAAGATTACTGGTTGGAAACCCTCCTTGAACACTGTTATAAGGGTAAGGTCTCAGGACTCATCCCGCCCCCACAGAGAGTGCCGAAGATAAAATCTCTTGAGGAAACTTTGGAGGATTTAATTGAATGTTTTTCCTGACTCCAGTAGGTTACAGTGTGGTGGAAAATGTAGTTTTGAGTATTCTATTGGTCAAGAGAGGAGCGTTGGAAAAGTGAGGCATTTCAAATTTTTTTTAGTCCTCACCGCCCAGGACTTTCAGCTTCCACATCCCATCGGTAGCATCTGCATCACATGGTGGACGATTACATAGGAGCCAAAACAGAGATGGAGAGCTTTCCACTGTCTTACTGGGTCATGAGAATAGACCACTGGCCAGAACTTGCCCAGTATGCTATTGAGTTGTTATGCTACCCTGCATCCAGCGTGCTTTCAGGGCATTCAGTGCTGCAGGAGGTTTCCTTACTGATCATAGAACGCGTCTGTCCACAGATTCCGTGGATCATTTGACTTTTATAAAAAATTAATCAGTCCTGGATTAACAGCTAGGAAGCCCCTGATGCCCCATGTCATTGATTAAGTCTTTTTGGGATGTGAAATCTCTGCAGGATTTTGAGGCTGTCTAGCTTTGAGGGTGTTCAATCATTTCATCTGGAAGAATGTTTTTGGTATAGGATTCATAGGCACAATTAACACCCAAAGACCAATTTTTCAGTACCTTTTTGACAGGTGCATTTCTTTGCAAGTTGTTTTGCCTTCATCAAGAGCACCTCTATAGGGTTATGGTGGGAATGTGCCCCCGACACCCAAAGAGTCATTTTTCTGCACCTGTTTGACAGGTGCATATTACTGCAATTTTTTACAGCAAGGCCAATTCTTGCTTTCGTCAAGAGTACCTCTATAGAGTTATGGTGGGAAGGTGCCACGGACACCCAAAGACCAATTCTTCTGCACCTGTTTGACAGGTGCATATTATTGCAATTCTTTTACAGCAAGGCCAACTCTTGCTTTCATCAAGAGTAACTCTATAGGGTTATGCTGGGAAGGCGCCACCGACACCCAAAGACCAATTTTTCTGCACCTGTCAAACAGGTGCATATCATTGCAATTTGTTAAAGCAAGGCCAATTCTTGTTTTTATAAAGATTATCGCTATAGGGATACGGTGGGAAGGCACCTCCGAAACACACAGAGACCAATTTTTATGCACACGTTACTCCTATCCAAAGTCAAAGTGACGCCACAATGTATACAAAAAATCTTTAATCTTGTTCCCAGTGCACTACATTGTGGCCTCATCATACACACTGACTCTCCAGCTGTTGCCGAGAAAAATAAAGGCAGCTTGCAGGGAAAATGTCATTTTTTTCTTGGCTTTATAAATGCAATTATTGCTGCAGCAGATACTTGACGTGGTACAGATCTGCCACTTTACAGGTAGACTAAGCCCCCCCCCAGGCACTGTATTGGAAGGAATTTTTCATTTTTATGCTTTCACTTTAAAAATCAATGCTCATTTAAAAATGAAGTTTTTCACAATTTTTTTTTATTGATACAGAACCTGGACCCCTATAACCATTGTATGCCCAATTACTTGCATATAAGCCTTCAATGGGAAATTTAGATTTTTGACATTCGGGTTCCATTGACTTTTGGGGTTCGTTATTCAGATCCAAACTTTTGCGGTGTTCGAAAGTCCTGGTCCAAAACTAGCAGGAGTCCGTTTGGCCCATCCCATCCCTGATCATGATCAGCTGTGCGGGTGCAATCATGGAAGGCTGTCATATGACTGCCTCCCAGAACTGGCCGTCCACCCTGTAGCCTTCATTCGGCTATTAATAATAATATTAATAGCTGAATAATAATAATAATACAGCATTCTAAAAGCAACAAGTATGAACAAGCTGCCTACAAAAATGAAGAAGGAGCTATCAATGCTGCCTTTAGTAATAGAGAAGGCTAGACCATGCAGGGAAACTCAATGATTGGACACAGCTGATCACGTGGTAATGAGCCGCTGATTGGGTCTTTACCTCAATCTGTGATCAGCACCATGATCACAGAGCAGTGGGTCCGCGGCAGGTGCGATCACGGAAGGCCATCATATGATGACCTCCCAAAACTGCCCATCCACGCTGTAGCCGTCATTCGGTTATTGCACAGTTGACAAGTGATTAAACTTTCCAGTATCTACCAAACTATAGGAGTTAAAGAAGGAAATATTTAGGGGTTGGGGTGTTGGTAGTGATGGCTAATTCTAAAGCTCACAATGTAAACTCAAGCCAGGTCTGCACAAGATGAAGAATAATATCAAAAAAGTAGAAATGGTTTCAGAATAGGGCCTGCGGCAGGGAAATACTACAAAATTCTTTTATTTTTGAATATTAAATATTAGAAAAAATTTATTCACAGTTCTCTGGGGGGTGATGAGTTATAAAAGTTGTGCTCATGACTTTGAATTTGAGGCTACATTTAAGGCTATGATGTAGGATTTACTAATAAAAACTAAGCAAAGAGCAGTCTCGAACGATCTACAACCTGACTGTAGTTACAGCTCTTAGAAATAATCATGCTTTATACTTATGTAGAAAACTATATCTCCTGGAACAAACAGCATGTGAATGTCTAAGGATAATACTCTGCTATTTTAAGCACTGAAATCTTATCTGGTGAGAAAAAGTATTGTTCGGGTTTTGTACAACAGCAAGATAATGTATATTCTGATTATCACAATTCCAAGATAAATTAGCTCCTGTACGAATGTGATATAGGGTTTACTAGAACATATTTCTAATTCCTCCACATGTCTTTGTGCACACTATTTTGGCTATCTTGCACAATGCTATATAACATATTCACACCACCCTCGCCAGTTCCAAACAAACTTTGGGCTTTTCTGCCAAGATTAGGGTCATCTTGTTCAATCTAATAAACTCTAGTATAGAATGCATAAAAACATGGTACTTTCAATGCTCTAGGACAGGGATATGCAATTAGTGGACCTCCAGCTATTGCAGAACTACAACTCCCATTTGGCATAGCAAGACTCTGACAGCCACAAGCATGACACCCAGAGGCAGAGACATGATGAGACTTGTAGTTTTGCAACAGCTGTAGGTCCGCTAATTGCATATCCCTGCTCTGGGAAGACTCTGTAGGGTTATTATTTTAAACCTCTGAGAGTAAGCTGTGTCACCGTTTGTTTGGTTTATTCTTAGGAATTTCCTTTATATTGACAAGGTGAACAAACCTTTAATTTGGAACTGACATATATACTGTCTGAGACCCTATTGATATTTAAATTATCAAAAAATAATAATAATAATACAGCATTCTAAAAACAACAAGTATGAATGAACAAGCTGCCTAGAAAAAGAAGGAGGAGCTATCAATCCTGCCTTTTGTAATAGAGAAGGCTAGGCCATGCAGGGAAACTCAATAGGATAATCTGTGTAAACCACAGATTGAAAGAAGAGGCAAGGAAGAAAATGGCTATAAGTTGCTTTTTGTTTGAGGTGCACACAGAACATGTGCATATTTTGCATATGTAGGGGGATAATGATGGTCTCTGGATGGACAATCCAGTGTTATGGAGAAGGATGCTCATTAGTATATGAACCTATTCTTAAAATTATTTTATGTGCTATTCAGGCAATTCAGTCAATTAGATTTAAGCCAGCACTGGAAAATTATCGTTTAAGAATGAAAGACTGAATCTGCCTGTTTGGTAGCACATTGATTTCCACTTTATATCAGGACACAGATCTGAACCTTCAAGCTCTGCTGCATCTGGTTGTATCTCTTGTTGCTGAGCCATCCGAGATGCTGGACTATACCTTCGACAATCTTGCCCTTAACCTTGTTTCTGGTGAACCTTGAACTCTTTACTGCTCCCATGAACTTCCTATTTAACCCAAGTCTTTGCACTTCCTATTTGCCAGATTATTGTGCTCTCTACAGCCAATATAATGCTCTTGTCACTCCTGCTGCCATCCGTATCTTTGCTACCAATCATTAAAGGCCTTTGGCTTGTTCCTCCTCAACTATGATTCCATTTTATTAAGTTTCAACACAGGACAAAAAAAATTAAATAAACAGTATATGTCAAATGACATGAAAAACCGGTTAAAGAGTTATACCATTTTCAAAGTATAACCAGTCAAATTATATAAACAAATGAATGCGTTAACCACTTGAGTTCTGAAAGCTTTTTGCTCCCTCCATGATCAAGCAATTTTTTGCTATTCGGCACTGCCCTACTTTACCTGGCAATTGCATACTGCAATACTGTATGCAAATTCGATTTTTATAATTTTTTTGCAATATAAGCTAAAATAGACAGAAAAAATATATTTTCTATTTTCTGTTATAAAATATATCCAATAAAATCACATTTGTTTAAAAATGTAGGTCAGAATGTATTCTGCTACATGTCTTTGGTATAAAAAAAATCCCAGTATGTGTTTATTAATTGGTTTATGTGAAAGTTATAGTATCGACAAACTATGATATATAGAGAAGAGGTTTTTTGGGAGGCTGAATGGACTTTTATGGTACCTTACAAAAGCTTGGGATACACAAACTTGGTATAAAAAGTTTTACATTTTATTACAATAACAATTTAATATGCATGTATTTAAGAAGGAGACAAAACAATGGCTCTATATGGTCACAGGTAATGTGACACTGACAGGATTATACATCTATATAGTGTTTGCTCGACATGTTTCGTGGAAGGAGTTACCGCTTCTTCAGGAGTTTTTTTGTACATATATACATATAATATTATAGAGCAATTACCAATGTCAAGCTACAAATCAAGAGAAAAAACACATTAGTCATCATATCATACAATCATCAGAATATTGATTACATATGAAATAAAGGTATATTTTGTGTGGTAGTATTCACAACAGACTGCCTTACCCAAGAAGCAACCATGTGCACGGCCCATTGAGGAGGTCTACCCTGGCGGGCATGGGAACCCCACATGCAGGAGACACAAATCTGATATCTGGTCAAAAATCAGATTGAAGAGATTGGTAATAATACTAAGCCAAGAAACTAAGCTAACAAGGATAGTCAATGGGGCTGGAAAACTGTACTCAACATACCATGGTAATTATGCATGAATCTGAGTGGGGGGCCTCTACAATATTTCAAAGCACAGTCGCAACACACTGTATTGGTGAATAAGTAAAAACTGCTCTAGCCCAAACTATACAAAAAAGCTTACAAGAAAAAACATTACTGTGTCATATAGATACTTTACCTTATATAATAGATAGACCGTAAAACCACGTTAGGGATTTTTGGATGTGGGTGAATATATGGGATTATTTCAAGAAGTTTGTATAATCAAATGTATCTAAAAATGGTAAAGAACCATATAATATTATGAGGACATGACAGGTCTAACACTATATACATAGCAGTCATATATATTTCTTCAGTGGCAGTGCTCACCTTAAAAGTAGTGGACACTTGGGTACAATAGAGGTACAATTGGGTACAATAGAGTGCTGAGTCAAAAGACACAGGTTATCCACTATAAGTCCCACATAGAGTTCCTTAAAGATAGAAACACAGGGGACATGCAATAAGGTTAAAATGTTTGTGTGTCACAGGCTAAAGCAGGATCCATATTGTACATATCATTCACATGGGCTGGTTCCCAGAAGGGTATAGCAGCGGTAGCAGCAGAAAGGTTATGTCACTCAGTCCCTCTATTTATGTGTGTGTGTGTAGGCATGGGCCATATGAGTTAACCTCATTTAGGCCAGAGGGGACATGGCATTAATACACTCAATCCAGAGGGTCTCACATTGGAGTATAAGGTGGTCCCAATTCCCTCCTCTTGGATCCAATGGAATCACTTCAAGGGTGAAAAAAGATACAATCTCAGTGTGGTATTTGTGCTACAGACCAATATGTCTTGTGATAGACATGATCATCTTAACACCGGCTGAATAATAATCATGATCTACAATCATCTGTAAAATTCTGGCTTGGTTTTACCAATATAGAATGCTCCACACCGGCAGTTCATAATGTATATGATGACCCCCCATGTGGAACAATCAGAGAAAGTTTTTGAAAATAAACTACAGAGTACATAAGAAAAAACAGCAACAAGTTTCAAGGCACATTGTGAATTATGATACATCATAACAAGCAAGAGATGGAAATATGGCAAGGCAAACCAACTACAAATAAATGGTGTATGGATGGATCCAAGGGCCAAGCCCAGACCCTACCAAATCGTATAAAATCCATATACAGATAACTAAGAAAAGAAAATCAGTCTGTATTCAGTGGGACGTTCTTATAATATCAATGAGAAATAATATAAAGATATGGTAAACTATACAGGGATTGATACCAAGAAGCTTTAGTTAATAGTTCTAATGTACACAGCTTTGGCTGTGAGATGTTCTGTACTCCTTACCTGTGCGATAAAATCAAAAAGCTGGGTCTGAGATCGGGTCTTTTTAGACTGCAAATGTAGCATAAGTCTCTTGATAGCTGTTGAAATATGAATAGCTAATTTTTTGGAGTGTTTAGAGATACCAGGAAGGGGTAAACCCAAAAGATAATGAATAGGGTCTAAGTGGTGAGAGACTTTAAGGACCTGTCGCAAAAGCAACATCACATTGGTCCAAAAGAGTTAAAATAAAAGAGCGTTGCAAGAATATAGCATAGAGTGCGACCTTTCCTTGTCCACATCTCCAACACTCCTCTGATATCATTGGGTTGTAAGCATGTAAAATCTCAGGTGATTTGTACCAGAACATCAAGATTTTATAAGCATTCTCCTTATGTACCACACAAAGGGATGATTTAGCAGCAGACTCCCAGATTTTTTCTCAGCATTTTAAGGGAATTGGACATTGAAAGGCCTGCTCTCATTTCAGCATGTGATGTTCACATGTCAACATAAGGTCCTCATAGAGAATTTTATAAATAGAGCGGATTAGATATAATTGGAATGGACCCTGATAGATATATGCATAGACATATTGAATTTTGTGGGATGTTCTGATGTTATTGAGAATTGAACACAGTACTAGAGAAGTAATGCTTTAATTGTAAATAGGAATAAAAAAAATGTTTAGGTACATGTTTGTTAGCCTGCAGCTCCTCAAAAGCTCAGCATTTGTGGGACACTGGGTTAATAAGAAATCATAATTGGAAAACAGCTGCTCACGCCCATGGCATAATTTGTTCATATGATTAAGGATCTCTGGGTTGTATAAAACATTATTCAGGATTGAGCATAATGAAGAAAGAGAGTATTCCAAACTATTTCATTTTTTGTTTCCTTGAATTTTATTTGTCCCAGAGTGAGGTATAAATGTTTGTACCTTCTGTGAATATTCTCTGCATTAGTCCAGATCAGTGAACAGAGATGAACAGGATAGACTTGCCCATATTCTACTTCTGTCCAGCAAATAGAAATATTGAGAAATAATTATTTTTGACAATCCAGTTTAAGCTTAATTGAAAAATCTCCTTTCTTGTTGTAAGAACTGCCTGTCTACTGACTATCTCCTTCCACAATTCCCTGCATGTTCTGCAGCTTTTCCTCTGCTGTAACATTTACCGTTTTAACTGATTCCTGACCATCCGCCGCAGTTGTACTGTGGCAGGCTGGCTCCCCTAGGCGAGGCACCAAACATCAGCCCTTTAATACACTGTAGGAGACGCGCGTGCCCGCAGTGTATGCCCGCAGCGTGTGCCCGGAGCCGATGCGAGTCCCTTGTGGGAGCGATGTCCCCCAGGCACCTCCGATAGCTCATGATAGAGCGAGAACCTGGATCTGTGTGTGTAAACACACAAATCCTGGTTCTCTCAGGGGAGAGGAGGAAGATTGTGTGTTCATACTAAGTATGAACACCGATCTCTCTCCTCCCCTAGTCAGTCCCATTCCCCCCACAGTTAGAACACACCTAGGGAACACAGTTAACCCCTTGATTGCCCCCTAGTGTTAACTCCTTCCCTGCCAGTGATATGTATACAGTAACCAGTGCATTTTTATAGCACTGATCGGTGTATAATTTTAAGTATTTGGGATATTTATTATAGCAAAAAGTAAAAGATATTGTATTTTTTTCAAAATTGACGCTGCTGTACGTCGGTAGAATGGCACGGGCAGGCATATTGGCGTACAGGTATGTCCAATCTTCAATGCCGCCCTGCCACCGCGAGCGCGCCGCCGGCGGTGCGCTCGCATGCCACCAGCGGCGCGTGACGGTCGGGACCCCCATGAGTCCAGTCGTGTACCCGCGATCGTCTCACGGGACGGCTGAATGGAGAAATGCCATTGTAAACACCCACTGGTTAACCCCTTCACTGCCAGTGTCATTTACACAGGAATCACTGCATTTATATAGCAGTGATTGCTGTATAACTGACAATGGTCCCAAAAATGTGTCAAAAATGTCCGATGTGTCCGCCATAATGTCGCAGTCACAATAAAAATCGCTGATCACCGACATTACTAGTAAGTAAAATAATAATAAAAAATTATTAATAAAAATGCCATAAAACTATCCCTATTTTGTAAACGCTATAACTTTTGCGCAAACCAATCAATAATCGCTTATTGATTTTTTTTACCAAAAATATGTAGAAGAATACGTATCGGCCTAAATTGAGGGAAAAAAAATGATTTTTTATATATTTTTGGGGGATATTCATTCTAACAAAAAGTAAAAAATAATGTGTTTTTTTCAAAATTGTCGCTCTATTTTTGTTTATAGCGTAAAAAATAAAAAACGCAGGGGTGATCAAATACCACCAAAAGAAAGCTTTATTTGTGGGAAAAAAGGACGTCAATGTTGTTTGGGAGCCACGTCGCACGACCGCGCAATTGTCAGTTAAAGCGACGCAGTGCCGAATCACAAAAAGTGGTCTGGTCTTTGACCAGCAAAATGGTCTGGTCTGTAAGTGGTTAACGCGCAAAAAAATTAAAAAACGCAGAAGGGGATCAAATACCACCAAAAGAAAGCTCTATTTGTGGAAAAAAAAGGACGTCAATTTTGTTTGGGTACAGCGTCGCATGATCACGCAATTGTCAAAGTGACGCAGTGTCATTGAGTCATTGAGTCATTGAGCAGCCAAATCTTCCGGGCTGAAGTGGCTAAGAACTACATATCCCATGGCACCTTTGTGACTCAAAGCTGTGGTTATTGTATTGACTTATGAAACTCCTCCTCTCAGCACCTTTGTAGTTCAGAAGGCAGGCCTGTGAATTTTGTGACACAGCATTGCCTACTCACAGGCCATAGTGAATATGTGTCACAGAATTCAAGGAAGTTAAGGTGAAGGGATCTTCATGAAGTAAGTTTAGAAACATCAAGACTATTCAGATTAGTAGACTAGGAATATTTGCAACATAAGGTGGCAATGAATATACGATTTTACATTTTGACCATAGATACACTTTAACTTTCATCTCTTGCCTTCAAAATAATGCTAACCCCTAACCATAACTCTAAAATTGAATTTAACCACTTCCCGACCAGCGCACGACGATGTACGTCAACAGAATGTCACGGGCAGACATATTGGCGTACAGGTACGTCCAATATTCAATGCCGCCCTGCCATCGGGAGCGCGCCGCCGGCGGCGCGCTCCCGCGCTGGTCGGGACCCCCGTGAGTCCGGTCGCGGTACCCGCGGACTCGATCGCCGCGGGCATCCCCGCGATCGTCTCACGGAGCGGCCGAATGGAGGAAATGCTGTGTAAACAACATTTCTCCATTCTGCCTAGTGACGCTGATCTCTGCTCCATGTGATTGGAGCAGAGATCAGTGTTCACTAAATGAAAGACCAACCCCCCCACAGTTAGTAACACACCCCTAGGAACACTTAACCCCTACACTGCCACCCACTTGTTAACCCTTTCACTGCCAGTGTCATTTACACAGGAATCACTGCATTTATATAGCAGTGATTACTGTATAAATGACAATGGTCCCAAAAATGTGTCAAAAATGTCCGATGGGTCCCCCACAATGTTGCAGTCACAATAAAAATTGCTGATCGCCGCCATTACTAGTAAAAAAAAATAATAAAAAATTATTAATAAAAATGCTATAAAACTATCCCTATTTTGTAAACGCTATAACTTTTGCGCAAACCAATCAATAATCGCTTATTGCGATTTTTTTTTACCAAAAATATGTAGAAGAATACGTATCAGCCTAAACTGAGGGAAAAAAATGTTTTTTTATATATTTTTGGGGGATATTTATTATAACAAAAAGTAAAAAATAATGCGTTTTTTTCAAAATTGTCGCTCTATTTTTGTTTATAGCGCAAAAAATAAAAACCGCAGGGGTGATCAAATACCACCAAAAGAAAGCTCTATTTGTGAGGAAAAAAAGGACGTCAATTTTGTTTGGGAGCCACGTCGCACGATTGTCAGTTAAAGCGACGCAGTGCCGAATCGCAAAAAGTGGTCTGGTCTTTGACCAGCAAAATGGTCCGGTCTGCAAGTGGTTAAAGTACATCCTAACTCCAAACTGTTTTTTTTTATTTTTTTTATTTATAAATTTGGATTGAATACAGAAGAGTCAAAATCACTATCAGATTTGTCAGCCCTCTGTGTTACACTGGGGAGATTTCCTTTCAATTCTTGTCCTGTACGCACAAGAAATAAGAGGAAATCTGTCTTGTGCCTGGGTCCTTCTGTCTTTAGCTCTGTTCCCTCTGCCACTGGGGAACATGAGTTGTGTAATATACACCTTGCATAGTATATTTGCTTCTATAGCGCTGGCTCCTGAAGAGCACACGCTATATGTTTTAAAATGTAATGTTACCCTCAAAACCGCAGTTTGGTTTGGGTCTAATTGTTTTAAATGTTGACCTCAGCATCAGTCTGACTGGACTGCAGGGTGTTCTGCCTGGCCATGGGGGGCACTGTCACTTTTGGCAGGCATGAAACACAGTCTAGTTAGGTGCATTAAGTTTGCTCTCTTTCGGATCCAGCCCAGTGGGAGTGTCCCTCTTGCTGTGCTTTCTGGGAGGGGGTACTTATGGTGCAGATGTCACGTGTTTCAGGGTTCCGGTCCAGAAGCATGTTCTGACTGCATGGTCCTGGTCCTCCTGACCAGCCCCCAGGACTTCCATGGCCTGGGGTGTGGATCCACCCGACTTTATGTCTCTGGGCTGGCTAGCCTGAGGCAAGGAAACTGAGGGAAGGATTCAGAGGTGGTCCGGTGCCCTCTCAGTTTGTGGAGAGGCCCAGCAACTGTGAAGTTATCCAGGGGATGACTCTTCGGGAGAAGGCCACGCAAGGGTTGGCTTCTCAACAAGAGCCTGGAAAAGCTGAAGGACCTAAGCGAATCCAATCTCGTGAGGTATCGCCGGACCTGCTGGAAGATACTGGTACCACACGAGTGTTCTACAAGCTTTCAAGTTTCCCTCACGTGTTCTATAACAAAGTCTGTGGCAGAGACTTATTCCTGACTCAAACACCCTGTTGGCTGCTAGGCCTGGCGAGAGAAGGACTATCCAATTAGGGTGAGGTTCCAGTTGTGAATGGCTATTCTCTGGACTTATTCAAAGTGAGAGACTGTTTTCTACTGAGTTTAACAATAAGAGTACCTGGACTTTTCACCCAAGCCCTCTGATCCTATGTTGAGAGACTGTGTTGTTAACTACTTTTTGCAAATAAAAATCCCTTCAAGTGGATCTGTTGTCAGTCTCTACAGTTCTTGGGCCATCTATCTCGGGAAACCCCTAGACACATACGAGGTGAAGGAGGTGACGCTAAGCCCAATAAAATCAGCCACTCCTTCGAGGGTCAGTGCTACACTTTTAGTACCCTCTAGCCCCACCTCTTTTTCAGCTGCAATCAATCCACAATCAGAACAGCTTAAAATCCAGGACTTCCGATGGACTATGCCGTTTGTTGGATCTGTTTCCCTGGGTGTGTGCTATACTATTGAACTGCTGAACTTCTGGACTTTAAACTTTGCTTGATTCCTGGACTAGTCTCATTGCCTGACGATTTTGGATAACTCTCCCAGTCTGTGTATGACCCTGCCTGTCCCCGACCACGCTTCTGGATTTTGACTTTGTACCTTGCTGTCAAAACTTGTTGCGGACCCAGCCTTCCTGCCTATGCTACACCTTAACCCCCAGTAAAAGCTCCACTCTGGACTAAACCTTTCAACAGGTACCTTTCAAAAGGTACCTTACAAAATCTCTTCAAAGTGTCCCCTTGGAACAATTTTTCCTGTATTTCTGTTCTGCGGACAACTAAAAATTTTGGGTTTTCACACACTTTCTGTCCCAGGGACAGTGGTCACCAGAGCAAATTAAGATAAAAAATATTTTTTGGTATATAGTAAAAAAATGTATGCCAAGCACTTGCACACAATGCAAAAAACTCAAGCTTAATTTTTAAAGTAAATGTAATCCCAACCACTGAAATCTGGTGATGCAGATATAAAGGTCCTTGTTTGGACACTTATGGGGAATTTACTAAAACTGGAGAGTTCAAAATCTGGTGCGGTTCTGCATAGAAACCAATCAGCTTCCAGGTTTTATTGTCAAAGCTTAATTGAACAAGCCAAAGTCAGAAGCTGATTAGCTAACATGCACAGTTGCACCAGATTCTGAGTGCTCAAGTTTTAGTAAATTTGTGTTAGGCCTCGTAGTTTTGAAAATGGCCAGAACAGACAAAAGATATACCCCCTCATAGACTTCCATAGCATTTGCAATTTTCAGGCTTCACAATGGGTTTGAAGAACTGAACCCACAAACTGAACCCAGACACATTCACTCATTTCTAATCATGACATTTTAAAGGATAAATTCACATTTTAGAAAAAACAATAAATGCACATATTTTTGCAGGTAAAAATGTGCATTTTTTTTTTCCAGGAGCCCGCAGCCTGATGTCATATAGACTCCACCTAACATGTTTCATAACAATTCTTCAGGGGATCTTTCCAATGTGCCCACAGTAACCAGAAAGATATGTAAGCTATTGGCTGCTGATGACACTCTCAATATATGAACACTGCACTTTTACTGAGTGCGCATTCATATATTAAATAGTGCACTATACAGTGTGAGTAATATTTTATGTGGGAATTGTCTTCAATAAATATGATTGTTTGAAATGGTGAGCACTATGTAGTTTGTTTTGTTTTGTTTGGAGTGCTGCTGGAAAGAGGATGAAACCATCAGACATCTGGAACCTCAGTAGAGAGGAAATACAAAAATGGTATCGCTGACCTTTATAACATGTGGGTCATTTAGCGAAGATGAGAGCACATCTTGTCTTTTAAGCACTGCCGGTGGAGGAGTGTGGCTTGGATACATTGGAGATTGTGCACAAGGGAGCACAGAAGATTTTCTTTAGTTTAATAACACGGAGGCCTTGTAAATGGTGTGTAGGATTAATTTGCACAAGGACATAGAATATTTTGGATTGCACAAGTGTTTATTGCACATGTTTTGTAACACTATATATGATTTTGGATAAAAATTAGGTCATTATTTTAACCACTTTAACACTGGGCCTATTTTGACACTTCTCTTCTACATGTAGAAATCAATTTTTTTTTTTTGCTAGAAAATTACTTGGAACATCCCCAATATTAAATGTTTTTTTTAAAGGGTAACTCGTAGGGAAAAAAATAGCAAATAAAGAAAAAAAAATAGCATTACCTTTCTTTATCAATCTGCAGCTCTGCAATTTTCTGAAATTGCAGTGCAATATGGCTACCTGGATGTGTTCTGTACACAGAATGTGTACAGAACATCACCCAGAAACATAATTTCCTGCTTGTGTGATTGGTTCACTGATTTTCCCAGAAGTCTACACGTCAGATTTCAGGCATCCCCTGCAACTAAAATGTCATTTTTGGTGAGATACTCCCAATAGGAAATCACATCTAAAGGGATGCAGGCCCATCAGCTTTCCTCATTAGAGCCCTGCAGGTGCTGCAGTTGATTGATAATTATAAAACCACTCCCATTAGATTCACTTTTCCACATGGACACAGACAAACACACACTGATTTCTTCAGAATAACAAAAGGTAGATATCTGCAACAAAGTTTGTTAAATTCTTGCAATGTACGTGGGGGGGTTCTCAACAAAAGTGGAGTTAATCTTAAAGCAGGACAATAAAATGGTGATTGTTGCAATTTTTTATGTTACAAGTTATTTGCCCAGCAGTTTTTTCAAATGCAATTTTTTAGGGATAAAATACACTTTAGTCAATTTTAATGCACAGAAACACAATATAATACCCAATTGTATGGTAAATGTAAAAAATTATGTTATGCTGAACAAATAAATACCAAACATGTGATGCTTTAAAATGGTGCGCGCTTGCAGAACAACGCTAAACTACTACTCTTTTCTTCATGCTGCATACACACGAGCGGAATGTCTAACAGAAAAAGTCTGACGGAAGCTTTTCATTGTATATTTTCGATTGTGTGTGGGCCTCATCGGACTTTTTTTTTTCTCGAAAATTCTGGCGGGCCTAGAAATAGAACATGTTCTAAATATTTCCAACGGAACCAATTCCTATCGGGAAAACCGCTCGTCTGTATGCTGTTCCGACGGACCAAAAACGGCGCATGCTCTGAAGCAAGTACGAGATGGAAGCTATTAGCTACTGGCTATTGAACTTCCTTTTTCTAGCCCTGTCATAGGTGTCGTACGTTACCATGTTCTTGACGATCATACTTTGGTTTGATCATGTGTATGCAAGACAGTTTCAGTGGAATTCCGTCTGAAAATCCGGCCGTGTGTACAGGGCATTAGAGTGTAGTAAGAGTCCTGACTTATCGAGTTTACATTCATATTTTAGGTCATCTGTTTGAAGGTTTGTTTCCCTAACACTGGGACATGGGGGCTGATGCATATATCTCTAGGTGCCTGCACTTTATACCTGACAGCAGTGGTTGTTTTTTTGCCATGACATAGTTGCTTCTTTAAAAGAAGGATCATTATTCCGCATTGGTCTAAAGAAGACGGATAAAACTATGCATTGGCCCATTAACTACACATATAACATTGTGCTTTACTCTAGAGCACCCAAGCTTAATCAGCTTTACAAAATAATTGTTAGAGCCCAAAATCCTCTAGATGCTGATCTGGCAACAGACAGAACACAGGAAAAAATAAGATCAACAAAAGAGGACTGATTTCTTGATCTTAACCATCAAATATGATAAACATTGGGGGTCTCTCAAAGCCAGAGCAAAATAATTGATGTCTGAAGACATGGTGTTAACAAAATCAATTAATAGGTAGATAAATATGCAGACAGGTTTGCTCATTATACATCAATACCGCTTGCTCCCTTTAGTCCCTCAAAGAGCAGCCTGTGAAAAATGAACTGCTCATCCCTAACTCGAGGGTAATAAATAGAGAGGAGAAAGACAAGTGATTCCTAGTAATACAATAGCTTTTCATCTACTTCTCTTCAGAAAGTTCTCTCATGTAATATCCACACATGAGCAGCTCCAGCAGGAGAGTGTAATTTGCTGAGGTAGAGGAAGCAGTGGCTGCCATTGTTTGTTGATATACCAGGAGCGTTTGACCTTGTCAGTCATGCTTTGCTTCTTCAGAAATTGAATGTTGTGAATTTTTTTCCTGCTTCACTGTCATATTCCCAAACATCCTGACCTGTTTATTTCAGGCGTCAAAGCGACTTCTAATAAGTAGATTTCTCTTGTTAACACTTTCACTGACAACAATTTCAACACTTTCTACTTCTAGAAACTGTTTCTTTTGGTAACTTTGAAAAAAAAAATATATCTACTGTATTTAAACCCATTTCTACATTTGTTTGATCTCAATTACAGTGATGCTTCTCATACACAATCAAACTAAAGAGATGTAATATAATGCTGACCATACACTAGATGAAAAATCAGACGAAAATCAGTAATTTAGACACTTCTTTAGTTTTTTGGCAAGTTAATTGGCACAAATCGTTAATTGGTTGTGATGTATTTGAGGCAAAAAAAAAAAAAAAACAATTGGCAAGTTTGGAAAACTGAAAATTTAATTAAAATACTTACCGTAATTTTCCTTCCCTGACAAGCTCCATGGCAGCGCAGCTAGGTATAGGCTCCACCCCCATGCCTCCAAGACTTGACTCATATAAATTTGAGCCCACCTACAGCCTCGGCATTCTGTAACTAGTCCTACCAAGCTGGGTGGGATCTGTGCTGCCATGGAGCTCATAAGAAAAGGAAAATTACAGTAAGTATTTTAATTCAATTTTCCATTTTCCTGACAGCTCCATGTCAGCACAACTGGGAACTAACTAGAAAAAGAGGGGAGGGATAATGCTACACACTCCTCAATTCTGACTAAAAAAAGCAGAAGCCAGGATGCCTCTGCCAAACTCAACTGTCATTAAGCCATGAATATTTTGGTGGCCACATAGCTGCCTTGCAGATAGTTTCAGCCTGCAAGACCACCAGAGGACCCGGTTCATCAAGGAAGATTACTCAGTTTCAATCACAAGTCACTAAGCTGGAGTATAAAATCAAACCACTAATTACGTGTAACTCAGATCATGTAACATATGTGCTGGAATGCCCCTGTTCCATGCAGTATGTAGGTCGAACTACTAGACAGCTAAGAATTAGAATTAATGAACATCTTACAAATATTAAGAAAGGATTTCCCAACCATAGCGTGTCAAGACATTTTAAAACACATCACGATAGCGATCCTTCACTCTGTAAATTTTACGGGATCGATAAGATCTCAAAACACTGGAGAGGAACCCACATGAAAAGGGAAATATCAAAGAACGAAACGAAGTGGATATACAATTTAAAAACTATGCAGCCTCTAGGAATGAACATAGAGCTTGATTTAAATTGTTCCTCGTATTTCTTGTGTCTAGGCATTTTCTGCCATTTCTCCATTTTTTGTATTTATTTGATGTTTTTTTCTGGCCTATGATATGGGCTTTGTTGGTTTTTCCTCACATCTGGTAGCCAGAGATAGTGCCGGACATATTTTTGGTAATGGCGATAATATATTTAAGAATTTTATATATTCTTTTATTAGAAATATTATAATTACTAATCAGGAAAAAATCCCTCTTTTTTGTCTTATAAGTGGTAGAAAATTTCCACACTATAGATTGACATCTAGTGGTCAATTTGTAAATTACAAGCAACTTATCCCTCTTTTTTTCCAATGGACATTTCCATTGGATTATTATATGCGTATTTTTCTAATTATATTTTTTTACTCTCTAATTTCTAGCATATACAATTTATCCCTTCGTTTTTGGGTTAATATGTTTTAAATGCTTATTTGCTAGTTATGTTTTAATGAACCATTATTGTTGTTAACCTTAAGTGGGACTGAGGCTGCGTATTAAATTAAGTATTTCTCGATTGGTCTATGGATTAATCGAGACACTATAAAGAACGCTGACTTTGTGACTGGGTACGCTTCCTGATGACGTGTTGAACGAAACCTACGTCGAGGCGGTATCCAGTCACGTTCGTTTACGTTTAGTTCCGGTCGTCCTTGGTTATCGGCTGCCCTTTGGTGGAACGCACGCCTACACCACGAGGAACTACGTACCCATTACGAAACATTTGTTTTAAGCAAGCAGCCCCAGTGCCAGGTTGGGCACCGACATATGTAAGCAGCCATTTGGCCTTATGTTTTTTAAATTTATTTTTATTATTAAACGGTGTTACGCTATGGATTTTTGTTTGGCTTTTTTTATGACCTATCTGAGTCTATGAGGAGAAGCTTCTGTCCATACGAGTTCCACCTTATTCCATGTGAGCAGGGAATCAACCTGCATAAGCCTATTTGACTATATTTTTAATTAAAGTAGTCAACAGCATCTGGTAAGAAGACATCTTTATCTTCACAAGTGGGGTGTTGTTTCTATGTCCATAAGTTTTTGGTGAAGGGACGTTTCATTACGTTATAGAAGATTCCAGCAGTTTTTTGATTTATGGATTCAGAAGGAGTTTTTCACTGAAAAAATCACTGTTTTGGACTTTGGAGTTATATTTATTTAAGTCTTTTTTTGTTTCCTTTTGGTGTCATCACCCAACTGGGACTTTATTTACTATTGTTTCTCACTATATTTTGGTTGTAATTTTTTTTATTGCAGTTTTGTAATATGGTGTGTATCATTTTAGATACTATTTGATCATCAAATTTTCACATTCTTTTGATATTTACATTTGCTCTGGCACCCCTATCATCAGCATATCTTCAGCATGACAAGTTTTTTTCTTGTTCTTTTAGGGAGCAGCTATTAGTTGTTATATTCAACACATTTGATTCACTGATTATTGGTCAATTTTATATTTTTTTATTATTTTTTGTGGCGCGGAGTTTATTAGTCGCTGTGTATCAGCTACTTTCTTCACAGATAGTTTCAGATACTCGGTCTGCTGCCACTCTCAGGGACGAGACTCTTCTAGTGAAGGGTGCCATGATTCTCCTGGCATGGCCAACTCTTTCAACTTGTAGGTCAGGAGATGATCTTTACCAACCAAGAGGCAATAATCTTTCTGGAAGCCTTAAAATCATTATGTGTTCCACCTGGAATGACAAACAGATGCTCTGACTTCCTGATGGCAGAAGTCACCTTGATTAAACATTTTAAAGCTTGGCCCACATCCAATGGGCTAATTTCTTGAGTACTCACCAAAAGGAATGTAGGAGAAAAACCTCTTGTGTGATATGGACTCTGAAGGTCAGTTCAGGCACACAATTTGAGCATTGGCATGAATACCACCCTGTCTGGAAGTATGCAAGTATGGGTTCTTTAAACCTCAAGGCCACCAATGCTGACTCTTCTGGTTAATGTTATTGCCACCAGTAAAGCAGTTTTCAGTGAGAGGTACCACAGGGTGATTGAAGGCATCTGATGCAATAACATCCAACAGCAATGGGAAATCCCATTTCAGAAACAATTTGAGGTTTCAACCAAATTGCATCTTGAAAAACAGTATAATTAAGTGTTGGATGCCCACTGTATGCCGGAGAAAGCAGAGATAGCCAAAATGTGTGCCTATAGCATACTTGCGCATAGACCTAAATCAAGCCATGCCTGCAAGCATTTCAGAACAGCCTTCTGAAGAGTCCAGTGTACAATCTTGATCAGCAATAATACTTGAATTTATGCCATATTCTACTATATGCACGGTTAGCGCTGTCCTTTCTTGTTTTCGTAAGAGTATTTACAATCTTCACAAAGCTTTCAAAATCCATTAGCCTCTGCCTCTCTAGACCCAGGCCATCAGCCTGAGCCTGTTGGATGCTGGATGAATGGAACTTTGGAGAAGATTTGATCTTACAGAGGTAGTCAGTCCTTGGCACTAATAAGGATGAGCAATGGGTACCAAGGCCCCTTCGGCCAATCTGGAATCATCACCTTTCCCCCGCCACAGCCTCAGCTGGAACCTGAGGGAGCAGCAGAAAGGCATAAGCTGTCTTGGAGATCCACTCTGCAGTTAACACCTCCACCCCGATTGCTTGCACATTCTGGGCCCTGGAATGGAACTTCAGCAACCTGGTGTTGACTGGGGATGTGAGCGGTCTACCTCTACTTGGGAAGAAGAACAACCAGTTAGGTGTTGTCATCATCTTTATCCTTGATTGCTTGAATAGGGCAACATTCTTCAGTCATGCTCGTCTGTCTCCTCTTTGGAAGAATCTGAAGAAGATTGCTTGCCTGGGAAGGCTTGAGACTGCTCAGTAAGCCTTTCACAGGGTGAGTGGAAACACTCCTTTAGAGTGTATTGACCACAGGCTTAATGAATGTGACAACCTGTTAGGTGTCATCATGCTTAATCTTGGTTGCTTGAACAAAGCAGAATTATGCAGTCATGTCCATCCGTGAATTCGGAAAATGGCCCGTTTCACCTGGTATGGCTAGATAGCTTCACATTACCAGAGCAGATAACCCTTTCAAAGGGTGAGCAGAAGCCACTCCTTTAGAGTGTATTGACAATGTGTTTATTGAATGCAACATCCTATTAGGTGTCATCCTTATCTCTGGCTGCTTGAGCCAGTGGGATACATACTGACATGAGTCTGAAGAGGGATATTTTGCTTGGGAAAGCTGTGAGACTGCTCCTTGCCAGAGAATTCAACCCCTTCACAGGGTAAGTGGGAATAACTCCTTTGAGTGTATTGGCCACCTGTTTAATAAATAAGATAACCTGTTAGGTATCATCAATCTCAGCTCTGGTTGCTTAATCAAAGCAAAATTCACACAGTCACGTTCCTCCACATCTTCCCCTTTGGAGAATCTGAAGAGGCTGATTTGTGTGGAAAGGCTATTAGACTGGCCATTCATTTGGATACAAAACATTTTTCAAATTTAGCTCACCCATCCTCCATCATCCAACCGTAAACACCGGCACAGCTCGGGTGCGTGTGCATAGGGGAGACTCTGCCAACACCGCTGCCCACTTTACATGGGCCCAGCAGACCCCAGACAAGGCTGTTAGCCCTGACAAAAGCCGCCTGAGGCGGAGACACCAGGGACTGCATCCAGTCTAATCCACACGTGGACAGACGGCCAGCCATTTAGACCAGCCAGGTAGAGGAGCACACCTAGGTCCTGCGTATAGGAGGAAAAAAGAAGAACGCAGAGGCTGTAGGTGGGCTCAAATTTATATGAGTTAAGTCCTGGAGCCTGTACCCAGCTGTGCTGACATGGAGCTGTCAGGAAAACTCCTGCCGTATAAATGATAATTTGCAAGGTTAATGCGTTTCTACTGCGCATGGGTGAAAAACATTTCACATTTTACATATTATACATCCATCAAACAATGATTTTTAATCATCTCTCATGGTTTTCAAAATTGTAATTTTTTGACAAACATTATCAGTAGTCTGGAGATTTTGGCCTGCAGAATAAACCTGGTTTGTGTTTATCTTTAAAGTTTGTGATGGCAGTCAGCCCTACTGTAGTGCAATAAAGAAAAGGGGGTCCCCTGGGGGTGGACTTTTAAGGCACGTACAAATTATAATAGTATACAAATTATTTTATTACATAAAACCAACAAGAGGTAATTGAATATACAGTATACATTAAAAAGTACACCAACAGGTATATATACAACAGTATTGATGCTATGTCGTATCATTCATTTGAACAGAAACACCCTACGCATTTCGGAGCTTGGAAAAGCGTGTTCTTCTTCAGGGGTGTGTGGATACAATGTTTCTGTAGAATAATACTGTTAACATATATGACAATAGCTGCTGGGCACCATTTGATAAAAGAACAAACAATTGTACAGGACCATATGGGTATATTTGACTCCGCCAATGCTCGAGGTATATGCCAAAGTCTATCTCTATTCAATCTCTATCTCTATGGTCCTGTACAATTGTTTGTTCTTTTATCAAATGGAAAACAGAAACATTGTATCCACACACCCCTGAAGAAGGACACGCTTTTCCAAGCTCTGAAACGCGTAGGGTGTTTCTGTTCAAATGAATGATACGACATAGCATCAATACTGGTTGTATATATACCTGTTAGTGTACTTTTTAATGTATACTGTATATTCAATTACCTCTTGTTGGTTTTATGTAATAAAATAATTTGTATACTATTATAATTTGTACGTGCCTTAAAAGTCCACCCCCAGGGGACCCCCTTTTCTTTGTTGTGATGTTTTAGGATGTGGCACAACAAATGTACGTGACCCTGTCATACCCTCTCTTTTGTTTACTGTAGTGCAATGAGTGCATGTCCACATATGGGATATTTTTGTGCTTGAAAACACTACTACCATATGTGTCCATACATATTTGACTTATTGTGCCTGCACACAACTATAGTAGAGATGACTGGCTGCACAAACTTCAAAGACAGCTTTTCTCAAACCAGGTTTTTTCCTGGGCAGGCCTAAAGTATAAATGTGCATGAAGCACCCACATTAGAGAAACAGCGTGTATTTCCACAATAAAGTTCTTGTCCTCAACATTAGAAATAACTGAAGTTTTGGTGTAAATTTTTGCGAACAATGACCACATGAACTGAACTATACAAACAGGAAAGAAAAAAACCATTGACAAAAGTGACACATGTTACATTTTACATAGTGTGTCAACTACAAACATAAAACTTTGTTGGACAGAGGTCAAGTGATCTTTGCATTTTTATAACTATGATGAGCACAAAAGATCAGCTACCAAACTTTGGGCAGTGAGGGAATTGAATCCCTGTTCCTCAGACAGATACATGCTGTTGAAGATATAAAAAAAATAAAAAATCAGTGTGTTTTAAATGTAGTTGATGTTAAAGTGTATGTGTAGTGGCTTACCTGTGCTGCTTGTGATATTATCAGAGGAATGCTGTGCCTGGTCTGCTTCAACATCTGATATAGTTTGGCATGGTTCTGAATCATCATCAGGTCCTATAGCAGTAGCTGGAGATATGTCATCAACCTGAACAATATCCATACCTGTTGTCGCAGTTCTGGTATCAAAGTGTGCTTTCTTGTGGCTTTCTAGGTTTAAGATAATAGAAAATCATGACACATTGGCCTTTAAAATTCAAGCACACAATATGGGTAGAGTCCTGAAAAGAGTACATTTTGAAAATGTGGCTAAAATGGAAGTTTACACATATTAAAAAAAAACACCTTTCCTGCAGAACAGTACAGTATTCTTGCACATAATAATTTCATCACAGTAGCATGCATATAGAATATAGTTTGCATTGATGAAGACATTGCAGAGAAGACTAGATGGATTGCATGCCTAGCTGAAAGAGCAGAAATGTCAGAAAACAATGTAAAATACCTTTTTTTGATCATTCTATGTATTTTCTGCAACTGGGCTTTCTCCCTATGTTTCACTTCAGACCATCTCTTGTGCAGCTGGTCCTTTGTTCACTCCACACCATACTTCTTCTCAGGGCCGGTTTAAGAGCATCATGTGCTTGGTGCTAAGGAGTTTGGTGGGTCTTTTACTGAGCACCCTTCTGCTTTCCAAGAGCCTGTGCTGGCATGCGCCCAAACTCAAAAGTGCGTAGCCGCACAGGCATAACACTAAGGAAGCCTGGCATTTGATTTGCCAAGTTTCTGTAAGTGCGTGCACTGTGAGCTAAAAGAGTGCAACTGCGCAGGCCTAACACTATGGAAGCCCCAGACTTCTGTAAGAGCCCTGCATTGGCGTGCCCCAGGCTTCTGTTAGGACTGCTCACGCAATGCCCATTATCAATCCCACCACCCTGCCCCGGTGGTGCATGTGGAATGCAGGGCCCATCAGGGGAGATCTCTTCCCGTTGACCCATTGCTTTCCATGTCCTTTTTGGGTGGCTGGGCCTATATTAAGGTAGGGGCCTGGAGCTGAAGCTCCAATAGCCCCTACGTTAATCCAGCCCTGCTTCTTCTCAAGCACATGGACAACTTTCTCCATGATGGTGTTCCTTCTTGTATTAGGCCTGGGGTAGTTGTAGAGCCTCCCATCATAATAATTTTTATCAAGAATCTTCACCATAGTTTTCATCTCATCCAAGGACATACTGTAGGTGTTGCTTTTTTTCATCCTGTGCCGTCTTACTCGTTTGGGAATGGCATGCTCCTTTTCTTCAGCCATAGTTCTGTTGCTAAAGATGGGGCCGGATGAAGAGGGGAGGGACTTGTAAACTCCCATAGAGCACCATGGTACACGCTGACCCGGCATACAGAACCTTGTGTATGCCAAAGCAGATATATCCTATGTGACCAAAAAAATTGTAAAAGCGTAATGAAGCATATACTAAATTAGCAGGAACTATGCACTGTTGTGTATGCCAAAGCAGATATATCCTGTGTGACCAAAAAAAATAGCAAATCTGCGTACTATATTCAAAAAAGAATTGAATAAAATTAATGATTTCAAAAGATCTGGTGCAGGTGCACATCAAGTATAAAAACTTTGGGTCAGTGCCCATCTGCAGCCTCATCATTGCCATCAATGTAGCCTGATCAATGCCCATCTGCAGCCTCACAAGTGCCACCAATGCAGCCTCATCAGTCCACATCAATGCAGCCTCACCATTGCCATCAGTGCATCCTGGTTGATGCCCATCTGCAGCCTAGAGGGGACAGGGAGGGGGGTGGGACGAGTGCCAACAGATTAAAAATATTGCATATGATCCAGACTAGTTGACTAGAGAGACATGGGGGGACATGGTCTTGGTTTAAAAGCCCTTGAGTATCATTACGTCACTCACCAGGCATGACATCTCCAGACAGGGTATCTTCCCGGTCCACTATGGATTGTGGCATGCAGGAGGAGGTAGTACGCCTTAAGAAATTATGCAACACACAGCAACAATGAACTATAATGTAAAATTTTGGGGTGCTACATTTATCGCTGTATGGAAGCTACAAAAGCGGTTGGCCATAATACCAAATGCATTTTCTACAGCTCATCTAGCTTGAGATAACCTGCAATTAAAGATTTTTTGATCAGGTGTAAGGTTTTTAAGGGCAAACGGTTTCAACTAGGGATGGGCAAACAGTTTGGCCCAAGCATAAGAACAACTTTGGTTGTTTGGATTTTCTGCGAACACCGAACAATATGCGGTGTTTGAAGCAAATTCGAAAGCCACCAGAACACCGTTAAAGTCTATGGGACATTAACATGAAAAATCAAAAGTGTTCATTTTAAAGGCTTATATGCAAGTTGTGAAAATATATGCTAAATATATACTCGTGCTAATGGTGTACAAAACAAATTTAAAATTAAAACAAAAGCATCTGCTATGCACAATGTGAAAAAATGTAAAAAATATCAATATAGCGCCCGCAAACTTAACCACTACAATACAGGGCACTTTCACCCCCTTCCTTCCCAGCCCAATTTTCAGCATTCAGCGCTCTAGCGCTTTCAGTGACAATTGCGCGGTCATGCTACACTGTACCCAAATGAAATTGTTATCATTTTGTTCGCACAAATAGAGCTTTATTTTGGTGTTATTTATTCACGACTCCGTTTTTTTTTTTTTGCGATATAAGCGCAAAAATAGCGGAAATTTGGAAAAAAAACTATTTTTTCTTTTTTCTATTTGAAAAGAAATCCAATAAAATCAAATTTTGTCATAAATTTAAGCCAAAATGTATTCTGCTACATGTTTTTGGTAAAAAAAATTCCGTTAAGTGTATAATAATTGGTTTGTGTGATCACGGACATATGTACGCAAATGATCATGTACATATGTGTGCAGATAATCATTGGGACATGTGATTTTAGTGGGACATATGTGGGGGACATGTTTTTATTATTAGGGACATGTGTTTTTATTATTTGGGGACATGTATGTTTTGGGGACATGTGTGTTTTGGGGACATATGTGGGGACTGTGTTTGTACTGTGTGGTGTGATGTGTGTTTACACTACACTGATGATCAGTGAGTAAAAAGCTGTAAAAAGCAGCCCATACTCACTGATCATCAGCCGGCTGCAGCGTTCTGCTCTCCTCTCC
Organism: Lithobates pipiens; assembly: GCF_037356315.1. Classification (NCBI taxonomy): domain Eukaryota; kingdom Metazoa; phylum Chordata; class Amphibia; order Anura; family Ranidae; genus Lithobates; species Lithobates pipiens. Next base: position 154,990,647 of record NW_027507784.1, read on the forward strand.
TCAGCGGTGACTTCCGTGTGAGGAGAGGAGAGCCGATTGCCTAGCAACCGGCTGTTTGTTTACATCACATGACGGCCGTGATTGGACACGGCCGTCATGTGATCAGGAGGGCCAATCACAGAGCCCTCCTGCCGATCTGAGATGTGCCGTGTCCGGGTGACACGAGCACATCGGGATTGCGCCGCTGCGCGAGCGCGCGCGCGCGCGATCCCACTACTCCTGAAGGACGTTCCTGAACGGCCTATCAGGAGTAGACGGCTCCCACCCGGCCGTATATATGCATTGGCCGGGTGGGAAGTGGTTAATATTAGTGAAAAAAACAAATGAAATAAATATGATCAACAAGACAAAGTCCAAATAAAGTGACTAAAAGTGCTCCAGTCCAAGGTCAAGAAAGTTCAAAAATGCTTCAGAAACATTCAGGTCTATAACAACACCCCTTCATGTGTCCCCACTCACCGGATCAGTTCTCGGGGTCACTAAAGGCTTGATAGTAATATCCAGAGATGTCCAGGAATGATGGATTGAATGTTAGGTCATCAGATCAAAGATTCGTTTATGAAGGTTCTCAGCCGGACAGACAGGTACCCAGAAAATATAAAAGATGGAACTGATAGTGAAGTACCATTAAAAAAAATGTTTTATTGCACAAGAGAATGGGTATTTACAAAAATTAAGATCAAAACGGGCACAAACCTGGAGCTGTAGATGTAAAAAACGCTGCTCCCAGCGTGCGTTCCACAAACCTTTTAGTCACTTTATTTGGACTTTGTCTTGTTGATTATATTTATTTCATTTTTATGCAAGTTATTCTCAGAAAAAGTGTTTGGGGACCCTGCCCCAGGGAACATGTATCAATGCAAAAAAAAAGTTTTAAAAAAGGATGTTTTTTCGTGAGCAGTGATTTTAATAATGCTTAAAGAGAAACAATAAAAGTGAAATATTCCTTTAATTTCATACCTGGTGGGTGTTTATACCATGCCTGTGAAGTGACGCATTTTTCCCAGGTCCCCTCAAAATCCATACCAGTCCAAAAATAAAAAAACCCAGCAGTGATTAAATACCACCAAAATAAAGTTCTATTTGTGTGAAGAAAATTGTAAAAAATTTGTTTGGGTACAGTGTAGCATGACCGCGCAAATGTTATTCAAAATGCATCAGTGCTAAAAGCTGAAAAATGGCCTCGGCAGAAAGGGGGTGTTAGTGCCTGGTACAAGTGGTTAAACAGATATAAGTATCAAATGCTAAAATAAAGAATGGAAAAGCTGCCACTGTTCTAGGTAAAGATATCAATTGCTATTTATTCAAAAGAGGATGCAATCTTTATTCTGACTTATGTTGGCCATACACCAGACGAAAAAATCGGCTGAGTGCGTTTTCGAAAAACAAGCATATGTTCATGAGAGCAAACGATCACGCCATCAGGTAATGACCGATTTTTGAACAATAAATTGTTTATGAACATCAATTTATTGTTTTGTCTTGCGGTTTTTGCATATAAAAAGGAAGTTACCAAAATGTATTTGACCTCTGCACCCTGGCTTCCTGTGGTTTACGTATATATGCCCAGAGGAGCAACATGCCTTCGTCACAATGAACCTTGTGCATAGTGAGCATCTCTACTGCATCAACTACATGAGCACCACCTTCAGTATGGATGTGAATGCGAGGACCATTGCCATAGTAATGCTTGGAGTGATGGCTATACAGCAAGCAGAGGAGCCCAGAAGCAAAAGGCAAAGGTTATGGAGTAAAGAGTGGCTGAAGAACCGTGATAATTTCTCTCATATGAGATTGGTTCAAGAGCTCAAGGAAAACAATCCCAATTTCAAGTTCTCCACTGGAATCTCTGCCCAGTCGATAGGCTGCATCATACCTGAGACCTGCCAAGCCATCATAAGAATCATGCAAGACAAATACTTAAAGGTAATGACACAGTGCTTTTATTTTTAATTCTCAAACACCGTAGAATAGAGCAAGCTCTGGTAATCTTTGCATTTTGAAGCTCTAAACATATGAGAAAACTAAAACTAGTTCATAACATGTCAAACTGACAAACATAAAATGTTTTAAAGCAAATGTATGTGTCAGGGACTTGCCAGGACAGAATGGGGCCACATGCGTGCTCCTGGTCAGACTGGACAGTGGCGCATGTATGCTTGTGTGCGCCAACGTGCGCCTCAGGTGCTCGTGCATGCATGCGCAGCGGGTGCGCGCGTGCACACTAGCACTGCTTGGCACTAATAAGCTTTCAAAAGAACAGCAGCTGCACTTGTGCAGTGCTGTTTGATCTGCAGCTCTGTGCCTGTTAACCTGTATTCTGTCAGCTGATCATCTATACTGATCCGCTCTGATTGACTAACCCGTTATCTCCAGACCCTGACCTTGGCTTGCCTGACCCTGCTTTATCTCCTGCTTGTAACCTGTTGCCAACTTCTGCCTGTTTATCAGACCCTGCTTCTGCTTACTGCATTTACCTGCCGGATTAACTATTTGACCCGGCTTGTCTGACTCCACTATTGCCTACTGCCTTGGTGTGTGTATCTCATGAGTTCACCCGGCTTGTCTCACCCAGTTCCAGCTTGCTGCTGATCCTGCATCTACCAGCTCATCAGGTCACTGAACTCTCCCTGCCTCTGCTGTCATCTGCAGTTCCAGCCATCCGTGGAGGATCCTCATCCTGCTTCTGTGCCAGCTGCTACAACTTCCACAGGCACTCCTACCCCACTGCACTCACGAGACCATTGTCCCCATTCCAGTGGCTCCTGAATCAGGGCTGTAAGAGAGGTCTTCTCCTACAAGTCAGGCTCTACTACTAGGTATGTAACAGCATGTTATTCAGAAAGATGTGATAATCATGTCCCCAATTGTTTTCTGGATGATCCTGCTGTGTGAATGGTACATGCCAGTGATGCATTTGTTGAGGTTGCTGAGATGATTGGGTGTGTATGGTTTTGTGCTCAGCTAAGTGCGTATTTGTGTTGAGCTCCCTTCTTAAGCCTTTATTAAGAAGCTGAATGAGTAATGGTTCCAGTAATTGTTTTTTGTCTTCTGACATCTGGCGTATTTTCTTGGCAGTAAATGCACCTAGGTCATCACATTATTATGATTGTTATTATTTAAGGTAATTATATAGCCATCAATTTATGCAGCACTTTTCATATACATTGTACATTCACATCAGTCCCTATCCTCAAGGAGCTTACAATCTAAGGTCCCTAAACTCACATTCATATACTAGGGCCAATTTAGACAGAAGCCAATTAACCTACATGCATCCCTCTATTGATTTAACACTGCTGATGCTTGTAGTAGAAAGTTGTCTGTAGACTCTTGCCTTGTCTTTCTCTTTTTGTTCCTGCTTTCTGGTGGTGATGTGACAGTTTGTGATTCATTGCCAAATAGATCCTGTATAATAAAGGAACAAATAAAAATGTATAGATAATTAAGCCTAAAAATGTTTTCAACATGTATTTTTACCTTTCACAGCTACCGGCATCTGTGGAGGAATGGAAAGAGCTAAACAATTTAACGACTATTGGAATTTCCCCAACTGTGGTGGTGCCATAGATGGGAAGCATGTTCGCATAACAACCCTCTGGCTCCTTCTATTTTAAATACAAAGGCATCATCCTAATGGCAATCGTGAATGCAAAGTATGAGTTTAATTTTGTGGACATTGGCAAAAATGGACGAAATTCAGATGGGGAAATAATTGAGAAAACCGTATTTTCTCATTGTTTAAAAAAATGGACTTCTGAATCTACTATCCCAAGAGGACACAGTTGAAGGACTAAACTTCATATTTGTTGCAGACAATGCATTTGCATTATCTAACCATGTGTTGAAACTAAGGATGAACCGAACATCCCCTGGTTCACAGCAGAACATGCGAACAGGCAAAAAATTAATAAGGAAGTTATTGTCATAAAAAGTGTTTGGGGACCTGGGTCCTGCCCCAGGGGACATGTATCAATGCAAAAAAAGTTTTAAAAAAGGAAGTTTTTTCGTAAGCAGTGATTTTAATAATGCTTAAAGTGAAACAATAAAAGTGAAATATTCCTTTAAATTTCATACCTGGTGGATGTTTATAGTATGCTTGTGAAGTGACGCATTTTTCCTAGGTCCCCTCAAAATCCATACCAGACCAAAAATAAAATGCACTGCACAAAATGACATTCCTAAAGGAAAAAAAGTCATTGAAAAAAACGGCATGAGATCCCCCCCCCCCCCCGTGTCCTAGCAAGTCCTCTTCTGGACTGCTGTCCCTCTGACACAAGCCAGTGATTGGGTTTTTTTCTGCTCATGCTGTCAGCACGAGCAGAAAAAAAGCTGATTACCAATCTTTTGTTTACATCACTTGATGAGCTGTCATTGGCTGACAGCTGATCATGCGGTAAGGGGGCGGGGATCGACCCCTTACTCCGATCTGGGATCAGCCGAGTCTCATTGAGTCGGTGATCACAGAGCATGAGGTGCACACCCCACGTGCCCAGCAGGGGGCACACAGGCAGTTCATGCACAGGAGGCTGTGTCATTATTTTTTGTGTCTTTTTGACACAAAAAATAATGGCCTGAATTTAGATATAGGTTTCCTTACTCATTATACTAAAGTTTTACAACTCCCTCTGTGACTAGCAACCCCCCCTCCATTCCATAGCTCTCCCTCTGTCTTATCTCACTAACTCTTCTGTTATCTTTATTGCCATTGATTTGTATGTGTTTTTTTTGTTGTTGTTTTTTTCTCTTCTTTCCCTCAGAGGTGTTTTTTGTTGTTGTTTGTTTTGTTTTTACATTCTGCTTAAAAATTTGTAAATCAGTACTGCTTGGACCTTGAAGAAGGGGACATACCCCGAAAGCTTGTCCTGAAAAATTGTATGTTAGTGCAAATAAAAAAAGTATCACGGACAGTACTCAACTTTCTCTTGAAAAAAAAAAAATCCTAAAATCTTCTTTTAAAAATTATCCTAAACTATTTCCAATAAATATATTCTAATACATTTTTATTAATGATTGTCGGTGTGTAAAGGAGCATTGCAGATTTTTGGAGCACCTTAAAACAAAAATGAACTGGACTGGAAGCTAATGAGCTTAGTGGTATTCTTGGGGATAGGAGGTGGTCTGCACACTGTACTGCTATGAGGAGGGGGACATGTAGAGTGGTAGCAGGTGCTCTCTGTATTCCAGCACCTGTATTCCAGCACCATCTTTAATTAAAGGTATAAGTTCTTCTACATGTTTAATTTTGTTTATCCAGGGCCACCCCTAGGTACTCTGACCAAAAAGGCAGCTTTTCCATGTATAATCTTTACTTACACATTTTTTCTTTATTATCAGCAGAAAAACATAGACGCATAGAACAGTGTCAGCAGAAAAAAAGACCAAGTAGTCCATCATGTCTGAGTTTGCCCGGATTTATTTTTTTTTGTCTGACTATAGATCTATGTTTGTCTCAAGCATGTTTGAATCCACTTACTGTTGACTGATTCACTACCTCTGCTGGAAGTATATTCCAAGCATTAACTGCCTCTTTTTTTTTTGGGTAAATAATACATTCTAATGCCCCATACACACAGTCGGACATTCCGACCACAAAATCCGATTTTTTCCAACGGGTTTTGGCCCAAACTTGTCTTGCATGCACACGGTCGCACAAAGTTGTCAGAATTTCCGATCGTACTGAATGAGGTGACGTCAAACGCATACGTTGGGACTATGAACGGGCCAGTAGCTTTCGTCTCTTACTTTATTCTGAGCATGCGTGGCACTTTGTCCGTCAGAATTGTCTACACACGATCAGAATTTATGCAATCACATTTTGTTGTTGGAAAATTTTAGCTCCTACTCTCAAACTTTGTGCGTTGGAAAATCCGCCAGAAAAAGTCAGATGGAGCTCACACATGGTTGGATTTTCCGACAACATGATCCGATCGCACATTTTCCGGCGGAAAATCTGACCATGTGTATGGGGCATAAGGGTGTTTTAGAATTTTCCTCCAGCTAGTTTGAGGTAATGTCCCTGTGTTCTTGATCTTAGCTTCATATTAAAAACACTGCCATGCTGAACTATATTTACACCCTCAATTTATTTTTTATTTTCTTTTGGTGGTATTTTATCACCCATGGGTTTTTTATTTTATGCTAAATAAATGAAAAAATAAAAAAAAATGTAAAAAATAAATGAGTTTAACCACTTAAGCCCCGGACCATTTTGCTGGCCAAAGACCAGAGCACTTTTTGCGATTCGGCACTGCTTCGCTTTAACTGACAATTGTGCGTTCCTGTGACGTGGCTCCCAAACAAAATTGACATCCTTTTTCCCCCACAAATAGAGCTTTCTTTTGGTGGTATTTGATCACCCCTGCGGTTTTTAACCACTTAAGGACCGCCGTATTGCCAATGTACGTCATCACAATGGCACAGGCAGGCACAAGCACGTACATGTACGTGCCTGCCTTCCAGCGGGTGGGGGGTCCGATCGGACCCCCTCCCGCTGGATACGGCGGTCCGTTTCCCTCCGGGAGCGATCAGGGATGAGGGGATGGCCGTTGGTTTCTGGCCACCCCCTCTCGATCGCTCCTGGCCAATGACGAACTTCCTCCCACTGTGTATTGTTTACACAGGAAGGAGGAAGTGATGTCATTCTCCTCGGGGCGGTCTTTTTGACCGCACTACGAGGAGAAAACTAAAAGTAAGTGTGCACCAACACTACACTGACATGTAGGCACACACAAGCACACAAACCCCCCCGATCCCCCCCCCGATCGCCCCCCAATCCCCCCCTCCCCCCCCAGTCACAGTGTCACTGATTGCATTGATCATTTCTTTACTGATCAATGCATTCAGTGTCAGTTGTAAAAGTAAAAACTGTCAGGGCAGTTAGTGTTAGGTCCAGGGTAGCCCCCTATCACCCCCCAATAAAGATTTAACCCCCTGATTGCCCCTAGAGTTAACCCTTTCACCCCCTTTTGCCAGTGTCACTAAGCGATAATTCTTCTGATCGCTGCATCAGTGTCGCTAGTGTCGCTAGGTAGCTAGTTATTTTTTTAGGTTCACCGCCAGGTTTTTATATCGCTAGGTCCCCCGATATACTACCCAATAATGGTTTTAACATCCTGATTGCCCCTAGTTAACCCTTTCACCCCCTTTTGCCACTGTCACTAAGCGATCATTTTTCTGATCGCTGCATCAGTGTCGCTACTGTCGCTAGGTAGCTAGTTATTTTTTTAGGTTCACCGCCAGGTTTTTATAGCGCTAGGTACCCCGATATACTACCCAATAATGGTTTTAACATCCTGATTGCCCCTAGTTAACCCTTTCACCCCCTTTTGCCACTGTCACTAAGCGATAATTTTTCTGATCGCTGCATTAGTGTCGCTACTGTCGCTAGGTAGCTAGTTATTTTTTTAGGTTCACCGCCAGGTTTTTATATCGCTAGGTACCCCGATATACTACCCAATAATGGTTTTAACATCCTGATTGCCCCTAGTTAACCCTTTCACCCCCTTTTGCCAGTGTCACTAAGCGATCATTTTTCTGATCGCTGCATCAGTGTCGCTACTGTCGCTAGGTAGCTAGTTATTTTTTTAGGTTCACCGCCAGGTTTTTATAGCGCTAGGTACCCCGATATACTACCCAATAATGGTTTTAACATCCTGATTGCCCCTAGTTAACCCTTTCACGCCCTTTTGCCAGTGTCACTAAGCGATCATTTTTCTGATCGCTGCATCAGTGTCGCTACTGTCGCTAAATAGCTAGTTATTTTTTTAGGTTCACCGCCAGGTTTTTATAGCGCTAGGTACCCCGATATACTACCCAATAATGGTTTTAACATCCTGATTGCCCCTAGTTAACCCTTTCACCCCCTTTTGCCACTGTCACTTAGCGATAATTTTTCTGATCGCTGCATCAGTGTCGCTACTGTCGCTAGGTAGCTAGTTCTTTTTTTAGGTTCACCGCCAGGTTTTTATAGCGCTAGGTACCCTGATATACTACCCAATAATGGTTTTAACCCCCTGATTGCCCCTAGTTAACCCTTTCACCAGCGATCACAGTATAAGTGTCACTGGTGACGCTGGTTAGCCAGTTAGTTATTTAGGTTCCCCGTCAGGTTTTTATATAGCGCCAGGGACCCCCATATACTACCTAATAAAAATTTGAACCCCCTGATTGCCCCTAGTTAACCCTTTCACCACTGATCACCGTATAAGTGTTACGGGTGACTCTGGTTAGTTTGCTTTTTATAGCATCAGGGCACCCACCATTTATTACCCAATAAAGGTTTAACCCCCTGATTACCCGGCGGGTGATATCAATTAGGTTTTAGGGTCAGGGTCTGCGTCGCCCCAGGCAGCGCTAGGTTAGTGCCAGTACCGCTAACACCCACGCGCAAAGCATACACCTCCCGTAGTGGTATAGAATCTGAACAGATCAATATCTGATCTGATCAGATCTATACTAGCGTCCCCAGCAGTTCAGGGTTCCAAAAAAACGCATTGTTAGCGGGATCAGCCCAGATACCTGCTAGCACCTGCGTTTTGCCCCTCTGCCCAGCCCACCCAAGTGCAGTATCGATCGATCACTGTCACTTACAAAACACTAAACACATAACTGCAGCGATCGCAGAGTCAGGCCTGATCCCTGCGATCGCTAACAGTTTTTTTGGTAGCATTTTATATTTAAATCCGGAAGGCAGTGCTTGGGTTTTCGGGGTCCCGTACGTGGCTAGGCTCCCAAAAAGTCCCCCACATGTGGTATCCCCGTACTCGGGAGAAGCAGCAGAATTTATTTTGGGGTGTAATTTGACTTATGCCCATAGCATGTGTGAGCAATATATCATTTAGTGACAACTTTATGCAAAAAAAAAAAAGTTTGTAATATTCCCGCAACTTTTGGCAAAATATAAAATATTCCATGGACTCAACATGCCTCTCAGTAAATAGCTTGGGGTGTCTACTTTCCAAAATGAGGTCATTTTGGGGGGTTTTGTGCTATTTTGGCATTTTATGGCCTTCGAAACTGTGATAGGTAGTGAGGAGTTAAATCAAAAATTCAGAAATCCTGAAGGTGGTGATTGGTTTTCGTGGTGCCGTGCGCGACTAGACTCCCAAAAAGTTCCACACATGTGGTATCCCCATACTCGGGAGAAGTAGCGGAATATATTTTGGGGTGCAATTCCACATATAACCATGGCATGTGTGAGCAATATATCATTTAGTGACAACTTTTTGTAAAAAAAAAATTTTTTTTTAATTTTGTCATTATTCAATCCCTTGGGACAAAAAAAAAATATTCAATGGTCTCAACATGGCCCTCAGCAAATAGCTTGGGGTGTCTACTTTCCAAAATGGGGTCATTTGGGGGGGTTTTGTGCCATCTTGGCATTTTATGGCCTTCAAAACAATAGGTAGTGAGGAGTAAAATAAAAAATGTATGCCCTTAGAAATCCTGAAGGCGGTGCTTGGATTTCGGGGTCCCGTACGCGGCTAGGCTCCCAAAAAGTCCCACACATGTGGTATCCCCATACTCAGGAGAAGCAGCAGAATGTATTTTGGGGTATCATTTCACATATGCCCATAGCATGTGTGAGCAATATATCATTTAGTGACAACTTTGTGCAAAAAAAAAAAAAGTTTGTAATATTCCCGCAACTTATGGCAAAATATAAAATATTCCATGGACTCAACATGCCTCTCAGTAAATAGCTTGGGGTGTCTTCTTTCCAAAATGGGGTCATTTTGGGGGGTTTTGTGCTATTTTGGCATTTTATGGCCTTCGAAACTGTCATAGGTAGTGAGGAGTTAAATCAAAAATCTGCACCCTTAGAAATCCTGAAGGTGGTGATTGGTTTTCGGGGTGCCGTGCGCAACTAGACTCCCAAAAAGCCCCACACAAGTGGTATCCCCATACTCGGGAGAAGTAGCGGAATATATTTTGGGGTGCAATTCCACATATAACCATGGCATGTGTGAACAATATATCATTTAGTGACAACTAAATTTTTTTTTTTTTTTTTGTCATTATTCAATCCCTTAGGACAAAAAAAATAAATATTCAATGGGCTCAACATACCCATCAGCAATTTCCTTGGGGTGTCTACTTTCCAAAATGGGGTCATTTGGGGGGGGGGGGGGGTTTGTACTGCCCTGCCATTTTAGCACCTCAAGAAATGAGATAGGCAGTCATAAATTAAAAGCTGTGTAAATTCCAGAAAATGTACTCTAGTTTGTAGACGCTATAACTTTTGCGCAAACCAAAAAATATACGCTTATTGACATTTTTTTTACTAAAGACATGTGGCTGAATAAATTTTGCCCTCAATGTATGACTAAAATTTAGTTTATTCGATTTTTCTTATAACAAAAAGAAGAAAATATCTTTTTTTTTCAAAATTTTCGCTCTTTTTCCATTTATATCGCAAAAAAAAAATCGCAGAGGCAATCAAATACCATCAAAAGAAAACTCTATTTGTGGGAAGAAAAGGACGCAAATTTCGCAATATTGCATGACCGCGCAATTACCAGTTAAAGCAGCGCAGTGCGAAATTGGAAAAAGACCTCTGGTCCTTAAGGTGTTTATTGGTCCGGGGCTGAAGTGGTTACAAAAAACTCATTATTTTTTACATTTTGCTATAATAAATATCCCCCAAAATTATATAATAATAAAAAAAAATTTCCTCAGTTTAGGACGATATGTATTGTATTTTTGGTAAAAAAAAAAATCTCAATAAGCGTTTATTGATTGGTTTGTGCAAAGTTACAGCGTTTACAAAATAGGGGATAGATTTATGGCATTTTTATAAATATTTTTTTTTTTACTAGTAATGGCGGCGATTAGTGATTTTTATCATGGCTGCGACATTATGGCAAACACGTCGGACATTTTTGACACATTTTTGGGACCATTGTCATTTATACAACATTCAGTGCTATACAAATGCACGGATTCCAGTGTAAATGACACTGGCAGTGAAGGGGTTAACCACTATGGGGCAGTGTAGGGGTTAAGTGTGTCCTGAGGAGTGATTCTAACTGTGCGGGGGTGTGTCTATATGTGGCATGTCACTGATCACAGGGAGCAGAGATCAGTGATAGAGTGATCTGACACCAGCACTGTGATAGAGAGCACTGACATCAGCAGCGTGACATACAGCAATGACACCTGCACCGTGATAGAGTGATCTGACACCAGCACCGTGATAGAGAGCACTGACATCAGCAGCGTGACATACAGCATTGACACCTGCACCGTGATAGAGTGATCTGACACCAGCACCGTGATATACAGCACTGACACCTGCACCGTAAGCAGCCCCAGGAGTAAGTCAGCATAGCAACGGGATGGTGGGAGCCCCTCATAATGAGCATAGCACAGGGATGGTGAGAGCCCCTCATAATATGCACAGCAGAGGTACAGCCCCAGGAGTAAGTCAGCATAGCACAGGGATGGTGGGAGCCCCTCATAATTAGCAGCCCCAGGAGAAAGTCAGCACAGCACAGGGATGGTGGGAGCCCCTCATAATAAGCAGCCCCAGGAGGAAGTCAGCACAGCACAGGGATGGTGGGAGCCCCTCATAATAAGCATAGCACAGGGATGGTGGGAGCCCCTCATAATATGCACAGCAGATGTACAGCCCCAGGAGGAAGTCAGCACAGCACAGTGATGGTGGGAACCCCTCATAATGAGCATAGCACAGGGATGGTGGGAGCCCCTCATAATAAGCAGCCCCAGGAGGAAGTCATCACAGCACAGGGATGGTGAACTTTACAAACCTACAGGTCATATTTGCAGCCACAAAATAATTACTAGCTGTGCACACATAGTCCCACCACATGGCCAATGACATAACACATGTATGAGGTGAATCTGGGATCGACAACTATAAGCATTCTTTTTTTATATGTGAAATTCTGACAATTCAGGACTCTTGAGACAATGGAGGCGAGGGAAGGTCAGGGTAGGCAAAGAAGAGGGTGCAGGAGATGATCACCAGCACCGTGATATACAGCACTGACACCTGCACCGTAAGCAGCCCCAGGAGGAAGTCAGCATAGCACAGGGATGGTGGGAGCCCCTCATAATGAGTATAGCACAGGGATGGTGGGAGCCCCTCATAATATGCACAGCAGAGGGTGCAGAAGAGTAAGGCTGAGTGAGCCACTCAACCAATTCTGGTGCTTCCTTTGACGTAATCGCACGCACCTTCTGCAATTTCCCACTTTGGCTCAAGCCTGTTGCTCCTGCCCTACCCTTACCACCCCTGCGGAAGGGCCTGCCTCTTCCTCTGCCTGTCATTTTTTAAATGACCCTGTGACAAAACTCTCTACAGAAGTGCAGTATGTATGTAGAAGAAGGTATATAACACCCCGCTTCAATCCATTGTTTTTTGGGGCCACTGGTCTATCACACCAGTTACAATACTTTTTTTTTGGATTGCGTTTGTCACTCTTTGTAGTATCGCTGCAGAACCGCTCAGCAGTCACAATGCTGGACAGTGGAAACGCACTATACTATGCTGTCTATATGTGCAAGTATTTTATACGTGTATTACACAACTATATACTGCACACCAAATAGTACACCTATACCAATCCTTAAGGACCTTTGTGGAACTAGTAGGTTGTGATTAGCAGACTGTACCTCAGTCCCTATACTGATAAAGGACTGCTGCCGGATAGGGCAGCAGTCAGCAGTAGTGCACCTCAACCCTATATATTGTGGACCTATACCAGTCCTTAAGGATTAGCAGACTGTACCTTACTCAACCCTATATACTCTAGTACGCTATACCTTACCAGTCCTTAGAAGGACCTTTGTGGAACTAGTAGGTTGTGATTAGCAGACTGTACCTCACTCAACCCTATATACTGTAGTACACTATACCTTACCAGTCCTTATAAGGACCTTTGGGGAACTAGTAGGTTGTGATTAGCAGACTGTACCTCACTCAACCCTATATACTGTAGTACACTATACCTTACCAGTCCTTAGAATGACCTTTGTGGAACTAGTAGGTTGTGATTAGCAGACTGTACCTCAGTCCATATACTGATAAAGGACTGCTGCAGAATAGGGCAGCAGTCAGCAGTAGTGCACCTCAACCCTATATATTCTGGACCTATACCAGTCCTTAAGGATTAGCAGACTGTACCTCACTCAACCCTATATACTCTAGTACGCTATACCTTACCAGTCCTTAGAAGGACCTTTGTGGAACTAGTAGGTTGTGATTAGCAGACTATACCTCAGTCCCCATACTGATAAAGGACTGCTGCAGAATAGGGCAGCAGTCAGCAGTAGTGCACCTCAACCCTATATATTGTGGACCTATACCAGTCCTTAAGGATTAGCAGACTGTACCTCACTCAACCCTATATACTCTAGTACGCTATACCTTACAAGTCTGTAGAAGGACCTTTGTGGAACTAGTAGGTTGTGATTAGCAGACTGTACCTCACTCAATCCCCTATACTGTAGTACACTATATCTTACCTGTCCTTAGAAGGACCTTTGTGGAACTAGTAGGTTGTGATTAGCAGACTGTACCTCACTCAACCCTATATACTGTAGTACACTATACCTTACCAGTCCTTAGAAGGACCTTTGTGGAACTAGTAGGTTGTGATTAGCAGACTGTACCTCAGTCCCTATACTGATAAAGGACTGCTGCCGAATAGGGCAGCAGTCAGCAGTAGTGCACCTCAACCCTACATATTGTGGACCTATACCAGTCCTTAAGGATTAGCAGACTGTACCTTACTCAACCCTATATACTCTACTACGCTATACCTTACCAGTCCTTAGAAGGACCTTTGTGGAACTAGTAGGTTGTGATTAGCAGACTGTACCTCACTCAACCCTATATACTGTAGTACACTATACCTTACCAGTCCTTAGAATGACCTTTGTGGAACTAGTAGGTTGTGATTAGCAGACTGTACCTCAGTCCCTATACTGATAAAGGACTGCTGCAGAATAGGGCAGCAGTCAGCAGTAGGGCACCTCAACCCTATATATTGTGGACCTATACCAGTCCTTAAGGATTAGCAGACTGTACCTCATGCAACCCTATATACTCTAGTACGCTATACCTTACCAGTCCTTAGAAGGACCTTTGTGGAACTAGTAGGTTGTGATTAGCAGACTGTACTTCACTCAACCCTATATATTGTAGTACACTATACCTTACCAGTTCTTATAAGGACCTTTGTGGAACTAGTAGGTTGTGATTAGCAGACTGTACCTCAGTCCATATACTGATAAAGGACTGCTGCAGAATAGGGCAGCAGTCAGCAGTAGTGCACCTCAACCCTATATATTGTGGACCTATACCAGTCCTTAAGGATTAGCAGACTGTACCTCACTCAACCCTATATACTCTAGTACGCTATACCTTACCAGTCCTGAGAAGGATCTTTGTGGAACTAGTAGGTTGTGATTAGCAGACTGTACCTCAGTCCCTATACTGATAAAGGACAGCTGCAGAATAGGGCAGCAGTCAGCAGTAGTGCACCTCAACCCTATATATTGTGGACCTATACCAGTCCTTAAGGATTAGCAGACTGTACCTCACTCAACCCTATATACTCTAGTACGCTATACCTTACCAGTCCTTAGAAGGACCTTTGTGGAACTAGTAGGTTGTGATTAGCAGACTGTACCTCACTCAACCCTATATACTGTAGTACACTATACCTTACCAGTCCTTATAAGGACCTTTGTGGAAATAGTAGGTTGTGATTAGCAGACTGTACCTCACTCAATCCTATATACTGTAGTACACTATACCTTACCAGTCCTTAGAAGGACCTTTGTGGAACTAGTAGGTTGTGATTAGCAGACTGTACCTCACTCAACTCTATATACTGTAGTACACTATACCTTACCAGTCCTTAGAAGGACCTTTGTGGAACTAGTAGGTTGTGATTAGCAGACAGTATCTCAGTCCCTATACTGATAAAGGATTGCTGCAGAATAGGGCAGCAGTCAGCAGTAGTGCACCTCAACCCTATATATTGTGGACCTATACCAGTCCTTAAGGATTAGCAGACTGTACCTCACTCAACCATATATACTCTAGTACGCTATACCTTACAAGTCCTTAGAAGGACCTTTGTGGAACTAGTAGGTTGTGATTAGCAGACTGTACCTCACTCAACCCTATATACTGTAGTACACTATACCTTACCAGTCCTTAGAAGGACCTTTGTGGAACTAGTAGGTTGTGATTAGCAGACTGTACCTCAGTCCCTATACTGATAAAGGACTGCTGCCGAATAGGGCAGCAGTCAGCAGTAGTGCACCTCAACCCTATATATTGTGGACCTATACCAGTCCTTAAGGATTAGCAGACTGTACCTCACTCAACCCTATATACTCTAGTACGCTATACCTTACCAGTCCTTAGAAGGACCTTTGTGGAACTAGTAGGTTGTGATTAGCAGACTGTACCTCAGTCCCTATACTGATAAAGGACTGCTGCAGAATAGGGCAGCAGTCAGCAGTAGTGCACCATAACCCTATATATTGTGGACCTATACCAGTCCTTAAGGATTAGCAGACTGTACCTCACTCAACCCTATATACTCTAGTACGCTATACCTTACCAGTCCTTAGAAGGACCTTTGCGGAACTAGTAGGTTGTGATAAGCAGACTGTACCTCACTCAACCCCCTATACTGTAGTACACTATACCTTACCAGTCCTTAGAAGGACCTTTGTGTAACTAGTAGGTTGTGATTAGCAGACTGTACCTCACTCAACCCTATATACTGTAGTACACTATACCTTACCAGTCCTTATAAGGACCTTTGTGGAACTAGTAGGTTGTGATTAGCAGACTGTACCTCACTCAATCCTATATCCTGTAGTACACTATACCTTACCAGTCCTTAGAATGACCTTTGTGGAACTAGTAGGTTGTGATTAGCAGACTATACCTCAGTCCCCATACTGATAAAGGACTGCTGCAGAATAGGGCAGCAGTCAGCAGTAGTGCACCTCAACCCTATATATTGTGGACCTATACCAGTCCTTAAGGATTAGCAGACTGTACCTCACTCAACCCTATATACTCTAGTACGCTATACCTTACAAGTCTGTAGAAGGACCTTTGTGGAACTAGTAGGTTGTGATTAGCAGACTGTACCTCACTCAACCCCTTATACTGTAGTACACTATATCTTACCAGTCCTTAGAAGGACCTTTGTGGAACTGGTAGGTTGTGATTAGCAGACTGTACCTCACTCAACCCTATATACTGTAGTACACTATACCTTACCAGTCCTTAGAAGGACCTTTGTGGAACTAGTAGGTTGTGATTAGCAGACTGTACCTCAGTCCCTATACTGATAAAGGACTGCTGCCGAATAGGGCAGCAGTCAGCAGTAGTGCACCTCAACCGTACATATTGTGGACCTATAACAGTCCTTAAGGATTAGCAGACTGTACCTTACTCAACCCTATATACTCTACTACGCTATACCTTACCAGTCCTTAGAAGGACCTTTGTGGAACTAGTAGGTTGTGATTAGCAGACTGTACCTCACTCAACCCTATATACTGTAGTACACTATACCTTACCAGTCCTTAGAATGACCTTTGTGGAACTAGTAGGTTGTGATTAGCAGACTGTACCTCAGTCCCTATACTGATAAAGGACTGCTGCAGAATAGGGCAGCAGTCAGCAGTAGGGCACCTCAACCCTATATATTGTGGACCTATACCAGTCCTTAAGGATTAGCAGACTGTACCTCACGCAACCCTATATACTCTAGTACGCTATACCTTACCAGTCCTTAGAAGGACCTTTGTGGAACTAGTAGGTTGTGATTAGCAGACTGTACTTCACTCAACCCTATATATTGTAGTACACTATACCTTACCAGTTCTTATAAGGACCTTTGTGGAACTAGTAGGTTGTGATTAGCAGACTGTACCTCAGTCCATATACTGATAAAGGACTGCTGCAGAATAGGGCAGCAGTCAGCAGTAGTGCACCTCAACCCTATATATTGTGGACCTATACCAGTCCTTAAGGATTAGCAGACTGTACCTCACTCAACCCTATATACTCTAGTACGCTATACCTTACCAGTCCTGAGAAGGACCTTTGTGGAACTAGTAGGTTGTGATTAGCAGACTGTACCTCAGTCCCTATACTGATAAAGGACAGCTGCAGAATAGGGCAGCAGTCAGCAGTAGTGCACCTCAACCCTATATATTGTGGACCTATACCAGTCCTTAAGGATTAGCAGACTGTACCTCACTCAACCCTATATACTCTAGTACGCTATACCTTACCAGTCCTTAGAAGGACCTTTGTGGAACTAGTAGGTTGTGATTAGCAGACTGTACCTCACTCAACCCTATATACTGTAGTACACTATACCTTACCAGTCCTTATAAGGACCTTTGTGGAAATAGTAGGTTGTGATTAGCAGACTGTACCTCACTCAATCCTATATACTGTAGTACACTATACCTTACCAGTCCTTAGAAGGACCTTTGTGGAACTAGTAGGTTGTGATTAGCAGACTGTACCTCACTCAACTCTATATACTGTAGTACACTATACCTTACCAGTCCTTAGAAGGACCTTTGTGGAACTAGTAGGTTGTGATTAGCAGACAGTATCTCAGTCCCTATACTGATAAAGGATTGCTGCAGAATAGGGCAGCAGTCAGCAGTAGTGCACCTCAACCCTATATATTGTGGACCTATACCAGTCCTTAAGGATTAGCAGACTGTACCTCACTCAACCATATATACTCTAGTACGCTATACCTTACAAGTCCTTAGAAGGACCTTTGTGGAACTAGTAGGTTGTGATTAGCAGACTGTACCTCACTCAACCCTATATACTGTAGTACACTATACCTTACCAGTCCTTAGAAGGACCTTTGTGGAACTAGTAGGTTGTGATTAGCAGACTGTACCTCAGTCCCTATACTGATAAAGGACTGCTGCCGAATAGGGCAGCAGTCAGCAGTAGTGCACCTCAACCCTATATATTGTGGACCTATACCAGTCCTTAAGGATTAGCAGACTGTACCTCACTCAACCCTATATACTCTAGTACGCTATACCTTACCAGTCCTTAGAAGGACCTTTTGTGGAACTAGTAGGTTGTGATTAGCAGACTGTACCTCAGTCCCTATACTGATAAAGGACTGCTGCAGAATAGGGCAGCAGTCAGCAGTAGTGCACCATAACCCTATATATTGTGGACCTATACCAGTCCTTAAGGATTAGCAGACTGTACCTCACTCAACCCTATATACTCTAGTACGCTATACCTTACCAGTCCTTAGAAGGACCTTTGCGGAACTAGTAGGTTGTGATAAGCAGACTGTACCTCACTCAACCCCCTATACTGTAGTACACTATACCTTACCAGTCCTTAGAAGGACCTTTGTGTAACTAGTAGGTTGTGATTAGCAGACTGTACCTCACTCAACCCTATATACTGTAGTACACTATACCTTACCAGTCCTTATAAGGACCTTTGTGGAACTAGTAGGTTGTGATTAGCAGACTGTACCTCACTCAATCCTATATACTGTAGTACACTATACCTTACCAGTCCTTAGAATGACCTTTGTGGAACTAGTAGGTTGTGATTAGCAGACTGTACCTCAGTCCCTATACTGATAAAGGACTGCTGCAGAATAGGGCAGCAGCCAGCAGTAGGGCACCTCAACCCTATATATTGTGGACCTATACCAGTCCTTAAGGATTAGCAGACTGTACCTCACTCAACCCTATATACTGTAGTACGCTATACCTTACCAGTCCTTAGAAGGACCTTTGTGGAACTAGTAGGTTGTGATTAGCAGACTGTACCTCACTCAACCCTATATACTGTAGTACACTATACCTTACCAGTCCTTATAAGGACCTTTGTGGAACTAGTAGGTTGTGATTAGCAGACTGTACCTCAGTCCATATACTGATAAAGGACTGCTGCAGAATAGGGCAGCAGTCAGCAGTAGTGCACCTCAACCCTATATATTGTGGACCTATACCAGTCCTTAAGGATTAGCAGACTGTACCTCACTCAACCCTATATACTCTAGTACGCTATACCTTACCAGTCCTGAGAAGGACCTTTGTGGAACTAGTAGGTTGTGATTAGCAGACTGTACCTCACTCAACCCCCTATACTGTAGTACACTATATCTTACCAGTCCTTAGAAGGACCTTTGTGGAACTAGTAGGTTGTGATTAGCAGACTGTACCTCAGTCCCTATACTGATAAAGGACTGCTGCCGAATAGGGCAGCAGTTAGCAGTAGTGCACCTCAACCCTATATATTGTGGACTTATACCAGTCCTTAAGGATTAGCAGACTGTACCTCACTCAACCCTATATACTCTAGTACGCTATACCTTACAAGTCCTTAGAAGGGCCTTTGTGGAACTAGTAGGTTGTGATTAGCAGACTGTACCTCACTCAACCCCCTATACTGTAGTACACTATATCTTACCAGTCCTTAGAAGGACCTTTGTGGAACTAGTAGGTTGTGATTAGCAGACTGTACCTCACTCAACCCTATATACTGTAGTACACTATACCTTACCAGTCCTTAGAAGGACCTTTGTGAAACTAGTAGGTTGTGATTAGCAGACTGTACCTCAGTCCCTATACTGATAAAGGACTGCTGCCGAATAGGGCAGCAGTCAGCAGTAGTGCACCTCAAACCTACATATTGTGGACCTATACCAGTCCTTAAGGATTAGCAGACTGTACCTTACTCAACCCTATATACTCTAGTACGCTATACCTTACCAGTCCTTAGAAGGACCTTTGTGGAACTAGTAGGTTGTGATTAGCAGACTGTACCTCACTTAACCCTATATACTGTAGTACACTATACCTTACCAGTCCTTATAAGGACCTTTGTGGAACTAGTAGGTTGTGATTAGCAGACTGTACCTCACTCAACCCTATATACCAGTGATGGCGAACCTTGGCACCCCAGATGTTTTGGAACTACATTTCCCATGATGCTTATGCACTCTGCAGTGTAGCTGAGCATCATGGGAAATGTAGTTCCAAAACATCTGGGGTGCCAAGGTTCCCCATCACTGCTATATACTGTACTACACTATACCTTACCAGTCCTTAGAATGACCTTTGTGGAACTAGTAGGTTGTGATTAGCAGACTGTACCTCAGTCCATATACTGATAAAGGACTGCTGCAGAATAGGGCAGCAGTCAGCAGTAGTGCACCTCAACCCTATATATTGTGGACCTATACTAGTCCTTAAGGATTAGCAGACTGTACCTCACTCAACCCTATATACTCTAGTACGCTATACCTTACCAGTCCTTAGAAGGACCTTTGTGGAACTAGTAGGTTGTGATTAGCAGACTGTACCTCAGTCCCTATACTGATAAAGGATTGCTGCCGAATAGGGCAGCAGTCAGCAGTAGGGCACCTCAACCCTATATATTGTGGACCTATACCAGTCCTTAAGGAATAGCAGACTGTACCTCACTCAACCCTATATACTCTAGTACGCTATACCTTACCAGTCCTTAGAAGGACCTTTGTGAAACTAGTAGGTTGTGATTAGCAGACTGTACCTCACTCAACCCTATATACTGTAGTACACTATACCTTACCAGTCCTTAGAAGGACCTTTGTGAAACTAGTAGGTTGTGATTAGCAGACTGTACCTCAGTCCCTATACTGATAAAGGACTGCTGCCGAATAGGGCAGCAGTCAGCAGTATTGCACCTCAAACCTACATATTATGGACCTATACCAGTCCTTAAGGATTAGCAGACTGTACCTTACACAACCCTATATACTCTAGTATGCTATACCTTACCAGTCCTTAGAAGGACCTTTGTGGAACTAGTAGGTTGTGATTAGCAGACTGTACCTCACTCAACCCTATATACTGTAGTACACTATACCTTACCAGTCCTTATAAGGACCTTTGTGGAACTAGTAGGTTGTGATTAGCAGACTGTACCTCACCCAACCCTATATACTGTAGTACACTATACCTTACCAGTCCTTAGAATGACCTTTGTGGAACTAGTAGGTTGTGATTAGCAGACTGTACCTCAGTCCCTATACTTATAAAGGACTGCTGCAGAATAGGGCAGCAGTCAGCAGTAGGGCACCTCAACCCTATATATTGTGGACCTATACCAGTCCTTAAGGATTAGCAGACTGTACCTCACTCAACCCTATATACTCTAGTACGCTACACCTTACCAGTCCTTAGACGGACCTTTGTGGAACTAGTAGGTTGTGATTAGCAGACTTTACCTCACTCAACCCTATATACTGTAGTACACTATACCTTACCAGTCCTTATAAGGACCTTTGTGGAACTAGTAGTTTGTGATTAGGAGACTGTACCTCAGTCCATATACTGATAAAGGACTGCTGCCGAATAGGGCAGCAGTCAGCAGTAGTGCACCTCAACCCTATATATTGTGGACCTATACCAGTCCTTAAGGATTAGCAGACTGTACCTCACTCAACCCTATATACTCTAGTACGCTATACCTTACCAGTCCTTAGAAGGACCTTTGTGGAACCAGTAGGTTGTGATTAGCAGACTGTACCTCAGTCCCTATACTGATAAAGGACTGCTGCAGAATAGGGCAGCAGTCAGCAGTAGTGCACCATAACCCTATATATTGTAGACCTATACCAGTCCTTAAGGATTAGCAGACTGTACCTCACTCAACCCTATATACTCTAGTACGCTATACCTTACCAGTCCTTAGAAGGACCTTTGTGGAACTAGTAGGTTGTGATTAGCAGACTGTACCTCACTCAACCCCCTATACTGTAGTACACTATACCTTACCAGTCCTTAGAAGGACCTTTGTGGAACTAGTAGGTTGTGATTAGCAGACTGTACCTCACTCAACCCTATATACTGTAGTACACTATACCTTACCAGTCCTTATAAGGACCTTTGTGGAACTAGTAGGTTGTGATTAGCAGACTGTACCTCACTCAATCCTATATACTGTAGTACACTATACCTTACCAGTCCTTAGAATGACATTTGTGGAACTAGTAGGTTGTGATTAGCAGACTGTACCTCAGTCCCTATACTGATAAAGGACTGCTGCAGAATAGGGCAGCAGTCAGCAGTAGGGCACCTCAACCCTATATATTGTGGACCTATACCAGTCCTTAAGGATTAGCAGACTGTACCTCACTCAACCCTTTATACTGTAGTATGCTATACCTTACCAGTCCTTAGAAGGACCTTTGTGGAACTAGTAGGTTGTGATTAGCAGACTGTACCTCACTCAACCCTATATACTGTAGTACACTATACCTTACCAGTCCTTAGAAGGACCTTTGTGGAACTAGTAGGTTGTGATTAGCAGACTGTACCTCAGTCCATATACTGATAAAGGACTGCTGCAGAATAGGGCAGCAGTCAGCAGTAGTGCACCTCAACCCTATATATTGTGGACCTATACCAGTCCTTAAGGATTAGCAGACTGTACCTCACTCAACCCTATATACTCTAGTACGCTATACCTTACCAGTCCTGAGAAGGACCTTTGTGGAACTAGTAGGTTGTGATTAGCAGACTGTACCTCAGTCCCTATACTGATAAAGGACTGCTGCAGAATAGGGCAGCAGTCAGCAGTAGTGCACCATAACCCTATATATTGTGGACCTATACCAGTCCTTAAGGATTAGCAGACTGTACCTCACTCAACCCTATATACTCTAGTACACTATACCTTACCAGTCCTTAGAAGGACCTTTGTGGAACTAGTAGGTTGTGATTAGCAGACTGTACCTCACTCAACCCCCTATACTGTAGTACACTATACCTTACCAGTCCTTAGAAGGACCTTTGTGGAACTAGTAGGTTGTGATTAGCAGACTGTACCTCACTCAACCCTATATACTGTAGTACACTATACCTTACCAGTCCTTATAAGGACCTTTGTGGAACTAGTAGGTTGTGATTAGCAGACTGTACCTCACTCAATCCTATATACTGTAGTACACTATACCTTACCAGTCCTTAGAATGACATTTGTGGAACTAGTAGGTTGTGATTAGCAGACTGTACCTCAGTCCCTATACTGATAAAGGACTGCTGCAGAATAGGGCAGCAGTCAGCAGTAGGGCACCTCAACCCTATATATTGTGGACCTATACCAGTCCTTAAGGATTAGCAGACTGTACCTCACTCAACCCTTTATACTGTAGTATGCTATACCTTACCAGTCCTTAGAAGGACCTTTGTGGAACTAGTAGGTTGTGATTAGCAGACTGTACCTCACTCAACCCTATATACTGTAGTACACTATACCTTACCAGTCCTTAGAAGGACCTTTGTGGAACTAGTAGGTTGTGATTAGCAGACTGTACCTCAGTCCATATACTGATAAAGGACTGCTGCAGAATAGGGCAGCAGTCAGCAGTAGTGCACCTCAACCCTATATATTGTGGACCTATACCAGTCCTTAAGGATTAGCAGACTGTACCTCACTCAACCCTATATACTCTAGTACGCTATACCTTACCAGTCCTGAGAAGGACCTTTGTGGAACTAGTAGGTTGTGATTAGCAGACTGTACCTCAGTCCCTATACTGATAAAGGACAGCTGCAGAATAGGGCAGCAGTCAGCAGCAGTGCACCTCAACCCTATATATTGTGGACCTATACCAGTCCTTAAGGATTAGCAGACTGTACCTCACTGAACCCTATGTACTCTAGTACGCTATACCTTACCAGTCCTTAGAAGGACCTTTGTGGAACTAGTAGGTTGTGATTAGCAGACTGTACCTCACTCAACCCTACATACTGTAGTACACTATACCTTACCAGTCCTTATAAGGACCTTTGTGGAAAGAGTAGGTTGTGATTAGCAGACTGTACCTCACTCAATCCTATATACTGTAGTACACTATACCTTACCAGTCCTTAGAAGGACCTTTGTGGAACTAGTAGGTTGTGATTAGCAGACTGTACCTCACTCAACTCTATATACTGTAGTACACTATACCTTACCAGTCCTTAGAAGGACCTTTGTGGAACTAGTAGGTTGTGATTAGCAGACAGTATCTCAGTCCCTATACTGATAAAGGATTGCTGCAGAATAGGGCAGCAGTCAGCAGTAGTGCACCTCAACCCTATATATTGTGGACCTATACCAGTCCTTAAGGATTAGCAGACTGTACCTCACTCAACCCTATATACTCTAGTACGCTATACCTTACCAGTCCTTAGAAGGACCTTTGTGGAACTAGTAGGTTGTGATTAGCAGACTGTACCTCACTCAACCCTATATACTGTAGTACACTATACCTTACCAGTCCTTATAAGGACCTTTGTGGAAATAGTAGGTTGTGATTAGCAGACTGTACCTCACTCAATCCTATATACTGTAGTACACTATACCTTACCAGTCCTTAGAAGGACCTTTGTGGAACTAGTAGGTTGTGATTAGCAGACTGTACCTCACTCAACTCTATATACTGTAGTACACTATACCTTACCAGTCCTTAGAAGGACCTTTGTGGAACTAGTAGGTTGTGATTAGCAGACAGTATCTCAGTCCCTATACTGATAAAGGATTGCTGCAGAATAGGGCAGCAGTCAGCAGTAGTGCACCTCAACCCTATATATTGTGGACCTATACCAGTCCTTAAGGATTAGCAGACTGTACCTCACTCAACCATATATACTCTAGTACGCTATACCTTACAAGTCCTTAGAAGGACCTTTGTGGAACTAGTAGGTTGTGATTAGCAGACTGTACCTCACTCAACCCTATATACTGTAGTACACTATACCTTACCAGTCCTTAGAAGGACCTTTGTGGAACTAGTAGGTTGTGATTAGCAGACTGTACCTCAGTCCCTATACTGATAAAGGACTGCTGCCGAATAGGGCAGCAGTCAGCAGTAGTGCACCTCAACCCTATATATTGTGGACCTATACCAGTCCTTAAGGATTAGCAGACTGTACCTCACTCAACCCTATATACTCTAGTACGCTATACCTTACCAGTCCTTAGAAGGACCTTTTGTGGAACTAGTAGGTTGTGATTAGCAGACTGTACCTCAGTCCCTATACTGATAAAGGACTGCTGCAGAATAGGGCAGCAGTCAGCAGTAGTGCACCATAACCCTATATATTGTGGACCTATACCAGTCCTTAAGGATTAGCAGACTGTACCTCACTCAACCCTATATACTCTAGTACGCTATACCTTACCAGTCCTTAGAAGGACCTTTGCGGAACTAGTAGGTTGTGATAAGCAGACTGTACCTCACTCAACCCCCTATACTGTAGTACACTATACCTTACCAGTCCTTAGAAGGACCTTTGTGTAACTAGTAGGTTGTGATTAGCAGACTGTACCTCACTCAACCCTATATACTGTAGTACACTATACCTTACCAGTCCTTATAAGGACCTTTGTGGAACTAGTAGGTTGTGATTAGCAGACTGTACCTCACTCAATCCTATATACTGTAGTACACTATACCTTACCAGTCCTTAGAATGACCTTTGTGGAACTAGTAGGTTGTGATTAGCAGACTGTACCTCAGTCCCTATACTGATAAAGGACTGCTGCAGAATAGGGCAGCAGCCAGCAGTAGGGCACCTCAACCCTATATATTGTGGACCTATACCAGTCCTTAAGGATTAGCAGACTGTACCTCACTCAACCCTATATACTGTAGTACGCTATACCTTACCAGTCCTTAGAAGGACCTTTGTGGAACTAGTAGGTTGTGATTAGCAGACTGTACCTCACTCAACCCTATATACTGTAGTACACTATACCTTACCAGTCCTTATAAGGACCTTTGTGGAACTAGTAGGTTGTGATTAGCAGACTGTACCTCAGTCCATATACTGATAAAGGACTGCTGCAGAATAGGGCAGCAGTCAGCAGTAGTGCACCTCAACCCTATATATTGTGGACCTATACCAGTCCTTAAGGATTAGCAGACTGTACCTCACTCAACCCTATATACTCTAGTACGCTATACCTTACCAGTCCTGAGAAGGACCTTTGTGGAACTAGTAGGTTGTGATTAGCAGACTGTACCTCACTCAACCCCCTATACTGTAGTACACTATATCTTACCAGTCCTTAGAAGGACCTTTGTGGAACTAGTAGGTTGTGATTAGCAGACTGTACCTCAGTCCCTATACTGATAAAGGACTGCTGCCGAATAGGGCAGCAGTTAGCAGTAGTGCACCTCAACCCTATATATTGTGGACTTATACCAGTCCTTAAGGATTAGCAGACTGTACCTCACTCAACCCTATATACTCTAGTACGCTATACCTTACAAGTCCTTAGAAGGGCCTTTGTGGAACTAGTAGGTTGTGATTAGCAGACTGTACCTCACTCAACCCCCTATACTGTAGTACACTATATCTTACCAGTCCTTAGAAGGACCTTTGTGGAACTAGTAGGTTGTGATTAGCAGACTGTACCTCACTCAACCCTATATACTGTAGTACACTATACCTTACCAGTCCTTAGAAGGACCTTTGTGAAACTAGTAGGTTGTGATTAGCAGACTGTACCTCAGTCCCTATACTGATAAAGGACTGCTGCCGAATAGGGCAGCAGTCAGCAGTAGTGCACCTCAAACCTACATATTGTGGACCTATACCAGTCCTTAAGGATTAGCAGACTGTACCTTACTCAACCCTATATACTCTAGTACGCTATACCTTACCAGTCCTTAGAAGGACCTTTGTGGAACTAGTAGGTTGTGATTAGCAGACTGTACCTCACTTAACCCTATATACTGTAGTACACTATACCTTACCAGTCCTTATAAGGACCTTTGTGGAACTAGTAGGTTGTGATTAGCAGACTGTACCTCACTCAACCCTATATACCAGTGATGGCGAACCTTGGCACCCCAGATGTTTTGGAACTACATTTCCCATGATGCTTATGCACTCTGCAGTGTAGCTGAGCATCATGGGAAATGTAGTTCCAAAACATCTGGGGTGCCAAGGTTCCCCATCACTGCTATATACTGTACTACACTATACCTTACCAGTCCTTAGAATGACCTTTGTGGAACTAGTAGGTTGTGATTAGCAGACTGTACCTCACTCAACCCTATATACTGTAGTACACTATACCTTGCCAGTCCTTATAAGGACCTTTGTGGAACTAGTAGGTTGTGATTAGCAGACTGTACCTCAGTCCATATACTGATAAAGGACTGCTGCAGAATAGGGCAGCAGTCAGCAGTAGTGCACCTCAACCCTATATATTGTGGACCTATACTAGTCCTTAAGGATTAGCAGACTGTACCTCACTCAACCCTATATACTCTATTACGCTATACCTTACCAGTCCTTAGAAGGACCTTTGTGGAACTAGTAGGTTGTGATTAGCAGACTGTACCTCAGTCCCTATACTGATAAAGGATTGCTGCCGAATAGGGCAGCAGTCAGCAGTAGGGCACCTCAACCCTATATATTGTGGACCTATACCAGTCCTTAAGGAATAGCAGACTGTACCTCACTCAACCCTATATACTCTAGTACGCTATACCTTACCAGTCCTTAGAAGGACCTTTGTGAAACTAGTAGGTTGTGATTAGCAGACTGTACCTCACTCAACCCTATATACTGTAGTACACTATACCTTACCAGTCCTTAGAAGGACCTTTGTGAAACTAGTAGGTTGTGATTAGCAGACTGTACCTCAGTCCCTATACTGATAAAGGACTGCTGCCGAATAGGGCAGCAGTCAGCAGTATTGCACCTCAAACCTACATATTATGGACCTATACCAGTCCTTAAGGATTAGCAGACTGTACCTTACACAACCCTATATACTCTAGTATGCTATACCTTACCAGTCCTTAGAAGGACCTTTGTGGAACTAGTAGGTTGTGATTAGCAGACTGTACCTCACTCAACCCTATATACTGTAGTACACTATACCTTACCAGTCCTTATAAGGACCTTTGTGGAACTAGTAGGTTGTGATTAGCAGACTGTACCTCACCCAACCCTATATACTGTAGTACACTATACCTTACCAGTCCTTAGAATGACCTTTGTGGAACTAGTAGGTTGTGATTAGCAGACTGTACCTCAGTCCCTATACTTATAAAGGACTGCTGCAGAATAGGGCAGCAGTCAGCAGTAGGGCTCCTCAACCCTATATATTGTGGACCTATACCAGTCCTTAAGGATTAGCAGACTGTACCTCACTCAACCCTATATACTCTAGTACGCTACACCTTACCAGTCCTTAGACGGACCTTTGTGGAACTAGTAGGTTGTGATTAGCAGACTTTACCTCACTCAACCCTATATACTGTAGTACACTATACCTTACCAGTCCTTATAAGGACCTTTGTGGAACTAGTAGTTTGTGATTAGGAGACTGTACCTCAGTCCATATACTGATAAAGGACTGCTGCCGAATAGGGCAGCAGTCAGCAGTAGTGCACCTCAACCCTATATATTGTGGACCTATACCAGTCCTTAAGGATTAGCAGACTGTACCTCACTCAACCCTATATACTCTAGTACGCTATACCTTACCAGTCCTTAGAAGGACCTTTGTGGAACCAGTAGGTTGTGATTAGCAGACTGTACCTCAGTCCCTATACTGATAAAGGACTGCTGCAGAATAGGGCAGCAGTCAGCAGTAGTGCACCATAACCCTATATATTGTAGACCTATACCAGTCCTTAAGGATTAGCAGACTGTACCTCACTCAACCCTATATACTCTAGTACGCTATACCTTACCAGTCCTTAGAAGGACCTTTGTGGAACTAGTAGGTTGTGATTAGCAGACTGTACCTCACTCAACCCCCTATACTGTAGTACACTATACCTTACCAGTCCTTAGAAGGACCTTTGTGGAACTAGTAGGTTGTGATTAGCAGACTGTACCTCACTCAACCCTATATACTGTAGTACACTATACCTTACCAGTCCTTATAAGGACCTTTGTGGAACTAGTAGGTTGTGATTAGCAGACTGTACCTCACTCAATCCTATATACTGTAGTACACTATACCTTACCAGTCCTTAGAATGACATTTGTGGAACTAGTAGGTTGTGATTAGCAGACTGTACCTCAGTCCCTATACTGATAAAGGACTGCTGCAGAATAGGGCAGCAGTCAGCAGTAGGGCACCTCAACCCTATATATTGTGGACCTATACCAGTCCTTAAGGATTAGCAGACTGTACCTCACTCAACCCTTTATACTGTAGTATGCTATACCTTACCAGTCCTTAGAAGGACCTTTGTGGAACTAGTAGGTTGTGATTAGCAGACTGTACCTCACTCAACCCTATATACTGTAGTACACTATACCTTACCAGTCCTTAGAAGGACCTTTGTGGAACTAGTAGGTTGTGATTAGCAGACTGTACCTCAGTCCATATACTGATAAAGGACTGCTGCAGAATAGGGCAGCAGTCAGCAGTAGTGCACCTCAACCCTATATATTGTGGACCTATACC
Organism: Lithobates pipiens; assembly: GCF_037356315.1. Lineage (NCBI taxonomy): Eukaryota > Metazoa > Chordata > Amphibia > Anura > Ranidae > Lithobates > Lithobates pipiens. The sequence continues at coordinate 155,020,138 of NW_027507784.1, forward strand.
AGTCCTTAAGGATTAGCAGACTGTACCTCACTCAACCCTATATACTCTAGTACGCTATACCTTACCAGTCCTGAGAAGGACCTTTGTGGAACTAGTAGGTTGTGATTAGCAGACTGTACCTCAGTCCCTATACTGATAAAGGACTGCTGCAGAATAGGGCAGCAGTCAGCAGTAGTGCACCATAACCCTATATATTGTGGACCTATACCAGTCCTTAAGGATTAGCAGACTGTACCTCACTCAACCCTATATACTCTAGTACACTATACCTTACCAGTCCTTAGAAGGACCTTTGTGGAACTAGTAGGTTGTGATTAGCAGACTGTACCTCACTCAACCCCCTATACTGTAGTACACTATACCTTACCAGTCCTTAGAAGGACCTTTGTGGAACTAGTAGGTTGTGATTAGCAGACTGTACCTCACTCAACCCTATATACTGTAGTACACTATACCTTACCAGTCCTTATAAGGACCTTTGTGGAACTAGTAGGTTGTGATTAGCAGACTGTACCTCACTCAATCCTATATACTGTAGTACACTATACCTTACCAGTCCTTAGAATGACATTTGTGGAACTAGTAGGTTGTGATTAGCAGACTGTACCTCAGTCCCTATACTGATAAAGGACTGCTGCAGAATAGGGCAGCAGTCAGCAGTAGGGCACCTCAACCCTATATATTGTGGACCTATACCAGTCCTTAAGGATTAGCAGACTGTACCTCACTCAACCCTTTATACTGTAGTATGCTATACCTTACCAGTCCTTAGAAGGACCTTTGTGGAACTAGTAGGTTGTGATTAGCAGACTGTACCTCACTCAACCCTATATACTGTAGTACACTATACCTTACCAGTCCTTAGAAGGACCTTTGTGGAACTAGTAGGTTGTGATTAGCAGACTGTACCTCAGTCCATATACTGATAAAGGACTGCTGCAGAATAGGGCAGCAGTCAGCAGTAGTGCACCTCAACCCTATATATTGTGGACCTATACCAGTCCTTAAGGATTAGCAGACTGTACCTCACTCAACCCTATATACTCTAGTACGCTATACCTTACCAGTCCTGAGAAGGACCTTTGTGGAACTAGTAGGTTGTGATTAGCAGACTGTACCTCAGTCCCTATACTGATAAAGGACAGCTGCAGAATAGGGCAGCAGTCAGCAGCAGTGCACCTCAACCCTATATATTGTGGACCTATACCAGTCCTTAAGGATTAGCAGACTGTACCTCACTGAACCCTATGTACTCTAGTACGCTATACCTTACCAGTCCTTAGAAGGACCTTTGTGGAACTAGTAGGTTGTGATTAGCAGACTGTACCTCACTCAACCCTACATACTGTAGTACACTATACCTTACCAGTCCTTATAAGGACCTTTGTGGAAAGAGTAGGTTGTGATTAGCAGACTGTACCTCACTCAATCCTATATACTGTAGTACACTATACCTTACCAGTCCTTAGAAGGACCTTTGTGGAACTAGTAGGTTGTGATTAGCAGACTGTACCTCACTCAACTCTATATACTGTAGTACACTATACCTTACCAGTCCTTAGAAGGACCTTTGTGGAACTAGTAGGTTGTGATTAGCAGACAGTATCTCAGTCCCTATACTGATAAAGGATTGCTGCAGAATAGGGCAGCAGTCAGCAGTAGTGCACCTCAACCCTATATATTGTGGACCTATACCAGTCCTTAAGGATTAGCAGACTGTACCTCACTCAACCATATATACTCTAGTACGCTATACCTTACCAGTCCTTAGAAGGACCTTTGTGGAACTAGTAGGTTGTGATTAACAGACTGTACCTCACTCAACCCTATATACTGTAGTACACTATACCTTACCAGTCATTAGAAGGACCTTTGTGGAACTAGTAGGTTGTGATTAGCAGACTGTACCTCACTCAACCCTATATACTCTAGTACGCTATACCTTACCAGTCCTTAGAAGGACCTTTGTGGAACTAGTAGGTTGTGATTAGCAGACTGTACCTCAGTCCCTATACTGATAAAGGATTGCTGCAGAAAAGGGCAGCAGTCAGCAGTAGTGCACCTCAACCCTATATATTGTGGACCTATACCAGTCCTTAAGGATTATCAGACTATACCTCACTCAACCCTATATACTCTAGTATGCTATACCTTACCAGTCCTTAGAAGGACCTTTGTGGAACTAGTAGGTTGTGATTAGCAGACTGTACCTCACTCAATCCTATATACTGTAGTACACTATACCTTACCAGTCCTTAGAATGACCTTTGTGGAACTAGTAGGTTGTGATTAGCAGACTGTACCTCAGTCCCTATACTGATAAAGGACTGCTGCAGAATAGGGCAGCAGCCAGCAGTAGGGCACCTCAACCCTATATATTGTGGACCTATACCAGTCCTTAAGGATTAGCAGACTGTACCTCACTCAACCCTATATACTGTAGTACGCTATACCTTACCAGTCCTTAGAAGGACCTTTGTGGAACTAGTAGGTTGTGATTAGCAGACTGTACCTCACTCAACCCTATATACTGTAGTACACTATACCTTACCAGTCCTTATAAGGACCTTTGTGGAACTAGTAGGTTGTGATTAGCAGACTGTACCTCAGTCCATATACTGATAAAGGACTGCTGCAGAAAAGGGCAGCAGTCAGCAGTAGTGCACCTCAACCCTATATATTGTGGACCTATACCAGTCCTTAAGGATTAGCAGACTGTACCTCACTCAACCCTATATACTCTAGTACGCTATACCTTACCAGTCCTGAGAAGGACCTTTGTGGAACTAGTAGGTTGTGATTAGCAGACTGTACCTCACTCAACCCCCTATACTGTAGTACACTATATCTTACCAGTCCTTAGAAGGACCTTTGTGGAACTAGTAGGTTGTGATTAGCAGACTGTACCTCAGTCCCTATACTGATAAAGGACTGCTGCCGAATAGGGCAGCAGTTAGCAGTAGTGCACCTCAACCCTATATATTGTGGACTTATACCAGTCCTTAAGGATTAGCAGACTGTACCTCACTCAACCCTATATACTCTAGTATGCTATACCTTACAAGTTCTTAGAAGGACCTTTGTGGAACTAGTAGGTTGTGATTAGCAGACTGTACCTCACTCAACCCCCTATACTGTAGTACACTATATCTTACCAGTCCTTAGAAGGACCTTTGTGGAACTAGTAGGTTGTGATTAGCAGACTGTACCTCACTCAACCCTATATACTGTAGTACACTATACCTTACCAGTCCTTAGAAGGACCTTTGTGAAACTAGTAGGTTGTGATTAGCAGACTGTACCTCAGTCCCTATATTGATAAAGGACTGCTGCCGAATAGGGCAGCAGTCAGCAGTAGTGCACCTCAAACCTACATATTGTGGACCTATACCAGTCCTTAAGGATTAGCAGACTGTACCTTACTCAACCCTATATACTCTAGTACGCTATACCTTACCAGTCCTTAGAAGGACCTTTGTGGAACTAGTAGGTTGTGATTAGCAGACTGTACCTCACTTAACCCTATATACTGTAGTACACTATACCTTACCAGTCCTTATAAGGACCTTTGTGGAACTAGTAGGTTGTGATTAGCAGACTGTACCTCACTCAACCCTATATACCAGTGATGGCGAACCTTGGCACCCCAGATGTTTTGGAACTACATTTCCCATGATGCTTATGCACTCTGCAGTGTAGTTGAGCATCATGGGAAATGTAGTTCCAAAACATCTGGGGTGCCAAGGTTCCCCATCACTGCTATATACTGTAGTACACTATACCTTACCAGTCCTTAGAATGACCTTTGTGGAACTAGTAGGTTGTGATTAGCAGACTGTACCTCACTCAACCCTATATACTGTAGTACACTATACCTTACCAGTCCTTATAAGGACCTTTGTGGAACTAGTAGGTTGTGATTAGCAGACTGTACCTCAGTCCATATACTGATAAAGGACTGCTGCAGAATAGGGCAGCAGTCAGCAGTAGTGCACCTCAACCCTATATATTGTGGACCTATACCAGTCCTTAAGGATTAGCAGACTGTACCTCACTCAACCCTATATACTCTAGTACGCTATACCTTACCAGTCCTTAGAAGGACCTTTGTGGAACTAGTAGGTTGTGATTAGCAGACTGTACCTCAGTCCCTATACTGATAAAGGATTGCTGCCGAATAGGGCAGCAGTCAGCAGTAGGGCACCTCAACCCTATATATTGTGGACCTATACCAGTCCTTAAGGAATAGCAGACTGTACCTCACTCAACCCTATATACTCTAGTACGCTATACCTTACCAGTCCTTAGAAGGACCTTTGTGGAACTAGTAGGTTGTGATTAGCAGACTGTACCTCACTCAACCCTACATACTGTAGTACACTATACCTTACCAGTCCTTAGAAGGACCTTTGTGAAACTAGTAGGTTGTGATTAGCAGACTGTACCTCAGTCCCTATACTGATAAAGGACTGCTGCCGAATAGGGCAGCAGTCAGCAGTATTGCACCTCAAACCTACATATTATGGACCTATACCAGTCCTTAAGGATTAGCAGACTGTACCTTACACAACCCTATATACTCTAGTATGCTATACCTTACCAGTCCTTAGAAGGACCTTTGTGGAACTAGTAGGTTGTGATTAGCAGACTGTACCTCACTCAACCCTATATACTGTAGTACACTATACCTTACCAGTCCTTATAAGGACCTTTGTGGAACTAGTAGGTTGTGATTAGCAGACTGTACCTCACCCAACCCTATATACTGTAGTACACTATACCTTACCAGTCCTTAGAATGACCTTTGTGGAACTAGTAGGTTGTGATTAGCAGACTGTACCTCAGTCCCTATACTTATAAAGGACTGCTGCAGAATAGGGCAGCAGTCAGCAGTAGGGCACCTCAACCCTATATATTGTGGACCTATACCAGTCCTTAAGGATTAGCAGACTGTTCCTCACTCAACCCTATATACTCTAGTACGCTACACCTTACCAGTCCTTAGACGGACCTTTGTGGAACTAGTAGGTTGTGATTAGCAGACTTTACCTCACTCAACCCTATATACTGTAGTACACTATACCTTACCAGTCCTTATAAGGACCTTTGTGGAACTAGTAGTTTGTGATTAGGAGACTGTACCTCAGTCCATATACTGATAAAGGACTGCTGCCGAATAGGGCAGCAGTCAGCAGTAGTGCACCTCAACCCTATATATTGTGGACCTATACCAGTCCTTAAGGATTAGCAGACTGTACCTCACTCAACCCTATATACTCTAGTACGCTATACCTTACCAGTCCTTAGAAAGACCTTTGTGGAACCAGTAGGTTGTGATTAGCAGACTGTACCTCAGTCCCTATACTGATAAAGGACTGCTGCAGAATAGGGCAGCAGTCAGCAGTAGTGCACCATAACCCTATATATTGTGGACCTATACCAGTCCTTAAGGATTAGCACACTGTACCTCACTCAACCCTATATACTCTAGTACGCTATACCTTACCAGTCCTTAGAAGGACCTTTGTGGAACTAGTAGGTTGTGATTAGCAGACTGTACCTCACTCAACCCCCTATACTGTAGTACACTATACCTTACCAGTCCTTAGAAGGACCTTTGTGGAACTAGTAGGTTGTGATTAGCAGACTGTACCTCACTCAACCCTATATACTGTAGTACACAATACCTTGCCAGTCCTTATAAGGACCTTTGTGGAACTAGTAGGTTGTGATTAGCAGACTGTACCTCACTCAATCCTATATACTGTAGTACACTATACCTTACCAGTCCTTAGAATGACATTTGTGGAACTAGTAGGTTGTGATTAGCAGACTGTACCTCAGTCCCTATACTGATAAAGGACTGCTGCAGAATAGGGCAGCAGTCAGCAGTAGGGCACCTCAACCCTATATATTGTGGACCTATACCAGTCCTTAAGGATTAGCAGACTGTACCTCACTCAACCCTTTATACTGTAGTATGCTATACCTTACCAGTCCTTAGAAGGACCTTTGTGGAACTAGTAGGTTGTGATTAGCAGACTGTACCTCACTCAACCCTATATACTGTAGTACACTATACCTTACCAGTCCTTATAAGGACCTTTGTGGAACTAGTAGGTTGTGATTAGCAGACTGTACCTCAGTCCATATACTGATAAAGGACTGCTGCAGAATAGGGCAGCAGTCAGCAGTAGTGCACCTCAACCCTATATATTGTGGACCTATACCAGTCCTTAAGGATTAGCAGACTGTACCTCACTCAACCCTATATACTCTAGTACGCTATACCTTACCAGTCCTGAGAAGGACCTTTGTGGAACTAGTAGGTTGTGATTAGCAGACTGTACCTCAGTCCCTATACTGATAAAGGACAGCTGCAGAATAGGGCAGCAGTCAGCAGCAGTGCACCTCAACCCTATATATTGTGGACCTATACCAGTCCTTAAGGGTTAGCAGACTGTACCTCACTGAACCCTATGTACTCTAGTACGCTATACCTTACCAGTCCTTAGAAGGACCTTTGTGGAACTAGTAGGTTGTGATTAGCAGACTGTACCTCACTCAACCCTATATACTGTAGTACACTATACCTTGCCAGTCCTTATAAGGACCTTTGTGGAAATAGTAGGTTATGATTAGCAGACTGTACCTCACTCAATCCTATATACTGTAGTACACTATACCTTACCAGTCCTTAGAAGGACCTTTGTGGAACTAGTAGGTTGTGATTAGCAGACTGTACCTCACTCAACTCTATATACTGTAGTACACTATACCTTACCAGTCCTTAGAAGGACCTTTGTGGAACTAGTAGGTTGTGATTAGCAGACAGTATCTCAGTCCCTATACTGATAAAGGATTGCTGCAGAATAGGGCAGCAGTCAGCAGTAGTGCACCTCAACCCTATATATTGTGGACCTATACCAGTCCTTAAGGATTAGCAGACTGTACCTCACTCAACCATATATACTCTAGTACGCTATACCTTACCAGTCCTTAGAAGGACCTTTGTGGAACTAGTAGGTTGTGATTAACAGACTGTACCTCACTCAACCCTATATACTGTAGTACACTATACCTTACCAGTCCTTAGAAGGACCTTTGTGGAACTAGTAGGTTGTGATTAGCAGACTGTAGCTCACTCAACCCTATATACTCTAGTATGCTATACCTTACCAGTCCTTAGAAGGACCTTTGTGGAACTAGTAGGTTGTGATTAGCAGACTGTACCTCAGTCCCTATACTGATAAAGGACTGCTGCAGAAAAGGGCAGCAGTCAGCAGTAGTGCACCTCAACCCTATATATTGTGGACCTATACCAGTCCTTAAGGATTATCAGACTATACCTCACTCAACCCTATATACTCTAGTATGCTATACCTTACCAGTCCTTAGAAGGACCTTTGTGGAACTAGTAGGTTGTGATTAGCAGACTGTACCTCACTCAACCCTATATACTGTAGTACACTATACCTTACCAGTCCTTAGAAGGACCTTTGTGGAACTAGTAGGTTGTGATTAGCAGACAGTATCTCAGTCCCTATACTGATAAAGGACTGCTGCAGAATAGGGCAGCAGTCAGCAATAGTGCACCTCAACCCTATATATTGTGGACCTATACCAGTCCTTAAGGATTAGCAGACTGTACCTCACTCAACCATATATACTCTAGTACGCTATACCTTACCAGTCCTTAGAAGGACCTTTGTGGAACTAGTAGGTTGTGATTAACAGACTGTACCTCACTCAATCCTATATACTGTAGTACACTATACCTTACCAGTCCTTAGAAGGACCTTTGTGGAACTAGTAGGTTGTGATTAGCAGACTGTACCTCACTCACCCCTATATACTGTAGTACACTATACCTTACCAGTCCTTATAAGGACCTTTGTGGAACTAGTAGGTTGTGACTAGCAGACTGTACCTCAGTCCCTATACTGATAAAGGACTGCTGCAGAATAGAGCAGCAGTCAGCAGTAGTGCACCTCAACCCTATATATTGTGGACCTATACCAGTCCTTAGGGATTAGCAGACTGTACCTCACTCAACCCTATATACTCTAGTACGCTATACCTTACTAGTCCTTAGAAGGACCTTTGTTGAACTAGTAGGTTGTGATTAGCAGACTGTACCTCAGTCCCTATACTGATAAAGGACTGCTGCAGAATATGGCAGCAGTCAGCAGTAGTGCACCTCAACCCTATATATTGTGGACCTATACCAGTCCTTAAGGATTAGCAGACTGTACCTCACTCAACCCTATATACTCTAGTATGCTATACCTTACCAGTCCTTAGAAGGACCTTTGTGGAACTAGTAGGTTGTGATTAGCCGACTGTACCTCACTCAACCCTATATACGGTAGTACACTATACCTTACCAGTCCTTAGAAGGACCTTTGTGGAACTAGTAGGTTGTGATTAGCAAACTGTACCTCACTCAACCCTATATACTGTAGTACACTATACCTTACCAGTCCTTATAAGGACCTTTGTGGAACTAGTAGGTTGTGTTTAGCAGACTGTATCTCAGTCCCTATACTGATAAAGGACTGCTGCAGAATAGGGCAGCAGTCAGCAGTAGTGCACCTCAACCCTATATATTGTGGACCTATACCAGTCCTTAATGATTAGCAGACTGTACCTCACTCAACCCCATAAACTCTAGTATGCTATACCTTACCAGTCCTTAGAAGGACCTTTGTGGAACTAGTAGGTTGTGATTAGCAGACTGTACCTCAGTCCCTATACTTATAAAGGACTACTGCAGCAGAAAGGCAGCAGTCAAGTATAATATTTTTTCTATATTTGGAAGAAAGAATATTATACGTGTATAAGCCTATTACCATACCAGTCCTGAAAAGGACCTTTGTGGACCTAATAGTAATAGCTACTGATTAACCTGACTGTCCCTCACTGCCACACACAGCTTCCTGCCTGTCCCTATTTAAACTGACAAAACACAGGCTGCTTCAACAATAACTTGAATAGCACTCAATACTATATCCTGTACTACTACACCATACCAGTCCTGAAAAGGACTTTTGTGGACCTAATAGTAACAGCTAATGATTAAACTGACTGTCCCTCTCTGCAACACACAGCGTCCTATCTGTCCCTCTCTCAGCCCTGACAAAAGACAATCTGCAGCAACAATAATTTGAATAGCAGTGCCTCAAACCTATATCCTGAACTACACCTATACAATACCAGTCCTTAAAATAACTTTTGTGGACCTAATAGCTAGCGATTTGGGTCACTGCAGTCTCTCCCTGCTCCACACAGCAACTTCTCCCTATAGTGACAGTAGAAAGAATGTAAAATGTCCGCGGATCGGGTCTATTTAGAAGTTAGGGGGAATGTCCAAGTGTCCATGTGCTGTAATGTCTCAATTGGCTGTCCTGTACCCCATGATGGATGTGTCATCATAGGTCAAAGTTCTTTTACACAGTAAACACGTAAGTCCGCCGGGCGAACAGTGGCAATAGTCCGCCAAACGGGCGGACCGCGAACAGCCGAAATTTGGCGCGAACCGACCGCGGGGGGAACAGTTCAGCCATCCCTGATCGGGGGTAAAGCGCCGCTATTTTTAGTGGCACTTTACTGTCAATTTTGCTGCTCTATTAGGCTGCTAGCGGGGTGCTTTTATCCCCCCGCTAGCGACCGAGAAAGAGTTAAAACCACCGTGAAGCAATGCTGCAGCAGAGCTATGCCGGCGGTATAGCCGCACTACCCCATTAATTTCAATGGGCAGAAGCAGTTTAGGAGGGATGTATACACCACTCCTTCACCACTCCAAAGATACTGCTAGCAGGACTTTTTTTTATCTTCCTGCCAGCGCACGGCTCCAGTGTGAAAGCCCTCATGGCTTTCACATTGAGGAGACAGCAGCATCTCTTTCAGGGCGCTTTGCATGCGCTATTTTTAGTGTTATAGTGCCTGCAAAGTGCCCCAGTGTCAAAGGGATCTTACAACTGCTGCAAATCCTAGTTTGCCTTCTGTTTGCAGAACAGACTTTATTACTGCTAGGCAGATTGAAAGTCACAAATTAAAGCGGTTGTAAAATCTTTTTTTTTTTTATAAAAAAATAAATAATCAGGCATTTATTACCTGCTCTGTGCAATGGTATTGGCTCTGAACCCTCCTCTTGTGAGCTCCCCTGTCCGCACCCTCAGCTCCTCCTTTTCTTTGTCTGGCCCCATAACACAGCTTGGTCCCACCCCAACTCCCCCCCCCCCCCCTCACTGGAGTTGATTGACAGCAGCTATCTGCAAAGCCTGTGAGAACAAGGAGAGAGGAGAAAAGACTTGAAGCCGGGCACAGTGCTGGATCAATAAAGGGCTCAGGTGAGTGCTAGAGAGGGGGAGGGGGTAACAGGCAGTACAATCTCTTTTACCTTAATGCAGAGTAGGGATGAGCTTCGTGTTCGAGTCGAACATACGTTCGTCTCGAACATCGGCTGTTCGCCCGTTCGGCGAATTCCGAACGCTATGGGCCGTTCGCGCCAAATTCGTGTGGCGCTCACGGCCCGCAATGCACTGTGTCATCGCAGTGCATTTCTGGCTCATGATTGGCCAAGCATGCACTGTAACCCCGCATGCTTGGCCAATCACAGCGCCAGCAGCGAGGAGAGCCATGATTGGCCACAGGCAGGATGCCTGTGGCCAATCATAGCTCAGGCTGTGTAGTGCACGCCCCACACTATATAAGGCCGCCAGCGCGGCGGGCTAGTGTAGTGTGTTGGCGTCTGAAGCAGTTAGTGGGTGTTCTGTGTACCTTCAACACAGTATACACCGATCGTTTTCGGCCGATTTTCGATCTTGCTGTTGTGTAGTGGTTGTTGTCTGTGTGCCCTGACCGCAGTATACACCGCTATATTCACCTCACCTATATAGCTAGTGATCTATCTTTTATAATAGAGCTTGCAGTCAGTAGTGTTAGGAGCTTGTGCGTGCTGTCTGCGTGCTCTGTACCCAGTACACACCGCTATATCCACCTACATACCTCTTATCTATTTGAGCGCACTTGCCATCTGCAGGAGTTATTGGAAGTTGTGTGTGCCTCCAGCACAGCACAGTATACATCTGTATATACCCCTTTATCTCTGGTGTTCTATAAAAAAGGCATCTGCAGGAGTTAGTGGGTTTTTTGTGCCTCCAGCACAATATACACCTGTATCTAGCCTTTATTGCTGTTCTCTAATAGAGCCATCTGCAGGGCTTAGTGGGTGTTGTGTGACTCAATTACAGTATACCCCTTTATCTCTGGTGTTCTATAATAAAGGCATCTGCAGGAGTTAGTGGGTGTTGTGTGACTCCAGCACAATATACACCTGTATCTACCGTTTATTGCTGTTCTCTAATAGAGCCATCTGCAGGGCTTAGTGGGTGTTGTGTGACTCCATTACACTGCTGTTTTACCCAACTCCCTTCAGGCCATTACCATGTCTGGAAGGCCAGCAAGGAAAGGCAGACTGGCGCGAGCCGATAAAAGAGGGCAAGCAGGCTCTGTGTCTAGAGACAACAGTGCTGGTCGTGGACGCGGTGCATTGTCATCAGCACGTGGCCATGGGACACGCTTGTCCTTCTTTTCGGCAGCTGGACATGTTGAACCACAACATGCCAACGATTTGGTAGAGTGGATGACCAAGCCCTCTTCATCCTCCTCATCCTCTCTCACCCAGTCTCAGGGTACTAGCAAAGCAGCTGCCAACGCATCGTCTTCCCTCCTCTCAATGTCATCATCAGTGACTCCTTCCCTAGACCCACCACGTCCTCCTGAGGAGTCTCCTGAACTCTTTGAGCACAGTGTTAGGTACATGCTCCAGGAGGATGCCCAGTGTTTTGTGGGCTCTGATGATGACACTCAGCTAGAGGAAGACAGTAGCGTGAGCGCAGAGAGAGGGGATGCTCAAGAAGGACAGCAATCTGGCAGTCATGTTCCACAAGCTGCAGCATACTGCCAGGTTTGCTACAGCGATGAAGAGGGAGGGGATGATGAGGGCACTGACTCCACGTGGGTGCCTGGAAGGAGAGAGGAGGAGGAGGAGGAGGAGGAGGAGGCACATGTCCAACGAGGCAGGATGCCCTCCGGGGGCCAGCTTAGGGGCAGCACACCGACTGAATCACACCGCAGAGCTCCGCCTGTGCAGGGTGCTGCCTCTGCACGTTATTCTAAAAGTTCTTTGGTGTGGGCCTTTTTTGAGACGAATGCATCAGAGTGCTGTTATTTGCAACATATGTCTCAAGCGTATCTCGCGTGGCCAAAACATCAGCCGCTTGGGCACCACATGCTTGACCAGACATATGTTGACCTGCCATGCAGCTCGTTGGCAAGCGTACCTCAAAGACCCACACCAAAGAACAAAGCGGACCTCTCCTTGCTCCTCATCAGCTGGCATCTCCAACCCCACTAGACCTTCAGTCCTCTCTGAAACCTGCTCTGAGAGGAATGAAGGTGTAGAATTAGGTGTGTCACAGCCAAGTGCTTCCGGGAACTCTGCTAGTGGTACACCCACGTCCGATTATAGCAGGCAAATGTCCCTGCCCCGGCTGCTGGACCGGCGAAAGAAGTTCACTCCCAGCCATCCACATGCCCAGCGGTTGAATGCTAGCTTGGCTAAATTGCTAGCACTTCAACTGCTGCCTTTTCAGTTGGTAGACTTGGCCCCCTTCCGTGAGTTTGTACAATGTGCGGTTCCTCAGTGGCAGGTCCCCAAACGCCACTTTTTCTCACGGAAGGCGATTCCGGCTCTCTACCGGCATGTGGAAGGCAATGTCCTTGCCTCGCTGGACAGGGCGGTCAGCGGTAAGGTGCATATTACCGCTGACTCATGGTCCAGCAGGCATGGACAGGGACGTTACCTGTCTTTCACGGCCCATTGGGTCACTCTTCTGGCAGCTGGGAAGGATGCAGGACAAGGTGCAGTAGTGTTGGAGGTTGTTCCGCCACCACGCCTCCAAAATGCTACTATTGGTTGTGACACACCTCTCTCCTCCACCCCCTCCTCTTCTTCTTCCTCCATGGCCTCTTCCAGTGCTCTGTCCTCAGAACCAGCGGTGCTTCGTAGGCGTTCCAGGGGCTACGCAAGTACGCAGGCAAAACGATGCCATGCCGTGCTTGCGCTGGTTTGTTTGGGGGACAGGAGCCACACTGGGGCGGATGTTTTGTCAGCTCTGCAGGGGCAGGCCGAGAAGTGGTTGACGCCACGCCAGCTTAAGCCAGGAATGGTGGTTTGTGACAATAGCACCAACCTCCTCTCCGCCCTCCGACAGGGACAACTGACCCATGTGCCCTGTGTAGTTCATGTCCTTAACCTGGTGGTGCAGCGGTTCTTGGGCAGGTACCCCGGCTTACAGGATGTCCTGAAGCAGGCCAGGAAAGTCTGTGTGCATTTCCGCCCATCATTTAATGCCTGTGCTCGGCTGGCTGAGCTCCAAAAGGTGTTGAACCTGCCCAAGAACCGCCTTATATGTGACATGCCCACCAGGTGGAACTCAATGTTGGCCATGCTGCAGCGGCTGCACACGCAGCAGAGGGCCATCAATGAGTACCTGTGCGACTACGGCACCAGGACAGGGTCAGGGGAGCTTGGTTTTTTCTCACCACGCCAGTGGGGCATGATCAGGGATGCATGCACTGTCCTGTCACCGTTTGAGGAGGCCACAAGGATGGTGAACAGTGACAGTGCATGCATCAGTGACACTGTACCTCTTGTCCACCTCTTGGAGCATACGCTGCGTGGAATAATGGAAAGGGCACTTGAGACAGAACAGAGGCAGGAAGAGGAGGACTTCCTTGCCTCTCAAGGCCCCCTTTATCCAGACAGTGTTCCTGCTGTGCCACCCATCACACAGGAAGAGGATGAGGAGGAGGAAGAGGAGGAGGAGGATGATTGTGTCAGCATGGAGGTGGAGGCTGGCACTCAGCATCAGCAGCATCAGCAGCAGCAGTCTTGTAGGGATGATTTACAGTCCCAAGAAACACGTGGACTTGTACGTGGCTGGGAGGAGGTAGCTGCGGATCATGTTGTCCTTGGTGACCCAGAGGACTCCGGACCGAATGCCTCAGCTAACCTACGCTGCATGGCCTCCCTGATCCTGCAAAGCCTGCGGAAGGATCCTCGTATTCTTCGGATCAAGGAGAGGGACCATTACTGGCTGGCCACTCTCCTTGATCCACGGTACAAGGGTAAGGTTGCCGACCTTATCTTGCCATCGCAGAGGGAGCAGAGGATGAGACATCTCCAGGAGGCCTTGCAGAAAGGTCTGTGCAACGCGTTCCCAGAGACTGGGAGGTTACAAACTCCTGGTCCTGGACAACGTGTTGCTGAGGCATCGGTCAGAAGGAGCGGTGGAGAAGGTGGCCGTCTGACTGATGCTTTCAGACAATTTTTTAGTCCGCAGCCCCAAGGTATGATCGGTTCCAGCACCCATCGCCAGCGTCTGATTTACATGGTGCAGGAATACCTAGGGGCAAGGTCAGACTTGGACACCTTTCCCACCGAAAATCCTCTGGCTTACTGGGTCTTGAGGATGGATCACTGGCCAGAGCTTGCACAGTATGCAATTGAGCTACTGGCCTGTCCTGCATCCAGCGTTCTTTCGGAGCGCACCTTCAGTGCTGCTGGTGGCTTTGTTACCGATCACAGGGTGCGCCTGTCCACCGAATCAGTTGATCGACTGACCTTCATCAAGATGAATCAGTCTTGGATCACCCACAGCTACCAAGCACCTGAAGCTGATGTAACAGAATAATTTTTTTTGAAATATCACATCCCTTCAAGACTGCCTATGCTGATGCTGAGTGACTGTCCTGTTATGTTGATTGTCTATCCTCTTCCTCCTCCGCTGATATGTTGGAAGAACATTTCTGGTTCTGGGTGATGCCTAAGGCTCAATTTTTCTGCCCCTGTTTAACAGGGGCGTTTAAGTACAATTTTTGATGCAATGCTTTGCAGCAGGGCTAATTCCTGCAATAAAACAAGAGTATATGGCAGAGGTTGCAGTGTGGTGGCACCAGCACCAGTGCTTAAGGCCCAATTTTTCTGCCCCTGTTTAACAGGGGCATTTAAGTACAATTTTTGATGCAATGCTTTGCAGCAGGGCTAATTCCTGCAATAAAACTAGAGTATATGGGAGAGGTTGCAGTGTGGTGGCACCAGCATTTCTGCAGAGCATATAGGGCAGGCCCCTACTTTCAAACATCCAATTTACAAACATCTCCTACTTGCAAACGGAAGGAGACAACAGCAAGTGAGATGAAAAAAGATGGACGACAAAACAAATTATACAGGGGTGATAACCCTTCCCTATGTTTTCCAAAAAGCTTAAAAATAGTTTTTTTGACTGGAGCTACACTTTAAAAATGTACCAGTTGAAAATTACAAACAGATTCAACTTAACACAACAAACCTACACAGTCCCTGTCTTGTTTGCACCGCCTGTATACTGCTGTTCTGAGTACATAGGGCCTGGGAGCCACACGCATTTCCTTTTTTTAATATGGGTACAGGGTTCCCCTTAATATGCGTACAATACCCAAATAGGCTGGTAATGGGCAGGGAGGGCTACCCATGCCATTTTTCTCAATGATTTTCAACCATATTGCAGGAACCAGATATAACATTAAAACCGCAAGCAGTTTTAAATGATGTTATTTCCGTTTAATGTCATTTTGTGCAGGGACTGTTCTAAACACGGGAAACACGTGGCACTTCACAGGCATACTACAGACACCCCCCAGGCACCATATTTAAAGGAATATTTCACTTTTTTTTTTTCACTTTAATCGTCATTAAAATCAGTGCTCCCGCCAAAACGGCCATTTTTAAAAACATTTTATGCATTGACCCATGTCCCCTGGGGCAGGAGCCAGGTCCCCAAACCCTTTTTAGGACAGTATCTTGCATATTAGCCGTTAAAATTAGCACTTTTAATTTCGAACGTTCGAGTCCCATAGACTTCAATGGGGTTCTAAAGTTTGTTCGAATTTGGGGTCCGTTCGAAAGTTCTGGTGCAAACCGAACCGGGGGGTGTTCGGCTCATCCCTAATGCAGAGAATGCACTTAGCTTAAAAAACGTTGGTGTTTAGAACCACTTTAATGCAACTCTGTAATCATCAATATGTCCTTAAATGTATTTTTTAAATGCAATCACCCTGTACGGCAGAGCTCAGAGAGGGTTAGAAACAGTACAAGGAGCCAATCGGATGCAATACATGCTGATAGGAGGAGAAAGCAGAGTTACTGAAAGATGAGCTTGTCAATGTGTGGCTTTGTCTTTCACTGTCCAGTCACAAGGTGTAAGTTGAGAGGAGACCTGTAAGTGAAAGTGAAAATGCAGTAGAGAACAGTCAGGGCATCTGCCAGGCAGGACAATACTGTGTTGCAAATCTGTGTATTCACAGGACTGGATGGACAGAAATACAGTATCTCACAAAAATGAGTACACCCCTTACATTTTTGTAAATATTTTATTATATCTTTTCATGTGACAACACTGAAGAAATTACACTTTGCTACAATGTAAAGTAGTAAGTGTACCAGCTTGTATAACAGTGTCAATTTGCTGTCCCCTCAAAATAAGTCAACACACAGTCATTAATGTCTAAACCACTGGCAACAAAAGTGAGTACACCCCTAAGTGAAAATGTCTAAATTGGGCAAAATTAGCCACCCCCCGGTGTCATGTGACTCGTTAATGTTACAAAGTCTCAGGTGTGAATGGGGAGCAGGTGTGTTACATTTGGTTTTATCGCTCTCACTCTCTCATACTGGTCACTGGAAGTTCAACATGGCACCTCATGGCAAAGAACTCTCTGAGGATCTGAAAAAAATTATTGTTGCTCTACATAAAGATGGCCTAGGCCAGTGGTGGCGAACCTTGGCACCCCAGATGTTTTGGAACTACATTTCCCATGATGCTCATGCACTCTGCAGTGTAGATGAGCATCATGGGAAATGTAGTTCCAAAACATCTGGGGTGCCAAGGTTCGCCTCCACTGGCCTAGGCTATACAGTAAGAAGATTGCCAAGACCCTGAAACTGAGCTGCAGCACCATGGCCAAGACCATACAGCTGTTTAACAGGACAGGTTCCACTCAGAACATGCCTCTCCATGGTCAACCAAAGAAGTTGAGTGCAAGTGCTCAGCGTCATATCTAAAGGTTGTCTTTGGGAAATAGACATATGAGTGCTGCCAGCATTGCTGCAGAGGTTGAAGGGGTGGGGAGTCAGCCTGTCAGTGCTCAGACCATACGACACACACTGCATCACATTGGTCTGCATGGATGTTGTCCCAAAAGGAAGCCTCTTCTAATGATGAAGCACAAGAAAGCCTGCAAACAGTTTGCTGAAGACAACCAGACTAAGGACAGGAATTACTGGAACCCGTGTCCTCTGGTCTGATGAGACCAAGGTAAACTTATTTGGTTGAGATGATGTCAAGTATGTGTGGCAGCAACCAGGTGAGGAGTACAAAGTCAAGTGTGTCTTGCCTACAGTCAAGCATGGTGGTGGGAGTGTCATGGTCTGGGGCTGCATGGGGAGCTACGGTTCATTGAGGGAACCATGAATGCCAACATGTACTGTGACATACTGAAGCAGAGCATAATCCACTCTCTTCAGAGACTGGGCCGCAGGGCAGTATTCCAACATGATAACGACCCCAAACACCTCCAAGATGACCACTGCTTTGCTAAAGAAGCTGAGGGTAAAGGTGATGGACTGGCCAAGCATTTCTCCAGACCTAAACCCTATTGAGCATCTGTGGGGCATCCTCTAACAGAAGGTGAAGGAGCACAAGGTCTCTAACATCCACCAGCTCCATGATGTCGTCATGGAGGAGTGGAAGAGGAATCCAGTGACAACATGTGAAGCTCTGGTGAACTCCATGCCCAAGAGGGTTAAGGCAGTGCTGGAAAATAATGGTGGCCCCACAAAATAACGACACATTGGGCCCAATTTGGACATTTTCATTTAGGGGTGTTCTCACTTTTGTTGCCAGCGGTTTAGACATTAATGGTTGTGTGTTGAGTTATTTTGCGGGGACAGCAAAGTTACACTGTTATACAAGCTTTACACGCACTACTTTACATTGTAGCAAAGTGTCATTTCTTCAGTGTTTTCACATGAAAAGATATAATAAAATTGTTACAAAAATATGAGGAGTGTACTCACTCTTGTGACATACTGTACATATTAGATTGACAAGTAAAATAACTTTCATTTATTTATGCAATATGTGTATTTAACTGTTTGTTTGAAGTTCTGATTTAATATATTGCAGTGGCGGCTGGTGCTAAAAATATTTTTGGGGGGGGGGGGGGGTGCCAACGAACTCAAAAAAATTTGAAATCACTCCCCCCTCCATGTCCGCACCCCCCTCCATGCCTTGCATTCCACGGGATGAGAAGCCAGAATCCAGAAGTGACATAATGACATATATTGATTCGCTAAAACCAAAAGTGGAAGGGTTTGGGACACAGAAACAATCTGAAACAAGCCAATTAGAGCTCAGCCAAATCACATCATGCTTTTCAAAAGTTTACAGACCTAATAGACACCTATTAGTCCGGCACCCCGCACAGTGCACACACATATGAACGAAATACAGTTTTTATTCTGTTTAATAAATGATAACATGACTAACAGTTTTTAACATGGTAAAGTAATTTTCTTCTTTAGCCAACTAACTTTGGGAACTGGGGGGGGGGGGGGGGACAAGGCCAATGTGCCCCTTATGGACCGGTCACCATTGATATATTGTATAAAATAACTGTTACATCTACTTTTGTAGTCTATGCAAGCATAAGACACATACATTAACCACTTCACGCCTGCCATGTAGCAACAAGATGTCAGCAAAGTGGTTCTGTTATCCTGACTGGATGTCATATGATGTGATCAGGATAACAAGCTGGCGTGCACCCCCGGGGGCAGTCTGACACACTGCATTACCGACCTGGGTAAAGAGCCTCTGACGGAAGCTCTTTACCACGTGATCAGCTGTGTATCGGCTTTTCCTCACTCTCGTCTGACAGATGCGAGTAAATGAGAGCTGACTGGCTGCTCTCCTGACAGGAGGGGTCTGCTCTGATTGATTATCAGCATAGCCCCCCCCCCCCCCCCCGAGGATGTCCACCCAGAACCACCAGGGATGCCACCAGGACCACCAGCGATGGCCACCACTGTTGACCACCAGGGATGCGATGCCACCCATGGCCACCAGGGAGGCCAATGTGTGCCCACATATGATGCCAATGTGTTCCCACGTATGATGCTTATCAGTGCCCATCAGCAATGCCTGCCAGTGCCCCCATAGCAGTGATGCCCATCAGTACCATCTATCAGTGTCCATCAGTGCCACACATCAGTTTCCATCAGTGCTACCTATCAGTGCACATCCATGCCCATCAGTGCCCATCAGTGCCGCCTATCAGTGCCCATCAGTGCCACCCATAAGTACCCATCAGTGCAGCCTTTCAGTGCCCATCAGTGTCGCCTATTAGTGTCGCCTATGAGTGCCCATTTGTGCCACTTGTGAGTGCCTATCAGTGCTGAAAATCAGCGCCACCTATCAGTGCCCATCAGTGCCACCTATCAGTGCCCCTCAGTGTCGCATATCAGTGCCCATCATCAATGCCCATCAGTGCCACCTCATCAGTGCCCATCAGTGTCACCTCATCAGTGCAGCCTCATCAGTGCCCATCAGTGAAGGAGAAAATTTACTGTTTTACAAAATGTTATAACAGAAATTAAAAAAAACATATTTTTTTTCTAAATTTCCGGTCTTTTTTAATTTGTTTAGCAAAAAATAAAACCCCCAGAGGTGATCAAATACTACCAAAAGAAAGCTCTATTTGTAGGGACAAAATGATAGCATGGTCATGCTATGCTGTACCCAAACAAAATCATTATAATTTTGTGATTTTGCGGTCACTCAATTGTCATTTATACAGCGACAGCAATGAAAGCTGAAAATTGGCGTCGGCAGGAAGGGGGGAAGTGCCTGGTATTGAAGTGCTTTTCCTCTAAATTACATTTCATCAAAATATCTTTCAGACAAAATATACGTTTCCATACATTCATAGTAAATTTCATCCTGTCAGGTTAAAATGTTAAGATTTGGCAACAAAATTGCAAAATTGCTTTGTATTTTACAACGGTTATAAGATTTTGATATTTAATTCCAAACACTTTGGTTTATGGCTACAATAAACAATATTATTTTCCTATATAAATCCACTTCCCGCCGAGCGTACGCAGATGTGCGTACTCGGCTTCCGGGGGTTATATCGGGATGATGCCCGCACCTGAAGGCATCATCCTGGTACCGTTTTTTACAGCGGACGATTGGCTATCCAGCCATAACAACCGAAGTGGCTAAAAGCTGCTCGGCTGTTATGCCGGAGGAGCGGGAGGGGACACCCCCCTCCCGGCGCCTCCCGCCGCTGTTACCGGTGCTCCCGCTCGATTGGGAGCACTGATTCACGATCGGATGACTCCAGCTGCTGGTGAGGAACTGGAATGACGCCGTAATCGGCGTCATTCCAGTCTCCTAATAGTAAACACGGAAACGACGTCATGACGTCACTTCCCTTTTACTCGGCTGCCAATGGCGCCAGTTTTAAAAAAATATACAGTATTCAGAATCGCCGATTTTCGGCGATCTGAATACATTGAATTATTGTTTTAGACCCCCGATCCCTCCATAAAGAGTACCTGTCACCACCTATTACTGTCACAAGGGATGTTTACGTTCCTGACAGCAATAAAAGTGATCAAAATGTAAATTTTTTTTAAAAACTATTTATTAATTTTAAAATAAATTTAAAAAAGAAAAAATTTTAAAGCGTCCGCCGTCCCCGCGAGCTCGCAAAGCCAAGAAAACACATACGGAAGTCGCGTCCACATATGTAAATGGTGTTCAAATCACACATGTGAGGTATCGCCACGATCATCAGAGCGAGAGCAATAATTCTAGCACTAGACCTCCTCTGTAACGCTAACCTGGCAACCGTAAAAAAAATGTAAAGTGTCGCCTATTGAGATTTTTAGGTACCATACTTTGTCGTCATTCCACGAGTGCATGCGATTATAAAGTGTGACATGTTTGGTATCTATTTACTCGGCGTAACATTATCTTTCACATTATGCAAAAAAATTTTTTTACAAATTTTACTGTTTCGTTTTTTTTAAATTCATGAAAGTGTCCCTTTTCCCAAAAAGTTGCGTTTAAAACACTGCTGTGCAAATACCGTGTGACATAAAATATTGCAACAATCGCCGTTTTATTCTCTAGAGTCTCTGATAAAAAAAATATGGATTTTAACTTGTAAACACCATATGCCAAAAATCGGCTAAGGCCGCGTACACACGCGGGGACTGTTCGCCCAACTTTGTCCGTCAAACAGTTTCGGCAAACAGTCCGCTCAAACTTAGCATGGACGGACATGGCCACACACGACGGACGAACAGTTTGCTGAAACCGTGCGCGATGACGTGAACGGCACGTACGACGGGACGAAAAATACGACGTCCTATACACTGCATTATAACTTTCGGCGTGTAAATCCTTTCTGAGCATGCGCGGAACTTAGTTTGACGAACAAGCCTACACACGAGCGGACTGTTCGCTGAAACAAGGTTTCAGCGGACAGTTTTTCGGAAATTCCGAAAAACCTTGTTCGTCAAACTGTCCGCTGAAACTGTCCGCTGAAAGCCCACACACGAGCGGACTGTCCGCCCAAACACTGTTCAGCGGACAAAGTTGGGCGAACAGTCCGCCCGTGTGTACGCGGCCTTAGTCGTGAAAGGGATAAACTAAAGCCAGCCCCCCTATCTGCCTACTTGTTTACCTCCAAATCACAGCTGCAGCCTGCTCTAGTGTTTATATCAAAGGCTCCCACGCTATATGGCCAGAAAATGGTAAGAAGGCAAAATTCTGTTCTAATGGGAGCAGCAAACACTCTATGAGTTGACTCTCAATAATGCAGAAAAAGAAAAAAAGGGGGGTTGTGTTGCGCTTCCTTAGTACCAAAAAAACTAACACAGTCAATAAAAAATATATAAAAACGTGTCAAAACAGAAAGTGCAATAGTGCTTTGTAAACTACAACAACACTTAGTACTTATGAAAAAAGTGCATCTGTGCATTACATAAATGGCTAGTATAAAGTGTTCCTGTGCATCACTCAGGTGTCTGAAAATACGCAAATATGTGCTTAAAACCATAAAGTGCATATAACAGGTTAAAAAATGCAATATATAAAGAAATAAATATTTGTGATATAAACGCAGAAAAAAATCTGATCTATAAACGCAGAAAGAATTATGTGATCTAAACGCAGAAAAAATGCAAAACAAATGCAAAAAAACAAAATGCATTCATTGAAAAAAACAAAAATCAATAGCAGCAAACTAATGAATCT
This sequence comes from Lithobates pipiens, assembly GCF_037356315.1. Lineage (NCBI taxonomy): Eukaryota > Metazoa > Chordata > Amphibia > Anura > Ranidae > Lithobates > Lithobates pipiens. Next base: position 155,042,574 of record NW_027507784.1, read on the forward strand.
TGATAGAGTGTCCCATACATAGTCCAATCGTGCAATTTTGGATGCAATATCACAAACACAAGTAAGGTGCAATGTGCCAAGCCAACTCTCTTCCAATGATGCTCCGTGCCAGTGCTAGTTATATTAAATAATTACCTCACGGCTGCGAGGTATGCAGCAAAACAGCTAATTTACAGGGGGTACTTGGGAGAGTCAGGGGGACTGCAGAGAGGACTTCTGACGGTGCCGCTTTCCTTGTAGTTGTTACCAGCGAAAATGCTCAAAACGACAGGTAAAAAACATCCTCCATAGTGTAGTATTTAAAATAGAATATTTTATTTAAAACATCTTTAACTACTCACAAGAGGGAACGGGAAAACAGGCACACAGCTAACAACGGATCAGTGAGCGACTTGCTCGGATGTAGACGTCACTTCCGGTTTCCTACGCGTTACGTCACACATGGACTTCAACTGGGATGTTTCTAAGAGGACCGGAAGTGCCTTTTGAGAGTACTGGGCGGACGTGGTCTGCCCTCTATTTGCATATCTAAGGCATGTACAAGCAAAACGGGCCAATTAGATTACGCGGGTGTGTCCCGCTTTAGGTTTACCTCACACTGCACTCGAGGTTACTCATAAGTTACTCCCCGTATTAAGTTCTGTCTTTTCCTTTGTCTGTTGCCCCTTTTTTCTCTACTGTGTTCGCCCGCTCGTTGTGTCTCTTATGAGTAACCTCGAGTGCAGTGTGAGGTAAACCTAAAGCGGGACACACCCGCGTAATCTAATTGGCCCGTTTTGCTCGTACATGCCTTAGATATGCAAATAGAGGGCGGACCACGTCCGCCCAGTACTCTCAAAAGGCACTTCCGGTCCTCTTAGAAACATCCCAGTTGAAGTCCATGTGTGACGTAACGCGTAGGAAACCGGAAGGGACGTCTACATCCGAGCAAGTCGCTCACTAATCCGTTGTTAGCTGTGTGCCTGTTTTCCCGTTCCCTCTTGTGAGTAGTTAAAGATGTTTTAAATAAAATATTCTATTTTAAATACTACACTATGGAGGATGTTTTTTACCTGTCGTTTTGAGCATTTTCGCTGGTAACAACTACAAGGAAAGCGGCACCGTCAGAAGTCCTCTCTGCAGTCCCCCTGACTCTCCCAAGTACCCCCTGCAAATTAGCTGTTTTGCTGCATACATCGCAGCCGTGAGGTAATTATTTAATATAAGTAGCACTGGCACGGAGCACCATTGGAAGAGAGTTGGCTTGGCACATTGCACCTTACTTGTGTTTGTGATATTGCATCCAAAATTGCACGATTGGACTATGTATGGGACACTCTATCGAGATTCATTAGTTTGCTGCTATTGATTTTTGTTTTTTTCAATGAATGCATTTTGTTTTTTTGCATTTGTTTTGCATTTTTTCTGCGTTTAGATCACATAATTCTTTCTGCGTTTATAGATCAGATTTTTTTCTGCGTTTATATCACAAATATTTATTTCTTTATATATTGCATTTTTTAACCTGTTATATGCACTTTATGGTTTTAAGCACATATTTGCGTATTTTCAGACACCTGAGTGATGCACAGGAACACTTTATACTAGCCATTTATGTAATGCACAGATGCACTTTTTTCATAAGTACTAAGTGTTGTTGTAGTTTACAAAGCACTATTGCACTTTCTGTTTTGACACTTTTTTATATATTTTTTATTGACTGTGTTAGTTTTTTTGGTACTAAGGAAGCGCAACACAACCCCCCTTTTTTTCTTTTTCTGCTCTAGTGTTTACCTCCTCTGCGGTGAAACTTAACACTGGCCCCATATATGGAATTGCAGGTTGCAATATTCCAAACAAGATAAACCAAAAGAATGGGGTACAACACTTTATTGGTTTAAAGCGGTAGTAAACCCGCATTTTTTTTTTTTTTTTTTTAAACCTGCAAAGCAAAAGGCATAATGAGCTAGTATGCACCGCATACTAGCTCATTATGAAATACTTACCTTAGAACGAGGCCCCGACATCTCGCCCGATCCACGCCGAGGAAGCCGACATGCTCCCTCGGCGTCTCTTCCGGGTATCGCGGCTCCGGCGCTGTGAGTGGCCGGAGCCGCGATATCGTCACTCCCGCGCATGCGCGCGGGAGATTTAAATCCGGCCGGACGAGCGCTGCCGGATTTTCGCGGAGAGAACCCCCTTGTGCGCATGCGCCGCTGCAGTCAGCGGCGCATACCGAGGGGAATATCTCCTAAACCGTACAGGTTTAGGAGATATTTTTTTTACCTACAGGTAAGCCTTATTATAGGCTTTCCTGTAGGTAAAAGTTAAAAAAGTGGGTTTACTTCCACTTTAAATAATTAAACAAAAACATTTATAACAATCTTTCGAGATATGTATTTGAAGCATAAATGAATCAAAATGATTAAACAACAGTCCCACTTGAAACAAGATGACAATCCTCTTAAAGTGCCAGCGACGAAGGGTGGGAGGGAAGCTTGTAGTGTTGCTGCCAACCACTCTGAGGGAAGACTGCTGAAGAGAGGCTCATTTTATAGGGAATTCCCAGATTCAGGAAAGTCCTGGAGAAAACTAGAAGCTTTATTAAAAAGGCAATAGAAATAATACAAATACAACTGAGGCAGAAGTCGTTGCTGCCTTAAGTATTAGGAAGCATATTTAACCACATGCCATCCAGCTGCCGCAGTTATACTGCAGCAGAATGGCTCAGCTGGGTGAAACGTCATTATGTAACATCGCTTCCCCCTGTTGGCACTGCTTGCCCCCCGCTCGCCTCTCCCTAGTCGATGTGAGTGCCCTGTAGTCTCAATCAACTCTGGATCATGGAGATCCCAGAACTGTGTGTGTAAACACACAGTTTCTGGTTCTTTGAGGGGAGAAATTACAGGTCTGTTGATACAGAGTATGAACAGTGATCTGTCATCTCCCCTACACAGTGCCCATTCCCCTTCAGGTAGAACACAGACTAGGACATACTTAACCCCTTCACTGCCCCTAATGTTAACCCCTTCACTGCCAGTGACATTTTTACAGTAATCAATGTGTTTTAATGCCATTGGTTCCAAAAATGTGTCAAAATTGTCCAATGTGTCCACCATAATGTCGCAGTCATGATAAAAATCGCAGATTACTAGTAAAAAAAAAAAATTACTAATATAAATGCTATAAATCTATCCCCTATTTTGTAGAAGCTATAACTTTTGCAAAAACCAATCAATATACGCCTATTGCTTTTTTTTTACCAAAAATATGTAGAATACATATCGGCCTAAACTGAGGAAAAAAATATTTTTGGGGGATACTTATTACAACAAAAAGTAAAAAAGAATGCATTTGTAGCGCCGGCTCCTGATGAGCAAGCGCTATATGTTTTTTTCAATTTAATATTCCTAAAACCACAGTTGGGTTTTAGGGTTAATTATGCCAAATTATGGTTTCAGTACCAGTCTTGCTGGGTTGCACTGGGTTCTCCTTAGCCACAGGTGTCGCTGCCACCGCTGGAAAGGGTGAGAACGCAGTCTAGCTAGGCCTATTGAATGCCATTCTTTCTCGGAATCAGCCTAGTGGGTGTGTCATCCTGCTGTGTGTTCTTGGAGAGGATATTTAAGGTACTGACATCACGTGCTTCTGGGTTCCGGTCCAGAAGATCTTTTCTGTCTGCTTAGTCCTAATCCTCCTGAACAGCCCCCAGGGCCCTCATGGCCTGGGGTGCGGATCCATCCAATTCCGAGTCTCGGGGCTGGATAGCCCGAGGCGAAGTAACTGAAAGGAGGATTCAAAGGTGGTCTCATCCGAGGAGAGGCCCAGCAACTGGAGAAGCACCCAGGGGAGTACTCTTCGGGAGGAGGCCATGCACAAGGCTGGTTTCTCCGAAGGAGCTTGGAGGCTCAGTTTAAGGACACTAAATTGATCTACACTCATACTGTATCGCCGGACCTGCTGCGAGATACTGGTACCGTATGACGGCTCTCTAAATTTACCTACAACCTTCAGTTACATTCAAGTCTGTTGCAGAGACTTTGTTCAAGTGTTCTACATCCACGTCTGTGGTAGAGACTTTGCTTTACTTAAACACTCTATCTGCTGCTAGGCCTAGTGAGAAGAGGTCTTTGAGATGGTCCTCTACTGCGGCCGCAGGAGGCCTTGACATGGACCACTTTCCTTAACCTGGGCGCGGTAGTTGTGGTGACAGTGGACGAAGTCTGTGAGAATCCAGTTGTGAAACGGTAATTCTCTGGATTTTTATTGTGAGAGACTTACTATGTTCTTGCAGTTCCAAAAAAGTATCTGAACTTCCTTCCTAACCCTCTACCCTTCATTAAGAGACTGTGCTATCTTTTAAATAAAAATCCCCAAAAGAGGATTCAGTGTCAGTTTCTGCAATTCTTTGGGCCATCTACCACGGGAAACCCCTAGACACATACGAGGTCAAGAAGGTAACGGTAAGCCCAAAAAAAACAGCAGCTCCTTCGGGGGTCAGTGCTACATGTGGGGGCTCATCGTCCAGGATTTACCATTACCCCTCGCAACGAAAGGAAAAAGAGAACTGTACACGTGACAACTACATGGTAGAGGGTTAATTTTTTTTTTTGGACTGCACCATTTCTGTGAGAAATGATTGACATCCCCTGTTGGCACGTAAACTGTGGGCGGAGTTGGAAAAAAGCAAGTTGCGTGACCAGAGGAGCCAGTGGGAGGAGCCTTGCCTGTTTTCTTTTCCCTACACGAGGCACCGCATGAGAGTGCCGTAGGAGTGAGAGGAAGTAGGCTGTGTTTTATTGCAGAAAGAGAAAAAGTGAAAATGTTCTGAATTCCAGGGACATCGTCCATCGTGGGACCTAGGATGGCTTCCATGGGAAACCCCACGAGTGTGAGACTGCCTGGGATGGTGTTAAAGGAATTCGCCTAGCACCTCAGGGGCGTTTTATCCTGTATACAGTGGGAGACATTGAGGCCCTTGGAATGCTTTGTGGAAAGTGTGAGGGACTGGTCACAAGTCCCCGGCGATTTGTCCGTTACCTCTGGTGTGGAGACTACTTATTCAAGGTGGAACAACCCATCATGCCACCAAGGGCCTACCGCATGGACTGGGCCACGGGCATTACCACTGAGGAGTCCATTGTCTACACTCCTGTGGTGAGGCCTACAACCTCTACATTTTCTGCTGCTGCCAATGTTCCGGAGGGAGATGCCGTTACTGCCGTTACCAGAGGAACTACTCTGGATGTCATGGACACCACTTCATCCACTGTCACCACAACTACCGCACCCAGGTTAAGGAAAGTGGGCCATGTCAAGGCCTCCTGCAGCCGCAGTAGAGGACCATCTTAAAGTTTATCCGAACCGAATCGGAGGAAGGAGATTGTTCCAGAGAAGTCTGCCAACATTACTGGTGAGAAATCTGGGGCGATTGTGTTGAGCGGGACTGTGACTAATTATCTGCCAGAGGAGTTGGGTGATTCAGAGTTAGATTCTCTCTCTCTGATGCAGGGGATGATGATCTTTTTGAGACCATGTCCCAGAAGATGTTATGGGCAAACGCGGATGATGTGGCCGCAACTTGCAGTGTCTCCGGCTGTCTCTTAATTCTGGGAGTGTATCGCCTCGGGCAGAAACCCTTACTACTATAGACTTAACCTTACCAAAGCCTGTAAATCCACCCAAGCTAAAGAAATCTTCTTTTGCAATGGTGCGCAAAGCACCAAACTCCTGTGTGCCTCCCGGGGATGGAAGTGCTCAAGCTCTGCCTAGGCTCGCACAGTTCTAGCGGCTGCTGAACAAGCGGGTGGCAACAGGGTTTGGATTGGAGTTTCCTTATGTGCCCAAGGAGATTATGGAGAAGATTGAGGAAAATCATGAGGAATGGTATGCTAATGATGTCTGGGACTACCTCAAGGTTCCAAAACCTTTCCGGAAGAAAGTGTGTGCTCCTGATATGTATGAGCGATTCACTGGCTGCCTCCAACACTGGAGCTATGGGAGGCATATTTACTCAGATAAAGTTGTGATTTGCCGGCCAGGAAGAGACAATTTGGTTTACTTCATAACTACAGTGGATGCTCATGGAAAAACACTGACTTTGCCGGACTATCAGAACTATCAGAACTGTGTTTCTTTTGCCTCCAGAGTGTTTTTTTCCCTCTTGAAATACAAGGACTGTGGGGTAGCAATTTAGAGTTAGGTTTCTGAAGAAGCTCCGTGTCAAGGTCTTCTATGGGTCACAGCACTTATTTCAAAGGAGGACTTGCACTTCATGACTCTCACCACTAAGTGGTGTGGGTTTGCACAAAACGTTTGGTCTCTTGCCTACTAGCTTGCAAATTTCCAGTTAAGAAGAGAGAGTCTCATTGTCTATGGGAATGAGACTCTGCCTTCTAAAAACATAGTAATAGTGTGTGTGTTTTTTTTTTTTGTGTGTGTGTTCTTTTTCAGGAGTCACCAAATGCGTCTATCAAGCTACCGGAGAGTGGGTGGTATAGATAGTCAGGAATTGGGTTGTGTAATATGTAACCTGCCTGTGTCAACTGTTAAGTGTATTGCATTGTTCAATGTTTCTTTTGTTTTTTTTCTTCCCTTCCCCATTCCAACCTTAAAGTTCAGGTACTTAATTTTTCTAGGACTAGGAGTTTTTCCTTTCTTTCCCAGACAATGAGGACATCGTGTAAATGGGAGGGGGTGTATGTAGCACCGGCTCCTGATGAGCATGCACTATATGTTTTTTTCAATTTAATATTCCTAAAACCACAGTTGGGCTTTAGGGTTAATTATGCCAAATTATGGTTTCAGTATCAGTCTTGCTGGATTGCACTGGATTCCCCCTGGCCACAAGTGTTGCTGCCACCACTGGAAAGGGTGAGAACGCAGTCTAGCTAGGCGTATTGAATGCCATTCTTTCTCGGAATCGGTACAGTGGGTGTGTCATCCTGCTGTGCGTTCTGGGAGAGGATATTTAAGGTGCTGACATCACATGCTTCTGGGTTCCAGTCCAGAAGATCTTTTCTGTCTGCATGGTCCTGGTCCTCCTGTCATGGTCGATCTGTTGTCCCGGTCGTACATAGGAAACCTGCCCGCAGGATTCCTTTGCGGAGAACTCGTCGGTATCCTCAGGCGCGCGTTGGCGCGAACGAACGCACGCGAGTGCACGTAGATTCTAACAGGCGCACGCGGGTGCGCGTCGGCACGAACGAGCGCACGCGGGTGCGCGACGATGCGAACGGGCGCACGCGGGTGCGCGGGGTCACGAACGGTCGCACGGCGAGTCTGCGTGCCCCCGCGGGTAACCGTGCTCCCGTTTGTGACCCCGCGCACCCGCGTGCGCCCGTTCGCATCGTTGCGCACCCGCGTACGCTCGTTCGTGCCGACGCGCACCCGCGTGCGCCTGTTAGAATCTACCTACACTCGCGTGCGTTGAGGATACCGATGAGTTCTCCGCAAAGGAATCCTGCGGGCAGGTTTCCTATGTACGACCGGGACAACAGATCGACCATGACACCTCCTGACCAGCCCCCAGGGCCCTCATGGCCTGGGGTGCAGATCCATCCAATTCCGAGTCTCGGGGCTGGATAACCCGAGGCAAAGTAACTGAAAGGAGGATTCAAAGGTGGTCAGGTGCCCTCTCATCTGAGGAGAGGCCCAGCAACTGGAGAAGTACCCAGGGGAGGACTCCAGGAGGAGGCCATGCACAAGGCTGATTTCTCCAAAGGAGCCTGAAGGCTCAGTTGAAGGACACTAAATGGATCTACACTCATACGGTATCGCCGGACCGGCTGCAAGATACTGGTACCGTATGACGGCTCTCTAAATTTACCTATATTCTTCAGTTACATTCAAGTCTGTGGCAGAGACTTTGTTCAAGTGTTCTACATTCAAATCTGTGGCAGAGACTTTGTTCAATTGTTCTACAACCAAGTCTGTGGCAGAGACTTTGCTTCACTTAAACACTCTATCGGCTGCTAGGCCTAGTGAGAGGAAGTCTATCCGTTAGCTGTGAGAATCCAGTTGTGAAACTGTAAGGCCGTGTACACACGCAGGGACTGTTCGCCCAACTTTGTCCGCTGAACAGTGTTTCGGCAAACAGTCCGCTCGTGTGTGGGCTTTCAGCGGACAGTTTCAGCGAACAGTCCGCTGAACAAGGTTTTTCGGAAATTCCGAAAAACTGTCCGCTGAAACCTTGTTTCAGCGAACAGTCCCCTCGTGTGTAGGCTTGTTCATCAAACTAAGTTCCGCGCATGCTCAGAAAGGATTTACACGGCGAAAGTTATAATGCAGTGTATAGGACGTCTTATTTTTCGTCCCGTCGTTCGTGCCGTTCACGTCATCGCGCACGGTTTCAGCAAACTGTTCGTCCGTCGTGTGTGGCCATGTCCGTCCATGCTAATTTTGAGCGGACTGTTTGCCGAAACTGTTTGACGGACAAAGTTGGGCGAACAGTCCCCGCGTGTGTACGCGGCCTAATTCTCTGGATTTTTATTGTGAGAGACTTACTATGTTCTTGCAGTTCCAAAAAGTACCTGAACTTCCTTCCTAACCCTCTACCCCTCATTAAGAGACTGTGTTATCTTTTAAATAAAAATCTCAAAAAGAGGATTCAGTGTCAGTTTCTGCAATTCTTTGGGCCATCTACCACGGGAAACCCCTAGACGCATACGAGGTCAAGAAGGTAACGGTAAGCCCAAAAAAAACAGCAGCTCCTTCGGGGGTCAGTGATACACATTTTTTTCAAAATTGTCGCTTTTTTTGTATTTAGAGCAAAAAAAAAAAAAAACACAGAGATGATCAAATACCACCAAAAGAAAGCTTTACTTGTGGGAAAAAAAGGACATCAATTTTGTTTGGGTGCAACATCGCACAATCGCACAATTGTCAGTTAAAGCGTCACAGTGCCAAATCGCAAAAAGTACTCTGGTCAGGAAGGGGGTAGAATCTTACGGGGCTGAAACGGTTAAAGGGGCAATATAAAATACAGTACTTCTGAGTCATAAGACTGTTGTCGTTTTAAGCATTAGGTAGCCGCAAGCCCAAGAAAAGTGGGCCCAAATAAATTGAGCCCCCATTTTCCCATTCTATCGGGATCTCTAGTTTTAGTATATGACTCCATTCATGTCTATGGGGTTCAGCCAGTGCTGAGGAAAATGTAGTCAGTGCAGAGATCAACAACAGAGCAGAGCAGCTGTTATACGGAGGTAAGTTGTCAGCTGGCGTGGGGAGGGGATTGTGTGAGACCATTCGTTTCTATAAAGAAAACCTGTGTTTTAAAGTAATTTTAGAGTGTTTGGCAAACATTCCCCTCTTGGGCCAGATTCACATTTGAGATCGCAAATACATGTAAGGGCAGCAGATGGGGTGTACACATGCTATGGTTGCAAAGCTTTTCATTGCAGGCAACAAAAATGATCCCCCTCAGTTGCATTAAGTGGGCAGTTATGCCTACCGAACTCATTTAGCTGGGGCCATGCCGCAACTGCCCCACAACTGCGTGCTATGCACATGGTTGCGTCATGGTGGCAAAGGTTTTTTAGTTGTTGAGACAGGCAGTGAGGAGATGACATAACACCTCCTCACCACCTGTCAATTGCCATTAGCGGTGGATTGCTTTTCAGAAGGCACCACAAGCTCTTCAGCTAATTCTGATGAAAAAATCTCAATAGGCACATTGAGTTCATTGCTTTTTTTAAATATGTTTCATTAAACTTTTTGATGAAAACATTTCATTTTTTTCAGAGGGATTCAAAAGAACAAGTTCAAGTACAGGTATCGGGTATAAAAATAAAAAATAAACAATGCAAAATCTCATACCGGGGTGTTTTTCCATTGTCATTGCAGACCTTGTTAACTTGTACTGATTAATGATCTTATCATCAGTAATGCTATTTAAAATGTAAATTTTATGAATATTTTCATCTGTTTATTTTATGAGCTTTTAAGCTGTGGATGGGTTTTGCTCCTGAAGACCATTGATTTTTTATACAGCAATAGCCGTGCTCTCATTGCAGATCAGTGGCTTTGTTTCTCTTACGTTTTGCTTATATATGTTCATAAAATTTGATATGACAATTCATAAAATGTATAAGTGGAATAGCTATCATGATACTTTTGTAACACATATGCACTAATTTGCATTTACAATACATTTAACTGTAAGATTTTTCCACCTTGTGTATCCTGCATACAGCTTTTTTTTATTTTACAGATAAATGACTGTATACATTTTTTATGAATTTAAAGAAGTGATTGACTCTGTGAAGCTTAAAATTATAATTACCTCCTCTGTGCAATGCTTCTGCGCAAAGCAGCCCTGATCCTCTTCTTCTAGGGTCCCCCACTAGCGCTCTTTGCTCCTCCTCACCTGCAAATGACCCCATAGAAAATGGCTGTCTATGGGGACACTTTTGCGGGCTCCGTCACGAGCCACCCTGCTTGACACAGAGTGGACAGCCTCGCCCTCCGTTCCCTCGTCTTAGCATTTGATTGAAAGCTGATGGTTGCTATCAACCTGCCCAGTGAGGAGGTAGATAGCAGTGAGAGCCACTGCTTTGGTGCACATCGCTGGATCGGGATTGAGTTTAGGTAAGTATAATGGCATGTACACACGATCAGACTATCCGGCGTACTTTCCAAATGAGCGGACTTGCCCACAAACGAACTGACTTTTCCAGCGGACAACCCGCCGGACTTTTGGCGGAGGTCCGCCGGACATTTTCAAATGAACGGACTTGCCCACACGTGGAGTAAAGTCCGTTCATTTTGAACGTGACTTCAGGTACCATGGGACTAGTGAAGGAAGTCAATGTCGCCACCTCCATCGGCGAGATTGACACCTTGCTAGCCCCGTCACCTGGTATGGATTTTAAGGGGAACCCCTACGCTGAAAAAATGGCTTGGCATCCCCCCAAAGTCCATACCAGACCCTTATCAGCTGGCCGGTCAGGAAAGGGGGTGGGGAGCGGCCCCCCACCCCAAAGCACCTTGTCCTCATGTTGAGGAGGACAAGGGCTTCTTGCCGATAACCCTGGCCGTTGGTTGTCAGGGTCTGTGGGCGGGGCGCTTATCGGAGTCCCGGGGATGCTGGGACTGTGACATCATAAGGGGCAGGGTCACCATGTGACATCACCCGGTGACCCTGCCCCTTATGCCTATATGAATCGCCGTGCAATGTGTCCCCGGCATTACAGCCGGAGAGAGCATTGTGTCAACATCGGAAAAAGAGAAGAAGGAAGAAGAATAAGAAGATGATGGCGGCGGCAATGAGCGAGAAGACCGGCCAACGCTAGAAAAAGAGCTGGAAGAAGATAGCGGCAGAAGAACCGAAGAGCGGGAGAAGAGGCCGGAAAGCACTGAGAAGTCGGAAGAAGATCCCCAAAGTCGGAAGAAGACCCCCGGACGGCAATGACAATGAAGGAGAAAGCCCGGCTCCTGTGCTAGCAAAAGAGCGGCAAAAGAGCAGAAGATAGCGGAGGAGCCCAGCGAGAAGACCCCCGAAGTTGGAAGAAGACCCCCGGAGCTGCTACTACTTTAAAAATCTGTGTTGTGTGTTTTTTTATTTACACTTTTTTCCCCCAGGTGAATGGGTAAGGGTAAAATGTACCCCATACTCATTTACATAGGGTGGGGGGCCAAGATCTGGGGGCTCACGGATTCTGATAAGCCCCCCGCCTGCAGACTCGTACAACCAACGCCCAGGGTTGTCGGGAAGAGGCCCTTGTCCTCATCAACATGGGGACAAGGTGCTTTGGGGTAGGGGGCCGCGGGCCTATATTAAGGCTGATGCATGGGTGATGCCATCAATGTGTGGCCTGTTTCCTTCTACATGAATAGCAGAATAGGTGAGAGGGGATATGTTCCTGGGCGTGCACCTTATGGGAGCTGTAGGTACAAGGGAAAAGGTGCGTTTGGAGCAGCATAACCACTATTAATTTCATAAACCGGGGGGGGGGGGGGGGATTTAGGTTAATGCTTATAAAATGTTTTAAATAATTTATCATTAGGTCAGACTTGACTGGTGGTCATCTCACCAGCTTGAAACAACCTAGGACTTTTCTCAAAGCATGTCCCATTGTTAGCCAGGGCTGATTGTGTAATTTTCCAAATAAGATAAATGGAAATTATGTCTGTTTTTGCTCATTATGAAAAAATAAACTGCTTAATCAAGAAGGTGCACTATTAGGTATATTCGTGGAACTAAAGGCAAAACTTTTTTTTTTTCATTTGAATAAAGGAGCATTATGACCCCTGTCAGGATTTTTGGGCCTTCTTTATGTGTCTCATTGGGGAAATTTCCCTTTACTCCCTGCCCCATAGCCAAAACAAGAAGTAAGTGGAAATTACTCTAAAGTGAGGGAATCCCTGGTTGTCACCATGTCCCCATTAGAAGAATTCCCCACCCCCGTGACCCAAAATTTGAGATTTTCTTTTACTTTCACTTTCAATGATAACTTTAAAAAGGATAAACTAGAGAGGGTGAATCTCCCTAATGGGGGCACAGATGGACAAAAAAAAAAAAAAAAGAACAGATGTTCTAATTCCTCTGCACTCTAGAACTAAGAAAAAAGATTTGCCTTTAATTATACTTTAAACGTTCATATTTATTTGAGTAAAAGATACTACTTTTTACATCTGCAATACATTCTCCTACAACAGAACAAGCTTAATAGATATACCATTTAATTACCCCTCATGGCTGTTTTTAATTAAATATATGCACATTTTATAAACTTAAATTGCTATTGATGTGGACGAGCACCATCAAAAAACAATGTATATTTAAATTTTAAATTGTGACTAAAGATCCAAAAGAAAAGGAGCTGCGAAATAAATGGAATAAAACAGCAGACACAGCACTTTTGATTAAGACACAGATGAAATGGGCCGTTTGCCATCGCAAACAGTTTTATTGGGGCACAAAGACAGCTTGGACATGTTAAAATATGTCCAACCATTCATGGCTCTCTTCGGTGTACGCATAGAGAATAGCAGAGATAAAACGTTTTCTATAAATAAGACCATTTTCATTGTCGCATGTGGGCTGGTGTACGCTGACAGGTCTGTGACAGCGAGAAGTGACAGAGAAACAATTTCATTTAGGCCACTTTAAAAACAGTCCCACAGGATTTGTGAGATGAAAATATCCTCTGTGGGATCAGCCTGAAAAGAATGACTATATATCATTGTGATTTTTGAAACCAAGAAAGAGAGCAAACTCTTGGTGGATTATACAGTTGTAAGAAGGGATAGTGGGGGGACTTGACTGTGAAACATATTAGTAGATGCATAAAACATATTTAAGTAAGGTATTGATTAATAGACAGGCCTATCGGGGATAACAAAAGTAACAGTTATGCTACTCCTAGATGCCCCCCATGTAATTTAATGTAAAAAGCAATAAAAAAAATTGGTGGACGCCCAACCCCACTTTAAAAAAGAAAATTAAATATCTCAGCAGCAGATAAAAAAGCAGCTATTCTCGCCTTCAGCATGGTCCTTTTACCCTATGCGTTTTTTAATGCATTTTGCAGTTTGCAGAAACGCACTACAGTCTACCACTACATGGTTTCCTATGGTACAAGTTCACATCTATGCGTTTTGTGGTGGTGAGTTTTTGGAAAGGGTCTGAGACGTTTTCCCTGCGATTTGGTAATAGACTTCAATGGAACCGCACCAAAAAAGCAAGTGTTGTGTTTGTGATGCGATTTTGTGTTTTGCGTTTTTTTATTTTAACACTATATATAAGCTAGTTGCAAACCAGTCACTCCGTCCTTAACAACTGATGAGTCATCAGCTGCCAGTGGGTGTCCCCGCTGAAAGCCGAATGTAAAAAAGAAAAATTGAAAGCAAAAAAAAATTTGAAAGAAAAAACGGTGTGGAGTTCCCACCCCCAGGTCTATACCTGGCCCTTTGGGACTAGTATGGATCTTAAAAAATGGCATGGCCCCCCCTCTAAAATCCATACCAGACCCTTATCTGAGCATGCCACCCATAGGTCAGGAGAGAGAGGGGATGAGCGAGCCCCCCCAAACCATACCAGGCCACATACCCTCAACATGGGGGGGTGGGTTGACGTCACACAGGGTGGGCTCTCCAGGCAACATCATTGGATGAATGCATGAATTAACAGCGCTGGCAGAATATTGAACATCAACTTAATAATGTGCTCAAAAAATATTGACCGTGAAAATGTTATTAAGATATATATATATATATATATATATATATATATATATATATATATATATATACAATGAATAAAGTGTACATGCTCCAAATTCAAGTGCTTCATGGTTCAGGATAAGGTATTTCAAGTGCCACATTCTCCTCTTGTGACCCCACTCACCAGAATTAATGGACCTTCAGCTTTGTAGTCTAGGGGTCAATAAGGCTATGATCTAAAAGACCTGAAGTACCGCTGGTACTAGATAAAATGCGTAATCAAACAACGCAATTCATGAGACAACTCTGTAAAACAGGCATCAGCAAGTTCTGGGTTCGCTGCTGGATGGCGTGCATTCCATGGATAGTGGAAGTTGCGCCACTGGTTCTTGAAACCGGAACTACATCGATGTGTTTCGCCCCTCCTCTAGGGCGTCATCAAGGAAATAATTTCCGGTTTCAGATGTTATTATTTATATACAAAGGAGCAGTCACCTCTGCTCCAATTAGCCAATAATGGACAACAAAAAACATCTGGTGTAATCAAACACCAACTTCCTTCAGATAACATCACTTCCTGTTATTGCCAAGTGATCACAAAAAAATTCATTGCCAAATATTCTATACAAATAATATTTAAAAACAACGTACAGAGATTCATTATTTTAAAATTCATAAGAAGGAAAAACAACAATGAATGGTCCATTACTTATATAAGAGTTCATTGTTTACATAATGAGAAATATAAAAATAAAAAAGAAAGACATTTTTTGCATACAATGAACACAATTACCAATTAGACAGGAAACAGTTCAAATCCCATTCAATATTTAAGCCAAAATGACTCATAATACCCAGCCTATGTATCCATTGGGTCTCATTCTGTGAGGTAGATTTCTTGAGATTGGAACCTCTTCACCTTAACTATCCCACAGAACATCAGACCCCTAGGGCCACTGGAAAAATTAAAATGATTGGACAAGCTATGATACTTAAAAGCATTTCTAATTCTGTTAACCTGCTCTCTTAACCTAATGCCCAACTTCCTTGTGGTCCTTCCGACATACTGGAGGCCACAGGGACAGGACAGAAGGTAAGTGACATGTGTAGTTTAGGGATGGGTCGAACACCCCCGGTTCGGTTCGCACTACTAGCACATAGCGAACAGGCAAAAAATTTGGCGGAACACACAAACACTGTTAGCCCTTGTATATACGGTCGGAGATTCTGACAACCAAATCCGTCGGAGTAATTCCGATGGATTAATTCCGGAAGAGGTCCAGAAGTGATGTTGCATAACACACGGTCGGACTAAGTTGTCGGAAAATCCGATTGTACATAACGTGATTACGTTATTTCGTTACGACGGGACTACGTTCAGGCTAGTAGCCAATAGCTTTGGCCTAGGAATTTGATCTGAGCATGCGTGGCACTTTGTCCGTCGGAGTAGGCTACACATGATCGGAGTATGTCCGATAGGAGCATTTTGTCGGAAAATTTTACCGGCAAGTTGGAAAAGTAGGTCCGTCGGATATTCCGACGGAAACAGTCCGATGCAGACCACACACAGTCGGAATATCCGACAAAATGGTCCGATAGGAAACATTCCGACGGAATCTCCGACCGTGTGTACAAGGGCTAAAAGTTTATGGGCCACGGACATGAATAATCAAAAGTGCTAATTTTAAAGGCTTATATGCAAGTTATTGTCATAAAAAGTGTTTGGGGACCCGGATCCTGCCCCAGGGGACATGTATCAATGCAAAAAAAGTTTTAAAAACTGACGTTTTTTCGGGAGGAGTGATTTTAATAATGCTTAAAATTAAACAATAAAAGTGAAATATTACTTTAAATTTCATACCAGGGGGGGTGTCTATAGTATGCCTGTAAAGTGGCACATTTTTCCCATGTTTAGAACAGTCCCTGGACAAAATGACATTTCTAAAAGAAGGAAAGCCATTTAAAAGTACTCGTGGCTATAATGAATTGTCGGTCCCGGCAATAAAGATAAAAGTCATTGAAAAAAACGGCATGGGATCCCCCCAGTCCATTACCAGGCCCTTTGGATCTGGTATGAATATTAAGGGGAGCCCCGAACCAAGATTAAAAAAATAAAATTGCATGGGGGTCCCCCCAAATTCCATGCTAGGCCCTTCAGGTCTAGTATGGATATTAAGGGGAACCCTGCGACAATTTTTTTTTTAAATGGTATAGGGGCCCCCTTTAGGTCTGGTATGGATTTTAAGGGAAATCCAACACCAAAATTAAAAAAAAATGGTGTGGGGGGTCCCTCCCAAAAATCCATACCAGACCCTTATCTGAGCACGCCCCGTCCTCAGTTATATAGGAACTGTCACCTGCGAGGATGTGTCAGATGACGGATGCCTCCCATGGAGGCGGATCGGTGGCGAGTTTTTTATTTTTATTTTTCGGTCCGTCGGTGGAGTCATAGAAGAAGATGAATGGACTTTGTGGGACATTTTTCTTTTTTAATAAAGGACTTGTGCCAAGTTGTCTCTTGTTTTTTTTTGTTTTGTTTTTTACACTTTTTTTGTGAAATGGTACGGGTACAATGTACCCGTTACCATTTCAAACAGGGGGCCCGGAATCTGGGGGTCCCCTTGTTAAAGGGGGCTTCCAGGCTCCGATAAGCCCCCCACCCGCAGACCCCCACAACCACTGGGCAAGGGTTGTGGGGATGAGGTCCTTGTCCCCGTGGGGACAAGGTGCTTTTGGGGGCTACCACAAAGCACCCTCCCCTTGTTGAGGGCATGTGGCCTGGTACGGTTTGGGGGAGGGGTGCTCTCTCGTCCCTCCTCTTTTCCTGTGGCCTGCCAGGTTACCTGCTCAGATAAGGGTCTGGTATGGATTTTTGGGGGGACTTCATGACAATTTTTTTTAATTTTGGCGCAGGGTTCCCCTTATAATCCATACTAGACTTGAAGGGTCTGGAGTTCCCCTTAATATTCATACCAGACCCAAAGGGCCAGGTAATGGACTGGGGGGATCTCATGCCGTTTTTTCAATGACTTTTATCTGTATTGCCGGGACCGACAATGCATTAGAGGCACGAGTACTGTCACTAAATATCATTTTGTGTAGGTACTGTAAGTCCCTCCTACCGAAAAAACTGACGTTTTTAAAACTTTTTTTGCATTGATACGTGTCTCCTGGGGCAGGCCCAGGTCCCCAAACATTTTTAACGACAATAACTTACATATAAGCCTTTAAAATGAACACTTTTGATTTTTCATGTTAATGTACCATAGACTTTAATGGTGTTCCGGCAGCTTTCAAATTTACCCCGAACACCGCATATTGCATTGCTCTGTGTTCCAATAAGCCTCCTGCCTGCACACCCTGACAACCACCGGCCAGGGTTGTCCAGAAGGGGCCCTTGTCCTCATCAACATGGGGGCAAAGTGCTCTGGGTTGGGGGCACAGAGCCATGTGGAAGGCATGCGGCCTGGTATGGTTCGGGGGGGAGGGGGGGCGCTTGCTCTTCCCTGACTTACAGGACGGTATAAAGGTTTTTTTATTGTGATTTTTTTTGCCGGAAATGTTCTTTTCTTACATTTTCTTACATTCTTACAGCCCGGTGACAGCTGATGACTCGTCGGTTCTTAAGGATCCCCCTCCTTAGCAACAAGCTATATACAGTGCGTTTATAGAGAAAAAAGTAAAACACATGAAAACTGCATGCAAAAACGCATACAAACACAGGTTTAAAAACGTAGAACACACTACAAAACATGCCTGAAAAGCATCAAGCACAGTCGCATAGATGTGAACCTAGACTAAATTTCACCGTTCCCTTCTGCTGCCAGTGTAATCCCAGCTTTGACTTGTGCATAAGCTTAACATTGAGCTACAGAACAGTAGGTTTTTTTAATCAAGTGGTGAGTAGAACTCACTCACTTTCTGCTTTAAAACATATTCAATAAAAAATGTAAAAAATCGAATTTCTTCATAAATGTAAGCCCGTATGTATGAGAACGTTATAGCGTTTACAAACTATGGAATATATTTATGGAATTTTTACTTTTTCTTTTATACTAGTAATGGTGGCAATCAGCAACTTAGTGCCTGCTGCAATATCGCAGTCCCGCTATAACTTGGGCCCAAAGTTTTAATATTTTGTGTGGCCACCAATACTTTCCAGCAGTACCTTAACTCTCTTGGGCAATGAGTTCATCAGAGCTTCCCAGGTTGCTACTGGAGTCCTCTTCCACTCCTCCAATGACATCACGGAGCTGGTAGATGTTAGAGACCTTGCGCGATTAGAGACCTGTCCCGATTAGACCTTGTCCTGGGCGGAGTCACAGAAAACAAGGTCTGTCACGGAAAGCTGGGCTGCTCGCTGTTCAATTTTAGTGCAGATGGTGCCAAAAAAACATGCTACCAAGTGGGGCAGGTATTAACAGTCACATCACAGATGCACAGATTGACCCCCCTACCTCGCCTGGCTCCCACAGCAGCAGAGCTGTTAAGCGGCTCTGTATTGGGGACTGTTCAACACTGATTGAGATGCCAGGAAGTCAGGGTGTACCTGCTTCTTTGTATTATTGGTCAAAGAGGGGGCGTGACCAGCTGAGGGGTGAGATTGCGCCAGCTCGTTCAGTTGCAAGAGGAGGCTAAGGCTGCAGCGTATACTACAGAGCAGACCCGACAGGACACAGAGCGGCTGCAGAGACACAGGAGGACACAATCCAGTGAGATGACCCAACCAGAGGACTCAGGAGGAGGTGTGGCCAACCCAACTAGATACGTGCTAAATGACAGGCTGCATTGCTCAGAAAGTTCTAGTTATGATTTCCTCACTCTGCTCAGCACAAGTATCTTCAATTCTATTACACAGCAAGGTCAGTGTTGAACTGTTGTGTTTCCAGTTCTACAGAATACCTGTTTTTTGACTGACAGCCTATTTAAAGTGGAGTTCCACCCAAAAGTGGAACTTCCGCTGATCTGTCTCCTCCCTCATCCGGTGCCACATTTGGCACCTCTCAGGGGGGTGGGAGGGGAACGGGTACCCTTCCCCACTTCCGGGAGATGGCGCTGCGTCGCCATCCCATTGGAAGTTCGGCCCCCTCCTCCTCCAAATTAGAAAGCGCAGCACACATCGCGCATGCACATTAGGGAACTGGCTGTGAAGCCAAAAGGTGACGGCAATCCAAAAGTCAGCTAGGGTGCCGACATTGCGGGCACGCTGGACAGGTAATTGTCTATGCATTAAAAGTTAGCAGCTACAGTATTTGTAGCTGCTGACTTCATTTTTTTTCCCCAGGCCGAACACCGCTTTAACAATTTCCTGTAAGACTTCTCTTGTGCTCACTGCTCACTGGGAAGCTCTTTTCTCCTTATTAGACTGTCCAAAATACTAAATACAGGCATTTCTTCCTAAAAATACACTGACCAATCATATTTCTCAGTCATCCTACACACACAGTCACCTCCATCCTGCACACACACACAAACCTCCATTCTGCACACATACAGTGATCTCCATCCTCCCTCATTCTGCACTGTACATTCCCTCCTTAACATTACCACTTCCTGCACTATGTAAGTCAGGGGTGCCCAGACAGTGGCCTGGTGGTACGCTGAGCCCTCTGATGTGGCCCGTAACCAGGGCTGGACTGGGAAAGAAATTTGGCCCTGGACTTCATCCTTAGACCGGCCCACTTACATTTTGAGTGTCCCATCAGCAGCCCCTTACATCAGAGTGTCTCAACAGAACCCCCTTACATCAGAGTGTCTCATCAGCGCCCCCTTACATCAGAGTGTCCCCTGAGCAGCCCCCTTACATCAGAGTGTCCCATCAGCACCCCTTACATCAGAGTGTCTCAACAGCACCCCTTACATCAGAGTGTCTCATCAGCGCCCCCTTACATCAGAGTGTCCCCTGAGCAGCCCCCTTACATCAGAGTGTCCCATCAGCACCCCTTACATCAGAGTGTCTCATCAGCACCCCCTTACATCAGAGTGTCTCATCAGCGCCCCCTTACATCAGAGTGTCTCATCGGCACCCCCTTACATCAGAGTGTTCCCTGAGCAGCCCCCTTACATCAGAGTGTCCCATCAGCACCCCTTACATCAGAGTGTCCCATCAGCAGCCCCTTACATCAGAGTGTCTCAACAGCACCCCCTTACATCAGAGTGTCTCATCAGCGCCCCCTTACATCAGAGTGTCTGATCTGCACCCCCTTACATCAAAGTGTCCCCTGAGCAGCCCCGTTACATCAGAGTGTCCCATCAGCACCCCCTTACATCAGAGTATCTCATCAGCGCCCCCTTACATCAGAGTGTCCCATCAGCGCCCTTACATCAGAGTGTCTCATCAGCGCCCTTACATCAGAGTGTCCCATCAGTGGCCCTTACATCAGAGTGTCCCATCAGCGCCCTTACATCAGAGTGTCCCATCAGCGCCCCCTTACATCAGAGTGTCCTATCAGTGCCCCCTTACATCAGAGCGTCCCATCAGCACCCCCTTACATCAGAGTGTCTCATTAGCAGCCCCCTTACATCAGAGTGTCCCATCACTAGCCCCCTTGCATCAGAGTGGCCCACTGAGCCATCGGCCCACTGGGAAACTCCCTGTAGTCCCTATGGCCAGTACATGCCTGCCCGTAACCTTTTATTTTGGGATGGCAGGTCGGCAAGCCCAGATAGCGGGTTGCAGACCCTCCATCCCAGAGCATCAGTGTTGTGAATGAAGATACCGATGAAGGAAGCAAGCGGCTGCGAAGGGAGCAGAGGCACATAACCTGTTGCTTCCTGTATAGCGTCGGCTCCTGTCACAGGCAGAGTGATAACAAATACACTCTTCCTGGGACAGCAACAGCTGGCGATACCTGAGTGGAATACTGTTATTAAAGGCACATTTATTACTAAAATCACAATGTATATATGGGAATATCATCACATAGAAGTCTATGGCAAAGTGCAGCTAACCTGCAGGAAAGCCACAGGTGCATTGTGCTGCACCTGCGTCATGGGTAAACCACAGCACATCAGTTTGAAAGGAGCCTCAGACCCCTTTCACACAATCAGCCGACCCCAATCAAACCTTCTATTCACTTCTATGGAGCAGCAGATGTAAACGGATCGTTTACACCTGCCTACCTCCAATTCTATTTGTTAACCTCCTCGCGCCCGCCCTATAGCCGAATGACGGCTGTAGAGCAGGCGCTTTCGCCCGGGAGGCCGTCCCTGGACGTCCTGATGTTTACTTCCGCAATGCGCGCCGCCGCGGGTGCGCATCGGTGGAAGTTCTGTGTTTGCCGTGTCCCCCGGACACAGGCAAACACAGATCGCTGTAAATGGCCAATCACAGCGGCCGTTTACAGCGCGATCGGCGTTTCCAATGTGAGATGATCTCATATGTAAACATATGAGATCATCTCGCAGCGCCGCTCTCCCTCCTCACACATACAGCGTGTGAGAGGGGAGAGATGAACGGCTGCAGCGCCGTAAGTGTGAAAAAAATAAAAAAAATTTAAAAAGTGCCATCCGCCCCAGTCCCATCCTCCCCCAGTGCCATACTCCCCCAGTGCCATCCTGCCCCAGTGCCATCCACCCCAGTGCCATCCTGCCCCAGTGCCATCCGCTTCAGTGCTATCCACCCCAGTGCTATCTGTCCCCAGTGCCACCTGTTGTCAGTGCCATTTGTCCCCAGTGCCATCTGTCATCAGTGCCACGTATAAGTGCCATCTGTCATCAGTGCCACGTGTCATCAGTGCCACATAGTGCCATCTGTCATTAGTGCCACATATTAGTAACATCTGTCATCTGTGCCACGTATCAGTGCCATTTGTCATCAGTGCCACCTGTCAGTGTCACGTGCCATCTGTTGTCAGTGTCACATGTCATCAATGCCACTTATCAGTGCCATCTGTCCTCAGTGTCACGCGTCATCGGTGCCATGTATTAGTGCCATCTGTCATCAGTGCCACGTATTAGTGCCACGTATTAGTGCCATCTGTCATCAGTGCCACATATTAGTGCCATCTGTCATCAGTGCCACGTATTAGTGCCACGTGTCATCAGTGCCACGTATAAGTGGCACGTATAAGTGCCATCTCTCATCAGTGCCACATATTAGTGCCATCTGTCATCAGTGCCACGTGTCATCAGTGCCATGTATAAGTGTCATCATTGCCATGTATCAGTGCCATCTGTCATCAGTGCCACGTGTCATTGTCCTGGTACTCCAGGGCCTTCAAAAGTGTAATAGGTAGTCAACAAGTTAGATGTGTAATTTACGCTCCTAGAACATGTGATGGCGCGACCTGCATGTTAGGCCTCTCTATGTGGCCAGGCTGTGAAAAAGTCCCACACATGTGGTATTGTTATACTCAGGAGGAGTAGCAGAATTTTTTGGGGGGTGTCATTTGTGGTATACACATGCCACGTGAGAGAAATAACCTATTACAATGACAATTTTGTGGAAAAAAAAAAAAAAAATGAAAAATCTTAATTTTGCAAAGAATTGTGGGAAAAAAATGACAACATTAAAAAGCTCACCATGCCTCTTACTAAATACCTTGGAATGTCTACTTTCCAAAAAGGGGTCATTTGGGGGGTATTTGTACTTTCCTGGCTTGTTCGGGTCACAAGAAATGAGATAGGCCACCAGTACATCAGATGTGATCAATTTTGTGCGATTCGCACCACAGCTTGTAGACTCTCTAACTTTCACAAATACCAAATAATATCCACTAATTTGGGTTATTTTTACCAAAGATATGTAGCAGTATAAATTGTGGCCAAAATTTATGAAGAAAAATTAATAATTTGCATAATTTTGCCACAGAAACAAAGAAATATGCGTTTTTTTTTCAAAATTTTTGGTCTTTTTTCATTTATAGCACAAAAAATAAAAACCCCAGAGGTGATCAAATACCACCAAAAGAAAGCTCTATTTGGGAAAAAAGAACAAAAAATTCATTTGGGTACAGTGTTGCATGACTGAGTAATTGTCATTCAAAGTGTGAGAGCACTGAAAGCTGAAAATTGGTCTGGGCAGGAAGGGTGTTTAAGTGCCCAGTAAGCAAGTGGTTAAAAAAAAAAAACAGAAGGAGACTCGTCTACTTTCCGTTTGGTGGAATCGGATCGGAGGACCCATAGAGTATCGTGGGCTGTGTCCTTGTTTGCTCTGCATATGCAGTGTAGACATGGGTCTGTCATCCTCCCACTCTGCTCATTGTGGCCCACGACTGGTTGCCAAGTCCCTTAAGAGGCTCTTCAAAAGGTTGGGTGCACCTGATGTAAGTCATCTCAGACTCTGTTTAACCACACCCTCTTTAAGCCACACCCAATATTTAGCGTAATTTAAACCATGACCACTTTGACACATTTTGTCTTCCTCCTTGTTGAGCCACACCTATAATAAATGACTGCCACACCTCTAATTAAAGTCATGCTCCGCCTACAGTGGCTTTCTCAATATAAAAAAAGGTGTCCCTAAAAACTTTTTGGAAATGTTCGCAAATATGCATTAGGAGGGAGGTCCTGAGCCAGCATCCACTCCACCAGTCCAACATACCTCTGTTACCTAACTTACAGTAACAGCAGGGGATCCCACCAAACACATAGAGAGGATCAGGCCATGGATCTCCATAACAGGGGTTCAGTTCCGGTTGCTATTGGAAATTGACTACTTGGGAGGGAGCCAGACAATGATCCCTGCACTACCAGAGGACCTATCATCTTACCAGGTATCACACCTAATGACTGGTTTCTTGGTGTCATGAACTTGTGCTTGGTTACTCTTAGCAACAGGATTTCTTTTCCTTGTTTTATGTATCAATGTTACTTCATACCCCTTTTGTGCCTTACAGACCCTGGTTCTTTAGATATGCCAGAACCCACTTGCATCCATTTGAATAACTTCAGTCCAGGCTTGGAACATATAATGTAACTTTACTAAAGAGACTTAAACATCACAGTCCAATATGAACAAGTCCAATCCCTAATCCTAAGTATAGGTGTGTGGCTGCCAAGGCACAACTTTATGAGGTGGTAGTCAATGCTGTTATTCTTCATTGCTTGGATGTCCTCTGGAACCCTCCAGTGCCTTCAGTTCACTGCAAGGCGCAGGAGTCCTAGAACCTCATGTGGAGCTTAGAGCTGTGAAGTGGCTGGAGAATATATGCTATGTTTGGGCCTCTCTGTTCTTTCCTTGCAGACATCAGCTCTCTATGCAGAGCCCTTCCCCTTTTAATTTTTACAGCATGGGGAGAGTGCAGAGCTCAAAAAGACTGGGAACAACAGAGAACTGCCTGGGCAGTCTGTCTCTCATGATAACAGAAAACATTTCCCCTGTAAATAACCTGCCGACACACTTACTTTAAGTGCTAAAATACATTGTTATCCATTCAGTTATATAATGTGTAGCGGCCATAACCCGTTGCAGGGTGGCCTTGACTTAATGGGCTTACCGGTTACCTTCTTTTGGCCTGCTCTTCCATTCTAGGGGTTCCCAGGGTTGATACCCAACGACTTGTACACTGACACCAAGAAAGTCCTTTCAAAAAGGTTTTATTTTGCAGTAGAACTTTCAATCAACACAGTCTCTTGGGGAACAGAGGGCACGGGTGA
The DNA here is from genome assembly GCF_037356315.1 of Lithobates pipiens. Taxonomy (NCBI): domain Eukaryota; kingdom Metazoa; phylum Chordata; class Amphibia; order Anura; family Ranidae; genus Lithobates; species Lithobates pipiens. Next base: position 155,067,315 of record NW_027507784.1, read on the forward strand.
AAAGTTTAGGCACCTTGAACTGCAGGTCTAGCAAAGTGTCTATTTCCACCCAGAGAGTAGACACTCGCAGCTGGGCACTTCAAGGCTGAACAGGTCTCAAGCCAGAGATCATGGCAGCCAGCACGTTGACTCAAACTTGAACAAATAACTAAGGGCAACCAGGAACCTTTTTCCTCCATACCTGGAACGTTTCCCGTCTCCTTTATGGTACTGGAAAAGTGTGAATTTGTCAATGTCCTTCTCAACTCAGTAACCAGGCTCTTCTCAGGGTGCCACTTGCCGGCCCTCCTCCGAAGAGTCCTCCCCCGGTCACTTCCATGAGCTGCGGTGTCCCTCCAAGTCGAGAGCACACGCGGACACCTTGAATCCTCCCTCAGTTACTACGCCTCAGACCAGCAGGTTCTGTGACTCGGGAACGGACGGATCCCTACCCCAGACCAGGCAGGTCTATCAGGGGCCACCGACAGGAACATGTTGTGGGGTGTCGAACACCCCGTGACCGGGACCCCTCACGGGGCTACCCCGGTCCTGGAACCAGACCAGACAGTACGGATCTCTCAAACAACTCCGAAACCCTGAACACGTGACCCACACCCATTTAAGTACCCCTTCCCAGACTCCCCAGTGGGACCCTGCACTCCCACTGATTGGCTCCGAGAAGGCCGATATCCAAACACCCAACCAGACTTAGTTCTAGCCTGTCATGTGCACCTCACCGTTCACATGACCAGAGCAGAACTTCCAAACACAGCCTGGCCAGACTGGTGTTAAGGCCTACCTACACAATTAACCCTCAGAATCTTTATTGTTCTGAGGCCAAAAACGAAATTTACAGGCGTGTGACATTTGATCCCAAATGTCATCCGCTACACTGTATATGCAGAGTTGCACTAGTATTTGCAGGCAATTTCTGCTGTTTGGTGTACAGTAGAAGTCGGAATTGTTCTTTAGCAAATCCTGGGTCTGAAAAAAAGTCCAGATTTTTTAAAAAGGCCATTAAACCATCCCATAAAATGAGAAATAGATTCCATGTATGGTTAGGGTAAAACAAAACTCCTCAGCCTCTGAGCTTCATTCAGATAGCTCAACTGGGTGAAACCAAATGTTGATATTACTATAAGTTCTGTCCAAGTTTTGTGTCCTCAGCTAGCTTTCCATAATAGGGAAACCAGGAATAAAATAATCAGTATTTTTTTCATATACTGTAGCTGGGTGCTGCATACAGTTGGTGGCATCAGAAAATGAACATGGAAAGCACATAAAAACCTAAATAAAGTAAAAGGTAGTTTAAAGGTGCTTTAACTTATCATCATCATTTTAAATCTGTTTTTTGTTAAATCGCTGCCTGGAGATCTGCTTTCATTCAGAGAGGTCAGTGTTCTTGTTCTCTGCAGGGCAGGTTACCTCTAACAATGTGCCTATTACCATCTGCAAAACCCTGATAACAGATCTGTACTACATACAACTCCAATGACAGCTGCTATCTGCATCTTTTTTAAGTCTTTGAAAAAGAGTTATTTTATTAAGGCTTGAAACACGATTTAAAGCTTTGATTTTACATGCAAAAATGTATGTTAAATAAATGAGCATTAAACAATCACTGATGCTTTTGCATATAATTCATTATTTACAATTCAGATGACAGTTTGTACAACATTGTTAATGTATCCGTAGAAGTACAATAGAAGAAGAGACCACGCAATGACTTTTGACCAAAGGGATTTAAGTTTTATTTGGAGCCTAGGGTCACTGAGAGATAAGACTACGTATACAGGCAGCTGAGGGGAAATCAAAAAATATTGTCTCTGACTCGGAATCTTGTAAAACCTTTGTAAAATGTGATATCCGGATTGTTGTTTGGTCTTCAGATTAGCCAAAATCAGTATAAGCCCGTGCTCAAGAAAAAAGGCTAAAAAGTGCTTATCTGTCTGCTGAATGCACAGTAAAGTCAACACTGATGGCTGTCTTCCAATATATAAGGTAAGGTGGGATTCACAGATATGCTGCTTTATATAAACTTACAAAAACAATTATATATATATATATATATATATATATATATATATATATATATATATATATATATATTTTTTTTTTAATATATACAGTATACAATATATTTATATACATACACTCAAAGGTGTTCAAAACAAGCATGGAAATAATTGTTAGGTTGCAGGCTACAGCCCACCTTTCTTAACCACTTGCCGACTGCCCCACAGCAGATTTACTACTACAGGCCAGCCGCGCTGTGCTGAATCACGTGTATATACACATGAGTCTGCACTTTTGGGTATTGGGCACAAGTGCGCACCGTCGGCGGCTTGCTTCCCCTGTGATTTTACACAGCGGGAGCTGATCGCCCGCTGATCATTCGTTACACTGACAGAATGCCAGTCTGCCTATGTAAACAAGGCAGATTGTAATTTTGCCAGTACAGAAGACATAGATCCTGTGTTTCATTAAAGCAGAGACACCAATCTATGCCTTCCAGTAGTAAAAACACCTCCCCTATTACACTGAAACATTAGAGAAGGCACACGGTTAACCCTTTGATCGCAACTGATGTTAACCCCTTCCCTGCCAGTGTCATTAGTACAGTGTCAAAGTGTCCGTTAGGTATCAGTTAAGTATCTGATTTGTCCATCACATAATCGCAGTCCCTCCACAAAACACTGATCGCCACCATTACTAGTAAAAAAAAAAATATCCATAGTTTGTAGACACTATAACTTCAATCAATCAATATACGCTTATTGGAAAATATGAAGCAGAATACATATTGGCCTGAATTGATGAAGAAATTAGATTTTTTACCTTTTTTTTATTGGCTGTGTTTTAGAGCAGAAAGTACAAAAATATTGTTTTTGTCAGTCATTCTTTGTTTCTAGCGCAAAAAATAAAAGACGCAGAGCTGATCAAATACCACAAAAAAAAAGCTATTTTATTTAGGTACAGCATTGCATGACCGTGCAGTTGTCAGTGAAAGTAATGCAGTGCTGTATTGCAAAAATTGTCCTGTTTAGGAAGGGCGGTAAACCTTTCGGAGGTGAAGTGGTTAAGGCAACTATCACAGCAACAATGTGCAACTTATGTACTGACAAAGACATAAAACATCATTCTATCAACCTGAAATTTCACCCTGAATCTCTGTGAATAACCAATAATCATAATACACCTCTGTATACATAATGCTCATGGTAAACATTGCTGCTATACAACTATAACAATACAATCCTTGGAATTCATAAAGACCGGGAAAGACAAATTTAGTGAAATTGTCTCATGTTTGCATTTTAAAAGTGGTGCAGCATGCACCAAATTCATGTACCTGCCACATGATGTCAGAAAGGGGCAGTACCCGATACCAATTCACATAGGGAGGGGGGCGGGGTCTGGGGGCTTCCAGAATCTGATTAAAGTGGCTTCCAGATTCTGAAAAGGCCCCTGCCCTTAGACCCTGACAACTACAGCCCAAGGTTGTCAGGAAGAGGCCCTTGTTCCCATCAACATATGGACAAGGTGCTTTGGGGTGGAGGGGCAGAGACCCCTCCACCCCAAAGCACCAACCCCCCATGTTAAGGGCATGTGGCATGGTATGGTTCAGGAGGGGGGGACTCGCTCATTCCCTTCCCTTTCCTGACCTGCCAGGCTGCATGCTTGGATAAGGGTGTGGTATAGATTTAGGGGGGGGGGGCGTGTTTTTACATTTCTGTCTTTTTCTTTATTTTTTTACTGCCACTTTTTTTTTTATTAAACTGTCAGCGTGAAAACACATTGACAGCTGATTACTCATCGGATGTAATGGATGCCATGGCCAGGACCATTTTGCCCTGGGCCTCATCATTATTGTGGGGCCCAAAGCAGCTGCCTCAAACTTGCCAACTATCCCAGTTTAAATTCCCTTATCCCTTGAAGTTTTAGTCCTGTGCAGTATCCCAATATCTCAGTGTAAAGTTTTGTTGCTGTTGCCCTATTGCCATGTACAGATGACTCACCTGCAGACCCTGTGTTTACATGTAAATAACCTGCATTAATATGTAAATAGTGGCGGCATTAATATTTAAATTGTCGCAGACTGGGGGCATTCATATGTAAATAGAGGCGGCATTCGTATGTTTATCATGTCCCCCTGAGGTCATGTCTACCATCACTTCTGCTAAATGCTGCCCACTGGGGAGGTAAAGGAGCATGCTTGAAAGTCCCGCCTATAACTATAGTCATTGAGCCTAATGCCCCGTACACACAATCGGATTTTCCGACAGCAAAACTATGGAATTTTGTTCGAAGGTTGTTGGCTCCAACTTGCCTTGCATACACATGGTCACACAAATGTTGGCCAACAATTACGAAAGTGGGAACGTGGTGACGAACAAGACATATGACAAGCCGAGAAAAAGGAAGTTCAATAGACAGTGCGGCTTCTTCGGCTTGATTCTGAGAATCTTTTTTGCATCAGACTTGGGTACATACGATCAGAAATTCCGACAACAAAGTTTTGTTGGTGGAAAATTTGAGAACCTACTAGCCAACATTTGTTGGCGGAAAGTCGGACAACAAATGTTCAATGGAGCATACACACGGTTGGACTTTCAGCCAACAAGCTCACATCCAACATTTGTTGTTGGAAAATCTGATCGTGTATACGAGGCATAACATTAGCCTGTTATGCAAAGGAAGTCAAATTGGAGGTGGAACCCTTCTTGAAAAGAACATGGTGCCACAGCATCGTGAATTTTGGTACATGTGAATATGCATATCTCAGCCGATTGGTGGCCAGTGCAGAAATCCCCCTTTATTGGCTATTGATGAAAAATCCTCCATTACATTGGTTGTCAGTGTAAATTCTTCATAACATTGTTTATCTGTGTACATTTCCCTTTACATTGGTGATAACTACAGAATTGCCCTCACACTGGTGGTCAGTGTAAATCCTTCCTAATATTGGTGGTCGGTGTAGAAGTATCACCTTACATTGGTGGTCAGTACAAATCTCCTCGACAATGGTTGTCAGTTCAAATTCCCCCTTACATGGAGGTCATTGTATATTCCCCCCTACACAGGTGGTTGGTGTAAATACTCTTATTACTGTACATTGGTGTCAGTGTAGAAATCCCTCTTTATATTGGTGGGTGGCATAAAATCCCCCGTTACATGATGGTCAGTGCAAATTCCCCCTCACATTGATGGTCTGTGTAAATCCCCCCTCACATTCATGGTAATTGTATATTCCCCATTACATTGGTAGTATCCCCCTCTATATAGTTGCCAAAGATTTCCAGCTTTGATCTACATGATTCAGAATTTCTCACAGTGTACTGCCTCCTAACTAATCCCACCCCTCCACCACTGCCACTGATCCCAACAACCCCCCAGCATTACCAATGATCACACCCCACCCCTTCCCCCAACGATGCCACTGATCCCAGGAGTCATAGGATTCCTAGGATTCCATGGACCTCACAGTCCATGGTGTGCAGGCAGTGAGGAGATGATGTGCTGTAACCTTTAGAAACCAATCAGTGAGCAGTAATACTGTGCACTAACCTCTTGCAACCAATCATTGAGCGGTAAGGATATGCAGTAATCTCTAGAAACCAATCAGGGAGTAGTAATAATGTGCTGTAACCTCTAGCAACCAATTAGTCAGTAGTATAGATGACCAGTAACCTCTAGCAACCAGTGAGCAGTATTGATGTCGAGTCATCTCTAGCAACCAACCAACAAGCAGAAGTCATGTGCTGTAACCTGTAGAAAATAATCAGTGAGCCAAGCCATAATATGTGCTGTAACCTCTAACAGCCAGTCAGTGAGCAGTAATGATACACTGTAACCTCTGGCAACACATCACAATCACTGCCTGATCTGATTCAGTAAACTGATTTTGATTCTAGCTGATAGCTGAAGCATGTGGAGAGCGAAATGCCATGGAAGAGGCGGCCCAAGAAAATGTTTGCCCAGGGTCCAGTTACTACTGATTGACTACTGTGGTGCGTGTTTTCAAGATAGCACTATCGTTGGGTGATAGGAATTATGATAGGAATTATTTGCCTTGTTTCGCCACCTTTTCTTGCTTATATGCCTAACCTGGTGTGTCATAGGGGCTGAGGCTCTTGATGAGGTTGAGGCAAAGAACATAGGACCAATCTTAACTGGTGGCTTCTTTATGGATAGCGCTACACATGTATAAATGTTTATGTGTGCACTGAGCACTGCACACTGCATTCTGTGCCCTGATTATGAAAAAAGGGCTAGAACTATGCTAAAACGAAATTTGGGACTTTATATGAGGCATACCTCCATCCCTGATATCTTGAACAAGATTGGGACTTTATATGAAGCACATTACTATGTCAAAATGGACCAATCAAGATAAACAGTTATTTATTGCAAAAGGTATACCTACACATAAAAGAGAAGGTATCAAATAGATAAAATGATACAATATATTATTGGGATAAAGTCTAAACAATTCATAGTGTATAAAAATTATCTCAACATAGTATTAAGTCTCAATGTATAAAAACAAATCATAGTGTAGAACAATTATCTCAACATAATTAAATAGTAGTAGACCGTGAGCATGTAGACCAAATTGCAATGGTATCATATAGGTGTAGTAACAATGAAAGATTGGTACATTATAATAAAATTGTAGTATGATACAAAAGGTAGACATAGAAACTGTGACGTAGCATCATAGAAAAGTTCTACGCATTACGTGGTTACATTACCACTCATCAGGAGCAGATGCATAGTTTGAGAGTATCTACAAAAAATGCCAAAATTGCATGATGTTAGAAAAAAGATTTAAAACACAGAAGAAAGAAGTTGAACATAAAAGGTCCCAAACACTCTCACCTATCTGTAGTATGTTGGTAGGACTGTTGATAATATCAATGGTAAGGGGCACTTTAAAAGACATTTTCCCCAACATACTACAGATAGGTGAGAGTGTTTGGGACCTTTTATGTACCCCCTCTTTCGTCTGTGTTTTAAATCTTTTTTCTAACATCATACAATTTTGCCATTTTTATAGATACTCTCAAACTATGCATCTGCTCCAGATGAGTGGTAATGTAACCACGAAATGCGTACAGATTTTCTATGATGCTACGTCACAGTTTCTATGTCTACCTTTTGTATCATACTACAATTTTATTATAATGTACCAATCTTTCATTGTTACTACGCCTATATGATACCATTGCAATTTGGTCTACATGCTCAAGGTCTACTACTATTTAATTATGTTGAGATAATTGTTCTACACTATGAATTGTTTTATACATTGAGACTTAATACTATGTTGAGAAATTTTTTATACACTATGAATTGTTTAGACTTTATCCCAATAATATATTGTATCATTTTATCTATTTGATACCTTCTCTTTTATGTGTATGTATATCTTTTGCAATAAAAAACTGTTTATCTTGATTGGTCCATTTTGACTTAGTAATGTGCTTCATATAAAGTCCCACAAACTGTTCTCTCTTGTTCTGTGCCCTGATTAGTCAAAGCTAGTGTAAGCTGGCTGTTAAGGAGCGGGGCCGGGACCGTCTTTAATATAATCCAGTAGCCATTTTCCAATACACCACAGTACATTTCTGACAGGAAGCCATTACCCTGTAGTCCCTAAAAACTGCAACAGCCATGTTTCAGTAGTCACACAAGGAAAGGCATCACAATGAAGCTGGCCTTTAGGAATGTTCTTTAGCGATTGTGGATGGTGGCAACTGTCCTGGGTTATAAAGCTATTTCTGTCCATAGCTTTAAAGAAAGATCTGGTATGGAGAGCTCTGTTTTCCACAAAAAACTTCAGAAAATTAATTTCCTTAGTACTGTACTAATAGGATAATGAAATATTTAAATTATTATCATTTAAAGTGGTATTAAAGCTTAATTTAAAAAAAAAATAACAAACATGTTATACTTACCTTTTCTGTACAATGTCCCCTGATGGCTCCTCCCCCTCGAGCAGTGCCACCAGAGAAACCCGCTAGCCCTGGGGTCACCGCTGCGTGCTCACTCCCGAGCCACTGCTCTATGCGTCCATAAGACACATAGAGCTGCGGCTCACCCAAGCCCCCCCCCTCTCTCCTCATTGGCTCACTGGCTGCATAGAATGCAATCCATTCCAAACCATCAAAATGCTATAAAGTATATAGACAATAAAAGGTCAGTTTGGTGAATTAATGGACAGAATAACTTAATTTTCTCACTTAAACATAAGTGCGCTTCATTAATGGCGCCTACTGGCTTGCATCTGGATTTTGTGAACATAAGTGGAATTTTGAACTAAAGTTGAGAGTTAATAACCAGGAGTTGGGCTTTTGATTGTTTGTGGTTGCAAGGGTTTTGTTTTTTCTCCTCATTTGATAAGTTTGCTATCAGTTTTTAAAACGCTTTTTTCCCCTCCTTTTTCTGACACTTTTCAGACAGCACATTTTTTCCCCCTCTGCTAATTAAGGGGAGTGGTTAATTGTTCACAGGTGTATATAAGGGTCTATACAACTCCCTTTTGGAGATGGCTCCCTGCTAATGCTGGCTTGTATCTGGATTTTGTGAACATAAGTGGAATTTGAACTGAAGTGGAGAGTAAAAAACAGGAGTTAAAAACAGGAGTGAAGGCAGGAGTCTTCTAACCGGTAAGTAACACATTAAACTTCCTATAAGTAATTATATTGTAACTGGGAAATGAGTGTTAGCAGGGTTGAAGGTTTTGCTCAGTGCACAGTGTGCCACCTGTATGCAAAATTGGTTTAACAGCTCCAGGATGTATACTGCTGTGAATGATGTGAGCAGATTGCCCTTCTGGAAGCTCACATTAGAAATCTGGAGGAGCAAGTTGCAACACTGGGCAGAAAGGACAGCCTTGAAAGGGGTCCTCTGCTGCTGAGCAGTTGGCCAGTAGGGTTTATGTGGAGGGTGGAGGGGAAAGTCAGGATTATCAGTTAGGAAGATGGGATAATGTAGTTAGAGGGAGTGAAAGGGGCTCACAGAAAAGGAAGGCCAGTCCTGTATTTATGCATCAAAATAAATTTGCCAAATTGAGTAAAGATGTGGAGGTGGCAAACACAGAGGTAGCAGCCCTGGATGTCACTGCTACCCCTAACAGCCAAGAGCAGCCAAGCTAGTAAGGCTGGGGATAGGCAGGTAGGCCTAGACAGTTGGTGGTAATAGGGGATTCTATAATCGGAAGGAAAGAATAATTTGTTGCCAGGATCGCCTCAACCAAATGGTTTGCTGTCTCCATGGTGCCAGGGTTCAGCATGTGGTGGACTGGGTTGATAAATTACTGGAGGGGCTGGGCATGACCTAGCTGTCTTGGTCCATGTTGGAACCAATGACAGAATATATGGAAGGTGGAAGCTCCTTAAAAATCTATTTAAAGAACTAGGCCGCAAGTTGAAGGGAAGGACCTCCAAGGTGATATTCGCTGAAATATTGCCTGTGCCATGCGCAACACAGGAAAGGCAGGGGGAGATTAGAGAGCTGAATGTATGGCTTAACATCTGGTGTAAGAAGGAAGGGTTTGTGTTTCTATTGCACTGGGCTGACTTTTTATTGGAGTTCAACATGTGGTACAGATGGTTTGCACCTGAATGGAAGAGGGTCTGCTGTGCTGGGAGAGAGGTTTATGGAAAGGTTAGAGTAGTATTTAAACTAGGATTGAGGGAGGAGAGTGAACTAGAATTCAATCAGTCAGACAGGTCAGTTAGGGGTCAGACATTTATGGAGGGTGGAATAGGGATAGATGGGGAAAGGTTATAGCAGGTGACGAGAAAGTTCCCATGTTGCAAACAACCATTGGAAATTATAGTGCCATTTGTACTACTGAAAAAAATATGCAAAATGTAATAATGCATTAAACTGCAAAATACCAGAAGTCTGCCAAGCAAAATAGGTGAGTTGGAGGCTCTGGTGCATGAGGAGAGATATAATGTAATTGGTATTGTTGAAACTTGGCTTCATTCCTCACTTGACTAGGCTATTAATATTCCTGGCTATGCACACTTTTGGAGAGACAGGGTAAAAAGGAAAGGTGGCGGGGAAGTGATCTCATCAGTGAGGACTTAATTGATGGAGAGTGTGATGTGGCTGAAGCATTATGGGTAGAACTGCATATAGATGTGTGTAATGTACCCAATGTTAATAGATAGATGTACCCGATGTTAATGAGGAGGTGGAGATTGAGCTCCTTGCACAGATGGAAATGGCTGCAAGGGCTGGGACGGTGATAATAATGGGGGATTTTAACTACCCAGAAATTGATTGGAGCAATGGCACTGCTGGATCAGTTAAAGGGCAAACATTTTTAAACCTACTACAAGACAATTTTTTGGTCCAGTCTATTGAGGCCCCAACTAGGAATGATGCTCTGTTGTGGTCATCAACCCTGTCCTCAGGGCCCACTAATAGGCAAGGTTTGCAAGATAACTGAAATACATCACAGCTGATATCATTTGCTGCTCAGTGATTGCAGTATTCTAGTCTGAATCTCCCCAAGGTAATACATAAAACCTGGCCTGTTAGTGGGCCCTGAGGACAGGGTTGATGACCACTGCTCTATTGGACCTGGCAATCTCAAACCATGCAGAGCTTATTACTAATGTTCATATAAAGGAACATCTGGGTAGCAGTGACCATAACATGATTTCATTTAGTGTTAGCTCGAAGCAAAAAACACATACTGGAAAGATAAAAACACTTAACTTTAAGGAGCAAATTTTCCAAGGATGAGGGCTGCTCTCCAGGACTTAGACTAAGAGTGAGTATTGGCATCGATAAACACAGAACAGAAATGGGCATTCTCCAAAAAGACTGTTTGTGAACTCGCTGCAAAGTATATTCTCATGGGCAGTAAGTTTAAAAGGCTAAAAATAAAACTTATGTGGCTCACAGCCAAAGTTAAAAAAGCTGTAAACCATAAGAAAAGAGCCTTTAAAAAATATAAAAATGAAGGAACACTATTCTCATTTAAAAACTACAAAGAATATAACAGAATATGTAAAAAGGAAATCAAAGATGCCAAAATTTAAAACGAACGACAGATTGCAATATGTAGTAGGACAAACCCCAAAAATGTCTTCAAATATATTAATAGTAAAGGGGTCAGGTCTGAGCATGTAGGCCCTGTACAAAATAATCTAGAGTGGGTGACAGGGGACAAAGAAAAGGCAAATTTATTAAATACATTCTTCAGTTCTGTATATACAAATTAGGGATGGGCCGAACACCCTCCTGTTTGGTTCGCAGCAGAACATGCAAACACCATTAAAGTCTATTTGGGACACGAACATGAAAAATCAAAAGTGCTAATTTAAAAGGCTTATATGCAAGTTATGTAAGTTCATGAAAAAAAAGCTGCAACCGATCCGCCTCCATGGGAGGCTCCTGCCAGCTGATGCATCTTCTCTGGGACAGTTCTTATATAACTGAGGGTAGGGCCACCTAGTGACATAACCAGGTGACCCTGCCCCCATCTGACATCACAAGGGCTTCCCCATGGTGTCAGAGGGGGTGGGGCCACCCAGTGATGTAAATGGGTGACCCCGTCCCCCCGACTGCACGTGGGGAAGCCCCCGTGGCGTCAGAGGGGGCTGGGTCAACCGGTTATGTCCCTGGGTGGCCCTGCCCTCAGACACCATGGGGAAGCCATGAGGAAGCCCCCATGGTGTCAGAGGGGGCAGGGTCACCCAGTTACATCACCGGGTGGCCCCACCCTCAGTTATATAAGAACTGTCACAGTGAAGACGCGTCACTTGGCGGGAGCCTCCCATGGAGGCTGAGTGGTTGCAGCTTTTTTTTTCTGTGTTGGACCGTCAGGTAAATTTATATTCGACATTTTTTATTATAATTTTTTATTATAATTTTTTTTATTTTTTAATAAAGGACTTGTCCCAAGCTGTCTCTTGTCTTTTTTACCATTTTGACACTTTTTTTGTGAAATGGAAGGGGTACAATTGGGTACCCCATTGTATAATGAATGATTGCCGCTATTGCCTAAAAAGCATATAAAGGGCCAGTGCAGCAATGGCAGTGCAGTTAAAGCCTTTATAAACCCAAAAACAAAAATACTCTCTTTATCTCTCTTAAATATTCCATGAAAAGGTTTTTTTTTTTTACAGTATATCTGTTTGTTATAAAAGTAAAAAAATAAAAAATCTGTTGATTAGGAATGAGTTTCTGAACTTATGGTCAACGTGATCCCAAGCTAATCACAGTTCTCTGAACAAGCAAACTAAGTAGGGAGATTTGGCCAGTTTACCCCCCACCTAAACCTCCAGATTTTGCCGCTGACTGTGATTAATCCTTAAGTTAACCCATCTCCCAATGTGTTTCAAATTGTAAACCAGCTGAGAAGCTTCCCATGTGACATCATTGAACAAATGTGGACACCATATTTGGTTACTGACATCAGTCAAGAACCCTTGTGCTCTTGATTACATTCTGCAGCTCTGGGGAACTGACAGTTGTGTTCTGATTCCATGGAGAGAAGATTGTTAAACGAGGGTTGTTATCTATGTGAGCGGGTCATCGGGAAGTCATTCATCGTGATTGCTGAGGAATCAGCATTATTGGACAACATAATTGGCATTGGATTTACATCCCTACATCCCCTGGTCAAAAGATGTGGGGATAATGCCCTTGTCACCACTAACATGCCTTGCAAGACCCTAGAAAGGTACCTACCCCTGTTGAGGGTACATGGCCCTGTATGGTTGTGGAGGAGGGAAGTTGCATGCTCACTGCCCTCCTTTTCCTCGCCAACAAGGTAGCATTCCTAAATCTGGCATGGATTTTGGGGAGCGGGTGCCTTTTTTGTTTTTGGTTGGGGCTCCCCTTACAAATCTATATTGGACCCCTACCTAGGATAAGGGTCTAGTTGTTTTTTTTTGTGTGAGGGCCCCCCAAAAATCCCTACCAGACCCTTATCCAGGCATGTAACCTGGCTGTCCAGAAAAGGGAGGGGCAGCAAATGTGTGCCCCCACGACTCATACTAGGCAACATGCTCTCAGTATGAGGAGGGTATATATACTGAATAAATGTGAATAATCACATAAATATACAATAAACGGAAAAAAAAAAAAATATAGTGCAAAATCATGAATAAGAATCAATTAGATATAAACATACAGTTTCAAATATTAGCTCCGTAAACAGAAATAATTACAAATACATACACCATATAGTGTCCATTTAATAAAATCTAGTTATATGACAGGTGAACAGGCTTCCTCTCTCAGTGGACATGAAGTGCTTTACAACTTCCAGGGTTTTTTTTTTTTAACTGGAGCTTTTATTCAGGTTTTTAGGTGATACAATTTGAAAATTACTTTTCCCATAAAGAAAATATGAGTACACAATATGCAAAGACATGCTACAAACTGTTTCAGATTTAGCAAATAGTAGTAAATGTGTTGCTAACAAAATGGAAAGTGTTAACAGAATCGAGAAAGGGGGTGTTATCTATGTTATAAGACAAAGCGTACAAAGAGTATAAAGAAAGGTAGTCTTGTTAGGTATGCAGGTAATAGCTGGACTGTGTTAAAGGGATGACAATTCAGGTGAGAGGTAAACACTTAGAATGAATAAGCCAGGGATCCCAATTTCTATAGAATTTGGAGGTGGGACTTCCATCAGACAGGTGGTATTGAGGATAGAGATTACAATAGAGGGCGTGTTGGGGGATTTCCAAGTCCTAGCTATTGCTAAGCGAGTGGCAATGAAGCCATGGGATAGGATGGTATACGTGTTCATAGGCCAGGAGTCAATATTTAAACCCAGGACCATCTGTGGAGAGAGGGAAAAATGAATTATATAAACCTGGAGAGGATAGGCCAGAAAGGGGTGATTACTGGGCAAGTCCACCAAATATGTAAGGAGGTTCCAGGATGTCCACAGTTTCTCAAGCAGATGTTGGAGGTGTTGGGGTGATCCATGTGAGTTTAGACGGGATGAAGTACTATTCATTGAGAAGTTTCTGGACAGATTTCCAGTGAAGTATACATCTAGATATTTTTAAGTGGCATTTGGAGAGCTCGATACCACTGTTGAGGTGAATAGGTGGGAATCAGGAGTTGTTCCCAATGCAGCATCGCAGAGGTCTTTGGTTTCAGCTGGGGATCAATAAGAAGCCTGTAGATAAAAATGATAACTTTTTGGTTGGGGGTTTCTGTGTCATAGAATTTAATAGGGTGCAAGAAAAAAAGGACTATATGACCAGTGTGCATGAGAGAGAGGGCTGAACGGAATATTGTAATCGGTCTGTAGTTGCTGAAAGGCAAGAAATATGGAGTTGTGGTGTAAGTTTCCAATCATATGAAGACCAATGGGATGTGAGGGATAAAGGTTGTCAGTGCAGACATAGGGATAAGAGATAGTAATCAGGTAAATTGCTCTACACATTTTGATGGATATATTGCTAAGATAGTAATGCGTTCCATGGTGATTCAGAAACAAGGCGCTGAGGGTCATCTTGGGGCAGGCTGATAAGTGTGTTGCGAGGCGGATTTCCACCAGGTTTTGGCTTGATCCAGAATGGTTGCCTTGAAATATGCTTTTATATTTGGTGCACAGTGTGTCACGTTTGATTCTAGGATGTTTCCCCATTCCAAATAAAGGAAGTTACTGTATATTAGCTTGAATTTTGTTGAGGTGGAGTTGCAAAAAAGGGATGGGGTGGTTTGGAACATGAACAGCAGGTGTGGCAGGAATTGCATCCCCAAGAGGCCTGAACATGGATAAAAATCACAGATTGCCGCCTTCTAGTAAAAAAATAATAATAAAAATGACACAAATCTATCCCCTATTTTGTAGACAGTATAACTTTTGCACAAACCATATATTGCGTGTTTTAGCAATATGTGCCAACAGGACTGCTCTATGCACATTGTCACCTACTTGAGGCGAAGGCATAAAGCCTACCTGATCACAATGTACAAGAGTGCCAATGATAATTTGTTTTTGTTTTCCTTATTTATTTTACCGTATATACTCGAGTATAGGCCGACCCGAGTATAAGCCGAGGCCCCCAATTTACCCCCAAAAAACTGGGAAACCTATTGACTCGTGTATAAGCCGAGGGTGAGATATGCCTGTCCATCCCTGTGTGTGTGTGTCCATCCATCCATCCATCCCTGTGTGTGTGTGTGTCCATCCATCCCTGTGTGTGTGTGTGTCCATCCATCCATCCATCCCTGTGTGTGTGTGTGTCCATCCATCCATCCATCCCTGTGTGTGTGTCCATCCATCCATCCCTGTGTGTGTGTGTGTCCATCCATGTGTGTGTGTGTGTGTGTGTGTGTGTGTGTGTACATTTTCTACATTCCCTAAAAGAGAGAACATGCAAATAAAGCATTGCATAGGGGGAGGATGCATGAAGTTGAGAGTTCCTGGGACATTAAGGCAGTGGACTGTGGAACTGGAGGAAGTAGGAATGTCAGCAGCACTTGCCAAACAGGTGTGGTAGTGATCAAAGTATGCAGATGGCACATAATGTGTGTGTGTGGCCTTGTGTGTCCAGCCTACCTGTGTCCCGAGCCTCCGTCCGGTCCCGAGCCTCCGTCCGGTCCCGTCCCGTCCCGAGCCTCCGTCCGGTCCCGTCCCGTCCCGAGCCTCCGTCCGGTCCCGTCCCGTCCCGAGACTCCGTCCGGTCCCGTCCCGTCCCGAGCCGAGCCTCCGTCCGGTCCCGTCCCAGGATCACCGCTCTTCGTCGGCGCCCATTCCCCTGTTCAAATGCCGCGCCTCCCTGTCTGTGATAGGCGGAACACAATTTCCCAGCAGTCTGTGTTCCGCCTATCACGGACATCCTCTTATCCTCGTCCGTAGTATGATGATGAGCGGATGTCCGTGATAGGCGGAACACAGACTGCTGGGAAATTGTGTTCCGCCTATCACAGACAGGGAGGCGCGGCTTTTGAAAGTTAGAATGGCCGCTGTCTGTCTGCTCGACACGCTGTTCGGGCAGACAGACGGCGATGACTCGAGTATAAGCCGAGGGGGGCACTTTCAGCCTCAAAAAAGAGGCTGAAAATCTCGGCTTATACTCGAGTATATACGGTACCTTTTATTTTAGATTTTTACACTGTTCTTTAAAAAAAAATGGATCACTCTTATTCATATTACAAGGAATGTAAACATCCCTTACAATAGACAAAACACATGACAGGACCTCCTAAATGAGATCTGGGGTCAAAAAGACCTCAGATCTCATATTTACACTAAAATGCAATAAAAAAATAATAATAATTTAATGTTGTTTAAAAAAAGTCCCTTTAAGAGCATTGGGCGGAAGTGACGTTTTGACATTGCTTCCACCCTGCAATGATATGGATAGGGTGAGGGTCATCTTCCAGGTGAAGTACATGGAGACGAATGGGATGGATGGGACCCCTGACGTATTCCGTAAGCTCAACTGAAGCTAATAGAGCAAACACTGTACATCATACATACACCATTCATCTTCCTTTCCAAAAATTATAGTCCAGTTAGTATATCAATACATTGTTTGACTGTAGAAAATGCTATAATGGCCAGATCATTATTCAAACACTTGTTCTTGGACAATCAGCATCTGCATTAGAAAATTTGATGGTGAATTGATAAGCACGTCAGAGTTACCCATGTGCCTTTAAAAGCTTGGGTATGTTCATGATGCTCATTAGGCTTGGATAAGCTGCAGAACTTCTTTTACATTATAGAATAAGTCAATTTGAATGTGACTAACTACTACTAGCTGTACTATAACCTGGATAAATGAGAACCTTCACAGACATATTCAAACACAGGGAACACATACATAGAGACTGATTTACTGAAAAGGTTGAGAATCTTCACACAATAAATAAATTGTGTGAACATTCAGGTGAAAATATATTTCCAGTTTGCTTATTTCATCTGCACATGACTGGACTACTGCAGTGAATATTGTGTGAAGATTTTCAACACCTTTAGCAAATCAGCCCATTTGTTAAAAAATTAACAAAGGCTTCCAAGCACCAATGATAAAAAATGTGCCAGTACAGTGGAAATTACATTTGGGAATATTGTGCCTCTTAAAATAATAAAAACATGAACTAAGTTACCGTAAGTTTAATTAAGGGTACAATGCAAGTAATTGGAGAGCCTATCCAGCCAAATAATGACAAAACATATTTCCCCTGCATAATCAACCAAAATATTTAATTGTGCCGGCTGCAACAATTGGACTTTGAACTGTCAGTGATTTGCTTACATTTATTGTTAACACACAAAATAAAACCTGTTTCACAGTTCAGTGCATACCAGTTTCTTTTATGGCTTTGGAAAAGTTAAATCATTATAAAGGATTTTGGTTCTGCATTTCAATCGTATGCATGTTTTTTTTATGCATTGGACTTTAAAAGTGCACTTCTGCTTTTCTCTCTAAACAGAAAAGACTGAGTAAATGAGGAATAATATGCACATATAAAAGGAAAGAAAATACAATTATAGTAGCAGGGATACTGAGAACAGAGGGTCAAAGTGATAACAAATTGGTCATTATATGCTAAGGGATGCAAAAGCTGGTCTAAGAGAAAAAGAAAACGGGCTGGAATTGAGGCAGTGTCTGTTAAGCTACAGTGTAGATGTAAGTATAAAATGCTCCACAAGTCTTGTAATTGAGAATATCCATCAAGAGTCTGACAGCTATTGTAGCATTTCCAGGAGCGATAAAACCTGAATTTATTTCACTTCGGCAAAAGGGACCGGTATCACCTTCTGGCTGCTTTAATGAAATGCCATAAAACTTCAGGGAGAGAAAATGTGCTGTAAAGTAATAAAAGGTATTCCTAGGTAGATTGTTTGTGGAAGCGTTATAGTAAAGAGACGCTTGGCCGGAGTGAAAATTAAGAAGCGTGGCCTACTAACTACTGAAATCAAGAGATGGAGAGCCAAATACAGAATACCTGGAATTTAATTAATCAAAATATTATATCACATAAAAGTCACACCTTCATTCAGGCATTAGATGAGATCACAAACTCTATGTCTATGTCTCGTTTATTGTCAAGATAGCATAGTTATGACTATTTAATAGTTGTTTTCCTAAACGTTTTTGTTGATATGCTTTTTTACGGGTGTAAAAAGGGTTATTTTTTTGCAGATAATTTGTTGAAAAGATTATGCAGCATAACATAATAAAGTGTTTTTGAATATTTATCAGTTATAGTCCTGGATTTACTAACAGAGTAACATTTTTATCTTTCTGGTGGACTGGTAAATTAGGGCAATCCTAAACCAACTTTCATAGTAAAGAAAATACCTACTTTTTAAAGAATAATTCCAGGTATGGATAATTTATACATAGTTACATTTGTCCAGCATTAACCAAATCAACTAAGCATATACTATACCTGACCGATGCCCCTGGAAGCTGGAAATTGCTAAAGCTACTCCAGTGATCCCAACTTGCTTCCGGGTTCTGTGCCAAGTGGGTGTCTTGCTGCACTCAGGAGGTTAGCCGCTTGACACAGGCACAATTCAGAGAATGCTCTGCATTCTCTGAATAATTGGAAAGCTTGCTCTGATTGGACGAGGTGGACATGTGGGGAAGTGGCATCAAGCCAGGCATTTCTTTGATTTGCATGTGAATTAATGAATGAGAGTAAATATGATTTAAAATTGTTATTACATCATATTTTTCAGTGAAACTTCAAAGCATCGTTTTATAGCTTAATTTTGCAGAAAAGCAGAATCGGGGCACTTCTGAATTGCAACATGGGTCCCAGCTATCAGAATGACAGCAAAGATTCCCTAGTAATAGCAGCTACACAGCCATAGTAGGATAAGAGGAGCAGGCCGGACAAGTTACTTTGTTAATTTTTTTTAGGTCATACCTCATCTGCCCTAGGTCTACAACTGGTTAAGGGGTAACTCCAGCCAAACAGCTACATTATTTTTTTATTTGTAAAAATTATGTAAATATACTGTATACATTTAAAAATATTTTTTTCCATATGGCCACCAAGTAAAAGGAAGTTTAAAACACCTTTCAGAGCCTAGTGATCTTCAGTCTGTGCCACTAATCCACTTTTCTATGATTGCTGGTTTTCCAGCAGGTAGTGGTTTGCAGTAGCCTCTATAGTATTCAATGTTCTATGAGGTCACTCATAGATTAAAAAAGATTCTGTGTTTTGCCATAATAAAAGTCTGTGAGCAAATCACAAATAGAGAGCTGAAGGAATAATGAATTCATTATGAATCCACAATCCAGAGAATTCATTGGCCATAGTTCCAGTTTGTTGATGCACATCACCAGGCTTGTGTTATTCTTTTACATTGGCCTGGAAGACAAGGAATATAAACTGAAACCCTCCCAGCTGGAGAGCAGTGAACAGGCAGGGCCTCAACGATTCTAATACCTGTGTTTTCAGTATTTGAGTGTTTCAAAAAGGGGAATATGAACAAATGCACTTGTCTGAGCTCTCTGGTAGCCAAAGATGATGAGCACCAGCTTTTCTGCACCTCCATTGACCATGATGAAGTTTGTGTAATGCAGATGGTTTAAAGTTCCCCTTACCTGCTCCCCAAGGGGTGACCACAGTAGTCCTCTAGTGTTTAGAGCAGTAACAAAGACACTTAACTGTATGGAGAAGGGTTAGACACTATCAAGTTTTTATCAAGGTCTGTGTCCCCTTTAGGGAGATTGGTCTGGTCTGTTTGTACTGGAGAATATTGTCACTGTGATGGGAAGTGAAGGGAAATCCCACATTTTAGAGTTGCCCTCAGAAAAATAGGTAAGGTGAAATCGTCTGATGGGGGCAACTGTTTTAAGAACAGCTGCCTAAAAAATGAATTCCTCTTACTTTAGGAGATTTCCTCCAATTTTCTGTTGCGTCACTAGGCAGGAAGTGAAGGGAATTTTCCCCT
This sequence comes from Lithobates pipiens, assembly GCF_037356315.1. Lineage (NCBI taxonomy): Eukaryota > Metazoa > Chordata > Amphibia > Anura > Ranidae > Lithobates > Lithobates pipiens. Next base: position 155,087,215 of record NW_027507784.1, read on the forward strand.
AGGATGCACATACAGCAAAACTCAAAATCCAGTTTTGTAAAAATAAAAGTCTGCTACAAATAAATTAAAGAAAAATTCCAGGTATGGGTATTTTATACATAATTATATTGGTCCAGATTGAATCAATATAACTTTATGCTGGAAATCACTGAAGTAGAACACAAGAGGCCCATGCTGAGGCCCTGTTCTCCTGAATGGTTGACACATGAAGGCAGATGTCAATCTCCTGTGGGACCTGGAAGCAAGTGGGGACTACTAAAGTAGCTCTGTCTACTTCAGATTTCCAGCTTCCAGGGGTATCGGTCAGCTACGGTTCATACTTAGTTACATTGGACCATGCTTGCAATTCTTTTTATAACATACGAGCTATATGTCTGCTTTCTTCTGTGATGTCTGATCTACCTAGCACAAATAGTAAGGAGACATGCATTTATTGAAACTCCAGGACATTTTGTTAGTAAGCAGAATATAACACAGTAGACATGTGCAATTTATTTGGGGCCTGAATCTAAACTGAATGAAAAACATTTTTGTTTGGAGATTTGGATGTAATCTGGATATAACAATAGTAATGAATTTAGTTAAAATTCATTTTGTTTTGTTTTGTTTATTTAGTTTTCTAACAAAGTCCAAATTTCCAGAAAGATTTGAATTACAAATGGTCCAAAATGTATCAACCGATCTGAATTCTGTGTGAAGACTAGTTGCTTGTTAAGGAGAGGGCCAGGAAGCTGACCGTTGCATCCTTAACAACCAATGACTCATTAGCTGTCAGCAGGTTTCCCCACTGACAGCTGAATGTAAACAAAAGAATGACGCCCCCCATCCATACCAGGCCCTTTGGGAAAAAATGGCGTGGAACCCCCAAAATCTATAAAAGACCCTTATCCGAGCATGCAGCCTGGCAGCTAGCACCCCCCCTCCTGAACCATAACAGGCCACATGCCCTCAACATGGGGGGTGCTCTCCATGTTGATGAGGACAAGAGCCTCTTCCCCACAATGATGGCGGGTGGTGGTGGGGGTCTGTGTGTGGGGGGCTTATCGGTATTTGGAAACCCTCTTTAACAAGGGGCTCCCCAGATTCAAGCCCCCCATATGAATGAGTATGGGGTACCCTACCCTACCCCCAAAAATTTCAAAAATAAATAAAAACACAGAGATAGTTTTTTTTCAATTCCTTTATTTAAAATAAATAAAAAGAATGTCCCCCAAAGTAAATCCAGTTTGAATCATGATGAATGCCACTGTCGATGACCAAAAGAAAAAGGAGGTCTTCACCTGACGAAGGCTCCCACCATCTTACAGTTCATAACCCCTTCCCGCCAATGTAACACATATATGCGGCCCACTGCACTGGGCTTTTCTCAGTGGGGCCACATATATGCATATCTCTCTTTCTGTTGGGAGTGTGCCATAGCGCACTTCCAGTACAGAAACCGGGGTCTCACCGTGAGCCTCATACTAACAATTTTGACCGGGAACTCCTGATTCAGTCAGTCACAGTGATCAGTCACTGTGAAGCCCACCCTCGTATTTATCTTTCTGTGAATGGAGAGGAAAGATACTTCTCTTTCCTTGCAGAGAGGTAAGAAAAAAAATTAAGAAAAAACACCTAGATCAAGGTTTGATCTAGGTTAGTGCCAGGGTTAGTGTTTGGGTCAAGTAAGGGTCACAGTTCAGAGTCAAAGGTCAGGGAAAGTATATTTTGGGCAGGATTTTTTTTTTAATTAGCTTCCATGTCAGTTAGTGTTTTTAGGTAGAACAAAAAAAAGTAAAATGCGCACTATTTCTTCTGGGAGGTCCTACGAGTACAAACAACAAATACCTTACACATATGTGGTATTGTTGCAATTGTCAGGAGCAGGAAAATGTATTTTGGGTTGTTTTTTGGTGGTAGGTTATGATAGTAGCAAGTAAAAATACAGCTAAATTTAAAAATATATATATTTGTTTTACTATTCGCCTTTGCTAAAAAAAAAAAAAAAAAAAAAATCAGGAGATATCCATAGCCATTTACTACCAAATGAAAGCCTAATGTATCCTGAAAAAAACAAGGTATAATCCATCTGGATACACAAAATAGTTCTGATGATATGTATGGTTTGACTAACACATGTCAAAGTTGTAAAATTGTGCCTAGGCATTAAGATTTGTTTTACTCTTAGGCGTGAAGAGGTTAAATCAGTAGGGGAGGGGCCACCCAATGCCATCACCAGGAGACCCCTTGTGACATCATTGACCCAGCATACCCCCCTCGTGACGTCATAAGGTGGCCCCACCCCTCAGTTATTTATGACCTCTCAGATAGCAGAGCTGTCAGGTGGCAGGAGCCTTAATCATGTGTGGACCTCTTTTCTTTACAGGTCAGCGTCAGAATAAATGTTTCCATTATTCACGTCTTCAACACAGTAATAAGTTATTTTTAAAGTTGCAGTATAAAACAATGCAAAAAACACTTTTATGCCAGTTATGATGATATGCCAGCAATGCACTTTCATCAAAATCAGTCTTCCTGTAATTGAAATCCTTTGAAAATGTTACCATTACATGTACTGTATTCCAGAGCAGGGGCGGACTGACGATTCAGGCGATTCAGGCACTGCCCAAGGGTCTTGGCAGAGAAAAGACCAGGGTCATAGTGCAGTGATCACAAGGATGGCAATACCCATAGAAAATTGCAGGGAAGAAAGCAATGAGAGCGGCTGGAAAAGTTCCAAAAAGACAGACGTTTTTTCACTCAGCGAAGGCTACCTACAGTACCCCAAGCAGTTATTCAATACGCTGCACCTCCTTCGCCTCTCCTCTCTGTGGGCTCGGTGAGGACATTATGGTACACTAAGAACACTGCATTTTTTTTTCATATCAAACAATAGCACCCAACTTATGATCTTGCACACAGGCCTACTGACCTCATAAATACCCCTAATAATACTGTAGAACATGGATAGAAGTGGTTTATCTGTGGTCCGTATAGATACTATGAATAATCTTCTAGCCCTGCCCTTGCATTTTTCTCCTCTCCTTCCCTCCTTGACCACACATATTACAATCACATTTTTCTGTATGCTCTCCTTTTCATTCACACTATATCCATTGAGCTGTGCTGACCTGCGTAGACCATTAAAGGCTTAAAGAAGAATTCCAGGTATGGATATTTTGTAACTGTATATACCATATATACATTATATAGAAGTTGATAGTCCAGTGAACTCACTAGGCTTGGGTCCCATGCCAATCAGCCACCAATATGTAGGTGTGGATGTGTGTGGGTGTGGCTTGAGTGTGGGCAAGGACACAGGGGGCCCCATTATCTCCTATTGCCCGGGCGTCGCCGGGAGTTGTCAGTCTGCCCCTGTTCCAGAGCTATTCATAAATTACATTTGTAGTGGTCAGCAATCAATTATAAAAAAACTATTCCAATTGTATTTAGGCAGCACAAATAGTAAATGCACAGTGAGTCATTATGTTTACAAAAGTTTACAATAAAATGGTAGCTGGTTTAACACCTACAACTTTATGTCTAAATTTAAGCCAAGCAGCTTGAAAATAATAGTGGCCTGACAAGTGAGTTGCAATAACACATTTTGCTGTAAACTTTTTACAGAGAATGAACATTTCCTCAGATGGATAGTACAATATAGTTTTATGTTATGTGGCATCTTTCATGCAGAGTATCAGAAAACACATTTCACTTGAAGTAAAGCACAAAGCTAAACAGAAATATTAGAGCATCTGACCATAAATATCTGGAGCATTCAAGCAGCAGCAAAGTTCCTGTACAGAGCCCGGAGACCGAATATTCCAACCCTTAGCAGGTTCACTGCCAGTCTGGCAGGATTGTTTGTATGCTTTGCCATTGCAGAAGCAAGTTCAAGGGACATGCAAGTAAGAATAGTATTTCTCCTCAGTCAAGTGAGATATCACATAGACTAAAGTTACAAGAAACAAAGATTTTGGAAGGTCAGAGAGGTATGTATCCCATTTGTTCCCTCCTCATCTCAAAATCACACGACTTTTATGAAGAATATTGAGTTTTGTATGGGTACCTCAAATTAGTGTGAAAATGTTATGTTAGCAGTAGTTGCATACCAATAAGGGCACTTAGCTAAAGCAATAGACAAATTGTACCTAAGCAAAAATAAAACCTAAAAACATTATATTTTTCAGCTTTATAGTCTTTCATTATGATGACTTGCATTTGTTTTCACTTTTCATAAGAACATTTTCAACAAGCACAGAAAATAATGAATGATCTTGCCCGAAATGCAGCATCCTTGTCCTTGTCACTTTATATAAGCTACTAGTCCCATCAATCAGTAATATGATACATATGAACTAATGCAGACATGTTTGAACTTCAACCTGTGTACAACCATGGCTGGCCCCATGGATACAATAGAACATGGGTCTTCAAACTATGGCCCTCCAGTTGTTCAGAAACTACAATTCCCATCATGCCTAGGCATGTCTGTGAATGTCAATGTTTTACAATGCCTCATGGGATGCGTAGTTCCGCAACATCTGGAGGGCCGTAGTTTGAGGATCCCTGCAATAGAAGAATGAATGCAGACATGGGACAGGAAGTGTGTTATTTGTCTTAATACCAGATGAAAATAAAGAGGAAAAAAAGGAAACTAACGCAGCCACCACTTCTAAGGGCCGGTAATCTGCAATAAATTACATTTTTGTTTTTGAGTTGAGATACACTTTAATACTATTAAATGTATGCCTTCTTATGAAAAGGGTATTTTTGAAGTACAATTCCCATCTAATTTTTTAATTTATGTGAAGTAACCAAGGCACACTGTGGCTAATCTCTAAATCTGTTCTGACAGAAACTAATTTGGAATATATTCAGCAAGAACGCAAAGGATAAACACTGCCTGTGGAATTTATAAGGAATGTTGAAGGCTCTTTGGGAATCTGCCTGCGGTCTGTACAACAAAAGGCACAATTTACGGCAGATTCATGTAACTTTTCGTAAGGTGTATATGGATCCGTTGCAGAAATTGCCTCAGGTATTATTTTGCCTGCATTACAACTTGATCCAACATGGAAGAGGCCTTATTTACCTCCACTTTTCTTATCAATTTTGTGATATTTCCTTATTAATTTGTAGCAGCCATAGTGTCAGAATGTAAAAGTATTGCACATACTGTAAGTACTACCTACATTTTTTGCACGTGTCAAAAACAACAAGAAAATTGTCATACAGCTTTCATAACTTTGGGCAGGAGTCTAAGAAGTCAGAAAAGTGTCACAAATTCTTTATTAAATAGTCCCCATAATAAATTCATACAATACAAGCGACAAATTTACATCATGGTAAAAAATTATTATGCCAGTAACATCTGTATGTATATCCAGTTGAGCAGTCAGACATTATCTGGGTCCCAGTTAGCCAACTGGAGTGTGTTTTGTAGAATAGTTGGACATCAAGCAATTTTTCTAATCTAGCAGACACTTTTTCTTGGGCTCTCTTTGTTTAGGTTTCCACTGTTGTGCTTCCAGGGCCTTGCTTTTTTTTTTTTTTTTCTTTGGTTCCTCCTACTGTGCTCTCCCATACTTAATATTATTCTCCAAAGTCTACATGCCTGCACAAAATTTACCTTTATGCTCTCTGGTATACAGTCTATTCGCAGGGGTTTGCACCCTAATAGTTCTATCTCCATTCGTAAAGGAATCGTGGGCATCTGGGTGTGTGTCACATGTCAGGTATCTCCTTTTGCACTGGATAGACTGGGGTATTTATTCAACCTTACCAACTATGTATGTATTGACCTTTCATGAGCTATGCTTTAATTAATTTCAAGATTTGGCTCTGGTTTCAACCTTTGGCCAATTGCCTGTCTTACCACCTGGTATCAACTTTGGTTAGTTGGATTTAATCCTCTGTACTGATTGGTACTCCACCTTGATCTGTCTAGCTGCCAGTAACATCCACCAAAGTCATTCCCGCTCCCACTTCCGATCCGATTGCCTCGGCAATCCAAGCCGCAGTTCGACCCCCCTCGTTCCCCTGCAGCCTTCTGGGACACATCTTTGGTCCCAGAAGGCTGCAGGATTATTCATAAAGCACAGCATGGCTGGCAAATGCGCAGTGGAAGAAGATCTGAGTTTTCGTCTGAAAAATCTTGGATGGTTTTTCTGACGGAATTCCCCTCAAGCTTGGCTTGCATACACACAGTCACGCAAAAATTCTGTGAACTTTCGACTGTCAAGAACGCGGTGAGGTACAACACTACAAGGAGCCAAGAAAATGAAGTTCAATGCTTTCGAGCATGCGTCAAATTGTTTCCGAGCATGCGTAGGAATTTTGTGCATCGAAATTGCTACAGACGATCAGAATTTCCGATTGGAACTTTTTCTGTTGGAAAAATTGAGAACCTGCTCTCAGACTTTCTTTTGATACAAAAGATATTGAATTATTCTTCACTTCCCACAGCATACATTGATAGCAATGCCTCAGCAAGTGTTTTCATTCTCTACAAACAGATTTCCAATGAGGCCTGAGGGAATCCCCTACCTAAAGAGTGATCCACCAAAAAGGCCTGCGCAGAGACAGACATATTCTCCAAACTTATTAATATTGATTTCCGGCAAACATTGCTTTCAAGCAATGGGCAGATGTAAATAAATATATATCCAGTTTATCTATCTATCTATCATATTGGAACACAAATACTACACTACAGAGCTGTCTCATTATTCCATTTTTTTCAGTGACCCCCAAAAAGGCTACAAAAAGTCTTAAAGTATTTTTGTAGCTTTCTCTACAAAAAAGAAAAAAAAACTGCTTTAACAGCAAGTGTTGACAGTAAATACAATCTGTTGCTCTCTCTGCTGTTCCATTTCATTGCTTTGTTCACTTTTGCTTGTCAACTCCATTCCAATCTCTAGTGGCTTTCTGCTGAGCGTGTTTTCATCATTACTCACATGACTCTCATCATCTTCATGATAAATCATATGAAATTAGAAAGATCACAAACTTTCTTGTCCAGTATAACTCATTTTTCATTAAATAGATTTAAAGTGCATTTACATTACTGTAAAGCAGGCTTATCATTGTAGTTAGCATATGTCTGCAGTCCACAGAGGCTGACTTTTCTCTAACTGCTATTATTTACTAATGAAAAGTTGTCTGCAACAATGTAGATCCTGCAATGACTTTTGCCAAAAACATAACTATGCATTACAGTGTCCTCAGTAGTGCTGTTTAGTAAAATAAAGTTGACATTTTACATCTTTTTTCATCCTGTTGCCTTCCCTTCTTTGTCCTGCAGATGGCAGGATGTACTGGAAATTTATGAAGGAGCACTTGAATTATTCCTTGCCCACATGTAGCCACATCCCCTTCACTTCCTGTCATACCCAGCTGAGAGATGTGCTGTTTTTGTAGCCACAGCCATCTTGCTATTTCTGGAAGCTGCTGATGCTTATGCTCCAGCTTAAAGCCTGACAGCTGTACTTCCATCGAGAACCCTGCTTAAACTAGCCACATGCCTGCTGAGCTCTACAGCCTCACAGTGATCATATGGAGGTCCATATGGGTCTGTGACAAGCCTTGCTCTACTTTTATCTAGTGAGTGCATTTTTATTGTCTTTAATGCTTTTTTAATAAATCGGCACACCTAGATGGAGGCGCCCTCTTGTGTTTTTTTATGTGCATTACAATCTCAAGACCTAATTTGAGAGGAGCATCCATTTTAGATGGTGTATCCTTCTACTCTCCTGGCCCTCTTATTAGACCCATTTGATGACGGTTGGGTTCCAGTCAGCACAATAGCTTATTCTTTTTATTTGGAATCATACTTGAAATTACACCCTAAAATACATTCTGCTACTCCTCCTGAGTATGGTGATATCATATGTGTGGGACTTTTATACAGCCTAGCCACATACAGAGGCCCAACATCCAAGTAGCACCTTCAGGTGTTCTAAGAGCATAAATTACACATTTACAGTGCTTTGAAAAAGTATTCATACCCCCTGATATATTCCACTTTTTTCATGTTACAATCAAAAATGTACATGTATTTTATTAGGATTTTATGTGATTGACCAACACAAAGTGGCACATAAATATGAAGTGGAAGGAAAATGGTAAATGGTTTTAAATTTTCTTTTTTACAAATAAATATCTGAAAAGTGTGGCATGCATTTGAATTCAGTCTTGTTTACTCTGATATCCCTAACTAAAATCTAGTATAACCAATTGCCTTCAGAAGTCACATAATTAGTAAATAGAGTCCACCTGTGTGTAATTTAATCCCAGCATAAATACAGCTGTTCTGTGAATCTCTCAGAGGTTCGTTAGGGAACCTTGGTGAACAAACAGCATCATGAAGGCCAAGGAACACACCATACAGGTCAAGGATAAAGTTTTGGATAAGTTTAAAGCAGGTTTAGGTTATAAAAAAAATGATCCCAAGCTTTGAACATCTCATGGAGTACTGTTCAATCCATCACCTAAAAATGGAAAGAGTATGGCACAATTGCAAACCTACTAAGACATGGTTGTCCACCTAAACTGACAGGCCAGGCAAATAGAGCATTAATCAGAGAAGCAGCCAAGAGGCCCATGGTAACTCTGGAGCTGCAGAGATCAACAGCTCGGGTGGGAAAATCTGTCCACAGGACAACTATTAGTCATGCACTCCAAAAATCTCCCCCTTTATGGAAGAGTGGCAAGAAGAAAACCATTATTGAAAGAAAGCCATAAGAAGACCCATTTTCAGTTTGCAAGAAGCCAAGTGAGGGACGCAGCAAAAATGTGGAAGAAGGTGCTCTGGTCAGATGAGACCAAAATACTCCTTTTTGGCCTAAAAGCAAAATGCTATGTATGGTGCAAAAAACTAACACTGCACATCACCCTGAAGACACTATCCCCACCGTGAAACCTGGTGGTGGCAGCATTATGTTTTGGGGATGGCTTTTCTTCAGCAGGGACAGGGAAGCTGGTTAGAGTTGATGGGAAGATTGATGGAGCCAAATATAGGGAAATCTTAGAAGAAAACCTGTTAGGCCGCGTACACACGGGCGGACTGTTCGCCCAACCTTGTTCGGCAAACAGTTTCATCAAACAGTCCGCTCAAAATTTGCATGAGCGGACTTGCCCACACACGAGCGGACTGTTTGACGAACAAGGTTGGGCAAACAGTTCGCTCAACTTTTGAAATGAACGGACTCGCCCACGTAAGGCGGAGGCAAATCCGCCCATTTCGAGCGCGTGTACAGGTAGGCGGGGCTCGCGAAGGAGACGTCGCGGGCTCCGCCGCCTGGAATGGGCTTAAAGGGGAACCCCAACGCCGAAAAAAATCGGCGTGGGGGTTCCCCCCAAGTCCACACCAGACCCTTGTCCGAGCACGCTACCCGGCCGGCCAGGAAAGGGGGGCGAGCGAGCGCGCCCCCCCTCCTGAGCCGTACCAGGCCGCGTGCCCTCAACATGGGGGGTGCCTTGGGGAAGGGGGGGCCGCGCGGCCCCCCCACCCCAAAGCACCTTGTCCCCATGTTGATGAGGACAAGGGCCTCTTCCCGACAACCCTGGCCGTTGGTTGTCGGGGTCTGCGGGCGGGGGGCTTATCGGAATCCGGGAGCCCCCTTTAAGAAGGGGGCCCCCGGATACCGGCCCCCCACCCTATGTGAATGAGTATGGGGTACAATGTACCCCTACCCATTCACCTGTGAACTAAAGTACAATAAAAAACACAACACAGAGAAAAAATATTTTATTGCACAGCTCCGGGGGTCTTCTCGCCGGACTCCTCCGCTATGTGTGTGTAGCTCTTTTGCTAGCGGAGGAGTCCGGCTTTCTTCCTCCCCGCCGCCGGCCTCTTCTCCCGACTTCGGGGGTCTTGTCCCCCTCTTCGGTTCTTCTGCCGGGCCACCGCGCCTGGTCCGGTGGCCCGGTCTTCTGTCGCCGTCTTCCGTTCTTCTGTCGCCGCCTTCGGTTCTTCTGCCGGGCCACCGCGCCTTCTTGTAGCTCTTTTACAGGCGGTGGCCCGGTCTTCTGTCGCCGCTGTCGTCGCCGCCGCCGCCGCCTTCCGTTCTTGTTCTTCTTCTTCTTCTCCTGGAGATGTTGACTCGACGAGCTCTCCGGCCGGAATGCCAGAGCCGCGCTGTGCGGTCACTTATATAGTGACAATGGGGCGGTGTCACATGGTATATGTCACATGGGTTGGTCACATGGGTTGATGTCACATGGGGACTATGACATCGTAAGGGGGCGGGGTCACCATGTGACCAACCCATGTGACATATACCATGTGACACCGCCCCATTGTCACTATATAAGTGACCGCACAGCGCGGCTCTGGCATTCCGGCCGGAGAGATCGTCGAGTCAACATCTCCAGGAGAAGAAGAAGAAGAACAAGAAGAAGAACAAGAACGGAAGGCGGCGGCGGCGGCGACGACAGCGGCGACAGAAGACCGGGCCACCGCCTGTAAAAGAGCTACAAGAAGGCGCGGTGGCCCGGCAGAAGAACGGAAGGCGGCGACAGAAGAACGGAAGACGGCGACAGAAGACCGGGCCACCGGACCAGGCGCGGTGGCCCGGCAGAAGAACCGAAGAGGGGGACAAGACCCCCGAAGTCGGGAGAAGAGGCCGGCGGCGGGGAGGAAGAAAGCCGGACTCCTCCGCTAGCAAAAGAGCTACACACACATAGCGGAGGAGTCCGGCGAGAAGACCCCCGGAGCTGTGCAATAAAATATTTTTTCTCTGTGTTGTGTTTTTTATTGTACTTTAGTTCACAGGTGAATGGGTAGGGGTACATTGTACCCCATACTCATTCACATAGGGTGGGGGGCCGGTATCCGGGGGCCCCCTTCTTAAAGGGGGCTCCCGGATTCCGATAAGCCCCCCGCCCGCAGACCCCGACAACCAACGGCCAGGGTTGTCGGGAAGAGGCCCTTGTCCTCATCAACATGGGGACAAGGTGCTTTGGGGTGGGGGGGCCGCGCGGCCCCCCCTTCCCCAAGGCACCCCCCATGTTGAGGGCACGCGGCCTGGTACGGCTCAGGAGGGGGGGCGCGCTCGCTCGCCCCCCTTTCCTGGCCGGCCGGGTAGCGTGCTCGGACAAGGGTCTGGTGTGGACTTGGGGGGAACCCCCACGCCGATTTTTTTCGGCGTTGGGGTTCCCCTTTAAGCCCATTCCAGGCGGCGGAGCCCGCGACGTCTCCTTCGCGGGCCCCGCCTACCTGTACACGCGCTCGAAATGGGCGGACTTTCCGAGCGGGAACAGTCCGCTCATTTCGAAAGTACAGCGGACAAGCCCACACACGGGCGGACTGTTCGCTCAAACACAGTTTCAGCAAACAGTTTTTCGGAATTTCCGAAAGACTTTGTCCGTCCAACTGTCCGCTGAAACTGTCCGCTGAAAGCCCACACACGAGCGGACTGTCCGCCCAAACACTGTTCAGCGGACAAGGTTGGGCGAACAGTCCGCCCGTGTGTACGCGGCCTGAGAGTCTGCAAAAGACTTGAGACTGGGGAAGAGGTTCACTTTCCAGCAGGACAAAAACCTTAAACATACAGACAGAGCTACAATGAAATGGTTTATATTAAAGCATATTCATGTGTTAGAATGGCCCAGTCAAAGTCCAGACCTAAATCTGTGGCAAGACTTGAAAATTGCTGTTCACAGATGTTCTCCATCCAATCTGACAGAGCTTGAGCTATTTTGCAAAGAAGAATGGGCAAAAATGTCACCCTCCAGATGTGCAAAGCTGGTAGAGTCATGCCCAAAAAGACTTGCAGCTGCACTTGCAGCTAAAGGTAGTTCTACAAAGTATTGACTCAGGGGGGCTGAATACAAATGTACACCACAGTTTTCAGATATTTATTTGTAAAACATTTTTTAAAACCATTTATCATTTTGGTTCCACTTCACAATTATGTGCCACTTTGTGTTGGTCTATCACATAAAATCCCCTTAAAATATATTTACGTTTTTGGTTGTAACATGACAAAATGTGGAAAAGTTCAAGGGGTATGAATACTTTTTCAGGACAATGGAAAGGCTCACAAAATGACCACATTTTGGAAAGCAAACACTCCAATGTGTATTCTATGAGACATTATAAGTTTTTTCCTCAATTGTTTTGAAAATGTGGAAAGTTTGCACAAAGTTGTCCATTTATAAGATATTTCTAACACACAGCATGTTCATACCAATAATTATAACCCAAAATCCATTTTGCTACTCCTCCTGAGTGTGGAAATTACACATCTAATTTCCTAACTACTTATTGTATTTTTGAAGGACTTAGAGCAGTGATGGCGAACCTTGTCACTCCAGATGTTGCTCAACTACACTGCAGAGTGCATGAGTATCATGGGAAATGTAGTTCCAACACATCTGGGGTGCCAAGGTTTGCAATTACTGACCTAGAGCACTAGGACAATGGAATTACCCACAAAATTACCCCATTCAACAGATGTTAACCACTGGGACAGATGTGGGCAGATGTTGATCACTGGGACAGATGTGCACGGACGTTGATCACTGGGACAGATGTGCGCAGATTTTGATCACTGGGACAGATTTTGATCAGCCAGCTCTGTTTGCATCACAGGATGGCTGTGATTAGTCACAGCCACCATGTGATCAGAAGGGCCAATCACAGAGCCCTACTGCTGATCGGAGATGTGCTGTGTTCAAGGGACACAAGTGCATCGGGATTGCGCTGCTGTGCTGCTTCATTCTGAGGGACCATTGGATCTGTTTACATCACAGGATGGCTGTGATTGGACACGGCCATCGTGTGATCAGAAGGGCCAATCACAGAGCCCTTCTGCCGATAGGAGATGTACTGTGTCCAGGACACAGAAGCACATCAGGATCATGCTGCTGCACGGTCTCATTCTGAGAGACGTTCCTGTAAGTCTACTCAGAATGACGAAGCTCCCACCCAGCCATTTATGTGCAGTGGGCGGGTGGGAAGCAGTTAAAGAACATTTTTACATTTACAAAATTAAGACAGACCACCACACAGGGCATTAGACAAAAACAGGAAAGAGAAACATATCAATAAGACATAATATTTAAAATAGAGTAAAATAAAGAAATACATTACATAAAAAATAAAAAAAAATAAAAAACCTATCAGGACGTAACAAAAAGAAAACATAGTTTCAACCCATTTGGACCATATAGATTAACGTTTTTTGCATGAAATTTCGCAAATAATAAACATGTTTTTTCATAAGAAATATATCTATTTACAGCTGTTATCTACTCAGAAAGTGTTGGTGGGTGATTCGAGGTCCATTTAAGTGCAATCTGCCTATGAGCTATAACTAAAGCTCTAGAGATCATGATCAGGATCCATAGAAGAGGTTCCACTGATATATTAATCCCCAGTAAGCCATTTAAAGTACCTACCACCTTAGCCCACTATCTCTCAACTTGTAAAATTATCAAACAACATTAGACATGTGCAATGGGTTTCGTCCGAAAGCATTTTTGTCCAAATTTCAGGTATTTTCATTATCGTTTTAACAAACGATAATGAAAGTGCAGAATCCGAAAAACGAAAGATCCGTCATAAATGCTTTATTTTCGTTTTCATTGTGACAACAGTTCGATATAGATAGGAGTTCGACATGACACTGACAATAACAATCTGTGTCTATCGAACCTGTGGTCGAATGTGCCTAACCTTAACTCTATTAGTCCAGGATTATTCGACATAGAGAGAAAAGATTCAACAGAGAGAAGATTCGACAGAGAGAGAAAAGATTCGACAGAGAGAAAAGATTTGACATAGAGAAAAGATTTGACATAGAGAGAAAAGATTCGACATAGAGAGAAAAGATTGCTGTTGGAATTGGGTGGGGGAAGTAAAATAAAAATAATGATGATGAATATTATTGGCTGATTGTAACCAAAGAGGCAGTAAAATAGCTAGAATTAAGTACACACGTACAGCCAACTTACTTTCACTTACGATTGCTAGCAGAGAGAGACACATTTCAGAAGACAGCTGGTCCATTTGTCAGAGAACCTAAATTATTTAGCAGTTAACCACTTACCGGCCAGCGCACGACGATGTACGTCCTATTTTTGAAGAGGGATATCTCGGTAACAGCAGCAGCTGCTGCCACAACCGAGATGTCCATCTCTTCAGGCGCCAGTCGGCTGTACGATAACGGTGGTCTCCGCAGCGGATTCGCCGCAAGATCACCGCTATCGGCGATGGGAGAGGTGCCACCCCCCTCCCGCCGCCCTCCCGCACCTTCCTCCGCTTACCGGAGCCATCGGTAGCAGCGGAGGCGATCGGGTCCTTTCACTATCTGGGTATGGAGACGAGTGAGGCTAAGATGACCCCCACTCGTCTCTATACCATAGGAGGGCGGAAGCGACGTCAAAACGTCGCTTCTGCCCATACCTCTTAAAGGTATATTTATTTTTAAATGTCATTTTTTCTTTTTTTTTTTTGTTGCATTTTAGTCCAAATATGAGATCTTAGGACTTTTTGACCCCAGATCTGATATTTAAGAGGACCTGTCATGCTTTTTTCTATTACAAGGGATGTTTACATTTCTTGTAATAGGAATAAAAGTGATCCATTTTTAAAAAAAAAAACAGTGTAAAAATAAATAAAATCAATTAAAATAAATAAGAAAAAAAAAGGTTTTTAAAAACACCCCGTCACGACGAGCTTGCGCACAGAAGCGAGCGCATACGTGATTAGCATCCGCTTAGCAAACCACACATGTGAGGTATTGCCGCGATTGGTAGAGCGAGAGCAATAATTCTAGCCCTAGACCTCCTCTGTAACACAAAAAATGCAACCTGCAGAATTTTTTAAATGTCGCTTATGGAGATTTTTGAGGCTAAAAGTTTGACGCCATTCCACGAGCGGGCGCAATTTTGAAGCGGGACATGTTGGGTATCAATTTACTCGGCGTACCATTATCTTTCACAATATAAAAAAAAATTGGGCTAATTTTACTGTTGTCTTATTTTTTTTATTCAAAAAAGTGAATTTTTTCCAAAAAAAGTGCGCTTGTAAGACCGCTGCGCAAATACGGTGTGAAAAAAAGTATTTCAATGGCCTCCATTTTATTCTCTAGGGTGTTAGAAAAAAAACAATATAAAATGTTTGGGGGTTCTAAGTAATTTTCTAGCAAAAAAAACTGTTTTAAACATGTAAACACCAAATCTGAAAAAGAGGCCTGGTCCTTAAGTGGTTAAGCATGAGCACAGAAGCAGAACAATAGTGAAGCAAGCTACAGTTCAACTTAGCTTTTTCATAATAATCTGCTGCTATTGTGTTAGTGTTGTGAACTTGATAGTGATACTAGTGTTGCTAGTGTTATGATAGCCTTAGAGGCTGCCCGTGTTGTGAGGGGGGGGGGGGGGGTTATTATTATAGATTCTATATTATAAATTGAGATTCTTGTTACCTGTCTGATCAGTGATCACTATCACCAGTCCATGTTCTGTTTGAACTATATACATTCAACATGAATGACAAAGATTCGACAAAGCAGCGAAAAACATACAAACGTTGAATATTTTGGCTTATTGTGTCCGTCAAAAGTTCTAACAAGATTCGACGGAGCAGCTCGTCGAATTTTCTTTGAACATTTGACAGACACCTTACACCTTGTGGTAAACCCTCTGTATTTGCTCTCGTGAAGTCTTCCCTTGATTGTAAACTTTGAGAATGACATGCCCACCTCCTGGAGAGTGTCCTTCATGTAATTGGATATTGTAAATGGGTTTTTATTTACCATAGAGAGGATCCTGCGATCATCCACCACTGCTGTCTCCCATGGACGTCCAGGCTTTTTTATGAGCTCACCAGTGCGTTCTTTCCTCAGAATGTACCAAACTGTTGATTTGACCACTCCTAATATTGCTGCTATCTCTCCAATGGATTTATTTCATTTTTGAAGACTTACAAATTGCCTGTTTCACTTGCATGGACAGCTCCTTTGAACACATGATGTAGGTTCCAGACCTTTGACCTGCTTAATTGATGAAATAACGAAGGAGTAGGCCACACCTGGCCATGAAACAGCTTTTGATTCAATTGTCCAATTACGTTTGGTCTCTTGAAAAAGTAGGGATGGCTATTCTTAAGAGCTGTAATTCCTAAACCCTTCCTCCGATTTGGGTGTACATACCCTAAAATTAAACCTGAGAGTGTGCACTTTCATCATATACATTATATAACTATAGCTTGAATATGTTTTGGTAAATTCTTGAAAAAAACTAAGATTTAACCTGTGTCTATATATATATGGATCTAACTGTACATCTATGTATATTATGTATGGGTATACAGTATATATTTAACTGCTTCTCGACCAGCCACCGCAGTTATTTTGTGGTAGGTTGGCTCCCTTGGGCGAACAATTGTAGCTGTACGTCGGCCACTTTAAGACCATTAGGGGGCACACACACACTGCCGGGGGCGCGCATGATGACTGAGCTGATTCGTGAGCTCGGTGTTTGCGATCTCCTCCGGGCACCCATGATCACTCCACACAGAGACAGAACAGAGGTCTGTCAATGTAAATAGACAGATCTCTGTTATGTCAGGGGTGAGGAGACTGGTCAGTTGTTCCTAATGCTTAAGAACAACATTTGGTCTCGTCCCCTAGGCAGTCCCACCCCCCCACAATTAGAAACCCTCCACAGGACACACATTTAACCCCTTGATCACCCCCTAGTGTTAACCCCTTCCTTGCCAATGGCATATATACAGTAATCAGTGGCTATTTTTAGCTCTGATTGCTGTATAAGTGTCAATGGTCCCACAATAGTTTCAAAAGTGCCCGATCTGTCCGCTGCAATGTCGCAGTCCTGAAAAAAAATCACAGATAACCATCATTACTCGTAAAAAAAAATTATAATAAAAATGCCATAAATCTATCCATTATTTTGTAGAAGCTATAACGTTTACGTAAACCAATCAATATACGCAAAAATGTGTTGAGGAATACATATCAGCCTAAACAGAGGAAGGATTTTTTTTTTATCTAATTTGGGGGATATTTATTATAGCAACAAGTAAAAAATATATTTTTTTTTCAAAACTGTCACTCTTTTCTTTGTTTATAGGGAAAAAAATTAAATTCCCAGAGGTGATCAAGTATAACCTTTTGTACAACATCGCACGACCGTGCAATTGTCAGTTAAAGCGGCAGTGTCATATCACAAAAAATGGCTTGGTCAGGGTAAGGGGCCAAATCTTCCAGGGCTTAAATGGTTAATTCTTCAGAATTATGTTTGGTATAATCTGCCTTTTTTTTTTTTTAAATGCATTACTAGGCTTCTCATGCATATCCCCTTTTCACCTAATTGATTAATGTTCTTTGGTTTTTACACACTGAATATACTTTCTACACACATAACACTTTTGGAACATTGTGCATTTACCATTTCAAATAATGTATATTTTTTTAACTTGTTGTTACCAATTATAATATATTTGATTTAAAATTTCAGTCATGCAATCATATTTTTGCAATTATATATAGATTGTCCAATTGTTAAAAAAAAAGAAATACTCAGATATGATTTGTTTTTTGTTTTTTATTCACATTTTCTAATACCAACATGTGTTTTCAATGATGAATGGAGTCATTTTTGTAGTGGCCTCAAGATTCTGTATGTAACCCTATTATGCATTTTAAACCACTTTAGCCCCGGAAGATTTGGCTGCTCAATGACCAGGTGATTTTTTGCGATACGCTACTGCGTCGTTTTAACTGACAATTGCGCGGTCATGCGACGCTGTACCCAAACAAAATTGATGTCCTTTTTTTCCCACAAATAGAGCTTTCTTTTGGTGGCATTTGATTGCCTCTGCAGTTTTTATTTTTTGAGTTATAAACAAAAAAAAGCGACAATTAAAAAAAAAAACACACATCTATAATAAATATCCCACATTTTTTATCAAAAAAACGAATCTCTTCCTCAGTTTAGGCCGATATGTATTCTTCTACATATTTAAAAAAAAAATCTCAATAAGCGTATATTGATTGGATATGGTTTGTGCAAAAGTTATAGCGTCTTCAAAATAGGGGATAGATTAATGGCATTTTTATTATTTTATTTTTTTACTAGTAATGGCGGCGATCTAAACGCTTAAAAAAATGTCATTAATTAAAAAAAAAGTAAAGTTAGCCCAATTTTTTTGTATAATGTGAAAGATGAAGTTACACTGAGTAAATAGATACCTAACTTGTCTTTAAAATTGCACACACTCGTGGAATGGTGCCAAACTTTGGTACTTAAAAATTCCCATAGGCGCCGTTTTAATGTTTTTTACAGGTTACATGTTTAGCGTTACATAGGAGGTCTTGGGCTAAAATTGTGTGATTTCACCACCGTTTACATATGTGGGCATGACTTATGTATGCGTTCACTTCTGTGCACCAGCCCATAGGGATGGGGGCACTTAAATTTTAATTCTTTATTTCACTTAAATTTTTATTTTTTAAACTTTCTCTTTAAAAAAAATGTTTTTTGTAAACATCCCTTGTGAAAGGAATAGTGCGTGACAGGTCTTCTTTATGGAGAGATGTGGGATCAATAAGACCCCACATCTCTCCTCCAGGCTGGAAAGGCTGAGATAAAAATAAAAATAAACTCTCGCTGTCTTTCCAGCTGCGTCCTCGGCTTTTACTTTCCCTGGCCGGACGTGATGTCATAACGTCGTGTTGGGCCTCCAAGGGTCATAGAGATGACTGGGGACCATCTGGTCACCAGAAATCTCTATGGAAAACTTCCAGTACAAACCAATTTGTTCTCTGGTTCGCCAATTGTACGGGCGAGCCCGGAGAAGCACCGGAGGGCTGCTGAACTGCTTCTATGATTGTTCTTATGGTACACAGAATCGCCGGCTGAAAAAGATGATATCATCCAGATATCCCCACTCAAAGTCCATGACATCATATGATGTACCTTGTGCTTGTATGGGAAGTGGTTAAGAAAGCTTCAGATTATAAAATAAAATACTAAATTATGTCGATTTGATTTTTTGTCAGTGGGTAGTATTATTTGTTTACTTTTCCTATGTCTTTTTACTGTTTTCTTTTGGTCTTAATCAAAGTGAATTTACTATATATTTGATTTTTTTTAGATATTCCTATCTATGGTATTACAATACCTAATATGGCAGCATAATATTGACTTGGATCTTGCAAAAATTGCTTATATGACATTACATAACAATGATAACTATGACTTTTAATTTTAGGAGCCTGGAAAGCATGGCACCAGCGATCAGAAGATCGTTGTCACAATGCAGGTCTCCTGCAGACTGTCAGTACATTGTACAGCCAGGCAGTTTCACACTGACCGGAAGACTCAATGAACTGCCATCACGTTCAACAGCGCCGTGGTAGTTCATTGAGAACTACAAGCTGACAGCCGCAAAAGGATGTGGGCTTTTGTTTTGGAGATTAGTCTTTTAGGGTTTATTATTTCTGGTGGGTGAGCATTCAGAGGACAAAATTGTCCTCGGTTATACTGTTATGTCCCCAATAAAATTACTCTAAAACATTTTTTTTTCATCTAGAATGAGTCGGATTAGAGTGCTGCTGTATGTAACCTAGTTCTAAAAGAAAAACTATTCTGGATTCAATACACACTACTAGAGCACAATGTCCATGTAAATCATGCTGTTCCATAACACCACGCACATCTTTAATGCATCCCCCAAACCTGCAATTTAAAAGATTTGTTCATTTTCAATTTTGTCCTTGAAGCCTGATGATATTGCTCTCTCCCTGCTGTATGTTCATTTTTTATTTTTTTTTGCCATTGGTACATGTCCCCAATGGCAGTGCCTAACTTTCTATGTCTGTTCTTTGACAGTAGTTTGTGTATTACCCAACAAAAGGAATCAATTAAATATAAAATAGTTCATTCTCATAGATTACAATAGGGTTCAGAGAAAAGTTCAGCATTTTGAGGCCATATTATGAAACTGGCCTCTGTTACATCTTAAAATTGTTAGCTTTTCATTGTGATGCTACAAGCCCCACACATTATAATTAGGGTGCCTGGGGGTGCCTGAGATATTTTTTAAGTGCAATGCCCATTGTGAGCTGGGGATAGGTAGTAGGTACAAAGCTCCCTGTTATTGAACCCACTTCAAGGCACTGATACCTGTACAGTCATGTAGTGACAAACAGTGGTGTGTTTTTTGGTGTTATTTACAAGCCTATTTACAGGTGCTGCACAGCATTCACAAAATAAACAGTGCAGAAACGCCAAAATAAACCCCAGCTACAGTGGTGTGAAAAAGTGTTTGCCCCCCTTCCTCATTTCCTGTTCCTTTGCATGTTTGTCACACTTAAGTGTTTCGGAACATCAAACCAATTTAAACAATAGTCAAGGACAACACAAGTAAACACAAAATGCAATTTGTAAATGAAGGTGTTTATTATTAAAGGGGAAAAAAAATCCAAACCATCATGGCCCTGTGTGAAAAAGTGATTGCCCCCCTTGTTAAAACATACTATAACTGTGGTTGTCCACACCTGAGTTCAATTTCTCTAGCCACACCCAGGCCTGATTATTGCCACACCTGTTCACAATCAAGGCATCACTTAAATAGGAGCTGCTTGACACAGTAAGGTCCACCAGAAGATCCTTAAAAGCTACACATCATGCCGAGACCCAAAGAAATTCAGGAACAATTGAGAAAGAAAGTAATTGAGATCTATCAGTCTGGAAAGGGTTATAAAGCCATTTCCAAAGCTTTGGGAATCCAGCGAACCACGGTGAGAGCCATTATCCACAAATGGCGAAGACATGGAACAGTGGTGAACCTTCCCAGGAGTGGCCGGCCGCCCAAAATTACCCCAAGAGCGCAGCGACGACTCATCCAAGAGGTCACAAAAGACCCCACAACAACGTCCAAGGAACTGCAGGCCTCACTTGCCTCAGTTAAGGTCAGCGTTCATGCCTCCACCATCAGGAAAAGACTGGGCAAAAATGGCCTGCATGGCAGAGTTCCAAGGAGAAAACCACTGCTGAGCAAAAAGAACATCAAAGCTCGTCTCAATTTCTCCACAACACATCTTGATGATCCCCAAGACTTTTGGGACAACATTCTGTGGACCGATGAGACAAAAGTGGAACTCTTTGGAAGGTGTGTGTCCAAGTATATCTGGCGTAGAAGGAACACTGCATTTCATAAAAAGAACATTATACCAACAGTAAAATATGGTGGTGGTAGTGTGATGGTCTGGGGCTGTTTTGCTGCTTCAGGACCTGGAAGACTTGCCGTGATAAAAGGAACTATGAATTCTGCTGTCTACCAAGAGATCCTAAAGGAGAATGTCCGACCATCTGTTCGTGTACTCAAGCTGAAACGAACTTGGGTTCTGCAGCAGGACAATGATCCTAAACACACCAGCAAGTCCACCACCGAATGGCTGAAGAAAAACAAAATGAAGACTTTGGAGTGGCCTAGCCAAAGTCCTGACCTGAATCCTATTGAGATGTTGTGGTATGACCTTAAAAAGGCTGTTCATGCTCGAAAATCCTCTAATATAACTGAATTAGGACAATTCTGCAAAGATGAGTGGGCCAAAAATCCTCCAGGACGCTGTAAAAGCCTCATTGCACGTTATCGCAAACGCTTGGTTGCAGTTGTTGCTGCTAAGGGTGGCCCAACCAGTTATTAGGTTTAGGGGGCAATCACTTTTTCACACAGGGCCATGATGGTTTGGATTTTTTTTCACCTTTAATAATAAACACCTTCATTTACAAATTGCATTTTGCGTTTACTTGTGTTGTCCTTGACTATTGTTTAAATTGGTTTGATGTTCCGAAACACTTAGGCCGCGTACACACGCGCGGACTGTTGGCCCAACTTTGTCCGTCCAACAGTTTGAGCGAACAGTCCGCTCAAACTTAGCATGGACGGACATGGCCACACACGACGGACGAACAGTTTGCTGAAACCGTGCGCGATGACGTGAACGGCACGTACGACGGGACGAAAAATACGACGTCCTATACACTGCAATGCAACCTTCCGACGTGGAAATCCTTTCTGAGCATGCGCGAGACTTAGTTGGCCGAACAAGCCTACACACGAGCGAACAGTCCGCTGAAACCTTGTTTCAGCGGACAGTTTTTCGGAATTTCCGTAAGACCTTGTTCGGCCAACTGTCCGCTGAAACTGTCCGCTGAAGCCCCACACACGAGCGGACTGTCCGCCCAAACACTGTTCAGCGGACAAGGTTGGGCGAACAGTCCGCGCGTGTGTACGCGGCCTTAAGTGTGACAAACATGCAAAGGAACAGGAAATGAGGAAGGGGGCAAACACTTTTTCACACCACTGTATGTCCCAGCACTAACTGTACAAATCAAAATCCTAACTAGTAGGTTAAGCAAGCCTAATGTTTGTCAGTCTCCACATACACTGCTTATTTGCTTCTCACAACCTTCAGCTTGCACAGACAGAACCGGTCTGTTCCCCAGGCTCGCAAGCACTGGCTCTGAGTTTAAGGTGATCCTAAATTGCCAAAAGGGAGAGGTGCAAAACTCAGACAGGCCAGAAAATCTGAGATCTTTAAAAGTGTATGAGAGGAGCCTGAGAGATTTATACACCCCAAATAGGACTTTTCCAGGTTCCCTACACCATGCTATGGAGTCTTTCAAGTTCCAGATCCATCCTTTTTCTTTTTTTTTAAATGTATTTGTTTATTTTATTCTAAAGTTAACACAAAACAAAGAATTACAAAGACTTTTGCAATCCAAATGCGTATTTAATTATTTGTAACTTCAATATTTGCTATCCTTTTTAGCATGCAAATAACTGGGGGTCACAGACATATTACCGTATATACTCGAGTATAAGCCGAGATTTTCAGCCTCTTTTTTGAGGCTGAAAGTGCCCCCCTCGGCTTATACTCGAGTCATCGCTGTCTGCCCGCTCGATCAGCGTGTCGAGCAGACAGACAGCGGCCATTCTATCATTCAAAAGCCGCGCCTCCGGCTCCGCCTTCGCCTGTGATAGGCGGAACACTGAATTTCCCAGCAGCCTGTGTTCCGCCTATCACGGACATCGTATCATCCTCGTACTACGGACGAGGATGATACGATGTCCGTGATAGGCGGAACACAGGCTGCTGGGAAATTCAGTGTTCCGCCTATCACAGGCGAAGGCGGAGGCTTTTGAATTTTACAATGGCCGCCGAGGCGCCGACGAAGAGGGCACGGGACGGAGGCAAGGCAAGGCACGGCACGGGACGGGACGGGACGGAGGCAAGGCAAGGCACGACACGGGACGGAGGCAAGGCACGGCGGCAAGGCACGGCACGGGACGGAGGCAAGGAGGCAAGGCACGGGACGGAGGCTCGGGACAAAGGTTCGGGACACAGGTAGGCTGGACACACACACACACACACACACACACACACACACACACATGGATGGATGGATGGAGACACACACACACAGGGATGGATGGATGGATGGAGACACACACACACAGGGATGGATGGATGGATGGATGGAGACACACACACACAGGGATGGATGGACGGACACACAGGGATGGACGGACACACAGGGATGGACGGACACACACACAGGGATGGACAGGCATGTCTCACCCTCGGCTTATACACGAGTCAATAAGTTTGCCAGTTTTTTTGGGGGTAAATTGGGGGCCTCGGCTTATATTCGGGTCGGCCTATACTCGAGTATATACGGTAGTATTTTATTCTTTAATTATTTTTGAGTGGCAGTTGTCTTAGTTTGAAATTTATGTTCATTTTCCAAACTTAAGAATTAGGGATGGGCACAGGAAAGTAGAGTTAGTGTGCATAGATGGGGATGGGGTTGTGGGAGCTCTTACGGGGAAATGCTTTGAGCTGCATTCTGTGATGTTACCATGCACCAGCCTGCAGGAAGAGGGCCGTGGCGTGTTTGTTTGAGTATCTTCTTTTGTTTTTAATTCCTGGAAGTGTAATGAGACTTTTTCAATAAATGCTCGGTTTTACATACTACACCATGAAGTTTCTTCTTTCTTAAATACCTCCATATTCCGGAGAGCACTTAGCAGGATTATCAGTGAGGATGGGAGTACGGTATATGAGCAGTATTACCATATCCAAGCAAAGTCAATGGTATAACAAGAGGGAGCCCTCTTGCTGAAGTGGGAGAAGTGAAACATCGCAGGTGGGCTCAATTACAAACCAAGCTTGTTTGAAAACTAATCTGGGATCTATCCCTTCTGGCAAGAGGCATATATTTCCTTTGTTTAAAAGAAGCATGGATATTCATGAATTCACATAAAGAGCACATATGGGCAATACTTTGTTGGATGATTAAATTTTTATAACTTCAATGTTGACACTTTATGTTTCAATATTTACAATAATCCTTTTCTAGGATTGCACACTTATTTGTTGTGTATAAATTGTGGGAGGGAGTACAAGGTATGTTACTGAGGAGAGCTTAGGTCAGGGCATCACTTTTGTTCTGGAAGCACTGCTCTCAAAACTATTTCTGACCTTTTGTTACTAGAATAGAATGTACCCGTAAAGCTGCAAATTTTAATGATATGAGGTATCTCTAAAGGCCCGTACACACGGTCGGACTTTTTGACAACAAACATGCAAATTAGCTGTTTTGGAGCAACATCCGACTGTGTGTACGCTCCATCGGACAAACTTTTTCTGTTTTCATCGGACTTTTGTTGGCTCTGCGAACGGACAAACTTTTTGACAACAGAAGTCCGATGGAGCAAAGTCTGACCGTGTGTATGCAAAAGCATCGGACTTTTGTACAAGGTACAAACACGCATGCTCAGAACCATTGCAAACAATCAGACTACAATACAGAAGTTGACCAAAGGTGGCGCTGGAGTCATTGAACGTCCTCTTTTGAAGCGGCGTCAGTACGTTGTGACGTCATTACGTTCGTGTTTGTTGTCAAAAAGTCCGACCGTGTGTATGCAATACAAACTTGTGGACAACACACTTTGTACAAAAGTCCACGGAAAAGTTTGTACAAGTCCGACCGTGTGTATGGGGCTTTAGACATTCAGTGACCATATACTGTAAATGCAAGAGGCCATAGGCCAAGTGTATTTACATTTGTAACATATTATCTTTACAAATTTTTTTGAGGGGAAACATTATTTCATAGAATACACTAAAACTGACACTGACATACACTGAAATTTACTGACACGTACAACCACAGATAAAAAGAAGCAATATTTGTATATTATAACTTGTTTATGTATTAAGATCATTTCTACATTGAGACAAAAGCTAGATTCTAGAACAACATAATTTTGCAATCCAGATGCAAAAAAAGCAACAAAATATTAGTCATATATTTATAACCAAAATTAGGTTTTAAGAAAATGCTTATACACGTACCATGTGATTAACACAGTGTGATTATCCACTTGCAGAATCATTTATATATAAGTGATTCTGCATTTCCGGCAGTGGCGGCTGGTGCTCAAAACTTTTTGGGGGGTGCAAGCAAACCGAAAGATTCTGAAAAAAATAAATAAAAATAAAAAATTGCAGTCTCACTGTGCCCATCAAATGCAGCAACTGTGCCATCAAATGCAGGCTCACTGTGCCCATCAAATGCAGCCACTGTGCCATCGATTGCAGCCTCATTGTGCCCATCAATTGCAGCCACTATGCCCATCAAATGCAGCCACTGTGCTCATCAAATGCAGCCACTGTGCCCATCAAAGGGAGGCTCGCTCCCTATGCCCATCAAAAGTAGCCACCGTGCCATCGATTGCAGCTTCAATGTACTCATCAATTGCAGCCACTGTGCCCATCAAATGCAGTAACTGTGCCATCAATAGCATCCATTGTGCCCATGAAATGCAGCCACTGTGCCCATCAATTGCAGCCACTGTGCCAATGAAATGCAGCCACTGTGATTCCCGGTGGCATTTAACCAGCACCACCCCCCGCCTGTCCTTTCAGCCAATCAGGTGACAGGTAACAGACCTGTATTTTCTGATTGCTGGAGAGGGGGTTCAGTGTTAGAAAAGTGAATATTCATTTGCTTTTCTAAGACACCTGGGTGGGCTCTGAGCACAATGCTCTGCGCTCTGAGTCCACCCTATTTTGAAGCCTATTAGAAACTATGGCTCTAATCAGGTACTTAAAAAAACACCCCCATCACTGTAATTCACATGTCTGGTATCCTGAAAGGGATCGGATGCATGAATAGGGGGTGGCCATGGCAGCCATGGATAGATCTAAGCTATGCCATGCTATTCATGAATCTATACATTACTCATATAGGGGAGTGGCATGACAGAGGGAGCGGTGCCCATGCGGCCTTAATGGATGGGCTTCCACTGACTTCCGCGTAGGGAGAGTGAGGCATCGGCACGTGACTTCTGCTGTGATTAGTCACAGCAGAAGCTGATCTGCGAGTGCCAGCGGACATCCATTGGCTGAGTGTCGAGGAGAGAGGCTGGACGGAGCTCTGCATATGTACACAATGTGGCGCTCTGTCCTGACAGCGGAGATGTGATTACAATTCATCACATCCCTTAGTGAAAGCAGCACACTTAGTACACATAAACACTGGTTAGGTACACATTTAATCTTTTGCTTGCCCTAGATGTTTAGCCCCTTCCCAGCCAGCCATATTTGCAGCACTGATCATGGTATTAGTGTCACTGGTTCCCACAAAGTGTCAGTTAGTGCCAGATTGTCCACTGCAATATCGCAGTCCCACTATAAGTTGCTGATCACCACCATTACTTTTGCACAAATCAATCCATATACACTTATTGAGATTTTTTTTTTTTTTTGAGAGAATATGTAGCAAAATATATATTGGCCTAAATTTATGAAAAAAAATGATTTTTAATTTTTTTTTATTGGATATGTTTTATAGCGTTAAGTAAAAATATATATATATATATATATATTTTTTAAATTGTCATTTCTTTTTGTTTATATCGAAAAATATATTAGAAAAAACAGTGGTGATCAAATACTACCAAAAGAAAGCTCTACTTGTGGGGAAAAAAACACACAAATTGAATTTGGGTACTGCTTTGCATGACCGCTCGATCGTCAGCTAAAGTAACGCAGTGACGTATCGTAAAAAAAGGCCTGGTCATGAAGCGGGGAAAATTTTTCAGAGGTCAATAACTTTACTAGATAAGAATAGACATGTGCCATGATTATTAAGTATATTCTTATGCTTAGTATTAACAGTATATTTGTACATCTTAAATCCACATGGTATACATAAAGCAAAGCTCTATCAAACAAAAATGTAAGCATTGAAATATGTACCTGTATGTTAGTACCTCATCAACACATAACGTAGTACACAGAGTAAAGGGTAAACAACAAAAGCAGTTACATTTCTGGATACACTCTTTCTTTCTAGCCTGTTGTGCTCTTGGATCTGACAGTTTTTATTATAAATATGCCATTGGGTATTTTTTAATATGCCTCACAAAATTAAATGTAACCACTTCTCCATTTTAGTTTTACTGCTTTTCTTTAAAAGCATCGACACCAATTTCAAAACCAAATATTTTTATATACACGCTAAGAGCCTTGCGCTTTGCATGTCATCAACTGCTAGGCATCATGTCCTGAGAGGTGAACAGACCTAACACAGAGTGACAGTTGTATAGATGAGAGCGTGTTCTTTATGATAAATTGCGTGGAGTGTTAACAAGTTGGCCTGGGGTACTGCAACTGCGGCAAGTGTAAGGCACGGCACCCTACTTTATTCCACTAGACTGCAGCCTAATGGAAGATTCATTGTGCTTCACCAGAGATGAAAGACAGTTTCATCAGCTGAATCAGTATTCTGTCTAAAAAACAGAATGTAGTAAAAAGTCTTTATTCAAGCTTAGCTATTAACTCCTCCATCACTAGATTTCCTTAAAAATTGGCAAAAACAAACTCATAAAAATGCCAGACATGTTTTAAAAAGCTGAAAAAACCTTGCAACTGTGCTAAAATTAAAAAAAGTGACAAAAATATAGCTGCAAGCACCCCAACAGGTATAAATTGGTCACAACAACTAATATACAAAAATGCTTCACATATACAATATAATGCAAATTATAAATGCCTCCACCAAACACTAAATGGTTTCTGCTTACCAGAACGCTTTGACCCTCCATTACAGAGAAGGCAAAACAAGCTTAATATCATAATTAAAAGCAGAATCAAAGGAGCCACATAGTGTAAAACTAATAAAAAAGTACATTTAATGTATTTATACCAAGTAACATAGTTAAAAAAGCAATAACAGAAACATATATGTGAATCGAGGCTTGTCCCAATAAAGGGACGGGCCACTTCCAGGTTCATAGAGCATTAATCGGAAGATGCTATTTGTAGTGAAATGTGTAGGGTAGAGCCTAAGTTCTTTTAATTATGATACACTCGTTTTTTGTTTTTTTTTACACTAGGTATATTTTGCACTATATTGTATATGCACACCACTTTTATTTATTAGATGTTTTAGAAAGCAATATGATCACCAAAGTAATGCAATGTAACTAAAATACAAATGATACATTTTGGCATGCCAATGTCCTTTATGTTTTTGGTGCTAGTGAGGTCCTAGTTACATTTCAATTCAAATTCTCTGAACTGGGGGAAACACAACAGATGTGTTAGGGAAACATTTTTTATTATTGCTTGTTAAAGTGTATTCAGGGAAAAAAAACACATTCTCAATGCATTAAAGTAGGAAATATCTCCGAAGTTCTCTCTTTCACAAATCAGCATCCAGCAATAGTAGTATATACAACCACAAAAAACATAAAGAAAAGGTAAAGAGCTGCTTACTACATTGCAATAACTTTAGACACATAATAATTTATCAGTTAAAAGTCTGCATTATCCCAACAGCAAAACTGGATAGCACCTTTTTTCACCACAGGACCTGCCCCTCCATCACCACCAAATTACACACAGAGCCCCTATATATGTGAATAATCTGATCCCCTATATATGTGAAGTCAGGATAACCCTTGTGTAGAGCCAAATCAGCTTCCAACTTCCCTCTCCTTTTGGTTTTGGGGTTTAGACCTATCCTCATTCACAATCACACCCAAACTATATAGGCTGGGTGTAATAATATGCCTGCTGCTGTCTTACTGCAGCCGAGTGCAGGGTGTACCAAGATGTCCACCCGCTGATGTCAACACGGAGTGTCACTTCGGGTTGCACCCGCTGACTTCTGGTTGCGCAGAGTCGCTTAATTCTCTCTCCCAGGTATTGGATCAGGCAGCAGGAGCATTTGTGTGAGAACAAGTACTTGCACAAATGCTCAGTATCGGTCCTGATACCAACACTAGTATTGGTAACGGGACAACCCTACTAACCACCCCAACATGCTATCCTGGACCCATACACACCTAGTCCAGTCACTTAACACTGTATTTTGTCAGCTCCATTGTAGTGCTTTACCCTAAACACCCCCTATAATGTGTACAAATGTTATTGTTGTCCTTAAATTTATGCAGAGTGTCAGAGGCTTTTTTTGGGCTCCCAAACTCATTTAGAACCCTCCTCCCCTAAAATTTTGACAATGGGCCATCAGAGAGGATGAGGAATCTGATAAGTGGACCTTACATTTTTGTCTTTAAATGCGCATTCAAATCAATGTTATACTGATACTGGCCAAGAATGTTTGTGTCTAATCTGCTTGCAATGTTTATGTGAAAAATAACAAATTTATTTTTTTCTGTTTTGACTTCACAGTTTCCTTCAACACCACAGGAATGGCAGACTGTGGCATCCCACTCTGCCCATCGTTGGGACTTTCCCAACTGCGGAGGGGCAATAGATGGGAAGCACGTCCACATCGTCCCACCACCCCATTTGGGGTCATATTATTTTAACTATAAGGGGTTTCATAGTATCGTGTTGATGGTGGTGGTGTCGGTGACATACGAGTTTCTCTATGTGGACATGGGGAAGAATGGCCAGATGTTGGATGGTGGAGTCTTTGCCCAGACCGAGTTCGACGGATGTCTCCAGAGTGGTGGCTTGGGATTGCCACCTGCGGAAGAGAACGTTGAAGGACTTCTGTCTGTTTTTATTGCTGATGAAGCATTTGATCTGGCCAATCACGTGATGAGACCATTCCCCCAGAGGACCCTCACCTTGGAGAAGAGGGTTTTTAATTACCAGCTGGCCAGAGCCTGAAGAGACGTGGAGAATAGGGTGTATACAAGGTACCGGCGCAAAATAAAAAATAAAATGATACTATACTTATGAGTCTGCTGCAGTCAGAAACAAACCACTCTCCTTGTGAGTAGGCTATATTAAAGAAATGTGTGTGTGAACTGTGCCAACTATTATGAAAATAAATAAATATATTTACCACCACTTATGTTTATGATCATATGCCTAAATACTACTAGTGATACAATATCCTCACCTGTGTATAATTTAATCCAACTAAAGCTCAACAATGTAGTGGTTACTGTGGTCTGTGCCTTACAAACCAACAATGGTATGAATATGTGTGCTTGTACACCAATCCGACCAATAAAGATTTTTTTTATAAAAAAAAAATATAATATAAATGAAAAATAAATGTGCTGGTGGGCCTAAAATCCAAACCATACATCAAATGACAAAATGAAAACAAACAATTTCAAATATGAACAGTTACTACTATAAAGATGAGAAAATGTGGAAATTATTAATAGATTTGTTCAATGAAAAAAAGTCCTGTGTTAAACAGTTCCCATAAAAAATACATTCCAAGTGAATAGCCTCAGCAAGTGCTCAACCAACTCCTGCAGCTTTATTCCTTAATTATGCAGCTAAATTCCACCATTATGTGATTCCACCACCACCACCTTATATATTGGCCATTCACCAGAAACAGGTGATTAATCGTCTTTGGTTCATTAGTTGGATAACCACTCCACACAATGGATCAGTCTGCACCCTCTTCAGAAAATGTATATGAGATTTAAGTATCTCCTGTATATCCAGTCCTCATGGAAAATAAATGGCCAATATGGTGTAGCATATCTAAACTCATTTATTCTTTAAAGCCTTAAAAGACTATTGCACTCACATGTAATTGTGCCAGTAAGCCGGCACCAAGCTGTTCCAACAGTGTATGCGGGGTCCGGGATACCGATGTACGTTCCACTGTGTGTTTCCTCCTCGGTATGCGTACCAAGCCTTGCTTTCGTTAGGAAGGAAGTTGCGTCAAATTGTCCCAACAGCCTCTACGCATTTTGCAAGCATTGTTTGTGTCATCAGGAAGCTGTGGATTGAATTATACACAGGTGAGGATATTGTATCACTAGTAGTATTTAAGCATATGATCAGAAACATAAGTGGTGGTAAATATAGTCGTGGATGATACCTTTGGGATAATGGCCAGCCGGTTCCGCCTATTTCTAATGGGAAAAAACCGGGGCAGGACAAAATGAACCACATTGTTTTATGCTGCTGCATCCTGCACACCTTTTTAAAAAGAAATGCTCCAAATTATATAGCCTCAGTTGGGCCTGAGGCCAGACTTCGTGAACCAACACTGACAGCCCTGGAAGCTGTCCATCCTGGCTTGCCCCCTCAAAGCGCCTGTGAACTGCGTGAAAAATATGTGGACTATTTTACAGGTAGGGTGGGGGCATTGCATTGTAAATATTAAAAAAAATAAAAATAAAAAAATTAATATGATAAAATCTTGATTTGGATTTACTGCTTTGTTTCTTTTATCTGTCTCCTAAGTTCTCCTAGTGCACTTGTAGTGCCAAGTAGTTTTAGCATTATTTAAATAACACCCATTGTCACTGTAAACACCAACTTAATACAAAAAGTGTTATTGAGCATTGAAAGAAGCAGCCACACATTGTTGAGTAGAAAGCCTCCGTGCACATTCACATGTGCATTATAAAACATTTGGTGTTAAAAAAAAACATCAACGTTTTACCTTGAAATTTTTGAAAGAGTACAGAAACAGGCATGCTTCCAAACATAACATACACAACTCTGGAACTTACAAAAGTTCAACATTGCAAAAATTAAGGCAATATCAAACATTATAGTATGAAAAAGGTATTGATCTTGCCTTCATCAGATGGGGTAAAGTCACCCCTGTAAAAGCCAAATTTAGAAGATACACACAAATTGTGTCAAAATGGGGATTTCCTTTTTGATCCCATACCTAATGTCAACATGTGCTATCTCCCATCATGGGGGATCAATGGACGTGTTTTGGGGTTCAACCACTTCCTCCCACCTACTAGAGCTGGGAGGAAGAGTTTGCACCCACAAAATGTGTACATTGATGTAGTACTTACCCCCGAAGGAGCGGCTGGTTTTGTTGGGGCTTAACGTTACCTTCTCCGCCTCGTGCTCATCTAGGGGTTTCCCGAGGTTGATGGCCCAATAAACTGTAGACCGACACTTGAATCCCTTTGAGAATTTTTATTTGTAAAAACACGTTGAACAGAACTTAGTCTCACAGTAGGGAATAGAAGGTATGAGTGGGAAAGCTCAGGTACTTTTGAAACTGCTGACACTTGAAATGTCTCTCTCTAGGTGATCCAGGGAATAGCCATTCGCAATTGGATTTTTCATCTATCGGATAAATCCCATCTTAGTGAATTTAGCAGCCGACAGGTGATTTAAGTTTAGCAAAGTCTCTGCCACAGACTTGGTTGTAGAACTTTAGAACAGATCAGACAGTCTCTCACAGAACTTAGTTGTAACTGAAGGATCAAATTAGGAACTCTCTTACAGTACCAGTATCTTGCAGCTGGTCTGGCGATACTGTAAGGCCGCGTACACACGCGCGGACTGTTCGCCCAACTTTGTCCGCTGAACAGTGTTTGGGCGGACAGTCCGCTCGTGTGTGGGCTTTCAGCGGACAGTTTCAGCGGACAGTTGGACGGACAAGGTTTTTCGGAAATTCCGTAAAACTGTCCGCTGAAACCTTGTTTCAGCGAACAGTCCGCTCGTGTGTAGGCTTGTTCGTCAAACAAAGTTGCGCGCATGCTCAGAAAGGATTTTCACGCCGAAAGCTATAATGCAGTGTATAGGACGTCGTATTTTTCGTCCCGTCGTACGTGCCGTTCACGTCATCGCGCACGGTTTCAGCAAACTGTTCGTCCGTCGTGTGTGGCCATGTCCGTCCATGCTAAGTTTGAGCGGACTGTTTGCCGAAACTGTTGGACGGACAAAGTTGGGCGAACAGTCCGCGCGTGTGTACGCGGCCTCAGAATGCGGATTCACTTGGTGTCCTTTCAGCTTAGCTTCCAGGCTCTTACCGAGCAGCCAGCCTTGTGCGTAGCCCTCTTCTGAAGAGTCCTCCCCAGTTGCGTTTTCAGTAGCTGGGCCTCTCCAAACCTGAGATGGCACCGGACCACCTCGGAGCCCTCCTTCCAGTTACTGTGCCTCTGGCTAGCCAGCCCAGAGACTCGGAAATGGATGGAACCGCACCCCAGGCCATAAGGGCCTCTGAGGGCTGGTCAGGAGGACCAGGACCAGGGAGACAGCACACACTTCTGGACCGGAACCCAGAACCACATGATCTCAGCACCTTAAGTACCCTCACCCGGAATACACAGCAAGACAACGCACCCGCTGATTGGCTCAGAGAGAGAGATTGGTACCCAATGCGTCCAACCAGACTGCGATCCAATGCCTGTCAAAGGTGACACTTACACCTATGACCAGGCAGAACATAGTACAGTCCAGCCAAACTGATGCCAAAACCATAATTTACTGAAATGAACCCTAAAACCCAACTATGGTCTTAGGAAAAACTCAATTTACAAAACATAGAGCATGCTCTTCAGGAGTCCGGCGCTACATTGAAATCCCCTGATGGCAGATAGCACATGTTGACACACTGTGTGCATCTTCCAAATTTGGCTTTTAAACTGTATTAAAACTTTAGATAAAAAAAATAAAAGCTGTAATCTTTTTAGGATTTAGATTTTCCCTAGTACATCAATCATGTTCTTCAGTCTTTGTTTAATCTCCTTAGTTTTTTCTTTGATAAGGTCTAAATCCCAACACATTATTTCCTGGATAAGCCGTTGTGTGCTGTCACTGGTGAAATGAGTCAATTTTGGTTCCACAACCTGCACATCGCCTAAAATAAAAATACATACCATGTATTATAAATATGCATGCTTACATCTATTACCTGAATCTGTGGTGTCTGACACTGACCTGTTGTGGTGCCAATTTCAAGCACTTCTTCCACCTCTCCTTCCTCCACATTCCGAGGTACCACACCTCTGCTTCTTCCTTCCGGTCTTCTTGCCCTTAAAAGTGTGGGTCACCCTTAAAAATGTGCTCTGGTGTCCCACACTAGCACTCCTGAGTCCAGATGTGTAAAAAGCTACTGAGTGTCCTCTTCTTACATTACACTGAATCAAGTTTGCAATTCATTCTAGTTTCAAAGACATCTAGACAACAATGTCCTAAACTTCTTTTAATACAAATTAGCATGACTAAATGTAGTTTACCCTGTATCAGCTAAAAAACATTGTATTTAGTTGGCAAACGAATGATGTTTCCTAAGAACGTTCACTGTGCCCACGAACATGGAAGTAGCCATTTTAAACTGTACAACAAAGAAAAGCACATGGAGCAGCATGCAAGTTAATAATCATAATAGGAACACGCGCCAAGTACTTACTTTTTTGAAGCGCTTTCTTTATCCTTCTGTACTGATCCTGCTCCCTTAATTTGAGGTCTGTCCAGCGTTTCCTCAATTGCTCCTTGGATCGTCGTATCCCAAAATTCAGACGCAGACTCTTCATAACTTTTGTCATGATTTTGGCCTTTTGCAGATTGGGGTTTGGGTACGGTCCATGATTCCCATCATAGTCGGCCCTCTTCAATATGTAGACCATCTCCACCATCTCAGCAAAGGACATATTGGAGGCCTTAAACCTCCTCCTGGAGGTTTCGGCCTCCAGGCTTTCCTCCTCCTCGTTACTACTAGTAGTAGTGAACACCTGCTGTGTCTCTGCCAAGTTCCTCTCCCACTGCGACAAAAGAGACGGGGTGGGGAATCTTCGAGAAAGAACGTCAGGGGTGGGCGGCGCGGGTGGAGTTTCACGCATGCGCAGTGTATATAAAGTTAAAATGCATGTGTTGTTCTTGCGTTCGGTGTGCTGAGGAAGGAGGACAAATGTTCTAACAAAGGTAACATCTAAACTTTGGTACATCAGTGGCCTATACTGATTCTAGATTGAGGCCTATATTGGGATAAGATTAGGAGAGTTTAGCCTGATATTTAATGTTTTTGTCTTGTGTTTTGTCTTGCAGCAAATATAAAACAATTCAAAGACTCTGAATTCATGGGCCACTTCATAGTCAAATACAGGCATATGCAAAATTTGTGGGAGGTTAAAAACCCCTTATATCAAAATAAACCAGCTAGGAAGGCATCGCTGGAGAAACTGCGGGAATATGTGTCCCCGACGCAGACCTCGAGTTTGTGGAGAAGAAAATTGGTAGCTTGAGAAGCACATATAGGAAGGAGCTTACTAAGGTCCAGGCTTCCATGAGATCAGGACCAGCAGCAGAGGATGTATATGTACCCAGTCTGTGGTACTACAACAAGATGAGGTTTCTGGAAGACCAGATGGAAGCCAGCGAATCACTTTTTACACTTCCATCCACCGTTCCCTCAATCCCAGCTGAGACTTCCAAGGACCAACCTGGCCCTTCCATCCTGGAAGAAGTTAAGGAGCCCGGTTGTAGCCAGGTATAATATTTTTTAACATATTTATTGTACTAAAATGATTTTTGTTAACTAGATGTTATTATTGCTAACAAATTAACGATTTAACAAAAGGTGTTTGGCATATTAATTGACAGAAGGGGCCAAAAATGAGTGTGACAAGAATGAAAATGCTGGGGTCAGAATGATAGTTTTCATTCAATTTGCAACAGTCATAAGCTGAATATTGGGTGTGATTGATGAACCAAAAACTAAAAGTATGTCCCTTTTTCATACACAGGAAGACCTTAGCCAGGACCAGGCTCTGGAATGTGGCAGCCAGGAGGAGGCGGGGGGTAAGTGGCAGCCAGGAGGTGGTAGGGCCCTGTAGCCTCTCCCAATCCCAGGTGCCTCCCCTCCGTCCTTCCAACAAAAAGGGCCAGCAAGGGGAGTAACGTGGAGGAGGCAGCACTGGGCCTCATTAAGGATGCTAATGCGGCCCTGAAAAGCCCCTCCCGATGCTGAAGTGGCCTCATTATTATTATCTAATATTTTGACTCAAAGTGTTCAGTTTTAATATCTGTGATTCGTATGTGTTTTTTTTTACATGTGCTAGCCAGTCAAAGTGAATTTTTTTGGCAGGAGCGCCGCTTTGATGAATTTGTTTACCTGTTTGAACAGTTTGAAAGATTTGTCACATTAGAAGAATACATAGAGTTATGTGGCTGAAGTGGCTGCTATGTAGCTGCTAAATTGCAGCAAACTAAGGAGGGACAACACCTCAGGTGGCTGTAAGGAAGGCTGCTGGGAAGGCTGCGAGGAAGACAAAAAAGTGATGGCCTGGGTTCAGTCTGATCTGACAGAAGATGCAGGCTGTTTTAATACCACAGCCTGGGGACATATATGTCATCTGCTGCTGTTCATGATCTCTGGGAGTCCTAGACCAGATTGTGCTCCCCTTTATATGGACTTCTCAAGCTACCAATTTTATTTTACAAATAGTTGATGTGTGCCCTGGGGTACAAATTCCAGCAGTATTCTGAAAATACTTGCCTATGTGTTTTTCTTCAAATAGGACAATTTGTTTGTGAGTAGACAGGTACATTTCAAAAATACAATGTCAAATTAACGAGGAGATAACTAGAAAATAATTAGAACATCTAAAAAAAAAGGAGTTCTTGATTAAACAACAAAAAAAAAATTACAATAAAAAAAATCCAAACATTATTATGGAGAACTGGCTTTAAAAAAAAAAAGTTCATGAGATCATGAGAAATAATAAAGAAAGAAGTTTGTGAGAACTCTGTGTGAATATGAGTAGCAAAACAACTTCATTCTTCAGGCATTCTCAAGAAGACAATGCACTGCATTAAACTAAAAAAATTCAGCGTGACGAATGTGCTATGTCCATTACGAATGGTAGTTTTACCAGACCGATCACTTCCGTTTCGTACTTGAATCTGAACATGCGTGAGTTTTTGCACGTCAGAATTGCATGCACACAAACGCATTTTTGGATAGGAACTTTTTCTGTCCGAAAAATTGAGAACCTGCTCTCAATCTTTTGCTTGCTGGAATTCGGCCAGCAAAAGTCCGATGGAGAATACACACGATCGCATTTTCTGACCAAAACCTCTCATTGGTCTTTTGCTGGCTGAATTTCCGATCGTGTGTACGCGGCATAAGAGCCGTACATGAGCAGGCGATGTGGGAGGACATATTGATATGTCCACCTACATCGATACTCTTCCCATACAGCCGTTTATGTAAAGCAGCTGGACAGGAAAAGTTTAAGTACTGAATCGCTCCAACAACTATAGGTGGCGTAAACCAGAGCTTCTTGTCATGTCTCCAGTTCTTCTGCATCTCATAATGTTACTCTACATAGACTGCATCTAATGCATATTTTTACCTGAAAATCATCAGAATCATTGCAATAATAAAAAAAAAAATATTAAAAGTTTCCTATACTTCGGGAAAAACTATTATTTATTTGTAGATGGCTGAGAAGCATAATACTGTCAAATGTATTACTTTTGTGGGGTGAGAAGAATTGAGTGCCAGTCAAGCTTAACAGAGTTTATATATTCTGAAAAACCCTTGGAGAGAGGGATTAGGGCATAGGATACCCAAAAGGACAATATGCAGACTACAAAACCTACTTACAGTCGATACAGAAAAAGGGCCTTTAAGCCAGACTAATGCCGCGTACACACGATCTGACTTTTTCGATTCCATTGTGTGTGGGCTCCAGCGGACTTTTTCTTCCCAAAAGTCCGGCGGATCTAGAAATAAGACTGGCTTCAAATTTGTCTGCCGAACTCGGTTTTTAGCGGACAATCCGTTCGTCTGTGTGCTAGTCCAACGGACTAAAACCGACGCTAGGGCAGCTATTGGCTACTGTCTATGAACTTCCTTATTCTATGTCATCACATTTGAATCCGTCAGACTTTTGGAGTGATCACGTTTGGCCAAGTCCGTTCGTTTGAAAGTCCAGCGGACCTCAGCTGCAAAGTCCGTTGGATTGTCTGCCGGACCAAGTCCGTCGAAAAGTCTGGCCGTGTGTATGCGGCATAACTCTATGTATTCTTCTAATGTGACAAATCTTTCAAACTGTTCAAACAGGTAAACAAATTCATCAAAGCGGCGCTCCTGCCAAAAAAATTCACTTTGACTGGCTAGCACATACAAATCACAGATATTAAAACTGAACACTTTGAGTCAAAATATTAGATAATAATAATGAGGCAGTCCGTAATGGACAAAGCTTGTGAGCCTAATAAAGAATTTACTGATTGGTGCACTCTCCAAGCTATGCTCCACACACCCCGCTGGGGTTTAAACTCACCAAAACTAAGGAACATTCGAGCCTCAATCAAAATCGATATCCTGTCCCATACATGGATCGATTAATACTGGAAAGCCTCAGGAACCAGGAATCTCAGGAACACTGGAAAGCCTCAGGGATCATGAATAGGGATGGGCTTTATGTTCAGGTAGAACATGAGTTTGCCAAATATTGATTTCTCCCATTGACTTTTAAAGGGTGTTCCACAGCTTTCAAATTTGCCGCGGAGAAATCAAAAGTGCTAATTTTAAAGGTTAATATGCAATTTATTGTCATAAAAAGTGTTTGGGGACCTGGGTCCTGCCCCAGGGGACATGTATCAATGCAAAAAAAAGTTTTAAAAAGGACAGTTTTTTCCGGAGCAGTGATTTTAATAATGCTTAAAGTGAAAAAATAAAAGTGTAATATTCCCTTAAATTTCATACCTGGGGTTGTCTATAGTATGCCTGTAAAGTGGCGCATGTTTCCCGTGTTTAGAACAGTCTGAGAGCAAAATGACATTTCTAAAGGAAAAAAAGTAATTTAAAACTACTTGTGGCTATAAAGAATTGTCGGTCCCGGCAATACACATAAAAGTAATTGAAAAAATGGCATGGGATTTCC
The DNA here is from genome assembly GCF_037356315.1 of Lithobates pipiens. NCBI lineage: Eukaryota > Metazoa > Chordata > Amphibia > Anura > Ranidae > Lithobates > Lithobates pipiens. The sequence continues at coordinate 155,126,345 of NW_027507784.1, forward strand.
CCACAGGGGAACCCCAAACCATAATTTTAAAAAAAAATGCGTGGGGGTCCCCCCAAATGAAATACCAGGCCCTTCATGTCTGGTATGGATATTAAGAGGAATCCCGCTCCAAAATGTTTTAAAAAAAATGGTGTGGGGTACCCCTCAAAATCCATAGCCAGTCCCTTCAGGTCTGGTATGGATTTTAAGGGGAACCCCGTGCCAAAATTAAAAAAAAATGGCATGGGTGTCCCCTCAAAAATCCATACCGCCCTCTCTGACACCAGAGGAAAGCCATAGGGAAGTCCCCATGCGTCAGAGGGCCGTCACAAGAACAGAAGCGTCACACAGCGGGAGACTCCCATTGAGGTGGATCGTCCGGAGGACGAAGCGGGGAAGAAGAAGCCGGAGGAAGATGCCAGGCGAGAAGACTGGAGGAAGAAGCGGGGGGAGAACAAGCTGGAGGAAGAAGAAGAAGAACACAGAAGGAAGATCAGAAGAAGATGGAAGAAGAAGCGGGGAAAGAAGAAGACATTAATAAAAGGAATTGTCAAAAACGGTCTATTGTCTTTAACATTTTTGACACTTTTTTGTGAAATGGTAGGGGTACGTTTATACTGGGAGGATCTGAGGGTCCCCTTGTTAAAGAGGGCTTCCAGATTCCGATAAGCCCCCCGCCTGCAGACCCCTCTTTTTTTGCAGCCTGCCAGGTTGTATTCTTGGATAAGGGTCTGGTATGGATTTTTGGGGGGACCCCCACGCCATTTTTTGAAAAATTTTGGCACGGGGTTCCCCTTAAAATCCATACCAGACCTGAAGGGTCTGATATGGATTTTGAGGGGGACCCCCATGCCATTTAAAAAAAAAAATTGGCATGGGGTTCCCCTTAATATGCATACCAGAGATTAAGGGCCTAGTATGGAATTTGGGGGGATCCTCACGCATTTTTTTTATTTTTTATTATGGTTTGGGGTTCCACTGTGGGGGAATCTCATTCCGTTTTTTTCAATGAATTTTATGTGTATTGCCTGGAACGACAATTCATTATAGCCGTGAGTAGTTTTAAATGACTTTTTTTTTCCTTTAGAAATGTAATTTTGCTCTCAGACTGTTCTAAACACAGGAAACATGCGTCACTTTACAAGCATACTATAGACACCCCCAGGTACGAAATTTAAAGGAATATTACTCTTTTATTGTTTCACTTTAAACATGATTAAAATCACTGCTCCCGAAAAAACATCCGTTTTTAAAACTTTTTTGCATTGATACATGTCCCCTGGGGCAGGACCAAGGTCCCCAAACACTTTTTATGACAATAACTTGCATATAAGCCTTTAAAATTAGCACTTTTGATTATTCATGTTCATGTCCCATAGACTTTAATGGCGTTCGGACAAATTTTTTGCCTGTTCGCATGTTCAGGATGCGAACCGAATCATGGGGGGGGGGGGTGGGGGGGTGTTGGGCTCATCCCTAATCATGAAGTCCGGGAACAAATAAAAACTCCACATAGAGCAGTTCCGTTTGACTTTTTATTGTATTCATCAGTTTTAAAACCCAGTCATTATATAAAACTTTCACATGTCTTGTCCAAGTAGACAGCATAGAGTAGTGTCGGTATACTGGTCTATCTATCCCTCCAGCTAATAAACCTAGGATGTCAGAGGTGCAGCGGGAACGATCTCAGCAAACTCACCACTCTGCGCTTCCTCCTTCCGGTTAACAAGCTGGGTCCTTGGAACGCACACATCTGTTGGGTCACTGTTTCGTAAGGTCACGTACTGATGTGTTTCGTCATTACGACTTTGTCAAAGGGCGTGGTCTTACGGTGCAGCACCCTGAAATTTATATGAGAATTCCTAATTGAGATTAACTCTTCATAAACCCTATACCACCATAATTAACACAGTGGACACTGGCGGTAATAGGATATTAACCAAAGCACATCTATTACTGCATAACCCTTGGTCAATACCGATATAGACTATAAGTAAATACAATCATAGTTTAAGTCATATCTCAATACTTATACAGGTCTCTTTTAACAACCATTATTTATAAATTGATCAGAGAATTACTCCCCATATAAGTCCTCTATAAGAGTATCTGGCATGATCTTAAAAAAATCAAAAAAAATAATAATTATATATTAAAACCTATCATTTAATTCATTATTCTAAAAACACACTAATGAATATCTAAAATTATCTTAATCCACACAAAAGACAAAGGTCAGAAAGGACTGCAAATCATGATATCCTTAATAACCAAAATATAAAATGTATTTAAAAAGCTCATATGCTCTTCAATATATAATAAAAAATAGGGAAGGGATTATTAAATTATTATTATTATCATTATTAAAGGGACACTCTTCCTCCAATATCTCTCATGCAAAAATAAACTGTATCATAAACACCCATCATAAAGAGTCCAGTGATCACCACACAGTCTAACTGTAAATTAGCATCAGCACAATAATTAACTGGACGAGCCACCAGATTTTCTGCAAGGCCCAAGCTTGTACCCCCTTCTCCAAACTCTTCTCCAGCAGCTGAATGGTGCCTCTATCCATGCTGTTCCTATCCAGATTTTCATACCCATGGCTCCTTCCCAAGGCTTCTATCTAGATTCCAGCTTCATTTCCCCCAGATAAAGCCTGGAAGTGCAAATGTAACCCCTTCCCACCGATGTAACACAGTGCTCAGCATAAATTAGTACACCCCTTTTGTAAAGTAAGATTTTAATTAATATCTCAATGAATATAAGGACACTTTCCCAAATTTTGACAAAACTGAGTTTATAGAACATTTGTTTAGCTCATTATATGAAAGTAAGGTTAATAATATAACTTAGTATAAATCTTCAATCTTCAGTTTTACTCAGATTAGCTGATGCAAAAATGAATACATACACCTGACAACAAAAACTGCTACATCTAATATTTTGTATGACCTTCAATATTTGTAAGGACAGCACCAAGTCTTCTAGGCATGGAATGAACAAGCTGGCGCATATTGCAACATCTATCTTTTCCATCCTTCAAGAACAATCTCTTTTAGAGCCTGGATGCTGGATGGAAGGTGATGCTCAACTTCAGAATTCCCCATAGGTGTTCAATTGGGTTCAGATCAGGGGACATACAGTACTTGGCCACTGAATCACTTTCACCCTGTTCTTCTTCAGAAATGCAACAGTGGCCTTAGATGTGTGTTTTGGACCATTGTCATGTTAGAAAAGTGAACAACGACCAAAGGCACAGAGTGATGGTAGCATATTCTCTTTCAATATAGAGCAGTACATCTGTGAATTCATGATACCATCAATGAAATGTAGCTCCCCGACACCAGCAACACTCATGCAACCCCAGATAAGGACACTGCCACCACCATGTTTCACTGTAGGCACCATGCATTTTTTTGTACTCCTCACCTTTGCGATGCTATACAGTTTTGAAGCCATCAGTTTCAAAAACATTTATCTTGATTTCATCACTAGGCTTTTTCTTTTTCAGCATGGGCCCTGGCAAATTCTAGGTGAGCTTTTTTGTGCATGGGCTTTAGGAGAGGCTTCCTTCAAGGACGACACCCATGCATGTCATTCCTCTGTAGTGTACACCGTATTGTGTCACAGGAAACAATCACCCTAGTTTGGCTTTCACTTGTTTAGCTAACTGCATTGAACTTGCATGGCGATTTTCTTCAACCCTTCTCATCCTGTTGAGATGTTAACTACCATGGACAGCCTGGACATCTCTGTGAAATGGTTGCAGTTTCATCTACATTTTTGTATTACTTTTGCTACAGTATCCTGGCTGATAAGTAAACCTTTGCTGATCTTCTTGTAGTCTTAACCCCTTTTAGGGGGAGCAGATACCTGTCAAATCCTGGTATCTGTTTCCACTCCTGGGGAAAGATCACTGCACTTTGTGCGGCAAACTACACAATGGCTGGCCCCTCCTCCCCCCGCTGTCTTCTGGGAGACACACAGGTCTCAGAAGACAGCAGGGACCATTCAGAAGACGCAGTGATATTCGTGCATGTGCAGTAGGGAACCAGGAGTGAAGCCGAAAGTCTTCACTGCCTGGTTCACCTACCAGGAATGGCAATGGCAGCAACCGGGAGTCGATCCGACGATTGGCTGGAGTGCCAACATTGCAGGCTCCCTGGACAGGTAAGTGTCCTAATATTAAAAGTCAGCAGCTACAGTATTTGTAGTTGCTGACTTTTAATTTTTTTTAAACTCTGCTTTAACAAATCTTGGTTGCAATCAATGGCCCATATTTATGGGAGTATTTTGCAGTATAGTGTCCCATAGAAAATGTTAATTCTGACAGAAAAATAAAAGGTGTTCTGACAAAACTGTTGGGGTGTGCTCAATTATTCACAACTGCATATGTGGCCCCGCGGAAGTGGGCTTTTTTCTGTGGGGCCGCATATATGTGTATCTCCCTTAGTGCTGGGGAATCCCAGGCTCTGTTGTAACGATTAGGACCCTGAACTCCTGATTCCGGGTCACCCAATCACAGTGGTAGCCTCTGATTGGCTACCACAGTGATCAGTCACTCTGAAGCCCACCCCTGTGTTTCTCTCTTTGTGAATGGAGAGGAAAGATGTATCTTTCTCTTTCCTTGCAGCAAGGGAAAAAAATGTGTATTAAAACTTTTTTTAATAAATAAATAATAAAAAGATAAAGAAAACATACCCAGATTAAGGTTTGATCTAGGTTAGTGCCAGGGTTAGTGTTTGGATAAAGTAAGGGTCAAACGTCAAGGTTTAGGGTTGGTATAAAATATATAGATTTATAGATTATACTTTATTGCACAGAAAAACAGCATGTTTATACTGTTCATGATTATTGCGATTTTGGCATAGCATTTATCGCAGTATTCACTGCATTTATCATCACAGGATTTTTGTACAATCTGTGGTCTTCCCCTTTGTTTGCACAGCATCATTGAACATTGTTTACTGCACAGCATATTATTTGCTCTTTTGCACAGTATTTGGAACTGCCATTTACCTTATATGAATAGATCAGTGGTTTCTTGTGAAAGACCATCAGGTTTGGCACAACACTCTTATTCCTCACAGAATATTATTTATCCCATTATTTTTTGTTGCGCTTATCTACTCCATTTTACTATTTACTCTCCAACAGAAGACAGAAGCAATCAAAGGCCTGAGGATAGGAGAAAACGTGCAGAAAAGGATGTTCTTTTTCCCCCACAAATAGAGCTTTCTTTTGGTGGTATTTGATTACCTGTGCGTTTTTTATTTTTTGCGCTATAAACAAAAAAAAGACTGACAATTTTGAAAAAAAACAACTGAGAAAATTGAGTACTGTCCGTGATACTTTTTTTTATTATTTATATTTATTTATTTATTAATATTAATAAGTATGATGAAAAAAAAACACATTTTTTTACTTTCTGCAATAATACATATCCAAAAAAACATGAATTTCTTCATCAATTTAGGTCAATTTGTATTGCTACTTATTTTTGGTAAAAAAAATCCAAGTAAGCATATATTGATTGGTTTGTGCAAAAGTTATAGCGTCTACAAACTATGGGATAGATTTATGAACTTTTATTTATTTTTTTACTGGTAATGGTGGCGATCTGCACTAAAAAAGTACTAAAAATGCACTGATCCCTATATAAATGATACTGGCAGGGAAGGGGTTAACACTGGGGGGCTATCAATGGGTTAAATGTGTTCCCTGGGAGATTTTTCTAACTGTGGGGGAGTGGATTCACTGGAGGAAAAGAGATATTGTGATTCAGCTTAGCTGAAACGCGATCGCTCACAGATAAGCTGTGTGCTTTGTTTACATTGGCACACTGCTGATCCCTCTCTCCTGTGAATAATTGGCGGGTTGCGGCAGCCATAGCGGTTGCTGGACAAGCTGATTGGCTCCCGCTGTGTCCAATCACAGTGGGAGCCGCGTGCTCCCTAAACCGCATGCACAAAATCATGTACAGGTATGTGATTTTGCAAACCCTGGCTGCCCTGCCGCAGTAAATGAACGTGGGGCAGTCCAGAAGCAGTTAACCAATGGAATAAAACAGAGACCAATGTAAACAGACATTAAAGTGGTTGTAAACCCTTACAGACCACTTTGACCTACAGGTAAGCCTAGATTAAGGCTTACCTGTAGGTCTAAGAAATATCTCCTAAACCTTCACGGTTTAGGAGATATTTGCAAAAATACAGGCGCCACTGTCTACGGTGCATGCACTGTGGACAGCGGCATGCAGGCGTACTGAGCATGCCGCTGCTAAGGCAATATGCCGTTAGTGGTGGCTCCTGTGCGCATGCGCGGAAGTGACGTAATCGCGGCTCCAGCCAATCACAGCGTCGTAACCACGATTTCCCCGGAAAGAAGATGGACGCTCCGTGGAAGAGGGGACAGTGGTGACATCGCTGGCTCCTGTGTCAGGTAAGTGACACATAATGGGCTACTATGTGATGCCTAGTAGCCCATTATGCTTTACCTTTGCAGGGAAGCAAAGAGGAAGTAAACCCATCAGGGTTTACTTCCTTTTTAACACATGAATCCAGTGTTAAAAGTGCAGAAGTTTCTATTTCCCCCCCCCCCACTGTTTACCTATAGTCTAAAACAAGAAAAAAAAAAGAAAAAAAACACAAAATACACCAAAAATTTTAAAACATATTTTTTTGCCTTCCATGATGACTTTAGTCCACTCAGTCTACTAAAGGAATTTGCAAAAATCTGTAATTTTTATCAAAATTTGGGCAAAAACAAAATCTTTAAATGTTTTACCAATACCCTCCTATATTTCCCTTATGCAGAAATTCGGAGACAGTGAAAATAATAACAAAAACAGATGCCAAGGCCTCAAAAATCTATAATAAAAATGAAAGAGGAACCTAGAGTCAACTGCTGCAATAAATCATTTGAAAAGAAATAAAACATCATGTTGTGATTACTGTAGTAGTTGCAAATACAGGTTTCCTTTGATTATTACTAGAGAGATGACCTTTACAGCGTTCTTCTGTTTTTGCATTATCCAATCAGCAGCCTGGGACATTTGCTTTGACTCTGGGAAGTTGGGGGAATTCAGTCAGTAAAGTTCTAGTGACACTTTTCTGGCAGTATGGTCCTTTAAAATCCCCACTGCCCATTTTAGTAACTTTAAAGACAGGTACGGCAGATTCAGGTAGTTTTTAATAGAGCCACTTTTACAAAGTGGTGCTTTTACTGCACCAAATTCAAAAATATTCAACTTCAGTTTATAGTTAATGGAAATAGAGGCAATTAAGACCAACTTTGAGTTGGTGTACAGAGACAGGTGGAGTGCATGTATGCTGTGTAGCAGACAGCATATTTTCCTCCTGTAACTGTTCACCTCCCAACAGAGACCAGTTACTGACGGTTTACCACAATGCTCTTTACTAGGGATGAGCCGAACACCCCCCGGTTCGGTTCGCACCAGAACTTGCGAACGGCCCCCGCGTTCGTTACGAACGTTAGAACCCCATTGAAGTCTATGGGACTCGAACGTTCGAAATGGAAAGTGCTAATTTTAACGGCTAATATGCAAGATACTGTCCTAAAAAGGGTTTGGGGACCTGACTCCTGCCTCAGGGGACATGGGTCAATGCAAAAAAAAGTTTTAAAAACGGCCGTTTTGGCGGGAGCACTGATTTTAATGACGATTAAAGTGAAAAAAAAAAGTGAAATATTACTTTAAATATGGTGCCTGGGGGGGTGTCTGTAGTATGCCTGTGAAATGCCACGTGTTTCCCGTGTTTAGAACAGTCCCTGCACAAAATGACATTTAACGGAAATAACACCATTTAAAACTGCTTGCGGTTTTAATGTTATATCTGGTTCCTGCAATATGGTTGAAAATCATTCAGAAAAATGGCATGGGTAGCCCTCCCTGCCCATTACCAGCCTATTTGGGTCTTGTACGCATATTAAGGGGAACCCTGTACCCATATTAAAAAAAGGAAATGCGTGTGGCCCCCAGGCCCTATATACTCAGAACAGCAGTATACAGGCGGTGCAAACAAGACAGGGACTGTGTAGGTTTGTTGTGTTAAGTTGAATCTGTTTGTAATTTTCAACTGGTACATTTTTAAAGTGTAGCTCCAGTCAAAAAAACTATTTTTAAGCTTTTTGGAAAACATAGGGAAGGGTTATCACCCCTGTATAATTTGTTTTGCCATCCGTCTTTTTTCATCTCACTTGCTGCTGTCTCCTTCCGTTTGCAAGTAGGAGATGTTTGTAAGTTGGATGTTTGAAAGTAGGGGCCTGCCCTATATTATAGCGGTATGTACTGGGTACAGAGCACGCAGACAGCACGCACTATCTCCTAACACTACTGACTGCAAGCTCTATTATTAACCACTTGACCACTGGGCACTTAAACACCCTTAATAACCAGACCAATTTTCAGCTTTTGGTGCCCTCACATTTTGAATGACAATTACTCAGTCATGCAACACTGGACCTATATGAAATGTTTGTCCTTTTTTTCACACAAATAGAGCTTTCTTTTGGTGGTATTTAATCACCTCTCAGTTTTTTTTATTTTTTGTGCTATAAAAGAAAAAAGACCGGAAATTCTGCGAAAAAATGAATTTTTCTTTCTTTCTGTTATAAAATTTTGCAGATTAGTAATTTTTTCTTCATAAATTTTTTTTTACTGGTTACATGTTTTGAGTTGCAGAGGAGGTCTAGGACTAGAATTATTGCTCTCGCTCTAACGTTCTCGGCAATACCTCACATGTGTGGTTTGAACACCGTTTTCATATGTGGGCGGGGCTTACGCATGCGTTCGCTTCTGCATGCGAGCACATGGGGACATGGGCGCTTTAATTATTTTTTTTTTTTTTTATTGTTCATTTTACTTTATTTATTTTAGTTTGACATTTTTTTCTCCAAAAATATATTTTTGATCACTTTTATTCCTATTACAAGGAATGTAAACATCCCTTGTAATAGGAATATGGGGTGACAGGTCCTTTTTACAGTGAAATCTGGGGGTCAATATGACCCCACATCTCACCTCTAGGCTGGGAAGCCTGAAATAAAAAATAAAAAAAAGATTCTGGCTTTGATCGTACTGGCGAGTTGGTAGAAGCACCGGAGGGCGGTGAGGGGTGGGGGGCGTCTATGGCTGGGTATTTCAGGGTATCACCGAGTATGGCTGGGTATCTCCGAGTATGGCTGGGTATCTCCGAGTATGGCTGGGTATGGCAATTTATTGCAGGGTATTGCAGAGTATTGGCGGGGTATTGGCGGGGTACTACAGAGTAATAGCAGGGTACTGCAGAGTATTGGGGAGTACTACAGAGTAATGGCAGGGTACTGCAGAGTAAAGGCAGGGTACTGCAGAGTAATGGGGGGTACTGCAGAGTAATGGCAGGGTACTGCAGAGTATGCACTGGTATTGCAGAGTATTGGCGGGGTATTGGCGGGGTACTACAGAGTAATAGCAGGGTACTGCAGAGTATTGGGGAGTACTACAGAGTAATGGCAGGGTACTGCAGAGTAAAGGCAGGGTACTGCAGAGTAATGGGGGGTACTGCAGAGTAATGGCAGGGTACTGCAGAGTATGCACTGGTATTGCAGAGTATTGGCGGGGTATTGGCGGGGTACTACAGAGTAATAGCAGGGTACTGCAGAGTATTGGGGAGTACTACAGAGTAATGGCAGGGTACTGCAGAGTAAAGGCAGGGTACTGCAGAGTAATGGCAGGGTACTGCAGAGTAATGGCAGGGTACTGCACTGCAGAGTAATGTCGGGGTACTGCAGAGTAATGGCAGGGTACTGCACTGCAGAGTAATGGCGGGGTACTGCAGAGTAATGGCGGGTACTGCAGAGTATTGGGGGGTACTGCAGAGTAATGGCAGGGTACTGCAGAGTAATGGGGGTTACTGCAGAGTAATGGGGGGTACTGCAGAGTAAAGGCAGGGTACTGCAGAGTAATGGGGGGTACTGCAGAGTAATGGCAGGGTACTGCAGAGTATGCACTGGTATTGCAGAGTATTGGCAGGGAATTGTGGGGTTAAATTCGGTGAGCAGCGATGTGGGCACTGCAGATGCAGCCCACATCGCTGCTGACACCGATCTCTTTCCCCTCCGCTGTACCGATCGGTACAGAGGGGGGAGGGAGGAACCGGCGTCATAACATGACGCCGGTTTGTTTACAAGTGATCACTCCGTCATTTGACGGAGCGATCACGTGGTAAACGGCCGCGACGAGCGGCCGTTTATCGTGATCCGTGATGCAGGACCCGGCGGTCACGGATGCTCTCGAGTGCGCGCCCCAGGGGGCGCGCGAGAGCAGAATTCTGGGAGGCCGTTAATTAACGGCCTCTCAGAGTTAAACAACCGCCCTGAAGCCGTTAATCGGCAATGGGCGGTTGTTAAGTGGTTAAAGATAGATCACTAGCTAGCTATATAGGTGAGGTGAATATAGTGTAGTGGTGTATACTGCGGTCAGGGCACAGACAATAACCACTACACAAGAGCAAGATAGGAAATCAGCCAAAAACGATCGGTGTGTAACTGTGTTGAAGGTACACAGAACACCCACTGCTTCAGATGCCAACACACTACACGAGGCCGCCTCAAAGGCGGCCTTATATAGTGTGGGGCGTGCACTACACAGCCTGAGCTATGATTGGCCACAGGCATCCTGCCTGTGGCCAATCATGGCTCTCCTCGCTGCTGGCGCTGCGATTGGCCAAGCATGCGGGGTCACAGTGCATGCTTGGCCAATCATGAGCCAGCAATGCACTGCGCCATCGCAGTGCATTGTGGTCCGCGCGCGCCATACGAATTTTGACGCGAACGGACCAAGAGTTCGGATTTCGCCGAACGCCCGAACAGCCAATGTTCGAGTCGAACGTACGTTCGACTCGAACACGAAGCTCATCCCTACTCTTTACTAGGTCCTGTTCTATTTAATCTATATGTAAGTGATATAACTAAAGGGTTGTTGGGTAAGGTATGTCTTTTTGCTGCTGACAAAAATGTGTGCAATAGGGTTGAAACACCTGGAGGTGTCTGTAACATTGAACAGGATTTGGCAATGCAGAAGTGGCCAAATATGACACCCTTTGGTACCCCTGGGTGACCCATTTTCTTCCATCAGGTTTCGATGAATCCTTACTTCTCCCATGATAAGCTGCTCACATGGCTATTACTAGCAGCACTTCCTAGTTCTCCTTCTGGTGGTTCCCAGGACCTCCTATCCTTTTTTCACCTCCTCTAGCCCTACCCCCCTCATTCCATGTTTCCTGTTTCTTCCCTTTTATGTTTTTTGCCTTCCCAGATTTCTTTTTCCTCTCTTTTACTTTGGGTTTTTTTTTTTACGAACACTGGAAACTGATGTTGGACTCTAGTCCCTTAGTCACCTAATCTGACCCTTATACTTCCTACTGTATATATATTACCTGAATCAACGAATACCCCAATCTCCCTCACCCACTCCTTTAATTAATCAAGATCTCGTATTTTGCATGCATCTCCATTATTATGCATCTCCAATATTATATACTTATATGCTCCCTTATTATATATATTCCCTTCTAGGACAGATTGCTGTTACTATTGTGATATTTGCACCAGTGACCTATTTATGTATTTTGTTCTTCTGTTCATTTTTATTAAGTACATATTTTTGGCTGGATGATTTCTTATCCCTATTCGAAAAAAAAAAAACCTGGATGTACAGTGTGCGTTTAGACTCTGTTTGTGCCTTTACTATGTTTTCAATAAAATACCTAAACAACGATTTGGTATTTCAGTGAAAATTGCAGATCAATGTGTCTAAATGTAAAATAATGCATTTAGGGCAAAATAATTAATTGACAGTGTACATTTGAGGTACAGTGTTGACTACATAAGAAAGACATTTGGGAGTACATACTGTATCTCAGATGATTGCAAAATGAGCAAACAGTGTGAATAAGCAGTGGGAAAAGTGAATACATTCCAGGATGCATCACTAGAGGGATCACAAGCAGGAGGAAGGAAGTTATGATTTCCCTATATAGATCTTTAGTGAGACCTCAATTAGAATACTGTGTACAATTTGGGAGACCTCACTTACAGAAAGATATTGATAAGATAGAACAAGTCCAGAGACCTTAGAGAACGTATTATGTACAGTCTGGCGGAGAATAAGGAAAGTGGAGACATGATTGAAATCTTAAATGCAACAAGAGGGTGAATAAGGTTAGGGAGGGCAGGATTATTAATATGGAGTCAAGATCAACAACATGGGGACATGACCTCAAACTAGCAGGAGGAAAATTTTAAAACTAATCTTAGAAAGTATTATTTTACCAAAAGGGTTGTTGATGCTTGGAACAGAATTGCAGCATAGGTAGTGAATCACTCAACAGTAAGTGGATTCAAACATGCTTGGGACAAACAAAGATATATACCCAGATAAAAAAAAAAAAACTGTAAAGATTAAAAAAAAGAAAAATGTATAGAATGACAATTTTGTGTGCCACATCCAGTATTTGAGAACTAACAAAAAAAGAACCCCTAATGGTGGAGTTTTAAGGCACGTACAATAAATAGAAATATATAGAATATAGAAAAGATTTATTAATTGTAAATATCATAAAAACATATAAAGCAAGAGAAAATGCAGTAAAACAGCATGGTTATCAGTATATATACAGTACAAAAAAAAGGACAAGTAGTAGCAACTGTACTATGGGTGCACGGTACTGTGTACACCAACAGAAGTGTAATAACAACTATGGGTGCACTGTTTGTATTTTGTACACCACCAGAAAAGTAGTAGCAACTGCACTATGGGTGCACGGTACTGTGTACCCCAACAGAAGTGTAATAACAACTATGGGTGCGCTGTATTGTATACTGTGTACACCACCAGAAAATTAGTAGCAACTGCACTGTGGGTGCATGGTACCGTGTACACCACCAGAAGTGTAATAACAACTATGTGTGCACTGTATGTACCAGGAATGGTGTGCAGGCAGATATAGCTAAACTGGATGCAGTGTATATGTAATATATATATATAAAGTACAGGACGCCAAGGTTGGGTCCTGAACGGGTGCTATGCAGCACCAGTATTCGGATTGCGGTCCCTTTAAAGAGGAAGTAAACCCTTTCAAACCACTTTGACCTACAGGTAAGCCTAGATTAAGGCTTACCTGTAGGTCCAAGCAATATCTCCTAAACCTATATGGTTTAGGAGATATTTGCCCGAAAATGGGCACAGCTGTCTACGGCGCATGCGCCGGAGACAGCGGCGCGCAGGCGCAATAAATGCGGCAAGTCCAAGAATGGATTTGCCTAATTTGTCGACTCCTGTGCCCATGCGCGGGAGTGACGTCATCGCGGCTTCGCCGAATGGCAGCTGCGGAGCTGCGAGACGCGACTCCCGTGGGCATGCGCGGGAGTGACGTCATCGCGGCTTCGCTGCTGTCATTCGTCGGAGCTGCGAGACGCCACCAGCAAGATGGATGCGGCGGACTACAGGGGACAGCGGCGACTTCGCTGGCTCCTGTGTCAGGTAAGTGACACATAATGAGCTACTATGCGATGCATAGTAGTCCATTATGCTTTACCTTTGCAGGGAAAAAAAGAGGAAGTAAACCCATCAGGGTTTACTTCCTCTTTAAGGGAGTCACGGTAGACTTCAGTGGGTCAACCAGAATGGGTGAGGAATTCCGGGTGTAGTCATCAGGAGAGGACTGACTGCGGCCCTCTCTATATTAAGAGAGAGTTAGTTGGGACCTGGAATTTGGGGGGCTCTCAAGTGATATTCGGGTGGGAAAGAGCCTCCCTCCCTGACCACAGGGATTCAGCACACAGGGGTTAAAGGCCTCCAGGAAAACAGCTCATAAAAGACAGGAAGTAGTGAAGAGGTGGTGGTGAGGAGGAGTAAGTCATTTACACCTGTCTGATGAGCTGTGTTGCTGTTTTAGAGGCCGCAAAAGATTCGATAAGGACTCAAAACTTTGGGGCGAAGACCCGGCTCCAGAACTGTATGTGTTTTCTTTAATTTTTGCTTTTGTGCTGAAGATAAGCGGACTTTGGTTTATATTTTGATCTGTGTGCTAAAGAAAGCCTTATTTTTCATTTGCTTATAAATAAAAGTCTTTTGATTTCAAGTTCAAGCGGTTTATGCACTTAGTCCCGCAGAGCTATTATCCCCAAAGTTTACTATATATATATATATATATATATATATATATATATATATAATATTATTATTATTATTATTATTATACAGGCATGCTTCCTGTTTATGTAAGCGCAATATTATTTATTATTATTATTATTATTATTATTATTATTATTATACAGGTTTTCTATAACGCCAACAGTTTGCACAGCGCTTTACAACATGAGGGCAGACATTACAGCTACATTACAATTTGGTACAAGAGGAATCAGAGGGCCCTGCTCATTAGAGCTTACAATCTAAAAAGGAAGGGTCAATTGATACAAAAGATAATAGCTGTGGGGAGATGAGCTGATGGAGGAAGTAAAACAGTGTTAGTTAGAAGCAGTATAGGCTTCTTTGAAGAGAAGGGTTTTCAGGGATCGCCTAAAGATGGATAGATTAGGGGACAGTCAGACAGATTGGGGTAGGGAGTTCCAAAGGATGGGAGAAGCTCTGGAGAAATCCTGGAGGCGAGCATGGAAGGAGGTGACAAGGGAGCTAGAGAGCAGGAGGTCTTGGGATGACCGAAGAAAGCGTCTTGGTTGGTATTTTGGGACTAGGTTAGTGACGTAGCTGGGGGCAGAGTTGTGGATGGCTTTGTAAATTATTGTTAGTACTTTGAATTTTATTTGTTGGGTGAGTGGAAGCCAGTGGAGGGATTGGCAGAGAGGGGTGGAGGACACTGAATGCCTGTCAAGCTGTATGACTCTGGCATCAGAATTCATTACGGACTGAAGTGGGGGTAGTCTATTTAAAGGTAATCCAATGAGGAGGGAGTTGCAGTAGTCGGGGCGAGAGATGACCAGGGAGTGAATAAGAAGCTTGGAGGTGTCATTAGTTAAAAATGGGGTGTATTCTGGAAATGTGGAGGCTAAGGCGGCATGATTTGGAAAGGGATTGTATGTGGGCCTGAAAGGACAGTTCAGAGTCTAAGGTTACCCCTAGCACCCTGGCATGCAGAGACGAACTGATAGATGTGCAATTAATCTTGACAGAGAAGTCAGGGGAAGGGGCACGTGGGGGAGGAAATATTAAAGTGGAAATAAACTCCCCTATCGTTTTCAGCCTAGGAAGCTGCCATCTTTGCCTCTGTTTAATCTTCAACTGCTATGGTGCTGCACATGTGATTCGTTATGACACCAGCCATTGGATGGTTTGATAGTTTGGCTGAGAGCACAGCCAATGTGCAGTTAGCTTTGCTGGCATGCCTTTTTTTTTAACTGTTTAAATCGATGGGTTTACTTCCACTTTAAGAGGTCAGTTTTAGATACATACATACATAGACACACGAGACTGACTGTAGATATATTACATACACTGCAGATAACTGAATAACCTGCCTGCCTGTGCAATCTAAATAACACTCTCTCTCCATCCACGCCAACGACACACTACATGGGGCAAACATGCAGGCAGCCTTATATAGTGTGGGGGCGTGGACTTAGTCCCCCCTGAGCCATGATTGGCCAAAGGCACCCTGCCTTTGGCCAATTATGGCTCTCTTAGCTGAGGGCGCTGGGATTGGCCAAAGCATGCAGGTCATGGTGCATGCATTGGCCAATCATCATACAGCAATACACTGTGCTCTCGCAGTGCATTATGTTATGGGATGTAACGCGGTGCTCGAATCTGGCGCGAACACCTCATAATGTTGGTTTTTCGACTAACGGGTGAACACCCAATGTTCGAGCCAAACTCAATGTTCGACCCGCACATAAAGCTCATCCCTAGCTGTAAATTGCCTCCAGCATGGCGTACATTTCTTCTTGCTTGAGGCAGAGCCCCCGAACAGCAATAATTCATAAAGCGGAACTAAACCCACCGATTAAATGGTTTCAAAAACAGTTATATTCCTGGAATGCCGGGATTGCTAACTGTCACATTTGTTTGTGTCCTCAAACAAACCGTCAAACCATCAAATGGCCGGTGTCATAACTGATTACATGTGCAACACCATAGCAGTTGCAGATCAAACAGAAGCAGCTTCCTTGGCTGTAAAGGATAGGAGGGTTTAATTCCTCTTTAAGAATGTCAGCAGATTCGCCTCTACAAATTCGTCAGTGTCTAAAAATGGAGAGCAATTGAGCATATGCAGAGCAATGTTAAACAGTGTCTTACTGGTTTTTAAACAGTATAGGCACTTCTTATTAATGTTTTAAACAGCTATACCTGCAAAAGGGGCCAGCCTGAAGTGATCTAGCAGGATTACATTTTCGGTTCCTTTTAATGATGCTGTCGACTTCACAGCCAACAACTTTCTAGCAACAAGTGATGTTGGCAGTGGGTAGAACTTGATCAGTAAGCTGAGGTACTAGTTCCCCTTAAGGTTTTGTTGTGATTGACAGCAGGAAGTTGGTGGATTCTGTAGCCAACAGCAGGCTATCTATTGGCTATGGATCTGTTCACTGCCTGCTGTCAGTCAAAGGTAATTGACTTGATGGGGGATGGAGGTCCCCACAGGGGAGGGCTGGCAGCCTTAGGCCTGGGGGGCAAGTCTAGTCAAGTGGCCCATTAATCCATGAATCAGCTCACCATCACCAGTGCCCATCAATGCAGCCTCACCAATGCCCATCAATGCAGCCTCACCAATGCCCATCAATGCAGCCTCACCAATGCCCATCAATGCAGCCTCACTAGTGTCTATCAATGTAGCCTCATCAGTGCCCATCAATGCAGCCTCACCAGTGCCCATCAGCTCAGCCTTGTCAGTGCCCATCAATGCAACCTCACCATAGCCCATCAATGCAGTCTGTTCAGTGCATGGGGATTAGAGAGAGAAAAGCCGCTGGATAACACAGAGAGGAGATCTCCCACTTACCCAGTGTGGCTGCTGTCATACGAAGTCCTGCCTCCTGGACCAGGTTCTATGATAGATGTCACCAGTGTGCTCTTTATCATAGGACATCCTTGGCTTCCTGGCGGTACACTGAGGTACACGTCACCGAGGAGCCGATGCACATACCCGGTTGCTGCGATGTCTGCCGGGCACCCGCAATCGCTCATGACAGAGCAGGAATGTGGATCTGTGTGTGTAAATACACAGATCCACGTCCTGTCAGGGGAGAGGAGACAGATCGTGTGTTCCTAGTTTATAGGATCGGTCTCCTCCCTAGTCAGTCCCATCTCCCCCACAGTTAGAATCATTCCCTAGGTAACACATTTAACCCCTTGATTACCCCCTACTATTAACCCCTTCCCTGCCAGTGATATTTATACAGTAATCAGTGCATTTTTATAGCACTGATCGCTGTATAAAATTCACTGGTCCCAAAATAGTGTCAAAAGTGTCCGAACTGTCCACTGCAATGTCACAGTCACAATAAAAATCGCAGCATTACTAGTAAAAAGAAAAAAAATAATAAAAATTCCATAAATCAATAACCTATTTTGAAGACGCTATAACTTATTGCTGCTTATCACAATTTTTTTTACAAAAAATATATCGAAAATTACACATCGGCCAAAAATGTCCGATGTGTCTGCCATAATGTCGCAGCCACAATAAAAATCGCTGATCGCCGCCATTACTAGTAAAAAAATAATTATTAATAAAAATGCCATAAAACTATCCCCTATTTGTAAACGCTATAACTTTTGCACAAACCAATCAATAATCGCTTATTGCAATTTTTTTTACCAAAAATATGTAGAAGAATACGTATCAGCCTAAACTTAGGGAAAAAAAGTTTTTTTATATATTTTTGGGGGATATTTATTATAACAAAAAGTTAAAAATAATGCGTTTTTTTCAAAATTGTCGCTCTATTTTTGTTTATAGTGCAAAAAATAAAAACTGCAGGGGTGATCAAATACCACCAAAAGAAAGCTCTATTTGTGGTAAAAAAAAGGACATCAATTTTGTTTGGGAGCCACGTCGCACGACCGCGCAATTGTCAGTTAAAGCGACGCAGTGCTGAATCGCAAAAAGTGGTCTGGTCTTTGGCCAGCAAAATGGGACGGGGCTGAAGTGGTTAAAGTTGGCACTCTTTTTTTGTTTAAAGCGCAAATAATAAAAACCGCAAAGGTGATCAAATACCACCAAAAGAAAGCTCTATTTGTGGGAAAAAATTAATTTGGGTACAACGTTGCTTTACCGCACAATGAAAATTGACCTGGGCAGAAAGGGATGAAAATGCCCGGTATTGAAGTGGTAAATTAATGAAAGTGTATTTCTTCCAAAAAAATTGTATTTGAAAAACAGCTACATAAATACAGTGTGACATAAAATATTGCAACAATTGCCATTTTATTCTCTAGGGTCTCTGCTAAAAAAAAAAAAAAAAAATATATATATATATATATATATATATATATATATAATGTTTGGGGGTTCTAAGTAATTTTCTAACAAAAAACGAACTAACGCCATTAAGTTCCGAACGATCGGATTTTCCAACAACTTTGTCTGACCGTGTGTATGCAACACCAGTTTCGGACAAAATCCGTCGGAAAAAATGCGACAGATTTTGTGGTCGGAATTTCCGACCATCTGTAAAAGGGCTAAGAGTGTTCCCTGAGGCCGCGTACACACGGGCGGACTGTTCGCCCAACTTTGTCCGCTGAACAGTGTTTCAGCGGACAGTCCGCTCGTGTGTGGGCTTCAGCGGACAGTTTCAGCGGACAGTCTGACGAACAAAGTTTTTCGGAATTTCCGTAAAACTGTCCGCTGAAACTTGGTTTGAGCGGACAGTCCGCTCGTGTGTAGGCTTGTTCGTCAAACTAAGTTCCGCGCATACTCAGAAAGGATTTACACGCCGAAGGTTGCATTGCAGTGTATAGGACGTCGTTTTCTAGTCCCGTCGTACGTGCCGTTCACGTCATCGCGCACGGTTTCAGCGGACTGTTCGTTCATCGTGTGTGGTCAAGTCCATTCATGCTAATTTTGAGCGGACTGTTTGTCAAACTGTTTGACGAACAAGGTTGGGCGAACAGTCCGTGCGTGTGTACGCGGCCTGAGTGTTCTGGACCAAGTTGTGTTGCTGCTGTAGTGGAATTCCAGTATTTGGTTTGTCTGAGGTGTTGGAATTACATGAGTGGCTGCACAGATTTCAAAATCATTTTGTAGGTAAAACCTTTCCCATATATGTGTTTTAAGTGTGTGTTTAGCTGTTAGCCAGGAATGCAGCTTTAATTGACAGTTCTATTAAAGTTTTTTTTTAACTTTTCTAAAAGCCTATTTCCATTAAACTGAACTAAATAACAGCCATGAAAAATAATGTTACCACTATTTTGTCTGCTCCTTTTTCTCCCAGGATTGCAGAAAAGTCATTGAGCAACATGAATGAGTCTTTTTACTAGATGGTAAAAACTTAACATGGGTTTAAACAGTGTTTATAGTCCATGACAAATAAAGAATTCCTGATAACACTAAATTGAATGCCTTTTCAAAGTAAAATGGGTAAACCCAATTCCCATTTTGTTTTGGGTTTCCCAGCAGTGACCTCATCCTTGGTGAGCCATCATCCGACAAAAGCCATAAGGAGATTTTGCATATTCTCATGCCCACACATAAAATAGCCATAAGATCATAGTGACTAACAAAAACTTAAAGGAAGCCATTTTCATTGTCTTGTTATTCTGAGAGACAAATGGCACTCAATTTCAAGGCTGGTGGTTTCATTCTAGACAAAGAGCTACTAATCTGTGATATGAGCTTCACCATGTACACCTTATGACACATCCAATGGAAGCATTAACCCATTCTATTTAAATCAAGCTGACAGTATACTATGTTATTACTAAACAAAAATGGAGTACTTTTATGTTATGCCCTAGAGATACAGTATAATAACTATGACATGCTAAAAATTGTAACCGACCAAACGTAAAAACGTACAGTTACATAACTATATACTCTGGTGTCCTGGCGACCGCTTAATAGGCAGTGCCAAATTTTTAATGGGGCAAAATGGACAACTGCCCTGGGTCCCCTTGATAGGGCCTTTCTCTGTACAAAAATAATAGAAAACAATATAAAAAAATATATAAAATAATACAAAATAAAAAACGTAATTTAAAAATGTCTTTCTTTTCTTAAATGTATCTTGGGAAGTGATATTTTGCCTGGCATCTTTAAAAGTTTTTACACTGGACTGGCATGTCCTATCGTTTAAAAAAAAGGAATTATGGCAGTTTAAGCCACTCACACATAGAGTGCTTACACTGTTAAGGAAGGTAGCTTATGACTGCATGTGTCTGTGTATAAGTGACCTCAGAATGATGCTGTCTCATGCATTTTGCATGTAAACCAACTCTGTGTATGTCGGGCCCCACAAACCTGAAGTGCCCCAGGCCCCCCCCCCAAGATCTAATTCTGGCCCTTGTAATATGCCTGTTTTCTTTGGGCACTAGAAACTGCTGCTATATTTCCATGGGTACCAAAAACCCTGTGGTTTCCAATATGCTACAGTAAGGAGAGCTACTTTAGTTAATTCAGTGAATCAATATCCCTGTTTCATTCAGAAAAAAAACATATAAATACCATTTATCTGCTGCAACACTGCAACTAATAAGTGATTGTTTTATCTTAGTGTACCTTTGTATAACTGTTGTGCTAATTATAATTGTTAAGGTGGAGGAATTAATCAATATAGCACTGGATTTCCCAGCTAAATTCTCTCACATTTTGGCTTGCTGGATTCATTTCCAAACCACAGACAATTACATAACACTGATTGTGCAGACACACAATGGTTCCCCGCATTAACAGGTTCAATTCGACTGAGCAATACCATATACAAATTCTATTCCTTACCCTAAATGCAGGGCCTCCCGCCCCTACCTAATGGACGAGTCTGGGAGGACCTCTGTTGAGGTGAATAAACAAGGAGCATACCAATGACATGATCTTCAGTTTTTCATTTCCATACATATTGCTAAGTTGTCGAATAAACAAATCAAGGCTTTTGGTGGAGACCGAGGAGCTAATTTCCCTGCCCAACACTTTCTTCCTAACTCTCTACCCTCTACCTCCCCCTACCCTTACACCTCTAAACTGCCCCCCTCTATACTCCCTCCAAACCACCCTAGCTTAGTTATTAGACCTATGTCCTAATATCTAATGTTAATTAGCCATTCCTGTTGGAACACTTTTTTTAGCATTGTAATACGCTTTTCAGACTTATCTCTTACGCAACCACTTAATTTTTTTTTTCTTGACAAAAGATAGAATGCATCTTAATGTATATGACACTGACCCTCACAAGCTCTGTTTCAGATGAGTTCTCATTTTGTTCAACCTGTTACAATCCTATATGGCTATATCCCCAATGGATATTAGGATCAATAAATGATCATGTTGTTTGTTTATACATAATTTGTATAGCCACCATTATTTTACAGCACTGCCTTAACCCTCTTGGGCATGGAGTACACCAGGTTGCCACTGGAGTCCTTTTCTACTCCTCCATGACAACATCACGGAGCTACTGGATGTTAAAGACCTTGCGCTCCTCCACTTTTTGTAATAGGGACCTAAATAGGGTTTAGGTCTTGAGACATGCTTGGCCAGTCCATCACATTAAATAAAGTTTGTATATTTAAATGCTCTGTATAATGGTATTTCACAGATTTGGTCTGACCCAAAAGCCTTGCCCGGTGGTTGTGGGGGTATGCGGGTGGGGGGCTTATAAGAATATGGAAACCCCCTTTAACAAGGGGACCCCAGATCCCAGCCTCTCCCTCATGTGAATTGGTAATCGAAAAAGAAAAAAAAAGCTTTGACCGTTCTGCCTCAGTCAGAGGTTCCCGCTGACTGACGCTTCTTCTGTGACAGTTCTTATATAGCTGAGGGTGGGGCCACCCAGTGACGTAAACGGGTGACCATGCCCCCCCCCCCCGAAACGCCACAGGATGGCCGCTGCTTTTTTTTTCTTTTTCGGTCCGTCGGGCGGAGTGAATTTACATTGCGGGACATTTTTTTTTTAATAAAGGACTTGTCCCATGCTGTCTCTTGTCTTTTTTACCATTTTTGACACTTTTTTAGTGAAATGGTAGGGGTACAATGTACCCCATTACCAATTCACATGGAGGGGAGGCTGGGATCTATTAGTCTTATTAAAGGGGGCTTCCAGGGGCCCTTGTCCCCATGACAAGGTGCTTTCGGGTCACACCCCAAAATACCATCCCCATGTTGAGGGCATGTGGCCTGGTATGGTTCAGGAGGGGGGGCACTCTCGTCCCCCCTCTTTTGCTGTGGCCTGGCAGGTTGTGTGCTTGGATAAGGGTCTGGTATGGATTTTGGGGGGACCCCTACGCTATTTTTATTTAAAATTTTGGTGCAGGGTTTCCCTTAATTTCCATATCAGACCTGAAGGGCATGGTATGGATTTTAGGGGGACCCCCACGCAATTTTTGTTTTTAATTTTGGTTTAGGATCCCCTCAATATTCATACCAGACCCAAAGGGCCTGGTAATGGACTGGGGGGAACCCATGCTCTTTCTTCAATGAGTTTTATCTATATTGCCGAGACACAACATTTTATTACAGCCGCGATCAGTTTAAAATTACTTTTTTTCCTTTAGAAATGTAATTTTGTTATGGCTCTGTTCTATATATGGGAAAAATGCACCACTTTACAGGTATACTATAGACACCCCCCAGGCACGATATTTAAAGGAATATTTTATTTTTATTGTTTCACTTTAAGCATTAAAAAAAATCACTGCTCCCGAAAAAAAAACGGCCATTTAAAAAAAAAAAATTGAATTGATACATGTTCCCTGGGGCAGGACCCAGGTCCCCAAACACTTTTTACGACAATAACTTGCACATAAGCCTTTAAAATTAGCACTTTTGATTTTTCATGGTAGAGTCCCATAGACTTTAACGGTGTTCTGGCGGCTTTTAAATTTGCCACGAACACTGCATATTGTTTGCTGTTTGGTGAACAGGCAAACACCCAATGTTTGAGTCGAACTTATGTTCGACTTGAACATCGGACTCATCCCTACTGCTTACCTACAGTGAAGAAAAATAAGGCCACCAGCCTAGGAATGCTGTTTAATAGGGATGACAGATTACATGAGTAGCTGAACTGAATTACAAATATTTTGCCAAGTAAGACAGTTCACTTACAATTTTCAACTGCATATTTAGCTATTTGATTGGAGTTCAGCTTTATGTATGCCAAAAATTCATTAGCTTTTACTCCAGGGGCTTACTGCACTTAAGATCCATAAATGAAGCAATTCAGTGCAAAAAGTGGTTTGTGTGGGATTGCTTCTTAATCTTTTCATGATTCATCATTCCAATACAAATTCAAATGTATGCAAAAATAATGAATACTGAACAGAAACTTGCTGTTGATTTTAGGAGAATTTTCTTGCACTCTTTTTACTGCTAAATAAGTTATAAAAAATATATATTATTCAAAACAAAACTATTGTCCTCTACAAACCCCAAACTCATTCTCCAGGGGTACCCTGGCTACAAATGTTATAGGAATGCAGAAAACTGGGTGGAGCTGACTCCCTAGATTCCCTAATACCATCACCAAGTACAATACCATATTAAGTAAAATGTTTACATGGTGAATAAAATAAGAATTGCATCAATCAGCATATTAGTTATCATAGATCATATGGTATTGTACATAGAATGCAGGAATCCTAAGTTGCTACCTTAACCCTTTTTGGGTTGTATTCCTAACGTAGCCACAATACTTTGCTTCGCAGTATGACAAGTATTATACTCCGTTACAATTAGCGGAAATTACCCACTGCTGAATCCAACTCATCTAAATAGATTGGGCTGTGACATAGTGATACTAACTTTTAGGTGTTAAAATAGGTGGTAAGGAGGAAACATACTGTTTCCTCATCATCTCTCCCCTGAAAAGCATTCCACCAAACGATTAATCTTAAGAGGGCAAAGCATGTGCAAATGAGCCCTAACTGCACACTGGGAAATATATTTGGGAAAGCCTGTATTCTTTGTGTGCTTACCAATGGGGTTTGAGAACCTAGAATAGACAGAAGTTAAAGTGTGTATGACCCCAAGATTTCATATTTCTGATGTGTGTTCTGGGTTACCATGTATTTGTAATGCTGCCAGTCCCCCTGCTTTCTTATTTCAAATTGACCATGTCAAGGCATGGAAGCATATCCAACCAAGTGTGGTCACTGTGATTCTTTGCATGCTACATGGGAGCACAGCCTGCCTCTACTCCAGTGGTCAGACTTATGCTGACATGCCCCCCTGCACTGCTCCTAACAGGGAAAACTAGTGTATTGCTGTTTCTCTACCTTCTGCTGGCACCCCCCTACCCAGCTCTTCACTGGGAAGATCAATGTACTGCTGTTTATTTGCCTGGCATCCCCACCCCATAGTTGCTCAAATGTGTCTGTGTCCCATTTAAGCTGCTTCTGCTACCCCCCCCCCCCCCCCCCATCATCACAAAGAGTCTCCCACCTCTTTATGCAGCTAAGAACACAGGTCGTGTAATCAGTAATACAAAAAAAAAGTATTTAAAACGATACGCACTTGCTCAAATACATACAGAAAGGGCCACATTTGATCTGCTTTGCCTGCAACACAAATTAATCTGTCATGTAACTTGGTGGAGATCGAGCTGGAGAGGGAGCTTCTTTTGCACCTCTTGTCCAACATCCCCGGTAGTGCTAACAGAAGATGTAAGGACACAAAATATGAATGGCACAAGGGCTTATGTAGTGAGCTGCACCAACTGTTGATTGCAGAACACAGATGACTGTGGACCACCAGACAAGGACATGAGGCTGGAGCACAGTGACACTCGACAAGAAGACAGGAGCAAAGATAAGACACAAGCCAAAGATTGTCAACAGCCAGACAGCAAGGTACAGGAACTTGGGGTAGAAGCAGAGTCAGTATACAAGTAAAGGTCAGTTCACAACTGGGCAGTGCCAAGTTTACAGGTGCACACTCTATTTACACACGCTGCTTAGCGTGCACATTAATATGCGCACTATTCTTTGTTTTAGAACATACTGGACTTTTCTTACAGCATCTGCATTATCCAAAGAAAAACACACAAAAAAAAAATCAAAACAGGTCAAATGCAGCCTCACAACTGTCATCCACACTACACTATTGAAGTAAATAGGAATCAGCAGATCTGCATTTGACATGCACTTCCAACATATCAAACGTACACGTCGACATGAGCCTTAAGGTGCCGGGACTTGCTTCAAAACAGATTTGCAGAGCTTCACAGGGACCCCATGAATGTGACCTGCAAATTGACTCTTCCTGGTAGGGCAGGCATGCTCTTACCCTGCATCCCACAATACAAAGATTTTTTGCTGACCATGGAAAAAAGAAAAAACTAAAGGTTTCAATCACCCAATTACCACCTAAGATGAAGACTTACATGAAAATTTTCATTCGAATGCAGCAAATTGCAGCTGTGGGCATCAGATGAAGACTGATGGACAACGTAAAACAGAAAAATAAACCTAAAGCGCAAAACAACCCGCAAAATCCACACGCCAAAATAAGAGAATTAAACTAAATGTAATGTACACCTAAAGAGTTAATTAACACTTTTTTTTTAATGAGAAAGAATATATTGCACCATTTGTTAGCATAAATTATATTTGAGATAAATGCAAAACACCCCCAAATAACATCAACATCCACATCAATGTACAAAGAGCCCTCTTCAATATCTGCATGTGCTGGTAAGGAAGTAAACATAAACTCCATGAGTAAGTAATCACACAGACATTTATAGCACCTTTAAGAATATAGTATACACTTACATGTAAGCACGTGGATGTTAAATGTTTTATGTTGGTTAAAAATGTTCTACAGTTTTGTACTCTATGTGGGTAGAATTTTAAGTAACTATGTAGCAATGTTTATTTGTGTTTGCCCTGCTGAGGTGACACTCCCAGTGAGGTAAGGGTTAACCCTGCTGGGCAGGTTTTCCAGGGCTTTTTGGGGAAGTACCACCCTCTGCTGGAGCAAACACAAAATAAGAAACGGGGATGCCGCAGTTTGTAAGACAGCGATAAATTCTGTTCCAGGTCTCCCCAGCTAAGGAAGAACATGCTGCTCAGGATGTGATCCACTATTTTGCACTTAACCACTCGCTGTGGGATCCCAGCTGGGGTTCTAGGGGTATGGACTTAGTTTCTGGCTCTAGAAAATTAAAGGACTTTTCATGCCTATTCAAGGTATGACTACCTCATGGGGAAAAAGGGGCACTAGGAGAAGAGTTAAGGAGCAGGAATGTGTACTGAAGACTTCTTCATTGTTAATGTGTTATATTTTTTAACAACGTCAGTAAAAAAATGATGCAGGAGGCCCACCAACTTCTCCCCCTGGGCTGTCGCAGCTGAAACACCCTGCTTTCTACTTGGCTATCGGAGGTGGAGGAGCCGCGGTTGGATGGACTGCCTTTAGCTACAGTCCTGTTTCTCCATCTTCACTGCCACCAGAGATTGTCATGTCATCTCAACTGAGCTCTACAGTTGGTTCTCCAAATCCCTTGCTGGTCAAATCCAAGGGACTGAGCCTTAATTCTTCCACTTGGATAGGGTTTTGAATCCACACAAAGAGAACCCTCCATGGGAGCTGCAAATCAGGAGGAACTTACTGTGAAGCTTGCCACCCCTATGCCAGGTCAGTATTGTATGTGGGTAGAATTTTACCCACTTGCTTACTGGGCAACCCCCTTCCTGCCCAGGCCAATTATCAGCTTTCAGTGCTGTCACTCTTTGAATTGCACTATAATGCTACACTGTACTAGACATGTGCAGAGTAAAATATTTCGTTTCGGAATTTCGTTTTTCGTCCGAAAACTTAATTTATTTAGTTACTCCCGAAATTTGTTTTTATTTATTTCGTTTTTCGTTCAAAAATTGCATTCGTCCGAAAATCCACATGAATTACGGTCGAATCTGTCTTGGAAGGCTTATGGTGTCTGTCGAATGTATAAAGAAGATTCGACGGAGCTAACTATATAGCATACTTTAGAACCCTATTAAAGTCTATGGGACTCCAACGTTCAAAATCTAAAGTGCTAATTTTAAAGGCTAATTTGCAAGTTACTGTCCTAAAAAGTGTTTGGGGACCCGGGTCCTGCCCCAGGGGACATGTATCAATGCAAAAAAAAGTTTTAAAAACGGCCGTTTTTTCGGGAGCAGTTATTTTAATAATGATTAAAGTGAAACAATAAAAGTGTAATATTCCTTTAAATTTCGTAGGGGGGGGGTTGTCTATAGTGTGCCTGTGAATGGGGCGCATGTTTCCCGTGCTTAGAACTGTCCCAGCACAAAGTGTCATTTATGCAGGAAAAAAAGTCCTTTAAAATCACTCGCAGCTATAATGAATTGTCGGCTCCCGTAATACAGAGAACACTCATTGAAAGTCATTGATAAAAAAATAAATAAATAAATAAAAAAAAAAGCATGGGGGTCCCCCAAATTCAATTACCAGGCCCTTCAGGTCTGGTATGGATATTAAGGAGAACCCTGCCTCAAATTTAAGAAAAAATTTGACGTGGGGTTCCCCCTAAATATCCATAACCAGACCCTTCAGGTCTGGTATGGATATTAAGGGGAACCCCGCGTCAAATTTAAAAAAAAATTGACGTGGGGTTCCCCCTAAAAATCCATACCAGACCCTTTATCCGAGCACGCAACCTGGCAGGCCGCAGGAAAAGAGGGGGGGACGAGAGAGCGCCCCCCCCTCCCTCCTGAACCGTACCAGGCCACATGCCCTCAACATTGGGAGGATGCTTTGGGGGTCCGTGACCCCTCAAAGCACCTTGTCCCCATGTTGATGAGGACAAGGGCCTCATCCCCACAACCCTGGCCGGTGGTTGTGGAGGTCTGCGGGCGGGGGGCTTATCAGAATCTGGAAGCCCCCTTTAACAAGGGGACCCCCAGATCCCGGCCCCCCCCTGTTTGAAATGGTAAGGGGGTACAAAAGTACCCCTACCATTTCACAAAGAAAGTGTAAAAAATGGTTAAATAAAACAAACACACTTTTGAAAAATTCCTTTATTAACCACTTTCAGACCGGACCATTTTGCTGGTAAATGACCAGAGGTCTTTTTACACTTTGGCACTGCGCTGCTTTAACTGGTAATTGCGCGGTCATGCAATGTTGTACCCAAACAAAATTTGCGTCCTTTTCTTCCCACAAATAGAGCTTTCTTTTGATGGTATTTGATTGCCTCTGCGATTTTTATTTTTTGCGATATAAACGTAAAAAGACCGCAAATTTTGAAAAAAAATGATATTTTCTACTTTTTGTTATTAGAAAAATCCAATAAACTAAATTTTAGTCATACATTTAGGCCAAAATGTATTCAGCCACATGTCTTTGGTAAAAAAAAAGGCAATAATTGTATATTTATTGGTTTGCGCAAAAGTTGTCACATCTACAAACTAAGGTACGTTTTCTGGAATTTACGCAGCTTTTAGTTTACGACTGCCTATCTCATTTCTTGAGGTGCTAAAATGGCAGGGCAGTACAAAACCCCCCCAAATGACCCCATTTTGGAAAGTAGACCCCCTAAGGAAATTGATAAGAGGCATGTTGAGCCCATTGAATATTTTATTTTTTTGCCTCAAGCGATCAAATAATGACAAAAAAAAAAATATTTTTTTTTTTTTACACAAAGTTGTCACTAAATGATATATATGCTCACACATGCTATGGGCATATGTGAAATGACACCCCAAAATAAATTCTGCTGCTTCTCCTGAGTACGGGGATACCACATATGTGGGACTTTTTGGGAGCCTAGCCGCGTACGGGGCCCCGAAAACCAAGCACCGCCTTCAGGCTTTCTAAGGGCGTAAATTTTTGAGTTCACTTCTCACTACCTATTACAGTTTTGAAGGCCATAAAATGCCAAGATGGCACAAAACCCCCACAAATGACCCCATTTTAGAAAGTAGACACCCCAAGCTATTTGCTGAGAGGCATGTTGAGTTCATGGAATATTTTATATTTTGCCACAAGTTGCGGGAAAATTACAAACTTTTTTTTTTTTTTTTTTTTCACAAAGTTGTCACTAAATGATATATTGCTCATGCATGCCATGGGCATATGTGAAATGACACCCCAAAATAAATTCTGCTGCTTCTCCTGAGTACGGGGATACCACATATGTGGGACTTTTTGGGAGCCTAGCCGCGTACGGGGCTTCAGGCTTTCTAAGGGCGTTACAGTTTTGAAGGCCATAAAATGCCAAGATGGCACAAACCCCCCCCAAATGACCCCATTTTGGAAAGTAGACACCCCTAAATTTAGGGGTACACTAGTGAGACTAGGTAATAAATGGCGGGTGCCCTGAAACTATAAAAAAATAACTAACCAACCAGCGTCACCTGTAACAGTTATATGGTGATCACTGGTGAAAGGGTTAACTAGGGGGCAATCAGGGGGCTTTATGCGGTAGTATATGGGGGTCCCTGGCGCTATAAAAAGCTGCGGCAAACCTAAATACCTACCTGCCTAACTAGCGTCACCTGTGACACTAATACAGCGATCAGAAAAACGATCGCTTATTAGGCTGGGTTCACACTGGAGCGATGCGGGAACGCCACGAATGCGCGGCGGGTTCCCGCATCGCATGCCTCCCAGCGGCAGTTCACACTGCCCTATGCGAACTGCTGGGAGTGTCAGTGAAATGTTAATGACACCCCCAGATCAGTTCGCATATCGCAGTGCGATCTGCAAACTTGGATCGCATGGTGTGAACACCCATGCGATCCGATTCTGCTGCGGACCAAAAAAAGGGTCCCGTGCGAGTTTGCGGCGGGTGCGGCGGGTGCGACACGAATTCAGCCATACTATCTGTATAGCTGAACTCGAATCGCACAGAGATCGGATGTGATTTGCACTGCAGTGCGGTGCGAATCATATCCGTTCTCATAAACCGCTGCAATGTGAACCCAGCCTTAGTGACACTGGCGACGGGGGGTGATCACGGGGTTAAACCTTTATTGTGGGGGTTAGGGGGTACCTTAGAACTAAAGGGGGCTAACCCTAACTGCCCTAACAGTTATTAGTCACAAATGACACCCGCCGGGTGATCAGGGGGTTAAACCTTTATTAGGTAATAAATGGCGGGTGCCCTGAAACTATAAAAAAATAACTAACCAACCAGCGTCACCTGTAACAGTTATATGGTGATCACTGGTGAAAGGGTTAACTAGGGGGCAATCAGGGGGCTTTATGCGGTAGTATATGGGGGTCCCTGGCGCTATAAAAAGCTGCGGCGAACCTAAATACCTACCTGCCTAACTAGCGTCACCTGTGACACTAATACGGCGATCAGAAAAATGATCACTTATTAGGCTGGGTTCACACTGGAGCGATGCGGAAACGCCACGAATCCGCGGCGGGTTCCCGCATCGCATGCCTCCCGGCGGCAGTTCACACTGCCCTATGCGAACTGCTGGGAGTGTCAGTGAAATGTTACTGACACCCCCAGATCAGTTCGCATATCGCAGTGCGATCTGCAAACTCGGATCGCATGGTGTGAACACCCATGCGATCCGATTCTGCTGCGGGCCAAAAAAAGGGTCCCGTGCGAATTTGCGGCGGGTGCGGCGGGTGTGGCGGGTGCGGCGAATGGCTGAACTCGAATCGCACAGAGATCGGATGTGATTTGCACTGCAGTGCGGTGCGAATCACATTCGTTCTCATAAACCGCTGCAATGTGAACCCAGCCTTAGTGACACTGGCGACGGGGGGTGATCACGGGGTTAAACCTTTATTGGGGGGGTTAGGGGGGTACATTAGAACTAAAGGGGGCTAACCCTAACTGCCCTAACAGTTATTACAGTCACAAATGACACCAATGCAAAAAAAATAAAAAATTACATTGGTGTCACTGTGACTGGGGGGCAGGGGTAATTGGGGGGGTGATCGGGGGGTAAAGGGGGGGTGTGAGTGTGCCTGGCATGTTCTACTGTGTGTGTAGAGTGTTGGTGCAACTCACCGATCCGCTCTCCTCCGTGTCGGAACGAAAAATACCGACACGGAGGAGAGAATACATCACTTCCTCTCCTGTGTTTACACTACAGGAGAGGAAGTGATGTCACGGGGGATTTCTATTCGTCGGGAGCGATCGCGAGGGGGTGGCCATGAATGAATGGCCGCCCCCTCGTCCCGGATCGCTCCCGGACGAAAACCGACCGCCGCAGGCACCGGGCAGGCAGGGACGTACATGTACGCCAATATGCCTGCCCGTGCCATGCTGTCGACGTACATCGTCGTGCGGCGGTCGGCAACTGGTTAAAAATAAAAAAATAAAAAAAAGATTCCAGCGGCGGTAATCCACTCTTGCTATCCAGCGACGGACGGTCATCTCTCCAGCGATGTCTCATGTCATCCAGCGCAGCGATCCTCCATCCTTCTTCTGTCTCCTCCACGGAGACACTGCAGGCATTCCGGCGGCTGACGTTTCTTATATACGGAGGGCGGGGCCACCCGTCACCTGACCCCGCCCCCCTCTGACGCAAGGGGAAACCCGGGGTTCCCCGTGACGTATGGGTGACCCCGCCCCCCTCTGATGTAACGGAAACCTGCCTGTGTTACATCAGAGGGGTGCGGGTCACCCCTACGTCACAGGGAACCCCCGGGTTTCCCCTTGCGTCAGAGGGGGGCGGGGTCAGGTGACGGGTGGCCCCGCCCTCCGTATATAAGAAACGTCAGCCGCCGGAATGCCTGCAGTGTCTCCGTGGAGGAGACAGAAGAAGGATGTATTCGCTGCGCTGGATGACATGAGACATCGCTGGAGAGATGACCGTCCGTCGCTGGATAGCAAGAGTGGATTACCGCCGCTGGAATCTTTTTTTTATTTTTTTATTTTTAATAAAGGAATTTTTCAAAAGTGTGTTTGTTTTATTTAACCATTTTTTACACTTTCTTTGTGAAATGGTAGGGGTACTTTTGTACCCCCTTACCATTTCAAACAGGGGGGGGCCGGGATCTGGGGGTCCCCTTGTTAAAGGGGGCTTCCAGATTCTGATAAGCCCCCCGCCCGCAGACCTCCACAACCACCGGCCAGGGTTGTGGGGATGAGGCCCTTGTCCTCATCAACATGGGGACAAGGTGCTTTGAGGGGTCACGGACCCCCAAAGCATCCTCCCAATGTTGAGGGCATGTGGCCTGGTACGGTTCAGGAGGGAGGGGGGGCCGCTCTCTCGTCCCCCCTCTTTTCCTGCGGCCTGCCAGGTTGCGTGCTCGGATAAAGGGTCTGGTATGGATTTTTAGGGGGACCCCCACGTCAATTTTTTTTAAAATTTGATGCGGGGTTCCCCTTAATATCCATACCAGACCTGAAGGGCCTGGTAATTGAATTTGGGGGACCCCCACGCTTTTTTATTTATTTATTTATTTATTTTTTTATCAATGACTTTCAATGAGTGTTCTCTGTATTACGGAGCCGACAATTCATAATAGCTGCGAGTGATTTTAAAGGACTTTTTTTCCTGCATAAATGACACTTTGTGCAGGGACAATTCTAAGCACGGGAAACATGCGCCCCTTCACAGGCATACTATAGAAAACCCCCCCCCCTACGAAATTTAAAGGAATATTACACTTTTATTGTTTCACTTTAATCATTATTAAAATCACTGCTCCCGAAAAAACGGCCGTTTTTAAAACTTTTTTTTGCATTGATACATGTCCCCTGGGGCAGGACCCGGGTCCCCAAACACTTTTTAGGACAGTAACTTGCAGAATCTTTTCTCTCTGTCAAATCTTTTTTCTCTGTCGAATATTTTCTCTATATAATCTTGGACTAATAGAGGTAAGGTTAAGCACATTCGACCACAGGTTCTATAGACACAGATTGTTGTCAGAGTCATGTCGAATCTCCTATTCTATATCGAACTGTTGTAACAATGAAAACGAAAATAAAGCATTTATTTATGTCGGATCTTTCGTTTTTCGGATTTTGTGCTTTCGTTATCGTTTGTCAAAACGAAAACGAAAATAGCTGAAATTCGGACGAAAATGCATTCGGACGAAAACGAATGCACATGTCTACACTGTACCCATATGACATTTTTATAATTCCTTTTCACACAAATAGAGCTTTCTTTTGGTGGTATTTAATCACTACTGGTGTTTTTTGTGCTAAACAATCGGAAAAAAAAAAGCCTGAACATTTTGAAAAGTAAGAAACATTTTTCAAAGTTTGTAAAAAATTTGGCAAACAGGTAATGTTTCTCCTTCATTGATGTGCGCTGATGAGGCTGCACTGATGGGCATTGATAGGCTGCACTCATGGGCACTGATAGACAGCACTGATAAGGCAGAACTGATGGGCACTGATAGGTGGCACTTATGAGGCTCCACTGATGAGGCTGAACTGATAGGTGACACTGATAGGAGGCACTGATGGACCCTGATAGACACTTGTAAGTGACACTGATGGGCAGCACTGATAGGTGGCACTGATGATGAGGCACTGATGGGCACTGCTTGGTGACACTGGTGGGCATTAATAGGTGGCACTGGTGGACACTGGTGGGCACTGCTTAGCAGTGCTGATATGCACTGGCTGGTAAGTGGCACTGGTGGGCACTGCTTAGCAGCAGTGGGTCTGGAGTGTGCGGGACCAATGTCCCATTTACTCCAGATTGTAATCGACTTTTTTTTCTCCTCACGCTGTCAGCACGAGGGGAAAAAAAGGCGATTACCGGCTCTGTTTACATCATGTGATCAGCTGTCATTGGCTGACAGCTGGTCATGTGGTAAGGGGCCACAATCGGCCCCTTTCTCCGATCTGTAATCACCAGAGTCCCATTGACTTGCTGATCACAGAGCGCCATGTGCGCAGGCAGCTCATGCACGGGAAGATGTACATAAATGCTCTACCGGCAATTTAGGCCCGTGCTGTAGTCGTTTTTCGGCTATAGTGCGGGTGGCAAGAGGTTAAGTAACTATGTAGCAAAGTTTAGTTGTGTTTGCCCTGCTGAGGTGACACTGATGGGGGAAGTAAGGGTTGACATAGTCTGCTAGGTTTTTCCAGGGCTTTTATGAGAAAGTACCACCCTCTGCTGAGGCAAACACATAGAATGGGAAGGAACCACTTCTCAGGGGTGTCGCTGTTTGTAAGACAGCCGGAGGTTCGGTCCCAGGTCTACAAATCTAAGAAAGAACACATTGCTCAGGATGTGATCCACTATTTTGCACTTAACCACCCCCTGTGGGAGCCCAGTTGGGGTTCCGATGGTATGAACTTATGCTTATGGGGCCCTTAGAAGATTACATACAGGAATGTCTGTTAAAGACTTATTTGTTCAAGTGTTAATTTGTTTAAACAAATTCAGTCAAAAAATGATTATTGTTATTCAACTTGGCCTGGACTGAAGTTACTTCAGGACAATCTTAAAGGGATGCATGCACGCATGGCATATCACAAAAATAGAGCTTATTAGGGGACAAGACGAGTTAGAGAAGATGCAGTACAATTGTCTAATGTGCATTGAAGCTATTGGGAGGAGGCTATATTGCTGTTGCTAATGACTACAGTAGTAATGTTGAGTGCATAAACAGCCAGTTAGTCGTGAAGTAGTGTGACTTGCCATGGGTAGTGGAGGGCCTTGGCAGTGAAGGAGCTTATGTGCTTAGGCTCCTTCCCTAGCCGCCAAAATCCCACTAGTGGGTCTAACATTGTGCCACAGGGATTCCAAGGGACCAAATACGGAAGTCATGGAAAATAGAGTGAGGCCTTGGGATATAATAAGCATGGTGTTGTACAAGAGCATGCTTCCTGTTTATGTAAGTGCAATATTATTTATTATTATTATACAGGTTTTATATAGCGCCAGCAGTTTACATGAGGGCAGACATTACAGTTACATTACAATTTGGTACAAGAGGAATCAGAGGGCCCTGCTCGTTAGAGCTTACAATCTAAAAAGGAAGGGGCAATTGATACAAAAGGTAATAGCTGTTGGGGGATGAGCTGATGGAGGAAGTAAAACAGTGTTAGTTAGAAGCAGGATAGGCTTCTTTGAAGAGAAGGGTTTTCAGGAATCATCTAAAGATGGATAGATTAGGGGACTGTCGGACAGATTGGGGTAGCGAGTTTCAAAGGATGGGAGAAGCTCTGGAGAAATCTTGGAGGCAAGCATGGGAGGAGGTGACAAGGGAGCTACAGAGCAGGAGGCCTTGGGATGATCGAAGAGGGCGGCTTGGTTGGTATTTTGGGACTAGGTTAGTGATGTAACTAGGGGCAGAGTTATGGATGGCTTTGTAAATTATTGTTAGTACTTTGAATTTTATTTGTTGGGTGAGTGGAAGCCAGTGTAGGGATTGGCAGAGAGGGGTGGAGGACACTGAATGGCTGGTAAGGTGGATGAGTCTGGCAGCGGCATTCATTATGGACTGGAGGGGGGATAGTCTATGTAAAGGTAATCCAACGAGGAGGGAGTTGCAGTAGTCGAGGCGAGAGATGACCATGGAGTGAATTAGAAGCTTGGTGGTGTCATTAGTTAAAAAGGGGCGTATTCTGGAAATGTTGCGGAGGCTAAGGTGGCATGATTTGGACAGGGCTTGTATGTGGGCCTGAAAGGACAGTTCGGAGTCTAAGATTACCCCTAGCACACTGGCATGTGGGGATGGACTGATAGATGTGCCATTGATCTTGACAGAGAAGTCAGGCGAAGGGGCACGTGGGGGAGGAAATATTAAGAGCTCAGTTTTAGATAGATTAAGTTTGAGGAAGTGGTGTGACATCCAGGCTGATTTGTCTGTTAATAGATCAGTGATTCATGAGGAGATTGATGGGGTGAGCTGAGGGGCAGAGAGATAGATTTGGGTGTCATCAGCATATAAATGGTAGTGAAATCCATGGGAGGCTATCAGCTGACCCAGGGAGGACGTGTAGATTGAGAATAGTAGAGGTCCAAGGACAGAACCTTGGGGGACCCCAATGGAAAGGAGAGTTGGAGAAGAGGAAGTGGAGTTGTAAGTGACACGGAGAGTGCAGCCATGGAGACCAAGCAAATTGAGTGGATAGATGTCACTAGTATGGTAAAAGCTCAGGAGTACCGTCTGCGAAAGGCTTCACAAAACAGAGTGAAGAGTTATGAAGTGTACTGAGGAACTGTTATCCGTAGTGTATAGAGCATTATGAGTTAAAGAACTGTGCCACAAACTGCAAAGTTAATTATGTTATTTTATGGAGAAGCATCGTTTTTAAGTTGGAGCGCTGCCTTAACGGCAGTCTTACATGTCTGACAGCTGTGTGTCCCAAGACCATCCAAATAGTCCTGGAATGCCTCTTTCCTCCTCCTGCGGCCAGCAGTAAAGAAAAGGAATAGGGATCAAAAGGACTGCTGATGTCTGTCATCAGTCTATGTGTCTAAGCACACTACCACACTGACAAGTAATTCCAGGCAGAGCAGTGAGATGACAGTAGGCTCTGTGCAGGGATGAAACCAAGAAACAGAACAGGCTCCAGGCAGCAGAGACGCAATACTTCCGGGTTACACGAAGTGTCCCGTGTTACCATGACAACATGCTTTGAAGCAGCTACCTCTTTTCTTTTTTCTTTATGTTCACTTCCTTACCAGCACATACAGATATTGAAGAGGTCTCTTCTTGGTAAATCAGTATGCACTTTGTGTGAACTCTGATGCCTTTTCAAAGTGTTTCGCATCTATCCTAAATATAATTTATGCCTAAAAATGGTGCAATATATCCTTTCCCATGAAATAATGTATTAATTAAAGAGGAAGTAAACCCTCTTTAAAAAAAACAAAAACTAAAAAAAAACACCCTGCAGGACAAAGGCATAATGAGCTAGTATGCATAGCATACTAGCTCATTATGAATTACTTACCTGAGATCGAAGCCCCCTCAGCGATCCTCGTTCACCTCCTCCGTCACCGGCATAGCTTGCAGAGTTACTTCCGGGTATCGCTGCTCCGGCGCTGTGACTGGCCGGAGCAGCGATGACGTCACTCCAGCGCATGCGCGCGGCAGCCAGCAGTGATGGCATGATCGCCTTCTCTAACGGCATGCTCAGTGCGCATGCGCCGTAGACATCGGTGCCCGTTTTTTGGAAAATATCTCCTTAACCGTGCAGGTTAAGGAGATATTTCTTACACCTACAGGTAAGCCTTAATCTAGGTTTACCTGTAGGTTAAAGTGGTCTGTAAGGGTTTACAACCACTTTAAAGTGGATGTAAAGTCAGAAGGTTTTTTTATCTTAATGCATTCTATGCATTAAGATAAAAAGCCTTCTGTGTGTAGCAGCCACCCCAGTACCCCCTAGATGCTTACCTGGGTCCCATCTGTGTCCAGCGATTTCCACAATTTTCTCTGTCATTCTGGACTCTCCTCCTGATTGGCTGAGACACAGCAGCAGTGCCATTGGCTCCCGCTGCTATCCAAATTAAAGTGAGTTAACCAATTAGGAGAGATAGGGGACAGGGCTGAGCTGGGGCTCCGTGTCTGAATGGGAGAAAGCTGCTTGCTGTGGGGGCACACGATAGGAAGGAGGGGTCATCAGAGCTGAAGAGGGAACCGAGAAGAGGAGGATCTGGGCTGCTCTGTGCAAATTTTACAATCATTTTAACCTTTTTGGTGTACATTTTATATATCTGAAATCTCTTATTTTGGAGTGTTGATTTTACATGTTTATCAAAGTGATATTGGAGCTGGGAGACTCTAATAAATGCACCACCTCCTTAAAATATGACAAGACAATATATACCCAAAGAACACAGAATTTGAGTTTTAAGGTGCAGAAAAATCAATTAAAAACAATATCTCCAAAAAATATATAGAAAATTGTATTAGATATTATAAAACAATTTGTAAAATTCAGGACATATCAACCAAAATGATCAAGGTACAAAAGTGTGATTGCCTCTACACGTTTCACCACAAACGTGGCTTTTTCTGGAGCTTTTGTAGAACCTTGTTATTTAATATTTACCACTAAAACAGAAAAAAAAATCAGTTTGATATGTTTAATTGACAATACATCCATATAGGGGCCCAATATTGCTACCTAATGATACATTTACATAAAAAATATCACATTTAGATTATCTGAAGGATACACTATCATTTTAATCAGCAAACTAATCGTTTTTACATGAGCACTTTCCTCTTTCAATTCACCACTGTTACTTGGCTCAGTGTCAGCATGACACCACTTTAACCAGTGAAGATTGAATAGTTAGTTTCAACCTATCACACGGGTTTAACCCCTGAAGAAAGAGCCAGTAAAATTATAAAAAAAACTAAATAATTTTCACATCCACAGAGGGCAAGGAAATTTCCTACTGGAATGAGAAAAAAAAGAAACTACTTACTTTTAAAAAGGTTAAGAGCCTCACCGGTAACAGGGTAAATGGCCACAGCAGTGAGATGTATTGGGAGTGTTTCTTATATACTATCCTACCCCCCAGCAGCAATCACAAGCAGATGAGGAGCTTCATTTGCCCAAAAAAAGTGCTCTGTGGCGCAACCGATCGTGTCACAGCTTCCGGAGCAATGGACTGGCCGAGCGAGTGCATAGACTTGCACTTTGAGTGACATGGGCGCTGCTTCTGACGTCATTCAAGGAAGTGACGTCGGCACTCTGTTTTCACTGTCATCCCAACTGAGAGGATCACAGTATTTCTTATTTTCGGACCGGACTCCCCCCAACCTTAATTCTTATTTTCAGTGTTCGGCGGCTAGATCAATGGCTATTTTCGGAGGCTGCAATAATAAAGATAAAAATGCATATTCTTGGTGATCGGCAGCATACAATCACCCCCCCCCCCCCGCCCAACAAGATAAAAAAATAAAGGGTTATTATTGGTGGTCGGCAGCATACCAATCAGTCCATCCCCCCTCAACAAGATTAAAAAATAAAGGTTTATTATCGGTGGTCGGCAGCATACCAATCAGCTCCCCCTGCTCAACAAGATTAAAAAGATACAAAGATACGTGCTTTTTTAGTTTATAACCACCAACCCCCCCAATGCAGATATGTGTGATATGTAGAATGCAGATATGTGCGATTTACAGGTTGCAGAATGCAGATATGTGCAATTTACAGGTTGTAGATATGGGCGATTTACAGAATGCAGATATGTGCGATATGCAGAATGCAGATATGTGCGATTTACAGGTTGCAGATATGTGCAATTTACAGGTTGCTGAATGCAGTTATGTGTAATTTACAGTTTACAGTTACAGAGCCCTGTCTATAACGTGCAGCCTGGTATATGTTGTGCAGAGCCCTGTCTATAATGTGCAGCCTGGTATATGATGTGCAGCGCCCGGTGTATAATGTGCAGCCTGGTATATGATGTTGATTCTATAAGGGATGTGGCTTGTGAGAAGTGGGATGGGCCAAATCTGGAGGGGCAGGGTCTTGCGCCCCCCCACCCTAAAACTTCCCCAGCCACCATTGTACATAAGATGTATGTGCAGTCTCCTCTCTTCAAAGTGCAGAATTTATTCAGATTCTCTGAGCTCCCAGAAAACAGGGGGTGGGGAGCTGAAGTTAGAGACCAGAGAACTGAGAGCTGAATAGAGGGATGGGAGACACCTCTCTTCATACAGGACACAGAAACAGAGCTGAGGTTGTCATTCACAGGCAGACTGTGCACTTTGCAAAGTGCAGTTGCCCTCTGCAAGTGCAGTTGCTCCAGAGCTTCTTAAATAAGGTAAAGCTTCACTTTGCAAAGAATACCCAATCACATGCAAGGAAAAAAAAATGCATTTTTGCTTGCACATGATTGGATGATGGTAGTCAGCAGAGCTTCTGCTCATTTACTAAGCTCTGGAGCAACTGCAGTCTATTTGTCTTTATTAAATCAACCCCAAAGTGCTCTGGCTTGAGACAAGTACAGACTATAGAGGGATATGTTTTGTTCATACTTCATGTCAAAGATTTACAACCACTTTAAATTAAATATATATATTTTTAAACGATATATCAAATATAGAAAGACAAAGCAATAGCTAGCTTTTTACCTGTCTTACTTTTTTTTCTAGTGCAAAAGATTTCTGAACCAGTTTTTGAGAAAATCCATACATTAATAAATACATTTTTCCTTTTTTGATGAATG
The DNA here is from genome assembly GCF_037356315.1 of Lithobates pipiens. Taxonomy (NCBI): domain Eukaryota; kingdom Metazoa; phylum Chordata; class Amphibia; order Anura; family Ranidae; genus Lithobates; species Lithobates pipiens. Next base: position 155,166,573 of record NW_027507784.1, read on the forward strand.
AAAAGATAATATCACATTTGCCACTTTTAGCATACAGTACCACCTTGTAGCATAATGGTTTGGGCATCAGATGGACACAATTTTAATATTGCTCTGACAGTATAAATCACATTCCAATAAATCAAGTAAAGCTGGTTTACTTTCAATAATTTTTATTTGATGGAAATATGTATATTACAGTAGAAGGTTACATTCACAGAGTATCTGTAGCAGTACAACATATGCTATCAAAAATTACAGATTACCATAAAACATGTAATAAACAGAGTATGATGTCAATAAAATCGTAAGATCAACATGACAGACCAGAGATGTTAAGGGAGGTCAACACCTTGCTCCGTGTACCCCAAATGGGAACTCACTGTACACAGGAACAAGGGGATACTCCTATGTAAAAGGGTAGCAATGATGTCGAACATAGTAACATCTCCAGTATATATAATAGGTGTGATGTGAAAGGCAAATCGCTTTATGGAAAGAAAACATGAAATAGTAACAGTAAAACCTGAGGGTTAATGGGGGGGAAGAAATGTCTGGATGTGAAGAACCGGTAATGCCCAGGATATATATTTAAGAGGAAGGGGGAGGGGGAGGGGAGGAGAATGGCGAGAGAGAAAAGGATGAAGAAGAGAAAAAATAAATAAATAAATAAAAATAAAAAAATAAAAAAAATAAAAAAATTTGGGAAAGGTACATGAGGCCGTGTGTGATATGCTTCTCTCACTAAACGGTATGAAAGTTTAAGGGATTACAGGCATGGTTGATTCGTACCATTCTAGCCAGGGTTTCCAGCGGTTAAGTGATTTAGGCAATAGACCTTCTGCGGAGGCGTACATACGTTCATACATGCCATGTAGGTGCGTTGCTCTTATGGTTTCAGTGTGTGATGGGAGGTCAGGGGATTTCCAATTGCGTGTAATGGTCAACCTAGCTGCTAGACAAATATGTGTAACAATGCATTGGAGATGATGTGGATAATTTTCAATTCCAATATTCAGGAGCGCCACTTCCGGATTAGGTGGGGAGGCAATGTGAGTAAGAGCAGATATTATTAGAAATAGGTCCTTCCAAAACTGGGTAAGTTTCGGGCAAGACCATAGAATGTGATATAAGTTGCCAGGGAGACCACATAGTCTCCAGCAGGCAGGATCTGTTGTGGGACTGTATCTGTGCATCTGCATTGGAGTGATGTACCATCTAAGGTTTATCCTGTATGTGAGGTCCCATAGGTTTGCCGACTTTGTTGCTAGGAAAGTGGCTCGTAAAGCAGTCTGCCATTGTTGTGAGGAAAATGAGGTACCCAATTCTGTTTCCCATTTTAGCAGAGGGGGTAATTTCTCAAAGGTGTCTTTACCGTCTAATAGTGCATAGAAGAGGGAAATGCCCTTGGTGGACGATGAAGCGTTAGAAAAGTATGCCCAAGCCACTGTAGGTATAGTGCGACGTATGGAGGGGGTTTGAATTAGGCAGTGTGATATTCTAATATAGGTAAAGTATTCCTTAGCAGGGAGTGAATATTTATTCTGTAAGGAGGTGAAAGAGTGAATGAAGTCGCCATCGTATAGATCAGTGATGTGTGAAATACCCTTATTCTTCCAAGAAGAGAGCTGTATGTCTTGGGTTAGAAGGTTAATAATTTCAATGGGGAGGGGAATTGTGCAGGTGGGAGCCGTAGTATGAAAGTGCGTTGCGAAATAAGAGAATGCCGCTACCGATGCTTTTATGGTTGGTGACAGTGAGATGTCAGATAATTTAATTTTGGGGTTAGAGATTAACCAGTTACGTAAATTATTTCCCACCACCTGAGAAGCTTCACTGGCACTCCAATGAATGTGAGGATCTGGAGTAAACCAGGCCTTGAGTTGAGCCAAGATGGCTGCAAAGTAATAATCTCTAACGATAATATATCCCAGACCCCCTACCTTCCTATGTTTCATGAGTATACGTTGCGCCACTCTAGATTTCTTACCTTGCCAAATAAATTTGTGAATTATTGTTTGAATCTGCCTGAAAAAGGAGGTTGGTATAGGTATGGGTAATGTGCGGAACAGGTATATCAATTGGGGGAGCTTGAGCATTTTGAATGCTGCAAGCCTGCCTGAGCTGGACAGTGTAAGTTTGGAGATAGTTGCTAGGTCAGTAGAGAGTGTGGTGAGAAACGGAATGAAATTTGATTTGTATAAATCCTTGGTAGTGCTTGTCAGGTTGATGCCCAGATATGTGATTGAATTTGTAGACCATGTATAGGGGTATTGGTCGCTCAGATGTTGTTGCTGTTCAGGAGATATCGCTAAGGGCAGTATGTAGGACTTGGATGCATTAATTTTATAGTAAGATACACAACTAAATTCATCTAACAAATTTTGTACTGAAGCCAGGGAAGAAGAAGGGTTGGACAATGAAAGGATCACATCGTCGGCAAAAAGACAAATTTTATGTTCATTATCTCCAATGGGAATACCTGAGATGCTTGAATGGGATCTGATTTTAGTTGCAAGGGGTTCAATTAGTAAGTCGAAGATTAATGGGGAAAGGGGGCAACCTTGGCGAGTGCCATTAGATATATGAAATTCGGTAGATAACATGGAAGAGCAGTATACTTGCGCTGATGGGGAGGAATAGAGGGCTAAGATTGCCAAGAGAATATGGCCTCGGAATCCGAATTTTTCCAGCGTTTGTTGGAGATATTGCCAGTGAACCCTATCGAATGCCTTCTCCGCATCCAAAGATAGAAGCAGAGAAGGCATTCGATGGGTCACCGTGTAGTGGATGATATTGATCATACGGCGGGTCGCATCAGATGTTTGGTGCCCTTTGATAAAGCCGGATTGATCAGGGTGTATCAGTAGCGGCATTAAGTCGTTAAGCCTGTTTGCTATTACTTTTGCATACAATTTTACGTCATGATTGAGCAAGGAGATAGGTCTGAAATTTTGGGTCGATGTGGGTTCCTTCCCTGGCTTCGGTATTGTGACAATTAATGCTTTCAACATTTCTTGGGGGAAAGAGGCCGAGGAGGCAGCAGAATTAAACATTGGGGTAATATATTTGGTGAGAATATAATCAAATTTTTTGTAATACTCTCCCACAAAACCATCAGGGCCCAGGGCTTTGTTGGCGGGTAGCGATTGGATAGCCCTTTTAATTTCTGTTTCTGTGAAAGGTGCATTCAGGTCTTCTAACTGAAGAGGGGTTAAACTAGGCAGCTCAATCGAATCCAAAAATGTTTTGATTTGTGCTGATGAGGGTTGGGGTTGAGTCGGGTCGTCTTTCAAGTTATAAAGTGAGCTGTAGTATGCACTAAAGGCATTGGCAATGGCTTGTGGATTGGTCAATTTAGTGTTAGTATGAGGGTGGTAGATAAAGGGCGGATGGGTTTTAATGGAATACCCTTTGATCCGATGGGAGAGAAATCTACCGGGCTTATCGCTCTCAGCATAGAACCTCATTTTAAGCCGTCTTTGGTACTTGTCATGAGTTTCTAAGAGTAGGGATCTAAGGTCCAGTCTGAGAGCGATAAGTCGTGATTTAAGCGTTGGTGTAGGATTTTGCTAGCTGACCTAGCTCTGCTTTCCCTGAACCTTGACCAATTCCCGACGAAGATGAGGCACTCCATTTCACACGTCCTGATGGCAGCTAGACTGGGAATAACCAGACGGTGGAAGAACCCTACTCCACCGACCTTATCGGAAGTAATAAGCACCACACATCTACATCACATTTACGAACTAACAATTGCACGCAGTAATTCCAAGAGAGACCAGGCGATCCAAAACTGGAGCCCCTGGTCAACATGGATTGCACACACCAACATTCTCCCACTGGAAAATTGCCCTCACCCACCCTGATGTTCTTATTTATTGGGTTAACAGACATTCCGTTCGAGAATCTCTGTTCCACTTTCAGTGTTTTAATTTGTCCAGTTGTTGTACTTATGTTACTACCATATTATGGTTTGGACACTAATTGTTCTCGAAACGAATGGGATCCCAAGCCGCTTCTTGGGGGAACTGCTCTTCTCCCGGACACAGAATTGATCCCGTAAGGGGTGTCTGGGTGGAGGGGAGAGCCCCGCCAAATTTTGGGTCGCGCTCTCTAGCTTTACTTTTAAGAGGTGATCACACTAGGGGTCAACATATGGTTGCCTCCACAGCCCTATGTATACTGTTCATTCAGTTGCTAATCCTCAAGTTATTTTGTATGTTACTTTTACAGTTGAAATGTAAGAAAATGTACGTCATGCGATACTTGTACTATGTGAAAACCTAATAAAAATGTATCTTTTAAAAAAAAAAAGAAGGAGCTGTGCGGGCGAGGGGAATCGTGAACCGTAAGGTTGATTGAGGAGGTAAAGTTGCTCCCAAGCAGGAAGTTTGTTTCCACCAGGGAAACAACAATATAGGAATGAAAAAAAATAAAATAAGAACAAACACTAACAGTGTTCAGGGTGTAAACTCGACACAACGGTGTCTAGGGACCCTAGACGGGGGTAAAAGTCCAGTGAAACCGAGCGTGAGCAGGGATCACATCCACAGAGTGTAACCATGTAGACGAGCCTCAGCTATTCAGGTAGATGGAATGTGACCGTGACCCCTCGGAGGGAGGGGGTGTGGTAACATGGCTCCCATGTTGCTTTGATCCATAGGTACTAGGTCGTTGTTGGATGGGATAATATTCCAGTCCTGCAACTTCTGCAAACCTTGTTGTACTGAGGATATAACATGTTTGGAACCCGCGTGGGTGATGGAAAGTTTGGCTGGTGCAATCCACTGATATTGGATTTGGTTGTTACGCAGGGTTTTGGTGATGTTGTTAAGTTGTCTGCGTTTGCTCAGGGTGTGTTGAGATAAATCAGCAAAAATTTGTAGGTGAGCATATGGGTCAGGAAGTGTTGGTAACGCTCTCACCTTTTGCATGAACTGTTCTTTAATGTGAAAAAAGTGTACCCTGAGAATAACATCTCTGGGCACAGAATCTGGTAGAAACGCAGGTTTTGGTAATCTATGTATCCGATCTACAAGTAACTCCATGTTTTTCGCTTCAGGCAGCAGTGACTTTATGAGGCCTTTTGCAAAGGCAGGTAGATCAGTGTTTTGCACTGACTCGGGCACCCCTCTGATCTTAAAGTTATTGCGCCTGGCCCTGTCCTCTAAATTTGCTAACTTGTCAGTCAGCCACTTGGTTTCTTGCGCTTGTGCTTCTTGCGAGTCAATCAAGTCATTAATAGTGGCAGTCATGGCATCCATGTTAGTTTCTAAGTGAGTGACTCTGTTGTCTATTATTCCCAGTTTATTGGCGAAGCCTTGCATGAATGAGAGCATATCAGATTTCAAGGAGCTTCGGAGGGATATAAGCATCTCCTTAAGGGTAGTGTCCACAACAGTCTGTCCTATAGTGGGGAAGGAGGTAATGGCATCTGGCTGGGGACTAGGCAATGGTGTGGAGAAGGGCTGTTCGCCCGCATTACAGCCATCTCTGCTTATCTCTGATGCATCCAGTCTCATTTTGCTCTTAGCTGGGCTGTGGGTAGTCCGAGTCCCGGGAGGGGAGCGGGGTGGGTCACTACCGTTAGATGCACTTACCAGTGCTGTAGGCGATGTGCTGGAGTTCGTATTTCTGTGAGGGGAGGATGCGGCCTCTGCATATGTAACGCTCCCGGACGGAGCGTCGCCATCTTGGCCTCGCCGCGCCGACGGCTGATACATAAAAGCTGTCAGCTTACGAGGCGGTCTGGATTCCTTTCGTTTCAGCGACATCCTTCCGATGTAGAGCGGGAGGTTATGTCGGTCACCGTGATCTCGGTATGGGCTGAGGTGTGCGGGAAGTTGCTTAACACCGCTGTGGATGTAGAGAGCTCAGGTCTCAGGCGGCCATTCCAGTCACGCGCCGGCCACGCCCCAAGTAAAGCTGGTTTAAATATATTTCAGTTTTTAGTGCCCATACTCAGCAGCATATAAGCCAGCAAAAGAAACCGTGATGCATCACAACACATGGATATGGAGGTGCCATTAAGAATGAAAAGCCCTACAGCACACTAATGTACACAATGCAACTCAACAGTGTGACTCTGGCCTACATGAATGTTACAGGTGCTGTGAACAATAATAGGTTGAAGGAAAAAGGGAATCTAGGAATATTTTGTTTCCATGGCATTGGTTGGAGTTCCCTTTAAAATTTTTGCATAGGATATTCTTGGATGTTAGTTGACCCCTATAGAAGCACAGGTTTCATCCCTTGAAGTCCTGGGATTTTAAAGGCATTTTCTAAGCAGGAAAGCTGCTTTGTTTATCTAGAAATCTACATGGTTACAGTGCAAATATAGCAATATACATTTATCTTGATCTATAGATTCAATTGTACCATACTGAGTAACTGCCTATTATGGATTTTTTTTGTCGCTTGGTTTGAAAGTACTTATTTCTGAGGTAGTCTGATATGCCTCTGGGCTTATGGTATACGGATTTCAGTAAACTGTTTAATGTAGGTAATTGTATCTGGAAAGGTGATTTCTTTTTCAGAATAGGTCAGTTTCGGGTTTATTGTGCTGTGACAGTTATTGCAACCTTTGTTGAGTTCAAGGGTATCTTCACTTGCAATTCAGAAGGCCAGAATATCATGAAGAAACGCAAAGGTAAGTCGTAGATTTTGCAGAGCAGGTGAAGTAGTATGAAAGCTTCAGTTTCGTTATTCAGTTTTTGTTATTTCATACATTTTGACTGTTTGTCTGTTTTTCATCCATCAGTTGACGGATGAAATGCAGACATCAATGCATATCTATAGAAAAATGTATATAAATGAACGATCATCAATTTACATCCGTTTACATCCGCTTCCGTCAACATCTGTTTTTGGTATGGATCAAAGCTCTAGTTTTCTTCCTTTGAAAAAATTGATCCGTTTTTGCATGAAAGAATAGATCTGGTTACTCAAGTGGTTAAGGACTCCAGTGGGCAAAAAATGATGAAAAACTGATATAAACTTCATACAAATCCCATCACGGTGTAGCCATATTTCCCAAATCTTGCATACAATGTTAAAAATGTAAATTCACTATCCCTTTATGTGATATTTACCTCAACAACCAAAAATGCTTGGTAAATGGCTTATAAAACAGCATTAAAGTTAATTCACTAAAGGAAATAAATAAATGCGGTAAATGAATAGTGGTCTAGGCATGCAATACCTTAATAGAAGTATGGGGCCGTTTTTTTTTAAATCATACTTACCTAGGTGGATGCAGCATTGATCTGATGCAGCATCTGTGAACGATCAAACAACGCAAAACATTGTAAAACATAGAAACCTAAACATTGCTAACAAAACAGAAACATTGGGGTTGATTTACTAAAGGCAAATAGACTGTACACTTGGCATGTGCACTTGCTCCAGACCGTTATAAATGAGGTAAAGCTTGACTTTACAAAATATACCCAATCACATGCAATAAAACACTGCAATTTTGCTTGCAAATGATTTGATGATGGAAGTCAGCAGAGTTCTCTCTCATTTACTAAGCTCTGGAGCAACTGCACTTGCAAAGTGCACAGTTTATTTGCCTTTAGTAAATCAACCCCATTAACTGTACTAACATAAATGTATTTTCTCCTGTCATTTTGCCAGATTTTCTGAGGCTTTTTTGTATATATAAAAGCATATACATATATAGCACCCTCTACCTAGGTAGGTGCTAGGGGTAGATTTTTTTGTGAGCACAGGCACATTTAGGCAAATTTAAGAAGGCCTAGTAGGAAGCTAGTCCTGTTTGTTTTGGTTTTTGAGGGCTGGGAGTGGCCCAGAGTAGCAGCTGGTGGCTCACATGCAGCATCATTTCTCTGTCACCTCCCTCTTGCTTCTAGAGGATTTTAAAAGAGAGGTGGGGAAGAGAGGTGGAGCTGCATGGAGTGACTCAGGGAGCCTTGACCAATCCCCAATTAAAATTGGTGAGGGGCAGGCCTCCTTGAAATACGCAGGGTCAGCCCAGTTGGGGAGGAGTTGTTGGGTGGGACTACTGGCGATGGAGCAGTAGGTTGTCGGGCCTTTAAGGGCCCTGACAACCTCAGGTGGTGACCATGGGCCTTGGGTTCAGGTGCAGAATAGAGCCTTTCTGGAAAGCAAGAAGGATCTGGACAGGATGAACCAAAGAGGACAACAGGAGCTAGTGTTGCCAGGCAAATCTCCAGGAAGGAACCACCAGTCGCAGCCAGGAGGGCTGGTGAATGACAGGCACAGTCAGAGGACTGGGGAGGCACGCCTGAGAGGACTGGGAGTATTCAGTATGGAATGGGTGCCGAGATAGCAGTAAAGACTGTGATGTCACGGGCAGTGGAGTCGGGCAGCTGCAGCCAGGAGGGATGGCAGGGCCTGAAAAGAGCTTACTAGGAGCAGTAGTCCACCCATAGGACAGCTAGCACAAGAGACTTACTATTCTTTTTCTTTGCTACACCATTGGGACCCATGGTCCCTGCCTGCAAAAGGGTGGTTCTAAAGGCCTGGCTGAGTCAGTGTCGGGCCTAAATGCATGCTAGCTGTGCCTGGAGTAAAGTGTTGTGCAGGAGGGAGCGAGAGATAGAGTAACAGTCTACAAGCAAGTGATTTGCTGGAAGAGAATGGAGTAAATGAGTGTACATAGCTGTCCTATTGGATTGTTAACCAATATATCAAATTGTTCCTGGGCATCCTATATACCTCTATACCATCCAAGTTCAAATCCCTCAATAAAAATACAAACATATACAAACATATGGACTGTTCATTGTCTCCAGTGTGATTGGGAGTTGAATGCTGTGCTAGGCAGGGTAACAGGTGGGCCACTGCTTTAGCAACCCCTACGGGGGGTAGTACCACTACAAATAATTTGCAGCATAAACCTCCCAATACCCCCAAACTTAATACAATGTACATGTATATCACAATGTTCTAATCCCTTGGTAGAACATATATTATATTATATGTAGTGGGAATATTTTACTTTTTCACAAATATCTTTAGAGCTATCTTTGGTGAAAAATTTTGCGTGACAGAAGAGGATTAGGAATAGACAAATGGACAAAGGTATGGAACTTGAGCGGTATGCTTTCCATCAGAGTGTTCAATGTCAACCCAAAATGTGGGAATTTCTTTTCCTTTCACTTTCAGTTATGAAGAGAAACAGTAAAAATAGAGAGGGTGAATCTCCCTATGATTGGGGCACTGACAGCAATAAAAACTGACAGGTGTTTTAATCCCTCTCCCCTGTATCCATCCCACATTGCATGAGATAAAATATCGAATAGTTTCACAAGATAAATACCATGCAATTTGATGAAATAATGCATTACTTATTTTAGTAGCGTTTTTTAGCGAATTATTTTACCACTGATCTTAAAGCGGAAAATACGGTTTTGTGAATTGAGCCCACTGCCTTTTATTCTTCCCTCCCTCTACTGACATCAGGGGCGGACTGACCATTTGACCACTCGGGCACTGCCCGAGGGCCCCAGGCCACTAGGGGGCCCCATCAGGGTTGCCAGCCTCAGTAAAACTAGGGACAGTATGTAAAAATCTGTGGTTTTTTTTTTTACATTTGTCTCTGAAATGTCCCTTACCAACATCCTTTTGGTCTAAAAATCCTGAGATTATAGCTGCCCCACCTCTCCAGTACCTTCTCAGCCAATAGAAACATGTCTGTGTATATTGTGTGTACATATATGTGTATACCGTGTGATTGTATACTGTATGTGTGTGTGTGTGTATACTGCATGGCCCCATAATCTCTCATTGCCTGGGGGCCCCATAATCTCCTATTGCCCGGGGGCCCCATGAGTTGTCAGTCCGCCCCTGACTGACATACTGATATTATGCTGCATTATCCTCCTCCAGCCAGCAAGCCCATAAACTTCTATGCAGAGCGCAGAGAATCCTGGGAGTTGTAGTTTGAGATGGCAGCCATACAATTGCTACACTATAATGGTTACACTGCAGATCCCAATAGGCACTGTGCAGTAGGAGTAGAGAGATGGAAAATTCTCCCCCTTGGCACCAGGTTAGAAAGAGAGAACACTTCTGTCAGAATATTTGTCTGACAGCTGGAGACCATACCAGCAGACATCCAAGCCTGGGACCAGGGGTGGGGTACAGGGGAGTGGGCTAGTGCAGTACTGCCCACATCACAGCACCTGCACCGCTACCTCAGAGAAACTACGGTGTCCACCCTCTTATTCCCAATGCTGATCACCGAAGGCTTTCGGGAAGAGAACAAGAGGGTCCCACTTCTACAGTAAGAGGGACTGGTAAGAAGGCTATTCACCCATTGCTGATACTGCAAGCAGGGACTGAGCCAGTCAGAGCAGGACACCAAGTATATCCAATCCATACTACACTCATACTCAGTGGCATAGCTAGCACATGTGGCACTCGAGGCTGGTCATTTTTTTGCACCCCCCAAGAAAAATGGTATATGGCAATATAGTGGCACGGTGCCAAAACTGTGAGTGTGGTCAGATTGCATTAACAGTAGGAGGGGCTTAAATTGCCATATGCTTCAATGACTGTGCCACAAGAGAGTATGTAACAGACAATACAAACCTCAGTACACTTTTTTTTAATAAAATAAAACTGTTCTATTGCATATCATTTATTACACACAGCTAACCTTAAAGTGATTTTTTTTTTTAAATAACAATAATGGTTTTGCACAGAGCAGTCTGGATCCTCCTCTTCTTGGGTCCCTGGCTGGCGCCCTTGCCCTTCCCTCCTTCTGGGTGCCCCCATAGCATGTAGCTTGCTATGGGGGCATCCAGCAGTTGCACACCTGCCCTCTCTGTTTCCTGATTGGCTCACTGGCTGTGATTGAAAGCAGCAGGAGTCAATGGCCCCCACTGCTACCAAAAGCCAGTCAAGAGTGCAAGTCCCCACAGAGCCAAGACTCTCGTGGACATTGCTGGATCGAGAGAGGGCTCAGGTAAGTATGTGGGGCTGTAAGTGGGGCTGGGAGGACTGCTGAACACAGAAGATTTTTTTAACTTTATGCATAGAATACAAGAAGGTAAAAAACCTTGTGCCTTAACAACCACTTTAACAAAGCATGTGCTTTATTTAGAATGCAGTAGTTAGGAGTAATATATGTAAAACACAGTGAGGGGAATCTACCAAAACTGGTGCAGTCAGAATATGGAACAGCTGCACAAGGCTACCAATAAGCTTCTATCTTCAGTTTGTTCAGCTTTGAAAATTAAAGCTTTGGGTTGATTGGTTGCCATGCACAGCTGCTCCAGATTCTGTCTGCTCTAGTTTTGATAAATTCCCCTAAGGGCTCATTCAGACTTGTGCTGAGACAGGTCCTGCATGCTGAGCCACTTTTTGCTGCTTGTGTATCCACCAGAGAGCTTCAACTGTCAGTATTTGGCTCTCTGTCCCCCCCCCCCCCCCCCACGTTCACTGATACACTGGGCTGTGAAGGGGGAGAGCACGGCCAGTTTAAGCTAAGCTGTGTGCCATTCCAGGCATGTGAGCGAATCCTGACCATAAGGTTGCAATCTTTCCCCAGCCCGCTGTCAGCTGAAAACAGGTCACGGAGTGCAAAATATGCACTGCTGTGATCCACAGGAGAAGTACAGCCAAACAAGAAATAAATATATCACACGACCTGTCTCTCTGATCCTGTTTGGCATTACGTGCAACAATTGATAAATGTCCCTATTTATGTTGTGAACTCATCCTCCAGTGCCCAGGCAGGCTCTTCCCCAGCCCAGGCTTTAGATCCGGGCTTTTTCTCCCTGAAACTGGAAAGTCCTTCAGGCACTCTCTTTCCTAGTTCAGAGGGATTCCACTATCCCCCTCTCATAGTCCAGGCCTCCAGACACCTGCTGTCCTAGTCCAAGGCCTCCAGACACCCCTTCTCCTAATCTGGGTCCTCCAGGCACCCCCTCACCTAGTTCAGTATCTCCCTTGCACCCCCACCCCATCCAGGGTCCTTTGCCAGCCACCATTTCCTAGTCAAGGGCCTCTTCTGTTCTCCCCCCCCCCCCCAGTCCAGCAGTCCAGGGCTTCCTCCACAGCCCCCAAGTTCAGGGCCACCTCTACACTCTGCTCTCAGAATCCAAGTCTTTTGCCACACCAACCCCACTTTTCAAGTCCAGGGCCTCTTCTTCACCCTCCAGTCTAGGGCCACCGGTGTACTCCCCTCCTTGTCCAGGGCCTCCGGTGTACTCCCCTCCTAGTCCAGGGCCTCTTCTCCTATCCCAGGGTCTTTGCCACACCAACCCTTTTCTAGTCCAGGGCCTCCTCTGCAACCCCCACTCCAGCGACTCCTCTGCACCTCCCCAGTCCAGGGTCCCCACTGCATCCCCCTAGTCCAGGACCTTCTCTGCACCTCCCTCTCAGCCCAGGGCTTACATTGCACCCCACTAGTCCAGAGCCTCCTCTGCACCCCCAGTCCAGGGCCTCCTCTGCCCCTCCCAGTCCAGGGCCTTTTCTGCACTCCCTGGCCCCCCCAATTCTTTGCAATACCAACCCCAACTTTCTAGTCTAGGGCCTTCTGTACACAAACCCCTCTCCTTGTCCTAATAAATGCCTTCCAGTTCCACGAAGGCTCTCCCAATGTCAGGGAAGAAAGACTCTCCCTGTAAGCACCCGACGCGCACGCATACACACTAGTGCTTTTAGACAAACACCTGTCACTAATGTTGATGTCAGGCTGGCTATTTAAACAGGGCTCCTACAGAGGTTCATTGCTGTTCGGTCTGCAGCTTCTGTGTTGTATCCTGTTTCCTGTGTGACCTCTGATCCTGATCCAGCTTGTTGTTACCTGTGATTGTCTGCTGCCTGTCCTGATCCCGGCTTCCCTTTAGACTCTGATCCTGCCTACGGATTCTGTCTGCTGATCTTCCAGTACTTGAAAAAGAAAAGCTGCGCTGCAAATTTAAACAATTCATATAGTGCATATGAAATGTATAATAAGAAACTACTCCAAAAAACAGTGAAGTAAAACAGTATAGTGCTGAGTACATGTATAACCAAAATATAAATAAATATATCTAATATCCAAACATTGGTGTAACCGTGTATAAACCAAAATCCAGAAATTAGAAATTGACTAGTCCACACTATAATTCAAATGATGGATCTTCAGCCCCCCAAGGTGATATCACACACAACACCCATGGAAATGTGCCAGAGTACAGCAAAAAAGATCCTCCACCAATGAAAATACTGCTGCTTACCAGCTAGTTAGATCTCTTGTTTAGGGAGATCTAATATGCCTGTGGCTTATCCCCCAGCCAGGGTCTCTGTGTCAGGGTGACAAAAACGTTTCCCAATGCTCCGCTCAAATTGACATTAGCTGTTCTCCAATATCCACACAGTAACTGTTAAAAGCTCATCGGTAGCAGAGAAAATGATCCGATCTGGTGGAGTGATGGGCAGGAACTGGAGTTCCTACCCATGTGTCTATTAATGCCTTTCTCACTGAGCTACCTGAGATGCTGGATAGCACCCTGTCTGATCCATTAGACAACCCTGCCTTATGCCGTGACTTTTGCTGAGCCTTGAACTCTTTGCTCCTCTGATGAACTTCCTGATTTAAGTCATGTCTCTGCACTTTCCGTTTGCTAGATTATTGTGCTCTCTTTAGCCCAAATCTCGATCTTGTCTTTCCTGCTGCCATTCTGTATCTTCACTACCATTCATTACTGACCTTTGGCTTGTTCCTCGACTACGCTTCTGCTTGATTCTTATATGCTACTGGACCCTAACTTGCTCACCTCCTGGTGGGGTGAGCCTGAGGACCGCGACATGGTACTAACATGCAGCAAAACCCATCTCAACCATCAGGAGCTCTGGTGAATACTGGTTAGTACTTAGACCTTGCACCTCAGCTGAACCCTTGTCATCAGCCAGGGTGACCTACTCATATACCTGTCCCACTTGTCAGTGGGTGCTGCTCCACTGTATAGTTACTGGCCTCTGAGCTTGACTCGAAACCATGACAATCTCTCTTCTCACAATGTTTGCATATTGCAGCTTTTCTCTCAGCAGAAATTCAAACTCTAGAATTTACTTACCAGACTATAGGTTAGCATTAAAAAATAAAAGAATAGTTCCGTGCTAAGGCAAACATAGGTTGAAAAAAAGAAAAAAAAAATATATATATATAAAGAAGGCCAGTATGGTGGCCTGAAATTATGGGAAGAGCCCGGAGGGGTATTTAGCCAGCCCGTTCGGCTGTGTTCCTTGCCGGTTCCTGTGCGCGATAGTTACTACGTCAGAGATCTAGGGCCGACTATTCGAGACCATTCGTTAGAGTGAGTTCAGTGTTGGTGAGTTCCCGTGTTCGTTAAAAGTCCTGTCTTCGTCTTCGTGTTACAAGTCTGTTTTTTGTCTTCGTTAGTGTTCGTGTATTTGTATGAGTGTCGCAATACTCGAAACTTGCCTGTGTCGTACAACGCATCTGGTCCGGCTGTCGCAGGTAGGGCTTCGGCTCCCATTTCTCATTTCATGTTATTTTATGTCACTAAACTGTGATACGTTGAACTCACGAACCACTCTCTGAAATGCCACGATCGTATTTTCCGATATTGTTTCACGCATTCGAAACATTTGTGCAGCTTAGCATTTCATTTCACAGACATTTCGCTATGCGGACCAAATCACTGGTCTCTACCAAACATCCCGAATCGTTCGGATCATTTCGAAAATTTTCAAACAGACGTTTTAAGTTCTAATCAATCGTATCATTTCAATAATTTCATAATCATTTCATTTAATTTCGGTCACGAGTTGCGCTCCGATTGCGCTCCGATTCAAATCTAGTCGCATCTCCGATGCATCGATTCGCTCCGGTGTGCCCCAGTTGTCGGCCTCATTTCAGTACATGCTCCAGGTTCAGGCATGGTTTTCGATTCTTGTCTTTGTCATGGCATATCATTTCTGGTCACCTATTACGCCCCGTTACGAATCCAGTCGCATTCTACCGATGCACCGATTCGCCTTGGTATGCCCAGTTGTTTGGCCTCATTTCTGTACATGCTCCAGAGACGGATTCTTTACCGAATCGTTGGGCCAGTCGTTGATTTCGGTCTCTGGTTCGAATCCTGTCGCAGTTAACATGCACTGATTCGTTCAGGTGTGCCCAGCTGCTTGGCCTCATTTCAGTACATGCTCCAGAGACAGGGTTCACTATCAAATCATGAGCGCAGCCGTTGATCCTTGTCTTTGTCATGGGTATCATTTCATTTCACCTATCACGCTCCGACACAAATAGTCACGCCTGTGCACTAATTTGTCTCGGAGTGCCCCAGGACAGGCCTCATTTCAGTACATGCTCCAGAGTCCGTTTAGTGCTCAGTCGCAAATTACGGCATGGCGATCTGGGCCTCTATCATGGCGGACTCACTCATTTCACTGTCGCCCCCTGTACCTCGGTTCAAACCCAGTTGTTTTACAATGTTCAGGTTCTAGCAGAGGGGCCGTGCTCATTTGGCCTCATTTCACTAATTGCCTCATTTCAGTAAATGCTCCAGAGTCCGGCTCGTTGTCAGTTGCGTCAGTGACACGACCGAGCTGCGCCTCTGTCATGGCAGATTCTCACCTAAAGGCAACATTTCATTTGTGTTTGTTCGTCTCATTTCGTTTCATTTCATCTCAAAAAAAATAAAAGAGGGAAAAAAAGGGGGGGGGGGGGTAAAAATAAATAAATAAAAAAAAAAAAAAAAAGAGGGTAAAGGAAAACAACACATCTTGTCACCTCACTCAAGTTACTATTTTAGCCACTTATGTCTAAACAGGGCGGAACTCTCAGCCATTTTACTTTCATGTTCTTAGGTCAGTCGAGTCACAGTAGGTCCACCCTGCACCAGTTTGGACGGTGCCTCCTTAGGTAAGAAAAAAAAATATATAAGAGAGAACGGGGGGAGGAGGCGCACGTAAGCAGGAGTGCCCCTCCTCTTTATTAGGTATGTATCCTATCAGAGATCACCAGCGAGTCTTGTAATTAATGTCACCCTGTATAGGTTCCACTCAGAGGAAAATCCAACCCCGAGGACAAGCTGATCCGCCCAGGCCTGGACTACGCCAGCATGTCTCTAGCCAGCAGTGAGGATCTCACAGCCCCGTTGTCCCCATCCCCAGCTTCATAGGATGGCAGCCTGCGGTCCCCCAGGGCTTGGACCATTCCTAGGCTGACAGCGGAGTTGAGGCATAGAGGCGTTCCCTTCCCTGCGACTGCCAGGAAGGCCGAGCTCTTCAAGCTCCTCTTTCCACCTCCAGCCATGGCAGGCCCCAGTGTCCAGCAGGCCTCCCTGGATTCCATCACCTCTTCCATCACGCAACTGCATTCTCTAGTGTCTTCCCTGGCTACCTCAGTTTCCGAGGTCCAAAATAGGGTGGCTCTCCTGGAGACTCCCCTGCCCGGCTCTTCTCCTGGACCAACAGCTCAGGCAGTGGCTGTTCCTCCCACAGGTACCTCAGGAGGCGGGACCGTGGCCTACCCT
Source organism: Lithobates pipiens (assembly GCF_037356315.1). Classification (NCBI taxonomy): domain Eukaryota; kingdom Metazoa; phylum Chordata; class Amphibia; order Anura; family Ranidae; genus Lithobates; species Lithobates pipiens. The sequence continues at coordinate 155,183,039 of NW_027507784.1, forward strand.
TCCCATCTGGTCCTGGCCAATGTCAGGAAGGACATCCTGGAGGGCAAGGACGTCAATCTCGCTTCCTTGCTCATCTCCGCCCATGATCTCGCGGAGAACAAAGCGTACACATGGGGGCATGTGTCAGTGGTCCTCAAGGCCAAAGACCCCAGGCTGGACAAGAAACTTTCTGTTATAGAATTCACTTTGGCCTTTGGCATGTTGAGGGACGTCGTCTTCTCAGCCTCCCCCAACAGGAGGGAGGAGCTGGACCGGTACCTCCACTCAGTTGTGGATCTAGGCTACAAATACGGTGGCTTCGGGTTTTACAACTACCACCGCTCTTTCTCTGCCAAAGCAGCCGCTAGACTACAATTTCAGATGCCGACTGACTGGAGCATCATGGACACGGAGTTGTTCTGCCACCACTTTGCGGGCTTACGTTCTTCCCTCTGTGCTATTTGTCAGTCAGCCCCCCACACCGCCACTTGGTGCGCCATCTCATCAGCAGTTCGCCCCTCAGGGAACCCTTCAACCTCGGGTATCGCTCAGGGTCAACAGGCCCCCGCACGCCTACCTCAAGTAGACAGGTTTGGGCGTCCGATCAAAACCATAGGTGGCGATCTGTAACAATTACAATTACGGCTCATGCCAATGCCGGCTGCTCCATATCTGCACCCTGTGCCAAAGGGCTCACCCCAGGCTCATATGCGAGGTGAAACAACTTAAAAAGACATGACTAAGCTGGGTCAACGTCTCTTGGCTCAGCTTCTACCTGGCAGGTCACCCCACTCCAATGCTGTCCATCTACCTGGTTCAAGGCTTCACCCAAGGCTTCCATACGGGTCTCATATCTCTCCCTCATGTTACGCATGAGTGCCGGAACCTACGATCAGCGACCTTTGACGAACCAGCCATAGACCAGCTCCTGCAAGCCGAGCTAGATCGGGACTTTATGATAGGCCCTTTCACCCAGATCCCCTTCAACACCTGGAGAGTTAGCCCTATCTGGCTTGTTAAGGGTAAATTTTCAAATAAATTGAGATTGGTGTACGACTTGTCAGCGCCTCATTCCTCTTCTATCCCCAGTCTTAATTCCCTCATCTCCTCTGAGGAGTTTTCACGTAAATACGCCTCTGTGGACATGGCTATCCAGGCCATACTCAAGACAGGCACGGCTCTCTAAGGCCGATATTGCGGATGCTTTTAAGCTCCTCCCCATCCACCCGTCCCTTTGGTGCTGGCACGGCATCAAGTGGAGGGACCTCTATTATTTTGCAACCAAGCTGACCTTCGGGTCTAAGAGCAGTCCCTGGCTCTTTGATACATTTGCTCAGGCACTTAAGTGGGTCCTGCTACACGTAGCCCGATGTCAGGAGGTTATACACTATCTGGACGACTTCCTGTTGATCGAGCCACCCAGCTCTCCGCCAGGGGACTTGGATAGATTGAGGGTAGTTTTCGGTAATCTAAATATCCCTATTGCAGCGCATAAGGTAGATGGTCCAGCACAGTCCATTACTTTTCTCGGGGTTAATTTGGATACCAACACCATGCAGGCCAGCCTCCCCACGGATAAGCATCTCGCATCAGGACCGTCCTGAGGGACTTCACCCGCTCCCAGTCATGCACCAAGAAACAGTTGCAGTCTCTTCTCAGCATGTTAAACTTTGCCATGCGCATCATTCCCCAGGGTCGCTCCTTCGTGTCCCGCCTGCTAGTGCTACTGTCCCACACCCAGGATCCGGAGCAGGTTCTCAGCCTTGATGCCGCAGCTGTGGCGGATCTCTTCATGTGGGAGGAATTTCTGTCATCTTGGAATGGCGTATCCTTGTTTATTCCCTCGGTGTCTTCCCTCTAACCCCAGGTGGTGACCGACGCTGCATCCTCCCTGTTTGAGATATACCCCATAGTAGCAGCAGCGCATGTCTGGGGTCACAGCTGGTCGGGTCAAACCGTGGCGTTCTCAACAGACAATTTGGCCATGGCGGAGATCATCAATAAAGGCAGGTCCAGGACTCTAGCAATAATGTCCTTCCTGCATCGGCTGGTCCAGCTCTCCTTACTACACCAATTTAATGTTTACTGCTCCTTCATCCCCGGTAGACACAATACTGCAGCAGATGCTCTCTCTCGGTTTAATCTGGTTTCATTTTTTGAACAGGTACCAGAAGCCGTACCGATGTCAGCACCTATCCCGGCCTGGTCTCACCTGACCCTGGACTAGCCCCACACCTTCTAGCAGCAACAGACCTCATCAAACTTTCCCTCTCGCGCAACACCCTCAAGGCCTACTAGGCGGCCTGGAGGGCCTTCAACCATTTTCTGGCACTCCACCGTACAGAGACATCCCGCATCAAACAAGTCCTGGCCTTTATCACCTACTGCCACTCAGAACTCACCTTATCTCACAATACGATCCGGTTGTATCTAGCCGGTATTCAACATTTCACGTTGCACCAAAACCCTTCTGAACCCTCATTGTTCTCCTACCATGCTGTATGAGCCATCTTGCGTGGAATCCAGAGGCATCAGCTAGTGATCAGCACCAAACGCCTGCCTATCACAGGAGACATTTTCAGGAATATGTCAGACATCCTGGCCACGTCACCTTTTGGCCTACATCCTAGTGTAGTCTTACAGGCAGCCATACATCTGGCCTTCTATGGCTTCTTAAGGCCAGGTGAATTCACCTGTAGCAGCCCCACAGAACGCACGCTTCGCAAACACCACCTGGTCTGTTGCGAAGATCGCTTTACCTTACATTTGGCAGTCTCCAAAACACAGCAGATTGGCTCTGGTACGGACGTTCACTACTATAAAACCAATAATAGCTGGTGTCCAGTCTCCACTCTTACCCGCCTATGGTCCCTTCTGGCCGATCAACCAGACACTAGTCCACTCCTGCTGTTCCATGCCAAGCCCCTAAGTGCGGCCCGGTTCATGGAACATGTTAGAATACTGCTACGTATCCTCCACCTCAAACCAGCTCAGTACTCTGGACACTCATTCCGCATCGGGGCAGCCTCTACAGCCTCCCGTCAAGGAGTCCCGGATCATGTGATCAAGAAACTGGGCAGATGGAAGTCCAACTGCTTTGCCCGCTATATCCCCAATCCACAAGTGGAGATGGCCCAGGCCTTCGTCAAGCTCACTGAGTAGCTAAGTTAAATCAATAAAGCACAATCCCTACCTGTATGTTTTTGCCCCCTTATTTTGGTATACCGTACGTTAGACCAAGGCACACTTTCAGGTCCATTTCAAGTGGTAAGTTTATGTTAACCCTGTTTGTCATCCTTATCCGTACTGGCCATAGGGCTTTGAACCATAAATAAGAAGGCCAGTATGGTGGCCTGAAATTATGGGAGGAGCCCGGAGGGGTATTTAACCAGCCCGTTCGGCTGTGTTCCTTGTCGGTTCCTGTGCGCGATACCCACCCTCCCATCCCCTTTTTAGGGCATTTCTCAAAGCATCATACTCCTCACGAGAGTACTCATTTCACTTCATTTCATCTTCATTTCATTAATCCTCATTTCATATCTAGGGTATGCCCCCTTATTTTGGTATACCGTACGTTAGACCAAGGCACACTTTCAGGTCCATTTCAAGTGGTAAGTTTATGTTAACCCTGTTTGTCATCCTTATCCGTACCGGCCATAGGGCTCTGAACCATATATATATATATATATATATATATATATATATATATATATATATATATATAAAAAGCTGCTGCCCTCACTCAAAGAGTTAGAATTATATAGGAAATGGGAAGTGGATGGCAATGAGGCTCTGCTTAAATAAATAGAGCACTATATCCTACCACTAAACTTCTCTTCCTGATGCTGAAGGTGCTGAAGTAGTCACCTTCAAAAAATTCCTGATATATCCATCCAGTGATAGGGTAAATAAAGTGTAAATTCAATGAATGTGTATACAGTAGTACTGCCATAAACCAATAACTAATATCCAAATAGGTACCCGCTAAATATATGTGTAACCAGTAAAAACACTTCCAATAATATAATGATGTGCTTACTAATAAGGATGAGCCGAACATCCACCCCCCGGTTCAGTTCGGGTCTCGGGAATATAGATAAAACTCATTGAAAAAAACGGCATTGGGTCTCCCCCGTCCATTACCAGGCCCTTTGGGTCTGGTATGAATATTAAGGGGAACCCCGAACCAAAAATATAAAAAACATTGCGTGGGGATTCCCCCAAAATCCATACCAGGCCCTTCAGGTCTGGTATGGAAAATTAAGGGGAACCCTGCAACAATTAAAAAAAAAATGGCATAGGGGTCCCCCTAAAATCCAAACCAGACCCTTATCCGAACATGCAACCCGGCAGGCTGCAGAAAAGAGGGGGGTGCGAGAGAGCCACTCCCCTCCTGAACCATACCAGTCTACGGGCCCTCAACATGGGGAGGGTGCTTTGGGGTCTGTCCCCAAAGCACCTTGTCCCCATGTTGATGGGGACATGGCCTTATCCCCACAATCCCCACAACCCTTGCCCAGTGGTTGTAGGGGTAGGTGGGCGGTGATGATCAGAATCTGGAAGCCCCCTTTAACACGGGGCACCCAGATCCTGCCCCCCTATGTGAATTGGTAATGGGGTGAATTGTACCCCTACTGTTTGACAAAAAAATCTAAAATTTTGTCAAAAATTGTAAAAAAGACATGAGACAGCTTGGAAAAGTTCCCCATGGCTTCCCCTTGGCGTCAGAGGGGGGCGGGGTCACCCGTTTATGTCACCGGGTGGCCCTGCCCTCAGCTATATAACAGCTGTCACCAATACGGAGTGTCACTCGGCGAGAGCCTCCCATGGAGGTGGAGGCGTTGCATTTTTTTTCTTTTTTTGGCTTGTCGGCAGCGTGATAGGAGATGAATGGACATAGTTGGACATTTTTATTTTTTCTCATGTTTTAATAAAGGACTTGTCCCAAACATTCTCTCGTCTTCTTTATCCTTTTTGACATTTTTTTTTCTGAAATGGAAGGGGTACCCCGTTACCAATTCACATGGGGGGAGCCTGGAGGTCCCCTTTTACTTGCACACAAAAAGTTATTTTGAACTGAAAAGTGACAAGTGTTTGAAAATTTCAATTTAAAAAGCCATAATAAAGTGCTATCTTAGGTGCTTCATTCTCAGTGCATGTGCCAGTGTCTCCACTTGTGCTCCCCCTCCTTTACCTTACTCACCAGAAAACTCTCCCCTCTAAAGGGGTAAACAGCATCCATATCCTGCAATAGCTGAAATCAGGCTTTAGGTTAAGGAATTATATGTCTCTCCTTCCTCTTTAAATCCTCTCCGCCAGCGGTCTCATACACATAGTAGAATGAAAATAACTAACTCATAGTGTGATAACATATGGCAAATTATTTTAAGATAGTTAAAATCCATGTACATGTTAAAAACAGTATAAAGCAAAAGAAATCAGGAAGTCCAGGATGTGATGCACTCCATGGACTGGAACCAGAAGTGACGCAATAATGCGGTAAGCTCCGTCCTATGCGTTTCATCAGAGTGACATCAACAGGAGTGGCTATTTGCTCGTTGCAGTTCCATTCTGAGTCCCGCCAAGGGGTGACCTGCTTCAGTACAGCAGTGCATGTATTGTCCCTCTCTGTCCCATGATTAAACTCCAGAGAAAGAGCTCTTGGGACCCATCCCTTCCTGCTTAAATATCCCAACTATGGGGCACTGCACAGGTCAAATGGCAAGTACACCACAGCAGCTTAACCCTAACAATACCCAGCCACATCTTTAAGATGCAGGGCATCACTCATACAATTGGCACCTGCCTACAAGTGCATACTGATACAAATGATGACTGTAAAAAGCAAAAAGAAAGAAAGTGAAGAAGCATGGTGCATACTGTACTAGGGGTGTTGTGGCACGTATGTGCAGATATGCCTGCTGTGGGCCATAATGCACTGCTCAAAAGCACAAAAGCAGAATTAAGCCCCAGTGCATGAGGTGTTTAGGTGCAGGTAGAAGGCACAAATGCTGTTAGACAGGGATGCACAGTGCACCAAGTGATGCTAACATTTAGACCCCTTTCACACTGGGGCGTTTTTTAGGCGCTTTAGCGTTAAGAAAAGCGCCTGTAAAGTGCTTGAAAGAAGCCTCATCTGCAGTCCCAATGTGAAAGCCCAAGTGCTTTAAGAGCCCTTTCACAATGTCAGCGCCCGAAAAACGCTTGTAAAGTGCCGCTTAAACTAGCAGCGCTTTACCAGCATTTTTTGAGCGTTATTGGGGCGCTTTTAACCCCTGCTAGGGGCCAAATAAAGGGTTAAAAGCACCCACAAAACGCTGCTGCCAATAGCGTTTTTCAGGCACTTTTCAGGTGTTTTACAGGCGCTTCCCATTGATTTCAATGGGAAGGGGCGCTTTAGGAGCAGTGTATTCATTGCTCCAAAAGCGCTGCAAAGAAGCTGCTTGCAGGACTTTTTTTGATCCCCTGCCAGCGCAGCGCCTCAGTGTGAAAGCACTCAGGCTTTTACATTGGGATTGCAGTTGCGGCTTCTTTCAGGCACTTTACAGGTGCTTTTTTTAAAGCTAGAGTGCCTGAAAAATGCCCCAGTGTGAAAGGGATCTCAGTGTGAAAGCACTTGGGCTTTTACATTGGGATTGCAGTTGCAGCTTCTTTCAAGCGCTTTACATGCGCTTTTTTTACGCTAAAGCGCCAGAAAAATTCCCGAAAAATGCCCCAGTGTGAAAGGGGTCTTAGGGTAGTATGTGTCCAGGAATGTAATGTAGACTGCTTGCACCATTTGTTGCACCATTTAGCCCCATCCAGACTGGGCAGCTTGAAGCCTGTTGCAGAGCCACTCAGCCACACTGAAATAAAAAAATTACGGAGGACTGCAGGGAGAAGAACCCACAGAATTAATAAGGTCGGGGGGCATTCATCTTTTAAATACTTTTTTATGCCCTGTACACGTGACCGGTTTCCCCATCGGAATAAACTCTGAATGTTTTTCCGACGGAGTTCCGACTGAATTCTGCTGAAACTGTCTTGCGTACACACAATCACACCAAAGTCCAACCGTCAAGAACGCGGTGACGTACAACACGTACGACGGGACTAGAAAAAGGAAGTTCAATAGCCAGTGGCCAAGAGCTTCCGTATCGTACTTGCTTCTGAGCATGCGTTGTTTTTGGTACGTCGGAACAGCATACAGACGAGCGGTTTTCCCGATAGTAATTGGTTCCGTTGGAAATATTTAGAACATGTTCTCTTTCTAGGTCCATCAGAATTTTCGCTGTAAAAAGTCCAAAGAGGCATACACATGATCGGAATATATGATGAAAAGCTCCCGTTGTACTCTTTCTGTTGGACATTTCGCTCGTGTGTATGGGGCATTAGACATAGAATAAAGCATGTTTGAATACTAGGGAAGTCAGAATTTTTTTAAAATTAAATTAAATTATGATATGAGCATTACAGCCCTTCCACTAGCATTTGCAGAATGAGAAGGCATCAATGAAAAAATCCATGTGTCTTTCTGGAAAGGTTTTATTTTAAGCATGCAGACTCATAATGATCATTCAAGATGATAAAAATAAGTCAGCAAATTTGCATCTCAATAAAAACACTTTGTTTCTCTTTAGCATGGCAGCAGGGATTTTTGGTTTTAGACTAGCAGTTGAAATTTAAAATTGTGTCACACACAGGTCAGTCATTGGGGGGTCCAAGAGACACTGATATACTGGACATCACTGATGTCTGGGTCCTATGGAAATGAACTCCGTGTACTGCTGATTAAGCTATTGGGCGCCCCACTCCATCAACCTTTAATGAGGCCAGTCCATCTGATGGATTACTGTATCCCTAGGTTTGCTGTGCACTAACGTAGCACAGTTACCAACCTGTCTGCAAAAAAAACAGCTGTATAATTGGACACCGCTATCAAATAATGTTTTGGTGCTTCATATGAAAATTTGTGACAGCTGCATCTCATTGATGATAAAAGCTTGACCTTGCATTTTCACCAAATTATCTGCCAACTCTGATGGATGCATATAAATTGTGGTTTTGTAGGTATATTGCAGCAAGGAAAAAATAAAATCATCATCAGTAAACTACATGACTAGCATTAGCAACTTCAATAGCTGTCTGTTTATTTTAATAGACTGCTCCATAAGATGTGAACCAAAAAACAAATGTTTCTGGAGCTGCAAATTGGATTACAGGTTTTGTGTTTTATGGAAAAATGAAAGAAACAATTAGTGTGTGTGTGTGTATATATATATATATATATATATATATATATATATATATATATACACACACACATTTTTATGGACGCAAAAAATACACCCTGCATAGTAAGCATTAAAGGATTTGCTACTCTTATTTTCTATAATACACATCACTTTCTCAGCTGGTTCTTTCCCTTTTGGAAAAAAAAAGCTTTTATTCACTTCTTTTAGATGTGCATTTTTCCCCTTGAAAGCTTTAGATTGCTTTAAACAGATTGGCACAGCACAGGAGACAGCACTGCAAACTGAGAGCATAGATTTAAGAATTTTCTGATTGACTTGCTGTATGTATAATAGGAACAGTCAACATGGAGGAAATGTATAATGAAGGCAACTTTCTGTGCATTTCAACCATTGTGTCAGCAACTGATGAAAGTCCTTGGTGTATGTTGTGCTTTTTACAGAAATAGGATGCCCTGTAGTTTATATCCACAAGGCTTGTAAAATTAAATTATATATCACCACTATGCACCAACCAATGAGATGCCGTGCTTCTTACCATACTGTGTATTCCCACTGGTCTATTATAAGCTTTCTAATAATGGAAGCTTTAAGGAGCAATCTGCTTTACTGCAAGTAAAGAATACTTTACCTTGATCTCATCTTTTAACAAGTTTCCAATTTCATATATTTTATGTGAAAAGGCACACTTAAAAAATTGGTTTGAGAGAATAGGGGGACTGTGCCCTTATAAAATGGATTTCAAAATAAGCCACTTACGCCATACATAGTTTATTATCCTATAATCTAGTTATTGATACCGTGGCATTTTATAAAACAATAAAATTGTATTTTGGTCGTAAAGTGGAACACTAGAGTATACATCAGAGCAGTCTGAAAAATACGTGATTTAATAAATTAACACTTTTTTTTATTATGCAAATATGTTTAGGTTTAATTATATTTGGATTAAAAATCCAATTTGTTATGTTTTGAAGGCTGGTAGATAATTCTAGATGATAGTACTGGCTTGTGCTTTTGCTTATTTTATTCTATTTTTCATTATTAGTTTATTTATTTAGTCTCATTGAAGCTTTGTGATAAAGAAGATCATGTATGTTTGAGAAACATCTGTTTTTTTTAATTAATTTTTTTACTATACACAGGTGTATGTTCACAATTGCACATATAAACTACGTTATATTGAAACAAAATAGATCTTTTGTTTGTGACCTCCATGTTGAAGATCACAGGGTTAAAGATAAAAATTCACGAAGTCTGCTGTATATATTATATAGTCCTCTATATTAATGCTGATATGTATATGATGGAATACATATTGTGCCCATGAAGCATTGCAAGATCCAACAAACCACAACAGGGGTTAATGTGTTGCTGGGCAGAGTAGGGCTGATCACGCCACATTACGTTGTAATTGAATGAAGAATAACTGCCCAGCTTAACAATGAAGTAGGTCCTCTGATAAGGGTACAGCAGAGCTGGTATGCCTAAAAAGCTCATGCACAAGCAATGAACATGTTTGGGATCATTTATCAACAGACAAGGAAATGTGTTAACACATTCATGGACAGAGATGCAAATATTTGCTTAACAAGCAGACATTCTATTACAGCTACTACATAAAATGGACTTAGTAACCAATGAAAACATAAAAAAAAGCATGTTAATGCTGACCTGTGAGGATCACATATTTAGTAGGTTTATCGGTGCACTAAGAACACATATACTGTATGCGAACATATGTAAGAAAAACAATCTCCAGTCATTTGTGAGAACTTTGTTACTGCTGTAAACGTGCATCTGGAAAACAACGGCGGGAAGCAATGTAGTGACTCTCAAATTGCACCCACAATAGATCAGCTGTATACCTGCCAACATTATATATTATATATATACATTTATGAAGTCATAATATATTCTGGTACACTTTTCAGGAAACACTGAGCTATTGCAACAAAGCTCAACCCTTGTCCCAGTCTTAGCTAAGCATACCGAGAATAGGACAAGCTTAGGCAGAGGCCGGTTAAAGGGTAACTCCATTTTTGTGACTAAATAAAATAGCAAATAAAATAAAAACATAATACAGCGTATACATATTGCAAATGAATGTTAATAAAAATTACCTTTCCTTTTCAATCTCTGTAATTTTCTATAAAATGCAAGGCAATATGGCTACCTTGAGGTGTTCTGTACACATAATGTATACAGAATGCCCCCCAGAAATATGATTTCCTGCTTGTGTGATTGGCTCACTGATTTTCCCAGAAATCTACACTAAGATACAAGTCCAACATCAGGCATCCCCTGCAACAAGATGCAGGTAGGGATGCAGACTCTGCATATTTCCTCATTAGAGCCCTGCAAGTTCAGCAGCCGATTGGTAATTATGAAACCACTCCCATTAGAAATGGCATAGCAAGGCCTAATAAAATAGTAAGGAAAAATAAAAATATAAACTGTAAAAATATAAATTTGGACTACCTTAACAGTGGACAGTTAGTAGAGCAGCGGTCCGTTCCAGTAGGGCAGTGAACAGAGTGTGGACAGTATTAGCAGAGCAACGGATAGTGTCAGTAGGGCAGTGGGTGGTGTCGGTAGCTTTTTATTGAACAATTTTTTTTAGGGATTCCCCAGTGATACCCCAGTCCCTTTTTCTGCAGCTTCAGCTGCGCTAGACAGTGAATGAATGGGAAGTGCTCTGTGCTGAGCAACTTCCTGTTCATTCTCAAAACTGATGGATATTAAACACAGTACTGATCACTGACTATGTTAATTCAGGAAAGGAAGGGGCAGAGAAATCACACATTTAATGACCCCTTCCCTTCTCTTTATCCTGAAATCATCCCCTGGGGGGGGCAAGGGAGCACAAGGGGGACTGGACAACACCGGGAAGAGGAACCTGAAGAGGATGGTCGGCAGGGGCAGCATTTAGTGTAACCAATGGCTGTTTTTTCCTCTCTACAGCAGCTGAATGTGGGTGAGGAGAGGAGGAGAAGCAGGCTTTGCCGGCTTTTAGCTGCTGCATGAAGGAAAATGTAGCCAATGGTTCCATTTAATGCCATCCTCGCTTTCCTTCCCCTACTGGTTCTGAGGTTGAGAACCAAAGGAAGCGATCAACGCGTCACCTGCCCCCCATGGACGAGTTGCTGACCCCCTTTATAGGTATTCTTTACTGGGCAAACCAATCTGCTTACTAATCTGTATCATATCTGCAATACAGTTGGCCTCTTCTGCAGGAAGTCCATGCTCCAGAAAAGCATGGACACCCTGCCATACCAGGCCCCTGAGGCAAATTTTACAAAATAGAGCAGCGTGGAGTCCCCTTCCAAAATTCATACCAGACCCTAATCCCAGCATGTAGACTGAGAGACCTGGAAGGGGGGGAAAAGCGTGTGCCCCCCTTCTGAACCATACCAGGCCACATGCTCTCAACATGGGTAGCTACTTTGCCGGGGGGTCCCTCTGGGAAAGCACTTTGTCACCATGTTGATGAGGACAATGGCCTCTTCCCCACAACCCTGGACCAGTGGTTAGCCTGTGAGCAGGGGGCTTATCAGAATCTGTAAGCACCCTTTAACAATTTTATTTAAAAAAAACGTCCCTTGATGTATATTCATTGTCAATCTTGTCATCCAGTGATGTAGGTCCACCCCAATCATGAAGAACTAACTTATACAGTGACAAAAAAGCCTTCCGCAGAGAACCAACTGCTTCCATTGCGTGCCCAGTGCTGAATGACACTTCACTTCCCCAAGTTGCTAAAGTAAACAAAGAGGAGTGGTCATCCGATGATGTCTATTGACCAAATACGGAAAAGGAGGTGGGGACATCCAGAGACATCTTTAACCACAAATGGCCAGCATGGAAATCCTCAGCGGACACAGATAAGTTGTTTGTTAGGATGTTTGCGGGTGTCAGCTCCTTAATGAGTAGCATCTGTGTATGGGGAAGTATCCTTCCCCTACAAAAAAATGCTGCAGCATGAAAATGCATCAAAAATTTGCAAAAACACACCGATGTGTTGTAGCTACACTATTGTACACCTACACTCATTGTTGATTTTGAGGTGATGTATATTTTAAGCTGTGATTGCAATCTCCCCCATATGTCTAGCTATGATCTCTTGGCTAACTTTAGGATATTAATATCCAGAATTTGTTGATACTTATCCATTTCCCCTTCACCTCTGCAATATTTCTTAAGCCACTTGTTGTACACCCTCATGTTTAATAGTTGGCATAGTGTTCTTAAAATGTTTTGTCTGTTTTTATTCATGCATATCTTTTGCGACTGTATCCAAAAAGTTTGTTTTTATTAGGGCACAGCACTTGGTTCCAGAATTATTCTGGCTTACCTAAAAGTTTTGTTTTACTTTGGAAATGAGATGGGATTATGGGATTACAGTTACAAGAGAAGTGCAGGGTATTAAAAAAAAAAAAAAAAACATCTATACTCATCTAGGTGGATGCAGCATTGTGAGAACTGAGCGATCAAAGGCCGCTGACCACTCAGTTTTCAGTCTTTAGTGAGGAGAACCTGTGACTGTCAGTCACCTTCTCTCTATTCTTCCCTTCCAACTTTCACTGAAGCACCATACTGTGAAGGGAGCAGGAGCGGCTGGTTCAGGCTCCCAGTGGTGTGCTAAGAGACTGAGGCCGCGTACACACGCGCGGACTGTTCGCCCAACTTTGTCCGTCAAACAGTTTCGGCAAACAGTCCGCTCAAACTTAGCATGGACGGACATGGCCACACACGACGGACGAACAGTTTGCTGAAACCGTGCACGATGACGTGAACGGCACGTACGACGGGACGAAAAATACGACGTCCTATACACTGCATTATAGCTTTCGGCGTGAAAATCCTTTCTGAGCATGCGCGCAACTTTGTTTGACGAACAAGCCTACACACGAGCGGACTGTTCGCTGAAACAAGGTTTCAGCGGACAGTTTTTCGGAAATTCCGAAAAACCTTGTCCGTCAAACTGTCCGCTGAAACTGTCCGCTGAAAGCCCACACACGAGCGGACTGTCCGCCCAAACACTGTTCAGCGGACAAAGTTGGGCGAACAGTCCGCCCGTGTGTACGCGGCCTGAGCCAGCTGCTGGTCCAAGATCCAGGTTGGCTTTAGCCCATTGTTGGCTGATCATGGGTCACAGGAGTGCAGAATGAAGTACACTCCTGTGATCCCCAGGAGAAGTTGGGCCAAAAGAGCTTTGGTCCTCCTCCTTTAAGACTTCTTCCATGTATGTTTGTGCAAATAGTGCTGCAAAGTGAACCACTAATCACATGAAAGCTAAACCTGCCTACAGGCATTATGTAATGATATGGGAATTTTGCTTGGCATATCTGATGTACTTCTCTTTCACATAAAAAAAACAAAAAACAAAACAAATCCAAATGAGACAGTAAATATTCACCTTTCCTTATGCCTGAGCTGCTGAACTCCACCCTGTTAAATATAAATCTTCCTCTGTACAGAAAAGTACAGAGGATGTTTTTCCAGTCCTTTGAAGTTAAATAAGACAATACATTTCTGTAATATCTAACATTGACTAAGGGACTAAGGGGACATTAAAGAAAACAGAGAGGGCCCAGCTAGGATGATATTACTATCTCTCATAGTTTAGTATTATCAAACATTTCTCAAATTTTTTTTAAAATTGCACTTACATCAGTAAAATTTGATCTCTACCTGCGCTCCAAACACCGGAAGTGTGTGTCACAGAAGACTGGTCCAATGTGTTTTGTCAGCAACGTCTAACATCAGGGGTCACATACTCATCACCTCCCATATTTTCGCATCACCCCCGCCATCTTGCTCCTTTTAATCGAATCAAAACCAGGACCATCCTATATCTGAAGTGAATCCAAACCCCTTACTACATCTCTATGATGATTAAACTAATTAAAACCTTAATCATTTGTGAAATTATAAATAATTAAAAATAAAGTATATAAAAATATATTTGTATATTCATTTTGGTCTAATATTAGTGAGAACATTTAGTAGCCAAAAATTTGATTTGAATTACCATATATAGTTAGGACATTTAGTGGCCAAACATTAGAGTTAAATTAACATATATAGGTGTCTGTTTATGAAGCAGTGATCAGCAGTGATCCAGAGGATCGCCGCTGATCACAGCCCATAAACAGTTTATGAATAAGAGATAATCGGGGGAGAAGTGCTTGAACTTGTTCTCCCGCCGATTATTTCCACACACTGAGAATCCTCATTGAATGACACAGTAACGGACAGTTTATGAAGCTGCAATCTGAGCGCTTCAATTGCGATCTGTGTCAGAATTCACAATCCCCGATTCCCCAGCTCAGAGGTGGAGAATCGGGGAGTGAAGAGGGAATGTGGGGGGATCTGAGGATGAAAGAGGAAGATAATTAACTTCCTTATGCCTCGTTCAGACCCCCCAACACTGTAACCATGTCCCCTTGTCATATTTATGTGTATACATATATATACATACACACACACACACATTATATATATATATATATATATATATATATATATATATATATATATATATGTGTGTGTATATACATGTGTATATATAATGTGTGTGTGTGTATACATGTATATATTATGTAGGGGGACTCTTTATTTTACTAACATTAATCACACCGTGTGTCAGTGTATTGAGCTGTGATAATTTATCACTGCTTAATAAATTGACATCTCTGTGTATCTGTGAATTTCTAGTACTGTAATCTTGTAAAGTCTCACGAGATTGGAGTATTAGGGGCCGTTCTCCAGTGTTAGAAGCGTTTGTAGATCGCTTCACTCCTCCAAGGGTGAAGCGATCTACTCCGCTTTATAAACTGGCATACAGAGGAGAAAGATCTCCTCTGTGAATGCCGGAGAATGAAGCAGTGAATAGATTTCACTGCTTCATAAAAGGACACCATAGTGAGGACATCTAGTGGCCTAAAATGGGTAAAACATCTAAAGGAAAAACTATACTAACTCTAATAAGGAATAAATTAAAGGGCCATCCAGTGCAAAACACAATATTATTAAAAAATATTAAACAAACTTACAACACTAAAAATTTGAAATAAAACAATTCAGATCTATATCTAAATTGAAACCTGCAGGATTCAGAGTATTTAATTAAAAATCCATTTTGTTTTATTTCGTATTGCCACACCTCCAATGCCGTTCAATCTAATCAATACCACAAAAAGTCAGTAATACTGGATCTCTATTATGATAACGTTTAAAATGATTGGACAACTGTGCTATGAAAAGCCTTTCCTAATATTATTAATGTGTTCATGGATTCTGCCCCCTAATTTTCTCATAGTGTGCCCCGTGTACTCGGTCCCACAAGGACAACACAACAAGTACATAACATGGTCACTTTGGCAGGTAAAAAATGTATTACATTTATATTCTTTACCAGTGCTAATGGACTTAAAGGAGGTACTTTTTTTAATTCTATTTTTTACAGTTTTGTATGCATTATACCTTCCATAAGAAAAAAAAATCCTATTTGATTTAAAAAGGTACACATCTTTTTGGGTGGATTGGGTATATTCTGGGCTAACTTATTTCCCAGGCTAGGTGCTTTCCAATATATGAATAAAAACCTGATACAGCTCAATGCAATCACAGCAAAATATATGGTTGGTGGGACAAAAAACTCTCAGACTGAAATCTTTAAATTTTAACTATAATATATGACAATTACTGTATAAGTCCATAAAAAAATGACTTGTCCTTGGATGTGAAAAATAAGAAAGGGAGAACATGCAATATATACATACATACACAAGTCCAAAAACATTTGATTCATTTTGGGATCTTTGATGTTGAAATCTTGATACCTGAACAGTCTTTGAAGGCATCAAGTCACTCCTGCATAGATGGCAAATCATGTTTTCTTATTTATCTGAAAGAATCCTGGATGATTCTGCCTGCAGGAGGCTCTGCTTTTAAACTGTGAAGTGGTGAATGTACTTCTTTGAAGAATAGGTAGAAGACTTGGATATATTTCTTAGGTCGCTGACTGCTAGCAACATTTCTGGGACACTGAGCTGTCAGCCATGCAAATTTGGACCTTGGTAGATAGCTCTGCAGCTGAATTGCAGCTTAGGTTAGGTCTCGTTTGTAGGAATGAAGGATCAAAGTCTTTGGGGCATTCCATGAGATCCCCCTACACAAAAGGACATTACTGTTTTGCAGTTTGCCAGATGTAGTTTCATTAATGATAGGACTAGCTTGAGTTTGAAACTGATTAACTGAGTAACTCTGTAGTATCTACTGAAATAGACAGTGATTTTGAATCAATAGTTACACAATCCACACACTGATAAACATCAGTATTGTGGTGCAAGATCTTAGTATTGGTAAATTTGTGGTTACCTGTTAAAGGTTCAGACTTGCTGCTGTCATAATTAGTTTGAGATATGGTTTAACTAATAGTGCAAGCTGATTTTCTAATGTCGACTTGATTGCTCACAGTAAATCTCATTGGATATCTCTGAGTCCATGGGCATTTGAAAGAAAATGAAACAGTCAATCACAGCACAGCAATTCCAAAATCAGAGATAATTCTAGAAAAAATAGTGTTTGTACTTTCACAAGCAAGTTCAGTGCATGGAAAATGTCAATGCATGCACAGTTTTCCAAACTGTATAAAATGTGCTTTCAATAAGTGAGATCAGATACATGAGGTTAATGCAGGAGACATTAATCTGATCCTCAGCTACTTCTAAGCAGATTTTAGAGTTTGTGATACAGCATTTGCTCACTTGGTGTGCAGACTACAAAACATGTGCTTACTGAGGCTCTTGTGTCTTTTTTCAACCTGACTATGTAATTGCTAGTGGGACAGTACAGATTCATAGCAAATACACTATTTGGCCTGGTAAGATTTCACTTGATCTATGGTAAACTGGAAAGGAGTCTAAAGTTAATTAACATAAGAAACATATACTAGGAGCAGGCAAGTTACACATAATCTCTGTGCAAATGTATTTATTCTGATGGCCTTCACCTTTTGGTCAGTAATTTCAAAAGGGGTGCATTTGTGTGGTCCCCTCTTGAATGCAATGGGGGTTATCCAATTTGGGGGAAAATCCAATTTGCACTGCAAGTGCACTTGAAAGTGCACTGAAAGTGTACTTGGAATTAAAGTCGCTGTAGATCTGAGGGGGACATGCAAGGAAAATAAAAAACAGAATTTTAGCTTGCACATGATTGGATGATAAAATCAGCAGAGCTTCCACTCATGTCAGATCTTCCCCTCAGATCTACAGTGACTGCCCTTCAAAGTGCACTTTCAAGTACACTTGCAGTGCAAAGTGCATTTGCCTTTCGTAAATAACCCCCATTGTGTTATGTTAATAGACTCATCAGTTGGTATCTAAAGCCCTATGCTGGGGCCCATATGGCTCTAGGGTTACCAGCCTAGATGTTAGATTTGTATGTGATTTTCTTGTTTTATGTCATTAAAAATAATTTTAAAAAATGTATCATCCGATGTATCGTCTGAAATGACCCATTCATAATCTGGATCATTAGAGAGTAGGAGTGGCAAGCACTACCTTGTCAAAAGCCTTTTTTGCGATTCGGCACTGTGTCGCTTTAACTGACAATTGCGTGGTCGTGCAACGTGGCTCCCAAACAAAATTGATGTCCTTTTTCCCCACAAATAGAGCTTTATTTTGGTGGTATTTGATCACCTCTGTGGTTTTTATTTTTTGTACTATAAACAAAAAAAAAGCGAAAATTTTGAAAAAAAGCTCAATATTTTCTACTTTTTGCTATAATAAATATCCCCAAAAAATATATAAAGAAACTTTTTTTTACCTCATTTAGGCCAATACCTATTCTTCAACATATTTTTGGTAAAAAAAAATCACAATAAGTGTTTATTGATTGGTTTGCATAAAAGTTATAGCATCTACAAAATAGGGGATAGTTTTACGGCATTTTTATTAATCATTTTTTTTAATAGTAATGGCGGCGATCATCGTGACTGCAACATTATGGCGGATAGATCGGACACTGTTGGCGCTATTTTGGGACCATTCACATTTATACAGCGATCAGTGCGATTAAAAATGTTTACATTAGCATTTCCCCGTTCTTCCTCTCTTTGAGATGATCGTGGGTATCCCCGTGGACATTGAGTCCACGGGACCCGTGATCACACTCACAGAGCTCGCGACCGGTTACGTGCACGTGCGCCCACAATGCCGCATCTTAAAGGGCAACGCACAGGTACGTTAATATGTCTGTCCATGCCATTCTGCCAATGTATATCATCATGAGCCAGTCGGCAAGGGGTTAACCACTTGTCTACTAGGCACTTTCACCCCCCTGGCCAATTTTCAGCTTTCAGAGCTGTCGCACTTTGAATGACAATTGGGCAGTCATGCAACACTGTACCCAAATTAAATTTTTATATATATTTTTAAGATAGATAGAGCTTTCTTTTGCTGGTATAATTACCATTGAGGTTTTATTTTTTGCTAATTAAATGAAAAAAGATTGAACATTTTGAAAATAAAATGTTTTCTTAGTTTTTATCATACAATTTTGCAAATAAGTGTAACGGGGCCATATTCGTTTATTAACGTGGTTATGTATATGTCAATGTTAAATCTGTGGACATTGAGCTCAGTGTTTGGAGCCATCTATTGACTAAATCTGGTAACGCACAAGATATGGGGATTATAAACACAAAGGCTTTCATAGGAAGTACTGTTTGTTTTGCTAAAAGGTTTGACCTTTGTTACCAAGGAGTCTGTGTGACCTACCCATGAAAACTCTGATATGCAGTGCATGTTGGGTAGGGTATAAAAGGGACTGCAGCGGCCATATTTGGTCTCTTGGGACTACGCTGCCTGCCTGTGCGGAGCTGCGAGGAGGATCCTCAGACAAATAGACAGAAAGTCACTACGGACTGCAAACCGGACTGTTTGCGAGGTGAGTTGACGGAACCTGAGACCTGGTGATCGGATTGGCGAGGTTCGGAGACACTTGTTGGAGTAGCGGAAGGCTGGATCCAGTCAGCAGAGAATGAAGATAAAGGAGAAAGTACTTTAAGTGAAGCCTCACATAAAATTTAAGTAAGGGGAGCTCCCAGGTCTAGATAATAACACACTTGTATATTGCTTATTGTATTTGACTGTTTGTTCATGCTGTACTGACGTTCTACGTTGGAACGACAATGCGATCCATGTAACCACTTACTTGTTATACTTTCAGTAAAAGTATTTCTGGTTAAGAGTACAATTGTGTGGCATACTGTCCTTCCCCACCAGGTGGAGCCAGAGGATCCTGAGGGATAGATACAGGTATCTTATACTGTTTATATTGTAATGTATTATTGCACCACAGCTGTGCCAAGGGGATAGAGTTACGCTGAAGGGGGGTTTCTCTGAAGAGTGCAGGCCCAATTCAAATTAGCAGCTCCTTTGGGGGTCAGTGCTACATAAGTAATTTAACTTCTTCACTTATGTGCACTGATGAGGCTGCACTGATGTGCACTTATAGACTGCACTGATGGGCATTTATAGACTTCACTGATGGGCACTAATGAGGCTGCACTGATGGGCACGTATAAGGTACAATGATGGCTACTGATATGCCCTGATGAGACTGCACTGGTGGTTACTGATGAGGCTGCACTGATAAGGCGGCACTGATGGGCACTGATAGGTGGCACTGATGGGGGATTTGATAGGCAGCACTAATTGACATTGGTATGCTGCACTGATTGGCACTGATGTGGCTGTACTGATAATCAAGGCACTGATGATCAGAGCCCTGATTTTCAGTGTAAATGCCCGATATCAGCTTTCCTTTCCTCACACACTGACAGCGCTGAGGAAAGAAACTCCTGATAACCTGCATTTTTTTTAGGATGGGCACAGCTGATCACATGGTAAAGGGCTGCTGTGATTTGCCCTTTACCTCGATCTGTGACTAACTGTGTCTGACAAACACGACAATCACAAGGCACACGGGGGGTGGTGCACTGGGAGGACATCGATAGATGCCCTCCCAGAACTAGACAACCATGCTGTAGCCATCTTTTGGCTATAACCCAGTCGGAAATTGGTTAATAATGTGATGCAAGCTTACATATTTGGGCCAAAATACAACCTAATACCTCATGAGTTTGTGTGTTTTGATCTTTTGGGAAGCAAATGTAAAGATGAGTTTTAAAAAATAGTATAGTCAACACTAAGCGGTAGATTTAAAAGCACAGTGCATCCACAATTCAATTCCTTGGTTTTTTTTGTATGTTGTGTTAGCAATTAATGGGTTGAATGGTATGGGAACTAGGTCTAGTCTGGATTGTTAATTGGATTAATGTGCCTTTACTAAATAAACATGCTCTACATACAAACTATTGCAAGTATAGGAATACAATACAATACTGACAAATATACGTACAACAGGCATGCAAAAACACTAACTATCCTTCCTAGCGAATGCTTGTTGGCGGAAAGTCCGACCGTGTGAATGCTACATCGAACATTTGTTGTCGGTCTCTCTGCCATGTTGGCTAGCAGGTTCTCAAATTTTCCACCAACAAATGTCGTACTTTACGATCGTGTGTACACAAGTCCCTCAGACAAAAGTCCACGAATGTGAAACTAGCGTTCGTAATGGAGATATCACGTACGTCTTGTACGTCACTATGTTTGTAATTGTTGGCCAACATTTGTGTGACCGTGTGTATGCAAGACAAGTTGGAGTCAACAACCTTCGAACAAAAATCCATGGAAAGTCTGATCGTGTGTACGAGGCATTACAGTTACAAAAAATAGTGTAATTTTTTTTAAAAAAGTTTAAAAATAAATATATAAAATAAAAAAGCCAAAAATAGTTGTTGTTTTATTGCTCTTATCGCTCTCTCTATTGTTCTCTCTCTATTGTTCTGCACTTTTACTATATTTTATCATGTTTGCTTTTCAGATATTCTTTTATACTTTACTGTTTACTGTGTTTTATTGTTAATCATTATTTTGTTTTCAGGTACGCCATTCAGCTGCAGCACTGATTTATTTATCTTGACAGCAACATCATTTGCTGTCACGATACATAAATCAGTGACTCCAGCGCTGTAGGAGGTGATTTCACCAACAGTTACATTTTAAAAAAGAGCTTATATGCTGAAGCATGGGGGCAGGGGTGGAGGGGCGATTTGCCCCTAATATTAGGGACAGATTGTCCCTATGCTTCGGCATATATGTTTTACTTTTTTTTGGCAGAGATTGTGGTTTTATTGAGTTAATGTTTTATTGTTACCACTGTTTGCTTTTCAGGTACACCATTCAGCTGCAGCACTGATTTATTCATCTTGACAGTAACAGCATTTGCTCTCACGATACATAAATCAGCGACTCCAGTGCTATAATAGGTGATTTCACCACCACAGTTAAAAAAAAATGGTGCATGTATGCCCATCATTAGAAGTGGGTGGATGCAGGGCGGTATACTAATGGTGGGCATACCCACTGATCAATATCTTTTTTTCGTTCAGCCCACAGGCTGCATGAAAAAAAAGAACATTATAATATATGCCCAACAAGGACCAGCAACGTACTGGTATGTTGCTGGACTTTGAGTTGTTATACCAGAATGATGCCTGCAGGTTTTGGTATCATCTTGGTATCGTTCTTTTCAGCCAGCGGTCAGCTTTCATGTAAAAGCAATCCTAGTGCCTAATTAGTCGCTAGACTGCTTTTACAAGCAGTGGGAGGGAACATTCCCCCCCCATCATCTTCGCTGGTTTTCGCGGGCTCTCCTGTCCCACCGGGGAACCTGATAATGCAGCCGGGGGCTCCACTAGCTGACCATAGAGCTGATCTTCTCTATGACCTAAGAATCCAGAAGCTACGAACATTTCATGATTTTGGTTTCATGGGATATAAACAGCGCCATTGGGAAATTGGGAAACCATCTTATCACACTGATCTTGGTGTGGTCAGATGCTTTGAGGGCAGAGGAGAGATCTAGAGTCTAATAGACCCAATATTTTGGGTCTATCACTACCTATTGCTATCATAGGAGATATTTACATTCTCTGTGATAACAATAAAAATGATAAAAAAAAAATTAAAGGAACAGTGTAAAAGTAAAATAAAAAAAGCAAAATAAATAATCAAGAAAAAAAAACACCACTGTCCCCCCGTGCTCACATGCAAATGCGAACACAAGTGTTGGTCCTGTGTCATATGTAAACAGCAATTGCACCATGCATGTGAGGTATCACCGTGAAGGTCAAATCAAGTGATCATGTCAGGACTTCATCTGAGTCAGGATATGACGAAACGCAAAAGTACCGTGACCTACTAGAAGTGACATCTGCACCACAGCGTGTGCACTCCAGGCAGCCAAGTATCCGCCGGTATACACAGTGGATGACTTCGAGCCTTTCCGGCGGCCGGAACCATTAAGGCACAGTGCACTTTATTTATATGCTTCTGTTTGATGTGATTTTGGTACGCATAACTTGTTATTTGTTTTAGTTTTTCTGGAATTAATAAACAAGTAAAACGGGATCACACTATGTGGACATTCCTTTGCTTTTTACATATTTCTGGAATCCTCGTTGTGCATTACTGGCATCTGTTGGAGATAATCAGAGAAGCAGGGGAAGAGTGGAGAAAGATTGTCTGTATTGAAATGCTTTATAATTACCAGTATCTGGTGAGTGCATCCCCATAGGGGAGCTTCATTACTACAGGTGGTGGAATTTTGGTGGAAGCTTCATACAGAGTACAGCAAAGACTTTCTTACTGAGCCATTCCTTTACTTCTGTTTTCTGAGATTTCAGAGTGTGTTCTTGATTGAACCGATGGTCCGCAATTATATGCGCTGCTGTAATATTACAGAGGAACACTTATTTGTGAACTTTTTTATATTGGTTTTAATATATGGTTTTAAATATAGCAGCTGCTTAAAGGTATATTACCTGTATATTTTGTAAACCTCAAGATATCATTCCAAGAGGTGCAGAGTGGTGTTATTTAGGGCGTAGTTTGTACACCTACATTTTTGCATATTGGTTAGAAGAGTAGGTGATGTGTGGCTTAAGCTTCTAATGTTGTGCATAAAATACAAGGACAGGTCAAAACCCTACCAAATGACCCTTTTTTTGAAAAGTAGACACCCCAAGCTATTTGCTGGTAGGCATGTTGAGTATATAGTTTGCCACAAGTTTTGGGAAAATTACAAACTTTTTTTTTTTTTTTTGCACAAAGTTGTCACTAAATGATATGTTGCTCAAACATGCCATGGGCATATGTGGAATTACACCCCAAAATACATTCTGCTGTTTCTCCTGAGTGTGGGGATATCACACGTGTGAGACTTTTTGGGAGCCTATCTGTGTACAGGACCCTGAAAACCAATCACCGCCTTCAGGCTTTCTAAGGGCATAAAATGGTGATTTCACTTCCTCACTACCTATAACAATTTCAGAGGCCATGAAATTTCAAGATAGCTCAAAACTCCTACAAATGACCCCATTTTGAAAAGTAGACACTTGAAGCTATTTGCTGAGAGGCATTTTGTGTCCATGGAATATTTTCTATTTTGCCACAATTTTCTGGAATAATAAAAAAAAAAATTCCCACAAAGTTGTCACTAAATGATATATTGTTCAAACATGGCATGGTTATATGGTTATATGTGGACTTACACCCAAAAATACATTATGTTGCTTCTCCTGAGTATGGGGAGGCCACGTGTGTGAGACCCTTTGGGAGCCTAGCAGCGTACAGGATCCCAAAAACCAAGCACTGCCTTCAGGCTTTCTAAGGATGTAAAATTGTACCTATCACAGTTACGGAGGCCTTGAAAAGCCCAGATAGCACAAATCCCCCCCCCCCCCCCCAAATGACAGCATTTTGGAAAGTAGACACCCCAAGGTATTTTCTAAGAGGCATGGTGAGTATTGTGCAGCTCTCATTTGTTTTTGAAAATGAAGAAAGAAAAGTAAAATGTATTTTCTTTTCTTTTTTCAATTTTCAAAACTTTGTGACAAAAAGTGAGATCTGTAAAATACTCAACATGCCTCTCAACAAATAGCTTGTAGTGTCTACTTTAAAAAATGGGGACACTTGGGAGGTTTTGTGCTATCTGGGCATTTCATGGCCTCCAAAATTGTGATAGGTAGTGAGGAGTGAAATCAAGAATTTAAACCCTTAGAAAGCCTGTAGGCGGTGATTGGTTTTCGGGGTCCTGTACGCGGCTAGACTGTCAAAGTCCCAGACATGTGGTATCCCCATACTCGTGAGCAATTTAATCATTTATTGACTCCTTTCTGAAAAAAAAATTGAATTTTTCCTAAAATTGTGTCAAAATCTAAAATATTCCATGGACTCAACATGCCTCTCAGAAAATAGCTTGGGGTGTCTACTTTTCAAAATGGGGTAATTTCTGGGGTTTTGTGCTATCTGGGCATTTCATGGCCTCCGAAACTGTTATAGGTAGTGAGAAGTGAAATCAAAAATGTACACCCTTATGCCGCGCACACACGACCGGACTTTCCGGCATACTAGGTCCGACGGTCTTCCCAATGGACTTTCAGTGGCATTCCGTCGGACTTTCCGAACGAACGGACTAAGTCCGTTCGAAAGTCTGTTCATTTTCAATGTGGTGAGGTAAGATGGGACTAAAAAGGAAGTTCAATAGCCAGTAGCCAATAGCTTCCCTTGCATCGTATTTGGTCCGTCGGACCAGCATACAGACGAACGGTTTTCCCGATAGGAATTGAGTTGACAGATTTGAAACATGTTCTACTTCTAGGTCCATCGGATTTATTTATTTTGATTTGGACCTAGTCTACCGGAAAGTCCGGTCGTGTGTACGCGGCAATAGAAATCCTGAATGCAGTGATTGGTTTTTCAGGGTCCTGTACGCGGCTAGATTGCCAAAAAGTCCCACACATGTGGTATCCCTGTACTCAGGAGAAGCAGCAAAATGTATTTTGGGGTGTAATTTCACATATGCCCATGGCGTGTTTGAGCAATATATAATTTCAGTGACAACATATTCAATGTGCTCAACAAGCCTCTCAGCAAATTCCTTGGGGCATTTATTTTCCAAAATGGGGTCATGGGGGGGGGGGGGGGTATTGTACTGCCCTCCTATTTTAGCACCTCAAGAAATGAGATAGGCAGTCATAAACTAAAAGTTGCATAAATTCCAGAACATGTACCCTAGTTTGTAGACGTTATAATTTTTGCTCAAACCAATTAATATATGCTTATTGAATTATTTTTTACACAAGAAATGTGGCTGGGTGCTTTTAGTATGACTAAAATTGAGTTTATTATATTTTTTTATAGCAAAAATTAGAAAATATCTTTTTTTTTATTTCCTTTTTTTTTTTTATTTATATTGCAAAAAATAAAAAACGTAGAGGGGATCAAATACCACCAAAAGAAAACTATTTGTGGGAAAAAAAGGAAGCAAACGTTGCCAGTGATATTATTCAGCCTCACCCCAGGATCCTGAGATAGTTGATGATCCTAAATCTAATCTACATACTGTACACATTATTGAGCATACAAGCCCCAATTAGATCTGGATTTATCACTGTGGTCAAAAGAATTGGAGGATAATAGTAGGAGAGCAGAAAGGAGGCCAACCACTGGCAATGCCCAGGAGGATGGAATCCACAAATGTCTTTGACTCATCTGCTGAAAAACACTGGGTCAACACTCTCTGGTGAGTGTGGGAAAGCAGGGAGTGCACAATTGCTTTTGCATGAATTGCAAAGAAGAATAAAGAATTGCAATGGTGAAGTGTTTAACAATTTGCTGACCAGCTGCCGTCATTATACTGCCGCAGGTCGTCACGATCCCGCTGTATGTTGGCCTTTTAAATGCCTATAGCAGGCGTACATGCCCGCTGCACGGCGGGAGAGCCAATGCTTGTGGCCAGCTGCCAGCCAGGCGCGATCGCGAGTGCGAGAGCCAGAACAGGGACGTGTATGTGTAAACAAACAAATCCCTGTTCTGTGAGGAGAGACAGACTGTCTGCTCCTATTAGCTAGGAACAACGATATGTCTTCTCCTCTAGTCAGTTCCATCCCCCCACAGTAAGCCCCTGTACACACGGTCGAAGATTTTGACAACCAAATCCGTCGGATTTTGTCCGTCGGATCTTGTCCGAAACTGTTGCATACTCACGGTCGGACTAAGTTGTCGAAAAATCCGATCTTTCAGAACGTGATGACGTAATTTCGTTACGATGGGACTACATTCAGGCTAGTAGCCAATAGCTTTGATGTAGGAATTTGATCTGAGCATGCATGGCACTTGATCCGATCAAAATTCGCTACACATGATCGGAGTATGTCTGACCGGCCCAGTTGGTCGGGAAATATTTCCAACATGTTGGAAAATTGGATCCGACGGATATTCCGACGGAATCAGTCCGATGCATACCACACACAGTCGGATTATCCGACGACACGGTCCGATAGGACACATTCCGACGGATTCTCCGACCCGTGTGTACAAGGGCTTAGAAACAGTTAGAAACACAAACGAGGGAACACATTCAACCCATTGATCGCCCCCTAGTACCCTAGACATTTATACCCTAGACATTTATACAGTAATCAGTCCATTTTTTTTAGCACTGATCGCTGTATATATGTCAATAGTCACAAAAATGTGTCAAAAGTGTCTGATCTGTCCGCCGCATTATTGCAGTACCACAAAAAAAATTGCTGAGCACCGCCATTACTAGTAAAAAAAAAAAATAACAATAAAAAATGCTATAAATCAATCCCATAGTTTGTAGACGCTATAAAATTTGAGCAAACCAATCAATATACGCTTATTCCGATTTTTTTTTTTTTAAACCAAAAATATGTAGAAGAATATATATTGGCCAAAACTGATGAAAAAATTTGATTTTAAAAACATTTTTGGGGATATTTATTACAGCAAAAAGTAAAAAACCGCAGAGATTTTCAAATACCACCAAAAGAAAGCTCTATTTATGGGGAAAAAAAGGACATCAATTTTTTGTGGGTACAGCATCACACGACCGCACAATTGTCACTTAAAGCGGCGCAGTGCCATATAGCAAAAAATGGCCTGGTCATTAAGCAGGCAAATCTTCCGGTCTATAAGTGGTTAAAGAATAAGAGCTCTTTATATTGGTTGATGGGGCTTATGGAAAAAAATGAAGTCTTATATATATGCAATTGAGGATGGTTTTCTGATGACTTGATTATACAGATTGGTTTATAAGGAAAAAGACAGTGCTGTGTAGTGATAATTAGTACATATAAAATATATTCATAATATATACACTTTTAGTCATGGAGACTGAGGAAAAAACCCACCCATGGTTTGGCTTTCTTACTCTTTTAGTCCCTTAATTGTTAAGTTATGCTGTATGAATTGGTGAGTCAGGGGACATTCAGTCTTGCATGGTGACTGAACAGGTATTTGGGCATTCTTTTACAAACAGTAGTCCATATTTTGAAGTGACAGGCAGAATTAAAATCAGTTTTTAAGACACTACACTACATTTTTTCAGACATTGCCTTATGTGGGTATTCTTGAAAAAACTGAAAACATTCATCACATGGTAAAGACAAATTTGAAATATCTTTTCTACAAATGCATTAAGTCCATGATGACCTCTGATAAAGTAGTGATTTGACAGCATTCCTTTGTGTAACTAACGTCCCAGTCAATAAAACATGCTTTCTTTTCACTCCCAATGATTCTTCACTAATTAGTATGTGTTGCATGAGGATTTCTGTGAATTGAATAGAATCCACATTGCGAGGAAGCAAAAGGCTGGTCTTGTCATCACAAAAAGAATTACTGGAGCCTCACTTAACACATTAAAATCCATTTGGAAAGTTTTCAAATTCTCAACCAATAGAGTTAGATAATGTCTATGGAATACTGTTAATAAAGGAGAGATTACAAACAATAAAAAAAGTCTTTATTGTCTCTCTTTTTTAAGTGGCAGAGTAACATATTTATACCAATATTCACAATAGGAAGTTAACTTTTTGCAAGAATATGAATCTTCACACTGGTATTATAACTGTGCAGGTTTGCATCGGAAATATTCATATGAGCACCTTTTATTAGCATTACTTTTCAAAGGCTTTTCTTGGACCTAAGAATTGGAGCTGAATGCTCCCCTTTCCCGAATCTCATTGGTTGCTGCATTGTTCACTGCATGACTTTATGCTTTTAACATGCTTATCCCAGCTTCTCAGTGTCTATAAGAGTAATACATAACAGCGTCACACAGTTTAGGAGAATGCACAAAATTATTATGGAGCTAAATTATCTGCATCACCTAAAGTCCAACTCATGGCTAACTTTTTTTAAATGTTATATAATGTAAATTATATAAAAACTAAAAAGCAGTGCTAAGGAGCCAATGGGGCGAAGCTACCACCTGTGGGATTATGACTGAATGCCTCTAAGTCAGAAACCCTCCGAAAGGTGACTTTACTGCAGTGCCGCGGAGCCCAGGTTGGCCTGGGATAGCCTCGGGACCGGAGCACGGACGAAAACAGCCCACCTCTCTCCCAGAGTCCATCGGATGTTCATTGGGAACCCACTGCTAAATCATTCATAGACTACCTGATTCTGGGTCAGGGTTTCGTGCCGTGCGTAGCAGAGAAGCTACCTCGCTGCGATCTATTGAAAGTCACCCCTTAAGCCAAGCTTTTGTCGCAGAGGCAAGCGTGGGAGTCTGCCTCCTCCATCAATAAACAAAAAAAATTTTTTTTAAATTTAAAAGCAGCTCTTCCTTTAAACTGAACATGTCCTCTCCACAAGATGTCCTCAACCTTCTGGGTTGACTGATGCTCAGCATTTCTATACTCGAAAGATCAAAGAAAGGCTGTACAGTGCACCCCACACATACAGGGAGACATGTATTAAACAATTAACCACACAACTAGACACAAGTCAGGTTGTGTTTCTCTTAGCACATTCTCTGCAACAGGTTTACGATGTATTTACAACCGACGCTTCTGAATTCCTGGGCAACCAGCTTTGACGGAATCCTAAGGTCTGCAACAGATTTATAATTGAAAATGAGACAGATGTGTACTCTAAACAGCCACATACTTAAAAAGTGGTCAGGTCCTGGTTCTATTCAGTTACAGTGTTACTTTGGAGAAGTCAAAGGAGGAATTTATAAGTCAGGAATCTGGATGTAATCTTGTAATAAATCGGTCTCACTATATGTGTCTACTCCTGTTTAACATTGCCTTGATCTTTGACCAAATTGCTAAATGTCCTCCACATTGAATTCGTACAAAGAATGTCACTGATGCCATCACTAGCAGCCTAACACTAGAAAACCAAAAAAAAAACTCTCTGTATTACATAACCAGCCATAAGACATCATAATAAATTAAGTGAATACCATCCTGCCAATAAGGCTTCCAGTAAAAGGGGGGGGTGGGGGACATGAAGCTTTAAGTTTGGCTTTGGCTGACACAAAAAAAAAACTGCTGCGGCTATTAAGTCTTGAACATGAGTGTACTTCACATATGGGAAGGTTTTTTATCTTAATGCATTCTATGAATTAAGATAAAAAAAACCTTCTGTGTGTAGCAGCCTCCTCAGCACTCCCTAATACTTACCTGAGCCCCATCTCTCTCCACCGATGTCCACGAGTGTCTTAGCCATCCAGGACTCTCCTCTTGATTGGCTGAGACACAGCAGTGGCGCCATTGGCTGCTGTGGCTGTTAATCAAAGTCAGTTAGCTAATTAGGGGAAAGAGGGGATGGGACCAGGGCTGCACTTAACAGGAGGGAGGGGCAAGGGGCACAGAAGAGGGACCTGAGAAGAGGAGGATCTGGGCTGCTCTGTACAAAACCAACTGCACAGGGGAGGTAATTATAACGTTTGTTATTTAAAAAACAAAATAAAAGCAAAACATTACAATCACTTTAATGCATCACAGCACCCAAGGCATACCAAGAATGTACACTAAGCTGCACATTCTCTTTAACCACTTCAGCTCTAGACGATTTTACCCCCTTCATGACCAGGCCATTTTCTGCTACTTGCTAATGCGCTACTTTAACTGGCGATTGCGCTGTCATGCATATATAGATATATAAAGACTGTGAAAAACATTGTGAAAAAAAAGATATATACTTTCTACTATAAAACATATCCAATAAAAGTTAAAAAAATAAAAAAAAGTCAAATTTCTTTATATAATTTGGCCAAAAATGTATTCTGCTGCATGTTTTGGTTAAAAAAATTCCAATAAGTGTATATTGATTGGTTTGCGTGAAAGTTATAGCGCCATCAATATATGGTAAATATGCTGAAATGTATTATTTTTTTACAACTAATGGCGGCGTTCAACAACTTATCAGGAGGCTGCGATAGTGTGGCAGTCAATCTGACACTAATTGACACTGAAGGGGAGCTAACTGCCTCTGACATCTCCAGTAACACTAATACAGTGATCAGTGCTAATAATATGCACTGTCCCTCTACTAATGACACTGGCTGAGAATGGGTTAATATCTAGGGTGATCAAGGGGTTAAATATGTGCCTAACTATGTGTAATGTGTGTAAAATGTGCTGCTTTTACTAGTTGACCTCCAAGTTTCTCATCTCTGCTTAGCAGGGATGAGAAACACAGAGATTGTTCCTTGTGTACAGAGCTCTGTGTTGATTGTCAACACAGAGCTCTCAGCTGTGAATGCACACAGCTAATCAGCATGTCCTGACTGGGACTTGCTGAAAGGCTCCCGCTGTGTATAACTGCAATGGGAGCCAGTGGTGATAATAGATAATAGAAGACAAACTCTGTCACTTAGCACTCCCTTTCAGCAACAGCACTGCAACAGAACAGAAATAGAAAAAGATGCTAAAATGTTTGCAATGTATAGTTGACCTGGAAGGCATTGCTATGTGTTAATTTTTTCCTTAACAAAGCTGTACAAATAGAACCTGGCTTATCAACCTGGCTTTCTACATCGTACAATAGCTACAAAAAACATCAATGATAACAGCATTGCAAAATGAAAAACATAATCTTCACTTATCCTTACTGAGAAAACAAAATGTTAAATATATAATTCACTTGAAATGCGGGTACATGCAAAATAGGACGTTAGTGACTCTGCAACAAGTACTTTTCAGTTACTAGCTTAGACCTTCCAGGAAGCTAGTTAGTATGGTACAGATACAAGACTTACCATAATTTTTTTAAATTTAATTTAAATTAAATAATGGAAAATGTTTCATATGCAAACCTGATGAAGACCTGATGAAATCTGAAATCATATGACAGAATTACTAATTTTAATACAGTATTTTATTGATGGTAGAAGTGAAGCAACAAATTATATTTTGTTTCAGGCTTTCCTGGAAATATTTCTCCATAATAACATACTAAAATGTAATTACAATTCCAA
Organism: Lithobates pipiens; assembly: GCF_037356315.1. NCBI lineage: Eukaryota > Metazoa > Chordata > Amphibia > Anura > Ranidae > Lithobates > Lithobates pipiens. The sequence continues at coordinate 155,214,685 of NW_027507784.1, forward strand.
ATTTTTGAAGGCAGTTGTCATTATATTAGAAAGGTTCTCTGCTTTCTGTTTGTACCAAGCTTTGCAAATTGGGTCCTCCTCATAAAGATCAGGTCAATAATTGCTGTTCTTTCACCTTATTTTACCATTAAATTTTGTTTTCAATTTATTAAAGTTTCGATGGGAAAACTGCAATGTTGAAATAGAAAACGGTAAATAGGAGATTGGTGAATAAAAGGCTCTATTAATGGTGAACTAAAATTGAAATGAATGCACAACATTTTGTTCAGGCTAATATAAGACACTGGCAACATTTTCAACAGAAAAAGCATAAAACTTTATAAATTGGCAATTGTATATGCACAATATATTTCTAAATTTATATAGGGAAGGAAAAAGTTGAGCAAGGGGATTATAGCGGTGCCAACAACTACAGGGACACAATTATATAAAAAAACATTAAACAATATATTATATTTAAATCCAAAGGAAAACTGGGCTAGAACTTATAAAATACAAGAAAATTAATATGACATAATATATCCTGTTTTTAAAAACAAAAAATAATAATAATGTGACTGCAAATAGTGCAAAAATGTATCTAAAATTAATTTAAAAACACATAAACAGTCCAAAAAGAGGGAGAGAGACAAGGAGATGAATTTCAGTCCATTAAAGTGACTCCGTAAAACACCCTTCAGGTATATAGCAGGTGCACCCAGAGAGAGAGGTTCATCCACCACCAGATTCAGTAAGGCTTACCAGCTGACAAGATCTCTTTTTAGGGGGATCATACAAGCTTGCAAACGAGACAATCACTCCTGGTCCCTTTAGTAGGCTCTGCTGGCGTCTCCAACTCCTGTACCCCTTTCTCAGAGCGTCTCCCGTTCCACCATAATCATGTAGAAAGAAAAAAGAGAAAGGCTCCCATAGCGTAACTCCATATAAAATTTTAATCCGAACGTAATAAAATAAAAGTAACAAACTCACAGATTTCCAGCTGAATACAAGCGTTTGTATAATCACGAGCCAGCCGGCTCTTTCCTATTTACACTGCCCGCCCTTCCTGGTCAACGGGGAATGGCAGTAACGTCAGCACGCCGCTCACCCTACGTCGTTTCGTCAAAGGTGACTTCTTCCAGGAAGTGCACATGTTAAGGCTGACACATTCGCTGTGTGTCGATTGGCCGCCACACTGTGGGGCTGGTTCGGATTCCTTGACTTCTGTCATGTGATGCGGGCACGCTCTGCATTGTGGGGACTGTAGACTTCCAGCTATGTGATTCGCCGGCGCATGCACCAGAGCTCCTCCTTTGCTTGCATGGTTGTCAGCCATGTAATGCAAAGATGCTGATGCTCTGCATTATGAATCCTGTCAGCGCATGCACAGGAGCTCTGAGTGTCCGCTCACTGATCAGCTGGATGCCGATTATAAAGCCAGCTTGTTCACCTCACTCTTTGGTGGACTTAGGGGCACAGACACTTGTAGCTAATGGAGGCTAGGTATGTTCTTTTTCGTTGGTTTTTTATGTCACACCAGTGAAAAAAAAAAAAAAAAACGAAATTCAAATATATATATTATATATATATATATATATATATATATTTTTTTTTTTTTTTTTCTCAGCTAATTGACAGGACAATTGTTGCTGCGGCTACACAAATTTCACATCTGGTCCCTGATTGGGCATGCACATTTGGCAGTTTTTTGCAAAGCTAGGTGAGCTTTTTGGTGATTCGTTTTCTGTTACATTCTATAATTGTTATTTTTATTTTATATTTTATCAATGATATATATTGCATTGTCGTCTTATGGTGATTTATCAGTCCTTGTTTTTTTAACATTTTTTTTCTTGTTAGCTATCCAGTTAGTGTCAATTTGTGATAATCTTTGTCTCCGTTGAATTTATATCTATGAAATCTGCTTCTCAGTGCCCCTACTTCAATATTATTTTTTACACACAATTGTAAGTAATGGAGGCTATGTTAGCCCTTTATACCTGGGACTTTTGCTTATCCCAAAAATGTTTAATAATTAACCAACATTATAATTTATTGCTAGGTCCCTATTCGCCCCGACAAGCAATAGAGGCGGAACCTGCTCGGATGTGCTTGTCCTTTTTGGGAGTCCCCTGTCTCCGCTCTGGTGGTCCTTGTGGTCTGGGGGTACATAGTGATGGCGCATCTTCTGAGCTAATGGTCATGGGGGGTGTGGGATCGTGCCATGCATTCTGTATTGATATTAAAATTAAACTGATGTTTTCTGTTTAAATTGTAGTAGGTATTCTAATTTCATACTGTTTTTGTTGCTCATTTCCAGTGCAAGCAGATATAATTTCCCTGAGGAAGCCAATGGTTTGGCGAAACATGTAGGAGCTGATATCTCAAATCACGGGTTTATATAAAATCTATGCCTATGTTTTCCTGTTTGCTTAACAAAATTGTAATTTATCTGCTAAGTACCTATTTGTACCAACCCTTGTCTGTGTGTCATTGTCCTTTTAGTTGTTTTTGCAATGTGTATTTAAATAAAATATATTGTTTAATTTTTCTTATATAATTGTGTCCCTGTAGTTTTTGGCACCGCTATAATCCCCTTCCTCATCTTTTTCCTTCCCTATATAAATTGTCTAACCAATAGAGATGAGGTGCTGTATACATTGAGGTTCTTCCAGCCACACTCCCCTTTTTCTATTCCAATATATTTCCAAAGGGTATAATTGCCATAGAGAATACGTGAGACACGTGAGCAGGAAAACTGACCCAGAGTAGCTTCAAAAATGGTTGGAAACTATTTCCAGTTACCAAGAAACCTATGTATATTACCAAGAAAATCAAGCAGTCTACTGAGAGAAACAGATCAGAGATACAAATGTTTAGGAAACCCTACTTGCCATATTTATAGTATTTGCTCTAAATTAGGGTAACCCAAAGTGGCCTATATTGACTCCCAAGGGTTTAATGTACCCAGGGGTTGATAAATGGCTGGGGGCAAATAGATAGTCAACAAATTATGGAAGGCTGGTTGAGGGCAAATAAAGTGATACTAAAGTTGTTGTTTTTTTTCTTAAAAAATAACAAACATGTTATACTTACCTGCGCTGTGTAGTGGTTTTGCACAGAGCAGCCCAGATCCTCTTCTTCTCGGATCCCTCACTGGCTCTCCAGGCCCCTCCATCCTGTTGAGCGCCCCTGGATCCACAGTCCAGCCCCTCCCCCTCTCTATCCTCATTGGCTAACTGACTTTGATTGACAGCAGCAGGAGCCAATTGTGCCACTGCTGTGTCTCAGCCAATCATTAGAGAGAGCCTTGGATGGCTGAGGCACTCGTTTGAGGTGGGTCTCAGGTAAGTATTAGGGGGGCTGATGCACACAGAAGATTTTTTATCTTAATGCATAGAATGCATTAAAATAAAAAACTTTCTGCCTTTACAACTTAATCTTTCAAAGTCACTAGTCCCAATAGTGAGGATGCTCACAGTGATCCAATGTTACCCAGGGTTAGATGGTCATCCCTTTTCAAGAGTGACTTTTAGTTAACAGCTGTGTGTTTTTGCTTACATGATTTACTTACAAATGTGCATTAAGTTTTGTTAATGAAACTCTGCTACAAAGTACACGTATACTTGTATTTGGACCAAAACTAGTGCAGAGTCATATCCCCAGTGAAGTCAACGTGAGCCTAATGTTAAAAAACATTAATGGACATTTTCGAAGGCTAATAGGTAAGGAGTTGTCAAAAAAATAGCATGGGGGTCGGGTACTGGCTTGGGCAACATGTACCAAAAGCAAAAATATAGGCTTCATTTATAGTACAGATAGAAATCTTAGTACTGTATATGACATTTGTCCCGTGCAAAACAAGCAAAAAGTCCAGTGATTAGACAAATGCCCGAATAGCCAAAATTTCCAATGAACCTTAATCCCTTCACGCCTATGGGTAAAACAAATGTTAATGCCTAAGCACCTTTGCCATGTGTTAATAAAACTGTACATATCATCGCAACTACTTTGTGCATCCAGGTGGATTATACCTTGTTTTTTTAGGAGGAGTTGGGCGTTCATTTGGTGGTAAATGGTAATGGATATCTCCTGATTTTTCTTATTATCAGAGGAAAACTGGCCCACAGTAGTAAAAAAAATATATTTTTAAAAAATGTAGCTGTATATTTTTTGTTACTACCACTAAGCTTCCACCAAAGAACAACCCAAAATAAATTCTTCTGTACCCGACGATCACAGTGATACCACATACGTGTATGTTCGTTGTTGTTTGTACCCATAGTGCTGCCCATAAACAATAGTACACATTTTTTTTATCCTGTCTAAAACACACTAACACTGATACTAACTGACACTGATACTAACTGACACTGATACTAATTTAACAAAATGTTTTTTTTGTTTTATTTAATCCTGTCCAAAATATATTGACCATGACCTTTGACCCTGATATTTCACCTTGACCTTGACTTTTGACCCATATTTGACCCAAACACTAACCTAGATCCAACCTTGATCTAGATGTTTTTTCTTCTTTTCTTTTTATTCTTTTTTTTTATTTTTTTTTACAGTTTTGTTATTTTCTCTCTGCAAATAAAATATCCCTCCTCTCCATTCACAGAGAGAGAAACACAGGGGCGGGCTTTACAGTGACTGATCGCTGTAATAACCTCTGATTGGCTACTACAGTAATCAGGTGTAGTGATGGCCGAACGGTTCGCCCGGCGGTCGTTTCGCGGCGAATTTCCGACATTCGCGGTCCGCACGTTCGAACGCCTTTTTCCGTCGTTCGCCGCGGCGGACTTACGTGTTTAATGTATACAAGAACTTTAACCTTTGGTGACACGTTTATCATGTGATACAGGACAGCCAATTGAGACATGACAGCACATGGACACTTGTACATTCCCCCTAACCTATAAATACACCCGATCCGGTGGCCATTTTACATTCTTTCTTCTGTTACGATAGGGACAGGTTCCTGTGTGGAGTAGGGAGAGATAAACCACTAGCTATTTGGTACACAAAAGTTCTTTTCAGGACTGGTATAGGTGTTAGGTGTTGATAGGTTTGCTGTGCTGCTGATTCTTGCAGCAGCCTGAGTGTCTTTTGTTAGTTTAGAGAAAGGGAAAGGACGGTGTATGCTACAGGGACAGCCAGATTAGTCTTTCATCATCATCATCATCATCATCATCATTAGCTGTTACTATCAAGGTCCACAAAAGAGCTGTTCCAGTAACCACTAATCGTTCTCTTTTTTTGCCAATTTGTATAGGGACAGGAAGGAAGCAGTGTTGTCAGGCAGTGAGGGTAATTTTAAAGACTTGCTGTTATTATTAGTTCCACAAAGGTTCTTTTCAGGACTGGTATCAGTGGTACAGTAATAGGCTTGTACATGTATAATATTCTTTCTTCCAAATATAGAAAGGATATTATACTTGACTGCTGCCCTTCTGCTGCAGTCTGCTAAACATTCACAACTCACTTGTTCCACAAAAGTTCTTATAAGGACTGGTAACTTGGTATAGGGTGCTACGGTACATAGGCTTGAGTGCGGTACAGTCTGCTGTTCTGTAAGGACCGCTATCGGTCCACAATAGATAGGGTTGACGTGCACCACTGCTGACCGCTGCCCTATACTGCAGCAGTCCTTCAGCGGTATAGGGACTGACGTACAGTCTGCTAAACACTAATACACAACCTGCTTGGTCCACAAAAGTTCTTATAAGGACTGGTAACTTGGTATAGGGTGCTACGGTACATAGGCTTGAGTGCGGTACAGTCTGCTGTTCTGTAAGGACCGCTATAGGTCCACAATAGATAGGGTTGACGTGCACCACTGCTGACCGCTCACCTATACTGCAGCAGTCCTTCAGCGGTATAGGGACTGACGTACAGTCTGCTAATCACTAACACACAACCTGCTTGTTCCACAAAAGTTCTTATAAGGACTGGTAACTTGGTATAGGGTGCTACGGTACATAGGCTTGAGTGCGGTACAGTCTGCTGTTCTGTAAGGACCGCTATCGGTCCACAATAGATAGGGTTGACGTGCACCACTGCTGACCGCTGCCCTATACTGCAGCAGTCCTTCAGCGGTATAGGGACTGACGTACAGTCTGCTAAACACTAACACACAACCTGCTTGGTCCACAAAAGTTCTTATAAGGACTGGTAACTTGGTATAGGGTGCTACGGTACATAGGCTTGAGTGCGGTACAGTCTGCTGTTCTGTAAGGACCGCTATCGGTCCACAATAGATAGGGTTGACGTGCACCACTGCTGACCGCTGCCCTATACTGCAGCAGTCCTTCAGCGGTATAGGGACTGACGTACAGTCTGCTAATCACTAACACACAACCTGCTTGTTCCACAAAAGTTCTTATAAGGACTGGTAACTTGGTATAGGGTGCTACGGTACATAGGCTTGAGTGCGGTACAGTCTGCTGTTCTGTAAGGACCGCTATCGGTCCACAATAGATAGGGTTGACGTGCACCACTGCTGACCGCTGCCCTATACTGCAGCAGTCCTTCAGCGGTATAGGGACTGACGTACAGTCTGCTAAACACTAATACACAACCTGCTTGGTCCACAAAAGTTCTTATAAGGACTGGTAACTTGGTATAGGGTGCTACGGTACATAGGCTTGAGTGCGGTACAGTCTGCTGTTCTGTAAGGACCGCTATCGGTCCACAATAGATAGGGTTGACGTGCACCACTGCTGACCGCTGCCCTATACTGCAGCAGTCCTTCAGCGGTATAGGGACTGACGTACAGTCTGCTAATCACTAACACACAACCTGCTTGTTCCACAAAAGTTCTTATAAGGACTGGTAACTTGGTATAGGGTGCTACGGTACATAGGCTTGAGTGCGGTACAGTCTGCTGTTCTGTAAGGACCGCTATAGGTCCACAATAGATAGGGTTGACGTGCACCACTGCTGACCGCTCACCTATACTGCAGCAGTCCTTCAGCGGTATAGGGACTGACGTACAGTCTGCTAATCACTAACACACAACCTGCTTGTTCCACAAAAGTTCTTATAAGGACTGGTAACTTGGTATAGGGTGCTACGGTACATAGGCTTGAGTGCGGTACAGTCTGCTGTTCTGTAAGGACCGCTATCGGTCCACAATAGATAGGGTTGACGTGCACCACTGCTGACCGCTGCCCTATACTGCAGCAGTCCTTCAGCGGTATAGGGACTGACGTACAGTCTGCTAAACACTAATACACAACCTGCTTGGTCCACAAAAGTTCTTATAAGGACTGGTAACTTGGTATAGGGTGCTACGGTACATAGGCTTGAGTGCGGTACAGTCTGCTGTTCTGTAAGGACCGCTATCGGTCCACAATAGATAGGGTTGACGTGCACCACTGCTGACCGCTGCCCTATACTGCAGCAGTCCTTCAGCGGTATAGGGACTGACGTACAGTCTGCTAATCACTAACACACAACCTGCTTGTTCCACAAAAGTTCTTATAAGGACTGGTAACTTGGTATAGGGTGCTACGGTACATAGGCTTGAGTGCGGTACAGTCTGCTGTTCTGTAAGGACCGCTATAGGTCCACAATAGATAGGGTTGACGTGCACCACTGCTGACCGCTCACCTATACTGCAGCAGTCCTTCAGCGGTATAGGGACTGACGTACAGTCTGCTAATCACTAACACACAACCTGCTTGTTCCACAAAAGTTCTTATAAGGACTGGTAACTTGGTATAGGGTGCTACGGTACATAGGCTTGAGTGCGGTACAGTCTGCTGTTCTGTAAGGACCGCTATCGGTCCACAATAGATAGGGTTGACGTGCACCACTGCTGACCGCTGCCCTATACTGCAGCAGTCCTTCAGCGGTATAGGGACTGACGTACAGTCTGCTAATCACTAACACACAACCTGCTTGTTCCACAAAAGTTCTTATAAGGACTGGTAACTTGGTATAGGGTGCTACGGTACATAGGCTTGAGTGCGGTACAGTCTGCTGTTCTGTAAGGACCGCTATCGGTCCACAATAGATAGGGTTGACGTGCACCACTGCTGACCGCTGCCCTATACTGCAGCAGTCCTTCAGCGGTATAGGGACTGACGTACAGTCTGCTAATCACTAACACACAACCTGCTTGTTCCACAAAAGTTCTTATAAGGACTGGTAACTTGGTATAGGGTGCTACGGTACATAGGCTTGAGTGCGGTACAGTCTGCTGTTCTGTAAGGACCACTATCGGTCCACAATAGATAGGGTTGACGTGCACCACTGCTGACCGCTGCCCTATACTGCAGCAGTCCTTCAGCGGTATAGGGACTGACGTACAGTCTGCTAAACACTAATACACAACCTGCTTGGTCCACAAAAGTTCTTATAAGGACTGGTAACTTGGTATAGGGTGCTACGGTACATAGGCTTGAGTGCGGTACAGTCTGCTGTTCTGTAAGGACCGCTATCGGTCCACAATAGATAGGGTTGACGTGCACCACTGCTGACCGCTGCCCTATACTGCAGCAGTCCTTCAGCGGTATAGGGACTGACGTACAGTCTGCTAATCACTAACACACAACCTGCTTGTTCCACAAAAGTTCTTATAAGGACTGGTAACTTGGTATAGGGTGCTACGGTACATAGGCTTGAGTGCGGTACAGTCTGCTGTTCTGTAAGGACCGCTATCGGTCCACAATAGATAGGGTTGACGTGCACCACTGCTGACCGCTGCCCTATACTGCAGCAGTCCTTCAGCGGTATAGGGACTGACGTACAGTCTGCTAAACACTAATACACAACCTGCTTGGTCCACAAAAGTTCTTATAAGGACTGGTAACTTGGTATAGGGTGCTACGGTACATAGGCTTGAGTGCGGTACAGTCTGCTGTTCTGTAAGGACCGCTATCGGTCCACAATAGATAGGGTTGACGTGCACCACTGCTGACCGCTGCCCTATACTGCAGCAGTCCTTCAGCGGTATAGGGACTGACGTACAGTCTGCTAAACACTAATACACAACCTGCTTGGTCCACAAAAGTTCTTATAAGGACTGGTAACTTGGTATAGGGTGCTACGGTACATAGGCTTGAGTGCGGTACAGTCTGCTGTTCTGTAAGGACCACTATCGGTCCACAATAGATAGGGTTGACGTGCACCACTGCTGACCGCTGCCCTATACTGCAGCAGTCCTTCAGCGGTATAGGGACTGACGTACAGTCTGCTAAACACTAATACACAACCTGCTTGGTCCACAAAAGTTCTTATAAGGACTGGTAACTTGGTATAGGGTGCTACGGTACATAGGCTTGAGTGCGGTACAGTCTGCTGTTCTGTAAGGACCGCTATAGGTCCACAATAGATAGGGTTGACGTGCACCACTGCTGACCGCTCACCTATACTGCAGCAGTCCTTCAGCGGTATAGGGACTAAGAGTTTTGTCACAGGGTCATTTAAAAAATGACATGCAGAGGAAGAGGCAGGCCCTTCCGCAGGGGTGGTAGGGGTAGGGCAGGAGCAACAGGCTTGAGCCAAAGTGGGAAGTTGCAGAAGGTGCGTTCAATTACTTTAAAGGATGCACCAGACTTGGTTGAGTGGCTCGCTCAGCCTTACTCTTCTGCACCCTCCTCATCCTCTCGATCTGCACCCTCTTCTTCACTCTCTGCTATGTGCACCCCCAAAGACACTACCACCAACAACACGACCACCACCACCACCACCACATACCTTCCGCTTGAGTCACTGGAATTATTTTCCGATCCATATCAAGAGGACATTTCTGATGCGCAGCCACTCTTGGTATTGGATCAGGAAGAGGAGGTAGCAACAAGCGCTACTCAGCAGTCTGACGCCAGTACCCAGATCAGCCCAAGGAGGAGGTTGGTCCCCGGTGTTGCTGCCTACTCCGAGATCTCTACTTATAGCGGTGGGGAAGGTGACGTTGATGATGACGTGTCTAGTGATGTCACGTGGGTGCCCACAAGAGAGGAAGAGGAGGGGAGTTCAGAGGGAGATATGGACCAGCAGATAGGGAGGAGAAGCAGCAATGACTTACATTGCACAGCAGGGACAAAGCAGACTGCAAATGTATCAGGAGCGAGTCATCGACCATGTACGGTCACATCTGGCGCTCCCAGGACACCGGCACATGGCTCCGCAGTGTGGGCTTTTTTTAACGTGTCCGCTGCTGACAATAGCGTTGCCATCTGCAATCTTTGCAGTCAACGCGTTAGTCGCGGTAAGCCCAATACTCACCTAGGGACGACCGCCTTAAGAAGGCACATGAGCAGCCATCACCGAGCCCAGTGGGAGCAACGGAACACACAAAGCCACACTGCAGGCTCTCACCGTCCAGCCTCGTCTTCTACTTCTCCTTCTCCTCTCTCCTCACAATTGTCCTCCACTCCACCTTCCATCACGCCAAGCTCACATTTTTCTGCAAAAAGGCAGGCTTCCGTGGGCCTAATGTTTGAGCGTAAAAAAATGATGATGCCGGATAACCCTCTTGCCCAACGGTTGGCGGCTGGCTTGTCAGAACTCATAGCCCGCCAACTACTGCCATATAAACTGGTGGACTCGGAGGCCTTTCGCAAATTTGTGGCCATTGGAACACCACAATGGAAGGTCCCAGGAAGGAAGTATTTCTCAGAGAAGGGCATCCCAGAGCTATATGGCCATGTTCAGCGGCAAGTGAATGTATCTCTGGCACACAGTGTCGGTGCCAAGATACATCTGACCACAGACACGTGGTCTAGCAAACACGGGCAGGGAAGGTATATCAGTTTTACTGCCCACTGGGTGAACCTTCTGACGGCCGTCAAGCATGTAACCCGTGGCACCCGTGTAGATTTGGTTTTACCGCCACGGATTGCATGCAGGCCTGACTCTTCTTCTCCTCCTCCTACTCCATCCTCCTCCCTCTCCTCCTCAGCTGCCTCCTCCTTTTCCGCTGCTAGCGTCTCTTCCACTGCACCGCCCAAGCTCCCCAGAACCTATTCCACATGCCAGGTGAGACGTTGCCATGCCGTGCTGCGTCTGTTGTGCCTGGAAGCAAAGAGCCACACTGGCCCGGCACTCCTTTCAGCTTTGCGTTCACAGGCAGATGAGTGGCTAACACCGCTCAATTTGACAGTTGGTAAAGTGGTGTGTGACAACGGTGCCAATCTGCTTAGCGCATTGAAACAGGGCAAAATCACGCACGTGCCGTGCATGGCACACGTCTTAAACTTGGTCGTGCAGCGATTCCTTGTCAAATACCCTGGGGTCCAGGACATCTTGCGGCAGGCAAGGAAAATCTCGGCCCATTTCAGAAGATCTTACACGGCCATGGCTCGCCTTGCTGACATTCAGCGGCGACACCATCTGCCGGTCAGACGTCTTATTTGCGATTGCCCGACGCGATGGAACTCAACCTTCTATATGCTTGATAGGCTGCTCCAGCAGAAACGTGCAGTTAACGTCTACCTGTATGAACTCTGCGAAAGAAACGGTTCTGGGGAGCTGGGTTTTTTTTCACCGCGCCAGTGGCTGCTCATGCGCGACACATGCAGACTTCTGCGGCCATTTGAGGAGATCACCAAACTGGTCAGTCGCAGCCATGGCGCCATCAGTGACATGGTACCTTATGCCTTCTTTCTGGAGCGTGCATTGCGTCGTGTCATTGATCAGGCTGTGGAGGAGCAGGAGCGGGAAGATGAGGAAGTCGCAATGCTGGATGAATTCCCAGGGGGGGCTACTCTATCTGAGACAAGTCAACAACAGGAGTCTGATGAGGAGTCAGAGGAGGATGGTGCCGGGGCGGATGAGCAGGAGCAAGAAGAGCATGCTTTAAACCTTTCTGGGATCCCTGTTGTGCGTGGATGGGGAGAGGAGAATGAAGAGGACGACATTATCCTGGATGATGAGCAGGAGCCAGGCCACCACACCGCTTCCACTTTAGTGCAAATGGGGGCCTTCATGCTCCAGTGTTTTAATAGGGACCCCCGTATAAAAAGCATGAGGGTCAAGGACCAGTACTGGGTGGCAACGTACTTAGACCCCCGGTACAAACACAAAATGGCGGAAATGTTACCGCCGTCGCAGAGGGCTGTCAGAATGCAGCACTTCCAGGCCTTGCTTCGAGAAATGCTGCATTCTGCTTTTGCGTGCGCTGGCAGAGGAGCAATTCCCACTCCCAGAGAAGGATTTGCGGGTACCAATCCAACAGCGCCTGCAAGAAGAGGCCGGTTTGAAGATGTGTTGGTGACTTCGGATATGAGGTCATTCTTTCAGCCGACCCATCGACAGGTGTCATCCGGATCCAGCATCAGGGAACGCCTAGACCGTCAGGTGTCCGACTACATTGGGTTAACGGCCGATGTGGACGCTCTGAGGAGTGATGAACCCCTAGACTACTGGGTGGGCAGGCTTGACCTCTGGCCAGAGCTTGCCCAATTTGCAATCGAACTGTTGGCTTGCCCCTCATCCAGTGTCCTGTCCGAAAGGACGTTCAGCGCAGCAGGGGGGATTGTGACCGATAAGCGTACTCGCCTAGCTCACCACAGTGTTAACTACCTCACATTTCTAAAAATGAATGAGGCATGGATCTCGGAGGAATTCAACACATGTGACCAGTAGACCATGTATATGTCTATAAACTATTTTTTTAATCAAGCACACAGACCTTCTTAATTCATTTGGCTCACTTCCTTGACCCAAAAAAGCACACCGTACTATATGCCCCTACCCTCCTCTTTGAAGAGGTTGAGCGGTGTCATATTTCTACTGGGGCTGCTTATGATATCCCTGTGCTGTGCTGACTTCCTCCTGGGGGTTCTTATTATGAAGGGATCACACTATCCCTGTGCTGTGCTGACTTCCTCCTGGGGGTTCTTATTATGAGGGGATCACACCATCCCTGTGCTGTGCTGACTTCCTCCTGGGGCTGCTTACGGTGCTGCTGTCAGTGCTGTATGTCACGGTGCTGCTGTCAGCGCTGTATGTCACGGTGCTGCTGTCAGCGCTGTATGTCACGGTGCTGCTGTCAGCGCTGTATGTCACGGTGCTGCTGTCAGCGCTGTATGTCACGGTGCTGCTGTCAGCGCTGTATGTCACGGTGCTGCTGTCAGCGCTGTATGTCACGGTGCTGCTGTCAGCGCTGTATGTCACGGTGCTGCTGTCAGCGCTGTATGTCACGGTGCTGCTGTCAGCGCTGTATGTCACGGTGCTGCTGTCAGCGCTGTATGTCACGGTGCTGCTGTCAGCGCTGTATGTCACGGTGCTGCTGTCAGCGCTGTATGTCACGGTGCTGCTGTCAGTGCTCTGTATTACGGTGCTGCTGTCAGATGCCTCTATCACGGTGCATGTGTCATTCCGGTATGTCACGCTGCTGGTGATCATCTCCTGCACCCTCTTCTTTGCCTACCCTGGTCCCTGACCTTCCCTCTCCTCCATTGCCTTCATTAGCTCCATAGTCCTGAATTGTTAGAACAATTTCCCAAATAAAATAAAAATGCTTGTAGTTATCGATCCCAAATTCACCTCATACATGTATTATGTCATTGTCCAGATGGTGGGACTACGTTTTACCCCCTAATAATTACCACGTGGCCGCAAATTCGACATGAAGGTTTGCAAAGTTCGCCTCCCATTGAAGTCAATGGGGCCCGCGGCGAACGTTCTGTTTCGCGAACGTTTGGGTCCGTTCGCATTTCGCGTTCGCGAAACGTCCCGTCGGAAGTTCGTCCATCACTAATCAGGTGATGTGGAAATCAGGAGTTCCAGGTCCTGATCATCAGTACAGGACCCTGGGCTCTCGGTTAGACCCCAGTCTCTGTGCTGGGAGGGTTCACAGCCTCACAGCACGCTCCCATATTAAAATCAGATATGCATATCAGCATACTGTTGGCGTCATCCCTAGTGACATATGGACTCAAGATCTATGTGTGTAAGAACACAAATCCCCGTTCTCTCAGGGGAGAGGAGACAGATTGTGTGTTTATGCTAAGTATGAACACTGATCTCTCTCCTCCCCTAGCCAGTCCCACCCCCCTACAGTTAGAACCCACCTAGGGAACACAGTTAAGCCCTTGATCGCTCCCTAGTGTTAACCCTTTCCCTGCCAGTGACATTTATACAGTACTTATAGCACTGATTGCTATATAATTGTCAATGGCCTCAAAAATGTGTCAAAAGTGTCCAATTTGTCCACCACAACATCATAGTCCTGATAATAATCACTGTCATTACTAGTAAAAAAAAAAAAAATAATAATAATAATAATAAAAAAAATGCCATAAATCTATCCCCTATTTTGTAGCTATAACTTTTGCGCAAACCAATCAATATACACTTATTGCGTTTTGTATTTTTTTACCAAAAATATGTAGAAGAACACATATTGTCCTAAACTGATTTTAATTTGGGATATTCATTATAGCAAAAGGTAAAAGATATTGTGTTTTTTTTTTCAACATCAAAACCAGCTTATTTGTTCTTGGGCTTCCCCTCCTCATGGTTTCTCATAAATCAAGTTAAATTAAATTCCATATAGTGTAGTATTAAAAAAGCACCTTCACTTATTGGAAACAGTAATGCACTTACATATTAACAACAGTATTCAGTCAAAAACATAAGCTTTCCCCACACTGATGATACAGCCAGTCATGCTGTATGTGGATAACGTCTGCTCTGTAAGCTGAGACTGCATACACTGTTAGGCACCGCCTCCTACGACATTTCACCAATATGTTGACTTTATCAAGAAAGTCACCCAGCTGCTCCTGGACACAGTATCAGTTTTTTTTTCTGGCTTTAAACATGCCTGCCTCCAAACGCCTCTGCATGGACACATAGGCTAACATGGAGGGGAGTTTAAAGGGAAAAAAACAACCACCAGATATCCCTAAGCACTATGTTTTTAACCCTCAGTGTGCATGAGGCTTTATTGTTTATTTTTTTTAGGCTCCATGCACACTGGAGCTCATTAACCTGCAGTTTATTGGAGTTTGGGTGTTTTTTTTAAAAGCCCATAAACTCCACTCTATGTTAGCCTATGTGTCCATGCACACATGGACATTTTTTAGCTTTAATGAGCAGTGGAGTTTATGGGCTTTTTTCTGAATGCCAGAAATTTGCATTCAAAGTCCCGGTTTTCACCGCCAAAAAAAGACAAACGCAGATAAACGCTTATAAACGCTCGTAAACACGCGTTAATTAGTGTTCGGCATTCTATTTTTTCAATGCATTGTGGGAGTTTGGAATGCACTGTGGGATTTTTGGAGTGTCCTCTGTGTATTTTTATTGAAAACAGCCATAAACGCTAACGCTAATAAACGCTCATAAACGCTCATAAACGCTAGTACAAAACGCTGTTAAAAGCAAGTTTTTCGACCAGCGTTTTCTGCCAACAATCTGGCGTCCAGAAAAAGCTTTTTTGAGCTTCAGTGTGCATGGAGCCTTAAAGAGTAACTCCACTTTTGCTGAGAAAAAAACATTACCGTTTGCGTGTACCTTTTGTTATTCTGAAGAAATATCTGTTTGTTTGTCTCTACCGATGTGCAAAGTGAATGAGAATGGTCGTGATTTTATACTTATCAATCAGCTGCTGTACTTGCAGGGTTCTAATGAGGAAATTGGCATGGCCTGCATCCCTTTTGGTGTGTTTTTCCCACGAAAGTGAAATTACTCGAAGTTTATGAAAAAAATAAATAAATAAACATTTATTTACAAGAAGGACTTTCTGGTTATAGTGCTTTAGGTTTAGTGATTATGATTTAGTGCTTCTTGGTTTCTCCCAGCTCTGTAGGGCCAGGCCTAGAGGTGGCTAACCCCCCCCCCCCATCTTGTGCTAGGCAAGGTTCCGTGTGACAATGGCACAAACCTGATGTCCATACCTTGGCAGTGAAACTTTTTACACTTGCCTTGCCTGGCACACATCCTGAGCTTGTAGCGGTTCCTAGGTAGGTATCCTGGCTTACATTATCTTCTAAAGCAGGCCACAGGAGTCTGTGGCTACTTCAAGCAGTCTTATCCAGTGAGTGTGTACCTGGTTAAAATTCAGTGGCAGCTCAATCTGCCTGCAAACCACCAATTTTCCCACATGCAGGAGCTCCACCTTTACCATGCTGTAGTGAATGCACTTGCAGGGCCAACAATGAGTATTTTTATGAGTATGGCATGAGAGCAGGTTCAGCAGATCTGTTGTTTTTTTACAACAGTGGCTCCTCATTCAGGGCACATATACCATTTTTTCACCATTTGAAGGGACAACTAGATAGTTAAAAACAATGTTGTCCACAGCAACCCAGGAAAACAAGGTTCCCCTGCCTCCAGAAATTTGTGGTTAATGAGATCATTAATGCTGCAGTGACTACGAAAAGACCCCAGAATTCAGACCATTTAAGAAAGTAATCATTACTGATTGAGCACCTTTTTGATCCACATCTTGCCATCACATCAGCCTCAATGTTTTTGCATGTGGCTCTTCCGTGGGAACAGTTTTTTTGTTTGCTGTAAGCCAAATCAGGCTAATTGTCTTCTTTTTGGGCCTATTTTAGTGCACTGCCTCAATCAAGAATATATTTCTGGACAGTCTCTCTGAAATAGTATAGTCTAATAGCGATTCCTTTATTTTAAACCGCCTGGTCTCTAGGGATGGGCCGAACATCCCTAACAGTTCGGTTTGCACCAGAACATACCGAACAGGCAAAAAATTTGTCAGAACACACGTACACCGTTAAAGTCTATGGGACGCGAACATTACTAATCAAAATGCAAATTTTAAAGGATTATATGAAAGTTATTGTCATAAAAGGTGTTTGGGGACCCGGGTCCTGCCCCAAGGGATATGTATCAATGCAAAAAAAAGTTTTAAAAAGGACAGTTTTTTCGGGAGCAGTGATTTTAATAATGCTTAAAGTGAAACAATAAAAGTGAAATATTCCTTTAAATTTCGTACCTGGGGGGTGTCTATAGTATTCCTGTAAAGTGGCGTATTTTTCCTGTGTTTAGAACAGTCCCTGCACAAAATTTAATTTCAAAAAGGAAAAAAAGTAATTTAAAAGTAATAGTAGCTACTGTATAATGAATTGTCGGGTCCCGGCTATACAGATAAAAGTAATTGAAAGAAATGGCATGGGATCCCCCACAGTCCATTACCAGGCCATTTGGGTCTGGTATGAATATTAAGGGGAACCCCGAACCAAAATGTGAAAATAAAATTGCGTGGGGGGCCCCCCACATTCCATACCAGGTCCTTCAGGTCTGGTATGGATACTAAGGGGAACCCTGCTGTAATTTTTTTTTAAATGGCATAGGGGTCCCCCTCAAAATTCTTCTCCGAAATGGGAGGCACCCGCCATAGAGAAAAAGATGAATGGACTTTGTGGGACATTTTTATTTATTTATTTTTAAATAAATGACTTGTCCCAAAGTGTGTCTTGTGTTTTTTTTTTTTATTTTAACACTTTTTTGGGAAATGGTACGAGTACAATGTACACTTATCATTTCAAACAGAGGGGCCGATTCCGATAAGCCACCCACCCACAGACCCCGACAACCACCGGGCAAGGGTTGTGGGAATGAGGCCCCCTATCCCCATCAACATGGGGACAAGGTGCTTTGGGGGGCTACCCCAAAGCACCCTCCCCATGTTGAGGGCATGTGGCCTGGTATGGTTCAGGAGATAGGTATGGCTCTCTCGCCCCCCCTCTTTTCCTGCGGCCTGCCAGGTTGCGTGCTCGAAAAAGGGTCTGGTGTAGATTTTTGGGGGCCCCCACTGCATTTTTTTGGCATGGGGTTCCCCTTAAAATCCATATCAGACCTGAAGGGCCTGGTATGGAATTTGGGGGGACCCCCACGCAATTTTTTTTTACATTTTGGTTTGGGGTTTCCCTTAATATTCAATGCCGTTTTTTTTCAATGACTTTTACCTGTATTGCCGGGACCCGACAATTCATTATAGCCACTAGTACCCTGTTTCCCCGAAAATAAGACAGTGTCTTATATTAATTTTTGCTCCCAAAGATGCACTAGGTCTTATTTTCAGGGGATGTCTTATTTTTCAAGAAAGAAGAATACGGTACATATTTTTTGTTGAACAAAAAAAAGTAAATTTATTACCTGTATACGGTACAGTAGTAGTGGTCATCACAAACCAGCATAACCAGACAAACTGTGAATCCTACGGTATCAAGAATTTCTTGTTACTACCATTTCCATGTACAACAATCTATGGTACATTTACTGATACTGATATTTACTGGTATGAACACAAAGTGAGATTCATTCAATGACAGTCACGTCATCATCTTCTGGAACATCATTATAACAATCCAAAACCTGGATTTCTTGGTGAATTTCTTGTGACTCCATTTCTTTCAGAATCAGTGGGCCAAATCGCTCATGTTTAGCAATAGCACTGTCCTTAAATGAGTACTTCTTGTCAAGGTAGCCTGCTCGTAGTGCATTTGCAATGCAACTGTCAGTGATTTTCTCCCATGAATTCTTCACCCAAGTCACAACCTCTTGCAGTTTAGGTTTCACAAAGTTTCCACGCTGATTTCTCTCCATTCTATTTTCAATGTAGTCGTTAATTTCCATGCGCAAATTGTCCTTGAATGGCTTGTTTATTGCAATATCAAGAGTCTGGAGATAGGCCGTCATTCCTGCGGGAATCATTATTTGATCTATTTTTCTTTCATGAAGAAATTTCTTCATGTCTTTAGCGCGGTGAGTGCTGGCTGCATCCCAGACTAGCAGACCTCTTTGGCTCCCTCGCATAACAAGCAGCAGCATTAAATCGACCCACTTCCTTATAACTGCTTGTGTGGCCCTGGCTTTTTCAGTTTCAAGAATAAAAATGCCCAAAACACGTTCAATCTTTTCCTTCTTGCCCTTAGAACTGATTAAAGGTGGGATTTTAGTGCCATCCAGACGAATTGCCAAAATACAGGTAACACGTGCACTTTCGTAAGCAGTGGAGGGAATGTATACTGAGGAGACACGCCGCTGTTCAATTGTTGTTTGAGATGATTGGCCCATAAACACTGCAGTTTCATCCATAGCAATCATGTTGGAAAGATTGTATTTAGAGAAGTCAGCATCATCAATAAAGGACTTGAATGCAAGTGCTCGCTGAATAACTTGAGCATCTTCCAGCCTAAACAGATTAGGTCTTCCAGCTCGGACAATAATGGTTGCCGACCTGATCCACACTTGAGCTTTTTAGCATTTCCCTTGTCCACTTGTTCAATGAGGTTACTGTACTCTGCTCGCCATTTTCAGACCAATCGGATATTCAACATCTTCTCTTTGCAGAAAGCAGTACGATTTTGGCCCCAAGAGTCTTCCACGATTCCTTGCTTGTACTCCATGGAGTAGCTCTTTCTTTTTGCGCTCATGTCTAGGGGTAAAAATATACCAGCACTGTTTACCAGTATTTCATGTATCAGCAGAAAAGCAGTCACCCCCTAAAGTGACACACTGGATCAGAGTGGGGATTGAAATGGGGGGATCACTTAAAATGACACAGGGGGGATCAGAGGGGGGAATCAATAAAAATGGCACAGGAGGGGGTATTACCATTTTAGAACCTCCTGTGCCATTTTGATTCCCCCTTTCTGATCCTCCTGTGCCGATTTGATTCCCCCCCCCCTCAAATCCACCATGTGTCATTTTAAGTCATTTTAAGCCCCCTCCCTCCACCCCTGTGCCAGTGGACAGTTTAGTCTCTCCCCCCTCCCACCTTCACCAGACATCCCCCCCACACCTCAGTCACCCCTGTGTATTTTCGGGGAAACACTTTACTTTAAAATGTATTTTCTTCCTTTAGAAATTAGATTTTTTTGCATTGATACATGTCCCCTGGAGCAGGACCCAGGTCCCCAAACACTTTTTATTACAATACCATGCATATAAGCCTTTAAAAAGGATCACTTTTGATTTCTCCCATAGACAATTCATTTTAGCCACAAGTAGTTTTAAATGACTTTTTCCTTTAGAAATGTCATTTTGTGCAAGGACTGTTCTAAACACGAGAAAATTGCGCCACTTTACAAGCATACTATAGACACCCCCCGGTACGAAATTTAAAGGAATATTTCACTTTTATTGTTTCACTTTAAGCATTATTAAAATCACTGCTCCTGAAAAAACGGCAGTTTTAAAAACAAATAAAAATTAATTGATACATGTCTCCTGGGGCATGACCGGGTCCCCAAAAACTTTTTATGACAATAACTTGCATATAAGCCTTTAAAAGGAACACTTTTGATTTTTCATGTTAATGTGCCATAGACTTTAACAGTGTTCCAAATTTTCCCCAAACGCCGCATATTGTTTGGTGTTCACAGAACATCCGAGCAACCAAGTTTGGCCTGAACTTATGCTCAGACTGAACTATTCGCCCATCCCTACTGGTCTCTTGCTCTGAAATCACAGCTATCAAAAAGGCTTAAAAACTATACATTAAATCTGTACAATGTTTTTTGTCTTCTGTCCCAGAAAAAACACACTGTTTTCTGTTTTCTTTTTTGCATTTGAAAGTTGCCTGCGCTCACCCTCTGAAATTGCATCCTGTTAAAAAGGACCACAATTGTGCATTTAATCTATACAATTTACTTGACATGTTCTCAGAAAAAAACCACTGTACTTTTTATTTTAGTTGAGATCTGCCTGTTCTCTCCCTTTGAACATGCATCCTAGTAACAATTATAGCATACTGTGCATCAATTCTGTACACTTTTTCTAACTTCTTTAACTCCAGCTGAAATCTGCTTGTTTTCTTGCTCTTAAATGACATCCTATCAAATAGGATAACAAATATATATCAAATATGAAAAATGTTTTTGTGTTCTGTCTCAGAAAAAATACACTCTAAATATGTATTTGTCATTGAAATCCTGACTGTCCTCTCCCTCTGAAGCTTCATCCTGGTAAAAATGATAACAAACTTTGAATCAAACCTGTACTTTTTTTGGTGTTTTTATGTCTGAAAAAAAAACACTGTGCAGTTCCTGCTCTCTCCCTCTGAAATTGTATTCTATTAAAAAGGATAACATACTGTGTAAATGACACTGGCAATGAAGGAGTTAACCACTAGGGGGCAGTGTAGGTGTTATGTATGACGTTATGTGTTTTTTTTTTATTGTAGGGGGGGTGTGGCCTGGCACGTGACGTCACTGACCGTCTTTTCCTATAAATGGGAAGAGACGATCAGTGACAGGCTCAGTAGGAAGCATGGGGAGAGGTTTTGTTTACTGTTTTGGCTTTATGGTAAAATATTTTTTTTTAAAGCCCAATAAAACAAATAGTACAGGAATGAGCCAATGAGATAGACAACTGCAGAGGAACATGCTCAAGAGCCAACGAGGTTGACACATTTTTACACTGTTTCGGCTTTATCTGTAACTGTGCAGCTAGACTTTACCTAGATCCTCACAGCATGTCTGAAAAAAAAACACTGTGCAGTTCCTGCTCTCTCCCTCTGAAATTGTATTCTATTAAAAAGGATAACATACTGTGTAAATGACACTGGCAGTGAAGGAGTTAACCACTAGGGGGCAGTGTAGGTGTTATGTATGACGTTATGTGTTTTTTTTTTATTGTAGGGGGGTGTGGCCTGGCACGTGACGTCACTGATCGTCTTTTCCTATAAATGGGAAGAGACGATCAGTGACAGGCTCAGTAGGAAGCATGGGGAGAGGTTTGTTTACACAGACCTCTCCTCCTTCTTCAGCTCTGTGACCCGATCGCGGGACACCAGCGGCGATCGGTCCGTTGGTCCCGTGGCCACGGTCACGGAGCTAAGGACTGGGTCGGGAGTGCGCCGCCACTTAAAAAGCAACGTACGGGTACGTGCTTGTGCCCAGCCGTGCCATTCTGCTGACGTATATGTGCAGGAGGTGGTCCTTAAGTGGTTAAAGTAGTATTAAACCCAAAATCAAAATTGTAATATAATGCAACTTACCAATTATTAGATGTGGTAGCTGCATTTTTTTTTAGCTTTTTCCCTCTGTTTTCACCTGGTGATCTGGACAGTAACACACTTACTGGCCAGTATTAGAGTGCCCCCACCAGTGGTGGCCCATGCATTAAGGGCGTACGGGCGCCGCCCCCTCTTTCCTGCCACCCCTGCATGAATCTATCTATGGGCGCCACTGCCTCCAGGGCGGCTGAATTACAGCAGTGGGAGGGGGGGGGGTTGAAGCACCTGATTAGAGCCATAGGCTCTAATAGGCGGCAAAAAAGGTGACCTATGAGCGCCATGCTGGCGCTGTCAGGTCACTCAGCTGTGTTAGAAAAGTGAATGAATATTTGCTTTCCTAATAGTAAAACCACCTCTCCGCCAACCAGGTGCTCGGATCTGTTACCCGTCACCTGATTGGCTTAAATTACAGGTGCTGTGATTGGACGCCAGGCGTCTAATCATAGCAGATGACTGGAGCAGGCATCAAGGAACATCGAGGAGCTGTCCCACCGAGACAGGCAAGTGCAGACAGCGGGCAGACGGGGGAGGGGGGGCACACTGGCAGCATTTGATATAGGAACAGTGGCTGCTTTTGATGGGGCACGGTGGGAGTAACTGATGGGCACAGTGGTGGAAATTGATGGGCACAGTGGCGACAATTGATGGGCACAGTGGCGACCATTGATGGGTACAGTGGGAGCAATTGATGGGCACAGTGGCGAAAATTGATTGACACAGTGGCTGCGTTTGATGGACACAGTGGCTGCGTTTGATGGCACAGTGGCTGCGTTTGATGGCACAGTGGCTTCATTTGAAAGGCACAGTGGCGGCAATTGATGGGCACAGTGACTGCATTTTAAGTGAGCCTGATTTTGTACTTTACAGCTTAGTAAATAAACCCCATTGTGTACTTAAAAGTGGGGTATGCCTGTATCAGATTTTCTGCTGATTTTTGTTTTCAGATTTACCAAAACCATGTAGTGCAAGGGCCTGCCTGATTACATACAAATTGAAACTCCTAAGGTTTGACCTCATATTACATGGTTTTGGTAAATCTGAAGGAAAAAATCAGCAGAAAAGGTGATAGTGTGTATGGGGCTTTAATCCTCATAACTAAAGACACCTTTTTAGTTTTGGATAGTGTGGAGAAGTTGTGTGTTATGCTAGGTGAGTAATCCTCACATTCTATGGATTTTTTGATAAGAGTATGTTTGAATCTTGAAAGATAATGATAAATGTACAGAGAAATAGGATGGACAGTCTGAAAGGCTTACAGTGGGCCTAAGTTGATAGAAATGTACAGCTACTGGATTCAAAATAAAGAAAAGATTCTTCTACCTTATTATCCAGAGCCAGTTTTATTTGCACATAAGTCTACCTGACCACATTCGGCACAGGAAAGTCTCATATAATGGTGGCTTGAAACATGGCCAACCGATCATGGCCAAGTCGGGCATATATAAAAATGTCAAATACAGCATGTACTCTGGACCTCTCATGGCCATCTGTTACAGCCCAAGATACTGTTTTGGCTTTATGGTCAAATATGTTTTTATTAAAGCCCAATAAAACAAATAGTACAGGAATGAGCCAATGGGATAGACAACTGCAGAGGAACATGCTCAAGAGCCAACGAGCTTGACACATTTGTACACTGTTTCAGCTTTATCTGTAACTGTGCAGCTAGACTTTACCTAGATCCTCACAGCATGTCACGTTATTCAGTAGTTCCAGACTTGTCATGGCCATCTGTCATTGCACACTTAGGAACATTTAACATGCCATAATGTTATTCTATCATACTGGAAAAAAATAAGTAATTAAAGTATAACTAAAGGTAAAACTTTTTTTGTAGTTGTGGATAGAGTGGAGAGGGATTAGCACCTGTCAGGTTTTTTAAGCTGTCTCTGTCCCCATTAGGGAGAATCACCCTCTCTATTAGTCCTGTTTACCATTATCACTGAAAGTGAAAGTAAAAGAAAATTCCAAATTTTAGGCTTTCCCTAGAACAAGAACGGAAGGGAAATCTTCCAATGTAGATACTAGATCTGGTGACAACCAGGAATTCCCACACTTTAGAGGGATTTTACTTTCAAAAGATTTTATTGAGGTATATCACAATAACATACATATGACATAAACATATTGTACACTACGTGCTGTGAGGCATTTAATACTAAAATAGGTTGCTCGTTAACACACTGAATAATCAGGGGGAGACGCAGACTGCTAATACAAGAGACTAAGGGCAGAGTGCCCTTCTGCTGGATCCTGCGGTCTCTGTGTGGTAAGGTCCGGAAATTCCGGTAGTGTCTCGTCCCCCGCAGACACCCCTATGGGCTGTGTTCTGGGGGATGCGACAACATAGAACAATGAAGAGACAAATCTGGAAGTGGACAGAGCTTAGTCCCATAATGCGACAAAGGTTACAGTGTTAATTTTCCAGGAGCTTCTAGTGAAATACAGCTAACTTATATATAATAGGCAAGAGAGGAAACAATAAACAAGGTGACTTTCACTTCCGGCTCCGTCTGGTCTGGGTAAGGTGCCTAGAACGGTCATGTAAGTTTTATACAACTTGGATGTGTTAACCAGGAAGACCAGTGTTTGTTGAATCTGGGTTCTGTCAAGTTTACTTTAGAGAAAAGAAATTCCATGCGACAATGTTCATTAAGGGTAATTATGAGCTCACTAAGGGTTGGGGGAGGGTTTTTTCCACGCACGGGCTATAAGTAGGCGTGCTGAAAGTAGTGCATGATGTACCAGAGGTAAACTGGTGGTGGGCCAGTGTTGGGAGTCCAGACCAAAGAGAGACATTCGTGAAGTCAGCTGCTGGGGAGAGTTGGTCAGGGACTGTAAAAAAGAAGAGACTTGGTTCCAAAAGGTAGCTATAATTGGACAGATCCACCAAATTTGGAACATATCCCCTGTTGAGTCGCAATTTCTCCAACACTTTGGGGAATGTGTGGTAAAGATGGCTGCTAACTTGTCGGGTGTAAAGTACCACTTATGGAAAACTTTCATGAGCGTTTCCCAATGTGTGACATTTTTGGAAATGGCTAATGGGGTACGTAGAACACAATGCCAATCTTCTGAGGAGAAAGAGTATTGTAACTTTGATTCCCAGTAGATTATGTTCGTTGGTTTAGAAAATGTAGTAGGTCTGGAGAAAAGGGTATAAATGAAGGATATGCCTTTGGTAGTACTAGCGGGGCGGTTGTAGTGTATGAGAAGATCTTTGGAGGTGGTTTCTGTAGAGGTCAAATTTTTTTAGAGAATATGTCTAATTCTGAGGTATATGTAAAAGTCTTTATGCGAGAGTCTGAATTCCGAGGTCAACTGTTGGTAGCTCTTTAGATCCGGCCGAAGGTAAAGGTCTCCAATGGTTTTGATTCCAGCGTCAAACCAGTGTTGAATAGAGAGGTCTGGGGATAGTAATTGTAGCGCCAAGAAAGGTAAACTTTTCAGTGTGTCTCCATGAATACCTCGTTGGGCATGACCTATTGTAGACCATTGTGTTATACAGGCATACACTGTGGGGAGGATTGACCGTGTGATAGGAAGAGACATCCAGATTGCTGCAAGAGTTAAATGTGGACTATTGGAAAATGCCACAGATTCTATTTGGTGCCACCTTGCGTCTGGATTCTGAGTCCAGAGTTGCTTTCCTTGATTCAGTATGACGGCCTTGTAGTATTTTTTTTACGTCTGGTGCCCCCATCCCTCCAGAGACGGTGGGTGTACACAGGACTGAGGATTTCAAATGGGGCTTACGTCCTGCCCAGATAAATGAGTCTAAGATGCGTTGGATTTTGGATAGGTCTGCCGTGAGAATTGGAAGCGCAAGGGTCCGAAAAAAGTAGAGAACATGTGAAAGGAGAAATATTTTAGTTAGAGCTATCCTACCAGCCCATGAGGCTTTTAAGGAGGTCATATTCGAGGCCAGGTTGTTCAATTTTACATACAGGGAGGCAAGATTGTTGCGAATTATTGCTGAGGAGGGGGATACCAGTTGAATGCCCAAGTATGTCATAGAGGTACTGGGGGCCCAGGAGAAGGGTGAGATTTTGGAGATTTCAAATTTAAGCGCTGGAGGTATCTCAATGCCAAGCATTGCAGATTTCGAGTGGTTCAATTTTTACATGGATACTTCACTAAAATTATTTAGAACTTTAGTCAGGGTAGGCAGAGACTTTACTGGGTC
Source organism: Lithobates pipiens (assembly GCF_037356315.1). Classification (NCBI taxonomy): domain Eukaryota; kingdom Metazoa; phylum Chordata; class Amphibia; order Anura; family Ranidae; genus Lithobates; species Lithobates pipiens. The sequence goes on from NW_027507784.1 coordinate 155,240,796, forward strand.
AGTGAGAGCTATGATTACATCGTCCGCGTATAAACCTATTTTGTGGCATGCATCTTTTACCTTGATACTTTCAATATGGGGGTGTGTGCGAATCGTCAGGGGTTCCATTACTAAGGCAAAAATCAAGGGTGAGAGTGGGCACCCCTGCCGAGTGCCGTTAGTGATTTTAAAAGGGTTGGAAAGAATGCCCGAGGTACGAATCCTCGCAGTAGGTGAGGAATATAGGCCCAGGATAGCGTTCAAGAAGTTGCCCTCTAAGCCAATTTTTTTCAGAACCGCTTCTAGGTATCCCCAATGTACTCTGTCAAACGCCTTCTCTGCGTCTAAAGATATCAGCAGAGAAGGCGTTCGACTGTATTCCGCCCAGTGGATAAGATCCACAAACCTACAGGTACCATCTGAGGCCTGACGTCGGGGGATGAACCCCACTTGGTCTGGGTGTATAAGATGGGTCATGTGTTGTGATAGTCGGGTGGCAAGAAGCTTGGCAAACATTTTCAAGTCAGAGTTAAGAAGCGAAATAGGACAGTAGTTTGCTGGGTCGTGTGATGCTTTCCCTGGTTTGTGGATGGTGGAGATGGTGGCTTCTAGGGATGAGCTTCGTGTTCGAGTCAAACGTACGTTCGACTCGAACATTGGCTGTTCGTCCGTTCGGCGAAATCCGAACACTTGGTCCGTTCGCGTCAAAATTCGCATGGCGCTCACGGCCCACAATGCACTGCGATGGCGCAGTGCATTGCTGGCTCATGATTGGCCAAGCATGCACTGTGACCCCGCATACTTGGCCAATTGCAGCGCCAACAGCGAGGAGAGCCATGATTGGCCACAGGCAGGATGCCTGTGGCCAATCATAGCTCAGGCTGTGTAGTGCACGCCCCACACTATATAAGGCCGCCATTGCGGCAGCCTCGTGTAGTGTGTTGGCGTCTGAAGCAGTGGGTGTTCTGTGTACCTTCAACAAAGTACACACCGATCGTTTTCGGCTGATTTTCTATCTTGCTGTTGTGTAGTGGTTATTGTCTGCGTGCCCTGACCGCAGTATACACCACTATATTCACCTCAACTATATAGCTAGTGATCTATCTTTAATAATAGAGCTTGCAGTCAGTAGTGTTAGGAGATAGTGCGTGCTGTCTGCGTGCTCTGTACCCAGTACATACCGCTATATCCACCTACATAGCTCTTCTCTATTTGAGCCCAATTGCCATCTGAAGGAGTTATTGGAAGTTGTGTGTGCCTCCAGCACAGCACAGTATACATCTGTATATACCCCTTTATCTCTGCTGTTCTCTGGTTATTGTCTGCGTGCCCTGACCGCAGTATACACCGCTATATTCACCTCACCTATATAGCTAGTGATCTATCTTTAATAATAGAGCTTGCAGTCAGTAGTGTTAGGAGATAGTGCGTGCTGTCTGCGTGCTCTGTACCCAGTACATACCGCTATATCCACCTACATAGCTCTTCTCTATTTGAGCCCACTTGCCATCTGCAGGAGTTATTGGAAGTTGTGTGTGCCTCCAGCACAGCACAGTATACATCTGTATATACCCCTTTATCTCTGGTGTTCTATAAAAAAGGCATCTGCAGGAGTTAGTGGGTGTTGTGTGCCTCCAGCACAATATAAACTACCCAACTGCTGTTTTACCCAACTCCCTTCAGGCCATTACCATGTCTGGAAGGCCAGCAAGGAGAGGCAGACAGGCGCGAGCCGATAAAAGAGGGCAAGCAGGCTCTGTGTCTAGAGACAACAGTGCTGGTCATGGACGCGGTGCATTGTCATCAGCACGTGGCCATGGGACATGCTTGTCCTTCTTTTCGGCAGCTGGACATGTTGAACCGCAACATGCCAACGACTTGGTAGAGTGGATGACCAAGCCCTCTTCATCCTCCTCATCCTCTCTCACCCAGTCTCAGGGTAGTAGCAAAGCAGCTGCCAACGCATCGTCTTCCCTCCTCTCAATGTCATCATCAGTGACTCCTTCCCTAGACCCACCACGTCCTCCTGAGGAGTCTCCTGAACTCTTTGAGCACAGTGTTGGGTACATGCTCCAGGAGGATGCCCAGTGTTTTGTGGGCTCTGATGATGACACTCAGCTAGAGGAAGGCAGTAGCGTGAGCGCAGAGAGAGGGGATGCTCAAGAAGGACAGCAATCTGGCAGTCATGTTCCACAAGCTGCAGCATACTGCCAGGTTTGCTACAGCGATGAAGAGGGAGGGGATGATGAGGGCACTGACTCCACGTGGGTGCCTGGAAGGAGGGAGGAGGAGGAGGAGGAGGAGGCACATGTCCAACGAGGCAGGATGCCCTCCGGGGGCCAGCTTAGGGGCAGCACACCGACTGAATCACACCGCAGAGCTCCGCCTGTGCAGAACGCTGCCTCTGCGCGTTATTCTAAAAGTTCTTTGGTGTGGGCCTTTTTTGAGACGAGTGCATCAGATCGCACCGCTGCTATTTGCAACATATGTCTCAAGCGTATCTCACGTGGCCAAAACATCAGCCGCTTGGGCACCACATGCTTGACCAGACATATGTTGACCTGCCATGCAGCTCGTTGGCAAGCGTACCTCAAAGACCCACACCAAAGAACAAAGCGGACCTCTCCTTGCTCCTCATCAGCTGGCATCTCCAACCCCACTAGACCTTCAGTCCTCTCTGAAACCTGCTCTGAGAGGAATGAAGGTGTAGAATTAGGTGTGTCACAGCCAAGTGCTTCCGGGAACTCTGCTAGCGGTACACCCACGTCCGATTATAGCAGGCAAATGTCCCTGCCCCAGCTGCTGGACCGGCGGAAGAAGTTTACTCCCAGCCATCCACATGCCCAGCGGTTGAATGCTAGCTTGGCTAAATTGCTAGCACTTCAACTGCTGCCTTTTCAGTTGGTAGACTCGGCCCCCTTCCGTGAGTTTGTACAATGTGCGGTTCCTCAGTGGCAGGTCCCCAAACGCCACTTTTTCTCACGGAAGGCGATTCTGGCTCTCTACCGGCATGTGGAAGGCAATGTCCTTGCCTCGCTGGACAGGGCGGTCAGCGGTAAGGTGCATATTACCGCTGACTCATGGTCCAGCAGGCATGGACAGGGACGTTACCTGTCTTTCACGGCCCATTGGGTCACTCTTCTGGCTGCTGGGAAGGATGCAGGACAAGGTGCAGTAGTGTTGGAGGTTGTTCCGCCACCACGCCTCCAAAATGCTACTATTGGTTGTGACACACCTCTCTCCTCCACCCCCTCCTCTTCTTCTTCCTCCATGGCCTCTTCCAGTGCTCTGTCCTCAGAACCAGCGGTGCTCCGTAGGCGTTCCAGGGGCTACGCAAGTACGCAGGCAAAACGATGCCATGCCGTGCTTGCGCTGGTTTGTTTGGGGGACAGGAGCCACACTGGGGCGGATGTTTTGTCAGCTCTGCAGGGGCAGGCCGAGAGGTGGTTGACGCCACGCCAGCTTAAGCCAGGAATGGTGGTTTGCGACAATGGCACCAACCTCCTCTCCGCCCTCCGACAGGGACAACTGACCCATGTGCCCTGTGTAGCTCACGTCCTTAACCTGGTGGTGCAGCGGTTCTTGGGCAGGTACCCCGGCTTACAGGATGTCCTGAAGCAGGCCAGGAAAGTCTGTGTGCATTTCCGCCGATCATTTAATGCCTGTGCTCGGCTGGCTGAGCTCCAAAAGGAGTTGAACCTGCCCAAGAACCGCCTTATATGTGACATGCCCACCAGATGGAACTCAACATTGGCCATGCTGCAGCGGCTGCACACGCAGCAGAGGGCCATCAATGAGTACCTGTGCGACTACGGCACCAGGACAGGGTCAGGGGAGCTCGGTTTTTTCTCACCACGCCAGTGGGGCATGATCAGGGATGCATGCACTGTTCTGTCACCGTTTGAGGAGGCCACAAGGATGGTGAGCAGTGACAGTGCATGCATCAGTGACACTGTACCTCTTGTCCACCTCTTGGAGCATACGCTGCGTGGAATAATGGACAGGGCACTTGAGGCAGAACAGAGGCAGGAAGAGGAGGACTTCCTTGCCTCTCAAGGCCCCCTTTATCCAGACAGTGTTCCTGCTGTGCCACCCATCACACAGGAAGAGGATGAGGAGGAGGAAGAGGAGGAGGAGGATGATTGTGTCAGCATGGAGGTGGAGGCTGGCACTCAGCATCAGCATCAGCAGCAGCAGCAGCAGCAGCAGTCTTGTAGGGATGATTTACAGTCCCAAGAAACACGTGGACTTGTACGTGGCTGGGAGGAGGTAGCTGCGGATCATGTTGCCCTTAGTGACCCAGAGGACTCCGGACCGAATGCCTCAGCTAACCTACGCTGCATGGCCTCCCTGATCCTGCAAAGCCTGTGGAAGGATCCTTGTATTCTTCGGATCAAGGAGAGGGACCATTACTGGCTGGCCACTCTCCTTGATCCACGGTACAAGGGTAAGGTTGCCGACCTTATCTTGCCATCGCAGAGGGAGCAGAGGATGAGACATCTCCGGGAGGCCTTGCAGAAAGGTCTGTGCAACGCGTTCCCAGAGACTGGGAGGTTACAAACTCCTGTTCCTGGACAACGTGTTGCTGAGGCATCGGTCAGAAGGAGCGGTGGAGAAGGTGGCCGTCTGACTGATGCTTTCAGACAATTTTTTAGTCCGCAGCCCCAAGGTATGATCGGTTCCAGCACCCATCGCCAGCGCCTGATTTACATGGTGCTGGAATACCTAGGGGCAAGGTCAGACTTGGACACCTTTCCCACCGAAAATCCTCTGGCTTACTGGGTCTTGAGGATGGATCACTGGCCAGAGCTTGCACAGTTTGCAATTGAGCTACTGGCCTGTCCTGCATCCAGCGTTCTTTCGGAACGCACCTTCAGTGCTGCTGGTGGCTTTGTTACCGATCACAGGGTGCGCCTGTCCACCGAATCAGTTGATCGACTGACCTTCATCAAGATGAATCAGTCTTGGATCACCCACAGCTACCAAGCACCTGAAGCTGATGTAACAGAATAATTTTTTTTCAAATACCACATCCCTTCAAGACTGCCTATGCTGATGCTGAGTGACTGTCCTGTTATGTTGATTGTCTATCCTCTTCCTCCTCCGCTGATATGTTGGAAGAACATTTCTGGTTCTGGTTGATGCCATCAGCCCAATTTTTCTGCCCCTGTTTAACAGGGGCGTTTAAGTACAATTTTTGATGCAATGCTTTGCTGCAGGGCTAATTCCTGCAATAAAACTAGAGTATATGGCAGAGGTTGCAGTGTGGTGGCACCAGCACCAGTGCCTAAGGCCCAATTTTTCTGCCCCTGTTTAACAGGGGCGTTTAAGTACAATTTTTGATGCAATGCTTTGCAGCAGGGCTAATTCCTGCAATAAAACTAGAGTATATGGCAGAGGTTGCAGTGTGGTGGCACCAGCACCAGTGCCTAAGGCCCAATTTTTCTGCCCCTGTTTAACAGGGGCGTTTAAGTACAATTTTTGATGCAATGCTTTGCAGCAGGGCTAATTCCTGCAATAAAACTAGAGTATATGGCAGAGGTTGCAGTGTGGTGGCACCAGCACCAGTGCCTAAGGCCCAATTTTTCTGCCCCTGTTTAACAGGGGCGTTTAAGTACAATTTTTGATGCAATGCTTTGCAGCAGGGCTAATTCCTGCAATAAAACTAGAGTATATGGAAGAGGTTGCAGTGTGGTGGCACCAGCAGCAGTGCCTAAGGCCAAATATTTCTGCCCCTGTTTAACAGGGACATGTAATTACAATTCTTGATATAATATTTCACAGGAGGGCCCCTTCCTGTGCCCACCCAGAGTAACGGTGAGGACTTATAGTGTTGTGGCACCAGCACCACAACCACCAAAGGTCAATTTTTCTACCACTGTTCAACAATGGCATGTAATTACAATTCTTGATATAATCGTTCACAGCAGGGCGCTCCAGCGCCCACCAAGAGTCACTTTGAGGGCTTACAATGTTGTGGCAAAACCAACACCTTGTTCCGCCATTTCTGCAGAGCATATAGGGCAGGCCCCTACTTTCAAACATCCAACTTACAAACATCTCCTACTTGCAAACGGAAGGAGACAACAGCAAGTGAGATGAAAAAAGATGGACGACAAAACAAATTATACAGGGGTGATAACCCTTCCCTATGTTTTCCAAAAAGCTTAAAAATCGTTTTTTTGACTGGAGCTACACTTTCAAAATGTACCAGTTGAAAATTACAAACAGATTCAACTTAACAGAACAAACCTACACAGTCCCTGTCTTGTTTGCACCGCCTGTATACTGCTGTTCTGAGTATATAGGGCCTGGGGGCCACAAGCATTTCCTTTTTTTAATATGGGTACAGGGTTCCCCTTAATATGCGTACAAGACCCAAATAGGCTGGTAATGGGCAGGGAGGGCTACCCATGCCATTTTTCTGAATGATTTTCAACCATATTGCAGGAACCAGATATAACATTAAAACCGCAAGCAGTTTTAAATGGTGTTATTTCAGTTAAATGTCATTTTGTGCAGGGACTGTTCTAAACACGGGAAACACGTGGCACTTCACAGGCATACTACAGACACCCCCCAGGCACCATATTTACAGGAATATTTCACTTTTTTTTTTCACTTTAATCGTCATTAAAATCAGTGCTCCCGCCAAAACGGCCATTTTTAAAAACATTTTAGGCATTGACCCATGTCCCCTGGGGCAGGAGCCAGGTCCCCAAACCCTTTTTAGGACAGTATCTTGCATATTAGCCGTTAAAATTAGCACTTTTCATTTCGAACGTTCGAGTCCCATAGACTTCAATGGGGTTCTAACGTTCGTAACGAACGTGGGGTCCGTTCGAAAGTTCTGGTACGAACCGAACCGGGGGGTGTTCGGCTCATCCCTAGTGGCTTCTAAGGATTCTAAGGATTCTGTGGGGATCTCCCCGGTGGCGAGCATTCTGTTACACATCTGAGTTACATAGATGTGGGATTAGTGGTTCAGCAAATGTTTTGTAATATTCGTTTCCAAAGCCGTCTGGGCCCGGGGTCTTGTGTAACGGTAGACCTTTAATGGCATTCCTAATTTCCTGGGGCGAAAAAGGTAAGTCTGCTGATTGTGAAGGGGTAAGGAGGGGAGGGTCACGCCGGAAAGAAAAGTCTGGATATTCGCATCAGTGGGCTATGTCTCAGTCAAGGAGTCTTTTAAGTTGTACAATTGTTGATAAAATGAACCAACGAATTGGCTATGTCCTTGGTGTTAGTCAGTCTGTTGCCCTTAGGCCGCGTACACACGCGGGGACTGTTCGCCCAACTTTGTCCGCTGAACAGTGTTTCGGCGGACAGTCCGCTCGTGTGTGGGCTTTCAGCGGACAGTTTCAGCGAACAGTCTGCTGAACAAAGTTTTTCGGAAATTCCGAAAAACTGTCCGCTGAAACTTGGTTTCAGCGAACAGTCCCCTCGTGTGTAGGCTTGTTCGTCAAACTAAGTTCCGCGCATGCTCAGAAAGGATTTACACGCCGAAAGTTGTAATGCAGTGTATAGGACGTCGTATTTTCCGTCCCGTCGTACGTGCCGTTCACGTCATCGCGCACGGTTTCAGCAAACTGTTCGTTCGTCGTGTGTGGGCAAGTCCGTCCATGCTAATTTTGAGCGGACTGTTTGCTGAAACTGTTTGACGGACAAAGTTGAGCGAACAGTCCCCGCGTGTGTACGCGGCCTTAGGGTCTTCCAAATATGAGATTGTGGATTGGGCTGTCTTACGTTTGTATTGTTGGGCTAGGGTTTTCCCCGTTTTATTTACCTGTGAGTACCAGATGAGCCTTAGTTTTCGTAAGTAAAACTCGTGTCTGTTCTGAAGGTGCTCAGTTCTGACCGTAGTTTACCTAGTTCTGCGTGGGTGGACGCAGAGGGTGAATGCATGTTACTTTTCTCAAGGGACTTTATTTTGTCTAGGAGGGTGTTAAGGGTCGCAGAGTGCTTTTTCTTCTCCTGACCCCCCAGTCTTAGTAGAACCCCTCGTATGACCGCCTTATGGGCGTTGCAATAAGTAGTGTCGTTGGAGACAGAATGTTGGTTTAACCACTTAACAACCGCCCATTGCCGATTAACGGCTTCAGGGCGGTTGTTTAACTCTGAGAGAATTCTCCAAGAATTCTGCTCACGCGCGCCCCCTGGGGCGCGCACACGAGAGCATCCGTGACCGCTGGGTCCAGTGGACCCGGCGCATCACCAATCACGGTAAACGGCCGCTCATCGCGGCCGTTTACCACGTGATCGCTCCGTCAAATGATGGAGTGATCACTTGTAAACAAGCTGGCGTCATGTTATGACGCCGGTTCCTCCCTCTCCCTCTCTGTACCGATCGGTACAGCGGAGGGGGAAGAGATCGGTGTCAGCAGCGATGTGGGCTGCATCTGCAGTGCCCACATCGCTACTCACCGAAAATTAACCCCTCAATTCCCTGCCAACACTCTGCAATACCCTGCAACACTCCGCAATACCCTGCAACACTCCGCAACACCTTGCAACACTCTGCAATACTCTGCAACACTCTGCAACACCCTGCAACACTCTGCAACACTCCGCAATACCCTGCAACACTCCGCAATACTCTGCAACACTCCGCAACACTCTGCAACACTCTGAAATATTCTGCAACACTCCGCAATACCATGCAACACTCTGCAACACTCTGCAATGCTCTGCAACACCCGCCAATACCCTGCAACACTCTGCAATGCTCTGCAACACCCGCCAATACCCTGCAACACTCTGCAATGCTCTGCAACACCCGCCAATACCCTGCAATGCTCTGCAACGCAATACTCTGCAACGCCATACTCTGAGATACCCAGCCATACTCTGAGATACCCAGCCATAGTCGGTGATACCCTGCAATACCCAGCCATAGACATCCCCCCCTCCCGCCGCCCTCCAGTGCTTCTACCGAATCGCTAATACGATCAAAGCCAGAATCTTTTTTTTTTTTTCAGGCTTCCCAGCTTAGAGGTGAGATGTGGGGTCTTATTGACCCCACATCTCACTGTAAAGAGGACCTGTCATGCCATATTCCTATTACAAGGGATGTTTACATTCCTTGTAATAGGAATAAAAGTGATCAAAAAAATTATTTTTGGGGAAAAAAATGTCAAACTAAAATAAATAAAGTAAAATGAACAATAAAAAAAATGTTTTTTTTAAAGCGCCCCTGTCCCCATGTGCTCGCAAGCAGAAGCGAACGCATACGTAAGTCCCGCCCACATATGAAAACGGTGTTCAAACCACACATGTGAGGTATCGCTGCGAACGTTAGAGCGAGAGCAATAATTCTAGCCCTAGACCTCCTCTGTAACTCAAAACATATAACCAGTAAAAAAAAATTAAATCGTCGCCTATGGGGATTTTTAAGTAGCGACGTTTGCCGCCATTCCACGAGCGTGTGCAATTTTGAAGAGTGACATATTAGGTATCTATTTACTCAGCGTAACTTCATCTTTCACATTATCCAAAAATTGGACTAACTTTACTGTGTTATTTTTTTTTTAAGCACAAAACTGTTTTTTTTCCAAAAAAAAGCATTCGAAAAATGACTGCGCAAATACCGTGCGAGATAAAAAGTTGCAAAGACCACCATTGTATTCTCCAGGGTGTTTGCTAAAAAAAACATATATAATGTTTTGGGATTCTATGTCATTTTCTAGCAAATAAATGATGATTTTTACATGTAGGAGAGAAATGTCAGAATTGTCCTGGATGCTCCAGAACGCCTGATGGCGCTCCCTGCATGTTGGGCCTCTGTATGTGGCCACACTGTGTAAAAGTCTCACACATGTGGTATTGCCATACTCAGAAGTAATAGCAGAATGTGTTTTGGGGTGTAATTTGTGGTATGCATATGCTGTGTGTGAGAAATAACCTGATAATATGACAATTTTGTGAAAAAAAAAAAAAAAAAAGTAAAAAAAATCTTGATTTTGCAAAGAATTGTGGGAAAAAATGACAACTTCAAAAAACTCATCATGCCTCTTACTAAATACCTTGGAATGTCTTCTTTCCAAAAAGGGGTCATTTGGGGGGTATTTGTACTTTTCTGGCATGTTAGGGTCTCAAGAATTGAAATAGACCGTCAGTACTTCAGGTGTGATCAATTTTCAGATATTGGCGCCATAGCTTGTGGACTCTATAACTTTCACAAAGACCAAATAATATCCACCAATTTGTACTTATTTTTACCAAAGATATGTAGTGGTATAAATTTTGGACAAAATTTATGAAGAAAAAATTACTAATCTGCTAAATTTTCTAACAGAAACAAAGAAAAATTCATTTTTTTACAGAATTTTCTGTATTTTTTCTTTTATAGCACAAAAAATAAAAAACCCAGCGGTGATTAAATACCACCAAAAGAAAGCTCTATTTGTGTGAAAAAAAGGACAAAAATTTCATATAGGTCCAGTGTTGCATGACTGAGTAATTGTCATTCAAAATGCGAGAGCACCGAAAGCTGAAAATTGGTCTGGTTATTAAGGGTGTTTAAGTGCCCAGTGGTCAAGTGGTTAAAGTAAAGTACTCATCTATGGCGGATTTGACCTGTTCCCTAATGTTCTTGGTGCTGATTAGGTTGGCGTTTAAACGCCACAACGTAATTGGGGTGGTAGATGGGGAGAGATTGAGGACCATTGAGATAGGAGCATGGTCTGACTCCAATACTGGTGGAGGAAACTGCTTGGAGTAACACTTTGGAGGTCAGGAACAGGTCAATCCTGGAATAGGTTCTCTGGACATTGGAATAAAACGTATAATCTCTCTCAGTACCATGTTGACACCTCCAAGGGTCATAGAAGTCTTCTAAGTGTATAATGGAGGAGAGGGTTGTAGCCCATCTCCTACGGGGGGTTGAGGAATCAAGCGTGTGATCTAACACCGCATTGAAGTCCCCGCATAAAATGGTTTGGTCTTTCAGATAGTGTTGTATTTTGGCAAGAATGGATTTAAGAAAGGGCTTTTGGTGTGAGTTAGGAGCGTATATGTTAACAATTACCAAGGGCTTGTTATCAAAGTGTGCAGCTAGTATTAGGAATCTTCCTTCGGGGTCTTGTTCTACGTTATAAACTGTGAGTGCTACAGTGGATCGTACTGCTATCATTACGCCTCTGACTTTTTTGTTTCTGCGGGAGTGGAAGATATGTGGGTACCGCTTATTGGTACATTGTGGAGGGTTCAGGGAGGACAAATGGGTCTTCTGGATGCATAAAATGTCAGATCGGGAGGCAGTTGCTTCCCTCCATAAGAGGGATCTCTTGGATCTCTTGAAAGGACTATTTAGTCCTTTAACATTAAGGGACTCATTACTGAGTACAGTGGTCAAGATGGTACTGAGGTTGACTGTGTCTTATGTGGAGGCAAGTAGTGGTTAGTTACACGGTATGCATATAAGAAATCGTTAACTTTGACAGCAACTAGCAGTTGTCACAAGAAAATAACAGGAAATCAAGAAGGCAAAGAAACTGTGCTGAGGCTTCTATATCGCTAATCGGGTGATATAGAGGCGTAAGTCACTCTATGGAACGGTTCCTTTAGGAACAATAGGTAAAGAAAAACAATGTGGAACAGTAACTTTGATGTAAAACTATGGAGAATGCCGTGTGCTTTGCACACAGTGGCAGTCTGGCGTGGAGGGTTCAAGGTAAATGAGACGTTCACCCACACTCTCATGTTAACTGAAGACCAACTAATGAAGAGGGCAACCGGAGAGGTTACTCCATTGTCATCGGAGAGTTAAGATTTCATTTTTGTAGCCCATTTAGTAGGAATCCTGGAGGACCTAGTATTCAGAGGTGGCACCGGAGGTATGTTGGGTGAGATGCCCCAGTTATGCAGCTGTTTGAACCCATCCTTAGGGGTTAGGAAGGCAACTTGTTGTTGCTGGAAGCTTACAAGGAGTTTAGTGGGGAATCCCCATTTGTATGCAATTTTGTGCTCTATGAGAATCGCAGTAATTTGTGAAAATGCTTTGCGCGCCTGTGAAGTGGCGGCCGAGATATCATTATACAGCTGAATTTTAGTAAAAGTTTCAGGAAGGTTGCGTATGGATCTCACGGCCCTCATGATCTGCTCTTTAGAGTGAAAGAAGTGTATCCTAGCCAGGATATCTCTGGGTATAGAGTCGGGCAGGTGTTGTGGCTTGTGGATCCTATGAGCTCTATCAATGAGGAGATCCTGCGGTGTCAAGTTAGGTATAATTTTGCGAAAAAGTTGATGCAGGTTGCGAATTATTTCAGGAGATAATACAGCTTCTGGCACCCCTCGGATTTTAATATTATTCCTCCTTGAGCGGTCTTCGAGGTCTGCGACTTTAAGACGCAGTTGGTGGATAGCTGCAGAGTGTTCGTCCTGAATGTCAACCATAGTGTTATGGGAGCTGGTGGCTGCAGAGAGATGCTGCTCAATGTGGTCTATGCGATCTTCCATGTCATCTACTCTGTCCAGCAAATGGTTAATTGAGGATCTAAATTCCCTCTGCATGTCTGCTTGTAGAGAGAGTAGCATGGCTTTCAAGGTATGTTCAGAAGCAGGGCTGTCAGAGGTGTTGTATGCTGCCAGAGAGGTGTTGGATTCACCTGCTGCTGCTGTGGAACTACAGGTGTCAGCATCATGTTGCCGCTTCACTGGGGGAGGCTTAGAGGGAGAGTGTGCTGGAGACATGGCTGGTCTCTTACCTCTGTCAGCCGGTGATAGGCAGGGCAGGCGCTGCTGTTCCCCAGACTCCTCCATGTCAGAGAGGGGGTCCTCTGTGGACGCTGGGGCCGCCGAGGCTGCGTGTGTCTCCTGAGGCGCAGGGACTCTGTCCTGGTCGGCGCCATCTTGGGCCTGTGCACTGGCGGGCTTCATGTAAAACGCTGAGAGTTTTCTCGCTCTGTGGGCGGCGGATCTGCCGCGGGTCATGTCCCTGGTGATGTGCGGTGGTCTCTGGCTCTCCGTGGGATGGATAGGTTAGGCTGATGGAGCTGGATGCTGGTTGTAGCTTGGTGGATGCGCGGAGCTCTGTGTCTATGCGGCCATTCCGGTCAGCGGCCAGGCCCCCCCACTTTAGAGGGATTTTTATCTCACTTACTTCTTTGGTTGTGGGATAGGAAGTAAAGGGGAATCTCCTCAATAGGATACAGGTGGCAAAAATAAACCTTACAGGGGGTTATACCTCTCCCTTGTGCTATCCAAAATAAAAATTGGCTTTACTCAATTTTTTTAGGTTTGTGAGAATATTCTGTAAGTCTTTTGGTCCAGTGCTTGGCACATGGTTTAAACCTGTCTTGTACAATCTGCATCCCCTATATATATATATATATATGTACTGGAATTTTTATTTATTTTATACTAGTAATAGTGGTGAATAATCACAGCAGAAGTGGCCTACCAGCAGGCCCTTGTATGAGCAAGTGCAGAATTACATATATATGTATATAGAGATAGAGATAGATAGATACATGATCCTGTACAGGACAGCCTCCCTGTAGCAGTAAATCTTCTATGGGGGGGTCAGTAAGTGGATAATTCACATCTTTTATTTAGTCTAGTATGTTTTATTCGCCACCTTCTAGGGGTGTTTTCTGGCCCTCAAAATGCATTGGATCTGTATTATTCTCGTTCAAAATTTTTTATTTTATGTTAAAATAAATTACATGTACAGAATATAAGGCAAATTATGTGATACCAGAAATAAAAAGTAGACATATTGAAGTACGGATGATACAAAGCAAAGAAGAATTTCAAGATATTCTCGTGGGAATGACAATAAATGGCCTTATATATTTTAGAATTTGAAAACATTCTTATAGCTGAGTTTTAAACATTTTAATCCCAAGAAAATATAAATATGTCTAAAATAAAATATATGATTTTAAAGTTTTGACCATAACTTCTAAAGTATGTTTATAGTAAGTATTATATAGTAAGGGAAGAACATAAAAGGTATATAGGAGGGGAAGGGGAGGGAATAATTCTCCGGAGGAGGTTTTATATATCATCTAATGGATCTGTATTATTCACACCTTGTATTCTTCTATTCTAGTTCATATTGGAATAAATATATATCTGGACAATTAATTACTGGTGTGGTGCTTAAATCTCAGCTTTATTATTTCCAAGCCAAGGACACTATGGGAATCTTTTACTAAGGGGAAGTCCAGAATTCAGATTTCATGTTCAAATACCATCACAACTCCTATAATAATAGAATAACGTTACTACTTTTTCCATTTCCCCTTAAAATACAAATTTGACAGGTGTTCTAGCTTACCATTATGTGTTGTCGGAAATTCCGATCATGTGTGGGCTCCATCGGACTTTTTCCATCGGAATTTCTTACACACAAAGTTTGAGATCTGGATCTAAAATTTTCCGACAACAAAATCTGATCGTTTAAATTCCGATCGTGTGTATACAATTCCAACGCGCAAAGTGCCACGCATGCTCAATAAATTACGAGACGAAAGCTATTGGCTACTGGCCTCTTTATAGTCCCGTCGTACGTGGTTTACATCACCTCGCTCTGAACGATCGGATTTTCCGACAACTTGGTGCGACCATGTGTATGCAAGACAAATTTGGGCCAAAATCCGTCAGAAAAAATCTGATTATGTCGTTGGAATGTCCGACTGACAACTAAAGAAAAGCACTACTAAAGAAAAGCTTTCTTGATGGAGAGTTCCCCTCATTTCCTGACTGATAAAACCACTGCCACCAACACAAAAAGTGAGGGGAAGTCCCTATAATGAAGTCCTGGATAGCAGTAAAAACCAGGCAGGAGTTATAATCCTTTCCCACGCCATTTAAAGCTGGACATGCACTTCAAGATCATTTACCCTAGTGTCCCAATTTACACTGCCAGGTGCAACACAGAGAGGTCAACATTTTGCAATGGGGTCTCCATAATTTGAAATCAGCGGCCCCCTAAATTCAGATGAAGTCTTTCTAACTGGCAGACAGACAGCAACTGATAACAGTCTGACAGTGTATCCAACACTTTCCTACTTAAAAAAACAAAGCAAAATACAAATAATTTTGGCCAGAATTAAGCCTTAGCTGTGAAATTCTTTAGTTAATATATTTAATTGTTCTATTTAATATCCATTATTCCAATGAGCATCAACACTTTTTATTAATTCAGCACTTGTTTAGTGTTCTATGATGACTGTATTTTATGATTGTAACCATTTTTGATGGTTGTATAGACCCACAAGCTCTTTTAATCTATCCATGTAATAAAGTTCTTGTTTTATACAGTACTTAATTGTGCTACCTCACTCTTTATATACACAGCTGTTAAAGTTCCTAATTACTTTTGGAAGGGCGTTTTCTCCCCTTTCTGTCTACAGGCAGTCCCTGAGTACAAACAAGATAGGATCTGTAGGTTTGTTCCTAAGTTGAATTTCTTTGTAAATTGGAATAGGTACATTTTAAGTGTAACTTCAGCCAATGAAATAATTTAATTTTTTGGATAGCATAGGGAAGGGTTAACACCCCTGTAACATTTGTTTTGCTGTCTGTGCCCCTGTTCAGAAGATTTCTCCTCACTTTCTGTCCCTGTGACAATTGAATTTTTTAAATTTTGGGTTGTTGTGGAAACAAGAATTGATAAAACAGCTCCAGCGGAGACACCTTCTTTTTCATAATAACTCTTATGCCCCGTACATGCGACCGTATTTTCCGATGACAAAACCCTGGATTTTTTTTCGAAGGATGTTGGCTCAAACTTGTCTTGCGTACACACGGTCCCACAAATGTTGGCTCAAAATTCTGAACGTAAGAACACAGTAACGCATACGACTGGACTATGAAAAGGAAATTCTGCTAATCTCCTGTTTATCTCGTGTTAGAAGTTTGGTGAGAGACTATTCACGCTTTTTCAGCCTTGTGCTTTTCAGTTAGTTTCTGCTTGTCTGTTTGTGCTTGTGGGTTCGTATCTGTTCTTCAGTGTGTGTTGTCATTTCATCCTGTCTTTCAGTGTGTTCTATTTATAGTTTGCTTCTGTTTTTCAGTGCATTCTTGCCTGCTCGTTTCTTATTTTCAGCTCATTCTTCTCGGGTCCTTTGTAATTTTCAGTGCGTTCTGTTAGTTTGTTCTGACCAGCTGACCGTTTTCTAGCCATGTTGCAGTTACGTTCTCATCTGAGAGCTCGTGCCATTGTTGGGCTTGGTATTGGAGTTCTTGTTTTGACCCAAGTCCAGTCCATGAACAGGGCGAGGAGGAGTTCATGGACCAAGAATTGGTTACTCCAGCGTGACCAATTCTCTCACATGCCTTTGCTGCGGGAGATCCAGGAGAATAATCCTGATGATTTCAGAAATTATCTCCAGATGACGGACCCTGTTTTTCACCATCTGTTGCCTTTGCTGTCCCCTTATAATACAAAGCAGGACACCTGCATGCAGCAAGCCATCACTCCCGAGCAGAAGCTCATTCCTACCTTGCTATACTTGGCGATGGGGAGAAGTCTCCAGGATATTAAGTTCACGACTGGGATCTCTCCCCAGGCTCTGGGAATCATTATTCTAGAGACCTGTTCTGCTATCGTACAGGTCCTGCAGAAGGACTATATTAATGTAAGTTTTATCTTTAACATCACATTCTATGTATTTAATGTTTGTTAATGTATTGTATTTATTTCATCATTACATAATTACTATGATTGTAATATGCGGTGAATATCCTCTTTGTCCTCATGCATGCTGGAAGCTTTTAATGCTCCTTTTTTGTCCTTCATGCATATTTTCCATAACTAACCTCCCCAGCATGCTATCCTGGGCCCATACACACCTAGCCTAGTCTCTTAACAATGTATTTTGTCATCTCCATTGTAGTGCTTACCCTAAACACCCCCTAAAAATGTGTCCAAATGTTATTGTTGTCCCTAAATTCAGGCAGAGTGCAAGAGGCTTTGTTTGAGGGGCCAAAGCTAATTTTGAACTCTCCCTCCCCCAACCGCTAAGTCAAAAGATACCAATACTCCATCTGCTGACTACATCTGTTGCCAAACCCAAAAACACTATACCTACCTCTTTTCTGGTCATATTTTGGATGAATTCACCAAAGCATGTAGTGCAAGGGCCTGCTTGAATACTTTTAAATGGTACTGTTTCAAGTTTTGTTATACTATTATCTTGATAGGTAATTGCAGAATGTTAAAAATTGGCTTAAATTTGGACAGTGTGTATTCATATTTTTGGATTATGACACTTCTTACCTGTCCAGTGGGCTGCCAATAGTGTAAAGTAAGGAAGGGCTGGCCAAAGTAATACACATTATTTATGCATTCAGCTCTCAATGAAGTAGAGAGGGTTACCTGTCCAAAACATCTCCCCCGTACCCTAATTTTTTTACAATGGGCCATCCATTGTAAAATTACATATGTAATGTAATTTTTATCCTTGGTTTTTTTCACTTTCACCCTAAGGTCAGTGATATGCACACCAAGGGGTGGTTCCTTCCCTTAATGTCATTTTCTGCATGCCCCTGCGGGTGGGCGGTCCAACCCGGTGGGTCACCACTTGCCATGATACTCTCGTTTTAGGTAACTATTTTTTCTGGGCTGAAGCTACATAATATGTGACATCTTGTCGTATTTGATTTGCACACTAGATGGCACTGGTCGAGCTACAGAGTATGCCCTTGTTTACTTTAGGGAATATTAACCTTTGTGCCATTAAAATCATTGGACTGTTGGTTATATTTTTGTTATGGTGTTTGGTTATATGATTGGATGGAACTGGGCCATCCCCCTTCTATTTTTGATTAGGAGCTTGCAGTACTGCCTTTGGAGTTATTCATGGGCTACTGTATTGTCACTGAACGCATGCTCCATTCGTGTGGGTGTGCACATAGATGCGTCATTGCGAATGCTGCAGGACCGATTGGCGCATGCATGTGCACGACGGTGCTAGTTTGCAAATGCGCGAGTGCGCATGTGTAGGTGCTCTCGCCGCATATGCAAACATGAGACGCACACACAATTAAATCATCATATGGCGCAGGTGTGGCGCCATTAGCCAGTATTTAAACCCCTCTATTACAGTGCAACATTGAGCTGCATTTGATCAAGACGTGGCGCTTTATAGGACCTCCTTTCTGGCAAGTAAATGTTTGAGAGTGAGTTTGGAACTATGTTTATTAGTTGCAATTGACCATAGCTCTCATTCGATGTATTGTGGTGCAGGTGCTTCTGACTAGGGATCCAAACAAACAGGGGACCTCCCGGGAGCCATATTTTTGGTTCGAATCCATGTTGGCGGGAGTTTTACTTTACCCCCTATAACCCGTTGGGGTAAGTGTACTTTGGATCCATATTTTTTGCGTAGATACTTGTAGTTTTATTTTGGAATGGTCCGTTTATATAGAAAGGCTTCCGGGCCTGATCTTTTCTGATGTTGTTGCTCTCCCATTGTTTTGCACACTAGGAATGCTAGCTTTATACACCATTTCTTCCCCCCTTTTTGTATCTGTTCCACTCTGATTTTTAGGAAGGGTGGGTGTTCGTTGCAAGCATTTGATCCAATTGACCAACACCTGTATTTTTATTTATTTATTATTTTTTGTTTCCAACAGAGGTGGTGGATTCTGAATTTAGAATTCACACCAGCCTGCACACTACCAACCTGCCCAGCTGCAGCTACATTTTATGCTCTCACATCCCATTTAGGATTGACTTCATCATGGTATGTGGGACCCATTTTTTTGGGGGGGTCGTTGACCTGTGTGGGGCATGCAGGGTATGACATGAACTGTATTTATTTTTGGGTGTTGCCTATCTTTTGACATGTCTCTCTCTCATTTTTTCCTCCTACTCTCTACCCCTGATGAAAGTTTTCAAGCAAAACTGGAAACGCATTGGGTTTTGGGGTGTCATACTTTTATGAGAGCACACTGTTGTTGTGATGTTCTAGTTGTTTCTTGTATTGTATTGTATGTTGCTCAGATGCTAGACGTCTGTTTTTACTTTTTTGTATCAATAAACATTACATTTTAACATTTTCCATTGCATGTGTTGGTGGTCTGACAAAGTCCCATACAGGTGGTTCTTCTTGGTCTATATTTAGGGACGGGACCACCACACTGCTATTTCTGACACAGTGGGAGACACTTTTTCTTGTCTTAATATTTATATAAAACCTTAAAGAAATAACGAAAAGTTTTTTTATTTGGTTAGATTTTTTTTCAACATCATTGATGTTTTCCTTGACCTTCTCTAATTCACGATTGCACACCATTATTTCACTGATCAGGATCTGTGCACTTGCACTGTTGAAGTGAGTTTCTTATTCCACAACATTACCTAAAAAAAAAAAAATACACACCATGTATTATAAATATGCAGGCATACATCTATTACTTGAAGCTGTGGTCTCAGACACTGACCTGTTGTGGTCAGTATTTTGCCCACTTTCTGAACCTTGGAATCCACATCTTCATGGTGTGTGAGGATTTCCCCTTCTTCCGAGGGTGTGAGGTTCATGGTGTCCTCAGATGCCCCCATTTTTGTCTCCTCTATGTGAATACAAAAAAGTTAAACTTAGCACACAGAGGCTAAAAATTGTGAAATATGAAACATTGCTTGGAAGTGTCGTCCAATTGTCTGTATTGGCTGAGTTCCAAGCTGAAGACATGATTTTTTTTTTCCCTTTCCAAAGCTGGAATACTTACCTGTATTATTAGGTTTCACACATGGAGAGACCCCTAGTATCCACTGGAGCACCTGCGTGGGACACCATAAAAAGGGTGTTCTGGTGTCTCACACTAGTGTTCCTGCGTCCAGATGTGTAAACAGCTGTTGAGTGTCCTCTCCTTACGCTGAATCAAGTTTGCATATCATTATAGTTACAAACACATCTAGACAACAATGTACGAAATTTATTTTCATACAAATAGGCATGAATGAACGTAGTTGACCTGCATCTGCCAAAAAGTATTAGTATTAGTGGTCAAATGAAAGATGTTTACTATGAACGATTACTGTACCCATGAACCTCAAAATTGTCAATTTAAACTGTACAACAGTAAAGAAAAGCACATGGAGCAGCACTAAAGTAATAATAACAATAGGAACACACAACAAATACTTACTTTTTAGCAGCAGTTTCCTGAGCGTTCTGTACTGATCATGCTCCCTCAATTGCAGATCTGACCAGCGTTTCCTCAATTGTGCCAAAATTCCTGCGCAGACTTCTCACAACTTTAGTCAAGATCTTGGCCTTTTTCACATTTGGGTTTGGGTACGGTCCATACTTCCCATCATAGTCGGCCCTCTTCAAGATGTCCACCATCTCCACCATCTCTTCAAAGGACATATTCGTGGCCTTATATCTCCTCCTGGATCGGGAACTGCCTTGCTCAAGGCTTTCCTCCTTGCTGCTGCTCTCTGCATGCACCTGCTGTCTCTCTGTCATGTGCTTTCCCACTGTGCCGAAAGAGAAGGGGCAGGGACTACACTAGAAAATAGGTCAGGGGTGGAGTTTCACGCATGCGCAGTGTATATAACTCATAACACACGTGCGTCTTACGTACAATCTGTGAGTGGAGGATGGAGTACAGTAAGCACAGATCGTGCAAACGAAGATACAATTTTAACTTGGGGCATAAGTGGTTAGTGGTCTATACTGCTTATAATTTGAGGTTTATATCGGGACAAGATTAGGAGAGTTTAGCCTGACATTAGGGTCTGTTTTGTGTTGTGTCTTGCAGAGAAAATGGATACATTTACAGACCCAGACTTCTTGCCAAAAGTCATAGACAAGTACAGGGAGCTGCTATGTCTCTGGCAAGTCAAAAACAGTGACTACTCCAACAAGCTAAAGAGGAAGGCAGCGCTGGAGAAACTGTTGGAATTGGTGAAGCCGGTGACTCCCACGGCAGACATCAACTATTTAAATGCCAAAATTGGTAGCCTGAGGAGCACATATAATAGGGAGCGCAAGAAGGTCCAAGATTCCATGAGATCAGGAGCAGCAGCAGATGACATTTATGTACTCAAGCTGTGGTACTACGACAGACTGCATTTTTTGTCAGACCAGAGTGAACCCAGGCCATCACTATCTACACTTCCTTCCACACTTCCTTTCACACTTCCTTCCACATCAGATGAGGCTCCTGAAGTCCAACCTGGGCCTTCCACCCACAAAGATGTGGAGGAGCCCAGCTTGAGCCAGGTATAGCATTGTTGAACATATTTCTTGTCAAAAATTGAATGATATTAACTAGATGTTATTATTGAACTAATTTCTGATTTAACATATCAATAGAGAATAGTAGCCAAAAATGATTGGGACAAGAATGAAAAATGCTGGGGTCAGAATGATAGTCTTTTCTATTTGGTAACATTCAATTTGCAACAGTCATGAGCTCAAAATTGTGTGTGATTGATGACCAAAAAACTAAAACTATGTGCCATTTTCATACACAGGTAAGTCTCAGCCAGTAGGAGGCAGTGGAAAGTCTCAGCCAGGAGGAGGCCGTGGAAAGTCTCAGCCAGGAGGTGGCCGTGGAAAGCAGCCTGACCGAATCCCAGGTTCCTCCCCTCCGCCTTCCAACAAAAAGGACCAGGAAGGCCTTCTCCGTCCTGAAAGCTGGCAGCACATATTTTCACTGCAACTAAACTGACCATAGCGTGGGCTTGGAAGACCCCAGCCCTCAGCTTTGAAGCAGTTAAAAACTGTGTGAACGACATCATGGTGAATGAGAAGCTCACTGCCGTATTATCGGGCACCCGCGCTAAGTTTCTCTGGGTTTGGCAGCCTTGGGTGGCTCATATCCGCCCCTCAAGATTCGACCCGACACTCCTCTCCCTTTAATAACTCACTGTTCCTCCCACCCCAGGGACACCCCCACCCTCAATGACCTTTCATTCATTCTTTTTGCACTTTCTCTGTCCCTTTAGCACGCAGGTCTGACCCTGCTGGGACTGGATACTTGATAAGACGCAGTTTATTTTCCATACTAGGGAACGTTACACCTCCCTACATAAGCAGTCTAGGTTGATCTCCTTCTTCTATAATAATTTTATTATAAAGTTATCCCGCTATATGATTTACATTTGAAATGGAACGACAATAGGAACACAACCCTAGACTGACAGTGTGTGGTCTTGCCATGACTTATGGGGTGTAGACACCTTTGTGCAGTCCACCTAAAACTTTCCTTGGTCTCTTATGGACTGGCTTGAATTTTTTTGAATCTTGGACTGATTTTCTGGTATCCTACAGTTGAACACTTCTTTGTATACGTTATGCTCATTACTGTTTCTGTACTTTTTCAATGATGTAAATATTCAATAAACTCTTTGTATAAAAAAAAAAAGGACCAGGAAGGCTAGGAACTTGGAGGAGTCAGCGACTACTTTGATTCGGCAGGCTACTGCGGTCCTCACAACAACCCCTGGTTGCCCCGAGTCATATGGTTGTCTGACAGCCAGTAAATAGGAACGAATGGAGGAGGGCCAGCGTTTCATCTATGAGGAGATAATACTTCAGGCAGTAAACAATGGGACAAGGGGCAAACTCACAATTAAAAGCCATCTGTGTGAGTTGGACCATATTACTCCTTCACCACCTCCAGCAACACCACCAACAATACAGCCACCCAACCACACCACAGCATCATGGAAGCATGGAAGGAAGTGTTGCGAGTGATGGCCTGGGTTTGGTGTGGTCTGGCAAAAGACACAGTCCTGGACCATATTGTGCTCCCTATTAAATTGACTCCTTATGTTACCAATTTTGCCTGTCAAATAATTGATGTCTGCCCTGGGGTACAAAGGCTTCACCAACTCCAACTGTTTCTCTCGCATTGTCTTACTCTTTATTATTTATGACCCCTAATAAATGTAAAAATTTGTATTTGACAAATACTTGACTATGTGTTTTTTTTCAAACAGGACAGTTTTGTTTGTGAGTGAGCTAAAAAAATACAAGATAATAATTGTGTTGTGGTAACTTGACACACAAAAACGACAAAAAATATTATGGAGATGATTAAAAAAAAGATTATTCTGGAGATCTGGAGAAATAAAAATAAGGCAATCACTATAAAAAATAATTAAAAAAAAAGAGAATTCTTGAGATCTTGATAAAAAAAACAAAGATTATTCATGAGAAATAATAAAAAATTTGTTTGTCAGAATGCTGTTTGAATATCAGCAGCAACGCAACTTCATTATTATAGCATTATAAAGAATAAGAGAATGCGCTGCATTGAAAGATTTCAAAATTTGCAGCACTACAAATGTGCTATCTCCATTATGAATGCTAGTTTTACAAGTTATCGGAAAATTTGAGAACCTGCTCTCACACATTTTTTTGCAGAAATTTCGACAGCAAATGTTCGATGGAGCAGACACACGGTCAGACCTTCCGACAACAAGCTCACATCAAACATTTCCATTCAGAAAATCCGACCATTTTTACGTGGCATAACAGGAGTGAATTTTCCTTCCTAGATTTCCTCTCACTTCCTGTTGTCTCCCTTGGCTTGTAAGTAAGAATCGGTATTCATATTTATCTTGGGTTGGCCATTATTGGACAGATGACAAGGTTTCAAGCAATATTCTTTAGTGACTGAACACTACAGAAAAATGTTGTAGTTATTTTATGCAATTTTCAGGATGATTAGTGTTCTTTCTGATTGTTTATTCTTTGATCAGTAACTTAAATTGTAGTTATTCTGAATGTTCAATTCCAATTTGTTTTCTAAATTGTTTTCAAACTGTTTTGACGGATATCACTTATTTCCTATGTTGTTGGCAATCACATTTGTACCTAAAAGGCTTTGCCATTGTTCTTCAAATAACCGAAAAAAGCTGTCAAATCATCTATGAATTTTCCCATAAATGAACAGTCAATTTTAGGATACCCACAGATAAGGGATAACAGTGTAACTGTTAGGATAAAACTCGAGTCATTTTGTAAAAATACTTTTTCTATTTGTTTGACCCAGTAGGTGCTGTATAACAGAAACATTTTTTTTTTACTTAGGCCAGTGCTTCTCAACCTTATTTCTGTCGAAGCACCCTCTAAAATGTGGCACAATCTTGAAGCACCCCATTCAAAAATATAAAAAATGTAACTAATAGTTTTACATATTGCGGGATCATCCACACACGTAGGCCACTCAAAAGTAGAGGTGATTTATTCTTACAAAGCAAATACATCTTTGCACACTGGTACAGACTGATATTCCATATTGTTAGGATGCTGGCCCACATGGTGCCCAAGGTTGTAATGTTGCACGATAAAAAACCTTAAGCCTTTTGTAACAAAAATGGCAAGCTTGATCCACCCGTTGACTTGTTGACAGTTTTTGGGCATTTTGCCAAGGCACCCCTGAAGAACCCTTTTTGCCTGGGTACCCTGGTTTAAAAAGTCTGATTTAGGCTTTTGGATGCATCTGCACTGTTCTGCTTTCTTCTTCTTTCCTGCCAGTTGTTGGGCTGACAGGAAGAAATTCCCAGGATCTCAGTGGAATGTGGGTCTGAATACACAAACTGCGTGGAACTGGGGGTTAGGGTCATTATTAGGGATGGGCGAACGGTTCGGCCTGAGCATAAGTTGTTCAGTCGTACGGTGAACATCCAAACAAACATTTGTTCACCTTCTCTGAACCAACCACAATGCATTGCAGCTCTGAACAGTGCATTGCAAGCCCTGATTTACTGAAGCAGTGAAAGTTTCAGCCAATCAGGGCACAGAGCACTGTCAGAGTCATGATTGGACACTGTCATCATTGCTTTATGCAAACATGGCTCATTCCTGACTAACAGTGTAAAAGTATTCTTTCAATGGCAGCCATTTTCAGTGTAATTTTGGGGTGGTGAGAGATAGAACAGGGCTCTGTTCAGTGCTATTAGTTATTGTGCTATACTGTGCTATTTTGCTTCAATTGTCAGTGTAGAATATGAGTTTAGTGTCAGTCTAGGGATAGTGTGAGTGTAGTGAGGAAGATCATCATTCAGCTTTGCATAGTGTGCAACTAGAGTAGGGACATCTCAGATAGTTTCACTGTAGTGTAGTGAGACCGTGTCATTCATACATACATTAGTGTAAAGTAGGGACAGTTCAGATAGCATCAGAGTTGTGGCGGTTGAACACCATCTATTTGATTGCGTTACAGCAAGTTTAACGCCATTCACTTCTGTGTGCATTACTGCTAGTTTAACGCCATATAGTTTTGCGTGCGTTACTGCCAGTTTAACGTTTTATAGTTCTGTGTGCATTACTGCCAGTTTAATGCCATATAGTTTTGTGCGTTACTGCCAGCTTAATGCCATTTACTTCTGTGTGCGGTACTGCCAGTCTAATGCCATTTACTTCTGTGTGCGGTACTGCTAGTTTAACACCATATAGTTCTGTGTATGTTACGGCCAGTTTAATGCCATTTACTTATGTGTGCTTTACTACCAGTTCAACGCCATATAGTTTTGTGTGCATTACTGCTAGTTTAACGCCATATAGTTCTGTGCGCATTACTGCCAGTTTAATGCCATATAGTTTTGTGCGTTACTGCCAGCTTAATGCCATTTACTTCTGGTGTGGTACTGCCAGTCTAATGCCATTTACTTCTGTTTGCGGTACTGCCAGTTTAACGCCATATAGTTGTGTGTACTTTACGGACAGTTTAACGCCATATAGTTTTGTGTGCCTTATTGGCAGTTTAACACCATATCGTTTTGTGTGCATCTCTGCCAGTTTAATGCTAAATAGTTTTGTGTGCATTACTGCCAGTTTAACGCCATATAGTTCTGTGCATCACTGTATGTTTGGCACAGTATCCATGAAGTGTGTCTGTGTAGTGTGTAGTGTGATTACTCGAATTAAAGTGCACCAAATACCTCTTTGAATTGATTAAAGTGCATCTACATACAGATTTCAACTTCTTCTTTACATTTGCTTATAAGCCCCACCCCCTCCCTCCCAATGTCTGGGAGGACAACAAGGAGAGGCAGACATTCCCTTGGCACTGTAAGGGGTCCAGCAACAATTCTGTCCACAAGCAAAGGTCGACGTGGAGGTCAGTCCTCAGGCAGGGCATAATTTCCTCTGTTTAGTGGGTTTGCCCGTGCTAACCAGCCACAGCATGCAGAGGAGGTGGGGGACTGGCTTACTAAACCTTCCTCATCCTCCTCATCCTCTGTCCCGCAAGCAGAGACAAGTGTACACTCCCCTACAGTTGCCAGAGTGGATAAACATACCAGAGTGGATAAACATGCCTCCTTGTCAACATCAGCCATTGAGGAGTCAGCTGAGTTATTTGACCACAGTGTCAGCCACTTGCTCCTTGATGATGCGCAGCCATTACTGGATTCAGGTGTTGGTTCTGAGGTTGAGGATGATATGAGCCTAGAGAGAGGGAGGAACACTGGTAGACACATTGGCATTCATGTTCCTCAAGCCACAGCGTATATATTGCCAAGTTGTCTCCAGTTGTAATGAAGGAGATGGAGATGATGAGGTCACTGATGTGACTTGGGTACCAGATAGAGCAGAGGAGGAAACTGAAGGTGAGGCGGCACAACCCAAAGGAGGCCAACATCAAGAAAGAGTAGAGAGCAGCCACCCTATTCCATCACATTCTGCAACTTTTATCTCCCAGCCCACTCCCCAAAGCTCAGCTGTCTGGGCCTTTTTAAGCACATCTGCAGCAGATCACACTGTTGCTATTTGCAAAATGTGTCTCAGGCACACCAAATGTGGCAAAAACACTAACCATTTGGGTACCACATACTTAATAAGTCATATAATGTCCAACCAGCTCATTGGCAAGAGCACCTAAACGTCACACAAAAGGGGCACAAATCTGTCCCTCCTCCTCCTTACCCACTCCAGTCTTTGCCCTGCTATACCGAGTCATTACCTCTCAGCAGCCTCCACTGACAAGGGTGATGATATAGCACAGGGTGTCCCAGGTCCTAGCAGCACACCACCAGCTGTAGACTGTAGCCGGCAAATTTCTCTGCCCCATCTGCTGCAGCTGAAAAAAATACAGTCCCTGCCACCCACATGCCCAGCGTCTAAATGCAAGCTTGCCAAAGCTGTTGGCTCTCCAACTTCTGCCTTTCAGCCTGGTGGATTCTACCCCCTTCCGTGAATTCGCAAAATGTGCTGCACCACAATGGCAGGTTCCCAGTCACTACTAATTTTCACGAACATTTAGAAGGGAATGTTCTGGCATCGTTGGGCAAGGCAGTCAGCCGTAAAATCCACCTTACTGCTGACACGTGGTCCAGCAAGCATGGGCAGGGATGACATATTACTTTCAAAGCACACTGGGTAAAACTGCTTGCAACTTGAAAGGATGAAGGACGGGGCTCGGTGCTGCAGCTTGTTGTGCCCCCCCCATCTCCATACAGCTGGTGGTGATGATGCCAGACCTGTGAGCTCTACCCCCTCTTCCTCCTCCTCCTCTTCCGCCACCTCCATGCCCTCCTTTGCAGAATTGTCCTATGAATATCAGGTACCCCCTAAGACTTCAAAGGGCTATTCCCAGAGTCAGGCTAAAAGGTGCCATGCAGTGCTTCAGCTGGTGTGTTTAGGGGACAGGAACCACACCAGAGCAGAGATTGCAGCTCTGCAGGGACAGGCCCAAAGGTGGCTCACACCACGCCAGCTGGAGCCAGGAATGGTGGTGTGCAATAATGGCTCAAACCTCCTGTCTGCCCTTAGACAGGGAAAGTTGACACATGTGCAATGCAATCCCTGTTGTGGAGCAGACTCTGTGTGGCATTATGGACAGGGCACTGGAGGCAGAGCAGCAGGAGGAAGAGGAGGACTTCCTTTCCTCTCAAGGCCCACCTTATCCAGACACCATCATTCCTATGTCATTCCTATGTCACAGAACACAGGAGTGAGAGGAAGAGAATGAGGATTCTGGCACTTTCATAGGCTTTGAAGAAGAGGAAGACATGCGTCAATCTGTAAGTGATGGCTTTCCAACCCCAGGACCCTTAGGAGTAGTACGTGGCTGGGAGGAGGAAGTTCCAGATGCTGTCATCCTAGGTGACCCTGAGGAGTCTGCTTCTCAAGCCTCTGCAAATCTGAGGCGCGTAGGCAACCTCATGCTTCAAAGCCTGCGAAAGGCCCGAAGAATACGTGGCATAATAAAAAAGATTGATTACTGGTTGGCAAATCTCCTTGACCACCATTATAAGTCTCAGAACTCTTCCCGTCCCCACAGAGAGTGCAGAAAATAAAATCTATTGAGGACACGTTAAAGAGGATTTCATTGAACGTTTTTCCTGACTCCAGTAAGTTACAGTTTCATGGAAAATATAGTTTTGAATCTTCAGTTGGTCAAGAGAGGAGCGTTGAGGCATTTCAGAATTTTTTAAGTCCTCGCACCCAGGGCTGCCAGCTTCCACATCTCATCTGCAGCATCTGCATCACATGGTGGACAATTACCTTGGGCCCAAACAGAGATGCAGAGTTTTCCAGCTAACGATCCATTGACTTACTGGGTCATGAGAATAGACCACTGGCCAGAACTTGCCCAGTATGCTATTGAGTTGTTGGGCTGCCCTGCATCCAGCATGCTTTCAGAACTGGCATGCAGTGCTGCAGGATGTTTTGTTACTGATCATTGAACGTATCTGTCCACAGACTCTGTGGACCGTTTGACTTTTATAAAAATTAATCAGTCCTGGAATACCAGCTATGAAGCCCCTGATGACGATTTTACTGATTAAGTCTTTTTAGGATGTGGAATCTCTGCAGGACTTCGAGGCTGCCTAGCTTTGAGGATGTTCAATCATTTCATGTGGAAGAATATTTTTGGTATAGGTTTCATGGGCACAATGACCCAAAGACCAATTTTTAGGCACCTATTTGACAGATGCATGTCATTGCAATTTTTTGGCCTTCATTAAGAGCACCTCTATAGGGTTACGGTGAGAAGGCGCCTCCAACACCAAAAGAGTAATATTTCTGCACCTGATTGACAGGTGCATATCATTGCAATTTTTTTTGGCTTCATCAAGAGCACCTCTATAGGGTTACGATGAGAAGGCACCACCCACACCCAAAGACCAATTTTTCTGCACCTGTTTGACAGGTGCATATCATTGCATTGTTTTACAGCAAGGCCAATTCTTGCTTTCATCAAGAGTACCTCCTTAGGGTTATGGTGGGAAGGCTCCACGACACCCAAAGACCAATTTTTATTCACCCGTTACTTCTATCCAAAGTCAAAGTGACACCAGAATGTATCCAAAACATCTCTAATCTTGTTCCCAGTGCACTACATTGTGGCCTCATCATACAAATTGCTCCCCAGCTGTTTCTGAGCAAAATAAAGGCAGCTTGAAGGGAAAATTTTTATGTATTTGACTTTATGAATGCACATGATACCACAGTGCATGCACTTATGATTTTGTTGTTCCGCTTCCTGTATTAATCCTTCATATTTTTTGTTGGTTTGTGAAGATTATCCATGCTGGGGAGAATTGTTTCAGACGCATTTTATAGAAAAAAATGAAATGTAATTTCTGGTCGCACTCTAAGACCCGGTTCACACAGGGGTGACTTGTCAGGCGACTTAGCCGTCTAACAAGTTGCGTTCCATTCTGTACTATGGAGCCGTTCCAACTTAGAAAAAGGTTCCTGTACTACTTTTGGGGTGACTTCAGGCGACTTGCATTGACATTTTGCAAGCCGCTGCTGAAGTCGTGTGCAGGTCGCCTCTGTGAGTCGCGCTGCAAGTCGTGCTGCCCCTGTGTGAACCGGCTCTTACACTCTATACATGTGGACTACTTAGCATATTTGTAAGATTGGGAAGCTCAGCTGTCAGATTAACAACTGAATTCTGGGCAGATACAACAGGCATACATTAGTTCAGCTCCGCATTAATTAATACACCATTACATTTACCTGAATTTGACTTCTTATCAGCCGTATGCATTCCCCTGTGCAGCAGAGCTGAGACTTAGGCTGCTTTCACACTGAAAGCGTCGCTAGCAGGGCGCTTTTAACCCCAAAGAAGGGGTTAAAAACTCCCATGTTGCAGCTCTTCCAAAGTGATTTTCAGCTGATTCGGAAGCACTGCTGAATTCACTGCAATGGCCAAGGGCATTTTGGGAGCCCTGTATACAGTGCTCCCAAACCACCCCAAAGATTCTGCTTGGAGGAATTTTTGTAACCTCTCGCAAGCACACCGTCCCAGTGTAAAAGCACACATTGCAATGAATGGGAGGCAGTTTTCATGCACTCTACTGGCGCTATTTCTCACGCTAAAATGTCTGAAAAACTACCTCAGCATGAAAAGGGTCTAAGAGAGGGAGAATAAGCTCAAGGAACATCTGCCGCGCTCTTGTGCCAACAAGGAGTATGCTGATAGGAGGAGGGAGTAGCAGAGTGACAGAGAAATTAATATTTAGTATACTGCTTTAGTGTTACTGTCCAGTTACCTGCTGGGGGAGGAACAAAACGTGAATGTGTTACCTAACAGAAGCAGAGAAAGGCGAAGTCTCTAGCAATTCTATGCTTTGTAACATAGCTATATAAATCTCAAGACTAGAAGGACAAAAATACAAATCCTATGGCAGATAAAAGAGCTCCCCAATATATCTCATCTGTGGATTTAGCTGTTTGCCTAGAGTTCAGCTTTCATGGATGTTGAGAAATATTTCTGTGAGTGGGTCTGTGTCTGATGTAGAATAATGAAGGATTGAAGCACAGTCTGGGGAGTGACATGACGGGTTATGACATGCAGGGGACTCATCTAAGGACTGGCAGTTATATTTCCCTTGTTCGCCACTTATATGGTCACCCTTTAATCTAAATTATTGTTGCTATATATCATTTTTTTTTCACTCTTTCTTTTTATTCTTACACTCACCACAAAACAGCAAAAGAAATGGGTGTTTAAGCAGGTCTGGATTTGATGTATTATTTTCACATTATCTTTTGAAAAGGAAAATGATCATCTTGTAGTGAATGTAAAATACTCTTTTATGATAAGTACATACCGAATTGCTTGTGTAATTCTGCCTATTGACACCACCAATCACTTATTGGCATGAGCCGGACAAAATGCTCATAAGTTCTTGAATATAATGAAGGTTGGAGAGGAATGATGAAAATTGCTCTCAGATCATCAATTCAGTAGTTAGCAGCATAACTATTCCAATAACATTAAACATACACACAAGCATACATGCAGGGGCAGCTTATACAAAATCCTGGCACTGTTGTAATTAACGATTTGAAACAGACGCTTCGTTTTCAAACAAATTTAACATTTCACTGCCTTTAGGGTTATTTGTGTGGGTAATTTCTTTTTTATGCTTCTTTTAGATTTTAGCTGTAATTTACTGAGGCTGAAACAATTGTGATTCTGGCAGGGAAGATTAGAAAGAATAGAGAACATTTATTGCCAGCCCTTAAACGGTGCGGTTTTATTTCCGTATGCTTGCAGATCTTTATTGGACTTGTTTTGTCAGTGCAGTTAAAGCTCGTGTGTTTTTTGTCTTGTATGTAAGTGGTAAATAATTCATATCTGCCATCTGCTGCTAATAATCCTCCTTCCTTTTTTCCTTATTTCTCTGCTTGTCCTCTTCACCATCCTTCTGCTTTCTAGCTTATCTCTCTTATCAAAAAGCAAATAAGGGATCAAATTAACTGGGTTTGGTCTTGCCATTAACAATCAAGTCTTGTGGCAATTACCGTTTTATATCAGCAAAGCATAAAAGACAAATGATCACTGATATTAATGGTAATTTAAAAACTTTTTTTTTTGCACCACACAAACCATTTATCTATTTGCGGCACATTTGGTAACAAGTTATTGTAAATAAAATTTGAAAAATAAATTGGAGTGACATATGATTGTACGTTTTTTTAAATGTTGAAAGTGTGTATAAATGTTCTGCAACTATGTAATAGTGTAATAGTCATATTGGGGTATATTTATAAACACTTTCTTGCATATTAATTTGGGACACATTTGCCATTTATAAAACACAATCACTGCTCACATAATACTTTCAAACAAGTGTTTTAAATGTGAATAGGTGCTTATTGTAACATCCACGTTTGCAGCACACATTTGCTTTTCACATTCACCAGGGTGAAATGGCAGATCATTGCCTGATGTTCATTGTGCTGAACCTGTGTTTTTTTTTGTTTTTTTACACATGCTCAATACACAGAGAACTAATGTTCTTTCCCTTTTTACATTTTTTTGTTAAATAAAAATGCAAAAAAAAGCCCCTTCCTTCTGTTACCAGTCTCACACACCGGGTATGGGAGGTGGTATGTCCTTGGCAAGGGACACTGAGCATGCCTGAGTGCCCCTTGGCATGTAGGGGGAGTCTTGAGAAAGGTTCCTTAAAAAGGGGTACCCTTCCTAATACAACAGGGCCCTTTGACATCCCAGTGTTCATAGGGGTGGTGTTAGCATTGGGGGAGTTTATGAGCGTCTTCCTTTCAGCACTATAACCTGGATCCCAAATGCTGGGGTGGGGCAAAAGTACATAAAAGTACATAAATAAGTTTACATCTATGTCTAGTTGCAGGTTCAAGGCCTGGCATCATGATCCTGGATGTGTGGACAGTGAGTAACTGATCTCAAACAAATAGGCAACCAACAAAGTTTACTATTCTGCATGCTAATTTCAGGTCAGCAGCTTAGCAAATAAGTCCACAAAAGCTGTTCCCTAATTTACTGTAAGTTAACTTCACAACATTTCAATGCATTTATTTTCAGATATTTAATGATTACAGACTGTTTGATTTAATATTTGTAACACACCTTATGTAGGAGCTGCAAGAGAAGCAGGATCGCCCACCCTGCACAGCCAGGAACAGCAAATTTCTACAGGCACACTTGAGTTAGGAAACAGTTCAGTACTTTGTTTTTTTGTGTGTTTTTATTGAGGGGATAAAACTTGGATGGGGAGTAGGGGAATTATGGGATTCCCACTTGACTTCTGAAAACTCTTCAGGGACAACTCCTTGTATATACAGTTCTTTCTATATACAGCTCCTTTCCTTCTTCCAGCACTTCACTTGCTTGCAGAATCCCCAGTACTGTCACTCTGTAAAAATCTGTAGCGCTGACTTATTACAGGCAAGAACTCACAGTCCCTATACTTGCGGAATGTAGAGTAATGTCATTAACATTTACTGCACTTCCCCCTGTGGTCACTGATCCCAGCACCACCACTTCAGGCCCTGCCAGCCCTCCTGGCTGCAGCAGCCCCTTTCACTAGCCCTTCTGGCTAATTCTCCCCCATCCTCACCAGCACTCCATACTGACACTCTACTGGATGTGCTGAGTTTCTCTCTTGCTGTCCTCACACCTGCTCTAATGCATCCAGGTAAGGATTCCTCAGCACCCGAGCCCCAGGTCCAAGGTCATCCCCCAAACTAGGGGGCTCTCCCAAGGGCCACTAACAGCCTCCTCAGCACTTCATCTCCATCTTCCACCTGACTGTCCCTGCTGGCATGACCCAAGAGTATTTAAGAGGTTCCCATCCCCTGCCAGCCCACTTTGCTGGGGATTGGCTGGGACCATCCCGGGCATATTCAGCCCAAACAGTCCCAAGTTTCCACAGCAGGACAGTGTTGGCTAAACCTAATGAGAGGCAATACATTACACTTCATTTAAAGTAGCACTGCACTCATAGAAACATAAAAAGAGACTGCAGAAAAAGACCAAAATATCCATGGAGTCTGCCCATTTTTTATTAGTTGTTTTTGCTTGTTTTTTTGTTCTTGAACCAGCAGCTACTATACTATAAATGCTTTATTCTAGAAAGGACAATTTCTGGCACCTCTCAGTACAAGACAGTGACAAATGCCTAATACATTTTACTAAATACATGGACCAAAAGTCGTGAAGTTGGGACGACCCCTTCCTTCACCGCCTTTCTTATGTCAATGGTGCCTCATGTATTATCTACCATACCAAACTTGCTGATTGTGAACCAAATTGCTTGTTTATTGTTTTTTTTTTTTGTTTTGTTTTTATGGTGTGTTTACAAAAATAACTCAACATATGGACTGACGAGAAAATTTACATTAGCAAAAGTTAAAATGGATTTAAATTGTTAAAGTGAGAAGGTAAAATAGCTTTGAATTATACCTCTCTAGGATTATAGACTGACAAAAGGAATTAATGCCTTGCAAAAGGAATAGGCCACCATCCCATTAAAATGCACTCAGTGTTTGGTAAAGAAACATGTCAAAACTCTTAAAAAACACTCCACCATGGGCACTTCTAGGCATCATTGCAACAACAAAATGCATTACCCCCACAGAACAGGTGGTCACAGGGTTGATTCCTGTCTCATGAAGCTCAGACTTTGACAAACAGCTGCTTTCCCTCTTCCCTGCTAGCAAATTCTGACCTGCGATTTCAAGGTTATCTATTGTACTTTCCTTATCTCAGAGATCCAGTCAATCCTTTGGACAGATGGAAAGCACTGCAACTACACTACATTTTAACTCCATCACAAAACAATATGACCCAAAAAGGAAACCTTCAGCCTATTAAGCCTTGTGTGCAGAGTCTGGTTCACTCCCTAATTCTCTAACGTATATGCACTTCTCTCTTGACCTCCCAAGTCCTACACAACACCCTTTCTACTTAAAGTGATATCAAAGTCTCTTTTTGAAAAACAACCCCCCCCCCCCCCCAAAAAAAACATACTCACCTGCTATGTGCAGCGATTTGAAGAGCTGCCCCGATCCTCCTCTTCTCAGGTCCTTCACTGGTGCTCCTGGCTCATCCCTCCTGCTGATTACCCCCAAGCAGCTTGCAATGGGGGCACCCGAGAAGACGTGCTCCGAAGCTGATGCTCTGTGTATCCATTCATACACAGAGCCATTGCTCGGTCCCACCCCCTATCTCTCCTAAATGGCTAAGTGGCAGTGATTGATAGCCATAGGAGCCAATGGCTGCAGTTGCTGTCTCAGCCAATGAGGAGGTAGAGTCCTCGGTGAGCCAAGGTACTCATGCAAATCGCAGGATCAAGATCAGGCACAGGTAAGTATTGGAGGGAGCTGGGGAGGTGGGGTGGGGAGCTGCATGGGAAAGTTTTTTTACCTTCATGCATAGAATATAAATAGCATAACATAAAAAACCTTTAGCCTTTAGAACCACTCCGAACCAAAGGTAAAAATGTTTATACTTTTCACACAGATCATACATCTCTAGCAGATTCTAGGAATCATAATATAAAATACTGATGAGGTGGTACAGGGTACCAACCATCTTATAAAAAAATGTTGTCACAGACCTCTGAGTCCTGTTGGAGATGCATGCAGTGCAAGGCATCATACTCCATATATGTTTAAAATGCCCACAATTGAAAACCTTTTAGGTCCATGTCAAACTAGTCCAAAAGCTAACAGACCTACATCTAGGGCAGGGATATGCAATTAGCGGACCTATACGCCCCTTTACAGGCATACTATACACACCCCCCGGGTACAAAATTTAAAGGAATATTACACTTTTTTTTTATAAACATTTTATTGGGAGAAACAAAGAAAATGATACAAGCACAGAGGAAAGTAAAGGACAATCCATCATTTCTTACGGAAACCAATATCCAATGGCTGAAAACAGCTAACTTCACAAACAGTTATTGAAGCTAATATGTGTACATTTACAATTACAATCAAGGTGATAGAGCTGAACCACGATTACCCTGGAGGGGTGACTTAGCTTAATCATGTTTGGTGCCCAAATAAGGGTGAATCTAATCTCTCTTCGCCGTTGGGGTATATTTCCCAGGCGACTTCCAAAAGGGCCCGGAATTATGATGACACGTAATGGGTAATTGAAAATAGCAGGGTATATTGTACACTTCCAATGCAACGCATGGTAACCTATTCCAATAATGTTCTTCAGTCATTTTTAATAGGGTGGTCTTCCTGTGGATAGTGCTATGTTGAACCTGGTTCCCGTATTCTATACGTTGAGGTATATGTCTTAAAAATCTTAGGTATGAGTATTCTTGGGAGAGTTGGGGGGGTAGACAAAGGTAAAGTGATCCTCTAGGAGGGGGGATGACTAGAGGGAAGACGAATAGGAAGAAAACACACAGGTGGGAACAGAAATAGGGGGAGCATTGATCCCTTCTGACATGGGGGAGAATTTCGCCTTTTGCTGACTTATCTACTCCGTCACCTCCCCCACCTCAAAGGCCGCTTTAACAGATTCGTGGGATACTCTGTAATATAGAACCTAATTATATTCTTGCTTGAGCCATAACTTCAGTATATTTTGGGGTGGATGTAAAATGTTTCCAACAGGTCCAAATTATGTTAAATTTTGAGGTTGTATCTCTGGAAATGTGAATCAGTTCTTCCATGTCCGCCATTTTGTTGATCCTATGAAACCATTCTTTCAGTGCGGGGACCTTGGGGGAGCCCCAGTGGACGGGAATGCATTGTTTTGCTGCGTTAAGCATGAACATTGCCAGTGACTTGTGATAGGTGCCGTGTGGTAGAGGTGACAAGTGGAGGAGGCATTGGGCAGGGGTTGCATCTATCTGGTACGACGTCACTTGGGATGTGATTTGACAAATTTCCTTCCAGAAGGCCTGTATCAACGGACACGTCCACCATATGTGCACTAATGTCCCAATGTCAGTCTGACACCTCCAGCAAGTATTAGTGGTGGAAGGGTAGAATTTTTTAAGGAGAGCGGGTGTGCGATACCATCTAACCTGAATCTTGAACCCGTTTTGTGTGTTCACATTAAGTGATCCTGAGTGAATATTCCTAAATATGTTTTCCCATTGATCATCAGTTACAGTCATCGATAGATCCTCCTCCCATTTCCGGCAGGCCTTCCCCGAATTGGGACGTATATCCTCGAATAGGAGGTTATGCATGA
Organism: Lithobates pipiens; assembly: GCF_037356315.1. Classification (NCBI taxonomy): domain Eukaryota; kingdom Metazoa; phylum Chordata; class Amphibia; order Anura; family Ranidae; genus Lithobates; species Lithobates pipiens. The sequence goes on from NW_027507784.1 coordinate 155,277,639, forward strand.
TAGCGATAAGATGTCGCTGTGGGGCATTCTGGGTGCATAGTTTTTCAAATGTGGTAAGTGGCCTAGAGCATACTGAGATTTTGTCCATCGATTTTAGGAAGTGGGCGATTAACAGATAAGACCAGGGAGATATGGGCATTTTGTCCATTTGGGTTGCAATGTGTGATGCGGAGTGTAGAGTTCCCGAGTCAAAGAAGTGATAAGCCTGGACGTGATTTTTCGACCATCTGTCTACGAGGAATTGAGAAGACATACCCGGGGGGAAGTTAGGGTTGAGTTTAAGTGGTGTAAGGGGGCCTGGTACCGACGAGAACCGTGTTTGGGAGCAGGTTTGCTTAAAGCACGCTAGATTAGTGCCTATCAGTGGATGCTGGTGTAATTCCGGCGGAATGTGGGCCTGTTCCAGCCATGGGATTGTAGCTAGTGTGAGACCGGTAAAGGAGGCTTCCAGTGGAATCCAATCCTTGTATTGACTGTGAAGATTCCAGTCCGCTATTCTGGATAAATGGATCGCCCTATAGTAATTGTAGATATCGGGGAGGCCAATCCCCCCCAAGTGTTTTGGGTAGGTGAGTTGTCTGAAGTTAATTCTTGGTGTCCCCCCCCCCCCCCCATAGGAATTTAGTGCATATGTTCCTATAGGACTTAAAAAAGGAGCTAGGCATTTGTATAGGGATTGCCTGAAGCACATACAGCATTCTGGGTAGCACATTCATCTTTAAAATGGCAGCTCTGCCAAACCAGGAAAACATGGGTTTATTCCATTTGATGAGATCATCTGTTAATTTACACAGCAAGGGTAAGTGATTTTTGACGTATAGTTCGGACAGGTCTGATGGGAGATTAATCCCTAAGTAAGGGATACAGTCACTCCTCCAATGAAAAGGGAATTTAAGTTCACACTGTTCTTTAGTGGTTTTATGAAGAGATATGTTCAAAGCATATGACTTGGTGAAGTTAATTTTAAGATTAGCTATCGACTGTAAGTCTCAAAATTCTTTAAGGACAACCGGCAGGGAGGTCATAGGTTCAGAGAGGAATAACAGGATGTCATCCGCAAAGGCGGCATATTTAAAGTCTCTGTGTGGGGTTTGTATTCCTTTGACATCCGGATTGTGCCTAATTTTTTGGCAGAAGGGGTTCTAAGATCAAAATATATAAAATTGGGGAGAGAGGGCAACCTTGCCTCGTGCCATTTTGGATGGAGAAGGCGTCTGACAGAGTATTATTAACCCTGACCCTAGCAGTTGGGACCGAATACAGAGACATGATCAGGTTGAGCATGTGGGGGCCTAAGCCCAGGTTCTGTAGCACTGCTTCCATGTAGTCCCATGGTACTCTGTCAAACGCCTTCTCCGCATCCAAAGATAGAAACATGGCCTTCTGCCCTGATTGAGTAATTAGATGGTGTAGATTAATGGCCTTTATTGTGTTGTCCCTCGCTTCACGGCCAGGGACAAAACCTACTTGGTCTGTGGAAATAAGAGAGGGAAGGAGTGGGAGAAGCCTATTTGCCAAAATTTTGGAAAAAATCTTAATATCCACGTTTAAGAGGGATATAGGTCTATAACTGCTCACATTAGTAGTATCTTTATCCGGTTTAGGTATGACAGTTATATGTGCCTCAAGGAGCCCCTTTGAAATAGATCTAGAGAGGGAGGGAGTATTGAATGCTTTTAAAAAGGGTGTTTGGAGGGTTTCCATATAGATTTTGTAGTAAGCTGCCGTCAGACCGCCAGGACCCGGGCTTTTACCCGGTTTCATTTGTTTTACCACCTTTACCCATTCTGTGGGGGAAATCTGAGCTTCCAGTGCGTCCGCCGCATCTTTAGGAATTTTACCTACCGGTATGTTTTTTTTTTTTTTTTGTCAAATAACTTTTTTATTAGTTTAAAGTGAAACATTACACGTCAAACACTTCGGTACAGCATTGGGGGAGCGAAAGAAAGAGAACAGAAAAATTACAGGGGAGAACATACCATAAAAGCATATTGGCCTACATAGTATAGCCACCTGGAGCAGGTACCAGCCAGGCCAGGTAGAGCTATTCACAGACAGCATGTTCTGCAACACATGTAAGACAGGGATAAAGTCCAACCAATAATAAACCAATCCTCAAAACTCAACCGCCAGTCAAGAGTGGCAGTCCGAGGATACATGTGTCGACTAATAGTGTAAGACACTTATAATACACTTTAACCCAATCAAACACCCCCCCTCGGGGGGGGGGGTTTGGAAGAGTGATAGGTATAAGAGAAAGGAGGAAGGGAAAGAGAAAAAAAAAAAAGAGAGAAGAAAGGGATACCAAAGGATAGAAAGAAAGGTAGAGAGGAAAACGAGGGGGTAGGGGTGGGTAGTCATCCGAAAACTTCCGCTTGCCTGTCAGGGTCGAACGTCCTTAAGATTCCAGGGATTCCAGACTACGTCATGCGCTTCCAGCCGGTCCTGTATCCTGGCGGTCATCCTCTCCATAAGCTCCACATCTCCAATGCGGGCGTATAATGCGTCCGGGGTAGGGGGGTGCGTTTTTTTCCAGTGGAGTGCAACAAGACACCTCGCTGCGGTCAAGATATGGCGGGATAACTTCTGTAGGGATTTGGACAATTTGGGGAAAGGGACTCCCAGTAAAAAGTGCTTTGGGTTCAAGTCCAGGGGTTGGTCCAGGACACTGGCCAAGAGCGTACGGACTTCCGTCCAGAAAGGGACTATACGAGGGCATTGCCAGTATATATGCAAGAGGGTGCCCTTATGCCCCACACAGCGCCAGCACCGGTCTGTTGTAGAAGGATAAATAGCGTGCAGGACATCCGGGGTCATGTACCAGAAGAACAATATTTTGTATGCATTCTCCCGGTAGAGCGTACACATGGAGCTCTTGGATGCCTGTGACCAAATCACCCGCCATTGCTCCTCCGTGAAGACTTCACCCAGAGCCTCCTCCCATTTAAGCATATATGCATGTTTGCCGTTAAGACCCATAGGAAAGGCATTAATTATTTTATAAATATCCAAGATCATCCCCCTCTGTGCCGTACCTGCTGAGACAACTATTTCAAACATGGTAGGCTGGGAGAAACGGAGGTCTGATGAGATGGTCTGGGCAAAGTGACGGATTTGTAAGTAACTATAGAAGCTCTGCCGGGGGAGGTCAAACCGGGATTGGAGTTCAGTGTAAGTCAGTAGTCTCCTAGATCTGGGATCCACCAGAGATCTCAGATGGAAAAGGTTCCGGGAGGACCAGGGGTGTTGCATCTGGCGAGATAGGCTATCTGGCACTCGAGGGTTGGATATAAAAGAGGTCAGGAGCGATTTAGCCGAGGTCAGGGCAAATGCCTTGGAAGACCTACGCCATAGGTTCTGCAGGTGGGACATGGGGCCCAACAATTGGGACTGAGGAATCACTGCCGCCGCACTCCAGAGCATACTATTAGGGTGTATAGGGACCAACCACCGGGATTCAATTTCCGACCAGCGATTGTGAGGCCTCTGGGTAGTCCAAGAAGCGACCGCGCGGAGTTCGGCAGCCTGATAGTACCTGACTAGGTCCGGGAACGCTAACCCCCCCATCCGATTTGGAGGCGGTCATAACCGAGCGAGGTATCCTGTGCCTTTTATAGTTCCATACAAATCGAAGTAGGTCCCTTTGCAATTTTTTCAGGGGAGAGGAGGGGACTGGAATGGGGAGGGTCTGAAAAAGATAAAGGAGTTTCGGGAGGATAGCCATCTTCACAGAGGCTATTCTACCAAGCAGAGAGATTTGGTGTTTCCGCCACTGTAGCAACAGACGCCTAATATCTCCATAGAGGGATGGGTAGTTTGCCTGATAAAGGGAGGTATAGGTTGGGGTGATGTTTACCCCCAGGTATCGAAGGGAGGTGGACCCCCAGTGGTAGGGAAAGTTGGATCGTAGGTGTTCCACCTCCAACGGTGGAATGTTAATCGGGAGGGCTTCGGATTTCGACGCATTAAGTTTGTAACCCGATAGCGCACTGTAACGATCCAACTCCATATGCAGGTTGGGCAGGGATATCCTGGGTTGAGTAAGAGTAAGAATTACGTCGTCCGCAAATAGCGAGATCTTAAACTCCTGGCCTCGCACCGGAACCCCTCTTATAGCCTGGTTCCGCCTGATAGACGCCGCCAGTGGTTCAATACAGAGGGCAAATAGTAGGGGTGACAGCGGGCATCCCTGACGCGTACCGTTGGAGATGGAAAAGGGCGAAGAGGTGGCAAAGGGGGTCTTCACTTGAGAAGACGGGTTGGAGTAAAGATGTTGTATGGCCCGCAAAAAAGGTCCCTCCATCCCTATGTGGGTCAGGGTGGCGAACAGGAAGGGCCAACCCAGTCTATCAAACGCTTTTTCTGCATCCAAGCTCAGGAGCAGGGACGGCACTCCCTCCCTGTTCGCCACCTCGACCAGGTCTATCACCTTCCGGGTGTTATCCCCTGCTTGTCGGAGGGGGACAAAGCCCACTTGGTCCTTATGGATCAAAGAGGGTAGGACCTTGTTAAGGCGCAGAGATAGCAATTTAGTAAAAATTTTTAGGTCCGCGTTCAACAGCGCAATGGGTCTATAATTCGTGCAATGGATGGGGTCCTTATCTGGCTTGGGGATTAAGGTAAGGAAGGAACGTTGCATATCTGAGGGGACGGGTGTTTTCTGTAGAAAAGCATTAAAGAGGCTGCTCATATGCGGAGTTAAGAGGGGGGAAAATGCTTTGTAATATTCGTAGGGCAGCCCGTCTGGGCCCGGGGACTTATGTGCGGGGAGGGATTTAATGGTCCTTTCCACTTCGTCTTCCGTGACGGGCATGTTCAAAATGAGCAAGTCCGAATCTCTAATTTTGGGAATGGCGCTGTCGGACAAGTACTGCTGTATACGCTGTGAAACCTCCAGCGACACAGGGTTGCTAGGGATGTCAGGACTATTATAGAGCTCCGCATAAAAGCCAGCAAACGTATCAACTATGTCTTTGGGGTGGGAAACAACCGCTTTAGATCTAGTTTTTATCTGGTGTGGAGCAGAGAGAAGGGTTTTGTCTTTGAGCTTCCGCGCTAGGAGGGAGTGTGCTTTATTGCCCCTATCATAGTATGTCTGTTTGATCCTCAGAAGGGCTTTCTCAACACGGCGAAGCGCCAGGTCCGCCAGCGCCATTCGCAAATTAACAATTTTCCTAAGGAGTGGTACCGTCGGTGAGGCCTGCAGTTTCTGCTCTAACTGTCTAAGTTCCTTCTCGGTGTTAAGCTTGGTGGCCGCGACATCCCGCTTCAAGGCCGAGGAAAGCGCAATGCATCTACCACGCATCACCGCCTTGTGGGCTTCCCACACAGTGGGGAGGGGGACGTCTGCGGTCAAATTCTCAACAAAATAGTGATGCAGGGTCAAGGCTAATTCCGATTGGGAGGGAAGGTGCTGAAGAAGGAAAGTGTTCAGCTTCCAATTATATGGCCGAGTTATCAGGGGGCCTAAATCCAGGGTGAGTAAGATCGGGGCATGGTCCGACCAGGAGATCGGCAGGATAGACGCGCCACGCGTTGCTCTCAACGTAGCATTATTAGTGAAAAAATAGTCAATCCGAGAGTGCATATGGTGAGGGGCTGAGTAGTATGTGTACTGCCGATCCCCGGGCCGGAGAGCTCGCCAAGCGTCAAACAGTGCATAGCGGCGAGTGAGTTGCCGAAAAAGCCTCGAATCCCGGAGGGCTCTAGGCGAGGGCGCGCGGGTGGGCGCCGTCTGACGATCAGCCGTGGCCGAGTGAGCCAGATTAAAGTCTCCTCCCACCACCAAATAACCGTGGTCTTCCTTAAATAGACGTGCAAAAACCCTGGAGAGGAAGCTATGCTGATGGACATTAGGGGCGTATAGCGTACACAGGGTGATCGGCCGTGATTGCCACGTACCCTTAAGTATCAGGAAGCCCCCCCGGGGATCGCTGTAATGATCAACATAGGTAAAGGGTGCTCCTTGTCGGATCAGGACAGCCACCCCCGCCCTCTTATGGGACCCCGAGGATAGATACGCAAGCGGAAAGCTCCTGGAGGCGAAGGCAAAAGATCCCCCCCTGTCAAAGTGCGTTTCCTGAACCAGGATAATATCCGCTCCCGACTGTTTAAACTCCCTTAGTGCCAGATGCCGTTTCCTGTTTGAATTTAGGCAGTGAACATTCATAGATAGAATCTTAGCCATCAGTCAAGTCCGGGGGGGGTGGGGGGGGGGTAGGAGAGCGGTCTATGTCTGATAAATCTTACCCGGTAACAACGTCCAAGAGGGACCGCCAGGAGCCAGGAGCAGACGCTGTCCGGTCGTAGGGCCCCGCCACTACGTGTCCGATCCCTGCAGGCAGCGGAAGGAAGACAGAGGAGAGAAGAGAGGGGGAGATAGAAAGTGAGAGAAGGGAGGAAAACGTTAGTACAACAAGAAAGGCATCGCAATGAAAACATGGGCCCATAACCGGACCAAACATAGGGCAATATTCGGCCCCGGGTAAAAAAGTCAACCGGGCCTACACGGATTCCCAGGGGGCCACCAGACCCAGCGCACGAGGCCTGGGCCTGGCGGCCGCATAGGAGTCCAGGTCTCCTCATTCAGGTCCTAAGGAGGAATAGAGGAGCGTAATATGTGTAAAAACTTGAACAGGAGCAAAATCACTAAAATATAAATAAGATGAATAAAGTAAGAAAAAGGAAAAACAACCCCAAAAAAAAAGGGGTTAGGGGGAGGGTCGTGAGAGCAAGGGGGAACCCACTCTCCCGAATCTCCCAACCAGCAGCCTAAGTGCAGTAAGTTATTGAAAAGGCACCAAAGGGGAAAGGGTAATGAGTGCAACTGGAACCAGGGCAATACAACGTCCGAGCACTATGCCGCTAAGCGGTCAGGGATGCTGCAAAACTTCATCTCCACTTCATCTCCACCAGCAACAGGTCGCGGAGGGCCAACCAGGCAGCGTTGAGAAAAGATAAGAGTCACTTGGAAAAGAAAAAGGGGGGAGGAAGGGCCGGGATCCTCAGCCAGGGCCTTGTCTCTTAGGTTTGTTTTGCATTTCCCGGTTTCTGGGTCGTTGGCGTGATGGAACCTTTTGCCACAGCGTCGGAGGGGTGGGTTGAGTAGCGATGAGGTCCCAATCGGGAAGCCGGGGGGGGCGGATGCCCAGATCTTCACAGAAAGTCGGCAGATCTTCAGGGTACCGCAGAGAGGCCGATTTACCCTGATGTTTGGCAGTGAGGCTAAATGGGAAACCCCAGCGGTAAGGGATCTGGGCGTCTTGCAGGGTACGGAGCAAGGGTTGGAGAAGTCTACGTTTTTGCAGCGTAATCCAGGAGAGGTCCGGAAAAAGTTGCACTGGGTGGTTCCGGAAAGACACCTCACGGGCTAAACGGGCTTGTCGCAGGATATCCTCCTTAAGGTGAAACGAGTTGACTCTGCAAATAAAGTCCCTGGGGCCAGAAGTAGCATTTTTAGGGCGTAGGGCCCTATGAGCTCTATCCATCTCAATAAATTTAGTGGGGGGTTCTCCGAGGAGAGTGTTGAATAGTTCCTGCAAAATAATCTGAGCGTCCTCCGGGCCCTCCGACTCCGGAACCCCACGCACTCTGATGTTGTGCCGGCGCCCCCTGTTGTCCAAGTCCTCCACATGGCGCTGCATATCTCTCAGGAGCAGATGGTGTTCAGCCCCTTGCGTTTGGGTTTTGTGGACCGCAATTTTGGTTTCTTGTATCTCCTCTTCAGCCATCTCCACCCTGTCCGCAAGGTGCTTAAGGCCCGAGTGGAGCATTTGTATTTCCGCCCGACACGTGGATTTGACATCTTCAATCAATTGTTTAAAATCCTCTTTGGTAGGGATCGCTTGTAAGTATAATTGCCACTGAGGGTGCGGTGGTGTTGTGGTCATGTCCCCCGGGTCGTCCCGGTCTATGCGATGCCGTGGCGACAGTGGCCTAGGGTCCACGGGTCCAGCAGTGCGAGAGGAGGGGGCATGCTCAGGGGGAGAATCCCAGACCCCCGGCCACTCTCAAGCACGGGCCAAGGGAGGTGGCTGGTGTCGTCCCCTGGTATCCTGGGGTGGAAGGGCTACGGGTCCCCCCGGGTATGCCGACACCCCTGGTCGTCCCCCGCGGCCGCGTGGGGGGGAGGGGTGCCCCGAGGTGCCCAGCCTCTGAGACTTAGGTGGGGGCGACCCCGAGTCAGGGTTCAGCAGAGGTCCGTCCATTCCCCCGGGCCCCCGGTACGCCCAGGACAGGGGCTCCTCAGGGGGGGGAGGGCAGGGAAGTCCTCAGCCGCAAAAGAAAGGGGGGACCCCTCGGACCCAGCACTGGAGTCTGGGGGCGTCCGGAGCAGCCTGGGCAAGGCCAAAGAGCACTGAGTGTCCGGAGGTGGGGGGGACCTACTGCCAGAGGGCCCCAGGCCTAGTCCACCCCCCTCCCTGATCTGTCCAGTCCCGCACAGGAACTCCCCGCCGGCGTCCAGAGCCGCAGACGTGCGGTGGGGGGACTGCGGTGCCGAGCAGCATGGGGATAGAGAGGGTCCCAGGGAGGGCCTAGTCTTGTGCCCTGGCGGCGGCGTGGGCGGCGTGGTAGGCCGCAGGCCTAGCTGGGCGGCCTCGGAGGCGAGCGGGACCGGGGTTCGACTCACCGCACCGGAGGCCTCCGGGTCCTGGGATGTCATCCGCGGTGTTCCTCGATCCCCCGGTCCGTGCTGGATGTTCGGATGGGCCCTGCGGGCCGGAGAAGGAGCCCGCGCCGGCACGGCTGCGGCCGCCGGCGCCATTTTGGGAGGTCCGTCGGTCGGGAGCTCCGTCGCGGAGAAGAAGGACCGGAGGTCCGTGGCTGTGCCCAACGATGCTGCGGGAGGTCCCCTGGAGCTGGAGGACCGTGTGGCCCTAGATTTCCCCATCGGATGGGGCTGGATTTTCCCCGTAGGTGCGGTGTAGCTGAGGCTGGAGGGAGAGCAGGAGATTTAGGCTGCCATCCGGGTCGACTTCCGGTCACGCCCCCCCCGGTATGTTTTTAAGGTAGTCTATAAAGTTCTTCTGCCTTTGTTGTGGGTCTTGGGTATTCGAAGAATACCCAATAAAGTTATAAAGGGAAGCGTAGTATTTTTCAAATTCCCGTGCTATTTCAGGGTTTGATTCGTGTACGGCGCCAGTCGGCGATCGGATTTGGTGAACTGTGTGCTTGGCTTTTTTCACTCGCAGCGCTTGTGCCAATAGGTGGCCTGTTTTATTTCCCGATTTGTAGAAGAGCTTCTGGGTCAAGATATATATTTTTTTGACGTGGCGATTTAGTTCTTCTTGAATGCACGCCTGGGTTTCTGTAAGTTCAGCTTGTGTGTCTAATGCTAGGGAGCGCTTGTGCTGCGCTTCAAATTTTCTGAGTTTGGCCAGTAGGGCTGTCATCTTAGCGTGTTTCTATTTTCGCATCGCTGCTGCAATAGCAATAATTTTCCCCCTCACGACGCATTGGTGGGCTTCCCATTGCAATTGGAATGAAGTGTCGGGTGTGTCGTTCTCACGAAAAAAATGTGTTAAACAGTCCCGAATTTCCATCTCCCTGATTTTATCTGTCAAAATGCTCACATCTAACCTCCATACATTGGATCGAGTCAGTGTTTCAGGAAAGGAGAGTGTTGTTGTGACAGGATGATGGTCAGAGATTGTCATGGGTTCTATGGTTGCTCTCACAAGATGTTGGAGACCTTGCTGTGAAATCATGATGTAATCTAAGCGTGAATATCTATTGTGAGGTATAGAAAAGAATGTAAAGTCCTTTTCCTTGGGGAAGAGTATGCGCCACGTGTCATGAAGGAGTGCCTCTTGTAAGCTTTTCTTAATTTGCTTAATGGCTCTGAAGGGGATGCTGGAGGTGCCGGAGGATGTATCAATGAGAGGATCTAGCGGGACATTAAAATCCCCACCTAAAATCAGTAGGCCTTCTTGGAATTCAGACAATCTATTTATAGTTTCATGGAAGAAAGGCACTTGTGAGGTGTTAGGACTATAGATATTGGCCAGTGTAATTTTCCTATTTCTGAACGTTCCCTTAAGGAAGATAAACCTACCTTGTTCGTCTGCTAGCGTGTCTGTTATTTGAATATGTGAGTTCTTAGCGAAAAGAACGGAGATCCCCTTACATTTTGAGGTGGGGGAGGTGGCATTGTAGCAGAGGGGGAACCTAGGGCTAAATAGTTTCGGGATCGATTTGGAACAAAAATGAGTTTCTTGCAGGAAGACAATGTCTGCCTGCAGTGATCGCATGAGTGAGAGCACTTGAGTGCGCTTCTCCGGGGTATTAAGCCCTTTTACGTTCAAGGATACTAGTTTCAGGCTATCATGCTGTCGGCGAGGATTGAGGGGAGGCATTATCGTTAGGGGGGGAAGACTGAAGAAGAGAAGAAAAAAAAAGGGGGGGGTGGGAGCCTAGGTAGATGGGTCTTCACGTAATGGGGAAGGGGGTAATAAGGGTAGAGCCGAAGAGTAGGTTGAGCTCGTCAACCTTCTCAGTGAGTCTAAGTTCGGTGTGGTCAACAGAGACTACCAGCGTCCGTTGTGTGGGCGTGGCGGACGGAGTATCACGAGGGGAAGCGAGCCCTAGGTCCTAAGGAGGCCTAAGGTGTCATATAAATGGTGGGGTGGCATATATATCAGGTAAAGATCCAAAATAGGAGAGATAGGGGCTATGAATAGCTTTACCTCCCCTCTTTACTCAACTCTTACAATATAGCTGGAAAGAAACCATAGTATTAGGGAGCAAAGAGGGGAGGGGATCGCCCACCATAGGTTGGACAGGACATTAGAGGGTTTGTGCGTCCTCTGGAACGCACGCAAGCTGTAAATGCGCTTAGGTTAGAGCATGGAGGGGAGCTTTTAAGTGGAAGGTGGCATTTCCTAACATGTACGGAATTCCAGAATCCTGGAATTTTTGCTCAAAAACTAAAACGGCCTAATTCATGAGCGAAGTAAACTGCTTCATGACTAATTTAGATCAATAGGTATAGGGGGTAACCTGTGTAGGGGCACCATTTAATCGTGGTAAGACACTGGAAGCTACAACCTAAACAACATGTAACAGAACATAACTGATGCATGACAAGACCTAAATTTGAGCAATCAACTGCCCTACCGACAACAATAAAGTTGACAACTATAAACAACAAAAAACGTTGGAACCAAGACCCTAGCTCCAATGCAACTGAGAAAAGTCGCTGTACAAGAGGGGGAGGAATCCATGTTGGCTATTAATCTCAAAGATATTGCAATATCTTTTGTTCAAATATTACCCGTTGTGTCGGGCTGTACGGGGACCCAGGCACAGTTGTGTAATATAAAATTTAATACCTGACAGCCGCTCCCGTCAAATTGGAGGCCCTCCGGTAAGGGGAGGGGCTCACCCTTGGATTCCCTATTCCAGACTCCTCCCACTCGGTAGTTCCTATATAGCGTAAATTTGAAAGGTCCCCTAGGGGGGTGTCTTTATTTTGAACTGGACTGCAATATAAAACACAACCATTAGTGTATATTGCAACATTTATAAGATTTCCCATACTGCAGAGCTTTGTAACCAGAATACAGAAGAGACAAGCGGGGGGTGGGAGAAGAGAGCCAAGATAGGTAAAGGCCTAAAAGAGAGGGAGGTGAAAAGGTGAAGGCATGAGCGGCATGAGGGAAGAGCAGGAAGGGAGGAAGATGTCGGGAGAGGGAAAAAACAGCATCACTAAGGCAGCTCATACCCCTCCCCTCTTCCCGACCCTATATCGAGTCTTTGTGATATGGGTTTTCAATGGCATCCTGTGCTGCGGCATGGGGGTCTTCTTCGGAAGTGTCCGTGGAAACAGTACGATCTCAGAGATTATAGGTCAGTCTGGTGAGGAACGAAGTGTCCATGTTGGCGAAGGCTAGTCCGCATGGAGAGTCCAAATCTACCATAGATAGATAGGTTCACCAGGTGGAAGTAGGGAAGTCCGATTATCAGACCTCCAGGGAGAGAAGGCATGAGTGGACCCGTACATGCACAGACGTGACAAATACAGAAGGGTATGTTACTATTAGGCTTAGTGCATCGAAATCTAACTCCCCCTGTTGACGGCCAGCAGTTAAGGGTTAAAAATGTCCTGACCGAACCTACATGAGCATACCGTAATAGGGTCTGATCCAATGGGGGGCAGTGGGTTTCAGGGAAGCGGTCATATGACATCGAAGCAGGTGAGTCAGGTCATGCAAACAAGTTCAAGCTGGGTACCTGGTCAGTTGTGTCTAGGCCTTCGGTGGACTGGAGATGCAGTGGGACTGCCATTTCGTGGGACGTCCGGGATCCTTCAGGGTGAGAGAGGAGGAGGATGTTGGTGAGGAACTCTGCGCCGTCGGCCAATGTGAAAGTTACCAGCTTCATCTATTCCCTCCATGGAGGAAACTCTTGTCAAAGATGGGAGCTTGAAGTTGCTGTACCAATCTGGTAGGTCCACTGTAGGTATATCTAAGGCTGAGCAGAAGTGGTCCAAGTCCTCTGGCACCCTAAGGGTTGCAGTGTGACCCTGATGGGAAGCTGACAGGCCAAAAGGGTATTTCCAGTGGTACTGGATGGCCCTATGCCGGAGAACCTCCAGGAGGGGCCTCAGCTCCCTCCTGCGTTGCAGCGTAATACTGGAGAGGTCCTGAATTTTTTTTATGGTGGCTCCCCTGTATGTGAGCTGATTTCTTCCCCGAGCTTTGCGGAGGATCTCTTCTTTCAGCTGAAGGTCTATGAGACAACATACTGCATCCCTCGGAGGGTCTGCATTTCTACCCCTCCGGTGAAGTGCTCGGTGGATGTGTTCAAATGCAACGGGGTTTCCAGAGGTCTTTCTAGAAGGTCATTAAAGATGTGGGTAACAGCTTGAGTAAGGTGAATGGGTTCAACTAATTCGGGGAGACCTCTCACCCTAAGGTTCCGACACCTCCCCCTATTGTCTAGGTCCTCCATATGTCGATTGATGTCTCTTAGATGGATGGCGTGGGACTCTGTAATCTGTTGAACGTGACACAGCGAAGCATCATGGCGGGCCTGCACTGACTCAATTTCTTCCACTCTGACAGACATGGATTGAATGTCCCCTCTTAAATCCGCAATAGCGGCGGATAGTGTGCCCTTAATGTCGGCAGCTACATTCCTGAGGTCATCTATGGTGAGCATTTGGGGTTCCCGGGTGTCGGGGTCCGTCCTCGGGCGTAGCGGGCTCCTACTGTGGGAGCGCGATCTACTCGAGGCCTCGGCTTGCGAGCCGCCTCTAGGCCTTGAACGGAAGAGGTCCGGAATTTGCCTATTTGGCTGCGCGTTCTGCTCCAAAGGGGAGCGGGACCTTGCTGCCGACATCCCCCATGGCGGTCCCTGCTTACCGCTGTTCTTCTGGTGTTTTTTCTCCACCATGATTCCTGTAAGCTGGGCCTCATGGACAGGAGCTCCAGGTCTACGCCGCCATCTCGGATCGCCGCCGAGCCACGCCCCCGAATATTACACTTTTATTGTTTCACTTTAAGCATTATTAAAATCACTGCTCCTGAAAAAACTGCAGTTTTTAAAAGTTATTTTGCATTGATACATGTCCCCTGGGGCAGGATCCAGGTCCCCAAACATTTTTTAGGACAATAACTTGCATATTGGCCTTTAAAATTAGCACTTTTGATTTTGAATGTTCGAGTTCCATAGACTTTAATAGGGTTCTAAAGTTCATGCGAAGTTTAGGTCTGTTCGCAGGTTCTGGTGCGAACCGAACCGGGGGATGTTTGGCTCTTTCCTAGAGGAGAGTACACTGAATTCCCAGCATAGCTAGAAAACTGACTACGGTGTGTTCTCCTGCATCAGTTTTTAATAGGAAAGCAGAGGGAATAGCTGGAACACTAAGGATTTCACACAACAAAGCAATACAAAGAGAACAGGACGCTTTTTCATACAAGTACATGGTACAGCAGGCACATATCAGGAAATGTTGTGGTACCATACACTTTAAGAATCAATGCCTCCAAAGGCTTATCCTTCTTATATTTCACTTGCATTCCTATAATCCCTAGTTTTTTTTTTTTTTTTACGTGTTTTCACACACACTTCATTATTCTTTCTAATTAAAAAGGACAAAGTTAAAAGGGTCTTTTGCCACTTTTCCATGCAAGGATGACACAGCATGAGGCAGGCTGTCTGGTTTATTTTTTAGACATTAACAATAATAGACAAGTGGTCTCACAAATGTTTCTATGGTAAATTTCTGCATTGTCAGGCAATAACCCTTTTCTTAATAAACAACAAAAAAAACAACTTTGAATTATTTTGTTAGAAAAGTAAGATAGGAATGTTTAGTCCTACTTTCCAATACATTTTAATGGTTGGCAGTGTGGCAGAGTTTTAGGAACCTACATTGTTTCCTGCCTTGGCATTGAACCACATTTATTCCTGTTTATGTGTGTAAGGAATAAATTCTGCCATTAGTACAGCAAATGTGGGTGGTTGTGAAGGAATGCAGTCAGAGGAGTCAAATAAACAAGTAGGACAAAGATTGTGGATCTAAAACTACAGAGAAGGCAAAGCAGCCAGCCTGATTTTTTTATACAATATTTTTTTTATTTATATCATTGTCTACATACGTTAGCATTAAACCAATAAAATATAAAATTAAACAAATATTCATACAATTAATAAAATAAACAAAATATTTTTATTTTCAAGGTAGTATACCCGATGTTACTTTAAACATAATTAACCTAATATATAGAATATTATCCATGCTGCACAATATGTAATCAGTAAAAGCAATAAATAAAGTAAAAAGCATATAATCCACATAATTCCAATGAATAAAAAGTCCCAAAATAAAACATAGAAATCAAGCACAGAAAAGAATGACCTTAATATTTGTCCACCAGAGTTTGGAACTTTTTCACTGAGTGGATTTATTTTAATAGTATGTTATTATTCAGGACTTATATAATATTTGTACTTTATTTATTTAACAATTTAGACACTTGCAGATCCACCTTCTATATTTGAATGCTTTTATATATTTTTATTTTACAAAATTCTTTACCGTATTTTCCGGTGTATAAGGTGACCGGGCATATAAGACGACCCCCTAATTTTACAGGTCTTTAAAAAATTTTGCCTGTACTCACCGTAAAAGACGACCCCCCCCCCCTTCCGAGACTTCTGATGCTTTACGACCCCCCTCCTTCCAAGACTTCCGACGCTTCACAACCCCCCCTTCTGATTCTTCCGACGCTTCATGAGCCCCTCCCCCCGTCCGAGGCTTCCGACGCTTCACCCCCCCCCCCCCCTTTCTGAGGCCTTTGACGCTTCATATCCTTCTTCGTTCTTGCTGGAGCTGAAGCCATATCCTTCTTCCTTCTTGCTGGAGCCAACCCCGGTGAGTGATGTATTCTATTAATAAATACAAAGCCTGCTTGGATTGGTGGAGGCTGTAACATCATCAGCCCATGCCTCTCTGACTCCAAAGCCTAATCTGAGCAGGCTACTGTACGTAGCCTGCTCAGATTGGCAGAGGTTGTTACTTCAATCCGAGAAGGCTTTGTATTCATTTGAATACATCACTCACCGGGATTGGCTCGGCGGTATATACTGTATGTAGCCATAGCTACATACAGTATTACCACACATCTAGCAGGCATTAGAGCAGCTGACCAGGCGTATAAAACGATCCCTGCTTTTTGGCCAGTTTTTTAAGTGTAAAAAGTCGTCTTATACGTTGGAGAATATGGTACAAATTATTGAGGAAGAGATTGGTTTTTCCATATACGATTTGCTCCGAATCAGACCAGTATGCAGTAATTGAATATTTACTGCAATGTACTGACCTATTCAGGGCAATTGATCTGCTCCATTGTGAATCAAAAAAAGGTTTCTTCCAATTCTTTACCAGGAGTCTTGTCTACTTTCGAGGAGCTTTCAGTGCTCATGCTTTCTGAATTTCAGTACTCATGCTCATCTATTTAAAGTTAACACTTAGGGGGATTTTGACTAAAACTGGTGTACACAGAAGGGATGATTTACTAAAACTGGAGAATGCGACATCTGGTGCAGCTCTGCACAGAAACCAATCCGCTTCTAGAATTTTATTGTCAAAGTTTAATTGAACTAGCTAAAGTTAGAAGCTGATTGGCTACAATTGACAGCTGCACCAGAATTTGCACTCTCCAGTTTTAGTAAATGAACCCCAGAATCTGGTGCTGCTATGCATAGTAACCGATTAATCAGCTTCTAACTTTAGCTTGTTCAATTCTAGATTTTAGTGGCAAAGTTCAATGAAAGAAGTTGAAGTTATAAGCTGATTGGTTTCTATGCACAGCTGTACCAGATTCTGTGAGCACCAGTATTAGTAAATATCCTCTTACGCCTCGTAAACACGGTAAGTAAATCGCTTTAACTGAAAACTGATGGATGTGCATTGCTGTACCCAAACAAAATTGACATCCTTTTTTTCCCACAAATAGAGCTTTCTTTTGGTGGTATTTGATCACCTCTGTGGTTTTTATTTTTTGCGTTATAAACAAAAAAGCATGACAATTTTGAAAAAAACAATATTTTTTACTTTTTGCTATAATAAATATCTCCAAAAATGTTTTTAAAATAAAATTTCTTTGTCAGTTTTGGTCAATATATATTCTTCTACATATTTTTGGTAATAAAAATCACAATAAGCGTATATTGATTGGTTTGCGCAAAGTTATAGCGTCTACAAACTATGGATAAAATGTATGGCGTTTTTATTATTATTATTTTTTTTACTAGTAATGGCAGTGATCTGCAATTTTTATCAGGACTGCGACATTGTGGTGGACAGATCGGACACTTTTGACACATTTTTGGGACCATTGACATTTATACAGCAATCAATGCAATAAAAATGCACTGATTACTGTGTAAATGCCACTGGCAGGGAAGGGGTTAATACTAGGGGGCAATCAAGGGGTTAACTGTGTTCCCTCAGTGTGTTCGAACTGTAGGGAGAAGGAAATGACTAGCGGAGAAGATAGATCATTGTTCCTAGCTACTAGGAACAACAGTCTATCTTTCCTCTCCTCACAAAACAGGGATTTGTGTGTTTACACGTCCCTGTTCTGTCTCTCGTGCCTGTGATTGGGCGTGGCTGGCGGTCATCGCGACCGCTGGCCACATGCATCAGTTCCCCTGCAGTGCAGCCTCTGACGGCACGCACGTGTGTGCCTGCTATCTCTGCTTAAAGGGCTGATGTAAAGCTACGATGGCTCGTGGGAAATTGCCGACCTGCCGCAGTATAATGACGACGGCTGGTCGGCAAACGGTTAAAAGGCATTTGTTTTGTATGATCTCAAAAAGGCAAATCAACGCTCACCAAAATTCTACTAACATGAAAATTAGCATAAGGGGCCCAAAGAGTGGCACTTGAGAAATGAGCTTCCTCTTTATACTCCCCTAGTACATCACTACGTTCCTGTTTCTCAAACGACAATTTGCGAATAGTTAGTATGCTAGACAAAATCCTGCACATGCGCTTTTGACAAAAATCAGACGCTCGGTCGTCCAATAATCAAACCGTGTGTACAAGGCTTTAGAGTTTTCCGTAAGCTGTCTAAATGAGATTTCCTCAGATGCATGTGTGCAAGCAGTGTGAGGGTTAATGAATATTAACAAGCACTTTGGCTAATATATCTTTTATTGGCTTAGGCTTAGATTATGGAAATGCCAACATTTGTAAAAAAAAAGGGATATAATGCTTCCTAACTGTATTAGCTTATTTGTTAAAGTGGTTGTAACCCTCAGACATATAATATGAACAAACCATATCCCTCTATAGTTTGTACTTGTATCAATTAAGAGCACTAAGTGTCATTTCTGTCTGCTGCTTCTGTCCTCTGCTATCAACATGAATCCCTTCCGACACCAAGAGAAAAAAGTGACAGGGGAGGGAGCCCCAGCTGATTGACAGCCTCAGCTCTGTTGCTGTGTTCTGAATAAAGGGGGTGTGTAATTTTCCTCCAATAAGCTCTCAGAGCTCTCCTAACTAAGCTCTGCAGAGTGTAACTTCAGCTCTCCACCTCCTTTTTTCGACAGCTCCGACAAGCTTTATACATTTTGGACTTTGAATGGATGGAGAGAAGAGAAGACAGTAGATAAACAGGTACAACTTAGGTAGGAGGATTTGTTTAATTTCACTATCATTTGAGGTCAGTCATTTCACTGGGTATATGATTAAGGGCATAACACTAGGGAAGCCTGGCATTTGATTTGCCAAGTTTCTGTAAGGACCATGCATCAGCGTGCACTCTGAGCTGAAAGAGTGCAGCTGTGCAGGCCTAACACTATGGAAGCCCCAGACTTCCGTAAGCGCCCTGCATTGGCATTCCCCAGGCTTCTGTTAGGACTCCTGCTCATGCAGTGCCCATTATCAATCCCACCACCCTGCCCAAGCGGTGCATGTGGAATGCAGGGCCCATCAGGGTAGATCTCTTTCCGTTGGCCCATTGCTTTCCATGCGCAGCCTGTCCTTTTTGGGTGGCTGGGCCTATATTAAAGTAGGGGCATGGAGCTGCAGCTCCAATAGCTCCTACGTTAATCCAGCCCTGACTGTGATGAGTGCAAAGTATTGACTTTGAGCCTGCACAATCTCAAGCAAGTACACTTCTAGTGAAATACACACCTGTGCACTCACCAAGAGTTGGGAGATCCTCCATATCACTGGGATCCTCCTTAGATTCTGATGTGAGGAAGGGTTAGAATGTCAATGTAACATGTAAACTTAACATTTTTAATAAACTAACAATGGCTTCATGTTCCTTTCTCCCTAAAAGGCTGGGCACCATCTTTTTTAACTTAGATCCCACAGCCTGTGCGGTAGCCTTTATGTTCTTGGTTGTGTTTTCGCATATTCCTATAGTCTTTACACAGCTCGTCCTTCTGTTGCCACCTTCCACCGTGTGACCTTGTGAGCTTTCAATATTACAGAGGGTCTATTAAGTGATTACTGGAGAGCTTGCTTGCAGAAAAATTACATCTTTGTTCAACATGCTTAAACATGCATTGAGCCACATGAGGTTGCAGACAACAATGATGCCGCTGTCAAATTCTCCATTTACCTGGTCACCCATATTGTATTTCTGGGTTTTGAGGTTTTTTCTTTTTTTTTTTTTTTTTTTTTTTTATATGAAAAATTTCTTTGTATATACCTAATTTGTGGAGCGTAGCACTGTAGCTTTATCCAAGCAGGAATATGTCACCATGACATCATTGGGGGTGGGAATTTGATTCTGCATGTTTATATACCGTGGGGGTTATTTAGGAAAGGCAAATCTACTTTGCACTACAAGTGCAAACTACAAGTGCAAAGTGCACTTGAAATTACACTGGAAGTGCAGTCGCTGTAAATCTGAGGGGTAGATCTGAAATGAGGGGAAGTTCTGCTGATTTTATCCTCCAATCATGTGCAAGCGAAAACGCTGTTTTTTTTAAATTTTCCTTGCATGTCCCCCTCAGATCTACAGCTACTGCACTTCCAAGTACACTTTCAGTGCAATTTCAAGTGCACTTTGCTCTTGTAGTGCAAAGTGGATTTGCCTTTAGTAAATAACCCCCAGTATCTCGCAAAAGTGAGTACACTCCTCAAATTTTTGTAACTATTTTATTATACCTTTTTATGTGACAACACTGAAGAAACTACACTTTGCTACAACAATGTAAAGTAGTGAGTGTACAGCTTGTATAACAGTCTAAATTTGCTGTCCCCTCAAAATAACTAACGTCTATTTAATGTCTAAACCACTGGCAACAAAAGTGAGTACACCCCTAATTGAAAATGTCCAAATTGGGCCCAAAGTGTCAATATTTTGTGTGGCCGCCTTTAGTTTCCAGCACTGCTTTAATCCTCTTAGGCATGGAGATCACCAGAGCTTCACGTGTTGCTACTGGATAGTGATGGACGAACTTCCGACGGGACGTTTCGCGAACGCGAAATGCGAACGGACCCAAACGTTCGCGAAACCGACCGTTCGCCGCGGGCCCCATTGACTTCAATGGGAGGCGAACTTTGCAAACCTTCATGTCGAATTTGCGGCCACGTGGTAATTATTAGGGGGTAAAACGTAGTCCCACCATCTGGACAATGACATAATACATGTATGAGGTGAATTTGGGATCGATAACTACAAGCATTTTTATTTTATTTGGGAAATTGTTCTAACAATTCAGGACTATGGAGCTAATGAAGGCAATGGAGGAGAGGGAAGGTCAGGGACCAGGGTAGGCAAAGAAGAGGGTGCAGGAGATGATCACCAGCAGCGTGACATACCGGAATGACACATGCACCGTGATAGAGGCATCTGACAGCAGCACCGTAATACAGAGCACTGACAGCAGCACCGTGACATACAGCGCTGACAGCAGCACCGTGACATACAGCGCTGACAGCAGCACCGTGACATACAGCGCTGACAGCAGCACCGTGACATACAGCGCTGACAGCAGCACCGTGACATACAGCGCTGACAGCAGCACCGTGACATACAGCGCTGACAGCAGCACCGTGACATACAGCGCTGACAGCAGCACCGTGACATACAGCGCTGACAGCAGCACCGTGACATACAGCGCTGACAGCAGCACCGTGACATACAGCGCTGACAGCAGCACCGTGACATACAGCACTGACAGCAGCACCGTAAGCAGCCCCAGGAGGAAGTCAGCACAGCACAGGGATGGTGTGATCCCCTCATAATAAGAACCCCCAGGAGGAAGTCAGCACAGCACAGGGATAGTGTGATCCCTTCATAATAAGAACCCCCAGGAGGAAGTCAGCACAGCACAGGGATATCATAAGCAGCCCCAGTAGAAATATGACACCGCTCAACCTCTTCAAAGAGGAGGGTAGGGGCATATAGTACGGTGTGCTTTTTTGGGTCAAGGAAGTGAGCCAAATGAATTAAGAAGGTCTGTGTGCTTGATTAAAAAAATAGTTTATAGACATATACATGGTCTACTGGTCACATGTGTTGAATTCCTCCGAGATCCATGCCTCATTCATTTTTAGAAATGTGAGGTAGTTAACACTGTGGTGAGCTAGGCGAGTACGCTTATCGGTCACAATCCCCCCTGCTGCGCTGAACGTCCTTTCGGACAGGACACTGGATGAGGGGCAAGCCAACAGTTCGATTGCAAATTGGGCAAGCTCTGGCCAGAGGTCAAGCCTGCCCACCCAGTAGTCTAGGGGTTCATCACTCCTCAGAGCGTCCACATCGGCCGTTAACCCAATGTAGTCGGACACCTGACGGTCTAGGCGTTCCCTGATGCTGGATCCGGATGACACCTGTCGATGGGTCGGCTGAAAGAATGACCTCATATCCGAAGTCACCAACACATCTTCAAACCGGCCTCTTCTTGCAGGCGCTGTTGGATTGGTACCCGCAAATCCTTCTCTGGGAGTGGGAATTGCTCCTCTGCCAGCGCACGCAAAAGCAGAATGCAGCATTTCTCGAAGCAAGGCCTGGAAGTGCTGCATTCTGACAGCCCTCTGCGACGGCGGTAACATTTCCGCCATTTTGTGTTTGTACCGGGGGTCTAAGTACGTTGCCACCCAGTACTGGTCCTTGACCCTCATGCTTTTTATACGGGGGTCCCTATTAAAACACTGGAGCATGAAGGCCCCCATTTGCACTAAAGTGGAAGCGGTGTGGTGGCCTGGCTCCTGCTCATCATCCAGGATAATGTCGTCCTCTTCATTCTCCTCTCCCCATCCTCGCACAACAGGGATCCCAGAAAGGTTTAAAGCATGCTCTTCTTGCTCCTGCTCATCCGCCCCGGCACCATCCTCCTCTGACTCCTCATCAGACTCCTGTTGTTGACTTGTCTCAGATAGAGTAGCCCCCCCTGGGAATTCATCCAGCATTGCGACTTCCTCATCTTCCCGCTCCTGCTCCTCCACAGCCTGATCAATGACACGACGCAATGCACGCTCCAGAAAGAAGGCATAAGGTACCATGTCACTGATGGCGCCATGGCTGCGACTGACCAGTTTGGTGATCTCCTCAAATGGCCGCAGAAGTCTGCATGTGTCGCGCATGAGCAGCCACTGGCGCGGTGAAAAAAAACCCAGCTCCCCAGAACCGTTTCTTTCGCAGAGTTCATACAGGTAGACGTTAACTGCACGTTTCTGCTGGAGCAGCCTATCAAGCATATAGAAGGTTGAGTTCCATCGCGTCGGGCAATCGCAAATAAGACGTCTGACCGGCAGATGGTGTCGCCGCTGAATGTCAGCAAGGCGAGCCATGGCCGTGTAAGATCTTCTGAAATGGGCCGAGATTTTCCTTGCCTGCCGCAAGATGTCCTGGACCCCAGGGTATTTGACAAGGAATCGCTGCACGACCAAGTTTAAGACGTGTGCCATGCACGGCACGTGCGTGATTTTGCCCTGTTTCAATGCGCTAAGCAGATTGGCACCGTTGTCACACACCACTTTACCAACTGTCAAATTGAGCGGTGTTAGCCACTCATCTGCCTGTGAACGCAAAGCTGAAAGGAGTGCCGGGCCAGTGTGGCTCTTTGCTTCCAGGCACAACAGACGCAGCACGGCATGGCAACGTCTCACCTGGCATGTGGAATAGGTTCTGGGGAGCTTGGGCGGTGCAGTGGAAGAGACGCTAGCAGCGGAAAAGGAGGAGGCAGCTGAGGAGGAGAGGGAGGAGGATGGAGTAGGAGGAGGAGAAGAAGAGTCAGGCCTGCATGCAATCCGTGGCGGTAAAACCAAATCTACACGGGTGCCACGGGTTACATGCTTGACGGCCGTCAGAAGGTTCACCCAGTGGGCAGTAAAACTGATATACCTTCCCTGCCCGTGTTTGCTAGACCACGTGTCTGTGGTCAGATGTATCTTGGCACCGACACTGTGTGCCAGAGATACATTCACTTGCCGCTGAACATGGCCATATAGCTCTGGGATGCCCTTCTCTGAGAAATACTTCCTTCCTGGGACCTTCCATTGTGGTGTTCCAATGGCCACAAATTTGCGAAAGGCCTCCGAGTCCACCAGTTTATATGGCAGTAGTTGGCGGGCTATGAGTTCTGACAAGCCAGCCGCCAACCGTTGGGCAAGAGGGTTATCCGGCATCATCATTTTTTTACGCTCAAACATTAGGCCCACGGAAGCCTGCCTTTTTGCAGAAAAATGTGAGCTTGGCGTGATGGAAGGTGGAGTGGAGGACAATTGTGAGGAGAGAGGAGAAGGAGAAGTAGAAGACGAGGCTGGACGGTGAGAGCCTGCAGTGTGGCTTTGTGTGTTCCGTTGCTCCCACTGGGCTCGGTGATGGCTGCTCATGTGCCTTCTTAAGGCGGTCGTCCCTAGGTGAGTATTGGGCTTACCGCGACTAACGCGTTGACTGCAAAGATTGCAGATGGCAACGCTATTGTCAGCAGCGGACACGTTAAAAAAAGCCCACACTGCGGAGCCATGTGCCGGTGTCCTGGGAGCGCCAGATGTGACCGTACATGGTCGATGACTCGCTCCTGATACATTTGCAGTCTGCTTTGTCCCTGCTGTGCAATGTAAGTCATTGCTGCTTCTCCTCCCTATCTGCTGGTCCATATCTCCCTCTGAACTCCCCTCCTCTTCCTCTCTTGTGGGCACCCACGTGACATCACTAGACACGTCATCATCAACGTCACCTTCCCCACCGCTATAAGTAGAGATCTCGGAGTAGGCAGCAACACCGGGGACCAACCTCCTCCTTGGGCTGATCTGGGTACTGGCGTCAGACTGCTGAGTAGCGCTTGTTGCTACCTCCTCTTCCTGATCCAATACCAAGAGTGGCTGCGCATCAGAAATGTCCTCTTGATATGGATCGGAAAATAATTCCAGTGACTCAAGCGGAAGGTATGTGGTGGTGGTGGTGGTGGTCGTGTTGTTGGTGGTAGTGTCTTTGGGGGTGCACATAGCAGAGAGTGAAGAAGAGGGTGCAGATCGAGAGGATGAGGAGGGTGCAGAAGAGTAAGGCTGAGCGAGCCACTCAACCAAGTCTGGTGCATCCTTTAAAGTAATTGAACGCACCTTCTGCAACTTCCCACTTTGGCTCAAGCCTGTTGCTCCTGCCCTACCCCTACCACCCCTGCGGAAGGGCCTGCCTCTTCCTCTGCATGTCATTTTTTAAATGACCCTGTGACAAAACTCTTAGTCCCTATACCGCTGAAGGACTGCTGCAGTATAGGTGAGCGGTCAGCAGTGGTGCACGTCAACCCTATCTATTGTGGACCTATAGCGGTCCTTACAGAACAGCAGACTGTACCGCACTCAAGCCTATGTACCGTAGCACCCTATACCAAGTTACCAGTCCTTATAAGAACTTTTGTGGACCAAGCAGGTTGTGTATTAGTGTTTAGCAGACTGTACGTCAGTCCCTATACCGCTGAAGGACTGCTGCAGTATAGGGCAGCGGTCAGCAGTGGTGCACGTCAACCCTATCTATTGTGGACCGATAGCGGTCCTTACAGAACAGCAGACTGTACCGCACTCAAGCCTATGTACCGTAGCACCCTATACCAAGTTACCAGTCCTTATAAGAACTTTTGTGGACCAAGCAGGTTGTGTATTAGTGTTTAGCAGACTGTACGTCAGTCCCTATACCGCTGAAGGACTGCTGCAGTATAGGGCAGCGGTCAGCAGTGGTGCACGTCAACCCTATCTATTGTGGACCGATAGCGGTCCTTACAGAACAGCAGACTGTACCGCACTCAAGCCTATGTACCGTAGCACCCTATACCAAGTTACCAGTCCTTATAAGAACTTTTGTGGACCAAGCAGGTTGTGTATTAGTGTTTAGCAGACTGTACGTCAGTCCCTATACCGCTGAAGGACTGCTGCAGTATAGGGCAGCGGTCAGCAGTGGTGCACGTCAACCCTATCTATTGTGGACCGATAGCGGTCCTTACAGAACAGCAGACTGTACCGCACTCAAGCCTATGTACCGTAGCACCCTATACCAAGTTACCAGTCCTTATAAGAACTTTTGTGGAACAAGCAGGTTGTGTGTTAGTGATTAGCAGACTGTACGTCAGTCCCTATACCGCTGAAGGACTGCTGCAGTATAGGTGAGCGGTCAGCAGTGGTGCACGTCAACCCTATCTATTGTGGACCGATAGCGGTCCTTACAGAACAGCAGACTGTACCGCACTCAAGCCTATGTACCGTAGCACCCTATACCAAGTTACCAGTCCTTATAAGAACTTTTGTGGACCAAGCAGGTTGTGTATTAGTGTTTAGCAGACTGTACGTCAGTCCCTATACCGCTGAAGGACTGCTGCAGTATAGGGCAGCGGTCAGCAGTGGTGCACGTCAACCCTATCTATTGTGGACCGATAGCGGTCCTTACAGAACAGCAGACTGTACCGCACTCAAGCCTATGTACCGTAGCACCCTATACCAAGTTACCAGTCCTTATAAGAACTTTTGTGGAACAAGCAGGTTGTGTATTAGTGTTTAGCAGACTGTACGTCAGTCCCTATACCGCTGAAGGACTGCTGCAGTATAGGTGAGCGGTCAGCAGTGGTGCACGTCAACCCTATCTATTGTGGACCGATAGCGGTCCTTACAGAACAGCAGACTGTACCGCACTCAAGCCTATGTACCGTAGCACCCTATACCAAGTTACCAGTCCTTATAAGAACTTTTGTGGAACAAGCAGGTTGTGTGTTAGTGATTAGCAGACTGTACGTCAGTCCCTATACCGCTGAAGGACTGCTGCAGTATAGGTGAGCGGTCAGCAGTGGTGCACGTCAACCCTATCTATTGTGGACCGATAGCGGTCCTTACAGAACAGCAGACTGTACCGCACTCAAGCCTATGTACCGTAGCACCCTATACCAAGTTACCAGTCCTTATAAGAACTTTTGTGGAACAAGCAGGTTGTGTATTAGTGTTTAGCAGACTGTACGTCAGTCCCTATACCGCTGAAGGACTGCTGCAGTATAGGTGAGCGGTCAGCAGTGGTGCACGTCAACCCTATCTATTGTGGACCGATAGCGGTCCTTACAGAACAGCAGACTGTACCGCACTCAAGCCTATGTACCGTAGCACCCTATACCAAGTTACCAGTCCTTATAAGAACTTTTGTGGAACAAGCAGGTTGTGTATTAGTGTTTAGCAGACTGTACGTCAGTCCCTATACCGCTGAAGGACTGCTGCAGTATAGGTGAGCGGTCAGCAGTGGTGCACGTCAACCCTATCTATTGTGGACCGATAGCGGTCCTTACAGAACAGCAGACTGTACCGCACTCAAGCCTATGTACCGTAGCACCCTATACCAAGTTACCAGTCCTTATAAGAACTTTTGTGGAACAAGCAGGTTGTGTGTTAGTGATTAGCAGACTGTACGTCAGT
The DNA here is from genome assembly GCF_037356315.1 of Lithobates pipiens. Taxonomy (NCBI): domain Eukaryota; kingdom Metazoa; phylum Chordata; class Amphibia; order Anura; family Ranidae; genus Lithobates; species Lithobates pipiens. The sequence goes on from NW_027507784.1 coordinate 155,304,004, forward strand.
CCCTATACCGCTGAAGGACTGCTGCAGTATAGGTGAGCGGTCAGCAGTGGTGCACGTCAACCCTATCTATTGTGGACCGATAGCGGTCCTTACAGAACAGCAGACTGTACCGCACTCAAGCCTATGTACCGTAGCACCCTATACCAAGTTACCAGTCCTTATAAGAACTTTTGTGGAACAAGCAGGTTGTGTATTAGTGTTTAGCAGACTGTACGTCAGTCCCTATACCGCTGAAGGACTGCTGCAGTATAGGTGAGCGGTCAGCAGTGGTGCACGTCAACCCTATCTATTGTGGACCGATAGCGGTCCTTACAGAACAGCAGACTGTACCGCACTCAAGCCTATGTACCGTAGCACCCTATACCAAGTTACCAGTCCTTATAAGAACTTTTGTGGACCAAGCAGGTTGTGTATTAGTTTTTAGCAGACTGTACGTCAGTCCCTATACCGCTGAAGGACTGCTGCAGTATAGGGCAGCGGTCAGCAGTGGTGCACGTCAACCCTATCTATTGTGGACCGATAGCGGTCCTTACAGAACAGCAGACTGTACCGCACTCAAGCCTATGTACCGTAGCACCCTATACCAAGTTACCAGTCCTTATAAGAACTTTTGTGGAACAAGCAGGTTGTGTGTTAGTGATTAGCAGACTGTACGTCAGTCCCTATACCGCTGAAGGACTGCTGCAGTATAGGGCAGCGGTCAGCAGTGGTGCACGTCAACCCTATCTATTGTGGACCGATAGCGGTCCTTACAGAACAGCAGACTGTACCGCACTCAAGCCTATGTACCGTAGCACCCTATACCAAGTTACCAGTCCTTATAAGAACTTTTGTGGAACAAGTGAGTTGTGAATGTTTAGCAGACTGCAGCAGAAGGGCAGCAGTCAAGTATAATATCCTTTCTATATTTGGAAGAAAGAATATTATACATGTACAAGCCTATTACTGTACCACTGATACCAGTCCTGAAAAGAACCTTTGTGGAACTAATAATAACAGCAAGTCTTTAAAATTACCCTCACTGCCTGACAACACTGCTTCCTTCCTGTCCCTATACAAATTGGCAAAAAAAGAGAACGATTAGTGGTTACTGGAACAGCTCTTTTGTGGACCTTGATAGTAACAGCTAATGATGATGATGATGATGATGATGATGAAAGACTAATCTGGCTGTCCCTGTAGCATACACCGTCCTTTCCCTTTCTCTAAACTAACAAAAGACACTCAGGCTGCTGCAAGAATCAGCAGCACAGCAAACCTATCAACACCTAACACCTATACCAGTCCTGAAAAGAACTTTTGTGTACCAAATAGCTAGTGGTTTATCTCTCCCTACTCCACACAGGAACCTGTCCCTATCTTAACAGAAGAAAGAATGTAAAATGGCCACCGGATCGGGTGTATTTATAGGTTAGGGGGAATGTACAAGTGTCCATGTGCTGTCATGTCTCAATTGGCTGTCCTGTATCACATGATAAACGTGTCACCAAAGGTTAAAGTTCTTGTATACATTAAACACGTAAGTCCGCCGCGGCGAACGACGGAAAAAGGCGTTCGAACGTGCGGACCGCGAATGTCGGAAATTCGCCGCGAAACGACCGCCGGGCGAACCGTTCGGCCATCACTACTACTGGAGTCCTCTTCCACTCCTCCATGATGACATCACAGAACTGGTGGCTGTTAGAGACCTTGCGCTCATCATTCTTCCATTTGAGGACGCCCCACAGATGCTCAATAGGGATTAGGTCTGGAGACATACTTGGCCAGTCCATTACCTTTACCCTCAGCCTTTTTAGCAAGGCAGTGGTTATCTTGGAGGTGTGTTTGGGGTCATTATCATGTTAGAATACTGCCCTGTGGCCCAGTCTTTGAAGGGAGGGGATCATGCTCTGCTTCAGTATGTCATAGTACATGTTGGCATTCATGGTTCTCTCAATGAACTGTAGCTCTCCAGTGCCGGCAGCACTCTTGCAGCCCCAGACCATGACACTCCCCCCACCATGCTTGACTGTAGGCAAGACACACAGTCTTTGTACCCCTCACCTGGTTGCCGCCACAAACGCTTGACACCATCTGAACCAAATACGTTTATCTTGGTCTCGTCAGACCACATGACATGGTTCCAGTAATCCATGTCCTTAGTCTGCTTGTCTTCAGCAAACAGTTTGCAGGCTTTTTTGTGCATCATCTTTAAAAGAGGCTTCCTTCTGGGATGACCACCATGCAGACCAATTTGATGCAGTGTGCAGCGTATGGTCTGAGCACTGACATGCTGACCCTCCACCCCCTTCAACCTCCGCAGCAATGCTGGCAGCACTCATACGTCTATTTCCCAAAGACAACCTCTGGATATAATGCTGAGCATATGCACTCAACTTCTTTGGTCGACCATGGCGAGGCCTGTTCTGAGTGGAACCTGTCCTGTTAAACCGCTGTATGGTCTTGGCCACCATGCTGCAGCTCAGTTTCAGGGTCTTGGCAATCTTTTTATAGCCTAGGCCACCTTTTAGCAACAATTATTTTTTTTCAGATTATCAGAGAGTTCTTTGCCAGGAGGTGCCATGTTGAACTTCCAGTGACCAGTATGAAAGAGTGAGAGTTATAACACCAAATTTAACACACCTACTCCCCATTCACACCTGAGACCTTGTAACACTAACGAGTCCCATGACACCAGGGAGGGAAAAGGGCTAATTGCGTCCAATTTGGACATTTTCACTTAGGGGTGTACTCACTTTTGTTGCCAGAGGTTTAGACATTAATGGCTGTGTGTTATTTTGAGGGGACAGAAAATTTACACTGTTATACAAGCTGTACACTCACTGCTTTACATTGTAACAAAGTGTAATTTCTTCAGTGTTGTCACATGAAAAGATATAATAAAATATTTACCAAAACGTGAAGGGTGTACTACTCACTTTTGTGAGATACTGTGTGTGTGTGTGTGTGTGTATATGTATATATATATATATATATATATATTTATGGTGTAGAGCCCTCTGACCGATACGGATAAGGATGACAGACAAGGATAACATAAACTTGCTTACTTGAAATGGACCTGAAAGTGTGCCTTGGTCTAACGTACGGTATACCAAAATAAGGGGGCATACCTTAAAATGAAATAAATATGAAATGGGTGAAATGAGTACTCATATGAGGAGTGTGCTAGAGTAAAGGCCTGATAAAAGGGGCGGGTGGGCGGGTATCGCGCACTGGAACCGACGAGGAAGGATGGGCGAACGGCCGCTTAAATACCACCGGGCTCCACCCATAATTTCAGGCCACCATACTGGCCTTTCTATTTATGGTGTAGAGCCCTCTGACCGATACGGATAAGGATGACAGACAAGGATAACATAAACTTGCTTACTTGAAATGGACCTGAAAGTGTGCCTTGGTCTAACGTACGGTATACCAAAATAAGGGGGCAAAACACTCAGGTAGGGGAAGCATTTTATTGAACACAGACTGTTACTGGGTAAGCTTGACAAAGGCCTGGGCCATCTCAATCTGCGGATTGGGTACGTAACGTGCAAAACAGGAGGACTTCCATCTGCCCAACTTTTTTATAACATGGACCGGGACCCCTTGGCGGGAGGCCGTTGAAGCTGCCCCAATGCGAAACGAATGTCCTGAGTAGTGCGCAGGATTGAGGTGAAGGATGCCCAGGAGTATCCTGACATGCTCCATGAACTGGGCTGCGTTGAGAGGTTTTGAGTGAAAGGGTAGAAGTGGGCCAGTCCCTGGTTGATCGGCCAAAAGGGTCAACAAGCGGGAGAGGACAGTAACCGGACACCAGCGGTTGTAGGTCTTATAGAAATGTATGTCCGTCCCGGGGCCAAGCTGCTGTGTCTTGGAAACCGCTAAGTGCAAGATGAAGTGGTCCTCGAACCTGACTAGATGGTGCTTGCACAGCATACGTGCCGAGGGGCTACTGCAGGTAAACTCGCCTGGGCGCAGGAAGCCGTAGAAGGCCAGATGTATGGCTGCTTGCAGGACGACACTGACATGGAGACCGAAAGGTGAAGAGGCCAAAATGTCTGACATGTCCCTGAACACTTCGCCTGTGATGGGCAGCCGTTTGACGCTGGAAACTGGCCGACGTTTCTGAATGCCGCGCATGAGAGCCCGGACGGCGTGACAGGTAAATAAGGAGGGCTTGGTAGGGTCCTGGAGGGACGTGAAGTGTTGTATCCCGGCCAAGTACAAGCGGATTGTGTTAACGGATAATGCCAAGTCCGAATGGCAGTAGGAAAGGAAGGCAAGGACTTGTTTGACCCGGGAGGACTCTGTATTGTGAGATGATGTGAAGCGACTAAAGGCCCTCCAGGCCGACTGATAGGCCTTGCGGGTATTGTCTGAGAGGGAGTGATCGATGAGTTGCGTTGCTGCTGACAAGTGTGGGGCTAATCCAAGATCAGTTGAGACCAGTCCGGGATAGCTGCTGATGTTGGTTCGGCTCCGGGTACCTGATTAAAAAATGAAACAAAGTTAAAGCGGGAGAGAGCATCCGCCGCCTGATTAAATTTGCCGGGAACAAAGGAACAATGAAGGTTGAACTGAAACAATAATGAGAGCTGGGTCAGTCGCCGCAGGAAGGACATAATCTGTAGAGACCTGGACCTGCCTTTATTAACAATCTCCGCAGTGGCCAGGTTATCTGTAGAAAAGACCACCGTCTGGCCCGACCAGCTGCGGCCCCAGGTGTGTGCAGCGGCTACAATGGGATATAGCTCAAACAGGGAGGACGTTTCAGTGAAGCCAGGAATAGCCAGTATCTGTGGAGGCCAGGGGGCTGCGAGCCAGAGGTTGCCAAAGATCGCCGCAAAGCCAGTGGAGGCCGCCGCGTCGGTCACCACCCGAGGTGAAAGGGCGGACACGGAGGGGACGAACAGGGACACTCCGTTCCAAGAAGATAAGAATTCCTCCCACATGGCTAGGTCTGCCATAGCCGCGGAATCCAGGCTGAGTACTTGCTCCGGGTCCTGGGAGTGGGATAACAAGGCTAACAGGCGTGACACGAACGAGCGCCCCTGGGGGATGATGCGCATAGCAAAATTAAGCATACCAAGAAGGGACTGAAGTTGTCTCTTGGTACAAGTTCTGGCATGAGTGAAGTCCCTCATGACCGTCCTGATGCGGGTCAGTTTATCCGGGGGAAGGCTGGCCTGCATAGTGTTGGTGTCTAGGCTGACCCCGAGGAAGGTGATAGCCTGCGACGGACCCTCCACCTTGTGCTCGGCGATGGGGACATTAAGATTGTTGAAGACTACCCTCAACTTACCCAGATCTCGTGGAGGAGAGCCGGGTGGCTCTATCAGCAGGAAGTCATCCAGATAATGAATGACTTCCTGACACTGGGCTACGTGTAACAGGATCCAAGCAAGAGCCTGCGCGAAGGTGTCGAAGAGCCACTTTTGGACCCGAACGTGAGTTTAGTGGCAAAGTAGTACCGCTGCCTCCACTTGATTCCATGCCAGCACCAGAGGGACGGATGGATGGGAAGAAGTTTAAAAGCGTTTGAGATGTCGGCTTTGGAAAGCCAGGTACCTGTGCCTGTTTTAAGAATGGCCTGGATGGCCATGTCTACTGATGCATATTTAAGGGAGAATTCCTCAGAGGGAATAAGGGAATTGAGGCTGGGAACCATGGAGGAATGAGGCGCTGACAAATCATAAACCAATCTGAGTTTATTAGAGAACTTGCCCTTGACAAGCCCAATAGGGCTGACTCGCCAGGTGCTGAAAGGGGGCTGTTCAAAAGGGCCGATGACAAAGTCCTGATCTAGCTCAGATTGCAGCAGTTGGTCGATGGCTAGTTCATCCGTGGCTGCTGACCGTAGGTTCTGGCATTCATGCGTGCAGTGAGGGAGGGAGACAAGTCCAGTGTGAAAACCTTCTGTGAAGCCCTGGACGAGGAAGGTGGACAGTGAGGGGGTAGGATGACTGGAAAGGTAGACGCTAAGCCATGCGACATTGAGTCGGCTCAGTCAGGACCTTTTGAGCTGCTTGACCTCACACATGAGCCGGGGGTGAGCTCTATGGCACTGGGTGCACACATGGAGCAGCCTACACTGACTGAAGTTACACGACCCGCTGTTGTAGTTGTTGCAGATCGGAGCACCGCCCATGGTCTTAACTGGGCGCCCTAGCTTATCGGTCTGTGGCGGGCGAGCTGGTGCTTGCAGGCCCTGAGCGGTACCCGAGGTAGATGGACCGTCGAAGGGAGAGGCTGCCACTGAGGTAGCGCACCAGGCCGCAGTATGTGTTGCTGACTGGCATATTGCACACAGAGGGGACCGTAGCCCCGCGAAGTGGCGGAAAAACAGTTCGGTGTCCATGGTGCTCCAGTCCGTAGGGGTCTGGAACTGGGAGAGCCTGGCAGCTGCTCTAGCGGAGAAGGAGCGGTGATAGTCATAGAATGAAAACCCGCCGTACTTGTACCCCAGGTCAACTACCACATGGAGGTACCGATCTAGCTCCTCCCTTCTGCCAGGGGAGGCTGAGCAAATGATGTCCCTCATCATGCCGAAGGCCAGGGAAAACTCGGTGATAGAGAGTTTCCTGTCTAGTCTGGGATCCTTGGCCTTGAGGACCACTGATACGTCCCCCCAAGTATACGCCTTATTCTCTGCCAGCTCGTGAATCGAGATCAGAAGAGAAGCCAAGTTGACGTCCTTGCCCTCTAATATATCTTTTCTGATGTTTGCTGACACCAAATGAGATGGGTACACTATTGGTGCACCTCCGGAGATACCTGCGGGAAGACTAACAGCTGGCTGGGATGCTGGCTCTGGCAGAGAAACAGAGGGGTGGGTCTCGAGGAGGGCCACTCGGCCCTGTAGATCAGACATCGAGGTAGTGAGGGACGACACCAGGGTGTGGAGCTGCGAGATAGAGGAGGCGATGGAGCCCAATGAGGCCTGCTGAGCCGAAGCCTCCACCACCGCGGGGGGAGGAAACAGGAGCCGGAAAAGCTCTGCCTTTCTGGCTGTTGCTGGAAAGGGGACGCCCCTGCGTCTCAGCTCGGCTGTCAGCCTGGGAATGGTCCATGCTCTGAATGCCCTTTGACTGCCATTTTCTGAAACGGATGGGGATAATGGAGCCGTGAGGTCCTCGCTGTCAGCCTGGGACATGGTAACGGAACGTGGGTCTGATGAGGCTACGCCCTGTGATCCGGGTTTTCTCCTAATATGGACCTACAAGGGGTGACATGGATTATAACTGGTTGGAGACTCCTACAGAAATACCTGTTTTAAGGAAGGATGCTTTTGCTGAAGGGCGTTTTCCCCCTAGATGATTTATGCTTACCGAAGGAGGCACCGTCCGACCAGGTGCAGGCTGGACCTACTGAACTCGACTGACCTGAGGAGATGAAGGTGAAGTTTTGTTTGAGACTCGCACCTGATGAAGGCTAGCTAACAGTGGAGGTGAGACTTCAGACATGAGATGACACCAATGAAAGAAAACAGATGAAATTTCTCTTCTCTTCCCCCCTACCCCCTTTATTATATATATATTTTCCCCCCTCTTTTTTTTTTTTTTTTTTTTTGTGAAATGAGGCTGACGAGCAAGGGCCCCCCGATAGGAATCCAACATTGAAGAATCAACTGGACCCGAAGCGGGAAGCGAAACGTGACCGTGAAATGAGTAAATCTGCCATGACAGAGATCCGAATCGCCATGCCACAGACTTGCGACCGAGCACGAAACGGAAACTGGAGCATGTACTGAAATGAGGCCAATCCTGGGGCACGCCGGGACGAATTGGATCGTAAATGTGATTGATTCGTACCGGAACGTGATAGGTGAAGTGAAATGAAACCCATGACAAAGACTGGAATCAGAAGACGAGCCCATGCACCTAACAGATGAATCCTGTCTTTGGAGCATGTACTGAAATGAGGCGTAGCAGCTGGGCACACCGGGACGAATCGGTGCATCCAATAAATGCAACAAGATTCGAATCGGAGCGTAATAAGTGACAGAAATGATATCCCATGACAGAGACAGGAATCAACGACTGGACTGATGGTAGCAACAAAGAATCCGTCTCTGGCGCATGTACTGAAATGAGGCGTAGCAGCTGGGCACACCAGAATGAATCGGTGCATAACAATATGCGACAGGATTCGAATTGGAGTGTAATAAGTGACAGAAATGATGTCCCATGACAGAGACAGGATTCAAGGACTGATCTGTAGGTTTACAAGAGAATCCGTCTCTGGGGCATGTACCGAAATGAGGCGTAGCAGCTGGGCGCACCAGAACGAATCGGTGCATAGAGGAATGCGACAAGACTCGATTTGGAGCGTAATAAGTGACAGAAATGGTATGCCATGACAAAGACAAGAATCGGGGACCGTGCGTGATCCTGCGAGTGATTCAGTCTCTGGAGCATGTACAGAAATGAGGCCGAACCCTGGGGCACTTCAAAGCGAATCGGTGCACCGGAGGTGCGACAGGATTCGCGCCGGAGCGCGACTAGTGACAGAAATGATTTTGAGACAGTAGAAATGACTGGGACTGAAATGAATGAAACGAGATAAAAATGAGACACATAACACAATTGCATGAATGAGGAGACATATTCGAACTGGAGTAGACCAAGCGAAACGTGCGGACTGTTTGCCTCGTCGTAACAAGCAGTCGGCTGTGAGTCGAACGATTCGACCGCTACAAATAGAAATGCTCGGGCAGTTGAACGGTTTCGACTGCCGTACCTGCGAATGAATCGCCTGACGTGGCGAAATCGAACGCGTCGAATGATAACGACTACATCGAAAGTAGAACATAGTGACATGCGTACGAGGCCACCGAAAACATTCGATATGAAAGGACCGAGCGGCTCGTGAGTATAAGCATGATGACGGTACATCGAAAATATAATGAAAAGAGGGTGCCGAAGCCCTACCTGCGACAGCCGGCCCGAGGCGTAGCGACAAATTCGACGGGTACAACGACACTCCGACGGCGAAAACCTACGGATGCTGATGGATGAGAGACGGTTTGTCAAAAAACTGGAGACGAATAACGCGGGAGCTGACGAACAGGCTCACTGCGTCTGGTCTGGATAGTCGGCCCTTGATATCTGACGTATCAGATATCGCGCACTGGAACCGACGAGGAAGGATGGGCGAACGGCCGCTTAAATACCACCGGGCTCCACCCATAATTTCAGGCCACCATACTGGCCTTTCTATATATATATATATATATATATATATATATATATATATATATATATATACACTCACTGGATGCTTTATTAGGTACAGCTTGCTCGAACTGGGTTGGGCATCCTTTTTCTCTCAGAACTGCCTTAATTCTTTGTGGCATAGATTCAACAAGGTGTTGGAAACATTCCTCAGAGATTTAGTGACATGATAGCATCACACGGTGCTGCAGATTTGTCAGCTGCACATCAATAATGTGAATCTCGCATTCCACCACATCCCAATAGAGCCAATGGGGTTCTATTGGATTGAGATCTGGTGAATGCAGAGGCCATTGGAGCAGGGGCGTACCAACGATGGGGCGGGGGGTGCGGTCCGCCCCGGGTGCCACACATTGGGAGGGTGTCAGTGGCATATCTAATGGGGGTGCAGTCCACACCCGGGTCGGGTGACACCACTTACAGAGGGTGGGGAGAGCCCTCTATGGCCGTTTTTTTCCCAGCCAGATCACCCCCGTGCTGCGGCAGCAATGGTCTGGTCTTTGCTTTCCTCCTTGCTCCTCCCACCACTGCTGAGCTGCTGAGCCAAGCCTGTTACTATTCTCCGCCCGAGCGGCACAGCTGCTACTGTACACTGTGTTTTCCAGACCTTGCTAGCTGCTGCCCTGATGTACTTGAGGCTGAGCCAGCTGCCCTCCCTGCCAGTGTCCTCCAAGGTGAGCTTGTGATAAGGGGGTTGGCATGGTGGTCGCTGCCCTCAGCTGGTGTGCTGTGAGAAGAGGGTGGGGTGTTTGTTCTGCCTCCCTGACCTGGTCTAATAAGGGGGAAGGGGGGAGGCTGCTGTGTCCACCACTGACTGTGCTAACTCACTGCTTTTTAGTTTAAAGGGTGATTCAGTGATTGGAGTGCAATCATTTTCAATAAAATTTTACCTGAGTGTCATTTTTTGATTGGACTTTACTTGCATGCTGTTCCATATTTTGCTTGTTGTTTTTCCAATGCGGCTTTAGAAATGCCTTCTGGATTCCTGTGCAACTCCATGTGGTGCAATTTTCAACTCATTCATTTAACTGGGATGAAATCACATTGAATCGCACAAAAATGTAATGCACACACTACTTTTTCAAAAGCGCACTGCACCAAATTGCATGATACTATGGTACCATGAAATCTGGAGCAGGCAAAAGCACTGCACTGCCATTGTGATCTGTGTTAAAGGTGTTATTAGAAAAAAATATATACACCTGCAGGAGATCACGTGCCCAGTGCGTTTTGAACGCAGTGTGGGAAACGCATACAGAACATGGATTTCCTGCACCACCTTCTGGTATAAACGAGCTCTTAAAGTGGTACTAAAGGTTTGTTGCACAGAGTGACCCTGAACCTCGTCTTCTGGGGTCCCTCAGTGGCTCTCGTGGCTCCTCCCCGAATTAGATAACGCCCTAGGAGAAGCGCTCTCACGTGGGGGTTATTTTACTGACTCCCTCCTGATTCATTAATTTGGCGTCCACATACGCCAAGTTTATGACTTGTCCCCCCTCCCCAGCACCCACGTCATTGGATTTGATTGACAGCAGCGGGAGACGATGGCTGTGCTGCTATCAATCTATCCAATCAAAGCCGGACTCCGTGGAGAGGAGGACAGCGTGTCCCCGCCGATGAGATGAAGGGGCTCAGGTAAGTAAAAGGGGGATTGGGGGGCCGGTGACTGCCAGGTGTTTTTTTTTTTTTTCACCTTAATGCATAGGATGCGTTAAGGGGGAAAAACCGCAAAGGTTTAAAACCGCTTTAAATATTTCAAATCAGATATCACTCACAAATTTTAACAGTATTTATTTTAGTAGTTCCAATGCGCCCATAATTTTATTTTATTTCTGTTCTACAGATGCATAATAGGCTGTAAATGTAATTTTTTATTTTTTTTGCAGCAAGGCAGAGCAGGAGTAAAATAAGCCCATTTGTTAATAACCCCAAGCAATGATGTCAGTGGATGTTATAATTACCCCCACAGCATTGGTGTAAATGGGGGCTATGCAATGTAAAACCCCTTTCGCACTGAAAGAGCCACTTCTGCGTCTCCAATGTGAAAGTCCCGAGGGCTTTCACACTGGAGCGGTGCGCTGGCAGGGCAGTCCTGCTAGCAGCATCTTTGGAGTGATGTATACACCACTCCTGCCCATTGAAATCAATGGGGCAGCGCGGCTATACCGCCAGCATAGCGCTGCTGCAGCAGCGTTTTGCAGTGGTTTTAACCCTTTCTCGGCTGCTAGTGGGGGGTAAAAGCACCCCGCTAGTGGCCGAAAAGCGGCATTTTACTGCCGACGCACCCTCCGCCCCAGTGTGAAAGGGGCCTAAAGGGGTCCAAAGGTGTGGGGGCTGTGTAATGTGAAGGGGTCCAGAGGTACGGGCTATGTAATCTATAGGGGGTCTTCCTACATTTTACCAGCAGTTATGGATGCAGTGCTGTAGATTTCTTAGGTTGCATATTTTTTTCTGCATTTTCTGAAAATGCACCAAAAGTCTGCATCTTTGGTGCATTTTCAGAAAACAGGAAAATATATATTTTTCGGGGGGTGACACCATGTTTTACTGCACCAGGTGACACCAGCCCTAGTAACGCCACTGGCAGCAGCACAGGCTACAGAGCATGGAGGCGTTACACGTGACGTAATTTTATGTCAATGTGCGGTGTGCCGACTGCCCATCTGGGGGGGGGGGGGGTGCCAGATATAGGATCCGCCCCGGGTGCCAAATAGTCTAGGTACGCCCCTGCATTGGAGTACAGTGAACTCATTGTTATGTTCAAGAAACCAGTTTAAGCTGATTTGAGCTTTGTGACATTGTGCGTTGTCCTGCTGGAAGTAGGCATCAGAAGATAGGTACAGTGTAGTCATAAAGGGATGGACATGGTCAGAAACAATACTCAGGTAGGCCATGGCATTTAAACAATGCTCAATTGGTACTGAGGGCCCAAAGTGTGCCAAGAAAATATCCCCACACCATTACACCACCACCAGCCTGAACCGTTGATACAAGGCAGGATGGATCCATGCTTTATGCCTAATTCTGATCCTACCATCTGAATGTCGCGTCTGAAATTGAGACTCTTCAGACCAGGCAACATTTTTCCAATCTTCTATTGTCCAATTTTGGTGAGCATGTGCGAAGTTTAGCCTCAGTTTCCTTAAATATTCAATGGGCTCCTGCGCTCAAATGGGATTTGTGAGGAATGTTCTTATTTGGTGGATGCCGCAAGCACTTTCACGAGACACCAGCTCGTGTATATAGACTAAAAGAAAAAATGATGGTGCTGCGCTTCCAGAAAAATTGAATCTTACAAGAAAACGCTAGAGAGCCAATTGTTCAAATCGAGATATATCAGATGGTATATATTCAAACTAATATGGTAGAGGAGAACTCTTCTCTCGGTGTGAAAATGATTCTATCGAGAGTGCTCGCAGCAGTGTGTACACAATGATAACTGTCACAACACAAGGTGCAATTTATATCTCTACAGCATAATAATAGTGCTAAGTGCAGTAATACATATAAAACCACATACAGTGGACTGACTGTAAATCAGACTTATATGGCAAAAAGTGCTGAGTGCATCAAAACAAAACCAAAGTGACTGAAATATAAACAATTACTGACTGAAGTAGGCGCAAACTGGTGACAATGATAAAGTGCAAAAAATGCAAGCAAAGTGCTAGGTGTAACACAAAATATCAAAAACACATACAATCGGACTATAGATCAAAACTCTATAAACAGAAAGTGCTGAGTGCAAAAAATAGCAAAACAATTGGACTATATACAGCTGTTAATGACGTGAACACAGTCCTGTGATAATGTCACATAAACATATAAAGTGATTCTGTGCTGAAAAAATGCATCAAAGGCTCTTCCTCCACATATGTGATTCCACGAATAAGTGTGCACACTGGGTAATTACCTTCCCGCTATATAAAATATAGTGTATATGCAGCCTCCTCATAGATGTACCAGGAGTCCCAGGGAAGGGGGTGGAAGGGGGGGGCCTCAGGGGGTCACTCTTAGATCTCCGTCAAAATACACTTCATCAAGATGTTCCAATATGGCTCAGAGAATAAATATAAGGGCAACCATAGTGTAGCATGTATTTAAAATTCACTACTTTATTAATAGGTTAAAATTACTCACAAACGAAATGGGGTAAATAGGCAGTATTAGCAGCAAGACAATTCAAATCGACCGCTCTGGTGCGAGCGTCACTTCCGGTGTCCGTATCCTACGCGTTACGTCACTTCCGGTGACTTCAACTGGGATATCCCAGTTGTTTGAATATATACCATCTGATATATCTCCATTTGAACAATTAGCTCTCTAGCGTTTTCTTGTAAGATTCCATTTTTCTGGAAGCGCAGCACCATAATTTTTTCTTTTAGCCTCAGTTTCCTGTTCTTAGATGACAGGTGTGGCACCTGATGTGGTCTTCTGCTGCTGTAGCTCATCTACTTCAAGGTTCAATGTGCTGTGCATTCAAAGATAGTATACCTTGGTTGAAACGAGTGGTTATTTGAGTTACTGTTGCCTTTCTATCATCTCAAACCAGTCTGCCCATTCTCCTCTGACATCAGCAAAACATTTTCGTCCACACAACTGCCGCTCACTCAATATTTTCTCTTTTTTGGACCATTTTCTATAAATCATAGAGATGGCTGTGCGCGAAAGTCCCAGTAGCTCAGCAGTTTTTTAAATACTCAGACAAGCCCCTCTGGCACCAACAACCATACCAGGTTTAACCCCCCTGGCGGTATTCCCAAGTCTGGCTCGGGGTGAAAATTCAGAACCAAAAGTGGTAACCCCGAGCCAGGCACATCGCTGAATCCAGGATGAGTTTACTTACCTTGTCCCCTGAATCCAGCGATGTCTCCCTGCACTGTGAGCGTCTCGTCCTCCGCTCGATTCATCACATCGCCAGGCTCCGTTCTCTGTGAGCGTTCAGATGCACGGGGGCAGAGAACGGCGCCAAATTCAAAAAGTAAAACACACACACATTACATACAGTATAATGTAATCTTACAGATTACATTGCTGTATGTAATTATTTCACATCCCCTTTGTCCATAGTGGTTTCTCCAGTGTCCTGTATGCAGTTTTATATTATAAAAACTGTTCTTTATGCCTGGAAACTGGAGATTGTCCATAGCAACCAAAACTGTCCCTTTACATCAAAAGTGGTTTTAGACCAGCTAGAAAACAGCAATAATAAATTAGAATCACTCGCAGAATTGAGCGATAGGGATTTGTGGGGAGATCTGTCATCAAATACTGAAAAGTAATGACAGTGACAATTCTGCTGAAACTGAGCAAATTTCTGTGTTTTTGATTTGATTACATCATTGAATACTTTTTATTATTATTATATTATTATTTAATATAATTAGTTATAATTATTTTTTATATTATAATTTATGATTTCATTTTTCAAATGTTATCATACCCGGGATGTCTACTAGACTCTGGTTTGGACATATTTAAGTGAGTTATTCCTAACAATTATAGGACTATAATATAAAACGCCAAATTTCCATGCAAAATAACGGTACCGCTTTCAGCACCTAAAATCTGAAATAATCATACCGCCAGGGAGGTTAAGTCACTTAAATCCCCTTTCTTCCCCATTCTGATGCTTGGTTCAAACTTCGGCAAGTCATCTTCACTACATTAGACTGGCTTCTGTTGAACAGGTACCGTAATGTGGCCGTTTCCTGGCCAATTTCCAAGCTTTATTCTATTCCTACTGCAGAAAATTTCTCCATCGTTTGTTAGAGCATACCTTCTTTTCCTTCAAAATACTTATTGTTGATACTTGTTGTTAAGACAGAGGAAGAAATCTCTTTTGGTAGGATGTGACGTGCCACATTTAAAAGAGCAAAAAAGATGTGCCTAGGGAAATAAATCCCACTACAAAGGTTTACCTGGTATGTAATTGTTGATATTTTATTTTAAGGCTTTATTTACTCAATGCTGTGTAAACTACTAAATGCTCATGTGCACATTTGATTGTTTTTTGGCATGTTTTTGAATAAATATTATGCTATTATATACCCATATTCTAAAACATGTTAAAAAATGATGATGCATCGTAAGTTATTATGTATAAAACGGCAAAGAAACATAAAACATATTTAAAATGCTGTTTGAAAAATCAACTGTTTTTTTTCCCCGTTTTTAAATTTCAGCTTTCCTTTTACAGCAAATAGCCCAATGTCAGTCATCCACGCTCTTCTTTTGGAAATGGCTTCAGCTATGCTATGTTTAATGTGATGCCTATGTCAAAATACAACAACAAAATAGAATGCTGACTTGAGTGACAGTTGATAAGTACAACAATACACCGAAGCTGAAAAGGGTATCAGTGTCACCACTAGAGACAAATAATTATATTCTAGTGTGGTACAGAGAATAGGTGCTGTGGATATTCATGAAGAATTTTCTTTCATGTTAAAAAAAAAAAAAAAAGATATACTGCTATACTACTGTATGCTACCTCTGTGTATTTATAACAAAATTAGACACGTTTAGCTATAAATTATTTGGTACATGTCCAGTAACATTAAATAAAACTAAAAGCCCTTTTTTTTATGTTTTTACAGCTGAACTCATAGCTAATAGTCATCATTCCTACCATGCCCCCAGCCATAATTATTAAATAGTTATTATTTAGAGTTATTTAAAAAAAAACACTGATATAAATGTCAGAAAATGTCAGAAAATACTCATCCAAGACCATGATACCATGATGTGCCAGGTTCCAAGTCTTCTATCTTCCAGACTGCAGAGGGAGGAGGGTTTTTATTTTTATTTTTTTATTTTTTTTAGGGATGGGGACACTTCCCATTGGCTGTAGCAGCTTGTTAACCTCACAAAGAGGTAACTGGTTAGTATGGGCCCAGAATGCAGACTTAGCCCTTGTACACACGGTCGGAGAATCCGTCGAAATGTGTCCTATCGGACCGTGTCGTCGGATAATCCGACTGTGTGGTATGCATCGGACTGATTCCGTCGGAATATCCGTCGGACCCAATTTTCCAACATGTTGGAAATATTTCCCGACCAACTGGGCCGGTCGGACATACTCCGATCATGTGTAGAGAATTTTGATCGGACCAAGCGCCACGCATGCTCAGATCAAATTCCTACATCAAAGCTATTGGCTACTAGCCTGAATGTAGTCCCATCGTAACGAAATTACGTCATCACGTTCTGAAAGATCGGATTTTTCGACAACTTTGTCCAACCATGTGTATGCAACAGTTTCGGACAAGATCCGACGGACAAAATCCGACGGGCAAAATTCCGACGGATTTGGTTGTGGAACATGTGTGTACAGGGGCTTAGATCTACTGGTTTCACTCCCAGAAAAGATGCCACCAAGGAACAGGGATGGCAGATAAAGGTGACTATCACAAGTTTTTTTTTTTCTTTTTGTGATAACTGCTGACTGGATGAGAGGGGGTGGTGGGGGGGGGGGGGGGGGTGTAAGGGGATGGAGTTTTTCCATGCGACTTAAGATTTATAAAAATTTGCACATTTACATTTATTATATAAGGGAATTACATCAACTATGCTTTGTTCTGGGCATTGCTGTACAATGATTGTACTTGCTTCTATCTTTTTCGATGACAAAATTATGGTTTAAGGGTTTGATGCATCATATGGCCCTAAAGTCTACCTAAAAGCAAAGAAAAATGCTATGTATTGCATCCTACCAGTCCTTAGATGTGGTTACTACATACGTTTTATTTTTTCTTGATTTTCCCCTGGGGTGTCATGCTCACACTTTACTGAATCTAGGTAGAAACGGCATTATTGTCTTAGGGCAGGAAGCTTGTAGGGACTACAGGACATCCCCTCTTTCCTCATCTTTATAACATTGAGGGGATGGTCTGCAGTCCACAGAGCGGAAATGGGCAGGGCTGATAACACTGCTTGTAATTTTAGACCAGGGAAGAAAAGAATTTCTTCTAAGCCAAGAAGAATCAGCATAAGGTACATATCACACCAAATATAAGTTATGTCCCTTGTGCTGATTTTTATGTTTGTAATTTAGGCTGAGCTTAGGCTTTCATGGGACAATGGCTTATGACCAAGAAAGTCCAAGCAGGCCAGTTGTGTTTTTTCTATCAAATTGATCACCTTGTTTTGCCAGCTAAAATTGTAATGTGATGATAGATACCCTAATTGATAGTATTTTATTTTTATGAATCAAGTTGGAATAATGACTATCAATGAACGTGAAAGTCAAGTTCAAGAACTCCTGGCAGTTATTGCTGTTTGTGTTTTTAATGGGCAGATTTCCTCTCACTTTCTATATAGGTGAAAGGGTGCCATGGGGAAAGAATGGATATAATATTTTTTTAATGGTACAGCAGAAAAATACATTCAGTTGCTGGAATAGGAAACAGTATCTGCAAGGTTTTATTGATATCTTGTAAATAGATGGGTAGTAAACAGGTACAAAGATAGAGGCAATAATGTAGAACAGGATCAGAATGGTAAAGAGCATTTATACACTGCAGAATAATAAAAAAAACTGATTATGAAGGCTGCACAAATAGGGACACTTCACAGCAATAGCTCTGTGGCTCGGCCAGGGTAACATGTAGTCACTATACTGTAGGACTGGATACAGAGGAAAACAGATGGAGGAATACAAGGCCCAGGGACAAAGTACCATCTAACTTGAATTGCAGTATTAGGTAGCAATTCGAGAAGGGCTTTCCACAGTAGCTGGGTTTTATGGAGAAGCTGCATGATATTAGATTATGGCTCGGCTGCCCACATGCTGGTCCTGGCGGAAGAGGGCAGATCCACTGGCTGCAGATCACTTGCCCAGTTAGGCTACTCTAAATGACTTCTCTTATGCCCCGTACACACGGTCGGATTCTCCAACGGAAAATGTTTGATGGGAGCTTTTTGTCAGAAATTCCGACCGTGTGAGGCTCCATCAGACATTTTCCATCACAATTTCCATCGCACAAAATTTGAGATCTGTTTCTCAAATTTTCTGACAACAAAATCCATTGTCGGAAATTCCGATCATGTGAACCTAATTCCGACGCATGCTCGGCATCAAGCACAAGAGCCACGCTGGCTATTGAACTTAATTTTTCTCGGCTCATCATACATGTTGTACGTCACCACGTTATTGACATTTGCAATTTCCGACCAACTTTGTGTGACCATGTGTATGCAAGACAAGTTTGAGTCAATATCTGTTGGAAAAAATCCATGGTTTTTGTTGTCAGAATGTTGGATCGATGTCCGATTGTGTGTACAGGGCATTATAGATACATTTTCAAAGTTTTTAATAATGTCTGTTTCTTCCTGTCCTAACTCATCATTTCTGTTCCAGATGTCTAGGTGTAACAGGGACACATATCTCCCAACTGTCCCTCATTTGGAACCAAATCCCCCGTCCCTCTTCAGTCCTCAATTGTTCTTCATTTTGGCCTGATGTAAGAATGTGTATTAAAAAATTTATTATTTATTCAGAGTGTTTTACTGCACTAAACCTTTTGTTCTAACCTTTACATTAGTCTTTGTTATTTTGAAGAGCCAAAATTAAGGAAAAACTAGGTTAAAGTGATTGTAAATAATCAACTTGTAAAAAAACCTATTCAGTTTAAAATAGAAATGAAAGGCAAAGCATTTGTGTATAAATATAAAAAAATTATAAATACCTTTTTTTCCCTTTTTTTATAAATGATCAGATTCCCTATGTTCCCTCTGTTCTCAACTGCATAAGAGTTGGGGGTAGGAGAAGCAACAGCACACTGATCTTCCCAGTGAAAGGCTGTGCAGGAGGAGCGTGCTAGGATAAGTCTGATCATTTGAGGAGAGCAGGCTACATTCCCAGCACAGCTAGAGAACTGACTATGGTGTGTTCTCCTGCTTAGTGTGGTCAGTTTTTAATAGGAGAGCAGAAGGATTAACGAGAACACCAGGGATTTCACTCAAAGGATGCAATACTAAGAGAACAGGATACTTTTTTTTATACAAGTACTGTGCAGGTGCATAACAGGAATATGAAATGTTGGGGTAACAAATACTTTATATCAATCATTTTATGTGCATTAACCACTTCACCTCCGGAAGGTTTACTCCCCTCTTTCATGACCAGGCCATTTTTTGCGATATGGCACTGAGTTACTTTAACTAACAATTGCATGGGTGTACCCAAATAAAATGTATGTCCTTTTTTTCCAACAAATAGAGCTTTCTTTTGGTGGTATTTGATCACCTCTGCGAGTTGTATTTTTTGTGCTATATACAAAAAAAGACTGACAATTTTGAAAAAAAAAATGTTTTACTTTCTGCTATAAAACTTTCCATATAATTTTTTTTTTTTTTAAATCGAATTTCTTCATCAATTTAGGCAAAATTTAGGTTAAAAAAAACCAACACGTGTATATCGATTGGTTTGTGCAAAAGTTATAGCATCTACAAACTATGGTATATTTTATTTTATGTTTTTCTTTTTTTTTTTACGAGTAATGGCTGTGATCAGTTATTTATAGCGATACTGTGACATTGCAGTGGACACCTAACTGACACTTGTGACACTTTTTGGGGACCGGTGACAATAATACAGTGATCCGTGCTTAAAAAATGCACTGTCACTGTACTAATGACACTGGCAGGGAAGGGGTTAACATCAGGGGTGATCAAAGGTTTAACTGTGTTCCCTGGGAGTGATTACTAACTGTGGGGAGGTGCTTTGACTGGGGAAATGTAAAGACCCGTTTTCCTGCTTAGCAGAAACACAGGATCAGCACATTCCCCTCTCACAGAATCTGGCACAACGCCATTCTGCCTTTCTCCTGAACAATCGGTAGGTCCCGGGGGACATTGCGTCCACCGGACTTGCTGATTGGCTCCTATTGTGTCCAATCACAGTGGGAGCTAGTAGCCCCAAACCCGGAAGTGTCCTATCACTAGGTACGTGATCTGGCACAGAGAAGCTGCCCTGCCACAGGATATGGGCGTGGGGTGGCCGCTAAGCGGTTAATTCTCATACTCCATATCACTAGGGGCATGGTAAGGGCATTTCATTTGCCTTCCTACATATGCCTTCTTTGCCATCTCACAAAGTTGGGAGGTATGGGGACAAACAGTAGCAGAAAAAGTCCCCAAAGAGGTAAAAAACGGAAAAGAAATAAAATAAAAATGACAGAAGTGCTCTCTTTTCTGAATTACACCAAAATCAGAACTTTATTTGTCTGGTCTATATTGTATACTGTTAGCATTATTGTCAATATTTTTTAATTGTATTTCTAAATGCAGCATGTCATTGTGCTTACAGTATATATATATATATATATATATATTTTTTTTTCTTTAACTTAGCTTCCTATACTAAAAAGATGTATTTAAAAGGCTTAACAGAGCTATGCTCAGATACAGTTGTTGCATTTTTTTTGCGTGCTGTATTGATTAGGATTTAACACCCATAATTCAATCGACACTGAAACAATGTTGTCTTTATGATATGAGTGCATGTGCTCTTAATGAAATAAGGTGAGTTACTATCATTTATATGAAGCATCTGTGCACATGCACCATAAAATACACAGGCCAAAGGTCACCTGCAGTCTCCAGAGTGCAGCCCCCGCAGGGAGCAGTCTAATTGGCTCGTATTGATCTACAAATTGAGGCCTTGTTTGATTAATGTTAGCTTGTAAGCTCAGCTAAGACCTCTATGCTGGGTCAAGGCTAGTTTAGGACTAGTGTTAGGTCCTTTTTTAAGGCAGCTTGTGATTGTGGACAGCTTGTTAATGTCCTCCCAGGACATTGAGCTGAACTTACGCAGCTGTATGCATAGCGTTACTTCTAATGGTAACTTGATGGCCTGCTAATGCACAGAGAACAGAAGTTATCGGGCTGACATGGGGAAGATTTATGTGAGATTTATTACTCGTGCAGCTAATTCTGCATGACCGGTGCATTATCCCTTCCAACATTTACTCTGCACTTTGATTCCTGATGTATTATTGCTTAGAGCGGCTGATACACAAGATGTACAAAAGTTTATAAAAGCTTGCATGTCATTTAAATTGTAACTCCTACAGATAAAGCATTGAATTTATCTATAAATTCACATTAAACACAACTAGTGCTATAATAAACATACGGAACACTGTGCAATATGCGTGTTAAGCCCCATACACACTAACCGTTTTTCCTTCAGATTTACCAAAACCATATAATATGAGGTCAAACCTTAGGAGTTTCAATTTGTATGCAATCAGGCAGGCCCTTCTACTACATGGCTTTGGTAAATCTGAAGGAAAAACTCAGCAGAAAAACGGATAGGCCTCTTTCACACTGACGTCCCGTTCAGGCCCGCCTGTCCGATCGGACCCCCTCCCGCTGGAAGGCAAGCACGTACGTGTACGTGCTTGTGCCTGTTGGTGCCATTCTGCCGACGTACATTGACATGCGGCGGTCCTTAAGTGGTTAATAATGAAATGTGTACTCTGCGCAAAAACTAGCTTAAATGGTGAATAAACCAAATTTTAAATAGTAAAAAAAGCTGCTTCACTAATTAAGTATGTATGCTACTCAAGGAACTAATAAGATAAAGTCTAGAGGGCACTCTAAAATAAATAGTAATTGGTTGGGCAAAGGTTAAATAGTTAAATAAACTCAAGCAACTAGACTTGAATAAACAAATAAAGAGCAATTTGCCATACATACTTACCGTATATACTCGAGTATAAGCCGAGATTTTCAGCCTCTTTTTTGAGGCTGAAAGTGCCCCCCTCGGCTTATACTCGAGTCACCGCTGTCTGCCCGCTCGATCAGCGTGTCGAGCAGACAGACAGCGGCCATTCTACAATTCAAAAGCCGCGCCTCCGGCTCCGCCTTCGCCTGTGATAGGCGGAACACTGAATTTCCCAGCAGCCTGTGTTCCGCCTATCACGGACATCGTATCATCCTCGTACTACGGACGAGGATGGTACGATGTCAGTGATAGGCGGAACACAGGCTGCTGGGAAATTCAGTGTTCCGCCTATCACAGGCGAAGGAGGAGGCGCGGCTTTTGAATTTTACAATGGCCGCCGAAGAGGGCACGGGACGGAGGCAAGGCAAGGCAAGGCACGGGACGGCACGGGACGGGACGGGACGGGACGGAGGCAAGGCAAGGCACGACACGACGGCAAGGCACGGCACGGCACGGCACGGGACGGAACGGAGGCAAGGAGGCAAGGCACGGGACGGAGGCTCGGGACAAAGGTAGGCTGGACACACACACACACACACACACACACACACACACACACACACACACACACACACACACACACACACACACACACACACACATGGGTGGATGGATGGAGACACACACAGGGATGGATGGATGGATGGATGGAGACACACACACACAGGGATGGGTGGATGGATGGAGACACACACACACAGGGATGGGTGGATGGATGGAGACACACACAGGGATGGATGGATGGATGGATGGAGACACACACACACAGGGATGGATGGATGGATGGACACACACACACACAGGGATGGATGGACGGACACACAGGGATGGACGGACACACAGGGATGGACGGACACACAGGGATGGACGGACACACACACAGGGATGGACAGGCATGTCTCACCCTCGGCTTATACACGAGTCAATAAGTTTGCCAGTTTTTTTGGGGGTAAATTGGGGGCCTCGGCTTATATTCGGGTCGGCCTATACTCGAGTATATACGGTATATATACACAGGTGATGAACACAAGTGATATAGACAATATATGGGCCAAAAAGGCCATAGAAAGAAGAAAGTCCCAAAATCACAAAAACAATCCCAAAAATTTTCTGTGTTGAATTCTTCCAGACAATAACAATAGTGAATATTCCTTCACCGACTGATAAAAATACACCCAACGTGCTTGTTATATGTATTCTGTTTACCAGAGAATGGTGACCCTTTTAATTGAAAAGCAGGTCAGATAGGCTTTAGCAAGATAATGCTTGCTACAATGGTGAAGACTGTAGATGCAAGAAACCCCTCCTCTGCAGAGATCATGGATGGGATATGTAAAAAGATAATAGGAACCAATAGCGTAATCCTGTTTATTTAAAAAAAAATTAAAAATACAAATGCCAAATGGCTGCTTACTGGGGCTGCAAGCGTGTCTGGTGATCGGAAGGTGCCTTGCGGCTAGCCCTCGTAGCTGGCATGCGTTCCACCGTCCAGCCCAGAACAACCAAAGGGACTGAAAGTAGCGTGAAGTAATGTGACCAAGTACCGCGTCTTTGTGATTTTGGGACTTTCTTCGGCCGTTTTGACCCATATATTGTACATACCACTTGTGTTCATCACCTGTATATATATATATATATATATATATATATATATATATATAATATATAATATATATATATATATATATATATATATATATATATATATATATATATATATATATATATGTATATAAGTATTAATGGCATATTGCACTTTATTTGTTTATTCAATGCTAGTTTCCTTGAGTTTATTTAAATATTTAACCTTTGCCCAGTCAATTACTATTTGTTTTAGAGCACCCTCTACACTTTATCTTATTACTATCTTCATACTTGACTCACAATGGACTTTTGATATTACCTCACTGCAGGGTATCCAGGGTTTTCTTTGTAGTTTTTAGTATTATTTTATTTAAAATATCATTGTATAGGAAATGGTTGTATAGGTACATATATATTTCTATTCTCATATATATGGGAAATTGTATAGGAAATGGTTGTATAGGTACATATATATTTCTATTTTCATATATTTATATCTATTGATTTTGTACTTTTTGTAAACCTGCTCTGAGATGCTTAACTGGCAATAATTATTAATTTAATATTTTATTAAATAGGGTGGGTATTATTCCCCATTTAAATTTTGGATTATATATTAATTAAGTGCACATTTTTGTGTAAGATAGATATAACATTCTTTTTCTATTTTTCTTTGGTTTATCTTTCATATCTTTGGCTTAATTGTATTCACTATGGGCATATGCCTGCTAGGATGTGCTGTACTGATCCCCCTTTCTTCTTTTTTAATTATATTAATTTTTATATAATTAATATACACATTTTGTTGACACTCCTTATTTCTTCTATAGAAATATTCACATTATATATACTTATTTTTTTATTTTTCCTAATATATATATTCTCAATATATATATTTTTGCATACTGGTCATCATAGGTCTTATATATTATCTTAGTACTAGCGATGTGTGTTTTCATTATACACACACCACCATAATAATTTTTATCACCTATAAATTTATATCTATATATTTTCTATGGTTCCTGCTTACCTATGCATATAGGGGGTGTTATCACTTTCCATAACGGAACTCATATTTTCACTGGGGTTTATAATATCGCTTATATAATGTGGCCTTCTGGGATTATCACTTAATATTATCACTACGGTTCACTTTACCCATTAGGTTACGATCTATATTATTATAATTTTTCCCTTTTCTCCTTCATTTCTTTTTTCTGTTTTTCCCTTTCTTTTTCCCCTTCACTGCATGGGAATTTAAGTTACTTTTGCCATTAGTTAAGATGGCGCTTGAAGCCGGAAACTCGCATCTCAGAAGGAGGTCCGGGCATAAAAGGTGGTGCGTCGCTGCGTTGCCCGTTCCCCATTGATAACGTCATCTATGACGAAACGCGTCTGGGAAGGTACGCAGTGACGCCACCACGCTCTACGAGGGGAGGACGGGACGCTTGTTTGTATGCCGGCCGGCGTGTTTTGTTCTGTTCTAATGCCTGACAGAAAGCTGTTATATGTAAGTGTGATTCTTTTACTTTAAATAAATTTCCTGACGTTTTTACGCTATGGAGGCATTTCTTTTTCTCTAACGGTGTTGCTGATGATATATCCATTGGAGCTCCAAAGATTGGGATTTGGCCATTTATCTACATTGGGGGTTATCTGGATGCAGGAGCCTTGATTGAAGCTCTAATCTCTCTGCTTCGAATTAAATACCATTAAGGCTGTAATTGTTCATTCATCTGGTAAGCGCATCACTTATCTGGTGACGGGCACAAAATTTCGGAGTGTGTGTGTGATCACGGTGGTGATATGCTGATCGCTTGGAATATTGGAACATCTTAATGGACTTTAATTTATAATAATTTTTATGTTTATTTTAATTTTATGTATGGTCCCTATTTTTCATACATTATTGATGCATATATCTTTCTGTGAACACTATACGCATGTTTATTGACCACTTTTGGCAATAGACACCTATGCCATACATTCTCTGCATAGTTATATGTATATAGTTATTTTTTATCTAGTGCTATTGGCGCAGTTCTTTTTATCTTTCTTTTCTTTGGAAATATTTGACCAGTTTGAGTTTTCACTAGATGCATGGTAAATAAATGTAAATGTATGCAACAATTGATACTGGTTAGTTAAAATTTGCCATAAAGGCCTCACATGCATATCTGACTTATAAACAACACAGTAATTCCATAGAGAATTATGCACAGTAGCTATTCTTTTACTGATTTTGTGAACTTGACTATACTATAGCTATTTAACGCACTAACTTTATGTAGCGGTACCCCCGTAAGAGCTGCTGATTTGGTTACTTAGCAATCCGCCAATCACCCTGCTGCCAGGCTCCCCACATTCAGACAAGACAAGAAACAGTAATTTGCACAGATTTGTTGTATTCATTGCAGGATTCAACTTGGGTGGAACAAAGGGGTGATATGAGATGCCCATAGTAATTGATGTATTGTTTGACAATACTGAATAGCCTTAGATTGAAAGTTGTAGTACACCCCAATGTGTACTTAAAAGTGGGGTATGCCTGTACATATAGTATGCTCAGCAAATTCCTGAAACACTATTTCTTCACTTCCAATTTTGACAAAGAAGAATCACTCTGAATAATTCCACCTTGCAGACTATGACGATTTCTGAGCATCAAAGAACCAGAGGCCTAACACAACCTCTCCCCAATGGATTAGACAGCCACACAGTCTTTGGAAATTGTTAACAATGTGCTAACCAGACCAGGGATGACACAGTATCTCCTCCCAAAGGCATGACACATAGTAATGGATGGACTACTGCTCCCAGCCAGTCCTTTGCTGTCAATGCTGTGTTCCCCTGGTCACAGCATTCTACACTGTTCTTGATAACTTCTCTTGTTTTGTTAAATTTACCTTTGGTTACTTGACCATTCTGTGTCCCTGGTCACAGAATGCTGATCTACTCTCTTCCGCTTTACTGCTACTTCTTCTGCTCTGATCTTATCCAGCATTCAAGTCCTGCGTTCCCCGGTCACAGAAGCTTGGTACCTTTTTAAAAACGAATATCTTTATCTAGAGCTCCCTCCTAGCAGTTCCTCCATCCCTCCTCTGCGCTCGGCGCATCCCCGTGTGGGATGCCCAGAACAGCACCTCAATACTCCATGCTGTCTTTCCTTTACTCCAGATTCCTCCCTGGCAGCATGTGACCCCAGCCTATATGGAAGGCCTACCCCCTGCCAATACCAAGAGATAATTGGTCAGGGGTCCTCACATGAGCTGCCTGCTACTCAGACTTCAGGTCCAACCCCTGTTCCAGAACCATCTTTCTGAAACCAGGGGAGGCATCTCTGAATCCGAGCACAGGTGATCACACCCACCACTACACTGAACACTACCAGTCCCAAATTAAAACAGCCAGGCCTAGCCTAAAGCACCGGCCTGGTTAAGTTTTCCTGCATCTGAGCCGTGTGCTTAGAAAAACCCTACTCCTACCTTTAGGTAGAGCGTGCTACATGTATTTCTAAAAAATTAACAAAAATGGCATCTGTATAATACTCTGCTTAGCAGATTAAAACAGTGTTATAGTTTGTCCCAAACTTTGTCAAGGTCACCTTTGGTGGTTATCTTGCATTTGTCTATGAATGTAGAGAGAAATATAAATAAAATATACATATACTGAAGAACATCATTACGTATATTAAGCACATATCAGATGTGTGGTCCTTTACGTGTTTATTTCTTAAAAAAAGTTTATATCCAAGTATTAGGAAACAATTCTAAAAAATATTATTTTATACACTTAAAATAAAATTAGATTTTAAATGATGGTTTCCTTCCAAAATTTCACTTACAACTATTTTTTTTTTTAATTCCTCTATCTAGGACCAGCAGATGTTTTATAATATGGAGTAAGGCCATTATTTGAAGGGATCCTAGCCAGAACATCAACAAGAGAAGATGACTTTACTGCTGTTCATGTTGTCATTGCAGCAGGAAATAGTAATTATTGTAGGAATAGCCTGCAGCTCTTTAGGAACCTATGCTGATTTTCATCCTGTAAGTAAAGCTAAGTAATGTTTTTTTTCAGATATTGTGTTAAAGTTTTCTCTTGTGTATACTGTGGCATTTGTTTGATTTAACTAATTTTGTTTAGTACAGTTAAATGTTGTCATTTAGGCCTCATTCACGTGGGTATTTACTAGGGCTGTTACTGATTAAGATTTTCGTGTTCGATTAATCGATTTTTTTTAAACGGTTAATCGACTCATTTTGATTAATTATAAGGCACATACAGTTCCAACAATTTTTAGCTGATCTCCTTGCATTGCAACTAATTGCATTAGTCAGTGGTAAATGTGGTATACACTATATACAATCACTCGACACTAGTTTGTTTCCACAATCCATGACTTAACTTCACAGTTCAAACAAATACATTTTAAATGCAAACTGTAGCACTGACGTAAGTAATTTTTTTAATTAAACTTTAAGAAAAATATAAAAGGTTAGTTTAACTTTAATTATAAAACTTATCTAGTATATTGGCTATCTGTCACTTTATAGTAGGCATCACTTTAGCCAGTCACCCAGACATACCAGAGTGTTTACATTTTGTTGTTTCTTTTACAACAATGTTAAAAATGGAGGTTATAAAATTTGCCTACACTTAGCTCACTGATCCCAGTTAACCAAAACCCTATTTACCATCACCGTTCAGGCTGTCCGGTGACGTCACGGACATCGACGTCACGGGACTCCTTCCCCTTCCCTCCCTTAGCAGACGGAGGCACTTGGGGAAGGAGTCCGGTGAAGTCCATGTCCGTGATGTCACTGGATCACCGACGGAACTCCCTGAAGACCCAGAAGACGGCGGAGAGGTAAATACCGATAAAAAGAATTTTGATCGATTAAAAAAATTGAGGATTAATCAAGGAATTAATCTTTAATTTTCCCAGCCCTAGTATTTACAAAGTTGAAAACAGATGTGTTCAGAAAACTTTTTTAATCGCAGCTGTACACATATACTGTAAGGCTGGGTTCACACTGCTGCGATGCGGGAACGCTGCGAATCTACTGCGGGTTCCCGCATCGCATGCCTCCCGACGGCAGTTCACACTGCCCTATGCGAACTGCTGGGAGTGTCAGTGAAATGTTAATGACACCTCCAAATCAGTTTGCATATCGCAGTGCGATCTGCAAACTCGGACAGGAATCGGATCGCATGGTGTGAACACCCATGCAATCCGATTCTGCTGCAGACCAAAAAAGGGTCCTGTACGAGTTTGGGCCAGATGCGATGCGAATTCAGCCATACTATCTGTATGGCTGAAATCGCATCGCACAGAGATCGCATGTGATTTGCACTGCAGTGCGGTGCAAATCACATCCGATCTTGTACACCGCAGAAGTGTGAACCCAGCCTAAAAGTGCATGCACATTGAGAGGGGAATTTATCAAAACTGAAGCAGTCAGAAACTGTTGCATCTGTACGTGGCAGCAAATCAGCTTCTATTTTTCATTTTTAATGTGGAACTAAATCTGTAGATACTTACCTCCTCTCCAAGGGACCAACACCCATGAGGTCCATTAGCTCTGCTGACATTTTTTCCATGGCTTTTTTCTGGTGATGACCTTCAGCTGTCTTGGTTGGCCACTCATGCACAGGAGTTAGTCATCCCAGCACTCTGGTATTATGCTGGAAATATAAAATTGAGCTGCATATGACTGCTAGCAGGAAGATACATTTATTTGAGGCATAGAATGTCTCTTTTGCCCTAAACAGCCTGCCTGCTCATTCGATTTGTAGTTCTGCTTTAAATTAACAAGCTGAAGTTAGAAGATTATTTAACGCCATGCAGGGCTCCTCCAGATTCTGTCTACTACAGTTTTGATAAATCCCCCTGTATCTTTAGCAGCACATTGTTACATTCAGTTTAGGTGAGCTTGGAAAAAATATAGAAGTGCTTTGTCCAGTGGCGATTGCTGAAGTTTTAGGATGGGGGGATGCCAGACCCTACCCTTCCTTTTTGACCCCTCCCACTTATCATAAGCCCCACATTTATATAATCAACCCAGATCATCCCTTGTATTCCAGGAGTGTCAGGAGTAGACAGCTCAGCATCACAGGACAGAGTATACAGCCCCAGAATAACAGGACAGGAGTATACAGCCCCAGCATCACAGGACAGAGTAGACATCTCAGCATCACAGAACAGAGTATACAGTTCAGACTCACAGGACAGAGTGTACAGCTCTGCATTACAGATTAGGATATAGCTCAGCCTCACAGATAGGGTATATAGCTCAGCACTGCAGATCAAATGATAACATACTCCTAGGTAGAGGAGGGCTGGAGGAAGTTGAAAACTGCAGGATCATGTCATGGTTAGGGATGAGCTTCGTGTTCGAGTCGAACATACGTTCGAGTCGAACATACGTTCGACTCGAACATACGTTCGACTCGAACATCGGCTGTTCGTCCGTTCGGCGAAGTCCAAACATTTTGGTCCGTTCGCGCCAAATTCGTGTGGCGCTCACGGCCCACAATGCACTGCGATGGCGCAGTGCATTGCTGGCTCATGATTGGCCAAGCATGCACTGTGACCCCGCATGCTTGGCCAATCGCAGCGCCAGCAGCGAGGAGAGCCATGATTGGCCACAGGCAGGATGCGTCTGAAGCAGTGGGTGTTCTGTGTACCTTCAACACAGTACACACCGATCGTTTTTGGCCGATTTTCGATCTTGCTGTTGTGTAGTGGTTGTTGTCTGCGTGCCCTGACCGCAGTATACACCGCTATATTCACCTCACCTATATAGCTAGTGATCTATCTTTTATAATAGAGCTTGCAGTCAGTAGTGTTAGGAGCTTGTGCGTGCTGTCTGCGTGCTCTGTACCCAGTACATACCGCTATATCCACCTACATAGCTGTTCTCTATTTGAGCCCACTTGCCATCTGCAGGAGTTATTGGAAGTTGTGTGTGCCTCCAGCACAGCACAGTATACATCTGTATATACCCCTTTATCTCTGGTGTTCTATAATAAAGGCATCTGCAGGAGTTAGTGGGTGTTCTGTGTACCTTCAACACAGTACACACCGATCGTTTTCGGACGTTTTTCGATCTTGCTGTTGTGTAGTGGTTGTTGTCTGCGTGCCCTGACCGCAGTATACACCGCTATATTCACCTCACCTATATAGCTAGTGATCTATCTTTTATAATAGAGCTTGCAGTCAGTAGTGTTAGGAGCTTGTGCGTGCTGTCTGCGTGCTCTGTACCCAGTACATACCGCTATATCCACCTACATAGCTGTTCTCTATTTGAGCCCACTTGCCATCTGCAGGAGTTATTGGAAGTTGTGTGTGCCTCCAGCACAGCACAGTATACATCTGTATATACCCCTTTATCTCTGGTGTTCTATAATAAAGGCATCTGCAGGAGTTAGTGGGTGTTCTGTGTACCTTCAACACAGTACACACCGATAGTTTTCGGACGTTTTTCGATCTTGCTGTTGTGTAGTGGTTGTTGTCTGCGTGCCCTGACCGCAGTATACACCGCTATATTCACCTCACCTATATAGCTAGTGATCTATCTTTTATAATAGAGCTTGCAGTCAGTTGTGTTAGGCGCTTGTGCGTGCTGTCTGCGTGCTCTGTACCCAGTACATACTGCTATATCCACCTACATAGCTCTTCTCTATTTGAGACCACTTGCCATCTGCAGGAGTTATTGGAAGTTGTGTGTGCCTCCAGCACAGCACAGTATACATCTGTATATACCCCTTTATCTCTGGTGTTCTATAATAAAGGCATCTGCAGGAGTTAGTGGGTGTTCTGTGTACCTTCAACACAGTACACACCGATCGTTTTCGGACGATTTTCGATCTTGCTGTTGTGTAGTGGTTGTTGTCTGCGTGCCCTGACCGCAGTATACACCGCTATATTCACCTCACCTATATAGCTAGTGATCTATCTTTTATAATAGAGCTTGCAGTCAGTTGTGTTAGGCGCTTGTGCGTGCTGTCTGCGTGCTCTGTACCCAGTACATACTGCTATATCCACCTACATAGCTCTTCTCTATTTGAGACCACTTGCCATCTGCAGGAGTTATTGGAAGTTGTGTGTGCCTCCAGCACAGCACAGTATACATCTGTATATACCCCTTTATCTCTGGTGTTCTATAATAAAGGCATCTGCAGGAGTTAGTGGGTGTGGTGTGCCTCTAGCACAATATACACTACCCAACTGCTTTTTTACCCAACTCCCTTCAGGCCATTACTATGTCTGGAAGGCCAGCAAGGAGAGGCAGACAGGCGCGAGCCGATAAAAGAGGGCAAGCAGGCTCTGTGTCTAGAGACAACAGTGCTGGTCGTGGACGGGGTGCATTGTCATCAGCATGTGGCCATGGGACACGTTTGTTCTTCTTTTCGGCAGCTGGACATGTTGAGCCGCAACATGCCAACGACTTGGTAGAGTGGATGACCAAGCCCTCTTCATCCTCCTCATCCTTTCTCACCCAGTCTCAGGGTACTAGCAAAGCAGCTGCCAATGCATCGTCTTCCCTCCTCTCAATGTCATCATCAGTGACTCCTTCCCTAGACCCACCACGTCCTCCTGAGAAGTCTCCTGAACTCTTTGAGCACAGTGTTGGGTACATGCTCCAGGAGGATGCCCAGTGTTTTGTGGGCTCTGATGATGACACTCAGCTAGAGGAAGGCAGTAGCGTAAGCGCAGAGAGAGGGGATGCTCAAGAAGGACAGCAATCTGGCAGTCATGTTCCACAAGCTGCAGCATATTGCCAGGTTTGCTACAGCGATGAAGAGGGAGGGGATGATGAGGGCACTGACTCCACGTGGGTGCCTGGAAGGAGAGAGGAGGAGGAGGAGGAGGAGGCACATGTCCAACGAGGCAGGATGCTCTCCGGGGGCGGGCCAGCTTAGGGGCAGCACACCGACTGAATCACACCGCAGAGCTCCGCCTGTGCAGGGCGCTGCCTCTACGCGTTATTCTAAAAGTTCTTTGGTGTGGGCCTTTTTTGAGATGAGTGCATCAGATCGCACCACTGCTTTTTCCAACATATGTCTCAAGCGTATCTCGCGTGGCCAAAACATCAGCCGCTTGGGCACCACATGCTTGACCAGACATATGTTGACCTGCCATGCAGCTCGTTGGCAAGCGTACCTCAAAGACCCACACCAAAGAACAAAGCGGACCTCTCCTTGCTCCTCATCAGCTGGCATCTCCAACCCCACTAGACCTTCAGTCCTCTCTGAAACCTGCTCTGAGAGGAATGAAGGTGTAGAATTAGGTGTGTCACAGCCAAGTGCTTCCGGGAACTCTGCTAGCAGTACACCCACGTCCGATTATAGCAAGCAAATGTCCCTGCCCCAGCTGCTGGACCGGCGAAAGAAGTTCACTCCCAGCCATCCACATGCCCAGCGGTTGAATGCAAGCTTGGCTAAATTGCTAGCACTTCAACTGCTGCCTTTTCCGTTGTTTAACTCGGCCCCCTTCCGTGAGTTTGTACAATGTGCGGTTCCTCAGTGGCAGGTCCCCAAACGCCACTTTTTCTCACGGAAGGCGACTCCGGCTCTCTACCGGCATGTGGAAGGCAATGTCCTTGCCTCGCTGGACAGGGCGGTCAGTGGTAAGGTGCATATTACCGCTGACTCATGGTCCAGCAGGCATGGACAGGGACGTTACCTGTCTTTCACGGCCCATTGGGTCACTCTTCTGGCAGCTGGGAAGGATGCAGGACAAGGTGCAGTAGTGTTGGAGGTTGTTCCGCCACCACGCCTCCAAAATGCTACTATTGGTTGTGACACACCTCTCTCCTCCACCCCCTCCTCTTCTTCTTCCTCCATGGCCTCTTCCAGTGCTCTGTCCTCAGAACCAGCGGTGCTTCGTAGGCGTTCCAGGGGCTACGCAAGTACGCAGGCAAAACTATGCCATGCCGTGCTTGCACTGGTTTGTTTGGGGGACAGGAGCCACACTGGGGCGGATGTTTTGTCAGCTCTGCGGGGGCAGGCCGAGAGGTGGTTGACGCCATGCCAGCTTAAGCCAGGAATGGTGGTTTGCGACAATGGCACCAACCTCCTCTCCGCCCTCCGACAGGGACAACTGACCCATGTGCCCTGTGTAGCTCACGTCCTTAACCTGGTGGTGCAGGGGTTCTTGGGCAGGTACCCCGGCTTACAGGATGTCCTGAAGCAGGCCAGGAAAGTCTGTGTGCATTTCTGCTGATCATTTAATGCCTGTGCTCGGCTGGCTGAGCTCCAAAAGGAGTTGAACCTGCCCAAGAACCACCTTATATGTGACATGCCCACCAGATTGAACTTGGCCATGCTGCAGCGGCTGCACACGCAGCAGAGGGCCATCAATGAGTACCTGTGCGACTACGGCACCAGGACAGGGTCAGGGGAGCTCGGTTTTTTCTCACCACGCCAGTGGGGCATGATCAGGGATGCATGCACTGTCCTGTCACCGTTTGAGGAGGCCACAAGGATGGTGAGCAGTGACAGTGCATGCATCAGTGACACTGTACCTCTTGTCCACCTCTTGGAGCATACGCTGCGTGGAATAATGGACAGGGCACTTGAGGCAGAACAGAGGCAGGAAGAGGAGGACTTCCTTGCCTCTCAAGGCCCCCTTTATCCAGACAGTGTTCCTGCTGTGCCACCCATCACACAGGAAGAGGATGAGGAGGAGGAGGAGGATGATTGTGTCAGCATGGAGGTGGAGGCTGGCACTCAGCATCAGCAGCAGCAGCAGCAGCAGCAGCAGTCTTGTAGGGATGATTTACAGTCCCAAGAAACACGTGGACTTATACGTGGCTGGGAGGAGGTAGCTGCGGATCATGTTGTCCTTAGTGACCCAGAGGACTCCGGACCGAATGCCTCAGCTAACCTACGCTGCATGGCCTCACTGATCCTGCAAAGCCTGCGGAAGGATCCTCGTATTCTTCAGATCAAGGAGAGGGACCATTACTGGCTGGCCACTCTCCTTGATCCACGGTACAAGGGTAAGGTTGCCGACCTTATCTTGCCATCGCAGAGGGAGCAGAGGATGAGACATCTCCGGGAGGCCTTGCAGGAAGGTCTGTGCAACGCGTTCCCAGAGACTGGGAGGTTACAAACTCCTGGTCCTGGACAACGTGTTGCTGAGGCATCGGTCAGAAGGAGCGGTGGAGAAGGTGGCCGTCTGACTGATGCTTTCAGACAATTCTTTTAGTCCGCAGCCCCAAGGTATGATCGGTTCCAGCACCCATCACCAGCGTCTGATTTACATGGTGCAGGAATACCTAGGGGCAAGGTCAGACTTGGACACCTTTCCCACCGAATATCCTCTGGCTTACTGGGTCTTGAGGATGGATCACTGGCCAGAGCTTGCACAGTATGCAATTGAGCTACTGGCCTGTCCTGCATCCAGCGTTCTTTCGGAACGCACCTTCAGTGCTGCTGGTGGCTTTGTTACCGATCACAGGGTGCGCCTGTCCACCGAATCAGTTGATCGACTGACCTTCATCAAGATGAATCAGTCTTGGATCACCCACAGCTACCAAGCACCTGAAGCTGATGTAACCGAATAATTTTTTTTGAAATATCACATCCCTTCAAGACTGCCTATGTTGAGTGACTGTCCTGTTATGTTGATTGTCTATCCTCTTCCTCCTCCGCTGATATGTTGGAAGAACATTTCTGGCTCTGGGTGATGCCATCAGCCCAATTTTTCTGCCCCTGTTTAACAGGGGCGTTTAATTACAATTTTTGATGCAATGCTTTGCAGCAGGGCTAATTCCTGCAATAAAACTAGAGTATATGGGAGAGGATGCAGTGTGGTGGCACCAGCACCAGTGCCTAAGGCCCAATTTTTCTGCCCCTGTTTAACAGGGACTAGTAATTACAATTCTTGATATAATATTTCACAGGAGGGCCCGTTCCTGTGCCCACCCAGAGTAACTGTGAGGACTTATAGTGTTGTGGCACCAGCAGCACAACCACCAAAGGTCAATTTTTCTACCACTGTTCAACAATGGCATGTAATTACAATTCTTGATATAATCGTTCACAGCAGGGCGCTCCAGCGCCCACCAAGAGTCACTTTGAGGGCTTACAATGTTGTGGCAAAACCAACACCTTGTTCCTCCATTTCTGCAGAGCATATAGGGCAGGCCCCTACTTTCAAACATCCAACTTACAAACATCTCCTACTTGCAAACGGAAGGAGACAACAGCAAGTGAGATGAAAAAAGACGGACGACAAAACAAATTATACAGGGATGATAACCCTTCCCTATGTTTTCCAAAAAGCTTAAAAATCGTTTTTTTGACTGGAGCTACACTTTAAAAATGTACCAGTTGAAAATTACAAACAGATTCAACTTAAAGCGGGATTCCACCCTAAAGTGGAACCTCCGCTGATCGGAACCCCCCCCTCCGGTGTCACAATTGACACCTTTCAGGGGGGAGGGGGGTGGAGATACCTGTCAAAGACAGGTATTTTCACCCACTTCCGGGCATAGACTCCCACGGGAGTCTACGCCATTTCCTGCCCTGCCGCGCGGAGATTTCCTATTGCGCGGCACGGCTCGCGCATGCGCAGTAGGGAACCGGGAAGTGAAGCCGATTCACTTCACTTCCTGATTCCCTCACCTAGAATGGCGGCGGCAGCAGCCGAGGCCCAAGCGGTCGATCGGCCTCGGCTGCCGGCATCACTGGAACCCGGGACAGGTGAGTGTCCATTTATTAAAAGTCAGCAGCTGTAGTATTTATAGCTGCTGGCTTTTAATATTTTTTTTTTTGGGCGGAATCCCTCTTTAACACAACAAACCTACACAGTCCCTGTCTTGTTTGCACCGCCTGTCTACTGCTGTTCTGAGTATATAGGGCCTGGGGGCCACACACATTTCCTTTTTTTTATATGGGTACAGGGTTCCCCTTAATATGCGTACAAGACCCAAATAGGCTGGTAATGGGCAGGGAGGGCTACCCATGCCATTTTTCTCAATGATTTTCAACCATATTGCAGGAACCAGATATAACATTAAAACCGCAAGCAGTTTTAAATGGTGTTATTTCCGTTTAATGTCATTTTGTGCAGGGACTGTTCTAAACACGGACCGGCATACTACAGACACCCCCCAGGCACGATATTTAAAAGAATATTTCACTTTTTTTTTCACTTTAATCGTCATTAAAATCAGTGCTCCTGCCAAAACGGCCATTTTTAAAAACATTTTAGGCATTGACCCATGTCCCCTGGGGCAGGAGCCAGGTCCCCAAACCCTTTTTAGGACAGTATCTTGCATATTAGCCGTTAAAATTAGCACTTTTAATTTCGAACGTTCGAGTCCCATAGACTTCAATGGGGTTCTAACGTTCGTACGAATTTGGGGTCCGTTCGAAAGTTCTGGTGCGACCCGAACCGGGGGGGGGTGTTCGGCTCATCCCTAGTCATGGTGTCAGAAACCATGAATCAGAACTATGAAGTACAGTTAAATCACACTTGTATATTAATAATAACAAAAAAAAGGTAAACAGAGTAAACATAGTCAAAACATAGCCAGAGTTCAGGGGAACAGAATGGATAGTCAAGCAAGCCAAAACGTCAGGGAGCCAGAAGGAATGTCAGTCAAGCAAGTCTTTAACAGGAACACAGGAGAGCGTCTCTAGAGGAGTGACCAAGGCGAAAGCAGACATCATATGGACTGGACGGCTTAAGTAGGCAGGACTGACGAGCAGGATCATCAACAGGTGAGTCACTGTGGAGAGATAGGAGCTGGCAATTAGCCAACAGCTGAGCAGCCAGCTCAGAGAAGGAAGGGCTGGGCCCAGCCCTGACACATGGATCCTAAGCCCTTTGTAAGCTGTTCCTAATTAACCCTAATGACAGAAAGTTGAGATAATGAATGAGCCAGGACTGTGAGAGGAGGATGTGGAGGGATGAAAGTGCAGGGGACATGATATCTGTGACAGATGTGTACAGAGGAGATGTCATCTAATGAGGACCCCCTCCCCCTCCATCCATCCTGGACACATGTGACAGGCCAGCAGATGGGGTGGGTGGACAATAATGTCCCAGCATGACACTAGTGTTGATTACCTGCTCTCGGCCCTGGAAGCAGATCTTACAAGTCAGGGGGCTGGGAGTATCTCCGCTCTGCACTCTGGCCGAGTCCGTGCTGCTGTCTGGCTGGGAAGATGCTCCTCCGGTAGTGGCGGCACACACTGACTCCTGCCCGTCCTCTTCCTTCTCTGGCTCTTGTTTATCCTCATTAGGGATGGGCTGAATGGACCTCTGTTCGGTTTGCACCAGGGCTTTCGAATACTGTGAAAGTTCGGACCCGAATAACGAACACCATTAAAGTCAATGGGACCCAAACATCAAAAATCAAAAGTGCGCATTTTGAAGGCTTATATGCAAATAATTGGACCTGCAATGGTTATAGGCTTTAGATCCTTCCCTGGGGGACATGTATCAATAAAAAAAAAGTTTGTGAAAAACGTAATTGCTTATTCATACATCACGGGACACAGAGACTTTAATAATTACTTAGTGAGTTAGATAGTCACCATCAGGTGATTGGACACTGGCAACCCTAATTATCCCCTATATAACCCCTCCCATATGGAGAGTACCTCTGTTTTTTCACGCTAAAGATGTGCTAAGAAGAAAGTTCTGCTTGGTGGTCTCTGCGGGGACCTAGGAGCAATACAACCGGACCCATACCTCGGGCCAATAAATACACCTAAGGTGGATGGTACCCAGGCCTCGTGAAAGAAGAAACAAGGTTTTACCTGTAATTTCTCTCTTTGAGGACTGGGCTCTGGGATTGAGCGCTTTGGTGCACAAATTTAAGTTGCACAAATAGTTTTCTTGGCAGAGTCTTCTACAGGTCCAGGGAAGAGGATCCTGTGAGTAGGAACCCAAAAGCGTTGGTCCAATACTACCAACTGTGATGGGTGAAGGTTGGATCTGTCTGTTCTCAGCAGTTCCTGTGGCGGGGATAAGGTAAGTGAAGACAATCCTAAAATATATACATTATGGATTATCTTCTTTTGAGTAGTTTACATGTCTCACCTGATTTCTGCTACTAGAGGGAGTAAGAGACACACCTTGTGTATACTATACTTACATGCCTTCCAGGATACATGCTCAATGAAGCTGGTCTGAGAAACGGCTCTCCTCCACTGCAGGCTCTGCTACATAAGCTGAAAGGGGGATCCTACGCAGTCTGGGGGTCCCACGCAGTCCTCAGGGGTCTCCTTTCTCCCCCCTCACCTCCGGCCATCACCATTATAGTCCTACGCATGTGCACGCACAGGGGGGTGCGCTTTTACAGTGGTTTTTGCCAGGGAAGCAGGGGGGTGTGGTTGCGGTGCCATACATGTGCGGCATTCACAGCGCACCAGTGTGCAGTCGCAAAACGGCTATGTTTTAAAGCCCAGCATGCCAGAGCTCCTGTTAGCAGTGGGACACAGAGCTGTGGGCAGTAAGCATCTCAGTGGATTCTGATCCAGGCATACCTAAGACACCTACTCAGCATCAGGTTTTGCAGACTGAGCTAATGTTTATATTGTAAGACTACGGCCACGTACACACGGGCGGACTGTCCGCCCAACTAGGTTCGTCAAACAGTTTGACAAACAGTCCGTTCAAAATTAGCATGAACGGACTTGACCACACACGAGGAACGAACAGTCCGCTGAAAACTTGCGCGATGACGTGAACGGCACGTACGACGGGACGAGAAATTCGGCGTCCGATACACTGCAATGCGACCTTCGCCGTGTAAATTCTTTCTGAGCATGCGCGAGACTTAGTTTGCCGAACAAGCCTACACACGAGCGGACTGTCCGCTCAAACCAAGTTTCAGCGGACAGTCTTACGGAAATTCCGAAAAACTTTGTTCGTCAGACTGTCCGCTGAAACTGTCCGCTGAAGCCCACACACAAGCGGACTGTCCGCTGAAACACTGTTCAGTGGACAAAGTTGGACGAACAGTCCGCCCGTGTGTACGTGGCCTAAGGCACAACAGTGGTTGCATTTGTACTAGTACCTCTGCTTTGCAGCTTAGGACTATATCTCCTTATAAGAGGGCTTCAGGGGGAAGTAAAAGAGGCACTAAAAAATCATTGCCTGCATCGAGGGGTTCCATCCCCCCCTGAAAGACTGGAGGCAGCCTCACAGGATGAGTCTGTGACCCTGACAGGCTTTTCAGCCTCTCCTAATGTTACAGTCCCTGTATATGTCACTGAAGACACTATGACGGCTGCATTGTATGGCTTAGAAGGAAGGATTACTACCTTTATCACAGCTTCCTTAAAGAGTAGCAGAAAAAGGGATAGAGTCCCTCCCTCTGCTCTGGGTTCCCTATCAGATGAGCAATCTGGTAATAATTAAATATCCTTATCTGGGGATGGGGATCAGGAACTGTCAGGTGATTCAGGGGAAGAGGAGAAACTCTCTTCTGCCTTTCAGGCCCTCAAAGTGCAGGTGCAATATTATACTGAGTTGGTGTGTACCACATATAGATTGCCCTCTGCTGAGGCTGCCATATTCTTTCTTGGGATCCTGGAAATCCCCACAGGCTGCGTATACCTTCCCAATTCATACCTTGCTGGAGAAATTGTTGTATGATGACTGGGGTCACTCAGATAAACAATTTTCTCCTCCTAAGAGGTTTTCCATGCTTTATCTGGTGGAGGAAAAGTTCAACAAAAAATGGCCAATAGATGCGGATATTTCTTGTGTGAATAAAAGCCTGACCTGTCCTGTGCACAATGCTCAGGGGTTCAAACATCCAACTGATAAGAAGCTGGAAACTTTATTTAAAGCCTCCTTTTCTATGGCTGGCGCTTTGGTCCAGCCTGCGGTCGCAGCAATCGGCATATGCCAGTTACTCAAAGAACAAATGAAGCGGGTGCTTAACCTCCTTTCCACCGAGGAGGGTGAGGTTTATGCAGAGCTTCCTAAAGCCTTGTGTTTTTCAGTTGATGCCATTATGGATTCTGTTCAGCAAGCATCCCGCCTTTCCCTCCTGCTGGTACACATATGCAGTTCCCTTTGGCTTAAGCATTGGGCTTCATGCAAAAGATATTTGACTGGGCTCCCATTTTATGGGGAACGCCTGTTTGGGGATGATCTTGACAAATATATGCAGAAGATTACCGGGGGTAGGACCACATTGATCCTAGTTAAAAAGAAGAATAAAGGTCCCTCATTTAGATGTTCTCCTGGAGCCTTAACCTCCAGGCAGTGGTGACGGCCTCCCCAGTCCAATACTAGGGGAAAGGTTCAAGGCCAAACCCAAGGGCAAAAGAAGTCTTGGGGTCCAAGATCTGTTAAACAGAACCCCGAAACTTCCCTATGAAGGGGCGCCCCCACTTGGCCGAGTGGGGGGAAGGCTGCTGCAATTTGCAGGCACCTGGCGGGAAGAGATTCAGGACAAATGGATAACCTCCACGGTGTCTCTGGACTACAAGCTGGAGTTCCGGGAGTTCCTGTCATCTCGTTTCCTGAGGTCAAGAGTCTCCAAAGATCCAGAAAAAAGAAGACCCTGTTTCTGGCCCCCAGGTGACCCCAGGAGAGCAAGGCTCAGGGTTCTACTCAAACCTCTTTATGGTCCCAAAACCAAACGGGATGTCAGACCTATTCTCTAAAGACCTAAAAAGATCTAAAAGACCCAAATCAGTTTTTAGACATTCATTCTTTCCACGTGGAGTCAATCCACTCAGTAGTTTCCACCCTCCAGGGGGGGAATTCTTGCCATCAATAGACATCAAGGATGCCTATTTACATGTGTCAATATTTCCCACTCACCAAAGATTTCTAAGGTTTGCGGTGGATCAGCGCTACTTCCAATTCGCGGCCCTACCATTTGGTCTTGCTACAACACCTCGAATGTTCACGAAAATTCTAGCTCTGCCCTTGGCAAAACTAAGGGATCAGGGCATAACAGTGACAGTGACATAACTGGACGATTTGCTACTTGTAGAACAGTCTGTAGCATGCTGTAGCACGCTTAGACCGCAGTGTGCTCAGCACAGTAGAGTACTTAGAGTACCTAGGCTGGGTCCCCAATCTAGAAAAGTCTTCCTTACAGCCCCTAAAAAGGTTGGAGTATTTGGGCATGGTCATAGACACAGTCAAAAGTAGAGTATTTTTGCCTGGGTCAAAAGCCAAAGCCATAAAGATTTGGTCCAGGTAGTCATAACAAGGAAAAATCCCTCAATTCGACTATGTATGAGACTATTAGGGAAAATGGTGGCCTCATTTGAGGCTGTTCCTTATGCTCAGTTTCACTCAAGGCCTTTGCAGAGCAATATCCTCTCTGCCTGGAGCAAAAGAGTACAAGCCTTTGATCTTCCAATGTGCCTATCACCATGGGTACGCCAGAGCCTCAATTGGTGGTTGCTAACCATGAATCTACTAAAAGTAA
The DNA here is from genome assembly GCF_037356315.1 of Lithobates pipiens. Lineage (NCBI taxonomy): Eukaryota > Metazoa > Chordata > Amphibia > Anura > Ranidae > Lithobates > Lithobates pipiens. The sequence goes on from NW_027507784.1 coordinate 155,345,970, forward strand.
AATCCTTTGTTCCAGTTACTTGGAAAGTGGTAACCCCAGATTCCAGCCTAATAGGCTGGGGAGCAGTTCTGGAAGAAGCTTCCACCCAAGGAAGATGGCCCAGAGCCGAAAGGCTCTTACCCATCAACATTCTGGAGATTCAGGCAATTCGTCTAGCCCTCAGGGTCTGGACTTGCAGGTTGCAGGGGTATCCTATCCCGACAATGCTACAGCAGTGGCCTATAGCAATCACCAAGGGGGCATCAGGAGTCTGGGTGCCCAAAAAGAGGTGAATCATATTTTTTCGTGGTCAGAGAGGCATGTTCCTTGCCTATCTGCGTGTCAGAAACCATGAATCAGACTGAGACAGAAGTACAATTAAATCACACTTGTTTATTAATAAAAATAAAAAGGTAAATAGAAAAAACGTAGTCAAGCATAGCCAGAGTCCAGTAACCAGATCGGGTAGTCAGCCAGTCCAAAGTTCAATAACCAGATTGGGTAATCAGCCAGTCCAAAGTTCAATAACCAGATCGGGTAATCAGCCAAACCTGAAGTCAGGGATCCAATTAGAGCATCTGCAAGCAGGATAAGGAGCCAGGAGGGATGTCAGCAAGCCAGTCTTGAAACAAACCACAGGAGATGGTTCCTTGTGATGTGACCAATGCAAAGGCAGAGGTGAAGTGAGCTGGAAGGCTTTAAGTAGGCAGGTCAGACGAGTATCATCGGGAACAACTGGTAACTGTGGAGCGAAAAGAGAGCTGGCAATTAGCCGACAGCTGAGCGGCTAGCCCAGAGAAGGAAGGGCTAAGCCAGCCCTGACACTGCGGTCTTCATTCCAGGGGTAGAACTGGTTGAATGTTAATGAATTGTATATTGTCTATTACAATTTATATAGATATCCTCCTGAAGAAGTGGATGATCCGCGAAACTAGTAGAGGAGACCTTCTTGTACGCCACCAGAACTGAACTCTTCTATGAGTATCTGTATATGTTAAAGGCTCTGGGGTGTATTATGATTTTATCTATGATGTTTTGTATTTTGTCTTTTTTTTGTATTTATTAAACATGTGTTAACTTTTATTATTATCTACTTTTTCTTTATACATAAAGTACCGGTATAGTCCAAACATCAACTATTGGTCTGGGTTGGTTATAGAAAGTTAGCTTGAACGGCTACTCCAATACCCCCACACCAAAATTTCATTCTTAAAAATTTCTGGATGATGGTACATGATACTGTGTCTATACTTATCTGAGGCTATACTCTTAATTTCTTCAATTTCGATAGGGTGGATAATTCACCCATATAGGTTCTACTGACGGGTTGATGGGGAATCCTATCAGTGAACTTCTGAGTGCCTCTCATATTACATATCAATATTTTGTTTGAGAAAATATTTAAATGATTTTGTATATTTAAAGAGGTCAATAGAAGTAATAACATTGGTGTTTTCTTTTTCCCCCCTTTTTTTTTTCTTTTTCTTATTATGGATTCTATAAATACAGAGTGGGTGAGTTTTATGTCAAATTTAAAAACTAGTATCCCCTTCGCACAATTCCTGCGTTTGCACAGAAACTGTACTTTGTATTCAGATTTTAAAGATACAAGCGGATGTGCTACGGGACCGCTTCTTATTGAGAGGATATTCCTCTACGTGCCTGAGGAAAGCATTTAACAAAGTAGCTTTACGCCCTCGCAGTACTTTATTGCATCAACGACCTAAAACTACAGATAAGGACTCTGTTAGATTCATTACTACCTACTCTGCCCATCACCCAATTCTTCATGATATACTAAGTAAAAACTGGCATTTTCTTACTGACCACCATATATTAACTAAACATGTACGCTCTACCCCAGAATTGGTATTTCGTAGAGCCCGGTCCTTACGAGACCATTTAACACTACACCCCACATAACCAGACACTACATACTATCCGGGGCACATACAAATGTAAAGATTGCCCCTGTTGTCCATGGGTTATGGAGGGGAAAAAGAAAAAAATTCACGTTGCCAAATGGTGAATTATTCCGACCACGGACTTTCTCTGACTGTGGGACTAGGGGTATTGTATATATGACGGTCTGTAAATGCAAGACATTCTATATCGGGAAAACAATTCGGGAATTTAGACAACGAATCGGAGATCACCTCTATTACTCGGGAAATGGAAAACTTACAACAATTGGGAGGCATGTAGGCCTCCATCACCGTTTTGATACCTCTGTTATCCAGTTCTATGTATTGGAGGTGATCCCCCCAAACCCAAGGGGTGGGGATTGGGATCGAGCGATTTTAGAGAGAGAAACCCTCTGGATCGAACGACTCGATGCCACCCACCCCCCTGGGCTTAACGAGACAATTTCCTATAAATATTTTCTTTAAACAGTACATTTTAACTTGAGTTTTTTTTTTTTTCAATGTTTTTCTTTGGGACTTTTTCTTGATCATATATATATTGTTGTAATTTATCCGGATATGTTATTGCAATATCATGTCTGCAATTTTGAATTCAAATGGAAATAATTAATTATAATAATGGAAATCTTTTCTGCATATGTAGGATTTTTCCTCACCCAGATCTATCAGAGAATAAACCCCCGCCCCCTTTTTCCCTTTTCCCCTTGTTTTTATTCCTGGTGTTTGTTTGTTTTTGTGGAGCCCCTGTTTAGTATCTCCCCCTCTGGCGGACATGTGCTCCTCCCGGTCTTTGGGCGGGATCTCTTCTCTCCCATGGCTTGCAGGGTTAGGACAGTGACACCGGAGTTTCCGTTGTTAACTTTTATTATTATCTACTTTTTCTTTATACATAAAGTACCGGTATAGTCCAAACATCAACTATTGGTCTGGGTTGGTTATAGAAAGTTAGCGTTAACAGCTACTCCAATACCCCCACACCAAAATTTCATTCCAGGGGTAGAAAATTGGCAGGCAGATTTCCTAAGTCGCCAGCAGCTGTGCCCAGGAGAATGGTCTCTACACCCCAACATATTTCAGGCCACATGTCGAAAATGGGGTACCCTGGATGTAGACCTGTTGGCTTCCAGGTTCAACAAGAAACTGGACAAATTTGTGTCAAGAACAAAGGATCCGCTAGCATAAGGGTCCGATGCCTTAACGATTCCACCACAATGCAGTGAGACCATGGGATCAGTACTCTCTGATCTATGCGTTCCCTCCAATTCTGCTTCTCCCGCAATTCCTTCGGAGAATCAAAAGTGAAGGAAAACCAGTAATTCTGGTGGCTCCGTCTTGGCCCAGGCGACCTTGGTATGCGGAGATCATAAAGATGGCAGAAGGAAGACCTTGGGTTCCTTAGCTGCGCCCAGATCTAATCTCACAGGGTCCAATATTCCATTCTGCCTTACGAAGTCTGAATTTGACGGTTTGGCGGTTGAGACCCACATTTTGAAGGGTCATAGCCTCTCGGGGCCAGTCCTGTCCACTCTAGTTAATGATAGGAAGCCAGCTTCCAGGCTCATCTACCACAGAATCTGGAAGGCATATGTTTCCTGGTGTGAATCCAGGGGGTGGCATTCTAGAAAGTATGCCATTAGCAGAATTCTTGCCTTTCTTCAATTAGACGTAGAAATGAAGCTGGCCTTGAGTACTATCAAGGGCCAGATCTCGGCCTTGTCAGTAAACTTTCAAAAACCCCCTCCCTCTCATTCCCTCATCCGGGCCTCTGTTCAGGGGGCACTACGCTTGAATCCGCCAGTTAAACCTCCTGTGTTCCCATGGGATTTGAATTAATTTTTTGTCTGTTTTAAAGGAACAACCTTCTGAACCATTGCACCATGCTTCTTTAGATCTTTTTACAAAGAAGTTGTTTTTTTTGTGGAGCCCCTGTTTAGTATCTCCCCCTCTGGCAGACATGTGCTCCTCCCGGTCTTTGGGCGGGATCTCTTCTCTCCCATGGCTTGCAGGGTTATGACAGTGACACCGGAGTTTCCGTTGTCTATTTGTTCCTTCCTGCGCACTTCCGTTGTGGCGTTATCTTACACCGCACATGCGCAGTGTGGAGGCGCTGACGGAGTGACGTCAGATGCCGCCGACGTTCTGCCGGCGGGTACACCTGACGAGACGCTCGTTGGGGATCCCATAAAACAGCTGTCTTTTAGACCGCTGTGTTTGGGCAGGCAATAGCGTAGGACTTGTGGTCTTATCCTGTTTCTTTACATCTATCAGGTAAAATACCTTCTTTGTGGAGATTTCATTTAGACTCTCTAACTGTTTGTTATCATTATGCGAAATAGATATATATATATATATATATTTTTCCATTATCTTTTATATAGATGCAACAATACCTTATCCCTAGCCAATATATTGAACTGCCTGCAGGTTCAAATTACTGCTTATGCCATTGAACTCTTGCGGGGCACCCTTTCTGTTATCACATACATTTCCACATACTGTGATCGGTAAGCTTTGATTACTTGGCAGAGGGGGTTTTCCGGAGGGGAGAGGGTTGGGCGGGTTAGGGGTGGGTGGGTGTGTTTGTTCTTGGGGGGTAGGGGTGAAGGGGGTGCACATATGCGTGTGTTTGTATACAGTGGTGTGAAAAAGTGTTTGCCCCCTTCCTCATTTCCTGTTCCTTTGCATGTTTGTCACACTTAAGTGTTTCGGAACATCAAACCAATTTAAACAATAGTCAAGGACAACACAAGTAAACACAAAATGCAATTTGTAAATGAAGGTGTTTATTATTAAAGGTGAAAAAAAATCCAAACCATCATGGCCCTGTGTGAAAAAGTGATTGCCCCCCTTGTTAAAACATACTATAACTGTGGTTGTCCACACCTGAGTTCAATTTCTCTAGCCACACCCAGGCCTGATTATTGCCACCCCTGTTCACAATCAAGGCATCACTTAAATAGGAGCTGCTTGACACAGTAAGGTCCACCAGAAGATCCTTAAAAGCTACACATCATGCCGAGACCCAAAGAAATCCAGGAACAATTGAGAAAGAAAGTAATTGAGATCTATCAGTCTGGAAAGGGTTATAAAGCCATTTCCAAAGCTTTGGGAATCCAGCGAACCACAGTGAGAGCCATTATCCACAAATGGCGAAGACATGGAACAGTGGTGAACCTTCCCAGGAGTGGCCGGCCGCCCAAAATTACCCCAAGAGCGCAGCAACGACTCATCCAAGAGGTCACAAAAGACCCCACAACAACGTCCAAGGAACTGCAGGCCTCACTTGCCTCAGTTAAGGTCAGCGTTCATGCCTCCACCATCAGGAAAAGACTGGGCAAAAATGGCCTGCATGGCAGAGTTCCAAGGAGAAAACCACTGCTGAGCAAAAAGAACATCAAAGCTCGTCTCAATTTCTCCACAACACATCTTGATGATCCCCAAGACTTTTGGGACAACATTCTGTGGACCGATGAGACAAAAGTGGAACTCTTTGGAAGGTGTGTGTCCAAGTATATCTGGCGTAGAAGGAACACTGCATTTCATAAAAAGAACATTATACCAACAGTAAAATATGGTGGTGGTAGTGTGATGGTCTGGGGCTGTTTTGCTGCTTCAGGACCTGGAAGACTTGCCGTGATAAAAGGAACTATGAATTCTGCTGTCTACCAAGAGATCCCGAAGGAGAATGTCCGACCATCTGTTCGTGTACTCAAGCTGAAACGAACTTGGGTTCTGCAGCAGGACAATGATCCTAAACACACCAGCAAGTCCACCACCGAATGGCTGAAGAAAAACAAAATGAAGACTTTGGAGTGGCCTAGCCAAAGTCCTGACCTGAATCCTATTGAGATGTTGTGGTATGACCTTAAAAAGGCCGTTCATGCTCGAAAACCCTCTAATGTAACTGAATTAGGACAATTCTGCAAAGATGAGTGGGCCAAAATTCCTCCAGGACGCTGTAAAAGCCTCATTGCACGTTATCGCAAACGCTTGGTTGCAGTTGTTGCTGCTAAGGGTGGCCCAACCAGTTATTAGGTTTAGGGGGCAATCACTTTTTCACACAGGGCCATGATGGTTTGGATTTTTTTTCACCTTTAATAATAAACACCTTCATTTACAAATTGCATTTTGTGTTTACTTGTGTTGTCCTTGACTATTGTTTAAATTGGTTTGATGTTCCGAAACACTTAAGTGTGACAAACATGCAAAGGAACAGGAAATGAGGAAGGGGGCAAACACTTTTTCACACCACTGTATGTGTGTGTATATGTTTTTTCCTCCCCCTTTTCTTTCCCCCCCTTTCTCTCTCTCTCTTTTTCTTCTCCCCCCCTTTGCTCCCCCTTTTTCTTCCCCCCTTCCCTTCCCCCCCTCCCCGTTTTCCCTTTTCCCCTTCCTCTCCTTTGTTTTTTTGTTTTTTCCTCACCCTCCCCTCTCTCCCCCCCCCCTTCTCTCCTACTTGCCACTAATCGGGCTATTATTTTATTTACTTTATCAGAGCTATACGCCTTAATCCCCCATGCCCGCCGTAGGGGGAATATAGAGGGGTCCACTTACCTGCAATTTGTTTAATTTGACCTTTCTTTGAACCTCTGGGTAAGTTAATATCCTTATATTTCCCTTATTTTTATTCTGTATAATTACTGGCTGAACAATGTTCTAATTCTCTATTTACAAGAACTGGTTGATTGTTAATGAATTGTATATTGTCTATTACAATTTATATAGATATCCTCCTGAAGAAGCAGATGATCCGTGAAACTAGTAGAGGAGACCTTCTTGTACGCCACTAGAACTGAACTCTTCTATGAGTATCTGTATATGTTAAAGGCTCTGGGGTGTATTATGATTTTATCTATGATGTTTTGTATTTTGTCTTTTTTTTTGTATTTATTAAACATGTGTTAACTTTTATTATTATCTACTTTTTCTTTATACATAAAGTACCGGTATAGTCCACACATCAACTATTGGTCTGGGTTGGTTATAGAAAGTTAGCGTTAACGGCTACTCCAATACCCCCACACCAAAATTTCATTCCAGGGGTAGAAAATTGGCAGGCAGATTTCCTAAGTCGCCAGCAGCTGTGCCAAGGAGAATGGTCTCTACACCCCAACATATTTCAGGCCATATGTTGAAAATGGGGTACCCTGGATGTAGACCTGTTGGCTTCCAGGTTCAACAAGAAACTGGACAACTTTGTGTCAAGAACAAAGGATCCGCTAGCATAAGGGTCCGATGCCTTAACGATTCCACCACAATGCAGTGAGACCATGGGATCAGTACTCTCTGATCTATGCGTTCCCTCCAATTCTGCTTCTCCCGCAATTCCTTCGGAGAATCAAAAGTGAAGGAAAACCAGTAATTCTGGTGGCTCCGTCTTGGCCCAGGCGACCTTGGTATGTGGAGATCATAAAGATGGCAGAAGGAAGACCTTGGGTTCCTTAGCTGCACCCAGATCTAATCTCACAGGGTCCAATATTCCATTCTGCCTTACGAAGTCTGAATTTGACGATTTGGCGGTTGAGACCCACATTTTGAAGGGTCATAGCCTCTCGGGGCCAGTCCTGTCCACTCTAGTTAATGCTAGGAAGCCAGCTTCCAGGCTCATCTACCACAGAATCTGGAAGGCATATGTTTCCTGGTGTGAATCCGGGGGGTGGCATTCTAGAAAGTATGCCATTAGCAGAATTCTTGCCTTTCTTCAATTAGATGTAGAAATGAAGCTGGCCTTGAGTACTATCAAGGGCCAGATCTTGGCCTTGTCAGTAAACTTTCAAAAACCCCCTCCCTCTCATTCCCTCATCCGGGCCTCTGTTCAGGGGGCACTACGCTTGAATCCGCCAGTTAAACCTCCTGTGTTCCCATGGGATTTGAATTAATTTTTTGTCTGTTTTAACCACTTCCCGACCAGCGCACGACGATGTACGTCGACAGAATGGCACGGGCAGGCATATTGGCGTACATGTACGTCCAATATTCGTTGCCGCCGTGCCATCGGGAGCGCGCCGCCGCCGGCGCGCTCCCGCGCTGGTCGGGACCCCCGTGAGTCCGGTCGCGGGACCCGCGGACTCGATCGCCGCGGGCATCCCCGCGATCGTCTCACGGAGCGGCCGAATGGAGGAAATGCTGTATAAACAACATTTTTCCATTCTGCCTAGCAACTAGTGACGCTGATCTCTGCTCCATGTGATTGGAGCAGAGATCAGTGTACACTAAATGAAAGCCCAACCCCCCCACAGTTAGTAACACACCCCTAGGAACACTTAACCCCTACACTGCCACCCACTGGTTAACCCTTTCACTGCCAGTGTCATTTACACAGGAATCACTGCATTTATATAGCAGTGATTACTGTATAAATGACAATGGTCCCAAAAATGTGTCAAAAATGTCCGATGGGTCCCCCACAATGTCGCAGTCACAATAAAAATCGCAGATCGCCGCCATTACTAGTAAAAAAAAAAATAATAAAAAATTATTAATAAAAATGCTATAAAACTATCCCTATTTTGTAAACGCTATAACTTTTGCGCAAACCAATCAATAATCGCTTATTGCGATTTTTTTTTACCAAAAATATGTAGAAGAATACGTATCGGCCTAAACTGAGGGAAAGAAATGTTTTTTTATATATTTTTGGGGGATATTTATTATTACAAAAAGTAAAAAATAATGCGTTTTTTTCAAAATTATCGCTCTATTTTTGTTTATAGCGCAAAAAATAAAAACCGCAGGGGTGATCAAATACCACCAAAAGAAAGCTCTATTTGTGGGAAAAAAAGGACGTTAATTTTGTTTGGGAGCCACGTCGCACGACCGCGCAATTGTCAGTTAAAGCGACGCACTGCCGAATCGCAAAAAGTGGTCTGGTCTTTGACCAGCAAATTGGTCCGGTCTGAAAGTGGTTAAAGGAACAACCTTCTGAACCATTGCACCATGCTTCTTTAGATCTTTTTACAAAGAAGTTGGTTTTTCTGGTAGCCATAGCCTGAGCTTGTAGGGTATCGGCTAGAAGGGTATCGGAGTTAACAGCTCTTTCAAGAGCCATATTTGATCATTCACAAAGACAGGGTGGTATTGCGTCCTCACCCAACTTTTCTGCCTAAAGTGGTTTCGGGATTCCATTTCAATCAAGATGTGGTCCTACCGTCCTTTTTCCAGTCCTGCAGTCAGCGGAGGAGTTGTTACACTCTTTAGATGTTGTAAGAGCATTTCAGAATCCATCTGCATGCAACAGCTCAAATACAAAAGACTGATTGTCTATTTATGCTGCCAGAAGGCCCTAAAAAGTTATTGTTCAGGCTTATGGTGTAAAGAAGAAGATTCCTCCTTTTCAGGTTACAGCACACTCAGCTAGAGCAGTTAGTGCTTCATGGGCAGTGCATCACCAGGCCTCCATGGTTCAGATCTGCAAGGCTGTAACTTGGTCTTCAGTCCATACATTCACTAGATTCTATCAGGTAGATGTAAGATGGCATGAGGATGCTGCTTTCGGGCGCAGTGTGCTGCAGGCAGCAGTATAGTTCCTCTGGTCCATTGGCGGTCTATTTTTTCTGATCTCCCTCCGCTCAATTTGGGCATTGCTATGGGACATCTCACTAAGTAATTATCAAAGTCTCTGTGTCCCATGATGTATGAACAAGAAGATAGGATATTTTAAATACAGCTTACCTGTAAAATCCTTTTCTTGGGAATACATCACGGGACACAGAGCTCCCGTCCCTCTTCAGGATTACACATTGGGATACTTATTGCTTTGCTACAAAACTGAGATACTCTTTATATGGGAGGGGTTATATAGGGGAGGAACTGACCTTATAATTAGGGTTGCCAGGGTCCAATCACCTGATGGGGACTATCTAACCCACTAAGTAATTATCAAAGTCTCTGTGTCCCGTGAAGTATTCCCAAGAAAAGGATTTTACAGGTAAGCTGTATTTAAAAAATCCTATTTTTTAAATGAGCATTGATTTTAAAAATTTTTTTGTTTCAAATAGTTTTATTAATATAAAACAGAGTGTGAACAAAGAACAAATGACATTTGTATTCAGCAGGTTACATAGCTCAATTTTACATTCCATTTCCACAGACAGAGTAAATACTACTTCCATAGAGAACTACTAATAGGCAAAGCTGCAGATTTTGGTGAACCCAGTTGTTCAACTGAACTTTGTACCCATGTAGAAGTTAGCCGCGCTACATAGGGAACTTATAACCTCTGGCAAAATCCTAAGAAATTACATAATTAACCAATAATTAAATCAATAAAGCCGCCTAGTCCTAAGCTGACCTCTAATATATTCCCTCTCTAAAGATGTCTGTAGTCAAGAGGTCCCGATGTTCTGTATAATGACCTGAGGGTGCGTGATCTAGGCTGGTCTATGGTGGCCTAATATTTTAGGAGGTGGTGTGCTGAGATGGAGGTTAAAGAGGGACATTGAAGAACATGGGTAGTTATGAATATTTTGGGGTAATATATCATTCAATGATTGCATAGTTGAAACGTTTTTCAGTGCCAGGTGCACTATTGTCATAAAGAGGAGTTTTATTGAGTATGGAGTCTGAAGATATATGTCGTTGTAGGGTATGTTTGGTAAAGATAAGTCTAAAGATACCGAAAGAAAGGGGTATTAAGGAGGGGGTAATGAAGTACAGAAGGGAAGGGAAGGGGTGGGTTGAGGGGAGGAGATTAAGCTATTAGCTTCAGGTGTGAGATAAATAGGGTGAAGACAAAGGGAGAAAGAGAGAAAGAGATACAGAAAGAGATAGAGAGTGAAAGAGAGAAAGAGAGGGAGAGATACAGTGGTGTGAAAAAGTGTTTGCCCCCTTCCTCATTTCCTGTTCCTTTGCATGTTTGTCACACTTAAGTGTTTCGGAACATCAAACCAATTTAAACAATAGTCAAGGACAACACAAGTAAACACAAAATGCAATTTGTAAATGAAGGTGTTTATTATTAAAGGTGAAAAAAAATCTAAACCATCATGGCCCTGTGTGAAAAAGTGATTGCCCCCTAAACCTAATAACTGGTTGGGCCACCCTTAGCAGCAACAACTGCAACCAAGCGTTTGCTATAACGTGCAATGAGGCTTTTACAGCGTCCTGGAGGAATTTTGGCCCACTCATCTTTGCAGAATTGTCCTAATTCAGTTACATTAGAGGGTTTTCGAGCATGAACGGCCTTTTTAAGGTCATACCACAACATCTCAATAGGATTCAGGTCAGGACTTTGGCTAGGCCACTCCAAAGTCTTCAAGTCCCTTTCCCATTTTTCGCAAGCTGGTGTATCTGTGTTCCGCAAAAAGCAGATTGTGTGTATAGGAAATGAGGTGTGTTTGGGGGGAGGTTTGAGTGCAGAGTGTTTCGGAAGGGGAAAGTTGTCGGGAGCAACAGAGGTCTTTGTCTAGGTTCTGCAAGTACGAGGCCAGCAGGAGGTAGGGCCAGGGAGGGATAGGGGTTTCCTCTGTCTGGGTCGCGAGCTGGGTTCTGTTTTGTAATTTCCGGCGATGGAAGAATTGGTGCACTCTAATTTGGGTCGTGGGCCAACAGTCTGCTAGATAATCTTGCTTCATTCCTGGTGGGAAGTCAGGGTTAAGTTTTAGGGGAGTCAGGGGGCCTGGAGAGGATGAAATGTTCGATTGTTTGCAAATTTGGTGGAAGCTTCTTAAAGTCGGGCCTATAAGAGGGTGTTGTAACAGGCTGGATGGAACAAAACGAAAAGGGATCCACGGTAAGGAGGGGAGGGACAAATCCGTAAAGGAGGCTTCTAAAGATACCCAGTCTTTACTGGCTGCATGCACATTCCAATCCACTATCCTGGTTAAATGTGTTGCAAGGTAGTATTTATGGAGGTTTGGGAGTCCTATTCCCCCTAGATTCTTTGGGCGTGAAAGTTGGTCGTAGTTTATTCTATGCTTACGCTTGCTCCAGAGAAATTTGGAACAGAGTTGTCTATATTTTCTAAAAAAGGAGATAGGGATGTGGATGGGGATCGTTTGGAGCAAGTAGAGCATTCTTGGAAGGGCATTCATTTTCAAAATGGCTGCTCTGCCAAACCATGAAAACAAAGGCCTGTCCCATTCTTTGAGATCTTTAGTCAATTGGTTCAGGAGAGGTGTAACGTTTTTTACATGTAAATCAGACAGTTTGGAGGGGATCTGGATGCCGAAATATGTAATGGAGTCGTTTTTCCAGAGAAAGGGGAAATTCATCTTACATTGGTCAACTATTTTTTGGGGCAAAGAAACGTTGAGGGCAAAGGATTTTGACAGATTGATTTTGAGATTCGACAAGTGTTGGAATTGTTTGAATTCTGAAAGTACTACCGGTAGTGTGATCAGTGGGTTCGAAAGAAACAGCAAAATGTCACCCGCGAATGCGGCGTATTTATATTCCTTGTGTGGGGACTTAATGCCTTGAATATCGGGATTAGCTGCAATTTTACGGAGAAAGGGTTCAAGGGACAAAAAGGATGGGGGATAGGGGACAACCCTGTCTTGTCCCATTGCGGATGGGAAAGGCGTCCGACAGAGTGTGATTGGCTCTAACTCTCGCAACTGGATTGTCATACAGTGCCATGATTAAGTCAATTAAGTGAGGCCCCAGTCCAATCGCCTGGAGCACTGCCCTCATGTATCTCCAAGACACTCTGTCGAACGCCTTTTCCGCATCCAGAGAAAGGAAAAAACCTTTTTGGTTAGTACTTGTTATAAGATGGTGAAGGTTTATGGCTTTAATCGTGTTATCCCTGGTCTCCCGGCCAGGGATAAAACCGGTTTGATCTTGGGAGACAAGGGAAGAGAGGAAAGGGAGCAACCTGTTCGCTATAATTTTAGAAAAAAGCTTGATGTCCGAGTTGAGAAGGGAGATAGGTCTATAGTTACTGGGTTGAGATGGGTCCTTTTCTTCTTTTGGTATTACAACTATATGTGCTTCCAGCATCCTTTGTGATAAGGGGGAAGAGGGAGATAGGGAGTTAAAAGCTTTGAGGAAGGGGTTCCGCAATGAGTCTGAAAACCTTTTATAGTAAACTGTTGGCAGACCATCTGGGCCTGGGCTTTTTCCGGGTTTCAAACTTTTAAGTGCGAGATTCCACTCTAAGGGGGATATTGGGGATTCTAGACCCTCCGAAACTTCAGGTGAAAGCCTAGCTGGGGCGAATTGGGAGAGGAAGGAGGAAATAGCATGATCCTGTGACAAATGGTCCTCTGGTGCGTGGGTAGAGTTTTGAAGATCATATAGAGAGGAGTAATAGTTTTCAAACTCTTTGGCGATGTCTCTATTGTGGATAATTAGATCACCCGAGGGGGAGCGTAGATGGTGTATAACGTTGTTGTTGTTTTTTTTTTCGCAGGGCTTGGGCAAGGAAACGACCACTCTTATTCCCGTGCTCATAGAAGAGCTTTTGGGACAAAATGAAATTTTTCCTGATGGTGAGGTTCAAGGTCTCATTAATTAGGGCTCTCGTGTCGGTTAGTTCTGTTAGGGTATGTTGTGCCAGTGTTAGTTTGTGACTGGTTTCTAGCTTCCTCAACCTGGTGAACAGTGCAGTGAGTCTGGCCTTATGGTTTTTCTTGAGCGCTGCCGAAATTGATATCATTTTACCCCTTATGACACATTTATGAGCCTCCCACTGGGTCATTTTGGAGATGTCTGGGGAGTCGTTTTCTGAGAAATAGTCTGTCAGGCATTGACGTAGGTCGTTTTCAATTGATTTGTCCGTTAAGATAGTGGGATCTAATTTCCATATGAACGTTCGATCATTTGTCTCTGGAAAGGTGAGTGTCAGGGAGATAGGGTGGTGGTCAGATAATGTCATTGGTTCAATAGTTGCGGTCGTAAGCAGTGGTAGGTCTTGTTGCGATAGGAAGAGATAGTCTATACAAGAATATTTGTTGTGGAGGGGAAGAGAAATAGGTAAAGTCTTTGTCTTTGGGATGCGAAATGCGCCATGTATCATGTAAACAGAGTTCATGGAGGCATCGTCTGATTTGTTTAAGTGCTCTATAGGTAAGATGTGATTTACCTGATGAAGTGTCCAACAGGGGATCGAGGGGTATATTGAGGTCGCCCCCTAGTATCAGTATTCCCTCCTGAAAAGAGAGCAGTTGCCGAACTATAGCACGCAAGAAAGGGACTTGCGACGAGTTGGAGCAATATATGTTTGCTAAGGTGATGGGTCTGTTTTTGAAGGTTCCTTTGAGAAAGACAAATCTCCCTTGTTCATCTAGAAGGGAGTCTGTGATGGTGATTGGTGAGTTCTTGGATTGTAGTATAGATACTCCTTTAGACTTAGTAATTGGAGAGGTGGCGTGATAACCCTGAGGATAGTGTGGGCTTGACATTTTCGGTATATGTTTCGAGCAGAAGTGGGTTTCCTGCAGGAAGATCATATCTGCTTTAGATTGTTTTGCGTAAGATAGCACTCGGGAGCGTTTCTCTGGGGTGTTCAGACCCCGAACATTCAGGGAAAGAATTTTGAGTGTAAGATGGGCCGTTTTGGATTGAGTTCGTGGCATGGCGGCTTGATAGGAGGCCCTCGGGGCAGTAGGGGGGAAGATACGGGGGGAAGCCAGAGACCCCTGCAGGAGAAGGGGACGTAAGGTGGGGGAGGGGGCAGTAGGGGAGGAGGGGGGGAATTTGTAGATGGGGATGGATGGATAGGGAGGGGTGGATATGTGGATAGAGGAGGAAAGTCGGTGAAAAAGGGGTCCTAGGGTTCTTCAAGGGAAGGGGGTGTGGCAACGACCGATTGGCGGGTTTGACCTGCAAACCTACGTCTAATAAGGGAAGTAACCGGTATGGGTCAGCAAGACTACCAGAGTCTCCTGCTTGGGAGGTAAAGTGCTGGGTACGGTCCGAGAGAGGAGGCTCTATGTCCTGCCGAGGCATCTAGAGGAAAGGAATAGGGGGAAGTATAGGTGGGTCTGGAACCAGGTGGAGCTAGTGCTCCCCCCGAGACCAGCCCACACGTACGACATAAGTCAACCATGGTGAGGCTAATTTAGTAATTTGGACTCTGCTCCCCTCAGGTAGTCATGTACTTAAGACATATATTTTCAGCCTAAACATCAGGAACGGGGCAACGATGAACGTTTCTAAGTGCGGGTTTGAACCCTGGAGAGTTCGGGGGTTTAGGGGGTAAAAAAAAAAAAAGTTATATCAAAGTGTTACAGGGATGTTATGAGAGGAAGAGTGGAATGTAAAGTAGGGCACCTTTTGTGTCCTATGATCAGAAAACGATGTGGGTGAGAAACTAGGTCCCAGGGGTAGGGAAGTGGCAAAGAAAAAAAATATATATAAAAACACATAAACTGACTACTTAATACGTTTATGATCAACATATAATTCCTGTAATCTGTTCGGATAAATTGCTTCCCATCTGACAAGCGTGGTTAAAAAGTATCACATAGAACATTATATAGGCAACAACAATAACATAGTTAACTGCCTAACCTTAGGTATTAGCATTGTGAACTGTTAACAAAAACTTGCCATATCTTGTGAAAAATTGGGGTGTAGACAAATTCTGAGGCTGGTACAACCTTCTCTTGACGCTACAACTTGCATAGAGAAACAATGCTAAAGTAGAGGAGGCCATATTCGGGTCCGAGCTCCGGTAGATTTTAGTAGGCCCGAGGGTATGCTTGCCCTCCCAAGAAAGTGGAGAGTGTCACGATGGCAGCCGTGATAATCAGGGGCAATTTAATTCTGACAACCTGGTTAGGTATCCTTGTGGCGGAGGGGAAGAGAAAAGTTCTTTCCCGAGCAGGGCCTCCTCTTTGTTGGTTACTGTGGCTAAAATTAAAACCTCAGCCTAGCCCCTTTCAGACAAATAAATTTCCAGGCCCCAAGAAGGAACCGATGGGGATCTAGGTCTAAACCGCAAGGACACTGAACAGCTATTTTCTACAAAGAGGGGTAGCAGGTAATAAGAAGGGAAGAGAAGAAAAAGGGAAGGGGGGGGGAGAAGGGGTGGGAGAAGAGGAGAGCAGTGAGATAAAGGTGAGGAAGGGGAGAGTAGAACAGGGGTACAAGAATATGAGGACCAGTAGAAGGCACGTTGCGTAAACTGTTGCGTACAACTTGTAGGTAAAAGCAGATGACAGTCCGGTAAGTCAGGGCCGAGGTATGAGCATAATCTCGTTGCACTAGAAAAACTAAGCTTAAGGGTCTGTTGTAGTCCTTCTGTGCCTGTCTTGATGGACCCAAAGAAGATGTAGTGACATGCTAGAAAGTTAATCACGTTCAAAATTGTGGACTATCATAGGGGGAGAGGTGGGGGAGGGGGGGGTGAGGGAGAGGAGAAGAAGGCAGGCTAATCGTTGGCGGGGCTATGTACTAAACTTGGGGTCTGAGAACCATAATAAAGGAGATGAGAGTAGACACGGGGGTCTGTTGAAGATCCAAGGGTTAGGCAGACCGGGTGAGCTATTACGCAGGCTGAGTTTCTCAACAAAACATTATATGGTCCGTAGAGTTAGGCACAGTGTGTAGATTGGAGCTGAGAGCTGAGAACAAGGAGAGACAGACGGTTGTCATGAAAACAGGGAGTGAAATACAGTACCTTAGAGTCAGATGGGAGCAGTGAACATTGTTGGGACATCTAGCTCAGTGAATCCGGGCCCTGCGATGCGCCGGAGAAGCCGTGGGGCTTCCATTCCTTGGTGCTCCGATATCTTGCGGTGGCGAACGAGGGGGGAGGGGATGATGGTGGCGGCGTCCTATGCTGAAGTTGCCCGCTTCTGCAATACCATCCATAGAGAAAGCTCGGGAAAGCGTTGAAAGATGGAAATCGCTGTACCAGTCTGGCAAATCCACTGGCAGGATATCTAGCGTGAAGAAAAAGTGATCCAGGTCTTCTGGAACTCTAAGGATCGCTGTTTTGCCGTGATGAGATGCTGTTAGGCCAAATGGGAACTTCCACCTGTAGACAATGGATCTAGCTCTCAGGGCTTCAAGAAGTGGGCGAAGTTCCCTCCTCCTCTGTAAGGTGATACCAGACAGATCCTGGTATATTTTGACTGTGGCGCCCTGCACTGTGGCTTGGTTGTGTGTTCTGGCCGCATGAAGGATTTGTTCTTTAAGTTGAAAATCCATGAGGCAGCAAACAACATCTCGTGGGGGATCTGTCTCTCTCCCTCTAGGACGCAGTGCTCTATGAATACGTTCAAAGCTGATCTGAGTAGTAGGAGGGCGGTCAAGTATCTCATTAAACAGCAGGGCAACTGTTTGGGATAACTGGGAGGGTTCAATGGCCTCTGGGATGCCTCTCACTCTAAGATTACTGCGTCTTCCACGATTATCTAAATCTTCTAGGTGCCTGTTGATATCCCTGAGATGAACGGCATGGGATTCCGTTATCTGTTGGACTTGGCATAAAGAAGTATCTTGCCTTGCTTGCACTGCTTCCACTTCCTCAACTCTCAGTGTCATGGCATGTATGTCGGACCGCATGTCCGATATCGCCGCCATTAGGGTGCTTTTGATGTCTGCAGCCACGCTGCAGAGGTCGTCTATGTTCACCGCTGCTGCTTGGCTATGAGGCCGGTCTATACTAGGGCTGGCAGCGTGTAATACTTCGGGCCTGTGAGGACTGGCGCTCGGGGATCTACCGTCTCGCGCTTCTGCCTGGGAGGCCTGCATCCTTCCTGAGGGCCGCGCTCGGAATATCTCCGGAATTTATCGGGCGGAGAGATCGTCGGATCCCCTAGGCGATCTGGACCGGGTAGCGGAGGTCGCTCTGGGTGTTCTCACCATGGCAGGGTAGAGAAAGGGGCTGAAATCGCTTAAGTAGCTGGCCTCAAGGACGGAGCTCCAGATCTAAGCGTCCATCTCGGATCGGATCCAGGCCACGCCTCCTCCAGGCCACGCCCCCGTGATTTTTAGATTTTTAAAGTGAAAGCCTAAAAATGAAAAATTCCTTCCAATATAGTGCCTGAGGGGTCCCCTTAGTCTACCTGTAAAGTGGCAGATCTGTACTATGTCTATAATCTGCTGCAGCAGCAATAACTGCATTTATAAAGCCAAAAAAAATAAAAAATTTGCAAGCTGCCTAATTTTGCTCAGCAACAACTGGGAATCCAGTATGTATGATGAGGCCACAATGTAGTGCACTGGGCACAAGATTAGAGATTTTTTGGAAACAATCTGTTGTCACTTTGACTTTGTATAGAAGTAACGTGTGCATAAAAATTACTCTTTGGCAGGGATGAGCTTTATGTTTGAGTCAAACCCATGTTCGACTCGAACATTGGCTGTTTGCCAGTTCGCCGAACAGCGAACAATTTTGGGTGTTCGCGGCAAATTCGAAAACGGCGGAACACTCTTTAAATGTCTATGGGAGAAAACAAAAGTGCTAATTTTATAGGCTTATATGCATGGTAGTGTCATAAAAAGTGTTTGGGGACCCAGGTCCTGCCCCAGGGGACATGTATCAATGCAAAAAAAGTTTTAAAAACAGCCGTTTTTTCGGGAGCAGTGATTTTAATAATGCTTAAAGTGAAACAATAAAAGTGTAATATTCCTTTAAATGTCATACCTGTAGTATGTCTGTAAAGGGGCGCATGTTTCCTGTGTTAGAACAGTCTGACAGCAAAATTACATTTCTAAAGGAAAAAAAAAGTAATTTAAAACTACTCGCGGCTACAATGAATTGTCGGTCCGCAATACATATAAAAGTTCATTGATAAAAACAGCATGGGGATTTCCCCACAGGGGAACCCCAAAAGAAATGTAAAAAAAAAATGCGTGGGGGCAACCCAAAAATCCATACCAGACCCTTATCTGAGCATACAACCTGGCAGGCCACAGGAAAAGAGGGGGACAACACAGGGAAAGCCATAGGGAAGTCAACGGGTGGCCCCGCCCTCTGTTATTTAAGAAGTGTCAGAAGAAGCAAAGCGTCACACTGCAGAAGACTCCCACAGAGGCAGATCCTGTGGACGGCGTGGAGAAGAAGCTGAAGCAAGATGCAGGACGAGAAGAGCAAATGAAGAAGAAGAGGAAGAAGAAGATGAAGAAGAAGATGGAGAAGAAGAACAACACCGAAGGAAGACCCGGGAAGAAAGAAGATGAAAGAAAAAGCGCAAAGAAGAATTTAATAAAGGACTTGTCAAAAACTGTCTTTTGTCTTTTTTAACCTTTTTCTCACTTTTTTGTGTGAAATGGATTACCAATTCACACAGGGGATAGGATCTGGGGGTCCCCTTGTTAAAGGAGGCTTCCAAATTCCGATAAGACCCCCGCCCGCAGACCCTCACAACCACCGGGCAAGGGTTGTGGGAATGAGGCCCTTCTCCCCATCAACATGGGGACAAGCTGCTTTGAGGGGTTACCTCAAAGCACCCCCCCATGTTGAGGACATGTGGCCTGGTACGGTTCAGGAGGGGGGGCGCTCTCTCATCCCCACCTCTTCTCCTGCGGCCTGCCAGGTTGCGTGCTCGAATAAGGGTCTGGTATGGATTTTTGAGGGGATCCCACGCCATTTTTTTTTAAATTTTGGTTCGGGGTTCCCCTGTAGCCACAAGTAGTTTTAAATTACTTTTTTTTCCTTTAGAAATGTCATTTTGCTGTCAGACTGTTCTAAACACTGGAAACATGCGCCCCTTTACAGGCATACTATAGACACCCCCAGGGTATGAAATTTAAAGGAATATTACACTTTTATTGTTTCACTTTAAGCATTATTAAAATCACTGCTCCCAAAAAAACGGCCGTTTTTAAAACTTTTTTTTTGCATTGATACATGTCCCCCGGGGCAGGACCCAGGTCCCCAAACACTTTTTATGACAATACCATGCATATAAGCCTTTAAAATTAGCACTTTTGATTATTCATGTTCGTGTCCCATAGACTTTAAAGGTGTTCGCATGTTTGAACAAATTTTTTGCCTGTTCGCATGTTCTGGTGCGAACCGAATGGGGGGGGTGTTCGGCTCATCCCTACTCTTTGGGTGTCGGTGGCACCTTCCCACCGTAACCCTATAGAGGTACTCTTGTTGAAAGCAAGAATCGGCCTTGCTGTAAAAAATTGCAATGATATGCACCTGTCAAACAGGTGCAGAAAATGACTCTTTGGGTGTCGGGGACACTTTCCTACCGTAACCCTATAGAGGTGCTCTTGATGAAGGCAAAAAAAGTGCAATGATATGCATATGGTTGGTGTTTTTACCATGTTTGATGTGCTGACACAGTTTGCAGATAGCAACAGCGCAATCTGCTGCAGATATGCTGAACAAAGGCCCAAACAGCTGAGCTTTGGGGAGTGGGCCGGGAGATAACAGCTGCAGAATTTGATGGAATAGGGTGGCTGCTCTCTACTCTTTCTTGATGTCAGCCTACTTGGTGTTGTGCCGCCTCACCTTCAGTTTCCTCCTCTGCTCTATCTACCCAATTTGCCTCAGTGACCTCATCATCATCATCATCTCCTTCTCCTCCATCTTCATCATTGCCACTGGAAACAACTTGGCAATATACACGGTGGCTTGGGGAACATGAATGCCAATTTGTCTACCAGTGTTCCTCCCTCTCTCTAGACTCATGTTCCTGTCATCCTCAACCTCAGAACCAACATCTGAATCCAGTAATGGCTGGGCATCATCAAGGAACAAGTGGCTGACGCTGTGGTCAAATAACTCAGCTGACTCCTCAATGGCTGATGTTGGGGCTATGGCAGGAATAGATGTGGACAAGGAGGCAGGTTTATCCACTCTGGAAACTGCAGGGGACTGCACACTTGTCTCTGATTGCGTGACGGAGGATGAGGAAGGTTTAGTAAGTCAGTATACCACCTCCTCTGCATGCTGGGGCTGGATAGCATGGGCAAACTCACTAAACAGAGGAAATGATGCCCTGCCTGAGGACTGACCACCAAGTCCACCTTTGCCTGTGGACACATTTGTTGCTGGCCCCCTTACAGTGCCAAGGGAACGGCTGCCTCTCCTTGTTGTGCTCCCAGATATTTTTGGGAGGGAGGGGGTGGTGCTTATAAGCAAATGTAAAGAAGAAGTTGAAATCTGTATGTAGAGACACTTTAATCAATGTAAAGAGGTGTTTGGTGTACTTTAATTTGAGTACTCACACTACACAGACACACTCCACGGATACACTATAATATACTGCAATATACTGTGCCAAACCTACAGTGACGCACACAGAACTATATGGCATTAAACTGGCATTAATGCACACAAAACAATATGGTGTTAAACTGGCAGTAATGCACACAAGACTATATGGCAGTGATGGTGAACGTTGGCACCCCAGATGTTTTGGAACTACATTTCCCATGATGCTCATGCACTCTGCAGTGTGGATGAGCATCATGGGAAATGTAGTTCCAAAACACCTGGGGTGCCAAGGTTCGCCATCACTGCTATATGGCGTTAAGCTGGCAGTAACGCACACAGAACTATATGGCGTTAAACTGGCAGTAACGTACCCAAAACTATATGGTGTTAAACTAGCAGTAACGCACGCAAAATTATATGGTATTAAACTGGCAGTAACGCACACAGAACTATATGGCGTTAAACTGGCAGTAACGCACACAACTATATGGAGTTTTTCTCAGCAACAGCTGGGGATCTAGTCTGTATGATAAAGCCAAAATATAGTGCAAGTATATGCAAGTAACTAGGGATACATAGCTTATAGGGTTCCG
Organism: Lithobates pipiens; assembly: GCF_037356315.1. Taxonomy (NCBI): domain Eukaryota; kingdom Metazoa; phylum Chordata; class Amphibia; order Anura; family Ranidae; genus Lithobates; species Lithobates pipiens. Next base: position 155,367,536 of record NW_027507784.1, read on the forward strand.
GGTCCTGCCCTGGAAGTAACGCACACAAAAGTGAATGGCTTTAAATTGTCAGTAAGCATTCAAATAGATGGTGTTCAACTGTGACTACACTAATGCTATCTGAACTGTCCCTACTCTAGCTATACACTAATGTAAAGATTACTGACACAGTCTCACTACAATACACTGAAACTATCTGAGCTGTCTTTACTCTACACTAATGTATGTATGAATGACACGGTCTTACTACTCTACAGTGAAACTATCTGAGCTGTCCCTACTCTAGCTGCACACTATGCAAAGCTGAATGATGGTCCTCCTCATTACACTCACACTATCCTTAGACTGACACTAAACTAATATTCTACACTGACAATTGAAGCAAAATAGCACAGTATAGCACACTAACTAACTAATTGCACTGAACAGAGCCCTGTTCTATCTCCCTCCACGCCAAAATCACACTAATAATGGCTGCCATTGAAAGAATACTTTTATACTGTGGGGCGAGAATGAGCCATGATTGGATAAAGTCATGATGACAGTGTCCAATCATGACTCTGACAGTGCTCTGTGCCCTGCTTGGCCAAAGTTTTCACTGCTTCAGCCAATCAGGGCTTGCAATGCACTGTTCAGCGCCGCAATGCATTGTCCGTTTGTTCGGCTGTTCGTCGAATGTCCAAACAGATGCTCGAGTTGAACTATTCACCCATCCCTAATCCTCATCCCCCGGCTTGTCACCCTGCATCCCGCTATCCAGCTCCGATGTGCTTGCTGTGGCTGGCTGTGTGACACTAGCGAATGGTGCAGGGTCACAATGTGTCTGGCTCCATTACTGGGGGGAGGCTGCAAATCATTGGATGGAGACGATGGAGGTGTCCATTCCTCCAACACGTGTCTCCTCTGCTCCAATGTGTGTTTCTGCTTCCTAAGCACCAGGCATCCAATAGGATTGCCTGGCACTTTGGCAAATGGCCTGTGACACCCAGGCATCAAAATGCAAATGTTTATGGTATATTTCCCACTATGCCCATTTGCTAAGATTTATCAAGCAAGCTATCAAACAAATTAGTCTAATCTATATCATGTATCTGATGCAATCAGAATCCAAACCATATTTAGTAAAGTATATCAGTTTTGCATGTATTTGTGATCCCAGCACCTACAATTCTAAACAGCTGACTGTCACAGTTTTGCAAATTTCTACAACAGATTTGCCATTAAACATGTGATATTTTCTTTCAGTTAAACATGCTCCAAAGATGTAGTTGGGGTATTTCATATTGATGCAGTGCTTCTTCTGAGCAGCAGAGGGTGGAATGTATGAGCCAAGCTGCAGTCTAATAGCAAATCCCTATTACTGCTCTTGTTTAATACTTCTTGAGATATGATTTTTGGCAAAGATGCTAAAACATACCATTTTTATTTAATGATACATGTTTAGACTGCTGACAGATGGAGTTAACATTTTTCAATGTGGTCGCCTTCATGTTTTTTTTATATATTTATAATGCTTGTATCTAATACCAATGGATGTGATGATAAGGGAAATTGGAAGCAGCCCAGGCCACCATCCTGATCACGAAGGAATAATTGAATAAAACATTTTTAACCAGGTGATTGGCTTTGAAACAGATTAGACACCAGTGTGGAGGTGTCGGGAAAGGAACCCTGCCCGTAGTGGGTTTGCAGGTGCACGCACACGCATGAGCACGTATGGGTGCAAGAAGGACTATTTAAATTGCACTAGTGCTGTGTGTCAGTGCCGTTTGGTATACTATGTTCCCATGTTCCTGTTACCAGTTCCTGTTGTTCTTCTGTTGCCGATCTAATCTGCCTCTGCCCTTCCCTGCCCTGAACGCCACCTGTACTGACCCCTGGCTTGTCGCTGGATTTCACTTCTGCCTGCCCCTTGTGCTCTTCCATACTGCTGTTACTGACCTTGACCTGACTCCTGACAACTCTCCTGCCTGCCGCCTAAACCTGATCTGCTCACTAGTTGCTGACCCGAGCTGTCTGACTCTGTCTTGTGCTCATCATGCACCAGCTGATCTGTGCACTTCAATGGCTCTTGTCCTTTCCCCCAGCATGTCCGGTCCTGCCATCCCTGCGTTCTAGCTGCACACCAGCAGCTACTAGTGAGAGACTTACTAGGCACTCTTGACCTTCCTCAACACTCCCGGCTCCACCATCAGGTGCATTACAGGAGGTCTATTGCACTAACAATGTCTTCTAATAATTACATTAACAACATCCTTGAATGATCAGTTAATTATCTGATGCATATATCTACGAGATGTTTGGTACAATTAATGCGTTGCTCATATGTTGTTAGGTCACATTGAAGTTGCAGTTTTTGAGCAAAAATCACCTAGTGTTTATGACTACTGTGGCAGGGCGAGCCCATGCCACTGTTTAATATGAGGTTCTGGGCCAGGTTTTCTGGGAAGCAAAAATACTAATGATGTAGATGTGTGCTGCATTAATCTTAGAGCCAGGACGAGCCGTGAGAGGTGCACGTTGCACTATATTGTCCAGGACAAGACAGTTTGAGGCAGGAGCCTGTGTGAGAGAGAGTTTCTGTGTATCTGGGACTCTGCAGAAAAGACACAGAGCTGAGGTACAGAGTGTTTGCACAACCACTGTATGTGTTTGATGGTCAGGAAGACCAAAAATTCTAAGTTGAGCAGTAAAGCTGGAAAGAGAGCCACGAGACTGAATGTTGTTTTTCTTATCGTATTAATGTTGAGTAGGGATGAGCCGAACGCCCCTTGGTTCGGTTCGCACCAGAACTTTCGAACGGACCCCAAATTCGTACGAACTTTAGAACCCCATTGAAGTCTATGGGACTTGAGCGTTCCAAATTAAAAGTGCTAATTTTAACGGCTAATATGCAAGATACTGTCCTAAAAAGGGTTTGGGGACCTGGCTCCTGCCCCAGGGGACATGGGTCAATGCCTAAAATGTTTTTAAAAATGGCCGTTTTGGCAGGAGCACTGATTTTTTTTTATTTCAAAAGAGTTTTATTAAGAATATAGGAAGCCAGAAAAACATTTGCACGAAATAGACAGAAGTGACATCTGCCGGCACACAAAAAAAATAAAAATAAACAAAATAAACCCATAATATGATATACAGCTCTAGAGGTAAACAGAAATGACATCCGTTGATGACAGGTCATAGCATACATTGCAGCAGCAAGCAGTACTATCTAAAACATAAAGGCAAATGTCTTTAAAGCCAAAACTGGAGGAATTTACCGGGGAAAAAAAAGAAAGAAAGAACAGAAAGAAGAGAGAGAGAAGGAACAAGGAGAGAGGAAAAAAAAAAAAAAGGAAGGGAGCAATAATGTATGAGAGAGAGTCGGTCAGTTACCGAGTCTATATAGGACCCATGGGTTCCATTTTGCATCAAATATAGGAGTGGAATCCTGTAGCGTATGGAAAAATTTTTCCGACAGCATAGTATGATCAGTACGTGTTATTACTTGGGCGAAAGGGACAACTGAAGTTTTCCAGTGTAGAGCTATAGTCCAAAGCATAGCGACGCATATAGAATGAATCAACCTCACCAGCGGCTTGGGAACATCCGGAGGGGACTGAAAAAGAAGGCAATGGTGGAGTGACAGAGATAGCGTCCTTCCGGCTAGGGTATCCAGCAGACCTAACACCTCCCTCCAGGTTGGTTGGATCAGTGCACACTCCCAAAAGACATGGCTAAGAGTGCCCCTCTGATCACAGCCCCTAAAGCAAAGCGGGGAAGTGTGGGGGTATATCCTGTGTAAGCGTGCCGGCGCAAAATACCACCGGGTCATTCATTTAATGGCTGTTTCTCTAATCGTCAAGGATCTCGTGCATTTACACAAGTTAGTCCATCCCTCTCCCCAGTCTATGGTGTCCCCGTCGAGCTCCAGTTCCCGTTCCCATTGGGATTTATACTTCAATGGCTGATCTTCCAGAGCCGATACCAGAGATTTATAGACAAGGGAGATAAGGCCTTTCTGACGCGGGGAATTAAAACAAATGTCCTCAAAAAGGGTAACCTGGCCCATACCTGGGCCACGATAATGTGTTAAAAAGAAGTGCCTGATTTGTATATAATGAAAGAATTCATCATTAGGGAGAGGGAACTGTTCTTGTAAGTCAGCGTAAGAGATAAATTTGGATCCTCTGAGAAAGTCACCCAGTTTAGTGAGATTAAGCATCACCCAGAGACGGAATGCCTCAGGGTGAGTGTAAGCAGGGGGGAACCTCGGATCACCAAGGAACGAGGCTCCCAGAGGGGTAGAGGAAATCAATTTGTATTTATGTCGATATTGAGACCACAGTTGCAGGCTGTGAGTCACAATAAGGTTCTTAGCGTGTAGCTCCGCAGTAGGTTGGTGTGGGGACCACATAAGACCAGGGAGGTATAAAGGGGCGACCGAGTCGTTTTCGAACTGCACCCAAGGTACCTTCGAGTTACGAATGGACCATTGGGCCTGCTGCGTGAATCTGCATGCCAAGTAATAAGGCCACAGTTGAGGGACCCCTAGGCCACCAGACCGCATAGAGCGGTATAAAACATCTCTGGCAAACCTAGGCGGTCTGTCGCGCCAGATGAATCGATTAAGGAACGATTGTACACCTAGCAAGTAAAATTTAGAAAGCCTGACAGGGAGGGACCTAAAAAGATAGAGGAGCCGTGGGAGAATAACCATCTTGAAGGCCGTAATCCTCCCGATAAAGGGAATTTGTAGGGGGAGCCACTGTTTAAGGGATGTTTTCACTTTGGCGATCAGGGGAGGGTAATTGACGCTGAAGAGCAAACTTATACCCAGGTAAGAGATATGTGAATCAGACCACCTAAAAGGGTACGATTGTTTAATATTATCGAGCTCGTGGGGAGTAAAGCCCACCGGGAGGGCCACAGATTTGGAGATATTGATGGAGAGCTCGGAGATCTCCGCGAAGCTTGACAGCGTCAACAACAGATTAGGAAGGGTAATATGGGGATTAGATAGAAACATTAAGATGGGAGCACTGATTTTAATGACGATTAAAGTGAAAAAAAATGTGAAATATTCCTTTAAATATGGTGCCTGGGGGGTGTCTGTAGTATGCCTGTGAAGTGCCATGTGTTTCCCGTGTTTAGAACAGTCCCTGCAAAAAATGACATTAAACGTAAATAACATAATTTAAAACTGCTTGCAGTTTTAATGTTATATCTGGTTCCTGCAATATGGTTGAAAATCATTGAGAAAAATGGCATGGGTAGCCCTCCCTGCCCATTACCAGCCCCTTTGGGTCTTGTACGCATATTAAGGGGAACCCAGTACCCATATTAAAAAAAGGAAATGCGTGTGGCCCCCAGGCCCTATATACTCAGAACAGCAGTATACAGGCGGTGCAAACAAGACAGGGACTGTGTAGGTTTGTTGTGTTAAGTTGAATCTGTTTGTAATTTTCAACTGGTACATTTTTAAAGTGTAGCTCCAGTCAAAAAAACTATTTTTAAGCTTTTTGGAAAACATAGGGAAGGGTTATCACCCCTGTATAATTTGTTTTGTCGTACATCTTTTTTCATCTCACTTGCTGTTGTCTCCTTCCGTTTGCAAGCAGGAGATGTTTGTAAGTTGGATGTTTGAAAGTAGGGGCCTGCCCTATATGCTCTGCAGAAATGGCGGAACAAGGTGTTGGTTTTGCCACAACATTGTAAGCCCTCAAAGTGACTCTTGGTGGGCGCTGGAGCGCCCTGCTGTGAACGATTATATCAAGAATTGTAATTACATGCCATTGTTGAAAAGTGGTAGAAAAATTGACCTTTGGTGGTTGTGGTGCTGGTGCCACAACACTATAAGTCCTCACAGTTACTCTGGGTGGGCACAGGAACAGGCCCTCCTATGAAATATTATATCAAGAATTGTAATTACATGTCCCTGTTAAACAAGGGCAGAAAAATTGGGCCTTAGGCACTGGTGCTGGTGCCACGACACTGCAACCTCTCCCATATACTCTAGTTTTATTGCAGGAACTAGCCCTGCTGCAAAGCATTGTATCAAAAATTGTAATTAAACGCCCCTGTTAAACAGGGGCAGAAAAATTGGGCCTTAGGCACTGGTGCTGGTGCCACCACACTGCAACCTCTCCCATATACTCTAGTTTTATTGCAGGAACTAGCCCTGCTGCAAAGCATTGCATCAAAAATTGTAATTAAACGCCCCTGTTAAACAGGGGCAGAAAAATTGGGCCTTAGGCACTGGTGCTGGTGCCACCACACTGCAACCTCTCCCATATACTCTAGTTTTATTGCAGGAATTAGCCCTGCTGCAAAGCATTGCATCAAAAATTGTAATTAAACGCCCCTGTTAAACAGGGGCAGAAAAATTGGGCCCTAGGCACTGGTGCTGGTGCCACGACACTGCAACCTCTCCCATATACTCTTGTTTTATTGCAGGAATTAGCCCTGCTGCAAAGCATTGCATCAAAAATTGTAATTAAACGCCCCTGTTAAACAGGGGCAGAAAAATTGGGCCTTAGGCACTGGTGCTGGTGCCACCAAACTGCAACCTCTCCCATATACTCTTGTTTTATTGCAGGAATTAGCCCTGCTGCAAAGCATTGCATCAAAAATTGTACTTAAACGCCCCTGTTTAACAGGGGCAGAAAAATTGGGCCTTAGGCACTGGTGCTGGTGCCACCACACTGCAAACTCTCCCATATACTCTTTTTTTATTGCAGGAATTAGCGCTGCTGCAAAGCAATGCATCAAAAATTGTAATTAAAAGCCCCTGTTAAACAGGGGCAGAAAAATTGGGCCTTAGGCACTGGTGCTGGTGCCACCACACTGCAACCTCTCCCATATACTCTTGTTTTATTGCAGGAATTAGCGCTGCTGCAAAGCATTGCATCAAAAATTGTAATTAAACGCCCCTGTTAAACAGGGGCAGAAAAATTGGGCCTTAGGCACTGGTGCTGGTGCCACCACACTGCAACCTCTCTCATATACTCTATTTTTATTGCAGGAATTAGCCCTGCTGCAAAGCATTGCATCAAAAATTGTAATTAAATGCCCCTGTTAAACAGGGGCAGAAAAATTGGGCTGATGGCATCACCCAGAACCAGAAATGTTCTTCCAACATATCAGCGGAGGAGGAAGAGGATAGACAATCAACATAACAGGACAGTCACTCAGCATCAGCATAGGCAGTCTTGAAGGGATGTGATATTTCAAAAAAAATTATTCGGTTACATCAGCTTCAGGTGCTTGGTAGCTGTGGGTGATCCAAGACTGATTCATCTTGATGAAGGTCAGTCGATCAACTGATTTGGTGGACAGGCGCACCCTGTGATCGGTAACAAAGCCACCAGCAGCACTGAAGGTGCGTTCCGAAACAACGCTGGATGCAGGACAGGCCAGTAGCTCAATTGCATACCGCGCAAGCTCTGGCCAGTGATCCATCCTCAAGACCCAGTAAGCCAGAAGATTTTCGGTGGGAAAGGTGTCCAAGTCTGACCTTGCCCCTAGGTATTCCTGCACCATGTAAATGGTTGCTGGAACCGATCATACCTTGGGGCTGCGGACTAAAAAATTGTCTGAAAGCATCAGTCAGACGGCCACCTTCTCCACCGATCCTTCTGACCGATGCCTCAGCAACACGTTGTCCAGGACTAGGAGTTTGTAACCTCCCAGTCTCTGGGAACGCGTTGCAAAGACCTTTCTGCAAGGCCTCCCGGAGATGTCTCATCCTCTGCTCCCTCTGCGATGGCAAGATAAGGTTGGCAACCTTAAACTTGTACCGTGGATCAAGGAGAGTGGCCAGCCAGTAATGGTCCCTCTCCTTGATCTGAAGAATACGAGGATCCTTCTGCAGGCTTTGCAGGATCAGGGAGGCCATGCAGCGTAGGTTAGCTGAGGCATTCGGTCCAGAGTCCTCTGGGTCACTAAGGACAACATGATCCGCAGCTACCTCCTCCCAGCCACGTACAAGTCCACGTGTTTCTTGGGACTGTAAATCATCCCTACAAGACTGCTGCTGCTGATGCTGAGTGCCAGCCTCCACCTCCATGCTGACACAATCACCCTCCTCCTCCTCTTCCTCCTCCTCATCCTCTTCCTGTGAGATGGGTGGCACAGCAGGAACACTGTATGGATAAAGAGGGCCTTGAGAGGCAAGGAAGTCCTCCTCTTCCTGCCTCTGTTCTGCCTCAAGTGCCCTGTCCATTATTCCACGCAGCGTATGCTCCAAGAGGTGGACAAGAGGTACAGTGTCACTGATGCATGTACTGTCACTGCTCACCATCCTTGTGGCCTCCTCAAACGGTGACAGGACAGTGCATGCATCCCTGATCATGCCCCACTGGCGTGGTGAGAAAAAACCGAGCTCCCCTGACCCTGTCCTGGTGCCGTAGTCGCACAGGTACTCATTGATGGCCCTCTGCTGCGTGTGCAGCCGCTGCAGCATGGCCAACGTTGAGTTCCACCTGGTGGGCATGTCACATATAAGGCAGTTCTTGGGCAGGTTCAACTCCTTTTGGAGCTCAGCCAGCCGAGCGCAGGCATTAAATGATCGGCGGAAATGCACACAGACTTTCCTGGCCTGCTTCAGGACATCCTGTAAGCCCGGGTACCTGCCCAAGAACCGCTGCACCACCAGGTTAAGGACGTGAGCTACACAGGGCACATGGGTCAGTTGTCCCTGTCGGAGGGCGGAGAGGAGGTTGGTGCCATTGTCGCAAACCACCATTCCTGGCTTAAGCTGGCGTGGCGTCAACCACCTCTCGGCCTGCCCCTGCAGAGCTGACAAAACATCCACCCCAGTGTGGCTCCTGTCCCCAAAACAAACCAGCACAAGCACGGCATGGCATAGTTTTGCCTGCGTACTTGCGTAGCCCCTGGAACGCCTACGGAGCACCGCTGGTTCTGAGGACAGAGCACTGGAAGAGGCCATGGAGGAAGAAGAAGAGGAGGGGGTGGAGGAGAGAGGTGTGTCACAACCAATAGTAGCATTTTGGAGGCGTGGTGGCGGAACAACCTCCAACACTACTGCACCTTGTCCTGCATCCTTCCCAGCTGCCAGAAGAGTGACCCAATGGGCCGTGAAAGACAGGTAACGTCCCTGTCCATGCCTGCTGGACCATGAGTCAGCGGTAATATGCACCTTACCACTGACCGCCCTGTCCAGCGAGGCAAGGACATTGCCTTCCACATGCCGGTAGAGAGCCAGAATCGCCTTCCGTGAGAAAAAGTGGCGTTTGGGGACCTGCCACTGAGGAACCGCACATTGTACAAACTCGCGGAAGAGGGCCGATTCTACCAACTGAAAAGGCAGCAGTTGAAGTGCTAGCAATTTAGCCAAGCTAGCATTCAACCGCTGGGCATGTGGATGGCTGGGAGTGAACTTCTTTCGCCGGTCCAGCAGCTGGGGCAGGGACATTTGCCTGCTATAATCGGACATGGGTGTACTGCTAGCAGAGTGCCCGGAAGCACTTGGCTGTGACACACCTAATGCTACACCTTCATTCCTCTCAGAGCAGGTTTCAGAGAGGACTGAAGGTCTAGTGGGGTTGGAGATGCCAGCTGATGAGGAGCAAGGAGAGGTCCGCTTTGTTCTTTGGTGTGGGTCTTTGAGGTACGCTTGCCAACGAGCTGCATGGCAGGTCAACATATGTCTGGTCAAGCATGTGGTGCCCAAGCGGCTGATGTTTTGGCCACGCGAGATACGCTTGAGACATATGTTGCAAATAGCAGCAGTGCGATCTGATGCACTCGTCTCAAAAAAGGCCCACACCAAAGAACTTTTAGAATAACGTGCAGAGGCAGCGCCCTGCACAGACAGAGCTCTGCGGTGTCATTCAGTCGGTGTGCTGCCCCTAAGCTGGCCCCCGGAGGGCATCCTGCCTCGTTGGACATGTGCCTCCTCCTCCTCCTCCTCCTCTCTCCTACCAGGCACCCACGTGGAGTCAGTGTCCTCATCATCCCCTCCCTCTTCATCGCTGTAGCAAACCTGGCAATATGCTGCAGCTTGTGGAACATGACTGAGCATCCCCTCTCTCTGCATTCACGCTACTGCCTTCCTCTAGCTGAGTGTCATCATCAGAGCCTACAAAACACTGGGCATCCTCCTGGAGCATGTACCCAACACTGTGCTCAAAGAGTTCAGGAGACTCCTCAGGAGGACGTGGTGGGTCTAGGGAAGGAGTCACTGATGATGACGAGGGAAGACGATGCGTTGGCAGCTGCTTTGCTAGTACCCTGAGACTGGGTGAGAGAGGATGAGGAGGATGAAGAGGGCTTGGTCATCCACTCTACCAAGTCGTTGGCATGTTGCGGTTCAACATGTCCAGCTGCCAAAAAGAAGGACAAGCGTGTCCCATGGCCACGTGCTGATGACAATGCACCGCGTCCACGACCAGCACTGTTGTCTCTAGACACAGAGCCTGCTTGCCCTCCTTTATCGGGTCGCGCCTGTCTGCCTCTCCTTGCTGGCCTTCCAGACATGGTAATGTCCTGATGGGAGTTGGGTAAAACAGCAGTTGGGTAGTGTATATTGTGCTAGAGGCACACAACACCCACTAACTCCTGCAGATGCCTTTATTATAGAACACCAGAGATAAAGGGGTATACTGTACTGGAGGCACACAACACCCACTAAGCCCTGCAGATGGCTCTATTAGAGAACAGCAATAAAGGGTAGATACAGGTGTATATTGTGCTGGAGGCACACAACTTCCAATAACTCCTGCAGATGGCAGATGGCTCAAATAGAGAAGAGCTATGTAGGTGGATATAGCGGTGTGTACTGGGTACAGAGCACGCAGACAGCACGCACAAGCTCCTAACACTACTGACTGCAAGCTCTATTATAAAAGATAGATCACTAGCTATATAGGTGAGGTGAATATAGCGGTGTATACTGCGGTCAGGGCACACAGATAACAACCACCACAGAAGAGCAAGATCGAAAATCGTCCGATAACGATCGGTGTATACTGTGTTGAAGGTACACAGAACACCCACTAACTGCTTCAGACGCCAACACACTACACAAGGCCGCCGCGCTGGTGGCCTTATATAGTGTGGGGCGTGTACTCCACAGCCTGAGCTATGATTGGCCATAGGCATCCTGCCTTTGGCCAATCATGGCTCTCCTCACTGCTGGCGCTGTGATTGGCCAAGCATGCGGGGTCACAGTGCATGCTTGGCCAATCATGAGCCAGCAATGCACTGCGATGACGCAGTGCATTGTGGGCCGTGAGCGCCACACGAATTTGGCATGAACGGCCCATAATGTTCGGAATTCGCCGAACGGGCGAACACCCGATGTTCGGGTCGAACGTATGTTCGAGTCGAACGTATGTTCGACTCGAACGCGAAGCTCATCCCTAATGTTGAGAATCCACTGCATGGGAAGACTTCCTTGTGAACTGTTGTGTTACTTTTAAATAAGTGGGCAGAAAATTATAATTATTATTATACAGGATTTATATAGCGCTGACAGTTTACGCAGCGCTTTACAACATTGGGGTAGACATTACAATACAATACAATTCAAGACAAGGGGAATCAGAGAGCCCTGCTCGTTAGAGCTTACAATCCCTAAAACGTACTTCTGGCGTGGAGTACATTCACTATTTGGCGCTACCAATGAGCTTTTCATTTTTACCTAGGCTACCATCAAAAAGTGTTTTTACTTACCTTAGCCCTGGCTCTCCCAGTAGCCAGCTCTCTCCTCTTCACACTGCCACTCTAGATTTTAGGTAGGCTCTCACCATTCCCATTTACAATGCAGGATTGTTGGATCATTTACAATCACTTTAAGGACACCTACATTCAGCTTGGGTTGGAAATTGAAGGAGAAGCAGCAGACTCATGAGTTAATCTCCCTGCTCTCTCCTCGTGTTTTCTGTTAGCAGATGCACCTGTTTGTCCCTAAATACTGTCCCCCCTTCCCCAGATGAGATTAAGACTGACTCTCTTTATGGATCTTTTTAGTGGCTATCCTACTGGTAGCCTGATTATTGTTTGTTTAAGTTGAAACTGAAGATACCCAATACTACCACCTATGGTATGGAAAAGTTCCAACTACCTAACACTTCAAAAATAATTAACATTTATCACTTTAAATTCTCACTGCTTCAGTTCATTCATTTTAGTTCTGTAAATACAACAACAAGCTGATAAATGTACTGACCTAAAAAATAACACATGCAAACAGAAGAAAGCAGTTTTTAATTAGCAACTTTGTTTTCCTCGGGGAGAGACAAAATGATTATTAATCAGTATTTAGAGAAGAGCTTGCTTTATCTCCATGTAACTATTTCCTAATCCTCCAAACAGAATGGCATTAATGTGCAATGTTCTTTGTGCAGCTTCACAATGAATGGGATCCCTGTATGCTTCCTATGTCTTGTTTTTACCATCGCATGTGTTGCATGAACATGTTTTTTTTTTTACAGTTATTCTAAGGATACAGTTTTTCATAAAGAGGTTTTCTCATTTGCACTTTCCCCTGGGATCCTGACTGACTCCCAGCTCATGATTGCATCATATTTTTTTGGCAGTTTGGGGATTCACTCCTTGTCTGGCATTTTTGCTGCTCAAACAACCTGTATTTCTATGCTCTGTTCAAAGGCAACACAAAGCACAACAATGAGCAAATTGCAGTTTTTGCAAAAAGCCTTCATGATGCTTGTGTAACCACAGGGAAAATATACAAATTAGCACTCAAATAGAATTATATGCATGAGATACCATTGGGAAAGTAGCTTGTCTGCACATTTTATTCAAATTTTTTTCCATTTATATTTAATTACTATGATTCTGCACAAATGTCTCAATCTTATTGAAAAACATAAAATAATTCTTTAAAATCTACCCTATCATCTGGTCAGATATCTTCATCCATTTTAAAGAAGAAGAAGAGAAAAAAAAATGAACCACAATTGGGAAATATTTCTGCTAGGTACTCTTTATAAGGTAACACTGTTCTTTTTCATTTGGCTAGTAACACTGGATATGTAGATAAAACGAAGAAAAATATAGGCATCCGCAACAAGTCTTTAGGCTGTCATTGTTGATTTCCTTCTCAGAATTGTAGCTGCTTTGCTATACCTAGATTCAACACTATCATGTTACACATGCATTGTCGTCTGTTTGCCTTTAAATAATTGTGTCCATACCTCATTCTGTATTTAGGGAATACTCAATATAGCTAGTCCTATTCTCTTTTCAGTGTGTCTTTAGTTTCTGTTCAGCAGTGTTAATTTCATTGGCAAAAATATTTTCGTCAGAAATTTTGTCCATTGGCAGTGATGAAAACTAATCGAAAGCTACTCAGAATTTTCTTAAATTGATGAAAACTATGACAAAAATCTATTTCAATTGTCATCAAAGAATGAAAATGGAACAAAAAGGTTAGGGAGGGACATTTACCCACGTGAACTTCCGCTTACCTCGGAACTTCACTTGTAAAGCCTGCAAGTGTTTTTCCTCCCCGAAAGCAAGGTAGCAACCCTAGCATGCTTGCTGTTGTGGTGTACTTAGCACTGTGCAGCATTGCAGGCCTCCCCAGATGACCGTCCAGACCACTGTGCAGCATGCTGAGCCTGCACCACCTCCTAGGAAATTTGAGGAATGCTCATGTTTTGGCATGTACCATCATCACAAGCCAGATCAGGGTGGTTTTTGAGTTAAATGCTTGATATGAAGATGTTTCCCTCAACGGTGTTCTTTTCACTTGGCCTAACCTGAACAACAATCTTTTATGATTTTTGCTCCACTTCAGACAAGTACCAGTTGCTATTATGTTCAACATTCATTTGTCTGAGAAGACGACAGAAACTTCCTTAAGTTCAGATGGTATCACAACAACAATGTCAGCAACAAAGTGATAGACTAATGAATGTAAGTAAATGTCCTCCATAAGGCCATGCTGACCCCAAAACCCCAAAACCAGCAAGCCCAAGACCAAGACCCCAAACATACCATTCCAAGGCTTGAACTGTGCATCCATGTTAGCCATTGAATTGCTAAGATTACAGTGCCTTGCAAAAGTATTGTATTGTTACCTATTTTGTTACATTACTGCCTTTAGTTCAATGTTTTTTTTTAAGCTGAATTATATGTGATGGATCAGAACACAATAGTCTAAGTTGGTGAAGTAAAATTAGAAAAATATATATATAAAACTATTTTTTAGAAATAAAAAACGGATAATTGGCATATGCGTATGTTCTCACTCCCTTTGTTATAAAGCTCATAAAAAGCTCTGGTGCAACCAATTACCTTCAGAAGTCACATAATTTGTGAAATGATGTCCACCTGTGTGCAATCTAAGTGTCGCATGATCTGTCTTTACATATACACACCCAGAGGCTGCAACACCTAAGCAAGAGGTACCACTAACCAAACACTGCCATGAAGACCAATGAACTCTCCAATCAAGTACATTTGTAGAGTTCCGCAGCAGAGACTGAAATATCTGTACATAGGATGACAATAAGCTGTACGCTCCATAGAGTTGGGCTTTATGGCAGAGTGACCAGAAGAAAGCCATTACTTTCAGCAAAAAACAAAATGGCGCATTTTGAGTTTGCAAAAAGGCATGTGGGGGACTCCCAAAATGTATGGAGGAAGGTGCTCTGGTCTGGTGAGACTATAATTGAGCTTTTTTGCCATCAAACAAAACGCTATGCAAACCCAACACATCACATCACCCAAAAACACCATGCCCACAGTGAAACGTGGTGGCAGCATCTTGCTGTGGGGATGTTTTTCAGCAGTCGGGACTGGGAAGCTGGTCAGGGTTGAGGGAAAGATGGATGGTGCTAAATACAGGGATATTCTTGCACAAAACCTGTACTACTCTGTGTGAGATTTGATGCTAGGATAGAGGTTCACCTTCCAGCAAGACAATGACCCCAAACACACTGCTAAAACAACACTTGAGGGGTTTAATGGGAAATGGCCTGTTGAAATGGCCTAGTCAAAGCCTAGACCTCAATCCAATAGAAAAATCTGTGGTCAGACTTAAAGATTGCTGTTCTCAAGCGTAAACCATCCAACTTGAAGTAGCTGGAGAAGTTTTTCAAGGAGGAATTGGCAAAAATCCCAGTGGTAAGATGTGGCAAGCTCACAGAGACTTATCCAAAGCGACTTGGAGCTGTGATACCTGCAAAAGGTGTCTCTACCAATTATTGACTTTGTGAATAGTTATGCACATTTACTTTTTCTGTTATTTTGTCTTATTTGTTGTTTGCTTCACAATAATAAAAAAAAAATCTTCAAAGTTGTGGACATATTCTGTAAATTAAATACTGCAAATCCTCAAACAATCCATGTTAATTCCAGGTTGTGAGGCAACAAAACATGAAAAATGCCAAGGTCGTGAATACTTTTGCAAGGCACTGTATAAAACGTGAAATAGACTCTTTTTACTTTTACACAGACAGCAAGTAGTGTTGAGTTTTCTCTTTTCTCTTTCAGATTTTCCTGGAATAGAGTCTTCACCTAATGTTTGGACTTGATTCTCAGATATTTAATATTTGAAATCATAGATTTTGCCAGTGAGTATCATGTTATGCACGCATTGTTGTTTGTTTGCTTTAAATAATTTATTTCCTTCCTCACTCCATAGCTAGAAAATGCCCCGTATAGCTAGTCCTACAATATTTTCAGTGTCTTTAGTGTCTGTTTATGAGCCCATGTAATTTTTTGACCGATCTGATGTTCATCTGGTATGATCTGCACAAGTTTTTGAATTAAACCTTTCTACGATCTGCAAGATGTCATTTGGATCACATCACTGTCCGCAAAGTTACTGCGATTATAAGTTAATCTATCTCACCACAACCTGGATCAATTATAGAGTTCACACTTTCAGTGCTTATGTAGCTGTACCCCTGCAGGGGCTGCTGAGAACTATGGTCTGTCTGTTATCATGCTCAGCCCTGCATTCACTCTCAGGCACTCTGAGACATAAAGCAGTCAGTGAACTTTGTTTTTTTTTGTTTTATTTAGGGGTATAAATTGGATGGGGATGGGAGATATGGGATGCCCAGCATGAATAAACAGCTCTTTGGGACAACTATGTACACTCCCTGTACATACTTCTTCAGCTTCCTCCTGCACAAACTTGTTTGAAGCTCATTACTCCTCACACCACCAGTACATCACTTGCTGCAGACTGTTACTTCTAGTCACCTCCAGTGCATCACTTGGTTCCCCAGGGACAGCTACCACTATTTGTTGGTTAGACCTGACACTGACTCATCCAGGCCTCAGCAAGTGCTCTTTGCAAGCTGGGACCTTGGGACTCACATGTGTAGCAGCAAAGTCCTTGTGCTAGCCACCCTAACTATGGCTACTGACCCCAGTTAGCCCTTTTCTGGCCCTACCAGCCCTCCTGGCTGCAGCTGCCTCTTTTCACTGCGTCTTACACCACATTCCACACTTCTGGTTCTGTACCCATCTCAGACTGCAAGCTCCCAGTCCTTTCAAGCATGCCTCCCCAGTTCTTCTGACTGTGCCTCACTCACCAGCCCTCCTGGCTGGGACCAGCTGTCCTCCCTTGAGTGTCTTAGCAGTGCTCTCTCCCACTGTCCTCTCTTTGCCTCTCTTGTGCTTCCAGTCCAGGACCTCTTCATGTGTCCCTAAGGTGGTCCTGATTGCACCAGAGCCCAGGCCTAAGGTCACCCCCCTAGACTGAGAAGCTCCCTCAAAGGCCCCGACAGCCTCCACACTCTCTCAATCCAGCTCTTCCACATAACAACTCCTCCCCAGCAGGGCTGATCCTGGGTATTTAAGGAGGCCTTCCCCCTGCCAATCCAGGCTGGGGATTGGTCAGGGCTCCCTAAAACACCCCAGGCAGCTCCACCTCTCCTCTCCTCCTTTCTTTACAGATCTTTCTAGCAAACTCTGGAAAGAAGAGGGAGGTCTCAGTGATGCTGCCTGTGAGTCATCAGCTGCTACCGTAAGCCACTCCTAACCAAGACAAGATCAAAACAAACATGCCTAGTGGCATGCCAGGCCTGCCTAAATGTACCTGTCCTCCAAAAATCCTAACTTTAGCACCTACCTAACTAGAGGGTGCTACACTTAGATTGCAGAAGCGGAACAATCACTTTAAGCCAATGACTCTGAACAGCAGGTGAAGTCAGGGCAAAGTCAGAACTGCCAACTTGCATACATACATACATGCAAAGGTCATGGAGTATTAAAATATTTGCATCATTACAGGAGCTAGTGGTTATAAAGGCACACGTTTTTTTACCTTCATGCATTCTATGCATGAAGGTGAAAAACCTTCTTTGTGTAGCAGCCCTCCCCTAATACTTAGCTGAGCCCTCTCTCAAACCAGCGATCCCCAAGAGCTTTGGCTCTCCATGGATTTGCACTCCTGATCGTGAGTTCCCTCTAGCTAGGAACAACGATCTGTCATTTCCTCCAGTCAGTCCCATCCCCCTACAGTTAAAACACACACTAGGGAACACAGTTAACACCTTGATCGCCCCTATTGTTAACCCCTTCCCTGCCAGTGACATTTACAAAGTAATCAGTGCATTTTTATAGCACTGATCGCTGTATAATTGTCAATGGTCCCAAAAATGTGTCAAAAGTGTTTGCTCTGTCTGCCATAATGTCACAGTCCTAATAAAAATCACAGATCACTGCCATTACTAGTAAAAAAAAATAATAATAATGAAAATGCCATAAACCTTTCCACTATTTTGTAGACGCTATATCTTTTGCACAAACCAATCAATATACGCTTATTGTGATTTTTATTACCAAAAATATGTAGAATACATATTGGCCTAAACTGAGGGGAAAAAATAGCTTTTTTTTTGGAAAAAAAATTGGGGATAGTTATAGCAAAAAGTACAAAATAATTTTTTGTTTTTAGGGCAAAAAATAAAAACCGCAGAGATGATCGAATACCACCAAAAGAAAGCTCTTGTGGAGAAAAAAGGACATCAATAAAAACCGCAGAGATGATCAAATACCACCAAAAGAAAGCTTTTGTGGAGAAAAAAGGACATCAATTTTTGTTTGGGTACAGCATCGCACAACCGCACAATTGTCAGTATAAAGCGACGCAGTGGCGAATTGCAAAAAATGGCCTGGTCATTGAGCAGACAAATCTGAAGTGGTTAAAAAACAAGGCTTTAATATTGCTTTAAAAGGTGAAGTCAGTAATGGTAGCCTAAATGTACCTTAATTATATATTCTCCAAACTAAATGATTTCACAAGATTTAAAAAAAATAAAGATGTTTCACAAAATAGTACTGTTGAGCTTCAGATTCAGTTAAAAAAAGAATTTTTCAGAATTCAAATTTAATCAAGCAAATTGACTTTCAATTAACTTTGTTATGGTTGAGCTTGGCACAACCCATAATGCTCTGTACAACTCATTTTAAACTGTCCAGTAAGTGGGTGGGTTGTTTTAAAAAAATTTATGAATCCTGTCCCTGTTGCTTTAAAACAAGGCATTATCATGTAGATAGTGCCTTGTCTATCCCTGACACTAAGTGACAAAGGATGGTCACATCAACAAAATCTTTGTTACCCCAGCACAAAGCATGACTCCTGACACCTCAAACATGTGTTTGTTTTTATAAAAATACTTTACACTGCACTAATTGGTCAAAATACTTCGTTATGAGCCAGAAAATCAGCATCACAGTGAAGCCTAATGACCCTGACTAGCTTTATATCATTGGGCAAGCAAGAGTATTTAAAAATAAATATATATATGACTTAGCTGTATTGTACGCAATCTCATCTAATAGGCTATGAATGTCATTGAAGTTCATTGCAATGAATTTAAAAAAAAACTTCAGATTCTTATTTTAGCTCAACAATTTTCTTTCTTTTTAACTCAACTAATTTGGGTTACACCAAATATCAACATATTCACTCGTCACTAATAAGCTTTAGTAGCTCACCAGAAGGTTTAATGAAGGGCAGGAGAGAGAGGAATAAAAGATCTGCTTTACTTATAAAATTAATTATTATGACACCTCAAGGGAAGAATTAATCAAATAAAAAAAATTTGCACGGGCATTTCCACAGTCATGTTATGCAGGAAGCTGGTCCAGAACAGTTATGTGCAGCCTAGTACACTGGTACCTGTAGACAAGACGTAGCTGAAGGAGATGATAATTAGGAGAAAACAGTATTTTTTTTGAAGGAACAAAACAAGATAAAACAGAACATGACAATTGCTTATCATACACAGAGCTTCAGCAATTTAATGCCATCCAATTGGTCATGCACTCCTCGCTGCCTATACCGACTAGGGGAAGTCCGAAATGATATGTATATACTAATAACATATATAATATATGAAAGTGTAAAATATATAAAAATATTAATAATAGTACCTAAATATATAGAAAAGCATATATATATGTATATATAAATAGATAGATACAAAAAGACACATGGATGGCTCATTCACCCACTCTGCTCTGATCAGCAGCGTGTCAGTGGACAGATCCTTTGCTGAACTCAATGGAGTCCACCCCATGTGAAAGGGGCCTAAGCCCTTGTACACACGGTCAGAGATTCAGTCGGAATGTGTCCGATCGGAGCGTTTTGTCGGATATTTTGACTGTGTGTGGTCTGCATCGGACTGTTTCCGTCTGAATATCCGTCGGACCAACTTTTCCAACTTGCCGGAAATATTTTCCGACAAAATGCTCCGATCGGACATACTCCAATCATGTGTAGAAAATTTCCGATTGGACAAAGTGCCACGCATGCTCAGATCAAATTCCTACACCAAAGCTATTGGCTACTAGCGTGAACATAGTCCCTTTGTAACGAAATAACATCATCACGTCAGACTTTCCGACAACTTTGTCCGACCGTGTGTATACAACAGTTTCGGACAAAATCCGTCGGACAAAATCCGACGGATTTGGTTGTCAGAATCTCCGACCGTGTGTACAAGGGCTTAGAGTTAGAGTGGTTCTAAAGCTAAAAATGTTTTTTACCTTAATACATTACTTTCATTAGTGTAACCCCCCCCCCCCCCCCCAAATACTTAGTCCTGTATCGATCCATGCCCGTCTGCAGCCGTATTGTCTCTCTCTCTCCCCTCTCGTGGGCTCAGAGACAGCAACGGGAGCCATTGGATCCTGTTGCTGTCAATCAAATGCTGTGAGGAGGGAGAGGGGGAAGTGCTGAGCCACGCTGTGTGTGTCTGTAGCCCAACTCTCACAGGTGCACCACCATAGAAAGTGGTGGAGGAGCAGAGAACGCTGGCAAAGCACAGCAGAAAAGAATGTTCAGGGCCTGGACTGTGCAATACCATTGCACAGAGCAGGTAAATATAATATGTTTGCTATTTTTTTTTATATAGCCCTTACAACAGCTTTATCAGAGAAATACGGGTCTAAGAGTTTAGAAGATAATTTTTTATGATTAGATTTTTTGATATCCTTACCATTTTACACCAATTTAGTCAATCTCTAGTCCTTGGTAATTTTGCCAGAAGGATAGGAGAGATAATTATTTTCATGTGTAAGTCACTCACCTTCAATCCTTAAGGTGTTATAATAGACAACATGCACCCCTACTCAGCTGCCACTGACTGGGCTGAACAAAAGTACATGCTATCTGCTTTGCTGCTCTTCTGCATAATGTAGTAATTAACCTCCCTGGCAGTCTGATTATGTCTAATTTTTGAATGTCAAAGCTGTACATTGTTTTGCATGGAAATGTGTTGTTTTATATTGTATGCAGAATGTAGGCATTCCACAAGCATTGTTCAAGAAGATGCCTGAAGATCCTCTTGTAGTACTTATTTTGTTGTTTCTTCATTGCTGTGGGGAATGTCATTGCTTGGTTGGCCCTGTTGACACCTCCCATTGTGTTTTTGTAGTCTATCACTACTTGTGGCTTCATGATTTCTTTCCCACCTTTCGTGCATACCATAACAGTGGAGGTATTATGAACTGTATTTATTAGGCACATATCTTTCTTGTCACACCATCACAGTGCCATCATTTTGCCTTTCTGCCAGGCAACCATTTCTCCAGTCTTCAGCTTCTTATTGCCAAACATTGGTGGCATTTTGTGCCAGTTTGCCCTAATGGTTTCATAGGCACCTGTTTTGTTTTGCAGAAGAAACCCATAGGGGGTTATTTACTGAAGAAAAATCCACTTTGCACTGCAAGTGACTGCGAAAGTGCACTAAAAGTGCACTTGGGAGTAAAGTCGCTGTAGATCCAAGGGGGACATTCAAAGAAAATAAAAAACAGCATTTTAGCTTGCACATGATTAGATGATAAAATCAGCAGAACTTCCCCTCATTTCAGATCTACGCTTTAGATTTATAGCTACTGCACTACCAAGTGCACTTTCAGTGCACTTGCAGCGCAAAGTGGATTTGCCTAAATAACCCCCATAAAGTTCAGGAGATGTATAAAAGTACTGGTAGTGCTACAGAGGTGTCAAGATTGATCTTGCTTGTGATGTTTCCAACTGACTGAGATATACAGTATCTCACAAAAGTGAGTACACCCCTCATATTTTTGTAAATATTTTATTATATTGTTTCATGTGACAACTGTAAATTTGTTGTCCCCTCAAAATAACTCAACACACAGCTATTAATGTCTAAACCGCTGGCAACAAAAGTGAGTACACCCCTAAGTGAAAATGTCCAAATTGGGCCCAATTATCCATTTTCCCTCCCCAGTGTCATGTGACTCATTAGTGTTACAAGGTCTCAGGTGTGAATGGGGAGCAGGTGTGTTAAATTTGGTGTTCACTCTCTCATACTGGTCACTGGAAGTTCAACATGACACCTCATGGCGAAGAACTCTGAGGATCTGAAAAAAATCATTATTGCTCTACATAAAAATGCCCTAGGCTTATAGAAGATTTCCAAGACCCTGAAACTGAGCTGCAGCATGATGGCCAAGACCATATGCCGGTTTAACAGGACAGGTTCCACTCAGAATAGGCCTCACCATGGTCGACCAAAGAAGTTGCATGCACGTACTCAGCGTCATATCCAGAGGTTGTCTTTGGGAAATAGATGTACTGCTGCTGAGGTTGGGCAGCAGGGCAGTATTCCAACATGATAACGACCCCAAACACACCTCCAAGACGACCACTGCCTTACTAAAGAAGCTGAGGGTAAAGGTGATGGACTGGCCAAGCATGTCTCAAGACCTAAACCCTATTGAGCATCTGTAGGGCATCCTCAAATGGAAGGTGGAGGAGTGCAAGGTCTCTAACATCCACCAGCTCTGTGATCTCATCATGTAGGGGTGCTCAGGAGGGTTAAGGCAGTGCCGGAAAACAATGGTGGCCACACAAAATATTGACACTTTGGGCCCAATTCAGACATTTTCACTTAGGGGTGAACTAATTGTGTTGAGTTATTTTGAGGGGACAGCAAATTTACACTGTTATACAAGCTGTACACTCACTACATTGTAGCAAAGTGTAATTTCTTCGGTGTTGCCACATGAAAAGATATAATAAAATATTTACAAAAATGTGAGGGGTGTTTTCACTTTTGTGAGATACTGTATATTTCACAATACTCCTTGTACACCAATACATCGAGTGGGTTTCAAAACACCACAAGATCATAGGGATGCTGCATGGATATTGCTGCAAATTCCACTTATTTCCATTTAATCAATAAAGATTCCATACACAGGAACATCAAAATTAAATACAGTTTCAGGCATCCCTGCCCTTTTATAAAGGCCATAGGCCAACCGTTGTTCAGTCTGATTTTCTTGTGCAACAATCCCTATTTTTTGTTTACTAAGTTATGTTAAAGATTATTTGCTTGACTAATGGAGTTTTCAAGCTGGCCAACTGTGCCAGCCCTTACTCTACTTTGCAAAATGCCAAATACGAAATTGAACATAGCACACTATAAATGGACATGTAAGCACATTGGCTACTGCTCTTCAATATGTATTGATTTCCACTACACTGTGCCTGCCCTAAGCGCTCATACATGGCAACAAGATCCCTCAGGTGTAGTTCTTTTCTCAGTGTATGAAAAGGATGGGAGCCAGTCACTATAGTGAAAGCAAAATATGGCCAGCGCATTGGCAATATGGAAAGGAGAGTGGGATGCAAATCAGGAAATTCCCAAAACATGGATGGTCCCAAACACTAGATTAGGCTATAACGGTCTAACCCCTTCCTAAACTATTATTTCTGACAATGTTTTCTTGTACCTTCTGAACACAGATTGAGCTAGCTGGACAGTCATAGAATTTGGGTTATTGACAATTGATGTTCAAGAGGTATTTCTATATTCAATCTCCAAGGCAGGATAACATGGAACAATTGCTGTGTATAACTACCACTCAAGCAGTTATTCACCACATCTAGCAGACAGGCAGTCCTTTGACTTCAGCACCCAGCATCTTCAGGAATACTTCCTAGGTGAGCCCTGTTTCTTTCCAATCCCTAAATCCAAAGACCTGAGGAGAGAGTTAGGTCTTTCCCAGAAGCCTGTGAGGCAAAAGGCAGACAGGAAGTACCTTAAATATTTAACAGTTCTCCCAGCAGGCATCCCCCACCACTCCAAGCCTGCTGATTGGATATGTAATTAAACACTCATAACACAGAGTACCACCACTTTAGCGCACCTTTTGGAATAAGCTCAAACACCAAGTGGCAATCTGGCAGAGAAAATACACTCTGCACTTTAGAGATCACTTTTGCTGAGGAACAGGCAGGCTGACTACAGCTCACTACTTTTTAGAAATAATACTACATTAATGGTGCCAATACGGGGAAAACAGACACAGTTTTTTATTGACATGCACGGATCAGATTTATGTCGTGGTGAACCACAATGTAAACCAAAAAATGTTTTTTTTCCATTTCTGCCTTGAGTGAATTTGCCTGATTTAAGCAGAATTTCAAACTTGGCAAATTGATTTTCTCACCTCTACTCATTAATTTATCTATATCAATGAAGTGTACATTGTCAAGAATGCAATCTAATAATTAGTGGAAATTAATTTGCCATTTTTCTCAAAGTCTTCTGCTATTTTTTTTTTTTTTTTACAGAAAAGATTTTAAAAAAAGCAATTCATGTCCTCTTCTGGATTCCCTTAGGATATGTGGACTTTAGGTAAAAAAAAAATTAGAAAAGAAAGTTGGATATATTTTTCTGCAACCAGGTAATATAATCCTTAAATGTATGGAATAAAAATAATTGTGGTCAAAGACAAGCATCCCACACCACACACATCAAAAGGACGCTGTCATCGTCTGCTGATGGTGCTGAAATAGACCAATAATTTAAATGCTAAAATGCCATGCTTTGGATGCTGACTACAGCTTTTCTATAAAGGTGTAATTTATCAATCCATGGATACAACATCGAGCATCAAAACACCCCAAATCAGTGGCTATTAGTTATGTTTTATAAGTATGCAAGGGCTCTAAAAATCAAATATTTTTCATCCAAAAATCCATAGATTTGAATTTAGATGTGTTTTAAACACAGATAAATGAGCTTTAACCCTTGGTTATCCTTGCTAAAAGTATAACAAATACCAAAACTATTCTGCTAGAGACAGCATGTTATTATATGTTTAATAGGGATGAGCCGAACACCCCCCTGTTCGGTTCGCACCAGAACCTGCGAACAGACCTAAACTTCGTGTGAACTTTAGAACCCTATTAAAGTCTATGGGACTCGAACGTTCACAATCTAAAGTGCTAATTTTAAAGGGTAATATGCAGGTTACTGTCCTAAAAAGTGTTTGGGGACCCTGGTCCTGCCCCAGGGGACATGGATCAATGCAAAAAAAAGTTTTAAAAACGGCCGTTTTTTAAGGAGCAGTGATTTTAATAATGATTAAAGTGAAACAATAAAAGTGTAATATTCCTTTAAATTTCGTAGCTGGGGGGTATCTATAGTATGCCTGTGAAGGGGCGCATGTTTCTGGTGCTTAGAACTGTCCCTGCACAAAGTGTCATTTGTGCAGGAAAAAAAGTCTTTTAAAATCACTTGTGGCTATTGTCGGGTCCCGTAATACAGAGAACACTCAATGAGTGTTCTCTGTATTAGCCGACAATTCATTCATTCATTGATAATAAATAAATAAATAAATAAATAAAGCGTGGGGGTTCCCCTAAATTCAATTACCAGGCCCTTCAGGTCTGACATGGATATTAAGGGGGACCCCGTGTCAAATTTTAAAAAAAATTGACGTGGGGGTCCCCCTAAATATCCATAACCAGACCCTTCAGGTCTGATATGGATATTAAGGGGAACCCCGCATCAAATTTAAAAAAAATTGACGTGGGGGTCCCCCTAAAAATCCATATCAGACCCTTTATCCGAGCACGCAACCTGGCAGGCCGCAGGAAAAGAGGGGGGACGAGAGAGCGCCCCCCCCTCCCTCCTGAACCATACCAGTCCACATACCCTCAACATTGGGAGGAGGCTTTGGGGGTCTGTGACCCCTCAAAGCACCTTGTCCCCATGTTGATGAGGACAAGGGCCTCATCCTCACAACCCTGGCCGTTGGTTGTGAGGGTCTGCGGGCGGGGGGCTTATCAGAATCTGGAAGCCCCCTTTAACAAGGGGACCCCCAGATCCCGCCCCCCCCCTGTTTGAAATGGTAAGGGGGTACAAAAGTACCCCTACCATTTCACAAAGAAAGTGTCAAAATGGTTAAATAAGACAAACACACTTTTGAAAAATTCCTTTATTAAAAATAAAAAAAATAAAAAAAAGATTCCAGCGGTGCTAATCCACTCTTGCTATCCAGCGACGGGTCTCCGGGGTCCAGCGATGGATGATCATATCCAGCGACGGGGGATCTCTCAGTCCAGCGCTGTCCATACATCCTTCTTCTGTATCCACTCCGGAGACACTGCAGAGATCCCAGCGCTGACGTTTCTTATATTAGGAGGGCGGGGCCACCCGTCACCTGACCCCGCCCCTCTGACGCTGGAGAGGGAAGCCAGGGGTTCCCCAGTGACGTGTGGGTGACCCCGCCCCCTCTGATGTAACGCAGGTTTCCTTGTTAAAGGGGGCTTCCAGATTCTGATAAGCCCCCCGCCCGCAGACCCTCACAACCAACGGCCAGGGTTGTGAGGATGAGGCCCTTGTCCTCATCAACATGGGGACAAGGTGCTTTGAGGGGTCACAGACCCCCAAAGCCTCCTCCCAATGTTGAGGGTATGTGGCCTGGTACGGTTCAGGAGGGAGGGGGGGGGCGCTCTCTCGTCCCCCCCTCTTTTCCTGCGGCCTGCCAGGTTGCGTGCTCGGATAAAGGGTCTGATATGGATTTTTAGGGGGACCCCCACGTAAATTTTTTTTTTAATTTGATGCGGGGTTCCCCTTAATATCCATATCAGACCTGAATGGTCTGGTTATGGATATTTAGGGGGACCCCCACGTCAATTTTTTTTTTTAATTTGACACGGGGTTCCCCTTAATATCCATGTCAGACCTGAAGGGCCTGGTAATTGAATTTAGGGGAACCCCCACGCTTTATTTTTATTTATTTTTATCAATGAATGAATGAATTGTCGGCTAATGCAGAGAACACTCATTGAGTGTTCTCTGTATTACGGGACCCGACAATAGCCACAAGTGATTTTAAAAGACTTTTTTTCCTGCACAAATGACACTTTGTGCAGCGACAGTTCTAAGCACCAGAAACATGCGCCCCTTCACACGCATACTATAGATACCCCCCAGCTACGAAATTTAAAGGAATATTACACTTTTATTGTTTCACTTTAATCATTATTAAAATCACTGCTCCTGAAAAAACGGCCGTTTTTAAAACTTTTTTTTGCATTGATCCATGTCCCCTGGGGCAGGACCCGGGTCCCCAAACACTTTTTAGGACAGCAACCTGCATATTACCCTTTAAAATTAGCACTTTAGATTTCTCCCATAGACTTGTATAGGGTGTTCCGGCTTTTCGAATTTGCTGCGAACAGCCCAAATTGTTCACTGTTCGCTGAACAGGTGAACAGGCAATGTTCCAGTAGAACATGAGTTCGACTCGAACTCGAAGCTCATCCCTAATGTTTAACTTCTGTTCAACCATACACACATTTAATTAACCATAAGCGATGACAGCCTTAATACAGCTTAGGCCAGGTTAAAATAATTTAAAAACAGCTCTTGTTGAAAAACCTGTTCTACCTCTTGCGCTGTCTCCCACAGCCCAGTTTTTTGCTTGGCTGAATGATGTTCAGTGTCATTCAACCCACTTTCTGTGAGCCCAGGGCATCAAGGATCCACCTCAGAGATCTGTCATTAAGCCACTCTGGTCTTATAGGTGAATGCTGCAGGGTAATATTATGTGTTTGTGTTCTCTGCAGTTTTTAGGACCCTCGAAGGATGGAATAAGAGGAAGAGGAACCCAATCTGACCAGAAACACCTAGAAAAAAGGTACTATATGTATGCAGATTTTTTTCTTTTAATATTGAGGAAAGATCAAGGTGGAGAGGAAAGCTGGAGGGCAAAGGTTTATTTGAAAGTGGGATTGGACCTCAAAGTGTTTGTTAAATACTCTAAAAAAATAAAAATAATAACAAATAAATGGACCCTGTCCCTTAACCACTTCAGCCCTAGAAGAATTTACCCCCTTCCTGTCCAGAGCACTTTTTGCAATTTGGGACTGCATCGCTTTAACTGGCAATTGCCCGGTCATGCGACGTGGCTCCCAAACAAAATTGACGTCCTTTTTTTTCCCACAAATAGAGCTTTTTTTTGGTGGTATTTGATCACCCCTGAAGTTTTTATTTTTTGCGCTGTAAAAAAATACGTATTCTTCTACATATTTTTGGTTAAAAAAAATCGCAATAAGCGTTTATTGATTGCCTTGCGCAAAAGTTATAGCGTTTACAAAATAGGGGATAGTTTTATGGCATTTTTATTCATTTTATTATTATTTATTTTTTACTAGTAATGGCGGCGATCAGCGTTTTTTATCGTGACTGCGACATTATGGCGGACACATCAGACATTTCTGACACATTTTTGGGACCATTGTAATTTATACAGCAATCTGTGTTATACAAATGCACTGATTCCTGTGTAAATGACACTGGCAGTGAAGGGGTTAACCATTAGCGGGCAGTGTAGGGGTTAAGTGTGTCCTGGGGCGTGTTTATAACTGTGGGGGGGGGGCATGTCTATATGGGACACGTCACTGATCTCTGCTCCCGATGACAGGGAGCAGAGATCAGTGACACTGTCACTAGGCAGAACGGGGAGATGCTTGTTTACATTAGCATCTCCCCGTTCTTCCTCCACGTGAGGCGATTGTGGGTATCCCCGCCTCTTAAAGGGCAACATACAGGTACATGATTCTGCCTGTTCAAGCCCTTCTGCTGATGTATATAGGCGTGAGGCGGTCGCCAAGAGGTTAAAGCACGTTATACAGCACAGTGCTTGAGCTGTGTAATTTGGCCCCTTGTTTAACATAAAAAACCTGGCTGATCCTGACAGTTTCTGCCTTCTCCCCCGTAAACTGACCACGGTTAATCATGGCTGCTGACAGAGGCAGTTCTAGGCTTTGTGAGGCCTTAGGCAAACCTTAGACATGAGGTCCCACTCACCCCCATAATGGGAAAAATAATTCAATGATAGAAATTAACTGTATAAATTGTATATATTAGGAGCCTTAAATCCTATGAACCATGAATTCACAGTTTCTAGTATTTTCTCGAACCGATTACTCTTTAATCAAATATCATTAAACGTAGGGTTTATATATATATATATATATATATATATATATATATATATATATATATATATATTACACAAACACAAATATAGATACAATTTGTGCAGCAGCTACTAGCAAAGTGTTAAGTTATAAAAGTCAAAAACCATAGCCAGCCAGCACAGGGTTCCTCCTTACATCAGAGTCTGCAGGGTTACCCCTTACAGTGCAAGGGGACTTTAATGTAAAAGGGAGTGCTGCAGATCATGATGTAAGGGGAATGCTGCAGACTTTGGTGTAAAGGGGAACTCTGATGTAAGTGGGGGCTTTGGTGATCAGAGATCACCTTATATTAGAGTACACAGCATTTCCCCATTACATCAGAGTTCCCCGTTACATCAGGGTCTGCAGAGTTTCCTCTTGCATTTAAAACAGGAATTCGAATGTGAGGGGACTCTGGTGACTCTGCCGAGTGAATGCACTAAGGTAAGGAGGTGGGGGGGGTGGTACTGGTATAAGAGGGAACCTTTATATCAATGCCCACTTACCTTACTGTATTTACTCCCCCTTTACATCAGTGATCACCCTCAGACTGGCCTAGCATTGCTTTCACTGACCTTTCAGGTTCACTGTGTAGGGCTCAGTCAGACGGTCCACTCTGGGCTTCAGCTTGGAGGCTATGGTTTGATCCTATATTATCCTCCCCACAGTCCACACACATCCGACTCCTCCCATGACCCCCAGACTCAGAGGAGGATCCTACAGAGGAGCCTACAGAGTCCTCTGTAGGCTCCTCCCCCAGAGACTGCAGACATGATACAGGAGATGGTCAGAGACTGTGTGGCCAAAGTTCAAGAAATGGCTAGAGACTGCAGACATGATACAAGAGATGGTCAGAGACATCAGACATGATGCAGGAGATGGTCAGAGACTGCAGACATACTACAGGTAGATGGTCAGAGACATCATACATGATACAGGAGATGGCCAGAGACTGCAGACATACTACAGGAGATGGTTAGAGACACTACAGACATGATACAGGAGATGGTCAGAGACTTCAGACATGATACAAAAGATGGTAAGAGACTGTGCAGACATGATACAAGAGATGGTCAGAGACATCCGATAAGATGGGTGGTGTGGTAGGAAGCTGGCAGTGGGATACAGGGGGATGATAAGAAGAAGAAGTAGGATGACAGGGGATAGGGTGGTGGGATGCCAGGAACAAGAGATGATTAGAAGGATAATGATGATGACATGGGCTCAGTAGGTAGCATCATCTGCCAGACGGAATACATATCATCGGTGCTCTGTATATGAGTGAGGTCACCTCACAGGCGGGTGAGAGGTGGGGTACATGAGGATGTTGATGGCGGGAGGCAGGGTGATAGGATGTCAGAGGTTGGGTACAGGGGGGATGAAGATGAGGAGGGGGTGGGATGGTTGGATACCAGGGACAGGGAGATTGTGATGAGGAGGGGGATGAAGATGACAGGGGTGGGGTGAAAGGAAGCTAGCAGAGGGGAACAGGGGGAGATTGAAGATGACACGGGGTGGGGTTATAGGATGTCAGAGGTGGGGTACAGGGGGATAAAGATGACATGGGGGTGGGATGGTAGAATACTAGGGGCAGGGGAATTGTCATGGGGAGAAGGATGAAGATGACGAGGTGGTAGAATACCAGGGACAGGGGGATTGTGATGAGGAGGGGGATGAAGATGACAGGAGCTGGCCTGGTAGAATACCACGGGGCAGGGGGAATGTGATGAAGACGGGGATGAAGATGACAGGAGCAGGGTGGTAGGAGACCAGGGGCAAGGGGGATTGTGATGAGGAGGGGGGTGAAGATGACAGGGGCTGGGGGTGGTAGGAGACCAGGGGCAGGGGGGATTGTGATGAGGAGGGGGATAAAGATGACAGGGGGTGGGGTGGTAGGATACCAGGGACAGGGAGATTGTGATGAGGAGGGGGATGAAGATGACAGGGGTGGGGTGGAAGGAAGCTAGCAGAGGGATACAGGGGGAGATTGAAGATTGCACGGGGTGGGTTGATAGGATGTCAGAGGTGGGGTACAGGGGGATAAAGATGACATGGGGGTGGGATGGTAGGATACTAGGGACAGGGGAATTGTGATGAGGAGAGGGATGAAGATGACGAGGTGGTAGAAAACCAGGGACAGGGGGATTGTGATGAGGAGGGGGATGAAGTTGACAGGGGCTGGGCTGGTAGAATACCAGGGGCGGGTGGAATGTGATGAAGAGGGGGATGAAGATGACAGGGGGTGGGGTGGTAGAATACCAGGGACATGGGGATAGTGATGAGGAGGGGGGATGAAGGTGACAGAGGGATGAAGATGATAGGGGTGGAGTGGTAAGATACCAGGGACAGGGGGATTGTGATGAGGAGATGGATGAAGATGACGGGGTGACATGGGATGCTGTTAGTGTCAGGCAGGATCGTCATGTGTAGTACCTTGAGGCTCGATGATGGCCAAGCACCAGCTCTGACAGGCCCTTTATTAAGGATTAGATCAGAGAGCTGCTCAACCGATGTGGGCATTATCCAAGCTCTGTCTGCGCATGGCAGAAGATCCTCAAAACGTGGCAGAAGGGGAATACATGGAGCCACTCACTGACCTTGTGCTCTTGGGCAGTGCTCAAATGGACGAGAAAACTATTTGTGCACACAGCTGGCTTTTGCGCTGCATTAAAGGCTCTGAGGGCACGACCAGGGGACATTCACACTCCCACACACACAGTAGGGAAATTAGACGGCCTCAAGGCCCCTGTAAGCGCGAGGCCTTAGGTGACTGCCTAATGTGCTTAATTATTGAGCCACCTCTGGCTGCTGAGCCCTGACACCGTGGTCTGTTTACTTGCTTCCATCATCCACTTTCTCTCCTGTCTCCTCGTGTCTGTCCTCCTTTGTCCTCTCCCCCTCCTCTTCGTACCTGTCAGCTAGTTACAGTGCCAGCCCTGCCCCTCCTGCTTCTGAAATAACATCTACATTTTTATAATATCCATTCTGTTTCCTAATTCTGTGTGCTGTGTGTGTGAATTATAAAAAAAAACCTGATTTCAAATTGCCGTTCACGTGACCAGCCACCTCTCTCCTCCTCCCAGCTGATGTCAGCAGGGGATTCTCTGCCCCTTCTGCTGCAACTGTCAGATGGGAAGGGGTGGCTGGTCACATGAGCACCGAGCGGTGCTCTGAAATCAGGTAGAGATGGCATTTTTTTTATAAAAATCGCACATACAGGGGCATACAGCATTAGGAAAGAGAGCAGATAGTATGAAGAGGTCAGAGTGGCTTAACAGTCACTTTAAGTGTGAACAGAGAACATTGTGACTTAATAGCAAAGGACCATAGTAAGCACAAAATGTAAATTCTGTGGTTTGATGTTCCCACAATTCAGACCCATTAGTAATTTAATTTGTTATAAAGTGGTGGCCATTATCTGTTTATGAAAGGCCATATTTAACCATACTCAGAGAACTAATAAATAACTAGCCTAATGCCACGTACACACAATCGGAATTTCAGCCAGCAAAAGACAGATAAGAGCATTTCATCGTAAAATGCGACTGTGTGTAGGCTCCATCGGAATTTAGCTGGCCAATTTCCCACCAGCAAAAATTTGAGAGCAGATTCTCAATTTTCCAGACGGAAAAACTCTCTATCGGAAATTCCGATCGTGTGTATGCAATTCTGATGGAAGCTATTGGCTACTGGCTATTGAACTTCCTTTATCTAGTCCTGTCGTACATGTTGTACATCAGTGCATTCTTAACGGTCAGAATTTGGTGTGACCATGTGAAAGTAAGACAGCTTGAGCGGAATTCCGTCGGGAAAACCATCAGACCTTCTTTCGACCATAATTCTGATCATGTGTACGCGGCATAAGACATGTGTACAAAAGAGTAAACTCTCCTGTAAATCTCTAATGCCTTGTACGCATGGTCGGAAATTCCGACGGAAAAGTTCCAATCGGATTATATTGTCGGAAAATCTGATCGTGTGTGGGCTCTATCGGACTTTTCCGCCAGAAATTCCGACTGAGAAAATTTGAGAGCAGGATCTCATATTTTCCAACAACAAAATCCAATCAGACTTTTTCCGATCGTTTGTAGAGGATTCTGATCGGACAAAGTGCCACGCATGCTCAGATCAAATTAGGAGACCAAAGTTATTGGCTACTAGCCTCAACGTAGTCCCGTCGCACGAACGAACGTCATCACGTTCCTAACTATCGGATTTACCGACAACTCTGTCCGACCGTGTGTGCAACACTAGTTTAGGACAAAATCTCACGGATTCCGATGAGCCCCCCGCCCACAGACCCCGACAACCAACAGCCAGGGTTGTCGGGAAGAGGCCCTTGTCCTCATCAACATGGGGACAAGGTGCTTTGGGGTGGGAGGGCCGTGCGCCCCCCCCTTCCAAAAGGTACCCCCCCATGTTGAGGGCACACGGCCTGGTACGGCTCAGGAGGGGGGGGGGGGCGCTCGCTTGTCCCCACCCCCTTTCCTGGCCGGACTTTTCCACCGGATTATTTGATCGTGTTTTACACTAACTTGAAATGTTATAGGTTTTATTAGCGTACAATGCTTTTATATCTGTACACATCATATTATATCTGTAACACAATAATTATACTCCTGCAGTAGACTTTCTGCAACAAATCCAAATTTCGAAAGGACAAATCATTTTAAGTCTAGATTTGCCCATTTATGATGTCATTTTTCACACCAATTATAATAGAGGTATAAGCAATTATGAAATCACCTTTCAAAATGTACAAGACAGGACTTTGCTTGCTAAACAACTGAAAATTGTAACACATATAACAAGAATCCAAAATGTGAAATAGGATCAGTCAAAGGTGCATGCTGATCGTTTTAACAAATCCAGTATTTAATGAGCTATCACTAGATTGAGTTACAGTATATAAAGGTTTTAACAGCTCACTGGGACAGCTTTGCATGTCAGGGGCAACATTTCCCTTACTTGTTCTGCTCTACATATGTACAAAGAGTGAGATGCTATGCCCAAGCTGCAATAGCTGCTAATCACTTTCACAGTGCTGGTGCCACCCCCCCCCCCCCCCCCACCACCCATATGGTTTCCTGGGCTCTCCTGCTCTTACCGAAAGCTCAGTACCACATTGAAGGGCTTCAAAATGGTGGTCGGGAGGAGACTGAAGAACATATGTACTTCGATCTCCTCTGCCCAGAATAGGACTTCTGGTTTTATAGTGGTCTTTCTGTGGCTGACACAGCTGGGAAAGCATGGAAAGCATGTAATCAAGCAGATCTCTTTTGGAGGTCTACATTAAGAATACCTGTTCACCTTCCCAATACTATTGCATGGGAGTTTGATTACAGAGCTGTAAAGGCTTTTGAACCATCATCTATGGAGGTTTTTGGGTACTGTAAATTGTTAGCAATATCACAGGCACACACAATTTGATTTGACATGCCTAGTATCTACTAACTTGATGCAACCTCAACTTTTCTCTTTTACCAAGAAAGTGGTATTATATTGTGTGTGTGAAAATGTGTTTAATATGCTGCACAGTTGCAACAGTTATTTTTTTTATTCTACAGGTCCTCTGCTTTCAGAAAGTATTTAAAGTTTTGGAGGTTTTAAGTAATTTTATAACCAAAAATTCAGATTTTTACATGTGTGTAAAAAATGAAAACATTGCTCTAGTGCCAAAGTTGTTAAGGTTTCTCTGCAATCTTCAAATTGGATACACTTCTGGAAGCACCAGATGCTTGTGTGCCTTGCCATACTGTGTGGTTTCTTCCACTGACACACGGTCACTACTGTGTACTATTATGATGTAGGGGCTGGATGAAGTAACCACAGAGCTCAGGGAAGGACCAAGTCCTACTATGGAGGCTCTGTAAATTTATAGTTAGGACCGCAGTATATACAAGGGTCCCTTGCCGTGGGCACTGCGGCTTATGCATATATTTGCAAATGTGTGCAAAACCCTCTGTTTTTAACATAATTTGTTAGACAGGTCCAATTTCATTGTTTGGCAGGCTGGCTGATAAGTGTGCTGGGAAATCTTTTGTTTGTTTCTGATGTACATTTCTCTTCCATGTGCACTTTGCTGCAAGAGCCAGTTATAGGTTGGGGTGGTTGTCACTTTTCTATCCAACACACAAAGAAGTTTGTTTGATGTGAACAGGCAGTTGCACTGTAAAAGGAAGATAACTGAAGTATTATGTAGCGGGATAGATGAGTTTAAAGCCTCCTTCATTGTAGGTCCTACTTTGTGACCTAGTCAGGTTACCTGAGAGCAGGTGACAGATGCACTCCGTAGGAATCGGAAGTGCACCACAAAGATAGTGGACCCTAGGACTTACTGCTGCAGATTGTACCCAGGGAGGTTCAGGAACCAGGTCTACTGGATCATTAACACAGATCCCAGTTGGAGCTAGAGCATAGATTCCCCAGGGCGCGGAGTCTAAGAGCCAGCAGGTGTTCACCAGAGCCTCTAGTGGTGAGGATGAACTGCGCTGCAGTCTGGCTCCAGGTCGTGGCTCCTAGGGTCTCACAGCTCATGCTCACAGTAGACTACAGGAGAAGGAAATAGCAGGCTGGAACAACAAGGATAGTGAAGGGATAAGGCAGAGGACAGGGCAACTAGCAGACAGGGACAGCAGAGTACACACCAAAGGCTCAGGGTCACAGGCAGACAGGGATAGTCAGGGACATGCCAAAAGGTCAGGGTCACAAGCAGACAGGAATAGTTGAGAACACGCCAAGGTCAGTAACAGAGACAAATGTTGAGCACACGGCAAGCAGGAAACAGGAAGCCAAACACACAGTGAATACACAATGGTTGATCAGCACCACTGGCTTGCAGTGCACAGGTTAATATAGGGTTCTCTGATAGGGCCTGGGATGCAGCCATGCTTAGAGGAGAGGTTTTAAAAACCACCAGGTGGAAGTGGCTGGCTTCTTAGTCTGACCACATGAGGAGAGGTAATCAGACAGAGGAAGATTACTGCATAACCATGACAGACATCTTTCTAATCAAATGACAGACTTGTTTAAAGTATACATCAGATGCTAGATCTATTTTAAAGGAGTTCTAAACCCTTGTTTTTTTTTGTTTTTTTTTAAATAACAAACATATCATACTTACTTCCACTGTGCAGTTAGTTTTGCATAGTGTGGCCCTGAACCTCGTCTTCTGGGGTCCCCCGGCACCGCTCATGACTCCTCCTCGCATCTGTAAACCCCCCGGGAGAAGCGCCCTGGGGGTACCTTGCTCACGCTCCCGAGTCCAGATTTTGCGTGCACAGACACAGAATGCCGAACTTGGCCCCTTCCCCCAGCGCCCACATCATTGGATTTGATTGACAACAGCCGGAGCCAATGGCTGCACTGCTATCAATCTATCCAATCAAGGGCCGAGAACCCTGGGCAGAGAGGTACAGCGCGTCTCCGCTGAGGGAACGAATGGGCTCAGTTGAGTAAAATGTTTTTTTATCTTAATGCATAGGATGCATTAAAGTGAAAAAACATGAGGGTTTACAACCCCTTTAATAGATCTGTCAATATATGCAGCCTTTACTGAAAATATTGTACAGCTACATTTTTTTTTTATTGGAATGTTACTTATTTGATGTATAAACTTATAACCTAAAGAAACAGGGATGGTGATACCTGATATATAGAGCTGTATTAGAATTCTATTTAATGTCGGCGATCCAGTCAGTATATAGCCACAGAGGAAATGTTCAATAAAATCCACGTGGATGTTTTAAAACTGCATATGGACAATGTTACATGCTGAAGATATTACTAATTTATAAAGTTTGACTGTGTGATTAACTTGATATAAAGATCAATTGTACCTCCTCATGCTCAAATAAACCTGAGCTTTGCCAATGCACACGTATTTCCCATTGAACACAGTTTTTGATGTGTATTGGATTTGGGAATAGTAGCGCCTAACAAGTGCACTGCATATAAAAAAGGAAATTTTGCTTCACGGAACAGATTTGTTTAATTCAAGCAATTGATAAACCACATTTAAGGAGGGCTGTTCTGTTTTAGTGGAGGGTTAATATAATATTTTAATATGTAGGAAAGGGCAAAGGTTTTACAATAATGCACATCTAGTTTTTCCTCTCACTTCAACAAAAAGAATGTAAAAATACTAAGAGAAAAGTGCATAAATAATGAACATATAGTTTATTTCGCACTACAATAGGAATGTTCAAATGATAACAGAAAAAACAGTCATAATGCAAAGTGATGAAAGGTTTGGGATCATGGTAGGCATTGTAGGTATAGTACTGTATATATATATATATATATATATATATATATATATATATTTTATATATATATATATATATATATATATATATATATATATATATATTGTAAGGATAGACATGTCAGTGATTAACAGAAAGTTTTCTACATTAACAAATTGAGTTGTAGGGAGTTAAATAAAATGTATACTGTATGTAGGCACCTTCAGGGTGTGTTAGCTAGCTCTAGCTAGGGGAGTAGGCTCAGATAAAGACATTGTTATTTGGTTCTGCCTAATCAACCAATTTTAGTTCTGCCTAATTGTCTGTGCCTAAACACAGTTCCTGTGTTAGGAGCTGGGACCTGGGAGGTTTTGGAACAAAGACATAAACGGGATTCATTTTAGGGGCATACCGACCTGTGTTTTTTTCTGTTTGCATTCAAGTCCTTATTGAGGATCAGTTTGGACTTCCAAGGCTGTACTGTGTTCATTACTCAAATTATTCATCTGTAGTTCTATACTCTCTATGTTGCTTTTTTCATTCTATACATTTTTAATGCATGCATTGTAAAATGAGAAATAGGATTGCTGACATCAGAAATAGAATATATAAGCAATAAAAGCTCAAAGGTCAAAAATAGTTTTGAAATGTTAACTGATAATAGCAATACCATTTTTCATGGCAGTTGTTAATGATATAAACTATCCTATTTATTTTTAAATAATATGTTTTTATTGGTTCATGCAGAAATAGGGTTAGCAACAGTGTAAACGGTAGCTGCAATTGACAGTTGGACCAATCCTGTTGGAAATGAGAGTGTGACGTATTGATTGCCAGCCTGTTACCATCAGAAACAGTGAGGAGACAAGAGAGTCAAAGGGAGAAGGAAGGAGGTAAGTCATGAATTGGGAGGGAATATGCATGGTGCGCTAAACCAGACCCTAGGACACAGTACCTAATAGGACACCAGCTAAATCAAATTAGGATTATGGTATATGGCCCATCATTGAGAATTCAGGTAGTGAGGGTCGGAACTTGTTGGATCCAAGAGGAAAAGACGAGGGAATTAAATCTTGGCGTGTTCATAAAGATAACCAGGGGGCTCCCTATACTACATTATATTGTTCTTGAGTATAATTTAGATATGTAGTTATATTTTCTGTCTTCATCAGGAGCCATACTATGGTTAACCAGTCCTTTGCATGAGGGACAGTGGAATATCTCATTTGCCTGGGGATTATGATGCACATAGCAGCAAAGAAGAAGCAAACAAAGCAGTGAAGATCATAGGGTCCAGGAGGGAAAGGGGATATAGCTACTTGGGAGTATTAGGTATAGTTGTTCCTGTAACTTGGCAATATATGTCATAGATCTTTTCCCACAGGGGTTTAGTGCATGGGCAGCCCACTATGTAGCATAGTGTTCAGTGAGGCTTTGCAGCAGCAATAGATAGAGTGATTTACTGCAAAATACTATAGAAATGTCTATATATTTTATATTATATAATGTCAGTTCTTGGAAACTAGCTGTAGTAGTTTCATTTATATGTCAGTATATAGTAAAACCCCTATTTTATTTTGCTTGCACCTGATTGGGCATTCTTTTCAAAGTGAAGCCTCACCACCATTGCTACACTCTTAGGAAAATTAGTGCAACTGCACTTCCAAATTGCACGGTCTATTTGCCTTTAGTTAATCCACCCCAGTGCATCGCCATAGCTTTAGTAGCTAGCTTGGAGTGAAGGCAGATAGACAGGATTGATGAATCTATACTTGCAGCAGATGTCACATCACCAGTAAGGATAAATCTTAATATTGGATAGCCATCTCATTTAAAATGGACTTGAATTCTATCCAATTGGTTTCATGAGAAAGATATGATTGCACGGTTTGGACCAATTAGAGATTCCTCAATGATAGTGAATGAAAGGAACTAGTATAACAATGGAGAACCGGGGTGGGGGGGCTACTTCAGGGCAATCTGGGCATAGAGACACCTAAGAGGACACCTGGACATAGAGGGGGCCTGAGCGAGACTTCAGCTATAGTTAATCCCCTGCAAGTGGTAATATTGAATATGTTTGTTGGATGGTAATCTACCCAGTCCATGATTGCTTGAAAATATTGTAAATTTGGTTTTATAGTTCCAGTTCTATTATTTTTGATATCATTGGATACATTGGATACTTTTGCTACTAGTCTTTATTTGTAATTTTTAGGCCTCCAAAGTGTTGTTCTTTGCAATATTTCCTTACCAGTAGCTAAGCTGTTCAGGTTTGTTTCTTTATACAATATATTAATTTTCACCAGCAGTTTGTGATGTGTGTTTCATTGCTGACCCACCACTATAGAACAATAAGTGGATGTTGATTATTAATATTGTCATTAGTTATTCATGTCCCTATTATTATCTGTTTAATTCCCTCCCCCCCCCCATTTTCTTACAGATTTATGTACCCACTAATGCTGAGCTTATTTTTACTTTCTCTGGTCTAACAAAAGGGCAGAATAGGACAAAATTAAGGGAAGGATATAAGGAGCAAGTCATTTTGCTTACAGCTGTCTGTCTAGTTGACTCTCTTATGTGACACTCTTTTGAAAATTATTGTACAATTTGGGGGTGCATGCGCGGACTTGGAGGAGATGGCAGCCTAATCTCCCTGCTCCGCGCTGTCGGACCACGAAAGCCCGGCTAATAAGACACACACCAACACCAGACGCCAACGAGTCAGCTCCCGCAGTGGCGGACAGCATCAGCATCCGGTGGGTATGTTTACTACTCCCCGGAGCAGGCAGCGCAACCACTCCCAGCAGAAAGCCTCCTCTGCCACGGGGAAGGGGAAGGGCAAGATGGCGCCTGACCCGTCGGAGCCGGATGACAACACGTAGCATTCTGAGGACAGTCTGCTGCAGTTCCCCACTAACCTGGAGAGCCCCACAGATGCCGGATTGGAGGCCCTGCTCCAAAAATTCCGCACGATACTCCGCGATGAGATCACTGCGGCCTCTCGTAAGCTGTCTGCGGATCTGGTAAGAGGCCTTAAAGAACTAGGCCATCGCACCAATCAATTGGAACAGAGGATGGATCTGACAACAACGGTTCTGGAGGGGCATGAGGATGAGGTGGAAAGACTGAATGCTGAGTTAGCGGGCCTGCAGGACAAACTGGAGGACTCTGAGAATAGGGCCCGCAGGAATAACCTCCGCATATGGGGGCTGCCCGAGACCATCACTGACCTGCCTTCTTCCAGGAACTGGCGCCTGATATTCCTGCCGAGCGCCTTGAATTTGATCACATACACAGGTCCCTTGCTCCCAAGCCCACTGAGGGTCCTCCGAGGGATGTAATTATTAAGTTTCATTTTTACAGGACCAAGGAACGGCTCCTTCAAGCAGCGAAGGACCTCCCGGACCTCTCCTTTCAAGTTAACCCCTTACAACTTTTCGCTGACCTCTCCCCAGTTATTATAGCTAAAAGAAGGAGCATGAAACCTTACTTGCAGGTCTTACAAGCTAGGGGCGTCCGATATAGATGGGGGTTCCCCTTTAAGCTCTCCTTCTACCACCTTGGCCGCCAGTTTCATGCCCCCTCCTTGCCTGAACTCCAGAAACACTTTCAGGACCTGCAATTTGATCTGCCTCCCTCCCAATCGGAACCTCTGCCGGCTCGGCCTCAAACATCCCGGGCACATCATGGATCCTCACAATCATCCTAGCAGGGGTCTGAGGCCCTCCGATCACTCTAGGCGCAACGGTTCCAGAATACCTCCAAAGATGGTCAATACTGAGCTCTGCTTGATGTCTCCAGTGTGAGTACCTATGGCTTATTGACTGGACACCCCTCTCGGGGCTCATCTAGACTTATGACAAAATGCTGCTCTGCCTCTCTCTTGTCTTCAATCCATATGGACCCTGCGAGGATACGGGGACATTTTGGCCCCCAGGCTCAAGCACTCTATACTGAACTCTAACACCGCCCCCCCTTTTCCTTTTTTTTTTCCTTCTTCTGGGGATGGTTACCCCTTAATGTCCCCCCCCCTCATCTTCAGGCTTGTTATCAATGGCTGGACCCCCAGTTTATTGTTGCCCTGACTGCATGATGACAACACTGAAACTTTGAGACTGTGTTTTCTCCATAGTCGTTTGCTCCCATTTGCAGCCGCATATCACATGTTCTTCCTGTACTTTCCCAATATTTTTTAAATTTATTTTTTCTTCTTCTTGAGACTTTATCCAAAGGTGAACGCTCTAGCCTTATATTATAAGAGGGCACTTTTGACTGGACAATTCCTTGAGGGGTGGGTGGGAGGTGGAGTTGGTAGAGACCATGTCCATTGGCCTCCATGCTGAGGTTTGCACTATGGTGCAGACAGACTTACGAGCCAGATATCTTTGCTCCCCTTGAGTATCCGGGGCAAAGCGGGCTGAGAAATGTTTTCTTGTCTTGTCTGGATCTTCAGGGCCTTGGAGAGGGGGTGGAGTATGGGCATAATCCATACCCACAGCAAAGCCCAGTTTAGTCTACAGTTTAATTTTTGGATCTTGTTGTCAGGTTATCAGCATTAAGTTATAGACTGTTGTAGTTATTAGAAAGGTGATGTTCACTAAATACATAAGATTGTTA
Source organism: Lithobates pipiens (assembly GCF_037356315.1). Classification (NCBI taxonomy): domain Eukaryota; kingdom Metazoa; phylum Chordata; class Amphibia; order Anura; family Ranidae; genus Lithobates; species Lithobates pipiens. Next base: position 155,409,110 of record NW_027507784.1, read on the forward strand.
ATCATGTGCCATTGTTGATACATTTATTAATTCAAATAGTCTACTCTAGAAATATAGCCGGGTGGTCCCCAACGGACTACTGCCCCCTCATGTGTCGGTACTCAGTCCGAACACCGGTTCTGGCCGACTCCCAACCTACTAGAGGGGTTGTCACGTACCTAGTAGGCGAGCCCGGAATGCAGGGAGTGGCCCCTCGTATCCCCTGGCTCAAGAACCCCTTGAGGTGGTAACAGGGATTCAAAAGTTCAGAGGGCACAAGTGCCTGGCAGGTAGAGGCAGGTCCGGATAGTCAGCAGCAACACAGGCAGCAGGTAGATAAGGCTGATGACAATCGGCAGGTGGCAGCAGGCACAAGTGGATGGACTGGCAAGCAGACGATCGTCAGCGGAAACAGCAGGCACAGGAAATCCGAACGGATTGGCAGGAACAGCAGAGTTGGGTACAGGCCGGGTCGGCAGCAGGCGGTCAACACAGTACAAGGGACGAGGCAGAGACGTGGTCAGACAGGCAGGTAGTCGAAGGCAGGCAGCAACGAATCGTGGTCAAGAACAAGCCGGGTCACAGGAATCTAGGCAACAGGTAACAGATAACAGATAGCAGAATCTCTGAACACGCTGTAGACTGGACAGCAAGAAGGGAACGGAGCAGAGTCCTTAAGAAGCCTTTAGGGCGCCAAAACGGTCGCACGACGAGTCAGCGTGCACCCGCGAGTGGCCGTGCGCCCGTTCGTGACCCCGCGCACACGCGTCGCTCGTTCGCGCCGACGCGCACCCGCGTGCGTCCGTTTGCGCTAACACGCGCCAAAGGGGAACGACGGGTTCTCGACAACAGGCTTCTGTGGGTAAATCTCCCGTGTGCGACCGGGACGCCAGGACAGTCGTGACATTGCCCCCCCCCAAGGGGCAGCCTCCGGATGCCCAATTGTGCCATCTTACTCGGGTGGGAGTTCTTAAAGGCACGGATTAGTCTCTTTGCGTGAATGTTGGATTCTGGCTCCCAGGAGTTCTCCTCAGGTCCGTACCCCTTCCACTTAACTAAGAATTGAATCTGGTTCCGTCTCTTCCTGCAGTCCAGTATGGATTCAATCTCGAATTCAATTTCCCCATCGACCATCATGGGTTCTGGAGGACTGGTAATTCTGTCAGCAAAAGGATCCGGGACTGCAGGCTTGAGTAGTGACGCGTGGAAAACTGGGTGGATCCGGAAAGATTCAGGAAGCTTTAGCTCGAATGCCACATTATTCAGTTTCCTCTTGATCGGAAAGGGACCCACAAATTTCGGGCCCAACTTCTTGGAGGGGCAAGACAGTTTAAGATTCAAGGTGGACAACCAGACCTGATCCCCAACCTTGAGATCCAGTTCCCCCCTTCTCTTTCTGTCGAAAACTTCTTTGTTGTACTCCTGTGACTTGGTCAGGGTTTCTTGTAGAAGCCTGTTATTTACTTCAAAGAAGTTAAAGTTCTCCTGTACCGCTGGTACCGAACACTCGGGAAGATTGCCAGACAGAAATAGTGGGTGGAAGCCAAAGTTCGCAAAGAATGGGGATTGCTTGGTGGCAGAGTGGACTGTATTATTGTAGGCGAACTCAGCCAAGGGCAGAAGCGAGACCCAGTCATCTTGGGAGAAGGACGAGAAACAGCGTAGGTACTGCTCCAGTGTCTGGTTCGTCCTTTCGGTCTGGCCGTTGGGCTGCGGGTGGTATGCTGAGGACAGGCAAAGTTCAATTTTCAGAGCTCCGCAGAATGCTCTCCAGAACCTTGAGGTAAACTGCACCCCCCTATCAGATGTGATGTTGGCGGGAATGCCATGGAGTCTCACAATCTCCTTAATGAAGGTCTTGGCTGTCTCTGTGGCTGAGGGGGTGCCTTTCATAGGCAGGAAGTGGGCCATCTTGGTGAGCCTATCGACTATGACAAAAATTGTTGAATAATTCTCCGAAGGGGGTAGCTCAACGATGAAATCCATGGAGATCATCCTCCATGGTCTATCAGGAACAGGCAGTGGCTTCAGCAGACCCCAGGCTCTTGACTTGCTGCCCTTACTCCGAATGCAGGTGACACAAGCCTCCACATATTTCTTGCAGTCGTCTTTCATTCGTGGCCACCAGAATGTACGTCGGAGTAACTCCAAAGTCTTGAATACCCCAAAATGGCCGGCCAACGGATGGTCATGACAGGAGGCCAGAACCAGAGTCCGTACTTCCTGGGGAACAAAGATCTTGTCCTCATGCCACAGAAGGTCATTACTGGATGACAACGGGATACCGGATGGAGGTGTTGTGCCTATGGAAGCCTGCTTAACTTGAGACACTAAGTCCCCCTGGAGCAGAAGAAAGTTCCCCGTAGAGAGAATGGTATCCGTAGACGGCAGACTCTCCGGTTGACTGTACATGCGAGACAGGGCGTCAGGCTTGGTATTCTTGGATGGGGACGGTAGGTAATATGGAATGAAAACCTGGAGAAGAAGAGTGCCCACCTGGCCTGGCATGGTTTCAATCTCTTTGCTGTCTTAAGGTACTCCAAGTTCTTATGGTCTGTATAAACCAGGATCGGGTGGGTGGCACCCTCAAGAAGATAGCGCCACTCCTCGAGTGCTGCCTTTATTGCCAGTAACTCGTGATCACCGACGTCGTAGTTCTTCTCCGCCTTGGACAGTTTGCGGGAGAAGAAGGCGACCGGGTGAAGCAAAGACTTGGGCCCCTGCCTCTGGGACAGTATTGTCCCAACTGCTATTTCCGAAGCATCCACTTCAAGGATGTATGGCAGAGCGGAATCGGGATGTTTTAGGACGGAGGCCGTCACAAATAAATCCTTCAGGATCTTGAAGGCCTCTTGCGCCTCAGGGGTCCATCGGGAACTTCTGACCCTGTTTGGTCAATCCGGTAATGGGAGAGATGATAGAAGAGATTCCCTTAATAAATTTCCGGTAAAAATTAGCGAACCCCACAAACCGCTGAACCCCCTTTTTATCGGAAGGGGCAGGCCAGTCCTGGATTGCAGAGACCTTCTGGGGATCCATCTCAATCCCTCTTACGGAAATGACCAGACCGAGAAACTGGATGCTCTGCCGTTCGAAGACACATTTTTCGGGTTTAGCATACAGGCCGTGAAGACGGAGACGAGTCAGGACCTTCTTGACGTGTTCTCGGTGGTCGGCTAAAGTGGGGGAAAAAATCAGGATGTCATCAAGATAAATAATTACAAATAAGTCAAGGTAGTCTCTAAAGATATCGTTGACAAAGTGTTGAAATGTGGCTGGGGCATTACACAACCCGAACGGCATCACAAGATATTCGAAGTGCCCAAAGCGGGTACGGAAGGCAGTCTTCCACTCGTCACCCCTCCGAATGCGGACGAGGTTGTAGGCACCCCGAAGATCCAGCTTGGAGAATATCTTAGCAGAACCTAGTCTCTGAAAAAGTTTGGGTACCAATGGCAGGGGGTAACGATTCTTAATGGTAATCTTGTTCAATGCCCGATAGTCCACACATGGGCGTAGGGAATGGTCCTTCTTTTCAACAAAGAAAATCCCTGCGCCAGCCGGGGAGGTAGAAGGTCGGATGAATCCCTTCTCAAGGTTGTCATCCAAGTAGGATCTCAAGGTACTCAGTTCAGACTCGGATAGAGGGAAGATTCGAAAGGGATCTCTGCCCCAGGAAGTAGTTCAATAGGGCAGTCGTATGGCCTATGGGGTGGTAAAGTTTCGGCCCCCTTTTTACTGAATACATCTAGGAAATCATGATAGTCCTTGGGTACAGCTTGCCGGGTTTCAGCGTCTGTTTCCAAACAGAGGAGGGCAGAAGAGTCCCTGTTAACAGCTGGGCAACAATGCTGGAGGCAATAGACCGAAGGGAACTCAATCATTCCAGTGGCCCAGTCGATGCGTGGGTTGTGTGCTCTCAACCAAGGCATGCCTAGAATGATGGGGAACAAAGGAGACTTAATGATATCTAGACATAAGAATTCCTGGTGAGTCCCGGCAATGGTAGCAGATAAGGGGGTAGTCTCCTGAGTCACTGGTCCTGATTCCAAGGTAGAGCCATCGGCCAGGAATACTGAAAGCCCCTTCTCTCTAGGTCGAAGGGGAATCTTGTTCTTCAGGGCGAAGGACGAGTCCACAAAGCCACTACACGCCCCGGAGTCAATAACTGCGTGGGTTTGGATAGTCCTTCCTGGAAGCTGAAAAAGAACAGGGACAGCCAGGTGAGAGGTGTTATTAGACAGCACAGGTGAGGGAACAGATGGGATGAAGAGGCACTTACGCATCTTAGCTGGGCAAGTGCGAACAAAATGTCCTGGTTCTCGGCAATACAGACAGAGGTTACCGGCCCGGCGACGTTGACGTTCCTCTGGAGTCAGGGATGGACGGAGTAGCCCCAGCTGCATAGGTTCCGGAGGATCCAGTGTGACTGTGGCAGGAGCAGAAGGAGCTGAATGAGTGGAGCTAGGCACCCGTGGCAACATCCAGACGGGGCGGCTAGCTGCGGTGGAACGCTCTTGGCAGCGCTCTCTCAGACGTCTGTCTTTTCAATTTGGACCGAAATGTCTATCAGAGCTTCCAAAGTCTCAGGAATGCCTACACGTGCCAGTTCGTCCTTCAGAGGCTCAGACAGACCCATGCGGAATTGGTATCGCAGGGCTGCGTTGTTCCAGTCCGTGTCAGAGCTCCAGCGTCGGAATTCCGACACGTAATCTTCCACAGGCCTGCGACCTTGTTGCAGGGCGTGTAAGGCTGCCTCTGCGGTCGCAGCAAGTTGGGGGTCCTCATAAAGTCTAGACATCGCCAGGAAGAAGGTGTTTAGAGTGTCTAAAGACGGATCCTTTCGTTCCAGTAGACGGTGTGCCCAGGCCTGTGGTTCATTCGTCAATAGGGAAATGACGAACCCCACTTTGGTTGCCTCAAGGGAGAAGGTCCTTGGTTGCAAGGCAAAATAGAGCTCACAGGAATTGCGGAAGGCTCTGAACTTATTCCGGTCGCCCGCAAATCGTTCCGGAGTAGGGACCCTGGGTTCGGGTGGCATCATCACTACTGATGGCAGGGCATGGGCCCCAGGGGCAGCTGGCGAGGTAGCAGATAGCGCCTGGACTTGTTCTTCCAATCTGCCATAACCTTCCTGTAGACTCTTTACCGCCTGGGTAAGGCCAGCAAGGTGGCGGCAGAGCTCGTCCATAGGGGAGGCTCCCTGCGCAGGCTCGGACATAGCTGTCCAGTACTGTCACGTACCTAGTAGGCGAGCCCGGAATGCAGGGAGCGGCCCCTCGTATCCCCTGGCTCAAGAACCCCTTGAGGTGGTAACAGGGATTCAAAAGTTCAGAGGGCACAAGTGCCTGGCAGGTAGAGGCAGGTCCGGATAGTCAGCAGCAACACAGGCAGCAGGTAGATAAGGCTGATGACAATCGGCAGGTGGCAGCAGGCACAAGTGGATGGACTGGCAAGCAGACGATCATCAGCGGAAACAGCAGGCACAGGAAATCTGAACGGATTGGCAGCAACAGCAGAGTTGGGTACAGGCCGGGACGGCAGCAGGCGGTCAACACCTCACGACCAACTGCAACCTCATTATGTGGAATATTTCCATTTCAAATCTCATTCAGAAATTTTGCTTCTTTAAATCAGATTGCTTTCTCTTACTTGTCTGTTCTATTCTTCCTATCTCCTCCTCTTTTTCGTGGGTCCACGGGGTGCGCGCTCGGGGGTTTGGTCTATCGCCTGTTGCCAATACCACCATGACACTAAATTGGTTATCCCTGAATGTTCAGGGTATGAATTCCCCAATGAAGAGGGTAAAGATTTTCAAATACTTGAGGAAGCAGTGGATTGATATCGCATGCCTACAAGAAACTAATTTTTCAATGACCTCCTCTGCTAAGCATTTTGATGCTCAGTTCCCTCAGGTGTTTTTTAGGCTAATGCTCCAACCAAACAAAGGGGGGTACTCATAGCTTTCCGCAGATCAATCCCTTTTAGTTGCACTAAACAGATTGCAGACCCTGATGGCAGATACCTGCTATTACAAGGCACTATCCAAGAAATGGAGGTCACAATTATGACCTACTATGCCCTGAATCTAAACCCAGGACCTTCCCTGACCCACGTCTGTAACCTGTTGGCTTCCCATTGCAGGTGCACCCTTTTCCTTGCGGGCGACTCTAACCTAGTTCTAAACCCTTCCTTGGACAAATACCCATCAGAGAAGGTGGCCCCACCCTCAGGGACAAAAAAATGTATTCGCTCTCTACAGACACATGATTTGGTCGATCTCTGGAGGGAGTGTCATCCGCAGGGTAGAGATTACACCCACTATTTTCACCCCCATCACTTGCACTCCAGAATCGACCACATGTTGAACGTGTCTTGCGCTGGTCCCGTCAGAGGTGGTATGCTAAAGCGAACAAACCTAATCGAATGTTAGTGAATAGACTTCGTACCTTCGCCCCCAAATTTACCCCTATCACCTTACGTAATCGGCACAATGTTCTTACTAGTAATCCCAAACGCATATTAGAAGAGTTTTGCTTCCGCCTAACAAAATTATACACAGCACAGGAGCAACCTACTGCTCAAGATACCGCTGACTTTCTTAGCAACCTTGCACTTTCAACCATGACGGAAGCGCATGTCGCCCTCATGGACCAGGATATACAGGTCTCGGAAGTCCTCCAAGGTATAAAAGAACTCAAGTTAGGAAAGAGACAAGGACCGGATGGCTACACAGCGCTCTACTACAGAAATCTAGCTGTGGTAATAGCGCAGCATCTAACAGCCATGTATAACTCCATTAGAAATGGTTCCTCCTTTACCCCGGACTTATTGACAGCAAACATAGTAATGATCCCTAAGCTGGACCGGGACCACTCCTCTTGGGCCAATTTTAGAACGATCTCTCTTATTAATATTGACATGAAAATTTTGACAAAAATTTTGGCGAACCGCTTAAATTATTTTCTCTCCCGACTAATTAGAAAGTATCAGGTCAGCTTCATACCCCAGAGACAGGCAGGGGATGCAGTTTGGCGCATATTGCAACTCCAACACATAGCCAACACATGCTTACTGGAGTCCATGCTCCTGTCTCTGGACGTGAACAAGGCCTTTGACACTTTGTCATGGCATTACCTCCTGTCTGTCCATTATCTCCTCTGCTCCTTGTCTTGGCATTGGAGCCCCTGGCGGAGGCGATCAGAACACATCCCGACTTCAGGGGCATCGAGGTAGTGGGCTGCTCTCATAAAATATCGCTGTTCGCCGATGATATCCTTCTGACGGTCACCTCTCCTAGAATTACCCTACCAAATTTGCAATTGTTGTTGGATACCTTCGGCTCTATTTCGGGGCTCTGGGTCAACCCCTCCAAATCTAAGGCTCTGTCGGTCAACCTATCGCCGGGTTTGCTGCGAGACTTGCAAACGGCGTCCCCTTTTCAATGGGTCACCTCACTGCCCTACCTGGGTATCCATCTTACTCCAACGTATTCTGGTATATATCAGGCGAATTTCCCCCCATTGTTTAAAAAATTAACAGATCTGTTGTCATCCTGGTCCAGTATGCCCCTATCATGGTTTGGCAGAATTACAGCTATCCAAATGTCCTATTTTCCGAAACTATTATATTATTTTCGGGTCCTACCGGTCCCGATCCCGTCGCATATACTTTGCATCCACCAAAACAAGATTCTGCACTTTATCTGGAGATCATCTCGTCCCCGCATAGCTAAGCAGATAATGTTCGGTAAACGAATAAACGGCGGCCTCTCAGCCCCCAATTTACGGACATATTATATAGCGGCCAATATAGCCCCGCTTTCATGCCTCCACGAGACATATCAGCTCCCGCTCTGGGCCACGATTGACCTAGTAGATGTTGACCCTATCCCTGTCGCCTCACTCCCGTGGCTCCCCCCCAGCGCTTCGCCCAACCATGGGGCCTTTTATGGCTCACACGCTGCGAATATGGGACTCAGTGAAATATTCGGCGGGACTGATTTCCCCCCACCTTCCCCTATTGCGGCTCTTGCGCTGTCCACTCTTCCCTCCAGGTTATGACAATCCCTTACAATTTTCATGGTGGACCTTGAATGGATTCATAGATGTCCATTCATTGCTCATGCCCACGAGAATCATGGCGTTTGGGGCTTTACGCACCTCTCACAATATTCCCTTGCGAGAACATTATAGTTACTTGCAACTTCGCCACTTCCTCCAGAGCCTGATAAAATCCCATCCTACGCCTTATGCCCTGGCTTCCTTTGAGAGACTTTGTAGATCCAGGCCCCTGGCTTGATATCATTGATCTACTCGGCTGTGATATCCACGAAGAAACCCCCACTTCATACCTACCATCTTCAATGGGAGAGGGAGTTAGGGAGTGGGTTGGACCCTGAAGACTGGCAGGCGATGACGTTGGCAATATCTAAGTGTTCCACTAATGTGTTAATTTTAGAAAACACCTATAAAGTGCTGTATAGATGGTACTATACGCCAGTGAGGCTTCCGAGGATGCTCTCAGAGGGGCTCTATGGCGCATATCTGGTGGACGTGCCCGCAGGTGTGCAGATTGTGGGTCAGGGTATATGCACTTCTCCGCGATTTGTTTCCTGTCAACCTTAAAAGGAACCCATATGAGGCACTACTGGCCAAGCACATAGCCGAACTAAAACGAACCGAACGACAACTCGCGCAACATCTTTTTACTGCAACTAAGCTGACAATTGCAAGAGCATGGAAAACCCCCACGTTGAGTTTTGAGGCAGTCAAAAACCGTCTGAACGATGTCATGATTAATGAGAAATTAACGGCTGTCCTTTCCGACAAGCACACTAAATTCCTCAAGGTTTGGCAACCCTGGATTGCATACCATCATCCCTCTAGATTTGATGTAGCATTGCTGTCACTGTAAAGGCCTTGTTGCGCTCGCCCTGTGGACCCCGTTTCCCCCCCTCTTTTCTCCTGCCCCCTTTCCTCCTTCGGCCTTCCTCCTAGCCATGCGCTACTTAACTTCCTTCCCTTGCATCCCTACCATTTCTCACTATTCTTCTGACTCTCTTCCTCACATGCTCTTTTCTTTTCTCGACTCTTCTTTTGAGGATGCTAACTTTCAGGTAATAATGGGGTGTAATACACGATCCCGTCACAGGCTTATAGGATCCCTAACATGACACGGGACCAGGATAGTCAGATTTTTAGATACCGTCTGACTGAATTTAGTTATAGACCTTTGTTTTCTGGTTCTTTTGTACTGATAAAGGCCATTAGGCCCTGAGTTGTACTGTTTATTGACTGTATCAAAGCCCTGTTGTAAACCTGTTCTGTTGGCAAACATGACAATAAAAACTTTTGTAATATAAAAGTATTGTACAATTAATGTCTTTATGTGCATACTGTATATATTTATTTGTATGCACACATAAAAATATATCAATGGACATACTCACATATGTTTAGTATTAACAGTTAGAATCCATATTACAAAATATTATATGCACATGAACAGTACTCGTTATATTTCAATAAACCAGATTTTTTTTCAACAAAATATTTAGCAAACAGTTAATGGGTTAAGGTGATATTCTAGATCCAAAATATATAAATTTGAGCAGCCGCCATGAAGTCTAAAACCAAATCCCCCTCCCGTGGCTGAGCTCTTAGACTGTTGATTTATTAATGATTATGATTTTAAGGGCTTGGATGGAAATGTCAGTTTTCATGGCCTGATTTTGGAGAGGATGGTTGACTTGAGCTGTAATGTGGTTGGAATTAAAAACAAAAACCCTCACTATTAATTTCCAGCCTTCCTCATTTTAACCTGTGTAGAAAACTCTACAGTATGTCTAGCTGAAATGTGTTTTCTTGTATTTATGAAAGTATATATTGTTTATAACATATGTGCAATACACTATTGTCACAAAGAAAACCAGAGCGTATTGTATCTCTAGTGAACACATATTTCAAGCAATTGTGCCTTTAAAGAATATGCTTAGTACATAACTTTCCATAAAGTGTCATTGCTGGTATCCAACACTTCTTGGTGTGTCAGATACCTGGTTCCCCCGCTGAGAGCTGTGGCTGCTCTTTCCAATCACCATGTCAGAACATAGTGATTGGAAGAACAGGATGAAGTAGATATCGCAATATACCCCAGCTGAAAAGTGTGAACTGAACCTTAATATACAATCTTTGTTTTACAAATAAACATTTAATACATAACAATGGATTCCCAGAGTGCTAAAAATGTTGTAAAGAGAGAGCATGGCACAAGTTGCACCCTTTTAGGCATCATGTGTTTCATTGAAACCTCTGGCAGAGACTGTGCGCTCCAATAACAACAGGCTTTTTTTTTACAACCATTGCATTTAGTCATTATAGTGTATAAAAATATATATACAATCACTATACAGTAAAACGTTGGATTGTGAGCATAATTTCTTCTGGAAACATGCTTGTAATCCAAAGCACTCACATATCAAAGCAAATTTCCCCATAAGAAATAATGGAAACTTAGGTGATTCGTTCCACAACCATTTATTCATAAGTCCTTAAGTTTATAGTCCATATAAAAAGATTCACGCAATGTGAAAGGTTGTGTAACCATAAAATGTCCATCCACAAATGACTGCCTCCACAAGGGGATTAGAAGCAAAATCCAGCAGGAGCTACAGTGCCTTGCAAAAGTAAACAAAAGGGATAACTAATGCACGCAACCTCACTAAGATAAATAACAGAAGCTGCCAACATAAAAAGTGATCTCACACAGAAAAAGTTAAAATAAATTAAAGTCGTATGTGGTGCTACCCATCCTGGGAGGATCCCAAATAATTAATAAAAATTAGATAGAAAACTGAAATAGGTAAGTATATAAAAAATATAAAAACTATATAAAAATATATATAGAAAACCCAATCTTCTGTAGCAATCTTCTAAAAAATAAATAAATATATAACAGCAGTGCAAAATAGCAACAGTGCAAAATGACCTGTAAACTAAAGTGCAATATGCAATAGATGTGCGAATAATCCTAATATTGATTCTTCTGTTTGAACCTTAAAGTGCATAAATATTCAATAAATTTCCAGTGCATAAATATTCAATAGATTTCCAATATTCAATAAATAAAATGCAAACACAATATTAAAGTGCAGAAGTCAGACAATGTTGTGCAAATATTCAAATTTGTGTATCCAACGCATAAATGTGCTGAGTTTCCTTAAAGTGCAATTTGTGGAAAAAAAAAAAAAAAGAAGAAGAAAATTCCTAAATCCAAATCCAAACAAAAAATTGTCTTAATATTTTTCAAATACTGGATAAAACCACATAAACTTCTTCATAAAAGTTCATTTAGAGATTTAGTTAAAGTGTCAAAACTTAGTGCAGTAGATGTTCAAACAGTGCCAATTCATGCATCCATTGTGATTCGTGCAGTCAGGGGTGCGACCCCCTGTTTACCCCAGCCTCTCACGTCAATCAGCAGCCTCTACAGGCCTAGTTGTGCTGTATAGTACTGGCTGATGCTCCCAATCAGCCGATCGATCTCCTAAAGTTAACCTTTCTTAAATCGATCCACATCGGTAATTCGATCTCAGCAGGTCACAAATCAGAGTTGAGATAAAGAAGGGATAAGGGGCTCCAATGTGTAATACATCAATAAATAATTTTATTTCCACACAGTATCACTTACATTAAAAATCGGTAAACAACGATGAAGACGCGGGGTACTTCCGGTCTAGGCCGCGACCGGAAGTGACGGTGACACCTGGCTCCCCTCTAACGCATTGTGTCACTGATCACATAAGTGGGTACACAACATACTACTTGAATTTATTTTTACTTTTTAGTGCCTTGCAAAAGTATTCACCCCCTTGGCATTTTTCGTGTTTTGTTGCCTCACAATCTGGAATTAATGTGGATTGTTTGAGGATTTGCATCATTTAATTTACAGAACATTCCCACAACTTTGAATATTTTTTTTGTTTTTATTATGAAGCAAACAATAAATAGGACAAAATAACAGAAAAATTCAATGTGCATAACTATTCACACCCCTAAAGTCAATACTCTGTAAAGCCACCTTTTGCTGCTATCACAGCTCCAAGTCGCTTTGGATAAGTCTCTATGAGCTTGCCACATCTTACCACTGGGATTTTTGCCCATTCCTCCTTGCAAATCTGCTCCAGCTCTTTCAAGTTGAATGGTCTGCGCTTGTGAACAGCAATCCACACATTTTCTATTGGATTGAGGTCTGGGTTTTGACATTTACATGTTTCCCCTTAAACCACACAAATGTTGCTTTAGCGGTGTGTTTTCCTGCTGGAACCTCCGTCCTAGCCTCAAATCACACACAGTGGTACAGGTTTTGCTCAAGAATATCTCTGTATTTAGCACCATCCATCTTTCCCTCAACTCTGACCAGTTTCCCAGTTCTGACTGCTGAAAAACATCCCCATAGCATGATGCTGCCACCACCATGTTTCACTCTGGGGATGGTGTTCTTTGGGTGATGTGATGTGTTGGGTTTGCGCCAGACATAGTGTTTTTTTTATTTGATGGCCAAAAAGTTAAATTTTAGTCTCATCAGACCAGAGCACCTTCCTGCATACATTTTGGGAGTCTTCCACATGCCTTTTCGCAAACTCAAAATGTGCCATTTTGTTTTTTGCTGAAAGTAATGGCTTTCTTCTGGCCACTCTGCCATAAAGCCCAACTCTATGGAACGTACGGCTTATTGTTGTCCTATGTACAGATACTCCAGTCTCTGCTATGGAACTCTGCAGCTCCTCCAGGTTTACCTTAGGTCTCTGTGCTGCCTGTCTGATTAATGCCCTCCTTGCTGGTCCGTGAGTTTTGGTGTGCGGCCGTCTCTTGGCAGGTTTGCTGTTGTGCCATGTTCTTTCCATTTGGTTATGATAGATTTGATGGTGCTCCTAGGGATCATCAAAGATTTGGATTTTTTTAATAACCTAACCCTGACTTGTACTTCTCAACAACATTGTCTCCCTTACTTGTTTGGAGAGTTCCTTGGTCTTCATGACAGTGTTTGGTTAGGGGTGCCTCTTTCTTAGGTGTTGCAGCCTCTGGGGCCTCTCAAAAAGGTGTGTATATGTAATGACAGATCATGTGACACTTAGATTGCACATAGGTGGACATGATTTCAATAAGTATGTGACTTCTGAAGGTAATTGGTTGCACCAGAGCTTTTTATGGGCTTCATAACAAAGGGGGTGAATACATACGCACATGCCGATTATCAGTTTTTTATTTCTGAAAAATAGTTTTATGTATATATTATTCTATTTTTACTTCACCAACTTAGACTATTGTGATCTGATCCGTCATATATAATTCAGATTAAAAAAACATTGAACTAAAGGCTGTATTGTAACAAAATAGTTAAAAAGCCAAGGGGCTGAATATTTTTGCAAGGCATTGTAGAAAGTATAAAAGAGAAGAGAGGCTCCTCTGTGTAGCAATATGGTTACATTTAATGAAGGAACTCATTTGGTTGATGATTAAAACAGGCACATTTAAGTATGCAGCTATCCGGGTAAAGCTGTCCACATAGATCATCCTCCCCACCTCCGGCTCTCACCACTATTAGTTTGCAATCATGACAGGGAAGACTACCCTGCAGTAGAGTGATCTGAAAGTGAGCCTTGAAGTGCTAGTGGAGCGCAGGGTGCAATGGATAATGTGGATGGCAGTGGCAGTGCAGAGGATGGATTCTGTGGACAGCTTTACCCCGGATGCCTGCATACTTAGATGTGCCTGTTTTAATCATCAACCATGTGAGTTGCTAAATTGTGTACCTTTATTAAATGTAACCATATTGCTACACCTAGAGGTGCCTCTCTTCTCTTTTATACTCAGTTGTAACATGACTCTACTTGTATATCAAGACATTGCTCGTTTATCAAGTCAAAATTCATATAAAAAAACCTGTTTTGATTTTTGCAGCTTTCTTTTACAACTCTTGCAAAATATTTGTTGATCAGAAAGTTTGATATAATCTTCAGAGAGAACCTCTTGTCACTATATAATGTTCTCAAAATCTCATCCAGTAGGTAATTCTCTGATCTGTACGTAAAGGTTAAAAAATGTATTATTGTTTAAAACAAGCCCTATGCCTGGGGGGTTATGTCACACGAGGATGTCACTTTGCGTTTTTATAGATGGTGTGACACAATTATTAGCAAATGTGTATTAGGTTTTTGAAAAGAAAGGTTACGTACTGTACATTTCGCTTTAATCCCTAAATGACTGCTCTATCTTGGTATGACCCCACTTTGCGAACTCCTCTGGAAGAGTGTTAGTTTTTTCTTTCTATCCTAGGGGCCTGATGTATTACTGTGTTGTGGCATGACCCAGTTCGTGAACACCTCTGCAAAAGGTATCAGTTCTTTATCCTAGCTTAGCACAGTCACCATGGCTTATATCAACTGCTTCATAATTGTGAGAAAAATAACTGAATACCCTATGAATCTACAGATTGTATCAGTGGGCAGAATTGTTCAGTTTGCAATAAAGCTGCTCTTCTACCTGCACTCCAGAAAATATTTAGCGATTTAGTGTGGTGGGTAGCATCACATATACATGCACACACACGTTAGGCATTACCCAAATTTAACTCCTTCCCCCTTCTAGAGCATGTCCCATAAATAATGTTTTTACCTTGCTTCTGTTGCAAGAAAACATCTTTATTGCTTTATGTTACATGACCACCATGCTTGTAAAATTCTTGCTGGAGCAGCTGCTGGAAGCTCAGTTCCTACTTTCAGGAACTACATCTCCAAGGATTTCTTTCCTCACACAGTGGGTGCACATGCTCTTATGAGTCAAGGCATCAGCTTTAATTTGCTGGGGAAAAAAAAAATCAATGTACAAATTTAGAGTGGGAAAGAGAGGGGTGAGGAATATGCATTTTATAGTCCAGCTGGCAGAGATGACAACGCTGCTTAAGAATTCAGATCAGAGCAAGTACTCTGTTGTCAATTCAAACAGGCAGATCAATAGGTCTTTTTTTGTACTTGCCAAAAGAAATAAATAAAATATGGGCAAATGTTCTTATATTTCATGTACGAGATATGTTTTTTTGATTTTTTTTTATCTATTTGACCCTGACATACACTTTAAAAAGTTAAAATAATAGGATTTTTGTACTCACTATAAAATCCTTTTCTTATGCCCCGTACACACGGTCGGAATTTCCAACGAAAAATGTTCCATGGGAGCTTTTTGTCGGAAATTCTGATCGTGTGTAGGCTCCATCAGACATTTTCCATCGGAAATTCCGTCGCACAAAATTTGAGATCTCAAATTCTCCAACAACAAAATCTGTTGCTGGAAATTACGATTGTGTGTACACAATTCCGAAGCACAAAGTTCCACGCATGCTTGGAATCAAGCAGAAGAGCTGCACTGGCTATTGAACTTCATTTTTCTCGGCTTGCCATACATGTTTTATGCCACCGTGTTCTTTACGTTTGCAATTTCCGACCAACTTTGTGTGACCGTGTGTATGCAAGACAAGTTTGAGCCAACATCCGTAGGAAAAAATCCATGGATTTTGTTGTCGGAATGTCCGATCAATATCCGATCGTGTGTATGGGGCATTAGAGTTCATTGAGGAGCACAGGAACTTTTAGGTGAAAGACAGATTGCCCCTACAGGAAAAATGGACCCTGGCAAACAAAGAAAGCCCAGGATAACCCCTCCCACTGCCAGCATGTTTCATTTTTGTAGAAAAGAAGAGCATAATCATAAGCCCAAAAGGGGTGTGATCTGTGTACAAATTTACAGCCTTTTGATAAGGGCACAGAAAGTGTGCTGGTGGAAAAAGAAGTATACATAGATGGAACTGTCCACTACAAGGGATGTATTTGCATGGTTAAAACTTGGATATGCATACATTTATGCAGTGAGACTTATGGCACATATGGACTTATTGTTTAGAGTTACTGATGTATGTGTAATTTATTTGAATGGTTATGTTTTTATTATGGGCACATGGCACTTCTGTTCTGGTCTTATTTTTAAAAGAAATAGCTCCACTTTATTTTTGGTTTCCTTAGTCATTAGTGTTATTTATTGCACTTTATATTTCAATAATATTTATAACATTTTTATACATATAAAAACATTCCATTTCAATTCAATTCCATATAAATATATACAAGCTTATACAAAACATTCATAATAAACAAAACATAAAACACAATCAACATAGACATGAAAGGAAAATAAAAAACAGCATTTTAGCTTGTACATGATTGGATGGTAAAATCAGCACAGCTTCCACTCATTTCAGATCTACCCCTCAGATTTAGAGCGACGGCACGTCCAAGTGCACTTTGAAGTGCACTTACAGTGCAAAGTGGATTTGCCTTTTCGTAAACAACCCCAATTGTATTTTATTCTTGAAGTAAAGTGCAATATATGCTATGAAACAAATTTACCAAATTGTCTTGTTAAGTAAACTATTTAATAAAGTAAAGAAAATCCAGAATTAATACAATAATTGTCCATGCAGTTCATAAAGAATCAATTTACATAAGTCCATTTAATGCTTGACCACCAATGTTGAATGGCTTAACAACACGCAGGAGTGTAAGACCACCACCATGGAAGGGGGGGGGGGGGGCTGCTTACCAGAAAGCCAACCTCTACATTATAGGAGACTAGACAAATGCCGTCATCAGGGTAACTATTTTGTGACATCAACCCGCACACTGCGATTGGCGGGTGTCACTTTTTGTGCATTTTTAATCAATGCTTGTGAGTATTACTGGCAAGCCTCTTGAAGCTGCAGCTAGGGAGAGTGGTCTCTGT
Organism: Lithobates pipiens; assembly: GCF_037356315.1. Taxonomy (NCBI): domain Eukaryota; kingdom Metazoa; phylum Chordata; class Amphibia; order Anura; family Ranidae; genus Lithobates; species Lithobates pipiens. The sequence goes on from NW_027507784.1 coordinate 155,425,924, forward strand.
GGCACGGTTCTTTGGTGTGTCTCTCGATGTCAAGGTTGAGCCTGGGAGAGTTTGATTATTTATGCTTGTCTCCAATAATGTGGAGGTTAACTTTCTGGTAAGCAGCCCCACCATTCCCCTTCTATGGTGGCGGTCTTACACTCCTGAGTGGTGTTAATCCTTTCAACATTGGCAGTGGGGCATCAGATGGACTTATATACTGTATATGGATTCTTTATCAACTGCATGGTCAATTATTGTATTAATTTTTGGACTTTATTACATAGTTTACTGCATGAAACACTTTGGTGAATGTGTTTCATAGCAGATATTGCACTTTACTTCAAGAAGAAGAAGAAAACACAATATATTATTTATTGATATTTACTGTTTTATGATGTGGTACAGTATATTAACACTGTGGTTATTGAATAGCACTATGTTTCAGAGCACAAAGCACTTTGTATACGAATAATCAATTATTGGTCATTTGTTTTTGATATAATGTTTATTTTGTTTTTGTGATTGAACAGCGCTCTATTTTCTATTACATTGTCTTAGCTATCTTGTATTTAGATATAGTGGCTACAGCAGTCTGGCTTTGTAATAAACATCAAGCGCAGTTGGATTTTTTGTTTTTAATGTGCAAAAGGTGATGGCTACAAAGAATACTACCTTGTGGGTGAGTAGAGAGAGGAATATATCTAATGTTTTTCAAACAGTGGTTTTTGAAGCGCAGAGGGAACCAGGTTTAGATGCCTCAAAGTCATAGGTAAACAGATATGGAGAGCTACATATATGACTGCCAGTTCAAAGGTCTTAACTAGGGGTGGGAGGCCATTTTTCTCTCAAACAAGATAGCAAGAGTAGAAACCTTGCCCTTGACATTGCTGAGAGCCAAACGCTGGTCCAAAGCCAGCTGCAGGAAGGAGAGGTTTCCTCCTATGAAGAATTTCTAGGGTGGAAGGCCTGAGGTTCAAACCTCTAAAGTATGCCTTCCGAGTCCAATCATCCTTGTGGGAAATACTCTTCCTAGGTTTATCATCATAGAAATCACAGATTCAAAGATGCTCCGGTCTATCAAAACCTGTGTTTCAGCAACAACACTCTTAAAGCCAGTGACTGAGAAATATGATGGTAAATCGGTTCTTGAGAAATAAGATACTAATGATCTGGTAAATCACACAGAGCCCCTACCTGTCTTGATTGGACTACCTTCAAGAATATGGAGAGAAGAGGGGCATATAGCTGTCCCTGTCCCGAAAGCTGTTATATTCAATGCTTAGTAGGGTGATCCGGACAATCCTACGCACTTTGGTCTCTGGATTCCGGTATATTTACAACAAGAAATCTTTGATCTCCAAAAGAAAGGAAAGTGGTCTCGGCAGAGGCACCTGAATGTTAATAAGAAGCAAAGAAATGGGTTGTTTTCTCTCCAGATGTCGCGGCTGGGAGGAAGGGGAGAGAAAACCTCAGGAGAAAGTTAATTTTATTTCTGCCATTCGTAAAATAGGGGGTGAGATTGCAAATGATCAAAATGAAATTAAAGACTTTTTTTCTCTTTCTATAGTGATCTGTATCAGAGCAAGGCTGCATATTCTATGACACTTCTTAGAGATTTTTTGGGCACTTTAAATTTGCCTTCGCTCTCTAGTGTGGCTAGAGAGTAACTCAATGCCCCTCTGACTCTGGAGGAGTTAAGACGGGCAGTGTTAGAAGCCCCAAACAATAAAGCCCCAGGTTTAGACAGGTTACTGTCAGAAGTGTATAAATACTATGGGGATATTCTGTTACCGGAATTACTGAAGATGTTTAACCATGCATGGGAAACCTTTAACCCCCCTGACGGTATTCCCGTGTCTGGCTCGGGGTGTAATTTTTATGCCAAAAGCGGTAACCCGGAGCCAGACTCGGGACCGCATCACTGGATCCAGGAGGACGCTTGCTTACCTTCTCCCCTGGATCCAGCGATGTCCCCCCACTGTACGAGCGAGCTGTGCTCCGCTCAATCTATCACATCGCCGGGCTCCGTTCCCTGCGAGCGTTGCGACGCACGGGGACAGAGATCAGCGCCAAATTCAAAAAGTGAAACACTCACTATACATACAGTATAATGTAATTTTACAGATTACATTGCTGTATGTAATTATTTCACATCCCCCTTGTCCCTAGTGGTCTGCCCAGTGTCCTGCATGCAGTTTTATATAATAAAAACTGTTCTTTCTGCCTGGAAACTGGAGATTGTCCATAGCAACCAAAACTATCCCTTTACATCAAAAATGATTTTAGACCAGCTAGAAAACAGCGATAATAAATTGTAATCACTTGCAGAATTGAGCGACAGCGATTTGTGGGGCGAACCATCATCAAATATTGAAAAGTAATGACAGTGACAATTCTGCAACTGAGCAAATTTCAGTGTTTTTGATTTGATTACATTATTGAATAATTTTTTTTATTGTTATATTATTATTTGGTACAATTATTTATAATTATTTATTATATTATAATTTATGATTTCATTTTTCAAACTTTATCATAGCCGGGATGTCTGCTAGACTCTGGTTTGGACAGATTTAAGTGAGTTATTGCTAAGAATTACAGGACTACACTATAAAACGCCTAATTTTCATGCAAAATAATTGTACCGCTTTTAGCACCTAAAATCCGAAATAATCGTACCGCCAGGGAGGTTAAACTTACGGATTCTATGAATGAAGCTTATATTATAGTGCTACTAAAGTCAGATAAGGATCCTTTGGCTCCGGAATCTTATTGCCCAATATCGTTAAACTCGGATGCTAAGATCCTGGCCAGGATCCAGGCAGCTAGATTGGGTAGAGTTATGCAGGGATTGATCCATCCAGGTCAATCTGGTTTTATACACACTAAGTCTACATCGATAAATTTGAGGAGACTTTTCTTAAATATGCCATTACCAGCAGACAACCTGGGGAGGAGGGCTATTCTGTCACTCAACGCTGTGAAAGCATTCGACAGCATCGAGTGGACATACATGTGGGAGGTACTAGATAGGTTTGGCCTGGGACATAACTTTATACAATGGATCAAGCTTCTATACTCTGACCCAAGGGCTTGTATGCAAATTAATGGGCTAGTGACAGAGTTCTTTTCATTATCAAGAGGCATCAGACAAGGGTGCCCATTGTCCCCATTATTGTTTATACTGGCTGTGGATCCGCTAGCAGAAGCGATTCGACAATCAGAGGATATTTGTGGGTTTATTAGAGGGGTAAGGAATGAAAAGATATCATTATATGCGGACGACGCACTGTTGTTCCTTGGTGATACAGACATTTCCTTGATATCCTTAATGACCCTTATAAAAAAAAATTTGGCTCATTCTCAGGCTTTACTATTAATTGGGACAAAACGGTCCTATTCCCACTTGATGAAATCAGTTTTAATATACCGAAGGAGGCCCAACAAATTAAGGTAGTGAAATTTTTTAAATATTTAGGAATAGGGATATACCCAAGGTTGAAAGATTATTTGCAGTATGATTTAACTCCCATCCTGGAGAAATTTAAACAAAAGAGTATAGCATGGTCCAAGTTACCCCTATCAGTTGTGGGCCAAGCAAACCTGTTAAAAAATGGCATGGGCTCCCTAATTATTAGATGTTCTACATAATTCACCTATATGGATTGACGAGACCCAATACAGACTGTGCTATTAAGCCAGTGTTCGAGCTATAACCTTATGGCTCAACTAGAATCAGGACCATTTGCCTGCACTCACTCTAGCCCAACATTGGTGCTACTGAATAAAGTATAGCAGGAAATGAGAGGTACAATGAAATATGAAGGGGTGTCAGAATTCTCTCCAATATGGGGGAATAGGTACTTTGGAGAACTCTGTAAACTAGAGGGGTTTGAATACTGGCGTTCCAAAAGAATACAATATATTTCTCAGCTTTATGCTCAAAAGGCTTTACGGTCTTTTCAGGAGCCACATGAATTATATAAATTGCTGCATAACAACTTTTATAAATATCTACAGCTACGAAACGCTGTCTATTCCCCGTTTAAATGAGGATGGATGAATATAAGACCAATGCCATTGATATCTTTATTAGCAGGGGTGGGGGGGGGAGGTTTAATCTCGCTAGTATATAGCCAACTTATGGCGAATTATCAAGATATTTTGGATAGCCCAGGCAGAAAGGGTTGGGAGTTAGACCTGGAGATTATGCTGGAAGAGGAATGGCAAAATCTTTTGAAGAGGTCACCGATGGTCTCTTTATCATCTACACAATGCTTAACACAACTGTTTATTATTTATAGGACATATAGGACTCCAGTAAAACTATATAAGTGTGTTAAGGTCTTCAGATAGTGAGTCTGACTGAGTGGAAGGGGACCTCCCTTACGGCTCTGGTTCTAGTCTCTCTGGAATGGGAACAGGGAGACCGGAGCGCAGCGGGGTAGGAGAGTCCAGCCAGGTGCAGCAGCTGATGCTAGGTAGATGAGGATCCTCTGGAGCAGGAGCTCTCTGTAGCAGGAAGGCAGCTGGGAGAAGGCCACGGACCGTGGAATCAGGATGGATGGATCTCAGGATGAGGAGGTAGCAGACACAGAAGCAAGCAGGAGCCAGCAGAGGAATCAGGTACAAGCAGAGGTTCGGCAACGAGAAACAGTCCAAGAAGGGTCAAACAAGCCGGGGTCGGAGCAGGAGAGATCAGCAAGGTCAGACGGAGCCGGGTCAGGTATCAGATAGGGTTCAGGCAGAATAGCAGGTAACTTTGGGTACAAGCTGCAGACGAGACAGCACAGAGCCCCTGCAGCTGTGCCTTTAAATAGGGCCACTGGCGCCAATCGTGCTAACGCTCGCCCGTGCGTGCGTGTACCGCGCGCACATACGAATGACGTGCACCCGCGCGCGTCAGAAGACGCTCGTGCCCACGACGACCTGCGGCACGAACGCGCGTGCGCGTACGGAGAGCCGATCGCACGGAACGGGCAGATTCCTGACATTGCCCCCCCACAAGGGGCAACCTCCGGGTGCCCCTAGTGGCTCTTTTCTCCGGGTGGGCAGCAAAGAAGGCCTGGATTAGTCTATTAGCATGTACGTTAGTAGCAGGTTCCCAAGAATTATTCTCCGGGCCATAGCCCTTCCATTTAATCAGAAACTGACCTTGTCCCCGTCGTCTTCTGAAATCTAGGATGGCCTCCACTTCAAATTCCTCACTGCCATCAATCAGCACAGGGTCAGGTGGCCTTGTTCCTCTACCAGGGAAGGGATCAGGTACAGCAGGCTTAAGTAGAGCTACATGAAAGACTGGGTGAATTCTCATGGAATCAGGTAAGGACAATTCATATGACACCTCGTTAATCCTCCTCTTAACAGGAAACGGGCCCAGAAACTTGGGTGCCAACTTCCTGGAGGGGCATGCTAATTTTAAATTAGAAGAAGACAGCCATACCTGGTCCCCGACTTGAAGGATCAATTCTCCCCTTCTCCCTCGATCGAAGCTCCTCTTGCTGTCAGCCTGAGCCTTGGTTATGGCCTCCTGCAGGGTCCGGTTGTTCTGCTGAAGAAAGGATACTGTGTCCTGTACTGCTGGAACATGAGATTCTGTAAGGATATCGGGAAGAAAAGACAGGTTAAAACCGTAATTGGCAAAGAACGGGGACTGCCCAGTGGTAGCATGGCTGGCATTGTTGTAGGCGAATTCCGCCAGAGGTAACAGGGAAACCCAATCGTCTTGGACAAAGGAAGAGAAACATCTGATATATTGCTCGAGGGTTTGGTTGGTGCGTTCTGTTTGCCCATTAGTCTGTGGGTGGTAGGCGGAGGACAGGGCCAATTCTATTTTCAAGGCTTCACATAGAGCTCTCCAGAAACGGGAGGTGAACTGAACCCCTCTATCAGATACAATGTTGGTGGGTACCCCGTGAAGCCTGATTATTTCCTTGATGAAAATGTGGGCAGTCTCGGTCGCAGAAGGGGTTCCCTTTAAGGGTAGGAAGTGGGCCATCTTAGACAAACGGTCACAAACTACAAAGATGGCAGTACAGTTCTCAGAAGGGGGAAGTTCCACGATGAAATCCATAGTAATCATCCGCCAGGGGCGGTCGGGTGCGGGAAGAGGTTTAAGCAGCCCCCAGGCCCGATTTCTGGGGACCTTATTCCGGCTACATACGGGGCAAGAATTCACGTACTGCTTGCAGAACTCCCTCATGCCTGGCCACCAGAAGGAGCGTTGTACCAGCTCCAAAGTCTTGCGGACACCAAAGTGCCCAGCGAGCGGATGGTCATGGAGGAGACCCAAGACCTTTACTCTCACATCTTCAGGGATGAAGATCAGGTTGTCCTTCCAAAGCAGGCCTTCCCTGGATGCTAATGAGATTCCTGGGGGACAGGAAGATGTGGAGGAAGCGCTCTTTAGCAGAGATACTAGGTCTGGTTGGATGAGTAGAAAGGTGTTAGCAGGGAGGATGGTATCCGGGGGTGCGGTGTCCTTGGGACTGTCAAACATGCGGGAGAGTGCATCTGGCTTTACGTTTCTTGATCCAGGGCGATAGGTTATGTGGAAACAGAACCGGGAGAAAAAGAGGGCCCAGCGGGCCTGCCGAGGTTTTAGGCGTTTAGCGGTACGGAGGTACTCGAGATTTTTGTGATCCGTGTAGATGAGCACGGGGTGTACCACCCCCTCAAGTAAGTATCTCCACTCCTCCAAAGCAGACTTAATGGCAAGTAGTTCCCGGTCACCCACATCATAATTCCTCTCCGCCGGAGAGAGTTTTCGGGAAAAGAACCCCACGGGGTGCATCAGGTCGTCTTTACCTAAGCGCTGGGAGACCACCGCCCCTACTGCTATCTCAGAGGCATCTACCTCCAAAATATAGGGTCTAGATGGATCCGGGTGACTGAGGATGGGAGCAGAGGTAAACAAGTCCTTGAGTTTTTTGAAGGCGGCCTGGGCTTCAGGACCCCAAAGAAAACGCGTATTTTGCTTAGTGAGCTGGGTGATGGGAGAGATAATGGCTGAAAACCCTTTAATACATTTTCTATAGAAGTTGGCGAAGCCCACGAAGCGTTGGATGCCTTTCTTGTCGGTGGGGGCTGGCCATTCGAGGACAGCAGCGACTTTTTGCGGGTCCATCCTGATGCCTGCTGGGGAGATTTCAAGGCCGAGGAATTGGATCTCCTGTTGCTCGAATTTACATTTCTCGGCTTTAGCGTAGAGTCCATGTTGCCGGAGCCGAAGCAGTACTCTGCCGACGTGTCCCCGATGCTGTTCCAGGGATCTGGAGAAGATCAGGATGTCATCAAGATATACAATAACGAAAATATCCAAAAAGTCCCGGAAGACATCGTTAATCAAGTGCTGGAAGGTGGCTGGGGCGTTACACAACCCGAAAGGCATCACCAGGTACTCGTAGTGCCCAAAGCGAGTTCGGAACGCAGTTTTCCACTCGTCACCTGCTCGTATACGGACCAAGTTGTAGGCTCCTCTCAAATCTAGCTTAGTGAAGATAGTAGCCGACCTCAGTTTTTGAAAGAGTTCTGGAATCAGGGGTAAGGGATAGCGGTTTTTAATCGTGACTCTGTTCAGCTCTCGATAGTCCCCACAGGGTCGGAGGGTCTGGTCTTTTTTAGTAACGAAAAATATCCCAGCCCCGGCAGGAGACGTGGAGTGACGGATGAACCCCTTCTTGAGATTCTCGGAGATGTACGCCTCCAGAGCCTCTTCTTCCTTCTCGGATAAAGGGTAGACACGTCCAAACGGGATCTCCGCCCCAGGAAGGAGCTCAATGGGACAGTCGTAGGGGCGATGCGGGGGTAAGGAATCAGCCCCCCGTTTACTGAAGACATCCAGAAACTCGTGGTAAGGCTCGGGGACTGATTGACATAAGTCCAGGTCTGGGTCTAGGCAGAGAAGCGTTCCGGATTGTACAGAAGCCCCAGGAAGACAGTGGTCCTGGCAGTAGGGGGAGAGGAACCTCACCTCCCCAGAAGACCAGTCAATGGAGGGATTGTGGGCCTGCAGCCATGGTATGCCCAGAATCACAGGGAAGAGTGGGGATGAAATGACGTCAAGAGTTAACAGTTCCGTATGTCGGCAGGAGGTGGAGGTGGGTAGTGGAAGGGTCTCCTGGGTGACCCGGCCAGACTTAATCTGGGAACCATCGGCCAAGAAGATAGAGAGTCCATGAGGTTTTTTCTGGAGTGGAATGGAATGTAGGTTGGTGAAGGCAGCGTCAATGAAGCAACCGCAGGCTCCAGAGTCAAGGATGGCGTTGACGTGGATCGTTCTTCCCGGAAGCTGAAACGAGAGCAGAAGGGCAACATGGAGAGAGTTGGAAGGCAGGTTAAAGGAACTGCGAGACACTGAAGAGAGGCACTTACGTGACTTAACAGGACAGTTGGCCACATAATGTCCGGAGCCGCCACAGTATAGGCACAAGTTCATCTGTCGGCGGCGGGCTCGCTCTTCAGGAGACAGGGTAGGTCGGAGTAGTCCAAGCTGCATAGGTTCCTCAGGAGCAGGAGAAACACTGGCAGGCCCCCTTTGAGGGGGAGGAGAGAAGAACGGTGTGGAAGACGGGGTTCTGGCGGTCATCCAGGCAGGTCTCAGAGGCTGGGAAGAGCGTTCGGCCCTACGCTCGCAAAGTCTTCGATCTATCTGAATGGCCAGAGCAATTAAGTCCTCTAAGGCGTCAGGGGTACCAACACGGGCTAATTCGTCCTTGAGGCCTTCAGACAGGCCCATGTGAAATTGGTGTCTTAGGGCCGACTCGTTCCACTGGGTATCTGCGCTCCAGCGTCTAAAGTCCGAGACGTAGTCCTCAGCCGTCCTACGGCCCTGCTGGAGCGCAGTTAACGTGGATTCTGCGGTGGCAGCCCGCTGGGGATCGTCGTAAAGTTGCGCCATCCCTTCGAAGAAGGTGGAGAGAGTCTGAGTAAGGGGACTGTCATTCTCCAGAAGGTGGTGGGCCCAGGACTGAGGTTCTTCTTGTAGGAGAGAGATAACAAACCCCACCTTAGTTGCCTCCAGGGAGAAGGTCCTGGGCTGGAGGGCAAAGTATAGCTGGCAGGCGTTGCGAAAAGCCCGGAACTTGGAGCGGTTCCCCGAAAACCTCTCCGGAATGGGAACCCTAGGCTCAGGTGGAAGCATCATGATTGCCGAATGGGCAGCTGGCTGAACAGGAGGAGGCTGAGGTGTGGTGTCTGGTGACCCCGGGGTAGAGAGATGCTGAACACGTTCCTCCAACCTGGTGTAGCCATCCTGAAGAGACTTCACGGCCTGGGTGAGAGCCGCAAGGTGGGAGCAAATCTCCTTCATGGCGGAGGCCCCTTCCGCAGACTCAGACATGGCTGTCTCGTACTGTTAAGGTCTTCAGATAGTGAGTCTGACTGAGTGGAAGGGGACCTCCCTTACGGCTCTGGTTCTAGTCTCTCTGGAATGGGAACAGGGAGACCGGAGAGCAGCGGGGTAGGAGAGTCCAGCCAGGTGCAGCAGCTGATGCTAGGTAGATGAGGATCCTCTGGAGCAGGAGCTCTCTGTAGCAGGAAGGCAGCTGGGAGAAGGCCACGGACCGTGGAATCAGGATGGATGGATCTCAGGATGAGGAGGTAGCAGACACAGAAGCAAGCAGGAGCCAGCAGAGGAATCAGGTACAAGCAGAGGTTCGGCAACGAGAAACAGTCCAAGAAGGGTCAAACAAGCCGGGGTCGGAGCAGGAGAGATCAGCAAGGTCAGACGGAGCCGGGTCAGGTATCAGATAGGGTTCAGGCAGAATAGCAGGTAACTTCGGGTACAAGCTGCAGACGAGACAGCACAGAGCCCCTGCAGCTGTGCCTTTAAATAGGGCCACTGGCGCCAATCGTGCTAACGCTCGCCCGTGCGTGCGTGTACCGCGCGCACATACGAACGACGTGCACCCGCGCGCGTCAGAAGACGCTCGTGCCCACGACGACCCGCGGCACGAACGCGCGTACGGAGAGCCGATCGCACGGAACGGGCGGATTCCTGACATTGTGGAGGCGGAGGGAAACTTCGGATTTCCCAAGATGTAAGCAATCCCAGACAGGTTTGCTCCATATAATTTGGAAATGTCCTAAACTGGCCAGATACTGGCAAGAAGTGATGTCCCCAATTAATGGGGTTTATAATAGCTAGATAGAACTGGACCCCAAAGTATGTTTACTGGGTTATCTTAATGAAGAGCTATTTCAGAGGGAAATGTCAATTTCAATTGGTAGACTATTATTTATAGCCCGTAAGTTAATAGCTAAAAAATGGATGTCTTCCAGTGTTCCAGTATTTGAGGAATGGCGCTCCCAGGTAAATGAGGCAATATTAATAGAGCGGCAGGTTTATCAGAATAGGGGTACAATGGATATATTAGTTAAGCTGTGTGGTCCCTGGTTAATAACACCAGGTCTGGCCTCATTCTCTTGGAATCCAAATTTAATAGTAAAGAATGTAAGAAGAGAGAGTGGATGGGGAAAAATATGGGCTGTATGGGAAGTGTTGAGTGGTGTGGGAGATGGTGGAGGAGGGAAGGGAGAGGGGGAGAGGGAGGGGCTTTTTTATTTTATTTATTTATTTATTTATTTGTGTTATGAATGGCTTTGTGTAGGTAATTCTACTTGTGGTACATAGACACTGCCAGGGATCTATGGAAATAACAAATTAGAATTTAAAAATATATACTTTGTAAAATCACTGTTAAAATAGTTGTATGTATGGATATTGTAAAACTGGTAAGTAAGAAAATGCTGAATAAAGAGGTAATGTTAACAAAAAAAAAGAAATGGGTTCTTCATAAATCCAATATTTATTGCCCACGGAATATGATAAAAACACTGTCAACGCATTTCATGGCACTATACATTCTACTCCCTCAGGATGGTGCAATAAACACTTTAAACAGCTATAGTCTGTCTCTCCTGCAGTGTGTTAGTGTGTTTGCACACTAATGCTGCGTACACACGATCTGACATTCTGACAACAAAATCCTGGGATTTTTTTCCGACGGATGTTGGCTCAAGATTGTCTTGCATACACACGGTCGGACAAATTTTGTCGTAAATTCCCGATCGTCAAGATATAAAAAGGAAGTTCAATAGCCAGTGCGCCACCCTTTGGGTTCCTTCTGCTAATCTCGTATTTATCTCGTGTTAGTAGAAGTTTGGTGAGAGACGATTCGCGATTTTCAGCCTCGTGCTTTTCAGTTCGTTACTGCTCTTCAGTTTGTGCTTGTGGGTTTGTATCTGGTTTTCAGTGCATATAATCATTTTGCATCTGGTTTTCAGTGCATATTTTTATATTACGTATTTGATTTTAAGTGCGTTCTTGTCCGCTCGTTTCTGATTTTCAGCTCGCCCTTCTCAGGCCTTTCTGATTTTCAGTGCATTCTGTTTGTTCGTCCTGACCAGCCGACCATTTTGAAGCCATGTTGTGGGTATGTACTCATCGTACAGTTCATGCTGTGCAGGGGCTTGGTGTTGGGGTTCTTACTTTGACCCAAGTCCAGTTCATGAACAGGGCGAGAGAGTTCATGGACAAAGAATTGTTTTGCTACAGAGTGACCAATTCTCTCATATGCCTTTTTTGCGGGAGATCCGTGAGAATAATTCTGATGATTTCAGGAATTATCTGCGGATGACGGACCCCGTTTTTCACTGTTTGTTGGCTTTGTTGTCCTCTTATATTACGAAAAACAGGACACCTGCATGCGGCAAGCCATCACTTCCAAGCAAAGGCTCGTTGCCACCTTGCGGTACTTTGCGATGGGGTAGAAGTCTGCAGGACATCAAGTTCTCGACAGGCATCTCCCCCCAGGCTCTGGGAATCATTCTTAAATCATTTTTAAAATACATTTTTATTTTAAACTGAAAAATATTTCCTTTGATTTACTGCTTGTGTTTCTTTTAGCTGTCTCCTAGGTACTCCAATGTGTTTTTTTTGGGCCATTCTCTTCAATAGTTCCAACATAATTTCTTTGATACATGAGGTGACAATCTCTTCTTCAGCTAACTATTAATGTATGTTGTGGGTCTGCTACACACACACCTTCTTTTTGTTGTTAATGTATGTAATGCATTAATGATAATAATATTCATCATTTTCAGCACCCTGAATTCATGTTTTGGAGTGACGATAATGGCCTGATTAATGCAAATTATAAAGCACTGTGGGTGTTATTTACTAAAGGAAAATCCACTTTGCACTACAAATGCACTGCAAAAGTACACTTGAACGTGCACTGAAATCTCACTGAAAGTGCACTTGTGTACTTGTAGTGCAAAGTGGATTTGCCTTTAGTGAATAACCCCCATTGTCACTGTAAACACCAACTTAAGAAAAAAACTGCTATTGAGCGTTGAAAGAAGAAGCCACACATTGCTGAGTAGAAAAATATTTACTCTGTGCACATTCACATGTGCGTTTAGAAAAGAGTTTTTGAACAAACCAACATATTTTTGTAATATATGTTTTTGGGGAAAATAGAAATATCTTTTTATTTTTTTGTGGTAAATAGGCATGTTTTTCAAAACATAAAACAATACACAACTCAGGAACTTCGATAAATTTAAGGCAATATCAGACATTAGTATGTCCAAACTGTGTTGATATTGCCTTCATCAGATGGGGTGATGTCACCCCTGTGAAAGTCAAATTTTGAAGATGCACACAAATTGGGAGTCAAAATGAGGATTTCACTCCTGATCCCCTACCTAAGATCAACATGTGCAAGCTCCCATCATCGGGTTTCAATGGACATGTTTCAGGGGTACAAACCTTCCTCTCAGCTACTTGAGTTGCGAGGAAGGGGTTGCACCCACAAAATGCATACCTTGATATCCCGTGATGGCAGATAGCACATGTTGACACACTTTGTGCATCTTCAAAATTTGTGTTTCAACATTTTTTGGAAAAGTTCTAATAAATTTAAAAAAAATCTAAAATTTGGGTGTGTTTTATATTCTACCTAAAACATCAATGATGTTTTTAAATCGTTTTTCAACATCATTGATGTCTTTCTTGATCTTATGTAAATCCCGATTGCACACCATGATCTCCCTGATGAGGATGTGTGCACTTGTGAAATGAGATTCTTCTTCTACAACATCCACATCACCTAAAAGAAAACAGCACACCTGTATTATAAATATGCAGGCATACATCTATTACCCAAAGTTGTGGTCTCAGACACTCACCTATTGTGGTCACTATTTCGCCCATTTCATAAACCCATCCTTCCTCCACATCCTGAGGTTGTGGTGTAGTGTCTTCCCCTTCTTTAGGAGGTTGGGGGTCCCTGGTGTCCTCTGACGTTCCGATTCTTTTCTCTCCTATGTAAATGAAATAAAGGTATACATAGCACACAGATACTTGAGGCAAGAAATAGGAATATGAAACATTGCATGAAGTGTCGTACATTTGTCTGTTTTGGCAGAGTTCCAAGCTGAAGATATGATTTTTCCATTTCTTCAAGCTGGAATACTTACCTTTTTGGGTAAATTTTCACAGATGGAGACACCCCTAGTATCCACTGGAGCACCTGTGTGGGACGTCCTAAAAAGTTTGTTCTGGCGTCACAAGTACTCCTGTTTCCAGATGTGTAAACAGCTGCTGAGTGTCCTCTCTTTACACTGAATCAAGTTTGCATTTCATTCTAGTTACAAACCCATCTGGACAACAATGTCCTACACTTCTTTTAATACAAATAGGCCTGAACAAATGTAGTTAATCTGCATCTGCCAGGAGGGCAGAGCCAGTGGCCGACATGTGAGGCGCACAGGACCGGAGCTCCATCTGTAGGCAGTAGATCCTGTTGAAATCCTGCGCAAACGGCATTCGGATTTTGCCTAAGCTTGCTGGGGATGTGTGCAGGGACCCCCCGAGAACCTCCGGGGAGGGTGAAATATGGTCCCACCTTCTCCTCAGTTGATCAACTGAGTTGTTCAAAAAAAGCTAGCCTCTGTATATGTGTGGGGAGAACTCAAGAGCCCGTTTCTATTGGCAGATAAACTTCGAGTGAGGGAACCCCCCATCTTACAATTTGCTGTGATGGAGGTTTCTAAGATTTTGGCCTGGAATATTAGGGGTCTCAATTCAAAATTCAAGTGCTCATTGATTTTGGATTATATCAAAAAACATAAACCTCATATAATATTATTTCAGCAGACACATCTCCAGGGCTCCAGGGCTCCAGGGTTCTCTCCCTAAAATGGGCACATATTGCTGGGGCCTATCATGTCACCTATTCATCATATGCTAGAGGGGTATCTACCCTGGTCACCAAGATTATGCCTATATTGATACATGCTGTTCAGACTGACACAAAAGGGAGGTTTGTGGTATTGGTGGTGCAGGTGATGAAGAGATTTCTAACAATTATAAATCTGTATGTGCCTCCTCCTTTTTCGCTAGCTCACTTGGATGATATAATGCAGGCTACCCATGAGGTGGTCGGAAGGGAGGATCTTCATACTGGGAGATTTTAACTCTGTGTCTGATCCGGCTTTGGATAGACTGGGAACAGCATCTGATATGGCGGCTACCCTGGCGGGCTGGTTGTCCACTCATGGCTTTAGAGATGTCTGTCGTTTTTCATTATCCTGATACAAATGAGTACTCCTGTTATTCAGAAACTCATAAGACGCTCTCTAGAATAGACGCTATCCTGATGGAGGGGGGCGGTATGGCATTGGCCAAGGGTGTTTGTTGTTTACCTAGAGCCCTTTCTGATTATTCCCCTATGCTGCTGGAACTTGGTCTGGCACCAAGGCCGGGTTTATGCATATGGCGAATGGAAGCCAGTTGGCTGCAGGAGGTGTATATAAAGATTAAGTGTTCAGAGGCTATCAAACATTTTTGGGCTGAAAATGGTAATACTGATTCCTCTCTTCTCCAATGGGAGGCTTTCAAGGCCACTCTAAGAGTGGTGTTTATAGCTGAAGTACAGGGTTTCAAAAAACAACAAGTTTCCACAGTACAGCTTAAGTAAACAGAGGTGACACTGGCGGAGGCAGAGTATGTTAGGGACCCCAACAGGGAAAAGTTACTGAATCTACAGACCAGAACCAGGGAGTACAAGACAGTTCTAACAGATTGTACCATAAAACTTAACCTTGTGCAACGTAGGCGTATTTTCGAATTTGGCAACAAGAATAACAGGCTCTTGGCATACTTGGTGCGACTACCCATGACAACTCTGGGACTAGAATAGTGGCCTCCCTAGACACAAAAAAGGCCTTCGACACGAAGTGGTCGAGTGGCCATTTTTATTCCACCTCCTAGAGTCTTATGGTTTTGGCCCTATCTTTATTTCCTGGGTATAGCTCCTATATATGGGTCCGTTAGTTAGACTCAGGGTTAACAGTATTATTTCAGATGCATTTCCTATATTTCGGGGCACCAGGCAGGGTTGTCCACTCTCACCCCTCCTGTTTGCCCTAGCTATAGAGCCTGTCAGGAAAGGTTCCACCCTCTGATGATACTATCTGATATTTGGCGTGCAGTACTGTGGTCCACCAGCAGGTGTCTCCTGGCAGTCTGGAACTGCCTGGGGAGCCTTCCCCTGTTAATAGTATTATATGATCCTTGGGCCGCAGTACTGGCGTCCACCAGCGGGTGGTTCCTGGCAGTGTGGGGCCGATATCATCTCCTGCAATTAGGTGTCACCTGAGTAATTGCAGGAGGTGTGTATAAGTACCCGGCAAACAAACGAATGCCTTGCCTTGGTATCTTCCTTGCGCCCTGAACCTGTGAACCTGTGAACCTGTTTGTTTCCTGAACCCTGGACCCTGAGCCTTGTACCTGATCCGTCCCTCCTGTGACCCATCCATCCTCTCCTTGTCATGTTTGTCTTCCAGTCCCAGCTGCTGACCCCCCGTTGTCGACCCTGGCCTGGCCTGTTTATGATTCTGGTATTCCCCTTTACTTGTATACATTTGTCTGTTACTATTTGTGGGTTTCTGTTGGTGGTTGTTTGGTTGCACGTTATAGTATATTGGAGGCGGTTGTATGTATTCACTTATCTTAATAAATTATATATTTTTACCTTATCTGCATTTGTTCCTCTATTGCTGTCCACACAGCTCTGGTCACACCAGATACGTGACAGAGCCTCTAGAGGTTAGGCTGAGGACTACTCCGAATCTGACGGGACTGCGACTTGGGGAATTTGAGGAACGAGTGTCGTTATATGCTGATGATATGCTTTTATACCTGCAGGATCCAGGGCCCTCATTGCCAAGTTTCTGTACATTCTCTCAAACTCGCCAGTCTTTATAACACTACAAACTTGACTCCATCATTGTGGGCTTTCTGTGGGGCTCCAAGGCGCCCAGGGTATCATTGGCAGTTCTGAAGCTGCCAGTCAGGATGAGTGGAATGGCCCTTCCTGATTTGCGGTCCTACTTTTTGGCCTTGCAGCTAATTTTTTTGCATTGGCGACTTTTTCCACAAACACCCAATGCCACTACCCTGCTAGAGGCAGCAGTTGCCACTTCACAGGAAACCCTACAAAACACGCTATACAGGAAGGGGATCCCAGGGAGGAAGACGGGTACGGTTATGGCACTCCATGGGAAAGTGTTTCACATATGCTCTCAATGGAGGAAAGACGACCCTTTGTTGTTGTCCCCCAATAGTCCCCTGTGGTATAATAAAACCCTAGAGGAATTTCTTAAATTACCTGATGGGCATGGTACCTGGGCTAAATATAGCATAAAATATCTGCACCAAATCTACCAAGATAATCATCTCTGTACCTTTGAACAATTAACCTCCCTGGCGGTATGATTATGTCGGATTTTAGGTACTGAAAGCGGTACAATTATTTTGCATGGAAATTTGGCGTTTTATATTGTAGGCCTGTAATTTTTAGGAATAACTCACTTAAATCTGTCCAAGCCAGAGTCTAATAGACATCCCGGGTATGATAAAGTTTGAAAAACAAAATCATAAATTAAAATATGATAAATAACTATAAATAATTATACCAAATAATAATATAATAATAATAAAAATTATTCAATAATGTAATCAAAAACACTGAAATTTGCTCAGTTGCAGAATTGTCACTGTCATTACTTTTCAGTATTTGATGACGAATTTCCCCACAAATCACTATCACTCAATTCTGCGAGTGATTCTAGTTTATTATCGCTGTTTTCTAGCTGGTCTAAAACCACTTTTGATGTAAAGGGACAGTTTTGGTTGCTATGGACAATCTTCAGTTTCCAGGCATAAAGAAGTTTTTATAATATAAAACTGCATGCAGGACACTGGGCAGACCACTAGGGACAAAGGGGATGTGAAATAATTACATACAGCAATATAATCTGTAAGATTACATTATACTGTATGTAATGTGTGTATTTTACTTTTTGAATTTGGCTCCGTTCTTCATCCCCGTGCGTCGCAACGCTTGCAGGGAGCGGAGCCCGGCTCCGTGATAGATCGAGCGGAGGACGAGCCACTCACACAGCGGAGGGACATCGCTGGATCCAGGGGACAAGGTAAGCATACTCATCCTGGATCCAGCGATGCGATTCCGAGTCTGGCTCAGGGTTAACACTGATGGTACTGAATTTTCACCGTGAACCAGACTCGGGAATACCACCAGGGGAGTTAAGAAAACAATTTGGAGTACCCAGGATCTGGGTCTTTCGCTATGCACAGCTGTGCCATGCAGCGACCGCACAGTTTGGGATGGGGGAAATCATGGTACAGAATAAGGATCTGTAGAAGGTTCTGATTCATCTGGATCCAGCCAAGCGAATCTCCAGGTACTATGCGGCAGTGGGCCCGGGAGTGACGGTTACAACTTCTAGATTGTTCCAGAGCTCTTGGGAGAAATTTGGCAGGAGGTACTCGACATGTATTTGGGGTCTGTTGTCTCCTCCACTGACAAAATGATACAGTTCTGTTACCTGCATCAGCAATATTATACACCAGCTAGACTTTACCGAATGCAGCGGAGGGACTCGGCTAACTGCCATAAATGCAAGGGGGCGGAAGGCACTTTCCTACATATGGTCTGGGAATGCGAAAAAGGGAGGCCACTATGGTCCCAGGTGACTGAATTTATTTTGGACCATTTTGACTTCCCCAACATCTGTTCTCCTCTGCAATGTCTCCTGGGGGTCTTTGAGGAAGGAGAAATGAAGGCAAACACAAAACTGTTTCTCAAGATCCTATTTTTTGGGGTGAGGAAACTCATTGCCAGACGATGGATACATGATGAACAGTTGACACTAGGGATGTGGATAAAAATAATAAATGCGGATGTGCTGATGTATAGAATGACCTATGAGGCTAGGGAAGCCCCCAAGAAGTTTAGGAAAGTATGGTTTAGATGGGTGGACTCGGAAAATACATTGGAGGAAGAGAGAGAATAGAGCATTTAATTGCATAGACTTTTTGAAACTAAAACAGAAGGAAGAAAGTGAAGACACTTCTTTAGTATGGACAGAGGTGGGCTATCTCCATTCTACTGAAAGTGACACTGAATTCGGACATCCCTTAGGGTGGGATTTTTTTTCACGGGTTATTCAACTGGTTCTAATTTTAGGTAAAGAAAAAAAAGAGCACACAAACCCGTGAGAGTGACAGGGTTGGAAACATATTTGGTTTAGACATGCAACTGTTGATATGTACAATGTTACTATTATTAATGCATATTGGGTTTTTTAATTCATTGTTTTGGATGTAACCCTTGTTGGATATATTGTCTGTACAATACTTATGTGCACAATAAAAATCTTTAAAAAAAATAAAAACCTGCATCTGCCAAAAACATTGTATTATTGGTCGAACAAACGATGTTTACTACAAATGATTATTGTGCCCACGAACCTGAAACTTGCCATTTTAAACTGTACAACAGTAAAGAAAAGCACATGGAGCAGCATGAACAAAATAAGAAGAATAGGAACACACGACAAAATACTTACTTTTTTACAGCACTCTCTTGATTCTTCTGTACTGATCTTACTCCCTCAGTTTGGAGTCTGACATACGATCTGTGAGTGGAGGACGGAGTAGCAGAAGCACAAATTGTTAACAATTTTAACTTGGGGCATCAGTGGCTTATACTGCTTATAGATTGAGGCCTATAATGGGACAAGATTATACGAGTTTAGCCTGACATTAGGGTTTGTCTTGTGTCTTGTAGATAAAATGGACCGATTCAATGATCATGATTTCCTCCCCCAATTCATTGATTTGTACAGAGAGCTGCCCTGTCTGTGGCAGACAAAACACCACTTTTATACAAATTGACTAAAGAGGAAGGCAGTACTGGATAAATTGCTGAAATTTGTTAAGCCGCAGATCCCCACGGCAGACATCAACTATTTGAAGTGAAAAACTGGTGGCCTGAGCAGCACATATAATAGGGAGCGCAAGAAGGTCCAGGATTCCCAGAGATCAGGAGCAGCAGCAGATGACATTTATGTACCCAGGCTGTGGTACTATGACAGACTGATTTCTGTCAGACCAGACTGAAATCAGGCTACCACTCTCAACCCTTCCTTCCACTCTTCCTTCTACCCCAGCTGAGGCTTCCGAAGTCCAACATGGGCCTTCCACCCAGGAAGAAGATGTGGAGGAGCCCAGCTTGAGTCAGGTAGAGCATTGTTCAACATATTTCTCAAAATTGTGTGTGATTGATGATCAATAAACTAAAACTATATCCCTTTTTCATACACAGGAAATCCGCAGCCAGAAGGAGGCTGTAGAAAGTGGCAGCCAGGAGGTGGTGGGGGAAAGTGGCAGCCAGGAGGTGGCGGGGGAAAGTGGCAGCCAGGAGGTGGCGGGGTAAGTGGCAGCCAGGAGGTGGCGGGGGTAAGTGGCAGCCAGGAGGTGGCCGGGCCCAGTAGCCTGACCGAATTCCAGGTCCCTCCCCTCCGCCTTCAACCAAAAAGGCCCAGGAAGGGGAGAAGCATGGAGGAGTCAGCACTTGGGTTAATTCGGCAGGCTTCTGCTGCCCTTAGAACCCCTCCGCAGGCTTATGCCTGCATGGCTGCCAACAAAATGTAGGAAATGGAGGTGGGCCAATGCCTCTTTTGTGAGGAAGTGATATATAAATGATATATATATATATATATATATATATATATATATATAATTTGGACCATCCTCCTCCTCCACCTCCTGCCACCAACTCCAACATCAGAGCTACAGCCTGAAAGGAAGCGTATAAGGAAGACAAGAGAGTGTTGGCCTGGGTTCAGTCTGGTCTGGCAAAAGACGCAGGCTGTTGTAAGCCCACAGCCTGGGGACATATATGTCATCTGCTGCTGTTCCTGATCTCCTGGACAGGATTGTGCTCCCTATTAAATGGACTCCTCAGGCTCCCAATTTTGCCTGTAAAATAGTTGACGTGTGCCCTGGGGTACAAAGGCTTTGCAAATTGCACCAGTTTATCCAGTGTTGCTGTCACGGTCGTTCCACCACCCCGGTCACCCAAGTAAGACTTACCCGCAGGTTCCCTGTACGAGGGGATCGTCGGTGCCTTCGGACGCGGGTTGGCGCTAACGAACGCACGCGAGTGCACATAGTCCCCAACAGGCGTACGCGGGTGCGCGACGAGCCGAACGGGCGTACGCGGGTACGCGGGGTCACGAACGGGAGCACGGTCACCCGCGGGGGTACGTAGACGTACCGTGCGACCGTTCTTGGCGCCCAGTTGCCTACTTAAGGGACCTGCTCCTGCTCCTCTGTGCTGTCCCGTCTGTAGCGTTCCTGTGACTCCTGCTATCTGTTCCTGTGTGTGTGTTCCTGATTCTGTACCCGGCCTGTTCCTGGACTTTGCCTGTTTGCCGCCTGCCTCCGACTCTTTGCCTGATTGACCACGCTTCTGCCTTCTGCCTTGTACCTCTGCTGCCCGATTGTTGCCGACCCAGCTCGTCCCTGACTACTTCTGCCAGTCTGCCTACGGACCTGCACTGACTACTACTTCCGCAGCTCCTGCCTGTTCGCCTGTGCCAGCCGTCCAGCAGTTCCTGTCCAGCATCCTGCGCTGGTTGCACCTTCCGCTCCGGTCCACCATCTGCTCCGGTCTCTTCTACCAGCTGACCAGTCTGGCACTTGTGCCCTCCGGACTCCTGAATCCCTGTTCCCATCTCCAGGGGCTCTCGAGCCGGGGCTTACGAGGCGCCGCTCCCTGCACGCTTGGGCTCTCCAACCAGGTACGTGACAGTACGGGACAGCCATGTCCGAGCCCTCGCAGGGAGCGTCTCCGATGGATGAACTGTGCCACCATCTAGCCGGCCTCACCCAGGCCGTGAAGAACCTGCAAGAGGGTTATGGTCGTTTGGAGGAACGGGTTCAAGCCCTATCTGCCGCAGCTCCAGTTGCCTCCGGATCTCCAGGTCCTCCTTCAGTGGTCATGTTGCCGCCAGAGCCAAGGGTCCCTACACCAGACCGTTTTTCCGGTAACCGGAATAAGTTTAGGGCCTTCCGGAATTCCTGCGAGCTCTTCTTCGCCCTTCAGCCCCGGACCTTTTCTCTTGAGGCTACGAAAGTAGGGTTCGTTATCTCCTTGCTTACCGACGAACCCCAGGCCTGGGCACATCGCCTCCTTGAACGAAAAGACCCCTCTCTGGACTCCTTAGATGTCTTCTTCCAGGCCATGTCTCGTCTATATGAGGACCCCCAGCTCGCAGCCACCGCAGAAGCGGCTTTGCATGCACTCCAGCAAGGTCGCAGGCCAGTAGAGGACTATGTGTCTGAGTTCAGGCGCTGGAGCGCCGACACAGAGTGGAACAGCTCAGCTCTCCGTTACCAGTTCCGCATGGGACTCTCGGAGGCTTTGAAGGACGAACTGGCCGGTGTAGGAACTCCTGAGACCCTGGAAGCGCTCATCGACCTCTCTGTCCAGATCGATAGGCGGTTAAGAGAGCGTCGTCTGGAGCGCTCTTCTTCCACCTCTCGCCCAGTCTGGATGATGCCACGGGTTCCAAGTGCCAATCCACCGGTTCTTCCTGGTCCTTCTTCTCCGGATTTATCGGAACCCATGCAGCTGGGATTACTACGTTCACCTCTGACCCCCGAAGAGCGCCAACGCCGAAGATCTGGTAACCTGTGCCTCTACTGCGGAGGATCTGGACATTATGTTCGCACTTGCCCCGCCAAGTCGCGTAAGTGCCTGCTTATACCTCCCGCCTCTCCTCCTACTCCGCCTAGTACCAGTACCATCTCTCACCTGGCTGTGCCTCTTCTTTTACAGTTCTCCGGCAAGACTATCAGCGTCAACGCGATCATTGACTCTGGGGCCTGTAGCGGTTTTATGGACCTATCCTTCGCCCTGAGAAACAACATTCCCCTTCGGCCCAGGGCCAAGGAACTTCCAATCTATTTGGCCGACGGTTCCTCTCTGAGATCCGGACCTGTAACCCAGGAAACATCTCCCCTTCTTGTCACCATCACGGGGGACCACCAGGAGCACCTGTGTCTGGACATTATCGAGTCTCCTCTCTTTCCCATAATTCTTGGCATACCCTGGTTGAAGGCCCACAATCCCCTGATAAACTGGTTCACTGGAAAGATCGAGTTTCCATCCGCCTATTGTCATCAGTATTGCCTTCCAGCCATCAAGACGGACCCTCCTTCCCTGCTCTGCTTGGAGACAGACACCGAGATCCGACTGGCAGTGCCCGAAGTCTATCACCAATTTTTGGATGTTTTTAGTAAGAAGGGCGCAGAGACTCTACCTCCCCACAGACTATATGATTGCCCGATAGACTTGCTTCCGGGAGCGGAGATTCCCTTCGGGAGAATCTTTCCCCTATCTGAGACCGAGCTGGGAGCTCTAAAGACCTACCTGGATGATAATTTAAAGAAGGGCTTTATCCAACCTTCCACTTCCCCGGCAGGTGCAGGGATTTTCTTCGTCCAGAAGAAGGACCACTCCCTACGACCATGTGTAGACTACCGGGCACTCAATAAGGTTACTGTGAAAAACCGCTACCCTCTACCGTTGGTGCCTGAATTGTTCCAGAGACTGGGGTCGGCTAGGGTGTTCTCCAAGCTGGATCTGCGGGGCGCCTACAACCTGGTCCGTATCCGCAAAGGCGATGAGTGGAAGACCGCCTTTCGTACCCGCTTCGGGCATTATGAGTATCTCGTCATGCCCTTTGGACTCTGTAATGCCCCTGCTACATTCCAGCATTTCGTCAATGATGTCTTCAGAGAGTACTTAGACCTTTTTGTTGTTATATACCTTGACGATATACTAATCTTTTCTTCCTCCTTAGCCGAACACCGGGAGCATGTGAAGATTGTCCTGGCTCGTCTCCGTCTCCATGGCCTGTACGCCAAACCGGAGAAGTGCGTCTTCGAGCAACAGAGCATTCAATTCTTGGGCTTGATCATTTCGGTAAATGGAATAGAAATGGATCCCCAGAAAGTCTCAGCCATCCTAGACTGGCCCGCTCCCTCGGACCGGAAAGGGGTCCAACGGTTCGTGGGATTTGCCAATTTCTATAGAAAGTTTATCAGAGGATTTTCATCCATTATCTCCCCCATCACGGAGCTGACCAAACAGGGTCAAAGATTCCTGTGGACTCCCAAGGCGCAAGAAGCCTTTGAAACCCTGAAGAACCTATTTGTTTCAGCTTCGATCCTGAGACACCCCGACGCCACGCTGCCCTATATCCTGGAGGTAGATGCTTCGGAAGTAGCCGTTGGGGCGGTATTATCCCAGAGACAGGGGCCTAAGTCACTTTTGTACCCGGTGGCCTTTTTCTCCCGTAAACTCTCAGAAGCTGAGCGGAACTACGACGTCGGAGACCGGGAATTACTGGCAATCAAGGCGGCGTTGGAGGAATGGCGCTACCTCCTTGAAGGTGCTTCCCACCCGATCCTGGTTTATACGGACCACAAGAACCTGGAGTATCTTAAATCTGCCAAGCGACTGAAGCCAAGACAGGCCCGGTGGGCACTTTTCTTTTCCAGGTTCGTGTTCCATATCACGTACAGGCCCGGGTCGAAGAACGTGAAGCCCGATGCTCTTTCCCGGATGTACAATGAGCCAGTGTTATCTCCTACGCCAGACACCATTCTTCCCCCAGGAAACTTTCTCCTGCTCCAAGAGGATCTCTTGTCCCGAATTAAACAGGCCTCCAGTGATCCGGCTCTATCTTCTGACACCTCTTTAACCTCCAAGGACGGTCTTCTCTGGCACCAGGATAGAATCTTTGTCCCCCAGGAGTTACGTACTGCGGTCCTCAGCTCCTGCCACGACCACCCATTGGCCGGTCACTTTGGGGCATTCAAAACCTCAGACTTACTTCAACGCACGTTTTGGTGGCCCCAGATGAAGAAACACTGCAGGGAATATGTAGAAGCGTGTACCACCTGCATTAGGAATAAGGGGAGTAAGTCGAAGGTTTGGGGCTTGCTGAGGCCATTACCCATCCCGGATAGGCCGTGGAAGATGATATCCATGGATTTTATCGTGGAACTGCCCCCCTCTGAAGACTTTTCCTCGATTCTGGTGGTGGTGGACAGATTTACTAAAATGGCTCACTTCTTACCCATGAAGGGGACTCCATCGGCCACAGAGATGGCCAGGACTTTTATTAAAGAAGTAGTAAGGCTCCACGGCATTCCTGCTGACATCACCTCTGACAGGGGAGTTCAATTCACGTCCAGGTTTTGGAAGGCTCTCTGTGGGGCCCTGAAAATTGAGCTTCGCCTATCTTCGGCCTATCACCCTCAAACTAACGGCCAGACCGAGAGAACCAACCAAACGCTGGAGCAGTATCTGCGTTGCTTCTCTTCCTTCTCCCAGGACGATTGGGTATCGCTTCTACCTTTAGCAGAATTTGCATATAATAATTCCGTCCATTCGGCCACCAAGCAGTCCCCCTTCTTTGCAAACTTCGGTTTCCACCCACTTTTTCTGCCCGGTAATCTTCCTGAGTGTTCAGTACCGGCGGTCCAGGAGGACCTTAACTTCTTCAGGAATAATAACAGGATCCTTCAAGAAACGCTGGCTAAAACCCAGGAACACTATAAGGAAGTCTTCGATAGGAAGAGAAGGGGCGAACTTAACCTCCAGGTCGGGGACCAGGTCTGGCTGTCTACGTTAAACTTGAAGTTGGCCTGCCCTTCCAGGAAGCTGGGTCCGAAGTTCGTGGGTCCATTCCCCATTCTGAGGAAACTAAATGAAGTAGCCTTTGAGCTGAAACTCCCGGGGTCATTCCGGATCCACCCGGTTTTTCATGTTTCATTGCTCAAGCCTGCGGTTCCGGACCCCTTTGCCGACCGGAGTACCAACCCCCCAGAACCCGTGATGATTGATGGGGAATTGGAGTTTGAGGTTGAAGCTATCTTGGATTGCAGGAGGAGACGTAACCAGACCCAGTTTCTGGTTAAATGGAGGGGATATGGCCCTGAGGAGAATTCATGGGAACCGGAGTCCAACTTGCATGCTGAAAGACTAATCCATGCCTTCAAAAGAACTCACCCGGATAAGATGGCACAGTTGGGCATCCGGAGGTTGCCCCTTGGGGGGGTGCAATGTCACGGTCGTTCCACCACCCCGGTCACCCAAGTAAGACTTACCCGCAGGTTCCCTGTACGAGGGGATCGTCGGTGCCTTCGGACGCGGGTTGGCGCTAACGAACGCACGCGAGTGCACATAGTCCCCAACAGGCGTACACGACGAGCCGAACGGGCGTACGCGGGTACGCGGGGTCACGAACGGGAGCACGGTCACCCGCGGGGGTACGTAGACGTACCGTGCGACCGTTCTTGGCGCCCAGTTGCCTACTTAAGGGACCTGCTCCTGCTCCTCTGTGCTGTCCCGTCTGCAGCGTTCCTGTGACTCCTGCTATCTGTTCCTGTGTGTGTGTTCCTGATTCTGTACCCGGCCTGTTCCTGGACTTTGCCTGTTTGCCGCCTGCCTCCGACTCTTTGCCTGATTGACCACGCTTCTGCCTTCTGCCTTGTACCTCTGCTGCCCGATTGTTGCCGACCCAGCTCGTCCCTGACTACTTCTGCCAGTCTGCCTACGGACCTGCACTGACTACTACTTCCGCAGCTCCTGCCTGTTCGCCTGTGCCAGCCGTCCAGCAGTTCCTGTCCAGCATCCTGCGCTGGTTGCACCTTCCGCTCCGGTCCACCATCTGCTCCGGTCTCTTCTACCAGCTGACCAGTCTGGCACTTGTGCCCTCCGGACTCCTGAATCCCTGTTCCCA
This sequence comes from Lithobates pipiens, assembly GCF_037356315.1. Classification (NCBI taxonomy): domain Eukaryota; kingdom Metazoa; phylum Chordata; class Amphibia; order Anura; family Ranidae; genus Lithobates; species Lithobates pipiens. The sequence continues at coordinate 155,452,102 of NW_027507784.1, forward strand.
TCTCCAGGGGCTCTCGAGCCGGGGCTTACGAGGCGCCGCTCCCTGCACGCTTGGGCTCTCCAACCAGGTACGTGACAGTTGCCTTCGTCTTTATTTTGTTATGACTTCTAATAAATGTGCATTTTTTGTCTAAAATCATTGGCTATGTGTTGAAATTAAAAAAGCACAGTTTGTTTGTGAGTAGGCAGGTGCATTTAAAAAAAAAAAGTAAAATTAACAAGGGACACCAACCAATCTCCTTGAGGTTAAAAAATACAGGATAATGATAACTTGACACACAAAACAAAAAAAAAATATTATAGAGATCACTAAAAAAAACAAAAAAAACAGGAGATTTGGATTAAAAAAGAAAAGAAGATTACTATAAACAAAAATTAAAAACATTCTGGAGATCTGGCAAAAAAATAAAAAATTATTCATGAGATCACAAGAAATAATAAAGAAATCAGTTTGTCAGAACTCTGTGTGAATATCAGCTGCAAAACAACTTAATGCCACGTACACACCATCAGACTATCCGGCGGACTTAGTCTGGCGGACAAACCGCCGGAAAGTTTGCCAAACTTCCTTCGCTAGTCCCGTCTACCTGGAGCCGCGCTCAAAATGAACGTACTTTTCTCTGTACGGGAAAGTCAGTTCATTTCAAAAGTACGGCGGACTAGCACACACACGGCCGTATTTTTGTTTTGTTTTTTGAGTCAAAACTACTTTCTAAGTCTTTTGGGTAAAAAAGTCTGCTGGAGCCCACACACGGGTGGATTGTCCGGTGGACTCTGGTCCGCGGGACTTTTCCGCTGGATAGTTTGATCGTGTGAATGCGGCATAATTATTCTAGCATTATAAAGAAGAAGAGACTGCGCTGCGTTGAAAGATTTCAAAATTTGCAGCGTGACGAATGTGCTATCTCCATTACGAATGCTAGATTTACCAGACCAAACGCTTCTGTCTTGTACTTGATTCAGAGCATGCGTGCAATTTTGTGCATCGGAATTGTGTACACACGCTCGGAATTTCCAACAACAGATTTTGTTGTCGGAAAATTTGAGATCCATTTCTCTAATTTTTGTTGTCGGAAATTACGACAAAAAATGTCCAATGGAGCCTACACATGGTCAAAATTTCCGACAACAAGCTCCCATCGAAAATTTGATCGTGTGTATACAGCATTACACTTTTCTGAACCCAAGCATCAAAGATGTAATTGTGTAAGCATTCACAAAAAGGTTAAGAAATATCCCCCCACAGTGGAAAGTTAGGGCACACCTTCATGCAGGAGAAGACTGGTCTGAGAACTTTTTAGACTGATTGCCAGACCTTTGAGGTGGCCAAAGAAGAAACTATAAAAACACATCTTAAGCCGCGTACACACGGGCGGACTGTCTGGCCTACTTAGTCCGCCGAAACACATTTCAGCTGACAGTCCACTCGTGTGTGGGCTTCAGCGGACTTTTTCAGCGTGCAGTCTGGCGGACTAAGTATTTCGGAATGTTGGAAATACTGTCCGCTGGACTCGCATTTGGGCGGACAATCCGCCCGTGTGTGTGCCAGTCGCCGTACTTTTGAAATGAGCGGACTTTTCCCGCCCGGAGAAAAGTCCGCTCATTTCGAGCGGGTATCCAGGTAGGCGGGGCCCACAACGGAGACGTCGCTGGCCCCGCCGCCTGGTATGGACTTAAAGGGGAACCCCAACGCCGAAAAAAATCGGCATGGGGGTCCCCCCCAAGTCCACAACAGACCCTTGTCCGAGCACGCTACCCGGCCGGCCAGGAAAGGGGGGCGAGCGAGCGCCCCCCTCCTGAGCCGTACCAGGCCGCGTGCCCTCAACATGGGGGGGTGCCTTGGGGAAGGGGGGGCCGTGCGGCCCCCCCACCCCAAAGCACCTTGTCCCCATGTTGATGAGGACAAGGGCCTCTTCCCGACAACCCTGGCCGTGGGTTGTCGGGGTCTGCGGGCGGGGGGCTTATCGGAATTAATAAGGGGGCCCCCGGATACCGGCCCCCCACCCTATGTGAATGAGTATGGGGTACAATGTACCCCTACCCATTCACCTGTGAAAAAAAGTACAAAAAAAACACAACACAGGGTTAAAATATTTTATTGCACAGCTCCGGGGGTCTTCCGTCTTCGGGGGTCTTGTCGCCGGACTCCTCCGCTATCTTCTTGTAGCTCTTTTGCTAGCGGAGGAGCCCGGCTTTCTTCCTCGCCGCCGGCCTCTTCTCCCGACTTCGGGGGTCTTGTCCCCCTCTTCGGTTTTTCTGCCGGGCCACCGCGCCTTCTTATAGCTCTTTTACAGGCGGAGGCCCGGTCTTCTGTCGCCGCCGTCGCCGCCGCCTTACGTTCTTCTTCTTCTTCTTCTCCTTCTTCTCCAGGAGATGTTGCCTCGACGATCTCTCCGGCCACAATGCCAGGGCCGCGCTGCGCGGCCACTTATATAGGGACAATGGGGCGGTGTCACATGGCTTTATGTCACATGGGTTGGTCACATGGGTTGATGTCACATGGGGACTATGACATCGTAAGGGGGCGGGATCACCATGTGACCAAGCCATGTGACACCGCCCCATTGTCCCTATATAAGTGGCAGCGGAGCGCGTCCCTGGCATTGTGGCTGGAGAGAGCGTCGAGGCAACATCTCCTGGAGAAGAAGAAGAAGAAGAAGAACGGAAGGCGGCGGCGACGGCGGCGACAGAAGACCGGGCCACCGCCTGTAAAAGAGCTATAAGAAGGCGCGGTGGCCCGGCAGAAGAACCGAAGAGGGGACAAGACCCCCGAAGTCGGGAGAAGAGGCCGGCGGCGAGGAAGAAAGCCGGACTCCTCCGCTAGCAAAAGAGCTACAAGAAGATAGCGGAGGAGTCCGGCGAGAAGACCCCCGAAGACGGAAGACCCCCGGAGCTGTGCAATAAAATATTTTAACCCTGTGTTGTGTTTTTTTTGTACTTTTTTTCACAGGTGAATGGGTAGGGGTACATTGTACCCCATACTCATTCACATAGGGTGGGATGCCGGTATCCGGGGGCCCCCTTATTAAAGGGGGCTCCCGGATTCCGATAAGCCCCCCGCCCGCAGACCCCGACAACCAACGGCCAGGGTTGTCAGGAAGAGGCCCTTGTCCTCATCAACATGGGGACAAGGTGCTTTGGGGTGGGGGGGCCGCGCGGCCCCCCCTTCCCCAAGGCACCCCCCATGTTGAGGGCACGCGGCCTGGTACGGCTCAGGAGGGGGGGGGGGGGGCGCTTGATCGCCCCCCTTTCCTGGCCGGCCGGGTAGCGTGCTCGGACAAGGGTCTGTTGTGGACTTGGGGGGGACTGTTGTGGCGTTGGGGTTCCCCTTTAAGTCCATACCAGGCGGCGGGGTCAGCGACGTCTCCTTCGCGGGCCCCGCCTACCTGGAGACGCGCTCGAAATGAGCGGACTTTCCTCCGCGTGTGTGGGCGAGTCCGTTCATTTCAAAAGTAGGGCAAATAGTATGGCGGACTTAGTCCGCCGTATTAGTCCGCTCAAAAAGTGCCGTGTGTGGGCAAGTCCGTTCATTCGAAAGTATGACGGACTGTCCGTCGGATTGTCTGACGGACTAAGTTGGCCAGACAGTCCGCCACGTGTGTACGCGGCTTTAGAAGCCACAGAATGGGAAGACTTTGCAGTCTGCACGTTTCCTCTGAAGAAAAAGGTGATTTTGCTGCCAGTAGCAACCCAGACAAACAGTAACTAGAATCAGTCTGAAGGGGCATTGTCCCTTAAAGAATATGCAGAACAAAGGTTTCCTATACAAAAGGTTTGCATTCCACCACATAACCAATGTGTTCACACATGTGTACTGACATGGATTCCTTGTTAAAGAAATACATGGAAACTTTTAGCAGTTTACTGAAATTTAAAGCTAGAGCCATTTGTCCCATGAGTTTTATAATCAGGGGATCAATTGCAGATTTCTTTAATTACATTTGACCAGCAACTCACAGTTTAGCAAGGTACAGTTACAGCCAGGATGGGGTGGTTTCAGTCTTTGGAAATGAAAACACCAAATAAAGGAAATAATTTGTGGCATGCTTTTGTCAAACACAAACAAGACCAGTGATAGAACTCAGGGATGGAACCATTGATTCCATCAATTTAAGAGTAGGTTGGACTGCATCAGTAGAGAAAATAACTTTTTTTTTGTGTGGGCTTAATAGCTGCAAAGTAAAATCAGTCTGAAATTATTCTTCCTTCAGAAAGGGCACAGAATTCCTGTATGATATTGGATCCACAGAGGGTCCTGACTGAAGCAGTGCAATCCAGCATATCTGTGTCCGATTTAGCAGGAAAGGGAGGAAATGGGCATTATGAACCCTTAAGTCAAAGGTGGGTTCCAGCTGAGACAAGACATGACATAAGAACATGAGACATGACAAAAGGAAACAAAAGGAAACCTTCATCAGTCATCACAAACAAAGTGCTAAGTGGGAGTTTGACCTGTGGTTTATTTGGTTCATAGAGTGACAACCTCAACCCCCTTTTCTGAGAAAAAAAAAAAAGGAATCCCCCAACTACCCAGATGTACCACAGTACCAAAGGCAATTAGGAGCCCTGTAACATCATAGCTCCCAATTGTCCCAACTGTTCCTGAGTTCAAGGGACTTTCCCTCACTTGGAACAAAGTCCCTCTGTTCCTCATTTTGGTCTGATCTATATAGTTATATATAAAATGCACTACTTTTCTATCAAAAAGTGTTTTATATTGCCAAACCTTTAATCCACTTTCTAAATGACTGCATTTGTAAACTCCAAAAGTCAATACAGGAATAGTAGTGGTAAAAAAGCACTAGTGGGTTTAACCAACTGTTTTTTTTTGTACAATTCTCTTTTAGGGAGATGTGGCAGGGGGTTTGTCCTATACCTACATACTTTTGCTAATAGTACTTATTCAACTGTTATATGGTATTTCCCTCAAGGAATCTTGTGGTCTGATTAGGCAGGTTGAAAGGATTTGGCTGCAATAGTATAGGACCTAATTCTTCCTTCCCACATAATTTTTCTCCTGAGCTGTCAAAGACTGTTTGAAGCTGACTGCAGGAGGTGACGAAGCAGCAGCCACACGCAAAAAAGGAGACAAAGGAAGAGGCGGAGCACTGCCATGGCTCTAACCTAGAGTAACACTCAGCAGTATTTCCAGAATACTGGCCTGACATGGAGCAGAGTCCTGGAACACAGATCAGGTTATTCAGCAGCATACAAAATTATCTGGGAAAACCTTCTTGCCTGAAAGGAGAAACTTCCAACAATTCAGGAATGTTACAAAACATCAGTATACTTAATGTGGAACTATACTTATCTCCACTCCAGCAATGCTGTGTCCAGGAGCTCCCTCACTGGCCACTGACATCTTCAGCCATCCTTCTTCCAGGTTCTAATCTACTGCCATTTTGTGTGGCCAGGCAATGATTTCGTGACTCCAGCACATGCATAGGAAATGTACCTCTTTCCTTCTGCATTAAAATGTTTTCTTTTTCAAGTAGGGATGAGCTTCGAGTTCGAGTCGAACTCATGTTCGACTTGAACATTGCCTGTTCGCCTGTTCAGCGAACAGTTAACAATTTGGGCTGTTCATGGCAAATTCGAAAAGAAGAAATCTAAAGTGCTAATTTTAAAGGCTAATATGCAAGTTACTGTCCTAAAAAAGTGTTTGGGGACCCGGGTCCTGCCCCAGGGGACTGGATCAATGCAAAAAAAAGTTTTAAAAACTGCAGTTTTTTCAGGAGCAGTGATTTTAATAATGATTAAAGTGAAACAATAAAAGTGTAATATTCCTTTAAATTTCGTACCTGGGGGTGTCTATAGTATGCCTGTGAAGGGACGCATGTTTTCCGTGCTTAGAACTGTCCCTGCACAAAGTGTCATTTCACAAGGAAAAAAAGTATTTTAAAATCACTTTCCATTGTTGGCTCCCGTAATACAGAGAACACTCAATGAATTCATTCATTGATAAAAGATAAAAAAAAAAGGGTGAGGGTTCCCCTAAATTCAATTACCAGGCCCTTCAGGTCTGGTATAGATATTAAGGGGAACCCCGTGTCAATTTTTTTTTAAAAATTGACGTGGGGGTCCCCCTAAAGACCCTTCAGGTCTGGTATGGATATTAAGGGGAACCCCGCATCAAATTAACCACTTAATAACCGCCCTATAGCCGAATGACGGCTTCAGGGCGGTTTCTTAAATCTGGGAGGCCGTCATATGACGTCCTCCCAGAATTCCGCTCTCGCAATGTTTACATTCCTTGTAATAGGAATAAAAGTGATCAAAAAATTTATTTTTGGGGAAAAAAATGTCAAACTAAAATAAATAAAGTAAAATGACCAATAAAATTTTAATTTTTTTTTAAAGCGCCCCTGTCCCCATGTGCTCGCATGCAGAAGCGAACGCATACGTAAGTCCCGCCCACATATGAAAACGGTGTTCAAACCACACATGTGAGGTATCGCTGCGAACGTTAGAGCGAGAGCAATAATTATAGCCCTAGACCTTCTCTGTAACTCAAAACATATAACCAGTAAAAAAAAAATTAAATCGTCGCCTATGGGGATTTTTAAGTAGCGACGTTTGGCGCCATTCCACGAGCCTGTGCAATTTTGAAGAGTGACATGTTGGGTATCGATTTACTCGGTGTAACTTCATCTTTCACATTATGCAAAAATTGGGCTAACTTTACTGTGTTTTTGTTTTTTTTAAGCACAAAACAGTTTTTTTCCCCAAAAAAAAGCATTCAAAAAATTGCTGCGCAAATACCGTGCGAGATAAAAAGTTGCAACAACCACCATTGTATTCTCCAGGGTGTTTGCTAAAAAAACATATATAATGTTTTGGGATTTGATGTAATTTTCTAGCAAATAAATGATGATTTTTACATGTAGGAGAGAAATGTCAGAATTGTCCTGGGTGCTCCAGAACGCCTGATGGCGCTCCCTGCATGTTGGGCCTCTGTATGTGGCCACACTGTGTAAAAGTCTCACACATGTGGTATCGCCGTACTCGGGAGTAATAGCAGAATGTGTTTTGGGGTGTAATTTGTGGTATGCATATGCTGTGTGAGAAATAAACTGATAATATGACAATTTTGTGAAAAAAAAAAAAGTAAAAAAAATCTTGATTTTGCAAAGAATTGTGGGAAAAAATGACAACTTCAAAAAACTCATCATGCCTTTTACTAAATACCTTGGAATGTCTTCTTTCCAAAAAGGGGTCATTTGGGGGGTATTTGTACTTTTCTGGCATGTTAGGGTCTCAAGAATTGAAATAGGCCGTCAGTACTTCAGGTGTGATCAATTTTCAGATATTGGCACCATAGCTTGTGGACTCTATAACTTTCACAAAGACCAAATAATATCCACCAATTTGTACTTATTTTTACCAAAGATATGTAGTGGTATAAATTTTGGCCAAAATTTATGAAGAAAAAATTACTAATCTGCTAAATTTTATAACAGAAATGAAGAAAAATTCATTTTTTTACAGAATTTTCTGTATTTTTTCTTTTATAGCACAAAAAATAAAAAAACCCAGCGGTGATTAAATACCACCAAAAGAAAGCTCAATTTGTGTGAAAAAAAGGACAAAAATTTCATATAGGTCCAGTGTTGCATGACTGAGTAATTGTCATTCAAAATGTGAGAGCACCGAAAGCTGAAAATTGGTCTGGTTATTAAGGGTGTTTAAGTGCCCAGTGGTCAAGTGGTTAAAAAATAAATTTGATGTGGGGTCCCCCTAAAAATCCATAGCAGACCCTTTATCCGAGCACGCAACCTGGCAGGCCTCAGGAAAAGAGGGGGGACGAGAGAGCGCTCCCCCCTGAACCGTACCAGGCCACATGCCCTCAACATTGGGAGGATGCTTTGGGGGTCTGTGACCCCTCAAAGCACCATGTCCCCATGTTGATGTGGAGAAGGGCCTCATCCCCACAACCCTGGACGGTGGTTGTGAGGGTCTGCAGGCGGGGGGCTTATCAGAATCTGGAAGCCCCCTTTAACAAGAGGACCCCCAGATCCCGGCCCCCCCCTGTTTGAAATGGTAAGGGGGTAAAAAATTACCCCTACCATTTCACAAAGAAAGTGTAAAAATGGTTAAATAAGACAAACACACTTTTGAAAAATTCCTTTATTAAAAAAAAAAAAAAAAAAAAAAAAGATTCCAGCGGTGGTAATCCTCTCTTGCTATTAAGCGACGGATGATCATCTCTCCGGGGTCCAGCGATTGCTGATCTTATCCAGTGACGGGTGATTTTCAGTCCAGCGCTGTCCATCCGTCTTCTGTCTCCACTGCGGAGACACTGCAGGGATCCCAGCGCTGACGTTTCTTATATTAGGAGGGCGGGGCCACCTGTCACCTGACCCCGCCCCCTCTGACGCTGATAAGGGAACCCATGGGGTTCCCCAGTGACGCATGGGTGACCCCGCCCCCCTCTGATGTAACGCTGCTGCCCTGGGCCCTGTCATTGTTGTGGGGCCCAAGGCAGTTGCCTCATACTTGCCAACTATCCTGGTTTAAATTCCCTTGTCCCTTGAGGTTTTAGTCCCGTGCTCTTTCCCAATATCTCAGTGTAAAGTGCTGCTACCCTGTGTTTACATGTACATTACCGGCATTTATATGTAAATAGATGCGGCATTCATATGTAAATAGGAGCGGCTGGCAGAATTGATATGTATATCATGCCCCCCTGAGGTCATATGCACAGTAATCATTAGCAACCAATCAACAAGCAGAAATCATGTGCTGTAACCTCTAGCAAATAATCAGTGAGCCGTAATGTGTGCTGTAACCTCTAGCAACCAGTCATTGAGCAGTAACGATACACTGTAACCTCTGGCAACCAATCGCAATAGCTGCCTGATCTGATTCAGTAAACGGATTTTGAGTCTAGCTACTAATTATTGTATGTCTCAGAGCAGGTGGAGAGCAAAACTGCATAGGGGGGGGGGGGGGGGGGGGGGCAAGAAAAGTTTTGCCCAGGGTCCAATCAATATTAAAGTTGGCCCTGATTATATAAATACAGTATATATACTGTATATACTGTACATAATTTAAATCTTTTTTTCATGTTTTGCATATGTATTGTACAATGTACATATGTATGTACTGTATATATCTTGGAGATTGGTGGTAAAGCATGAGGTGACATAATAGGTGTGTGCAGCCTATTGCATTAGTGTGTACACCCCAAAGCTCAAACACTTATGCCTTTCTTTGCAGCACCAGCACGGGGCAGTGAATGAATAGGAAGTGCTCTGTGCTGAGCAGCTTCCTGTTCATTCACAAACTAAAGCATAGTAAACACAGGTTACTATGCTTCAGTTGTAAATTAAAACACTGAGTGAGTGTGTTCACTGTTTTCATTTAGAAAAAGAAGGCACTGTTAAATGACATATTTATTAACCCCTTCCCCCACTCTTCATCCTGAAACATTCCCTGCAGCAGCCGAGGGGAGAGGAACCAGCAACACTGCGGGGTGGAGTGTCGGGGGAAACACAGGGGAAGCCCAGGCAGTAGGGGGAATCGGAACTGCACATAGTGATTAGGGTGTGCCCAGGGCCTATGGTTGACATTAGTAGCAACAATGGTGATCTATTCATCAACATCTTGGAAAAGGGGATGAAACTTTTAGCTTGTCCAGATCTGATTCATTTTCATAGCATCATTTTTTTCACAATGCAGCAGATAATCTTCTGAGCCTGTCTGCTAAAATGTTATATTCCATGTTGAAAATTCTCTGGAGGGTAGGCATGAGACCATCTGGATTAATAAATAAAATCCATCTCTTTATTTGATATCTCAATTATTTCCTATGTTAAGATTGCCCTCTCCTGTTTGATATATAATTATGTTTCCTGTAGTCTGCTATCCTTTTGTAAGATGTGAGTTATTGGTTAAGAGAGATTCTGAATCAGCAAACTATGTTTCTAAATATAAGCATCATTTCATTACATTTCCTTCTGCATTGTAAATAAGCATACCAGGCCATGATATAAAAGCTCTTAAAGGCCACTGCTCTGCATTTATTTTATCCCTGGTCCTGATTTTCAAAGGCAAACAACTCAGATTGCAATATTAAATTTAGCAAAAACTGAGATAACGTCTTATGCCGCATACACACGACCGGACTTTCCAGGCAGACTAGGTTCGGCGGTCTTCCCAAGGGACTTTCGGTGGAGTCCTGACGGACTTTCTGAACGAACGGACTTGGATACACACGAACGGATTAAGTCCTTTCGAAAGTCTGTTTGTTTTGAACGTGATGGCGTAAGACTGGACTAAAAAGGAAGTTCAATAGCCAGTAGCCAATAGCTTTCCTTGCATCGTATTTTGTCCGTCGGACCAGCATACAGATGAACGGTTTTCCCGATAGGAATTGAGTCCGCCGGACAGATTTAAAACATGTTCTATTTCTAGGTTCGTCGTATTTTTATAACGAAAAATTATCGGATTAGCCCACACATGATTGGATTGTCTGACGGACTGATTCTGTTGGACCTAGTCTGCCGGAAAGTCCGGTCGTTTGTACGCGGCATAAGACTATAGTTATATTTTTAGTCTGTCAGTATGAAGAGCTGTGATAATATGTAGAAACTGGGTCTACTGCTGGTCTACTGCTGGTTGTTTTGGGCCCTAGTCATGCAACTTTTGCAGTCTTATGTTAAACTTTACTGCTACCTATAGCTGATGATTTAGGGGTGGGCTGTGGATGGTAACAAGGCCAGACCATACCAGAAGCAGTGCACAGAGCCAGCTAGTTGTACTGAAGTGCTCATGTGCTAACAGGAAACATTCTGATACAAGGAGAGAGAGGCAGAGAGATGAGCTTACCAGTTGGCTGCTTAACCTTTCACTGTCCAGTCACAGGTTGGGGAAGGGAAAAGGCATGTAGCTTGTTGACCTAAAATGTAGCCCCCCCAAGGTGGGACACTTGTCAGAGGAGAAGGAGGAGCAGGCTCCAGTGGTTGGCTTTGTGCTTACGCTTTTCACATCATTTAGGGCCTAATAAAAGCTTTGGAAATGGGTTTGGTAGATATGCGGTTGTTTGTACTTGAAGTCTGTATGCCTAGGGAGGACACAATGAACTCTGTGAAATTCACCACACGTATTTATGTATTGGATTTGCCTCATATGTCTACAGCTGTATTACTGTTTAACAAAACTCTTCTCTCAACAGGAAATTGTGGTGACCCCATTTTGACCATAGAGGATGACTAAATAAATCAGATATACCAAATACACTGTATGACAAATTTAATTTTTTTACGAAAAGACAATGGCTATAGTTTATCATATTTGCCTGATTCAGTTCATTTGGGTTTATTTACTAAAGGAAAATCCACTTTGCACTACAAGTGTACTGCAAGTGCACTTGGAAGTGCAGTCGCTGTCGATCTGAGGGGGACATGCAAGGAAAATAAAAAACAGCATTTTTGCTTACAGATGATAAAATCAGCAGCGCTTCCCCTCATTTCAGATCTTCCCCTCAGATCTACAGCGACTGTACTTCCAAGTGCACTTGTAGTGCAAAGTGGAGTTGCCTTTAGTAAATCAACCTCATTGTGTCTACTTTTATATTACTGTATTATGCAGAGCACTGCTCTCAAAGAGGCTCAGGATATGGTGAGCCTATCAAAAGAAAACAAAAAATCTTACACTAAAATACTGTGAATCACACTATCAGCCTTTTAATATAGAAGGTATATTATTATTGTTATTCAAGATTTATATAGATCCGACAGTTTTCCCAGTGCACAAAATGGAGGCAGACAATGTAGTTACAATATACAGTCATTTAGTATAAGAGGGACTAAAGGGCCCTGCTTATTTGAACTTACAATCTAAAATTACATGTGCTCACTTGCATTTTATTGCTCACTTGCATTTAAAGTCAGAGAACAGAGCTAAATAAGAAATTCCTTTATTTCCCAGGGGATAACTGTAATAAGCATATAGTGTTTTCCCCCTTACATACGATCGGAAATTCCGCCAACAAAAGTCTGATGTGAGCTTTTGGTTGGAAATTCCAAATGTGTGTATGCTCCATCAGAAGATTGAGACCAGGTTCTCAATTTTTCGGTCGGAAAAAGTTCCGATCGAAAATTCCGATCATCTGTACCAATTCCAAGGTGCAAATTCCTACGCATGCTCGGAAACAATTTGACACATGCTCTGAAGCATTGAACTTCATTTTCTTGGCTCCTCATAGTGTTGTACATCACCGCATTCTTGACGCTTGGAAGTTCAGAGAACATTTGTGTGACCGTGTGTATGCAATGCCAAGCTTGAGCGGAATTCCATTGGAAAAACCATCCAAGATTTTTCCCATGCAAATTCTGCTCGTGTGTACGGGGCATTACATTTTACATAGTCTTATGGGTGGGCTTTTTAATGTGATTGTAAAGGTTTTGGTTTTTTTGCACCTGTTGTGAGAAGAGATTGGGAGAGGAGAAGAGCTGCTGCAGACATGCACAGCGCTGGATCGAGGTTGAGCTAGGTAAGTGTTTAAGGAAGGGCTGGGGGCAACTTTTGAAAGTTTTTTTTACCTTAATGTAGAGAATGCATGAGGTTAAAAAAACTTTACCTTTACAACCACTTTAAGTCGTTTTGGTCCCATCAGCATCACAAATCATTCTGTCTCCTTCCTCCCAAGGCCTACTCTATAAAAATCTTAGTTTCTAAATGTAGTTGAAGATTGCTATAAGACAAGGGTATTCAGTTAAAATCCACGGAGCTGCAGTCAATAAAAATGTATTCCTGCAGAGGTCCAAAAAGCATGTTTGATTACTAATAGCGCCTATGTGCATCAGCAAATGCGGCATGTCTTCAAAAGTGCCAAACTGGGGGCGTGGCTTGCGCGCAGCCGAAAATGGCAGCTTGAGCTGAGAGCTCCGCACACCATCCGGACGGTAAAGCGACTTACCGGGCTCCCACATCGACATCCGCGGCACCGATCGACCTCCCGCTGCCGCCCGCCACACCAGCGATCGAGATGTCCTGAAAACGGGGCCAGGAACCGGGCCCGCGGCGTCTCCAATCCTTCGCCTATCAGCCCCACACAGCCAGGCAAGATGGCGCCGCCGGAGGCACAGCGCGCCATTCACTGTCCTTCTCAGAGCCTGCTACAAACCATCCGCAAGAAATTAGGCACAGGATGGCTTCTGGAGAACCGCTAGACTGCTCTCCAGCGACCCCAGCTACCCAGAGTCCGGTGAAAACAAGGATGAGGATGGATACATCAGGACAGGCTGCAGAAACTGTGAGTACAGGCCTACACAATGACACTGCAATCTCTTCCTTACAATCATCCATTGCTCAATTTCCTACCCTGGGGCAGTCGGTGTTCGACACCACCATGAAGGATATGTTAGTATCCCTCCAATCATCCCTCATGTCAAATCTTTCCTCTTTAATCAACAAATTTTCACTTGAAATGAAACACATGGATAATAGGGTGACTTTCATAGAGACCAGAATGGAGGAGTGCACGGAAACGATCAATGACCTGGTTGATGCCTATCATGATCAAAAAGACGACTCCCTATGGAAATCTAAACTCGCGGACCTTGAGGACCGCTCAAGGCGCAACAATGTTAAGATACGCGGCATTCCGGAATCTGTACAGCCTACAGAACTGCATAATTTTGCTAGCACCCTCTTCTCCAGCATACTACCGGAACTGTCCCCCATAGAACTAACGATTGATCGCATACACAGATTGCCTAAACCACGCCATCTTGAGGCGGATGTCCCTAGAGATGTCCTTCTCAGAGTGCACTTTTTCCAAGCCAAGGAACAAATCCTCCTGAAAGCGAGAGAACTGTCCCCTCTGCCTGCCCCCTACTCGGATATTCAGCTCTACGCTGACTTGTCACAATACACGCTACAGATGCGCAGACAACTCCGCTCTATTACTAAGGCCATGAATAACCACAAAATCCAGTACAAATGGCGGCACCCGGCCACCATACTGGCCACCCACAATGGCATACCCCACACCATCTCCACCCTGGAAGGAGGTTTGAAACTACTACGGGATTGGGGAATCCTTCTTGATCCACCACCGGACACGCGTGATGCCATAGGAACCCCGAATCCCTTCTCCTTTGGCGCAGGCCGCGGATCCCGCAAAAATAACCGTCGCTGATAAAGAACCCGGGACACTTTCAACGACTGCCGGTCCGGAATGGTCTGCAACACGAATCACACTTGCTGAACTATACCCTCCACCCTGACCAGTTGCCCCTCAGCGTTTGATGCTGACCAGGCTACTGGCTAGTCCTTTGTGCATACCGCACAACTCGGATCTCCCCCTTTTCTCTCTCCCCTTTGGACTCCCCTGTTCTGCCCTGTGTTGTCCTCTCTACCCTGTTCTTCAGTTGCTGATACCATTACCCACTGCCCATTACTTGTACCGCCACTATCAGGAAAAGCAACTAGCAATATTGACAGGTGACCCCTGAGGTATTAACCCAAGTTTTACCCACAGCTAACACCGAATTCAAAATTCCTGAAGTGGTCTCGTATAGAACTAACGTTGCCTCTACCACATCCGACAGACATCAGCTGAATCACCAGCATCTGGATCCTCAAGGAACTCAGGGACCTTCCCCCTTTCTTTTTGTTTTATCTACTTTTTTTTCTCATCTTTTTTGTGTTGGGGATCTTCTTTCCTAAATACGAGAATGGGAATCAATATCATCTCAATTAATGCAAGAGGTCTGAACCACCCTGCTAAGAGATCATCTTTATGGTCAACTGCTATTTCCCATAATAGCGACATTCTTTGCGTACAAGAGACTCATTTCTCTGTGAAAGCTCCCCCTAAATGCCAACATCGACTTTATCCCCAGGTGTTCACTTCCTCCTACCACAAGAAAAAACGAGGAGTGATGATAGCGATCAAAGACTCAGTAAACTTCCAACTTGTGACCAGCGAATCTGACCCGGATGGGAGGTTCATAATACTGATCGGTTCAATTAATAATGTTATGTACACTATTGTTTCTGTTTATGCTCCCAACAATGGCCAATTGGCGTTTCTCAAAAAAATTGTCCGTAAGGTTAAGAAAATCCAACAAGGTCATGTCATCCTGTGTGGAGACTTTAATATGGTGCCGGACGTTGAACTGGATTCAACGTCTGGCACCAAGAAACGCCCCTCCCTATTAGGGAGCTATTTATCCTCAACGGATCTGTATGATGTGTGGAGGTGTTGTCACGCGAGTGAGAGGGATTTTACCTTCCTCTCGCCGCGTCACAACACTTACTCGAGAATTGATTTATTTTTGGTCGATAAGCTACTGTTACAGAGAATATCTAAATCTGATATACACACCGCCACCTGGTCGGACCACGCCCCAGTGAGCATTAGCATTTCAGATGGTCCCTCCCACCATCGCCCTTTCATATGGAGAGTAAACGACTATCTACTTCGTAATCCTAACTCATGCTCCCATATCAGGGAACGACTAGTAGAATATTTTTCACTCAATCAGGAAGCTGTGTCTGACCCGGTGGTGGTGTGGAACGCTCATAAAGCGGTAATCAGGGGGGACTTCTTGCAACTAGGTGCCAGGGAAAAGCAAGCTAGATCACGGAAATTAGATGAATTGACTAGTGCATTAGCAAACGCTGAATCACGGAACAAACTTGCACCCTCCCCTGCCCTCCAAGCACAAATTTTCACCCTACGCCACGACCTACGAGCCCACCTCCTTGAGAAACAAGAAAAACTATACAGGATACTCAAAGCTAGATCATACACCACAGGCAATAAAGCAGGTAAAGCAATGTCCCTTAAAATCAAAGGATATAGAAACAAGGCTAAAATCCCTTTTATATTCCACCCTCACTCCCACAAAAAACTTCTTAAACCTCATGATATTGCCAATGTCTTTCGTACGTACTACGGAGATCTATACAACCTTGATAAGGACCCCTCCACCACACAACCCTCCCCGGAGAGTATCTCATCCTTCCTTGACAAACTACAACTCCCACAGGTATCGCCAAGCCAACTCACTTCACTCAACAGCCCATTCACGGTAGATGAAATCAGACGAGTCATCCATAAACTCCCAGCAGCGAAATCTCCTGGCCCAGACGGTTTCACTGGGGAATATTATAAAATGTTCCAAGAAATTTTAGCACCCTTCTTGTGCAGTACCTTTAACACAGCTGCCAGATCCTCACAATTTCCCCCTGAAATGCTCAGCGCTAGAGTAGTGGCCCTTCCCAAACCGGGGAAGGAGCCCAACACCCCTAAAAATTTTCGTCCCATATCGCTACTCAATATCGATATAAAAATATACGCTAAGCTTCTTGCTAATAGGCTAGACAACATCCTACCCTCCTTGATTCACCCAGACCAATCCGGATTTACAAAAGGTCGCCAGGCATCAGATGCAACTAGACGCATGATAGACCTTCTCCACCATGTCGAAAACACCAGAACCCCATCCCTACTCCTATCTCTCGACGCCGAAAAGGCATTTGATAGGGTGCACTGGGGCTATATCTCATCGGTGCTACATAAATTCGGGCTATCGGGCCCAATCCACGACTATATAATGGCTCTCTATTCAAACCCTTCTGCCAGAGTACTAGCCTCAGACACCCTATCGGATCCCTTCAATATCACTAATGGGACAAGACAGGGGTGCCCGCTCTCCCCCTTAATATTTAATCTAGTTATGGAACCACTAGCAGAAAGCATCAGAACCAATAGCAGCATACAAGGCATCCGCATAGCAGACACTGAACATAAGATTAACCTTTTTGCGGACGATGTAATCCTCCTAATCACAGATCCAGAACGAACACTACCAGAAGTCCAAAAGATGCTAGCCTGGTTTGGAGAGATATCATATTATAAAGTTAACGACACTAAATCGTATATACTAGATCTAGGAGTAAGCAAGGATACCAGCGACCGTCTTAAACTACTTTTCCCTTACAGTTGGGCGAAGCTCAGCATAACGTACCTCGGCATCCAACTTACTCCTAGAACGAAGCTTCTATTCGAAGCGAACTATCATTCCCTTCGCACTAAACTCCAGGAAGACCTGACCAGGTTGGCATCGGTTGAATTTTCGTGGCTAGGTCGGCTAGCGGCATTCAAAATGCTCCATCTCCCCCAAATATTGTATTTGTTCAGGACTGTCCCGATCCCCATACCCGCAAAATATTTCCAATCTCTGCAATCTCTCCTTTTAAAATTTGTGTGGCAAGGCAAAAGACCCCGATGCGCAGGGTCCCAACTTACTAAACATCGTATGTCGGGAGGGCTAGGCTATATCAATTTCCAAGACTATTACTGGGCTTCCATTCTGACCCAAGCTAAAGAATGGTTCTCCAACACATCAACCCCAACACTATGGAAAACCATTGAATGCTCATCAGTCCCAGGTAAAGACCTGGTACCCTGGCTACTGGCCCTCTCTTTCGGAGCCAAACATACACGACTCCTATCTCCCCCAATTCTTGCTACATGCCAAACTTGGTCCAAGCTTACAAAACTCTCCTCCAACGACCCCAACTACTCCGACGTACCCATCCCCATCGAAACATTACAATATCTGATTGAATCATCCGACTTCAAGCGTTGGAAAAGGCTGGGTATCACCCACCTAGCTGACCTGATTACTGCGAACGAAATTAAACCTTTTCCCATACTACGTGAACAATTCCAACTCCCTTGCTCTGATATATTTCTATACCTTCGCACTAAACATTGTATTAATTCCCTCAAAAAAAGAACCATCTCGATCCCTCGTCCGGCATGGCAGTTCATTTCCTCCTCCTCTAAACTTAGTAAGGGCATATCTCTGCTATATAAACTATTCAACCACAAAATGACATTTATCAAATCAACCCCTCTAATCCGCTGGGAAAAAGAACTAGGCCATTCTTTCACTGAAGAAGAATGGGAAAAAGCAGGTAGATCCGTCTACAAAACCACTAGTTGCTCCACCCTCTGGGAACTGACATATAAAATAACGTACCGTTGGTACTTGACCCCAGTCAGGATATCCAAATTTGATTCAGTAATATCTGACCTGTGCTGGAGGAACTGCGGAATGAAAGGCAGCTTGCTCCATATACTCTGGCACTGCCCAAAAATCTTAGCATTTTGGAAATCAGTATACCAACTTATAACTGAGGTGACGCTATCCGATGTGCCAAAAAAACCCTCTCTTGCCATTCTATCTCTGTCATTGAATAGTTTCCCCATCCCAACCAGACACATTCTATCTCACATTTTTCTGGCAACGAGGCTTAACCTTACCAGGAAATGGAAAGATCCACTTCCTCCCACCCTGAAAGACGTAATTCACACAATACAGACACATTTTACACATGAATCTACTCTAGCACTAACCCATAAAAGCACATCACAAACTCTCCTCATGTGGAAACCGTGGATACAATGGACTGAATCCCCACGGATGTTACAGATCTTTGAATGAAGTTAATAACGTGTGGATCTCTCAATACCATTTAATAAAATACGACAACGGAATAGGGGAAGGGGGGGACCACCCTACAGGGACACAGTAGTGATCCCCATGCGGGGTGTCCAGGTGGGGTGCTCCTCCCAGTTCATCTCCCAAAGAGCAACTTCCAACACATAACTGGATGTTTGCACTGCACTTCAGTGACGTGCTCGTACCACAGCACGGAAACACTAGGCCTCATGACATCTAGCGGTTGACAAACATGCGGTAGCTCACTGATGTCCCTCATAGGTCATCACCCTTATGCCCAGGTAAATGGCATTATAGCATACGAGTAATGGTATCTGTTTATATGTTTCCTTGCTTATTTGTTTTCCTTTTTCTTTTTCTATTTGTTCAACTGAACTATATGTGTTTCACGAGCAATAGGACAAGCATCTATGTTCACATTCTGTTTATAATGAAAATCTTTAATAAAAATTTATTGAGAAAAAAAAGTGCCAAACTGCATGTTGCTGCAGCACCATGCCGCTCATCGTGGCACGATTTAGAATAGGGGCAGGGACTTCATTCTTTGCATTTCTGCAATAGGCTGTAAATCAGCCTATTGAAATGAATGGACTGCCTTCATGCACAACGCACGTTGCAATGATGTAAACATAATCTCAGATCCTTCATCCTTCACGTCACAATCCGATTAATACATCAGTATTCTCAGTCCCCCCTGCACATCACCCCCCTTCTTATGACCCTCCCTCCTTCACATTGCTGTCCTCAGCACCTCTTTATATAACCCCCCTCCTCCTTCACATTCCTGTCCTGGTTTTCTTTCATATCACCCCTGTGTTCTTTTACATTCCAGTTCTCAGCTCTCTTTCACAGTATCACCCCAACTTCACATTTCTGTCCTCAGCCACCCATTCATATAACCCCTCTCCTCCACTCCTTTGCATTCCTGTCCTCCCCTTTTATATCGCCCACCTCCTCCTTCAGACTCCTGTCCTCAGCTCCTCCAGCTTCCTCCCCATCCTTCACAGCAGTGGTATAGCTCTCGCCCCTTTCTTACCTTACACAGGGCTGAACGTCGCAGACATAGAAGATCTAGAGCTGACATTGGAAGGCAAGCCAGTTCTGAATGGAGCACTGATGCTGACCAACGTTTCCTGTTACTTAGCTTGTGATTGGTTGCTAGGACCACCTAGGAACCAATCACCCGTTGCTTAACTTCAAAAGGTAACTTGGCAGCTCCAAGAACTGTCTTACCTCCTGATGGCAGCCTGTGGGGAGGTCAGCGGTGCTAACGGCTGAGAGGGAGAACCGGCTCCCAAATGGCAGGACAATGGCGGTCCGGGCAAGACAGTGGCTCTGTCCAGATGTGGACCATGGTCCGCCATTTAGTGATGGCTACTATAAAGTGTGAAACAAGGTGCAAGATGGAATAACTGGATCTATAGCTTTAGGCCCATTAAAAAAAAAAAAAGTTGGTTGAGTTTACTACTGCTTTAAAGTGTAAGTTCAGCTTTCTAAAAAGCACATTAGGATGTCCCATATATGGGTAAAGAAGCATTATGTGCTAAACCTATCTTCCATCCAGGACTCTGGGCTTCTGTTTAAATAATGTAGCCCAAAGCCATATTTAAAAGAAGCTTCTTCAAATCATCAGAAACCAGTGAGGACTCTTTTCTGAGTTATTGTAGGAATGGAGCAGCTGTAGGGTCCACAGACTGCCTAGTGCTACTTATGCCGCATACACACGGTCGAACTGTTTGACGTACTTAGTCCGTTGAAACACATTTCAGCGGACAATCCGCTCGTGTGTGGGCTTCAGCGGACTTTTTCAGCGTGCAGTCCGGAGTACTAAGAATTTCGGATTTTCCAAAAATCTGTCCGTCGTACTTTGGTTTCAGCGGACAATACGGTCGTCAGTATGCTAGTTCGACAGACTAAGAATGGCGCATGCCCAGAACGGATTTACACGGCAGAAGGGTGCTTTGCTGTGTCTTGGACTTCCTATTTCTAGTCCCGTTGTACGTGCTGTACACGTCATCGCGCAAGCTTTCGACGCACTGTTTGTGTATCCGTGTGTGGTCAAGTCCGTTCAGTGGAAACTACGACGGATTGTCCGTCGGATTGTATGACGGACTAAGTACGCCATACAATCCGCTCGTGTGTACACGGCATAAGGAGTGCCATCCTGTTCTTGTGCACTCTCTCCTATCATGTACTTGCTCAGCTGCTGTAACAGGAGGGAGAACACACTGCACATGTTCAGACCGAAAGAACAGGATGGTGCTCCCTCCCTTGGCACTAAGGGGCACTGGTCCTGATGGCTGCTTTGACCTTAAGACAGGGCCATCACAAGGACAACATTCTTTAAACGGAAGGGTAGCCCAATACACAATAACCATATGGGACAGCATAGTGTGCTTTTTGGTAGAGCTGAACGTATACTTCTAAAGGGAAATTCGCTAATCTAAAAACTCAGCGAGCCAAATCTAATAGGGCACTCTAGCTCCCTGTTGGGAGCTAGAATTGAATAAGAAATTAAGCCCATGTTTTGGATTTGTGATGGAAGTGATGGCTTGCAAAAACCTTCTATTTAAACAAGGTAATTCCCTATGTTACTTTCTCTAAGTGGAGGGTTTTTGATGCCTTTTCACCCATCAGACAATTTCTTCACTGGTCTTTCCAGAATATATTTTTGTTCTGTTTTTACAATTTGGTATTCATGCAGTGTCTTGTTTATTATCCAAGTGGTTTCCAATGGTTAGCTGTATTGTATCATAAACAGCATCATTGTTTAACCACTTAAGCCCCGGACCAATTTGCAGCCAAAGGACCAGGCCCCTTTTTGCGATTCGGCACTGTGTCGCTTTAACTGACAATTGCGCGGTCGTACGACGTAGCTCCCAAACAAAATTGGAGTCCTTTTTTTCCCACAAATAGAGCTTTCTTTTGGTGGTATTTGATCACCTCTGCGGTTTTTATTTTTTGCACTATAAACAAAAATAGAGCGGCAATTTTGAAAAAAATGCAATATTTTTTACTTTTTGCTATAATAAATATCCCCAAAAAATATATAAAAAAACATTTTTTTTCCTCAGTTTAGGCCAATACGTATTCTTCTACATATTTTTGGTAAAAAAAAAACAATTAGCGATTATTGATTGGTTTGCGCAAAAGTTATAGCGTTTACAAAATAGGGGATAGTTTTATGGTAGACACATCGGACATTTTTTACAAATTTTTGCGACCATTGTCAGATATACAGAAATCAATGCTATTTAAATGCATTGATTCCTGTGTAAATGACACTGGCAGTGAAGGAGTTAACCACTAGGGGGCAGTGTAGTGTTATGTATGACGTTATGTGTTTTTTTTTATCATAGGGGGGCGTGGCCTGGCATGTGACATCACTGATCGTCCTTCCCTATAAAAGGGAGGAGACGATTGTGACAGTCACACAGGGTAGCACTGGGAGAGGTTTGTTTAAACAGACGTCTCCTCGTTCTTCAGCTCGGTGACCCGATCGCGGGACACCAGTGGCGATCGGGTCCGCTGGTCCCGCGGCCACGGTCACGGAGCTCAGGAGCCGTCGGCGGCGCGTTCCCTACCCACAGCTGGGCACTTAAAGAATCACGTACCGCTACGTGATTGTGCCCAGCCATCTTTGAAACAGTCGATGAGATATGGCAAGATGGGATACTTTATTAGAGAGGACTTCCCATTCACTTTTTACCTGTTTTCACAAGTATCTTTCATTTTCCTTTCTTCAGAATTCATCAATAAACACTTCCACTCCCCTTCCCTTTCCCCTCTCCCCTTCATTTAGGGATTTAGGGCACCAAAGCAAAGCATTCAGGCTCTACTTACCTGGTTTCCTCTGCACTGGCATTTCTGGCATCTCCACCTCTATAATCGGCTGCATTGGTAAATGTGGAATTCATGAGTGTGTTGCGGTTCCACCTACAGCTGCCACATCCCGGCTTTCTGTCCCTCCCTTCCCTGCTCAGGCATTAGGGATGAGCCGAACACCCCCCGGTTCGGTTCGCACCAGAACTTTCGAACAGACTGAAAATTCGTACGAACTTTAGAACCCCATTAAAGTCTATGGGACTCAAACGTTCAAAATCAAACGTGCTAATTTTAATGGCTAATATGCAAGATATTGTCCTAAAAAGGGTGTGGGGACCCGGCTCCTGCCCCAGGGGACATGGATCAATGCCAACATTTTTTTTCAAAACTGACTTTTTTTGGGGAGCACTGATTTTAATGATGATTAAAGTGAAAATATTCATTTAAATATCATGCCTGGGGGGTGTCTATAGTATGCCTGTGAAGTGGCACGTGTTTCCCGTGTTTAGAACAGTCCCTGCACAAAATGAATTTTAAGGGAAAAAAAGTCATTTAAAACTGGTACATTTTTAAAGTGTAGCTCCAGTCAAAAAATCTATTTGTAAGCTTTTTGGAAAACATAGGGAAGGGTTATCATGCCTGTATAATTTTTTTTGCCGTCCGTCATTTTTCATTTCCCTTCCTGTTGTCTCCTTCCGTTTGCAAGTAGTAGACGTTTGTAAGTTGGATGTTTGAAAGTAGGGGCCTGCCTTATATGCTCTGTAGAAATGTGGGCCTAAGGTGTTGGTGTTGCCACAACACTGTAAGCCCTCAAAGTGACTCTTGGGGGGTGCTGGAGCGCCCTGCTGTGAACGATTATATCAAGAATTGTAATTACATGCCATTATTGAACAGTGGTAGAAAAATTGGGGGTTTGGTGGTTGTGGTGCTGGTGCCACAACACTATAAGTCCTCACAGTTACTCTCGGTGGGCGCAGGAACGGGTCCTGCTATGAAATATTATATCAAGAATTGTAATTACATGCCCCTGTTAAACAGGGGCTGAAAAATTGGGCCTTAGGCACTGGTGCTGGTGCCACGACACTGCAACTTCTCCCAGATACTCTAGTTGGAGTGCAGGAATGAGCCCTGCTGCAAAGCATTGCATCAAAAAATTTAATTACATGCCCCTCTTAAAAAGGGGCTGAAAAATTGGGCCTTAGCCACTGGTGGCATCACCCAGAACCAAAAATGTTCTTCCAAGCTATCAGCAGGATCATTGAGGAGGAAGAGGATAGTCAGTCAACATAACAGGACAGTCACTCAGCATCAGCATAGACAGTCTTGAAGGGACGTGACATTTAAAAAAAAAAATATTCGGTTACATCAGCTTCAGGTGCTTGGTAGCTGGTGGTAATCTAAAGCCCCGTACACACGAGAGGACTTATGTCCGACAGACTTCCGAAGGAGTTCCGTCGGAGTTCTGCTGGAATTCCGACGGAGTTCTGACAGACTTTTCGGCTGAGCGGACTTGGCCACACACGATCACACTAAACTCTGACGGATTCGAACGTGATGACGTGCGACTCGGCTCGAATAAGGAAGTTCATAGCCAGTAGCCAATAGCTGCCCTAGCGTCGGTTTTAGTCCGTCGGAGTAGCATACACACGAGCGGATTTTTCAAAGGGGACCGGGTCCGGCGGAGTTCCTTCGGAAAAATGTGAAGCATGTTCCATATTCTAAAGTCCTTCGGACTTTGGCGAGTCAAAAGTCCGTTGCAGCCCACACACGATCGGATAGTCTGACGGACTCAGTCCTTCGGACTTTGGATGTTGAAAAGTCCGCTCGTGTGTACGCGGCATAAGACTGATTCATCTTTATGAAGGTCAGTTGATCAACCGAGTCGGTGGACATGCGCACCCTGTGATCGGTTACAAAGCCTCCAGCAGCACTGAAGGTGCGTTCCGAAAGAACACTGGATGCAGGACAGGCCAGTAGCTCAATTACATACTGTGCAAGCTCTGGCCAGTGATCCATCCTCAAGACCCAGTAAGCCAGAGGATTTTCGGTGGGAAAGGTGTCCAAATCTGACCTTGCCCCTAGGTAAACCTGCACCATGTAAATCAGACGCTGGCGATGGTTGCTGGAACCGATCATACCTTGGGGCTGTGGACTAAAAAATCATCAGCATCGGTCAGATGGCCACCTTTTCCACCGATCCTTCTGTGACCGACCAATGCCTCAGCAACACGTTGTCCAGGACCAGGAGTTTGTAACCTCCCAGTCTCTGGGAACGTGTTGCACAGACACTTCTGCAAGGCCTCCCAGAGATGTCTCATCCTCTGCTTCCTCTGCGGCAGCAAGATAAGGTCCGCAACCTTACCCTTGTACCGTGGATCAAGGAGAGTGGCCAGCCAGTAATAGTCCCTCTCCTTGATCCGAAGAATGCAAGAATCCTTCCGCAGGCTTTGCAGGATCAGGGAGGCCATACAGCATAGGTTAGCTGAGGCATTCGGTCCGGAGTCCTCTGGGTCACTAAGGACAACATGATCTGCAGCCACCTCCTCCCAGCCACGCACAAGTCCACGGGTTTCTTGGGACTGTAAATCATCCAAAAAAGACTGCTGCTGCTGATGCTGAATGCCAGCCTCCACCTCCATGCTGACACAATCCTCCTCCTCCTCTTCCTGTGTGATGGGTGGGACAGCAGGAACACTGTCTGGATAAAGGGGGCCTTGAGAGGCAAGGAAGTCCTCCTCTTCCAGCCTCGGTTCTGCCTCAAGTGCCCTGTCCATTATTCCACGCAGCCTATGCTCCAACAGGTGGACAAGAGGTACAGTGTCACTGATACATGCACTGTCACTGCTCACCATCCTTGTGGCCTCCTCAAATGGTGACAGGACAGCGCATGCATTCCTGATCATGCCCACTGGTGTGGTGAAAAAAAACTGAGCTCCTTGCCCCTGCAGAGCTGACAAAATATCTGCCCCAGTGTGGCTCCTGTCCTCCAAACAAAGCAGCGCAAGCACGGCATGACATCCTTTTGCCTGCGTACTTGCGTAGGCCCTTGAACGCCTAAGGAGCACTGCTGGTTCCGAGGATAAAGCACTGGAAGAGGCCATGGAGGAAGAAGAAGAGGAGGGGTGGAGGAGAGAGGTGTGTCAATACCAGTAGTAGCATTTTGGAGGCGTGGTGGCAGAACAATCTCCAACACTGTTGCACCTTGTCCTGCATCCTTCCCAGCTGCCAGAAGAGTGATCCAATGGGCTGTGAAAGATAGGTAGCGTCCCTGTCCATGCCTGCTGGACCAGGAGTCATCGGTAATATGCACCTTACCGCTGACCGCCCTGTCCAGCGAGGCATGGACTTTGCCTTCCACATGCCGGCAGAGAGCCGGAATCGCCTTCCGTTAGAAAAAGTGGCGTTTGGGGACCTGCCACTCAGGAACCGCACATTGTACAAACTCACGGAAGGGGGCCGAGTCGTCTACCAATTAAAAAGGCAGCAGTTGAAGTGCTAGCAATTTAGCCAAGCTAGCATTCAACCGCTGGGTATGTGGATGGCTGGGAGTGAACTTCTATCAACGGTCCAGCAGCTGGGGCAGGGAAATTTGCCTGCTACAATCAGACATCGGTGTACTGCTAGCAGAGTGCACGCAAGTAATTGACTGTGACACACCTAATTCTACACCTTCATTCCTCTCAGTGCAGGTTTCAGAGAGGACTGAAGGTCTAGTGCAGTTGGAGATCCCAGCTGATGAGGCGCAGGGAGAGGTCTGCTATGTTCTTTGGCGTGGGTCTTTAAGGTACTCTTGCCAACAAGCATGTGGTGCCCAAGCAGCTGATGTTTTGGCCACGCAAGATACGCTTGAGACATATGTTGCAAATAGCAGCGATCTGATGCACTCGTCTCAAAAAAGGCTCACACCAAAGAACTTTTGGAATAACGCGCAGAGGCAGCGCCCTGCACAAGCGGCGCTCTGCAGTGTGATTCAGTCGGTGTGCTGCCCCTAAGCTGGCCCCTGGAGGGCATCCGGCCTCATTGGAGATGTGCCTCCTCCTCCTCCTCCTCTCTCCTATCAGGCACCCACATCGAGTCAATGACCTTATCATTCCCTCCCTCTTCATCACTGGAGCAAACCTGGCTGTATGCTGCAGCTGGTGCAACATGACTGCCAGATTGCTGTCCTTCTTGAGCATCCCCTTTCTCTGGGCTCACGCTACTGCCTTCCTCTAGCTGGGTATCATCATCAGAGCCTTCAAAACGCTAGGCATCCTCCTGGAGCATGTACCCAATACTGTGCTCACACAGTTAGGGAGACTCCTGGAGGACATGGTGGGTCTAGGGAAGGCGTGACTGATGACATTAGGACAACGGAAGAGGACACGTTGGCAGCTGCTTTGCTAGTACCCTGAGCATGGGTGAGAGAGGATGAGGTGATGAGGAGGACTTGGTCATCCACTCTACCAAGTCTTTGGAATGATGCGGCTCAAGACGTCCAGCTGCCGAAAATAAGGACAAGCGTGTCCCATGGCCATGTGCTGATGGCTAAGCACCGCGTCCATGACCAGCACTGTTGTCTCTAGACACAGAGCCTGCTTGCCCTCTTTTATTGGCTCGTGACTGTCTGTCTCTCCTTGTTGGCCTTCCAGACATACTAATGGCCTACAGGGAGATGGGAAAACCAGCAATTGGATAGCTTTAGGAGCACACTGAGCAGATGACACAGTACAACGACTGTAATTACTGCAGCTGCCTGTCTGTGTTACAGAAACAGAACAACACCAGCAATAAGGGGTAGCTTCAGGTGTATACTGTGCAGGAGGCACACTACACCCACTGTAAATGCTGTAGATGCCTGTGTTACAGAAACAGAACAAGACCAGCAATAAGAGGTAGCTTCAGGTGTATACTATGCAGGAAGCACACAACACCCACTTTAACTGCTACAGATGTCTGTATTACAGAAACAGAACAACACCAGTAATAAAGGGTAGCTTCAGGTGTATACTGTGCAGGAGGCACACAACACCCACTTCAACTGCTGCAGATGCCTGTATTACAGAAAAAGAACACCAGCAATAAGGGGTATGTTCAGGTGTATACTGTGCAGGAGGCACACAACACCCACTCTAACTTCTGCACTGCAGATGCTTGAATTACAGAAACAGAACACCAATAATAAAGGGTAGCTTCAGGTGTATACTGTGCAGGAGGCACACAACACCCACTCTTTCTTCTGCAGATGCCCTTCAGAAACAGAACACCAGTAATAAAGGATAGCGTCAGGTGTATACTGTGCAGGAGGCACACAACACCCACTTTAACTGCTGAAGATGCCTGTATTACAGAAACAGAACACCAACAGTAAGGGGTATCTTCAGGTGTATACTGTGCAGGAGGCACACACCACCCACTCTAACTTCTGCAGATGCCTGTACTACAGAAACAGAACACCAGCAATAAGGGGTATCTTCAGGTGTATACTATGCAGGAGGCACACAGCACCCACTATATCTTCTGCACTGCAGATGCCTGTATTACAGAAACAGAACACCAGTAATAAAGGGTAGCTTCAGGTGTATACTGTGCAGGAGGCATACAACACCCACTGAACAAGCGCTAGGTTCCCAAGCAGTAAAGACACTGTCCCTGCCTATCGTGCTCTTTCCCTGACTGCCGCAACACACTACACAAGGCCGCCACGCTGGCGGCCTTATATAGTGTGGGGCATGTACTAAACCCCCCTGAGCTATAATTGGCCACAGGCATCCTGCCTGTGGCCAATTATGGCTCTTCTCGCTGCTGGCGATGTGATTGGCCAAGCATGCGGGGCACAGTGCATGCTTGGCCAATCATGAGCCAGCAATGCACTGCGATGGCGTAGTGCATTGTGGGCAGTTTGTGCCACACAAATTTGGTGCGAACGGTCCAAAAAGTTCTTAATTCGCCCGAACAGGTGAATGGCCCATGCTCGAGTGGAACACCGAGCTCACACCTAACAGGCATCAATGAGCTTTAGTGTTTTACATTAGACAGACGTTTTACAAGCACTAATGAGGGGTTAAAAATGCTCTCCAAATGCCCTATGGGCAATTTTGAAACGTTTCACAAGCGCTCAAACTGTTCCACAAATGTTCCAGTTTCAAGTCTTTTGCAGACCCTAACAGGTTTTCTAATAAGTCTGCCCTATTTTTGGCTCCATCTTCCCATCAACTCTGACCAGCTTCCCTGTCCCTGCTGAAGAAAAGCATCCCCACAAAATGATGCTGCCACCATCATGTTTCAAGGGAGGGACAGTGTGTTCAGGTTGATGTGCAGTGTTAGTTTTCCACCACACATAGCATTTTGCTTTTAGGCCAAAAAGTTAAATTTTGGTCTCATCCGACCAGAGCACCTTCTTCCACATGTTTGCTGTGTCCCCCACATGGCTTCTCGCAAACAAGACTTCTTATGGCTTTCTTTCAATAATGGCTTTCTTCTTGACACTCTTCCGTAAAGGCAAGATTTGTGGAGTGCACGACTAACAGTTGTCCTGTGGACAGATAGCCCCACCTGAGCTGTGGATCTCTGCAGCTCCTCTAGAGTTTCTATCATGAATCTACAGTAATACTTTCATCCCCGGTCTGTCTGCTTACTTCTGGTTGTGTATCAGCCTTCGGGCCTGCACTGTCACACCTGTCTGCTTAAGTAATCTTCCCTCAAGCATGGCTCCACCCCAGCCTCTAACTAGGAACACTATGAACCTGTGCACTGCAAGCCAGCCTTGCTGATCAATATTGTGTGTTTGGCTTCCTGTGTGTTTCTTGCTGTGTGCTCTACATCTGATCCTGTTTACCGACCTTGGCTTGTTCTTGGCTGTCTCTATATGTTTCATATCCCAACCTTTGGCATGTTCTTTGACTATCCCTGTCTGCTTGTTGCCCCAACCTTTTGGCTTATCTCCTGACTACCAATTGTTGTCCTGGTCTGCTACTTCCTCTCTATCCTCCAGTAGCCTACTGTGAGCGTCAGCTGAGAGACCCTGGGGGCCGCGACCTGGAGCCAGTTACAGCAAAGTCCATCTCCACCATCAGGGGCTCTGGTGAACACCTTTTGGCTCTTAGATTCTGCACCCTGGGGAATCTCATGCTCTAGCTGCCAGTGTGATCCTTGTTGGTGCTCCAGAGGACCTGCTTTCCTGAACCGCCCAGAGCTCCATCCATAGCATTCAGTAGGATCCACTACCTTAGCGGTGCACTCCTGACCCCAACGGGGTGCATTTGTCACCTTGCTTCATGTGACCTGACAGTTACCATAAGCCTCTTGGCTGCTTCTCTGCTTCTCTGATTAATGCTCTCCTTGCTTGGCCTGTCAGTTTAGGTGGACAGCCACATCTTGGTAAGTTTGCAGTTGTGTCATACTCTTTCCATTTTTGGATGATGAATTGAACAGTGCTCCATGAGATGTTTAAAGCTTGGGATATTTTTTTATAACATAACCCAGCTTTAAACTTCTCCACAACTTTTTTTGTATATTATCTTTTTATTCATATAAATTATTCAGGGTTTATATCAAATATATCAAATATAAAATTTTTATGAGAGTTGGTGATTCCACCTTACATTTTCCATGTATTTATTCTACACTGGAGCACCATCTCTCCTCTTCAAATTGTAAATGGAAAAAATAATAGAAAAAAATAAAAAATAAAAAGGGAAAAGGCACAAAAATAATTATCTCTCCCTCCCTCTCTCTCTCTCTCTCTCCCCCACCCCCATACTTCAACCTCAGCAGATGTTCTGCAGTTTTTTTAAACTCCATCCACCCCCCCCCCCCCAAATATTATCGTATGCTTCCATGGAGTCTTCACTATGTATTGTTTCTTCCACTGATCTTAACCAGTCTATCCTTACTATCCAATCTTTCATTGAGGAGGGATCAGGAGTTCTCCATACTTTTGGAATCAGGCTTTTGGCTGCGTTCAATAAATAAGGTATCAAGGTATTCTTATATTGGGTTAATGTTTTACCCATGTCATGGAACAAACATGTCCACGACTCCTTCCTGACTTGCTCCCCTGTTATTTAATAAATATTAGCTATAATTTTTTTCCCATATCCCCACCATAGATGTTCATAAGTTCCCAAGGCATCACAACCCCTCCAGCACATTGAACTTCTCCACAACTTTATCCCTGACCTGTCTGGTGTGTTCCTTGGCCTTCATGATGCTGTTTGTTCACTAAGATTGTCTAACAAACCTCTGAGGGCTTCACAGAACAGTTGTATTTATACTGCGATTAAATTACACACAGGTGAATTCTATTTACTTATTAGGTGACTTCTGAAGGCAATTGGTTCCACTAGATTTTAGTTAGGGCTATCAGAGTAAAGGGGTCTGAATACAAATGCACACCACACTTTTCACATATTTATTTGTAAAAAAATTGAAAAAACATTTATAATTTTCCTTTCAATTTACAATTATGTACCACTTTGTGTTGGTCTATCACATAAAATCCCAATGAAATACATTTACGTTTTTGGTTGTAACATGACAAAATGTGGAAAATGTGTAGGGGTGTGAATACTTTTTCAAGGCACTGTAAATACAAAGGCAAAAAATACACCCAGGGGCATTTCTGAGCAGGGAAATGGAATGGAGAGCATTGGGGGCAGTGAGGAGACATAAGCTTAAAGTTGAGCTTTATTAACATCTATGGTTTCTAACAGGGTCCTTGACCCTTATACAAAAGTGCTTGTATGTCTCCCCTTATGCCACCATGTATGGGTATACACATACTATATTTGTTACAGAAGCTTTGTTATACCATGTGAAGCTAGTAAGGATTTAGTTGGAGTTAATAATGAATAAATGGTGTGGGGCCTCAGTACACATTTTCCATTAGTCCTATTAGAAATCAGCTGCACCCCCGGAGGTCTTCTTTAATTATATTAGTATATACTCTATGCTTTTACAAACATGCGTTAGATAAATGGTTAATAATGCGGCTCATTCTTCTACTGTACATCTAATAAACCCATGTTGTAAAATAATGTTTTTAATTTATCTTTTAACATAGGCAGCTGGAAATGTGGAACACAGTTTACTACTGCAATTCCTTCCTCTTGAGCATATTATAGCATCTTAACATAGTTTATGCTGTTAATTAAAAGCTGTGTTGCTATGCATTGAGAAAATGTTATATCTCTGCCTTTCTGTAGCTGCTTTCTTCTCTTCACTGTCTCTCTAGGGAGTATAAAATGACCATCTTTCAAATTTTTATTACATTTTCATAAACTAGCATAAAGAATGCAAATTCTTATATTTACAGTTAGTTGTGCTAGAATTATAATGAATCAGTTCTGTATATTTAGTTTATTGTTGCAGAAAGGTATATCAGAAGAACTTACAGTAAAGAGGCTTTATTAGGATTATCCCTGCAGCTTCACCAGTGTGAGCAACTGATCAATACTGAAATGATTACAGGATGCAGCGTAATGCAATGGAGACCTCAACTGGATAATGTATTCATGCAGATCAGCTCATAACCCAAGCCTTTTAGCCGTGGAAACAAACTGCTGAGAGATGGTCAGTCTCAAAGCACCAATGAGAACACGCAACGATGTGACATGATCCATACGCCATCGTAATAAATAGCACAGCATTGGTTCGTGCCATTAAAGCAAATTAGACGGCCAATGCTACTTTTCCATTAAACATTATATAAAATCAAGGGACAGTGGTGACTCCATCCCATTACTTTATTGATATTAAAGAAAATACGAGCTGTGTTCGGTCAGAATTTCTGTTGTCATTCCCAATGTTATATTTTATCAAACAGATATACAGATTGATGTACATTATCTGCAATTAATAATTCCTGAACATTTAGAGTGCATTTGTATAAGTTAAAGAAGAATTCCAGGTATGGATATCTTTACATGGTTATATTGGTCCAACTTGGATCAACATATCTATGCATATAACGTACAGTACCTGTGGGATCTTTCCAGAAGCTGGAAATCACTGTAGTAGGAACTGCTTCTACGGTGATCTCCACTGGTATACGGGTCCGGTGCTGAGCAGCTGCCCCGCTGCATTGTGAACACAGTAAATTGTCAGCTCTGCACAGGCGCAATTCACAGATCATGAGAAAATGCAAGGCATTCTCTGAATGGTGACTGTTATAAGTCGGTGAACTCCTGTGTTCGCAATGCAGCAGGGTAGCTGCGTGACACTGTACCCAAAGCTAGTGGAGATTAGGGATGGGCCGAACACACCCGGTTCGGTTCCCACTAGAACATGCAAACAGGCAAAAAATTTTGTGTGAAAATGCGTACCCCCTTCTTTCACGTGCCACTCTACTGGACCTGTACCATACAGCTCATTCTCTTCAAATCTGTATAATAGCAAATGATATATTGATACCCCAAAAAAATCTACTGTATTGCTACATTGTAACAGTCTTTATAATCGACTAGAGACTTCTGGCTATCACCTACGTGAGTAATATGTATAATAATTGTGCTGAACAAAATACATAATGTTTCTGCATTGTAAATTTGTACAATTTTTTTGGGGGGGGGGGGGAATAAAAACATTTTAATAAAAAAAAAAAAAAATGCGAACCCTATTAAAGTCCATGGGACACAAACATGAAAAATCAAAAGTGCTTATTTTAACCATTTGCTTACTGGGCACTTAAACTCCCCCTCTGTCCAGACCAATTTTCAGCTTTCAGCGCTGATGCACCTTGAATGAAAATTGCACATGCTAAACTGTACCCAAATGACATTTTTAGATTTTTTTCCCACAAATAGAGCTTTTGGTGGTATTTGATCACCTCTGTGTTTTTTTTTTTTTGTTATAAAATTTGTTATAAAATTTTGCAAACAGGTAATTTTTCTCCTTCATTAATGTACGCTGATGAGGCGGGAATTATGGGCACCAATAGGTGGCAGTGATGGGCACTGATCGGTTAGACTGATAGGCAGCACTGCTAGGTGGCACTGTCTGGCATATATATATATATATATATATATATATATGTATATATATATATATATATACTTGGGCAGTCAGTACCTGGGGGAGCAAAGCAACATTACAGGCAGCACATGTGAGTTTTATTCTGCTTGCTCAACACTGTAACTTTCTTACTTAATCTCTACCATTATATTATTCGTATGGGAAGTTGTTGTTGCAAACTGTTGGTATTATGTGATTATCTCTCTTGAAATAAAATGTTGATAAATTCATTCTAGATATGGTTCTAGTGTATTGCCTTTTTTCTACTATTAATGTTTGGTTCATATATAAATATAGTACATAAGTACATAGTCTTTTTAGCAGGAAAGGCCCGTTATAAACTACAAAAACAAATGTGTTTTTATATTTTATATGATTTTTTTTTGTACTGTAGACTACGGACCCTATCATGTAAGCCCCTCCCACTTTTGGAACAATTTGTCCACACCTAAAATTTGGTTGGGATAGACTCTGCATCACCTACTCCACCCACAATCTAAGGAAATCTGTTTTTCAAAAGTTCTCAAGTATGGTTATGAAATGCTGAACCTTGTGGTAAAGTACATCTACTTCAAAGTCCTAATCTGCATTGCAACATCAAACTGAATATAGACATATATTATAGAATTATAATCAATTACACACAAGTAATATCCCAGGCTTGAGTATTGGAAGGAGAACACTAAACACATGGAAGATTCAGACAGCATCTTCTCACCACTGGTGCAACTTCCTGGAGCCTCTTGTGTTTTTCCTGCTGAACATTTACCCATTATACTACTTATACTTATGATTAGTACATAGCAGCAATAAACTCAGTGCTTAAAATATAAAGTAAATTGCCATCATAACCTGTTGTTGCCCATGTAAAGCATATGTGTGGTGGCAAAAAAGGGTGGGCTTTTAGGCCCACACATCATACATCCATGGGTGGCACAGGTTTCTGTGCTGAGGGTGCACTCAAAAGCCTGCTTCCAGTACAATTACTAAACTGTCAAAGGCAGCTCCTGGCCTTTAGATGGTGGGACCAGCTCCTGATCACGTGACCACTGTGACAACTAGACAAACAAGATATTTGGGGAGCACACCCTAAAAAAATGCATAAAGATGGTGCTGCCATAAGACCATACAACAGAACAAAAATATTACAGCACACACATGCAAAACTAACATTTACCTCCAGCAAGGCTTTTTAAAAAACACCTGGACATTTTCAAAAAACATTATCAAAAGATATGGGGATTTGGTCACACCATATTGCTATACGGTGCTTAAGCCCACTTAGTTTCATAGTTTCATAGTTAGTAAGGTTGAATAAAGACACCAATCCATCCAGTTCAACCTGAGTGTCTACAATTGTCTCTATCCCTGTACATTGCACACTCACATTGGTCCCTACCCTCAAGGAGCCCACTTACTGCGACAAAGTACCCCATGATTAGTGGGTCCTACACTATCCATAGACTAGGAGATCCTGCTTCTCTGAACCATGGGAGCTATACTCCTCTATATGGGAGAACATGAGGTCTCCACAGGTGGTCACTAATGAGAGGTACTTACTGAGGGAGTGGGGTGCTCCACCCAACAGGATTTGGTAAGAATCCATGCAATAGACAAACAAGATATTTGGGTGGGGCACGCCGTAAAAAAAATGCATAAAGATGGTGCTGCCATAAGACCATACAACAGAACAAAAATATTACAGCGCACACATGCAAAACTAACATTTACCTCCAGCAAGGCTTTTTAGAAACATCTAGAAAAAAACATCTGGAAAGTTCCAGGAACTAAGTGGGAGGGGCTATGGAAATGGAAGACTGAATATTTAGGAGATGTCTGCCAATCCCTGGGAAAGGTTGGTCCAGTAGGTAGGGAGATGGCGCAAGCTCTGCCGGCTGGGCTTCTGGTACCTCCCCCTGGCTTGTGGAAGCTTCTGGAAAGTTCCGATACTAAGTGGGAGGGGGTATGGAAATGGAAGCCTGGATATTTAGGAGATCTCTGTCAATCACTGGGCAAGTATGGCCCAGAAGGTGGGGAGATGGCACAAGCTCTGTCAGCTGGGATTCTGGTACCTTCCCCTGGCTTCTGGAAGCTTCTGGAAAGTTCCAGAACTAATTGGGAGGGGGTATGGAAATGGAAGTCTGAATATTTAGCAGATCTCTGCCAATCCCTGGGCAAGGATGGCCCAGAAAGTAGGGAGATGGCCCTAAAATATTGAGTCTGACCAATGGGGGAGGATTTGTTGCTGATTATAGGATGGAATGCTGAACTGAGGATCATAAGGCCTGGGGAGGGACCCAAGGGCTGGGGGGCTCTGCCTTCAGGCTGAAGTTAAGAAAAAAAGAAAAGGAAGTGGGTTATAGGGATCTTCACCACCCTCCAGTCTTATCCATGAGACACCATGTCTAGCAAATCAGCAGGAGCCAAGTGGACAGTGTGAGTACCTCTACCTGATCACCCTCAGGGCCAATAAGGGAGAAGGCTGCCAGATACAACATTTAGCGAGCTTTCATTAGGACACAGTTAACCTAAATCCCTTGCTCTGGGACACTTTACAAGGCAGCCAGCGGGGCTGGAACTTTCTGTAAAGGGCTCCTGCGAGCAGTTGGAACTTTGTGAGTTTCACCAAGTGGACATAGAGCTCCTGAAAGAGGAAATTTGTTTGGCATTCCATAATCCCTCGTCCCTATCCAAGTTGATTTTCCTCAATAAAACAACCTGCCTGGCTGTGCAGGAATATGGGGCCCCAAAATCCGGCTGCCCTCTATAGAGTAGCGCTATATTAATATAAGAAAGAAAAAATTTCCTTCACTGACTCGAGTAAGTGCCAAAACACATACTGCTGTCTGCAGGGGCGCTAAAAGCCGTATAAAAATTGCCAAAGGGCCACAGTTTGAGCATCAGAGCTACAGATAGTACAGCAGATGTACTACTCTGCTTTTTCTGAACTGCTTGATATAATCTTTTTAGTGTCACACACCTTAACTATTATTATTCCAGTTGTCCAATAATTCAGCTATTATCTGTGCCTGTCAGGCCAACGTCTGTAACCTCTGCAGGAACAGTAAGCTTAGGAATAACAATTTGCTAATTTAGTAATAATAATTTCCCTCCTAACCGGTGATATTAAATACTCCTTAAACTCTGTAAGGTTTAAGTGGCCTGTGGTTTTGCATTTTAGTTGAGAAATGTACATAGAGCCAGCTCTGCAGTGCATCCACACAGGCTGTTGGCTGCAGAGAGAATATCATTATTGCTACACTGATGCACTGAAGCCAATGCTACATCTCTCCATTAATTCTGCTGTCTCACTCTTTCTACAATTGATCTGTTAGCTGGAGGGTCAATGCTGACTCAAAGCCGAATATGGCTTGTCTCTCTTTAGCAAGCAGCCTCTTGGGATATCCACTTCTATATTTAACATCAGGTTGCTTTTGATTTTTCTAATGTTTTCATTTTCAGTCTTTTTTGTTGTCTCTATTCCCTCCTACGTGCTGTTTTTCTGAATGTTCAAGTTTTAAATCTGTGTGGAAATGGTTATTGTCCAAAACAAGATAATTCAATGTTTCCCTGTTATTTTAATATTCTGCCATAGCGTGAATTGTGTGTCCCCATAAATTACGGTAAATGGTTATGGTAAGCTTGTCCTGATTTTCTGATTTCTTAGATGCGCAAGACACAGGAAGAACATTTTATGTGAATCACAATTGAAACAACTTTATTTGTTGATCATGCTGTGTTTTACATTGATTCCGGGAATACTTGTTCCTTTTATAAGAACATAAAGATTGACAGTTTATAGATCGTGAATCCTGCTAAGCCTTTTTTAGAAATGGCTACTATTTATACTTGTGTATATTTTTATATAAATGCTTGTGTTTCCGTAACTTCAGTTTACATGCAAGTAAACCCTGAAATGCTGTACTGCCCACTAAGTACACACATATGGTAAGTAGCATGTGCCGTGTTTTGGTTCAACCAAAAAATTCTAACTTAAGAAGAACTGCAGTCTCTTCACATAATTTGTAATTTGTAAAACACCTTTGCCATTTTGAAGCTTCCCTCCAATCACTTTACATATTATTTTATATATACTGTCATTCTGTACTTGCCAAACAGGCTGCAGAAATCTCCATCCACTAAGACTGGCTGCAGCCATTTTAACTGTGGGCAGCTGAAGCTGCTGCCTGTTCACTTCCTGTATTTACACAGACAGAGGCATACAGACACACACACACACACATACACACACACATAAATAAATATATACATATAGATATATACACAACAGGACTGACCGTACAACAGGCGGACTGACCATCGGGCACTTTGAGCACTGCCTGAGGGCCCGTGGCCAGTAGGGGGCCCCATGATAGCTTCCACTTCAATCTACCCATCAATCACAGCTAGATGACCTGTAGATTGGGTCCCGAATCCCTACTCTCTGCTAAGAGACTGCAGTGTAAACAGACCTCTAGTGATGCGCTCCTCCCCGCCGGCCCCTCCTTCCCTCCTGTTCACATCAGGTGCTTGTATTTGTCATCACCTCGGACAGACGAGAAGAGAGGAGGAGCCAGCAGGGAGGAGTGCATCACGAGAGGTCTGTTTACAGCTGCTTCCCGTGCTACTCTGCATCTAGGAAGGAAAGTGCAGCAGCTTGTATGCTGTCCTGTGTCCCTCTATGGGCCCAGCATCCTGCTCTGTGCCCCAATACTCTGATGTCTCCCCCGTGCTCTATAGTCTGCCCATACCCAGCTCTGTGCCCCATGCCCTGCTGTCTGCCCTCATGCCCTGCTCTTTGACCCCATGCCCTGATCTTTGCCCCCATGCTCTGATGTGTGCCCCCATGCCCTGCTGTCTGCTCCATTCCCTGCTCTGTACCCCATGCCTTGATGTCTGCCCCATGTCCTGCTCTGTGCCCCCATGCTCTGATGTGTGCCCCCATACCCTGCTCTGTTCCCCCATGCCCTGCTCTATGCCCCCATGACCTGCTATCTGCCTCCATGCCCTGATCTTTGTCCCCTGCCCTGCTCTATGCCCCATGCCCTGCTGTCTGCTCCATGCCTTGCTCTGTGCCCCCATGCCCTTCTCTGTGCCCCATGCCCTGCTCTGTGCCCCATGCCCTGATGTCTGCTTCACACTCTGCTCTGTGACCCATGGTCTGCTGTCTGCCCCATGCCCAGCTGACTGCCCCCATGCCCTGCTGTCTGCCCCATGCTCTGATGTGTGCCCCCATGCCCTGCTGTCTGCCCCATGCCTTGCTATGTGTCCCAATGCCCTTATGTGTGCCAATATGCCCTGCTGCCTGCCCCCATGCCTTGCTGCCTGCCCCTATGCACTGCTGTGTGCCCCTATGATCTGCTGTGTGCCCCATGATGTCCCCTGATGTGTGCCCTGTGATGTGTGACCTGTGAGGTGTCCCATGACCTACTGTGTGCCCTGTGATATGCGCTACTGTGTGCCCAATGATGTGCTCTTGTGGTGGGCCTCATGATGTGTCCTACTGTGTGCCCCATGCCCTACTATGTGCCCCACTGTATGCCCAGTTCCCTCCTGTGGGCCTTGTGATGTGTCCTGAGCCCTACTGTATGCCCCAGTATGTGCCCTGTACACTGCTGTGTGCCATATGATGTGCCCTGCTGTGTGCCCCATGATGCATCATTCAGTGCCCCATAATGTGCTATGCTGTGTGCACCATACTGTGCCCTATATGTGCCCTCTTGCCCCATGTAATATCCCCTGCTGTGTCCCATTATGTGCCTCTTGCCCCCATGTAATATGCCCCATAATTTGCTCTGCTGTGCCCCATAATGTGCCCTCATGTCCCTATGTAATATACTCTGCTGTACCCCATAATGTGCCCTCCTGCCCCATGTAATGTTCCATGCTGTGCCCCATAATGTGCCCTGCTAGCCCTTGTAATGTGCCCTGCCTTGCCCCATAATGTGCCCCTCTGCCTCCCCCATGTAATTTGCCCTATATGTTCCCTGCTGCCCCTCCATGTAATGTGTCCTGCTGTGCCCCCCCCCCCAACCTGTAATGTGCCCTGGTGTGCCCCACAATGTGTCCTGCTGCTCACCATGTAGTGTGCCTTCCTGCCCTCCAAACAAACAAATTGGGCCCTCTTGGCCCCCTTTGCTCTTACCTGCTGACTCCTATACTTTTCCATGCTTCCCCAATGCTGCCCCCTATGTACTGTGCTTGCTTGACATCCCATGCTCTTCTCTACTGCCCCCTGTGCACTGTTTATCTCAGGTTCGACAAAGGATTAAGGCTTGAGTGTGGGCAGGAACAAAGGGGGCCCCATGATATCCTGTTGTCCGGGGGCCCCATGAGTTGTCAATCTGCCCCTGATACACACACATATAGTATCTCACAAAAATGAGTAGCATACTATATTTATACTATATCCAGTAGTATAAATGGCTCCTGGTTCTCTTTTTTATTTACTGGAGCCTGAACAAAATAATACAGTGGTTTCCGAAGCAAGTTTACCAGATTTTATAAGGATTGCAGCAGAAGTCTTAAGATTTTTCCCATGAAAACCATGGACCTACTGGAATTTTGATCACTCTGTATTACTACATAGAACAGATCTAAAAAAAAGTGCATACTCTAAACTATTATAGTCTCTATAGCATCTGCACTTTTATATATAAATTCTGAAACAAAACTTTGTAAAAGTCATACTGCATTGGTAATGCTGTTAACTTAATTATTTAAATTAACAGATGCTTTTTTTTTTCAAAAGCATTCATTCAACGGTAATTCAATGGAAATGTTATGTAGTGGGCTAAAAACAAGTTTACAAATGTATATGTGTTAATGTCTTACAGGTTTTCAACTCATACTTACAGATTGGATCAGCAGCCAGAGCAGGATCTGATGGCTCACTTGGGGGCCCACTACAGCAGTATTGATAGCTATGACCCTGAATTGGTATTCTACATCTTCACTCAAGCACAGTACATTGAATTCTAGACCTTTCATAGCAGGTTTAGTGACTAGCGCTCTGTTTACACATCCCCAATATACTCCTCCAACTTCTCTCTTCTTCAGCCAATAGGAGTGATTGGAGAGCCGTCACTGTCCAGAGGAGGTTCCCAGGATATCAACATAGAGAATCTGGTATAGTCAGACACTTTAGATTTCTTTGGTGCTCCAGGAAGGCCAAATGGATCCTTTATTACCACCTTGTCAGACAGGCAGTCATCACTGATACCATATTTGTTAACTGCTCTAACACGGAATTGATATTCTCCATCAGTTGTGAGCTTCCAGATCTGAAATAAATCATTTGCAGATTTATTAGCTTTCCTTGGTGTTCTAAACATTCGATTTATTTGTATATATTACAAGGATTGTAAAGTGAATTTTTTTTTAAAAATAACAAACATGTTATACTTACCTCCACTGTGCAGCTTGTTTTGCATAGAGTGGCCCCGAACCTGCTCTTCTGGGGTCCCTCGGCGGCTGTCTCGGCTTCCTCCCGCAGGTACTTCTCACGTTCATGCAAGCTCCCTCGCATGGCGAGAAGTACCTGCGGGCGCACTCCCGTGATACAGCCGGAGGCTATAGCCGCTCGCTGTATCACATGGCCCCGCCCCCGGCGCTCCGCGCCAGTGGATGTGATTGACAGCCAATGGCTGCGTTGCTTTCCATCCATCCACTCCAGCCAATCAGTGGCCAAGCTGAACGGTGAAAAGGACGGCGGGGCTAAGCGCGGGATTTTCGAGGGGTGAGGTAAGTAAAACGGGGGGGCTATGGGCGCAGGCAGTGTCAGATGTTTTTTCACCTTATTGCATAGAATGCATTAAGGTGAAAAAACATTTACCTTTGCAACCCCTTTAATGTCTAAACAGCTGACAAAAAATTGAGTTTACCCCTAAGTGAAAATGTCCAAATTGGGCCCAAAGTCAATATTTTGTGTGGCCACGATAATTTTCCAGCACTGCCTTAACCCTCTTGTGCATCAGAGCTTCACAGGTTCCCACTGGAGTCCTCTTCCCTTCCTCCATCATGACATCATGGATCTGGTGGATGTTAGAGACCTTGTGCTTCTCCACCTTCCGTTTGAGGGTGCCCCACAGATGATTAATAGGGTTTAGGTCTGGATACATGCTTGGCCATCACATTTACCCTCAGCTTCTTTAGCAAGGCAGTGGTCCTTTTGGAGGTGTGTTTTGGGTCCTTATCATGTTGAAATAATGACCTGTGACCCAGTCTCCTAAGGGAGTGGATCATGCTCTGCTTCAGTATGTCACAGTACATGTTGGCATTCATGGTTCCCTCAATGAACTGTACCTCCCCAGTGCTGGAAACACTCATGCAGCCCCAGACCATGATACTCCCACCACCATGCTTGACTGTAGGCAAAGCACACTTGTCTTTGTACTCCTCACCTGGTTGCCTCCACACACGCTTGATATCATCTGAACCAAATAAGTTTATATTGGTCTCATCAGACCACAGGGCATGGTTCCAGCAATCCATGTCCTTAGTAGGGATGAGCCGAACACCCCCCGGTTCGGTTCGCACCAGAACTTTCGAACGGACCCCAAATTCGTACAAACGTTAGAACCCCATTGAAGTCTATGGGACTTGAACGTTCAAAATTAAAAGTGCTAATTTTAATGGCTAATATGCAAGATACTGTCCTAAAAAGGGTTTGGGGACCTGGCTCCCACCCCAGGGGACATGGGTCAATGCCTAAAATGTTTTTAAAAATGGCCGTTTTGGCGGGAGTACTGATTTTAATGACGATTAAAGTGAAAAAAAAAAGTGAAATATTCCTTTAAATATGGTGCCTGGAGGGTGTCTGTAGTATGCCTGTGAAGTGCCACATGTTTCCCGTGTTTAGAACAGTCCCTGCACAAAATGACATTAAACGGAAATAACAACATTTAAAACTGCTTGCGGTTTTAATCTTATATCTGGTTCCTGCAATATGGTTGAAAATCATTGAGAAAAATGGCATGGGTAGCCCTCCCTGCCCATTACCAGCCTATTTGGGTCTTGTACGCATATTAAGGGGAACCCTGTACCCATATTAAAAAAAGGAAATGCGTGTGGCCCCCCAGGCCCTATATACTTAGAACAGCAGTATACAGGCGGTGCAAACAAGACAGGGACTGTGTAGGTTTGTTGTGTTAAGTTGAATCTGTTTAAAAATGTACCAGTTGAAAATTACAAAGTGTAGCTCCAGTCCAAAAAACTATTTTTAAGCTTTTTGGAAAACATAGGGAAGGGTTAACACCCCTGTATAATTTGTTTTGTCGTCCATCTTTTTTCATCTCACTTGCTGTTGTCTCCTTCCGTTTGCAAGTAGGAGATGTTTGTAAGTTGGATGTTTGAAAGTAGGGGCCTGCCCTATATGCTCTGCAGAAATGGCGGAACAAGGTGTTGGTTTTGCAACAACATTGTAAGCCCTCAAAGTGACTCTTGGTGGGCGCTGGAGCGCCCTGCTGTGAACGATTATATCAAGAATTGTAATTACATGCCATTGTTGAACAGTGGTAGAAAAATTGACCTTTGGTGGTTGTGGTGCTGGTGCCACAACACTATAAGTCCTCACCGTTACTCTGGGTGGGCACAGGAAGGGGCCCTCCTGTGAAATATTATATCAAGAATTGTAATTACATGTCCCTGTTAAACAGGGGCAGAAAAATGTGGCCTTAGGCACT
Organism: Lithobates pipiens; assembly: GCF_037356315.1. Lineage (NCBI taxonomy): Eukaryota > Metazoa > Chordata > Amphibia > Anura > Ranidae > Lithobates > Lithobates pipiens. The sequence continues at coordinate 155,495,089 of NW_027507784.1, forward strand.
GGTGCTGGTGCCACCACACTGCAACCTCTCCCATATACTCTAGTTTTATTGCAGGAACTAGCCCTGCTGCAAAGCATTGCATCAAAAATTGTACTTAAACGCCCCTGTTAAACAGGGGCAGAAAAATTGGGCCTTAGGCACTGGTGCTGGTGCCACCACACTGCAACCTCTGCCATATACTCTTGTTTTATTGCAGGAATTAGCCCTGCTGCAAAACATTGCATCAAAAATTGTACTTAAACGCCCCTGTTAAACAGGGGCAGAAAAATTGGGCCTTAGGCACTGGTGCTGGTGCCACGACACTGCAACTTCTCCCATATACTCTTGTTTGATTGCAGGAATTAGCCCTGCTGCAAGGCATTGCATCAAAAATTGTACTTAAACGCCCCTGTTAAACAGGGGCAGAAAAATTGGGCTGATGGCATCACCCAGAACCAGAAATGTTCTTCCAACATATCAGCGGAGGAGGAAGAGGATAGACAATCAACATAACAGGACAGTCACTCAGCATCAGCATAGGCAGTCTTGAAGGGATGTGATATTTCAAAAAAAATTATTCTGTTACATCAGCTTCAGGTGCTTGGTAGCTGTGGGTGATCCAAGACTGATTCATCTTGATGAAGGTCAGTCGCTCAACTGATTCGGTGGACAGGGGCACCCTGTGTTTGGTAACAAAGCCACCAGCAGCACTGAAGGTGCGTTCCGAAAGAACGCTGGATGCAGGACAGGCCAGTAGCTCAATTGCATACTGTGCAAGCTCTGGCCAGTGATCCATCCTCAAGACCCAGTAAGCCAGAGGATTTTCGGTGGGAAAGGTGTCCAAGTCTGACCTTGCCCCTAGGTATTCCTGCACCATGTAAATCAGACGCTGGCGATGGGTGCTGGAACCGATCATACCTTGGGGCTGCGGACTAAAAAATTGTCTGAAAGCATCAGTCAGACGGCCACCTTCTCCACCGCTCCTTCTGACCGATGCCTCAGCAACACGTTGTCCAGGACCAGGAGTTTGTAACCTCCCAGTCTCTGGGAACGCGTTGCACAGACCTTTCTGCAAGGCCTCCCGGAGATGTCTCATCCTCTGCTCCCTCTGCGATGGAAAGATAAGGTCGACAACCTTATCCTTGTACCGTGGATCAAGGAGAGTGGCCAGCAAGTAATGGTCCCTCTCCTTGATCCGAAGAATACGAGGATCCTTCCGCAGGCTTTGCAGGATCAGGGAGGCCATGCAGCGTAGGTTAGCTGAGGCATTCGGTCCGGAGTCCTCTGGGTCACTAAGGACAACATGATCCGCAGCTACCTCCTCCCAGCCACGTACAAGTCCACGTGTTTCTTGGGACTGTAAATCATCCCTACAACACTGCTGCTGCGGATGCTGAGTGCCAGCATCCACCTCCATGCTGACACAATCATCCTCCTTCTCCTCTTCCTCCTCCTCATCCTCTTCCTGTGTGATGGGTGGCACAGCAGGAACACTGTCTGGATAAAGGGGGCCTTGAGAGGCAAGGAAGTCCTCCTCTTCCTGCCTCTGTTCTGCCTCAAGTGCCCTGTCCATTATTCCACGCAGCGTATGCTCCAAGAGGTGGACAAGAGGTACAGTGTCACTGATGCATGCACTGTCACTGCTCACCATCCTTGTGGCCTCCTCAAACGGTGACAGGAAAGTGCATGCATCCCTGATCATGCCCCACTGGCGTGGTGAGAAAAAACCGAGCTCCCCTGACCCTGTCCTGGTGCCGTAGTCGCACAGGTACTCATTGATGGCCCTCTGCTGCGTGTGCAGCCGCTGCAGCATGGCCAACGTTGAGTTCCATCTGGTGGGCATGTCACATATAAGGCGGTTCTTGGGCAGGTTCAACTCCTTTTGGAGCTCAGCCAGCCGAGCACAGGCATTAAATGATCAGCGGAAATGCACACAGACTTTCCTGGCCTGCTTCAGGACATCCTGTAAGCCGGGGTACCTGCCCAAGAACCGCTGCACCACCAGGTTAAGGACGTGAGCTACACAGGGCACATGGGTCAGTTGTCCCTGTCGGAGGGCGGAGAGGAGGTTGGTGCCATTGTCACAAACCACCATTCCTGGCTTAAGCTGGCGTGGCGTCAACCACCTCTCGGCCTGCCCCTGCAGAGCTGACAAAACATCCGCCCCAGTGTGGCTCCTGTCCCCCAAACAAACCAACGCAAGCACGGCATGGCATCGTTTTGCCTGCGTACTTGCGTAGCCCCTGGAACGCCTACGAAGCACCGCTGGTTCTGAGGACAGAGCACTGGAAGAGGCCATGGAGGAAGAAGAAGAGGAGGTGGTGGAGGAGAGAGGTGTGTCACAACCAATAGTAGCATTTTGGAGGCGTGGTGGCGGAACAACCTCCAACACTACTGCACCTTGTCCTGCATCCTTCCCAGCTGCCAGAAGAGTGACCCAATGGGCCGCGAAAGACAGGTAACGTCCCTGTCCATGCCTGCTGGACCATGAGTCAGCGGTAATATGCACCTTACCGCTGAAAGCCCTGTCCAACGAGGCAAGGACATTGCCTTCCACATGCCGGTAGAGAGCCGGAATCGCCTTCCGTGAGAAAAAGTGGCGTTTGGGAACCTGCCACTGAGGAACCACACATTGCACAAACTCATGGAAGGGGGCTGAATCTACCAACTGAAAAGGCAGCAGTTGAAGTGCTAGCAATTTAGCCAAGCTAGCATTCAACCACTGGGCATGTGGATGGCTGGGAGTGCACTTCTTTCGCCGGTCCAGCAGCTGGGGCAGGGACATTTGCCTGCTATAATCGGACGTGGGTGTACTGCTAGCAGAGTGCCCGGAAGCACTTGGCTGTGACACACCTAATTCTACACCTTCATTCCTCTCAGAGCAGGTTTCAGAGAGGACTGAAGGTCTAGTGGGGTTGGAGATGCCAGCTGATGAGGAGCAAGGAGAGGTCCGCTTTGTTCTTTGGTGTGGGTCTTTGAGGTACGCTTGCCAACGAGCTGCATGGCAGGTCAACATATGTCTGGTCAAGCATGTGGTGCCCAAGCGGCTGATGTTTTGGCCACGCGAGATACGCTTGAGACATATGTTGCAAATAGCAGCGGTGCGTTCTGATGCACTCGTCTCAAAAAAGGCCCACACCAGAACTTTTAGAATAACGCGCAGAGGCAGCGCCCTGCACAGGCGGAGCTCTGTGGTGTGATTCAGTCGGTGTGCTGCCCCTAAGCTGGCCCCCGGAGGGCATCCTGCCTCGTTGGACATGTGCCTCCTCCTCCTCCTCCTCTCTCCTTCCAGGCACCCACGTGGAGTCAGTGCCCTCATCATCCCCTCCCTCTTCATCGCTGTAGCAAACCTGGCAGTATGCTGCAGCTTGTGGAACATGACTGCCAGATTGCTGTCCTTCTTGAGCATCCCCTCTCTCTGCACTCACGCTACTGCCTTCCTCTAGCTGAGTGTCATCATCAGAGCCCACAAAACACTGGGCATCCTCCTGGAGCATGTACCCAACACTGTGCTCAAAGAGTTCAGGAGACTCCTCAGGAGGACGTGGTGGGTCTAGGGAAGGAGTCACTGATGATGACATTGAGAGGAGGGAAGACGATGCGTTGGCAGCTGCTTTGCTAGTACCCTGAGACTGGGTGAGAGAGGATGAGGAGGATGAAGAGGGCTTGGTCATCCACTCTACCAAGTCGTTGGCATGTTGCGGTTCAACATGTCCAGCTGCCGAAAAGAAGGACAAGCGTGTCCCATGGCCACGTGCTGATGACAATGCACCGCGTCCACGACCAGCACTGTTGTCTCTAGACACAGAGCCTGCTTGCCCTCTTTTATCGGCTCGCGCCTGTCTGCCTCTCCTTGCTGGCCTTCCAGACATGGTAATGGCCTGAAGGGAGTTGGGTAAAACAGCAGTGTAATGGAGTCACACAACACCCACTAAGCCCTGCAGATGGCTCTATTAGAGAACTGCAATATACGGTAGATACAGGTGTATATTGTGCTGGAGTCACACAACACCCACTTACTCCTGCAGATGCCTTTATTATAGAACACCAGAGATAAAGGGGTATACTGTAATTAAGTCACACAACACCCACTAAGCCCTGCAGATGGTTCTATTAGAGAACAGCAATAAAGGGTAGATACAGGTGTATATTGTGCTGGAGGCACAAAAAACCCACTAACTCCTGCAGATGCCTTTTTTATAGAACACCAGAGATAAAGGGGTATATACAGATGTATACTGTGCTGTGCTGGAGGCACACACAACTTCCAATAACTCCTGCAGATGGCAAGTGGGCTCAAATAGAGAAGAGCTATGTAGGTGGATATAGCGGTGTGTACTGGGTACAGAGCATGCAGACAGCACGCACAAGCTCCTAACACTACTGACTGCAAGCTCTATTATAAAAGATAGATCACTAGCTATATAGGTGAGGTGAATATAGCGGTGTATACTGCGGTCAGGGCACGCAGACAACAACCACTACACAACAGCAAGATCGAAAATCGGCCGAAAACTATCGGTGTGTACTGTGTTGAAGGTACACAGAACACCCACTAATTGCTTCAGACGCCAACACACTACACTTATATAGTGTAGGGTGTGTACTACACAGCCTGAGCTATGATTGGCCACAGGCATCCTGCCTGTGGCCAATCATGGCTCTCCTCGCTGCTGGCGCTGTGATTGGCCAAGCATGCGGGGTCACAGTGCATGCTTGGCCAATCATGAGCCAGCAATGCACTGCGATGACGCAGTGCATTGTGGGCCGTGAGCGCCACACGAATTTGGCGCGAACGGCCCATAACGTTCGGAATTCGCCAAACGGGCAAACAGCCGATGTTCGAGTCGAACGTATGTTCGACTCGAACACGAAGCTCATCCCTAGTCCTTAGTCTGCTTGTCTTCAGCAAACTGTTTGCAGGCTTTCTTGTGCATCATCTTTAGAAGAGGCTTCCTTCTGGGACGACAGCCATGCAGATCAATTTGATGCAGTGCGCGGCATATGGTGTGAGAACTGACCTACTGACCCCCCCCCCCCCCCACCCCTTCAACCTTTGCAGCAATGCTGGCAGCACTCATACATCTATTTCCCAAAGACAACCTCTGGATATGATGCTGAGCACGTGCACTCAACTTCTTTGGTCGACCATGGCGAGGCCTGTTCTGAGCGGAACCTGTCCTGTTAAACCGCTGCATGGTTTTGGCCACTGTGTTGCAGCTCATTTTCAGGGTCTTGGCAAGCTACTTATTGCCTAGGCCATCTTTATGTAGAGTAACAATTATTTTTTTCAGAGAGTTCTTTGCCATGAGGTGCCATGTTGAACTTCCAGTGACCAGTATGAGAGAGTGAGAGCGATAACACCAAATTTAACACACCTGCTCATCATTTACACCTGAGACCTTGTAACACTAACAAGTCACATGACACCAAGGAGGGAATCTGGCTAATTATGCCCAGTTTGTTCATTTTCACTTAGGGGTGAACTCACATTTGTTGCCAGCAGTTTAGACATGAATGGTGTGTTGAGTTATTTTGAAGGGACAGCAAATTTACACTGTTATACAAACTGTACACTCACTACTTTACATTGTACCAAAGTGTCATTTCTTTAGTGTTGTCACATGAAAAAATATAACATATTTACAAAAATGTGAAGGGTGTACTCACTTTTGTGAGATACTGTATATACACACACACACCACACACACACACACACATGCATACCATATTTATTAGACATGTGCATTCGTTTTCGTCCGAATGCATATTCGTCCGAATTTCAGCTATTTTCGTTTTCGTTTTGACAAACGATAACGAAAGCACAAAATCCGAAAAACTAAAGATCCGACATAAATAAATGCTTTATTTTCGTTTTCATTGTTACAACAGTTCGATATAGAATAGGAGATTCGACATGACTCTGACAACAATCTGTGTCTATAGAACCTGTGTTCGAATGTGCCTAACCTTACCTCTATTAGTCCAAGATTATATAGAGAAAATATTCGACAGAGAAAAAAGATTTGACAGAGAGAAAAGATTCTGCAAAATACTGTCCTAAAAAGTGTTTGGGGACCCGGGTCCTGCCCCAGGGGACATGGATCAATGCAAAAAAAAGTTTTAAAAACGGCCGTTTTTTCGGGAGCAGTGATTTTAATAATGATTAAAGTGAAACAATAAAAGTGTAATATTCCTTTAAATTTCGTAGGGGGGGTTGTCTATAGTATGCCTGTGAAGGGGCGCATGTTTCCCGTGCTTAGAATTGTCCCTGCACAAAGTGTCATTTATGCAGGAAAAAAAGTCCTTTAAAATCACTCGCAGCTATTATGAATTGTCGGCTCCCGTAATACAGAGAACACTCATTGAAAGTCATTGATAAAAAAATAAATAAATAAATAAATAAAAAAAAACGTGGGGGTCCCCCAAATTCAATTACCAGGCCCTTCAGGTCTGGTATGGATATTAAGGGGAACCCTGCCTCAAATTTAAGAAAAAATTTGACGTGGGGTTCCCCCTAAATATCCATAACCAGACCCTTCAGGTCTGGTATGGATATTAAGGGGAACCCCGCGTCAAATTTAAAAAAAAATTGACGTGGGGTTCCCCCTAAAAATCCATACCAGACCCTTTATCCGAGCACGCAACCTGGCAGGCCGCAGGAAAAGAGGGGGGGACGAGAGAGCGCCCCCCCTCCCTCCTGAACCGTACCAGGCCACATGCCCTCAACATTGGGAGGATGCTTTGGGGGTCTGTGACCCCTCAAAGCACCTTGTCCCCATGTTGATGAAGACAAGGGCCTCATCCCCACAACCCTGGCCGGTGGTTGTGGAGGTCTGCGGGCGGGGGGCTTATCAGAATCTGGAAGCCCCCTTTAACAAGGGGACCCCCAGATCCCGCCCCCCCCCCGTTTGAAATGGTAAGGGGGTACAAAAGTACCCCTACCATTTCACAAAGAAAGTGTAAAAAATGGTTAAATAAAACAAACACACTTTTGAAAAATTCCTTTATTAAAAATAAAAAAATAAAAAAAAGATTCCAGTGGCGGTAATCCACTCTTGCTATCCAGCGACGGACGGTCATCTCTCCAGCGATGTCTCATCTCATCCAGCGCAGCGAATCCATCCTTCTTCTGTCTCCGTGTAGGAGACACTGCAGGCATTCCGGCGGCTGACGTTTCTTATATACGGAGGGCGGGGCCACCGGTCACCTGACCCCGCCCCCCTCTGACGCAAGGGGAAACCCGGGGTTCCCTGTGACGTATGGGTGACCCCGCACCCCTCTGATGTAACACAGGCAGGTTTCCGTTACATCAGAGGGGGCGGGGTCACCTATACGTCACGGGGAACCCCGGGTTTCCCCTTGCGTCAGAGGGGGGCGGGGTCAGGTGACGGGTGGCCCCGCCCTCCGTATATAGGAAACGTCAGCCGCCGGAATCCTTGCAGTGTCTCCTCCACGGAGACAGAAGAAGGGTGGATCGCTGCGCTGGATGAGATGAGACATCGCTGGAGAGATGATCGTCCATCGCTGGATAGCAAGAGTGGATTACCGCCGCTGGAATCTTTTTTTATTTTTTTATTTTTAATAAAGGAATTTTTCAAAAGTGTGTTTGTTTTATTTAACCATTTTTTACACTTTCTTTGTGAAATGGTAGGGGTACTTTTGTACCCCCCTACCATTTCAAACAGGGGGGGGGCCGGGATCTGGGGGTCCCCTTGTTAAAGGGGGCTTCCAGATTCTGATAAGCCCCCCGCCCGCAGACCTCCACAACCACCGGCCAGGGTTGTGGGGATGAGGCCCTTGTCTTCATCAACATGGGGACAAGGTGCTTTGAGGGGTCACAGACCCCCAAAGCATCCTCCCAATGTTGAGGGCATGTGGCCTGGTACGGTTCAGGAGGGAGGGGGGGCCGCTCTCTCGTCCCCCCCTCTTTTCCTGCGGCCTGCCAGGTTGCGTGCTCGGATAAAGGGTCTGGTATGGATTTTTAGGGGGAACCCCACGTCAATTTTTTTTTAAATTTGACGCGGGGTTCCCCTTAATATCCATACCAGACCTGAAGGGTCTGGTTATGGATATTTAGGGGGAACCCCACGTCAAATTTTTTCTTAAATTTGAGGCAGGGTTCCCCTTAATATCCATACCAGACCTGAAGGGCCTGGTAATTGAATTTGGGGGACCCCCACGCTTTTTTTAAATTTATTTATTTATTTTTTTATCAATGACTTTCAATGAGTGTTCTCTGTATTACGGGAGCCGACAATTCATAATAGCTGCGAGTGATTTTAAAGGACTTTTTTTCCTGCATAAATGACACTTTGTGCAGGGACAGTTCTAAGCACGGGAAACATGCGCCCCTTCACAGGCATACTATAGACAACCCCCCCCCCCTACGAAATTTAAAGGAATATTACACTTTTATTGTTTCACTTTAATCATTATTAAAATCACTGCTCCCGAAAAAACGGCCGTTTTTAAAACTTTTTTTGCATTGATCCATGTCCCCTGGGGCAGGACCCAGGTCCCCAAACACTTTTTAGGACAGTAACTTGCAAATTAGCCTTTAAAATGAGCACTTTAGATTTTGAACGTTGGAGTCCCATAGACTTTAATAGGGTTCTAAAGTATGCTATATACTAGCTCCGTCGAATCTTCTTTATACATTCGACAGACACCATAAGCCTTCAAAGACAGATTCGACCGTGATTCATGTGGATTTTCGGACGAATGCAATTTTTGAACGAAAAACGAAATAAATAAAAACGAATTTCGGGAGTAACTAAATAAATTAAGTTTTCAAACGAAAACGAAATTCCGAAACGAAATATTTTACTCTGCACATGTCTAATATTTATCAGCATATAACACGCCATTTTTTTTTACCCTGAAAATAGAAGGCAAACAGTGTGTGTGTGTTATACGCCAATCTTTTTTTTTTAACCAATGGATTTATCCCAAAGAATGACAAAGCAGTGGTAGTTGGAACAATCATTAATTCACGACTGGACTACGCAAACTCGCTTTACATAGGATTACCACAATATCAACTTGCACGATTACAACTGATCCAAAACACGACGGCAAGGCTGATAACAGGAAAAAAACCCTGGGAATCCATTTCTCCTTCACTGAGGAGCTTACATTGGCTAACCGTAAAAAATCGGATCACGTTCAAGACCCTGTGCCTCACCCACAAATGTGTGCATAGAGAAGCTCCGCAATACCTAATGGAGAAAATAAATCATTACACACCAAACCGCAGTCTTCGATCAGCCAACAAAAACCTCCTCCTCGTGCCCAAAACCCGGTATAAATCCAAGGGTGATCGGAGATTCGCTGTCCAAGGGCCTCGGCTATGGAATGCTCTACCAATCAACATCCGCCTGGAAGAAAATCACCTGGCTTTTAGGAAAAAACTCAAGACCTTCCTCTTTCAGCAGATGATCAAAGCTCGCCACAGCGCCTGGAGGCGATTCAGTTCGCATTGTGCGCTATACAAGTATTTAATTCATTCATTCATTCAATGGGGGGGGTTCGCTCCAAGTGCCACACATTCAGGGGGTGTCAGGCCGGTCGCCTGGCCTCTCCTCGCCTTGGGACAGCACTGCTAGCATAGTCTGAAGTTAAGAAAAAATCACTGCCACCCCCTTCTCATACACTGTGTCACTGTCATTGTAAAACAAAGCATCTAAATACCTCAGAAGGGTCTGGTAGTGATTTTTTCTTAACTTTAGAGTGTGTTGGCAGTGCTGTCCCAGGAGGCTGGGGGTCTCCTGGGAGTGCAGGGGGGCTGTGTACTATGCAGAGGGAGGGGGGCTGTGTAATATAAAGGGGGCTGCATAATGTGCAGGGGGCCCATGTAATGTGCAGGGGGCTGTGAACATTTTTTTCCTGAAACTTCCTTCTTAAAATTAGGGTGCGTGTTATATACCTGTGCATGTTATATTCTGATAAATACGGTATATACAGACAGACGGACACACTCAACCACTTCTTGCCTGCACATTTCTCCTCTCTTTAACAGTGCACATGGATCTTTGCAGTCTCCTGTTATCTCTGCCCTCATCCAGTGCCACTAGCTCTCCTTTGCTCTCCTGTGACTCATCCATCCTCTACTCTTCTGCCCCCACCCTCCCTTTCTGGCAAACTTTCCTGAGAGTGAGAGAGAGAGCTGTGCATGATGTTATAAGCCTAGGCTAATTACCAGACAATAAACAGGAAGTGGGCTGTATAAGGTATTTACCGTCAAAGAAAAAAAAATGTTTTACTATCCAAAGTTAAAACACCAAGTCAGAGGATTTAATAGATGGAAAGATGAAAAAATAACTGAAGGTCAGCATTAGGGGTGTATCTATAAAAAAAATTCTCAGAGCTATTTATCCTATGAAACTGCATGTACATTCATAGTGTACAATTGGTGCAAAAAAAGAATGCCATTAGACTATTTCCTCTCCAGGTTGAATGTTTTTTCACACAGAATAGAGTGAATCCGTAGAATACCACAGTATGGTCACTAGATGAAGCTGATTATCATGGTAAATAGGTATTTATATAACTGAGGCAAAAGCATTAAATCAAACCAATAGGCAGACATTTTACCCAGTTACTGTATAAATATATTCATGAAAAAAGTATTTAAGTTTCCACCCACGCTACAGCCGAAAGACGGTTACAGGGTGGGCTTATTTTGCCGTAAGGGCATGCATGGATGTCCTCCCATGATCGTGCTCCCTGCACGCCTCCTGCAGATGAGTCCTTCAGGCTCAGCTGATCACAGATCGGGGGGGGGGGGGGGGGGCCCAATCACAGCGGCCCTTTACCATGTGATCAGCTGTGTCCAATGACACAAGCTGGTTATCGAGAAGAGAGCCGATAACTGGCTTGTGTATAAGGGGACTGATTATCAGTGTCCTGTTTATCAGTGCAGTCCCAACAGTGCTCACCAGTGCAGCCAATCAGTGACCATCAGTGTCACCTATCAGTGCTGCCTATCAGTGCCAATCAAGGCGGCTTATTAATGCCCATCAGTGCAGCCTCATCAGTGCCTCCTCAGCAGTGCCAACCAGTTCTGCCTCATCAGTGACACCTCATCAGTGCCCATTAGATCCCATCAGTGCAGCCTTATCAGCACTCATCAATGAAGGGGAAAAATTAACTGTTTGCTAAATTTTATACTACATCTATACTATGATAAAAAAATGCTTTTTTTTATAAATTTTCGTTTGTTTAGCAAAACATAAAAAAAAACAGTGGTGATTAAATTCCAGCTAAAAGAAAGCTCTGTTTGTGTGAAAAAAATTAAAATTGGCCTGGGCAGGAAGGGGGTCAAAGTGCCCAGTAGGCAAGTGGTTAAATAAAATTTATGCTTGGTTCACATCTATGCATTTTTTGATATTTTTTGCAGAAATGCACTACAGTTCATTTAACATGGTTTCCTATGGCACACGTTATATGCTTTTTTGAGCCACTACATTTTTAGAAAGGGTCAGGGACTTTTTATAAATGCAAAACGGAGCATTTTTTTTTCTTTTTTGGTTTAATTGACTTCAATGAAGAAACTTCAGAGAAGCATGTAGTGCTCTCTTGCTGTGATTTTTTGTGATTGCACTGCAATTTTGCCAAAATCTGCATTTTTTAGTCTGCCGGCAACAAATTGGCCATAAAAAAAGCATAAGAGATGCAAAACACAAATCAGGGTACAATTGCTGTAAAATCACACATGCAAAAATTGCAAAACGCACAGAAAAAAGCACTGCAGAAACAATCAAAAGGAAATTGCATTGGTGTGAACAGAGCTTAACCACTTCCCGACCAGCGCACGATGATGTACGTCGACAGAATGGCACGGGCAGGCATATTGGCGTACAGGTACGTCCAATATTCAATGCCGCCCTGCCATCGGGAGCGCGCCGCAGGCGGCGCACTCCCGCGCTGGTCGGGACCCCTGTGAGTCTGGTCGCGGGACCCGCGGACTCGATCGCCGCGGGCATCCCCGCGATCGTCTCACGGAGCGGCCGAATGGAGGAAATGCCGAGTAAACAGCATTTCTCCATTCTGCCTAGCAACTAGTGACGCTGATCTCTGCTCCATGTGATTGGAGCAGAGATCAGTGTTCACTAAATTAAAGCCCAACCCCCCCACAGTTAGTAACACACCCCTAGGAACACTTAACCCCTACACTGCCACCCACTGGTTAACCCCTTCACTGCCAGTGTCATTTACACAGGAATCACTGCATTTATATAGCAGTGATTATTGTATAAATGACAATGGTCCCAAAAATGTCCGATGGGTCCCCCACAATGTCGCAGTCACAATAAAAATGATCGCCGCCATTACTAGTAAAAAAAAAAATAATAAAAAAATTATTAATAAAAATGCTATAAAACTATCCCTATTTTGTAAACGCTATAACTTTTGCACAAACCAATCAATAATCGCTTATTGCGATTTTTTTTACCAAAAATATGTAGAAGAATACGTATCGGCCTAAACTGAGGGAAAAAAATGTTTTTTTATATATTTTTGGGGATATTTATTATAACAAAAAGTAAAAAATAATGAGTTTTTTTCAAAATTGTCGCTCTATTTTTGTTTACAGCGTAAAAAATAAAAACCGCAGGGGTGAGCAAATACCACCAAAAGAAAGCTCTATTTGTGGGAAAAAAGGACGTCAATTTTGTTTGGGAGCCACGTCGCACGACCGCGCAATTGTCAGTTAAAGCGACGCAGTGCCGAATCGCAAAAAGTGGTCTGGTCTTTGACCAGCAAATTGGTCCGGTCTGAAAGTGGTTAAAGTAGTCACCTGGCTTCAAAGCTTCATGTAGTTTCCTGCAGAGCATGATTCAGACTGGGAAGCAAGGGCCAGCAATGCAAACCAATCAGGCATTACTATATTGCAAAGCACACAGGGAGCTCCCTGATAGGATTGGAGAGCACAGGTTTAACATTGTTAGTTTGTTTTTGTTCCTCAGTTATCCAATTATAGGCTAGGATGGTCTTTGACTAAGATGTGTTACTTAAAGGGGTTGTAAAGGTTTGTGTTTTTTCACGCCTGCAGTCACTGCCCCAGTAGCCCCCCCCCCCCGTTTTACTTACCTGAACCTCTTCTTTCAGTCGGCGGGGACATGCTGTCTTTCTCTCCACTGGCTCCCGCTTCTTGATTGGATAGATTGATAGCAGCGCAGCCATTGGCTCCCGCTGTTGTCAATCAAATGAAATGATGCAGGTGCCGGGGGGTGGGGCCTGAGTCTATAGACGCAAATGCTGGACTAGGGAGCGTGCCTGCAAGGTAACCACTTCAGGGAGGCGCTTTTCCGAGGGGGTAATCAGATGTGGGGAGGAGCCGCGAGAGCCACCAGGGGACCACAGAAAAGGAGATTTGGGGCTACTCTGTGCAAAACGAGCTTCACAGTGGAGGTAAGTATAACATGTTTGTTATTTAAAAAAAACAAAAAACCTTTATAGTCACTTTAAACTGTAGTAGAGAAGGTAAGGTCAGATCCTGGATGTGCTGTCGGCCAAGTAAAAGCTTATTTATGGTATACTATCTAATGGAAAGAACTCTCTCTCACAAGAGACAACAAGCAACTGACTCTAAGTAGCCATATGGAGTCTTTTGTTTGACATTTGTAGAGGACTGAATGTAGGGAAGAAGCCAACTGTTACACAAAAAAGTAATTAAAGCTGATAAGTATATCACATTAATCCAAAAACGTACCTTTCTTGGTCTACGAGATCCCCCATGTTTTTGTTTTCCTCTTACTTTGTCCAGGGACATCATTTTTCTGTATAATGAGCCCATGTAATGTCATCACAGAGGTTGAAAAATTGCAAAGCGATGGAAGGATCCCCAGAGTGACCCTTTAATCATTTCCTGTTGATGCAGAGTGCTGACAAGAACTACTATTATGGGCATATGTGTAGGTGGTGACAGTATGTCAGCCTATACTGTATGTGGTGCTACAAGGTGTCAGGCAGTCAGACCACAGGAAGCATTTGTAGGTGTCTGGTGGGGGCCAACAGCAGCCTCCAAACTTGTCCCAATCCATTTTCAGTACTCAGCAAAGTGTCTTGACCTGCACGGGTAGACAAAAGATTTGGAGTTGGCGTTAAGTAACAATTTTTAAAGAAACATTTAGTTCCAAAATGGGGATGTTAAGCATAGGGTTCATAGAAGTGCGGCTCCTCTTTTGAAACAAGCAACTAACAGACCTTGGCAGACTTTCAATAGTCTTCAAAAAGTGCTGAAGTCTGCGAGTAGCTTGTTTAACCCTTTCACTGCCACCGACATATGGAATACAGCAGGGAGGTTTTACATGTGTGTAAATTTGTCAAGCCAACTGTCGGCTGTCAGATAGAAACGTATTGCTTTCTTGCACCCCTGGTAGTGTAGCCCCCTTCTCCCTTGCAGGTCCCCTGCCATGTTTCCTGGGCCCCACTGCCCCACTTGTTGACCCAGGCCCAACATGGTGGGTACCACTGGATAGGGGGGAGGTAGACCAGCATACGTCCATTTGTTGATCTCCCCTACTAAGACGAACCTGGAAGCGACTTGCATTACATCCCTTCTGGGTTCAGCTGTGACCATGAGAGAAGCTAATGGAGCACAGGGGAGACATTTGGGGACTCATTAACCACTTCAGCCCCGGAAAGGATTTGGCCCCTTCCTCATCAGGCCATTTTTTGAGATACAGCACTGGGTCAATTTAACTGACAATTACGCGGTCATGCGACGCTGTACCCAAACAAAATGTATGTCCTTTTTCCCTCACAAATAGAGCTTTCTTTTGGTGGTATTTGATCACCTCTGCAGTTTTTATTTTTTGCGCTATAGACAAAAAAAGAGTTCTAATTTAGAAAAATTTTGTACTTTTTGCTATAATAAATATCCCCAAAAAAACCTAAAAAAATAGTTTAATTTAGGCCGATATGTATTCTTCTACATATGTTTGGTAAAAAAAATCGCAATAAGCGAATCTTAATTGGTTTGCGCAAATGTTATTGCGTCTACATAATAGGGGATAGATTTATGGCATTTTTATTATTATTATTTTTTTACTAGTATTGGCAGTGACCTGCGATTTTTTTTTTTTTGGACTGCAACATTGCGACGGACACATCGGACACTTTTGACACTTTTTTGGGACCAGTGACATTTATACAGCGATCAGAGCTAAAAATAGCCACTGATTACTGTATAAATATCGTGGGCAGGGAAGGGGTTAACACTAGGGGGCAATCAAGGGGTTAACTGTGTTCACTATGTGTGTTTCTAACTGTGGGGGCAATGTGGCTGACTAGAGGAAGAGAGAAATCATTTTTTCTACTTAGTAGAAACACACGATCTGTCTCCTCTCCCCTGAGAGAACCGTGATTTGTGTGTTTGCACACACATATCCCAGTTTTTGCTCTGTCATGAGCGCTCGCGGGTGCCCGGTGGTCATCATACCCGCCAGGCACATGCATCGGCTCCAGGGACACACTGCGGGAGCACACGCGCCTGCTACATTATAACTACAGCGGCTGGTTGGGAAAAGGTTAAAGAGAACCTTTTACAACAAAATTATAACATAAGCACCCATTTAGAGCACCCACCTCCACATACATGCACATATGAACGCAAACATATGCATTAGGGTTGCCTATGTACAAAAACATTGATTGAACTACATGTGTTACATGTTGCCATGTATGCAGGAGTGACAGCAATAATTTTAGAGCCATTGTTCATGGTTAACGCTAAACTGATGACCCATAGGGGCTTTTAAGTGTGGCCTACGGAAAATTTAGGGTACCAAAGTTTGTCGATGTTTCACAGGTGCGCACAATTTTAGGACTTGATATGTTGGGTATTTATTTGCTCAGTGCAGCCTCATGTTTTATATTTTATTTTGGGTGATATATTCACTTTTGTGTATTTTTTACTAAAATTTTGCAAAAACAAATTGCTTGAAGCTTGCCAAAAGCTTTGCCAATTTTCTTTTGCTGTACACACTGTTACTTTACAAGCTTAAGTGTAAACAAGGCCAAAGTCTATTGTAAACAAAGACCATTACTTATGGTGGTCATACACTAGATGAAAAATCATCCAAAAATCTGTCATTTGGACAGTTCGTTTGTTTATCGTCTAGTTAATGGGCACTAGTGGAAAAATCGGTTGTGACGTTTTTGAGCCGAAAAATTGAAGGAAAAGTTTGGAAAACTTTGACTGAATGGACGATAAATTGAAAGGTTAATGTGTTTCTCGCCCAAACAGTTTGCACTGGGCTTATGTGACAAAACAAACAAAAAATTTATTAATCTATATCAGTTGAACTACATGATGGCAGAATTGTTTACTCTCACGGCCATGTGCTAGTTTTTCGAAAACTTGCTTGAACGTGTTTTCGACAGGTGTATGGCTAGCATTAAGTATACATTATACAATTCTGTTGTAAAATTTTCCTTTGGATTTACCAAAACCATATAATATGAGGTCAAACCTAAACACTTGTAAGCAATCAGCTAGGCCCTTGTACTACATAGTTGAAGGTAAATCTAAAGGACATTGAGTAGGAAATTGTATTGCACTCAGACTCATGCCCAGTACACACGATCGGACATTCCAACGACAAAATCCGTCTGATTTTTTTTCGATGGATTTTGGCCCAAACTTATCTTGCATACAAACGGTCGCACAAAGTTGTTGGAAAATCCAATCGTTCAGAGCGTGGTGACGTAGAACACGGGCGATGGGACTATAAACGGGCCAGTAGCCAATAGCTTTTATCTCGTAATTTATTCTGAGCATGCGTGGCACTTTGTCCGTTGGAATTGTCTACACATCATCGTAATTTAAACGATCGGATTTTGTTGTCGGAAAATATTAGATCCTGCTCTCAAACTTTCTGTGCCGGAAATTTCCGACAGAAAAAGTCTGATGGAGCCCACACACGGTTGTATTTTCCGACAACAAGATCTGATCGCACATTTTCCGTCGGAAAGTCCGACCGCGTGTACAGGGCATTAAAGATTGAGGAAGTACTCTCAGTGAATATATTATAAATTCTGTGAATTCTGCTTGTAGACAATTACAGAGCTCACAGATTAAGATACAGTACATTGGGAGGATTTTCTGATTTAAAGTGGTATTAAACCTAAGAGGAAAACATTTCTTATATTACAGCTTGCCCAATTTTTAGATGTGATAACTACATTCTGTTATTTTCACCTTGTGATCTGGCCAGTAAGTCTGTTGTTTTTCAACAGTACAAGCTCTGCTGTACATGTATCGGTTGAGTGTGACAAGCCGTTTACCACTGGGGTGCTTACAATGATCAACTTTTATTTATTCATGTAAAACATTTATCTCAAAAGGAAAAAAAAAAAGCTGTTTGCTCCAACTGCCTATAAAACTGGAGTTCAGATTCAATTTGTTAGTTTATCTAAATCTTCTAGTGCATCTAACACTCCCCTCCCCCCAGACGACCGACAGTGGTGCTGTCCAAAGGTGCCCCTGTGCTCCTTCATCCAGAGTGGGGACACTCTAAGCCCACGTACACACGGTCGGAGATTTTGCCAACCAAATCTGTCGGATTTTGCCCGTCGGATTTAGTCCGACGGATTGTGTCCGAAACTGTTGCATACACACGGTTGGGCCAAGTTGGCGAAAAATCAGATCTTTCAGAACGTGATGACGTAATTTCGTTACGATGGGACTACATTCAGGCTAGTAGCCAATAGCTTTGATGTAGGAATTTGATCTGAGCATGCGTGGCACTTGGTCCGATGAAAATGCTCTACACATGATCGGATTAGGTCCGTCCGACCCAGTTGGTCGGGAAATATTTCCAACATGTTGGAAAATTGGGTTGGACGGAGATTCGGACGGAATCAGTCCGATGCATACCACACACAGTCGGATTATCTGACGACACGGTCCGATAAGACTCATTCCGACAGATTCTCTGACCGTGTGTACAAGGGCTAATACAGGAGATGTGGTGCTGGCTGGATCACCAGGTGAAAACAGAGGGAAGAAAGCCTACAAAAATAAATGCAGCCATTACATCTAATGATTGATAATCTGCAATATGTTATATATAATTGCTGGTTTGGGGGTTTAATACTGCTTTAAACACAGGTGAAAAGTGCTTGTTGTTTCATTGCTCAGTATTTGCATTTACTTGTTGCCTGAAAATTTCCTTTAGGTCTCATTTACACTTGTGTTATCCCTCTAAACAGCAATCAGTGGTGGATCTCTTTTCAGAGGATGTCTGAGAGCTGGTGAGGAGGCATTATGTTGCCTCCTCACAGTCTGTTTTAACCCCTGGAAGCCTGCGCCACCACCATGTGCATTGCATGCAGTTGTAGGGCGATTGTGGCACAACCCCATTCACTTGAATGGACCAAGCTCAGCGGGAAGTTCTGTAGGAACAGGAAGGATAATTTTTACCATGCCGCTGTAGTGGCATGTGTATACCCCTATATGGCTGCCTTTACGTTAAAAGTACAGCTCAACCACCTGTTTTTACCGACTCACAACTGTGAGTGTAAACTAGGCCTAAATTGGTTAGCGCTCGTATCTCACAATTAGGGATGAGCTTCGTGTTCGAGTCGAACATACGTTCGACTCGAACATCGGCTGTTTGCCCGTTCGGAGAATACCGAACGTTATGGGCCATTCGCGCCAAATTCGTGTGGCGCTCACGGCCCACAATGCACTGTGCCATCGCAGTGCATTGCTGGCTCATGATTGGCCAAGCATGCACTGTGACCCTGCATGCTTGGCCAATCACAGCGCCGGTAGCGAGGAGAGCCATGATTGGCCTCAGGCAGGATGCCTGTGGCCAATCATAGCTCAGGCTGTGTAGTACACGCCCCACACTATATAAGGTGTATATTTTGCAGTCAGTTGTAGGAGATTGTGCGTGCTGTCTGCGTGCCCTGACCGCAGTATACACCGTTATATCCACCTATATAGCTAGCTATCTTGCTCTTTTTTAATAGAGCTTGCAGTCAGTTGTAGGAAATTGTGCGTGCTGTCTGCGTGCCCTGACTGCAGTATACACTGTTATATCCATCTATATAGCTAGCTGTGGTGCTCTTTTTTAATAGAGATTGCAGTCAGTTGTAGGAGATTGTGCGTGCTGTCTGCGTGCCCTGACCGCAGTATACACTGTTATATCCACCTATATAGCTAGCTATATTGCTATTTTTTAATAGAGCTTGCAGTCAGTTGTAGGAGATTGTGCGTGCTGTCTGCGTGCCCTGACCGCAGTATACACAGTTATATCCACCTATATAGCTCTTCTCTAATTGAGCCACCTGCCATCTGCAGGAGTTAGAGGGTGTTGTGTGCCTCCAGCACAATATACACTACCCAATTGCTGGTTTTCCCATCTCCCTTCAGGCCATTACCATGTCTGGAAGGCAAACAAGGAGAGGCAGACAGGCGCGAGCCGATAAAAGAGGGCAAGCAGGCTCTATGTCTAGAGACAACAGTGCTGGTTGTGGACGCGTTGCATCGTCATCATCAGCACGTGGCCATGGGACACGCTTGTCCTTCTTTTCGGCAGCTGGACATGTTGAGCCGCAACATGCCGAAGACTTGGTAGAGTGGATGACTAAGCCCTCTTCATCCTCCTCATCCTCTCTCACCCAGGCTCAGGGTACTAGCAAAGCAGCTGCCAACGCATCGTCTTCCCTCCTCTCAATGTCATCATCAGTGACTCCTTCCCTAGACCCACCACGTCCTCCTGAGGAGTCTCCTGAACTCTTTGAGCACAGTGTTGGGTACATGCTTCAGGAGGATGCCCAGTGTTTTGTAGGCTCTGATGATGATACTCAGCTAGAGGAAGGCAGTAGCGTGAGCACAGAGAGAGGGGATGCTCAAGAAGGACAGCAATCTGGCAGTCAAGTTACACAAGCTGCAGCATACTGCCAGGTTTGCTCCAGCGATGAAGAGGGAGGGGATGATGAGGGCACTGACTCCACGTGGGTGCCTGGTAGGAGAGAGGAGGAGGAGGAGGCACATGTACAATGAGGCAGGATGCCCTCTGGGGGCCAGCTTAGGGGAAGCACACCGACTGAATCACACCGCAGAGCTCCGCCTGTGCAGGGCGCTGCCTCTACGCGTTATTCTAAAAGTTCTTTGATGTGGGCCTTTTTTGAGACGAGTGCATCAGATCGCACCGCTGCTATTTGCAACATATGTCTCAAGCGTATCTCGCGTGGCCAAAACATCAGCCGCTTGGGCACCACATGCTTGACCAGACATATGTTGACCTGCCATGCAGCTCGTTGGCAAGCGTACCTCAAAGACCCACACCAAAGAACAAAGTGGACCTCTCCTTGCTTCTCATCAGCTGGGATCTCCAACCCCACTAGACCTTCAGTCCTCTCTGAAACCTGCTCTGAGAGGAATGAAGGTGTAGAATTAGGTGTGTCACAGCCAAGTGCTTCTGGGCACTCTGCTAGCAGTACACCCACGTCCAGTTATAGCAGGCAAATGTCCCTGCCCCAGCTGCTGGACCGTCGAAAGAAGTTCACTCCCAGCCATCCACATGCCCAGCGGTTAAATGCTAGCTTGGCTAAATTGCTAGCACTTCAACTGCTGCCTTTTCAGTTGGTAGACTCGGCCCCCTTCCGTGAGTTTGTACAATGTGCGGTTCCTCAGTGGCAGGTCCCCAAACGCCACTTTTTCTCACAGAAGGCGATTCCGGCTCTCTACCGGCATGTGGAAGGCAATGTCCTTGCCTCGCTGGACAGGGCGGTCAGCGGTAAGGTGCATATTACCGCTGACTCATGGTCCAGCAGGCATGGACAGGGACTTTACCTGTCTTTCACCGCCACTTGGGTCACTCTTCTGGCATCTGGTAAGGATGCAGGACAAGGTGCAGTAGTGTTGGGTGTTGTTCCACCACCACGCCTCCAAAATGCTACTATTGTGACACACCTCTCTCCTCCACCCCCTCCTCTTCTTCTTCCTCCATGGCCTCTTCCAGTGCTCTGTCCTCAGAATCAGCGGTGCTCCGTAGGTGTTCCAGGGGCAAAACGATGCAATGCCGTGCTTGCGCTGGTTTGTTTGGGGGACAGGAGCCACACTGGGGCAGATATTTTGTCAGCTATGCAGGGGCAGGCCAAGAGGTGGTTGACGCCACGTCAGCTTAAGCCAGGAATGGTGGTTTGCGACAATGGCACCAACCTTTTCTCCGCCCTCCGACAGGGACAACTGACCCATGTGCCCTGTGTGGCTCACGTCCTTAACCTGGTGGTGCAGCGGTTCTTGGGCAGGTACCCGGGCTTACAGGATGTCCTGAAGCAGGCCAGGAAAGTCTGTGTGCATTTTCGCCGATCATATAATGCCTGTGCTCGGCTGGCTGAGCTCCAAAAGGAGTTGAAACTGCCCAAGAACCACCTTATATGTGACATGCCCACCAGGTGGAACTCAACGTTGGCCATGCTGCAGCGGCTGCACACGCATCAGAGGGCCATCAATGAGTACATGTGCGACTACGGCACCAGGACAGGGTCAGGGGAGCTCGGTTTTTTCTCACCACGCCAGTGGGGCATGATCAGGGATGCATGCACTGTCCTGTCACCGTTTGAGGAGGCCACAAGCATGGTGAGCAGTGACAGTGCATGCATCAGTGACACTGTACCTCTTGTCCACCTCTTGGAACATACACTGCATGGAATAATGGACAGGGCACTTGAGGCAGAACAGAGGCAGGAAGAGGAGGACTTCCTTGCCTCTCAAGGCCCCCTTTATCCAGACAGTGTTCCTGCTGTGCCACCCATCGCACAGGAAGAGGATGAGGAGGAGGAGGAGAAGGAGGATGATTGTCAGCATGGAGGTGGAGGCTGGCACTCAGCAGCAGCAGCAGCAGTCTTGTAGGGATGATTTACAGTCCCAAGAAACCCGTGGACTTGTACGTGGCTGGGAGAAGGTAGCTGCGGATCATGTTGTCCTTAGTGACCCAGAGGACTCCGGACCGAATGCCTCAGCTAACCTACGCTGCATGGCCTCCCTAATCCCGCAAAGCCTGAGGAAGGATCCTCGTATTCTTCGGATCAAGGAGAGGGACCATTACTGGCTGGCCACTCTCCTTGATCCACGATACCAGGGTAAGGTTGCCAATCTTATCTTGCCATCGCAGAGGGAGCAGAGGATGAGACATTTCTGGGAGGCCTTGCAGAAAGGTCTGTGCAACGTGTTCCCAGAGACTGGGAGGTTACAAACTCCTGGTCCTGGACAACGTGTTGCTGAGGCATCGGTCAGAAGGAGCGGTGGAGAAGGTGGCCGTCTGACCGATGCGTTCAGACAATTTTTTAGTCCGCAGCCCCAAGGCATGATCGGTTCCAGCAACCATCGCCAGCGTCTGATTTACATGGTGCAGGAATACCTAGGGGCAAGGTCAGACTTGGACACCTTTCCCACCGAAAATCCTCTGGCTTACTGGGTCTTGAGGATGGATCACTGGCCAGAGCTTGCACAGCATGCAATTGTGCTACTGGCCTGTCCTGCATCCAACGTTCTTTCGGAACGCACCTTCAGTGCTGCTGGTGGCTTTGTTACCGATCACAGGGTGCGCCTGTCCACCGACTCAGTTGATGGACTGACCTTCATCAAGATGAATCAGTCTTGGATCACCACCAGCTACCAAGCACCTGAAGCTGATGTAACCGAATATATTTTTTTTAAATATCACATCCCTTCAAAACTGCCTATGCTGATGCTGAGTGACTGTCCTGTTATGTTGATTGTCTATCCTCTTCCTCCTCCGCTGATGTGTTGGAAGAACATTTTTGGTTCTGGGTGATGCCACCAGCCCAATTTTTCTGCCCCTGTTTAACAGGGGTGTTTAATTACAATTTTTGATGCAATGCTTTGCAGCAGGGCTCATTCCTGTACCACAACTAGAGTATATGGGAGAGGTTGCAGTGTCGTGGCACCAGCACCAGTGCCTAAGGCCCAATTTTTCTGCCCCTGTTTAACAGGAGCGTTTAATTACAATTTTTGATGCAATGCTTTGCAGCAGGGCTCATTCCTGCACCACAACTAGAGTATATGGGAGAGGTTGCAGTGTCGTGGCACCAGCACCAGTGCCTAAGGCCCAATTTTTCTGCCCCTGTTTGACAGGGGCGTTTAATTACACTTTTTTGATGCAATGCTTTGCAGCAGGGCTCATTCCTGCACCACAACTAGAGTATATGGGAGAGGTTACAGTGTCGTGGCACCAGCACCAGTGCCAGCAGCCCAATTTTTCTGCCCCTGTTTAACAGGGGCGTTCAATTACAATTTTTGATGCAATGCTTTGCAGCAGGGCTCATTCCTGCACCACAACTAGAGTATATGGGAGAGGTTGCAGTGTCGTGGCACCAGCACCAGTGCCAGCAGCCCAATTTTTCTGCCCCTGTTTAACAGGGGCGTTTTTTGATTCAATGCTTTGCAGCAGGGCTCATTCCTGCACCACAACTAGAGTATATGGGAGAGGTTGCAGTGTCGTGGCATCAGCACCAGTGCCAGCAGCCCAATTTTTCTGTCCCTGTTTGACAGGGGCATGTAATCACAATTCTTGATATATAATATTTCACAGGAGGACCCGTTCCTGTGCCCACCCAGAGTAACGGTGAGGACTTACAATGTTGTGGCAAAACCAACACCTTGTTCCGCCATTTCTGCAGAGCATATAGGGCAGGCCCCTACTTTCAAACATCCAACTTACAAACATCTCCTACTTGCAAACGGAAGGAGACAACAGGAAGTGAGATGAAAAAAGACGGACGGCAAAACAAATTATACAGGGGTGATAACCCTTCCCTATGTTTTCCAAAAAGCTTAAAAATAGATTTTTTGACTGGAGCTACACTTTAAAAATGTACCAGTTCAAAATTGCACACAGATTCTACTTAACACAACAAATCTACACAGTCTGTATACTGCTGTTCTGGGTATATAGGGCCTGGGGGCCCCACGTCTGGACATGTTGAGCCGCAACATGCCAACGACTTGGTAGAGTGAATGACCAAGCCCTCTTCATCCTCCTCATCCTCTCTCACCCAGTCTCAGGGTACTAGCAAAACAGCTGCCAACACATCGTCTTCCCTCCTCTCAATGTCATCATCAGTGACTCCTTCCCTAGACCCACCACGTCCTCCTGAGGAGTCTCCTGAACTTTTTGAGCACAGTGTTGGGTACATGCTCCAGGAGGATGCCCATTGTTTTGTGGGCTCTGATGATGACACTCAGCTAGAGGAAGGCAGTAGCGTGAGCGCGGGTGCGCGCGCGCGATCGTGCGCGCGTGTGTGCGCTCGTTGGCGCCAGGCGGGCTATTTAACTCAGTTGGTCACATCCAGTTCTTGCTGTCTGATCTACAGCGTGCGAGTGCCCTGATTCTGAGAACCTGCCTTCTGTGACCTGTTGACCCGGCTTGTTTACCTACTGCTCCTGCTATCCGCCTGCATCTGACCTCAGCCTGCCTGACCTTCCCTCTGCTTGATCCTTCGGTGCCTTGCTGCCTGCCCGTTTACCGACCCGGCTCGTCCGACCATCCACCTGCTTGATCCTTGGTACCTCTGCTGACCGCCTGACCTCCGACGCGGCTTGTCTGACAGCTCTGCTTCCAGCCTCCTGTTCCGGTGCCGTCTGCTGCTCTACCTCCAGTAGTGGTTCCAGCACCTGCCTGAAGTCCTGCCTCTGCCTGAGTTCCTGCATTGGTGTCCTGGTCCAGCCTCTCTGCCTGCCGCTCTACTTCAGCTTCCTGCACCTGCCTGCTGATCCTGTTTCCCTCCGAGTCCAGCCATTCCCTGATCCAGCTGTTGATCCTGCCAGACACTCATGCCCCTCTTGACTCTTGTGTTACCTGTATACACTACCAGGGCCCTTGAGTCGGAGCCGCAAGAGAGGTCTCCTCCTGCAAGTCGGGCTCTACCACCAGGTACGTGACAGTATCAGACAGCCATGTCCGAGCCCGCACAGGGAGCCTCTCCCATGGACGAACTTTGTCTGCATCTGGCTGGCCTCACCCAGGCTGTTAAGAGTCTCCAGGAGGGATACAATCGTTTGGAGGAAAAGATTAAAACCGCAAGCAGTTTTAAATGGTGTTATTTCTGTTTAATGTCATTTTGTGCAGGGACTGTTCTAAACACGGGAAACACGTGGCACTTCACAGGCATCCTACAGACACCCCCCCAGGCACCATATTTAAAGGAATATTTCACTTTTTTTTTTTCACTTTAATCGTCATTAAAATCAGTGCTCCCGCCAAAACGGCCATTTTTAAAAACATTTTAGGCATTGACCCATGTCCCCTGGGGCAGGAGCCAGGTCCCCAAACCCTTTTTTAGGACAGTATCTTGCATATTAGCCGTTAAAATTAGCACTTTTAATTTCGAACGTTCGAGTACCATAGACTTCAATGGGGTTCTAACGTTCGTACGAATTTGGGGTCCGTTCGAAAGTTCTGGTGCGAACCGAACCGGGGGGTGTTCGGCTCATCCCTAGTCCTGACTATAGGCAAGTGGCAACTGTCTAGTAGTAAATGCAGCTATGGCCTTATATAAACATGGGAAGCAAATATCAGCATTGTGCATTGCACTGTATTATTGATAAAACAATATGTTTGCTTTTAACCAACACCTTAGAGACAGAGAAGAGTCATTTTGCTATACTTAGAGTTTTCTTTTATTACTCATACTAGATCTGGCTGATTACTCCAATAGTTGAACCTGTACCCATGATATTATAAAAACTATGAGGAAGATATCCTTGCATGATTACAGGGTAAGATCTCTGGGAATTGCTGTAAAAATCTAGAAAACTGTTGTTCTACATACCCAAGAGGTCCTCATTACCTAATTTTTAGCTTTTCTACCTCTTTCATAAGTTTAATTGATAAGAAAAAGGGGCCTAAATTACTAAGTTTGAAAGGTTTCTATCAGGGAATGCAGGTAAGGGCCACACTTAGGTCTCCTGTGCTATCATGTTCTATTGCAAATTAGTTTGATGTGTGCATGCATGGGATTTGCATGGCAAGTCTGGTTGTTGTGTGTTGATTTTGTGAGAGATTGACTAAGGAAAAACTACTGAAGAATTGCAAATTTGTCAAAGTTTGCAAAATAAAAAATACGTTGAGTAAAAGTAAGTTCCTCCTTCATTTAAAAGCATAAAGCTAACCTTATAGCTGTGGAATTTCAGAACGTTGGTTCAATTATTTAAGAGTTAAGGAGATGTTTGATCAATCAGTTTTGACTAGTAAAAGCAAAAAAAAAAATCAAAAGACAAGGATGAGAATTTTTTGTTGAATCGAATGGAAGTGAACAAATTGACATGGTACTTGAACAAAAAAATAGTTCAAAAGTAGTCGAGTCCATGAGGGCGCCATGGAATTGTCAGGCGAGCAGTTTTCATCAAAACATTGGAATGGTATAAGGCCAGCAGAATTTTTCCGACAGTGGTGCCAGCAGCTACTACCAGGAGAAGACAAATAAAATAAGCATCCTCTGGTTGGCAGGAGGACCTTCTCCGACTATGTCAAGTGTGTGGGCAGGGTCCACTCATCTGTGCACATGGGTTAACGTACACTCGGAGCACGCTTGTCAATGCTCAGGACCAGGCAGAGACTGTGGTCTTGTGAAGAATCTAACATTAAAGCAGTTCCCTGACTTAGACATGAGCATTCACCGTGTGCAGCAATAAAATGTAGAGCTCCTCTAAACAGCGACTTGTCCCACATCACTACACTCTGTAACTTGTTTGTTGCATTAGGAGGGATGAGCTGAGCCTACCCCCATTCCATAAGTCCAGCGTACCTCTGTTACCTCACTCCCAGTCACAGAATAAGGTTCCACTGAGCATCTAGCACAGACCTCATGCATGCTCTTAAGCCCCATACACACTATCAGATTTTCTGCTGATTTTTTCCATTGGATTTACCAAAAGCATGTAGTGTAAGGGCCTGCCTGAAGTTTGACCTCATATTATAATGTTTTAGTAAATCTGAAGGAAAAAAACAGCAGGAAAATCTTTCTGTCCTTTCTGTACCACATGACCAAACCATAGATCTCCGTTACCCTAGTCTTCTCCCAGTTACTATGGGAGATGGACTGTTAGGGGAGGAGCCAAAACAATGACCCACTCAGTACCGGAGGACCTGACACCCTTCCAGGTACCACTCCTAATGACTGCTTGCTTGAAGCTTGTACCTTAAGTGGTTACCCATAGCAAGTACACTCCTCTTCCTTGGGTTCTGGTATTTTATCAGGGTTTTTTGGCTTTTTCATTTATAGACGGTTTTACTTTATATTTACATCATTAATATTTTTTATATTTTTGTTCACCAGTATCTTGCTGTGGATTATTCACTTATTACGTTTTCACTCCATGCTTTACTTTTTTGGAGCCCTGGGTCACCTCACTAAACTATTTACAATTATTATTATTATGATATACCGGTATGCACTTTTTTTTACCTATATATGCACATATATACATATATGTGGTGTATGTGGAAAAATACAATATATTTTGTTGTAGACTAGTTTGACCTATATGCACTTTTACTTCTCAAGGATCTGCAGATGATGTTCCTGTTTTTCCTCTGGCGGGCCACCCCCTATGGACTGGGTGGTTCATCCTCGCCTCAGACCCATGCGAGACTTGACATTCCCACCCCTCTCCAATATGTTCTGGCATAAATGGTGCCAATATGTATGTAAGTATTGTTTTTTGTCAGTATAGTTTAGGGGGATTATATCTTATACATATATGAGACTTTTTTTATCCTAACACCAGGTCTACATATACAGATAGTTTGTTGCGTTAAGCCCCTGCTACTGTGCTCTTTTTGTGTGGGAGGGGAACTCTGGGGCCCTGATCTTTTGGCTCCCTGCATGCCAAGGGGGAGAATATCTGCTCTATGATCACTTGCAATGGAGATAAATCTTAGGATTGTGGCCTGGAATGTCAGAGGCCTTAATTCCAAATTCAAACGCTCCCTGATTTTTGACTATATAAAAAAGTATAAACCGCATTTAATCCTACTGCAGGAAACTCATTTACAGGGTTCCAGGGTTCTGTCTCTAAAAAGGGCCCATATTGTTGGGGCTTACCATGCCATATTTTTCTTAATATGTTAGGGGGGTTTCTACACTGGTCACAAAAGCTATACCCATCTCCATACATGCCATTAAGACTGATGTTAATGGGAGATATGTCATAATGGTGTTGCAGGTGCTGAACAGGTACCTGGCATTTGTGAATCTATATGTGCCTCTTCCCTTCTGGCTATCCCATCTGGATGACATGATACGGACCACATATGAAATAGGGAAAAGGAAGATCTTCATTTTGGGGGATTTTAATGCAGTGACGGACTCAGCCATGGACCAACTGGGTGCGCCGTCTGGTGCACCAGCCCCCCTGGCATGATGGCTGTCTATACATGGGTTTACGGATATCCTCTGCTTTCACCATCCTGCACTGTAGAGGCCAAAAAACAGTTGGTCTCTACAGTACAGGATAGGGAGACAGGAGTGTCGCTAGCAGAATCAGAATATGTTAGGGGACCCACTAGACTGCTGACGCTACAGGAAAGAACCAGGGAATATCGTGCTGTTTTGACTGACTGACTGAACAACAAAACTTAGACTCGCACAGCGGAGGCGCCTCTTTGAGTTCGGAGACAAGAATAGCAGGCTCCTGGCATATCTGGCAAGGCCAGAATACGTCCCTGTGTATATTGAAAGCATTTATGACAGGCAGGGGTCTAAGATATGTGACTCAGCTGACATTCTAAGAATCTTTGCTCAATTCTATAAGCAACTTTATGTGTCATGTGCTGCTGCAAGTGGAGAGGCATTGGAGACCTACCTAGCTGATATTGACCTGCCTATGTTGACAAATGAAGACAGTGCTGCTTTAGAAGCAGATATCACTGTAGAGCAGGAGGGCCCAACCAGTGGCCCAGGGGCCACATGTGGCCCGTGGAGCCCTCTGATGTGGCCTACGACCTCCTTCTGTGGGATGGCAGATTGGCAAGCCCAGATCATGGGTTGCAGAGCCGCCATCCCAGAGCATCTGTGTTGTTAATGAAGCTGGCAAAGCAAGCAGCTGTGGAGCAGAGCTGTATAAGCCGATGCTTCCTGTATAGCGCCATTTCTTGCCACAGGCGGAGTGATACCAAATGCACTCTGCCGGGGACAACAACAGCAGGTGATACTTGAATGGAAGACTGTTATTAAAGGTCAGTTTATTACTAAAATTGCAGTGTATATATGGGCATATCTGCGCAGTGGTTACTGGGCTGCTTTCAAACTGATCCGCAGGTGCAGTGCCCCTTCAGGTTACCTGCACTGAGGCATAGACTTATTACCTGCGGGTTTGGTGAGCTTTCAGAAAGTGCACCACACCTGCGGGATATAATAGAAGTCTATGGCAAAGTGTAGCTAACCCACAGGAAAGACACAGGTGCACTGCACAGCATTAGTGTGAAAGGCCCCTCCGGATTGGAGGACCCATAGAGAAGAGTGGGCTGTGTCTGTGTCCACTCTGCACAGACCTGTCATCTGCCTGCTCTGCTCATTGTGAACGGTTACCAAGTTGCTTAAGTGGCCCTCAGTCTTCAAAAGGTTGGGCCCCCCTGCTGTAGAGGAAGTGGAGAGGGCAATTTCTTTCTTTGCTCCTCTGAAGTCTCTAGGATTTGATGGTCTCCCCACAGAGTGGTACTGCACTTTTAGGCATAATGTAGAGCCTCACCTGTTGCGATTGTTCAACACGGCTAGGTCAGATGGTAGATTGCCACCCTCTATGAGGGAAGCGTTGGTTGTTCTGATCCCTAAAGAGGGAAAGGATCCTTGGGAGTGTGGCTTCTATCATCCGATCTAGCTTATGAATGTTGATACCAGATTCTGGCTAAAATGATTGCAGGGAGGCTACAAACAGTTATCCTAAAATTGGTGGATGTGGATCAGATTGGATTTATCCAGGGGAGATGCGCACAGATAAACATTAGGAGACTCTTTGTGAACCTCCAAACTGTACATGACAACTCCGGGACAAGAGTAGTAGCCTCTTTAGATACAAAAAAGGCTTTTGACTCAGTAGGGTGGGCATACTTGTTTTGCCTATTAGAATCCTATGGCTTTGGACCTGTCTTTATTTTCTGGGTGCGGCTGCTGTACACAGATCCACTGGTCAGATTACGAGTAAATGGTATTATATCAGATGTCTTTCCTATATCCAGGGGAACTAGGCAGGGATGCCCGCTGTCACCCCTCCCGTTTGCCCTGGCCATAGAGCCCCTGACAGCAAAGCTGAGATCTATTACTAATATGTCTGGCCTGCAAATTGGGGAGTTAGAAGAACGGGTGTCTCTATATGCAGATGACATGCTTTTGTATCTGCAGGATCCGGGACCCTCACTTTCGGGGGCTTTCAGGCTGATTTAGGAATTTGGAGATTACTCCGGATTTCAAATTAATTGGACAAAATTGTCCCTTTTTCCCATAGATGATTCAGTAGTACTTCCATCTGAGTGTCCCATTGCCTTGTCTACTTCTTTTAAATATTTAGGGGTTGTTGTACAGCTCCCTATTTCACCGTTTCTGGAGACTAATCTGTCACCGATTATTGTTGCCTTTAGATAGAGGGTACAGAAATGGCAGAATTTGCCGATCCCATTGATGGGAGGAATAAATTTGTTTAAAATGATTTTTCTCCCTAAATTTCTCTATAGTCTCTCAAACTCTCTGGTCTTTGTGACAATTTTTCAGAACCATTGACTCCATTATAGTGGGATTTCTGTGGGGATCACAAGCTCCCAGAGTCTCTCTAGCTGTTCTAAAATTACCAGTTACAATGGGGGGAGTTAGCTCTTCTGGACTTGCGCTCCTATTTTTTTGCATCACAACTGTCCTTTTTACACTGACGACTCTTTTCCCTAACACCCAATACAACTACTTTGCTGGAAGCGGCGGTTGCCACCTTGCAAGAAACCCTACAAAACAGGGTCTACAGGAAGGGGATCCTGTGGAGGAAGATGGGGTCGGCCATGACGCTTCCTGGTAAAATATTCCATCTCTGTTCCCAACGGATAAAGAATGGGTTCTTACGGCTATCCCCAAATAGCCTTTGCCAAGGAGGAGATTAATGTATTCACTAAACTGTTCCTTAGGATTCTATACTTTTGAGTAAGAAAATGTATAGCCCAATGCTGGATCTATGAAGAACAGCTGACAGTAGGGATATGGGTAAAAGTAGTAAATGCGCATGTACTTTTATATAGGATGACGTATGAGGCCAGTAGTGCCCCCAGGAAATTTAGGAAGGTATGGTTTAGAAGGGTGGACTCCAAGAACATACTGGAGGAAGACGGGGCCTAGAGTTACGGCAATACTTAGGTGTGTAATCCCAATGGCAGAGTTCCGCCAAAGAGTGGGAAATTGAGCACAATGCACTGACAAATGAATATAGAATTTAGAAGGATGTAGGGTATATAAAGTTCTATTGCATTGCCCATGGGTTCTGCCATTATTGGAATGGAGGGATCGGTTACCTCCTTCTTCTAATGGGCAAGTTGGGTTTTTGTTTTTTTGTTAAACTGGTTGCTTTCTACTTTTAAAACATAAAAACAAAACAAAGGAAAAAAGTAAATAAAAAGCAACTATATTGAGTCACGGGGTAGGGTTGGAGATTCAAGACATTGTGGTCATAAACTGCTGATGTTACACTATTGTCTGGATCATTGTGGAATTCATTGTTGCCTATACATGATGTAACACCTAACCGATATCTTGTATGTTTCATTTTGGATATGCAAAAAATTTTTTTTGAGTTTTACCTGAGCCATTTGGCTCAGTATATCATTTTAAACTTAACATTTGTTGGGTGCATGGTAGGACAAAGTCCCACATGTCAAAGAACTGCAGTGTAGATCCTTCAAGCAGTATAGCCTTGTTCTAGTTATTCTGTTGTGATGTTTAATGGGGCAGTGCAAAGAGAATGGTCATCTGCAAAGTACATTTACACAAAGTACCCAAAGTTAGTATTTACTAAAGGGAAATCCACTTTGCACTGCAAGTGCACTTGGAAGTAAAGTCGCTGTAGAGCCGAGGGGGATATGGAAGGAAAATAAAAAACAGCATTTTAGCTTGCACATGATTGGATGATAAAATCAGTAGAGCTTCCACTTATTTCAAATCTACCCCTGAGATTTAGAGTGCAGTGCAAAGTGGATTTTCCTTTTGTAAGTAACCCCCAAAGTCATTATTAGCATTAAATTAGATTACATCAGTTTATTTTTATTTTGAGATTATTTTAGGATGACATTTGATTAGTGTTGCATCTATATCGGTATCGGTGCTGATACTAGGCATTTTTGCGAGTATCGGCACTTACGAAAATGCTCCGATCCCCGAAACTGATACCTTTGCAGTGCAATTTGAGCCTATACAAAATGAATGGGCTCAAATTGCACTGCAAAGAATCATATGCAATTTGAGCAGGAATGCGGTGTAATTCCTTTCCAAATCAAATGTGCTTTACCCCATGGCTCAAAAGTGAACCTGGAAGCATAGATGGCAGGAGTGTGTGTCCCCCCCTCCTTCCCGTCTAACTGACCGCTGCTTGGCTCTCCATGGTGTGAGTGTTGGGGAACTTTCATAGGCGGGCTGGAGAGGTCCCAGCGGGGGTGTGAGCTGGATGCCATGGATCGTGTTTGTGGGTCCTCAGGCTGGTAAATGACAGACCTAAAATGTGCATGTCGGGGAGGAAAGGAGTGGACTGACTATTGCACCCGTCGGGTCACCTGCATATACACTCTGGGCACCAACTCTTCCATCTCCATGTGTCTCAGTTGACTCCTGGCACTTCAAAAGAAACATGACTTCTTTCCCTCTGAGGGGAGTTGAGCCTAGCCCAACCTCTCTGCATCATTATTAAACCCTTACTACACCCACCCCATCTCCATCCAGTAAGGGGTTAATGTATAGAGATGGTGTGGGTGCAGTAAGGGGATAATGTATGGAGATGGGGTGATTCACCCCATCTCCATACATCAAACTCTTACTACACCCACACCATCTCCATCCAGTAACCCCTTACTGCCCATCTCCCCATCTCCATACATTAACCCCTTACTGAACCCACACCATTTCCATCCAGTAACCCCTTACTACCAGTCGCCCCATCTCCATACATTAACCCCTTACTGCACCCACACCATCTCCATCCAGTAACCCCTTACTGCCCAACACTCCATCTCCATACATTAACCCCTTACTGCACCCACAACATCTCCATCCAGTAACCCCTTACTGCCCATCACCCCATCTCCATACAGTAACCCCTTTTCTGTACCCACACCATCTTCATCCAGGACCTCCAAATCTCCATGTACATCAGTGACCCCTTATATCACCCAATCACCATACATTGACCCCTTACTTCACATCCATCCTCTCTCTTTTGCCATACATTGATCCCTTACTGCACCCCCATCTCTATGCATCATTAACCTGTCCCTGCAGTGCTCCTCTGATCTCCATAATCAGTCCTGGGTGATCAAAGTGGAAGAAATAAAAGTAGAATGTGGAGCAGAGTGCTGTCAGAGGGACTGGCCTGTGATCAGAAACTAGCTGGGAAGAAGTGATTCAGATCTGATGGTGTCTCATGCAAAATGCTCCAATGCTAAAACCAATACCAATACAAAATTAATGGGCTCAAATCCCACCTCAAAGAATCACAGATTTGAACCGGAATGCTGCATGTTTCCTGTCCAAATCACATGTGGTTCCAAGCACTGCATCAGTGTGAACTTAGGCTCAATTAATAATTTTTCATTAGACTAAAAAAACTGTCACATGCAACTAAAAGTAGATATCGGTAATTGGTATCGGCGAGTACTTGAAAAGTATTGGTACTCATACTCAGTCTTTAAAAAATGGTATCAGTGCATTCCTACTTCTGATTATTGCACATTGCATACTGTTTCAATATTGAATTGATAACAGTTTTGAAAAAATACAATAAATATAAAAGGAAAATAATTAAAATACAATTAAAAATAAAACAACCAGCTATCCGTGGCAATTTTTGTATCATCCTTTATGTGAGCATGGTATAAAGTTAGGCTTTGAGAATGGCGAGAAAAGTCCTAACTTCATAAAAATCTAGATGAGCAAGCAAAATTGGATTTTTCTATAGTATATCAGTATGCCTATGTACATATATTTGATATAATGATAGGCAGATCTATCTGTCGTATCAATAAATAAGAATAATTTCAAAAGTAGGCCAAAGCCTATGCGAAAATATTATAGCAATCACTGCTTTGGGCTAGTAATAGAGATTCTCATATC
This sequence comes from Lithobates pipiens, assembly GCF_037356315.1. NCBI lineage: Eukaryota > Metazoa > Chordata > Amphibia > Anura > Ranidae > Lithobates > Lithobates pipiens. The sequence continues at coordinate 155,529,406 of NW_027507784.1, forward strand.
TTGAACAAATAATCTTTTATTAAAGTATCTATTCCTAAAGTAAATATTATTTCGTATATCTAGAAAAGAGAAAAGATTTGAGGTTGCTTTTTAAATAGTGCTTTACTTACATCAACCTGGTATGTTTACTCAGAAAGTTGCTTATAGAAATATTGCTTCCTTACTATTTGAGATACAGATGATCAAAGTTACATTTATTAAAAAATAAAAAATAAATGGTCTCAATGCATGGTTACTGCTGATATTACCTGGATGGTTGTGTACAGATATTTTGTAATGTATCGATCACACATTCTCATTTGTATGCTTTATTAACCACTTAAGCCCCGGACCAATTTGCAGCCAAAGGACCAAGCCCCTTTTTGCGATACGGCACTGCGTCGCTTTAACTGACAATTGCGCTGTTGTGCAACGTGGCTCCCAAACAAAATTGGCATCCCCAAAAAAATATATAAAAAAACTTTTTTTTTCCTCAGTTTAGGCCGAAACGTATTCTTCTACATATTTTTGTTAAAAAAAAATAGCGATTATTGATTGGTTTGCGCAAAAGTTATAGCGTTTACAAAATAGGGGATAGTTTTATAGCATTTTTATTAATATTTTTTTTTTACTAGTAATGGCGGCGATCAGCGATTTTTATTGTGACTGTGACATTATGGCAGACACATCGGACATTTTTGACACATTTTTGGGACCATTTTCATTTATACAGCAATCAGTGCTATTTAAATGCACTGACTCCTGTGTAAATGACACTGGCAGTAGAGGAGTTAACCACTAGGGGGCAGTGTAGGTGTTATGTATGACGTTATGTTTTTTTTTTATTGTATGGGGGCGTGGCCTGGCATGTGATGTCACTGATCGTCTTTCCCTATAAAAGGGAAGAGACGATCTGTGACAGCCACAGTAGGAAGCATGGGGAGAGGTTTGTTTGCACAGACCTCTCCTCGTTCTTCAGCTCTGTGACCCGATCGCGGGACACCAGCGGCGATTGGGTCTGCTGGTCCCGCGGCCACAGTCACGGAGCTCAGGACCGGGCTGGGTACAGTTACGTGCTTGTGCCCAGCTGTGCCATTCTGCTGACGTATATGTGCAGGAGGCAATCCTTAAGTGGTTAAAAAAACAATAAAGACATAATGTCAAAGATTACATTTATTTTAGTGTAATAATATAACAGAAACATATAATACAATATAATATAGTATAATAATACTGTATAATATTACACAATAATATGTATGTAACCTTTCACCTCAATTGATAGAAAAAGCCAAAAAATACATTCTAGGGACAAATCTGCAAAACAATGAAGTGTCTCTGGCAATAGGCTCAATTCATAAAGCTCTAATAACAGTCACTGGGAATAACACTCTGTACAGGCATACCCCACTTTTAAGTATGCAATGGGGTTTATTTACTAAAGCTGGAAAGTGCAAAATCAGGCTCACTTCTGCATAGAAACCAATGAGCTTCCAGGTTTTATTACCAAAGCTTATTTGAACAAGCTGGGATTAGACGCTCATTGGTTTATATTAAGAAATGAGCCAGATTTTGCACTTTCTAGCTATAGTAAATAAACCTCATTGTGTACTTAACAGTGGGGTATGCCTGTATAGATCAGTGAGCTGAGGCTAATCTGGGTTAGGTGGGAATTCTGTTTTGCACCATCAAGCTTGTTGTACTACTCCCTTCAAATAGATCATTTTGATTGCAACAAAGTAGTATTGACTCTTTGTTTCTGCTAGCACAACCTGGGTGAAGAGATTGGTTTTACTGTAGTAATGTTCTCACTCTCTCTTTCAGTTTAATCCTTAATCACTTGACCTCCAGATGATTTACCCCGCACCCTTCATGACCAGGTCATTTTTTTTGCGATACGGCACTGTTTTACTTTAACTGACAATTGTGCGGTAGTGCGACACTGTACCCAAAGAAAATGTTTTCCCACAAATTGAGCTTTCTTTTGGTGGTACTTGATTACCTCTATGTTTATTTTTGCGCTATAAACAAAATATATAAGGTGCCTCCTTGTAGCATTAATATAGCAAATTCAGGCATCCCTGCCCCTTACTGTTACCATCCTGCACCATGCAGTAGAAATAGAGAAATGAATGGTCCAATTAGTTCAATGTATACAAAACATAAGAAACTTGGGGAGGTGTTGCCACTTGTTAACCCTTTCCTATAGCAAACTATTGCTTATAAAACGGGGATACTTATTTTACATATATTGCAATACATGTTCAAGCTGTCCAACTGCATAAAAGTTATCCCTCTTTGGCCAGTCCTACTCAATCCTGCAGATTTGCCAACTCCTATTTGCTAAAATAGCTACTTTTGGGAGTATGGACATATACATATATATAATCAGATTCCCATGTGAAAAAGGTACATGCAGTCAAAACTGGACCCTTAGGCCCCTTTCACATGGGCTGTCCAATCAGGTCCACCACCCAGCTTTTCAGGTGGACCTGATCGGGCCTGAGGGGCATCCGATAAATTTTTTATAGCCTGCACATACAGTTGTTGTCGTTCCGAAAATTCATAATCGGCTGTCAACAGCACCTTACAAACGATCCAAAAATCAGCATAGTTACAGTTACATAGTAGGTGAGGTTGAAAAAAGACACAAGTCCATCAAGTCCAACCTATGTGTGTGATTATATGTCAGTATTAAATTTTATATCCCTGTATGTTGCAGTCGTTCAGGTGGTTATCTAATAGTTTCTTGAAACTATCAATGCCCCCAGCTGAGACCACCGCCTGGAAGGGAATTCCACATCCTTGCCGCTCTTACAGTAAAGAACCCTCTGTAGTTTAAGGTTAAACCTCTTTTCTTCTAATTTTAATGAGTGGTCACGTGTATTGTTATAAACTCTCTTTTGCGAAAAAGTTTTATCCCTATTGTGGAGTCACCAGTATGGTATTTGTATATTGAAATCATATCCCCTCTCAAACGTCTCTTCTCCAGAGAGAATAAGTTCAGCGCTCGCAACCTTTCCTCATAACTAATATCCTCCAGACCCTTTATTAGCTTTGTTGCCCTTCTTTGTACTCACTCCATTTCTAGTACATCCTTCTTGAGGACTGGTGCCCAGAACTGGACAGCATACTCCAGGTGCGGCCACACCAGAGTCTTGTAGAGCGGGAGAATTATCGTTTTATCTCTGCAGTTGATCCCCTTTTTAATGCATTCCAATATTCTGTTTGCTTTGTTAGCAGCATCTTGGCATTGCATGTCATTACTGAGCCTATCATCTACCATCTATCATCTCCAAGGTCCTTTTCCATCCTAGATTCCCCCAGAGCTTCTCCCCCCAGTGTATAGATTGCATTCATATTTTTGCAACCCAAATGCATTATTTTACATTTTTCTACATTGAACCTCATTTGCCATGTAGTTGCCCACCCCATTAATTTGTTCAGATCTTTTTGCAAGGTTTCCACATCCTGTGGAGAAGTTATTGCCCTGCTTAGCTTAGTATCATCCACAAACACAAATAGGATTGGTCCCAGCACAGAACCCTGGGGGACCACACTACCCACCATTGACCATTCTAAGTACTCCCCATTTATCACCACCCTCTGAACTCTTCCTTGTAGCCAGTTTTCAATCCATGTACTCACCCTATGGCCCATTCCAATGGACCTTATTTTGTACAGTAAACGTTTATGGGGAACTGTGTCAAATGCTTTTACAAAATCCAGATACACCACGTCTATGGGCCTTCCTTTATCTAGATGGCAACTCACCTTCTCATAGAAGGTTAGTAGATTGGTTTGGCAAGAACGATTCTTCATGAATCCATGCTGATTACTGCTAATGATACTGTTCTCATTACTAAAATCTTGTATATAGTTTCTTATCATCCCCTCCAAAATTTTACATACTATTGATGTTAGGCTAATTGGTCTGTAATTCCCAGGGATGTATTTTGGACCCTTTTTAAATATTGGTGCTACATTGTCTTTTCTCCAATCATCTGGTACCATTCCAGTCAGTAGACTGTCAGTAAAAATTAGGAACAATGGTCTGGCAGTTACTTGACCGAGTTCCTTAAGTACCCTTGGGTGCAAGCCATCTGGTCCCAGTGATTTATTAGTGTTAAGTTTCCCAAGTCTAATTTTAATTCTGTCCTCTGTTAACCATGGAGGTGCTTCCTGTGATGTGTCATGAGGATAAACCCTGCAGTTTTGGTTACTGAAGCCCCCCGATTCCCTTGTGAAGAATGAGGACAAGAATAAATTCAATACCTTCGCCATCTCCCCATCCTTTGTAACCAGATGTCCTTCCTCATTCTTTATGTGGCCAATATGGTCTGTCCTCCCTTTTTTACTGTTTATATACTTAAAGAATTTCTTGGGATTTTTTTTGCTCTCCTCCGCTATGTGTCCTTCATGTTCTATCTTAGCCGTCCTTATTGCACCCTTACATTTCTTGTTGCATTCTTTATAAAGTCTGAATGCTGATGATGATCCCTCAACCTTGTATTTTTTGAAGGCCTTCTCCTTTGCTTTTATATGCATTTTTACATTGGAGTTAAGCCATCCAGGATTTTTGTTCGCTCTTTAAATGTATTACCCAATGGGATGCATTGGCTAATGCCCTTATTTAATATGCTTTTAAAGCAAACCCATCTCTCCTCCGCGTTTTTTGTTCCTAAGATTTTATCTCAATTTATGCCTTCTAGTAAGGTTCGTAGTTTAGGGAATTTGGCTCTTTTGAAATTCAGTGTCTTTGTATTCCCTTTATGTGTCCTATTTGTGTGATTTATACGGAAGCCAATTAACCCATGATCGCTGTTCCCTAAATTGCCCTGTATTTCCACATCCGTGAACAGGTCTGTATTATTGGTAATCAGTAGATCCAGTAACGCTTTATTTCTAGTTGGTGGGTCTACCATCTGATCCATAAAATTGTCCTGCAAAACATTTTAGGAACTGGCGAGCCTTAGATGAATGCGCAGTTCCCTCCACCCAGTCTATGTCTGGATAATTAAAATCCCCCATTATAATAACACTTCCCATCCTTGCTGCTAATCCAAATTGTGATAGGAGATCTGTCTCCCCTTCCTCCCTAAGGTTAGGGGGTCTATAGTATACTCCCAGTATTATTTTCCCCTTAGCTTCATCCCTTCGGAGCTCTACCCATAAGGATTCCACCTCCTCCCTAGCTCCCTTAGTGATGTCTTCTCTCACATTCACTTGTACATTATTTTTGATATATAGGCATACCCCTCCCCATTTTTTACCCTCTCTCTCCTTGCGATAAAGGGTATACCCTTGAATGTTTGCCAGCCAATCATGAGAGCTGTTGAACCAGGTCTCTGAAATTCCTACAAAATCCAAATCCTCCTTGTACAATAGTATCTCTAGTTCACCCATCTTGTCCGCCAGGCTCCTGGCATTGGTGAACATGCCACGCAGTTTAGACCGGTCGCATATTATCCTTTTATTGAGTGTTTTGATATTGCAACTGGGACTTGCTACTATACTTACCTTGGGTTTATGTGCTTTGGTCAACCTACCACTAATGCCCCCAATACTACCCTCTGGAATATGTTCCACGCTGACTATCTCTACCTCTGGACCCTCCTCCCATCGCCTAGTTTAAAAACCCCTCTAACTTTTCAGCCATCTTCATTCCCAGCTGATCTGCACCCCCCTTTAGGTGCAGTCCGTCCCTTCTATAGTACCGGTTATTGACTGAGAAGTCGTCCCAGTCCTCCAGGAACCCAAACCCCTCCTTACTACATCAGCTCTTCAGCCACTTGTTTACATCCCTAATCTCCCTCTGCCTTTCTGGTGTGGCTGGATGTACCGGTAGTATTCCTGAGAATACTACCTTGGAGGTCCTTTTCCTCAATTTAGCTCCTAAGTCCCTAAAATCATTCTTTAGGATGCTCCATCTGCCTCCAACTTTGTCATTGGTGCCAACGTGCACCATGACAGCTGGGTCTTCCCCAGCCCCTCCCAGTAATCTGTCCACCAAATCAGTGATGTGCCGAACCCGAGCGCCCGGTAGACAACATATTGTTCGGCTCTTCAGGTCTTTGTTACAGATTAGCCTCTCTGTCCTTCTAAGAATTGAGTCCCCTACCGCCAGGATCTGTCTTTCATTTCCCTTCACTTCCCCCTCCCCACTCTCTCTGGAGGAGTTCTTCCCCCAGCAGCTAGGAGAGTCCCTCAGCTCCAGCAGTGCTGGTCCCTGACTGGTTTCACCAACGTCACTCAATGGAGCATACTTGTTCGTTGGAGGAAATTTTACTTCCTTTATTTTCTTATCATGAGTATGGGCCTTTAGGCACAGCTGCTTTGTGTACTATATAACATCAACAGCTCACTGAATGTATTAATTTGTTGCTTGGAAGTGCTCCATATGTGTACATATAAATGGTGCCCAAAACTTCAGGCTCTGTGCAATCAAAATATGTCCGCCCTTATCTTACTACCGAGATAAATAAAAAACAGAATGAAGCATAATCATCTGCCTGGTTAATGAACATAATAAAAGTAATATTCATTTGTGTTTTCCTTATAAGAATATGTTTTATATACAACACAGTGGGGTTGATTTACTAAAGCCAAATAGACTGTGCACTTTGCAAAGTGTAATTGCAGAAGTTCGTTTGCTTCAGAAATCAGTAAATCAGGTAAAGCTCCACTTTGCAAAGAATACCCAATCACGTGCCAGGAAAATAAAAAAAACAGCATGTTTGCTTGCACAGGATTGGATGATAGAATTCAGCAGAGCCCATGCTTATTTACTAAGCTCTGGAGCAGCTGCACTTGCAAAGTGCAAAGTCTATTTGCCTTTAGTAAATCAACCTCATGTCTGTGCTCACTGTTCACTTAGCAATGTCAACATTTACTTTCTGTAGTATGTGTTCACTTTGAAAAGTGTGAATTGTTCTGTCTCATATGTTGCTTTATGCAAGAAACATACCACCTGAGAACCAACTTGTATGGAGAATATGGCAGCATGCTGACAATATGGCAGCATGCTAACAAGATCCAAAGGCAGTTTAAAGCACCAAAAACTAAACACAAATAAGGCTGCCTCTTTTGGTTAAGTTTATGCAACTTATTTGCTTTTGCAACCCTTGCACCTGCAATCCAAAACAGTCCACCAAGACAATTTTGCACAGGTCTACAACAAAATTACCATTGGAGATGGCACAGATTTTTACTCAAAACACATGCACAATAAAGAGGTGGTCAGGAGCAGGTTTAACTTTATCTTATAATCTGTCTCATTGCACCTGTTTAGCGTTGCCTTGTTGTGCAATTGAATTGATAGTCAATCCAATTTGGCAATTATAAAAATGTCTTTACTGAATGTTTTTTACGGTATAAGGATGTGAGGGATAGTCCCTCTTAGACAGTTTTCATGGGAGCAAGTGTTCCATTGGGACATTTCCCCTCTATCGCTGTCTACAGAGAGCTCAAAATTTTGGATTTTACCCTCCTTTCATTCCTGATAGCACTGGTGACCAGGGCAATTAGAGAGAACACAGGCAGCAATAACAACTTGGTAGTGGTCTTAACGAATCACCTCTCAAAATAAAAAATAAAAAAGTTTTGGCTTTACTTACTTACTTAACTATAACATGGACACATGGACAAGGCATAATGGACAACATGGAGAAGCTGGGAGTATCAAAACTATGCTGAACTATCCAACAAGAAAGAAAAGGGAGTGGAGGGAAGGGAAGGGTGGGCGGCGGAATATACCAAAACTTAAAATAAAATATATGACTATTGTGGCAGCACATGTTTGTTCAGTGAATGCAGTAAACAAAATAAAGTTCTGTTTAATCATGTGAAAGAAAAATCCTTTTTTCCTATGTATCTCAGAGCCGGGACTGGTCTGTTTGGTCCCAGGTTCCATTCCCTGCACACAGCAGCCAGGCACACAGTATTTCATAGTCACTCAAGTCAGAGAACAGGCTGCACATGTCTGTTTGTGATTTTAGTTTTCTTAAAGAACTGGGATAGGGTAAGGGTGGGCCTTGGGATACTCCAATAAACTTAAACAACTGTAGTAGAGGACACTAAAACTGATCTATTCCTTCAGTGAGAGAGCACCCCCTTTAAAGTGAATGTAAGCTGGTACTAAACAGGGAAACCTCAGCAGAAGTGTAATAAAGCTCTCCCAAATGTACTTGATTTTCCTGGGTCCTGGATCCTTAGATGGGCCCTCTGCAGAAATTCAGGATACTAGGACAGAGATCCTCTAGCCAAAGCAGGATCTGGGACCCCAAAAAGGATTCCTTTCGCTTCAGGTAAACTCCCAGGGATGCCACAATTCTCAGACTGGGTCTTACTCCCCCCCCCCCCCCCAGAAGAAGAGACCTCTGTTCTGGGTCCTAGCCTATTTATATCCCTTTCAGCCCCCTGCTGATCACTCACTCCCCTGACCAGGGATTGGCTGAATAGGCTTTAATATGCAGGCCAGGGTCTATGTTCTTCCACCCACTTTATCCTATACCTCAGTGGGATGCAGGGGAAAGTAACCAAGCCTGCACCAGCAAAACCCAGAACAGATTCCACTAAACAATTATTACTCTCCCTGGCTACAGGGAGGCCAAAAACTAAACTGGAACACTAGTAGCCTATCATGGCACTACGCCTAATTTCCCTTACACATGATTGAGTATTAAAAGTGAACACAGAGACTCGCGGGTGTGTATCAATTAGGCATTAGTCACTATAGGGACTTTTAAAGATTTTATTCCTCACAGGAATACATTGGAGAGAGGGGTAGGAGTGTCACATAGCTTTTTGGAGGCTGAACTGATAAAGGGCCTCCCTGGTAGCTCTGGTCCAAACACAACTGAATGTGGGAACAGGCATGTGGGGCTCAGTGTAGTATAGGCTCTGGGACCTGGATGGCAGGTGATGATCAGTAGAGATGGTCTGCAGCGATGGTGGTTGATGCAGATAAGAGAACAACTCACAATCAGCAGTAAACAGTCCATGAATTGATTGTGTAGGAATGTGAGACAGGGCCCAGAAGGCAGATCTGGTAACCAGGTTCTGAAGGAGCAGACAGGAAGACGTAGTCATGAAGCTAGAGCCAAGGTTATACATGGTCAAGCATCAAGAGCTAGGCCATGGTCATACATTGATGAGCAGTGGTAGAAGGAGCACACTCTGGAAACAAGCCAGGACAAGCACCATAGATCATGATCAGGGAAGTGTTAGAGGGAAATCCAGAAACAGACCGAGCCGGGAACTGAAATTACAGTGTCTTGAACTGTGCATCCATGTTAGCCATTGAATTTCTAAGCTTAAAATGCCTTGCAAAAGTATTCACCCCTTGGCTTTTTATCTATTTTGTTACATTACAGCCTTTAGTTCAATTTTTTTTAATCTGAATTATATGTGATGGATCAGAACACAATAGTCTAAGTTGGTGAAGTAAAATTAGAAAAATATATACATAAAACTATTTTTCAGAAATAAGACAATGATAATTGGCATGTGCTTATGTATTCACTCCCTTTGTTATGAATCCCATAAAAAGCTCTGGTGCAACCAATTACCTTCAGAAGTCACATAATTAGTGAAATAATGTCCACCTGTGTGCATTCTAAGTGTCACATGATCTTCCATTACATATACACACAGTTTTGAAAGGCCCCAGAGGCTGCAACACCTAAGCGGGAGGCACTACCCACCAAACACCTCCATGAAGACCAAAGAACTCTCCAAACAAGTAAGGGACAATGTTATTGAGAAGTACAAGTCAGGGTTAGGTTATAAAAAAAATATCAAAATCTTTGATGATCCCTAGGAGCACCATCAAATCTATCATAACCAAATGGAAAGAACATGACACAACAGCAAACCTGGCAAGAGAGGGCCGGACACCAAAACTCACAGACCGGACAAGGGGGGCATTAATCGGAGAGGCAGCACAGAGACCTAAGGTAACCCTGGAGGAGCTGCAGAGTTCCACAGCAGATACTGAAGTATCTGTACATAGGACAACAATAAGCCATACGCTCCATAGAGTTGGGCTTTATGGCAGAGTGGCAATTACTTTCAGAAAAAAAACAAAATTACTTTGTCCGTCAAAAAATATGCTATGTCTGGCGCAAACCCAACCCATTACCCAAAGAACACCATGCTGTGGGGATGTTTTTCAGCAGTCGGGACTGGGAAACTGGTCAGAGTTGAGGGAAAGATGGATGGTGCTAAATACAGGGATATTCTTGAGCAAAACCTGTACCACTCTGTGTGTGATTGAGGCTTCACTTTCCAGCAGGACAATGACCCCAGATACACTGCTAAAGCAACACTTGGTTTAAGGAGAAACATGTAAATGTGTTGTAATGGGCTAGTCCTCAATCCAATAGAAAATCTGTGGTCAGACTTAAAGATTGCTGTTCACAAGCGCAAACCATCCAACTTGAAGGAGCTGGAGCAGTTTTGCAAGGAGGAATGAGCAAAAATCCCAGTGGGGAGATGTGGCAAGCTTATAGAAACTTATCCAAAGCAACTTGGAGCTGTGATTGCAGCAAAAGGTGGCTCTACAAAGTATTGACTTTAGGGTGGTGAATAACTACGCACATTTACTTTTTCAGTTATTTTGTCCAATTTGTTGTTTGCTTCACAATAAAAAGAAAAAAAATCTTCAACGTTGTGGGCATGTTCTGTAAATTAAATTATGCAAATCCTCAAACAAACCATGTTAATTCCAGGTTGTGAGGCAACAAAACACGAAAAATGTCAAGGAGGTGAATACTTTTGCAAGGCACTGTAAGGCAGCAGGGTAACCAGGAAGCACAGGAATGAAGGCCACAGAGAGCTGAAGAACATCCAACAATGAGCGTGTCAGGACCTCCTTTTGGAGGCAGCTTGGTGCCATTTTGGGGGCTGGACCTGCACAGGCATGCGCTAATGCACAGATGCATGACAGTGCATGCTGATACATGCTGGTAAACACAATTGCACTGATGTGTTAATGAATGCTGGTTACTAGCCTGAGTATACCTGGCACATGCACACAAGCATTGGCTGCATGAGTACTGGTTCTGAATGCCCTTACTGCCTTGCAGACTCACAGATTTCCTCTTTAACGCACAGTACAGGCAAAAAAAAGTGAATCCAGCAACCTGTACCTTTTCCAGAGGAATCAACATCTCCAATAGCAACAACAGCCTTAGTGATTCTTTTGATTCTTTCCCAGCCTCTTTGTGTGCTCCTTTCTCTCAGGATCCCGATTGGTGGAGTCACCTCTTGTAATCCATCACAGACACAGCTTCTCCTTCCAAACTCCTGCCCACTGCAAGGCTCCCTTAGTAAAGGGCCTCCAGCAGCAGGACCACACGGGACAGGTAGGTTTCTTCTGCTTGGAGGATTTTGTGTGGTTCACATGCAAGGTCTCCTAGGCTGCAGACCTAGTCACAGAATTGTGCAGCACACACCCTCCCCAGGCTGCAGCCTGGATAGAAGATAGCACTCACTAAGTTCTACCCCAGCATGCACCACTGCCAATAAACTCCTACTGGTTGACCTGAGAAGCATAAGGAACTCAGCATGGTGCCATCACATTCTATTGTTAGAAGCACCAGTGACACCTACTGGCAGCAGAGAGAAACCACATTAACACTGAGCTTAGGTGGAAAACCAAATGAGAACAAACTAGAAATTAGCTTGGGTGGGGGAGTGACCGGATGTGAGGGGGCGCGGTATGCGGAGTGAGGATGTGGATGGGCTGAGGTGAGCGTGATGCCGCCACGCTGATTCTCCCCCGCCGGATCTGTAAACAGCGGGCTGTCAGAAAGCTCGATGAGTAGCTGGGGGAGGAGCCCGGCCGGAGTGTTCCAGGGGAGTTGAAGGAGTATATGCCGAAGACGGCTGAAAGCGCCCGAAGAGATACCGACGCAAGCCGAAGCTGGCCGAGGACATTCCGGCTAGTGCAGGAGGGAGACGCCGATACACGCCAGCTCTGGTACCCGTGAGTACCCCCTGTGGGGGAAAATAGGCTAGGTGTAGCCCCCCCTGAAGTGAGGAAAAACAAAACGGCCGGTGTATTGGAGGCGTCCGGGCAGTAGACTATAATAGCTGATTCACCTGATATGTGGGGACGAAGGCAGCAGGATATTGGTTCCCCTTATTGCGCTTTGTTATGCCCTTCTTTTTTTTTTTCAGCTGTGAAGGACTCAGGAGCCATAGCTTTTACTGAAGGAACTGAAGGGGTATACATGCTCATGTTGCTATTGATCAGCCTGCTATTCGTCTTGGTATCTTCTTTGGATGATAAGATTTCTTTTACAACTTGTTGAATGATATCCTAATGTCATACTCTAAACGGTTTGCCTCCCTAATTGTATATTTATCCGAATAACCTATAAAGGTAGTAACGGACAACACAGTTAAGAATTTTTAAGAAGAAAAAAAAAAAAAAAAAAGGAAACGGAAACCAGGTTATATTCTGGTAGCAGGTTCCAGCAAGCAGCAGCCTGTAAGAGCACTTTTTTTTTTTTTCCTCTCCCCCCTTCCTTTTCTCCTCTATACAGCACGGAATTATAGTTACGCTTGAAAGGCCTTGAGAGGGTCTTAATACCTAGGTCTCATCTTTTTTGGCTTTACCTGGGGTAATTGCTGTATATAGCATCAGTGTCTCCCCCCCCCCCCCCCCTTATTTTAAATTTTTTTTTTTTTTTTTTTCCTTCCCTCCTCCCTTCATACACAAGTCAATAAGTTAAAATGTCAAGGCGACGAGGTGAGGAACAGCCGCAACAGGAGGGCACGGGGACACAACACCTCCGCTCGTCCAAAGAAAAGGAAAAAAGTAATCAGGCAGCAATGTCAGCCACAGCAAAATTAGAGCGGTTTGTGCATACCCCGGCCCAATCACCAACTAAGGGGGGGCAGATGGTACAAAGTAAAATCCAGCATGGGGGTCCCGCTGATAGAAAAAGCCAAGGCCATTCGGCTTCCCTGGCCACGCCAGCATCGGGGTGTAAGAGTAAAAGTAATAAGAGCCAGGGGGGTATTCAAGGTGACTTGGAGCCAGATGTGAGTGAAAGTCCACCAGTGGAGGAGGCCCCAACACTGAAGGATGTCCTATTAGCGGTAAACGCATGTAAACTGTCACTGGGAGACCTGGCAGTTCAGTTAACGGGAATGAAGGAGGAAATATCACTAGTTCGTCAAGACATTCAAAAGGTAGTTGAAAGAACAACGGCGCTGGAAACGAGAATGAGTCAATTTGAAGATGACTTATATCCAACCCAGGCGGAGGTTAAGAATATGAAAAAGCAATTGGACAGCTATGCTATTAAAATGGATGAGTTAGAAAATAGATCCCGTAGGGATAATATCAGGATGTTGGGGTTACCTGAGAAAAGCGAAGGCCTTGACACTATAAAATTTTTGGAGTCTTGGTTCGTAGATATGTTCGGAAAGGAAGGCTTCTCACCTTTTTTCTCGATAGAACGAGCCCATCGGTTTCCCTTTAGAGCCCCGCTGCCCGGAGGGCGTCCCAGACCCATGCTGTTGAAGCTCTTTAATTACAAGGACAAGGTGACACTAATGCGCAAGGCGAGGGAGCGGGGAGACATCACCTTTAAAGGTTCAAAGATTTCACTCTATCCAGATTACTCTCCCGAACTGCAGAGACGTAGAGCGGAATTCCGGACAATTAAAGCCACCCTGCATTCATATAAAGTACCGTATGCACTTTTATATCCAGCAAGACTGCGGGTGATGACCCCGGATGGGGTACGGATTTTTGACTCTGCAGATGGGGCATTACATTGGCTGGAAGCTAATAAGTAGTGATGGCCGAACGGTTCGCCCGGCGGTCGTTTCGCGGCGAATTTCCGACATTCGCGGTCCGCACGTTCGAACGCCTTTTTCCGTCGTTCGCCGCGGCGGACTTACGTGTTTAATGTATACAAGAACTTTAACCTTTGGTGACACGTTTATCATGTGATACAGGACAGCCAATTGAGACATGACAGCACATGGACACTTGTACATTCCCCCTAACCTATAAATACACCCGATCCGGTGGCCATTTTACATTCTTTCTTCTGTTAAGATAGGGACAGGTTCCTGTGTGGAGTAGGGAGAGATAAACCACTAGCTATTTGGTACACAAAAGTTCTTTTCAGGACTGGTATAGGTGTTAGGTGTTGATAGGTTTGCTGTGCTGCTGATTCTTGCAGCAGCCTGAGTGTCTTTTGTTAGTTTAGAGAAAGGGAAAGGACGGTGTATGCTACAGGGACAGCCAGATTAGTCTTTCATCATCATCATCATCATCATCATCATTAGCTGTTACTATCAAGGTCCACAAAAGAGCTGTTCCAGTAACCACTAATCGTTCTCTTTTTTTGCCAATTTGTATAGGGACAGGAAGGAAGCAGTGTTGTCAGGCAGTGAGGGTAATTTTAAAGACTTGCTGTTATTATTAGTTCCACAAAGGTTCTTTTCAGGACTGGTATCAGTGGTACAGTAATAGGCTTGTACATGTATAATATTCTTTCTTCCAAATATAGAAAGGATATTATACTTGACTGCTGCCCTTCTGCTGCAGTCTGCTAAACATTCACAACTCACTTGTTCCACAAAAGTTCTTATAAGGACTGGTAACTTGGTATAGGGTGCTACGGTACATAGGCTTGAGTGCGGTACAGTCTGCTGTTCTGTAAGGACCGCTATCGGTCCACAATAGATAGGGTTGACGTGCACCACTGCTGACCGCTGCCCTATACTGCAGCAGTCCTTCAGCGGTATAGGGACTGACGTACAGTCTGCTAATCACTAACACACAACCTGCTTGTTCCACAAAAGTTCTTATAAGGACTGGTAACTTGGTATAGGGTGCTACGGTACATAGGCTTGAGTGCGGTACAGTCTGCTGTTCTGTAAGGACCGCTATCGGTCCACAATAGATAGGGTTGACGTGCACCACTGCTGACCGCTGCCCTATACTGCAGCAGTCCTTCAGCGGTATAGGGACTGACGTACAGTCTGCTAAAAACTAATACACAACCTGCTTGGTCCACAAAAGTTCTTATAAGGACTGGTAACTTGGTATAGGGTGCTACGGTACATAGGCTTGAGTGCGGTACAGTCTGCTGTTCTGTAAGGACCGCTATCGGTCCACAATAGATAGGGTTGACGTGCACCACTGCTGACCGCTCACCTATACTGCAGCAGTCCTTCAGCGGTATAGGGACTGACGTACAGTCTGCTAAACACTAATACACAACCTGCTTGTTCCACAAAAGTTCTTATAAGGACTGGTAACTTGGTATAGGGTGCTACGGTACATAGGCTTGAGTGCGGTACAGTCTGCTGTTCTGTAAGGACCGCTATCGGTCCACAATAGATAGGGTTGACGTGCACCACTGCTGACCGCTCACCTATACTGCAGCAGTCCTTCAGCGGTATAGGGACTGACGTACAGTCTGCTAATCACTAACACACAACCTGCTTGTTCCACAAAAGTTCTTATAAGGACTGGTAACTTGGTATAGGGTGCTACGGTACATAGGCTTGAGTGCGGTACAGTCTGCTGTTCTGTAAGGACCGCTATCGGTCCACAATAGATAGGGTTGACGTGCACCACTGCTGACCGCTCACCTATACTGCAGCAGTCCTTCAGCGGTATAGGGACTGACGTACAGTCTGCTAAACACTAATACACAACCTGCTTGTTCCACAAAAGTTCTTATAAGGACTGGTAACTTGGTATAGGGTGCTACGGTACATAGGCTTGAGTGCGGTACAGTCTGCTGTTCTGTAAGGACCGCTATCGGTCCACAATAGATAGGGTTGACGTGCACCACTGCTGACCGCTCACCTATACTGCAGCAGTCCTTCAGCGGTATAGGGACTGACGTACAGTCTGCTAAACACTAATACACAACCTGCTTGTTCCACAAAAGTTCTTATAAGGACTGGTAACTTGGTATAGGGTGCTACGGTACATAGGCTTGAGTGCGGTACAGTCTGCTGTTCTGTAAGGACCGCTATCGGTCCACAATAGATAGGGTTGACGTGCACCACTGCTGACCGCTCACCTATACTGCAGCAGTCCTTCAGCGGTATAGGGACTGACGTACAGTCTGCTAATCACTAACACACAACCTGCTTGTTCCACAAAAGTTCTTATAAGGACTGGTAACTTGGTATAGGGTGCTACGGTACATAGGCTTGAGTGCGGTACAGTCTGCTGTTCTGTAAGGACCGCTATCGGTCCACAATAGATAGGGTTGACGTGCACCACTGCTGACCGCTCACCTATACTGCAGCAGTCCTTCAGCGGTATAGGGACTGACGTACAGTCTGCTAAACACTAATACACAACCTGCTTGTTCCACAAAAGTTCTTATAAGGACTGGTAACTTGGTATAGGGTGCTACGGTACATAGGCTTGAGTGCGGTACAGTCTGCTGTTCTGTAAGGACCGCTATCGGTCCACAATAGATAGGGTTGACGTGCACCACTGCTGACCGCTGCCCTATACTGCAGCAGTCCTTCAGCGGTATAGGGACTGACGTACAGTCTGCTAAACACTAATACACAACCTGCTTGGTCCACAAAAGTTCTTATAAGGACTGGTAACTTGGTATAGGGTGCTACGGTACATAGGCTTGAGTGCGGTACAGTCTGCTGTTCTGTAAGGACCGCTATCGGTCCACAATAGATAGGGTTGACGTGCACCACTGCTGACCGCTCACCTATACTGCAGCAGTCCTTCAGCGGTATAGGGACTGACGTACAGTCTGCTAATCACTAACACACAACCTGCTTGTTCCACAAAAGTTCTTATAAGGACTGGTAACTTGGTATAGGGTGCTACGGTACATAGGCTTGAGTGCGGTACAGTCTGCTGTTCTGTAAGGACCGCTATCGGTCCACAATAGATAGGGTTGACGTGCACCACTGCTGACCGCTGCCCTATACTGCAGCAGTCCTTCAGCGGTATAGGGACTGACGTACAGTCTGCTAAACACTAATACACAACCTGCTTGGTCCACAAAAGTTCTTATAAGGACTGGTAACTTGGTATAGGGTGCTACGGTACATAGGCTTGAGTGCGGTACAGTCTGCTGTTCTGTAAGGACCGCTATCGGTCCACAATAGATAGGGTTGACGTGCACCACTGCTGACCGCTGCCCTATACTGCAGCAGTCCTTCAGCGGTATAGGGACTGACGTACAGTCTGCTAAACACTAATACACAACCTGCTTGGTCCACAAAAGTTCTTATAAGGACTGGTAACTTGGTATAGGGTGCTACGGTACATAGGCTTGAGTGCGGTACAGTCTGCTGTTCTGTAAGGACCGCTATCGGTCCACAATAGATAGGGTTGACGTGCACCACTGCTGACCGCTGCCCTATACTGCAGCAGTCCTTCAGCGGTATAGGGACTGACGTACAGTCTGCTAAACACTAATACACAACCTGCTTGGTCCACAAAAGTTCTTATAAGGACTGGTAACTTGGTATAGGGTGCTACGGTACATAGGCTTGAGTGCGGTACAGTCTGCTGTTCTGTAAGGACCGCTATAGGTCCACAATAGATAGGGTTGACGTGCACCACTGCTGACCGCTCACCTATACTGCAGCAGTCCTTCAGCGGTATAGGGACTAAGAGTTTTGTCACAGGGTCATTTAAAAAATGACATGCAGAGGAAGAGGCAGGCCCTTCCGCAGGGGTGGTAGGGGTAGGGCAGGAGCAACAGGCTTGAGCCAAAGTGGGAAGTTGCAGAAGGTGCGTTCAATTACTTTAAAGGATGCACCAGACTTGGTTGAGTGGCTCGCTCAGCCTTACTCTTCTGCACCCTCCTCATCCTCTCGATCTGCACCCTCTTCTTCACTCTCTGCTATGTGCACCCCCAAAGACACTACCACCAACAACACGACCACCACCACCACCACCACATACCTTCCGCTTGAGTCACTGGAATTATTTTCCGATCCATATCAAGAGGACATTTCTGATGCGCAGCCACTCTTGGTATTGGATCAGGAAGAGGAGGTAGCAACAAGCGCTACTCAGCAGTCTGACGCCAGTACCCAGATCAGCCCAAGGAGGAGGTTGGTCCCCGGTGTTGCTGCCTACTCCGAGATCTCTACTTATAGCGGTGGGGAAGGTGACGTTGATGATGACGTGTCTAGTGATGTCACGTGGGTGCCCACAAGAGAGGAAGAGGAGGGGAGTTCAGAGGGAGATATGGACCAGCAGATAGGGAGGAGAAGCAGCAATGACTTACATTGCACAGCAGGGACAAAGCAGACTGCAAATGTATCAGGAGCGAGTCATCGACCATGTACGGTCACATCTGGCGCTCCCAGGACACCGGCACATGGCTCCGCAGTGTGGGCTTTTTTTAACGTGTCCGCTGCTGACAATAGCGTTGCCATCTGCAATCTTTGCAGTCAACGCGTTAGTCGCGGTAAGCCCAATACTCACCTAGGGACGACCGCCTTAAGAAGGCACATGAGCAGCCATCACCGAGCCCAGTGGGAGCAACGGAACACACAAAGCCACACTGCAGGCTCTCACCGTCCAGCCTCGTCTTCTACTTCTCCTTCTCCTCTCTCCTCACAATTGTCCTCCACTCCACCTTCCATCACGCCAAGCTCACATTTTTCTGCAAAAAGGCAGGCTTCCGTGGGCCTAATGTTTGAGCGTAAAAAAATGATGATGCCGGATAACCCTCTTGCCCAACGGTTGGCGGCTGGCTTGTCAGAACTCATAGCCCGCCAACTACTGCCATATAAACTGGTGGACTCGGAGGCCTTTCGCAAATTTGTGGCCATTGGAACACCACAATGGAAGGTCCCAGGAAGGAAGTATTTCTCAGAGAAGGGCATCCCAGAGCTATATGGCCATGTTCAGCGGCAAGTGAATGTATCTCTGGCACACAGTGTCGGTGCCAAGATACATCTGACCACAGACACGTGGTCTAGCAAACACGGGCAGGGAAGGTATATCAGTTTTACTGCCCACTGGGTGAACCTTCTGACGGCCGTCAAGCATGTAACCCGTGGCACCCGTGTAGATTTGGTTTTACCGCCACGGATTGCATGCAGGCCTGACTCTTCTTCTCCTCCTCCTACTCCATCCTCCTCCCTCTCCTCCTCAGCTGCCTCCTCCTTTTCCGCTGCTAGCGTCTCTTCCACTGCACCGCCCAAGCTCCCCAGAACCTATTCCACATGCCAGGTGAGACGTTGCCATGCCGTGCTGCGTCTGTTGTGCCTGGAAGCAAAGAGCCACACTGGCCCGGCACTCCTTTCAGCTTTGCGTTCACAGGCAGATGAGTGGCTAACACCGCTCAATTTGACAGTTGGTAAAGTGGTGTGTGACAACGGTGCCAATCTGCTTAGCGCATTGAAACAGGGCAAAATCACGCACGTGCCGTGCATGGCACACGTCTTAAACTTGGTCGTGCAGCGATTCCTTGTCAAATACCCTGGGGTCCAGGACATCTTGCGGCAGGCAAGGAAAATCTCGGCCCATTTCAGAAGATCTTACACGGCCATGGCTCGCCTTGCTGACATTCAGCGGCGACACCATCTGCCGGTCAGACGTCTTATTTGCGATTGCCCGACGCGATGGAACTCAACCTTCTATATGCTTGATAGGCTGCTCCAGCAGAAACGTGCAGTTAACGTCTACCTGTATGAACTCTGCGAAAGAAACGGTTCTGGGGAGCTGGGTTTTTTTTCACCGCGCCAGTGGCTGCTCATGCGCGACACATGCAGACTTCTGCGGCCATTTGAGGAGATCACCAAACTGGTCAGTCGCAGCCATGGCGCCATCAGTGACATGGTACCTTATGCCTTCTTTCTGGAGCGTGCATTGCGTCGTGTCATTGATCAGGCTGTGGAGGAGCAGGAGCGGGAAGATGAGGAAGTCGCAATGCTGGATGAATTCCCAGGGGGGGCTACTCTATCTGAGACAAGTCAACAACAGGAGTCTGATGAGGAGTCAGAGGAGGATGGTGCCGGGGCGGATGAGCAGGAGCAAGAAGAGCATGCTTTAAACCTTTCTGGGATCCCTGTTGTGCGAGGATGGGGAGAGGAGAATGAAGAGGACGACATTATCCTGGATGATGAGCAGGAGCCAGGCCACCACACCGCTTCCACTTTAGTGCAAATGGGGGCCTTCATGCTCCAGTGTTTTAATAGGGACCCCCGTATAAAAAGCATGAGGGTCAAGGACCAGTACTGGGTGGCAACGTACTTAGACCCCCGGTACAAACACAAAATGGCGGAAATGTTACCGCCGTCGCAGAGGGCTGTCAGAATGCAGCACTTCCAGGCCTTGCTTCGAGAAATGCTGCATTCTGCTTTTGCGTGCGCTGGCAGAGGAGCAATTCCCACTCCCAGAGAAGGATTTGCGGGTACCAATCCAACAGCGCCTGCAAGAAGAGGCCGGTTTGAAGATGTGTTGGTGACTTCGGATATGAGGTCATTCTTTCAGCCGACCCATCGACAGGTGTCATCCGGATCCAGCATCAGGGAACGCCTAGACCGTCAGGTGTCCGACTACATTGGGTTAACGGCCGATGTGGACGCTCTGAGGAGTGATGAACCCCTAGACTACTGGGTGGGCAGGCTTGACCTCTGGCCAGAGCTTGCCCAATTTGCAATCGAACTGTTGGCTTGCCCCTCATCCAGTGTCCTGTCCGAAAGGACGTTCAGCGCAGCAGGGGGGATTGTGACCGATAAGCGTACTCGCCTAGCTCACCACAGTGTTAACTACCTCACATTTCTAAAAATGAATGAGGCATGGATCTCGGAGGAATTCAACACATGTGACCAGTAGACCATGTATATGTCTATAAACTATTTTTTTAATCAAGCACACAGACCTTCTTAATTCATTTGGCTCACTTCCTTGACCCAAAAAAGCACACCGTACTATATGCCCCTACCCTCCTCTTTGAAGAGGTTGAGCGGTGTCATATTTCTACTGGGGCTGCTTATGATATCCCTGTGCTGTGCTGACTTCCTCCTGGGGGTTCTTATTATGAAGGGATCACACTATCCCTGTGCTGTGCTGACTTCCTCCTGGGGGTTCTTATTATGAGGGGATCACACCATCCCTGTGCTGTGCTGACTTCCTCCTGGGGCTGCTTACGGTGCTGCTGTCAGTGCTGTATGTCACGGTGCTGCTGTCAGCGCTGTATGTCACGGTGCTGCTGTCAGCGCTGTATGTCACGGTGCTGCTGTCAGCGCTGTATGTCACGGTGCTGCTGTCAGCGCTGTATGTCACGGTGCTGCTGTCAGCGCTGTATGTCACGGTGCTGCTGTCAGCGCTGTATGTCACGGTGCTGCTGTCAGCGCTGTATGTCACGGTGCTGCTGTCAGCGCTGTATGTCACGGTGCTGCTGTCAGCGCTGTATGTCACGGTGCTGCTGTCAGCGCTGTATGTCACGGTGCTGCTGTCAGTGCTCTGTATTACGGTGCTGCTGTCAGATGCCTCTATCACGGTGCATGTGTCATTCCGGTATGTCACGCTGCTGGTGATCATCTCCTGCACCCTCTTCTTTGCCTACCCTGGTCCCTGACCTTCCCTCTCCTCCATTGCCTTCATTAGCTCCATAGTCCTGAATTGTTAGAACAATTTCCCAAATAAAATAAAAATGCTTGTAGTTATCGATCCCAAATTCACCTCATACATGTATTATGTCATTGTCCAGATGGTGGGACTACGTTTTACCCCCTAATAATTACCACGTGGCCGCAAATTCGACATGAAGGTTTGCAAAGTTCGCCTCCCATTGAAGTCAATGGGGCCCGCGGCGAACGGTCGGTTTCGCGAACGTTTGGGTCCGTTCGCATTTCGCGTTCGCGAAACGTCCCGTCGGAAGTTCGTCCATCACTACTAATAAGGCGTCCTTACAGAATAGTCAGGGGGAAAGGGAGGGTAGATAGCAAGGGAGGGGGGTGGTTATAAAGCTGATTGACAAATACTTAGTCGGATTTGGAAGTTAAGTGATGGTAGGATGGGGGAGAGACAACGGGGCGGTGTCTGTGTGTGTGGGTAATAGGTGGGTTATGGATGTTTCGGTCACGTTAAACTCCCGTAGGGAGCACCTTGATAGGTGGAGGAAAGGGAGGGAGGGGGTGGTATTTAATGGGAGGGTAGGGTGGGGTGTGGGACGAGGGGGGTCTGGGGGGGAGGGTGTGGGATGGAGGGGAAGAGTGTTTAGGAAAAGAAATCACGTGAAGGGAAAATTAGAATATAGCACGATAAAAGCACAAGAGAACAAGATAAATAACTCTAAGTATTATTACAGGGTATCACATATAAGGGTTAAATTTAATCTTAAGCCACTAACGCACAAAGTATGGAAAATTCAATGGATGATGAAATTGGGGTTGGAGCACTTTTTGAATATTGGTACACTGGTAGGCTTTATATATTACAAGTATTATCTATATTTGCATCATTTAGCTGCGTGGCGTTCTCCACTTGTTAGCCTGTTTTCTTTACTGCTTGATTGCGCAGATGACACAGGCTAAAATTCTTAATATTGGGTCCTGGAATGTGAGGGGCCTGGGCACCTCGGTTAAAAAGGCGTCAGTTTTTGCTATGTTGGAGAGATTGGACGTTGGACTGGCCTGCTTGCAGGAGACTCACTTAACCAATATGTCTAAACTGCAACTAAATAATAGGAAATATCAACAGCAGTACCACTCAGTTTACTCCTCTTATTCTAGGGGGGTGAGTGTATTAATCAAAGAGGGGGTGAGTTTCTCCTGCAGACAGGTCAGTATAGACGAGTCGGGCCGATATGTATTTTTGTACGGTAAATTAGAGGGTAGCTACTGCATTTTGGCAAATATATATATACCCCCACCGTTTAAAATGGAAGTTGTATATAAATTGATGGAATTGATTGGGGATAAAGAAGGTATCCCGATTATAGCGTTGGGAGACTTCAATGAAGTTCTTGACGCAAATATTGATAGGTTCCCCCCCAAGGTGCGGCCCCGGGATGCGGGAGAAACCAGGTTGAGCTGCTTGTTGAAGGAAATAGGGCTAATGGACCTGTGCAGGGAGCGATACCCGAGAGTCAAACAATACTCATGCCTGTCAGGATCCTATGGTACCCTTTCTAGGATAGACATGGCTATAGGAAATGCAGAAATGGCACAAAATATTAGGGATGTAGAATATATGCCTAGAGGGATCTCAGACCATTCCCTGGTAAGGGTAGCGTTAAACACAGGGGTGAAAGAAATTCAAGTGGGCTGGAAGATCAGTCCATTTTGGCTGGAACTCATGAAGGATGAAATGGAGGTTAAACTAAGACTACGAGAGTTTATAAGTTTTAATGCAGGCACCGCACCAACTAGCGTAATATGGGATACCTTAAAAGCCTTTCTTAGAGGTATATTGATCCAGCAGGTAGCAAGAATGAAGCGGAAATCTAGGCTGTGGGAGGAGAGTATTAGGAAGGAACTGTTAGAGGCAGAAAATGACTATGTAAATGATCCAAACCCAGTGAAACAAAAAATATGGTTAAATAAACAACAAGGTTATAAAACAGCAATTTAAAAAAAAGAAGAAAGTAAACGAATATTCTCGAAACAGCGTTATTTTGGAGAAGGAGAGGGCGTGGGTAGATTGCTAGCACAGCTGGTAAAGACAAATTCCCCCCCCTCAGTCATTTCCAGTATTAGAACCTCAAACGGGGTATCACCTCGTAGGGGAGAGGAGATAATAGAAACTTTTGGAAACTTTTACAGGGAGCTGTACCGGTCACAAGGAATAGGGGAGGAAGGGGAAATGGATAGATTCCTGGAAGGCCTAGAAATAGCGACTCTTACCCGGGAGGAATGGGAAGCATTAGACACCCCGATAACCGTTAACGAGTTACAAAAAAAAAAAAAAAGAAATTAGCTTGAGCTATTTACGCTCCAGAAAGCTACATTTGGATAGCCACCCCTGCATAGGGCAGGGTGGCTACATACCTCATAGTCAATGAGCTGTAATGCTAGACTCTCTTTAGTTCAGCAAAAAGAAAATGGGCTGATAGCTTAAGTTTGGTCCAGCTGATAACAGGAGGTGGAAAACAACACTCATTTTACCCTGACACAGTGACAAATGGTTGCAGAACCACACAATATTATTTATTTAGGGCTGTTTTAGAAACTACAAAGAAGAATTGTATTCATGCCACTCACATTTAACTGTGATTGATATCTGAATTATGCAATATATAGATTAAAACTAGGTTCCAATTGAATAAACTGCACGGTAGCATTGCTAAAATTAGCAATAGCTAACTATGCATATATGAGGCACTGGAAAACCCTGCCCTTCTAAATCATTTGAACATGCTATTGCATAGATAACTCCACAATTTTATCTTCAGCAATCAACATGCTGTATATTGGATTACATGATTTTGCAAATGATTTTGAGTTAAATAAGCAGTGCCTAGGATTTTATATTGTCATTTAGAGGTGATTCTATGCTGAACAAAGAACATATTGTGCATGATGCAATTCATTTTCATAGATGTATCAAGTCAGGGAAACATATATCTGCCAGGCAAAGTTCACCCATTGGCATTGACTGCCTCATGGCCCCTTAAAGTGAAAGTAAACCCTCCTATCGTTTTCAGTCAAGGAAGCTGCCATCTTGGCCTCTAATGATTCTTCAACTGCCATAATGCTGCACATGTGATCAGTTATGAAACCAGCCATTGGATGGTTTGAAAGTTTGGTTGAGAGCACAACCAATGTAAAAGTTAGCATTTCCGGCATGCCGGGAATGTAAGTGTTTTTTTAAACTGGGTTTACTACCGCTTTAAGAGTACTAAAAGCTGGCACATTCGGGCATTCAGGTCATGAGACCGCTGTGATTGGCTGTCACAGCGGTCACATGATTGGGAAGCTCTCGATTGCAAGTATGCATCGGTAGCTTACCGATTCCCGCCAGCTACCGCTTTAATTAGTTTACACGGGGCCGCATATATTTGATCACTCAGTGTTAAGACCTACCTGCTGACAGGTGGCATTCTTTGTACATTCAGATCAAAAGGGGGTTTTCCAGCAGTTGGAGAGATTTCCTTTTACAACCTGTTGTGTTTACAGTACAGGAAATAAAGGGAAATCTCTCTAGTGAGGCATGAATGACAAAAAAAATACTGCCAGGGGATTTAACCTCTCCCTGCACTTACTTTGTCTTGCCTGGGCCAAATATTAGTTCAAAACATAACGTACTTTCACACAGATTGTGTTTTAGCAAGATTGCCTTTTAACTGACTCCTATAAAATGAAAATGAAAACAAAAGTAAGGCATCTTTAAATGCTATTAGAAAAGAAAAGTCCAGGCTCATTATGTACAGCTTGTGAGCTTGTGGTTTGTGTGTTTAGTAAATCCACCATACATATATCTGATTGTCATTCGGGATAGTGAGAGAAAAAATGTGAGATGGATGACACCCCTTTCTGCAGCTGGTAATTGGTAATATTAAAGTAATTTTACATTCAAAAGTTATATATCAGTCCTTGACTCTGCTCAGTCTAATGGTTCTCATTGGCCATTTACCGCTCACTAATAAGAAGGATGGGCGCATGCACAGCGTATGCACAGACATATTTCAGGAGATGCTTTCTCCGAATGCTGAGCGATTAATGAAAATCTGCAAGAAAGTGTCAAAGAATTATGCAAATCTGGCTCCCAGGTTGCAGTTCAATTTGTTTTTAGCAATAAGCCTTGGTTTGTTCTATATTCCAATTCTGCCATTTGATTGCTATATAACATTTTAATAGCTTGGGTGGTTACTCTAAACTATTTTGCAGCTAGTTTCACAGAACATACAGATAATATGAATGAAGGAATCACATTCCAATTCTGTATTTTTTTTTTTCTCTTTGTACCAAGAGCAGCTGCATCTTCAGCATCAGCAACAACGCCAGGGATTCTAAAGTTCTACCAGCTATGATAAAATATCAGGGGTAAAACCGAGGTGTGCTTTGTTTTTAGTTCTCCTGAATTGCTCTATAAGAAACATTAGAATAAGGCTACATTTATTTTTCACTTAGGGCCAGTTCACACCACAAGCAGTCCAGTGTGTTTTTTTCTGCATCAAAAACACATGGATAGTAGGTTATATGGTTTTCAACGGCATAGTTCCCACCAGTGCTTAAAGTTCCAGTGTGTTCCAGTTCCAGAGAAAAAAAGTAGAACACGCTGTGTTTTTCCTGCACTGGCCTGGCTTGGAACACTGTAAGTGCACCTAAACACACCAAAAATGCACTGGAACTCACATGTCCTTATTTAAGGTTAAAAAAGGGCACATTCAGAAAAGCATCTGGAACGTGTTTCTATGGTGCAAACTGGCCCTTAGGGTTGTGTGCATCACATCCTGGTGTCAGGACCTGGACTTCAACCTGGGACCTCAGTTGTGTCAGGCAATGGCCCTTTTTGCTGAGCTACCTGAGGTGCTGGGCAGCACACTATCTGATCCATTAGATAACCCTACCTTGTGCCTTGACTGCTGCTGAACCTTGAACTCTTTGCTCTTCCCATGAACTTTGTGATTGAAGTCATGTCTCTGCCCTTCCTATTTGCCAGATTATTGTGCTCTCTTCAGCCAGTATCTCGCACTCGTCTTCCCTGCTGTCGCTCATATTGTGCTACCGTTCATTATCGACCCTTGTCTTGTTCCTCGACTACACTTCTGCCTGATCCCCTGATACCTGCAACTACTCGTTACTGACCTTTGACTTGTCTTACTGACTACCCCTCTGTTTGATCCATACCTACTCATCCGCTTGCTCACCTTCTGGTGGGAGGATCCTGAGGACCACAACATAGTACTAACATGCAGCCAAATCCATCTCCACCATCAGGAGCCCTGGAAAACACTGGTTACTTAGACTCCACACCTCAAATGAGCCTGCGTCATCCACCAGGGTGTACCTATCCTGCTGGTCAATGGTAGTCCCACTACTGCTATAGCAACTGTTTTTGCGAGCTTGACAGCTGATTGTGACACCTGATGTTTTTCAAGGTGCATTTACAACATCCAGCTCCACAGCCAGCAGCCTGTAAAAATCTATAATAGGTTGACATACATAGCGGCTTGATGCTGTGGTACTCATGTCTAGGCCTGTATGTGTTCAGGAACATATTGTGTTAAAACCTACACTGCCATCAATGAAAGGCTTACAGCCTTGGTGGCACTGAAAGGGTTAAACAAATAATCCTTCAGTTGGTTTTACAACATTGGTCTGACTCCAGGATAGAGAGCAGAACCTGTGTCTAGACTATGCACATACAGGGCTTAGAAAAAAAGTATTCATACCCCTTGAAATTTTCCACACTTTGTCATGTTACAACTAAAAACTTATCTGTATTTCATTGGGATTTTATGTAATAGACCAACACAAAGTGGCACATAGTTGTGAAGTGGGAGGAAAATGAAAAATGGTTTTAAATTTTTTTTACAAATAAATATGTGAAAAGTGTTGCATGCATTTGTATTCAGCCCCCCTGAATCAATACTTTGTAGAACCACTTTTCACTGCAATTACACCTACAAGTCTTTTTGGGGATGTCTCTACCAGCTTTGCACATCTAGAGAGTGAAATTTTTTGCCCACTCTTGTTTGCAAAATAGCTCAAGCTCTGTCAGATTGGATGGCACGTGTCTATGAACAGCAATTTTAAAGTCTTGATACAGATTCTCAATTGGATTTAGGTCTGAACTTTGCTTAATTCTAACACATGAATATGCTTTAATCTAAACCATTCCTTGTAGCTCTGGCTGTATGTTTAGGGTCGTTGTCCTGCTGGAAGATGAACCTCCTCCCCAGTCTCAGGTCTTTTGTAGAGAGGTTTTCTTCTAAGATTGCCCTGTACTTAGCTCCATCCATCTTCCCATCAACTCTGACCAGCTTCCCTGTCCCTGCTGAATAAAAGAATCCCAACAACATGATGCTGCCACCACCACATGTTTCACGGTGGGAATGGGGTGTTCAGGGTGATGTGTAGTGTTAGTTTTCCACCACACATAATGTTTTGTTTTTAAGCCAAATAGTTAAATTTTGGTCTCATCATTCTGTGTTACCCAAATGGCTTCTCGCAAACTGTACAGGGGACTTTTTATGGCTTTCTTTCAAAAATGGCTTTCTTCTTGCCACTCCTTCCATAAAGGCCAGATTTGTGGAGTGCACAACTAAATGTTGTCCTGTGGACAGAATCTCCTAACTGAACTGTGGATCTCTGCAGATCCTCCAGAGTTACCATGGGTCTCTTGGCTGCTTCTCTGATTAATGCTCACCTTGCCCAGCATGTCAGTTTAGGTGGACTGCCATGTCTTGGTAGGTTTGTATTGTTCCATATTATTTCCATTTTCAGATGATGGATTGAACAGTGTTCTGTGAGATGTTCAAAGCTTGGAATATTTTTTTATAACATAAACCTGCTTTAAACTTCTCCACAACTTTATCCCTGACCTGTCTGGTGTGTTCATTGGCCTTCACGATGCTGTTCCTTCACTAAGGTTCTCACAGAACAGCTGTATTTATACTGAGATTAAATTACACACAGGTGGACTCTATTTACTAATTAGGTGACTTCTGAAGTCAATTGGTTTCATTAGATTTTAGTTAGGGGTATCAGGGTAAAGGGGACTTATACTGATACTCGCACAAATGCTTAGTATGGGCACCATTACCAATACCGATATCGGTGCAACCTTAATTAATATCACAAAAAAACAAACCAGTAGTAATCAAATAACGCCAAAATAAAGCTCTTTGTGTGAACAAATTATGCAAATTTTGTTTGGGTGCAGCATTGCATGACCACGCAATTACCAGTTAAAGTAATGCCGTGCTGAATAGCAAAAAAATGGCCTGGTCATGAAGGGGGTAAAATCTTACAGAGCTGAACTTAGCTTTTTATGAGATGTCTATATATGGATAAATTATTCAGTTTTGAAGTACAAGATTTTGTGCATTTATTTATTAAGATTGCTACTTTGTGTTTTGTTCAACTTTTGAAGCACAGGACATTTTTGGACATTTAGTTTAAAATATTGTAACGTTATTTTAATTAATAAGGGATGGTGTTTACACTTAATATTGTGTAGCATTATTGATTTGCAGAGCTGTGCTTATGTGTGTTTGTAATTCTTCAATGGTCTCGTATAACTACATATGGTTTCTAAGGAATAGGGCACGAGAAGCAAAGGTTATAGTTAAGTGACCAAAAAAGAACAAAATGGCTGTGACGTACAGCACAATATTCTTAAACAGAAAGTATTTACATGGCATTATACAGTATCTACCATAAATCTAAAATTCCTCATTTATGGATATTGCATCCAAAATCAATGATGTATAGCATCAATAGAGCCTAAAATACAACACATTTGATTATTTTAGAAAGAAAAATTCAGTTGAAGTAATATAATAACAAAAGCAGTGTATTGCACATAAAGAAAGTAAAATATTACTGAGATTCTTTCTATATTTAATTTGTTGGAGTATTGATTCAAGCTGTTATGGTGAAATATAATTTGAATTTCAGTGGCATTTCTATTATTTCTCAGCTTGATGTTCAGAGGAGTGCGAATTATCAGCTCAGTGTAGGTTCTCATTAAATTTATAAAGTGTGTCTCTTCGGAGTGGACCATCCAGACAGAGAGTTATAGCCAAACAGTGTCTTTAATTCCATATAATATAATATCATCCATTTTTTAATAAGCTATAATGGATGAATGATTATACTAGCTTTTGTGATCTGTGTATTGGTCTTTGTCGTGCGTATCAGTCTTTGACATCCATGCATTAAATGTGTTTTAACAATGACATGATGTTAAAGCATGAATACATCTACATTTCATAGGGGTTGAGATAATGCCTATATTGTCATGCCATTTCCCAGGGGCCCAGTGAGTAGCCACATTAAGAAGTCAACTGATCTGGAGAAAGCCCAACTCCATGCTAGTGTCCCTCTAGTTGTAAAACAAAACAAAAAAACTACTTAGGTTGCAATACTCAACCTTAGCCTGGAGTAGTCCTCCACAGTACACTCTTTTTAGTACAAGATGTCCTTCATTCTCTAAACTGAATGACACCCAGTGTCACTCAACCCAGAAAACTGACAACATAGGATGAGGGCAAAGCATCATGGCTCCAACCCCTGAATCACCACAGCACCATGAATTCACTTTATATTGGTGCAGAAAGTGGTGCTGACATCATCATATCAGCATTGCTCTCTACTTCATTAACCACTTCAGCCCCGCAAGATTTCGCTGCTGAAAGACCAGGCCTTTTTTTGCGTTTCGGCACTGTGTCGCTTTAACTGACAATTGCGTGGTCACGTGACGTTGCACCCAAACAAAATTGACGTCCTTTTTTCCTACAACTAGAGCTTTCTTTTGGTGGTATTTGATCGCCTCTGTGGTTTTTATTTTTTGCGCTATAAATGAAAGAACAGAGCAACAATTTTGAAATAAACACAATGGGGGTCATTTACTAAAGGAAAATCCACTTTGCACTGCAAGTGCACTTGACAGTCCAAATGGAAGTAAATATGCTGTAGACCTGAGAGGGACATGCAAGGAAAATAAAAAACAGCATTTTAGCTTGCACATGATTGGAAGATAAAATCAGCAGAGCTTCCCCTCATTTCAGATCTACCCCTTTGATTTAGAGTGACTGCACCCCCAAGTGGATTTGCCTTTTGTAAATAACCCCCGATATCTTTTACTTTTTGCTATAATAAATATCCCACATTTTTTATCAAAAAAACTAATTTTTTTTCTCAGTTTAGGCTGATATGTCTTCTTCTGCATATTTTTGGTAAAAAAAAAAATTGGAATAAGCGTATATTGATTGTTTTGCTCAAAAGTTATAATGTCTACAAAATAGGGGATAGATTTATGGATTTTTTTTTTTTTACTAGTAATGGCAGCAATCTGCGATTTTTATAGGGACTGCAATATTATCACGGACACATTGGACACTTTTGACACATTTTTGAAACCACTGACAATTATACAGCGATCAGTGATATAAAAATGCACTGATTACTTTGTAAATGTCACTGGCAGGGAAGGGGTTAACACTAGTGGATGATCAAGGAGTTAACTGTGTTCTCTATATGTGTTTCTAACTGTAGGGTATGGTACTGTCTAGGAGGAGAGAGAGATCTGTGTTTATACAAATTATAAACACATGATCTGTCTCCTCTCCCCTGAAAGAATAGGAATCTGTGTGTTTATCTCTGTCATGAGTGATCGAGGGAGCCCGGAGGTCATCGCGCCTGCAGGGCTCTCGCATCGGCACCGTGCACGCGACATGGGCGTACACAGGGCGGGCACGCCCCTAGTGGCCAAAAGGTGAAGTGACGTAAGGTAACGTTGTTTTGACCAGCCATGCCACTCTGCCGCAGTAAAACTGCAGCAGATGGTCGGCAAGCAGTTAAGGATTACCCATTTCTGAGTGAAGACCTAAGAAGAAGAGGACCCAGAAAGTCCTGTTACCAACCAGAAGATTTTGGGAAAAGGTAAGGATAAAAAACAGCATAAAACACTGCTGGGGGCAACATCAAAGTATAAGGTGACAGTTTTCCAGATTTACTAGTAGTCAGTTCTAGATGTACTGGCAAAGAGTGTGAAAACGGCCTCTAAGCTATTTGTACAAATTATTTAAATAAAAATTGATGCATTGGTGCCCAGGGTTCCATTGATTCAGATATTATCACAAAACCATTTTTAGTTATAATATTTATAGAAAAGTGAAAAATATGTGCACAAGAAAACAAACTAGTTTTCTCATATGCTTACTGCTTACTAGGAATGAGCTCGGTGTCGACTCGAACGCATGTTCGACTTGAACACGGGACGTTCGCCTGTTTGGCGAATTCAGAACTTTGTGGGCCGTTTGCACCATATTTGTGTGGCGCGAATGGCCCACAATGCACTACGCCATCGCAGTGCATTGCTGGCTCATGATTGGCCAAGCATGCACTGTTACCCTGCACAATCACAGCCCCGGGAGTGAGGAGAGCCACAATTATAGCTCAGGGGGGTTTAGCACACGCCCCACACTATATAAGGCCACCAGTGCGGCGGCCTTGTGTAGTGTGTTGGCGTGCAGGGAAAGAGCAGAAGAGGCAGGGACAGTGTCTTTTTGCTTGGGAACCTAGCGCTGTTACAGTGGGTGTTTTGTGCCTCCTGCACAATATACACCTGAAGCTACCCCTTATTGCTGGTGTTATTCTGCTTCTGTAATACAGGCATTGGCAGCAGTTAGAGTGGGTGGTGTGTGCCTCCTGCACAGTATACACCTGAAGCTACCCCTTATTGCTGGTGTTGTTCTGTTTCTGTAATACAGGCATCTGCGGCAGTTAGAGTGGGTGTTGTGTGCCTGCTGCACAGTATACACCTGAAGATACCCCTTATTGCTGGTGTGTTTCTGTTTTTGTAACACAGGCATCTGCAGCAGTTAGAGTGGGTCTTGTGTGCCTCCTGCACAGCATACACCTGAAGATAACCCTTATTTCTGGTGCTGTTCTGTTTCTGTAATACAGGCATCTGCAGCAGTTAGAGGGGATGTTGTGTGCCTCCTGCACAGTATACACCTGAAGATACCCCTTATTACTGGTGTTGTTCTGTTTCTGTAACACAGGCATCTGCAGCAGTTAAAGTGGGTGTTGTGTGCATCCTGGACAGTATACATTTGAAGATACCCCTTATTGCTGGTGTTGTTCTGTTTCTGTAACACAGGCATACCCCAATTGCTGGTGTTCTTCAGATCCTATACCACAGGTAGGCAGCTGCAGTAATTACATTCGGTGTACTGTGTAATCTGCTCAGTGTGCACCTAAAGCTACCCCAATTGCTGGTTTTCCCATCTCCCTGCAGGCCATTAGTATGTCTGGAAGGCCATCAAAGAGAGGCAGACAGTCATGAGACAATAATAGAGGGCAAGTAGGCTCTGTGTCTAGAAACAACAGTGCTGGTCGTGGACGCGGTGCATCATCATCAGTACGTGGCCATGGGACACGCTTGTTCTTATTTTCAGCAGCTGGACGTGTTGAACCACATCATGCAGAAGACTTGGTAGAGTGGATGACCAAACTCTCCTCATCCTCCTCATCCTCTCTCACCCAGGCTCAGGGTACTAGCAATGCAGATGCCAACGTGTCCTCTTCCCTCGTCTCAATGTCATCAGTCACTCCTTCCCTAGACCCACCATGTCCTCCTGAGAAGTCCCCCGAAGTGTTTGAGCACAGTGTTGGGTACATGCTCCAGGAGGATGCCCAGCATTTTGAAGGCTCTGATGATGAGACCCAGTTAGAGGAAGGCAGTAGTGTGAGCGTAGAGAGAGGGGATGCTCAAGAAGGACAGCAATCTGGCAGTCATGTTCCACCAGCTGCAGTATACTGCCAGGTTTGCTCCAGTGATGAAGAGGGAGGGGATGAGGAGGTCACTGACTCCACATGGGTGCCTGATAGGAGGGAGGAGGAGGCAGGGCACTGTGCAGGGCACTGCCTCTGCGCATTACTCCAAAAGATCTTTGGTGTGGGCCTTTTTTGAGAGAAGTGCATCAGATCGCACCGCTGCTATTTGCAACATTTGTCTCAAGCGTATTTTGCGTGGCAAAAACATCAGCCGCTTGGGCACCAGATGCTTGACCAGACATATGTTGACCTGCCATGCAGCTCGTTGGCAAGCGTACCTTAAAGACCACACCAAAGAACAAAGTGGACCTCTCCTTGCTCCTCATCAGCTGGGATCTCCAACCCCCCTATGCCTTGAGTCCTCTCTGAAACCTGCACTGAGAGGAATGAAGGTGTAGAATTAGGTGTGTCACAGCCAAGTACTTGCGGGCACTCTGCTAGCAGTACACCAACGTTTAATTGTACCAGGCAAATTTCCCTGCCTCAGCTGCTGGACCATCAAAAGAAGTTAACTTCCAGCCATCCACATGCCCAGTAGTTGAATGCTAGCTTGGCTAAATTGCTAGCACTTCAACTGCTGCCTTTTCAGTTGGTAGACTCGGCCCCCTTCCGTGAGTTTGTGCAATGTGCAGTTTCTCAGTGGCAGGTTCCCAAATGCTTTTTCTCAAGGAAGGTGATTCCGTCTCTCTACCGCATGTGGAAGGCAATGTCCCTCACTGGACAGGGCTGTCAGTGGTAAGGTGCATATTACCGCTGACTCATGGTCCAGCAGGCATGGACAGGGACGTTACCTATCTTTCATGCCCCATTGGGTCACTCTTCTGGCAGCTGGGAAGGATGCAGGACAAGGTGCAGTAGTAGTGTTGGAGGTTGCTCCGCCACCACTCCTCCAAAATGCTACTACTGGTTGTGACACACCTCTCTCCTCCACCCCCTCCTCTTCTTCTTCCGCCATGGCCTCTTCCAGTGCTCTGTCCTCAGAACCAGCGGTGCTCTGTAGGCATTCAAGGGGCTCTGCAGGCAAAAAGATGCATGGTTTGTTTGGGGGACAGGAGCCACACTGGGGAAGATATTTTGTCAGCTCTGCAGGGGCAGGCCGAGAGGTGGCTGATGCCACACCAGTTTAAGCCAGGAATGCTGGTTTGCAACAATTGCACCAACCTCCTCTCTGCCCTCCGACAGGGACAACTGACCCATGTGCCCTGTGTGGCTCACGTCCTTAACCTGATGGTGCAGCAGTTCTTGGGCAGGTACCCGGGCTTACAGGATGTCCTGAGGCAGGCCAGGAAAGTTTGTGTGCATTTCCGCTGATCAAATAATGCCAGTGCTCAGCTGGCTGAGCTCCAAAAGGAGTTGAACCTGCCCGAGAACCGCCTTATATGTGACATGCCCACCAGGTGGAATTCAACATTGGCCATGCTGCAGCGGCTGCACACGCAGCAGAGGCCATCAATGAGTACCTGTGCAACTATGGCACCAGGACAGGGTCAGGGGAGCTAGTTTTTTTTCACCATGCCAGTGGGGCATGATCAGGGATGCATGCACTGTCCTGTCACCATTTTAGGAGGCCATGAGGATGGTGAGCAGTGACAGTGCATGCATCAATGACACTGTACCTCTGGTCCACCTGTTGGAGCATACGCTGCATCGAATAATGGACAGGGCATTTGAGGCCTCCTTTATCCAGACAGTGTTCCTGCTGTTCCACTCATCACACAGGAAGAGGAGGAGGAGGAGGATTGTGTCAGCATGGAGGTGGAGCCTGGCACTCAGCATTAGCAGCAACAGTCTTTTAGGGATGATTTACAGTCCCAAGAAACCCGTGGACTTGTATGTGGCTGGGAGGAGGTGGCTGCGGATCATGTCGTCCTTAGTGACCCAGAGGATTCCGGACCGAATGCCTCAGTTAACCTACGCTGCATGGCCTCCTTGATCCCGCAAAGCCTGGAGAGGGACCATTACTGGCTGGCCACTCTCCTTGATCCACGGTACAAGGGTAAGGTTGCGGACCGTATCTTGCCATCACAGAGGGAGCAGAGGATTAGACATCTCTGGGAGGCCTTGCAGAAAGGTCTGTGCAATGCGTTCCCAGAGGCTAGGAGATTACAAACTCCTGGTCCTGGACAACGTGTTGCTGAGGCTTCGGTCAGTCACCGAAGGAGCGGTGGAGAAGGTGGCCATCTGACTGATGTATTCAGACAAATTTTTAGTCTGCAGCCCCAAGGTATGATCGGTTCCAGCAACCATCGCCAGCGTCTGATTTACATAGTGCAGGAATACCTAGGGGCAAGGTCAGACTTGGACACCTTTCCCACCAAAAATCCTCTGGCTTACTGGGTCTTGAGGATGGATCACTGGCCAGAGCTTGCACAGTATGCAATTGAGCTACTGGCCTGTCCTACATCCAGCGTTCTTTTGGAACACACATTCAGTGCTGCTGGAGGCTTTGTAAACGATCACAGGTTGCGCCTGTCCACTGACTCAGTTGATCAGCTGACCTTCATAAAGATGAATCAGTCTTGGGTGACCACCAGCTACCAGGCACCTGAAGCTGATGTAACCGAATATTTTATTTTGAAATGTCACATTCCTTCAAGACTGCCTATGCTGATGCTGAGTGACTGTCCTGTTATGTTGACTGACTATCCTCTTCCTCCTCAATGATCCTGCTGATAGCTTGGAAGAACATTTTTGGTTCTGGGCGATGCCACCAGTGGCTAAGGCCCAATTTTTCAGCCCCTGTTTACAATTTTTGATGCAGTGCTTTGCAGCAGGGCTCATTCCTGCACTCCAACTAGAGTATCTGGGAGAGGTTGCAGTGTCATGGCACCAGCACCAGTGCCTAAGGCCCAATTTTTCATCCCCTGTTTAACAGGGGCATGTAATTACAATTTTTGATCCAATGCTTTGCAGCGGGGCTCATTCCTGCTCTCCAACTAGAGTTTCTGTGAGGTGTTGCAGTGTTGTGGCACCAGTGCCTAAAGCCCAATTATTCAGCATCTTGTTTAACAGGTGCATGTAATTACAATTCTTGATATAATATTTAACAGCTGGGCCCGTTCCTGTGCCCACCGAGAGTAACTGTGAGGACTTACAGTGTTGTGGCACCACCACCACCAAAGGCCCAATTTTTCTACCACTGTTCAACAATGGCATGTAATTACAATTCTTGATATATTAGTTCATAGCAGGGCGCTCCAGCATCCACCAAGAGTCACTTTGAGGGCTTACAGTGTTAACTTTTGGCAACACCAACACCTTAGGGCCACATTTCTGCAGAGCATATAGGGCAGGCCTCTACTTTCAAACATCCAACTTACATACGTCTCCTACTTGCAAACGGAAGGAGACAACAGGAAGTGAGATAAAATAAGACGGACGGCCAAAAAAATTAAACAGGGGTGATAACCCTTCCCTATGTTTTCTAAAAAGCATAAAAATTGATTTTTTGACTGGTGCTACACTTTAAAAATGTACCAGTTCAAAATTACAAACAGATTCTACTTAACACAACAAACCTACACAGTCCCTGTCTTGTTTGCACCGCCTGTATACTGCTGTTCTGAGTATATAGGACCTGAGGGCCCCACGCCTTTAATATTTTTCATTTGGGTACGGGTTCCCCTTAATATCTGTACAAGACCCAAAGGGGCTGGTAATGGGCAGGGGGCTACCCATGCAATTTTTCTCAATAATTTTCATCCGTATTGCCGGAACCAGACATTACATTAAAACCGCAAGCAGTTTTAAATGACTTTTTTTCCATTAAATGTCATTTTTTGCAGGGACTGTTCTAAACACGGGAAACACATGCCACTTCACAGGCATACTATAGACACCCCCCAGGCCCGATATTTAAAGGAATATTTCACTTTTTTTTCACTTTTCGTCATTAAAATCAGTGCTCCCGAAAAAACAGCCATTTTTAAAAACATTTTTTGCATTGATCCATGTCCCCTGGGGCAGGAGCCAGGTCCCCAAACCCTTTTTAGGACAATATCTTGCATATTAGCCTTCAAAATTAGCACTTTCGATTTCAAACGTTCGAGTCCCATAGACTTTAATGGGTTTCTAAAGTTTGTACGAATTTTAGGTCCATTCAAAGGTTCTTGTGCGAACCAAACCGAGGGTGTTCGGCTTATCCCTACTGCTTACCAAGTACTCCCCAATACCAGAGAAAGGAACAATGTTTAATTTCTAAACCTTAGTAAAGGAAGGCATTTGGTGAAGTATTTAACTTTAGTCAGTTTATGTTTTTGTGAGCTAAAGTAGGCTATATCATTAGCTTTATCTAATATCATTAGCTTGGGTTGATGTTAAATGCAATAAACAAACACTACGGGTAATTTGAGTGTTTTTTGTATCTGTGTGGGGTTTTTTTTTTACTTTACTTTTCTAGTAAAATGTGTTTTGGGGTGAAATTTTAAGAATGCCTATACAGCGTGTTAATTGCCAAAAACGTGGGGCAATAAATAAAATCAACCCCACACCTCTTAAATACTTTTGAATGTTTGCTTTCCAAAATGTGTCATTTTGTGGGAGTTTCTACTGTCCTGGCACTCCAGGGCCTCTAAAATGTGATGGTAGTCAGGAAAGTAGATGTCTAATTTATAGAAAGCATAAAAGAACACAAAGGGCCCATACAAATAGCGCATTATCCTCAATACTTGTTTTTATTTAATAAAAAAGAGCTGAATATACTCACAAACCAGTACTTGTGTCATAGCATTATCACAAAATCATCAGCAAAAATCCACAACACTTGTAGACACATCGGCTAATGTGTTTCAAAATTTCCCTCTTCTTTAGAGCCACGTGGCTGGAAGTAGAAGACTCTCAGCCAGGATGGCAGCCTGAGAGTCTTCTACTTCTAGCCATGTGGCTCTGAAGAGTTTTGTGGATTTTCGCATGTGGATTTAAGCGGATGATTTTATGATAATGCTATGACACAAGTACTGGTTTGTGAGCATAGTCACCTCTATTTTTTAAAATAAAAACATGTATTGAGGATAAAGTGCTAGGCCTATGCTCCCTCTGTGTTCTTCTTCTATGCTTTCAGTTCATCTGGACTTCCTCAGTCTTTGGAAGGCAGTGAGGTGTGCATTATCCACATATACAAACATGTCAAGATTAGAGTCTAATAAGACATTGGGACTTACTGCACAGCGCAGGAGAGCGAACATTTTGATGTGTAATTTATGCCGGTTGCAAGCCTGATGGTGCTCCTTGGATTTTGGCAACCCTCTATGCAGCGAGGCTACAAAAAGATCTCACACATGTGGTATCCCCATACTCAGGAGAAGTATCAGAATGTATTTTGAGGTGTAACTCTAGGTATGCCAAAGCTGTGCGTAAGAAGTACCATTTTAATTTACAACTTTGTGTAAAAAAAATACATTTTAATTTTCTTTCTGCATTTTCCAAAAAGTTGTTGCAAAAAAAATTCTAATTTTCAAAAGACTTACAATGCCTCTTAAAAATACCTTTGGGTGTATGCTTTCCAAAATGTGGTAATTTTGTGCGTGTTTCAACTGTTTTGATCCTCCAGGGCCTCCAAAAATGTTATAGGTGGTCAAGAAATTACAGTAGATGTGAAAGTTATGCCTCATGCAAGCATGAAGCTAGACTTTGAAAAATTCTCACAAATGTGGTATCCCCATGCTCAGGAGGAGTATCAAAATGGGTTCTGGGATGTAATTCTAAATGTCTTTGTTGTGTGTTGTAGTTAGTTAATTAACCACTTTCAGACCGGACCAATTTGCTGGTCAAAGACCAGACCACTTTTTGCGATTCAGCACTGCGTCGCTTTAACTGACAATTGCGCGGTCGTGGGACGTGGCTCCCAAACAAATTGACGTCCTTTTTTTCTCACAAATAGAGCTTTCTTT
Organism: Lithobates pipiens; assembly: GCF_037356315.1. NCBI lineage: Eukaryota > Metazoa > Chordata > Amphibia > Anura > Ranidae > Lithobates > Lithobates pipiens. The sequence goes on from NW_027507784.1 coordinate 155,568,720, forward strand.
TGGTGGTATTTGATCACCCCTGCAGTTTTTATTTTTTGCGCTATAAACAAAAATAGAGCGACAATTTTGAAAAAAACGCATTATTTTTTACTTTTTGTTATAATAAATATCCCCAAAAATATATAAAAAAACATTTTTTCCCTCAGTTTAGGCCGATACGTATTCTTCTACATATTTTTGGTAAAAAAAATCGCAATAAGCGATTATTGATTGGTTTGCGCAAAAGTTATAGCGTTTACAAAATAGGGATAGTTTTATAGCATTTTTATTAATAATTTTTTATTATTTTTTTTTTACTAGTAATGGTGGCGATCAGCGATTTTTATTGTGACTGCGACATTGTGGGGGACCCATCGGACATTTTTGACACATTTTTGGGACCATTGTCATTTATACAGTAATCACTGCTATACAAATGCAGTGATTCCTGTGTAAATGACACTGGCAGTGAAGGGGTTAACCAGTGGGTGGCAGTGTAGGGGTTTAGTGTTCCTAGGGGTGTGTTACTAACTGTGGGGGGGTTTGGCTTTCATTTAGTGAACACTGATCTCTGCCCCAATCACATGGAGCAGAGATCAGAGTCACTAGTTGCTAGGCAGAATGAAGAAATGCTGTTTACAATGGCATTTCTTCATTTGGCCGCTCCGTGAGACGATCGCGGGGATGCCCGCGGCGATCGAGTCCGCAGGTCCCGTGACCGGACTCACGGGGGTCCCGACCAGCGCGGGAGCGCGCCGGCGGCGGCGCGCTCCAGATGGCAGGGCGGCAAATTTAAAGGGACGTCCATGTACGCCCATTTGCCTGCCCGTGCCATTCTGTCGACGTACATCGTCGTGCGCTGGTCGGCAAGTAGTTAATTGACAACTTTGTGTAAAAAAAATACATTTTATTTTCTTTCTGCTTTTTCCAAGAACTTGAGGCAAAAAAATTAGAAAATCTTATTATTGACAACTTTGTGTAAAAAAAATTCATTATTATTTTTTCCACATTTTCTAAAAACGTGGCAAAACATGTGATGTTCAAAAGATTCATCATGCCTCTGAAAAATACCTTGGGGTGCTTACGTTTAAAAATGGGGTAGTTTTGAAGGTGTTTCTTCTATACTGCCACCTCAGTGACTCAATAAATGTAGTCCGAAAATTAGATGCGTAAAGGTGTTCCCTGGATTTTTTGGCCCCATTATGTAACTAGACTCTGAAAACGTCTCAAACCTATGGTATCCATATACTTGGGAAGAGTAGTAGAATGTGCTTGGGTGTAATAAGTATGGACATACTGTGTGTTATTAATTGACAACTTTGTGTAAAAAAATAAATTTTCACTTTTTTCAGCATTTTCCAAAAGCTTGTGGTGTGGAAAAAAAAATTGATCTTTAAAAGACTCACAATCCCTCTTAGTAAAAAATGTTGGAGGCTCTGCTTTGAAAAATGTGGTAATTTTGTAGATTTTGGGCCCCTTTATGTACCTAGACCAGGGGTCCCCAACCAGTGGCCCGGGGGCCACATGTGGCCCGTGGAGCCCTCTGATGTGGCCTGTGACCTCCTGCTCTGTGATGGAATAGAATACTGTTATTAATAGTAAGTTTATTACTAAAATTGCAGTGTATATATGGCATATCTGTTCTGCAGTGGTTACTGGGCTGCTTTCAAACTGATCCACAGGTGCAGAGCAGTGCACCTGGGGGTTACCTGCACTGAGCCATAGGCCTCTTTCACACGGTCAGTCCGACCCAATTGGACCCTCCATTCACCTCTAAGGAGTTGAAGATGTAAATGGATTTGTGTCCATTTACAAACGCCTACCTCCAATTCGATCCGCAAAAAAAAAAAAAGTAGAGTGGCTTTATAGAGTAGAGTGGGCTGCCATGCACCCGCTCCACTCATTGTGGCCCGCAACCGATTACCAAGTGGCTTAGGTGGCCCTCGCTCTTCACAAGGTTGGGCACCCATGATCTAGACAGTAAAAAGTCTCACATGTGTGGCATTCACATACTCAGTAGGAGTAGAAGAATATATTTTTGGTGTATTTGTCAGTATGACTTCATTGTGTGAGAAAGCTTTTTAAAGTGACATTTTTGTGATACAATATATTTTTATTCTTAATTTTCCCCCAAAAATCGGTAAAAAATTACAACTCCAAAAGACTCACCATGCCTCTTACTAAATACCTTGGACTGTCTAGTTTTTCAAAAATTAGTTTTTTGGGGGTATTAGTACTTTATTGGCATTTACAGTGCATTAGGGTTGATAAATTTCACATATATGCAGTATACCATAGTTTGTAGACTTCCCAAGTTTAACATATACTAAATACCATACACTGATTTGGGTTATTTTTACCAAAGAAATGCAAAATACACTTGGCCTAAATGTATGAAGAAATATGAATGTGGCCAAGTGTCTTGTTAAACTCCCTTCCGCAAAAAAGTTTTTATCCCTATTGTGGGGTCACCAGTATGGTATTTGTAAATTGAAATCATATCCCCTCATAAGCATCTCTTCTCCAGAGAGAATAAGTTCAGTGCTTGCAACCTTTCTTCATAACTAATGTCCTCCAGACCCTTTATTAGCTTTGTTGCCCTTCTTTGTACTCGCTCCATTTCCAGTACATCCTTCCTGAGGACTGGTGCCCAGAACTAGACAGCATACTCCAGGTGCAGCCAGACCAGAGTCGTGTAGAGTGGGAGAATTATCGCTTTATCCCTGGAGTTAATCCCTTTTTTTTAATGCATGCCAATATTCTGTTTGTTTGTTAGCAGCAGCTTGGCATTGCGTGTAATTGCTGAGCCTATAATCTACTAGGACCCCCCAGGCCCTTTTCCATCTGAGATTCTCCAGAGGTTCTCCCCCTAGTATATAGATTGCATTCATATTTTTGCCACCCAAATGCATTATTTTATGTTTTTCTACATTAAACCTTATTTGCCTTGTAGTTGCCCACCCCATAGTAAAAAAAAACCTCAATGGTGGTTAATAATCACTAAAAGAACGTTCTATCAGTTTGTCTTAAAAAAAGTGATATAAAAATAATTTGGTACAGCATTGCATGACTGAGTAATTGTCATTCAAAGTATGAATTTGAACATGTTGGTCATCAAGTGGTTACTTAACTGCAAGAAAATGTTGAATGCTGCGCTACATGTAAATACGTTTACAAATACACTATAGCAGCAGTAAGTACCCAGATAAAACATGACTAATCCTTGGATATTAATTAAATAGCAAACAGTAACTTAAATTGACTTCCTTGCCCATAGTAGAGATACTTATAGTCTGCAAATTAAATTTCTTATGATGGGTAAAATAGATCTGGGATAGATAGGGGTTATTCTAAATGTACTTTCTTTGAAATAAGGTAGGTAAGGCTGAGATACTTTCTCATATATAGGATTTTTTCCAGGAATTAAGGTCAGTGGCCATACACTTCCTGGGTTAATGCTTTATGCTTTGCATCAACCTTCTATAATACATTCTTTTTTTATGAGTGGGGCTTATATAAACATGACATTTGTCTCTAGATGTCACCCATACATTTGTCTGTAAAGCATTAACTTGAAAGTTTTCAGGATAAACCTATCCATCTGATTAGCAATAAATCAAGATCTCAATAAGAAAGGGATCAGCAGTTTTGATAACATCCTATAGATAGTGTGCCTTTTAATGCACAATGACTAAATGCATATGAAAGTAATTAGAAAAGATTTTTCACAAGTGTGCCTTCTGGCTTAAGTGAAAAGTCATTAATCATTTAACCCTATATAAAATTAAACATTTTGTCTCTTAAGTCATTCCTGGCTCATTTCACTGTCAATAGTAACTTCTGCAAAAACCTTTAGATATGAGGATTAGGCAAGTAAAAAACAGAAATCCCCCATTAGGGACATTCCAAATACCAGGTTTATCTCTGTAGCATATTTTTCTCCTTGCAATTGTCATTCACTAACCATTGAAATACTTAAGTTGAAAAGCTTTCAGTTTACTAAAGCTATACGTATCATGAAAAATTACCAAATGCCAGTGATGTCTGCATGCTATTTCTCAGAGCTGGTTTACAGGTTTAAAAAACAATACAAACAGAGAATATCATCAAAAAATATTGGACAATCTTACTGAGAGACAAAACCTTTTTTTCAATTCCTTGAATGATCTTGCCTTGAATCTTGTTTGTCTTGAACCTTGAACTCATTGCTTCTTCCATGAACTGCCTGATAAAAGCCATGTCTCAGCGCTGACTGTTTGCCAGATTATTGTGCTCCCTCTAGCCAATATCTCGCATTTGTCTCTTCTGCTGCCATCCGTATCTTCACTACAATTTGTTACCGACATTTGACTTGTTCCTCCATTATGCTTCTGCTTAAACTCAACCTGCAACCATTTGTTACTGACCTTTTGGCTTGTTTCCTGACTACTGGATCCCAGCTTAAATCTCTTCCTGCTGGGGCAATCCTAAGGACTGCAACCTAGTACTAACATGCAGCAAAACCCAACACTACAATCAGGAGCTCTGGTAAATTCTGGATAGTACTTAGACCCCCGCACCTCAGGTGAACCTGTATCATCAACCAGGGTGACATGCTTGTATACCTGTTCCGCTTGTTGGTGGGTGCTGCTCCACTATTATAGCAAATGGCCTCCGAGCCTGACTCCAGACCGTGGTAGGTGTTTTCCTTTGATTACACCGATTTGAGTGCGGGTGAATAGTATTTTCTAAAGCACAGCATGTCTCTCCTAAGAAAGGAAGTACCCATTACGGTCTTGCTGAATAGGACCTACAGGAACTTTCTGAAGTATATCTTCTGGGGCCTGAGAATCGTGAGACAGACTAGCTGTCCAGACACTTCCCAGATCCCAAAGAGTGATTTTTCTATTCAGAAGTCTTTACCCAGATCCCCTTCCTTGGAACTACCATCTAGCATTTGCAATCCCTCTTTTTCTGCTAATCCTGAAGTTCCTGAGGAGGCTGCTGTCCAAGAACTTTACTGTCACCCTGATAATTATACTAACCCTGCAGACCATGGTTTGCCCTTCTGATGGATCTTAGTGCATGCCTGCATGTGTTTGGCAGCCAGTAACTCCCCCTCTGTTGTCTGAAGGGGAAGCATTCTATCCTGCTCATCTGGCTGTGGCAGTATGAAAGTTGAAAGGCAAGGGTAACAGGAGCTAGGTTGTTCTCCTAAAGTAATCCGAACCCTACAAGTTTCCAGGAAATTGTCCAAAAAATGTATTATTCCAAAATCGGAGACAGCTTCTCAGCCTTCCCAGTAGGGTAAGGTTTTGACTCCTGTAGTCAAAACGTTACCCAAACACTGTCTTTCAGACCAGGCTGGATCTGGGGCTCAGCCAGAGTTCCCTAAAAGTACAAGTATCAGCCATCTCAGCTTTCACCTGGAAAAAGTGGGTGTCTGAGCATTTAGTGGAACACTTCATGAGAGTGGTCCTAAAATGTTGTCCCCTATGAAGAAACAAGTTTCCCCAGTGGGATTTAACTCTGGTCCTGGATTTCCTCACCCGAACACCTTTTGCACTGACAGAAAACTGTACCCTGTGGGTAATCACTTAGAAGGCAGTATTTTTAGTTGCCATAACAACAGAAGGCAGATAATTGGAACTGCAAGTTCTGCGGGGGGGGGGGGGGGGGGGGCAACAGAGCCTTATGTCTTGTTTTTTTCCAGACAGGGTGGCCAGTGCCACTTCATGTACACTGCACAGTGCCGAAATGCACTTTTTAGAAAGCTCATAGTCTAGAATTCTGCTAAAGACAGGGGAATGGTCAGTGTCTGAGACCCTAAGAGAGGTGTTAGAGCAACGATTGGCACTTATACACCAAAAGCATACAGTCACCAGAAATCAGTACAAGGTCATTACTTACAAGTCCACAGGACAGCTGCTGCCTTCCAGCTTCCTCTGCACACTGCTCAGTGAGTGAGAAAAATCAATCTCAAGACCAAATCTCTGGTGAAGCCCTGCAGCCAGTTTCAGGTCTCTTCCAGGTCTCCAGCCCGAGATCTCAGAAAACAGCAGCACAATCTACAGCTTACCTCTGAGGGGCAACAGCTCTACTCTATTTATTAGTTCCCCAGCCACCATCTGGGCACACTTCCCAATCAATTTGCTAGGCCCTAATCAATATTCAGGCTAGTTATTTGAATTCTCCCTCCCTAAACTCTAGAAACTTATTTTAGGGGTAGAAGAAAGCGACCAAACTCCAGCCTGTGAAACCCTGAACAGACCAAAATAATTCATGCTCCCTTGATTAAAGAAGGAGACAAAAAATTAAATTAAAGTTCTCACAAAAGTGTCTTATCTCCTTCCTGCACTGTGTCAGGAAAGGTAGCATTAGTAAAACTATAAAAACTATATAAAAAAATGTGTAAGAAACCTCTAACACTCATCAAAATATTCTAATATTCAGTGTTACTAAAAAAAATCACATAAATAAATATATAGTGTTCAGTCCAAAAAATATATATATCCTATATGGAAAAGGAAGCAGCTAGCACTTAAATGCATACACCCACCTGTGCTAAATGCACAACATTTATATAATCTTTATATAGTGCAGCGCTACCACAAACAATTGTGTTCAATATTAAATATACTCAATCCTCTATGTTCGTGTGTGATTCATAAAACTATATTACAACAAAAGATTTAGTTACAGCACAACTGGTATTTGACAGCTTTATGGATACTTTTTTATCTGTGTTTTGGTGTGAAAATGTATTGTCTAATCTCCAATCACCCACATTTAACTAACACTTTAATAGTGTTAAGAATATTAGTAACAACAATTATAATTCCACAAAGTGGGGGTTGGAAATATTAACAGCACAAATGTATTTTGCGCATATAAAGCTTAATAGATGGTAATGAACTTTGATTCCCTTGGCTTCTATTCCCTAAAAAAGAAGGGTTAACAAGCATAACACCATTACACAATAAGAAGCAGAGTTGCCTTTGTTCTTGAGAACACAAAGCAGATGAGATCATACATTAATTCCCATGAGTAACCCCACTCTCCTGCTCAGTCTGTTTTGCTGTGTTTGGATGATTAACTTGGTGGGTGGGGAGGACCTACAGACTCGGGAGCCTTTTTTTCATATTATTGTCTCCCCCTTCACACATCTATTTTCTCCCTGATGCAGCTAAGCTGTTGTGATCACAAAATAAGGAAATTCGTGCCTGTCGTTTCATTTCTTCCATTTCTAACTTGGGTTTTGTTGGAAAGTCATTCTTTTGTTAACATCTACTCTGTTTTATGCCATTTAATCTTTTTTGATTTGTTGGTCTGTTAGTCTATGTGCTTTTTATGTAAAATATTTGGTCTCCTGAGATAGAAGCATTTTCAAACAGTTTCTAGTTAGTTAATTAGTAACTAGCTACAGTATCTATCCATCTATCTATCTATCTATCTATCTATCTATCTATCTATCTATCTATCTATCTATCATAAAAAATTGGAGCAGACTGCATATCAAAACATGTAATTTACTAGCAGGGAAAATAAAACTAATACAACATCAGTTTTTTTTTTTTGTGTGAAACTTTTGGCCTCCTGATTTCGGAGAAAGAAGCATTTTCATATAGTTTCTAGTTCGTTTCTTAGGGGTTTATTTATTTATTTTGGAGAGTGCAAAATCAGTCTCACTTTTGCATAGAAACCAATCAGTTTCTAAGCTCAGCTTGTTCAATTAAGCTTTAGCAATAAAACCTGGAAGCTGAATGGTTCCTATGCAGAAGTGAGACTGATTTTGCAACTAACTAACTAACTAACTAACTAACTAACTAACTAACTAACCATCTTGATGGACTGGAACATACAATTGAATTTTCAATATATTTATTGAAAAAGATACGTTAATATTAATGAATATTAAAAACTGAATATAGCATACAGGAAAACAAGTATTTTATTGTTAAACTCATTAATGCTTAAATTGCATTTACGCCCAATTACTAAAATCTCATATAAGCTTTTTTATATAATTTATAAAGCAATTTTTTATATTTTTTTAAATTTGCAGCTTTCTTTAAAATAAATACCTGGTATTTCTTTAAAATAATACCTGGTAATCCAGCCATGAATGCCCTTTTTCCGGGCACCTCCTGTTGCAGGCTGACAATAACCTATACTTTAGAATATATGATGGGAGGAATGAGTTCCGTTAGGGAACCTCCTAAACTTTTAGACACATAGGGGTTGATTTATTTATTTTTTTGATCAAAAAATTACGACTTTATTGAGCATAATGAACAGGATATTATCACCAAAACGTAATGCAACAGGCACTACGCAAACAAACTTGTGCATTTTACAGACAGGTACAATAAATATACAAAAAAATACAACACGAAACGTGGGATGCAGTGGTCAGCAGAGGAGCCTAAAGGGTATAAAGTGGGGGGGATATTTCCTAGAAAAGACATAGAGACATCTAGTGTAAAGGGCAGCTAATTCTCGGCATTGCAGGTAGAAGCATTCTCCAACCATCTGTCCCATATTTTATTATATTTATGGGGACAGCCCCTATGAGTGTATAGCAGCTTCTTAAGGGGGGAGGGTCATTAATCGCCCTAATCCATTGCTGTAACATGGGGGGGCGCCCTCTCAGCCATGTCCTGGCAATCTGCATCCTGGCCAAAAACAAGGTCTCCTGCAGAAAAATGTTATGGTATTTCTCACCGTCAGGTAAAGAGAGGAGCCCCAGTATGCACTGTCGAGGGCACAGAGACACCGGGGAGCCCATGCGGTCGTGAAGAAACCGGACCACCTGTGCCCAGTATCCCTGTATGGTCGGGCAGGCCCACAGTAGGTGATAAAAGGATGCATTTGGGGAAGCACAGCGGGGACAGTTGGGGTCGTAATCAGGTCTGTATTTAGCGATGCGCTGAGGTGTAAGATAGGATCTGTGCAGGATGTAGAGGTGGGTAAGGCGGTCCGTGAGTCTAGGTGACATAAGCTTGTGATTCGACAGGGCTTCATCCCAATCCGCATCCGACACCGCACCCAGATCTCCCTCCCACCGAGAGCGCACCTGGTAGGCCACGGTCAGGGCGGTGGGGGATAGAAGGTAGGTATACAGCTGTGAGATTAGCTGTCGATGATCGTCACCCAGCACTAGGTCAACCACTGCTGGGGTCTCAACCCTCGGAATACGGTCAGCAAACTGGGTTTGGAGCGCGTGTTGGAGTTGGACATAGCGAAATAGCATGTGATTGGGTAGGGCGTAGGCATCTTTGAGGGCCTGGAAGGATTTGACCACCCCATTAGAAACCACCTGTGACAGATAGACGACACCCCTATTCACCCATAACCCGGGATCCGGGAGAAGGGCCAGTTCTGGTAGCTCGGAATTGTTCCAGAGGGGTGTGTGAGAGTGGGGAGAGGGGGCCTGCCCTAGGCGCATAGTAAGCCGCCAGATTCTACAATGATGAAAGAGCAGAAGGTGTCTATCTTTAGGGAGGGGCGGGAGGCGGGAGTTACAGAAAAGCAACTGGAAAGGGTGAAACAACGGGCCTGGGGCCTGTGAACACACTAGGGTGGTGTAGCGGACTCTATCTGTTTGGTTGAAGTGAAAAAAATGGGAGAGTTGAGATGCTATATAATAGAGGAGGAGGTCAGGCAGGGCGGCACCGCCCAGGGTTGATGGGCATTTTAGGACCCGCCACGGCAGCTTGTGTCGGGACGAGCCCCAAATGAACGTGTTAAGGATAGACTCCATGGCTTTAAATAAATGGGGAGGGAGGTATAACGGTGCCTGCCAGAAAACATAAAGAAGCTTGGGAAGGATTATCATCTTAACTAAATTTATTCGGCCCATCACCCCTAGGGGGAGACAGGACCAGACTTGAGTTTTGGATTTTAGGACCATAGGGGTTGATTTACTAAAGGGAAATCCACTCTGCTCTACAAGTGTACTGCAAGTGCACTTGAAAGTGCATTTGTAAGTGCAGTCGCTGTAGATCGCTGTAGATCTGAGGGAAAATTAGGGAAAGCTCTGCTGATTTTATCATCCAATCATGTGCAAGCAAAAATGCTGTTTTTTTATTTTCCTTGCATGCCTCTCTCAGATCTACAGTGACTGCACTTGAAAGTGCAATTGTAGTGAAAACTGGATTTTCCTTTCGTAAATAACCACCATAGTGTCTGGTACCACATCCTTGAAACGTTGTATTAAAAAACCTTAAATAGGCTTTTATAGGTACCACGTATGTACAAAAAGTCAATATTTTATTTACCAAATGTTAAAAAACATATAATACACATGTGAACATCGCAAGTACATGAATTTGTATTATATGTTATCATTCATCATCACCTCCCCATTGGGCAATGGCTTGTGTTGTGTAACTTCAACGCATTTCACAGGCCGACACCAGCATCCAGGGAGGACATTTTGTCTACCTCTGAGGCAGTTTACTATATAGAGATCTTTATGGACCATATAATGGTAGACTGACAAAAAGTAACCAAAATTTGGACAAATATCACCTAGGATACCAGCCTGATCCCTTATGCAGGATTTGTAGTAAACAGGTTTTTTGGAAGAAACGATTAATTCCTCCCTGGGGATTGCAATTGATGGTGGTGGGTATTACTACTCTTCATGAATTGTGTACGTGTAAAATACAGAGCTTGACTGTAGATACATACCTGATGAAGCAGGCAGGGACCAGTGAAACGCGTCAAAGTTACAGCAAGCATTGCCCTATGGGGCGTTAATGAATAATAATATATAATACAAATTCATGTGCTTGCAATGTTGACATGTAACACTATGGGGGTTATTTACAAAAGGCAAATCCACTTTGCACTTCAAGTGCAAACTATAAGTGTAAAATGCTATTGAAATTGCACTGAACATGCACTTGGAAGTGCAGTAGCTGTAGATCTGAGGGGGACATGCAAGGAAAATAAAGAACAGCATTTTAGCTTGCACATGATTGGATGATAAAATCAGCAGGGCTTCCCCTCATTTTAGATCTACCCCTCAGATTTACAGTGACTGCACTTCCAAGTGCACTTTCAGTGCAATTTCAAGTGCACTTTGCACTTTTAGTTTGCACTTGTAATGCAAAGTGGATTTGCCTTTCGTAAATAACCCCCTATGTCTTTTTATGTGTTTTATGTTTTTTAACATAAATAAAATATTGACTTTTTATACCAACGTGGTACCTATAAAGTCCTTCATTTTCTAGTTAGGGTTTTTTTTTGAATACCATATACTTGTCTCCGGGTTACATTGCCTATATGTTGTGGTTTAAATGCACAATAAAAGAAAAGTATGGCCAAAGTTTTTTTTGGTTTGAAGTACACATTTGCTTTACCAGAATCATCTGACAGTGGGGCTAAAGTCCGCTGTCTGCTGACTTTACAGAGCTGTTTCTGCCTCTGGAAAGATCCCAACCATATTATCGGGATCCACCCAGCTGCCTGACTGCCAGCTCGCTACTACTCTCAGCATGCAGCTGAGAGCCAAAGCCAGTTGTGCCCCCTCTCCAGCCCATACCAGGCCCGAGAAGACCAAAAACTGAGAGATTAGCAGTTATGTGATCACCCAGTTCTCAGTGTTAAAGGGGTCATGGGACAGCTTCAACATCACACCAGTGCAGCAGCATTGAGGTGAGTATATGTGTTGTTTGTTCTATACCTCAAATGCCTCCTTCAAGCAGACATTATAACTCTCAGGTCATCCACTCTGAGAAATTCCATTTAGCTAACGCTGGAGTACCTGCAGACAAGAGGTGGCTGCAAAGAGACTACAGAAGATTAGTACCACTGAGATGCAACAAAGGACAAAAAAAAGGTGAAAACTAAAATTTGATTAAACGAAGACAATTTATGACACACCAAATACTAAATATTGATCATAAGGATTCCGGACGCTGCACTTCCAAAAATCCTTTTATTGAAGCTTCATATGACAAGCGGTTGACAGATGGAGCAGGGGACAAAGAGGTAGACGCCTTTTGCACAAATGTTAGCGCTTAGTCATTATCTATTGGAACTAGTCACTAGGGATGGACCTGAGTCCTATCCCAGGGGACATGTATCATGTATCAATGCAAAAAAAGTTTTAAAAACAGCGTTTTTTTTCAGGAGCAGTGATTTTAATAATGCTTAAAGTGAAACAATAAAAGTGAAATATTCCTTTCAATTTCGTACCTGGGGGGTGTCTATAGTATGCCTGTAAAGTGGCATATTTTTCCCATGTTCAGAACAGTCCCTGCACAAAATTAAATTTCTAAAGGAAAAAAAGTCATTTAAAAATACTGAAGGCTATAATAAATTGTCTATGGATAAATCAAAAGTGCTAATTTTAAAGCCTTATATGCATGGTATTGTCATAAAAAGTGTTTGGGGACCTGGGTCCTGCCCCAGGGGACATGTATTAATGCAAAGAAAAGTTTTAAAAACATCCGTTTCTATGGTGTCTATAGTATGCCTGTAAAGTGGCACATTTTCCCCATGTTTAGAACAGTCCTTTTCTAAAGGAAAAAAATACATTTAAAAGTACTCGCGGCTATGATTGTCGGTCCTGACAATACAGATAAAAGTCATTGAAAGAAATGGCATGGGATTCCCCCAGTCCATTACCAGGCCCTTTGGGTATGAATATTAAGGGGAACACCATGCCAACATTAAAAACAATGGCGTGGGGGTCCCTCTTCAGGGCTGGTATGAATTTTAAGGGGTACCTTGCGCCAATTTTTTTTTTAAATGCCGTGGGCTCCTTATCTGAGCATGCAACCTGGCAGGCTGCAAGAAAAGAAGGGGGGCAAGAGAGCACCCCCCTCCTGTATGGGCTTATCGGAATCTGGAATCCCCTTTAACAAGGGGTTCCCAGTTCCTGGCCTCCCCCGTGTGAAAAGAAAATGTGGTACAAATGTACCCCTACCATTTCACAAAAAGTGTCAAAATGGTACAAAAGACAAGACACAACTTGGGTGACTCAGGTGACAGTTCTTTTATAACTGAGGGCAGGGCCACACTGTGACGTTCTCGGGTAACCCTGCCCCTCTCTGACACACGGGGACTTCCCAATGGCTTCCTTGTGGTGTCAGAGGGGGCTGGGCCACATGATTACATAACTGGGTGGCCCCCCTCTGACGCCCCGGGAAAGCCATGGGGAAGTTCCCCGTGCATCAGAGGGGGTGGGGTCACCCGGATATGTCACCATGTGGCCCCACTATCAGTTATAAAAGAACTATCACCTGAGAGGAAGGTCATTGTGCGGGTGCCTCCCGTGGAGGTGGATCGGCGGCGGTGTGCGGGGGTTTTTTTTCCGGTCCATCGGCGGAGTGAGAGAAGAAGACGAATGGACTTCGTGGGACATTTTTATTTTTTAATAAAGGTCCCCAAACACTTTTTATGACAATAACTTGCATATTAACCCTTAAAATTAGCACTTTTGATTTTTCATGTTAATGTCCCATAGACTTTAACAGTGTTCTGGCGGCTTTCGAATTTTCCCACGAACAGCGCATATTGTTCTATGTTCTGCAGAACACACAAACAACCAAAGTTTGTCCCAAACGTATGCTCGGGCTGAACCGTTCTCCCATCCCTACTTAGGTTACAGGTGAACTAACCAATTAAAATTAGTACTGGCGTACTGGTGTTACAAAGAAAATCATCTGTTCTCAACATCAACTTCATTGTGTGTATACATATATACATGTTTTCTATTATTTTGTGCATGTTTTTGTAACTATACTATGATTTTGACTGATGTGTCGAGTTTGCTCTGAGTTCATTTGGTATATCAAATTTTTTCTGGCAGTGGATTTGGACCGAACTCTTTACATCAGATTTCAGTGTAAGTACCGTGTATTCTAGCCGGGTTTTCTTTGTAACACCAGCTGAGTACTAATTTTAATTGATTAGTTCACCTGTAACCTAATGATGACACATTAGAGCAGTATATGCAAAAAAAGAAAATCCCTATTGGGTGGACTTTGAAGGCACGTACAACCGTATAGTAGAATACAAAACTATATTTTTATTGGTACAATATCTATATATACGTGATCACAAAAAATAAACACAGAATAATACAAAACAATTAAAAATAAGAAAACAATGTTTATATTGCAGAGTTGAGCACCCATACATAGTACAGTAAACCCCAACACTCGTTACCCTACGCATTTCAGAGGGATTGTACACTCCATCAGGGGAGAGTGTAGATTATGTAAAACAAAGTTCTAGTAAAAAACACAAATGACAGGGTATTAGGGAAAGAAACGGACATATAAGTAATACAAATTAATCAAAAGAATACAACAATAGTAATGTAGTTCCCAATACTTACATAGCAAAATCTGCAAATATGGACATATGATATCTTATGGATTAAAAGCAATGAAGTCGAACAGTCCGGTGATATGGCTTTCCAGTCAGTGTATTGGGCCTCACATATATAACTCAGTAGCTGATGAATTGCAATAATTGGAAAGATTTCAACAGGATTAGAAGGCCCTGTAGGAATCCTCCCTCCTCTACTCCAAAAATAGTAGAGTGGCACTGGGAAAAGTATCAATAAAAAATATATTTTTTTATATATAGGAAATTCTTCTCAATAAAGTGCGTAGTATATTGAAAAAAAATATATATATATATCTTTATTATTATTAAACACATATATACCTGCAGGGTAGAGCCCTTGATGCAAAAAATAAGCAGCTAAGAGAACCCGGTTTCAAAGATGGGTAGTTTAGTAGATCTAAGAAGGGTAGATGTGATGATATCAATAGAATGTATAAAACCCAACAAAAGAGCAGAGGATAGAAAACTGCAAGAAATTACCTGAAGATTACAGGCGAAGCAGAGCCACCAGCATGTCCGTTCGGCGTCCCACAGCTAACAGCTGTAGAATGCCGACGGACCTTTTGTCTGGGGCTAAGGCTAGGTTCACACTATAGCGATGCGGGAACGCCGCGAATCCGCTGCGTTTTCCCGCATCGCATGACTCCCGCCGGCAGTTCACACTGCCCTATGCGGACGGCTGGGAGTGTCAATGATATGTTAATGACACCCCCAGATCCGTCCGCATATCGCAGTGCGATCTGCAAACTCGCACAGGAATCGGATCGCATGGTGTGAACACCCATGCGATCCGATTCTGCTGCGGACCAAAAAAAGGGTCCCGTGCGAGTTTGCTGCGGGAGCGATGCGAATTCAGCCATACTATCTGTATGGCTGAACTCGCATTGCTACGGAGATCGGATGTGATTTGCACTGCAGTGCAGTGCGAATCACATCCGGATCTCCCCCCGCAGCAGTGTGAACCCAGCCTTAAGAATAAGTGTCTCTCCAAACAGCTAGCGCACAGCTGATTGCGGCAGCTGATGGAAAGGAGGGAGAGAACAGGTCACAGGCTGGCACGCCCCCTGAGCGGTGAGAGCACGGCGCTGTCCACAGAGAGCATGCGCACCGGAGCGGGACCCCACCCATTCCACCCACAACACACCAAGCTTCCCCAGCAGACAGCGCATGTCCGCTGGAGTCGCACGATTGAGTGCAGCCAGCCTGGGATACGCCGGCTACTATCCCCATACACGCCGCCAAAGGGGGAGAAAGCCTCCCTGCCAGCTTTGTGTGCCGTGTGATCTCGCCACTCCAACCCAGGCCAGAGGAGGGGGAAACACACAGGGTGCAGCATAAAGAGACGAATAAATAGAGGATAGACACCATGAGGGGAATGAAAAAAAAAATGGATACATTAAGAAAAAATGAATGAATGATAGAAAAACGAAAGAAAAAGTTACAAGAAAAAATTTAATAAAATTATTAGGTCGTAAGTAGAAAATAGCAAAAATAATGACATAATGTAAAAAATTAGAGCAATATATAGGTGATTGTGGTGACTAGTTCCAATAGGTAATGACTAAGCACTAACATTTGCATGAAGCGCTTCTACCTCTTTGTCCCCTGCTCCATCTGTCAACCACTTATCATATGAAGCTTCAATAAAAGGATTTTTGGAAGTGCAGCTGTCCGGAAACATTTCCTTATGTTACACAGCATGCGAGCTGGGCAAGCACCTGACTAGTGTGTGTGGGAATTAACCAGAGACTCACTCACCTGGAGCGGCTTTTCTTATTTCATTAAATATTGATCAGTTATGATTTACATCTACATAATTTCCCGGGACAAAATATTTCCAGGCCAAATCTCCAAAAATAGCAACAATACCTAAGTCAGCAATATGCTGACAATTGCTGTGTGCAATTTTTCATTTAACCACGTCCTTCCCCATATGATGTCTTCAGCTTCCCGGCCGTCTAGGGGGCGCATGCGCGTGTGCCACGTCACTCAGAAGTCGATCCGTGTCCCCGGTGGACAAAATGTCTGCCAGGCACCCGCGATTGCTGGTAACAGAGCTGGGATGTGGATCTGTGTGTGTAAACACACAGATCCATGTTCTGTCAGGGGAGATGAGACCGATCGTGTGTTCCCAGTACAGAGGGTACAGAGTCCTTTCCCCCTACAGTTAGAATCTCTCCCTAGGTAACACATTTAACCCCTTGACTGCCAGTGACATTTATACAGTAATCAGTGCATTTTTATAGCACTGATCACTGTATAAATGTGAATTGTCCCAAAATAGTGTCAAAAGTGTGACTGTGACATTGCGTATGTCCGCCATGTCTGCAAATAGTGTAATTCCGTTTTTTATAGAAAAATAAAAAATAAAAGTACAAAACTCACATGTGTACAGTAGTTTAAGCGCTTATCAAGATAAAACACGATTGCAGTAGCGTCCAAAAAGCCAGGGTTAACTTCTATTATTTTATGTTGTATATAAGCCCGTATTGTAAAAACATATTGGACCTCTTTTAAAATTGTGAAACATCACCTTAGGGGAGCAGCTATCAGCTACAGAGAATTTAGCACCGACTATACCTTTCCCGGAAGACAAAGAAACTCTTCCGGGTTAGTCTATTTTGTAGCCAATGCTGGGAAAGACAACAATTGGCGCGAACGTGAATACGTTCGCTTTGGTCATCTCTCAGCCAATCAGTAACTGAACGTATTGTCGATCAGCAAAGAGGCTGTCCTCCGCAGCCGGAAGTGAGGTAGATACGATCACCTCACCTCCGGACTAAGTGGAGCGCAAATGGACGTGAGGTGGAACGCACCGCACAATGACCATAATAAGGCCATCTCCCACAGAGCGGAAGTGAGGTGAACATAGTCACATCACTTCCGAAATGTATGGAGCGCAAACGGACATCGGGCGAAACGCAATGCCTAACGGGGTTGAAATAACTTTATTTAATTACGGCAATAACACGAAATAAATCACGTATATTTCCAAGAATGTCACATTCCAATGCTGGGTTACATACATTTCACAGAACATCATAATAGATGAGTGCATATATCAAACACCATATCTATATAGGCAGGTATTAACCTAGTATCAAAATACCAAAAGAAATAAACATTGATGTGAAAAACAACAATTATATTGCTTTTAATGGGCTGGCATAAGAATTTGAACATCTATAGCTATATAATCTATGAAGTAGCCATTTATATGGAACTAAGCTACCATAAATATATTTTCCATAACTTCAACACCATTTATGTATTATACAGTATTAGACGTACATAAGAAGCACCCTAATGATGCTGCCATATGTCCATCTCTAACATGGCAGCATCTAAAGAGTTAACCATTATGTGAACACAAAAATAGATTAAATCATCTTCACAAAACTGAAGACGATGTAACTCCTGTATAGCCATCAACGAGCAAGGCATAATAGCCCAGATATTAGTTTTAACAGATATGCTCATAAAGCATTTATTCTGATATGAAAGTTACCATCGTAATAGAGCACTCGGTTAGACATGAATGTCACTGTCTTATCCCTCATTGATAAACGCGTTAATATCCCACTCCACATTTAATCCAAAGGGGGAGTAGGATTTAATCTCGTATATCCAGTAAGTCTCCAATCTGGACACGCCCCTGGTCATAGCACCCCCCCTCCATGGTGGTGTGTATTTATCAATGACCAGAAACTGTGTTCCAGCGGGGTCACTGTTGTGGTACTCTTTAAAATGTCTCGGAACCGTATGTTTTGAATCTCTGCTTTTTATGAGAGCTATATGCTCTCCTACCCTAATTGCAAAAGTTCTAGTTGTTCTCCCCACATACTGTTTGCCACATGGGCACGTGATTAAGTACACTACGTATTTAGTATCACAAGTACAGAATGGTTTGATGGTATATGTCCTGTTGGTAACAATTTATGTAAATTCGGTTGTTTTAAATCTCCCAGATATGTTGTGCCTACATACGACACATTTCTTACATGGAAAAAATCCCGTCATATTATGAAAAATTGCATGTCTCTTTGGCCTAAAATTGCTATTACCTAGCAATTTTTTTATTTGCAATTTATTATAGCTCACAATCTGGAAGGGAGATGTTTGAAAAAAGTTACCATTTTTATGTAATTTACTTTTCCTGTTGTATTTGACTTGGAATGTGTAATTTATAAAGGAGGACTTCTTTGTCCACTGTAGCACGCTCAATTGTAATGAGACAATATTATCTGTATCAGTCATCCCAATGACAGGCTATTACAGGAAGAACTGACTTGATTATTTGTACTCATTCCAGACTTCTAGCATGAAAACTGTTGGCTGTTGATGACTACTGCAATAGAAGACATACTGAGCACTCACCAGGCAACCCTTGCATAATAATTCATAATAATGATTAGCTTTATCTGTTAAATGGTTTACTAGTCTTGGCTCATCCATTATTTGGCTCACTAGCTTTCATTCAAGTATGCCTACAGGGACCCAAGCTAACATAATTGCTGGTAGCATTTTTTTTTTGATAAATCTCAAGAGGTGTTTTGCTACTAGTGATGAATGAACTGGCCTGGGTTCAGATCACTGGATATTCTCAGAACCCAGCTTGAAATCAATGACCCCTGAACATACTACCCAAATTCCAATGTGGTCTATGGAAGCCTAATCTTGGTATTTTTTTGACGACTTTTCAAGGCCAATTTGCATGCTATTATTGAACAAAAGAGTAGCTGGGTACTGCCTTGGGGGACATATAGTGTACCAATGCAAAACATTTATTTTTAAAATACATTTCTGCAAGGAGCCAGTCTTTAAATGCATAGCTCACCTTTACCAAACAAGAACTGCCTACTATACAGAGAAGGGATGTCTGTAGATAAAAGCAATTTGTGCTGCTTTGACCAAAGTTGAATAAAGCCCTTGCTACTGGGGTAGGCCATTTACATACCTCATGAAGCCTGATTGAAAAACTCCCAGGACTTTGCTATCAACTCTGCTAAGAGAATCCCAGCTGTTATGCCCTGAACACATGGTCGGACATTCCGACGACAAAATCCGTCAGATTTTTTCAGACGGATTTTGACCCAAACTTTCCTGCATATACACGGTCGCACAAAGTTGTCGGAATTTCCAATCATTCAGAATGAGGTGACGTACAACACGTACGATGGGACTATAAACGGGCCAGTAGCCAATAGCTTTCGTCTCGTAATTTATTCTGAGCATGTGTGGCCCTTTGTGCGTTGGAATTGTCTACACACGATTGGAATTTAAATGATCACATTTTGGATCCAGCTCTCGAATTTTAGATTCAGCTCTCAAACCGTGTCGGAAATTCCGACTTAAAAAGTCCAATGGAGCCCACACACGATCGGATTTTCTGACAACACAATCCGATCGCACATTTTCCATCGGAAAGTCAGACCGTGTGTACAGGGCATAACTGTTTACTTTCACCATCACAGGAGAAAGCTCTAATTCAATCCTCCTCACACGTGATTTCTCTTCTCTGATGCAGTAGCTATGAGCTCAGCATTTGAGATCTGGCTTCTGTGATGGTGAAGGTAAACAGTAACTGCTAGGCTTCTCTTAGCAACATCCTCTGTTTTTTCCCAGCCAGGCTTCATGACGTAAATAAATGGCCTAAACCTATAACAAGAGCATTATTTTACCTAAGTCAAAGCTACACAGTTTGTTTTTATCTACAAATACCCTCTATCTACATAAACAGTTTTTGGCAATGAAATAGAAATGTAACTTTTTTTTTTTTTTAAAGCATCACCGTTTGTGTTTGTGTAGCAATTATATTGTATCACATATATCAAAAATAATTTAGCTATTTTTAAAAAAAGCTATTCATTTGTTGCCAGAGATAACACACACACACACACACACTTACATTTCATTAATTAAACAGTTTACAATGCTGAGCAATCAATGGCCAGGGAGTGTTATAGCTAATGTATGTAGGCACAATGGAAGTCAATGCCATGTCAAAAAGAAGATAATACTTCGAGCTGGATGTGAGGTGTCATTGATTGAATGATTTACAATAGGAATTCCTTTTTCTGTGCACACAATGTACTACATGCACAAAGCCACATAGGGGAGGTGGAGTCGTAGACGTTGCTGCACAGGTCATCTCTGTAAACTATGTATTTATTCTGTGACCTTCAATGTTGCAGCGATGCCCTTATCGTGCTTCAAAGGCACACGCAGATGCCTCACATCACATAAATGCATCTTTCCATTGTCACTTTTTATAGATTTTATCTTAGTATATTTTTTATCTACATACTGTATTAGCCACATCTTACTAAACTTGGAACAATGGATTAATATGATAAGAGAAAGACAGATAGATAGATAGATAGATAGATAGATAGATAGATAGATAGATAGATAGATAGATAGATAGACAGATAGATAGATAAATAAACATAAAATATCCTTATGATAGTATTGCTAGCTGCAATGCTGTCATGTTATATCTCTTTCATCAATAGTAGACAGTATGCAGTATAGTAGTAATTATTTTATTATGACTATCCTGATATGAAGACCTGCATATTTAATCTCACTATTATACCGCGTACACACGATCGGATTTCTCGCCGGAAAAAAATATGAAGACTTTTCTGATGGGATTCCACTCAAGGTTGCCTTGCACACACACGGTCGCGCAAAAGTTTGCTGAAATTACGACCACCAAGAATGCGGTGACGTACAACACTACGTCAAGCTGAGAAAATGAAGTTCAATGCTTCTGAGCATGCGTTAAATTGTTTCTGAGCATGCATAGGAAATTTTGCACGCCGGAATTACCACAGATGATCGCATTTTCGGATAGGAACTTTTCCCGACCGAAAAATTGAGAGCATGCTCTCAATCTCTTGCTGGCTGGAATTCCACCAGCTAAAGACTGATGGAGCATACACACGGTCGCATTTTCCAACAAAAAACTCTCATCTGTCTTTTGTGGCCCAAAATTTCCGATTGTGTGTGCAGGGCATTAGACCCACTAACTATTCCCAACACATGTGGAGCCTCCCTCATTTTTCACCCTTCTGACATAGACAGGCCAAATGTTATTTGCAGTCTTTCAGTATCCCTGGTTTGATGATATTTCCTGCTCATTCTTTAGAGCAAGGCTTAATCTCTATCAAGGACACCCACAAAGAACACACAATTTTGAAGTAACTCTCTTCTATACTCAACAACCATGTAGCTGTTGCCTTTATCTTTCCAAGCCAGTCAAGACCCTCCAGAACTGCCATGGCCAAGTGCAGATTTTGCAGGTCTGCAAGTATTTCTTCATAAAGGCAAGCATTACTTGCAACCTATTGGCCTGTGGAGGTGTTCTACTTGTTGCAAGTTGGGTAAGCACAATGCTTTTGCAGCAATGATTTTAAGGAGGGATTGGTTACCTGACACATCCCCAGCCATCTGTCACCAGATCATCACAGTGTAACCACATACACACATAAGGTATGCAGAACAAAAATATGGTGGTGAGAGTACCAGCACATAAGGACCAAACAGCAGACTACAGGCAAGTAACCTGGTCTGGGTGCCCAAACCTAGCAATGCCAATGGCTCTCTATATCCTACATGGCATTGACTGGCAATGACTATTTTTGGCAATACTCAGATTGATTGCATTACTATAAGAATTATGCCGTGCATAGGTAGACAAATATGGAAGTTGCTAATTGCATTTTAAAAATAACAACTCTTCCTGTAGCATATTAAGGGGTTGCTTGTATTCTTTATCCATGCAGCCTAATATTTTTTTCTTAACCACTTACTTAGTCAGATCTCTTTATCTTTCAGGCAATGTCACCTAGAATATTTTCTCATATTTCTTTATATTTATTTACCATCTTATCTGCCTCACTCTGATGCTTTGACCGGAAATTTGGTTGTATATCAATAACTGCGAAGGCTTTGTAAATACAAATGGCAAAAATGAAGCTGATACACATGTTGCAAAGAAAATGCAGCTTATATCTAGAACCTTTACTTTGCATCTACTGTATGTACAGCTTTACAGCTATACAGTTCAATCAATAAACTATGCCAGTTATTTAAACTCTGTTTGTTACTGTATCCCATGACAATTTTCTCCTAAAATGAGAGTTTACAAAAATGGATGCAGTTTAGGGGTGGAACATTTTCTGAAAAAAAATTCTGAAAACATTTTCGGAAATGTGAACTTAACTTATCTAAATCCAAAAACAAAGAAAAAAAAAAAACTCAGTATCTACCACTGAAAGTTTTTTTTTTATTGTAGCTGTTTTATAAGTTAACAAAATACCTGTTGATCCTTCCAGAAATCCTTTAAGCTAATAACTTCCTGTGCACTCTAGCTGTGCTGACATTTATCAAGTACAGTTATCTGAGGATTTCAAATCTAGATCTCTCCATGTTATGTATAGGGTATGAGAAGATATGGATTTCTTCGTTCTTAATCCTGTCCTGTTTCAGTTAGATCAGAAAGCCACAAAACTGAAATGGCCAGATGGACCAAGTGAAGTACCTCTGTCCCTGCCTAACCCCCCCCCCCCCCCCCCGGGGATCAGGGTAAGGTCCTTCCCTAGTGGAGGACCAGTGTAACACCCGTTGCACGTTTTGTGCCACTCCTTATGTGTGTGCACTTTTTTTGGCACCGGGTGGAGTTTTTGGGTGTGTTTCACACGCCACTGGCTCTTCAAGAAAAATAAATATATTTTTGTCCTCCTTTCCATCTGCAGTGTGGAGATTATGTGGCACTCTTGTGATGCTGGATTTTACAGCCCCTTTACAGCCCTTCTGACCAGGTTAGCCAGGAGGGCTGACTTGGAGGCATTGACAGCATGCATTGAAGGACCTTGCAAGTGGGAATTCGAGAAATGAAAGCCATAGATGGTGTAATTTTCTTTCTTGCAGCCACATTATATTTTCCCAGATGCTGGGCCCTGTCATTGTTGTGGGGCCCAAAACAGCTGTCTCATACTTGCCAACTATCCAGGCTTAAATTCCCTTATCCCTTGAAGTTTTATTCCCGTGCTGTGTCCTAATATCTGTGTGAAGTGCTGGTACTAATGCTGCCCAGCTCTGCCCTATTGTCGTGTGCAAGTGACTCACCTGCAGACCCTGTGTTTACATATAAATAGCCAGCATTCATATGTAAATAGCAGCGACAATACTAAGTAAATAGCTGCGGCTGGCGGCATTGCTATGTAAATAAAGGTGGCATTCCTATGTATATCATGCTCCCCTGCTGTGAGGAGGTGATGTGCTGTAGCCTCTAGCAACTAATCAGTGAGCCGTAACGTGTGCTGTAACCTCTAGCAAACAGTCAGTAAGCAGTAATGATATGCTGTAACTGCTAGCAACCAATCGCAATTGCTGCCTGATCTGATACAGAAAACTGATTTTAGGTCTAGCTGCCATTTATTGTATGTCTCAGAGTAGGTGGAGAGGGAAATTGCATGGGGGGGGGGGGCAAGAAAATTTTTGCCCAGGGCCCAATCTATATTAAAGACGGCCCTGAACTCATGTTACTTTCATCAGATGCAGAGAAGGTATTTTATTATGTTGACTGGACTTTTTTGCAAGAGGTGCTGAAACACTATACTCCAATTTCCCCTGAAAAGATGGACTGGTTGATACACTTCTTCCAAAAATTCTTTAATATCAGCATGTAGCAGGATGCAGGGTATAAGCTACAGACATGTTGTATAGGTATCCCAAAATGTTATATTAATTCTACCCTTAGATTGCTGCTACGTGTTAAAGATGTGGGGAGGGCGAGAAATCCCTTCTAAAGATCTTCAGGCTTGCTCCAAACATGGACCCTAAACCCAGAGTAGTTAACAAACCATCATGTCCCACCAAACCCCGTGTAATTCCTTCTCCATCACAACTTCTATCCAAGGAATACCTGCAAACAATCTGTTCTTATTTATTGAATTAATGCCACCAGGGTGTATACCAACATTAGGGTGTACAGATGCATCCTACTATAAAACAGTGGTTTGCTTGGATTAACAACATCAAGCACATGGTCAATGTTACATCTGTGTTTAGGAAACTGAAGTGCCCTTCAGACAGAGGTGGTTCTACTAGTTATGCCGCGTACACACGAGCGGACTGTATGGCATACTTAGTTCGTCATACAATCCGACGGACAGTCCGTCGCACTTTCCACTGAACGGACTTGACCACACACGGATACCCAAACAGTCCGACGAAAGCTTGCGCGATGACGTACAGCACGTACGACGGGACTAGAAATAGGAAGTCCAAGACACAGCAAAGCACCCTTTGGGCTCCTTCTGCTGACTTTGCGTTAGTAGAAGTTTGGTTAGAGACGATTCGCGCTTTTCAGACTTCAGCTTAATTTGTCCGTTTTCTGCGGCGCAGTCTGCCTGTGAGGTTTGTATCTGTCTTTCGGTACGCATGGATCAGTTGGTACCTGTTGTTAGGCGCTTCTGGTCCGCTCATTTCTGGGTTTCAGGTCGTTCTTCATAGGTCTGGCTGTTCTTCAGTGCGTTCAGTTAAGCTTGTTTGTCCAGCCGACCGTTTCAAAGCCATGGAGAGTGGACGTACTCGTTCGCGAGTTCGTGCTATATGGGGGCTTGGTGTTGGGGTTAATACTTTGACCCGAGTCCAGTCTGTGAACAGGCCGAGGAGGAGTTCATGGACAAAGAATTGGTTGCGCCAGCGCGACCAATTCTCGCATATGCCTTTACTCCGTGAGATCCGTGAGAATAATCCTGATGATTTCAGGAATTATCTCAGGATGACGGACCCCGTTTTTCACCATCTGCTGGCTTTGCTGACCCCTTATATCAGCAGGCAGGATACCTACATGCGGCAAGCCATCACTCCGGAGCAGAGGCTCGTCGCCATGTTGCGCTACTTGGCGACAGGGAGAAGCCTTCAGGACCTAAAGTTCTCTACAGGCATCTCCCCCCAGGCTCTGGGGATCATTATTCCAGAGACCTGTTCTGCCATTATTCGGGTCCTGCAGAAGGAATATATGAAGGTAAGTTTGTTCTTTTAATATTGCATTATATGCATTGTATGTTTGTATTAATTTCATCATGACTTTTAATATCCATGACAGGAATATGTTGTGAATGCCCCCTTTATATGAATGCATGCAATTGTTTTTTTGATGTATTTTTTTTTTTTCTGTCATTTTTTTTAGAGCTTTTACCTTTTTGTGTCCCACGTGCATATTTGCTTTCACTAACGTCCCCAGCATGCAATCCTGGGCCCCTATACACCCACAGCCGAGACTGTTTTTCTCTAATTCATATTGTCAGCTCCATTGTACTGTTTTACTGCCCCCCACCCTTTGTATACTCTTTGTATACACCCTTTGTGTATATATATATATATATATATATATATATATATATATATATATATGGATTGTATACTCATTAATTAGGCCCCCACCCCACTCAAATTGGTTGCAGGAATTGTATACTCATTAATTAGGCCCCCACCCCACTCAAATTGGTTGCAGGGATTGTATACTCATTAATTAGGCCCCCACCCCACTCAAATTGGTTGCAGGAATTGTATACTCATTAATTAGGCCCCCACCCCACTCAAATTGGTTGCAGGAATTGTATACTCATTAATTAGGCCCCCACCCCACTCACCCACCTAACTTATGTCCCCTGGTCCATCAGAGGGCTGAGTAATCTGTGAATTGGGCCATCTATTTGTTTTTTTTGCAGAAAAACATTTTCAATATTTATGTTTAACTGCTGTTCCAAAATGTTTTTGAGTTTTATTTGTTATGAATTGTTTTGATTTAATGACAATTTTTTTATTTTTTCCTGTGTTTGACTCCCCAGTTTCCTTCCACGCCACAGGAATGGCAGACTGTGGCTTCCCAGTTCGCTGCCCGTTGGGACTTTCCCAACTGTGGAGGGGCGATCGACGGGAAACATGTGCGGATTGTGCCCCCACCCCATTCGGGGTCCTACTACTGGAATTATAAGGGGTTCCATAGTGTGGTGTTAATGGCGGTGGTGTCAGCACAATATGACTTTCTGTATGTGGATGTGGGGAAGAACGGCCGGATGTCTGACAGAGGAGTGTTTAGGCAGACCGAGTTCTGCCACCGTCTCATCACTGGTGGCCTGGACTTGCCACCAGATGCTGATAATGTGGAGGGTCTACGTTTTGTTTTTATCGCTGATGAAGCGTTCGGTCTGAGTGACCATTTGATGAAGCCCTTCCCCCAAAGGACCCTCACCCCGGAGAGGAGGGTTTTTAATTACCGGCTGGCCAGAGCAAGAAGGGTTGTGGAGAATGCCTTTGGTATTATGGCCAGCCGGTTCCGTCTGTTTTTGACAGCAATAAACTTGGCAGAGTACAAACTGAACTATGTCATTCTCTGCTGCTGCATTTTACACAACTTTTTAAGAAAACTTTCTGGAACCCATTACCTGCAGCCAATTGGGCCTGAGGTAGGACTAATGCCAGAACTCACAGGGCTGGATCATGCCCATCCTGGCTTAGCCCCCCAAACAGCACGTGAGGTGCGTGACCAGTATGTCATCTATTTTAATGGTAGGGGGGCTATTCCAATGCCAGCTGACCAATAAAGATTTCCTTTTGTTTAAATATGTATTGTCTGATCAAATTTTTAAGTTTGGTCCTTGTTTGCTTTTCAAGGTGGTTGTCTCCTACATTCTCCTAATTCAGGGATATGCAATTGGCCGACCTCCAGCTGGTGCAAAACTACAAGTCAATCATGCCTCTGGGTCTCATGCTTGTGGCTGTCAGTCTTGCTATGCTTCATGGGACTTGTAGTTATGCAACAGCTGGATTTCCACTAATTGCATATTCCTGTCCTAGTGCATTTGTATTGGAAAGTGGTTTTTGCCAATAGTAAATAAGGCCCTTTGTGACAGAAAACACAAAATGACTTCCCAAACTGGTATTGAGTATTGAAAGAAGGAGACACACACACACACATCTTTTTTTTTTTTTTTTTTAATAGTGCACATTCCAACATGTGCCTCTTTTTTTGGTATTTTTCTCTTTGTTTTGTTTTGTTTTGGTAAACAATTTTTTTTGTAAACATATAAATATATATATATATATATATATATATATATATATATATATATATATATATATATATATATATATATATATATATATATATATAAAATAAAAAAATAAATAAAATCAAATTTTTAACTATTTACAGAAAACAAGGGGTAAAGCCAAATTTTGAAGATGCACACCAAAAATTGGTAATGTCAACATGTGCTATCTACCATATTGAGTGATCAATGGACGTGTTTGGTGGGTGCAATCCCTTCCTCTCACATACTAGAATGAGGAAGGGTTTGCAAACACAAAATGCGTACATTGCGATCCTCTGATGGCACATAGCACATGTTGACACACCGTATGCATCTTCAAAATTTGGCCTCTAAAAACACCTAAAAACAATGTTATAAAAACATTAAAAACTTTTTTACAAGGAATGAAGAACATGATCTTTCATTTTAGGGAAAAGGGGCTTAGATTCTCCCTAAAACATCGATCATGTTCTTCATTTCCTGCTTCATAGTGTCCAGTTGTCGTTGCATGTTTTGCATCTTTTTCTGCATTTGATCAATCTTGCCATTCCAGGCCATGATCTGACCAATCAGTCTCTGGGCACTGTCGGAGGAAAATGGCTCCGCGGCTTGTCCTTCCACAACCAGATCATCACCTAAAAACATGTGTAGATAAAAAATTTTGTTAAAATATACAGCCATTAATTGTTTACCTTAAGCTGGGTTGTCAGACACTCACTTTGTGGGGTACGTATCTCCACCAGCTCTTCCTCCTCCACATCTAGCCCTGGGCTGGGCTGCTCCAGCTCTGGCAATGGACTGGGCTGCTCCAGCTCTGGCACTGGGCTGGGGCTAACTGCCCAATCAGGCTGGTGAGGTCGGGGGGTCCTGGGCTGCTCCGCCTCTTGTCTGAGTCTTTTTTCCCCTATGAGAATGAAAAACCAAAAAAAAGGTATACTTTTAAGCATAGTGATATTTGAGTTCAGAAATTGGAATATGAAACATTGGTTTGAAGTGGTGTACAATTATTAGCTGGTTGTTACAAGATCCTAGTTTAATACATCATTTAAATGACATTTTTTTAGTTAGGCTGTGTTCAGACTGCTGCGATGTGCGAACGCTGCAAATCTACTGTCGTTTCACGCATCGCATGCCTCCCGGAGGCAGTTCACACTGCCCTATGTGACCTGCTGGGAGTGTCAGTGTAAAGTTTTATTGACACCTCCAAATTATTTCTCATATCACAGTGCAATCTTTAAACTCGGACAGGAATCGGACCACATGGTGTGAACACCCATGTGATCCGATTCTGCTGTGGACTAAAAAAAGGGCCATGTACAAGTTTGGGCCGGATGCGATGCGAATTCAGCCATACTATATGTATGGCTGAAATCGCATCACACAGAGATCATATGTGATTTGCACTGCAGTGCGGTGCAAATCACATTCGATCTCGTACATTGCAGCAATGTGAACCTAGCCTTTAACCAAACTGCGATACTTTATATCTTTTGTCCAAGTTTCACAGACGGACACACTCGAATCATCCCCTGGAGTACCTGTGTGTGATTATGTCAAAAAATGTTCTATGATGTCCCAAACTACACTAAATGATTCCCAGTCCAGATGTTGAACCAGCATTTTATCTATCTATCTATCTATCTATCTATCTATCTATCTATCTATCTATCTATCTATCTCTTTTTTTTTAGTTAGACTACATTACACTGAATAAATTTATGAAACAGCTGCAGCTATAAAGACATGTACACAAGGATATCCTAAACTGAGTGTGACAATTCAGTTTATCATGAACAATACAAGAAAATTAATAACTAATTAAAATCTAATCCAACACCAGATAAATTTACACCATATACAAATTCATGCTATTTACGTCCACATATACGAACGAGCATATTCGCTCATTACATGAACGATTAACCACACAAACGATCAAATTCGCCAGATTTACAAATATATCGTATACACCTATACGAACGATTATGTCCGACCGTCACGATAAGCGCAGAGTACTCACTTTTTTTCAGTGCCTTTTTGATTCTCCTGTATTGGTCCGGCTCCCTGGATTTTATGTCGGACCATCGTTTCCGGAGCTGATCTTTGGCTCTTCGGACCCCAAATTTGCTCTCCAAAGTGCTCACAACTATCGTCATGATGCGATCTTTTCGGATATTGGGTTTGGGATACGGGCTATTTTCCCCATCGTAATCCTCCCTTCGAAGTATATCCACCATCTCCACCATCTCTTCAAAGGCCATGTTTGTGGCCTTAAACCTCTTCCTTGCTCCGGAATCATGGGGTTCAGGGCTTTCCTCCGCGCTGCTAACTGAAAATCCGTCCGCCATCTTTATCTATTCAATCTCCCACAGCGGAACGAGGGTAAAAGGGGCGGGGAAATACGGTCACAAGGAACGTCAGGGGCGGGTAACGTGGGCGACGCAGGCGGAGCTTGAACGCATGCGCTGTATATAAAGCGTTACCGCGAGGCCGTACGTTTGTCCGAACGGAAGCAGCGAGCGATACACGCGACGGTAAGATGGTTATCTTTTTATTTTTAGGGTTTTAGGCCTGCGTTAGGAATGTATATAGTGGGATTTTACCTTGTGGATGGTTAGTTGATTTTAATGTGGGTTGGTGTTTTGTGTGGGTGTGTGTGGGGGTGGGTGTGTGTGGGGGGGTAGTGTGTGTGGTAGTGTGTGTGTGGGGATGGGGGTGGGTGTGTGTGGGGGGGTAGTGTGTGTGTGGGGGGGTAGTGTGTGTGGTAGTGTGTGTGTGGGGGTGGGTGTGTGTGGGGGGGTAGTGTGTGTGGTAGTGTGTGTGTGGGGGTGGGTGTGTGGGGGGGTAGTGTGTGTGGTAGTGTGT
Source organism: Lithobates pipiens (assembly GCF_037356315.1). Classification (NCBI taxonomy): domain Eukaryota; kingdom Metazoa; phylum Chordata; class Amphibia; order Anura; family Ranidae; genus Lithobates; species Lithobates pipiens. The sequence continues at coordinate 155,599,025 of NW_027507784.1, forward strand.
GTGTGGGGGTGGGTGTGTGTGGGGGGGGGTAGTGTGTGTGGTAGTGTGTGTGTGGGGGTGGGTGTGTGGGGGGGTAGTGTGTGTGGTAGTGTGTGTGTGGGGGTGGGGGTGGGTGTGTGTGGGGGGGTAGTGTGTGTGGTAGTGTGTGTGTGGGGGTGGGTGTGTGGGGGGGTAGTGTGTGTGGTAGTGTGTGTGTGGGGGTGGGTGTGTGGGGGGGTGGTGTGTGTGGTAGTGTGTGTGTGGGGGTAGTGTGGGTGGGTGTAGTGTGGGTGTAGTGTGTGTCTCGCCTACATTGTCACAATATAAATAGTGTGCATTTGGTCTGACATTAGTATTTATGTTTTTTTTTTTTCTTTTCTTTTTTTTTTTTTTTCAGAACTCAAAATGCAAAAGTACACTCCAGACCCCTTTAAGGAGGAGGCATTCCTGTCAACATTCATTGAGATGTTTGAGATGCACAGGAGCCTGTGGGATTCCAAGCACCCACTATATTCAAGCCGTCCTGGCCGGAGGAAAACACTGGAGACAATTTTGAAGTTTGTGAAAACCCGACTCCCCCAGGCAGACATTAAGTTTGTGGGCTCCAAAATTCAGGGCCTGCGTAAAATGTATAGGCGGGAGCGCAACAAGATCCTAGAGTCCCAAAAATCAGGAGCAGCAGCAGATGAGATATATGTACCTAGGCTGTGGTATTACAACAGGCTGCGTTTTCTGGATGACCCGTCAGAAGCCAGGCAGTCACTTTCCACTCTTCCGTCTACCCTTCCCTCCACCCTTCCCTCCACCTCAGGTGAGCCACCCCAGGAAGATCCAGACCCTTTCTTGCTGGACGAAGTTGATGCGCCCAGCTGGAGCCAGGTATATTTTAGTTTCTAAAGTTAGGATTGCTCAAATATTAATGATGTAAAGTTCAATGTTTGAATTGCTTCCAAATCTAGGATTTCATCACAAATTAAATTAGATATAAGGATACAGTAGTTTCCACAAATGTGGCTAAAATCTTGGTGAACTGATGGAAAAATGATGGTGTCAAAATGATAGCCTTTTGTATTTCAAGACAAATGTATTTGCAAGTGAGAACTGAAAAAAATTGTCAGTGATTGATGATTTCAAAATATAGACATATTTTATTTATTTATTTTTTACACAGGATGAGCTCACCCAGGAGGAGGCCGGGACCAGTGGTATGGAGGAGGAGGCCGGGACCAGCCACACGCAGGAGCTAGCTGGGCCCAGCAGGAGTCGGACCGAAAGTGAGGTCCCTCCCCTCCGCCTAGCCAGCAAAAGGCCCAGGAGGATGACACAGACAGAGGAGGAGTCATTGGCGCTTATACGTCAAGCCAGCCCATTGCTTAGTAAAGCCCCCAATCCTGAAGAGGCCTACGCTACTTATTTGGCCAGCAAGTTGCTTGAAATGGAGAAGGGACAGCGCAACTTGTGCGAGGCTATTTTCTTCGACAGTATTCAGCGGGGTCTGAAGGGTGAGCTAACACCAACCACCAGACTCTACAACACAGACCCTACTGCTCCTCCTCCTCCTCCTCCTCCTACCACAAGTCCACCACCAGAGGCACAGCCTCCAGCAAAGCGTGGAGGGAAGGCTACACGGAAGAGTCGGAAGTGACTGCCTGGCTTCAGTCTGCTCTGACAGAAGACGCAGGCTGTTGTAGTACCACAGTCTGGGGACATAGATCTCATCTGCTGTTGTTCCTGGTCTGTGGGATTCTAGGACCATGTTGTGCTCCCTATTTTCATGTTTACACAGGATCTGAATTTTGGTGGCCACTGACTTGATGTGTGCCTGGGGGACAAAAGGCTTCACAAACTTCAAAAGTGTCTCCAGTGTTGCCTCCCTCTTGATTTTGTTTTGTACCGACTAAAAATAAAGATTTATTATTTCCAAAAATATTGTAATTTTTTTTATTTTGGAATAAAAAAACAGAGTTTATTTGTGAGTAGGCAGGTACATGTCAAAAGACTATGGGGGTTATTTACAAAACACACGTTCATGTTAATATAAATATGCTAACTACAAGTGCAATTTTTAAAGCACTGCAAGTGCACTTGGAAGTGCAGTCGCTGTAAATTTGAGGCTAACATTTGATATGAGGGGAAGCTCTGTTGATTTTGAACATTCAATCATGTGTAAGCTAAAATGCTGGTTTGGGTATCTATCTATCTATCTATCTATCTATCTATCTATCTATCTATCTATCTACCGTATATACTCGAGTATAGGCCGACCCGAATATAAGCCGAGGCCCCCAATTTACCCCCAAAAAAACTGGCAAACTTATTGACTCGTGTATAAGCCGAGGGTGAGACATGCCTGTCCATCCCTGTGTGTGTGTCCGTCCATCCCTGTGTGTCCGTCCATCCCTGTGTGTCCGTCCATCCCTGTGTGTCCGTCCATCCATCCCTGTGTGTGTGTGTGTCCATCCATCCATCCATCCCTGTGTGTGTGTGTCTCCATCCATCCATCCATCCATCCCTGTGTGTGTGTGTCTCCATCCATCCATCCCTGTGTGTGTGTGTCTCCATCCATCCATCCATCCCTGTGTGTGTGTGTCTGTGTGTGTGTGTGTGTGTGTGTGTGTGTGTGTGTGTGTGTGTGTGTGTGTCCAGCCTACCTGTGTCCCGAGCCTTTGTCCCGAGCCTCCGTCCCGTGCCTTGCCTCCTTGCCTCCGTCCCGTGCCGTGCCTTGCCGCCGTGCCTTGCCTCCGTCCCGTCCCGTCCCGTCCCGTCCCGTCCCGTGCCGTGCCTTGCCTTGCCTCCGTCCCGTGCCCTCTTCGTCGGCGCCTCGGCGGCCATTGTAAAATTCAAAAGCTGCGCCGCCGCCTTCGCCTGTGATAGGCGGAACACTGAATTTCCCAGCAGCCTGTGTTCCGCCTATCACGGACATCGTATCATCCTCGTCCGTAGTACGAGGATGATACGATGTCCGTGATAGGCGGAACACAGGCTGCTGGGAAATTCAGTGTTCCGCCTATCACAGGCGAAGGCGGAGCCGGAGGCGCGGCTTTTGAATTATAGAATGGCCGCTGTCTGTCTGCTCGACACGCTGATCGAGCGGGCAGACAGCGATGACTCGAGTATAAGCCGAGGGGGGCACTTTCAGCCTCAAAAAAGAGGCTGAAAATCTCGGCTTATACTCGAGTATATACGGTATCTATCTATCTATCTATCTCTACTTACATAGTCTGCTTGGAAAAAAAAACGCAAGTCCATCTAGTTTAACCCCCCCACACACACAAAAAAAAAAAAAAAGCAAAATAAATAAATAATTTTAAACTAACAATAGTAGTTCCAAAAATATATAGTAATAGATAAATTATAAAAGTATATATATATATATATATATATATATATATATATATATATATATATATATATATATATATATATATATATATATATATATATATATATATATATATATATATATATATATATATATATATATATATATATATATATATATATATTTTTTTTTATTTATTTAAGTTTATATATATATATATATATATATATATATATATATATATATATATATATATATATATTTATTCTCAAATTGGAATATTAATCATAGGATGAGGATGAATAAAAACATTTGTGATAACTCTGTGTGAATATAAGCAGCAAAGCTACTTCACTTTTCTTGCATTATGAAGAAGAAAAGAATGTGCTATATTAAAAAAACACAAAATTAGCAGCATGACGAATATGCTAGCTTCAATACGAACACTAGTTTTACAAGACCGAGCGCTTCCGCCCAAGTCCACTGAAGCCCACACACGAGCGGATTGTCCTCTGAAATGTGTTTAGATGGACTGAGTACGCCATACAGTCCGCTCGTGTGTACGCGGCATTATGCCGCGTACACACGAGCGGACTGTATGGCATACTTAGTTCGTCATACAATCCGACGGACAGTCCGTCGTACTTTCCACTGAACGGACTTGACCACACACGGATGCACAAACAGTCCGTCGAAAGCTTGCACGATGACGTGTACAGCACGTATGACGGGACTAGAAATAGTCCAAGACACAGCAAAGCACCCTTCCGCCGTGTAAATCCTTTCTGGGCATGCGCCATTCTTAGTCCATCGAACTAGCATACTGACGACCCTATTGTCCGCTGAAACCAAAGTACGACGGACAGAATTTCGAAAAAACCGAAATACTTAGTATGCCGGACTGCACGCTGAAAAAGTCCGCTGAAGCCCACACACGAGCGGATTGTCCGCTGAAATGTGTTTCGACGGACTAAGTACGCCATACAGTCCGCTCGTGTGTACGCGGCATTAGAATAACCAGTGGAATATAAGCCTAATTTTATCTCCTCACAAGATTGAGGTAATAGTAGACAGAACTGACAATGGGATTAAGACACCCATTTTATCATTTTCTCCCTTTTTCCCCTACTAGTATGTGCCATGTTAATCCCCTTTTCCTGTATCTGGTCCTGTATCTGCTTACTCCTGCATTGGCCACGTGAAGGGCTCATATGATTATTCAAATTTCATGTTCTGTTCATGTTATCTTCTACCCCTACCCATTCCTTTCCACTGTATTACTGAACATTGCAGGATTTTTGAGAGAGCAGGAATATTACTAGATAAAGACACTACAAATATTGTATGAATGAATTGAATTAATATTTGTAATGGTTTTTGAATCTACTGTATCATTCTGGGATGTGCGGTGTTCTTCTTGAACCCTAAATATATATATATTTTTTTTAAAAGACAAATGAGAAAAGACAAAAAGAGAGAGACATATTTGTTAAATATACTTAGACCCCTTTTATACTGGGGCGCTTTTCAGGCATTTTAGCATTAAAAATAGCGCTTGTAACGCACCTGAAAAGCGCCTCTCATGCCTCCCCAGTGTGAAAACCCAAGTGCTTTAACACTGGGGAAGGGAGCTTGTGGGACGGGAAAAAAGTCCTGCAAGCAGCATCTTTGGGGTGGTGTAGGAGCGGTGTATACACTGCTCCTGCACTGCCCCGCCATTGAAATCAATGGGCAACGCTGCTGAAGAGCCTGCAAAGCGATTCAGCAGTGCCGCAACACGGGCACTTTTAACTCTTTCCTCAGCCGCTAGTGGGGGTTAAAAGAGCCCCGATAGCAGCCGAAAAGCGCCACCATAACAGCGGTAAAGTGACTAATACTAATGGCGCTTTACAGCTAACGCCCCCTGCCCCCGTGTGAAAGTAACCTTAAGCTGACAGAAAAAAAAAACGTAAAACAAATGATTATAAAAACATATAAAGCCTTGCTCAGAAGGGTCAATGTGGAAATTTGCTAACATATTATTTTAATTAGAAAGCCCAATTTTACATTTAGACAATATAGTAATGTCATTATTGCTTTACATGTGGTATAAAGGCAATCTGCAACCAACAAAAAGCACTTGGGCATGAAATAATTTGCTAATTAGCTACAGTGACATGTTTCGACCAAGTTAGATCCAACCAGATTATTGCTATAATACAAATTTCAATTTATACACAGTCATGTTAAATAATTATCTACAGTGTCTATGCAAAAAGCATTGTAGAGAGCTCTGATTTTATTGCTGTTTCTATGCAGCTATCTGTAAAGATGACAGATATTTAAATGACAAGCTCCAGAACTAGTACATTTGCACTGCAGTTATTATGGAAATGGCAGCAGAAGTCTTAAAAGATATATTTTTAAATTTCAGCATTGAGGCTGATTTACTAAAGGAGTAGTGAATAGTCACGCAATGAATTGCGTGACTATTCACTTTAATTATCAAATCATTGAAGTAAATATTAACACAGTTGGGGAGATTATTATTATTATTATACATTATTTATATAGTGCCAACAGTTTGAGCAGCCCTTTACAACATGACGGCAGACAGTACAATTACAATACAATTCAATACAGAAGGAAGCCGAGGGCCCTGCACGTTTGAGCTTAACTAAAACGGTTGCACATAGAATCTGATGCAGCTGTGCATAGTAACCAATCAGCTTCTAACTTCAGATTGTTCAGTTAAACCCTGACAATAAAACCTAGAAGCTAATTGGTCACTATGCACAGCTGCACCAGATTTTGTGTGCACCAGTTTTAGTAAATCTCCCCCAATGTGTTGTGTGACGACTCCTAACTCTTTAAAAAAAAAAAAAAGCTGAAAAGTCGCAGTTTGTGCTACTGCACCATTATCTTGCCTGGTACATCATAAATTAACTGTAATTACATCATTTAATTACACAATAGTAAAAACAACACAGTACTAAGAGGTTTCTTACTGCCACCAATTAGAAAGTGTCAGTTCACCTTTTCAGAAAGATTTAAAAGCAAACTAGCTGCCGCAGCTAAGTATGCACTGTGAAGAAAAAAATAAAGAAGAATTGAACTGAATTATTCTAAATGCCAGTACACTCCTGAGACCAGAAGTTAGAGGCATCAGTACCTTAGATCTCACACTGCAGATATACAACTATAAACTGCAGCTATGAAACAGCTATAATATAGCTTTTTGCTTTTTGAGTTCAGGACTACTTTTAGGCCCCTTTCACACTGGGGCGGGAGTGGCATCAGCGGTAAAATGGTGCTATTTTTAGCGCAGCTTTACTTTCATTTTTAGCGGCGGTATTTGGCTGCTAGCGGGGTGGTTTTACCCCCCTGCTATAAGCTGAGAAATGGTTTAAACCACCGCAAAGGGCTGCTTCAACAGTGCTTTGCCGGCAGTATAGCCACGCTGCCACATTGATTTCAATGGGCAGGAGCGGAGAAAGACAAATGTATACGCCGCTCCTTCACCGCTCCAAAGATGCGGCTAGCAGGACTTTTTTTTACCGTCTTGCCAGCGCACCACTGACACAGACACAGCAGCAGCTCTTTCAGGGCGCTTTGCAGGCGCTATTTTTAGTGCTATAAAGCCTGAAAATTGCCTCAGTGTGAAAGGGGTCTAAGGATAAATTGTAAATGTTTTGAATGTATCGTATTTACTGCCGCTGCATTATGCTCAGTTTCCCGATCTGTGATCTTTGTATTGAATGGTGCGTGTGTCATGTACATGCTGTTGCAAGGTCAGTGCCAGCAAATGTCCAATCATGTTTATTCCTGGCTGCTTGCTACATCTACCTTCTATTACCTTCAAGGGGACAGTTAATGGAAACAACGGGGAGTGTTACATAAACGACACATAATATGAAATATTCTGAAATCATTAAAGTGTTTTCTTTCTTTACATTTTTCATTTTCAAAATAATTTTCAATGGTACTAAAATGGTCTTGTTAATGAGAAATAAATACATACATTTATGACTATAATATAACATTTCTAACAAGCTAAAGCAGAATGTTTAATCTTTTCTTTAATGCTGCATTTGAAAACTGAGTTGTAAAATGTTTTACCTCCTTTGCAATTTTCTACAAATAATTATAATTAATATTATTTGTTTATTTGTAAGACATTGGATGTTGTTCATCCTGTGTCCTTATATATGTAGCCAGGTGGGGGTTGCAGTTGATTGGGTTTCCCACTCCTGCACAGCCAGGCAACAAGTATTTCCAACACTTTCTCCAGACACAATCTTTGTGCTTTCTTTTTATGTTTTATTAGGTGTAATAACTTGGATGGGGAATAAGAATTATAGGATGCCCAACTTGATAGCAACAAAACCAGGGACAACTTCATTCCTATGCACAACTCCAGATTGATCTCTCTCCTGACTACTGACAGCCTCTGATTGAAAAGATGCAAAAGTACCTAAAGCCCCATACACACTATCAGATTTTCTGCTGATTTTTGTCTTCAGATTTACCAAAACCATGTAGTGCAAGGGCCTGCCTGATAGAAATTGAAACTCCTATGGTCTGATCTAATATTATATGTTTTTGGTAAATCTGAAGACAAAAATCATCAGAAAATATATGGGGTTCTAAGGACTAGGAACTCTCAGTCCTTTAGAAAGTAGCAGTGTTGTAGACTGCATCCCGGAGTACCTTCATTGCCATTATAGACACTAGTTCCAGCTCTACCAACTGCAGGAAATGGCAGCCCACCTGGCTGCTTCTTCACCAGCCCACCCGGGTGCATCTTCAGCAGTCTAACCAAACTGACTCTTTACCAGCCTGCCTGACTGCTCCAGAGATCTCCCAGGGCAAATTTGATGAAAGATTTTAGCACAGCACAATCTTCCCTTGTAAGTCCTAGACCATGCTGATGTACTCATACTGTCCTCCTTGTTCCCGCTACCACTGCAACTTAGAAAAAGATTCCTTTCAAACTGTGATACTGCCAGGATTATTCCATGCAAGCCCCCCCCCCCCCCCGGATTTCCCCAAAGGCCACCAACAGTCTCCTCAGCACTCCATCTCCATCTTTGCCAGCCAACATGACTCATCCCAATTTTAGGACTGGCTCAGACACCATGTAGGACCCACTGCCTGGGGATTGGCTGAGCTACCCTAAGTATGCAAATCAACCATCCAGCTTCTAGAAGTTTCTCTAAACTCCCATAATCAGGGGGAGGCACCAGAGACCTGCCTGTATAAGTCACCCAGCTCTGACCTACAATAAACTCTTGACCCAGATTCAAGACTCACAAGTTAAACATGAGCCAAAGCATAAATTTGCCTGCACTCACACTAATAGCTACATATAGATAATCCACTGGTATGGTAACCATGACTGGTGCAATAGACCTTATAGCCCATTGTTGTCTACAGTATCTGGTATATCAAAGTCCAAGCAGAGAATCATTGTATTTTATTGCTGTACTGCAATAACAGCATTCATTTGCCAGTGATGCGGCAGATAAAAACAAGAAAATAAGACTATCATTAATATGCAGATGAAACAGGCAGACATCTTAAAAGATAGCATGTAAGATTTGCCTTAACCTTTGAATCAGAATGAGCTATTTCACTCTCTGCTTTTTGGTTAGTGCCACAATTCAAAGTGTTATTAAACCATGTACAAATAAATACAATTACGAAGTATCATTAGCATACTTGATCAATTGCTGTTTTGTTTTGGACAACTTGCAGAACCTCCTAACAACAGTTGCACCTATAGGGTGGCTCTATTGTCTTGCAGAGTCTCCATGGAGCCATCATTATATGCGCTTTCTCAGGACTACAGTTGTCTGCTAAAGCTGATACAATATAAGCAGCTATTCTCCACCCACCAGTTGTCAAAATAATATTCTCCTCTGCAAACTGCAGTGCTTCTCTGCCCATGACTTCTCAGACTGACAACTGCTTTCACTTTTGTATATGTGATGTGCCTTTTGCTCGCTCCCCGGCCAATATTTGGTAGGGTACTGTAAAATAAGTTTTCAAGCAGATTAAGCCCCAAAAAAACCTTTAAAGTGCAGCTAGTATAACTGATCTAAAGGGAAACAGGGAAAAATTGGTGAAGTTTAACACCACTTCAAAGATTGATGTGTGATATTGTGCTTTATCTCTAAGGCCTCGTTCACACCATGGTGCAAAGATGTTAGTTTTTTTGCACGCGTTATGCAAAGGCTCAAAAAAACAAAACAATTGTTCTCTATGTTGCCTGTTCACACCACAACACTGGTATCAAATGCAGAGTTTTTGCTGCACGGGAAAAACTGACATGACATCAACATTGGTGTGAATAGGGCACATAACTGACTCACATGAAAACTGATGTGAAACTGATGTCGATTTTCCCATCAGTTTCCATGCACTTATGGTGTGAACGAACCCTAATAGGTTCTCCCTTGCTGGTCTGGTATGATGCAGAACATAATGCTGGAATGTTTGTTCAATAATCACACATCAATAACTACATGGTTGACATACTTCAACACAACTGAAAAATACAAAAAAGTACAGAAAAAATGTACACTTTGAAAAAAAATGTTTTTTTAAATTGGAAGCCTACTGTCAGGGCGTGCTGGCCATAGTGCAGCTCCTAGGTAGAGGCAGATACGCAAGCATAGATGTTCATTTGCAGGTGCCCATCTTGCCGGGCATAGGCTAAAATCTAAAAGCAGAAATATGCATGTGCACGGTAACCATTAATGTTGGCGCCAAATGATCTATATAAAGACGGCAGATGCACTAGTGCAGTGCTGTCTGATCTGCAGCTTTACCTGAGTCTGATCCTGTATCTGCATCTGATTACCTGTGTTTGACCCGGCTTCCTTGACTACGTTTGCTTAACTCCAGTCCTGACCCAAGCTAGCTTGCCTTAATCCTGCTATACCTGCTATTCTGCTTGATATCCTGCTGTCAACCTCTGCCTGTCTACTGACAAATCTCTGCTTACCATTTATCCCATATCTGATTATCTGTGATTGACCCGGCTTGTCTGACCCTGCTCCAGTCTTGCTCCATCCTGCTTCATCCAGTACCTGGTGATGCTGTCCTGCATTAGCTGTGCATCCGCACCTGCTGCTTCTGCTGCCACCAGCTGCTAACAGCCTGGTCTGGTGACTCATCAGCTGCACATCTCTACCGACAACAAGGAATTTAACAGGCACTCCTACCTCCCTGTGCTCTCCTGGCCACTGTCACAACTCCAGTGGCCCCGAGCCAGGGCTGTAAGAGAGGTCTCCTTCTATATGTCAGGCTCTGTTTCAAGGTAGGTGACACCTAGTACCTTCTGATCATGACCACCTTAGGCAACTTTTGCCTTCTAGATGCAATTTGGGAATTGTAGGTATTATAATTGTTCATTTATATACATGTAGCACGTATCTCTGCAAGGGCCACTGATTTTGTCCCAGGTTCTTTTCCCAGATGTTCTCCCAGCAGCCAAGCAAACAGCAACACTCACTCCTCGGGCTAAGTAAACAGTCCAGGGGTTGCCTTTTTTAAAGTTTATTTCAGATTAACTTGGATGGGCTTAGGGAAGCTGTGGGATACTCCATACCACTGAACAGCGATATGAGGACACTCTTCCCTTTGCAGCTACTTCTTAGCACAGTCCCTTCAGAAATTGAAGAGAGAATGGAAAGCACTGGGACATCATACGCAATATTCCTGACCAGGCAAGCCTTAATACTAGTGCACCAGGGGTTTAACAGCAGCAACAGTCACTAGTATCCTACACTGAAGTCCATACCCACAGTATCCCCAGGTACTTGAATGCCTCCCTCCAGACACAGAGGAAAGAGAAAGGCACCTCTAAATGCTGTAGTTAAAAGATTTATTACAGGCACAGTGGGATTAAAAAATACTTACAGGAGAGTAAGAGGTCATAGGCATATAATGATTAGTCCACATGCTGATCGCTGTAATGCTCGTGATCTGACGAAGGAGCCATGTATGCTCTGAAACGCGTTACCACCCACAGCCTTAACCTGATGTTACATCGGCCATGTGCTTTTGAGCTTGGTTCTCACCACATCTTCACCTCTTTGCTAATCCACATCCCCAAGAAATCTGACAGCTCCAGGACGGCTCCTTCTCTTTCCCAAGACAGAGAAGGATTACAGCGATCCGCATGAGGACTAATCATTATATGCCTATGACCTCTCACTCTCTTGTAAGTGTTTTTAATCCCATTGTGCCTGTAATAAATCTTTTAACTACTGCACTTAGAGGTGCCTTTCTCTTTCCTTTATGATCCTCCAGAGCAGCTTCTTCTCTACAAAGTGCTGCCTTCAGTGCCATCTCTGCACTACTACTAAGCAACAGATACCCAGCATCACCAGAGTACCCTCATCTCTCTCTTTTTTTTCCCCTCTGGACACAGGCAGACAGTATCCTCAGTAATTCTTCAAGACTAAATCCCCAGTGAAACCCCTCTCTTAACTTCAAAAGAATTTTCAGCAGAATAGGCCCCCCCAGCTATGCACATCTAGGACCTTAGTGAGAGACAAGCAGAATCTTCAGCTGAGCTGCCTAGTGCAGCAGCCCTTCTGACTGGGAACCTCTCCTCCTGGGGAAGAACCCTGCTGCCTGAGGCTCCAAACTCTTTTTAAGCACTCTTCCACCCACCTTCTGAACAACCCTCCCCTGGGATTGGCTGGAACCACATAAATTACTCAACCTACTCATTTGATTCTCCCATCCACTATATTCTATAAGCCTCCAGAAGACAGGGAGAAGCAATCAAACCTGCAGCCTGCAGAGCCCTAGAGCAGCAGAAAGCAACCACAAGCTGCTATACTGATCACAGGAGAGCCACGAGAACTAAATTCACCTAACCTAACTAGCAACCTATCTGGACGGGTGCTACATACAGTTGCATCTTCTGGTTACATAGTTACATAGTTAGTCAGGTTGAAAGAAGACACGGGGGATTTACTAAAACTGGTGCACTCAGAATCTGTGCAGCCGTGCATGGTAGCCAATCGGCTTCTAACTTCAGCTTGTTCAGTTACGCTTTCACAATAAAAACCTGGAAGCTAATTGGTTTCTCTGCAAAGTTGCAGATTTTGAACTTTCCAGCATTAGTAAATCTTCCCCAAGTCCATCTACTTCAACCTATAAATGTGTTAAAAAAGTGTAGTTGGTTTCCAGCTTCATAGTTTGTGTATTTAATTCATGGTAATGCAAAAAAGGTCATTATCTCACCAGTATGATTTCATCACAATAACTATAATAATACAATACAATAATAATAATAATAATACCAGAATAATACAATTCATTTGTATTAATGAATTACCAAATCTGTGGAGTCATGTCAGTATCAATTAATTTGGACCATATCTTAGCCATAGTCTTGCCTATATCAGAAGGCAAAAAAGTGTCAGAGCCTGTGCTAATTACATAGGATTTGCTGAAAACATCTATGTCACTGAAGAGTGAACAAACAGAACCAATACAGAACCTAAAGAGATTAGGATTGATGGTAGGCAAGTGTGGTCAGGAACAAAGCTCGGGTCAGGACAGGTTCAGGCAAATTCAGAAATAGAGACAAATGCAAGTTGATACCAAAGAGCAATCTGAAAGCATGACATAGCCACAATAGCAGAACACACATTTGACCAGGCCCTGACTTAATGTTCTGAACTCCTGAATGAGGCCAGGTGTTCGCCTGCAGTGTGGTCATTCTTCAGTACTGAGCATCATCCAGTATATAGCAGAAGCTTCAGGGGAATCAATAAAGCTTCCATTTCTCTGTATTAAGGTATGTACTGCCAGGGTTTACCATGTGCCTCTAGTTTGGGTCACATTATGTATATTTTAACATATGCATAAATGTTTTCCAAGCAACCTCTTGATCATAGGAAAATAAAATAATGTATCAATGTGTGTGTTATCTGAGATTCATTATTTGCTAAAATTCTAAACCATTATAATGACTCTGAAATGATCAGATTTACTCCCTAGGAGGATATATAAACCATCTTTAAAATCTGTACAATAGATTGGTCAGTAGAGGGTGCTGATGCTGTCAATGTGACTACAACACTAAACATTTAGAATATATAAATCAACAGAAAATAGCATCATATATTTGCCTGTACTTCTAACAAGAAAACTGTATATTAACTTATGTAATGCTTGAACAGTTTTCTTTGCATATTTCCTACATCCAATCATCTTTACAAATATTTTCATGGCATACGCTTTTCCATATTTAATCATGAACTGTGTAAACCATGCTAAGTAATTCCATTACGGAGTGATAATATTTCCCTCATTGATGTCTGTATTATGATATTGCTAAATTAGAACTGGACAATATGAACAGTTCACATTAGCATTATTTTAATTACAATTGTAGATTTATCAAAAATGGCTTGCTTTTGATTTATAATATGTTTTGGTAATATAATCATATAGAATAGATGGGTCTTCGGTCTGTACACAATACAGAATGAACTGTATGGAGACATCTCATCAAATATTTTCTTATGCTTGTTGCACCCTCTCCATAATTATATGAATTATTCATTGCAGAAGACAATTTCCTCTTTCTCTTCCCTGCTCCTCTCTCTGGTCAGTAACATGCCAATTAAATCAATTGGCAGTAAATCTGATTGGCTGCTGACTCATGTCTGACTGAGCTCTCCTGGGATGTAGACAAAGGCTGCACTATCTCATTCGGGATGAACAATACAACAGACACGCTCTGTTCCATTCATTTGTCACTTCTTTGGGTCTTGCTAAGTGTCTATGTGATCCAAGAACATCAGCGCACCACTTGTTCAGTTGGAATGATGTTTTTTTTTTTCTCTAAAATTCACTTGTATTAAATGTAGCCACTGGACTTATAGCATCAAAAAGCTTATTTTTTATTTTAATAGAATAGAAATAGTTTGGTTGTAATAGGTTTATACAGCTAATATTAACAGGGTTGAAACACAATAAACCTTTCAAGCAGCAAAGCAGTCCTAGACTAAAGGCAATGTTGCTTTAATGTTCTTTTATGTTAATTTTTTGTGTGAAACTTCACACTGGTTGTCAATAGAAGCATCTGTGAAACCCTGTGCTCTTGTAATCCTGGTATTTGAAATATACATAAAATACAGTGCTTCTATATAATATACAGTATGTACATTATGTACATAGTTACAGCAATGTAGGCAGCACCTACCTCTAGTATTAGCAATCATGCTGCTTTCAAGAATGTGGAGTATGCCAGAGCTCCAATATATATCAAACGGATATATATTCTGCAGCACCAGATGAATTCTTATCAGAATGGACACTTCCTCGTGTACAACAAGGCTATATATATATATATATATATATATATATATATATATATATATATATATATATATATATATATAACACGCTATTGTGCATAAGTTTTACGCAGGTTTAAAAAAATGATGTAAATTTGGAATGTTTTCAGAAATGTTAATAACTTATATTTATCAATTAAGAAAATGCAAAGTAAATGAACAGAACGGAAATCCAAATCAAATCAATATTCGATGTAAGCATCCTTTGCCTTGAAAACAGCATCAATTCTTCTAGGTACACTTGCAGACAGATTTTGACGGAACTCGACAGGTAGGTTGTTCCAAACATCTTTGAGAAATAACCACAGATCTTCTGTAGATATAGGCAGTCTCAATCAAATCTTACTGTCTCTTCATTTAACCCTACTATGATGATGAGATTGGGGCTTTGTGGGGGCCAAATCATCACTTCCATGACTATTTGTTCTTTTTTTACGCTAAAAATAGTTCTTAATGACATTGCCTGTATGTTTGGGGTTGTTGTCCTGCTGCCTGTTGGTATGACATGATGGATAAGTGTCTCCCTGTATTTCTCAGCTTTGAGGACGCCATTGATCATGACCAAATACCCAACACTATTTGCAGAGATGCGGCCCAAAACGTGCAAGGAACCCCACCATGCTTCATTGTTGTATGCAGACACTCATTATTGTATTGGTCTCCAGCCTTTGGATGAACAAACTGCCTCCTGCTGCAGCCAAATATTTCACATTTTGAGACATCAGTCCAGAGCACATACTTTCATTTTTCTGCACTCCAGTTGTAATGTTTTTTGTGCATAGTTGAGTCACTTAGCCTTGAATGGAAAGGAAATAAATGCATTGCTGCCATGACTACTGCACTTTTGTATGTCCATTAAGCCTTTGACTGCTTCTGAAATGTGAGTGTTCAATTTTATCTTTGGTTGATTAAAACATTCTCAAAACAATATCATACTATGTGGAACTTTGTTTCATTTCTTGGTTTCAATGTGTGGGTTTGCAAATCTCCTCTGGCCATCCCTCTCTCTATCTGAACCATATTTGCCCACTCATGAGAACATTCTCCTGACCAGTACCATTCATAGTCCCTATTGTGATTGTGGTTATCTGGATCGTTGAAAGTTCCATATCGCACATTGGGGGTTATTTACTAAAGCAAAGTCCACTTTGCACTGAAAGTGCACTTGGAAGTTAAATCACTGTAGATCCGAGGGGGACATGCAAGGAAAATAAAAAACAACAGCATTTTGGCTTGCACATGATTGGATGATAAAATCAGCAGAGCTTCCACTCATTTGAGATCTACCCCTTAGATTTAAAGCGAATGCACTTTCAAGTGCACCTGCAGTGCAAAGTGGATTTGCCTTTTCGTAAATAACCCCCATAGTGTTTATCACTATAAGCCTGGTTGAATTAAAAGGTATATGCCCCTTTAAGTCCACTATCTCCGGTAAGCCTTCATGCAATTGGTGGCGGTCTCCTCACAAGCTCTCCTTCCTTTTCAACATTCCTTCTCAACATGTCTCCATTGTTGTTATGTGCCCTAAAAAGGTTTTATAAATGTTGTTCCATTGACACTTGATGCCAATCATAATTCACATGGTGGACTTTATTTTATCATTTTTTTAATATTGTTGATACACAATATTTCACAGTTTTATATTGTTTCACAGTTCAATATAGTTAAGAGCTGCATTTTTTTTCCTTTCAATACTTGTGCTGTTTGTCTTCAGCTGTGCTGGCTGCTTTCACTTTATTATATAACACAGCAAGGTTTATGTTTTTGATATATTTTTGGAGTCACTTAGCCGTGTTTGCTTGTTTCTGCAGTCTGGCTTTTTGGCTGCAATTCTTTCATGAAGACCACCTCTGGCCATACTTCTGCAGACAGTAGATGGGCGTACCTTTGTCCTACTGGTTTACACCCTTTCTGTGCTGGTGGCACTGCTGGGCATCTTCCGATGTCAAAGGGAAATAAGCATGTATCTTTCATCTGGTACATTAAGTCTCCTTGGCTGACCACTGCTTCTATGGTCCTCAATGGTGCCCAATCAACAGTGTCCTCAATGCTAAGAAATACAGGCAGATATTTATCCATCATGACATTCCATCAAGTAGGCATGTGATTGGCCCCAAATGTATTCTGCGCCAGCACAATGACGCCAAATATACAGCCAATGTCATTAAGAACTATCTTCAGTGTAAAGAAGAACAAGGAGTCCTGGAAGTATTATTATTATTATTATTGTTATTATTATACACAATTTAAATAGCGCAAACAATTTATGCAGCGCTTTATAATGTAGAGGGGGGGCAGCACAATTACAGTACAGTTCAATACAGAGGGGACAGGTGGGCCCTGCTCGTAGAGCTTACATTCTAAAGGGAAGGGGTGGTGGTACCAAAGGTAATAGATGCAGGGAGTGATTTGATGGGGGTGAAAGTAATGGTTTGGCCCCCACAGAGCCCTGATCTTAACATCATCGAGTCTGGGACTTCATGAAGCGACAGAAGGATTTGAGGCAGCTTACATCCACAGGAGATTTGTGGTTAGTTCTCCAAGATGTTTGAAACAACCTACCTGCTGAGTTCCTTCAAAAACCATGTGCAAGTGTGCCTAGAAGAATTGTTGCTGGTTCGAAGCCAAAGGGTGGTCTTTGATTCCCATGTGTCTTCTGTTTTTCTGTTTGCTCACTTTACAATTAAAATATATATTTTTGAAATAATTCTTACTTTACAGCATTTCTCCATTTCTCACGCCTGCCTAAAACATTTGCATAGCACTATATCTATAGACTGTCCCTTGGCGTCCACACATCCAATGCAAGACTATGGGCCCTGCAATGTACTTGACAATATCAGGGGACCATCAACCACAGGAGCATAGAAGAAAAGAAGCTGCAGAGACCATGTAGCATTGTGGGGAAAACCTGCAGGAAAGGGTGATCAGGTAAATAGAATTGCTTTTTGCAGTCCCTGGGGTCTAAACTAGCACTGGTAGACCGGTTTTTCCTGGAGTTCAGCTTTAACTCAGAAAGGAATGATATTTACTGGGCTAAACCATGAAGCCAGATCCCAGTATTGAAGTAAAACAGAATAAAATCAGGGTAGAAAATAGCAGTTTTTATCTAAAATCAGTTAATAGCAGGTATTTTGTGAGGTCGTCTCTTAGGCAAGACATTTGCATTTACAATTTTAAAATGGAAAACATGTTCCCTTGAATATTTTTACCAATTACAATGGCAACAAGAAACAAAGGTAGCCAAATTTCATTGAATATAAATGAAAAAACACATAACAAAGAACTAGAGAGGCATTGTACAATAATAACGCATAATATGTGATCACTAAAAATACTCTGTAGTCTCCATTTAATATCAGATATGGTTAAATCCATGAGCCACAGTTGTGGAGTGAATGTACAAATAGCCCCATGCTGTCTTTTTAGAACAGGATAGGAGTTCATTTCTTTTCTGTAAATATTCATCCTGTCCTCTCCTGACATGTATATGTCTCAGTTGTTTGTGTAAGTGAAAGGTGAGGTTAGGTGAACATAAGGAGGGAGTTAGGAGTGTCAAAAATTAAAATAAATTCGGAAGTGTGAACATGTTCTGTGGGCAGACAGAGAACAAACAGTTTTAACATACAGAGGAGGAAGAATGGGTAAAATAAGCAGAGTTCTTGATAGTTGAGGCTACAAGCCTATAAATCAGTTCCAGATCTGAGATCTCTGCTGTCAGTCATCTGCTTTTTGTTCATGTACCTGTTATTAGCACAAGCAAACTGTGTTCTTCTACAAATAATCAGATATGCAAGTAATTTTTATCATCCTTTGGCTGTTGGTAGTGTAGCACTAACCCCCAAAGGAGCTGCTGGTTTTATTTAAGCTTACCGTTACATCACCTGCTCGCCTTTCTGTCACAGGGGTCCCGTTGAAAAATAGCCCAAATGATGTTGAATCCGACACTTAGTCCTTTTTTTAACATTTATTCAGGATAAGCACAAAAGTCCTTCAATGGAGGGTCAGAGGATAAAGGGGGAGTTCAGGCACCTAGTAATTGCGGGTTAGAAGTATTGGTCAGATCCAGAGGACAAACAGTTCCACAGACTGGATCCAGCAACCATAGACCCCTCTCACTTGACCTAGCAGCCGATGAGGTGCTCAACAAAGTCTCTGCCACAGACTTGTCAATTGAACTAAGAATTCTTGAGAGTTTTAAAGAACTACCATACAGTACCAGTTTCTTTCAGCCAACCCGGCGATACTGTATGGGTATTGATCCCGGATGCATCCTTCAACTGAGTTTCCAGGCTACTCCAGAGACACCAGCCTTGCGCTCGGTCCACTACTAGAAAAGTCCTCCCCTGGATCCTCCAGTTTTCTTGGCCTCTCCCCTCAGGTGAGACAGCACAGGACCACCTGGATCAGTAGGCCCCAAGACTTTTCTGGGCCTACCTTCTCAGTTGCAGAGCCTTGGGCCAGCCGGGCCCTGAGGAGCAGGACCATGCAACACCTCAGGCCAGGAGGGCCATGAGGTTGGGATAGCGTACCGCGGAAAACAAACCACCAAAAATGGCATCAGTACCTTAAATACCCTCTCCCAGAATGCACAGCAGGGAAAACACTCCCACTGAGCTATTTCTGAGCAAGAGGTGTTATTCAATACATCCAGCCTGCTGCATTTCCACACTTACCGACGGTCACAGCGACACCTACGGTGAAGTGGGAACCAGTGCAACCCAGCTGGACTGGCACAGAAATCAGAACTTTAAGGAAAAATCAGCCTGAGCCAAACTACAGCTTCAGACAACTAAATTTGAAAAATAATAGAGTCTGCCCGTTAGGAGCGGGCCGCTACATACTCTCCCCTCCTCATTAGACGATGTCCCCATTGTCTGGACAAATAAAGACTTTCAGTACTGAAAGTCTGGTACCTGAACTCAAAACTTGGATAGGGAAGGGAAAAGGAAAGGTAAATGAACACATAATATATTTGAACAATTTCACATGTAGACATGTTACATAACAGATAACTCCCATCCTCTAACTATCTAAACCACCCACTCTCCAGCAGCTTGATAGAAGATCTCGTTGCATTCCTGAAACAAAACACACAAAAACAGAAAACAGAAGCATATAAAATGTATGACTATAGGAAGCAAAGCCCCATTTCAAAAGGAAATTACACTTTCTTTCCAATATATTTAACTGTGTGCAAGAGTCCAACCAGTTGCGCAAACCTCCACCATCTAGTGGCGAAAGCATTGAAAGACAAGTTCTTTATACAAGTACTGTGACCGGTAGATAGGCTTGACCCAAAGCTTCCTTCCAGGAAACCTAACACTACCTAGCTAGCCCCCACAGTCTTTATATTTTGAGAAAAGTTCTTCTTTTAGAACTGGCACCAAAGAAAAGTCACTGTGATCCATCACCAATAGAAACGGGGATCTGGCAAAATTACGTCTTTCCCCTTAGCATCCACAGTTGTGATGAAATAAACAATGTTGTCCTTTCCCAGCCGGCAAATAATTACTTTATCCGCATAAATGTGTCTCCCGTAACTCCAGTGTTGAAGACACCCAGTAAAATGCTCATCCATGCTGAGAGAACATCCTGGCTTCCTGAAAGGTTTTGGTACTTTCAAATAGTCCCAAACACCATCGGCATACCAACAGTCTCTGTTTTGTTCAATCTCTTGCATAACCTCTTTAGGTACGTACGGGAATTCCAGCCCATACTCAGTAGCTACCCATTTATTCAGCAGCCGCTGTGATCGGGCAAGTCTAGGCAGGGATCGGGCACTTCCCAATCCGGGAGGCACACATGAACTAGACGACTTCTGTACCATGGCATAGACAGGTAATTTCTTTGACCCGAATGAGCTATTATCTTTGGGCAAAGTCTCACTAATGGTAGCCGAGGTTCCCACCCATGGAGATGCACTCCCCGAGTTCAAAGTTAACCAACCAGACACATTACATGTTGCAGCAACATCATAAGCGTTTGCCCACAACATCTCTTGGGACATGGTTTCAAACAAGTCATCGTCCCCAGATATGTCCGACAGAGAGTCTATCTCACAGTCCCGTAACTCTTCTGCCGGTAGATATCTGCAAACAATTCGACTAGGTACATTTTCCCCAGAGTTCTCACCCGCTCCTATAGTGGATTCCTTGGGAGCTATCACTTTCTCCGGATCCGGTCCAGGCAATCTCTGAGGTAGGCCTCGACCGCGGCCGCGGGAGGCTTTCATATATCCCACTTTCTTTTGGGTAGATGCAGGAAAGTGAGTAGTGATGGAAAGAGCAGCTTCCACAATGTCCACGGTTGTTCCTCTGATGGCAGTAACAGTACCATCTCCCTCAGGAACATTGGTTGTAGCAGTTGGTTTTGAAGATGTAGGCCCGCCCACAGGAGTAAATGTAGCAGTCTCCTTCAGTGGTGATGCCTGTAGCCTAGTTCATCCTATATGCACGAGGTGGCACGGTAGGCTACTCAACTGCGAACAGGTACTCCTCGCAATGCAAACATCTGACAAATGGCCATGAGGTCGGGATAGCAGACCCCCCGGAAAACAAACCACCAAAAATGGCGTCACTACCTTAAATACCCTCTCTCAGAATGCACAGCAGGGAAAACACTCCCACTGAGCTATTTCCGAGTAAGAGGTGGTATTCAATACAGCCAGCCTGCTGCATTTCCACACTTACCGATGGTGGCAGCGACACCTACGGTGAAGTGGGAACCAGTGTAACCCAGCTGGACTGACACAGAAACCAGAACTTTTAGGAAAAATAAGCCTGAGCCAAACTACAGCTTCAGACAACTAAATTTGAAAAATAATAGTGTCTGCTAATTAGGAACAGGGCGCTACAGTAGTAAAAGGTAGATATAAATGTGGCTATGCATTGCTTTTCTCTTTTCCCTTATAGCAAACTCATTGTTAGTGTAGTTGACTCAAAATAACAGCCTTAACTGCAAAGTGCAGACTCAACAGACAGAACAAGGGAACGCCATAGATCCCTCCATCCATGTTAAACAATCAATAAACAAAGCCCCTGCTGTTGGCCATTGTATTCTGACAGCTAGCACCCACTGCTGTCAGCATAACCAAACAATGGGGTGGATTTACTAAAACTAGAGCACTCAGAATCTGTTGCAGCTGTGTGTGGTAGCCAATCAGCTTCGAACTTCAGCTTGTTCAATTAAGCTTTGGCAATAAAACCTGGAAGCTGGGTTACACCAGATTTTGCACTCTCTGGTTTTGGTAAAAAACCTCCAATGCCTTTAGCTGATTGGTCACAAATTTGTTAAGCATGGTGGTTTGGCAGGGATACCCATGGTTTGAATTTCAGCCAATTCAATGGAATTGGACAAAATTTTAGCTGTGTATGTGGCCTGGTTTAGTCTTTCTGTTCTTTGTAATTTTCAGTTTTCTACTGCCCAGCATTAACTAGCCTTGATCTGCTCTGATTGCTTCATTGGTAATCTCCTTCATGCATAGACTGAATGTATATTCTTTTTGAAGAAGGGTTGTTTAACCAGTTGCCGACCGCCGCACGCCGATGTACGTCGGTACAATGGCACGGGCAGGCATAAGGACATACATGTACGTCCCTTGCCTCCCGCGGGTCGGGGGCCCGATCGGGCCCCCGCCCGGTGCCTGCGGCGGTCGGTATTCGTGCGGGAGCGATCCCGGACGAGGGGACGGCCATTCATTCATGGCCACCCCCTCGCGATCGCTCCCGACGAATAGAAATCCCCGGTGACATCACTTCCTCTCCTGTAATGTAAACACAGGAGAGGAAGTGATGTATTCTCTCCTCCGTGTCGGTATTTTTCGTTCCGACACGGAGGAGAGCGGATCAGTAAGTTGCACCAACACTCACACACACAGTAGAACATGCCAGGCACACTCACACCCCCCCTTTACCCCCCGATCACCCCCCCAATTACCCCTGCCCCCCAGTCACAGTGACACCAATGTCATTTTTTTTTTTTTTTTTTTTTTTTTTTGCATTGGTGTCATTTGTGACTGTAATAACTGTTAGGGCAGTTAGAGTTAGCCCCCTTTAGTTCTAATGTACCCCCCTAACCCCCCCAATAAAGGTTTAACCCCGTGATCACCCCCCGTCGCCAGTGTCACTAAGGCTGGGTTCACATTGCAGCGGTTTATGAGAACGAATGTGATTCGCACCGCACTGCAGTGCAAATCACATCCGATCTCTGTGCGATTCGAGTTCAGCCATTCGCCGCACCCGCCACACCCGCCGCACCCGCCGCAAATTCGCACGGGACCCTTTTTTTGGCCCGCAGCAGAATCGGATCGCATGGGTGTTCACACCATGCGATCCGAGTTTGCAGATCGCA
Organism: Lithobates pipiens; assembly: GCF_037356315.1. Classification (NCBI taxonomy): domain Eukaryota; kingdom Metazoa; phylum Chordata; class Amphibia; order Anura; family Ranidae; genus Lithobates; species Lithobates pipiens. The sequence goes on from NW_027507784.1 coordinate 155,622,047, forward strand.
CTGCGATATGCGAACTGATCTGGGGGTGTCAGTAACATTTCACTGACACTCCCAGCAGTTCGCATAGGGCAGTGTGAACTGCCGCCGGGAGGCATGCGATGCGGGAACCCGCCGCGCATTCGCGGCGTTTCCGCATCGCTCCAGTGTGAACCCAGCCTAATAAGCGATCATTTTTCTGATCGCCGTATTAGTGTCACAGGTGACGCTAGTTAGGCAGGTAGGTATTTAGGTTCGCCGCAGCTTTTTATAGCGCCAGGGACCCCCATATACTACCGCATAAAGCCCCCTGATTGCCCCCTAGTTAACCCTTTCACCAGTGATCACCATATAACTGTTACAGGTGACGCTGGTTGGTTAGTTATTTTTTTATAGTTTCAGGGCACCCGCCATTTATTACCTAATAAAGGTTTAACCCCCTGATCACCCGGCGGGTGTCATTTGTGACTAATAACTGTTAGGGCAGTTAGGGTTAGCCCCCTTTAGTTCTAAGGTACCCCCCTAACCCCCCCAATAAAGGTTTAACCCCGTGATCACCCCCCGTCGCCAGTGTCACTAAGGCTGGGTTCACATTGCAGCGGTTTATGAGAACGGATGTGATTCGCACCGCACTGCAGTGCAAATCACATCCGATCTCTGTGCGATTCGAGTTCAGCCATTCGCCGCACCCGCCGCACCCCCCGCAAATTCGCACGGGACCCTTTTTTTGGCCCGCAGCAGAATCGGATCGCATGGGTGTTCACACCATGCGATCCGAGTTTGCAGATCGCACTGCGATATGCGAACTGATCTGGGGGTGTCAGTAACATTTCACTGACACTCCCAGCAGTTCGCATAGGGCAGTGTGAACTGCCGCCGGGAGGCATGCGATGCGGGAACCCGCCGCGCATTCGTGGCGTTCCCGCATCGCTCCAGTGTGAACCCAGCCTAATAAGCGATCGTTTTTCTGATCGCTGTATTAGTGTCACAGGTGACGCTAGTTAGGCAGGTAGGTATTTAGGTTCGCTGCAGCTTTTTATAGCGCCAGGGACCCCCATATACTACCGCATAAAGCCCCCTAATTGCCCCCTAGTTAACCCTTTCACCAGTGATCACCATATAACTGTTACAGGTGACGCTGGTTGGTTAGTTATTTTTTTATAGTTTCAGGGCACCCGCCATTTATTACCTAGTCTCACTAGTGTACCCCTAAATTTAGGGGTGTCTACTTTCCAAAATGGGGTCATTTGGGGGGGGGTTTGTGCCATCTTGGCATTTTATGGCCTTCAAAACTGTAACGCCCTTAGAAAGCCTGAAGGCGGTGCTTGGTTTTCGGGGCCCCGTACGCGGCTAGGCTCCCAAAAAGTCCCACATATGTGGTATCCCCATACTCGGGAGAAGCAGCAGAATTTATTTTGGGGTGTCATTTCACATATGCCCATGGCATGCGTGAGCAATATATCATTTAGTGACAACTTTGTGAAAAAAAAAAAAAAAAAAAAAAAAGTTTGTAATTTTCCCGCAACTTGTGGCAAAATATAAAATATTCCATGGACTCAACATGCCTCTCAGCAAATAGCTTGGGGTGTCTACTTTCTAAAATGGGGTCATTTGTGGGGGTTTTGTGCCATCTTGGCATTTTATGGCCTTCAAAACTGTAATAGGTAGTGAGGAGTGAAATCAAAAAATTACGCCCTTAGAAAGCCTGAAGGCGGTGCTTGGTTTTCGGGGCCCCGTACGCGGCTAGGCTCCCAAAAAGTCCCACATATGTGGTATCCCCGTACTCAGGAGAAGCAGCAGAATTTATTTTGGGGTGTCATTTCACATATGCCCATGGCATGCATGAGCAATATATCATTTAGTGACAACTTTGTTAAAAAAAAAAAAAAAAAAAAAAGTTTGTAATTTTCCCGCAACTTGTGGCAAAATATAAAATATTCCATGAACTCAACATGCCTCTCAGCAAATAGCTTGGGGTGTCTACTTTCTAAAATGGGGTCATTTGTGGGGGTTTTGTGCCATCTTGGCATTTTATGGCCTTCAAAACTGTAATAGGTAGTGAGAAGTGAACTCAAAAATTTACGCCCTTAGAAAGCCTGAAGGCGGTGCTTGGTTTTCGGGGCCCCGTACGCGGCTAGGCTCCCAAAAAGTCCCACATATGTGGTATCCCCATACTCAGGAGAAGCAGCAGAATTTATTTTGGGGTGTCATTTCACATACGCCCATAGCATGTGTGAGCAATATATCATTTAGTGACAACTTTGTGTAAAAAAAAAAATAAAATTTTTTTTTTGTCATTATTCAATCGCTTGAGGCAAAAAAATAAAATATTCAATGGGCTCAACATGCCTCTTATCAATTTCCTTAGGGTGTCTACTTTCCAAAATGGGGTCATTTGGGGGGGTTTTGTACTGCCCTGCCATTTTAGCACCTCAAGAAATGAGATAGGCAGTCGTAAACTAAAAGCTGCGTAAATTCCAGAAAACGTACCTTAGTTTGTAGATGTGACAACTTTTGCGCAAACCAATAAATATACAATTATTGACTTTTTTTTTACCAAAGACATGTGGCTGAATACATTTTGGCCTAAATGTATGACTAAAATTGAGTTTATTGGATTTTTCTAATAACAAAAAGTAGAAAATATCATTTTTTTTCAAAATTTGCGGTCTTTTTACGTTTATATCGCAAAAAATAAAAATCGCAGAGGCAATCAAATACCATCAAAAGAAAGCTCTATTTGTGGGAAGAAAAGGACGCAAATTTTGTTTGGGTACAACATTGCATGACCGCGCAATTACCAGTTAAAGCAGCGCAGTGCCAAAGTGTAAAAAGACCTCTGGTCATTTACCAGCAAAATGGTCCGGTCTGAAAGTGGTTAATCTTCTTCTCCCTACAGCCTCCTGAGAAGCTGGTAGGGAAGTGGAATGACCTTTATCCTTTACAAGTCTGCATGCATACACAGCAAAGTGAAGGGGACGCCCAGGCACTAGGGATGAGCCAGTGGTTTGAGACGAACATGAGTTTTGACTCAAACATCGGGTGTTTGTTCTAAAATGAACCGACCATATGGGGCGTTCATGGGAAATTCAAGCACCGCGGAACGCCCCATAATCCACTACGAGATCACAGTGCATTTCTTTTTGCGATAATACTGTGACAGAGAGAGGTTCTGTCAATATAAGTTTATAGGAAAAGGTGACCCAGGAGTCTCATTAAGGGTTAATGCAAGGTTCAGAACTAGCATCCCTCCAGATTCGGTAGTTGTGAATCAGAAAATTCAATCCTGGGTTCAGATTTTGCTAGACGCCTGCAACCTGGCTCACTACACAGGTGTGCAGGGTCATTATATAGTCAGGTCTGAGAATTGCTCAAAGCTCTCATTTTGGAGACAGCTTCCTGTTTGGAGATGGAAGGTCTCACCCAGAGTCAGGGGGCCCCAGCCAGCAGCCACGAGACAGATGTCTCATTGAGGGGTCAGAGGGCCTAGCCAGAAGCTATGAGACAGCAGGTCTCGGTCCCAGGGTCAGCTCCTATCAGTAGTGCCAGGAGAACCCCAATCCTTAGGCCAGAGGTGGGCCACGCAGCAGGGCACTGTGACTGAAGGCTAGAGAGCCAAGTGTTTCAGTAGAGCTGAATGACACAGTCAAAGGACTGGTAAGAGCAGTAACCATGCTGTCAACACGTAAGCCAGGTGGCTTGGTATTTTCGTTAATTCATGTTCTGTGGAAGAATCCCCTGCGTGGGCAACTGATATAGAAGCAAACTTTCCTTTATTCAATAAAAGTATGCTGCCATGATCTAAAATTACATTTTGGACTGGCGCAGCTCATTGTAAATGTACCTTCTACTTGAGTTTAATTCCTCAATCTCCTATATATATATATATTTATATATATATATATATATATATATATATATATATATATATATATATATATATATATATATATATATATATATATATATATATATATATAAAACTAATTTCTTCATCAGTTTAGGCCAATGTATATTCTACATATTTTTGGTAAAAAAAAATCTACAAAATAGGGAATAGATTTATGGCAGTTTTATTTATTTATTTTTTACTAGTAATGGTGGCAATCTGAGATTTTTAGCAGGACTGCAACATTACGGTGGACAGATCGGACACTTTTGACACTTTTTTGGGACCATTGACATTTATACAGCGATCAGTGCTATAAATAGCCACTGATTACTGTGTAAATGTCACTGGCAGGGAAGGGGTTAACACTAGGGGCAATCAAGGGGTTAAATGTGTTCCCTCATGTGTGTTCTAACTGTAGGGGGGTGGGTTGTTCTTGATCACTGGGAACAGTAGATCTCTGACATGTCCCTTGTCAAAACGGGGATTTGCCTTGTTTACAAAGGTTCCGCCTCTGTAATAGATGATGGTGGGCTGCCGGCGGACATCGAGGGCATCAATTTGCTCTGCGTGAGCCGTCACACAGCTATGGTGATTTGAACAGGAGACCCAACCTGCTGGTCGGCAAGCGGTTAAACTGAGTTGGTTGTTTTAGAAGATGATTGTTTACAATCTCTTTAGGTGTTTTGAGGCTAACATCGTCACACATAGTTTATCACATGGGTTCTCGGTCTGCTAGGCTCCAGCTGCCTTTTTACAGGCAGAGAGGTCCCCATCTTCAGTTAGACACCTGTGATCTCAGCCAGTTTCCAAAACTCAAGGTGGAGTTAATCCAGGGGACCTTCCAGGTCTCCACAGCCTAGGCACAATATAATGTCCATTCAGGGCTAGACCCCAAAGCTGTTCGTCATAATATATAAATAAAACCTAGTATATTGGCTGTAAGTAATTAAATTTCCTGCTGCCCATGAACAATGGTTTTCTCCCTTTTGTCCCCCCTGGAAAACCACCACCTCTGAGAGCATTCTCTTGTGTTCCCTGCAGTGTTCACTGGTTCTCACTGCTGTGCTGATCTTCATACCACTACAGGATACAGTAATGATGTAGAGGTCAGCAAGAGGAATCAATTACAGCTATGGGGAACCCATGGGATCAACAGTCCTGGACGTGTTGGCTTACCAGTGGACTTCGGAAACTATTTCTACTGAATGCTCCAGTTTTTCTCAGCACAGGTAGTGGGAAAGATGAGTATGTGCACTGTTCTTTAACAGGTCTGCCTTGCTTTGGGAGCTTTACTATAGCAACAGGGTCACTTTTAATCATCCATCTCTGAATATAGCCTTTCTACCCAAAACATTTCAAGAATATCCTTTTTTCCTCTGGATGGTCTACATAGTTGCAACTCCATGATACTTTACTGAAGTGTAGTTGTACTGTCAGCCAGTTTGTATTTCTACAAATATAGCAAAATAACATAAATGTCCCATTCAAAGATTTAAATTTTAAAATGTTTAAAGTGTTAGTAAACCCACAACAGTAAAATCAATCTGTATATGCAGTAAAGCCTGCTTGTTATACTCACTGTGATACTTAAGGGGTTAATCCTCTGCATTGTGTAAAAAGGCTGTTTGATCCTGTCTTCTCTGATCCTCCCCTCCTTCCATAGTACCCAATCCATTGCCTTGGGGAACTCTGCACATGCTCAGTTTGGTTTGTATTACTAGAGAGTTTTTTTTTTGGGGGGGGGGGCATATGTGATCAGCACAGGGCCAATCAACACTGTCCAGACAGTAAGTCAGAGGTCATGCAGCCTCATAGGACAGTCAGAGGAGAGTGAAAACTCCTCCTACAAGCTTTACCCAGACACTGATAGAGGTCATAAGCCTTCTATATACTGCTGATAAGAAAAGGTATTTATCAGTTTATATTTAGTATCACTTTAATTTAAATAACAAACACTGATTATGTTGAGTGCATTTATTTGTATTTGTCAGTCATAAACGAGGTCCGTCAGTTAGCAGCACCATGATATGTGAGTTTTAAAAAGTAATAAAAGAAAAAAGAAGGCAAAGTTCCAAGAAGATGGGTTCTTTCCAACTTAAGCAGCGCTAAAAACCCCCACATATAAAATAAAAAATAAAATTCAATAAAAATGCGTATGAGCAAAAACCAAAAAAAAGTTTTAGAGCAGGATCTAAAATTTCATTTAAATTCCGATTGTGTGTAGACAATTCTGATGGACAAAGTGCCACGCATGCTCAGAATAAATTAAGAGACCACAGCTATTGGCTACTGGCCCGTTTATAGTCCCGAAGTACGTGTTGTACGTCACCTCGTTAAGAAAGATCGGATTTTCCGACAACTTTGTGCGACCGTGTGTATGCAAGACAAGCTTGGGCCAAAATCCTTTGTAAAAAATCGAACGGATTTTGTCATCAATATGTTTGTGTGTACAGGGCATAATAAACAATTGCCTTAGTGAATAAATCCAGCTTTAATCTCAGAAACTATAGGACATCAGGATGTAATAAGTATAAGTATAGGACACTGTGTAATAAGTCATTCAAAAAAAGGTGGCAACCATAGATCTTACTGGCAGAAGAAGGCAACAAGATGCTGGGTTAAAAGTCCTCTTTAGGCTGTAGTATATGGTCTTGTTATGAACTGAGTATCGAGTAAGGAGAGAGAACATTGTACAACCAGGTCCAGGTGGACTAGGAATGCAGAGCTAATTCCCATGACAGTATTATGCGAGAGTGGCGCTATAGTGAGGTCCTGTCTGGAGGTGAGCAGGTTTTTCACCCAGAGGCGGAGGTGCACTTGCCACTTGATGAAGAGAGAAGTTAGTGTGTGGGAGGGGCACCATTTTTTTTGGGTGGTATTTTTCACGTGGGGGTTCCCATTTTAAGCCTTAACTGACCCAAATGGCCTTGTATGTAGGGGGGGGGGGGCAGGTTATTTTTTTGGGTTAAAATCTCGCAACTGCAATGTAGATTTGTAAGTTTTCTCTAAAGCCGTACATCTTTGAAGCAGCATTTTGGATACATGCTACAGATGCACCACTTTACAGGCAGAGTAAATCCCCCCACCCCCAAGTTACTAGCTTTTAAGCTAATGTTGCATTTTTAAAGGCACTTCTCCGTTTCAATTTCAAGGGTTGTCCAAATTAGTGACATGGATATATGTCCCTCAGAGTAGGACCTGGGCTCACATACCCATTTTAAGGCCAATAACTAGAATATAAGCCAGCCAAGTGGGGACTAGCAAAATTAACAAGTCAGTTCCCATGGACTACAATGGTATTTGTTGTATAACTTTTGCCCATGTTAAATTCTTTGTTTGCTCCCCGGACCGGGGGGTGTTTGTCTCATCTGTATTTTGTAGAATGCTGCATGATGTGCTTAATTTTGGACAGGGGGGTGGCTTATTTTGTGCTAGCTGCATTTGGGTTGGTCTGGGCATGCTCAGGGAGTGTGTTTTTTGGGTTAGTAATTTAAGGATGTCCTTAACAGGTTTACCCACTTTGAAGTTCTGTCTCTACACTGCATGTGTTTTCAATTGCCTCATTAGCACGCAAACCTATGTTATATAAAGCTTGCTGATAGATTTCTTTGCCTTGCCCTGAAAAGAGGCCAGATTGCTTGATGGTGTGTGTGGCAGGAGAGTTTGCAACACATGTATTTTCTATTTGTATTTTGTTTGTTATGTCTTTGCAAAACAGATGTGTTTTAGAGTAAGTATTTTTTACTTTTGTTACTTTTTTTAATTTTTTTTTTTTTTTTTGGGGGGGGGGGGGTATTTTTCCCTGAATATGAATACTTTTCCCTGAAATATTTTTGATGTTGTCAATGTGTGTCATTTGTAGGTTGTCATTTGCAAAATCTTCCTCAAGATGTTGTGACTAATAAATGTTTAAATCCTTAAGATTATCTGGTTCCAGAAGTGGAGGAATGACATCACGCCCCTCCAAGAAGCTGCATGTCCTGCTGTGAATTTCTTCCCATCACCTTGCCCCGCTCACTGTTCTCTGAGGAAGAGATGATCCTTATTTGCAAATTAAGATCATTTTTTATTTATTTTTACATGGGGTGGTGTTTGTGTGGTTCATGTGCGTATGTCTAAATGATTTGGCCTCAAAACATGCACCTACTTCCTGTGTACAGATTCACTTCCGGGACAATGTATATTTTTTCCTGCTTCAAAAAATGGGATCACAGGGTTGGAAAGGAAGTTCAGGTACTCTTAGTGTCAAAGTCAATATTGAAGAACTTGCTTACTTTGACTGCATCCAGAGAATAGCCATTCACAACTGGATGTTCACTCAAGTTGGATAGTCCCTCTCTCACAAGGCCTAGCAGCCAACAAGGTGCTTACTCAGGAACAAGTCTCTGCCACAGACGTTGTTGTAGAACATACAAAGATATGTCTCTGCCACAGATGGATTCTCTTTGGTACTTCAGCTCCTCCAGGCTCTTGCTAAGAAACCAACCCGTACGTGGCCTTCTACTGAAGAGTCCTCACCTGAATAGCGTGAAGTCACTGGATCTCTCCCAAACCAGAGACGGCACACAAACACCTCAGAATCCTCCTTTAGTTTCCTTGTCTCGGGCTAGCCAACCCAGAGACAACAATATGGGGTGGATCTGCACCCCAGGCCATAGCCTTCCTGGGGGCTAGTCAGGAGGACCAGGACCATGAAGTCAGTACATCCTTCTGGACTGGAACCCAAACCATGTGACATCCACATCTTAAATACCCTCTCCCAGAGAGCACAGCAAGAGCCCCACTCCCACTGGGCAGGCTCAGAGAGAGAGAGTAACTTAAGCACCTAACCAGACCATAGTTCCATGCCTGCCAGAAGAGACAGTGCCCTCTGTGGCCAACCTGAACATCCCATAGTCCAGTCAGACTGATGCTGAGGTCCTAATTTAGACAATTGTACCCAAACCAAACTGCAATTCAGGTGTAACCTTAAATTTGAAAAACACATAGTGCGTGCTTTTCAGGAGCCGGCGCTACACACTCTGCCTGCCAATTTAGACAATGTCCTCATCGTCTGGGAAAGACAGGAAAAACCCAGAGATAACAAAACTAGCTCTATCAAAAAATAAAACTAGAGTACCGGAACGTTGGGGTAGGAATGGGAAGAGGGAAGGAAAACAATAAACTTTCCAGTAGTGTGTGAAGACATTGTTTAGACACAGAATTATCATACACAAAGATTACCACCCAAACCTGTCTACCTAAACCACCCATTCTTCACCCAGGCTGAACATCCCATAGTGCATGCTCTTCAGGAGCCGGCGCTGCATATAAACATATATAGATAAATATATAGATGTATGTTCTTGTGTCCACCAGCAGAGAGAAGTTGGGTAGATGCAACACTCCCAATTCTGGAGGCACAGGGGTCTTCAAATTACGGCCCTCCAGCTTTTCAGGAACTACAATTCCCATCATGCCCAGTCATGTCTGTGAATGTCAGAGTTTTAATGCCTCATAGGATGTGTAGTTTCACCACAGCTGGAGAGCCGTAGTTTGAAGATTCCTGATCACTCTAGCATGTCTTGGAAAAAAGGTGGTTTTACATGTGCCTTGTATAATGCCCAAGAAATATCATTTGGAAAATACAAGTGGGTCATGGCACATCTACATTCCAAATTTTTCACTTAAGATGGTCATGCACTATGCAATCAGATTAGCCAATCTCTGAACAAATTGATATTTAGGCAAAGTAGGCAATAGGAAGATGCACTTGAACAATTAATTCAAATTATAGGAAATCAAACAGGCTCTTACACTAAATCTAATTTGTTTAAGATCTAACTGTATGGCCACCTTTAAAGATCAAGATCTGAAAATATTAATTTATTGGATTTAGAAACACTTTTCTGTTCTTTGTAATGTATTAAAAGATTTGGGTAAAAAAAGAAAAAAACGCATTTCAAAAATATATTAGTGATAGGAATGGGATTAGCATCAAAAGGGTTAATTAACTGAGAAAACCTACTAATTGCCTAACAAGACACATCCAATGAAATTAAATTAACCAATTGTATTGGGCATATGCTATTATCAATGAGAAAACCGCAGTTACCCTAGCAACAGTTGCAGTTTACATATGCGGGTATTTGTTATCGCTATTTACGCTTCAATGTGCGCTGGTTGGCCCATTCAATTTTATGATTTTTTTCGGCCCACCAATTAATGTATGAACTGGTGCAGTGCCTTCTTCTTAGTAAATCACCCCCTGTGTATCATCTGAGGCTATTCACTTCACTGGCTATATATGTGAGGGTTTACATGCATTTTACGTCTCTAACACAGAACTGAAGCAGTACCTTTGTGACCTAGCTGAACACTGTTAGCTTAATAAATTAGAAATTTATGTCAGGGCTGCTATTTGGAAATGAACTTTCAAGACCAGTGTACCAAGGTGTTTGAGCAACCCATTTCCTATTTCTAGATATGATGTTCAAGCTTGCAGAAAGCTTATTTTTGCACACTGTAGGCCTGCTTAGGGCCTGCACAGGTGGTATCAGCTCCTTGGCTTTTATCCAATCCTGTCAAATTCACAAGTATGGGAATGAACATCAAATGTTGATAGGCACCATTAGTGCTTCTGGAATATTTTCTACATAGTTGTACTAACCAGTGAAGGCATTTTTCTGTTTTGCCAATATAATTATATAGTGATTGTATTGTAACTGTAAGATGATCCACTAAAAATGATGGCATGGATGACTTTTTAGTAGAACTGAATACACTATTCCTTTTCTGTGTTTTGTCTACTCTGATCTGAGAAGGAGCATTAACTTGATGTTCTATATCCTCAGCTCTGTTATGCAGAGCCATTCATTAGCATGTACTGAGTCACGACATCAAGCTATCTATGCAGCCAGATTCCCCACTCACACATACATTAATGTAAAGTGATCAGTATTGTTTTCACTCTTCTCTAGTTCTCATTAGCAAGCTAATGCAGTGTGACCGTCCCAATGTATTCTCAATTTAGCCATATTAATGTAAAACTGACATTTACTGCAATCTATAATCAACATGCAGTTTAATACACAGATACAGCTATGAAAATATAGCAATATAATTTAGCTTCTGTTGCATCAATGATAGAAGAAACAATCTGCTTTGCCTGCTCACTCTCATCAATAGCATCCAGAGGATGACAGAGTGGCTTAGCTGTAATGACATAAGCCTAAAGTGGGGGAAACCAGTTTAAGTAACAATATATGGTCTTTGTTTATGCAAGTTAGACCTTTGGGGCCATATTAAAATGATGAATATTATAATATTCTGGGAAACAAAGGATGTGAAATGGAAAGGGAAATAACAGTAAGAATTTAATGGCAATAACATAAGTGAACACATAAATCTCTGCATACATATTTAAATAAATAAGCATATGCAAACTGGGATTCTTGGTGACAAGCAACTAAGCATAGTCTATTATTATTATTATCGTTATTATTATTTGTACCATGCTATTAATATCTCTATAATATCAGATATATGGCCAAACTATAACTTAAAAATATACTGTATGTTTCATATGGTGGCTACATAATTAGTGAATAATTTTGAATTGCATTCTTTGGGATATTGCTGTCTGCTTTATTGATTATAGGTTATTCTGTGTGGGTATTATGTGCATACTTTATTAACATGTTCATCACAATTCTTTTTCTGAATTTAAAGCTGTTTGATTTGTTAAAATGAACATATCACCATATCGTCTACTGATTTAATGCTTCCCTTCCTTACATAATATTTTGGTGGACTAATAGCTTTTGACACAGATGCTTAACAAATAAATTTAAGGGCTCATATCTGGTCATATATTGTAAATTCAGATGTATATCCCCCCAGGGAGCCCATGGTTGCTGTGTAAAGCCTGGCTGTACACAGCTATATGCATGTACAATGTATCCACGTACAGTCAATGAGCTCTGTAGAAGGATGTATGCAATATATAAGGGTTTCCTAATGAGGAAATACACCCAAATGTATGCTGTATGGTCAGATACAGCCACATGCATAAGTCCTAGGATTAGATCCAAAAGTTATATGATTCAGATTAAGTATTAGCATTACACTAATATCTAGGATGTACTTGTAGGGGTTAAGTAATCAAGATGCAGATGTTAAGATGCAGGTGTTAAGATGTTATTACAGTGCCTTGCTAAAGTATTCACCCCCTTGGCATTTTTCGTGTTTTGTCGCCTCACAACCTGGAATTAACATGGCTTGTTTGAGGATTTGCATCATTTAATTTACAGAACATGCCCACAACTTTTTTTTTGTTTTTTGTTTTTTATCGTAAAGCAAACAACAAATAGGACAAAATAACAGAAAAAGTTAATGTGCATAACTATTCACCCCCCCTAAAGTCAATACTTTGTAGAGCCACCTTTTCACAGTTCCAAGTCGCTTTTGAGAAGTCTCTATGAGCTTGCCACATCTTACCACTGGGATTTTTTCCCATTCCTCCTTGCAAAATCACTCCAGTTCTTTTAAGTTGGATGGTTTGTGCTTGTGAACAGCAATGTTTAAGCCTGACCACAGATTTTCTATTGGAATAAGGTCTGGGCTTTGACTAGGCCATTCCAACACATCTACATGTTTCCCCTTAAACCACTGAAGTGTTGCTTTAGCAGTGTGTTTGGGGTCATTGTCTTGCTGGAAGGGGAACCTCCACCCTAGCCTCAAATCACACACAGAGTGGTAAGGGTTTTGCACAAGAATATCCCTGTATTTAGCACCATACATCTTTCCCTCAACTCTGACCAGTCCCAACTGCTGAAAAACATCCCCACAGCATGATGCTGCCACCACCATGTTTAACTGCGGGATGGAGTTCTTTGGGTGATGTGATGTGTTGGGACATAGCGTTTTCTTTGGCCAAAAAGTTCAATTTTAGTCTGATCGGACCAGAGCACCTTCCTCCATACATTTTGGGAGTCTCCCACATGGCTTTCACAAACTCAGAATGTGCCACTTTGTTTTTGCTGAAAGTAATGGCTTTCTTCTGGCCACTCTGCCATAAAGCCCAACTCTATGGAGCGTACGGCATATTGTCGTCCTATGTACAGATACTCCAGTCTCTGCTGTGGAACTCTGCGGCCCCTCCAGGGTTACCTTAGGTTTCTGTGCTGCCTCTCTGATTAATGCCCTCCTTGGTCCGTGAGTTATGGTGTGCGGCTGTCTCTTGGCAGGTTTGCTGTTGTGCCATGTTCTTTCCATTTGGTTATGATAGATTTGATGGTGCTCCTAGGGATCATCAAAGATTTGGATATTTTTTTATAACCTAACCCTGACTTGTACTTCTTAAAAACGTTGTCCCTTACTTGTTTGGAGAGATCCTTGGTCTTCATGGCAGTGTTTGGTTAGTGATGCTTGCTTAGGTGTTGCAGCCTCTGGAGCCTTTCAAAAAGGTGTGTATATGTAATGACAGATCATGTGACACTTACCGTATATACTCGAGTATAAGCCGAGATTTTCAGCCTCTTTTTTGAGGCTGAAAGTGCCCCCCTCGGCTTATACTCGAGTCACCGCCGTCTGCCTGCCCGATCAGCGTGTCGAGCAGACAGACGGCGGCCATTCTACTATTCAAAAGCCGCGCCTCCCTGTCTGTGATAGGCGGAACACTCAATTTCCCAGCAGTCAGTGTTCCGCCTATCACGGACATCCGCTCATTCTCATACTACGGACGAGGATGAGAGGATGTCCGTGATAGGCGGAACACTGACTGCTGGGAAATTGAGTGTTCCGCCTATCACAGACAGGGAGGCGCGGCTTTTGAACAGAGGAATGGCCGCCGTCTGTCAGACGAGGAGAGCATGGCACACAGAGGCTGCAGATTGGCACAGGTAGGCAGGGATGGACGGGACACAGTGATGGACGGGACACAGCGACGGACGGGACACATCGACAGACGGGACACAGGGACGGACGGGACACAGGGACGGACGGGACACAGGGATGGACACAGGGACGGACGGGACACAGGAATGGACACAGGGATGGACGGGACACAGGGATGGACACAGGGATGGACGGGACACAGGGATGGACACAGGGACGGACGGGACACAGGAATGGACACAGGGATGGACGGGACACAGGGATGGACACAGGGATGTCTCACCCTCGGCTTATACACGAGTCAATAAGTTTCCCAGTTTTTTTGTGGTAAATTGGGGGCCTCGGCTTATATTCGGGTCGGCCTATACTCGAGTATATACGGTATATTGCACACAGGTGGACATCATTTCACTAATTATGTGACTTCTGAAGGTAAATAGTTGCATCGGAGCTTTTTCTGGGCTTCATAACAAAGGGGGTGAATACATACGCAAATGCCAATTATCGGTTTTTTATTTCTGAATATTTTTCTAATTTTACTTTACCAACTATGCTGCGTACACACAACTGGACTTTCCGGCAGGCTAGGTCCGACGGTCTTCCCGAAGGACTTTCGGCTGAGTTCCGACGGAATTTCCGGACCAACAGACTTGGTCACACACGAATGGACTAAGTCCTTCCAAAGACCATTCGTTTTGAACGTAATGACATAAGACGGGAATAAAAAAGGAAGTTCAATAGCCAGTAGCCAATAGCTGCCCTTGCGTCATATTTGGTCCGTCGGAACAGCATACAGACGAACGGTTTTCCCTATAGGAATTGAGTCTGTCGGGCAGATTTGAAACATGTTCTATTTCTAGATCCGTCTGATTTTTTGAAGGAAAAATGATGGGATTAGCCCACATACAATCGGATTGTCCGACAGACTGATTCTCTCAGACCTAGTCTGCCGGAATGTCTAGTTGTGTGTACGCTGAATTAGACTATTGTGTTCTGATCCATTACATATAATTCATAATTAAAAAACATTGAACTAAAGGCTGTAATGTAACAATATAGGTAAAAAACCAAGGGGGCGTGAATGCTTTTGCAAGGCACTGTAAATGCATTAACTAAGAAGTAAAATCACCCAACAACCATCATTCACATTTCTAGCTGTAGGCATTGTGGAGAAATTTGTCTTCAAAGTTCATAAAAGAGGCATTGAATTATTAGCTTTTTTCCCTGTTACCTTTTATTGCTCTAGAATCTTAGCAGGCTGCCAGCCTTCTAACAACACAAAGCACGTTTTTCTAAGGCCGCGTACACACGCGGGGACTGTTCGCCCAACTTTGTCCGTCAAACAGTTTCGGCAAACAGTCCGCTCAAAATTAGCATGGACGGACATGGCCACACACGACGAACAAACAGTCCGCTGAAACCGTGCGCGATGACGTACGTCACGTACGACGGGACTAGAAACAGGAAGTACAAGACACAGCAAAGCACCCTTTGGGCTCCTTCTGCTGACTTTGCGTTAGTAGAAGTTTGGTTAGAGACGATTCGCGATTTTTAGACTTCAGCTTAATTTGACCGTTCACTGCGGCGCAGTCTACCTGTGAGGTTTATATCTGCCTTTCGGTACGCGTGGATCAGTTGTACCTGTTATTAGGCGCTTCTGGTCCGCTCGTTTCTGTGTTTCAGGTCGTTCTTCATAGGTCTGGCTGTTCTTCAGTGCGTTCAGTTGAGCTTGTCTGTCCAGCCGACCGTTTCAAAGCCATGGAGAGTGGACGTACTCGGGAACGAGTTTGTGCTATATTGGGGCTTAGTGTTTTAATTGTTATGAATTGTTTTTATTTAACCACTTGAGGACCGCCGTATTGCCATTGTACGTCAGCACAATGGCACAGGCAGGCATAATCACGTACATCTACGTGATTGCCTTCCAGCGGGTGGGGGGTCCGATCGGACCCCCTCCCGCTGGATACGGCGGTCCGGTTCGTTCCAGGAGCGCTCCGTGATGAGGGGATGGCCGTTGGTTTTCGGCCACCCCCTCTGGATCGCTCCTGGCCAATGAGAAGCTTCCTCCCCTGTGTATTGTTTACACAGGAAGGAGGAAGTGATGTCATTCTCCTCGGGGCGGTCTTTTTGACCGGACTACGAGGAGAACAGTAAAAGTAAGTGTGCACCAACACTACACTGACATGTAGGTACACACAGGCACACAAACCCCCCCCGATCCCCCCCCCGATCGCCCCCCGATCCCCCCCCGCCCCCCCTCCCCCCCCAGTCACAGTGTCACTGATTGCATTGATCATTTCTTTACTGATCAATGCATTCAGTGTCAGTTGTGACAGTAAAAACTGTCAGGACAGTTAGTGTTAGGTCCAGGGTAGCCCCCTATCACCCCCCAATAAAGATTTAACCCCCTGATTGCCCCTAGAGTTAACCCTTTCACCCCCTTTTGCCAGTGTCACTAAGCGATCATTTTTCTGATCGCTGCATGTGTCGCTAGTGTCGCTAGGTAGCTAGTTATTTTTTTAGGTTCACCGCCAGGTTTTTATATCGCTAGGTACCCCGATATACTACCCAATAATGTTTTTAACCCCCTGATTGCCGCTAGTTAACCCTTTCACCCCCTTTTGCCAGTGTCACTAAGCGATCGTTTTTCTGATCGCTGCATTAGTGTCGCTACAGTCGCTAGGTAGCTAGTTATTTTTTTAGGATCACCGCCAGGTTTTTATAGCGCTAGGTACCCCGATATACTACCCAATAATGTTTTTAACCCCCTGATTGCCGCTAGTTAACCCTTTCACCCCCTTTTGCCAGTGTCACTAAGCGATCATTTTTCTGATCGCTGCATGTGTCGCTAGGTAGCTAGTTATTTTTTTAGGTTCACCGCCAGGTTTTTATATCGCTAGGTACCCCGATATACTACCCAATAATGTTTTTAACCCCCTGATTGCCGCTAGTTAACCCTTTCACCCCCTTTTGCCAGTGTCACTAAGCGATCGTTTTTCTGATCGCTGCATTAGTGTCGCTACAGTCGCTAGGTAGCTAGTTATTTTTTTAGGTTCACCGCCAGGTTTTTATAGCGCTAGGTACCCCGATATACTACCCAATAATGGTTTTAACCCCCTGATTTCCGCTAGTTAACCCTTTCACCCCCTTTTGCCAGTGTCACTAAGCGATAATTTTTCTGAACGCTGCATCAGTGTCGCTAGTGTCGCTAGGTAGCTAGTTATTTTTTTAGGTTCACCGCCAGGTTTTTATAGCGCTAGGTACCCCGATATACTACCCAATAATGGTTTTAACCCCCTGATTGCTGCTAGTTAACCCTTTCACCCCCTTTCACCAGCGATCACAGTATAAGTGTCACTGGTGACGCTGGTTAGCCAGTTAGTTATTTAGGTTCCCCGTCAGGTTTTTATATAGCGCCAGGGACCCCCATATACTACCTAATAAAAATTTGAACCACCTGATTGCCCCTAGTTAACCCTTTCACCACTGATCACCGTATAAGTGTTACGGGTGACTCTGGTTAGTTTGTTTTTTATAGCATTTTATATTCAAATCCGGAAGGCAGTGCTTGGTTTTCGGGGTCCCGTACGTGGCTAGGCTCCCAAAAAGTCCCCCACATGTGGTATCCCCGTACTCGGGAGAAGCAGCAGAATTTATTTTGGGGTGTAATTTGACTTCTGCCCATAGCATGTGTGAGCAATATATCATTTAGTGACAACTTTGTGCAAAAAAAAAAAAGTTTGTAATATTCCCGCAACTTTTGGCAAAATATAAAATATTCCATGGACTCAACATGCCTCTCAGTAAATAGCTTGGGGTGTCTACTTTCCAAAATGGGGTCATTTGGGGGGGTTTTGTGCTATTTTGGCATTTTATGGCCTTCGAAACTGTGATAGGTAGTGAGGAGTTAAATCAAAAATTTGCACCCTTAGAAATCCTGAAGGTGGTGATTGGTTTTCGGGGTGCCGTGCGCGACTAGACTCCCAAAAAGTCCCACACATGTGGTATCCCCGTACTCGGGAGAAGCAGCAGAATGTATTTTGGGGTGCAATTCCACATATAACCATGGCATGTGTGAGCAATATATCATTTAGTGACAACTTTTTGTAAAAAAAATTTTTTTTTTTTTTTTGTCATTATTCAATCCCTTAGGACAAAAAAAATAAATATTCAATGGGCTCAACATACCCATCAGCAATTTCCTTGGGGTGTCTACTTTCCAAAATGGGGTCATTTGGGGGGGGGATTTGTACTGCCCTGCCATTTTAGCACCTCAAGAAATGAGATCGGCAGTCATAAATTAAAAGCTGTGTAAATTCCAGAAAATGTACTCTAGTTTGTAGACGCTATAACTTTTGCGCAAACCAAAAAATATTCGCTTATTGACATTTTTTTTACTAAAGACATGTGGCTGAATAAATTTTGCCCTCAATGTATGACTAAAATTTAGTTTATTCGATTTTTCTTATAACAAAAAGAAGAAAATATCTTTTTTTTTCAAAATTTTCGCTCTTTTTCCATTTATATCGCAAAAAAAAAAAATCGCAGAGGCAATCAAATACCATCAAAAGAAAGCTCTATTTGTGGGAAGAAAAGGACGCAAATTTCGTTTGGGTGCAATATTGCATGACCGCGCAATTACCAGTTAAAGCAGCGCAGTGCGAAATTGCAAAAAGACCTCTGGTCCTTAAGGTATTTATTGGTCCGAGGCTGAAGTGGTTAATGACTATTTTTTTTTTTTCCCCTGTGTTTGACTCCCCAGTGTCCTTCCACGCCACAGGAATGGCAGACTGTGGCTTCCCAATTCGCTGCCCGTTGGGACTTCCCCAACTGCGGAGGGGCGATCGGCGGGAAACATGTGAGGATTGTGCCCCCACCACATTCGGGGTCCTACTATTGGAATTATAAGGGGTTCCATAGTGTGGTGCTAATGGCGGTGGTGTCGGCACAATGTGACTTTCTTTATGTGGATGTGGGGAAGAACGGCCGGATGTCTGACGGAGGAGTCTTTAGGCAGACCGAGTTCTGCCACCGTCTCATCACTGGTGGCCTGGACTTGCCACCAGATGCCGAGAATGTGGAGGGTCTACCGTTTGTGTTTCTGGCTGATGAAGCGCTCGGTCTGAGTGAACATCTTATGAAACCCTTCCCCCAAAGGACCCTCACCCCGGAGAGGAGGGTTTTTAATTACCGGCTGGCCAGAGCAAGAAGGGTTGTGGAGAGTGCCTTTGGCATTATGGCCAGCCGGTTCCGTCTGTTACTGACAGCGATCAACCTTGCAGAATATAAACTGAACTATGTGATTCTGTGCTGCTGCATTCTGCACAATTTTCTACGTAAATTTTCAGGTAACCAGTACCTGCAGCCTATTGGGCCTGAGGCCGGACTCATATTTCCAGAACTGACAGGGCTGGATCATGCCCTTCTTGGCTTAGCCCCCCAAACAGCACGTGAGGTGTGTGACCGCTATGTCAGCTATTTTAATGGTAGGGGGGCTATTCCAATGCCAGCTGAGCAATAAAAATGTATTTTTCTTGAAATATGTCTTGTCTGTTCAAATTTTTAAGTTTGGTTCTTGTTTGCTTTTCACGTTGCTTGTCTCCTACATTGTCCTAATTCAGGGATATGCAATTGGCCAACCTCCAGCTGGTGCAAAACTACAAGTCAATCATGCCTCTGGGTCTCATGCTTGTGGCTGTCAGTCTTGCTATGCTTCATGGGACTTGTAGTTCTGCAACAGCTGGATTTCCACTAATTGCATATTCCTGTCCTAGTGCATTTGTATTGCAAAGTGGTTTTTGACAATAGGAAATAAGGCCCTTTGTGACAGAAAACACAAAATGACTTCCCAAACTGGTATTGAGTATTGAAAGAAGTAGACACACACACACACACATCTTTTTTTTTATTTTTTAATAGTGCACATGCCAACTAGTGCCTCTGTTTTAGATATTTTTTTGGTGTTTTTTTTTTTTTGAAATTGTTTGTGTTTTTTTTTTTTTTTTTTTTCTTTTTTTTGTAAACATAGAATATATATAGAAATATCTAAAATACAATTATCACAAAAATAAAAAAATAAAATCAGATTTTTAACTATTTACATAAAACAAGGGGTAAAGCCAAATTTTGAAGATGCACACCAAAAAATGGTAATGTCAACATGTGCTATGTACCATCATGAGTGATCAATGGACGTGTTTGGTGTGTGCAATCCCTTCCTCTCACATACTAGAATGAGGAAGGGTTTGCAAACACCAAATGCGTCCATTGCGATTCTCTGATGGCACATAGCACATGTTGACACACCGTGTGCATCTTCAAAATTTGGCCTCTAAAAACTATGTTTTTAAAACATTAAAAACGTTGTTCCAAGGGAATGAAGAACATGATCGATTGGGTTTTAGGGAAAAGGGGCTTAGATTCTCCCTAAAACATCGATCATGTTCTTCATTCCCTGCCTCATAGTAATCTCTTTGTATGTTGAGAATCTGGTTCTCCATACGGTCAATCTGCCCATTCCAGGCCATGATGTCACCAATCATCCTCTGGGCACTATCACTGGTAAATGGGTCCGCGACTTGTTCTACCACAACCAGATCACCTAAAAACATGTGTAGATAAAAAATTGGTTAAAATATACAGCCATTAATTGTTTACCTTAAGCTGGGTTGTCAGACACTCACTTTGTGGGGTGTGTAACTCCACCTGCTCTTCCTCCTCCACATCTAGCCCTGGGCTCGGCTCATCCAGTGGAGCTACGGAGCTTGGTCCAGCGGAGGATACCGAGCTTGGCTGCTCCCTCGCAGACACAGGACTGGGCAGCTCCAATACCGACGCAGGGCTGGGGCTAAGTGCCCAATCAGGCTGGCGAGGTCGGGGGGTCATGGGCTGCTCCGCCTCTTGTCTGAGTCTTTGTTCCCCTATGAGAATGAAAAAAAAAAAAAAAAAAAAAAAAAAAAAATAAAAGATACTTTTAAGCATAGTGATATTTGAGTTCCGAAATGTGAATATGAAACATTGGTTTGAAGTGGTGTACAATTATTAGCTGGTTATTACAAGATCCTAGTTTAATACATCCTTAAAATGACTTTTTTTTTAGTTAGGCTGTGTTCAGACTGGTGCGATGTGCGAACGCAGGAAATCTACTGTGGTTTCACGCATCGCATGTGCAGTTCGACTGCCCTATGTGACCTGCTGGGAGTATCAGTGTAAAGTTTTATTGACACCTCCGAATTAGTTCTCATATCACAGTGCAATCTTTAAACTTGGACAGGAATCGGACCACATGGTGTGAATACCCATGTGATCCGATTCGGCTGTGGACTAAAAAAAGGGCCATGTACAAGTTTGGGCCGGATGCGATGCAAATTCAGCCATACTATATGTATGGCTGAAATCGCATCACACAGAGATCACATGTGATTTGCACTGCAGTGCGGTGCAAATCACATTTGATCTCGTACATTGCAGCAATGTGAACCTAGCCTTTAACCAAACTGTGATACTTTATATCTTTTGTCCAAGTTTCACAGACGGACACACTCGAATCATCCCCTGGAGTACCTGTGTGTGATTATGTCAAAAAATGTTCTATGATGTCCCAAACTACACTTAAATGTTTCCCAGTCCAGATGTTGAACCAGCATTCTATCTATCTATCTATCTATCTATCTATCTATCTATCTATCATCTATCTTTTTTTTTTTTTTTTTTATTGAGTCTACATTGCACTGAATAAATTTAGGAAACTTTAGTAAAAATTCATTTCCTATAAACAGAGCGTGACAATTCAGTTTATCATGAACAATACCAAAAAAATAATAACTAATTAAAATCTAATCCAACACCAGATAAATTTACACCATATACAAATTCATGCTATTTACGCCCACATATACGAACAACCATATGAGCTCATTACATGAACTATTAACTACACGAACGATCAAATCCGCCGGATTCACATACGGTACCTACACGAAAGATTAGGATCGAATCCGCCAGATTCACATACGGTACCTACACGAACGATTGAGATCAAATCCGCCAGATTCACCTACGGTATGAACACGAACGATTAGGATAAAACCCGCCGGATTCACATAAGGTACCTACACGAATGATTAGGATCAAATCCGCCGGATTCAGATACGGTATGTACACGAACGATTATGTCCGACAGTCACGGAAAAAGCGCAGTTTACTCACTTTTTTTCAGGGCCTTCATGATCCGATGATATTGCTCCGGCTCCCTGGACTTGATGTCCGACCATCGTTTACGAAGCTGGTCCTTGCTTCTTCGTACCCCAAATTTGTGGAATAAAGTTGTGACAACCTCATCCAAGATGCCGCTTTTCCTGACATTGGGCTTGGGGTACGGGCCATTTTCCCCATCATAGTCCTCCCTTCTTAATATAGCCACCATCTCCACCATCTCTTCAAAGGCCATATTGGTGGCCTTGTATCTCCTCCTTGCTCCTGAAGCATGGGGTCCATGGCTTTCCTCTGTGCTGCTCACGCTGCTAATTGAATTTGTGTCCGCCATCTTCTCCTATCATTCACCCACAGCGGAACGAGGGTAAAAGGGGCGGGGAAATACGGTCACAAGGAACGTCAGGGGCGGGCGATGCAGGCGGAGCCTGAGCGCATGTACTGTATATAAAGCGTTACCGCGAGGCCGTACGCTTATCCGAACGGAATCAGCGAGTGCTACACGCGACGGTAAGATAGTTGTCGTTTTATTTTCGTTTAATTTAAAGCCTGCATTAGGAATGTGTATATTGAAATTTAGTCTTATTGATGTTTAATTGATTTTTATGTGGGTTGGTGGTTGAGTGGGATTGGTGTTTTGTGTGGGGGTGGAGGTGGGTGTATAGGGGGCGGTGGGGGGTAGTGTGTGTGGGGGAGTAGCGTGTGTGGTAGTGTGTGTCTCGCCTACATTGTCACAATATAGTGTGCATTTGGTCTGACTTTTTTTTTTTGTCCAGAAAATGCAAAGGTATACCCCAGACCCCTTTAAGGAGGAGGCCTTCCTCTCAACATTTCTGGACTTAATTGAGTCGCACAGTAGTCTTTGGGATTCAAAACACCCCCAATATTCAAGCCGTGCTGCCCGGAAGAAGACACTGGAGACAGTTTTGGCGTTTGTGAAAACCCGACTCCCCCAGGCAGACACTGACTTTGTGAACGCCAAAATTAAGAACCTGCGTAGCGTGTATAGGCGGGAGCGCAGAAAGATCCTAGAGTCCCAAACATCAGGATCAGCAGCAGGTCAGGACTATGTACCTAAGCTGTGGTATTATGACAGGCTGCGTTTTCTGGATGACACGTCAGAAGCCAGGCAGTCACTTTCGACTCTTCCGTCTACCCGTCCCTCCACCCTTCCCTCCGCCTCAGGTGAGCCATCCCTGGAAGATCCAGACCCTTCCTTGCTGGACGAAGTTGATGCACCCAGCTGGAGCCAGGTATATTTTCTTTTCTAAAGTTTGGATTGCTCAAATATTAATGCTGTAAAGTTCAATGTTTGAATTGCTTCCAAATCTAGGATTTCATCACAAATTAAATTAGATAGAAGGATACAGCAGTTTACACAAATGTGGCTCAAATCTTGGTGAACTGATGGAAAAATGGTGGTGTCAAAATGATAGCCTTTTGTATTTCAAGACAAATGTATTTGCAAGTGAGAACTGTAAAATTGTTAGTGATTGATGATTTCAAAATATAGACATATTTTATTTATTGATTTCTTTGTTTTTTACACAGGATGAGCTCACCCAGGAGGAGGCCGGGACCAGTGGTATGGAGGAGGAGGAGGCCGGGACCAGCCACACACAAGAGCTAGCTGGGCCCAGCAGGAGTCGGACTGAAAGCCGGACTGAAAGCCAGGTCCCTCCCCTCCGCCTAGCCAGCAAAAGGCCCAGGAGGATGACCCGTATAGAGGAGGAGTCCTTGGCGCTTATACACCAAGCCACACAAGTTCTGTCCAAACCCCCCAATCCGGAGGAGGCCTATGCCACTTATCTGGCTAGTAAGCTACTTGAAACGGACAAACCACAGCAAAACTTGTGTGAAGCAATATTTTTTGATGCCATCCAATGGGGTCTGAAGGGTGAGCTCACACCCACCACCAAGCTTTATAACGCAGACCCTACTGCTCCTCCTCCTCCTCCTCCTCCTCCTACCACATGTCCACCACCAGAGACACAGCATCCAGCGACGCGTGGAGGGAAGGCTGGACGGAAGAGTCGCAAGTGACTGCCTTTGGGATTCTAGGACCTGGTTGTGCTCCCTATTTACATGCTATACAGGTTCGGAATTTTGGTGGCCACTCACTTGATGTGTGCCTGGGGGACAAAAGGCTTCACAAACGTCAAAATTGTCTCCAGTGTTGCCTCCCTCTTGATTTATTTTTGTTCTGAGGAAAAATAAAAATGTATTATTTCAAAAAAATATTGTATGTTTTTTTTTTTTTTTTTTTATTTTGGCTTAAAAAACAAAGTTTATTTGTGAGTAGGCAGATACACGTCAAAAGACTCTGGGGGTTATTTACAAAACACACGTTCATGTTAATATAAATATGCTAACTTCAAGTGCAATTTTTAAAGCACTGCAAGTGCACTTGGAAGTGCAGTCGCTGTAAATTTGAGGCTTAACATTTGAAATGAGGGGAAGCTCTGCTGATTTTGAACATGCAATCATGTGTAAGCTAAAATGCTGGTTTGGGTATCTATCTATCTATCTATCTATCTATCTATCTATCTATCTATCTATCTATCTATCTATCTATCTATCTATCTATCTCTACTTGCATAGTCCTGCTTGGCCCAAAAAAAAATGCAAGTCCATCTTTTTTCAGAAATAAATATATATATATACATTTTTTTTATTTTTTTTTATTTTATATATATTTTTTTTTTTTGAAGATAGACACACACACACACACACACACACACACACACACACACACACACACACACACACACACACACACACACACACACACACACACACACACACACACACACACACACACACACACACACACACACACACACACACACACACACACACACACACACACACACACACACATATATATATATATATATATAATTTTTTTTGTCTTTTTTTTTTTTTTTTTTGGAGGGTTTTTTTATGTTTTGTTTTTTAATTTGGAATATATTTTTTCTATAATTGGAAGATTAATCATAGGATGAGGATGAATAAAAACATGTAGTATAACTCTGTGTGAATATAAGCAGCAATGCTACTTCACTTTTCTTGCATTACGAAGAAGAAAAGAACGGGCTATATTAAAAAAACACAAAATTAGCAGCATGACGAATATGCTAGCTTCAATGCGAACACTAGTTTTACAAGACCGAGCGCTTCCGCCCTGTAAATTCTTTCTGAGTATGCGCGGAACTTAGTTTGACGAACAAGCCTACACACGGGCGGACTGTCCGCTCAAACAAAGTTTCAGCGGACAGTTTTTCGGAATTTCCGAAAAACCTTGTTCAGCGGACTGTTCGCTGAAACTGTCCGCTGAAAGCCCACACACGCGCGGACTGTCCGCCGAAACACTGTTCAGCGGACAAAGTTGGGCGAACAGTCCCCGCGTGTGTACGCGGCCTAACATTTAGACTTCATTCAGACAGTCATTGACACCCGTCCTGCATGCAGGCTCCTTATGTTTTTGCAACTGCATCTGCCCAGGGCTCCACACAGGCAGGCTATAGGGGTGAAAGCAGATGCATCAGTTGCATGGACAAAGCCACATGTCAAAATTTCATATGCGGCAGGAGTGGTAGTGTGCAAGTTCAAATGCAGACAGTGTGCGTTCAGTTCCATGCATCTGCTCCTGCCTTCCTGTCAAACTTTGACATGCAGCTGTGTCCTTGCAGCTGCTGCATTTACATTCACCTCTGTAGGCTGCCTGTGCACAACCCGGGTGCAGGCTCAATGACAAAGGCTACTTTCACGCAGGGTGAGTATCAGCACCCATCTGAATGAACTTTTAGAGTCTTTGTTGTGATCTTTGAAAATGAATTACTTCATATTATAGTCAGCTAGAGAGGTCAGCATAACTTGTTTTTAAAGCCGAGGTCCGCCCACCGCTGCAAAAATGAAAAGCCAGCAGCTGCACATACTGCACATACACACTTACCAAGTCCTGGAGTCCAGTGATGTCGGCACCACAGCTGATGTTAATATCAGCTGTCGGGTGCATACTGTTTCAATTGTGAGTAAGGAAACCCAGCAGTGAAACCTTACAGCTTCGTAAACCTTACAGCATGCGCAAGGCTCCATTCCTCTCTCCTACAGGCCTGGTGGCCGGGAAAGGAGGAGGGAGCCCCGGCAAAAGTCTGACGGAAGCTTTTCATCGTATATTCCGATCGTGTCTATGCCTCATCAGAGTTTATTCCGATGGGAAAACTGGTCAGGTGTACAGGGCATGAGGCTCCCGGAAATGGGAACAGGACACCTATGAAAGAGTACAACCAGCAGAAGTTCCACTTTTGGGTGGAACTCCGCTTTAAGCTCTTTCACTTCTTCATTAGAATAATCTAATATATTAACAACTGTAGTCTTGTCACAGGTACATTTTAATAGTTTAGGTAAAGTGTCAGGCAGAAGGTTAGAAATTAGTTATTAGTTTGAGTGTTTAACCACTTCAGCCCTGGAAGGATTTACCCCCTAATGACCAGGCCATTTTCGTGATCTGACAATGCGTCACTTTAACTGACAATTGCGCAGTCGTGCGATTCTGTACCCAAACAAAACAGAGGTCCTTTTTTTCCCAGAAATAGAGCTTTCTTTTAATTAAACTTGATCACCTCTGCGATTTTTAGTTTTTTGCGCCATAAACAAAAAAAGGACAACAATTTTGAAAATACACCAATATTTTTTACTTTTTGATAGAATAAATATCCCCAAAAAAATAAAAAATAAACAAATTTCTTCATCAGTTTAGGCCGTTATGTATTCTTCTACATATATTTGGTAAAAAAAAAATCACAATAAGCATTTTATATAAATGGATTTGCACAAAAGATATAGCTTCTACAAAACAGGGGGTATATTAATGGCATTTTTATTATTATTTTTTTTTCTTACTAGTAATGGCGGTGATTCGTGATTTTTAGCGGGACTGTGACATTGTGGCAGACAGATTGCACACTTTTGACACTTTTTTGAGACCAGTGACATTATTACTGAGCTCAGAGCTAAAAATAGCCACTGATCACTGTATAAATGACATTGGCAGGGAAGGAGTTAACACTAGAGGGCAATCAAGGGGTTAAGTGTTCCCTAGGGAGGTGTTTCTAACTGTGGGCGGAGGGGAATGACTGGGATTAGAGAGAGATCGCTGTTCCAGATCACTAGGAACAGACAACCTCTCTCTACTCCCCTGACAGACTAGGGATCTGTTTGTTTACATTGACAGAACCCCATTCTGGCTCTCTGAGGAGAGATCATGGGGAGGGGGGATGCATCCACCGGGCGCGTGCATCGGCCCCAGCAACCCACGCCTCCTAGAGCCATTAAAGGGACCACTGTACTGGTACTCCGATTTGCACAGCCGAGCCAACGCGCCAGCTGGTCGGCATGCAGTTAAATAAGTGGACGGTTCACGCATCCAGTAAACACATCCAGTAAACGCATATCTGCAGCTCCGCATTGCTCGTCCCCTGCACTCGGAAATAATGTCAGTAAGACCGTTTTTTTCGTCAGAATAAACTCTGATGGTTTTTTCGACAGAGTTCTGATGGAGTTCTGCTGAAACGGACTTGCCTACACACAATCCCACCAAAGTCCAATCGTTTAGAACACGATGACGTACAACACATACGACGGGACTAGAAAAAGGAAGTTCAATAGCCAGTAGCCAATAGCTGCCTTTGCCTCATTTTTGGTCCTTTGGAACAGCATATAGACGAACGGTTTTCCCGATAGAAATTGATTTTGTCGAAACGATTTAAAACATGTTCTATTTCTAGGTCTGTCAGAATTTTCAAAAGAAAAAGTCAGATGCAGCCCACACACGATCGGAATATCCGATGAAATGATTCCGTCTGACCTTTTTGTGCCGGAAAGTCAGACCGTGTGTACATGGCATTAGATGCTTCAGAATGGGTGGGAGGGGGATACATTTTGCCCAGTGATGGGCTTTAAGTTTTAGGGTCTATTTGAATGATAGTTAAAGGTAAGTTAAAAGCAACAGACAATTTGGAAAAAAAATATTTCAACACCGAAAGTACCAGAGTAAGGATAACCATAATTTAGAGTTTGTACTTCACTAAACGTCTGGTGAAAAAATTGGAACATTTTGCCAACATGCATTATGGTCAATAGGGAAGACAAAATTGAGGTGTGTTTACCTAATTGTAAGGGTGCCATGCAGGGCTCGAGTCCTGCGGGAACGCATGGGAACGGCGTTCCCGTACTATTTCCACAACGGGAATGCCGTTCCCATTAGCCGCCTGAGTAGCCCGCCGCCAGAGCGTAGCCCGCCGCTCGTGCGTAGCCCGCCGCTCCTCTGCCGCCCGAGTGACTGGTTGCTAGGCTAGGGCCGCTCCGCGTCTAGCAACCGGTCCCATGACGTCGGCCGTACACGTGGGCACGCACTGGAGTCAGCGCATACGGCCTCCAGCGCAGCCAGCGACAGACACACGCCGCTGGGATACGGACTGTCTCCTCCCTCCCCTCTACCCAGTGCTCTCCCGAGAAGTAAACCAGGTTAGTCACTAGCACTCTGCATTACTCCGCCAATACTCTGCATTACCCAATACTCTGCAATACCCCACCAATACTCTGCATTACTGCACCAATACTCTGCATTACTGCACCAATACTCTGCATTACTCAATACTCTGCAATACCCTGCCAATACTCTGCATTACTCCACCAATACTCTGCATTACTCAATACTCTGCAATACCCCGCCAATACTCTGCATTACTCCACCAATACTCTGCATTACCCCACCAATACTCTGCATTACCCCACCAATACTCTGCAATACCCTGCCAATACTCTGAATTACTCCGCCAATACTCTGAATTACTCCGCCAATACTCTGCATTACTTCGCCAATACTCTGCATTACTCCACCAATACTCTGCATTACTCCGCCAATACTCTGCATTACTCCACCAATACTCTGCATTACTCCACCAATACTCCGCCAATACTCTGCATTACTCCACCAATACTCCGCCAATACTCTGCATTACTCCACCAATACTCTGCATTACCCAATACTCTGCAATACTCTGCATTACCCCACCAATACTCCGCCAATACTCTGCATTACTCCACCAATACTCTGCATTACCCAATACTCTGCAATACCCCGCCAATACTCTGCATTACTCCACCAATACTCTGCATTACTCCACCAATACTCTGCATTACTCCACCAATACTCCGCCAATACTCCGCCAATACTCTGCATTACCCAATACTCTGTAATATCCAGCCAATACTCTGCATTACTCCACCAATACTCTGCATTACTCCACCAATACTCTGCTATACCCTGCCAATACTCTGAATTACTCCACCAATACTCTGCAATACCCCGCCAATACTCTGCATTACCCAATACTCTGCAATACCCCGCCAATACTCTGCATTACCCAATACTCTGCAATGCCCCGCCAATACTCTGCAATACCCTGCCAATACTCTGCAATACCCTGCCAATACTCCGCATTACCCAATACTCTGCAATACCCCGCCAATACTCTGCAATACCCCGCCAATACTCTGCAATACCCTGCCAATACTCTGCAATACCCTGCCAATACTCTGCAATACCCTGCCAATACTCTGCATTACCCAATACTCTGCAATACCCTGCCAATACTCTGCAATACCCAGCCAATGCTCTGCAATACCCAGCCAATACTCTGCAATACCCTGCCAATACTCTGCATTACCCAATACTCTGCATTACCCAATACTCTGCAACACCCTGACAATACTCCGCAATACCCAATACTCTGCATTACCCAATACGCTGAAATACCCTGCCAGCACTCTGCAATACCATGCCAATACTCTGCAATACATACCCTGCCATTACTCTGCAATACCCTGCCAATACTCTGCAATACATACCCTGCCAATACTCTGCAATACATACCCTGCCGATACTTACTCTGCAATACTTACCCTGCCAATACTCTGCAATACCCTGCCAATACTCTGCAATACATACCCTGCCAATACTCTGCAATACATACCCTGCCAATACTCTGCATTACATACCCTGCCGATACTTACTCTGCAATACTTACCCTGCCAATACTCTGCAATACCCTGCCAATACTCTGCAATACATACCCCGCCGATACTCTGCAATACCCTGCCAATACTCTGCAATACATACCCTGCCGATACTTACTCTGCAATACTTACCCTGCCAAGACTCTGCAATAGGGATGAGCTTCGTGTTCGAGTCGAACGTACGTTCGACTCGAACATTGGCTGTTCGTGCGTTCGGCGAATTCCGAACGTTTTGGCCGTTCGCGTCAAAATTCGAGTGACGCGCGCGCGGACCATAATGCACTGCGTTGGCATTGCTGCCCGATGATTGGCCAAGCATGCACTGTGACCCCGCATGCTTGGCCAATCGCAGCGCCGGCAGCGAGGAGAGCCATGATTGGCCACAGGCATCCTGCCTGTGGCCAATCATAGCTCAGGCTGTGTAGTGCACGCCCCACACTATATAAGGCCGCCTTTGAGGCGGCTTCGTGTAGTGTGTTACTTAGCATCTGAAGCAGTGGGTGTTCTGTGTACCTTCAACACAGTACACACCAATCGTTTTTGGCTGATTTCCTATCTTGCTGCTGTGTAGTGGTTGTTGTCTGTGCCCTGACTGCAGTATACACCACTATATTCACCTCACCTATATAGCTAGTGATCTAGCTTTAACCACTTAACAACTGCCCATTGCCGATTAACGGCTTCAGGGCGGTTGTTTAACTCTGAGAGGCCGTTAATTAACGGCCTCCCAGAATTCTGCTCTCGCGTGCCCCGAGGTGTGCGCACTCGAGAGCATCCGTGACCGCCGGGTCCACAGGACCCGGCGCATACGGATCACGGTAAACGGCCGCTCATAGCGGCCGTTTACCACGTGATTGCTCCGTCAAATGACGGAGTGATCACTTGGAAACAAACCGGCGTCATGTTATGACACCGGTTCCTCCCTCCCCTCTCTGTACCGATCGGTACAGCGGAGGGGAAAGAGATCGGTGTCAGCAGCGATGTGGGCTGCATCTGCAGTGCCCACATCGCTGCTCACCGAATTTAACCCCTCAATTCCCTGCCAATACTCTGCAATACCAGTGCATACTCTGCAGTACCCTGCCATTACTCTGCAGTACCCCGTCATTACTCTGCAGTACCCCGCCATTACTCTGCAGTGCAGTACCCTGCCATTACTCTGCAGTACCCTGCCATTACTCTGCAGTACCCCCCATTACTCTGCAGTAACCCCCATTACTCTGCAGTAACCCCCATTACTCTGCAGTACCCCCCAATACTCTGCAGTACCCTGCCATTACTCTGCAGTACCCCCCATTACTCTGCAGTAACCCCCATTACTCTGCAGTACCCCCCAATACTCTGCAGTACCCCCAATACTCTGCAGTACCCTGCCATTACTCTGTAGTACCCCCCAATACTCTGCAGTACCCTGCTATTACTCTGTAGTACCCCGCCAATACCCCGCCAATACTCTGTAATACCCTGCCATAAATTGCCATACCCAGCCATACTCAGAGATACCCAGCCATACTCGGTGATACCCTGAAATACCCAGCCATAGACGCCCCCCACCCCTCACCGCCCTCTTGTGCTTCTACCAACTCGCCAGTACGATCAAAGCCAGAATCTTTTTTTTATTTTTTATTTCAGGCTTCCCAGCCTAGAGGTGAGATGTGGGGTCATATTGACCCCCCAGATTTCACTGTAAAGAGGACCTGTCACCCCATATTCCTATTACAAGGGATGTTTACATTTCTTGTAATAGGAATAAAAGTGATCAAAAATATATTTTTGGCGAAAAAAATGTCAAACTAAAATAAATAAAGTAAAATGAACAATAAAAAAATAAAATAAAAATTAAAGCGCCCATGTCCCCATGTGCTCGCATGTGCCACACATGTGAGGTATCGCCGAGAATGTTAGAGCGAGAGCAATAATTCTAGTCCTAGACCTCCTCTGCAACTCAAAACATGTAACCAGTAAAAAAAAAATTAAAGCGTAGCCTATGGGGATTTTTTAAGTAGCGACGTTTGGCGCCATTCCACGGGCATGTGCAATTTTGAAGAGTGACATGTTTGATATCTATTTACTCAGCATAACTTCATCTTTCACTTTATGCAAACATTGGGCTAACAAGTGGTTAATAATAGAGCTTGCAGTCAGTAGTGTTAGGAGATAGTGCGTGCTGTCTGCGTGCTCTGTACCCAGTACATACCGCTATAATATAGGGAAGGCCCCTACTTTCAAACATCCAACTTACAAACATCTCCTACTTGCAAACGCAAGGAGACAGCAGCAAGTGAGATGAAAAAAGATGGACGACAAAACAAATTATACAGGGCTGATAACCCTTCCCTATGTTTTCCAAAAAGCTTAACCACTTCAGGACCGCCGTATTGCCATTGTACGTCAGCACAATGGCACAGGCAGGCATAATCACGTACATCTACGTGATTGCCTTCCAGCGGGTGGGGGGTCCGATCGGACCCCCTCCCGCTGGTTACGGCGGTCCGATTCGGTCCAGGAGCGCTCTGTGATGAGGGGATGGCCGTTGGTTTTCGGCCACCCCCTCTGGATCGCTCCTGGCCAATGAGAAGCTTCCTCCCCTGTGTATTGTTTACACAGGAAGGAGGAAGTGATGTCATTCTCCTCGGGGCGGTCTTTTTGACCGGACTACGAGGAGAACAGTAAAAGTAAGTGTGCACCAACACTACACTGACATGTAGGTACACACAGGCACACAAACCCCCCCCGATCCCCCCCCCCGATCGCCCCCCGCCCCCCCTCCCCCCCCAGTCACAGTGTCACTGATTGCATTGATCATTTCTTTACTGATCAATGCATTCAGTGTCAGTTGTGACAGTAAAAACTGTCAGGACAGTTAGTGTTAGGTCCAGGGTAGCCCCCTATCACCCCCCAATAAAGATTTAACCCCCTGATTGCCCCTAGAGTTAACCCTTTCACCCCCTTTTGCCAGTGTCACTAAGCGATCATTTTTCTGATCGCTGCATGTGTCGCTAGTGTCGCTAGGTAGCTAGTTATTTTTTTAGGTTCACCGCCAGGTTTTTATATCGCTAGGTACCCCGATATACTACCCAATAATGTTTTTAACCCCCTGATTGCCGCTAGTTAACCCTTTCACCCCCTTTTGCCAGTGTCACTAAGCGATCGTTTTTCTGATCGCTGCATTAGTGTCGCTACAGTCGCTAGGTAGCTAGTTATTTTTTTAGGTTCACCGCCAGGTTTTTATAGCGCTAGGTACCCCGATATACTACCCAATAATGTTTTTAACCCCCTGATTGCCGCTAGTTAACCCTTTCACCCCCTTTTGCCAGTGTCACTAAGCGATCATTTTTCTGATCGCTGCATGTGTCGCTAGGTAGCTAGTTATTTTTTTAGGTTCACCGCCAGGTTTTTATATCGCTAGGTACCCCGATATACTACCCAATAATGTTTTTAACCCCCTGATTGCCGCTAGTTAACCCTTTCACCCCCTTTTGCCAGTGTCACTAAGCGATCGTTTTTCTGATCGCTGCATTAGTGTCGCTACAGTCGCTAGGTAGCTAGTTATTTTTTTAGGTTCACCGCCAGGTTTTTATAGCGCTAGGTACCCCGATATACTACCCAATAATGGTTTTAACCCCCTGATTTCCGCTAGTTAACCCTTTCACCCCCTTTTGCCAGTGTCACTAAGCGATCATTTTTCTGAACGCTGCATCAGTGTCGCTAGTGTCGCTAGGTAGCTAGTTATTTTTTTAGGTTCACCGCCAGGTTTTTATAGCGCTAGGTACCCCGATATACTACCCAATAATGGTTTTAACCCCCTGATTGCTGCTAGTTAACCCTTTCACCCCCTTTCACCAGCGATCACAGTATAAGTGTCACTGGTGACGCTGGTTAGCCAGTTAGTTATTTAGGTTCCCCGTCAGGTTTTTATATAGCGCCAGGGACCCCCATATACTACCTAATAAAAATTTGAACCACCTGATTGCCCCTAGTTAACCCTTTCACCACTGATCACCGTATAAGTGTTACGGGTGACTCTGGTTAGTTTGTTTTTTATAGCATTTTATATTCAAATCCGGAAGGCAGTGCTTGGTTTTCGGGGTCCCGTACGTGGCTAGGCTCCCAAAAAGTCCCCCACATGTGGTATCCCCGTACTCGGGAGAAGCAGCAGAATTTATTTTGGGGTGTAATTTGACTTCTGCCCATAGCATGTGTGAGCAATATATCATTTAGTGACAACTTTGTGCAAAAAAAAAAAAGTTTGTAATATTCCCGCAACTTTTGGCAAAATATAAAATATTCCATAGACTCAACATGCCTCTCAGTAAATAGCTTGGGGTGTCTACTTTCCAAAATGGGGTCATTTGGGGGGGTTTTGTGCTATTTTGGCATTTTATGGCCTTCGAAACTGTGATAGGTAGTGAGGAGTTAAATCAAAAATTTGCACCCTTAGAAATCCTGAAGGTGGTGATTGGTTTTCGGGGTGCCGTGCGCGACTAGACTCCCAAAAAGTCCCACACATGTGGTATCCCCGTACTCGGGAGAAGCAGCAGAATGTATTTTGGGGTGCAATTCCACATATAACCATGGCATGTGTGAGCAATATATCATTTAGTGACAACTTTTTGTAAAAAAAAATTTTTTTTTTTTTTTTTGTCATTATTCAATCCCTTAGGACAAAAAAAATAAATATTCAATGGGCTCAACATACCCATCAGCAATTTCCTTGGGGTGTCTACTTTCCAAAATGGGGTCATTTGGGGGGGATTTGTACTGCCCTGCCATTTTAGCACCTCAAGAAATGAGATCGGCAGTCATAAATTAAAAGCTGTGTAAATTCCAGAAAATGTACTCTAGTTTGTAGACGCTATAACTTTTGCGCAAACCAAAAAATATTCGCTTATTGACATTTTTTTTACTAAAGACATGTGGCTGAATAAATTTTGCCCTCAATGTATGACTAAAATTTAGTTTATTCGATTTTTCTTATAACAAAAAGAAGAAAATATCTTTTTTTTTCAAAATTTTCGCTCTTTTTCCATTTATATCGCAAAAAAAAAAAATCGCAGAGGCAATCAAATACCATCAAAAGAAAGCTCTATTTGTGGGAAGAAAAGGACGCAAATTTCGTTTGGGTGCAATATTGCATGACCGCGCAATTACCAGTTAAAGCAGCGCAGTGCGAAATTGCAAAAAGACCTCTGGTCCTTAAGGTATTTATTGGTCCGAGGCTGAAGTGGTTAAAGATAGTTTTTTTGACTGGAGCTACACTTTAAAAATGTACCGGTTGAAAATGACAAACAGATTCAACTTAACACAACAAACCTACACAGTCCCTGTCTTGTTTGCACCGCCTGTATACTGCTGTTCTGAGTATATAGGGCCTGGGGGCCACACGCATTTCCTTTTTTTAATATGGGTACGGGGTTCCCCTTAATATGCGTACAAGACCCAAATAGGCTGGTAATGGGCAGGGAGGGCTACCCATGCCATGTTTCTCAATGATTTTCAACCATATTGCAGGAACCAGATATAACATTAAAACCGCAAGCAGTTTTAAATGGTGTTATTTCCGTTTAATGTCATTTTGTGCAGGGACTGTTCTAAACACGGGAAACACGTGGCACTTCACAGGCATACTACAGACACCCCCCAGGCACCATATTTAAAGGAATATTTCACTTTTTTTTTTCACTTTAATCGTCATTAAAATCAGTGTTCCCGCCAAAATGGCAGTTTTTAAAACTTTTTTTTGCAGTGACCCATGTCCCCTGAGGCAGGAGGCAGGTCCCCAAACCCTTTTTAGGACACTATCTTGCATATTAGCCGTTAAAGTTAGCACTTTCCAATTCGAACGTTCGAGTCCCATAGACTTCAATGGGGTTCTAACGTTCGTACCGAACGCGGGGGTCGTTCGCAAGTTCTGGTGCGAACCGAACCGGGGGGTGTTCGGCTCATCCCTACTCTGCAATACTTACCCTGCAATACCCAGCAATGCCCTGCCAATAATCTACAATACCCAGCAATAATCTGCCATACCCTGCCAATACTCTGCAATACCCTGCCAATACTTATCCTGCCAATATTCTGCAATACCCTGCCAATACTTACCCTGCCAATACATATTCTGCTAATACCCAGCCATACCCATCCATGCTCAGCCAAAATATTATTGGGGGAGATGACGTGGATATTACAGTAGGGGAGATGTATATTGCAGTGGGGACTATATAGTGGTGACATTTTTCACAGGTTTTTGCAAATTCAATTATTATTTGCTGATCCGAAAAAAGATCCGACCTGTGACTCAGATCCAAGGAATGATCTGATCCGTGAGTTTTTTGATCCGTTGCCGATAATCTTGCATGGCAAGGGCAACGTTATTCCAGTTTGTGTGATATTTTCTAATTTGCTGTATTTGAATTTGGAACAGGGTGTATTTGTGTTAGAAATTCCCTGCGAGGGAAAGATCATCACCCATTGTGTTGATTATTCTGTTTGACAAGTTAACTTATTTTGTATTTGTAAACTGGCACTTTACAATAAATGTACTGTATTTTCTGTGAAATATATATGCATATGAGCGTACCTTTATTTATTTTTATTTTTTTTGGTGGGGGAGTGGATCTTGGGTGAGAGTTCCCACACTTTTTTCCCCAGGACTTGACCCCTGGTGCCATGGACATGGCATCCTTACATGGCTCCTGTGGGAAATCCCCAGCTATTCCGGACCTGTTTTTGTGCCAAAATACAGCCACATATCATCTGAGAAAATGCTATTAGATATTAAGGAATTAGGGTTGCACTAAGCAGTGTTAATTTAGTCGACTAAAACGACTAAAACATTTTAGTCGACTAAATGAATACTATTTTAGTCGGTTAAAATACGACTAAAACTAAAACAATTGAGATGACTAAAATACGACTAAAAGCCATTTTAGTCAAGACTAAAATGAGACTAAAACTAAAATACCATTTTAGTCAAAAGATTAAAATGAGACTAAAACTAAAATGCCATTTTAGTCAAAAGACTATGACTACAACTAAATTGCAATTACTGAAATGTATTGGAGATTTTAGTCTAAAACTAAAACAAGTGCAGAAGACTAAAATGGGACTAAAACTAAAATGCCATTTTAGCCCTAAGACTAAAATTAACACTGGCACTAAGGCAGTGATGGTGAACCTTGGCACCCCAGATGTTTCGGAACTACATTTCCCATAATGCTCTTGCATTCTGCAGTGCAGTGAGCATCATGGGAAATGTAGTTCCAAAACATCCGGGGTGCCAAGGTTCGCCATCACTGCACTAAGCATTTACACGGGTAAATGCAAATGCACGATACCTAAAAGAGATACCTTCTGACTCGGTTCTTTCAGCTGTCAGCGGGATTTCCCTGCTAACAGCTGGAATATAAAGAAAAGAACGCCAGGAATTATTGCTTGTTAAGGAGCTGGTCCGCCATGTCCTTAACAGCCAATGACTTTTCAGCTGTGTGCGGGATTCCCCTCCCCCCTCCGCCTCCCCTCCCGCCAGCTGTTACCTTCCTGTCCTGAAGGACAGAGAGAACAACACCATCTAAGTGCAGTGTGACCGCAATTTAATGTATAAAAGGTAAGACATACACTCACAAGGTTAAAAACAATTCCAGCATAAATCCTGGTAAACTCAGAGACACTCAGAGACACTTGAGGGCACTGATAACATCACTTCTGGGTACGTCATCAGTGTCCCCCAGTGTCTCAGAGTTTACATGAATGCGCCGGGAGCCACCAGCACCCCACAACCTCTGGCCACCAACACCCCAGCAGCTCTACCTCTGGTCCCCCCAGGTATTGCGGATGGGAACTCCAAAATTCTGTGTACCAACGATCTAATCCCCCACTGTGCAGCTATTTTTAAAAAAACTTCTTCAGGTCTCTTATGTTCAGTGGGTGCCAGGGGATAGACAGCGAACTATTTAACCACTTTCGGGTTTAGGCGTATTAATCAACAGCAGCGCTCCACATAATTACATTGAATGCTTGCCTTTTCTATATCAGTACACTAGGGCTGGTCGGGAGTGCTGCACCTGAACCTGAAAATGGTTAAATAGTCCGCTTTCTGTCCCATAGCACCCACTGAACTTAGGGGACCCAGGGAAGTTTTTTTAAAATAGCTGCACAGCGGGGAGGGGATTAGCTCAATGGTGCACAGGATTTTGTAGTCCCCGTCCGCTCCACCTCCAGTGCCCTCTAGCTCCAGTTGCCCAGGAGTAAGGGGCAGGACCAGATATATCAGCAGTGCTCAGCTGGTCCCAGGATTCCAGCTCCAGAAGATCCACCTGCATGAGAAGCTGCATCCCAACCACCCCAGCCCATAACCCCTATCCCACCCCACCCTCAAATACCCTGTCCACACTTACCCGTCTACCCCCCCCACCCTGCCCTCATCCCCTACTTCCACCCCCACCCTGTCCTCACTTACCCCCCTACTACCCGACTCTGCCCTCACTTACCCCCTACTCCCCACCCTGCCCTCATTTGCCCTCCTACTCCCCCACCCCATCCTTGCTTACCACCCTACCCCCCACCCTGCCCTCACCCCAGCCTCACCCAACTCCCTAACCCCCCACACCTCCCAAACCCAGTGTTAATTTTACTCTTAGGACTAAAATTGCATTTTAGTTTTAGTCCCATTTTAGTCTTCTGCACTTGTTTTAGTTTTAGTCGTATTTAGTCGACTAAATCTCCAGTACATTTTAGTCTACTAAAATGTCCTACGTTTTATTCGAGTAAAATCTCCAGTACATTCCAGTAATTGCAATTTAGTTGTAGTCATAGTCTTTTGACTAAAATGGCATTTTAGTTTTAGTCTCATTTTAGTCTTTTGACTAAAATGGCATTTTAGTTTTAGTCTCATTTTAGTCAAAACTAAAATGGCTTTTAGTTTTAGTCGTATTTTAGTATTCTCAATTGTTTTAGTTTCAGTCGTATTTTAGTCGACTAAAATAGTATTCATTTAGTCAACTAAAATGTTTTAGTGATTTTAGTCCACTAAAATGTTTTAGTCGTTTCAGTCGACTAAATTAAAACTGCCCAAGCCACACCTCTACGTTCCTAGGCCACATATATTGGTAAATGGTATCGGCGAGTACTTAAAAAAAGTATCGGTACTCATACTCGGCGTTAAAAAAATGGTATCGATGCATCCCTATAAGGAATGGTGATGGGTCTTTTATACACTGAATAGTATTCCCACCTCATTTGCTAGCAAATTAATGTTGATTTAAAGAACGTAGAAGGGCTTTCCTTATATTACACTTAATAGGTATTATCACCTATTATGCTGGAAACTTGACAAAAGATATAGTGGAATGGAAGTAGACCTTTCATATACAGTGCCTTGAAAAAGTATTCATACCCCTTGAAATTTTCAGCATTTTGTCATGTTACAACCAAAAACATAAATGTATTTTATTGGGATTTTATGTGATAGACCAACACAAAGTGACACATAATTGTGAAACTGAAGGAAAATAATAAATGGTTTTCAATTTTTTTACAAATAAATATCTGAAAAGTGTGGCGTGCATTTGTATTCAGCCCCCTTTACTGTGATACCCCTTGCTAAAATCTAGTGGAACAATTGCCTTCAGAAGTCACGTAATTAGTAAATAGAGTCCATCTGTGTGTAATCTCAGTATAAATAAAGCTGTTCTGCAAAGCCCTCAGAGGTTTGCTAGAGAACCTTAGTGAACAAACAGCATCATGAAGGCCAAAGAACACATCAGACAGGTCCCAGATAAAGTTTTAGAGTAGTTTAAAGCAGGGTTAGGTTATAAAAAAATATCCAAAGCTTTAAACATCTCACAGAGCATAGTTCAATCCATCATTCGAAAATGGGAAGAGTATGGCACAACTGCAAACCTACCAAGACATGGCTGTCCACTTAAACTGACAGGCCGGACAAGGAGAGCATTAATCAACAAAGCAGCCAAGAGGCCCATGGTAACTCTGGGGGAGCTGCAGAGATCCACAGCTCAGGTGGGAGAATCTGTCCACAGGACAACTATTAGTCACGCACTCCACAAATCTGGCCTTTATGGAAGAGTGGCAAGAAGAGAGCCACTGTTTAAAGAAAGCCATAAGAAGTCCCATTTGCAGTTTGTGAGAAGTCATGTGGGGGACAAAGCAAACATGTGGAAGAAGGTGCTCTGGTCAGATGAGACCAAAATTAAACTTTTTGGCCTAGAAGCAAAACGCTATGTGTGGTGGAAAACTAACACTGCACATCACCCTGAACACACCATCATGTTGTACAGATGCTTTTCTTCAGCAGGGACAGGGAAGCTGGTCAGAGTTTATGGGAAGATGGGCGGGGCCAAATACAGGGCAATCTTACAAGAAAACCTGTTTGAATCTGCAAAAGACTTGAGACTGGGACGGAGGTTCACCTTCTAGCAGGATAATGACCCTAAACATACAGCCAGAGCTGCAATGGAATGGTTTAGATCAAAGCATATTCATGTGTTAGAATGGTCCAGTCAAAGACCAGACCTAAATCCAATGAAGTATCCATGGCAAGACTTGAAAATTGCTGTTCACAGATGCTCTCCATCAGATCTGACAGAGCTTGAGATATTTTGCAAAGAAGAATGGGCAAAAAGTTCATTCTCTATTTGTGCAAAGCTGGTAGCGACATCCCCAAAAAGACTTGCAGCTGTAATTGCAGCGAAAGGTGGTTCTTCAAAGTATTGACTCAGGGTGGCTGAATACAAATGCATGCCACACTTTTCACATATTAATTTGAGATATGTTGAAAACCATTTATCATTGTCCTTCCACTTCACAATTACGTGCCACTTTGTGTTGGTCTATCACTGTCAGGAACTATGAATCAGACTGAGACAGAAGTGCAGTAAAAATCACGCTATTAAATAAAATGATAAAATGGTATAAACAGAGCAAGCGTAGTCAAAACATAGCCAGAGTTCGGTAACCAGGATGGGTAGTCAGAACGAGCCAGAGAAACAGGAGTCTAGAGGTGAGCGAAGTCGGGTGCAGCAAGCAAGATCAGGATCAGAAGAGAAGTCAGCCAAGCAAAAGTCTATTACAGAAAACACAGCAGAGAGAGTCTGGATATGTTGACCAAGGCAAAAGCACTGAAGATCTGATCCAAGGAGTTTATATAACCAGCGGCTCTAGTTTATGA
The DNA here is from genome assembly GCF_037356315.1 of Lithobates pipiens. Taxonomy (NCBI): domain Eukaryota; kingdom Metazoa; phylum Chordata; class Amphibia; order Anura; family Ranidae; genus Lithobates; species Lithobates pipiens. Next base: position 155,663,266 of record NW_027507784.1, read on the forward strand.
GCAGGAAATGAAGACCAAGTGAGTTACTGTGGAAAGAAGAAACTTTGGCAATTAGCCGACAGCTGAGCACAGAGCTAATATCCTTTGAAAAATTAAGTAGACAAAGAAAAACTTCAACCCAACACCATTATAATTTCCCTCTAAAAGGGTCGATCACCAATTGTTAAAGCCCAGTTCTTTTTCCTACTTATATATACCGATGTTTTATTTTCTTATATTTAGAACTTGAGTATCTACAGCCATAGCACACTAAGGATAAATCCTTGTTATATGCTATGCTTTAATTTGCTATTAAGTACTACTTACAAAAGCATACACTGTGTTTCATGCCTGTCAGATGAATTAATTTTATTTATTTTTTCACTGAGCCTGTAGATATTGTTTACCTATATTGGTTGTATATATTACTATCTCTGTTTTCTTTACTGTTGATTCTGATCTCTGGGAAATGCCATTTTTTTCTGATAAAAAGCGTTTTCTGATAAAATATTTTGGCTTGATAAGAAAAGTTAAAGATACATTGTGATTCTGCACCAGTGCTGGTCTATAGGTCCCAGAAATCTGACACTGACCTTTCCAAACCAAGAACACACACAGAAAGCCATGTGACATTTGCTTATTTTATTTTGCAGCTGATGGATGGAGTCTGCAAAATGTCTGCATTTTCAAAGAGGCTGTAAAATATTATGCAGCTTAAAGAAAAACGTGGCAGAAAAAAAACATGGAAGCTGCCATTACCGACCTCTCTTTCAGAAAATGCATGTTTCCTGATTGTTATGTTAATCCTATTGCTTCAGAAGTAGGAAAGAACTGATTTTATTTATCTATATATTTCCCTGGGTCAGAAAGCCATTAGAAATTATTGAAGCCAGTGAGTCATACAACAGTCATACAAATAGCATTTTCAGAAGGAGGTAAGCAGTGGTAGCTCTCATATTTCTCTTATGATAGGTTTACTTTAAAAAGGAACTTTAGCAAAAGAAAAAAAAAGGCAGAACAGGCAGGATTTTTAAGGCAGAAGAGACATGGTTTGTCTTCTGCATTGAAGTTACTTACCTGTATTCCCCTGTACAACGTGCTGCACAGATGCAGCTCATTGTATTAATTTGTCAATGCTGAAGCTTACTACACAGAGTGACGTCAAGCCCGTTGAAAGTGGCCGGAGATCGTGACCTGGAAGCCTGATGCCTGAAGATGTCAGCAGCTGGCGGGAGCTCCAAAACTCTGCTTTGCTTGATCCAAGCTGAAAATAGTTCCGCTTTAAAGAAAAAGTAAGCAGGAAAATAATAAAGATGCTGCCATTACTGACCTCATTTGGAAGATGCTGTTTGCTTGCAACAAGCAAATCAAAGATGCACACTGTGGATACAGTCTGGTGACCTGAATTTTCTCTACAGCAGTATAGCAGTTGCAGTATATGTGCATGCAGTATGCCTAATTGGCTCCCAGCCCTGCCTCACTATCTCCCAGTCTGAGTGCTGCTGTACAGGGAGTTACAAGAGACTTAAATAAATGTTATTAATATTAACAAATACATGCAACGCTGAACTGAAAACTACATACAAATGGGGGGTGTAGTTTCGGCATGCTGTAGAGCGGATGCATCTCTCCTGAGCTCCGGTGCCGACATAGAACTAACAGTTTTTACCGACACACCAACACCACTACCACCCTGAGTAAGGATGAGTAAGGATGAGGAAGAGACCAGGCAAGCCCCTGCCTAAAAAAGGAACCTCAGCAGGCTCAATAAAGCAGTACTTGTCCACAGAACCAGACGATGTGGAAGACATGGACGGCCTAGGCCGCTCACCTCATGGCGTGCACTCTGGTGCAAGCTCCACCTCCCGCAACAGGCCAGAATTCAGATGCTGTTCTCCTGGTTCATCGGCCGGATAAAAAGGTGAGGAGAGCACTCACAGACACTCGGGGGCCGTGGCCTTGGTAAGCGACCTACCCATCAAGACAGATCTAGCCTCTATGCTGATGAGCCTCGAGCGAGTTATCAAGAAAGAGGTCTCCACGGTACGCTCCGACCTCTCTCAAGTGCTAGAAAGAGTGGAGGAAACTGAGCAACGGTTAGATCGCCACGCAACTGCCATCAGGACCCTACAGACATCTACCCGCCAACTCGCCATATCCCACAGGATGACCCTCTACAAAATAGAGGATCAGGAAAATCGCAATAGGTGCAATAACATCAGAATTAGAGGCTTCCCAGAAGCAACAAGGGATGATGACCTTCTCCCCTCCATCTGAGGTATTTTTAATAGCCTCTTGGGTCTGGCCGCAGACAATCCCCTGAAAAATAATAGAGTTCACAGGGCTCTATGTCCCTGCAATCTCTCTGCCGACACTCCGCGCGATGTCATATGCAGAGTGCACCACTATCCTAAAAAGGAACTTATTATGAAAAAAGCTAGAGAAGCCACACCACTGTACTTTGATGGAGCAACCCTCTCCTTCTTCCCAGACCTGGCAAGGGAGACCCTAGAAAGACGTAGAGCCCTACGCGCCCCTACAGAAAAACTGCATGCTGCTTCTATCAACTACAGATGGGGCTTCCCCACTGCCCTAATAGCAAATAGAGATGGTAAAACAGCTCCGATTTCCAGAGGACCTAGAGAAATTCTGCATGGACATGAACATATCCCCACCGGAACTCCCTGGCAAGATGTCATCCCGCCTTTGCCCAGTAACTCTGAACCAAAATGGCAGAACGTAGACCGCAAGCATCGAACCTCCACGTCTGAAGCATCACCCCACCCAAGCTGAATCTCGGGCTAGGTACCCTAAAGCTTGCCTTTCCATCACCAGACGGAGATGGAGCGTTTCTATTAGCAAGTATACCCTGTTTTTCATAGTCCCAAGTTGGTTACCTCAGTCAGTGTCATCTCTCTGACAATTCCTACCAAGCTGTACCTACCATGGTTGTAGCCTGAACTGAGCTAAGTTAGTGGACTATGTTCCAGGTTCCTTGCTCTTTGTTTGTTATATTTTTTACACAGATAAGTGTTCGGTAACGATATTCTGTTTTATGTTTAGTGTTTTTCCTTTATTTATTATTTGAGTCAAATTTTTTTGTACTCACGTATGATGTCGGTGCCGGGGCAACAAGACACTGCTCATACTCCCCTTGGAATCCATGTCTGGGTGCCCAGGACTCATTACCCCCCCCCATAATAGGGGCTGTGTGGTCTCGCGTTTCCATGTTCCCACCCCTCTGTGGGCTGTGGATGTGGGAGCGCTGGATCTCATATGCATCCTGTTCTTGCACTGCAGATTTATGTGTGCATATAAACACCCCCCCCCCCCCCCCCCGGTGGTCTGCAACTCATTCATTATGTGTTACTAATTCTCTTTTCTCCTTTTTCTCTTCTCTACTTTTTCTACCTCTCTCTCTCTCTCTCTCTCTTTCTCACCCCCATCTCCCTCCTCACCCTAACCCTTCTATAGCTGCCTCAGATCCAAATCCTTAAGATGTCTGTGATCGCGGATCCTCTCGTATGGTCCCCATGGCTACTGTAAACTTACTCTCCTTTAATGTAAGGGGTCTCCATGCTCCTGGAAAGAGGCACAATTTATATAAAGAGCTGGGTCGCCTGCATGGAGACGTGATCTTTCCGCAGGAGACCCACCTTACACATACGACCTCTGTAAAACTATACTCACAATAATACCCCACATTTTATTATAGTCTTTCAGACATACATAAAGCTAAAGGGGTGGAAATTGGGTTCCGCAGGGGAATCACGTTCACACTTGAACCCGTGTTAAGTGACCCATTAGGGAGAGTTTTGTTCCTAGGAGGCACCCTAGGAAGTATGCCCTGTACTCTGGTGACTTTATATTCCCCTAACCGTGACCAGGCAGGTTTTATAGCTTCTACACTTAAGAAATTAAGAGACTTCTGTACTGTGGGTACATTCTTCTTGCTGGTGACTTCAACACTCCCCTGGAACCTGTCCTTGACACTTCCAGAGGGAGCTCTAGCATCACATAAATACTTGAGATATATCCGCAAACAACTACATGAATCTCAACTACAGTGGGGATCGAAAGTTTGGGCACCCCAGGTAAAAATGTGTATTAATGTGCATAACGAAGCCAAGGAAAGATGGAAAAATCTCCAAATGGCATCAAATTACAGATTAGACATTCTGATAATATGTCAAAAAAAGTTAGATTTTATTTCCATCATTTACACTTTCAAAATTACAGTAAACAAAAAAAGGCATCTGCAAAAGTTTGGGCACCCTGCAGAGTTAATGTCTTGTACGGCCCCCTTTGGCAAGTATCACAGCTTGTAAACAGCTTTTTGTAGCCAGCAAAGAGTCTTTCAATTCTTGTTTGAGGTATCTTTACCCATTCTTCCTTACAAAAGTGTTCCAGTTCTTTGAGATTTCTGGGCTGTCTGTCACACACTCCTCTTTTAAGGTCTATCTATAGATTTTCAATAATGTTTAGATCAGGAGATTGTGAAGGCCATGGCAAAACCTTCAGTTTACACCTCTTGTTGTAATCCCCCATGGATTTTGAGGTGTGTTTAGGATCATTATCCATTTGTAGAAGCCATCCGCTCTTTAACTTCAGCTTTTTCACAGATGACATCAAGTTACCATCCAAAATTTGTTGAAATTTTATTGAATCCATTTTTCCTTGTACTCATGAAATGTTCCCTGTTAGGGATGACCGAACGGTTCGCCCTGCGGTCGTTTCGCGGCGAATTTCGGCTGTTCACGGTCCGCCCAATCGGCGGACTATTGCCGCCGTTCGCCCGGCGGACTTCCGTGTTTACTGTGTAAAAGAACTTTGACCTATGATGACACATCCATCATGGGGTACAGGACAGCCAATTGAGACATTACAGCACATGGACACTTGGACATTCCCCTAACTTATAAATAGACCCGATCCGGCGGCCATTTTACATTCTTTCTACTGTCACTATAGGGAGAGGTTGCTGTGTGGAACAGGGAGAGACTGCAGTGACCCAAATCGCTAGCTATTTGGTCCACAAAAGTTCTTTTCAGGACTGGTATAGGTGTTAGGTGTAGTTCAGGATATAGGTTTGAGGCACTGCTGTGCTACTGATTTTTGCAGCAGCCTGTCTTTTGTCAGTGTAGAGAGAGGGAAAGGACACTGTGTGCTGCAGGGACAGTAAGTTTAATCATTAGCTGTTACTATTAGGTCCACAAAAGTGCTATTCAAGTTATTGTTCACACAGCCTCTGTTTTGTCAGTTTAAATAGGGACAGGCAGGAAGCTGTGTGTGAGGCAGTGAGGGACAGTCAGTTTAATCAGTAGCTGTTACTATTAGGTTGACAAAGGTTCTTTTCAGGACTGGTATAGTAATAGGCTTGTACACGTATAATACTCTTTCTTCCAAATATAGAAAGACTATTATACTTGACTGCTGCCCTTCTGCTGCAGTAGTCCTTTATCAGTATAGGGACTGAGGTACAGTCTGCTAATCATTCACAACCTACTTGTTCCACAAAGGTCCTTATAAGGACTAGTAAGGTCTAGAGTACTACAGTACATAGGGTTGAGTGAGGTACAGTCTGCTATTCCTTAAGGACTGGTATAGGTCCACAATTTATATAGGGTTGAGGTGCACTACTGCTGACTGCTGCCCTTCTGCTGCAGTAGTCCTTTATCAGTATAAGGACTGAGGTACAGTCTGCTAATCATTCACAACCTACTAGTTCCACAAAGGTCCTTATAAGGACTGGTAAGGTCTAGGGTACTACAGTACATAGGGTTGAGTGAGGTACAGTCTGCTATTCCTTAAGGACCTGTATAGGTCCACAATACATATGGTTGAGGTGCACTACTGCTGACTGCTGCCCTTCTGCTGCAGTAGTCCTTTATCAGTATAGGGATTGAGGTACAGTCTGCTAATCATTCACAACCTACTAGTTCCACAAAGGTCCTTATAAGGACTGGTAAGGTCTAGGGTACTACCGTATATAGGGTTGAGTGAGGTACAGTCTGCTAATCCTTAAGGACTGGTATATCACGGTGCTGGTGTCAGTGCTTTATGTCACGCTGCTGATGTCAGTGCTCTCTATCACGGTGCTGGTGTCAGAATACTCTATCACGGTGCAGGTGTCAGTGCTCTATATCATGGTGCTGGTGATCATCTCCTGCATCCTCTTCTTTGCCTACCCTGACCTTCCCTCGCCTCCATTGTCTCAAGAGTCCTGAATTGTCAGAATTTCACATAAAATAAAAGAATGCTTGTAGTTGTCGATCCCAGATTCACCTCATACATGTGCTATGTCATTGGCCATGTGGTGGGACTATGTGTGCACAGCTAGTAATTATTTTGTGGCTGCAAATATGACCTGTAGGTTTGTAAAGTTCACCATCCCTGTGCTGTGCTGACTTCCTCCTGGGGCTGCTTATTATGAGGGGCTCCCACCATCCCTGTACTATGCTGACTTCCTCCTGGGGCTGCTTATTATGAGGGGCTCCCACCATACCTGTGCTGTGCTGACTTCCTCCTGGGGCTGTACCTCTGCTGTGCATATTATGAGGGGCTCCCACCATCCCTGTGCTATGCTCATTATGAGGCGCTCCCACCATCCATGTGCTGTGCTGACTTCCTCCTGGGGCTGTACCTCTGCTGTGCATATTATGAGGGGCTCCCACCATCCCTGTGCTATGCTCATTATGAGGGGCTCCCACCATCCCTGTGCTATGCTGACTTCCTCCTGGGGCTGCTTACGGTGCAGGTGTCAGTGCTGTATATCACGGTGCTGGTGTCAGTGCTGTATATCACGGTGCCGGTGTCAGTGCTTTATGTCACGCTGCTGATGTCAGTGCTCTCTATCACGGTGCTGGTGTCAGATCACTCTATCACAGTTCAGGTGTCATTGCTGTATGTCACGCTGCTGATGTCAGTGCTGTATATCACGGTGCTGGTGTCAGTGCTGTATATCACGGTGCTGGTGTCAGTGCTGTATATCACGGTGCTGGTGTCAGTGCTTTATGTCACACTGCTGATGTCAGTTCTCTCTATCACAGTGCTGGTGTCAGATCACTCTATCACGGTGTAGGTGTCAATGCTGTATGTCACGCTGCTGATGTCAGTGCTCTCTATCATGGTGCTGGTGTCAGTGCTGTATATCACGGTGCTGGTGTCAGTGCTTTATGTCACGCTGCTGATGTCAATGCTCTCTATCACGGTGCTGGTGTCAGATCACTCTATCACGGTACAGGTGTCATTGCTTTATGTCACGCTGCTGATGTCAGTGCTCTCTATCACGCAGCTGGTGTCAGATCACTCTATCACGGTGCAGGTGTCATTGCTGTATGTCATGCTGCTGATGTCAGTGCTGTATATCACGGTGCTGGTGATCATCTCCTGCACCCTCTTCTTTGCCTACCCTGACCTTCCCTCTCCTCCATTGTCTTCATGCGCTCCACAGTCCTGAATTGTCACAATTTCACATATAAAAAAAGAATGCTTGTAGTTGTCGATCTCAGATTCACCTCATACATGTGTTATGTCATTGGCCATGTGGTGGGACTATGTTTGCACAGCTAGTAATTTTGTGGCTGCAAATTTGACCTGTAGGTTTGCAAAGTTCGCCTCCCATTGAAGTCAATGGGGCCCGTCGCGAACGTTACGGTTCGCGAACTATCGGCCGCGTTCGTGGTCCGCGTTCGCAAAACGTCCCGTCGGAAGTTCGTCCATCACTATTCCCTGTGCCACTGGCTACAATACAACCCCAAAGCATGATTGATCCACCCCCATGCTTAACAGTTGGACAGAGGTTCTTTTCATTAAATTCTGTGCCCTTTCTTCTCTAAACGTACCTTTGCTCATTCCGGCCAAAAAGTTATATTTTAACCTCATCGGTCCACAGAACTTGTTTCCAAAATGCCTCAGGCTTGTCTATATGTTCATTTGCAAAGTTCAAACGCTGATTTTTGTGGTGAGGACGTAGAAGAGGTTTTCTTCTGATGACTCTTCCATGAAGACCATATTTGTACAAGTATCTCTTTATAGTGGAATAGTGTACCACAATTCCAGTGTCTGCTAGATCTTTCTGGAGGGATCGTGCAGTCAAACGTGGGTTTTGAATTGCTTTTCTCACAATCCTGCGAGCTGTTCTGTCTGATATTTTTCTTGGTCTTCCAGATCTTGCTTTAACTTCCACTGTTCCTGATAACTGCCATTTCTTAATTACATTCTGAACAGAGGATATTGACATCTGAGAACGCTTTGCTATCTTCTTATAGCCTTCTCCAGCTTTGTGAGCGTCAACTATTTTCAGTTTCAGTTTTCTAGACAACTGCTTAGAAGAACCCATGGTGCTGATTGTTGGGGCAAGGTCAGATGAGTCTGGCCATTTAAAACCTTTGAGCTTGACATCACCTGGTCTTCCCAGACGATGATTGAGAACAATCCATGGCACTGGCAGGTCTCAGCTTTGCAAAGGGGGCAGTGCATGCTATACATTCTGCAGGGTGCCCAAACTTTTGCAGACTACATTTTTTTGTTTTCTGTCACTTGGAAAGTGTAAATGATGGAAATAAAATTGAACTTTTTTTGACATATTATAAGAATGTCTAATCTGTAATTTGATGCCATTTGGAGATTTTTCCATCTTTCCTTGGCTTCGTAATGCACATTAATACACATTTTTACCTGGGGTGCCTAAACTTTCGATCCCCACTGTAATACGCCTGGAGGATCATGCACCCACGGGAATGAGACTACACTTCTGAGGTCCATCAGACTTACTCCAGAATTGACCTGTCCCTTATTTACCACCATCATCTTCCCTTACTATTGAAATCTGCAATTGAAACCTCCCCCATATCTGATCATATGTCGATCATACTCACTATTAAAATCCTATCTCTGCCCCTTAAATCCACAAATTGGAAAATAAATGAGGAACTTATTACTGATAAAATTGATTAAAAAAATGATAGGGGAAGACATTTCCCTTTATTTTAAGGATAACACACATCCTGATATCTCACCAGGAACCCTGTGAGATAACTCTCCCTAACCTCATGTCAGAATTCTCAACATATAGTGTTATCTCTAACTTCAAAATTAACATGACAAAATCGGAAATCTTGAACATATCTATCCCCACATCCACCGCGACACATTTAAAGAAAAAACGTTTCCTTTTTGCTGGCAGGCGATGGGTATTTTTCTTACGGCAAACCCGACCACATTATTCCGCACAAAATTCATAGCCCTTCTAAACACAATTAGATTGGACATACAGAAATGGTCCCACCTTACTCACTCATGGTTGGGGAAAATTGGAGTTGCAAAGATGAATATACTGCCTAGGGTGCTATTCTTGTTTCAAATGATACCATATGGAATCCGGGTAGGATTTTTGCAATATTAACCTCTCTAATTGGTAATTATGTGTGGAATAGGTCAGTTTTCTACTCCTCCTTTTCATAAATTTCGTATTTCACCACTTGGTATTGTTCCTAAAAAGGAACCAAACTCTTTTAGATTGATACACCATCTATCTTTTCCCATAGGGTTTTCTTTCAATTATGATATTGACCCGACATGGTGTTCCATGCAGTATTCTTCATTTGATGAGGCTTTCTTCAAAATTAGAAATGTTGGTGTGGCTGATGTTAAGTCCACATTTCAGTTACTTCCTAGTCATCCTTCTGCGTTTAACTCTTTAGGTTTCTATTTTCAAGGTTCATATTTCTTTGATAAGTGTCTTCCGATGGGATATTCTCTTTCATGTTATTATTTTGAACTTTTTTCTACATTTCTTGAATGGGTTGTTGGTTTTCATACAGGTTCAAATAACTTGTTGCACTATTTGGATTATTTTATTATTATTGGTAAAGCTGGTTCGTCTGATTGTTTATATTTATTTAACAAATTTAGGATTGTGTGTAAGGAGTTTGGTGTTCCGTTAGCTGAAGAGAAGTCTGTCTACCCTAAGTCTTGCCTTGACTTTCTCAGTATACAAATAGATACTGTTTCAATGGAGTTTCCTCTTCCTGATGAGAAGATTATTAAAATTCGGATTTTATTGGACTTCTTTCTTTCTAAATGTAAGTTTAAATTGAGATTCTTGCAATCTTTGCTTGGTTTATTGGCATTTGCATCTAGAGTTTTACCGATGGGTCACATTTTTTCGAAGAGATTGTATCGCTCTATTTCTGGAATTTCTTCTTCTTTTGATTTTGTGCAGATTACATCTGGTATTAGGGATGATCTTAAGGTATGGCATTCTTTTTTTGTCTACATTTAATGGTAATTGTTTATAGCAGGCTCCTTTTTGTGCGGCTTCTGCACTGCATCTGCATACCAATGCTGCTGGATCTTGCGGCTATGGTGCTTACTGGAATGGGCATTGGTCTGCTGATTTGTGGCCGGCATCTTTGAGAGATTCGGGTTTAAAGTCTAATGTTGTTTTATTGTAGATTTTTCCTGTTTTAATGGCTTTAGAATTGTAGGGTGTTAATTTTAAGAATCGTCGTATTTTACTCTATTCTGACAATAAGGGTGTTGCTTTTGCTCTTAATTGCTTATCGTCTAAATCTTTTCCTGTTCTTGCTGTACTTAGACTATTAGTATTTAAATGTTTAGACCTTAATATATGGCTTAAAGCCAAATACATTCCTGGTAAAGATAATCTAATTGCTGATGCTTTGTCCTGCTCCCAGATTCAAGAATTCAGATGCCTAGTGCCGGATGCGGATCCAACTGGCCTGTTGTGCCCTCGCTTGATTGGTCTTGATGAAACTGTGATTAAAAAAACTGGGGGTAGGCGATCAAATGTTAGACCTAATGTTAGACCTAATTTTTGTTATTTGTTTAGGTCCTTTTAACATCTGGATTGTTGGACACTCTTATGTTTTTTAGGCTCAGAAGAGAGCTGAGTGGAGAGTCTATGGCAATAATTTGGGATTACCTTATACTGGTTTTAATATACATTGGTATGAACAACGTGGTATGCGTTGGAGTGAGTTAAGTCCTGTTTTGTCTCATTTACATGATTGCCGGCCCAAACTTCGGATCATTATTTTACATTTATCTGGTAATGATCTTGGTAAACGCAAGACATTAGAGTTAATTTCTAAGATTAAGATCGATCTGTTATGCTTACATGCTATTTTGCCTGATACTTTTTTAGTTTTTGCTAAAGTGATTCCTCAACTTGACTGGTTGCTCTCCTCCGAGCGTAAGTATTTGGAAAAATTCATAAACAAATTAATAGGGCTTTGGATAAATTCATGTCTTCGGGTTCATGGTTTGTCATTTCGACATGTGGACTTGAAAGGCGGTTTGCCTGGTTTCTATAGACCGGACAATGCGCATTTATCTGATATTGCTCTTGATATATTAAATTTGGATTTTGAAACCTGTGTTGAATTGGCTGTTGCCATGGTGGGATGCCTGGCTCCTTAACAATATACGGCGGAGTTCCCACGGACTTTCCAAACGAACGAACTTGGCCACACACGAACGGACTAAATCCGTTCAAAAAGTCTGTTTGTTTTGGGCCTGGCATATTTGAAATTATAATTGATACAATTATAACAATTATTACAATTATTACAATTGTTACAATTATAGCTTGAGCTTAAATTGCTAAACTATGTATATATATATATATATATATATATATATAATTATATATAGTTATATGTTTATTAAGAAGATTTTAATACATGCTAAGTGTATTGATTATTTACAAAATGTTATCTAAAGTCAATATAAATTGGTTTAATATTTATACCTATAAATAAAGGGCCACTGCCAATTTAAACCACAAGTTTTCATTAAAGTATCTGTATTCATTATTTATTTAACTAATGAAATATTTTTTTAAATATCAATTGTTAATAAGTTCTGACTATGATCCCATAAAGGTGAAGGGCGGGGCATGAAATGACCCGGCCCCAACACCTGTGGGATCATGTCAGACATATAAAAATGTAAATTAAATTAAAGTTATTTAAGGCAAAAAAAATAATAATACTTACCAGAGATTGGTTGAAAAACTGACAGTTGCCCCAAAAAACGGTCCTCTTGCATGAGTCTCAGCCTATAAAAGAAAAGAGGATGTGTCATTAGGGGGGCAGAAGACGACGAAGATCAGAAGAGGAACACATCCCACCCTCCCTCCTTGTTGTGGCCTGTTTTATGAGGTTTAATACCTTCCTTTGAAAGGGGATATTACAATTGATGTTACAATTATAGCTTGAGCTTAAATGGCTAAGCTATTTATATATATAATTATATACGGTTATATGTTTATTAATAATATTTTAATACATGCTAAGTGTTTTGATTATTTACAAAATTCTATCTAAAGTTGATATAAATTGGTTTAATATTTATACCTATAAATAAAGGGCCATGGCCAATTTAAACTACAGGTTTTCATTAAAGTATTTGTATTCATTATTTATTTAACTAATGGAATATTTTATTAAATATCAATTGTTAATAAGTTCTGACTATGATCCCAATAGTAATGGCTGATGTGTGAAAGTGAGTTAGGAATCCAAGTAATGGTGAAAACTTTTGGATAAGCAAATCCCCCCTCTGTGAGCAGCACTTTTAATGCTGTTCTAGAAATACATGGTTAAAAATGTGACCATATAAATGAGGAAATGGCTGAATCAATGGCTTGAAATAATTTACTGGAAAGAAATATAGGGGAGGCATTAAACAGATCGACAAATATTGGTAAAATATATAGTTTTTATCAAATGTATTCTCCCTATTAAATTTAATCATAATAAATTCCATATTCATAGTTTGATTCCATTTAGTTGACATTTAATCTAAGAGATAATAAGGAGAATGAAGCAGGATAAATCAAGGTGAATTAGTACCTCCAAGTATTTTAGGATATCACGTATTCCATAATATGCATATACTCACATTTTCTTTGTTTCTGGACAATATATGAAGGATTTTTTTTTTGGGATATGTCAGAATGTCTTTCTTTTTCCTTCTTGTTTTTTAATATTTAAAATGTAATAAAATACGATTAAAAGAAGATGTCAACCACTTCAAGCCTTCAGCATACAAGGTAGAAATATGTTTTAAGAGGCCAAAGGAGCATCTCATCTTCACTGGCCATTGTTTTAATATCTGGAGTTCAGCTTTAACCACTTGCCGTCCACCATACCGCAAAATGACTTCAGCAAAGTGGTTTAGTTATCCTGATCGGACGTCATATAATGTGATCAGGATCAGGATAATGAGGCAGCGTGTGCCTGCAGGGGCATTTTGACACACTGCAAATCCAATCTACGTAAACAGTCTCTAATGGAGACTCTTTACCACGTGATTAGCTGTGTCCAATCACATCTGTTAGGCACGAGTAGAGGAGAGCCGATCGTCTGCTCCTCTGACAGGGGAGGTTTGTACTGATTGATTACCAGTGAAACCCCCCCGAGGATGTCCACCCAGGACCACCAGGGATGCCCACCAATTGTGACCACCAGGTATGCTTCTCATGACCACCAGGGATGCCAATCTGTGTCCACAACTGATGCAATCAGTGCCCACAATTGATGCCAACCAGTGCCAACCACTAGTGCCTGCCAATCACTGATGCCCATCAATGCCATCTATCACTGTACATCAGTGCTACCCATCAGTGTCCATCAGTGCCGCCTATCAGTGCCCATCAGTGCCACTTATGCGTGCCCATCAGTGCCACCTATGCATGCCCATCAGTGCTGCATATCACTGCCGCCTATCAGTGCCCATATTAGTGCTCATCATCAGTGTCACCTCATCGGTGCTACCTCATTGGTGCCCATCAGTGCCACCTTATCAGTGCCCATCAGTGCAGCCTCATCAGTGCCCATCAGTGAAGGAGAAAGCTTACTTATTTACAACATTTTGTAACAGAAACAAGAAAAACGTTTTTTTTTCTTCAAAATGTTTGGCCTTTATTATTTGTTTCGCATAAAATAAAAATCTCAGAGGTGATCAAATTTGTGGGAACAAAAACATAAGCATTTTGTTTGGGTACAGTGTAGCATGACCGTGCAATTGTCATTTAAAAAGTGACAGCACTAAAAGCTGAAAATTGGCCCGGGCAGGAAAGGGGGAAAGTGCCCGGTATTGAAGTGGTTAAGTAACAACTTCTAGTTATTCTAATTAAAGCCAATGAATAAATATTTATAAAACTATTAAAATAACAAAGTGATCTTTATAAATGTATATTAAAAATTCTTAGGCCTAGTTAAGTTTCTAGACTCAAATAAAAAAAGATCAAAATGCTGGATTATCTCAGTCAACGGAAAGCCTGAGCCTGCTGCAGCATATATAAGGCTCCTAGTCGTAATAGATCACAAAGGTTACAAGTATGTCATTTTTTGTACATTTTTTCTATTTCATTATTATATTTAGGACAACATAGAAATTCTGCACAGCAATATTTCATATTTACATTTAGAGTCCCCAGACAGTGCATTAATTTCTTTTTCACATGAGTGACCCATTCTTCTTCCTCTTCCTCCCTGCCAGCTCTGTTCATAAACAGCCACATGGATGTCAGTTAAAGAGAGACAGACTGTAGGAAAACAGCTTCTATCTTAGGCAGGCCATACATTAACCACTTTCAAATCGGACCGTTTTGCTGGCTTACGACCAGACCACTTTTTGCGATTCGACATTGCATCACTTTTAAAAGGAAACAAGTTTATTGGGAAATGGTACAGGTTACAGGGAAAGAAAAAGAAAGAATGAACTACAGTCAGTGGTACATTCAGCGGCCAACAGCAAAAACGCCTAAATGCCGTACTAGCACAACAAAATATCCAGAGCATAGCTATGTAAACAAAGTCAGATATACAGACATCAATGTTGGAGTTGCAAAGTTCATTGAACTAAATAGCAGGAGGTGAAACATGACAGCACATAAGATCTTATCGAACTCAACCCTGGCGTGAACTCAACTCCCACAAGTATCCGGGTCATTAAGCCAGCGATCCCAAATCTTATTAAATTTGCCAGGGCACCCCCTGTGTGTGTAGATAACTTTTTTCAGCGGTAAGTTAGAGTTAACCTCAGCCACCCAAGCCCCGAATGTCGGAGTCTCGGGCCGCATCCACAACCTGGCAATTAGTTTCCTCGCACTGAACAACGTTTCTTGGGTAAAGGTCGCATCGGAGGGTGCCTCAGGGGCGCCCAGCTCCAAGCCTAACAAACAAGCCTTAGGATCCATCAGAAGGGGGGAGCCCATTTGATCGTGTAAAAACCGTACCACCTGTAGCCAGAAGGCCTGAATATCGGGGCAGGACCACAGTAAATGGTAAAAGGAGCACGGGAGACTCCCACAGCGCGGACACCCCGGCCCCAGGGAGGGCCTGTATCTACAGATCCTGGCCGGCGTAAGATATGACTTGTGGAGGATATATAATTGGGTTAACCTATCTGGCACCCTAGGGGACACTAGTTTAACTGTATTCAAGATCTCCTCCCACTCCTCCCCCGAGATCGGGCCCACATCCTCCTCCCATCGGTATCTCGTACTCTCCGTAAGTGCAACCACCGATCTTCTTCTAAGGGAGTTGTATAGGGTCGAAATTAATTTTGTGGGCTCCTCTCCCACTATAACACCCACTACCGATAATTCCTGCGGATCCGGGAATCCCTCCCCGAATTGAGCCCGAAGGGCATGGGATAACTGTGCATAACGAAATAACATATAGGCGGGGAGCTCAAACTCTCTTTGCAGCGCCTGGAAACCACGCACCCCCCGTGGGGAGACGACCTAGTATAAGTATATCACCCCCCGGGAGGCCCAGAGGTCCGCCCCCGGCAGCCCCCTAAGCTCCCTCAATTGGGAGTTGTACCACAGGGGTGTATGTGAATGCATCCAGTCCGCTCCCAGCATCTTTTGTGCGATACCCCAGATCTGCCTGTGCTGTAGCAGTAGTGGAGCATATTTCCTCCCCCTCCTATTAGACTCTCTCCCCCTAAACAAGACCTGCAGGGGGGAATGGGCGCTACCAGAAGACCCCCCACAAATTAGCGACTGGTACCTGGAAGCGTCCATCTTGTGGAGGTGAAAAAAGTGGGATAGCTGAGCAGCTACGTAGTAGGCACGAAAGTCGGGGAGCGCAGCTCCTCCCATATCCGTAGGGTTTTTAAGAGTATTCCAGGCTAATTTATGTCTACCAGAGCCCCAGATAAATGAATTTAGAATTGTGTCTATAGTTTTAAAATATTTAAGGGGGATAAGGGTAGGGGCCTGCCAGAATTTGTAGAGGAATTTGGGGAGGAGGATCATCTTGATTAAATTTATCCGTCCCATGACACCTAGAGGGAGCCTAGCCCAAGATTGAGTTTTGGATTTTAAATATAAGATCAGTGGTTCTATATTAAGGGTTATATAATCGGAGGGATCCCTAGTGATCTGAACCCCCAGATACTGAATAGTGGCCACTCTACGTAACGGAAGGGACAACGTGTCCCTCTCCGGCGGAGAGAGGTCAATGGGAAGAATCAAAGATTTTGCCCAATTTATGGTGAGGCCTGAGTGTCTACCAAACTCTTCAATAATACCCAGGGCCGCTCCCAGGGAGGGCCCCTCATCTGCAAGGTACAGAAGCATGTCGTCCGCGTACATGCTTACCGTTTCCGTTAGGGGCCCTGCCCTGAGACCCCCAACATGTACGCTGGACCTAAGGGAAATAGCTAGTGGTTCTACTGCTAAGGCGTACAGGAGCGGCGACAAGGGACACCCCTGTCTGGTCCCGCGCCCCAGGGGGAAGGGCTCGGACAGGCAACCATTCACCGCCACGCGCGCCTCCGGGGAAAAATATAATATCTGGACCCATTGCAGAAACTTGGGCCCAAACCCGAAACGTCGAAGGCACTCCCACAGATATCCCCACTCCACCGAATCAAACGCCTTGGCCGCGTCCAACGCCACCACGGCCCTGGTACCACCATTGTCGTGTGTGGCTTGTAAGTTCATGTGGAGTCTGCGAATATTCATGGCCGTATTTTTACCAGGCATGAAACCGGTCTGATCCGGGTGGATAAGGGACAAAATGTGGGAGCATAATCGGGACGCCAGGATCTTGGCTAAAATCTTTATGTCCACCTGTAGCAGGGAAATCGGGCGAAATGAATCTAGACAATGTGGGTCTTTGCCCGGTTTTGGAATGACTATAATCGTTGCTTGGCGTAGCGTTTCCGGAAGGGAAGCGGACTCAAATAAGTAATTATATAAATTCAACAGCTCAGGGGCCAGAACGTCGGAGTATGTCGCGTAAAAATCCAGCGGTAGACCGTCGTGTCCCGGAGCCTTGGCCGCTGCCAGGGAAGACAACGCCACCACGACCTCGTCTAGTGAAATCGGAGCCTCCAGATCAGCTATCTGGGCCACCGATAATTGAGGGAAGGGAACAGCTCGTAAAAAAGTTTGGGTCTCCTGAGCCGTGACCTCCACACGAGAGGCGTAGAGGTCAGCAAAGTAAGACCGGAACATCTCGGTCACCGCTCCCGGTTCAGAGACAAGAACGCCGCTCCCATCCATCAGCGACACCACTACAGGTGGCCTCGCATCCTGATGGGCGAGGTAAGCCAAAAGCCTACCCGCTCTCTCGCCTTGTTCAAAAATCCGCTGCCGCGTAAAAAAATGCTTGCGTTTAGCCTGCTCAAAGTGTAGTTGGTCAAGAACACGGGTCTGAAGCCTGAGGGCCGAGGCACTCGCCTCATTGGGATGTAACGTAAACTCCCGGGTGACAACCTCCAATTGCTCCTCCGCCTGACGGAGTATCAGTTTAGAGGAACATTTCAATCTATTTATCCGTCTGATCAACGAGGACCGTGCATGCAGTTTAAAAGCCTCCCAAACATTTCCGCCCGTGGCCGTCCCCCTATTAGCTGCAAAAAAATTACTCCATTCCCCAGACAAGTCGTCCCTCTCCTCCAGCGCTTTTAGCCAGAAGGGATTAAGGCGCCAGACCCTAGGCCCCATCTGCTGCGTCAGAGACAGGGTAGCCCAGCAAGGGGCATGATCTGAGAGAGATCGCGCATGAAACCCTGCATCCTCTAGCTGAGGGAGAAGGACAGTTGACGTCAAAATATAGTCTATGCGGGACATAGTGGAGTGCGTAGCCGAAAAACAGGAGTATGCCCGGGATGTGGGGTTTCTATAGCGCCACACATCCGTCAATGAGAATTCCCGAAGGGTGCGACTCAGTCTAGACCCCATATGGACCGCAGGGGCGGAGCCACCCTGAAGTCTATCTACGCTTGGGTCAAGGGCAAGGTTGAAGTCCCCTAGCCAAATGGCCGGGGTATCAGGGTATCGGGCCATATATGACATGCCCTCAGACACGACAGTAGCCGAGTATGGGGGCGGTATGTATACTGCCAAAATCAGAAACCGCCTGCCCTGAATAGTGCAATTAAGAAATACAAACCTGCCCTGGGGATCAGTCCGCAAATCAAGGAGGTGAAAGGGCAACGTCTTAGCTATTAACAAGGAAACGCCTCTAGAATATGGAGTGTGGGTAGCGTGATAAGTCCAGCCAACCCACGGCCTCCGAAGCGCCAGCTGTAGCTGGCCCGTTACATGCGTTTCCACCAGCACTATAATATCTGCTCTGTAGGATTTAAGGCATGCAAAGACAGCCGTGCGCTTTAGCTTATCTCTAATACCACGGACATTCCACGTCAAAAATTTAACTGGAGCCATTTAATAATAGCGTTTAAATGATACAACTGGCTGAACGGA
Organism: Lithobates pipiens; assembly: GCF_037356315.1. Lineage (NCBI taxonomy): Eukaryota > Metazoa > Chordata > Amphibia > Anura > Ranidae > Lithobates > Lithobates pipiens. The sequence goes on from NW_027507784.1 coordinate 155,682,005, forward strand.
CTGATCCCCAGTGCAGGGCCCAGCACAACTCCCAAATCTCCCACCCACCAACTCATCATCAGACATTGAAATACGTTCCTTTGTACCATAACCCCAAAAAACAACCAAGAAAATATCATGAACCCAAACCCCCAATCCATCCCCCCACCCCCCACCCAGCTCTCAGTCCTTCCAACTGAACTGGAGCACACGTCCCCAAACATCCAAACCGTCGCCCACATCCCCCGTAGCGAATGCAGCCAGCAGAACCTCCCTCCACTGCCCGGACTGCACACAGCCACACGGGGATAGGTCGGACGTTTAACTACACAGGGGGCGACTACTCGCTGCATATGGCGCATAGAGTAGCCCATCGGGCTAGGCCGTAAAACAAGGGTCACAGCCTCCGCCCCCGGTGTCAACAAAAAGAGTGATCCCATCAGCGACACATATGGAATAGGCAAAACAATACTGGGGTCAATAACAGAGAAGGAAGGAGAACTGAGGTAAAGCAATCAGAGACAGAGCAAAGAAAGAGAGGGAAGAGAAAAGAGGAGGAGAAGAAGAAGGAAAGAAAGAGGGGGGCACACGTCCCAGCACGGAATACCCATGGTAAAGGGCAGCCCGAGGAAAACAGGGGGCCACGCTATAGAAAGTTCCAAGTCCATTTCAGATAGAATGAGGAGAAGCAAGAGCCTTAAGCAGTCCAGCAGGGCACTCCGGAGTAGGTGCAGGTCATCTACTGCCCTTGCAACAGTCTAGTGGGAACAAAACAGGCGCGGGCAGCCTTGGAGAAGACCCACAGTGGCAACAGTCATCATCAGTATGGTGTTCGGCAATAGGTAAGCCATTCCAGGATAATTACCTCTTCACCGGCGATAGGTAAGTATATCGGGGAGGCAAAACTCCAGGACAACATCCCAGGTCAGGTGGACCGGGCCAGTCACTGCACCCGGCGGTTTCTATCAGCCTCCCTCCTTTCCAACCAGTCCATCGCCTGCGCCGGGTCATCAAAGAAATGGGCTCGGTCCTCACCCAGAACTCGCAGCCGCGCTGGGTACATCATAGCATATTTCAAGTGTTGAATTCTCAGCCTCTTCTTAACTTCCATGAAGCGGGCGCGCTGCTTTTGCACTTCTGCGGAGAAGTCTGGAAATGCCATAACATGGCCTGCTTGAAACGGAATGTTGCCCTTCTCCCTGCTAAGGCGCAAAACTGCATCCCTGTCCCGAAAATTAAGCAGTTTGGCGATAAACGTGCGTGGTGGTGCGCCTTCCGGCGGGCGCCTCGCTGGCATGCGATGCGCTCGCTCCACAACGAAGGTATTAGAAAATGCCTCCCGACCGTAGGTGTTAATCAAAAGAGTCTCCAGAAAAGTAGACGGATCGTGGCCCTCCGCTCCCTCCGGAAGGCCGATAAAACGAACGTTCGACCTGCGCGCCCTATTTTCAAGATCATCTTGCTTTTGAGCTAGAAGATGGAGTTGGCGCCTCACCTCCTCGTGGGAGTGCTGGAGCGGATGTAGCTCATCTTCCACCCGACCAAGCCTGTCCTCAGTCTCCTTTACACGATCTCTGATCTTGGACATGTCCTGCCGTATAAGAGAGATGTCGACTTTGATCTCTTCAATTTTGGTTGTAAGGGAAGATTGGCAGGTAGAGATAGCTTCAAGCACCTTGTCCGTGTCGTTTGCCGCCGGAGGGGTTGCGGAAGGCGAGGGAGCGCCATCTTGGGCCGGCTCTCTATCCTGTCTACGGAATTTATCCAAGGAAGCCGCCGCCGAGCTGTGCTTCTTTGTAGGAGACATGTCTGGAAGGATGACCGGACCCCTATCCGCCGATTCCCCGTGATGAAAAGGCAGTCGCTGAAGGCAGGATAAGCGTGCAGGATATACCGGGAGCGGAGCGCAACTCACTTGCGACCTACTCCATCGCCGTCCAGGCCACGCCCCCGACATTGCATCACTTTAACTGACAATTGCGCGGTCGTGCAAACAAAATTGACGGCCTATTTTTTCCCACAAAAAGAGCTTTCTTTTGGTGGTATTTGATCACCCCTGCGTTTTTTATTTTTTGCGCTATAAACAAAAAAGAGTGACAATTTTGAAAAAAACACATTATGTTTTACTTTTTGCTATAATAAATATCCCCCAAAAATATATAAAAAAACATTTTTCTTCCCTCAGTTTAGGCTCATACGTATTCTTCTATATATTTTTGGTAAAAAAAAAAAAAAAAAAAAGCAATAAGCAATTATTGATTGGTTTGCGCAAAATTTATAGCGTTTACAAAATAGGGGATAGTTTTATGCCATTTTTATTAATAATTTTTTTTTTTTTACTAGTAATGGCAGCAATCAGCAATTTTTATTGTGACTGCGAAATTATGGCGGACACATCGACATTTTTCACACATTTTTGGGACCATTGTCATTTATACAGCAATCAGAGCTATACAAATGCACCGATTCCTGTGTAAATGACACTGGCTGTGAAGGGGTTAACCAGGGGGTGGCAGTGTAGGGGTTACGTGTCTCCTAGGGGCGTGTTATTAACTCTGGGGGGCTGGGCTGTGTGCTAGGGAACACTGATCTCTTCTCCAATCACAGGGAGCAGAGATCAGTGTCACTTGTTGCTAAGCAGAACGGGGAGATGCTGTTTACATCAGCATCTCCCCGTTCAGCCTCCCCGTGAGACGTTCGCGGGTATCCCCACGGCGATCGAGTCCACGGGACCCATGACTGGACTCATGGGGGTCCCGACCGGCACGCGATGGCAGGGCGGCATTTTCAATTGGATGTACCTGTACGCCAGTTTGCCTGCCTGTGCCATTCTGCCGATGTACATCGTCGTGCGCAAGTCAGGAACTGGTTAACCAATTTTCTTTCCTTCAATCACAGGCTGAATTCTATCAACATATTTGGTGTTAACAAGTCCTGGACAGCCGCACACCAAAATGGCACTTTTATTGAAGATAACAAATCCAAATACAGTCAGTTCATGTTGGAAAGGCAGGGAATAATAGCTGAAGCGTTTCACACCATAATTTGGTTCTTGATGTTTACATCAGCATCTCCCCGTTCAGCCTCCCCATGAGATGATCGCGGGTATCCCGCGCTGAGATCGAGTCCTCGGGATCCGCAAACAAACTCATGGGGGTCCCGACCGGCATGCAATGGCAGGGTGGCAATTTCAACTGCACGTACCTGTACGCCAGTTTGCCTGCCCCTGCCATTCTGCCGACGTACATCGTCATGTGTCGGTCGGGAATTGGTTTACCAATTTTCTTTCTTTCAATCACAGGCTAAATTCTATCAACATATTCAGTGTTAACAAGTCCTGGACAGCCGCACACCAAAAAGGCACTTTTATTGAAGATAACAAATCCAAATACAGTCAGTTCATGTTGGAAAGGCAGGGAATAATAGCTGAAGCGTTTCACACCATCATTTGGTTCTTAATCATAGCTAATAAATCATAGTCTGACTCTGTGTATAAATAGGGATTTGTGTCCAATCAAACAAAGAAGCGATGTTGGAAACACCCATCTTACACAATCAGACTATGAATATAGAACACCTGAGAGGAGAGGAGAATCTATGGGAGGTACCGACTTACAAAATCCCGTTTACCACATTTATTTATATGCATTGTTTACACAAATCTCCCAACTGACCCCCACTCTAAGGTGCTCACATATTAATGGAATAATCAATTTTGGTGAAACAATAGACATTGTACTGAGTGAAGCTATAGGTGGAGAGCATCTTACATGACATTAAATTAAATCTATCTAATCAGCAAACACGTTCCTCACTATACAGCTATTTAATTAAAAAAAGATCATACATCCTTTTCAAAAACTGTAATTAAAAACTGTAATTAAAACACTATTGTTTTGAATGTTGAATTTATTCCAGTTATGCATCCATAAGGAAATGCACATAGCGTATCATCATTAAGTCCAAGTTTAATGCTACTTCATGTGTGAGCATATATGCTGTAGCTCTCTATCACCTGTATAAAAATGTTGAGAACTAAAAAAAACAAAGCAAATGCTAGAACAAAATCCTAGAAAATAACATGGCTCTCGATCGATAGGTGTGTGGATGTAAGGCGGACCCTTACTGCATATCTAAAGAGACTAAAAAGACTTTGAATCCGGATAAGAGAAATGCATATAGTGATCTTTTAGAAAGAATATTTAAATGTATGTAACCCCTATGTGTAGTCTGTATTTACATTTAGAAAAAACCGAGGCATAGAAATTTAAAAGGATGGAAGAAACTGAGTCAATAAAAGATGGAAAAAAGATGGAAACAGAAGGTGGGAATGAAAATATGAATCCACCGATACTTGTGACCGTCCCACTATCATGTAAATGTTTGCCACTAAAAAAACCTTGCGAACGGCTGGTCTATTTGACCATTGGTAATGTCGGTCTAAAATGCATCAGTTTCCTTTCTAGTAATCACAACCATGTACGTGAATGCTTAATCATTATAATTGCGCTGATATCTTAACGGAAATTGAGAAATAGATGAGGACTTCGGTTAGGAATGAAAAGGGGAAGAATTGATTGGCCGATAAGGCAAAATTGATCTTATGTATATTTAGTTCCCACAAAAATGATGGTGTTGGTGACAATACAGAAATATAGCATAAATTCCAATTTACACCAACTGATTTGTGGCATCTATCAGCAAAGAAAACAACTGCTTATAGCTCTGTATATCGACCACAAGACATGTCCTTCTGCATAAGCACGGCACATGTCTCATTCATAAAAATGAGACGCGTCCCATTCAAAGTTAAGGCCAGCAGGCCTCCTGGTATTCAAATTGAAAATCCACTGAACCTCCTGTTTTGAAATTGTCTCCACCTCTGGGTGGCTTTACTATCTTTTCCATACCCTGAATAACTAAACTAGATGTATCTTTTTGGTGAAGCTCGTTCAATTAACGCGCCACATTGGTGAAATTATCTTTCTCTATGTCATAAAGATGATCATAGAGGCGATCCTTGAGTCTACGTGTTGTTCCTCCGACATACTGTATAGAACACAATGTGCACGTTATGACATACACAACAAACCGTATGTGGCAATTAATGAAGGACAATATCTTGTTTGTCTTGCCCATAGTGGCTGAAAGGACTGTATCACCCTCAGTAATAAAGGGGCAATATGCACAGCCCCTTTTCCCACATTTGAAGGTGCCTTTAAATACGAGCCAATGTTCCGGGGTTCCCTTGCTGGTATAGAGGCTGGGTGATAGCCGAGGGCGCCCTTCTGGAGACTGTTCGTATACTTTTGGCCAGTATTTGAGAATAGATGGGGTCATTAGTAGGGATGAGCCGAACACCCCCCGGTTTGGTTTGCACCAGAACTTTCGAACGGACCCAAAATTCGTACGAACTTTAGAACCCCATTGAAGTCTATGGGACTCGAACGTTCGAAATGAAAAGTGCTAATTTTAATGGCTAATATGCAAGATACTGTCCTAAAAAGGGTTTGGGGACCTGGCTCCTGCCCCGGGGGACATGGGTCAATGCCTAAAATGTTTTTAAAAATGGCCGTTTTGGCGGGAGCTCTGAAAAAAGTGAAATATTCCTTTAAATATCGTGCCTGGGGGGTGTCTATAGTATGCCTGTGAAGTGCCACGTGTTTCCCGTGTTTAGAACAGTCCCTGCACAAAATGACATTTAACGGAAATAACGTCATTTAAAACTGCTTGCGGTTTTAATGTTATATCTGGTTCCGGCAATATGGATGAAAATCATTGAGAAAAATGGCATGGGTAGCCCCCCTGTCCATTACCAGCTCCTTTGGGTCTTGTACGGATATTGAGGGGAACCCCGTACCCATATTAAAAAAAGGAAATACGTGTGGCCCCCAGGCCCTATCTACAGCAGTATACAGGCGGTGCAAACAAGACAGGGACTGTGTAGGTATGTTGTGTTAAGTAGAGTCTGTTTGTAATTTTCAACTGGTACATTTTTAAAGTGTAGCTCCAGTCAAAAAATCTATTTTTAAGCTTTTTGGAAAACATAGGGAAGGGTTATCACCCCTGTATAATTTGTTTTGCCGTCCGTCTTTTTTCATCTGACTTCCTGTTGTCTCCTTCCGTTTGCAAGTAGGAGACGTTTGTAAGTTGGATGTTTGAAAGTAGGGGCCTGCCCTATATGCTCTGCAGAAATGGCGGAACAAGGTGTTGATGTTGCCACAACATTGTAAGCCCTCAAAGTGACTCTTGGTGGGCGCTGGAGCGCCCTGCTGTGAATGATTATATCAAGAATTGTAATTACATGCCATTGTTGAAGAGTGGTAGAAAAATTGGGCCTTTGGTGGTTGTGGTGCTGGTGCTGGTGCCACAACACTATAAGTCCTCACAGTTACTCTCAGTGGGCACAGGAACGGGCCCTGCTGTGAAATATTATATCAAGAATTGTAATTACATGCCCCTGTTAAACAGGGGCTGAAAAATTGGGCCTTAGGCACTGGTGCTGGTGCCACGACACTGCAACCTCTTCCATATACTCTAGTTGTAGTGCAGGAATGAGCCCGGCTGCAAAGCATTGCATCAAAAATTATAATTAAACATCCCTGTTAAACAGGAGCTAAAAACTTGGGCTGCTGGCACTGGTGCTGGTGCCACGAACATGCAACCTCTCCCATATACTCTATTTGTGGTGCAGGAATGAGCCCTGCTACAAAGCATTGCATCAAAAATTGTAATTAAACGCCCCTGTTAAACAAGGGCTAAAAAATTGGGCCTTAGGCACTGGTGCTGGTGCCACGACACTGCAACCTCTCCCATATACTCTAGTTGTGGTGCAGGAATGAGCCCTGCTACAAAGCATTGCATCAAAAATTGTAATTAAATGGCCCTGTTAAACAAGGGCTGAAAAATTGGGCCTTAGGCACTGGTGCTTGTGCCACGACACTGCAACCTCTCCCATATACTCTAGTTGTGGTGCAGGAATGAGCCCTGCTAAAAAACATTGCATCAAAAATTGTAATTAAATGCCCCTGTTAAACAGGGGCTGAAAAATTGGGCTGCTGGCCCTTGTACCGTGGATCAAGGAGAGTGGGCAGCCAGTAATGGTCCCTCTCCTTGATCCGAAGAATACGAGGATCCTTCCGCAGGCTTTGCAGGATCAGGTAGGCCATGCAGCATAGGTTAGCTGAGGCATTCGGTCCGGAGTCCTCTGGGTCACTAAGGACAACATGATCCGCAGCTACCTCCTCCCAGCCACGTACAAGTCCACGGGTTTCTTGGGACTGTAAATCATCCCTACAAGACTGCTGCTGCTGCTGCTGATGATGCTGAGTACCAGCCTCCACCTCCATGCTGACACAATCATCCTCCTCCTCCTCCTCCTCCTCCTCATCATCTTCCTGTGTGATGGGTGGCACAGCAGGAACACTGTCTGGATAAAGGGGGCCTTGAGAGGTAAGGAAGTCCTCCTCTTCCAGCCTCTGTTCTGCCTCAAGTGCCCTGTCCATTATTCCATGCAGCGTATGCTCCAAGAGGTGGACAAGAGGTACAGTGTCACTGATGCATGCACTGTCACTGCTCACCATCCTTGTGGCCTCCTCAAATGGTGACAGGACAGTGCATGCATCCCTGATCATGCCCCACTGGCGTGGTGAGAAAAAACCGAGCTCCCCTGACCCTGTCCTGGTGCTGTAGTCACACAGGTACTCATTGATGGCCCTCTGCTGCATGTTCAGCCGCTGCAGCATGGCCAACGTTGAGTTCCACCTGGTGGGCATGTCACATATAAGGCGGTTCTTGGGCAGGTTCAACTCCTTTTGGAGCTCAGCCAGCCGAGCACAGGCATTAAATGATCGGCGGAAATGCACACAGACTTTCCTGGCCTGCTTCAGGACATCCTGTAAGCCCGGGTACCTGCCCAAGAACCGCTGCACCCCCAGTAAAGGACGTGAGCCACACAGGGCACATGGGTCAGTTGTCCCTGTCGGAGGGCAGAGAGGAGGTTGGTGCCATTGTCGCAAACCACCATTCCTGGCTTAAGCTGGCGTGGCGTCAACCACCTCTCGGCCTGCCCCTGCAGAGCTGACAAAATATCTGCCCCAGTGTGGCTCCTGTCCCCCAAACAAACCAGCGCAAGCATGGCATGGCATCGTTTTGCCTGCGTACTTGCGTAGCCCCTGGAACGCCTACGGAGCACCGCTGGTTCTGAGGACAGAGCACTGGAAGAGGCCATGGAGGAAGAAGAAGAGGAGGGGGTGGAGGAGAGAGGTGTGTCACAACCAATAGTAGCATTTTGGAGGCGTGGTGGCGGAACAACCGTCAACACTACTGCACCTTGTCCTGCATCCTTCCCAGCTGCCAGAAGAGTGACCTAATGGGCCGTGAAAGACAGGTAACGTCCTTGTCCATGCCTGCTGGACCATGAGTCAGCGGTAATATGCACCTTACCGCTGACCGCCCTGTCCAGCGAGGCAAGGACATTGCCTTCCACATGCCGGTAGAGAGCCGGAATCGCCTTCCGTGAGAAAAAGTGGCGTTTGGGGACCTGCCACTGAGGAACCGCACATTGTACAAACTCACGGAAGGGGGCCGAGTTAAACAACGGAAAAGGCAGCAGTTGAACTGCTAGAAATTTAGCAAAGCTAGCATTCAACCGCTGGGCATGTGGATGGCTGGAAGTGAACTTCTTTCGGCGGTCCAGCAGCTGGGGTAGGGACATTTGCCTGCTATAATCGGACGTGGGTGTACTGCTAGCAGAGTGCCCGGAAGCACTTGGCTGTGACACACCTAATTCTACACCTTCATTCCTCTGAGAGCAGGTTTCAGAGAGGACTGAAGGTCTAGTGGGGTTGGAGATCCCAGCTGATGAGGAGCAAGGAGAGGTCCGCTTTGTTCTTTAGTGTGGGTCTTTGAGGTACGCTTGCCAACGAGCTGCATGGCAGGTCAACATATGTCTGGTCAAGCATGTGGTGCCCAAGCGGCTGATGTTTTGGCCACGCGAGATACGCTTGAAACATATGTTGCAAATAGCAGCGGTGCGATCTGATGCACTCGTCTCAAAAAAGGCCCACACCAAAGAACTTTTAGAATAACGCACAGAGGCAGCGCCCTGCACAGGCAGAGCTCTGTGGTGTGATTCAGTCGGTGTGCTGCCCCTAAGCTGCCCCCCGGAGGGCATCCTGCCTCGTTGGACATGTGCCACCTCCTCCTCCTCCTCCTCTCTCCTACCAGGCACCCACGTGGAGTCAGTGCCCTCATCATCCCCTCCCTCTTCATCGTTGGAGCAAACCTGGCAGTATGCTGCAGATTGTGGAACATGACTGCCAGATTGCTGTCCTTCTTGAGCATCCCCTCTCTCTGCGTTCACGCTACTGCCTTCCTCTAGCTGAGTATCATCATCAGAGCCTACAAAACACTGGGCATCCTCCTGGAGCATGTACCCAACACTGTGCTCAAAGAGTTCAGGAGACTCCTCAGGAGGACGTGGTTGGTCTAGGGAAGGAGTCACTGATGATGACATTGAGAGGAGGGAAGACGATGCATTGGCAGCTGCTTTGCTAGTACCCTGAGCCTGGGTGAGAGAGGATGAGGAGGATGAAGAGGGCTTGGTCATCCACTCTACCAAGTCTTCGGCATGTTGCGGCTCAACATGTCCAGCTGCTGAAAAGAAGGACAAGCGTGTCCCATGGCCACGTGCTGATGATGACGATGCACCGCGTCCACTACCAGCACTGTTGTCTCTAGACACAGAGTCTGCTTGCCATCTTTTATCGGCTCGCTCCTGTATGCCTCTCCTTGCTGGCCTTCCAGACATGATAATGGCCTGAAGGGAGATGGGAAAACCAGCAATTGGGTAGTGTATATTGTGCTGGAGGCACACACAACACCCACTCCTGCAGATGGCAGATGGCTCAATTAGAGAAAGCTATGTAGGTGGATATAACGGTGTATACTGAGGTCAGGGCACGCAGACAGCACACACAATCTCCTACAGCTGACTGCAAGCTCTATTTAAAAAGAGCAATATAGCTAGCTATATAGGTGGATATAACGGTGTATTCTGCGGTCAGGGCGCGCAGACAGCACGCACAATCTCCTACAGCTGACTGAAAGCTCTATTTAAAAAGAGCAAGATAGCTAGCTATATAGGTGGATATAATGGTGTATTCTGCGGTCAGGGCACGCAGACAGCACGCACAATCTCCTACAGCTGACTGCAAGCTCTATTTAAAAAGAGCAAGATAGCTAGCTATATAGGTGGATATAGCGGTGTATTCTGCGGTCAGGGCATGCAGACAGCACGCACAATCTCCTACAACTGACTGGAAGCTCTATTTAAAAAGAGCAAGATAGCTAGCTATATAGGTGGATATAATGGTGTATACTGCACTACAGAAGAGCAAGAACGCAAAATCGGCCGATAACGAACGGTGTATACTGTGTTGAAGGTACACAGAACACCCACTAACTCCTACAGACGCCAACACACTACACAAGGCCGCCGCGCTGGCGGCCTTATATAGTGTGGGGCGTGTACTACACAGCCTGAGCTATGATTGGCCATAGGCATCCTGCCTGTGGCCAATCATGGCTCTCTTTGCTGCCGGCGCTGTGATTGGCCAAGTCACAGTGCATGCTTGGCCAATCATGAGCCAGCAAAGTACTGCGATGGCGCAGTGCATTGTGGGCCATGAGCGCCACACGAATTTGGCGCGAACGGCCCATAACGTTCGGTATTCGCCGAACGGGCGAACAGCCGATGTTCGAGTCGAACGTATGTTCGACTCGAACACAAAGCTCATCCCTAGTCATTAGATAGCACAGGCAGATATTTGGTGATTACCTTTTGTATTCTTTTAAATTGTGTACTATATGGAGTTGAAAAGGTTGGAATATTACTAGACTGTTTTGACCTCCCAGTTTTGTATTTATATTTTTTCTCTGTGGCAAGTTTATCTACCAATAAATTCTGCCGAGGCATTTTTTTGGCAATAGTGAATGTCCTGTTAATAACTGACTTAAGGTATCCCCTGTCTTCAAATATGGTGGACATGTGAATGGCCTCACGTTTGAAGTTGGAATCCTTGCTACGTACAGGCATACCCCACTTTTAAGTATACAATGCGGTTTATTTACTAAAGCTAGAAAGTGCAAAATCAGGCTCACTTCTGCATAGAAACCAATGAGCTTCTAACCCCAGCTTGTTCAATTAAGGTTTGCTAAAAAAACCTGGAAGCTCATTGGTTTCTATGCAGAAGTGAGCCTGATTTTGCACTTTCCAGCTTTAGTAAATAAACCCCATTGTGTATTTAAAAGTGGGGTATGCCTGTAGACGCTGAGAAACTGACTGACCGGGATGCTATTTATTGTATGCCCTGGATGGCTGGAGTCAGCACGCCAGAGCATGTTCCCTGCAGTGGGTTTTTTATAGAGATTTGAAGTGATTCTGCCATTGTCCCCAGTTAGCATCACATCCAAAAATTAAATGGACTTCATTTTATGCTGCCCAGTGAACTTTAAATGTTACATTTCTATTCCTCGGTTTTTTCTAAATGTAAATACAGACTACACATAGGGGATACATACATTTAAATATTCTTTCTAAAAGATCGCTATATGCATTTCTCTTATCCAGATTCAAAGTCTTTTTAGTCTCTACAGATATGCAGTGAGGGCACGCCTTAGGCCGCGTACACACGCGCGGACTGTTCGCCCAACTTTGTCCGTCCAACAGTTTCAGCAAACAGTCCGCTCAAAATTAGCATGGACGGACATGCCCACACACGACGAACGAACAGTTTGCTGAAACCGTGCGCGATGACGTGAACAGCACGTACGACGGGACGAAAAATATGACGTCCTATACACTGCATTATAGCTTTCGGCGTGAAAATCCTTTCTGAGCATGCGCGCAACTTTGTTTGACGAACAAGCCTACACACGAGCGGGCTGTTCGCTGAAACAAGGTTTCAGCGGACAGTTTTTCGGAATTTCCGAAAAACCTTGTCCGTCCAACTGTCCGCTGAAACTGTCCGCTGAAAGCCCACACACAAGCGGACTGTCCGCCCAAACACTGTTCAGCGGACAAAGTTGGGCGAACAGTCCGCCCGTGTGTACGCGGCCTTACATTCACACACCTATTGATCGAGAGCCATGTTATTTTCTAGCATTTTGTTCTAAAATTTGCTTTATTTTTTTAGTTCTCAGCATTTTTATGCAAGGGATAAAGAGCTACAGCATATATGCTCACACATGAAGTAGCATTAAACTTGGACTCGATGATATGTTATGTGCATTTCCTTGGATGTATAACTGGAATAAATACATAATTCCAAACAATAGTGTTTCAAATACAGTTTTTGAAAAAGATTTATGATCTTTTTATTAATCGAATAGCTGTATAGTGAGGAACATGTGTGCTGATTAGCAGGGATGAGCTGGGTGTTCTAATCGAACGCATGTTCGACTCGAACACCGTGTGTTCGCCCTTTTGGCAAAGCCAGAACTTTATGGGCTGTTCGCACCATATTCGTGTGGCGCTCACGGCCCACAATGCACTGTGGCATTGCAGTGCATTGCTGGCTGATGATTGGCCAAGCATGCACTATGACCCGCATGCTTGGCCAATCACAGCGCCATCAGCGAGGAGAGCCATAATTGGCCACAGGCAGGATGGTTTAGTACACACTATATAAGGCGGCCTGCGTGGCGGCCTTGTGTAGTGTGTTGCTGCGGCTCATAGAGAGACAGATAGGCAGAGACAGTGTCTTGCGGCGGCTCATAGAGAGACAGATAGGCAGAGACAGTGTCTTCATTTCTTTTGAACCTAGTGCAATTACAGTCTGTGTATTGTGCCCCCTGCACAGTGTACACCTGACGCTACTTCAGTTGCCGGTGTTGTTCTGGTCCTATACCACAGGCAGCTACAGTAAATACAGTCAGTGTATTGTGCCCCCTGCACAGTGTTTACCTGAAGCTACCCCAATTGCTGGTGTTGTTCTGGTCCTATACCACAGACAGCTGCAGCAGTTACAGTCGGTGTATTGTCCCATGCACATTGTACACCTGAAGCTACTCCAATTGCTGGCCTGGTGTTGTTTTGGTCCTATACCACAGGCAGCTGCAGCAGTTACAGTCGGTGTATTGTGCCACCTGCACAGTGTACACCTGAAGCTACCCCCAATTGCTGGTGTTGTTCTAGTCCTTTACCACAGGCAGGTGCAACAGTTACAGTCGGTATATTGTGCCACCTGCACAGTGTACACCTGAAGCTACCCCAGTTGCTGGTGTTGTTCTAGTCCTATACCACAGGCAGCTATAGCAGTTACAGTCTGTGTATTGTGCCACCTGCACAGTGTACACCTGAAGCTACCCCAATTGCTCATGTTTTTCTAGTCCTATACCACAGGCAGGTGCAGCAGTTATTGCCAGTGTATTGTGCCACCTGCACAGTGTACACCTGAAGCTACCCCAATTGCTGGTGTTGTTCTAGTCCTATACCACAGGCAGCTGTAGCAGTTAGAGTTGGTGTATTGTGCCACCTGCACAGTGTACACCTGAAGCTACCCCAATTGCTGGTGTTGTTCTAGTCCTATACCACAGGCAGCTGTAGCAGTTACAGTCAGTGCATTGTGCCACCTGCACAGTGTACACCTGAAGCTACCCCCAATTGCTGGTGTTGTTCTAGTCCTTTACCACAGGCAGGTGCAACAGTTACAGTCGGTATATTGTGCCACCTGCACAGTGTACACCTGAAGCTACCCCAGTTGCTGGTGTTGTTCTAGTCCTATGCCATAGGCAGCTCTAGATGATACAGTCGGTGTATTGTGTCCCCTGCACAGTGTTTACCTGAAGCTACCCCAATTGCTGGTGTTGTTCTGGTCCTATACCACAGGCAGCTGCAGCAGTTACAGTCAGTGTATTGTGCTACCTGCACAGTGTACACCTGAAGCTACCCCAATTGCTTGTGTTCTTCAGATCTTATACAACAGGCAGGCAGCTGCATTAATCACAGTTGGTGTACTGTGTCATCTGCACAGTGTGCACCTAAAGCTACCCCAATTGCTGGTGTCCTGCCGATCCTATACAGCAGGCAGCTGCAGTAATTAAAGTCGGTGTACTGTGTCATCTGTACAGTGTGCACCAAAAACTACCCCAATTGCTGGTGTTCTCATCTCCCTGCAGGCCATTAGTATGTCTGGAAGGCCAACAAGGAGAGGCAGACAGTCACGAGCCAATAAAAGAGGGCAAGCAGGCTCTGTGTCTAGAGGCAACAGTGCTGGTCGTGGTCGCGGTGCATCGTCATCATCAGCACAAGGCCATGGGACACGCTTGTCCTTATTTTTGGCAGCTGGACATGTTGAGCCGTAACATGCTAAAGACTTGATAGAGTGGATGACCAAGCCTCCTCATCCTCTTCATCCTCTCTCTCCCAGGCTCAGGGTACTGGCAAAGCAGCTTGGCAGTACTGGCAACGCGTCCTCGTCCCTTGTCTCAATGGCATCAGTCACTCTTTCCCTAGACTCACCATGTCCTCCTCCTGAGGAGTCCCCCGAACTGTTTGAACAGTGTTGGGTACATGATCCAGGAGGATGCCCAGCGTTTTGAAGGCTCTGATGATGATACCCAGCTAGAGGAAGGCAGTAGCGTGAGCCCAGAAAGCGGGGATGCCCAAGAAGGACAGCAATCTGGCAGTCATGTTCCACCAGCTGCTGCATACTGCCAGGTTTGCTCCAGTGATGAGGAGGGAGGGAAAGATGAGGTCACTGACTCCACATGGGTGCCTGATAGGAGAGAGGAGGAGGAGGAGACACATCTGCAATGAGGCAGGAGGCCCTCCAGAGGCCAGCTTAAGGGCAGCACACCGACTGAATCACACCGCAGAGCTCCGCCTGTGCAGGGCGCTGCCTCTGCGTGTCATTCCAAAAGTCCTTGGGTGTGGGCCTTTTTTGAGACGAGTGCATCAGATCGCACTGCTGCTATTTGTAACATACGTCTCAAGCGTATCTCGCGTGGTCAAAACATCAGCCGCTTGGGCACCACATGCTTGACCAGACATATGTCGACCTGCCATGCAGTTCGTTGGCAAGCGTACCTTAAAGACCCACACCAAAGAACAAAGCGGACCTCTCCTTGCTCCTCATCAGCTGGGATCTCAAACCCCACTATTATTATTATTATTCAGCATTTATATAGCGCCAACAGTTTGCGCAGAGTTTTACAATATGAGGGCAGACAGTACACTTACAATACAAATCAATACAGGAGGGATCAGGGATCGTTAGAGCTTACAATCTAGAAGGGAGGGTCAAGTTGAAACAAAAGGTAATAACTGTGGGGGATGAGCTGATGGAGAAAATGAAAATACAGTTGTTAGGTGTGGGTAGGGTAGTCTTCTCTGAAGAGAAGGGTTTTCAGGGATCGTCTAAAAGCTAATAAGTAGGAGATAGGCGGACAGATTGGGGTAGGGCATTCCAAAGGATTGGAGAGGCTTTGGAAAAGTCCTGGAAGCGAGCATGGGAGGAGGTGATGAGGGACCTAGAGAGCAGCAGGTCTTGAGAGGAACGAAGAGAATGAGTAGGTTGGTATTTAGAGACTAAGCTAGTGATGTATCTGGGGGCAGAGCACTAGACATTCAGTCCTCTCTGAAACCTGCATTGAGAGGAATGAAGGTGTAGAATTAGGTGTGTCACAGCCAAGTACTTGCGGGCACTCTGCTAGCAGTACACTGACATCCGATTGTGCTAGGCAAATTTCCCTGCCCCAGCTGCTGGACCATCGAAAGAAGTTCACTCCCAGCTATTCACATGCCCAGTGGTTGAATGCTAGCTTGGCTAAATTGCTAGCACTTCAACTGCTGCCTTTTCCGTTGGTAGACTCTGCCCCCTTCCGTGTGTTTGTGCAATGTGTGGTTCCTCAGTGGCAGGTTACCAAATGCCACTTTTTCTCACGGAAGACGATTCCGTCTCTCTACCAGCATGGGGAAGGAAATGTCCATGCCTCGCTGGACCGGACGGTCAGCGGTAAGGTGCATATTACCACTGACTCATGGTCCAGCAGGCATGGACAGGGACATTACTTATATTTCACGGCGCATTGGGTGACCCTTCTGGCAGCTGGGAAGGATGCAGGACAAGGTGCAGTAGTGTTGGAGGTTGTTCCGCCACCACGCCTCCAAAATTCTACTACTGGTTGTGACACACCTCTCTCCTCCACCCCCTCCTCTTCTTCTTCCTCCTTGGCCTCTTCCTGTGCTTTGTCCTCGGAACCAGCGGTGCTCCGTAGGCATTCAAGGGGCTACGCAAGTACGCAGGCAAAAAGATGCCATGCCGTGCTTGCACTGGTGTGCTTGGGGGACAGGAGCCACACTGGGGTAGATATTCTGTCAGCTCTGCAGGGACAGGCTGAGAGGTGGTTGACGCCACGCCAGATTAAGCCAGGAATGGTGGTTTGCGACAATGGCACCAACTTCCTCTCCGCCCTCCGACAGGGACAACAGGCCCATGTGCCCTTTCTGGCTCACGTCCTTAACTTGGTGGTACAGCAGTTCTTTGGCAGGTACCCGGACTTACAGGATGTCCTGAGGCAGGCCAGGAAAGTCTGTGTGCATTTCCACCGGTCATATAATGCCAGTGCTCAGCTGGCTGAGCTCCAAAAGGAATTGAACCTGCCCAAGAACCGCCTAATCTGTGACATGCCCACCAGGTGGAACTCAACGTTGGCCATGCTGCAGCGGCTGCACATGCAGCAGAGGGCCATCAATGAGTACCTGTGTGCCTACGGTATCAGGACAGGGTCAGGGGAGCTCGATTTTTTGCCATGACCATGGGCCATGATCAGGGGTGCATGAACTGTCCTGTCACCATTTGAGGAGGCCACGAGGATGGTGAGCAGTGACAGTGCATGCATCAGTGACACTGTACTTCTTGTTGGAGCACACGCTGAGTGGAATAATGGACAGGCCTCTCAAGGCCCACTTTATCCAGACAGTGTTCCTGCTGTCCCGTCGATCACACAGGAAGAGGAGGAGGAGGATTGTGTCAGCATGGAGGTGGAGCCTAGCACTCAGCATCAGAAGCAGTCTTTTAGGGATGATTTACAGTCCCAGGAAACCCGTGGACTTGTACGTGGCTGGGAGGAGGTGGCTGTGGATCATGTCATCCTTAGTGACCCAAGGGGAGGGATCATTACTGGCTGGCAACTCTCCTTGATCCATGGTACATGTGTAAGGTTGCGGACCTTATCTTGCCGTCACAGAGGGAGCAGAGGATGAGACATCACTGGGAGGCCTTGCAGAAAGGTCTGTGCAATACGTTCCCAGAGACCGGGAGGTTACAAATTCCTGGTTCTGGACAACGTGTTGCTGAGGATTTGGTCAGTCACAGAAGGAGCGGTGGAGAAGGTTGCCGTCTGACCGATATGTTCAGACAATTTTTTAGTCCGCAGCCCCAAGATATGGTTCCAGCAACCATCGCCAGATTCTGATTTACATGGTGCAGGAGTACCTAGGGGCAAGGTCAGACTTGGACACCTTTCCCACCGAAAATCCTCTAGGCTACTGGGTCTTGAGGATGGATCACTGGCCAGAGCTTGCACAGAATGCAATTGAGCTACTGGCCTGTCCTGCACCCAGCGTTCTTTCGGAACGCACCTTCAGTGCTGCTGGAGGCTTTGTAACCGACTGACCTTCATAAAGATGAATCAATCTTGGATCACCACCAGCTACCAAGCACCTGAAGCTGATGTAACCGAATATTTTTTTTTTAAATGTCACATCCCTTCAAGACTGCCTATGCTGATGCTGAGTGACTATCCTGTTATGCTGACTGACTTTCCTCTTCCTCCTCAATGATCCTGCTGACAGCTTGGAAGAACATTTTTGGTTCTGGGTGCCGCCACCAGTGCCTAAGGCCCAATTTTTCAGCCCCTGTTTAACAGGGGCATGTAAATTACAATTTTTGATGCAATACTTTGTAGCAGGGCTCATCCCTGCACTCAAACTAGAGTATCTGTGAGGGGTTGCAGTGTCGTGGCACCAGCAACAATGCCTAAGGCCCAATTTTCAGCCCCTGTTTAGCAGAGGCGTGTAATTACAATTTTTGATGCAATATTTTGCAGCAGGGTTCGTTGCTGCGCTCAACTACAATATTTGTGAGTGGTTGCAGTGTTGTGGCACCAGCACCAGTGTCTAAGGCCCAATTTTTCAGCCCCTGTTTAACAGGGGCGTGTAATTACAATTTTTGATGCAATACTTTGCAGCAGGGCTCATTCCTGCGCACCAACTAGAGTATATGTGAGGGGTTGCAGTGTCTTGGCACCAGCACCAGAGCCTAAGGCCCAATTTTTAAGCCCCTGTTTAACAGGGGAGTGTAATTACACTTTTTTGATGCAATACTTTGCAGCAGGGCTCATTCCTGCTCTCCAACTAGAGTTTCTGTGAGGTGTTGCAGTGTTGTGGCACCAGTGTCTAAGGCCCAATTTTTCAGCCCCTGTTTAACAGGTGAATGTAATTACAGTTCTTGATATAATATTTCACAGCAGGGCATGTTCCAGCGCCCACCGAGAGTAACTGCGAGGACTTACAGTGTTGTGGCACCAGCACCACCAGCACCAAAGGCCCAATTTTTAAACCACTGTTCAACAATAGCATCTAATTACAATTCTTGGGGGGGCGTGGCCTAGCGCATGGCGAGGACGGACGTGTAAGCGCCCAGCTCCCGCTCCCGTCTCTCTTCCCGCCGGCAGCAGCACGGACCGAGGCCGTCATACAGCTCCACATGAGCAGGAGGGGTCCCAGCAACACCCCCCGCTCCTCCGGGACCTCGAAGACGGGCGATATAGGGAGTTATTTCCCCGCAAAAGACGCTGGACACAGAGCGGCCTCCACTCCCAAGATGACAGCGAATCGCTCCGCGGCCGCACATGCTGTGCGGGCCGTGTCTCAGGTACGACCCACGGGCGACCGATCACACTCTCCCCGCTCTCCTGACCTTGAAGGGGGCCCCCCCCAAGCAGCCCCGCTCCATCCAGGAGCCCATCTCCTCAGGGCCCCGCACAGCGGGATGGCTGGGATATGGAGGCCTATCTTAAAGCCCTCCCCACTAAACAGGACATTGAATCCTACATTAACAGGCTGGAAAGGTCTTATGATAGAAAGATGAATGACCTCCGCAAAGACATTGGGCATAGACTGGAAGATATTGAACACTCAGTGGAGGAAACGATCTCCCGGTTATCTGAACAGGATGTCATTTTGCAGGAACACACTAACCAAATCCAGCAGCTATTTTATGGTTTGGACGACCAGGAAAATAGGAGCCGCTGCAATAATATTCGCATGCGCGGCTTGCCGGAATCTGTTGAAAACAAGGACTTGCTCGCGGCAGCCACAAAAGTGTTTAACCAACTGCTTAACAAGCCTGCGGACTCCCCGATTGAAATTGATCGCATACACAGATCTCTAGGCCCCCGTAACCAGAACCTGGCTTACCCTAGGGATGTTATTTGCCGGGTGCACCACTTTAATGTCAAGTCGGACATTATGCAAGCTGCCAGACATCAGGAGGCCATCCTGTTTAATGAGACCCCACTTCTATTGCTGACGGACCTGTCCAGACAAACCCTTCTGATGAGGAAAGCCCTGAAGCCGTTTACCGACGCTTTGCAAGCCAAACAATTAAAATACAGTTGGGGGTTCCCTTTCCAGCTTTCTGCCACCCTGAATGGCAATTCTGCGACTTTCCACACACTAGGGGACCTACCCACATTCCTTGGAACTTTTGAGCTACCACAAATACGGATCCCTGACTGGCCGCTTCATTCGGCCACCCCTGGTCTTCCCCTGTCTTCTGGCTGGACGAAGGTCACCAAGAAGAAGCGCTCCCATTCCCGTACCTCTAAATCTCCAAATGGATGACCATCCCCCACACCCCGCCGGCCGGTGGGGACCTTTACTTGCTGACTTTCCTCGGTCCACGAATCCTTGGGACATTTTGAAGGTTACAAATGTATGCTGAGTATGTTGCATGGCATCTTGGAGGCAGGGAAGCTTTCTGAGTTTACACCACTTGGTGGTTCTAGTTGTTCACCTTAGGTTCACGCTTCCCTGCCTCCGGATGTTTCCAGTTTACCGTTTGACCTTACATGCTTTGATGCTGCCTAACAATGCTCTTTTCTTACTCTGATGCACTTTTTTTTTCTCTTTTGTGGTTATTAGTTTGTGCTTATTTCATTTTTAAGTGTTAACGCCTGGACGGGGGCGGGATACTATGTTACAGTTCCGCAATTCCCCCCCTTAGGTCTTTATTGACTCTGTATTTACACTCTCAGTTAGCTTTTCAGAGGACGTCCTTCCTACCAAAATGGACATTGCAGGGTGCCATTCGGTCGCAACTTTTTGTAGCATGTTACTGGCCACCCGGGCCTCCCCCCTATGGGGCTGTTCCCAGGTGTGCTACTTCGGAACATGACCAGCTCCTCAGCTCATTGATTTGCCCTGGAATGGCACCCACCCTCCTCCCCTCCATTCACACCTTCCCTCTCTTTCCCCCTCTACCCTACCCCACACTCTTCTATACACTCCAGCTCTGCGGGCTCTCAGACCTCCACTGCACCTCACTCCATCTATCTCTCTCCTTACCATGGCGACCCCCATAGAACTTAAAGTTTCCTCGCTTAATTTCAGGGGTTTTAATACGCCAAAGAAACGCAGGCAGATATTGCATCACTTCCATAAGGCCAAGACTCTTATACTGTTACTGCAAGAAACACATTTCCGCTCTGACTCTATTCCCGCTTTTCAAGACACATACTACACTAAATGGTTTCATAGCACCAACCCCTCAGCTAGGACCAAGGGTGTGTCGATAGCCTTCCATCGCTCTTTTTCTCCTGAGGTATTAGAAGTTGACATTGACCCTAAAGGGAGGTATCTGTTTTTGAAAATTGCCATTCAACGGCTGATTATAACTGTTGTTAATGTTTATCTTCCGAACCAGGATCAGCTCCACTTCCTCTCCTCCGTGGCAACCCACCTGAAATCCTTTGGCTCACCCAATAAGATATTGGGAGGTGATCTTAATGCTCCGCTAGTGCCCAGACTGGATTCCTCTGCCGGTAAGTCGCACATCTCTTCCTCCTCCCTATCTAAAATGAGAGCGATTTTAGCTGATCTGTCTTTGGTTGACACTTGGCGCCTCTTCAACCCTTCTGAGAGAGACTACACATATTACTCCTCGGCCCATAACTCGTACAGTAGGATAGACTACATATTCTTGTCCCAACCACTACTAGACCTGGACCCACGGAGTGACATCGGCCTGAAGTTGTGGTCTGACCACTCCCCGATACAAGTCACCTTGGGGCACACCCCGAGCCAAACACGTAGGACTACATGGAGGCTGAATGACAACCTGCTGCACGACAGCGTCTGTGCTGCGGAGGTGTCGACAGCCATCACTGACTTTGTGCGCAATCACGCACATGATAAGACCTCTGCCATGAATCAATGGGAGACTCTTAAATGTGTTCTTAGAGGGATCTTTATCCAGCACGGGGCCCGGTTGAAAAGGGCTCGTACGGAGGACATTAAACGCTTATTTCAACGACTTCACACTCTTGAGTCCACGCACAAAACTTCCCTTGACCCGGCCACACTAGTGGAACTGTCCAACACACGCCGAGACCTACTAAGCATTTTTTATGACAGGGCACTGACGCCGCGCAACAAGGGTCGCTATGTCCATTACTCCCAGGCGAATAAGTGCGGGAAACACCTGGCCAAGGTTTTGCACCCCAGACAACAAAGACAAAACATCCCATTTATAGTCACCAAAGCGGGTCAAAAGCGGCATAAAAATTCGGAGATTGTGTCCGAATTCAGGGACTATTATTCATCCCTCTACAACCTCCGCCCACACGTTGACCGAGACACACAGGCCACCGTGACCGCAATGGACCTACAGGGTTATGTACAGGACACAGCCCTTCCTACCATGAAACCCGCTGAGACTGACGATTTAGAACTACCCCTGACCGCCACAGAATTTCTGACCGCGATTAAGGGACTAAAGAACGGGAAAAGTCCAGGTCCGGATGGATACACTCCACAGTTCTACAAAAAGTTTGCGCAACAATTGGCCCCTATTATGTCTCGTGTGTTCGAAGGAATAGATGATACTCACCCGCTATCTTCTCACATCCTCCAAGCCCAAATAGTGGTACTGCCCAAACCCGGAAAAGATCATTCTCACTGTAGTAGCTACAGACCTATCTCGCTCCTTAATATCGATCTTAAACTTTTTGCCAAGATTCTAGCCACCCGTTTGGCCCCTCTTTTACCATCCTTAGTTCACAATGACCAAGTCGGGTTCATCCCACATAGAGAGGCTCGTGACAATACTACTAAGACGTTGCATTTAATTTCCTACGCTCAACAAAGTAACATCCCGATGTGCCTGCTGGCGTGCGACGCTGAGAAAGCATTCGACCGCGTGAGCTGGTCCTTTCTACGAGCGACACTTCTGCAAATAGGGATGGGGCCGAGGCTACTGTCTAAGGTGATGTCCTTGTATTCTAACCCTTCTGCAAAAGTGGCGGCGAATGGAGACTCCTCTGAGTCATTTCCAATTAGAAACGGCACCAGACAGGGGTGTCCATTGTCGCCCTTGTTGTTTGCACTCACGATTGAACATCTGGCACAAGCGATTCGGGCCAACCCTGCCATTCATGGGATTCCAGCCTCCACAGAGCCTAGCAAGCTTTCATTATACGCAGATGACCTGCTTCTCTACATTACCCAACCTTTAACTAGCATTCCGGCGTTGCTACACGAGCTTGACCGCTTCGGGGCACATAGTAACTTTAAATTAAACATGTCGAAAATGGAGGCCCTGAATATAACTCTGAAACCACGTACAGTATCTCTGCTAAAACAGAGGTTCCCATTTAAGTGGCACCCGCGATCAGTTAAGTACTTGGGAACTGAGATACCTAGGAACTTTGCAGACGTCTATGCCCTGAACTACAGTCCTATGTTGGCGAAAATCCGTCACTTGCTGGAATCTTGGCATAACCTCAAACTATCTTGGTGGGGACGCATGAATGTACTAAAAATGGACATTCTGCCTAAGCTGCTGTACTTGTTTCAGACGTTACCCATAATTCTTCCTCTGGCCTTCTTCCGTACACTTCGCTCCGTAGCGGTTAGGTTCATCTGGCAGAATCACCCCCCTAGACTGAGACACAGGATTTTATGCGCCCCTAAAGATAAGGGGGGTATGGGTCTGCCGGACTTTCAGTTGTACCACATCTCTGCCATCTCGTCACGACTCCTTGAATGGTTCCCGCGCCCCTTGACTAAACTGTCCACGACAATTGAACAGACCATGGCTCGGGTTGATCTCAGAGCCCTCCTTTGGGGCTATAATGCGAAATTTCGCTCCATGCCCGGACTATCCCCTTTGACTCTAGCAGCGCTCACCCTATGGTATCGCAAACAGACGGCCCTTCACCTTTCTACGGATCCGAGCCCCATGTCGCCCCTATTTGACAACTCGGTAATCCCGACACTGCACACAGGGAGACAATGCGGCTCTTACTCTAGAGACCAATGGCCTACCGCCAAGCAATATATACAGGTTTCCATGGGGTTGTTCTGGTCGCCCATAGACCCTCATCCGTTAACTCAGATGGACTGGCTCTCCAGACTAACTATAGAGCGATACTGCAAGTCACTCCATCTCTCCGGCCTGATACATAGACCTCTCACAACCTTCGAGGACATGTGTGGTCTCTCTCAAACACCTAAACATTCACTGTCTCAGATCTACAAAGACATTCAGCTACACCCTTATAACGCACTCCCAAATTATACACAGAAATGGTCCAGGGACCTGGGCACTGAACTATCCACTGCACAATGGAACACATCGTTCATGATCACTCACAAATCCTCCATATCTGGTTTCACACAAGAAAAAAACTACAAGTTGTTGACGCGATGGTATAGGGATCCAGTCACGGTGAGCAAAATGTTTCCAGAGGCCTCGGATGGGTGCTGGCGTTGCCACGGAGGAGCGGGCACATATATTCACGTGTGGTGGGAATGTGAACGGATTCGCCCCTTTTGGGATAAGGTACTTAAAATTCATAATGATATGTATGATGTCTCTGTGTTACCGACACCGCACATAGCTTTACTCTCCATACTCCCAGGTTCCATGAGCTCACACAGAAAGAGTCTGCTTCGATTCTTTCTGTCCGCAGCTCGTCACGTCATTTTGCAGTTCTGGAAAACGGATGTTGTCCCCCCAATTACGAGATGGACTGATGCCATGAACGATATTATGCTCATGGAGGAACTGCACGCCAAATGAACTGACAAATGGGATACCTATATGTCCCTATGGTATCCTTGGCTCCATCACTCTTCCTCAGCCCGTTTCCTCAGTGACGTGGCTTAACTTTAGTTTCACGAGCCCCCTGCCTGCATAGGCCTCCCACGCAGGATTTTTATATAGACATAACCGTAGAAGAGGGGTCTGTGATTCACCCCCACTTATTTGGGTTTTGCTGTATAATCTGATGCTTGGACTTTGTAGATGCCTGTAAGCTGTTTTGTAAAAACTTCACTCCCTACCCTTCCCCCTTTCCCCAACCTTCTTTATTCTGTACCCCCCCTCCCCCCTCAACTATTACTGTTTTATACTGTTACTTGGTCTGTAACAATAAAAATTATATTCAACCTTAATTACAATTCTTGATATAATAGTTCACAGCAGGGCATTCCAGCACCTACCAAGAGTAACTGTG
Source organism: Lithobates pipiens (assembly GCF_037356315.1). Taxonomy (NCBI): domain Eukaryota; kingdom Metazoa; phylum Chordata; class Amphibia; order Anura; family Ranidae; genus Lithobates; species Lithobates pipiens. Next base: position 155,706,791 of record NW_027507784.1, read on the forward strand.
AGGGCTTACAGTGTTGTGGCAACACCAACACCTTAGGCCCAAATTTCTGCAGAGCATATAGGGCAGGCCCCTACTTTCAAACATCCAACTTACAAATGTCTCCTACTTGCAAACGGAAGGAGACAACAGGAAGTCAGATGAAAAAAGACGGACGGCCAAAATAATTATACAGGGGTGATAACCCTTCCCTATGTTTTCCAAAAAGCTAAAAAATAGATTTTTGGACTGGAGCTACACTTTAAAAATGTACCAGTTGAAAATTACAAACAGATTCTACTTAACACAACAAACCTACAGAGTGCCTGTCTTGTTTGCACTGCCTGTATACTGCTGTTCTGAGTAGATAGGGCCTGGGGGCCCCACGCTCCTTTCCTTTTTTTTTTATTTGGGTATGGAGTTCCCCTTAATATCCGTAAAAGACCCAAAGGGGCTGGTAATGGGCCGGTGGGCTACCCATGCCATTTTTCTCAATGATTTTCATACGTATTGCCAGAACCAGACATTACATTAAAACCGCAAACAGTTTTAAATTACCTTTTTTCCTTTAGAAATGTCATTTACAGGGGCTGTTCTAAACACGAGAAACATGTGCAACTTTACAGGCATACTATAGACACCCCCAGACACGATATTTAAAGGAATATTTCACTTTTTTTTTTCCCTTAAGCGTCATTAAAATCAGTGCTCCCGAAAAAACGTTTTTTGCATTGATACATGTCCTCTGGGGCAGGAGCCGGGTCCCCAAACCCTTTTTAGGACAATTACTTTTATATTAGCCTTTAAAATTAGCACTTTTGATTTCGAACGTTCGAGTCCCATAGACTTTAATGGGGTTCTAAAGTTCGTACACATTTTCGGTCCGTTCGCAGGTTCTGGTGCGAACCAAACCGGGGGGGGGAGTGTTCGGCTCATCCCTACTGATTAGATAGATTCAATTTAATGTCATGTAAGATGCTGTCCACCTGTAGCTTCACTCAGCACAATATCTATTGTTTCTCCAAAACAGAATATTCTATTAATATGTGATAACCTTGGAGTGGGGATTGTTTGGAAGATTTGTGTAAGCAATGCAAATAAATAAATGTGGTAAACAGGATTTGTAAGTCGGTACATCCCATAGATTCTCCTCTCCTCTCAGGTGTTCTCTATTCATAGTCTGCTTGAGTAAGGTGGGTGTTTCTGACATTGCTTCTTTGATTGCACACAAATACCTATTTATACACACAGTCAGACTATGATATTTTAGCTACTATTAAGCACCAAATTATGGAGCCATCACCTGAAGTGTTCCAACAGAGCTTATGCCTCAAGAGGATTTGGGTTTGGGGTGGTATTTTCCTCTTGCAACGCATTCAGTGCTGTTGGGGGAATCCCTCCCACTGTGCTATTGTATGCTGACAGCGAGAGGTATCCCAGCCGTCAATATACAGTGTTCAAATGAAAAAACACAATAGGTAGATCCACTTCAGTGCAACCAACTTGCCCATACATGAATCGAAATCCCCATACATGGCCAAATTCAATTTCGTTCTGTCTGTGGCTGGCTTTACCCCTCTTTAGAAAACTCTTGTATCCTGTATCAAATGTTTATTTGTAAAACAAAGACTTTTTCTACATATTACAAATAGAAAATGTTAATTTTAAAATGTATCAACTTTAAATCTATTGAAAATATTATATCCCCCTTAACCGCTTGCCGCCGGCCGTCCGTCATATGATGGCCAGGTGGCGCGGCTCTCATTCTGGCGGGCATCGTATGATGTCTGCCCATTTAAACAGGGAATGCGCACAATATGGGTGGCACAGTGTTGTAGTGGGTTGAACTCTCGCCTAGCAGTAGAAAAGGGTCGCTGGTTCGAATCCCAATCACGACACTACCTGCCTGGAGTTTGCATGTTCTCCTTGTACCTGCATGGGTTTCCTCTGGGTGCTCTGGTTTCCTCCCACACGCCAAAGACATACAGGTAGGTTAATTGTTTTGTCTAAGTTGGCCCTAGTATATGAATGTGAGTTAGGGACCTTAGATTGTAAGCTCCTTGAGGGTAGGGACCGATGCGAATGTACAATGTATATGTAAAGCTCTGCGTAAATTGACGGTGCTTTATAAGTACCTTAAATAATAATATATGACTGTAAGTGCCTGGATAATGCTGTATTATTTATTTCTAAAGTATTAAAACATACACTGTGTCCATACACGACTATTTAGATACTATGTAAATGACAATGACAATAAGAACAACTGAGGCACTCTTTCCTTGGATTCTGTGGCTGATACCACATTACGATTCTGCCTTGATTAAAAGGAATCTTTGTACAGGTTTTAGTTTACTGAAGTCAGATCAGAAAAAAAGACTTCTGTTCTCTGCAAGCATAGCAGCAGTACTCTGTGTAGGGGGCTTTGAAGAATTCTGATATCTAAACTCCTATGATTGCCTCACTGTTCACCCCAGAATTCTTCACAGGACTTGAATTCTTAATTTTAGACACCTCCACCTTGTGACCAAAAACCTAGGTATTTTCTCACATGATTTCTGCTGAAGGATCAGAGGTCAGATTGGCTCATCCTCCACTTTAGCAGAGATCAAATGACTGACACATCAGGGAGCTTTGAAAAGTGATTTCTGCAGAAAGAACTTCAGCCCTTTTCTACACTCATAGCTCTTAACTTCTAAATCCCAACAAAACTGTTGACATAAATTTAAGAAAAGGAGAACTATGGTCTTGCTCTAAAACTTAAATGTGCACATTATAATGCTTGTTTTGTCTGTTTTTAAGGATCTACACAGAGGATTACTTACCTAAATGTATAGCCCTGCACAAGGCTGCTGTTAGAAATTCCCCCGCCCCCCAGATGAAAGTGACTGAGGACATACTTTAGATTTTTCAATTTCTTTCTCTGTAGCCTAAGTTGCATGGATGAATGGATGTTAAGAGCTCTGAAGCTTCCTGCTCTTTCACAAACTGAAGCATAGTAAACACAATTTAATATGCATTAGTGATGAATGGACGTGGGACTGATTGGTACTGATCACTCACTGTGTCCATTTAGTAAAGGAGGGGGACAGTAAAACAACATATGTACTGGCATCTTCCCCTGCTCTCCATCCAGAAACATCCCCCTATGTACCCACAGAAGCAGCCGGCTGGAGAAAAGAGGAGGTAAGCCAGCAGAGCTGCGGGGTAAAGAGGCACACAGGGTGGCCCGGACAGGAGATGGAAGGGGTGCATGTGTTAGAACTATATCCACTGCAGTGCAGCTGGAGGGAGAAAGAAGAGGAGAAGCTTGCAGCATTGCAGGTAGAAGCAGAAGAGGACCAGTGTCTGCAATAAGACAGTACAGCTAGCCCTCCTGCTCAGCAGATGCCTAGGCCCCCCTTTTGAACTGATGGGGCCCGGGCTCAGAACAGGAGAGCTGGCTGTACTACCTTATCAGCAGCCCTGGCCCTGCAATATTCAGTGCTTCAGTCTTCTCTTAAGTACCAGAATGTGGAAAAGCATTCTACATCATCACATACAATGCAGGGTCAGAGGCCATCACTGGCCTTACATAGTTACATAGTTAGTAAGGTTGAATAAAGACGCCAGTCCATCCAGTTCAACCTGAGTGAGTGTCTACAATTTTCCCTATCCCTGTACATTGCACACTCACATCAGTCCCTACCCTCAAGGAGCCCACAATCCAAGGTCCCCATTCATATACTAGGGCCAATTTTGGACAGGAGAAAATTAGCCTACCTGCATGTCTTTGGAGTATGGGAGGAAACCGGAGTACCCAGAGGAAACCCACGCAGGCACAGGGAGAACATGCAAACTTCAGGCAGGTAGTGTTGTGGTTGGGATTCAAACCAGCAACCCTTTTTACTGCTAGGCGAGAGTGACACCACTACACCATACCACTGTGCTGCCTTGCATTGTATGTGATGATGTTAGCTAAAGGGGCTGTGATACAACAAGAAGAGATGCTTCAGGGGACCAGTCATCACAGCTGGAACCAGTGATAGGTAAGACTGAGGACCAAAGATTAAGGTAAGTAAGGTAAGTAATAGGTCTCCAAATAATTGACTTACTGTATATACTCGAGTATAAGCCGAGTTTTTTCAGCACATTTTTTTTTTTGATGAAAAGCCTTCTCCTCGTCCTCATCCTCGTCCGTGATAGGCGGAACACTGACTCACTGCTGGGAAACTGAATCACTGTTCCTTCATGGACGAGGACGAGGAGAAAGCAGGGATTTGTTACACTGGACTAGACTGACTGCATCTCACAGCACCAGAGACCAGGTACACGAGGCTGCAGATGGACACAGTGCAGGGAGATGGGCAGAGTGAGGCTGCAGATGGCACAGTGCAGGGAGATGGGCAGAGTTAGGCTGCAGATGGCACAGTGGCGGGAGATGGGCAGAGTGAGGCTGCAGATGGCACCGTGCAGGGGGATGGGCAGAGTTAGGCTACAGATGGCACAGTGCAGGGAGATGGGCAGATTGAGACTGCAGATGGACACAATGAAGCATGCAGATGGACAGAGTGAGGCATGTAGATAGGCACAGTGAGGCATGCAGATGGACAGAGTGAGGCATTCAGATAGGCACAGTGAGACATGCAGATGGACACAGTGAGGCTGCAGATGGGCATTGATGACCCTCTTTTCCACTTACAGTAGCTGCTGCATTTCATCCTCTTCCTTCTGGTCTTCCTTCAGTGTTGTTCTTCTTCTCCATCTTCTTCTTCTCCATCTTCTTCTTCATCTTCATCTTCTTCTTCCTCCGCTCTTCTCGTCCCGCATCTTGCTCCGGCTTGTTCTTTGCGCCATCCGCACGATCCGCCTCTGTGAGAGTCTTCAGCAGTGTGACGCGTTGCTTCTTCTGACACTTCTTAAATAACGGAGGGCGGGGCCAGCAGGTGACCCTATGGCTTCCCTTGTGTTGTCAGAGGGGGCGGGGTCACTCCTTTACGTGCCTGGCCATACCAGGCCCATTTAAGGGGATCCCCACGCATTTAAAAAAAAATGTTGGTTCCGAGGTTCCCCTGCGGGGAAATCCCAATGCCGTTTTTATCAATGAACTTTTAAGTGTATTGCGGTCCTACAATTCATTGTAGCCTCGAGGAGTTTTAAGTGACTTTTGTTTTCCTTTAGAAATTAAATTTTTCTGTCAGACTGTTCTAAACACTGGAAACATGTGCCCCTTTACAGGCATACTATAGACACCCCCCAGGTATGAAATTTAAAGGAATATTACACTTTTATTGTTTCACTTTAAGCATTATTAAAATCACTGCTCCCAAAAAAAGTAAGTTTTTAAAACTTTTTTTTTCATAGATACATGTCTCTCTGGGGCAGGACCCAGGTCCCCAAACACTTTTTATGACAATACCATGCATATAAGCCTTTCAAATTAGCACTTTTGATTATTCATGTTCGTGTCCCATAGACTTTAATGGTGTTCGCGTGTTTGAACAAATTTTTTTCCTGTTTGCATGTTCTGGTGCGAACCGAACGGGGGGTGTTTGGCTCATCCCTACTGACTAGTAGCTTATACAGGAAAGCTACGGCTGGTAATTCCATATTACATGGCCAGTAGTTTCACCTCCTGGCGCTAATTTATTTTATTTCCTATAGTCAATACTTGAGGATTAGGAGACATTGCTCAGACAATGAAACATTCAAGAGGGGAAGCCCTTCTACTCAAAGGAAGGCTCTTAGAGCATGGTTACTCAAACACATGCTTGAAGAAGGCCTTCAACAGGGCATGTATCAGGACACGGGGTGATTTGTTATATAATCCCTCCTCCAAAACAAACAAACAAAAAAAAAAACTATTTCCATCATAACTAAATTTTCCAACCAGCATAAAACTATTAGGTGTATTGTAGACAAATGCTGCCATGTTTCGACTCTGGAACCCACTATAGGTCCATTTGTACCTGACACACCCTCCTTTAGATGGGCTAGATCTCTTAGAGACCAGTTGGTCTCTAATGAGTTTAGGGAGATGGACGAAGAGATCTGTGGAAACATGCAGGAACTTTCACCTGTTGGGGATACAATTATTGCCAGTTTATCAATACATCAAAAAACATAATTTTACCAAATGGCGAATGCCACCACAACACTATGCCAATTGCCAAACGCCTGGTGTGATATACCTCCTCCTTTGTTACTGTGCATGTTTTTATGTTGGGAAGAAGATACAGTAATTATGGTGAAGAGCTTATCACCATATCGCCTCATTGAGGATATGTCTCCAAGTTTCCCATTGGGTAGATATGTTGCTGATATACATGATGGGATTTTTCCTAGAGTCTCCTTCATTATCGTCGACCGTATACATCCCTGGGTGGGGACTGAAATAAGACTCTGTGACTCAGTGTTTTTTTTTATTTTATTTTTTTCATTTTTTTCTTCTATACATACAATGTTTGTTTTTGACTTTCTGCTTTCATTATATATGTATATATAGATATAGTTTCTATGTCGTCTATGCATGTAACCAGTTGGTTTATTCTATATCAAAGATGGTATATTTTGGAGGATTGTATCTTTTAAATACATATGTATTCTTCTATTTTATCTAATTTGTCCATATTCCTTGTCGGTTCCTTCATTTGTTGTTGTATATACATTTTTGTTTTTCCTGACAATGGGAGATTTACAGTGAAGGAAAACTGTATCCCTCTCTGGACAGTGTCTTGGTGGCTGTGGTGACTGCTGCACAAAATGTTGATCGTCAACATTTCAAGAAACTGACTGTTAGAGCCCATTCACACAGGGGCAACTCCTGATCCGACTTCAGGTCGCCCCAAGTCGCCTCAGGTCGCCTCAGGTCGGACAACATTTAAAAAGCAATGTAAGTGAATGAGAGCCGTCTTAATGCACACTACTGAAGTCGCTCCGACTTCAGAAAAGGTTCCTGTACTACTTCTATCCGACTTGTAGGCGACCGGTACCCATTGATTTCAATGGAGATCGCCTCCAAGTCGGATCTCCGTCTATACGGAGGCGACTTTGACAGAATTATTAGCTCTGAAGGGGGAACTCCACGGCAAATTTCTGGCCCTTAGGTCTGGTATGGATTCCAAGGGGAACCCCCTACGCCGAAAAAACAGCGTGGGGGTCCCCCCCCAGATCCACACCAGACCCTTATCCGAGCACGCTACCCGGCCGGCCAGGAAAGGGGGTGGGGACGAGCGGGCGGCCCCCCCCCTCCTGAGCCGTACCAGGCCGCGTGCCCTCAACATGGGGGGGTGCCTTGGGGGAGGGGGGGCGTGCGGCCCCCCCACCCCAAAGCACCTTGTCCCCATGTCGATGAGGACAAGGGCCTCTTCCCGACAACCCTGGCCGTTGGTTGTCGGGGTCTGCGGGCGGGGGGCTTATCGGAATCCGGGAGCCCCCTTTATTCACCTTATGTGAATGAGTATGGGGTACAATGTACCCCTACCCATTCACCTGTGGAAAAAAAGTACAAAAAAAAACACAACACAGGGAAAAAATATTTTATTGCACAGCTCCGGGGGTCTTCCGTCTTCGGGGGTCTTCTCGCCGGACACCTCCGCTATCTTCTTGTAGCTCTTTTACTAGCGGAGGAGTCCGGCTTTCTTCCTCCCCGCCGCCGGCCTCTTCTCCCGACTTCGGGGGTCTTGTCCCCCTCTTCGGTTCTTCTGCCGGGCCACCGCGCCTTCTTATAGCTCTTTTGCAGGCGGTGGCCCGGTCTTCTGCTGCTGCCGCTGCCGCCGCCACCGCCCGTTCTTCTTCTTCTTCTTCTTCTTCTTCTTCTTCTTCTCCAGGAGATGTTGACACGACGCTCTCTCCGGCCACAATGCCAGGGACGCGCTCCGCTGCCACTTATATAGGGACAATGGGGCGGTGTCACATGGGTTGATGTCACATGGGTTGGTCACATGGGTTGATGTCACATGGTAAGGGGGCGGGGTCACCATGTGACATCAACCCATGTGACCAACCCATGTGACATCAACCCATGTGACACCGCCCCATTGTCCCTATATAAGTGGCAGCGGAGCGCGTCCCTGGCATTGTGGCCGGAGAGAGCGTCGTGTCAACATCTCCTGGAGAAGAAGAAGAAGAAGAAGAAGAAGAAGAACGGGCGGTGGCGGCGGCAGCGGCAGCAGCAGAAGACCGGGCCACCGCCTGCAAAAGAGCTATAAGAAGGCGCGGTGGCCCGGCAGAAGAACCGAAGAGGGGGACAAGACCCCCGAAGTCGGGAGAAGAGGCCGGCGGCGGGGAGGAAGAAAGCCGGACTCCTCCGCTAGTAAAAGAGCTACAAGAAGATAGCGGAGGTGTCCGGCGAGAAGACCCCCGAAGACGGAAGACCCCCGGAGCTGTGCAATAAAATATTTTTTCCCTGTGTTGTGGTTTTTTTTGTACTTTTTTTCCACAGGTGAATGGGTAGGGGTACATTGTACCCCATACTCATTCACATAGGGTGGGGGGCCGGTATCCGGGGGCCCCCTTATTAAAGGGGGCTCCCGGATTCCGATAAGCCCCCCGCCCGCAGACCCCGACAACCAACGGCCAGGGTTGTCGGGAAGAGGCCCTTGTCCTCATCGACATGGGGACAAGGTGCTTTGGGGTGGGGGGGGGCCGCACGCCCCCCCTCCCCCAAGGCACCCCCCCATGTTGAGGGCATGCGGCCTGGTACGGCTCAGGAGGGGGGGGGCCGCCCGCTCGTCCCCACCCCCTTTCCTGGCCGGCCGGGTAGCGTGCTCGGATAAGGGTCTGGTGTGGATCTGGGGGGGACCCCCACGCCGTTTTTTCGGCGTAGGGGGTTCCCCTTGGAATCCATACCAGACCTAAGGGCCTGGTATGCTCTCGGAGGGGGAACCCACGCCAAATTTTTTTCAGAAATTTGCCGTGGAGTTCCCCCTTGAGCTCATTCTCTGCTTGGCCTCGGCAAAAGTCGCCTGGCCTGGGGCGACTTGTAAGTCGTCCCAAGTCGGGCTTGAAGTCATCACAAGTCGTTTTGAAGTCGTCCCAAGTCGCGCTGTGATCTTAACTCAAGTCGTGTCCAAGTTGCCTGACTCAAGTCGCCTACAAGTCGTGTTGCCCCTGTGTGAATGGGCTCTTACTGAAAAGAAGGGTGGCTATCACTGATTTTTTATATTTTTTTGAAATGTCAGAATTTGTCAATTTTAAGTTAATAATTGTGCACACATCGATATTCTCCTAAGAAAGCCAAAACCTCACTTTTACTTTCTTAACCACTTGCTTACTGGGCACTTAAACCCCCCTCCTGCCCAGACCAAGTTTCAGCTTTCAGCGCTGATGCACTTTGAATGACAATTGTGCGGCCATACAACACTGTACCCAAATTAAATTTTTATAATTTTTTTCCCACAAATAGAGCTTTCTTTTGGTGGTATTTAATTACAGCTGGGAGTTTTATTTTTTGCTAAACAAACAAAAATGCAAAATAAAAAAAAATAAAAAATCATGTTTAATAGTTTGTTATAAAATTTTGCAAACAGGTCATTTTTCTCCTTCATTGAAGTGCGCTGATGAGGCGGCACTGATAGGCTGCACTGGTGGGCACTGATAGGCTGCACTGTGGGGCACTGATAGGCATAGTTAAGGCGGCACTAATAGGCACAGATAAGGTGGCACCGATAGGCACAGATAAGGCAGTACTGATGGGCACAGATAAGGCGGCACTGATGGGCAAAGATGGGCACAGATAAGATGGCACGGATGGGTGGCACGGATGGGTGGCACTAAGGGGCACTAATAGGTACCACTGATAGATGGGACTGATGGGCACTGATAGGTGGCACTGTTAGGTGGCTCTGATAGGTGGCACTGCTGGGCACTGATGGGCACTGGTAGATGACACTGATGGGCACGGATATGTGGCACTGGGGTGCAGCACCGTTGTTGAGGCAGATTGTGGGCACTGATGGGTGGCACTGTGGGCACTGATGTGTGGCACTGTGGGCACTGCTGGGTGGCACTATGGGCACTGATGGGTGGCACTGACGGGGGCACTTATTTATTCCTGAGGTGGCACTGGCAGGGGGCAGGTGGGCACTGGTAAGCTGGCCGTGATCGGGACTGATGTCCCGATCACGGCTGCCGGTGATCGGCTCTGACAGCGCGAGGAGGAAAAATAGCCGATTACCGGCTCCGTTGTATCACATGATCAGCTGTCATTGGCTGACAGCTGATCACGTGGTAAGGGGTCGGGATCGACCCCTTGCTCGGATCCGTGATCAGGCGAGTCTCATAGACTCGCCGATCACAGAGCGTGCCGCGCGCGCCCCTCAGGGGGCGTGCAGGCTGCTCGTGCACGGGATGACATCAATAGACGTAGTCCCGGCAAAGGAGGTCCGCTCTGTAGTCGTCATTTGGCTATAGCGCGGATCTCTAGTGGTTAAACATTCAGGTTTGAGATTTATTAACATTTTGGATTAATCGAGAGCACTGTAGTTGTTCAGTAATGAAATTAATCCTCAAAGATATAACTTGCCTAATAATTGTGCATGCAGTGTGTGTATATATATATATATATATATATATATATATATATACAGTGCCTTGAAAAAGTATTCATACCCCTTAACATTTTCCACATTTTGTCATTGTACAACCAAAAACGTAAATGTATTTTATTGGGATTTTATGTGATAGACCAACACACAGAGGGATATAATTGTGAAGTGTAAGGAACATGAAAAATGGTTTTCAAAGTTGTTTACAAATAAATATGTGAAAAGTGTGGCATGCATTTGTATTCAGCCCCCTTTACTCTGATACCCCTAAGGGCCGGTTCACACAGCGGGCGATGCGAGGCGACACGACTCGCCTCGCCTCGCTCCCGCAAGTCGCCCCCGTTCTGTACAATGGAACCGTTCTGAGAGGAGCGACTCGAGTCGCTCCGACTCAGAAAAAAGGTTCCTGTACTACTTTTCGGCGACCTCGGGGCGACTTGCATTGACACGACTCGCCTCGCTCCCGCAAGTCGCCCCCGTTCTGTACAATGGAACCGTTCTGAGAGGAGCGACTCGAGTTGCTCCGACTCAGAAAAAAGGTTCCTGTACTACTTTTGGGCGACCTCGGGGCGACTTGCATTGACTTCTATACAGAAGTCATCTGCAAGTCGCCGCTGAGGTCGCCGCAGGTCGCGGCGAGGCAAGTCGGAGACGCCTCGCCTCGCCTGCTGTGTGAACCGGCCCTAACTAAAATCTAGTGGAACCAATTGCCTTCAGAAGTCACCTAATTAGTAAATAGAGTCCACCTATGTGTAATTTAATCTCAGTATAAATACAGCTGTTCTGTGAAGCCCTCAGAGGTTTGCTAGAGAACCTTAGTGAACAAACAGCATCATGAAGGCCAAGGAACACACCAGACAGGGTGTAAAGTTGTGAAGAAGTTTAAAGAAGGGTTAGGTTATAAAAAAATATCCCAAGCTTTGAACATCTCATGGAGCACTGTTCAAGCTATCATCAGAAAATGGAAAGAGTATGGCACAACTGCAAACCTACCAAGACATGACCGTCCACCTAAACTGACAGGCAGGGCAAGGAGAGTATTAATCAGGGAAGCAGCCAAGAGGATCATGATAACTCTGGAGAAGCTGCAAAGATCCACACCTCAGGTGAGAGAATCTGTCCCCAGGACAGCTATTAGTCGTGCACTCAACAAATCTGGCCTTTATGGAACAGTGACAAGAAGAAAGCCATTGTTGAAAGAAAGCCATAAGAAGCCCATTTGCAGTTTGCAAGAAGCCATGTGGGGGACACAGCAAATGTGATATAAGGTGCTCTGGTCAAATAAGACCAACTGAACTTTTTGGCCTAGAAGCAAAACGCTATGTGTGGTGGAAAACTAACACTGCACATCACCCTGAGCACACCATCCCCAACGTGAAACATGGTGGTGGCAGCATCATGTTGTGTGGACTTCACAATTATTTGCCACTTTTTGGTCTATCACATAAAATCCCAATAAAATACATTTAAATTTTTGGTTGTAACATGACAAAATGTGAAAAATGTCAAGGGTAGGAATACTTTTTCAAGGCACTGTGTATATATATATATATATATATATATATATATATATATATATATATATATATATATATTGTACAGGACGCCAAGGTTGGTCCTGGACGGGTGCTATGTAGCACCTATATTCGGGTTGTGGTCCCTTTAAGGGAATCCTGGTAGGCCTCAGGGGGTCACCCAAAAATGGGTGACAAATCCCGGGGATAGTTTTTAGGAGAAGATTGACTCGCGGTCCTCTCTATATTTAAGAGAGATAGTTGGGACCCGGAATTTGGGAGGCTCTGAAGTGACATTTGGGTGGGAAAGAGCCTCCCTCCCTGACCACAGGGATTCGGCACACAGGGGGTTAACGGCCTCCAAGAAGACAGCCCATAAGACAGGAAGTAGTAGAGAGGTGGTGGTGAGGAGGAGATGAACGTCTGTCTGTCTGTCTTGTCTGTCTTGTCTGTCTTGTCTGTCTTGTCTGTCTTGTCTGTCTTGTCTGTCTTGTCTGTCATCTCTGTAAGGACTCTAAAAACTTTTGGGTGAAGACCTGACTACAGAACTGTAGGTGCTTTATTTTCTTATTATTTGTGCTGAAGATAAGCAGACTTTAATTTACGTTTTTGTATGCTGAAGAAAAGCCTTATTTTTGGTTTCACCTTATACCGGTTTATGCACTTGGTCCCGGGGAGCTAGCATCCCCAAACTTTACAATATATGTGTGTGTATATATATAGATTCATTAACGGCCTGCTTTAATTTGCCAGTGTGTTGAAGGCATTATATGTATTACCCAGTTGTGGAAGGTTTTACAATAAAGACTAGCAATTTTATTACAACTGTATATTCTTGAGCCTTGATACATCTATTCCTAGTAACTGAGTGAATCAAGAGAGTAAAAAATAAGCTGTGTTCACTTCCTTGTCAGAGGTAAACTTTTACTACTAGGCTGGCTGAGTACTCCTATTAATCCATCCTATTAATCCTTCTAGGGATTCTGTTGTAAAATGCACTGAATAATAAAAAATTATGTGAGTGGCATTAATACATTATACATTAGTCATATGAAAGCATCTTTGCCTGCAACTGCATAAAAGGAGAAAGATCAGACAGAAAGTCTTTGTTCAAAGCTCTTTTTTTTCATTTGGTGAATAAGCAAGATGAGCTTAACTGGAGCCTGAAATGGTTCCACTATACAGCAACATCAATGGCTTGGCATGCCATTCTCCTAGCACCATAGCTCTCCATCAAAAATAACATAGCTGTGCAACTTGATTCATTATTTTTCGCTGACACATCCCCACTCTGCGGTGTTGGATTAAGATTACAATCTTGGTTTTAGGGAGGAAAGAAATAAAAAGAAAGAAATTCCAGGGGAGGTGGCATTAAATGAAAAAGTGGGAAAATAAAAATGTTCAACCATTTATCTACAGGAACAGTCTGCTCATGTATAAAATAGTTAATTCAAAGCCTCATCATCTTATAAGTTATGGTGGAGCCTGCAGACATGTGTTTAATGTTTTGTTGCTTATATATTTTACATTTTCAAAAAATTATGTTTTTTTTTTCCCACAGCTTTTAATCATCTTGTTTTTATTCAGTGGTTACTAATTGTGAAATGTATCTATCACATAGGCATTATAGTAAAGCCGGCAGAACCCAACAGATGTGTCAGAAGGATGTGTTAGAACCTGAAATGGATTAGAGGAGTCACAGTGTGGGATACAAATGGTTGACTCACTAAGGCCAGCCAGGGTTACCATGGTCTGCTGAATTTTTTTCTAGAGGCGTTTTTAATGTATCTTGCTTTATCCAAAATCCTTGTCTGCTCTCTTAGCACCACAATGGGTTATGGACAGGCCCGGCCTGGGACAAAAAATAGGCCTGGGCATTTTAGACTGAGCAGCCCATGGCATATATACTGGGTGGCATGGAGAACATGGGGGGTGGAAAGCAAGGGGGAGTGTGGAGAGCACTAGGGGGGCCGGAGAGCACTATGGGGGGCCAAAGAGCACTAGGGGGTTGGATAGCACTAGAGGGGCCAGAGAGCACAGGGCTTGGAGAGCACTAGGGGGAGCCAGGGAGTACAGGGGGGCTCGGAGAGCACTGAGGGGGATGGGAATGAAGGTGGGATAGAGAGCACAAGCAGGGGTAGAGAACACAGGAGATGAAGAGCACGGGGGCGGAAAGCACAGAGGGGCTGGGGAGCACTGGGTGGGTCAGAGAGCACTGAGGGGGCAGGGACCATGGGGGGCTGGAGAGCACAGAGGGGCTGGAATGCATAGGGGGCTGAAGAGCCCTGGGGGGTCAGAGAGCATGAGGGCAGCTGGAGAGCACAGGGAGGTCTGAGAGCACTGGGAAGGCCTGGAGAGCATGGGGGCGGGGCTGGAGAGCATGGGGGGGCTGGGGAGCACAGAGGGCTGGAGAGCACTGGTGGGATGGAGAGCATGGGGGGGCACTGAGGGGTGCTGGAGAGCACTGAGGGGGCTGGAGAGTATGGGGGATGAGCACCGGGGGGCAAGAGAGCACTGGGAGGGCTGGAGAGCACAGAGGGCTGGAGAGCATGGGGGGATGAGCACTGGGGGGGCTGGAGAGTATGGGGATGAGCACTGGGGGGGCTGGAGAGCATGGGGGTTGGAGCATGGGGGCGATGAGCACTGGGGGAGCTGGCGAGCAAGGAGGGCTGGAGAGCACTGGGGGGCTGGAGAGCATGGGGGGTGAGCACTTGGGGAGGTAATGATCACTGGGGGGGCTGGAGAGCATGGGAGGTGATGAGCACTGGGGGGTTGGGGAGCACAAAGGGCTGGAGAGCACTGGGGGGGGGGGCTGGAGAGCATGGGGGATGAGCACTGGGGGTTGGAAATCACTGGGGGGGCTGGAGAGTATGGAGGGGCAATGAGCACTGGGGGGATGGAGAGCATGAGCATGGGGGCTGGAGAACATGGGGGTATGAGCACTGGGGGCTGGAGAGCTCTGGGGGGAGCCGGAGTATACAGGGGCTGGAATGCACAGGGGGAGTTGGTGATCACTGGGGGGGGGGGGTGGAGAGCATGGGGAGGCACCTGAGAGCATGGTGGGAGCCTAAGAGCACTAGGGGGCAGTAGAAAGAAGCTGGATGGTAGAAGCAGCTGCATACACAGTAGAAGAATCCATCTCTTTATTTTTCTCCTACAGCCTCTGAATGCCCATGGGAGGGAGGGAATGAGAAGCAGGCAATCGGAGGTTGTAGGAGAAAAATAAACAGATGGGTTATTTTACTGTGTATGCAGCTGTTCGTCATATCCAGGTACATGCATGGGGAGACAACACTCACTTTCTCTCTGTTCCGGTGGCCACGTCTCACATAGATCCCCTCCCTCTTCATGGTCACAGATAACGTGACCTGTAGTCTTCGCTCCCTGGCCAGCCAGCCAGCCAGCCAGCCGCGGAGAGGCTGAGTGAGCGACGGGGCTCAAGGAACAGCTCAGCTGCCTTGGCCCCACAAGCACATGCGGGCCGGCGGCCCGGTGTGCCCTATTGCCAGTCTGGGCCTGGTTATGGATACATATTCCTGAAATAATGTACTGAATAGGATTCCAATCCTTGGGTGTTGTACACAACAAAGCAAACTAGATAGTAAAGTGGTAGCATGACAAATGTGTGGTGTGGAACAATGTGGAAAATGTAGTTTTGTATGTAGCATACAGTACATTCTTGGGGTAGTAGGTTACATAGAAGACTGATTCCATATTTACAAATATTAGGGTTTGCTAGTCTTTTTTCATAGACCTTCATAGGAAAGTAAGAATCAGTGGGTGGAATGAGTGATCTCCTCCGGCTTAAAATTGTTAGTAGAACTACAGAATAATAATATACTGGAGAAAATAAAAGTTTCCATTATTTGATCATATTTGATGGCAGATATTATCTTTCAGCACTACCCCAGCAGGGTAGGATGGGTCCTCTTTGCCTCAGAACCCCAGCCCCTCTCACAAACCAGGTTGAATGTAAGTGAGAAGAGAATTTATCTTGGAGTTTGTTCTAAAGAGAACTTTTTTAGTGTGCTTCTCGTTGACAGCATAAACCACACCGACAGTAAAGTTTATTTCTGTATTTTCTCCCTTTTTATTTTACAGCAAATTATCATATTTCTGTATGTCCTGGGTCTTTCCTGAATTTTTTTATTTATTTATTTTACTTTTGTACATATTCTATACACTCTCAGCCTAGGAATAATACATTATAAATGGCTTCTGGTACTAAACTAAGAATTCATATGCCTAGATCGATATTTTCACATTGGGTTACCAATGTCTGTATGCTCAGTTGTAAATTTACTGTTAACTGCATTGTGTAGCTATGCCCTCAAGAACTCTGTAAATGCAGCAGTTGCCTGCCAGGGAACAGGAAAACCAACCTGGTTGAGTTCAGATTAGTGTCCGCTTGTGCAAGCTACCATATCTGTCAAACAGGAATGTGTGTGTGCATGTGTGTGTGTGTGTGTGTGTAGGTGTGGTTATGGTTGTCTAACAGACCAGCCAGCTGACAAACTGCAGCTGGTGTCAAACTACCCTTAGTCGTGTGTGTGGGGGTATTAGGAAAAGTGATTGCACCAAAACTCTAATTTGCAGGAAAGTTAGGAGAATCTTAGCCCTTGTACACACGGTCAGAGATTCCGACGGAATGTGTCCTATCGGACCGTTTTGTCGGATAATCCGTGTGTGTGTGGCCTCCATCGGACTGTTTCCGTCTGACTATCCGACGGACCAAGTTTTCCAACTTGTCCGTAAAATTTTCCGACAAAATGCTCCGATCGGACATACTCCGATCATGTGTAGCCTACTCCGACGGACAAAGTGCCACGCATGCTCAGATCAAATTCCTAGACCAAAGCTATTGGCTACTAGCCTGAACGTAGTCCCGTCGTAATGAAATAACGTCATCACGTTATGTACAATCGGATTTTCAGAAAACTTTGTCCAACCGTGTGTATGCAACAGTTTCGGACAAAATCCGTCGGACAAAATCAGAATGTCCGACCGTGTGTACAAGGGCTTAGAATTGTGCAGGAATTATTGGGCTGCTTCACAACCATTAGGCTGGCTATAAATGGATTGAAATTCTAGTGCCTGCTGAACTGGCCAGTTTCAATCCATGTGTGACCACTGTTGTTGAACAGAAGTCAACTGACTTCTGCTCAACTGCCCTGATGGTATTTTTTTGCTCAATCAACACCGCAGACAATAGGCTACAGAGCTAATCTGTGTATTCTGATGGATGGGGAGTCTCCCCGTTATCGGAATGCAATGACACAACCGGGAGGATTCTCCTGTCCACATCAAATGTGTGGAAGGGGGCATCGAGTCATTTTTTTTTTAATGAACCCACTGGTTGAACGAAAAAAATGTCCCTTATATGGCAAACATTAGAGTACATCAAATTGTATGTGAGACTTCTGCCTTTGTGTAGCCAGCTTGCTAGATTTGGGTAAAGTCTTAATTCATCGGTGGGCAATGATGTGGCAGGCTGCGATAACAGTATCATAGCTGGTTTTACCTTCTCAAAGCAAGCATCCTCCTCATTTCTCCAACATAAAAGAAGATCCTCATGCCGCGTACACACGGGCGGACTGTATGGCCTACTTAGTCCGCCGAAACACATTTCAGCGGACAGTCCGCTCGTGTGTGGGCTTCAGCGGACTTTTTCAGCGTGCAGTACGGCGGACTAAAGCCGCGTACACACGGGCGGACTGTCTGGCCAACTTAGTCCGCCGAAATACATTTCAGCGGACAGTCCGCTCGTGTGTGGGCTTCAGCGGACTTTCGGAATTTCCGTAATACTGTCCGTCGGACTCGCATTTCGGCGGACAATCTGCCCGTGTGTATGCCAGTCCGCCGTACTTTTGAAATGAGCGGACTTTTCCCGCCCGGAGAAAAGTCCGCTCATTTCGAGCGGGTATCCAGGTAGGCGGGGCCCACGAAGGAGACGTCGCTGGCCCCGCTGCCTGGTATGGACTTAAAGGGGAACCCCAACGCCGAAAAAAATCGGCGTGGGGGTCCCCCCCAAGTCCACAACAGACCCTTGTCCGAGCACGAGTGAGCGCCCCCCCTCCTGAGCCGTACCAGGCCGCGTGCCCTCAACATGGGGGGGGTGCCAAAGCACCTTGTCCCCATGTTGATGAGGACAAGGGCCTCTTCCCGACAACCCTGGCCGTTGGTTGTCGGGGTCTGCGGGCGGGGGGCTTATCGGAATCCGGGAGCCCCCTTTAATAAGGGGGCCCCCGGATACCGGCCCCCCACCCTATGTGAATGAGTATGAGGTACAATGTACCCCTACCCATTCACCTGTAAAATAAAAGTACCAAAAAAAACACAACACACGAGATAAAATACTTTATTGCACAGCTCCGGGGGTCTTCCATCTTCGGGGGTCTTCTCGCCGGACTCCTCCGCTATCTTCTTGTAGCTCTTTTGCTAGCGGAGGAGTCCGGCTTTCCTGGCCGGCCGGGTAGCGTGCTCGGACAAGGGTCTGTTGTGGACTTGGGGGGGACCCCCACGCCGATTTTTTTCGGCGTTGGGGTTCCCCTTTAAGTCCATACCAGGCGGCGGGGTCAGCGACGTCTCCTTCGCGGGCCCCGCCTACCTGGAGACGCGCTCGAAAAGTAGGGCGGATAGTATGGCGGACTTAGTACACCGTATTAGTCCGCTCAAAAAGTGGTGTGTGTGGTCAAGTCCGTTCAATCGAAAGTATGACGGACTGTCCATCGGATTGTCTGACGGACTAAGTTGGCCAGACAGTCCGCCCGTGTGTACGCGGCTTCACTCTTGTTAGCAAGTCTTTTTAGGTGTGCAAGCTTGAAAATATGCCATAAAAAAAGGTCTTATCAGTGTGCTGTTGCTCCCTTACTGTCTAATTGCAAGCTGGGGAGAATAATTAGTTAAGGATAGTACAAATTCAGCAGCCATTTCCCCTATGGTCATCAATCAGATTGAGTGAGTGATCGGTGAGTACAACTACTGTACCATGATCTCAGGGGGAAGGGTGTTGAAATGAAATGTGTTGGTTGGTTGGTTGAAATGTGTACATAGAATGAATGCAGCTATAAGAACATGGTAGAATACATATAAAGCTAAGGCATACAATTGAGATCCTGAGTTTTTTTTAAACGAGTTGCTCTTTAAATAGGGCTATATATTTTATGTTTTACAAAGATTTATTTTTCTGTAAAATTTTAAGCATAGTGAAAGAATGTGAATGCACTGGTGCATTTAAGTTGCTCATTACAGAGTTCCATTAAATATTTAAAGGACTGGATAACCCAGCAGGAGAATCGACCTATTTTACAAGAAATGGGAGAGTAGTCTTATCACGATACATTTGGAAATATTTTAAATGAACACTGGATAATGCATTCTGTAATTGTCATCACTATGTAAGGAGAAACTGATCAGATGGAAGTGAAATTATACAGAAAGCATTTCGGTGACTCTGTCTAATTGGAGTAAAGGTTTTATGCAGTTCTCCAACTTCAAGACTAGTTAATGGGAAGCTGTCAATGGAATATTGTGAAAATATAAAAGTTTCTAGATTTCCTGTCAAGAACGACTAGACCTTTTTAGCTGCTGAAAACAATTTAAAGTTATAGTTAAAGTGCCTAGGGCAGATCAGTCGCTCAGCAATATCTCTGTTTAGCAGCATTAAAGTATAGGAAAAAAATACAATTCTACAAAGAGAACCCTTTTAGGCCAGATACCCAAAGGAGATGGACCTGCTCTTAAGGTATGGTTGCATTCAGCTTTGATTACATCCAGATAACTAGAGGTTAGGAATATCTGGAACCCTTTGTGGAACATGCTTTTAATATTTGTGAGGTGTGTAATAGGGAAAGAAAACACCACCTTTTCAGGCCAGTAATGACAAACTGCCAAAATGGTTGGTGCATTTTAAAGAATCCATGGAACTATGAGCACTCCTGCTGAGCCTCAGTAAAGTTCTATTTTAATAAAATAGTTTTGTTGCAGTGCTTAAACTCTGTAGCAGCCTCTTGTAGTCCCATGTATATCAAATAACAGACTGGGAGAACAGCACAAGGAGTCAATTCCCTGAGCAGCAGTGTTAGTGCATTAACCAGGGGCACACTCATAGACGGAGAAAGCAGACTGATACAGTGATGAGCTTATCAGTCTGCTGCTTCTTCATTCACTGTCCTGCCACAGAATGGGGAAATGACAAGACCTGTAATCAATACTTAAATCTGAGGTTTTGTATAAAAAGTTTTTTGGGGATATAGCAACAGGCCTTAATTCTAATGAAGCATATCCTTCTTTCTGGCTGATGGTTACTATACAGATCCTTCCTTTAGTGATGCTGACGCCTCTCCACAGCATTGTACTTTCAGAGCTGCATGAGTTAACTGCCCCAGTTGTGAAAGATCACTTACCCCTCTCTTGCACTCCATTCTCTAGTAACAAAACACTTTGCATTCTGTGAATAAAATACAAAGTATTTTGTGAATGGAAAAGGGTGAGCCTATCATTATTCCACCCCTTGGTGTGCTAAATACCCATTTTGGTACAATAAACATTCCTATTAGCTTCAATTGAAAATTGCTTTTGAATCCTATTTTCCATACAGGCATACCCCACTTTTAAGTACACAATGGGGTTTATTTACTAAAGCTGGAAAATGCAAAACCAGGCTCACGTCTGCATAGAAACCAATGAGCTTCTAACCTCGACTTCTTCAATTAAGCTTGGGTAATGAAACCTGGAAGTTCATTGGTTTCTATGCAGAAGTGAGCCCGATTTTGCACTTTCCAGCTTTAGTAAATAAACCCCATTGTGTACTTAAAAGTGGGGTATGCCTGTATAGGGTTGAAGAAAACCTACACTTACTAGACACATAAGGGGTAATTTCCTAAAGGAAAATCGGCTGATCACGTTGCAATTGAATTTTCCTCAAGCTTAGTGAATGCGATGAAAATTCACTTTGCAAAGAATACCCAATTATGTGTGCGTAAAATAAGGAAGTGAGGGAGAACCTCCCTTGTTTTGACACAAGCAGTAAAAAAGATGCCAGAGGGTCTAAGGCCCCATTTACACCTTGCATTTTGTAGTTCGAAGCGCAAGGCTTCACAACTATTGGCATTAAAAATCCCTTTTTGTTTTTAAATGGTGCCTGCTCACACTTGAGACAAGCTGCATGGCCTATTGCTCAAAAAAGTACAGAAGCTTCTTTTCAGACAGATTTTTGGCCCCATACGCCTCAATGTGAGTGCATGAAAAGTGCTAAAGCTTGTGTTAAGCATGCTTTTCATGTGCTCCTATAATCATTTTAGGCTTTTTTCCCCTCTGTTTTCACCTGGTGATCTGGTCAGCAGCACACCTCCTGTATTAGAGTTCCCCCACTTTGTATGAAGGAGCACAATGAGAACGTTTGGACAACAACATTGTTAGTCTGCGGGATGATAGAGTTAGATGTACTAACAGATTTAGATACACTAAGAATTTGTAGCCAAACTCCAGCTCACACTGCAGTTACACAAGCAGTCACAGCAACAGTTATGTTTTCTTTTGGGATAAAGGTTTTACATTAATAAATAAAAGCCGGTCATGGTAAGCACCCTGTTAACGGTTTAACTCAGCACTAATTGATCTGCAGGACAGCTTGTTCTGTTTAAAAACAAGAGGCTAAAGCTGGCCATAGATAAGTATTTTTTTTTTTTTAATTGACTCAATCCTCCCCATCAATGTATATCAAAATACACTCATCAGCACTGCAGTCTATAGCCTGCAGCACTGATTGAGCAGACATTTTCGAACAGGGCGGTTGAACAGAAGTTGATCAGCAGATCAGCATCTGTTCAATCACAGTGGTCAAACATGGAGGAACTTTGATTGATCCCTGCTGAACCAGCTGAATTTTAATCCATGTATGGCCAACTTTACTGGCTGGATCACCAGGTTAAAATAAAGGAAAAAAAAAGAAAAATAATGTAGCCATTACATCTTATGCCACGTGCACATGATCGTAATAATTCTCGTCGGAAAAAGCTCTGATGGTTTTCCTGACGGAATTCCGTTCAAGCTGTCTTGCCTACATAAGGTCACACCAAATTCCGATCGTTTCGAACGTGGACAACACATACGACTGGACTAGAAAAAGGAAGTTCAATAGCCAGTAGCCAATAGCTTCTATCTCGTAGTTGAATCTGAGCATACATGATTTTTGGCGTGTTGGAATTGCATACACATGATCGGAATTTCCGAAAGAATGTTTTTCCATCGGGAAAATTGAGAATATGCTATCAATTTTTGGTTGGCGGAAATTCAGACAGCTAAATTCCGATGGAGCATACACACTTGATGAAAATCGCTCATCTGTCTTTTTCTGGCCAGAATTCCGATCGTGTGTACATGGTATAAGAATTGGTAAGCTGTATAATAAATAAATGTTTGTTTTTGTGTTTAAAGCTGAGTTCCACCCAAAAGTGAAACTTTCTGATTCCTCCCCCCCTCCATTGTAACAATTGGTACCTTTTTGGGGGGGGGGGAGGGACAGGATACCTGTCTTTGACAGTTATCCTTTCCCACTTCCAGGAGCCTCAGCCGTGGCTATTGATGTCATTGCTGGGGCTCCCTCCTCCTCCCTCATCCTTCCCCTGTCACCGGGCCAGTAGGAGAGAGGAGCGGGCCTCGCGCATGTGCAGTAGGGTTCCCAGTGTGAAGCCAAAAAGCTACACTGCCGGGTACCCTTCCCCACAATGATGGCGGCAGCACTCGACAGCTGATGAAAACATCAGCTGCAGTGCCAACAACGCTGGACTCCAGGACAGGTAAGCGTCCTATTATTAAAAGCCAGCAGCTTTGTAGCTGCTGGTTTTAATTTTTTTTTGGGCAGACCTCTACTTTAATACCACTTTATTGTATTAAATATAGTACCTACAATTGCAACGGACAATTATTTGCTTTATCTTACATGTTTACACAGGAATAAAATGCATTATGATAGTAAAACTTAAGCTAATGTGGGCTTTATACAATGTAGGTAGTGATTTATGATTGATTCAGGTGCGAGTAATGGGAAACAAGAGCTTCATCATGGAATGAAATATTGAAGGATACAACTCACAGTATTGTTCTGCACATTGTGATCAACTAAAAAAATCTATAAGAAAATAATCTATCAATTCAAAAATCGAAGCACTCTATTAAAAATGATTGTTTATTTGATCTGTATTAAGGATGGATCAATCAGACACATTCTACAAAATTCTGCCATTTCTGAAGGACTTGACAAAATCAATCTAAAGCTCACTTAATCGATCAAATGGATTTCCTTTGGTTTGCAATGGTCATTCAACTCTTTTTTTTTTTTATCATTAAATGGCCATATTGAGGTATGTGTGAATGTGTTCTGTGTGGCTTTTACAGAATTCCTAGTTCCTAATTTCTAGATTATTTATTTAACACAGTTTCTAAATTAAAATCTGCATTGCTTTTGCAGGTAAAATATTGTAATAATAATCTGAAATAAAATTAAAAAAAAAAAGTGAGAATTAAGATATATTTATGTGACAATTAAAATATATTATAGGTGTAATGAAAAGTGTAGATTCTGTCTATAAAGACAAAAAAAAAAAAAAAATCCACAGAAACTAGCTTAGCTTTGTTATAGAATGCAATGGTCTTATTAAGATTTTTTTTAGTTTTTGAATTATACTTTATACTTAGTGTATGCTATCTTTAAATCATTACCTTCCATTTTTCATTTTCATAAAGCTCTACTTTATTTTGTCAGCACAAATGTTTAACTGCTATACTCTACTTTAATGATTTAGTAAGCAGCTCAAGCCTTATAATCTGATCATCAGAATTGCTTATGTATTTATGATATGAGAACCACTGTAATCCATAAATGCTGTGGATATAAGCACATTTTTGTCTATTCTGCAGTAACAATAATTACCCTGCACTGACACAGCTGAGAGTATTTTGGAAAGGGGTAAATGCCAAGAAGACATGGCTTGAGTTGATTATATTTTTTAGGGCATTTAGATTAAATGAATAATTATGGAATAGCTGACTTTTGTGTATCCTAATCCAGGGAAAATAGAATAGAAAAGCAACAGGGTGTTTAGCTTAAAAATGAATTATTGTCGAACAGTTGTTTTTTTCTCATTCTAACAGTTTAAAAACTAAATAAAGGAAGATTAAGAGATTTATCTTTTCAAACATTTTTTTAGGGAAATATGACAAATTAACACAAACATATTTATATATTTACTACTTGCAGTCAACAAGAGGAGCTCAAGGCTACTTTCCTATTTTTTAACCACTTAAGGACCGAGACCGAGCCTCTTTCTGAGATTTGGTGTTTTACAGGTTAAAGCGGAGGTCCACCCTAAAGTGGACCTTCCTCTCATTGGAATCCTCCCCCCTCCGGCGCCACAATTGGCACCTTTCAGGGGGGAGGGGGGTGCAGGTACCTGTACAGCACAGGTATCTCCACCCACTTCCGGCGTAGATTCTGAAGAAGGTACGCCCCTTTCTGCAGAATCTACGCCCCTTTCCGAAAGTCCCCCGCTGCCTGCTGGGAAACACACGGATCCCAGAGACAGCGAGGACCATCCTTATTGCGCAGCGCTACTCGCGCATGCGCAGTAGGGAACCGGGAAATGAAGCCGAAAGGCTCCACTTCCTGATTCCCATAGCCAAGATGGCGGCGGCAGCACCCGAGAGACGATCGAGAGATCGGCTTTGGGTGCCGACATCGCGGGCGTGCTGGGCGGGTAAGTGTCACTATTTTAAAAGTCAGCAGCTGCAGTATTTGTAGCTGCTGGCTTTTAAAAAAAATAAACGGCGGAACTCCCGGCGGACTCCCGCTTTAAAAATGTATTTTTTTGCTAGAAAATTACTTAGAAACCCCAAACATATATATATATATATATATATATATATATATATATATATATATATATATATATATATATAT
Organism: Lithobates pipiens; assembly: GCF_037356315.1. NCBI lineage: Eukaryota > Metazoa > Chordata > Amphibia > Anura > Ranidae > Lithobates > Lithobates pipiens. The sequence goes on from NW_027507784.1 coordinate 155,731,765, forward strand.
ATATATATATATATATATATATATATATTTTTTTTTTTTTCCAACCATCATGAGAATAAAATGGAGGTCATTGCAATACTTTCTGTCACACAGTATTTGCGCAGTGATCTTACAAGCGCACTATTTTGGAAAAAATACACTTTTTTGAATTAAAAAATGAGACAATAGTAAAGTTATCCCATTTTTTTTTTTATATTGTGAAAGATAATGTTACACCAAGTAAATTGATGCTCAATATGTCATGCTTGAAAATTGTGCCTGCTCGTGGAATGACGACAAACTTTTACCCTTAAAAATCTCCCTAGGCAACGTTTAAAAAAATTATATAGGTTGCATGTTTTGAGTTACAGAGGAGGTCTAGGGCTATAATGATTGCTCTTGAATATTTTTCTTATTTATTGTACCTTTTATTTTTAATTTTTACACTGTTCTTAAAAAAAAACAAAAAAAGAGTCACTTTTATACTTCAGAAGCTTTGAGAGTGTAGCCTCAGATAGGTAAAATTTGAAGAATGTACCATTATCCATAGATTAATTCAAGAATGGAGTTTTTTTGGGTTATGGGGATAATGGGATAGCTGTACATGCTAGCCTTTCATACCAAACCAGAACCAAATTGGATGAAAAATTCCTCTACTAGTTTTGCGGATTGTCCGCTTCTTCAGGAGGAGGTCTATATAGTAAATAAATAATAAAGAATTCATAACAATTAACAATTAATATTAATTATACAGATAAAGTATTATAAAGTCAGTAAGAATGACAATTGAAATTCAAGGAAAAAAAGGGGGGGGTAAAAACAAAATGTGGAGAAATGGGTCCCTTCTATGTTCCCCCACCGGCGGACATGGGGGATAAGGTGCGTATGGTACTGGAGAGAAAGAAAAAAAAATTGGTTTGAGAGACATTATACACAATGGGGGCATATATGCATGTAGAAGTAAGTAAATGCACATATACACTTGCTAGGGCAATAATACTCCAGATAATATACAGATTTTTACCTGGTAAAGGTATACGAATAAGGTAAAGGTAGGTGTCCAATAACGTTATGGATTCAATATCTTGAGCCTATTAGGGTATACTGTTACTATTGTGGATGGATAATTGCTGCAACAAGTAGAAAGAAAAACAAAAGGTAGTATATTGTGGATATAGAAATTAGATCTAAAGATAATTTAGGGGTATGCTACCTGGCTGATGTAAACCCCCAGAGTGACGGGGCTGCTAGTACGTCAACGCCAGAGCCAAATCTGGGATAGTGGATGTAATAGGTGTGTATAGCAAAAAAGCACACCCCCGTCCTACGTTGCTGTACACTCAATAGTCCGAAGCTGTGGCACTATTCCATATCTCAATAAGAGATGTGATACTGCTGCGTCTGTATACAAGGAGAAACCAGAGATAGATCTATGTAGTAACAACAGAAATATCTCGTGCAGCCATACTAGAATACTCGAGTAATATTAAGAAGAAGCATTACCTGATAGGCGTATATATTGAGACAAAAGCACTGGTCCTGTACCACCACAAACCCAAACACAGCGGTCTGAACAGACCGCTGTTTTATGGGATCCCCAACAGGTGTTCCGTCAGGCGTGTCCGCCGGCGGGAACGTCGGCGGCGGCCGACGTCACATCGTCAGCACCTCCGCACTGCGCAGGTGCGGCGCAGATGAGCGTCGCACCGGAAGTGCGCTGGGAAGGGCGAATAGACAGCGGAAATACCGGTGTCACCGTCCTAAGAACCTGCAAGCCCAAGGGAGGAAGAAGGCAACAACTCACCAACCAGGCCAGGAGGGGCACATGTCCACGGGGGGGAAAACAAAAAAGCCGGGACTCCAAAAAACAAAACAAAGCAAAATAAAACCAAACAAAACCGAGCAAAAAAAAAATTTAATTGTATTTCCCGTGAATCTGGGTGAAGGAAATCTCACACATATAACAAAAAAATATTATAGCAATTAATTTAACCACTTGCTTACTGGGCACTTAAACCCCCCTCAGTCCCAGAGCAATTTTCAGCTTTCAGCGCTGATGCACTTTGAATGACAATTGCGCTGTCATACAACACTGTATCCAAATGAAATTTTTATCATTTTTTTCCCACAAATAGAGCTTTCTTTTGGTGGTATTTAATTACAGCTCGGAGTTTTATTTTTTGCTAAACAAACAAAAAAAGATGCAAAAAAAAAAAATCATGTTTAAAAGTTTGTTATAAAATTTTGCAAACGGGTCATTTTTCTCCTTCATTGAAGTGCGCTGATGAGGCGGCACTGATAGGCTGCACTGGTGGGCACTGATGGGCTGCATTGGTGGGCACTGATAGTCTGCATTGGTGGGCACTGATAGGCTGCACTGGTGGGCACTGATAGGCATAGTTAAGGCGGCACAAATGGGCACAGATAAGGTAGCACCGATGGGCACAGATAAGGCGGCACTGATGGGCAAAGATGGGCACATAAGATGGCATGGATGGGTGGCACAGATGGGTGGCACGGATGGGTGGCACAGATGGGTGGCACGGATAGGTACCACTGATAGATGGGACTGATGGGCACTGATAGGTGGCACTGATAGGTGGCTCTGATAGGTGGCACTGCTGGGCACTGATGGGCGGCACTGCTGGGCACTGGTAGATGACACTGATGGGCACGGATATGTGGCACGGGTGCAGCACCTTTGTTAAGGCAGATTGTGGGCACTGCTGGGTGGCACTGTGGGCACTGCTGGGTGGCACTGCTGGGTGGCACTGTGGACACTGCTGGGTGGCACTATGGGCACTGCTGGGTGGCACTGACAGGGGGCACTTACTTTTTTTATTGTTGCACTGGCAGGGGGCAGGTGGGCACTGACAGGGTTGCAGGTGGGCACTAGCAGTGCTGGCCATGATCGGGACTGATGTCCCGATCACGGCCGCCGGTGATCGGCTTTTTTTTTTCTCCTCGCGCTGACAGCGCGAGGAGGAATAATAGCCGATTACCGGCTCCGTTATATCACATGATCAGCTGTCATTGGCTGACAGCTGATCACGTGATAAGGGGTCGGGATCGACCCCTTTCACGGATCGGTGATCAGGCGAGTCTCGTAGACTCGCCGATCACAGAGCGCGCAGGCCGCTCGTGCACGGGACGACGTCAATAGACGTAGTCCCGGAAAAGGAGATCCGCGCTGTAGCCATCAATTGACTATAGCGCGGATCTCAAGTGGTTAAACATAAGTATTCTAAAAATACAGATAATACAATAAAACATTTAATGATATAGGGCAATATGAATGCCACAATTTAGAGGAAAAAGGGAGCAATTTCCCAAAAGAAGTATTAGGAGGGGAGGGGGGGGGGGGAGGGGAGAAAGAGAAAGAAAAGGGGGGGGGGGGGGAAGAGAGAAAGGGTATATTTTGTATTCTGTTATTTTTGTTACTCATTAAACTTGTATTAAATTTTATTTCTAATTTCTTTGTTATCTTTATATATAAAGTACCAGTATAGTCCAACACCAACTTTTTGGTTCTGGTTTGGTATGAAAGGCTAGCATGTACAGCTATCCCATTATCCCCATAACCCAAAAAAACTCCATCACTTTTATACTTATTACAAGGAATGTAAACATCCCTTGTAATAGAAGCAGATTAGAATAGAACAGATCTCATATTTATCCCAAAATACAATAAAAAAATAAATAAATAATGAAATATGATTTGAAAAAAAATAATTAAAAAAGTCCCTTTAACCACTTGCTTACTGGGCACTTAAACACCCTTCCTGCCCAGACCAATTTTCAGCTTTCGGTGCTCTCACACTTTGAATGACAATTACTCAGTCATGCAACACTGTACCCAAATGAATTTTTTGTCCTTTTTTCCCCACAAATAGAGCTTTCTTTTGGTGGTATTTGATCACCTCTGGGGTTTTTATTTTTTGCGCTATAAATGAAAAAATACCGAAAATTTTGAAAAAAAACCCATATTTCTTTGTTTCTGTGACAGAATTATGCAAATTATTAATTTTTCTTCATACATTTTGGCCACAATTTATACTGCTACATATCTTTGGTAAAAATAACCCAAATTAGTGGATATTATTTGGTCTTTGTGAAAGTTAGAGAGTCTACAAGGTGTGGTGCGAATTGCACAAAATTGATCACATCTGATGTACTGGTGGCCTATCTCGCTTCTTGTGACCCGAAGTCAGGAAAGTACAAATACCCCCCAAATGACCCCTTTTTGGAAAGTAGACATTCCAAGGTATTTAGTAAGAGGCATAGTGAGCTTTTTAATGTTGTCATTTTTTTCCCACAATTCTTTGCAAAATTAAGATTTTTCATTTTTTTTTCTCCACAAAATTGTCATTGTAATAGGTTATTTCTCTCACGTGGCATGTGTATACCACAAATGACACCCCCCAAAAAATTCTGCTACTCCTCCTGAGTATTACAATACCACATGTGTGTGATTTTTTCACAGCCTGGCCACATAGAGAGGCCCAACATGCAGGTAGCGCCATCATGTGTTCTAGGAACATAAATTACACATCTAACTTGTTGACCATTTATTACACTTTTGAAGCACCAGGACAATGACACGTGACACTGATGACAGATGGCACTGATGACAGGTGGCACTGATGACAGATGGCACTAATATGTGGCACTGATGACAGATGGCACTAATATGTGGCACTGATGACACGTGGCACTTATACGTGGCACTGATGACACGTGGCACTAATACGTGGCACTGAAGACACGTGGCACTAAGACGTGGCACTGAAGACAGATGGCACTAATACGTGGCACTAATACGTGCCACCGATGACAGATGGCACTAATACATGGCACCGATGATGCGTGACACTGATGACAGATGGCACTGATAAGTGGCATTGATGACACGTGACACTGACAACAGATGGCACGTGACACTGACAGGTGGCACTGATGACAGATGGCACTATGTGGCACTGATGACACGTGGCACTGATGACACGTGGCACTGATGACACGTGGCACTGATGACAGATGGCACTCATGACAGATGGCACTGACAACAGGTGGCACTGGGGGCAGGTAGCACTGGGGGCAGGTAGCACTGGGGTGGATGGCACTGGGGGCAGGTAGCACTGGGGTGGATGGCACTGGGGGCAGGTAGCACTGGGGTGGATGGCACTGGGGCGGATGGCACTGGGGCAGATGGCACTGGGGCGGATGGCACTGGGGCGGATGGCACTGGGGCAGATGGCACTGCTGGGGGCGGATGGCACTGCTGGGGGAGGATGGCACTTTTTATTTTATTTTTTTACTTTTTTTTTTTTTTTTTTTTACTACAGGCAGAACGGCTGCCGCTGCAGCCATTCATCTCTCCCCTCTCACACTGTCTGTGCGAGGAGGGAGAGCGGCGCTGAGAGATGATCTCATATGTTTACATATGAGATCATCTCCCATTGGACACGCCGATCACGCTGTAAACGGCCGCTGTGATTGGCCGTTTACAGCGATCTGTGTTTGCCTGTCCCCGGGGGACACGGCGAACACAGAACTTCCGCGATGCGTGCCCGCGGCGCGCATTGCGGAAGTAAACATCAGGACGTCCAGGGACGACCACCCGGACGAACGCGCCTGCTCTACGGCCGTCATTCGGCCATAGGGCGGGCGCGAGGTGGTTAAGAGCTATGGGCGGAAGTGATGTTTTGACTTAGCTTCCGTCCAAAAATGATATGGAGATGGATAGGGCCATCATTCATTCATCTCTATGCCTAACAGGGAGAAGAACACGATCACTTCTGCTGATACTGATGGCTCCGGTAAGCGGTGGAGGGCACCAGAGTGCTGCAGGAGGGGGGCTCTCTCCTGCCACCGTTAAAAGTGATCTTGTGGTGAATCTGCCACAGAGACCATTTTTATCTTGTAGCAGACTGCCCGCTGAAGAAGAGGATACTGGGGTTATGGCAGCTAGCTGCTGCCATAACAATGATATCCCTCTCCAAATTAACGACATAAAACAACGGCGGGCGTTCCGTAAGTGGTTAATGCTGATGTTACTTCTTTGCTGTGCTTAGCTTGTCTTGTTAAAGCGGTAGTAAACTGCAAAAAAGTAAGAAAAAAATTGTCTCCCTGCAAGTTAAAAGCATAATGAGCTAGTATGATTTGTATACTAGCACATTATGAAAGACTTACCTTAGAACGAAGCCCTCCAGTGATGCAATGTCACTGCTAACAGGGCTTCCATCTTCACCCCATCTTACTTTTGGGTTTGTTGTCTTCGGCTGGTTGACTGATTGCGCTCGTGAGCCATGACCATGGTACGGCTCTCTCAATGGATGACATGTCACGACTGGACTTTTCTGGCCCACTAGGTCCAGCGGACAATCTGCCAGACTTTTGGCGGAGGTCCGCCAGACTTTTGAAATGAACAGACTTGCCCATACACGGAGAAAAGTCAGTTCATTTTGAATGTGACTCCAGGTAGACGGGACTAGTGCAGGAAGTCAATGTCGCCGCCTCCATCGGCGAGACTGACCCCTCACTAGCCCCATCGCCTGGTATGAATTTAAAGGGGAACCCCTACGCCGAAAAAACGGTGGTCCCCCAAAGTCCAAACCAGACCCTTATCTGAGCACGCAGCCCGGCCGGTCAGGAAAGGGGGTGGGGACGAGCGAGTGCCCCCCCCTCCTGAGCCATACCAGGCCGCATGCCCTCAACATGGGGGGTGCTTTGGGGAAGGGGGGCACCCCCTGCACCCCCCACCCCAAAGCACCTTGTCCCTATGTTGATGAAGACAAGGGCCTTTTCCCGACAACCCTGGCTGTTGGTTGTCTGGGTCGGCAGGCAGGGGGTTATCGGAATCCGGGAGCCCCCTTTAATAAGGGGGCCGCCAGATCCCAGCCCCCCATCCTATGTGAATGAGTATGGGGTACGATGTACCCCTACCCATTCACCTGGGGGGAAAAAAGTGTAAATAAAAAACACACAACACAGGTTTTTGAAGTACTTTATTAGTCAGCTCCAGGGGTCTTCCTCTGTCTTCGGGGGTCTTCTCGCCAGGCTCCTCCGCTATCTCCCGCTCTTTTACTAGCTCTTTTACTAGCGGAGGAGCCCGGCTTTCTCCTTTGTCGCCGCCGCCATCCAGGGGTCTACTTCCGACTTCGGGGTTCTTGTCCTGCTCTTCGCTTCTTCTTGCCGGGACTCCACTTTCTTCTTCCAGCTCTTTTACTAGTGTTGGCCAGGTCTTGTTGCTGTCGCTGTTGCCGCCACTGCCTTCACCATAATATAAATGCATTTTGGATACATTTCAGCATCACGATCACAGCCTATTTAGTAAAGTTTGTCGTTACAGTAAAGAAGACTTCCCCAAATGTTTCTTATTTCCAGAACATTAAACAAAATGTTTGCGGGCTTCTATTCATCTAAGCACAGTTTGCCATACTAGGGAATGAGTAACCTTCACATATCGTAACCTTTTAAAATTATTGGATGGCAGGGTATGCTGGAGCTTTTAGTTCCACAAAGGCTAGAGATCTACATTTACAATGCAAACACAAGGAGCATAAGAGCTGAACAACTACAGGATTTCAAAGAAAATATAGGATAAATTCTGGGGAAAATATGGCAGCAGAAATCTCTAGCTATCAGAAAGAATATGGGCACAATAAACACTAGATGCCATAGAAAAAGTGAACATTAAAAAAAGCACTAGATCTGTGGGAGAATACAGGAGGTCTCGTTGTCATATGCTAGATGCATAACGAGAGAAAAAAATGCATCTCACTGTCAGGATCCATAGGACCAAATAAAATGCTAACCCAACCTCTAATTACAGAAGCTGACATATGAGGGGGATCAGGAGCCAATGGAAGGAATATCTACTTATTCTTACTGAACATATTAACCACTTCAGCCCTGGAAAATTTTACCCCCTTCCTGACCAGAGCACTTTTTACAATTTGGCACTGTGTCACTTTAACTGACAATCGCCGGTCGTTCAAAGCTGTACCCAAATTAAATTTGCGTCCTTTTTCCATAAATAGAGCTTTCTTTTGGTGGTATTTGATCCCCTCCGTGGTTTTTATTTTTTGCGCTATAAACAAAAAAAAAACGCGACAACTTTGAAAAAAAAACAATATTTTTTGCTATAATAATTATCCCTCAATTTTTTATTTATTTTTTAAAAACCCATTTCTTCATCAGTTTAGGCCAATATATATTCTTCTACATATTTTTGGTAAAAAAATTGCAATAAGCGTATATTGATTGGTTTGCGCAAAAGTTATAGTGTCTACAAACTATGGGAAAGATTTATGGCATTTTTATTATTATTTTTTTACTAGTAATGGTGGGGATCTGCATTTATACAGCAATCAGTGCTATAAAAATGCATTGATTACTGTGTAAATGTCACTGGCAGAGAAGTGATTAACACTAGGGGGCGATCAAGGGGTTTATTGTGTGTTCCCTCAGTTTGTTCTAACTGTATGGGGATAGGATTGACTAGTAGAGGAGACATATAATTTTTCCTACTTAGTAGGAACATATGATATGGCTCCCCTTTCCTGACAAATAAACACCACTGGATACAATGTTTCCAGTGGTTGTGGAGCGTAAACACTAGGCACCAGCACTGGCAGGGATCAGCGTCACTTTCGGGTTAGCGGGGAGGAGCTTGTGTTTGGGACATGTGTGTCCCTTCTTCAGGCTTTATGGCGGCCATCTTAGATAAGGTGCTTTCATACCCCCTGGGTCACGTGATTGTTACCATAGCAGCATAAGAAACAGGAAGTAGTGACATAAGAAACAGGAAGTAGATAAGGTCCTTTCATACCCCCTAGGTCACGTGATTGTTACCATAGTAACAATCACGTGACCTAGGGGGTATTAAAGGACCTTATTTACTTCCTGTTTCTTATGCTGCTATGGTAACAATCCCGTGACCTAGGGAGTATAAAAGGATCTTATCTAAGATGGCCACCATAAAGCCTATAGAAGGGACACGCATGTCCCGAACGTGAGCTCCTCCCCGCTAACCCAGAAGTGACACCGATCCCCACCAGTGCTGGTGCCTAGTGTTTGCGCTCCACAACTACCGGAAACATCGTATCCAGTGGTGTTTCCGGGCCTGGGACCATTCACATCATCTATCCCTCTGCCGGATTTACAGCTGATGGCCTCTCCTCTCTGATGGCGACTAGCGGATGCTGAAATTATTACAATGCCCATCTATGAACCACTTTTGTGAGTGTATTGATTTTTAACATTTTATTAAAATTTACCGTGTTACTGCACTTAGAAGGCACCATTTGTCTTTTTCAGAGCACTTTTTACATTTCTACTCGGAACTGGCAGCCCCCTATATTAACTATTTTAATTATTTTACCTTATACTTCATGGATATTACTGACTGTAACAGCCCATTGTGGTCATTAATACTATTTATACTCTATGTTCATTCCCATTCAACACTATGAGTTTGTTTACTAGTCATATTCAAAGTGCGCCGTATTATATTTTGTTTTTTCCCCTTTCCTGACAGCACAAGAATTTGTGTGTTTACACACACAAATCCCCGTGTTGGCGCTCGTGCATGCGATCACACATGGTTGGCCACTCACATCGGGTCCCCTATCGTGCAGCCCTCTGGTGGCCGAAAAAGGGAAGGACGTACCTATACGGGATTTCACTTAGGGGAGCCATCCTGCCGCAATATATCTGCGTGAGCAAGTCGGGAACCGGTTAACGAAAGCCATAGCCTATTAGAATTTCTGCCCATTCATCTGAATCCATCAAAGTTCTAACAGAGGTGGTCCTGTCAGCTCAACAAAAGTCAATTACTCAATTTCAAAATAATCTAAATTGTCATCCGAACTGCTCCTACAGCCAGCTGCAGGCTGGGCTAGTAGCTGTCAAAATACAAAATCCCAGCAAAGGGGGTTCGGCCAATCACCCCGCTTGTGTGAATTGAGGAACCTGTTGAATTTCTTTCAGCTTTCAGGCTGAATAAAAGCAAACTAGAAAATTAGTAAATGGCCAGCTTTAGGCATTTATTTAAAAATATTTTCACAGAAGATTCACGCAAATTTCGCTCAAGTTTCAAACTAATTCAAATTAGAAAAATGTGTGAAGCTTGGGTGAGAGTTATGTAAATCTTCTGTTAACACATTTATAAATAGACTACTTATTGTACAACCTATTTTTAGCACATTAGCATATTTGATTTTTGTAAATTTATTTAGGTTTTGCTAGTAATAATATTGGACTTTTTAATGTGGGTGTCACTTTGGTTATGAAAGTCTAAGAGCTCGATAGTCGTTGGTGCAGTGTGCATATCCTATTTATTTTTGACAAACTGCTTGTTCATTATGTAGTTTCCCTCTAAGTGGTGTGTTCTACATGGTACAGTGTGTTGTAATTGTTGCTTATACGACACAGCAAGTGCTCGCTCTTTCAGTGTTTTGATTGCTGAATCAGTGCGCTGTGCATTCATGGTACACCTCCTTTGTTTTAAAAAAATTAAGGAAAAAAACTGGCACTAATTGCTCTTTATGCTGTTCGCACACAGTTCTTATTATAGTCTCTGCTCATGGTTGTAACCCCTTCCCCCTATACATAAAAGCTTGACATTTTATTTTTTAAGATAATACCACTGTTTTCAAAATAAAAAATGTCTGGTTCTGAAAACGGTCTCCTATGTCCTTTTTTGTTTTATCTCGTTTTTAATTCTTTATTTTTCGCAAGCTACATAGACATTTGTGATGTCCACCTTATAATTGAGAAGCAAATGAACCATTAAATTATATCACTGTGACCCACGGATTTATAATAATATTCAGAATACTTTATTAATCATGAAGGGAAATTATTAACCACTTGTCTACTATGCACTTTTACCCCCTTCCTCCCCAGGCCAATTTTCAGGTTTCAGTGCTGTCGCACTTTGACAATTGTGCGATCATGCAACACTGTAGCCAAAGTTTTTAGCATTTTTTTAAAGACAGAGCTTTCTTTGGGTGGTATTTAATCACCACTGGGTTTTTTTTATTTTTTGCTAAACAAACAAAAAAAAACAGACATTTAAAAAAAAAAAGTTTTTCTTATGCTGCGTACACACGTATCAGACTATCCGGCAGACTTAGTCTGGCGGACAAACCGCCGGACTTTCCGAATGAGCTACCTGCCCACACACGGTATTTTTGCGGTGGACTTAGTCCACCGCACTATCCGTCGTACCACCAGACTATCCGCCGTATTTTGAAATGAACGGACTCACCCACACACACGGAGGAAAGTCCGTTCATTTTGAGCGCGGCTCCAGGTAGCCGGGACCAGTGAAGGAGGCGTCGCTGGCCCTGTCACCTGGTATGGAGTTAAAGTGGAAGCCCTGCTCCGAAAAAACGGCGTGGGGGTCCCCCCTCTAGGTCCATATCAGACCCTTATCCGGCACGCTACCTGACCGGTCAGGAAAAGGGGTGGGGACGAGCGAGAGCGGCCCCCCACCTTCTGAGCCATACCAGGCCACGTGCCCTCAACATGGGGGGGTGTTTTGGGGAAGCACGGCCCCCCCACCCCAAAGCACCTTGTCCCCATGTTGATGAGAACAAGGGCCTCTTCCTGACAACCCTGGCCGTTGGTTGTCGGGGTCTGCGGGCGGGAGGCTTATCGGAATCTGTGAGCCCCCTTTAATAAGGGGGCCCCTGGATCCTGGCCCCCCACCCTATGTGAATGAGTATGGGGTACAATGTACCCCTACCCATTCACCTCAACACCTCACACAACACACAAGGGTTAAAATAGTTTATTGCACAGCTCCGGGGGTCTTCTTCTGTCTTCGGGGGTCTTCTCGTCAGACTCCTCTTCTGTTCTTTGGCTAGCTATTTTACTAGCGGAGGAGCCCGGCTTTCTTCTTCGCCGCTCTCTTCTTCCGACTTCGGGGTCTTGTCCCCCTCTTCGGGGGTCTTGTTCCCCTCTTCGGGGGTCTTGTCCCCCTCTTTAGTTCTTCATGCTGGGCCACCACGCCTTCTTCTAGCTCTTTTACAAGCGGTAGCCCAGTCTTCTTCTGTCGCCGCCACCGCCTTCTGTTCTTTTCTTCTCTTCTTCTCTTCTTGAGCTGTTGCCTCGTCGCTGTCTCTGGTCACAATGACAGGCACGTGGCGTGCGGCGACTTATATAGGGACATCGCCGGATGATGTCCCGCCCATTATGATGTCCCAGTCCCAGCATCCTCTGGGACTGTGACATCATAATGGGCGGGGACATCATCCGGCGATGTCCCTATATAAGTCGTTGCACGCCGCATGCCTGTCATTGTGACTAGAGACAGCGACGAGGCAACAGCTCAAGAAGAGAAGAAGAGAAGAAAAGAACAGACGGTGGCGGTGGTGACAGAAGACCGTGCCACCGCTTGTAAAAGAGCTAGAAGAAGGCTAGGTGGCCCAGCAAGAAGAACCGAAGAGGGGGACAAGACCCCCAAAGTCAGAAGAAGAGGGCGGCGACGAAGAAGAAAGCCGGGCTCCTCCGCTAGTAAAAGAGCTAGCAAAAGAGCAGAAGATAGCGGAGGAGTCCGGCGAGAAGACCCCCGAAGACGGTAGAAGACTCCCGGAGCTGTGCAATAAACTATTGAACTAAATTAACCCTTGTGTGTTGTGTTTTTTTTAAATTTTTTTCACAGGTGAATGGGCAGGGGTACATTGTACCCCATACTCATTCACATAGGGTGGGGGGCGGGATTCGAGAGCCCCCTTATTAAAGGGGGCTCACGGATTCCGATAAGCATCCCGCAGACCCCGACAACCAACGACCAGGGTTGTCGGGAAGAGGCCCTTGTCCTCATCAACATCAACATCCCCTTCCCCAAAGCACCCCCCCATGTTGAGGGAAAGCGGCTTAGTACGGCTCGGGGGGGTGGGGGCGCTCGCTCGTCCCCACCCCCTTTCCTGACCGGCCGGGCAGCGTGCTCGGATAAGGGTCTGATATGGACCTAGAGGGGGACCCCCACGCCATTTTTTCGGCGTAGGGCTTCCCCTTTAACTCCATACCAGGTGACGGGGCCAGCGACGCCCCTTCGCTGGTCGCGGCTACCTGTTGCTGCGCTCAAAATGAGCAGACTTTTCTCCGGGCGGGAAAAGTCTGTTCATTTCAAAAGTACGGCGGACTAGCACATACACGGCCATATTGTCAACCGGACTAGCGCACACACCGAAATGCAAGTCCGGCGGACATATTTATGTGCAAAACCATTTTTTTAGTCCGCCGGACTTTTGGGTAAAAAAAGTCCGCCGGAGCCCACACACGGGCGGATTGTATTGATCGTGTGTACGTGGCTTTAGTTTCTGTTATAAAGTTTTGTAAATTAGTAAATAAGTAATTTTTCTCCTTCACTTATGAGGCTGAACTGATGGCCACTGATATGCTGCCTTTATGGGCACTGATAAGGTGCACTAATGGGCACTAATGAGGCGGCGCTGATGAGGCTGCACTGATGGGCATAGACAGGTGGCACTGATAGGCTGCACTGGTGGGCACTGTTGGGGCTGCACTGATCATCAGGACACTGATGATCAGTGCCCTGATTATCAATGTAGGTGTCTTCTGTGTGGACTTCCGCTTATCACCTCTCCTCTCTTCACGTGCTGAGGAGAGGATTGCTGATAACCAAACCAGCAAATCCTGTTAAAACTGGTCAATTATGATTGGACACAGCTGGACACATGGTAAAGAGCTGCTGTGATTGGCTCTTTACCTGGATCACAGGTCATTTTTGATGCACGCCACAGGGGGCATGAGGAAAACGCAATCATGAGAGGACGTCGATAGATGCCCTCCTGGCAACGTGCAACCTCGCTGTAGCCATCATTTGGCTATAGCGTGGTCGCGAAGAGGTTAAGATACAGTTACATTCAATGAAGACAACACAAAATCACAATAACAAATGGAAACAAGACATAATAACAACAATAAAACTAACAATAACATCAAATTAATACCAAATAAAATAAAATTAATACTATAATGTAATTCAATTTCATATCAAGAATACAGATGAGTACATTGAATCCAATATTTCCAACAGTGGCGTCTAGGAACATTCAAAGTCTACATAAACAAAAAACTCAATTTGATACCCACTCGATGCAGCATTGATAAAGTTTAAATGCACCTCAATCACATACCAATCTAAAAAAAAAACACACATGGGGGTTATTTACTAGGGAAAATCTACTTTGCACTGCAAGTGCACTTGAAAGTAAAGTCACTGTAGATCTGAGGCCGACATGCAAGGATAATAAAAAAACAGCATTTTAGCTTGCACATGATAGGATGATAAAATCAGCAGAGCCTCCACTCATTTCAGATCTACCCCTTAGATTTAGAGAGACTGCACTTCCAAGTTTACTTGCAGTGCAAAGGGGATTTGCCTTTCGTAAATAACCCCCATGGTGCACAAGTTTAAAGAAAACCCCATTGTATTCTTACTTTTTCTTTCAAACAAAAAACACTGCTGTGATATCACTTGCACACGTGCGTTCTCAGGACCCATGTTCTTCCTAAATTACTTGTTAAATGTTCCTAAACTTAGGTCTACAAAGCTTCTTTTTTTTTTTCTATGGCAAAACTCCTTCTCCTTCTAATTTACTCTTCATCCAGCACCTCAACTCTTACGACTCTCCCATTGTAAAAAAAAAATAGAAGTACTCAAAGTGTTTTATCTTTAAAATATTGAAAAGAATCAAACATAAAAACTTCACACATTTCCATGTGCTATATTATTGCTACATATATCCATCATTAAAACACCAATTCCTCCTACCCTGCCCAATCACCAATCTCACTGGTATCAATATTTTCCACTTGTGTCACCTGGGTGGGCACCTGATCTAGACCCACTGCAGGAGGCTGCAAAGTCCCTATTCAGCTACTGTGCAACCATCTGAGCTGTTGGATGATATACTGTAGATTGTTTTGACAGTGTAGGTGGATGGATTTTCCTTTACAGTGTGCATGGGCCCCTCCTGACATGTTTTGACAGCAGGACATTTGTTTTTGGATAATGATATAAATTAAGACTAGTTGTATGTTGCTTATGTATTTTGTACACTATGTGGTAGGTAACATCCTAAGCCTATATTGTTGCCATTCTTGTTCTAACTGTGAAAATTTGAAATTTTTGTACTTTTATAAAAAGATAAGGGGCGGCTTTAGGCGCAAGCGAAATAGGGGCATGAAAGAAAGTTGAAAAGAATAGACAACCATAGACAGTTGAGTGTAGAGAAAAGGAGATGGTAGAGAACAATAAATGAATGGGAGGCAATGTCCTCTTTTAGATAGTGGCCCAAAAGTGCCTTACTCTCTAAATGTGGCCTGACTTGATATTTATACTGTACTTTGATAAAACAATATCTCTACAAGGCTTTGATTCCCCTTGACATAAAAGCTGACTACTTTTCTGACACATATTTCTTCATAGGTATTCTGTAACTGGTGTAGTGTAATGGCTGATGTACAAAATATTGCTTTCATTTGGATTTTGTTTAACTTTGTTTGCCATCTTGCCTTATTAAAGCTGGCTGCAGCAAGTTTAATAGCTAAATTGTCAGGTTTTGTAATTTGGCTATAGACATAAAACAGTTAATAGATCAAATCAAATTATTATTATTACGCAGTTTACGCAGCACTTGGTTAGTGATGTAGCTAGGGGCCAAGTATAGATGGCTTTGTAAGTTATGGTTAGTATCTTGAAGTTAATTATTTTGTTGAGGGGCAGCCAATGGAGGGATTGGCAAAGAGGAGTAGCAGATGGTTTGTAAGGTGGATGAACCTGGCAGCAGCATTCATGATGGACTGAACGAGGGATAGCCTATTTAAAGGTAAGACAATGGGAAGGGAGTTGCATTAGTCAAGAAGAGAGATGACCAGAGAGTGGATTAGAAGCTTTGTGCTGTAGTGGTGTCATTGGTTAGGAAGGGGCATTTTTTGGAGATGTTGAAGCGGCAAGCTTTGGACAGCGACTGGATGTGGGGCCAAAAGGATAGTTCAGAGTCCAGGATTACACCTAGGACCTTTGCATGAGGGGATGGGTTGATAGTTGAGCCTTGATTTTGACAGAGAAATCAGGGGAAGAGGAACGTGGGGGAGGAAATATCATGAGCTCAGTTTTGGATAGATTGAGTTTGAGGAAGTGATTTGACATCCAGGCCCCGATCAGGCCCCACTATATCCGATCAGGCCCTAACCTGTCCACCTTTAGGAGATCCCTGAAAACTCACTTATTCAAGGAAGCCTATCCCACACCCACCTAACAACACCATCAAATCATTCCCGGCATCTATTACTTTTTGTACCATCACCCCCTCCCTTTAGAATGTAAGTTCTATGAGCAGGACCCTCATGTCCCTTATGTAGTGAACTAGGGATGAGCCGAACACCCCCGGTTTGGTTCGCACCAGAACTTTCGAACGGACCCCAAATTCGTACGAACGTTAGAACCCCATTGAAGTCTATGGGACTCGAACGTTCGAAATTAAAAGTGCTAATTTTAACAGCTAATATGCAAGATACTGTCCTAAAAAGGGTTTGGGGACCTGGCTCCTGCCCCAGGGGACATGGGTCAATGCAAAAAAAAGTTTTAAAAACGGCCGTTTTGGCGGGAGCACTGATTTTAATGACGATTAAAGTGGAAAAAAAAGTGAAATATTCCTTTAAATATGGTGCCTGGGGGGTGTCTGTAGTATGCCTGTGAAGTGCCACGTGTTTCCCGTGTTTAGAACAGTCCCTGCACAAAATGACATTTAACGGAAATAACACCATTTAAAACTGCTTGCGGTTTTAATGTTATATCTGGTTCCTGCAATATGGTTGAAAATCATTGAGAAAAATGGCATGGGTAGCCCTTCCTGCCCATTACCAGCCTATTTGGGTCTTGTACGCATATTAAGGGGAACCCTGTACCCATATTAAAAAAAGGAAATACGTGTGGCCCCCAGGCCCTATATACTCAGAACAGCAGTATACAGGCGGTGCAAACAAGACAGGGACTGTGTAGGTTTGTTGTGTTAAGAAGAATTTGTTTGTAATTTTCAACTGGTACATTTTTAAAGTGTAGCTCCAGTCAAAAAATCTATTTTTAAGCTTTTTGGAAAACATAGGGAAGGGTTATCACCCCTGTATAATTTGTTTTGCCGTCCGTCTGTTTCATCTCACTTGCTGTTGTCTCCTTCCGTTTGCAAGTAGGAGATGTTTGTAAGTTAGATGTTTGAAAGTAGGGGCCTGCCCTATATGCTCTGCAGAAATGGCGGAACAAGGTTTTGGTTTTGCCACAACATTGTAAGCCCTCAAAGTGACTCTTGGTGGGCGCTGGAGCGCCCTGCTGTGTAAACGATTATATCAAGAATTGTAATTACATGCCATTGTTGAACAGTGGTAGAAAAATTGACCTTTGGTGGTTGTGGTGCTGGTGCCACAACACTATAAGTCCTCACAGTTACTCTGGGTGGGCACAGGAACGGGCCCTCCTGTGAAATATTATATCAAGAATTGTAATTACATGTCCCTGTTAAACAGGGGCAGAAAAATTGGGCCTTTGGTGCTGGTGCCATGACACTGCAACCTCTCCCATATACTCTAGTTTTATTGCAGGAATTAGCCCTGCTGCAAAGCATTGCATCAAAAATTGTAATTAAACGCCCCTGTTAAAAAGGGGCAGAAAAATTGGGCCTTAGGCACTGGTGCTGGTGCCACGACACTGCAACCTCTCCATATACTCTTGTTTTATTGCAGGAATTAGCCCTGCTGCAAAGCATTGCATCAAAAATTGTACTTAAACGCCCCTGTTAAACAGGGGCAGAAAAATTGGGCCTTAGGCACTGGTGCTGGTGCCACGACACTGCAACCTCTCCCATATACTCTTGTTTTATTGCAGGAATTAGCCCTGCTGCAAAGCATTGCATCAAAAATTGTACTTAAACGCCCCTGTTAAACAGGGGCAGAAAAATTGGGCCTTAGGCACTGGTGCTGGTGCCACGACACTGCAACCTCTCCCATATACTCTTGTTTTATTGCAGGAATTAGCCCTGCTGCAAAGCATTTCATCAAAAATTGTAATTAAACGCCCCTGTTAAACAGGGGCAGAAAAATTGGGCCTTAGGCACTGGTGCCACGACACTGCAACCTCTCCCATATACTCTAGTTTTATTGCAGGAATTAGCCCTGCTGCAAAGCATTGCATCAAAAATTGTAATTAAACGCCCCTGTTAAACAGGGGCAGAAAAATTGGGCTGATGGCATCACCCAGAAACAGAAATGTTCTTCCAACATATCATCGGAGGAGGAAGAGGATAGACAATCAACATAACAGGACAGTCACTCAGCATCAGCATAGGCAGTCTTGAAGGGATGTGATATTTCAAAAAAAATTATTCGGTTACATCAGCTTCAGGTGCTTGGTAGCTGTGGGTGATCCAAGACTGATTCATCTTGATGAAGGTCAGTCGATCAACTGATTCGGTAGACAGCCGCACCCTGTGATCGGTAACAAAGCCACCAGCAGCACTGAAGGTGCGTTCCGAAAGAACGCTGGATGCTGGACAGGCCAGTAGCTAAATTGCATACTGTGCAAGCTCTGGCCAGTGATCCATCCTCAAGACCCAGTAAGCCAGAGGATTTTTGGTGGGAAAGGTGTCCAAGTCTGACCTTGCCCCTAGGTATTCCTGCACCATATAAATCAGACGCTGGCGATGGTTGCTGGAACCGATCATACCTTGGGGCTGCGGACTAAAAAATTGTCTGAAAGCATCAGTCAGACGGCCACCTTCTCCACCGCTCCTTCTGACCGATGCCTCAGCAACACGTTGTCCAGGACCAGGAGTTTGTAACCTCCCAGTCTCTGGGAACGCGTTGCACAGACCTTTCTGCAAGGCCTCCCGGAGATGTCTCATCCTCTGCTCCCTCTGCGATGGCAAGATAAGGTCGGCAACCTTACCCTTGTACCGTAGATCAAGGAGAGTGGCCAGCCAGTAATGGTCCCTCTCCTTGATCCGAAGAATACGAGGATCCTTCCGCAGGCTTTGCAGGATCAGGGAGGCCATGCAGCATAGGTTAGCTGAGGCATTCAGTCCGGAGTCCTCTGGGTCACTAAGGACAACATGATCCGCAGCTACCTCCTCCCAGCCACGTACAAGTCCACGTGTTTCTTGGGACTGTAAATCATCCCTACAAGACTGCTGCTGCTGCTGCTGATGCTGAGTGCCAGCCTCCACCTCCATGCTGACACAATCATCCTCCTCCTCCTCTTCCTCCTCCTCATCCTCTTCCTGTGTGATGGGTGGCACAGCAGGAACACTGTCTGGATAAAGGGGGCCTTGAGAGGCAAGGAAGTCCTCCTCTTCCTGCCTCTGTTCTGCCTCAAGTGCCCTGTCCATTATTCCACGCAGCGTATGCTCCAAGAGGTGGACAAGAGGTACAGTGTCACTGATGCATGCACTGCTCACCATCCTTGTGGCCTCCTCAAACGGTGACAGGAAAGTGCATGCATCCCTGATCATGCCCCACTGGTGTGGTGAGAAAAATCCGAGCTCCTCTAACCCTGTCCTGGTGCCGTAGTCGCACAGGTACTCATTGATGGCCCTCTGCTGCGTGTGCAGCCGCTGCAGCATGGCCAACGTTGAGTTCCACCTGGTGGGCATGTCACATATAAGGCGGTTCTTGGGCAGGTTCAACTCCTTTTGGAGCTCAGCCAGCCGAGCATAGGCATTAAATGAACAGCGGAAATGCACACAGACTTTCCTGGCCTGCTTCAGGACATCCTGTAAGCCGGGGTACCTGCCCAAGAACCGCTGCACCACCAGGTTAAGGACGTGAGCTACACAGGGCACATGGGTCAGTTGTCCCTGTCGGAGGGCAGAGAGGAGGTTGGTGCCATTGTCGCAAACCACCATTCCTGGCTTAAGCTGGCGTGGCGTCAACCACCTCTCAGCCTGCCCCTGCAGAGCTGACAAAACATCCGCCCCAGTGTGGCTCCTGTCCCACAAACAAACCAGCGCAAGCACGGCATGGCATTGTTTTGCCTGCATACTTGTGTAGCCCCTGGAACGCCTACGGAGCACCGCTGGTTCTGAGGACAGAGCACTGGAAGAGGCCATGGAGGAAGAAGAAGAGGAGGGGGTGGAGGAGAGAGGTGTGTCACAACCAATAGTAGCATTTTGGAGGCTTGGTGGCGGAACAACCTCCAACACTACTGCACCTTGTCCTGCATCCTTCCCAGCTGCCAGAAGAGTGACGCAATGGGCCGTGAAAGACAGGTAACGTCCCTGTCCATGCCTGCTGGACCATGAGTCAGCGGTAATATGCACCTTACCGCTGACCGCCCTGTCCAGCGAGGCAAGGACATTGCCTTCCACATGCCGGTAGAGAGCCGGAATCGCCTTCCGTGAGAAAAAGTGGCGTTTGGGGACCTGCCACTGAGGAACCGCACATTGTACAAACTCACGGAAGGGGGCAGAGTCTACCAACTGAAAAGGCAGCAGTTGAAGTGCTAGCAATTTAGCCAAGCTAGCATTCAACCGCTGGGCATGTGGATGGCTGGGAGTGAACTTCTTTCGCCGGTCCAGCAGCTGGGGCAGGGACATTTGCCTGCTACAATCGGACGTGGGTGTACTGCTAGCAGAGTGCCCGGAAGCACTTGGCTGTGACACACCTAATTCTACACCTTCATTCCTCTCAGAGCAGGTTTCAGAGAGGACTGAAGGTCTAGTGGGATTGAAGATGCCAGCTGATGAGGAGCAAGGAGAGGGCCGCTTTGTTCTTTGGTGTGGGTCTTTGAGGTACGCTTGCCAACGAGCTGCATGGCAGGTCAACATATGTCTGGTCAAGCATGTGGTGCCCAAGCGGCTGATGTTTTGGCCACGCGAGATACGCTTGAGACATATGTTGCAAATAGCAGCGGTGCGATCTGATGCACTCGTCTCAAAAAAGGCCCACACCAAAGAACTTTTAGCATAACGTGCAGAGGCAGCGCCCTGCACAGGCGGAGCTCTGCGGTGTGATTCAGTCAGTGTGCTGCCCCTAAGCTGGCCCCCGGAGGGCATCCTGCCTCGTTGGACATGTCCCTCTTCCTCCTCCTCCTCCTCCTCTCTCCTACCAGGCACCCACGTGGAGTCAGTGCCCTCATCATCCCCTCCCTCTTCATCGCTGTAGCAAACCTGGCAGTATGCTGCAGCTTGTGGAACATGACTGCCAGATTGCTGTCCTTCTTGAGCATCCCCTCTCTCTGCATTCACGCTACTGCCTTCCTCTAGCTGAGTGTCATCATCAGAGGCTACAAAACACTGGGCATCCTCCTGGAGCATGTACCGAACACTGTGCTCAAAGAGTTCAGGAGACTCCTCAGGAGGACGTGGTGGGTCTAGGGAAGGAGTCACTGATGATGACATTGAGACGAGGGAAGACGATGCGTTGGCAGCTGCTTTGCTAGTACCCTGAGACTGGGTGAGAGAGGATGAGGAGGATGAAGAGGGCTTGGTCATCCACTCTACCAAGTCGTTGGCATGTTGCGGCTCAACATGTCCAGCTGCCGAAAAGAAGGACAAGCGTGTCCCATGGCCACGTGCTGATGACAATGCACCGCGTCCATGACCAGCACTGTTGTCTCTAGACACAGAGCCTGATTGCCCTCTTTTATCGGCTCGCGCCTGTCTGCCTCTCCTTGCTGGCCTTCCAGACATGGTAATGGCCTGAAGGGAGTTGGGTAAAAAAGCAGTTGGGTAGTGTATATTGTGCTAGAGGCACACAACACCCACTAACTCCTGCAGATGCCTTTATTATAGAACACCAGAGATAAAGGGGTATATACAGATGTATACTGTGCTGTGCTGGAGGCACACACAACTTCCAATAACTCCTGCAGATGGCAAGTGGGCTCAAATAGAGAAGAGCTATGTAGGTGGATATAGCGGTATGTACTGGGTAAAGAGCACGCAGACAGCACGCACTAGCTCCTAACACTACTGACTGCAAGCTCTATTATAAAAGATAGATCACTAGCTATATAGGTGAGGTGAATATATCGGTGTATACTGCGGTCAGGGCACGCAGACAACAACCACTACACAACAGCAAGATCGAAAATTGGCCAAAAATGATCGGTGTGTACTGTGTGGAAGGTACACAGAACACCCACTGCTTCAGACACCAACACACTACACAAGGCCAAAGCGCTGGCGGCCTTATATAGTGTGGGGCGTACACTACACAGCCTGAGCTATGATTGGCCACAGGCATCCTGCCTGTGGCCAATCATGGCTCTCCTTGCTGCTGGCGCTGCGATTGGCCAAGCATGCCGGGTCACAGTGCATGCTTGGCCAATCATGAGCCAGCAATGCACTGCGCCATCGCAGTGCATTGTGGGCCGTGAGCGCCACATGAATTTGGCGCGAACGGACCAAAATGTTCGGACTTCGCCGAACGGACGAACAGCCGATGTTCGAGTCGAACGTATGTTCGACTTGAACACAAAGCTCATCCCTATAGTGAACTGTACTGTAATTGTGTTGTCCCCCCTCTACATTGTAAATCTCTGCGTAAACCGTTGGTGCTTTATAAATCGTTATTAAAAATAAAAATCCAGGCTGATATTTCTGTTAGTAAGTTGGTGATATGTGAGGAGACTGATGGAGTGAGCTGAGGGATGAAGAGATAGATTTGGGTGTTGTCAGCGTAGAGATGATATTGAAAACCATGGGAGGCAATCAACTGACCAAGCTATGGGAGGTGTAGATTGAGAAAAGGAGAGATCAGACTCTTGGGGGACCCCGGCGTGGAAGGAAGAGGAGAGGAGGTAGTAGAGTTGTAAGCGACACTGAAGATGCATTGGGATAGGTAGCATAAGAACCAGTGAAGAGTATGGAGACCAAGGGAGTGGAGTTATTTGAGGAGGAGCACATGTTTTAGAGAGTTGGGGAAGATGCTAGAAGAGAGGGAGAGGTTTAAGTTGTGAGTTAGAGAGTGTAGAATAGATTCAGAAGGTAAGCGTAGCATTTGGGAGGGAGCAGGATCCGGGGGGCAGGTGGTTAAATGGGCTTTAGAAAAAAGTCCAGCAACCTCGTTAATACTAGAAGGGTTGAACCACGGAAGTAATGATTGTACCTGTGGACAAGGGGTGTTAAGTGGGGGAAGTTTCTGCACATTGGAGATCTCCTCACGAATTGTATTGTAACTTGGCCCTTATTTGGCCAACTTTCTAGCGTGTCTTAAAATTATCATGGAAATAAATTGATTGAAATGATCCAGATAATGTAATGAGCCCCATTATTATTACTATCAGGTATCCACCAAACCATCCCGCAGACAAACCTCATAGGTCCAATTGTACTAAAAGTAACAGTAAATAGTGGCACTATGTAATCAAGCAATGAAGTAGGCCAACACTTTTTTTTTTTAAACTTAATATTTATTGAATTTTTTGAAATAGAAAGACATAGACATCACCAAATGGGCATAACCCGGCGTGATTATATAGACAGAGATGATAACAAAAGTAAGGTATTCAAACGCTTAAAGAAAAGAAAAGAAAAAGGGGGAGGGGGGGGGAAGAAAGGCAGAGGGGCATCGTTATACATGTAACTAAAGTTAGTCAGTGATTGCTATTTGTAAAAGAGCATATGAGTCTTATATGGGAGATGATCGATGGGGATGATCATAGTAGAGGTGCGCTTCTAGGGTTTGTAATCCAGAGCTCCCAAGATCTGTGAAAACGACTTGTGGAATGGTTAGCTTTAGCGAAATAATATTCCATCTGAAAGTTCTGGTTAAGAATTTGAATGACTTCTTCCAGTGTGGGGGGGGAGGGCTGTTTTCCATCTTCTTGCAATTGCAAGTCTAGCTGCAATAAGTATATGGGTAACCGGAGTACGGAGATGGTTAGGCCAACTAGGGATGTTAAGTCCCAATAGTAGATCCAGTGGGGATAAAGGAAGGGTTACTCCAGAAATTGAAAGGATGAGGCTCTTAACTTTGTCCCAGTAGCTTCTCAACAAAGGGCATTCCCACCAAATATGTAGCAGGGAACCTATTTTGTCGCAGTTCCTCCAACACTTTGGCGAGGTGTTTAAGTATATTTTAGCCAGTCTTTCTGGGGTGAAATACCATTTATGAAATAGCTTCTGCGTGGATTCCCAGTGAGTGATGCAGTGGGATAATCGTAGTGGCAGTAAGAGGGCTTTTTGCCATTGTAGCTGCGTCGATGGCTGATCTGTTAGAGGAGACCAATATTGTATACTGGGGGAGAGAAGATCCGAGTGAGGCACGGTAAGGAGCTTGTACATCACGGAGATCCCTTTGCATTTGGGAGTTTCAAGATTATAGTATGTAAGTAAGGGGAGTGACAGACAGTCCGAGGTTGAGTATCGCATTTTGGAGAGCATGGATCTAATCCTTAGGTAGAGGAAGAAGGTTTGTTTGGGCAGTTCGTATTGCTCCACAAGACGTGTAAAGGGTTTCAGGGTCGATCCCGCAAAGAGCGAGCCAAGGTTAGTGAGGCCTCATTTAGTCCATTCTGAAAGGGGTAGATCTGGGGAGATAAGCTGGAGTGCATCAGTGGGTAGTTTAGCCAAGGTCTCCACCGAGATCCCATCCGTCGACTGTATTAATGCTGTCCATGTTTTTTTTGAGGCCGTGATGGTGTCGAGTGGGTAATGCAGGGGAGGGAGCTTAAGCCAGGTGGCTGCTAGTAGAAGTTTAGGGCTTGTGCACAGTATGGTGGATTCGATCTGTTTCCAATTGGAATGACGATTGTCCGACCACCAAGTTTTCAGTTGGTCTAGAATGGAGGCTCGGTAGTAAGCCTGGACATTTGGTGCTCCTAATCCTCCAGAGTAAACTGGAGTCAGCACTATAGACTTCTTCACTCTAGGACGTTTCTGCTGCCAGATGAAATCGTTAATAAGCCCCTGAAGTTTTTTGAGTTGGTGTTGCATCATTGGAAGGGGTATGGTTCAAAAAAAGTATAGGACATGCGGGAGCAGATACATTTTAGCCTGAGCTATCCTTCCAGCCCAAGAGGCCGGAGTTCGGCTCAGGTCCTTAATTAGGTTAGTAAGTTTGCCCACGAGGTCTTCGAGATTGGTTCTAATCAGCAGTCGGCTAGGGGATGTCAAATGAATTCCCAGGTAGGGAAGAAAGGAGTTCGGAGCCCAGGCAAAGGGGAAGGTAGAGAAAATTGATTTTGATGTTTGTGGGTCTAGACCAAGGTTCAGCATGAGGGATTTACTATGGTTCAGTTTATACATGGATATTCTGCTAAACTGTTCCAAGACTGTGTGTACAGCTGGAAGCGAGGAAAGGGGGTCAGTCAGGGCTATAATCACATCATCAGCGTAGAGGCCAATTTTGTGATCAACATGTCCGATTTTTATTCCAGAGATCTTTGGATCCGATCTTATCGTCTGTGCTAACGGCTCCATCACTAGGGCGAAAATCAGTGGGGATAGCGGGCACCCTTGTCTGGTGCCATTGGTGATTTGAAAAGGTTGGGAGACTACTCCCGAGGTCCAGATATGTGCTGATGGGTGGGAGTACAAGCCCATTATGGCTTTATGAAACGTGCCAGACACTCCAAATTTGTGGAGGACTGCCTCCATATAGGGCCAATACACTCTGTCGAACACCTTCTCTGCATCCAATGCTAGAAGCAGAGAAGGCGTTCCAGTATGTTCCGTCCACTGGATTAGGTCGATAAATCTTCTAGTACCGTCGGACGTTTGTCTGCCGGGCACAAATCCGACTTGGTCAGGGTGTATAAGTTGGGGGATGACAGAAGACAGTCGTTGTGCGAGTAGTTTAGCGTACAGTTTTGTGTCTGTGTTTAGGAGGGAGATAGGGTGGTAGTTGGCTGGATTGTCTGGGGGTTTACCTGGTTTAGGGATGGTAACTACTAAGGCATCAAGGGATTCCTTCGGCAGTACTCCTGTGGTGGCGAACTGATTGTACATGTCACATAAATGGGGGACTAACAGGTGTGAAAATCGCTTGTAGTATTCGCTAGGTAGTCCGTCGGGGCCTGGAGCTTTATGCAGAGGAAGGTTTTGAATTAGTTTGGGGATCTCGGAGTGCGTAAAAGGATTTTCCAATTGTTCAAGTTGTGTCGGGGAGAGGGAAGGGAGGGAGATGGAAGATAAGAAATTGGCAATGTCTTGTTGGGAAGGGTGTGGAAGTGGATCTGATCCTGACAGGTTGTACAGTTTCGTATAAAAATTTCCAAATTCATTTGCAATATCGAGCGGGTTAGTCATGCGTTTACCCTGGGAGTTAGTGAGGTGTGTGATTTTTTTGTTAGCTAGTTGCTTCTTAAATTGTCTAGCCATATAGGCCCCTGGTTTATTGGCTGCTGAGTAGGTCAGCAGTCGTAGTCTTTTAATGTAGTAATCAAAGTTTTTACGAAGGTGGTCACTGAGCTGGAGCCGGAGGGTTTTAAGTTCTGAGGAGACGACCTTCGAGGGGGATTTCTTATTGGTGGATTCTAGTGATCTGATTTTAGTCAATAGGGTTTCCGTCATGCGTGAGTATTTTTTCTTTGCCTGGGATCCAAGTTTAATAAAAAGACCTCGTAGGCAAGCCTTATGTGTGTTCCATACAATGGAATGATCAGACACAGAGTTGACATTTTGTCGGAAATAAGTCTCAATCTCGGATCGTATTGCGGTTTCAAAATTGGGATCATTAAGGAGGGAGGTGTTAAGCCTCCAGACCGTATGCCTTGGCGTTTGAGATGGGGAAGCCAATTTAATTGTGACCGGAGCGTGGTCAGACCACGATATTGTGCCTATGTGGGAGGTTTCAATAGACTGGAGTAAATGTTTGTCTGTGACAAATAAGTCAATACGAGAGTAAGACTGGTGGGGAGGAGAAAAGAAGGTGTAATCTCTCTCTAAATCATGCATGCATCTCCAAGCGTCATATAAGTCCTCACGCTGGAGGAGAGAAGCCAATGCTGAGGGCCTGCATCTTGAGGGACTAGTGGTATCCAGCGTGTGGTCAATAATTTCATTAAAGTCTCCGCAAATTATCAGAGGGGAAGATCTATAGGGTGCTATTTTGGCGAAGAGGGTGGAGTAAAACTTCTTTTGGGCGCCATTAGGGGCATAGATATTGACCAGGGTGAGTGGGCGGCCGTCAAAGGTGGCTGAGAGGATGATGAACCTGCCATCCTCATCGCATTCACAGTGGTGTAGCGTGAATTTAACGTTAGCGTTCACAGCGATCATAACTCCCCTCTTCTTTTTCGGGGCGTTAGCGAAGAAGCAGTGGGGGTATTTCTTGTTGCTACACTGGGGTGGCTTAAATTTAGAGAAATGTGTCTCTTGGACGCAAAGGATATCTGCATGATGTCCCAGAGCTTCTTTCCATAATAGGTTGCGTTTAAAGGGAGAATTGAGGCCTTTAACATTTAGTGAGGTGATCGTGAGGGACATGATAAGTGTTTTTTGCGAGGGAGATGCAAGCAGGCAGAGAGAGATCACACCAACCAATTAATTAACGAGCTAAGAGTACAGAGAGGTTGAAAAAGCAAAAACAACAAAAAAAAAAGAAAAAAACTTTAATGAACTGGTATATAACAA
This sequence comes from Lithobates pipiens, assembly GCF_037356315.1. Lineage (NCBI taxonomy): Eukaryota > Metazoa > Chordata > Amphibia > Anura > Ranidae > Lithobates > Lithobates pipiens. The sequence goes on from NW_027507784.1 coordinate 155,759,352, forward strand.
GATATAACAATATATAACAGTGAGAAGTGTCACAAAGAGTGTGTGCGCAGCACACTAATAACCTGGGGGTTGGAGAGAAGAAACAAAAGGTATACCGCCCAGGCTGGATATGGTAGCTCTGGGGGAACTGGGGTATTAGCACAGTCAGGTTTTTTCCGCCAGTTTGGTCGCGGTACGTCTGGTGGGTTCAGATGTTGAGCCAGAGGAGTTAGATTGACCCGTGTCTCTCGGGGGAAGAGGGAGGAAGCCCCAATTGGTTCATTTTTTATATCCATCTTTCGGGGTGAGGATTGGAACGATTTTCTGCTGGTGGGTGACCAGTAGTTTGGTAGGGAAGCCCCATTTGTATGTTATGTTTTTCTGCTGGAGGATAGAGGTTACCGGGGAGGAGGCCCTGCTCATCTCCATTGTGGCCGGCGACAGGTCAGTGAAGAGCTTAATGGAAGCGTAGGGGGCCAGTAGGGACTTCAGGTTTCGTGCGGAGGAAAGTATTTGTTCCTTGACCTGGAAGAAATGTATACGGGCCAGAACAACTCTGGGGATGTCATCTGGGAGACGTGACGGTTTTGCAATTCTATGGGCACGATCTATGAGCATGTCTCGTGCGGTCAGGCGAGGAAGTAAGGACGATATGAGTTGTTGCAAGTATGGGGTCAGGTCGCTTGACATGACCGATTCGGGAATGCCTCTAAATTTGATATTATTTCGTCTGGAGCGGTCTTCCAAATCGGCCAATTTCATTTTTATGTGTCGGAGTTCTTCCGTATGATGGTCTTGCACCTCTAGCATTTCGTTGTGTGCTTTAGAGTAATCTTGAAGATTTTCTTCAAGAGCGTCAGGGCGTTCCTCAATGCAATCAATGCGGTCATGCATCTGGGAAATGGAGATCTGTAGCTCCCTGTGTAGGTCTTGCTGCAAAGTAAGTAGCATGTTTTTCAGTGTGGTTTCAGATACTGTGCTATCTGAGGCAGGCATGGCAGCCAGAGAGGGGGTAGTGTGAGAACCATGAGTCCCCGCCACAACTGCAGACCAAAGCTGCTTTTTGGCATATGGAGCTTTATTTGGGGAGTGTGCTGGGGAGGTAGCCAGTCTCTTACCTCTGTCATCCATGAGGTCTCCTGGGGAATCCACCGGAGGAGGGAGATTGTCCATGGTGTCGCTGAGAGCATCCGGAGCGTCCTCCTGTGCTGTGTGCAGTGCTGTGTGGTGGCCCAGCGAAGCTGCGGAGACAGCGTGCGGCGGGTTGTGAGATTCAGCACCATCTTGGGCCCTCTGCATAGCGGCAGCCGTCGGATAAAAATACGTTAAGCGGCGGGGTTTGGGCGGATTATACCGCTGTTTCGGCATGCCCCGTTCGTCCCTGCTCCTTCCCCGCTCCGATGAGCTGGGGAGAGGAACGTCGCTGTGTGTTGCCGGTATCCAGGCCGTGGGGCGGAGCTCGGATCTCAGGCAGCCATCCCGGTCCGCAGCAGGCCACGCCCCCCGAAGTAGGCCAACACTTTAATCTCTGGGTATCACCTGAGGCCAGTCACTTCACTGGGTACATGTGAGGGTTTACAATCACTTTAACCACTTGAGGACCGCCGTATTGCCATTGTACGTCAGCACAATGGCACAGGCAGGCACAATCACGTACATCTACGTGATTGCCTTCCAGCGGGTGGGGGGTCCGATCGGACCCCCTCCCGCTGTTTACGGCGGTCCGATTCGGTCCAGGAGCGCTCCGTGATGAGGGGATGGCCGTTGGTTTTCGGCCACCCCCTCTGGATCGCTCCTGGCCAATGAGAAGCTTCCTCCCCTGTGTATTGTTTACACAGGAAGGAGGAAGTGATGTCATTCTCCTTGGGGCGGTCTTTTTGACCGGACTACGAGGAGAACAGTAAAAGTAAGTGTGCACCAACACTACACTGACATGTAGGTACACACAGGCACACAAACCCCCCCGATCCCCCCCCCGATCGCCCCCCGATCCCCCCCCCGCCCCCCCTCCCCCCCCAGTCACAGTGTCACTGATTGCATTGATCATTTCTTTACTGATCAATGCATTCAGTGTCAGTTGTGACAGTAAAAACTGTCAGGACAGTTAGTGTTAGGTCCAGGGTAGCCCCCTATCACCCCCCAATAAAGATTTAACCCCCTGATTGCCCCTAGAGTTAACCCTTTCACCCCCTTTTGCCAGTGTCACTAAGCGATCATTTTTCTGATCGCTGCATGTGTCGCTAGTGTCGCTAGGTAGCTAGTTATTTTTTTAGGTTCACCGCCAGGTTTTTATATCGCTAGGTACCCCGATATACTACCCAATAATGTTTTTAACCCCCTGATTGCCGCTAGTTAACCCTTTCACCCCCTTTTGCCAGTGTCACTAAGCGATCGTTTTTCTGATCGCTGCATTAGTGTCGCTACAGTCGCTAGGTAGCTAGTTATTTTTTTAGGTTCACCGCCAGGTTTTTATAGCGCTAGGTACCCCGATATACTACCCAATAATGTTTTTAACCCCCTGATTGCCGCTAGTTAACCCTTTCACCCCCTTTTGCCAGTGTCACTAAGCGATCATTTTTCTGATCGCTGCATGTGTCGCTAGGTAGCTAGTTATTTTTTTAGGTTCACCGCCAGGTTTTTATATCGCTAGGTACCCCGATATACTACCCAATAATGGTTTTAACCCCCTGATTGCCGCTAGTTAACCCTTTCACCCCCTTTTGCCAGTGTCACTAAGCGATCGTTTTTCTGATCGCTGCATTAGTGTCGCTACAGTCGCTAGGTAGCTAGTTATTTTTTTAGGTTCACCGCCAGGTTTTTATAGCGCTAGGTACCCCGATATACTACCCAATAATGGTTTTAACCCCCTGATTTCCACTAGTTAACCCTTTCACCCCCTTTTGCCAGTGTCACTAAGCGATAATTTTTCTGAACGCTGCATCAGTGTCGCTAGTGTCGCTAAGTAGCTAGTTATTTTTTTAGGTTCACCGCCAGGTTTTTATAGTGCTAGGTACCCCGATATACTACCCAATAATGGTTTTAACCCCCTGATTGCTGCTAGTTAACCCTTTCACCCCCTTTCACCAGCGATCACAGTATAAGTGTCACTGGTGACGCTGGTTAGCCAGTTAGTTATTTAGGTTCCCCGTCAGGTTTTTATATAGCGCCAGGGACCCCCATATACTACCTAATAAAAATTTGAACCCCCTGATTGCCCCTAGTTAACCCTTTCACCACTGATCACCGTATAAGTGTTACGGGTGACTCTGGTTAGTTTGTTTTTTATAGCATTTTATATTCAAATCCGGAAGGCAGTGCTTGGTTTTCGGGGTCCCGTACGTGGCTAGGCTCCCAAAAAGTCCCCCACATGTGGTATCCCCGTACTCGGGAGAAGCAGCAGAATTTATTTTGGGGTGTAATTTGACTTCTGCCCATAGCATGTGTGAGCAATATATCATTTAGTGACAACTTTGTGCAAAAAAAAAAAAGTTTGTAATATTCCCGCAACTTTTGGCAAAATATAAAATATTCCATGGACTCAACATGCCTCTCAGTAAATAGCTTGGGGTGTCTACTTTCCAAAATGGGGTCATTTGGGGGGGTTTTGTGCTATTTTGGCATTTTATGGCCTTCGAAACTGTGATAGGTAGTGAGGAGTTAAATCAAAAATTTGCACCCTTAGAAATCCTGAAGGTGGTGATTGGTTTTCGGGGTGCCGTGCGCGACTAGACTCCCAAAAAGTCCCACACACATGGTATCGCCATACTCGGGAGAAGTAGCGGAATATATTTTGGGGTGCAATTCCACATATAACCATGGCATGTGTGAGCAATATATCATTTAGTGACAACTTTTTGTAAAAAAAATTTTTTTTTTTTTTTTTTGTCATTATTCAATCCCTTAGGACAAAAAAAATAAATATTCAATGGGCTCAACATACCCATCAGCAATTTCCTTGGGGTGTCTACTTTCCAAAATGGGGTCATTTGGGGGGGATTTGTACTGCCCTGCCATTTTAGCACCTCAAGAAATGAGATCGGCAGTCATAAATTAAAAGCTGTGTAAATTCCAGAAAATGTACTCTAGTTTGTAGACGCTATAACTTTTGCGCAAACCAAAAAATATACGCTTATTGACATTTTTTTTACTAAAGACATGTGGCTGAATAAATTTTGCCCTCAATGTATGACTAAAATTTAGTTTATTCGATTTTTCTTTTAACAAAAAGAAGAAAATATCTTTTTTTTTCAAAATTTTCGCTCTTTTTCCATTTATATCGCAAAAAAAAAAAAATCGCAGAGGCAATCAAATACCATCAAAAGAAAGCTCTATTTGTGGGAAGAAAAGGACGCAAATTTCGTTTGGGTGCAATATTGCATGACCGCGCAATTACCAGTTAAAGCAGCGCAGTGCGAAATTGCAAAAAGACCTCTGGTCCTTAAGGTGTTTATTGGTCCGGAGCTGAAGTGGTTAAAGTGGAAGTAAACTCTCCTATCGTTTTCAGCCAAGGAAGCTGCCATCTTTGCCTCTGTTTAATCTTCAACTGCTATGGTGCTGCACATGTGATTCGTTATGACACCAGGCATTGGATGGTTTGATAGTTTGGCTGAGAGCACAGCCAATGTGTAGTTAGCATTCCCGGCATGCCTTTTTTTTTTTTTTTAACTGTTTAAATCCATCGGTTTACTTCCACTTTAAGTTTAAACAAATCTTCCTACATACATGTTTCCTGTTTATCTAAAGTCCTCTCTTCTTTTGAACATCTGTTCAAAGTGCAGAATTTATACAGCTGTCTGAGATCTCATAAAGCAGGAGACAGGGATCTGAAGTTACACTCTGCAGAGCTCAGTGACCACTGATTGAAGGGAATAAATCACAGGCTGTGTGCTGGAGTTGCCTCCCCTGTCACCTTTTTACCTCTTGGTGTCAGGAAAACTTCTTACAAGTGACTCATGCAGATGACAGGAATGAGGCAGCAAACAGAAATCACACTCTGTGCTCTGAACTGAGGCAAGTACACACTATAGAGGGATATGCTTTGTTCATATTTCTTGTCTGAGGTTTACACCCAATTTAATGAAAGCTTACATATGATATCCACCAAATGCAACTATTTACCTATGTTCTAATGGCAGAGGTACCTTTTTGAAGGTGGCATCATTCCAAAAAATAGTTAATACCAGGAGATTGATAACTCTCACAAGAGAAAGCTCACTGCTTGCATCAGGGCTGAGGACTCCTGTACGAATGAAGATACATAACCTACATATAGTGGGTATTTCTCAAATTCGACTGCAAAAGTGAAAAAACGCCTTCATGCTGTAACTATTTACAGGGGTTGATTTACTAAAGGCAAATAGTCTGCTCCCTTTGCAAGGGAATTTTTACTTAGCTTAGTGAGTATGGTGATAATTCACTTATCATCTATCTATCTATCTATCTATCTATCTATCTATCTATCTATCTATCTATCTATCTATCTAAGTACAATGTGTATATACATGCAGCAATAAATTCAAATCTACAAAATGCACATATTTAATACTTACCAGCCATTTTTAAAACACAGACATATAATCTTCTTTACAGGCACTTTACACCATCTTTCTACAAATCAAGAGTAAATGCGATCTTTGTTGACTAAAATATTTTCTGCGATACTGCCTATTTTTCATTCATTAACTAGAACTCATTTCCTTTCACAGAAACATTCAGCGACTAACGGCACAATAACTGTGTATGTAGAACACATATAACTTAATCGATGGCTATATATTCGTTAACTGGGTTTTGTGATTGTGGGTGATTTTACTGATTAAAGAGGAGAGAATATCCATAAAACTTAACATTTAAATATATGGAACTGTTAATTTGAAACATTTTGTGTTTATATTTACAGATATAAAATCAAAATGACAGAGTGCACTTAAGATTTTAATGTGAACATGGACATTAAGATGTGGCAGCAGTAAGCAGAAAATTGATCCACATGGAAGAGATGTACAAATTATGTGAAATTGTTTAATCTGCCTTTGCTCGCTTCCTTCCAGCTCCTTAATTGACACATTAACATAACCAACTGCTGGGTCAGTGCTCCTGCCTCCAATCGTGTCACATTGCAGATAGAACCAATATTGCTGCAGCCTGGAAAAGATAACCCATGCATGCCAGCTGAATCATTTAAAAGGATAGTACATGCCTTCAAACATGACCTTATTCTATTTTATATATATATATATATATATATATATATATATATATATATATATATATATATATATATATACAGAGTACTGTGCCAAACGTTTAGGCAAGTGTGAAGAAGTAAAAAAGCTTAAAAAAAGATATATATATATATTCAAAACAAAATCAAATCAATATTTGGTGTAATTACCCTTTGGCTTCAAACCAGCATCAATTCTAAGACCTTGTACACACGGTCGGAGATTCAGACGGAATGTTTCCGATCAAAGCGTTTTGTCGGATATTCCGACTGTGTGTGGTCTGCATTGGACTGTTTCCGTCGGAAAATATCCGACGGACCAACTTTTCCAACTTGCCGGTAAAATTTTCAGACAGAATGCTCCGATTGGACATACTCCGATCATGTGTAGCCTACTCCGACGGACAAGGTGCCACGCATGCTCACAATCAAAATGGGACACGGAAGCACTCGCTCAGGTAAAACTACTGCTTGTAATCAATATAGCACATTCGTCACGTTGCAATGTTAAAAATTCTTTCATGAAGCACATTCTCTTGTTCTTTACAATGCTGCAAGAAGGAACTTCTTTTGATGCTCATAGTCACACACACTTCTCCCGAACGTATTTCCTGACTATTTTTTACTCATTTGAGCAATACAATTTTTGAAATCGTCACATCTACACAATTTTATTTTTTGTTTATTGTTTTTTGGGTGAATTTTGTGTTTGTTTTTTTCATAAACATCTCCTTTTTTGACAGTTTGCTCATCTTTCCATTTTTTGGGGTGTGTTTTGTGTGTAAACTTACCACAACAACATTATTATCTTTTTTTATATTTTCTTTTTCTTTTTTAATCTACAGGAGGTTGTTTAGTGTTGGTGCCCCTTGTTATTCATTTCACTTTGTATTTTTGAAATGTACCTGCCTGTTCACAAATAAACTGTCCTTTTTGAAGTAAAACACATACGCAAGTATTTCTTCAAACAAAAAAAAAAACGTTATTTAGGTCTCAAACAACTAAAAAGAGGAAGGCAGCCCTGGATAAACTTGTCAATTTGACAAAGCCTTTGGCCCCCAGGGCAGACATGAACTAATTTTAAAAATAAAAATTGGTGGCCTGAGGAATACATATCTCAGGGAGAGAAGTCTGGTCCAGAAGTCCTAGAGATCAGGAAAAGCAGATGCCATCTATGTCCCCAGGATGTGGTTCTTCAAGAGGCTGCATCTTCTGTCAGACCAGACTGAACCCAGGCCATCACTCTCTCGTCTTCCTTAGGCACTTCCCACCAGGCGTCCTTCCAGGCTGTGGCTGGGCTCCTGTTGTTGTGGCAGGAGGAGGAGAAGGAGGGCATTGGTCGACCTCCTGGCTGCCAATTGCCACAGCCTCCCCCCGGCTGAGGTCTTCCTGTGTATGAAAATGGGACATAGTTTTAGTTTTTTGCTCATCAATCACACCATTTTTAGCTAATGACTGTTGCAAATTGAATGTTACCAAATAGAACAGACTATCATTCTGAGCCCAGAATTTTTCATTCTCGTCCCAATCTTTTTTGGTCACTACTGTCTATTGATATATAAACCACTTTGTGAAATCACAACTTACTGATCAATAAGAACATCTAGTTAACATCATTAAATGAACGACAAGAAATATGTTCAACAATGCAATACCTGTCTCAAGCTGGGGCCCCACCACATGTTGCTGCCTGGAAGGCCCAGGTTGGACGTTGGAAGCCTCAGCTGGGGGTGAAGGAAGCTTTTAAGGAAGACTGGAGAGTGGTGGCCTGGGTACCCCCTGGTCTACCAGAAAATGCAGCCTCTGGAAGCAAACCATCCTGGGGTAATAAATGGCATCTGGATCTCCTGATCTCAGGGACTCCAGGTGCTTCTTTCTCTCCCTGAGATATGTACTCTTCATGACACCAATTTTCCTCTTCACATAGGCCATGTCTGCCGTGGGGTCCATGATCCACACCAAAGAAAGAAGTTTCTCCAGCGCTGCGTTCCTCTTTCTTCGGTCGTGATAAAACGGGTTGTTGATCTGCCACAGGCAGGGCAGCTCCCTGTACACTTCCAGGAATAGACCCATAAAATTGGGGTTTTGGAAGGGATCCATCTTGTCTGCAAGACGCAACACAAGACAAACCCTAAAATACTAATAATGCCATGATAAACCCTCCTAATCTTGTCCCAACATCGGCCTAGATAGAAGCAGTCTAGTCTAGTGATGTGCCAAGTTCAAAATTTTACCTTCGTTTGCACGATCGTCGCGTCAGCTCCTCACTCTGTTCACAGATCGTACGGACGACACACGCGTGTTGCGTTTTATATACAGTGCGCATGCGTGAAACTCCGCCCGCCCCTGACGTTCTTTCTAGACTATTCCCCGCCCCTTCGCTTTTGGCGCAGTGGGGAGAGCACATGGCGGAGAGAACGCAGATGCGCAATCAGAGTTCCACTAACGAGGAGGAGGGTGAGGAAAGCCCGGAGCCTGAAACGTCCCGATCCAGGGAGAGAAGATTTAAGGCCTCAAATATGTCTTTTGTAGAGATGTTGGAGATGGTGGACATATTGAAGAGGACCGACTATGATGGGAAGTATGGACCATACCCAAACCCAAATATCAGAAAGGCCAAGATCATGACTAAAGTTGTGAAGAGTCTTCAAAAGAATTTTGGGGTACGCCGATCCAAGGATCAACTGAGAAAACGGTGGTCAGACCTGAAACTGAGGGAGCACGATCAGTACAGAAGGATCAAGCGTGTTCTTCAAAGAAGTAAGTAGTTGTCGTGTGTTCATATGATTATTCTTGCTTGCATACTGCTCCATGTGCTTTGATTTCATGTTGTGCAGTTTAAAATGGCCACTTTCAAGTTCATGGTTTCATTCGTTCGTAAGAAACATCATTCTGCAGGTAAATATTCCAGCTTAACAAAGTGTCCACAATAATGTTCTCACCGTTCATTATAAAATAAACTTTTAACACTTCTATTTCTGAAAGCATTCTTAATTTACAGCATTTTTTTACACCTGCCTAAAACTTTTGCACAGTAGTGTATATTTTTATTTTATTTTCATGAAATGAAGCAAGGCATTACAGAGTCAAAGTCAGCGGAAGTAGCTAAGGGTATTCTAGTAAAACCACTTGTGGTGGAAAGATTCTCCTTTCCTTTAACCAGTTCCCAACCTGCCCATAGCCAAATGAGGGCTACAGGGTGGTTGGATAACTCTGGGAGGGCATACAGTGACGTCCTCCCAGAATCCCACTCTAGCGCGCCCCCTAGGGGGTCACACCCAAGAACGATCACTGCTCTGTGACAATTGCAGTCACATCCAGCCATCCATCCATCCATGCTCAGCCATCCCTCCATACTCTGCAATTCTCTGCCATACCCTGCCAATACTCTGCAATACTCTGCCATACCCTGCCAATACTCTGCCATACCCTGCCAATACTCTGCAATACCCTGCCAATACTCTGCATTACCCAGCAATACGCAGCCATACGCTGCAATACTCTGCCATACCCTGCAATACCCAGCCATACTCTGCAATACTCTGCCATACCCTGTAATACCCAGCCATACTCTGCAATACTCTGCCTTACCCTGCAATACCCAGCCATACTCTGCAATATTCTGCCGTACCCTGCAATACCCAGCCATACTCTGCAATACTCTGCCGTACCCTGCAATACCCAGCCATACTCTGCAATACTCTGCCGTACCCTGCAATACCTAGCCAAACTCTGCAATACCCTGCCATACTCTGCAATACCTTGCAATACCCAGCCATACTCTGCAATACCTTGCAATACCCAGCCATAGTCTGCAATACTCTGCAATACCCAGCCATACTCTGCAATACCCTGCCATACTCTGAAATAGCCTGCCATACTCTGCAATACCCAGCCATACTCTGAAATACCCTGCCATACTCTGAAATACCCAGCCATACTCTGCAATACCCTGCAATACCCAGCCATACCCTGCAATACCCAGCCATACCTAGCCATACTCTGCCATACCTAGCCATACTCTGCAATACTCTGCTGTACCCTGCAATACCCAGCCATACCTAGCCATACTTTGCCATACCCAGCCATACTCTGCTATACTCGGTAATACCCTGCCATACTCTGCAATACCCAGCCATACTCTGCAATACTCAGTGATACCCAGCCATACTCTGCAATACTCGGTGATACCCAGCCATACTCAGTAATAGACAGCCATACTCGGCGATACCCGCCATACTCAGCCATACCCAGCCATGCTCGGCCATGTTCGGCTGTACTCAGCCTCTGTATGTGACCAGGCTGTGGAAGTCTCACACATGTAGTATCGCCATACTCAGGAGTAGGAGAATCTATTTTGGGATGTCATTTTTGGTATGTACATGCTATGTGTTAGAAATATTGTATAAATGGACAACTTTGTGTTAAAAAACAAAAAAATGCATTTTAACCACTTCCAGATGACGTCCTTGACTTTGTGCGGAGATATCAGCTTTTTAAGACAGCTATTCCCTACACCATAAGAATGATCATAGCGGTTGTTCCACTGCTTGATCGTTTTTCCTGGAGGCGAGAGGGGACGCCCCCCCCCCTCCCGCTGCCCTCCGGTGCTTCTACTGACTCGTCAATATGATCAAAGCCAGGATTGGGTTTTTTTTACTTTTATTTCAGGCTTCCCAGCCTAGAGGTGAGATGTGGGGTCTTATTGACCCTATATCTCACTGTAAAGAGGACCTGTCATGCCATATTCCTATTGCAAGGAATGTTTACGTTCCTTGTAATAGGAATAAAAGTGATCAAAAAATACATTTTGGGGAAAAAGTGCCAAACTAAAATAAATAAAGTAAAATGAACAATAAAAAAAATAAAATAATTAAAATCGCCTCTGTCCCCGTGTGCTCACATGCAGAAGCAAACGCATACACAAGTCCTGTCCACATATGAAAATGGTGTTCAAACCACACATGTGAGGTATCACTGCGAACATTAGAGTGAGAGCAATAATTCTGGTCATAGACCTCCTCTGTAACTCAAAACATGTAACCAGTCAAAAAATTTAAAGCATCACCAATGGGTATTTTTAAGTAGCGAAGTTTGGCACCATTCCACGAGCGTGTGAAGTTTTGAAGGGTGACGTTAGGTATCTATTTATTTGGCGTAACTTCATCCTTCACATTATGCAAAAACATTGGGCTAACTTTACTGTTTTTTTTTTTTTTAAAGCACAAAACTGTTTTTTTTCCAAAAAAAATGCGTTTGAAAAATTGCTGCACAAATAGAGATAAAAAGTTGCAACAACCGCCATTGTATTCTCTAGAGTTTTTGATAAAACATATATAATGTTTTGGGATTCTATGTAATTTTGTAGCAAATAAATGATGATTTTTACATGTAGGACAGAAATGTCAGAATTGTCCTGGGTGCTCCAGAATGCCTGAAGGTGCTCCCTGCATGTTGGGCCTCTGTATGTGGCCACGCTATGTAAAAGTCTCACACATGTGGTATTGCGATACTCGGGAGTAATAGCAGAATGTGTTTTGGGGTGTAATTTGTGGTATGCATGTGATGTGTGTGAGAAATAACCTGCTAATATGACAATTTTGTGAAAAAAAAAGAAAAAAAAATCTTGATTTTGCAAAGAATTGTGGGAAAAAATTACAACTTCAAAAACCTCACCATGCATCTTTCTAAATACCTTGGAATGTCTTATTTCCAAAAAGGGGTCATTTGGGGGGTATTTGTATTTTTCTGGCATGTTCAAGAAATGTCAGTACTTCAGGTGTGATCAATTATCAGATATTGGCACCATAGCTTGTGGGCTCTAAAACTTTCACAAAAAATAAATAATATACACCAATTTGTACTTATTTTTACCAAGATATGTAGCAGTATAAATTTTGGCTAACATTTATGAAGAAAAATTACTAATTTGCTAAATTTTATAACAGAAACAAAGAAAATTCAATTTTTTACCGAATTTTCTGTCTTTTTTTTCTTTTATAGCGCAACAATTAAAAAGCCCAGCGGTGATTAAATACCACCAAAAAAAAGCTCACATAGGTCCAGTGTTGCATGACTGAGTAATTTGTCATTCAAAATGTGAGAGCACCGAAAGTTGAAAATTGGTCTGGTTAGGAAGGGGGTCAAGTGGTTAATTCTGGCTGTAAGGTCTTCTGTCCTAACAGCAAAAATCTGAGCAAACAACTGAGACAGTGTTGGGAATCTGACCGATACTATAACAAGGGGGATACAAACCTTAGCTGTGTTCACCAATGTGGTTATCAAGGAACATTTATATGTTCATTTTGGTATGTCATTATGATGCAGTAAGAAGATGGCGGGATCAAGTGGGATGACGTAATCCATAAATGTGTGTGCAGATGATATCACCCCTGTCCACAATCTTCAAGAGCTTCAGGCTGGAACAGAAAATGTGAAGAAATGTCCCCTCGCTCTCTCCACATTGCCAGCAGACTGATGGTATGGATGAAGAAATATAATATAGGGTTTTAGGGACTCTATACTATCTGGTCAATAATTTGTAATTTGTTTCTTTATAAGTGGTACTGGGAGAGGTAGCATGTGCGAAATGTAATACGTGGTTTTCTGGGTCTCATGTGAAGGTTATCTGTAGGTCACCTACCCTCCTTTGAATATATGACGGTGGTTGATTTTGAGCCCCCCTCTATCAGCATTGCATACAATGAAGATAAAGTAAGACCTTTTCCAGTGCACAGGGATTCAAAGGGTGACCTTATTCGTGTAGTAGACAACTTAATATTATAGAGCAGGTTGCTGCAAATGGAAATTGAGTTGGAGGAACAGTAGTATTTTAATGTTTAAACATTCAAAATTGGTTAGATAATAAATCATATGCAAATTAAAAGGTAAACTTAAGTCAGACAATAATTAAGGAACACGATGCACTGCTGAATGATGCAAAATTGTAAATGACCAGACATTTGTCTTCAGGATCTGGCTGTCTTACTAAAGCTCTGTATTAGTCTTCCTAATGAATTCAACGTAAGCCTGCATAAAGTTAGGTCGGTATGTCAGGGTTCCAGCAATCCTAGTCCATGGTAGGCTTGTCCCAATTTTCTGAGAAACAAAAGAGGACTACTCCTTAGCACAAAGTATATATGCAACGGAGCCACCCCGTCACACCCCCAGTTATGCCAGCCACAAAATATTTATACACAAAAATAATTGATTAAAGCCAACTGACCCTTACAACAACTATATCCCCCCCAACCCCTTGCCATACACACACTGGAAGTGTTAAATGCTTGCTATCCTTAAGGAATGAGAAAAAAGGTGTAACTCTTCCCGTTCTTCCCTCTCCAACAGAGATCCACTGCATGGTAATTTTTTCCATAATTCCTGGAGTTGGGCTTTAAATCAAAAAGGGTTTTTATCAGTGATTTTCAAAATAGCAAATGTTATTCAGAGGTTGAATAAAAAAGATCAATTGAAATATAAATATTTTGGTATTAAAGTTGTAAATTTTTTATAGAGTACAGGCAAAAAGAAGGACAACCGAGAAGGAAAAAGGTACAAAGTTTTTGGGTTCAGTTGGGAGCTATACAAATACTAAAGCATACGGGGAATATCACACAGCAAAGATTCATGAGATATGACTGAAGCCCCATGCAAAAGCACTAAAAATCCAGTTGGATCTGGTTGCATAGCAATTTAAAACATTTAAATTAAAGTTGAGTGCATTTTCAGATTTATTTGCAGTTGCAATGTTTCCTAGAGAGGATTTGTGGGTTAGTGATTGATTTTATTTCTTAAAATGTATGTAAACCCAATCACTAAAATCTTGTATAAAAGTTATTCTGTTAATGCACTTTCAAAAGTCATATTCAATATTTTTAAAATAAGTATGCAGCCTTCATTATTTTTTTTCAGAAAAAGGGTCACCTTGGACTCCAGTTAGGCCAAAGCATATTAGTATTATTATTAATATTATTATATACAGTAGTGTGAAAAAGTGTTTGCCCCCTTCCTCATTTCCTGTTCCTTTGCATGTTTGTCACACTTAAGTGTTTCGGAACATCAAACCAATTTAAACAATAGTCAAGGACAACACAAGTAAACACAAAATGCAATTTGTAAATGAAGGTGTTTATTATTAAAGGTGAAAAAAAATCCAAACCATCATGGCCCTGTGTGAAAAAGTGATTGCCCCCTAAACCTAATAACTGGTTGGGCCACCCTTAGCAGCAACAACTGCAACCAAGCGTTTGCGATAACGTGCAATGAGGCTTTTACAGCGTCCTGGAGGAATTTTGGCCCACTCATCTTTGCAGAATTGTCCTAATTCAGTTACATTAGAGGGTTTTCGAGCATGAATGGCCTTTTTAAGGTCATACCACAACATCTCAATAGGATTCAGGTCAGGACTTTGGCTAGGCCACTCCAAAGTCTGTATTTTGTTTTTCTTCAGCCATTCGGTGGTGGACTTGCTGGTGTGTTTAGGATCATTGTCCTGCTGCAGAACCCAAGTTCGTTTCAGCTTGAGTACACGAACAGATGGTCGGACATTCTCCTTCAGGATCTCTTGGTAGACAGCAGAATTCATAGTTCCTTTTATCACGGCAAGTCTTCCAGGTCCTGAAGCAGCAAAACAGCCCCAGACCATCACACTACCACCACCATATTTTACTGTTGGTATAATGTTCTTTTTATGAAATGCAGTGTTCCTTCTACGCCAGATATACTTGGACACACACCTTCCAAAGAGTTCCACTTTTGTCTCATCGGTCACAGAATGTTGTCCCAAAAGTCTTGGGGATCATCAAGATGTGTTGTGGAGAAATTGAGACGAGCTTTGATGTTCTTTTTGCTCAGCAGTGGTTTTCTCCTTGGAACTCTGCCATGCAGGCCATTTTTGTCCAGTCTTTTCCTGATGGTGGAGGCATGAACGCTGACCTTAACTGAGGCAAGTGAGGCCTGCAGTTCCTTGGACGTTGTTGTGGGGTCTTTTGTGACCTCTTGGATGAGTCGTCGCTGCGCTCTTGGGGTAATTTTGGGCGGCCGGCCACTCCTGGGAAGGTTCACCACTGTTTCATGTCTTCGCCATTTGTGGATAATGGCTCTCACTGTGGTTCGCTGGATTCCCAAAGCTTTGGAAATGGCTTTATAACCCTTTCCAGACTGATAGATCTCAATTACTTTCTTTCTCAATTGTTCCTGAATTTCTTTGGGTCTCGGCATGATGTGTAGCTTTTAAGGATCTTCTGGTGGACCTTACTGTGTCAAGCAGCTCCTATTTAAGTGATGCCTTGAATGTGAACAGGTGTGGCAATAATCAGGCCTGGGTGTGGCTAAAGAAATTGAACTCAGGTGTGGACAACCACAGTTATAGTATGTTTTAACAAGGGGGGCAATCACTTTTTCACACAGGGCCATGATGGTTTGGATTTTTTTTCACCTTTAATAATAAACACCTTCATTTACAAATTGCATTTTGTGTTTACTTGTGTTGTCCTTGACTATTGTTTAAATTGGTTTGATGTTCCGAAACACTTCAGTGTGACAAAAATGCAAAGGAACAGGAAATGAAAAAGGGGGCAAACACTTTTTCACACCACTGTAAATGGTCACACCTTCATAAATCAGTTAACTCATCCTGGTTGAGAGTTGTACAGTTGGAAGTTTAACCCTTTCACTGCCAGGCCCTGTGCTCCGAGGCAGAAAAATAAAAGCTCAAATGCCAGTAAAAGCAGCTTTTTTTTGAGCTACAGTGTGCATTAACCCTTAAACTCAGGAGCCTGGACCATTTTTACTATTTTTCCATTGCTTTTTTTAATTGTTATTTTACAGCTTTCAGAGATTTTAAAATACCCCCCCCCCCCCCCCTCCCAACCATATATTTTCTGAAAGCACATGACCTTTAAAATAAAATGAAGGTCCTACAGATGTTTAAGGCCCCCGCAATAATTTGTGCAAAATAAATAATAATATTTTCGGTAATAATTGTCATGTACCTGGGTGTCTTCGAACCAGGGTGTTCCTGGTGCCACAGCTGCAATCTTACCTGTTGTGCCACGGAGGAACTCTGTGGTTATTGCAATGTTCTCCCAGCTTGATGCATTGCCTTGGACTCACTAGCCCCACCTGCTGCCAGCTGCAGACAATGAACAATCAAGCAACCCATAAATAGCAGCACTTCCTGTTACTCAGTGCCTGTTTGCTTGGACTAGCTCCTTGGGTGTATGATAACTCTGTTATTTGGACTACCATGTATTGAACCTCTGCCTGAATTTTTGGCCATTCTCAAGCCTGCTGATTTGGTACTTCACCGCCAGCCCATGTATGACCTCTGCCTGTATAACCATTCTTTGGATTTTGATTTTGTACCACTTTGCCTGATCTGTTGCCAACTTGACCTGCCTATGTTTTTGTCTGAATCGTTAGCATACAAGCTCTCCTTTAGGACACTACCTACTACAGGTATCTTACATTACAAACGGGCCACAATGGCAGTGGACCCTGCTGAGATAGTTAAAGTGATTTTGCATCAGGGACAATTGCTTGGAACTCATGAACAGCATCTTTCTTATCTGGATGCCAAATTAGATGAACTTTATGCTATGCTTAAATTTTGCTTGCCTGGTCCCTCTGCACAGGTCCAGACTCCGGCTCCTACTCCTGCTCCAATCTAACCCGCCTCTTCTCTACCACCCAAACTTCCCTTGCCTGAAAAATTTTGTGATCATACTAAGGACTGCAGGTTTTTTTTAAATGTTTGCCGTTTGCATTTCCACAACAACCCTGGGACTTTTAGCACTTCATCTGCCAAAGTGATTTCTGTCATTTCCTTGTTAAAGGGGAAGGCCCTGGCCTCGGTCTCTCCTTACCTGGAACACAATGATCCTGTGCTGCAAGATGCTGACAAATTTCTGGCTTTTCTCCAGAATGTATTTAGCAAGCCAGATAGAGCTTCTGCAGCTGAGTACTCACTTTTGGACATACAGCAAGGTACCAGGTCTCTGGCACAGTATGCTATTGAGTTCCGTACCCTGACTGCTGAGACTAATTGGGACTCAAGGGCATTATGTGCAGCCTTCTGAAAAGGTCTTACAGATTGCATTAAGGACAAATTAGCCTATAAGGATTCCCCAGAAGACCTTGAAAAATTCATAGAGCTGTGTGTTCGCCTGGATGTCCGGTATCAAGAAAGGTGCCAAGAGAGACTAATGCCATGACTAAACTTTCCGGCGGACCAGAGTCCGTTGGACAATTCGATCGTGTGTGGGCTCCAGCTGACTTTTTCTTTCCAAAAGTCCAGCGGACCTAGAAATAAGACTGGCTTCAAATTTGTCCGCGGGACTCGGCAATCCGTTCGTCTGTGTGTTAGTCCAACGGACTAAAACCGACGCTAGGGCAGCTATTAGCTACTCGCTATGAACTTCCTTATTCTACGTCATCATGCTTGAATCTGTTGGACTTTTGGAGTGATCGTGTGTGGCCAAGTCCGTTCGTTTGAAAGTCCGGAGGACCTCAGCTGCAAAGTCCGTCGGATTGTCCGCCGGATCAAGTCCGTCAAAGTCTGGTCATGTGTACATGGCATTAGAACTCGCAAGTTTCCTAGGCCAGTTTACCGTTTGGCCCCTAGCTTCCAAGCACCACCTCAGCCAGAACCTGAAATCTCAGTTGAACCCCAGGCACCTGTGGAACACATGAAAGTCAGCCATCTCCACCTAACAGAGTCAGAGAAACAAAGGAGGCGTGCATTGGGCCTAATCCTGTACTGTGGAGTTAAATGATATTTGTCTGCCCTTCCTGTCCAGTAAAAGGCAGGGTCTAACCAGTGTTGGTGTAGCTGGGTTAGACCTTGCAGGTATATCCTCCAAGACCAAGATTACTGTTCCTGCAATTATCCATTTAACCTTTTAATTTGTTTCCTGTTAGTCTTTTGTGGATTCTGGAACCGCTGGCATATTCCTAGACTGCACTTTTGCAAATTGTCTTGTCTCTTATTGATTCTCCACTTCTGCCTGCTATCCTTGGTTACCTATGGTTACAACAACACAACCCTTCTTTTGATTGGGAAAATGGAGAACTAATCTCTTGGAGGCTGTCCTGTTATCTAAACAGTTTATCTCAACCCAAAAGACTTTCTGGTTGTCTGTTGGCTTCCGTGGCCATCCCACCTACCTTGCCTCACAAATACCATAAGTTTCATAAGTTTGCAGATGTATTTTGCAAGAAAAAGGCAGAGTTTTTACCTCCACATCGTTCTTTTGACTGCGCAATTAATTTGATTCCTGGAGCACCTCTTCCCAAAGGAAGCACCTATCCCCTAACATTGCCTATACAAAAATCCAACGAGGAATACGTAAAAGACAACTTGGAAAAAAAGATTGGGGTCTTTGACCATGCATAGACTATCGAGGGTTAAATCAAATCACTGTAAAATACTCCTACCCTTTGCCTCTCATTCTAGAACTGTTTGATGGACTTAACCACTTAAAGACTGACCCTCTATCTGAGATTTGTTTACAAGTTTAAAACAGTTTTTTTGCTAAAAAATTACTTAGAACCCCAAACATTATACTTTTTTTTTCTAACACCCTAGAGAATAAAATGGCGGTCGTTGCAATACTTTCTGTCACACCATATTTGCGCAGCGGTCTTACAAACATACTTTTTTTGGAAAAAAATACACTTTTTTGAATTAAAAAAATAATATAACAGTAAATTTAGCCCAATTTTTTTCATATTGTGAAAGATAATGTTATGCCAAGCAAATTGATACCCAACATGTCACGCTTCAAAATTGCACCCGCTTGTGGAATGGCAACAAACTTTTACCCTTAAAAATCTCTATAGGCGACGTTTAAAAAATTCTGCAGGTTGCATGTTTTAAGTTACAGAGGAGATCTAAGGCTAGAATTATTGCTCTTGCTCTACCGGCTGTGGCAATATCTCACATGTGTGGTTTGAACACTGTTTTCATTTGCGGGCACTAGTCACGTATGCATTCGCTTCTGCATGCGAGCTCGTCGGGAAAAAAAAAATGTCTTATTTATTTTACCTTTTTTTACACTGTTTAAAAAAAAAATTGTGTCACTTTTATTCCTATTACAAGGAATGTAAACATCCCTTGTAATAGAAAAAAACATGACAGTACCTCTTAATATGAGATCTGGGGTCAAAAAGACCTCAGATCTCATATCTACATTAAAATGCAATACAAAAAAAATGCTGTCATTTAAAAAAAAAGGCCCTTTAAGAGCTATGGGCAGAAGTGACGCTTTGACTTCACTTCCACCCTGCGGTGATATGGAGACAGGTGGGGGCCATCTTCCCCTCACTCTTCTCCATACCCAGCAAGGGGACAGACGCAATCGCCTCCGCACTGCCGACGGCTCCAGTAAGTGATCAGATCGCAGCGGGAGGTGCCGATAAAAGTGATCTTGCGGCAAATCTTACACAGAGACCACTTTTATATTGTAGCAGACCGCTCGCTGAAGAAGAGGATACCAGGGTTATGGCAGCTAACTGCTGCCATAACAAAGATATCTTCCTTAAAGGTCATTGCCCCAATCGACCACTTTAAGAGGGCTCCAAAGCTTTCTAGGGTTCGCAAATTACTACAGACACTTCACCTAAAGTTTTGCCTCCATTGCTGCCCCCCTACTGCTATGACTAAGAAAGGTACAAATTGCAAGGTGTGGCCCTCATGGCTCTGTCCCAACAGTTGTAAGAAACCCAGAATCGTGTTTCCCAAGGCTTAAAGCTACCACCAGGTCGCCTGTTCCTAGCCCCTAGCTTCAGAAATCCTGTACTCCTCTGGGCACACGATGGTGTGTTATCCGGTCATCGTGGTGTCACCATCACTCTTAAGACCTTGCTGCGTCATGTCTGGTGGCCTCATATGAAAAAAGATGTTACTATGTGGCTGTCTGTCCAACCTCTGCTGCTAATAAAGTACCCCGCACATTGCCTACTGGACTGTTACAACCACTTTCTGCACCTCGCCAGCCTTGGACCCATTTGACTATGGACTTATTTACAGACGTACCCACGTCCAAGGGCATGACTGATGTATGGGTCGTAGTGGATCGCTTTTCCAAAATGTCTCATTTTGTACCATTCCCTGGATTACCTACAGCGGAAGCACTGTCTACCCTCTTCCATCCTCATATTGTGAAACATCATGGCATACCTACCAATGTTGTCTCAGACCGCGGATCCCAGTTTGTTTCCCGATTATGAAGATCGTTCTGCAAAGAAGAATGCTCTCGCTCTCTACCTCACATCACCCTCAAACAGATGGTCAAACCGAATACATGAACCAGACCCTTGAAACCTATCTTCGATATTATGTCAATGTGTTACACTCCAACTGGTCTGAGTATTTGCCTTTGGCTGAATTTGCCATTAACTCCCGTTGGCACAGTGCTCTTCCTACCACACAATTCTACGCAGCCCTAAGTTATCACCCTCAGACTTTTCCCCTACTTCAGCCTTTGTCTGGTGTACCAGCATCAGATCAGTGGATTAAAAATATTATGCTACACTGGTAAAAGATATTGCTATGGAAGTCAGCAGGCAAGTATGCGTTTTTCTCCAACAAACGAAGACACCATATACCTCCATATGTGGTGGGGGACAGAGTTTGGCTATCAACCAAATATGTGAGACTGAAAAAACCTTCTACCAAATTGGGCCTTTGACTCATCGGTCCTAACAGAATTATTGCTTGAGTCGGGCCAGTCTCCTTATTGCTCGAGTCAGGCAATTTCAGTCGGTTGAAAGTTTCCCACCTCAAAAAGGCATTTTTCAGCTATTCCAAAATGCAACAGCTACCTTCTCCTGTTCTTGTTGATGGACAAAATGAGTTTGAAGTCTCTAAGATTCTTGATTCTAGAAGGCAGGCTCATCGGCTATGGTATCTGGTTCATTGGAAGGGATATCCAGTCACAGACTGTCCCTGGGTCCCAGCCAAAAATTTGCATGCTCCTGCTCTTACTGAGACTTCCATGCCTCCTTTCCTGCTAAGCCCCACTGGGCCTCTGGAGGGGTCTACTGGGGAGAGGGCTCTGTCACGTACCTGGGTGTCTTCAAACTGGGATGTTCCTGGTACCGCAGCTGCAACCTTACCTGTTGTGCCATGGAGGAGCGCTGGCGTTATTGCAATGTTCTCCCAGCTTCATGAATTTGTACATTGTCCACAGCTGGCAGCAGGTGGGGCTGGTGAGTCCAAGACAATCAAGCAGCCCATAAATAGTAGCACTTCCTGTTACTCAGTGCCCATTTGTTTGGACTAGCTCTCTGATAACTCTTTGATTTGTATGACCTCCGCCTGTCTGACCAGTCTTTGGATCTCAATTTTTTACTACTTTGCCTGATCTGTTGCCAACTTGACCTGCCTGACTACGTTTTCATCTGAGTCCTCAGCATACAAGTTCCACTGCGGACACTACCTACCACAGGTACCTTACATTAATACACTAAAATCATAAATAGCAGACACAAACACAGCAAATTCTACAAAATTTCTGCTAAACGCCTTTTTAATATGTAGAGATGACACTTTGGACAAGGTGTCTGTCATGTACAAATTTAGTTTTTGCAAGTAAAGGGGGTAATTATGTAGGTTTAACTTTGACTGGGCTGTGTTAGAGTTCTGCCTGGTCATGTGTACTAGGGATGAGCCGAACACCCCCCGGTTCGGTTCGCACCAGAACATTCGAACGGACCCCAAATTCGTACAAACGTTAGAACCCCACTGATGTCTATGGGACTCGAATGTCCGAAATTAAAAGTGCTAATTTTAACGGCTAATATGCAAGATACTGTCCTAAAAAGGGTTGGGGGACCTGGCTCCTGCCCCAGGGGACATGGGTCAATGCAAAAAAAAGTTTTAAAAACGGCCTTTTGGCGGGAGCACTGATTTTAATGACGATTAAAGTGGAAAAAAAAGTGAAATATTCCTTTAAATATGGTGCCTGGGGGGTGTCTGTAGTATGCCTGTGAAGTGCCATGTGTTTCCAGTGTTTAGAACAGTCCCTGCACAAAATGACATTTAACGGAAATAACGTCATTTAAAGCTGCTTGCGGTTTTAATGTTATATCTGGTTCCTGCAATATGGTTGAAAATCATTGAGAAAAATGGCATGGGTAGCCCTCCCTGCCCATTACCAGCCCCTTTGGGTCTTGTACGCATATTAAGGGGAACCCCGTACCCATATTAAAAAAGGAAATGCGTGTGGCCCCCAGGCCCTATATACTCAGAACAGCAGCATACAGGCGGTGCAAACAAGACAGGGACTGTGTAGGTTTGTTGTGTTAAGTTGAATCTGTTTGTAATTTTCAACTGGTACATTTTTAAAGTGTAGCTCCAGTCAAAAAAAAAAATTTTAAGCTTTTTGGAAAACATAGGGACGGGTTATCACCCCTGTATAATTTGTTTTGTCGTCCATCTTTTTTCATCTCGCTTGCTGTTGTCTCCTCCTGTTTGCAAGTAGGAGATGTTTGTAAGTTGGATGTTTGAAAGTAGGGGCCTGCCCTATATGCTCTGCAGAAATGGCGGAACAAGGTGTTGGTTTTGCCACAACATTGTAAGCTCTCAAAGTGACTCTTGGTGGGCGCTGGAGCGCCCTGCTGTGAACGATTATATCAAGAATTGTAATTACATGCCATTGTTGAACAGTGGTAGAAAAATTGACCTTTGGTGGTTGTGGTGCTGGTGCCACAACACTATAAGTCCTCACAGTTACTCTGGGTGGGCACAGGAACGAGCCCTCCTGTGAAATATTATATCAAGAATTGTAATTACATGTCCCTATTAAACAGGGGCAGAAAAATTGGGCCTTTGGTGCTGGTGCCATGACACTGCAACCTCTCCCATATACTCTAGTTTTATTGCAGGAATTAGCCCTGCTGCAAAGCATTGCATCAAAAATTGTAATTAAACGCCCCTGTTAAACAGGGGCAGAAAAATTGGGCCTTAGGCACTGGTGCTGGTGCCACGACACTGCAACCTCTCCCATATACTCTTGTTTTATTGCAGGAATTAGCCCTGCTGCAAAGCATTGCATCAAAAATTGTAATTAAATGCCCCTGTTAAACAGGGGCAGAAAAATTGGGCCTTAGGCACTGGTGCTGGTGCCACGACACTGCAACCTCTCCCATATACTCTTGTTTTATTGCAGGAATTAGCCCTGCTGCAAAGCATTTCATCAAAAATTGTACTTAAACGCCCCTGTTAAACAGGGGCAGAAAAATTGGGCCTTAGGCACTGGTGCCAAGACACTGCAACCTCTCCCATATACTCTAGTTTTATTGCAGGAATTAGCCCTGCTGCAAAGCATTGCATCAAAAATTGTAATTAAACGCCCCTGTTAAACAGGGGCAGAAAAATTGGGCTGATGGCATCACCCAGAACCAGAAATGTTCTTCCAACATATCATCGGAGGAGGAAGAGGATAGACAATCAACATAACAGGACAGTCACTCAGCATCAGCATAGGCAGTCTTGAAGGGATGTGATATTTCAAAAAAAATTATTCGGTTACATCAGCTTCAGGTGCTTGGTAGCTGTGGGTGATCCAAGACTGATTCATCTCGATGAAGGTCAGTCGATCAACTGATTCGGTAGACAGCCGCACCCTGTGATCGGTAACAAAGCCACCAGCAGCACTGAAGGTGCGTTCCGAAAGAACGCTGGATGCAGGACAGGCCAGTAGCTCAATTGCATACTGTGCAAGTTCTGGCCAGTGATCCATCCTCAAGACCCAGTAAACCAGAGGATTTTCGGTGGGAAAGGTGTCCAAGTCTGACCTTGCCCCTAGGTATTCCTGCACCATGTAAATCAGACGCTGGCGATGGTTGCTGGAACCGATCATACCTTGGGGCTGCGGACTAAAAAATTGTCTGAAAGCATCAGTCAAACAGCCACCTTCTCCACCGCTCCTTCTGACCGATGCCTCAGCAACACGTTGTCCAGGACCAGGAGTTTGTAACCTCCCAGTCTCTGGGAACGCGTTGCACAGACCTTTCTGCAAGGCCTCCCGGAGATGTCTCATCCTCTGCTCCCTCTGCGATGGCAAGATAAGGTCGGCAACCTTACCCTTGTACCGTGGATCAAGGAGAGTGGCCAGCCAGTAATGGTCCCTCTCCTTGATCCGAAGAATACGAGGATCCTTCCGCAGGCTTTGCAGGATCAGGGAGGCCATGCAGCATAGGTTAGCTGAGGCATTCGGTCCGGAGTCCTCTGGGTCACTAAGGACAACATGATCCGCAGCTACCTCCTCCCAGCCACGTACAAGTCCACGTGTTTCTTGGGACTGTAAATCATCCCTACAAGACTGCTGCTGCTGATGATGCTGAGTGCCAGCCTCCACTTCCATGCTGACACAATCATCCTCCTCCTCCTCTTCCTCATCCTCTTCCTGTGTGATGGGTGGCACAGCAGGAACACTGTCTGGATAAAGGGGGCCTTGAGAGGCAAGGAAGTCCTCCTTTTCCTGCCTCTGTTCTGCCTCAATTGCCCTGTCCATTATTCCACGCAGCGTATGCTCCAAGAGGTGGACAAGAGGTACAGTGTCACTGATGCATGCACTGTCACTGCTCACCATCCTTGTGGCCTCCTCAAATGGTGACAGGACAGTGCATGCATCCCTGATCATGCCCCACTGGCGTGGTGAGAAAAAACCGAGCTCCCCTGACCCTGTCCTGGTGCCGTAGTCGCACAGGTACTCATTGATTGCCCTCTGCTGCATGTGCAGCCGCTGCAGCATGGCCAACGTTGAGTTCCACCTGGTGGGCATGTCACATATAAGGCGGTTCTTGGGCAGGTTCAACTCCTTTTGGAGCTCAGCCAGCCGAGCACATGTTTTAAATGATCGGCGGAAATGCACACAGACTTTCCTGGCCTGCTTCAGGACATCCTGTAAGCCGGGGTACCTGCCCAAGAACCGCTGCACCACCAGGTTAAGGATGTGAGCTACACAGGGCACATGGGTCAGTTGTCCCTGTCGGAGGGCGGAGAGGAGGTTGGTGCCATTGTCGCAAACCACCATTCCTGGCTTAAGCTGACGTGGCGTCAACCAACTCTCAGCCTGCCCCTGCAGAGCTGACAAAACATCCGCCCCAGTGTGGCTCCTGTCCCCCAAACAAACCAGCGCAAGCACAGCATGGCATAGTTTTGCCTGCGTACTTGCGTAGCCCCTGGAACGCCTACGGAGCACCGCTGGTTCTGAGGACAGAGCACTGGAAGAGGCCATAGAGGAAGAAGAAGAGGAGGGGGTGGAGGAGAGAGGTGTGTCACAACCAATAGTAGCATTTTGGAGGCGTGGTGGTGGAAAAACCTCCAACACCACTGCACCTTGTCCTGCATCCTTCCCAGCTGCCAGAAGAGTGAACCAATGGGCCGTGAAATGTGTCCATGCCTGCTGGACCATGAGTCAGCGGTAATATGCACCTTACCGCTGACCGACCTGTCCAGCGAGGCAAGGACATTGCCTTCCACATGCCGGTAGAGAGCCGGAATCGCCTTCCGTGGTGTTTGGGGACCTGCCACTGAGGAACTGCACATTGTACAAACTCACGGAAGGGGGCCGAGTCTACCAACTGAAAAGACAGCAGTTGAAGTGCTAGCAATTTAGCCAAGCTAGCATTCAACCGCTGGGCATGTGGATGGCTGGGAGTGAACTTCTTTCGCCGGTCCAGCAGCTGGGGCAGGGACATTTGCCTGCTATAATCGGACGTGGGTGTACTGCTAGCAGAGTGCCCGGAAGCACTTGGCTGTGACACACCTAATTCTACACCTTCATTCCTCTCAGAGCAGGTTTCAGAGAGGACTGAAGGTCTAGTGGGGTTGGAGATGCCAGCTGATGAGGAGCAAGGAGAGGGCCGCTTTGTTCTTTGGTGTGGGTCTTTGAGGTACGCTTGCCAACGAGCTGCATGGCAGGTCAACATATGTCTGGTCAAGCATGTGGTGCCCAAGCGGCTGATGTTTTGGCCACGCGAGATACGCTTGAGACATATGTTGCAAATAGCAGCGGTGCGATCTGATGCACTCGTCTCAAAAAAGGCCCACACCAAAGAACTTTTAGAATAACGTGCAGAGGCATCGCCCTGCACAGGCGGAGCTCTGCGGTGTGATTCAGTTGGTGTGCTGCCCCTAAGCTGGCCCCCGGAGGGCATCCTGCCTCGTTGGACATGTGCCTCCTCCTCCTCTCTCCTACCAGGCACCCACGTGGAGTCAGTGCCCTCATCATCCCCTCCCTCTTCATCGCTGTAGCAAACCTGGCAGTATGCTGCAGCTTGTGGAACATGACTGCCAGATTGCTGTACTTCTTGAGCATCCCCTCTCTCTGCATTCACGCTACTGCCTTCCTCTAGCTGAGTGTCATCATCAGAGGCTACAAAACACTGGGCATCCTCCTGGAGCATGTACCCAACACTGTGCTCAAAGAGTTCAGGAGACTCCTCAGGAGGACGTGGTGGGTCTAGGGAAGGAGTGAGTCACTGATGATGACATTAAGAGGAGGGAAGACGATGCATTGGCAGCTGCTTTTCTAGTACCCTGAGACTGGGTGAGAGAGGATGAGGAGGATGAAGAGGGCTTGGTCATCCACTCTACCAAGTCGTTGGCATGTTGCGGCTCAACATGTCCAGCTGCCGAAAAGAAGGACAAACGTGTCCCATGGCCACGTGCTGATGACAATGCACCGCGTCCACGACCAGCACTGTTGTCTCTAGACACAGAGCCTGCTTGCCCTCTTTTATCGGCTCGCGCCTGTCTGCCTCTCCTTGCTGGCCTTCCAGACATGGTAATGGCCTGAAGGGAGTTGGGTAAAAAAGCAGTTGGGTAGTGTATATTGTGCTAGAGGCACACAACACCCACTAACTCCTGCAGATGCATTTATTATAGAACACCAGAGATAAAGGGGTATATACAGATGTATACTGTGCTGTGCTGGAGGCACACACAACTTCCAATAACTCCTGCAGATGGCAAGTGGGCTCAAATAGAGAAGAGCTATGTAGGTGGATATAGCGGTATGTACTGGGTACAGAGCACGCAGACAGCACGCACAAGCTCCTAACACTACTGACTGCAAGCTCTATTATAAAAGATAGATCACTAGCTATATAGGTGAGGTGAATATAGCGGTGTATACTGCGGTCAGGGCATGCAGACAACAACCACTACACAACAGCAAGATCGAAAATCGTCCAAAAACGATCGGTGTGTACTGTGTTGAAGGTACACAGAACACCCACTAACTCCTGCAGATGCCTTTATTATAGAACACCAGAGATAAAGGGGTATATACAGATGTATACTGTGCTGTGCTGGAGGCACACACAACTTCCAATAACTCCTGCAGATGGCAAGTGGGCTCAAATAGAGAAGAGCTATGTAGGTGGATATAGCGGTATGTACTGGGTACAGAGCACGCAGACAGCACGCACAAGCTCCTAACACTACTGACAACAACCACTACACAACAGCAAGATCGAAAACGATCGGTGTGTACTGTGTTAAAGGTACACAGAACACCCACTGCTTCAGACGCCAACACACTACACAAGGCCGCCGCGCTGGTGGCCTTATATAGTGTGGGGCGTGCACTACACAGCCTGAGCTACCTGTGGCCAATCATGGCTCTCCTCGCTGCTGGCGCTGCGATTGGCCAAGCATGCGGGGTCACAGTGCATGCTTGGCCAATCATGAGCCAGCAATGCACTGCGCCATCGCAGTGCATTGTGGGCCGTGAGCGCCACACGAATTTGGCGCGAACCGACCAAAACGTTCAGACTTCGCTGAACGGGTGAACAGCCGATGTTCGAGTCGAACGTATGTTCGACTCGAACACGAAGCTCATCCCTAATGTGTACAGTTAAGTGCACATGACAGGCTCAGAACCAGGTCTGGTTGGACGATTTGGGTATCAGTTTCCCCGGAGCCAATCAGTGGGTGCGCCTGGCCCTGCTGAGGAGTCTGGGGAAGGTTACTTAAGATGTTGAAGTCACGTGTTCGGGGTTCGTTCATGAGGCCATATCGGCCTGTTCCTGAGTCTGGACCGGGGTAGCCCCGTGAGGGGTCCTGGTCACGGGAGCGCGTGTCGCTCAGCAACATGCTTTGGTTGACTAACCCCAATAGACCCGCCTGGTCTGGGGGGGGGATCCGTCTGTTCCCAAGTCTCGGAAACCGGCTGGTCCGAGGCGCAGTAACTGAGGGAGGCATCCGGGTGTGCTCTCAGCTTGGAGGGGCACCGCAGCTCGTGTAAGCGACCAGGGGAGGACTCTTCGGAGGAGGATCAACAAGCTGGCATCCTGAGAAGTACCTGGTTGCTGGGTTGTGAAGGACACTAACGAATCCACTCTTTTCCAGTACTGCCAAGGAGACAGAGAATGTTCCAGGTACTGAGGAAAAGGTTCCTGTTCACTCTCTGTTACAAATCACTCAAGGTGAGAGATTTCTCAAGTTCTGGATCAAAGTGCTGACTGCCATAATCTATGGCTAGAGATTTGTTCAGCTTTGAAGCGCCCAACTGTGAGTGGCTACTCTCTGGGCGGTATTAGAGACTTTCTGGTGATTAGCAGTTCAAGGTGCCTGAGTTTCTTCACCCTGGCCCTCTGTTCCCATACGAGACTGTGTTTGTTGGATGTTAGCCCTGCAAATAAAAAAACCTTTCTAAAGGACTTTTATGGTGTCAGCGTCCAAAGTTGTTGGGTACTAACCCTGGGAACCCCTAGACATGGAAGAATCAGCCAAGCGGAGGTAACCGGTAAGCCCAAAAGTTAAGGCCGCCCTGCCAAGGGTTATGGCCGCTACAAATATAAAAGCTAAACCTGTATTGACTTAAAGAGGAGTGCCACCTGAAAAAAAATATTAAAAGCCAGCAACTACAAATACTGCAGCTGACTTTTAATAAATGGACACTTACCTGTTCCAGGGTCCAGTGATGTCGGCAGCAGATGACGAGCATCCTCTGTCAGGGAATCGGAAAGTAAAGCATTGCGGCTTCACTGCTTGGATCCCTACTGCGCATGTGCGCTTCTCCACTGGTCCCCGCTGTGTCCTGGGAACTGTGTGTTTCCCAAAACACAACGGGGGGCGGGGCATCTGGGGCTAGCTGTGCCTAGCTTGTCCCGGAAGTGGGTGCAGATACCTGTATAAAAGGTGGCAATTGTGGCACCAGAGGAGGGGAGGGTTCTGATGAGTGGAACTTCCACTTGAGGGTGGAATTCCGCTTTAATAGATAACAATTATTTAAAAAGTGAAAATCGAATGTACACAAAAATGTAAATATCCAAATTTCTCAAAAAATTTAGAGGTTTTCATTTTTCATTTACAGCTTTCAGAGTTTGTATAAGATCCCCCAAACCATATATTTTCTGGAAGCACATGACCTGTAGAATAAATGCTTATAAAAATCAATATTTTTGCTAAAAATACAATAAAATCATTATTAGCAGAAACAAACATAGCAAATTTTACAAAATTCCTGCTAAATTCCTATTAAATAAAAAATCTGAACCTGTATTGAGTAAAGAACAAATATTTGTAAACGTTAAATTGTACATTTTTGCAAAATGGTGAAAATTCAATCGTATACAAAAATGTAAGAAACCAAATTTAAAAAATCTGGAGATTTTCATTTTTCCCTAACTATACATTTTCTGAAAGCACATGACCAGTAGAATAATAAGAAGGTTCTACTGATTATTTTAGGCCCCACGATAATTGAGCAGATGTTTATCGAATTGCTATTTTCACAAAAAAAAAACTAAAATCCTTATTTTGCACATATAAACACAGTACAAAACTTACATAATTCCTGCTAAATTCCTTATTTAGTGGAGCATGGTAAAGTGTATGCCCATGGAGGACCGTGTTTGCCTGCACAGGAATACACAGATATTCTGTGCATCCCTGTGCAGGCAGTCCTATTCATGTCATTTGCGACAGCAAATTTGACATCCGTGCAGATGTAGATGCATGGCCCCAAAAGCAGACAGTGCAAGTTTGGGGACATGCAACCACACCAATGTCAAGTTAGAAGCAGTGGTTGTGTCCATGGGACTGCCTGCATTTGGATGCACGGAACACCTGTGCATCCCTCTTCAGCTAAACAGGGACCCCCAGTAGTATGCCCCGCGTGAGCAAGGCATTAGGCTTTGTTTAGAGCATGAGATTTCCTTCATCCTGGCACACTGTATGCTGAAATTGGCAATAAGAAGGCAAACAGGCAGATTAGAGTCCTTTTCTGTACAAGAGACAGGGATATTTCACATCTTCAATAAAACAGTCTACCCAGTTGCCCTTTTCCTTTTTGATTTAGCAATTGACTTACTTGTATATTTGGTATTCAGTGTATGAAATACATTATTAAATTTGTACCCTCCCCCTACACACGTACATGCAGGAAAGCTTGTTTAAAAATTGTAACAGGAGTTGGCATGTAAAATAACAATGGTAGATACTAAATATTGGCCAATAATGTTAACCATATACAGTTATCAGATTACTGTATGTAATCTTTGCACAATAGTGGATAATGGACAGCAGTGGCATCACTAAAAAGAATATGGCCACATCGTGGACAAGAAATATTGTACCTGCTATTTGTAACATTTCTTAAGAATAGGCCATAGAAATTCTTGATTTATAACACTATGTGCATTTGCAATAAACAGTTAATACATAATGTTAGATTATTTCCTAAAACAATGGTCGTTTTGTAGGATTGCTGCAGCAACATGCTTTAAACGTGAGTCAGAGTCTGGTTTGCCCAAGAGATAAAGAGAAAGAAGGGAGTATAGGTAAAAAAAAAGGTTACATATCAGTAATTGTTTCTACAGATATTTTCAACAGTATAGAACAAAGACAGTTATAAATCACTAAAAATATTAATTTAATATAGTACATTCGATCAGGGTATTTTTAAGACTGTAGCTGTTGCATTTGAATTGTGTTATATTTGTTACTCCTGTAATTGGAAATGATATGAACACCTTCCTTTTTGTTTTACCCTCATTTCCCAGTGGTACAGCCACAACAGAATGTTATGTTAGATAACATAGATTTAGAACAACAAGGACACAAAATTAACTTGCAGAAAACTCTGTTAATATTTAATTAACGAACATATATAGCAGCATGCTATTTACGGTAATATTGATCCAGAAAAGAATATTTGTTCCCAGTAGTACTTAGGGCATGTGTCTATGTTTCTCTAAGCAGCCTTTTTCTCTTAATGTTTGTTTTCTGCTCTAAATTTGAAGTGAAAAATATTCATAAGAAAGTGCAATGAACTGTGGACAAACCTCCAGTATGGGATCAGCCATAGGGAAATTTTGGTTGACTCACAATGAATCATCTGCTAAGTGTTTGGTTCTAGTGGGCTGTAAAATTGATAAAGCTTTACTGAGTGAGATTTAGTACTTGTGAAATGTACTGATGGAACTTTTGAAGCACATTTTGCAAGAAGACAGTGATTCGGTATCTAAAAACTTGCCTTGCAGACAGATAGTATAATGCAGAAGAAGGAAGCAGTTGCAATGAAGCTTGCACTCAAAAAAGATAACCATACTGTAGTTTTGGCTGAGCAATGAATATGTGCAGTAATAATATTAAACAACTTTTCAACAATTGAGAACTGTATGATAATCATCATATGTAGCCGAGTACTAGGTTGTAAAGGGCTAAGCCATAACTTTTATAGTAGCTACTTCCATCAGTGGCGGGGGGGGGGGGGGGGGGGAGTGGGGCAGGACTGCTGGCAGTGCCTATGAACTGTGAAACTGACTGCAGTGAATGATGGGATTTCAAGTCTGGGAGGGAGAATCATTATGGGCCTCTATTACCAAATGGACCACAGCTTCCAGGTGGGCTTAAGAATGGGGTGGAGACAGAAGCAGTATCTTCCTGAGCCAATGTACTGTGCCATGCTGAACCGGGGCAGAGGATTCCTGCTCAAGCAGTGAGATTCCTGTGCTGGATTGCTGAGACTGGTGAAAGGGACTTGTGACCATGACCTACTGCCATTAGAGAGACTGAGCCCTTAGGGATTGACCGCACAGCAGCCTTATAGCCCATTACAGCCTGCAGGCTCTGTGACTGATTATGACTATGCCCCAATGTTAGCTGGCTGAAGATCCAAGAATAAAGACTGACCATTCACAGTTGCCCTATAGAGACCTTTGCTGGTTGCTTAGTATAGAGGTATTAACCAGTGGGAACACACAAGATACACAGTTAATGTTCCATGTTCGCTGTCCACTACTGAGCTTACTGATTTATATGGTAACTCCAGTCTAGCGGTACAAAACTCTAATTTAAGTTTCTGCAGCATAGTGAATCAACTGTCTAGCAGACTGTGTCTAGAACTGTACCTGTGACTCCTGTATGTTGATTGATGCTCAAAGCTTCATCTCCTCCAACTTGGGCCAATGCATTTCTTACCACTAAACAGTCTCACGCTAATTTTCTAGCATTAGCTCACTGCCAAGTCAAGGGTATTTCTGCTGGTAACGCTGAGTATTGTGGTGATCTATAGTTACATATATAGTTGGTAAGGTTGAATAAAGACACCAATCCATCTAGTTCAACCTGTGTAAGTGTGTGTGTGCTCATGTCAAAAATTATATCCCACAACCCTGTATATTGTGCTTTCTAAGATACCCATCAAAGAGTTTTTCAAAACTATCAATACTTCCCGCTGATACCATCAATTGTGAAAGTGAGTTCCACATTCTTACCACCCTGATAGTGAGAAACCACCTATGTACTTTAAGATTAACCGCCCTATGTCTTCTAATACTCCTTGAGACTGAACAGTTTATTTCCTATGTTAGAATCACTATTGAGGTAATTTGTATATTGCTATCATGTCTCATCTCAAGTATCTCTTATCCAAGGAGAATACATATGTACTTTGTTGCCCTTCTCTGGACTCTCTCCAGCTGAGAACATCCTTTCTGAGGATTGAGGACCAGAACTGGATGGCATACTCCAGATGTGGCCGAACCAGAGTTTTATAAAGTGGCATGATTATAGTTTTATATCTTGTAAATATATTTTTTTATGCATGCCAATATTCTGCTTGCTGCAGCTTGGTATTGCATGCCATTGCTGATTCTGTCATCTACTAGAACCTCCTGTCTTTTTCTATCCTGGATTCCTCCA
This sequence comes from Lithobates pipiens, assembly GCF_037356315.1. NCBI lineage: Eukaryota > Metazoa > Chordata > Amphibia > Anura > Ranidae > Lithobates > Lithobates pipiens. Next base: position 155,792,717 of record NW_027507784.1, read on the forward strand.
GAAGTTCTCCCCCTGGTGAGTAACTTGCCTTCATATTTTTGAACACCCAAATGCATTACTTTACATTTTTCAACATTAAACCTTATTTCCCATGTAGTTACCCACTCCATTATTTTATTGATGTCTCCTTGTAAAGTTTCTACATCTTGCTCTAAAGTTATTGCCCTGCTTAGCTTTGTATCATTAGCAAACACTATTTATCTCATCCTCTATATAATTTCTGCATAAATTAAACAGAATTGTTCCCAGGACAGATCCCTGGAGTACCTCACCCCACTTACCACGCCAGACCAGTATGGGTACACGCTAGTTATCACCACCCTTTGGACGCTCCCCTGTAATCAATTTTCTATCCATGTACAAGCCTTATGGTCTATGCCTACAGACCTTAGTTTGTAAATTAAGCATTTGTTGGGGACTGCAAAACCCAGATATACCACATCCACAGGCCTTCCCTTATCTAAATGGTAGCACACTACCTCATAGAATGTTAACAGGTTAATTTGGCAAAAATTTGTGAAGCCATGTTGATTACTACTGATACTGTTTTCATCAGCAAGCAGCTCCAGTTCTTCCATTTTTGTTAGCTAGGTTCCTGCCATTTGTGTACATGCCTCTGAGTTTTGTTTGGGCGTATCATTTTTCCTCATTAGTTGTTCTGTGGTTGTAATTTTGTTTTGCCAACCCACTTACCCAGGGTTTAAGTATTATGGTTACGGTACCCTCTGACCTTTTCACCCATCTAACCTGATGTTCATTCAACTAGGTGTGTCAGAGGGGCAGAGGGTGTTATCAGGGTTTGGGTCCAGAACAGAGAATCCAAGGGGTACTTTATTATGCAACAGTGATTTGCAGTAATAGCCTAAAGCACAGCACAAGAAACAATTGTGTAGGTAATCGGTTACAGGAGTTCACTCTCCAACTATTTGGCATGCAGCTTACCCATTATTCCACTTAGTACATTCAAGTGTCATAATGGGAGAGGATCCCATATCTTCCTTGGAGACCACTGCCTTATTTTTGGGTCCAGCCTTGTGCTTGTGCTGGCTGTATTGCAGTTATAGAGCCTCTACTTTGACCTCCAATGGCTGCTTTAAAAGTCACAGCACTCTTCACTTTAAAAGATAGTCATCATCAGTCTTTCCACCATCTTACTATTGCAGTATTGTCATCAGGTTGGGTGTTAGGCAAATAGCAAATGTGGACACTATTAAAAATAAGGTTCTCTTCACATACAAATAAAGTAAACCTAAGTGAGTCACATAGAAAGTAGCAGCAAGAGGATGGTTGGGATTATAATGGTGCCCAAGATTGAAAAGAATACACTTTGTATAAAAACAGAATGTTTATTCATAAAATAACAACATATAGGGTTATGGGTTCAATAAAAAATCATAGTATGATACAAATCACATTAAATCACTGGTGTCCATATACAGAAGGTGATCAGTACTTGGTGTTATATCCCATATGTTTCGCAAACATTGGCAAAAATGGCGGAGTCCCGCCATTTTTTTTTTTCAGTCAGCATCTACAAATACTGCAGCTTCTGACTTTTAAAATATGGACACTTACCTGTCCAGGGTGCCCGCAATGCCGGCACCCAAAGCTAATCTGTCCCTCGGCTCTCGGGTGCTGCCGCCAACATCTTCAGTAAGGGAATCGGGAAGTGAAGCCTTGTAGGTTCACTTCCTGGTTCTCTACTGCACATGTGTGACTCGTGCTGTGCATTCCCACTGGTCCCTGCTGTCTCCTGAGACCCATGTGTCTCCCAGAAGACAGCGGGGGGGCGGGAAGGGGTGTAGATACCCGCGGGTGGCGGGTATCTATGCCCGGAAGTGGAAGCAAATTACCTGTATTAGACAGGTATCTGCTCCCCTCTCCCCCCTGAAAGGTGCCAAATGTGACACCGGAGGGGGGGGGGGATTCTAAAAAGTGGAAGTTCCATTTTTGGGTGGAATTCCTCTTTAAGGACCACCAATCCTCCTAAAGTTCTATTAAGGATAAGATCTCATGCATAATCAACAATTGTTCATACCTTTACAACAAGACATCAAGGAGGTCACCAAGCAAATTTGGAGAATGGGCTCTGTGCGATTACAGAGGATACATAGGGACCAGGCTACGGGAATGTAATATGCAAAATTATATAATCAATTTATTGTGCAATTGCTTGGGTTCATCTTTACCTGTATGTCTTTATGTTTGGCCCCTTCCATTACTTCCAGGTGCAGGGGGTTGCGATGGGGACAAGGTATGCCAACCTGTACCTGGGGGGTATGGGAGAGAGAGCTATTTGCACACGAAGACTTGTCTGACCTTTTTGCTACACGTTCTTTCATGGTATTGATACATTGGTGTTCTGATGTTTTGGTCCAGTAATAGGGATGAGCTCTTGCAATTCTTAAATTGTAGATCTGTAAACAACTTTAATTTAAAGTTCACTATGGACTGTGATCAACGCAAAATAAACTTCTTGGATGTTGAAATTTTCATTGATGAGGAAGGATTTCTATGTTCCTCATTATATTGGAAGCCATCTTCAGGATACACCATCCTGCACGCCACTAGTGCACATCCAAAGTCTTTACTTAAAAGTATACTGTACCATGCAGCCAGTATATTAGACTAAGGAGATTTTGTACTCTGGATAGTGATTTTCAAAAGGCTGCCAAAGGATTATACACTAGATTGAAAAATAGGGAATAAAGCCATACCCTCCTAAAAAAAAAAAAAGGCATACAATAAAGATTACAAACAGGAAAGAAAAACACATTTTTTTTTCAAATGAACTCAAAGGTTCTAAAATACCAGTGAGAGTAATTACCCAAGACAACACACCTAGATAAGAAATGCTTTGAATACATTTTGGCCCCTTTTGACGGTGGATCCTACTGTGAATAAATATATTTAATCCCATCCAGAAATCACATATAGACGGGCATCTTCTCTCAGGGATTGGCTTGTTAGGAGCCATTTTGATACTATGGCTCGCAGCAAGTCATCCCGGGCAGGCACATACAGTATGCATTTGGGAAATGCAATGTTTTTAACTTGCTGTGGTGGTATTCTTCCTGATGACCAAACACATTCTACTGCACATAGCGTCACATGCCAAACGATAGGAGTGGTATATTTAGCCAAATGCCTATGTGCCTATGTGGCTGCTTTTATGTAGGCAAGACTAAACGCCCATTTTATAAATGTATAAAGGATCACACCACTCTAATTTCGAAACGTCTTATGTAATTACGTTCTATGGCCCTCGAGCATGTGCCCATGCATGTGAGAGGTGGAAGTATCGATCGTACCCTGTTACAACTAGAAACTCGTTGGATTTACAACCTTAATGCTACTAGTAGGGATGAGCTTCATGCTCAAGTCAAACCCATGTTCAACTCGAACATCCTCTGTTCGCCCGTTTGGAGAATTCCGAAGGTTATGGCCCGTTCGCGCCAAATTCGAGTGGCACGTCACGGCCCATAATTCACTGCGGCATCGCAGTGCATTGCTGGCTAATGACCCACATGCTTGGCCAATCACAGCGCCGTCTGTACAGCGAGCTGTAATTGGGCTCAGGGGGTTTAGTACACACCCCACACTATGTATGTATCCTAGGTTTTTTTGTGTGTTGTTTATGTATGTATATGTGTAATATTCCTGAAACCACAGCTGGGTTTTAGGGCTAATTTTATTATGGTTTCAGTACCAGTCTGGCTGGATTGCACTGAGTTCTCTTTGTCCACAGGTGTCGCTGTCACTGCTGGCAAGTGGTAGAACACAGTTTAGCTGAGTGTATTGAGTGCCATGTTTCCTTGCAATCAGCCCAGTGGGAGTGTTTTCCTGCCATGCACTCTGGGAAGTGGTATTTAAGGTACTGACATCACGTGTTACGGGGTTCCGGTCTAGAAGATATTTTCTGTCTGTTTGGTCCTGGTCCTCCTGACCAGCCTCTATGGTCCTCCTCCATGCAATTCCAAGTCTCGGGGCTGGATAGCCAGAGGCGAAGTAACTGTAGGAACAGGCCTCATTGGATGTCGAGGTCTGAGGATTCAAAGGTGGTCTGGTGCCGTCTCATCTAAGGAGAGGCCCAGCAACTGGAGAAGCATCCAGGGGAGGACTCTGGAGGAGGAGGCCATGCACAAGGCTGGTTTCTCTGAAGGAACCTGGAGGCTCAGTTGAAGGACACTTCATAAACTCACATTCAAACGGTATCGCCGGACTGGCTGAGAGATACTGGTACCGTATGATAGTTCTCTAAATTTGTCTATGTCCCTCGGTCACGCTCGAGTCTGTGGCAGAGACTTTTCTCAAGTAATTCACATTCAAGTCTGTGGCAGAGACTTCGCTTTACTTAACACCCTACTGGCTGCAGGGCCTAGTGAGAGGAGGTCTATCCGGAGGTTGTGAGAATACAGCTGTGAAACGGTTATTCTCTGGATTTCTTCTATAAGAGACTTTCTATTTTTGCAGTCCAAAAGTACCTGAACTTTCTCCTTAACCCTCTACCCTTCATTAAAAGACTGTTGTATCTTCTAAATAAATAACCCAAAAGTAGATCTAGTGTCAGTTTCTGCATTTCTTTGGGCCTTCTACCACAGGAAACCCTACACGGAGATGAGGTCAAGAAGGTAACGGTAAGCCCAATAAAATCAGCAGCTCCTTCGGGGGTCAGTGTTACGTGTGGGGGCTCCTAGTCTGGGATTTACCCTTACCCCTCGCAAGGGGAAAGAGAACTGTCCACGTTGAATCTACATGGAAGAGGGTTTTTTTTTTGGACTGCGCCATTTCTGCAAGGAATGATTGACATCCACTGTTGGCGCGTAAACTGTGGGCGGAGTTGTAAAAAGCCCACGAGTTGCGTGACTGGAGGAACCAGTGGGAGGAGTCTTCCTGGTTTCTTTTCCCTGCACGAGGCACCACGTGAGTGTGTCGTAGGAGAAAGAGGAAGTAGGTTGTGTTCTGTTGCGGAAGAAGAGGAAAAGAGAAAATGTTCTGAGTGCCAGGGACATCGTCCATTATGGGAACCAGGATGCCTTTGGTGGGAAATCCCACAAGTGTGAGACTGCCTGGGACTGTATTGACGGATACGGGAATTCCTGTGTTACCGCAGGGGCGTTTTGTCCTGCACATGTCAGGAGACGTCGGGGCCCCTGGAATGCTCTGCGGAAAGTCCGAGGGACTGGTCGCAAGTCCCGGACATTTGTTCATTGCCTGCGATGTTGGGAGTATTTGTGCAAGGTGGAACAACCCATCGTGCCGCCTAGGGTGTAACGCATGGACTGGACCACGGGCGTTGCCACCGAAGAGTCTACTGTCTACGCTCCTGTGGTGAGGCCTACAACCTCTACATTGTCTGCTGCTGTCAGTGTCCCGGAGGGAGATACTGTCACTATTGTTGCCGGAGGAACTACTCCAGATGTCATGGACACAACTTCCTCTGCTGTAACCACCACTACCATGCCTGCCTCAAAGAGAGTGGGCTATGTCAAGGCCTCCTGCGGCCACAGTAGAGAACCATCCCAGACTTTACCCGGATCGGATCAGAGGAAGGAGATCGTTCCCGAGAAGTCCACCACAGTTACCCGTGAGAAATCTGGGGAAATTGTGTTAAGTGGGACTGTACATAATTACTTGCCAGCGAAGGAGTTCTGGGATTTGGAGATAGATTCCCTCTCCGATGCAGGGGATGATGATCTGTTTGAGACTTTGTCCCAGTAGATGTGGGAAAATGCAGATGATGTGCCTGCAACTTACAGTGTCTCCAGCTGGTTAGCCCTTGATTCGGGGAGTGCATCGCCTTGGGCGGGAACCCCTACTACTATAGATTTGACTTTGCCAAAACCTGTCAATTTAACTGAACCTAAGAAAGCGACTTTTGCAATGGTGTGCAAATCACCAAATTCCTGTGTGCCTCCTGGGGATGGAAGTGTTTGAGCTATGCCCAGGCTCGAACGGTCCCAGCGGCTGCTGAATAAGCGCGTGGCAACAGAATATGGACTGGAGTTCCCCTACGTTCCTAAAGAGATTAGGTAAGAAATTGAGGAAAATTCGAGGGGACTGGTATGCAAGTAATGTATGGGACTATCTAAAGGTGCCTTAAACTTTCCGGAAGAAAGTATGTTCCCCTGATATGTACGAGCGGTTCACTGGATGTCTCCAGCATTGGAGCTTTGGGAGACATATTTACTCAGACAAAGTTGTTATTTGCCGGCCGGGAAGGGACAATGTTGTCTACTTCATCACTACGGTGGACGCTCAGGGGAAAAACACTGACTTTGCCTGACCCAAGATTCTATTGGTAGAATAAGTAGTAATAACTAACGAATATCAGAACTTCTTGGCTCAAAATTGTTTTTTGTTTTTTTTTAAATACTGTGGGGTTAGCTAGGTAGAGTTCATTTTCCTAAGGCCGCGTACACACGGGCGGATTGTCTGCCCAACTAAGTTCGTCAGACAATCCGACAGACAGTCCGTTCAAAATTTGAATGAATGGACTTGACCACACACGATGAGCAGACAGTCCGCTGAAAGCGTGCGTGATGACGTGTACAGCACGTACGACGGGACTAGAAAAACGACGTCCTATACACTGCAATGCAACCTTCGGCCGTGTAAATCCTTTCTGAGCATGCGCCATACTTAGTCCGTCCAACTTGCCTACACACGAGCGGACTGTCCGCTGAAACCAAGTTTGGACGGACAAAACCAAGTTTGAACGGACAAAATTACGGAAATTCCGTAAGACTTTGTTCGTCAGACAGTCCGCTGAAAAAGTCCGCTGAAGCCCACACACGAGCGGATTGTCCGCTGAAACACGGTTCAGCGGACTAAGTTGGACAGACAATCCGCCCGTGTGTACGCGGCCTAAGAAAGCTCCGTGTCAAGGTCATCCACGGGCCACAGCACTTGTTTTAAAGAAGGACTTGCATTTCATTACTCTTACCACTAGGTGGTGTGGGTCTGCACAAAAAAGTTTGGTCTCTTGCAAGCTAGCATGTAAATTTTCAGCCTTAAGGAGAGAGAGTCACATTGTCTGATGAGGATGAGACTCTGTCTTCTAGAAATAGAAGAAGTGTCAGTTTCTGCATTTATTTGGGCCATCTACCACGGGAAACCCTAGACAGAGACGAGGTCAAGAAGGTAACGGTAAGCCCAATAAAATCAGCAGCTCCTTCGGGGGTCAGTATTATATATATATATATATATATATATATATATATATATATATATATATAATTATACTGTATTCAGTTTAGCTAGATTCCTTCCTGTGTACTGTTTTCTTTGCACAGTGTGCACTTAAAGCTACCCCATTTGCTGGTGCTCCTCTGATCCTATACCACAGGAAGGCAGCTGCAGTAATTAGAGTTAGTGTACTGAATACTCTGCACAGTGTGCACATAAAGCTACCCCAATTGCTGGTGCTCTTCTGATCCTATACCACAGGAAGGCAGCTACAGTAATTACAGTTGGTGTACTGTGTACTCTGCACAGTGTGCAGATAAAGCAACCCCAATTGCTGGTGTTCTTCTGATCCTATACCGGAGGCAGCTGCAGTAATTACAGTTGGTGTACTGTGTACTCTGCACAGTGTGCACTTAAAGCTACCCAAATAGCTGGTGTTCTTCTGATCCTATACCGCAGGCAGCTGCAGTAATTACAGTTGGGGTACTGTGTACTCTGCACAGTGTACACTTAAAGCTACCCCAACTGCTGGTGTTCTTCTGATCCTATACCGCAGGCAGCTGTAGTAATTAGTTGGTGTACGGTGTACTCTGCACAGTGTGCACATAAAGCTAGTCCAATTGCTGGTGTTCTACTGATCCTATACCACAGGCAGCTGCAGTAATTACAGTTGGTGTATTCAGCACAGTGTGCATTTAAAGCTACCCAAATTGCTTGTGTTCTTCTGATCCTATACCACAGGCAACTGCAGTAATTACAGTTGGTGCACTGTGTACTCGGCACAGTGTGCACTTAAAGCTACCCCAATTGCTGGTATTCTTCTGATCCTATACCACAGGCAGCTGTAGTAATTACACTTGGTGTATTGTGTACTTAGCACAGTGTGCACATAAAGCTACCCCAATTGCTGGTGTTCTTCTGATCCTATACCACTGGCAGCTGCAGTAATTACAGTTGGTGTACTGTGTACTCGGCACAGTGTGCACGTAAAACTACCCCAATTGCTGGTGTTCTCATACTAATAATACTACAGGCCAGCAGTTTATTCTGCTAGCTGCAGTATAATCCGTATATATACGTCCCAGCTTTGTGCAGCTACATATCCCTGCAGGCCATTAGTATGAATGGTAGGCCAACAAGGAGAGGCAGATAGTCAAGAGCCAATAAAAGAGGGCAAGCAGTCTCTGTGTCTAGAGGCAACAGTGCTGGTTGTGGACACGGTGCATCCTTATCAGCATGTGGCCACGGGACACGCTTGTCCTTTTTTTGGCAGATGGCCATGTTGAGCTGCAACATGCCGAAGACATGGTAGAATGGATGACCAAGCAGTCCTTGTCCTCCTCATCCTTTGTCACCCAGGCTCAGGGTACTTTGTCTGGCAAAGCAGCTGCCAACACGGCCTCTTCCCTTGGCTCAATAGCATCAGTCACTCCTTCCCTAGCCCCACCATTTCCTCCTGAGGAGTCCCCCAAACAGTTTGAGCACAGTGTTGGGTACATGCTCCAGGAGGATACCCAGTATTTTTAAGGCTCTGATGATGATACCCAGCTAGAGGAAGGCAGTAACGTGAGCCTTGAGCGAGGGGGTGCCCAAGAAGGACAGCAATCTGGCAGTCGTGTTCCCCCGGCTGCAGCATACTGCCAGGTTTGCTCCAGTGATGAGGAGGGAGGGGATGATGAGGTCACTGACTCCATGTGGGTGCCAGATAGGAGAGAGGAGGAGGCACATCTCCAATGAGGAAGCTTAAGGGCAGCACATCGATTGCATCACACTGCAGAGCTCTGCATGTGCAGGGCGCTACCTCTGCGCGTTATTCCAAAAAGTTCTTTGGTGTGGGCCTTTTTTGAGACAAGTGCATCAGATCGCACCACTGCTATTTGCAACATATGTCTCAGCGTATCTCGCGTGGCCAAAACATCAGCCGCTTGGGCACCACATGCTTGACCAGACATATGTCGACCTGCCATGCAGTTCATTGGCAAGCGTACCTAAAAGACCCACACCAAAGAACAAAGATGACCTCTCCTTGCTCCTCATCAGCTGGGATCTCCAACCCCACTATACCTTCAGTCCTCTCTGAAACCTGCACTGAGAGGAATGAAGGTGTAGAATTAGGTGTGTCACAGCCAAGTACTTGCGGGCAATCTGCTATCGGTACACCGGCGACCGATTGTACCAGGAAAATTTCCCTGCCCCAGCTGCTGCACCACTGAAAGAAGTTCACTCCCAGCCATCCACATGCCCAGCGGTTTAATGCTAGCTTGACTAAATTACTAGCACTTCAACTGCTGCCTTTTCAGTTGGTAGACTCTGCCCCTTCCGTGAGTTTGTGTAATGTGCGGTTCCTCAGTGGTAGGTTCCCAAGTGCCCCTTTTTTGCACAGAAGGCGATTCCGGCTCTCTACCGGCATGTGGAAGGCAATGTCTTGACCTTGCTGGACAGGGTGGTCAGCGGTAAGGCTTGGACAGGGATGTTAACTATCTTTCACGGTGCATTGGGTGACTCTGCTGGCAACTGCGAACAAGCAGGACAAGGGGCAGTATTGTTGAAGGTTGTTCGCTACCACGCCTCCAAAATGCTACTACTGGTTATTCTGACACACCTCTCTCCTCCACCCCCTCCTTTTCTTCTTCCTCCATGGCCTCTTCCTGTGCTTTGTCCTCTGAACCAGCGGTGCTCCATAGGCGATCAAGGGGCTACGCAAGTACGCAGGCAAAAATATGCCATGTCGTGCTTGCGCTGGTGTGCTTGGGGGACAGGAGCCACACTGGGGCAGATATTCTGTCGGCTCTGCCAGGTGACAGGTTTCTCAAGTGATATATTAGGTGACACTATAGTATCTGGCACCTCATCCCTATTGAATAGAAAGTAGCAGCAAGAGCATGGTTGGGGTTATAACAGTGCCCAAGATTGAAAATAATAAATTTTGTATAAAAACAGAAAGTTTATTCATAAAATAACAACATATATTGGGTTCAATAAAAAATCATAGTATGATACAAATCACATTGAATCACTGGTGTCCATATACAGAAGGTGATCAGTACTTGGTGTTATATCCCATATGTTTCGCAAACATTGGCTTCTTCAGGGGATTTCTTAAAGCGGAGTTCCGACGTTTTTTTTCTTTTTATTCATGAAATAACAGCATAATCAGAGTATAATACAAATCACATTGAATCACTGGTGTCCTTGTATAAAAGGTGATCAGTACTTGGTATTATATCCTAACATGTTTCATCAACATTGGCTTCTTCAGGGGATTTCTTAAGGACCACAAATTCTCTTAAAGCTCTATTAAGGATATAATCAATAATTGTTCATACATTTACAACGCATTCAATATATACATATCATGGAATTTTCTGTCCATCAAACTCACTCAGAGAGACATCAAGGACTGGAGGTCACCAAGCAAGTCCACAAATTTGGAGGGAAGGCTGTGTGCAATCACAGGGGGTACATGGGGACCAGGCTACGGGAATATAATAGGCAAAATTACTTACAAAATCACATAAGGTGCTGGACAGACAACACATGTCCAATTAAGGGCTAACATAGCCTCCACTATACTTACAAGACTCTGATATAGACACAGATTAATGCAGGGCTCAAAATAACCAAACGTATGTGAGAGAGCACCATGCAGTGAACAAGCCTGACTGCTTCACAGTTTTGATGTTTCTACTATCAGTCTACTAAGGAATCCGATAAAGCATTGCAAAAATAATCAGGTTCCTAGTGTAGCCACATTTAAAAATACTGATAAGCATTACTGAATTTGAAAATGCATTTTTTTATTTGAAAAATGCTTTAAATTCAATTGAATACATAATGTATCTCTAAATGTAATATGTGGGTTAATTTTTTTTAGAAAATACAAAGAGCTAGCATTGGATTGGAAATTACCTTTCTCCTTACTTTGGTCCTCAGAAAGAAGATAAGCAGAGATATTCTTTAACTATTATTTTCCACTGGACATAGAACCCGTTTTCATTGCCATTAGAGCAAACCTAATCAAAACTTTGGTGAACTGGAGAGAAGGGTAGCCTAATATACTAAAGATGTACCCTCTCTCTACCCCCATCACATATTCAGGGCTCCCATTCCATTGGACCTAATTTCAATTCCTAACCATAGCAATGTGTGAACTGGTTCAGATATGTAAAAACAGTGGGTTAAAGAAGAACTAAAGGATTTATTTTTCAAATTGGATTATAAGAGATTATAAAACACATAATCCCTGTCATATTTTTTTGTCTCCCCAGATTTTCCTTAACTCCTTGTGCAATGATCCAAAACAGGAAGTGAGAGGAAATCCCTCCAAAGTGAGGGAGAATTTAGCTGTAGGCAGGGGTCACAGATGTGAAAACTGTACATATTTCGGGTGGGCAGTCTATCTATTTATATCTACAATTATCACTATCTCATCTACACTTGATCCAGTACTTACACTCCTTTGTGTGGGAATTGAACACGTTGTAGTCACCGTATCCTTCTCACCTATATGATAATAGCAGCCAGATCATTCATTATGAGATTTTGAAAATAAAATATCATCTCCAATTTGTACTCTGTTACAAACCCTGCCTAATTTGAGTTCCTATTTGCTTGAGCCTATTGTAAAGGATCAATTTTACAGAAAAAACGGTCTTGCTGGCTACCACACAGTGAATTTACAGGTTTGACCTAATGGCCTGATCTTGCATCCATTATGACCATCTTTTTTTCCATTTGTTCTTTCTATTCTGTAATTAACAGTAGGCTTGTCCTTACAATACCCCCCCCCCTCACCTCCCCTCACCTATCTTACCCTTTGCCCCTCTCTCCTTCCTTCCTTACCCTCTCTACCCTATTCCACATGTTTACCAAACACAATATCTCACTGCAATCAATGCTAACCATGCTTGAGTGTAACTATAGAGAACGCAAGACCATATAATGAATACTGAATTAGTCTTAGGCCGCGTACACACGGGCGGACTGTTCGCCCAACTAAGTTCGTCAGACAATCCGACAAACAGTCCGTTCAAAATTTGCATGAACGGACTTGACCACACACGATGAGCAGACAGTCCTCTGAAAGCGTGCGCGATGACGTGAACGGCACGTACGACGGGACGAGAAATTCGACGTCCAATACACTGCAATGCAACCTTCGCCGTGTAAATCCTTTCTGAGCATGCGCCAAACTTAGTCTGTCGAACTAGCCTACACACGAGCGGACTGTCCGCTGAAACCAAGTTTGGACGGACTGTCTTACGGAAATTCCGTAAGACTTTGTTCGTCAGACTGTCCGCTGAAACAGTCCGCTGAAGCCCACACACGAGCGGATTGTCCGCTGAAACACTGTTCAGCGGACTAAGTTGGGCGAACAGTCCGCCCGTGTGTACGCGGCCTTATTCTCTTATTTTTTGTTTTATATCATGGTACACTTTGTAACCACAGTGCCTTATGTGTTTGGATTATATAAAAAAGTTGTATAAAAATGTATAGTTAAAATAAATAAGGTAAATAGTGTATATAGTAATTAGACTTTGATATTTTTAAATAAAGGTTTTAATGCTGCTTTTTTTGTCATTTTTGTCAAGTTTAAATTTTATTACTTAACTTTTTCTTTTTGAGTTACCATCCTTCTTTTAATTAGTAGAAGCGATGCTAGCAAACACGCTGTACATGTGTATTTGTTCCAATAAAGAAGTATAGATTTACATAACAGGTGTACAAGCTGTGAACTCATTCATAACTGTGCTGGTGGAAGCACTGTCAAGATATAAAAGAGAAATATATGTCACAAGGATAAATGTATGTACAAATATGCAGGTGGACAGACAAGCTAAAAATGCACAAACTAGGCAGACAGACAAACAGACATAAATGGGGTAATGTGTGCATGCAAATACATAAATACAGAACAAGATGCCTGAATATCTAGATAAGCAGAAAAGATAAACATACAGATACATTCTCTAAAAACTGAACACATAGTAAAAAAATCTGAATGCATTACAGATAGAAAAATGCATGGATAGACCTAGAATTCAAGATGTTTACTGAAGGGAGGAGCTGGAGTGTGATCTGAGTGCTCTGGATGGAACTGTTACCACTTCTGGCTCTGACTGCACTATATAGGGGTAAAAGTCAGAGTTGTACATTACACTGCAGCCTAGACACATACTGCAGGGCACATTTCATTCACATGGATATATTTTTACAGTGCATGTCAAAAAAAAATTTGGCCAGAGTTTAGCTTGCAGGTACGTATGCTTTTATTACAGAATTTTTTTTTTTTAAAAGTGCTTTGGGACTCTCTAAGGTATGGGGAAAGGGTGGTTCATCTGTTCATAAAGTAACAATTGTAAAGGACCTATAAAGCAGTACAAATATCACAAACATGTACAGAAAGAATATTTGCAACAGCAAACAGGAAATCTTAGGCAACAACGAAAGAGTAAAATAATAAAATGATATAGGAGTGGTCCAATAATTGGAAATCAAGTCACAATTCTATGCCTTGCAGTTTAAAGTAGACCTACTTTAAATGCAATCACTAATATCTCAAAGATTTACCAAGTAAATTTAATTTTAGCTGTTTTCAATGTTATGATATATGCTGTTTTTTTTTTTTTTGGTTTTCAAAAAAGTTTATTAAAGCAATAAACAGAAGACAGTGTCCTCAACAGAATAAGATGACATCCACATGGTAAAGAGTTGGAATGCAAGAGTACAAAAAACTGGTAGACAAATTACACAACTTCAAGTACTATACAGTGCACGATGACATTGATACAACTCTTACCTCATTATAAAGTTGGTGAGAGAAAAAAAAGAAAAAGCGATGTCATGGTATGCATTTGTGTAATGTTTCATAAAAAAAAGAACCAGGTAAGAAAAAAAAGGGGAAAATAAAAGCAAATAACCAGAGACATGAGGTGTGGTCAAGTTTGTAATCTAAATAGAAACCAGGGATTCCACTTCAAGTCATATATATGAGTCGTGTCCTGCAGTGTATGAAATATCTTTTCCGTAATCATCACCTGATCTGTTCGTGAGAGAACCTGAGATAATGGGACCAACTGGGACTTCCAATGTAATGTTATCGTCCATAGCATAGATACACAAATAGAATGCACCAGCCTGACCAGAGGTTTAGGAACATCCGGAAGGGTTTGGAAGAGAAGGCAGTGTTGATAGGTTAGGGATAATGTGCGACCAGCTAGTCTATCTAAGATTTTTAACACCTCCTGCCAGGCTGGGCGGATTCGCTCACAGTCCCAGAAGGTGTGGATGAAGGTGCCCAGATGATTGCAGCCTCTAAAGCAGTTAGGGGAAATATGAGCAAACATTTTGTGTAAACGAACCGGGGTGTAATACCATCTGGTCATAACCTTAATGGCTGTTTCCCTAATGGTTAGGGATCTGGTACACTTACACATGTTATTCCAACCTTCCTCCCAATCTATAACATCGGTTCCCAATTCCAGTTCACTTTCCCACTGTGACCTGTATTTCAGTGTGTGAGAATCCGTCACTCCTTCCAGGGCTTTGTAAATCAGGGAAATCAGCCCCTTTTGGCGTGGATAGTTGAAGCATAGGTCCTCAAAAAGGTTAATCTGGTCTGAGTGCTGGACCCTGTAGTGGGAGAGGAAGAAGTGACGGATTTGCAGGTATCTGTAAAGTTCGGTGTCAGGGATTTGGTGTTGGGTCTGTAATGTTAAGAAAGGGATAAAAGCAGAACCCTTCACAAAATCTCTTAGTTGGGTAAGCTTGCAGTGAACCCACAATTGGAACAACTCAGGATGAAGGTATGCTGGGGGGAATCTCGGGTCGTCCCAAGTAAGAGGCGCCCATAGAGCTTTCAGCGGTAAGATTTACGTGTTTTTGTAGCGGTGCCACAACTGCAGACCATCTGCTACTATGCCATTCATTGTATTTAGTATCGTGTACGGTTGGTAAGTAGACCACATAAGCCCAGGGAGGTAAAAGGGAGTTATTGAGTCATTTTCAAATCGTACCCAGGGGACTTTTGGGTTAAGGATCGACCATTGTGCTTGCTGCGTGAATCTACATGCTAGGTAATATAACCAAATTTGGGGGACACCTAGACCACCACGCCTCATAGAACGGTATAAGACAATCTTAGAAAATCTGGGAGACTTATCATTCCAGATAAATCTATTAAAATGGGATTGGAGGTTGTTTAGAAAGGATTTAGAAAGTTTGATTGGTAGGGAGCGAAACAAATATAACAGTCTGGGGAGAATAACCATTTTGAGGGCCGTGATCCTACCTATAAAGGGGATATGCAGGGGAAGCCAGTTTTTGAGTTTTTGTTTCAATTTCAAAATCAGCGGGGGATAATTAACCTTAAAGAGTTTTGCTGTTTTTTTTTTAAACTAATGTCTGGTGGTTCTACCATGCAAGTCCTTGTTCTGCAACTTCCTGTTATGGGGTGACAATTGTTTTCCAACCATGCTCCTGTGTTGATTGGCCTAGGTGCCATATACCAATCACTGCGATCATATGATCACAAGTAAATGACTGTCATGAATGGCTTTCATTCATGACAGCATTGCTTACTATTGTAATATCTGTGATTGGTCACAGCGATCACTATGGTGATCACTGTGACAGACTATGGCTATCACATGGTACAGAGCTGCTGTGATTGGCCCTGTACCATGTGATAGCTGTAGCCAGTCACAGCAATCCCAATAGTAAACAGCAATGAAAGTCATTCATCACTGTAAAAATAATAATAGTGTAAAAAGAAAATCCTGGTCACCTTCCCAGAGTAGTATCACTATGGGGTATCACTATGGTGTGGGAATGGTGCATGCTGTGATGTCACATCCGCCGTTTTTTTTTACTATATGTTCAGTTTTTAGAGAATGGATCTATGTTTTTCTTTTCTGCTTATCTAGATATTCAGACTTTACGGCATAAAGTGTCATGTCAGGATACCCATGTCTTCTGATGGTATATAAGGGGACTTCCCCTTATGTACACAGGAGTGTTTGCTGAGGACGTTAGTGCGCCATTGCTGTGATCCACATAGCTAGTTTAATATGAGGCTTGCTGTCATTTGGATAGATGAGTACTCTGTTGATTGTTTGATATGTGGACTAATTTTATCTTATATCCTCTGATATAGGGTATGTTATGGAACTGTTATGCAATCTACCCATATGCCCTTTCAGTTGTCTATTTTTATAGAGTGCATTCATTGGGATCCTCTTGCTCAGTTTATGGACCTGATCTACCCCTGTTTTTTTGGTATAACATGGGACATTCTCATGTGGGCACTATTGAGGTTGTGGACTGTTCTTTTTTAGGGTAGGTTTATATCTGGATGGTTGTATTTAAAAATATGGCACCTACTGGAATTATGGTTTACCATCATTTGTTTATTGGTTGGTTAGTCCTCTAGGTTGTCATCCTCTTACCCCTTATGCTTTATATTGACTTTCTGCTTCATATTGCCAGTGCTGTTGGTGTTTTGATTTGTTGTACATTAGTTACTGAGGTGAGTTCAAAGTCCTGCCTGTGTCTATATTGCTCACTACTTTTTGTTCTTTGGGCCGTTTGGGAGATATATATATATATATATATATATATATATATTATATATATATATATATAATATATATATATACACATTTTTATTTTTATTATTTTCTGGAAGGGTTCAGTTGTTTTATGGCATTTTGATAGGTTGATGTGTTCAGCTTTATATAAATAATATGAAAGGTCCTTTTTTTTTCTCAAGTCGTCTTCCAGGATGGCACCCTGAGAGATGACTGGTCCCACCTGACAGGAAACACAATCAACAAAGGTTAAAACCCCTGCCCCTCCCTGTGCTCAGTTCTTAATTGTGTTTCCCAGAGAAAGACCTGGGGCTGGTGGTCTTCCCCTGGGAGCCGGACCACAAGCTTGTGAAGCTTTTTGGATATCTTTCCTTCCTGGGGGGTTTTCCTTTCTCTCGGGGGGCAGCAGATTTGGATAAGCCCCCTGATTACTGAGGGATCCTGGGTACAGTGGAGTACCCAGAACTTCAGGGACCACTTTTCTGCTCCATCCATCTTACCTGATCGTCCATTTCTGTCCCATGGGGAATGTCAGAATCTACAGTGGTGGCTCTCACAGTGTTCCCCCAACTCCTGGAGGCTCTTGCTGGGTTGCATGGGCGGCTGGCAGTAAGGAGATTGTGACTGTCTGCAGTTTTTCTACAGAGGAGTGAGAGCCCAATACCATCTATCCAGCGTTTGGAAGAGGAATGATGTGGCTTCCGGGTTTCAAGAAAATGTCGGCGGCATTTTTTGTCCAGAAGTGGAGGTCTGGCTGGCAGAGGAACAGGCGTCTACACCCTGCTTTCGCCAGTCTGGTCAATATCTACTCACTTAAAGACTTAAGCGTTGTGGTGGAAGGAGCGATTGAAGAGGTCCGCAGCAGCTACAGCTGTGGAGGAGACCACAGGGGGTGAGTCGAAGTAGCTGGCAGGTGCTATGATGGGGGAGAGGACTCCAACTCTTATCCCTGTGAGACAAAGCTTTGAGCTTATTGTAAGCTACCTTGTGGGTCTTTTTAAAGGAGAGGACGTCACTGCCCAGGGGGTTGCCAGCCATCCTATAAAGACTGCTTCCCGGTCTAAAAGATGCGGGTACTATAATGATCATTTACCATAGGACCAATCTAAGCCCTTTTGCTACAAACTTATTTTTTTAACTTTTTACTTAGCTGTCAGCGGGGAAGCCAATTGACAGCTGATGACTCATCGGTTGTTAATTATGCCATGGCTGGCTTCCTAACCAACCAGCTTATACTGTGCCCTGATTGGACAAAGCTTTGCCAAATCAGGGCGCAAAATGTACTGTGCAGAAAGACCACCTGCCGAAGACAACTTGCAAATTCCGTTGTTCCCCGTAGGGGCGAACAGCCAATGTTCAGCCCGAATTGATGCTCATGCCAAACCGTTCCCCCAACCCTATGCAAAAAAAAAACTTTCTGCACATGGTGTAAACAATAATCAGCTTATAGAAAAAACTATGTCTACTAGAAAAATGTTTCCATTCATGGGCAAGCTCACATTTGATATTAATGATAACGAACAGACTTTAATTTATATATTAATGAGTGCATACAAACTCCATTGTAAGACAAGACATTTAAAAACTGGTTTAGATAAACCTAAGTGCATTATAAGGGAAATGTTATATCAGGTGAACAAAAGGAATGAGTCATATTTGACTAATCAAAGTGGTAAAAGGCAGACAGGGTGAGTCAAATGAACTCCTAACAATTTTAGACTGTAAGACAGAACTCTGGGTCTTTTTAAGGTTCCTAGCTTAAACTGTAAATGCAAGTATTCAATAACAACTCCTAAATGTGATTTTAAATTGTATCTAGACCAGTTTTTGTAGGAAATGGCTGCACTGTAATCCAACCAGTTGGGATGTCCATTACTACTGTACTTTGAAGGTTTAGAAGAGAAAATAGGGTTCTAAGGGGTTATTTAGGTGTGTGCCAACTGTAGTTTTTTTTTACCCTGAGGAAGGTGAACTGCAGTTTACTGAAATATTTGTTTTGTGATAACATACAGCTTTTTCCTTTCTCATGTTAACAAGTCCTATAAGTAAGTTTTCTTGTGCAAAATTTCAGAGACTGTACAGTAGGGGTGCAACGGATCAAAAAACTCATGGTTCGGTTCGTTCTTACTTGAGTTGCTGTACTTTCTATCATCTCAAACCAGTCTGCCCATTCTCCTTTGACATCAAAAAGGCATTTTTGTCCACACAAGCACCGTTCACTGAAAATGTTATTTTTTTCAGACTATTCTCTATAAACCCTAGAGATGGCTGTTCGTGAAAATCCCAGTAGATCATCAGTATTTTTAAGTACTCAGACCAGCCCATCTGACACCAACAACCATGCCACATTCAAAGTCACTTAAATTCCCTTTCTTCCCCATTTTGATGCTCGATTTAAACTTCAAGTCGTATTCACCACGTCTAAATGTTTAACCACTTAAGGCCCGCCGCATGGCAATGTACGTCGGTGCAATGGCACCGACAGGCACAAGCACATACATGTACGTGCTCGCCTTCTAGCGGGTGGGGGGTCCGATCGGACCCCCTCCCGCTGGATGCGGCGGTCCGTTTCGCTGCAGGAGCGATCCGGGATGAGGGGATGGCCGTTGGTTTCTGGCCATCCCCTCTCAATCGCTCCTGGCGAATGAGAAGCTTCCTCCCACTGTGTATAGTAAACACAGGCAGGGAGGAAGTGATGTCATTCTCCTCGGAGCGGTCTTATTGACCGGACTACGAGGAGAAGACACAGTAAGTCTGCACCAAACACTACACTAACACATAGGCACACACAGGCACACAACCCCCCCCCCCCCCGATCACCCCCCGATCCCCCCCCCCAGTCACAGTGTCACTGATTGCATTGATCATTTATTTACTGATCACTGCATTCAGTGTCAGTTGTGACAGTAAAAACTGTCAGGGCAGTTAGTGTTAGGTCCAGGGTAGCCCCCTACCACCCCCTAATAAAGGTTTAACCCCCTGATTGCCCCTAGAGTTAACCCTTTCACCCCCTTTTGCCAGTGTCACTAAGCGATCATTTTTCTGATCGCGGCATTAGTGTCGCTAGTGTCGCTAGGTAGCTAGTTATCTTTTTAGGTTCACCGCCAGGTTTTTATAGCGCCAGGTACCCCGATATACTACCCATTAATGGTTTTAACCCCCTGATTGCCCCTAGTTAACCCTTTCACCCCCTTTTGCCAGTGTCACTAAGCGATCATTTTTCTGATCGCTGCATTAGTGTCACTGGTGCCGCTAAGTAGCTAGTTATTTTTTTAGGTTCACCGCCAGGTTTTTATAGCGCTAGGTACCCCCATATACTACCCAATAATGGTTTTAACCCCCTGATTGCCCCTAGTTAACCCTTTCACCCCCTTTTGCCAGTATCACTAAGCAAACTTTTTTTGATCGCTGCATTAGTGTCACTGATGCCGCTAGTTAGTTAGTTATTTTTTTAGGTTCACCGCCAGGTTTTTATAGCGCTAGGTACCCCGATATACTACCCAATAATGGTTTTAACCCCCTGATTGCCCCTAGTTAACCCTTTCACCCCCTTTTGCCAGTGTCACTAAGCGATCATTTTTCTGATCGCTGCATTAGTGTCACTAGTGTCACTAGGTAGCTAGTTATTTCTTTAGGTTCACCGCCAGGTTTTTATAGCGCTAGGTACCCCCATATACAACCTAATAATGGTTTTAACCCCCTGATTGCCCCTAGTTAACCCTTTCACCAGCGATCACTGTATAAGTGTCACTGGTGACGCTGGTTAGACAGTTAGTTATTTAGGTTCCCCGTCAGGTTTTTATATAGCGCCAGGGACCCCCATATACTACCTAATAAAAATTTGAACCCCCTGATTGCCCCTAGTTAACCCTTTCACCGGTGATAACCGTATAAGTGTTACGGGTGACTCTGGTTAGTTTGCTTTTTATAGCATCAGGTCAACCGCCATTTATTACCCAATAAAGGTTTAACCCCCTGATCACCCGGCGGGTGATATCAATTAGGTTTTAGGGTCAGGGTCTGCGTAGCCCCAGGCAGAGCTAGGTTAGTGCCAGTACCGCTAACACCCACGCGCAAAGCATAAACCTCCCGTAGTGGTATAGAATCTGAACAAATCAATATCTGATCTGATCAGATCTATACTAGCGTCCCCAGCAGTTAGGGTTCCAAAAAAACGCATTGTTAGCAGGATCAGCCCAGATACCTGCTAGCACCTGCGTTTTGCCCCTCCATCCAGCCCACCCAAGTGCAGTATCGATCGATCACTGTTACTTACAAAACACTAAACACATAATCGCAGAGTCAGGCCTGATCCCTGCGATTGCTAACAGTTTTTTTTCGTAGCGTTTTATATTTAAATCCGGAAGGCAGTGCTTGGTTTTCGGGGTCCCGTAGGCAAGGCTCCCAAAAAGTCCCCCACATGTGGTATCCCCGTACTCAGGAGAAGCAGCAGAATTTATTTTGGGGTGTAATTTGCCCATAGCATGTGTGAGCAATATATCATTTAGTAACAACTTTGTGCAAAAAAAAAATTGTAATATTCCTGCAACTTGTGGCAAAATATAAAATATTTCATGGACTCAACATGCCTCTCAGTAAATAGCTTGGGGTGTCTACTTTCCAAAATGGGGTCATTTGGGGGGGTTTTGTGCTATTTTGGCATTTTATGGCCTTCGAAACTGTGATAGGTAGTGAGGAGTGAAATCAAAAATTTGCACCCTTAGTATTCCTGAAGGCAGTGATTGGATTTTGGGGTGCCGTACGCGGGTAGACTCCCAAAAAGTCCCACATATGTGGTATCCCAGTACTCAGGAGAAGCAGCAGAATATATTTTGGGGTGCAATTCCACATATAACTATGGCATGTGTGAGCAATATATCATTTAGTGACAACTTTTTGTAAACTTTTTTTTTTTTTTGTGTGTCATTATTCAATCACTTGGGACAAAAAAAAATATTCAATGGGCTCAACATGCCCCTCAGCAATTTCTTTGGGGTGTCTACTTTCCAAAACGGGGTCATTTGGGGGGGGGGTTTGTACTGCCCTGCCATTTTAACACCTCAAGAAATGAGATAGGCAGTCGTAAATTAAAAGCTGCGTAAATTCCAGAAAATGTACTCTAGTTTGTAGACACTATAACTTTTGCGCAAACCAATAAATATACGCTCATTGACATTTTTTTTTACTAAAGACATGTGGCTGAATAAATTTTGCCCTAAATGTATGACTAAAATTGAGTTTATTCGATTTTTCTTATAAAAATAAGTGGAAAATATATTTTTTTCTCAAAATTTTCGGTCTTTTTCCATTTATATCGCAAAAAATTAAAATCGCAGAGACAATCAAATACCATCAAAAGAAAGCTCTATTTGTGGGAAGAAAAGGACGCAAATTTAGTTTGGGTACAACATTGAATGACCGCGCAATTACCAGTTAAAGCAGTGCAGTGCGAAATTGTAAAAAGACCTTTGGTCCTTAGGCTGAAAATTGGTCCGGGGCTGAAGTGGTTAAATGCACTGAGTTGCTGCCATGTGGTTGGCTGAGTAGCAATTTGTGTTACAAACCAATTGAACAGGTGTATATATACACATACATACATACATATATACATACACACACACACACGGTACACACACAGACACACACATAAATAAATCTAAACAAACATTTTAAAGTATCTTAAAACATGTTTTCATTAAACACGTATTAATGTAAACAAACACTTTCTTTTTTTAATTTATTAAAACATTCCACAAACCCCTTAGTGATTGAGGGTAAAACAAATGTATGCTTGAACACTATTTTGTTACTTTGTTAGTAAAACTGTACTTATCATTGCAACTACTTTGTGTGTCCAGGTGGATTATATCTTGTTTTTTTTTTTTTGGCCCAAAATAATAGTTTTACTGTACATTTCTTGCTATTATCATAACTTACACCCAAAAGACAACCCAAAATACATTCTTCTGCTCCTGATAATCGCAGCGATACTACATATGTGTATGCTAGTTGTTGTTTATACCCCTAGTACAGCCCAGAAACAACAGTACGCATTTTGTTTTGTTTTTCTTATCCTACCCAAAACATACTGATATTGACAATTACTAACACTGATACAAATGTAAAAAAAAGTTTTTTTAAATCCTGCCCAAAATATACTAGCCCTGACCTTTAACCTTTACTTTGACATTTGACCCTTACCTTGACCCTAATGTTCACCCTGACACTGGCCTAGGTCAAACCTTGATCTAGCTAGTTTTTTCTTTATTGAATTATTTTTTAGCACTAGGGATTGATTTACTAAAAGGAAAAATCTGGTGCAGCTGTACATGGTAGCCAATAAGCTTCTAACTTCAGCCAGTTAAATAAGTCTTTGACAAAAAAAAAAAATGATTTTGCACTCTCCGGTTTTAGAAAATGAACCCCAATGCACTTTTCTCTTCACTCCAGAGAAAAAAAAAAACAAAGGGGCAGGCTGCACAATGACTGACACTGTGATAGCCAATCAGAGGCTATCACAGCAATCAGGTGACCGGGAACCAGGAGTCCCAGGTCCTGATTGTTAGTACAAGACCCAGAGCTCTCGGTAAGACATTATTTTACCAACAATTAAAATTATATTGGACTCTTTTAGTTGGTTTTGGTTAGGCTTTGGTGTTTTTCTGTGGTTTGAAATACTAATAGATACTGTACCCTTTTAAAGGAAGTCTTGCTGTGTGGGAGCTGCCTTGCCAGAGTTATTTTGTCTGACTATACTTGAGGGTCTGAAAGTTCCCAGTACCTCTTTGAGTATGTTGTTCAGGAGGGAAAACAAACACTCTGGAAAAGTGCTCCAAACACTTATCCCCTCCTTAACAGGGCCAGATTAGGAGCATCGCGGGTCCGGTGCTGAGGATTTTGGTGGGCCTTTTTTAGGAATAAATAAAATGAAAAGACAATATTTGTTAAAATAAATTAATTATTAAAACAAATTAAATTAAATAGAGATGGGGTAAGGGCAGGTGAGAGAGAGAAGAGTAAAGGACAGCAGAGAGAGGGTGCCTCTGGGTAGCTTAAAGAGGAAGTAAACCCTTGATTAAAATGTTCTTCTCCCTCCCTTGCTAAGTAAATACATAATGCACTAGTATGCATCGCATGTTAGCCCATTATATTACAATTACCTGCAAACAAAGCCTGTGCAGTCCCCACTGCAGGCCACATCCATCTGCGCTCCTCTTCCTTCTGGGCCCTGGTTCTGTGACAGGCCGAAGCCATGTGATGTCACTCCCGCGCATGCTAGCGGGAGATTGATGGGTGCATGCGCCAATGACATCATCGGCGCAGTATACTGTAAATATCTCCTAAACAGCACACATTTAGGAGATGTTTACAGTACCTATAGGTAAGCCTTATTCTAGGCTTAGTTCTAGGTACAAAGTGTAAAGGGAGGTTTACAACCTCTAAGTAGAGTAGTAATGTGGCTATTGTAGCGTGCCATGGCAAACTGTGGGTGTGTCCACAATGGGGTAAGAGTGGGAGATGCTTAACCACCCTGGCGGTATTCCAGAGTCTGGAAAGGGGTGGAATTTCAAAACCAAAAGCGATAACTCCGAGCAAGACTCGGGATTGCATCACAAGATCAAGGAAGAGTGTGCTCGCCATATCCCCTGGATCCAGCGATGTCCCCCTGCTGTGTGAGCCGCTCATCCTCCGCTCAATGTATCACGGAGCTCCATTTCCTGCGAGCGTTTGTGACGCATGGGGACGGAGAACAGAGCCAAATTCAAAAAGTAAAACACACACATTACATACAGCATAATGTAGTCTTACAGATTACATTGCTGTATGAAATTATTTCACCTCCCTTTTGTCCCTAATGGTCTGCCCAGTGCCCTGCATGCAGTTTTATATTATAAATACTTTTTTTTCTGCCTTGAAACTGGAGATTGTTCATAGCAATCAAAACTGTCCCTTTACATCAAAAATGGTTTTAGACCAGCTAGAAAACAGCGATAATTAATTAGAATCACTTGCAGAATTGAGCGATAGTGATTTGTGGGGAGATCCGTCATCAAATACTGAAAAGTATGAAACACTGCTGTTACTTATGTAGCGGATGACATTTTGGACCAAAATGTCATACTCATGTAAATTTAGTTTTTTGCCTCAGAACAGTAGGGGTTCTGAGGGCTAATTACGTAGGTTGGCCTTGACATCAGTCTGGCCGGGCTGTGTTGGAAGTTCTGCCTGGTCATGTGAGCAGTGAGGTGCACATGACAGGCCAGAACCAGGCCTGGTTGGATGTTTTGAGTATCAACTTTCTTGGAACCAATCAGTGGGAGTACCAGGTCCGCTGGGGAGTCTGGAAAGGGGTACTTAAGATGTGTGGGTCATGTGTTGAGAAGAGAGGAGTTTGTGAGACCCGTGTGGTCTGTTCTGGTTCCAGGACCGGGGTAGCCCCGTGAGGGGTCCCGGTCACGGGGTGTTCAACACCCCGCAACATGTTCCTGCTAGAGGCCCCTGATAGACCTGCCTGGTCTGGGGTAGGGATCCATCTGTTCCCGAGTCTTGGACCCTGCTGGTCCGAGGCGGACCTGTGTCAGCGTTCAAGTCGTTGTGTATCAACCCTGGGAATCCCTAGATTTGGAAGAGCAGGCCAAGAGAAGGTAACTGGTAAGCCCAATAAGTCAAGTTCGCCCTGCAAGGGTTATGGCCGCTACACTTATGATTTTATGCACACTGAAAATAGAGAGCTAGCACTCAAAACTGTAATCTTTTCTCTGTTAACTCTGGACATCCCCCTTCCCCCATCTGCTCACCTTTGCAGTATAAATTAATGGCAGGCTCAGTGACAGTGGCAGACAGGGCATGTTTACATCCCCAATGTCGGCAGCATTCAGCAGTGGTGATGATATACCTAGGTAAATCGTGGGGCATATTCATATTAATGCCGTCTGTACTGGGACAAGGCCATCCAGTGCCCAAGGCAAAGAAGCCAAGCTGCCCCCTCAGCACACACACACACCATAGGGAAAGTGAGATAGGGTTGGCAAATGGGTCTTGGGGTGGGGGGAGGGGGTAAGGTGGGTGTATGAGATGGAAGGTAGGTGCCATGACTTGGCACAAAGGCAGTGTAATGAAACAGGGTGTGGGAGATGGATAGGAGGGAAGTTCTGGAAGTGGTAAAGGATGGGTAGACTGGAGGTAGCATAAGGAGGAGAGAATTGCATTCAGAGGTGCTGTGATCTGTAAAATAAAGTGGTTTGTAGAGAGGCACAATGACCAGCGAGAGGTGGGGGGCAGACACTGTAACTGTGTAGAGAAGGTGAATTGGTATGGGGAGGTTTATGGTGGCCCAGAGTCGCTGTGACTAGGAGAGGGGGTGGACTGTAATGAAAATGGGATGGAGGGAGGTGTTGTGATTATGGGACCTTGTCAATGTTTGCACTAGCTTCCTCCAGAGGTGAATGTTGCTCAGCAGACTCCTGACTCAAAGAGCTCCTCCCAGACTCCTGACTTAAAGAGCTCCTCCCAGACTCCTGACTCAAAGAGCTCCTCCCAGACTCCTGACTCAAAGAGCTCCTCCCAGACTCCTGACTCAAAGAGCTCCCCCCAGACTCCTGACTCAAAGAGCTCCTCCCAAACTCCTGACTCAAAGAGCTCCCTAGGGCTGCTGATCCCACTTTTCACAGAGAATGTCAGCAAATCCACTACTCTCTCCTGCAGTATTTAGTGCTTCTGGTCAGTCTGGACCAGGGTCAGAGCTTGCTGTTGTCCCACCTGCTGTGATATCACTACCTGCATTGTGGCTCAACTGCGGGAAAGGGTTCAGGGTGTGTGTGTGTAGTGGTTTCATTTCTGGAGAGCCAGTGACACTGTGCTGCCAGCTGCCTAAACTGATATCACAATTGCTGTCAGCACACCTTTATCAGGGAGCCTGCTATCAGTAAACGCTATCAAGAAAATGTCTTTGGGCACATAATTCTCCTCCTTCTACAATTTAGCAGTACAATGTAGGGACTGATACTGCAGCAGGCAGCCTGCAGTAGTCAGGGCACCCAATACAGAATGACAGGGCCCCCCTCAGCTCATTGCCCTCTGCTTTGGTTAGCTATGGTATATATAACTATGGTTGGGGTTGGGGGGGGGGGGGGGTTGTTATAGCCGGCAGTACATGGATTGAAATTTGGCCAATTTAGCAGGGATCAGTGTTCAGTGTTGCTGGCTATAGCTGACAGCACTAGTCATTTGGGAAAAACCTGACAGGCTGGTGGCACGCAAGACAATCAATATAGATCAACTTGTGTACAACAAGCTAGCCTGTACATGAATCAAAGTTGGTCCAACTTTGATTCATGTACAGGCTAGCTTGTTGTACACAAGTTGATCTATATTGATTGTCTTGCATGCAACCAGCCTGTCAGGTTTTTCCCAAATGACCAGTGCTGTCAGCTATAGCCAGCAACACTGATCATTGTATTCTGATGGCAGGGAAGGCTCTATAAAAGCACAGCAGCATTGATTGTCTGGATGGGGGAAGCAGCTCTGGTCTGCCTAATGCCGCGTACACACGACAGGACTTAAGTCCGGCAGACTTTCGACAGAGTTCTGACGGAGTTCTGACAGAGTTCTGACGGACTTTCCGAATGAACGGACTTGGCCACACACAATCACACCAAAGTCCGACGGATTCGAACGTGATGACGTATGACTGGACTAGAATAAGGAAGTTCATAGCCAGTAGCCAATAGCTGCCCTAGCGTCGGTTTTAGTCTGTCAGACTAGCACACACACGAGCGGATTTCTGGGTCCGGCAGAGTTCTAGCGGAAAAATTTGAAGCATGTTCCATTTCTAAAGTCTGTCAGACTTTTGCGAATCAAAAGTCCGTTGCAGCCCACACACGATCGAATAGTCTGCCGGAATCATTCCGTCAGACTTTTGATGTTGAAAAGTCCGGTCGTGTGTACGGGGCATTACACTCGCTATAAAAATAATGAATTCATTGGGAAGGAGGAAACTTTGTCTTTGACACAGCTGCTAGCACTTCCGTCCGTTCACACCAGTGGGCATGCGTTATGGTCTATTTGATGAGTGCCCTCTGTTGTGTGCAATTGGTAAAATGCTTTACGTTGTTAAATTTTTTCCTTTTTTTAAATCTAGTCAACGTTAATGAAAGACAATTCATTGCACTTTATGTGGTGTCGTGACGTGCGTTGTGCACAATAAAAATGCAGAGCTGTTTTCTCTGTTAAAAAAAAAAAAAATGTAGACATGTTGCATTTTTTCACAACACACCACAGCTCATGCAGCTCATGCATGAACTGAGCACATACAGAATAATTGCTTTCTCTCTATACTAATAGTGAATCTGAATCCTTCTTCCTAAAGGTAAAAACAAATATGTACAAAGCTTTCCAATATAGTAAGGGAGGAATGCACTTAAAATTTGCTGGAAGATGTTCAGATGTCATGATTTTTTTTTTCTTATATCTTTGCTATGGTGATCATTTATTCTTGCTGCTGTCAACTTTTCAGCTAGAAGATGTTTGCACAAAACACAATTTATTTTGCAGTGTAGATGTAGCACCCTGATGTTTAGGCAGGGTTGCTATTACATTTATTTGCCAAGTGACAGTTGCTTTGGCCAGTGCCGATCCTGACCTCCCTGGGGCCCTAAGCAAAATTATGCTAAGTGACCCTCTACCTGACCCGTGATGCCTTGAGCATAGGTCCCCAGAGAGCCTCCCTACTTACATCAGGGTCCTCAGAGAGCCTACCCCTACATCAGGGTCCTCAGAGAGCCTACCCCTACATCAGGGTCCTCAGAGAGCCTCCCCTTACATCAGGGTCCCCAGAGAGCCTCCCCTTACATCAGGGTCCCCAGAGAGCCTCCCTTTACATCAGGGTCCCCAGAGAGCCTCCCCTTACATCAGGGTCCCCAGAGAGCCTCCCCTTACATCAGTGTCCTCAGAGAGACCCTCCTTACATCAGGGTCCCCAGAGAGACTCTTCCTACATCAGGGTCCCCAGAGAGCCTCCCCTTACATCAGGGTCCCCAGAGAGCCTCCCCTTACATCAGTGTCCTCAGAGAGACCCTCCTTACATCAGGGTCCCCAGAGAGACTCCTCCTACATCAGGGTCCCCAGAGAGCCTCCCCTTACATCAGGGTCCTCAGAGAGCCTCCCCTTACATCAGGGTCCCCAGAGAGCCTCCCCTTACATCAGGGTCCCCAGAAAGCCTCCCCTTACATCAGGGTCCCCAGAGAGCCCCCCTTAAATCCTTACCACACCAATCATTGCAGCCTCACCGTGCCCATCATTGCAGCCTCACCGTGTTAATAATTGGCACCTTCCTGTGCCCATCATTGCAGCCTCACCTTGTTAATAATTGGAACCTTACTGTGCCCATCATTGCAGCCTCACCGTGCCCATCACTGCCACCTCACCATGCCAATCATTGCAGCCTTACCATGCTTATCATTGCAGCCTTGACGTGTTAATAATTTCCGCCTCACCGTGCCCATCATTGCCGCCTCACCATGCCAATCACTGCCACCTCACCATGCCAATCACTGCAGCCTTACCATGCTTATAATTGCAGCTTTATCATGCTTATCATTATAGCCTCACCGTGTTAATAATTGCCACCTCACCATGCCCATCATTGCTGCCTCACCATGCCAATCATTGCGCCCTTACTGTGCCCATCATCATTGCAGCCTAATGGTGCTCATCGTTGCAGTATTACTGTTGCAAGCAATGTAGCTTCACCAGTCAGTGCCAGTGGATTACGTACAGCAGGCATTTCCCGCTATGTCATGGAGCTCAATGTGAAATGTTATGCCGCGCTATGACAAAAGTCCTGCCCTCCTCCTAGACCAGCTCATGTGATAGACAGAACACTGCATCTATCACACAAGCTGGTCTAGGAGGAGAGTGGGATCTTTGTCATAGCGTGGCCAAAAGTTTCAGTCAGCTCTGAGACAGTCTTCCGACTCCCGCTGTGTGACAAGAGGAGGAGGGGGAGGAGGAGATTTGAGCTCCGGGAGCAGAGCCGATCCGCCCTTGGGGGCCCCCCACAGCAGCTGGGCCATATGCAGCTTGCTTAGTGAGCATATAGGGGGGATCGACTCTGGCCTTGGCCAATTGTTAGGAGATCAATTGATTTCGCCCTAATTCTTCTAATTCTTGAATTGCTGCACTTCTCTCTTCTGTCACTAGATGGCTGGGTGTCTGGTGACATTAGATAAGACAAGGGTATTGCAAAGACAGATTAGCAATGAATGAGGTGTCTTAACCACTGGGCAGGGATTTTCTGCTGGGAGAACCTATTTATTATGCTGGAGTTAGGTGATCATGGTCCTGTGCGACAATGACAGTAGGGATGAGCCGAACAAGTTCGTATCAAGAACATGCGAACAGGCAAAAAATTTGTTTGAACACATGAACACCGTTAAAGTCTATGGGAGAACAACATGAATAATCAAAAGTGCTCATTTTAAATGAGTATATGCATGGTATTGTCATAAAAAGTGTTTGGGGACCTGGGTCCTGCCCCAGGGACATGTATCAATGCATAAAAAAGTTTTAAAAAACGTTTGTTTTGGGAGCAGTGATTTTCGACAATACACATAAAAGTTCATTGATGAGAACGGCACGGCATTTCCCCACAACCAAAATCTAAAAAAAAATGGGCAGTGGTTCCCCTAAATTCCATACCAGGCCCTTCAGGTCTGGTATGGATTTTAAGGGGAAGCCCGTGCCAACATTAAAAAAAAAATGGCGTGGGGTCCCCCAAAAAATCCATACCAGACCCTTATCCGAGCACGCAACTTGGCAGGCCACAGGAAAAGAGGGGGGATGAGAGCGCCCCCCTCCTGAACCGTACCAGGCCACATGCCCCGAACATTGGCAGGGTGCTTTGGGGTAGCGCCCCCCCCCAAAGCACTTTGTCCCCATGTTGATGGAGAGAAGGCCATCATCCCCACAACCCTTGCCCGGTGGTTGTGGGGGTCTGTGGGTGGGGGGCTTATCGGAATCTGGAAGCCCCCTTTAACAAGGGACCCCCAGATCCCACCCCCGTGTGAATTGGTAATGGGGTACAAATGTACCCCTACCATTTTACAAAAAAAGTGTAAAAAGTGTTAAAAAACACAAGAGACGGATTTTGACAATTTATTTTAAATTAATTTTATTAATTTCTTCTTCTTTCCACTTCTTCTTCCATCTTCTTTCTTCTGCTCTTCCTTCAGTGTTCTTCTTCTTCCTCCATCTTCTTCTTCTCCATCTTCTCCTTCATCTTCTTCTTCCTCAGCTCTTCTCGTCCCACATCTTGCTCTGGCTTCTTCTCCACTCCGTCCGCACGATCCGCCTCAGTGGGAGTTTTCCTCTATGTGACGCTTCTGTTACTTCTTATATAACGGAGGGCGGGGCCACCCGGTGACCCTGCACCCCTCTGACACACAGAACTTCCCTATGGCTTTCCCCATGATCTCAGAGGGGGGCGGGGTCACCCCGTTTACGTAATTTTGTTTCGGGGTTCCCCTGTGGGGACATTCCATGTAGTTTTTATCAATAACTTTTATGTGTATTGTCGGACCGACAATTCATTATAGCCACGAGTAGTTTTAAATGATTTTTTTTCCTTTAGAAATATCAGTTTGCTGTCAGACTGTTCTAAACAGGAGAAACATGCGCCCCTTTACAAGCATACTATAGACACCCCCAGGTATGAAATTTAAAGGAATATCACACTTTTATTGTTTCACTTTAAGCATTATTAAAATCACTGCTCCTGGAAAAACTGCAGTTTTTAAAACTTTTTTTTGCATTGATACATGTTCCCTGTGGCAGGACCCAGGCCCCCAAACACTTTTTATGACAATAGCATGCATATAAGCCTTTAAAATTAGAACTTTTGATTTCTCCCATAGACTTTTAAAGGGTGTTCCGTGGCTTTCAAATTTGCAGCGAACACCCAAAATTGTTCGCTGTTCAGCAAACTGACGAATAGACAATGTTCGAGTCAAACTCATGTTAGACTCGAACACAAAGACTATCCCTAATTGACGGCTGTCTGCGTGTATGTGTATCATATTGCCCTGCCCTGCTAGGCCAGAAACCTAAGGCCTATCCCAGGGACATCTGGCTGCTAGGCTGAGAGCCTTTCCAGAACTAGTGCAGGGAACCAGTCATGGTCGGAGGCAGAGGGGAAGCTGTCGCCACAAAGGGAACATCTACCTTGCTACTGGAGACCACAGTGAGTGAGCTGAGACCATTACCAGAGCAGACTTCTCGCCAGCCGGGGACAGTGAATAAGTGGGGAAGAATCAGCAAGTGCCAAGTCAGGGACCCAGTGGAACAGCAGAGGTGAGGTTTGTGGAGTGCCAAGTGCCAGGGACCTAACATGTCAGCAGGGGTGAAGCTTGAAGAGTATCTGTAAGTGCCAAGTGCCAGGGACCCAGCAGGGAAGCAGTGGTGACACTTGGGGAAGATACTGAGTGCTACAGTGAAAGAGCTCAGGGGATCCAGTGGCTAGTGGATCTGAAGTCTAGTGAGAGAGACTGGGAGCTCGTTGAGTGAAGACCCACAGTGAGTGAGTGTGGGGTAAAGAGAACTGTTCATGTTGCAGATAGCTGAATAACTTTACCGTTAGTAACAGCTACAATATTGTTGCCATAGGAGACAGCGGTCCTACCTCTACAGAAGTGGTGTCTGGCCGGAGGCCTTCACCTGTATAGTTGTCTACCTATGGAAGTCTTGGAGCCTGCCAATTAACACTGCATCTACCTAAGGGTGTCCTGGCCCTCATCCTCTCTCCTACAGTTCTGTTTAAGAGACAATAAATCTCTTTGCATTCAAAAAGTGTCTGGCGCCCACCTGTTCATCTTGCATTACACCCACCATGCCTTGAAACCCACTCTACACTGAAGGATGTCAGCTGTTCCTAACTCTGGAGGTCACCATTGGGCTTCAGGGGCCCTGTGACTTTGCCACATAGGAAAGTAACAAAAATCACCATTTGTGGCTCACCATCATGTACTGTACAATGCTCATGCTCATAGAACAGATAGATCTGTTGATTGCATGAGAAGTAGACTGGGTATCACTCCTGGGGCACCTCTTTGCTTGTGTGTTCTCCCTCACACACACTGCTGAGATACAGGGGATGGAGCTAGTGTAATTCACTGATGGTACCCTCGGACAATCAGAGTGTGTGGATCCTTTCTCACACTCCCTCCACCAGAAAAAGACAAGTGTGGGTATACAGCAATTGAGACTGTAACTGTAGGGGCAGGAGTTATGAGGAAATGGGCGTTTTGTGAAAGCTGTAGGGGAGGAGCAAGAGCCAACCTCAATGTTGTGCTACACTACAGTGTGTGGAACTCAGCTGGCGCCCCGTGATTTACATTAAAATAAGGCCCGCTATTTACATAGCAATACCGTCTGACGCTAGGCAATTTACATAACAATGCAGCCTGCAATTTACATACTATGGTGTACATACACAGATCAAACAGCATTAACCACTTAAGGACCGCCGCATGCCAATGTACGTCATCACAATGGCATGTACAGGCACAAGCGCGTACATGTACGTGCTTGCCTTCCAGCGGGTGGGGGGTCCGATCGGACCCCTGCCGCTGGATGCGGCGGTCCATTTCGCTTCAGGAGCGATCCGTGATGAGGGGATGGCCGTTGGTTTCTGGCCATCCCCTCTCGATCGCTCCTGGCGAATGAGAAGCTTCCTCCCACTGTGTATAGTAAACACAGGCAGGGAGGAAGTGATGTCATTCTCCTTGGGGCGGTCTTATTGACCGGACTACGAGGAGAAGACACAGTAAGTGTGCACCAACACTACACTGACATGTAGGCACACACAGGCACAGCGTTTGGTAGCATTTACATTTAAATCCGGAAGGCAGTGCTTGGTTTTCGGGGTCCCGTACATGGCTAGGCTCCCAAAAAGTCCCCCACATGTGGTATCCTCGTACTCGGGAGAAGCAGCAAAATTTATTTTGGGGTGTAATTTGACTTATGCCCATAGCATGTGTGAGCAATATATATCATTTAGTGACAACTTTGTGCAAAAAAAAATAAAAATTTTTAATATTCCTGCAACTTGTGGCAAAATATAAAATATTTCATGGACTCAACATGCCTCTCAGTAAATAGCTTGGGGTGTCTAATTTCCAAAATGGGGTCATTTGGGGGGGGTTTGTGCTATTTTGGCATTTTATGGCCTTCGAAACTGTGATAGGTAGTGAGGAGTGAAATCAAAAATTTGCACCCTTAGAAACCCTGAAGGCAGTGATTGGTTTTCGGGGTGCCGTACGCGGCTAGACTCCCAAAAAGTCCCACATATGTGGTATCCCCGTACTCAGAAGAAGCAGCAAAATATATTTTGGGGTGCAATTCCACATATAACTATGGCATGTGTGAGCAATATATAATTTAGTGACAACTTTTTGTAAACTTTTTTTTTTTTGTGTGTCATTATTCAATCACTTGGGACAAAAAAAAAAATATTCAATGGGCTCAACATGCCCTTCAGCAATTTCCTTGGGGTGTCTACTTTCCAAAATGGGGTCATTTGGGGGGGTTTGTACTGCCCTGCCATTTTAGCACCTCAAGAAATGAGATAGGCAGTCGTAAATTAAAAGCTGTGTAAATTCGAGAAAATGTACTCTAGTTTGTAGACGCTATAACTTTAGCGAAAACCAATAAATATACGCTTATTGACATTTTTTTTTACTAAAGACATGTGGCTAAATACATTTTGCCCTAAATGTATGACTAAAATTGAGTTTATTCGATTTTTCTTATAACAAAAAGTAGAAAATATATTTTTTTCTCAAAATTTTCGGTCTTTTTCCATTTATATCGCAAAAAATAAAAATCGCAGAGGCAATCAAATACCATCAAAAGAAAGCTCTATTTGTGGGAAGAAAAGGACGCAAATTTCGTTTGGGTACAACATTGCATGACCGCGCAATTACCAGTTAAAGCAGTGCAGTGCGAAATTGTAAAAAGAACTTAGGCTGAAAATTGGTCCGGGGCTGAAGTGGTTAATGACTTATTGGGCTGGGCCTATCTCAAGGTAAGGTACTGGAGCTACAGCTCCAATAGCCCCTATATTAATCTTTCCCTGCTCCCCAGCCATACTTTTGAACAATGACTTCAGAGAATAATTAGATCAAGCATATATTCAAAACTCAGTGATAGTCCTGGATTTACTGGATTCTTTTAAACAGTACTAAGCAGAAGCAATCAACACGCTGAGCTAGGAGAGTCATTAGAGTCCAGAAAAATATAAACAGTCTAGCTGCAAAACATACTGCCTCTCTGCATAGATAGGTAGTTTGAACCCAGTGCTTTTCTAATGACAACAGCTCCTAAAGCCTGTGCACATGGCCCCACGTGCCCTGCAGCTACACTACACTGCCTGAGTAACCTATAGTAATCTAAACAAAAAAAAAAAAGTGGAACCCTTGTACTCTGCAATCCATATGCAGCACACCCATGGACCCTGTACTCTGTACACAGTACACCCTTGAACACTTCACTCTGTATGCAGCACACCCCTAAACTCTGCACTCTGTATGCAGCACACCCCTAAACTCGGCACTCTGTATGCAGCACACCCCTAAATTCTGCACTCTGTATGCAGCACACCCATAACCTCGGTACTCTGTATGCATCAAGCCCCTAAACTCTGCACTCTGTATGCAGCATGCCCTGAACTCTGCACTCTGTATGTAGCACAACCCTGAAACCTGCCCTCTCTATGTAGCGCACACTTATGGTATTTAATGTCCCTTTAAGACCCTCCCACTGTTAGTGCAGGAGATGATACTGATGTCTTCTGAATGTGTTTTTCTCCCAACCAAATAGGAATTTTTGGTTTTAATACTTTGTCACAACTGCAAGTCAAGCATTTGACTTGTGGCTGCTGCTCAGCCATATTAAGCTCAATGAGCAAGTTTGACAGACAATGCTGCCTGTGATAACCAACATGCCAAGTTAAAACTGCCGCACTATGAGGCTAAGCATTGAGGCCATGGCAATGTGTACTCACCCAACCAGCTGCTACAGTATGTTAATTTTGATGTAGGTGGCCAGGTAGCAGTTCTGTTTATTCATACTCTTTTAGGCTACTCCCACTATTAGACACAATAGGAGGTTGGCAACCCTGGGAAGGGCCCCTATGCGCTTTCCCGTTTTTGGGCTTATAGGCCAAGCCAAATTCCATGTATGGGCTGAATGCTTCTCCTAACACACCCTTGGGTACTAACTGTTGTTACTCTATTGCTGATCCCCCTCTAGCAACCCCATAAGTCTCACCCTCACCCGCAGCTATGCTGTTCTAAATGAGCTGGCATGCCCCAATTTCTTAGACAGCTTGTTTGATTTGGTCATTGTTGCATTGTTGGCTGATCAATGGTGAACACCTTCTCCTCTCCAACAGGTTCAGTTGATGTCATCTGGGTATTAGATCTCTTATGGGCTAATCAGATGAATACCACGGTCTCTACTCAGGTTTTCCAGGCCAGACATCCAATATACACATTATATGATCAAGCTCAGAGCAGGGTCCCTAATGCACAGGAAATAATAAAATCTTAATGAAGGCAGCAGGAATATTTCAATAGTCTTTAAAAATCGGTTGAAATTTTTTGTGGTAGGTTGCTGCTACTTTCCATCCCCCACAATCCACTGCCCCATCACTTGCCAACAGGAATGTGCAGGAGGCAGGAAAAGCCAACGCTTTGCCTGTCAGTATGGCAAAGCATGCCATATAAACAGGATATTAAAAAGCAATGCATGCTTGTGTTTCTCTACAGAATAGTTAATTTTAGAGGGAGAGGCTGTTGTTAAGAGGTTGATATGAAGATATATGGTAATTCTAAGCAACAGAATACAGAGAATTATTATATGATGACTCCATACTATTTGAGCTCATGTAAGCTACTATTGATCAGTAATGGAAAAATGTCAATCAACAACCAAATGCAATACGAAATATGAATTCTAATGGTTCTCTACATCCTCAGGTTTCACAACTCATATTTGTTAGGCACATTTGATTACTAAGATGTATTTGGAGGGAGTGATTCATTCATCCTTACATCCTTACAAAAGGACAAAGTCATGAATAATGAAATAATCTTATACGGTAATGTACATTTTATTGGACATATTTATATAAATGGTAACGTGATGGACTTGAATATTTAAACTCATGGCTGAAAGTTATATAAAATAGGTACTTAAGCTGCCATATTAAGAAGGAATTAAGATTTTCTACTATAATATATAATTATCAAACTAGGAGGAAATGTAAAAACAAGTGGGTTTACCAACTTTGGTTGAGAATGTTTTTTGTGACATTCACAATTGTCTAATACTGGCAATGATGTTGTTATTATGCTACTCTAGATGCAACTTTTTTATATACTTTGTCATTTCCATCAGAAGCTGTCTCATGTGATGGTTATTTCAGTTTAAACTCAAATCTAATACAGTAACTATACTTTCAAGTATAGTGCAGTATAATAGTACCCATTTCCCTTCTGACCACTGGTTTTGATCGATCAACTTGGTACATTCAGCCTGCCCATTATCGATTTAAACCACGTATGGCCAGCCCAACTTTGGTAAATTTCAGATGCAGACATACCTCATTTTAATAGCCAAAGCCTTCCCTGGGCCACAGTTCTTTTTGAAACCCTCACCCAAAAATGTATGTTCTATAGAGTAGACATGTGCAGGGTAAAATATTTTGTTTCGGAATTTCGTTTTTGTCCGAAAACTTAATTTATTTAGTTACTCCCGAAATTCGTTTTTATTTATTTCATTTTTCGTTCAAAAATTGCATTCGTCCGAAAATCCACATGAATTACGGTCAAATCTGTCTTTGAAGGCTTATGGTGTCTGTCGAATGTATAAAGAAGATTCGACGGAGCTAGTATATATATATAGCATACTTTAGAACCCCTGTTAAAGTCTATGGGACTCCAACGTTCAAAATCTAAAGTGCTAATTTTAAAGACTAATTTGCAAGTTACTGTCCTAAAAAGTGTTTGGGGACCCGGGTCCTGCCCCAGGGGACATGTATCAATGCAAAAAAAAGTTTTAAAAACGGCAGTTTTTTCGGGAGCAGTGATTTTAATAATGATTAAAGTGAAACAATAAAAGTGTAATATTCCTTTAAATTTCGTAGGGGGGGGGGGGGTTGTCTATAGTATGCCTGTGAAGGGGCTCATGTTTCTGGTGCTTAGAACTGTCCCTGCACAAAGTGTCATTTATGCAGGAAAAAAAGTCCTTTAAAATCATTCGCAGCTATTATGAATTGTCGGCTCCCGTAATACAGAGAACACTCATTGAAAGTCATTGATAAAAAAAAAAATAAATAAATAAATAAAAAGCGTGGGGGTCCCCCAAATTCAATTACCAGGCCCTTCAGGTCTGGTATGGATATTAAGGGGAACCCTGCCTCAAATTTAAGAAAAAAATTGACGTGGGGTTCCCCCTAAATATCCATGACCAGACCCTTCAGGTCTGGTATGGATATTAAGGGGAACCCCGCGTCAAATTAAAAAAAAATTGACGTGGGGGTCCCCCTAAAAATCCCTACCAGACCCTTTATCCGAGCACGCAACCTGGCAGGCCGCAGGAAAAGAGGGGGGGACGAGAGAGCGGCCCCCCCTCCCTCCTGAACCATACCAGGCGACATGCCCTCAACATTGGGAGGATGCTTTGGGGGTCTGTGACCCCTCAAAGCACCTTGTCCCCATGTTGATGAGGACAAGGGCCTCATCCCCACAACCGTGGCCGGTGGTTGTGGAGGTCTGCGGGCGGGGGGCTTATCACTGCAGGGATTGCGGCGGCCTGACGTTTCTTATATACGGAGGGCGGGGCCACCCGTCACCTGACCCCGCCCCCCTCTGACGCAAGGGGAAACCCGGGGTTCCCTGTGACGTATGGGTGACCCCGCCTCCCTCTGATGTAACAGAAACCTGCCTGTGTTACATCAGAGGGGTGCGGGGTCACCCATACGTCACAGGGAACCCCGGATTTCCCCTTGCGTCAGAGGGGGGCGGGGTCAGGTGACGGGTGGCCCCGCCCTCCGTATATAAGAAACGTCAGGCCGCCGCAATCCCTGCAGTGTCTCCTCCATGGAGACAGAAGAAGGATGGATTCGCTGCGCTGGATGAGATGAGCCATCGCTTGAGAGATGATCGTCCGTCGCTGGATAGCAAGAGTGGATTATCACCGCTGGAATCTTTTTTTTATTTTTTTTATTTTTAATAAAGGAATTTTTCAAAAGTGTGTTTGTCTTATTTAACTATTTTTTACACTTTCTTTGTGAAATGGTAGGGGTACTTTTGTACCCCCTTACCATTTCAAACGGGGGGGTGGGATCTGGGGGTCCCCTTGTTAAAGAGGGGTTCCAGATTCTGATAAGCCCCCCGCCTGCAGACCCTCACAACCACCGGCCAGGGTTGTGGGGATGAGGCCCTTGTCCTCATCAACATGGGGACAAGGTGCTTTGAGGGGTCACAGACCCCCAAAGCATCCTCCCAATGTTGAGGGCATGTGGCCTGGTATGGTTCAGGAGGGAGGGGGGGCCGCTCTCTCGTCCCCCCCTCTTTTCCTGCGGCCTGCCAGGTTGCGTGCTCGGATAAAGGGTCTGGTATGGATTTTTAGGGGGACCCCCACGTCAATTTTTTTTTAAATTTGACGCGGGGTTCCCCTTAATATCCATACCAGACCTGAAGGGTCTGGTTATGGATATTTAGGGGGAACCCCACATCAAATTTTTTCTTAAATTTGAGGCAGGGTTCCCCTTAATATCCATACCAGACCTGAAAGGCCTGGTAATTGAATTTGGGGGACCCCCACGCTTTTTTTTTTTATTTATTATTTTTTTTTTTATCAATGACTTTCAATGAGTGTTCTCTATATTACGGGAGCAAACAATTCATAATAGCTGCGAGTGATTTTAAAGGACTTTTTTTCCTGCATAAATGACACTTTGTGCAGGGACAGTTCTAAGCACCAGAAACATGCGCCCCTTCACAGGCATACTATAGATACCCCCCCCCCTCCCCCACGAAATTTAAAGGAATATTACACTTTTATTGTTTCACTTTAATCATTATTAAAATCACTGCTCTCGAAAAAACGGCCGTTTTTAAAACTTTTTTTGCATTGATACATGTCCCCTGGGGCAGGACCCGGGTCCCCAAACACTTTTTAGGGCAGTAACTTGCAGAATCTTTTCTCTCTGCCAAATCTTTTTTTCTCTGTCGAATATTTTCTCTATATAATCTTGGACTAATAGAGGTAAGGTTAGGCACATTCGTCCACAGGTTCTATAGTCACATCGAATCTCCTATTCTATATCGAACTGTTGTAACAATGAAAACGAAAATAAAGCATTTATCCGTTTTTCGGATTTTGTGCTTTCGTTATCGTTTGTCAAAACGAAAACGAAAATAGCTGAAATTCGGACGAAAATGCATTCGGACGGAAACGAGTGAAAAACGATGAATAGGGTCATCTCCAGTCTCAGTAGATGTCGCTATTCATTTGCAATGGAACACATTGGTGCAGGAATGGCAAGTGGGGAGGAATAAAAGCTGTGGAAGATTTAAAATAAGAACAAGGTATGTCTGCAAAAAGGTCTGACATTTTGTACCAGGGATGGTGAAGGGCAATGCTATAGTGCATATGACTGGAAAGTCCACCTGCATATTAAAAGTAGGTGACTCTTTTTTAGGTAAGGTATGGGTTTTGCCATTGTTATTAATGTCAAAACATTGGATTTGTCCTCTCTGTAGAGACCTCACTTTCATTTACTGTTTCAGAGGCAGTACAGGAAAGTGAGAGAAACATCACATAGTTTTTAGTTGACAAGGAAAGCATGGGATATAATGTTTCCTCTCTATTCCCATTGTGTTGAAAACTGTAAAAAAAATGGAATGTCCCATCACTTTTGGTACCAATAACAATGATCATCAGGACAACTACAGAGGGTGAATTTCCCCAGTGGATTCTAACCTATCCCTAAGCTACCTAAAATATGTTTGGGCTTTAGATACACTTTATTTGTATTTCAATACGTTGTATAGACTTTAACATTATTCTGTCTCTTTAGACAAAAATTTAAGAAATGCCTATAACAAAACACAGGTAATATTTATCTATCTTGCTGCCCACCCTGCCAGTCCTCACTCTCTTGCAGTGCAACCCCCCCCCCCCCGGCTAAAGAATATACTGTAGCCAACACATCCTGGTGCATTGGATGCCTTTTGAGACACTGTGTTCTGTATGCTGTGCACTGGCTCTACATCACTACAGGACATAGAAGCAACATAGAATTGTAGTAATGTTGGGACTGGCAGATACAACCACAGCACTAAGCAGTGGATTAGGGGATCCAGTGTGTTAGATGCTGAACATTTGTCAATAGTAGAGAGAGAAGATTAACAGTAGAAAAGGTAAATATCCCAGATGTAATAGAGTCAGTTTAAGAGAGAATCTCCTTTGCAATATATACAGGGTTCCAAATTAACAGTACACCCACCAGCTAGTAACTTGCAGAGGAATTGGGCACAGTGGCATCTGTTACTTTAACAGTTTGGGGTCTTCTCTCAATGGTTTTTGCAGCCATTTTTCTGATTCTACTAACCAATGTTCAGAGGTGTCCAGTCAAGATGAAAAGAAAAATATACATGTAGAACAGTGTCCATTTACTCACCTTGCTCAAATGCAGGGGTAGGCCGCTTGAACTCCTTTTCCCACAACTCCCAGGTTACATGTGCACCCCCATACTGGAAACATTTTTCTTCTTCCCTTCCTCAGCAGCTCAGAGAGACTATGCCAGATGAGGCAGATTGACCTGTAATTAGGTGTTCCACTAAAAGACCTGCAGCCAAGCCAGAGCCTAATAGCATGTAGCTTCTCCAAAAGACCCAGCTACTGTGAGGAGCACCTTCCTGATTGCTATCAGAACACTGTAGTTTAATGCCGCGTACACACGATCGGAATTCTCATCAGAAAAAGCTCTGATGATTTTCCCGAAGTAATTCCAATGGAATTCCACTCAAGCTGTCTTGCCTACACACGGTCACACCAAATTCCGATCGTTTAGAATGCAGTGATGTACAACACGTACAACGGGACTAGAAAAAGGAAGTTCAATAGCCAATAGCTTCCGTCTCGTAGTTGAATCTGAGCATGCATGATTTTTGGCGTGTCAGAATTGCATACACACGATCGGAATTTCCGATAGAACGTTTTTCCGTCAGGAAAATTGAGAACACGCTATCAATTTTTGGCTGGCGGAAATTCGGACAGCTAAGTTCCGATGGAGCATACACACGGTCGCATTTTTCGATGAAAAGCTTTCATCTGTCTTTTTCTGGCCGGAATTCCGATCGTGTGTACGTGGCATTAGTGTGGATGAGCTTCATCCTCAGGCCTTGGGTCCTTCTAGATGTTTACTTGTGTTACCAGAGCTACTCTGGACCTCACTGGGAGCGACATTTTATGAGGATAATCACAAGTAGCTGTGTTTTGTACTTTATTTACTGAAGTAATGATTTTTTGTTGTTATATATAGAGACTATGCTATGATGCCATATGTTACCCTGACTATGCCACAGAGACAATGCAGTGAAGAGTCCATGTTTGTGCAGCTGTCATAATTTAATTTGTTTTGTATTGTTCCAGAGAATACATGCTCTTCCTCATTATGACCCTGTTTTGTATTATTTATTCTAACTTTGCACCTGTTTAGTAAACTTGTTTAGTAAGCTGCAGGTTACAGTTATTTTCAGTCTGTTCTTTTGGCCGATTACCCATCCTGTTACACACGAACTGCAAATGCTGAGCTTTGCTGCTGTCTAATATCTACATCTATTTCATAGCATACTTTTTGAAATTGTTGTAAGAAATGCCAGATTTGCCCTTAACAGTTTCAGCAGATGTCAGTAAACATGAGAAGGCAGCATTAAGTGTGGCAAGGAGAGGTCAGCTAATAATGTTCACAGTGCTGTTATTCAGCCTGCAGTATCTGTGTGCTAGCAGTGTCTGTCTGCTATTAACAGGAAATCATCCCCATTTCTTCCATGCAGATGGAGAACATTTACATTTTACCTCCAGGACTTCTCAATAACAGCAAAGCAAGCTGCTAGTCTTTAGATAACAGCCGGCTGTAAGATGTGAAAGCTGTGCACCTCAACCTTCTACTCATTCCCATCCATGAATTCACGGACTGGGCTTTTTACATTAAGGCAAGATTAAGATTTCCTAGACCTACACAATAAATACCCACAATATACAACATGTATGCAATATGGCTGAATAGACATTTTCAAATTTGAAAAATTGAGCTAAGTAATACAAGCTAAGTAGACCATTTTGTTTTGGTTTATCTGCATAAAGTAATCATTTTAATGAAAGAACTAGTCCACCCAAAAGTGCTGTTTTAGTTATAGGTGTGCGTAGTGTGTCTGGGCACACCCTAATCATCCTGTGCGGCACATATTCCCCCTGCTGCTAGTCCCCCCTCCCCCCTTCCTCCGCAATGCTGCCAGCTTCCTTCTTCTCCTCTCCTGCAGGCTGCTGGCACACAGGGTGATGTTTCAGGATCAAGAGACAGAAAAGGGGCCAGTAAATATGTAATTTATTAGCCCTTTCCTTTTCTGAATGAATACGGATAGTGATCAGTACCGATCACTCACTGTGTTCACTCATATCCAAAGCCTAGTAAACTTTGCTTCAGTTTGTGAATGAACAGAAAGTCGCTAAGCACAGAGCACTTTCCATTCACTGTCCAGTGCAGTTGAGGTTGCAGAGAATTGGACTGGGGAATCTTTGTCCTCAGCCCCCTTCTTCCTCTCAAAACCCCTAATATTTCAGCAAAGCCCTGCAATGGGGCTCCTAAAAAATTGTAAAAAATACAAAAAAATTGAATTGTAAAATATAATAAAATAAAAAAAAATACTGACACCAATCCCTGCCCTACTAAACCGTCCACTGTTCCACTGACATGGTCCTCTGCCCTACGGACTAACATCATCCACTGTCCTACTTACACCAAACTCTGCCCTACTGACACATCTACTGCTCTACTGACTGACACCATCCATTGGCCTGTTGACA
Organism: Lithobates pipiens; assembly: GCF_037356315.1. Classification (NCBI taxonomy): domain Eukaryota; kingdom Metazoa; phylum Chordata; class Amphibia; order Anura; family Ranidae; genus Lithobates; species Lithobates pipiens. The sequence goes on from NW_027507784.1 coordinate 155,836,644, forward strand.
ATAACCTCTACCATACTAACACATGTGCTATCTCTGACACCATCCATTATCCACTGTAAAAAAATAAAAAACTACAGAGACCAATCTCTGCCATAGTAACACCAATCTCTGCCCCACTAATATGTCCACTGCTCTATTGACACTGTCCACTGTCCTACTGGCACTGTCCATGTGTTAATACATTAAAAAATATTTGCTTGTTTATTTTTAAGAATGTGTGTGTGTGTGTGTATGTACAGTATCTCACAAAAGTGAGTACAACCCTCATATTTTTGTATTCTATCTTTTGATCTGACAACACTGAAGAAATTACACTTTGCTACAATGTAAAGTAGTGAGTGTACAGTAGACATGTGCGATTAGTTTCGTACGAAACGAAAATTCATACGAATTTCAGGGAATTTGTATGAATCTGAAATACGAATTTTTATGCATACGAATTCCGTATGAAATACGAAATTTCTTTTACTAATTTCGGATTCAAACTCATAACGAAAATTGGTAATTAACGAAAATTTTACGAACCTAAAAGTTAAAAAGTTAAAAGTCAGCACAGCACAAGGATGGTGGGAACCCCTCATAATGATAAATTCATCATAATGAAAATTCGTAATTGTTACAAAAAGTTGATGAACCTAAAAGTTAAAACCCCAGAAAGTCAGCACAGGGATGGTGGGAACCCTATGGGAATTTCTATGCTTACGAATTTCATACAAAATACGAAATTTCATCAACAAATTTCAGATCCAAATTAACAGAAACATGACTGGTGTTTTGTTCACCAATCAGAGGAAGTCAGCACAGCACAGGGATGGTGGGAGCCCCTCATAATGATAAATTCATCATAACGAACTTTTGTTATTTTAACGAAAAGTTTACGAATCTAACGAAAATTCATATTTCGTACGAATCCGAATTGAATTTCATACACTAAATATAAATACAATTTTTTTTTGTATGGAACGAAACAAAACTAATTTTTTGACGGTGCCCATGTCTAGTGTACAGCTTGTAACAGTGTAAACTTGCTGTCCCCTCAAAAAAAAAACTCAACACACAGCCATTAATGTCTAATGTCTAAACCGCTGGCAACAAAAGTGAGTACAGCCCTAATGCCGCGTACACACGATCAGAATTTTGGTCGGAAAAAGCTCTGATGTTTTCCCAACGGAATTCCGACGGGATTTCGCTCAAGCTGTCTTGCATACACACACTCATACCAAATTCCGACCGTCAAGAACGTGGTGACGTACAACACGCACAACGGGACTAGAAAAAGGAAGTTCAATACTTAGGAGCCAATAGCTTCCGTCTCCAAGTTGAATCTGAGCATGCGTGAGTTTTTGCACGTCGGAATTGCATACACATAAACGCATTTTTGGATAGGAACTTTTTCCGACTGAAAAATTGAGAACATGCTCTCAATCTTTTGCTGGCCGATATTCCGCCAGCAAAAGTCCAATGGAGCATACACACAATCGCATTTTCCGACCAAAAGCTCTCATCGGTTTTTGCTGGCCAAAATTCCGATAGTATGTATGGGGCATTAATGAAAATGTCCAAATTAGGCCCAAAGTGTCAATATTTTGTGTGGTCACCATTATTTTCCAGCACTGCCTTTTTCTGACCAATAGCTCTCATCGGTCTTTTGCTGGCCGAAAATTATGATCGTGTGTAGAGGGCATTGGTGAAAATGTCCAAATTAGGCCCAAAGTGTCAATATTTTGTGTGGTCACCATTATTTTCCAGCACTGCCTTAACCCTCTTGGGCATGGAGTTTACCAGAGCTTCACAGGTTGCCACTGGAGTCCTCTTCCACTCCTCCATGACGACATCACCAGACTGGTGGATGTTAGAGACCTTGCACTCCTCTACCTTCCATTTGAGGATGTCCCACAGACACATGCTTGGCCAGGTCATCACCTTTACCCTCGGATTCTTTAGCAAGGCAACTGTTGTCTTGGGGATGTGTTTGGGGTTGTTATCATGTTGGAATACTGCCCTGGGGCACAATCTCCGAAGGGAGGGGGATCATTCTCTGCTTCAACATGACACAGTACATGTTGGCATTCATGGTTCCCTCAATGAACTGTAGCTCCCAGTGCTGGGAGCAGTCATGCACCCCCAGACCATGACACTCTCACCACCATGCTTGTCTGTAGGCAAGACATACTCCTCACCTGGTTGCTGCCACACACGCTTGACACTATCTGAACCAAATCCGTTTATCTTGGTCTCATCAGATCACAGGACATGGTTAAAGTAATCTGCTTGCCTTAAGAAAACTGTTTGTGGGCTTTCTTGTGCATTATCTTTAGAAGAGGCTTCCTTCTGGGATGACACCCATGCAAACCAATGTGATGTAGTGTGCGGCATATGGCCTGCGCACTGACAGGCGGACTCCCCACCCCTTCAACCTCTGCAGCAATGCTGGCAGCACTCATACATCTATTTCCTAAAGACAACCTCTGGATATGACCCTAAGCACATGCACTCAACTTCTTTGGTCGACCATGGCAAGGCCTACTCTGAGTGCAACCTGTCCTGTTAAACTGCTGTATGGTCTTGGCCACCATGCTGTAGCTCAGTTTCAGGGTCTTGGCAATCTTCTTATAGCCTAGATCCTCTTTATGTAGAGCAACAATTCTTTTTTTCAAATCCTCTGAGTTCTTTGCAATGAGGTACCATGTTGAACTTCCAGTGACCAGTATGAGAGTGAGAGCGATAACACCAAATTTAACACACCTGCTCCCCATTCACATTTGAGATCTTGTAACACTAATAAGTCACAGGAAAATGGCTAGTTGGGCCCAATGTGGACATTTTTACTTAGGGGTGTACTCACTTTTGTTGCCAGCGGTTAAGACATTAATGTTATTTTGAGTGGACAGCAATTTTACACTGTTATACAAACTGTACACTCACTGCTTTACATTGTAGCAAAGTTAAATTTCTTCAGTGTTGTCACATGAAAAGGTATAATAAAATATTTACCAAATGTGAGGGGTGTACTCACTTTTGTGAGATACTATGATAGATAGATAGATAGATAGATAGATAGATAGATAGATAGATAGATAGATAGATAGATAGATAGATAGATAGATAGATAGATAAATATATAGATATAGAGATATAGAGATATAGAGATATAGAGATATATATATCTACAGTGTATATATAAATGTGTATGTGTACAGTGTATATATAAATTTCACGGAAGCTGTCGTGCGTACACATGATCACACCAAATTCCAACCATCAAGAATGCGGTGACCCGTACAACCCATACGACGGGACTAGAAAAAGGAATTTCAATAGGCAGTAACCAATAGCTTCTGACTCATACTTGCTTCAGAGCATGCAACATTTTTGGTACATCGGAACAGCATACAGACGAGCGGATTTCCCGATAAGAATTTGTTCCATCGGAAAAATATAGAACATGTTCTCTTTCTAGGTCCATCAGAATTTTTGACGTAAAAAGTCCGATGGGGCATACACATGGTCGGAATATGATGAAAAGGTCTCGTTGGACTTTTTCTGTCGGAAATTCCGACCGTGTGTATGGAGCATATAGGTAGCACCATAACCATTTGTGTCACTCTGTAGCTTCTTCAATATATTGGATATTAAAACAGTGATATCTCCCTGCGATGATTACTGACTCTCTGTCAATTTGAGGATCTCTGGTGTTCCCACCTACCTTTAATTATTTCAGCATCTCTTGCTTCATTCTACATAATTGAAAGTAAAAAAAAAAAATCCAACAGGGGGAGTAGGAACCCTTTTGCAATGGCTATAGCAGGTTCATAGCATAGAGTCTCCAAGAAATATAAAGAACTTGCAGGCGGTTTAAACTGTTACCAAACCCATTTGGGAACAATTCTTATCAAATAGCTACTTACGTTATCTGTTCATTTATTTTGTTTACACTCCTTTCCTTTCAGTACATTTATTTCTGTGATGGCTCCTTTTACAAGCAAGGTCTCTATGGAGCCACCACAGCATGCACCCCACCTTCCCTGACAGTACACAGAGACATTCAGCTCCTCTGTGCTTAATACAAACAATCCTATGGTTAACTAAAATTGTGTTTCTATCTATACTATGTGATTATATATGCACACATAGGCAGATACATATATTATTTTGTTTTCTCATGCAAGAATGGTGCGTTGATGTTCCTGTTATTTTACTGCAAATTCACCAGACAGGGATAGCCAGGGCCAGATTAAGAACATCATGGGCCTGGTGCTGAGGATTTTGGTGGGGCCTTTTATAAACAATAAATAAACATGCAAACTATTTTTTGTTATAACAAATTAAATTAAAGAGGGAGAGGGAGGATGAGAGAGAGAGAAAAAGAGAGAGAGAGAGAGAGAGAGAGAGAAAGGGGATGAAAGAGGTGTGAGGGGTAAGGGAGGGAGGATAAGAGAGAAAGGGGGGATGAGAGAAAGAGGATGCACATGAGCATGTGTGGGAATGACATCAACGCAGCCTGGCCAAGGCAAGTCACCGAAGGCACAGAACCCAGAAGGAAGACCGGGTGAAGATGGAAGTGCCCGGGCCCCGCCGGATTGATCACAGCACAGCACTGGAGGGCTCAGTCTGACAATTTAAGTGTGCCCTAATGTGCTAATATGCTGGGCATACTTGTACATTATGGCATAACCTACCCCAGGGCCTCTAAAAAGTAGTAATGTTAGAAAAGTTTACTTTAATATCACAGGAGCCTCTCATGGGGCCCCCTACTGACCCTGTGGCCCTTGGGCAGTGCCTAAGTACATAGTTGTCAACATTTCAAAAATAATTTCAGGGACGCTTTTTTTACAAGTGCTATATTTAGAGTAGCTGACATCCCCCATGCTCCTCTATACATCACAATAATAATTACAAAATTAAATAAGTACTAATAATGGGTCAGAACAAATATGAGGACTGTGGGATTTTCTTTAGTTGAACTGACAAAAGTGTGCCCATTCTAGAGCTGGTAACATTGAGGATAATCAGTATAATTTTAAAGAACAGTTTTTGTGGGTAAGAGGCATAGGGGAGGAGTATAGATGGTATAAAAGTGGGAAGTATGTGCAGGTGAGGGAGAGGAATGTGGAGGGTCTAACAGTGGGCACTATGTATGTGAGAGGAGTACAGAGGGTATGGCAGAAGGCACTATGTACAGGAGAGGAGTGTGAAGGGTATGACAGTGGGCAGAATGCACAGCAGAGGAGTGTAGAGGGTATAACATTGGGTACTATGTATAAGAGAAGAGTGTGGAGGGTATGACAGTGGGCACTATGTACAGGAGAGAAGTGTGGAGAGTAGGACAGTAAGCAGAAATTACAGGAGAGGAGTGTGGAAGGAAGGTATGACGGTGGGCACTATGTATAGGAGAGGAGTATGGAGGGTATGACAGTGAGTAGTATGTACAGGAGAGGAGTATGGAGGGTATGACAGTGGGCACTATGTATAGTTGAGAAGTGTGGAAGGTATGACAGTGGGCACTATGTATAGGAGAGAAGTGTGGAGGGTATGACAGTGGGCACTATGTATAGGAGAGGAGTATGGAGGGTATGACAGTGAGTAGTATGTACAGGAGAGGAGTGTGGAGGGTATGACAGTGGGCACTATATATAGGAGAGAAGTGTGGAGAGTATGACAGTGGGCACTATGTAGAGGAGAGGAGGATGAAGTAATCTGGGAAGGAAAAATGTAAAGGTTTGTGGAAGGATGTTTAGGGACTGCGTAATGGTTAAGCGGGCCATACATGGATTGAAATTACACCAATTAAGCAGAGACCATGTCAGGTTTTCCTCAAAACAATCAGTGCTGCCAGCTATAGTTAGCAACACTAATCATTGTATTGACTGGCAGAACACAATAACACTGCGGGAGTGATTGCCCCATTCACAGGTCAGCAGGTTAGAGGGTGTGTGGGGACAGACTGGGGAGAGATACTAGTCAGTCCCTGGGTAGGCACTGGTTAGTATCAGAGCCAGATACACACAGGTTACATATACGCCACAATCGTTAGAGCGAGAGCAATAATTCTAGCACTAGACCTCCTCTTTAACTCTAAACATGTAACCTGTTAAAAAAAATGTAAAGCATCGCTTAGTACACAACAAAAAATCGTGCTAACTTTTTTTTTTATGAATGAAACAGTTTCTTTCCAAAAAAAACATTTGAAAAATTGCTGCGCAAATATCGTGTAACATAAAAAGTTGCAAAGACAACCATTTTATTCCATAGGGTGTCTGCTAAAACAATATATAATGCTTGAGGGTTCTGAGTAATTTTCTAGCATAAAAAAAATGATGATTTTTACATGTAGGAGAGAAGTCTCAGAATGGGCCTGGATGGCAAGGGGTTAATTATCATAAGTCATATACAAATAATTATTATAAGCACTGTGAGGTCATCCTCTCAGTCTGCTGCAGAGTGTTCCAGCCTGTATTTAAACTGGGTGCTCTGTATGTAGCTTCTGGCAGGCTGCGCAAGGAGCCCTGTATCTCCGGAACCATAGATGATAGCAGCCCCATATTTTAACCAGTGCTGGAGTGGGTCTTTAGCTACATACCCCCAAATGTGGGGTCTCTGTGAGGATTGATCGCCGAGCTACAATCCTTGAAGTCAATCTTTTTTTTTAGAAAGGGGCCTGGAGCTGCAGCTCCAATAGCCCCTATGTTAATCCGGCCCTGGGGATAGCTTGATTGAAAACAATAAACTCTGCAGTATATATGTAACGCCGGTTCCTGAAGAGCACGCGCTATGTGTTTTTCAAATTTACGGTTACACCTGAACTGAAGTTTGGTTTGGGTACAGTTGTCTAAATTGGGACCTCAGCATCAGTCTGACTGGACTATGGGATGTTCAGCCTGACCACAGGGGGCACTGTCTCTTCTGGCAAGCAGGGAACTATGGTCTGGTTGGGTGCTTAAGTTACTCTCTCTCGGAGCCTGCCCAGTGGGAGTGACACTCTTGCTGTGCTTTCTGGGAGAGGGTATTTGGGATGCGGATGTCACGTGGTTCCGGGTTCCGGTCCAGAAGGATGTACTGAGATCATGGTCCTGGTCCTCCTGACCAGCCCCCAGGAAGGCTATGGCCTGGGGTGTGGATCCACCCGATCTTGTTGTGTCGGGGCTGGCTAGCCCGAGGAAAGGAAACTAAAGGAGGATTCTGAGGTGTTTGGGTCCCGTCTCCGGTTTGGGAGAGACCCAGTGACTTCACGCTATCCAGGGGAGGACTCTTCAGAAGAAGGCCACGTATGGGTTGGTTTCTTAGCAAGAGCCTGGAGGAGCTGAAGTACCCGAGAGAATCCAGTCTCGTGAATATCGCCAAGCTGGCTGAAAGATCCAGGTATCACACCAGTGTTCTACAAGTTTAGTTTTCCTACGTATTCTACAACAACGTCTGTGGCAGAGACTTATCCTTGTATGTTCTACAACAACATCTGTGGCAGAGACTTGTTCCTGAGTAAGCACCTTGTTGGCTGCTAGGCCTAGTGAGAGAGGGACTATCCAACTTGCGTGAACATCCAGTTGTGAATGGCTATTCTCTGGATGCAGTCAAAGTAAGAAAGGTTTTCAATATTGACTTTGACACTAATGCAGCGTACACACGATCGGAATGCCGTCCAGAAAAAGACCGATGAGAGCTTTTCATCGGAAAATGCGACCGTATGTATGCTCCATCGGAATTTAGCTGTCCGAATTTCCGCCAGCCAAAAATTGATAGCATGTTCTCAATTTTCCCAACAGAAAAACTTTCCATCTGTAATTCCGATCGTGTGTATGCAATTCCGACACGCCAAAAATCACGCATGCTCAGATTCAACTACGATACAGAAGCTATTGGCTACTGGCTATTGAACTTCCTTTTTCTAGTCACATCGTACATGTTGTACGTCACCGTGTTATAAATGATCGGAATTTGATGTGACCGTGTGTAGGCAAGACAGCTTGAGCCGAATTCCGTCGGAATTCCGTCGGGAAAACCATCAGAGCTTTTTCCGACGAGAATTCCGATCGTGTGTACGCAGCATTTGAGTACCTGAACTTCCTTTCCAACCCTCTGATTCCATTTTAAGAGACTATTCATTGTCTATGTTTTTGCAAATAAAATCCATTCAAGTGGATCTGTCGTCAGTCTCTCAAGTTACTGGACCATCTACCACGGGACATCCCTAGATGTGAAGTGAGGAAAAAGAAGGTACCGGTAAGCCCAATCTAACCAGAAGCTCCTTCGGGGGTTAGTGCTACATATAAATACCTGAAGATTTTGCTGCCAATCACCTAGGTTTAATACAGATGTGTGCGTTTTATGCGTGTTTACGAAACGCGTGAAAAACACATGCTATGCTTGCGGTACCATTCCATTTTAATGGCACCCAAAAAGCTAGCAGATGCACATTTCCACGTGGATAAATTCTCAACAAACGAGTGCTTAAAAACGCACAAAGCTTAATGCTCCAAAAGCTGTACTAGCTACTTTGGTGCATTTGTCGTGTGTAGCGCAGTCGTGCATACAGCATGAAAACATGCACAAAACATACACAAATACATTGCTTGTGAACGATGCCTCAGGATTGCTGTATTTGCGATGCCATTAACAATGAAAGGCACCGCAAGTGTCACATGTTTTTTGCACATTTTTTAAATGTGCAAATTTGTACTCATTCACATAAAGCATGACAAGTACCCTATTAACATGTTAAATTCGAGTTTTTAAGAGAAAACGACTTTAAATTTGCCTCCACTCATAGTTCTGAATAGGTTTTATTATCAGTCTATAAAGGAATAACATGGTTTATTTCAGTATCAACCTGTATTTATGTAAATATGTGGAAATGTTTTGGAAATCCACCAGGAAGTCTTTGTACACATTCATTTTTACACTAATGTCTAGTGGATTTTGTACATGATGTTTCCACCTTTTTTATAAGCACAGATAAAACAAATGACTCATGTACTAAATGTAATACATTTCACGTCCCTAGATCTCCCAGTATTACTTTGCAATATGACATCATTCTGAAAATGTTCCTTGTCCCTCCTGTCTAACATCTGTATAACAGTGTTTTCAGAGATTTTTCATACTCCTATTGTATGATGCAGTTCTGATATTTTATACCTGTAAGTGTAAATATCAGTCTGAGAAATTGCATCTGTTTTATCTGTATTACATTATTCTAGGAGTATACTACTATATGTTTATGAGACCATTCTGAGTAAGGTCATACACACAAATTCAATCATTTTAATGTTTCTAAAGCTCATGTTGTATAATATAATGACAATTTACACGTTTATACACTTAAACAGGTGATTAAACACATTCCAAAGCAATGCTGAAAAATGCAAACTAAAATGCTTCCCTCAACTGTGCTAAATAGGCAGGGCATTGAATAGGGATGGGCAGAAGGACCCCCTGTTCGGTTCGCTGCTGAATTTTCGAACATTGCAATTGCAATAACGAACTCTATGGAAGTCTCTGGGACCCGAACTGGAAAAATTAAAAGTGCCCATTTTGAAGGCTTATATGCAAATAATTGGACATACAATGGTTATGGGGGTCCAGGTATTGCCCTGGGTGACATCAATGAAAAAAAAGTTTGTAAAAAACATAATTTTTAAATGAGCAATGCTTTACTGATGCGTAAAGTGAAACCATCAAAATGAGAAACGACAATAAAACAAAAAAAAAAATCCTTTAAATATAGTGCCTGGGGGTCCATTTAGTCTGCCTGTAAAGTGGCAAATTTGTACCATGTATAGAACATGCTGCAGCAATAATGACATATATAAAGCCAAAAAAACACATTTTCCATCCAAACGTTCACTAACAGATTAGGAAGTAAGTTTGTATGATGATGCCACAATTTAGTGCACTCGGAACAAGTTTAGAGATTTTTTTGGATAAATTCTGGTGTCTCTTTTTCGCAGACTTTGGATAGATGTAAAAAGTGTAGAAAAATTGGGTTTTGGGTGTTAGTGGTGCCTTCACACCGTAAACTTACAGAGGTACTCTTGATGAAAGGAAGAATTGACTTTGCTGTAAAAAAATTTCAATGATATGCACCTGTCAAACAGGTGCAAAACAATTCTTATTTGGGTATTGGTGGTGCCTTCACACCGTAACCCTATAGAGCAGTGATGGCGAACCTTGGCACCCCAGATGTTTTGGAACTACATTTCCCATGATGCTCATGCACTCTGCAGTGTAGTTGAGCATTGTGGGAAATGTAGTTTGAAAACATCTGGGGTGCCGAGGTTCGCCATCACTGCTATAGAGGTACTCTTGATGAAAGCAGGAATTGGCATTGCTGTCAAAAATTACAATGATATGCACCTGTCAAGGTGCTGAAAAATTGGTCTTAAAGTGTTGGTGGTGCCTTCACACTGTAACTCTGTAGAGGTACTCTTGCTGTAAAAATTTTTAATGATATGCACCTGTCAAACAGGTGCTAAAAAATTGTCCCTTGGGTGTTAATTGTTAATTGTTACACCAAAAAAAATCTTCCAAATGAAATCAACACCCACAAAGTTAGGCAAACTAGATAGGCTTTCAGAAATTTGAGATCCAGAAAGTGTCAGGTCTGCCAGGAGATTCCAACCGTCACTCCGGTTTCCTGACTGGTAGTCTTGTTATCCCAGTATCAGGTGGAGGGACAGTTGAGATCCTGCAGCCAGTATAAAGGAACCGCAATAGATGGTGCAAACAGCCTAACAAGGAACCACCAGCAAATAACTAATGGTTAGTAGAGGGTGAAGACAGGAACCCGGTAGGTGAAAGGACATTCCAAGACAGCGGACCCAGGCAGAAGTACACAGGGGTCAACCAGAAGGCAGTGTCAGAAACCGGCAGGGTCGGCAACGAGAACATCGTAAATCCAAGGGGTAATCCAAGAATCAGAGTCAGAAACAAGCAAAGTCATTAACCAGAAACAAATAGCATCCACCAAACTAGCACTAACAGGAACCTATACTAGAGCAAAGACAGGAAGGGGAAGACAGGTTTGGAAGCCAACATCCAAACTATTGGGGTAGAACCTAACAGGGATTCTACCAAAAAGAAAGTTCCCTGATGGTTCAGACAATAGGAAACTGTCTGAGAACACCAGGTCCCAGGATCAAATCCCTGACATGGTGTGCCAGAAAGCACATAATCAACGACATTGGCGCTTGATAGCTGCTGTTAATCCAGGATGGATTCATTTTGAGAAATGTCAGCTGGTCCATGGAGTCTGTGGATAGACATGTGCTCTCTTATCTGTCACAAAACCTCTGGCAGCACCGAATGGCCTTTTGGAAAGGACGCTGGATGCAGAGCAGCCCAGCAGCTATATTGCATACTGGGAAAGTTCTGGCCAGTGGTCTATTCTCATGACCGCACTATACCATCATCCCTGTCAGTGGAGGCTGCTCAGAGGTCATTAGGTATAGTGGGGGTAGACCGGAAAGGTGAGGAGTGAGGAGGAGCAGAATTGCATCCCTTTTGTGTGGCTTTCAGGTGCTCTTGCCAATGGGCTCAGTGGTGGGAGGCTAAATGCCTTTTCAAGCATATGGTACCCAAATGGCTGGTGTTTTTACCATGCTTCTTGTGCTTGAGGCAAAGTTTGCAAATTGCAACAATGCGATCAGCTGCACATGTGCTAAAAAATCCCAAACAGCTGAGCATTGGGAAATTGGCTGGGAGATAACAGCTCCACAATCTGATGGAATAAGGTGGCTGCTCTCTTCTCTTCCATGATGGCTGCCTGTTTGGGGTTGTGCCTCACCCTCACTTTCCTCCTCTGCTCTACCCAGCACCCAAGTTGCATTAATGACCTCATCATCATCATCCCCTCCATCCTCATTATCACTGGAGACAACTTGGCAATACACTGTGGCTGGGGGAACATGACTGCTAATTTGTTGCTTACAAGTGTTCTCCCCTCTCTGTAGGGTTCATGTTCCTACCTTCTTAAACCTCAGAACCAAGATTTGAATCAAGTAATGGCTGTGCATCGTCAAGGAGTAAAGTGGCTGATGAGGTGTTCAAATAACTCACCTGACTCCTCCATGCCTGATGCTGGGGCTATGGCAAGAGTAGCTGTGGACAAAAAGGCAGAATAAGATTAGTCTCTGCTTAGCTGACAGGATGAAGAGGATGATAATGGTTTGGTAAGCCAGTCTACCACTTCCTCTGCATGCTGTGGCTGAATGGCATGGGCAGCATCACAACATAATGCCCTGCCTGAGGACGGACCACGTCCACCTTTGTCTGTGAACACATACGCTGCTGGTCCCCTCACAGTGCCATGGGAATGTCTGCTTCTCAGACATGATGGGGGGGGGGGGGGTGGGGGGGCATTTATTAGCAAAATGTAATAAAGATGTGGAAATGTGTATGTGTATGCACTTTAATCAATGGAATGTGGTGTTTGGTGCAGTTTAACTTGAGTACTCACTACACAAACGCCATTGACACACTACAATATACTGCAGTAAAACTGCACTGACGCACTGCAATATACTGTGGTAAACGTGCAGTAATGCACTGAAATATACTGCGCTACACATGCAGTAACGCACTGATATATACTGCGTAAAACGTGCAGTAACACGTTACAGCGTTAAACGTGCAGTAACACACTCAAATGTACTGCGTTAAACGTGCAGTAACACACTGATATATACTGCGTTAAACGTGCAGTAATGCACTGAGATATATTGCATTAAACGTGCTGCAACGCACTGATATATACTGCATTAAACATGCAGTAATGCACCAGATGTAAATTCATTTATCCATTATCCCTAAAGGGAAGAACACTATCCCTTTGTAAAAAGTGTTAGCTGGAGTTCAGCTTGAATTTGTTAGTCAAGTTAATTTAAATCTAAGCCCTTGTACACATGGTCGGACATTCCGACTGAAAATGTCCGATTGGACCGTGTTGTCGGATAATCCGACCGTGTGTGGGCTCCATCGGACTGTTTCCGTCGGAATATCTGACCTACAAAGTTTTATAGCTGGGCTGTAAAATTTTCCGACAACATGATCCAAGCTTTTTCCGATCGTTTGTAGAGAATTCTGATCGGACAAAGTGTCCCGCATGCTCAGATCAAATTCCTAGACCAGGCATGTCCAAAGTCCGGCCCGCGGGCCAATCGCGGCCCGCATTCCGGTTTCGGACGGCCCGTCTGGTCATGTTCCCATATATATCTTTTGTGGCCCCCAACGAATCCCCGATCGCCGGGGGCCACAAAAGATAGATGTGCTGGCTGCCATGGAGGGGGCGGGACGAGTGCCTTGGATACAGGACAGCGTCCTGTGTAAAAGGAAGTCCCGTCCTGCGCTGCCATTGGACAACTGCTTTGTCCATCAGGAGGCGGGACTTTCAATTAAAGAGGCCGTCGATAGAAACAGGAGTTTCTCCTGTATGTCTGTCGGCGCTCATCCCGCCCCCCTCCCTGTCTCCTCCAAGGCTGCAGAGGACATGAATCAGGCTGCACTGATGGTAATGGTGAGTCTGCATTCATGAAAATGTGGGGGCTGAATTCATGGCAATATGGGGGCTGCATTCATGGCAATGTGTGGCAATATGGGGGCTGCATTCATGGCAATATGGGGGCTGCATTCATGGCAATGTGGGGACTGCATTCATCGCAATGTGGGGACTGCATTCATGGCAATGTGGGGGCTGCATTCATGGCAATGTGGGGGCTGCATTCATGGCAATCTGGGGGCTGCATTCCTGGCAATGTGGGGGCTGCATTCCTGGCAATGTGGGGGCTGCATTCCTGGCAATGTGGGGGCTGCATTCATTGGGGGCTGCATTCATGGCAATACGCTGGAGGCTGCATTCATGGCAATACGCTGGGGGCTGCATTCATGGCAATACGCTGGGGGCTGCATTCATGGCAATACGCTGGGGGCTGCATTCATGACAATACGCTGGGGGCTGCATTCATGGCAATACGCTGGGGGCTGCATTCATGGCAATACGCTGGGGGCTGCATTCATGGCAATACGCTGGGGGCTGCATTCATGGCAATACTGTGGGGGCTGCATTCATGGCAATACTGTGGGGGCTGCATTCATGGCAATACGGTGGAGGCTGCATTCATGGCAATACGGTGGAGGCTGCATTCATGGCAATACGCTGGGGGCTGCATTCATGGCAATACGCTGGGGGCTGCAAATGGGCACTGACCCTTATTTTGCTTCACATGTCTTTATTTAAAATGTAAGATTTTTTTTATTTTTATTTTTTTCCTGAGACTTCCTTTTTAAAGTTAAGGTGCGTGGTATAAGCCGATTAAATACAGTATATACAGTATATCCAAATAACACACCCGAGCTCATCTGTTCACCACACACAGCACAAAGGCAAGATAATTGTTGTTGGGCCGTGTATTAGTGCTCGGATGAACACACTTAGACCGAATTTTAATGGTTTAAAGAATGTCAGACAAAATGGTCGGCCCTCGAGCATGTTCACTTCATCAAATCTGGCCCTCTTTGAAAAAAGTTTGGACACCCCTGTCCTAGACCAAAGCTATTGGCTACTAGCCTGAACATAGTCCCGTCGTAAGGAAATAACGCCATCACGTTCTGAACGATCGGATTTTCCTACAAATTTGTCCGACCGTGTGTACGCAACACCAGTTTCGGACAAAATCCGATGGATTTGGTTGTCGGAATGTCCGACCGTGTGTACAAGGGCTAACAGTGTATCTAACGCTACCCTCCAAGATTGACAATGCTTCTGTCCAAAGGTGTTGATGTTGTTCCTCCAATGAAGTGGAGACACCCTAAGACAGGAAGTGTTTTACTGGACAGAACACCAAGTGAAAATGGAAAAAAGCCTAAAAAAACAAAAGCATCCATTACAAGGATTGGTAAACTGCCATATATGACATTTTTGTTTTTGGGTTTAATACTGATTTATTATGTTTTGCAATACATTAGCATGTATTAAGGCTGCCAGTTAATCAAGAAGGAGCTCCCAATGCATGGCAACAGAAAAAAAAACAGAACCACACTTTTTTTTTAACCACTTCAGCCCCGGACCAATAAACACCCTAAGGACCAGAGGTCTTTTTACAATTTCACACTGCGCTGCTTTAACTGGTAATTGCGTGGTCATGCAATATTGAACCCAAACGAAATTTGCGTCCTTTTCTTCTCACAAATAGAGTTTTCTTTTGATGGTATTTGATTGCCTCTGCGATTTTTATTTTTTGCGATATAAATGGAAAAAGACCGAAAATTTTGAGAAAAAATTATATTTTCTACTTTTTGTTATAAGAAAAATCGAATAAACTCAATTTTAGTCATACATTTAGGGCAAAATTTATTCAGCCACATGTCTTTAGTAAAAAAATATGTAAATAAGCGTATATTTATTGGTTTGCGCAAAAGTTATAGCGTCTACAAACTAGAGTACATTTTCTGAAATTTACACAGCTTTTAATTTACGACTGCCTATCTCATTTCTTGAGGTGCTAAAATGGCAGGGCAGTACAAACCCCCCCCAAAATGACCCCATTTTGGAAAGTAGACACCCCAAGGAAGTTGTGGAGAGGCATATTGAGCCCATTGAATATTTTTTTTTGCCCCAAGTGATTGAATAATGACACAAAAAAAAAAAAAGTTTACAAAAAGTTGTCACTAAATGATATATTGCTCACACATGCCATAGTTATATGTGGAATTGCACCCCAAAATATATTCTGCTGCTTCTCCTGAGTACGGAGATACCACATATGTGGGACTTTTTGGGAGTCTAGCCGCGTACGGCACCCCGAAAACCAATCACTGCCTTCAGGATTTCTAAGGGTGCAAATTTTTGATTTCACTCCTCACTACCTATCACAGTTTTGAAGGCCATAAAATGCCAAAATAACACAAAACCCCCCAAATGACCCCATTTTGGAAAGAAGACACCCCAAGGAAGTTGTGGAGAGGCATGTTGAGCCCATTGAATATTTTTTTTTGTCCTAAGTGATTGAATAATGACAAAAAAAAAAAAAGTTTACAAAAAGTTGTCACTAAATGATAAATTGCTCACACATGCCATAGTTATATGTGGAATTGCACCCCAAAATATATTCTGCTGCTTCTCCTGAGTACGAGGATACCACATATGTGGGACTTTTTGGGAATCTAGCTGCGTACGGCACCCCGAAAACCAATCACTGCCTTCAGGGTTTCTAAGGGTGCAAATTTTTGATTTCACTCCTCACTACCTATCACAGTTTCGAAGGCCATAAAATGCCAAAATAACACAAAACCCCCCCAAATGACCCCATTTTGGAAAGAAGACACCCCAAGGAAGTTGTGGAGAGGCATGTTGAGCCCATTGAATATTTTTTTTTTGTCCCAAGTGATTGAATAATGACACAAAAAAAAAAAAAGTTTACAAAAAGTTGTCACTAAATGATATATTGCTCACACATGCCATAGTTATATGTGGAATTGCACCCCAAAATATATTCTGCTGCTTCTCCTGAGTACGGGGATACCACATATGTGGGACTTTTTGGGAGTCTAGCCGCGTACGGCACCCCGAAAACCAATCACTGCCTTCAGGATTTCTAAGGGTGCAAATTTTTGATTTCACTCCTCACTACCTATCACAGTTTCGAAGGCCATAAAATGCCAAAATAACACAAACCCCCCCCCAAATGACCCCATTTTGGAAAGAAGACACCCCAAGGAAGTTGTGGAGAGGCATGTTGAGCCCATTGAATATTTTTTTTTGTCCCAAGTGATTGAATAATGACACAAAAAAAAAAAAAGTTTACAAAAAGTTGTCACTAAATGATATATTGCTCACACATGCCATAGTTATATGTGGAATTGCACCCCAAAATATATTCTGCTGCTTCTCCTGAGTACGGGGATACCACATATGTGGGACTTTTTGGGAGTCTAGCCGCGTACGGCACCCCAAAAACCAATCACTGCCTTCAGGATTTCTAAGGGTGCAAATTTTTGATTTCACTCCTCACTACCTATCACAGTTTCGAAGGCCATAAAATGCCAAAGTAACACAAAACCCCCCCAAATGACCCCATTTTGGAAAGAAGACACCCCAAGGAAGTTGTGGAGAGGCATGTTGAGCCCATTGAATATTTTTTTTGTCCCAAGTGATTGAATAATGACAAAAAAAAAAGTTTACTAAAAGTTGTCACTAAATGATAAATTGCTCACACATGCCATAGTTATATGTGGAATTGCACCCCAAAATATATTCTGCTGCTTCTCCTGAGTACGAGGATACCACATATGTGGGACTTTTTGGGAGTCTAGCTGCGTACGACACCCCGAAAACCAATCACTGCCTTCAGGGTTTCTAAGGGTGCAAATTTTTGATTTCACTCCTCACTACCTATCACAGTTTCGGGCCATAAAATGCCAAAATAACACAAAACCCCCCCAAATTACCCAATTTTGGAAAGAAGACACCCCAAGGAAGTTGTGGAGAGGCATGTTGAGCCCATTGATTATTTTCTTTTTGTCCCAAGTGATTGAATAATGACACAAAAAAAAAAAAAGTTTACAAAAAGTTGTCACTAAATGATATATTGCTCACACATGCCATAGTTATATGTGGAATTGCACCCCAAAATATATTCTGCTGCTTCTCCTGAGTACGAGGATACCACATATGTGGGACTTTTTGGGAGTCTAGCTGCGTACGGCACCCCGAAAACCAATCACTGCCTTCAGGGTTTCTAAGGGTGCAAATTTTTGATTTCACTCCTCACTACCTATCACAGTTTCGAAGGCCATAAAATGCCAAAATAGCACAAACCCCCCCAAATGACCCCATTTTGGAAAGTAGACACCCCAAGCTATTTACTGAGAGGCATGTTGAGTCCATGAAATATTTTATATTTTGCCACAAGTTGCAGGAATTTAAAAAAAAAAAATTTTTTTTGCACAAAGTCGTCACTAAATGATATATTGCTCACACATGCTATGGGCATAAGTCAAATTACACCCCAAAATAAATTCTGCTGCTTCTCCCGAGTACGGGGATACCACATGTGGGGGACTTTTTGGGAGCCTAGCCACGTACGGGACCCCGAAAACCCAAGCACTGCCTTCCGGATTTAAATATAAAATGCTACCAAAAAAAACCTTAGCGATCGCAGGGATCAGGCCTGACTCTGCGATCGCTGCAGTTATGTGTTTAGTGTTTTGTAAGTGACAGTGATCAATCGATACTGCACTTGGGTGGGCTGGGCGGAGGGGCAAAACGCAGGTGCCAGCAGGTATCTGGGCTGATCCCGCTAACAATGCGTTTTTTTGGAACCCTAAACTGCTGGGGACGCTAATATAGATCTGATCAGATCAGATATTGATCTGTTCAGATTCTATACCACTACGGGAGGTTTATGCTTTGCGTGTGGGTGTTAGCGGTACTGGCACTAACCTAGCGCTGCCTGGGGCGACGCAGACCCTGACCCTAAAACCTAATTGATATCACCCGCCGGGTGATCAGGGGGTTAAACCTTTATTGGGTAATAAATGGTGGGTGCCCTGATGCTATAAAAAGCAAACTAACCAGAGTCACCCGTAACACTTATACGGTGATCACTGGTGAAAGGGTTAACTAGGGGCAATCAGGGGGTTCAAATTTTTATTAGGTAGTATATGGGGGTCCCTGGCGCTATATAAAAACCTGACGGGGAACCTAAATAACTAACTGGCTAACCAGCGTCACCAGTGACACTTATACTGTGATCGCTGGTGAAAGGGTTAACTAGGGGCAATCAGGGGGTTAAAACCATTATTGGGTAGTATATCGGGGTACCTAGCGCTATAAAAACCTGGCGGTGAACCTAAAAAAATAACTAGCTACCTAGCGACACTAGCGACACTAATGCAGCGATCAGAAAAATGATCGCTTAGTGACACTGGCAAAAGGGGGTGAAAGGGTTAACTAGGGGCAATCAGGGGGTTAAAACCATTATTGGGTAGTATATCGGGGTACCTAGCGCTATAAAAACCTGGCGGTGAACCTAAAAAAATAACTAGCTACCTAGCGACAATAGCGACACTAATGCAGCGATCAGAAAAATGATCGCTTAGTGACACTGGCAAAAGGGGGTGAAAGGGTTAACTCTAGGGGCAATCAGGGGGTTAAAACCATTATTGGGTAGTATATTGGGGTACCTAGCGCTATAAAAACCTGGCGGTGAACCTAAAAAAAGAACTAGCTACCTAGCGACAATAGCGACACTAATGCAGCGATCAGAAAAAAGATCGCTTAGTGACACTGGCAAAAGGGGGTGAAAGGGTTAACTCTAGGGGCAATCAGGGGGTTAAATCTTTATTGGGGGTGATAGGGGGCTACCCTGGACCTAACACTAACTGCCCTGACACTTTTTACTTTTACAACTGACACTGAATGCAGTGATCAGTAAATAAATGATCAATGCAATCAGTGACACTGTGACTGGGGGGGGGGGGGGGGGGGGGCGGGGGACGATCGGGGGGGGGGGTTGTGTGCCTATGTGTACCTACATGTCCGTGTAGTGTTGGTGCACACTTACTTTTTGTCTTCTCCTCGTAGTCCGGTCAAAAAGACCTCCCCGAGGAGAATGACATCACTTCCTCCTTCCTGTGTATACAATACACAGTGGGAGGAAGCTTGTCATTGGCCAGGAGCGATCGAGAGGGGATGGCCAGAAACCAACGGCCATCCCCTCATCACGGATCACTCCTGCAGCGAACCGGACCGCCGTATCCAGCGGGAGGGGGTCCGATCGGACCCCCCACCCGCTGGAAGGCAGGCACGTACATGTACGAGCTTGTGCCTGCCTGTGCCATTGTAATGACGTACAATGGCAATACGGCGGTCCTTGAGTGGTTAAATACAGCACACCACAACGCAAGGCACATGTGTTGTTATGTGCTTCAGTGTAAGTCTATTAGCACCTATTGTACTTGCACAGAGTACCTTGATAGTACCTTGCATTACCTTTGTGGTACAATACAATTGCCACATAGATCTAAAAGAGGCCTTATAACTTAGAACCGTAGGGTGTGCTGATGAAATATCTCTGTTTCTGTTTTTAAACCTAGCAGCATATTGATTTACTACCGTTAAAAACTGCATTGTTATCAATATTATTATTGTACAATACTGCAAGCCAAAATTAGAGGTAATTCCCTGAACCCTACCCCCTTAAGTGTCAAACTCTTCGGAGTTGTGTATATCTAGTTTGTTGTTGGGGAGGAAAGTAAGGGACGACCACCCCCTCCCCCCCCCTTTTTTATTTTCATTCCTTACCCCTGTCCCATCAACCTCACTCTTCCCCCTCCCCTACTCCCTCGACGAAGCCATCCTCAAAAGAATTGGAAGAATTAAAAAAAAAATAGTTTTACTATTAAACTAAGTTTAACGAACAAAATAAACAAAATTAGCTTTGCCTAAATCAGCAGCTCATTGCTATTAGTTGAAAACAGCAAAGTATATTGGCCAAGATGGTTTTCTGTAGTACTGTGTACTACATTATTGCTAGAAAACTATGGAAATAACTGTGTATGGGTCAGTCTTTTCTATTATAAAGCTAAAATAGAGAATTTTGAGGGGACTAGGTTAATATAGGCCCTGCCAAAAAAACAGGATTGGTGACAGCTGTAGAACTCTCTGGTTGGCCGAAGATAAGAAGACGTCTCCCAGAAAATTACTTGAAACATGCATTGTTTAAAAGACAAAAGTACCACATCTGTGGTTAACATCTTTTTTCTTTTTCTAAACAGAAGGAAATATTGGTTCTATTAAATTATCTTTGAATGTACCAAAGAGACGTTTCAACTCTGAAAGCAGTCATTACCATCCTAAAAAGACACTCTCCTTGCCCAAGTGCTATATTGGGATGTCATATGAAGAAACAGTATGAAGCTGGTTATGACCATTAACCAACCTACCTGGTAATTCTTTTTTGTTAGACCAGCTTTATAACCTACATGAAATAACTTTATAGGAACTTTCAGCAGCCAATCACCAAATATCTTTCATTGTTAAGATTTCTCTTTAAATTACTCTTGAATTTAAAGTCCCTGGAGGAATTGACATTTCCAGAAGTGTCAATCTCCTGCGTCTCTTATGGTACTACGTGGGTCCTCCTTCATTTAACTACAGGATAGAACATTGGGGAACAATTTCTCTTGATCAGAGTGGTGTCCAATACACTGAACGGGCAGCAAGAGAGAAAAGTAATTTACAGGGACGGCTACTATTTTTTTTATTTTAGCTACAGAGTTTCTGTAATTCACAAAAGGGGAATTCTGATCAATTGTAATCCATCACTGCTATTTGCAAGTGATTATTGGTCCTTGAATTGCTTCATTAAACTCCCTTCAATCCATCTACTTGGTATACAATTTCTAAAATGTACAAACCCTTCAGCCTCTCTGCCATGCTTTATGCCCTGTTATAATGTATGTAAATAGTATAGTGCAATGCCCATCAATCAAAAATATATTCGCTAGGTCCTCTGTTTAATTAGACTTTTGGTTTCTCTAAAGAATTACATTATTTCTCTGATTCTCTTTTCAGAACTGGTCAAAATGTAACACAAAACTGAAAAAGCCCTAAGGCTTTTCTTTAGTAAGACATTGTTTTGCTGTGCAAATGCAAGAATGGATCCAAGCAGAGGAGGAGGGCATTGTTTCAGCCCCGCTGCAGAGTGAAAAACTAGGTCATGAAAGTTGTTTGACAGAGCTGAGAATTGAACTAGTCACCTTGGAGGCCCATTGGTGTAGAAAGTGAAAGCTGGCACAGCAGGCTCAAGGATGGCGCCAGTACTCGGTGAAAAACAGCAGGCAGGATAAACCTGTGCCCTCCCAGTCTCTCTGTACTCTATCGGCTAAGTAAAGTCAGGTGGGCTTGCTGAGGCTGCAAAGCTGTTTGGGCTGTGGGAACTCTCAGAGGAGTGAAGATGCTTCACTTGGCAAACATGCAGCTACACCAGTTTTTATGTTTCAGTAGATTTCAAAGCCGCAGCTCTTCCATTTAGAAATTAGAGTACTAAGACACAAAACACTTCTATATTTAATGATAAAGTTCATATCAGGCTCTAGCAGCCGTTTTCTTTCTTAATAATCACACTTTTAAATTCTCAAGATTACACTTGTATTCTATGGGCACTTAAAATGGTCACTGTAGGTTACATTCTCCACGTTTCCTTTTGCAGTGACAAAAATAGGATACGACTGATGTAGTGTAGCAGCTAATGACAATGCTATAAAAATACATGAAACCGGAGCCAAAATAAGAAAAGATAAAAATAGATCAGCACAATATTAAGTGATATACAGTTCCAGTGTTTAACTATGTTGCTTTCTGCAGTCTTGGGAAATAATTCTCATCACGTAGGATATTGCAGATTTGTTTTATCAGTCCATAATACATATCCCACTGTCATTTATTAAAGGTATTTTTAACCTACAACATATGTTTTATCTGTTATCCTGATTTTTTTTAGCAAATTAGCCATTAATCAAATCATTACCTTTCTATATTAGGTTTTTCATTTTCAAATATTTTCAAATTTGCAGCTTTAATTAAATCAATGCCTGGTGCTCTTGCCATGAAGGCCTATATGCACTTAGGCACTTCCTGTAATAGGGTTACAACACTGTTTCTGTCTCTCAAGTGTCCCCAGGTCTCACACTCTCGTAATGGAGCTTACACGAACAGGCATGGTCTTCTGTCAATAAAACCACCCTGAAAAATAACATGCCATGGTTTCTGGAGTGCATGCATATAGACCGGGAGTGCCTGCAAAATGCATTGTCTTATAAAAACAGTTCAGTAAGCATTAGCTTCTTAAGCCTAGTACACACCACTATATTTTTTTTCATTCAACCCAGTGGGTTGAACAGAAAAAAACTGACTGCTTCATTTGGAGCTGCTGTATTAACAATCTGATGTTAGTACATCAATCCCTAATGTTCTATTGTTTTCTAACAGGGGGACGCCTCCCGCCATAACACTCAGGTCAGTGCTCTCAGCCATTCGGGAGTCGGTCGGCTGCTGGTTTTCCAGCATGCTCGTCTGACTTGAAGTGCTCGTTCGGACCGGCTGCCATACACAGGGGTCATATGTTGTCGGACAGTTTTTATTGATCGCCCAACATTCGGCCCGTGTGTAGTAGGCTTTAAAGTCTTGCTATTAAGTATATGAAAAAGCCTTGGAAAAAAGAAAATCATAAAGTAATTTTTTTCTTTTGCAATGTAGTAGTTTGATCTTCCCACTAAGTTGGATTTTTTTTTTTTATACAAACGTCTTCATGAAATAGAAAATAATACAAGCATATAGCACTGAAGTTCAGGACTATTCGTCCTTGCATTCTATACAAGAGAAATTTAATGGAATTCATGCAGCATATGACAAAGCAAATAACAAGCCAATTCTTTGTCTGGAGACCTCCACATTTCATCAAGTTTTTCATGTAAACTTCAAGGCTTAGAGGAACTCCTGTACCCCTTTATCCTGTCCTAGAACTAATATGTTTCATTAAGGCAAATTAAAATTCCTATTCCTGCAAATATTCAACCAGTTCCCAACCAAGAAAATTATATCTTATATCTTTTAATATTATGATTAACATGTACAATGTGTTCCATTCATTAATTATTAAACATTAACAAAGCATCATGCATAATTACATAAACATTCAAAGTGTCATTGCATCAATAAAATGTCTGAAGAAAAATTATTTTCAATATATATACCCAAGAAAATGCTATGCTGTGCAAGCCTCCCTCAGCAGTTTCATTAATTGTTTCTTGTGCTTCCCATCAGCCATGATCCTCCACCTCTACACTAGGGGACTCACAAAATTTTCATGACCACCTGGTATATGGTAGGTTATCAAGTGCTTATATCCCCCAGGGGCTTGAACCTTCTAGGACCACCTTCGCTCTTCAGGACTACATTCACTCCTTCACCACTTTATTTCCTACCAATGGTTCCATAGAAAGAACAGGAAAGGCCTCTATAGTGTAAAAACTCTTTTTTCCTTTCGTAAAAATTACCAATTAAAACCACATAAAAATTGCCATCACATTATAGGGTGCATTGCCCCTGCACTTCGGTATATACAGCTTAATCAGTTTATCCACTTAACGACCGCCGCATGCCATTGTACATCATCACAATGGCATGTACAGGCAAGCACGTACATGTACGTGCTTGCCTTCCAGTGGGTGGGGGGTCCGGTAGGACCCCCTCCCGCTGGATGCGGCGGTCCGTTTCGCTTCAGGAGCAAGGAATGAGGGGATGGCTGTTGGTTTCTGGCCATCCCCTCTCGATCGCTCCTGGCGAATGAGAAGCTTCCTCCCACTGTGTATTGTATACACAGGCAGGGAGGAAGTGATGTCATTCTCTTCGGGGCGGTCTTTTTGAGCGGACTACGAGGAGAAGACTAAAAGTAAGTGTGCACCAACACTACACTGACATGTAGGCACACACAGGCACACAAACCCCCCTGATCGCCCCCACCCCCCCTCCCCCTCCCCCTCCCAGTCACAGTGTCAATGATTGCAGTGATCATTTATTTTCTGATCACTGCATTCAGTGTCAGTTGTAAAAGTAAAAAGTGTCAGGGCAGTTAGTGTTAGGTCCAGGGTAGCCCCCTACCACCCCTCAATAAAGGTTTAACCCCCTGATTGCCCCTAGAGTTAACCCTTTCACCCCCTTTTGCCAGTGTCATTAAGCGATCGTTTTTCTGATCGCTGCATTAGTGTCGCTAGTGTCGCTAGGTAGCTAGTTATTTTTTTAGGTTCACCGCCAGGTTTTTTTAGCGCTAGGTACCACGATATACTACCCAATAATGGTTTTAACCCCCTGATTGCCCCTAATTAACCCTTTCACCCCCTTTTGCCAGTGTCACTAAGCGATCATTTTTCTGATCGCTGCATTAGTGTCGCTAGTGTCGCTAGGTAGCTAGTTATTTTTTTAGGTTCACCGCCAGGTTTTTATAGCGCTAGGTACCCCCATATACTACCCAATAATGGTTTTAACCCCCTGATTGCCCCTAGTTAACCCTTTCACCCCCTTTTGCCAGTGTCACTAAAGTGATCGTTTTTCTGATCGCTGCATTAGTGTCACTGGTGCCGCTAAGTAGCTAGTTATTTTTTAAGGTTCACCGCCAGGTTTTTATAGCGCTAGGTACCCCGATATACTACCCAATAATGGTTTTAACCCCCTGATTGCCCCTAGTTAACCCTTTCACCCCCCTTTTGCCAGTGTCACTAAGCGATCATTTTTCTGATTGCTGCATTAGTGTCACTAGTGTTGCTAGGTAGCTAGTTATTTTTTTAGGTTCACCGCCAGGTTTTTATAGCACTAGGTACCCCCATATACTACCCAATAATGGTTTTAACCCCCTGATTGCCCCTAGAGTTAACCCTTTCACCAGCGATCACTGTATAAGTGTCACTGGTGACGCCGGTTAGCCAGTTAGTTATTTAGGTTCCCCGTCAGGTTTTTATATAGCGCCAGGGACCCCCATATACTACCTAATAAAAATTTGAACCCCCTGATTGCCCCTAGTTAACCCTTTCACCAGTGATCACCGTATAAGTGTTACGGGTGACTCTGGTTAGTTAGTTTGCTTTTTATAGCATCAGGGCACCCACCATTTATTACCCAATAAAGGTTTAACCCCCTGATCACCCGGCGGGTGATATCAATTAGGTTTTAGGGTCAGGGTCTGCGTCGCCCCAGGCAGCGCTAGGTTAGTGCCAGTACCACTAACACCCACGCGCAAAGCATACACCTCCTGTAGTGGTATAGAATCTGAACAGATCAATATCTGATCTGATCAGATCTATACTAGCATCCCCAGCAGTTTAGGGTTCCAAAAAAACGCATTGTTAGCGGGATCAGCCCAGATACCTGCTAGCACCTGCGTTTTGCCCCTCCGCCCAGCCCACCCAAGTGCAGTATCGATCGATCACTGTCACTTACAAAACACTAAACACATAACTGCAGCGATCGCAGAGTCAGGTCTGATCCCTGCGATCGCTAACAGTTTTTTTTGGTAGCGTTTTATATTTAAATCCGGAAGGCAGTGCTTGGTTTTTGGGGTCCCGTACGTGGCTAGGCTCCCAAAAAGTCCCCCACATGTGGTATCCCCGTAGTCGGGAGAAGCCGCAGAATTTATTTTGGGGTGTAATTTGACTTATGCCCATAGCATGTGTGAGCAATATATCATTTAGTGACAACTTTGTGCAAAAAAAAAAAAATTGTAATATTCCTGCAACTTGTGGCAAAATATAAAATATTTCATGGACTCAACATGCCTCTCAGCAAATAGCTTGGGGTGTCTACTTTCCAAAATGGGGTCATTTGGGGGGGTTTTGTGTTATTTTGGCATTTCATGGCCTTCGAAACTGTGATAGGTAGTGAGGAGTGAAATCAAAAATTTGCACCCTTAGAAATCCTGAAGGCAGTGATTGGATTTCGGGGTGCCGTACGCGGCTGGACTCCCAAAAAGTCCCACATATGTGGTATCCCCATACTCAGGAGAAGCAGCAGAATATATTTTGGGGTGCAATTCCACATATAACTATGGCATGTGTGAGCAATATATCATTTAGTGACAACTTTTTGTAAACTTTTTTTTTTTTTTTTTTTTTTTTTTTGTGCATTATTCAATCACTTGGGACAAAAAAAATATTCAATGGGCTCAACATGCCCCTCGGCAATTTCCTTGGGGTGTCTACTTTCCAAAATGGGGTCATTTGGGGGGGGGGGGTTTGTACTGCCCTGCCATTTTAGCACCTCAAAATATTAGATAGGCAGTCATAAATTAAAAGCTGTGTAAATTCCAGAAAATGTACTCTAGTTTGTAGACGCTATAACTTTTGCGCAAACCAATAAATATACGCTTAGTGACATTTTTTTTACTAAAGACATGTGCCCTAAATGTATGACTAAAATTGAGTTTATTCCATTTTTCTTATAACAAAAAGTAGAAAATATATTTTTTCTCAAAATTTTCGGTCTTTTTCCATTTATATCGCAAAAAATAAAAATCGCAGAGGCAATCAAATACCATTAAAAGAAAGCTCTATTTGTTGGAAGAAAAGGACGCAAATTTCGTTTGGGTACAACATTGCATGACCGCGCAATTACCAGTTAAAGCAGTGCAGTGCGAAATTGTAAAAAGACCTCTGGCTGAAAATTGGTCCGGGGCTAGAGTGGTTAAGGGAGGCTAGCACCACTAACAGCCTCTGTGAGGGGCTTCCTGTATCAGACCTTACTTCCGGGTGTACAGTTCCTGCTCTGTGCTGATTCATTTCATCATCCTGATGTCCCTGGGAGGTGTTATGCCGCATACACATGACCGTTTTTTCCACTGAAACAGACTTGCCTACACACGGTCACACCAAAGTCTGATCGTTTAGAACGCGGTGATGTACAACACTTATGACGGGACTAGAAAAAGGAAGTTCAATAGCCAGTAGCCAATAGCTGCCCTTGCGTCGTTTTTGGTCTACAGAATGGAATACAGATGAACGGTTTTTCCGATAGGAATTGATTCCGTCGGAAAGATTTAAAACATGTTCTATTTGTAGGTCCGTCAGAATTTTCGAAAAAAAAAAGTCAGCTGAAGCCCACACACGATCGGAATATCCAATGAAATGATTCCGTTAGACTTTTTCTGCCAAAAAGTCAGACAGTGTGTACACAGCATTAGAGTAATTCCTCTCCCCACTCTTCTTATACACAGCAGTTAATCCTTATTTATCACTACCATCAAATTGGTAGTTAGATCGCTACGCGATTGCAATGCATGGGTGCCTCCGATTGTCACAATTTTATGCAAATATGCAGGTGGGTATTAGCCCACCATAAACCGCTGCATAGCAGATGACTATTTGACCACAACTGGAACAATAAAAAACAACGTATATAGAAAAAAGTTTTTATTTTAAAACTAGAACTCTAAAATACAAAACAAACTTACAATCACACCTCTAGATACTTAATAATTAGCAATAAAACAATTAAAACAATTAATATGTATATGTACCTGATATCCGGTTACTGACTGGTGCACAACGATGTACGTCGGCAGAATGGCATTGACAGGCAAATGGGTGTACCGGTACGTCCCTTTAAATTTGCCGCTGTGCCATCACGTGCGCGTGTGCCGGCCGGGACCTCTGTGAGTTGGGTCGCAGGTTCCGCGGACTCGATCGCCATGGGGATACCCACGATCATCTCACGGGTAAGAAGAATGGGAAGATGCTAAAAAAAACGAATAATAAAAATGCCATAAAACTACACCCTATTTTGTAAACGCTATAACTTTTGCGCAAACCAATCAATAAATGCTTATTGCTTTTTTTTTTTTACCAAGAATATGTAGAAGAATATGTATCGGCCTAAAGTCAGGAAAATTTTTTTTTTTATATATTTTTGGGGGATATTTATTATAGCAATATGTAAAATATAATACTGTTTTTTTCAAAATTGTCGCTCTTTTTTTGTTTATAGCGCAAAAAATAAAAACTGCAGGGGTGATCACATACCAACTGTCAGGTCACCTTGAGGCGAGGTGACAGGTGCACACCGTAGGATCAGGAGTGCACCGCAAGTTTGTGGACCCTACGGCTGACTGCTGCAGACGGGGGACAGATCCCACTGGGGTTAGAGCATAAGATTCCCTGGGGCGTGGAGTCTAAGAGCCAGCAGGTGTTCACCAGCGCCTCTGGTGGTGAGGATGGACTTGGCTGAAACTGGCTCCAGGTCGCGACCCCCAGGGTCCCCCAGCTCACACCCACAGTAGGCAAAAGGAGGATAGGGATGGTGAGGGACAAAGCCATGGTCAGGGCCACAAGCAGACAAGAATAGTCGGGGACACGCCAAAAGGTCAGGATCACAGGCAAACAGGGATAGTCAAAACACGTCAAAGTCGGTCACCTTCCAGATGTATTAGCCCTGAGCGTTTTTCCGGACGAAGAGAACAAGTATCACGGAAATGACCTTTGGCCCCACAATAGAGGCATAGGCCCAGAGTTCTGCGCCTAGCACGTTCTTCGGGAGATAACTTTGTCCGGCCCAACTGCATAGGTTCCTCAGCAGGCAGGGGGTGCTCCTCGGATCGAAGAGAAGGGACTGGGGGCTCAGGCTGCCTAAAGAACGGGTAGTGTTGGCGTCTTTTTTCCAGGGCCCTCTCCTGAAAGTGAATATCGATCTGGTTACACAAGGTGATGACACTGTCCAGATCAGCAGGAAGGGATCTTCCTGCTAATTCATCCTTCACTCTATCAGAGAGGCCATGTAAAAAGGTTGCAACTAGGGCCTCATTATTCCAGCTCAATTCAACTGTGAGGATACGGAACTGAAGAGCATATTGTCCCACAGACGCAGACTCTTGATGGAGACGTAAACACGACCCGGTTCCTCGAAGATATTCTGAAAAAGTTTCAAGAAATCAGACAGGCTAGAAACCACTGGATCATTCAGTTCCCACAGAGGGGCGGCCCAAGCTAACGCTTCGCCGGACAGGAGGGATATGATATATGCGACTTTTGCCCGATCGGACAGGAAGTTTTGGGGCAGAAGTTTAAAATGAATTGTGCACTGGCTAAGGAACCCCCTGCAAGCCTTGGAGTCCCCAGAGAAATGGACCAGAGCTGGTAGTTGTAATGAATGTGTGGCTGCGACTGATGCGATAGGTGCAGCGGCAGATAGCGGTTGAGGTTGTTGAACCGGGGGTCCTAATGAGGCCTGAACCTGTTCAAAACGGGATGCCAAATCCTGAAGGAATCGCATCACCTGGGTCTGATGCGATTCTTGGGTCTCAAGTCTGCGAACTAAGCTCTGCAATGGATCATCTGCAGGAAGCGGCACGTCAGCCGGGTCCATGGCTGATCAAACTGTCAGGTCACCTTGAGGCGAGGTGACAGGTGCACACCGTAGGATCAGGAGTGCACCGCAAGGTTGTGGACCCTACGGCTGACTGCTGCAGACGGGGGACAGATCCCACTGGGGTTAGAGCGTAAGATTCCCTGGGGCGCGGAGTCTAAGAGCCAGCAGGTGTTCACCAGCACCTCTGGTGGTGAGGATGAACTTGGCTGAAACTGGCTCCAGGTCGCGACCCCCAGGGACCCCAGCTCACACCCACAGTAGGCAACAGGAGGATAGGGATGGTGAGGGACAAAGCCATGGTCGGGGCCACAAGAAGACAAGAATAGTCGGGGACACGCCAAAAGGTCATGATCACAGGCAAACAGGGATAGTCAAAACACGCCAAAGTCGGTAACGGAAAACAGTAGAAGAGCACACGGCAGGAAACAGGAAACTAACACACAAAGGTATACACAATGGTTGATCAGCACTGATGGCCTGCAGTGCACAGGTTAATATAGGGCTCCCTGATAGGGCCTGGGGTGGAGCCATGCTTAGAGGAGAGGTTATAAAAACCACCAGGTGGAAGTGGCTGGCCTCTTAGTCTGAAGACATGAGGGGAGGTAAGCAAACACAGGAAAATCACTGCATAACCATGACAGTACCCTCCCTCTTACGAGGCCTCCCCCTCCCCTGCCTGGGTCCAGGCTTAAAGGGAAACTCCAGATGGAACCTCCTTAACAGACAGGGAGTAAAGACCTCAGATGCAGTGATCCAAGACCTCTCCTCAGGACCCAACCCTTTCCAAAGTACGAGGTGAAGAATGCCTTTACGGAGCCGGGAATCCAAAACTTGACTAACCTCGTATTTTAGATTATCCTCAGAGACCGAAACAGAGGTAGGGAGAGGACGAGAGGACTTGAGGACAAAAGGCTTTTTAGGAATGGGTAAGGGCATGAGAAGATCAGGAGTCTGAGCAGGGACCCCCACACCCTTAAAGATGAACTGGGTATCCATAACAGGACCACCAGACTGGGCAGAGGTCAGTGGATCCCTGAGGTCATGTTGGTTAGAAAGTGACATGTCACAAGAGTCAAGCTGGGTAGCTACAACACAAACAGAATGCAGAGAACCCTGAGAAAAAGATTGAAAACCCCTCCTGGCTGAATGAGGTATTCTATCCAAAGGATAGATTGAGCCTCTTAAACGGGTTTGAACGGACATAGTAGCAGTAGGGTGAGGCCAGGTCACCGAAGGTGCTAAACAAGAAGCAGGAAGCTCATTGGGCATGGGCTGGACTGGCATAACTGGTGCAGAGGTCGACTGAATAGTATTGTCAGGTGTAGCGACCATCTCAATCGCATCACAGGGCATAGCAACTGTGGAACTTGCAGACAAGTTAGTCTGGCTGTGCGTCCAAGGGAAATTAGGGACAGGCAAAGGTAAATGGTTATGTGAACTGGAGTGAATGATCGACTCAGGTTCATAGGTGGGCCCCTCATCCAGAGTACCACATGACCTAGAGAGTGCATCAGTCCGACTATTGCAGGACGCATCCCAGAGATCGCTATATACAGCGGGAAGAGCAGAAGATACTGGGATGGTGGTAACAGGAAATTTCTCCTTTCGGGTACCCTTGAGTAGGCAGGAAGAGGAACAGGAGGAATCCCAAGCCAGGATCTGACCGGCAGACCAGTCAACGTGTGGAGAATGGAGCCGTAACCAAGGAAGACCTAATATGATAGGAGATGAAGCCTTAGGTAAGACAAAGAAGAATATCCATTCCTGGTGGAGTGTCCCTACTGACATCTTAACAGGAAGAGTCTGGAAGCGGATAGGGCCCCCTGGGAGAACAGTGCCATCAATCGCCAAGACCACCAATGGTGTTGTAAGGGGCAAAAGGGTAAGTCTCATGGAGGATGCAGTTTCCCAATCCATGAAATTGGCAGTGGCTCCGGAATCCAGATGTGCTGAGACCGAACGAGAGGAAGCACCGACATGAAGCAACACGGAAGGGAGAAGACGAGAAGGTGAAGGTGATATTTCAGGGTCTAATACTCCACCTTCCAGATGTATTAGCCCTGAGCGTTTTTCCGGACGAAGAGAACAAGTATCACGGAAATGACCTTTGGCCCCACAATAGAGGCATAGGCCCAGAGTTCTGCGCCTAGCACGTTCTTCGGGAGATAACTTTGTCCGGCCCAACTGCATAGGTTCCTCAGCAGGCAGGGGGTGCTCCTCGGATCGAAGAGAAGGGACTGGGGGCTCAGGCTGCCTAAAGAACGGGTAGTGTTGGCGTCTTTTTTCCAGGGCCCTCTCCTGAAAGTGAATATCGATCTGGTTACACAAGGTGATGACACTGTCCAGATCAGCAGGAAGGGATCTTCCTGCTAATTCATTCTTCACTCTATCAGAGAGGCCATGTAAAAAGGTTGCAACTAGGGCCTCATTATTCCAGCTCAATTCAACTGTGAGGATACGGAACTGAAGAGCATACTGTCCCACAGACGCAGACTCTTGATGGAGACGTAAACACGACCCGGTTCCTCGAAGATATTCCGAAAAAGTTTCAAGAAATCAGACAGGCTAGAAACCACTGGATCATTCAGTTCCCACAGAGGGGCGGCCCAAGCTAACGCTTCGCCGGACAGGAGGGATATGATATATGCGACTTTTGCCCGATCGGACAGGAAGTTTTGGGGCAGAAGTTTAAAATGAATTGTGCACTGGCTAAGGAACCCCCTGCAAGCCTTGGAGTCCCCAGAGAAATGGACCAGAGCTGGTAGTTGTAATGAATGTGTGGCTGCGACTGATGCGATAGGTGCAGCGGCAGATAGCGGTTGAGGTTGTTGAACCGGGGGTCCTAATGAGGCCTGAACCTGTTCAAAACGGGATGCCAAATCCTGAAGGAATCGCATCACCTGGGTCTGATGCGATTCTTGGGTCTCAAGTCTGCAAACTAAGCTCTGCAATGGATCATCTGCAGGAAGCGGCACGTCAGCCGGGTCCATGGCTGATCAAACTGTCAGGTCACCTTGAGGCGAGGTGACAGGTGCACACCGTCGGATCAGGAGTGCACCGCAAGGTTGTGGACCCTACGGCTGACTGCTGCAGACGGGGGACAGATCCCACTGGGGTTAGAGCGTAAGATTCCCTGGGGCGCGGAGTCTAAGAGCCAGCAGGTGTTCACCAGCACCTCTGGTGGTGAGGATGAACTTGGCTGAAACTGGCTCCAGGTCGCGACCCCCAGGGTCCCCCAGCTCACACCCACAGTAGGCAACAGGAGGATAGGGATGGTGAGGGACAAAGCCATGGTCGGGGCCACAAGCAGACAAGAATAGTCGGGGACACGCCAAAAGGTCATGATCACAGGCAAACAGGGATAGTCAAAACACGCCAAAGTCGGTAACGGAAAACAGTAGAAGAGCACACGGCAGGAAACAGGAAACTAACACACAAAGGTATACACAATGATTGATCAGCACTGATGGCCTGCAGTGCACAGGTTAATATAGGGCTCCCTGATAGGGCCTGGGGTGGAGCCATGCTTAGAGGAGAGGTTATAAAAACCACCAGGTGGAAGTGGCTGGCCTCTTAGTCTGAAGACATGAGGGGAGGTAAGCAAACACAGGAAAATCACTGCATAACCATGACACCAACAAAAAGAAAGCTCTATTTGTGGGGAAAAAAGGACGTCAATTTTTCTTTGTTACACTGGATGGCCGCCGACTAGACTGCATGTCACATCTCCTCATCCTCGTCCATGAGGGAACACTGATTCAGTTTCCCAGCAGTGAATCAGTGTTCCGCCTATCACGGACGAGGACGAGGAGAAGGCGGGGCTTTATTACACTGGACGGCCGCCGACTAGACTGCATGTCACAGCGCCGGGAGATCAGGTGCATGAGGCTGCAGATGGGCACAGTGAGGCAGGGAGACTCAAGTATAAGCCGAGGGGGCTTTTTCAGCACAAAAAAATGTGCTAAAAAACTCGGCCTCTACTCGAGTATATACATTAATAGTGTATATCTATTTGGTTTCATTCTGTGACAGCTGCTTTCTTTTAACTTGCCCTTTCCAATGCCCTTGCACTATATCAGTTCCATAAAATGTCAGTTGACCAGCATCCTTATGATGTTCCTTTACATTTTTGATACACTATGTTTGTCATACTCTTATTTTATAATGTTGCTATGCTTGCTAATCCTCTTGCTTAGTTGTTTAGTAGTTCTTACATACTGGAAGCCGCAAAGACATTCCATTACGTAGGTCACATGGGTACTGTAAACAGAATTAAATGATTTCATTTTGTATTCCCTGTTGGTGCGATTAGATCAAAATTGTGATTTCCTCCTTTCTTTATTTTTACATTTTCTACATGCAATCTTTTGCGTTGGTAAAATCCTTTAGTGTCCAAAAATGTCACTTTTTTTAATGGGGGGGGGGGGGGGGTTCCTAAATCTTTTGTGACCACTATATTAATGCTCTTTCCCTTTTATAGATACATTTGGGGTGGCTTGGTAACGTTTTGCCCAATACCTTTTGCTAAAAGGATTGCCCAGTGTTTTTTCTACAATGCTTTTAATCCCCTTGTAATCTCTGTTCAGTAACAAAGGCCAATTACATATTTATGTTATCTATCTTAGTACTTCTACTCAGTAAGCCTCTCCTATCCATTCTACCCACTTCATTTTATTTTTACTAATCTCCGTTTTTTATAGCCTTTCTTTACAAACCGGAAACTGCCTTACTAAAACTCACTAAGGATTTACTAACGACTAAAACCAACAGCCAGTACTCCATACTCCTACTACTTGACCTCTCTGTGGCCTTTCATACTGTTGACCACCCGCTCCTTCTCAATAAACTACTTTCCCTTGGCCCCCGAGATTCTGCTCTATCCTGGTTCTCTGTCTATCTATCACAGCGCTCCTTCAGTGTCACCTACAACTCTGCCTCCTCCTCTCCATTGCCTCTTTATGTGGGGGTGCCCCAAGGCTCTGTTCTTGGACCCCTTCTATTCTCTATCTACATCTCCTCCCTTGGTCACTTGATAACTGCCCACGTCTTCCAATACCACTTTTACGCCGCTGACATCCAAATCTATCTGTCTACTCCTCACCTCACTCCTTCAGTCTCCTCTCGCATTCCTAACTTACTAACTGACATATCAGCATGGATGTCGCACCACTTCCTTAAACTAAATCTCTCTAAAACTGATCTATTAATATTCCCCCCTGCCTGTGCCCCTTTCCATGACTTTTCCATCAAAATCAACAATGCAACTATCAGTCCCTCCCTTCACGCCAGGGTACTGGGGGTAAACCTATACTCTGACTTGTCATTTCAGCCTCAAGTCCAATCTTTGTCAAAAGTTTGTAGAATTTACCTCCGTAACATCTCTAAAATTCATCCCTTTTTAAACAAATGAAACCACCAAGCTCCTCATTCACTTCCTTGTTATCTCTCGCCTTGACTATTGCAACTCTTTTCTCATTGACCTGCCTCTCCATAGGCTATTCCCTCTTCAGTCTATCATGAATGCTGCTGCCAGACTTATCCACCTTACCAACTGCTCAGCAGTGTCTGCCAACCCTCTCCTCCAATCCCTACACTGGCTCCCAATCACTGAGCAAATTAAATTCAAAATACTAACCATAATATACAAAGCCATTCACAACTCTGCCCCGAGCTACTTCATCAACCTTGTCTCCAAATATCACCCAAATCGTCCTTTCTGCTCTTCTCAAGACCTCCTACTCTCAAGCTCTCATCTCCTCTTCCCGTGCTCGTCTCCAGGATTTCTCCAGAGCCTTTCCCATCCTCTGGAACTCGCTACCTCCACCTGTCCGGCTATCCCCTACAATTGCTACCTTCACCCTGAAAACTCATCTCTTAAGGAAAGCCTATCACATCTTCAGCTAATCTTTTACCCCTTCCATCAGCTCATTCCCCACAGTTACAACCATTTGTACCATCTGTCCCACCCTATTAGATTGTAAGCTCTTCTGAGCAGGGCCCTCTTAATCCTCTTGTATTTTATTGTATTATAACTGTGTTGTCTCCTTTTTATATTGTAAAGCGCTGCATAAACTGTTGGTGCTATACAAATCCTGTATTATAATAATAATAATAATAATATATAGCGCAATAGGTATAGTATATAGTGGGCACCCGGAAGGCTTCCACATATGAATGACAAAGATGGTACAATAGCTTTATTGCACCTTGTTAACCTATAATATGCAATTTGAGAATGTGTAAGTGGCCCCATGTATGAGATAAATCTTTTCTACACCTTGGTTTCCCACTTTCCATTATTATGTACTATATTTTACAACTCTTGTAATAAGTGCTGTATATCCATCAATGCAAATATACCAACAATGCCTGTATTTAACAGTTCTCAATGCATATCAATTAGGCAGACTGACGTGAGGAAAGGAATCAGCAATGATCTCAATTAATGTATGCCAGTCACAAGAACTTACAATTCATATCTACTTATTTGACTCTCCTTTCAAAATGATACAACTACTGTTGAACATCTAAACTGTTTGTAGTTAAAATTTTGATTTGGACATGTCAAATGGTTGACTTGTTCTTCATACATTCAGCAGGAAGATATGATCATACACTACTGTAGAAGAAGGGACACAATTTAAACATACAATAGATATAATATATAGAAGACACATCACATGGAAGCTTGGAAAAGTGTAGTGTGGTTAAGCCAAAAGTTATTTATTACACAGATTAACTTGCTAACCAGTGAAAGGCTTTATCCACTATTGATTGGTGTAACATATGCACATACAATATTCGTCTGTTCCTACACAAAATAAGCACAGATGGGAGCCAAGCTTAAAAAGCTGAATGCTGATCCCTTTCAGCAGAAATACTGTTTTAGATGATTTTTAAACCACAAAGGGAAATCAGACAAGTTGTGTTCACTTTATGCCTATTCACACCTTTGTGTTTATCGTTTGTTGCGCTGTGCTTTTTTTAATGTGTTTTACATGCAATCTCTGTGGAACACACCCTTGCTAGCTAGAAACCATAGGAAAAGTGCAGAAAGCAGCATTTTGGGATTTTGTGTAAATTGCACCACAGTAAAACACATAGGAAAATAAGCCTAGGGAGTTTCTTTATAAACCATGGACTTGCCCTTGTTTCCTGATTGTTCTTTGACAATTGACAGATAATGTAATGATTTATCAAGCTACATTAGGCACACTGTCTGCATTCAGATCCATGTAACCACTCCTGCATGCATATCAAAACTTGACATGTGTTTCTGTGCAGTCGCTGTGTCTGCATCTACCTCTAAGGGCTGCCTATGCGCAGCTTGGGGCAGATGCAGGTGCAATAACAAACGTGGCCTGCACACAAAATGGGTGTCAATACCCATCTGAATGAAGCCTTAGGGCAGAAGTCTCAAACTGGTGGCCTTCCAGCTGTTGCAACACTACAAGTCCCATGAGCATTGCAAGGCTGACAGTTACAAGCATGACTCTCACTGGCAGAGGCATTATGGGACTTGTAGTTTTGCAACAGCTGGAGGGCTGCCAGTTTGAGACCCCTGCCTTAGGATCTAGTTACAGTTTTGTTTCACAGAACATTTGCACAACTTTCACCCAAGACTCACTCATTTTTCCAAGCCAGCTGTGAATTTTGGGTGAAACCATTTATAAATAGACCAAAATATTGGGAAATTGAGAAACCAAAATGTAGAAAAGAGTTATCTTATAAATTTTCCTACTTATACAATCTCAGCTAACTTACAATTACAATTTTTAGCTGACTTACGTTTGAAAACTGTAAACACATCAAGTCATCGTGATTTGAACCTGATTAATTAACCACATTATTTAAAGTAGAACTAAACCCAATTTAAGTACTACGCCTGAACTAAAAAATACTAAATCCATTAACCACTTCAGCCCCGGACCATTTTGCTGGTCAAAGACCAGACCACTTTTTGCGATTCGGCACTGCGACGCTTTAACTGACAATTGCGCGGTCATGCAAAGTGGCTCCCAAACAAAATTGGCGTCCTTTTTTCCCACAAAGAGAGCTTTCTTTTGGTGGTATTTGATCACCCCTTGCGGTTTTTATTTTTTGCGCTATAAACAAAAATAGAGCGACAATTTTGAAAAAAAAAACGCATTATTTTTTACTTTTTGTTATAATAAATATCCCTCAAAAAATATGTAAAAAAAAATGTTTTCCCTCAGTTTAGGCCGATACGTATTCTTCTACATATTTTTGGTAAAAAAATCGCAATAAGCGATTATTGATTGGTTTGCGCAAAAGTTATGGCGTTTACAAAATAGGGGATAGTTTTATGCCATTTTTATTAATAATTTGTTTTTACTAGTAATGGTGGTGATCAGCGATTTTTATTGTGACTGTGACATTATGGTGGGCACATCGGACATTTTTGACACATTTTTGGGACCATTGTCATTTTTTTTTTCTTTTTTTTTCAATTCGTTTTCATTAAGAGTTTTAGCAGAAATATAATTACAACAGGTGTAAGAATACAGAGAGTATACAATGATCATATAGTAGATGGAGTAATACAGTGAGCAACTCAACACATTGTACATGAAAATGACAAAGTTCCAATCTTACATTGCGAAAATAAAAGAAATTTGCCTACAATGTGTATTTCCATATGATCAGCAAGGGTAGAGGGAGAGAAAGAAAGAAAAGATGAATTGGGAAAGAGGAGAGATGAGATGGGGGAGAACAGTGGAGTAGAGTTAGTAAACTAGGGATTGGATGAGCAAGGAGGAGACCAAAGGATAGTGTTATCTCTATATTCGTTAATAAACTGGTAAGGTTGATTATATTCGTAATCAGCATCATAAAGAAAGGAAAAAAAAAAGGAAAAGGATCTGTTCTAACATCAGTTCACTGTAGACCAATCAACCCAAATCTGCCACTGGTTGTCAAAACTCACTCTAGACCCATTCTTATCAGCTAATAAGGACTCTAATGTGTAATTTTGTCTGGTGATATCAAGAGCTTCTGAAGTTAGGAGAACGATCAGATTTCCAGTTTCTGGTGATTACTAATCTGGCCGCTAGTAGTAGATGCGTGATCACTGTACGACAATGGGGGGGAAAGTTTTCAACACCCAAATTCAGAACCGCTAGTTCGGGACTCATAGGTGTTAAAATTCCTGAGATGCGCGAGATACACCGAAACATACCACTCCAAAAACTGGAAAGGTGTTTACAAAACCAAAACATGTGTGAGATGTTGGCAATCTCGCCACAACCTCGCCAACACAGGGGAGAGTTAGATGGCGAGATTTTTGCCATAAGGTACGGCGTCAAATACCATCGCAAGGCTATTTTCTGTGAGAGTTCCCAGTGATTCACGCATCTCGAGGATCTGTAAATAGCTTGGAATGCTTTTCCCACTCAGAAGGGGTGAAATCTTTGTTGAAGTCAGATGACCATTTAATGTAGGGACGGGAATTAGTGAATGTAGATTTATCCTGAAATGCAGAGTAAAAAAGAGAAATCCCTTTAGCAGTAGGAGGGGATGCAATATAGTATCTCCATAACTTTTCAAGGATATAAAGATGAACTCGAGAGGGCCCTAATGATTTGAGAAAATGGGTTGCTTGCAAATGTTCATAGTGATCTCTAGGGAGCAGCGCAAATTCTTCTCGCAATAATTCGAAAGCTTTAGGGTGGTCATCTTGGTATAGGTCAGAGATGTAGGAAATACCTTTAGCTTTCCATCTCAAATAGTTTGTGTCTGGAATTATGTGGGATAAGATTTCTATGGGTACAGGAACCGCTGTGGTGTCGGAGGATGTATCCGACAACTTGTGTAAGTCTCTCCATGCTAACAGCGAGGCCTGTAGGGTGAGTGGAAAATGGTGTAGAGAGAAGGGCCTCCATATGTCCAATAATAAGAGTAAACGTAAATCTTTTGTCGGGCTAAGGGCCTGCTCCATGCTGCACCAGAGAATATCTGGCGAAGGAGAGAGCCAGTGTTTGAGTGAGGCGAGTATGGCCGCTCTATGATAATCCTTGAGGTCGATCAATCCCATTCCTCCCACTGACCTATGTTTGATCAATAGATGCCTGGAACATCTGGGTCGTTTAGTCCCCCAAATATATCGTCTAAGGATGGCATTAAGCGCCTTTAAATGGGTATGTTTGAGTGGAATAGGCAATGTACGAAATATATACAATATTTGAGGGAGTAGCAACATTTTGAAGGACGCTAATCTTCCCGACCAGGTAAGCTCCGTTTTAGCAAGTCTATATGTTTCTTTTTCTAATTTAGCAATTAAGGGCGTGTAATTAGCGTCCGCCAGTTTGAGTGGATCGTCTGTAATTTGCAGCCCTAAGTAGGGGAGACTAGACTTCGTCCATGTGTAGGGAAAGTTATCTTGTAAACTAAGCTTAAGTTGAGGGGTAAGATTGAGGCCTAAGATAAGGGACTTTGCGAAATTTACCTTATAGTAAGATATGCAACTAAAATGATTGAGTATAGAGTGGGTCTGTGGAAGGGAGGATTGCGGGGAGGATAAGAAAAGAATGATGTCATCCGCAAAGAGGCTTATGTTATGGGGTTTGTCCGCAAATAGAAAGCCCGGTATATCAGGATGGTTTCTAATTTTTTCTGCAAGGGGCTCTATGAGGAGGTTGAAAATAGAGGGGGAAAGGGGGCAACCCTGTCTAGTCCCATTGGAAATATGGAAAGGGGAGGAAAGCATATTAGATGTGTAAACCTGGGCACAAGGGGAGGAGTATAAGGCTAAAACTGCAGATAAAATGGGACCCGAAAACCCAAATCTACTGAGTGTCTGGGACATGTATCCCCAGTGTATCCTGTCGAATGCCTTCTCCGCATCTAAAGATAACAGCAGAGAAGGCATCCGACAGGATGTGGCAGATTGCAAAACATTCACAACCCTCCTAGTGGCATCGGACGCCTGTCGTCCCTTCGTAAAGCCCGTCTGCTCCGGTCCAACCAGGGACGGAAGGATAGGGAGAAGCCTATAGGACAAAATCTTGGCATATAATTTCACATCAGTGTTTAGTAGGGAGATAGGCCGAAAATTGGCAGGGGTAGTGGGCTCCTTCCCCAGCTTTGGAATAGTGACTATAAATGCCTTGAGCATCTCCGAGGGGAACGAGGCAGAGGACACTGCTGCAGAGTAAACTTCCTTCAAGGCCGGGGATAGAATCTGAGAAAAGACTTTGTAATAACAATTTGGAAGGCCATCAGGGCCAGGAGATTTCCCATTCGGGAGGCTCTTAGTGACCCGTCGGATCTCAGGCTCCGTGATAGGTGAGTTGAGGACATCTAGTTGATCTTGTGTCAGGGTACGAAGGGAAAGATCAGCAAAAAATTGTTGAATGTCATTTTCGGTGGGCTGTGGGGTGGTTGGATCATTTTTAAGATTATATAAGGAGGAGTAGTAATCCGCAAAAGAATTTGCAATATCCATAGGGTTATACAATTTACTGTTATCACTTTTGCGGATTAAAAAGGGAATGTTAGATTTAGTTTTGTGCTCTTTTAATCTTCGGGCTAACAATTTACCGGCCCTATTGCCGGACGAGTAGTGTGACAATTTCAAGTACTGGACATGTTTGTCATACTGTTCTAGCAGTAGGAGCCTGAGATCCGAACGAAGTCTATTCAATGCATTCATCGTTTTAAAGTCTTTGTTAGTTTTATTTTGGGCCTCTAGCTGTCTGATGTCAGACAGAAGGGAATCTAGCTTTTGTGTCCTCTGCCTTTTAACCCGTGAACTCAGTTGGATTAGAATGCCCCTTATATAGGCCTTATGGGCACACCACATAGTGAAGGGGTTAGACACTGAATTGTTATTAAAAGCAAAATATTCTTGCAGATGCTTTGTTAAATAAGCTACATGCTGTGGTTGTTGAAGAAGATGGGAGTTGGCACGCCAGATACTTGTACACGTCTGAGGGCGCTTCCCATCCACTGTGACGGACACTGGAGCGTGATCCGACCATGTAATGTCATGAATGATCGAAGATGAGATTCTCTGCAGAAGTAGTTTATCTGTCAGGATTAGATCGATACGGGAGTACGAGTTGTGTCTGGAAGAGTGGTAGGAGTAGTCTCTTTCAGTTGAGTGTTGACAGCGCCAGACATCATATAGTTCCTCTATATGGAGTAGAGGCTGTAAAGTAGGCAGGGATCGTTTCGAAGTCGAAGTTGTGTCCATTTTAGAATTGGGTGTGACATTGAAATCCCCACAGACTATCAAGTCGCCTTTTTTAAGTGGGTCAACTTTACGAAGGATTTTTTTCAAGAAGCGCAATTGGTGGGTGTTAGGAGCATACACGTTGACTAAAGTATACAGTCTATGGTTGAAGGTGCCCACTATGATCAGGTATCGACCTTCAGGGTCAGCGTACGTCTCTTGCAGCGAGAAGGTTACCGAGTCTTTTATGGCAATTAAAACTCCCTTCTTTTTTGTGAAAAAAGAGGCCCGGAAAATATGAGGAAATCTGTGGTGTTTAAAAGTGGGTTCACAGGAAGATGCCCAGTGCGTCTCTTGTACACACAGTACATCAGAGCCCAACCTCAGAGCTTCCTTCCACAGCGAGGCACGCTTGGCTGGGTGGTCCAGGCCCCGGACATTAAAGGATGTTAGTGTGAATGACATGGGTCAACATAAAGAGAAAGTGTTAAAGTGTTAAGGAATCCATACCTGCTCCAGGCAGTCCAAGATGTGTTGGTTGGGAATGTAGATACAAAGTAGATCTTGTTCTTGAATAAACCGTCCTCATCCATCTCCGAGGGGTAGGGGGAGAAAACACAAATAGTAAATGAGAGAAAGACAAAAGTCAAAGGAGAGCCAACAATCAAATGGCAAAGAAGTAAAAAAGTAGACTCCGTCCGGAATCTGGTGGCAGGTGAACTGCACATATTAGTAACAGGGAGACTCTTAGGCTGAGAGCTCCAAAGCAAAAGGGATCTAGTTGATCAACTTGCTAAATTAGAGCAATTGATATGATCGAGGCAATTATTTGTCAGTTTTCTTGTTATGTCTCTTGCGAGATACCACTTGCCAATCATCACTAGTATTCAACTCCGAGGCAGCTGGAGTGTTATCTGGGACTGGAAGGATGTCCCACGTGCGGAGTAATTCCAAACCTTCGGCTAAGGTGGAGATTACGGTTGCCTTGCCCTCTCTTGTAATAATAAGTTTGGTTGGGTACCCCCATCTGTACAAGATGTTGTGGTTTCTAAGCGCTTTGGTAATTGATAAGAGGGACTTGCGCTTTTGCATGGTGAACTGCGAAAGGTCCGCAAACAGCTGAATGGCTGAATATTGTGCTGGAGGGTTGGAGTTTTTACGGTAAGCCGCCATGAGACGTTCCTTCACGTGGTAAAAATGCACCCTCATCAGAACATCTCTGGGGGTATTGTCTGGGAGATGGGATGGTTTAGGCAGACGGTGGATCCGGTCGATAACCAGTTCGGTATCCGGTGTTGAGGGTAGAAACGCTAGTATAAGATCTCTAGCGTATTGATGAAGGTGAGCAGGGAGGACATTTTCAGGTACTCCCCTTAGCTTAACATTGTTCCTGCGAGATCTGTCCTCGAGGTCGGCAAGTTTAGTTTTAAGCCAGGCCACCTCATCTGCCTGTTCATTATGGGAGTCTACCAAAGTGTTATAAGAGGACGCATATTCCACCATCTTTTTTTTCACGTGATCAATCCTACCTCCTAGTTCATTCACGTCTGATTTAAAGTTTCTCATACACTCCATTAAATCTGTGTGCAATGATCCACGGAGAGAAATTAACATATCTTTTAAGGTAGTGTCTGATATAGGTTGATTCGTGGTAGGGAAGGAGTTAATGGTGTTAGCCAGTTCCCTCGTGTCATCCAGGGAGCTCTGATGTGCACTGACCTTATCATC
Source organism: Lithobates pipiens (assembly GCF_037356315.1). Taxonomy (NCBI): domain Eukaryota; kingdom Metazoa; phylum Chordata; class Amphibia; order Anura; family Ranidae; genus Lithobates; species Lithobates pipiens. The sequence continues at coordinate 155,880,464 of NW_027507784.1, forward strand.
CGGTGGATCAGCCGCCAAACGGGGTCTCGATTTAGCCGGACTGCCGGAAAGAGGAGTTGAGGCAGCAGGAGAGTGCCGATGCGAGCCTCTTTTCGAGCCCGGGCTCCGCGTCTCTGAAGGGGATCCGCCCGCGGGAGACGGGGATTCGCCGCCGGCGCCATCTTGGGCATCGCGGCCTATGGTGGTGAAGAAATCCCGGAGTTTCCTCGGCTGTGAAACGTTGTTTCGCTTGCGGGTCATCTCCGGAGACCGAGCGGTGATTTAGCTTTGCGATTCCGTAAGTTAGGGTGGTATTCGCTGCCTCGGAATGTGTTTTTCCCTCTATGCTGGAGCCGAGCTCTCAAGTCAGGCGTCCATTCCGCTACGCGCTGGCCACGCCCCCCGGACCATTGTCATTTATACAGCAATCACTGCTATACAAATGCAGTGATTCCTGTGTAAATGACACTGGCAGTGAAGGGATTAACCAGTGGGTGGCAGTGTAGGGGTTAAGTGTTGCTAGGGGTGTGTTACTAACTGTGGGGGGCTGGGCTTTCATTTAGTGAACACTGATCTCTGCTCCAATCACATGGAGCAGAGATCAGCGTCACTAGTTGCTAGGCAGAACGGGGAAATGCTGTTTACAATGGCATTTCTCCGTTCAGCTGCCCCGTGAGACGATCGCGGGTATGGCCGCGTCGATCGAGTCCGCAGGACCCGCGACCGGACTGATGGGGGTCCCGACCGGCACACGAGCGCACCACCGCCAGCGCGCTCGCGATGGCAGGGCGGCATTAAAGATTGGACGTACCTGTACGCCAATATGCCTGCCCGTGCCATTCTGCCGACATACATCGGTGTGCGCCGGTCGGGAACCGGTTAAACTGAGAAATATAATTTTTTGGGGATATAACCGTTTTCAGACAACAGTGGGCTTAAGTCCATTGGCGACTGATGTCATAGAGCCGCTCCAGGCTTTGAAAAGATCGGGATCCACTAAGAACCCCAGACCGGCACCTGGCTCAGCCTCTTAGTGATCCGCTCAAGTCAACCACTCCCGAGTCAACCGCTCCCACCCCCTCCACAGCTCTGTGCTCCAGTGAACACTGAAGGGGCATTGCAGAGATCCGCTGACTGTCAGTCAACGCTCTCTGCTCAGAGAGGTGGAGAGAACTGAGCGATCAGATATGTTTGATTGCTCCGTTCTCACTACAGAGCCTGCGGGGGACAGATGCAGTATCTGAGTATAATGTCTGTTTTTTTAGCAATACATCTCTTTTATCTGTTAAAAAATCTGACATTTGAAATGTTTAATAAATGTTATTAACCACTTGCCCACCACCGCACACACATATACGTCGGCAGAATGGCTTGTACAGGCAAATGGGCGCACCTGTACGTCCCTTTGAATTTTCCACCTTGCAGGCGCACATGTCCTGCAAACTCGATTTTAGCCAGGGGCCTGCGATTGTGAGACAGAGAGGCAAAATGGGGAGATGCCTATTTAAACAAGGCCTTTACCCGTTCTGTGTTATGACAGGGATCTACTGCTCCCTGTCATCGGGAGCAGTGATCGCTGTCATGTCAGTGGTAGCCCCCCCCCCACAATTAGAATCCCTCTCTAGGACACACTTAACCCCTTGATCGCCCCCTAGTGTTTAACCGCTTCACCTGACAGTGTCATTTATACAATAATCAGTGGCTATTTATAGAACTAATCGCTGAATAAATGATAATGGTCCCAAAATAGTGTCAAAAGTGTCCGTCATAATGTCGCAGTCCCGATAAAAATCACAGATCGCCGCCATTACTAGTAAAAAAATATTTAAAAAAAGAATAATAAAAATGCCATAAATCTATTCCCTATTTTGTAAACGCTATAACTTTTGTACGAACCAATTAATATACGCTTATTGCAATATATTTTTTACCAAAAATATGTAGAATACATATCATATATTTGAGGATATTTATTATAGAAAAATGTAAAAAATATTGCTTTTCTTTTACAAGATTGTCACTCTTTTTTTGTTTATAGCGCAAAAAATAAAAACCGCAGGGGTGATCAAATAAATGAATAAAAAAACGTAAATTTTGTTTGGGTACAACGTCGCACAACCACGCAATTGTCGGCTAAAGCGACGCAGTGCCGAATCGCAAAAATGCTCTGGTCAGAAAGGGGGTAAATCCTTCCAGGGCTGAAGTGTTTAAGGTGTATATAAACCCAAAAACAAAAATTGCAGTTTACCATCCCTTAGATGTGGTGGCTGCATTCATTTTCTCTCTACAGGCTTTTACTTAACTATATCTACACCTCGTCAAGCTGCCAACAATATGCTTCTTGTCCTAGGGTGGCAACGCTAACTCAACATAATGTGTTGCCTTGGCTATTTTGGCGATTTTTTTATAGCATAAATATATGGATTAACACATTTGCACAACCATCTACAATTCAGAAGCAGGGCCTCCTCTATTCAAATGCTAATTAACTCATTTAACTGGTTCATAAAGGCTAGTTAAACAGGAAGCGATGTTGGCAGTAAGTGTGCGGAGGCAAGAAATTAGATAACATAGCCATGTGCTGAACACAAGGTGGGGATTTTGGAAGAAGTCCTGGGTAAAAAAAAAAAGACTCCGTAACAAGAAAGAAGGGGCTCCATAACACCAAAGAAGGTCTATGCCAGAGGGGACTTCACAAGTCCAAAGAAGGAATTTCAACTGGGAAAGGAAACTAAATCTACACTACAAGAGCATCTGGTTTCCTACAAATGCTTGATTGAGTATTGAGTATGTTGTGTATTGTGTTCCTACAGTTGCAGATAGTTTGTATGTACAGTATTTTTGTTTAGTAAAAGCACATTAATATACCACAGGAGTTTTTGCCTCCTTGCTTTACCGAAAAGTAACCTAAAAAATGCCCAGGAAATCAAGGCAACAGAAGCAGGGCAAGACTACAGAACACCTCCCCTCTCTTCTTATGTTTAACATGGCTAGGAGGTGTTATGTATTTCACAGAGAAAACGAAGAACAATGTAACTGGTAACAGTAAGCTCAGGTCTCTCACAGATTCCTATCTTTCGTGATAATGTGGTTGTTGCTTATTTGTGGCCTATTCTTATCCTATGATTGGTATTTGCCGCTGAGCATCTGTTTTCCCTCTTTCTCTGCCTCCTTTTTCTCCTCCTTGTCCCCCCTTCTCATATTTTCTTTACATCTCCCCCTTATTTGCCTTTGTAACAATTGCAAATCATGCTTTCCATGTAAGTTGTAGTGCAAGTATGCCACAGTCATGGCCTTTGGGTAACTAATTATATTCTGTGAGCTCCATGTTTAACTGGGATGTAACCCATCATCATGGTATTGTGCTTATATACTTATGGGACCTTTTTCTTTTGTTGCTCCATATTCTGTATTCTTCTTTTGAATTTGCAATAAAAAAGTTATTAAACAAAAACAAACAAAAAAACTGGTAACAGTAAGTAGAGGCAGACAGTGAAAACTATCAATTCCCAAGATTTCTGGCTGGATCAAGGGATGTTTTTTTTTTTTTTTGGACCATCGAACCCATATAACAAAGCATTTTCAATGGTATAAGGACCGAATAAGAGAAGTTTATTGTTACATATACCTTTAAATCCTCAATTAAACCTATGGTGAAGGGAATTTACTAAGGTTGGAGCAGTCAGAATCTGGAGGAACTATATGTGGCAACCAATTGACTTTAATACCCCCCCCCTCCTCCTCCTCCTCATTGCTTTTAAGTGTTTTCATTTATATTCTGTATATTCTGCCTAATGGCACATGCACAGTCTATTCTACATTCAATGCCCTAGTGTCTTCATCCCTGGCTGTCCATCAGGGGAGGGAGAGAAAGCATTTCCATGTAGGGAAGGGATTGAATGGGCTGCTGGGTGAAACTTAAAGAGGAAGTAAACCCTGATGGGTTTTACTTCCTCTTTTGCTCGCTGCAAAGCCTGCAATTGAAAAGCATAATGGGCTAGTATGCATTGCATTCTAGCCCATTATGTGCCACTTACCTGCAAAAGAATCCAGCGATGTCCCGTGTAGGTAGCGCCCATCTTCTGGCCCCTCCTACTTCCGCGCCGCGGACTCCGGCTCTGTGATTCGCCAGAGCCATATGACGTCACTCCCACACATGCACACGGGAGCCAAAATTTATGGCACAGGCTAGGGAAGAAACAACACTTTATTTTGTTTCTTCCCCGCGTATGTGCCCTTGGAATTTTCAGCAGACTACAAGTGAAATATCTCCTAAATGGCACACGTTTAGGAGATATTTCCACTACCTATTGGTGAGCCTTATTCTAGGCCTACCTATAGATAGAATTCCAAACAGTGGGTTTACAACCACTTTAAAGAGCCCAGCTGGCGCTACACCTGGCAATACATTTTTCACCTGCTTGGCTTTTAAGGGCACCAGAAATGTGTAAATCACAAGATAGTCTTTACATTTTATTTATAATTTTTTGGCAGGTATGATGTATATGCAGGTATATGTATTTTTATAGAGTAGGGGAAGGCTAGAGCCCCTGTCATTATTTTATTGCTGTGTCCCAGTAAAACCATATAATATGAGGTCAAGCCTTAGGAGTTTCAATTTGTATGCAATCAGCCAGGCCCTTGCACTACATGGTTTTGGTAAATCTGAAGGAAAAGATCAGCAGAAACAGATTTTCCCTCACTACCTTATCTGCTGACCAAGTTTCACCAGACAGAAGGAGAGATTCCATGTAGGTTTCCTTTCTTAAGGAACAGTGATTTGAAATGAGACACATTAGCATACTAGATAGTTAGTTACCAGTGTACACCACAGTCAAATTGTGAGGATGACAAATCAACCACCAAAAACGTGTACCGTATATACTCGAGTATAAGCCGAGATTTTCAGCCTCTTTTTTGAGGCTGAAAGTGCCCCCTCGGCTTATACTCGAGTCACCGCTGTCTGACTGCTCGATCAGCGTATCGAGCAGACAGACGGCGGACATTAAAATTCAAAAGCCGCGCCTCCTTCTCCGCCTCCGCCTGTGATAGGCGGAACACTGAATTTCCCAGCAGTCAGTGTTCCGCCTATCACGGACATCCGTTCATTCTCATACTACGGACGAGTATGAGAGGATGTCCGTGATAGGCGGAACACAGGCTGCTGGGAAATTGAGTGTTCCGCCTATCACAGGCGGAGGACGGAGGCGCGGCTTTTGAATTGTAGAATGGCCGCCGAGAAGAGCGGCGATCCATCGGCACGACACGGGACGGAGGAGGCACGGAACGGAGGAGGCACGGGACAGAGGAGGCACGGGACAGAGGAGGCACGGGACAGAGGAGGCTCGGGACAGAGGAGGCACGGGACAGAGGAGGCTCGGGACGACGGCGGCTCGGGACGGAGGCTTGGGACACAGGTAGGCTGGACACACACACAAGGCTGCACGGACACACACACACACACACACACACACACACACACACACACACACACACACACACACACACACACACACAGGGATGGATGGATGGATGGATGGATACACACACACACACACACACACACACAGGGATGGATGGATGGATGAATACACACACACACACACACACACACACACACACACAGGGATGGATGGATGGATGGATACACACACAGGGATGGATGGACGGACACACACACAGGGATGGATGGATGGATGGATGGATGGACACACACACAGGGATGGATGGACGGACACACACACAGGGATGGACGGACACACAGGGATGGACAGCCATGTCTCACCCTCGGCTTATACACGAGTCAATAAGTTTTCCAGTTTTTTGGGGGTAAATTGGGGGCCTCGGCTTATATTCGGGTCGGCCTATACTCGAGTATATACGGTAGGTTAAATGGTGACTAGCAAAACAAGAACATGGCCCACATTGGGTTTTTCTTTATGTGGCAGAGTTCAATTCAATACAAGTATACAAGTATTGCTTTGGTGACGAGAGCATCTTTGCATTTTGAGACAAAGATTTGCCAAATTGCAAGCTTTGCTTTTCCTTTAATTACCATATACAGCACACAAGGGAACAATAGTAGTGGTTATTGTCCATATTGTAAATGTCACAAAAGCTGTAGCATGGTATATATCAGGCATATACTTTGCTCTCCTGACTTATACAAAAGCTTAGATGACATAATCATAAAAGCTGACACTATCCCTGAGTCAGAGAGCTTCGGGGCAGCTAGTGATGACTTGATCAAGTAGGTACATTAAATTAAAATCATTGCAAATGTATTCAGAATACCTCACCTACCATGACTCATGTCATGTTCCATTATTTGCTAATGTTGGTGGCATACTGAGTAACTTCCCAAGACTGATCTCTGAATTGATTAGATAATGTACAGTATGATCAAATAAAATATAACAATCATCACATGTAAGCTTGTTTACAGGCATCACACTATTCAAAGCCAGGTTAGGGCCAGTAAAACAAGAGCATGATCAGAGGAGATCCTAGAGTAGCGCCCCCTAAGGAGATGTTGGAGACACCGTGTGTGTATTTATTTGAGGGAAAAAGTATCAGACAGTTTTTGATGCTTGATTGGAAATTGAACTTGGATAGGGGGAAAAGGGATCATGGGACACCCCAAATTGAAGAATTTAACTCTTTGAGGTCTTTTCTTTTTCTAAAGGAGCACAAAAAGTCCCACAACTGCATATTGCTAACAGGTGACTATGTTTTCTTTACAGAAAATTAAGAGCTGCACATAGTCACTAAGGTCCAGCACACGGGTTATTTACTCGTGATGACACAGCACACGATTTACTCAGCAAGGGAGATACAGACCCACACTACCCACAGGACAGCTGTCCATTTCCCCCCAGCTTCCTCCTGGTAATCTCCAGTGAGCTTCTCCAGATCTAAACCAACTCCAGGACCAGACCAGTAAATAGGCTCCCCAGCTTAAACTCCAGCTGGGACCTCAATGTCTTCTGAATGCTATCTCCAACAATCCTTCCTCAGGGGTATAGCCCCTGCACAGGGGTCTCCCCCAGCAGGACTGGACCCATGAACTCCTCACCCATCTCTCAGGCCCCAGAATATTTATGGACTCCCTCAATACCTACTGGGCACTAGACATGTGCATTCGTTTTCGTCCGAATGCATTTTCGTCCGAATTTCAGGTATTTTCGTTTTCGTTTTGACAAATGATAACGAAAGTGCAGATTCCGAAAAACGAAAGATCCGACATAAATAAATGCTTTTTTTCGTTTTCGTTGTTACAACAGTTCGATATAGAATAGGAGATTCGAAGTGACCGTTCGATATAGAATAGGAGATTCGACGTGACTCCATATGTCTATTGAACCTGTGGTCGAATGTGCCTAAGTTTCGTTTACCTCTATTAGTCCTATTATATAGAAAAGCTTCGACAGAGAGTAAATATTCGACATAGAGAGAACAGAATCGACAGAGAGAAACGATACTGGAATTGGGTGGGGGAAGTAAATAAAAAAAAAATAATGATAATATTCGACGGGATCGTTGCACGTTTATAATAATATTCGACGGGATCGTTGCGCGTTTATAATAATATTCGACGGGATCGTTGCACGTTTATAATAATATTCGACGGGATCGTCGCAACTATACGACACTGCAATCGTACATTTCGGCAATCGAATGCTCCGCCTATAGGCTATATAGTTTAGCAGCTCCATCGAATCTTCTTTATCCATTCGACAGATACCATAAGCCTTCCAAGACAGATTCGACCGTAATTCATGTGGATTTTCGGACGAATGCAATTTTTGCACGAAAAACGAAATAAATAAAAACGAATTTCGGGAGTAACTAAATAAATAAAATTTACGGACGAAAACGAAAAAACGAAACGAAATATTCTAGTCTGCACATGTCTACTGGGCACATCTTCACAGGGATTGATTGGACCCCCATACATTTTTAGGCTACTCTTTCACTCTTCTTCCCACTATAATTCAAGAATCCTCTAGAATACAGGTGGAAGCAAAAGAGCAGCAGCTGTGAGACACTAACAAGGAGGGTGCTACCCCAGAAAAGGGCTGTTTCTTAGGATGCCAACAAATTGTGTCTACAAGTGCGATTGATGTCTTTATATAGATACAATACTAGTACATACGGTATGTTACAGTTTTTTTGCCAAACCTTTCGTAATTCCGTACAGTTGTTTTGTTTGACGCATTTTTTTAGCACAGTACAGCTAGATAGTTACATACATGCAGGGTAAGTAACTATGCTTCCTGTGCCATTGCAAGGTGCTGTACACCACATTAACAAAGCTGACACACCTAATTAACAAAAGAAAGGTGGCAGATTTCAAAATCCCTCTCTGTTCATACTGTTAGAAAGCAAATGTCATCAGTGCTAAAATGTGGCCATGTGTGGATAAGAAGGGATCACAGTTAGTAATGTGGGGACTGGACCCAGTGCAGCTGGACAACAGCCATAGCTGGAGCATATGGATAAAACAATGTACAACAAAATGACCAAGCGCTCAATGGGCTGACAGAGAAGGCAGTCTCACAACAGGCAGTGGAACGTAAACATGATTTGTTTATTCAATAATATATATACAGTGGGGATCGAAAGTTTGGGCACCCCAGGTAAAAATGTGTATTAATGTGCATAACGAAGCCAAGTAAAGATGGAAAAATATCCAAATGGCATCAAATTACAGATTAGACATTCTTATAATATGTCAAAAAAAGTTAAATTTTATTTCCATCATTTACACTTTCAAAATTACAGAAAACAAAAAAATTGCGTCTGCAAAAGTTTGGGCACCCTGCAGAGTTAATATCTTGTACTGCCCCCTTTGGCAAGTATCACAGCTTGTAAACGCTTTTTGTAGCCAGCCAAGAGTCTTTCAATTCTTATTTGAGGTATCTTTGTCCATTCTTCCTTACAAAAGTGTTCCAGTTCTTTGAGATTTCTGGGCTGTCTGTCACGCACTGCTCTTTTAAGGTCTATCCATAGATTTTCAATAATGTTGAGGTCAGGAGATTGTGAAGGCCATGGCAAAACCTTCAGTTTACGCCTCTTGATGTAATCCCCCGTGGATTTTGAGGTGTGTTTAGGATCATTATCCATTTGTAGAAGCCATCCTCTCTTTAACTTCAGCTTTTTCACAGATGGCATCAAGTTACCATCCAAAATCTGCTGACATTTTATTGAATCCATTTTTGCTTCTACTCGTGAAATGTTCCCTGTGCCACTGGCTGCAATACAACCCCAAAGCATGATTGATCCACCCCCATGCTTAACAGTTGGACAGAGGTTCTTTTCATTAAATTCTGTGCCCTTTCTCCTCCAAACGTACCTTTGCTCATTCCGGCCAAAAAGTTCCATGTTAACCTCATCGGTCCACAGAACTTGTTTCCAAAATGCCTCAGGCTTGTCTATATGTTCATTTGCAAAGTTCAAACGCTGATTTTTGTGGTGAGGACGTAGAAGAGGTTTTCTTCTGATGACTCTTCCATGAAGACCATATTTGTACAAGTATCTCTCTATAGTGGAATAGTGTACCACAACTTCAGTGTCTGCCAGATCTTTCTGGAGGAATCATGCAGTCGAGCGTGGGTTTTGAATTGCTTTTCTCACAATCCTGCGCGCTGTTCTGTCTGATATTTTTCTTGGTCTTCCAGATCTTGCTTTAACTTCCACTGTTCCTGATGACTGCCATTTCTTAATTACATTCCGAACAGAGGATATTGACATCTGAAAACGCTTTGCTATCTTCTTATAGCCTTCTCCAGCTTTGTGAGCGTCAACTATTTTCAGTTTCAGTTTTCTAAACAACTGCTTAGAAGAACCCATGGTGCTGATTGTTGGGGCAAGGTCAGATGAGTCTGGCCATTTAAAACCTTTGAGATTGACATCACCTGGTCTTCCCAGACGATGATTGAGAACAATCCATGACACTGGCAGGTCTCAGCTTTGCAAAGGGGGCAGTGCATGCTATAAATTCTGCAGGGTACCCAAACTTTTGCAGACGCCATTTTTTTGTTTTCTGTAATTTTGAAAGTGTAAATGATGGAAATAAAATCTAACTTTTTTTGACATATTATAAGAATGTCTAATCTGTAATTTGATGCCATTTGGAGATTTTTCCATCTTTCCTTGGCTTTCGTTATGCACATTAATACACATTTTTACCTGGGGTGCCCAAACTTTCGATCCCCACTGTATGAACAAGTCCTGTTTGTCGGTGCAAGAAGAGGTGGAGAGAGATGAAAGGGAAAGTTAATGGCTTATAGTGTCACTGGATGTCCTCAGAGCAACGGGGGTGGGGGGGTTGACAGCATCACAGCAGTACTCCATATATAAATAAATATATTTACATATATATTTTTAACAAGTGTAGACAACTGGGGTTGATACATTTTTTATTCTTTCTTCAATTCTAATTGTCACTACTTATTTACTATTGTGTTGTTGTGATAGATAGTTGTTAAGCTTATCATGTGCAAAGATAAGGATCATTTGAATCTGCATAATTATGTATATTCTCAATGTTTCTCTTGTAAACAATGAGGGGTTAACGCTTGTTACCAAATTGTCCTGCCCCACTGCTCTGCTCACTCCCCATTCTTAAACACTATTAAAACTTCCTGGTTACCCACTTCCGCGACTTTGATAAAGGGCATGAGCGCAAAACGTGTCATCACGGCAACCAAGAAGCTTCCTGGTCACATTGGTGCTCGAATAGATCCAGTCAGCATTTCTCCTTCAGCGCTGACCGCCATCCACTCCAGCCAACCCAGCCCTGGTTCCTCCCCCCCGGATGTTGCATTCTTCCAGGACACTCGTACCCAGCAGTGAGCAGCCACAAACGTGTTTTTTTCCATCAGGAGAGGGGGGCTCGGATCCATCTGCGGATCGCGGCACCTTCCCACCTCCTGTCAGCACACCAGCTGGTCTGGTGTCTCTGACACATGAAGCATGGAATTTGGCTCTCCATCTTCCCACTGACCCTTGCATCCGCCTCCTCCTCCAGCACATCCAGCTGTCCTCTACATGCCAGTGAGCGGGTCGCTCATTCGGCTGAAGCGTAGAAGGGACATTGATCTAGTAACAACATCTGGTCTGAGTTACTTGTGAAGAAGGTGAGAGTGTGCTCCTATAGGGAACAGGAAAAGGAGAAAAGAGTGTAAACCTTCATGTCCACCTTCTGGGTAATTAAGAATGATAAGTAATGGGATTGGGAAGGAGGAGCTGCCAGCTTGGGAGAGAAGGGTGGACTGGTGACTGTACAGTTTATCCTTATGAATGCCAGGATCCCTATATTAGGGCCTGCTGTAGAATGGAACTCTCTTAAGGACCTGGCCTCGATTATGGTGTGCAAGGCTTTGCAAAGCAGCTTTCCTCCATGTCTTTGGCTGAACAGATTAAAATGTATTGTGTGTGAAATAGCTGATAAGAAAAAATCCACACTCAGTGCCATATCTCGCAAAATGTCTCTCTAGTCAGTGCTGAGACAAGTGCTACTGGCAAGTGAATAGACAAGAAGAAAAGAAAAAAGCGCCACTAAGTGTAGTATTTAGGTGCAATTTATTATGGCTCCCATAATGGGTTACGCACAAGAAGTATGTAGTATATAGGCTCTTTAGAATAGACTCACTCTGGGGGGTCTGTTCGTCTAATCCTTGTGCGCTGGGTAGCTGGGTGTCTCATGCTGTAGTGGAGCGGAGCTGTAGCCGAATAGTATCTGCAGAAGCCCTCGAGTGATTCCGAGATTCGGGGGGGACTGTAGCGTGGAGTGCAGCATTGCACGAGTGGTGAGGAGGGTTCTGATGTCACCGGTCCCATGATGCTTTGCGACGCGGAGCATGCACTGTGCTGAGTTCGGGCATGCACAAAACACTCAGATTAGAAAATACATACACATATACAAATACAAAAACAAGACAAAGAAAAAAATGTATCCATCCTTTATCATCCCCTCTCTAATGGCCATATTTCTGAAAATGTATAGTCTCTTTTCCCTTTCTTCCTTTCCTTTTCTCCCTTCTTCCCCCTCTCTCCTTCCTTCCTCTTAAGTGTGGAAGTAAGGATACTGCACACTTAGCTCCCAGTCCCCTCTTCAAGACGACCCCCTCCCCCCCCAAAAAGGGGGGGGGGGGTTAAAAAAAAAGCAGTGAGGTTATATATATATATATATATATATATATCTATATATATATATATATATATATCCGAATGCAGAGTAACATTCATATTAGTTTTATTGATGTTACCCTTCCAGTGTGGGGCCTGGTGAAGGCAATATCATTATGTTAACACTTACATATATAAACACACAGTATCTCACAAAAGTGAGTGCACCCCTCACATTTTTGTAAATTTTATTTATATATTTTCATGTGACAACACTGAAGAAATTACACTTTGCTACAATGTGAAGTAGTGAGTGTACAGCTTGTATAACAGTGTAAATTTGCTGTCCCTTCAAAATAACTCAACACACAGCCATTGATGTCTAAACCACAGACAACAAAAGCGAGTACACCTCTTAGTGAAAATGTCCAAATTGGACCCAAAGTGGCAATATTTTGTGTGTCCACCATTATTTTCCAGCACTGCCTTAACCCCTTTGGACAGGGAGTTCATCAGAGATTCACAGGTTGCCACTGGAGTCCTCTTCCACTTCTCAACCTCCGCAGAGACCTTGCGCTCCTCCACCTTTTATTTGAGGATGCCCCACAGATTCTTAATAGGGTTTAGATCTGGAGACATGCTTGGTCAGTCCATCCCCTTTAGCAAGGCAGTGGTTGTCTTGGAGGTGTGTTTGGGGTCGTTATCATGTTGAAATACTGCCTTGCGGTCCAGTCTCTGAAAGGAGGGGACATGCTCGGCTTCAGTATGTCACAGTACATGTTGGTATTCATGATTCCCTCAATGAACTGTAGCTCTCCCGTGTTGGCAGCACTCATGCAGCCCCAGACCATGACACGCCCACCACCATGCTAGGCAAGACACACTTGTCTTTGTACTCCTCACCTGGTTACCGCCACACACGCTTGACACCATCTAAACCAAATTAGGTTATCTTGGTCTCATCTCACAGGGCATGGTTCCAGTAATCCATGTCCTTAGTCTGCTTGTCTTAAGCAAACTGTGGGCTTTCTTGTGCATCCTCTTTAGAAGAGGTATCCTTCTGGGACGACAGCCATGCAGACAGATTTTATGCAGTGTGCAGCGTATGGTCTGAGCACTGGCAGGCTGCCCCCCCTCCCCCACCCTTTCAACCTCTGCAGCAATGCTGGCAGCACTCATACGTCTATTTCTTCTGGATATGATGCCAAGCACGTGCACTCAACTTCTTTGGTCGACCATGGCGAGGCCTATTCTGAGTGGAACCTGTCCTGTTAAACCACTGTATGGTCTTGGCCACCGTGCTGCAGCACAGTTTGAGGGTCTTGGCAACCTACTTATAGCCTAGGCCATCTTTATGTAGAGCAACAATTCTTTTTTTCAGATCCTCAGAGAGTTCTTTTCCATGAGGTACCATGTTGAACTTCCAGTGACCAGTATGGGAGAGTGAGAGTGATAACACCAAATTTAACACACCTGCTCCCCATTCACACCTAAGACCTCGTAACACTAACAAGTTGCATGGCACCAGGGAGGGAAAATTGCTAATTTGGCCCAATTTGGACATTTTGACTTAGGGGTGTACTTACTTTTGTTGTCAGCGGTTTAGACATTAATGGCTGTTGAGTTATTTTGAGGGGATAGCAAATTTACACAAGCTGTACACTCACTACTTTACATTGTAGCAAAGTGTAATTTCTTCATTGTTGTCACATGAAAAGATATAATAAAATATTTACAAATATGTGAGGGGTGTACTCCCTTTTGTGAGATACTGTGTGTGTTTGTGTGTGTGTGTATATATATATGTATACACACACACACACACACACACACACACACACACAGAGACATGCTCAAAGGTTTGCATACCCTGGCAGAAATTTTGGCATTAATATTGAAAATATGACTGATCATGCCATTATTTAAGGATAGCAATCACATGAAGCCATTTCTTATCACATCATTTTTTGGATCATTTTTAAGTCATAATGATAACAAGAATCACCCAAATGGCCCTAATAAAACATTTACATACACTGGAATGTTTGGCCTTGGTACAGACACAGAAGGTACCACACACAGGTTAAAATGGCAATTAAAGGTTATTTTTCCACATTTGTGGCTTTTTTTTTCAAGTATCGTTGACTACACCTTAAAAACAACCACACTGTCATTTTGGAGAGCCGTCTGTATCTCTTCTGCAGTTACCTGTGGATTTTTCTTTGTATCCTGAGCAATTCTTCCACAAGTTGTGGTTGCAATCTTTCTTGGTCTACCTGACCTCGGCTTGGTATCAATTTTTCACTTCTTAATAAGGCATTAAACAGTACTGACTGGCATATTCAAGCCTTTGGCTATCTTTTATGTCCTTTTCCATCTTTGTAAAGTTGCATTACCTTGTTATACAGGTCTTTTGACTGTTCTTTTCTACCTCCTCATGGCCCAGTGTCTAGCCTACTTAGTGCATCCATGTGAGAGCTAACAAACTCATTGACTATTTATACACAGACACTAATGGTGATTTAAAAAGCCATAAATGTGGGAAATTAACCTTTAATTGCCATTTTAACCTGTATGTGCCACCTTCTGTGTCTGTACCAAGGCCAAACTTTCCAGGGTAGGTAAACTTTTTATCAGGGCCATTTGGGTGATTTCTGTTATCATTATGATATAAAAAGGATCCAAAAAACTATGTGATAATAAATGGCTTCATGTGATTGCCATCCTTAAATAACAGACAGTTTTTTGGCACGATTAGTCATATTTTGAATCTTAATGCCCAAATTTCCCAATTTCTGCCAGGGTATGCAAACTTTTGAGCACAATTGTATATTATATGCACTTTAATTCTTGAGAAATCTTAATTCCATGAAACTGAACTGCCTAAACCTTTACCAGAAATGTGGTAACCCCACCTAGACCATTGCTCCACCCATTTCTAGATAACCCACACATTCTGCTAATATCTTAGAGCGCAAAAACAGAACGTAGCTACCTTCTTGAAAAAAAGGGAATCATTGTGTATCGGACATACATCATCTAAATGTTGTGTCGGAATGGGTTAAGCAGATGGGCTCTACATCCTGTGTTAAAATAATTTGCAAGCAAAACAATTCACTTGCCAAGAATTTATATTACACAGGTCTGAGCTAGAAGATCATTTTCTCTGTGGTCTTTCCTCCTATTGTCATACATAAGTAAAAGAAAGCGTTAAAGAAAGCAATTGTTGAAAATGATTTTTGCATATGAAAGAAGCCAGTAAGTTTACACACCTGGTTTAGCTTTGGAAAAAAATCAACCAAGTTACCCTTGAAACCCTTAGGGAGAGGGAGCAGTCAAGGTCATTGAAGCTCACCTCTGAATTATTTACTTCCTTCTCAGCATATCTGTAATGTGGGTTCTTTGCTAAGTGACAGTAGTTTGGCTGCATACGCTCTGCATGTTTTTAAGATAACTTGGCAGTCTCGCCAGCTCTGCTGTTCTGCTCTGGTATTCTGGAGGTCACCTGACCTTCTACGTCAAAAAAGAAATGACAGCAGGAGGGCCACCGATTTCTTTGAGAGGGAACCAAAATGGCCTTTTCCTGGCTGGCAAGCATATATTTTGAGCCAGAATTTCCTGCTGAATTTCAAAGTTGTCCTTGTGGTTTCTGGAGGCAGTGCATTTGTCCTGAACACTAAAAGAAATTAAATGAATGAACCTCTTTACTCAGAGGACTGTGAAAATATGCAGGCTTTAATCTCTGTGACTGCAGTGCTCATTGGGAACATCGGAAATAAGCCGCATAAATCCTGGACTTGAAAACAACTGACAGTTTTGAAAAGATAATTCATATATTAACTTTTAAAATAACATCCATTAAGCTGTACTAGTAGACCTGGGGAAATAACGTTGTACACGCCAGAGATTTGAAAAAGGATATACAGACCTCTCTTACTTCATTTAATGAACAATCATTAGGATTTTGTGCATGTGAAAGTTTTTAAAGAAGCCCAGTTCTCACACAAAGACTTTGCAAGTATTTGAAGAGACACTGTCAGTTTGCTCATTCTGTCATAAGTCACAATGTCTCTGCAAAGGCCCCCCGATCCCCTTATACTCAACCTACCAGTGCTTCTCCACTGCTCCTTTCTCCATTGCAGTTGGCAACAATACCCTTGGTGTCAAGATATAGTGGTGCTTGTAACCTCTTCCCCCAGTTATTCCCTGCTGGGAAGTGAATGTAAACAAAATTAAAATGCGTGGGGTCCCTCTAAAAAGCCATACCAGACCCTTATTCATGAAGCTTAGAAGGTCCAGAAAGGGGAGTCTGAACGTGCATGCCCCACGCATGCCTCTTTAACCATACCAAGCCATATTCCAGGTCCATATTTGATCAATGATATCACATGAAATACTCTGCCCTTTGTTCACATGCTGTGGTGGGGACCAGGAGCTGTCATTCATGGCAAGCAGTTGTTGGGAGTGGATTGTGTTGGTGGCTGATTTCTTTTTTTTAGGGAGTTGGTGGACATCATAATTATGATTGCTGTGAATCTGCATCTCTGGATGACTGGATTGATTATGGATTTATATGGTGGGACATTTATGGGGTGGTTATTTCTTAAAAAAAGGACATTTCCAATAAAGTCTGGTATGGGATTAGTAGGGCCCCTCACGCTGTTTCTTTTTTTTTTTTTTTTTTTTTGCATGAGGTCCCCCTCGGCATCCTTACCAGACTCTCATCAGTGGTAAAGATCTGGTACAGATAAAGGAAATCTCCAGCTGTTTGTTTACAGACAGAAGGAAGTAGCTAAGAGCTGTAATTTACTAGCAATTTAAACTGCATTTTTTTCTTTGTCAATGTCAGTTTTGCTTTGGTAGGCTGTATACATTTTGCAGATGCCCCACTTTACAGACAGGTTCAGGGCATCTCCCAGACATGTTATTTAAAGCCCATTTAAAGCCTAACCTGATCCTCCGATCCTCCAGAAAACGGTGCTCCCCCACATCCAGTGGTAGACTGTTCCTGATGTCTTCAAGTCTAGATGACATCCGGAACAGTTCACCAGACAAGACCAGAGGAAAAGCCAAAGGGACTGGTCTTGAGCTTTGATGATCGAAGGATTAGGTGAATACATCTCGGCTCTCTGAACCCCTAGACCAAAACAAGCAGTTAATTCATGCAATGCGGACACAGCCCCACTGCATGGTAAAAAAAAAAAAAAAAATTACCTGGAGTTCAGCCTTATAGGAATTTTGCTTTTTTAATATATTTTTTTCTCTGGTACATGTTCCTCAGGGCAGTGTCCAGCCCCCCATGCCATTTGTTTGACAATCCCATGCCCATTAGCCTAGACAATGTCCATTACTATTTTTTCACATTCAGCACCCATTCAATCGGATTTGGATCAGGTACCTGAACTTTGATTACCGTATTTATTGGCGTATAACACGCACCTAAGTTTAGGAGGGGATTTAAAAGAAAAAAAACTTTTAGGAGGGAAGTTTAAGGAAAATACTTAAATTTAAATGCCCATCAATGCAGCCTTGTCAGTGTCATTTGCAGCCTTGCATTGCAGCCTTGTCAGTCATTTGCAGCCTTCCATTTAGCCTTGTCAGTCATTTGCAGTCTTGTCAGCGTCTTTGCCATTTAAAAATGGCACCAATGAGATACAGAGTGGATGTCCTGTGTATCTCGACGCCGCTCGGTAGTTCTCGGCCATTCTCGGCAGCTTTCGGGTATCTTCAGCCGCACTCGGCCGTTCTCAGCTATTTTCGGCCGTTCTCGGCTATTTGCAGCCAAAAATAGCCAAGAACGGCCGAAGATAGCCGAGAATGGCCGAGTGCAGCCGAAAGTACCCGGAAGCCGCAGAGAACGGCAGAAAGGGTTAGAAACAGCGGAGGATCGGTTTATAACACGCACCCCCGATTTCCCCCTGATTTTAGGGGGAAAAAAGTGCGCCGATTAAATACGGTATGTTTTGCAAAGGTACCTAGAATTTAAACCCAAGGTGTTGAGCTCATTACAACTGGTCTCTTTCAAAAAATGTTAGAAGGAATGGATAGATCGTCTGACAAGTTTTTTTATGAGTCTTTGTCTGCATTGCCAATACCAACTGAACCTTTCCCCCTTAAACTATATACACACTTTAGGAAAGCATACTGCATATAGAAGAGGTGTGAAAATACCACACATGCATTTTGAACACTTGTAGCTATGTATAGTACATACAAATAGATTTGGTTATCACAACGGGACCAAAGGCTAGCTCTTTGAAAAAAAATGGAAAGGAAATTACTTTTTTAAGATACAAGAATATGTGTGACAAATAATAATCACTATTTTCTGAGTATACTGATGTTGTTCTTAATGCTCCTCAGTTTTACCATCAATCACAGTCATAATGAACTTGGCACTGATCTCACTCTGATCTATACTATTAATATCATCATGATTCATCACAGTTACTTATAATTTATTTGCTAATTGGCTGTGCCTTGACTATCTGTCAGGAATTCTTATCACTCTTAGCACAATATAGCAAAGGATTGCTGTCATGCTATTTCAAGCAAGCAGGAGTTCGATGAAATCAAGAGGCTATTGATATGAGAGAGATGAGCTACATTTTATTTTTTAGGTGGTCAGTAATGTAACGCCTTGATTTGTCCTTTTCCAAAATGTAAAAACTAAAATAAGTAATATAATCTACTTTTAGAACTTTGTAAATAGTTATTGTTTTTATTAGTGGTGCATGCAGCCTTTTTATGTTTTTGGCTTTTAGAATCTCAGTCTCTATTTCAAACATTGTATGAGGTGGTAGTGTATAATTGTCTTTTGACTTTCTGTATTATAAAAAAAAATTTAATTGCCTGTATAAGGGTTTTGCACTCTTTTTCTCTGTAGAATAAATATTTTCATGAAATGGTTATTCTACAGATTCTTACTGTTTGAGTCTTTTGATATGTCACTAAATTTGGGGCATTAAAGTGGATGTAAACACTTACGCAGTATATAAGTGACTAGCCTCAGTTAACACATAGAGATGGAACAAATCCCCCTACATAACTTGTACCTGTTTATCTGCAGCCCCCTCTCCTCTACAGCCTTCTAAAACACACAGATCAAGGGCTGTTTCTCAGCTACAGAGGGCAAGAAGGTCTGATGTCACATGCCACATAGCATAGAGCAGGGAGCTGAGTGTCATCTGAGACCTAAGTGGAGAGAAAGAATACACACCCTACACAGCCTCATAGGGAAACATGCACAGCTGAGGCTGTCAATTACTTTCTATGTGCTGGGGGTGCTACCTTCTGAGACTCTGCGGTGTCATTATAATATGTCAGAATTGAATAATGCACATAGCGGAGGGAAGAGACAGGGGACATAAATCACACTTTGTGCTTTGGATGGGGGCTAGAACACATTATAGAGGGATATATTCTGTTGGTTTTTCATTTCAGAGGTTTACATTACAAACACTTTTTTAGCATTTATACTATGGATTCTAGTGCATGAATGTTTCAAATGTACACCCCTCACATTTTTGTAAATATTTTATTAAATATTTTGTAAATATTTTATTATATCTTTTCATGTGACAACACTGAAGAAATTACACTTTGCCACAATGTACAGTAGTGAGTGTACAGCTTGTATAACAGTGTAAATTTGCCCTCAAACTCAACACACAGCCATTAATGTCTAAACCACTGGCAACAAAATTGAGTACACCCCTAAGTGAAAATGTCCAAATTGGGCCCAAAGTGTTAATATTTTGTGTGGCCACCATTATTTTCCAGCACTGCCTTAACCCTCTTGAGCATGAAGTTCACAAAATCTGCTTTTGCAATCTAAGCACTGCAAGTGTGATCTCTATATGGTTCAGTTGCGGCAATATAGCTGTAACTTACACACTAGGTAGAATTAGCAGACAGTGAGTGAATCTAAATAACACCTTGCATATTGTAGAAAGCTTGAATCCAAAACTTGTGCAGATCTTCACAGATGAACATCAGATAGGTAACAAATCTTAGTATGTCTAGCTCCAGCAATTACTTGTTTTCAGAACAGAAACTAAAGACACACTGAAAATAGGGTGGGACTAGCTATCCAGATCATCTCCTAGCTACAAAGTGAGGAAAGGACAATGTGATTTAAAGGCAAACAAACAATGCATGTATAACATGATAATGGTTCTCAATTATTAATGTATAAGTACACTCCTAGACTCAATTTTACTGACGTTTTCTCTGGCATGAAGAATGAGATGGGAATAGGATGTAGGCCCTATTTCAGCTGAGACCTGGGGTTATATTTTACAGTCCCTGCAAACAGTTTCTCTTTCTCCCTTTTATAGGCTGACCAAGGTGTTTATCTTCCATAGGGGGTATAGAACCCCTAAGTTTTTAGATACTATCGATTAGACATGTGCACACTGAAATATTTTGTTTCGGAATTTTGTTTTCGACTGAAAAATACATTTATTTAGTTACTCCCGAAATTCGTTTTTATTTATTTATCCAAATAAATTAAGGTTGAATCTGTCATTAAAGGCTGATGGTGTCTGTTGAATGTTCAAAGAAGATTCGACGGAGCAGCTAAACTGTATGACTCTGTATAGTTTAGCTGCTCCGTCGAATCTTCTTACAACTTCGACAGACACCATAAGCCAAAGATTCGATGTTTGTATGTTTTTCGCTGCTTTGTCGAATCTTTGACGTTCATGTGGAATGTATACCGTTCAAACTGAAAATGGACTGGTGATAGTGATCACTGATCAAACAGGTACAAGATAGGGTATATAGAATCTATATAGAATCTCAATCTATAATATAGAATCTATAATAATAATGAACCCCCCCCCCCCCCCCCCAACAACACTAGCAACACTAGTATCACTATCAAGTTCACAACACTAACACAATAGCAGCAGATTATTATGAAAAAGTTAAGTTGAACTGTAGCCTGCTTCACTATTATTCTGCTGCTGTACTTATGCTTAATTGCTAAATAACTTAGGTTCTCTGAGCTAAGATTGACTGTCTTCTGAAATGATTCAGTGTGTGTGTCTCTCTCTGCTAGCAATTGTAAGTGAAAGTAAGTTGGCTGTACGTGTGTACTTAGTTTTAGTTATCTTCCTGCTCCTCCTCTTTGGTTACAATCATCCAAACACATTCATCATCATCATTATTTTTTTATGTCGGATCTTTTCTCTCTATGTCAAATCTTTTATCTCTATGTAGAATAATCATGGACTAATATAGTTAAAGTTAGGCACATTCGACCACAGGTTCGATAGACACAGATTGTTATTGTCAGCGTCATGTTGAATCTCCTATCTATATCGAACTGTTGTCACAACGAAAACAAAAATAAAGCATTTGTTTATGCCGGATCTTTCGTTTTTCGGATTCTGCACTTTCGTTATCGTTTGTCAAAACAATAACAAAAATACCTGAAATTCGGACGAAAATGCATTCAGACGAAAACAAATGCACATGTCTACTATCGATGCAAGGGGTAACCCCTGCTTTGACATGTATGGCCACTTGTACGGATTTCTTATCCACACCTTTTGTTAAAGAGTTACTGGGCTAAGGTTTTAGGTACCCTAGGTGTAAATCTTCCTATAGAGACCCTCACATACCTTTTGGGCTATTCTGATACCTCCTCTATGGACCATAATTTGGTTCTTACTGTTTCCAGAGACTTATTTGTAGCCTGTAGGATGATTGTCCTAAAATGGACCTCACTTTTCCACCAACTCTTTTTGAATGGATTGCTGAGCTTAAAAATGTATTTCTTGTCAAAAGCACACATAGTACTTACTATACTAAATGTGATGCTTTGTGGTATCAGAGGATAGAACATATGTATCTCTCTTTTACATAGGTCCCCCCCACGGCTATTCAGAGCTGATGTCTTTTAGACTCTCCATAACTGTATAAACAAATACTTGAGGGGCACACCCTAACTATGCATTACATTAAAGATGGTGCTGCTATAAAACCATACAAACAGAACGAAATATTATAGTACACACATACAAAAATGTCATTTAAAAGGCTATTTAACCACTTGCCGACTGCCACACGCCGATGTACGTCGGCAGAATGGCACGGGCAGGCATAAGGGCTTACATGTACGTCCTTGCCTGCCCGCCGGTCGGGGGCCCGATCGGGCCCCCGCCCGGTGCCTGCGGCGGTCGGTATTCGTTCGGGAGCAATCCCGGACGAGGGGACGGCCATTCATTCATGGCCACCCCCTCTCGATCGCTCCCGGCGAATGAAAATGTCCGGTGACATCACTTCCTCTCCTGTAATGTAAACACAGGAGAGGAAGTGATGTATTCTCTCCTCCGTGTCGGTAGTTTTCGTTCCAGCACCGAGGAGAGAGGTTCGGTGAGTTGCACCAACACACCCCACATACAGTAGAACATGCCAGGCACACTCACACCCCCCCTTTACCCCCGATCACCCTCCAATTACCCCTGCCCCCCCAGTCACAGTGACACCAATTGCTTTTTTTTTTTTTTGCATTGGTGTCATTTGTGACTGTAGTAACTGTTAGGGCAGTTAGGGTTAGCCCCCTTTAGTTCTAATGTGCCCCCCTAACCCCCCCAATAAAGGTTTAACCCCGTGATCACCCCCCGTCGCCAGTGTCACTAAGGCTGGGTTCACATTGCAGCGGTTTATGAGAACGAATGTGATTCGCACCGCACTGCAGTGCAAATCACATCCGATCTCTGTGCGATTCGAGTTCAGCCATACAGATAGTATGGCTGAATTCGTGTCGCACCTGCCGCACCCGCCGCAAATTCGCACGGGACCCTTTTTTTGGCCCGCAGCAGAATCGGATCGCATGGGTGTTCACACCATGCGATCCGAGTTTGCAGATCGCACTGCGATATGCGAACTGATCTGGGGGTGTCATTAACATTTCACTGACACTCCCAGCAGTTCGCATAGGGCAGTGTGAACTGCCGCCGGGAGGCATGCGATGCGGGAACCCGCCGCGGATTCATGGCGTTCCCGCATTGCTCCAGTGGGAACCCAGCCTAATAAGCGATAGTTTTTCTGATCGCTGTATTAGTGTCACAGGTGACGCTTGTTAGGCAGGTAGGTATTTAGGTTCGCCGCAGCTTTTTATAGCGCCAGGGACCCCCATATACTACCGCATAAAGCCCCCTGATTGCCCCCTAGTTAACCCTTTCACCAGTGATCACCATATAACTGTTACAGGTGACGCTGGTTGGTTAGTTATTTTTTTATAGTTTCAGGGCACCCGCCATTTATTACCTAATAAAGGTTTAACCCCCTGATCACCCGGCGGGTGTCATTTGTGACTGTAATAACTGTTAGGGCAGTTAGGGTTAGCCCCCTTTAGTTCTAAGGTACCCCCCTAACCCCCCCAATAAAGGTTTAACCCCGTGATCACCCCCCGTCGCCAGTGTCACTAAGGCTGGGTTCACATTGCAGCGGTTTATGAGAACGGATGTGATTCGCACCGCACTGCAGTGCAAATCACATCCGATCTCTGTGCGATTCGAGTTCAGCCATACAGATAGTATGGCTGAATTCGTGTCGCACCCGCCGCACCCGCCGCAAACTCGCACGGGACCCTTTTTTTGGTCCGCAGCAGAATCGGATCGCATGGGTGTTCACACCATGCGATCCGAGTTTGCAGATCGCACTGCGATATGCGAACTGATCTGGGGGTATCATTAACATTTCACTGACACTCCCAGCAGTTCGCATAGGGCAGTGTGAACTGCCGCCGGGAGGCATGCGATGCGGGAACCCGCCGCGCATTCGTGGCGTTCCCACATCGCTCCAGTGTGAACCCAGCCTAATAAGCGATCGTTTTTCTGATCACTGTATTAGTGTCACAGGTGACGCTTGTTAGGCAGGTAGGTATTTAGGTTCGCCGCAGCTTTTTATAGAGCCAGGGACCCCCATATACTACCGCATAAAGCCCCCTGATTGCCCCCTAGTTAACCCTTTCACCAGTGATCACCATATAACTGTTACAGGTGACGCTGGTTGGTTAGTTATTTTTTTTATAGTTTCAGGGCACCCGCCATTTATTACCTAGTCTCACTAGTGTACCCCTAAATTTAGGGGTGTCTACTTTCCAAAATGGGGTCATTTGGGGGGGGGGTTTGTGCCATCTTGGCATTTTATGGCCTTCAAAACTGTAACGCCCTTAGAAAGCCTGAAGGCGGTGCTTGGTTTTCGGGGCCCCGTACGCGGCTAGGCTCCCAAAAAGTCCCACATATGTGGTATCCCCGTACTCAGGAGAAGCAGCAGAATTTATTTTGAGGTGTAATTTCACATATGCCCATGGCATGCGTAAGCAATATATCATTTAGTGACAACTTTGTGAAAAAAAAAAAAAAAAAGTTTGTAATTTTCCCGCAACTTGTGGCAAAATATAAAATATTCCATGGACTCAACATGCCTCTCAGCAAATAGCTTGGGGTGTCTACTTTCTAAAATGGGGTCATTTGTGGGGGTTTTGTGCCATCTTTGCATTTTATGGCCTTCAAAACTGTAATAGGTAGTGAGGAGTGAAGTCAAATATTTACGCCCTTAGAAAACCTGAAGGCGGTTCTTGGCTTTCGGGGCCCCGTACGCGGCTAGGCTCCCAAAAAGTCCCACATATGTGGTATCCCCGTACTCAGGAGAAGCAGCAGAATTTATTTTGGGGTGTCATTTCACATATGCCCATAGCATGTGTGAGCAATATATCATTTAGTGACAACTTTGTGAAAAAAAAATAAAAAAAAATTAAAGTTTGTAATTTTCCCGCAACTTGTGGCAAAATATAAAATATTCCATGGACTCAAAATGCCTCTCAGCAAATAGCTTGGGGTGTCTACTTTCTAAAATGGGGTCATTTGTGGGGGTTTTGTGCCATCTTGGCATTTTATGGCCTTCAAAACTGTAATAGGTAGTGAGGAGTGAAGTCAAATATTTACGCCCTTAGAAAACCTGAAGGCGGTTCTTGGCTTTCGGGGCCCCGTACGCGGCTAGGCTCCCAAAAAATCCCACACGTGTGGTATCCCTGTACTCAGGAGAAGCAGCAGAATTTATTTTGGGGTGTCATTTCACATATTCCCATAGCATGTGTGAGCAATATATCATTTAGTGACAACTTTGTGTAAAAAAAAAAAAAAAAAAATTTTTTTTGTCATTATTCAATCGCTTGAGGCAAAAAAATAAAATATTCAATGGGCTCAACATGCCACTTATCAATTTCCTTAGGGTGTCTACTTTCCAAAATGGGGTCATTTGGGGGGGTTTTGTACTGCTCTGCCATTTTAGCACCTCAAGAAATGAGATAGGCAGTCGTAAACTAAAAGCTGCGTAAATTCCAGAAAACGTACCTTAGTTTGTAGATGTGACAACTTTTGCGCAAACCAATAAATATACAATTATTGACTTTTTTTTTACCAAAGACATGTGGCTGAATACATTTTGGCCTAAATGTATGACTAAAATTGAGTTTATTGGATTTTTCTAATAACAAAAAGTAGAAAATATCATTTTTTTTCAAAATTTGCGGTATTTTTACGTTTATATCGCAAAAAATAAAAATCGCAGAGGCAATCAAATACCATCAAAAGAAAGCTCTATTTGTGGGAAGAAAAGGACGCAAATATTGTTTGGGTACAACATTGCATGACCGCGCAATTACCAGTTAAAGCAGCGCAGTGCCAAATTGTAAAAAGACCTCTGGTCATTTACCAGCAAAATGGTCCGGTCTGAAGGTGGTTAAAGCACCTGAACATAATAAGCAAGTAAGCAAATATGGAGATTTGGTCACACCATATAACCATACATGCTTGAGGCCACTACCGTGTCAGAGTACCCCATTTTCAGTGGGTCCTACACTATTCATAGAATGAAAGATCCCACTTCTTAACCATGGAAGAAATACACTCCTCTTTTTGGGAGAACTAAAAGGATATGTATTTGCCATGGTTGAAGTGGGATGTTTCATCCTATGAATAGTGTAAGACCCACTGAAAATGGGATACTTTGACGCAGTAGTGGGCTTAAGCACTGTATGGCGAAATGGTGTGCCCAAATCCCCATATTTGCTTACTTGCTTATTATGTTCAGGTGATTTAAATAGCCTTGTAGTATTTTAAATGACATTTTTGTATGTGTGCACTATAATATTTTGTTCTGTATCTGGTCTGGTCTTTGGTCTTATATCAGCACCATCTTTAATGTAATGCATAGTTAGAGTGTGCCCCCCAAGTCTTTGTCTGTTATATGGGTCCTGACAAGGGATGAGCCAAACACCCCCTAGTTCAATTCACATCACCAGAACATGCGAACAGGCAAAAAGTTTGAGTGAACATGTGAATCCTATTAAAGTCTATGGGACATGAACATGAAAAATGAAAAGTGCTAATTTTAAAAGATTATATTCAAGTTATTGCCATAAGAAGTGTATGGGGACCTGGGTACCGCCCTAGGGGGACATGTATCAATGCAAAAAAAGTTTTTAAAACAACAGTTTTTTCAGGAACAGTGACTTTTATAATGCTTAAAGTGAAACAATAAAAGCAAAATATTTTGTGCCTTGGGAGTTCCCTTAATCTGCCTGTAAAGTGGGGCATCTGTGTGATGTGTAGAATAGTGCCACAACAAAATTACATTTCTAAAGGAAAAAATTTAATTTAAATTTGCTAGTGGCTGTAATGTATTTGCTGCCTCCCAGCAATATAGATGAAAAATCAATGAAAAAAATCAGCGTGCGTGGGTTCCACCCCCCTCCCCAGTCCATACCAGGCCATTTGGGTCTGGTATGGATTTTAAGGGGAACCCCATGCCAAATCTGAAAATGGGGTATTTTGACGCAGTAGTGGGCTTAAGCACTGTATGGCTATATGGTGTGACCAAATCCCCATATTTGCTTATTATGTTCAGGTGCTTTAAATAGCCTTGTAGTATTTTTATTGTATGTGCACGCTATGATATTTTGTTCTCCACAACTGTATGACTGAATGATGTCTATGTACTGCACTATCAAAAGCCTTGTGTCCTTTTTACGCTGTAGGTCTTTCATTTTTTTGATAGCCACCCTGAGTGGTGGTTTGTTTTTTTGCTTTTAAAATTGATACTTCAACTGAAATCTGGCAGCTAGATGACATAACAGATGCTCAGAATCATTTAACATGGAGGCCCAGCGGCATTAGCAGCAGGGGCAGGATTGTCTGGTCTCCAGGGGTCAGCACCAGAGTAGAGGTAAGTATTGCAGTGAAAGCTGTTTTTTTTTTAAACCACTGCTGGGATATTCAGTCAAACTTGGAGTTGGATGTGACAATAATGAAGTCTTATGAACCCCAAACTGAGTGAGACGAAGGGGCACTCATTTCTACAAAATGTACAAGTGAGTTTCAAAGCATCATACATTCCATTACCACAGCTCAGCTATAGACACAGGAATGTATAAACATCTTGGCCAGCTCTGCACAGCCTGTTAATATGTATATCATAAAGGATAAATTGGCTGTCATTATCAGCATTAAGCTAAGATTAAACCTTAAGGTCCTGTTAAACCACTTCAGTGTCAGACACTTTCACCCCCTTTGTGCCAGGCCAATTTTCAGTGTTCAGCACTGTCACACTTTGAATGGCAATAGAGCTTTCTTTTGGTGGTATTTAATAAACAATTGATTTTTTGTTAAATACATTTAAAAAAATACTGAACATTTTGGAAAAAAATGCATGTTTTTGTTTCTTTTTTTTCTAACCCCAAAGTAAAACCAATACACAATAGTACGCAATGAATGGCTATGAATGAAAGCCTTTGTGTACTATTGACACGTAATCAATGTGATTGGTCACAGCGATCTCATGGTACCAGGATTTGCCAGGTCCGTCTTCTGCTGTGCTGTGTGCTATGGGTCATATGATTTCCTTGTGGGATAATTGTGCTTCTGCCTAGCAGTCATTTTACAATAGGCTGGGCAGAAAGTGGTTAAACTTGTGTTTGGGGTGGTGGAAGAAAAACATGCGGCTGATCTACATGTTTACCAAACCCCCGACCACTCCCTGTTATGCTGCATAGGCAGCGGGGGTGAATACATATGCTGTTGCTGGATTGCATTGCTAAACACAATCGATTCAACTGAATTTGGGCACCCCACAACCTTGTGCGATGCATTGAAAATTACAGCATTGCAGATTGAAAGGGAAAAGTCATTTTTAATAACATTCAATTTTAATATGGCTTTTGTAAACCTTATTCATGTAGAGCAGGTGTCTCTAATTGGCGGCCCTCCAGCTGTTGCAAAACTACAAGTCCCATGAGGCATTGCAAGGCTGACAGTTACAAGCATGACTCCCACAGGCAGAGGCATGATGGGACTTCGCAACAGCTGGAGGGCCGCCAGTTTGAGACCCTCGATGTAGAGAGAGACTTGCTTCTGCGCAGTATCCTGTATAGAAGGGATGGCATGGATTAAAGCCGAACCTGCAGCTGTGTTGATGACTAATGAGAAAATGTATTTTCTTTATCTATCTGAGCCAAACCAGCAGAGTGCTGGGACAGATGTAGTAGGACTGGCTACGGAGGTGTGTATGCCATTTCTTATAGTGACAGTAATACATGTCTTGGGAAACCTCCCAGGAGCCTGCAATATTTGAGCTTGAGGTTTCCCAGGACAACTGTGAGGCAGCCCTGGTGGACAAGAGTATCCCTTCCTTTAACCAGTTCCCGTCTGGCCTATAGTCAGATGACAGCCAGGTGGGACCATAAAGTCATATGACGTCCTCCCAGAATATGCCTCACACGTGGCCCCGGGGGCCACGATGTGGGGCGATTTGTCATAATGTGTAAAAAAAAAAATCCTGATGTGTTACTATGGTAATACTGTATTGCTCTGGTCACTGTGTGTTAAACCAAAACATGTACAAAAATAAAGAAAGAAAATAATAAAGAAAATGTAATAAAAATTGTAAAATTATTTAAAAAATTGTGCGCTGTCTATATCCTTTTTTGCATCTGTTTTCATGAGGGAGACATTTCCTAACTCAAAATCTAAATGGCACTGTTGTATCATACATGCAGTAGGTCAAATATGTCCAGTTGTCAAGCTATTGTTGACCTTAATTGACATGCCTGTGTGCAATGTTTGACCATAGCTCCTCTAAAACAATGGGAACTGCTAAAATTGTGTGCACTGCACCCCAAACCATTTACATTTGCTCAATATACAAGAAAAGAATCTATGTCCCCATTGTATTAGAGGACAGCTTGCACATACATTGGTCCAATAGCATTTGTTTGAGAAAAATCACCAAACCATAAATACAGTGGGTATAGAAAATAATCACCTTTTGCTGCTTTGCAGCCTGAAATGGAGACAGACACTGTTTTTGTTTTGTCCAGCTGTATTTACAGCTGCAATCAATTTATAACATCCAAGTGAAAGATATAGCATCAACATATCAGAAAAAAAGAAAAGAAATGGGATCACTAAGTTGGAAAAAAGACCAACTCCATTTGTCAGTATTTTGTTGAACCATCTTTTGCTTTAATTACAGCCTTTAGTCTGTTAGGATATGTCTCTACTAACTTTGCACACCTAGACTTTGCAATATTTGCCTGCTATTCATTGCAGAACTGCTCAAATTCAGTTAAATATGATGGTGACCGATGACTGGACAGTGGACTGCAGTCTTCAAGTCATTATATAGATTTTCAATGAGGTTTAAGTCTGGGCTGTGATTAGGCCATGCAAGGACATTCTCCTTTTTCTCCTTCAACAACTCTGTGGTAATTTTTGCTGTGTGCTTTGGGTCATTGTCATGCTGGAAGATAAACCTTATTCCCATTGACAACTTTCTGGCAGAGGGTAGTAGATTTTCCCCAAGTTTCCTCAATTTGGCGGTATTTTGCCCCATCCATTCCTTCTATTCTGACCAGTGTTCCAGTTCCTGCTGAAGAGAAATACCCTCATAACAGGATATTACCACATCCTTGCTTTACTGTGGAAATTGTGTTATTTGGATGGTGAGCTGTATTGCATTTCCGCCAGACATATCGCTTTGTGTTGAGGTGAAAAATTTTTATTTTAGTCTCATCTGACCATTTCCTCCGTTTTTCATGTGGCCTCAGAATCTTTAAGGTGCATTTTAAACCTCAGTTCAATGCAGTACATGCAGTCACAAACCTTAGTTGTGACTGCATGTGGAATGAGGAGTGTCTATTTTCTTGCAACCCTCCCATACAACTCACATTTGTGAAGAATTTGTGATAGTGTCACATGCACATAATGATCACTCTTTGTCATAAATTCTTGCAACTGCTCCAGAGTTGTTGTAGGTCTCTTGGTAGCCTCTCTGACCAGTTTCTTCCTGGCTCTTTCATCCAGTTTGAAATGATATCCTGATCCAGGGATGGTCTGTGGTATAACAAATACTGTACAATTCTTATTATCAGACTTCACTGAGCTTCAAGGCATTGATAAAGCTTTTGAAAATGTTTTTTTGTATCCATCTCTTGACTTGTGCCTGTCCACAACTTCTTCCCAAAGATCTTTTGACAGTGCCTTGCCATCAATAGTTGATAGTTTGCTTCAGCTGCACTACCAAAGACTGAAAAGCTCCAGGAAAGCTCTTTTCATGCTGAGCTAATCAAAATGACCACAGCTGATCACAGTTGAAAGTCAAATGACTTTGTGTGATGTTGAGAAGGAGATTAGCTAAACCTGACCAAGTTTAGAAGTCATTTTTAGGAGGAGGTGATCCCTTTTCCAACTCTGTTTTTGAATGTGTTACATTTTTTTCTGACATGTTGGTGTTATATCGTTCACTTATTCACTGTCAGACTGTTCTAAACACTGGAAACATGCATACTATAGACACCCCCCAGGTACGAAATTTAAAGGAATATTACACTTTTATTGTTTCACTTTTAGCATTATTAAAATCACTGCTTCTGAAAAATTGCCGTTTTTTAAAACTTTCTTTTGCATTGATACATGTCCCCTGGTCCCCAAACACTTTTTATGACAATACCATGCATATAAGCCTTTAAAATGAGCACTTTTGATTTCTCCCATAGACTTTTAAAGGGTGTTCCGCGGCTTTCGAATTTGCCGCAAACACCCAAAATTGTTCCCTGTTCAGTGAACTGGTGAACAGCCAAATGTTCGAGTCGAACATAAAGCCCATCCCTATCCAGTGAATATGATATCCCCAAACACATTAAATATATCCCAAATATATCAGTTTCAACTAGCTTCTCCTACTGAAAAAAAAACTATATATTTTCCCTATGGACATCCTTCATGCACACAGTCTATGAACTAGAATCTATGTTGTACTAACCATACTCTTTTCCTCATTATGACCTCATAAGAATGCCTACAGCTTAGTTTACACTATATGATCCTGTATTTTGACCTGAGTGATACATTTCACTTTCCAGTTTGCTTAAACGCAAGGCTAAGATCTGATCTTCTGGATAATTGGGAATTGAATAGAATCTGTCAGGGGGAGTGATAGGTTCCCTTGATAAGGTGCCCACCTTTCCTCTCATCTATTAGAGCCTTTGGAAAACTGTTACTTCTGCCAATGAGAGAGCATGTGACTTTTCTCCCTTCTCCTAAGATGAAGTGCTCAAGCACAGCAAATTGTCAGTTCTGAACACTATCATCTGGGGGTTGGAAAAGATCACCAACCCTATGTAAACTCTAATGTAGAACAACACCGAGTTTACACAAGAATTAGACACAAAATTCTTGCATATAAAGAGGATGGCGAGGTACATGGGGAAAATATTTATCAGTAGTTGAGGCAAATATTATGTTTAGATTGAAGGATGTTAGACAATCTTAGCACAGACAAACCAATAGTTGTCATCCTGTAGACAAGGAACTATCAAACTCTTCTTTTTTCATTGAGACCTCACGTACTTGTTACAGAAGATATCTTGGCCTCACCTTTCTGCTGCCAGCAGTAAAAACTAAAACAAATACAAGAGGCAACATGAAATTATTATACACACATAAATCTTCAGTTAGAACAAAATAACAAATTGAGTTTAATTGAAACAAAAAAAAAAATATAGAAATGTTTTGGAATGACAAAATGTTCAGGTCTCATTATTTGGGAGGCTGTCAGGTTGAGAGTTATTTTTCAAACAGATCGGTTACTTGATTCACATTTTTGTGTGAATAGAAGAGGTCATGTTAACAGTAAATAAAAGAAAATAATAATACATGGCTTCCAAATGATAACCACATCTTTGTTTATTCTGAAAGAAAAGTCATTATAATGTAGATCAGATGGAGTCAGGCAATAAGTATCAGCTTAGGTAAACACTGTTGTGGATGATGGCATGGTGCGCTCAAGGTCATGAAGCACCAATGCAAAACAATGTTGGTTTCTAATAGTAAAATTAAATAAGTGATATATATTTTCATCCAAGTTCAACAGCTTCCTTATCATACAAGTAATCACTTTAAAGATTATGTGTGGCTGTAAAGAATTATTATGTGTGGGTTGGTGAGATAATGTCTTTACATTAAACAAGGCCAAGTATAGTATCATTATGTAGGTCCCTACTACATTCATTGCTTCATGAAAACAATTTTTTGATAAAGTGGACCTTTTATTAAGTATACACATAAATGCTTTCCTGACATGCCACAGTACAGCATATTTTTTTCAAAAATATTGTACCTTTTATCATTAAATGATCATTAAGCTTCAAGCTAGTCACTTTTCCTAGCCTGTGTTGATGTAATCAGTCAGAAGTAAGTATTTCCTTTGTCTCCTTTTCCTGAACAGACATCAACACTGTAACTTTTTAAAAAGGTGTACAGTGCCTCCGCGGGGGTCAGATCTGTGTCAGACATATGTCAACACGGCCAGAAACTGCATATGTCTGTGTTATCTCTGAACAAACATCCCAGTCCTGCAAGTAGATGGTAATACTGGATGACTCCTGATCAAAGATGGCTTCAACTTTGAGAGAAAAATGTAGAATAAAGCATTGGCAATGGGGGGGGGGGGGGGGGTCTACTGTGTTGCTACTGAATACCTGTAAATATTAGATTTTGAAATGATTTAATGTGACACTAAGCTCTGATTTAAAAAAAATCTATTCAAAATTGTATTCTTAACTCAAAAAAAAAAAATACATTGTATTTCTCTCCGTCTCCTATAAATCTCCAAATTCCTTTTTTTTGTTGCTGTGATCCAAATTCCTATTAGAGGATGGCTACATTTCTTCTCCATGGTCCCACTGTATGTGGAAACGTATCCACCCTCTATTGCTCACTCCTGACATGGACTAGGAACTATGGGATTTGTAGTGTGTATAGAGTAGTGCACATGACCAAAACGAATATGTAGGGATGCACAGATACCATTTTTTTTTTACAACAAATACGAGTTAAGGCCCGTACACGCGATCTGAATTTTTGACAACAAACATGCAAATTAGCTGTTTTAAGGCAACATCCGACCGTGTGTAGGCTCTATCGGACAAACTTTTTCAGTTTTCATCTAACAAATGTTAGTTGTCGAAAAGTTTGTCTGTTCACACAGCCAAGTCTGATGGAGCAAAGTCCAATCTTGTGTACAGAAACCCATCAGACTTTACAAACACGCATGCTCAGAACCAATGCAAAAGATCAGACAACAATACAGAAGTTGACCAAAGGTGGCGGTAAAGAGCAGAAAAACCATGTGATTTGGTGAAAGTTGGCTGAAAAAATCCGATCGTGTGTATGCTTAACAAGTTCACAGGCAACGCCCTTTGTACAAAAATCCACGGGAAAGTTTGTACAAAGTCCGATCGTGTGTATGAGGCTTAACTGATACCTACTGCAACTGTTTTGTTTATACTTCAGAGGTCAGCAATGGTACAAAGCATTGAAAAGTTATTTACAAATACAAAATAAAAAAATAAAAAATATTTAATTTTGCGTTTTTTCCAATGTGAAACACGTTAATATATGTTAAAGCTGTAAAAATAATAATGAACAAAGCAAACAAAAAAAATGTTTTAATTATTAAGAGTTTATAAACTATAAGTGAACAAAAAAATATCAGAAGGAAAATAATAAATACGTGGAGGAGAATAAGGAGTTATTAAGGCTGATTAGAGTAAATTAAGGGTTAATAAGGCATTAAACAGAGGAACATTTAATAAAAAACAAACTTTTTTTTTTACTTGACAGGCTAACCTGACTTTATCTGCAGATCGAAGGTTAACTCTTTGATCTGTAATATTTGAAAAAAAAATAGTTACAAAATGCATATTTTCCTCTAATTGGTGTTTGCTGGGGATGTAGTGACCTCAAATGGTAATGAGGGCAGGGGATGTGATTAATTTCGATGTATAGTCAATTCACTATATGTATTGTGGTGATGACCACTTCTTCAGGAGGGGTCAATTTCTGTCATCTATGGTAAAGACAACAAATCATAACAAACTTATTTGAAATATGGTAATGAACATTACTAATATGGAAAGGGGGGAAAGGGTTTTTTTGGTCATTATGTTGCTTACCCAGGATAACTAGCAGCCCATGGCAGCAACGGTAAGGGCACAGGAGGGTACTTCCCTATGGTAAACACAGGGGCAAGGGGGGCCAGACACAAGTGCACGTGTCTATTAATCGTTCACGATAAAAGAGAGTTGTATTTCTATCTCATAGTGTTATGTTTGCATGTAGTATAAAAACTAGGATTCTAGAAAAAAGTGGGAAAAGGGGGGAGGGGGGAAATCAGAGGAAAAATAGAAGGAAAGAAGGAGACAGAAAGGACCCAGAAAGAAAGCAGAAATATGTAGATGAATAAAAACAAGATACAAAAAGAAACAGTGTCTATTTTATCTCTCGGCTGAGCAGCCGAGCAATGTTGTTGATGAACATTGCCCGGCTGCTTATTTTTGACAGCTCCAATTGGTGGGACTTCAGTTACACTTCAGCTGTCAACAGGGGAACCCCACTGACAGCTGAATAAGTCCTCGGTTGTTAAGGTCCTTAACAACTAGTATTTGCCTGTTTTTTTTTTTTTTTTTTACATTTCAGCTGTCAGTGAGGGAATTCCACAGTCAGTTGAAAGAACCGAGCGTGAAAGTATCGGTTTCAGGTCTGAAAAAGAAAATTAAGCTATGGCGCTAAAACCTTATTAGTATATTATAAATATAAATGCTGATGCTCTGCAAGATCAAACGAAACCTAATGTAGAAATTCCCAAGCTCCACTATATGCGTGATATTAAACAAATTGCGTAAGACGAAAAAATGTGAATGAAATGTGTGTCTTATCTCACAACTCAAACATGCACAGGTGTAGTGAAAAATACGGTTAAACTAACACAGCTAAAAATATGGGTGCTTGAATAAAAAAGTGCTTTTGCTCACATGTGTGAGCCAATAATTATACTCCAAAAGTGACAATCAGAAAAGCATTGTGAAAAAATATCAAATAAGAACACCAAAAAAAAAAAAAAAATTTTTTTTTTTTTTTTTTTTTTTTTGTAATGTCCAACTAAAAATATTTGTTCAAAGTCGCATCTTCTAGTTGTTATAAAAACGCATAAAACTTTTTTCTGGTAAGGAAGGTAAAGCAAGGTGACTGGTGAAAAAGGGTTGGATTCCTCTCCGGTGCGCCACTCTGTGTTAGAGAAGAAATATATATATGCGCTCACCAGACATCAAACCCTTAGTGGGTTAACCAAGCAGTCACAGTATGAGCCACTGTGCAGCTCTCGCAGGGCTCTGCCTCCGCTGTGCTGTGGAGATATTTTGCACTCTTCCTTCCGTGAATGGTCCGTTTAGCGTTTATGCATAAAGGGAAATAGAAGTACAGCCATAGTGCAAAACTGTTGTGTAAACGTACTTGTTTATTAAAATCAGGTTACTCACATAATCCAAAAAGACAAATCGCTGTGAAATTGGTTGCGCCGGCGTTACTGCTTGAATAGCGGTGTAAGGTGCACGTCCTAGGCCACGCCCTACGCGTTTCGTCAGAGCGACGTCAGATGACGTCGCTCTGACGAAACGCGTAGGGCGTGGCCTAGGACGTGCACCTTACACCGCTATTCAAGCAGTAACGCCGGCGCAACCAATTTCACAGCGATTTGTCTTTTTGGATTATGTGAGTAACCTGATTTTAATAAACAAGTACGTTTACACAACAGTTTTGCACTATGGCTGTACTTCTATTTCCCTTTATGCATAAACGCTAAACGGACCATTCACGGAAGGAAGAGTGCAAAATATCTCCACAGCACAGCGGAGGCAGAGCCCTGCGAGAGCTGCACAGTGGCTCATACTGTGACTGCTTGGTTAACCCACTAAGGGTTTGATGTCTGGTGAGCGCATATATATATTTCTTCTCTAACACAGAGTGGCGCACCGGAGAGGAATCCAACCCTTTTTCACCAGTCACCTTGCTTTACCTTCCTTACCAGAAAAAAGTTTTATGCGTTTTTATAACAACTAGAAGATGCGACTTTGAACAAATATTTTTAGTTGGACATTACAAAAAAAAAAAAAAAAAATTTTTTTTTTTTTGGTGTTCTTATTTGATATTTTTTCACAATGCTTTTCTGATTGTCACTTTTGGAGTATAATTATTGGCTCACACATGTGAGCAAAAGCACTTTTTTATTCAAGCACCCATATTTTTAGCTGTGTTAGTTTAACCGTATTTTTCACTACACCTGTGCATGTTTGAGTTGTGAGATAAGACACACATTTCATTCACATTTTTTCGTCTTACGCAATTTGTTTAATATCACGCATATAGTGGAGCTTGGGAATTTCTACATTAGGTTTCGTTTGATCTTGCAGAGCATCAGCATTTATATTTATAATATACTAATAAGGTTTTAGCGCCATAGCTTAATTTTCTTTTTCAGACTTCCAGCCTATTCCCACTTAGAGGGATAGGTTTCAAGCACAGGCAGCTTTAACCCCTCACAGTTCACTTTATTTTAGTTACTTTAATTATTTTAAACTTGTCTAGTGAACAGGTAAATTTGTCCATAGCGCAATCTTATTTTTCTTATTATCGGTTTCAGGTATCACAGCATTAGCACGGGTACCGATACTTGTGCAAATGCTTAGTATTGGCCCCGATTCCAGTATTGGTGGAACCCTACTAATATGCATTGCTCTTTCCAAACAAAAGGAAGTGAAGGGGAATAGGAGAGGTCCAGGGTAAGAAATTGAAAAATAGATTACAGGGCCATTTAATAATGAATGTGTATAGACTATTTTTGGAGAAAAAGGATATTATTTAATATTACATGTATGTATTTGCTATAATTCCTCACTGTATACAGTTTTCTTGAAGTACAAGTTCAAGTTCCAAAAAAAAAAAATACTTCCAGCCTGCTAAATATACAGTGGCAAGAAAAAGTATATGAACCTATTTGACATGACTGGTTTTCTGCAGCAATTTGCCATATAAAACTTGAAGTCATTGCTGCCAAAGGAGGTTTGACCAGTTATTACCTCACTTACTTTTTTCTCTAACACCGTGAATGTTTAATGGATGTGTTCAATAAAGACACGAGGACTTAGAATTGCTTGTGTGTTATCAGCTTAAGCACATTGAGTTTGTCGATTATTGTGACTAAAGCCCAGTACACACAAGCCAAATTGTTGGCAGACATCGGCCAGGTCAATTAAAAAAACTGCTGAAAATCGGCCCGTGTGTATATCACTCTGTCGGACAAGCATGCTTGAAAACCAGCAGCCCACGACTCCCGATCAGCACTCTCAGTCAATGGTAGAGAGAGCTTATCAGAGTGTTCTGGCTGAGGTGGGGGTTGTCTAAATACAACAGTGGCTCCGAACAGATATTAGATGAGAATCAGATCACATTCTATGGCAAATTACTGCAAAAAAAAAAAAAAGGGCACCAGGTTTGTTGCACCAGGTTCGCTGTGAACTCCTGATACATCCATCAAGAAAGATGTGAGCTTAGTATATTTAGAAGGCTAGAGAGTTTTTTTTTTAACTGAACTTGTATTTTTTTTTAATCTGTTAAACAGTTTCTCGTCTGGAGATCTTGCCAATAACAACACTTTCTGTTTCAGGCTGACAATGCTAGGTCACTGGCATGCAATTAGAAGCAGCGTTATCAGCTTCAGGTATATCATATAGGAAATCGAATGGACAACTAAACAAGCTTCCAAGGCAGGTTGACTTTGCTGATGCTAAATGCAAAGTAGTAGCTTAGAGCTGTTAGCCTACAACAGGAAGTACTATTGGAATGATCTTCAAGTAAGAAACTACACAAAATATTTCCAAAAAATGATTTGCTTGAGAAAACAGAGTAAGGCAGGATGTCAAACATATTGAAAAACAGACTTTGGACTTACATACAATTTATTTTTAAATCTTTACCCATCATTCTGCTTAAATAATTGTTATAAAAAAAGTTGTTATATTTTTGTTTTTAAAAAATGATTGTTATAAATCAAGAAAATGTAAAAACAAAACTAAGTGTATGTGCCTTTTTTAATGGTAGTCATTATACCAGAAGTATATATGTAATACAAAATGCCTTCAAAATTGCATATTTTTTCTGTAGTATTATATAATATTTTCTTCTTGAATACATTTTGCACATCATATTACATAAAATTTGCATGAACCAAACAAAAATGTATTACTGCCAGCATACATACTGTGAACACTTAAAGTCCTTAATATTTGATGTCTTTAGAAATATAGCAGACTAACAACCTAATGTACAAGGCTTAGACATTTAGCTGTCCAGCATCTCCGGAAAGTTGAGATTTACTATTAACCACAGTAAAGATAGTCTATTCATAAACATTGCAAAGTTTTAAAAGAAAGAAGCTTAATTTTGATACATAGCATTGTATTTTGCTTGATACTTCAGAAAGTGTATTATAATACATTGTTAGTCATTGAAGTGTATATTACCTTGGCGTTTTGCTTCCAAAATGGAAAATGGATGCTCAGAGGCAGAGAATGGTGCAGTCTATTATAATTATGTATATAGCAAAGCTACTTGTCAACATATCTCCTAGGCATTGCTCAAGCAGCATACTGACAGCTACCTAGCAAAATTTAAAAATATTACCTTAACACAGTGCTTCTCAAATCAGAACATAAAAGGAATCTATCATGGAAATCAAACTGCCATCTTTAACAAGCTTATTTACAAAGAAATTACACTGTGAGAGACTTTGTAGCTGCAAAAATTAGAAAATGATCCTAATTTATTTCAGTTTTGGCATTAATGGATCACTGACAATTTTATTTCTATAGCTAACTCCAAGCAGATCCTTCATAACTGTGTAAATAATGTTTTGCAACATTAAATTTGTGCAACAGTAGAAACAGAAGATATAAATCTGTTATGTGAACCAAATATAATATTTTTTTTCCCATGGTCCCTTATGTCATAAATGCTGGCAAGAAACCTGACATAATTGGTCAGGCAAGCCGCACTTTTAGTGGTGACATCACACAGGTAATGTTCATTTCTGTGCATAAAATTGGCAATAGACAGCATCTTCCTTCAGAGCTCAAAGTGTTCATTTACACATATGTTGTGCTGCATAGCCTCCATTACATTCTAATACTCCTCTGTCCCCAAACAAGTCAGATATCGCTAGTGTAGCTTGTTGGCACTAAACAACCGCTTTTCAGAATTTTCCTAGCTGGGTTCTAGTATGTGT
This sequence comes from Lithobates pipiens, assembly GCF_037356315.1. Classification (NCBI taxonomy): domain Eukaryota; kingdom Metazoa; phylum Chordata; class Amphibia; order Anura; family Ranidae; genus Lithobates; species Lithobates pipiens. Next base: position 155,920,265 of record NW_027507784.1, read on the forward strand.
TCTGCACTCTTAATCCAATCCTATGGTAATTCCATATTCTGCACATATAGATATCCCATACTGTACATACCCTACGTCAATAGTGGCAACCATTTTCCCTCTATACTCTTCAACAACTTTTTTTACCACTGAAATCATAATAATCGCACTCATCGGATGACTGTTAGAAAATACTGTTGCTGCAGTCCCACTTCTTTAAGCTATAAACGGTTAAGAGCTACACACCATATACGGTTCAAATTTTGGCTGATTCCTAAGAGTTACAATTTCAGGTGTACCCCCCCTTCCTCTAAGGTCCAAGTAGTATGGATCTTAGGAGAAAAAAAGATGTTCTGAAAATGTCATTCTTATTGCAAATTAAAATGCATCATGAACAGTACTCAACTGTGTTGTTTCAAGTACACCAATATAGTCACAATTACCTTAGGGCTGCTTTCTGAAATGTAGATTTAAAAATCAACTGAGCTGGATGGTCCGTTATTAGCAAAACAGCAACTGCATTTTATCAGGCTGGGTTCACACTAATTTTTTCATATAGCATTTTAATTCCCTGACTACAAACAAAAATCACACTCAGTACTTTGGATTGAGGCAAGTACACACTATTTAAGGATATACTTTGTAAATTTTGTATGAGGTTTACAACTAGTGATGGCCGAACGGTTCGCCCGGCGGTCGTTTCGCGGCGAATTTCCGACTTTCGCCGTCCGCGGGTTCGAACGCCTTTTTCCGTCGTTCGCCCCGGCGGACTTACGTGTTTAATGTATACAAGAACTTTAACCTTTCGTGACACGTTTATCATGTGTTACAGGACAACCAATTGAGACATGACAGCTCATGGACACTTGGACATTCCCCCTAACCTATAAATACACCCGATCCGGTGGCCATTTTACATTCTTTCTTCTGTCACTGTAGGGAAAGGATCCTGTGTGGAGTAGGGACAGAGAAAACGCTAGCTATTTGGTACACAAAAGTTCTTTTCAGGACTGGTATAGGTGTTAGGTCAGCAGCCTGAGTTTCTTTTGTCAGTTTAGATAAAGGGACAGAGCGCTGTATGCTGCTATTTTAGGGACAGCTCAGCCAGATTAGTCTTTCTTCATCATCATCATCATCATCATCATTAGCTGTTACTATCAGGTCCACAAAAGAGCTGTTCCAGCTAATCGTTCCAGCCTACTCTTTTTTGCCAATTTGTATAGGGACAGGCAGGAAGCAGTGTGTCAGGCAGTGAGGATAATTTTAAAGACTTGCTGTTACTATTAGTTCCACAAAGGTTCTTTTCAGGACTGGTATCAGTGGTACGGTAATAGGCTTGTACACGTATAATATTCTTTCTTCCAAATATAGAAAGAATATTATACTTGACTGCTGCCCTTCTGCTGCAGTCTGCTAATCATTCACAACTCACTTGTTCCACAAAGCTCTTTATCAGGACTGGTAACTTGGTCTGTCTAGGGTGCTACGGTACATAGGCTTGGGTGCGGTACAGTCTGCTGTTCTGTAAGGACCGCTATCGGTCCACAATACATAGGGTTGCCGTGCACTACTGCTGACCGCTGCCCTATACTGCAGCAGTCCTTCATTGGTATAGGGACTGACGTACAGTCTGCTAATCACTAACACACAACCTGCTTGGTCCACAAAAGTTCTTATAAGGACTGGTAACTTGGTATAGGGTGCTACGGTACATAGGCCTGAGTGCGTTACAGTCTGCTGTTCTGTAAGGACCGCTATCGGTCCACAATACATAGGGTTGCCGTGCACTACTGCTGACCGCTGCCCTATACTGCAGCAGTCCTTCAGCGGTATAGGGACTGACGCACAGTCTGCTAAACACTAACACACAACCTGCTTGGTCCACAAAAGTTTTTATAAGGACTGGTAACTTGGTATAGGGTGCTACGGTACATAGGCCTGAGTGCAGTACAGTCTGCTGTTCTGTAAGGACCGCTATCGGTCCACAATACATAGGGTTGCCGTGCACTACTGCTGACCGCTGCCCTATACTGCAGCAGTCCTTCATTGGTATAGGGACTGACGTACAGTCTGCTAATCACTAACACACAACCTGCTTGGTCCACAAAAGTTCTTATAAGGACTGGTAACTTGGTATAGGGTGCTACGGTACATAGGCCTGAGTGCGTTACAGTCTGCTGTTCTGTAAGGACCGCTATCGGTCCACAATACATAGGGTTGACGTGCACCACTGCTGACCGCTGCCCTATACTGCAGCAGTCCTTCAGCGGTATAGGGACTGACGTACAGTCTGCTAAACACTAATACACAACCTGCTTGGTCCACAAAAGTTCTTATAAGGACTGGTAACTTGGTATAGGGTGCTACGGTACATAGGCTTGAGTGCGGTACAGTCTGCTGTTCTGTAAGGACCGCTATCGGTCCACAATAGATAGGGTTGACGTGCACCACTGCTGACCGCTGCCCTATACTGCAGCAGTCCTTCAGCGGTATAGGGACTGACGCACAGTCTGCTAAACACTAACACACAACCTGCTTGGTCCACAAAAGTTTTTATAAGGACTGGTAACTTGGTATAGGGTGCTACGGTACATAGGCCTGAGTGCGTTACAGTCTGCTGTTCTGTAAGGACCGCTATCGGTCCACAATACATAGGGTTGCCGTGCACTACTGCTGACCGCTGCCCTATACTGCAGCAGTCCTTCATTGGTATAGGGACTGACGTACAGTCTGCTAATCACTAACACACAACCTGCTTGGTCCACAAAAGTTCTTATAAGGACTGGTAACTTGGTATAGGGTGCTACGGTACATAGGCCTGAGTGCGTTACAGTCTGCTGTTCTGTAAGGACCGCTATCGGTCCACAATACATAGGGTTGACGTGCACCACTGCTGACCGCTGCCCTATACTGCAGCAGTCCTTCAGCGGTATAGGGACTGACGTACAGTCTGCTAAACACTAATACACAACCTGCTTGGTCCACAAAAGTTCTTATAAGGACTGGTAACTTGGTATAGGGTGCTACGGTACATAGGCTTGAGTGCGGTACAGTCTGCTGTTCTGTAAGGACCGCTATCGGTCCACAATACATAGGGTTGCCGTGCACTACTGCTGACCGCTGCCCTATACTGCAGCAGTCCTTCATTGGTATAGGGACTGACGTACAGTCTGCTAATCACTAACACACAACCTGCTTGGTCCACAAAAGTTCTTATAAGGACTGGTAACTTGGTATAGGGTGCTACGGTACATAGGCCTGAGTGCGTTACAGTCTGCTGTTCTGTAAGGACCGCTATCGGTCCACAATACATAGGGTTGACGTGCACCACTGCTGACCGCTGCCCTATACTGCAGCAGTCCTTCAGCGGTATAGGGACTGACGTACAGTCTGCTAAACACTAATACACAACCTGCTTGGTCCACAAAAGTTCTTATAAGGACTGGTAACTTGGTATAGGGTGCTACGGTACATAGGCTTGAGTGCGGTACAGTCTGCTGTTCTGTAAGGACCGCTATCGGTCCACAATAGATAGGGTTGACGTGCACCACTGCTGACCGCTGCCCTATACTGCAGCAGTCCTTCAGCGGTATAGGGACTGACGCACAGTCTGCTAAACACTAACACACAACCTGCTTGGTCCACAAAAGTTTTTATAAGGACTGGTAACTTGGTATAGGGTGCTACGGTACATAGGCCTGAGTGCGTTACAGTCTGCTGTTCTGTAAGGACCGCTATCGGTCCACAATACATAGGGTTGCCGTGCACTACTGCTGACCGCTGCCCTATACTGCAGCAGTCCTTCATTGGTATAGGGACTGACGTACAGTCTGCTAATCACTAACACACAACCTGCTTGGTCCACAAAAGTTCTTATAAGGACTGGTAACTTGGTATAGGGTGCTACGGTACATAGGCCTGAGTGCGTTACAGTCTGCTGTTCTGTAAGGACCGCTATCGGTCCACAATACATAGGGTTGACGTGCACCACTGCTGACCGCTGCCCTATACTGCAGCAGTCCTTCAGCGGTATAGGGACTGACGTACAGTCTGCTAAACACTAATACACAACCTGCTTGGTCCACAAAAGTTCTTATAAGGACTGGTAACTTGGTATAGGGTGCTACGGTACATAGGCTTGAGTGCGGTACAGTCTGCTGTTCTGTAAGGACCGCTATCGGTCCACAATACATAGGGTTGCCGTGCACTACTGCTGACCGCTGCCCTATACTGCAGCAGTCCTTCATTGGTATAGGGACTGACGTACAGTCTGCTAATCACTAACACACAACCTGCTTGGTCCACAAAAGTTCTTATAAGGACTGGTAACTTGGTATAGGGTGCTACGGTACATAGGCCTGAGTGCGTTACAGTCTGCTGTTCTGTAAGGACCGCTATCGGTCCACAATACATAGGGTTGCCGTGCACTACTGCTGACCGCTGCCCTATACTGCAGCAGTCCTTCATTGGTATAGGGACTGACGTACAGTCTGCTAATCACTAACACACAACCTGCTTGGTCCACAAAAGTTCTTATAAGGACTGGTAACTTGGTATAGGGTGCTACGGTACATAGGCCTGAGTGCGTTACAGTCTGCTGTTCTGTAAGGACCGCTATCGGTCCACAATACATAGGGTTGACGTGCACCACTGCTGACCGCTGCCCTATACTGCAGCAGTCCTTCAGCGGTATAGGGACTGACGTACAGTCTGCTAAACACTAATACACAACCTGCTTGGTCCACAAAAGTTCTTATAAGGACTGGTAACTTGGTATAGGGTGCTACGGTACATAGGCTTGAGTGCGGTACAGTCTGCTGTTCTGTAAGGACCGCTATCGGTCCACAATACATAGGCTTGCCGTGCACTACTGCTGACCGCTGCCCTATACTGCAGCAGTCCTTCATTGGTATAGGGACTGACGTACAGTCTGCTAATCACTAACACACAACCTGCTTGTTCCACAAAAGTTCTTATAAGGACTGGTAACTTGGTATAGGGTGCTACGGTACATAGGCTTGAGTGCGGTACAGTCTGCTGTTCTGTAAGGACCGCTATCGGTCCACAATAGATAGGGTTGACGTGCACCACTGCTGACCGCTGCCCTATACTGCAGCAGTCCTTCAGCGGTATAGGGACTGACGTACAGTCTGCTAAACACTAATACACAACCTGCTTGGTCCACAAAAGTTCTTATAAGGACTGGTAACTTGGTATAGGGTGCTACGGTACATAGGCTTGAGTGCGGTACAGTCTGCTGTTCTGTAAGGACCGCTATCGGTCCACAATAGATAGGGTTGACGTGCACCACTGCTGACCGCTGCCCTATACTGCAGCAGTCCTTCAGCGGTATAGGGACTGACGTACAGTCTGCTAAACACTAATACACAACCTGCTTGGTCCACAAAAGTTCTTATAAGGACTGGTAACTTGGTATAGGGTGCTACGGTACATAGGCTTGAGTGCGGTACAGTCTGCTGTTCTGTAAGGACCGCTATCGGTCCACAATACATAGGGTTGCCGTGCACTACTGCTGACCGCTGCCCTATACTGCAGCAGTCCTTCATTGGTATAGGGACTGACGTACAGTCTGCTAATCACTAACACACAACCTGCTTGTTCCACAAAAGTTCTTATAAGGACTGGTAACTTGGTATAGGGTGCTACGGTACATAGGCTTGAGTGCGGTACAGTCTGCTGTTCTGTAAGGACCGCTATCGGTCCACAATACATAGGGTTGCCGTGCACTACTGCTGACCGCTGCCCTATACTGCAGCAGTCCTTCATTGGTATAGGGACTGACGTACAGTCTGCTAATCACTAACACACAACCTGCTTGGTCCACAAAAGTTCTTATAAGGACTGGTAACTTGGTATAGGGTGCTACGGTACATAGGCCTGAGTGCGTTACAGTCTGCTGTTCTGTAAGGACCGCTATCGGTCCACAATACATAGGGTTGCCGTGCACTACTGCTGACCGCTGCCCTATACTGCAGCAGTCCTTCATTGGTATAGGGACTGACGTACAGTCTGCTAATCACTAACACACAACCTGCTTGGTCCACAAAAGTTCTTATAAGGACTGGTAACTTGGTATAGGGTGCTACGGTACATAGGCCTGAGTGCGTTACAGTCTGCTGTTCTGTAAGGACCGCTATCGGTCCACAATACATAGGGTTGACGTGCACCACTGCTGACCGCTGCCCTATACTGCAGCAGTCCTTCAGCGGTATAGGGACTGACGTACAGTCTGCTAAACACTAATACACAACCTGCTTGGTCCACAAAAGTTCTTATAAGGACTGGTAACTTGGTATAGGGTGCTACGGTACATAGGCTTGAGTGCGGTACAGTCTGCTGTTCTGTAAGGACCGCTATCGGTCCACAATACATAGGCTTGCCGTGCACTACTGCTGACCGCTGCCCTATACTGCAGCAGTCCTTCATTGGTATAGGGACTGACGTACAGTCTGCTAATCACTAACACACAACCTGCTTGTTCCACAAAAGTTCTTATAAGGACTGGTAACTTGGTATAGGGTGCTACGGTACATAGGCTTGAGTGCGGTACAGTCTGCTGTTCTGTAAGGACCGCTATCGGTCCACAATAGATAGGGTTGACGTGCACCACTGCTGACCGCTGCCCTATACTGCAGCAGTCCTTCAGCGGTATAGGGACTGATGTACAGTCTGCTAAACACTAATACACAACCTGCTTGGTCCACAAAAGTTCTTATAAGGACTGGTAACTTGGTATAGGGTGCTACGGTACATAGGCTTGAGTGCGGTACAGTCTGCTGTTCTGTAAGGACCGCTATAGGTCCACAATAGATAGGGTTGACGTGCACCACTGCTGACCGCTCACCTATACTGCAGCAGTCCTTCAGCGGTATAGGGACTAAGAGTTTTGTCACAGGGTCATTTAAAAAATGACATGCAGAGGAAGAGGCAGGCCCTTCCGCAGGGGTGGTAGGGGTAGGGCAGGAGCAACAGGCTTGAGCCAAAGTGGGAAGTTGCAGAAGGTGCGTTCAATTACTTTAAAGGATGCACCAGACTTGGTTGAGTGGCTCGCTCAGCCTTACTCTTCTGCACCCTCCTCATCCTCTCGATCTGCACCCTCTTCTTCACTCTCTGCTATGTGCACCCCCAAAGACACTACCACCAACAACACGACCACCACCACCACCACCACATACCTTCCGCTTGAGTCACTGGAATTATTTTCCGATCCATATCAAGAGGACATTTCTGATGCGCAGCCACTCTTGGTATTGGATCAGGAAGAGGAGGTAGCAACAAGCGCTACTCAGCAGTCTGACGCCAGTACCCAGATCAGCCCAAGGAGGAGGTTGGTCCCCGGTGTTGCTGCCTACTCTACTTATAGCGGTGGGGAAGGTGACGTTGATGATGACGTGTCTAGTGATGTCACGTGGGTGCCCACAAGAGAGGAAGAGGAGGGGAGTTCAGAGGGAGATATGGACCAGCAGATAGGGAGGAGAAGCAGCAATGACTTACATTGCACAGCAGGGACAAAGCAGACTGCAAATGTATCAGGAGCGAGTCATCGACCATGTACGGTCACATCTGGCGCTCCCAGGACACCGGCACATGGCTCCGCAGTGTGGGCTTTTTTTAACGTGTCCGCTGCTGACAATAGCGTTGCCATCTGCAATCTTTGCAGTCAACGCGTTAGTCGCGGTAAGCCCAATACTCACCTAGGGACGACCGCCTTAAGAAGGCACATGAGCAGCCATCACCGAGCCCAGTGGGAGCAACGGAACACACAAAGCCACACTGCAGGCTCTCACCGTCCAGCCTCGTCTTCTACTTCTCCTTCTCCTCTCTCCTCACAATTGTCCTCCACTCCACCTTCCATCACGCCAAGCTCACATTTTTCTGCAAAAAGGCAGGCTTCCGTGGGCCTAATGTTTGAGCGTAAAAAAATGATGACGCCGGATAACCCTCTTGCCCAACGGTTGGCGGCTGGCTTGTCAGAACTCATAGCCCGCCAACTACTGCCATATAAACTGGTGGACTCGGAGGCCTTTCGCAAATTTGTGGCCATTGGAACACCACAATGGAAGGTCCCAGGAAGGAAGTATTTCTCAGAGAAGGGCATCCCAGAGCTATATGGCCATGTTCAGCGGCAAGTGAATGTATCTCTGGCACACAGTGTCGGTGCCAAGATACATCTGACCACAGACACGTGGTCTAGCAAACACGGGCAGGGAAGGTATATCAGTTTTACTGCCCACTGGGTGAACCTTCTGACGGCCGTCAAGCATGTAACCCGTGGCACCCGTGTAGATTTGGTTTTACCGCCACGGATTGCATGCAGGCCTGACTCTTCTTCTCCTCCTCCTACTCCATCCTCCTCCCTCTCCTCCTCAGCTGCCTCCTCCTTTTCCGCTGCTAGCGTCTCTTCCACTGCACCGCCCAAGCTCCCCAGAACCTATTCCACATGCCAGGTGAGACGTTGCCATGCCGTGCTGCGTCTGTTGTGCCTGGAAGCAAAGAGCCACACTGGCCCGGCACTCCTTTCAGCTTTGCGTTCACAGGCAGATGAGTGGCTAACACCGCTCAATTTGACAGTTGGTAAAGTGGTGTGTGACAACGGTGCCAATCTGCTTAGCGCATTGAAACAGGGCAAAATCACGCACGTGCCGTGCATGGCACACGTCTTAAACTTGGTCGTGCAGCGATTCCTTGTCAAATACCCTGGGGTCCAGGACATCTTGCGGCAGGCAAGGAAAATCTCGGCCCATTTCAGAAGATCTTACACGGCCATGGCTCGCCTTGCTGACATTCAGCGGCGACACCATCTGCCGGTCAGACGTCTTATTTGCGATTGCCCGACGCGATGGAACTCAACCTTCTATATGCTTGATAGGCTGCTCCAGCAGAAACGTGCAGTTAACGTCTACCTGTATGAACTCTGCGAAAGAAACGGTTCTGGGGAGCTGGGTTTTTTTTCACCGCGCCAGTGGCTGCTCATGCGCGACACATGCAGACTTCTGCGGCCATTTGAGGAGATCACCAAACTGGTCAGTCGCAGCCATGGCGCCATCAGTGACATGGTACCTTATGCCTTCTTTCTGGAGCGTGCATTGCGTCGTGTCATTGATCAGGCTGTGGAGGAGCAGGAGCGGGAAGATGAGGAAGTCGCAATGCTGGATGAATTCCCAGGGGGGGCTACTCTATCTGAGACAAGTCAACAACAGGAGTCTGATGAGGAGTCAGAGGAGGATGGTGCCGGGGCGGATGAGCAGGAGCAAGAAGAGCATGCTTTAAACCTTTCTGGGATCCCTGTTGTGCGAGGATGGGGAGAGGAGAATGAAGAGGACGACATTATCCTGGATGATGAGCAGGAGCCAGGCCACCACACCGCTTCCACTTTAGTGCAAATGGGGGCCTTCATGCTCCAGTGTTTTAATAGGGACCCCCGTATAAAAAGCATGAGGGTCAAGGACCAGTACTGGGTGGCAACGTACTTAGACCCCCGGTACAAACACAAAATGGCGGAAATGTTACCGCCGTCGCAGAGGGCTGTCAGAATGCAGCACTTCCAGGCCTTGCTTCGAGAAATGCTGCATTCTGCTTTTGCGTGCGCTGGCAGAGGAGCAATTCCCACTCCCAGAGAAGGATTTGCGGGTACCAATCCAACAGCGCCTGCAAGAAGAGGCCGGTTTGAAGATGTGTTGGTGACTTCGGATATGAGGTCATTCTTTCAGCCGACCCATCGACAGGTGTCATCCGGATCCAGCATCAGGGAACGCCTAGACCGTCAGGTGTCCGACTACATTGGGTTAACGGCCGATGTGGACGCTCTGAGGAGTGATGAACCCCTAGACTACTGGGTGGGCAGGCTTGACCTCTGGCCAGAGCTTGCCCAATTTGCAATCGAACTGTTGGCTTGCCCCTCATCCAGTGTCCTGTCCGAAAGGACGTTCAGCGCAGCAGGGGGGATTGTGACCGATAAGCGTACTCGCCTAGCTCACCACAGTGTTAACTACCTCACATTTCTAAAAATGAATGAGGCATGGATCTCGGAGGAATTCAACACATGTGATCAGTAGACCATGTATATGTCTATAAACAATTTTTGGAATCAAGCACACAGACCTTCTTAATTCATTTGGCTCACTTCCCTGACCCAAAAAAGCACACCGTACTATATGCCCCTACCCTCCTCTTTGAAGAGGTTGAGCGGTGTCATATTTCTACTGGGGCTGCTTATTATGAGGGGTTCCCACCATCCCTGTGCTGTGCTGACTTCCTCCTGGGTGTTCTTATTATGAGGGGCTCCCACCATCCCTGTGCTGTGCTGACTTCCTCCTGGGGGTTCTTATTATGAGGGGATCACACCATCCCTGTGCTGTGCTGACTTCCTCCTGGGGCTGCTTACGGTGCTGCTGTCAGCGCTGTATGTCACGGAGCTGCTGTCAGCGCTGTATGTCACGGAGCTGCTGTCAGCGCTGTATGTCACGGAGCTGCTGTCAGCGCTGTATGTCACGGAGCTGCTGTCAGCGCTGTATGTCACGGAGCTGCTGTCAGCGCTGTATGTCACGGAGCTGCTGTCAGCGCTGTATGTCACGGAGCTGCTGTCAGCGCTGTATGTCACGGAGCTGCTGTCAGCGCTGTATGTCACGGAGCTGCTGTCAGCGCTGTATGTCACGGAGCTGCTGTCAGCGCTGTATGTCACGGAGCTGCTGTCAGCGCTGTATGTCACGGAGCTGCTGTCAGCGCTGTATGTCACGGAGCTGCTGTCAGCGCTGTATGTCACGGAGCTGCTGTCAGCGCTGTATGTCACGGAGCTGCTGTCAGCGCTGTATGTCACGGAGCTGCTGTCAGCGCTGTATGTCACGGTGCTGCTGTCAGCGCTGTATGTCACGGAGCTGCTGTCAGCGCTGTATGTCACGGAGCTGCTGTCAGTGCTGTATGTCACGGAGCTGCTGTCAGCGCTGTATGTCACGGAGCTGCTGTCAGCGCTGTATGTCACGGAGCTGCTGTCAGCGCTGTATGTCACGGTGCTGCTGTCAGCGCTGTATGTCACGGAGCTGCTGTCAGCGCTGTATGTCACGGAGCTGCTGTCAGCGCTGTATGTCACGGAGCTGCTGTCAGCGCTGTATGTCACGGAGCTGCTGTCAGCGCTGTATGTCACGGAGCTGCTGTCAGCGCTGTATGTCACGGTGCTGCTGTCAGCGCTGTATGTCACGGAGCTGCTGTCAGCGCTGTATGTCACGGAGCTGCTGTCAGTGCTGTATGTCACGGAGCTGCTGTCAGCGCTGTATGTCACGGAGCTGCTGTCAGCGCTGTATGTCACGGAGCTGCTGTCAGCGCTGTATGTCACGGTGCTGCTGTCAGCGCTGTATGTCACGGAGCTGCTGTCAGCGCTGTATGTCACGGAGCTGCTGTCAGCGCTGTATGTCACGGAGCTGCTGTCAGCGCTGTATGTCACGGAGCTGCTGTCAGCGCTGTATGTCACGGAGCTGCTGTCAGCGCTGTATGTCACGGTGCTGATGTCAGTGCTCTGTATTACGGTGCTGCTGTCAGTGCTCTGTATCTCCTGCACCCTCTTGTTTGCCTACCCTGGTCCCTGACCTTCCCTCTCCTCCATTGCCTTCATTAGCTCCATAGTCCTGAATTGTCAGAACAATTTCCCAAATAAAAAAAAAATGCTTGTAGTTATCGATCCCAAATTCACCTCATACATGTATTATGCTATTGTCCAGGTGGTGGGACTACGTGCTACCCCCTAATAATTACCCCGTGGCCGCAAATTCGACCTAAAGGTTTGCGAAATTCGCCTCCCATTGAAGTCAATGGAGCCCGCGGCGAACGGTCGTTTTCGCGAACGTTTGTGTCCGTTCGCGTTTCGCGTTCGCGAAACGTCCCGTCGGAAGTTCGTCCATCACTGTTTACAACCACTTTAAGTATCTATGGCCATGTGGATAAACTTTTATATACTGTAAGGGCTAGTTAACATCATAAAGGTGCATCTGATTTTAGATTCCATGCGGTGCATTTAGGGCAGGCCATCAATTTCTCTTTCAATATGTTTATTGAGAATTTTACAATAACAGAACAAATCATAATAATACAATCGTTATCTCGCAACTGGGGCCAACATGACCCTATCAGAAAGGACAAAGGCATATACAGTGCATCAATAATCAAAATCTTTATATAAGAAAGTAGAGAATGAACTTTTTTACCAGAGTTATTCCATGTACATATTGAGCTCAACCTCACTAAAGTAATGTAACAAGGAAACGTAAGCAGGTCGAGGACTCAGCCAAGGGTCTATGGAAATGTTCTGCTGTAGGGATCAACGGGGAGCTTCACACAATATATCGGTACCAGGGGGCCTAGCGGGTTACCCCCTCGGGATCACTCTGTAACCCGCTCAGCTCTAACTGGGCCATTTGGACATCTCAGTATCCCCTTCCCATACCAATATGGAAATGTGACAAGACCCCAAGCTCAGTCCACTCACGAGGTAGTCCTTCCCCATATCGAGGCCACCTCGTTCTCAGGCCATTAATTTCAATGGGCTGCCAAACATGTGGGAACACACAAAAAGTACTGTAGGCATGATTTTTAGAATTATGTTATATCAAACTGCATTTGCTAGATGTGTTGGGGTGGCATCAAGAATTAATGGCCTTTGTGTAAGTCTGCAGCGGGCAGCATATTTCTAAGCTGCAAGTGGTGTGAACAAGCCTTAACTTTTAAAATGCAATTCCAGGCAGCAAGTGAAATCAATTTGTGAAGTGTTCACGCTGTGCAGTAAACACTGCAAAGCTGTATTGGATACATTTCACATTGCTTAATCCAAGTTCTGTGAAATCTACACCCAGCTTTCAAGAAGCTGCTCATCTATGCAGGGGGTTGTCTCCACTTGCTTAACACATCACCAATCATGTTCATCATTGAAGACATGGTTTAGTCTAATTAGGCACATAAGCAGAAATCACTTGGCACTACAGCTCTCTGCTTTTACCCCTAGTTGTAACCAGGGTATTTAAATTGGATGCAGACAGGGTTGAGTCAAAGACCAAGTCCATTGAGTCTGTCTATTTATTTTTTATTTATTTTTATACGTTTTGCATTTTGTTAACCTTCTTGCTCATGGGTCCTTGCTGTGCTGAGGTGTGTATTCTTAATTAAAAGAAATAATGTTCTTTGGGACATTAATTCAATCTTTTACCTGTGTGCAAAACTGTTTGCACTTTACAAACCCAAAACAGCAATCTTACAATACCTTTTCAGGCAAGAACTTGCCCCTTTGTCCTGGAGACCACATAGCGGCTGCATGGGCTTCCATGGTTGCAAATACTCCACTAAACCTGATTGACCCTTGGTGTGTGAGCAAGAAGCATACATTATCTGTGTTTATTCTGTAGGGTTGGAGATCACGCTGGACTGACTCAATTAGTTGTAAGTCAATGGTTAGGTGATGGTAGGGGCGGATTGGAAGAAGTCTCTTCTGATGCTTTCTGCTGAACTACACTGGAAGGAAGTGGTGAGCCCTTTTAGGGGGCCTGGGCTGCTGCCCCTGGGTACGGACTTGAGGTTGTTTCCGTGTGTACTAGTAAAGTTAGAAAAAAAAAAGTAAGCCCCATTTTCATTGATGTGCAAGTCGAGAGGTGGATTTGTGGTTGTTTATTGAGAGTAGCAGCAAGTGATCAAACCAACTCAATTCGGGGAAAAAGACTCCCCCTTTCTCAGGGCTGCTTCTGTTTTCTGATGTGATCTGTGACACCAGGATCAGAATGATCTGTGTCCACTGTGTTTGCTGCCGTTTCCATACTCTCAATAACTGAGCACGAATCCACCTCTCAACTTGCATTTCTTTTAATATCGACCGCTCCCTCTTTTTCTACCTCTATTAACTGTGTTTAGGAATATCTCTAATGCATTCCAAACAGGTAAGTAAAGGTATTCCCAGATAAGCAGTTTAAAAACAAAAAGGGCTGGGACAGTCTGATGCCTAGAAGCTATGTCTAGACGCAAAACTAAGGTTTTAAAGCCTTGAGCAAGTGGGATATATTGCTTGCATGTATTTCAAGACTTAATTTTTGCTTTTTGACTGGAATGAACCTTTTGAATTAATATCAGTGTTTTTGTTGTTAATTTTATTTTTCGTAAGGTTTGATGAATAGCCTTGCTACATATGTATGATAGATTTTCTTGACCTATGCTGTAACATATAAAGCTACTAAGTAAGCAATCTATGGACACAACAGGTTCTTTGATAGTGCTACTTAATGCACTTTGTGTGCAGATTTATTCAGCAGTGTACAGTATTTCTATGTCAACTGCCTGTTCATAGCTCAAAGCAAACGTGATTAATCTCACTGCTGGTAGCTGCTCATGGTCACTTATTGCAAGGCTGTCACTTCTTTAATAAACTCCCCCGAGATGAGTGACATGATCAGAAATCAGCTCTGAAGATGCATCAGTAGGGCTAGAAGGACAACACTATCTGTCCCAGTTTAATATCCTTTTTGTCTTTTTCCCATCATGCTATTTAAATGTAGAATCATCTGTAGAATACATAAAGAAAATAATTGTACATAATCTAGGACATTATGTGGACAGCATTAGTGTATAATGTAGGTCTATGTGGGTTGTTTTATTGCAAAGGTGTGGTGAATGTCAAGACAGAGGAACATTTTGGCCTCTTTGCTTTAGAAAAGAAGTAGGTTGCATACTAAGTACTTAAATTACTCAAATTGTGCATCTGGGGGTTTTGCATAGATTCACTGCTAGGCATATCTTAAAGTGGTTGTAAACGTTAAAGGTTTTTTACTTTAACGCATTCTTTGCATTTCGATATAAAAAAACATTAATGTGCAGCTTCCTCTGACCCCCCCCCCCCCCTCCCCTTCTCAATTACTTACCTGAGCCAAATCTTGCACTCTCTCTCCTCATAGGCTCAGAGACAGCACAGAGAGCCTTGACTCGAGCTGCTGTCAGTCAAAGCCAGAGAGCAGAAGTATGGCTGAGCCACATTGTGTGTGCCTATGGACACACAGAGCCGGCTCGGGAGTGAGCTTGCAAGTGCTTGCTATGGGGGCAGATACTGAAGAGGAGGAGCAGAAAGCACTAGCACCCCAGATGAGGAGGATTGGGGCTGGCCTGCACAAACCCATTGTGTGTTATAAAAAAAAAAAAAAAAAATGTTACCATCGCTTTAAGTTTTAAGACCATACCTTAGCTATTAAGACCAGAAAGTTTTATCCAGTTTTTTTCTGAGTACTAAAATAGTTACAGATTTAGATCAGCAATTTTTTTTTTTATATTTACCATTGCATTATTTGCTATAAATCCTATCATAATGTATAGTTTACTTAAACCTAACCACATGTAACTTTTTATTTGAGAAAAAAAAAAAAAACTATACAAAAACAGAAAACATGACAGTGTTCTGTGTTACAGAGTAAAATTTTCAGTGTTCATGAAGATTAGCTTGATAATAAAATACTTTTAGGCTGGGTTTATACTGAAAAAGTTTTCATTGTGTATGCATTCATTCTTCATAGCACACCATTAAACCTTGCCAAAAGATTTGCATTACAGTGCATCACAACACATAGTAATGCACTACCGTGTCTTGTGGTGCACTGCATAAAGAACACTCTTATGTCCCATACAGGAGTGGAATTTCCGTCTGAGAAATCTTGGATGGTTTTTCTGACGGAATTCCGCTCAAGCTTGGCTTGCATACACACGGTCACACAAAAGTTCTCTGAACCTTCGATCGTTAAGAACGCGGTGACGTACAACACTACAACAAGCCAAGAAAATGAAGTTCAGCGCTTCTGAATATGCGTCACATTGTTTCCAAGCATGTGTGTTTTTTTTGCACGTCGGAATTGCATACAGACGAACAAATTTCCCGATAGGAACTTTTTCCGACCAAAAAATAGAGAACCTGCTCTCAATCTTTTCTGGCGGAAATTCCGCCAGCAAAAGTCTGATGGAGCATACACATGGTCGGAATTTCTGACCAAAGGCTCACATCAGACTTTTGCTGTCGGAATTTCCGCTCGTGTGTACAGGGCATTAGCGTGTTAGGAAGCCTCTTCAAATGAATTAGCTGCCTTTATGCAATGCATGGTAACAAACAGAATACATTTATTAGATTACATATAGAGGATAAGCTTACATAAAAAAAACAAGAATTCTGCATTATGAATTCAACTGCAACAGTACTGCAGCATTGTAGAATTTTAACTATAAAAGCATCATGAACCAGCTGTGAACAACAAACAAGAATACAGAAAAAAAAGAATTCTGTTGTAGATATTTTTGAGCACATGACACCACAGCACAATCAGCACCTTCAGCGTCTGGGACTGGCCGGGAAAAGAAATAAATGTAGAATTGTAACATCATGTTTTCCAGTATATAGCAGCTTAATCATCTGCACCAGACTATGTAGGGAGGTTGATGAGGAATACAAAAAGAATAAGACATACAGTAAATAATGGGTTATCATTTTTACATACACAGTACTGTGTAAAAGTCCTTAAGGCTTTTTAGAAAGCTCAAAAATCTTTGTCTTAAATTGTTATTTTATGTCTCCTGGATTAGGATGTCAATATAAAATAAAGTGTATTTTAAAGTTACAGTTTAAAAAAAAAATCTTTGAAGGCATTTTGTCCAGTGCTTTATAAAGGCTTTTTCACACTTAGGCCGGATTCACACCGCTGCGATGCGGGAACGCCGCGAATCCGCGGCGTTTTCCCGCATCGCATTACTCCCGCCGGCAGTTCACACTGCCCTATGCGGACGGCTGGGAGTGTCAATGATATGTTAATGACACCCCCAGATCCGTCCGCATATCGCAGTGCGATCTGCCGACTCGCACAGGAATCGGATCGCATGGTGTGAACCCCCATGCGATCCGATTCTGTTGCGGACCAAAAAAAGGGTCCCGTGCGAGTTTGCTGCGGGACCGATGCGAATTCAGCCATACTATCTGTATGGCTGTACTCGCATCGCTACGGAGATCGGATGTGATTTGTGGTGCGAATCACATCCGGATCTCCCCCCCGCAGCAGTGTGAACCCAGCCTCAAAGTGGAAATTAAGTCATTCTGGGAACTCTGAGGCTAAAGGACTTGTCTCCTTCTCATTATCCACTTCAGCCCGGGTAGAATTTACCCCCTCCCTGACCAGAGCACTTTTTGCGATTCTGCACTGCGTCGCTTTAACTGACAATTTCTCAAACAAAATGTACGTCCTTTTTTTCCCACAAACAGAGCTTTCTTTTGGTGGTATTTGATCACCTCTGGGGTTTTTATTTTTTGGCGCTATAAACAAAAACAGAGCGACAATTTAAAAAAAAAAAAACATTATTTTTTACTTTTTGCTATATAATATCCCCAAAAAATATTAAAAAAATAATAATTTTCTTCAGTTTAGGCTGATACGTATTCTTCTACATATGTTTGGTAAAAAAAAGAAGAAATCTCAATAAGCGGTTATTGATTGGTTTGCGCAAAAGTTGTAGCGGGCTGTGTGTTACACGTCACTGATCACTGCTTCCGATTACAGGGAGAGCTGATGGGTGACAATGTCACTAGGCAGAATGGGTAGATGCTTGTTTACATTAGCATCTCCCCATTCTTCCTCACCATGAGACGATCGCGGGTATCCCCGCGGACATCGGGTCCGTGGGACCCATGATCGCGGTCATGGAGCTCCCGGCGGGTGTGCGAGCCACCCGCCTCTTAAAGGGCAACGTACAGGTACGTTAATCTGCCTGTACATTCCCTTCTGCCACAGTATATCTGTGTGAGGCAGTCGGGAAGTGATTAAATGTCAAAACTGCATATTGCTGCCTTTAAATACCATCATTTCAATAGTTCCGGTCTTCATGTACGTAATTCGCCTAGGCAAATGACAAAGTCAGCTGTAGTCCAGCTGACTCCTGGGATGTTATCGTCACTAATCCCAGGAGTCAGCTGCCTTTTTATTTTCATTTTGTGAATTTCTACACAGGGAAGGAGGGCTTGGGGAGAGCTGAATGAGGGCAGAGACGGGGGGATGATGGGAGGAGACGGATGTCTACATCCAAGAATTGCCATGCGTGCACTTCCAGCCCTTTGTGTACATGTTGCTTTCGCAGAGACAGTGGAAGTTTGCTGCCCCTGCTATAATATACAAGTAACGCCAATGCTAAAACATGGCCATCTGTGGATGGGGAGGAAAGGGCATGGTTAATGACATGGGATCTGGACCCAGTGCAGCTGGACGCCAGCCATCGCTGGAGGGTATGGATAAACAGTGTACAACAAAACAAAAAGACCAGAGCTCAATGGGTTGAAGAGTAAACACAGTCTCACAGCAGACAGTTGAACAGTTGAACATGATTAGTCCTAGTTTATTCAGTAATGCATGTAAAAGAACAATCCTGTTGTCAGACAGGAAAGCATATGAGGTAGGTAAAAAAGAAATCAACAGCTTACAGTTTCACAGACGATCCATGGAGCAACAAGGAGCCGACGGCATTGAGGTTTACAAAAAGCCTCCTGCAGTATGGGAGGGTGCCAATACCTCTGCTGCACTGCGGCCGAATGTGGAACATGCTCACCAGCATGTGGGGAAGGGCTGGATGTGCTGGAGGAGAAAGAAAAGACGATGGACAGCGGGAAGGTGGAGACCTGAACTGTAAGCTGCACGTGGCTGGGACGCCAAGTCCACTGGGGTACTGACAGGGGGGTGGCAGAGTGCCACATTGCTGCAGTGTGGATGACACTATCCTTTCACAGAATCTGAAGCCCAATGGATGTGAATCTCAGCTGTTTGGGAGTGTCCCAAAACGATGTAGACCTCAGGAAGCTGGAAAACCAGGGCTAGATGGACCGATGTGGATGTCAGTCAGCGTTGCTGGGGTTCTGGGGGTGCTGGTCATTGGAGCACCTCGTGGACCTGGGTTACCTGTTCGCTGTGGTGGTTGCCTTGACAATGCGTTTCGCGCATCTGCACTTTTTCAAAGTCATGGAAATGGGCAACACACACGTTTAAATAAGGAATGGGGGCGGGAATTTGGTGGAACAAGGGGGCGGAACAATTTCATACTCAGAATTAACCCCTTGTTGCTCAGGGAATACACTTTGTAAAATACAAGAAGTTAAAAAATTAACTAATTCATGTAGTCCATTTTTTGGAACATATGTTCCATTTTTTGATACTATATATAACCATAAAATGAACTCATCATTCACAAATACATATTACACATCGATAACTCTGTTAAAAATCCATAGCTTTATAAAAAACAAAACAAAAAACATTGATCGATTTATAAAGAACCTATCGATTAATGAAAATAAATAAATAAATAAATAAAATAAATATAAATATATATATATATATATATATATATATATATATATATATATATATATATATACACACACACACACATATATATATATATATATATATATATATATATATATATATATATATATATATATATTTATATATTAAAAAAACAATTGATTTATAGAAAAAAAAAACTCCCACATGAAATCAATATGCAAGCATGCAAAATATGGTATGTCTGCACGTGTGTACGGATAACATAACCTATGTTAAAAAACAATGTTAAAAACACACATTGGCATACAGAACTTGGAACAACCCTAAAACAATAACTAAACAATAATAATAATAATAAATATGTATGTGTATATTATACATACAATGTGTGATGAGTTACCAATAAAAATAATGATGATTGGGTGCTCTATGACAGCTACCATCAAAAAGGAAGAGTGGGGGGGGGGGAGAAGGGGAATAGTTAAAAGAATGGGGGTGGGGACGGAAGGGAAAAAAAGAGAAGAGGAAGGTGGTGAAAAGTGGGAAGGAAAAGGGAGGGAGGGTGTAAGGGCGGCGGGACAGAAAAAGGAAAAAAGGGAGAAGAAAAAGGAAAGGAAAGAAAAGGGAGAGATAAATGGGAAAGGGGGGGGGGGGTGGGAGGGGTTAGGGGGGAAAAGAAAAGGGGCAAGGGAGAAAGGGGGTAGGGGGGAAACAAAAGGAAAAGGAGACTACACAAAACTGCAAGCTTCTAATTCCTCGTTTAATCCTCGTTAAACCAATTGATTAGAACCTTGTTTAATCGATCAGTTCTTTATAAATCAATCTTTTTCTTTTTTTTTATAAATTTGCTATGGATTTTTAACAGAGGTATCGATATGTAATATTTATTTGTCACTAATCATGTTCAACTGTCTGCTGTGAGACTGTGTTTACTCTTCAACCCATTGAGCGCTGATCCATTTCTTTTGTTGCCCCTGCTATAATAACTTGTAAACAACCGAGATGTGGACCTGGGATACATGCATGAGATTTTACATGGCCTGCAGGGTGGAGCAGTAGGTGGAATACCCAGAATACAGCACCTATGGCTTCTTTTGCCCACAGTTAAAATGGACTAATGCAGGAAACCAGTGAGTAATAAAACTGCCAAAACTTTAAATAATAACGATTATTAGCCATAAACATCCTAAATAGGATAATTACTCTTTTTAAAGCCTAAAGGTGTTTTTTTTTTTAAATAAATTTACCAGCTTTTCCTGGAATTCCTCTTTAATGTGCAGTAAAATGTATAGAAAATGTATATGCATTTATTTCCTTTTCGTTTTATTTATGTGCCTTTTTGTGCGTGCTGATATGCATTTTAACACACATTAAAATGCTATGCATTTTGCGGATTATGACCTGTGACATCACAGCCTGCTCCTCTGGGTTGAGAGTAGGAGGGAGAATAAAAGAGGGAGACTAACACATTTTTCACAGAGAATGTTTAGCACAACAGCTGTAATCATTGTGACTGCACTAGCATTAAAGGGGATATAAACCCAATGTCATGCTTTCTAAACTACTGCCATAGGGGCTATCTATAAGGATAGATATGCCACCTGCGTGTATCTTTACCTGTCAAATGTCTCCCCTCTGTCTGCTATGAGACCCGAAAAACTGAATATTTTGTAGGTGGGTCTGTTGTCTTGAGATTAGTGTGTGGAGTTGTGATGTCAGTAGACTCCCCACCCACCTCTACACTCCCCTTGTCAATATGCATATTCTCCTGTGTATTTCTTACACTGAACTTCTGCTATGATCTCTAACATCCAGTGAAAAGACAGGAAAGTAACCACATGACTTCAGCATGCCCAATCATGCTGAGTTGGGGAACATCCAATTCTGTCAGAGCTGCAGAAGAAAGGAGTGGGAGGGAATAAAAAAAGAATGCATGTTTTAGGCTAGTGCACGAGATATGTAAATCTCCTGTCACTCACAGCAAGGGGGAGGATTTGACAAAGTTTTTCTCTGTCAAGATTTAGCTGACTGAACAATAAAAGATGATTGCTCAGAGATGGATTAACTCTTTGTGGCAAGACTGGGCTCAAATGATAGGAAATCTTATACTCTACATTATGACAAAAAATAAAATAAACAAATTAATAAAATTCGGGTTTACATCTACTTTAATGAGGAAAAGGAGGCAGATGAGGTGATGGAACAAGCCAAATAGTGCTATTGGGTGCATCAATTGCTCACGCAACGTGGGAGTGAAGGGCAGTTTTTGACCTTTTTATCAGGATTTACAACATGCACATGGATGTCCACTGCAAGGTAGTTATTTAGGTAAAGTATATGTAAACTGTGTTTTGTCGCAAAACACTCAAAACACTTTTTGTTTTGACAACCTTCTTGAGATTCTTACATCCCACCTTCAGCTGCAGGATACTACATGGCGGACAGCAGTGTCACCTACCGAGCGCCTCCTTGTTACACTCCAGTGAGTACCGCAATTCATAGCTATTTTTTTTTCCTTAAAGTGATTGTAAGGTCTAATTTTTTTTTGTTAAAAATAACAAACGTTTACCTGCTTTGTGGAGTGGTTTTGCACAGAGCAGCCCACATCCTCTTCTTCTCGGGTCCCTCTTTGGTGCTACTGGCCCCTCCCTCCTGTTAAATGCCCCCACAGCAAGCAGCTTGCTATGGGGGCAGCCGAGCCGTAGGTCAATGTCCCCATTTAGACATGGAGCCACTGCCCAGCCCGCCCCTTTCTCTTCTCATTGGCTGACTGACTTTGAATGACAGCAGCGGGAGCCAATGGCGCTGTGCTACTGTCTCATCCAATGAGGGGGAAGTCCTGGGCAGCTGAGACACATATGCAACATCGCTGGATCTGGATGGACTCAGGTAAGTATTGGGGGGGGGACCTTGCAGAGACATACAATACATACATGCATACTTGCAATACACACATACAAACATACCATGTTTCCCCCGAAAATAAGACCTAGCGTGACTGTCGGTGATGACTGCAATATAAGCCCTACCCCCCCCCAAATAAGCCCTACCCTGTTTACCTGAAAATAAGCCCTAACTAGGGCTTTTTTGGGGGGTAGGGCTTATATTGCAGCCATCATCGAAATCACTCTAGGTCTTATTTTCGGGGAAACAGGGTACATACACTAAGGTTATGCTATACTACAGAAAACAAACTGACCATAAGATGCAACAAATGACAAAATGGCATTTATTATTTTACAGGCCATCCCCGAGTTACAAACATCCGACTTACAAATGGAGGGAGACAGCAGGAAGTGAGAGGAAATCTACCCCTAGGAAGGGAAATTCACTCCTGTAAGAGTCATCATGGGAAAAAGGTGTCTTCAATGATGCTTTATCACCAATGCTTGTTTCCACAACAACCCAACATTTTCAAAATCCAATTGTCATTGGCACAGAAAGTGTGGTGAAATCTTCTGAACAGGGGCACAGATAGCAAAACAAATGATACAGGGGTGCCTGACCTTCTCTATGCTATCAAAAAAAATTTTTTGGGCTGGAGCTACACTTAAAAAATATACCTGTTCTGACTTACAAACAAATTTGACTCTTGTTTGTAACCCAAGGACTCCCTGTATTTGTATAACCATGTGAAAGAACGGCACACATGTCATAAGAATACTTCAAAACAAATAAGCCCAACTGAGCCAAGGCAATTTTTCTCCTGCGAAATTGAAACATATTAAACAAAATAACATAAAAAAATAAATAACAAAAGCAAACAAAACATAAATGATCATAATTATAAAAACAAAAAAAGTGGCGTTGCAGGGGAGCTCACACAGCTTGGGGATTGCCCAGTTTCACAAATCTATGCTGGAACAGTCAGCATAAGGAAAGTGCACCTCTCCTCCTGTTGAGGTGGTATTGTATGATGTAGCTGCTGTGGTAGTATTACAGTATATGATGTGGCTGTTGAGGAAGTATTGCATGATGTGGCTGCTGTGGCAGCATTGTATGATGTGGGCTTTGCAGCCTATCATAAGGGTTTGGGTCCTGGTTGGTACATTATGTTTGATAGCAGGTAATGATAGCTGTGCTTATCATATGTGAGATGGGTGGCTGGAGGTGGTGGTGGAAGTGGTAGCATTCGGAGCGAGGGAGGGGCTTTTAATATGTGAGTGTAGTACTCTAAAAAGATCCATACTGATTGCAGAACACCTTTGCAAAAGCACTTGTTTCATCAATGGAATCACTGCCATCAGCAGGTGGTATTCGTTACTCTCCTAAATTTTTCTCTTCTCTGCCTATTTTTCAATCTCTCTCTGGAGAGCATCATTGTCTTGATGCTATTTTTATTTTTTTGCTTTCCCCTTGGATGAATGACTCCTGGTCTGGTCTTCTGATGGGTCATGGATGTACCAGATGGACCAGACTGCTCTTACACCATTGGCTCTTGTGTTGAGGTTGGTGTTTGAGTAGCACTGCATGTCTCCGATATTAGTGGAGCAGGAAGGAACATCTGATGTCAGATTCACATCCCCCTTAGACTCACCTTCCTCATCCCCCTCCTCCTCTTCAAAGGTGCATTCGGTTCTGGAAATTAAGATAAAAAAGTGTAGTTGTGATTTGGTCTTGGGTTTCAGTAAATAATTAGAGATAGGGTTTAGATTAGGATTGGTTTGTGGCTAGGATTAAGCTATGTTTAGGATTGAGTTAGGATTAGGGTTATGCTTATGCTATGGTTAGGGTTAAATTAGAGTTAAAGCGGGAGTCCACCGGGACTCCGCGTTTTAAAAAAAAAAAAAAGCCAGCAGCTACAAATACTGCAGCTGCTGACTTTTAAAATAGTGACACTTACCTGTCCAGCGCGCCCGCGATGTCGGCACCCGAAGCCGATCTGTAGATCGTATCTCGGGTGCTGCCGCCGCCATCTTGGGTATGGGAATCAGGAAATGGAGCCTTTCGGCTTCATTTCCCGGTTCCCTACTGCGCATGCGCGAGCCGCGCTGCGCAATAAGGACGGTCCCTGCTGCCTCTGGGATCTGTGTGTTTTCCCAGCAGGCAGCGGGGCACTTGCGGGAAGGGGCGGGCACTTGCGGAAAGGGGCGTAATATACGCCCCTTTCCGCAAAGAGCTATCCCGGAAGTGGGTACAGATACCTGTACTGTACAGGTATCTGCACCCCCCTCCCCCCTGAAAGGTGCCAATTGTGGCGCCGGAGGGGGGGAGGGTTCCGATGAGCGGAAGGTCCACTTTAGGGTGGACCTCCGCTTTAAGCAATGATTAGTATTAAGCTGTGGTTAGGTTTAGATGAAGTTTAAGTTAGGGTTAAGTTAGGGTTAGAATCAAGTTGGGTTTAAGTTAGGTTAGGGCTAAAGGAAGTGTAACGGGTGCTAATGGTTAATAACGCAATAGGGTCTTATTTACTAATGAAGTAGCTAATGTTCACTTAGCAAACTGAGTTTGTACCTAGTTCAGTAAATTAGATGAAGTTAAGCGAAAATTCATTTTGCAAAGTGTACACAATGATGTGCAAAAAAAAAAAAAACAGGATTTCTGCTTGCATGTGATTGCATGATGGAAGTCGGCACAGTTTATTTTATTCACCGAGCTAAGTGAAAATGTACTTTGTAACCAAGTAGATTCTAGTAAATGAGGTAAAGCTGTGCTGAGTTCAAGTAAACATTCTCTTCTCCTTTAGTAGATGAAGTGTTTACCAAACCAAAGCAATTAACCTAAGCAGAAACAGCAGTGCAGAGGGAATAAAATCGGTCAAGGCATAGCCATACTAAAAAGGTTAAAGCGGGATTCCGCTGCGGTTTTTTTTTTTTTTTTACCTGTGTCACTGGTGGGCGATTCCTACGGCGTCTTTTTAACACCCGGCGTGACGATTTCATTGCTAAGGAAAACTTTTAAAAAAGCAGTCCGGCGGTTTCCATTTTCACTGTGGGCGTTTGAAGCCCACAGGCATTTACTTCCTGGATGCGATGACGCTGAGCTCCCAGCATCCACCGCTCCATCTCGCACATGCTCATTGAGTGTCCTCTTTGTTTTCCTTCCTCTTACCTAGTGTGCTATAGTGGTAATGGCAGATAGAGCTGCCTGCCCACTTTCAAAATGGCAATTTCGGACACTCCCTCGTCACGTGACCGGCGTCCTCCTTCCGAAATCTCACGAGATTTCGGCATGACTGTGTCCCCCAAGGATTCCTGGGAAATAGCTAAAAAAGTTCCCAGGGACCATTGCGAAGCCGATAAACACGCCTACTCCCACGGGAGGAGAGCCCGGAAGTCGGCATAAACATTAAAAATAAAAGGTAAATACTGCATACTATTTTATTTCAATGGTCATAACTGCATCTATGTTCCAAAGCCATTTGAATAAGATGAACTTGCAATTTTCTGTATAAAACCGCTTTAAGTTGTAGATGTGGAAAATCTTGCCTCATTGCAAACGTGAGCAGAGCAACAACACCAATTCCAGAATCAGAGATGACCCAACAGAGGACAGTTTTAGATAACGCTGGAAACTGGAAGGTAAGTACAGATGCCACTGGAGTGGCTGGGGATTGACGAATCACTACTGCCCAGCTTGTAAGGACCGAAGGATCACACAGCACAGCTGAAGAAACATTTGAACCACACCACAATCCAATGCCTGATCACCACTGTTATAATGTGAGTGTATTTTAAAGAAAATTACAGCTGTTGTTAACAAAGTTTATAAACTTAGCCCTTGTACACACGGTCGGAGATTCCGACAACCAAATCCATCGGAGTAATTCCGACGGATTAATTCTGGAAGAGGTCCGGAAATGTTGCATACACACGGTCGGACTAAGTTGTCGAAAAATCCGATTGTACATAACGTGATGATGTTATTTCGTTACGACGGGACTACGTACAGGCTAGTAGCCAATAGCTTTGGTCTAGGAATTTGATCTGAGCATGCGTGGCACTTTTTCCCGTTGGAGTAGGCTACACATGATCGGAGTATGTCCGATCGGAGCATTTTGTCGGAAAATTTTACTGGCAAGTTGGTCCGTTGGATATTCCGACGGAAATAGTCCGATGCAGACCACACACAGTTGGAATATCCGACAAAACGGTCCGATAGGAAACATTCCGTCGGAATCTCCGACCGTGTGTACAAGGGCTAAGAGTGGTTCTGCTTTCTTTTCTTTCTTTCCTTTTTCTCATTACCTTAGAGTCGCTTCTGCTCTCCTGAGCTGGCTGTTGCTTCCAACCTCTGCCAGAATTATATACATATATATATATATATATATATATATATATATATACAGTGCCTTGTGAAAGTATTCGGCCTCCTTGAACTTTTCAACCTTTTGCCACATTTCAGGCTTCAAACATAAAGATATAATTTTTTTTATTTTTTGTGAAGAATCACCAACAAGTGGGACACAATTGTGAAGTGTAACGAAATCTATTGGATTTTTGAAACTTTTTTAACTAATAAAAAAATGAAAAGTGGGGCGTGCAAAATTATTCGGCCCCCTTGCGTTAATACTTTGTAGAGCCACCTTTTGCTGCGATTACAGCTGCAAGTCGCTTGGGGTATGTCTCTATCAGTTTTGCACATCGAGAGACTGAAATTCTTGCCCATTCTTCCTCAGCTCGAGCTCAGTGAGGTTGGATGGAGAGCGTTTGGGAACAGCAGTTTTCAGCTCTTTCCACAGATTCTCAATTGGATTCAGGTCTGGACTTTGACTTGGCCATTCTAACACCTGGATACGTTTTATTTGTGAACCATTCCTTTGTAGATTTTGCTGTATGTTTGGGATCATTGTCTTGTTGGAAGATAAATCTCCATCCCAGTTTCAGGTCTTTTGCAGACTCCAACACGTTTTCATCCAGAATGGTCCTGTATTTGGCTGCATCCATCTTCCCCTCAATTTTAACCATCTTCCCTGTCCCTGCTGAAGAAAAGCAGGCCCAAACCATGATGTTGCCACCACCATGTTTGACAGTGGGGATGGTGTGTTGAGGGTGATGAGCTGTGTTGCTTTTACGCCAAACATATCGTTTTGCATTGTGGGCAAAAAGTTTGATTTTGGTTTCATCTGACCAGAACACCTTCTTCCACATGTTTGGTGTGTCTCCCAGGTGGCTTGTGGCAAACTTTAGATGAGACTTTTTATGGATATCTTTGAGAAATGTCTTTCTTCTTGCCACTCTTCCATAAAGGCCAGATTTGTGCAGTGTACGACTGATTGTTGT
The DNA here is from genome assembly GCF_037356315.1 of Lithobates pipiens. Classification (NCBI taxonomy): domain Eukaryota; kingdom Metazoa; phylum Chordata; class Amphibia; order Anura; family Ranidae; genus Lithobates; species Lithobates pipiens. Next base: position 155,947,806 of record NW_027507784.1, read on the forward strand.
CCTATGGTCAGACTCTCCCACCTCAGCTGTAGTTCTCTGCAGTTCATCCAGAGTGATCATGGGCCTCTTGGCTGCATCTCTGATCAGTCTTCTCCTTGTCTGAGCTGAAAGTTTAGAGGGACGAGCAGGTCTTGGTAGATTTGCAGTGGTCTGATACTCCTTCCATTTCAAAATGATCGCTTGCACAGTGCTCCTTGGGATGTTTAAAGCTTGGGAAATCTTTTTGTATCCAAATCCGGCTTTAAACTTCTCCACAACAGTATTACGGACCTGCCTGGTGTGTTCCTTGGTCTTCATGATGCTCTCTGCGCTTTCAACAGAACCCTGAGACTATCACAGAGCAGGTGCATTTATACAGAGACTTGATTACACACAGGTATATTCTATTTATCACCATCAGTCATTTAGGACAACATTGGATCATTCAGAGATCCTCGCTGAACTTCTGGAGTGAGTTTGCTGCACTGAAAGTAAAGGGGCCGAATAATTTTGCACGCACCACTTTTCAGTCTTTTATTTGCTAAAAAAGTTTAAACTATCCAATAGATTTCGTTCCACTTCACAATTGTGTCCCACTTGTTGGTGATTCTTCACAAAAAAATTTAATTTTATATCTTTATGTTTGAAGCCTGAAATGTGGCAAAAGGTTGAAAAGTTCAAGGGGGCCGAATACTTTCGCAAGGCACTGTACTGTACATATATATATATATATATATATATATATATATATATATATATATATATATATATAAATCTGGACCTAAAAATCATAAATGGATCAAAAACCCTCCCAACTAGAACAAGAAATTACTAGAAATCACCACTAACACTTCTTATCTATCTATTTATTTACTTTAAAAGTGGTTCCTGCTAGCGCTCCATCCCCTCCTCTTTACTCCTTTTGGGGGGGAGGGTGTAGAACAAAAGCCCCTTTACTATGAACCATTTTTTGGGTATGGGGTTTTGCCTTTCTTTAAGAAACTCCTTTTAAAGAGCCACCCAATCCTGAAAAGCAAGTCGCTTTGATTAAAATCATCCCCTGCCACAGGTGTACCATACCAGCTGGCATGCCTGGTTTGCAGGTGCTGAAAAGCAAGCAGGCTGTGACTAAAATCATCCCCTGCCACGGGTTTACCAGCTGGCATGCCTGGTTTGGTTTTATAAAAAAATACATGGGACCCTCCTGGTGCTGGCACTGTGTGAAAATACAATGGAGAGCTACTATCTGCAAATTGTTAATTTTTAAAAGTGGCATATGACAGCTGTCAACATTTATCTGGGGCAAATTCACCTTATTAACAATAAACTGAACGCGGGCTAAACCTGCCAGGGAATGGTGGGCAATTGCTAAAAGGGAGGAATATTATAAAAGGTTCATGAATTAATTTGATGGCGAATCATTTATAAATTGGCTCTACCCTATATCATATAACATCCCTCTAAACACTTAAAGCAGTAGTAAACCCATCAATTTGATAGATTAAAAAACAGTTAATATGGCAGCTTGCTTGGCTGAAAATGATCATAGGGTTTACTTCCACTCTAAATGACTTGTGGATGATTAAAAGAGGTATAGAGTGCAAAAAAAAACTTTTAATGTTAGAAGGCAGCTTGTTCATTGGATTGGGTGACTGTGAATTTATATAAAAATATAAGAAGAGGTAGACCCATGTAAAAAAAAAAAAAAAACTTTACCAAGCCTGAAAAAAAAGAGCTTTCATCAGAACATAGCTCGTAACAAAATCTGTAATTGTAACCTTCATGAACCCTCAAAACCCATATCACCTGAAAAAAAAAATTCTGCAACCAAAATTCTTCAACAAATAAATAATGCAAGATACACACACAGACAAATATATTTTTGAATCTATTTCACAATTTCTTTCCCTCACACTTAATGAACAACAGAAAAATATATGTGGAAAATATGTGAGTTCCAAGAATTCTGAGCTTAGCCGTCTAAAGTAAAATATCCACAGACAATAGTCTGGGTTTGCCAAGAACTGTATTAGTTAGTATGCTAGTTGAATAGCAAGAGGCTGAAGTTCAAGAAAAAAGCTGTTAATATGTATGTAAAATGCAATACTATAAATATCTATACCGTTGCCCTTGAGTTTAGCCTTGTGTATCTTAATATTCTCTCTTAGTACAATCATTACAGTGTCTGTTTCTGACCCTGAGCCACCTAGCACAAAATGAAAAAGGATTGCTGATAGAAGTCAACTAAAAACTTACACAAAAGACACCCGTGTACTTTATCTGTAGTGTAGGCAATAATTGTCACATATGTGGACTGCTAGCCAACATTTCTGCTCATAAATTATATTGGTAGAATAGAAGATGCAATCATTCAAAAGTTGCATTGGTGATTGCAAGCATTTGTCAAATTACTGGTTTTATTGCTCCCCTCCCATATAATACGAGCATTTTACACCCACCTGGAGCTTACAGCAGGACCTAGGAAGCATAGGAGTTATTGCCTAGTGAGTACATCAGGCGACCATCTGCAGGATGACCTATCAACTCTGAGTGGGAACAAGGGCTTTTACCAAACAGGCAGCTTGAACACATTGAAGAATGTATGAGACTGATAGTGACATTGAAAGCCACTGAAGATGGATGAATCCTTGGCGGTTAAGTAGCTGTGCTTCAGAACTTCTAAGGTGACCTAGCCAAGCATTGGCAATAGATGCTGAGTGGTGTCTCCATGTCATTTATTTATTGGTGTCACTGTGCCATTTATTGATTAGGATCATAGAGTCCACATGTAATTTATTGATTAGGATCATGGTGGTCCCATGTCATTTATTCATTGGGATAGCTCCCCATATCATTTGAAGTGCCCTTTATGGTTTCTTGCACCGGGGCGCAGAAGGTTATACGCCTCTGTGCTGAGACATGGTAGGGTCTAATTTAGACTTGCAGTTGGGGGGTGTAAAAAACATGTGGTTGAGCAATGCATGTAGTTTCAGTGTGCTGGTAAAGGCATTTATGAGTTTATAACAGGTGGTGGGGAGTTGTCATATCACCTCCTTACTGCTAATCAAACACCTCTGAAAATCATTTGGATTACTTGCTGCCCATCTAAACATAACCTTTGTGCTCTGTAGGTTCATACCATGTTGTGTTTTACACTATTTCACTTACATTACAGTACATGCAAACTCTAATGATGATTTTTTTTCTTCCTTTTGACCTGTTAAAAGAGAAGTATGGCTTTAAAAAAAAAAAAACAATCATACACACCTAGATGGCTGCCACACCGAACTTAGCTATAGCTGTCTCCCACCGCCTTCAAGACAATTAAAGACCACAGTTCTTAGTCTTCAGCCTGCAAGGAGATGGTAACTGTCATTCTCTAGCTCTCTGCTCTCTGCTCTCCCCTCCAGTGCCCACTGGAGCGCTGGGCTGTGGAGGGAGTAGAAAGGGCTGGCAGGTCCAGGCATTTGGGTGGTTCCCTACTGTAAAGAAGGGATCTTTCCTGAGCCTGGACTGGCTGAGTGAGAGCTGACAGCAAAAAAAGGGGCCCAGAAGTTCAGAAAAAACTGCACTATACTTCTCCTTTAATGAATTTTTTTTTTTTTAATTAGACCACCGCACTGGTGAAAATTAAAAATGAGGAGCTGCAGCCTCTATCAATAAATTCACCCTAAGGTAAATCTAGAAGAAATGTGAAAAAGAGGGGATAGGTATGGGGCTGCTCTTATTAAGAGGTGACCTACAACCTCTAAATACCTGAGGGGTGTGTGTCATGGGTGCATTTAGTGCAAAAGGTGACTAAAAGCTGTTTTAGGGCGGTTTGCAGGAGCTATTTTTAATACTATATTGCCTGCAAAAGTCTCCAGTGTGAAAGGGGTCTAAATATAGCATTGAAATTGTTTTGTTATATCTGCTCTTTAACAGAAAAAAATACCCGTCGACTGCCAGAAATCCAGTGAGCTCATAACTTACTGTGGTATGTACTGTGACAACATTATCTCAAGCAGTCTTATCAGACCTGAAACGGGTTGCCTTTGGAGTTGGGAAAAGAGAGAGCTGTTCTGTAGTCCTAATGCAGCTACAGTTTTAATGTAACAGTGCTGTTCTCCACAGATACAGTACAGTTAATGAACATTGTCGTTGTAGGAGAGGAAGTGTGCTGCTAACAGGATCACCAGTTTAAAAAAAAAGAAAAAAATGTCATGAAAAAATTAGAATTAAACTACAAAATTAAAACAAATGGCAGTTCCACATCTTAGGCCGCGTACACACGGGTGGACTGTCTGCCCAACTTAGTCCGCTGAACAGTGTTTCAGCGGACAATCCGCTCGTGTGTGGGCTTCAGCTGACTTTTTCAGCGGACAGTCTGACGAACAAAGTCTTACGGAATTTCCGTAAGACAGTCCGTTCAAACTTGGTTTTGTCCGTCCAAACTTGGTTTCAGCGGACAGTCCGCTCGTGTGTAGGCAAGTTGGACGGACTAAGTATGGCGCATGCTCAGAAAGGGTTTACACGGCCGAAGGTTGCATTGCAGTGTATAGGACGTCGTTTTTCTAGTCCCGTCGTACTGTCTGCTCATCGTGTGTGGTCAAGTCCGTTCATGCTAATTTTGAACGGACTGTCTGTCGGATTGTCTGCCGAACTTAGTTGGGCAGACAATCCGCCCGTGTGTACGCGGCCTAAGGCTGCAATTTGTGAAATTTTTGTTCTTGGGTTTACAAATGCCTGTGGGTGAGGACAAGATAGACATTCATTAGCATGCACAGTTATTTTACCCCAGAGTTCGTTTTTTTTTCCGAAAGGAGTTTAAAAACACTTCTGAGATTTTAAACATTATTTGGTGTGTTCAGAAGTGCTCTATGTACAGAGTGTATAGGTACCAACATTTCAAATAGAGTGCAAGGGACACCATTTTTAGTTGTGCATTCAGAAAGCCATTGTACAATGTGCTATAAGTGAGGGGTATTCATTCAAGTAAGGAGTGTATGATGGTATGTGTAGGAAAGAAATGTGTTTTTTATGACGGTATGTGCAAGAAAGGAGTGTGGTGTGTATGACAGTGTGTGCAGGAAAGGAGTGTGGTGTGTATAACAGTGTGTGCAGGAAAGGAGTGTGGTGTGTATAACAGTGTGTGCATAGGAGAGTGCAGTGTGTATGATGTTATATGTAGGTAATTAGTGCAGTGGGTGTGACAGTGGGTAGTATGTGCAGGAGAGCAGTGCAGAGTGTATGACGGTGGGTAGCAACTTTAGGAGAGGAGTGTGGAATGTATGACGTTGGGTAGTATGTTCAAGAGAGGAGTGTGGAATGTATGACGATGGGTAGTATGTTCAGGAGAGGAGGGCGGAGTTTATGATGGCAGACAGTATGTACAGGAGAGAAGTGCAGAGCCAATGGAAAGTGGCATGAGGCTTGCAAAGAGGCAATCTATCTACAGACACACAGAATCAGTGTCTACCATCCTCCTGCACACTCACCCCAAAACCCTTCTGTGCCTCCTTGCCATACTGCCACCTTAATATCTTGTTACACTGCCACCTTAATACTTTGCCTCTCTTTCATCTTAACAACTTGTCTACCTGAAACTGCAACACCTTTCCTCCCTCTTGACATCCCACAACATCACACCAGCGTATCTCCCCTTACACATACTGGAACAAACCAATGGAGGTTACATCCCTCCTGGCTGTATCTGTGAGGCCGGGCAATGAACTCTCTTCACACCCGCATATGTTTCAATTCAGGCGTTAGTAGAGATGCTACTCCTCCACCTCTGGGCTCTTTCTGTAGCCAGCACTAGAGGTATTGAGCAACAGCGCTGCAGAGCGCTGGGAGAGATAGGGTTAGTGGGGGTTGTGTGACACCACCGGCGGTGCCTGGCACAGGAGCTCTGTCACTTGTAGAAACAGAAGCCAGACTTCTGTGTTTACAAGTAACAGTAGTGAGCCACAAGCACAGGTTCAACGCTGGAGGTGGTGGAACCCAGTTCCACCAAGTTCCAGCTGAAAGAAAGCTCTGATGCTATATATATTTTGCACATTATGGCAAAAGAAGCACTGATACATTAACTGCTACTACATGCTACTCTTTTATGATTGGTTGCTGCTCTTGGCATCTAATTACTAAGGTTTAGTAAGTACAGATGAGATACTAAAAATGAGCTGTTAGGAGCTGTATATAAAACCAAGCAGATTTAATTTCATAAGTAAAAGAATTAAATCCTGGTTTACATCATCCAAGAATAACCCTATTTTTACCCAAGAATCATTCATTTTTATAATTAAATCCTATATGAAAAATGTGGAAAATGGGTAAAGAAGACTAATAAAGCATAACTAAACCCAGGAACCTGCATGAATGCATCAAGATAAAAAAAAAAACCTTTAGGCTTTAAAAGCAATTATATCAGGTATAACAGGATACATGTTTAAAGTAAACTTGTGTTTTGTCCATGCAGGGCAAAGCAACAGGTTCACTTTAATGATGGCCCCTCCCAAGTGCACCACCCTCCCTAAAGCTGGTCATACACCATACAATTTTATTATTCAATTTCCTTTAGATTTACCTTCAACTGTGTGGTACAAGGGCCTGTCTGATTGCACACAAATTGCAAGTGTTTAGATTTGACCTCATATTATATGGTTTTGGTAAATCTAAAGGAAATCTGTAGAAGAAAATTGTATAATGTATGGCCAGCATAACTCCCCTGTTCAGCTATCTGGCAAATAAAGTACTCATCACTTTTGGGTATGGGTGGCATGTGGCTAACTCCCCTCCCTCCTGTATGTGAATGACCTAATTGGGTCATTTATTGGTTGAGAAAACAAGACCTTTAGACTAGTGCATTCCTACTATGTTGTGACTTTGTTTTTTTTACAGACAATAGGCCCCACATCACTCTTCCATCCTTAAAGAGATGCAATAATAACCTTAAAGTGGTAGTAAAGGCCATATATTTATGTTTTACCTACAGGTAAACCTGTAGGTACTGGAAATATCTCTTAAAAGTGCAGAAATGTACATGTCCAGCTGCCTGTAACGTCACCGGCCCATGCGCTCTTTAAGAACGGTATATCAGTGCCTTTCCTTCAGAGCCCTGTGCCATAAAGCGAGGCTCCCACATGCACGTGGGATTGATGCCATTTCTGCATGGCCATTCAAAGGATTGGAGCCTGTGAACCTGGAAGGAAAACAGGGTGAAGATGGAAGCCCTGTCAGCAGGGACAGCACGTCGCTCGAGGGCTTTTTTTAAAGTTTTTTTTAGATAATGTGCTAGTATGTGATGCATACCAGCACATTACTACATTGCCTGTCAGGGGAATTTTTTTTGTTTCCTCTTAGTTTCAAGTTTACGACCACCTTAATAAACAGGTCAGTGGGTGAACAAGCAACCTCACATCACTATGCTTCAGCCTATAGAGAGCATTGTGCATAAAGTTGAAAACCCTATCTTCTGTCTTCTGCAGCAGAGCTAATATACATGATGTCAGAAAGAAGTATGAAATAATCAGACTAATCACTGACCTGTGTCTGAACTTTTATTCCAAGTTGCAATGCAGATCAAGTGGTCATTAGTGACACTTTTGTGGTAGGAGGTCGTATCGGAGCCAGGAACAGCATCACATTCATAACACTGATTTATAAAACGCATAAACTGATGAAGATCCCTAATTGTGGGAATTAACGCTAACAATTTTTTTTTAAACTGGTTATGTTAGAAACTAAGCTCTGCCACACATATTTTACAAAAGCTACATTTTAATTTCAATTGTATTGTTATATTTGTTAGGTTATTAGACCATTATTGTTAAAGCAGCTTTTTTTTTTTAATATATATAGAATATCTCAAGATCATTTTGACTCCTCCACTAAAATAACAACACAAGATCACAGATTTGCAGAGATTCGCACCATCCAGGCAAGACAGCATGACAAAGAATTGCCAGACTGAAGCTGATTTGATAGAGTAGAGGTTCATTCAATTCTGACAGTTCGCAGGGAGTAAGGGCTTTAAAAATGGGTCCCTCTTTAAAATGAATTTTCTCCCATTATCTGCCACAACGCCGCATCAGATGTTTAATCTCTTACACATAATTTACAAGCACAAAAATATTAATTTCAAACTGGTAATTTGGATTGTGTTCTTAATCAATTCATTCAGAGAGATGATGCTTTTGGATTATTATGATCACATGCTGATTCTGAAATAAAGCATGCTGTTAGGGGGATATGTGAATATTTTTTTTGAAGAATAATCTTGTGGTTTTCTCAGTTAGTTGGAATTATTATAAATCTTGATCACATTATAGTCAGTCGCAAGAATAATTTTGTGTTGGTTATGGAAACTGAATGCACATATTCAGAGAAAAAAAAAAATCTAAAAACAAATGTAGAAACTAACCAAGCTTAATCAACGAATATGGAAATCATTACAACATTTTATATCAAAATATATTATAATATATATTATATCATGTAGGTACGGTATTTTAAAGCAGAATATTAGTCAAATAGAAAGGGTCAGAGTGTATATATGTGAACTGTTTTAGCTAGAAAAATATTGATAATTCTATTTAGCTGCTTTTTTCACGCATTATTTATATGAGTGGCAATTAAAATTATTTTTTAAACACTAATCATAAAAAATATGGCATTATAAAGTAAAAGACACTATGTAAACAAGTACAACATGCACACAGATACAGGTTAAAACCTAAAACATTTAAGTGTAGTGTGTTAATAAATGCTCAATTTCTAGAACAGATATAGGTCCCTGTTCCATTAATCTTGCCAAACAAGCTGGCTAAAAACCTAACCGGACTGTCCATTTAGCCATGGCTTATGTAGAGCTGTGGTTTCTCCATGTCAAAATCCAAACAGGTTGATGAATACATTCTGATAGAATGTATAGATGAGATCTCTAACCAGCAGGTCCATTATTTATTCATAATAGTTGGCGCCTATGAAGCAGAACCCTGCTGTCTCTCGCCCTGCAGGGATGTACATGTCATGGCTCCCAATGAAGCAGAAGATGACATCACTTTCACACCAAGAGTGGCTGAAATAGAATGGAAGATGACTTGAAGACAATTAAGCCCATGGTATGACATGCCTTTGCCAGCTTCTACCTATTCATTGTTTGTCAAAGGAACTGTGTGAAAACCATAAAAAAGTCTGCAAGCTGACATGAATAGATCAAAATGCTTTTTAATGTATGCTCTCTCACTGTGTGTGTGTGTGTATATATATATATATATATATATATATATATATATATATATATATATATATATATATATATATATATATATATATATAATGTTATGTTATAGAAATGCCAAACAATTACTAGAAAATAGAAATGTGCAGCATTTCCCCATGTATTTCTTTCTTTTTTTACATGTTAGTTTCAGGAATAAAAAAATTATACTTCTGAATTTTTTATTTTTCAATCAAGTTGGCATGAAAAAATGCATATACTGTACCCACTGTATACTGACCCTCTTAAAACAATTAGGTGGTTCAGGTACTCTTGATAGAATTCCATTGATAGAACTCCATTTAGCACTGGTTGTATGTCATATCAACACATAAGAAAAAAAAATTCTAAATTTTGATAAACCCCAACCCTTCCCCAGAAATTATATTTGTTAGTATTTTGTTCATTGAGTATTAAATGTATGTCTAAGCCCTTGTACACACGTTATTCTGACAGATTAATTCCGGAAGAGGTCCGGAAGTGATGTTGCATACACACAGTCGGACCAAGTAAGTTGTCGGAACTTCCGGTTGCCAAGAACGTGGTGACGTAAGCTGCGTACGGCGGCACTAGAAAAAGGAAGTTCAGCACCACTTCCGGCACCCTTTGGGCTCCTTCTGCTGATCTCGTGTGTATCGCGTGTTAGTATAAGTTTGGTGAGAGATGATTCGCGCACATGCCTTTGCTCCGTGAGACCCGGGAGAATAATCCTGATGATTTCAGGAATTATCTCCGGATGACGGACCCCGTTTTTCACCGTCTGCTGGCTTTGCTGTCCCCTTATATCACCAGGCAGGATACCTGCATGCGGCAAGCCATCACTCCGGAGCAGAGGCTCATCGCCACGTTGCGCTACTTGGCGACAGGGAGAATCCTTCAGGACCTAAAGTTCTCCACAGGCATCTCCCCCCAGGCTCTAGGGATCATTATTCCAGAGACCTGTTCTGCCATCATTCAGGTCCTGCAGAAGGACTATATGAAGGTAAGTTTTATCCTTTAGCAATCATTAAATACATAGAATGTGATGTTAATGTATTGCATTTCTTTCCTCATTCAATAATTACCATCATTGCAATATGCTTTAATTCATATGCTCTGCCCCTTTGTCCTCATGCATATTTGCCTCACTAACTTCCCCATTGGGGCCATTGATATGCCAGACAATGTCTGAGCAGCATTTTTGTAATAATTTTTTTCTTTGAAACTCCAATAATCTTTGTTTTCATTTACTGCTTGGCTTCGTTTTAGGTGTCTCCTAGGTAAATTGTTGTTTTTTGTTGTTGTGCCTTTTTCTACAACAGTGCAAACCCAAGTTCTGAGCAAGATGAGGGGACAGTCTCTTCTTCACATAATCTTATTATGTTGTGGGTCTGCTACACACACACCTTGTTTTTGTTAACTAATGTATGTAGTGCATTACTGACCAAACTCTTGCTAATTTTCAGCACCATGTCAGAAATATGTGGGCTCAGGGAAATGGCATGATTGTGAAAATTAACACATCACTGTGGGTGTTATTTACTAAAGGCACATCCACTATGCACTACAAGTGCACTGCAAAAGTGCACCTGAAACTGCACTTGGAGTGCAAAGTGGAGTTGCCTTTAGTAAATAATACCCATTGTCACCGAAAACAACAATTTTACTCCAAATACTGCTTTTGCGCATTGAAAAAGGAAGCCACACATTGTTCATAATTTCACTTTTTAATCAAAGCACATTCACATGTCCGTTTAGAAAAGGGTTTTACAACAAACCAACATATTGGGTGTATCAAAAACATTATTTAAGGTCATTTTTGGGTAACTTGGTGTTTTTGTGTAAACAGGCATGTATCAAAGCGTAACATACAGAACACAGGAACTTACAAAGTTCAACTTTGAAAAGTGAAGACAATATCAGACATAAGTATATACAAACTGGGCTGATATTGCCTTCATCACATGGGGTGTCACCCCTAGAAAATCCAAAATTGGGAGATGCACACAGTGTGTCAACATGTGCCATGATGGGGGATCAATGTACATGTTTTGGGGCTGCAACCCCTTCAACTCAGCCACTTTCCACAAAACACGTACATTGATCCCCCATGATGGGAGATAGCGCATGTTGACACACTCTGTGCATCTTCCAAATTTAGCTTTTTGTAAAAGACAAAAGTTGTTGTTTCAAAACAAAAAAATAAAACCCTAGCTAGTTTGGGGTGTTTCACACTCTCCGCAAAACATCACTGATGTTCTTCATTTTATTTTTAACATCATTGATGTTTTGCTGTATATTTTCTAAATCCTGATTGCACCCCATTATCTCCCCAATCAGGATCTGGGCACTTTCACTGGTAAAATGTGATTCTTCTTCCACATCACCTACAAAAAAAAGCAAAAAAACACACCATGTATTATAAATATGCCGACATACATTGATTAGCTTACTGGAAGCTGTGGTCTCCGACACTCACCTGTTGTGGTGACAATTTGTCCAACTTCAATGATCTCTCCTTCCTCCTCCTCCTGCTCCTCTGCTTCTGGTGTTGGAATTTTGCCTTCTTTGTGAGGGGTGGGGTCCCTGGTGTCCTCAGACTTCCCGAGTCTTCTCTCCCCTATGAGAATGTAAAAAAGGAATACTTAGCACACAGAGGGCAGAAATCGGAATATGAAACATTGCTTGGAAGTGTTGTACAATTGTGTTTTTTGGCCGAGTTCAAAGGTGAGAACATTATTGTGGACACTTTCTAAAGCTGGAATACTTACCTGCAGAACGATGTTTCTTACGAACGAATGAAATTATGAACTTGAAAGTGGCCATTTTAAACTGCACAACATGAAATCAAATTCTGCAGAAGACTCTTCACAACTTTAGTCATGATCTTGTCCTTTCTGATATTTGGGTTTGGGTAAGGTCCATACTTCCCATCATAGTCGGTCCTCTTCAATATGTTGACCATCTCCAACATCTCTACAAAAGACATATTTGAGGCCTTAAATCTTCTCTTCCTGGATCGGGACGTTTCAGGCTCCGGGCTTTCCTCACCCTACTCCTCGTTAGTGGAACTCTGATTGCGCACCTACGTTCTCTCCGCCATGTGCTCTCCCCACTGCGCACAAAGGGAAGGGGCGGGGAATAGCCTAGAAAGAACGTCAGGGGCGGGTGGAGTTTCACGCATGCGCACTGTATATAAAACGCAACACGCGTGTGTTGTATGTACGATCTGTGAACAGAGGGAGAAGCTGACGTGATGATCGTGCAAACGAAGGTAACATTTTGAACTTGGTACACCACTAGCCTATAATGCTTCTAGATTGAGGCCTGCATTAGTGGAGTTTAGCCTGACATTAGGGTTTGTCTTGAGTTGTGTCTTGCAGAGATTATGGACGGTTTCAATGATCACAGTTTCCTCCTTCTGTTCATCGACAAATACAGGGAGCTGCCCTGCCTGTGGCAAGCAACGCACCCTCATTACAGTAACAAACTAAAGAGGCAGGCAGCGATAGAGAAACTGGTTGAGTTTGTGAAGCCGGTGGTCCCCAGGGCAGACATCCACTATTTAAAAGTGAAAATCATTGGCCTGAGGAGTACATATCTGAAGAAGAGGAATAAGGTGCTGAAGTCCATGCAATCTGGAGCTTCAGCAGATGAGGTTTACGTCCCCAGGCTGCGGTATTATAACAGGATGCATTTTCTGTCAGACCAGGCTGAGGTCAGAGAATCACTCTCTACCCTTCCTTCCACGCATCCTATGCTACATTCCACACCCGCTGAGTCTTCCGACGCCCAACCTGGGCCTTCCACTCAGGAAGAACTGGGGGAGCCCAGCTTGAGCCAGGTATAGTATTGTTGTACATATTTTGGGAGTAAAAATGAATGATGTTAACTTGATTTGTGCTCACTAATTGTTGATTTTAGAAAGTGTTTCACATATCAATAGACAGTAGTGGCCAAAACCTTTGGGACAAGAATGAAAAATGCTGGGCTCAGAATGATAGTCTTTTCTATTGGTTAACAATTTGCAACAGTCTTGATGTGAAAATTATGTGTGTGTTTGATGAACCAAAAACTAAAACTATGTCCCTTTTTCATACACAGAAATACATCAGCCAGGAGGAGGGTGTGGAATGCAGCAGCCAGGAGGTGGCTGTGGAAAGTGGCAGCCAGGAGGAGGCAGGTGTAAGCAGCAGCCAGGCGGTGGGCGGGCGGAAGAGCCTGACAGAATGCCAGGTCCCTCCCCTCCGCCTTCCAAGCAAAAGGGCGAGAAAGGGGGGGTATGTGGAGGAGTCGGCTCTGAGGCTGATCAGGGAGGCTTCAGCGGCCCTCCAAGCCACCCCCACCTATCAAGAGGCCTTTGCCGCCTTGGCTGCATGCAAACTGGAGAAAATGGAGGAGGGGCAACAGCTCTTGTGTGAGGAGATAATTATACACACCCTCAACAAGGGTCTGTTGGGCCAAATCACACAGGCAACACACTTGTGTAATTTGGCCCATGCCCCTCCTCCTCCTGCTCCTTCTGCCACACCTCCAGCACCACAGCCACAGCCTGGAAGGAAGCGAGGAAGGAAGACCAGAGTGTGATGACCTGGGTTCAGTCTGGTCTGACAGAAGATGCAGCCTCTTGTAGTACCACAGCCTGGGAACATAGATGTCATCTGCTGCTGTTACGGGTTTCTTGGACTTCAGGATCAGACTTCTCTCCCTCAGACATGTACTCCTCAGGCCACAAATTTTTGTGTTTAAATAGTTGATGTGTGCCTTGGGGGCCAAAGGCTTCGCTAATCTCCCCAGTTTCTCCATCGCTGCCTCCCTCTTTATTTGTTACTGACACCTAAATAAGGTTTTTTTTTTGTTTGAAGAAATACTTGCGTATGTGTTTGACTTCAAAAAGGCCAGTTTATTTGTGAGCAGGCAGGTACATTTCAAAAATACAAAGTGACATGAATAACAAGGGGCACCAACACCAAACAACCTCCTGTAGATTAAAAAAGAAAAAGAAAATACAAAAAAGATAATAATGTTGTTGTGGTAAGTTGACACACAAAACACACCCCAAAAAATTCAAAGATGAGCAAACTGTCAAAAAGGAGATGTTTATGAAAAAAAACAAACACAAAATTCCCCCAAAAAAATAAAAAATAAAAAATAATGTGTAGATGTGACAATTTAAAATATTGTATTGCTGAAATAAGTAAAAAGACTGAAGAAATACGTTCGGGAGAAGTGTGTGTGACTATGAGCATCAAAAGAAGTTCATTCTTGCAGCATTGTAAAGAACAAGGGAATGCGCTTCATGAAAGCATTTTTAAAATTGCAGCGTGACGAATGTGCTATATCGATTACGAGCAGTAGTTTTACCTGAGCGAGCGCTTCCGTGTCCAAATTTCATTGTGAGCATGTGTGGCACCTTGTCCGTCGGAGTAGGCTACACATGATCGGAGTATGTCCGATCGGAGCATTTTGTCGGAATATTTTACAAGCAAGTTGGAAAACTTGGTCTGTCGGATACTCTGACGGAAACAGTCTGATGCAGACCACACACAGTCGGAATATCCGACAAAACGGTCCGATAGGAAACATTCCATCGGAATCTCCGACCTTGTGTACAAGGGCTTAGAATGAACCCCTTCACCCTTCAGAATATATTCAGGAAAAGCAGGGATTATGTTTCACCTGTGGTGGTTTAGTGGTAATTTAAACGTGTCCATTTTAATATGGCAAAACCCATCCTTATCCTATTATATTGTGCCAGGTTCACATACAGTGCCTTAAAAAAGTATTCATACCCCTTGAAATTTTCCACATTTCATCATGTTACAGCAGAAAAGTAAATGTATTTTATTGGGATTTTATGTGATAGACCAGCACAAAGTGGCACATAATTGTGAAGTGGAAGGAAAATGATAAATTGTTTTCAACATATTTCACAAATAAATATGTGAAAAGTGTGGCGTGCATTTGTATTCAGCCCTATTCAGTATTTGAGTCAATACTTTATAGAATCACCTTCCGCTGCAATTATAGCTGAAAGTCATTTGGGGATGTCTACCAGCTTTGCACATCTAGAGAGTGACATTTTTGTCCATTCTTCTTTGCAAAATAGCTCAAGCTCTGTCATATTGGATGGAGAGCATCTGTGAACAGCTATTTTCAAGTCTTGCCACAGATTTCCAATTGAATTTAGGTCTGGACTTTGACTGGGCCATTCTAACACATGAATATGCTTTGATCTAAACCATTCCATTGTAACTCTGGCTGTATGTTTAGGGTCATTGTCCTGCTTGAAGGTAAACATCTGCCCCAGGTTCAAGTCTTTTGTAGACTCTAAAGCTCCTTACACAGGATCAGAAATTCTTCCAGCAAAAGTCGGATGTGAGCTTTTGGTCAGAAATTCCGACCATATGTATGCTCCATCGGACTTTTGCTGGCAGAATTCCAGCCAGCAAAAGATTGAGAGCAGGTTCTCTATTTTTTGGTCGGAAAAATTTCCGATTGGAAATTCCGATCGTCTGTACAAATTCTGACGTGCAAAATTCCTACGCATGCTCTTAAACAATTCAATACATGCTTGGAAGCATTGAACTTCATTTTCTCTGGCTCGTCGTAGTGTTGTACGTCACTGCGTCCTTGACGGACGAAAGTTCCAAGAACATTTGTGTGACCGTGTGTATGCAAGCCAAGCTTGAGCGGGATTCCGTCGGAAAAAACATTCAAGTTTTTTCCGAGGGAAAATCCACTCGTGTGTTCGGGGCATTACAAGTTTCCTTTTAAGATTGCCCTGTATTTGGCTCCATCCATCTTCCCATCAACTCTGACCAACTTCCATATCTCTGCTAAAGATAAGCATCCCCACAACATGATGCTGCCACCACCACGGTGTGAATGGAGTGTTCAGGGTGATGTGCAGTGTTTGTTTTCAGCCACACATAGCAGTTTTCTTTTAGGCCAAAAAGTTCAATTTCGGTCTCAAGAGCACCTTTGGTCTCAAGAGCACCTTCTGTTTGCTGTGTCGGCACACATTGCTTCTCACAAACTGCAAATGGCACTTCTTATGGATTTATTTCAAAAATGGCTTTCTTCTTGCCTCTCTTCCATAAAGGCCAGATTTGTGGAGTGGGCGACTCATAGTTGTCCTGTGGACAGAGTCTCCCACCTGAGCTTTGGATCTCTGAAGCTTCTCCAGAGCTACTATTGTTCTCTTGCCTGCTTCTCTGAATAACGCTCTCCTTGCTCGGCCTGTCAGTTTAGGTGGACGGCCATGTCTTGGTAGGTTTGCAATTGTGCCATACTCTTTCCATTTTTGGATGATGGATTGCTCCGTGAGATGTTCCAAGCTTGGGATATTTTTTCTATAACCTAATCCTGCTTTAAACTTCTTCTCAACTTTATACCTGACCTGTCTGGTGTTTTCCTTGGCCTTCATGATGCTTTTTGTTCATTAAGGTTCTCTAACAAACCTCTGATGGCTTCAGAGAACAGCTGTATTTATACTGAGATTAAATTACACACAGGTGGACTCAATTTACTAATTAGGTGACTTCTGAAAGCAATTGGTTCCACTAGATTTTAGTTAGGGGTATCAGAGTAAAGGGGGCTGAATACAAATGTACGCCACTCCTTTTTCACAAGTTTTGAAAAACATTTATCATTTTACTTCCACTTCACAATTATGTGCCACTTTGTGTTATTCTATCACAAAAAAATTCCTATAAAATACATTAACGTTTTTGGTTGTAACATGACAAAATGTTTAAAATTTCAAGGGGTATGAATACCGTTTCAAGGCACTGTATTTGAATTGCAGTTTAGTGTGAAAGGAAAAAAGAAACTAGAAGGGCCTGTTTATACCTACCATGTGCACTGAACCCCACATGAAATAGTGTGATTTCAGCGTTCCAGATGTGTGTAACCATCAGCCTTGAGTTTTTTTCACCTGCTGGTTGATACTCAGTCCCGGAGCTCAGATTACACTATTTGGCAGATCTGACTTTATCAGGAGTGCTTTAATGATCTCCAGCACATTATGTCTCTGCCTAATCAAAAGTTCTGACTTGCTGATGCCTGTCTGGTTACTTTACTATTTGTATTGCTTTCTGTGAACAACTTGAAGTGCATTTGGACTCTACCTGCCAGCCACCCTGACCTCTGACATGTCTACTGACCTTGCTTGCTGTCTGCCTTGACTATCTGCCTGTTCTTCCACCAAACCAAGTGACATAGTGATAAATCATTTTGAAAACCAAACATACTAGTGAAACTACAATATAGGTTTTCTTTTTATTCTCATAAATAAACTAATGCAAACTTGTCAACTTAAAGCGGTAGTAAACCCGCAAATTTTATTATTATTTTTTTTAAACCTGCAAAGCAAAAGGCATAATGAGCTAGTATGCACCGCATACTAGCTCATTATGAAATACTTACCTTCGAACGAGGCCCCGACATCTGGCCCGATCCATGCCGAGGGAGCTGACATGCTCCCTCTGCGTTTCTTCCGGGTATCGCGGCTCCGGCGCTGTGAGTGGCCGGAGCCGCGATATCGTCACTCCCGCGCATGCTCGCGGGAGATTTCATTCCGGCCGGTCGGCCACTGCCGGATTTTCAGGCCGAGAATCCCCTTGTTATACTTCCCTGCCCTGTGTAATGGTTTTGCAAAGAGCTGCCCAGATACTCATGTTCTTGGGCCCCTCTTCGGTGCTCCTTGCCCCTCCCTCCTGTTGAGTGGTACCACAGCAAGCAGCTTGCTATAGGGCACCCAAACTGAGGCTCAGCTCCCTGTGCCCATTCAGACACGACACAACTGACAGACTTTGATTGACAGGAGCTGGAGCCAATGGACCCGATGCGCGTGGCCGGCAGTCACGATGACCACCGGTCACCCGCGATCGCGGGCACAAGAGACAAAACGGTGATCTGTGTGTGTAAACACACTAATCCCGGTTCTGTCAGGAGAGGAGAGACAGATTGTGTGTTCCTATTAGTTAGAAACAGCTATATGTCTCCTCCTCTAGTCAGTCCCATCCCCCCACAGTTAGAACACACACTGAGGGAACACATTTATCCCCTTGATTGCCCCCTAGTGTTAACCCCTTCCCTGCCAGTGACATTTATACAGCAAGCTATTTTTAGCTCTGACCGCTGTATAAATGTCAATTGTCCCACAAAAGTGTCAAAAGTGTGCAATTTGTCCGCCACAATGTTGCAGTCCCAATAAAAATCGTTGATTGCCGCCATTACTAGTAAAAATATTAATAATAATAAAAATGCCATAAATCTATACCCTATTTTGTAGACGATATAAATTTTGCGCAAACCAATCAATATACACTTATTGAGATTTTTTTTTTTAACAAAAATATGTAGAAGAATATATATCGACCTAAACTGATGAAGAAATTTGTTTTGAAAACTTTTGGGGGGATATTTATTACAGCAAATACTAAAAAAATAAAATGTTGTTGTTTTTTTCAAAATTGTCGCTTTTTTTTATAGCGCAAAAATAAAAATCGCAGAGTTGATCAAATACCACCAAAAGAAAGCTCTATTAGTGGGAAAAAAAGGACATCGATCTTATTTGGGTACCATGTCACACCATGTCACACGACTGTGTAATTGTCAATTAAAGCGACGCAGTGCCGTATCGCAATAACAGGGCTGAAGTGGTTAATGCATAGAATACATTAAGATAAAAAAAAACTTCTGCCTTTACAATCACTTTAACCACTTTCAGACCGGACCATTTTGCTGGTAAATGACCAGAGGTCTTTTTACAATTTGGCACTGCGCTGCTTTAACTGGTAATTGCGCGGTCATGCAATGTTGTACCCAAACAAAATTTGCGTCCTTTTCTTCCCACAAATAGAGCTTTCTTTTGATGGTATTTGATTGCCTCTGCGATTTTTATTTTTTGCGATATAAATGGAAAAAGACCGCAAATTTTGAAAAAAAATGATATTTTCTACTTTTTGTTATTAGAAAAATCCAATAAATTCAATTTTAGTCATACATTTAGGCCAAAATGTATTCAGCCACATGTCTTTGGTAAAAAAAAAGTCAATAACTGTATATTTATTGGTTTGCGCAAAAGTTGTCACATCTACAAACTAAGGTACGTTTTCTGGAATTTACGCAGCTTTTAGTTTACGACTGCCTATCTCAGTTCTTGAGGTGCTAAAATGGCAGGGCAGTACAAAACCCCCCCAAATTACCCC
Source organism: Lithobates pipiens (assembly GCF_037356315.1). Lineage (NCBI taxonomy): Eukaryota > Metazoa > Chordata > Amphibia > Anura > Ranidae > Lithobates > Lithobates pipiens. The sequence goes on from NW_027507784.1 coordinate 155,967,240, forward strand.
ATTTTGGAAAGTAGACCCCCTAAGGAAATTGATAAGTGGCATGTTGAGCCCATCGAATATTTTATTTTTTTGCCTCAAGCGATTGAATAATGACAAAAAAATATATATTTTTTTTTTTTTACACAAAGTTGTCACTAAATGATATATTGCTCACACATGCTATGGGCATATGTGAAATGACACCCCAAAATAAATTCTGCTGCTTCTCCTGAGTACGGGGATACCACACGTGTGGGATTTTTTGGGAGCCTAGCCGCGTACGGGGGCCCGAAAGCCAAGAACCGCCTTCAGGTTTTCTAAGGGCGTAAATATTTGACTTCACTCCTCACTACCTATTACAGTTTTGAAGGCCATAAAATGCCAAGATGGCACAAAACCCCCACAAATGACCCCATTTTAGAAAGTAGACACCCCAAGCTATTTGCTGAGAGGCATTTTGAGTCCATGGAATATTTTATATTTTGCCACAAGTTGCGGGAAAATTACAAACTTTAATTTTTTTTTCTTTTTTTTTCACAAAGTTGTCACTAAATGATATATTGCTCACACATGCTATGGGCATATGTGAAATGACACCCCAAAATAAATTTTGCTGCTTCTCCTGAGTACGGGGATACCACATATGTGGGACTTTTTGGGAGCCTAGCCACGTACGGGGCCCCGAAAACCAAGAACCGCCTTCAGGTTTTCTAAGGGCGTAAATATTTGACTTCACTCCTCACTACCTATTACAGTTTTGAAGGCCATAAAATGCCAAGATGGCACAAAACCCCCACAAATGACCCCATTTTAGAAAGTAGACACCCCAAGCTATTTGCTGAGAGGCATTTTGAGTCCATGGAATATTTTATATTTTGCCACAAGTTGCGGGAAAATTACAAACTTTAATTTTTTTTTATTTTTTTTCACAAAGTTGTCACTAAATGATATATTGCTCACACATGCTATGGGCATATGTGAAATGACACCCCAAAATAAATTCTGCTGCTTCTCCTGAGTACGGGGATACCACATATGTGGGACTTTTTGGGAGCCTAGCCACGTACGGGGCCCCGAAAACCAAGAACCGCCTTCAGGTTTTCTAAGGGCGTAAATATTTGACTTCACTCCTCACTACCTATTACAGTTTTGAAGGCCATAAAATGCCAAGATGGCACAAAACCCCCACAAATGACCCCATTTTAGAAAGTAGACACCCCAAGCTATTTGCTGAGAGGCATGTTGAGTCCATGGAATATTTTATATTTTGCCACAAGTTGCGGGAAAATGACAAACTTTTTTTTTTTTTTTCACAAAGTTGTCACTAAATGATATATTGCTCACGCATGCCATGGGCATATGTGAAATGACACCCCAAAATAAATTCTGCTGCTTCTCCTGAGTACGGGGATACCACATATGTGGGACTTTTTGGGAGCCTAGCCGCGTACGGGGCCCCGAAAACCAAGCACCGCCTTCAGGCTTTCTAAGGGCGTTACAGTTTTGAAGGCCATAAAATGCCAAGATGGCACAAACCCCCCCCAAATGACCCCATTTTGGAAAGTAGACACCCCTAAATTTAGGGGTACACTAGTGAGACTAGGTAATAAATGGCGGGTGCCCTGAAACTATAAAAAAAATAACTAACCAACCAGCGTCACCTGTAACAGTTATATGGTGATCACTGGTGAAAGGGTTAACTAGGGGGCAATCAGGGGGCTTTATGCGGTAGTATATGGGGGTCCCTGGCGCTATAAAAAGCTGCGGCGAACCTAAATACCTACCTGCCTAACTAGCGTCACCTGTGACACTAATACAGTGATCAGAAAAACGATCGCTTATTAGGCTGGGTTCACACTGGAGCGATGTGGGAACGCCACGAATGCGCGGCGGGTTCCCGCATCACATGCCTCCCGGCGGCAGTTCACACTGCCCTATGCGAACTGCTGGGAGTGTCAGTGAAATGTTAATGACACCCCCAGATCAGTTCGCATATCGCAGTGCGATCTGCAAACTCGGATCGCATGGTGTGAACACCCATGCGATCCGATTCTGCTGCGGACCAAAAAAAGGGTCCCGTGCGAGTTTGCGGCGGGTGCGGCACGAATTCAGCCATACTATCTGTATGGCTGAACTCGAATCGCACAGAGATCGGATGTGATTTGCACTGCAGTGCGGTGCGAATCACATCCGTTCTCATAAACCGCTGCAATGTGAACCCAACCTTAGTGACACTGGCGACGGGGGGTGATCACGGGGTTAAACCTTTATTGGGGGGGTTAGGGGGGTACCTTAGAACTAAAGGGGGCTAACCCTAACTGACCTAACAGTTATTACAGTCACAAATGACACCCGCCGGGTGATCAGGGGGTTAAACCTTTATTAGGTAATAAATGGCGGGTGCCCTGAAACTATAAAAAAATAACTAACCAACCAGCGTCACCTGTAACAGTTATATGGTGATCACTGGTGAAAGGGTTAACTAGGGGGCAATCAGGGGGCTTTATGCGGTAGTATATGGGGGTCCCTGGCGCTATAAAAAGTTGCGGCGAACCTAAATACCTACCTGCCTAACTAGCGTCACCTGTGACACTAATACAGCGTTCAGAAAAATGATCGCTTATTAGGCTGGGTTCACACTGGAGCGATGCGGGAACGCCACGAATCTGCGGCGGGTTCCCGCATCGCATGCCTCCCGGCGGCAGTTCACACTGCCCTATGCGAACTGCTGGGAGTGTCAGTGAAATGTTAATGACACCCCCAGATCAGTTCGCATATCGCAGTGCGATCTGCAAACTCGGATCGCATGGTGTGAACACCCATGAGATCCGATTCTGCTGCGGACCAAAAAAAGGGTCCCGTGCGAGTTTGCGGCGGGTGCGGCGGGTGCGACACGAATTCAGCCATACTATCTGTATGGCTGAACTCGAATCGCACAGAGATCGGATGTGATTTGCACTGCAGTGCGGTGCGAATCACATCCGCTCTCAAACCGCTGCAATGTGAACCCAGCCTTAGTGACACTGGCGACGGGGGGTGATCACGGGGTTAAACCTTTATTGGGGGGGTTAGGGGGGTACCTTAGAACTAAAGGGGGCTAACCCTAACTGCCCTAACAGTTATTACAGTCACAAATGACACCAATGCAAAAAAAAAAAAAAAAAAAAAAAAAAAAGCAATTGGTGTCACTGTGACTGGGGGGGCAGGGGTAATTGGGGGGGGGTGATCGGGGGGTAAAGGGGGGGTGTGAGTGTGCCTGGCATGTTCTACTGTATGTGTGGTGTGTTGGTGCAACTCACCGAACCTCTCTCCTCGGTGCCGGAACGAAAAATACAGACACGGAGGAGAGAATACATCACTTCCTCTCCTGTGTTTACATTACAGGAGAGGAAGTGATGTCACGGAGGATTTCCATTCGTCGAGAGCGATCGCGAGGGGGTGGCCATGAATGAATGGCCGCCCCCTCATCCCGGATCGCTCTCGAAGGAATGCCGACCGCCGCAGGCACCGGGGGGGGGGGGGGGCCCGATCGGGCCCCCCACCCACGGGCAGGCAGGGACTTATATATACGCCCATATGCCTGCCCGTGCCATTCTGCCGACGTATATCGTCGTGCGGCGGTCGGCAAGTGGTTAATAAATGATGATTAAAGAGGTTCATAAATTATCCACAGATTAGACAGCCCAACCTGGAATTATTAACCACTTCAATACAGGGCACTTATACACCTTCCTGCCCTGGCCAATTTTCAGCTTTCAGCGCTGTCGCACTTTGAATGACAATTGCGCAGTCATAGTTGTAAAATGGGCAAAGTTGTAAAATGTGTGATACTGAGCTGTCCCTATATTACTCTGCAGTGAATAAAACAATCAAACTAATAAGACAAAATACATAACTCTGCTGAAACTAAAATATGTGAGACACACACACTATGCAAAACAAAAAATAAACTAGCTTAAGGAGAGGAGGAGCGGCGTGCTGACGTCACCACATACCGCGCTGGCCCCGGAAGCTATGGGCAGCGATTGAGAGCCGGTAGGCTTGATATTTGAGAAGCTTTTTTAACCACGAGGATTTGTAAGTGCATTACTTTATGCTTTTTAATAAAAGTTTTTTAAGAGTTACACTATGGAGGCCCTTTTTGTCTCTTGCATGGGGGATGAGCATTGCCTAATCCATTGAAACCAAACTGACACGGCACAGCAGGGACCATTCTTCTATCTGCATACAGAAACCCTGGCTGGAGAAAGAGACACTTGCTGTTAAAGATCTCCCTAAAAAGAGATCTTGGGATCTGGTAAGCGGCAGTGTTATCGGTGGTGGAGGATCTTTTCTATCATACCCTGTCACTGCTTCTTTGGGTGCTACTGTGTTATGTCACCAGTTTATAGAGCGCTAAGGATTCTCCTTCACCAGTCTCAGTATTTGGTGGATCACTGAATTCAAATATTTGGATAGTATTGGACTATTTGGACATTATTCTTTATATCATTTTTTATAGGTCACATCATAATATTTACTTTATTGATCAAATTATTTTCATTTAATTGTTTCAGCTGCCATCACTTATTTGTTTTTTTCAGCGCAGCTAGTTTAGTTTTTGAATTGCCCAGTCATACAACACTGCACCCAAACAAAATTTTTATCATTTTGTTCCCACAATTAGAGCTTTCTTTTGGTGGTATTTGATCACCTCTGGTTTTTTTATTTTCTGCTAAACAAATAAAAAAAAGACTGTACATTTAGAAAAAAAAATGTATTTTTTTTGTTTCTGTTACAATACTTTGTAAATAAGTAAGTTTTCTCCTTCACTGATGGGCACTGATGGAGCTGCACTGACAAAGTGGCACTGATGGGCAGCGATGAGTGGCACCAATGAGGTGGCACTTATGTGCACTGATGATGGGCACTAATATGCGGCACTGATGGAGCACTGATAGGTGGCACTGATATACAGCACTTATGGGTACACATAGGTGCCACTGATGGGCACTGAAAGGAGGCATGGATGGACACTTATAGGCAGCATGGATGGGCACTGATATGCAGCACATATGGGCACTGATAGGTGGCATGGATGGGCACTGATAGCTGGCACGGATGGGCATGGATAGGCACTGATAGGTGCCACTGATGTACACTAATTGATGGTACGGATGGAAGCCAATCAGTGCCAAACAATAATGCCTGCCAATCAGTGATGCCCATTGTGGGCACTGATTGGCATTCATTGTGGGCACTGATTGGCCTTCCTGGTGGTTTAGGGTGGCATACCTGGTGGTGACATCCCTGGTGGTCTTAGTGAGGTCCCTGGGGATCCAGTGTGGGAACCCTTGGGGGGCTGCGCTGATAATCAATCAGCACAGACCCCCCCATCAGAGGAGCAGCCGATCGGCTCTCCTCTACTCGGATCTGACAGACACGAGTGAGGAAAAGCTAATCAACGGCACTTCCTGTTTACACTGTGATCAACTGTGATTGTACACTGCTGTTCACATGGTAAAGAGTCTCTGTCAGAGACTCTTTACCTAGATCAGGGTTGCGGTGTGTCAGGCTGATACATTGCAACAACGATCACCGCGATGCGTGCCCCTGGGGGTGCGCAGCAGCTTGATATCCTGGCAAAGTCATATGACGTCCGGTCAGGATATTGAAACCACTTTTCCACCATAATTTTGCTATATGGCGGGCAGCAAGTGGTTAAAATCAATCAAAAAATAACTAATCTGCATTTTGTTCTGATGCAATTGTTGCTCTTTGAAAGAATGAGTGCAGATAGACCTTATTATTATTATTATTATACAGGATTTATATAGCGCCAACAGTCTACGCAGAAGTTTACAACGTAAGGGCAGATAATTACAATACAATTTAATACAGTACGAATCAGAGGTCCCTGCTCATTAGAGCTTACAGTCTATAGAATGTTAACTAAAGGATCCTAAAGGACTCATTCACATATAGTGTAAACTCCAGCGTATTTCTCTGCCAGGGAGTCCACAGGTGCTGCATACAGCTGCCTATAGAAATCAATGGCTGTACATGGCTATATACTTACAGTATGTGTATATGTAAGTACTTACATAAACACAGATATGCGTATGAGTGTGCTGCTCTGGATACACGTTTTCATGTCCAGACTTGTACGCCCATACACTTATGTGCATACAGCCAGGTAAAGCTACTGTCTCCTATGGGCAGTTGTATGCAACATCTGGGGGATTCCTGGTGGGGAAATATGCCGGTATGCATGCTAGGGGGGCGGATACAACCATGTGCATGATCCCAAAGTCTCTTGGTCATTATATACTTCTTAATTCAGTGTAGCACTGCTCATTTTGTGTAACAAGTCTTTATAAATAAATATATGAATGTTAGTTGCAAGTCAATTGATGCTTTCTGAAAAATAGAATAACAAAAGAAAAAAAACATTTTTACACTTGTCGTGATAAACATAGACAAAAACAAAAAAATTACAGATATGTAAAATATTAAAAAATAAAAATAGAGAGATGTGAACACATTTGGTCTAAGCTGTTGGCTGTGTGCTATAGTAATGGCCTTGCCTGCATTCTGTAGCAGGTGGATGTGAATTGAGACCAGACTAATTCACTGTTTTGCATGCATAAAGGTTCCTTTTATAACACTGCCAGAATCTTTATTCTCAATGTGTCTGATGTAAGGACACAGTGGAGAAGAATACTGAATGCAGTGTCCTGAGATTGCAGATGGAGGTTTCTTATCTTCCTAACTAAGAAACTGTGACTCCAGAGGAAGAACATATGTTATAAATTTAGGTCAAGGAAGACATAAGTTGATCTGGTTTGGTTGTGAGAAGGCTGACACCCCACCGGCTCTCAGCAGGTGTGTGCATGGCAGCACATGCCGAGAAATTAAGATGAACAGAACTGAAGCAAAGTACAGCAACAATTCCTATAAACCCATATTGATTTCTGTCTTGCTGTTCACTCACATCAAGGTGAAGGCAGCTTCAAAGCAGCAGGCTAGAGTTCCCATGATCTCCTGGCAGTTACTGCTACAGGCAGAGGTACAAAGCGATGTTTGATTCCGATTTAACTAAATGAAAAGACCTTCCAAGTGCAACATGATTGCTGATTGAAGTCTAATAGATCTTAGAAGTACTGAGTTCCCCTCTTTTTTCTTCCAACTGTCCTTAAAATATAAAAGGAATGTCTGACATAACTCAGGTACTGCTATAATAAAACAATACACTTGCCCTTGAAAAACTATCCTTGAACTAACAACCAAGGTAATCACAGAAAACTTGATGAACGGTCAAAAATGTAGTCCATTCTTTGGATGTACTTTTCTTTTCTTAAGTTCAATCTATTCAGCTTTCCTTGAAAGTAAAAAAAAAAAAAATGACTACACTTGCATGTTGCACTGCCTCATTGGACAAAGTTTCCTTTGTCATGGAGGTGGTGGGCAGGTTCAGCTGTTAACTTCCCTTGACCCTTAACCTTACACCTCCTTCCTCTCCCCCCCTCTTCCTCCCAGGAATGTGCACAGCAGCACCCAGTTGCCAGAGGTTCTAAATTGGCCTTTACAGGTTGTACTGGGTAGAAGGTAATTACATCAGAGGGAAAAGGAAGTGGGCAGAGGGCCTCTCTGCATCCCCCTGCAAGGGTACAAAAGGGAAGAAAAGACAGAGGAAGCAGTGGTGGAGCATGCAGTAGCAGAGTTGCTAGCTAGGTGTTGGATTGCAGTGTCAGGGGTGTTGGAAAGCAAGAAGGTTCAGAGTCAAGGGCGCAGTAGTCGGAATTCAGTGGTGCGAGTACTGGCAGGCAAATAGGTGCAATGTCTGGGGTTATTGGGGTTCAGTATCTGGGATGTTGTGGTACAGTTTCATGGGTGCTGGAAGACAAGAAGGTTCAGAATCAGGGGAAGTGGTAGGGTTCTGAATGCAGGAAAAATGTTATGTCAGAGTGCTGAATAATGGGATACTGTGTTCTGTATAGACCCAAATGAAAAAGCTGTCTACTTGTAAGCCACCAAGTATGATGAAGGCTCTGGGACCACAGTTCTTACTGATTTAAGGTTAATTAGCATGGGAGGGGTGGGTGTAATTAGGAATAAGTTACATGAAAGTATAGTTAAAGTTTAGGTCTCCTTCAGATCTATGCATTGTGGTAATATCTGTTTTACCACAACTGTACCACAAACTAGTCTGGTCTGCCATTCATTTAGAAAGGCACCACAATGCACAGCTACAGTAGGTGTCAATCCACTCAAACAGCAGCTGGTCAATTGTTATGCAATATAGTGACAACACATTTATTTATTTTAACTTAACATGAATTTAACTTAAGAATAGACAAACTTTCAAACAGCATTTTCTGAATGTTTACATGTTGCTGGTGGTTTCTCTACTTCCCACTGCCTGCGCATCTGCAATGGAACCCAATATAATTCTATCTGTCTGTCTGTCTCTACACCACATAGATGTCTGTCTGGTGTTCTACTGTGCATGCATGGAAAGTGAGAACAGTACCCAGCATTTAGGGGCAGTACTGCTGATCTTCTCTAACATCTTGTGATCCACACACACACACCAGCAATCACCTCCTGTGCAGGAAATCTCCCATCGTAAATAACCTTTTTTGCATCTGGAGTTATAGCTGACAGCTTTTCGCAGAGGCACCACTCATGTCCGCACTTGCAACCACCCCCTTATCACCACTCCTCCAGCAACCTCCCCCCAACCACCACTGTGCCTGTACCCCTCTTCTCTTTACAATGCTTGAAACCTCCACACCACTGCATTTTCAAGTCATATCCCACTCTTTCCATCATAGCTGACACCCCTTCTCTCCACTCCCCCCACCTCACCAGCACACCAACCGCCACCTCACTACCGCGCCTGAGCCCTATCCACCCCTATGTCCTCACCACTTTTCACATATGCCCTCACCTCACTCACCACTATACCAATGCTCACTGCTGTGCCTCCTGCCAATGCAATGGCTTGCCCTTCTATATTCAGCCCATTCCATGACCGAACACATGTTTGCTATTGTTTTTAAATAAAATATCTATGTTAACCTTTTTTAATCCTTTCTTGTATGTTGCTGGTATCCTTCAGCCTTGTTGAAGCAACTTCCTGTCTACATGCACTACAGTGATAGCTGCATGGCATTGATCAGGGTGGGCTTCCTGATGGTGACAATAGTGAACCATTCCAGTTTAATATTTGTTGAACTTGGGAGACAGGAACAGAATTTTGTCACCTTATAACTGGAAGTGCCTGAAGTGCATGACTAGATCACAAGGTATTAAGAAAAAAAAAAAAAAAGCTGAAGATTTAAAATAATTGAAAATGACTTAATAACATGAAAATGATAAATGTTATATGAGATGTTAGTGACTAGGTTTATGTACATAAAAAGTCAACACACAAGAAAAGTCTACACGACATAAAATATCAGGTTTCTGTGATGTAAAAAAAATGACACAAAGATAAATCACTACAGAACTTTTGTGACCTATAAACTGTACAACTCAGTTGAACAACAAACTGAAATCTTTTAGATGGAGGAAATTAAAAAGAAATGAAAATAATATGGTTGCATAAGTGTGCACACCCTTATGCCGCGTACACACGACCGGACTTCAAGGGACTAGGTCCGATGGACTTTCGGCGGAGTTCTGACGGACTTTCCGAATGAACGGACTTGGCCACACACAATCACACCAAAGTCTGATGGCTTTGAACCTGATGACGTATGACCGGACTAGAATAAGGAAGTTCAAACTCAGTAGCCAATAGCTGCCCTCACGTCAGTTTTTGTCCGTTGGACTAGCATACACACGAGCGGATTTCTCGGTAGGAACTGGGTCAGGCGGAGTTCCGGCAGAAAAATTTGAAACATGTTCCATTTCTAAAGTCTGTCGGATTTTTGCAAATCAAAAGTCCGCTGCAGCCCACACACGATCGAATGGTCCGCCAGAATCGTTCTGTCGGACCTTTGATGTTGAAAAGTCCGGTCGTGTGTACGCGGCATAAAACTAATACTTTGTTGAAGCACCTTTTGATTTTATTACAGCACTCAGTCTTTTTGGGTATGAGTCTATTACCATGGCACACCTTGACTTGGCAATATTTGCCCACTCTTCTTTGCAAAAGCACTCCAAATCTGTCAGCTTGCGAGGGCATCTCCTGTGCACTGCCCTCTTCAGATCACCCCACAGATTTTTAATCGGATTCAGATCTGGGCTCTGGCTGGTTCCTTCCAAAACTTTAATCTTCTTCTGTTGAAGCCATTCGTTTGTTGATTTGGATGTATGTTTTGGGTCATTGTTATGGTGAAAGATGAAGTTCCTCTTCATGTTCAGCTTTCTAGCAGAAGCCTGAAGGCTTTGTTCCAATATTGACTGGTATTTGGAACTAATTCCGAAAATTTCAATCAGATTTTTTGAGCACAAAAACACAGAAACGTAGGAAAAATATACATTTTAATACATTTTAAAACATATAAATACATAAATTAAATATTTCAAAGAATACATCACAAAGTGCATACAGATATTTGCAATGCTGATTAGTCTCAGAGACTAATCAGCACTGCAAATATCTTTATGCACTTTGTGATGTATTCTTTGAAATATTTAATCTATATATTTATATGTTTTAAAATTTATATTTTTCATACTTTTCTGTGTTTTTGTGCTAAAAAAGTCCAATTGAAATTTTCATGATTTATTCTATATATATAAATATATATAAAAGGGATGTTTCAGTATTTCAGCTCCTATAAAAAAATATTTTCCCCTTTGTGGTATTTGGAACTGTTCATAATTCCCTCTACCTTGAATAAGGTCCCCGTTCAAGCTGAAGAAAAACAGCCCCAAAACATGATGCTGCCACCACCATGCTTCACTGTGGGTATGGTGCTCTTTGGTGATGTGCAGTGTTGTTTCATATCTTTTGGAATTATGACTAAACAGTTCAACCTCGGTTTCATCAGACCAGAACACATTTTCCCACATGCTTCTTGGAGACTTCAGATGTGTTTTTGCAAAATTTAGCTGGGCTCAGATGTTTTTATTCATAAGAAAAGGCTTCCATCTTGCCACTCTACCCCATAGCCCAGACATATGAAGACTATGGAAGATTGTTGTCACATGTACCACACAGCCAGTACTTGCCAAATATTCCGGCAACTCCTTTAATGTTGCTGTAGGCCTCTTGGCAGCCTCCCTGACCAGTTTTCTTCTCGTCTTTTCATCAATTTTAGAGGGACGTCCAGTTCTTGGTAATGTCACTGTTGTGCCATATTTTCTCCACATGATGACTGTCTTCACTGTGTTCCATGGTATATCTAATGCCTTGGAAATTCTTTTGTACCCTTCTCCTGACTGAGACCTTTTAACAATGAGATCCCTCTGATTGTTAGAAGCTCTCTGCAGACCATGGCTTTTGATGTAGGATGCAACTAAGAAAATGTCAGGAAAGACCTACCAGAACAGTTGGACTTTATTTAGGGTTAATCAGAGGCAGTTTAAATTATGGCAGGTGTGTATTGACTCCTATTTAACATGAGTTTGAATGGGATTGCTTAATTGTGAACACAGCTACATCCCCATTTATAAGAAGGTGTGCACACTTATGCAACCACATTATTTTCATTTTTTATTTTTACCCCCCCCCCCCCCCCCCCAAAGATTTCAGTTTGTTTTTCAATTGAGTTGTACAGTTTACAGGTCACGTTATAAGTGGAAACATTTCTGAAATGATTAATCTGTGTCTCTTTTTTTACACCACAGAAACCTGACATTTTGTTTTTAACAGAGATGTTTATTGTATATCAAGTCAGCTTTACAATGTTATGAGCATTAGAATTACAATCAAAAAACACGTGGAAAACAGTATGAAATTCGTAGCAGTTTAGGGATCTAATCCCAGACCATTTGGGTACCCATAGCTTCCCTGGGGTGTCAGAGGGGGGCAGGGTTACTCGTATACATCACCGGGTGGCCCCGCCCTCAGCTTTATACCAGCTGTCACTAATGGGAAGCGGCACTCGGTGGGAGCCTCTCATAGAGGCGGAGGTGTGGGTTTTGTTTTTTTCTTTTTTTGGTTCGTCTGTGGCCGGATAGGAGATGAATCGACATCGCTGGACTTTTTTCTTTTATCTTTTAATAAAGGACTTGTCCCAAGCTGTCGCTTGTCTTTTTTACCACTTTTGACACTTTTTTTGTGAAATGGTAGGGGTACAAATGTACCCGTTACCAAGTCACTTGGGAGGGGTCCCTTTGTTAAAAGGGGCTTCCAGATTCCGATAAGCCCCCACCCGCATACCCCCACAACCACTGGGCAAGGGTTGCGTGGATGAGACCTTGTCCCCAGCAACAAAGGGACAAGGTGCTTTGTGGTCAGACCCCAAAGCACTCTCCCCATTTGAGGGCATGTAGCCTGGTACGGTTCAGGAGGGGGGCTGCTCTCTCACCCCCCTCTTTTCTTGTGGCTTGCCAGGTTGCGTGCTCAGATAAGGGTTTGGTATGGATTTTAGGGGACCCATATGCCATTTTTTTATATTTGGTGCAGGGTTCCCCTTAATTTCCATACCAGACCTGAAGGGCCTGGTAATGGACTGGGGGGGGGGGGGGCATGCTGTTTTTTTTCAGTGAGTTTTATCTATATTACTGAGACCTAACAATTCAATACAGCCGTGATTAGTTTTAAATTGCTTTTTTCCTTTAGAAATGTAATTTTGTTGCGGTACTGTTCTAAACATGGGAAAACTGCACAATTTCACAGGAATACTATAGACACCCCAGGCACAATATTTAAAGGAATATTTTTTATTGTTTCACTTTAAGCATTAAAAAAAATCTTTTTTTTGCATTGATACATGTCCCCTGGGGCAGGACCTGAGTCCCCAAACACTTTTTATGACAATAACTTTCATATAAAATTCATATTAAAATGAGCACTTTTGATTTTTCCTATTTGTGTCCCATAGACTTTAACGGTGTTCGTGTGTTCTGCCAAATTTTTTGCCTGTTCGGATGCTCTGGTGCGAACCAAACCGGGGGGTGTTTGGCTCATCCTTACTTCTGACAAGATATTATTGCTATTTGTGCCCTGATAAAGAGATTCACCCTACAAATGTGTGCCAATGACCATTGTCTCTGAAAAATAAATTAGGTAAGATCTGAAATTTTAAAGTTGTCACCAGGGAAAAAGGTAAGGGGAAATCATCAAATGGGGCAAATATTTCAGTGTTCTCCTCTGCAGAAATCAACAAGTGTCTAATAATGGTTTTAATCCTTCTCTATTTAATTCAAAATTAATTAAAAAAATATAATTCTTCTGGATAGTCAGTAGATAGTCAGTGCCATGGACAAAGATCTAGAGCCACATATACAAGGATCCTCTGATAGTATATACTGTTGACCAGTAGCATTACTTAGACCCTCATCCGCTACAACTGTTAAAAGTAACTAGTGACCTGTATTGTTTCTAAGTATCAGTTTTGAGAAGTGCTCAAAAGCACAGTCAGTAATTACATTTTCTAAGTAGTAATATGACTGTGCATACGGGGTTGTGCAAATAAAGAAAACTGTTATTACCAATTCCTGGGGAAGTAAATATAACCTTAGATATGGAACTCTGGCAATAAAAATATCCATAGTGTGATGGGTGACATAAGAGCCACCAGATTTTACAGGAAAGTAGGCCATTATAGCAGCCTAAAATAAACCTTTTTTAACTAGATTCTTTCTTTGACAGTATTTTGTGCTGCTTATTTTTAGCCTATTACTGCTTTGGGAGAAAAGCCTGACCCTCACTGCCATTCTCTAATTTACCTTGCTTTAAATGTCACCTTAGATTTGTGTCTCTTATAGTCATGGGGAGGATTTACATGGTGCACCGATTATATTGTGATTAATCAAAGTCTGCACCACTGTGAAATTATTTTCACATTTTGTTAGTATAAAAATTCCACTGAGAGGCCTTAAAGCTCCATAGCTATTAATCTATCTCAAAAGCAAGAAACATGATGTGTCAAACAGAACCAAAGTATGGGCCTGCAAGATATGTTACAAAGCCAGTTTACTGATGTCAGAGAATATGTTTAATGTTACTCGTTCTCCTTTGAAACTGTTGGAAAGGCAACCATTACTAAACTGAAATATATATATAACTTTTCTGCACATCAGAGTGACAGATTACAATGCTATGTGGCACAAAATAAACATGGAGACTAAGCTAAAATAATTTCATTAGCCTTTGGTCATTGTTGACTATGCAACAGGAAGCCCAACACAATACTGTCTGCAACAGTATTGGACTTATGCCGCGTACACACGACCGGACTTTTCCAGGGACTAGGTCCGACGGTCTTTTCGACAGACTTTCGGCGGAGTTCCGACGGACTTTCCGAATGAACGGACTTGACCACACACAATCACACCAAAGATTCGAACATGATGACGTACGACTGGACCAGAATAAGGAAGTTCATAAGTTCATAGCCAGTAGCCAATAGCTGCCCTAGCGTTGGTTTTTGTCTGTCAGACTAGCATACACACGAACAGATTTCTCGGTCCGGAGGAGTTCCGGTGGAAAAGTTTAAAACATTTTCTATTTCTAAAGTCTGCCGGATTTTTGGCAAGCAAAGGTCTGATGGAGCCCACACACGATCGAATTGTCCGACTGACTCGTTCCGTCTGACCTTTGCTGTCAAAAAGTCTGGTCGTGTGTACGCGGCATAAGTGATTAAAAAAAAAAGTAGGTAACTACAATGCTGTTCCTGTCATCTCTACACATTCTAGAGAGAATATATAGAACATAAAGTCTAAATTCTGAAGTTTATTCTAAAGATAACTGCTTTTACGTGTTAGCCCCTGGGATGCCAAGCAACTTTGCCGATATAACCTCTTCTGCTTTTTCAGTTTGCGTTTTGAAAGCTGTCATCACAAGCCTAGAGCAGTGTAACCATTGCTCTATTTACATGCAAATTGTCTATGTCTGCACTTTAACTACAGACAAGGTGTGAGATCAAGCAAGGCCATGAATTATTCGTTATTTGTATCAACACACTCATGTAATTATATTAGGTCAGAAGTTACTAGAATCAGGTAGGTAGAAAATAGTAGAAACTTAACACAAAGAAAAATAAAACACTCTTTTGAGTTTGCTTGGAAAGTTAGGTCAGGTTTTTTTTTTTTTTTACGTTTTCTTTTTTTTTTTTTTTTTTTTATTGTTGTCTCTGACCATATGGGGAGGACTTCCTTCACTTGTCCCATTTAGGTCACATTGGACAGGATGTGAGTCTGAATCTCTGAGCAAGGATGAGGACATACAAACCTGTAGATAAATCCATCCAGCAGCTGACCCTAAGCCCACTGTGCAGGGGTGCATGGCTAACAGTAATATTGGGCCATAGCTCATAAAAGTTCAGCAATCCATCCTGAACCTCAGTTATTTATTGAGGTAACATGCATAACAAAAAAATTAAGGACCTTAAAAATTTGCTGAGGTTCAGGATGGAGTGCTAGCTTTTTTCTGTTTTTTGAGCAATAAAAACCAGATAGAGTGTTTAATCCTCCAGCACATTATTCAAAGGTAAATAAAAAGCTTTACGTAGACTACTTTAATTCAGTCCTCTCTTGTATTATGGATGAAAGTGACAACCTTGGGATCTAGTGACTTTAGAAGAAACCCTCTTTTGTAGTTTTGAGTCCTGTGATTTCTGGAAACAAAGTAAAAATGGAACTTCATGCCATGACTAAGGTATTAAATATAGCTTGTACTGAACTTCTATACGAACCCCACCACCCCTAATAACCACACCACAACAGATTGGAGTTAGTTGGACATAGCAGTCTTTTATTAACCAAAAACATAAATAACTGATCAACAACATAACAACATGAACACACAGTGCATAAAAGAATGGAGCCACCAGGTCCTAATAGGCATCAAAACAAAGACAGTACTTGCCTGTCACTTCTCAGGCCTTCAGATGCAAAGCCACCAACTCTGAGACAACTTGCAGATACATATTTCACCAACTGGAAGCTGTACCTCAGACGGGTTCCTACACTGTACCTTTTTGTGCCCATATGAACCTAAAAGAACCTTGCAACCCAATACCGCCACACAAACCTGATACATTAGGTTTGTGCGGACCTCCACACCCTCAGGGCCCTCTGAACACCATCTTGCAAACCAAGACACCACATTCTTTCATGTTGTTTATGCCAAATTCTGACCCTACCATCTGAATGTTGGTTCTGAACTAGAAACTCATCAGACCACTCAACGTTTTTCTAATCTTCTATTGTCCAATTTTGGTGAGCCTGTGTGAATTGTAGCCTCAGTTTCCTGTTCTTAGCTGACAGGAGTGGCACCCGGTGTGGTCTGCTGCTGCTGTAGCCCACCTGCTTCAAGGTTTGATGTGTTGTGCATTCAGAAATGGTATTCTGCATACCTTGGTTGTAATGAGTGGTTATTTGAGTTTCTGTTCCCTTTCTATCATCTCAAACCAGTCTGCCCTTTCTCCTCTGACCTCTGACATCAACCAGGAATTTTCCTCCACACAACTGCCGCTCACTGGATATTTTCTCTTTTTTTGGACCATTCTCTGTAAATCATAGTGATGGTTGTGCTTGAAAAGCCCAGTAGATCACCAGTTTTTGAAATGCGTAGATCAGCCCTTTTAAAGTGCTCTTTCTTCCCCATTTTGATGCTCGGTTTGAACTTCAGCAAGTTGTCTTCACCATGTCTAAATGCATTGAGTTGCTGCCATGTGATTGGCTGATTAGCAATTTGTGTTACCAAACAATTGAACAAGTGTACCTAATAAAGTGGCCAGTGAGTGTATGTTATCAGTAGTCAATATCACTGCCAGAAATGCAGATAAGATACATTTCTCTCTCTCACATAGTAGAGGAGTGAATCCTTAGAATAATGCATACAATATTTTAGTGAGCCTGTTGCTGTCTACAGAATGTCTTTCTTAATGGCCCTGATTTGCATTTAAAGTTTTTCTGTGCTGAGAAAGTACGGAGGCTGCCATTGCTGGCTTACCTTAAAAATGCCACCTCCTTTTCCCAAAGCTATATGGGACACATCATAGCTCCCAGAAGGCTGTGGGGCCATTCACAAAGCACATCATGGCTCACACATGTGCAGTGGGAGGCTGCAAGGAGTCACAGCTGGCTTCCCACACTAAATTTGGCGGTGTTGGGGATCAGAAGACTGGCAAAAAAACAGCCCGGGTGAGGATGGCACTGGATCCCTGGTGTGCATCTCCCCTTGCAGCTGCATTTTGGAAACAGGGTTGAGGACTTTTTTGCCACGTTTCCTGTAGGTACAGCAGCTCATTCAAATAAATGGGTTGCTGTAGCCACACAAATGCACCTATTCAAAAAGCAAAAGTATGAACCTAGCCAAAAACAAATCCGAGGTGCATTGCTTTTCAGAAGGTGGTATAGTAGTGGCTGCCAGGCATTCAGGAAGTGACCTCAGTGGGTGAGTTTGACAAGCAGTGGCACCTGTGAAACTCTGCAAGCTGAGTTAAAATTGCCATGGCTGCGAAGAAAGGATCGAACCCTATCCAGCTGTAATGTTAGAATTTAGGTGGATAGCTAAGAAGGCAAAACTGAGATTCAACCACCTGTTACTGCCTCCCCAATCACCCTTGGAAAGAGCCCATAGAGAGCCCTAGTTTTGGGGAATATAAAGAAGATGTTATACAGATTGTACTATCAAATTGCTACACGTGTGTCCATCTTTTAAAAATCTGTACATATTTTGTCTAATGTGAATAGCTTTTAGAATAAAATGGCATTGCAGGTTATAAATCACAAGGAAAATTCGAATGAGTGGCTGTGGATAAAACATAAGGTTTTCCTTTCCTATTGCTATAAGTCAGCCCAGCATTGCAGTAAAGTAAGCCTATCTCAAGGAGGAAAAAGAGCGCCCACCATGAAACCTTCTGTACAGGAGATGCATTAGAAACCGTTACGGATATTTTCCCACCAGCAGGCAGTTATTAACAATAACGTGCAAATCATGTTAACGTCAATTATAATGGGAATTAAAGTGTGAAGTTCCTTTTTAAATAATAGATATAATTACCATTTGATTTTCAGACCTAATACATCCAACGCGCTGCAGATTTAGTCAATAAATATTTCGCTCAAAGCTAACACTCCCATACAACGTGATAAATATTTAACACAAAATGGTTCTAATAAATACATTGAACACTCTCTGCTGCACATATAGCCATTAACACTGACATATATTCAATGAAGGCAGAGCAAGAATCCGCGGTAATTTACAGTTTCATTTTGGCTGTAATAGTGTCTCTTCTTATTCGTATCAGGATATTTCTCTCTCGCCCTCCTTGTTCTATAGAGAGGGCGCACAACGCACAAAGTCGTTTTCAGCAGCCTCTCTTCACACCCCTACAGCAGCTGAGAAGAGAAAGAGTGAAGATTCGGGAGCCGCTAATGAATGCACCAGCTGTGCGAGGAAATATCAGGCTTGGCCAGCCTCTGGGCTTTCATTTTTCCACTTGGATTGTCATCCTAGACAGGCTGGGAAGACTGCAGAAAACCGCGGAAAGTGCAGAGAAGAGCTCACAAGAAGCAGTGCTGGCAAAAATGGGATTACACTGGAACATTGATTCATTCCTGCTTGGAGAGCATCAGGTTCCCGATGGCACCACACAGATGTAGTGTAGTCACAGGGAAACACTGAACAAGCAGCTTGCTGGTAACCCTTACTGACAAGGTTCAAAGAGTGGCCAACTTTCCCTTCTTGCTGAAGGCAGCAGTATGGCTCACTAACCTCAGCGTTTTATTCATTCGGGTTGTTGAAATACTTTCCCTGTAGTGGCACTTATTTACTGCAGCAAATCATATCACATTCTTCGCACTGGTATATAGAAGAAATTCTGTGTTTATTTTTTTAGAAAAAATACTGGATGAGTTTCTGGACAATGTTCTCAGAGCGAACCTGTGGGAAGCGTAAAGTACTAAAGTTTCATATGCAACACACAGCTGAAAAAATAACCTGTCAGACCATATCTTTTCTTTTATGATCTGTCCCTGCCTCACATTCCACAGGCCTATGCTGACTTTCTGAAAGTCAGTATTTGCATAGCCATTGACCTGCCCGCCCATTTCCCATTTGCAGGCCTACTTTCAGGTTGCGCTATCACTGTGCACTGCACTCTGAAAGCTAAATGCTTTTACCTTATCCTAATGCCGTGTACACACGATCAGAATTTTGGTCGGAAAAAACTCTAAACTTTGATGGTTTTCCCAACGGAATTCCGACGGGATTTCGCTCAAGCTGTCTTGCATACACATGGTCACACCAAATTCCAACCGTGAAGAACGCGGTGACATACAACACGTACGACGGGACTAGAAAAAGGGAAGTTCAATAGCCAGTAACCAATAGCTTCCATCTTAAATGAATAAATAAAGTCGCGCTATGGACAAACAAATCTCCGCTGTGATAGGAATATGTGGTAAAATTAAAAGAAGGAAAAGAAATATGCTGGGTTAGAGCTGCCTGTGCCTGAAGCCCTCACTTCCTTGTTGGGGAGGAGAGGGAAATGAAATGTGAAATAAAAAAGGTATGGCGCTAAACCCTATCAGTGATAAAATAAATTAACTTATCAAGCCCTAGTGTTTGTTTTTTATATATAAAAAAGGGAAGAGAAAAGAAAAAACTGTTAGTGCTACCGTGCAAAGATATCCTAAAGCAATTTTGTCCAAAGCAAACTATGTGTAGATAATGTGTAAATAATGTGAAATCAACATTCACATTTCATTATACTAAAACAACAAATGAGTGTTAATTGTCCTGTGCGTATCAAGTTATTAAAAACATTCATTAAATGTGCAAAAAAGTGAAATTGTTATTAGTATTCGATGATATATTAGTTGAAAACAGATTGTGCAAACATGTGCAAAAAATTGTGCAAAAAGACAACTACAGATCAGAGCAACCAAGGATCAGAAATCATTCGACCAAAAAACCGCATAAAGGCGTTAAATGTGCAGATCAACAATGTTTTCAACCAATAATCGCATGAAGACGCTTCTGAGTCCAATATAAGTCCAAAATTAATATTTGGCTTGATAGTGCTGCCTCTTCGGATTATTGTTATAATGATTACAAAAAATCAATGGGGGGTATTTGATTCACTTGTGCAAATAGTGTGGACTTTCACTTAGAAAACTTCATCCCCGGTGCGCCACTCTGTGCTATGGTATATAAATGCTCTCACCAGAGTTAATGCCCTCGTGGGGCTAGATGAACCTTCACAATGTAAGCCACTGTGTCGCTCTCTGGCTGCTGCAGGTGCACTGGGTGAAGCAGAGTTAATGCCCTCGTGGGGCTAGATGAACCTTCACAATGTAAGCCACTGTGTCGCTCTCTGGCTGCTGCAGGTGCACTGGGTGAAGCTTCGTTGTTCCGTCCGTGTAATATCCAACGTTAATGTATAAGGAAAGACATATCCATAGTGTAATACGTTCTTAACCAAATCGTTCGTTTATTAAATTTAAAATCTACTCACATTTTGTATTAAAAGCATATGCGTATAGTAAAAACTCCGTTCGTCTCAAACGAGTGCACACAACGTGGCCACGCCCTACGCGTTTCGTCACTACGTCGTAGTGACGAAACGCGTAGGGCGTGGCCACGTTGTGTGCACTCGTTTGAGACGAACGGAGTTTTTACTATACGCATATGCTTTTAATACAAAATGTGAGTAGATTTTAAATTTAATAAACGAACGATTTGGTTAAGAACGTATTACACTATGGATATGTCTTTCCTTATACATTAACGTTGGATATTACACGGACGGAACAACGAAGCTTCACCCAGTGCACCTGCAGCAGCCAGAGAGCGACACAGTGGCTTACATTGTGAAGGTTCATCTAGCCCCACGAGGGCATTAACTCTGCTTCACCCAGTGCACCTGCAGCAGCCAGAGAGCGACACAGTGGCTTACATTGTGAAGGTTCATCTAGCCCCACGAGGGCATTAACTCTGGTGAGAGCATTTATATACCATAGCACAGAGTGGCGCACCGGGGATGAAGTTTTCTAAGTGAAAGTCCACACTATTTGCACAAGTGAATCAAATACCCCCCATTGATTTTTTGTAATCATTATAACAATAATCCGAAGAGGCAGCACTATCAAGCCAAATATTAATTTTGGACTTATATTGGACTCAGAAGCGTCTTCATGCGATTATTGGTTGAAAACATTGTTGATCTGCACATTTAACGCCTTTATGCGGTTTTTTGGTCGAATGATTTCTGATCCTTGGTTGCTCTGATCTGTAGTTGTCTTTTTGCACAATTTTTTGCACATGTTTGCACAATCTGTTTTCAACTAATATATCATCGAATACTAATAACAATTTCACTTTTTTGCACATTTAATGAATGTTTTTAATAACTTGATACGCACAGGACAATTAACACTCATTTGTTGTTTTAGTATAATGAAATGTGAATGTTGATTTCACATTATTTACACATTATCTACACATAGTTTGCTTTGGACAAAATTGCTTTAGGATATCTTTGCACGGTAGCACTAACAGTTTTTTCTTTTCTCTTCCCTTTTTTATATATAAAAAACAAACACTAGGGCTTGATAAGTTAATTTATTTTATCACTGATAGGGTTTAGCGCAATAGCTTCCATCTTGTAGTTGAATCTGAGCATGTGTGAGTTTTTGCGTGTTGGAATTGCATACACACGATCAGAATTTCCGAAAGTTTTTCCATCGGGAAAATTGAGAACATGCTCTCAAATTTTTGCTGCCGGGAATTCGGCTAGCTAAATTCCGATGGAGCATACACACATTTTCCGATGAAAAGCTCTCATCTGTCTTTTGCTGGCCGAAATTCCAATCATGTGTACGCAGCATAAGAAGTAAAACATGTACCTAGGATGTGCAATTTTATACTTAAAGTGTAAGTTCATTTTACAGAAAATCTGTAAGGTGAACTTACACTGGACCCCTTTCCTCACCCACCCCCCCCCCCCCCCCGATCTTGTTGACCTGGAGTTCCACGATCACTCGATGTGAGACATTGGGTCGTCGCTTTAACCGTCAGGGGATTTGTAATTCCCCCAGCTTTCTCTCCTCTTCTCGATGCTGACAGGAAGGGCTTGGTCAGGTTATGATTGGTCAGCGCCGTCCATGTGATGGTGCCGACCAATTAGAATGCCTCCTATCTATACATGCAGGAAGGTACGGATATGAGATTAAGCCGCTGGGTTTTCAAATCCCCAACCGGGGTCTCTCACAGCGGGACTTCAGGTCAGCGGGGCCAGAGGGGATGTGGAAGGTGGTCCAGTGTAAGTTCACCATACAGATTTTCTGTGAAGGTGATCTTACCCTTTTTTTTTTTTTTAAACAACAAACATGTCATACTTACGTGCTCTGTGCAATGGTTTTGCACAGAGCAGCCGCAATCCCCTTCTTCTCCAGTCCAGCACTCCTAGGTCCTCCTCCTTGACTGACCAGGGCCCCCAATAGCAAGCCGAGGGCACTGGTGCACACTCACTCCCGAGCCCCACTCTATGTGTTCATGAGACACAGAGAGCTAGGCTCAGCCCTGTCCCCGATTCACTCTGCTCATTGGAGGTGAGAAAGGAGCCAATGAGGAGAGAGAGAGACCAGGGACAGCTGAGGCTCCCATGCACAACTCGGGAGGGGGCTCAGGTAAATATAAGGGGCTGTGGGGGGAGCTGCACCCAGTGGGATTTTCACCTTCATGCATAGAATGCTAAAGGTAAAAAAACCTTCAGGCTTTACAACTACTAGCCATGTACATGTAGCCTAAGGCTTCATACACACAAGCGTATTAAAATTCTCCTAGCTACAATGGAGTCCTCTGCCAGAAGCTAGCAGACAAAACCTGCATAGAAAAAAAACACTAGTTTTGACCTGTAATGGCATTTGTTTACAGGCATATGGCATTTAAAAGCGTATGTGCGTAAACTCATTCTATTGGCTAGAATATTGATTTCTTCTAGCTGCTGGCCAATTACAAACATATGGGCCTAAATTATGCCAATGAGCTCCACTTTAAATGCTAGTTAGGGCAATATTTTATGCCCCTGAATGCTGTTTTTAAATACGAGTCTAAGCCCTTGTACACACGATCGGACATTCCGACAAAAAAATCCGTCTGATTTTTTCAGACGGATTGTGTCCGAAAATCCGATCGTTCAGAACGTGATGACGTTCGTGCCTTGCGACGGGACTACGTTGCGGCTAGTAGCCAATAGCTTTGGTGTCGTAATTTGATCTGAGCATGCGTGTCCGATTGGAAATCCTCTACAAACGATCGGACAAAGTCCGATCAGATCATGTTGTCAGAAAATTTTATAGCCCAGCTCTCAAACTTTGTCGGTCAGATATTCCGACAGAAACAGTCCGATGGAGCCCACACACGGTCGGATTATCTGACAACACGGTCCGATCGGACATTTTCCGTCGCAATATCCAACCATGTGTACAAGGGCTAAGCGTCACAATGTACCTGGACACATTGACTAAAATAGAGCTGCATTCAAGGACATAAAAAAAAAATAAGCGCTCCTATGATTTAGTTTACACTTGTGGTTGGGGGGGCAGGGGTAAAAACACACAGCTAAGCCATGTTTTCACATCTCTCTTAATAACTGCCCCCCCAGCTTCAAAGCAGCCTACAGGGAGTATACATGCCTCAATGGTTTTTAGGTCACTTCTGAAAAGTTTTCTTGATACCAAGAGAAAAAAGGTGACGGGGAGGTACTGTGTGAAAAGGGGGGGGGGCCTTGCCTTCCCTTTCCTTCCCTTCATTTAGCTCTCAGACCTTTCCTCACTGAGCTCTGAGTAACTTCAGCTCTCTGCCCCTTTTTTCTGACAGCTCAGACGGGCTTTATAAATTCTGGACTTTGAAAGGCTGTAGAGAAGAGAAGACTGCAGATAAACAGGTAAAACCTATGTAGGAGGATTTGTTTCACCCTTGTGCATCACCTCATGGCAGTCACTTAACTGGGTATATATAAGGGTTTACATTACAACCAGTTTAACTGGGAAATTTGTCAAGCCTGGTCAGATTTAGAAGCTGGGCAATACTGCTCCTTGCAAAGATTTGCTCTCACACCATGGAGCTAACGCCACATCGGCTTATTTTTGAGTGGAATGTCCCTCTACGTGATCTTTTAGAAAACTTGATATAAATGCAAAATAGACCACACTTTGGGAGTGGAAATCACTAGCTAACTTTAAAAAGTGAGACATAACAACAGCCTTATATATAGCTCAGAAGAAAATCCCAGGTTCCTGCTGCTTTTTCTGCAGAGGTGATAAAGGATTATATCTGTTTGTACAAGATAGGAAACTTTACAGAAAGTGTGGCAAATCTGAAGAATAATTATTTGCTTATTAGGTGTTAAACCTAATAATTAAATACAAAGCAGCCAAAGGTTCAAGTGTTGTATAATTTGGGATTATATTTAAAGGAAATCAGCTGGTCCAGTGAGAATTATTTAGTGCTTTAACTACAGTATTTAAAGATGTTGTTAAAGATGAAATTCATGAACTATTACTATTGTATGCTTTAGGCCGGCCATATACATCTCGATTCTTGGCTGGTTCAGCAGGAGCTGGCCGAGATATCAATTGTTAATGGGCAGGCTGAATGTACCAACCAGTCTGCTGGATTCTTTTATGATTATCGCTAGCAGCTGCTATAGCCGCTAGCAATAATCATAGTCTTCTCCTGATGAGATGGCTCCGCCCCCTGCCCCCCAGGAGAAGCAATTGCATGGCAGGAGGTATTCCCCTGTCAGCACTCTCTGTGTTCATGGGGGAATCGTGCAAATTTCTTTCATGCAAACCATGTTTGCAGCAAAGAAATTTGCACCATGTACGGCCTGCCTAAGCCTTGTACAAACTAGTATGTTTTTTGGGTTCAACCCAGCAGGGCTGAAAGAAAAAAAAACTGACAGCTCAGGAGGAGCCGCTGTACTAATTATCCGTTGTTAGTGCAGCAATCTCCCCTGCTATTCGATTGTGTTCTGACCCCCCCCCCCCCCCCCCGCCTGAACACTTTGGTCAGTACTTCCGGCCATTGTCAGAAGCCGGTCTACCCATCAGTGCTATCAGAAATCATATCTGCAACCTTCCAGGTCCTGTTCCGATTCTGTGAAAATGGCTTCTGCTCTGCTCATCGAGGGTTTGTTCAATTAGCACTGCCACCATTAACAGAATGCCTTGTATTTTTCCAATTAATAAAAGGCATTGTCTGATTGGATGAAGTTGAGAGGAGGGGACAATTACATTACAATCTCTCTATCATTGAATGCCTTGTATTGATTGAAAAAATATTCATTCTATGACAATCTATGGTGGCAGTGCTAAACAAGTGCTAAACACGCTGTGGTCAGTGTGCACAGGGGAAGCCATTCGCACAGAACACAAGTAGGTCCAGGAAGATATCACTGTAGTAGCACCAAATGGACATTTAACTCTAAAGTATAACTAAAGGCAAAACTTTGTTTTTTGGTTTTGGGAGGGATTAGAGCACCTGCTGGGTTTTATGTGTGTCCCCATCACCCTGTCTATTTTTCCTGTTTATTGGTATCACTATTAGTAGAAGAAAATCCACCATTTTTGGTTGGCATCTAAACACAAATGAAGGGGAAATTCTCAAATAGAGACACTAGTTTTGGTGCCCTGGTGACAACCAGGAATTTCCTCACCTTGGAGGGATTTACAATTGCTTTCTATTTTGTCTGTGGGACAGGACGTGAATGGCAATCTCCCCAATGGGACACAGAAAGAAAAAACCGACAGTGGTATAAATCTACCTTCCTTTCGCTATCCAAAATGAAAAATATGTTTTTCCTTTAGTTCTTTTTTTAAAACAGATGAGGACTAAGTGTGAAGAAACCGCCATGCATCTTGTTTAATGCACAGTGTATTCTTTTCAGTCTGTGAGCTAGTGTCACTAGTGTCAAAAATTGTAGAATAATTTACTGTGTGTGTGTATAATATATATATATATATATATATATATATATATATATATATATATATATATATATATATATATATATATATATACAGATCAGCCATAGCATTACGAACAGAAAAATTCTACGGGGTGGACATTGACCACCAAAATAAAGGAGCACACTAACAACCAATGTTAGGAGCACGCTGTCTAATGAACAGCAATGTAAGCAGACACGCTCAGTGGTGTATTTAGGTTTTGTGCTACCCTAGGCTTGACTAAACGTGTGCCCCCCTAAGTTATTTCACTAGCTCTGAGGGCCTTGGGGGTCAATGTATTCCCTTCATTTTCAGATATTTCTTCTCACTTCCTGTTTGGCTATGGGGCAGGAAATTATTGTAAATCTCTGTAATGGGACAGGGATGGCAAAATATACACTGACAGGGGCTATAACCCTCCCTTACTCTATCCAAAATTAAAAAAAAAAGTGTTGCCTATAGTTCTACTTTAAAGTTCTTCTCGAAGTTTCACCCAAACATACCCCGTGCTATATAATCTAGTCCGCTACTGCATAAACATCAACATCTACCTCCTATATACAGTAGATTACCAATAACTGATTTCTATGGTAAGTCACTATAATATACTATATAGCAACTCCTCTGCCAAAGGCAAATAAATAAGAAAATGTCCTAATATTTAACTGCCATATGCATCATTGCAAGCTCAAAAACCCTCAGGGGTTTCTAGTATATACAGTATATATATTAGAGTGTGATCATCCAAAGGTTTGCAGGAAAGTCTTACTATCTACCTCCTAAGTGTAGCTGACCATCTAAGTCTCCCTTGCATCTGCACCATCCCTACTACCCAGATTAAAAGCCTTGTGTCAGCTAGGTTGTTGTCCTACAATTTACACTCAACTGGTGTGGCTTTCCTTTCGGCCTTGGTACTTACAGCCTGCCTGGCTCCCTCCACGTGTCTCCACTGCACCTCTCCCAACATGGGATCTCCTCACACAGTGGAGAGCTCCTCCCCCTTCACTCCACTGGCCCGTACCTGTCAGCTGACTTTCTCCTCCAGACAGTTTCAACCTCCTGTCATGGCATCTGTCTCTCTGTAGATGAGAACTCAGATGAGAGGTCCGCTGTGCTTATAGGACAGTCAAAACTTGACCGTCTGCAAAACAACTCATTGGTTGGGGTCCGCCCAGGCCACCTACATATGCATGGACTGTCCTTCCCTGATGGCGGCCCTGCTGGTATTATCATGCCAGCAGCAGTGCAGCTGCTTTATGGGGATGCCAGACCGATTTGCCTCCCGAACCCAGTTCGCCCCATAAGACTGGCGCTGCACAAAAAAGGTAGTGCAAGCCGGCAGGGACACTTTTCGTGCTGTCCCTCTGGAAAGTGCTGCCCTAGGCCTGGCCCTTGTTGGCCTAGGCCAAGACACAGCATTGGTCACGCTGATCCCCAAATTAGGGGGGCACACTGACCAATAAAAACCATTATGCACACACCACTTAATACCAACAGTTAAGGTGGCACTCACAGCTAACTGCCTTATTGCTTACCAATGCACTTTGGAAGTTGTGATGTGCAATTGGTGTGCTGTATACTACAACGTTCGGATTGCTGGACTCTATATGTTGCATAGTCCTGGCCTCCTATCCTATACTCTGTGTGAATGAATGAATAAAATACTTGTATAGCGCACAATGCGAACTGAATCGCCTCTGTGTTGTAAATTACATGATTCTGACCGCTCTACTCTATACGTTATGTTGTAATTTACATATCCCTGACCTCAGTACAACTATATACAGTCTTGTATACTGCATACTCATGACTGGTGCACTCAGTACAATATATTGTACATCGCTTTGACTGTCTTGTTACACTTGATACACTATGTTGTAGATTTCATAATTCTAACCCTTGTCCCCTATATGCTATATTATATGTTAAATAATTATGACCAAAGTATTAATTGATTGTAATTCTTAAAGACTGATACAGACAGATTTGGCGAAAGTGTCTCTCATGCATTCAAAAAGTGGTGCATAATGCACCAAATTCATGTACCTGTCTAGACCTTGTCTGCACCAGTACAAGAAAATAAAATAAATTTGGGACTTTAGATGAGGCATGTTACTGCAAAGAATGATATATGGATTGTATGTATAATATATATATATATATAAGCCAAGCTGTCTGTGCTTCGTATAAGAAGTCAAAATGCTACGTGCTTTGTGGCTCTCATCCACTTATCAGGAGTATGATGCAAAAATTAACTATAAGTACAGAACAATTTAAAATATGAATATATATTAGTAAGAAATGCCCTTTGCAGGTAAGAAAAAAAATCTTAAAAAAAGGAGAAAACTAGAATCTAGTACTTATGAGTCAGCTCTAAAAGTGCAACCTAGCTAAGGATGGGAAGAGAAGGAGTCCCAGATATTGTGTCTGATCTGGGTATGAGGCACGAAAAACCCAATCCAGACCCATGGAAACTGCAAAGATGCAGGTTAGGATGTTACAGTGCAATCCAAGAGAGGTAGATAAACAATAAAACCACATGGATCTGCAAAAAAATATGTGAGTAGTGAAGGGGATAAGAAAAACAAAATGATTTAAGGTATAATGTGATAGTATTGTGATGGAAAATGAATGTTTTACCCACGCGTCCCCATTGGGGAACCATGGGGGATAAAAGAAAGGGAAAAGAATCCCACAGTAAAGTAATACATATCCCTAGATCCTGAGACACTGGAGATCTTCTATAGTATCTTTGTTCCCTGAATGGCTCGAGACTGTCAATGACATTATGTATATGGAAGAATTGATGGCAGAAAATCATAATACCTATGAGACGTTTAAAGGGTCTGGCTGGTTAATGTTCAAGGACTCTACCCAATTACATAACTTTTTCAAAGACTTTTGCTGATGATCACTGTCATGGTCCCATTCACCCACTGTTTTTTTTTTATATATTTTTTGCTGCTAGTAGGGATTTCCCCCTTTCAGCACAAGATCCACTGCCAACCCTTACTTACAAACCTTCATCATATTTTCTATTCCTGCTCTTTACACCCTCTTTTCTTTTCTCAATATCACTATTCTCTTTTTGTGAAGTTATCACCCAGAGATAAGCAGAGATACAGGGTATGTTTACTCATATTGGATTATTATGACTTACTTAATATTATGTAATTTCTCATGTATGTTGCTACAGTTTTTGCTGTCTTTATTGATTTACTCTCCCTGTGGTATTCAATTTCCCGTGAACTTTCTGATTTAAGCCATGTTTTCTGCACTTCCTATTTGCCAGATTATCTCACTCCCATCTTCCCTGCTGCCATCCATATTTTGCTACCACTAGTTATTGACCCTTGGCTTGTTTCTTGACTACTCTTTTGCCTGATCCCAACCTGCAACTACTTGTTACTGACATGTGGCTTGTTTACTGACTATGCTTCTGTTTGATCCTTACCTGCCTATCTGCTACTGGACCCCAGCTTGCTCATCTCCTGGTGGGGTGATCCTGAGGACCGCAGCAAAATGAATCTCCAACTTCAGAAGCTCTGGTGAACACTGGTTATTACTTAGACTGTGCACCTCAGGTGAGCCTGCATCATCTGCCAGGGTGATTGCCTGTGTACCTATCCTGCTGGTTGGTGGTAGTTCTGTTACTACTATAGCAACTGGCCTTCAAGCCTGACCCCTGATCGTGACACTACCTTTGTTATTCTTTGCATTATCCTTTATTAAAATCAATAAAAACATGTTTGTCTAAAAATGTATTCTTTTTTGCACACAGAATATATACAGATAGATGACAATTCATTTGATCCTACCTTTCAGCAGGACATTATTTCAACAGTTGAAAATTACTTAGCAAACTGCAACTGCAGAGACAATTGAGGGAACTCAATAAAGTTGCTGTGTAATTTTCTGGTGTTAATCTTGTTAATGTATTGCTCCAAATTCATGAAGCATTCGCAACACTTTTGGTTCTGACAGCGATTTGTATACAAATTCAGGTAGTTCCTAAATATGCCACTTTTACATTGTGGTGCAACAAATGCACCAAATTCAAAATAAAATACCACACTTTATATCTTATGAAGTTGGAGCTAATTAAGACCAACACTCTATTGGCATAAAGAGTGAAACTGATGGTATTTACAGCCAAGGCTGGCCGGGGGATCACTCTGCAATTCTCTATCACCAAAGAGGCACCGCACTCATGGTCCACCATTGGGAACCATACACGTAGGACAGCAGGAAGTCATCAGTGACTCCACTCATACACTTTTGGTGTGCAGTACTGATGTCCACCAGCAGGTGTCTCCTGGCAGTTTAGAATTGTCAGGAGAGCTTTCCCCTGCTGGTGTTATGTCATCTTTAGGTAGCAGTACTGGCATCCACCAGTGGATGGATCCTGGCAGTGTGGAACAGATATTATCTTCTGCAGGCAGGCATCACCCGAGCTTGATAGCAGGTAATAGTATAAATACCCGGCAAGTGCAAACACACCTTGCCCTGGTATTGTCCTTGTGCCCTGACCTGCATCCTGTTTACCTGTTATCCTGATCCTGAACCTGATCCCTGATTCCTGTATCCTGTACCAGTTTGTATCTGTTCCTGTATCCCTGGATCCTTTCCCTGCAGCCTGATCCCTTCCACCTTGTCCCTGTCTGTTTACTCCTGGCCCCCCATCTGCTGATCTCCTGTCTATGTTCCTGCCCTGGCTTGACTATTATTCTGGTATTGCCTTTTGCTATATATGCTGGTTGGTTTATTATCACTGTTTGGTTGTTTGTTTTTTTCACTCTGTTTTGTATTGGTGGTATATTCACATTTATATGCATTTATCTTAATAAACTTACTTACTTTTACCTATTTATGTTTGGTTCACTGTGTCACAGTCACACAGTTCTGGTCACATATGGTTTATGACATTGGCATTCATGGTTCCCACAATGAACTGTAGCTCTCCAGTGCCGGGACCACTCATGCAGCCCCAGACCACGACTGTAGGCAAGACACACACGCTTGACACCATCTGCACCAAATAATTTTATCTTGGTCTCATCAGACCACAGGACATGGTTCCAGTAATCCATGTTTTTAGTCAGCTTGTCTTCAGCAAACTGTTTGTGGGCTTTCTTGTGCATCATCTTTCGAAGAGGCTTCCTTCTGGGACAACAGGCATGCAGACCAATTTGCAGTGTGCCGCATATGGTCTAAGCACTTACAGGCTGACCCCTCACCCCTTCAACCTCTGCAGCAATGCTGGCAGTACTCATACGTGTATTTCCCAAAGACAACCTCTGGATTTGATGCTGAGCATGTGCACTCAACCTCTTTGGTCAACCATGATGAGGGCTGTTCTGAGTGGAACTCGTCCTGTTAAACCGCTGTATGGTCTTGGCCACCGTGCTGCAGCTCAGTTTCAGGGTCTTGGCACTCCTCTTATAGCCTAGGCCATCTTCATGTAGAACAACAATTCTTTTTTTCGGATCCTAAGAGAGTTCTTTGCCATGAGGTGCCATGTTGAACTTCCAGTGACCAGTATGAGAGCGTGAGAGAGCGAAACACCAAATTTAACACACCTGCTCCCCATTCACACCTGAGACTTTGTAACACTAACGAGTCACATGACACCGGGGAGGGAAAATGGCTAATTGGGCCCTATTTGGACATTTTCACTTAGGGGTGTGCTCACTTTTGTTGCACGCGGTTTCGATATGAATGGCTATGTGTTGAGTTATTTTGAGGGTGCAGCAAATTTACACTGTTAGCCCTTGTATACACGGTAGGAAATTCAGACGGAAAATGTCTGATCAGACCGTGTTGTCAGATAATCTGACCGTGTGTGGGCTCCATCAGACTTTTTCCATCGGAATGTCCGACCAACAAAGTTTGAGAGCTGGATATAAAATTCTCTGACAACATGATCCGATCGGACCTTGTCTGATGGTTTGTAGAGAATTCCGATCGGACAAAGTGCCACGCATGCTCAGATCAAATTACGAGACCAAAGCTATTGGCTACTAGCCTGAACGTAGTCCCGCCGTAACGAATGAACGTCACCATGTTCTGAACGATCGGATTTTCTTTGTCCTACCGTGTGTATGCAACACCAGTTTCGGACAAAATCCATCGGAAAAAATCCGACGGATTTTGTTGTCGGAATGTCCAACCGTGTGTACAAGGGCTTATACAAGTTGTACACTCACTACTTTACATTGTAGCAAAGTGTCATTTCTTCAGTGTTGTCACATGAAAAGATATAATAAAATATTTACAAAAATGTGAGGGGTGTACTCACTTTTGTGAGATACTGTAGATAGATAGAAAGCTATAATAAAAATTATTACAACAGTGAAAAATAGATAAGTATTTACTATAAGAAACTATGTGTTACAAGCTCGACTGAAGCCATAAATTCTTTATACAATCTTTATGGGAATTCCATGTAAAAACAAACTATTCCGAAAAGTCACTGACATACTAGATGATTTTCCTTTTGGGAACTGCTAGAGTTAATATATTCAAACTGCACAGCTAGAATATTCCTCTGGCTGACTGGGAAGAATTCTTAACAGAAACCTGACATAGGAAAAATATGAAAGCTGCCATTGCTGACCTTATTCTGAGTAAAAAGTATTCATATCCCTCAGGTAGTCTGTAAAAAACATGTATGTAACAGTACCCGTGGAAAAAAAATCAGTCTCTCTAAAATTAGATTATATATCAACGATGGTCGGTCACACTCAAGTAAGGGGGAAATAAGCATTCCAAATCTACCAACAATTTGATAATTCACTTTCACTGCTTTTATGTCACTAAATATTACAATTGAAATTAAATTGTTTGATTACTAGGGATGATTCAAACTTGGGTTTGCTTTGAGAATGGTTCAACAAAACTTCAAAAAAGGTGAACGTTGGATGCGGTCTAGCGTGATACGTCACTTCTGCCCATAGTGGTACGCAACTCGGCGCCCCAGCTTCCACTTTTATTTTCTCTTTTCAATTGGATTTTAAAGGGATTGTAAAGTTAATTTTTTTTTTTTTTCCATAAAATATTTATTTATTTTCAAAGAAAGAGGTATAACAGGCAAGACTTGATGTACAAAATAAGAAAAGTACAAGTTGGTATCACAGACAAAAACAATGGCATAGATAAAACATGTGAACCGTCAAACCGGGCAAGGTTTCATAGTGGAGAGCAGAGGTGAGTCCTACCCAGCATCCCCTATTAAAACTAAACACGATGTTATGTCCCCTACGTCTCCACTCCTTTCCTTTTCCTCACCACGAATGCAAGCACAGGAAGCGGTAAGGGGTCGCAGTTCAGTTACAACATTGCTCAACACGGGGATATTCAGTCTCCCATGGCATTCGGTCCAAAACCCCAAGGTGTAGTGGAGTGAAGTGGAGAGAGGGTGGTAAAACTGTAGCCAGGAGAGAGGCGCAGGGGGCTGGGGAGGGGTTCACATAGTCAGAGGCGATTCAGTTCGCATTGTGCGCTATATAAGTATTTCATTCATTCATTCATTCAGTGGGAAGTCGTCAACCGTTCTTGGGATGGGTGTCTGCGTCAAAAGTCTAATCCCCATACAGGGGGGTAGTCAAGTCAAAAGAAAGAAGGAAAGAAAGAAAGAACAGGTATGAAAGGGAGGACAAAAAAGAAGGGGATGGGGGGATAGGGAGTTGGAGCCCCGGTTGGGGAGGAGGGATTACTCTCCGGGCTCCCCCATGTGTCCGTGTGCAGAATGAGGGGGAAAGACGATAAAGCGGGCTGGCCTACGCATCCCGGGACCGCGCGATCGGTGTGATTCAAGGCAGATGGGGTTACCCAATTTAGACAAGCGGTCGTTTTTTTTTTAAAATAACAAACATGTTATACTTACCTCCACTGTGCAGCTCGTTTTGCACAGAGTGGCCCCGACCCTGCTCTTCTGGGGTCCCTCGGCGGCTGTCTTTGCTTCCTCCCGCAGGTACTTCTCACGTTCATGAGAGCTCCCTCTCGCATGGTGAGAAGCATCTGCGGGCGCACTCCCGTGATACAGCCGGCGGCTATAGCCGCTTGCTGTATCACACGCCCCGCCCCCCGGCGCTCCGCGTCAGTGGATGTGATTGACAGCAGCGCGAGCCAATGGCTGCGCTGCTTTCCATCCATCCACTCCAGCCAATCAGCGGCCAGGCTGAGTGGTGAAGAAGGACTTTCAAGGCGTCAGGTAAGTAAAACGGGGTGGCTCGGGGCGCAGGCACTGTCAGATGTTTTTTCACCTTAATGCATAGAATGTCACACATACACACATTTGCGCAGGTAGGAGAATAAACTTTGTTTTATTCTCTCAATTTTAAAAAACTCCTCGGTGCTTGATCTCGACTGACAGGATGTTAGAAGAGTTCCTCCAGTGGTCCTTCTAGCTTATTGCTGCTGCTGCTAGAGAGGAGAGAGCACAATGCGTATGCATGGTGTTTGAACAAGCTGGAGTGACCGCTGGGGGGGGCGCATGTCTAACCCCCAGCCTGAGCATTGAGATGTTTTTGATGATAGGCTGTGTACTGTCTACACATATGGAAGGGTAAAAGGGGCACCATTTTTACTAGCTGAGTAGTAGTGTTTAATGTGCTAGGGATCCCAGAATGCATTGGGGTTTTGTGGGATAAAAGAAGGAAAGGCAAACTAACCCTTTAAGCTAGACTGGTGTAGCAAAGTAGAGAAACTGACTGGGAAAAAAAATTACAAGAAGTAGAAGGCAGAAGCCAATTAAAGACAGGAAACTAAGGGCAACCAGGAGGTTAAAGGTGACAATGACTAAAAGGCAGACTAATTTGCAAAAAAAAAAAAAAGGAAATAGATGCAAGGTTCATAAGATAGTCAGCAATAATAGCAGCCAAAGATAACCATAAAATTAACAGGGGTGAAGAAGAGGCGTGAGGTCCTGAAGCAGTATTAAACCCAAAGACAAAAAGTTATATATTAAAGCTTACGAGTCATTAAATGTTGTGGCAGCATCATTCATTCATTTTTTGGGCTTTTTTCCCCTCTGATTTCATTTGGCGATCTGACCAGTAACACACCTCCTGTATTAGATTACCCCCAGTCTAGATGAAGGAGCACAGGGGAACATTTGGACAACAGCATTATCAGTCTAGGGGGTGGAGAGTGTTAGGCCGCGTACACACGGGCGGATTATCTGCCCAACTAAGTTCGTCAGACAATCCGACAGACAGTCCGTTCAACTTTTGAATGAACGGACTTGACCACACACGATGAACAGACAGTCCGCTGAAAACTTGCGCGATGACGTGTACAGCACGTACGACGGGACTAGAAAAACGACGTCCAATACACTGCAATGCAACCTTCGGCCGTGTAAATCCTTTCTGAGCATGCGCCATACTTAGTCCGTCCAACTTGCCTACACACGAGCGGACTGTCCGCTGAAACCAAGTTTGGACGGACAAAACCAAGTTTGGACGGACAAAATTACGGAAATTCCGAAAGACTAAGTCCGTCAGACTGTCCGCTGAAAAAGTCCGCTGAAGCCCACACACGAGCGGATTGTCCGCTGAAACACAGTTCAGCGGACTAAGTTGGACAGACAATCCGCCCGTGTGTACGCGGCCTTATATGCACTAGCAGA
Organism: Lithobates pipiens; assembly: GCF_037356315.1. Classification (NCBI taxonomy): domain Eukaryota; kingdom Metazoa; phylum Chordata; class Amphibia; order Anura; family Ranidae; genus Lithobates; species Lithobates pipiens. Next base: position 156,002,920 of record NW_027507784.1, read on the forward strand.
TTTAAATACACTAACATATTGAAGCAAAACTCCAAGTAATACTTTATAAGGTGGATAAAGGTTTTACATAAATAAAAACTGATCATTGAAAGCACAAATGCCAGTGTTGAATGGTTTTTCTCATCCCTGTAACTGATACATCTGCAAAAGAGCTTGTTCTTTAAATAATCAACAGGCTTATGCAAGAAGTTCCAGTTAATAAATTGTACAAAAAAATGTAATCCCACAAACGATCGTACAATTTTTTTTTAACCATTAACGATTATACTTTTGTAGTCAATATCTACTACATACCCAACAAATACTAAGGGAACTATAATGGAATACTTTTGTTCTTTCTCATATAAACAAACAATTTTCTACATGTTCATATGATGGTTGCCCGTTGAATATCAATGTAGCATTACTGCGCATGAGAAGAAAATGAAGAAGACCCAGAAATATATGAGAAGTATTACGTGTTTTGTAACTATGACTGAAAAATCTATCTTCCACTGAATTTTTTATTTTTTCTGGATATGTCAATAAATTTGTAAGAATGTCTTTAGGTTATAAAAAGGCTGCACATATGAAAAAAAAACATAAAATATATATAAAATGTAATAAATTTTAATTATAATGAAATAGTTCACTTCCGCAAATAATCCAATCCTCCAAACTTTAGACTGCTTTCACACTGCTCTGTGAAGTGACTCAAAATCCACCAGTACTGGTTGCTCATAAGGGGCGCAGGAGCGCCATACCCTTATTCCTTACTCCCAGCCCCTAATCTCCATGCAGGGTGCCGGATTTCAATGGGGTTTTTTTAAGCACATGATTAGAGCCCAAGGCTCTGATTGGCTTCAAAAAGGGTGCGCTCAGAGCGCTTGTGCGACAATAGCAAATTAATATTCGCTAATGTCTTCCTGCTTCTCCTCCCAGCCAATCAGGAAGCAGATCCTGAGACCCGATTGACTGGGAGTTCTAAGACCCGATTGGCTGGGAGTCCTAAAACCCAATTGGCCAGGAGGAGAAGCAACCGCTGGGACTCGGGAGGAGATGCAGGGGGGAAGCTGCCACGACCTGGATGAGGTAAGTGCGGGGCTGGTGAGTGGCCTGGCAGATGATGGGCGAGTGAAGCGGCGATCGATAGAGCGAAGGTGGGTGGGGTTTGTGAGGGGGCCAGGTTTGTTTGCCGCCCCCCTCCCCCCAAAAAAATATTGAGCACCATCCGCCACTGAAAACCACATTAATAAACTGCGGGTGGATTTTTATGCGTTTTTGCTTTGTTTTTGATGCATTTTCTGTTTATTTTTTAAATGTGGTCATGCATCTTGGTCTTGCATGCGTCTTGGACTTGGTCATTCAATTTTCTTCTGCTTTTGTCAAGGTAAAAACAGAAGAAAAACTGATCAGTGTGAAAGGGCCCTTAAGCCACATACACATGGGCCGAATATCAGGCGGCAGGGCCAAAAAATGTCTGCCGATCGGTATCTGATCAGTGCTCTCAGCCAATGGTGTTCTGGCAGAGGGGTCATCCCCCTGTCAGAACACAATAGCTCATTTGGATAGTTGGTACAAAGGCTCCTCCCCAACTTCAGTTTTTTTCCATACAGCTAGTTGGGTTGAACAAAAAAAAATAACTGCTGTGTACCAGGCTTTAGTCACAATCAAAAAGCTGCTGTTATTCACTGCTACAAACAAATCCAAGCTCAATGAGCCTTCAAACCCTTTGTACTGATTAAGAGGGCATGGCTAAAGGGTCACACACACTACATCACCTCAACCTGTATGGTGGCACATCAACAACTTACATTCGCCTAAAGCAGAAATTTACTGTCGGATGTTCGATATTTATCAAATGGGTAGGTGGAAGGTGTCGATTTGAAACAACGTACATATATTGGTAGAACATCGGTGAACGATCATTCAATTTTCTAATCATATATTGCCCACAGTACTGGCCAAATCAGCAGATGAATCTAGAAAAAAGAAAGCCTAAAAAAAGTAAACAAATGCAGCCATCACATCTTGGTAAGCTGCAATATAATGGAGGTGGGGCATAAAATGTCCCCGCCCCCACATATGGGACAGTGCATTTAAACATTTAAAGTTAAACTATCAGTTAGGTACTTACCTGTGATTGGTGTTTGAAATGTTACATGCTGTGTTTGATGGTTTTGACACGAGCTGATCCCTATAAGACCCCTTTCAGAATGAAGGCAGTTTTCAGGCGTTTTAGCACTAGAAATAGTGCCTGTAAAGCCCCTAAAAACTGCCTCTCATGCACCCCAGTGTAAAAGCCCAAGGGCTTTCACACTGGGGTGGTACACTTGCGGGACGTTACAAAAAGCCCTGCAAGCATTATCTTTGCTGTGTATAGCGCTCCTACAACACCCCCGTCCACTGGAATGCACGGGCAGCACGAGCGCTTTTAACCCCTTCTTCGGCCGCTAGCAGGGGTTAAAAGCACCCCACTAGCGGCCCAAAAACACCACTAAACTGGCGGTAAACGAGCGGCACTTTACCATCAATGCGCCTGCGGCCACAGTGTGGAAGAGGCCTTAAAGAAGAAGAATGCATCACTACAGATGCAGTCAGTGGGGATCTGAAGAGAAAAGCACATTCCGTCCTCCCACCCATGTCACGGCTCATGTGATAAGGTCTTGTCTTTTCATAAGAAAGGGGACTTTAAGTTGTAATGTTTATTAGCTCGAGCTTCAAAAGCTGAGTAAAATATGTTGTTGGTAAAATTTTAAGATTGGTAGTACAGTATATGTTGTTAAAATTTAATTAATACCTTTAATAAAGGGCCGCGGCCTATTGTATCCACAGATTTTTGAGTCCAGGGTTATAATTTTACTATTATATGTGTGTTCTGCCTACTTTTCCATAAATGAAATGGTTGCTTTTCATTTAATACTGTTAAATTAAAACAAAAAATGTAATTAAATAAAACTGACAATGTTCATCTGAGTAAAATACATGAGCAGTGATTATTAGAAAACAGAATTTTGCAGAAGACTTTGCTAGATGATCAATCCCTAGCAAAGGACAGAAGACAGACTCTAGGTATGTGGATAGAGAGATTCGGGAGTTCCCATAGCCCTGTGACTAGGCAAATGTCTAAATTGAGATGAGACAGAACCTTACAGTAAGATTTTAGCAATAGCAAACTCCACGTGATATAATCATATGTGCTAGAAGAGTAATTTATGTAAAAATGTTCCCATGGTAGACAGTTCAACACCAAAAACTATTCAGCAGCAAAAGGCATCCTTAAAATTTCATCAGCTTGTGGAAATGATTTCTAAAAAGGCAGATGCGAGGATTTACACATCTAGGTTCTGCTTTCTACACTGCATAAAGGTATTCCCTTTAGTGATTATAACACATTCTCGCCCCCTACAATACTGATATCTCTGCGCATGCAGATAATTACTGCAAAGCCTAGATAGCTGCCCAGGGATACATTGGGTATTCCATCTTATTACTAATAAAATGACCTTCAATGGTATTCCTATCGCTTAAAAACACTACACCCACAGCTACAATTTCCATCATAACCCACAGTCTATTTCCAAAAGAATCTATTTCCTACAAAAGGAAATGAGTCTCAGGAAACACATTAGAAGCTGCTGAGGTATAAATTGGCTTCAAGAGAGTGATCAAAAGACCAAGCAGGAAGCCTTGCACAGGGGAAATGACACAGGGATTTGCCATATAGTTTTGGCTATTATGGCAAGCAACATATTTGGTGCTACTTGTGCACCTCCCATCCTGTTTTTCAAAGGTTTGTTGTCCTGGCCTTCATGGATGGCTGGGATGGTTTGGACCACACATCTCAGCAGAGAACAAGAAGAAAAGAAAACCTAAAAGACAGAAGGGGACACAGGACGTGATTAGAAAATCATTACATTAGTATGGATTGCCTGGTGTGTCTCTGAAGACTAAATTCTTAGACATATTGGCTTTCACCAGCAGTTTCACAAGGGACCCATGTATCCAGCTCTACTTTGTCTTTTTTCCTTTTAATCTGATACCCTCTTATTCAGGAAGTCTAATATTCCCAGAAATAATTAGCCCCCTTTTTTAATAGGTCTTATTAATCATTTTGAAGACAAAGGCATCAGTCCTGAGAGCTAAGCCCCTTGACATTAGAGTGGTGTTACCACAATTAAGATGTGATAATAATGATCATTTTACATTTGTCAAAATAAATTATTCCCATAGTGTGACTGATTTGGTGAATCATGCTTTTGGTAATCATGCTTTTGTTCCTGTGATTATACAAGTATAGCATATACCTGTCTTATGTCACAATAAAAAAATGGGTGTAATTATTTAACAGGGTAGTATACCATGTATTTATTATATATGTCTTTTTTTAGTATTGTTTATTGTGCTATTGTTCAAACCATAACTTTTACCCTTGTTTTGTTCCGGTCTCCTCCTTCTATAGGTCATATTAAAGAAGTCCTCTGCTTTAAGATAAAATGTGTAAATCTGCTTGAGATAACAGACTTCAAAAACAGAGAGGTCACCACTGTTTTCAGTAGATTAAAGTGATTAAGGTTGTATTTAAAAAAAAAAAAAAAATCAACATGTTATACTTACCTGCTCTGAGCAATAGTTTTGCACAGAGCAGCCCTAGTCCTCTTCTTTTTGTGTCCTCCACCAGTGATCCTGGCTTCTCCCCTCTGCTGAGTGTCCCCATAGCAGCTCTCAAGCTCTGCTCCTGTGAATGGATAATGTCGGCCCTGCCTCCGCTCTCTCCCCATTAGTTCACTAGCTGTGAATTACAGCAGCAGGAGCCAATGGCTCCCGCTGCTTTGTGAGCCAATGAGGAGAGAAAGACCCGGAAGAGCCGCTTCTCTCATGCACATTGCTGGATCGAGGTGAGGCTCAGGTAAGTATAAGGGGGTGCTGGGGGGAGCTGCACCCAGATTTTTTTTTTTACCTTGATGCATAGCATGGGCTAGAGTTAAAATCCTTCTGCCTTTAGAACCACTTTAATTCTGTTTGCTCATGTGCTTGAACATAATGACTAGTAGATTAGTTAGCAACCACAATTATAGGGTTTTTTATTAATGATTATTTATTTATATTTTATTTATTTATATCAAAAGGTCAACAGAGGGCTTGAAGGGAACATTGGACAAAAAGATTTTGCTATATTTTGTGTCTAAAATTTTTAGTTTGGTCATTTATCATCTTTTGATCTTTCCCCATTTTAAATTGTTTCTATGGTAATTTGAAAACTGTCCCCCACATTGTACTAACTGTATGTTTCGGTGTTATGGAAAGTTGAGCAACCTGTTTTTGTACAGTCTTTTTTCTGTATTACCTGCAATCCATAAATAAAGAATTAAAAAAAAAATGGTTTCTAAGGCCACCTGTACATCTGCTAGAGCTATCAGTACCGGGACTGCATCTTTTGATAAATGCCTTTTTTAGACCCCCATGTGTAGTCATAGATGGAGTATCTGTGCCAGCCAGACTGCAAAACTACCCCTGGTAAAAATTCTACATCAGGTCTTACACAAAAAACCTGCCTGCTCTAAATAATAAAATTTTGCGCAAATTTCCACTTGAGCTATTGAACTCAGTAACACCAAACTTGTTACAGCAAAGATATAAAGGCACAGCATGGAAAATGCAAAAATAAGCCCAAATACTGTATCTATCTATTGTCTCAAAAGGAGTACGCAGAATATTAATAGAAACCACTTCAATATCGTGCCATACCTGAAAGATGGCTACAGTCTGGCTCTCACATTTGGTAGCGTGTACATGGATGTCCTTCCAGAACATGCCTCCTGCTCGCCCACTGCGACATGCCTTGTGCACCCTCTGTGATTGCTGTGATCGAGGTAAAGAGACAGCCACAGTGGCCCTTTACCATGTGATCAGCTGTGTCACAAGGAGAGCCAGTAACCGGCAAGTATGACAGGGGACATTTACACAGACAATCAGGGCACTTATCAGTGCAGCCCCAACAGCGCCAATCAGTGCCCATTGGTGCAGCCTATCAGTGCAGCTTATTAGTGTCCATTAGTGCCACCTATTAGTGCCCATCTGTGCTGCCTAACAGTGCCAATTATCAGTGCCCATCAGTATCGCCTCATCAGTGAAGCCTCATCAGTGCCTCCCCATCAGTGCCCTCCAGTGCCCATCAGTGTTGTATTAACAGTGACCATCACTGCCCATCACTGCATCCTCATCAGTGCACATGAGTGCAGGCTCATCAGTGCACATCAGTGCAGCCTCCGCGCACATCGGTGAAAAAAAAAAATTATTTCCACAATTTTATAACAAAAACAAAGAAAAACTTTTTTTCCTCAAAATATTTGTGTTTCTGGCATTTGTTTAGCAACAAATAAAAATGCAGTAATGAATAAATACCAGCAAAAGAAAGCTCTATTTGTGTGAAAAAAAATTATAAAAATTTAAAATTCAAAGTGCAACAGCACTGAAAGCTGAAAATTGGCCTGGGGAGGAAGGTGGTGAAAGTGTCCTGTATTAACCACTTCAGCCCTGGACCATTTTGCTGGCCAAAGACCAGAGCACGTTTTGCGATTCGGCACTGCGTCGCTTTAACTGACAATTGCGCGGTTGTGAAACGTGGCTCACAAACAAAATTGATGTCCTTTTTTTCCCACAAATAGAGCTTTAGTTTGTTGGTATTTGATTACTCCTGCGGTTTTTATTTTTTGGGCTATAAACAAAAAAAGAGCGACAATTTTGAAAAAAAAATAAATTATTATTATACATTTCGTATAATAAATATCCCCCAAAAACATATAAAAAAAATGTTTTTCCTCAGTTTAGGCCAATACGTATTCTTCTACATATTTTTGGTAAAAAAAAAAAAAAACGCAATAAGCGTTTTTGCGCAAAAGTTATAGCGTTAAAAATAGGGGATAGTTTTATGGCATTTTTATTAATAATTGTTTTTTACTAGTAATGACGGCGATCAGCGATTTTTATCGTGACTGTGACATTATGGCGGACACATCGGACATTTGTGACACATTTTTGGGACCATTGTCATTTATACAGCAATCAGTGCTATACAAATGCACTGACTCCTGTGTAAAGCACACTGGCAGTGAAGGGGTTAACCACTGGGGGCAGTGTAAAGGTTAAGTGTGCCCTGGAGAGAGTTTCTAACTGGGGGGGCGTGGCTGTGTGTGACATGTCCCTGATCTCTGCTCCCGATGAGAGGTAGCAGAGATCAGTGACACTGTCACTAGGCAGAATGGGGAGATGCTTGTTTACATTAGCATCTCCCCATTCTTCCTCCCCGTGAGATGATCGTGGGTATCCCCGCGGCGATCAAGTCCACAGGACCCGCGATCCAACTCATAGAGATCCCGGCCGGCATGCGTCGCCGGTGGCGCACACGCGATGGCACGGCGGCAAATTTAAAGGGAAGTACCTGTACGCCCATTTGCCTGTCCATGTCATTCTGCCGACATACATCGGCGCGCACCAGTCGGAAAGTGGTTAAAGTGGTTAATAGGCAGTAGGGATGAGCTTCGTGTTCGAGTCGAACATATGTTCGACTCGAACATCTGAGGTTCGCCCGTTCTGCGAATTCCGAACGTTATGGGCCGTTCGCGCCAAATTCGTGTGGCGTTCACGTCCCACAATGCACTGTAATGGCGGAGTGCATTGCTGGCTCATGATTGGCCAAGCATGCACTGTGACCCAGCATGCTTGGCCAATCACAGCACCGGCAGCGAGGAGAGCCATGATTGGCCACAGGCAGGATGCCTGTGGCCAATCATAGCTCAGGCTGTGTAGTACACGCCCCACACTATATAAGGCAGCCAGCGCGATATATCTATCTTTTATAATAGAGCTTGCAGTCAGTGTTAGGAGATTGTGCGTGCTGTCTGGGTGCTCTGAACCCAGTATACACCGCTATATCCACATATATAGCTAACTATCTTGCTCGTTTTAAATAGAGCTTGCAGTCAGCGTTAGGAGATTGTGCGTGCTGTCTGCGTGCTCTGAACCCAGTGTACACTGCTATATCCACCTATATAGCTAACTATCTTGCTCGTTTTAAATAGAGCTTGCAGTCAGCGTTAGGAGATTGTGCGTGCTCTGAACCCAGTATACACCGCTATATCCACCTATATAGCTAACTATCTTGCTCGTTTTAAATAGAGCTTGCAGTCAGCGCTAGGAGATTGTGCGTGCTGTCTGCATGCTCTGAACCCAGTATAGACCGCTATATCCACCTATATAGCTAACTATCTTGCTCGTTTTAAATAGAGCTTGCAGTCAGTGGTAGGAGATTGTGCGTGCTGTCTGCGTGCTCTGAACGCAGTATACACCGCTATATCCACCTGTATAGCTAACTATCTTGTTCGTTTTAAATAGAGCTTGCAGTCAGCGTTAGGAGATTGTGCGTGCTGTCTGCATGCTCTGAACCCAGTATACACCGCTATTCCACCTATATAGCTAACTATCTTGCTCGTTTTAAATAGAGCTTGCAGTCAGCGGTAGGAGATTGTGCGTGCTGTCTGCGTGCTCTGAACGCAGTATACACCGCTATTCCACCTATATAGCTAACTATCTTGCTCGTTTTAAATAGAGCTTGCAGTCAGCGGTAGGAGATTGTGCTTGCTGGCTGCGTGCTCTGATCTCTGAGGACTTCCAGAGAGGTGGAGAAAGAGAGGGAGCTGATGACTTCAGTCAGCCCAGGCCAGGTGCCTGTTTCTCAGCCTAATGAAGGACGTGGAGCCCCTAAGCTCCTGGAGCTCGTCAAGGAGGAGAGGTTGTTTTTGGAGAACCAGCTGGATCTTGCAGATTGGTCTCTGAGACAGCCAGGAGAGGATGTGGAGAAATCTGCAGACAGAAGAAAGAAAGCTAAAAGCTTAATTGTAAAGGCTTCCCGCAGCTACTGCGAGAAAATGAAGGTCCTGGCGGAGCTAAGGAACCGGAGAGACAGATCAGGCGTTGTAAAGAGACAGGAGTATAAGACGGTGATAGACGGATTGAAGAAGCAGTGCAACATATTAGGTGTGCTGTTATCCAACCTGATTGACAGTGCTTCTGGTGAGAAAGACTTTCTATCTAACGTGGACAAAGCGATGAGAATTGCGTGTGACGAGGGGACCCAGGCAGGGAGACGCCGTAGACTGTATCCAGCCCCGAACACAACGCAGGAGGAGGAAATGGCGGGTCCCTCTGTGGAAGCCAGCCATGAAGAAAAGGAAAGTGCGGTGGAAAGAAAGGTGGCCAGTGACAACCAGAGGGAAAGACTGTGGTGGAAAGAAAGCCAGCGGTGTGTAAAGAAACAGTTTTGGAGAGAGAGAGTGCTGTGAAGGCTGAAAATGTGAAGAGCATTCCTGGTGAAAAGACTGCTAGCCCTGCTAACTCCACTAATCCTGCAGAGGGGTCAGGTAAGCCTAAGGGTTGCCAGCCTATGAATGAGGCTGTGTCCCCAGAGGGCAGGTTAGACCCCGGTGAAGTGGGAAGGAGGCAGCAAAAGGACATTAAAGACAGGAGTGTTGTTAAGAAGATACCAGTGGTGCAGCTTGCTAGGATAGTAAGCAAAGGAAAAATGGACTTACCTGTACAGTCCCCAGTGATCCCAGCCGGTGGTTGCAAGCAGGGCACGCCGTCAGTTGCGTTGTCGGCTGCCACTGCTGCAAGCCGGTCTCAGGGTAAGGGGACTAGGGTATATGAGAGTCAAGCCAGCTTGGCTGCCGCTGTGGGCAGCGGTGCAGTGTCGGCCGGCGGCATGGCATCTGACAGTTCGGGAATGGCGGCCGTGAATAAGAGAACGCCGTCTTCCCGCGGGAGGAGGGGTGGTGCTACTGGCCGCGAGGCCAATAGTAGCGCGGGAAGGGGTGATGACGCACTTCCGGTGCGCGAGCTGGTTCATGGCGAGAATAGCCCGCGGCCTGAAGTGACGGTGGCGGGTCCGGAAGTTGACCCCGAGGGTCGTTTTCAAAGGACTTCCGGTCTGCTTTCTGGTCAAGAGAGTGTAAACAGTAACAGTAACAGTAATGTTGAAATGTCTAATTGTATAGTGCCAGAACAAGCTACGGCCTGGGGTGACTGCCCAATGGGTGAGCTTGATGGTGAGAACCCTGCAATGACGTTCATTCGCGGCTTGGAGGGTTCTCAATCAGGGCCGAGCCAAGTGTCAGTGGATTCCTGCGGGGCCCATATGGAGGTGGAGTGGCAGGAAGCCTGGGAGGCTTTGCTTTATAGCTCTGAGGATGAGACCTATCCTAAAGTTCAGGCTGGGGTAAACGATGTGGGGAGTGTGACTTCCCATGCCGTGAGTGGGGGGGCTGCTTCTCATGTTGTACCCCCAGTGTCTGTGGCAGAGGCTCCTCCTCCGGGACCCGTACTAAGGGGGACACCGGAGGTAAAGTTGCTGACGGCACTTGGTGAAAGGCGTTCCTACGCCAATGTGGCTGGGTCCAGTGTGCCTCTGGACCACCTGTACCACCAGTTTGGGGCCAGTAACTTTCGGGTACCCCCGGCTGGTCAGACCCCTGGGGCCAGTACTTGGTCTAGGGGGACAGGTGGTCCGGAGCGCAAGCGTAGGAATGTGGTCCAGCTGAGATGGGAGGGTGAAGGTCAGTGCCCCACGAGGGGCCAAGTGGTTGACATGGTCCTGGCGTTGGGGTTCAGGGTGGCTGAGCTATTTGCTGTGATCCACCCAGCTGGCACCCCTGACTTTGATGTCAGTTTCACCAACGCTGTGACTATGGAGCGTTTTATAACCGCTTTTGGGTTGGTTAAAGGGGCTGATCCCTGGAAAGGGTTCCGCCTGATTCCTTTGAGTAGGCAGGAGGAGATTAAAAACCTGACGGTGTTAGTAAGGAACGAGAGCCTGCCCCCGGAGGACATAGCAACTTGGCTGGGGAGACACGGCCAGTTGCAGTGTCCTCTAAATAAATGCTTAGACGAGCGTGGGGTATGGACTGGAGCATGGAACACCAGGATTCGTTTGAGAAGATCTGGCAACACGGTTGCACATGTCCCAGGAAGTGCTTTCCTGGGACGAGATAGAATCCTGGTGTTCTACCCAGGCCAGCCCCGTAGGTGTTTCAGGTGTGGGTGTCCAACCCACATGAGTGCAGATTGCACAGTTGTGCGCTGCACTAAGTGCAATAAGTTTGGACACTCAGGTGACACGTGTGGGTTGATCTGCTGCAACCTTTGCGGTCAAATGGGGCATCCCTTTAGCAGATGCCCCAGAGCCTACAGGGGTGAAGCTGCAGCAGGTGGTGGGCCAGGAGGGGATAGTGCACCTCCTCCTGCTGGGCAGAGTTCTGGAGGGGAAAGGCAGGGAAGCGCTCCTACGGCGGAGCCACAGGGTGCACCTCGAACCCAAAAGGCAAGTAGGGTCCCTCAAAGAGAAAAGGGGGTACGGCATGCAGATGTTGCCCAGGCCCCTGTCACTGAAGTTCAGGTGCCCGGTCCAGATATTGGTCAGGTGGAGGTAGTTGGGCCTCCCTTTTTGGATAAGGGGGGGGCACAGGGTTCTGTTTCCCAGGTTACTGCTCCCACTCCCCTTCCTCGGAGATGTAGGCCGGGCAGACGTCTGGTCACTGTCTCCTCATCCGATTCTTCGGCTGGGGATGACAGGTCTGGGGAGGAGGAGATGGAAGTCTCGGTTAAGGGGGCTCAGAAACGCCCAAAAGAAGTATCGGATGAGGAAGGTGAAGTGGCTTGGGTCACGATTAGGAAAAAGCAGGGGAAGAAGAAGAAAAAAAGGGCCCCGTTACCTGAGGTGGATCCTGGGCCACCAGAAGGGCCTAGCAGTAGGGGTGATGCTCTACTTATAAATTTTTCTTCTGGGGAGGAGGAGGGGGAAGATGACATGTAAGTTGTTTTTTCCCTTTTGTTTGTATAGTTTATTATCTGTTAAATTGCAAAGTGTATGTTAACTGATATTTGATTTGTAATGAAAAATTTGTATGTTCGGTAGCAGATAACCATTAGAAAAATATCCACCTATATAGCTAACTATCCTGCTCGTTTTAAATAGAGCTTGCAGTCAGCGGTAGGAGATTGTGCGTGCTGTCTGCGTGCTCTGAACCCAGTATACACCGCTATATCCACCTATATAGCTAACTATCTTGCTCGTTTTACATAGAGCTTGCAGTCAGCAGTAGGAGATTGTGCGTGCTGTCTGCGTGCTCTGAACCCAGTATACACCGCTATATCCACCTATATAGCTAACTATCTTGCTCGTTTTAAATAGAGCTTTCAGTCAGCTGTAGGAGCTTGTGTGTGCTGGCTGCGTGCTCTGACCTGTGAGAGCTTCCAGAGTGGTGGAGGAGGAGAGGGAGCTGATGGCTTCAGTCAGCCCAGGCCAGGTGCCTGTTTCTCAGCCTGAGGAAAGGCGTGGTGCCCTAAAACTCCAGGAGTTTGTTAAGGAGGAGAAGCTGTACTTAGAAAACCAGCTTGACTTGGTTGACTGGTCTCTGAGACAGCCAGGTGAAGACATGGAGAAATCTGCGGAGAGGAAAGGGAAAACCAAGAGCTTAATAGTAAAGGCTTCTCGCTATTACTGCGAAAAAATGAAAGTTTTGGCCGAGCTGAGGAATAGACGCGACAGATCAGGTATCAGGAAGAGATCAGAATTTAAACCTGCCATAGATGGACTGAAAAAGCAGTGTAATATGCTTGGTGAGCTTTTATCAAATCTGATTGAAAGTGCCTCAAGCGAAAAGGACTTTCTGTTGAGTATAGAAAAAGTTATGAAAGTGGCGTGCGATAAGGGCTCTCAAGCAGTAAGACGCCGCAAGCAGCGTTTAACCCCAACTACAGCGCCAGAATGAGAGATGGAGGGTCCCTCTATGGAGGACACCCATGGAGAAGCAGAAGTGGAGGAAAAGAGGCCGGTAACCCCAATATTGGTGGAGGCTCCAGCTGTAGCTGTAACCCCGGCCAGGAAAGAGACATCCCCGGTAAATGGGAGTGTGGAGGAGAGCGGTGATGGGGGAAGAAACCCCAAGGCAAAGAATGCTGTTCCCGATGGTACTGCGGAGGGGCCAGGTAAGCCTAAGGGGAGCCAGCCTGTGTGTGTGGCTGTGACCCCAGGTGGCGGTTTGGGTCCCGGTGATGCAGGAGGGAGACAATATCGGAAGGATAGCAAGGAGAAGAAAGACTTTAAGGAAAAATGTGAGAAGATTCCTGTGGTACAGCTAGCAAGACTGGTAGAAGATAAAGAAAAACCAGACTTACCAAAACAGTCCCCAATGATCCCGGCCGGTGATTGCAAGCACGGCTGCCGCTGCTGCAAGCCGGACCCAGGGTAAGGGGAAGGGGGTTAAAACGTGTGGAGGGAGTGAGAAGAGCAAAGACAGCTTGGCCGGCACTGTGGTTGGTGGTGCAGTGAAGGCTAGCAGCAAAGCTCCGGGTGACTAGGTAATGGCGGCCGCCGACAATAGAACGCCGTCTTTCCACGGGAGGGATGGCGGTACTGTTGGGCGGGAAGCCAATAGGAGTGCAATGAGAGAGGGTGACGCACTTCCGGTAGGCGGATCTGTTCCTGGTGGGGATGGTTCGAGGCCGGGACTGAAGATCGCGGAAGTGGAGGTTGACCGCGGGAGGCCCCTTCGGTCAGTGACACCTGGGACTTCCGGTACTCCATCTTGTCAGGAGAATGCCGGCAGGACTGATATGGAAATATCTAATGGTCTGGAACCAGGTCAGGTTTCTGCTTGGGGAGATTGTCCCATGGGGGAGCTAGGAGATGACAGCCCTGCTACGGATTACATTTGAGGTTTAGAAGGGTCCCAATGGGAGCAGGGACAGGTGCCAGTGGATTCCTGTGGGGCCTATACAGAGGTGGCCTGGCAGGAGAATTGGAACGCCCTCTTCTATAGTTCAGAGGAGGAGGCCCCTCCAATGGAACAGTTTAGTGGGGGGGGGAGAGTAGGTGTCCCCAAGCTGAGAGGGTTGCTGTGTTGCCCCTGGTTGCTCCACCTGTCCCAGCAATAGAGGCTCCTCTTCCTGAACCTGTTTTGAGGGGTACACCGGAAGTGAGGCTGCTAACAGCCTTAGGGGAAAGACGTTCCTACGCAAATGTGGCAGGGTCAAATGTTGCGCTGGACCACCTGTACCATCAGTTCGGGGCTGGTAATTTTCGGGTGCCCCTGGCTGATCAGTCCTCCGGGGCAAATTCATGGTCTGGGGGACGGGTGGTCCTGAACACAAACGTAGGAACGTTGTACAGTTAAGGTGGGAGGGGAGTGGCCAATGCCCTACAAGGGGTCAGGTTGTGGACATTATCCTATCATTGGGGATCAAGGTTGGGGAAATTTTTGCAGTAATCCACCCATCGGGTTCCCCTGATTTTGACATAAGCTTCATGAATGTGGTAATCATGGAGCTTTTTATTACTTAATTTGGTCTAATCAGGGGGACGGATCCGTGGAAAGGGTTCCGTATAATTCCTTTGAGTAGACAAGAGGACATCAAGAACATAACAATCTCAGTTAGAAATGAGAGTCTGCCCCCAGAGGACATTGCAACTTGGTTAGGAAGACATGGCCAATTGCAGTGTCCTCTAAATAAATGCCTGGATGAAAGAGGGGTGTGGACTGGGGCATGGAACACTAGGATTAAGTTAAAAAGGGCCAGCAACATGGTTACACATGTCCCGGGTAGTGCTTTCCTGGGAAGGGATAGGATCCTGGTGTTCTATCCAGGCCAACCCCATCGTTGTTTTAGATGTGGGTGCCCAACCCACTTGAGTGCAGACTGCGCGGTGGTGCGGTGCATCAAGTGCAACAAATTTGGGCACTCAGGGGAGTCTTGTGGCCTGATCTGCTGCAACCTCTGTGGTCAAATGGGGCATCCATTTAGTAGATGCCCCAGGGCGTACAGGGGAGAAGCAGCAGCGGGCAGTAGATCGGGGGGTAATGCTGCTCCACCTCCAGCTGGGCGGAGATCTGGAGGGGAGGGGCAGAGTAACGTGTCTGGGCAGGGGGGGCAGGAGGAACCCCGGACTCAGAAGGAACCTAAGGTGCCCCAGAAAGAGAAGGGGGTTCGGTCTACGAATGTAGCCCGGGCTCCTGATAGCATAGTTCAAGCTTCTATAAGTAAGGTTGGGTCCGTGATGCCTTCTGAGTCTCTCCCTTCTGGGGGAGTGGTGCAGGGATCTTGTCCCCCAGTTCCTGGTCCCTCTCCCCTTCCTCGGAGGCAGCGATCTGGTGGTCGCTTAGCTGCCACCTCCTCGTCTGATTCCTCAGCGGGTGAGAGCCAGACCGGGGAGGAGGAGATGGAGGTGTCAGTAAAGGGTGCTCAGAAGCGTCCTAAAGAGTTATCAGATTAGGAAGGTGAGGTAACCTGGGTAACGGTCAAGAAGAAACATAGTAAAAAGAAGAAGAAAAGGGTCCCACTACCTGAGGTGGAGTCTAGGTCCTCACCAGGGCCTAGCAACAGGGGTGAAGCTCATCTTCTAGATTTTTCCTCAGGGGATGAGTGTGTTGAAGATATGTAAATATAATTGTACAGTTCCACGGATGTTGTGATTCCAAGTGATATGATTATGTTATGAGTGGAATGTAACTGATGTTGTTTTTGTAAAGTTTTGATTTCTTGTATGTTTTGGTAGCAGAAAATCATTAAAAAATATCCACCTATATAGCTAACTATCTTGCTCGTTTTAAATAGAGCTTGCAGTCAGCGGTAGGAGATTGTGCGTGCTGTCTGCGTGCTCTGAACCCAGTATACACCTCTATATCCACCTATATAGCTAACTATCTTGCTCGTTTTAAATAGAGCTTGCAGTCAGCGGTAGGAGATTGTGCGTGCTGTCTGCGTGCTCTGAACCCAGTATACACCACTATATCCACCTACATAGCTCTTCTCTATTTGAGCCATCTGCCATCTGCAGGAGTTAGTGGAAGTTGTGTGTGCCTCCAGCACAATATACACTACCCAATTGCTGGTTTTCCCAACTCCCTTCAGGCCATTACCATGTCTGGAAGGCCAGCAAGGAGAGGCAGACAGGCGCGAGACGATAAAAGAGGGCAAGCAGGCTCTGTGTCTAGAGACAACAGTGCTGGTCATGGACGCGGTGCATCGTCATCATCAGCACGTGGCCATGGGACAGGCTTGTCCTTCTTTTCGGCAGCTGGACATGTTGAGCCGCAACATGCCAACGACTTGGTAGAGTGGATGACCAAGCCCTCTTCATCCTTCTCATCCTCTCTCACCCAGGCTCAGGGTACTAGCAAAGCAGCTGCCAACGCATCGTCTTCCCTCCTCTCAATGTCATCATCAGTCACTCCTTCCCTAGACCCACCACGTCCTCCTGAGGAGTCTCCTGAACTTTTTGAGCACAGTGTTGGGTACATGCTCCAGGAGGATGCCCAGTGTTTTGTAGGCTCTGATGATGATACTCAGCTAGAGGAAGGCAGTAGCGTGAATGCAGAGAGAGGGGATGCTCAAGAAGGACAGCAATCTGACAGTCATGTTCCACAAGCTGCAGCATACTGACAGGTTTGCTCCTGCGATGAAGAGGGAGGGGATAATGAGGGCACTGACTCCACGTGGGTGCCTGGTAGGAGAGAGGAGGAGGAGGAGGAGGCACATGTCCAACACGGCAGGATGCCCTCCGGGGGCCAGCTTAGGGGCAGCAAACCGACTGATTCACACCGCAGAGCTCCGCCTGTGCAGGGCGCTGCCTCTGCGCGTTATTCTAAAAGTTCTTTGGTGTGGGCCTTTTTTGAGACGAGTGCATCAGATCGCACCGCTGCTATTTGCAACATATGTCTCAAGCGTATCTCGCGTGACCAAAACATCAGCCGCTTGGGCACCACATGCTTGACCAGACATATGTTGACCTGCCATGCAGCTCGTTGGCAAGCGTACCTCAAAGACCCACACCAAACAACAAAGCGAACCTCTCCTTGCTCCTCATCAGCTGGGATCTCCAACCCCACTAGACCTTCAGTCCTCTCTGAAACCTGCTCTGAGAGGAATGAAGGTGTAGAATTAGGTGTGTCACAGCCATGTGCTTCCGGGCACTCTGCTAGCAGTACACCCACGTCCGATTATAGCAGGCAAATGTCCCTGCCCCAGCTGCTGGACCGGCGAAAGAAGTTCACTCCCAGCCATCCACATGCCCAGCGGTTGAATGCTAGCTTGGCTAAATTGCTAGCACTTCAACTGCTGCCTTTTCAGTTGGTAGACTCGGCCCCCTTCCGTGAGTTTGTACAATGTGCGGTTGCTCAGTGGCAGGTCCCCAAATGCCACTTTTTCTCACGGAAGGCGATTTCGGCTCTCTACCGGCATGTGGAAGGCAATGTCCTTGCCTCGCTGGACAGGGCGGTCAGCGGTAAGGTGCATATTACCGCTGACTCATGGTCCAGCAGGCATGGACAGGGACGTTACCTGTCTTTCACGGCCCATTGGGTCACTCTTCTAGCAGCTGGGAAGGATGCAGGACAAGGTGCAGTAGTGTTGGAGGTTGTTCCGCCACCACGCCTCCAAAATGCTACTATTAGTTGTGACACACCTTTCTCCTCCACCCCCTCCTCTTCTTCTTCCTCCATGGCCTCTTTCAGTGCTCTGTCCTCAGAACCAGCGGTGCTCCGTAGGCGTTCCAGGGGCTACGCAAGTACGCAGGCAAAACAATGCCATGCCGTGCTTGCGCTGGTTTGTTTGGGGGACAGGAGCCACACTGGGGCGGATGTTTTGTCAGCTCTGCAGGGGCAGGCAGAGAGGTGGTTGACGCCACTCCAGCTAAAGCCAGGAATGGTGGTTTGCGACAATGGCACCAACCTCCTCTCCGCCCTCCGACAGGGACAACTGACCCATGTGCCCTGTGTGGCTCATGTCCTTAACCTGGTGGTGCAGCGGTTCTTGGGCAGGTACCCGGGCTTACAGGATGTCCTGAAACAGGCAAGGAAAGTCTGTGTGCATTTCCGCCGATCATTTAATGCCTGTGCCCGGCTGGCTGAGCTCCAAAAGGAGTTGAACCTGCCCAAGAACCGCCTTATATGTGACATGCCCACCAGGTGGAACTCAACGTTGGCCATGCTGCAGCGGCTGCACACGCAGCAGAGGGCCATCAATGAGTACCTGTGCGACTAAGGCACCAGGACAGGGACAGGGGAGCTCGGTTTTTTCTCACCACGCCAGTGGGGCATGGTCAGGGATGCATGCACTGTCCTGTCACCGTTTGAGGAGGCCACAAGGATGGTGAGCAGTGACAGTGCATGCATCAGTGACACTGTACCTCTTGTCCACCTCTTGGAGCATACGCTGCGTGGAATAATGGACAGGGCACTTGAGGCAGAACAGAGGCAGGAAGAGGAGGACTTCCTTGCCTCTCAAGGCCCCCTTTATCCAGACAGTGTTCCTGCTGTGCCACCCATCACACAGGAAGAGGATGAGGAGGAGGAGGAGGATGATTGTGTCAGCATGGAGGTGGAGGCTGGCACTCAGCATCAGCAGCAGCAGTCTTGTAGGGATGATTTACAGTCCCAAGAAACCCGTGGACTTGTACGTGGCTGGGAGGAGGTAGCTGCGGATCATGTTGTCCTTAGTGACCCAGAGGACTCCGGACTGAATGCCTCAGCTAACCTACGCTGCATGGCCTCCCTGATCCTGCAAAGCCTGCGGTAGGATCCTCGTATTCTTCGGATCAAGGAGAGGGACCATTACTGGCTGGCCACTCTCCTTGATCCACGGTACAAGGGTAAGGTTGCTGACCTTATCTTGCCATCGCAGAGGGAGCAGAGGATGAGACATCTCCGGGAGGCCTTGCAGAAAGGTCTGCGCAACGCGTTCCCAGAGACTGGGAGGTTACAAACTCCTGGTCCTGGACAACGCGTTGCTGAGGCATTGGTCAGAAGGAGCGGTGGAGAAGGTGGCCGTCTGACCGATGCTTTCAGACAATTTTTTAGTCCGCAGCCCCAAGGTATGATCGGTTCCAGCACCCATCGCCAGCGTCTGATTTACATGGTGCAGGAATACCTAGGGGCAAGGTCAGACTTGGACACCTTTCCCACCGAAAATCCTCTGGCTTACTGGGTCTTGAGGATGGATCACTGGCCAGAGCTTGCACAGTATGCAATTGAGCTACTGGCCTGTCCTGCATCCAGCGTTTTTTTGGAACGCACCTTCAGTGCTGCTGGTGGCTTTGTTACCAATGACAGGGTGCGCCTGTCCACTGAATCAGTTGATCGACTGACCTTCATCAAGATGAATCAGTCTTGGATCACCCACAGCTACCAAGCACCTGAAGCTGATGTAACCGAATAATTTCTTTTGAAATATCACATCCCTTCAAGACTGCCTATGCTGATGCTGAGTGACTGTCCTGTTATGTTGATTGTCTATCCTCTTCCTCCTTCGCTGATATGTTGGAAGAACATTTCTGGTTCTGGGTGATGCCATCAGCCCAATTTTTCTGCCCCTGTTTAACAGGGGCGTTTAATTACAATTTTTGATGCAATGCTTTGCAGCAGGGCTAATTCCTGCAATAAAACTAGAGTATATGGGAGAGGTTGCAGTGTCGCGGCACCAGCACCAGTGCCTAAGGCCCAATTTTTCTGCCCCTGTTTAACAGGGGCGTTTAATTACAATTTTTGATGCAATGCTTTGCAGCAGGGCTAATTCCTGCAATAAAATTAGAGTATATGGGAGAGGTTGCAGTGTCGCGGCACCAGCACCAGTGCCTAACGCCCAATTTTTCTTCCCCTGTTTAACAGGGGGGTTTAAATACAAATTTTTGATGCAATGCTTTGCAGCAGGGCTATTTCCTGCACTAAAACTAGAGTATATGGGAGAGGTTGCAGTGTCGTGGCACCAGCACCAGTGCCTAAGGCCCAATTTTTCTGCCCCTGTTTAACAGGGACATGTAATTACAATTCTTGATATAATATTTCACAGGAGGGCCCGTTCCTGTGCCCACCCAGAGTAACTGTGAAGACTTATAGTGTTGTGGCACCGACACCACAACCACCAAAGGTCAAATTTTCTACCACTGTTCAACAATGGCATGTAATTACAATTCTTGATATAATCGTTCACAGCAGGGCGCTCCAGCGCCCACCAAGAGTCACTTTGAGGGCTTACAATGTTGTGGCAAAACCAACACCTTGTTCCGCCATTTCTGCAGAGCATATAGGGCAGGCCCCTACTTTCAAACATCCAACTTACAAACATCTCCTACTTGCAAACGGAAGGAGACAACAGCAAGTGAGATGAAAAAAGACGGACGGCAAAACAAATTATACAGGGGTGATAACCCTTCCCTATGTTTTCCAAAAAGCTTAAAAATAGTTTTTTTGACTGGAGCTACACTTTAAAAATGTACCAGTTGAAAATTACAAACAGATTCAACTTAACACAACAAACCTACACAGTCCCTGTCTTGTTTGCACCGCCTGTATACTGCTGTTCTGAGTATATAGGGCCTGGGGGCCACACGTATTTCTTTTTTTAATATCGGTACGGGGTTCCCCTTAATATGCGTACAAGACCCAAAGGGGCTGGCAATGGGCAGGGAGGGCTACCCATGCCATTTTTCTCAATGATTTTCAGCCATATTGCAGGAACCAGATATAACATTAAAACCGCAAGCAGTTTTAAATGACGTTATTTCCGTTAAATGTCATTTTGTGCAGGGACTGTTCTAAACACGGGAAACACGTGACACTTCACAGGCATACTACAGACACCCCCCAGGCACCATATTTAACCACCTCAATACAGGACACTTAAACCCCCTTCCTTCCCAGACCAATTTTCAGCTTTCAGTGCTCTCTTACTTTGAATGACAATTACTCAGTCATGCTACACTGTAACCAAATGAATTTTTTATCATTTTGTTCACACAAATAGAGCTTTCTTTTGGTGGTATTTATTCACCACTTCATTTATTATTTTTTGTAATATAAGCGAAAAAAGAGCGATTTTTTTGAAAAAAAAACAAAATTTTCTACTTTCTCTTTTAAAAGAAACCAAAAAAATCTAATTTTGGCGAAAATTTAGGCCAAAATGTATTCTACTACATGTCTTTGGTAAAAAAAATCCTGATAAGTGTATGATCATTGGTTTGTGTGAAAGTTATAGAGCCTACAAGCCATGCTATGCATAATTGAAAATGTATCAATCCTAATGCACTGATGGCCTATCTCAGTTCTTGAGGCCCTAAAATGTCAGGACAGTACAATAACCCCCCAAATGACCCCTTTTTGGAAAGAAGACAGTCTGCGGTAATTGGTAAGAGGCGTAGTGAATTTTTTGAAGTTGCAATTTTTTCCCCACAATGCTTTGGAAAATTAAGAAATATATATATATTTTTTTTTTTTCACGAAATTATCATATTTACAAGTTATTTCTCACACATGGTGCAGGCATAATTGCAATTACACCCCAAAATACATTCTGCTATTCGTCCTGAGTATGGAGATACCCCATGTGTCAGACTTTTCCACAGCCTGGCCACATACAGAGGCCCAACATCCATGTAGCACCATCAGGCGTTCTAAAGGCATAAATTAACACATTTCAACACATGAAACACATTTCATTTCCTGAGTACCTATTACATTTTTGAAGGCCCTGGAGCACCAGGACAATGGAATTACCCACAAAGTGACCCCATTTTGGAAAGAAAACAACCCAATGTATATTCTGTGAGGCATAATGAGTCTTTTGAACATATAATTTCTTTCCACAAGTTTTTGGAAAACGTGGAAAGAAAATGAAAACCTATTTTTTTTTCACAAAGTTGTCAATTTAGAAGATCTTTCTAACACATAACATGTACATAGCCAAAATGACACCCCAAAATTCATTCTGCTACTCGTCCTGAGTATGGCGATACCCCATGTGTCAGACTTTTCCACAGCCTAGCAACATACAGAGGCCCAACATCCATATAGCACCATCAGGCGTTCTAAAGGCATAAATTACACATTTCATTTCCTGAGTACCTATTACATTTTTGAAGGCCCTGGAGCACCAGGACAATGGAATTACCCACAAAGTGACCCCATTTTGGAAAGAAAACAACCTAATGTATATTCTATGAGGCATAATGAGTCTTTTGAACATGTAATTTCTTTCCACAATTTTTTGGAAAATGTGGAAAGAAAATAAAAACCTATTTTTTTTTCACAAAGTTGTCAATTTAGAAGATCTTTCTAACACATAACATGTACATAGCCAAAATGACACCCCAAAATACATTCTGCTACTCGTCCTGAGTATGGCGATACCCCATGTGTCAGACTTTTCCACAGCCTAGCAACATACAGAGGCCCAACATCCATATAGCACCATCAGGCGTTCTAAAGGCATAAATTACACATTTCATTTCCTGAGTACCTATTACATTTTTGAAGGCCCTGGAGCACCAGGACAATGGAATTACCCACAAAGTGACCCCATTTTGGAAAGAAAACAACCCAATGTATATTCTGTGAGGCATAATGAGTCTTTTGAACATATAATTTCTTTCCACAAGTTTTTGGAAAATGTGGAAAGAAAATAAAAACCTATTTTTTTTTCACAAAGTTGTCAATTTAGAAGATCTTTCTAACACATAACATGTACATAGCCAAAATGACACCCCAAAATACATTCTGCTACTCGTCCTGAGTATGGCGATACCCCATGTGTCAGACTTTTCCACAGCCTAGCAACATACAGAGGCCCAACATCCATATAGCACCATCAGGCGTTCTAAAGGCATAAATTACACATTTCATTTCCTGAGTACCTATTACATTTTTGAAGGCCCTGGAGCACCAGGACAATGGAATTACCCACAAAGTGACCCCATTTTGGAAAGAAAACAACCCAATGTATATTCTGTGAGGCATAATGAGTCTTTTGAACATATAATTTCTTTCCACAAGTTTTTGGAAAATGTGGAAAGAAAATAAAAACCTATTTTTTTTTCACAAAGTTGTCAATTTAGAAGATCTTTCTAACACATAACATGTACATAGCCAAAATGACACCCCAAAATACATTCTGCTACTCGTCCTGAGTATGGCGATACCCCATGTGTCAGACTTTTCCACAGCCTGGCCGCATACAGAAGCCCAACATACAAGTACCACCTTCAGGCTTCTAACATATAGCATGTACACACCAAGAATTACACACCAAAATACATTCTGCTGAGCAAAGGGTAAAAAAAAGGCTCACCTGTGGTTTTAGCAGACAGGGACACCGTTCCAGAGCAGTCAAAGCATTTTCTAGACAGCCAAAGGAAATGTCCAGGAATTGTCCAGGCAGCAGACAGATATGGAAAATTATGAACATGGTTCAGTACAGTCCAAGGTTTAGCAGGCAGTTCAGGCATAGGCATGTCCAGTTCAGGTGGCAGGCACAGGCATGGCCAGTTTAGGTGGCAGGCAAAGGCAGGGCCAGTTCAGATGGCAGCAGGCGGCACTTTGTACATTGGGCCTTGGTCAGGTAAGACCCGAGGAAAGGGGTAGAGGCTTCTTCCCACCCAAATCTCTACGAAGCCTCCGAGTCTCCAGACCCTAATCCGAGAAAACGGTTTTCTCCACTCGGAAAACTTTTTCTGGAGCCCCTCACATGTGAGACCCCTGTGCTGTACAGTGGCAGGGCAAATGATCAGTTCAGGAGGCAGGCAAAAAGCATGGTCATTTAACAGGCCGAGGTCAATTCACGTTGAAGGCAGAAATATGTTTGGCAGAGGCATAGTCATTTAACAGTCCGGGTCATACACAGAAAGGGCAGAAAGTGGATACTGGAAAGAAATCATCTTCACTTTACTAATAGTTTACTGAAGTATGATAGCTTCGATAGCAAGTTCCAATGCAGAGGCCTGGCTGGGAGGGACAGTCTGGACAGTAGTATCGGGTGTCACGGCGAATTCCTCTACTTGTACACACACGGCATCTTTTTTGGGGTTTGCGACCTGTTTGGGTAGGAGGGAGGATGTCGGGAAAGTGCCTTTCATGGAGTCTGGCTACTGCATCAGAGCGAATTAGTTGAGTGGGTTGGCCATGGGGATAGACAAGGGCTGTGATGACATCTTCTTGGAATCTTAGATAGGTCAGGGAACTTTGGGTGCTCTTAGAAAAAATAATATAAGAATTGAACATGGCCAATTGCATCAAATAAACGGCGACTTTCTTGTACCAAAACAGTGATCTCCTGGTGGCCAAGTAGGGCTGCATCATCTGGTCATTCATATCCACCCCCCCATGTATAAGTTATACTCGTGGATACATTTTGGCTTCTGGATGGGGCCTTTTCTTCTTTGCAGTTCCACCAAGGTGTCATTGTGTATTGTGGAAAGGATGTAGACATCTCTTTTTTTATCTCTCCACTTCACCGCTAGTACCTCGTCAGTCCGCATACTGGCCATTTCACCCTGTTTTAATTTCTTGGTGACCAACACCTGTGGGAAACCTTTGCGGTTGGTCCGTGCTGTCCCACAGGCCACAGTCTGCTTTAGGTATAGATGGCGGAAAAGTGGGAGACTTGTGTAGAAATTGTCTACATATAGGTGGTAACCTTTCCCAAGCAATGGTTGGATCAGCTGCCAGACAATTTTGCCACTTGTTCCCATGTAGGTAGGGCATCCAGGGGGGTTTAGCTGTCTGTCTTTTCCCTCATAAATTATGAAGTCATATGTGTAACCCGTGGCCCTGTCACACGCCTTATAAAATTTTACCCCACGTCTGGCTCTTTTACTGGGCATGTATTGTTGTATTCCAAGTCGCCCAGTGAAGTGTAATAGGGATTCATCCACACAAATATTTTTATCAGGGGTAAACATCTGTTTGAAACTGGCCGAAAAAAAATTGATTAGGGGCCGAATTTTGAATAATTTATCATAACTGGGATGATTTCGAGGGAGGCATTGGGCATTGTTATTGAAATGTAAAAATCTCATGATCATCTCATAACGGTTTCTGGACATAATTGATGAATAGACCGGCATGTGGTGGATAGGTTGGGTAGACCAGTAGGAATGGACTTCATTTTTTTTTGTTAGCCCCATGTTGAGGGTTAGGCCAAGGAAAATTTTAAATTCTTCCACGGTGAGGGGTTTCCAAAAAAAAGGACGGGCATAGGAGGAACTGGGATTGTTGGCTATATGTTGGCTGGCATATAGATTACATTGCTCCACAATGTCAGTTAGGAGATCATTGGTAAAAAATAAATGAAAATAATAAAGTGGGGTTACATTTTCTGTCTGTATCTGAGGGCCTGGCTGGGATGTAAAAAGGGGAATAACAGGTTCTACTGACGTATCGGGCAGCCATGTTGGATACAGCAGAACATCTGGAAGGCTAGTATGGGCACTGCCTCGTTGATGGGATGCTCCGTTCCTATCTTCAAGGAAGGTTGCAGAACTGCTGGTGGATGCCTGCCTATCCCGGAGTGCTGCGCTGCTGGTGGATGCCTGCATATCATCCTGGAGTGGTGCGCTGCTGTTTGATGTCTGCGCCTGCTCATTTCTCCTGTTTCTCCTTGTTAGGATTCTATCTTCCTCGGTTTCCATCTCGGAGCCACTGCTTTCCACTGGCTCATAATCGCTATCCGAGTCTGACGGAGAGAGTTCCCCGCTACTCTCGTCCGACATACTCTGGAGCATCTGGAAAGCCTCCTCTGCGCTGTACGACCTTTTAGTCATGTTGACTGTCAGATGGCGGGCGGAAGATGTCAGATGGCGGGCGTCAGATGTGCCTGATGGCGGGCGTCAGATGGGCCTGATGGCGGGCGTCAGATGGGCCTGATGATGGCGGGCGTCAGATGGGCCTGATGATGGCGGGCGTCAGATGGGCCTGATGATGGCGGGCGTCAGATGAGCCTGATGATGGCGGGCGTCAGATGGGCCTGATGATGGCGGGCGTCAGATGGGCCTGATGATGGCGGGCGTCAGATGGGCCTGATGATGGCGGGCGTCAGATGGGCCTGATGATGGCGGGCGTCAGATGTGCCTGGTGATGGCGGACGTCAGATGCGCCTGGTGATGGCGGGCAGATGCGCCTGGTGATGGCGGGCGTCAGATGCGCCTGGTAATGGCGGGGCAGATGCGCCTGGTGATGGCGGGGCAGATGCGCCTGGTGATGGCGGGTCAGATGCGCCTGGTGATGGCGGGTCAGATGCGCCTGGTGATGGCGGGCAGATGCGCCTGGTGATGGCGGGGCAGATGCGCCTGGTGATGGCGGGCAGATGCGCCTGGTGATGGCGGGGCAGATGCGCCTGGTGATGGCGGGGCAGATGCGCCTGGTGATGGCGGGCAGATGCGCCTGGTGATGGCGGGTCAGATGCGCCTGGTGATGGCGGGTCAGATGCGCCTGGTGATGGCGGGTCAGATGCGCCTGGTGATGGCGGGTGGCTGATGTGTCAGATGGCGGGCCGATGTGCCAGGTGTTTTTGGGGACACTGTGTTTTTGGGGACACTGTGTGTTTTTGGGGACACTGTGTTTTTGGGGACACTGTGTTTTTGGGGACACTGTGTTTTTGGGGACACTGTGTTTTGGGGGACACTAGCTGGGAGATCAGTGGGTAAACAGCAGACAAACAGCTAGAAAACTCACTGATCTTCCCGGCTGAAGCAAAGATTTCTCTTCCTCTCCTCACTGACAGGTTCTGTGTGAGGAGAGGAAGAGATGAGAGCAGTTACAACTGCTCTCTATTTACATTACATGACGACTGTGATTGGACACAGTCGTCATGTGATCAGGAGGGCCAATCACATGGCCCTCCTGTTGTATTTTTCTCTCCGGTCTCCGGGGGTCTCAGGCAGATCGGGATCGCGCCGCTGCGCGGGCACGTGGCGGCGCGATCACCGGTTATCTGCCGCCCATCCCCCTTTGTTTACCTTACGATGGCTGTGATTAGACACAGCCATCGTGCGGATCAGGAGGGCAAATGACATTGCTCTCCTGCCGATCCGAGATGCGGCGTGTGCGGGGGACACGCGCGCACCGGGATCGCGCAGCTGCGCGGGAGCGCGCCCGCGCGATCCCGCTTCTTTGACATGACGTTCACTAACGTCCTGTCAGGAGTAGAGAGCTCCCACCCTGCCGTTTATATGCAGTGGCCGGGTGGGAAGTGGTTAAAGGAATATTTCACTTTTTTTTTCACTTTTATCGTCATTAAAATCAGTGCTCCCGCCAAAACGGCCATTTTTAAAAACATTTTAGGCATTGACCCATGTCCCCTGGAGCAGGAGCCAGGTCCCCAAACCCTTTTTAGGACAGCATCTTGCATATTAGCCGTTAAAATTAGCACTTTTCATTTCGAACGTTCGAGTCTCATAGACTTCAATGGGGTTCTAAAGTTCGTACGAATTTGGGGTCCGTTCGAAAGTTCTGGTGCGAACCGAACCGGGGGGTGTTCGGCTCATCCCTAATAGTCAGTATTTAATATTTACTTAGTAATATAGACAGTATATATTGTCTTTAAAAATTATCTTTTAGTCCTGGCCATAATATATAAAGCAGGAAAATATGTCCAAAACACTTTACATTCCTTTTAAGATAAACAAAAATAAATCAACAACAGTTTCAGAATTAAATCTAAAGTCTGAGTTATATGAGTGGCGGGGACCTCTGTGTGTTTTCATTAAGAGGAATATCTAGTACGGGCATCAAATATCTTTAGTGTTACAAGGAATTGCTTATATCCCAGATCTATTTGCAGCACAATACAATGCCCAACAGTATTATCTAAAACAAGCACTAATACTATTTTATACATTGAACAATATTCACAGCAGATTAGATGTGGCCTAAAATATGCTCAGTTGGGGGGCGTGGCCTGGACGGGCATGGTGTGAGAAGTGCTGTTTGGAAGCTCCGCTTGTACAATCTCCATCACCGCAAATCCTTGGGCTATTATTGCTTTCCCTACTCTACAAACACAGCCTTCAACTTCCTACATCCTCAGCAGTCATGTAACCACCCAAAAAAGTGACAGACATGATCACAAAGTTGGACAAGTACCGAAAAAGGGGGGCTTGGGAGAAAATGGTGCCGACGCGCCTCCTCATGTGGACTCGGCCGTAGAGGACACTGCTCGTGTGCTTGAGGCAATATCAGACTGCAAAAGCACTTTAACGTGCAAAATTGAGGCAGTCAAGATCGATGTGTCTCTGATCCGACAAGACCTACAGAAACTCAGAGATCGGGTTACAGAGACGGAAACCCGCATCAACGGCGCAGAGGACAAGGTACCACCATTGCAGATTGCATCTGAACGGCTCTAACATCGGCTGAATATGGTACTAGCTAAGCAGGACGATATGGAAAACAGGCTTCGAAGATGTAACCTGCCATTTGTGGGGCTAACTGAGGGAGCGGAGGGAACCAACCCCCCATTTCTGAAAAATCAGCTTATTTCCACATTTGGGAGATCCGAGTTCTCTACCTCCTTCATTGTCGTAATAGCTCATCGCCTGGCTGCCAGACCCCCTCCCCAGGGTGCACCTACCTGCACCTTTATTGCAAAGCTCTTGAACTTTCTGGACCGCGATGCAGTCCTCTGCCTTACCAGAGTGAAGGGCAACATCCCCTTCAAGAATGGCAAGATCAAGGTATTCCCTGACCTTTCCACGGAGGTTCAAAAGAAGAGAGTGCACTTTACCAAAGCCAAGCGGCAACTCAGAATCCGCCACTACTCATATGCCATGCTCTTTCCCGCCAGTCTTTGCATCTTGGGAGAAGACAGTGCATTTTTTTGATACGCTGGTTTCTGTATTTGCCTGGCTGGAGGATAGAGTGGCACCTAACCTGGCGCCTGCATGAGACAAAGCCCAAACACACCACTAAATACCTGGACTATTCTACTTCATCCGGGTACTGTGGTTTACCCCTTACAAGGTACTGTAAATCTAACCCCCAGCCCAATGTCAAACCCATGATTCCGTGTGCTCTTCATCCTTGCTTAGAGCACTCGCAACACGTCACCCTCCCCCGGTCATATTCCCTAATCACTATATGCCCTTCTCCCCCTTTCTCCTTCCTGCTTGCACCCTTGTTGGTAGGAAGAGGCTGAAGCCCCGCACACTTGACCACTATAAGCTACCACCCAATGTGATGCCCAGGATATTGACCCACATCCCTATATCCTTTTGTTTCCCCCATGCATGTTAGACTGGAGGCCCTGTATCGGGGATCTTACTCCTCGCGCTGCTGCATGCTCTTCAGCAGATGTTCATCCCCCTAGTTGCGGTCCTAACAGACCCTGCTGTTCTAATTACCAAATGTAATGTTTGTACTGTAATCCAAGCACTGCTTCCCTGGCATTGGTTCAAGTTTACTTAAAGTTTCATTGTTGGTTGATTGTTTTGCATATAATCGATGTGAAGAAGGGTTACAAATGTTGGTATTTAGTAGATAACATCATATGCAAGTGGTGCACTGGGTCCCTACCTGCCGGTGTGCCCTATGGGCCCCCTGTGACCCACATACCTATATCCTGTCCATGCCGGCCTGGGCCCCGCGGGTGACGTCTCGCACCCTCACATTTGGGGGGTGGGTGTGTGCTGTCCAGTGTGGCCATGGGCTGGCATGGACACCGATAGTCTGACTAATATGTCATGCCTAACTTGAAATGTGTTACATGGAATGTGCGGGGCATTAGAGCCAAACCGAAAAGAAATGCGGCACTATCTTACCTTAAGGCAGAACGCACAGATGTCATGGTGCTGGTGGAAACCCATCTCACGGGCCAGTTAATGTTAACCCTTAAGAAACTATGGGTGGGATGGATCTACCAAGCCCCCCACACTACTAACTCCAGAGGGGTCGCAATATTAATGACCAAAACTGCACAATTCACATTGCTGTCACTCAGATTTCGACCCTCAGGGCAGGTTTTTATTTTTGTACACTAGAATTAATGGACTTGAACTCTTAATATCGTCCCAATTGTTGTATTATTTCTAGGGCCATCGTTGGGGAAGGGCCAGCGTCTTCTAAGTATAGTAACATGTCATTGGCGTATATACTAACTGTCTCTATCAAGTGTCCACATCGCAGACCCTTGATCCCTGGGTGTGTGCGTATTGATGTTGCCAGGGGTTCTACCACTAGGGCATATAAGAGGGGGGATAGGGGACATCCCTGACAGAGAGGGGGAAGGCGTCAGAGATTTTTCCATTGACTAACACCCTGGCGCCAGGATCTTGGTAGAGGAGTTGGATCCACTTGATAAAATTAGGTCCGAAACCGATCGTGCCAGACACTACCAAAGGTAGTCCCACTCTATGGAGTCGAATATCTTTGCAGCATCTAAAGACACCACAACTCGGGATACTATCTGGTCGTTTCTAGGCATAAACGCAGTCTGGTCCGGGTGGATCGGGGTAAGGATCACCTTATTTAATCGTAGCACCAGGACCTTGGCCAAGATCTTGATGTCTAATTGAAGGAGGGATATTGGGTGATACGATTCAGGGAGTTAGACATTTTTACCTTGTTTGGGTATGAGTGCTATAAAGGCTTCACTCATCGATTTAGGTAAGGAGCCTGATTTAAATACGTGGGTGAATAGTTCATTTAGTTTGGGAACTAGAGTTTTGCTATAGGTCACGTAAAATTCAAGGGGAAGGCCATCTGAGCCAGGGGCCTTCGATGGGGCAAGGCAGGACATCCCCTCTATTATGTCCTCCTTGGAAATGGTAGCTTCCAACATCTCGGTCTGGGATTGGGACAGTGTGGGTAGGGCGATATTAGCTAGGAGTGCCACCACCTCTTCCTTGGGGTTGTTGGTAGTGAAGGAGCATAGGGACATGAATTGACCACCCGGGCCTGTAATTTAAGCTGGTGGTCATAAGCTGGTGGTTGTATCTGATGAGGGTTTGTTAGAGAAAACTCTCTCTACATCTGCCAGTTTTGGTTCCACTTGCCTGACGACCTGTGAGGAGGTCTACCTATATCTGGAGATATTTTGTGAAGGTATCATACGGGCATGAGATTTAAATGAGTCCCAAACAATATCAAATGGGGTTGAGTCCCTATTGGTTTGAAAAAATCATTCCCACTCGTCTCCAGCCCCCTCTATACCTGGGACCACTGATAACCAAAAAGGGTTAAGTTTCCATACATACGTTGTGGGGGGAGAGTCAAACTGAAGCTCAATCCAGTAGGGGGCATGGTCAAACAGTATGCGGGGGCTAAAACCCGAATCATGGCAGAAGGGAGTGGGATATTAGAATTAGGTCTATACGTGACATGGTGTTTTGCTTTGGCGAAAAGCAAGAGAACACTTTGTCCTGAGGGTGGCTGTGTTTCCAGGTGTCTACTAGAGCAAGTTCACTGAGGAGTTTGCCAATTCTTGTGTGGAAGTGGGTAGGATTATTGGGGGGTGTCATGGTTAATCTGTCCAACCCCTTGTTAATCACTTTGTTAAAGTCGCCCATCCATATTGCAGGATTAGTCGGGAATTGGGACATAAATGTCAAGCCTTCTGTCAATTAGGGATGAGCCCGATGTTCGTGTCGAACATAAGTTCGAACACATCGGGTGTTTGCCTGTTTGCCGAATAGCGAACAATTTGGGGTGTTTGGGTCAAATTTGAAAACCGCGGAACACCCTTTAAAAGTCTATAGGAGAAATCAAAAGTGCTAATTTTAAAGGCTTATATGCATGGTATTGTCATAAAAAGTGTTTGGGGACCTGGGTCCTGTCCCATGGGACATGTATCAATGCAAAAAAAGTTTTAAAAACTGCAGTTTTTTCGGGAGCAGTGATTATAATAATGCTTAAAGTGAAACAATGAAAGTGAAATATTCCTTTAAATTTCATACCTGCAGGATGTCTATATTATGTCTGTAAAGTGGTTCCCCTTAAAATCCATATCAGACTTGAAGGGCCTGGTGGAAGGGGGGAATGCGAGGTATTGGTGATAAGTACAGTGGTGTGAAAAAGTGTTTGCCCCCTTCCTCATTTCCTGTTCCTTTGCATGTTTGTCACACTTAAGTGTTTCGGAACATCAAACCAATTTAAACAATAGTCAAGGACAACACAAGTAAACACAAAATGCAATTTGTAAATGAAGGTGTTTATTATTAAAGGTGAAAAAAAATCCAAACCATCATGGCCCTGTGTGAAAAAGTGATTGCCCCCCTTGTTAAAACATACTATAACTGTGGTTGTCCACACCTGAGTTCAATTTCTCTAGCCACACCCAGGCCTGATTATTGCCACACCTGTTCACAATCAAGGCATCACTTAAATAGGAGCTGCTTGACACAGTAAGGTCCACCAGAAGATCCTTAAAAGCTACACATCATGCCGAGACCCAAAGAAATTCAGGAACAATTGAGAAAGAAAGTAATTGAGATCTATCAGTCTGGAAAGGGTTATAAAGCCATTTCCAAAGCTTTGGGAATCCAGCGAACCACAGTGAGAGCCATTATCCACAAATGGCGAAGACATGGAACAGTGGTGAACCTTCCCAGGAGTGGCCGGCCGCTCAAAATTACCCCAAGAGCGCAGCGACGACTCATCCAAGAGGTCACAAAAGACCCCACAACAACGTCCAAGGAACTGCAGGCCTCACTTGCCTCAGTTAAGGTCAGCGTTTATGCCTCCACCATCAGGAAAAGACTGGGCAAAAATGGCCTGCATGGCAGAGTTCCAAGGAGAAAACCACTGCTGAGCAAAAAGAACATCAAAGCTCGTCTCAATTTCTCCACAACACATCTTGATGATCCCCAAGACTTTTGGGACAACATTCTGTGGACCGATGAGACAAAAGTGGAACTCTTTGGAAGGCATGTGTCCAAGTATATCTGGCGTAGAAGGAACACTGCATTTCATAAAAAGAACATTATACCAACAGTAAAATATGGTGGTGGTAGTGTGATGGTCTGGGGCTGTTTTGCTGTTACAGGACCTGGAAGACTTGCCGTGATAAAAGGAACTATGAATTCTGCTGTCTACCAAGAGATCCTGAAGGAGAATGTCCGACCATCTGTTCGTGTACTCAAGCTGAAACGAACTTGGGTTCTGCAGCAGGACAATGATCCTAAACACACCAGCAAGTCCACCACCGAATGGCTGAAGAAAAACAAAATGAAGACTTTGGAGTGGCCTAGCCAAAGTCCTGACCTGAATCCTATTGAGATGTTTTGGTATGACCTTAAAAAGGCTGTTCATGCTCGAAAACCCTCTAATGTAACTGAATTAGGACAATTCTGCAAAGATGAGTAGGCCAAAATTCCTCCAGGACGCTGTAAAAGCCTCATTGCACGTTATCGCAAACGCTTGGTTGCAGTTGTTGCTGCTAAGGGTGGCCCAACCAGTTATTAGGTTTAGGGGGCAATCACTTTTTTACACAGGGCCATGATGGTTTGGATTTTTTTTTCACCTTTAATAATAAACACCTTCATTTACAAATTGAATTTTGTGTTTACTTGTGTTGTCCTTGACTATTGTTTAAATTGGTTTGATGTTCCGAAACACTTAAGTGTGACAAACATGCAAAGGAACAGGAAATGAGGAAGGGGGCAAACACTTTTTCACACCACTGTACCTCAAATCCCTCGGGCATAGTATAAGCTGAAGAGAATAGGTAAAGGTTTATTTATAGGTGTATATACTGTGTAAATATATAATTAACCTGAATGATGTTAAAAGGATTTGTTTGTAATGGATGGAATATTAAGTGACAAAGTATTTTTTACCACCCTTAATAAAAGTAAAATATGAAAAGGAATTTGGTGGGACCCCCACACAATTTTTTTTTACATTTTGGTTCAGGGTCTCCCTTAATATTCATACCAAACCCGAAGGGTCTGGTAATTGACTGTGGGGGAATCCCATGCCATTTTTTTCAATGACTTTTATGTGTATTTCCGGGACCGACAATTTATTATAGCCGTGAGTACTTTTAAATTACCTTTTTTCCTTTAGAAATCAAATTTTGCTCTCGGACTGTTCTAAACACGAGAAACATGCGCCACTTTACAGGCATACTATACACCCCCCCCCCCCCCCCGGTACAAAATTTAAGGGAATATTTCACTTTTATTG
Source organism: Lithobates pipiens (assembly GCF_037356315.1). Classification (NCBI taxonomy): domain Eukaryota; kingdom Metazoa; phylum Chordata; class Amphibia; order Anura; family Ranidae; genus Lithobates; species Lithobates pipiens. Next base: position 156,036,894 of record NW_027507784.1, read on the forward strand.
TTTTTACTTTAAGCATGATTAAAATCACTACTCCCGAAAAAGTTTTTAAAACTTTTTTTTGCATTGATCCATGTCCCCTGGGGCAGGACCCAGGTCCCCAAACACTTTTTATGACAATAACTTGCATATACATCTTTAAAAATAGCACTTTTGAGTTTTCATGTTCGTGCCCGTAGACTTTAACTGTGTTTGCGTGTTCGAACAAATTTTTTTCCTGTTCGCATGTTCTGCTGCGAACTGAACGGGGGGGGGGGGGGGGGGTGTTCGGCTCATCCCTACTGTCAATACATTAAATTGAAAATTGAAAAGGAGGTGCTATATATATATATAATACAACAATTGGGACAATACTCAGGACTGAAAAACAATTGGGACAAATCTCAGGTTCTTCCCCTCGACATAGGTGCCCCTACGGAGACCCAAGCCTCTTCTCCCCTAATTCGAGTTAGTTCCATGAAATATCTTGGAATTATAATCTCCTGTTTCTCTGGAAGAATATGTCAAACTGAACATAGAACCCCTGTTCATGATCCTAAAAACCAAGGCCAAACTGCCCGAGGGTGTAATGGACCATGTACATTTAATTAAAATGATTATACTATCCAAGTTTTATATGTCCTATGGCATGTTCCGGTGTGCCTACCCCTGAGGATTTTCAAATCCATAGAAGCCATCCTAAATTCCTTTGTGTAGGGCAAAACCCGACCCAAACTGTCCTGGCAAGTGCTGAAGAACCCCACTGAATTAGGGGGTATGGCACTACCAGATTTTAACTTGTATTACCTGGCAGCACAACTGTCCCATTTTTTCTATCTGGACAAAGATGACAAGGAGCGATACTTGGCTCTTTTCTACTCCCCATACACTCATATACATACCCACCCCTTCCAACTTCTCTCCAGGGATCCAGTAGATCCCTGGGCTTTGGGAAGCCGAAGGGGTGTGTAAAGTGTGGGAATTGGTGAGGTGCAGACCTGACTCCTCCCTCCCACGCACTCACAGACACCCTTGTGGAACAACCCAGGCCTAAAAGAACTGCTACAGATACCAGACCATAATCTTTGGATTACTAAAGGTGTGATAAGCCTAACGGATATATTTAGTGGTGATATCCTGAAGTTGTTTCAACAACTCAAAGATGACTTTGGCCTTCCTAACTCTATGCACTTTCGTTATCTCCAGCTCTACCACTATACCTCCCTATACTATCCAGACCTACCACTATACCTCCCTATACTATCCAGACCTACCACTATACCTCCCTTTCTATCCAGACCTACCACTATACCTCCCTATACTATCCAGATCTACCACTATACCTTCCAAACTATCCAGACCCATCTCTGTGCCACCCTATACTAGCCAAACCTACCACTGTACCCCCTATACTATCCAAACCTACCACTGTACCACCCTATACTATCCAAACCTTCCACTATACCACCCTATACTATCCAGACTTACCACTGTACCACCCTATACTATCCAAACCTACCAATGTACCGCCCTATACTATCCAAACCTACTACTGTACCACCCTATACTATCCAAACCTACCTCTGTACCTCCCTATACTATCCAAACCTGCTACTATACTGCCCTATACTATCCTAACCTACCTTTGTACTGCCCTATACTATCCAAACCTACCACTGTATTACCCTATACTATCCAAACCTACTTCTGTACTGTATTATACTATCCAAACCTACCTCTGTACTGCCCTATACTATCCAAACCTACCTCTGCACTGTCCTACACTATCCAAACCTACCTATGTACTGCCCTATACTATCCAAACCTGCCACTATACTGCCCTATACTACCAAAAACCTTCCACTATATTACCCCATACTACCCTAACCTGCCACTATACCGACCTATACTACCCAAACCTGACACTATATATTACTACACCCTATTCTGTACTCTCCTGACCTCCCCTCTACTGTGTTCTCCAACTGCCCTGCATGGTACCTTCCTGCCCCCCTTCTATGTACAGTCATACATAAATACAGGCTGCTAAATGGCTGGGAGAGGCATTTATGACAGGGGGGGGGGGGGCAATGTGTACAGGGAGGGGGATAGTTTCAAAAAGGAGTGGGAGCAGTGTGTACAGGGTGAATTTAATTTGGGATAATTCCCTGGTTTTCTGTATTTGTTTTTTCTAATCAGACTAAAAAGCCATGGCCAAAATGTAGCATTATTTAGTCACGCCCACTCCTTGCCACCGCATGCATATCACACCGCAGGTCACCTTATCTCTGGTAGGGGCTCTAGTGCATTACTTTGCCCAGGGGCCCATGATGTTATTATGATGGCCATGGATGTCATCCCATGCTGGCCAATCAGAAGACTGACACCTAGGAGAAGCCTATGAGAAGATGCCGCTGCCGGTGTGTGACCTCACGGGTTTCACACTGTTGAACTTAAGGTAAGTAGTGCTTAATATGTAATGTAAGGAGGACTCTGATTAGGACACATATTTGTAAAATATACAATGTGGCCCTTATACTGAAAATTCTGGAGACCCCTGCTTTAAGAAACTAAATGTAATCCAGTTAGAGTTTACATCTACTTTAAAACTTCAACCAGCATTAAGGACAAACTGTGTCTGAATGATTAACTGATATAGTCATGAATGTTTGCTATCTGAATGACCTGATCAAACTCAGATCTTATTAATCCACATAGATCACATCACTCATCTCTAACTATGATGTTCTTAATTCTGTCTGTACAAGTCCTCCATTATGTTAAACTCTTTGTATAATAGCAGATACATTACTCTTTGGAAATATATTAAGTTCATTTGCAGTTTAGATAATTATGCAATAAGTCTGTGACATGGAACATGTCTTTGTATAGTTATACATTTATGTGGAGGCTTATTTTTGTATTACATTCCTAAGCTATAAAGACTGCTAATTAATAGACTACATCTGTCATTGGGTTGTAATTAAAGTTATCACTCCTAATAACCTACAGAGATATAATGGACAATCTTTCATTTTAGAGTGACACTACATGGATTCAATTTGGAACATTGATTTTACTAGTTGTGTCTGAAATGTTCTGTACAGAGGAATGATGCAGTGATTTAGGTAAACTGCAAAATAATTTGGAACTGTACATTATGGCTTAAAAATGATAATGCAACAATTAACATTTAATACAATGTTATTCACTGAGTAGTAAATGAAGCTCAGGTACTTTGCACTGGCACCATGGAACTCTAATGTTTATACTGAAAGATCTTTTAGATGGGAAAGCAATGTTTAATGTCAGGAAGGACAATTTACTTGGCACTGTGGGATTTCAGCCCCTAGTTATATTTTAGGTAGCTGATATAAATGTGTTGTAGCCTCATCACTGTACCCTTTCATTATAATCACTGTAAAAGTTATAGCTGAAGTTTAATCTGCTAATATTTTGCCTTCCCTATTACCTCTCTCCCCATCTATTGAAATAAAAATAAAAAAACCCTATCATTTTCATTAGATCCCTTATTTTACATCCAGTGAGGCCATCACTGGGTCTCTGTGCTCCTTTATGTAAGGCCTCAGGCGCACTGGACATTCTAAAAAAAAAGCCAATAACGTTAGCTATAGAAAGCTGTAGCTGTAGAGTTTCTCAGCATTTTTGTAGTAGTGTTTTTTAGCATTTTTTTATGCTTTTTAGCTGTAGTGGTTTTTTAGCTTTTTTTTTAGCAAAACTATACCTCCATAAAAGCTTATGTCTCGAAAATTTAGACATACAGTGTTTTTACAGCTGAAAAAACTCCTCTCAAAACCCACTAGTTCTGGGGTTTTTCCAGAGAGAAAATGCCCCAGCTAAAAACTGCTGATAACAGCCTATATGTGCATGGACACATAGGAGAACATTCTGGGGAGTTTATTGACTGCAGAAAAAAAACATCTGAAGCCAAAAACAGCAGCTGTAAAAATGTCCAGTGTGCATGAGGCCTAATGAGAACAAACTCATCTTCACGTAAATTTCTCAGATAGGTTCTTTTACATTACATATGCACAAATTAATGACTTCCTATTTTTTTAAAGGTCACGTCCACCAATAATCTAACTGTAACATGTATATCTGCATTGTTTATTTTCAGTTTTCACTGAATATCATTTGTCCCTTTTTAGGATTATTCAATTTGCTGTGTCCTTCTGGCCCCATTACTTTTTTTCTAACAATAAGGTCCACACAGCAGCTGAACCAAAAACTGTAATCATTTAATTAATTGAGGCATTTACAATATGCCATAACAGGATATATGGGAAATATTCTCTTATCTAAAAGATATGTATCAGTACTTAAGACAGATAATTTTTTTTTATGAGGTGCAATGGGTTTTTTGAGTGTTATTTTTTATCTTAATTCACTTTTACCTTGTCCACTGGGCTAGGCTGGAATAACATATTCACCCTTTCCAGCAAATCCAGCGCTGTCCTGCTGTGATCTCCCAAATACCACTGCAGGCCTCTTCTTAACTGACATCATCAGGAGGTCAATATACAAGAGCAAAAGTGCAGTGCAAACCAAAACAGGATAAAATACATGAATAAAGTGCACACAAAGTCCTCAGAAAAAATGCAGTATCAGTGAGTTCAGAACACATGGAGTTTGACAGATTTAACTTCAGTGTGGCAAACGTGCTGGGTCCCACCACCAAAGGACAAATTAGCCACTCACCACAACTATATGACCCCTGAGTTCCTCCCTCATAAGCGTTACGACCAGGGTGGGACTTCGCCAGCAGGGATGGAACACGATCGTCAATCCACATACAAGTAATTAATTGGTTGCCATAGGGACCCAGAGCGTAACTGTATGAGCATGGCTGTGTTATCCCAAAAGAAGGTTCTTCCTGGTAACAATGACCACACATCATGAGGAGTTCAGCTGTCTCTTCCATGTCCTGGTAGCCAGCTCCCTGATGATGCTCCTCTTTGCATAAGCAGTGTGTGCAACATAGCCCTGAAGTCTCTAGCAAGGCATGACATGGAGGCTTTGGGCAGTAGGGAATACCTAAGAGGGAAAGGTGAAAGCATTGGCTGTGCTTGGAAAAATTACCGTATATACTCGAGTATAAGCCGAGATTTTCAGCCTCTTTTTTGAGGCTGAAAGTGCCCCCCTCGGCTTATACTCGAGTCATCGCCGTCTGACTGCTCGATCAGCGTATCGAGCAGACAGACGGCGGACATACTACAATTTGAAAGCCGCGCCTCCTTCTCCGCCTCCGCCTGTGATAGGCGGAACACTGAATTTCCCAGCAGCCTGTGTTCCGCCTATCACGGACATCGTCTCATCCTCGTCCGTAGTACGAGGATGAGACGATATCGGTGATAGGCGGAACACAGGCTGCTGGGAAATTCAGTGTTCCGCCTATCACAGGCGGAGGCGGAGGCGGGGCTTTTGAATTTTAGAATGGCCGCCGAGGCGATCCTGGCAAGGCACGGGACGGAGGCAAGGCAAGGCACGGCACGGGACGGGACGGAGGCAAGGCACGACACGACACGGGACGGAGGCAAGGAGGCAAGGCACGGCACGGGACGGAGGCAAGGAGGCAAGGCACGGCACGGGACGGAGGCAAGGAGGCAAGGCACGGGACGGAGGCTCGGGACACAGGTAGGCTGGACACACACACACACACACACACACACACACACACACACACACGGACACACACACATGGACACACAGGGATGGATGGATGGAGACACACACACACAGGGATGGATGGATGGATGGAGACACACACACACAGGGATGGATGGATGGATGGAGACACACACACACAGGGATGGATGGATGGAGACACACACACACAGGGATGGATGGATGGATGGACACACACACACACAGGGATGGATGGATGGATGGACACACACACACACAGGGATGGATGGATGGATGGACACACACACACACAGGGATGGACGGACACACAGGGACGGACACACACACAGGGATGGACAGGCATATCTCACCCTCGGCTTATACACGAGTCAATAAGTTTGCCAGTTTTTTTGGGGGTAAATTGGGGGCCTCGGCTTATATTCGGGTCGGCCTATACTCGAGTATATACGGTATGTTATCTCCCTTAAAAAAAAAAATGTTGTGCTTTAACAGCACTCTGGGTAAAGATCAAAATGTGATTCAGGGAGATTGTTCAAAGACGTTTAATGTAACTGCAACTTTAATTTAGCTAAACTTATTTTGCAGTCCCCCTGCCCCCTGCCTTAGATGTTCCTAACCCCAATCCAGTAGGATATCAGTTGTACAACCTTATCAGTGCTGGAGAGTCACTTGTCAAAATATTCAAGCTTGGTCCACATTGGACTGCATTCTTATTAGGTCTAAGCCCTTGTACACACGATTGGAGATTCCGACAACCAAATCCGTCTGAGTTATTCCGACAGATTAATTCCGGACGAGGTCCGGAAGTGATGTTGCATACACACGGTCGGACCAAGTTGTTGCAATTTCCGGTTGCCAAGAACGCGGTGACGTAAGCCGCGTACAGCAGGCCTAGAAAAAGCAAGTTCAGCACCACATCCGGCACCCTTTGGGCTCCTTCTGCTGATCTCCTGTGTATCGCATGTTAGTAGAAGTTTGGTGAGAGACGATTCCCGCTTTTCAGATTAGTGATTCAGATCGCTACTGCTCTACCGTTTCTGCTTGTCTTTGCGTATCAGATAATCAGTGCGTGTAGTCAGTAAGTATTTGTTTCTCATTGTGGACTATATCTTGGTATAGTAAACTTTGATTTACATTGCTTATTGTCTGCTTGCTTCTGCTATTCAGTTCGTTCTTTCAGGCATTGCTGTTTATCGGTGCTTTCTGTTGTCCGTTCTGACCAGCCGACCGTTTTGAAACCATGTTTCGTCTACGTACTTGTCGTAGAGTTTGTGCTGTGCAGGGGCTTCCTGTTGGGGTTCTTACTTTAACACAAGCCTGGTCCATGAACAGGGAGGGGAGGCGTTTGTGGACCAAGAATTGGTTGTGCCAGCGCGACCAGTTCTCGCACATGCCTTTGCTCCGTGAGATCCGGGAGAATAATCCTGATGATTTCAGGAATTATCTCCGGATGACGGACCCCATTTTTCACCGTCTGCTGGCTTTGCCGACCCCTTATATCAGCAGGCAGGATACCTGCACGCGGCAAGCCATCACTCCGGAGCAGCGGCTCATCGCCACGTTGCGCTACTTGGCGACTGGGAGAAGCCTTGAGGACCTGAAAGTTCTCTACAGGCATCTCCCCCCAGGCTCTGGGGATCATAATTCCAGAGACCTGTTCTGCCATCATTCAGGTCCTGCAGAAGGACTATATGAAGGTAAGTTTTATCCTTTAACATCACATTCTATGTATTTCATGATTGCTAATGTCTTGCATTTCTTTCCTCATTCCCTAATTACCATGATTGCAATATGCTCTAATTCATATACTCTGCCCCTTTGTCCTCATGCATATTTGCCTCACTAACTTCCCCACCATGCTCTTCTTGGTCCATAAAACTATATCTAGTCACTTACCAATGTCTTTTGTCAGCTCCATAGTATTGCTTTCCCCTAAACACTCCCTAAAATGTCTACAAATGTTATGTGTGTGCTTCAATTCATGCAGAGTGACATTTTTTTTTTTGGTTGTGCCAAACTCATTAGGAACCCCCCCCCCCCCCCCCCCAACTGCTAGCTCAGCTGATAGCAGTCCTCTATCTGCTGACTTTACCAAACCCAATGAACACTATATCTACCTTTTTGATGGTCACATTTATGGATGAATTCACCTAAGCATGTAGTGCAAGGGCCTGCCTCAATACTTTCAAATGCTATAATTTTTTATTTTTTTCCCCCTATTATTATCTTGCTATGTAATAGCAGAATGTCAAAATGTGCTTCCATTTTGTTTTCTTTTTGGTATTATGACACTTCTTACCTGTCCAGTGGGCTGCCAATAGTGTAAGTAAGGAGGGGCTTCCCAAAGTATCACACATTATTTAGTCATTCAGCTCTCAATCAAGTGGAGAGGGTTACCTGTCCAAAACACCCCCCCTCATTTTTTAGCAAGGGCCCATCAGATGGGGGGGATGGGGGGTGGGGGAGGGAAGGGGGGGTGATACTTTAGGCTTTAAATACTCAGTTCCCAAAATGTTATACTGATCTTGTCCATAAATGTTTGTGTCTAATCTGCTTGCAATGTTGATTTGGAAAATTACTAATTTTTGGTCCTGTTTCACTCCACAGTGTCCTTCAACGCCACAGGAATGGCAGACTGTGGCCTCCCACTTTGCCAGTCGTTGGGACTTTCCCAATTGTGGAGGTGCAATTGATGGGAAGCACGTCCGCATCGTCCCACCACCCAACTCGGGGTCGTACTATTTTAACTACAAGGGGTTTCATAGTATCGTGATGTTGGCAGTGGTGTCTGCGACATATGAGTTTTTGTATGTGGACATGGGGCAAAATGGACGGATGTCGGATGGTGGAGTGTTCTCACGGACAGAGTTCTACTGGCATCTCCAGAGTGGCAGTCTGGGCTTGCCACCCCCAGAGGAGAATCAGGAAGGACTCCCGTTCGTCTTCGTCGCGGATGAGGCGTTTGCCCTGGCAAACCATCTGATGCAGCCTTTCCCGATGAGGACCCTCACCCCGGACCAGAGGATTTTTAATTTCCGCCTGTCCAGAGCCCAAAGAGTGGTGGAGAACACCTTTGGAATACTGGCCATCCGGTTCTGCCTTTTTTTAACGCCTATCCACATGGCGGAATACAAACAAAATCACATTGTGCTGGCGTGCTGTGTTCTGCACAATTTCCTAAAAAGACATTCTGCAAACTATGCGGTCTCAGTTGCCCAAGAAGCAGACTTGCTGGAAAATGAGAACCTCACGGCCTTGAAGCTGCTCGTCCTGGCTTGCCCCCCCCCCAAAGCGCCCATGAGGTTAGAACCCAATACATGGACTACTTTGTGGGTAGGGGGGCCATTGATATGCCAGACAATGTCTGAGCGGCATTTTATGAATACATTTTTCTTTGAAACTCCAAAATTTGTTTTCATTTACTGCTTGGCTTGGTTTTAGGTGTCTCCTAGGTAAATTTATGTTTTTTCTTGTGCCTTTTTCACCAACAGTGCAAACCCAAGTTCTGAGCGAGATGAGGGGACAGTCTCTTCTTCAGATAAGCTTATTATGTTGTGGGTCTGTTACACACACACCTCGTTTTTGGTAACTAATGTATGTAGTGCATTACTGACCAAAATCGTGCTCATTTTCAGCACCATGGCAGGAAAATGGCATGATTGTCGAAATTAACACATCACTGTGTGTGTTTTTTACTAAAGGCACTTCCACTATGCACTAAAAGTGCACTGCAAAAGTGCACCTGAAACTGCACTTGGAGTGCAAAGTTGAGTTACCTTTAGTAAATAACACCCATTCTCACCGAAAACAACAATTTTACTCCAAATACATCTTTTGCGCAATGAAAAAGGAAGCCACACATTCTTGATAATTTAACTTTTTAATCCAAGCACATTCACATGTGCGTTTAGAAAAGGGTTTTACAACAAACCAACAAATTGGGTGTATCAAAAACAGTCTTTCAGGTAATTTTTTTTTTCACTTTGTGTTTTTGTGTAAACAGGCATGTATCAAAACGTAACATACAGAACACAGGAACTTACAAAGTTCAACTTTGAAAAGTGAAGACAATATCAGACATGAGTATGTACAAACTGGGCTGATATTGCCTTCATCACATGGGGTGTCACCCCTGGAAAATTCAAATTTGAAAGATGCACAGAGTGTGTCAGCATGTGCTATCTCCCATCACGGGGGATCAATGTACATGTTTTGGGGCTGCAACCCCTTCATCTCAGCCACTTTCCACAAAACACGTACATTGATCCCCCATGATGGGAGATAGCACACTCTGTGCATCTTCCAAATTTGGATTTTCAAAAAATACAAAAGTTGTGGTTTAAAAGCCAAAAAATAAAACCCTAGCTAGTTTGGGCTATTTCACACTCTCCCCAAAACATCAATGATGTTCTTCATTTTATTTTTAACATCATTGATGTTTTGCTGTATATTTTCTAAATCCCGATTGCACCCCATTATCTCCCCAATCAGGGACTGGCCACTTTCACTGGTAAAATGGGCTTCTTTTTCCACATCACCTACAAAACAAAGCAAAAAAACACACCATGTATTATAAATATGGTGACATACATTGATGAGCTTACCGGAAGCTGTGTTCTCCGACACTCACCTGTTGTGGTGGCAATTTGTCTAACTTCAACAATCTCTCCTTCCTCCTCCTGCTCCTCTGCTTCTGGTTTTGGAATTTTGCCTTCTTTGGGAGGGGTGGGGTCCCTGGTGTCCTCATACTTGCTGAGTCTTCTCTCCTCTATGAGAATGTTAAAAAAGAATAATTAGCACATAGAGGGCAGAAAAAGGGATATGAAACATTGCTTGGAAGTGTTGTACAATTGTGTTTTTTGGCCGAGTTCCAAGGTGAGAACATTATTGTGGACACTTTGTTAAGCTGGAATACTTACCTGCAGAACGATGTTTCTTACGAACGAATGAAACCATGAACTTGAAAGTTGCCATTTCAAAATGCACAACAGGAAATCAAAGCACATGGAGCATGTATGCAAGCAAGAATAATCATATGAACACACGACAACTACTTACTTTTTTGAAGAACACGCTTGATCCTTATGTACTGCTCTTGCTCCCTCAGTTTCAGGTCTGACCAGCGTTTTCTCAGTTGATCCATGGATCGGCGTACCCCAAAATTCTTCTGAAGACTCTTCACAACTTTATTCATGATCTTGGCCTTTCTGATATTTGAGTTTGGGTAAGGTCCATACTTCCTATCATAGTCGGTCCTGTTCAATATGTCCACCATCTCCAACATCTCTCCAAAAGACATATTTGAGGCCTTAAATCTTCTCTTCCTGGATCGGGACATTTCGGGCTCCGGGCTTTCCTCACCCTCCTCCTCATTAGTGGAACTCTGATTGCGCACCTGCGTTCTCTCCGCCATGTGCTCTCCCCACTGCGCCGAAAGCGAAGGGGCGGGGAATAGTCTAGAAAGAACGTCAGGGGCGGGCGGAGTTTCACGCATGCACACTGTATATAAAACGCAACACGCGTGTGTCGTCCATACGATCTGTGAACAGAGGGAGAAGCTGAGGCGACGAACGTGCAAACAAAGGTAAAATTTTGAACTTGGTACATCACTAGGCTATACTGCTTCTAGATTGAGGCCTGCATTAGTGGAGTTTAGCCTGACATTAGGGTTTGTCTTGTGTTGTGTCTTGCAGCATTATGGACGGGTTCAATGATCATAGCTTCCTCCCTCTGTTCATCGATAAATACAGAGAGATGCCCTGCCTGTGGCAAGCAACACACCCTCAGTATAGTAACAAACTAAAGAGGCAGGCAGCAATGGACAAACTGGTTGAGTTTGTGAAGCCGCTGGTCCCCAAGGCAGACGTCAACTATTTAAAAAAGAAAATCGGTTGCCTGAGGAGTACATATCTGAAGGAGAGGAAGAAGGTGCTGAACTCCATGCAATCTGGTGCTTCAGCAGATGATGTTTATGTCCCCAGGCTGTGGTATTATAACAGGATGCAGTCTCTGTCAGACCAGGCTGAGGCCAGAGAATCCCTCTCTACTCTTCCTTCCACGCATCCTATGCTACATTCCACACCCGCTGAGTCTTCCGACGCCCAACCTGGGCCTTCCACTCAGGAAGAACTGGAGGAGCCCAGCTTGAGCCAGGTATAGTATTGTTGTACATATTTTGGGAGTATAAATGAATGATGTTAACTTGATTTTTGCTCACTAATTGCTGATTTTAGAAAGTGATCCACATATCAATAGACAGTAGTGGCCAAAACCTTGGGGACAAGAAAGAAAAATGCTGGGCTCAGAATGATAGTTTTTTCTATTGGTAACAATTTGCAACAGTCTTGATGTGAAAACTGTGTGTGTTTGATGAACCAAAAACTAAAACTATGTCCCTTTTTCATACACAGGAAGACATCAGCCTGGAGGAGGGTGTGGAATGCAGCAGCCAGGAGATGACTGTGGAAAGTGGCAGCCAGGAAGAGGCGGGGGTAAGCGGCAGCCAGGCGGTGGGTGGGCAAAGGAGCCTCACAGAATGCCAGGTCCCTCCCCTCCACCTTCCACGCAAAAGGGCGAGAAAGGGGGGGGATGTGGAGGAGTCGGCCCTGAGGCTGATTGGGGAGGCATCAGCGGCCCTCCAAGCCAAACCCACCTATCAAGAGGCCTTTGCCGCCTTGGCTGCATGCAAGCTTGAGAAAATAGAGGAGGGGCAACAGCTCTTGTGTGAGGAGATAATTATACACACCCTCAACAAGGGTCTGTTGGGCCAAATGACACAAACAGCACACTTGTGTGATTTGGCCCATGCCCCTCCTCCTCCTTCTGCCACACCTCCAGCACCACAGCCACAGCCTGGAAGGAAGCGTGGAAGGAAGACCAGAGAGTGATGACCTGGGTTCAGTCTGGTCTGACAGAAGATGCAGCCTGTTGTAGTACCACAGCCTGGGAACATAGATGTCATCTGCTGCTGTTCCGGATTTCTTGGACTTCAGGACCAGACTTCTCTCCCTCAGATATGCACTCCTCAGGCAACCAAGTTTTGCGTTTAAATAGTTGATGTGTGCCCTGGGGGCCAAAGGCTTCGCTAATCTCCCCAGTTTGTCCATCGCTGCCTCCCTCTTTATTTGTTACTGACACCTAAATAAAGGTTTTTTTTGTTTGAAGAAATACTTGCGTATGTGTTTTACTTCAAAAAGGCCAGTTTATTTGTGAGCAGGCAGGTACATTTTAAAAATACAAAGTGAAATGAATAACAAGGGGTACCAACACTAAACAACCTCCTGTAGATTAAAAAAGAAAAAGAAAATAGAAAAAATATAATAATGTTGTTGTGGTAAGTTTACACACAAAACACACCACAAAAAATGGAAAGATGAGCAAACTGTCAAAAAAGGATATGTTTATGAAAAAAAACAAACACAAAATTCAACCAAAAAACAATAAACCAAAAATAAAATTGTGTAGATGTGACGAATTAAAAAATTGCATTGCTGAAATGAGTAAAAAAGAGTCAGGAAATACGTTCGGAAGAAGTGTGTGTGACTATGAGCATCAAAAGAAGTTCCTTCTTGCAGCATTGTAAAGAACAAGAGAATGCGCTTCATGAAAGAATTTTTAACATTGCAGCATGACAAATGTGCTATATCGATTACGAGCAGTAGTTTTACTTGAGCGAGCACTTCCATGTCCTAATTTGATTGTGAGCATGCGTGGCACCTTGTCCGTCGGAGTAGGCTACACATGATCGCAGTATGTCCGATCGGAAAATATTTCCGGCAAGTTGGAAAAGTTGGTCCGTCGGATATTCCAACGGAAACAGTCCGATGCAGACCACACACAGTCGGAATATCTGAGAAAACGGTCCGATCGGACACATTCCGACGGAATCTCCGATCGTGTGTACAAGGGCTAATGGAGATTTCTAGAGTACCAGCTCATACTCTGAGCTAACGTTCTTTAAGGTTATATAAAAGTGCAAGACATATCTGCAAGCCTGGCCAGCAAAATTCTGACATGAGGCACGGATGAGGCCACATCAATTTCTTATTCCATCGTGGAAAACTGAGTAAACTCCTCAGCTGGGAGAGAAGGGAAAATGGCCAAAGCGCTGTCACTCTTTTCTGTATGCTCCTATCTAGTTTCCAAGTGTGCGATACATACAGTGCAGACACATAGCACACAAACACATTGGACTTGTAGTCCTAAGGTTGCATCATGCATAACCATGCTAATAAGTACACAGAATCATAATAGAAAATGCGCTGGCAGGTGCAAAATCAAGTCGCTGGCAAAAAGCAGTCAGATAAACTGTGTAGCAAAAGAAATAAGTAATTTGCCATGCTAACTTTGATAATGTGCAAAGTGAACACTCAATTCAATGTGAAATCTAATGCCCCGTACACACGAGAGGGATTAAGTCTGACAGACCTCCAAAGGAGTTCCGCCGGAGTTCCGCCGGAGTTCTGGCGGACTTTTCGACCGAACGGACTTGACCACACACCATCACACCAAACTCCGACGGAGTCGAACGTGATGACGTACGACTGGATTCGACGTAGGAAGTTCCTAGACAGTAGCCAATAGCTGCCCTAGCGTCGGTTTTAGTCCGTCGGAGTAGCACACACACGAGCGGATTTTTCAAAGGGGACCGGGTCCGGCGGAGTTCCGTCGGGAAAATTTAAAGCATGCTTCATTTCTAAAGTCCGTCAGACTTTAGCTTCGCTAAAGTCCGTTGCAGCCCACACACGATCGGATAGTCCGCCGGACTCAGTCCGTCGGAGTTTGGATGTCGAAAAGTCCGCTCGTGTGTACGGGGCATTACAAAATTAGAAAGTCCGCTTTATATATGTGAAAAAAAAAAAAAAAAAAATATATATATATATATATATATATATATATATATATATATAAAATAGTCCTAATCTAATACCAAAGAACAACTGTGCTGTTAAATAACATGTGGAATCAAGTCCTGTGATCACCACGTGGACCATCACCACCATAAGAAATGGACAGTTACCGTAATGGATAGACCCTATTACAGAGTCAAATCAGCCTGTAAATGACAGTCTCATCATGGAGGGGTTCGACCCACACTGGTTAGCTGGACTCCTACAGTGTCTCCCACTCTCCAGTGTATATTAAAATTAATTACAACCATGTATTCCACGAAATCCACCATAAAATCAAAATGGGAGAGCCCTCATGGTGTAAATATATATAAAACTTTTAGGTGTCCTTTTATGAAGCAGTGAAATCTATTCACTGCTTCATTCTCCGGCATTCACAGAGGAAATCTTTCTCCTCTGTATGCCAGTTTATAAAGCGGAGTAGATCGCTTCACCCCTGGAGGAGTGAAGCGATCTACAAACGCTTCTAACACTGGAGAACGGCCCCTAATACTGGAATCTCGTGAGACTTTACGACATTACAGTACTAGAAATTCACAGATACACAGAGATGTCAATTTATTAAGCAGTGATAAATTATCACAGCTCAATACACTGACACATGGTGTAATTAATGTTAGTAAAATAATGCGTCCCCCTACATAATATATACATGTATACACACACAGACATTATATATACATGTATATACACACACATTATATATATATATATATACATATACACATTATATATATATATATATATATATATATATATATATGTATATATATGTATACACATAAATATGACAGGGGGACATGGTTACAGTGTTGGGGGGTCTGAACGAGGCATAAGGAAGTTAATTATCTTTCTCTTTCCTCCTCAGATCCCCCCACATTCCCTCTTCACTCCCTGGTTCTCCACCTCTGAGCTGGTGAATCGGGGAGTGTGAATTCTGACACAGATCACCAGTGAAGCGCTGAGATCCCAGCTTCATAAACTGGCCGTTACTGTGTCATTCTATGAGGATTCTCAGTGTGTGGAGATAATCGGCGGGAGAACATGTTAAAACACTTCTCCCCCCGATTATCTTTGGTTTATAAACTGTTTAAGATGTCCGTTTATGAAGCAGTGATCAGTGGAGATCCAGAGGATCGCCGCTGATCACAGCCCATAAAGTATTCAAAGTTCATGAAAATACTCACCTTTTAACCATAAAACAGTGCTTTTGTATATGAAAAAAAAACATTCCCAGGCAATATTGAAAATACTCCAAACAGTCCAGGCAGGTGTGGCAATGTAACGTACGTTAGCTCCGCTCTTCACATTTTAGTCATAATTGACTTTTGAGCTTTATAATTTTTTTGGCTTTCACGTTGAATTGAGTGCTCATTTTGCACATTATCACAGTTAGCATGGAAGTACACAGCTTGCATGCTTAAATCAAAAGTTCAGGGACTCCATAGCTATGATATGCATAACAATGGAAACTGCAGGAGCAAAAACTAAGGTTACAGTACTTACAGTAAAAATAGTGACGAGGATTAGAGAAATAAGTTTTATTGAGAGATTTTTTTAACTGAGGTTTTAATTGTATTTTTTTGGATGGTTCTGCATGTGGACCAGCGTTCAAAGCTATCTTAGGTGAGCAAATTAAGGAATGGCATAAAACTCGCCTCTTCTTATTTAGTAAACGTCTCTTAATGCCGCTTTGTTCTATGACTCATTCAACACAATTACGCTTTCTAAATCCTTATTGAAAACTTGCATGAATTTAAATGTCTATATAACCTTCCCTCTTTAATATGTAAAGTTGGGCCTAAACAGTATACAAGTGCGGTGCCCTTCGGTGGCCTGTTTGCAGTGTGTGCAGTGTGGCAAGCAATAGGTCGCTTTTGTTTTAGTCAAACATGGTCCATCTGCAGGGTTCAGCTGCTGTGCTGACAAAGCTGTTTCTCAATAGACGGACCATGTGCAACATTACACGGTATAAGCAAAAACGTCTTTTACACGAGTTTAGATGAACTAGGCATAATCCAAACTCTTTCAGATTACTTAGACTACATCTTACGCATTCGAAATAGATGGGCATGTGAACACCTCTCATAAGACTTCACACAAGATAATTCCTTCGCCTCCATATCCCCTGCTTGGCTCTAGCACAAAGAAACTGGCCAATAATTCATAACCACTATAATGCTCCACTGCTTGCCTCAGCTGAACAAAAAGCTGTTTATATTCTTTATGTAATACATTCTATGGTGCTATGTGAGTCCGGTAATGGAAGCAGCCGAAATCCAAAATCCTCATGAATTGAAATGGTAATATTACACTCAGTGCATGCTTTGCGTTTACATAATTTATTCTAAAATAATGTGGTATTGCAGTTCCGCTGGGAGCTGGACCAAAATAATATTATTTAGGAGCGGGTTTATATTCTATAAATCATATAGAATAGCAATAGATAATTACAGTTGTTTTCCTTCTAATACATTTCTAATAAGACACTGTCAGGTCCATAAACTAAGGCAGGGATTGATTTATATTGCGTCGCATTGTGTTTTCTTTGCACCTCTAGAGGCATCGTTTGCAGTTCAATTACATAATATGATAAAAGGCCCCATGATATAGGCAGCCTTGCTACCAAGGAATACATCTAGAGGCGATGTCATATGTTGGCATTTGGACGAAAACCAATGCTAAGTGATTAACCAGGGGCAATGGTAATTGGCGAGATGTTGGTATTTTAACACTATGATGAAGATTCATGAAATGCTAATTTTAGCAATTTTGCAGAGGGTAGCAACTTATTGCTGTGCACTTAATGAAACCCAAAATTCATTACAAATATTTAAAGGCCCTCTGCTACATATACAACCTTCATGGGCAGTAAAAAGGAGAATAGTTTTGTGAATGTAAATGTCAGTATGCATAATAAACGAGTGCATTTGTAAAGAATGTGAAATGCCATTTACTAGAGCTGGTGGGTGCACTGACAGGAAGCTTTTCTTCGCCATAAGTGTGCTGGGATTATTGCAGTATTGTCTACAAGAAGAAAATGAATGAAAATGCATGCAAGAGGTTATTTTAAAATGTATCATCTTCTTCCATGTACTGATCATATTGACTGATGTGGTCGTAAAACATGAATTGTTAAAACTCCTCTCTTGCTGAAAATACTCAGAAACCAACAATTTAGAATGAGCAGATACTGGAAGTGAACTTCTGAAAGTCATCCACTTAAATTTTAAGGTAAATGTTGAAAAAAAAAAAAAAAGTATATATACCTGGAGTTGCAGCATCCATAAGATTTGTTTAAATGTCCATCAGAGAAAAAATTACCAGTTACAGTTTGGCTACAGTTTCAGGAAATAAGCCCTTTGTCAGGCTAAAAAAGACAGATACAGTGCCTTGAAAAAGCATTCATAACCCTTGAAATGTTACAACCAAAATGTAACTGTATTTTATTAGGATTTTATGTGATAGATATAAAGTGGCACATAATTGTGAAGTGAAAGGAAAATGATAAATGGTTTTCAAATTTTTTTACAAATAAATATGCGAAAGTGTGGCATGCATTTGTATAAAGCCCCTCCAAGTCAATACTTAGTAGAACCACCTTTGAGCTGCAATTACAACTGTAAGCCTTTTTAGAGATGTCTCTACCAGCTTTGCACATCTACAGAGTGACATTTTTGCCCAATATTCTTTGCAAAATAGCTCAAGCTCTGTCAGATTGGCTAAAGAGTGTCTGTAAACAGCAACTTTCAAGTCTTGGCACAGATTCTCAAATGCATTTAGGTCTAGACTTTGACTGGGCCATTCTAACACATATGCTTTAATCCAGTGATGGCGAACCTTGGCACCCCAGATGTTTTGGAACTACATTTCCCATGATGCTCAACTACACTGCAGAGTGCAAGAGCATCATGGGAAATGTAGTTCAAAAACATCTGGGGTGCCAAGGTTCGCCATCACTGCTTTAATCTAAACCATTCCATTGTAGCTCTGGCTGTATGTTTAGGGTTGTTTTCCTGCTGGAAGGTGAATGTCCACCCCAGTCTCAAGTCTTTTGCAGAATCTTACAGGTTTTCTTCTAAGATTGCCATGTATTTGGCTCCATCCATCTTCCCATCAACTCTGACCAGCTTCCCCGTCCCTGATGAAGAAAAGCACCTCACAACATGATGCTGCCACCACCATGTTTCACGGTGGGTCTCATCTGACCAGAACACCTTTTTCCACATGTTTGCTGTGTCCCCCACATGGCTTCTCGCAAACTGCAAATGGTATTTCTTATGGTTTTCTTTCAACAATGGCTTTCTTCTTGTCACTCTTCTATAAAGGCTAGATTTGTGGCGTGCATGACTAATAGTTATCCTGTGGACATATTCAGCTCCCTGAGCTGTGGATCTCTGCAGCTCCTCCAGAGTTATCTTGTGCCTCTTGGCTGCTTCTCTAATAATGCTGTCCTTGCCCATCCTGTCACTTTAGGTGGGCAGCCATGTCTTGGTAGGTTTGCAGTTGTTCCATACTCTTTCCATTTTCAGATTGATGGATTGAACAGTGCTCCATGGGATGTTCAAAGCCTGGAAAACAAAATATAACCTAAACCTGGTGGCCGGCAGCCGAGGAGTATGGCCGCGTAGTTAGAGAGCTCCGTCCACCGCAACATTCCGGAGCTTATTACCGCATACCTGGGCCTCGTTTCTCAGCACAACTTACCTCTCCAGGTCCGGGCAACCGAGGAGATCATGTCCCGCCGCAGAAAAGAAGCCAAGAGACTGAGCAGGATGACGGACTTCTACCGCCAGCCCCGCAGTGTACAGGCCCAAGATGGCGCCGGTAAGCAGCATGTCAGGGAACGGGGCACACAGGCAGAGGAGCATTCCCCCAACACTGAGCACAGGCAGCCCCGTTCAAGATCATCCCCGGGGGATAAGCTCACTTCACCAGCTGCGTCCTCCACCTCCAGCCCAGTGAAGGCAAAGCAACCCCACTTACAGGAGAGGGAGGAAGAGGACTTTGGTAACATTTCCCTAAACGATACTAGGGAACTACAGGACTCCATCTTGGAATTCCCCACTAGCAACCAACCTGTGATTGACACCACATTGAAGGATATGCTAGTATCTCTTCGCAGCACAATACACGCTGACATTTTGTCTCTTGCAAGCAGCTTTAAAGCAGAGGTCAAAGCGGTGGGAGACAGGGTCTCACATATAGAGCATAAAATGGGCGAATTTGCAGGGACTATTAATGAAGTCATCGATGCTCATAATGAGAGAGATGATGAGCTTACTTTGATGAAAGAAAAACTGGCTGACCTTGAAGACCGCTCAAGGAGAAATAATATAAAGATCCGCGGGATCCCAGAATCAGTAAAGCCAGCAGAGCTGCAAGCTCACTTCCAAAAAATTTTGCAGGACGCTTTACCAGATGCCTCTGTGTATGATCTAGCTATTGATCGGATCCACAGGCTACCCAAGCCCAAACATATTCCGGATCACTTGCCCAGAGACACAATTGCCAGAATTCACTTCTTTCAAACCAAAGACAAATTTCTTTTGCAAGTAAGCAATCCTGAAAACTTACCAGAATCAGCTCAAGGTCTGTCCTTCTTCCCTGACCTATCTTCTTTCACAATGCAAAGGCGAAGAAATATGGCGACTATTACAAAACCTTTACGGAATCATCGTATTCCCTACAAGTGGGCATACCCGGCTAAACTGTTGGTTTCCTATGAAGGGAAGTCTTTCACAATCAAGTCAGTGACAGAGGGCATCCGTCTTCTGAGTGACTGGCGTATTTTTCCAAGGGAAGAAGATACCCATTCTGCGGGTTCATCCCCACGTCCAGGTTCCCCCACCTGGTCCAGACCCAGCACAAAGTGATGACCCAGGTACTCATTAAAGTATTTCAATTTAGAGCTCCGGACCTCGGTGGAATCTCTAGCTCTCTATAAGCCCTCCGTTGATTAAGGGTACTATCCCTACAGATTCTTTGAATCGCCTGTTTTTATTTCTGTTTTTTCTCTGTTATTGTTATTTTTTTTTTTTTTTAATTTGACTGTTTTCGATTGCGCACTCTCTGGTGCACAAAGCGTGGAACACTCCAAAGCAATGCCTCTATAGTAGGCCAAAGGACCATTCATATACCTATATGCAGTACTATTCCTGGGGACCACTTACCCTGACGGATTGTCTTTCCTTTCTTTTGGTCTGTTTTCTTTTTGTTTGTTTGTTTTTTCCTTGTTGGGTGCTAACTCATTGGCTCGGGCCAACACTAATATCGTGAAGTTTGTTAATTTTGCTATTGGTTATTGCCAATCTGACCTGTTGTGCTGACTCTGACCCCGGAGACCTGCAAAATGGGTTTCAAGATTACCTCATTAAATGTCAGGGGGCTGAATAGCCCGCAGAAACGTGGGATACTTTGGAGAGAGGCAAGGAATCTGCGGAGCGATATCCTGTGTCTACAGGAAACGCATTTCCGCAGTTCCAAGCATCCGCAACTTCAAGGCTCCCACTATCCTACAGCTTACTATTCTAATGCACAAAAGAAACATAGAGGAGTAGCTATTTTGATAAGTAATTCAATCTCATTTAAATGCATCCATGTTGAATCTGACCAGTCTGGTGGATTTATTATTTTGGTAGGGGAAGTTAACAACGTTACATACACCTTTATTAATGTATACCTGCCTAATACCGGGCAGCTTTCTTTTCTACGTAAAGTGTGGAAAAAGGTGAATGCAGTGCGTAAGGGATATCTGATTTTGTGCGGGGACTTCAATGCTGTCCCCAATCACTCTCTTGATGTTTCTACAAACCCTTCCAGAACAGGAAGCAGGGTCTCCCTTGCGCGCTTCATGGCCTCAGAGAGTCTGTTTGATGTATGGAGGTGCCAGCACTCCACAGAACGCGATTACTCCTATTACTCTTCTGTACATAAATCTTATTCAAGAATTGATGTTTTTCTGCTTGATAAATTTTTACTCCAAAAAGTCAGCTCTTCCTCTATCCATAATATCACGTGGTCAGACCACGCTCCGATATCTATTGTGGTGGAGGGGTGGCGTACAGAAACAAGGGCAAATAGGTGGAAAAACGACACATTTTTATTTTCTCACCCGAAATTTAAAGCAGAGATCGCAACTGAACTGCGTGGTTTTTTCGAGCTCAACGCCCCATCGGTGACAGATCCTTTTATTCTTTGGAACTCTCACAAGGCTTTTGTGAGGGGCATCCTCATTAAAATGAGCAGCTCGGCCAGAAAACAGTCCAACCTGAAGGTGCAATCCCTTATCTCCCAAATAGAGCACTTGGACTCAGTGAACAAACGAACCCCAGATCCCTCTATAGGCAATCAGTTAGACAATTTGAGACACGAGTTACGCCTTTTGTTAATTTCACGTCAAACTAGGTCACTAGCAAATTGGAAAGCTAGGTTTTACCAACAGGGTAACCGGGCGGGGAAACTTCTAGCCAAGCAAATAAAAGAGAGGTCGGTTCAGCAGAAAATCCCTTTTATTTATCACCCCGTAACTGGTTCTAAACTATCCAATCCTAAAGATATTGCAAACGCATTTCGAGATTACTATAACGCTCTCTACAATCTGAAAGACGACGCGTCCATCCCTCAACCCTCCCCTGCTGCGATACAGGGATTTTTGGAGAAAATTTCTCTCCCTAAGATAAGTCAGTCACAACTAGATATCTTAAACGAACCGATTTCTTTGAGCGAGCTATCCAAAATGATTCTGGCCATGCCTTTAAATAAATCCCCAGGCCCTGACGGCTTCTCGGCGGAATATTATAAGGCATACTACCCACTTTTGGGTGGGTACCTTCTTGACACCTTTAGGAAAGCCACCGTAGACTCCTCGTTTCCGTTGGAAATGTTATCCGCCACAATAGTGACACTTCCAAAACCGGGTAAATCCCCAGATAAACCTCAGAACTTCAGGCCTATATCCTTACTAAATGTGGACCTGAAGGTCTTTGCAAAAATTTTGGCAAATCGGGTATCAAGTATTCTTTCCACACTGGTCAAAAATGATCAGGTGGGCTTTATCCCGGGGCGCCAGGCGCCGGATGCAACCAGGAGGATCCTAAATTTAATTCATGCAGCCGAAATATCAGGTGTCCCTTCTCTGCTTCTGACTTTAGATGCAGAGAAGGCTTTTGATAGGGTCCACTGGGGGTATTTGGGTCAGGTTCTCGATAAATTTGGTATTTTGGGTACTATTAATTCAGCCATCTCTGCTTTATATTCCAAGCCCTCAGCCATGGTTTATACTGAAGGCATGTTCTCCGACTCCTTCCACATTACAAATGGCACTCGTCAGGGGTGCCCGCTGTCGCCCCTGATCTTTGCCCTTTTGATGGAACCTCTGGCTGAAACGATCCGCACGCATCCTCAAATAGCTGGTATTACGACATCCAAACTTACACATTCTATCACGTTATTCGCTGACGACGTTATTTTGACCCTAAAACACCCCTCTTCCTCCTTACAAGCAGTTCATGATACCCTTGCACAATTTAATAAAATATCATACTATAAGGTGAACTCCTCAAAATCCAGTATTTTAGCTATCAATGTCACTGAGCAAACTAAATCGCTTCTGGCGAAGCGATTCCCTTACCCTTGGTCTGCAGACCCCATTCAATACTTGGGAATATATTTAACATCGCCTAGTGCCAACACTTTCAAGGTAAATTTTCCGCCCCTGATATCATCTATACAACAGGAACTTATAAGGCTGAAGGGGATCTACTTATCGTGGATGGGCAGATTGGCGGCATATAAAATGCTAATTCTCCCAAAGTTACTGTACTACTTCAGGGCCTTGCCAATTGCTATCCCTAAGTCATTCTTCACTTCAGCCCAATCACAGCTACACAAATTCGTTTGGGGGGACAAAAAACCCAGATGCCCATATTCTTATCTACTTAGGAAGAAAGATGTTGGCGGCATGGGTTTGCCTGTTTTAAAAGACTACTATGTAGCGAGTCTACTAGACCAAATGAAATTTTGGATATGCCCCCCGGTGGAGAAGCAGTGGGCCTCGATTGAGAGCTCTTGGCTTCTTCCCGGTACACCACACTCCACACTGTTGGCATCTTCCATAACCACCAAGACCTTTAAATCAGCTTTCCCTATAGTGCAACTGGTTATGGACACATGGAGAGGCTTTGTCAGGGACGGGGCGTTACTCCACCCCTCGATTGACATCCCTATCCCCCTTTCATCCATATGCACACAAGTCCCGGATTTGGATTTAGGGGCTTGGGAGAAGTCGGGTATTACATTGATCTCAGATTTGTTGGACGGTGGTATGCCCCTTTCTTTCGAGTCACTTATGCATAAATTTGAATTACCTAGGTCGGAATATTTCACTTATAGACGATTAGTCTCGTTCCTGTCTCAACACAAGGGTTCGGTTATTTCAATCCCGCGACAAGCGTGGGCGTTCTGGTCTGATGTATCTAAAGTTAAAGGGGGTATTTCTTTATTTTATAACTTACTGCAAAACAAGAGCTGCTTTGTGAAATTCCCCCCACTTCATAAATGGGAAAGCGAACTTTCTGCGAAGTTCTCGGACGATCAGTGGAGGAACGCTATTAAAAGTAACAGTGGATGCATCAGATCAGTTACGCACTGGGAAGTCTCACAAAAAATCCTACTTCGGTGGTATTATACCCCTTACATCACGGCAAAATTTACCCAGGGTAGTCCAAATACTTGCTGGAGAGGGTGTGGTAGGGTCGGCACTTTGTGCCATATGCTTTGGGAATGCCCCCTCATCAGAGGCTTCTGGAGAGGGGTGTTCTCCTTGGTTTCTAAAGTGACTGGAATCCTAAGCGTGGGATCTTCAGAGTTGGCGTTGCTAAGCTTAAATATTGATCAGTTCCCACCTTCCTTGAGAATGATAGTGACCCAGATTCTATCTACAGCTAGACTATTGTTAGCAAAATATTGGAAAAACCCTTGCCCCCCTGGCAAGGGGGAATTAATCAGAAAGATTGATGAAACGTATAAGCATGAGCAGCTACTGGCTAGTATGGAAGGAAAATTCTCAAGTTATTGTTTCCATTGGTCCCCATGGACTAACATTAGGAATATTGCGTAATTGGATATTTCTTTTTCTGTTGTTTTCATTTACGGTGTTAAAATTCACCGTTATTCACCTGTTTTTTTTTCTGTATATTTTGAAAAATGCTACTGTTGTTATAACACGAAAAGGGGCTTGTCACCCTCTGGCGCCCAGTGGGTCACAGTGTACAATTCTATTAGTATGATGTGGGCTGTAAATTGACACATGTATGTTTGCCATTGTTACCAAATGTCTACCTTTTCTGTACACCATGCAAGCCTTTCAATAAAAAATATTTCTCAAAAAAAATATATAACCTAAACCTTCTTTAAACTTCTCCACATCTTCATCCCTGACCTGTCTGGTGCATTCCTTGGCCTTCATGATGCTGTCTGTTCTCTAAGGTTCTCTAACAAACCTCTGAGGGCTTCACAGAATAGCTGTATTTATACTGAGATTAAATTACACACAGGTGGACTCTATTTATTAATTAATTGGTTCCACTTGATTTTAGTTAGGGGTATCAGAGTAAAGGGGGCTGAATACAAATGCAAGCCACACTTTTCAGATATTTATGTGTAAAAAACATTGAAAACCATTTATCATATTCCTTCCACTTCACAATTATGTACCACTTTGTGTTGGTCTAATAG
The DNA here is from genome assembly GCF_037356315.1 of Lithobates pipiens. NCBI lineage: Eukaryota > Metazoa > Chordata > Amphibia > Anura > Ranidae > Lithobates > Lithobates pipiens. Next base: position 156,062,183 of record NW_027507784.1, read on the forward strand.
ATTAAATTCCAATAAAATACATTTACTTTTTGGTTGTAACATGACAAAATGTGGAAAATTTCAAGGGGTGTGAATACTTTTTCAATGCACTGTACTTACTAATACATTAATCCTTACATATTTACTAGTAATGCCTAGTATATATGATCAGAAAATATCATTTTCAAAGCGATAATCTGATCGATAGTACACAGCTTTCATCCGAAATTATCTAAAGGGACAAACACCACATTTTTTTTCGTACAGTACCAGATCTAATCAGCACAGTTTTCTTAAAAAAATACAATACCAATACAATACAATATATTACATCACTTCCAAATTTTTATTCTGCTGTACGAGAATTATTCTTCACTTTAGTAACCTCTTCATTTTGGATATGCATGAAAAAAACAAAAAACGGATGATTATTCATTCAATAATCTTATCATGTGTACCAGGATTTAAACCAACAATAATTAGCTTCAATCAGTTATATAATTTCGTCAGTTCAGAGCAACTGTGTGTTACCATAGACTATACAATTACAATTTTTCAAAAGAGAGTGGTGAATCACTACACTCTCCTCTCAGGAGTATAAGCATCCAAAGCAAACAAAAACACAAAACAACATATACAAAGCATACATACATATATAAAACATGTACAAAGAAACATAACTAGAATCTTCATGGCCCCGATGCAAGAATCCCTTAGAGCCCGGGGCCCTTTACTCCGATCGCAGGACCCTTTATTATGGTCTCTCAGTGGATGCCTTACACATGTTCTGCAGCTGGCCCCTCTCCTGCCATTTTGGGGTCCTCCCAGGCTTGTGGAATGCCAGGGCCCGGTCGCAAGTGAGACCTTTGCAACCCTGGTAGTTCCACCACTGTCAGTAGTATGGTGGGAATGGTGTCAGTCAGTAGAGCCCCCCTCCTGTCACACTGTCCACTGTGTCATTGCCCCTCCCCTATCACTCTGCCCCGCTGTCATACTGACCCCCACCTGTCAAAATGCCTCCCGTTACACTGTCCCCACCTGTCACACTGCCGTCAGACTGCCACCCTCCTGTCACACTGCCACCCACCTGTCACACTGCCCCTCATCTGTCACACTACACCCATCACACTGTCACCCACCTGTCACACCATACCACTGCTGTCAGACTACCCCCCTCCTGTCACACTGCCACCCATCTGTCACACTGCTCCTCATCTGTCACACTACACCCATCACTTTGCCCCCCACTGTCACACTGCCCCCTCCTGTCACACTGACCCATCATACTCCTCTGCCTCCTGTCTCAATAGCCCCCGGCATACAGTCCATCACATACTCCCCCTATCACACTGCCCCTCCATCTGTCACAGTGGGGTGTTACAGTAGGACACCTGGACACACAGTATACTTCTTCAGGTGCCAGGCACTGCTGTGGCAGTGACTATACAGTCATTTATAGGCTTCCAGGCTGGAGCAGCCTAGGGAAAGTAGATCTCCTACCTTACCCGGCAGAAATAGCCTGGAATCAAGAAGCGGGAGTCAGAGTCAGGGGGCAGAGCTGGCAATCCTAGCAACTGATGGCTACCAGAAACCTCTAGCACCAAGCTGGATGGGAGTGGCTGAAGGGCGGCATATAGAGCAACGGATGTCCTGCATTTTCCTCCGTGCAGCCGCTGAATGCCTGCGGGAGGGAGAGGAGAGGCAGGCATTCAGCGGCTGCATGGAGGAAAATGCAGGGCATCCGTTGCTCTATATACTGCCCCCTGCCGCCCCTCTTATCCAGATGTAGACAAATGTGACGGGCGAAGCATGGGGCCAGGTTGCAATTGTGACCACTGCGACCTCTATAGTTATGCCTCTTTATATACAAAATGCAATGTATTTCATTTTTTAATCCAGAAGACTTACCTTTTAAAGAAGAAATTCTCTATCACCTCCTCTTTTAAGCTTAGGCAACAAATCAATAACAGTATATTTCATTTGGCACACATGGGGGGGTATTTACTAAAACAGTTGCACACAGAATCTGATGCAGCTGTGCATAGCAATCAATCAGCTTCTAGGTCCTAGCCCCCGTTCCAACTAGTGCACCTTTAAAATCGCGTTACTCCAGCACAATTCCAAAGCCGCACATCAGTGCAATTTGCACTGTCGATTTCATTGCAGCTTGCAACTTCTTTTAACAGAAGTCTATGCAAGTCGCAATGAAATCTGTAAAAAGTAGTGCAGGAACCTTTTCCAAAATCGCTGTGGAATGAGTTGTGCAATATGAACAGTTCCATCGCAACCCTGGAAATGGGGTACGACTTGTCATGTGATTTGGAACTGTCAAATCACATGACAAATCGCACCAGTGTGAACTTATTGTCAAAGCCAAATTTAACAAGCTGAAGTTAGAAGCTAATTGGTTACTATGCAAAGATGCACCAGATTTTGCGTGCACCAGTTTTAATAAATATACCCCTGAGTGTCCCTGTTCAAACTCGTTTATCCCTGATCGCATATTTGTGCCTCATAAATTCTCTCTTTAACTTGCTGGGTTGTCTCTTCTGCATAACAATGTCCACATGGCACCTAATTACATAGAAGATGAAAGAACTCAAGCAAGTAAAATAATCATTTATTTGTATATATTTATTTTGGTGTGGGTGAAGGGGGAACAACCCGTTTCTGGCACCTAAAAAAGTAGTAGTAGATATAGTGGGCCACACAGTCAGCACAAAGCACTTGATTATAAATTGTCCATTGTAAATATGTGTGCAGGGGTAAATGACATAATTTGTTTGTATTTACTCATGAGTATGTGCCAATGTCGCACAAAATAAATCCTGGGCAACTTATTCTAAAGAACCAGCGGTGTACAGACACTGGGCCCCACTGCCCTACCACTCAGCCCATTTTCGTAGTTGGTGGAAAAGCTTTAACTCTGGTATACACATGATAAAAATATAGGATCATGTCCACAGGAGGTATAAATGGCAATCAACAACTGCTGCTGTCTGATATTCCTATAACCATATAATCTATGTTACCAAAAGTATTGTGACACCTGCCTTTACACGCACATGAACTTTAATGGCATCCCAGTCTTAGTCCGTAGGGTTCAATATTCAGTTGGCCCACCCTTTGCAGCTTCAACTCTTCTGGGAAGGCTGTCCACAAGGTTAAGGAGTGTGATATGGGAGCGTTTGACTATTCTTCCAGAAGCGCATTTGTGAAATAAGGCACTGATGTTGGATGAGAAGGCTCGGCTTGCAGTCACCACTCTAATTAATTCCAAAGGTGTTCTATCGGCTTGAGGTCAGGACTCTGTGCCGGCCAGTCAAGTTTCTCCACCCCAAACTCGCTAATCCATGTCTTTATGGACCTTGCTTTGTGCACTGGTCCAAATCATTTGGTGGAGGGGGGATTATGGTGTGAGGTTGTTTTTCAGGGTTTGGGCTTGGCCCTAAATTCTAGTGAAGGGAACTCTTAAGGCATCAACATACCAAGACATTTTAGATAATTTCATGCTCCCAATTTTGTGGGAACAGTTTGGGGTTTGTACCTTCCTGTTCCAATATGACTGTGCCCCAGTGCTCAAACAAGGTCCATAAAGACATGGATGAGCGAGTTTGGGGTGGAGGAACTTGATTGGCCTGCACAGGGTCCTGATCTCAACCTGGTAGAACACCTTTGGGATGAATTAGAGCAGAAACTATGAGCCAGGCCTTCTCGTCCACATCAGCCTGACCTCACAAATGTGTTTCTGCAAGAATGGTCAAACACACCCATAGACACACTCCTAAACCTTGTGGACAGCCTTCACAGGAAAGTTGAAGCTGTTATAGCTGTAAAAGGTGGACCAACTCAATATTGAACCCTACGGACTAAAACTGGGGTGCCATTAAAGTTCATGTTCGTGTAAAGACAGGCATCCCAATACTTTTGATAATATAGTGTATATATGTAGCCAAGAGCTGGCTAATATTGCTACAGTGAGACTGTTTTCTCCTAGTGCCTAGGCCGGACTCTATGTCATTACAATTCAAAGTCAGGGTGAATGAGAACTATAAATGGAGCAAAGCATCTTGGGCCAAATTCTATATTCGGTCAGACTGTTACAGTATGGACTACAAATACCAGCCGGCTGCGGAAGTAGAATGAAATGCTGGGAGAGGTAATAAAAAGCTTGTGTGGAGCAAAATTGCTCTCTTGGGACCACGGCTTGGATCTGCAAGCAGTGACTCGTGTTGGACTGTGTGGCCCGTGCAACAGGGAGAAAGAGATTCATAATGAATAGGTGCAGGAGCAACCACTGCCAGTCACTTCTGGTCATTCAGCGGAAGCCTGAAGGCAGGCTCTCATCACTAGGGATGAGCCGAACACCCAACGGTTAGGTTCGCACCAGAACATGCGGACACTGTTGAAGTCTATGGGACACGAACATGAAAAATCGAAAGTACAAGTTATTGCCATAAAAAGTGTTTGGGGACCCGGGTCCTGCCCCAGGGGACATGTATCAATGCAAAAAAAGTTTTAAAAATAACAGTTTTTTCAGGAGCAGTGATTTTAATAATGCTTAAAGTGAAACAATAAAAATGAAAAATTCCTTTAAATATCATGCCTGGGGGGTCCCCTTAGTCTGCCTGTAAAGTAGCACATCTTTCCGATGTGTTTACTGTCCCACAGCAAAACATTGTTAATAGACATGTGCAGTTTGTTTCATACGAATTGAAAATTCGTACGAATTTCCAAAAATTCACACATTCAGAAGTATCCAAAATATGAATTTCTATGCTTCTGAATTGTATATGAAATTTCGCTGACGAATTTTGAATCCAAATTCCATTACAACGGAAATGTCACTGGTGTTTTGTTGACCAATCAGGGGTTTTCTTCTGCTGCTGAGTGAGGGTTGGGAAAATTACCTTTTTTAATATGGGAGTAGGAGACCGGTACTGGTGGTAGTAAATGGGAGATTCAGAATCGGACAAAATAAGAATGTTCGTTAATATCGTTTTTATCATTGTCATAATAATTATGATTATTCGTTATGATGAAGTTAAAAACTCAGGAAGTCAGCACAGCACAGGGATGGTGAGAGCCTCTCATAATGAGCACAGCATAGGGATGGTGGGAGCCCCTCATAATGAGCACAGCACAGGGATGGTGGGAGCCCCTCATAATGAGCACAGCAGAGGTACAGCCCCAGGAGGAAGTCAGCACAGCACAGGGATGGTGGGAGCCCCTCATAATGAGCACAGCACAGGGATGGTGGGAGCCCCTCATAATAAGCACAGCAGAGGTACAGCTCCAGGAGGAAGTCAGCACAGCGCAGGGATGGTGGGAGCCCCTTATAAAGAACCTAATGAGTCGACAACTGCCATATTAAGATAGGTACTTTTTGCTTTTTAAATTCATCATAACGAACGTTCATAATTGTTACGAAAAGTTAACAAACCAAACGAAAATTCGTATTTCGTACGAATCCAAATTGAATTTCGGACACGAATTACGAAATATGAATTAACGGCTAATACGAAATGGAACGGAAGGAAAAGAAACACATTTATTGATGGCACACATGTCTAATTTCTAAAGGAAAAAATTTAATTTCAAAATTGCTTGCGGCTGTAATGTATTGTCGGCTCCTGGTAATTAGGGATGAGCTTCAAGTTCGAGTCGAACTCATGTTTGGGGTGTTCGCTGCAAATTCGAAAAGCCGCGGAACACCCTGTACAAGTCTATGGGAAGAAAAATGCTAATTTTAAAGGCTAATATGCAAGTTACTGTCCTAAAAAGTGTTTGGGGACCTGAGTCCTGCCCCAGGGGACATGTATCAATGCAAAAAAAAAAGTTTTAAAAACGCCAGTTTTTTCGGGAGCAGTGATTTTAATAATGATTAAAGTGAAACAATAAAAGTGTAATATTCCTTTAAATGTCGTACCTGGGGGGTGTCTATAGTATGCCTGTGAATGTGGCGCATGTTTCCCATGCTTAGAACTGTCCCTGCACAAAGTGTCATTTCTGCAGAAAAAAAATTCATTTAAAATCACTCGTGGCTATAATGAATTGTCGGCTCCCGTAATACAGAGAACACTCATTGAAAGTCATTGATAAAAAAAAAAAAAAAAAAAAAGCGTGGGGTTCCCCCAAATTCACTTACCAGGCCCTTCAGGTCTGGTATGGATATTAAGGGGAACCCCACATCAAATAAAAAAATCTGACGTGTGGTCCCCCTAAAAATCCATACCAGACCCTTTATCCGATCACGTAACCTGGCAGGCTGCAGGAAAAGAGGGGGGGAGAGAGCGGCAGGTTTCCGTTACATCAGAGGGGGGCGGGTCACCCACACATCAAGCTCGGCTTCCCCAATCGCGCCAGAGGGGGCGGGATCAGGTGACGGGTGGCCCCGCCCTCCGCATATAACAAACGTCAGGCCGCCGGGATCCCGCCGTGTCTCCTCCGTGGAGACAGAAGATGGATGGATGCGCTGCGCTGATTAGATCAGCCATCGCTGGACCCCGGAGAGATGATCATCCATCGCTGGATAGCAAGAGTGAATTACCACCGCTGGAATCTGTTTTTTTTTTTTAATAAAGGAATTTTTCAAAAGTGTGTTTGTCTTATTTAACAATTTTTTACACTTTCTTTGTGAAATGGTAGGGGTACTTTTGTATCCCCTTACCATTTCAAACAGGGGGGGCGGGATCTGGGGGTCCCCTTGTTAAAGGGGGCTTCCAGATTCTGATAAGCCCCCCGCCCGCAGACCCCCACAACCACCGGCCAGGGTTGTGGGGACGAGGCCCTTGTCCCCATCAACATGGGGACATGGTGCTTTGAGGGGTCACAGACCCCCAAAGCATCCTCCCAATGTTGAGGGCATGTGGCCTGGTACAGTTCAGGAGGGGGGCGCTCTCTCGTCCCCCCTCTTTTCCTGTGGCCTGCCAGGTTGCGTGCTTGGATAAAGGGTCTGGTATGGATTTTTAGGGGGACCCCCACGTCAATTTTTTTTTTTATTTGACACAGGGTTCCCCTTAATATCCATACCAGACCTGAAGGGCCTGGTAATTGAATTTGGGGGAACCCCACGCTTTTTTTTTTTATCAATGACTTTCATCAGACATCAATGCACTGGGATCTCGCAGTGCATTATGGGGCCTTCCACAGCGCTCGAATTTGCCGCGAATGCCCCATTATATGCGCTGTTGGGCAAAAATCAAGCTCATCCCTACTCATCATATCCACTCCAGATTCAGGTTGGCTGTGGCGCGGTGCAACGTGGGGTAGAGTGCCATCCCTTGAGCCAGAGACCTGCTGCAGAGCTTTTACGCTACTCCTCAACACTGAAAGTCGTTGAGATTGGTGAGTTGGCATTTGCCCATCTTCTGATAACAAAGAACACTGCATGCAGACACCATTTTCTTGTTTCTCTGACTAAACTTGTAGGAGAAGTTTGTGCTACAATTACGCTTTGCTGAGCAGTGACATTGTTCACCCTCCTTGTCAAGACACTTTAAGCACACCACTAAAGAGCTAGCTGCAGATGCAAGGTCTTCCTTTCTTCAGAGAGACTACAACAACAATCCCCCCCTCACCCAAGGGATAAAACCTATGATTGACGCTTACCTGTAGGGTGATTAGCATAAACAAAGTAACACAGGGGTTGATTTACTAAATCTGGAGAGTGCACAATCTGGCGGAGCTCTGCATAGAATCCAATCAGTTTCCAGGTTTTTCTGTCGTAGCTTAATTGAACAAGCTGAAGTTTTAAGCTGATTGGCTACCATGCACAGCTGCACCAGATTTTGCACTCTCCAGTTTTAGTAAATCAACCCCACAGTGACTTCATATCAGGCTGCATGTGCAAAGAAATAGCTTGGTCAAAGCCCAGCAGCACAGGCAGGAAATATGTCTCTCTTAGGACAAACAGCAGAGGTTTCTACTTTCTAGTGATGATTTCTGAGTTCAGGAAGGCCAGTACAGGTCAGACTGTAGATATACTGTATAGTTGGCAGTCAGGATTGAAAAAGATGTTAGAAAGAAGACACAGGTTTTAATAAAAGTAGATGCAATAAGTAGAAAATCCAAAGTAGCCAAGAGCTGAAAGGTGACAAAGACAGTAATAGTCACAACTGTCAAAACATAGCAAAACGATCTTACAAGGAGACTAAGCTGATTTAGGCTAATCTTACATATATGCGGTGCGGGAAATGCACCGCATTGAAATCGCACCACATTCATGCGACCCGCAGGGGGTGTCAATGTTAAGTTAACGAGACCTCAAAACGGTTCACAAAACGTAGTGTGATTGATAATCAGATCGTATAAGTGTGAACACCCATGCAATCCGATTCCAGTGCAGGAAAAAAAAGGGCCCTGTACCCTTTTTGTGCGGACTTGGTGCGATTTTAGCCGTACAAATGAATGGCTAAAATTGCACCACACAGACATTGCATGTGAATTAAATAGGAATGCATATATGTGAGCTCAGTCTTTAGGCTGGGCTCACACTGGAGTGACATGAAAGTCGAGCGACTTACAGTGCGATTTTCCCAGGAGACTTGCTGGCGATTTGCTGGCGACTTGACTACTACTTGATGCAACCTTGAAATGACTTTCCGGGAATGCCTGGGTAATCTTCTTGTAATGTCAGATCCAAATCATATCAATATACTGTAGATGAGGATCTGACTGGGAAGCCATTTCCAATAAAGTCTATGAGCACAGGTCGGATAGAGGTCACCTTGAAGTAGTACAGAAACCTTCATTAGTGCCATTTAACCACTTACCCACTTAAACCCCCTTTGTAACCAGACCAATTTTCAGCTTTCAGTGCTCTCACATTTGGAATGACAATTACTCAGTCGTGCAACACTGTACCTATATGAAATTTTTGTCCTTTTTCCACACAAATAGAACTTTCTTTTGGTGGTATTTAATAACCACTGGGTTTTTTATTTTTTGCGCTGTAAAAGAGAATTCTGTAAAAAAAAAGCATTTTTCTTTGTTTCTGTTATAAAATTTTGCAAATTAGTATATTTTGGCCAAAATTTATACTGCTACACATGTCTTTAGTAAAAAATAACCCAAATTGGTGTATATTATTTGGTCTTTGTGAACGTAAAGCTGGCCATACACCATACAATTTTCTTATTCAATTTCCTTTAGATTTACCTTCAACTGTGTAGTACAGGGGCCTGTCTGATTGCACAGAAGTTGAAAGTATTTCGATTTGACCTCATATTATATGGTTTTGGTAAATCTAAAGGAAATCTATAGAAGAAAATTGTATAATGTATGGCCAGCATTATAGAGTCCGCAAGCTATGGTGCCAATCTCTGAATATTGATCACACCTGTTGCACTTACTTACTTCACAAAATTGTTATATTAGTGGGTTATTTCTCACACATAGCATATGCATAGCACAAATTGCACCCCAAAACACATTCTATTACTCCCCCTTAGTATGGCGATACCACATGTGTGAGACTTTTACACAGTGTGGCCACATACATAGGCCCAACATGCATGGAGCGCCATCAGGCGTTCTTGGAGCATAAATTACACATATAATTTCTTGACTACCTCTTGCACTTTTGAAGACCCTGGAGAACAAGGACAATGGAAACGCCCCAAAAATGACCCCACTTTGGAAATAATGAGTCTTTTGAACATGTCATTTTTTTCTACAAGTTTGTGAAAAATGTGTAAAGAAAATGAAAACGCATTTTTTTTTTTTTTTTTACACAATGTTGTCCATTTACACAATGTTTCTAACACATAGCAATACTAAAAATTAGACCCCAAAATAGATTTTCCTACTCATACACGATACCACACATGTGAGACTTTTCCACAGAGTGGCCACATAGAGAGGCTCAACATGCAGGGAGCACCATCAGGTGTTCTAGGGGCATACGCTTCAAATCTAATTTGACTACCTATTACACTTTTGTGAAGCACTGTAGTGGCATGGATGAGAACTGATGTGGGGTGGATAAGTGGAGGGGGATGGCTGAGGAGGAGTATGGAGGGGATGACTGATTATAAATGAGTATGGCCGGGTACGGCTGACTACGCATGGGTACGGCTGAGTATGGTTGAGTATGGCTGAGTATGGCTGGGTATGGCTGAGTATGGATGGGTACGGCTGGGTACGGCTGAGTACGGCTGGGTACGGCTGAGTACGGCTGGGTACAGCTGAGAATTGTTGGGTACAGCTGGGTATGGATGGAATGGCTGAGCATGGATGGATGGATGAGTATGCTGAGTATGGATGGGTATGCTGAGTATGGATGGTTGAGCATGGATGGATGGATGAGTATGCTGAGTATGGATGGCGGAGTATGGAGGGGTGAGCATGGATGGATGGGTATGCTGAGTATGGATGGTTGAGTATGCTGATTATGGATGGATAAGCATGGATGGATGGATGAGTATGCTGAGTACGGAGTAGTATGGATGGGTGAGCATGGATGGATGAGTATGCTGAGTATGGATGGGTATGCTGAGTATAGATGGCTGAGTATGCTGATTATGGATGACTGAGCATGGATGGATGGATGAGTATGCTGAGTACGGAGGAATATGGATGGCTGAGCATGGGTGGCTGAGTAGGCTGAGTGTGGATGGCTGAGGATGGATGGAGGAGTATGCTGAGAATGGATGGGTGAGTATGGTCCTCACCAGCTTGATATTATGAACTTCGGCAGCCCCCGCCTTCCACCCAGCACTATGCTGTCTCCTGATCTCCTCTCTGATAAAAATATGCTGACAGGTAAGTACTACCTATGAATCGCTGTGTGTATGTGGGTGGGGGGGGTACAATGCTGGGGGAGGGAAAGAGGACACTGCGGGGGGGCTTGATGTGAAGGGGTCAGACAACACTGTTTTGGGGGGGTACAGGCCTCCACTGGGGGGTGATGTAAAGGGGCAGGGGACACAGCATTGGGGGGTACAGAACATTACTGTGGGTGGATTGGGGAGTGGGGGGGTGATGTGAAGGGGCAGGGAACACAGCATTGAGGGGGTACAGAACATTACTGTGGTGGGAGGGGGGCAGAGGACACTAATGTGGAGGGAGGGGGGCAGAGGACACTACAATGGGGGGTGTGATGTGAAGGGGTGGAAGACACAGCATTGGGGGGTAGAGGACACTTCTGTGGAGGGAGGGGAGCAGAGGACACTACAATGGAGGGGTGATATGAAGGGGGCAGGGGAAACATAATTGGGGGGTACAGAAGATTACTGTGGAAGGGGGCAGGGCACACTACAGTGGGGGGGGGGTGATGTGAAGGGGGAAGGGGACACTACAGTGGGGTGGTGATATTAAGGGGGCAGGGGACACTGCATTGGGGGGGGTACAGAACACTACTGTTGGGGGAGGGGGGCAGAGCACACTACAGTGGGAGGGTGATGTGAGGGGGACAGAGTACACTACTGTGATGCTGTCTTTTTATTGGGAGCTTGGTAGTTTTTTTGTTTTTTTTAAAGGGTGTCATACAGTAGACCCCCTGCTGATTGGTAGACTCCTGTAGGACCTCTGCAGAGAGACCTTGTTTCGGGATATGGTTGTTTTCTAAAAAATAATGTAGAGAATGCATATGTGTTTTGTTTTTTTACTTGGCTTTCCACTTGTATTTAAACTTGTTTGATTGCAAATTTAATATACCTAAGCAGGTAGGGATATCGGCTAGATGAACGCCATTGCTACCTCGCCTACTGCACTGGTTTTTAGACTATGAAAATAATATCCTTGTATACAATAGTTCTAAGTAGTCCATTCCATTGTGAATGGCTTGTTGCTCGTAGAGAAGAGCAGATTATTTAACACTTTGTTGCATTTATGTGGAAGAAAGATTACAAAGATCTTTGGAGACTTTATGCAGGTGGACTTTCCATGGGAGACAATGACTGGAGCAGGTGCTGTGTCAATTAAGCGAGCAGGACAGACTATGAACCATTCACAGTTTAATCAGATTACAATTCAGAGGAGGAATCTGTACTTCCTCACAAGGTCCATTTACTCTTATTCTGTAATTGAGATGGCAGGCATTGCTTATCCTTGTGTTTCCGTCTTGGAGCTTCATATGTAGCTAGCATTAGTGATCTGCTTAGTGAAATAAAAAATTGATATATCAGTTCAGAAAACTATGTTACATAAACCTTTTAAATATGTCATGATGGTCTTGTTTTTTGGTCTGTCCATTTTTAATTTAAGAACATGTTTTTTGTAAATGATTTTATCCTAGTAAATTAGTAACATCGTTTCAGATATTATAATACTTTACATTGATCAAGTTTAAAAAAATGTATATGAAGTTTGTCCTTCTGATTCAGAAAAAGGCAAATCAAATCAGTAAAACAGAAGCATGTTCTTACGGCGCAGGAAACATTCCCTCCTGGCCCATTTTATATTATATTAATGTCCTTTGAATATCCTTAAAGCCTTTTACTGAAAGTATTACTGAGCAGAAATAATTTAGAAAAAATACAGTGGTATAGTTCCAAACTCAATTTCATGTTTGACTAAAAGATACTTGTGTTCTGCTTTGTCTTATTATATACGAGATCATTAAAAAAAATGATAAATGTACAGCATGCAATGAAAGACCTGACTTTGCATAGTAAACATATATATGATTAAAAAATTTGCCCAAATTCTATTGTCATTGTGCAGTGGCAGCCAGTTCTAAATGATCAGGCTAGTTTAAAGGAATCCCCTCACCTTTTTTTAAAATCCCCTTTACCTATAAACATGTTATGCCGCGTACACACAACCGGACTTTCCAGCAGACTAGGTCCAACGGTCTTCCTGACTGACTTTCGGCGGAGTTTCGACGGACTTTCCGAACGGACTTGGCCACACACAAACGGACACGAAGTCCTTTCGAAAGTCCGTTTGTTTTGAACGTGATGACGTAAATGAGACTAAACAAGGAAGTTCAATAGCCAGTAGCCAATAGCTTCCCTTGCGTCGTACTTAGTCCATCGGACCAGCACACTGACGAACAGTTTTCCCGACTAGGTCCATCAGATAGATTTGAAACATGTTCTATTTCTAGGTCCGTCTGATTTTTTATTTTTTTTTGAAAAACGATCGGACTAGCCCACACACGATCGGACTGTCCGACAGACTAATCCCTTTGGACCCAGTCTGCCGGAAAGTCCGGTCATGTGTACGTGGCATTAGAAATCATGCCGGCTGATCCAGAATTAGTTGCTGGCAAAAAAAAAAAAAAACAACAGTCAGACAAACTGTGTATTAAAGTCTAGATTGCCGTGCTGTGCGTGACACTTTCAAAGCTTATATATATATATATATATATATATATATATATATATATATATATATATTTATTTATTTATTTATTTTTTATAAAAAAAAGTGAAACCAAAAGAGATACAGTTAGGTCCATATATATTTGGACACAGGCACAATTTTCATACTTTTGGCTCTGTATGCTACTAGAATAAAATTAAAATGAGACAATCCAAATGAATTAGAAGTGCAGACTTTCAGCTTTATTTCAAGGGGTTGAACATAAATATCAGGTACAAATTCTGGGAACTGCAACAATTTTTATACACAGCAAAAATAACTATCAAGCACCCAATAAAAACTCAGCACTCCCACTGCCACTAGTGTTGTCCTCAACTTCCCTTTACATCATTCCCCTCACAATAGTGACCCCCCCCCCCCCACACACACACACACACACACACACACACACACACACACACATACACAGTAGTTTTCCTTCCCCCTGCAACAGTAGGGACCTCTCCACCCATACAATAATGTTGTCTGCCTCCCCATAGCAGTGTCCTGCCATGGGACACTATAGTGTCCTCTGCCCCCCCCCTCCATCCTGCAGTAGGGTCCCCTGCCCATCCTATTATTGTAGTGTCCTCTGCCCTCATCACACCCCCCACTATAGTGGCCTCTGCCCCCCCCCCCAAGCACTGTCATTTGTTCCCTTCACAACCTCCCCACACTGTAGTATCCTCTGCATCCCCCCCAATGCAGTGTCCTCTGTCCCTTACACCCCCCCCCACACTTTTGTGTCCTCTGCCCCCCCCAGAGCAATGTCCTCTGTCTCCTTCACACCCTCCCCCCCTGCAGTATTCTCTGCGCCTCCCCCAACTTAGTGCCCTCTGTTTCCTTCACCCCCCAATGTAGTGTCCTCTGTGCCCCCCCAATGCAGTATTCTCTGTCCCCTTCACCACCCCACTGTAGTGTCCTCTGCCCCCAAGCGATATCCTCTGTACCCCCCACTGTAGTGTCCTCTGCCCCCCCAAGAAATTTCCTCTGACCTTCACCTGCACACCCTCCCCCCACTGTAGTGTCCTCTTTCCCCATCACCCCCCCACTGTAGTGTCCTCTGTCCCCATCACCCCCCCACTATAGTGTCCTTTGTCCCCATCAACCCCCCCCCCCCCCCCCCCACTGTAGTGTCTTCTGTCCCCATCACCCCCCTCACTGTGGTGTCCTCTGTCCCCCAAAGAAATGTCCTCTGACCTTCACCTTCACACCCCACCCCCACTGTAGTGTCCTCTGTCCCCATCACCCCCCCATGCAGTGTCCTTTGTCCCCTTCACCCCCCCCCCCCAATGTAGTGTCCTCTGTGCCCCCATGTGTGGTCCTCTGTCCCCTTCACCCCTCAATGTAGTGTCCTTTGTCCCCTTCACCCCTCCCTCCCCTCAACTGTAATGACCTCTGTCCTCTTCACACCAGTGTGTAGGCAGCACTCTCTACCTTACACTGGTGTATAGCAGAGCAGAGAACGGGAGAACTCACAGTAATGGATAGAGGGCGGTGGCGGGAACTGACATTAACTGTTTACATTAACAAGCTGGTGCTTGCTTGCTAGGACTGCCCGGCAACCGATCACCTGCTGGTTAATGTAAAATGTTAATTCTAGGAGCCCCCACCTTCTATCCAGTACTGTGACGTCTCATGATTTCTGTGTTACAGTGAAGAGGAGAGTGCGGTGGCTGGGAGAAGGTCTGTGTGTGGGGCTGTGTTCCTGATCAATCCATCGGGGTTGATGGCTTGCTGACCCCCACTTTAAGCACTGCAGAATTTATCTGGCTGCTTCTGTCTTCTGTCACATCATCAATAAACACCAATGACCCAGAATGACGCCATGCATGCCCATGCCATCACACTGTCTCCACCATGTTTTACAGATGACGTTGTGTGCTTTGGATCATGAGTAGGGATGGGCAAATGGTTTGGCACGAGCATAAGTTCAGGCCAAACTTTGATTGTTTGGATGTTCTGCAAACACCGAACAATTTGTGGTGTTCGGGGCAAATTCGAAAGCCACCAGAACACTGTTAAAGTCTATGAGACACTAACATGAAAAATTGAAAGTGCTAATTTTTAAAGGCTCATATGCACACAGCGGGAGCCACATAGCGGGAGCCTCCCATGGAGGCGGATCGGTGGTCGATTTTTTTCTTTTTTGGTCCGTCGGCAGAGTGATATAAGAAGATGAATGGACATTGTGGGACATTTTTATTTTGTTATTTTTTCAATAAAGGACTTGTCCCCAAGCTATTGATTTGGCCACTCCTAATTTTGCTGCTATCTCTCTGGTGGATTTGTTTTGTTTTTGACGCCTTACAATGGCCCGTTTCCCTTGGACAATAGATTCCAAATGCAAATACCATTCTTAGAATCAACTCCAGATCTTTTACATGCTTAGTTGATGAAGAAATAATGAAGAAGTAGCCCACAACTGGCCATGAAACAACTTTTGATTCAATTGTCCAATTACCTTTGGTCCCTTGAAAAAGAGGGGATTGCTTTTCTTAAGATTTGTAATTCCTAAACTCTTCCTCTAATTTGGATGTACATACCCTCAAATGAAACCTGAGAGTGTGCACTTTCAGCCCATATATATATTATATAACTATAGCTTGAATATGTGTTGGTAAATACCAGAAAAAAATCTAAAATTGTGCCAATGTTCAAATATATATATATAGACCTAACTGTACACTGCTCAAAAAAACTAAAGGAAAAATTTTTAATCAGAGTATAGCATCAAGTCAATTAAACTCCTGGGATATTGATCTGGTCAGTTAAATGGAAAAGGGGGTTGTTAATCAGTTTCAGCTGCTTTGGCGTTAATGAAATTAACAACAGGTGCACTAGATGGACAACAATGAAACAATCTCCAAAACAGGCCACTGACCTTTTTTCCCTACTCATCTTTTCTGGCTGCTTTTCACTAGTTTTGCATTTGGCTAGGGTCAGAGTCACTATTGAGAGCATGAGGCGATACCTGGACCCTATAGATGTTGCACAGGCAGCCCAACTCCTCCAGGATGGCACATCAATACGTGCCATTGCCAGAAGGTTTTGCACCTCAGTCTGCTCAGGAGCTCAGTGATGCCTTGTTTCAGATCTAAATAACAAAATAACCCATGACATCATCCGTTGTCTCATTAGGAGCATGCCCGGACAGGCAGGCATACAAGCACGTGGGGGCCATACAAACTACTGAGTACTGTTTTGAGTTACTCCAATGAAATTTCAGCAAAATGGACTAGCCTGCTGATCATTTTTTCACTTTGATTTTTGGGGTGTCTTTAAATTCAGCCCTGTTCAGGTTGATAATTTTCATTTACATCAAATATTGTGCATCCTTTCGTTCCTATCAAATTACCCAGTTCATATCAGTATAGAGATTAGGGATGAGCTTCGTGTTCGAGTCGAACATACGTTCGACTCGAACATCGGCTGTTCGCCCGTTCGGCTAATTCCGAACATTATGGGACGTTCGCACCAAATTCGTGTGGCGCTCACGGCCCACAATGCACTGCGTCATCGCAGTGCATTGCTGGCTCATGATTGGCCAAGCATGCACTGTGACCCCGCATGCTTGGCCAATCACAGCGCCAGCAGCGAGGAGAGCCATGATTGGCCACAGGCAGGATGCCTGTGGCCAATCATAGCTCAGGCTGTGTAGTACACGTCCCACATTATATAAGGCCACCAGCGCGGCGGCCTTGTGTAGTGTGTTGGCGTCTGAAGCAGTTAGTGGGTGTTCTGTGTACCTTCAACACAGTATACACCGATCGTTATCGGCCGATTTTCGATTTTGCTCTTCTGTAGTGGTTGTTGTCTGCGTGCCCTGACCGCAGTATACACCGCTATATTCACCTCACCTATATAGCTAGTGATCTATCTTTTATAATAGAGCTTGCAGTCAGTAGTGTTAGGAGCTTGTGCGTGCTGTCTGCGTGCTCTGTACCCAGTACACACCGCTATATCCACCTACATAGCGCTTCTCTATTTGAGCCATCTGCCATCTGCAGGAGTTATTGGAAGTTGTGTGTGCCTCCAGCACAGCACAGTATACATCTGTATATACCCCTTTATCTCTGGTGTTCTATAATAAAGGCATCTGCAGGAGTTAGTGGGTGTTTTGTGCCTCCAGCACAATATACACCTGTATCTACCCTTTATTGCTGTTCTCTAATAGAGCCATCTGCGGGGCTTAGTGGGTGTTGTGTGACTCCATTACAGTATACCCCTTTATCTCTGGTGTTCTATAATAAAGGCATCTGCAGGAGTTAGTGGGTGTTGTGTGCCTCCAGCACAATATACACCTGTATCTACCCTTTATTGCTGTTCTCTAATAAAGCCATCTGCAGGGCTTAGTGGGTGTTGTGTGCCTCCAGTACAGTATAACCCTTTATCTCTGGTGTTCTATAATAAAGGCATCTGCAGGAGTTAGTGGGTGTTGTGTGCCTCCAGCACAATATACACTACCCAACTGCTGTTTTACCCAACTCCCTTCAGGCCATTACCATGTCTGGAAGGCCAGCAAGGAGAGGCAGACAGGCGCGAGCCGATAAAAGAGGGCAAGCAGGCTCTGTGTCTGGAGACAACAGTGCTGGTTGTGGACGCGGTGCATTGTCATCAGCACGTGGCCATAGGACACGCTTGTCCTTCTTTTCGGCAGCTGGACATGTTGAGCCGCAACATGCCAATGACTTGGTAGAGTGGATGACCAAGCCCTCTTCATCCTCCTCATCTTCTCTCACTCAGTCTCAGGGTACTAGCAAAGCAGCTGCCAACGCATCGTCTTCCCTCGTCTCAATGTCATCATCAGTGATTCCTTCCCTAGACCCACCACGTCCTCCTGAGGAGTCTCCTGAACTCTTTGAGCACAGTGTTGGGTACATGCTCCAGGAGGATGCCCAGTGTTTTGTAGGCTCTGATGATGACACTCAGCTAGAGGAAGGCAGTAGCGTGAATGCAGAGAGAGGGGATGCTCAAGAAGAACAGCAATCTGGCAGTCATGTTCCACAAGCTGCAGCATATTGCCAGGTTTGCTACAGCGATGAAGAGGGAGGGGATGATGACGGCACTGACTCCATGTGGGTGCCTGGTAGGAGAGAGGAGGAGGAGGAGGAGGAGGAGGAGTCACATTTCCAAGGAGGCAGGATGCCCTCTGGGGCCCAGCTTAGGGGCAGCACACCGACTGAATCACACCGCAGAGCTCCGCCTGTGCAGGGCGCTGCCTCTGTGCGTTATTCTAAAAGTTCTTTGGTGTGGGCCTTTTTTGAGATGAGTGCATCAGATCGCACCGCGGCTATTTGCAACATATGTCTCAAGCGTATTTTGCGTGGCCAAAACATCAGCCGCTTGGGCACCACATGCTTGACCAGACATATGTTGACCTGCCATGCAGCTCGTTGGCAAGCGTACCTCAAAGACCCACACCAAAGAACAAAGCGGACCTCTCCTTGCTCCTCATCAGCCGGCATCTCCAACCCCACTAGACCTTCAGTCCTCTCTGAAACCTGCTCTGAGAGGAATGAAGGTGTAGAATTAGGTGTGTCACAGCCAAGTGCTTCCAGGCACTCTGCTAGCAGTACACCCACGTCCGATTATAGCAGGCAAATGTCCCTGCCCTAGCTGCTGGACCGGCGAAAGAAGTTCACTCCCAGCCATCCACATGCTCAGCGGTTGAATGCTAGCTTGGCTAAATTGCTAGCACTTCAACTGCTGCCTTTTCAGTTGGTAGACTCGGCCCCCTTCCGTGAGTTTGTACAATGTGCGGTTCCTCAGTGGCAGGTCCCCAAACGCCACTTTTTCTCACGGAAGGCAATTCCGGCTCTCTACCGGCATGTGGAAGGCAATGTCCTTGCCTCGCTGGACAGTAAGGTGCATATTACCGCTGACTCATGGTCCAGCAGGCATGGACAGGGACGTTACCTGTCTTTCACGGCCCATTGCGTCACTCTTCTGGCAGCTGGGAAGGATGCAGGACAAGGTGCAGTAGTGTTGGAGGTTGTTCTGCCACCACGCCTCCAAAATCCTACTATTGGTTGTGACAAACCTCTCTCCTCCACCCCCTCCTCTTCTTCTTCCTCCTTGGCCTCTTCCAGTGCTCTGTCCTCAGAACCAGCGGTGCTCCGTAGGCGTTCCAGGGGCTACGCAAGTACGCAGGCAAAACGATGCCATGCCATGCTTGCGCTGGTTTGTTTGGGGGACATGAGCCACACTGGGGCGGATGTTTTGTCAGCTCTGCAGGGGCAGGCCAAGAGGTGGTTGACGCCATGCCAGCTTAAGCCAGGAATGGTGGTTTGCGACAATGGCACCTGGAGTTGAACCTGCCCAAGAACTGCCTTATATGTGACATGGCCACCAGGTGGAACTCAACGTTGGCCATGTTGCAGCGGCTGCACACGCAGCAGAGGGTCATCAATGAGTACCTGTGCGACTACGGCACCAGGACAGGGTCAGGGGAGCTCGGTTTTTTCTCACCACGCCAGTGGGGCATGATCAGGGATGCATGCACTGTCCTGTCACCGTTTGAGGAGGCCACAAGGATGGTGAGCAGTGACAGTGCATGCATCAGTGACACTGTACCTCTTGTCCACCTCTTGGAGCATACGCTGCGTGGAATAATGGACAGGGCACTTGAGGCAGAACAGAGGCAGGAAGAGGAGGACTTCCTTGCCTCTCAAGGCCCCCTTTATCCAGACAGTGTTCCTGCTGTGCCACCCATCACACAGGAAGAGGATGAGGAGGAGGAAGAGGAGGAGGAGGATAATTGTGTCAGCATGGAGGTGGAGGCTGGCACTCAGCATC
The DNA here is from genome assembly GCF_037356315.1 of Lithobates pipiens. Taxonomy (NCBI): domain Eukaryota; kingdom Metazoa; phylum Chordata; class Amphibia; order Anura; family Ranidae; genus Lithobates; species Lithobates pipiens. Next base: position 156,082,268 of record NW_027507784.1, read on the forward strand.
AGCAGCAGCAGCAGTCTTGTAGGGATGATTTACAGTCCCAAGAAACCAGTGGACTTGTACGTGGCTGGGAGGAGGTAGCTGCGGATCATGTTGTCCTTAGTGACCCAGAGGACTCCGGACCGAATGCCTCAGCTAACCTACGCTGCATGGCCTCCCTGATCCTGCAAAGCCTGCGGAAGGATCCTCGTATTCTTCGGATCAAGGAGAGGGACCATTACTGGCTGGCCACTCTCCTTGACCCACGGTACAAGGGTAAGGTTGCCGACCTTATCTTGCCATCGCAGAGGGAGCAGAGGATGAGACATCTCCGGGAGGCCTTGCAGAAAGGTCTGTGCAACGCGTTCCCAGAGACTGGGAGGTTACAAACTCCTGGTCCTGGCCAATGTGTTGCTGAGGCATCAGTCAGAAGGAGCGGTGGAGAAGGTGGCCGTCTGACTGATGCTTTCAGACAATTTTTTAGTCCGCAGCCCCAAGGTATGATCGGTTCCAGCAACCATCGCCAGCGTCTCATTTACATGGTGCAGGTATTCCTTAGTGGCAAGGTCAGACTTGGACACCTTTCCCACTGAAAATCCTCTGGCTTACTGGGTCTTGAGGATGGATCACTGGCCAGAGCTTGCACAGTATGCAATTGAGCTACTGGCCTGTCCTGCATCCAGCGTTCTTTCGGAACGCACCTTCAGTGCTGCTGGTGGCTTTGTTACCGATCACAGGGTGCGCCTGTCCACCGAATCAGTTGATCGACTGACCTTCATCAAGATGAATCAGTCTTGGATCACCCACAGCTACCAAGCACCTGAAGCTGATGTAACCGAATATTTTTTTTTGAAATATCACATCCCTTCAAGACTGCCTATGCTGATGCTGAGTGACTGTCCTGTTATGTTGATTGTCTATCCTCTTCCTCCTCCGCTGATATGTTGGAAGAACATTTCTGGTTCTGGGTGATGCCATCAGCCCAATTTTTCTGCCCCTGTTTAACAGGGGCGTTTAATTACAATTTTTGATGCAATGCTTTGCAGCAGGGCTAATTCCTGCAATAAAACTAGAGTATATGGGAGAGGTTGCAGTGTTGTGGCACCAGCACCAGTGCCTAAGGCCCAATTTTTCTGCTCCTGTTTAACAGGGACATGTAATTACAATTCTTGATATAATATTTCACAGGAGGGCCCGTTCCTGTGCCCACCCAGAGTAACTGTGAGGACTTATAGTGTTGTGGCACCAGCACCACAACCCCCAAAGGTCAATTTTTCTAACACTGTTCAACAATGGCATGTAATTACAATTCTTGATATAATCGTTCACAGCAGGGCGCTCCAGCGCCCACCAAGAGTCACTTTCAGGGCTTACAATGTTGTGGCAAAACCAACACCTTGTTCAGCCATTTCTGCAGAGCATATAGGGCAGGCCCCTACTTTCAAACATCCAACTTACAAACATCTCCTACTTGCAAACGGAAGGAGACAACAGCAAGTGAGATGAAAAAAGATGGATAACAAAACAAATTATACAGGGGTGATAACCCTTCCCTATGTTTTCCAAAAAGCTTAAAAATAGTTTTTTGACTGGAGCTACACTTTAAAAATTTACCAGTTGAAAATTACAAACAGATTCAACTTAACACAACAAACCTACACAGTCCCTGTCTTGTTTGCACCGCCTGTATACTGCTGTTCTGAGTATATAGGGCCTGGGGACCACACGCATTTCCTTTTTTTAATATGGGTACTGGGTTCCCTTTAATATGCGTGCAAGACCCAAAGGGGCTGTTAATGGGCAGGGAGGGCTACCCATGCCATTTTTCTCAATGATTTTCAACCATATTGCAGGAACCAGATATAACATTAAAACCGCAAGCAGTTTTAAATGATGTTATTTCCGTTTAATGTCATTTTGTGCAGGGACTGTTCTAAACAGGGGAAACACGTGGCACTTCACAGGCATACTACAGACACCCCCCAGGCACCATATTTAAAGGAATATTTCACTTTTTATTCACTTTTATCTTCATTAAAATCAGTGCTCCCGCCAAAACGGCCATTTTTAAAAACATTTTAGGCATTGACCCATGTCCCCATGTCCCCTGGGGCAGGAGCCAGGTCCCCAAACCCTTTTTAGGACCGTATCTTGCATATTAGCCGTTAAAATTAGCACTTTTAATTTCGAACGTTCGAGTCTCATAGACTTCAATGGGGTTTTAAAGTTCGTACGAATTTTGGGTCCGTTCGAAAGTTCATCCCTAATAGAGATCCAGCCTGATTATTTTTCCCCGTTGTGATCTGATGTGTTTTCAAAGTGTTCCTTTAATTTTTTTGAGCAGCATATTCACCTGAGCCTGATCTCGATCTAACGCTTTGCTCGAAAGCAGCAGCACTGCTTTCTCTCTCTCTTCACTGAACATGGGATCGAGCCTGCTTCCTGTTGTGGCACATGGACAACAGGGGGAATTGGAGAAGAGGAGGAGCCAAGAGCGCCGATGAGGGACAGGAGAAGAAGAAGATTGGTGCCAATCTGTGCTAAACCATTGCAAAGAGCAGGTAAATATAACATGTTTGCAATTTAAAAAAAATTACTTTACAACCACTTTAAGTAAATCATCCCCCTCGAGTCAATGACCTGGATTGAATATGTAGATAGGGACTTTTGTCTTTTTCTGTGTCATCCTATTCTGCATACTGGTTGTAGGTCACTGACTCAAGATGTATTAAACCCAGTGGGTCAGTACAACAACCCGGAAATAGAAGGCGTTCAACCATCTAAGCCCTCAAAGGAAAAGTTCACTTTAATAAAGAATAATGAGGTACAGTAACCACAAGCAGCCAATCACATTTTTTATCATAATTTTTAAAGAAAAAGTGTGTATGTGTATATATATATATATATATATATATATATATATATATATATATATATATATATATATATATATATATATATGTGTGTATATATATATATATGTATATATATGTATATATATATATATATATATATATATATATATATATATATGTATGTATATATATATGTATATATATATATATATATATATATATATATATACATATATATATGTATATATATATATATATATATATATATATATACACACATATATATGTATATCATACATACATATATATATATATATATATATATATATATATATATATATATATATATATATATATATATAATTTCATAATACAACCATGTTATAAAACACTTATCACCATTAGTTCATTTTCAATAGCCCATTTCACTCTTCAAATTGTAGATGTTGACAAATGACCTCCTGGCTTGACTTTACAAACAAGGACTGGCAGTATATCTGTTGTTCAAAAGGAGAAATACGCTGTGACATGACACATTCTGATGTTCCCATTCTGTTACCAAATTCTTGCAGTCACCACCATGAAGTAATCAGACAATGCTAGAAAAGATTCTGACATCATTGCCAGTAATGCCCATTCAAAAGCAGCAACAAAAGCCAGTTTGAAGGCTAATTCCAGTAATTCATGGTGAAGATCTTCGGTGTATATAGCCAGCATCCTCTGCCTGGAATAAAAATTAGCTACACTATCGCTTGCTGCAACAGTAGCTCTTGAAGCCAGTGTCCTTTTGTTTCCTAATTGTAACACATTCTATATTTAACACACATTTGTTTATGTGAGTTATATTTTTACAGCAAAATTCCATGTTTCTCTTCAAAGCAGTGTTTATTTCAATCATCCAATCACATGTAAAGGAAATTACCATTTTTTAAACATCCCTGAACATGATTGCAAAGTGAACCTTTGACCATTGTGTATATCCAAAGTAAATCATGTACTCGTTTAGTAAATAAGTATCAAGGTACTGGATAAAACAATATATATTGTAATATAGCCTGTTTTTTTCTCTTCCAGGTTTAACCAGAAGGGTGGCACTTGGCATCGCCCTCTCCTTCCAGCTATACCTCATCATTCATCAACATATGGGTAATAATAATAGTGCGCTGCTCAAATGAATAAAATTGTTTTTAGTATCTACATCATAAAGTGCCAAGTAATAAATATAACTATTACAATTAATACATATACACAAATAAATCTGAACAAATAATAGTGTAAAGATACATATAAAAGTGTCAAATAAAATGCAAATCCAAAAAGTCCAAAAATATGAATTAATCAGAAATAAGTCCACACTTTCCCAAAGGTATATGTGCAGAAAAATGTGAAATCCCGAATAAATAATAACCACCTTTTCACCATGCTAACGTTAGGAGTTTGACCAGGAGGTCAAAAATCGCAGTATGTTTAAACAGTAGGAGATGATTCACTATTGAAGTCCTATATTCCTTCACTTGGAATTGTCCTTAGAATGGGGGTACTTCCCTTCCACAGTTCTGCTCATCGTGTAGTATATAAAAAAAATGTATGTCTATTGAAAGCAAATATCATATACACTCACACAGCAACAATATCCTCTTGCAAACAAGCACTGGATTCCGGGTCACGGAGACACCGGAATTGACATTGCAAACTACTCCTAGCGCATTGCGTCACTGGTCACATGACTTCCTCAGGGTAGGGAGTACAGTGACAGTGCCAGAACTTCTAGACGTAAAAGGTAACCATGTAACCATGGTGATATTTAAATGCCTGTGCCTATGTGTTCATATGCAGTGTGCCTACTCACAGATAACTTTCAATATATAATAGAGAGCCATTTTAAAAGCAGACTATAATGGTAAACTCCCACTAGATACAAAGGTATGCAAGATCCTATATATAAATCCAAGAGCAGCATTTGCTAACCTGAAGATGACAAACAATTGTGAGGCAGTGGAGACAGGATAGGGCAGACCAAGTGGCAACCTCCTGTTTGAACCTGTCTACAGGGGTATTCTAGAAGCTGAGTCTATGCACAGACACCTGTAGATGCTTTGCTACATAGGCAATGACTACAGGTACAATTATAAAAAGTCAAGCTTGTTGCCAGAGGTCTAATACTAAACTGTGATTGTAGTGTTTTAGGAAGTGAAAGAAATGCATGGTATATTAAATTGAATATTCCTTAGTTTGGGTGTGCCACTCTTCATCAATGAGATGAGCTAGTTATGAGAGTTATGAGAGTTTTAAAGCAATGATTTTTCTGCTAGTCACTCCTTCAGGATTAGGCAAAGTACACATTTAGGAAATGATTGCTAGTAAAAGGATAGGAAATTAGTGATGGACACTATTAGTACCTGATCTATCCCCCTGCCCATTAAATGAATGAAATGCCTACATGTGCAGCTTGACTTTCTTGTAGTATTAATTCTAACGCTTAGGGACACTTTTTCATCTAGACTAGCAGAAATGCCAGAAATAACAGAGTAAATCAAGGACAGATAAAGACATGAAAATGACTGTGACCTATAGATATCAGTTTTTAAATTCTTAAAAGATAGATTCTAATTGGTAGCTTTGGATTAATGCACTTTCTACATTTCCTTTGCTCACCTAATGAAGGGGTGATCTGACTATAAATTGTTTGCTATGCCCTACAAACCAAATCAGAATAGACCATTTATGATTTAGAATTCAGATATCCAAATAATCAACTTGTGCTTGAACACCACTTCTTTATTCATTTACATTTGTAATATTCTAGTTCAGTAAGGCAATGCAAAGGACAAAGACAATTAAAAGTGCAGTAACCCCTAGCACTTAATTACAAACATGTCCTATGCTCACTGTGCTCATTACAATCTGACTTTAAAACCCTTGTACGATTTCTGTTACATTTATTAAAAGTATGTAACCTATTTAAATATACGCTCAATTTGTATTCCAATATATTATTTGTATATCCAATTAGGCAGTTATTTGTTACTACTAAGTAAGTTCAAACTTGCCTCAGACAACACAAAGAGACTTTTTTTATGGAATTTCCATTTCTTTCCCTATCTACAATTTACAAAGTTTGTAAAATAGAGGTTTCCACATTAAAATGATAGTTTCTCCAAGTTTTGATTATTGCTCGAGCACATTTACATAACTTGACTGCTTAAAGATACACATATGCTTAAAATAATCACTCAGGATTAGTGGCTTTTTTTCAGTTAACAGGATTTAAGGTGTATGAAAACCCTAAAAATGAACTTTTCTCCTTTGCTCATTTTTGGCCCATTTATTATACCATCGGATGCATGTTGTTATATAAGAAATTTAGAGTTGTCCTGGGTCCTGCAAACTTCCTGTGTTGTCTATAAGAGCCCTCCTAGTTGTAATATTGGACTAAAATAAGGTATGTTGCTTTTATGTTATGAAGATCGTAGAGTGGGAGTGGCTGAGTAGTTTAGCAAAAGAGGCGGAACAGCCCCTGCCATCAAAACTTTTTCTCTGTACACATGTGAGTTTAATAATATTTTAACCACTTCCCGACTGGCGCACGCCGATGTACGTCGGCAGAATGGCACGGGCAGGCATATTGGCGTACAGATATGTCCAATTTTAAATGCCGCCCTGCCATCGCGTGCGCGCTCCCGGCGGCACGCTTGCATACCAGTCGGGACCCCCGTGAGTTCGGTCGCGGGTCCCGCGGACTCGATCTCCGCGGCCATACCTGCGATCGTCTCACGGGGCGAACTGAACGAGGAAATACCGTTGTAAACAGCATTTCCCCATTCTGCCTAGCAACAAGTGATGCTGATCTCTGCTCCATGTGATTGGAGCAGAGATCAGTGTTCACTAAAACAAAGCCCAGCCCCCCACAGTTAATAACACGCCCCTAGGAACACTTAACCCCTACACTGCCACCCCCTGGTTAACCCCTTCACTGCCAGCGCCATTTACTCAGGAATCACTGCATTTGTATAGTAGTGATTGCTGTATAAATGACAATGGTCCCAAAAATGTGTCAAAAATGTCCGATGTGTCCGCCATAATGTCGCAGTCACAATAAAAATTGCTGATTGCCGTCATTACTAGAAACAAAAAATTATTAATAAAAATGCCATAAAACTATCCCCTATTTTTTAAACACTATAACTTTTGCGCAAACCAATCAATAATCGCTTATTGCAATTTTTTTTTACCAAAAATATGTAGAAGAATACGTATAGGCCTAAACTGAGGGGAAAAAACGTTTTTTTAAATATTTTTAGGGGATATTTATTATAACAAAAAGTTAAAAATAATGCGTTTTTTTTTCAAAATTGTGACTCTATTTTTGTTTATAGCACAAAAAATAAAAACCGCAGGGGTGATCAAATACCACCAAAAGAAAGCTCTATTTGTGGGAAAAAAAGGACGTCAATTTTGTTTGGGAGCCACGTAGCACAACTGCGCAATTGTCAGTTAAGGCGCCGCAGTGCTGAATCGCAAAAAGTGGTCTGGTCTTAAGCCAGCAAAATGGTCCGGTCTGAAAGTGGTTAATAAAGAGTATTTTAAAGTTACTGCACTGTGGAGGCTGTTATATGTTTTTATAGGGTTTGATCCCACTTCTACGGAGGTGAGCAATCCAAGTGTGTCCCTGTGCCTGCATGGGTTTCCCCCAGTTACTCCAGTTAACTCCTACACTCCAAAGACATGCTGGTAGGTTAATTGGATCCTGTCTAAATTGGCCCTAGTATATGTATAAATGTGAGTTAGGGACCATATATTGCAAGCTCTTTGAGGGCAGGGACTGATGTGAATGTACAATGTATATGTAAAGCGCTGCGTACATTGACGACGCTATATAAGTACCTAAAATATATAAAATTAAATAAAAATACATATTGTGGACCTCTTAGTGGATCCCTTAATAGAACAGCCGGTGATATTAGTTTGTGAGTGTCTTCATTTGTGGATATCTGGAGGATCACTGCAGTGTGGTCGGAAACTGATCTGAGAGGCCTGGGATATTATGATCTTTAAAGCGCAATTGACCACTCTATAAAATCAGGGTCAGTTTGGTCCGGAAAGCGGATTGGCCTTATCACTGTGGTAGTGTGTAGATCTCTATAATCTTGAAGACGTTGTCATGATTTTTCTCTAATGCCGCGTTCACACGGTCGAACTGTTTGACGTACTTAGTCCGTCATACAATCCGACGGACAATCCGTCGTACTTTCCACTGAACGGACTTGACCACACACGGATACCCAAACAGTCCGACGAAAGCTTGCGCGATGACGTACAGCACGTACGACGGGACTAGAAATAGGAAGTCCAAGACACAGCAAAGCACCCTTTGGGCTCCTTCTGCTGACTTTGCGTTAGTAGAAGTTTGGTTAGAGACGATTCGCGCTTTTCAGACTTCAGCTTAATTTGTCAGTTTTCTGCGGCGCAGTCTGCCTGTGAGGTTTGTATCTGTCTTTCGGTACGCGTGGATCAGTTGGTACCTGTTGTTAGGCGCTTCTGGTCCGCTCGTTTCTGGGTTTCAGGTCGTTCTTCATAGGTCTGGCTGTTCTTTAGTGCGTTCAGTTAAGCTTGTTTGTCCAGCCGACCATTTCAAAGCCATGGAGAGTGGACGTACTCGTTCGCGAGTTCGTGCTATATGGGGGCTTGGTGTTGAGGTTAATACTTTGACCTGAGCCCAGTCTGTGAACAGGGCGAGGAGGAGTTCATGGACAAAGAATTGGTTGCGCCAGCGCGACCAATTCTCGCATATGCCTTTACTCCGTGAGATCCGTGAGAATAATCCTGATGATTTCAGGAATTATCTCAGGATGACGGACCCCGTTTTTCACCATCTGCTGGCTTCGCTGACCCCTTATATCAGCAGGCAGGATACGTTGCGCTACTTGGCGACAGGGAGAAGCCTTCAGGACCTCAAGTTCTCTACAGGCATCTCCCCCCAGGCTCTGGGGATCATTATTCCAGAGACCTGCTCTGCCATTATTCGGGTCCTGCAGAAGGAATATATGAGGTGCGTGACCAGTATGTCACCTATTTTAATGGTAGGGGGGCTATTCCAATGCCAGCTGAGCAATAAAGATTTCCTTTTGTTTAAATATGTATTGTCTGATCAAATTTTTAAGTTTGGTTCTTGTTTGCTTTTCAAGGTGGTTGTCTCCTACATTCTCCTAATTCAGGGATATGCAATTGGCCGACCTCCAGCTGGTGCAAAACTACAAGTCAATCATGCCTCTGGGTCTCATGCTTGTGGCTGTCAGTCTTGCTATGCTTCATGAGACTTGTAGTTCTGCAACAGCTGGATTTCCACTAATTGCATATTCCTGTCCTAGTGCATTTGTATTGCAAAGTGGTTTTTGCCAATAGTAAATAAGGCCCTTTGTGACAGAAAACACAAAATGACTTCCCAAACTGGTATTGAGTATTGAAAGAAGGAGACACACACTCCAACAAGTGCCTCTTTTTTTGGTATTTTTCTTTTTGTTTTGTTTTATTTTGGTAAACAATTTTTTTGGTAAACATATATATATATAATAATAATAAAATAAAATTTGGCCTCTAAAAACACATAAAAACAATGTTATAAAAACATTAAAAACTTTTTTACAAGGAATGAAGAACATGATCTTTCGTTTTAGGGAAAAGGGGCTTAGATTCTCCCTAAAACATCGATCATGTTCTTCATTTCCTGCTCCATAGTGTCCAGTTGTCGTTGCATGTTTTGCATATGGTTCCGCATGTGATCAATCTGGCCATTCCAGGCCATGATCTGACCAATCAGTCTCTGGGCACTGTCTGAGGAAAATGGCTCCGCGGCTTGTCCTTCCACAACCAGATCATCACCTAAAAACATGTGTAGATAAAAAATTTTGTTAAAATATACAGCCATTAATTGTTTACCTTAAGCTGGGTTGTCAGACACTCACTTTGTGGGGTGCGTATCTCCACCACCTCTTCCTCCTCCACATCTAGGCCTGGGCTGGGCTGCTCCAGCTCTGGCAATGGGCTGGGCTGCTCCAGCTCTGGCAATGGACTGGGCTGCTCCAGCTCTGGCACTGGGCTGGGGCTAACTGCCCAATCAGGCTGGTGAGGTCGGGGGGTCCTGGGCTGCTCCGACTCTTGTCTGAGTCTTTGTTCCCCTATGAGAATGAAAAAACAAAAAAAAAGGTATACTTTTAAGCACAGTGATATTTGAGTTCAGAAATTGGAATATGAAACATTGGTTTGAAGTGGTGTACAATTATTAGCTGGTTGTTACAAGATCCTAGTTTAATACATCATTTAAATGACATTTTTTTAGTTAGGCTGTGTTCAGACTGCTGCGATGTGCGAACGCTGCAAATCTACTGTGGTTTCACGCATCGCATGCCTCCCGGAGGCAGTTCACACTGCCCTATGTGACCTGCTGGGAGTGTCAGTGTAAAGTTTTATTGACACCTCCAAATTAGTTCTCATATCACAGTGCAATCTTTAAACTCGGACAGGAATCGGACCACATGGTGTGAACACCCATGTGATCCGATTATGCTGTGGACTAAAAAAAGGGCCATGTACAAGTTTGGGCCGGATGCGATGCGAATTCAGCCATACTATATGTATGGCTGAAATCGCATCACACAGAGATCACATGTGATTTGCACTGCAGTGCGGTGCAAATCACATTTGATCTCGTACATTGCAGCAATGTGAACCTAGCCTTTAACCAAACTGCGATACTTTATATCTTTTGTCCAAGTTTCACAGACGGACACACTCGAATCATCCCCTGCAGTACCTGTGTGTGATTATGTCAAAAAATGTTCTATGATGTCCCAAACTACACTAAATGATTCCCAGTCCAGATGTTGAACCAGCATTTTATCTATCTCTCTATCTATCTATCTATCTATCTATCTATCTCATTTTTTTATTTAGACTACATTACACTGAATACATTTATGAAACAGCTGCAGCTATAAAGACATGTACACAAGGATATCCTAAACTGAGTGTGACAATTCAGTTTATCATGAACAATACAAAAAAATGAATAACTAATTAAAACCTAATCCAACACCAGATAAATTTACACCATATCCAAATTCACGCTATTTACGTCCACATATACGAACAAGCATATTCGCTCATTACATGAATGATTAACCACACAAACGATCAAATTCGCCAGATTTACAAATATATCGTATACACCTATACGAACGATTATGTACAACCGTCACTTTTTTTCAGTGCCTTTTTGATTCTCCTGTATTGGTCTGGCTCCCTGGATTTGATGTCGGACCATCGTTTCCGGAACTGATCTTTGGCTCTTCGGACCCCAAATTTGCTCTCCAAAGTGCTCACAACTGTCGTCATGATGCGATCTTTTCGGATATTGGGTTTGGGATACGGGCCATTTTTCCCATTGTAATCCTCCCTTCGAAGTATATCCACCATCTCCACCATCTCTTCAAAGGCCATGTTTGTGGCCTTAAACCTCTTCCTTGCTCCGGAAGCATGGGGTTCAGGGCTTTCCTCCGCGCTGCTAACTGAAAATCCATCCGCCATCTTTATCTATTCAATCTCCCACAGCGGAACGAGGGTAAAAGGGGCGGGGAAATACGGTCACAAGGAACGTCAGGGGCGGGCAACATGGGCGACGCAGGCGGAGCTTGACGCATGCGCTGTATATAAAGCGTTACCGCGAGGCCGTACGTTTGTCCGAACGGCAGCAGCGAGTGATACACGTGACGGTAAGATGGTTATCTTTTTATTTTTAGGGTTTTAGGCCTGCATTAGGAATGTATATAGTGGGATTTTACCTTGTGGATGGTTAGTTGATTTTAATGTGGGTTGGTGATTGAGTGGGGTTGGGGTTTTGTGTGGGTGTGTGTGGGGGTGGGTGTGTGGGGGGGTAGTGTGTGTGGTAGTGTGTGTGTGGGGGTGGGTGTGTGGGGGGGTAGTGTGTGTGTGGGGGTAGTGTGGGTGGGTGTAGTGTGGGTGTAGTGTGTGTCTCGCCTACATTGTCACAATATCAATAGTGTGAATTTGGTCTGACATTAGTATTTATGTTTTTTTTTTTTCTTTTCTTTTTTTTTTTTTTTTTTTCAGAATTCAAAATGCAAAAGTACAGTCCGGACCCCTTTAAGGAGGAGGCATTCCTGTCAACATTCATTGAGATGTTTGAGATGCACAGGAACCTGTGGGATTCCAAGCACCCACTATATTCAAGCCATCCTGCCCGGAGGAAAACACTGGGGACACTTTTGAAGTTTGTGAAAACCCGACTCCCCCAGGCAGACCTTAAGTTTGTGAGCTCCAAAATTCAGGTCCTGCGTAACATGTATAGGCGGGAGCACAACAAGATCCTAGGGTCCCGCACATCAGGAGCAGCAGCAGATGAGATATATGTACCTAGGCTGTGGTATTACAACAGGCTGCGTTTTCTGGATGACCCGTCAGAAGCCAGGCAGTCACTTTCCACTCTTCCGTCTACCCTTCCCTCCACCCTTCCCTCCACCTCAGGTGAGCCACCCCAGGAAGATCCAGACCCTTCCTTCTTGGACGAAGTTGATGCGCCCAGCTGGAGCCAGGTATATTTTAGTTTATAAAGTTAGGATTGCTCAAATATTAATGATGTAAAGTTCAATGTTTGAATTGCTTCCAAATCTAGGATTTCATCACAAATTAAATTAGATATAAGGATACAGTAGTTTCCACAAATGTGGCTAAAATCTTGGTGAACTGATGGAAAAATGATGGTGTCAAAATGATAGCCTTTTGTATTTCAAGACAAATGTATTTGCAAGTGAGAACTGTAAAATTGTCAGTGATTGATGATTTCAAAATATATACATATTTTAGTTATTTATTTCTTTATTTTTTACACAGGATGAGCTCACCCAGGAGGAGGCCGGGACCAGTGGTATGGAGCAGGAGGCCGGGACCAGCCACACGCAGGAGCTAGCTGGGCCCAGCAGGAGTCGGACAGAAAGTCAGGTCCCTCCCCTCCGCCTAGCCAGCAAAAGGCCCAGGAGGATGACACAGACAGAGGAGGAGTCATTGGCGCTTATACGTCAAGCCAGCCAATTGCTTAGTAAACCCCCCAATCCTGAAGAGGCCTACGCTACTTATTTGGCCAGCAAGTTGCTTGAAATGGAAAAGAGACAGCGCAACTTGTGCGAGGCTATTTTCTTCGATAGTATTCAGCGGGGTCTGAAGGGTGAGCTAACACCAACCACCAGACTCTACAACACAGACCCTACTGCTCCTCCTCCTCCTCCTCCTCCTCCTCCTACCACAAGTCCACCACCAGAGGCACAGCCTCCAGCGAAGCGTGGAGGGAAGGCTAGACGGAAGAGTCGGAAGTGACTGCCTGGCTTCAGTCTGCTCTGACAGAAGACGCAGGCTGTTGTAGTACCACAGTCTGGGGACATAGATCTCATCTGCTGCTGTTCCTGGTCTGTGGGATTCTAGGACCATGTTGTGCTCCCTATTTTCATGTTTACACAGGATCTGCATTTTGGTGGCCACTGACTTGATGTGTGCCTGGGGGACAAAAGGCTTCACAAACTTCAAAAGTGTCTCCAGTGTTGCCTCCCTCTTGATTTTGTTTTGTACAGACTAAAAATAAAGATTTATTTTTTCCAAAAATATTGTAATTTTTTTTATTTTGGATTAAAAAAACAGAGTTTATTTGTGAGTAGGCAGGTACATGTCAAAAGACTATGGGGGTTATTTACAAAACACACGTTCATGTTAATATAAATATGCTAACTACAAGTGCAATTTTTAAAGCACTGCAAGTGCACTTGGAAGTGCAGTCGCTGTAAATTTGAGGCTAACATTTGAAATGAGGGGAAGCTCTGCTGATTTTGAACATTCAATCATGTGTAAGCTAAAATGCTGGTTTGGGTATCTATCTATCTATCTATCTATCTATCTATCTATCTATCTATCTATCTATCTATCTATCTATCTATCTATCTATCTATCTATCTATTTATCTATCTATCTATCTATCTATCTATCTATCTATCTATCTATCTATCTATCTATCTATCTATCTATCTCTACTTACATAGTCTGCTTGGACAAAAAAAAACGCAAGTCCATCTAGTTTAACCCCCCCCCCCCCCCCCCCCAAAAAAAGCAAAATAAATAAATAATTTTTAACTAACAAGTAGTTCCAAAAATATATAGTAATAGATAAATTAGAAAATTATATATATATATATATATATATATATATATATATTTATTTTATTATTTTTTTAGTTTTTATATATATACATATGTGTGTGTATATATATTTATATATTTATATATATATATATATATATATATATATATATATATATATATATATATATATATATATATATATATATATTTATATATTTATTTATTTTTATTTATTTATTTATTTTTGTTTATATATATATATATATATATATATATATATATATATATATATATATATATATATATATATATATATATATATATATATATATTTATTCTCAAATTGGAATATTAATCATAGGATGAGGATGAATAAAAACATTTGTGATAACTCTGTGTGAATATAAGCAGCAAAGCTACTTCACTTTTCTTGCATTATGAAGAAGAAAATAATGTGCTATATTAAAAAAACACAAAATTAGCAGCATGACGAATATGCTAGCTTCAATACGAACACTAGTTTTACAAGACAGAGCGCTTCCGCCCTGTAAATCCTTTCTGGGCATGCGTCATTCTTAGTCCGTCCGACTAGCATACTGACAACCGTATTGTCCGCTGAAACCAAAGTACGACGGACAGATTTTTGGAAAATCCGAAATTCTTAGTACTCCGGACTGCACGATGAAAAAGTCCGCTGAAGCCCACACACGAGCGGATTGTCCGCTGAAATGTGTTTCAACGGACTAAGTACGTCAAACAGTTCGACCGTGTGTACGCGGCATAACACTCTCTTTGTAGACTTTCTATGAACAACATTGTATTGATATATTTTTAGCGCTGCACATGTTTTTAGTAGTTTAGCAAAAGACACTGGTCCAACACTGACACCACTCTTCCACAGAAATTCTGCTTACAACAGTGCTGAGGAGCCAAGTGTATTTTTAGAAGATCAATGGGTCTTTAAAGAGATAAAACACATAAGAAAATGCACATGAATTGCAGAGGTGTATTGTATCAGATGTTTTGCTTTTTTTATTTTTCCTTGATATATGCCAAAAAACAAACAAAAAAACAAACAAAAAAAATAGCCATGTTTAAATAAAAAAATAATTGACATCCATTAGCTTCTATATAATTAAACTATCTTTTTTCACTTTGCTTCTTTTTAAATGGGTTGTCAATACACTTAAAGCAGAGCTCCAGCCACCCCACCCCCTCCCCAACCAAAAAATAAATAAAATTTAGCCACTACAAATAGTGTAGCTGCTGACTTAGGACATCTACTTGTCCAGGGATTCCGCAATGTCGGCACCCCAGCCAATTTTTCAATTGGCTCTTGGGTGCTGCCACTGCCATTCCTTGTAAGGGAAACTGGCAGTAAAGGCATGTGGCTGCACAGCAGTTCTCTACTGCGCATGTGCGAAGCACTCTGCTCTTTGTGTATTGTGCAGCGGGGGAAGGAGGAGGGGGGCCGAACTTCCAGGGAACCCCTGAAAGATGCCAAATGTGGCAGCAAAGGGAGGGAGGAAGCGAACAAGCTTTCCCTTTTGGGTGGTGCTCCGCTTAAAGTACAGCAAAAAATCCACCTTGCTCTTTGTCACAAATGCAACACACAGTGCATGGTAGTTCATTGCAGCACAGGTGAGTGCATTACTGACACATGTTCCATGCATTACTTCAGCAGAATAGTGCATTACAACAGTGGAACATTGTAAACCAGTCCTAAGGGCCTATTCACATTGTACTGCATGGCATTAGACACAATGGTGTTAGACATGTGCGCAAACCTGTATTATATTAGGGCAGCCATTTCAGCTTATTTGCCACACTGAAGGTCAGACAAGTTCCATTTCTTGCAATACAGTGCACCACAACACATTGTAGTGCATTACTGAGCACTGCAATGCAGGAGCATTGGCAAGGTGCATTGGGTGTCCTAAGGAATGAATGTCACTGCATTGCATGAATGAGTGGGCGCATAGCACAGCAATCGGTGGTGTGTGGCCTGAAAACACTGCATCTCCAATCACAGTAAAGAGCCTATGACATAGATCAGCTGTGTCCAATCACAGCTGATCACAGTGTAAATAGGAAGTGCCGGTTTTCGGGAAATTCCTCTACTAGCGCAAACAGAGAGTAAGCAGAGGAGAGCTCCTCTGACAGGGGGGTCTGTGCTGATAATTAGTGCATTGATCATCAGTGCAGCCCCATCAGCAATGCCTGCCAGTGCCCCTCAATGATGCCAACCTGTCCCTTCCAGGGATGCCCACCTGTGTCCACCAGTGATGCCCATCTGTGCCCACCAAGGGTGCTAATCAGTGCACATCATTGATGTTAATCAGTGGCTATCAGTGCTGCTTTCAGTGCCCATCAGTGGTGCCTGTTAGTGCCATCTATCTGTGCCCATCAGGGCTGCTCATCAGTGCCGCTTATGAGCGCCCAACAGTGCTGCCACTCAGTGCTCATCAGTGCCACCTATCAGTGCTGCATATCAGTGCTGCATATCAGTGCTGCATATTAGTGCATCCGCATCAGTGCCACCTAATCAGTGCCCATCAGTGCAGCCTATCAGTGCCTATCAGTGTAGCCTCATCAGTGCCCATCAGTGAAGAAAAAAATGACTTATTTACAAAATCTTGTAGCAGAAACTAAGAAACCTTTTTTCAAAATTTTCGGTCTTTTTTCATTTGTTTAGCAGAAAATTAAAAAAATCAGTATTGATTAAATACCACCAAAAGAAATCTCTATCTGCCTCAAAAAAATGATAAAAATGTTGTTTTGGTACAGCGTTGCATGACAGCGCAATTGTCATTCAAAGTACGACAGTGCTGAAAGCTGAAAATTGGCCTGTGCAGGAAGAGGGTACAAGTGTCATTCATCCTTTATAGAAATCCTGCATTTCTGAATTCCACTTGTTATAATAGTGCAGCCTTACATCTCAGAGGCAGCTTTGTACCCCACAACAAAGTTAAATTCTTTACAGAACACTGTAGCAAAGGGTCTGCTTGGGGATGTTGGCTGCCCAGAGGGTGTCAATCTGTACATTAACCAACATTAGCAAACCCTTTATTTTTCTGTCACACAATTTTGACAGCACCTGCATTATTTGGCTGTTTTTAAACTGTTTGTTATCAACACTGAACTGAGATGGTACTTCTCTGATATGAGAACACACCAACAAATAGCTATCCTAGAGAGGTAATAAATTATTAACACAAATTCATCCAAAGGCAGAACTGAAATGAAGCACAAAACACAATAAAATTCAAAATTAAATGCACTATATCAAACAAAGTCCATATGTGTCAATGTGGCTTAGGCCACAAAAATATAAAATGTGGGGCTAACCCATATTGGGTTAGATGGCAGGGACAGTTGACCATCACAAATGCTGGCTACAAGCTCACTGCTGGGCTCTTTGAGAGAGATTACTGTACTATCCAAATATTGTTGAGAACAATCTGTGATTGTTTAGTGCAACATACTGTATGCACTTAAATTTACTGGGTTTGTTAATTTTTATATTGTTTATTAAAGTGGCACTATCAGGGCTTTTTTTCTCAGAGAATAGGTGTAGGACCCCCCCCCCCTTCTGAGCCACTTCTCATCTCCACCCCCTACCCACCCCTGAGCAACATTCCTTGGTTTCATCCCCCACCCACTTCTCAGTACTGCCCCTTTTAGAAAATACAGAGCCAAGTATCATTTTGTGGTGCTAAGTAACTTGTATGGAATTTGTTAATGATAGCAAGAAAAGTAGACAAATAGATCCCCCACAGCCATCAGCATTACACCACCCCCTAGCAACAATAAATTTGATCAAAAACAATAGACCCCCCAGCAACAATAGACCCCCCCCACAACAAAATACCACCCAGCAGCAACAACAGATGCCGCCAGAATAGACCCGCCCTTTGTCAATAGATCTCTTCCAGCAATAATTGACCCCCAGCAACAATAGATCCTCCCAGCAACACTAGACCACCACTCAAAAATAGATCCACTTCAGCAACAATAGATCACCCAGCAGCTAGCATTAATAGACCCTTCAGCCCCCCCCCCCAGCACCCCTTGCCATTACACACAGTACATTCAGTGCTGGAGGTGACGGAAATTGCATTGTCCTGTGTTCCCACTGAAAAAAAATCCCTGGGTATTATACTATGCAATTTGTGCCTTGGCTAGTATCTGAGTTTGTGTTGGACACTAGGTAACCTCCCTAGCGGTGATCCCGAGTCTGGCTCGGGTTGGGATTTTAGTTCTACGAGCGGTAACCCCGAGCCAGACTCGGGATCGCATCGCTGGATACAGGGAGGACCCCTGGATCCAGCGATGTCCTCCGTGCTGTGTGATCGAGCTGTCATCTGCTCGATTCACACAGTGCCGAATGTCGCCAAGCTCCGTTCCCTGCGACGTTACGGCGCACGGGAGCAGAGAGATCGGCGCCAAATTCAAAAAAGTAAAAGTACACCAAACACACACAGTACTGTAATCTTACAGATTACAGTACTGTATAAAAAAAAATACACACCCCCTTTGTCCCTAGTGGTCTGTGCAGTGCCCTGCATGCACTTTTATATTATAAATACTGTTTTTTCTGCCTGGAATTTTGAGATTGTCCATAGCAACCAGAAAGTGTCCCTTTTTCAGTGTTTTAGGATTTGATTACATTATTGAATAATTTTTATTATTTATTATATTATAAACTTTATCATACCCGGGATGTCTGCTAGACTCTGGTTTGAACAGATTTAAGAGATTCGTAAGAATTACAGGACTACAATATAAAATGCCAAATTCCCATGCAAAATAATTGTACCGCTTTCGGCACCTAAAACCAGAACTAATCATACCGCCAGGGAGATTAATGAGAAGTACCACCTCTCCTGCTGGCTTTTGAGCTCATGCTGGGGATCATTATGAGAAGCGTTGTTGAACCTACCATTAATTTGGGGGTGGGTTTCCTACCAATCGCGGGTCACGTTGGTGATGTGTGGACACTATGGTGGTTGATTTACTAAAGGCAAATTTAATGTGCACTCTGCAAGAGCAGTTGCTCCCTTGTTTAATAAATGAACAGAAGCTCTGTTAAATTCCATCATCCAATCATGTGCAAGCAAAAATGCTTTTTTTTACATTTTCATTGCACCTGATTGGGTATTCTTTGCAAAGTGAAGCTTTGCCTCATTTACTAAGCTGTGGAGTGACTGCATTAGCAGAGTGCAAATTCACTTTGCAAAGTGCCCAGTCTATTTGCTTTTAGTAAATCAACCCCTATGTGGCTACCACAGTATAGGATTCCTGGTCAATTCACATGAATTTTATCTGCTGAGGCTTATTATTAGTGGAGATTGATTTATGGACACATATGGACTTTATTTAATATATAGTTACATAGTTGGTAAGGTTGAATAAGGACATTAGTCCATTCAGTTCAACCTGTGCGCGTGTGTGTTTATGTCAATACCATTTCCTATATCCCTGTATATTGCACTTTCTAAGATGCCCATCTAAGGTTTTTATTTAATTATCGAGACTCTTTCCTGACACCACATACAGGCATACCCCACTTTTAAGTACGCAATGGGGTTTATTTACTAAAGCTGGAAATTACAAAATCAGGCTCACTTCTGCATAGAAACCAATGAGCTTCCAGGTTTTGTAACCAAAGCTTAATTGAACAAGCTGGGGTTAGAAGCTTCCCTGCTTTAGTAAATAAACTACATTGTCTACTTAAAAGTGGGGTATGCCTGTATTGGGGAAGGGAGTTCAACTGCTCTAAGATTAAAGGACCTTCCTCACAGTTTGAGGCTTCTCCTCCAACTTCATTGAGTGGCCATGTGTTTTCTTAAGTGATCTAAACATTACATTTTGTATAATATTGTTTTATGCACCTTTTTTCAGTGCTGCTTTTGGATGTATTTGCATTCATAATTTATTGCCTCCCTGTATGATTTTGAGTTGGCTGCTTACTGGGTATATCTTATGGTGAGCACAATGTTGTTATAAGTTTTATTCTTCAGAGGTAAGGCTGAACTGTTACAGAAATTCAAGAGAGGAGTTCAAATGCCTGCTGAGGACAGGTTCTATTTAAACTTCATTATTGCATAAATTACTACCAAAACCTTGATCAAAACCATGACTGTATTGCAATGAATTTTCTGTGATGTCAGGGATAAGAAATTTTTCTTTTTAATATGTGTGCTTTTTATTCAGTCAGTCGTGTCTAGGTTTTGGGTAAGCGCACTCCACATTCTCCTATCTTGTACTACTTCTTTTGGTTGTTTCATGTTCTGGCTAGTGTCAGCTTTTATGGTGGCTAACCATTGTTTCCTTTGGTGGCCCGGCTTCCTTTTGCCCCAACAAATCCAAGCATATTTACCTTTTTCCAGCAAGCTCGATCGCATGACATTTTTAACTTGAGCTTGATAAATCCCCCCCCCCATGTCATTTCCAGCACTAGGTAGAAAGTTAGTGCAACATTGGAATGGTTGTATTAAAAAGTCAGTCATCCACAAGGAAAAGAAACAAGAATCCTATTGGTTTTCATTTTGTGAATTTTATAATCCAGCCTAACCATTATCTCCTACTAAAATAAAACGATATGCTAATTCTATGCAAAAGAAGTTGACTGTTCATAAGGCCATCAAGAGTATTATCCTCTACATTATAGACGTTTCTGTTCCATTTTAAAATCAGCTAAATAATATATGTAAAATAGAAAGGTGATTAATAATGAAACATTGAGGAAAATATTATAATGCATTACTTCTCTTAGAGGCTGCTGCATCTCAAGTCATTTCAAATAACAGTAAAGAGGTCTATTTTATTTACCATTGGCTTACAGAGTGGTATATTACTGTATTTCCATCTCTCAATGCCATATTTTGGTAATGAAATAGAAATATTGTATGTTTTTACCCTTTCTCCTATTCTACATGCCAGGAAATGTCTAAGTGAATCAATATTTGACAGCTGCTGTTGGTCCCTGTGTTGCCATGGTTACGGGAGGACACATGGCAACAGTGGCCTAACAGGTCACACCCTCTGCTGAGCTACGGTGTCTCTTGAGAGATGACCTTTTGCTTTTTTTCACTTTCTCTATAAATAGTTTTTTTTCCCTCCTGTGTCACTAAGCACTAAATTGGCATTGTAGACACAATTACAGATTGGAAAAGAATCTCGATCATACCCACACCTGTCATGGCAGGGCTTATTTTTCAATCTGTAACTGTGCGTGCAATGGCAATTTAGTACTTAACAACAGGGGGCAAGCCTCATGCCATTGTGGGCCATATTAACCAATAAGCCAGCTTGACTGACCCTTGTATGTGGGACGGTGGCTGATTTCTATTTAGACTGTCCCTTGTGCAACAGACTACACTAAATGAGCCTCTTGGATGATAGACATAATGACATAATGATAATAAATGGCGTTTAGGACATAGCTGAAATAATAATAGGAAAACAAGTAATAGTGCCTTTAAAGTAGCCAGAGACAATCCTAGATATTTCTCTCTTTTTTAGAAAATATTTCTTTCAGATATTGAACTCAGGCATCTACACCACAATACATACTAGCTGTGACATTATCATCCCACATATTTTATTGTCCTACTGACATGAAGATATTTACTTACTCAAGGCAGCATGACTGGAAAATACATTGAGCAGAAACATACAGTATGTGCTCTTCTGCTTCCTGCTATATTTTTTTTATTTGATGATGGAATGATGATGGATGATGTTATGGTCAAAGCCCAACTCGATTAAAAAAAATCTAGCCTTGCAGTCCTCCCTAACATACACACACACAGAGCCAGTGTTACATTTTCATTATGTTTAGGTGTGTAGTAATAAGTAAAAATACTTACCTTATTCAGTGGTTCAGTAGGATCCCACCAGTGGTGAGACTGGTCCCCCACAGTCCTGCATCCTACATTATGATGCAGAGGGACTCCCCTCAGACCAAAGGTTCAGGAAGAAGCAGACAGCACCAGAGGCGGCCAGAGCAGGGTATAGGGTAAGTAATCCTCACTGTTGCTGTACCGCCTAGAAATAAGGAGCATTTAACCCTTGCAATATTGAGGAGAGGGATCACTTCAAGGGTAGATTTTTTTGCCCGATTCCTGGAGTTTGGTTTTAACAGAGTAAAAAAAGACAAAACGTCTCTCTTTTTTTTTTTTTATTTAAAGAATGCCGAATATACAAGTAAACAAGTGAAACGACATGACAGTCATCTGTGACTTACAGTAGTGAATCATGAGAACTCACACAAGTCCATGTACACTGTTAAGATACAACTTCTATAATCCATCCAATCAATCTGTTACAATAAAAAGATGCGATTATAAGATTACAACTATATTTATCCAGAAGTTCCAACAGAACCGTTAGGGCTATCTTCTGGCTGGAAGGGAATATCCAGGTACCCTACATGCAGTGCACATAGATCTGAGCTGCATTTGTATTCTGGACGGTCACGTGTAATGGGGCCCACCAGAGGGGAAGATTAGCTTGCCCCTTGTAGTCAGATCATAAGGCTACTTATTGTAATTGACTGTATCAAATCATCATCGTCTTATTTAGGCTATGGAACTCGCACCCAGCAAGCTGGGGGCGGTGCCAAGCAGGGTATCGCATTCGGGAAGGTTTTTGTTTTTATGGGGGAGAAAGATGAGTGACACCCTAGGTGTCACAAGAGAAAAGAGGGGATAGCTGATAAGAAGGAATAAGGATGTGGAGGTAAAAGGGGAGGAGGTGAAGGTGAAGCTCCGGCGAGACCACCGACCCAGGGCCCCAGTCCCCTAAGGGACTGCCTGGTTATGTGTTTGACTTGTATTCGTCTGAATATCGAAACAGATCCCAGTGTGACCACCACGCACCATGCTCCTCTTCTCTTTCCCCTATAGCAGCCGTAAGTCTTTCCATACGCTGTATGTCGCCAATCCTGTCAAACCACTGCATCACTGTCGGAGGGGACCGCTGCTTCCACATACTGGGAATACACGCCCTAGCCGCATTCAGGAGGTGCTTCAGCAGGGATTTGCGATATCGCCTACTGGACATTGGGGTCAAGTTCAATAGTATTGCCGCTGGGTTGTCTTTTAGATCCACATAAGTAAGTTTGTGGATGATTCCTAATACCTGCCTCCAGAAGGGCATCAGCACCGCACACTCCCAGAAGATGTGGAGAATTGTGCCGCTCTGAGTGCCACATCTCCAACATAGAGGGCTGTGCCCTGGGAATATAGACACTAACACTGAGGGGGTCCTGTACCAGCGCGTCAGTACTTTGTAGGATATTTCTTGGTATTTGCTGCATAAAGAGGACTTATGCGCAAAAAAGAGAATTCTATTTTTCTGCTCTTCTGTGAACTTGACATTGAGATCCCTTTGCCATTTCCTCAGGTATGGGGGATCGTCTAGGGACGTGTTGGTCTGCAGGATATTGTATGAGTAGGAAAGGGATTTACGCACCGGCTCCTCTCCTATACACAGATCCTCAAAGGGCGTGCGTGGTCTGCGAAAGCCCTCAATTTCCGGTACGGACCTGAGAAAGTGTGAAAGTTGTAAAATCTTCCATCCTCCCAGACCAGATACACCAAAGCTAGGGTACATATCTGAGAGGTCGTTGCAGTCTGAAGGACCAGAAAAAGAGGAGGCTCTAACTATGCTCTGCTCTGGTCGATGCCGAAAAGACCTATCAGAGAGCCCTGGCAAGAATTTTGGATGCCCGATTATAGGTGTCAATAGGGAGGGAAAACTGGGCGTATTAGCAATTCTAAAGTATCTGTGAAGCTCTTGTAGAGTGGTTTCTATTAATGGGTGGGAAGGGGAGGAGCTGGGAGGCCTCACTCCACTCCATGGCAAGCCTTCCAGAGGTGCCGGTGCTGACTCCTGCTCCAGACTGACCCAAAGCTTGTGAGATTTATGCCGGCACCAGTCTACCGCCCTGTTCATATGGACTGCTGTGCAGTATAACGCAGGGTCGGGAAGACCCATCCCTCCTCTAAGTTTGGGTCGGTGTAGTAGGGAGCTTTTAAGCCGTGCCGGCTTGCCATGCCAGACATATTTAACCAAGATCGTGCGCAATTTACGGAAGAAGGTCCGTGGTAGCCTTACTGGTAGAGCTTGTAAAAGGTAAAGCAGTCTTGGCATGATATTCATCTTTATCACATTGCTTCTGCCGAACCAGGAGATTGCCAGGCTTTTCCACCTCTCCAAGTCTGAGGAAAAGGTGTTCAGGAGCGGTTGAAAATTAAGTTGATAGATGAGGTTCAAATCCGCAGGGATTCTTGTGCCTAAATACTTAATAGCTTGGGGAGACCACCGGAAGGGAAAGTTGTCGCTAAGAGGAGCCCGGGAGCCGGAGGGTCTCTCTTTTTTTGACCACAGGCCTTGCGCATCCTTTTGTCAACTCAGTGCTAAATTGAAATGCAGTTCCACAAGGATACTACTATAAAAAAGGGTGAGTTCTCCTTTGGAAGAGGCGATGTTCAGCAGTGAGAAATGGGCTTCTCAATTGTGGGTGAAGTCATGGGCTCTGACTGGGCAAGGCTGGGCATCAGAGTGCACCATGTAGATTGCCCGAGCCAGCCACTTGACGACCAGGTAAGACTTGTTAGTGCATGTAGTGTGTGAGTGTCAAGCATAGAGGGATACTGCAAGTGCATAATAGAGAAAGAGGTGGTGCACCTGTTTGGGTCACTTGGAGGATCCCCCTTTAATTTTGAAGGGGAATGTTTATGTTGTAAAGTCACAGTAATGCCGCTCAATCGTGTGTGGGCTCCAGCAGACTTTTTCATCGTAAAGTTCGGCGGACTTAGAAAGTAGTTTTGACTCAAAATGTGTCCGCCAGACTTGGCTTTCAGCGGACAATCCATTCGTCAGTGTGCTAGTCTGGCAGACTAAGAATGACGCATGCTCAGAAGCAAGTACGAGAAGGAAGCTATTGGCTACTGGTTATTGAACTTTCTTTTTCTAGTCCCGTCGTACGTGCTGTACGTCATCGCGTTAGAAATCGCCGGACTTTCGGAGTGTCCGTCCGTTTGTTAGAAAGTCCAGCGGATTGTTTGCCGGATTGTTTGCCGGACTAAGTCTGCCGGACAATTCGATCGTGTGTATGCGGCATAACTTAAAATGTATTTCAAGACAAAATTAAGAAAAAACTTTTTTTGCAATAAATGCCTTTTTCCCATGTTGCAGATTTAAAAGAACTGAACATTAATTTTGAAATTACAGTAACATTCTCATTTTTGGGATCTGATAAAATAAATTGGACCGCAATGGACTGATGGCTATAATAATGAAGTTGTTTGTTTAGTAAATTGCGTTTTATACTAGCCTACAAAATCAACTTGTCTGTATTTGTTTTTATTTGTACATTATAAATACATATTTTTCAGATCTGGAATTTAATAGTGCATTCATTTTCATAGTTTGCTGGCTATTTTAAATATAAAAAGACAATTGTTTCTTCAACTTATGAAAGTCTGATTTTAATCCCATCTCTAAAATGTTATTTCATGAACCAAATGGCTTGTCTAGTGCAATGAAAACATATAGATTTTCAATCAACACACAACACACATTCAAACATTTTATTGCAGTGATAAAGCCATTATACCGCAGACTGGTAAATATATTTACTTTCAGTTTGTCTCCGTCTGAGTCACCTTGTGATGTCTCTACTTTAGGGCAAAATTGTTTTAGATTATTTATGGATGCATAAAAAAATCCTAATTCATGGTACCACCATAAAATAAAATGATTAAACTAAATGTTAGAACACATGAATGTAGAAGCAACACTTTCTTAATGTCCTGTATTTAAATAAATTGACATCTTTAATGTCAGCCTCTGGTGTCAGTAAATCTATAATGCCAATTCATGGTGATTTTCAAAAGTAATTTGCCATGTGTTAGTTAATGTTATAACTCCTTAGTAATCTAATGTCAAATAAAAATTTCTAGTGCCCATGCAAAGTATAAAACCAATCCCAATGGCAGTAAATGTCTGCCTCTGATGCTCATTTATATATCTAATGGCCGCTTGTAGTGCCATTAACTTATATTGCCACCTTCCAATGCCTCCCCTTTTATAGAAAGGAGGCTAAGGTTGTTTATTCCTTCAAATTATTTGACTCTTGTGACCCAGCTGTCCTGGGGCTAAGACTTTGCACTGCCTTATAGGTTGTTCTATTGTTCAAACTTTGCAAATCCTAGGAATTCACCGTAGACTTATGGTAGTGGCAAACCTGAACCTCATCCCTAGTGCTAGTGAACATACAGTACAGGCAATTCATCAGGGTCCTTAATGACGTCACATATGACGAAACATGTAATATGGAGCTAGGATGCGCAGACGCCATCTTGGATGTTGGCTGGCAGCTGTTACACGAGTGTCTTCTGGATACCTTGGGCATATTTGCACGTCGGGCAAGTGTTGGAGGATTCCTCCTGTGATCTGAAGGACCATTCTGTCAGGCTGTGCTATTTTGATACCTCAAGCTTTGTTGAAAACTCTTTACATGACAGTTATGCAGCTCTGGCAAGCTGCTTTAGTGTACATAGTGGTGGTGTATCTGCACACATGGTTCAATCCTAATGGGATTGATTTCACATCACATGTTCTTTTATTATTTGCAGTAGTTAAATACTGCATTACAGTCACTGGATAGAGCTGAGGAGCAAAGGAAATACACACATCTTTATAACAAGAGATACAATTTAACAATTGTAAAGAAAGCTAGAGGGAAATAGCAAATAGATGTGACTAATGGATACATTACCTTACTAACGCCCTAAAGCATTCTCTAGAATTGTTACATTGTCAGGGAAATTTACTAAAACTGGTGCACTCAGAAGCTGCTTTGCTACACTGAACAGCTGCACCAAATTTTAACTTCCACTTGTTCAATTAGGCTTTGGCAATAACATCTGAAAGCTGATTGGCTTCTATGCAGAGCTGCATCAGATTTTGCACTCTTTAGTTTTGGTAAATAATCCCTCTGTATCGCTAGTTACAAAGACATACCTACATCCTATGCTCCTCAGCGCTATCTAGTATCCATAATATGGTATTTTACTATTGCAAATAAAAGAACATTCGTTTGGAGGAGAAAATAGCCTAACCAACATTTGTTTTTTCCCAGTTCATACAGAACAAATGTAAATGCAGATTCGCTGAATGGCTATTCTATTTTTCATGTCGGGGAAACATTTTTACTTTATACTAATACTGTTCTGCTACACCATGGGGTTGATTTACTAAAATTGGAGAGTGTTAAATCTAGTGCAGCTGTGCATGGTAGCCAATTCACTTTTAACTTCAGCTTGTTCAATTAAGCTTTGACAAAAACCCTGGAAGCTCATTGGTTTATATGCAGAGCTGCACCAGATTTTGCATTCTCCAGTTTTAGTAAATCAACCCCTATGCATGTTTGTTCTTGGTGCTGGGAGCCTTGCACTAAACATTGCTAGCACCAAGCTCCCAGAACAAGTATATAACACATGTATATAATATAATAATTAAATTCCCAATATCCCAGTACCCGCTGTTGCCTGTAGGTTTCGTTATATATAAATGACTTCTTCATACAGATGACATGTTGTAGTGAAATGTATTGATGACCTACTAAAACTAATAGCATACAGACATACCCCACTTTTAAGTACACAATGGGGTTTATTTACTCCCTTCTGCATAGAAACCAATGAGCTTCCAGGTTTTATTACCAAAGCTTAATTGAACAAGCTGGGGTTGAACAAGTGAGCCTGACTTTGCACTTTCCAGCTTTAGTAAATAAACCCCATTTTGTACTTAAAAGTGGGGTATGCCTGTATGTTTAGAGCCAGTAGGTGACTGTACGTGGAATAAATAAAACACTAGGATGCAGCCTTATGGTAAGACATCTGTGACCTTTATCCTACAAGCACTGATCTAGATAAGTAAATCATGCATCTAATCATAATTCTTGGGATCTTCTGCCCATAAATTACTACTTCAATCTCTTTTGTTTATGGTAGAAAAAAAGCCAAGGAAAAATCCAAGGAAACTCCAAGCTCACTTACGGACCAGCCCACGGACAACCAAATTAACCGGTCTAACAGTATGCGTTAAAAACAGGGGTTTAGTCTGCACATATTTGCAAATACATGCGTACGCTACAGGCCCCACCAAGGCATCCTGGTATCTGTGGTCCTATCA
Source organism: Lithobates pipiens (assembly GCF_037356315.1). Lineage (NCBI taxonomy): Eukaryota > Metazoa > Chordata > Amphibia > Anura > Ranidae > Lithobates > Lithobates pipiens. Next base: position 156,110,509 of record NW_027507784.1, read on the forward strand.
CTAACTTATAAGTGGCTCTGCAGTGGAAGAACATGCATTCTGATGGATAGATAGAGGGCAGATGGACTGAAGGGAACATAAACAACTAAAGGCACACTGAACACCCAGCACATAGCACAATGGCTGCAAAGGTGTCAGTGCATTGCCTGACCAGTATATCAACAGTACAAAAAGGTAAGACACTGCTCCCACCTATAACTGGCCTTTGCAGAGAGGAGCACTGGAGGGCAACATATGTTAGAAAAAGGTCAAGGAACAATCCAAGCTCACTTACCAACCAGCCTGAAATCTCTTTTGTTTATGGCTTTGATACATTTTTTTCACTAGTGCGTAATGTGACACATTCAAAATTTAAACTTTTCAGCTAAGAAATGTGGTCAGTCCATTTATACCTAATCTGTAATATTTTGTGTTTTTTCTAATGCCATTATTACTTTCAGAAATACTGAGCTCATGCCCATGTTCAAAGACCTGTGTATATGTGCAGAACAGTCCCCAGAACATAAAACCATGCACAGGATCAGGGCCAAGCATGCATCAGCATGTGCACATGCTTGTTTGAATTGAATGTGGAGCTCTGTGGCCTATTTAAAGCACCGCAAGAGTTAAGATCATTGCTATGTGTCTGTCCACTCCTGTGACCCATGACCCAACTCTGCTTGTCCCTATGATCTATCCAGTTTGCCTACTGACTATATTTGATCTCGATCCCACTGGTGCCTTACCTCTGGCTTGCTTCTTGACTCTGCACCTTTCTTATCTCTTTGGCTCATGTGCCTGTGTGATGCTGACCCTGGCTCCCAATTATGTTCTCAGCTTCTGAATCAGTACCACTGCTGCCTGCCCATTGTCAACTTCTGCCTGTCTGACCACGTTCCTGCCTCCTGCTTCTGAAAGCCCAGTGACCACATCCAAGGCATAAATTCCTGTCTGTCAGTTTCTACTTCATCACAAGATCAAGTTCTTGTTTTGACAGGGCTTACTACAGGTGCCTGTGCCACTCCGTGTCCCGTCCTACCCTGTCATCAATCTCAGGGGACAAACAGGACAGGACAGGAGGTATAAGAAAGAGCCTTCTCATCAGCTCAACCTCTACCTGGTATGCTAGGTTCAATGCACACAAGGCATATGATTTTAGGTAGGATGTTACTGGCAGCATGATCCTATATAAATTAATGTCAGTACAGTATAACCATGTATAATTTGTGGTAAAGTTTACTTGTATATAGCGCAAATGTACCCTATTGGCTACTGCCACTGCTCAGGGCTGCTATGTACATATTAACAATGTGTACAGGCACTACTAAATAAACACTATTGATAGGCCCCTGTCACCTATCCTGCTCGGTTTCTAGGAACCTCTTAGACTAAAAAATGTAACCCACTGCAGCCATCACATCTAACAACTGGTAAGCTGCAACATATTTAATGTTTGCTCTTGGGTTTAGATATTGTTTAAAGAAAATGGTAAAAATATTTCAAATTTCCCAACGGTATTTAAAAAAAAACCCTCAGAATTTTTAGTCCTTCCTCAATGTAGTAAAAAATGTTTGCATAGAGATACACATCAATTAATATTTGTACAAGCTGAGCTTTTTTCCTCAAAGTTTTTAGAACATATTATCAAGATAATCCAGTCAATTACATTTTAATAGAATACATTTCTCAGCTGGCATTAATGCCAAGTAGCCTGTCTATGACCAGATCCGCCAGGGCGAGCCCAGGTACATCCAGCTACAGGCCCCACGGTTTTTCAAATTTTTGTGTGCAACCCCTGTGCTGACAAATCACCTTCACCATCCGGAGCGCATTACCCACAGTAGCAATCCATTCCATGACTGTAGGAGGATTCTCTGACTTCCAATGTTAACTTACGAACTAAAAATGGGGTTTGAACAACTCCAGTACACTCTTCCTATTCAAATTCCTCCAGCAGATTGAGCAAGCAGGGTTTAGGATCTATAGAGATAGAGATCTGAAATATCCTGTTCACCACTCCCTTCCAATAGGAAAGTACTTTTGGGCACCACCACAGTAGATGGATCGGGTCACCATGATCTTGTTTACATCCAGTGCAGGTCAGTGTAGACAACAGCCCCATAGTGTGAGTGAGTGACTGACTTGTATAGCGCTACCTATGTGAACTGAATTGCCTCAGGGCGCTTTCTTGCCACCAGAGTCCTTTATCCTGTAAGGTCCTGACATGCTTACAAACACATACAATATTGACATACACATACACATATTAAGGCCAATTTATTTTTAGACAAGGTCTAATTAACCTACCAGCATGTCTTTGGAGTGTGGGAGGAAACCGGAGTACCTGGAGGAAGCCCACACAGGCACAGGGAGAACATGCAAACTCCAGGCAGATGGTGCCATGGTCAGGGTTTGAACCAGCGATCCTATTGCTGCTAGGTGAAAGTGCTAACCACTACACCACTGTGCTGTCCTGTGTGCAGCCTGTGTGATGTATAGTACACCCTTGGGAGGATATACAGTTGCATTAATCTTTGTGAAACATTTAGGGAGCAAGTCGTTACCGACTGGAGAGCTTCCTCCAATTTATCCCCATCATTCTTTCCAACATCCCCCACCCATTGATCTCTTACTCTTAAAGGGTGTTTCTTCAGAAAATTCTGCAGTAGCATCTTATAAAATTGATATATAAGCCATGAAACCATATGATACCATTCCGAATATTTACTCTGAGATACTCTGAGATATTGTGGCATGCCATTCCATATTTTTTGAATAAGATTATATGTTGGATAGGTCTTATGTGGCTTACCACACACCTGAGCCTCCAAAGCCACCGGAACTATCTCACTCCCTACTGTGTGCAACATCACGCTTCTGAGGAGCTGCGGTTGGTTCCCTCCTGTTCTACCTCCACATTCAGTGTGCATCTCAAATGCTGCATCTGTGCAGCCAAAAAATACAGTCAGGGATTGGGCAGGGCCAGATCTCCATCATTTTTTGTGCGCTGCAGAAATTCAAGTTTTTCCAGATTAAGGTGCGGAATAAGGAGCTTATTATCCTAAAAAATTTTAGGGGGACCATAACTGGGGAGTTATGTAAGATGTACAATAACTGTGGCATAAGAATAATCTTAATTAAAGTAAGTTGACCCTACCAGCTACAGACAGGTAGAGGGGATTCAATGTTTTAATGCGATCCCGGAACATGTAACAGTGGGGAAATAGTAAGCCCCCAATACTCTCGGATAGAAGGTGTCACCTGGACTCCCAGATAGCGGAATCAGGTAGCAATTGGTATAGCACAATCATCCGGAGGTGTACCACCCTCATCTATGGGCATAAGGGCGGACCTTGTCCAATTTATTCTGAGCCCCGAGAAATTATCAAACTCTGTTATGGTGGACATAGTTTCCTTAAGAGAACCTTCCAAATCTCCTAGCAGAATCATCATATCAGCCGCATAGAGCATCGCTTTTTCTTGTCTGTCACCATAACGGAAACTGGCAATGTCCGGATTATCTCTAATTTGGCTTTCCACTGGTTCAATGGTGAGTGCAAAGAGCAAGGGTGACAAAGGGCACCCTTGTATTGTTCCCCTTCCCAGCTCAAAAATATGGGGCATGCTGCCTGATGCCTGGATAGCCAACTGCTGGTGAAAGTACAGTAGGCGGACCCAGGAGATATGTGCTGGATTTTGAAGATTTTTCAGGCAGAAATTTTTCTTTAATAAAGCAGAGATTGTCAGCATGGGAGAGGTAGGTTTTAACTATCTTCTTTGCAGGGGACTTACATTTTTTTTTAAAGCAGAGCAATTACTTGCACGGTTAGAAAAATGAGATCAGGTTCATTTTGGATTGTATATTTTTGATGCATTACTATTATTGTGGCTTAAGTGAAGATCAAATGACATAATATGGACATTTACAAGGAAATGTACATAACTACTAGAGGTTCAGAGCCTATTTATTACAAATGCACATACATGTCTGTGCAGCTTGATTTTTAAAGCTGAACTCCAGACACAAATACGTTAATAAAAATATATTCCTTCTAACTGGAAAGGATATAAATCCACTTTTGTGTGTGCTGAACACCTTTAACCACTTAACCACTTGAAGACCGAGCCGTTTTCTGAGATTTGTTGCTAGAAAATTACATAGAACCCCCAAACATGATATATATATATATATATATATATATATATATATATATATATATATATATATATATTTTTAGCAAATACCCTAGAGAATACAATGGTGGTCATTGCAACTTTCTATCTCACACGGTATTAGCAATTTTTCAAATACTTTTTTCTGGAAAAACAAAGTTTTATGCTTAAAAAAAAAAATATATAATTAAAGTTAGCCCAATTTTTTTGCATAATGTGAAAGATGAAGTTATGTCGAGTAAATAGATACCCAACATGTCACACTTCAAAATTGCACACTCTCGTGGAATGGTGCCAAACTTCAGTACTTAAAAATCCCCATAGGTGATGCTTTCAAATTTTTTACTGGTTACATGTTTTGGGTTACAGAGGAAGTGTAGTGCTAGAATTATTTCTCTCCCTCCATCGTTCACGGCGATACCTCACATGTGTGGTTTGAACACCGTTTTCATATGTGGGCGGGACTTACGTATGCGTTCGCTTCTGCATGCGAGCTCATGGGGATAGGGGTGCTTTAAACTGTTTTTTTTTTATTGTTAATTTGAATTTCAATTTTTAGTTTGACACTTTAAAAAAAAAAAAAAAAAATTTGATCACTTTTATTCCTATTACAAGGAATGTAAGCATCCCTTGTAATAGGAATATGGCACGATCGGTCCTTTTTTACAGTGAGATTAGGGTCAATAAGACCCTACATCTCACCTCTAGGCTGGGAAGCCTAAAATAAAAAACAATGATCACGGCTTCCCAGCCGAGGCGCTGCTCGTTCTCCGAACGATCATAGAGACTCCGGTGACCATCTGGTCTGCTGGAAATCTCTATGATCACCATCCAGGGGCCGGTGGATCCATTCTCCGACTCACCGATTGAAGCGGTGAGTCGGTAGAAGCACCAGAGGGGGGGAAATTTACACCAGGCATGCTTATTAGTTCTTTTCTTACCTTCACTTAGGTGCCTAAGAAGCTTTCATGGTATACATCCTGTATTATATGCTAACAAGTAACAAAAACTTTACAAAACTGAAATCAAGCAACTAACACAATTTCACTCAAATATCTGTCTATGCAAACATCTTTCAAGAGCAAATATTGTATTTGTTTTACTGCTCGATCAAAGCAATAACTTGCAGGAAGCTATTTACACATTAAAGATGTTTTATTGACCTATAATAATGTATAGTGCAACAGAATTTTAGTACATCCCATAAATAATTGACATTTATTTCTATTCTGCTGATTAAGGCTATTTTGTTCCAAAATGTGCACATTTAGGGGAAATTATTTGTTTAATTTAAACGTATTGCTTGAATTTAGATTAACAATAGCTGTCTATATACAGAGACTAATATGAGATCACCACACATTTCTATCTGATTGTACAATCTCCTTTAGATCTAGAAAACAATGTTGTATAATGGACCTCCTAAATGGATACACATTAAATAGATGATCCAGGTAAGAAAGACCTTCTGTTTCAAAGTTTGGTAAATCAAAATGCTGCCTTTTTTGAAAGCATCTGAACAGAAATTTATTATTTTCTTTGAACCCATGCACACAGATGCATAAAGATCAGTACATTTGCAATGTGTACAGATCAATAATACTAAAAAAATAAAATAGGAATGTCTGTGTCTATAGTCCTTTGTGTGGACTGTAGTTTACCCACTTCAGCTCCAAAAGATTTACCCCCCCCTTCCTGACCAGGCCATTTTTTGTGATACGGCACAGAGTTACTTTAACTGACAATGGCATGGCCGTGCGATGTTGTTCCCCACTAAAATGTATGTCCTTTGTTCCCACAAATAGAGCTTTCTTATGGTGGCATTTGATCACCTCTGTGGTTTTTATTTTTTGTGGTTTTTATTTTTTGCGACAAGAACGACAATTTTGAAAATAAAAAACAAATAAAACAATATTGTTTTACTTTCTGCTATGAAACATATCCAATAAAAAAATGGAAAATATCAGATTTTTTTCCCTAAATTTAGGCCAATATTTATTCTGCTACATATTTTTAGTAAAAAAATCCTAATAAGCATATATTGATTGGTTTGCACAAAAGTTATAGTGTTTACAAACTATGCAAAATATTTATGGAATTTATATTTATCTATTTCTACTTAGCAATCAGCCACTTATAGTGAGACTGTGACATTGCAGTGGACAAATTGGACACTAATGCCGCGTACACACGATCGGACTATCCGGCGGACTATCCGCCAGATTTTGCAGCGGAGGTCCGCCGAACTTTCCGAATGAGTGCACCTGCCCCCACACGACCGGACTTTTCCAGCGGACTAGGTCCGACGGACAATCCTCCAGACTATGGCGGGAGTCCACCGGACTTTTGAAATGAACGAACTTGCCCACACACGAAGAAAAGCACCCCCCCATGTTGAGGGCACGTGGCCTGGTACGGCTCAGGGGGGCGGGCCCTCACTCGTCCCCACCCCCTTTCTTGACCGGCCGGGCTGCTTGCTCGATAAGGGTCTGATATGGACTTTGGGGGGACCCCCACGCCGTTTTTTCGGCGTAGGTTTTCCCCTTTAAGTCCATACCAGGTGACGGGGCTAGCGACGTGTCAATCTTGCCGATGGAGGCGGCGACATTGACTTCCTTAGCTAGTCCCGTCTACCTGGAGCCACGTTAAAAAATTAACAGACTTTTCTCCGTGTGGGCAAGTCCATTAATTTCAAAAGTCTGGCAGACTAGCACACAGATGGGCAGATTGTCCACCAGACTGCCGACTCCGGCGGACAATTTTGAGTCAAATCTTCTTTCTTATGTCGCGTACACACGTATCAGACTATCCGGCGGACTTAGTCTAGAGGACAAACCGCCGGACTGTCCGCCGGACTTTTCGAATGAGCTACCTGCCCACACATGGCACTTTTGCGGCGGACTAGGTCCGCTGTACTTTTGAAATGAACAGACTCATCCACACACACGGGGGAAAGTCCGTTCATTTTGAGCGTGGCTCCAGGTAGCTGGGACCAGAGAAGGAGGCGTCCCTGGCCCCGTCACTTTGTATGGAGTTAAAGGGGAATCCCTACGCCAAAAAAAGGCATGGGGGTCCCCCCAGGTCCATATCAGACCCTTATCCGAGCACGCTACCCGGCCAGCCAGGAAAGGGGGTGGGGACGAGCCCCCCTCCTGAGCCGTACCAGGCCGCATGCCCTCAACATGGGGGGGGTGCTTTGGGGAAGAGGGGAAGCACCTTGACCCCCAAAGAGTCGGAAGAAGAGGGCGGCGACGAAGAAGAAAGCCGGGCTCCTCCGCTAGTAAAAGAGCTAGCAAAAGAACAGAAGATAGTGGAGGAGTCCGGCGAGAAGACCCCCAGAGCTGTGCAATAAACTATTTTAACCCTTGTGTGTTGTGTTTTTTTTACATTTTTTCCACAGGTGAATGGGCAGGGGTACATTGTACCCCATACTCATTCACATAGGGTGGGGGGATGGAATCCGGGGGCCCCCTTATTAATGGGGGCTCACGGATTCCGATAAGCCTCCCGTCCGCAGAACCCCGACAAACAACGGCCAGGGTTGTCGGTAAGAGGCCCTTGTCCTCCCCAAAGCACCCCCCATGTTGAGGGCACGCGGCCTGGTACGGCTCAGGGGGGGGGCGCTCGCTCGTCCCCACCCCCTTTCCTGGCTGGCCGGGTAGCGTGCTTGGATAAGGGTCTGATATGGACCTGAGGGGGACCCCTACCCCGTTTTTTTGGCATAGGGATTCCCCTTTAACTCCATACCAGGTGATGGGGCCAGCGACGCCTCCTTCGCTGGTCCCGGCTACTTGGAGCCGCGCTCAAAATGAGCGGACTTTTCTCCAGGCGGGAAAAGTCTGTTCCTTTCAAAAGTACGGCGGACTAGCACACACACGGCCATATTGTCCGCTGAAATGCGAGTCCGGCGGACAGATTGATGTGCAAAGCTACTTTCTTAGTCCGCCGGACTTTTGGGTAAAAAAAGTCCGCCGGAGCCCACACACGGGCGGATTTTCCGGCGGACTCTGGCCCGCCAGACCAAGTCCGCCAGATAGTCCGATCATGTGTATGGGGCATAACTGACACCTCTGATACTTTTTTGGGACCAGTGACATTATTATAGTGATCAGTGCTAAAAATATGCACTGTCATTGTACTAATGACACTGCCTGGGAAGGGGTTAACATCAGGGGAGATCAAAGGGTTAACTGTGTGCCTAGCTGGTGTTTTACTACTGTGGGGGAGGTGCTTTGATTAGAGGAAGGCATAGATCCGTGTCCCTGCTTTGCAAGAGCACAGGATCAATGCCTTCCTTACTTACTTACAGAACGGCGATTTGCATTGTTTACATAAGCAGATTGTCATTCTGCCTGTGTACAGAATGATCAGCGGGTGAGGGACCCTGTGTAAAGTCACAGCGGGAGCGAGTCGCTGGTGGTACACACTCGCGCCCCATACCCGGAAGTCCAGAATTGTATATATATATATATATATATATATATATATATATATATATATATATATATATATATTGATCCTGCACAGCACAGCCACCCTGTAGCAATAAAACTGCTATAGTGCGGTCGGTAAGTGGTTACAGTTACACTGTATGCAAGTAAACGCTCGTGCTGACATTTACATGTGTAAAGTGTATGACACAAATGCACTCTATTCGAGTACTAAAGTCACCTGTGTCCTATCAACAGAGGACATTAGAAGAAAATAGCCATCTATGTTCTAGCATTGGAGGATGATATATGGCAGTACTCTCGATGATTCTTAGTAATGGACGATTTTAGGCAGTAATAGCCTACTGTTGTCTAGCAGCAGAGGGTGCAAGTCAGAAATACACGCCTGCGCTATATTAACAGAGGATACCAGGGAGCAATGTCCTAAATCGCTGGTGTGAATGTAACTTAAGTCTGACAGCTTAATCTGTTAAGGGAAATAACAAAAAAACAAAAAACAAAGTGGAATGTCTAAATAAAAGGAAAATGTGAGCAGACAGGCTCTTTGCTGCAGGAGAGACAGTCTCTGACTTCTGCAATAAAATAAAAATACTAGCCTACTCTCTGTGTTCTTTAACATGAACACTGAGCTAACTGTGCATACGCAGCTCAACTTATAGTCCCAGCACAGTGCCTGTGTACTGGGATGATTAAACTGCTGTGTATGCACCGCAGTGACATCATCCTGTGCTTACCAATAAAAGTGGCCAAAGACCAGCCCCAGAAGAAGCCAGGAAGAAGAAGCTAATGAGAAGTTGACGGTGAGGAGTCATTGGAAGTAAGTATTGCAAACTTTTGTCCAGTTTTAAAACTGAAAGGGGTGGGTGCTTACAATGTTGTGTAAAACTTGTAACTTAAAAAGGAAAAATAAATCAGTTGTAATTGTTTAAAAAGTGTTGACTCAGTAGAGTTCAGCTTTAAATGTTAGTCGAGGCCATCTAAATTTATTAGGGCATCTAATACTGCCTTCATGACAGCTTGACACAACTTCTACCCACAGGCTCCACTGATCCTTCATAGAGTGGAGCCACTCTAAGCCCTTGTACACACGGTTGGACATTCCGATGGAAAACGTCAGATCGGACCGTGTTATCGCATTATCCGACTGTGTGTGGGCTCCATCGGACTGTTTCCGAATTTTCCGACAACATGGTCCGGGACTGGGAATTTGTCCTATCGTTTGAAGAGAATTCCGATCGGACAAAGTGCCACGCATGCTCAGATCAAATTCCTAGACCAAAGCTATTGGCTACTAGCTTGAACGTAAGTCCCGTCGTAACGAAAATAATGTCACCACAACTTGTATGCTACACAAGTTTCGGACAAAATCCGTTGGACAAAATCTGACGGATTTTGTTGTCGGAATGTCCAACCGTGTGTACAAGGGCTTAGACAGGAATTGTGTTACTGAACAGTCCACCAGGTGAAAATATGAATAAAAAAACAAAAAAGAAAATGAATGCAGCCACTACATTTAAGGATTGGTAAGCCATAGAATATTACATTTTTGTTGTTTCTTTAACCACTTGCCGACCACCGCGCGACGATGTACGTCGACAGAATGGCACGGGCAGGAATATGGGCGTACCTGTACGTCCCTGCCTTCCCGCGGGTGGGGGGCCCGATCGGGCCCCCCCCCCCGGTGCCAGCGGCGGTCGGTATCCGTTCAGGAGCAATCCGGAATGAGGGGGCGGCCATTCGTTCATGGCCACCCCCTCGCGATCGCTCCTAACGAATGGAAGTGAGGCGTGACATCACTTCCTCTCCTGTAATGTAAACACAGGCAGAGGAAGTGATGTAATCTCTCCTTCGTGTCGGTATTTTTCGTTCCGGCACCGAGGAGAGAGGATTGGTGAGTTGCACCAACACGACACTACACAGTAGAACATGCCAGGCACACTCTCACCCCCCCTTCACCCCCCGATCACCCCCCCAATCACCCCTGCCCCCCCAGTCACAGTGACACCAATTGCATTTTTTTTTTGCATTGGTGTCATTTGTGACTGTAATAACTGTTAGGGCAGTTAGGGTTAGCCCCCTTTAGTTCTAAGGTACCCCCCTAACCCCCCCAATAAAGGTTTAACCCCGTGATCACCCCCCGTCGCCAGTGTCACTAAGGCTGGGTTCACATTGCAGCGGTTTATGAGAACGGATGTGATTCGCACCGCACTGCAGTGCAAATCACATCCGATCTCTGTGCGATTCGAGTTCAGCCATACAGATAGTATGGCTGAATTCGCGTCGCACCCGCCGCAAACTCGCATGGGACCCTTTTTTTTTTTTCCGCAGCAGAATCGGATCGCATGGGTGTTCACACCATGCGATCCGAGTTTGCAGATCGCACTGCGATATGCAAACTGATCTGGGGGTGTCATTAACATTTCACTGACACTCCCAGCAGTTCGCATAGGGCAGTGTGAACTGCCGCCGGGAGGCATGCGATGCGGGAACCCGCCGCGGATTCGTGGCGTTCCCGCATCGCTCCAGTGTGAACCCAGCCTAATAAGCGATCGTTTTTCTGATCGCTGTATTAGTGTCACAGGTGACGCTAGTTAGGCAGGTAGGTATTTAGGTTCGCCGCAGCTTTTTATAGCGCCAGGGACCCCCATATACTACCGCATAAAGCCCCCTGATTGCCCCCTAGTTAACCCTTTCACCAGTGATTACCATATAACTGTTACAGGTGACGCTGGTTGGTTAGTTATTTTTTTATAGTTTCAGGGCACCCGCCATTTATTACCTAATAAAGGTTTAACCCCTTGATCACCCGGCGGGTGATATAAGTTTGAGGGTCAGATAAGGTCTGCGTCGCCCCAGGCAGCGTCAGGTTAGTGCCAGTACCGCTAACACCCACGCACAAAGCATACACCTCCCTTAGTAATATAGTATCTGATCAGATCTATATTAGCGTCGCCAGCAGTTTAGGTTTCCCAAAACGCATTGTTAGCGGGATCAGCCCAGATACTTGCTAGCACCTGCATTTAGCCCCTCCGCCAAGCCCAGACCAGCCCACCCAAGTGAAGTATCGATCGATCACTGTCACTTACAAAACACAACACACATAACTGCAGCGTTTGCAGAGTCAGGCCTGATCCCTGCGATCGCTAACAGTTTTTCTTGTAGCGTTTTGATACAGTCGCTGACAGCCTAGGTGCTTTTTTACCTGTGAGTCTCACTAGTGTACCCCTAAATTTAGAGGTGTCTACTTTCCAAAATGGGGTCATTTGGGGGGGGGGTTTATGCCATCTTGGCATTTTATGGCCTTCAAAACTGTAATAGGTAGTGAGGAGTGAAGTCAAAAATTTACGCCCTTAGAAAGCCTGAAGGCGGTGCTTGGTTTTCGGGGCCCCGTACGTGGCTAGGCTCCCAAAAAGTCCCACATATGTGGTATCCCCGTACTCAGGAGAAGCAGCAGAACTTATTTTGGGGTGTCATTTCACATATGCCCATAGCATGTGTGAGCAATATATCATTTAGTGCCAACTTTGTGAAAAAAAAAATAAATAAATAAAAGTTTGTAATTTTCCCGCAACTTGTGCCAAATATAAAATATTCCATGGACTCAACATGCCTCTCAGCAAATAGCTTGGGGTGTCTACTTTCTAAAATGGGGTCATTTGTGGGGGTTTTGTGCCATCTTGGCATTTTATGGCCTTCAAAACTGTAATAGGTAGTGAGGAGTGAAGTCAAAAATTTACGCCCTTAGAAAACCTGAAGGCGGTTCTTGGCTTTCGGGGCCCTGTACGCGGCTAGGCTCCCAAAAAATCCCACACATGTGGTATCCCCGTACTCAGGAGAAGCAGCAGAATTTATTTTGGGGTGTCATTTCACATATGCCCATGGCATGCGTGAGCAATATATCATTTAGTGACAACTTTGTGAAAAAATAAATAAAAAAAAAAGTTTGGAATTTTTCCGCAACTTGTGGCAAAATATAAAATATTCCATGGACTCAACATGCCTCTCAGAAAATAGCTTGGGGTGTCTACTTTCTAAAATGGGGTCATTTGTGGGGGTTTTGTGCCATCTTGGCATTTTATGGCCTTCAAAACTGTAATAGGTAGTGAGGAGTGAAGTCAAAAATTTGCACCCTTAGAAAGCCTGAAGGCAGGGCTTGGTTTTCGGGGCCCCGTACTCGGCTAGGCTCCCAAAAAGTCCCACATATGTGGTATCCCCGTACTCAGGAGAAGCAGCAGAACTTATTTTGGGGTGTCATTTCACATATGCCCATAGCATGTGTGAGCAATATATCATTTAGTGACAACTTTGTGAAAAAAAATTAAAATAAATAAAAGTTTGTAATTTTCCCGCAACTTGTGCCAAATATAAAATATTCCATGGACTCAACATGCCTCTCAGCAAATAGCTTGGGGCTTCTACTTTCTAAAATGGGGTCATTTGTGGGGGTTTTGTGCCCTCTTGGCATTTTATGGCCTTCAAAACTGTGATAGGTAGTGAGGAGTGAAATTACAAATGTATGCCCTTAGAAATCCTGAAGGCGGTGCTTGGCTTTTGGGGCCCCGTACGCGGCTAGGCTTCCAAAAAGTCGACCACATGTGGTATTCCCGTACTCAGGAGAAGCAGCAGAATGTATTTTGGGGTACAATTCTACATATAACCATGGCATGTGTGAGCAATATATCATTTAGTGACAACTTTGTGTAAAAAAAAAAAAAAAATTTTTTTTTTGTCATTATTCAATCGCTTGAGGCAAAAAAATAAAATATTCAATGGGCTCAACATGCCTCTTATCAATTTCCTTAGGGTATCTACTTTCCAAAATGGGGTCATTTGGGGGGGGGTTTTGTACTGCCCTGCCATTTTAGCACCTCAAGAAATGAGATAGGCAGTCATAAACTAAAAGCTGCGTAAATTCCAGAAAACGTACCTTAGTTTGTAGATGTGACAACTTTTGCGCAAACCAATAAATATACAGTTATTGACTTTTTTTTTTACCAAAGACATGTGGCTGAATACATTTTGGCCTAAATGTATGACTAAAATTGAGTTTATTGGATTTTTCTAATAACAAAAAGTAGAAAATATCATTTTTTTAAAAAATTTGCGGTCTTTTTACGCTTATATCGCAAAAAATAAAAATCGCAGAGTCAGTCAAATACCTTTAAAAGAAAGCTCTATTTGTGGGAAAAAAAGGACGCAAATTTTGTTTGGGTACAACATTGCATGACCGCGCAATTACCAGTTAAAGCAGGGCAGTGCCAAATTGTAAAAAGACCTCTGGTCATTGACCAGCAAAATGGTCCGGTCTGAAAGTGGTTAATGTACTTTCACAACCAGGTCTACATTATCAACGGCCTCTCAAATCTTTCATTCAACCAGGATTCTTGTCTAAAGAAAGCATGCAAGAGATTTCATGGCTTCCTATAAACATCTGGTCATTGCTAATGAGTGACAGTTATCAGATAATGAAAGCATACTGTGTGTAAAGCTACAGTATAAGGGTATAACCGGTTTCTCTTTCTGACAATATTTGACCCACGCTTTGATTTTCTTAGTAATTTGTAACAAAGCTCTTATGTGATTGGAGGTCCGTATTTCCATTGCTTTTAGTAGTACACATTTGTGTTCAAGCCTAAATTGGTAATTTGACCAGGTGGTTGACTGAATGTGGAACTTTATGCAAATTGACTTTCTAGGACAAAGTTCTTTATCTTATCTAGGCTTATCTGATGCTTTACAAAGAAGCCTGAAAAAGTACATTGATCAATTAAATTATAATCATTACTTCTTTGGAGAAGCCAAACTATCAAAGCAGATTTTTGATTCATAGATACAGATTGCATATTTCTCGTCATGTGTAAATGTGAACCCTAAACAATAAACCATGCCTGCGCAATGTGTAAGGAAAAGGCAGACTTCCTTGGAAGCCCATGTGGCCGGGGCGACGGCGCAGAACTACAAATAGGAGAGAGGAACAGACCATTGTCACCCTATTAAAGAGTGTGTTTAAACAAGGACCTCTATGGCAGAATCACTAGATATTATTTTATTCCAAACTACAGATTTTAAAATATTAAAAAATATACATTAACATATTGAGTTATATATACAATTTTAGATACTGTGTATATATATATATATATATATATATATATATATATATATATATAAAATTTAAAAGGTAATTCCAGACAAAAAATTAAACCAGACAGTGAACTGTTAGTACTATCCAGCAAACATGGCAGCTATGGTGATGTGAGAAAGTTCTTTCAGTTAACCTTAAGCCTAATACACACAATCAGAAAATCAGACAACAAATACTGTTTTCGAAGTGATTGTATGTTAATCTGGTTGTTAGTACACAGCATTCGAGAGCTGATCACGACAGTTTGTCTAAAATTATCTGAAGGGATGAACACGATAAATGTTTCTCGTAGGATTCCAGATCGTACAATTGATAGGGAAATTACATATTTCATATTCCTTATTAATGTTGGTCTCACAAATATATAAGAAAGCCTTTAATATCCAGTTTTTTTCTGGTAACCTTGAATGATTCATCTTATAGGAATGTGAATTGCCTATATGGACAATCCAGCCCCCTATCCTTCAGGAATGTGCCATTTTCCTTAGAAGCTCATTTTGATCTGCTGGTGGTGGGGTGATGTAAGAGAAAACAGAGTAACAAGCGAGCAGTGGTGCGCAGGCATGGACATTCCAAGAGGTGCACAAGAAAGGACATGTACTGGCGCATGAGTGAGTGCGCGGGCACGAGTCGGCGCCAGTCTGCCTATTTAAACCTGCCAGTGACATGTACTCTTTGCTGAGTGGTCTTTTCAGCTAGTGCCTGTTTACTTGATCTGTACCAGTTCCCTGTATCCTGACACGGCTTGCCTGAACCTTCCCTTTGACCTCTGCTTGCCTACTTGTTATCCCGGCTTCTGCTTGACTCCGCTTCTGCCTGATGTTCCTGTACTTCATTGCCCGACTGTGTACCAAGCCTGGCCTGTGTCCTGTCTCTGCCTCTGCCTCACATCTCAGTACCTGCTCTGTCCGGCTGTTGATGACCCCCTGGCTTACCTCCCAGCTGCTCTTCCAGCAGGTGATTCAGCGACACAGAGCTCCTGTTCTCAGTTCTGGCCCAGAGCTCTCCAGCCACCTGGTTCCTGCCAAGATCCAGCCTGAGCCATCTGCTTCATCAGCCCTCGTGCCACTCTGTGTCCTCCACTCCCTGTCATCACTACCAGGGATGTTGGACAGGAGGTGCAAGATAAGCCCCCTCTACAGCTTGATCTCCACCAGGTATGTGGCAGGTGGCCGTTTTCTTACACAAGTCTATATACTCTAGTTATCACTTGGAACATTTAGTCTCAAACCAGAGCTTACAAAACATGCATGCATCTATCTGATTGCCAGGCCATGCTGTATGAAAAGCAGATGGGACTCCATGGCGAAAAGCATCTCTAGTTAAGTATTCTTGTCATAGTTTCATTATCTTTATCTGTATCTGCCATTATTGTTAATAAATGTTATACTTTTAAAGTGGTGTTGCCACCAAAAAATTAAAAGTGCTTAAAATTCGTAAAAAAAAGAAAAAAAAAATAATTGGCAAAAAATAAAATTTTTACTCACCTCTAAATACCGGTTGCTAGGGGGTCCCTCATAATCTGCCTTCCTCATTGCCCAGGCTGGTGACATCACTTCCCCTCGCGCCGCACATTCACCTGGGACCTGTCATGTGTCCCAGGTGACTGTACGGCGTATCACGGCGCCCTGCGCCGCTCGCGCATGCGCAGTGGGTGCCCGGCTGTGAAGCCACAGCCGGGTGCCCACAGTATGCATGACGGCGCCGCGAGCGGAGCGGGGAGCGAGGGGGGGGCTTCGTTCCCCCGCATCGCTGGACCCTGGGGCAGGTAAGTGTCCGATTATTAAAAGCCAGCAGCTGCAGTATTTGTAGCTGCTGACTTTTAATTTTTTTTTTTTAGGGGGTACCCCACTTTAAGTATTCATGTGATCTGTCTTTGCACATATTGAACACAACCTCAATGTGACAATACAACAGTATTGGTTTATTCAGTACAGTATTCCTCCAAAAATACAATACAAATACAATGCAATACATTACATCACTTCCGAATTTTAAAATTTTCGATATGGAGAGTAAAATGCAAAAAAACAAACAAAAAAACAGATGACTGTTCATCCGATAATCTCATTGTGTGTACCAGGCTTTAATAAAAAGTCCAAAAAGATTGCAAGATACTGAGTATCTTTAAAAAGTAATTTCAGTGATAAAATGAAACCAGACAGTGAACTGTTAATAATATTCAGCAAACATGGTAGCTTTGATGATGTCAGAAATTTCTTAAAGTGGAGTTCCACCCAAAAGTGGAACCTCCGCTCGTTGTACTCCTTCCTGTTCCCACTTCCGGGAGCCTCAGCTGCAGGTATTGACGTCACCGCCCGGGCTCCCTCCTCCTTCCCGGCCGCCGGGCCAGTAAGAGAGAGGAGCGGAGCCTCACGCATGCGCAGTAGGGTTCCCAGCATGAAGCCATAAGGCTTCGCTGCCAGGTTCCCTTACTCGCAATGGAGGCGGCATGCACCTGACACCTGATGGAGACATCGCTGGACCCCAGGACAGGTAAGTGTCCAATTATTAAAAGTCAGCGGCCGCAGTATGTGCTGTATGTGCAGCTGCTTGCTTTTAATTTTTGCAGCGGTGGGTGGACCTCCGCTTTAAACTCAGTTTTTTATAATACACTGCAGCAGAGCACCTCAGAGGGTAACTACTGTTTATCAGCTGTTTGCATCCCCAATTACTTTCAAACTTCCAAAGTAGATTTGCATCTATCTCACTGGAAGCTCTGAGAAAGTTCTCAGTACTGACAATTTGTATAAGTTTTTTATATGTGTGAGCAGGCAAGGAGTTGTTCAAGCATCAGCAGCAGGTGTGTTCCAGGATCACCAAATTAAAGCTCAATGGGAGTAGGCTGGACTGATGCTGTACATCAATGTCTGGATTGCTCAGCAGGTAGGCTATGTTCTCTTACTGGATGTCAAAGTTTAATTTTAAATTTTGACTGAATTTTACCTTTATTCTTACCATAAGTCACTTGCAGGTCTGCATTAAGGGGATGCTATTTTTTAAATACCACATATTTTGACACAGCTAAATTTTCTTAGAGATCTGTTCTTGTTTTAATATAAAATATTTTTCCAAAATTAGGATAAGACCATCCTTCACAGCACCCCATTGTTTACTTATTTAACCTAGTAAGGTTTACTTATTCAAGGAAAGTAAATGAGAAATCAATTAAATAAACAGATTCATTTTACAAAGTGACCACAATTTCTGTATACACGGGACAAGCAATAGGTCTAGCTTGTGTGCAAGTGGAGTTTAACCTAGGTTTGCTACTCCATCCAATCAGACTTTTACAGGTACAACATGAGGAAGACATAAATCATAAAACAACATAGTTTATTATTTCCACTAAAATAAAATTTTAACACTTTAAAAAGCCCCTGGTAAGGGAAAATGAGCAAATACCACCCTTGGAAGGGCTGGACTGGAACCTGCCCACTATGGTGGTTATACAGTTACAATCATATTTTATACAACATATAGTGAGCCATTGTTTCCAGATCCAACATCAATGCATTTTGTGGACAAAGCTGCTTCTTCAGGATAGGGCAGTTATATATTACAGCACTATATCATGATAGAAATGCAAGAGTTTGTTATACAACAAATATAATTTTTTGTTGTTGTAGAATATGTAATTTAAAATGTTTATATGTGCTCACATTTTCACAGGTGGTGCAATAGCTGTACATACAAGGGCTACTCCCTAAAAGGCTTCTTTGCCTCTAATTTTTTAGTTTTGGGATAATTGTGTAGTCTTTTTACTAATGTTTGGTGATATACTTTTTAATACTATATTGTTATAAGGTGATGTCCCCTTGGGCGAATAAGCATGCTCTTCCCCCTGGTGTGTTCTGGGTGTTGTGGTTCCCATGGGCCCCTTTGTTCACCCCAGGACCCTTGTATGCACAGCTATTGTGCCGCCTGTGAAAATATTATCACATTTAAAACCCTATATGGTAGAATATGTCATCTAAAATATTTATATTTGTTGTATAACAATCTATCATAATATAGAGCTGCACTAAGTAACCACACCATCCCGCAGAAGCAGCTCTCCCCAGGAAACAGGTTAATGTTGAATCCGGAAACGATGCCTCACTAATCACTATATGTTATATAGATTAAGATTGTAACTGTGTGACCACCATAGTGGGCAAGTGTCCAGTTTTGACCCTCCTAGATCGATATTTGTTAATTTTCCTTTAATGGGGGCTTTTTAAAGTATTAATATGTTATTTTAATGGATATAATAAACTATTTATGATTCATGGCTTCCTCATTTTTTTACCTGTTAGCCCTTGTACACAGTCAGAGAATCCGTCGGAATGTGTCCTATCGGACCGTGTTGTCGGATAATCCGACTGTGTGTGGTATGCATCGGACTGATTCAGTCGGAATATCCGTCGGACCCAATTTTCCAACTTGTTGGAAATATTTCCCGACCAACTGGTTCGATCGGACATACTCCGATCATGTGTAGAGAATTTTGATTGGACCAAGTGCCACGCATGCTCAGATCAAATTCCTACATCAAAGCTATTGGCTATTAGCCTGAACGTAGTCCCATCGTAACGAAATGACATCATCACGTTCTGAATAATCGGATTTTTCGACAACTTATGCCGCGTACACACGGGCGGACTGTATGGCGTACTTAGTCCGTCGTACAATCCGACGGACAGTCCGTCATACTTTCGACTGAACGGACTTGACCACACACGGATACCCAAACAGTCCGTCGAAAGCTTGCGCGATGACGTGTACAGCACGTACGACGGGACTAGAAATGGGAAGTCCAATACACAGCAAAGCACCCTTCCGCCGTGTAAATCCTTTCTGGGCATGCGCCATTCTTAGTCTGTCGAACTAGCCTACTGACGAGCGGATTGTCCGCTGAAACCAAAGTACGACGGACAGAATTTCGAAAAATCAGAAATACTTAGTACGCCAGACTGCACGCTGAAAAAGTCCGCTGAAGCCCACACACGAGCGGACTGTCCGCTGAAATGTGTTTCGACGGACTAAGTACGCCATACAGTCCGCCCGTGTGTACGCGGCATTAGTCCGACCGTGTGTATGCAACAGTTTTGGACACAATCTGACGGACAAAATCCGACGGACAAAATTCGACAGATTTGGTTGTCGAAATCTCCGACTGTGTGTGCAGGGGCTTAGAGTATTACTGAATGGAGTAACACCCCGTTTTTCTCAAATTTTCTTGTTGTTGTACATATAAAGGATGTGATACAGTGGACGCCTAATTTGATTTTTAAATTAGGCCTCTTTAAGGGTTCCTCCTCCATTCTTTTGAGGGCTTCTGGGAGTCCCTTATATAAGGTGGGTGAAGCTTGAGATTGGGGTCCAACCGATTAGTGAAGCTTAGGGGAAGAAAGGCCTGCTGAGGTTCTTCTCCTCTCACTGAAATGGGGGAAGGGCTGTGGAGGGGTCCCCCAAATTGGACATATAGGGGGTGAAGGTGATCTTCAACTTGAGATGGATTAGAGCTCAAAAGAGAGGTTGGATCCAGGAGTTGGCATTTCCCTTGTTTCTCCACTCTAGTGAGAGGTGAATAGTGAAGCAAGCGGTCGGGTGGGGGACAAGGGAAGAACCATCCTAATTGCTCACTAAAGGTACAAAGGACTCCAAACATGAAGTAATCATTTACCACCTCTGCCAACATTTGGACAGCTATGTTCCTATGCTAATATATGGATTGTTATATCAACTACTGCTTTGAAACAGTAAAGAAAGTTTATTGAAAGTCTGGCCTCTGTGTCAATATTTAAGAGAGAAGTGTCTATTTTTACAGCCAATGCTTGGAAGGGGGTAGCAAGAGAAGTGAGCATTGGAGCAGACCCGGCTGCGGAGTCCTGGAAGCTAGTGCTTGGACTCAATGGGGTTGATTTACTAATACCTGAGGAGTGCAAAATCTGGTGCAGCTGTGCATTGTAGCCAATCGGCTTCTAACTTCAGTTTGTTCAATTAGGCTGTGACAAAAACCTGGAAGCAGTGCTGCACCAAATTTTGAGAAAGGGTTAACCATACACAGTCAGGAGGACAGAAAGTATAGGCCTATGACCACCATCCATGCACAGCACAGTATTGGGTTGGGCTGAGAACCTCCTGCAGCCCTGGAACCTGTATGTTAAGTGGGGACCCAGCTGCTTATGATGGCCACTTGCAAGGCAGATTGGGTACTACCCACAAGCTTGTAGGCTGTGCTGAAAGTCCACATCCTTTTCCTCTATATTTCCTCTTAAGGGACCATGTATTGTTCTTATAGATCAGGGATATGCAATTAGCGGACCTCCAGCTGTTGCAAAACTACAAGTCCCATCATGCCTCTGCCTCGTGGTGTCATGCTTGTGGCTGTCAGAGTCTTGCTATGCCTCATGGGAATTGTAGTTCTGCAACAGCTAGAGGTCCGCTAATTGCATACCACTGTTATAGATTATATTGTACTGCAGATACACAGGTGGAACGGTGCCCTCGCTGTGTAGATATGGTACAAGTTGGGAGCTGTGCAGTGAAGGCCATAGGCAGTCATCCCAATGTCTTTAGACCTACAAAGGAGCTCAGATGCAACCACCCAGACTGGGCAGTCATATATATGAAGTTTTGGCTTATGTGAATAAAGAGGGGAAGAAAAGCAGTTTAGCCAGATGCTGTCACTTGTCTGAAAGAACGATAACAGTGATCAAGATGGATTTTATTTTATCCTTCCCAATCAATGTCCTCCCCAAGAGTGGTTGTCTGGAAATTGTCTACTTGCAACTATAAAGGTGATAATGCCTGTTCTGCCCCAAAATACCTGAATCATATGACCATCAAGGTAAAAGGACAAAATAAGGATAATGTAGTTGAATAAGTCTAACAAACAGCCATTATTATGTGCCCTTTTGTGTACTGTTTCATTTGGATTGGTTGCTTTGAATTGCTGCATTTTGTGCGTAGCTTTTATAAAGAAACCTGTTGGGTCTTTAAAGTGACTCTATACTTAAATATTAACTTAAAGCTATAATAACATTCCTACTGTGATAGATAAAAAAAATAAAAGTAAAGAGAGACTGAAATATTTACTTGACAAAATGCCTAGTGCAGCTCACATACCAAGCGTAGATATTTGCCACATGATTTCTGTTGCAGTTGAAGGTTAAAGCGGAGTTCCACCCAAAAATTTAACTTCTGTTTATTGTGTTCCTCCCCCTCTCCAGTGTCATATTCAGCATCTTTCAGGGAGGAGAGGTATTTGCTCCCACTTCTGGTGATAGATCGCCACAGAATCTGCGGTGATCTACGCCTTATCAGAACCCTCCTACGCCCCCCTTGCACTGTCTTCTGGGAGACTCAAAGGTCCCAGAAGACAGCAGGGACCAGTCAGGATGTGCAGCGTGACTCGCGCATGCGCAATAGGGAACCAGGCTGTCAAGCCTCAAGGCTTCACTTCCTGATCCCCTTGCTGAAGATGGCAGCGACTCCACCCAGGAGCCGAAAGACGGATCGGCTTCAGATGAGGACATTGCAGGCGCCCTGGACAGGTATGTTTCCTTATTTTAAAAGTCAGCAGCTGAAGTATTTGTAGCTGCTGACTTTTATTTTTATTTTTTTCAGTGGAACTCCACTTTAACCAACCTGAATCAACCTTGGGAATCTCCTTCAACAGAGGTCACATGACCAAATGCCAAGTTTTTACATGAGCAGCACTGGAGATAGTTTGGGATATCATTTCTCCAAGGTAAGTACTTTAGACCTTGTATAACCTTTTATTTGTAAATACCAGTAAACTAATAAAGCAGATCTACAATAAAAAATAAACATAAAACATTAACCCATTACAGATAAAATAAAACAGTTATTGCTGCAAAACTACATCTCTGCTAAGTGCTGCCCTAAAACAGTGTTCATTTTCTGCTACCAGATGCCCTTGATCTTCTAGGCTGAATAGTGGCCAGCATAAATTAACCTACTTACTCTGAGCCAAGGCTGTCATGCACTCAGCCTGTTCCTGGAGAGCGAAGGAGAAGTAGAGCAATGAACTCATATCTCTGTTATTCTGCTTCCTCCTCCTATCAATGTGCTCCTTGTCCTGCTTCTTACTCTATCACTCTAAGCTTTGCCGCTGTACAGGGACTACAAACTGATGATATCAAGTCAAATACTTACAGAGTGCCCGCTGCAGTTTTACGCCGGATGTTTGAAGGAGGATGTTTGAAGGAGGATGTCGTTGTCATGGCAGCAGCTAACTGCCATAACCCTGGTATCCCCTTCTTCAGCGGGCGGTCCACTACAAGATAAAAGTGGTCTCTGCAGCGGATTCGCCACAAGATAATTTTTATCGATGGTGGGAGAGGGGAACCCCCCTCCCGCCTCGATCCGGTGCCCTCCGCCGCTTACCAGAGCCGTCCGCAGCATTGGAGGTAATCGCGTCTTGTCTTCTGTCAGGTATGGAGACGAGTGAGGGGAAGATGGCCCCCACCCGTCTCCATACAATTGCTGGGTGGAAGCGACGTCAAATCACTTCCGCTCACAGCTCTTAAAGGGCAATTTTTTATTGCATTTTAGTCTAAATATGAGATCTGAGGACTTTTAAATATAAGATCTGGGGTCAAAGAGGTGCTTTCATGCTTTTTTTCTATTACATTCCTTGTAATAGGAATAAAAGTGACAATTTTTTTTAAACAGTGTAAAAATAAAAAATAAAAGGTAAAGTACATAATAATAATAAAAAAAAGTTTTTAAGCCTGTCCCGTCCTGCCGAGCTCGCACGCAGAAGCGAACGCATACGTGAGTAGCGCCCGCATATGAAAACGGTGTTCAAATCACACATGTGAGGTATCGCCGTGATTGGTAGAGCGAGAGCAATAATCATAGCCCTAGACCTCCCCTGTAACGTAAAACATGCAACCTGTAGAATTTTTTAAACGTCACCTATGGGGATTTTTAAGGGTAAAAGTTTGTCGCCATTCCACAAGCGGGCGCAATTTTGAAGCATGACATGTTTGGTATCAATTTACTCGGTGTAACATTATCTTTCACAATATAAATTTAGCACTATCCCCCGAATGAGCTGCTGGTTTAATTGGGCTTAGTGTTACCTTCTCCTCCTCGATCTGTGTCTAGGGGTTCCTGTGGTAGATGGCCCAGTAAACTCAGAGACCGATGACAGATCCGCATAAAGGAATTTTTATTTGCAAAACATAGACAACGAACAGTCACTTAAATTGGGATCAGAGGGTCAGGAAGAAAGTTCAGGTACTCTTAGTGTCAAAGTCAATAATGAAGGACTTGCTTACTTTGACTGAATCCAGAGAATAGCCATTCACAACTGGATGTTCACTCGGGTTGGATAGTCCCTCTCTCACAAGGTCTAGCAGCCAACAAGGTGCTTAACTCAGGAACAAGTCTCTGCCACAGACGTTGTTGTAGAACATACAAGAATAAGTCTCTGCCACAGACGTTGTTGTAGAACACGTAGAAAAACTAAACTTGTAGAACACTCGTGTGATACCTGGATCTTTCAGCCAGCTTGGCAATATCCACGAGACCGGATTCTCTTAGGTACTTCAGCTCCTCCAGGCTCTTGCTAAAAACCCAACCCGTACCAGGCCTTCTTCTGAAGAGTCCTCCCCTGGATAGCTATGAAGTAACTGGGTCTCTCCCAAACCGGAGACGTCACCCAAACACCTCAGAATCCTCCTTTAGTTTCCTTGCCTCGGACTAGCCGGCCTCGAGACAACAAGTCGGGTGAATCCGCACCCCAGGCCATAGCCTGGGGTGAGGTCAGGAGGACCAGGACCATGAAGTCATCACATCCCTCTGGACCGGAACCCCGAACCACGTGACATCTGCATCTTAAGTACCCTCTACCAGAAAGTACAGCAAGAGCGCCACTCCCACTGGGCGGGCTCCAAGAGAGAATAATCTTAAAGTACCCAACCAGACCATAGTTCTATGCCTGCCAGAAGGGGCAGTGCTCCCTGTGGCCAGGCTGAACATCCCATAGTCCAGTCAGACTGATGCTGAGGTCCAAATTTAAATAATTTTACCCAAACCAAACTGCAGGTCAGGTGTAACCTTAAATTGAAAAAAAAAAAAATAGCGCATGCTCTTCCAAAGCCGGCGCTACATAAAAAAAATGGGCTAATTTGACTGGTGTCTTATTTATTTATTCAAAAAAGTGATTTTTTTCCAAAAAAGTGCGCTTGTAAGTCCACTGCACAAATACAGTGTGAAAAAGGTATTGCAATAACCACCATTTTATTGTCTAGGGTGTTAGAAAAAAAACAATATATAATGTTTGGGGGTTCTAAGTAATTTTCTAGGGAAAAAAAAAACTGTTTTAAACATGTAAACACCAAAATCTCAAAATGAGTCTCGTCCTTAACCACTACAATACAGGGCACTTTCACCCCCTTCCTTCCCAGCCCAATTTTCAGCTTTCAGCGCTCTAGCGCTTTCAGTGACAATTGCGCGGTCATGCTACACTGTACCCAAATGAAATTGTTATCATTTTGTTCACACAAATAGAGCTTTATTTTGGTGTTATTTATTCACGACTCCGTTTTTTTTTTTTTTGCGATATAAGCGCAAAAATAGCGGAAATTTGGAAAAAAAATAATATTTTCTTTTTTCTATTTGAAAAGAAATCCAATAAAATCTAATTTTGTCATAAATTTAAGGCAAAATGTATTCTGCTACATGTTTTTGGTAAAAAAAATTCCGTTAAGTGTATAATAATTGGTTTGTGTGATCACGGACATATGTACGCAAATGATCATGTACATATGTGTGCAGGTGATCACGTACATATGTGTGCAGATAATCATTGGGACATGTGATTTTAGTGGGACATATGTGGGGGACATGTTTTTATTATTAGGGACATGTGTTTTTATTATTTGGGGACATGTATGTTTTGGGGACATGTGTGTTTTGGGGACATATGTGGGGACTGTGTTTGTTCTGTGTGGTGTGTTGTGTGTTTACACTACACTGATGATCAGTGAGTAAAAAGCTGTAAAAAGCAGCCCATAATCACTGATCATCAGCCGGCTGCAGTGTTCTGCTCTCCTTTCCTCAGCGGTGACTTCCGTGTGAGGAGAGGAGAGCCGATTGCCTAGCAACCGGCTGTTTGTTTACATCACATGACGGCCGTGATTGGACACGGCCGTCATGTGATCAGGAGGGCCAATCACAGAGCCCTCCTGCCGATCTGAGATGTGCCGTGTCCGGGTGACACGAGCACATCGGGATCGCGCCGCTGCGCGAGCGCGCGCGCGCGCGATCCCGCTACTCCTGAAGGACGTTCCTGAACGGCCTATCAGGAGTAGACGGCTCCCACCCGGCCGTATATATGCATTGGCCGGGTGGGAAGTGGTTAAAGAGGGATTCCACCAAAAAAAAAAATATTAAAAGCCAGCAGCTATAAATACTACAGCTGCTGACTTTTAATAAATGGACACTCACCTGTCCCGGGTTCCAGCGATGCCGGCAGCCGAGGCCGATCGATTGCTCGGCTCTCGGCTGCTGCCGTCACCATTCTAGGTGAGGGAATCAGGAAGTGAAGCGAATCGGCTTCACTTCCCGGTTCCCTACTGCGCAGCGCAATAGGAATTCTCCGCGCTGTCTCTGAGACCCGTGTGTGTCCCAGCAGACAGTGCGGCAGGACAGGAAATGGCGTAGACTCCCATGGGAGTCTATGCCCGGAAGTGGGTGTAAATACCTGTCTTTGACAGGTATCTCCACCCCCCTCCCCCCTGAAAGGTGCCAATTGTGACACCGGAGGGGGGGAGGGTTCCGATCAGCGGAGGTTCCACTTTAGGGTGGAACCCCGCTTTAAGTGGTTAACATACTTACAAAAAAAACATATTTAATGATGTATTAGGATCCAACTATACTGATGATGTAAGGTACATTGGTGAAATGTGGCATAATTCAAGATGGCATCTCAATGCACCTTGCTGCTCTCTGCAAATGCATGGTAATGCATAATGTACTGCATTGCAAAAAAAAATGCTGCAGGTTAATTTTTCTATGGGTTCTGGTGCACTGCAAGTCCACTCAAATCAATAAGCTGCCTTACAACACAGGTTAACAGGTGGTATAATGAGCATACAATACAGCAACATACCAGTGTGATTGGGCCCTTAAACTGTTACTAAACCCACTACCCTGCATTCACTATATCTGGTCTCCCACAGTACACAGCACATGTCTTGTATCTTATATCAGTGTCTGGTTAAAGCTTGTAGGAGGAGTTTTCATTCCCCCCCAATTGTCCTCTGAGGCTGCATGACCCCTGACTCTCTCACTGGACAGTGCTGGTTGACCCTGTGCTGATCACATGCAGTGCCTCAAGGAAAAACTCTCTAGCAATACACACCAAACTGAGCATGTGCAGTATGTGTGTGTGAGTATAACAAGCATGCTTGACTGCATATACACACTGATTTTACTGTTGTGGGTTTAGTAACACTTTAATGAATATAGAACTGCATTCAGTTGTGTTCCACATTGATTTAAATTTGTTTACCAATCCTAACCTGGTTTACGATAGTGTAAAAATATGCGGGTTGTATGTGCAATGTATATAGCATTTCAGAGACATTCTTTATTGTTTTAACTATATTCTATGCAATGTCATTTTTTGGAAAACTGTAAACCATAGGAAACCACGATGACTCCAAAGACTCCCCAAGAAGCACCAGACACCAAAGACCTGTATCGGTTACTGCCTTGACAATATCTGAAGCTTGCTGAGATCTGTGTCTGGAATTACTGTTCTCTGGATCCAGAGAAAAGCAAATAATCCCGGAGACAATTAAACCAACAGATATCAAATGAGGGGAACGAATAATTTCTGACATCAGATATAGTAATCAGTTGTCACCTTGAATGCTATCATCTGCAAGATGTTTTATACTCTTCTTTTCCATCTCTTTTTTCTTCATGTTTCACATTCTTAGTAGTCTTACAGGCACATAAAGGGTAAGACACAAAGAGTGACTGACATTGACAGACAGCTTGGTATTGATGGACAATTCATGGTGTTGACACAGTTGGACATGGATAGCAAAAGGCATGTAAAGTTTGACAGACAAAGATACTGATAGCAGTGGGAGACCAACAAGCATTGATAGAAATTCTGGCACTGATAGACTGTCACACTTGTTATGATATTAGACAAGATACAGCATCTCACAAAAGTGAGTACACCTTTCGCATTTTTGTAAATATTTTATTATATCTTTTTTTATGTGACAACACTGAAGAAATTACACTTTGCTACAATGTAAAGTAGTGAGTGAACAGCTTGTATAACAGTGTGAATTTGCTGTTCCCTCAAAATAACTCCACACACAGCCATTAATGTCTAAACCACTGGCAACAAAAGTGAGTACACCCCTAAGTGAAAATGTCAAAATTGGGCCAATTAGCCATTTTCCCTCCCATGTGTCTAGTTAATGTTACAAGGTGTGAATGGTGAGCAGGTGTGTTACCGCTCTTTCTCATTATGGTCACTGGAAGTTCAACATGGCACCTCATGGCAAAGAACTCTCTGAGGATGAATTGTTGTTCTACATAAAGTTGGCCTAGGCTATAGACCCTGAAACTGAGCTGCAGCAAGGTGGCCAAGACCATACAGCAGTTTAACAGGACAGGTTCCACTCAAAACAGGCCTCCCCAATGGTCGACAAAGACATTGAGTGAATGTGCTCAGCGTCATATCCAGAGGTTGTCTTTGGGAAATAAACATATAAGTGCTGTGAGCATTGCTGCAGAGGTTGAAGGGGTGGGGGGGCCAGCCTGCCAGTACTCAGACCATATGCTGCACACTGCATCAAATTGGTCTGCATGGCCGTCATCCCAGAAGGAAGCCTCTTCTTAAGATGATGCACAAGAAAGCCTGCAAACAGTTTGCTGAAGACAAGCAGACTAAGGACATGGATTACTGGAACCATGTCCTGTGGTCTGATGAGACCAAGATACACTTATTTGGTTCAGATGGTGTCAAGCGTGTGTGGCATGAACCAGGTGAGGAGTACAAAGACAAGTGTGTCTTGCCTACAGTCAAGCATGGTGATGGTAGTGTCATAGTCTGGGGCTGCATGAGTGCTGCCGACACTGGGGAGCTACAGTTCATTGAGGGAACCATTAATGCCAACATGTACTGTGACATACTGAAGCAAAGCATGATCCTTTCCCTTTGACTGGGCCACACGGCAGTATTCCAACATGATAACGACCCCAAACACACCTCCAAGATGACCACTGCCTTGCTAAAGAAGCTGAGGCTAAAGTTTATGGATTGGCCAAGCATTTCTCCCTATTGAGCATCTGTGGGACATCCTCAAATGAAAGGTGGAGGAGCACAAGGTCTCTAACATCCACAAGCTTCATGATGTCATCATGGAAGAGGACCGGCAACCTGTGAAGCTCTGGTGAACTTCATGCCCAAGAGGGTTAAGGCAGTGCTGGAAAATAATGGTGGCCACACAAAATATTGACACTTTGGGCCCAATTTGGACATGTTCACTTAGGGGGTGTACTCACTTTTGTTTCCAGCGGTTTAGACGTTAATGCCTTTGTGTTTAGTTATTTTGAGGGGACAGCACATTTATACTGTTATACAAGCTGTCCACTCACTACTTTACATTGTAGCAAAGTGTAATTTCACTTGCTTTTGTGAGATACTGTAGATTGGTCAGAGGAGATCTCATAGGTACCACATCCAGTTATGAAAACATGACACTTGAAATGCGCTATATAAGATCTGGTATTTTTTTGGTGCCATTAACTTGAGTCATAATCACATATTAAAATTCAATAACTTTATTTCATAATTTTTGTTAAAAAGTAAGAAAAAATTATAATTTCTTTTAAAAACATGATGATGATTCATGTTCAATATCCACACAGTAGATTCATTGTAGCTGCTTGTCCTAGTGTAGCAATCCCAACATGTTTCGCCATTTGATAGTCTTCCTCAGGGGATATGCTTTACCACCCCACAAATGAGCATTTAATTAAATTCGTATTTAATCCATAAAGAGACAAGGGTTAAAATCTGAACTTCACTACAGATATCGGGGAAGAAAGGAAGATATCCCTCCACATAAGCCAATGAAGGAGCTTTGGAATAGTTAGCTGCAAGAAGGGCAATCCAAGCAGGTATATGGCTTTAGTATGATCTAAACATAGACCCACCAGGAAGTCAAAGCTTTAGGACAGCTCTCAGTAAGGGAGTCCTGTCCACAGGGTATTATCACAAGGATAGAAAATGCTTGCACTCACAAACATTACTGTTTAATTATCCACAGCTACAATCGTGCCTACAAAAGTGGCAAATATTGAATGGTTTGCAGTGAAAGTCAAAGAAATACGCTGTGCTATCCTTACCAGGACAAAAAGGCAAACAAAAAAAACAATCACATTGTCAGAAGCTGTAACTCTTCCTCATTCTTTGAAAAATTAGATTTTGTATTTGTCCTCATTGGAAAGATTTCATACCACTTCCTTTCGTGATTGTAGTAGTAGGATATATTATTTGGCACTGCAAGAGATCATCACAGTATCCCTTAGGGACAGGATGAACCCAGGGCTGCTTATGTACATAAAAGGGATTTTATAAGTTTTAACAGCATACTGCCCTAGCTGCTATTAGGCCAGACCTTTGGTTACAAACCCTTCCTAAGAACAACTTAGCATCACAAGGTAGCTAATACTACTAGTAATAAGCCTAAAACCACTTCCCTACATTAACCCTTTCATGACTAAGCCTATTTTTGGAATTTGGTGTTTACAAGTTAAAATCCATATTTTCTACTAGAAAATTACTTGGAACCCCCAAACATTATATATATTTTTTTAACAGGGACTCTAGAGAATAAAACGGCGATTGTTGCAATATTTTATGTCACACGGTATTTGCGCAGCGGTGTTTTAAATGCAACTTTTTGGGAAAAGGGACACTTTCATGAATTAAAAAAAACCAAAACAGTAAAATGATCCCATTTTTTTTGCATAATGTGAAAGATAATGTTACGCCGAGTAAATAGATACCAAACATGTCACACTTTATAATTGCGCGCACTTGTGGATTGACGACAAAGTACGGTACCTAAAAATCTCAATAGGCGACGCTTTAAACATTTTTTACGGTTACCAGATTAGCGTTACAGAGGAGGTCTAGTGCTAGAATTATTGCTCACGCTCTGACGATCGCGGCGATACCTCACATGTGTGATTTGAACACCGTTTACATACGCGGGCGCGACTTCCGTATGCGTTTTCTTTGCTTTGCGAGCTCGCGGGGACGGCGGGCGCTTTAAAAAAAAATTTTTTATTTTTTTATTTATTTAATTTATTTTAAAATGACTAAATTGTTTAAAATAAAAAAAAAAAATTTGATCACTTTTATTGCTGTCACAAGGAATGTAAACATCCCTTGTGACAGTAATAGGTGGTGACAGGTACTCTTTATGGAGGGATCGGGGGTCTAAAAGACCCCCCACCCCTTCTTTACACTTCAGTGTATTCAGATCGCCGAAAACGGCGATTCTGAATACTGGATATTTTTTAAAACCGGCGCCATTGGCAGCCGAGTAAACGGGAAGTGACGTCATGACGTCGCTTCCGTGTTTACTATGAGGAGACTGGAACGAAGCCGATTACGGCTTCGTTCCAGTTCCTCCCCAGCGGCCGGAGGCAGCGCAAGTTGAATCGGTGCTCCCGATCGAACGGGAGCACCGGTAACAGCGGCGGGAGGCGGCGGGAGGGGGGACGTCCCCTCCCGCTCCTCCTGCATAACAGCCGAGCGGCTTTTAGCCGCATCGGTTGTTATGGCTGGATAGCCAATCGCCCGCTGAACAAAACGGTACCGGGATGATGCCTGCAGGTGCGGGCATCATCCCGGTATACCCCCCGGAAGCCGAGTACGCAGATCTGCGTACGCTCGGCGGGAAGGGGTTAAGAAGATCCCAGATACACTTTGTCAAGTGGTGTTTCATATGTACAACTTCAGAGATGGGCTCTGCCCTTGGGTCAAAGCCCCACCCAGGTGTAGCTCCAGGACTGGATTTATTACCAAAGACAAAGCAATCCATCTCCTATCATAAGAATGTGTTTGGAATCCAGCATAACTATGATGTCACTTCATCAACTACCAACACAAATAATCTATTAATTGTTTGTAATATTGGAAGTAAGGATGAGTGCTCTGTTAAAGTGGTTGTATACTCAAATTTTACACTTTTACCTACAGGTAAGCCTATAATAAGGCTTACCTGTAGGTAAATGAATATCTCCTAAACCTGTACGGTATAGGACATATTCCCTATGCATGCAGCCACTGATGTCAGCAGGCACATGTGCTCTGAATGCCTCAGCTGAAGGTCCGGTAGTGTTGCCGGACCTTGCCGGGAAGAAAACTCCTGCATGCGTGCGTGGGAGTGACGTCATTGTGGCTCCGGCCACTCACAGTGTAAAAAATGACAGTAGGCCGTTTTTAACAATTCCTTTATTTAAAAAAAATGTCCCTGGTGTAGATCGTTAATTGTGCCACCTGCTGCCATCGCTGACTCGAAAAAAAAAAACCTCTGGCCCTGAAAAAGGCCCCCATCATCTGCCAGCTCCACTCTGTGACAGCTCTTAAATAACTAAGGGGCAGGGTGGCCCCTCCCCATTGTGACGCCACCGACCCAGCATGCCCTCGGTCTATGATGGCACAAGTGGGCGGTGCCACCTGGCAATGTCACTGGGTGGCACACCCCTAATTATTTAAGAGCCATCACATGGTAGAGCTGCCAGACAGCAGGAGCCTTTACCAGGACCGGATAGCTATTTATTTTTCAGATCAGCGATGGTGGCGGGCATTGTAATTGATGAAGTTTCTACACATTTTTTTAGATCTGCGATTTTTAATGAAGGAATCGTAAAAACATGTGTTATGTTATTGATTTTTAAAAATTTTGGAGTGAGTACCCATACTCATTTACATGGGGGGGGCGGGATCTCGTTAAAGGGGGCTTCCAGTTTCCGGTAAGCCCCCCTTCCCACAGACCCCCACAACCAGCGGCCAGGGGTGTGGGTAAGAAGCCCTTGCCCCCCCCACCCCAAAGCACTCCCCATCCTGGCCTGCTGGACTGCGTGCTGAGCTAAGGGTCAGGTGTGTATTTTGGGGGGCCCACATCGTTTTTTTAATTTTGGTGTAGGGTTCCCCTCAAAATCCATATTAGACCCAAAGGGTCTGGTATGAATTAGGGGGGGGGCATTTTATTTATTTTTTTCATTGCCAGCATTCTTTTTTTTACATGCAGCTGTCAGTGGGGAACCCTGCTGACAGCTGATGAGTCATCAGTTGTTAAGGACATGTCGGCCGGCTTTCTGGCCCTCTCCTTAACAACCAGCTATTGTTCACACAGAATTCAAATTGGTTGATCAATTTTCGAGCGATGCAAATTCAAATCGTTCTGAACATTTGGAATTCATTAGAAAATAAAGAAAAGAAATTAAATGAAACTAAACAAATTATTTAATTCTGCACATGTCTATAAACTTTGTAGAGCACAAACAAAACAATTGTATTGATCAAAGACAAAGTCATTGTCAGAAACCATGAATCCATGTGGTGATCTTGCTCATCCAATCTGTAAAAAATATTACCAACAAGTGGATTGACTGTATTTTCTGAATTCATGGCCTTCGCCTACTGTCAGAAACGATGAATCAGACTGAGACAGAAGTACAATTAAATCACACTTGTTTATTAATAAAAATAAAAAGGTAAATAGAAAAAGCGTAGCCAAGCATAGCCAGAGTCCAGTAACCAGATCGGGT
Organism: Lithobates pipiens; assembly: GCF_037356315.1. Lineage (NCBI taxonomy): Eukaryota > Metazoa > Chordata > Amphibia > Anura > Ranidae > Lithobates > Lithobates pipiens. The sequence goes on from NW_027507784.1 coordinate 156,144,097, forward strand.
AGTCAGCCAGGCCAGAAGTCAGGGATCCAAGTAGAGCAACAGCAAGCAGGATAAGGAGCCAGAAGGGATGTCAGAAAGCCAGTCTTTAAACAAACCGCAGGAGATGGTTTCTAGTGATGTGACCAAGGCAAAGGCAGAGGTGAAGTGAGCTGGAAGGCTTTAGGTAGGCAGGTCAGACGAGCATCATCGGGAACAGCTGGTAACTATGGAGAGAGAAGAGAGCTGGCAATTAGCCGACAGCTGAGCGGCCAGCCCACAGAAGGAAGGGCTAAACCAGCCCTGACAGTACCCCCTCCTCAATGACCCCTCTCCCTCGGAGGGCCACCGGGCTTGAGGGGAAATCGTCTATGGAACTTACGGAGGCGGACAGGGGCATGTACGTCAGAGGATGAAACCTAGGAGCGTTCCTTCGGACCATACCCCTTCCAATGCACAAGGTACTGTATGCGCCCGCAGAACCTACGGGAGTCAACAATGGATTGTACCTCATACTCCTCATGGTTCTCAACCTGAATAGGGTGAGGACGTGGCACCGAGGTGGTAAATTGGTTACAGACCAATGGTTTCAATAAGGAGACATGAAACACATTTGAGATGTGCATACTAGGAGGAAGATCCAACGCGTAAGCCACTGGGTTAATCCTGCGAAGGATATGGAAAGGCCCAATAAACCGAGGTGCAAACTTCAGTGAGGGAACACGAAGCTGGAGGTTGCCAGATGACAGCCAGACCCTGTCCCCAACCTGGTAGGAAGGCGCAGGCAGGCGTCTGCGGTCAGCATGGAGTCTGTACCTATCATTAGCATGACGCAAAGCCTCCTGGACTTGTACCCAAGTGGAACGAAGACCAAGGAGATGCTCCTCTAACGCAGTAATACTCTGCGGAACAAACGAGTCAGGCAACATGGAAGGTTGGAAACCATAATTCGCCATAAATAAAGACAATCGGGAGGCAGAATTCAGGGCACTGTTGTAAGCAAACTCTGCCCAAGGTAATAGGTCAGACCAGTTGTTATGATGGTCAGAAATATAGCAATGTAGGAATTGCTCCAAGGACTGATTTTCCTCATTCTGCAGCCCCATTAGACTGCGGGTGATACACAGAAGAGAACGCAAGCTGGATTCCCAACTGTGCGCAAAAGGCTCGCCAGAACCGGAAGACAAACTGACTGCCCCTGTCCGAGACAATCACCTTGGGTAGCCCATGTAAGCGAAAGATCTCCCAAGCAAAAATGGAAGCCAGTTCCTTAGAGGTGGGCAACTTCTTAAGTGGAATACAATGACACATCTTTGAGAACCGGTCAACCACCATAAGGATAACAGTGTTGCCTTGGGAGTTGCAGTGCACTGCAGGCCTTCAAGTTTGGGCTATTGAGCAAATCTCCAGTGCCCTTCCTGCAGCAGAGAGATTTAAAAAGCTCTGTGCACGTGAAACGTACTGGATATATACACTAGATGTACTTTCCCCTGGTGGCATCAATGAGAGTATAGAAATTTCTACCGTTATCTAATGTGCCCTCACCTCTTGGAGAATTTTGTATTATTTATTTATTCATTTTCTTATCTCTTCCCCCAGTTCTATTCTGCCCTCCCCCTCCCTTTTTTGACCTTGCAGTAACCTTTGACTATGCGCGTGTGCACGCATATGCGCATGTATGTATGTGCGCGCGCATGTGCGTAACCAGTATATGTTTAGTACAATATGCGTTTCTCCTCTTATAAATAGATCTGAAAACATTGTCGTGCATGGTTGCCCTGTGGTGCACGCGTGTGTGCGCATGTATATTCATGGGCATGTGAGCGCATATACTGCGTGCGCATGTGTATATGTGCTCACATGTGTTTTATGTGCGTTCCCTCTCCTTAAGATGTAAAATAGTAACTAAATCATTGGCATGCATCATTAACTAAGGGCGCACGCACATGTTTTTGTATATGTATGTGCATATATGTGTATGTGTGTGCGTGTATATATATATATATATACACGTAATATGTGTGCACAAAGCTCTAGATGCATCCACCTCTGTGTAGCCATGCGCCTCGTACATACTTTATAGTTCCTATGTTTATGTGCATATGTACATATATGTTTATATGTGTACATTTTTTGACCTATATACATATTTATACTTTTGCATCAGCAGTAAGTTCTTAATACATGATTTTTATACAACTAGTTTTTATTCCTCATGCCAGTTATTTTTATATTGTTCCTTTTCCCTCCCTCCCTTTTCTCCATATCATGTCGGTTTAACTTTAATTTATTTATGATATAGTGTGTATATCATTTATCTATTGCTGTCTCTGTATTGACCCATGAGTCTTGTATTTTTATTTATTTTTTTTCAGTACCATTGTTATATTTATTTTATTTTTAATTTTATTTTTACATTCATCATCTTTATTATTTTATTTATTCATCTTCCATTTCCAATCCATTTATATCCTATTTCATGTTCTCGCTGACACCCCTTTTTTTTTTGCAACTAAGATTTGTAATCCTCTGCACCTGCATTTTAAGTGCCTCCTCCCCTTCCTCCTGTGCATGGCCTATATATATCAGTCTTTTTTGTTGTCCCACTTGCTTGATGAAGGAGCGCGGCTGTCAAACAACCTCAGCCTGTACGCTCACGAAACCGGTCGCACCCACCTCATGATGTCATCTCTCTCCGCGTCTGTGCCACTTCCTGGCCACTAGCGGCTACAGTGCCTCAGCTTGATGGACTACTAATTGACCACATCCATGCTCAGCTTTTAAAGTGACTGAATGCTCATAGACCACATCCAAAATGTGAGTTGCCTGTATTAAATGCGTTTTTTAAATTAAAGTGTATGTTATCTCTACACCCAGAGGCGCCTCTTCCTTTGCTTTTTTTCACAGACTTTGGAACATGGTTTCTGTCCTTCACTGATGGCAGCCCTGGATATGGAGCTCCTGGTTTTAAATGCTTTCCTTTGTTCTACTGGACAGTAGCTTTTATATTTATAACCATACGGATCTTTACATAATATGGACTCTCATTCATTTAATTGGATTTTTGGTTTCAATTGGTGAGAGACTGGTGGACATTGGGAAAATCTTTGACCCTGTTTTTGCGCATTTACTTGTGTATTGTAGTATATTGCTTTGGGAGTTGGGCAACTCCACAATGAAATCCATAGACAGGTGAGTCCAGGGCCTCTCTCCATTGGGTATGGGTTCTAGCAGGCCCACTGGAAGGTGTCATAGAGTCTTACTCTGAGCACACACGGGACAGGCAGCTAGGAAGGCAGTAACACCAGCCCGTAGACTAGGCCACCAGAATTGTTGGGAAATGGCCCAAATGAGTTGATTCTTCCCAGGATGGCAAGCTGCCTTGGGAGAATGGCAAGTCTGGAGTACAGCAGTACAGAGACTCTCTGGGACAAAGCAGCAGTCACAAGGTTTGTCAGGAGGAGCATGGACCTGAGCATCAAAAATGTTGTCACCCAAAGGAGAAGTAAGACTGGTGCGAACCGTAGCCAAGATACAATCAGGAGGAATCATTGAAACCGGAACCGTCTCTGACATGGAAGTGGAGGAAAATTGTCGTGACAAGGCAACAGCCCTTACATTCTTAGTACCGGGTAAGAATGAGACAATGTAATTAAAGCTCGACAAGAAAAGAGACCATCGTGCCCTTCTGGGAGAGAGTCGCTTAGCCTCAGACAACAATGTAAGATTCTTATGCTCAGTAAGAATAAGAACAGGCACAGTGGTACCTTCAAGGAGATGTCTCCATTCTTTCAGGGCTAAAATGATCGCCAACAGCAACTCAGAGTTAGGATGTTGAAACAGAAGGGCGCCAACTCCAGTCTCAGAAGCATCAACTTGTAGGATAAAAGGCAACGTAGGATCAGGATGTGCCAACACAGGAGCAGAAACAAAGGCAGCCTTGAGAGTCTCAAAGGCCTTAATGGACTCCGGAGACCAACTCTGTGGGTTTCTGTCCTTTCTGGTCATATCAGTCAGGGGCTTGACCAGAGATGAGAAGTTATGAATAAACTTCCGATAGTAGTTGGCAAAGCCCAGGAAATGCTGCAGAGGATGAGGACACTGTAGGACAGTTTCTCTGAGTCCATCGAAAAACCAGCAGTGGAAATGACATAGCCCAGGAATGTAACCTGTTCACGATGGAACTCGCACTTCTCCAGTTTACAATAGAGATTGTTCTCTCTTCGTTTCTAAAGCACATGACAGACATCTGTGTGTTGGCTCTCCAGGGACTTGGAAAATATGAGGATATCATCGAGATAAACCACCACACACAACTGCAACAAATCTCAGAGGACATCGTTAATAAATTCCTGGAAAACTGCCAGGGGGGTTACAAAGGCCAAAAGGCATTACCAGGTATTCATAATGGCCTGTTCTGGTATTAAATGCAGTTTTCCACTCGTCGTCCTCCTTAATGCGCACAAGATTGTATGCCCCTCTCAAGTCAAGCTTTGTGAAAACCGTTGCTCCCTTGAGGCGGTCAAATAACTCTGTAATAAATGGAATTAGGTAGGCATTCTTAATCGTGACACGATTGAGACCCCTATAATCTATACAAGGTCTCAGTTCACCGCTCTTATTTTTCACAAAAAAGAAACCAGCACCAGCAGGAGACAAAGATTTGCGGATGAAACCTTGAGAAAGTGCATCAGCAACATACTCCTCCATGGCCTTATCCTCCAAGACCGACAAAGGGTAAACTCGGCCACGAGGAGGTATGGCACCAGGTTGAAGGTCAATTGCGCAATCATAAGACCGGTGTGGAGGCAAACTACCGGCTTGCCCTTTATCAAAGACATCACTAAAATCACGGTACTCCTCCAGCAGGGAGGGGAGTGAAGAGGTGCACAGGACCTTGGATACCTTCAGGAAGCATGTCTCACTGCATTGTGGTGACCAGGAGAGAACCTCAGCACGGAGCCAATCAAAAGAGGGGTTGTGCCTTTGTAACCAAAGATAACCAATAACCAGCGGAAACCTGGGTGAGGAAATAACTTGGAATTGGATTATCTCATGGTGAAGAGCCCCTACGGCCATGGACAACGGAACCGTCTCATGAGTCACATGGGCAGGCTGTAAAGGTCTCCCATCAAGAGCATCAATGGCAAGTGGAGTGTCACGCAGCTGCAGCGGAATCGAGTGCTGCGAAACAAATGCAGCATAAACGAACAGGCCTGCAGCCCCAGATTTGATTAGAGCCTGTATCTCGATGGACGACACAGCCCAAGAAAGGGTGACCAAAACCAGGGGCTTATCCTTCTGGATAACTGGGGACGAAACAATGCCACCTAAGGTCTGTCCATGACAGGAGCTCAAGGTTCGGGCGTTCCCTGGACGGGTAGGACAAGACTTCAAAAAGTGACCTGCCTGGCCACAATAAAGGCACAATCTTCACTGACCAACTCGGTACCAGGAGGCATGGAAGGTGAGGGAGGCATGGGTGGGACTACAATGCTCAGAGGCAAACTTACAGGAGGCTTCCGCAAGCGCTCCTTAAGAGAAAGTCTCTCTCTGAGTCTGGAGTCAATGCGAATGGCAAACGAGATCAAGCTCTCCAGCTCAGTGGGTATATCTCGGGCTGCTATCTCATCCTTGATGGAATCCGAGAGACCATGAGAAAAGGCAGCCACAAGGGCCTCATTGTTCCAAGCAACCTCTGCTGCCAGAGTACGGAATTCAATGGTGTAGTCGGCAACAGTTCTCGTACTCCGTTTGATGGACATGAGGCACTTGGCAGCAGAAGCGGAGCGTGCGGGAATGTCAAATACCCTTTTAAAGGAGGCTACAAACAGAGTAACTCAAGACAACAGGTTTTTTCTCCCATAGAGGGTTAGCCCAGGCCAAGGCTCTGTCAGAAAGCAAAGATATCACGAAACCTACCTTGCTTCTGTCCGTGGGAAACGCCTGGGGCAGCATCTCGAAGTATATCTCAACCTGATTGAGAAACCCTCTGCATTGAACTGGATCACCCCCAAATCGCTGGGGAAATGGAGCAGAACCAGACATACCTCTTATTGAGGTAATACTCAAGGCGGGTGCCTGCACAGAGACTGGCGCAGCAGCAGGGATGGCCGGAGCAGCCACCATGGGGGATTCCAGGTGAGCCATGCGATTCAGGAGCATTTGTAAGGCTATGGCAAACTGATCCATGCGGTGATCTTGCTCATCCCATCTGTAAAAAATATTACCAACAAGTGGATTGACTGTATCTTCTGAAATCATGGCCTTCGCCTACTGTCAGAAACCATGAATCAGACTGAGACAGAAGTACAATTAAATCACACTTGTTTATTAATAAAAAAAAAAGGTAAATAGAAAAAGCGTAGTGAAGCATAGCCAGAGTCCAGTAACCAGATCGGGTAGTCAGCCAGGCCAGGAGTCAGGGATCCAAGTAGAGCAACAGCAAGCAGGATAAGGTGCCAGAAGGGATGTCAGCAAGCCAGTCTTTAAACCAACCGCAGGACATTGTTTCTAGTGATGTGACCAAGGCAAAGGCAGAGGTGAAGTGAGCTGGAAGGCTTTAAGTAGGCAGGTCAGACGTGCATCATCAGGAACAGCTGGTAACTGTGGAGAGAGAAGAGAGCTGGCAATTAGCACCCAGCTGAGCAGCCAGCCCAGAGAAAGAAGGGCTAAGCCAGCCCTGACAGTCATAACAAATTCACACTCGTCCAAAGTCACTTTAGAATTTGATTCTGAAGCTTCTGCAGCCTTCTTGTCCAGCTGAGCCAAGACACATAATCATGTCTGGAAAAGTACACAATGTAATTTAAGAAAGTGACATATCGTTTTTGAGATTAAAACTGGCCATACATTATACAATTTTCTTATTCCATTTCTTTATATTTACCTTCAACTGTATAGTGCAAGGACCTGCCTGATTGCATAAAAATTGAAAGTGTTTAGGTTTGACCTCATATATGGTAAATCTAAAGAAAAGTTGTACAAGAACATTGTATAATGTATGTCCAGCCTTAGGAGAGGTGGAAGTTCTCAATAAGGAATCAGCAGCAATTCTGGAGGCAATTTACAGCACACACTAATTTAGGTAGCATAATTATTAATGTGAAATGTATGTTCTTTTGTTAAAGAACAATTTTTGTTATCAAACTGTTATGGTAGTAACAGTTATGATAAAGTCACACTTTAAAGCGGAGGTCCACCCTAAAATGGACCTCCGCTCATCGGAATCCCCCCCCCCTCCGGCGCCACAATTGGCATCTTTCAGGGGGGAGGGGGGTGCAGTTACCTGGATAATCCAGGTAACTGCACCCACTTCCGGGTTAGCTCTCTGCGGAAAGGGGCGTACGTTACGCCCCTTTCCGCAAGCGCCCGCCCCCTTCAGCAAGTGCCCCGCTGCCTGCTGGGAAACACACAGCTCCCAGAGGCAGCGGGGACCGTCCGGATTGCGCCGCGCGGCTCGCGCATGCGCAGTAGGGAACCGGGAAATGAAGCCGAAAGGCTCCATTTCCTGATTCCCATACCCAAGATGGCGGCAGGACCCGATAGACGAGCGAGCGATCGGCTTCGGGTGCCGACATTGCGGGCGCGCTGGACAGGTAAGTGTCACTATTTAAAAGTCAGCAGCTGCAGTATTTGTAGCTGCTGGCTTTTAAAAAAAAAAAAAAAACGCGGAGTCCCGGTGGACTCCCGCTTTAAGCACTTGCTTACCAGGCACTTACACCCCCTTCCTGCCCAAGCCATTTTTCAACTTTCACCGCTGTCACACTTTGAATGACAATTGCACGGTCATTCTACACTGTACCCAAACAAATGTTTTTATAATTTTCTCCACACAAATAGAGCTTTCTTATGGTGGTATTTAATCGCTGCTGTATTTTTTATTTTTTACAAACAAAAGACCAAAAATATTCTAATAAAAAAGTCTTTTACTTTTTTCTGTCAGTAAATTTTCCCCTTTACTGGTGTGTGCTGATGAGGCGGCACTGATGGGCACTGATAGGCTGAACTGGTGGGTACTGATGAGGTGGCACTGATGAGGGGGCACTAATATGCCACACTTATGGGCACTGATAGGTGGCACTGATGAGCACTGATAGAAAGCACTGATGGGCACTATTAGGTGCACTAATGGGCACTAATAGGTGGCCCTGGTTGACACTGATAGGAGGCATTGATGGGTACTGATAGGTGGCATGGAAAGGCAGCATGGATAGGCAGTACTGATGGGCAATGATCGCTATTGATGGGTGGCACTGATTGACGACACTGGTGGGCACTGATCGACAGCAGTGATGGGCATTGATGGGCAGCACTGATAGGCGGCACTGATTGCCAGCACCGACTGGCATTGCTAATGGGCACTGATTGCTGTCACTGGTTGGCACTGTTTGCTGGCATTTGTGGGCACTGATGGGCACTGTTAATGTTGACACTGTATTTCTATATTGTAATCAGGGCACTGATGATCAGTGCCCTGATTACATTCCTACATGTCCCACTGCGTGGAGATGTGATCTGTCAGTGTGAGGCGAGGAGCGCCGATTACCACACCCACACCCAGGGCCGCTGATAGGGCAGTACAACCAGCCCTGTTGTACCGGGCCTGGCCAGCAGGGGGGGCCCGAGCAGATTTTAACTTCTAGCTAAAAAAAAAAAAAAAAAAAAAAAAAAGCTAAATAACTATATTAACCTGCACCCACTTGATTACTAAGGTATATAAGGAATATATATTCATTTCCTGGGCCCCATCAGGTTACCAGAGGGGCCCAGGAGGTGAAAGCAGAAGAGGGACTTTTTTCCATTTTCGGGTGCAGGGATACAATTGCATGCTGCTCTCAGTATACCTGCACAAACTAAAGTTCTACCTGCTCACTGTGTGCCTCTCCGGCGGATAGATATTACTGTTATACGGCTCCCTTCATTCAGTAAGTGCTGCAGCCTGAGGGACTTATCACTGAGGCGGCTGAGACAGACAGCAGCAGGAGTAATCTGGACAATGGCAGTGGTGCACAGGCAAGCAGTCCCCTGCACAGACACACACACACTGACAGGTCACACTATTGTAGAATGTGCAGTCCCCACACTCTCATTGTGTGCTCATGGTCATCATCATTATGGTGATCAGGGCACAGCAGGTGCTGTATGGCTCTGTCAGTGTAACATGACTGTTGGGTGCTGACTTTCCTGATATATGGCTGTACTGTGTGTTACAGACTATAACTCAGCATAGCCATAACAAAGTCAGCACCACACAGTCATGTTACACTGAGAGAGCCATACATCATGAGCACATAGTGAGATGCTACTTTTACACATGTGATGGGGGAAGGGACAGTAAAAACACACAGCCAAGCTGCATTTTTACCACCCCCAAACCACTCCCCTTTGATAACCTTTCACCCAAGCTTTGCAATTAGGTCCTTTTTCATGCAGACCTGATTGAAAGCTCCATGTAGGTTTACAGGTATGAACTGACTTGTGTGCATTTAGATCCACCTTCCTCCGTGTCCATTCAGGTAGGAAAAAAAAAAAAATTGGAAAAGAATATCCTTTTCTATTTTTCCAGACCTAAATGTGACAGATCAGAGGTAGCCTGATGTAAATGGACACAAGTCGGTGGTGTATGAAGACACAAAATGAAAGGGCACAGATGTCAAAACACTGACATCTCTCCCATTCAGATGCAGTTATGAATGGTGGGGCACTGTAAATGTTACATGTTCCAGCTCCTGCCTCCAGACACCCCCCCTCCACCCTGACAGCATGGAGGCAGGGGCGGAACGAGGGGTGGGGTCAAGGGGGCCCCGTCAGGTAGGCTGTATGGGGCCCCATGATTTCTAACAGCGGCCCTGCCCACACCCCCTTATTCTGAAAAGAGCTTCAAGATTCTGTTAAGTTCCCCACACAAACCCCTACATCTCTTTTAGAAGGCAGAATGTGGAGATGAGGTCCCTTTTTACCATCAACATGGGGACAAAGTGCTTTGCAAGGAAAGAGAGGTTTTGCCTGAAGCTTGTTCTTAGTGAAGAACAACCAACCAGCTTTTCTTTTTCTTGTTTTTACTGCAAATCAGAAACTTAGTAGAGTAATTTGACCTGTACTGTAATTATCTTGTTGCGTTAATGTTAATTAGGTACTCAATTGTTCAACCTCCAAAAATGGTGCTTGTGCCAACACAGAGGACACATGCAGGATTATGCACAATGACATGCCTAGCTTGCAATGGCAGCCTGTAGCATTCGATAAGAGACACAGCTGTGACAGCTAACAGATGTCCTTAAAGGTAGTTTAAAATGAATTTAATCTGGTATTCAGTATTAGGAAGAGGGAATGATGTTCTAGTGAAATTACTATATAAGTAGAGTCTAATAGATTTAACAGTTCTATTCCTGTCAGTGATCAGGAAGGAGAAGAGATGCTGAATGACTGGAGACTCAACTCCAGATAACATATTCTGGTCCCGATTACGAGTGTCAGTTTTGATCTCACTGCTATCACCTAGCAACACACTACGGTTTACCAGACTATGTATATGATTTTGTGATGTTATATTTTTCCTTGTATTTTCTGGTGTACTTTAAAACAGGGTATAATGTATACAGTATATTCACTGCATATCGTGTTTTACTAATAAATATATAGCAGTAATTTGAGTTCAGCTGGTTGTTATGCTTGACATCTGCCCTTTTTCTAATCTATGCTTTATCTATGAATAATGTGCAGTATCATCTAAAACACTGTGCTGCGATTGAAAGCAACAGCAATTTCAACACGATGCTCCTTGTCAATAGAAATTGCTGCACATCAGGATATGTCCTAAATGTTCTGTCAATCAGTTATGGTGACATTTTTCTGTCCCTGTGGTTGCCTACAAGTTATATTATGTGTACATTTTAATATACTCTGAGGCTGATTTACTAAAAAGATTAGTTTTCAAACTGAGCATACGTAACAAAATTTTCACTTAGTAAATCAGCCCGTTTGTCTACACTTTGCTCTACATCAAGGGTAAACAGGGGAAACATGCGCCACTTTACAGGCATACTATAGACACCCCCAGGTACGAAATGTAAAGGAATATTTCACTTTTATTGTTTTACTTTAAGCATTATTAAAATTACTGCTCTCAAAAAAACATACATTTTTAAAACTTTTTTTTCATTGATACATGTCCCTGGGGCAGGACTTGGGTCCCCAAACACTTTTTATGACAATAACTTGCATATAAGCCTTTAAAATTATCACTTTTGATTATTCATGTTCGTGTCCCATAGACTTTAATGGTGTTCATGTGTTTGAACAAATTTTTTGCCTGTTTGCATGGGGGTGTTCAGCTCATCTGTCTATCCTCCCCTGACAGAACGGGGATCTGTCTGTTTGCATTGACAGATCCCCATTCTGTTTTTCTCAGGAGAGATCATGGGTGGCCAGCAGACGTCGCAGACGCTGACCACAAGGATTGGCTCCGGCGTCGTGCCGCCCGCTCCCCCTAGTGGTCTTAAAGCGGGCAATATACAATGACAGGGATTTGCCCAGGAGAGCCAACCTGCCGCAGTACAACTGCGGCGGCTGGTCCTTAACTAGTTAAAGTAGAACTAAAGACAAAACTTATTTTTTCTTAATTTTGGATAAAGTAAGGGAGGGTTATATTATTTGTATTCATTTCACCAAATTTAAACAGCTATATAAGTGACAAAATCTGTGCAGTGATATTAAAAATTATAAGTGAGGCTTAATACAAAAGGTGGTTTATCAAACCTTAAACAGTAAATGAAAAACAATAGTGTAGCACTAACAGACAGAATATATAAACTTATTGTGCAATAGTAACTTGTTGTGCAATAGTAAACATAAAAATTGCAAAAATAAAAATCTTAAAAGTACAAAAGTAACAGAGAATGAGTCCCACGGTGTATATAATTGCTAAACAATACAGTTGACACAGCGACGCCAATATACGTAAAGATACTTCTCAAAGTGCTCAGATGTCCAGCCACCAAAATCAAGTGAATTCAAAACTCTCCAGAGCAAATGGCTACCATTACAGCAGCATATGCCCCTATGTATGAATGGAAATCCCTCAAGAGGCAGTATGGCAACCCACTACTAGGGATGAGCCCGGTATTCGTTTCGAACCCATGTTCTAATCGAACATAGGCCGTTCGTCCGTTCATCAAAACCAGAACTTTGTGGGACGTTCGCATCAAATTCGTGTGATACGAATGGCCCACAATGTACTGCGCCAGTTGCAGTGCATTGCTGGCTGATGATTGGTCAAGCATGCACTGTGACCCCGCATGCTTGGCCAATCACAGCGCCGGAAGCGAGGAGAGCCATAATTGGCCACAGGTTGGATGCCTGTGGCCAATTATAGCTCAGGGGGTTTAGTACACGCCTCACACTGTATAAGTCCGCCAGCGCGGAGGCCTTGTGTCGTGTGTTGCGGCGTTCATAGAGAGAAGGATAGGCAGGGACAGTGTCAGCTGTGCTTTACTTCTTTAGATAGCGCTGTTACAGTGAGTGTAGTGTTCAAGGAGAGAGCAGGATAGGCAGGGACAGTGTCAGCTTTGCTTCCTAACCTAGCACTGTTACAGTGGGTGTAGTGTAACTCCTGCACAGCATACACCTGAATCTACCCCCCATTGCTGGTGTTGTGTAGTTGATTTGTGCAACACAGGCATCTGCTTAATATTCAGTCAGTGTAGTGTCATCTGCCTAACATTAACATAACATATTTTGGGTGCGGGGTTCCCCTTAATATCCATACAAGACCCAAAGGGGCTGGTAATGGGCTGGGGTAGGGGGTGTGATGGGGTAGCCATGCCATTTTTCTCAAAGATTTTCATCCATATTGCCAGGACAAGACATTACATTAAAGCCGCAAGCAGTTTTAAATGGCTTTTTTTCCTTTACAAATGTCATTTTGTGCAGGGACTGTGCTAAACATGGGAAACACATGCCACTTCACAGGCATACTTTAGACACCCACCAGGTACGATATTTAAAGGAATATTTCACTTTTTTTTTTCACTTTATGCATCATTAAAATGACTGCTCCAGAAAAAACGCCAGTTTTTAAAACTTCTTTTTGCATTGATACATGTCCCCTGGGGCAGGACCCGGGTCCCCAAACCCTTTTTAGGACAATAACATGCATATTGGCTGTTATAATTAGCACTTTAGATTTCAAACGTTCGCATCCATTGTAATTAATAGGGTTCTAACGTTCGTGCAAACTTTCGGTCCGTTCGCAGGTTCTGGTGCGAACCGAACTGAGGGGGTGTTCGGCTTATTTTGTTACACGTTATAATACACATTTAAGTTGCAAAATGCTCATCACCACAGAGATGATCTGAGACCCTCTGGTCCCCGACCAGCCCTATTGTAAGCAGCTGCAACCCAAGCTTTGTTCCTGTAAGTTGTATAGAGAGGGGTGTGTCTTTTCTATCCAATCAGCTATAAGAGCTCTCCTCACTGATCTCTGCAGAGTGTAATGTCAGCTCTCCAGACCCTTTTTTCTAGCAGCTTAGACAAGCTTTAAAATTCAGCAGTTAGAACAGCTTGTAGAGGAAATAAAACTGCAGATAAACAGGTACAACTTAAATATGAGGATTTGTCATCTTTGTGTATCACCTGAGGCCAGTTACTTCACTGGGTATATGGAAGGGTTTACAACCACTTTACATTAATTTAAACATGCATGGGATAATAATAAAAACCCCTAAATGTTAAAGAATAACAAAAAAACTAGGGCTGTTACTGATTACAATTTTTGTATTCGATTAATCGTTTTTTTAAAATTAATTAATCGACTAATTTTGATTAATTATAACACACATACAGATCCAACTACGTTTAGCTGATCTCCTTGCATTGCAACTCTGCATTAGTCAATGGTAAATGTGGTATACACTATATACAATCACCTGACACTAGTTAGTTTCCATAATCCATGACTTAACTTCACAGTTCACACAAATATGTTTTAAATTCAAAATTTAGCACTGACGTAAGTCATTTTTTTTCCACAGTAGCGTGACAATCCCTCCACCTCCGGTCTAACTAATCACTTTCACCTTATGGCATGGACCCCTGTGCAAACAGGTGGTCATGCAAGCGGGTATAAAAAGGGTTAACACGGACCATAAACTTCTCTCACGTCTCCTTAGATCTCAGCAAGGATGCCAGGTCATGGGTAGAAAGAAAAGATCTAAGTGCTCACCGCTTAAGTATACAATTTCATTTTTGTGTTCAAACACAAACTACTCACATAAAGATGATAAAAACATAGCATGTAAAGCCGACAATCGTGTTAGTTCCTTAGGGCAGCAGCGGGTGGTGTCACCGGACTCCTCCCCCCTTCCCTTCATTAACAGATGGAGGCACTTGGGGAAGGGGGGAGGAGTCTGGTGACGTCGATGTCCGTGACGTCCCCGGATCTCCGACGGAACTCCCTGAAGACCCGGAAACTGGTGGAGAGGTGAGTACCGATCAAAAGAATTTTGATCGATCAAAAAAATTCATCGATTAATCGAGGAATTAATCTTTCATTTCCACAGCCCTAAAAAAACAAATGCAAACTCAATAGACCACTTGATCTTTTACTGCTGTCACTCTTTTATGATTCTTTCATTTCAGCAAATTCATATTTCTATTATGAAATGACCTTAGGAGTAGGAGGGTCTGCTTTCATTATTAGCACCTAAGCAATCTTACTGCTGTAGTAAGAACATAAAACACATGACTGCTGAGAAGGATAGGCTCATTTATGACCAACTAATAAAACCAATACCTTGTCCCCCAAAAAAACACAGAAGCTGATTAAATTGGAAATAGGGCAAGGCCACAGCTTTATTGAACTTTTCAAGAGTAATAACTTTCCGAATGTACCAAACAACAATGCCAGTCACAGTTATACTGTGAGTATCCATAAAACATAAACTTATATAGTCTAAGAAGCCTGTCCCTACCATCAGTGCCAGACTGGCATTGTTGTTTGGTAAATTCTGGGGTCAGTCTAATGCCTGTCACAGTTATACTGTGAGCACTCATAAAAAACATAAGCCCACATGGTCTAAGAGGCATGTCCTTACCATCGGTGCCAAACAGGCATTAGACTGAACCCAGAAATTAATTTGAGGGCATAGCCCATAAAGAAACATCAAATGCTGGCAAGGTCAAAAGCGCAATACTGTGGTACACTGACGAGCCCCCCACTGCAGCCAGCACCAGCTCGACACCAGATTGTAGGCCAAGATTACCATATTTATTTGCATCCTGAACAATTTTCCTGGCAGTTGTGGCTTAAACTTTAGTTGGTCTACCTGACCTTGGTTTGGTTTGAACAGAACCCCTAATTTTCCACTTCTTGATTAGAGTTTGTACACTGCTGATCAGCATTCTTAATTCCTTGGATATCTTTTTATATCCCTTTCCTGTTTTATACAGTTCAGCTACCTTTTCCCACAGATCCTTTGACAATTAATAGCCATTCAAACCCCTTTGTGTTGACTTGTGTGCATGCTATCAGGCCAAAATCACCAGGGTATGTAAACTTTTGGTCAGGGTCATTTGGGTAGTTTCTGTTGTAATTATGATTTAAATAGAGTAAAAGCAGTTGATTGATAATAAATGGCTTTGGCCAAACACTAACCATGAGTGAAAGAAAAGTTATTGTGTTATCATTCATATTCTCTGAAAAATGGCCAAGAAATCATAAGTTATGCCAGGTATGTAAACTTATGAGCACAACTGTATATATCAATTCTTACACATGTGAATTACAGGGGTCATGTAAGCACATATCACTTTACCATATTTTAAATTATTTTTTGGTTAGGGTACAGACAGCGATGAGGTTGCATACACCCGTTAATGCTTTGAACAATTTGTTAAATTCACCACAGCATCAATCAATTGTAAAATACCCATATTTTTTCCTTAGTGCGAGAACAACACACAATAAAATTAAAAAACCTAGGCAGTGAAATAGCTCCACAAAAGAACTCTCCCCATACATGAATGATAAGAATCAAGGGGCCTGAAACAAATTGTCTCAGGTAATACCAGCAATCAGCTTAGGCGATCAAAACCAACAACGAATTCTGCCAACTGCAAAGAAATATTCTCTCCATAGTGTCAAAATTTGGCATGGCAAGATGCCCAATAAATGAAGGAGTCAACAATGATCCAAAGTAACGCTGGGGAAAAACACGAAATCAGAACAAAAGGAGAGGATGAACATATAGCAAAAATTTAAATGATTCACATCTACCTAAAAAAAGACATCTCTCTCATCCGAAAAAACCCATCCCATGGGCAGCAATGGCTGTGCCAATGAGGAAAGAGTACATAGGAAAAATCAGTAGGTGACATGACCAGCTGGGAAAGGAAAAGGTGGAAGACCTGAAAAAAATTGTAATTTGTTGAGTTTGGAAGAATCAATGTGAGCTCAAAACAAAAGGATTGTGATAAGCACATCCTTTGAGTTACCAAAAACTGGTAACTAAAAGGAGAAAAAAGGGGGAAAAATTGACATTATGACTTAAAAAAAATATATCATGTATTTATGTCCGAGAACCGGAAGTGACATCAGAGGTCGATCCGGTCCACCAAGGGCATAGAGCCTGTCCAGTAAAGTGAGGCTTCTATAAAAGTGATCCCATGACAAATGCACATGTGGGACTACTTTTATCTTATAAAGAATTGATTACAATAAATAAGGATACATCAAAGTAATGACATATATTTAACATCAAAGTAATGACATATATTTACTGTGGCAAGTTAGTAATTTCATAATTTCATACTTTTTGCAACCAAAATTATTGTGTGTTGTAAATTGCCTCCAGCATTGCTCCTATTTCTTCCTGTTGAAGGCTGCCATTTTGTTGAAGACCACAGCAGTCACTTCCTTATGAGAACTCTCTCCCTCTTCGAGGTCTCAAAAACTATATGTCACTTTCTGAAATTAGATTTTTTGCATTTTCAGCCTTGATTGAATGTCTTGGCTCAGCTAGAGGGGGAGGCTGCAGTAGCGAACTATGCTCAGGTTCACAGCTGTTGACAGAGATGCAGAGGGAGAAAGGAGAGAATAAGGGAGATAAGATAAGGCACTATCCTTGTATTTTTAACTCTTTTGTGTTTCCCTGGTAGCAGAGTTTGTCATGTCACCTCTCCTGCTTTTCCTTTCTCCCTCCCATATCTGTCCTTCATCGGCACAGTCTGTGTTATTCCTGTTGTTTCCTCCCATTCTCTGATGCCACGTATACATAAATCTGACAGACCTAGAAATAGAACATGTTTTAAATCTTTCTGATGGAATGAATTTCTTTTGGGAAAACCATTCGTTTGTGTGCTAGTCCGTTGGACCAAATACGACGCAAGGGCAACTATTGGCTACTGACTATTGAAATTCCTTTTCTAGTCTCGTCGTAAGTCATCGTGTTCGAAACAAACTGACTTTGGTGTGATCATGTGTAAGCAAGTCCATTTGGTTGAAACTCCATCGGAAAGACCGTAAGAGATTATTCTGATGGAAAGTCCGGTCGTGTGTACGCGGCATAAATCTTAAAATTGTCAGCAGATCAGCCTGTAGTGAGATTTTGGGCACAGTGCTGAGAATAGAGACAAACTTATGCTATGCAGAGCAGGGTGAGATTGTGCTTTACTGGATTTTAAACAGCATTGGAACTTATTTTTTATGTTTTATATAGCTATGCCTGCAAAAAAGGCAACCATGAAGTCATCTATCGGGACTTTGACTAATGTTCCACTTTAAGCACCAGCACACTAAGCCCTTGTACACACGGTCGGAGATCCCGTCGGAATGTTTCCTATCGGAGCGTTTTGTCGGATATTCCAACTGTGTGTGGTCTGCATCGGACTGTTTCCGTCGGAATATCCGTCGGACCAACTTTTCCAACTTGACGGAAATATTTTCAGACAAAATGCTCCGATCGGACATACTCCGATCATATGTAGCCTACTCCGACGGACAAAGTGCCACACATGCTCAGATCAAATTCCTAGACCAAAGCTATTGGCTACTAGCCTGAACGTAGTCCGTCGTAACGAAATAACGTCATCACGTTATGTACAATCAGATTTTTCGACAACTTAGTCCGACCTCGTCCGGAATTCATCCGTCAGAATAACTCAGATGGATTTGGTCGTCGGAATCTCTGACCGTGTGTACAAGGGCTAAGACTGATCATCACTGGGCTCATCTAATTCTTTATGCATCAAACAGTAGCCATCCCGTGCTTTATTGTAAGCATGCACTGCTCACAATATCTGCTATTGTGTGGTCACATGCGCGCCGCCGGCATGCGCACGACCCTGCCACGAGCTCCGTGAGTAGGATCGCGATGTCCGCGGGGATACCTACGTTCGTCTCACGGAGCTGAAGAATGGGGAGATGCTAATGTAAACAAGCATCTCCCTGTTCTGCCTAGTGACACTGTCACTGATCATAGCTTCCTGTGATTGGGAGCTATGATCAGCGATGTGTCACACGTAGCCATGCCCCCTAACAGTTAGAATCACTGCCTAGGACACACTTAACCCCTTCCTACCCAGCTAGTAGTTAACCTCTTCACTGCCAGTGTCACTGCCAGTGTCACTGCCAGTGCAATTTTATAGCACTGATTGCTGTAAAAATGAAAATGGTCCCAAAAATGTGTCAAAATTGTCAGATCTGTCTGCCATGAAGTCACAGTCATGATAAAAATTGCAGATCGGCGTCATTACTAGTAAAAAAAAAAAAGATTAATAAAAATGCCATAAAACTAACCCCTTTTTTATAGATGCTATAACTTTTGCGCAAACCAATCAATAAAGCTTATTGCGATTTTTTTTTACCAAAAATATGTAGAAGAATACTTATCGGCCTAAACTGAAGAAAAACATTTTCTTTTTATATATTTTTGGGGGATATTTATTATAGCAAAAAGTAAAAAATATTGCGTTTTTTCCAAAATTGTCGCATTTTTTTGTTTATAGCACAAAAAAAATTAAAAAAACGTGTGATCAAATACCACCAAAAGAAAGCTCTATTTGTGGGGAAAAAGGATGTCAATTTTGTCTGGGAGCCACTTCGCACGACCTCACAATTGTCAGTTAAAGCAACGCAGTGTCGAATCGCAAAATATGCTCTGGTCTTTGGCCAGCCAAATGGTCTAGGGCTTAAGTGGTTAATTAACATACTGCAGTACTTGATGAGAGTCACCATGAGACTCTGGCTTCCTTTTCCTGTATGTGTCAGTTGTTTATAATGGAGGAAGCAATTAGCACATATCCTACAACAATGCAACAAGCAGACATTTCAAATGAAGCCATTATGTTAAATTGTAACTCATATGTGTTTTATTACAAACTGACGGGTTTTACATACAGTATTTTATAGTCAAGGCAAATGATAATCAAAAGAAAAGAAAAATGTCATGCAACCAAAGGGTCCTCATGTCTGAATTGCAGTCATCAGATAAAAAGTACTGAGTTGAAAAAATTATCATTAACATTATTACTATTAAAAGTAGTAAAACATGACTTAAAGCTGAACCTTAGGCAGATATAAAAATGAACGTGGTTAGATGTTCATTGAAATACTATTAAAATATTTTTAAAAGCAGTTAGTGTAACCATTTGATTTTGATTTGGTATCAGCCTCATAATCCTATATATAACAACACTAAGGGGTTTATTTACTAAAACTGGAGAGTTAAAAATCTGGTGCAGCACTGCATAGAAACCAATCAGCTTCCAGGTTTTACTGTCAAAGCCTAATTTAACAAGCTGATTGGCTACCATGCACAGCTGCCTCAGATTCAGAGTGTACCAGTTTTAGTAAAGACTGGAAGAGGGAGCAACTATTTGGGCCAGTCAGGGGTGCTGCAATGCACAAGAGCTGGCAAGATACAGTACATTCTTATGGGAAGAGAGAACAAATTGATCAGCAAGATGACGCAGTGTCGAATCGCAAAAAAAGTGCTCTGGTCAGGAAGGGGGTAAATTCTTCCGGGGCTGAAGTGGTTAATGCAGCCAAATACATTATTAAATGTATTTTTTAAATTAAGGCAATATAGGTACCTGAATTTGACTAGGCATCAGTCCCTGTACATCAGGGCTGGAATGTGAGAGGAAAGCAGCACAATGAGCCAATCAATTCAGGAGGAAAGGGTAGACTGACACAGAGGCATCCTCACCACTGTGCTGCTTCTCCTTTCTTAGGCTGGGGCGAGTCTAGGACAAACTGGGCTCAGAGGAAGTGGGTTGATCAATGCCGGCCATCGGTCTGAGGTTATCAAGTGGCAGAAAAAAGTACTGCAGGGGAAAAATCTAGATTGAAGGTGACCTTTGTTATTTTATCTGTTAATAATCTATCCATTTGTATATTATTAGGTCTGGTTGGAGTTCTGCATTAACTGCAGTAGAGAATAGTCAAGTCGCTGACCTGGTTTTGATGTATGATAGGGCTTTGTACATGAAAAAAATGATACAAAGATGAAGCGATCAAAAAATTATTGCAAAGAGGTACCACATACTACATAATTTTTTTGTTTATAGGGCTTTGTACATATCAGGACTGGATGGACAGAAATACAAAGTTTAAGCTTTGATTTGGTAATAGGTTTTTATAACTTACCTAGGAGCCATCTTTTCTTCAAATTCTCTGTATAAAGGGTTTCTTATCCAGCTGTAGATTTACCCAATATTCCCTCCCTTCCACTGCTTGACAGTCTGAACAACATAGCTTCTATATTGTCTATGCTGTTTTTCTTAACCTTTTTTAACATAGATAGAGGAACCCTTGAAATAACTTTCTGGTATCAGGGAATCCCTGCTAGTAATTTCTAATAACTCACTGGATATTACCATTATGGTTTAACCCCCGCACATGTCGCAAGACTTTGGTCAATGAAATCAAACGGCCGACATTCGGCACGTGTGTATGTCAGTCTGTCTAATGAGAATGCTGGGAAACCAGCAGCCCACCGACTCCTGATCAGCGCTCTCAGCCAATGGCAGAGAGTGCTTTTTCAGGGTGTTCTGGTGGGGGGTGTCCCCCTGTCAGAACCCAATAGCTCAGTGGGGAAATTACTGTACTAACTTCAAGTGATTGTAAAGACAATTTTTTTTATATTTTTTTAAATAACAAACATGTCATACTTACCTCTAGTGATGGACGAACTGGGATGTTTCGCGAACGCGGACCGTGAACGCGGCCGATAGTTCGCGAAACGGAATGTTCGTGGCGGGCCCCATTGACTTCAATGGGAGGCGAACTTCGCAAACCTACAGGTCAAATTTGCAGCCACAAAATAATTAATAGCTGTGCAAACATAGTCCCACCACATGGCCAATGACATAACATGTATGAGGTGAATCTGGGATCGACAACTACAAGCATTCTTTTTTTATATGGGAAATTGTTGTGACAATTCAGGACTGTGGAGCGCATGAAGGCAATGGAGGAGAGGGAAGGTCAGGGACCAGGGTAGGCAAAGAAGAGGGTGCAGGAGATGATCACCAGCAGCGTGACATACAGCAATGACACCTGCACCGTGATTGAGTGATCTGACAACAGCACCGTGATAGAGAGCACTGACATCAGCAGCGTGACATAAAGCACTAACACCAGCACCGTGATATACAGCACTGACAGCAGCACCGTGATAGAGAGCACTGACATTAGCAGCGTGACATAAAGCACTCACACCAGCACCGTGATATACAGCACTGACAGCAGCACCGTGATAGAGAGCACTGACATCAGCAGCGTGACATAAAGCACTAACACCAGCACCGTGATATACAGCACTGACAGCAGCACCGTGATAGAGAGCACTGACATCAGCAGCGTGACATACAGCAATGACACCTGCACCATGATAGAGTGATCTGACAGCAGCACCGTGATAGAGAGCACTGACATCAGCAGCGTGACATAAAGCACTCACACCAGCACCGTGATATACAGCACTGACAGCAGCACCGTGACAGAGAGCACTGACATCAGCACCGTGATATACAGCACTGACAGCAGCACCGTGACAGAGAGCACTGACATCAGCACCGTGATATACAGCACTGACACCTGCACCGTAAGCAGCCCCAGGAGGAAGTCAGCATAGCACAGGGATGGTGGGAGCCCCTCATAATGAGCATAGCACAGGGATGGTGGGAGCCCCTCATAATAAGCAGCCCCAGGAGGATGTCAGCATAGTACAGGGATGGTGGGAGCCCCTCATAATAAGCAGCCCCAGGAGGATGTCAGCATAGCACAGGGATGGTGGGAGCCCCTCATAATAAGCAGCCCCAGGAGTAAGTCAGCACAGCACAGTGATGGTGGGAGCCCCTCATAATGAGCATAGCACAGGGATGGTGGGAGCACCTCAAAATATGCACAGCAGAGGTACAGCCCCAGGAGGAAGTCAGCACAGCACAGGGATGGTGGGAGCCCCTCATAATATGCACAGCAGAGGTACAGCCCCAGGAGGATGTCAGCACAGCACAGGGATGGTGGGTGCCCCTCATAATATGCACAGCAGAGGTACAGCCCCAGGAGGAAGTCAGCACAGCACAGGGATGGTGGGAGCCCCTCATAATATGCACGGCAGAGGTACAGCCCCAGGAGGATGTCAGCACAGCACAGGGATGGTGGGAGCCCCTCATAATAAGCAGCCCCAGTAGAAATATGACACCGCTCAACCTCTTCAAAGAGGAGGGTACGGGCATATAGTACGGTGTGCTTTTTTTGGACAAGGAAGTGAGCCAAATGAAGAAAGAAGGTCTCTGTGCTCGATTAAAAAAATTGTTTATAGACATATACATGGTCTACTGGTCACATGTGTTGAATTCCTCCGAGATCCATGCCTCATTCATTTTTAGAAATGTGAGGTAGTTAACACTGTCGTGAGCTAGGCGAGTACGCTTATCGGTCACGATCCCCCCTGCTGCGCTGAACGTCCTTTCGGACAGGACACTGGATGAGGGGCAAGCCAACAGTTTGATTGCAAATTGGGCAAGCTCTGGCCAGAGGTCAAGCCTGCCCACCCAGTAGTCCAGGGTTTCATCACTCCTCAGAGCGTCCACATCGGCCCGATGTAGTCGGACACCTGACGGTCTAGGCGTTCCCTGATGCTGGATCCGGATGACACCTGTTGATGGGTCGGCTGAAAGAATGACCTCATATCCGAAGTCACCAACACATCTTCAAACCGGCCTCTTCTTGCAGGCGCTGTTGGATTGGTACCCGCAACTCCTTCTCTGGGTGTGGGAATTGCTCCTCTGCCAGCGCACGCAAAAGCAGAATGCAGCATTTCTCGAAGTAAGGCCTGGAAGTGCTGCATTCTGACAGCCCTCTGTGACGGCGGTAACATTTCCGCCATTTTGTGTTTGTACCGGGGGTCTAAGTACGTTGCCACCCAGTACTGGTCCTTGACCCTTATGCTTTTTATACGGGGGTCCCTATTAAAACACTGGAGCATGATGGCCCCCATTTGCACTAAAGTGAAAGCGGTGTGGTGGCCTGGCTCCTGCTCATCATCCAGGATAATGTCGTCCTCTTCATTCTCCTCTCCCCATCCACGCACAACAGGGATCCCAGAAAGGTTTAAAGCATGCTCTTCTTGCTCCTCCTCATCCGCCCCGGCACCATCCTCCTCTGACTCCTCTTCAGACTCCTGTTGTTCACTTGTCTCAGATAGAGTAGCCCCCCCTGGGAATTCATCCAGCATTGCGACTTCCTCATCTTCCCGCTCCTGCTCCTCCACAGCTTGATCAATGACACGATGTAATGCATGCTCCATAAAGAAGGCATAAGGTACCATGTCACTGATGGCACCATGGCTGCGACTGACCAGTTTGGTGATCTCCTCAAATGGGCGCAGAAGTCTGCATGCGTCGCGCATGAGCAGCCACTGGTGCGGTGAAAAAAAACCCAGCTCCCCAGAACCGGTTCTGCCGCAGAGTTCATACAGGTAGACGTTAACTGCACGTTTCTGCTGGAGCAGCCTATCAAGCATATAGAAGGTTGAGTTCCATCGCGTCGGGCAATCGCAAATAAGACGTCTGACCGGCAGATTGTGTCGCCGCTGAATGTCAGCAAGGCGAGCCATGGCCGTGTAAGATCTTCTGAAATGGGCCGAGATTTTCCTTGCCTGCCGCAAGATGTCCTGGACCCAAGGGTATTTGACAAGGAATCGCTGCACAACCAAGTTTAAGACGTGTGCCATGCATGGCACGTGCGTGATTTTGCCCTGTTTCAATGCGCTAAGCAGATTGGCACCATTGTCACACAGCACTTTACCGTCAAATTGAGCGGTGTTAGCCACTGATCTGCCTGTGAACGCAAAGCGGAAAGGAGTGCCGGGCCAGTGTGGCTCTTGGCTTCCAGGCACAACAGACGCAGCACGGCATGGAAACGTCTCACCTGGCATGTCGAATAGGTTCTGGGGAGCTTGGGCGGCGCAGCGGAAGAGACGCTAGCAGCGGAAAAGGAGGAGTCAGCCGAGGAGGAGAGGGAGGAGGATGGAGTAGGAGGAGGAGGAGAAGAAGAGTCAGGCCTGCATGCAATCCGTGGCTGTAAAACCAAATCTACACGGGTGCCATGGGTTACATGCTTGACGGCCGTCAGAAGGTTCACCCAGTGGGCAGTAAAAGTGATATACCTTCCCTGCCCGTGTTTGCTAGACCACGTGTCTGTGGTCAGATGTATCTTGGCACCGACACTGTGTGCCAGAGATACATTCACTTGCGGCTGAACATGGCCATATAGCTCTGGGATGCCCTTCGCTGAGAAATACTTCCTTCCTGGGACCTTCCATTGTGGTGTTCCAATGGCCACAAATTTGCGAAAGGCCTCCGAGTCCACCAGTTTATATGGCAGTAGTTGGCGGGCTATGAGTTCTGACAAGCCAGCTGTCAACCGTTGGGCAAGAGGGTTATCCGGCGTCATCATTTTTTTACGCACGAACATTAGGCCCACGGATGCCTGCCTTTTTGCAGAAAAACATGAGCTTGGCGTGATGGAAGGTGGAGTGGAGGACAATTGTGAGGAGAGAGGAGAAGGAGAAGTAGAAGACGAGGCTGGACGGTGAGAGCCTGCAGTGTGGCTTTTTGTGTTCCGTTGCTCCCACTGGGCTCGGTGATGGCTGCTCATGTGCCTTCTTAAGGCCGTCGTCCCTAGGTGAGTGTCGGGCTTACCGCGATGAATGCATTGACTGCAAAGATTGCAGATGGCAACGCTATTGTCAGCAGCGGACACGTTAAAAAAAGCCCACACTGCGGAGCCATGTGCCAGTGTCCTGGGAGCGCCAGATGTGACCGTACATGGTCGATGACTCACTCCTGATACATTTGCAGTCTGCTTTGTCCCTCCTGTGCAATGTAAGTTATTCCTGCTTCTCCTCCCTATCTGCTGGTCCATATCTCCCTCTGAACTCCCCTCCTCTTGCTCTCTTGTGGGAACCCACGTGACATCACTAGACACGTCATCATCAACGTCACCTTCCCCACCACTATAAGTAGAGATCTCAGAGTAGGCAGCAACACCGGGGACCAACCTCCTCCTTGGGCTGATCTGGGTACTGTCGTCAGACTGCTGAGTAGCGGAAGGTAGTGGTGGTGGTGGTGGTGGTGGTGTTGTTGGTGGTAGTGTCTTTGGGGGTGCACATAGCAGAGAGTGAAGAAGAGGGTGCAGATCGAGAGGATGAGGAGGGTGCAGAAGAGTAAGGCTGAGCGAGCCACTCAACCAAGTCTGGTGCGTCCTTTAAAGTAATTGAACGAACCTTCTGCAACTTCCCACTGCCTGTTGCTCCTGCCCTACCCCTACCACCCCTGCCTTTTCCTCTGCCTGTCATTTTTTAAATGACCCTGTGACAAAACTCTCAGTCCCTATACCGATGAAGGACTGCTGCAGTATAGGGCAGCGGTCAGCAGTAGTGCACCTCAACCCTATGTATTGTGGACCTATACCAGTCCTTATAGAGTAGCAGACTGTACCTCACTCAACCCTATGTACTGTAGCACCCTATACCTTACCAGTCCTTATAAGGACTTTTGTGGACCAAATAGGTTGTGTGTTAGTGATTAGCAGACTGTACGTCAGTCCCTATACCGATGAAGGACTGCTGCAGTATAGGGCAGCGGTCAGCAGTAGTGCACCTCAACCCTATGTATTGTGGACCGATACCAGTCCTTATAGAATGGCAGACTGTACCTCACTCAACCCTATGTACTGTAGCACCCTAGACAGACGAAGTTACCAGTCCTTATAAGGACCTTTGTGGACCAAGTAGGTTGTGTGTGAGTGATTAGCAGACTGTACGTCAGTCCCTATACCGATGAAGGACTGCTGCAGTATAGGGCAGCGGTCAGCAGTAGTGCACCTCAACCCTATGTATTGTGGACCTATACCAGTCCTTATAGAGTAGCAGGCTGTACCTCACTCAACCCTATGTACTGTAGCACCCTATACCTTACCAGTCCTTATAAGGACTTTTGTGGACCAAGTAGGTTGTGTGTGAGTGATTAGCAGACTGTACGTCAGTCCCTATACCGATGAAGGACTGCTGCAGTATAGGGCAGCGGTCAGCAGTAGTGCACCTCAACCCTATGTATTGTGGACCTATACCAGTCCTTATAGAGTAGCAGACTGTACCTCACTCAACCCTATGTACTGTAGCACCCTATACCTTACCAGTCCTTATAAGGACTTTTGTGGACCAAGTAGGTTGTGTGTGAGTGATTAGCAGACTGTACGTCAGTCCCTATACCGATGAAGGACTGCTGCAGTATAGGGCAGCGGTCAGAAGTAGTGCACCTCAACCCTATGTATTGTGGACCTATACCAGTCCTTATAGAGTAGCAGGCTGTACCTCACTCAACCCTATGTACTGTAGCACCCTATACCTTACCAGTCCTTATAAGGACTTTTGTGGACCAAGTAGGTTGTGTGTGAGTGATTAACAGACTGTACGTCAGTCCCTATACCGATGAAGGACTGCTGCAGTATAGGGCAGCGGTCAGCAGTAGTGCACCTCAACCCTATGTACTGTGGACCGATACCAGTCCTTATAGAATAGCAGACTGTACCTCACTCAACCCTATGTACTGTAGCACCGTAGACAGACCAAGTTACCAGTCCTTATTAGACATGTGCATTCGTCAGCTATTTTCGTTTTCGTTTTGACAAACGATAACGAAAGCACAAAATCCGAAAAACGAAAGATCCGACATAAATAAATGCTTTATTTTCGTTTTCATTGTTACAACAGTTCGATATAGAATAGGAGATTCGACATGACTCTGACAACAATCTGTGTCTATAGAACCTGTGTTCGAATGTGCCTAACCTTACCTCTATTAGTCCAAGATTATATAGAGAAAATATTCGACAGAGAAAAAAGATTTGACAGAGAGAAAAGATTCTGCAAGATACTGTCCTAAAAAGTGTTTGGGGACCCGGGTCCTGCCCCAGGGGACATGGATCAATGCAAAAAAAAGTTTTAAAAATGGCCGTTTTTTCGGGAGCAGTGATTTTAATAATGATTAAAGTGAAACAATAAAAGTGTAATATTCCTTTAAATTTCGTAGGGGGGGGTTGTCTATAGTATGCCTGTGAAGGGGCGCATGTTTCCCGTGCTTAGAATTGTCCCTGCACAAAGTGTCATTTATGCAGGAAAAAAAGTCCTTTAAAATCACTCGCAGCTATTATGAATTGTCGGCTCCCGTAATACAGAGAACACTCATTGAAAGTCATTGATAAAAAAATAAATAAATAAATTAAAAAAAAAGCGTGGGGGTCCCCCAAATTCAATTACCAGGCCCTTCAGGTCTGGTATGGATATTAAGGGGAACCCTGCCTCAAATTTAAGAAAAAATTTGACGTGGGGTTCCCCCTAAATATCCATAACCAGACCCTTCAGGTCTGGTATGGATATTAAGGGGAACCTCGCGTCAAATTAAAAAAAAAAATTGACGTGGGGTTCCCCCTAAAAATCCATACCAGACCCTTTATCCGAGCACGCAACCTGGCAGGCCGCAGGAAAAGAGGGGGGGATGAGAGAGCGGCCCCCCCTCCCTCCTGAACCGTACCAGGCCACATGCCCTCAACATTGGGAGGATGCTTTGGGGGTCTGTGACCCCTCAAAGCACCTTGTCCCCATGTTGATGAAGACAAGGGCCTCATCCCCACAACCCTGGCCAGTGGTTGTGGAGGTCTGCGGGCGGGGGGCTTATCAGAATCTGGAAGCCCCCTTTAACAAGGGGACCCCCAGATCCCGGCCCCCCCTGTTTGAAATGGTAAGGGGGTACAAAAGTACCCCTACCATTTCACAAAGAAAGTGTAAAAAATGGTTAAATAAAACAAACACACTTTTGAAAAATTCCTTTATTAAAAATAAAAAAAAGATTCCAGCGGCGGTAATCCACTCTTGCTATCCAGCGACGGGCGGTCATCTCTCCAGCGATGTCTCATCTCATCCAGCGCAGCGAATCCATCCTTCTTCTGTCTCCGTGTAGGAGACACTGCAGGCATTCCGGCGGCTGACATTTCTTATATACGGAGGGCGGGGCCACCCGTCACCTGACCCCGCCCCCCTCTGACGCAAGGGGAAACCTGGGGTTCCCTGTGACGTATGGGTGACCCCGCACCCCTCTGATGTAACACAGGCAGGTTTCCGTTACATCAGAGGGGGGCGGGGTCACCTATACGTCACGGGGAACCCCGGGTTTCCCCTTGCGTCAGAGGGGGGCGGGGTCAGGTGACGGGTGGCCCCGCCCTCCGTATATAAGAAACGTCAGCCGCCGGAATCCTTGCAGTGTCTCCTCCACGGAGACAGAAGAAGGATGGATCGCTGCGCTGGATGAGATGAGACATCGCTGGAGAGATGATCGTCCGTCGCTGGATAGCAAGAGTGGATTACCGCCACTGGAATCTTTTTTTTATTTTTTTATTTTTAATAAAGGAATTTTTCAAAAGTGTGTTTGTTTTATTTAACCATTTTTTACACTTTCTTTGTGAAATGGTAGGGGTACTTTTGTACCCCCTTACCATTTCAAACAGGGGGGGGCCGGGATCTGGGGGTCCCCTTGTTAAAGGGGGCTTCCAGATTCTGATAAGCCCCCCGCCCGCAGACCTCCACAACCACCGGCCAGGGTTGTGGGGATGAGGCCCTTGTCCTCATCAACATGGGGACAAGGTGCTTTGAGGGGTCACAGACCCCCAAAGCATCCTCCCAATGTTGAGGGCATGTGGCCTGGTACGGTTCAGGAGGGAGGGGGGGGCCGCTCTCTCGTCCCCCCCTCTTTTCCTGCGGCCTGCCAGGTTGCGTGCTCGGATAAAGGGTCTGGTATGGATTTTTAGGGGGAACCCCACGTCAATTTTTTTTTAAATTTGACGCAGGGTTCCCCTTAATATCCATACCAGACCTGAAGGGTTTTTATTTTTTGGTTTTTATTTTTTGAGCTATAAACAAAAAAATAGGGACAATTTTGAAATAAACGCATTATTTTTTACTTTTTGCTATAATAAATATCCCCCAAAAATATTTAAAAAAAATTTTCCCTCAGTTTAGGCCGATACATATTCTTCTACATATTTTTGGTAAAAAAAATTGCAATAAGCATTTATTGATTGGTTTGTGCAAAAGTTATAGCATCTACAAAATAGGGGATAGTTTTATGGCATTTTTATTGATAATTTTTTTTACTTGTAATGGCGGCGATCAGCAATTTTTATCATGACTGCAACATTATGGTGGACAGATCAGATAATTTTGACACATTTTTGGGACCATTGGCATTAATACAGCGATCAATGCTAAAAAAATTGCATTGATTACTGTAAAAATTTCACTGGCAGTGAATGGGTTAACCACTAGGTGGTGGTGTAGGGGTT
The DNA here is from genome assembly GCF_037356315.1 of Lithobates pipiens. Classification (NCBI taxonomy): domain Eukaryota; kingdom Metazoa; phylum Chordata; class Amphibia; order Anura; family Ranidae; genus Lithobates; species Lithobates pipiens. The sequence continues at coordinate 156,173,978 of NW_027507784.1, forward strand.
AAGTGTGTCCTAGGGAGTGATTCTAATTGTGGGGTAGAGGGGCTGTGTGTGACACGTCACTGATCAGTGCTCCCGATTACAGGGAGAGCTGATCAGTGGCAGTGTCACTAGGCAGAATGGGGAGATGCTTGTTTACGTTAGCACCTCCCCGTTCTTCCTCACCATGAGACGACCGCAGGTAGATGTCTGAGGGACCCGCGATCACGGTCACAGAGCTCCTGGTGGGCGCGTGCGGGCGCCCGCAAGCCGCCACTTGAAGGGCAATGTACAGGTACATTAATCTGCCTGTACGTGCCCTTCTGCCTACATATTTCGGCGTGAGGAGGTCTGGAAGCGGTTAAAGTAATTAGAATAAATTGCAGCTAGGAAGCACAACAGAGGTAGTAAACTTTATTCTAACCATGTAAAGCCCATTCACACCACTGCACTGTGGTGATATGTGCTACATGTGTTGTTGGGCTGCAGTGCTATTAATTGTGAACCCCAACACAGCTTTACAATGCATCTTCATTGCAAGCCATCACAAAACATGGTAATGCACTATGGTGCATTCTGCTTTACTGCAGTAATGTCCTCAGATAATTATGCAGACATGTTGCGTCTACGGTAGGTCCCTTGAAAAAGGCCCCCAAATTTGTCAACAGAGACAGCACTTACTCACCTTATAGAAGGAGGCTGGTAAGCAGATCAATCTCAGTTTGCAACTTGGTGCTGTCTTGTTGCTGGACTATGGGCAGAAAACCACAGTAAAGGAGGTGGAGATCACAGGAGTTTTAAACACCAACCACTACAGCAGTGGTGTAGGGGTCAGAGTATAGAGTCTTCTGGAAACGTCAGTGCTGGACCAAAGGGGAAGATAAGAGACAAAAGCCACCAGAGAAGTGAGTACATTAGCTTTTCTATTACAGGGACCTTCAGAAAGGATATGTTTACTTTAAAGCGGTACTGAACCCAAAACCAATAATGTAATGTAAGCAGCAGTCAGTAGATGTGGAGGCTGCATTCATTTTCTTTCTTTTTACCTCCTGTATTAGAGTGCCCACACTCTGGATGAAGGAGCATAGGGGCATCTTTATACAGCATCATTGTTAATTTGGGGGAAGGGGAGTGTTAGCTGTACTAGCAGATTTAGATTTTTTTTTTATCCTTTTGGGATAAAGGTTTTACATGGACAAATAAAAACTGATCATTAAAAGCACCCCTGTCCGTGGTAAATGGTTTGCCTCAATGCTGTAATTTCTACATTTGAAGGACATCTTGTTCTGTTGAATGTAACAACTGAAGCCCCATACACACCATCAGTTTTTCTGCTGATTTTTTCCTTCAGATTTACCAAAACCATATAATATGAGGTTAAACCTTAGGCGTTTCAATGTGTATGCAATCAGGCAGGCCCTTGCAATACATGGTTTTGGTAAATCTGAAGGAAAAACTCAGCAGAAAATCTGATCGTGTGTATGGGGCTTTACTGGCTGGATCATCAGGTGAGAATAAAGATAAGTAAGCTGACAAAAGAAACCTAATGCAGCCACCACATTGAAGAATGGGTAAGCTGCAGTATAATAACTGTTTACTTTTGGATTTAAAACCACTTAAATTCACATACTCTCTTGCACACTGAAAAAAATAAAAAAGGATAGAAGGTTCTGCTTCCACAGCACTCCTAATCTAATGTGTCAGTTTTTTGGGGTTATAGTGAAAGGCATTTAGGCAGTTGATAGGTAGGGGGACCACAGAATGGACCTCATCAATGTCATGATGTTCCTTTATTGTCTTGTAAGAGAAGGAGAAGTGAAGAGGTGATAACAGAAGTTACATAGCTTCCAGGGGGTGGGCGAATCAAACACTACCTAAAGAAAATTAGTAATTAGTTGGAAGATATAAGAAACTATGTTTACACATTCTGAGTATTTATCTGTTGGCTGGAGTTCTGCTTCAACTCACGTGCCAGCAAGACCTCAAACTGGAGTAATCTAGCTGTAGTTATAATTAATGTATGTGGGCCTAAAATAAGACATTTACCGTACACTGCCTCTATAACAGAGTTTCTCCCTTGTATCAGTTTTTCTCCTTCTTTGTGAGCTTTGTGTAGAGGCAAAAAGCCACCAGAAATTGGGTCATGACAGTGAAGTGTGTAGCATATTTTAACAAAGGAACAATTTCATTAAAGTCAAAATCTCTAGTAGACACATGCACAAGAGCTGCCAAATAAACTCCCACTTATAACCACATGGCATACGGAATTGAAAGTATTTCACCACCAGTTACTGAGGTTATCTGAGTTAAATGCAGCCTGTAATTTGCCCATTCAGTCTGACAGCCAGGCAACTGGCATTTTCAGAGAAGTTACCAATAGCAGCATCTGTGCTTCCCTTATTAAGGTTTAAAGTGTAAATATGGGCAAAGTAAAAATAAAGAAAAGTAAGGATGCTTTTAAAAATAGATATTTTAATTGTTTATTTTTATCAGTTTACAAAATGCAAAGTGAACCAACAGAAAAAAAAAAATCCATATCTGGTGTGACTACCCTTTGGCTTCAAACCAGCATCAATTCTTACACTTGCACACTTTGTACACTTGCACAAAGTCAGGGATTTTGTAAGATTAGAGTCCGGTGTATGACTAATGAATCATACCAAGCAGGTGCTAATGATCATCAATTTTATATGTAGGTTGAAACAGTCATTACCTTTAACAGAAACAGTTGTGTAGGAGTCTTAAAGAGGCTTAAAGTGGTTGTAAAGCCTTAGGACCCCCCCTTTTTTTCTTACCTGAGCCCAATCCAATCCAGCGATGTGCATGAGCGCAATAGCTCCAGCCAATGTCTCTCTCCTCAGATTGATGGCAGCAGGAGCCATTGGCTCCCGCTGCTGTCAATCAAATCCTGTGATGCGGGGGGGGGGAGGCGAGCACTGCTGTTTGTGTCAATGGATGCAGCAGCAGGGACTTGAGAGTGAGCTCATACGGGTTCCCCCAGGGAAAGCAGGCACCGGATGAACAGGAGGGGCTTGGAGCGCTGGCGGGGGACTACAGAAGAAGAGGATCGGGGCTGCTCTGTGAAAAAACATTGCACAGAGCAGGTAAGTATTAGCATGTTTGTATTGCTTTTTTTTTTTAAACCAAAAGGTTCATAAACACCCCCAGGGAAAGCAGGCACCGGATGAAGAGGAGGGGCTTGGAGCGCTGGTGGGGGACCCCAGAAAAAGAGGATCAGGGCTGCTCTGTGAAAAAACATTCCACAGAGCAGGTAAGTATTAGCATGTTTGTTTTTGTTTTTGTTTTTTTTTAAAGCCTGAAGGTTCATAAACACTTAAGAAACAGAAACGGAATGCAGCAGATGAAAGACACATCATGCTTACTTTCCTTCAACATTGGAAGATGTCCAGCAGTGCCATCATCACAAAACTGGTGGAAACCAGGTACACCTATCTACTGTCTAGAGAAGTCTGGCCAGAAGTTGTCTTCATGGAAGAATTTCAGACAAAAAACCATACCTCTGACTTGGAAATAAAGTTAAGCAAATCAACTATGAAAACATAAGAACCAGGGTGCAGAAAAATGGCAGCAGGTGCTCTGGACTGATGAGTCAAAATCTGAAATATTTGGCTGTAGCAGGAGACAGTTTGTTTGCTCATTGGCTGGAGAGTAGGGATGAGCCAAACACCCCCCGGTTCGGTTCGCACCAGAGACTTTCGAACGGACCCCAAATTCGTACGAACTTTAGAACCCCATTGAAGTCTATGGGACTCGAACGTTCGAAATTAAAAGTGCTAATTTTAATGGCTAATATGCAAGATACTGTCCTAAAAAGGGTTTGGGGACCTGGCTCCTGCCCCAGGGGACATGGGTCAATGCCTAAAATGTTTTTAAAAATGGCGGTTTTGGCGGGAGCACTGATTTTAATGACGATTAAAGTGAAAAAAAAAAGTGAAATATTCCTTTAAATATGGTGCCTGGGGGGTGTCTGTAGTATGCCTGTGAAGTGCCACGTGTTTCCCGTGTTTAGAACAGTCCCTGCACAAAATGACATTAAACGGAAATAACACCATTTAAAACTGCTTGCGGTTTTAATGTTATATCTGGTTCCTGCAATATGGTTGAAAATCATTGAGAAAAATGGCATGGGTAGCCCTCCCTGCCTATTACCAGCCCCTTTGGGTCTTGTACGCATATTAAGGGGAACCCAGTACCCATATTAAAAAAAGGAAATGCGTGTGGCCCCCAGGCCCTATATACTCAGAACAGCAGTATACAGGCGGTGCAAACAAGACAGGGACTGTGTAGGTTTGTTGTGTTAAGTTGAATCTGTTTGTAATTTTCAACTGGTACATTTTTAAAGTGTAGCTCCAGTCAAAAAAACTTTTTTTAAGCTTTTTGGAAAACATAGGGAAGGGTTATCACCCCTGTATAATTTGTTTTGTCGTCCATCTTTTTTCATCTCACTTGCTGTTGTCTCCTTCCGTTTGCAAGTAGGAGATGTTTGTAAGTTGGATGTTTGAAAGTAGGGGCCTGCCCTATATGCTCTGCAGAAATGACGGAACAAGGTGTTGGTTTTGCCACAACATTGTAAGCCCTCAAAGTGACTCTTGGTGGGCGCTGGAGCGCCCTGCTGTGAACGATTATATCAAGAATTGTAATTACATGCCATTGTTGAACAGTGGTAGAAAAATTGACCTTTGGTGGTTGTGGTGCTGCTGCCACAACACTATAAGTCCTCACAGTTACTCTGGGTGGGCACAGGAACGGGCCCTCCTGTGAAATATTATATCAAGAATTGTAATTACATGTCCCTGTTAAACAGGGGCAGAAAAATTGGGCCTTAGGCACTGGTGCTGGGGCCACGACACTGCAACCTCTCCCATATAATCTTGTTTTATTGCAGGAATTAGCCCTGCTGCAAAGCATTGCATCAAAAATTGTAATTAAATGCCCCTGTTGAACAGGGGCAGAAAAATTGGGCCTTAGGCACTGGTGCCACCACACTGCAACCTCTCCCATATACTTTAGTTTTATTGCAGGAATTAGCCCTGCTGCAAAGCATTGCATCAAAAATTGTAATTAAACGCCCCTGTTAAACAGGGGTAGAAAAATTGGGCTGATGGCATCACCCAGAACCAGAAATGTTCTTCCAACATATCAGCGGAGGAGGAAGAGGATAGACAATCAACATAACAGGACAGTCACTCAGCATCAGCATAGGCAGTCTTGAAGGGATGTGATATTTCAAAAAAAATTATTCGGTTACATCAGCTTCAGGTGCTTGGTAGCTGTGGGTGATCCAAGACTGATTCATCTTGATGAAGGTCAGTCAATCAACTGATTCGGTGGACAGGCGCACCCTGTGATCGGTAACAAAGCCACCAGCAGCACTGAAGGTGCGTTCCGAAAGAACGCTGGATGCAGGACAGGCCAGTAGCTCAATTGCATACTGTGCAAGCTCTGGCCAGTGATCCATCCTCAAGACCCAGTAAGCCAGAGGATTTTCGGTGGGAAAGGTGTCCAAGTCTGACCTTGCCCCTAGGTATTCCTGCACCATGTAAATCAGACGCTGGCGATGGTTGCTGGAACCGATCATACCTTGGGGCTGCGGACTAAAAAATTGTCTGAAAGCATCAGTCAGACGGCCACCTTCTCCACCGCTCCTTCTGACTGATGCCTCAGCAACACGTTGTCCAGGACCAGGAGTTTGTAACCTCCCAGTCTCTGGGAACGCGTTGCACAGACCTTTCTGCAAGGCCTCCCGGAGATGTCTCAGCCTCTGCTCCCTCTGCGATGGCAAGATAAGGTCGGCAACCTTACCCTTGTACCGTGGGTCAAGGAGAGTGGCCAGCCAGTAGTGGTCCCTCTCCTTGATCCGAAGAATACGAGGATCCTTCCGCAGGCTTTGCAGGATCAGGGAGGCCATGCAGCGTTGGTTAGCTGAGGCATTCGGTCCGGAGTCCTCTAGGACAACATGATACGCAGCTAACTCCTCCCAGCCACGTACAAGTCCACGTGTTTCTTGGGAATGTAAATCATCCCTACAAGACTGCTGCTGCTGCTGCTGATGCTGAGTGCCAGCCTCCACCTCCATGCTGACACAATCATCCTCCTCCTCCTCTTCCTCCTCCTCATCCTCTTCCTGTGTGATGGGTGGCACAGCAGGAACACTGTCTGGATAAAGGGGGCCTTGAGAGGCAAGAAAGTCCTCCTCTTCCTGCCTCTGTTCTGCCTCAAGTGCCCTGTCCATTATTCCATGCAGCGTATGCTCCAAGAGGTGGACAAGAGGTACAGTGTCACTGATGCATGCACTGTCACTGCTCACCATCCTTGTGGCCTCCTCAAACGGTGACAGGACAGTGCATGCATCCCTGATCATGCCCCACTGGCGTGGTGAGAAAAAACCGAGCTTCCCTGACCCTGTCCTGGTGCCGTAGTCGCACAGGTACTCATTGATGGCCCTCTGCTGCATGTGCAGCCGCTGCAGCATGGCCAACGTTGAGTTCCACCTGATGGGCATGTCACATATAAGTCGGTTCTTGGGCAAGTTCAACTCCTTTTGGAGCTCAGCCAGCTGAGCACAGGCATTAAATGATTACAGGATGTCCTGCTTCAGGACATCCTGTAAGCCCGGGTACCTGCCCAAGAACCACTGCACCACCAGGTTAAGGACGTGAGCTACACAGGGCACATGGGTCAGTTGTCCCTGTCGGAGGGCGGAGAGGAGGTTGGTGCCATTGTCGCAAACCACCATTCCTGGCTTAAGCTGGCGTGGCGTCAACCACCTCTCGGCCTGCCCCTGCAGAGCTGACAAAACATCCACCCCAGTGTGGCTCCTGTCCCCCAAACAAACCAGCGCAAGCACGGCATGGCATCGTTTTGCCTGCGTACTTGCGTAGCCCCTGGAACGCCTACGGAGCACCGCTGGTTCTGAGGACAGAGCACTGGAAGAGGCCATGGAGGAAGAAGAAGAGGAGGGGGTGGAGGAGAGAGGTGTGTCACAACCAATAGTAGCATTTTGGAGGCGTGGTGGCGGAACAACCTCCAACACTACTGCACCTTGTCCTGCATCCTTCCCAGCTGCCAGAAGAGTGACCCAATGGGCCGTGAAAGACAGGTAACGTCCCTGTCCATGCCTGCTGGACCATGAGTCAGCGGTAATATGCACCTTACCGCTGACCGCCCTGTCCAGCGAGGCAAGGACATTGCCTTCCACATGCCGGTAGAAAGCTGGAATAGCCTTCCGTGAGAAAAAGTGGCGTTTGGGGACCTGCCACTGAGGAACCGCACATTGTACAAACTCACGGAAGGGGGCCGACTCTACCAACTGAAAAGGCAGCAGTTGAAGTGCTAGCAATTTAGCCAAGCTAGCATTCAACCGCTGGGCATGTGGATGGCTGGGAGTGAACTTCTTTCGCCGGTCCAGCAGCTGGGGCAGGGACATTTGCCTGCTATAATCGGACGTGGGTGTACTGCTAGCAGAGTGCCCGGAAGCACTTGGCTGTGACACACCGAATTCTACACCTTCATTCCTCTCAGAGCAGGTTTCAGAGAGGACTGAAGGTCTAGTGGGGTTGGAGATGCCAGCTGATGAGGAGCAAGGAGAGGTCCGCTTTGTTCTTTGGTGTGGGTCTTTGAGGTACGCTTGCCAACGAGCTGCATGGCAGGTCAACATATGTCTGGTCAAGCATGTGGTGCCCAAGCGGCTGATGTTTTGGCCACGCGAGATACGCTTGAGACATATGTTGCAAATAGCAGCAGTGCGATCTGATGCACTCGTCTCAAAAAAGGCCCACACCAAGAACTTTTAGAATAACACGCAGAGGCAGCGCCCTGCACAGGCGGGGCTCTGCAGTGTGATTCAGTCGGTGTGCTGCCCCTAAGCTGGCCCCCAGAGAGCATCCTGCCTCGTTGGACATGTGCCTCCTCCTCCTCCTCCTCCTCCTCTCTCTTACCAGGCACCCACGGGGAGTCAGTACCCTCATCATCCCTTCCCTCTTCATCGCTGTAGCAAACCTGGCAATATGCTGCAGCTTGTGGAACATGACTGCCAGATTGCTGTCCTTCTTGAGCATCCCCTCTCTCTGCATTCACGCTACTGCCTTCCTCTAGCTGAGTGTCATCATCAGAGGCTACAAAACACTGGGCATCCTCCTGGAGCATGTACCCAACACTGTGCTCAAAGAGTTCAGGAGACTCCTCAGGAGGACGTGGTGGGTCTAGGGAAGGAGTCACTGATGATGACATTGAGACGAGGGAAGGCGATGCGTTGGTAGCTGCTTTGCTAGTACCCTGAGACTGGGTGAGAGAGGATGAGGAGGATGAAGAGGGCTTGGTCATCCACTCTACCAAGTCATTGGCATGTTGCAGTTCAACATGTCCAGCTGCCGAAAAGAAGGACAAGCGTGTCCCATGGCCACGTGCTGATGACAATGCACCGTGTCCACGACCAGCACTGTTGTCTCTAGACACAGAGCCGGCTTGCCCGCTTTTATCGGCTCGCGCCTGTCTGCCTCTCCTTGCTGGCCTTCCAGACATGGTAATGGCCTGAAGGGAGTTGGGTAAAACAGCAGTGTAATGGAGTCACACAACACCCACTAAGCCCTGCAGATGGCTCTATTAGAGAACAGCAATAAACGGTAGATACAGGTGTATATTGTGCTGGAGTCACACAACACCCACTAACTCCTGCAGATGCCTTTATTATAGAACACCACAGATAAAGGGGTATACTGTAATTGAGTCACACAACACCCACTAAGCCCTGCAGATGGCTCTATTAGAGAACAGCAATAAAGGGTAGATACAGGTGTATATTGTGCTGGAGGCACAAAAAACCCACTAACTCCTGCAGATGCCTTTATTATAGAACACCAGAGATAAAAGGGTATATACAGATGTATACTGTGCTGTGCTGGAGGCACACACAACTTCCAATAACTCCTGCAGATGGCAAGTGGGCTCAAATAGAGAAGAGCTATGTAGGTGGATATAGCGGTGTGTACTGGGTACAGAGCACGCAGACAGCACGCACAAGCTCCTAACACTACTGACTGCAAGCTCTATTATAAAAGATAGATCACTAGCTATATAGGTGAGGTGAATATAGCGGTGTATACTGCGGTCAGGGCAAGCAGACAACAACCACTACAAAAGAGCAAGATCGAAAATCGGCCGATAACAATCGGTGTGTACTGTGTTGAAGGTACACAGAACACCCACTAACTGCTTCAGACGCCAACACACTACACTAGGCCGCCCCGCTGGCGGCCTTATATAGTGTGGGGCGTGTACTACACAGCCTGAGCTATGATTGGCCACAGGCATCCTGCCTGTGGCCAATCATGGCTCTCCTCGCTGCTGGCGCTGTGATTGGCCAAGCATGCAGGTTCACAGTGCATGCTTGGCCAATCATGAGCCAGCAATGCACTGCGATGACGCAGTGCACGGCCCATAACGTTCGGAATTCGCCGAACGGGCGAACAGCCGATGTTCGAGTCGAACGTATGTTTGACTCGAACACGAAGCTCATCCCTACTGGAGAGTGGTACGATAATGAGTAAATAATGAGTGTCTGCAGACAACAGTAAAGTATGGTGGAGGTTTCTTTCAAGTCTGAGACTGCATTTCTGCAAATAGAGTTGTAGACTTGGTCAGTATCAGTGGTGACCTCAAAGCTGAGAAACACAGGCAGATACTTATCCATCATGGCCATGCCATACCATCAGGGAGGCGTGTAATTGGTTACAAATTTATTCAGCAGCAGGACAACGACTCCAAACATACAGCCAATGTCATTAAGAACTATCTTTGGCGTAAACTAAAACAAGGAGTCCTGGAAGTGATGGTTTGGCCCCCCAGAGCCCTAATCTCAACATCTCTGTGTATGTCTGAGATTGGAAGAAACAGAAGAATTTGAGGCAGCCTACATCTACAGAAGATCTATGGTTAGCTCTCAAACATGTTTGGAAAAACATACTTGCTGAGTTCCTTCAACTGTGTGCAAGTGTAAAGCCATTAAACTCCCCAGCATGTTATCCTATGTGTTCATGCACACATAGGCTGTTATCAGCAGTTTTTGGCAGGGGCGGTTTCTGGCTGGAAAAAACCCCAGAACTAGTAGGTTTTGAGAAGAGTTTTTCTCTGATAAACTCTGATAAAAGCTGTAAAATGCTGAAAAATGATTTAAAAAAAGCTGAAAACGTGGCTATTCTGCATTTATCAGCATTTTTGAGCCATGTGCTTTTGTGGGAGCATAGTTTTGCTAAAAAAAAAAAGCTAAAAAACAACAGTTAAAATAACGCAAAAAAAAGCTGCTGAAAAAGCACTGCAAACTCATTCTACAGCTACAGCTTTCTACAGCTACAGTTTTCTACAGCTAACTCTACTGACATTTTTATAACATCTAGTGTGCATAAGGGGCCTTACGCTGTAAAACCAAGTTTTGTTGAGTCACAGCTTCACTCCTTGCTATAAGTGCATGCTACTTTTCTGTTGTTGATTAACCACTTGCTTACTGGGCACTTAAACCCCCCTCAGTCCCAGACCAATTTTCAGCTTTCAGCGCTGATGCACTTTGAATGACAATTGCGCGGGCATACAACACTGTACCCAAATGAAATTTTTATCATTTTTTTCCCACAAATAGAGCTTTCTTTTGGTGGTATTTAGTTACAGCTCGGAGTTTTATTTTTTGCTAAACAAACAAAAAAAGATGCAAAAAAAAAAAAAAAAAAAATCATGTTTTAATAGTTTGTTATAAAATTTTGCAAACGGGTCATTTTTCTCCTTCATTGAAGTGCGCTGATTAGGCGGCACTGATAGGCTGCATTGGTGGGCACTGATGGGCTGCATTGGTGGGCACTGATGGGCTGCATTGGTGGGCACTGATAGGCTGCACTGGTGGGCACTGATAGGCATAGTTAAGGCGGCACTAATAGGCACAGATAAGGCGGCACCGATGGGCACAGATAAGGCGGCACTGATGGGCAAAGATGGGCACAGATAAGATGGCACGGATGGGTGGCACGGATAAGTGGCACGGATGGGTGGCACGGATGGGCACTGATAGGTACCACAGATAGATGGGACTGATGGGCACTGATAGGTGGCACTGATAGGTGGCTCTGATAGGTGGCACTGCTGGGCACTGATGGGCGGCACTGCTGGGCACTGATGGGCGGCACTGCTGGGCACTGATGGGCGGCACTGGGGTGCAGCACCTTTGAGGCAGATTTTGGGTGGCACTGCTGGGTGGCACTGTGGGTGGCACTGTGGGCACTGCTGGGTGGCACTGTGGGCACTGCTGGGTGGCACTGTGGGCACTATGGGCACTGCTGGGTGGCACTGACAGGGGGGCACTTACTTTATTTCAGGATGGCACTGCGGGTGGCAGGTGGGCACTGGCAGGGGGCAGGTGTCCGTTTAAATTGCTGGCCGTGATCGGGACTGATGTCCCGAACACGGCCGCCGGCGATCGGCTTTTTTTTTTTCTCCTCGCGCTGTCAGCGCGAGGAGGAATACTAGCCGATTACCGGCTCCGTTTTATCACATGATCAGCTGTCATTGGCTGACAGCTGATCACGTGATAAGGGGTCGGGATCGACCCCTTACACGGATCGGTGATCAGGCGAGTGTCACGGACTCGCCGATCACAGAGCGCGCCGCGCGCGCCCCTCAGGGGGCGCGCAGGCCGCTCGTAACCGGGACTACGTCAATAGACGTAGTCCCGGAAATGTGGGTCCGCGCTATTGCCGTCATTTTGCAATAGCGCGGTACCCAAGTGGTTAAACAAAATAAACCTAAACACATATATATTGTTGGCCCTTGAACAAGTAGCCCACCCATACAGTGCACAGTCAAATAAATCACTGTGGACAAATGCTTGCACGAGTGGGACATACCAAAGTTGAGGATTCTGAGCCCACGTACACACGGTCAGAGATTTCCACAACCAAATCCGTCGGATATTGACCGTCGGATTTAGTCCGACGGATTGTGTCCGAAACTGTTGCATACACACGGTCGGGCCAAGTTGTCTGATTTCGCAGGTGGCCAAGAACGCGGTGACGTAAGCCGTGTACGGCGGGACTAGAAAAAGGAAGTTCAGCTCTACGTCCAGCACCCTTTGGTCTCCTTCTGCTGATCTCGTGTTTTAGTAGAAGTTTGGTGAAAGACGATTCGCGCTTTTCAGATTAGTGATTCAGATCGCTACTGCTCTTCAGTTTCTGCTTGTCTTTGCGTATCTGATAATCAGTGCGTGCAGTCATTAACCACTTCCCACCCGGCCAATGCACATATACGGCCGGGTGGGAGCCGTCTACTTCTTATAGGACTTTCAGGAACGTCCATCAGAAGGAGTGGGATCGCGCGCGCGCGTGCCCGCGCAGCGGCGCGATCCCGATGCGCCCGTGTCACCCAGACACGGCGCATCTCAGATCGGCAGGAGGGCTCTGTGATTGGCCCTCCTGATCACATGACGGCCGTGTCCAATCACGGCCGTCATGTGATGTAAACAAACAGCCGGTTGCTAGGCAATCGGCTCCTCCTCTCCTCACACAGAAGTCATCGCTGAGGAGAGGAGAGCAGATCGCTGCAGCCGGCTGATGATCAGTGAGTATGAGCTGTTTTTTACAGCTTTTTACTCACTGATCACCAGTCTAGTGTGAACACAAATCACCACACAGTGTAAACACACCACACAGTATAAACACAATGTCCCCACACATGTCCCCAAAACATACATGTCCCCAAATAATAAATACACATGTCCCTAATAATAAAAACATGTCCCCCACATATGTCCCACTAAAATCACATGTCCCAATGATTATCTGCACACATATGTACGTGATCACCTGCACACATATGTACATGATCATTTGCGTACATATGTCCGTGATTACACAAACCAATTATTATACACTTAACAGAATTTTTTTTACCAAAAACATGTAGCAGAATACATTTTGGCTTAAATTTATGACAAAATTTGATTTTATTGGATTTCTTTTAAAATAGAAAAAAGAAAATATTGTTTTTTTTCCAAATTTCCGCTTTTTTTGCGCTTATATCGCAAAAAATAAAAAATGGAGTCGTGAATAAATACCACCAAAATAAAGCTCTATTTGTGCGAACAAAATTATAAAAATTTCATTTGGGTACAGTGTAGCATGACTGCGCAATTGTCACTGAAAGCGTTAGAGCGATGAAAGCTGAAAATTGGGCTGGGAAGGAAGGGGGAGAAAGTGCCCGGTATTGAAGTGGTTAAGTATTTGCTTCTCATTGTGGACTCTATCTTGGTATAGTACACTTTGAAAGGCATTTTTTATTGTCTGCTTGCTTCTGCTATTCAGGTCGTCGTTTCAGGCCTTGCTGTTTAGTGTTTCTTTCTGGTGTCCGTTCTGACCAGCCGACCGTTTTCAAAACATGTTTCGTCTACGTACTCATCGTACAGTTTGTGCTGTGCAGGGGTTCTTACTTTGACTTTGACTTTGACACAAGCCCTTTGGCTTGTGTCAAAGTAAGAACCCCTGCACAGCACAAACTGTACGATGAGTACGTAGATGAAACATGTTTGGACGACCAAGAATTGGTTGCGCCAGCGTCCTTTGCTCCGTGAGATCCGCGAGAATAATCCTGATCATTTCTGGATTATTCTCAGGATGACGGACCCCGTTTTTCACTGTCTGCTGGCTTTGCTGTCACCTTATATCACCAGGCAGGATACCTGCATGCAGCAAGCCATCACTCCGGAGCAGAGGCTCATCGCCACGTTGCGCTACTTGGCGACAGGGAGAAGCCTTCAGGACCTCAAGTTCTCTACAGGCATCTCCCCCCAGGCTCTGGGGATGATTATTCCTGAGACCTGTTCTGCCATCATTCAGCTCCTGCAGAAGGACTATATTATGCTAAGTTTTAACCTTAAACATCACATTCTATGTATTTCATGATTGCTAATGTCTTGCATTTCTTTCCTCATTCCCTAATTACCATCATTGCAATATGCTCTAGTTCATATGCTCTGCCCCTTTGTCCTCATGCAGATTTGCCTCACTAACTTCCCCACCATGCTCTTCTTGGCCCCTAAAACTAGAGTCTAGTCACTTGACAATGTCTTTTGTCAGCTCCATAGTATTGCTTTCCTCTAAACACCCCCTAAAATCTCTATGAATGTGATGTGTGTGCTTCAATTCGACCTTTTTATTGTTTTTTTGGAGTTGTGCCAAACTCATTAGTAACCCCCTCTCCCCAACTGTTACCTCAGCTGATAGCAATCTTCTATCTGATGACTTGACCCAACCCAATATACACTCTAAATACCTTTTTCATGATAACATTTATGGAACAATTCACCAAAGCATGTAGTGTAAGGGCCTCAATACTTTCAAATGCTATTTTTATTTTTTTAAGACATTAATTTTCTTGCTATGTAATAGCAGAATGTCAACATGTGCTTCCATTTTGTTATTATGACACTTCTTACCTGTCCGGTGGGCTGCCAATAGTGTAACTAAGGAGGGGCTTCACAAAGTATCACACATTATTTAGGCATTCAGCTCTCAATCAAGTGGAGAGGGTTACCTGTCCTAAACAACGCCCCTCATTTTTTAGCAAGGGCCCATCAGATGGGGGGGATGGGGGGGTTGGGACTCTCATAAGGGGACCTTATACTTTAGGCTTTAAATACTAATTTTAACAAATGTTAGAATAGTTTTGGCCAAAAATGTGGGTGTCTAATCTGCATGCAATGTTGATTTGTCAAATTACTCGTTTTTTTTCTTGTGTCACTACACAGTGTCCGTCAACGCCACAGGAATGGCAGACTGTGGCCTCCCACTTTGCCAGTTTTTGTCAAGTTGTGCCTTTTTCACCAACAGTGCAAACCCAAGTTCAGAGCGAGATGAGGGGACAGTCTCTTCTTCAGATAATCTTATTATGTTGTGGGTCTGCTACACACACACCTTCTTTTTGTTAACTAATGTGTAGTGCATTACTGATCTAAATCATGCTCATTTTCAGCACCCTGGCAGGAAAATGGCATGATTGTCCAAATTTACACCTCACTGTGGGTGCTTTTTACTAAAGGCACATCCACTATGCACTACAAGTGCACTGCAAAAGTACACCTGAAACTGCACTTGGAGTGCAAAGTGGAGTTGCCTTTAGTAAATTGCACTCCTTCTCAGCACAAACTCAAATTTCACTACAAATACATTTTCAGCCCAATGAAAAAGGAAGCCACACATTGTTGAGAATTCAACTTTTTAATACAAGCGCATTCACATGTGCGTTTAGTAAAGGTTTTTACAACAAACCAAGATATTTTGGGGATCCAAAACCCAGTTTAATAATATTAATTTTTTAGTTGTTTTTTTGTGTAAACGGGCATGTATCAAAGCGTAAAATACAGAACACAGGAACTTACAAAGTTCAACTTGGAAAAGTGAAGACAATATCAGACATGAGTATGTACAAACTGGGCTGATATTGCCTTCATCACATGGGGTGTGACCCCTGAAAAATCTAAATTTGGAAGATGCATACAGTGTGTCAACATGTGCTAACTCCCATCATGGGGGATCAATGTACATGCTTTGGGGCTGCAACCCCTTCATCTCAGACACTTTCCACAAAACATGTACATTGATCCCCCGTGATGTGAGATAGCGCATGTTTACACACTCTGTGCATCTTCCAAATTTGGAATTATGCAAAATCCAACATTTTTGTTAAAAAAATCCAAAATAAAACCCTATCTATTTTTTTCGTTTTCACACTCTCCCCAAAACATCAATGATGTTCTTCATTTTATTTTTAACATCATTGATGTTTTGTTGTACAATTTCCAAATCCCTATTGCACCCCATTAACTCCCCGATCAAGATCTGGGCACTTTCACTGGTAAAACGGGAATCTTCCTCCACATCACCTAGAAAAAAACAAAACAAACACACCATGTAATCCAAATATGGTGATATACATTGATGAGCTTACCGGAAGCTGTGTTCTCCAAGACTCACCTGTTGTGGTGACAATTTGGCCAACCTCCACAATCTCTCCTTCTTCCTCCTCCTCCTGCTCCTGCTCCTCTGTTTCTTCTTTTGGAAGTTGCCCTTCTTTGGGAGGGGTGTGGTCCCTGGTGTCCTCATGGTCCCTGGTGTCCTCATACTTGCTGAGTCTTCTCTCCCCTATGAGAATGCAAACAAAGATTAATTAGCACACATAGGGCATAAATAGGAATACGAAACATTGCTTGGAAGTGTTGTACAATTGTGTTTTTGGGCCGAGTTCCAAGGTGAGAACATTATTGGGGCCACTTTGTTAAGCTGGAATACTTCCCTGCAGAATGATGTTTTCTACGAACGAACGAAACCATGACCTTGAAAGTGACCATTTTAAAATGCACCACATGAAATCAAAGCACATGGAGCATGTATGCAAGCAAGAATAATCATATGAACGCACGACAACTACTTACTTTTTTTAAGAACACGCTTGATCCTTAGGTACTGCTCGTGCTCCCTCAGTTTCAGGTCTGACCAGCGTTTTCTCAGTTGATCCTTGGATCGGTGTACCCCAAAATTCTTCAGAAGACTCTTCACAACTTTATTCATGATCTTGGCCTTTCTGATATTTGGGTTTGGGTAAGGTCCATACTTCCCATCATAGTCGGTCCTGTTCAATATGTCGACCATCTCCAACATCTCTCCAAAAGACATATTTGAGGCCCTAAATCTTGTCTTCCTGGATCGGGACGTTTCAGGCTCCGGGCTTTCCTCACCCTCCTCCTCGTTAGTGGAACTATTATTGCGCACCTGCGTTCTCTCCACCATGTGCTCTCCCCACTGCGAAGCGAAGGGGCGGGGAATAGTCTGGAAAGAACATCAGGGGCGGGCGGAGTTTCACGCATGCGCACTGTATATAAAACGCCACACATGTGTATCGTTCGTACGATCTGGGAGGAGAGTGTGAGTCACGGATGCGGCGAACGTGGAAACGAAGGTAACATTTTTAACTTTGTGCTTCACTAGACTAGACTGCTTGTATCTAGGCCGCTGTTGGGACAAGATTGGGAGGGATTTAAATTGCATTATTAGTATTTGAGGGTTTGTCTTGTGTTGTGTCTTGCAGAAAAAATGGACCCATTCACCAATCCCAACTTTATGAGGCTCTTCCTCGAGCTATACATGGAGATGCCCTGCCTGTGGCAGTTCCACAACAAATTTTATTATGACAGATCCAAGAGGAACGCAGCACTGGAGAAACTGCTTGCTTTGGTGCAGATCAGGGTCCCCACGGCAGACATGACATATCTGAATCGCAAAATTGTGACCATGAAGCTTACATATTTCAGGGAGAGAAAGAAGCACCTGGAGTCCTTGAGAGCAGGAGATCCAGATGCTGTTTACTACCCCAGGATGGTGCACTTTGACAGGCTGCATTTTCTGTTAGACCAGGGGGTACCCAGGCCACCACTCAGGCCACCACTCTCCATGCTTCCTCCAAGGCATCCTTCACCCCCAGCTGAGGCTTCTGATGACCAACCTGGGCCTTCCAGGCAGCACCATGTGGTGGGGCCAAGCTTGAGACAGGTATTGCATTGTTGAACATATTTTTTGTGTTACATTTAATGATGTTAACTAGATGTTCTTATTGATCAGTAAGTTGAGATTTCTCCAAGTGGTTTACATCTCAGTAGACAGTAGTGACCAAAAATGATTGGGACGGGAAAGAAAAATGCTGGTGTCAGAATGATAGTCTGTTCTATTTGGTAACAATCAAATAGCAAAAGCCAGGAGCACAAAATGTTGTGATTGATGATCAAAAAACTAAAACTATGTCTCCCTTTTCATACACAGGAAGACCTCAGTCGGGGGGAGGCTGTGGCAAGTGCCAGCCAGGAGGTCCACCAACGCCCTCCTCCTCCTCCTGCCCCAGCTACAGGAGCCCAGCCACAGCCTGGAAGGATGCCTGGTGGGAAGTCCCAAAGGAAGACCAGAGAGTGATGGCCTGGGTTGAGTCTGGTGTGCCAGAAGATGCAGCCTCTTGAAGATCACCATCCTGGGGACAGAAATGGCGTCTGAATTTCCTGCTCTCTAGGACTTCAGGAGCAGACTTCTCTCCCTGAGATATGTACTCCTCAGGCCACCAATTTTTTTTAAAATCATTTATTCATGTCTGCCCTGGGGGCCAAAGGCTGCACCAAAGTTAATACGTTTCTCCAGTGCTGCGTTCCTAGTTTTATTTTCAAGCAAAAAAAATAAATTTTATTTTTGTTTGATGAAATACTTGTGTAATGTGTTTTCCTTCAAAAAGTAGAGTTTATTTGTGAGCAGGCAGGTACATTTCCAAAATACAAAGTGAAATAAATAACAAGGGGTACCAACACTAAACAACCTCCTGTAGATTAAAAAATAAAATCTAAAAAATACAATAATGTTGTTGTTGTTGTAAGTTTACACCCAAAAATAAAAAGTTCAAAAAAGGAGAAATGAGCAGTGTCTTTAAAGGAGATTTTTAGAGAATCCCCCCCCCCCAAAGAACATCCACAAAAAATAAAATAAAACAAACATTGTGTAGATGTGACTTAAACTAAAATTGTATTGCTGAAATGGTTAAAAAAGAGTTTTGAAATCCGTTCGGGAGAAGTGTGTGTGACTATGAGCATCAAAAGAAGTTAGTTCTTGCAGCATTGTAAAGAACAAGAGAATGCGCTTGATGACTGATTTTTTAACATTTCAGCGTGACGAATGTGCTATATCGCTTATGAGCAGTAGTTTTACGTGAACGAGCGCTTCCGTGTCGGAATTTGAATGTGAGCATGCGTGGCACTTGGTCCGATGGAAATGCTGTACACATGATCGGATTAGGTCCGTCCGGCCCAGTTGGTCGGGAAATATTTCCAACATGTTGGAAAATTGGGTCGGATGGAGATTCGGACAGAATCAGTCCGATGCATACCACACGCAGTCGGATTATCCGACGACACGGTCCGATAAGACTCATTCCGACAGATTCTCCGACCGTGTGTACAAGGGCTAAGAGTAAAAACAGACAATATTATACAGGATTGGACTCCACCCAAAGAATAAAATTCACAGTACTAACAATCATTTACGAAACCACCCATAACTCTGCCCCCAGCTACATCACCAACCTAGTCTCAAAATACCAACCAAGCTACTCTCTTTGGTCCTCTCTGGCTCCCTTGTTACCTTCTCCCATGCTCGCCTCCAGGATTTCTCCAGAGCTTCATCCATCCTTTGGAACTCCCTACCCCAATCTGTCCAACTGTCCCCTAATCTATCCATCTTTAGATGATCCCTGAAAACCCCTTTCTTTAAAGAAGCCTATCCTGTTTCAAACGAATACACTGTTTTACTTTCTCCATCAGCTCATCCACCATAGCTATTACCTTTTTATCAATTGACCTTCCCTTTTAGATTGTAAGCTCTAATGAGCAGGGCCCTCTGATTTCTCTTGTAACAAATTGTAATGTAACTGTAATGTCTGCCTTCATTTTGTTAAGCACTATGCAAACTGTTGGCGCTATATACATCACAAATCACAACAGTAGTAGAAGAGCCACCCAGCTCTAATGAGGAAGACTCCCCCATGACAGAAATTGACTGTGAGGCCAAAATTAATGATTTTACATGATAACTGCCAATTATCAAATGGATATGAGATGATTGATCTTGGGGCTGCCTGCTATACTGGTGTATTGTTGTTATTTTTCCACTTTATTTGTATCTTGTGTAATACTATTCCCATAAGATGGTGGACCAGACACCATGTGTGGTCTTGTCTGGTGCATACCCTGTGGTCCACATGATGCAGCAGAAGGAGGCAAGTGTTAAGAGAATCTTTGATAAAGCAGGATAAACAGTGTCTTCCATTGCAACACTAAAGATATTGGAGCAGTGTGGCCTTACTCTTTTATCTGACTGGTCCACATACTGGTCAAGTAATACTATTAGTGCATTCAACATGATCGAATGACTCCTTAAACTGAAAGAGTCAGAAACAGCAAGGGATGGGACAGCTTGCTCCATAGTTAAATGGAAAAAAAATTACATCATTGCACGACCTACTGCTGCCTTTTGCAGAGCATACTAAAACCTTCCAGAGTGACACCATGTCCTTGTCCCTGCCCTCTTTGATCTGCTCAGCCACCTTGAAGACTTTAAGAAGAACAGTAGCTACCAAGACTTTGCCACAATTGCACAGAAGATTAAAGAGAATGTGAAACAATGATTTTCTTCATTCATTCTTAAATCCAAGTAGCTGATGAAATGTTTCGCCACTTGCAGCAGCTGCTTGTTTCGTCATCCTTGCTGTTTGTGGAAACCCTTGTTGATGTGGCTGGTAATAATATTCAGGAACTGCTTAAGAAGGCAGAAGAGTATGCCCGTGCCATAAGAAAATCCACATTGCCCCACATACAAGATGAGGATCTGTCTGACTCCAAAAACGTGTAAGAGGACAATATTGAAAAATCACAGGAAGTGGAAGAAGCACCATACACATCAAAGCAGTCAGTCTTTTGGTTTCTTTTAAAATGCTGCAGAAGAAGGCGGAGCATCTCCCCAAACAGGCAGCATAGAACAGCAAATCAGTTTGACTGGTAATCCAGGGCACACAATCCATTTTGCTATGGCCTTCTCCCTGGTCTCAGTGGCCTGTTGTTCCTTAGAGTAAATTTTTTATTTTTAAGCACTTAAAAGAGCAGTGCATATCGTTTGCTGTGGTGGTGCACAGTAGGGGTGGGATCCAATATGGAGACTACTGGTGCCCACGGTGGACCCATTCGACATATAGATCCCACCAGAACCTGCTAAAAATCTAAGCACAGGCAGACCAGATATCAGAAATATTACTAATCAATATAGAGGGAGATACCCTAGCTAAAAGACCCCTAGTAATAACCAACAATTTAAAGGCCCCCACCCTAAGAACAATAGGGGTGGAGGCCAGCATAAACCAGGGAGAAGAGAGTATTAACCTCCAACCTATAATGATCAATATAACAACTATAGGAGATTTCCCCCATCATGAACTAGGGATTATAATTCATATAATCTTGATAGATTTCATGGTTATGCAGTGATCTGCCTCTGGTTGCTTACCTCCCCTCATGTCTTCTGACTAAGAGGCCAGCCACTTCCACCTGGTGGTTTTTATAACCTCTCCTCTAAGCATGGCTCCACCCCAGGTCCTTTCAGGGAACCCTATATTAACCTGTAAAAAAAGAGGTGGTAGTGTTGCGCTGTATAAGGAAAGGGGAGGGAAAGGGGCAAAAGGAAAAAAGAAAGAGGGGGAGGGGAAGGGGTGGATGATCAGGGGTGGATAAAAAAAAAAAATGTATATATATATATATATATATATATATATTACACAATAAAAGTAATTAATCGTGTACACATTATGTATTCCCTATAGTAAATGTAAAATAAAAAATCAAGCAGCATGTGAATCAAAGTGTCATAAAGATCTATATGCCATAACTAGCAAGTGCTAAAAGTGCAAAAAAACTTCAAATAAACCTCAAAGTGACTAGTGCACACTTCAATAAAGTGACTAGTGCACACACGAATAAAAAAATGACAAAATCTCATTCAGAAAATAAATGCGTAGAGCAATTCATATAAATAAAGTGATAAGTGCCAATAAGTCCAAATAATTAGTCGCATAGATGAAAAAACGCTGGAAGAGAAATCAGTGCAACTATTGCTGTTGTGCTGTTCAAGCAACAAATAAAGCCATATTTTGTGCTGTGCAAATCATGCAGACAATTCAGTGGCACACTCCTCCTTTCCCCTTCGTGGGATAAATGGGTGGATGTCCCCTTACCTTACCACTGTAAGGTTACAGCGTATAGTAACATATGGTGGCCAATGTGAAGATTCCTTTCTCTTTATATCAGATGATATGGTGGCAGATGAACCTCATAAAATGTAAGAGATGTTGCCAGATAGTGTAGTATTTTGATCACTCGTTTTTATTAAATAAAAATAATCTAGCTACTCACATTTTTGAAGTTAAAAACAGGCATGCAATGTAAATACAGTGATGAACAACAGGTCTGGGCGTCACTTCCTGGTGTCTCTCTCTCTCTCTCTTTCCGCACGTGACTTCTTCAGGGACGTCCCTGAAGAAGTCACGTGACGGTGACGAACACGTGCGGAAAGAGAGAGAGAGACACCAGGAAGTGACACCCAGACCTGCTGTTCATCACTGTATTTACATTGCATGCCTGTTTTTAACTTCAAAAATGTGAGTAGCTAGATTATTTTTATTTAATAAAAACGAGTGATCAAAATACTACACTATCTGGCAACATCTCTTACATTTTATGAGGTTCATCTGCCACCATATCATCTGATATAAAGAGAAAGGAATCTTCACATTGGCCATCATATGTTACTATACGCTGTAACCTTACAGTGGTAAGGTAAGGGGACAGCCACCCATTTATCCCACAAAGGGGAAAGGAGGAGTGTGCCACTGAATTGTCTGCATGATTTGCACAGCACAAAATATGGCTTTATTTGTTGCTTGAACAGCACAACAGCAATAGTTGCACTGATTTCTCTTCCAGCGTTTTTTCACCTATGCGACTGATTATTTGGACTTATTGGCACTTATCACTTTATTTATATGAATTGCTCTACGCATTTATTTTCTGAATGAGATTTTGTCATTTTTTTATTCGTGTGTGCACTAGTCACTTTATTGAAGTGTGCACTAGTCACTTTGAGGTTTATTTGAAGTTTTTTTGCACTTTTAGCACTTGCTAGTTATGGCATATAGATCTTTATGACACTTTGATTCACATGCTGCTTGATTTTTTATTTTACATTTACTATAGGGTATACATAATGTGTACACGATTAATTACTTTTATGGTGTAATATATATATATACATTTTTTATTTTTATCCACCCCTGATCATCCACCCCTTCCCCTCCCCCTCTTTCTTTTTTCCTTTTGCCCCTTCCCCTCCCCTTTCCTTATACAGCACAACACTACCACCTCTTTTTTTCTGCTTTTATTGGGGTCAGAGTTTCCCTTTTACCAGTGTATGCAGCAGTAGCCCATCTTCCCTTTATGCTATATCTATAGGGTTCAGCGCAGAGGTACTACACATAGTACATTTTCTATATTAACCTGTGCACTGCAAGCCAACAGTGCTGATTAACCATTGTGTATTCATTGTGTGTTTGGCTTCTTGGTTCCTGCTTGCCGTGTGCTCTATGTTTGACTCTGTTACCGACCTTGGCGTGTTCTCTACGATTCCTGTCTGCTTGTGACCTTGACCTTTTGCATGTTCCCGACCATCCCTGTCTGCCTGTGACCCTGAACCTTTGGTGTGTGCTCTGTTGTTCCTGTCTGCTAGTTGCCCTGACCTCTGCCGTATCCACTTACTATCCTTGTCGTTCCAGCCTGTTGCTTCCTTCTCCTGTAGTCTACTGTGAGCGTGAGCTGTGAGACCCTAGGGGCCGCGACCTGGAGCCAGACTGCAGCGAAGTCCATCCTCACCACTGGAGGCTCTGGTGAACACCCGCTGGCTCTTAGACTCCGCACCCTGGGGAATCTATGCTCCAGCTCCCATTGGAATCTGTGTTAGTGATCCTATAGACCTGTGTCCTGAATCTCCCTGGGTACAATCTGCAGCAGTCAGTCCTAAGTTCCACTACCTAGCAGTGCACTTCCGACTCCTATGGAGTGCATCTGTCACCTGGTCTCAGGTGACCTGACAATAGATTTCCGGGGGACACATAATCGGTTTTCCTCGTTATCGGATGAGTGTGCATATGGTAATCCCTATCCTTAGATGGATAGCCAAGCAGAATTAACTAATGAAGAGAAATTCATTTTAGATAAAGGTCTTAAATATGCCCCCCCCCCCCAACCATTAGTAAAAAAAAAAACTCATATCTAAAAGATAACAAAGAGACAATTAAACTCCCTGAGAGGATTGACCTTCATGATAATTATCTAATGGCCACAGCAGACATGGCTGCGTTATACACATGTATTCCCCACCATTTGGTTTTAGAAGAAGTCAATTACTATTTGGAGGAAGCTGGTACCCTTCCCCCTTTCAACTTCAATTCATAATGTAATTATTGCAATTTGCCACCAACAAAATTACTTTTGGTTTGATGAAAATTCTATCAACAACCAACAACAGGGAGTGGCTATGGGGCCAAGTTTGTCCCTAGCCTGGCCAATTTATTTATGGCCAAATGGGATGAGGATGTTGTCTGTGCCCAGAGGAGACCCAAATTGATTCTCTGGGTCGGGTACATAGATGACATCCTCCTCCTATGGAGCGGAAACCAGGAATCCTTACATAATTTTATTAATTTTATCTCGGACCTAATGTCAATGATAGAGGCATTTCTCTAAGCTATGAGGCAAGCAGGGAAAAAATACATTTCCTTGATCTGGAGATATCAATTGTCAACCAACAGTTTGAAATTAACCTCCCTAGCGGTAATCCCAAGTGTGGCCCGGGTGAATTTTCATTACCAAAAGCGGAAACCCTGAGCTACACTCAGGGGCGCATCACAGGATCCAGGCAAAGTTACTTACCTTATCCCCCAGGATCCTGCGATGTCTCCCCGCTGTGTGAGTGCGAGCTGTGCCGGATCTATCACAGTGCCGAGCTCTGTTCCCTGTGAGCGTTGTGACACACATTGTCAAATTCAAAAAGTAAAAATTATATTTCACATACAGTACACTGTAATCTTACAGATTACATTACTGCATCAAATAATTTCACATCCCTTTTGTCCCTAGTGCTTTGTCGAGTGCCCTGCATGCAGTTTTATATTATATTATAAATACTGTTCTTTCTGCCTTGAAACTGGAGATTGTCCATAGCAACTGAAAAGTGTCCCTTTACATCAAAAGTGGTTTTAGGCCAGTTAGAAAACAGTGATAATAAAGTAGAATCATTTATGCCGCGTACACACGGTCGGAGAATCCGTCGGAATGCGTCTTATCGGACCGTGTCGTCAGATAATCCGACTGCGTGTGGTATGCATTGGACTGATTCCGTCCGAATCTTAGTTTCATAGTTTCATAGTTAGTAAGGTTGAATAAAGACACCAGTCCATCCAGTTCAACCTGAGTGTCTACAATTGTCCCTGTACATTGCACACTCACATCGGTCCCTACCCTCAAAGAGCCCACAATCCAAGGTCCCCATTCATATACTAGGGCCAATTTTGTACAGAAGCCAATTAGCCTACCTGCATGTCTTTGGATTGTGGGAGGAAACCGGAGTACCCGGAGGAAACCCACGCAGGCACAGGGAGAACATGCAAACTCCAGGCAGGTAGTGTCGTGGTTGGGATTTGAACCAGCGACCCTTCTTACTGCTAGGTGAGAGTGCTAACCACTACACCACTGTGCCTCCCTACTACACCACTGTGCCTCCCTACTACACCACTGTGCCTCCCTCCGTCAGACCCAATTTTCCAACATGTTGGAAATATTTCCTGACCAACTGAGCCGGTCGGACGTAATCCGATCATGTGTAGAGAATTTTGATAGGACCAAGTGCCACGCATGCTCAGATCAAATTCCTACATCAAAGCTATTGGCTTCTAGCCTGAATCTAGTCCCATCGTAACGAAATTACGTCATCACGTTCTGAAAGATCGGATTTTTCGACAACTTAGTCCAACCGTGTGTATGCAACAGTTTCGGACACAATCCGTCAGACTAAATCTGACGGACAAAATCCGACGGATTTGGTTGTGGAAATCTCCGACCCTGTGTACAGGGGCTTACAGGATTGAGAGATAGTGATTCGTGGGGAAATCCATCATCAAACACTGAAAGTAATGACAGCGACAATTCTGCAACTGAGCAAATTTCAGGGTTTTTGATTTGATTGCATTATTAAATCATTTTTATTATTATTATTTTATTTTTTGTTATAATTATTTATAGTTATTTATTATATTATAATTTATGATTTAGTGTTTCAAACTTTATCATACCCGGGATGTCTACTAGACTCTTGTTTGGACAGATTTAAGTGTGTTATTCTTAAGAATTACAAGCCTACAATATAAAATGTCAAATTTCCATGCAAAACACTGTACCACTTTGAGCATCAAAAATCTGAAATAATCATACTGCCAGGGAGATTAAAATATATTTCAAACTGACTGACTGTAACAGGCATATACCTGTAGATAGTTGTCACCATAAATCATGGCTCAGCTTAGTTCCGCTTAGCCAATTCCTCAGCTTCCGATGGAATTGTGCCAACATTCAGGATTTCCACCAACAGGCCCAGACCCTAAAATGTAGTTTCTTGGAAAAGGGTTATCAAAAAATTTAGTTAGATAGAGAGAAAAATCAACTAAAGTGGAATGGAGTTCCCTATTGGTTGATAAATCCCAGCAACTGAAAAGGAAGTGAGGAGAATTTTAAATGGTCCTTCTTCACAGCCTTTTCAGCTCAACATAAACAAATTAAGGCTATTATTAACAAGCATTGGGACATTCTGAAAAATGACCGTATACTTGGCACCATCCCTCTGGAAAGAGCCAAAGTCATTTATAGGGGAGCTCCCTTATTAAGAGGTACCTCCAATGTAATTAATCCTCCCAAAAGAACCACTTTCTTTTATAATATACTGGGGTATCATCCTTGCCATAAATGCAATGTCTGTTACAATTCTTGCGGCAGAAAAAAGACTGAAACCTTTGAATCTACAGTAACAAAGTATAAATATCAAATGGAAAATTTCACTACATGTGCTACTAAAAATATTGTCTATTTAATAACCTGTCCATGCGGGATACTATATATATTGCTAGAACTATACGTGCATTCTCTGTGCGGGGGAATGAAAATTTCACAAATATAAAAAAGGGGAAAATGAATCATAGTGTATCTAAACACTATTTAAAATACCATAATAAGAACCCTGAGGTACTCGATTTAAAATCATAGACAAATACATACCACCCTAGAGGGGAGGATCAAATGTTAGAGAGGTCTCCATGTTGGAAACCTTTTGAATCTATGAACTGAACTCCTACTATCCACATGGTATGAACGTGGAGCTGGACATTAATTATTTTATTAATACCTCCTAACTGTTTACTACATTTTTCTTCTCACATGTTAATATAGTCAGAGATATTTTAAGAATCTATGAATAGGAAGTATTTAGTAAACTCCATTATAACACATTAGGATATTAACTCATTACAATTATTGGTAGATATGGAATGTTTTATTACATTTAGTTCCATATTCCATAAGGATAGGTATAAACTTTCAAAAGATTTCCTTTTTTTTGACTTGGGCAAAGTTTTAAATTCATTGGTTTAATATTAGTAGGTAATTTAAGCAGGAGCTACTTCCGGGTTCATTACACTCTGCCAAGCTCCTCCTCTAGATGGTGTTTGGTGAAGGAAGGTCAAATGCTATGCCCTAACGAATCTCAATCTGTTATGGGATTGAGGCTTAGAATGGCACATGCTCAGTTACACAAATCAAACCGAGACTTGACACGCACTCTTAGCACCATCTTGAAAAATATATCCGAGGTAGGAAGTGTCACTGATAGAAGACACTCAGTGATTAATGGTTTTAATAGATCCTACTATATAAATGCAGTTAAAGATCGGATAGTCATACTCCAAATGATGTCTTATCAGACTAAACATGTCGAGTTGATGTTCATCTAACAACTACGTTCGATTACTTGTTTTCTTCCTGTTGGATGTACAGTAAGTGCAATATTTTTAAAATAAATTCAATATAAATGGTTTTACACTATGTGGAGATTCTTTTTGCTTCTATGACAATTGACCTACTGCATGAGAAGTTTACTGTGACTGGTGTGGGAATGGATGGTGGATGTGCTACATAGTTTTAAAGTCTGAGATCTCCTGCCCATCTGAATCTATGTTAATAACATTTGAGTCCACACTATCTGGTAAGTGCATTTGAACCTATATACTGGTGACAGCTTACACACCATAGTGATCTTTGGAATATAAAGGCTTTTCTTCTATCAATTATGTATTTTAAGGCTTTTTATATTTATGAAAATTGTTTTCCTTTGTTCTTTGTGATGTCACATATGTACTATAATTTTTATACATAAGCGAATGGTTCAATCTGGATAGGATTGTATGGTACACCATTTGTCGGTTAATATATGTCACTTTCTGAATAAGTCACTGTATTCTAATTTACATGTATAGCGCAGCACTTTTTAACTTTCTATGTGGTGGTGTATTGGCTTGACCTTGCCCGTTATTGGAGGTTTTCTTTATCTGTGGGGTTGAATTGTATCTGTATCTGTGGGGTTGAATGGAGTTATTCTGGTTTTATGTTCTATCTCACCCCACACTGTCAGCTCTAAGCTGTCTCTCTATAATATATGACATGCATGGCCCTTCCCAGGGCCGCCCTTAGGCATTTAGGTGCCCTGTGCCGTGCAAAAATGATTGACAGTGCCCCTCCAATTGACCACATCCCTCGATATATATTTTGGTGAGATACTCCCATTGAGATTCATTGATTACGTGCACAACATGGTCAGACAAATAGACAGCTATTACTTCAGAATAACAAAAGATATGCAATCTGACTGCAACAAAGTTTGTTTTAAAAAAAACTGCAATGTACATACTGTAGATAAGACTGTTCTCAACAAAAGTGGTGTTAAGTGTGCTTACCTTTGTATGAATTTCGAAATGAGTTGTTTACAAATGATGCTTCAAGTTTGTTGTATTTTTGAAAGAAGAAAATGGTTGGGACTTTATATGAGGCCATGACCATCCGGTACATTGGTCTCCATCCCTAATTGATTAAAAAGAACGGGGAAATGGGGGCAGGCAGGGCAGTGGGACTTTATGTGAAACATAACACTAGTGCAGAATGAGTCATTCATTGTAAGTATAATTAATATTTATTTGATATCCAATAGGGGCACAATGCAATAGATAATACAAATATTATAACAATAAATAAGGTACAGAATAAATAAAACATGATTGGTCTATCACATCATAATAAAGTTAATAGCATAGTAGACACTGTAGCACATGATTAATAATAGTGCTGTGCATCCCTGTTCTCCATTTCAGGGATGAATCAGGGCTGAAACTTTGCCTGAATTCGGCCCTGAAATGGAGTCAAAGACACACAGCCGCCCCAGAGATATGTGAACCGGCTCCATAGAGAGCCAGTGACATTCTCTTGCTTTGCGAATTGGATGCGGGTTTCACATAGGTGTGAACTCAGCCTTAAATATTGATGGATAGACGTGCAGAGTAAAATATTTTGTTTCGGAATTTAGTTTTCGTCCGAAAAATTTATTTATTTAGTTACTCCCGAAATTCGTTCTTGTTTATTTTGTTTTTCGTTCAAAAATTGCATTCGTACGAAAATCCACATGAATTACGGTCTAATCTGTCTTTGAAGGCTTATGGTGTCTGTCGAATGTATAAAGAAGATTCGACGGAGCTAGTATATAGCATACTTCGTGTGAACTTTAGAACCCTATTAAAGTCTATGGGACTCCAACGTTCAAAATCTAAAGTGCTAATTTTTTAAGGCTAATTTGCAAGTTACTGTCCTTAAAAGTGTTTGGGGACCCGGGTCTTGCCCCAGGGGACATGTATCTATGCAAAAAAAATGTTAAAAACTGACGGTTTTTTTCGGGAGCAGTGATTTTAATAATGATTAAAGTGAAACAATAAAAGTGTAATATTCCTTTAAATTTCGTACGGGGGGGGGGGTGTCTATAGTATGCCTGTGAAGGGGCGCATGTTTCTGGTGCTTAGAACTGTCCCTGCACAAAGTGTCATTTATGCAGGAAAAAAAGTCCTTTAAAATCACTCGCAGCTATTATGAATTGTCGGCTCCATAATACAGAGAACACTCATTGAAAGTCATTGATAAAAAATAAATAAAAAAAAAATAAAAAAAAAGCGTGGGGGTCCCCCAAATTCAATTACCAGGCCCTTCAGGTCTGGTATGGATATTAAGGGGAACCCTGCGTCAAATGTAAAAAAAAAAATTGACGTGGGGTTCCCCCTAAATATCCATACCAGACCCTTCAAGACCCTTCAGGTCTGGTATGGATATTAAGGGGAACCCCACGTCAAATAAAAAAAAAATTGACATGGGGTCCCCCTAAAAATCCATACCAGACCTTTTATCCGAGCACGCAACCTGGCAGGCCACAGGAAAAGAGGGGGGGACGAGAGAGCGGCCCCCTCCCTCCTGAACCGTACCAGGCCACATGCCCTCAACATTGGGAGGATGCTTTGGGGGTCTGTGACCCCTCAAAGCACCTTGTCCCCATGTTGATGCGGAGAACGGCCTCATCCCCACAACCCTGTCCGGTGGTTGTGGGGGTCTGCGGGCGGGGGGCTTATCAGAATCTGGAAGCCCCCTTTAACAAGGGGACCCCCAGATCCCGGCCCCCCCTGTTTGAAATGGTAAGGGGGTACAAAAGTACCCCTACCATTTCACAAAGAAAGTGTAAAAAATTATTAAATAAGACACTTTTGAAAAATTCCTTTATTAAAAATAAAAAATAAATAAAAAAAAGATTCCAGCGGTGGTAATCCACTCTTGCTATCCAGCGACTTACGATCATCTCTCCGGGGTCCAGCGATGGCTCATCTGAATCAGCGCAGCGAATCCATCCATCTTCTGTCTCCACGGAGGAGACACTGCGGGGATTCTGGCGGCCTGACGTTTGTTATATGCGGAGGGTGGGGCCACCCGTCACCTGACCCCACCCCCCTCTGATGTAACGGAAACCTGCCTGTGTTACATCAGAGGGGGGCGGGGTCACCCATACGTCACGGGAAAGCCCGGGTTTCCCCTTGCGTCAGAGGGGGGCGGGGTCTGGTGACGGGTGGCCCCGCCCTCCGCATATAACAAACGTCAGGCCACCGGAATCCCCGCAGTGTCTCCTCCGTGGAGACAGAAGATGGATGGATTCTCTGCGCTGATTCAGATGAGCCATCGCTGGACCCCGGAGAGATGATCGTCCGTCGCTGGATAGCAAGAGTGGATTACCACCGCTGGAATCTTTTTTTTATTTATTTTTTATTTTTAATAAAGGAATTTTTCAAAAGTGTGTTTGTCTTATTTAACTATTTTTTACACTTTCTTTGTGAAATAGTAGGGGTACTTTTGTACCCCCTTACCATTTCAAACAGGGGGGGCTGGGATCTGGGGGATCTGGGGGTCCCCCCGGCCAGGGTTGTGGGGATGAGGCCCTTCTCCACATCAACATGGGGACAAGGTGCTTTGAGGGGTCACAGACCCCAAAAGCATCCTCCCAATGTTGAGGGCATGTGGCCTGGTATGGTTCAGGAGGGAGGGGGGGCGCTCTCTCGTCCCCCCCTCTTTTCCTACAGCCTGCCAGGTTGCGTGCTTGGATAAAGGGTCTGGTATGGATTTTTAGGAGGACCCCCACGTCAATTTTTTTTTTAATTTGACGCGGGGTTCCCCTTAATATCCATACCAGACCTGAAGGGTCTGGTATGGATATTTAGGGGGAACCCCACGTCAATTTTTTTTTTTTATTTGACGCAGCGTTCCCCTTAATATCCATACCAGACCTGAAGGGCCTGGTAATTGAATTTGGGGGACCCTCACACTTTTTTTTTTATTTATTTTTTTTTTATTTTTTTATCAATGACTTTCAATGAGTGTTCTCTGTATTACAGAGCCAACAATTCATAATAGCTGCAAGTGATTTTAAAGGATTTTTTTCCTGCATAAATTACACTTTGTGCAGGGACAGTTCTAAGCACCAGAAACATGCGCCCCTTCACAGGCATACTATAGACACCCCCCCCCCCGCCCCCCCGTACGAAATTTAAAGGAATATTACACTTTTATTGTTTCACTTTAATCATTATTAAAATCACTGCTCCCGAAAAAACAGCCGTTTTTAAAACTTTTTTTTGCATTGATACATGTCCCCTGGGGCAGGACCCGGGTCCCCAAACACTTTTTAGGACAGCAACTTGCTGAATCTTTTCTCTCTGTCAAATCTTTTTTCTCTGTCGAATATTTTCTCTATATAATCTTGGACTAATAGAGGTAAGGTTAGGCACATTCGACCACAGGTTCTATAGACACAGATTGCTATTGTCAGAGTCACGTCGAATCTCCTATTCTATATCGAACTGTTGTAACAATGAAAACGAAAATAAAGCATTTATTTATGTCGGATCTTTTGTTTTTTTGGATACTGTGCTTTCGTTATCGTTTGTCAAAACAAAAATAGCTGAAATTTGGACGAAAATGCATTCGGACGGAAATTGATGGACCCCTCTTGCACAGAAATTATAAAAGTGTAGTAACCCACAGGCAAATGGTGTAGGAGGGGATTGGTTCAACCACAGCTACAAAGTGAAAGCATACACAGTATGTTATTAATATGATATTTCTTTCAAAATGTCTCCTATCAAGTTTCATTTGTCAAATACCAACAGAAAGGAGATTGTTTTACAGCTACTATAAAATTCTATGATTCCAAATGTGGCTTTAAGAAGAGCAGATAACACAATCATTCCCTGCTTACTTCCTTGTGTGATAATATGTCTAATTGGTGCTCTTGCCAGAAAGTCCCAGGGTTTTCTGTCATTTCATAGTTACCTGGAAAGTCCCACATATGAATATAGGAGTTTCCAGACTGCCTTGAGTCTTCTTTTCGTGTATATTTGTGTCAGCTATAGAAAACTTAAGACAAAGTGAAATTTGGGCACAAATGTGTTACATTAATAGCTTTTTACTTTGTCTGATCTTCCATTCCAGCTTTTTTAGGTCTCTTTCACATGGGCCAATCTGCTGACTCACAATCTGCAGCGGATTGTGTTGTCGGCAGCAACTGGCTGGAAACAGCAGGCAGTAGGGAGGAGATAAGCTGTCTCTCACACTCCTGTCTGAAAAGGATTTTCACAGTGAATGAATTGATCATAGATACTCTTTATGTGCGTGGTCAACCTGCAGCAGTGTGTTCCAGCAATATCAATGTGGTTGGATGTCCAATGTCCAGGGAGCTTTCAGCGGAATCTGCTTTGGCCAGTTTTGACCAGCGTCAACTGGCTGCGTTCTCCTGAGCAGAGAAAGCTTAGGACTGAGGACATAAGGGACTGGTGGTTAGGTGTAGGAGACCAGGATGAGGAGACATCTGGAGAAAGTAACATCATATTTTCTCTCTTATGACCATTATTGTTACTCCATGAGGATGGGCACAATCACAAGGAAGATTTATATGGAATGAGTGTTGTGGTACACATTTGAGTTCTTGTGCTCAATTACAGTTGTGAATTTTTATAACTTTGCAATTTAAGCTGATGTAACATTCACAACACAGTTACAACACACTGAGCAATTTATACACAAGGCATATAGAAGCCTGAAATTTGATTGAGATCCAGAAGCCCCTCACTCACATACTGTCACTATTGTCTTAATCAATATAATTGTTATAAAGTGTGGTCCAGTGGATCACCAACAATTATATGCATACGTCTTTAAAGTAAAATACAGCTGCAATCTGTGGTCTAGTGCATTTAAAAAAATCATATATACAATATACTCACAGTAATCTTTTGTTCAGTGTATTATAAACAAATTAGCATTATACAAAGGATGGATTGGTTTGACCTCCAGTAAATATACTTTTGTCACAAGAAAGGTTATTTAGACCAAGAAACTGTAGTTTACAAGTGTGTTCTAATGTGATGAACTAAATATATAAAGGTGATCCAAATTAAACTTGCAGTGTCGATCTAAGCTGAGACAGAGATCTCCCTGCAGGTTGCAGTGAAGAGAGCTGGCGTCAATGCACCATTTAGAGGTGTAAGAGAAATATCAAAGAGAAGAAAGGGTGCCACTCACCAACCCAGTGCAGTAGTATGTAGATGAATGTGGCCTTAGACAGCACCGCTCCAGCTATGTGCCCTGACATGTTTCACCATGCTCACAGGGGGTCACCTGTGCTGAGGTTGCCCCGCTCGCCTCTGTCACCTTCAGTGAGTGGGAAAAATCATGTTGTGGGGTGTGGCTGGAGTGGCGCTGGCTGAGGCCACATTCATCTATGTACTAATGCACTGGGTTGGTGAGCAGTGCCCTTTCCTCTCTTAAATATGAAAAGTGATTGGAGTCCAGAATTCCCTCATCCACATAGTATCACCAATGTTGTAATCAATATAATTGAGATAAAATGTGGAAAGAAAAAAATCTAACCACTGCACACAAGTACAACCCGAGTGCAAGATAGTAAATACCACTTCGGCCCAGCTCCGTTCTAGCCACATCCCCGAAACATTTCATCCCACCCACAGGGCTTAGTCATGGAGGCGATAAAGTGTGGTCCAGTGGATTACAAAAAAAATACCAGCCTATTTCTTTACAATCAATGTGGCAATCTGTGGTCCAGTGGATTTTAATTGCATGTGCAATAAACAATCTGGTGTCCAGCGGGTTATAAACAAATGAGCATTATACGAATGACAGAGTAGATTGGTCACTACTGGAAATACTATAATGTCATTGCCCATTGATCCTCGTTTAGACTGTCTATATCTTGACTCCATATCTGTCTGCATTTAACAATTTCAAAATTAAAATATCTTTGATCCAAACGAGTCTGAGACTGTAATGCATGGCGAGGTTGTAGATACTGAAAAAATATTCTATTCGACAAGTGATACTGATCTACAGTAAGGCCAAATTATAGCATAGTACCTCTATTATACAATTGATGAAGATATACAAGACCAGATTGTTTCCAGCACTCAAAATCAGTATGTTTATTTACTTCTGGAAGAATAGAATTACTCCAGATAGGTATATACTGTGTGTAGTCTGTATGACTGATAGTAACACGCACATCCTCCCAAACCTTATGTATCAACGAAAAAAGGTTGGGAAGAACGGTGCAATCCAAAAAAGGTAACAAGGGGGTCCTTAGACAAAGAAGAAGTAAGAACTCTCTAAATTGGATCAGATGGTTCACCCTGCCATCTGGTGCATCTGAGATGCCAAAAAATATAATTTTGCATTAGGAACCCCCAACCCACCACCATCCTTAGGATGGCCTTCTCATGTTTCCATATGAGTTCTTGAAATAACATATCTATCTGTCTAAATATGTGTAGGGATATCCAATATGGACAATTACGTAGCATAAAAAGAAGCAGGGGGAACTACGCTATTTTTTATCAAATTGACCCTCCCCACTACTAACAATAGTAATTTACACCAAACAGCTCTAACTGCGCATTTTTTGCAATAATGGGAAAATATTCACACTGTGCCACATTAAGGGACACCTCTGCTCTCAACATTTTTCAAAGATGTAACTTAGAAAGTTAGTGAACAAGTTTGTTCTCATAGTATGAACGTTTTGTTTACCATACTGTATATGAGAAATTGATATTGTGACTTTAGCATATGCCATTCTAAGGACAGCGAAATATAAGATTACCCCTATTATATCAACAATTGTAGTATGTATTAGTGGAATTTTGCTTTTGTATATCGTAGATTGGGGTATCCTATTAATCCAGTTGGACAGGGCAGTTCCTGATATTTTTAATTGATTTGATTTATAATAAAGGTATATTTTACAATTAGACACACAGCTACTTTTTTTATCTTTGCATAAAGTATGTATTAACATTTGCATAATAGGACACAGGGGGCGGAACATCATGAGGTAGACACGCTCTGAGCGTCTCCAGCCCTCCCCACCCTCCGTAATCCCCGCGCAACACCTCTCCCATCCCTGCTGCAAGGTAACAGCCGAGCGAATATGCATCCCTCCCAAATCCATGCGGGGGGGAGCCCACCGAGTGTAGTATGCACCGCAACGCCCCAGCCTGCCGTGTAGCCTGGGAGTGAGGAGGAGACCCGCGCTGGGATAGAAGGAAGCCATCCCCCGCCTCTCCACTGGAAGCTGGGTCCCGGACGCTGACCCAGGACTTCAGGCGCTGAGTAGACCGTGCCCCCTGCATACTCTGTCCAAAAGAGAGGGCTGGAAACGGGAGACAAACCTGGACGGGAACCGCTAAGCAAGGAGGAACAGCGCGCCGGTCCTACACAGTAAGGTGAGAGACTGGCATACCTGACAAGGGAGGCGAGACGGGATCCCTGAAGTGACTGGCTTCCTGACTGCATCCCGGGAATCAACAAAAACGTGAGTTAAAGCTGGGAGCTGGGAACCCTTAACCTGGGAGTGGAATAGCAGAGTTATGTGAACTATATGAATTTTACGTGCAGTGAACTGAGACACATGAGGAGGGCCGCTGCAACCATAATATTCTCTTGTTTGCTTCCTCTCGTTTGTTTTTCCCCCTCCTGGTGGCTAAGTAAAAGGACTCCTTAAGTGAGGAAAAGTAAAAAAGCAACGCTACAGGGCCTTTGAGAGAGCACTAAAAACCTCCCTCCCCCGACGGTCTGCCTTGGTTTAAGGCATCACACAGTAGAAGCAACAGAAGGGGAACTGCCTGTTAGCAACCCAGTCCTCTGGAGATTAGACTTTTAAGAGTGCGGACAGAAATCTGTGCGCCCCCTGAACAGCGAATGGTGCTCAACGTTGATACCACCTTTGTAAGAAGACAGACATCTCTTCAAGCCAGTTTAAAGGCAACTTAATGATCTGTGTTAAGGCCTCTTTAAAATCTAAAAGGATTAGTAGAAATAACTTCTCTTCTCTCAATGATCCTGTGGGTATCAGCAAGACTATAAGATTAGTACGATCCACAGGCCGGATTCGAGGAACACTGAGGGGGTCACTATTCCGGAGAGGCCCTGGAGGGGATGGGCTAGAGGAGTAGTGAAAGAAGTGTGTACACCAGTAGGGTGATCGGTACGATCAAGTCGGTCTCTTGCTGTATAACGCAGAAAAAGAGAGGAGGCTGTGCGACAACAGCCGGGGAGTGGACATTTTTTTTTTTTCTTTTTTTTTTTTTTTTTTTTTCTTTCTCTCCAAAGACAGAAGAAAACAAAAGACTACCTCGGGACAGAAGAAAAATAGACTAAAATAGACTAAGACACATTTGAACAACTGAGGGAATCCACAGCTTGAATATAGTGTTAACATCCTCTGATATATGTTTACTGTACGCATTGGCAGGACATTCCCTGCTCTCCGCCCTCGCACTGTCTCCCCCTGTCTACTGATGTCAATATATTAGGGGACAGTATTAGAGGGGAGGGAAGGCCGAGGAAATAAGAAGGGCCCTGCGAGGTAGTTAACCAACCAAGGGTCATATTGCGGTCCCCGAGAGGGGGGGAGACGCGGGGGGTAAGGAGTGGGAAGGAGTGGGAAAAGAACAGGGCGAACTTAAAGGGCAGAATGAGAGGGAAAGCAAAAACAGGTAAAAAAGTGCCTTTAGCCCCCAGTCCAGGGGGTATCCAGCGATATATGGCAAGCAACTCTAGTGTAATGGAGGAAGGCCCCAGTAGTCCTAAAGTAGGAACAATGCGGAGATCCGGCCCAAATAGGCAGAAGACATTAGAAGAAAGTAAAGGGGGAAAAGAAAACGGAGCCATCACGGGAGGGCTGAGGGAAGCAAATGACCCTGCCCACAGTAATCTTAAAACCCCCTTGGAAAGGGAAGAAATTAGAGCGGAAGAGGAAAACATAAACAGAGGAGGCAATGGGCAACCTACATCCCTGGGAGGGGAAGCCCCTCTAATTAAGGACATGCTAGCGGAGATGTTTACTAAAATGGAGGAATCCTTAAAAACAGAAATAGCAGGAGTAAGGGCAGATATAGGTTTGGTCCTCGGGAGGGTGGAAGAGATAGAGGAAAGATTAGACATGCAGGATTCAAGAATAGACGAGATATTAGAACAAATCACATCTCTGCAGTAAGCAAATAGAAACCTCCAATACAAATTGGAGGACCAAGAAAACCGGGGAAGAAGGAAGAACCTACGCATCAAAGGCCTCCCAGAGAAATATAGTAGTGGGGAATTGGGAAGTATAGTACAGCAGATATTTAACCCCTTATTGGGGAGAGAGCCCAGGGACACTCTCAAGATAGATAGAGTCCACAGGATTGCAAGGCGGATGGCAGCAAGGGAGGAGTCCCCTAGAGACGTGATAGTGAGGCTCCATTATGTTGAAGAGAGAGGGGTAATTATGGAGAAAATGAGGACATCAATAGGGCTGACTTTCGAGGGGGCAGAACTGCAGGTCTTCCAGGACCTAGCCACAGAAACATTGGTGAGGAGGAGGCTACTGAAGCCCCTTACACAACAGATGATGGCATCAGGAATACCCTATCAATGGGGATTCCCAGCTTGCTTAAAAGGGAAAAAAGACGGACGCTCTGCAGTTCTGCGGTTCCCCGAAGATCTCCAAGGGTTCTGTGAAAAGCTGGATATACCTCCCCCCCAGCTGCCGGGTTGGGGAGAAGAAAAGAAGGAAACTAGCCCCAGGTTAAGGAAGTTAAGATGGAGGGGAGCAGAGAAGCGGCGCCAATAGCAGAGTAGGAACCCCGAAGATACTGAAGGAGAAGGAGAGAGGAGGAAAAAAAGAAATAGGGGGTTAGAGGGGCTGACGAGTTGTAATACTAACAGAGATGGGTTCGGGAGAGTGCGGGGGGAAACGCGGTGGAGGGAGGAGGGGGGGAGGGAGGAGGCTCTCGGAGAGTCACCGGTGTGAGCCCCGGGGCAAATATGGGTAGTAGAGGTCCCCAACTGGAAAGGGGCCTAACCCATACGAGCAACAAAGATAGGGGGGGACTCCGACCACCCTTTTTAGGGGTATTGTTGCGGAGCGGGGGATGGAAAGGGGGGGAGGGGGGATGCAACCAAAATTTGGAGGGAGGGACGGGTGGGTGGGGGGATGGACTCCTTTTTTTTTTTTTTTTTTTTTCCGTTTTCTTTTGTTTCGTGTTTTTGTTTTTGTCTTTTCTCTCTCTCCCAAGTTCAGGCTCTCTCTCCATCTCCATCCCAAAAGGGGTACGCCCCCGGGTCAGCCTACGGGAGACTCCTCCCCGGTTAAAAGCATTGGATGGTTGTAATAAATGTAATATCATATAATGTGAGGGGATTAAATACGAAGGAAAAAAGATATAAAATAAATAAAGAACTCCAATTCTGGGAAGGGAATGTAGTATGTCTCCAGGAGACATACATTACCAATGAATCCACGGTAAAACTAACGTCATCCCAATATCCATTATGGTTTTATGGGGATACGCCATCAGCCCACTCAAGAGGAGTGGCTACGGGGTTTGATAGATCTACCAGATTTGAAATAGAGGAGCGTTTGGCTGACCCAGAAGGCAGATACCTATTTTTAAGGGGTAAACTGTTTGACATGAAATGTACAATAGTGAATGTATATGCCCCAAACAGAAAACCGGACAAATTCTTAAAGAAGGTATTAGAGAAGTTGGAGGGATTTAGAGCCGGTAAATTAATTATAGCTGGAGACTTGAACTGGACCCTAGACCCCAAAATGGAAAACTCAGGGGGCTGTGGTAGGGTGTCAGAGGGCAGATATAGAGCATTAAAGAGAATTTTAGCCAATGCGCAGTTATTAGACGCATGGAGAATCTCCCACTTAAAAGAGAGGGATTATACCCACTTCTCAATCCCGCACAATTCCTCTGCAAGATTGGATTATATTCTGGTCGAACACCAACTAGTGGCAAACCTTAAAAAAGCAGAAATCAAACCAATCACTTTATCGGACCATGCTCCAGTAGTAATACAGCTTGAGGTACAGGGAGAAAGGGGAACTGGGAGGACATGGAAATTGAATAACTCACTACTACAAGATCAGGAAGTTATTGGTAAGATTGAACAGGAATTGATTAGTTTCTTTGAGATAAACGACACTCCAGACATCTCTAGAGCTACTTTGTGGGAAACACACAAGGCGGTAATAAGGGGGGCCCTGATCGGGATTGGAGCGGGGAAAAAGAGAGAGAGGGAGAAACAAAAAACCAAACTATACAGGGAGATTAAAGAGCAAGAACAGGAAATTAGACAAAAGGGCGTTCGGGAAAGTCAGGAGTTAAAAGAGAAAAAGAGGGAACTTGAAGAAATTTTAGAACATGAAAGGGAGTCCGCATTTCATAAAATTAATAAAGAGAGGTATCAATGGGGAAATTGGTCGGGTAAATGGATGTCTAAAAGAGTCAAGGATTATAAAAACAGGACCCATATTCCAAAGATCAAGGACGGGAGGGGAGAGGTTCAGTTCTCCACACCTATAATCGCAGAAAACTTCCACACCTATTATAGTGAGCTTTATAATATAAGGGAGAAAGGGGGTGGAAAGGGGAAGAGGAAAGGAATAATGGTAGACTATCTTCGGGACATGGACTTCCCCAGAGGAGAAAAGGAGGAGATGGAAGCTTTAGAGGCCCCTATAACAACAGATGAAGTGGAGAGAATAATTAAGAACACAGCCCTCGGGGGTAGTCCAGGACCCGATGGATACTCTATTTTGTATTATAAAAAATTTCATAAGTATTTAACACCGAAACTCTGCGAATACTTTAATGCAGTAGGAACAGGGGAGAGGTTCCGGGAAGAGGCCCTCTGCGCCCACATAACTCTGATTCTAAAAGATGGTAAGGACCCCGCAGCACTAGAGAGCTATCGCCCGATCTCCCTATTAAACACAGACATAAAGATCTTTGTGAAAATAATGGCAGACAGACTAAAAAACCTCCTCCCGAAATGGGTTCATCCAGATCAGGTAGGGTTTATTCAGGGGCGAGAGGGGAGAGACAATTCCCTGAAGTCCATAGCTCTGATCCAGGAAGCAACAAGGAGAGAGACCCCCACAGTACTGCTATCAGTTGATGCCAAAAAGGCTTTTGATAGAGTGGAGTGGGAGTTTATAGATGAGATACTAGAATATATGGGCCTAGGAGAGAAGATGAGGAGATGGGTTAAATCCTTATATTTACAACCAACAGCTAGAATCAGAGTAAATGGTTCCCTATCGCGCCCACTGGAATTGTTCAACGGGACGAGGCAGGGATGCCCCCTCTCCCCGATCCTGTTTGTGATCTCCTTGGAACCTCTGTTGGTGGCAATCAGGAGGAACCGGGATGTCCGGGGTATTCGGGTAGGGGGGAGGGAATATAAAGTCTCCGCATTTGCAGATGACATACTGCTGTATATAGCTAACCCGAGAACAACAATCCCATCACTTCTCAAGGAGTTTGAGCAGTACGGGCGATTATC
The DNA here is from genome assembly GCF_037356315.1 of Lithobates pipiens. Taxonomy (NCBI): domain Eukaryota; kingdom Metazoa; phylum Chordata; class Amphibia; order Anura; family Ranidae; genus Lithobates; species Lithobates pipiens. The sequence continues at coordinate 156,215,211 of NW_027507784.1, forward strand.
CAACTTTAAAATAAATATGACCAAATCGGAAATATTAAACGTAAATTTAACAGAGGCGGAACAGGTAGCACTAACCTCCGAGCTCCCATTTAAGTGGTGTAAAGGAGAATTGACTTACCTGGGGATAAAACTGACGGCACAACCGGCTAACCTATACAGTGCTAACTACCTACCTCTGTTGAATAAAATCAAGGACAACTTCAATAAAATGAGATATAAGGCCCTCACATGGATGGGGAGGATAAACGCAACTAAAATATTTATACTACCACTGGTTATTTATACGTTCCAAATGGTCCCAGTCCCTCTCCCCCAAAGTTTCCTTAGAAAGCTAAAAGCGATGACATCGTCGTTCATATGGGCGCGTAAAAACCCGCGAATAGCCTATAATATCTTGGTGAAGGAGAAAGATAGAGGAGGCCTAGCATTGCCAGATTTTGGAAAATACTACGAAGCGATAGTAATTTCAAGGGTAGCGGACTGGTGTCATAACAAACAAGAAAAGAGTTGGGTAGAGGTGGAAGCCACATTAAGCAACACGGAGCTAGCAAAAATGATATGGATACCCCCTCACTACAGAGATTTAGGGATTAGCACTTGCACTTTAACTAGACACACGTTAAAAATTTGGGATAAAATAAACAAGAGGCACAACTGGCACCACAACTCCCCCTTAATGTCACTCCTAGACACAAAATATTTTCCACCAGGGAAAGATGAGCGTATATACTTTAGTAGGTGGGCAAGGAGAGAGGAATTAACACTGGGAGAAGTGATGAAAGGAAATAGGATAAGCACTTTTAGGGAAATTTCACAAGAATGGAGACGGAAGCCACTAGATAGATGGAGATACACGCAAATGGTGCACTTTATTCAAGGATTACCACAGCCTTTAAGAGGAAAGACACAACTTAGACCACTAGAGAAACTATTTAAAGAACCACAATGCCTAGAGAAAAGGGTCTCCAAAATATATAAGATATTAAAGCAAGAGGTAGACTCCGAGTTTCCAGCTTACTTGGGGAAATGGGAGGAAGAGATTGGCCCATTGAGAAACGAGGAGCACAGGGGTAAAATAATTAAAATGACCCACTCACTGGCAAGAGACGTCCAAACGATTGAAATGTCTTTTAAACTATTAGCAAGATGGTACCTGACCCCCCAAAGAATACAGAGGTTTAGAGAAGAAAATCAGACCTCCTGTTGGAGGGAATGTAAGGGACTAGGGACTTTCAAGCACATATGGTGGGACTGCCCGAAAATAACCCCTTTCTGGGAGAAAATAATAGGAAAGATATTCTTGGTGACTGGGGAAAGAATAGGGAATTCTCCATGGGAATGTCTATTCCATGACACTAAGAAAGGAATCACACAATATAAAGGTACGATGATTCCAGTTATGTTGAATGCAGCTAAATCTTTGATCCCATGTCATTGGAAGACCGTGCAAGTCCCAACAGTTACAGAATGGATCCGGAAAGTAGAATATATAAGGGTGATGGAGGAGTCTATACAGAGAATGGAGGGCACAAACCAAAATCACCCCAGCAAATGGCAACAATGGGACGCATTCCTGAAAAAGGAGTATCATGTAAGGGTGGAAGGGAATGGAGATGGAGAGGAATGAGGAGGAATGAGTAGGTTTAAGAAAAAGGTGCTGTGGAAGTTTAAGAGAGAGGAGAAGGGGAGAGAGAGAAAGGAGAGGGAAAAGAATACTTTTTTTTTTTTTTTTTTTTTTTTTTGGGCGGCTTTTGTGTTTGGGCGGGGGGAGGAGGGGGGAGGGTGGGTAAAGGTATAGATATATAAGTACAGTCAGTAATTATTTGTATAGTGGATAAGAGGAATTTGTATCACTGGTTTATAATGAAAATAAAGAGTATATAAAAAAAAAACATTTGCATAATAGGTTTGGGTCTTTGGTTGTCTCCACAATGAGAATGATGTAGATGATTATGTGGATTTAGAAATGTACTCATGGAGACTTTAGACCCGATTAAGCTTTGTAGCCCCACAGTACTTTTGCATTTGGGGGCTCAAACAAATCATTCAATAATGTAAAAGAGAGCCAAATGAGTGGGATGTATGTGTGTATGAGTAACATCCCAAATCCCTGCTATGTCAAGCTATTGTAAAATACACATTTAATGATGTTCCTTCAGCCAAAGCTGGAATTAGAAAGCATGGATTTTCTATAATTCAACTACACTTTTTTTATATAATTGGAAATTATATAATTAGACTGTTCCAGCAAATTATGTAAGCCAACCTATGTAAAGTTAATTATAAAGAAAAGGAAGGAGAAAAAAAAATACGGTAGAATACAAAAAACATTTTATTTCTTTAATATGAGCCTGTAATTCCTTGTGGGTACTTACTGTATGTACTGTTAAATGGTTACAAGAGAATTTTACACAGTGTGGTTGTCCTTTTTTTGCCACCAGCAGTATGTAAGCCAGTAATAGGAGTAATCTGCCAACAAGGCCCTTTCGCAACCAATAGACCCTTCAAGTGATGCTATAAGGCAGGTAAACCACTAGAGAAAGAGCAGTTGTATTTGCATAACAAAGTTTTATGGTATTTTTTTTTTTTTTATCATATGTATATAAAGTCAGCATATTCCATATATCTTCACAGATATCATGTTTGCAATTCAAAACAGTCCCTGCTATAGTATAGCATACAGTATAATAGTGAAAAGGTTTGCCTGAGCCCTTACGTGCACCTGCTGATTCACATCATTCAGGTATTTTGGCACAAATCACTAATTCGTTTTGGCATTCAAACCTGCTCTTATGGACCCTTTGCGGATCCACTCCCTTTCTGCAGAGCATGCAGTACACCCCTAATACCTATGAAGTTTCCCAGGGTGTACCCTGTTCATCCCCGTTAAATTCTGTTCACAACACTAATAGGCAGAAAAAAATCAAAATGTATTTTAGTAATGCAGAATGAAATCTGTGAGTAACCAATTTGTGGGAGAACACAAATTAGTGGTGTCTCTATGCTTGATTTCCCTGTCCTACTACTTAGGCATGGGGGTCACACTTCCTTCTTAGTGGAAGAAGCATTCTAAATGTGGGTGAAGCTATAGCTATAAACACTTTCCATTTTAAAGTACATTTAAACCCTAACAATTAGTTTTTTCCATTTTCTCCCTTATGGCATGTTAAATATACCATTGAAATAATTTTGGTACATTTTGGATAGGTGCAAAAAAAAGATAAATGTTAATTCTGACAGAAATCTTGGGTACTATATTGTCTTCCTAGCTTCCTGTAATCTCTGCCTGTGTAGCACTCTTTGCTATTTACATTTCTCCTGGCTATCCTGTGTACTATAAAAACAGCCCCTCCTATGTTCCAACCAGGAGAAGAGTGGGTGCTCTTTAGTCCTGTCCTAAGATGACAATTCTGCTTCAATGCATGAGTGTTGTCAACATAGTCACTTTTGTAAAGTCTATATAAATCTAATAGTCAACCTAAAACTCCCCTCTTCACAGGATAACAATACTGTTGTCCAAGGGTGGCTACGCTGCTCCTCCATAGATGCAGTGGATAAGTAAGCGTAGACACCATATGTCGAGAACTGTGTTACTGGTTCAATCACCAGGTAATAATATAGGTAAAAAGCCAGTGAAAGTAAACTAATGCAGTCACCATATATAAGGAGTCTTAAACTGAAATAAATTACATGTTTGTTCTGGGGTTTAGATATGCTTTAAGGTCCACTGGAGCAGGAATTAATATGAATGACTCACTCCACTCCATAAACTGCTGCAAAATATTTGTATGCTATTGTTAATATAATGGTGTTATTACATACTTATCTTCAATCCAACACTGAAGAATTTTAGATGGTGCAGTAAGATTACAATAATGGTGCAATGTGCCCTTAATGGGATAAAAATATGTATATATGCTTTTTTATTTATCCTTTAATATAAAGTCCATGGCTTCATAGCATGATATTGAATTACATCTGGATTACAAACTCTATTAACCCTCCTGATACTGAGCTTTGTGGATTTTCATGGTGGCTGACAGTATAATAAGATTTTTGCTCTGAGTGGATTAAAACATAATATCTGTAATTATGCACACTTATGGAAAGCTAAGGGTGATCTGTCTATGTGGATTTCTCAAGGAGCTTCTATTTATCTATATAACATGGCAGGGGGTATGAACTCTGCAGAAGGTGCCCAGTTAATCTCTGTTACTGTTCTTACCCTGAAGAAATACATGCATTGAAGAAAGAAAAGTCAGATATATAGGTCAACAAACATTTCCTAACCTTCGCGTGCAAGATGTATCCACTGGTTCTGTTAGAAAAAATAAGCAAAATGCCATTGTAATGTACATTACTCCCTGAAGCCTTTCAAATCTTTCTTTTCTCTGAAAATATCTTAAAGTGATTCAAGGCGGCCAATGTTTTAAAAGAACACTTTGGGAAGTTTAACGTTTTGAACTGTGCCATTATATGAGTAGGGAAAATGATACTGGAATTTTTCTCAGTTTTTTTAACAGGTACATTTTTATTTGGTTTCCAGATATACACACATATAAAAATACACTATAAAGCCTGTTATAGTCCTATAACACATTTCTAAAAGTAGACATCATTTGTACATTATCTTAAATCTGAACTCCAGACAAACAGCTAAATACATATATTAGAACTTGTTTGCTTGCCAAGGGATTTGTATTTTTCTGTCCATCTACTTCTGAGATGGTAGGAGACCTGATTCTCTGCTGCAGCTACGTAACACGTGTGTGAAGTTTAAAATAATTGTCAGGGTGTTTTTGCCATCTGTGTCTTAGAGAGATTTCCCTTTACTTCCTGTCCTGTAGACTTAACAGGAAGTGGAAGGATATCTTTCAAATTAGATAGTTGTCATGGGAATAAGTAACTTCATTCGATGATATTCCCTTTATTCCTGTTCTGGTGGCAACTCAAAATGTTGGATTTACCCTCAATTTCATTCCCAATGACATTGGAGATTGGGATAACCCAAACGGACTTGGGTTTTAACATTTCATCACGCTATCCAGATCTAAAAATGTTTTTTTATTAAATATGTTACCTTAAATACACCTGAAAATGCCATGTTATGCTTTCCTTGAACATTCCCCATCACTGCACAAAGTACTTTCAAATCACTGCTCCTTGAGGTTTTCACAAGCACTTGACATGCTTTCTGATTTTCCAGATAGTATGCACAAGCTAGTCTGACAATTTTGCTTAATTTTTCCATGCAGTTAAAGCCTGGCACACAAGGGTTGAATATTGGTCGGTATCAGCCGGTTCAACGGAAACTGTCAAACATTTGGCCCATGTGTGCAGCAAACTGTCCAACAGAAGCTGGCCAAACGTCCGGCTTCTGTTGAGGGGGTTTGCTGGAAAAACAGCAGCTGATTGGCATCCAATCAGCACTTGTAGCCAGGGGGGGTACAGGCAGGGGGGTACAGGCAGCACTCAAGTAAGGGGCCAGGGCCCACTCCCCACACAGCAACACATGAAATAAATCGATCACCTGTGCCACCGCTTGCCTGCATGGCGCCCAGCCACTATATAGCCTCCTTTCACTAGCATTTCATTAGGAGTGGAGAGAAGCTTTACATGAAGCCCGAGACTCCCCCCCCCCCAGCAGGTGATCGCGGCCAGCACTCGTTCCTCTTTCTTCCCTGCTGAGGCGAGGTGGCCACTGCTACGTTGCTTTACAATGTGATTGTCTGGGGCATGGGCAGGGGGTGTGGTCAGCTCATCAGCATCTATCTGCATGCACCCAGCCCTATCAGGTGCATGCAGATAAATACCAGAGAGCAGCCTTAAGGGTAAGTCACAAAAGTTTAGTGTGTGCTGCTATGCCCAATATGCTGCCTGTATATTTAGAATTTATTTAATATCCTTCTCCTTGGATGGGACACCTGAGGGCCAAGCCTGACAAGCTGGCATCAGTGGCATGATGGAGTTGCAGTGTGGAAAATTTATGAGAATGGCTCTAGGTGGAGAGCCCCTATTTACTATGTAGCTTTCATCCCCACCCAGAGACATTCGCATCAATTTTCCACAATGCAACTCCATCATCTTCATCCCAACCCATCATCATCCATCTCCCACCAGAATGCATCCCCATCCTCGCCCAGCACCATCCATCCATCCCTCTCTACAATGCATCCCCGCCCAGCACCATCCATTCATCCATCCCTCTCCACAATGCATCCCCATCCCCGCCCAGCACCATCCACCCATCCGTCCCTCTCCACAATGCATCCCCATCCTCGCCCAGTATCATCCATCTATCCAACCCTCTCCACAATGCATTCCCATCCTCACCCAGCACCATCCATCCCTCTCCACAATGCATCCCCATCCTTACCCAGCACCATCCATCCATCCATCCCTCTCCACAATGCATCCCAATCCATCGCTCTCCACAATGCATACATTGTGGAGAGAGATGGATGGATGGTGCTGGGCATGGATGGGGATACATTGTGGAGAGGGATGGATGATGCTGGGCATGGATGCGGGCTCGGTGGGATGACCAGTGGGTGGATTTAATGGGACAGCCAGTGGGCGGGCCCTATGGAATGTTGGTGGTCAGACGGGGGGCCCAGGCCTAAATGTGTGTAACATTTCTGATGGCTGCCCTGCTTGTAGCCAATGGCTGTGAGTGCTGACTGTTGTGTTCTGGTAGGTGGGGCTAACATTGCATAGTTAGTACAGCGAGCTCCTCGCAAGCTCCTCAATTTTGTTTCATTCAGCCCGCTGGGCTTAACAAAGAAAAACGGTCAGTGTGTACCGGGCTTAAGTCAGCGTTGTCAACCAACAGAAAGAAAGATTTGTGTATAACTGCTAATTCTGGATGTGAGCTTTGGCTCTAACAGAGGCAAAGCTATTTTTCTTTATTCAATGAAGAGTGCTAATTTGTAATTGAAATGATTCCTAGAACAAATCAGTAATTATTTTGTAGTGGTCTGATTCAGCAGTGTAAATTTTCTTTGGTTGCTATGGGTCACTGCTAAAATAAACCCTTTTTTGGGTAAAACAATCTAAACTCGCAAGCTAAATGGAAAGCATATACCCTTTTTTGCATGCATATACCTTTTTAATGTTCTCTCCAATGCTCCATGGCCTCTGAAAAAAAGGAACATTCAAATATTGCCTTTGAGAAACGCTGATGACTGGTCTGTCCTTCCCACCTTTAAAGCATTACTACTTGTCATAACATATGATGGACCAGTAATTTGTATGTAGGCATACATAATTTAGGATGGCCCAGCCTTGACTTCCCGAAGTCAATGTTTGGATAAAATGTGCACAAAATTTGCACAAAGTTGGCATGATGTTTGAATAAGACCATGTTTTAGAGTTCAGAAAAGGTACTTCTATCTACTTTTTCATGTATATTAGTTAGGTTAAAAAAGGATACAAATCTATCAAGTTTAACCCCAAAAAAAAACAATTGGCTAACTGTCTGTATTAACATTTGACAGTGTTGTTTCTTATGATTATTAGTAGCCATCTTCTGAGTCACTTAGAACCATCTTTTGTGGGAGACATTTCCTTATTTTCATAGCTCTTACAGTATTCATAGGATAAACCTCTTTCCTTTCAGGCGTAAAGAGTGCCCTTTAGGGCACTTAAAGATTTTAGGGACAATTTGTGTATTTATACAAGATGATCTTATTCCCCACTTAAGATTTGAGTGGGTGGGTGGCCATTCTTACTATGTTTTCAAATGCATTAAACTTACATTTTAAATGATATTTAGATATTTATTAATATCTTCATAGGTCCTTCTCACTTTTTCTGATCTGATTTTGACTTCTAAGCCTCATGAAACTGTTTTATACAATGTATTTGTATAAGGAGAAAAGTGGTTTTGACATGGACAAATGCCTGTGTGCACAAGTCTTTAGTCACTTTTTTTCAAGGGTGAATGCCTTGAGTTCATTCAGTTTTTCTTTAATAGAGATAGATAGATCCATGCCTTTTTTAAGCAAAGTTGAGAGTGCAAGTCAGGTGCGATAATAGAAGGCAGAGGTCTAGGACAGGTTATAAGGGAAAGTCTGGTTGGTGAGATAAATGTATAAGTCAAATTACAAGTTGCAGGAACAGCTGAAGTCGAGGGATGAGCGGAACACCCCTCCCCCCCCCCCCCCCCGGGTTCGGTTCATATTGGAACATCAGAACATGTGAACAGGCAAAAAATTCTATGGGACACGAATGTGAAAAATCAAAAGTGCTAATTTTAAAGGTTTATATGCAAGTTATTGCCATAAAAAGTGTTTGGGAACCCGGGTTCTGTCCTAGGGGACATGTATTAATGCAAAAAAAAAGTTTTAAAAGCAGAGTTTTTCTGGAAGCAGTGATTTTAATAATGCTTAAAGTGAAACAATAAAAATAAAATATTCCTTTAAATATTGTGCCTGTGAGGTGTCCTTAGTATGGCTGTAAAGTAGCGCATCTTTCCCATGTTTATAACAGTGCCACAGCAAAATTACTCTTTCTAAAGGAAAGAATGCAATTTAAAACTGCTTGCGGCTGTAATGTATTGTTGGAGCTTGGCAATACAGGTAAAAATACCAAAAATACCAAAAAAATGGAGTGGATGTCCCCCCCAAAATCCATACCAGGCACTTCAGGTCTGGTATGGATGTTAAGGGGAACTCCGCACCTACATTTTTAAGCAGGCACTGTATACTATGAACAGTGGTTAATATACTATACGGCCTGCCCTATATGCTACCAGAACACTGCAAGCCCTCAAAGCTACTCATGTTGGGTGCAGGAACGGGCCCTGCTGTAAAATATTATATCAAGAATTAAAATTATATGCCCCTGTTAAACAGGGGCAGAAAAAATGGGCCTTTGGTTTTGGTGGTGCCAGAACACTGTAAGCCCTCACAGTTATTCTTGTTGGGCACAGGAAAGGGCCCTGCGCTGAAATATTACATCAAAAATTGTAATTACATGCCCCTGTTAAACAGGGGCAGAAAAATTGGGCTTTGGGTGGTGGTGGTGGTGGTACTACAACACTGTAACCCCTCACGGATACTAGTGTTGGATGCAGGAACGGGCCCTGCTGTGAAATATTAGCTCAAAAATTGTAATTACATGCCCCTGTTAAATGAGGGCAGAAAAATTGGACCTTGGGTGGTGGTGCCCTAAACCAAACATATTGTTGGAAGCTAGCATCATCAAGATTAAGGAGGAATAGCATAGTCAGCATAGGCAGTCTTCAAGGGTTCCCACATCCATAGCAAATTCAATTAGTTACATCAGCATCAGGTGCTTGATAGCTGCTGATCCAAGACTAATTCATTTTTATAAATATGAGCCTATCAACGGAGTCTGTGGACAGTCGTGCTCTATGATCCATTACAAACCCTCCAACAGCACTGAATGTGCATTCAGAAAGCATGCTGGATGCAGGACAGGCCAGTAGCTCAATTGCATATTGAGCAAGTTCTAGCCAGTGGTCCATCCTCAAGACCCAGTAACCCAGTGGATGCTCTGTTGGAAATGTCTCCAAGTCTGCTCTTGCCCCTAGATATTCCTACATCATGTAATGCAGCCTGTTGGCAATTGACGGAGGATGAACTGCTGAACAGGCTATCCCACAACTGGTGTCTGTGTACACATACTGACCGCGCTTCTTTAAATAATTCATCTGGCAACACTGCTGGCATTTCCCCATACTGGCCATTTGAAACCAGTCTGCACTAAGATTGATTCAATTATCCAGACTAGATTTCTGGTTGATGCGTCATCACTATGCAGTCTGTGCATCTATTGGTCAGCAGGTGCATTGATTGCACCTTCCTTTCAACTCTTTATTTACTCACCACTAATGGCAAACAAATTTTTAGACCTGTGGGACTCTGATGCAATTGTTATGATCTGCTGCTGCGCCAATTCCTGATGAAGCTTGAGCTACGAGCGAAACATGTTGAATAATCGCAGTGTAGCATCTATGTTTTTATGCACCAAAGTGGGGTAACTCTGGAGATGTTCTACACCCAATCCAGCCTCACTAGTGGATTTTATGATTGTATAATTTAGTTTTGTACATCTTTGATGGATGTTGGTTAAATAAAAACATTTTTAGCAATTATCAGTTGATTGCATATCTTGTTGATCTGATACCGTTAAAAATCTTTGGCCCCCTCTTTTTCCTCTTTACAGAATTTTGGGATCTGGTATTCTCCTTTTTTCAATCCTTTCTTCTTAATCTCTCACCTCTGAGCCTGCCCCTGCAGAGCTCACAGAATCTCTGCCCCAGTGTGGCTCCTGTCCCCTAGGCAGACCAGCTCAGTCACCACATGGCATCTTTTAGCCTGACTGCTTGCATAGCCCCTTGAACACTTACGGGACAGAGGCCATAGAGGAAGAAGAAGAGGGGGGTGGAGGAGAGAGCTGTGGCAGAATCACCACTACCATTTTGGAAGCATGGTGGCGGAACAAGCTCCAACAACACTGAACCCTGTCCTGCATTCTTCCCAGCTGCCAGCAGAGTTACCCAGTGCACCTTGAAGTAAAGGTAATGTCTCTGCCCATGCCTGCTGGACCATGAGTCAGCGTAATATGAACCTTACTGCTGACCGCCTTGTCCAACGAGGCCAAACATTAGCTTCCATATGCCGGTAGAGAGCTGGAATGGCCATCCATGAAAAGAAATGGCATTTTGGAACCTGCCACTGAGGTACAGCACATTCCACAAATTCATAAAAGGGGGCAGAGTCTACCAGCTGAAAAGGCAGCAGTTGCAGGGCTTGAATTTTGGCTAGCATTTAGGCGCTGAGCATGTGGATGACTGGGGCCAAATTTATTTTTACGGTTCAGCAACTGGGGTAGGGAAATTTGCCTAATAAAATCAATTGGTGGTGTAGTGCTAGTAGATTGGCTCCAAGTACTTGGGACACCTATTGCTATACCTTCATTCATCTCAGTGCAGGTTTTTAAGAGGACTGGAGGCATAATAGGGTTGGAGATCCCAGGTGAGGAGCAAGGAGAAATCTGCCTTTTTCTTTGATGTGGGTCTTTCACATACTGTTGCCAACGCACTGCATGGCAGGTCGTCATATGTCTGGTTAAGCATGTGTTGCCCAAGTGGCTGCTGTTTTGGCCACTCTTGATCCGCTTCAGACATAGGTTGCAAACAGCAATGGTACGATTAGCTGCACACATGTCAAAAAAGCCCACACCAAAGAACTTTTAAAAGTCAGTGGGTAGTCAGTAGTGCCTTGTACCTGCGGAGCTCTGCAGTGTGATGCAATAGGATGGCTGCCCTTAAGCTGCCCCCTAGAGGACATCCTGCCTCTTGGAGTTTTGCCTCCTCCTCCTCCTCTCTGGCACCCAAGTACAGTCAGTGACCTCAACTTCCCATCCCTCCTCATCACTGGAGCAAACTTAGCAATATGCTGCAGCTGGGGGAACATTTAATCAAAACTGTATCCACGTTATGTAGTGTAATTTGTCAGTGCATCGTGGGCAAGCCCGTTCATATATAATGAGCTGCCCACATCCAATATGGCGATGTGATCTTCATGTCCGGGACTCAGACCGAGGTGTGAGGGTATTTATGGTGGTGAGTCAGCATGCTGCACGTTCCCCATTGAGAATGTCATATGTGACGAAAAGTATATATGAGGAGGTAACATGCTGACATCACCACGCCATCTCATTGATAAGGACAGGAGCTTGAATTGGAGACGGCTGGCTTCATTTTTTCTATGTCATTTTAAGACGCTTAAATGTAAGTGTAACATTTTTTATTTAATTATTAAATCGGGTTGTAGACAGTATCTTACTATGGTCCACCTTATCTTTTTTTGGGCTGATTATTGCTGTACTACCTATGGAGTTACGGATTATATGGTATTTTGCCTGAGAACCTATCATCTCATATTATCCCAGGATCTCCTGCTGAGTAAAAGGCTATATGCTTATTCCTGCGGGTTATCTGGTAAGCGTGTTCTCCGTAAGGTGGTGGTTAGGGATGAGCCGAACACCCCCCGGTTCGGTTCGCACCAGAACTTTTGAACGGACCCCAAATTCGTACGAACGTTAGAACCCCATTGAAGTCTATGGGACTCGAACGTTCGAAATTAAAAGTGCTAATTTTAACGGCTAATATGCAAGATACTGTCCTAAAAAGGGTTTGGGGACCTGGCTCCTGCCCCAGGGGACATGGGTCAATGCCTAAAATGTTTTTAAAAATGGCCGTTTTGGCGGGAGCACTGATTTTAATGACGATTAAAGTGAAAAAAAAAAGTGCAATATACCTTTAAATATGGTGCCTGGGGGGTGTCTGTAGGATGCCTGTGAAGTGCCACGTGTTTCCCGTGTTTAGAACAGTCCCTGCACAAAATGACATTAAACGGAAATATCACCATTTAAAACTGCTTGCGGTTTTAATGTTATATCTGGTTCCTGCAATATGATTGAAAATCATTGAGAAAAATGGCATGGGTAGCCCTCCCTGCCCATTACCAGCCTATTTGGGTCTTGTACGCATATTAAGGGGAACCCTGTACCCATATTTAAAAAAAGGAAATGCGTGTGGCCCCCAGGCCCTATATACTCAGAACAGCAGTATACAGGCGGTGCAAAAAAGACAGGGACTGTGTAGGTTTGTTGTGTTAAGTTGAATCTGTTTGTAATTTTTAACTGGTACATTTTTAAAGTGTAGCTCCAGTCAAAAAAACATTTTTTAAGCTTTTGGAAAACATAGGGAAGGGTTATCACCCCTGTATAATTTGTTTTGTCGTCCATCTTTTTTCATCTCACTTGCTGTTGTCTCCTTCCGTTTGCAAGTAGGAGATGTTTGTAAGTTGGATGTTTGAAAGTAGGGGCCTGCCCTATATGCTCTGCAGAAATGGCGGAACAAGGTGTTGGTTTTGCCACAACATTGTAAGCCCTCAAAGTGACTCTTGGTGGGCGCTGGATTATATAAAGAATTGTAATTACATGCCATTGTTGAACAGTGGTAGAACAATTGACCTTTGGTGGTTGTGGTGCTGGTGCCACAACACTATAAGTCCTCACCGTTACTCTGGGTGGGCACAGGAAGGGGCCCTCCTGTGAAATATTATATCAAGAATTGTAATTACATGTCCCTGTTAAACAGGGGCAGAAAAATTTGGCCTTAGGCACTGGTGCTGGTGCCACCACACTGCAACCTCTGCCATATACTCTAGTTTTATTGCAGGAATTAGCCCTGCTGCAAAGCATTGCATCAAAAATTGTAATTAAACGCCCCTGTTAAACAGGGGCAGAAAAATTGGGCCTTAGGCACTGGTGCTGGTGCCACCACACTGCAACCTCTGCCATATACTCTAGTTTTATTGCAGGAATTAGCCCTGCTGCAAAGCATTGCATCAAAAATTGTAATTAAACGCCCCTGTTAAACAGGGGCAGAAAAATTGGGCCTTAGGCACTGGTGCTGGTGCCACCACACTGCAACCTCTCCCATATACTCTTGTTTGATTGCAGGAATTAGCCCTGCTGCAAAGCATTGCATCAAAAATTGTAATTAAACGCCCCTGTTAAACAGGGGCAGAAAAATTGGGCCTTAGGCACTGGTGCTGGTGCCACCACACTGCAACCTCTGCCATATACTCTAGTTTTATTGCAGGAATTAGCCCTGCTGCAAAGCATTGCATCAAAAATTGTAATTAAACGCCCCTGTTAAACAGGGGCAGAAAAATTGGGCCTTAGGCACTGGTGCTGGTGCCACCACACTGCAACCTCTCCCATATACTCTTGTTTGATTGCAGGAATTAGCCCTGCTGCAAAGCATTGCATCAAAAATTGTAATTAAACGCCCCTGTTAAACAGGGGCATAAAAATTGGGCCTTAGGCACTGGTGCTGGTGCCACCACACTGCAACCTCTCCCATATACTCTTGTTTGATTGCAGGAATTAGCCCTGCTGCAAAGCATTGCATCAAAAATTGTACTTAAACGCCCCTGTTAAACAGGGGCAGAAAAATTGGGCTGATGGCATCACCCAGAACCAGAAATGTTCTTCCAACATATCAGCGGAGGAGGAAGAGGATAGACAATCAACATAACAGGACAGTCACTCAGCATCAGCATAGGCAGTCTTGAAGGGATGTGATATTTAAAAACAGATTATTCTGTTACATCAGCTTCAGGTGCTTGGTAGCTGTGGGTGATCCAAGACTGATTCATCTTGATGAAGGTCAGTCGATCAACTGATTCGGTGGACAGGCGCACCCTGTGATCGGTAACAAAGCCACCAGCAGCACTGAAGGTGCGTTCCGAAAGAACGCTGGATGCAGGACAGGCCAGTAGCTCAATTGCATACTGTGCAAGCTCTGGCCAGTGATCCATCCTCAAGACCCAGTAAGCCAGAGGATTTTCGGTGGGAAAGGTGTCCAAGTCTGACCTTGCCCCTAGGTATTCCTGCACCATGTAAATCAGACGCTGGCAATGGGTGCTGGAACCGATCATACCTTGGGGCTGCGGACTAAAAAATTGTCTGAAAGCATCAGTCAGACGGCCACCTTCTCCACCGCTCCTTCTGACCGATGCCTCAGCAACATGTTGTCCAGGACCAGGAGTTTGTAACTTCCCAGTCTCTGGGAACGCGTTGCACAGACCTTTCTGCAAGGCCTCCCGGAGATGTCTCATCCTCTGCTCCCTCTGCGATGGCAAGATAAGGTCGGCAACCTTACCCTTGTACCGTGGATCAAAGAGAGTGGCCAGCCAGTAATGGTCCCTCTCCTTGATCCGAAGAATACGAGGATCCTTCCGCAGGCTTTGCAGGATCAGGGAGGCCATGCAGCGTAGGTTAGCTGAGGCATTCGGTCCGGAGTCCTCTGGGTCACTAAGGACAACATGATCCGCAGCTACCTCCTACCAGCCACGTACAAGTCCACGTGTTTCTTGGGACTGTAAATCATCCCTACAAGACTGCTGCTGCTGATGCTGATGCTGAGTGCCAGCCTCCACCTCCATGCTGACACAATCATCCTCCTCCTCCTCTTCCTCCTCCTCATCCTCTTCCTGTGTGATGGGTGGCACAGCAGGAACACTGTCTGGATAAAGGGGGCCTTGAGAGGCAAGGAAGTCCTCCTCTTCCTGCCTCTGTTCTGCCTCAAGTGCCCTGTCCATTATTCCATGCAGCGTATGCTCCAAGAGGTGGACAAGAGGTACAGTGTCACTGATGCATGCACTGTCACTGCTCACCATCCTTGTGGCCTCCTCAAACGGTGACAGGACAGTGCATGCATCCCTGATCATGCCCCACTGGTGTGGTGAGAAAAAACCGAGCTCCCCTGACCCTGTCCTGGTGCCGTAGTCGCACAGGTACTCATTGATGGCCCTCTGCTGCGTGTGCAGCCGCTGCAGCATGGCCAATGTTGAGTTCCATCTGGTGGGCATGTCACATATAAGGCGGTTCTTGGGCAGGTTCAACTCCTTTTGGAGCTCAGCCAGCCGAGCACAGGCATTAAATGATCGGCGGAAATGCACACAGACTTTCCTGGCCTGCTTCAGGACATCCTGTAAGCCGGGGTACCTGCCCAAGAACCGCTGCACCACCAGGTTAAGGACGTGAGCTACACAGGGCACATGGGTCAGTTGTCCCTGTCGGAGGGCGGAGAGGAGGTTGGTGCCATTGTCGCAAACCACCATTCCTTGCTTAAGCTGGCGTGGCGTCAACCACCTCTCGGCCTGCCCCTGCAGAGCTGACAAAACATCTGCCCCAGTGTGGCTCCTGTCCCCCAAACAAACCAGCGCAAGCACGGCATGTCATCGTTTTGCCTGCGTACTTGCGTATCCCCTGGAACGCCTACGGAGCACCGCTGGTTCTGAGGACAGAGCACTGGAAGAGGCCATGGAGGAAGAAGAAGAGGAGGGGGTGGAGGAGAGAGGTGTGTCACAATTAATAGTAGCATTTTGGAGGCGTGGTGGCGGAACAACCTCCAAAACTACTGCACCTTGTCCTGCATCCTTCCCAGCTGCCAGAAGAGTGACCCAATGGGCCGTGAAAGACAGGTAACGTCCCTGTCCATGCCTGCTGGACCATGAGTCAGCGGTAATATGCACCTTACCGCTGACCGCCCTGTCCAGCGAGGCAAGGACATTGCCTTCCACATGCCGGTAGAGAGCCGGAATCGCCTTCCGTGAGAAAAAGTGGTGTTTGGGGACCTGCCACTGAGGAACCGCACATTGTACAAACTCACGGAAGGGGGCCGAGTCTACCAACTGAAAAGGCAGCAGTTGAAGTGCTAGCAATTTAGCCAAGCTAGCATTCAACCGCTGGGCATGTGGATGGCTGGGAGTGAACTTCTTTCGCCGGTCCAGCAGCTGGGGCAGGGACATTTGCCTGCTATAATCGGACATGGGTGTACCGCTAGCAGAGTTCCCGGAAGCACTTGGCTGTGACACACCTAATTCTACACCTTCATTCCTCTCAGAGCAGGTTTCAGAGAGGACTGAAGGTCTAGTGGGGTTGGAGATGCCAGCTGATGAGGAGCAAGGAGAGGTCTGCTTTGTTCTTTGGTGTGGGTCTTTGAGGTACGCTTGCCAACGAGCTGCATGGCAGGTCAACATATGTCTGGTCAAGCATGTGGTGCCCAAGCGGCTGATGTTTTGGCCACGTGAGATACGCTTGAGACATATGTTGCAAATAGCAGCGGTGCGATCTGATGCACTCGTCTCAAAAAAGGCCCACACCAAAGAACTTTTAGAATAACGCGCAGAGGCAGCGCTCTGCACAGGCCGAGCTCTGCGGTGTGATTCAGTCGGTGTGCTGCCCCTAAGCTGGCCCCTGGAGGGCATCCTGCCTCGTTGGACATGTGCCTCCTCCTCCTCCTCCTCCTCCTCCTCTCTCCTTCCAGGCACCCACGTGGAGTCAGTGCCCTCATCATCCCCTCCCTCTTCATCGCTGTAGCAAACCTGGCAGTATGCTGCAGCTTGTGGAACATGACTGCCAGATTGCTGTCCTTCTTGAGCATCCCCTCTCTCTGCGCTCACGCTACTGCCTTCCTCTAGCTGAGTGTCATCATCAGAGCCCACAAAACACTGGGTATCCTCCTGGAGCATGTACCCAACACTGTGCTCAAAGAGTTCAGGAGACTCCTCAGGAGGACGTGGTGGGTCTAGGGAAGGAGTCACTGATGATGACATTGAGAGGAGGGAAGACGATGCGTTGGCAGCTGCTTTGCTAGTACCCTGAGACTGGGTGAGAGACAAGTCGTTGGCATGTTGCGGTTCAACATGTCCAGCTGCCGAAAAGAAGGACAAGCGTGTCCCATGGCCACGTGCTGATGACAATGCACCGCGTCCACGACCAGCACTGTTGTCTCTAGACACAGAGCCTGCTTGCCCTCTTTTATCGGCTCGCGCCGGTCTGCCTCTCCTTGCTGGCCTTCCAGACATGGTAATGGCCTGAAGGGAGTTGGGTAAAAAAGCAGTTGGGTAGTGTATATTGTGCTAGAGGCACACAACACCCACTAACTCCTGCAGATGCCTTTATTATAGAACACCAGAGATAAAGGGGTATATACAGATGTATACTGTGCTGTGCTGGAGGCACACACAACTTCCAATAACTCCTGCAGATGGCAAGTGGTCTCAAATAGAGAAGAGCTATGTAGGTGGATATAGCGGTATGTACTGGGTACAGAGCACGCAGACAGCACGCACTATCTCCTAACACTACTGACTGCAAGCTCTATTATAAAAGATAGATCACTAGCTATATAAGTGAGGTGAATATAGCGGTGTATACTGCGGTCAGGGCACGCAGACAACAACCACTACACAACAGCAAGATCGTAAATCGTCCGAAAACGATCGGTGTGTACTGTGTTGAAGGTACACAGAACACCCACTAACTCCTGCAGATGCCTTTATTATAGAACACCAGAGATAAAGGGGTATATACAGATGTATACTGTGCTGTGCTGGAAGCACACACAACTTCCAATAACTCCTGCAGATGGCAAGTGGGCTCAAATAGAGAACAGCTATGTAGGTGGATATAGCGGTATGTACTGGGTACAGAGCACGCAGACAGCACGCACTATCTCCTAACACTACTGACTGCAAGCTCTATTATAAAAGATAGATCACTAGCTATATAGGTGAGGTGAATATAGCGGTGTATACTGCGGTCAGGGCACGCAGACAATAACCACTACACAACAGCAAGATCGAAAATCGTCCGAAAACGATCGGTGTGTACTGTGTTGAAGGTACACAGAACACCCACTGCTTCAGACGCCAACACGCTACACATTGGCCACAGGCATCCTGCCTGTGGCCAATCATGGCTCTCCTCGCTGCTGGCGCTGCGATTGGCCAAGCATGCGGGGTCACAGTGCATGCTTGGCCAATCATGAGCCAGCAATGCACTGCGCCATCGCAGTGCATTGTGGGCCGTGAGCGCCACACGAATTTGGTGCGAACGGACCAAAATGTTCGGACTTCACCGAACGGACGAACAGCCGATGTTCGAGTCGAACATATGTTCGACTCGAACACGAAGCTCATCCCTAGTGGCGGTTCACTCGTCTGTGTTAAATATCACTGTGGTGTTCCATATACAATACAGTATCACGCTATGGTCTATATTATTTCTTCCTTTATGGGCTGATTGCCAAATCATCTTCCACAGAGCCACGGATTTCTTGGTATCTAATTGAGGGTCATATCAACGTATATGCACAATCCTGATCGCGGAAAGCTAAGGCTTGGGCTGGGTTAAAGCCATCTGCCCAAATTTTCTATGAGGTGGTGGGACACTTATCTGTGATTACACCAGTGTGGTGTCTTTCTTTTAAGTTTTTCAGCAACATACAAGTATTGGAACTGTTATGCCCTGTGATTGGATATATGGACTGTAATTAGCGCAATTATTCTCCTCTCCATGGGGGAACATGACTGCCAGTTTTTGGTCCTTCTTGGGCACCCCCTCTCTCTAGGCTCACATTACTCCCTTCCTCAACCTGAAACCAATGGTCTGTGAGTGTCTGCCTCTAATTAGTGGCCTTCTGGGCATGATGTATTTTGTGTGTACTGTGTATACCACCAGAAGTGTAGTAGAAAACGTACACACTGTATTAGATACTGTGTACACCACCTGCACTGTATTATATACTGTACACACTGTATTAGATACTGTGTACACCGCCTGCACTGTATTGGAAACTATACTAAGGCTGCACTGTATTGTATACTGTGTACACCACCAGAAGTGTAGTAGAAAACGTACACACTGTATTAGATACTGTGTACACCACCTGCACTGTATTATATACTGTACACACTGTATTAGATACTGTGTACACCGCCTGCACTGTATTGAAAACTATACTAAGGCTGCACTGTATTATATACTGTGTACACCACCAGAAGTGTAGTAGAAACTGTACACCACTAAATGCACTGTAGATATAGGCTACACTGGATGTATAAATAAATATATATATATATATATATATATAGATACACACACACACACTAGACTGTATATACAGTATATATTTATACACCACCTGAAGTGTATTAGAAACAATACACCACCAAATGCACTGTAGAGATAGGCTACACTGGATGCAGAATATATATATATATATATATATATATATATATATATATATATATATATATATAGCTATCTCTCTGTCCACACCAACAACACTACACATGGCCACCATATAAGCAGTCTTACAGTATATAGTGTGGGGCATGGACTTATTCGATCTCGCAGTGCATTATGGGGCTTTCCA
Organism: Lithobates pipiens; assembly: GCF_037356315.1. Classification (NCBI taxonomy): domain Eukaryota; kingdom Metazoa; phylum Chordata; class Amphibia; order Anura; family Ranidae; genus Lithobates; species Lithobates pipiens. The sequence continues at coordinate 156,234,982 of NW_027507784.1, forward strand.
TGGCATTTTCCCGCAAACGCCCCATAATGTTCGCTGTTCCGTAAAATGGGGTGAATGCCCGATTTGCGAGTCAAACTTATGTTAGACCCAAACATCAAGCTCATTCTTACTGAAGACCAATCAGCAGCTCTTTCAAGGAATGCAGGGCTTGAAATAAACTGCTCGGTGCCAACACCAGTGCTAGGTTTTCATACTTGCACACATAGTAAGGCAAGCATGCCAGAAACCCTAAGCAGATTCACAGATTCACAAGCTGCAATATGTGCATTCAAATGTGCCAACACTGGTTTCCATGCCTGGTCATAGGTTTAACCTTTCTGATAATGCTGCTCTTAAGTCTGTGATCTACCGCAACACCCAGGTCCACCCATCTCCATCACTGAATTATCCAGTTTTACTTGCCCTAGATTTTATGATACATCCATAGTTTTAGTCCGTGAACTTTGCATATAACATTGAACCTCCTTTTGCCACGAATTAGCAGAAATTTTACCCTGAAAGTAGATGCAGACTTTTTGTAAAAGAGCCTCTAAAATTTCCTTTTGCTTGTTCTAAATGTACAGTCTGTATCTACACTTGGCTAGTATTAAGGAACATAAATGTTACTTTTAATGGATTGCAATAATTGTCTTGCTCTCAGCCTTCTACTTATACTCATAATAAAATTATAAACAGATTCTGCAGTACTACAGACCATTGATTTCTCATTCTCATGTAATTGTATCATACCAGTCTTTAAATAAACTCTCATTAGTATTCATTAACTCAGCTATTATGGCCAGCCCAGTTTGTATATCTGTATTATCCAGCCTTTAGAGACTTAGAACAAAGAAATTAGAAAGTTACAGTTCACTTACATAGTTAAATCATAGATATTCACCCAAACCATACAAAACTTCACATTATCCCTTGGTACCAGCTGTGCATTAATGCATTTAACTTGGTAATGTTTAAAGCTGAACTTGGGCAAACATTTAAGAATGCAGATGAAATACATATAAGGGATATGTTTCTTTTTTTTTTACTTTCAATTTTTTTATTTTATTTATTCATGTCTATGATAACAAATAAAAAAAAAACGTAAATACAGAGCAATAGACAGTGTATTAACATAGTTTATTGATAGCATATGTTTAAAAGAGCAGTGTAATTTTTATATGCCAGCATCAGCTCATATTGTGCTTGTATATTCAGTCTAATGATAACCTTGAATAAGTTCAGAACATCAGGTGATTTCCACATACTAGCTATTGTTATTCTAGCTGCTATGAGTATATGAACTACTATTGTTCTAAACATTAGCGGGACGTAGGGGTGAGCCTGATGTTCGATTCAAACATAAGTTCAACTCGAACATTGGGTGTTCACCTGTTCACCGAATAGCGAACAATATGGGGCAAATTCGAAAGCCGCCGAACTCCCTTTAAAAGTCTATGGGAGAAATCAAAAGTGCTAATTTTTAAGGCTTATATGCATGGTATTGTCATAAATAGTGTTTGGGGACATGGGTCATGCCCCAGGGGACATGTATAAATGCAAAAAAATTTTTTTTGGGGAGCAGTGATTTTAATAATGCTTAAAGTGAAACAATAAAAGTGAAATATTCCTTTAAATTTTCTACCTGGGGGTGTCTATAGTATGCCTGTAAAGTGGCGCATGTTTCCTGTGTTTACACAAAATGACATTTCTAAAGGAAAAAAAGTCATTTAAAAGTACTCGTGGCTATAATGAATTGTCGGTCTCGGCAATACACACAAAAGTCATTGAAAAAAACAGCATGGGATTCCCCCACAGTCCATTACCAGGCCCTTTGGGTCAGGTATGAATATTAAGGGGAACCCTGCGGCAAAATAAAAAAAATGGCGTGGGGTGGTGCACGACCCTGCCTTCCGGGAGCTTCGAGAGTAGGATCGTGGGTCCTGCAGAATGGGGAGATGCTAATGTAAACAAGCATCTCTTCGTTTTTTTTTACCAAAAATATGTAGAAGAATATATATCGGCCTAAACTGAGGGAAAAAAATGTTTGTATATATTTTTTGGGGATATTTATTATAGCAAAAATTAAAAAATAATGTGTTTTTTCAAAATTGTCGCTCTAATTTTGTTTATAGTGCAAAAAATAAAAACCTGCAGAGGATATCAAATGCCACCAAAAGAAAGCTCTATTTGTGGGAAAAAAAGGACGTCAATTTTGTCTGGGAGCCACGTCGCGCGACCGCGCAATTGTCAGTTAAAACGACGCAGTGCCGAATCGCAAAATGTGCTCTGGTCTTTGGCCAGCAAAATGGTCCGGGGTTTAAGTGGCTAATATTCATGCCAGACCTGAAGGGCCTGGTATGGAATTTGGGAGGCATACTATAGACACTCACCAGGCACGAAATTTAAAGGAGTATTTCACTTTTATTGTTTCACTTTAAGCATTATTAAAATCACTGCTCCCAGAAAAATTCAATTAAGATTGGGCTCAGGTAGATAATAGGGGGGCTGGGGGAGCTGCATGCAGAAGGTTTGTTTACCTTAATGCATAGAAGGTATTAAGGTTCTAGGTTTTGAAGCACTTGTCCCCTGAGGCAGGACCCAGGTCCCCAAACACTTTTTATGACAATAACTTGCATATAAGCCTTTAAAATGAGCACTTTTGATTATTCATGTTCGTGTGTTTGCGTTTTCAAACAAATTTTTTGCTTGTTCACATGTTCAGCTGCAAACCGAACCGGGGGGGGGGGGTGTTCGGCTTATCCCTAGGGGGTAGATGTCTAGATTAATTCCCAGTAGGGCCATAGCAGGAGTAAGATCAGTGAAATTACCAGTGAGATCTGCTATAAATTTGGATATAGCTTTCCAGGAACTATGTCAATTTTTGCAACTCCATAGAGTGTGGTGTAGGTTTCCTATTTGTTCAGTACATTTCTAGCATAAGGGTGAAGAGGAGGGATACATTTTTGATAGTCTATATGGAGTCAGATACCATCAATTTAGTATTTTCTAGGAGTTATCTCAATGGTCTGTGCACGAGGAAGCCATTATAAATGTTAAGATTGCTTTCCTCCATTGCTCCCCTGAAAAATCTTGCAATAGATCATTTTCCCATTTAAGCATGTGGGGAATTTTGTACTCTGGAGGGTACTCAGAGAGGAGTTTATAAAATAGAGAAATTCCTCCTTTCCCCTGTTCTATATGGTTAGTTAGGTATTGCCAGATAACTTTAGGTTCCATTATATTATTATCAGGGATGAAGTACTTTAATCAAGAGTATCTTCCACTTTTTCCTGACACTACTCTCTTAAAACTTGAGGGTAAGTCTTTATACATATTATATCCTTGTATACTCCAGTCTCTTGTTGTAATGCGGATTCTACAGTAATCTAGTATTTTTACCGGTAATTGTAATATAAATTTTTTTCCCAACTTTTAGTTTTGGACAGGATGTGTTTCCATGCCTTTAGGGTGGCTTTAATGCTAATTAGATTGGGAATATTACTTTTTTTTAGTAAATAATTATCCAAAGATCATATCATGTCCTAAGGTTACTTTTTTTTCAATGTTTACCCATAATTTATCCTCCGAAGAGGAGAGTGAATACTTCACTTGGTCTAGTAAGGAGTCGTAGTAGTCATTTTTAACATCTGGTAGCCCCATTCCTCCTATCAACTTGGTGGAGGTCAGTATAGAAAATGTCACTGTAGGTTTTTTACTATTCCATATGAAGTTTTTAAGTTTTGAATTAATCTGCGTAAAGAATTTGTAAGCCCTTGTACACACGGTCGGAGATTCCGACAACCAAATCCGTCTGATTTTGTCCATCGGATTTTGTCAGAAACTGTTGCATACACACTGTCGGAAAATGTTGTCGGAAAATCCGACGTGATTACGTTATTTCGTTACGACGGGACTACGTTCACCCTAGTGGCCAATAGCTTTGGTGTAGGAATTAGATCTGAGCATGTGTGGCACTTTGTCTGATCATAATTCTCTACACATGATCGGAGTATGTCCGATCAGAGCATTTTGTCTGAGAATTTTACCAACAAGTTGGAAAACTTGGTCCGTCGGATACTCAGACGGAAACAGTCCGATGTAGACCACACACAGTCGGAATATCCAACAAAACGGTCCGATCGGACACCTTCCGTCGGAATCTCCGACCGTGTGTACAAGGGCTTAGGAATCACAATAGAGAGGGAACGAAAATAATACAGGATTTTAGGTAGAGTTACCATTTTAAATGCTGATATTTTTCCTACCCATGTGAGTTGTGTTTTCTGAAATATTTGTAGGTCTTTGTGAATTATTTCTAGTAGACCAGGAAAATTGGCCTCATATAATTTGGAAATAGGGTAGGTCAGTTTAATTCCTAAATAGGGTAAAGATGTTTCCTCCCAATTGAAACCGTATTTTCCACGCAGATTATTGGTAAGGTCAGTAGGAAGGTTCATAGGTAATACATGACACTTGTTTTGATTGATCTTATAGTAGGACACATTTCCATACCATTCTAATAATTTTAGTACAGCAAGTAATGAAGTATCATGCCGCGTACACACGATCGGAATTTTAGTCGGAAAAAGCTTTGATGGTTTTCCTGACGGAATTCCGACGGGATTTCGCTCAAGCTGTCTTGCATGCACACGGTCACACCAAATTCCAACCGTCAAGATCTTGGTGACTGTCACGTACCTGGTATAGGAGCCCAGAATGCAGGAAGCGGCCTCTCGTAAGCCTCTGGCTCGAGAATCCCTGGAGGTGGGAACAGGAGTTTTAGAGTTCAGAGGGCACAAGTGCCGAGCTGGTGAAGGACAGAACCGGACCTAGAGTAGTGGAGGAACCACCGAAGGGCTGGAAATGTAGACACCCGGTAGACTGGTCAGACAGCAGCAGGCACAGGCGGGCAGGCTGGAACGGTAGGTAGCAGACAACAGCAGGCACAGGTGGTCAGGCTGGAACGGCAGGTAGCAGACAGCAGACAACGGCAGGCACAGGCGGTCAGGCTGGAACAGCTGGTAGCAGACAGCAGACAGCAACAGGCACAGGCGGTCAGGTTGGAACAGCTGGTAGCAGACAGCAGACGACAGCAGGCACAGGCAGTCTGGCTGGAACAGCAGGTGGCAGAAGCAAGGTCAAAGTACAAGCCAGGTCGGTAACAGGCGGGCAGCAGCGGTACACAGGAAGAGACAGAAGCATGGTCAGACAGGCCGGAGGTCAGAGGCTGGCAGTAAGCAGACGTCGTCAGGAACAAGCCGGGTAACAAGAATCAGGAACAATCAGGTAGCAGAAGGCAGAATAACCGGACACGCTGTAGACTGGACAGCACAGAGGCACAGTAAGGCCGCGTACACACGCGGAGACTGTTCGCCCAACTTTGTCCGTCAAACAGTTTCGGCAAACAGTCCGCTCAAAATTAGCATGGACGGACATGGCCACACACGACGGACGAACAGTTTGCTGAAACCGTGCGCGATGACGTGAACGGCACGTACGACGGGACGAAAAATACGACGTCCTATACACTGCATTATAACTTTCGGCGTGAAAATCCTTTCTGAGCATGCGCGCAACTTTGTTTGACGAACAAGCCTACACACGAGCGGACTGTTCGCTGAAACAAGGTTTCAGCGGACAGTTTTTCGGAACTTCCGAAAAACCTTGTCCGTCAAACTGTCCGCTGAAAGCCCACACACGAGCGGACTGTCCGCCCAAACACTGTTCAGCGGACAAAGTTGGGCGAACAGTCCGCCCGTGTGTACGCGGCCTAACAGGTTCCTCAAGTAGCCCTTTGGGCGCCAAGAACGGTCGCACAGCGTGTCTGCGCGCGCCCGCGCTAAACCGCGCACCCGCGTGCTCTCGTTCGCAACATCGCGCACCCGCGTGCGCCCGTTCGTACCAACACGCACCCGCGTGCGTCCGTTCGCGCCAACGCGCGCCCATGGATACTGGTTAGTTCTCAACGTGGGGATTCCGTGAGCAGGCCTTCCATATGCCACTGGATTCCAGGGACGACCATGACAGTGACGTACAACACGTACAACAGGACTGGAAAAAGGAAGTTCATTAGCCAGTAGCCAATAGCTTCCGTCTCGTAGTTGAATCTGAGCAAGTGCGTCGGAATTGCATACACACGATCGTTATTTCTTTTGCTGGGTGAAATTCCGACCGTGTGTACACGGCATCAAGGTTATTTGCAGATGATATTATAATATCAATAACTAAGACAATTTTGTGTTCATATTGTCCGATATTTATTCCTGTTATACTTGGGTTTATACGTATGGTTTCCACTAATGGTTCAATAGCTAATGAAAAAATAATGGAGGATAAAGGGCACCCTTGTCTAGTTCCCTTGTAGTTGTAGTTGAATTAAATCTTCTTGAGATTATGCCTAAGGTGAAAACCCGAGCTGAGGGTTGTGTTTAGAGTGACATTATAGCTGAATGTATAAATCCCTTAAATTCAAATTTAGTTACTGATTTGGAAATAAATTCCCAATTTGTCTGATTAATCAGGTATATCATTCTTCTCATACCATCTGGGGCCTGTCTTCCCTTAACGAATCCTATCTGGCCGGGGTTTATTAGATAAGGTGTTATTTTCAGTAATCTGTTGGCCAAGATGTTTGCGTAAATTTTCAGATCAGTATTTAATAAAGATATGGGTCTGTAGTTTAGGGGGGATGTGGGATCTTTTCTAGGCTTTGGTATTGTAATTATTACCGCTTCCAACATTTCCTTGGGGAAGTTGCTTAAGAGAGATGTTTTCTGTCCAATCAGAGGTATAAAAAGCTCAGTTACAGAGCACAGTTAGATGTACAGTAAAACACTCTCTCTGTTACATTTAAGGAAAACTGTGGTGTTATTCCCTTGCCTCAGCCTGTTTATTTGTCAGTAAAGAAGTAGCAACAAACTCACAAGGTCGTCTCTCTGCTCACTCTGCTGTCTCCTTCTGTCAGCACATTTGCAAGTCCTAACTTGTTTTGTATAACTGTTTGCATTGTAGCCAAGTTTCCTCAAGTGGTAATACAGCATTACACTGCCCACCATCCACCAGGATGGCTATAGTGTCCTTCTATGAACGATTCAAAGACAATGGAGTTGATTTACTAAACTTGGAGCGTGTAAAATCTGGTGCACTTCAGTTTTAGTAAATCAACCCCAATGACTGATATTAGGGAACGCTTAGCCCTTGTACACACGGTCGGAGATTCCGACAACCGAATCCGTCGGAGTAATTCAGACTGATTAATTCCAGAAGAGGTCCGGAAGTGATGTTGCATACACACGGTCGGACTAAGTTGTCGAAAAATCCGATTGTACATAACGTGATGACATTATTTCGTTACGACGGGACTACGTTCAGGCTAGTAGCCAATAGCTTTGGTCTAGGAATTTGATCTGAGCATGCGTGGCACTTTGTCCGTCAGAGTAGGTTACACATGATGGGAGTATGTCCGATAGGTGCATTTTGTCTGAAAATTTTACCGGCAAGTTGGAAAACTTGGTCCGTCGGATATTCCGATGGAAACAGTCCGATGCAGACCACACACAGTCGGAATATCCGGCAAAACGGTCCGATAGGCTTAGGCCTCATGCACACAGGGCATTTGTACAGTTGTTTTTAGCAGCGTCAGAAGTTTGTTTTTGGTTTTTTTGCAGCTTAATAACACCTTTCCATGTTATTCTAGGTGTCCATGCACACGTAGGCTTTTAGGAGCTGTAAAGGGCATAGGAGTTTTCAAGCTGTAAAAAATAGAGGCAGAGAAACGCTGCTAAAAGCTAGTACAGCTAAAAATGCATTAACACAAATTCAAAAAGCTAGTAAAATCGCATTTTTACAGCTGCTTTTTCCTGGCGTTGGTAGTGGCTTTGCAGCTCGTTTTTTTCTAATGTTCTATGTGCATAAAACCTAAAGGCAAAATAAAAAATTACATATATGAAGCCATCTGGTATTAGCATTAACAAAGCCGTTTTCATTTCTTTGAGTCCCCCCTAAAACTTAGCTTTTGTTAGCCTGTTTACCACTGGGCACTTAAACACCCTTAATAACCAGACCAATTTTCAGCTTTCGGTGCTCTCACATTTTGAATGACAATTACTCAGTCATGCAACACTGGACCTATATGAAATTTTTGTCCTTTTTTTCACACAAATGGAGCTTTCTTTTTGTGGTATTTAATCACCGCTGGGTTTTTTATTTTTTGTGCTATAAAAGAAAAAATACAGAAAATTCTGTAAAAAAATGAATTTTTCTTCATTTCTGTTATAAAATTTAGCAGATTAGTAATTTTTTCTTCATAAATTGTGGCCAAAATTTATACCACTACATATCTTTGGTAAAAATAAGTACAAATTGGTGGATATTATTTGGTCTTTGTGAAAGTTATAGAGTCCACAAGCTATGGTGCCAATATCTGAAAATTGATCACACCTGAAGTACTGACGGCCTATTTCAATTCTTGAGACCCTAACATGCCAGAAAAGTACAAATACCCCCCAAATGACCCCTTTTTGGAAAGAAGACATTCCAAGGTATTTAGTAAGAGGCATGATGAGTTTTTTGAAGTTGTCATTTTTTCCCACAATTCTTTGCAAAATCAAGATTTTTTTTACTTTTTTTTTTTTTTTTCACAAAATTGTCATATTATCAGTTTATTTCTCACACAGCATATGCATACCACAAATTACACCCCAAAACACATTCTGCTATTACTCCCGTGTACGGCGATACCACGTGTGAGACTTTTACACAGTGCGGCCACATACAGAGGCCCAACATGCAGGGAGCGCCATCAGGCGTTCTGGAGCACCCAGGACAATTCTGACATTTCTCTCCTACATGTAAAAATCATCATTTATTTGCTAGAAAATGACATCGAATCCCAAAACATTATATATGTTTTTTTAGCAAACACCCTGGAGAATACAATGGTGGTCGTTGCAACTTTTTATCTTGCACGGTATTTGCGCAGCAATTTTTCGAATGCTTTTTTTTTGGAAAAAAAACACAGTAAAGTTAGCCCAATTTTTGCATAATGTGAAAGATGAAGTTACACCGAGTAAATCGATACCTAACATGTCACTCTTCAAAATTGCACAGGCTCGTGGAATGGCGCCAAACGTCGCTACTTAAAAATCCCCATAGGCGACGATTTAATTTTTTTTTTAGTGGTTATATGTTTTGAGTTACAGAGGAGGTCTAGGGCTAGAATTATTGCTCTCGCTCCAACGTACGCAGCGATACCTCACATGTGTGGTTTGAACACCGTTTTCATATGTGGGCGGGACTTACGTATGCGTTCGCTTCTGCATGCGAGCACATGGGGACAGGGGCGCTTTAAAAAAAATATATATTTTATTGTTCATTTTACTTTATTTATTTTAGTTTGACATTTTTTTCCCCAAAAATAAATTTTTTGATCACTTTTATTCCTATTACAAGGAATGTAAACATCCCTTGTAATAGGAATATGGCATGGCAGGTCCTCTTTGCAGTGAGATATGGGGTCAATAAGACCCCGCATCTCACCTCTCAGCTGGGAAGCCTGAAAAAAAAAAGATTCTGGATTTGATCGTATTGGCGAGTCGGTAGAAACACCGGAGGGCGGCGGGAGGGGGGGGTGTCTATGGCTAGGTATTGCAGGGTATCACCGACTATGGCTGGGTATGGCTGGGTATCTCAGAGTATGGCTGGGTATCTCAGAGTATGGCGTTGCAGAGTATTGCGTTGCAGAGTATTGCAGAGTATTGCAGAGTAATGCAGAGTAATGCAGAGTAATGCAGAGTATTGCAGAGTAATGCAGAGTATTGCAGAGTATTGCAGAGTATTGCAGTGTAATTCAGAGTAATGCAGAGTATTGCAGAGTAATGCAGAGTAATGCAGAGTAATGCAGAGTAATGCAGAGTATTGCAGGGTATTGCAGAGTAATGCAGAGTATTGCAGAGTAATGCAGAGTATTGCAGAGTATTGCAGAGTATTGCAGAGTAATGCAGATTAATGCAGAGTATTGCAGAGTAATGCAGGGTATTGCAGAGTAATGCAGGGTATTGCAGGGTATTGCAGAGTATTGCAGGGTATTGCAGAGTAATGCAGAGTAATGGCAGGGTATTGCAGAGTATTTGCAGGGAATAGAGGGGTTAATTTTCGGTGAGCAGCGATGTGGGCATTGCAGATGCAGCCCACATCGCTGCTGACACCGATCTCTTCCCCCTCCGCTGTTCCGATCGGTACAGAGAGGGGGAGGTTTGTTTACAAGTGATCACTCCGTCATTTGACGGAGCGATCACGTGGTAAACGGCCGCTATGAGTGTCCGTTTACCGTGATCCGTGATGCGCCGGGTCCACACGGATGCTCTCGAGTGCGCGCCCCAGGGGGCGCGCGAGAGCGGAATTCTGGGAGGACGTCATATGACGGCCTCCCAGAGTTAAGAAACCGCCCTGTAGCCGTCATTCGGCTATAGGGCGGTTATTAAGTGGTTAAAGTCCCGTACACACAGGCCGAATATCGGCCGGATTCTGGTAGGTTAATTGGCTCCCGCCTCAATTGGCCCTAGCATGTATATGTATGAAAGTGAGTTGGTGACCTTAGATTAGATACAGCCAATGTCTGCAAGCGTTGACCAGTGTACTCTGACGGAGAGGTGGGTACCGCTTAATCTTAGACTAAGCTGTACAGCAAAAGTAGCAGTTAGAGGGTTGAGACGAACCATTTAATATTGACAGGGGTATTTACAGTAGTCAGCTTTCATCCGTATAATTAAAACCTTTATTTCAATTGAAAAAAAAAATTGTGTAAATGCTTAAAAAGTGTTATGCCACATACACACGAGCGGAATGTCCGACAGAAAAAGTCAGACGGAAGCTTTTCATTGTATAGTCTGATCCTGTGTATGCCTCATCTGACTTTTTTTTCCAAAATTCTGACGGACCTGGAAATAGAACATGTTCTAAATATTTCCGACTGAACCAAAACCGCTCGTATGTATGCTGTTCCGATGGACCAAAAACGACGCATGCTCTGAAGCAGGTGCGAGACGGAAGCTATTTGGCTACTGGCTATTGAACTTCCCTTTTCTATTCCCGTCGTACGTGTGGTATGCCACCGCATTCATGATGATCTGACATTGGTGTGATCGTGTGTACGCAAGACAGTTTCAGTGGAATTCCCTTAGAACTCTGTTGGAATAAACTCTGAGCCTGGGTTCACACATGTGCGGCGCGAATTGAAGCTCAGGTTTCCCTGCGAAGAGAAAACTCAGTTGTTCAGCGTTTCATGTCAGTTTTTGATCAGTATCAGCTCAGGATTGCTTCAGAATCAGCTCAGGATTGCATCAGTATTTTATCCTGTTCACAACGGAACACATCTGCAAATCAGAGGCATGCCCACAGAAGATAATGGGCCTGAATTCACACCTGAGCCGGACTGCACTGCCTAGAAAACGCACACATTTTTTGTGCAATGCGGAGTGCGAATGCACCGCAGATATGTGAACCGGCCTCATTAAAATCAATGTATTTTGAAATGTCCTGTGAATTGGATGCGGTGTAAGCCGCATCTAATTCGCATAGGTGTGAACGGGGCCTTAAAGAGGAAGTAAACCCTGATGGGTTTACTTCCTCTTTGATTCCCTGCAAAGGTAAAGCATAATGGACTACTATGCATCGCATAGTAGTCCATTATGTGTCACTTACCTGACACAGGAGCCAGCAAAGTCACCGCTGTCCGCTTGTGTACGGAGCCTCCATCTTCTTGGTGGGTCTCACTGCTCCGGCACTGTCATTCGACAGAGCTGTGATGACGTCACTCCCGCGCATGTGCACGGGAGCCGCCACTCGCAACATATCGGCGTTAACTGCGTCACGCTCAGTGCACCTGCGCGCGCCGCTGTCTACGGCGCATGCGCCGTAGACAGTAGTGCCTGTCTTTCTGCAAATATCTCCTAAACGTGTAGGTTTAGGAGATACTTCTTGGACCTACAGCTAAGCCTTAATCTAGGCTTGCCTGTAGGTCAAAGTGGTTTGTAAGGGTTTACAACCACTTTAAGGAAAACTGGTTGTGTGTACAAGGCATTAGCAGAAGTTATACTTTGGAAGTCCATCCAAATCTACTAGTTTCCCTAACAATGCCCTCTGCAGACAGTGGTGATGTTCAAGGGTACCTCTATTGCTCCCTATAGATAGACCACAGTCCATATTCCCATCACACATGTTCCTGGAATAAGCTCTTAAAGTCCTGGGTGCTGTAGCCAACGCCAGCTGGACACTGGAACCTATACGACATGTAAATATTCACCAGCATACCACGGATCATCAATTTCATCCAAATGGTTCTTTATTAACCACTTGCTTACTGGGCACTTAAACCCCCCTCAGTCCCAGACCAATTTTCAGCTTTCAGCGCTGATGCACTTTGAGTGACAATTACGCGGGCATACAACACTGTACCCAAATGAAATTTTTATCATTTTTTTCCCACAAATAGAGCTTTCTTTTGGTGGTATTTAGTTACAGCTCGGAGTTTTATTTTTTGCTAAACAAACAAAAAAAGATGCAAAAAAAAAAAAATCATGTTTTAATAGTTTGTTATAAAATTTTGCAAACGGGTCATTTTTCTCCTTCATTGAAGTGCGCTGATTAGGCGGCACTGATAGGCTGCATTGGTGGGCACTGATGGGCTGCATTGGTGGGCACTGATGGGCTGCATTGGTGGGCACTGATAGGCTGCACTGGTGGGCACTGATAGGCATAGTTAAGGCGGCACTAATAGGCACAGATAAGGCGGCACCGATGGGCACAGATAAGGCGGCACTGATGGGCAAAGATGGGCACAGATAAGATGGCACGGATGGGTGGCACGGATAAGTGGCACGGATGGGTGGCACGGATGGGCACTGATAGGTACCACAGATAGATGGGACTGATGGGCACTGATAGGTGGCACTGATAGGTGGCTCTGATAGGTGGCACTGCTGGGCACTGATGGGCGGCACTGCTGGGCACTGATGGGCGGCACTGCTGGGCACTGATGGGCGGCACTGGGGTGCAGCACCTTTGAGGCAGATTTTGGGTGGCACTGTGGGTGGCACTGCTGGGTGGCACTGTGGGTGGCACTGTGGGCACTGCTGGGTGGCACTGTGGGCACTATGGGCACTGCTGGGTGGCACTGACAGGGGGGCACTTACTTTATTTCAGGATGGCACTGCGGGTGGCAGGTGGGCACTGGCAGGGGGCAGGTGTCCGCTTGAATTGCTGGCCGTGATCGGGACTGATGTCCCGAACACGGCCGCCGGCGATCGGCTTTTTTTTTTTCTCCTCGCGCTGTCAGCGCGAGGAGGAATACTAGCCGATTACCGGCTCCGTTTTATCACATGATCAGCTGTCATTGGCTGACAGCTGATCACGTGATAAGGGGTCGGGATCGACCCCTTACACGGATCGGTGATCAGGCGAGTCTCACGGACTCGCCGATCACAGAGCGCGCCGCGCGCGCCCCTCAGGGGGGCGCGCAGGCCGCTCGTAACCGGGACGACGTCAATAGACGTAGTCCCGGCAATCTAGGTTCGCGCTAATGCCGTCATTCGGCAATAGCGCGGATCCCAAGTGGTTAAAGAAAGATCACATCACAGAATACAACGTTTCGGAGCCATGCAGGACCCCTTCGTCAGGTGCCACCATAAGATAGGAAGTGTGTTATTGGCTGGATCATAGGTAAAAATAAAGGAAAAAAAAAAAAACACTAATGCAGCCATATCTAATGACTGGTAATCTGCAAACTATTATTGAATTTTTGGTTTTGGGTTTTATTACACTTTAAATGTAATGTATAGGAAGATCTTTTATATGTAAGTCATTGGCAAAACAGAAGCTGACAAATATTCCATACTTTATCAATTCTGTTTATTACAGTTCCAAAACTGTTGAGTAATGTTCCTCACTTGGATAATCCTATGAACTGCTGAATACTTCATTCACAGTAAAATGACCTGCTCGGCACACTTAAGCCAGCCATAGATGGGGCGAATCTCGGCTGGTTCCCACCGAACCGACCAAGATTCAAACCATGTATGGGCAGGCTGAATGTATCCAAGTCGATTGACAAGCCTGCTGGATTTTACATGCGATTACCGGTAGCGGCTGTTATAGCCGTTAGCAATAATCACTGTGTTCTCCTGGTGGGGATGACTTTCTCTGCTCCCCTGCCAGGAGAAAACAATAATTACGGGAGAGGGATTCCCCTGTCAACACTGATCGTGGTGATCAGGAAATCGAGCAAATTTCTTTCCTGCAACACGTGATTTCAGGAAAGAAATTTGCTCCATCAATGGCCGGCCTCATATTGCTCTACTGCTATTATAAGAAGAGATCTTGCACCACTGGAAAGCATACATTTGCTTGCTGATGAACTTTACTGCAACTTTGCTGCTTGACAGCTCAGTCATTCACATTTCTTAGTAATTTACCTAGAAAAAGAATCTTTTAAAAGGTCTAAACAGATATACCCCCAAATAAATACTTGTGGTGACCTGCTGTACTTTAGGCTTGTGTAGCTTGGGTACTCCCTGGTCTCTTACCACCACTAAAGTCAATGGCACATAAAACCTTAGCCCTATAGCAGCCCAATAGCTTAGCCCTATAGCATCCACCTAGATGAAATGATTATTCCTATATTAAAGAAGTCCTTCTTTAACTGCTGCTACATGGCATCATAAAGGGAAATTATATGTGCATGCATACTCAGAAGTACTGTTTTTTTTGTTTTTACAAGGGCCACAAAAGTATATTAGGTGACAGGGTGCTGGCCCAATGATGGTGCCTACTGCCATGTTTAACAGCTCCGTATAGCGAATGTATCACTTTTTCAATGGTAATTAGATATACAATACATATGAAATCGCTCATCTTGATGCAAATAATCTCCTCAATGTGTGTTAATATTGTTTCTATGTATAATTTGTAATTATGTACTTGCATGGAAGAAGCCTTGTTTAGTCATTACATACTCTGGCTCTGCTTAATGCATTGCAGCGCTGCACAACAACTACCCTTAATACAATTCTATGATTTCACACACTCATTGAAAACAATGCCCTGGCAGTGTGACTAATATCTTAAAGTAAGACTAAATAATTTTTTTTTTTTTTGATATTGGATATAATGCAAAAGAGTCCTTGTCATGTTTAAACACCTAAGGTTTGACCTCATATTATATGGTTTTGGTAAATCTGAAGGAAAAACTCAGCAGAAAAACTGATAGTGTGTATGGGGCTTAAGGCAGCTTTCACACTGGAGCGGGTGGGCGTTGACGGTAAAATGCAGCTAATTTTAGTGTCTCTTTAACGTTGATTTTGCAGAGTTTTTCAGCCGAAAATGGGTTAAAACGACCCGCAATAGCCACAGAGAGGCGCTCTGCCAGTGGTTCGGCGGCAGGGAGTGGTGTATACACCGCTCCTTTACCACTCCAAAGATGCTGCTTGCAGGAGTTTTTTTAATGTCCTGCCAGTATAGCGCCTCAGTGTGAAAGCACTCAGGCTTTCACACTGAGACTGCAGGGGAGCCGTTTATGAGGTGCTTTACAGCCAAAAAGCACCTGAAAAATGACTCAGTGTGAAAGGGGTCTAACAGAGGCAAAATCTTCCAATGGGGACACTAATTCTGGTGTCTCTGGTGACAACTTTTGAGGGATTTCATCTCACTTCCTGTCTTGGCTTTGGAACAGAAAGTAAAGAGAAATCTCCCCAAAGGGACACCAATGGAAAAAAGTCTGACATAGGGTTATAATTCTCCCTTAAAGTGGAAGTAAACCCCCCTATCGTTTTCAGCCAAAGAAGCTGCCATCTTTGCCTCCGTTTAATCTTCAACTGCTATGGTGCTGCACATGTGATTCGTTATGACACCAGCCATTGGATGGTTTGATAGTTTGGCTGAGAGCACAGCCAATATGCACTTAGCATTCCTGGCATGCCTTTTTTTTTAACTGTTTAAATCGATGGGTTTACTTCCACTTTAGAAAAAAGAAAGAACTGCGCTAACCACAAATACCCAAATGTGAGTAGGGTATGTATATGTGCCAGACCGACGATATGGGTCTTAGTGTCTTAATATCTCCAAGACCACCTCCAAAGTATAATGAAAACCATATACAAATAAGTGCAATTTAAATGCAAAAACAAAACATAAATACGTGTCAAGAGTGTGAGTTCCCCAAACACAGTATGAGTAAATCAAACTCAGTGCATATACCTCTAAAAATAAAAATTAAAAAATAGAATAGAATATGAAAAAAAAATTTTGCAATTTTTTTACATAAATGAAATATCAAGAAAAAAATTATATTTAGAGACACCCTATATAATGTCCATATAGTTATATGTCAAAAAAGATAATAATAAAATGTCCATATAGTAAACAAACACCAGTGAAGTAAAGCTTCAAGTGGAGTGCAGCAGTGAAGGACAAACTTCAAACAGCTGAGTTATAAGTACACAAAATGAAATCTTCTCCAAAGATGTATTGTGCTTTTCCCAACACCGAATGAGTGAATTGGCTTCTTACCAGATCCAAGCGACCCCCCGTTACAGAGGGTCACCACAGGCGACAATAGTCAAAGAGTATCCGGATAGCGATTCCTCCTCAAGCGATCCTGGATCTTTCACGCGGTAGGGTTATGGCTGTTATTCCACATATCACTCCCAACTGTGGGCGTTTCCAAAGTTCAGTCCCTCATAGCAGTGGTTCACCACTGCTATGAGGGACTGAACTTTGGAAACGCCCACAGTTGGGAGTGATATGTGGAATAACAGCCATAACCCTACCGCGTGAAAGATCCAGGATCGCTTGAGGAGGAATCGCTATCCGGATACTCTTTGACTATTGTCGCCTGTGGTGACCCTCTGTAACGGGGGGTCGCTTGGATCTGGTAAGAAGCCAATTCACTCATTCGGTGTTGGGAAAAGCACAATACATCTTTGGAGAAGATTTCATTTTGTGTACTTATAACTCAGCTGTTTGAAGTTTGTCCTTCACTGCTGCACTCCACTTGAAGCTTTACTTCACTGGTGTTTGTTTACTATATGGACATTTTATTATTATCTTTTTTGACATATAACTATATGGACATTATATAGGGTGTCTCTAAATATAATTTTTTTCTTGATATTTCATTTATGTAAAAAAATTGCAAAAAATTTTTTTCATATTCTATTCTATTTTTTAATTTTTATTTTTAGAGGTATATGCACTGAGTTTGATTTACTCATACTGTGTTTGGGGAACACACACTCTTGACACGTATTTATGTTTTGTTTTTGCATTTAAATTGCACTTATTTGTATATGGTTTTCATTATACTTTGGAGGTGGTCTTGGAGATATTAAGACACTAAGACCCATATCGTCGGTCTGGCACATATACATACCCTACTCACATTTGGGTATTTGTGGTTAGCGCAGTTCTTTCTTTTTTCTATTTCTGTTTGGTGTATTCTTGGTGTACATTTGAATTGCAGCTTCCGTTCAATACCATTTGTATTCCGTAGCGCAGTTTCTTCCCCTTTTTTTTCGTTACTTCCACTTTAAGCCTAGCACACACCATCAGTTTTTGTTTTGTTTTGTTTTTTGTGCGATCCAGTGGGTTGAATGATATGGGTTGAAGGGGTTGAATTATAATGGGTTGAATGATAAAAATACTGACAGCTCAGGTCAGAGCCAAACAGCAGAAAATATTCTGTTACTATGATATGACCCAACACACATGTATACTTACTCATTTTCACGTTAACCATGGTCCAGCTCAATGCAATGTTTTTATCCTGATTGCACAATATTTGTAACAGTGTTATTTTTATTTGTTACTAAGTTACTAAGTTACTTTGTTACTAAGTAATACATGTATAGATTCATATGATGTTTATATTGATTTTTTCAGTGATTGGCCTCATCTAAAGTCCCTGTTTTCTTCTGTTTTGTCTACACAATTGGGATGGAGACCAATCATCTATGGTGCCACGGACCACACTTTTTATTTTTCTTTCCATGCATAAAACAACAAATATGGAAAAATACAGTAAGATGAAAATGTATTTGACAGAAAACACTGCACTGAGTAGGGATCTTCACTTTACTTCCACAAGTTGTTTTTTCGCTTTGGGAGCACATTCAACTACAAATCTTTAATTGTGGGATTTACACAGTGAGAACTTTTTGGAAAAGGGGGTGCTTTTAATCACTGTCAGTGGACTTATGAAACACTCAACTTATATGTTGATTTTTGTATAGTGTGTTTGCATAATTGTTTATTTATAGGAGTTTGATAACACTAGTTAAAAGCAAAAGCTGTTTGTTCATGGGAATCTAGATTCGTGTGACATTATTATCAATACAAATGTTTTGTCTATATATATATATATATATATATATATATATATATATATATATATATATACTATTAAAACAATTAGTGCAGAGCACAGGTTTCCTTCAGACCACAGTTACAGTATCTTCTCTCGCCTTCAGTGGCCATAATTCCTACACTCCAGAGATCCTGCAAAGCTTGTAATGAGGTGCCACAAACAGCTGAACACGATCAATTTCTTTATTGATCCAAGAAAAAATTGGGATGTGGTAGCAATGAAAACCTGCTAGATAATTTTCAGAGTAAACAGAGCTAACACTGACAGATAATTAAGACTGCACTGCTCATTCTTCTGGACTCTATATCATGTTTTGGTTTAGTTTTACTTTAAAGGTGAACTTCAGGCAGACACACAAAATCAATTCAGTTATATAAGCATAATAAATTGTATTCAAAAAGTTTCCACACTTTAATATTTTCGTTAGAAACTGTGAGAATGGGAGGAGTTTTGCTGATGGCATTAAAAAGTTGGTACGACGGTGGGAAAACTGCATTGCAAAGGAAAATGATGTAATTTGTTTTTGAAATTCTTAATAAAAAGAGTTTTAAAAAGTGCAGAAACTTTTTGAAGAACCCACGTATAATTATGTGAATTTTTGTCTTTACCCTAGGTTCCTGTAATCTCCTAAACATCAAAAACCAGAATAGAGGGAGAATTTTGGCACTCAGAGACAATTAGATAAATAAGGGTTCTTTTACACTGTCCGGTCAGTCTAAAGCCTCGTACACATGATCTGATTGTTGGCCAACAGAGCGTCAGACTTTTGTCCAGGTACTTGTCTTGCATACAAACGGTACACAATTGTCGCCCAACAAACACGAACATAGTGATGTACTCGATGTAATATGAGACTACAAAGAGGAAGTTAGTTTCTCAAGCACCACCCTTTGGGCTCCTTCTGCTAATTTCGTGTTAGTAGAAGTTTGATGTTGATTCGTGCTTTTCAGTTCGTCTCTGAACGGCCGTTCGCCAACCAGCCATGCCGCAGAATCGGAGGAGAGAACGTGCTATTATTGGGCTTGGAATTATTGCTTTGACCCAAGCACAGTCCAGGAACAGGAGGAGGAGGAGTTCTTGGACCAAAAATGCGTTGCTTATTGGTGACGAATTATGTGATATGCCATTGCTGCGGGAGCTCCAGGAGAATAATCTGGATGATTTTCAGAATTATCTATGGATGACAGATCCCTGCTTTCACCAACGTTTGACTTTGGTGACCTCCTATATTAAGAAGCGGGACACATGCATGAGGCTTGCCATCACTCCAGAGCAAAGGCTCATAGCCACCTTGCATTTCTTGGCGACAGAGAGAAGTCTCCAGGACCTCAAGTTTACCACTGGGATCTCCCCCCAGGCTCTGGGACACATTATTCCAGACACCTGCTCAACCATTATTCAAGTACTGCTGAAGGACGATATTCAGGTAAGTTTTTCCCTTTAAGATCACATTCTATGTATTAATGTTTTCTAATTGTATTCATTTGTTGATTACATAATTATAAATATTGTAATATGCTGTGAATGTCCTCTTTATCCTCATGCATGCTGTAAGGTTTTCCTGCTCCTTTGTTGGCCTACATGCATATTTTCCATAACTAACCTTCCCAGCTTGCTATCCTGGGCCCATACACACCAAGCCTAGTAACTTCACAACATTTTTTTTTCAGCTACATTTTGGGGCTTACCCTAAACAACCCCTAAAATGTGTAAAAATGTTATTGTTGTCCTCAAATTCAGGCAGAGTGCAAATGACCATTTTCTGGGGCACAAATTCATTTGGAACACTCCCTCCCCCCCAAGAATGTAAAGTCAACAGATACAAATACTCAATCTGCTGACTTTGCCAAACCCATACACACTATCCCTTTTTTGTGTTTAAATTTCTGTATAAATTCACTAAATCATGTAGTACAGGGGCCTGCCTGATTACCTACAAATTGTAACGTAGAAAGTTTTTATCTCCTTGTATATTGATAGGTATTTTCAGAATGTCAAAATGTGCTACAATTTGACAGTGTGGATCCATGTTTTTAAATTATGACACTTCTTACCTGTCCACTGGGCCGACAACAGTGTAAGTAAGGAGGGGCTGGCTAAAGTATTTATGCAAACAGCTCTCATGGAATTGGAGAGGGTTACCTGTCCAAAACATCTACCCATTTCCTCCCCCACCCTAAAATTTTGGTAAATTTTCTCCTTATGTTGGCTAAGCATGTTTGTGTCAAATTTGCTTGCAATGTTATGTGCAGAAGAACTCATTTTTTTTTAATCCAGTTTCCTTCCAACCCACAGCAATGGCAGGACGTTGCAGCCCAGTTCCACCATCAGTGGGATTTTCCCAACTGTGGTGGTGCTATTGATGGCAAGCATGTCCTGATTGTCTCACCACCCCACTCTGGCTCATATTATTTTGATTATAAAGGCTTTTGAAGCAAGTCGTGCTAGCTGGAGTGTTTGCCAACTGTGAGTTTTTGTATCTGGATGTTGGGAAGAACGGCTGCAACTCTGATGGAGGAGTGATTATGCAGACAGAGTTATACAAGTGGTTCCAGAATGGCACCTTAAACTTGCCACCTGCTGAGGAGAATGTTGAGGGCCTCAATTTTGTTTTTGTTGCAGATGAGGCCTTTGCTCTGGGGGAACATCTGATGAAGCCATTTCCTATGAGGAACCTCACCCCAGAGCAGAGAATATTTAATTATAGGCTCTCTCATGCCAGAAAGATGGTAAGAAATGCCTTTAGCATCCTATCGAGTGGTTTCAGGCTCTTTTTGACTTCAATCACCCTGGCACTCTACAAGATCAACCATGTGGTCCTGTGCTGTTGTATTTTACATATTTTTTAAGGAGGAATGCGACTAGTTACCTTGCCTTACTGTCAAGTGATGTGGATCCTGCAGGGGCAGGCCCAGCTGAAGAGGCTGCAGCTCGGCCATCTGTGGGGGCCTGCTGATGGCTATTGAAAATGCCTGTGCTGGATTGCCCTCACAAATTGCCAGAAATTTATGGCAGAAATACCTAGATTATTTTGTGGGTAGAGGAGCAGTGTTTTGGCAGCAAATTGTAGCTGATTATGCCTAATATAATTTTGAGATCATAAACTCATATT
This sequence comes from Lithobates pipiens, assembly GCF_037356315.1. NCBI lineage: Eukaryota > Metazoa > Chordata > Amphibia > Anura > Ranidae > Lithobates > Lithobates pipiens. Next base: position 156,256,488 of record NW_027507784.1, read on the forward strand.
TCATTTGAACTACTGTTGTCTGTGTTTCTTATCTGTCGAATATGTTCACAAATGGGCTTTATTTTGGCCACTTGCTCCAATAGTGCAAATGTACCTTATTTGCTACATGAGGTTACAATATCTTCTTCAGCTAACTACTATGGGTCTGCTACACACACACAATGTTTTTGTTCTTAATGGGTCTAATGCATGAAGTTCAAAACATTATGCCTTTTCAACTCTTATAATTTTTTTGAGGACTAAAAATTGCAGGAGTTGGCTACATTTAAGAGCGCATTGTCACTGTAAATACAATTTTACAAATACACTGGCATTGAGCTTTGAAATAAGCCACACATTGAAATAAGCCACACATTTCTTAGTAAAAAACAATTTACTCAAAGCACATTCACATGTGCATTTAAAGGTTTTAAAACAAACCAACATCTTGGTGTATAACATGTATGTTTTGCATTATTTCCCCTTTCTGGGGGCTAAACGGGCATGTTCAAAAACATTAGATACACATCCCAAACTCAGGAACTTACAAAGTTCGATTTTGGTAAAGTGAAGTATCCCAAGACTGTGTGGATGTTGCCTTCCTCATATGGGGTGATCTCACCCCTTTAAAAGCCAACATTTGAAGCCACGTACATGTAGAGGCATAACCATTAAATAACCCTTATGATCCCATGCCGCAAATGTGTGTAGTTACAAACATCTTTTTTACTAAACCCACAAAACACACAGTGTGTCAACGTGCTATCTCACATCACAGGGAATCAATGGACGCGTTTTGGGGGTAAATCCCCTTCCTCTGAGTTTTTTTAGTTATGAGGAAGGGGTTGCACCCCCAGAACACGTCCATTGATACCCAGTGATGGTAGATAGCAGTGTTGACACACTGTGTGTCTTGTGGCTATTGACAAACTAGATGTATGGAAATACACACATTTTAGGTATGGGACCATGAGGGAAATAAGAATGTTAAGGCACAATTTGGGAGCACCTTCACATTTTGGGTTTTATATTCTTAAAAACACTGAAAAATTACAATTCACATTACTTAGGGCAGTGTTTCCCAACTCTCCTCCTCAAGATGCAAACCCAGGTCATGTTTTTATACTTGTAGAATTTGGCACAGGTGATTTTGTCATGTTCACTGTTAATAATTCGCACATAATTCGTCGTTTTTAGACTGAAGAAAATACAGAAAACATGACCTTGTTTCCCTGTGGTGTCAGAGGGGGCAGGGTCACCCGATTACGTCACCGGGTGGCCCCGTCCTCAGCTATATAACAGTTTTCACCCAGAAGAAGCGTCTCTCGGCGGGAGCCTCCCATGGAAGAGCTGTAGCAGCTCTTTTTTTTTCTTTTTCGGTCTGTTGGGTGGCGTGGATTTACATTGTGGGACTTTTTTTTATCTAAAGTCTTTTAATAAAAGACTTGTCCCAAGCTGTCTCTTGTCTTTTTTACCATTTTTGACACTTTTTTGTGAAATGGTAGGGGGTACAATGTACCACGTTACCAATTCACATGGGTGGGGCCAGGATCTGGGGGTCCCCTTGTTAAAGGGGGCTTCCAGATTCCAATAAGCCCCCAGCCGCATACCTCCACAACCACTGGGTTGTGGGGATGAGGCCCTTGTTCCCATCAACATGGGGATAAGGTGCTTTGGGGTCAGACCCTAAAACACCCTCCCCATGTTGAGGGCATGTGGCCTAGTACGGTTCAGGAGGGGGCGCTCTCTCGCCCCCCTCTTTTACTGCAGCCTCCCAGGTTGTGTGCTCAGATAAGTATCTGGTATGGGGGGACCCTACACCATTTTTTTTACATTTTGGCACAGGGTTCCCCTTAAAATGCATGCCAGACCTGAAGGGTCTGGTATGGATTTTGGGGAACCCCTATGCCATTTTTTTTATTTGGCACAGGGTTCCCCTTAATTTCCATACCAGACCCGAAGGGCCTGGTAATGGATTGGGGGGACCCATGCTCTTTTCTTCAATGAGTTTTATCTATATAGACCCGACAATTCATTACAGCCACGATCAGTTTTAAATGACAATTTTTCCTTTAGAAATGTCATCTTGCTGCGGTACTGTTCTAAACATGGGGAAAATGCGCCAATTTACAGGCATACTATAGACACCCCCCAGATGTTCGCTGAACATCCGAACAACCAAAGTACGGCCCAAACTTATGCTCAGGCTGAACCGTTCGCCCATCCCTACTGAGGAGTACTTTTAAAAGGGAGCTCAATAAGATCATAGACTCACAGAGATCTGGAGAATCAGCAGATGGCGTATATGTCCCCAGGCCGCGGTTTTTGTTTTTATCCAAAAGGCATGAGGCATTTGGGTGTCTGACAGCAAACAAATTAAGGGAGATGGACGTTGAGCAAAACAGAAGGTGTGAGTAACTCATCCTGCAGCTCCTCAACAAGGGGGAGGGGCCAAATGTCTGAAAAAACACACATTTCGGATTTTGAGGCCCCACCTCCACCATCTCCACAGCCACCCCACCCACCACAGCAGCATGGCAGACAGTGGCAATATCAGCCACAAGAACCCCAACAAGGCCACTGGACTGGGGATTTTCAGTCCTTCACCAATTACTAATAACCTTATTTTGTTTTGGAATAATTATTTTATTTGTTATATTTTCTATATTTTTGTATGCATAGAATGCACTTTTTGGTTAAGTTCTTTATATTTGGATGGTAGATAGCATCTCTAATTTAATTGTTTTTCTTTTCTTAATGCACAATAAAAACAAAATAGTATAGAATACTTGGCCATGTGTTTTACTTCAAATTACGGTTATGGGAGTAGGCAGTTACATTTAAAAAAATATAAGGTAAAATTAACAAGGGACACCAACATAGTTGTATCTTTGATCTTAAAAACTACAGGATAATGATGTTGTGGTAACTTGCCCAAAAAAAATAAAAAATCAAGCATAATAATATTATTTTTCATATCACTAGAAAAAAAAGCCTTTTAAAATACGTTTGACAGAACTCCGTCAGTATCACCAGCAAAGCAGCTTTATTATTATCCCATTAAAGAAGAAGAGAATGTGCGCTGTATTTCGACATTTCATAATTAGCCACGTCACGAATGTTGATTCTCCATTGCAAACGCTAGTTTACAAGACCGACCAGTTTCTGGCTCGTCCTTACTTCCGAGCATACATGTTTGTACTTTGGACTTTTATGTGATGACTTGTTTACAGACGAGACAAAAATCTGACAACAGACCATGGTCCACCGAAATTTTACTAGCCTGCCATCCAACATTTGTTGACTGAAAGTTGGACAACAATTGTCTGATTGAGCATACTAGTGATCGGATTTTAGGCAAACAGTCTGCCATCACACAATTCTCTGCCGAAAAGCCGATTGTGTGTACGAGGCTTAACACTGCGAAGAAGCTTGTGGGGGAGTAGATCACTAGGCTCTTACACTTTCCAATTAGCAGCATGTGGATGGATCCTTGACAACACTATTTTCATACACTGTGGTGGAGATTATGGACAGATTGAACAGAATTTCAATTTCAAGTAATTATTATGTGGTAGATTTATAGTGGGGATTACACCTATGCAACCTGTGCTAATGCACAGTGATCCATAGGGGTTCATTACGCAGGTATAGTGGGAGTGATATGGAGGTCAGATGGTCATTACTAATGCCTCCACTAATTGTCTTCTGAGCTCATCTGGCAATTCAGTTCAGAAAGGTATAATATATTCTAGCTTGTTTCAGATATATGGTGCATGTTTTACCATACACACCAGAAGAAACCTAAAAGGGAAATGCGTATATTTAACAAAACATTGGGGTTGATTTACTAAACACAAATAGACTATTCACTTTGCAAGTAAAGTTACACGCTGCAGGGAAATGTTCCCCATTTTAGTAAATGTGGTGAAATGCTGTTTGCAAGGAGAATAAAAAACAGCATTTTGCTTGTACATGATTGTATCAAGGAAGTCAGCAGAGCTTCACCTCATTAACAAAGCTCTGGAGAAAATGCCTTTGCAGAGTGCAACTGCACTTGCTAAGTGAACAGTCCATTTGTACTTAGAAAATCCACCCCATTGCATTTATAGGAAAAATCATGGTGCACAGAATGTTACTTTTTAATGTCTTCTAGCACTGTAGAAGCTGGGTCTACAATACACCCTTCAATACATTACCTATTAGCACTGATTGAGAACAGCTACACTTTGGGGCCAATTTAAAATGAAGAGCAGATCCCCTTATCTGTTTCTGCAGAATTACCACAATATTACTCTCCACTGTGGCCTGCAGTTAAAGGAGAAGTGCAGCCAAAGCTCATTTGGTTATACTTCTCCTGTGGATCACAGGAGTGTAGTTCATTCTGCACTCCTAAGACCCATTTTCAGCTGACAACAGGCTGAAGCCTGCTGTTGGCTGACATCACAGAGCCGGTCCAGGCTGGGGAAAGATCATGACTATATTGCATACCGGCAACTGGCTTAACCTTTCAGCGAGCCACTAAGAGCCTGAGCTAGCCACTCCCACCCCTCCACAGCCCAGCACTCCAGTGAGTGTTGGAGGGAGGGTGGGCAGAGCAGGCAGGGGTGACTGACAATCACCAGCTCTCTGCTAATGAAGCACTGAGAACCGAGCGAGCAGCAGTGTTTGACTGCTTTGTTCTCAGTCTTAGAGTCGGCGGGGGTGGGGGGGGGGGGGCAGATGCAGCATCGGACCGATGTTGCATACACCTAGGTAAGTATGATTTAAAAAAAACAAAAAAACTCTATTAATATTTCATTCTGCTTGCTTACGTGTCTCAAGATCAGTGGGCCCAATGTATATTTGCAAAGCACATCACTTTGCTTTAAATATGTGCAGCATGCTACTTCTTTTTAAAAAAAAGCAATTGGGTGGCTGCAGCAAGGCAGTGAAGCTATTCTTTAAATGGAGCCCTCTGTCTTTATGTTGAAATACAAGATCCCAATGTAGCATTGTACAGCTAGCTGAAAAGCACAATGGAGAAGGAAAAGCACCTGGTGCAACAATTATAAGCATCAAATTGGGGTCAAAATTTTCCTTTCTACAAGGGTTCTATATAATCAGAAACTGGCTGGTTTCAAGGACATTGTTAAATGAGAGACCTGCCCAACATCATGAAGTCCATTGTATCTTTAGGAACAAGATGCTGAACTTTGGCACAGGTGCAGTGAAAGGATATCTTCTAAATCACATAAAAAGAAAATGATCTTTTAATGGCCACCACATATTTCTTAATGTTCTGAACATTTTTCAGCCTTTTCATATAAGATTGTGCTTTGGAGGGTGAACAGGGTAGCAAAACATGGCAGCAGGTGAGGGTAATAAAGGTGAGTATGTACTACTGGGTAGGAAATATTAACGCAAAGCTGTTGATTTGCCTAATTTAGGTAAATTTCAGGTATACTTTAAAGCAGACCTTGCAATAAAAAGCAAGGTCTTGTTAACTTGCCAGAGACTACCTCTCCCTTTGAAAATCACCTACTGATAATGGGGGTAAAATGTACCATTAAAAAAGTTAGAATTATATTTACCTTTTAGCTTATTTAATAAGCTATTTTGTTATATCTGTTTGATAAGTGCAAAAAATCTGCTGATCTTGTCAGAAATGCAGGGCAGTCATGTGTCTTCTACACACTTAGTATGTTCTGACAAAGAGCCATCCTAGTTCTTATATAGAACTACACAATGATTATAATTTATGTTGCAAAGATCAGGGACTGGAAGTGGTTGAGTACTTTAGCAAAGGACACTGGGCAGAGCTGACAGCAAGGCTGCCATACACGGTTCAAATTGCCGCCGGTTCAAACTGTTGATGGGCAGGCTGAATGTACCCAGTTGATCGATCAACTTGGGTACAACCAGCCTGCTGGATTCTTTTGTGATTATCGCTGGCGGCTGCTATAGCCACTAGCGATAATCACTGTCTTCCCCAGCAGGGATGGCTTCTCGCTGGGAGAGGATAATTGCTTATTCCCCTGTCAACACTGCCTGTGTTTATGGGGGAATTGTGGTTGCAGGACAGAAATTTGCACCCTATATGGTTGGCCTAAGTCTGCAAAACAAGCTGTGTATTGCCAGCCCACAATGGGTAATAAAAGCTGAATGCATTTCTGGCAGATCAAAGGCTATTTTTCTGTACCTTAACCAGATGCTAGGAGTACTACACATGCACAACAAAAAAATTAATTGAAGCACACAGAGTATAGGTATGTAGTATACCCTGTTCTTCAGCCCTGGCCCCCCTCACCCCTTTCACTTGCCAGCAATTACTGAGGCTCGGTTCACACAGGGGCGACTTGTCCAGGCGACTTAGCCGCCTGACAAGTCGCGCTCCGTTCTGTACTATGGAACCGTTCTAATAGGAGCGACTCAAGTTGCTCCGACTTAGAAAAAAGGTTCCTGTACTACTTTTGGGGCGACTTCAGGCGACCTGCATTGACTTCTATACAGAAGTCATTTTGCAAGTCGCCGCTGAAGTCGTTTGCAGGTCGCTTCTGTGAGTCACGCTGCAAGTCGTGCCGCCCCTGTGTGAACCGAGCCTTACTATAATTTTTTTTTCATTTATTTGCAGATCAATTGGATGAACTTCGATCTGTATATAATTTCAGCTAAAGCAACCTAAACAGTTAAAATGTTTTTTCTAACCATACATTTAAAAAAAAAAATATTTCATTTGTATTTGTTTTTTAATTCATTTTATTGATGTTACATTTAGAAAAGTGAAACATTAAAAAAAGGTTTATTTTAATTTGTAAATAACATTGCAATTCTTTGTGCCAGAATCACACATTTAGTGTAGCTTTAACAGGACAAATTACAGAAAAACATTTTAATACATTTAAACTAATACCATTCAAAGTAGAAATTGTTTTCTTTTTTTGTGTATGGATTGCATAAAAAAAAAAAAAAGTGCAACACAATATAAACAAAAGAAAGTTTTGTTTGTCCTAAAAATATGATACATGCCCCAGATAGTATAACTTACCACAAATTTGTGGCAGTGTTGAATTGTACGTCTGTTAACTTGCTACACATTTTCACTGGCAAGTTGTACATTTACAGAGCACTTGAAGTACAAGTTTGAATTGCCACTTTTCCAATTTGTAGAAAATTTTCATGGCAAGTCTCCAGCAAGAGCAAAGTTGTAGTGGTGAGTCTACAGCAAGAGCTCTGAAAGTCTACAGCAAACTCAGCCACAGTGACCCCTGTGGTGGGATTACTATTGCACAACATAAGTGAACCAGAGCTTGCAGCAGACTTGCAGAATGTTTGCAAAGAAAGTTGATCTACAGTCATGGAATGAAGACTTGCTGCAATTGTGCAACACATTTGTGAAGACTGGAAAGTCTAACAATAGCTAAGCAAGTAATTTTCAAACTTGCAGCACAATTGCTTGCTATCTGGGGTATTATTTTATTGTCTTTAGCTATGCAAAGTTATTGCTGAATCCACAGGTCCATAGCAGAAATATAAAAAATTGCTCCAGCCCATTGGAGATGTATAGGTTTGAGAGCCAAAGTGGTTAAACAGATAAAACCATGTGCTTGCATTGGAGATATGTACTACATATTTTATTTTTACTTTGTCCTAACATACACTTATATCCAAACATGGCTATCACATTCAAACAGTGAGTAGGAAACTTTTGCTGCCCTATCTTTGTTTCTCTAGAAAAGCAGAATGTTTTATCTGACTATTCCACTGAAACGTTTTAAAGAGATTCCACAAAAACCTTTGGTTTTTTTTTTTTACTCTTGCCTGTTAAGGCAAAGCTGTCTCTATTGATATTTTCCAGCTGACCCATCATTGATTTTTATAACTGTTTTAAAAGTAGCTAAAAGCCACAAAAGAATTATCCCTAACCATCAATTATGCCTAAATTTTCCTTCCATCAGTGTTTCCTGGAGATGGGGATGCGATCAAGGGAGGGATAAGATATCAGACCTGATTGGGATTAAGCATATAGCTTTTACAGCTAATGATGCCAAACCATCCAGCATGGAAATCCTGAACATTTCACAATCTGCCCTTAGCAATTCAATATATGCCTTATCGTAACGACAATATTTTATCGTGTCTTTATTTATCCCAACAGCATGATACTATGGTAAAAAGTGAAAATGTGTTGTATGTACTTCTACGTCAAAGCTAGTGAGCACTAATATTTTCAGAACTAGGACACTGTACAACTATATCAGCCGATCAAAATACACTAGGAATATTTGCTAAATTGGATCCCTTTTCAAAGGTTTACATAAAGTTGCAATAACAGCATTACTTGGGTGGCACAGTGGTGATGGGCGGCACAGTGGTTCGACGGGCGGCACAGTGGTTCGACGGGCGGCACAGTGGTGTAGTGGTTAGCACTCTCACCTAGCAGTAAAGAGGGTTGCTGGTTCAAACCACGACACCACCTGCCTGGAGTTTGCATGTTCTCCCTGTGCCTGCATGGGTTTCCTCCGGGTACTCCGGTTTCCTCCCACACTCCAAAGACATGTAGGTAGGTTAATTGGCTTCTGTCCAAAATTGGCCCTAGTATATGAATGGGGACCTTGGATTGTGGGCTCCTTGAGGGTAGGGACCAATGTGAGTGTGCAATGTACAGGGATAGGAGTGGACACACACTCAGGTTGAACTGGATGGACTGGTGTCTTTTTTCAACCTTACTATGAAACTATGAAACTTGGTGGAATAAAGGGAGTAAGTTAAAATACTTACCATTCCTCACAATATTGCTGCTCCGTGCTGCCTTTAAAGCTTACCATAGTACCTGCCACATGAATGCCTAGAAACTTGGTCACGTAATCTTTTTTGAAAAGAAGGATCAAATTTTGGATTAGTCGACCTGCCCCTTTAACCACTTCAATACAGGGCACTTTCACCCCCTACCTGCCCAGGCCAATTTTCAGTTTTGTTTTCAGAATGACAATTGCGCAGCCATGCAACACTTTACCCATATGAAATTTTTTCATTTTTTTGAGACAGATAGAGATTTCTTTTGGTGGTATTTAATCACCACTGGGTTATTTATTTTTTGCTAAACAAATTAAAAAATACCAAACATTTTGAAGTTTTTCTTAGTTTCTGTTATAAAATTTTGCAAACAAGTATTTTTTTTCCTTCATTGATGCGCGCTAATGAGGCTGCATTGATGGGCACTAATAGGCTACATTGATGGGCACTGATGAGGCTGCACTGATGTGTGCTGATGAGGTTTCACTGATGGGCACTGATGAGGCTGCACTGAAGTGCACTGATTAGGCCGCACTGATGGGCACTAATTAGGCTGCACTAATGGACACTGCTGATAACTGGCAAGTCTGGTAAAGGGCCAGTGTGATTGGTCCTTTACTCAGATCTGTGATCGGCTGTGTCCAAAGGACACATCAGTCACAGGGCGTGCCCAATGCAGGGTTATGGGAATACATCCATGGTTGCCCTCCCAGAACTGGATGACCACAATGGCTCCATGGCATTTCTCAGGGCTAGTTAGCTAATGATGGCAACAGTGAAATATGTCTGCGCAATGCGTGACGGCTCAGCTGCTTCTAGTATCCTCTGAAAGAGAATGTAATAGGGTGACAACAGTATTGAAAATTGACCTGTGGAAATTAATTAACATTTAGGTAGAGTTTAGTGATTGGATTTATTTATACTTGACCCTTTTCACTGCCAGGTCCTGCACTCCATTTTTAAACTCAGATGGCCAGACCCTTTTGCAATTTTTAAATTGTTTATTTATTTTTCCTTTACAGCTTTCAGGTTTGTGAAAGACCCCCCAAAACATATATTTTCTGAAAACATAGGATCAGTAGAATAAAAAGAATGTGCTACTGTTTTTTTAGGCCCTGTAATATTTGTGCAAATGTTTATCAAACATGTCCTTGACAGAGAGATCAAGGAACCTAAGGATAAACTCCTGGCTTTTAAAAACTCTATAGAGTATAATTCACTCTCATCTACCCTTCAGACCCATCTTGAAAAAGAAGATAGGAACCAACTAAACAAAAAACACAAAAAGTACTCCAGGGATGTAGGAGACTACAAATCTGGAGTGGTTTTTGCATGGCCATTAGCTTCTGACCACACCGTTAAAACGTTAACAGCTCCGTTAGGTCCTATGAATGGACCAGCCAATTCAGGGCAGGCAGCTAATTCCAATGCTTAACCGGTACATGTACCTGGGATTGGAGGGAGCAATCGTAGGGAGAGTTTGCCGTATCAGACGGGACGACATCCCAATATGCGCACTCCAACCAACTCATATAGAGATAGAGGCAATAATTCCAATAGAAGGGATGGAAGGGGCCATCCTAGGGGTAAACAGCATAACTCTAGGACCCATCACAGGGAGTTCAATATTAGAGGGGTTCACCTGTAAGGTGTAGTGACCATCCTTCTCAATACTATAATCATCTTCCAGTGACTTCCTACAATATTCCACTTCCACTCCACTCCGCGATCCCTATAATGATGATTAATATTCTTATATAGCGAGAGACTATAATCAATCCCCATACAGGTATAATCAGCCCAACCCTAATTCTCAGGGGAATCAGGTATTTTACGAGGACCATCAAGCCAAATAAAAGGGGTCCAGATCCAAGAGAGGCACCTGAGGAAGGAGGCGAAATAAGAGGAAAAAGAAGGAGAACATAATAGGTCATGGTGTGTTCAGTAGTAATAAAGAGCTAAACTCAGAGCAACAAAAAATTTGGGGTAAAAGCCTTAAATTTGCCCTTCCAAAAAAATTTGATAAATTCAACACATTTATAAATGTACATAAGTATATTAGAAAAATCAACATCCAAAGATATTTTTGATTTCAAATCCCTATCGCCCCAAGAGCTACCATTTCTGGCACAGTTCATTCAGGGTTTATTGAATCCCTCCCTATTTAATCCCCCTGCTCAGATGGCTCCTGCCATCAACATCTTCAGGGATTTAGGCCTTAAGTATCTTGCTAAGTTACTACCCAAAAACCCAATCATTCCTTACCAAAGGCCGGTCTTAGATCTCTATGCAAGAGAAAGGACCTTGTCATCTGCCTCACTGACAAAGGGGGTGATATAGTAGTGTTAGACAGGGTGGAATAGGAAAAAGAAATATACAGGATTTTGAGCGATCGAGATACCTATAAGGAATTACTAAATAACCCAACCTCTAATTATAAAAACAAATTAGTGAATCTCATTAACAAGGGTTATAACATATATTTTAAATAAAAATAAAATAAATAAAAAAGAAAAAGCATTTTTAGTACCTATTGCACCCAGAATCCCAACCATGTACTATTTACTGAAAATCCACAAGGACTCTTTACACCCCCGGGACGCACAATCACAAGTGGCATAGATTCCGTGACCTCACGTATTGGTTGTTATATAGATTGTTTTCTACAGCCGTTAGTGAGAAAAACTTTGTCATATGTTAAGGATACTAGGGACACCATTAAATTGCTTGAACCTGTGAATATACAGGGCGATTACATCATGGCCACGGCTGATGTTGCCTGCCTGTATACATGTATACCCCATCAATTGGGGATCAATGCTGTTCGACATTTTTTAAGCCATGATCTCTTCATTACTCAGTCCCAGGGTAGCTATTAAATGAAAAATGACTCAAGTTCGCCACCCAACACATTTACTTTTGGTTCAACAGTCATTTTTATTTACAGCAGAAAGGAATAGCAATGGGTGCTAATTTTGCCCCCAGCTGTGCCAATCTGTTTATGGCCAAATGAGAGGAGGATGTCGTCTATGTTCACGGTGGACTGCAATTGGTCCTGTGGGCTAGGTACATTGATGACATCCTCCTCCTGTGGGATCACTATTCACAGTCCTTGGGCCAGTTTTTCTCCTTGTTGAATTGTAACAACCGAGGTATATCTTTGTCTTATGAATGCAGCAGGGAAAGATCCATTTTCTAGATTTGGAAAAAGAAATTCACGAGCATCAGTTTCAATTTAAAACATATTTTAAACCTACAGATTGCAATGGGGCCATACTCTTGGATAGCTGTCATCACAGACCGTGGCTACTATCTGTTCCACACAGTCAATTTTTGAGATTGCATAGGAACTGCACCATTGAGACCTTTAAATCACAAGCCACGGTCTTGAGACAGAGATTTCTCGACAAAGGCTACGATTGATCTGAGGTTGACTTAGAGCTACAAAATACTCTGAAAGTGGATAGACGTTCTTTGTTGTTCTTTTAAAAGGTCAATGTTGACAACATACTCTGTGCAACATAAGCAAATAAAGTCTATATTTAACAAACACTGGAATGTATTAACCACCTCCCGCCCGCCCTATAGCCGAATGACGGCCGTAGAGCAGGCGGGTTCCTTCGCCTGGCCGTCCCTGGACGGCCTTGTGTTTACTTCCGCAATGCGCCGCCGGGGGCGCGCATCGCGGAAGTTTTGTATTCGCCGTGTCTCCCGGAGACAGGCAAACACAGATCGCCGTGAACGACCAATCAAAGCGGCCGTTCACAGCGCGATCACAGCTGCTAATGGGAGATGATCTCAAATGTAAACATATGAGATCATCTCCCATTGTCGTGTCTCACCCTCCTCACACAGAGACAGCGTGTGAGGAGAGAGAGGATCTGTGAGTCAGCCCCAGTGTCAACTGTCAGCCCCAGTGCCATCTGTCAGCCCCAGTGCCATCTGTCAGCCCCAGTGCCAGTGCCATCTGTCAGCCCAGTGCCATCTGTCAGCCCAGTGCCATCTGCCAGTAGTGCCAGTGCCAGTGCCACCTGCCAGTGCCACCTGCCAGCGCCAGTGCCACCTGCCAGCGCCAGCCATCAGCCCCAGTGCCGTCAGCCCCAGTGCCGCCAGTGCCGTCAGTTCCGTCAGTGCCGCCAGTGCCAGTGCCACCTGCCAGTGCCAGTGCCACCTGCCAGCACCAGTGCCACCTGCCAGCGCCAGTGCCACCCGTCAGCCCCAGTGCCGTCAGCCCCAGTGCTGTCAGCCCCAGTGCCGCCAGTGCCGTCAGCCCCAGTGCCGCCAGTGCCGCCAGTGCCAGTGCCGCCAGTGCCAGTGCCACCTGCCAGCACCAGTGCCACCTGCCAGCGCCAGTGCCATCCGTCAGCCCCAGTGCCATCAGCCCCAGTGCCGTCAGCCCCAGTGCCGCCAGTGCCACGTGCCAGTGCCACCTGCCAGTGCCAGTGCCACCTGCCAGCACCAGTGCCACCTGCCAGCGCCAGTGCCATCCGTCAGCCCCAGTGCCGTCAGCGCCAGTGCCGCCAGTGCCAGTGCCACCTGCCAGTGCCACCTGCCAGTGCCACCTGCCAGCGCCAGTGCCATCTGCCAGCCACAGTGCCATCTGCCAGCCCCATTTGCCAGAGCAATAAGCCAGAGCAAATAGCCAGCACCATCTGCCAGTGCCAGTGCCATCTGCCAGTGCCAGCCCCAGTGCCATCTGTCAGCGACATCTGCCAGCAACATCTGCCAGCCCCATCTGCCAGCCCCATCTGTCAGCCCCATCTGCCTCCAGTGCCATCTGCCTCCAGTGCCATCTGTCAGTGCCATGTGTCATCAGTGCCACGTGTTGTCAGTGCCACGTGGGGTCACTTTGTGGGCATTTCCATTGTCCTGGTGCTCCAGGGCCTTCAAAACTGTAATAGGTGGTTGAGAAATAAGATGTGTAATTTATGCTCCTAGAACGCCTGATGGTGCTATTTCAATATTGGGCCTCTGTATGTGGCCAGGCTGTGTAAAAGTCTCACACATTTGGTATCGTTATACTCAGGAGGAGTAGTAGAACGTATTTTGGGGTGTCATTTTTGCTATGTACATGCTATGTGTTGGAAATATCTTATAAATGGACAACTTTGCGTAAAAAAAATGCGTTTTCATTTTTTTTCCACATTTTCCCGAAACTTCTGGAAAAAAAATTAACCATTCAAACGACTCATTATGCCTCATAGATTATACGTTGGGGTGTTAGCTTTCCAAAATGGGGTCAATTTGTGGGCATTTCCATTGTCCTGGTGCTCCAGGGCCTTCAAAAATGTAATAGGTGGTTGAGAAATGAAATGTGTAATTTATGCTCCTAGAACGCCTGATGGTGCTATTTCAATATTGGGCCTCTGTATGTGGCCAGGCTGTGTAAAAGTCTCACACATTTGGTATCGTAATACTCAGAAGGAGTAGCAGAACGTATTTTGGGGTGTCATTTGTGGTATACACATGCCATGTGAGAGAAATAACCTATTACATTGAAAATTTTGTGAGAAAAAAAAAAATCTTCATTTTGCAAAGAATTGTGGGAAAAAGATGACAACATCAAAAACCTGCCTCTTAGTAAATACCTTGGAATGTCTACTTTCAAAAAAGGGGTAATTTGGGGGGTATTTGTACTTTCCTGACTTGTTCGGGTCGCAAGAAATGAGATAGGCCACCAGTACATCAGGTGTGATCAATTTTGTGCGATTCGCACCACAGCTTGTAGACTCTCTAACTTTCACAAAGACCAAATAATATCCACTAATTTGGGTTATTTTTACCAAAGATATGTAGCAGTATAAATTGTGGCCAAAATTTATGAAAAAAAAATTATAATTTGCAAAATTTTATCACAGAAACAAAGAAATATGCGTTTTTTTTCAAAATTTTCGGTCTTTTTTCATTTATAGCGTAAAAAATAAAAACCCCAGAGGTGATCAAATACCACCAAAAGAAAGCTCTATTTGTGGGAAAAAAAGGACACAAAATTCATTTGGGTACAGTGTTGCATGACTGAGTAATTGTCATTCAAAGTGTGAGAGCACCAAAAGCTGAAAATTGGTCTGGTCAGGAAGGGTGTTTAAGTGCCCAGTAAGCAAGTGGTTAAAAAGCGATCAGGTTTTGGGCTCCTTGCTGCCAGATCAAGCCAAGGTTGTATGTAGAGGAGCCCCCTCTTTGCAGAGCAAAATTGCCCCCAATATCATCAACCCACCGGTCAGACCCTCCTTTTTGGTAACATGGTAGGTTACTATCCATCTAAAAAAGTGGTGTCTGCCAGTATAATACACGTGGCAGAGGTAAGACCAAAGAGTTTAGGTCAACACCCACTAATCAAGTGTATCCGATTAAATATTTTTGCACTTGTGCCAATAAGAACGTTGTATACTTACTTACTTGCCCATGTGGCAAACAATATGTGAACCGTATCATTAGGGCCTTCACAACAAGGGTTAATGAACACATAGCTTAAATTAATAAGGGCAGTATTAAACATACTGTACGTAGACACCACCGACAATATAATAGAGATCCAAGGAGTATTGAGTTTCTGATCATAGATAAGTATATTCCCCTGTGGAGGGGTGGAGCTATGACCAGAGGTGTTTCACGCCTCAGAACCTCCTGGATTTATGAGTTGCAGTCCCACTATCCATTTGGAATTAATGTAGAGTGGGACATTAATGCCTTTCTCAATGAGGCATAATTGCAACCCTTCATTTTATAGTTTATTTTTAATTTTTATTTATCATTACTTTGTTGGGACTATCTGGGTTATGATCTCAATTTACAATTTGTATTCTCATGTAACTTTACTTGTTAGACATTTTAAGATTCATGTGCTTATATAGTTTTAAGATTATAATTGCAGTGGATTATTACTCCAGTTAAGATTCAACCTTGTGGGGTACTTAATATTTTAACATATATTTGCAATATATCACTTAAATTGTTTCTTTTTTAACTTTTTATATTTCTCTGGTATAATGCTAATGCTATTATAACGTATATTTTAGTTATTATCATATGATGTTTTTACTATACGAAACATAACAGTATTAAGCCAATGATGTGTGGGTTGTGGACACTTCTCGCTTTTTCATAGCGAGGCATGGTCCGCAGCAGTCGTCTGTGCCTTCCGGATTGCTGATGCAGCGGTGTGTGAGGCATGAATCGCACGCGATGCCGCCATTTTGAGAACCAGGAAGTAACTGCATTTTTGCATGACCAATTACCGACAGGTTTGTAGCTGGTTATTGGGGTTCTATGTCTATATAAATGCAATGGCCACGGCATGTCTACACCCCAGATGATGTCTCTTTAGAGGAAACATGTCGGTCCAAGCCTGCCAATGCCATTGTGTTAACCTTCAGTCTTTTTATAAGTGCTTTTTTATCTATTCAAATGTGAGTGTTCCTCAAATTTCAAATAAATTTCCTTGTTATGAAGATTCACATTATGTGGAATTTTTATTTCATTTATGGTTGCATCCTGTGAACATATGAAAAGGATTTGATCTACCCACCTCTGAGTTTTCCTCCTTGTTGTGATTTCCCTGAGGGACAGTGTGAACATCATCTTCCTGTGTCAACATCCCTAGATGTAGATGTCCCTGTGTACTGGTGCATTGTCACCACAAGTCTTGACGACTCATTTGGCATATGCCTTGTTGAGTCCATTACCTCTGGTAAGCCTCTTTTATGTTGGTGGTGGCTTCTCCCATTACCTTCTCTTCACATTTATTTTCTTATTGAAGTCTGGAAGTTGATATTCATCTACCTGGATCAACATCACATCTCAGTCCTTTATCCGTGGAATATTTTCACTTATTCACTATCACAGTGTGGACTTTATTTTATATACTCATTGATGTTTTCACATGTCTATTGTTTAGAGTGTTTAACATTAATCTTTTGTCTGCACCGGGGACATGGACATAAGGTGGGATAAAGAATAACAGGTTTAATTAGGTTTTTTGCCGAATACAGAAAAATAATCCCATAGGGACTATGATCAGCATGTAATATGGCATTTTTGATAGTTTTTAATGATGTGGGTTTAATGGTACTTTAAATCGGATCTTCACTGCATCTGGGCACCAAAACACTATTTGATTAATTTTTCATTTTCAAAGCAAACCCCCCCCCCCCATCCATGCTTTATGTTGTTGAGAAATCACTTTGAAAAACAACCCCTTAGCATTTCTGGCCATGGCCATCTTGAGTAAGGGCAAAGGATTCATGTAGCATTTACTTCCTGGAATCTATCTGCCCTTAGCATAAGCATGCATACAGGAGAGTGTGCCTACCTGGGAAAACCCCTCCTCACCCCCCCCCCCCCCCCCCTCCTGAAGACTCCTAGGATGTATGGCATCATTTGCCTACGCAAGAAACCAATAAGTAACTGGAAAAAAAGTTTAAAACCAGTAAAAATGACATACTTTGCTATCTATTTACTAATGCTAACAGCATGGGGATTCAAAATAATTAATGTTAATTGGGAAAGTGAAGTTCCACTTTAACACTTAACCAGACCTGTCGGTGTGATAGCCCTAGGGATTGTTGACCTAACAGAGCTATATGGCAAATAAATATTTATTTTTTTAAATAAAAGGAAAAAGTGATAATTATTGTTAATTGCCTTTCTTTGTTTTCAGATTGTTCCTGATTAATTTGTAGCTTTTATTCCCCAAAATGGTTGCATAAATTATATTTTCTTTGTAATCATACAAGGATGAACTGATGTTTTCTAGACATGTGCAGAGTAAAATATTTCGTTTCGGAATTTCGTTTTCGTCTGAAAACTTAATTTATTTAGTTACTCCCGAAATTCGTTTTTATTTATTTCGTTTTTCGTTCAAAAATTGCATTCGTCCGAAAATCCACATGAATTACGGTCGAATCTGTCTTGGAAGGCTTATGGTGTCTGTCGAATGTATAAAGAAGATTCGACGGAGCTAACTATATAGCATACTTTAGAACCCTATTAAAGTCTATGGGACTCCAACGTTCAAAATCTAAAGTGCTAATTTTAAAGGCTAATTTGCAAGTTACTGTCCTAAAAAGTGTTTGGGGACCCGGGTCCTGCCCCAGGGGACATGTATCAATGCAAAAAAAAGTTTTAAAAACGGCCGTTTTTTCGGGAGCAGTGATTTTAATAATGATTAAAGTGAAACAATAAAAGTGTAATATTCCTTTAAATTTCGTAGGGGGGGGTTGTCTATAGTATGCCTGTGAAGGGGCGCATGTTTCCCGTGCTTAGAATTGTCCCTGCACAAAGTGTCATTTATGCAGGAAAAAAAGTCCTTTAAAATCACTCGCAGCTATAATGAATTGTCGGCTCCCGTAATACAGAGAACACTCATTGAAAGTCATTGATAAAAATAAAAATAAATAAATAAATAAAAAAAAAAGCGTGGGGGTCCCCCAAATTCAATTACCAGGCCCTTCAGGTCTGGTATGGATATTAAGGAGAACCCTGCCTCAAATTTAAGAAAAAATTTGACGTGGGGTTCCCCCTAAATATCCATAACCAGACCCTTCAGGTCTGGTATGGATATTAAGGGGAACCCCGCGTCAAATTAAAAAAAAAATTGACGTGGGGTTCCCCCTAAAAATCCATACCAGACCCTTTATCCGAGCACGCAACCTGGCAGGCCGCAGGAAAAGAGGGGGGGACGAGAGAGCGGCCCCCCCTCCCTCCTGAACCGTACCAGGCCACATGCCCTCAACATTGGGAGGATGCTTTGGGGGTCTGTGACCCCTCAAAGCACCTTGTCCCCATGTTGATGAGGACAAGGGCCTCATCCCCACAACCCTGGCCGGTGGTTGTGGAGGTCTGCGGGCGGGGGGCTTATCAGAATCTGGAAGCCCCCTTTAACAAGGGGACCCCCAGATCCCGGCCCCCCCCCTGTTTGAAATGGTAAGGGGGTACAAAAGTACCCCTACCATTTCACAAAGAAAGTGTAAAAAATGTTTAAATAAAACAAACACACTTTTTAAAAATTCCTTTATTAAAAATAAAAAAAAGATTCCAGCGGCGGTAATCCACTCTTGCTATCCAGCGACGGACGGTCAGCTCTCCATTGATGTCTAATGTCATCCAGCGCAGCGCAGCATCCTTCTTCTGTCTCCTCCACGGAGACACTGGAGGCATTCCGGCGCTGACGTTTCTTATATACGGAGGGCGGGGCCACCCGTCACCTGACCCCGCCCCCCTCTGACGCAAGGGGAAACCCGGGGTTCCCCGTGACGTATGGGTGACCCCGCCCCCCTCTGATGTAACGGAAACCTGCCTGTGTTACATCAGAGGGGTGCGGGTCACCCCTACGTCACAGGGAACCCCGGGTTTCCCCTTGCGTCAGAGGGGGGCGGGGTCAGGTGACGGGTGGCCCCGCCCACCCTATATAAGAAACGTCAAGCCGTCGGAATGTCTGTAGTGTCTCCTCCACGGAGACAGAAGAAGGATGCTGCGCTGCGCTGGATGACATTAGACATCGATGGAGAGCTGACCGTCCGTCGCTGGATAGCAAGAGTGGATTACCGCCGCTGGAATCTTTTTTTTATTTTTAATAAAGGAATTTTTCAAAAGTGTGTTTGTTTTATTTAACCATTTTTTACACTTTCTTTGTGAAATGGTAGGGGTACTTTTGTACCCCCTTACCATTTCAAACAGGGGGGGGGCCGGGATCTGGGGGTCCCCTTGTTAAAGGGGGCTTCCAGATTCTGATAAGCCCCCCGCCCGCAGACCTCCACAACCACCGGCCAGGGTTGTGGGGATGAGGCCCTTGTCCTCATCAACATGGGGACAAGGTGCTTTGAGGGGTCACGGACCCCCAAAGCATCCTCCCAATGTTGAGGGCATGTGGCCTGGTACGGTTCAGGAGGGAGGGGGGGCCGCTCTCTCGTCCCCCCCTCTTTTCCTGCGGCCTGCCAGGTTGCGTGCTCGGATAAAGGGTCTGGTATGGATTTTTAGGGGGAACCCCATGTCAAATTTTTTTTAAATTTGATGCGGGGTTCCCCTTAATATCCATACCAGACCTGAAGGGTCTGGTTATGGATATTTAGGGGGAACCCCACGTCAAATTTTTTCTTAAATTTGAGGCAGGGTTCCCCTTAATATCCATACCAGACCTGAAGGGCCTGGAAATTGAATTTGGGGGACCCCCACGCTTTTTTATTTATTTATTTTTTTTTTTTTTTTATCAATGACTTTCAATGAGTGTTCTCTGTATTACGGGAGCCGACAATTCATCATAGCTGCGAGTGATTTTAAAGGACTTTTTTTCCTGCATAAATGACACTTTGTGCAGGGACAATTCTAAGCACGGGAAACATGCGCCCCTTCACAGGCATACTATAGACAACCCCCCCCTACGAAATTTAAAGGAATATTACACTTTTATTGTTTCACTTTAATCATTATTAAAATCACTGCTCCCGAAAAAACGGCCGTTTTTAAAACTTTTTTTTGCATTGATACATGTCCCCTGGGGCAGGACCCGGGTCCCCAAACACTTTTTAGGACAGTAACTTGCAGAATCTTTTCTCTCTGTCAAATCTTTTTTCTCTGTCGAATATTTTCTCTATATAATCTTGGACTAATAGAGGTAAGGTTAAGCACATTCGACCACAGGTTCTATAGACAGATTGTTATCGTCAGAGTCATGTCGAATCTCCTATTCTATATCGAACTGTTGTAACAATGAAAACGAAAATAAAGCATTTATTTATGTCGGATCTTTCGTTTTTCGGATTTTGTGCTTTCGTTATCGTTTGTCAAAACGAAAACGAAAATAGCTGAAATTCGGACGAAAATGCATTCGGACGAAAACGAATGCACATGTCTAATGTTTTCTCCAGATCCATATGTGCTGTTGAGTTCTGCTGAATAGTAAAAACAACACGGAGGTTCACTGCAGGCAGACAGGTCAGTAGAGGGCAAATGCCAATTGTAATGTATTTTTGTATTAAAGCTTCATTTGCACAGCAAGCACATATACAATGTGATGATATCTTTGGCCTCTTAACCCACACAAACCATTCACTTGCAAAAGTAGATAATATATATATATATGGTAGATAAGGATCTCTTATAAATGTGTGTGCAGTGGTAAATACAACCAAAAATTTACAACAACTGTAAACAATCATATCCACGCATAATACATTTTATTTTTCTTCTATTTTATACTATTTCAAAGTTCTCTGCATAGAATTTTTTATTGAATGTATCAATTTAATCACATCTACTCTTCAAAATAATGTGTCAAAATGGTTCGCCTTTTTCAAAAAGACATGATTTGCAGCTCAATTAAAAGTGATATCTGTCAGACTTTACTTCAGATACATTTTTTTTTCTTTTTATATGATTTTCAGTGTATAAACACAGTTTTACTAATCTATATATATATATATATATATATATATATATATATATATATATAGCAGCTCTTTATTAATGTATCTTACACCTATCGCTGCAATAAAGAAGATTACACTCCTTCCAATAATTTTATTGTCGGATCATCAAAAATGAGAGATGTTTTGCTTTGTATTACATGTTTTGGGAGGGCAAAGGGTTAAATGGTTCAGAGTGCAAGCGATATAGGATGTGACCCACCGGTCAAGAAAAGGTTTATATTGTTAACAATAAATGTCACTTTGTAAGTAATGACTGCAGATTCAGTAACGGAATATCTGCTGAAATTGGATAGGTTTCTTGATGAAAAAGCACATTGGATTTACAGGAATCTGAAGGTTATGTCTTAAGTCTCCTCCAGTATACAGTGGACTAACTCTTTTTTTTCCTATTAAAAGGTCTTTTCTTAGCTTCCTTATCTTCACTTACTTACGCATATTGGGCTATAACTTCATTAGATAATGTTCCCTTGGAACAAAATAAGTAGCTTATTTGTTCACAGACAATATGAATCAGAGATAGAATTCACATTGAAGCAAACCAATTCAAGCAAGCCAATGAGTTGCCCATACTTAATTCTTGGTGGCTTTTGACAGGTTTCTTCATGCTACTGTATGTGCCCTGTTCAATCAATTAAGGGAGTGGTGTGATCTCATTTACAAGCCCATTTGGGGATACCATTCTTAATAAAGTACCAGACATTTCTCTCTCTCTCTCTCTCGCTCTCTCTCTCTCTCTCTCTCTCTCTCTCTCTCTATATATATAGATATATATATATATATATATATATATATATATATATAAAGAGGGTTTACATATGTCTCCAATGGTAAAATACACAAAGCATAAACATTATTTAAAAGTAATTATACATCTTTAATGGTACAAATTAAAAAACACATATATTTGTGTATAAAACCATTTCAAGCCAAAATAGATTTTACAAAGACTTGTGTTGTAGGATCCCTAGAGACTGTTAGGCATAGGTCAACGCATTTCGTTGGATACCACACTTCATCAGGACCTCCGATCTTCACTTGATAAGATCATCACTATAATGGTAAATGGTAATGGTAAAAAACATATATAAGTACATTAAAACTTTCAACTTTCATAAAAGAAATGTGCATACAATCAACTGTCATCCTCTAATCAATCATAGTAAGGCTTCCTAACCCCCAAATTGAAGAAGAGAAAGTAAAAAAGAAAAACACCAAAATGCATACACACATAAGTATTTGCATATATTATGGTACATCCACTACAAGATGTATACTATTTTCCTACCTTGATATACATTATATTATCAAAAGTATTGGGATGCCTGCCTTTACACTCACATGAACTTTAATGGCATCCCAGTCTTAGTCCGTAGGGTTCAATATTGAGTTGGCCCACCCTTTGCAGCTATAACAGCTTCAACTCTTCAGAGAAGGCTGTCCACAAGGTTTAAGAGTGCGTCTATGGAAATCCTTGATCATTATTCCAGAAGCACATTTTGTCAGGGCTGGCTTAGCCCTTCCTCCTCTGGGCTGGCCGCTCAGCTCTCGGCTAATTGCCAGCTCTCTTCTCTTTCCACAGTTACCAGCTGTTCCCGATGATGATGCTCGTCTGACCTGCCTATTTAAAGCCTTCCAGCTCACTTCTCCTTTGCCTTCACGTTGGTCACATCACAAGGAACCATCTCCTGCTGTTTGTTTCAAGACTGGCTTGCTGACATCCCTCCTCCCCTCAGTCTGATTCATGGTTTCTGACAGTACGCGAAGGCCATGAATTCAGAAGATACAGTCAATCCACTTATTTTTTACAGATTGGATGAGCAAGATCATCACATGGATCAGTTTGCCTTGGCATTACAAACGCTCCTGAATCGCACGGCTCACCTGGAATCCCCCACGGTGGCTGCTCCTGTACAACCTGAGTCACAGGCCGTCCCATCTGCTGTGCCAGTCTCTGTGCAGGCACCCGCATCGAGTATTATCTCTATAAGAGGTATGTCTGGTTCTGCTCCACTTCCCCAGCGATTTGGAGGTGATCCAGTTCAATGCAGAGGGTTTTTCAATCAGATTGATATATATTTCGAAATGCTGCCCCAGGCATTTCCCACAGACAGAAGCAAAGTAGGTTTCGTGATATCTTTGCTTTCTGAAAGAGCCTTGGCATGGGCTAACCCTCTATGGGAGACGCAAAAACCTGTTGTCTTGAGTTACCCACAGTTTGTGGCCTCCTTTAAAAGGATTTTTGACGTTCCCGCACACTCCGCTTCTGCTGCCAAGTGCCTCATGTCCATCAAACAGAGTACGAGAACTGCTGCCGACTACGCCATTGAATTCTGTACTCTGGCAGCAGAGGTTGCTTGGAACAATGAGGCCCTCATGGCTGCTTTTTCTCATGGTGTCTTGGATTCCATCAAGGATGAGATAGCAGCCCGAGATATACCCACTGAGCTGGAGAGCTTGATCTCGTTTGCCATCCTCATTGACTCCAGACTCAGAGAAAGACTCTCTCTTAAGGAGCGCTTGCGGAAGCCTCCTGTACGTTTGCCTCCGAGCTTTGTAGTCCCACCCATGCCTCCCTCACCTCCCATGCCTCCTGGTACCAAATTGGTTAGAGAAGATGAACCCATGCACCTGGGCTTCACGCGTCTCTCTGCGGATGAGAGAGCCTTTAGGAGGCAGGAGAGATTGTGCCTTTATTGTGGCCAGGCAGGTCACTTTTTGAAGTCTTGTCCTACCCATCCAGGGAACGCCCGAACCTTGAGCTCCTGTCATGGACAGACCTTAGGTGGCGTTGTTTTGTCCCCAGTTATCCAGAAGGATAAGCCCCTGGTTTTGGTCACCCTTTCTTGGGCTGAGTCGTCCATTGAGATACAGGCTCTAATCGACTCTGGGGCTGCAGGCCTGTTCATTGATGCTGCATTTGTTTTTGCAGCACTCGATTCCGCTGCAACTGCGTGACACTCTACTCCACTTCACTCCAATTGAGGCTCTTGACGGGAGACCTTTACAGCCTGCCCATGTGACTCATGAGACAGTTCTGTTGTCCATGGCCGTAGGGGCTCTTCACCATGAGATAATCCAATTCCAAGTTATTTCCTCTCCCAGATTTCCGCTGGTTATTGGTTATCCTTGGTTACAGAGGCACAACCCCTCTTTTGACTGGCTCCGTGTTGAGGTTCTCTCCTGGTCACCACAATGCAGTGAGACATGCTTCCTGAAGGTATCCAAGGTCCTGTGCATCGCTTCACTCCCCTCCCTCCCGGAGGAGTACCGTGATTTTGGCGATGTCTTTGATAAAGTTCAAGCCGGGGGTGTGCCTCCACACCGGCCTTATAATTGCACAATTTACCTTCAACCTAGTGCCATACCTCCCCGTGGCCGGGTTTACCCTTTGTCGGTCTTGGAGGATAAGGTCATGGAGGAGTATGTTTCTGACGCACTTTCTCAAGGTTTCATCTGCAAATCCTCGACTCCTGCTGGTGCTGGTTTCTTCTTTGTGAAAAAGAAGAGCGGTGAACTGAGACCTTGTATAGATTATAGGGGTCTCAATCGTGTCACGATTAAGAATGCCTACCCGATTCCATTGATTACATAGTTATTTGACCGCTTCAAGGGAGCAACGGTTTTCACAAAACGTGAGAGGCATACAATCTCGTGCGCATTAAGGAGGGCGACGAGTGGAAAACTGCGTTTAATACCAGAACAGGCCATTATGAATACCTGGTAATGCCTTTTGGCCTTTGTAACGCCCCGGCAGTTTTCCAGGAATTTATTAAAGATGTCCTCCGAGATTTGTTGCAATTGTGTGTGGTGGTTTATCTCGATGATATCCTCATATTTTCCAAGTCCCTGGAGAGCCACCACACAGATGTCTGTCGTGTACTTCAGAAACAAAGAGAGAACAATCTCTATTGTAAACTGGAGAAGTGTGAGTTCCATCGTGAACAGGTTACATTCCTGGGCTATGTCATTTCCACTGCTGGTTTTTTGATGGACCCAGAGAAACTTTCGGCAGTCCTACAGTGGCCTTGACCTGTGGGTTTACGTCCTCGGCAGCGTTTCCTGGGATTTGCCAACTACTATTGGAAGTCTATATTCGTAACTTCTCGTCTCTGGTCAAGCCTCTGACTGATATGACCAGAAAGGATGGTAACCCACAGAGTTTGTCTCCGGAGTCCATTAAGGCCTTTGATACTCTCAAGGCTGCCTTTGTTTCTGCTCCTGTGTTGGCACATCCTGATCCTACGTTGCCTTTTATCCTAGAAGTTGATGCTTCCGAAACTGGAGTTGGCACCCTTCTGTCTCAACGTCCTAACTCTGAGAGCGCTATGCATCCGTGTGGCTACTTTTCCAAGAAATTGTCACCTGCTGAGTGCAATTATGAGATTGGTGACAGAGAGCTGTTGGCGATCCTTTTAGCCCTGAAAGAATGGAGACATCTCCTTGAAGGTACCACTGTGCCTGTTCTTATTCTTACTGACCATAAGAATCTTACATTCTTGTCTGAGGCTAAGCGACTCTCTCCCAGAAGGGCGCGATGGGCTCTTTTCTTGTCAAGCTTTAATTACATTGTCTCATTCTTACCTGGTACTAAGAATGTAAGGGCTGATGCCTTGTCACGACAATTTTCCTCCACTTCCAAGTTGGAGTCGGCTCCGGTTCCTATGATTCCTCCTGATCGTATCTTGGCTACGGTTCGCACCAGTCTTACTTCTCCTTTGGGATTCTTGCTGCTCAGGTCCATGCTCCTCCTGATAAACCTTGTGACTGCTGCTTTGTCCCAGAGAGTCTCCGTACTGCAGTGCTCCAGACTTACCATTCTCCCAAGGCAGCTGGCCATCCTGGGAAGAATCAACTCATTTGGGCCATCTCCCAACAATTCTGGTGGCCTAGTCTATGGGCTGATGTTACTGCCTTCGTAGCTGCCTGTCCCGTGTGTGCTCAGAGTAAGACTCCACGACACCTTCCAGTGGGCCTCCTACAACCCATACCCAATGGAGAGAGGCCCTGGACTCACCTGTCTATGGATTTCATTGTGCCCAACTCCCAAGGCAACACTGTTATCCTTATGGTGGTTGACCGGTTCTCAAAGATGTGTCATTGTATTCCACTTAAGAAGTTGCCCACCTCTAAGGAACTGGCTTCCATTTTTGCTCGGGAGATCTTTTGCTTACATGGGCTACCCAAGGTGATTGTCTCGGACAGGGGCAGTCAGTTTGTCTCCCGGTTCTGGCGAGCCTTTTGTGCACAGTTGGGAATCCAGCTTGTGTTCTCTTCTGCGTATCACCCGCAGTCTAATGGGGCCACAGAACAAGCCAATCAGTCCTTGAAGCAATTCCTACGTTGCTACATTTCTGACCATCATAACAACTGGTCTGACCTATTACCTTGGGCAGAGTTTGCTCACAACAGTGCCTTGAATTCTGCCTCCCGATTGCCTCCATTTATGGCGAATTATGGTTTCCAACCTTCCATGTTGCCTGACTTGTTTGTTCCTGCATTAGAGGAGCATCTCCGTGGTCTTCGTTCCACTTGGGTACAAGTCCAGGAGGCTTTGCGTCATGCTAATGATAGGTACAGACTCCATGCTGACCGTAGACGCCTGCCTACGCCTTCCTACCAGGTTGGGAACAGGGTCTGGCTGTCATCTCGCAACCTCCGGCTTCTTGTTCCCTCACTGAAGTTTGCACCTCGGTTTATTGGGACTTTCCGTATCCTTCGCAGGATTAACCCAGTAGCTTACGCGTTGGACCTTCCTCCTAGTATGCGCATCTCAAATGTGTTTCATGTCTCCTTATTGAAACCGTTGGTCTGTAAACTATTTACCACCTCTGTGCCACGTCCTCACCCTATTCAGGTTGAGAACCATGAGGAGTATGAGGTACAATTCATTGTTGACTCCCATAGGTTCCGTGGGCGCATACAGTATCTGGTGCATTGGAAGGGGTACGCTCCTGGGTTTCATTCTCTGACGTACATGCCCCTGTCCTCCTCCGTGAGTTCCATAGATGGTTCCCCTCAAGCCCGGTGGCCCTCTGAGGTAGAGGGGTCATTGGGGGGGTATTGTCAGGGCTGACTTAGCCCTTCCTCCTCTGGGCTGGCCGCTCAGCTGTCGGCTAATTGCCAGCTCTCTTCTCTTTCCACAGTTACCAGCTGTTCCCGATGATGCTCATCTGACCTGCCTATTTAAAGCCTTCCAGCTCACTTCTCCTTTGCCTTCGCGTTGGTCACATCACAGGGATCCATCTCCTGCTGTTTGTTTCAAGACTGGCTTGCTGACATCCCTCCTGGCTTCTTATCCTGCTTGCAGTTGCTCTCTTTGGATCCCTGACTTTGGACTGGATGACTACCCGATCCGGTTAATGAACTTTGGACTGGCTGACTACCCGATCTGGCTACTGGACTCTGGCTATGCTTGACTATGCTTTTTCTATTTATCTTTTTATTTTTATTAATAAACAAGTGGGATTTAATTGTACTTCTGTCTCAGTCTGATTCATGGTTTCTGACACATTTGAGACCAGACACTGTTGTGGACGAGAAGGCTACTTTAATTCATCCCAAAGGTGTTCTATCGGGTTGAGGTCAGGACTCTGTGTAGGCCAGTCAAGTTCCTCGACTCTAAACTCGCTCATCCATGTCTTTATGGCCCTTGCTTTGTGTACTGGTCCAAATCATTTGGTGGAGGGGGGTTATGGTGTGGGGTTGTTTTTCAGGGGTTGGGCTTGGCCCCTTAGTTTCAGTGAAGGGAACTCTTAAAAGAGAAGTATGTTTTTTTGTAGATTCCTACTTACCTAGGTGGATGCAGCATCAGACCGATGCTGGATCTGTCCCCCGCCACCTAACATATCCCCCGAGAACCGAGCCACCTAACATTGCCAATGACTCAGTTCTTCCACCTCCCCAAGCATCTGTCCCCCGCCACCTCTTCACTGAGATCCAAGCCACCTAACATCGCTGATGGCTCAGTTCTCCCACCTCCCTAAGCAGAGAGCTGCTGCCTGTCAATCAGTAGCTCTCCTGCTCTGCTCCTCCATGCTTACTGGAGCACTGAGCTGTGGAGGGGAGGGGAGAGGCCATCTCAGCCTCTCAGTGACCCGCTGAGAGGCTGAAAGTGCCATTAGTCCATTGGACTGATTTCAGTGACATTAGTGGAGATTTCAGACCACTCTTTGCTGAAAACGAATTGCACTCCCCTGACCCATAGGAGAAGCCAAGCCTAAAAAGCTCAGGCTGGACTTCTCCTTTAAGGAGTCAGCATAACAAGACAGTTTGGACAATTTCATGCTGCCATATTTGTGTGAACAGTTTGTGGGTGGCCCCTTCTTGTTCCAACATGAGTGTGTACCAGTGCACAAACAAGGTCCATAAAGATATGGAACTTTGAACTTTGGGATGAATTGTGGAGTGGAGACCGCGAGCCAGGTCTTCTTGCCCACATCAGTGCCTGACATCACAAATATGCTTCTGGAAGAATGGTCAAGCATTTCCATAGACACTCTCCTAAACCTTGTGGACAGTCCGGGCATCAGAGGGGGCAGGGCCCCCCTCTGACACCCCAGGAAAGCCATTGGGAAGTCCCTGTGTGTCAGAGGGGTTTTATATATATATATATATATATATATATATATATATATATATATATATATATATACAGTGGTGTGAAAAAGTGTTTGCCCCCTTCCTCATTTCCTGTTCCTTTGCATGTTTGTCACACTTAAGTGTTTCGGAACATCAAACCAATTTAAACAATAGTCGAGGACAACACAAGTAAACACAAAATGCAATTTGTAAATGAAGGTGTTTATTATTAAAGGTGAAAAAAAATCCAAACCATCATGGCTCTGTGTGAAAAAGTGATTGCCCCCCTTGTTAAAACATACTATAACTGTGGTTGTCCACACCTGAGTTCAATTTCTCTAGCCACACCCAGGCCTGATTATTGCCACACCTGTTCACAATCAAGGCATCACTTAAATAGGAGCTGCTTGACACAGTAAGGTCCACCAGAAGATCCTTAAAAGCTACACATCATGCCGAGACCCAAAGAAATTCAGGAACAATTGAGAAAGAAAGTAATTGAGATCTATCAGTCTGGAAAGGGTTATAAAGCCATTTCCAAAGCTTTGGGAATCCAGCGAACCACAGTGAGAGCCATTATCCACAAATGGCGAAGACATGGAACAGTGGTGAACCTTCCCAGGAGTGGCCGGCCGCCCAAAATTACCCCAAGAGCACAGCGACGACTCATCCAAGAGGTCACAAAAGACCCCACAACAACGTCCAAGGAACTGCAGGCCTCACTTGCCTCAGTTAAGGTCAGCGTTCATGCCTCCACCATCAGGAAAAGACTGGGCAAAAATGGCCTGCATGGCAGAGTTCCAAGGAGAAAACCACTGCTGAGCAAAAAGAACATCAAAGCTCGTCTCAATTTCTCCACAACACATCTTGATGATCCCCAAGACTTTTGGGACAACATTTTGTGGACCGATGAGACAAAAGTGGAACTCTTTGGAAGGTGTGTGTCCAAGTATATCTGGCGTAGAAGGAACACTGCATTTCATAAAAAGAACATTATACCAACAGTAAAATATGGTGGTGGTAGTGTGATGGTCTGGGGCTGTTTTGCTGCTTCAGGACCTGGAAGACTTGCCGTGATAAAAGGAACTATGAATTCTGCTGTCTACCAAGAGATCCTGAAGGAGAATGTCCGACCATCTGTTCGTGTACTCAAGCTGAAACGAACTTGGGTTCTGCAGCAGGACAATGATCCTAAACACACCAGCAAGTCCACCACCGAATGGCTGAAGAAAAACAAAATGAAGACTTTGGAGTGGCCTAGCCAAAGTCCTGACCTGAATCCTATTGAGATGTTGTGGTATGACCTTAAAAAGGCCATTCATGCTCGAAAACCCTCTAATGTAACTGAATTATGACAATTCTGCAAAGATGAGTGGGCCAAAATTCCTCCAGGACACTGTAAAAGCCTCATTGCACGTTATCGCAAACGCTTGGTTGCAGTTGTTGCTGCTAAGGGTGGCCCAACCAGTTATTAGGTTTAGGGGGCAATCACTTTTTCACACAGGGCCATGATGGTTTGGATTTTTTTTCACCTTTAATAATAAACACCTTCATTTACAAATTGCATTTTGTGTTTACTTGTGTTGTCCTTGACTATTGTTTAAATTGGTTTGATGTTCCGAAACACTTAAGTGTGACAAACATGCAAAGGAACAGGAAATGAGGAAGGGGGCAAACACTTTTTCACACCACTGTATATATATATATATATATATGTATATATATATATATATATGTATATATATATATATATATATATATATATATATATATATATATATATATATATATATATATATATATATATATAGGGCTTACCTCAGATAAAAACCCCCCCTAGAATTTTACCCACCTACAGGGAGCTGTAGGTGGCTGGAATTGTTCAGACATTTAATAAGAGCTCCAACATGTATAAAGGCATGGTATGATCATTCAGGGCTGAAAATAAAATCCAAATACACTACAATTAGGAATGAGGTCTGCCAAACAGGTGGTCTAACTTGCCTCTATTTATATCCCCCCAGCGACCACCCACACCTCTCAGGGGAAACCCAAGGGGTATCCAATGTTCGGGTGGTGTTGGCGGACCCCTCCTTCCACTCCTGTCTGTGAATAGTGATGGACGAACTTCCGACGGGACGTTTCGCGAAAGCGAAATGCGAACGGACCCAAACGTTCGCGAAACCGAACGTTCGCCGCGGGCCCCATTGACTTCAATGGGAGGCGAACTTTGCAAACCTTCATGTCGAATTTGCGGCCACGTGGTAATTATTAGGGGGTAAAACGTAGTCCCACCATCTGGACAATGACATAATACATGTATGAGGTGAATTTGGGATCGATAACTACAAGCATTTTTATTTTATTTGGGAAATTGTTCTAACAATTCAGGACTATGGAGCTAATGAAGGCAATGGAGGAGAGGGAAGGTCAGGGACCAGGGTAGGCAAAGAAGAGGGTGCAGGAGATGATCACCAGCAGCGTGACATACCGGAATGACACATGCACCGTGATAGAGGCATCTGACAGCAGCACCGTAATACAGAGCACTGACAGCAGCACCGTGACATACAGCGCTGACAGCAGCACCGTGACATACAGCGCTGACAGCAGCACCGTGACATACAGCGCTGACAGCAGCACCGTGACATACAGCGCTGACAGCAGCACCGTGACATACAGCGCTGACAGCAGCACCGTGACATACAGCGCTGACAGCAGCACCGTGACATACAGCGCTGACAGCAGCACCGTGACATACAGCGCTGACAGCAGCACCGTGACATACAGCGCTGACAGCAGCACCGTGACATACAGCACTGACAGCAGCACCGTAAGCAGCCCCAGGAGGAAGTCAGCACAGCACAGGGATGGTGTGATCCCCTCATAATAAGAACCCCCAGGAGGAAGTCAGCACAGCACAGGGATAGTGTGATCCCTTCATAATAAGAACCCCCAGGAGGAAGTCAGCACAGCACAGGGATATCATAAGCAGCCCCAGTAGAAATATGACACCGCTCAACCTCTTCAAAGAGGAGGGTAGGGGCATATAGTACGGTGTGCTTTTTTGGGTCAAGGAAGTGAGCCAAATGAATTAAGAAGGTCTGTGTGCTTGATTAAAAAAATAGTTTATAGACATATACATGGTCTACTGGTCACATGTGTTGAATTCCTCCGAGATCCATGCCTCATTCATTTTTAGAAATGTGAGGTAGTTAACACTGTCGTGAGCTAGGCGAGTACGCTTATCGGTCACAATCCCCCCTGCTGCGCTGAACGTCCTTTCGGACAGGACACTGGATGAGGGGCAAGCCAACAGTTCGATTGCAAATTGGGCAAGCTCTGGCCAGAGGTCAAGCCTGCCCACCCAGTAGTCTAGGGGTTCATCACTCCTCAGAGCGTCCACATCGGCCGTTAACCCAATGTAGTCGGACACCTGACGGTCTAGGCGTTCCCTGATGCTGGATCCGGATGACACCTGTCGATGGGTCGGCTGAAAGAATGACCTCATATCCGAAGTCACCAACACATCTTCAAACCGGCCTCTTCTTGCAGGCGCTGTTGGATTGGTACCCGCAAATCCTTCTCTGGGAGTGGGAATTGCTCCTCTGCCAGCGCACGCAAAAGCAGAATGCAGCATTTCTCGAAGCAAGGCCTGGAAGTGCTGCATTCTGACAGCCCTCTGCGACGGCGGTAACATTTCCGCCATTTTGTGTTTGTACCGGGGGTCTAAGTACGTTGCCACCCAGTACTGGTCCTTGACCCTCATGCTTTTTATACGGGGGTCCCTATTAAAACACTGGAGCATGAAGGCCCCCATTTGCACTAAAGTGGAAGCGGTGTGGTGGCCTGGCTCCTGCTCATCATCCAGGATAATGTCGTCCTCTTCATTCTCCTCTCCCCATCCTCGCACAACAGGGATCCCAGAAAGGTTTAAAGCATGCTCTTCTTGCTCCTGCTCATCCGCCCCGGCACCATCCTCCTCTGACTCCTCATCAGACTCCTGTTGTTGACTTGTCTCAGATAGAGTAGCCCCCCCTGGGAATTCATCCAGCATTGCGACTTCCTCATCTTCCCGCTCCTGCTCCTCCACAGCCTGATCAATGACACGACGCAATGCACGCTCCAGAAAGAAGGCATAAGGTACCATGTCACTGATGGCGCCATGGCTGCGACTGACCAGTTTGGTGATCTCCTCAAATGGCCGCAGAAGTCTGCATGTGTCGCGCATGAGCAGCCACTGGCGCGGTGAAAAAAAACCCAGCTCCCCAGAACCGTTTCTTTCGCAGAGTTCATACAGGTAGACGTTAACTGCACGTTTCTGCTGGAGCAGCCTATCAAGCATATAGAAGGTTGAGTTCCATCGCGTCGGGCAATCGCAAATAAGACGTCTGACCGGCAGATGGTGTCGCCGCTGAATGTCAGCAAGGCGAGCCATGGCCGTGTAAGATCTTCTGAAATGGGCCGAGATTTTCCTTGCCTGCCGCAAGATGTCCTGGACCCCAGGGTATTTGACAAGGAATCGCTGCACGACCAAGTTTAAGACGTGTGCCATGCACGGCACGTGCGTGATTTTGCCCTGTTTCAATGCGCTAAGCAGATTGGCACCGTTGTCACACACCACTTTACCAACTGTCAAATTGAGCGGTGTTAGCCACTCATCTGCCTGTGAACGCAAAGCTGAAAGGAGTGCCGGGCCAGTGTGGCTCTTTGCTTCCAGGCACAACAGACGCAGCACGGCATGGCAACGTCTCACCTGGCATGTGGAATAGGTTCTGGGGAGCTTGGGCGGTGCAGCGGAAGAGACGCTAGCAGCGGAAAAGGAGGAGGCAGCTGAGGAGGAGAGGGAGGAGGATGGAGTAGGAGGAGGAGAAGAAGAGTCAGGCCTGCATGCAATCCGTGGCGGTAAAACCAAATCTACACGGGTGCCACGGGTTACATGCTTGACGGCCGTCAGAAGGTTCACCCAGTGGGCAGTAAAACTGATATACCTTCCCTGCCCGTGTTTGCTAGACCACGTGTCTGTGGTCAGATGTATCTTGGCACCGACACTGTGTGCCAGAGATACATTCACTTGCCGCTGAACATGGCCATATAGCTCTGGGATGCCCTTCTCTGAGAAATACTTCCTTCCTGGGACCTTCCATTGTGGTGTTCCAATGGCCACAAATTTGCGAAAGGCCTCCGAGTCCACCAGTTTATATGGCAGTAGTTGGCGGGCTATGAGTTCTGACAAGCCAGCCGCCAACCGTTGGGCAAGAGGGTTATCCGGCGTCATCATTTTTTTACGCTCAAACATTAGGCCCACGGAAGCCTGCCTTTTTGCAGAAAAATGTGAGCTTGGCGTGATGGAAGGTGGAGTGGAGGACAATTGTGAGGAGAGAGGAGAAGGAGAAGTAGAAGACGAGGCTGGACGGTGAGAGCCTGCAGTGTGGCTTTGTGTGTTCCGTTGCTCCCACTGGGCTCGGTGATGGCTGCTCATGTGCCTTCTTAAGGCGGTCGTCCCTAGGTGAGTATTGGGCTTACCGCGACTAACGCGTTGACTGCAAAGATTGCAGATGGCAACGCTATTGTCAGCAGCGGACACGTTAAAAAAAGCCCACACTGCGGAGCCATGTGCCGGTGTCCTCGGAGCGCCAGATGTGACCGTACATGGTCGATGACTCGCTCCTGATACATTTGCAGTCTGCTTTGTCCCTGCTGTGCAATGTAAGTCATTGCTGCTTCTCCTCCCTATCTGCTGGTCCATATCTCCCTCTGAACTCCCCTCCTCTTCCTCTCTTGTGGGCACCCACGTGACATCACTAGACACGTCATCATCAACGTCACCTTCCCCACCGCTATAAGTAGAGATCTCGGAGTAGGCAGCAACACCGGGGACCAACCTCCTCCTTGGGCTGATCTGGGTACTGTCGTCAGACTGCTGAGTAGCGCTTGTTGCTACCTCCTCTTCCTGATCCAATACCAAGAGTGGCTGCGCATCAGAAATGTCCTCTTGATATGGATCGGAAAATAATTCCAGTGACTCAAGCGGAAGGTATGTGGTGGTGGTGGTGGTGGTCGTGTTGTTGGTGGTAGTGTCTTTGGGGGTGCACATAGCAGAGAGTGAAGAAGAGGGTGCAGATCGAGAGGATGAGGAGGGTGCAGAAGAGTAAGGCTGAGCGAGCCACTCAACCAAGTCTGGTGCATCCTTTAAAGTAATTGAACGCACCTTCTGCAACTTCCCACTTTGGCTCAAGCCTGTTGCTCCTGCCCTACCCCTACCACCCCTGCGGAAGGGCCTGCCTCTTCCTCTGCCTGTCATTTTTTAAATGACCCTGTGACAAAACTCTTAGTCCCTATACCGATGAAGGACTGCTGCAGTATAGGGCAGCAGTCAGCAGTGGTGCACGTCAACCCTATCTATTGTGGACCGATAGCGGTCCTTACAGAACAGCAGACTGTACCGCACTCAAGCCTATGTACCGTAGCACCCTATACCAAGTTACCAGTCCTTATAAGAACTTTTGTGGACCAAGCAGGTTGTGTATTAGTGTTTAGCAGACTGTACGTCAGTCCCTATACCGCTGAAGGACTGCTGCAGTATAGGGCAGCGGTCAGCAGTGGTGCACGTCAACCCTATCTATTGTGGACCGATAGCGGTCCTTACAGAACAGCAGACTGTACCGCACTCAAGCCTATGTACCGTAGCACCCTATACCAAGTTACCAGTCCTTATAAGAACTTTTGTGGACCAAGCAGGTTGTGTATTAGTGTTTAGCAGACTGTACGTCAGTCCCTATACCGCTGAAGGACTGCTGCAGTATAGGGCAGCGGTCAGCAGTGGTGCACGTCAACCCTATCTATTGTGGACCGATAGCGGTCCTTACAGAACAGCAGACTGTACCGCACTCAAGCCTATGTACCGTAGCACCCTATACCAAGTTACCAGTCCTTATAAGAACTTTTGTGGAACAAGCAGGTTGTGTGTTAGTGATTAGCAGACTGTACGTCAGTCCCTATACCGCTGAAGGACTGCTGCAGTATAGGGCAGCGGTCAGCAGTGGTGCACGTCAACCCTATCTATTGTAGACCGATAG
Organism: Lithobates pipiens; assembly: GCF_037356315.1. Classification (NCBI taxonomy): domain Eukaryota; kingdom Metazoa; phylum Chordata; class Amphibia; order Anura; family Ranidae; genus Lithobates; species Lithobates pipiens. The sequence goes on from NW_027507784.1 coordinate 156,292,321, forward strand.
CGGTCCTTACAGAACAGCAGACTGTACCGCACTCAAGCCTATGTACCGTAGCACCCTATACCAAGTTACCAGTCCTTATAAGAACTTTTGTGGAACAAGTGAGTTGTGAATGTTTAGCAGACTGCAGCAGAAGGGCAGCAGTCAAGTATAATATCCTTTCTATATTTGGAAGAAAGAATATTATACATGTACAAGCCTATTACTGTACCACTGATACCAGTCCTGAAAAGAACCTTTGTGGAACTAATAATAACAGCAAGTCTTTAAAATTACCCTCACTGCCTGACAACACTGCTTCCTTCCTGTCCCTATACAAATTGGCAAAAAAAGAGAACGATTAGTGGTTACTGGAACAGCTCTTTTGTGGACCTTGATAGTAACAGCTAATGATGATGATGATGATGATGATGATGATGAAAGACTAATCTGGCTGTCCCTGTAGCATACACCGTCCTTTCCCTTTCTCTAAACTAACAAAAGACACTCAGGCTGCTGCAAGAATCAGCAGCACAGCAAACCTATCAACACCTAACACCTATACCAGTCCTGAAAAGAACTTTTGTGTACCAAATAGCTAGTGGTTTATCTCTCCCTACTCCACACAGGAACCTGTCCCTATCGTAACAGAAGAAAGAATGTAAAATGGCCACCGGATCGGGTGTATTTATAGGTTAGGGGGAATGTCCAAGTGTCCATGTGCTGTCATGTCTCAATTGGCTGTCCTGTATCACATGATAAACGTGTCACCAAAGGTTAAAGTTCTTGTATACATTAAACACGTAAGTCCGCCGCGGCGAACGACGGAAAAAGGCGTTCGAACGTGCGGACCGCGAATGTCGGAAATTCGCCGCGAAACGACCGCCGGGCGAAACGTTCGTCCATCACTATCTGTGAAGTCAGGTGGGAGGGTCCCACTGGTGACGTGTACCCTTCCAAATTAAAGAGGGGGCAGATACATCCCAGAAGGAACTTCCCTCCAGACCATATGGTCACACACTGCCCACCACCACAAGGTGTTACAATCTGGAGTTAGGCTCAGAGGCCAGTAGCTAAAGCAGCAGAGCAGGTATTCACACAGGTCACTGCCTATGTCATGGTCTGGAGTCAGGCTCAGAGGCCAGTAGCTATAGCAGCAGGGCAGAGGTCCCAGGTTCAAGCTCAGGTCCTAACAGTACTCCCCTCCTCCCTGAATGTCTTAGGGCCAGGTTTCTGAGGAAACCTCTGGTGGAATTCTCTTGTTAATCTAGGGGCATGAACATTCTCTTCAGGCTCCCAAGAATTTTCTTCTGGCCCATATTGTTCCCATTGAACTAAATATTGCAATTTGTTCCTAGAGATCCTGGAGTCAATATTTTTTCTCACCCACAAATTCTTATTTGCCCTGTACCTCAATAGGTGGAGGAGGAGGATGAATTCTTCAAGAAAAAGTATTTTCATGAAACGGTTTGAGTAGCGATATATGAAAAAACAGGGTGAATCTTCATATTGTCAGGAAGTGTTTAAGAAAAATGGGCTGTGGGAAGTGGAGCTATGTTTAGAGGCAGGATTGTACATTCAGAGTTGCTTTCCCAGAGAGGCCCAGACAACATCCGTGATAGGGCATCAGCCTTGCCATTCCTTGACCCAGGGCAGTATGAGATAACAAAATTGAACCTGGAGAAGAAAAGGGTCAAACATGCTTGTCTAGATGACAACCTTTTAGCAGAACAAATAAATTCTAAATTTCTATGATCGGTGAGAACAGTTACAGGGTGCTTAGCCCCTTCCAGCAGATGCCTCCACCCAGAAAATGCTTTCTTAATTGCCAGCAGCTCCTTGTATCCAATGTCATTCTTGGCTGAAGACATCAGTCGAGAGAAGTAAGCACAAGGATGAAGCTGCATTTTTTCTCCAATTGACTGAGAAAGGATAGTTTCCACAGCAGAGTTAGAAGCATCAACTTCTACGATGAAAGATAGTTCTGGATCTGGATGTACCAGTATTGGTGCAGAAGTGAAGAGAGTTTTTAGTTTACTAAAGGCAGCCTGTGCCTCAGGTGACCACAACAAAGGCATCCCTTTCTTTGTCAGCTGTGTGATTGGAGCAATTGCCTTGGAGAAATTCCTTATGAATCTTCTGTAAAAGTTGGCAAATCCAACAAATCGCTGTATCTCCTTAAAGTGGTTGTAAACCCTTACAACACACTTTGACCTACAGGTAAGGCTTACCTGTAGGTCCAAGAAATATCTCCTAAACCTATACGGTTTAGGAGATATTTGCCCGAAGACAGGCACCTCTGTCTACGGCGCATGCGCCGTAGACAGTGGCGCGCAGGCGCACTGAGCGCGGCATTTTCAACGACGGAGCTGCCGCGCGTGTCGGCTCCCATGCACATGTGCGGGAGTGACGTCATCGCGGCTTCTCCGAATGACAGCGGCGGAGCTGCGAGACCCCACCGAGAAGATGGATGCGCCAGACTACAGGGGACAGCGGTGACTTCGCTGGCTCCTGTGTCAGGTAAGTGACACATAATGGACTACTATGTGATGCATAGTAGTCCATTATGCTTTGCCTTTGCAGGGAATGAAAGAGGAAGTAAACTCATCAGGGTTTACTTCCTCTTTAACATTCCTAGGGACAGGCCAATCCACCACTGCTTTGATCTTATTAGGATCCATGCTTAACCCTTCAGAAGAAATTATGTAACCCAAGAACCGGATCTGAGTTTGTTCAAACTCGCATTTCTCTAGTTTGATGTCAGGTTGATTCCACCTTAATCTCTCGAAAACAATACAGACATGCTTGCAGTGTTCTTCCAAAGTATCGGAGAAAATGAGAATGTCATCCAAATATGCTATTACAAACTGATCAAGCAAATCTCGAAAAGCATCATTAATGAAATCATTAATTAATCATTAATGAAATGTTGAAAAGTTGCAGGAGCATTGCAAAGTCCAAAGGGCATGACCAAAGACTCAAAATGTCCATATCTGGTTCTGAAAGCATTCATCTCCAGGACAAATGCGGACAAGGTTGTATACCCCCCATAAATCTAATTTGGTAAAGAGCTTGGCGGAGTGGAGTCTCTCAAGCATTTCTGGAATCAGTGGGAGTGGATAGCGATTTTAATTGTGATCCTGTTTAAATCTCTGTAGTCAAATACGCAGGGTGGAGTCCTTTTTCGCCACGACGAATAAGGCTGCCTCAGCAGGAGAGGTTGAGTGTCTGATAAAACCCTTCTCTAGATTCTCATTAATCCACTTCCTGAGCACCATCAGTTCAGGTTCTAATAAAGAATAAAGGCGCCCAAATGGTATTTCTGCCCTTGGAAACAATTCAATGGGACAATCATAAGAGCGATGAGTTCCCCCCAGACCCTGATTCCAGCATAGCAGAGCCAGGTATTTCATTTCTTTCAACGATAACCCTTATAGGGATGACAAAATGAGTTGATAAAGAATAAACTTTATTTGTATCCTGACTCAAAGGAGAGACGGACTGAGAAATTTCGTTTATTTGTTCAGATACTGTAACATCCATTGCTGCAATTGTTCTTTAATATTTATTGGGACAATTAACTGTATAATGTCCAGAGTCTCCACAATAAAGACCAAGTTCTCTGAATGTCATCTTTCCTTCTCCTGAGTAGTAATAGATCTTTTACTAGCATCCACCTGCATAGGTTCAGAAGTGTCAGAATCAGGAAAAACTCTTGGGCCCTTAGGAGGATACTGAGTAGTAGAAAAACACATGCCACCATTACTGCCTAGGATTCCCAGTCTCTCCTTTCAGTAAGTCACTGATCAATTTGAATACACAATTTAATAAAAGCCTCGAGATCGTCAGGACTTTCTACTCTGGCAAGCTCATCTTTTACTTGTTCCGAGAGTCCTGACTGACTCTTTTGAGCTGCTGGGTTCCAATTCCGAGACGGAACTAACTCATTTGGGCTACTGGGTTCCAATTGGTATCTGAGATTCAACGTCAGAATTCAGTTGTTTACTCTGCAACAGAGCATCTACCCTGCCGTACATTGTGCAATTTCGCCTCAGCAGTAGCGCAACGGTTAGGATCATCAAAAACTTGGTTCATCGCAGTCACAAAATAATCGAAATCATCATCTTTCTCCATATAAGGGGAGGCCCAGGCTAAGGCTTCCTCAGTGAGGAGATTGATAATAAACAGCACCTTTTTCCTGTCAGAAATAAATACAGTAGGTTGCATCTGAAAGTATATAGGACATTGATTAAGGAACCCTCTATAATGGCGGCGGTCTCCGTTAAACTTCAGTGGTAGAGGCATTTGTGTATTAGTATCTGCGGCAGCAGTATCTTGGGCACAAAAGTGCAACAATTGTTTATTCAGATCAAGGATGTCCTCTTGTATTCTTTTCACTTCAATTTGTAACTCAGAAAATGTTTCCTGGACGTTAACACCAAACATCTGCAACTCAGCGATTTGCAGCCTGAGAGGAGCCACAGCAGCTGCTAAAATGGCCTCTATGTTTTGGGCCAGAATATTCTGTCACAGTCTGGAGTCAGACTCAGAGGCCAGTAGCTATAGCAGCAGAGCAGGTATTCACACAGGTCACCCTGTGTCACGGTCTGGAGTCAGGCTCAGATGCAAGTAGCTATAGCAGCAGAGCAGGTATTCACACAGATTACCCTGGCTGATGACACGGGTTCATCTGAGGTGCGGGGTCTAAGCACTAACCGGTATTCACCAGAGCTCCTGATGGTGGAGATGGGCTTTTCTGCATGTTAGTACCAGGTCACGATCCTCCGGCTAGCTCCACCAGGAGGTGAGCAAGCCGGGGTCCAGTAGCAGATATAACAGGTAGGGATCAAGCAAAAGCATAGTCGAGAAACAATCCAAAAGTCGCTAACAAATAGTTTCAGGTTGGGTGTCAGCAGAAGCATAGTCAAGGAACGAGCCAAATGTCGGTAATGATTGGTAGCGAAGATACGGTCAGCAGTAGAAGAGACAGGAGCAAGATATTGGCTGGTGAAGGCACAATATTCTGGCAACCAGGAAGTGCAGAGACGTGGCTTAAATCAGGAAGTTCATTGGAGGAGCAAAGAGTTCAAGGTTCAAGGCAAACAAGATCATTCAAGGAATTGTCTAAAGAACTATCCCAGGAACTGTCCAAGGAGCTGTCTAGCATTCCAGGTGACTCAGCGAGCAGAATCACCACCAGCTATAGCCATGGTCCTAAGTTCAAGCCCAGGTCCTAACACAAGGATTGTGGGCCAAACATAGAAATGATGCAACCATCACAGATAAGAAACCGAGTGTGACGAAACTGAGTTTTATGGAACATTTGTTTAGTTCATTACATGAAAGTAAGGTTAATTATATAACTTAGATTACAAAACCTTCAGTTTTACTCAAATTAGTTGATGCAAAAATAAATACACCCCACAAAAAAACTACTACATCCAGTATTTTGTATGACCTCCATGATTTGTAAGGACAGCACCAAGTCTGCTAGGCATGGAATGAACAAGTTGACAACATATTGCAACATCTATCTTTTTCCATTCTTCAAGAAAGACCTATTTTAGAGCCGGGAAGCTGGATGGAGAGTAATGCTCAACTTGTCTCTTCAGAATTTCCCATAGGTGTTTGGGTTCAGATCAGGGGACATACTTGGCCACTGAATCACTTTCGCAATGACCAAGGGCAAGAAGTGATGGTAGCATAGTCTCTTTCAATATAGAGCAGCAGTGCATCTGTGAATTCATGATACCATCAATGAAATGCAGTTCCCCAACACCAGCAGCACTTATTCAGCCCCACAGAAGGACACTACCACCACCATGTTTCACTGTAGGCACAATGAATTTTTATTGTACTCCTCACCTTTGCAACGCCATACAGTTTTGAAGCCATCAGTTCCAGAAACATTTATCTTGGTCTCATTACTCCAGAGCACAGAGTCCTGGTAGTCTTATTCTTTTTCAGCATGGGACCTGGAAAATTCTAGGCAGGCTTTTTGTACATGGGCTTTAGAAGAGGCTTCTTTGTGGATGAAACCCATGCATGCCATTCCTCTGCAGTATACGCTGTATTGTGTCACATGAAACAATCACCCCAATTTGGCTTTCTACTTCTTCAGCTAACTTCAGTGAACTTGCATGGAGATTTTCTTCCACCCTTCTCATCAGAAGACGCTTCTGTCAAGGTGTTAAATTCTGTGAACAGCCTGGATGTCTCTGTGAGATGGTTACAGTTCCATCTTTGTTACATTTTTGTATCACTTTTGCTACAGTATTCTGACTGATAAGTAAGGCTGGTGTGGTGCCATTGCTGACAGCATGAAATGGGAAGGGAAAATCCCTGTTTGTTCCTTTGTGCTGAGTGGGTCTAATGGGAGTGGTTTCATAATTATCAGTCAGCTGTGCACATGCAGGGCACTAATGAGGAAATCTGCTGGGCTTGCATCCCTTTAGACATGTTTCTATTGAAAGTAAATTTTTGTTGCACGGGATGCCTGAAATCTGACTTGCATCTTAGGCAGACTTCTGGGAAAATTGGTTAGCCAATCACACAAGCAGGAAATTATGTTTCTGGGGTGCGTTCAGTACACATTCTGTGTACAGAGCAAATCCAGGTAGCCATATTGCATTGCATTTTCAGAAAATTACAGTGCTGCAGATTGAAAAGGGAAGGAAATTTTTAATAACATTCAATTACAATACGGAAATTGTATATGCTATATTATTTTTTCTTTATTTGCTATTTTTTTTCCATGAAAGTGGAGTTACCCTTTAAGTAATGCCCTTTTATAATCAACTGTCTGCTGAACACCTGTTTAATGAATAATTGCAATTGCAACATGGTCTTGAATGAATTTGTGTGTGCAAATGAACAAATCTTGGTTGCAATCAATGGCCAGCATTTGTGGAAGTATTTTGTAGTAGAATGTCCCATAGAAAATGTTAAATCTCAAAGGAAAGTTAGACCCCTTTCACACTGAGGTGCTTTGCAGTCACTATAGTGTTAAAAATAGCGCCTGCAAAGCGCCCTGAAACAGCGGCTCCATTCACTCCAGTGTGAAAGCCCGGGGGCTTTCACACTGGAGCTGTGTGCTGGCAGGGGGTCAGAAAAAGTCCTGCCAGCAGCTTCATTGGAGCGCATTAAGAGCAGTGAACTCACCGCTCCTAAAGCGCCCCTGCCCATTGAAAACAATGGGCGAGCGCTGCTATACCACCAGCAAAGCGCCGATGCATCAGCATTTTGCAGGCGAATTTAACCCCTTTTAGGCTACTAGATGGGCCAAATATGCTAGCGGCCAAATATAGATAGCCTAAAAATAGCACCGCTTTACCGCTGGTGCCCGGGCGGCTCGGTATGAAAGGGTCTAAAGGTTTTCTGACAAATCTGTTGGGGTGTACTCATTTATGCAGAGTAATATATATATATATATATATATATATATATATATATATATATATATATATATATATATATATATATATATATATATACATGCACTTGAAGGGGTATTGCGGCATGTTTATAACCTATGACCAAATTCTGCTTTCTTTTGAGGGTTTTTTTTTTGTGCTTTCTAACATGTTGGACGAAAAGGCTTGGCTTGCAGTCTTCGCTCTAATTCATCCCAAAGGTGTTCTAGCGGGTTAAGGTGCAGGCCAGTCAAGTTCCTCCACCCCAAACTCGCTCAGCCATGTCTTTATGGACCTTGGTTGTGCACTGGTCCAATCATTTGGTGGAGGGGGATTATGGTGTGGGGTTGTTTTTCAGGGGTTGGGCTTGGCCCCTTAGTTCCAGTGAAGGGAACTTTTAAGTCGTCAGCATACCAAGACATTTTGGACAATTTCATGCTCCCAACTTTGTGGGAACGGTTTGGGGATGGCCCCTTTCTGTTCTAACATGACTATGCACCAGTGCACAAAGCAAGGTCCATAAAGACATGTTCTCTCAAGTTCTCGTCCAACATCAGTGCTTGACCTCACAGATGGACTTCTGGAAGAATGGTCAAACATTCCCATAGATACACTGCTAAACTTGTGGACAGCCTTCCCAGAAGAGTTGAAGCTGTTATAACTGCAAAGGGTGGGCCAACTCAATATTGAACCCTATGGACTAAGACTGGGATGCCATTAAAGTTCATGTGAGTGTAAAGGCAGGCATCCCAATACTTTTGGTAATATAGTTTATATCAAGGTAGGAAAATAGTATATGTCTTGTGGTGGATGTACCATAATATATGCAGATACTTATGTGTGTAAGCATTTTGGTGGGGGTTTTTTTCTGTCCCTTCTTCAATGTGGGGGTTTGGAAGCCTTACTATGATTGATTAGAGGATGGCATCAGTTGATTATATGCATATTTCTTTTATGAAAGTTGAAGGTTTTAATGTACTTATATACAGTATATGTTTTTTGATACCATTATAGTGATGATCTTATCAAGTGGGGATCAGAGGTCCTGAGGAAGCGTGGTATCCCACAAAATGTGTTGACCTTTACCTAAAAGTCTCCAGGGACCCTACAACAGAAGTACCTGTAAAATAAATTTTGGCTTGAAATGGTTTTATACACAAATATATGTGTTTTTTAATGTGTACCATTAAAGATGTATAATTAGTTTTAAATGATGTTTATGCTTTATGTATTATACCATTGGTGACATGTTTGTGCGTGTAAAGACAGGTGGCTCAATACTTTTGACAACATAGTGTATATACAATTCCGTCAATTCATCAAATATTGTGCAAATTATATAAATAACTAAAGTTCATGAGTATATGTGCGCCAACAATTCTGGCTGCCTGAACTCCTGTGCATGTGTGGGAATGATATCATATTGCAATGTCCAAATGAGACGGCTGAAGACCTGCACCGAGAAGAAGCGAGGGAGAAAATGCATCTGAGGGACCTTGCGGATGTCGGACCATTTAAATAAAGGTAAGTATAGCAGACTTTATTTACCATTTAACCCCTTGAATACCAGGATATTTATAAAAGTACCTTGTTAAGACAAGGGATTACCCTAGTCTGCTGTGAACAATATCTAGCATCCCTCTTTATGCTTACTGGACCACTTTATGGTATTGTAGTACCCAAATGATTGTACTTTTACCACTACTTATACGCTGCAGGTAGAGGCTGTACAATAGTGCTGTCAGCAGCATTTATATTAAAAAAGGCCCACACTGCAGAGCTCTGTTTACTGACCTTGGAAATAGTAGTGGCATGTACCTGTGGAGCCGCTAGGAGTAAGAAAGCTACTCCCTCAAGTGCTCTGTAAGTTGCCCCTGTCCGTGGACAAAATTGTCAGTGACTGCTGTTCTGCCTTTCTCTCATAACTTTCCCTCTTTCAATTGGTGTCACTCGTAGATGTATGCCACCTCATCATCCAAAGCTTCTTCATCACTGGAGCCCACTCACTTCACACTAAGCTTTGCATCTTGCTGCTACCTGCTGATGTTCCCTGATTGCTGTGTGGCTGAACCCTCCTCTCCCTTTATGGTTGCGGTGATATCTTCTTCATCCTCAATAGCCGCAAAGAGGGATGCATTCCCAAGACCAAGATCATTCTCCTGCAGCAAGTCAATGATTGGGTAACCATAAAAATCTGCTGACTCCTGCCAGTTTGAGGGGCAATATTGTGATAACCTGAAGTAAAGGAGGAGAAGGCAGAGGGCACATTAGCAGCACCTGCAGACAAGTGGCCGCAAGAAGAGGAGGAGGAAAGCGTTGCCAGTCATTCTTCTAGCTGCTGCACATGCTGTATCTATATAGCAAGGCAACTCTGTGAAAAGAAAAAAGTAAACATGCCCTGCCTCTAAATGACATGCAACAACCGCCATTGTACTTGGTCCCTACTACTTCTGAGTGTAGAACCCCCTGCCTCTCACTTTAGGCCTGGTGGACATTTTTTTTTTCATAAAGAGAATTCCCTGAATTAAATGACGGCTGGGGGGGTGTATATGAAGCTCAGCTTTACCGGTGTCAGCAACAATTGGAAACCCCAAATAAAAAGCAAATAGCAACAGAAAAAATAAAAGTAAAATATACCTCCCCACAAAAAAAATGAACCTCAACCAATATGTATTAACCTAGTAAAAAAAATAAAAAAATAAAAAAACGTAATAAACTTGAAATGAAAAAAAATAAAAAATACATAATAAAACAAAAAAAAAAACCTGCTGCAGCATCTAAACAACCACTACAATAAACTGTTCCAATACACATTGTTGACAATTGCTGCTGGGAAACCACCTTTATATTGTGAGGGGTCTGGCACATACCTAGGACCTATTATTGCCCATTCTAACCCTGTTCACCACAGTTAAAAGGGAATTATGGATCTTTTAAAATTCATTCTGATGCATTATAAGACAAATTAGTCCCTGATTGTATGTTATTGTGCATTTTTTTCCCTCTCTTTTATTCTGTTACTATTTGCTTAACCACTTCAATACAGGGCACTTTCCCCCTTCTTGCCCAAGCCAATTTTTAACTTTCAGCGTTGTCACTGTTTAAATGACAATTGTGCAGTCATGCTAAGGTATACCCAAACAAATTTTTTATCGTTTTATTCCCACAAATAGAGCTTTCTTTTGGTGGTATTTGATCACCTCTGTGGTTTTTATTTTTTGCTAGACAAATAAAGAAAAACTTTTTTTTTCAAAATTTTCTGTATTTTTTTGTTTCTGTTATAAAATTTTGTAAATAAGTTGTTTTTTCCTTCACTGATGTGCACTGATGAGCATGGGTGAGGTGGCACTGATGATGGGCACTGATATGCAACACTGATGGGCACCGATAGGTGGCACTGATAGGCACAGAAAGGCTGCACTGATGGGTTCTTATGGGTGGCACTGATAGGCGGTACTGATGGGCACTGATGAGTGGCACTGCTTGACACTAATAGATGGCACTGATTGGCATCACCAATTAGGAGTCATTGGCAGGTATTGCTGGTGAGCACTGATTGGCATCATGTGTGGGCACACATTGCCACCCATGGCCACCAGGGATGCAATACCTGCTGGTCATCAGTGGTGGCCATCCCTGGTGATCCCGCTGGCATCCCTGGTGGTCCTGGGTGGGCTTTCGAGAGTCTGACAGAGACTCTTTACCTAGATCAAGGGGCACGCAACGGTTTGTTATCCTGAACACATCATATGATGTCCGGTCAGGATATAGCAACCCCTTTAGCGATGTAATTTTGCTATATGGCGGGCGGCAAGTGGTTAATTAGATAAAAATAACAGTTTTAAAAAACAAAAATACATTTCGGCTGGTCCAGCAAATTTCTGCATAAAGTTGCCAGAACCACAAAACTCTAAGGCCGCGTACACACGGGCGGACTATCCGTCCAACTAAGTCCGTCAGACAATCCGACAGACAGTCCGTCCTACTTTTGAATGAACGGACTTGACCACACACGACGAACAGACAGTCCGCTGAAAGCTTGCGCGATGACGTGTACGGCACGTACGACGGGACTAGAAATACGACGTCCAATACACTGCAATGCAACCTTCGGCCGTGTAAATCCTTTCTGAGCATGCGCCATATTTAGTCCATCGAACTAGCCTACTCACGAGCGGACTGTTCGCTGAAACCAAGTTTGGACGGACAATATTACGGAAATTCCGAAAGACTTAGTCCGCCAGACTGTCCGCTGAAAAAGTCCGCTGAAGCCCACACACGAGCGGATTGTCCGCTGAAACACGTTTCAGCGGACCAAGTCCGTCAGACAGTCCGCCCGTGTGTACGCGGCCTTAGATGTGACCTTTATCCCTAATCAACCTGGATATAACCTGTGGTACATTAGCATTCTAATTCTAAACAAATCTCAGGTTGAAAAAGACAGTACTGTTGAAAAAAGAAAGAACAGGAGGACATACAGTAGTTGTATTCCACTAGAATACAGGAACTTCAATAACACTAATGTAAAAAGTTTAAAATAAAATGAGGAACTGCAGATAAACCAGTGATATTACGAAGCATATTTGGTAATTGCATTAGGTAACAGAAGAAGTTAAATTTACATTCATTACACATCAGGAACTAAAAGAGCAGAGGCCAGAGGTTTTTGTAGAAGGAAGTTCAGAAAGAATTCAACATTTTGATTTTCACTGCATTGCAAATACTATTAGATAAAGTAATGTTTATTACAAAGATCAGTCAAAGTCATGCCTCAAAGAACAGCCATTAAAAATCCAAATGTGACAATTTGTATTTTGCAGTCATCCATCATCAAATTTAAAATAATAGTTGAAATGTGCATGCAAACTTTAAGGTGGTATTAAACTCAAAAAATGTGGTGGCCACATTTCTTTTCTTTTTTAGATTTCTTTTTCTTTATTTTCACCAGGCGATCCAGCCAATATGCCTATTGTTTTTATGCAGTCAGAATACAATTTCCCAGTGGGAGAGGTTCCTCCTTCCATCTAATTATATATGGTGGATATAAAATATGCTACTTCCAAGCAATTTCAAAGCCGCAGATCGGTGCGATTTGAACCTTCGATTTCTTTGCGGCTAGCAACAGAAGTCTATGCAAGTTGCAATGAAATCGAAAATAAAGTAGGGCAGGAACCTTTTTTAGGCTACATGCCCACGGACGTTTTAAAAAACGAGCTTCAAAGCTAGTGCTGACGCCAAGAAAAAAACGGCATTGAAAACGTGATTTTTTTTTCTGTGCTTAGCATTGGTGTCAATGCCCATTTAGCCACGCTACCTTTTGGGTTTCTCTGTCTCTATTCAAAATCAATGGTTCCCTATGGGAGCCCATTGATTTGAATAGAAGTCGCACCAGAAGACGGATCAAGTACCCCTACCCATCGTACCCCTACCCATTCACCTAAATAAAAAAGTGTAAAAAATAAACACTACACAGGTTTTTAAAGTATTTTATTAAAGCAGCTCTGGTTCTTCTCCTCTCTCTTCTGCTCTTTTGCTGGGTCTTCTCCCCTCTCCGGTTCTTCTCCTCTCTCTTCTGTTCTTTTCCTGGGTCTTCTCCCCTCTCCGGTTCTTCTCCTCTCACTCCCCTCTCTTCTGCTCTTTTGCTGGGTCTTCTCAGCACAGATCCAGCACAAGAGCAGAAGAGAAAAGACAGAGAGAAGAACCGGAGAAGGGAGAAGACCCAGCAAAAGAGCAGAAGAGAGAGAAGAACCGGAGAGGGGAGAAGACCCAGCAAAAGAGCAGAAGAGAGAGGAGAACCCGGAGAGGGGAGAAGACCCAGCAAAAGAGCAGAAGAGAGAGGAGAAGAACCGGAGCTGCTTTAATAAAATACTTTAAAAACTTGTGTAGTGTGTTCATTTGTGACACTTTTTTATTTAGGGGAATGGGTAGATCGTACCCCATACTCATTCACCTAGGGTGGGGGGCCCTGATCTGGGGGGCCCATTGTTAAAGTCCCCACCTGCAGACCCCGACAACCACCGGCAAGTGTTGTCGGGAAGAGGCCCTTGTCCTCATCAACATGGGGACAAGGTGCCTTGGGGTGGGGGGGTGCAGGGGCCCTCTCTGCCCCAAAGCACCCACCCCCATTTTGAGAGCATGTGGCCTGGTATGGTCCAGGAAGGGGGGGCGCTCGCTCGTCCCCACCCTTTCCTGACCTGCTGGGCTGCATTCTCAGATAAAGGTCTGGTATGGATATTGGGGGTAACCTCACGCAAAATTTTGTCGGGGTTCCCATTCAAGATTCTCAGCACACAAATCGGATCATCTTGATCCGACTTCTGGTGTGACTTCTATTCAAATCAATGGGCTCCCATAGGAAACCAGGGAGACAGAGAAATGCTGGACGGTGCATAACACTGTGTATACAGCATTAAGCCACATTAAATCGCGTTTAACACCTTTTACCGCCATCTGGAGTTTTTAAAGCTCTAGCGCTGGAGCCTGGTCCTGTTTTTTTTTTTTTTTTTGGAGCTTAAAAACGCCTATGCCACTTACTGCTCAAAAACACCATGGTGGGCATGAGGCTATAGGTTAACATGAACAGGCGTTTTTAAGCTGCAAAAAATGCTCAAAAAAGCGTCTGTAAAAACGTCCGTGGGCATGAGGCCTTAAAGTTGCTGCAACATGAGTCCCAGCAATTTGAACAGTTTTATTGCGGCAATGGGATGCAACTTGTCATGCAATTTGGAACTGTCAAATCGCATGACAAATCGTACCGGTGTAAACAACGGCTTAGACTTGAAAATGCAATTACAAATAAAAACTCCAGATTATCTTTACCCTGCTATAGTGAACAACAGTAAAATCTAAGTATATACTTCAGATACAGTCATTCTACCCATTCTACTGCATATTGAATATTAACTCAACGTATTGTAAGTCATTATTGTCATATGTGACTACCCTGAACACAGTGCTTATTTCTGCAACTCTACCATTGCTAACAGCAGGGATTCTATTCCACTAAAGTCTGTCACTTGCTAAAAATGAGAGGCTGTGTTAATGTCACCTATTGAAAATGTGTAAATGTCACACAGCATTACATCATTTTGGGGAACTGAAGCAACCTGACTCTGATGGCTCTCACTTTATATACAGTATCTAACAAAAGTGAGTACACCCCTCACATTTTTGTAAAAAATGTATTATATCTTTTCATGCGACAACACTGAAGAAATTACACTTTGTTACAATGTAAAGTAGTAAGGCTCGGTTCACACAGGGGCGACTGCGATCCGACTTGAGGTCGCCCCTGGTCGCCTCAGGTCGGACAACATTTAAAAATCAATGTAAGTGAATGAGAGCCGTCTTAATGCACGCGACTGAAGTCGCCTCCGACTTCAAAAGAAGTTCCTGTACTACTTCAATCCGACTTGTAGGCGACTTGTACCCATTGATTTCAATGGAGGTCGCCTCCAAGTCGGATCTCTGTCTATAAGGAGGAGACTTTGACAGAATTACTAGCTCTGAAGGGGGAACTCCACGCCAAATTTCTGAAAAAAATTTGGCGTGGGTTCCCCCTCCGAGAGCATACCAGGCCCTTAGGTCTGGTATGGATTCCAAGGGGAACCCCCTACGCTGAAAAAACGGCGTGGGGGTCCCCCCCAGATCCACACCAGACCCTTATCCGAGCACGCTACCCGGCCGGCCAGGAAGGGGGGTGGGGACGAGCGGGCGCCCCCCCCCCCCTCCTGAGCCGTACCAGGCCGCGTGCCCTCAACATGGGGGGTGCCTTGGGGGAGGGGGGGTGTGCGGCCCCCCCACCCCAAAGCACCTTGTCCCCATGTTGATGAGGACAAGGGCCTCTTCCCAACAACCCTGGCCGTTGGTTGTCGGGGTCTGCAGGCGGGGGACTTATCGGAATCCGGGAGCCCCCTTTAATAAGGGGGCCCCCGGATACCGGCCCCCCACCCTATGTGAATGAGTATGGGCTACAATGTACCCCTACCCATTCACCTGTAAAATAAAAGTACCAAAAAAAACACAACACACGAGATAAAATACTTTATTGCACAGCTCCGGGGGTCTTCCGTCTTCGGGGGTCTTCTGGCCGGACTCACATGGTGACCCCGCCCCCTTACCATGTGACATCAACCCATGTGACCAAACCATGTGACATCAACCCAAGTGACACTGCCCCTTGTCCCTATATAAGTGGCAGCGCAGCGCGTCCCTGGCATTGCTGCCGGAGAGAGCGTCGAGTCAACATCTCCTGGAGAAGAAGAACGGAAGGCGGCGGCGACGACAGAAGACCGGGCCACCACCTGTAAAAGAGCTATAAGAAGGCGCGGTGGCCCGGCAGAAGAACCGAAGAGGGGGACAAGACCCCCGAAGTCGGAAGAAGAGGCCGGCGGCGAGGAAGAAAGCTGGGCTCCTCCGCTAGCAAAAGAGCTAGAAGAAGATAGCGGGATAGGAGTCCGACGAGAAGCCCCCCGAAGACAGAAGACCCCCGGAGCTGTGCAATAAAGTATTTTATATTTTGTTGTTTTTTTTTGTACTTTTATTTTACAGGTGAATGGGTAGGGGTACATTGTACCCCATACTCATTCACATAGGGTGGGGGGCCGGTATCCGGGTGGCCCCCTTATTAAAGGGGGCTTCCGGATTCCGATAAGCCCCCCGCCCACAGACCCCGACAACCAACGGCCAGGGTTGTCGGGAAGAGGCCCTTGTCCTCATCAACATGGGGATAAGGTGCCTTGGGGTGGGGGGGCCACGCGCCCCCCCTCCCCCAAGGCACCCCCCATGTTGAGGGCACGCGGCCTGGTACGGCTCAGGAGGGGGGGCGCCCGCTCGTCCCCACCCCCTTTCCTGGCCGGCCGGGTAGCGTGCTCGGATAAGGGTCTGGTGTGGATCTGGGGGGGACCCCCACGCCGTTTTTTTAAGTCGCCCCAAGTCGCGCTGTTAAGTAGTGCCAAGTCGCGCTGTCAATCATTCACAAGTGGTCTCCAAGTTGCCTTCCCAAAGTCGTGTCGCCCCTAGTGGCCCCTGTGTGAACCGAGCCTAAGTGTACAGCATGTATAACAGTGTAACTTTGCTGCACCCTCAAAATAATTCAACACATAGCCATTAATGTCTAAACCGCTGGCAACAAAAGTGAGTACACCCCTAAATGAAAATGTCCAAATTGAGCCCAATTAGCCATTTTTCCTCCGCAGTGTCATGTGACTCATTAGTGTTACACGGTCTCAGGTGAGAATGTTGAGCAGGTGTGTTAAACTTGGTATTATTACTCTCACTCTTTCATACTGGTCACTGGAAGTTCAACATGGCACCTCATGGCAAAGAAGTCTCTGAAAAAAGCATTGTTGCGCTACATAAAGATGGCCTAGGCTATAATAAGATTGCCAAGACCCTGAAACTGAGCTGCAGCACAGTTGCCATGACCATACAGCGGTTTAACAGGACAGGTTCCACTCAGAACAGGCCTCGCCATGCTCGACAAAAGAATTTGCGTGCACGTGCTTGCCGTCATATCCAGAGGTTGTCTTTGGGAAATAGACACATGAGTGCTGACAGCATTTCTGCAGAAGTTGAAAGGGTGAGGGGTCAGCCTGTCAGTGCTCAGACCATACACAGCACACAGCATCAAATTGGTCTGCATGGCGATCATTCCAGAAGAAAGCCTCTTCTAAAGAAAGCCCACAAACAGTTTGCAGAAGACTAGCAGACTAAGGACATGGATTATTGGAACCATGTCCTGTGGTCTGATGAGACCAAGATAAACTTATTTGGTTCAGATGGTGTCAAGCGACAACCAGGTGAGGAGTACAAAGACAAGTGTGTCATGTTTAAAGTCAAGCATGGTGGTGGGAATGTCATGGTCTAGAGCTGCATGAGTGCTGCTGTCACTGGGGAGCTACAGTTCATTGAGGGAACCATGAATGCCAACATTTACTGTGACATACTGAAGCAGAGCATGATCCCCTCCCTTCAGGGACTGGGCCACAGGGCAGTATTTCAACATGCTAACAACCTAAAACACACCTCCAAGACAACCACTGCCTTGCTAAAGAAGCTGAGGGTAAAGGGGATAGACTGGCCAAGCATGTCTCCAGACCTAAACCCTATTGAGCATCTGTGGGGCATCCTCAAACGGAAGGTGGAGGAGCGCAAGGTCGCTAACATCCACCAGCTCCATGATGTCGTCATCAAGGAGTGGAAGAGGACTCCAATGGCAACCTGTGAAGCTCTGGTGAACTCCATGCCCAAGAGAGTAAAGGCAGTGCTGGAAAATAATGGTGGCCACACAAAATATTGACACTTTGGGCCCAATTTGGACATTTTCACTTAGGGGTGTACTCACTTTTGTTGTCTGTGGTTTATACATTAATGGCTGTATGTTGAGTTATTTTGAGAGGACAGCAAAGTTACACTGTTATACAAGCTGTACACTCACTACTTTACATTGTAGCAAAGTGTAATGTCTTCTTCAGTGTTGTCACATGAAAAGATATAATAAAATAGTTACAAAAATGTGAGGGGTGTACTCACTTTTGTGAGATACTGTATGTGCATTTTTAAAACTCAAATACTGCTTGATAAGAATATGTAAATACTGAATGTCCATAGCCTGGACTTTAACTCTTTCGCTGCCAGGTCCCTACATCATAACAACCTGACAGCGAGGGATTACACACACAATCCAATGGCTGCAGCAGTCACTTCTGCCCGTCAGGTGAAAGCATTCGGGTGGCAGCGCTGCCTCCCGATTGCTCACACAGACCTTTCCAGGCTCCGCTTGCCCATCTGTTGGCCTGGGAGCGAGATGATGGGTGCCAGCGCGTGGAGGGGAAGGAGAAGAGCGGCACACATCTGCTCTCCTACCCTTCTTGTTGTTACCCGGAAAGCGACATCTCTGACATCACTTCCAGGTCAAGCTCTCTGTGTTCCAGCTAGTTTAGCCAGGAAAAGATGTTTTGCAATGCAATCTGCATTGCAAAGCATTCAGTGGTGCACAGGGGAGACATGCAGGGTCTTTTAGACCCCGTATTTCTCATTAAAGAGAACCTGTCACCTAAATAAAATCACAGAAAACTAGCTGCAAAAAAATAAAGTTAAACCCAAGCACATAAAATCACCCCCCCAAAAAAAAATAGTTTTAAGCCCCACCCCCACATATATGCACATATGAACGCAAAGGTATGTGTCGGGGGCACCAATGTGGGAAAAAAGGCCATTAAAATACACATGTTACATATCGCCCCGCACACCAGAGGGAGAGCAAGAATTCTAAAACAAGACCTCCTCCGTAACACTAAACTGATACCTATAGGGGGCTTTTGAAGCGTCACTTATAAAAAATATAGGGTACTGAAGCTTGTCGCCAATTCACAGGCACACATCTTTCACAGGCTGGACATCTTGGGTATCTATTTACTCTGTGCACCCTTGTCTTTTACATTTTACCAAAAACTTGGGTAGTTTATTGTGTTTGTGAGTTTGGGGTGGAGGAACTTGACTGGCCTGCACAGAGTCCTGACCTCAACCTTACCTGTGATAAATGAAAGCAGAGGCTGCGAGACAGGCCTTCTTGTCCAACATCAGTGCCTGACCTCACAAATGTGCTTCTGGAAGAATGGTCAAACATTCCCATAGACACACTCCTAAACCTCGTAGAGAGCCTCCCCAGAAGAGTTGAAGCTGTTATAACTGAAATAGATGGGCCAACACTATACTGAACCCTACAAACTAAGGCTGGCATGCCATTAAAGTTTATGTGTGTGTGTAAAGGCAGACACCCCAATACATTTGCTAATATAGTGTATTTATAATTTAAATGTTTTAAATGTATAGTGTTATTTATATATATATATATATATATATATATATATATATATATATATATATATATATATATATATAGAAATGACATTTACATTTCTATTTTTTTTTTCTAGTATTTTAGAAACTAGAATTGTCATTGTACATGAAGACCCCTTTCACACTGGGGCGTTTTTCAGGCGCTTTAGCGTTAGAAAAAGCGCCTGTAAAGCGCTTGAAAGAAGCCTCACCTGCAATCCCAATGTGAAAGCCCAAGTGCTTTAAGAGCCCTTTCACACTACCAGTACCCGAAAAACTCTCGTAAAGCGCCGCTTAAACTAGCAGCGCTTTACCATCGTTTTTCGAGCGCTAGTGGGGCGCTTTTAACCCCTGCTAGTGGCCAAATAAAGGTTTAAAAGCGCACACAAAGCGCCGCTACCAAAAGCGCTTTTCAGTTGCTTTTCAGCCGTTTTCAGGCGCTTCCCATTGATTTCAATGGGAAGGGGCGCTTTAGGAATGGTGTACGCACTGCTCCAAAAGTGCTGCAAAGTGCTGCACTTTTTTGACGCCCTGCCAGCGCAGCGCCTCAGTGTGAAAGCACTCAGCCTTTTACATTGGGATTGCAGTTGCGGCTTCTTTCAGGAGCTTTACAGGCGCTTTTTTTAACCACTTCAATACCGGGCACTTAAACACCTTCCTGCCCAGACCAATTTTGAGCTTTAAGCGCTGTTGCACTTTGAATGACAATTGCGCGGTCATGCTACACTGTACCCAAATGAAATTTTTATCATTTTTTTCCCACAAATAGAGCTTTCTTTTGGTGGTATTTGATCACCTCTACGGTTTTTATTTTTTGCGCTACAAATTAAAAAAAACGAAAATTTTGAAAAAAAAAATGTTTTTTTTGTTTCAGTTTCAAAACGTTGTAAATAAGTACGTTTTCTCCTTCACTGATGGGCACTGATGGGGCTACACTGATAAGGCGGCACTGATGGGCACCAATGATGTGGCACCAATGAAGTGGCACTGATGAGGTGGCATTGATGGACACTGATATGTGGCACTGATAGGCGGCACTGATAGGCGGCACTGATAGGCGGCACAGATGGGTGACACGGATGGGCGACACGGATGGACACTGATAGGTGGCACAAATTGGCACTGATAGCTGGCACGGATTGGCATGGATGGGCGGCACAGATGGGCATGGATAGGCGGCACAGATGGGCATGGATAGGCGGCACAGATAGGCATGGGTGGGCACTGATAGGCGGCACAGGTGGGCACTGATAGGCGGCATAGGTGGGCACTCATAGGCGGCACAGGTGGGCACTCATAGGCGGCATTGGTGTTATACTGTACTAATGGATGCCAATCAGTGCCAAACAATAATGCATGCCAATCAGTGATGCCCATTGTGGGCACTGATTGGCATCCATTATGGGCACTGATTGGCATCCATTGTGCTGACTGGCATCCCTGGTGGTCTAGGGAGGATTACCTTTTCCCTGGTGGTCTGGTGGCATCCCTGGTGGTCCAGTGTGGGCATCCTCGGGGGGGCTGTGCTGATAATCGATCAGCACAGACCCCCCCTGTCAGAGGAGCAGCCGATCGGCTCTCCTCTACTCGCGTCTGACAGATGCGAGTGAGGAAAAGCCGATGACCGGCTCTTCCCATTTACACTGTGATCAGCCGTGATTGGACACGGCTGATCACGTGGTAAAGAGTCTCCGTCGGAGACTCTTTACCGAGATCGTAGTTGCCGGGTGTCAGACTGACACCCCACAACAACGATCGCCGCGATGCGCGCCCCCGGGGGCGCGCAGCGGCTCATAATCCTGATCACGTCATATGACGTCCGATCAGGATTATGAAACCACTTTGCCACCGTCAATTGCCTATAGGGCGGGCGGCAAGTGGTTAAGCTAAAGCACCTGAAAAACCCCCCAGTGTGAAAGCTCTTGGGCTTTCACATTGGGATTGCAGATGAGCACTTTACAGGTGCTTTTTTTAACGCTAAAGCTGAAAAACGCCCCAGTGTGAAAGGGGTCTAAAAGTGCCATTGATTGGTTCTTCTTCTTTGGTTTCATTTGTAAAAAGCAGTGTACATTTGCTTTTTACAAATATAATGGATATGAATGAGGTAACATGTTGATATAGTATCCTATTCCAGATATTATTAGCTTATTTCTGCACACTGCGTCAATCCCTAGTCACCATTTAGATTTCAATTTACTGTAGTCTGATAAGTTAAAGGAGAATTCTGATTATAGTTGGTGTCGGTTATTGCATGCCTTTCATTGCACTTTGCTCAGCTTTCATTAAATGAACTGTATCTTTAAAATCTCGGAGATTTGAACAAAATCACCCAAGCAGCTCAGCCCTTACTCATAAGTGTCAAAGTGTAAAATGATCTCAGTATAAACCGCAACCACTGAAATCCAGAGATTGCCTGTAATAGCGATCAAGCAGCACAATAAATTACAATCACAGCAATCTCACCTTAATGAATTTAAAAAGACACACACTAAAATCCCTTTAAAGTAGCACAACTACTGTAGTCCTAAAATGCTCTTTTACGCCTTATTATTTATCTGTTGAAAGCAAGGGCATAAAATATATGAGAGATCATAAACATTTATATAAAAAAATATACCTGCAGCAAAATTTACTCTGAACCACCTAATACACTACCATACCAATATGTATCTGTTTATCGCCAGTCGTTTCTCACTTAATTATTCAGACAAAAATAAAATGAATTTGCAATGCTATTTTGAGAGACAGTGTTAATTTGTGATGAAATAAGTCCTGATTTAATTATTACGTTATATCTACTGTACCAAGTCAGAAGGTGAAATAAATGGATTGAATATAGAGGTTTTTTTTTTTCAGGCAGGCTAAATAGAGAGTCTTAATTATGGGTCACAAGCGCAACTATCATGGCTCATTGACTCACGCTTTCACGTCACTCGCTGTCATCGCCATAGCTTCATTTTATGCTTTAAAAGGAAAAGTCCAAAAAGTAGAATGTTGCGAAATTAAAAGCTGACCCAAGAAGGACAAAGAATTCTTAAAATGTACTCTCAGGAAAAGATTTCAACTGTGCTTCTCTGCAACAATAAGTGCTGCAGAAATCCAGCCTCTCGTCAGTTGATTCTGTACTTTGTAAAACTGGCTGTAAACATTTCTTTTGTTTATCCTGCTGAGGGGAAAATCCATAGATTCTCCTGTTGATGATAAAAAGCATGGATGGTTGGATCTCCTGCTGCTGACTATTGTATTTTAACAGCCAGGACTTCCGGCTGTTAGAATGCCCAAAGGCCAGGCGAGGGGAGGGGGGTTGGAGGGGCGGCTGCCCCGAGCGCAGGTGAGGTGGCAGGTGAGGTGGGGGCGCTACTTGGAGAGTTCCTGCCACTACAGGCTGACAGGGGTAGTGACAGCAGCATCACTACGCCTGTCAGATTAGCTTGTGATGTCACAAGCAGCACTGTCACAAGCCAAATCTGGAGAGCAGAGGAGAACCGAGAGGAGGCATGGGCTGTGCTCTCTCTTCCCTCCAGTTTCTTGCCCTGCTGCTGATCACTCTACATCTGGACTGTCAAAGCGGTACTGTGCAGAGTTTGAACCTGTCCCAGTCTGACAGTCAGGCCGCGTACACACGCGCGGACTGTTGGCCCAACCTTGTCCGCTGAACAGTGTTTGGGCGGACAGTCCGCTCGTGTGTGGGCTTTCAGCGGACAGTTTCAGCTGACAGTTGGACGGACAAGGTTTTACGGAAATTCCGAAAAACTGTCCGCTGAAACCTTGTTTCAACGAACAGTCCGCCCGTGTGTAGGCTTGTTCGTCAAACTAAGTTCCGCGCATGCTCAGAAAGGATTTTCAAGCCGAAAGTTATAATGCAGTGTATAGGACGTCGTATTTTGCGTCCCGTCGTACGTGCCGTTCACGTCATCGCGCACGGTTTCAGCAAACTGTTCGTTCGTCGTGTGTGGCCATGTCCGTCCATGCTAAGTTTGAGCGGACTGTTCGCTCAAACTGTTGGACGGACAAAGTTGGGCCAACAGTCCGCGCGTGTGTACGCGGCCTCAGTGGTGTCCCCAACCACGATTCCATACCCCGCACAAGCCGGCATCTCTCCCCATCAGCTGCCAGGCGGAAGTGTTAAATGTCCACTTGCCCTAGGCTCCTCCTCAACTCTGGGTGCCAAGATGGGGAGGAGCCTGAGGGGAAGGACAGTAATCATCTGCCGTGCTGAATCTGAGGTCTGTGTGTTTGAGGGAGGGAAGAATTGCACTGGAAATATGGGAGGAGGAGGCCAAAGTAAGAAAGTTGGGATGACAGTGTGCTGGGAAGGCGGAAGGAGAAGGGGTTTAGTGATAGGTTGGGAGGGGGAATATGTGCTAGGAGGGGGAGTGGAGGAGGAGACGATTTGTGCAGGGGGGCATTTGTGCTGGGATAGGGAATGCATATTATTAGCACTGATCACTGTAATAATGGCATTGGTGATGTCCGTGGCAGTTAGTTAGTTCCCCCAGCATCAATTAGTGTCAGATAGTACGCCGCAATATCGCAGTCCAATTATAAGTTGCTGATCGCGCCATCATTACTAGTATAAAAAAATAAACAAAAAATTCAGTATACATCCCATAGTTTGTACAGTAGATGCTATAACTTTGGCAAAAAAATCCCAATAAGTGTATATTGATTGGTTTGCATTAAAGTGTATTAAGAGATTTGAGTCTTTTCATTTTTTTATGGGATATGTTTTATAGAAGTAAAAAAAAATTTTTTTCTTTTATCTTTTATATCTTTATATATTTTATTATATAAACAATAAAAGATATAAAAGATAAAAAAAAAACAGTGGTGATCAAATACTACCAATACTGTTTGTGTGAAAAAATTGTATAAATTTTGTTACAGCATTGCATGACTCTGCAGTTGTCAGTTAAAGTAGCAAAGTGCTGCATAGCAAAATATTACCTGGTCATAAAGGGGGTAAAACCCTCAGGAGCGGTAGTGTGAACATTTTTGTTGAAGGGGGGATTTGTGTTAGGAAGTGGGATTGGGGGGAAAGATTTGTCTAAGAGGGGAAATTTGGGGGGTGGGGGGGGGGGATATGTGCTAGGAGGTGGGATTTGTGCTTGGGAGGATTTATGCTAATTGTGAACTTTGGGTGGGGGGGGTATTTGTGCCAAAATTCTCCCCCAAAAAAAGTCCCCTCATTCCAATGAAAATCCCCCCCCTGCTCAAATCCCCCCTCCTGCTCAAAAATCTTTGACCCCCCATCCCCCCTTCTGAGCTCCAATCCTATCTCTCCCCACTCCTAGTCTCCTGAGTGCAGATCCCCACTCTCTCCTTATACTTACCTGAAAACCAATCTCGATCCAGAGATTTGTACAAAAGCAGAAGCTCTCTCAGTTTTATTCCTCATCATCGGCTCAGAAACAGCAGTGAAAACAGAAAAGGGGGGTATCTGACACACTAGCAGAAAACAGTTCAAAGTTAGTATATAGGCAATCAGTACATAGATGGGAGTAGGGCCACAACTAACGATTATTTTCATAATCGATTAGTTGGCCGATTATTGTTTTGAATAATCGATTAATCAGTTAATAACCTTAAAAAAAGTGTGGTGTATAATTTAGTTAATATGTAAAGTTTTTAAAAAAAGGCAATTTATTCTTAAATATCTCTATTCAGTGGTAAATATAAATAACCAACTATATGGTTAGGGAGCAAAATATCTAATCCACTCTGAGAATAACAAACAGAAGAGGGATACTGTATATAATAGAGGGGAGAGATACTGTATATATTATTAGAGGAGAGATACTTTATATATTAGAGGGGAGATATACTGTATATACTATTAGAGGAGAGCTATACTGTATATACTGGTACTATTAGAAGAGATATACTGTATATACTATTAGAGGCTATATACTATTAGAGGAGAGATATACTATATTTACTATTAGAGGAGAGATATAATGTATATACTATTAGAGGAGAGATATAATGTATGTACTATTAGAGGGGATATACTGTATAAACTATTAGAGGAGATATACTATATAAACTATTAGAAGAGATATATTCTATATACTATTAGAGGAGAGATATACTGTTTGAGGAATGATATAGCGTATATACTATTAGAGAAGATATAGCATATATACCATTAGAGGAGATATAGTGTATATACTATTAGAGGAGAGATATACTATTAAAGGGTCAATATAGTAAACATCATCAGACTCATTAACTTTAACCCCATTTTATTACTGGCCGATTAATCGATTATGAAAATAGTAATCGATTAATTTCATAGTCGATTAGTTGTCGATTAATCGATTAGTTGTTTCAGCCCTAGATGGGAGCCTGTGAAAATCCAAGTATCCCCAGCAGTGGTGGCCTGTCCATAAGGGGCGCATGGGTGCCGCCCCCCCCCCTCATCCATGCGCCGGCCCCCTAATCTACATGCAGGGTGCCGGCGCATGGATTTCAATAGATTCCATTTTTTTTAAGAACGTGATTAGAGCCAGAGGTTTTATTGGCTTAAAAAAAGGTGGGCTTGAGTGCAGAGCACTGCGCTTTGAGCCCACCCAGTTGTGTCACAAAAGTTTATGAACAGTCGCTATTCTCACACTGATCTTCCTCCCGGCCAATCAGAAAGCGGGTGCTGAAACCCGTCACCTGATTGGCTGAGAGTACAGGCGATCTTTTTGAATGTTTAGCGGGGGAGGGAGGAGACGCATAGTGGAAGCCGCCGTGATGCAGAGGAGGAACCTGGGGTAAGTGCGCGGTTGGATGCCCGACCGACTGCACAACCCCCGAGGGTGACCCGAAGGAGCAGGAGAACGTGGGGGGGTGCCACTGGCTGACCGATGGGGGTCCAGTTGCCACTAATCCCCAAGTGCTTGACTCAGTGTTTGCTGCTGGTTGAAGAGCTAGAAGGATCTCTGTAGGTGGATAAAAGAGAAGAAGCACCTTCTAAGTGTAGCATAAAAGTACTGGCCTTATTAAACAACAAAGTGGCAACTCACAACAGTAAGAAGGAAAAGAGCTTATCTAGGTAACACCGCTATGGTAAGCCAGATGGGGTCCTGCTGTGGTGCATTTAGGACTGATTTAGGACAAGGCCCTTGGCTGTGCTGGTGGCTCCAAGCATTTCCTAGTAGATCCAGATGGAAGTGGTGTCTGCACTTGAGGCGGAAGTGACACGTGTTAGGAGCATGCGTGCTCCTTTATCAGGCCTGCTTTACTTCTTATTTATGAGAAAAAGCAGCCGGAGCCATTGGCTGTCAATTAACACCAGGAGGGAGCAGGGAGCGGGGCCGAGACGCATTCTGTGTTTCAATGGACATCCAGAGCGCTGTTTGGGAGCAAACCCACGCAAATGCCTCCACAGCAAGCAACTTATAGTTGCTTGCTGCGGAGGGGGAGGGAGCCAGGAGCAGCGGTTGAGCACCCAAAAAGAGGGGGATTGGGGCTGCTCTGTGCAAAACCATTGCATAGAGAAGGTAAGTATAACATGTTTGGTATGTTAAAAAAAATTAGTTTACAATCACCTTAAGGTTATTCATCGCAAGTGGATAGAAAATGGACAGTGCCTTTGGATGAGCTCTGGTGCGTTGTGGAAAAATAAAGCATATCTGCATTTTTCTGCAACACACTGCAACCCACCTGAAGGCAGCATTGCCATGTGAATACAGCACATACAAAAGAATTATGCGGTGACTTTCATTGATCAAGTTTAAAAATATGGTAGTCACCACACATAGCTTGAACAGGCCCTTACTGTCCTTTGTTTGTTGTTGGTATTTGGGAGGAGGACTGGGGGAGTCAAATGAAGAAATTTCTGTTTAAAACTGCAAATTAGTGATTTTTTTAAGCATTTTTTAAGATGGTACTTACAGAAATGATGGGCATCCCATGTGTTGGTGACTGTGGTGGCTAATAGGTTCTATGAAATCCTTCATCCTCTGCCTTCCTAGATACCCCTGCAAATGTGATCTTCGGGTGCTGTGGGGGTTTATATGAGTGGCTTCACACTGGTACCTGTCAAAAGTGCTGACTATGCCACCCTTGTCTACTTCTCTGCTCAAAATGACCCAAGGAGGACAATCCTTACTCTGAACTGCCCTGGTCTAGTAAGTGGAGGGAAAAGAGCTGTACTGTACTGAGGGGGGAGAGATATACTGGACAGAGAGCTGAACTGGGGGGGCTGTATTTAATGGGGAGCAGTGTGTACTGGGGAGGGGAAAGCTGTACTGGGAGGAAAGTTGTACTGGGTGGGGGCTGAGCTGTTTTGAGAGGGCAAATCTGTACTGGGGGTTGGGGGTAGATGTGTACTGGGGAGGCAGAACTATATTGCTAGGGAACTCTACTGAGGAGGCAGGGCTGTACTGGGAGAAGGGCTGTAGTAGTAGGAAGAGAGCTGTACTAAAGGGGAAGAGCTGTACAGGGGGAGCGATAATGAGTGGGGAGATCTGTACTACGGGGGCAGAACTGGAGGGTGATCTGTACTGAGGGGAAAGAGCTGCACTGGGGGAAGTCAAACTGAGAGGGGAGATCTGTACTGGGAGGGGCAGAACTGCACTGGAGGAATGATCTGTACAGAGGGGGTAGAGCTGCACTAGGGGGACAGAGCTGTATTTCGGGGAAATCATACTAAGAGGGGGGAAATCTATACGGGGGGGACAGAACTGTATTGGGGGGAAAGCTGTACAGACAGGGGAGATCTGTACTGAGGGTGCAGAGCTGCACTAGGGGGACTGAGCTGTACTAGGGAGAAGCCATACTAGAGGGGGAGATCTGTACGGGGGGCAGAGCTGCACTAGGGGGAAAGAGCTGTACTGGGGGGAAGCCATACCGAGGGGGTGATCTGTAGTTGGGGGGAAGAGCTTTACCGGGGTGGAAAGCTGTACTGAGGGGGCAGAGCTGCATTAGGGGGGGTAGGGCTGCACTAGGGGGACAGAGCTGTACTGGGGGGAAGCCATACTGGGGATGATCTGTAGTTGAGGGGGGAAGCTGTACAGAGAGGTGAGAAGTGATCTGTACTGAGGGGTCAGAGCTGCACTAGGGGGACAGAGCTGTACTGGGGGGGGGGAGCCATATCAAGGGGAGTGATCTGTACTTGAGGGGGAAGAGCTGTACTGGGGAGGAAGCCATACTGAAGGGGAAGAGCTGTACTGGGGGGAAAGCTGTACAGAGAGGAATGATCTGTACTGAGGGAACAGAGCTGCACTAGGTGGACAGAGCTGTACTGGGGAGAAGCTGTATAGAGAGGGGTGATCTGTACTGAGGGGTCAGAGCTGTCCTGGGGAAAAGCCATACCGAGGGGGTGATCTGTAGTTGAGGGGGACGAGCTGTTCTTGGGGAAAGCTGTACAGAGAGGGGTGAGCTGTACTGAGGGGTCAGAGCTGTACCGGGGGGGGAATGCTGTACAGATAGGGGTGATCTGTACTGAGGGGTCAGAGCTGCACTAGGGGGACAGAGCTGTACTAGAGGGAAGCCATACTAGGGGGACAGATTTGTACTGGGGGGGTAATCTGTAAAGAGAGGGGTGATCTGTACTGATGAAGCAGAGCTGCACTAGGGGGACAGAGCTGTACTGAGGGGGAAGCCATACTGAAGGGGCAGAACTGCACTGAGGGAACTGTATTGGAGGGGAAAAGATGTAACGAGGAAGGGAGAGCTGTACTGGGGAAGAGAGAGCTGTACTGGTGAAGGGGAGCAGTACTGGTGAAGGGAGAGCTTTACTGGGAAAGGAGAGCTGTACTGGGAAGGGAGAGGTGTACTGGGGAAGGGAGAGCTGTACTGGGAAAGGGATAGCTGTACTGGGGAAGGGAGAGCTGTACTGGTGAAGGGAGAGCTGTACTGGGAAGGGGGGAGCTGTACTAGGAAGGGAGAGCTGTACTAGGAAGGGAGCGCAGTACTGGGGAATGGAGAGCTTTACTGTGATATGGGGGGGGGGGGCTGTACTGGTGGGGTTGTATTGGGAAGAGAGAGCTGTACTGGGGGAGGGAGAGCTGTACTGGGAAGGGAGAGCTGTGAGCTGTACTGGGGAAGGGAGAGCTGTACTGGGAAGGGAGAGCTGTACTGGTGAATAGGGATGAGCCGAACACCCCCCGGTTCGGTTCGCACCAGAACTTTCGAACGGACCCCACGTTCGTTACGAACGTTAGAACCCCATTGAAGTCTATGGGACTCGAACGTTCGAAATGTAAAGTGCTAATTTTAACGGCTAATATGCAAGATACTGTCCTAAAAAGGGTTTGGGGACCTGGCTCCTGCCCCAGGGGACATGGGTCAATGCCTAAAATGTTTTTAAAAATGGCCGTTTTGGCGGGAGCACTGATTTTACTGACGATTAAAGTGAAAAAAAAAGTGAAATATTCCTTTAAATATGGTGCTTGGGGGGTGTCTGTAGTATGCCTGTGAAGTGCCACGTGTTTCCCGTGTTTAGAACAGTCCCTGCACAAAATGACATTAAACGGAAATAACATAATTGAAAACTGCTTGCGGTTTTAATGTTATATCTGGTTCCTGCAATATGGTTGAAATTCATTCAGAAAAATGGCATGGGTAGCCCTCCCTGCCCATTACCAGCCTATTTGGGTCTTGTACGCATATTAAGGGGAACCCTGTACCCATATTAAAAAAGGAAATGCGTGTGGCCCCCAGGCCCTATATACTCAGAACAGCAGTATACAGGCGGGGGAAACAAGACAGGGACTGTGTAGGTTTGTTGTGTTAAGTTGAATCTGTTTGTAATTTTCAACTGGTACATTTTTAAAGTGTAGCTCCAGTCAAAAAAACTATCTTTAAGCTTTTTGGAAAACATAGGGAAGGGTTATCACCCCTGTATAATTTGTTTTGTCGTCCATCTTTTTTCATCTCACTTGCTGCTGTCTCCTTGCGTTTGCAAGTAGGAGATGTTTGTAAATTGGATGTTTGAAAGTAGGGGCCTGCCCTATATGCTCTGCAGAAATGGCGGAACAAGGTGTTGGTTTTGCCACAACATTGTAAGCCCTCAAAGTGACTCTTGGTGGGCGCTGGAGTGCCCTGCTGTGAATGATTATATCAAGAATTGTAATTACATGCCATTGTTGAACAGTGGTAGAAAAATTGACCTTTGGTGGTTGTGGTGCTGGTGCCACAACACTATAAGTCCTCACCGTTACTCTGGGTGGGCACAGGAAGGGGCCCTCCTGTGAAATATTATATCAAGAATTGTAATTACATGTCCCTGTTAAACAGGGGCAGAAAAATTTGGCCTTAGGCACTGCTGCTGGTGCCACCATACTGCAACCTCTTCCATATACTCTAGTTTTTTTGCTGGAATTAGCCCTGCTGCAAAGCATTGCATCAAAAATTGTACTTAAACGCCCCTGTTAAACAGGGGCAGAAAAATTGGGCCTTAGGCACTGGTGCTGGTGCCACCACACTGCAACCTCTGCCATATACTCTAGTTTTATTGCAGGAATTAGCCCTGTTTTATTGCAGGAATTTGCAGGAAATAACCCCAATTGGGCTCAAATAGAGAACAGCTATGTAGGTGGATATAGCGGTATGTACTGGGTACAGAGCACGCAGACAGCACGCACTATCTCCTAACACTACTGACTGCAAGCTCTATTATTAAAGATAGATCACTAGCTATATAGGTGACGTGAATATCGCGGTGTATACTGCGGTCAGGGCACGCAGACAATAACCAGAAAACAGCAGAGATAAAGGGGTATATACAGATGTATACTGTGCTGTGCTGGAGGCACACACAACTTCCAATAACTCCTGCAGATGGCAATTGGGCTCAAATAGAGAACAGCTATGTAGGTGGATTATAGCGGTATGTACTGGGTACAGAGCACGCAGACAGCACGCACTCCTAACACTACTGATTGCAAGCTCTATTATTAAAGATAGATCACTAGCTATATAGGTGAGGTGAATATAGTGGTGTATACTGCGGTCAGGGCACAGACAATAACCACTACACAACAGCAAGATAGGAAATCAGCCAAAAACGATCGGTGTGTACTGTGTTGAAGGTACACAGAACACCCACTGCTTCAGATGCCAACATACTACACGAGGCCGCCTCAATGGCGGCCTTATATAGTGTGGGGCGTGCACTACACAGCCTGAGCTATGATTGGCCACAGGCATCCTGCCTGTGGCCAATCATGGCTCTCCTCGCTGCTGGCGCTGCGATTGGCCAAGCATGCAGGGTCACAGTGCATGCTTGGCCAATCATGAGCCAGCAATGCACTGCGCCATCGCAGTGCATTGTGGGCCGTGTGCGCCATGCGAATTTTGACGCAAACGGACCAAGTGTTCGGATTTCGCCGAACGGACGAACAGCCAATGTTCGAGTCGAACGTACGTTCGACTCGAACACGAAGCTCATCCCTACTGGTGAAGGGAGAGCTGTACTGGGAAGGGAGAGCTGTACTGGTGAAGAGAGAGCTGTACTGGTGAAGGGAGAGCTGTACTGGTGAAAGGAGGGCTGTACTGGGGAAGGGAGGGCTGTACTGGTGAAGGAAGAGCTGTACTGGTGAAGGGAGGGCTGCACTGGTGAAGGGAGGGCTGCACTGGTGAAGGGAGAGCTGTACTGGTGAAAGGAGAGCTGTATTGGGGAAGGGAGGGTTGTACTGGGGAAGGGAGGGCTGTGCTGGGGAAGGGAGAGCTACTGGGATATGGGGGGCTGTACTGGGATATGAGGGCTGTACTGAGATATGGAGGGGCTGTACTGGGATATGGGGGCTGTACTGAGATATGGAGGGGCTGTACTGGGATATGGAGGGGCTGTACTGAGATATGGAGGGGCTGTACTGGGATATGGGGGCTGTACTGGGATATGGAGGGGCTGTACTGAGATATGGAGGGGCTGTACTGGGATATGGAGGGTTGTACTGGGATATGGGGGCTGTACTGGGATATGGGGGGTTGTACTGGGATATGGGGGCTGTACTGAGATATGGGGGGCTGTACTGGGATATGGGGGCTGTACTGAGATATGGAGGGGCTGTACTGGGATATGGGGGCTGTACTGAGATATGGAGGGGCTGTACTGGGATATGGAGGGGCTGTACTGGGATATGGGGGCTGTACTGGGATATGGGGGCTGTACTGGGATATGGGGGCTGTACTGGGATATGGAGGGGCTGTACTGAGATATGGAGGGGCTGTACTGGGATATGGAGGGTTGTACTGGGATATGGGGGGTTGTACTGAGATATGGGGAGCTGTACTGGGATATGGGGGGCTGTACTGAGATATAGAGGGGCTGAACTGGGACATGGAGGGGCTGTACTGGGATGGGAAGGGAGATATGTGATGACACAAGTAAAACAATAACACATGAAGCCAGCACACATCTAAGACCTGAGTAGCAATGCTGCCAGTGCTGGCTGTGGCCTGTAGACACACTTTGATACATTGTCACACAGATGTACGGTTCTGTTGCACATGAGGAGATGTAGAGGAACTGATGTGCTTCCAATAGTCATGCAGTCCGGGCAGTGTGACCTGAGGCTCGGTCCCGCACACCGCCAGCCTCAGGCCCCGTGCTCTGAGCTCCATAGGCTACGCTCACTCTCAGCACGGCGCCGCTCTATTGTGTGATTCCAGCTGGATGTGTGAAGCCTCACAGCGCTCATTTCTCCGCACTCAGCAAACTCCGGACAACACTCCGCACTCTCCTCGCTCTCGCTCACACTGCGGCTTATATAGCCCTCTAAAAATAGCTCTTCTTACAATGCCTTGTAAGGCAGCAAAGAAGATCTGTGTTAGCCAACCAAAGCTCGTTCTTTAGCCCGAGACCCGCCTACGGTCCTAACCCGGCTCTCTAATTGGCGCTTGGATATGTCACATCCTCCGGCCGCCTCCCCGTTCTCCTCACATGGTCACAGTCTCTCCAGAGTGACAGCTTTTTCCAAGAATTTCCTGTGTCTGTGTAGGGGCGGGGCGGGGGGCGGAGCCCGCTCATCTGGCGGAGCTGGAGGAGGAGGAGAGACGAGTCTCCTAAGAAGCAGAGGGGGAGAGAAAGAGAGAGAGGAGAGAGAGAGGAGAGAGAGGGAAAAAAGAGCTGGAGCCAGAGAAAGAGAAAATGCAAGCTCTTCTCTCCCCCATCCTGCTCATAAAGAGAGCAAAGATTGCAGCCATGAGCAGGCAGCACTAGTGTCCCCATATAGGTGACAGCAGCTCCTTCCTGCTACAAGATTTGGAGACACAGCAGCAGCCTGGCAGAGGATCATTAGTAACACTATCACAGCTCTGTGTATTGTCATCATTGTGTGTTGTCAATGCTGCCCTTTCATTGGTCAGCACTTATTCTTGGTTTGCTGCTTGTTCTCTTCTACTGACTGTCATCGTGTCCACATTACTCACACACACCATACGATCGGGACTCCGGATCTATTATTAAGGACAATTCAGGATTATTCCACTATTTCTCTTCCTATCTTGCAAACATGGATGTTTTGGCTAGTTATAGCATATTCCAGGAGCTGCAGATTGTACACGACACGGGCTACTTCTCAGCAATGCCATCTTTGGAGGAGAATTGGCAGCAGGTGAATGATTTAAATTAATCCTGTAAATCTTTAACTGCATACACAGGCACTCTGCCATTCATTATTTGGGGGGATTGGCTGGCATGGTGCACATTCCTAGCAACCAGATCTGTAGAAATGTCACTCAGCACTCACCTTTTTGTTTTTGGAAAATAAACAGTTTTTGTTTTATTTTTAGTTTAGTTTTTTTTCTTTCATCTGAATTGTATTGTAAGACTCCGATCCAGTCCTTTGGACAACTATATATCGATTAAATAGGATTATTATTTATTATGAACCTGTGTACTTGTATGTCTCAGAGATTTACTCATTTTCATTTTAAATCAACATGCTTAATCAGCAAAACCTAGTGACTTCTAACATGCTGCTCTCTTAAATCAGCAGAAATCCCATGACATGTAATCACATTACAATGACAGCTATGGTGCCAAGCTGTATATATATATATATATATATATATATATATACATATATATATATATATATATATATATTTTTTTTTTCCAAAGTTTTAAATATATAAACATACATCAGCCATCAGATATATATATATGGTCCCAATTTTTTAATGTACATACATCAGCTATAACACCAAGTTTATATATGTGCTACATTTTTATTTTTTTGAAATATATACCAGTATAACAGCTATGGTGCCATATGACAGCTATGAGCCCAAGTTTTAAATGTGTATATTTATAGATAGATCTATCTATATCTATAGATAGATATATAGATAGATATAGATAGATAGATATATCTATCTATCTATCTATCAATATATATCTAGATCTATCTATCTATATATATATATATAGATAGATAGATAGATAGATATCTATATAGATATATATTTATATATTGATAGATAGATAGATATATTTATAGATAGATAGATATACATCAGTTATGATAGCAAGTTATATAAATCAGCTACAATTCAAATATGTCTATACATATCTATATATATTTTATTTATGTATTTTTTTTTGTATATGTGTATAGATACATTTAAAACGTGGGATCATAACTGTAATATGGCACCATAGCCACATAAAAAAAAAAAAATATATATATATATATATATATATATATATATATATATATATATATATATATATGTATATATATATATATATATATATATATATTATAGCAAGAGAAAGAGAATCTATGATAATATATATATTTATATTTATATATATTTATTTATATATAAAATAGGGTTGTCAGTGAAAGTTAAAGAGCATGTATAAAAACACAAACTTGTATTATTATTCAACAACCCTTGGCATTTGTGTCCTGTGATTGTAACAATTGTATCCTTCCATGTGCTTGCCCAGTAAGTACCCAGCAGCACTAGTACTAGGGATGTCACTGTTGTCTTGGATAAAGCTAACACAGGGTTTAGGACTTTGAAAATGGCCAGATCTGTTTCCCCCCCTTCTTTCCAGTACAGTTTGCAGAGACTAGAGAAAAGTCAGTTTGACAATGGATGGGAGAAGAGCGCCCACAAAGGCTGTGTTATGCCTGAAATGGATCAGAATAAGTTACTTACTAAACAATGGGAAAACATGCAGCGTGAGGTTTAATTATATGACTTAGTCATTAAATGGCTGGGCTGTGCTTTAGGGCAAACAGGCTTCATGAGTGCGATGCAAGGAGACTTTGGTCCTGTGATTTTGAATTGCTAGTGAATAATTAAATGTTGCATATTACATTAGAGATGGTTGATGCACTGATGGCTCGGATCCAAGGATATTGACAATGTGATTTATGTGCGCCATCCTTTATCCTGAAAGCAGGGAATGTCTTTAAAAGTACATGAATGCATTTTTTTTTTTTTACGTTGTCAGGGAAGCTTGTTATTTTTATATGTTTTTTTTTTACAGACCTATAGTAATCATTCTTTTGATTTTCACTCCATCGTGTAGAAAGGCCACAGCATCCAACCCCAGTTATTAAACTCAATTACATAGGAGCAACAGACTAGACCAGACTAGGAAAAGCCAGCTGTTGAGGAACCATAAGTCCCTACATTTACTGCCTGAGCCTTTACATAAATTGTAGACTTTTCTCTTAGAAAATAAAAAACGTGTATAGCATACGCAGCAGATTCTGTGAATTAATGCAAAATCACGCATGCTCAATCTGTTGTTCTCGATTTTCTACTCAGTTGTGAATGGGGCCTTCTAGTTGAGGAACTAGAAGGTCCAGTATGCGTTGATTCCATGTCTGCCATGATAAGATGACTATTAGTTATAATCCGCCCTCTTGCAAATGTAGGAATCTGCTACTACTAGCAAGGACACTTTGAATGTATTGCGCAACAACCGTTGGTCATGCAGCTATGGTCAACATCTAGCTCCCAGGGCATGCTGGGACTTTCAGTTCCTTAGTCCTTGCAGGTTGCTGACCCTTGTTGCTGTGGATTTGGCCATTGAGCTCAAGGTAGTTGTATGTGATACTTTGGCTACAGCTGTTGCCTGCCCCAGTAGGAAACCATAACACATGGTCACAGGCTTCACTGAGTGACAGCTTTTTTTTTTCAAGAATTTTTCATGCCTGTGCAATGGTGTCTGTCTGTTTAGAGGAGGGGAGGAGGAGGGATGGAGGTGGGGTTTACTCATCTGGCAGATCTGGAGGAGGAGGAGGGAGAAAGTCTCTCAAGAAACAGAGGGAGAAAAAAAAAAAAGAGAGAGAGAGAGAGAAAAAAAAAGAGAGAGGAAAAAATGCAACCACTTCTGTCCCCCCTCCTCCTAATATAGAGAGCAAAGCTTGCATCCATGAGCAGGCAGCATTGGTGTACCCATAGATGACAGGTTCTTGTCACTGAGTTTGCATCTTTCTTCCCGGTACAAGCTCTGGAGACACTTCAGCCTTGAAAAGGATCCTTTGCACCCCATTAGTACACTGGATGTTGACTTTTTCCTTGCTTTTCCTATAGAGTTTTTCTATACAGCGCATCAGTATTCATCATCATTTCCCTTTTTTCAAATGCTGGGGTTTGATTGATCAGCACTTATCATTCTGTTGTTGCTTGTGAGCTTCTGCTGACTGTTACAATCCCCCCCCCCCCCCCTTAAAAAAAAAAAAAAAAAAAACTGGGACTCCGGATCTATCCCTGTAAAAGGACAGCAATTCAGGATTATTCCACTATTTCTCTTCCTATCTTGCAAACATGGATGTTTTGGCTAGTTATAGCATATTCCAGGAGCTGCAGATTGTACACGACACGGGCTACTTCTCAGCAATGCCATCTTTGGAGGAGAATTGGCAGCAGGTGAATGATTTAAATTAATCCTGTAAAGCTTTAGCTGCATACGCACACGTTCGCTTTGCCATTCATTTTTTTTTTTTTTGGAAATTCCCCGGTATCTTTCATATTTTCGGCTAGTACTCTTATACAAATGTCACTGCTCATCAGGGATTTGGGGGAAAAAAGCAGATGTGTTTTTTTTTTTTTTTTCTTCCACCATGTGGATTTAATTGTACTGAGCACGTTGGAAGGCTGACAGCGTTTTATTTCATGAAATAGGACCGAGAAAGAAAAAAAAAAAAGTCAGGTTGTCTGTTTGGATGAATATATGTCAATTCAACACTGATTTGGGTTTAAAATGAATTAATGCTTAATCAGCAAATCCAAGTGGGCTCTAGCCTTGTGCTTTGTAATTCAGCATGCTTAAATATACTGGTCTGCTCTGATTCTTTTGAAATATAGTTAGGCCAATATTTGAACAAAGTTATTTATAAGGGAAGCAATGTGTTTCTAATATACGGTACACATATGAGAGACGCAAACTTGTATAATGACATCCATTTTAAATGATGCTTGCCATTCACTGTTCTGATTGTAAGGAGTGTCTTGCTCCATGTGCTGCACTGAGATACTGTAACACAATAGGAGATTGAAGTGAGGAATTCATTTACTGTACTAAACAAGACTTATTTTAAATAAATGTCTTACATACAGTAGAGCAGCTGCTAGTTCTATAGCTTTGTATTCTTTCCAATGCAGATGGGATATTGATTTTTTTTTTTTTTGGCAGTTGGTGATGTTTTAGACTAGCTTCAGTAGACATGATGTTATAAAAGTAGCCATATGTCTAAGAAGAATAAGACCGTCCATTAGATAATGGCAAGACGTGCCCTTCAGCATTGAACGACGCAGCTTATTGTGCTTTTAGAAAAGGATATAGTTTTGTGTGTTTTATGAAGAAGTGGCTGCAAGTGGAAACTTCTGTACGGTGAATGATATCGAAGAATGAAATATTGGCTGTTAGATTTTTTGGCACAGATCCAGCCTTACTGATATTATGATGGTGGCATTCTGTATCAGTAATGGGCCACTGATCCAGTCTTACTGATATTATGATGGTGACATTTTCTGTATCAGTAATGGGCCACAGGTCCAGCCTTACTGATATTATGATGGTGGCATTCTGTATCAGTAATGGGCCACAGGTCCAGCCTTACTGATATTATGATGGTGGCATTCTGTATCAGTAATGGGCCACAGATCCAGCCTTACTTATATTATGATGGTGGCATTCTGTATCAGTAATGGGCCACAGATCCAGTCTTACTTATATTATGATGGTGGCATTCTGTATTAGTAATGGACCACAGATCCAGTCTTACTTATATTATGATGGTGGCATTCTGTATCAGTAATGGGCCACAGATCCAGTCTTACTTATATTATGATGGTGGCATTCTGTATCAGTAATGGGCCACAGATCCAGTCTTACTTATATTATGATGGTGGCATTCTGTATTAGTAATGGACCACAGATCCAGTCTTACTGATAGTATGATGGTGGCATTCTGTATTAGTAATGGACCACAGATCCAGTCTTACTGATAGTATGATGGTGGCATTCTGTATCAGTAATGGGTCACAGATCCAGTCTTACTGATAGTATGATGGTGGCATTCTGTATCAGTAATGGGCCACAGATCCAGTCTTACTGATATTATGGTGGTGGCATTCTGTATTAGTAATGGTCCACAGATCCAGTCTTACTGATATTATGATGGTGGCATTCTGTATCAGTAATGGGCTAAAGGTCATGAAAAATGTGTGTACCTTTTCATTGTTGGTTTTGTTGCAATGACATTTGTTACTATGTTTATTGAAATGGCTAATTAAAATAATTATGAAGATTTTTCACCCGTTCTTGTTAAAAAAAAAAACACACAATTTACAAGGCCAATTCTTTGAATCAGTTGCATATTAATAACAGTCTAGACAGCTCAGTGCAAGATAATCTGTTGACATAGCCAGCATGCCCAAGGCACACTGTATGTGATACTTTGGCTGCAGCTGTTGCCTGCCCCAGTAGGAAACTGTAACAGCATTTGCACTTTAGAACAATAGATCAAAGTACAGTGGGATCCCCATTTAAGTTTTAAGAGTCATAATAAAAGAGAAAGGCCAGCTTTTCTGTTACAGTCTTATCTGGCTATTATTGAAGGCCAGATGAATCGGTTGGCTGTTTTTTTTTTTTATTGATGTTTTATTTTTTGGCTTATCTTTGCTGCAAATACTATAGAAGGCCAATTGTGTGTCATCCTTATGCTATGCACGCTGGCTTCTGTTGAGTTTTCCATATTAATTGCTGCCACACATGGCCATAGAAAGGAAGGCCATGTTCTCTAAATAGACAGGAAATTGTCCCCTTTATATGTATTAATGACGTTTTAGTTTTTTTGCAGGACAAAGATAGTAGATTTTGGGCTAAAATCTCTATCAAGCCAGACTCCAAATAATGAGTTTAATTGTCTTATACAGAACGTTACAATACAGTGCAACTGGAGCCCGAGAAAACAGATTCTTGGAAAATGCAACTATGGGGTTGATTTACTAAAGAAGTAGAGAATGTCCACTTTGCCAAATAAATTTTCACCATAGTGAACGAGGGTGACGCTAAATGAAAATTCACTTTGCAAAGAAATACCTAGGCAAGGAAAAATGAAAAAGCAGAATTTTTGCTCTAACATCATTGGATGATTGAAGTCAGCACAGCTGCACATCATTCACTAGGTAAAAAATCAGCTTGCTCTATTCCTTTATCAGTTAACACCGATATGTCGGAGTTTTCATTGTCAATATTCAAGCCTTTCCAACCTTAATCACTCAAGCATAATGTATTAGAAGCTAATATTTTATTAGGTGACTGTCTTGTCAAAATAATATTCATCACTGTGGAATTGCACATACAGGCCCAACAGGCTTCATTGTAGAGCAGATGTGCTACTTTATTTTTTATAATCGACAGATGAACGAAAAAGTATATCATTTTATTCATATTGATGGTTATGAAACAATCTGTTAATAAAAAAAAAAAAAAAAAAAAAAAAAAACTCCATTCCATCTCCAAGCATTAATATGAATAATTAAAACAGGACCCAAAGAGCATTGCCCTAATGTTTAATAATTCAACAGAAAATGACTTGCACAACCATTAGCTCTTGAGGTCTGTGTA
The DNA here is from genome assembly GCF_037356315.1 of Lithobates pipiens. Lineage (NCBI taxonomy): Eukaryota > Metazoa > Chordata > Amphibia > Anura > Ranidae > Lithobates > Lithobates pipiens. Next base: position 156,332,590 of record NW_027507784.1, read on the forward strand.
CAGTATGTGGTGATGCACTGTATTGTACTGACCTCCTTTCTTTGTATTGCCTGTTGGAAATTAACAGCTAGAAAACTAGAAGCATCAGTAGGATTTTCGCATGGTGCTTTTGATGCATCAGATTCATGAAACCTTAATCCGGTGTGTTATATGATCGCTATCTACTTCAGTACCGAAATCATGTGATGCTCGGAAAGAATATAGCATGACCATTTATAATGGACGATGTCTTGCACATTTTAGCTGGGATGGATCATGTAGGATTTAAAACCCAGAATATAAATAAATCACAGATGTCTAAGGCCAATGCATAATTAAAAATAACATTTGAAATCCTCAATGTGACGGGCAACCAAGTAAAGTTTGAAAGCGTGACACTCAATTTTAATAGTAGACCCCTTTGCAAAAATATTTTTTTTAATCATTTTCATATTTTTCTAACAAGGTATATTGTACTGCGTACTGTATAACACTACTGCAGTTACCTTCAAAGAGGTTAAATGGGAGTGAACCTGTTTTTGATGTATTGAAGTCTGATGAGTGATGAGGGCTTGTAGCACTTTATTGCTAAAAAGAAAAAAAAAACTCCATAAATGTCATATATTGGTCTTTGGGAAGACTGTGTTAAATTTAACTGTCACCATGGTGTTCAGGGACTATTGAGTTTAAAAAAAAGAATTGGATAGTCACCCAGCCAAAATCAGCTATGATATTACGTCCATCACCATGGTGCTGATCTGGTACTATTATTTCATGTGTCAGGTGGTTTGGAAATAGCAATTGAAGACGTTTTTTTTTGGATTTTTGAGGAATATAAACTTGTTAGTTAAAACATATACAATTGTGCTCATAAGTTTACATACCCTGGCAGAATTTATGATTTCTTGGCCATTTGAATGATAACACAATCAGTTTTCTTTCACTCATGGTTAGTGTTTGGATGGAGTCATTTATTATCAATCAACTGTGTTTACTCTTTTTAAATCATAATGACAACAGAAACTAACCAAATGACCCTGATCAAAAGTTTACATACCCTGGAATGTTTGGCCTTGGTACAGACTCAGAAGGTGGCACACACAGGTTAAAATGGCAAGTCAAGGTTAATTTCCCACATTTGTGGCTTTTTAAATCACACTTAGTGTTTGTGTATAAATAGTCAATGAGTTTGATAGCTCTCACGTGGATGCACTAAGCAGGCTAGACACTGTGGTAGAAAAAAAGACCTGCATAACAAGGTAATGAATTTTTACAAAGATGGAAAAGGATATAAAGAGATATCCAAAGCCTTGAATATGCCAGTCAGTACTGTTAAATCACTTATTAAGAAGTGGAAAATTAGGGGCTTTTTTGATACCAAGGTAGACCAAGAAAGATTGCAGCCACAATTGGCAGAAGATCTGTTAAGGATACAAAGAAAAACCAACAGGTAACCACAGGAGAAATACAGGCTGTTCTCCAAAAAGACCATGCGGTTGTTTTTAATGACCACAATTCAATGATACTTGAACAAAAAGAGCTGCATGGTTGAGCTGCCAGAAGGAAGCCTTTACTGTACCAATGCCACAAAAAAAGCCAACAAGACATGCCAAGGTGTTGTTGGGCATATTGTAACCTGTTTTTTTTTCTGGAACTTGTACAATAAAGGCTTCTTTCTGACAACTTGACCATGCAGCTCTTTTTTCAAATATCATCATATTGTGCTCCTTAACAACTTCCCGCCCCAACCTATAACAAAATGATGCCCAGGAAGTGGTTCTGTTATCCTGAGTGGGCATCATATGACGTCCAGCAGGATAACATGCCGGCGCGCGCCGAACGTGAGTGCGACGTCTGACACGCCGCATCTCCGATTGTGATAAGAAGCCTCTTACAGAGGCTTCTTATCACGTGATCATCTGTGACCAATCACAGCTGATCATCGCAAGAACCAGGAAGTGCCGGTAAACAGCATTCCTCAGTTCACGCTGACAAGGAGAACCGATCAACGGCTCTCCCGCTCAGAGGGGGGGGGGTCTGTACTGATAATCAGCACACTGATTATCAGCAGAGCCCCCATCAAATGTACCCATAAGCTGCTAATCGGTGTCCAGTCAGTGCCCCATCATAACCCCCTGCCAGTGCCCAATAAAGTGCCAATCAGAGCCCACCACAGTGCAAATCATTGCCCACCATAGTGCCACTCAGTGTCCATCCCAGTGCCATTCAGTGCCCAGCATTAACACCTGTCATTACCTGCCCAATCAGTGCTGCCCATCAGTGCCATCTATTAGTGTCCATCAATGGCCTCCTGTCAGTGCCAATCAGTGCTGCCTATCAGTGCTAATCAGTGCCGCTGGTCAGTGCCCATCAATGCCGCCTGTCAGTGCCCATCGGTGCCGCCTGTCAGTGCCCATCGGTGCTGCATATCAGTGCCACCTATCGGTGCCCATCAGTGCTGCATATCAGTGCCTCCTATCAGTGACCATCAATTCTACATATCAGTGCCTCCTCATCAGTGCCCATCAGTCCCACCTTAGTGCCAATTCATGAGTGTCCATCGGTGCTGCCTCATCAGTGCCGACTCATAAGTGCTCGTCAGTGAAGGAGAAAACAAAATTTTATAACAGAAACAAAGAACAGCTTATTTTTTTTTCTAAATTCATCAGTCTTTTTTAATTTAGCAAAAAATAAAAACTGCAGAGGTGATCAAATACCACCAAAAGAAAGCTCTATTTGTGGGAAGAAAATGCAAAAAATTTAGTTTGGCTACAGTGTTGTATGACCGCGCAATTGTCATTCAAAATGCGACAGCACTGAAAGCTCAAAATTGTCCTGGGAAGGAATGGGCAAAAGTGCCTGGTATTGAACCACACCATCTTTTTCCAAAGCAGCCTGTATTTCTCTTGAGGTTACCGGTGGGTTTTTCTTTGTGTCCTGAGCAGTCCCTGTAGCAGTTGTGGCTGCAATCTTTCTTAATCTATCTGACCTTGGCTTGGTATCAAGAGATCCCCAAATTTTCTACTTCTTTATAAGTGATTGAACAGTACTGACTGGCATATTCAATTGTTTGGGCATCTTTTTATATCCTTTGTAAAGTTTCATTACCTTGTTACACAGATATTTTGATTGTTCTTTTCTACTTCCTCGTGGCTAATTGTGATTTAAAAGGCCACAAATGTGGGAATGAACCTTTAATTGTAATTTTAACCTGTGTGTGCCACCTTCTGTGTCTGTACCAAGGCCAAACATTCCAGGGTATGTAAACTTTTGATCAGGGTCATTTGGTTAGTTTCTGTTGTCATCATGATTTTAAAAGAGTAAACACAGTAAAATGGTAATAAATGGCCTCAACCAAACACTAATCATGAGCAAAATAAATGTTTTTGTGTTATCATTCATAGTATCTGAAAAATGGCCAAGAAATCATAAACTCTGCCAGGGTATGTAAACTTATGAGCACAACTGTACGTAAAGTGTGCCAAAACTAGTTATTTTTAAGGGTTATTTTTGTTTTAAAATGTATTTATTTTTGGTTTGTACCTCTCCACTGAGGTCCCCTTGTTTATTGGAGATTGCTTTCCGTTGACTATAGCCATACCATATGACTGCCAGGAGACCACATGACTTTCAGAGACTACAGGAAATATCCTGCCATAATGGAACAAATTGATGGAGATTTATGCTTAGAAAGTGTTGTTTATAAGCTTGGCTAATTGTTCCGTTGTTTGGCTAATTGTTCCGTGGTTTGTTTGATCATGGTGAAGCTTAGAAATGCATTGTGAAAAAAAACGAAGGCCTGCCATATATTTATATAAACCCATCTAAAACCAAATACTTATGATACTGGAAAAATGAATCAGATTTGCCATTGACTGTTTGTTTAATACACCAATGCCGGCAATATACTTGAAATCGAGTGACAAAAATGTTACAGATAGCACAAAAAGTGCCAAGACCTATCTGAGATTTTTTCTCGCTTCTGTCTTAGTTGTCACTTAGAGTGGGTACAAGTCGTCTCGCGATCTTCTCTTCCTTTGAACAACTGACAAATTTCTATGATTAAATGTATCAGTTGCAAGACAAATGATATAACCAAGTACAGCTGTGACAAAGATGAAATATAGAGAAGTAATTCTGTATTTTGAACTCCTAAAATTTTTGTCAAGGAACAGTTGATATCTCTTTTAAGAGACATTTACCTGAAAGTCTGGCATTACAGTATATCATCTATGTGTTTAAACTGCATAGCTTCTGCTAAGGCAATCAATTTTTTTCTGTGAATTCTGCATATAAATGAAGGTTTTGAAGTGAGGATGTTTCGTGCTGGTTGGGGAAAGCTGGTGTTCTCTTTCAGTAGTAGTGTTATGTAATGCTCTTTCCCATATCAAATATTTCTCCAGTGATAACTATTTTAAGAACATGTAACTTGTTTCAAAAGTCTAAGAAGTTCATACACTTGCTTGCTTTATGTTGAAATAAATTGAGACGATTACTTCATCGTTATTGCGATATGGCATACATTGGGCAGTTCCTCCAGGTCTACTCATTGCTAATTATTATAGTTACTGTTGCAAGACAGAACAAAAGAGAAGTTCATATAAAATGAACATCTGTATACCAGCTCTTCATAGTTGAGTTTTTTAGAATTTTTACGCATACAATCTAATGAATTACATTTTTGGTTCACTGATATCTGTGTTTCAGCTAAACTAGTATACAACAGATAGAATGTTAACACAACTACACACTTTGCTGTCATTTCATGCAGCCGATTCAGTGGTGGCTATGTTTTGTGGTGGTAACAGAACAATGACTGGCTTCCAGCACCAGGTATTCTTTACAACTGAAGAGTAGCCGATACCATTGGACCAGTGGTCTCCAAACTGTGGCCCTGGGGACATATGTGGACCTTTTCTTGCCTTTATCTGGCCCTGGAGGCATTATTCCTGCCATTGACACCAACAATGGGGCACTATTCCTTCAATTGTCACCGATGATGGGTAATAATTCCTTCCATGGTCAACATAAATGGGGCACTATTCATTCCACCGATACCAACTATTTTTTCCTCTAAAACCAAAGATCGGAATTGTTTACTCCCACTGGGCACAGTCCAGCCCCCTACAGCCTGAAGGACAGTAAACTGGTCCTTTGATTAGAACGTTTGGAGACTTTTACCACAGAAGAACTTGTTCCAGTGTTTTATTCAATATGGCCACTGTGCCAATTAAAGGTTATGGCTATGATGTTGGCAATGATGATGTGTAAAATGCAGTTGCTTAGAGAAACCACTTACCAGTTTACAGTAGTCAAAAAATGCAATAGTTGGTTTCTTCAATATGTCTTGTTGAAGAAATACAGCTAGAACATACAGTTCACTTAATGTTTCCTACACATTAGATCAGGGTCTGCCAATCCAGCTGTTTTTGGCTTGATCAGGCGCCACCCCAATGTCCATGGGGCACCTACAGATATACATAACATATGCATCTCTTCAATACATTTCCCCATGTGTTTTCTCTTTAAAGGGTTAGTTAAATTTTTTGCAAAAAATGATAAGTGGAAGTAACTCACTACCACCTCCGCACACCCCCATTCCCGCTGCACTTATTTCCTTTGATGATTATTTTCTGCCACCCATGCCAGCCTGTGTAGCGGCCTGGGCATCCAAAAAATTGCATCAGCCCAGCCTGCGATCTACTGTGGACTACAGGACACCTCACCCTCATGTTATGAAGATAGGAAAAGGTCCATGAGGGAGAAGTTGGCAGAGCAAATAATACTGCTTGGGATTTCACTGCAGCTGGCACCGTGTTGTCAGCTCAAACAGAAAGTTGAAAGCACACATGATTTCTGGCAGTTCAGTAGGTATTTTTTGAACTTGCAGCATTTTTAATATGACTTTAATATAAAAAAAAAATTTTTATTTTGCCCAGACATACACTTTAAAAACCATGAAAGGCCACCTAATATGACCATTTCCATGAGAGTGGTCTGATCAAGTCTACCTATACAGCTGCTCTTTACTGTCAATGGTTAACTTTACTGCATTGCTGTTTTCATAGAACATAATATTTCACAGTCAGTGGATTCAGCTCGTGTTGTGTCTATCTAGTATATGGTTCAAAGAACCATGTATTATTTGCAGCCTTCTCACAGAAAAGTGTAGAGGGTCAGCTCCTTGCACCAGGTGCACTAATGTGCAGGGACCTGACATGTTAATAGCAGGGGATGGTTTTACCTGCAGCTGAGAGTCTGTAGGTTATAAATGCAATGTCTTATTTATAAAATACTGCATTTAAAGCTTATAGCTGTATGTACATCCATATGCAAGTCTTAGTGAAAAACAAGATTCTAATTTTCTTCAGAAATTACACTTATTCTTACTTCAGCTTATCCTTATTTTATTTATGAGTCATGCAGTTACCTTTTTGAGTGCACATTGAGTACTTACTCAAAGGACAATACTAGCCCTAAAGCCTGCCATAGAAGGAGTGATTTTCTTTGCTGCAATCACAGGTTGATTCCCCCATCAACACAGTCAGTGTTAATGGTGGAATCCCTCCCGTTGGGCTATTGCATTTTGCCCATGGGGGGGGGGGGGGGGGGGTCACGGTGAGCCACCCCACAGGGAAAATAGTAATTACTGCTAGCAGCTATAATAGTCTCTAGCAATAATCATATGTAAAATCCAACAGGCTGGTTGTACCCAAGTTGATTGATCGATAAACTTGAGTACATCCAGCCTGAGCATACATGGTTTGAATCTCAGCCAATTCCTGCTAAACTGGCTGAGATTCAAACCATCTATGAATGGCTTTAGTTATATTATATGTGGAGCTTGGTGTGCTAAGTCAGATGTTGGTTTTATATATGTCTTGGATGCTCTAGGAGAGACCTATCATTTCCAAATTATCCAAATTTATTTTGTCCTACTGGAAGTATTAGGTGTTCTTGCCCACCTTTGCATGTTTCAAAATTTCCTGTTGCTTTTATTCATAATCTACAGTAATTTAGGAATCTAAAAAGGAGAGTAGGACCTAGTCATAGATACAGAAGAAGTAATTTGGAAAGGCCCTTTAACCACTTGCCGCCCGCCCTATAACAAATAGACGGTGGCAAAGTGGTTGCATAATCCTGACCGGACGTCATATGACGTGATCAGGATTATGAGCCGCTGCGCGCCCCCGGGGGTGCGCATCGCGGCGATCGTTGTTGCGGGGTGTCAGTCTGACACCCGGCAACTACGATCTCGGTAAAGAGTCTCCGACGGAGACTCTTTACCACGTGATCAGCCGTGTCCAATCACGGCTGATCACAGTGTAAATAGGAAAATCCGGTGATCGGCTTTTCCTCACTCGCGTCTGTCAGACGCGAGTAGAGGAGAGCCGATCGGCTGCTCCTCTGACAGGGGGGGTCTGTGCTGATCGATTATCAGCACAGCCCCCCCGAGGATGCCCACACTGGACCACCAGGGATGCCACCAGACCACCAGGGATGCCCAGGACAAGGTATGCCACCCTAGACCACCAGGGATTCCAGTCAGTGCCACAATGGATGCCAATCAGTGCCCATAATGGATGCCAATCAGTGACCACAATGGGCATCACTGATTGGCATGCATTATTGATTGGCACTGATTGGCATCCATTAGTACAATATATTATAATACAATGCTGCCTATCGGTGCCCATCCATGCCACCTATCAGTGCCCATCCATGCCCACCTGTGCCGCCTACCCATGCCCACCTGTGCTGCCTACCCATGCCCATCTGTGCCGACTAACCCATGCCCACCTGTGCTACCTATCCATGCCCATCCATGCCAATCCGTGCCAGCTATCAGTGCCAATTTGTGCCACCTATCAGTGCCCATCCATGTCGCCCATCAGTGCCACCCATCAGTGCCGCCTATCAGTGCCACATATCGGTGTCCATCAATGCCACCTCATCAGTGCCACTTCATTGGTGCCACCTCATCGGTGCCCATCAGTGCCGCCTTATCATTGCCCATCAGTCTAACCCCATCAGTGCCCATCAGTGAAGGAGAAAACTTACTTATTTGCAAAGTTTTGAAACTGAAACAAAAAAAACATTTTTCGGTATTTTTTTATTTGTTTAGCAAAAAATAAAAACCACAGAGGTGATCAAATACCACCAAAAGAAAGCTCTATTTGTGGGAAAAAAAATTATAAAAATTTCATTTGGGTACAGTGTAGCATGACCGCGCAATTGTCATTCAAAGTGCGACAGCGCTGAAAGCTCAAAATTGGTCTGGGCAGGAAGGTGTTTAAGTGCCTGGTATTGAAGTGGTTAATCTTATAACAGACATGAAATATTGCCTGTTCAGAGATTATTCAGGATTTTGGTGGGCATTGGCATTGGTTTCTCTATAGATTTCAGTGAACTCTACATTGAATTACTGTGCACTGCACAAAAGGTTGTAGAACACAAACACATACAAAGTGCCCCATAGCCTTTGCCCTATATAATGAATCACCATTGTTTGTCTCTCTCCAATGACATTATGGGCAATACAGTTCTGATCTCAGCTTCTGTCTCTCAAGTGCATTTGATCCCATTTGAAGAGATCCATGAACCCTGTAGAATTTGGGTGTCAACTGATGGGTCTTTAAATAAACAAGTAGTAAAGCATAAAACATTTGTTTGACGAGCTTTTCTTTATTGATATATGCATGTATATTTCATTATATCTTCTGCCACTCATTCTTACTTCTTGACTGGCTCATTAATCTTTTTTTAATAGGTTTTATAAATGAGAAGTTGAAATTTCTCCATAGCGGGGTCTGTGACCACAGACCGTGATAAGCAGACTATAAGAAAAGATTATGCTTGTAAATCTTGCCTTGAGTTTTATTGTGTGTCTGTATGCTTAAAACATAAAGCAACCAAACCTGAGAAGAAAACTGAGTTCTATTGAAAGTATATCCAGATTGCAGAATCTTTGGAAAATATTGGATTGTAGTGCAATTTGGCATCATTAATATATATTCTTTGCCCTTCCATATTGGCCCAACATAGTTTTTTGTATTGCCATATAGTCATTTTAGTCAATATAAAATCATTCAGAGGTAATAAAAAAAAAATCATCACTTTCTGCCAAAACCTCCACAAGTATGACCAACATTAGGCAAAGCTCTGCAGGTAGACCAGATTTGTCATGACAAATATTTTTGGTTTAGACTAGACCACCATACTGTCCAACTGCAGCCAACATGTTTTAGATTTTTTTTTGATAATGTGTAGAGGGGTTTGAATCTGTTTTTTTTTGAGAATTTTCCACATATGTTTTGTCCCGTAATGGGTGTCAGAAGAGGAAATAGAGTGGTGCTTTCCTTTGCAGGCCAAAATAAGAAGGCCACTTAACTTTCCTACCTGTCTGGCAGCATGTACCTAATGTCTTCACTCCTAAATCATTCCACTAAACCAATGAGACTAGGGAACAAAAGCATAATTTATGCTGAGAACCAGCTTGGAGCTTAGACAGGACAATGGACTTCTTCCCTACCTTAATATTAGCGTTCTTCATACAGCGAGAATGTATCCCAAATATGGCCTATACCATTTTTCTATTGTTATTGTTACAAAAAAAAAAAAAAACTTCTACCTGGTATCCCAGAAAACCTAGAGCAAAGAGAAAAATGTAATTCCTCATTATTGGGTAGCAAGGTTAGATGTCGTGGCTGAATGCACTAGCATTGCATTATCTCTTCCATGTGCATCTCCCATGCCACTTATAAACTTTTGTTGGGAGACACATTGAACTTCTAGAGGTGTTCAAGGGAAGCAGTTTGCTTGGTTCTGTCTTGTGAATAAAAATAATACTTTCTCAAGCTTATCAGCACTCAAAATTGTAATGACGGATGTTTTGTTCAGCACAGCTACTCACAGTGGTGGCTTTTCCATAGGCATTTTTGAAGAAAGAAATTAATAAAACTTTAAACAGATCTCAAATAAGATGTGTGCATTGAGCTGAAAAAGAACATTTTCTGTATTGTAGTTTGTTTTCATCTTTTATAGATTTTTTTGATGGAAATGTTTCTAATTAGTTCTCAGCTCTAAGGTCCCGTTCACACCTGCCCATTCCCTTGCGGTGCTTTACCACAAAATATTTCATTAAATGTTTTGCGTTAAAGGAGCTAATTTATTTAGGATTGGTATGCTACTGCACAGCAATGGAACAAAAACCAGATCTGAACCTTGTTTTGTTAGCACGGCACATCAAAGCACAAGGTATATGGATTGTGGTGTAATGCAGTATAGGTCCTTCAGCACCTATTGTTCTTGTTTGTTGAGATGTCATTCTCACTGTAGGGCACCATAATGCACGACACGTATGTTACTGATTACTGCAGTAACATGCATTTTAGTCATAGTTACCACAACACCTAGGTGTATACCCAGTATTGCTTTCAGCTTTATGGTCAACATTCAGCACGTTGACTAAATGATTAGCACTGTTGCCTTGCAATAGTTTCGATTTTATTCTCACAAGGTCATTATCAGTAGTGATGGACGAACTTCCGACGGGACGTTTCGCGAACGCGAAACGCGAACGGACACAAACGTTCGCGAAAACGACCGTTCGCCGCGGGCTCCATTGACTTCAATGGGAGGCGAATTTCGCAAACCTTTAGGTCGAATTTGCGGCCACGGGGTAATTATTAGGGGGTAGCACGTAGTCCCACCACCTGGACAATAGCATAATACATGTATGAGGTGAATTTGGGATCGATAACTACAAGCATTTTTTTTTTATTTGGGAAATTGTTCTGACAATTCAGGACTATGGAGCTAATGAAGGCAATGGAGGAGAGGGAAGGTCAGGGACCAGGGTAGGCAAACAAGAGGGTGCAGGAGATACAGAGCACTGACAGCAGCACCGTAATACAGAGCACTGACATCAGCACCGTGACATACAGCGCTGACAGCAGCTCCGTGACATACAGCGCTGACAGCAGCTCCGTGACATACAGCGCTGACAGCAGCTCCGTGACATACAGCGCTGACAGCAGCTCCGTGACATACAGCGCTGACAGCAGCTCCGTGACATACAGCGCTGACAGCAGCACCGTGACATACAGCGCTGACAGCAGCTCCGTGACATACAGCGCTGACAGCAGCTCCGTGACATACAGCGCTGACAGCAGCTCCGTGACATACAGCACTGACAGCAGCTCCGTGACATACAGCGCTGACAGCAGCTCCGTGACATACAGCGCTGACAGCAGCACCGTGACATACAGCGCTGACAGCAGCTCCGTGACATACAGCGCTGACAGCAGCTCCGTGACATACAGCGCTGACAGCAGCTCCGTGACATACAGCGCTGACAGCAGCTCCGTGACATACAGCGCTGACAGCAGCTCCGTGACATACAGCGCTGACAGCAGCTCCGTGACATACAGCGCTGACAGCAGCTCCGTGACATACAGCGCTGACAGCAGCTCCGTGACATACAGCGCTGACAGCAGCTCCGTGACATACAGCGCTGACAGCAGCTCCGTGACATACAGCGCTGACAGCAGCACCGTAAGCAGCCCCAGGAGGAAGTCAGCACAGCACAGGGATGGTGTGATCCCCTCATAATAAGAACCCCCAGGAGGAAGTCAGCACAGCACAGGGATGGTGGGAGCCCCTCATAATAAGAACACCCAGGAGGAAGTCAGCACAGCACAGGGATGGTGGGAACCCCTCATAATAAGCAGCCCCAGTAGAAATATGACACCGCTCAACCTCTTCAAAGAGGAGGGTAGGGGCATATAGTACGGTGTGCTTTTTTGGGTCAGGGAAGTGAGCCAAATGAATTAAGAAGGTCTGTGTGCTTGATTCCAAAAATTGTTTATAGACATATACATGGTCTACTGATCACATGTGTTGAATTCCTCCGAGATCCATGCCTCATTCATTTTTAGAAATGTGAGGTAGTTAACACTGTCGTGAGCTAGGCGAGTACGCTTATCGGTCACAATCCCCCCTGCTGCGCTGAACGTCCTTTCGGACAGGACACTGGATGAGGGGCAAGCCAACAGTTCGATTGCAAATTGGGCAAGCTCTGGCCAGAGGTCAAGCCTGCCCACCCAGTAGTCTAGGGGTTCATCACTCCTCAGAGCGTCCACATCGGCCGTTAACCCAATGTAGTCGGACACCTGACGGTCTAGGCGTTCCCTGATGCTGGATCCGGATGACACCTGTCGATGGGTCGGCTGAAAGAATGACCTCATATCCGAAGTCACCAACACATCTTCAAACCGGCCTCTTCTTGCAGGCGCTGTTGGATTGGTACCCGCAAATCCTTCTCTGGGAGTGGGAATTGCTCCTCTGCCAGCGCACGCAAAAGCAGAATGCAGCATTTCTCGAAGCAAGGCCTGGAAGTGCTGCATTCTGACAGCCCTCTGCGACGGCGGTAACATTTCCGCCATTTTGTGTTTGTACCGGGGGTCTAAGTACGTTGCCACCCAGTACTGGTCCTTGACCCTCATGCTTTTTATACGGGGGTCCCTATTAAAACACTGGAGCATGAAGGCCCCCATTTGCACTAAAGTGGAAGCGGTGTGGTGGCCTGGCTCCTGCTCATCATCCAGGATAATGTCGTCCTCTTCATTCTCCTCTCCCCATCCTCGCACAACAGGGATCCCAGAAAGGTTTAAAGCATGCTCTTCTTGCTCCTGCTCATCCGCCCCGGCACCATCCTCCTCTGACTCCTCATCAGACTCCTGTTGTTGACTTGTCTCAGATAGAGTAGCCCCCCCTGGGAATTCATCCAGCATTGCGACTTCCTCATCTTCCCGCTCCTGCTCCTCCACAGCCTGATCAATGACACGACGCAATGCACGCTCCAGAAAGAAGGCATAAGGTACCATGTCACTGATGGCGCCATGGCTGCGACTGACCAGTTTGGTGATCTCCTCAAATGGCCGCAGAAGTCTGCATGTGTCGCGCATGAGCAGCCACTGGCGCGGTGAAAAAAAACCCAGCTCCCCAGAACCGTTTCTTTCGCAGAGTTCATACAGGTAGACGTTAACTGCACGTTTCTGCTGGAGCAGCCTATCAAGCATATAGAAGGTTGAGTTCCATCGCGTCGGGCAATCGCAAATAAGACGTCTGACCGGCAGATGGTGTCGCCGCTGAATGTCAGCAAGGCGAGCCATGGCCGTGTAAGATCTTCTGAAATGGGCCGAGATTTTCCTTGCCTGCCGCAAGATGTCCTGGACCCCAGGGTATTTGACAAGGAATCGCTGCACGACCAAGTTTAAGACGTGTGCCATGCACGGCACGTGCGTGATTTTGCCCTGTTTCAATGCGCTAAGCAGATTGGCACCGTTGTCACACACCACTTTACCAACTGTCAAATTGAGCGGTGTTAGCCACTCATCTGCCTGTGAACGCAAAGCTGAAAGGAGTGCCGGGCCAGTGTGGCTCTTTGCTTCCAGGCACAACAGACGCAGCACGGCATGGCAACGTCTCACCTGGCATGTGGAATAGGTTCTGGGGAGCTTGGGCGGTGCAGTGGAAGAGACGCTAGCAGCGGAAAAGGAGGAGGCAGCTGAGGAGGAGAGGGAGGAGGATGGAGTAGGAGGAGGAGAAGAAGAGTCAGGCCTGCATGCAATCCGTGGCGGTAAAACCAAATCTACACGGGTGCCACGGGTTACATGCTTGACGGCCGTCAGAAGGTTCACCCAGTGGGCAGTAAAACTGATATACCTTCCCTGCCCGTGTTTGCTAGACCACGTGTCTGTGGTCAGATGTATCTTGGCACCGACACTGTGTGCCAGAGATACATTCACTTGCCGCTGAACATGGCCATATAGCTCTGGGATGCCCTTCTCTGAGAAATACTTCCTTCCTGGGACCTTCCATTGTGGTGTTCCAATGGCCACAAATTTGCGAAAGGCCTCCGAGTCCACCAGTTTATATGGCAGTAGTTGGCGGGCTATGAGTTCTGACAAGCCAGCCGCCAACCGTTGGGCAAGAGGGTTATCCGGCGTCATCATTTTTTTACGCTCAAACATTAGGCCCACGGAAGCCTGCCTTTTTGCAGAAAAATGTGAGCTTGGCGTGATGGAAGGTGGAGTGGAGGACAATTGTGAGGAGAGAGGAGAAGGAGAAGTAGAAGACGAGGCTGGACGGTGAGAGCCTGCAGTGTGGCTTTGTGTGTTCCGTTGCTCCCACTGGGCTCGGTGATGGCTGCTCATGTGCCTTCTTAAGGCGGTCGTCCCTAGGTGAGTATTGGGCTTACCGCGACTAACGCGTTGACTGCAAAGATTGCAGATGGCAACGCTATTGTCAGCAGCGGACACGTTAAAAAAAGCCCACACTGCGGAGCCATGTGCCGGTGTCCTGGGAGCGCCAGATGTGACCGTACATGGTCGATGACTCGCTCCTGATACATTTGCAGTCTGCTTTGTCCCTGCTGTGCAATGTAAGTCATTGCTGCTTCTCCTCCCTATCTGCTGGTCCATATCTCCCTCTGAACTCCCCTCCTCTTCCTCTCTTGTGGGCACCCACGTGACATCACTAGACACGTCATCATCAACGTCACCTTCCCCACCGCTATAAGTAGAGTAGGCAGCAACACCGGGGACCAACCTCCTCCTTGGGCTGATCTGGGTACTGGCGTCAGACTGCTGAGTAGCGCTTGTTGCTACCTCCTCTTCCTGATCCAATACCAAGAGTGGCTGCGCATCAGAAATGTCCTCTTGATATGGATCGGAAAATAATTCCAGTGACTCAAGCGGAAGGTATGTGGTGGTGGTGGTGGTGGTCGTGTTGTTGGTGGTAGTGTCTTTGGGGGTGCACATAGCAGAGAGTGAAGAAGAGGGTGCAGATCGAGAGGATGAGGAGGGTGCAGAAGAGTAAGGCTGAGCGAGCCACTCAACCAAGTCTGGTGCATCCTTTAAAGTAATTGAACGCACCTTCTGCAACTTCCCACTTTGGCTCAAGCCTGTTGCTCCTGCCCTACCCCTACCACCCCTGCGGAAGGGCCTGCCTCTTCCTCTGCATGTCATTTTTTAAATGACCCTGTGACAAAACTCTTAGTCCCTATACCGCTGAAGGACTGCTGCAGTATAGGTGAGCGGTCAGCAGTGGTGCACGTCAACCCTATCTATTGTGGACCTATAGCGGTCCTTACAGAACAGCAGACTGTACCGCACTCAAGCCTATGTACCGTAGCACCCTATACCAAGTTACCAGTCCTTATAAGAACTTTTGTGGACCAAGCAGGTTGTGTATTAGTGTTTAGCAGACTGTACGTCAGTCCCTATACCGCTGAAGGACTGCTGCAGTATAGGGCAGCGGTCAGCAGTGGTGCACGTCAACCCTATCTATTGTGGACCGATAGCGGTCCTTACAGAACAGCAGACTGTACCGCACTCAAGCCTATGTACCGTAGCACCCTATACCAAGTTACCAGTCCTTATAAGAACTTTTGTGGACCAAGCAGGTTGTGTGTTAGTGTTTAGCAGACTGTGCGTCAGTCCCTATACCGCTGAAGGACTGCTGCAGTATAGGGCAGCGGTCAGCAGTAGTGCACGGCAACCCTATGTATTGTGGACCGATAGCGGTCCTTACAGAACAGCAGACTGTAACGCACTCAGGCCTATGTACCGTAGCACCCTATACCAAGTTACCAGTCCTTATAAGAACTTTTGTGGACCAAGCAGGTTGTGTGTTAGTGATTAGCAGACTGTACGTCAGTCCCTATACCAATGAAGGACTGCTGCAGTATAGGGCAGCGGTCAGCAGTAGTGCACGGCAACCCTATGTATTGTGGACCGATAGCGGTCCTTACAGAACAGCAGACTGTAACGCACTCAGGCCTATGTACCGTAGCACCCTATACCAAGTTACCAGTCCTTATAAAAACTTTTGTGGACCAAGCAGGTTGTGTGTTAGTGTTTAGCAGACTGTGCGTCAGTCCCTATACCGCTGAAGGACTGCTGCAGTATAGGGCAGCGGTCAGCAGTGGTGCACGTCAACCCTATCTATTGTGGACCGATAGCGGTCCTTACAGAACAGCAGACTGTACCGCACTCAAGCCTATGTACCGTAGCACCCTATACCAAGTTACCAGTCCTTATAAGAACTTTTGTGGACCAAGCAGGTTGTGTATTAGTGTTTAGCAGACTGTACGTCAGTCCCTATACCGCTGAAGGACTGCTGCAGTATAGGGCAGCGGTCAGCAGTGGTGCACGTCAACCCTATCTATTGTGGACCGATAGCGGTCCTTACAGAACAGCAGACTGTACCGCACTCAAGCCTATGTACCGTAGCACCCTATACCAAGTTACCAGTCCTTATAAGAACTTTTGTGGAACAAGCAGGTTGTGTGTTAGTGATTAGCAGACTGTACGTCAGTCCCTATACCAATGAAGGACTGCTGCAGTATAGGGCAGCGGTCAGCAGTAGTGCACGGCAACCCTATGTATTGTGGACCGATAGCGGTCCTTACAGAACAGCAGACTGTAACGCACTCAGGCCTATGTACCGTAGCACCCTATACCAAGTTACCAGTCCTTATAAGAACTTTTGTGGAACAAGCAGGTTGTGTGTTAGTGATTAGCAGACTGTACGTCAGTCCCTATACCAATGAAGGACTGCTGCAGTATAGGGCAGCGGTCAGCAGTAGTGCACGGCAACCCTATGTATTGTGGACCGATAGCGGTCCTTACAGAACAGCAGACTGTAACGCACTCAGGCCTATGTACCGTAGCACCCTATACCAAGTTACCAGTCCTTATAAGAACTTTTGTGGACCAAGCAGGTTGTGTGTTAGTGATTAGCAGACTGTACGTCAGTCCCTATACCAATGAAGGACTGCTGCAGTATAGGGCAGCGGTCAGCAGTAGTGCACGGCAACCCTATGTATTGTGGACCGATAGCGGTCCTTACAGAACAGCAGACTGTACTGCACTCAGGCCTATGTACCGTAGCACCCTATACCAAGTTACCAGTCCTTATAAGAACTTTTGTGGACCAAGCAGGTTGTGTGTTAGTGATTAGCAGACTGTACGTCAGTCCCTATACCGCTGAAGGACTGCTGCAGTATAGGGCAGCGGTCAGCAGTAGTGCACGGCAACCCTATGTATTGTGGACCGATAGCGGTCCTTACAGAACAGCAGACTGTAACGCACTCAGGCCTATGTACCGTAGCACCCTATACCAAGTTACCAGTCCTTATAAGAACTTTTGTGGACCAAGCAGGTTGTGTGTTAGTGATTAGCAGACTGTACGTCAGTCCCTATACCAATGAAGGACTGCTGCAGTATAGGGCAGCGGTCAGCAGTAGTGCACGGCAACCCTATGTATTGTGGACCGATAGCGGTCCTTACAGAACAGCAGACTGTACCGCACCCAAGCCTATGTACCGTAGCACCCTAGACAGACCAAGTTACCAGTCCTGATAAAGAGCTTTGTGGAACAAGTGAGTTGTGAATGATTAGCAGACTGCAGCAGAAGGGCAGCAGTCAAGTATAATATTCTTTCTATATTTGGAAGAAAGAATATTATACGTGTACAAGCCTATTACCGTACCACTGATACCAGTCCTGAAAAGAACCTTTGTGGAACTAATAGTAACAGCAAGTCTTTAAAATTATCCTCACTGCCTGACACACTGCTTCCTGCCTGTCCCTATACAAATTGGCAAAAAAGAGTAGGCTGGAACGATTAGCTGGAACAGCTCTTTTGTGGACCTGATAGTAACAGCTAATGATGATGATGATGATGATGATGAAGAAAGACTAATCTGGCTGAGCTGTCCCTAAAATAGCAGCATACAGCGCTCTGTCCCTTTATCTAAACTGACAAAAGAAACTCAGGCTGCTGACCTAACACCTATACCAGTCCTGAAAAGAACTTTTGTGTACCAAATAGCTAGCGTTTTCTCTGTCCCTACTCCACACAGGATCCTTTCCCTACAGTGACAGAAGAAAGAATGTAAAATGGCCACCGGATCGGGTGTATTTATAGGTTAGGGGGAATGTCCAAGTGTCCATGAGCTGTCATGTCTCAATTGGTTGTCCTGTAACACATGATAAACGTGTCACGAAAGGTTAAAGTTCTTGTATACATTAAACACGTAAGTCCGCCGGGGCGAACGACGGAAAAAGGCGTTCGAACCCGCGGACGGCGAAAGTCGGAAATTCGCCGCGAAACGACCGCCGGGCGAACCGTTCGGCCATCACTAATTATCAGCATGGACTTTGTGTGCTGCCTCAATGTTTCCTCCGCATGTTTGTCACATGCTCCACTTTTCTCTTGCAACCCAAGAACACGCTATTACATTTACTTGCTTCTTCCCAAATTTGTTCTTTCTGTTTTACATTATGCAGTGCAGAGATTTTTCTGAAAGGTTTGGAGCTCTCTACAAAGTGTTACTGAAGATCTAGACACTATTTAAAGGAAAAAAATAAATAATAAAATCCTTAGCACAGCAGTTTTGTATTGAGAGCTGCTTATACTGCAAGTTTATCAGAATCCAGGTGTCTACAGAAGAACAGTGTGATGAAGTCCGGACACCTTGTTGGGTATTTCCACCAAAAAGCTGCTTCCCGTGTCCTAGAACACAAGACCAATGAATCTGATTATAGAAACCTTAAGGACCAGACAACAGCAGTCTTGGAGTACACCAGAAAATGAACTACTTTATTTTTAGAAACACACTGAATTTATACAGAAAACCATCAGATAAGGGTTACCGCTATCTCAGACAAAGGTCACCTTACACAGTACAGCTAGTCCTATTATCATAACAATGACCTCCTTAGACAGTCCGGCTCCCCCCATAGGACTAACTTGCATAAGAAGCCACAAGCAATTAGTGACCAGCTCTGGATAACTTAAGAACACATTATACCATAGAGTTCTTCAGGCCACGGTTCTCCTGCAACCCAAAGTCTGTGCCAAACAACATGGACAAAAGTATGGTATGCTTTGAGTTACAGAAAGCACTGTCATCATTAACATACTTTGTTGCATATTAGGATGGAGGACCTATCTTTAACAAATCTTTAATAATACCGGTGCAATAGTCTGCTGTGACCAATAAGAATTAATTTGATTGGTTGCTATGCTTTACTGTATTCTTCCAATTATTACTATTTATTAAAAATGCCTGTAAGTGTCCCTCTAAATTTGTTTAATTTAATGCAGCTTTGGTAAATAGCAGCCATGATTTTCTACTCATTTTGCACTATGGTAAAATGCAAGATTTATGATAATTCCTCCAAAATTGCTCTTTTAGCAAATGTAGTCTACAAAGGCTAATTTTTACGTCCCACGTGTCAAGAGGATCAGTGAAATTGTTTTTCTGTGTCAAAACGGTTCTTCATTTTGCAAGGAAATTGCTGGCATTGTTACATTTGAATCTGTCCAAGCTCCAAATAATTGTGTTTTATCAGCAGAAGCCAGCACTGCTCCACAAGTCTTTGCTGCTTATTACTCCTTACTTTTATTATCCAGTAAAGCTGCTGAGACAATTAGTAAATGCATTTTTTATGGGTTGGTCTTGTGAAAGTAAAATGGATCACAAAGAATGTGTCCTTTCATTGATTTAATTAACATAGATTTTTTATTGTAAATCTAAATCTTAAATTTGCTAAATACCCTTTTTTATATTTGAATAGTCTTGTCCACCTTTTTTAATAGACCAGTAACGATAAGGGTCAGTTATTTACAGTCAGTGACATGGACTAATTAATTCTACTTTCTCATTCTCTCCTTCCTTTTTAGCAAAATGTGCTTTATGCTAAAGCAAGAGCAAGGCCAGATTTTATATCTTTCATTAGTCTAAAAGGATATTTAAAGTAACTTGTGCTTTGCCCATGCAGCCCCATAAGATGCGCATATGTGCCTTCTGTAACCTTAACCTTGTTGAAGCGTTGGGTGCCTGAGCAGCCAATCTCTTGAGTGCAAGCACTGTCACATGAGAGGAAGGAGAGTGAATCATATGCTGACTTGTACCCAAAAGTACAGGGCATTTTTCTAATATGAATATATACACATGTATATACCGTATAAATATTTTTTCTATGCACAGTAGATTTTCGCAGGTCACCGATGTATCGATTCGGTAATACTACGGTAGTGCTGATTTTTTCATAGAGCAGATTTTTTCCAGACCACCAAATTTTGGAACTGTTCATAAGCTCTTTTGAAGGGTTTCCCTCGTGTTCCAATGAAATTATTGGACACTGAGCATGAGCATAGAATTAGCTGACTGTAGGGCTAATTGAATCTTACCGTTTCCACGGGCTATATTGGATTAATCCATTACATATTTTAACTCTAAAGCTATTTGATATTTAAAAACACTGAGAGAAGTATTACATTTATAACAGATGTGCCTAATTGTGTTTTTGACTATAAGATAGTTGTTAGAGCAAAGACATTAGATGTTTTTAGTGCGAAGCTGGTTACATCTCAGGAGTCTAGCATCCAAGCTACCTAAAGTGCTTGCTTTCTAACTTTTGTAAGCCTGGCCTCTTGTTCATAGTTAAAGCATATATAACTTTAATTATAAAAAATAAATAAATGTACCCTAGGAAGATGTGAGCTATTTTTAAGCATTAACCAGCTCAATACTGGGCACTTTCACCCCCTTCCTGCCCAGGCAATTTTTCAACTTTCTGCACTGTCACACTGTGAATGACAATTGCGCTGTCATGCTACATTGTAACCATGTGACATTTTTATCATTTTCTTCACACAAATAGAGATTTATTTTGGTGGTGTGTAATCACTGCTGATTTTTTTTTATTTTGTTACAAAAAAAAAGACCAAAAAAAAAAGTGTTTCTTAATTTCTGTAAATAAGTAATTTTTCTCCTTTACTGATGTGTCCTGATGAGGCTGCACTGATGGGCAATGATGAGGTGGCACTTATGGGCACTGGTGAGGCGGCACTTATGGGCACTGTTTAGGTGGCACTGGTGAGGACGCACTAATATGACACACTTATGGGCAGTGATAGGTGGCACTGATGAGCACTGATAGATGGCACGGATGGGTGGACACTGATAGGCCCCCTTTTCCCCCACATTCTGCTGTGGCTTTGCAAAGCTCTGTAGTTAGTCCTTATGCAGAGGCTGGATGGGTAGGTCTGAGCCATCCTGGCTAATAAAAAATGATCGACAGCATGATGAGACAGACCTACCTATTTTATGCAGCTTTAATATTGACAGAAGAATATGGAGTTCTAAACACAGTGCTCATGTTGCATAGCGCATTTGTTTTGGGACATACCAGGAAGAAAGGTAAAGCTGTATTAAACCCAAAATAAAAGAAACAAAGAAAAGTGATGGTAGAAAAATACCATCAAGTCGGCCCATTTATTTTTTTCTTTGTTTTGTTTTTTCTTTGGGGGGGGTGTTTTTTCTGTTTATTTTTTATTTTTTTGTAATATATTGCAGCTTACCAATCATTCGATTTATGTGCCAGCACTCTGGATTGAGTAGTACCCGAGACACCGTAAAGCAGCTTTTCAGTCGTTTCTTTTTTTATTAAAAAAAATGTAGCTGCTGACTTTTAATAAACACACTCACTTGTCCCATGGTCCAGCGATGCGGCCCGCCCAAAGCCTCAGTTCTCTCCTTCTCCTCTTCGCAGCAACAGCATAACTACTGTGGGCAACCGTCTGTGACAGATTGCGGGTGCGCACCGTGCATGCACATCCTGAACGGCTGGGCAATCTTCTGAGACCTGTGACGTGTCTCAGAAGACTGCAGGGAGGGACTGCCTAGGTGGCCTGAGCAGAAGTGGGAGCTGGGTACCTGTCAAAACTAGGCATGTCAGGGGGTCAGGAGTCCTTAAAGCGACTTTTAGGTGGAACTCCGCTTTAAGGTATCAGCATTGTCAGTCTGGGGGGAGGGGGGGTGTTAAATGGACTAGCACATTTAGGTACACTAAACAAAGCCAAACTTCAGCTAACATTTTTTAAGCAGTTACTTTTGGAATAAAGGTTTTACATACATTAAAGAAAAAGCTAAACATTATAAGCACCTCTGTCAATGATAAATGGTTTGTCTCATCTCTCTAACTATTATATCTGCAGGGCAGCTTGTTCTGTTGAAAAGAAACAGACTTATCAAAAGGATCACCAGGTGAAAATAAAACAAAGAAAGCCTAAAAAGAAAACTAATTGTAGCACATCTGAGAATTGGTAAGCTGCAATATAATACATGTTTGCTTTTTGGGTTTAATTCCACTTTAAATATGCTCACAAAAGTGGGCTACTTTTTAAACATTAATGTTTTCCTTTGTAAAAATGGGTTACTCTTAAAGAAGAGCTCCAGTAACCCTACATCCCTAGATCTGGGAAATACAATACAGTTATGGCCCCCAACCCAGAAATGTCAGTCCCGGGTTGCTATACTGCTGACACCATACTTCCTCCTTCCTCCATTCTGCACCAGGAGAATTTAAAGCATAATTTTCACAGCACTAATAATTAATTCTGGCATGCTGCAGGGCACAGGGAGCAAAGGTATGCCAGCACCATACTTTCCAGTCAGCCATAAATGCAATGTGCTTTGTGATAGTATCCTCTCCCTGGTCAATGAATCTAGCGGCACTGGAATTATTTGCAATTTTCCCACTTTTCATAGATTGAATTGCTTTGTTCTTAAATTCCAAATTAATGTGCCAACCCCCTGCGCCATGGTATACATACGGTATGTGAAAAGCTACAGGTATTGGCTTTATCCAAGCACCCATCCCTCCTTTTTACAATAATATAGATAATGACATCAATTAATTTATACATTTAGATGAAAAAGAAAGCACAGGATATATTGCACTGTATATATCATTGAATTAAATTATTACTTCAGCTAAAACCAGGGAATTTGTTTTCAGCTAAAATGTAAGTTATTCAATCATCTGCATAATTATATGCAGTATAACTCTGTAATATTGTTTTATGCATCTGCTGCTCAGAAAGTCACAAAGTTCTCCACTTCAAGGTGTAAGTTAAGAGTGTAGGCAGAGGGAGGATTAAGTGTTAGGGTTTAAGGGTTGGGTTAAAAAAGAGATTAATGCATTTGTATTCAAGAAAAAACTGGTGGGGTAAATCCCAAACTTTTTTTCTGAATTCAATATGAAAAGTCAACTGCCATTATCTGGTGCCTGCTATTTAATTTGAATGAAAGCTTATTAAAGTTAAAGTTCATGGGAGTATGTTTTGGGTAAATCAACCCTTAGCACAATGGGTAAATAAGTAAGTAATGCTGCTGTACAGCAATAATTGTGCATTAATATGTATTAAAGCATAGTTCCACCCTGACAATAATTTTTTTTTTAAGTCAGCAGCTACAAACACTGTTGCTGTTGACTTTTAAAAAGGACACTTACCTGTCCAGGGAGCCTGGAATGTTGGCCCCCCGAGGCCAATCCGTCCATCGAATCGGATGCATGTGCCACCATGGTAGCTAAGGGAGACCAGCAGTGGAGCCGTCAGGCTTCACAGCCGGTTTCCTACTGCGCATGTGCAAATCGTGTGGGGATTTCTGAATGACCCCATCGTCTTCTGGGACACACACAAGTCCCTAAAGGCAGCAGGGGGAAGGAGGAGGGGCAGAGCCTGAAGAGGACATGATGTACCTTGCCGTGGTGAGGCTGGGACAGACGTTCACTGTTAAACCTCTAAGGTAAGTGAAAAAAATAAAAACAATCCAAAAACAAGGGGTGGAGGGGTGATCTTTCCTTTAAGAACACGTTCTAAAGTTTGGTGGAACTCTGCTTTAAGAACTATCTCTGGTACATGGTAGGCAGTGGGTCTGGGCTAGTGAGTAGGGAGACATTTGCCCCCTTAGCCAGTACTAGTGAGATATATTGGGTTGGTGGCCATGAGTTGTGATATTTTACCACATTATCAGAGTGGGAACTGCAGTCAATGATATCTGTTGGCCAATATATGTCTTTCCTGGTGCATCATGGCAGCATACATATGGGCTGTGACTCCGCCCCCACAACCTGATAGGACTGGTTAACTATAAATCAAAGATAGACCCGGCTCACAGCATTCTCCTTTTTTTCCTCACCTGATCAGGACTGAAATTGTGCTTTTATAGGTGAACCCGGCTCACGTCAGTAAAATTTGGAAAAATCATGGTGCGCTACTGATGATTACAAATTTTTCTTGCATCCTCCTGTATGGCAAGTTAGTCCCCATATGTATGCTGCCATGATGCACCAGGAAAATGGAAAATTGTATACTCACCTTTCCGTAATTTTCCTTTCCTGGTGCATCTTCATGGCAGCATACAGATGCACACCCAAATGGTGAGAGTTACAGAGAATGCTGTGATCCGGGTCTGTCTTTGATTTATAGTTAACCAGTCCTATCAGGTTGTGGGGGTGGAGTCACAACCCATATATATGCTGCCATGAAGATGCACAAGGAAAGGAAAATTATGGAAAGTTGAGTATACAATTTTCCGTTTTCTGCTGGTCATTATATGTCTGCTCCCCAGACCTGTGATCAAGCATCTGAGAGAGCGATATCTTCCAGCAACGACTTTCTTGGCTCTGAGATGTTATCTGCTTGAAAAACTACAAATGGGGACAATGCTGGAAGATATTTAAAGGTGTGTCACAATAAAGGTTCCCTGTCCTCCACAGATGGTGTTTAATGTATTGTAGACTTGTGCACAATGGAAAATTTCGCTTAGTTTTGGTTCGTTGTCATTCGTAAAATACATAATTTCGATCTGTTATATTCGTTATGTTACGTTTCGGATGATTCGTTATTATTCGTAGAGTGTCGAATTCATTTGTTCGTATTCGTTGAAATTCGCTATTTATGTATGTATAGACATTCGTGATAATGATTCGTAGTTTGGAAAGTCGCTTGTGTATTGATTCTTTTAACACACACAATGACAACGTCTCTTCTCCTCGGCTCAAATACAATACAACACCCTTCTAACCCAGTTCTCAGGAGTGCACTTTGCCAGTAATCCATCCTCCGGCACAAAATTAATTAGCTGATTGGACTATAAGATTTACTTTGAGCTGACCTTTTGTTTCATTAGATCTTTAAAGAATTACTGAATCATGTCGAATTCATTTGAATTCATTCAAATTCATTCGTTATAGTTCTTTCGTATTCGTTGTAATTCGTTATTTTTTTATTCGGACATTCGGATGCATTCGAATGTCCGAAAGATGCAAAATTCGGCCGAATTTCTATTCTTTATGAAACGAATTGCACAAGCCTATTGTAGTACTTTGTTCCATCCACTGTGGCTTTTACATACTATAGTCGATATGAAGTGAAGGGCAGGTAAGCCAAAGCAAACAAAGTGTTTAATTCAAATTTATAGGAACTAATTTTTAATTTCCTTGTGTATAATTCTGTGTTTGATGTGAACACAGATTTCTTTCACTTGACTTTAGCACAGCCATTCATGTGCAAAAATCTCAGTTATAACTCTGGAAAGTGCATGGGGGCATATATACAAACCAGTGATTTTGACATTCACTAGACA
Organism: Lithobates pipiens; assembly: GCF_037356315.1. NCBI lineage: Eukaryota > Metazoa > Chordata > Amphibia > Anura > Ranidae > Lithobates > Lithobates pipiens. Next base: position 156,358,082 of record NW_027507784.1, read on the forward strand.
TTTACTGCAGGTGAATATTGAATGTTTGGTGAAAGTAACATTTAGTGCTTTTTTTCCAAATACACTCCACAATATGTACATTTTTACGCATTATGCCTGCTGCAGTGGCTGCTCTTGTAAGTCCGAACACAAGTAGTATTACATGACTGCTGACCTCTTCTGACTGTTCACAGCTTGCTTTGTCACTCAGCATCACTGTTATCACTAGACGTTTCCTGTGGAAGTCTGAACATCCTTTCAGCTTCAGCATGTTCTTGTTCATGTAATGTAGCATCGTATTCATTAAATCTTTTATATTTAAAAGTATTCTTATTGAATATGAAGTTATAGGTTCCCAGTTAGGTGAATTCAAAAAGGTCTTTTTGATCACCCTCAAAAATTTGTTAAAAAACACCTTTACTTTTTAGTGAAGTTTTTCTTTAAATGTTCTAACAACCCTCTAAGGTGGCAATCACCTTCCTTAATACTTAGCTTTAGCTCCACTCCCAAGTTTTTCACTGTGCGTCCGTTACAATGGCTGAGTCTGTACATATGGCAGCCCCCGTTCACCCAGAGGAAAAAATGCTGGCAATTGACAGTTAAAGTCTCAGCCAGTTCCGCAGGAACCAACCGAGATTTGAACCATGTATGGGAAGCCTGTCGGATTTTACATGCAATTATTGCTAGTGGTTGTTCTAGCCACTGGCAATAATCACTGTGTTCTCCCGGTGGGGACAGCTTCTCCTGTCTGCCTGCCGGGAGAACACAGTGGTTTAGCGGGAGGGATTCTCCCATCAAGACTGACTGTCCTATGGTTTTAGGAAAGAAAATCTCTCCATCTATGGCCAGCTTAAAGAGGAGTTTCAGTTAAGAGAAAAATATAAAAGTCAGCAGCTACAAATACTGCAGCTGCTGACTTTTAATAATCTGACACTTACCTGTCCCAGGGTCCAGCGATGCGGGGGAATGAAGCCACTCCGCGTGCCGTGATTGGCCGTGCAGGCATCTGGGACCTGTCACGTGTCCCAGATGACTGACAGGAGGGAGCGGAGCTGAGCCCTTCCTGCACTGAGGGGAAGTGATGTCAGGTGCCTGGGCACTGAAGGAGGCAGACTACGAGGGACCCCCTAGCAACAGGCATTTAGAGGTTTTTTTTTTTTTTTTTAAATTTTAAGCATTTTTTTTGGTGTGTGGAACATCACTTTAAGGTTTCAGCCATACGAATGAATGGGGATGAGCAGTGACGTGCATTTAGAGCTGGATACAGCAGGGACATTTATTTCTTTTAAAAGTGGTTATTTAGATAGATCTCCAGGTAACAGGAGGTCACTGTTAAAGGACATAAGAGGACATCAGTAGCAAAAAGCAATAAAAACCTGAAAGAGATTTTAAGTCTTCCCCACTGTGTTTTAACTATTTATTTGGAGTTCCATTTTAAAAAGTTTCAATTGAAATATCAGAAATAATGTTAGTATAGACACATCCTCTTGTTTTATTTTATTTTTTTGCAAAGCTACACATTCTCTGATTATTTTTTCTACGGACAAAAAAAATTGCTAAATTGCAGTTTACATTTGGCTTGTATGTATTAGTATAGGAAATACACAATTTCAGATAACCCAGAGACTGAAACAAAGGGAAATGATTTGTCTATTGCACACTGTGTTTGCCAGTTCTTCATTAGACTGATGCAAATGATTTTCCACAAAGGAAATTGATTATGTTGTTTGTTGAATGAAAACTATATCACTTCATGCTTGTGCACCTGGATTAATTAAGGTGTCTTGATGCCACTGTCAGCCCTCCCTGGGCCAGGACATGCCTGACCTGACAGAGGTTTTAACCCTTCCTAAAAAAAAAGCTTTAGCTGGTGTGCTACTTTAATAGTGAATTTTTATTTTTATTTTCTTCCAGTCATCCAAGAGTATTAAGGATGCCTTAAGGTGACAAATATGACATGTCTTTGTCAAACACAAAATGAAAAATTGGAAAATAATTCTTATACAGGGATTTTCTTTAGCCTCCAGCATTGTTTCAGAAACTATGGTCTGTTGGCATAGCAATATGCTGTTTAACAGTTATTTGGACAACAGCACTCAAAATAAAATATACATCAATCAGTCATAACTTTATAACCACTGACAGCTAAAGTGAATACCATTGATTATCTTGTTACAATGGCATCTGAAAGTGGGTGGGCTATATTAGGCAGCAAGTGAACATGTTGTCCCTGACGATGTGTTAAAAGCAAAAAAATAAATAAAAAATGGACAAGGCCAAGGATTTGAAAGACTTTGACAGGGGCCAAATTATAATGGCTAAACAACTGGGTCAGAGAAATTCCAAAACTGCAGCTCTTGTGGGATGTTCTCTGTCTGCAGTGGTGAGGGCCTAACAAAAGTAGCCCAAGAAGGAAAACTGGTGATCCAGCAACAGGGTCAACATGTGGAGAGTGAAGGCTGGTTTATGTAATCTAATACAATAAAAGAGCTACTGTAGCTCAATATGCTAAAAAAGTTAATGCTGGTTCCGAGAGAAAGGTGTCAGAACACACAGTGCCTTGCAGCTTGTTGGGCATGGTGCTGTGTAGCCACAGCCTGGTCAGAGTGCCCATGCTGTCCCATGTCCATAGCTAAAAGCACCTACAATGGGCACATGAGCTTGAGAACTGGACAATGGAGCAATGAAAGAAGGTGGTCTGGTCTGATGAATTCAAGAATAGTTTGAGGAACAAAACAATGAGTTTGAGGTGTTTACTTGTACTCCAAGTTCTCCAGATCTCAATCCAATCAAGCATCCATGGGATGTGCTAGAAAAACAAGTTCTGATCCATGGAAGCTTGACCATGCAACTTACAGGACTTAAAGGATCTGCTACTGATGGCTTGGTGCCAGATACTACAGCATACCTTCAGAGATTTAGTGGAGTTCATGCCTCGATGGGTTGGTTAAGTTTTGGTGGCAAAAGAGGGACAGACTCAATATTAGGTGAGTGGTTATAAAGTTATGACTGTAAACACCCATTACTTCTTCTGGGTGTAGAGGAAGGGGAGATTGTGATGTTCATCTACCCCTCCTCTTCCCTCATCCATTCACAGAATACCTTATATTTTGTGAAAGGGATACAAGACCATCTCTAATTGGATTAGTTGACTCATTATCATAACTGTACAAGCATCAGAACAGCAACAGAGCTGGAAGGTCAAAGCCGGCAGTTGCATAATACAACAAAGATTTTTACCATTCCCAGCAACCTTCTGGGCATAGTATACCAAGAATTAGAGATAACTAACCTGGACGCAGAAAATATTCAAAAAACATGTTTTTTCCTTCAGTTTCACTTTAAGGTTAGTTAGGTGGGCTCTGATTTTGGAATAGTATCTATGCTATGTGTTACGTACTCTATACTTTGCCGTCTTACTAAATTATTTTGCTTGTTGACTGCTATTGCACATAAGAATAAATTGTCCTGACTGTCAACAGGTATAAACTACCCTTGTGTGTATTGTCTTGGTGCAGAGTTTTACCCTAGTAGCAACAAATGATATATTATACTGTCTTGGGATAAAGGTTTATACAATATGTCCCATAGATTGCCTGCATTCATTCAATTGTCAGAAAATTCTGTACTTGCGAAAGATGTTTTTTCTTTACTAGATAAGGAATCTTTAATCAGGTTTCAGATCCTTTCATAATTTTTCCACAGGTTTGAAAGAAAAGGGTTACAGCGTTTTCATAAACAAAATTGTGACGTTCCTTTTGTACCAGACAAGACATCATGACTGAGGCCTAGTTGCTTTGCCAGGGCCTTGGACTCATACAAGAGCTGTTGCCAAGGCTTATCTTGTTGGCTGAGAATGCCAGTTCCCTAAGGGTTTTAACGCAATTAACATCATCTCCTCGAGCGCATTCTTATTTTCCTTGCTGTTTGGAATGAAATTGCTAGAAATAAGACCATGTCTTCTATAATTACTACATTTCACTAAAAAGCTATCAATCTCAAGCGCCTTGTACCTTTCAAAAGACTAACTATGGGATCTAATTGGGACAAACACTTGACTAGAGAAGGAAAGCTAGAAGTGGCAATCTCTGAAGTAGCTGAAGTACAAAAGAAACTTTTCTTCTTTCAGGGAGTTAATATTTACTTTACAAAATGTCAATAGCAATTACTGCTTGATCATTTGCAATTATATGTCTATACCCCAGCACCACCTTACTATGTATAAATTTACTTTGATTTATTGATGCATCTTGAATTATATTTAGCTAAATAGGAACATGGTCTCCTGTGAATTATTGCTGAATTTATTTGTTTATTTGAATATGAAATTTAAAATATACAGCACTCTTACACACTTGAAAAACAGAGCTTTAGTCCAAGAACAGTTTTTTTTTTGTAAGTGTTACCAGGAAGTATACATTTTTGAGAACATGTATGCTATTTCAGTTAAAAGATCAGCTTTTTTAAGTGTTGTCTCCACCCTTTCCACCTTCAGATGTGTGATAAAATCCACATTCTCAGCATCTGCTAGATGCCAGAGGCTTGATTTTTAATTAAGATAAAATAAAAACAGTCACCTAAAGTAGTGGTCATCAACCCTGTCCTCAGGGCCCACTAACAGGCCAGGTTTTATGTATTACCTTGGGGAGATGCAGACTAGAATACTGCAATCGCTGAGCAGCAAATGATATCACCTGTGATGTATTTCAGTTATCTTGCAAACCTGGCCTGTTATTGGGCCCTGAGGACAGGGTTGACGTCCACTGACCTAAAGCATACTCTGAAGAGTGCATGTGTGGGAACCCATAGTTCACAAGCACAATTCAACCTCCAAAGCCAGAAAAAAGATACCTTCCAAAGACAACATTGACTCAAGCACACTTTATTATTATTATACATGATTTATATAGCGCTAATAGTTTCTGCATCGCTTTATAACATGGGGCAGACAGTACAGTTACAATACAATTCAATATAGGAGGAATCAGAGGGCTCTGCTTGATAGAGCTTACAATCTAGAAGGTGGGGTCAAGTGATACAAAAGGTAATAACTGTGTGGGGGTGATCTGATGGAGAAAATAAATGTACAGTTATTAGGCGGGGGCATAATAGGTTTCTCTGTAGAGAAAGGTTTTCAGGGATCGTCTAAAAGAAGAGTAGGAGATAGTCGGACAGATTGAGGTAGGTAGATCAAGAGCAAGAGGCTCAGTGGAGGGATTAACAGAGGGGAATAACAGACACTGAATGGTTGGTAAGGTGGATGAGTCTGGCAGCAGCATTTATGATGGACTGAAGGGGGATATAGCCTATGTAAGGGTAATCCTGTGAGAAGGTAGTTGCAGTAGTTGAGGCATAAGATGACCAGGGAGTGATCTAGGAGTTTTGTGGTGTCACTGGTTAGGAAGGGGCGTATTCTGGACATGTTACGGAGGTTGAGGTTTTTGGACAGTGATGTGGGGCAGAAAGGAGGGTTCAGAGTCCAGGATTACACTTAGAACCATGGCACTTGGGGGCAGGCTGATAGTAGTGCTATCAATCTTGACAGAGAAATCAGGGGAAGAGGCACGTGGGGAGGAAAAATTATGAGCTTTGGATAGTTTACATTTTTGGAAGTGGTGTGACTTCCAGGCTGATATGTCTGTTAGTAAATTTGTGATATGTGAGGAGACTGAAGGAGTGAGCTGAGGGGTAGAGAGATAGATTTGGGTGTCGTCAGCATATAAAAGGTATCGGAAGCCATAAGAAGCTGACCCAGGGAGGAGGCTTAGATGGAGAATAAGAGAGGTCCAAGGACAGAACCTTGGGGGACCATATCAGAGAAAAGGAGCGGAGAGGAGGAAATAGAATTGTAAAGTAACACTAAGGCCCCGTACACACGGGCGGACTGTTCGCCCAACTTAGTTTGTCAAACAATCCGACAAACAGTCCGCTCAAAATTTGCATGAGCGGACTTGACCACACACGATGAACGAACAGTCCGCTGAAAGCGTGCGCGATGACGTGATGGGCACGTACGACGGGACTAGAAAAACGACGTCCTATGCACTGCAATGCAACCTTCGGCGTGTAAATCCTTTCTGAGCATGCGCGGAACTTAGTTTGACGAACAAGCCTACACACGAGCGGACTGTCCGCTCAAACCAAGTTTCAGCGGACTGTCTTACGGGAATTCCAAAAAACTTTGTTCGTCAGACTGTCCGCTGAAACTGTCCGCTGAAGCCCACACACGAGCGGACTATCCGCTGAAACACTGTTCAGCGGACAAAGTTGGGCGAACAGTCCGCCCGTGTGTACGCGGCCTAAAGATGCGGTTTTATAAGTAGGATGAGAACCAGTGAATAGTACAGTCATGGAGACCAAAGGTGTGTTTTTTTTTGAGGAGCTGGGGTGGTCCACTGTATCAAAGGCAGCAGTGAAGTCCAGGAGTAGGAGTACAAAATAGTGTCCATTGGATTTATCTGTTAGCAGATCGTTTGTGAGCTTTAGGAGAGCAGTTTCCATGGAATGTTGAGGGCAGAATCCAGACTGAAGAGGATCAAGAAGGTTATTCTCGACGAGGTGGACGCTTAATCAGTTGTAGACCAGATGTCAAGGAGTTTGAATTAAAAGGTCATCAATGAGATAGGGTGTAGGTTCTTAAGATTGGTGGGGTAAAGTGAGGGCTTTTTAAGTATGGGGGTGAATGGTACATGTTTTGGAGAGTTTGGGAAGATGCCAGAATAGAGGGAGAGATTGAAGGTATGGGTTAGAGAGTGTTAGAATACATACCTAAATGTTTGCGACAATTGAAAAAAAAAAAGCTGCAACTAACAGCAAATAAAGTATATTTTAGATAGAGAGAAGTTCTGCTACTGTATTGCTGCTTATATGAAAATAGTAACAAAATAATTATACAAAAATATGTAGGGGAATAAATTCCATAGAACACATCTTATATCAGATCAAACTAATTAGGTTGATTTGTAAATTTAAGACAATTTGGGTTTGAATTGGATGAATAAAATTAGAGGGGGCATATGGATAATGATGTGTAATAATATCAATAATATGTCATTCTGTAGCTATTGTCTTAGAAGAGGCAAGGATTTAAAGGAGAGCCATGTAATTCTGACCCTAAGCTAACAGATAGAAAAATCACACCTTGAACATGCATTTCACGTTTGGACACTGGTTCACCAAAAGGATATGGAACTAGAATGGGTATAGAGAAGGGCAACTAGATTAAAAGGGAGCATGGAGAATCTCAGCTATAAAGAAACTTAGCTGATTGTATTCAACCTTGAGAAGAGGCAATTAGGGGCATATGATCTCCATTTATAAACATATAAATAGTACAGAAATTGTAATAGGAAGTTGTTTACTGTAAGGTCTCTCTACTGTAGCTGCTATGAAAATGTAGAATAGTCTTTCAAAGGAACTGGCATTTTTAAAACCCACAAAACATAAACGGCTTCTGGTATTTATAAGAAATAACATCATAGAATGTTGATCTAGGATTTAACTGATGCCTTTGGGAATCAGGAAGGAATTTTTTTCCTTGTAAGAACATATTGAACCACACTTCGTTTTTCCTTCCTTTGGATCAGCTGTGGGTTTAAGATTATGAGGATGCAAGTTTTTTTTTTCTTTTGGTTGAACTCAATAGTCATGTCTTTTTTTTCAACAACTGCCAAACCGGGCAAAGTTTAGAATGTACCAATGCATGTACCAATGCAAAAAATAAAAAGAGGATTTTTTAATGCAGTTATGGACCACCCTATAGCAGATTTACTCATATACGTGTTTCTGAACCCCCAAGGGGCGCACACAGCAGAAGCTGATCTGCGGGTGCTGCACACTGGATGTCCACCAGCACCTGCCGATCAGTGAGACATAGAAATCAGATCTGCCTTGTTTTCATAGGCAGAGCTCTGTTCTGACAGGGGAAAGGGATGGATTTTATGTCCCCCGCAAAGAAAAAAACAAATACAAATTCCAGTATATATACCATAGTTTGTAGACGCTATAACTTTTCCGCAAACCAATCAATATATGCTTATTGGGACTTTTTTAACAAAAATATGTAGCAAAATACATATTGGCCTAAATTTATGAAGACTTTTACATTTTTTTTTTAAACTGCGTTCTTTTTTTGCTTATAGCGCAAAAAATAAAAAATGCCGTGGAGATCAAATACCACCAAAAGAAAGCTCTATTTGTGGGGAAAGAAATTTATCAACTTTATTTGGGTACAGCTTTGCATGACTGCGCAATTGTCAATTAAAATATGCCGTATTGCAAAAAAATGACCTGGTCATGAAGGGGGGTAAATCTTTCAGGGTCAAGTGGTTAAAGGTCAACATTAAATATACTACGAATCATTTAACCACTTGCTTACTGGGCACTTAAACCCCCCTCCTTCCTAGATCAATTTTCAGCTTTCAGCGCTGACGCACTTTGAATGACAATTGCGTGGTCATGCAACACTGTACGCAATTTAAATTTTTATGATTTTTTTCACACAAATAGAGATTTATTTTGGTGGTATTTAATCACCATTTGGGTTTTTATTTTTTGCTAAATAAACAAAAAAGGCAGAAATAAAAAAAAAAACATGTTTCATAGTTTGTTATACAATTTTGCAAATGGGTAATTTTTCTCCTTCATTGATTTTCGCTGGTGAGGCTGCACTGATGCAGGGACGCCCTCTCGGCAATTGGAGTCCGTGCTGTAGCCGGCTTTCGGCTATAGCACGGACGACAGGTGGTAAAATAACAGGCTTTCAGGATGCTGCTGAATGGAAAATGCCCACTGGTTTGTTTGTAAACAAATGGGCCAAGGATGCTTGGTGATTCTTGTTTACAAGCAGAAGCTGCAGTGGATCTGTCATTTATTAAGTAGAAGTAGTGCTACCACCCCTAAATTACAGACTTCTATCTGATATTCATGTACAAACATCAGAGGGGGATTTGGGCAGTCAAACCAGCCAACGGGCTGGGTTTGGGTTAAACTCATGTTCAACCCGTCACTGAACCTCATCCCTACCTACAAACATTGTAATAGCATATCTCCCAACTGTCCACTGATTTCGAGGGACTGTCCCTGATTTGGAACAAAGTCCCTCTGTCCCTCTTTCCCCCTCATTTTGGTCTGATCTATATAGTTGTATATAAAATCCACTATTTATCTTTCAAAAAGTGTTTCCCAGTGCTAAACCTTTCATCCAATCTCTAAATGGCTGAATTTGTACATTTCAAAAGCCAATATAAAGGAATAATAATGGTAAAGAAAAAAAAAAACACTTGTGGGTTTAACTAAGCTTTTTTTTTGTTTAACTGCTTCATCCCCAGAAGATTATACCCTCTTCCTGACCAGCACACTGTTTACAATTTGGCAGTACGTTGCTTTAACTGAAAATTGCGTTAATGCAATGCTGTACCCAAACAAAATTTGCGTCTTTTTTTCCCCCACCAATAGAGCTTTCTTTTGGTGGTATTTGATCGCCTCTGTGGTTCTTATTTTTTGCGCTATAAACAAGAAGTAGCGTAAATTTTGAAAAAAAAAAAACAATATTTTTTACATTTGGCTATAGTAAATATCCCCAAAAATGTTTTTAAAAAACAAATTTCTTCATCAGTTTAGGCCAATATATATTCTTCTACATATTTTTGGTAAAAAAAAATCACACTAAGCATATATTGATTGGTTTGCGCAAAAATTATAACGTCTTCAAACTATGGGAAAGATTTATGGTATTTTTATTAATATTATTTTTTGTTTACTAGTAATGGCGTGATCTGCGGTGCTACAACATTGTGGTGGACAGATCGGACACTTTTGACACATTTTTGGGACCATTGACATTTATACAGCAATCAGAGCTAAAAATAGCCAATGATTGCTGTATAAATGTCACTGGCAGGGAAGGGGTTAACACTAGGGGGCGATCAAGGAGTTAAATGTGTTCCCTAGTTCTAACTGTATGGGGTTAAGACTGACTGGGGGAGGAGACATATCGCTGTTCCTACTTAGTAGGAACAAACAATGTCTTCTCTCCCCTGACAGAACAGGTATTTGTGTGTTTACACACACAAATCCCCGTGCTAGCACTCGTGACCGTGATTGCGGGTAGCCGGGTCCCCTGCTGTGCAGCGGGTGAGTTCCCCCTGATGTCTTTTAAAGGGTACCACTTACCAATATGGGGTTTCACCCAGCAGAGTCATTTTGCTGATATATATTGGCGTGAGGCAGTCAGCAAGTGGTTAATTCTCCTTTAAGAGAGCGTGGCGGGGGTTTGTCCTATGCCTATATTTGCTAATTGGTGTCCCTCGTGTCCATCACAAAAAAGTTGGGTAGTATGTAATAGTGAACATTTGCTACTGAGAAGTTATGTAAATTGGTCATAGGAAAAGAGAAACAATAGGAAAAATAACAGAACTTTTTTGGTTGGTTATTTTCGTACTGTAGTCTTCACTTAGAGAATAAACAACCAATTATATAAATACATTTACTGGTATGAAGAGTGTCTTGCCTCCTTAGTCTTCTAGACTTCTAGACTATCTTCTGTCTGAATTAACTACATTGATTATTAAACTGTTAAGAGAGGACCAGTGACCAGACTATGGACATTTTTGAGTATGGACATGTTATAAATAAGCAATAAATAAGCTTTAATAAAAAAACCCTTATTGATTTTAATAGCTATAGCCATTGTGGTGCAATTCATCCTCAAACTTCAAATCTCACCCTGCCCCACTCTACCATCGGTCTTGTAGCCTTTTAATCTCCGCAAACACAGAGCAGGTACTAAAGTGTAGAGTGCTGGGGGAGGTAAGCTTCTGAAAGTACAAGGCGAATCATGTCAATGCTTCTGCTTTGAACTTTAAAGATGAATTGATCCACAGTGCATGCCACTACAAAGGTCAGTAACGTCTTGTTTTAAAGCTCATTCATGAATATTGTAAATAGTTGAATGTCTACAGCCTGACCAAGGGTTCACTTCAAAGAAACATTTCAATCAGTTTCCACCAGGACATTAACTGACATAACAATTCAAATTCTTAGCAAAGTAACATGGCATGGGTTGGCTGTAGATTAAAGAAATAATAAGTAAAACATACCCTATCATTAACTTGCTCACAGCACTAACTATTCACATTACATCTTGTCTTAAATCACGTCATCGACAATAATAGTAAAAATTTCTGGCTTTTTAAAAGATTATTCTTTTTTTTTTCAATATTTGAGATAGATTGGCAATAGCTGTATTTTATAAGCACTAGTAAATCTTACTTTTAAATGTCAGTAATGAGCCGCACATTTTCCTTTGCCCACAGCTGGCAACTAACCGATACCGCACCCTACAGAAATACTTGCTGGAGGGGTTAAGCCTGTAGGAGGCAGCGCTGGAGAATGACTACAATTTTGTTATTGTTTTATCTGTTTTGTTATTGTTCCACTGGAATGTGCTGCCATAAAGAAAAAACTGCCATGATTTTTATTCTTTATTCATTTTTCACTTCCTTTGTTCTCCAGCTTTCATTTTCTTTTCACTCCGTTTTTTTTATTTTTTATTCTTGTTCCATACCACTCACTTTTTATGTATATCTGTCTCCCATGTGAAAATAAACTTTAATCTTCCACTCATGGCAAGAACCATAATAATCGCTATTACAGAACCAAGGTTTATACAAGCAGAGCAGCCACCAAAATGATTTTCCTTAGAGTTTGATATTTCTGCTTCCTATGGCTGTTTTTAAGCAATATCCCTCACCGTTGTGTGTTCAATTCCCTTCTTCATTACTTTTGATTACAAGTGATAAAACTGCATGTTTATTGCAGCTGTTATTATTTCACCTTTGCACCGGCTTAAACCCTCCTTCGTTTTTATTCTTATCTGCAGTAATATTATGTAAAGTTCATTTATTGCTCAGGCCCTGCTCATAATTCAAAAATGCGTGCATTTAAAAAAAAACATTTTAGGTGAATTTTTAAATATTTTTCATGCATTATGATACCTTTTTATGTCTTTTTAGGCAAATTTATACAGATCTTTCTTACGCATGTATAGGTGTTAGGTGGGAGTTCGTTTTAATAGTAGTTAGGGTTAAGTCTGGTATTATACTTTATACTTTAAAGTGTTACTAAACCCAGGACCCTGCATTCACTATATCTGGTCTCCCACAGTACACAGAACATGGAAATGAAATTATTTTAGTAAATATAAATAGCATAAAACCTTTTCTCATCACCAACTAGAGCATCCTTGTGACTTCTATCAGTGTCTAGTTAAAGAGGGAGTCCACCGAAAAAAAAAAAATATTAAAAGCCAGCAGCTACAAATACTATATAATACTATATAAATACTAATAAATGGACACTTACCTTTCCTGGAGTCCAGCGATGTTGGCGGCCGAGGCCGATCAATTGCTTGGCTCTTGGCTGTTGCCGCCGCCATTCTCAGTGAGGGAATCAGGAAGTGAAGCATTGCGGCTTCACTTCCCGGTTCCCTACTGCACATGCACGAGTCGCGCAGCGCAATGAGAATGGTCCGTGCTGTCTCTGGGACCCGTGTGTGTCCCAGCAGACAGTGCAGCGGGACAGGAAGAGGCATAGATTCCTGTGGGAGTCTATGCCAGGAAGTGGGTGCAAATACCTGTCTTAGACAGGTATCTGCACCCCCCTTCCCCCTGAAAGATGTCACATGTGACACCGGGGGGGGGGGGGGGTACGATGAGCGGAAGTTCCACTTTAGGATGGAACTCCACTTTAAAGCTTGTAGGAGGAGTTTTCATTCTCCCCTGATTGTCCTATGATGCTGCAGGTCCCCTGACCCTCTGCCTGGACAACGCTGATTGGGCCTGTGTGGATCACATGCCCTCTCCCAAAAAAAAAAAAACCTCTTTAGCAATATACACCAAACTGAACATGTGCAGCTTGCCCCCAAAGCTCTGTTCTATTAGCAGATATATTGGGGACTGTGGAAGAAGTGGAGGATCAGAGAGGATGGGATCAAAGCATGCTTTACTGCATATACAGACTGGTTTTACTGTTGTGGGTTTTGTAACACTTTAAGTGCATGAATGACACATCACAATGCATGGAATTGCTAAACAAAAAATCACTTAGGATCCATTTATACCGCAGTGATTTTGAGTGCAGGTAAATGCACATGTGTTAACACGTGATGGATTTCTACTTTGTGGTGCAGTCTGTTGTGTTTTAACATGCACTTTTTCTCCTCAATTGCAAGGGAACATGCAAAGGGTCTATGGCATGGCAGAAGAGCCAAACTTGTGTTGGCCTGCTGTTCTGTTTGTACTTTTTTCTACTTTAAACCAGTAAATATCAGTGCAGTGTGAACTGGTCCCATTCACATACCTTATTTTATTTCGTCCTTGCGTTGGCATGTGTTGAGACAAATGTGCCAAGACATTTGCTGTCAAGTGAATCATGAAATGTAATTTTCCAGTTAACATGTTCCTTGTATAAAAAGATAGGAAATACCGTATTTATCGGCATATAACACGTACAGACATATAACATGCAAATTCGTTTTAGGAGGGATGTTTCAGGAAAATAAACGTACATTTTAAATAAAGAACTTTCAAGAAAAATAAGGGTTAGTGTCCATCAATGCAGCCTCACCATTGTCCATCTGCAGCCTCAACATTGCCCATCTGCAGCCTGATCAATGCCATCTGCAGCCTCACAATTGCCCATCAATGCAGCTTGATCAATGCCCATCTACAGCCTCACAATTGCAGATTAATGCAGCTTGATCAATGCCCATCTTCAGCCTCACAATTGTCCATCATTGCAGCTTGATCAATGCCCATCTACAGCCTCACAGTTGCCCATAAATGCAGCTTGATCAATGCCCAGCTGCAGCCTCACAATTTCCCATCATTGCAGCTTGATCAATGCCCATCTGTAGCCTCACCATTGCCATGAATGCAGCCTGATCAGTGCCCATCTGCAGCCTCACCTCAGATTACTGATGCCTCGGAGGGGACAGGGAGGGGGGCCAGGACAAGCCCTGTCATGTTACATACAGCGAGAATCTCCTGTTTACTCAGCGGCCTCTTTAATACAAAGTCCCGCCTCCTGGACTGTCTTCTACGATAGACGGAATACTGGTCCAATGCCGCCCCAGGAGACGGGACTTCCTATTACAGAGGCTGCTGAGTAAACAGGAGATTCTCGCTGTATGTAATCTGCTCTCGTCCGGCCCCCCTCCCCATTCCCTCCTAGGCAGCCAAAATTGCAGTATCGGCTTATAACACGCACACACTATTTGCATTTCCGGGGTGAAAAAATGCGCGTTATGCACCAATAAATACAGTGCTTACCTCTCCTTCCACCATTCTCTGAGTGTTGTTCTGTTGAAGTGAAATACCCGGCAGCGTGTTTTTAGGAAACTGACCTTTCATGATGTGTCAATCTCCTTCATAGCATGTTGATGACATTGGCATGTCGATCTACTTCCTCCCCTGACCCCCACATCAACATTCTGTTCTGTAGTGATGTTGGGTTTGACAGAGAGAACCAAAGATTTGCAGCTAGGATCAAGAGATTGATAAGTGTAAATTTCACATGAAACTTCAGCTAGGATGTCGGATCAATAGAGCAGAGTTCAGTGACAGAAGAGATAAGAATTTACTTTCTTTTTTTAGGGAATACTTTTTCTGAAAAACCACAGGAATCCACGGATCCACTTTAACCCCCCCCCCCCCCCCCCCGTACTCTATACACTCCCAGCTCAGGAACAGGTTAGCCCTCAGCTTGCCACGTAGTAAACTGAATGGGCAAAGTTAGAGAATCTGTTCAAAAATGCATAATGAAAGACCATGTGCTTTTAGAAACAAAAATGTGAATGAGCCTTAACAGGGTAACATAGGGTAAAGGAGGGTGAAAGCTGCAAAATGACTGTGGGTATGTTTCATAAGTGTTTGTTAGAAAACAATGTTACTTTATAGATGTACGAGCATAGGTAGGTTAATGTTTATCTGTAGTTAATTGCTTTTGGATCTTTAATGAGCAACTCAAGGCAAACACGTAAAGGACCATTTCGATCCTCATGATAACCTTAAGTCATACATTTCTTTTTTATGTTCTCAATCTGGCTAGCCTAGTTGCATAAAAAAAAATCCAAACAGAATTTATGAACAGCCTTTTTATCATTTAAGGCAGGGGTAAGCAACCTCGACACTCCAGCTGTGTTGAAACTACAAATCCCATCATGTCTTTGTCTCTAGGAGTCATGACTGTGATTGTCAGGGTCTTGCAATGTCTCATGGGACTTGTAATTTCACCACAGCTGGAGGCTCGAGGTTGCCTACCCTTGATTTAAGGCATGCCCCACTGTAGTCCAATAGTCACCTCTATCTCCTTTTCAGCAATCTTCTCTCAGCCCTGCCTAAGCCAGCATTTCTCTTGAAAGCATGTCCACTGGATCCTCTTAATTCTGTTATGCAGAATAACTGGAGACCTCTGTGAGTACAGTTTCCCTTAAGAATTAAGCCAGCCATAGACAGTTCCTGTTGAACCGACCAAAACTCGAACCGTGTATGGACATGTTGAATGTACCAAAGTTTTATTGATCGATCAGCTTGGGTATTACCAGTCTCCTGGATATTACATGCAATTATTTCTATTTATTGTTAGTAATAATCACTGTGTTCTCCCTGTGGAATGGCTTTCCCCCTGGCGGCAGAACACAATGGGAGGGGACGGATTCCCCTGTCAACACTGGTTGCAGGAAAGAAATTTGTTCCATCTAGGGCAGTCCTTAGTATGGCAATGGCACGCATGAGCAGAATGAAGAGGAGCAGGCAGGGACACTTTTAGAACAAATGCTGTGTGATGCAGGGATGGACTACACTGTGAGAATTACTCAAATGGGGATAGAAGTATTAAGACTGGGTGGGTTGCACTCAGGGGTGGGGCATACCTTAAAGGACAACTTGTACCTCTAAAAGATATAAGGATAACTGGACTTTTTATTGTCACTGTCTCTGCAGTAGCAATAGCTTTTCAGTTATTCTGATATTGTGAAGCAGCACCCGATAAGCCGATAATTGTGGCATTGCTAGAACTCCTGCTGATCCAGCCTGACACAGAGGCCCCATTAGAAATCATCATCTTGGAAAGGGAGGGCACAGGAACCTGGTCATCTACACCTATGACTTTCACTGTGCACATTTGCAGAAGCTAGGGAATTCAAAAATAACCATTTTCATGCTTTACAACAAGGGTCTCTGCACTCCACTGCAAGCAATAAGGCAATGTATGGTATTGAATGCTGAGGAGGGTTCAAAAAGATAACAAAATCAAATAAGTGTCCATCTGACTGTATGTTAACTTTATTTGTTTGTTTTTGGTAGTTGACTATAAAGTATCTAATTTATTGGAAGCCTGTAAAGTGTTCCCCTGCAAGGCAAAGTAGTAGGGTTCAATAAATCCCCATTGACCCCTCATCTAAATCAGCTAAATACATTGCAGAGGTATCAAAATAAAAGGCATTTAATGTCCAACAGTTTGTTTTCTTACTAAAGCAGCCATGGACTGTATAGAAAAGCCTGTTTCCTTACAGCAGTGTGGGGTCCCTGCTGTCTGTGGGGAAGCAGTGGTCTCTTTGCAGAGATCTGAAACGCCCCTTACCGAGTCAGACCTATGGTTCTGCAATCAGGAAAGCTCATACTGCCCGCTGTTTGGAGATTTCTGGTGCTGACTCAACAGGGGTGGTTACAGACCTCTGCAGAGAGATTACTGCTTCCCCACAGAAAGTAAGGATCCCACTCTACAGCATGCTTGGAGGCCACATCGTTTTCTATTCTTGTTTTGATACACCTGTAATGTATTTAGCTGTTTCATACTGAGGGTTCAGTTGAGCTCTAAGTATCAGAGCTTTACGTAAAGCCTGCTGAAACCTACCAGCGTCTTGGTTTAGTGACAGTCAGCACTCCTACTTAGGTCTGTGTTTAAAATCCTCAAACGTGGAGCCTATTTCTTTGAAGTAATGCCCTGTACACACGGTCGGACATTCCGTCTGATTTTTTTCTGACTGATTTTGGCCCAAACTTGTCTTGCATACACACGGTTGCACAAAGTTGTCAGGAATTGTATACATACGATTGGAATTTAAACGATCGGATTTTGTTGTCGGAAAATTTTAGATACAGATCTCAAACTTTGTCGGAAATTCCGACGAGAAAAGGGCCGATGGAGCCCACACATAATCAGAATTTCAACACAGTCTGATCATACATTTTCCGTTGGAAAGTCCAACTGTGTGTACAGGACATTAGAGTTATGGGAAAAAACCTGCTGGTTTTGCCATCTGTGTCCCATTGGGAGATTTACCATAATTTCCTGTCCCATAGCCAAAACATGAAATTAGAGGAAATCCCTGCAAATTAAGGGAATCCTTTGGGGGCCCCAAGGCCACCAGAACTAGTGTCCCCATTGGAAGATTTCCCTTCTGTTTCTTTTCTGGGGACAACCAAATTTGGGGATTTTCTTTTACTATGATTTGTAATGCTAATGGTAATCAGGACAAATAGAGAGGGTGGATCTCCCTAACGGGGGTACAGATAGAAGTAAAAACTGACAGGTGTCCCTCTGTACTCTATCCAAAACTAAAAAAAGTAGTTTTGCCTTTAGTTATACTTTAAGTTGTATCTGGTTAATGTGGAATATAACAACATTCTGTTGAATAGAAAAAAAATAAATAGGAACCTTATAGCTATTAATGAACTACATTGCTTTTTTTGGGCATTTTTGCTATTAAAACACCCTTTTAAATGATGACTTCTTATTGTTTTGATTACATTTTATGTCAAATAATAATCACTATTATATATTCCTAATTCACTATGCATTCTCAGTTATTTTGTTGTGTCTAAATCTCTTGTGTTGTGCAGTGTATTGGATGAGATTGCTGGAAACATACATGGTCATTCGCTGAGTAATCTTTTCTCTCTGTCTGTGCCAAAGATGCTGATGTCTCCACTGGAAAAAGTAATTCCAGGAAGACAGATGAAAAGCCCTTGCATAAGGAAGTAAAATACAATAGTTTCTAGAGATATGAATATCTCCAGGCAGTTGAACGAATTGTCTACTAACCTCTCCATGTCTGATTTATTTTTTATCTGGTCAGCTGCATAACAGGTATATATGGCCGTGTTATATTAAAACACTGCCAGAAGAATTATGCAATATCATAAGAGACGTGTATGGAATTGCTTGTGGGTTTATCAGACCGACAGGCCCTTTGTCCTTTGCTGATATCTTACCCTGGTATGCTCAGAAAATAAAAGTCATAAGGTAGTGAAATAATACCAGTCGTTTTCTGTTACTCGTCCATTGAATTTGCCCATATTCTCAAAATAAACAAACTTTAACATAAAATCCAGCACCAGATTACTTATAAGACTCATGCAGCTGCGAGGAACAGAAAATAAATAAAGGAAGTAGTAAATGGTTGCTTTGGACACCTTACTAGTTCACTAATGTACGTATGCGTACCCATGGCATATTTGAATAAATAATGATTTGGTCCTCATGCACATAATTTGTTCTGGATGGCTTACATATCCTATGGCTCTATTAGATGATGTCCAACAATCATCCTAGGCTTAAATTCAGGTATGAAGGTCCTTCATTTTAATCCTTTGGCTGTGTTTCTCAGTCTTAGTTGAATTTAAAATTGTTAACATATATTGTGACTCAGATCTATGAAATGAGCAGGGCCAGATTAACGTAGGGGCTATTGGAGCTGCAGCTCCAGGCCCCTACCTTAATATAGGCCCAGCAGGGACGGACTGACCATTTGGATACTTCACTGCATGAGACGCTCCTTGTACCTCCTGCAGTAAGGGGAAATCTGAAAGTCGGGGGTGATCGGTGCGGCGGGCAATCACAAGCACCATCACCACGACATCATCACCACTCCCTCTATGACTCTCCATGAAGCAGCTGAAAGCCACTCCACCTCCTCTAGAGGGAGATTGGTGCTTGTAAGTGCGCCCCCTCCCCGTACCGATCACCCAAGGCTGTTCATTACATTCCCTTTGCTCTGGTCCCCCCTGTGTATGCAGTACTGACACCTTCCACTGCTCAATTCTCCCCAAAAAGTATTGTGAAAAAAATGTAAAAAATATAAAAAAAACTCAAACAAATAATAATAAATGAAGAAAATAATTCAAAAATGTAATACATAATTAAAAAATAAGGGCTCATTCACATGGGTTCTCTTGCACATACAGTGTGAATTTTTCATTTTATTTATTTCCATAAAAAGGCCCATCAAAATCCTCAGCACCAGGCCCATGATACTCTTAATCTGGCCCTGGAAATGAGGTTCAAGGGTTTCCAAGTTTGACCATCGCTACAGTGATATTTTTGTGGTAGGAATATTTGTCTACCATAACTAAAAGTTCTGTAGAGAAAAAATATTGCTTTCCTGGAAAGTTACACATTTATAGGAGAGCTTGGATACAGTGCCCCAAAAACTGTTCTTAGCAATTATGGTTGAATATATTTTTATTAACCATTTTTTTTAGAAAAGTAGTTGGGGGTACAGAATAAAGAAAAACAGGTGGTATATAAATTTGTGTGTTCTTAGCAATTATTTATACACTGCACATGCTAGTGGTCTTCATCTTTTGTCTCCAGAAATGTGTATATGAATGAAAGAACCTCTACATATCTTCTGCTTTTATATACATGCTCACATGCACACACATTCATTTGGATTAGAAGAAGCAAGAAAGGCCACCAGCTTTGTGCAATATCTGAGGTACAGTTTATTGAGTTATTAAACACAAATAATTCTGTTCACAAACCAAGATGAGTGTTATGCTCAAATACATTAGACAGAAATCACCTCCTGCCATAATCTCAACCAGTGACTCTTAGGCGGACAAAGATGACATCATATGACAGAAATAAGAGCTAATGGGTTTTGAGGGGTAAACCCGCTTTCTTGCCTTTGGGCCTAAAGTCATAAGCTTGCATGCAAGGCTACAGTGCCTTGAAAAAGTATTCATACCAGTTGAAATTTTCCACATTTTGTCATGTTACAACCAAAAACATAAATGTATTTTATTGGGATTTTATGTGATAGACCAACACAAAGTGGCACATAATTGTGAAGTGGAAGAAAAGTGATAAATGGTTTTCAAAATTTTTTACAAATAAATATCTGAAAAGTGTGGCGTGCATTTGTATTCAGCCCCCTAAGGCAATACGCTGTCAAACCATCTTTCGCTGCAATCAAAGCTGCAAGTCTTTTTGGGTAGCATTTTTGCCCATTCTTCTTTGCAAAATAGCTTAAGCTCTGTCAGATTGGATGGAGAACGTCAGTGAACAGCAATTTTCAAGTTTTGCCATAGATTCTCAACTGGATTTAGGTCTGGACTTTGACTGGGCCATTCTAACACACGCATATGCTTTGATCTAAGAAACCCCACAAAATGATGCTGTCACCAACATGTTTCACGGTGGGGATGTTGTGTTCAGGGTGATGTGCAGTGTTAGTTTTCTGCCACACATGGCGTTTTGACTAATTGGAGTGTATGACTAATATTTGTCATGTGGACATATTTGTCCACCTAAGCTGTGAATCTCTACAGCTCCTCCAGAGTTACCATGGGCCTCTTGGCTGCTTTTCTGATCAATACTCTCCTTGTCCAGCCTTTCAGTTTAGGTTGACGGCCATGTCTTGGTAGGTTTGCAGTTGTGCCATACTCTTTCCATTTTCGGATGATGGATAGATTGAACAGTGCACCGTGATTTGTTCAAAGCTTGGGATTTTTTTTTATAACCTAACCCTGATTTAAACTTCTCCACAACTTTATCCCTGACCTGTCTGGCGTATTCCTTGGCCTTCATAATGCTGATTGTTCACTAAGGTTCTCTAACAAGCCTATGAGGGCTTCAAAGAACAGATGTATTTATACTGAAATTACACACAGGTTGACTCTATTTACTAATTAAGTGATTTCTGAAGGCAATTGGTTCCACTAGATTTTAGTCACATAACATCCCAATAAATTACATTTACGTGATTAGCTGTAACGTGACAAAATGTGCAAAATTTCAAGAAGTATGAATACTTTTTCAAGGCACTGTATCTATATATGTACTCATTTATTTGGTACATGATCGCCAATATTAAAGTTACATCACAAGGAGGTCACCAAAACCTTTATGCAAGATGTCATTAGCACGGCTGATAAACCTATACATTTTTAATGTATTCACCAATTGCATTACACTCCTGCTGCTAAACCGAATCGCATGGGGTTGACGGAGAAAGCTTGCTGCCCTAGGTGTGGGGAAGTCTCAGCTTTGCACATGTTTTGGTCCTGTCCAAACCTATCCCAGTTTTGGGCTGAATTGTATGATATGTTGATAACCTTTTTCGATTTTTAAGCTCCGAAAACTCCAGAAGTTTGTTTACTTGGGGTTATAGATAATTATGTTCCACTTACCTGTAAGTGTATTATGTTTCGTCTGATATTTTTTTGTGCCAAAAAGGCTATACTGCTGCATTGGAAGGATCTAGCACCGCCCACTCTGCCATATGTCTGCTGTTTAATAAAGGCAAACCTATTTACAAGGGGCGTGCCTGCTCTAAAAAAATCAATGGCTGGATATCATTTGGACCTAATAGTGGGTAGTTATGTGTTTAGCTGTTCTGCTGCCTTGTTTAATTTGATGTTCATTTTTCTGGCTGCTATGGCTGGCCCAGGTTTGTTGTACAAGTCACTCAGACTATTCTTACCAAATACGGTCTAGGACGTACTATCCTGATCTGTACTTTTGATGGGCCCTTCATAGCTAACATTACTGAAATCACTATGTTTGGATGGCATTTGTTCATTTACTATGTTTATGAATGAAAAATATAAATAGATGCATTAAAAAAAAAAGTTACATCGCAGAGAATATCAGCTGAGTATGGTGATTAGCAAAGTAATTTCACCAAAAGTGAACAGAAGTGGCATGGACTCAATTTTAGCAATCTGTCATCACGGTACTAAACCTTATGAGAAGTGCTTCACAATCATAATTATCATTATGTAAAAAAAAGAAAAGCTTAAAGCGGGGTTCCACCCTAAATTGGAACCTCCACTGATCGGAACCCTCCCCCCCTCCGGTGTCACAATTGGCACCTTACAGGGGGGAGGGGGGTGGAGATACCTGTCAAAGACAGGTATTT
Source organism: Lithobates pipiens (assembly GCF_037356315.1). Classification (NCBI taxonomy): domain Eukaryota; kingdom Metazoa; phylum Chordata; class Amphibia; order Anura; family Ranidae; genus Lithobates; species Lithobates pipiens. The sequence continues at coordinate 156,380,268 of NW_027507784.1, forward strand.
ACACCCACTTCCGGGCATAGACTCCCGTGGGAGTCTATGTCATTTCCTGCCCTGCCGCGCTGTCTGCTGGGACACACACGGGTCCCAGTGACAGCGCGGAGAATTCCTATTGCGCTGTGCGACTCGCGCATGCGCAGTAGGGAACCGGGAAGTGAAGCCGATTCGCTTCACTTCCTGATTCCCTCACCTAGAATGGTGACTGCAGCAGCCGAGAGCCGAGCGATCGATCGGCCTCGGCTGCCGGCATCGCTGGAACCTGGGACAGGTGAGTGTCCATTTATTAAAAGTCAGCAGCTGTAGTATTTATAGCTGCTGGCTTTTAATATTTTTTTTTTAGGTGGTATCCCTCTTTAAACATATTCTGCACATGGTTGAATATTTGTATTTACTTCACACTTTAAAGTATCCTACTTTCTTCTGTTTACAGTGGTTCTATCCAACCCTTTAATCGCATATTAGTTTAGGCAATGCAAGAATTTTTTAAGTGCAGATACATGTGCATGCATTGATTGCATTCCCATACTAAGGTCGGGTCCACATATATGCAAATTGGATGTGGGTTTTCCCGGATAGAGTGTGACTAGCTCTCAATGGATCCGGTTCACACAGCTCTGGGGTGGCCGTGGTCTGCATTTCGAAAGGGACTACAGGTCTGCAAAGAAATTTTCAGAAAGGATCAACGTTGTCAAAACTAGACAAGAAAGTAGCTGCAGACGACACTTGGTTTCTGCAACTGCTTTCTTGTCTGGATTTGACAACGTCAGTTTTTGCAATTTTTCATGTAATGTTTTACCAAATATACTTTAATAAAGCTGTTTATATTTGACCGGTTGATCCTCTCTGAAGATTTCTTTGTGAACCTATAGTCCTCCTTAAATATATGGTTATATGTCTAGAGGATCACGCTACCATCTAAACCCTATATTAATTGTATGGGGGTGATTTGACTTTGTATGGGGCGATTGTGCATGAGATTGAGGTATCTAATTCCTTATAGAATACTCTCCTCTATATCTCCAGCAGAGGTGAGGACACAGTGATTTTTATCTTTTTCTTTATGCATACACATTTGGAAATGGTCCTGTGCATCTTCTGGTCTGATTCAGGTGCGAATTCAGGCAAAAATCTGGACCTGATTCACACCTAAATCGGTGAACAGGGACGCACCGGACCCCATGCTGTGAGCCGCGTCTGCAGCATGTGTGGATGGAGCCCAAAACATATTCATTTTCATGTCCAATAAATTGCAGTTCTAGTTAGCAGTATGCAGAAATATAAGTGTTAAAATTCTAATGTAAAACTAGGAAAATACAAAAAAAAAAAAAAAAAACGCGACAAACAACAAGATTGCTCACTAAGGTTTGCAATGCACATACCAGACAAAGGAAACACTCCAAAGACCTGTATACAGTTCTTCCAGAGTGGGTATTTATCACTGGAATCATGCACAATCAGCAATGTATGAAATCGCACATGCTCAATTGCCATGGCCAAAACCTACGTTTTTGCATATTGTGCGCCTATTGTTACACCTACAGTACTGGGTCTATCAATGCTTTTCATCCAAGAATCACACAGTTTTCTAATTGAAACTCATGTGTAAAAATGTTGGATCTTGGGTAAAAGTTCCATAAATCTTGGGTGAAAACATATACTATATACAGGCATACCCCACTTTTAAGTACACAATGGGGTTGATTTACTAAAGTTGGAAAGTACAAAATCAGGCTCACTTCTGCATAGTAACCAATGAGCGTCCAGGTTTTGTTGCCAAAGCTTAATTGAACAAGCTGGGGTTAGAAGCTCATTGGTTTCTATGCAGAAGTGAGCCTGATTTTGCACTTTCCAGTTTTAGTAAATAAACCCCATTGTGTACTTAAAAGTGGGGTATGCCTGTATACTGTATATATACATATATATATATATATATATATATATAATTCCTCTTGTACCAAATTGTATTGTAACTGTAATGTCTGCCTTCTTTTTGTAAAGTGCTGCGCAAACTGTTGGCGCAATTTAAATTCTGTATAATATTAATAATATATAGGGATAGATATATACAGTATATTCCTATAATACAGAAAGCATGAAATGTACAAATTTAATGGGCAACAAAACCTTTTCATAACTCACTTTGATTAACCTTTCGCAGTGGCGTGATTGGATGTATTTCACAGTACACGTCAATAGTTTGATCCATAAACTTCTCACAATACATTGAACTCTGGGCTCCTGCTAAATGTACCTGGTTTCACATAAAAACATTTTCTTTTTTTTTTCTAATAATGCTTTTCCGTTACCTTGATTAGAACCAGCTGTAAAAATTCACGCTGCTTTTCTGGCAATGTCAATAATCAGCATTCAGAGGATGGCTCCATTGTCCTTCCAAAACTCTTTCTTGACCTCTGTTAGCTCGCAACGGCGAAATTCTTTTTTACACCATATAATATAGACTTCTAAAGAGAGGTATATATTACTGCTGCACAGGGAGAAGAAACTATGCTTTTAATAGCTTCCTAGAAACTGCAAACCTTGCTGAATTGGTTGACTTATCCATCAGAAGGCATTTTGTTCTACTCCTAAGATAAAGTATATCTCATCGTTTCTATGCACATTTTTCTTTTCACACTTGGAAAGGATCTAGGGTTGCAAGTGACAGGATCAGCTCATCTCCAAGTATTATTTTTACACCCCCTTCCAGTATAGGCTGACTGAGCTACATAAATGTATGGATCTAATTGAAAATGCAAGAAAATGATAATGCAGCACTGAAATAAGAGCTCCAGGCAAATAAGAGGTGGGAGGTGGAGAACAATGCACTGAAGTGACTGTAATGTAAATGGTGCCATGTAATGAAAGAATATCACTGCAAGCTATATGTTCTAGTCATTACAGCAAAAAAGAAAATCAAGCTGTAAATTTTGTTGGTATAGTTTGACATAATCCACCTCTGGTGTAGATAAATCTTACAGCTACAAACAAATGTATATAGATTCCCTATATTTATTTTAAAGAAATATTGTCCTAGAAGCTATTACATAGTGTTACATTTGAATCAATATCAAAATCATTTCTTACATTTGGGCTTCTGTTGTTGAGTAATCAGCAGTCGATTACTCTGAAGAAAACAAAAAACTATTAAGCTGGGTTTACACTGTTGTGAAGCATTAAAAATATTTATTTAATATTGGTATTTACTGTATATAGCACCAGCAATTTACACAGCACTTTACATATATATTGTACATTCTCATCCATTTCTGCACTCAAGGAGCTTATAGTCTAAGGTTCACAACTCACATTCCTAGTAGGGCTGATAGGAGCCAATTAATCTAACAGCCAATTTGAAGTGTTGTAGGAAACCCATAAGAGCGCAGGGAGAACATGCAAACTCCAGGCAGGTAGTGTCACCCATGTTGCCAGGCAGAAGGGCTAACCATTATATCAGTAGTCTCCAAACTGTGGCCCATGGGGCCAGATGCTGCCCTTTGCTTTTATCCAGCTCTTGGGACACTATTTCATCCACTGATACCAACAATGGAGCACAATAACCCCCACTGACACCAATGAATGGGCACAATTACTACCAATGACACCGACAATGGGGTAAAATTTGTCCAAATGACAGCACTGATGGCACACAATTTCTCTCAATGACACCAACAATGGAGCCCAATGACATTAATGATGGGGCACAATTCCTCCCAATACCACCAACAATGGGGCCCAATGACATCATTGATGGGGCACTATTCCTCCAAATGACAGAATTGATGGGGGCACAATTCCACCCAATGACACCGTCAATGGGGCCCAATGACATCAGTGATGGAGCACAATTCCTCCAAATGACACCAATGATGGGGCACAATTCATCTCAATGACACCAACAATCGGGCCTAATGACATGAATGATGGGGCACAATTCCTCTCACTGACACCAATAATGAGGTGCAATTACTCCCACTGAAACAAACAATGGTACATTATTTTTTCCCACTGACGTCAGGACCTTTTCTACTCCCAATGACCACAGCCTGGCCCCTCTAAAGTCTGAAGGACAGTAAACATGGTGCATCAAAAACCACCTAAAATTATTATCATCTCAGATTGATGTGCATTTAGCAGCTCATTAATGTGTATTGCATTAAGACAGCCTATTTATATTAATTGGCTGACTAATGCACCAAATCACACCTATGTGTATGATTTTATGTCAGTATTACATTGTATATCCCTGTATGTTGTGGTCATTCAGGTGTTTATCTAATCGTTTTTTTTAAATTATCGATCTCCGCTCCCCGCTGAAACCACTGCCTGTGGAAGGGAATTCCATATCCTAACCGCTCTTACAGTAAAGAACCCTCTATGCATTTTAAGGTTAAACCGCTTTTTTTCTAATTTTAGTGAATGGCTGCGTGTCTTATTAAATTCCCTTACGAAAAGTTTTATCCCTATTGTGGGGTCATCTGGCAAGAGATATTTTTACAGGAGGTGAAAGCAGAGTGAACAGAGGGGTGGCAGGAGGCAGCCAGGCATTGTGTTGTGCATGAGCAGTAGAGAAAAGTCAGTCTGGCTGTACAGGACTGGATAGAAATGACAATTTTGCAGGTGTAACAGCTCCCGTACATGTTTTTCAATGGTATAGTTGCTTACATGGAGTATAGCTTAGACTAGGTTCACACTTGTGGGGCACATTTGAATGGGCTGCTGTGCCCACAAGAAAGGCAGGTAAAATTTGTCCTAAAACATCTTTTAAAAATCTTGCTGCATGGAATCGAATGCTGTTACAGCATGTGGAAATATGTGCATTTTGGCAATGCATGGGGTGCCATTAAAAATGAATGGCAACCCCAATTATCTGCTAAAAAGTAAAAAAATAAAAAAATAGTATGAGTCAAGCCTTAAAGTGTATATATGACCAAAAGGGTTTTTGTTTTTGTCTTGGAGAGAGTTAGAAAGTTTAAAACTCCTATCGGTTAATTTTAGTTGAATATGTCCTGTTGGGGAGATTCCCTTCACTAGGACTCAAAGGGAATTGAGAGGAAATCTCTACAAATTTAGGAGAATTTCACACTCACACAGTTCACTCCAGAACAGGTGCCCCCAGTGGAACAGGTTCCTTCACATCCTGTTCTAGTGACTACTAACAAATGTTGGATTTTCCATCGCTTTCCGTCTTAGTGGGTCACCAGGAAAAATAGAGAATCTACACAATGGGGCCATATACAGCAATAAAAAAATGACAGGGATTCTATGTTGGCTATCGATACACTTTAAATATCAATTTGCAACTTAGGATTCTAGTTTTGACATCTGTGCTTGGAAGCTATTGATAATGCCAACATTTGTGTTGAATGTAAACTTTTCATTGTAAGTCTGGACAGTGAAGCACTTGGCTGTAAATTGCTTTTTGGTTCTCACTATAAAAATCACCTGTTAAGATATAAATATTTGGGATGCCATTGCTTGCGTGTTGTTGAGGGTGTAAGCTTTAGTGCCATCATCCTTTTCCTTCCATCACTAGTTGGATGAGTCACAGACTCAGAATAGGCAAGTGCATAATAGGTTATGTGATAAAGATGAGTCACACACATGGGATCCATTTTTATTAGTTATCTACAGCCCTTCTTCCCATAGCACGAGTCAGTCCAAAGCTATAAAATTCATGTACCAGCAATGCTGTATGCTGGTTTGTAAATTACAAAATCCTAGACAGTGAATTGTTTCTGCTAACAGGAAAAAAGTCCTGACAGATATTCCTTGCCTTAAGCACAATCCATCAAGACTCAGTGATGTCAAGAAAGGCATTATCCTGCAGGACGTGAAACCTCTATGTTCTAATTATCTAGAAAAAAGGTTTAGTATCCTATAACTACCATCAAAAAATATATTTAGTTGTTCTGACCACCAGAAACTGATGACTGTTAAAAGCTGACTATCTTAAGGGCTTCTGCACTCCCTTGCCTTTTGCCCCTTGATTGCATCCAATGCTGCCCTCTTATAAGTGGCACTAATGATCTGGAGGGGGATCAAAACTGCCCATCATTATTATTAATAAATCATGCAAAAACACTGGTAGTCATTTTCCTGATTGCATTAGTTCTTCTGGCGTTCCCTTTTCTACTTTTTTAATATTTTATTATATATAACAAATATATATATATATATATATATATATATATATATATAACATCTATATAACAAGTAGATGCAAGATTTTCAAAATGATACCTACACTTTATACATTTAGAAATCTATTTTTCTTTTTGAAATAATTCACGTGAGTTGACAGTGTCTGATTATAGTGATTTAATCTACGGCCTTTTCTCTCTGGCTGCATAAGTATGACAAGAACTAATGCCACTCTTTGCTAGATTGGACCCCCGGGTAGTATAGAAAGGTTATTAAAAGGGCAATAGGATGATAAATGAGATTATTCCATTCATGCTGGTTTGTTTCTGAAAACTGTTTGGTTGTTCAGGACCTATTCTGAGTTGCATGTGGGAGGTGGTGTTATCCTAGACATTTTTCACCTGCGGAGCTTTGGGTATTCATTGTTTGCATATGCCCCATGGACGCTGCATGTTGTCTTTTTAATACACTGAAAAATTAGGTCAGTTTTGTATTTCTGGCAAATGACTTATTCATACTTCTTAAGAACACCCCGTACGGTGTGTCCTTGAAATAAGTAATTCAGACACAGTGTATTATTTGTATGAGTTTTAAAACTTGCAGGAATTATTTACATATTTATTCAGGTAATTAGGTGAAATAGAAATATAATGGGCATATAATAAAATATAATGAAATAGAAATATTTTCTAATTACAGTCTTCGGTGTTGAAAATTTATGTTGTAAATACTGTAAAAATGTTAGCTGCAGTAGCTGACAAAATGAGATGGCAACAGTATGATGTGAAACAAAGTGAACAATAAAGTTGTATGTAAAGGACTAATTCATAGAAGGGATTTATGAACTGTATTTCATTTAGGGGTGTGTTATCCTTTATTGTGGCAGCCCGTATCCATTATGTTTTTTTTTCTCTACATCCTCCAAGTTTTTCATATTGGAAGTTGACAGTAGGCTTAGATGTACAGTACAAACAAGGCCAAGGTTAAATCCAAGGAAAAAAACAAGCTTACTTACCGACCAGTCCGCAGACAACCAAATAACCCTGTCTAAAAGTATGCGTTAAAAGTAGGGGTTTAGTCTGCACGCATTACAGAGCCTCGCCATGGCACCCTGCTATCTGTGGTCCCTAACACTAACTTATAAGTGTCTCCACAATGGAAGCCCATGCATTCTGATGGATAGATGGAGTGCAGATGGACTGAAGGGGAGCCCAACCCTTCTTAAAGGTACAGGAGCACACTGAGCACCCAGCATGTAGCTCAATGGCTGTGAAGGTGTCAGTGGGTTGCCTGAGCAATAGAAAGTGATACAAAAAAAGTGGCACTGCCCCCACCTATAGCTGGCCATTGCAGTAAGCAGCATTGTAGGGCGACATAAGGTATAAACAAGGCCAAATGCATGCATAAGCCACATAGCCTCGCTAGGGCAGCCTGGTATCTGTGGTCCCTAACACTAACTTATAAGTGTCTCCACAGTGGAAGCACAGGCATTCTGATGGTGAGGGCAGTATTAGATGTACAGTACAAGTTAAAGTAATGCAGTGTTTGGATGCAGTAATAGATGTATTACCTATAGTAACAGTATAAAAAATGTATCTTTTATTTTAAATTGATTAGATATGAGTCATCTCAAACATGCTATATATCATTAATTCAAATATTGACCAATGCAGCACACAGATATTGTTCTGCATTTTGATCAAGCAAAATGTAGATCAGTTGTCTGACACACACATGTATATTTGTTCAATGGATCAGAAGTTGTTGGGAAATTCTGCCACTGATCTTTTTGGCAGAGGTAAACTTGATCTCACCAATTTGATTGAATGGAGGTTCTTTTGTGCATGAGTTTTATTAAATTTGATCAGTTTAGGTGCACTGAATGATCAATTGAATGATCATATCAATATACTGTATGTCTGGCTACCTTAAGACCTTCAGTATATACATTTTAGTCTCCTATTGAGACTATGGGGTTGAGGGCATGCAACATTTCCCTAAAACAGCATTTTTTAATCAAAGTTGCATACCTGATGTAACTGAAGACAACACTAAAGTCACTCTAAATAAGTTAAAAATGTAATTATTTAATACAACACAATGTACCCCCCCCCCCCCCCCACACACACACACACACACATACTTGCTCAATTTATGCAACCACTTTTCTACATGGAATGATAAGCTTATGATATCCACAAAGGAAAATTTTACAATGCTGTCCCTGACTAGGTACAACACCGTTTTTCCTCTAGTACTCCCAATCCAGCCTGCTTCGAAGTACCATATTTGAGCAGGAGGGTGCCTACTTTCCACTTTCAATATTTTTTGTAAAGTTTTACCAGCATACAGAGTGTATTCCATACATGTACAGAATAAAAAACAATTGGTTAATAGGTGCCAGAATAGTAGTCCACAAAATTGGTAAGAGCCATTAACTGAAGTGGAAGTCAGCAAGTAAAACACTCTTGAAGTCAATGCGGATGATAGGTCCACCATACCTAACTGCAGGAAAAGTATGTTTAGAGTCTACCTCATCAAAGTGGCCAGAAAAAGTGAGGAGATAAAATATATAGGAGAAGGAGAAAAGAGGGACATCAGAAACACTTCAGCCAGATCCTCAACACTTATAGAGATGCACAATTTGAAGTCGGCACCCTGGCTACTGCAGCATGAGATGAAAGGCATAGGTTATTGAGTAGTGCTTTATGTTTGTGAGTACTGAACATCACTAGTATGTTGTTCCATTTACAAATATTTGCTGTAGCGGACGGGGGGGGGTTAAAGTTATCCATTAATCTCATCAGATTTAATTTAATCCATATAAATCCTTGTTTTTCTTTACATGTGCTTCCTGGTGATTAGCCCTAAGAACAACTTTCATACCTAATTTTGTGATTTTGTGGCTTGTTTGTATTCTGTTTGGAAAAATTTGTTACGTGTTTGTCAGTTGATATTTTATGTCTGACGTGGTAATTCTCAATTTGATTGTTGCTCGAATTGTCTGCAAGGAGCTTTAGCAACATAATTCTGGTTGCATGAATACAGGAACCTGTGACCTCACCACTAATTTATTTAGAAGTGGAAAATCAGTACAAACATGTTTTTAGCTGGCTGCACATATCAGTCAGGGACAAATTGCTATTGAACAGAGCAGCTATGGCTGATAACTGTATTAACGCCACAGTGACTTATTTACCATCCTGTTCCAGAGCAAGAGATCCAATGTATTACATTTTACAAGACACCATGTGAACAAAAGCAATATAACAACTATGATTTGGTGTCTGCATGGAAATCATGGACTAGGTGACGGGCATAAATTTATAATCTTGTATCATCTCATTTTCATAATAATTCTAAATATAACTTTTTCTAGAAGGGACATATTTTTAATCTGAGCTTAACTCAGAGATGGATCTAATGGAAAGCCTCTTTTAAAGACCTAGTGTTTCAAATTTTCATCTTATGTATTTATCTTCATTTTATTTATCATCTTCATCTTCATTATTTTCAACCTTGTGAAGTCTCCTCTGTGATTCTGCAGTGCTTCAATCCTAACAAAAGATGAAATCCCTTCATCTTTTTCTTGATCAACTTTACAGCTTTCCTACAGTTAAATAGGGTGACATTGAAGGCAGCCTTCTACATACCTCCCAGGTTTCCAAGATATGGGCATTGGCAAAAAACAAACCCTTGCCATGCTTACTATATAATTCTACCGTCCATTATTTCAAAACAGACAAGCCATCATACTTCACATGCAAAAGATGCATTTTGATGCATTTACAAACATCTACAAATGTCCAAATCTGCAAGTACTTTGCTAGTGTTTTAATTACAGCATTTCTCTATACATTGTTGAGCAAGTTAGAAGCAGAGAGGTGGCACAGGAGGACTCAGAGACAAACCAGGAAATGGGGCTGTTATCTATCCTATGTGCAGTTCAGCAGACGTGAAATCTAAGACTGACTGAACAGATTTACAATTTTGTTTTGCAGGTGAAATAGTTAATGTATATTCTATCTGTCTCATTTTAGGCTACACAATTGCTTGCATGTTAGGAACACCATAGATACATTTACGAATACCATACATATAGTTGGCATACAAATTTGAGAGACAATTGCAACAGCAATAGGGAAGTCCAAAAATTAAAGTACAAAGTTGGTAGGTAGATGGCTGCCGCCTGGAAGAGTGAGAAGCAACTCTGTGGGATGAATTAGGACAAAGAGACAAGCAGTACCATCTGAGTGTTGTAAATCTTTTAAATCACTTTAATCAAAAGGTTGAGCAACTTACGTTTAGAGGCGCTTGTAAACTGCATGTAAACATTGATTCACGCTGCAACGGTAACTGTGCTACTCTATGAGACATCTATCGAGTTGTGAGCATCTTCGCCCGCGCTGGTGGTTTCCAGTGTTCCTGGGTTAGCAAAGGTCTTGTGTAGAAGCGGCATGGGTAAACAACACTGCTCAGCAAGCCGGCACCACCTTGCACCCCAAAATGTTGGAAAGAGCACCACAGGCTAGCCACGCAAAAAAAAATAATGGACATCATGTATACATACAATAAAGGGGCGGTACTTACATGTCAACGTGTGGACTATGTGAGACCTTAAGGGTCTTGTGTGAACAAACTCTCTCTGACCGTGTTGGACATGCTTGCACATGAGGCATCTGAGTTTTCTACACTGATACATTCCTCATATGTTTAAAAAAGTGTCCTGTGGTAAGTTTCTAGGTTAGATTGTTACCACCCTAGATGGGTAGCCTGTATACCCAAAAGCCAATTTTGTAGACTACGGCATAACTGCACATGGGATAAGGACTATGTATTCCATGGTAGTGTTCTCAAACAGAAGTTTTGTGATAAGGCTTATCCCTCACACTTGGTAGATGAAGCTTTCCCCTATTACCTGCAGCCCAAACACAACACCAACCAGCCCTCTTTGTCCCCAAATATACAACCTATACCATTCACCACTCGGTTCCACATACAGTACAATTCCATAGGGTGGAACAGATTTGCCACAAACATTGGGGCATACTTTTAGAAGGCCCTCACCTGAAACCTCCTCTTACTATTGCACCCAAAATCTCTTATAGGAAGGCATGCAATGTAAAAAAGCCAGGTAGGCCCTAGTAAGGTAAATCTGAAACGGTTACCACAGGTCCCTTTCCCAACACATTTTTATTAGTGCAGTGCATCAGGTTACCTACACAATGCAATCATTTGCATGGCTGTTTGGTAGAAGAGTCTAAAGGAAACAAATTGAACCACTTAAGGACCAGAAGGATTTACCCCCTTAATGACCAGGCCATTTTTTTGTGATACGGCACTTTAACCTCTCTAGCGCTAATGCAGAGTGAGCCTCGGGGGTAAATTTCAGTACCATTAGCAGTAACCCCGAGCTACACTCAGGATTGCATCTAAGGATCCTGGTCCAGGTTACTTACCTTGTCTTCAGGATCCTGCGATGTCTGACCGCTGTGTCCTCCGCCGGATCATCCGTCCAATGCTCTTTGTGCCAGGCTCCATTCCCTGCAAGCGTTGCGACGCATGGGGGGGGAGCCCAGTGGCAAATTCAAAAACAAAACATAACAAATACAGAACACTGTAATCTTACAGATTACATTACTGTATCAAATTATTTCACATTCCTTTTGTCCCTAGTGCTTTGTCCAGTGCCCTGCATGCAGTTTTATATTATATATACTGTTCTTTCTGCCTGGAAGCTTGAGATTATCCATGGCAACCAAAAAGTGTCTCTTTACATCAAAAGTGATTTTAGACCAGCTAAAAAACAGCGATAGTAAATTAGAATACTTGAAGAATTGAGCGATAGTGAATGGTGGGGAAATTCACTTTATTATTATTATATTATTATTTTTTATAATTATTTATAGTTAATTATTATATTATAATTTATGATTTCGTGTTTCAAAATTTATCATACCCAGGATGTCTACTAGACTCTTGTTTGGACAGATTTAAGTGTGTTTTTACTAAGAATCGCAGGCCTACAATATAAAACACCAAATTTCTATGCAAAACAATGTACCGCTTTGAGATTAAAAAAACTGATATAATCATACCGCCAGGGTGGCTACCTGACAATTGCAAGGTCAAGCGACGCTGTACCCAACAAAATTTATGTCCTTTTTTTCCCACAAATAGAGCTTTCTTTTGATGGTATTTGATCACCTCTGTGGTTTTTATTGTTCGCGCTATAAACAAGGCTGATAATTTCATAAAAAAAAAAAACAATACAGGCATACCCCACTTTTAGGTACACAATGGGGTTTATTTACTAAAGCTGGAATGTGCGAAATCAGGCTCACTTCTGCATAGAAACCAATGAGCTTCCAGGTTTTATTACCAAAGCTTAATTGAACAAGCCGAGGTTAGAAGCTCATTGGTTTCTATGCAGAAGTGAGCCTGATTTTGCACTTTCCAGCTTTAGTAAATAAACCCCATTGTGTACATAAAAGTGGGGTATGCCTGTATTTTTTTACTTTTGCTATAATACATATCTAATAAATAAAAAAAAAAACTATTTTTGTTCATTAGTTTAGACCAATATGTATTCTACATATTTTTTTTTCTTTTTATTCTACATATTTTTGGTAAAAAAATGCAATAAGTGTATATTGATTGGTTTGCTCAAAAGTTATCTTGTGTACAAAATAGGGGATATATTTTTACTAGTAATGGTGGCAATCTGCGATTTTTAGCGGGAGCGTGACATTGCGGCAGACCGTTTAGACACTTTTGACATTTTTTTGGGACCATTTACAATTATACATCAATCAAACCAAAAATAGCCACTGTTTACTGTACACATGTCTCTGGCAGGGAAGGGGTTAATAATAGGGAGGCGATCAAAGGGTTAAATGTGTTACCTAGGGAGTGTTTCTAACTATGGGGTGATGGGACTGCTGGAGGAGGAGACAGATTGCTGTTCCTAATCAGTAGGAACAGCAGATCTGTGTTTCCTCCCCTGACAGAACAGAGATCTATTTACAATGAAAGATCCCTGTTCTGTCTCTGTCAGGAGTGATCACTAATTGGCTCCGGGGGCACACACATGCCCCCTAGAGTTCTTAAAGCAGTTGACATACCATGACGGCGATTCGCCCAGGGGAGCCAACCTGCCGCAGTACAACTGTGGCGGCTGGTCCTTAAGTGGTTAAAGATGTTTGGGAATTAAACTAAAATGCCATACTACATTAACATTATTTATTTTTATTAATTAATTTATTTATTTGGCTGTGGATTGATTTAAAAACCATAGGGTTTGGTGAGGTATAATTGAGAGTGGTAAATGACAATCAGAGAAATGTGTTCTATATTTTTATCTGCTTTGACACAGAGTTAAAAGGTTTACCCTAATTGGATAGTTATTTCAATAGTCTTGTTATCTACATGCATGCACTTCTTTAGCCTATTATCTATGCATATCCAGTTAGAGTATTAAGACATGAGAGGATAGTCACCTGACAGTTTACAGCCCGATCGAGCACTGATCCTGTGTCCACGAGAGACCCCAACCTCACAAGCCAATGCTATCTGCTACTATTCCCTCCCAGCTAAGATAATTGATGCTCCACCCTCTGCACAAACAAACATGCTTAATAAGTTAATTCCAGTGGCTCAAGGTATCTGAATCCCTTAGGCAGGCCATACATGGTGCAATTTTCTTTCCTGCGACCACGGGTCAACACAGGCAGCACTGACAGGGGAATCCCTCCTGCCAAGAAATTGTCTGCTCCTGGCAAGGAGGGGGGGAGGGGGGTCACTGTCTCCCCACCAGGAGAAGCCTGGTAGCCACTAACGATAATCGCAAGAGAATCAGCCAAGATTCGAACTGTGTATGACCAGCCTTATGCACCTACAACCTTTATTTCTATGAATGGTCTTTGACTTGTTTCTACTTATTCTCCTAATGTTGTATTTTTTTTTTTTTTTTTTGTATTGTTTAATGAACTCCATTGTCTTAGGTAGTTACTTCCCTTATATATAGATTTCATAGAAAAAATAATAATTTACTAACAGAAATTTTCTTTTGTGTGAAATTCTAAGGCTCTATTCACATGCATTTTAGGTTGGCTTTCAGACACACATTATACCTCATTAGTGATGGGCTTTGGGTTCATGTTCAACCCAACCTCACTCACAGTTCAGGAAATCAGTAAACATTCGTTCATGGCTATGGCAGCCAGTTATCAATAATGCACTTCCTTGCCTTTAAAGTGTGGTCAAGTGGCCATGGCTTGGACGTTTTTGAGAGAGAGAGAGAGAGTCACTGCTATATATTGCTATACAGTGATATACAGTGCTATTTATAGTGCTGTATTGTGCTACATTACTGTGAATTGCATTGTGGTGGGCTACATGTTATTGCGTTCACAGTACAGACACCTAACTGTCCTTTATCGGACTAATTTTTGGTATGTCAGCAAAAAACTTCAGTGCTGTTTAGCTGTGTACCTTATAGCACATCAAGTAGTGAAGACGGTCAGCATGGGGTTACACAGAATAGTGCTGGTATGCGCCCGATTGGTTACGATGCGAGCCGTCCCCCCGCTGTACGAGCGAGCCGTGTCTCGCTCGATCTATTACGGAGCCGATCTCCGTGCCCTGCGAGTGTTGCGACGCACGGGGACGGAGATCGGCGCCAAATTCAAAAAGTGAAACAGACAGTATACATACAGTATAATGTAATCTTACAGATTACATTGCTGTATGTAAATATTTCACATCCCCTTTGTCCCTAGTGGTCTGTCCAGTGCTCTGCATGCAGTTTATATTATAAAAACTGTTCTTTATGCCTGGAAACTGGAGATTGTCCATAGCAACCAAACTGTCATTTTACATCAAAAATGGTTTTAGACCAGCTAGCAAACAGCGATAATAAATTGTAATCACTCGCAGAATTGAGCGATAGCGATTTGTGGGGAGATCCGTCATCAAATACTGAAAAGTAATGACAGTGACAATTCTGCAACTGAGCAAATTTCAGTGTTTTTGATTTGATTACATTATTGAATAATTTTTATTTTTGTTATATTATTATTTGGTACAATTATTTATAGTTATTTATTATATTATAATTTATGATTTCATTTTTCAAACTTTATCATACCTGGGATGTCTGCTAGACTCTGGTTTGGACAGATTTAAGAGAGTTATTCCTAAGAATTACAGGACTACAATATAAAACGCCAAATTTTCATGCAAAATAATGGTATCGCTTTTAGCACCTAAAATCCGAAAATATCGTACCGCCAGGGAGGTTAAAGGTATATCATTACCATAATAAGTTTAAGTTGGTGATTGGTCCAAGTGGCACAGAGGTGTGTTCATTATGGCGCATTCTTTTTTTAGTGCTGTTTAGCTGTTTACCTTATAGAACATCAAGCAGTGAAGATGGTCAGGATGGGGTTACACAGAGTAGTGCCAAGTGTAGGCTTGAATCTTGCCATAAGTCTCCTAACTTCACCCTGCTGTCTCCAGCAGCATCCTTGAATATTAATTTTTTTTTTCAATTGCTGAAGCTAAAGAAAAAAATTGTCACCCAATCACAACCATACTCAGGTTGGCAAAATTGCTGGGTTTAGTTGTGCCCAATCAAGTTGGTCCTGTACCCTTCCATAACTTTGTGGCCTGTGCTGTGCCACAGCAGCGCAGTACCCAACCGCCATTTTTTTGCCTAGAAGACCATCCCTGCCCTACATCAGCATGTGAAAACGAATGGCACTGTGATGCTGGACCACGTGGTCAGCAGCAGACTCCACATGGCCACAGACAGGTTGTCCAGCAAGCATGGGCAGAGAGACTTTACATCTCTTGTAAGGTGCACTGGGTAACTATATTTTTGGTTGCTGGATGCAGGATATGACACACCAGTGGAACTGGTGGTGCTGCCTCATGTCCTGCACCTTGGTTATGGTGACAATATGGACTCCTCAGAACCCCCAGACCACCCAAGGGGCCAAGAACCTATGACAGACTCAAGGCAAAATGCTGCCATGCTGTTTTGCAACTTGAATGCCTGAGGGATGGGAGCTACACTGGACCAGATTCTGGAAGCTCTTCAAGGGCAGACCAAGATATGACTGAGCCCATGCCATCTTGTGTCAGACAAAGTCTTGTTTGACAACAGCACTGAGTTGCTGGCCTCCCTTTGGCAGGGAAATCAAACCCGCTTGAGTTGCCTGGGACACATCTTAAAATGAATGGTGCAGCATTTCCTAGTTTGGTACTCTGGCTTTCTGGATGTCATGCGGCAGGCCATAATAGTGTGCAGGAACCTTAGGTGGTGTTACCCAGTGGGTGTTCACCTGGCTGAAATGCAAACACACAACACAATTTGCCTGCAAGATGCCTGCTATTTATCTGTAAGGTCAATCTTGCATTGTAGTCTGTTCTAAATGCTCCACAGTCATAAATATTTCTGGCTACTTTTTCTCAGAAATAGTACATCCTTTTGGAATTTCTTGATTAAAACCTATCTGGTGTCTCCCAGTGAAACTGTGGCCTAGTAACAGTGTATACATACTGTGCATTGAGTCTGTACAATAGTTTGGGGTTTTTCTGTAAACAATACCCTTCAAATTACAGCCTAGTAAAGCCTAATAAAAGCTGCTTACATACCAAGCATGGAGTCAGTACAATATTTTGCTGGCTTTTAAATAATCAAGGACTATCCTCTGCACAATATTCTCTCTGTGCTACACTATCAACAACAATATGATGAAAAACAGATACATAAAAGCTGCTTCCTATGGTGGCACATCAAGAAGAGGAGCCAGAGGGTTGGGGCCAATTTGTGTAATTCTATTGCACAGAGCAGGTAAGTATATCACTTTTGTTTAAAAAAAATTGGACTTTACAATCACTTTAAATACTGTGCGTGGAACCAGTACAATACTTTCATTGCTTTATTCTGTAAAGTAATATACTCTAATATTGTTTTTTTTACTTTAAAAGCTGCTTGGTGGTTATCCTAATAAAAGAAATCCTGTGTATGGGGTCACATTCTAATGTTGATTTCTTAATGAAAATCTGCCTGTTTTTTATCCCTCAAAACTCAACCTAGTAAAAGTGCCTAAATACTGTGCCTGGCATCTGTACAATATTTTACTGTATTTTTTTTTGTGATATACTACTTGCAAATAATACTTGTTAAATGTTGAGCTTTTGATTAAAAGCTGCCAGGTGTCTTCCCTTTTAAAAATGCGGCCTAGTAAAAGTGCTTAAATTCTGTACATAGGATCAGTGCAATTTCTGGCTTTTTTATTTGACATAGTACACTCTAATTTTAAATTCTTGATTAAAAATTCCTGGTATCTCCTGCTAAATCTGCTGCCAACTACAACTCCTTGCATACTGTGCATCATGTCTGTACAATTCTTCTTATAGTGGACTCTAATAGACTATATTTTTTTAATTCTATGATAAAACCTGCTTAGTCTCTGTCGCTGAAATTGTTGTCTAGTAAACAGGCTGGCGTACTGTAGTGTGCATGGAGTGTAGTATGCATGTACAATAATTCATTAGGTTTTCTTGGAAATAATAGATTCTATAAGAATACAATTGATAAAATCTTATCAGCCTCTGCCTCTGAATTTGCAATTTAGTAAAGTAAAATGTGCAGGGAGTCTACGCAGTTTTTCTGAATGTTCTCTCAGAAATAATACCTTCTAGTCTTTAGTTCATGATAAAAAAAAACTGCCTTGTCTCTCCCTCTTACATTGCAGCTCAATCAAGCTGCCTACATACTCTCCAGCCACTGTACTATACAATATGTGCTTCTATTGTCTCTGAAAAATGGCACTATAATTTTTATTTCAGGGGGAAAAAAACTGCCTTGTCTTTGGAATGTGGAGTTGTGGTTTTAAACATGTTCTTATGGACTTTTTGACACAATGTTCTGTGACGTTTTATTAGACATTTAAGACAGCAAAGTGCACTTACTTAAGATCACAAGCTATACCACATTACTATATCATATATTGTTTTGTCATTAGCTAATTGGTATGAATTTGAGGGCTTTCGCTTTATTTTTTGCCTTGAGAAACCTTTCTGTAGCTTTTAGATCTGTTGTGGCTGTTACTTCCACCAGTCAGTTCAGGCCTATTACTGCTAAAAAAAAAATCAGTGTTGCTGCTGTATTTAACCCAAGCTAAATGTAAAAAGTGCATTACACATGTGAAATATGTGATACCTGAATACAGTGTCCTTGGCACTGTCTGTGGGAATTGTACTGTTCCATAACACCACATACAACTTCTCAATACTCTCAAGTATGTAATAGAAAAGGAATAGTGTTTTCCCATGTTGTTCCTGAATTTGCATTAAAATGGTAATATAAATTTTTTTTTTTTTGCATTGGTGCATGTATCCCATAGTAGTGTCCAGGTCTGCATGCCCTTTGTGTGAAAATATGCTGCCTATTAGATTTAAAAATTGCAAGAACTGGTTTTCAAGATTTACCTCCCGAAGACTTCAAAGGGGTTCAGATAAATGTAGGCAATGTTTGGTCTTCATGCTAGATTTGACAAACGGCCCGCAAACCAAACCCAAGCTGATTCAGTCATCCCTATACCCAATTATAGTGAACCAATGCATGCTATTAATATATCATGAAGTGCTATGCCACCACCCATAAATGATTTTACCAGTGACTTGCAGCTTTCGTGCAGTAGGAGCACGCATTAGGGTTCATTCACACTAGGTGTGCTTTCATGCATTTTGCTTCATTTTACATTATAAAATGTATGCCCTTGATAGAATGTATTGTGTTTTCACAGCTGGAAGTGTGCGTGTGCCTTAAAAGTCTGAAAATTTCCAACATAGTATCATATCATTATGTGACAATGGGGAAGAAGAACATAGCAACCAAGCATCTTGTTTCTCGGAAAAAAAAGAATGTGATTGGTTGCTAGGGGCAATAGTTTGTATTTAAGTCTGTCAAATACAGACCCACATAAATTACTATCACTTCAGAAAAGGCCAGCCCTTGTCATCAGCTGTAATCTGTGTCAGGTACCTAGATATATAAGTCACCCCTAGTGAATCTTAACCAGCTGAAAGTATTTTATAATCCTCATATAATGGCCCTTTAATTTTCACTGCTAGTAGGTACCTTTATATAACCCTCATATGTAGAAAATCTCATCTTCAGTACAGCAACTTGCATATCCTTTCATGGTTTTAATAGTCTAATTGCTTTCATTAGCATAGCAATTTACTATGCATTTTAACAGAGTGTTAATCAATTGTAATCCATTTTTGATAAAACTGCATTACAAAGCTACACAAAGGCAGCCTGGAAATGTGCAGTTCTGTCGTAACAATCCAATGTGCCCCTGGGCTTGTGTAATGAGTTATGGGAAGGTGATTATCTGCTAATGCCTTTGCAAAAGACAGTGTTTAAAGATGCCAGCCCACCATTACACACTGTACAATCAACCAGGAAGTTGGCTGATTTTAGGTTTTTAAGGGCAAAATGACAATTCAGTTCCAAATACATAGAATATATTTTAGGAACTGTAGCTGCTAGCCATCCTAAGCAATCTGTCACAGTCTAAATACATGTTTGGACTTTAAACTGCCATTTTTACACTTTCCAGTACAGGTCATTAGTTTTTAGTGTTAAGAACTTGGCATTGTTAGATCTAGGAATGGGGTTGATACACTCATGCAGATTCTTCGGATGGTAGATAAAGAAAGTGGTCTGCTGCAAGTTTAAATTTAGTGTAAGGAATTAGTTAGATGTTTAGTTAGATTTATGTTAGGGTGAAAGGTTCTGGGGTTAAGTGATGCATTTATGGTTCAAATTAAGTGTTAAGGGTTCATTTTTAAGTTAACCTGTATTTTGCCTATGCGGGGCAAAACAACAGCTTTGACTTTAATAACACCCCCACCAGCTGCTCTGACTTACTTCCCATCACTCCCCCATGCACTTTTTGCCACTGGGAGCCAATAAGAATACATATACTTTGCAGAATGGGGATCATGTCACGCATTGCCCTACTTCCTATATGACAGTGCTGATGCTTGGTAATTGGCAGTTTTTCAGTCTTGGTAATTGGAAGTTTGTCAGCCTTATGTAAGCTACAGGTTGTCAACTGTTTATTTACTTCTATCCCAATGGCAAACTAGAATGGCATGGGAAGAAGGAATGTTTAGTATAACCAGTGGGAGGCTTTGCTTTGTACTGCACTGGCAAAGCACAAGTTCACTTTAAGGATTTGTTTAGGGTGCAAGGGTGCATGTTAGGCTGGGGGTTAAGTGGTAGCATCTGGTTAAAGCTGGAGTTAAGGATTCCTTTTAACATTAAGTGTTAGAATTCAGGTGGGGGGGGGGGGGGGGCATTTAAGTGCAAGGGACTGTTTAACAGTCAGAAATAAGCAAGGGGTTAGGGACAATTACAGGAAGTGTTTTGTTTTAATTTGTTATAAGCATTTTTGAGAACTGTCATGCCAGAAGCAATACATTTCCGTGGCCTGAGAAATAACTTTTACATTAAGTGTTACTAAACCCTCAATAGTAAAATCAGTCTGTATATGCAGTGAAGCATGCTTGTTATACTCACTGTGGAACCTAAGAGGTTAATCCTCTGCATTGTATAAAAAGGCTTTTTCATCCTATCGTCTCTGATCCTTCCACTTTTGTACTGTCCCCAGTCCATCTGCTGATAGAACAGAGGCCTAGGTGGCACTCTACACATGCTCAGCATGTGATCAGCACAGGGCCAATCAGCACTGTACATACATAGGGTCAAGGGTCATGCAGCCTCAGGACAGCCAGAGGAGAATAAAAACTCCTTCTACAAGCTTTAATCAGTGCTCAGCTGGACACTGATAGAAGTTATCAGACTGCTATATACTGCTGATGAGAAAGGGTATTTAGGAGTTCATATTTACTAAAATAATTGCATTTCCATGTTCTGTATACTGTGGGAGACCAGATATATTTGCAGTTGATTATTTTTACTATTACCAATTTTTAATACTGCTAATAAGACAAAAGCAATGCAAACAGTAAGCATTGCTCCTAGCAACTAAACATATTTCTGAAGCTTATTTTAAGATATTACACCAAGCCTCTAAGATATTGGGCTTAATTCTCTAATGATCAGTGAATATAGTGGTTCAAAGTGAAACAATTCTAGCATGGAATAACTTGTTAAAGTAAAGGTTGGGGGCAGCTACTGCTGACCTCTTTCTGACAATGTTAGTTTTCTTGGCTGTTATGTCGACCCCCTGACTTACTACTTTCTGAGTAATTGATTCAAAACAACTATGCAGATCGGCAAAGTTTAAAAAAAAAGAATTTGCAGAATGAAAGGCCATCAATGCAAGCCTTCCCATTTTTTTTCTGGAAAACTTTCCTTTATTTTTTTTTATGTGAAAATAAGCTATTGTTCTAGTGATAGCTTGCTTTTAATATCTATCTTTTTTGCACAATATAAACAAATAAACAAAATTTATGAATATTAAAATGAAAACTGAATCAATGTCAAGCTTCAATCACTGGTCTGTCTATACTACCATGAAGCACATTTTTACAAATAAATATTGAAAACATAACAAAGGCTTTCAGAGTACGGTGGGTTAGCTTTGATGCACAGTTTGACTGAAACTTTGACACAGTTTGACTGAAACTAAGAAAGTCACTGGGATTAGTCATTGCTGATTTATCATTGTGTTGTGTTATGCAAGAGTCCTGGCCATACATGGTGAGCTTTCCATTTGAATATTCTTGGAAATATTGTTCACCAAAACATTCTTTGTTGCCATCATTGGGTCAACTAATATAATTTAAAACAAAACAACAACAAAAACCACTGTGCTAAACCAAATAAATATATGTGCCAAAAATATTGTGATAAAAAAATAAAAATATATTATTTTTAGTGTAGTAAGTTGCCGCTAATTACTGACGTGTTCCCACACCAAAGCAAATGTATAAACTAGGGTTATACTGATACTGGTATCGGTGCCGATACTAAGTATTTACTCGAGTAACTGTACTGCAAATGCACCGATACTTGAAACTGATCCTTTCAGGCTTGGTTCTTTCAGCTGTCAGTGGGATTCCCCCACTGACAGCTGAAACGTAAAAAAAATAAAAATCAATTATCGGTTGTTAAGGAGCGGGGCCGTCGAGTCCTTAACAACCGATGACTCATTCAGCTGTCAGTGGGGTTTGCCTGTTGACAGCTAAAGTGTTATAGAAGTATGGCAATTGGAGCTGTCAAAAAAAAAGTAGCTTGCCAATGTTTATAAGCAACTTTGCTCAGCTGCTAAAGCACTAAGACAAAAAGTTTGAGTTTAAGTTTGAATCTTTCTGTTTCTTCATCTTCAGATCAAAGGGATGAACTTTGATCTGCAGATGAAGTCAGTTTAATGTCAAGTAAAAAAAATGTTTTGTGTGTTTTTTTATTAAATGCTCTTCTGTTTAACCCCTTATTAACCCTTAATTTACTCTAATTAGCCGTAATTAACTCTCTTTTCTCCTCCATTTAAGTATTATTTTCCTGCTGATTTTTTTTTTTGTTCGTCACTTCTATTTTATAAACTATTCATAAAAACTTTTTTTGTTTGCTTTGTTCGTTTATATTTTTACACCTTTAACATAAAAAAAAAACATTGAAAAAAGTGCAATGTTAAAAAAAAATGTATTTGTAGAATAACTTTTCAATGCTTCGGACCATTGCTGACAGCTGAAGTTTAAACAAAACAGTTGCAGAAAGTATTGGTAATTGGTATCGGCTAGCACTAAAAAAAGTATTGGTACTCGTAAAAAAAATTGGTATCGGTGCATCCCTAATGTAAACAATAGTGCAGCGCAACCCTAAATCATCTCAACATTCCATAAAAATTCATACAAGTGGTCATAAATATATATAAAAAAATCCACAATACTTAATTCATATATTGAATCAAATAAAAAATAAATAAGTGAATACAATAATTGACGTAAAACATATAAATCATATAAAAGTCTGACAATATTGTGCTCAAACTGCAAAAGTAAAGTGCATCTAAAAACATGCGTGCCTCAGTTTAAATGCATGGGCAGATGGACATGCTCCACCACTGTGCTCCACTACCTGTTCACACGCCTCTTACCTCACAGAAAGACCCACACAAAGGCAAATATAACCTTCCCAGATTTCTGGGTGAAAACACTGCAGCAATATTCCAAGGGTTTGCTTAGTGAATATAATAAGTGAAAAAAGTCTGTACAGAACCATTACAGCTTCCCTTAAAGCAGGGGTGTCCAACCTGAACACATAATTGTAAACTTATTTAAATATGGTAATTTTTTAAAAACATTTTTGTAAAAATATGTTTACACTTAGCAAACAAATGCAGCCGAAGAAAAAAAATTGATAGGGCTTATTTAGTGAACTTTTATGAGTTTTATCCTTCCAAAGAAAAATATCCCACTCTTCACAATCATGCGTTATTCATGTCATCGGTTTTCGGCAGCACCTATATTTGTGGGCAGCTATTTTCAAGGATGAAGCAAAGGGCAAAATTAGAACCAAAATATCTTATGAGCACCTTTAGAGTTCATTGAGAATTGTTACTACATCCGTCCAACCAGATATTGATGTTAGTTTATCAAAAACAGTATCAAATATCACACTAGTTTTATGTTGCCCTTATTTACTGTTATACAAAAAAAAATGTATTACTCAGATAGGTACATCATCTATATCAGTGATTGTTAACATGTGACCTGCCTGATTTTTTCTACTCATCAGCTATCCTTATTTTTAGTGTATTTTATATGTGGCCCAAGACAATTCCTCTTCTTCCAATGTGGCCCATGAAGGTCAAAAGGTTGGACACCCCTGCCTTAAAGAGTGTGGGGGACTCCTGTTGTGGTTTGCTGTTTATGGTTGATCATGTAAGGATTTCTACGCCTATCAGTACTGTGACGAGAGTCACTTTGGGTAGGGGACCAATGGAACCCAGAATCCCTTGGAGATGTTGGGAAACCCTTGTTTCAGCTCCCCAGGCCCCTCTTATATATAAGTGTCCCTGTGTCTATTAGGGGCACAGGGTGACCGAGAAAATGATGGACAGCTTCTAATGGACATTGAGAATGTGATTTAGATTATTTCAGATGGGACAGTAATATTTATCCATAATATCTTCCAGGAAATAAACAAAGACTATTCCTGGTTTACTTGATTCTGAACTATACATGTTAATAGAAAGAGGTCATCACATTTGCCTCTGTACAATGTAGAAGATGGATAATATGCTACTTGTGGTCTCCTGCTATTGTGTGAAGGTGTATTGTTAGGGATATGATCAGGAGGGAGGAACCTACTTTTCAAGTATATAAAAGCCTGTATTCTTGTCCAATAAAGCATTCCAATGGTGCAGTTTTGTAACTGAGCTAGTCTCACCTTGTTCTTGGTTACAATACATGGCTATAATATCTGATATCTGAAGGTCCAGACAGGAGGAAGCAGTGTACTGATGGAAGCACTCAAGCGGAGTGCGTCAGAGTTCCGTGACAAGTACCAGAATTGGAAAAAAGAAGAAAGACTTTCAAAGACGTGTTTATTGTGAGCAGTAATGTTGTAGGGGGGTCCATGTCTCTTTTGAAGTAAAACACAATTAATATTACAAAGCCTACATTTTTATGTTTTCTATACGCTTTGTGCTATGAATACACCAGTCACTGGATTTATCACAGAGCTTGTTACCAGACTTAACATTTTGCTGCTAGCATTTTTTAGATCATGCACAAAAATAAATCTCACGTGCTTTCTGGCATTTCTGTAAAGCAGAATGTATCAGTCGGTCTTTCCATTTCCATAGCACATCTAATCTTGTTTACTTTGACAATAGAGCTCATTTATTACCACACAGGTGTGGAAGCAGATGCGTTGCCTATAGCAACCTGTCGCGTCCTGGCTGATATTTTTAGTGGTTGGAAAATGAATACTAAAATATAATTGGTAGCTCTGGGCAACATCTCTCCTTTTATTTCCTTTGGTTTCCTATAACACAGAGATTACTTACTCTCTATTCAGTAAATCCTTTGAAACTTAGCCGACTGTCTTTGTGTGTATTATTGTACTATTTCTATGGCCAAATCTATTTTGGTAGAAATGGTTACATGGTGACTGGCCAGCTTTCAAAGTTTTGCACTGTAAGACTTTACCTTGAAGGATAGTAGCACTCACTTCTGTTTGGTCTCTCTTCATTCTGAGCAGATTTCTGATACAAAGTAATACAATGACTTAGCCACATGGCATATCGACCCCCGGACGAGATGTACCCGTACGTTCTTGGAGTTCAAATGGTTATACTGGGATGATGCCTGCAGGTGCAGGCATCATCCCAGGAGATGTCCCCTTCCTGCCACTGTCCATGGCTTTCTATGGCTCTCTGGTCCCACCAGGAGACCAGAGACACTAGCCGGTGTGATCAGAGAGCTGAACAAAGCGCAGATCAGCTTTGACTGACTCTCGGCTATGGTAACCCGGAAGAGATGACCTGACATCAGGTCCAGTTTATGTGGATGTCAACAGTGGCATTTAAAAAAAATCAAAAACACCAATCATAGTGTTTTGGATGCTTTTAAGGGCAGTGAAGGCATTTGGGGCCCTTATAGACCCCAGATCTCTCCATAAACAGTACATGTCACATGCCTATTGCTGTCACAAGAATGTTTACATTCCTTCTGTCAGCAATAAAAGTGATAAAAAAAAATTATAGCAACAGTGCTCGCATGCAAACAGCGATCGTCCCACACCTGTGAGGAATCACTGTGAGGTCCAGTTCACACCACATACAGTCCAGTGCATTTTTTCTGCATCAAAAAAGCATGGAAAGTAGGTATATGATTTTTAATGGCATAATTCACATCATAGTTTCAGGGCATTCCAGAAAAAAGTAGAACATGCTGCATTTTTCCTGCACTGGACTGTACTGGAATGCATTAAAAACATGCATGGAAAAAAAGCAAATGGAACCGATCTGAAGTGCGTTTTTGTGGTGTGAAGAAGTTCTGATTGTTAGATCATGGGAAATAATTCTAACACTACACCTCCTCTGTAAGGCCTCATGCACACGGACGTTTTTACAGCCACAGACATGCACAATTTTAAAGCGTGACATGTTTGTGATCTAATTACTCGCAATAACGTCATCTTTTATATTTTACAAAAAAAATTGGGTAATGTATTGTTTATTTTTGTTTTTTTTGCAGTAAACTGTAAAATATTTTTCCCCAAACAATTGTGTTTTTTTTCAAATATAGTGTGACAAAAAACATTGCAAAAGAAAAATAAATAAATATATATATATATATATATATATATATATATATATATAATATATATATATATATATATATAATATATATATATATATATATATATATATATATATATATATATATATATATATATAATGTTTGGGGGTTCAAAGTGATTTTCTAGCAAAAAATCACAGATTGTTACATGTAAACAAAAGGTGCCAGAAAAGGCCTGGTCTGGAACTGGATATATCAATATACTATAAACAACGTAAATGTTCTGAAATGGTAAAAAACTGTAAGTGAATATTATTATTTCTTTTAGTTCTTTTAGTTTCTTTTAGTTATTATTAGTATTACTGTTTATTTATATCTTACCAATTTAAAGTCAGCAATACTTTGCTACACAGTTATACAGTATGCTTATGTATGTGTTTTACCCAAAAAGTAAACGATATGAGGACATTTCCCAGAAGAGCGTACAAATAAGCATGTTTATTGTGTTAGAAAACTTGGGTCTTGGTTTTAGCTGAAATCTAGAATACTTTGTACAATGACAATGATACTATGATCTTTGTCCCTCATGCTAGGCAGATCTTTTTTCTGTTCCAGGTTGTGAGGGGTGCGTATGGAGAGCAGGAAGTGGTGACAGGACGTGGATTACCACTGCTGTTTTTGTAGTAGGAAGCAGCTTGCATTGTTAAGCAATTACAATACAGATTGCTTCCTCTTGGATATGTTGACCGATTCATGAACCCCTAAGGAATTTATCTTAGACCCTAAATTTGTCCTCAAGAAGGGGATATATCTACAAAACATAGATTACAGACTTTGTCCTTATACATATTGAAAAAGTAACAAGAGTTTACAAGACTACGTAGACCTTACACTAGTTTCCATCAACTGTATTCACTAATGCTGGCCATACACTATACGAAAAATCGTCCGAAATTGGGTCATTTAGACAGTTCGTTCATTTATTGTTTATTGTTAATGGGCACAAAATCGATAATCGTTGGGACATTTTTGAGCCGAAAAAACAAAGGACAAGTTTGGAACCTCTCTGCCTAATGAATGATAAATTGAAAGGTTAATGTGTTTCTCTGTTCACACTGTTTGTACTAGGTATATGAAAAAAAAACGGACAAAAAATTGATTCATTTATGTCCACTGAATGATTTATCGGTCATTACATGATGGCAATGGGTTTGGCCGATTTTTCGTATAGTGTATGGCCAGCATAAGAGTGAAAGAGTGAACTTCATGTGCCAGAATTTTTCTTCAAATTTTGTTGGCACTGAAGTGGAAACAGGATTGTGATTGACTGTGAGAGATTAACATGATCAATGTATATGAAAGTAGCAAGAAACTGTTGGAATAATAATTATTGTGGATGGTTCCGGCCAGCCAATCTGTCAGCCCAAGACTTTTGGGCTTATGTTATAAGACCATATATTGACCAAATTGATAAGTAAATGTTGTAACCAGACATATTTCACTTTTTTATATGTTCACAGCCATCACACCAATTAAAAAGAAGATAGCTGAGTGGTTTCTATGAGGAACAGTATTTTTTTAACTAATGGATCTAAAAAATATAAGCATTTTAAACTAATGGTCAAACAATGTCTATGGTCTGAAAACATCAGCTTTGCAGTTTGGTTTGTGCTATTAGCTAAAAACTAAAGTATACTAAACACACACTACATTATATTATCCCTTCTATTTATGTATGTGGATGATGGCACTGTAATTATTTTAATAAAAAAAAACCCCATCTAAGTACCTTTTTTCTAATCGGTATACAGCTGTGACATGGCCCAGCTCTTTTCCAGCCTGTTTGCAGGTAAACATATGCAGGAGGAGCTTCTAGTCCTTTGAGTAAAAATAAATATGGAAGCCGCTATTGACGCATCTCGCGAACATTTAGCTACCCATTAAGAGGTTCTGAACAATCATACATATCAGCTACAAGAAATCATCTTTTTAGTAAGATGACCAAGAAAATAGAGCATGGCAAAAAATGTAAGGATTCGAGGATTGCTGAAAACAGTGGAGTATAAGGATCTAACAACTGCACTCCAATCAATGTTTAATAACTGATTTAATAGAAATCCTTCAACAGCCATAGAGATTGATGGAACACATATAACCTCTGGTGTAAGGAGGTGAAACAATTGATGTCATCTGTCATATTCTTTTTTTCTAGTTAAAGAGGCCATTTTGACAGCTACCAGAAGATCTAAAGGCATACAGTATGATGGCTCCCCTATACTGTTTTTGCCTGACCTTTGTAAGCGCACATTCCAATTGATCAAATCTTTTTTTATTAATTATATCAATAAAATGTTTTAAATTGGCATACAAATATATATTTGAAATGCCCCTCCAGCCTGTGTCTTAGAATAAGAGGGAGGTGGAGCCACCACATGTAATATCCCGTCCCCATTGTGTTTAGCTGGTTAGTGAGCATGGAGGAGGCAGGAGGGAAAGGGCTGTAATTTACCACTGTGTATACCCCCACATGTGTGACTCTATAGTCAGATGGGCTGCTCAGATGTGATAGGGAGGAAATGCTCAGCACAGAAACTCACTGAAAACTGAATTGCCACCACAACTGCAAAATCCTTAACTGAATTGGGGACATGAGCAGAAGTGGGAGATAAAGAACAGCAGGATCAACCAGTTTTTTTGCTGCTGAATACAGAAAATGTATCTCATATACACTGATTGACAAAAAACATGGAAGCTGATTGCTTTCTATGTAGAGCTGCACCAAATTTTGCACTTTCCAGTTTTAGTCAAAGTCTAATTGAACAAGCTGAAGTTAAAAGATGATTGGCTACCATGCACAGCTGAACCAGATTTTGCACTCTCCAATTTTGGTAAATCAACCCTATAGTGACTGAGTGAGTATGAACAACATGTAATACAGCATTTATTTATAGTTTTTATGATGTGGGTTCAGTGAAACTTTATTAATTATTTATAGGATAGTGATGTAAACCTGACTTCAGATTTTTCTTTATGAGATTTTTCTGTTTTCCTGTGTCTTCCCCAGTGTTGTTTCCATTTAATACGCGTTGCCTTTTCACCAGGTCATGAATAAGCAAAAATAGGTTTAGTGGTTATCTGAAAGAAGCAGAACTAATCCTTTTATTTGTTGAAAATATGAGGAAATGTGAGACAGAGAGGAGGCTTCTATGCACTGGCAAAGGGTCTTGGCAATGATATTACACAGAGAAAGGAACAGGGTAGCTTTGTATATATTTATTTGAATTTGTTCTCTCATTTTCTTACATGCAAACCTGAAGCACTGTGAAGCAAACAATAACCTTATCAAGAATATTGTGATATTATTGATAGCTCTGCTGCATTCTTTTAATCTTCATTTAGTGAATGACCTGTAGCAAGTTGATATAAAGCTATTAGGTGAAGGCATACTACAACCATAGCAGTCAACAAAGCAGCTTTGGTGCCCCTGGGGCAGGGGCCCATTTATCTCTGAAAATGGAAAGTAAAAACAATCTGTGCTCTTAATTTAAAGATATTTCTGTGGTTGCTGGTTCAAGTGAGACGTGTTGAATCTTCCAAGCATTAACAACACATTGATCCTCCAACTAGCTGACCACAATAGAGCAACTCCTGTCCTTTGGTACATGGCACAAGCTCAGCACAGAAGCCACTTATGGGGAGGAAGCTAGTCTCTTTGTAGGCCTGCCTGAAGATGAAATTACTAATTCAGATTGTCTGTCTACTACTAAAAAGTATTTAAAGGGGTTTTAAAGGTTTGTGCTTTTTCACCTCATTACATCCTATGCATTATGGTGAAAAAACACCTGTTAGTGACCGGCCCCAGCCCCCCGTTTTACTTACCCGAACCCTCGAACTTGTCCCACGGGGACATGTCATCTCTCTGCTCTGTTGATTGGATAGATTCATAGCAGCGCAGCCATTGGCTCCCGCTGCTGTCAATCACATCCAATGATGTGGCTGCCAGGGGAGCTGAGTCCAGCCGAATACTGGACTCGGAAGCACGCCCACAAGGTAACCCCTTGGGAGAGCCGCAGAGGGAACCCAGAAGACCAGGTTCCGGGGCCACTCTGTGCAAAACAAGCTGCACAGTGGAGGGAAGTATGATATGTTTGTTATTTTAAAAAAATTACCTTTAGTGTCACTTTAATTACAGTGGCCAAGATTTTTTTTTTTGGGGGGGTAAGCAGAACACAATAAGGGTAAATATAGACTATCTATCTATCTATCTATCTATCTATCTATCTATCTATCTATCTATCTATCTATCTGTCCATCTATCCTTATTACCAGTGTTTAGGGGTAAAAATTGGGTTGCATTATAGACCTCCTATCTTTGACCATCAAATATTTAGAGGCGTAAAAAGGGGTACATTATAGGCCATCTGCCACTGATAGTATCCCAATAAAAATGTCCCCAATTGGGCCCTGTGATTGAACCTTAACCTCCCTGGCGGTACGATTATTTCGGATTTTAGGTGCTAAAAGCGGTACCATTATTTTGCATGAAAATTTGGCGTTTTATATTGTAGTCCTGTAATTCTTAGGAATAACTCTCTTAAATCTGTCCAAACCAGAGTCTAGCAGACATCCCGGGTATGATAAAGTTTGAAAAATTAAATCATAAATTATAATATAATAAATAATTATAAATAATTGTACCAAATAATAATATAACAATAATAAAAATTATTCAATAATGTAATCAAATCAAAAACACTGAAATTTGCTCAGTTGCAGAATTGTCACTGTCATTACTTTTCAGTATTTGATGACGGATCTCCCCACAAATCGCTGTCGCTCAATTCTGCGAGTGATTCCAATTTATTATCACTGTTTTCTAGTTGGTCTAAAATCATTTTTGATGTACAGTGACAGTTTTGGTTGCTATGGACAATCTCCAGTTTCCAGGCATAAAGAACAGTTTTTATTATATAAAACTGCATGCAGGACACTGGGCAGACCACTAGGGACAACGGGGATGTGAAATATTTACATACAGCAATGTAATCTGTAAGATTACATTATACTGTATGTTTACTGTTTGTTTCACTTTTTGAATTTGGCGCCGAACTCCGTGCCCGTGCGTCGCAACGCTCGCAGGGCACGGAGATCGGCGATGTAATGCATCGAGCGAGACACGGCTCGCTCGTACAGCGGGGAGACAACGCTGGATCCGAGGGAGAAGGTAAGTAAACCTCCTCCTGGATCCAGCGAGGCAGTCCCGAGTCTGACTTGGGGATACCGCTCTTGGTATAAAAAATCCACCCCGAGTCAGACTCGGGAATACCGTCAGGGGGGTTAATAATGAAACCCTGCTACTGGGGCTTACTAAAGAAGTATATTACTCACGTAGCTCAGTGAATCTTGATTAATTTCAATCACCCAGGCATGTGTACAGCAACTTTCCCATCATACCTCACTACTGCCTCCTGGGGAAGTTAACCATTTGAGATCCCACAAGAATGCACCCTATCAATGGACTAGAGTACATTCTCGCAGGATTTTGAGCCCCCTGCTATCACAGGAGGCAGCAATTAGGCATGATGACATCACCCACATCTCTTAGAAACATTAGAAGCAGGGCCAAGGTAAATATTTTTTTTTCTTAATTGCTTTATTTATAAAATGCTAACTTTAGAGGGTGAGGGATTTTAAGTGTAGTGGATCTTCAATTTTTATAGAAGGTCCATTTTAAAGCATTAAGTATTAAGATGTATCAGGCAGATTGCCATTTTTTATACCAGTCTGTGTTCACTGCATATAACAAACCAAGCACAGAGAAGGTATCTTTCTTTAATTTTGTAAATTTCCTGAGCCTGACATTGAATGCTTGTTTTTGATGTTAGGTCACTGTTTACGGTAAACTTGTTCCTGATGCACATCTACAGAATTTTTGTTATTGAGCTTGTTATTCTTAAGATAGCATTTTTGCTTCTCTACTTAAAATTATTGTTTTATTTGAGCTTTTTGTGTTAATTGCATGTACTGCAGGTTTCTATAAATATTAAAGGAGGTTACTATGGAATGGATATTTATTAATTGCGTATACAATGAAATAGCAAACATTAATTATTTTGTGTAATGGAGATGAATATTTAATAGTGATCATTATTAAAGAGGAAGCTGAGTTTTTGCTTCTGCTTGTAAATGAAACTTCATTTTCATAGCTCAATACCCCTTTAACAAAACATTGCAAATTGTGGATTTATATGCCACAGTGGACTGATACTTTTCAATGCTGGTTTGATGTGATCAGGAACTGCCCACATTTTCCTGGATACAGAGGAAAAAATGTGCATCACACAAAGCAAGACTCATCCAAAATGAATATGTCTGAGTTCAGCTAACAATGGTAAATCTACCCTTGTTTGATGTACAAGGCAGGACCTGGTATTTAAAAGGCAGGATTAAAATAATTCCCTTAGTAAATATACCTTTATGCTTTCTTATCTTTTCAATGCTATGAAACAGAAGATCCTTAAAGTGGAAATCCACCGAAAAAAGGCATTACTGTTCATGAAATAAAATTGTAAAAAAATTTGAAGATTTTTTTTTTTTACTCACCTCTTAATGCCTGTTGCTATGTCCCTTGAAATCTTCCTCCTTCCTCTCCACAGCTCCTAACGTCACTTCCCTTGGTGCCTCCACTCGCTACTACTCCTGGGAGATGTGTGTCATCATTTCCCTGGAGTCAGTGGGCAGCGCAGAGGGCTTCATTGCCATCACAACGGGATGGGCACTTCCGACGACGCCGCCCGTGTGATGGCAACCTGAATAGTTGAGGGTGTCCTGCCCCCTGTCGAATAATGCCCACCTGGTACTACGCATGTGCAGCACTTGCGCAGTACGGAGCCAGCAAAAGCCGGCAAACATTGGATTCCACGCAAGTGCTGCACATGTGCAGTACAGGGCAGGCATTATTCGACAGGAGGCATTTCTCGTCAGAACAACAGCACTGCGAAAATGACTAAATGCGAATGCGTGAGATCGGGGAGAGAACAGGCACTGTATCCCAGAACAGGATGCTTGTGGGCTACACATGCCCTCAAGCAAATTGAAAATGGCCAAGAAAGGACTAACAAACTTTATTTAAGAGATAAATCCGGACATCGGGGGACACATTTTACAAAAGACATGAGTGTTCAAATGCTAATTTAAAAGCTTCTGAAAAAAAACATTGATTGTATTCGGAACACCACTTAACATTTTAAAATATGTATGAAATTAATATTTTAAAAATTAGTATGTAATTTACTTTTTTTCTAAGTATATTGACACTTTTTACTGTGATACAGTAATGCAATGATGCAACCAAAGCAATGATTCCCAATCAGGGTCTTTAGAGACGCATATGGCTGCACGCTTCCTTTAATGTTGCTCGTCGCAAACTCTCAGCAGGTAGCAGATTGTCTGAATATTGCTGCATTGCACACTATTTATAGGTATGATGCAAATAAATGGCTGCTAGCTTTTATCGGTTCAATAAAATGTGGCTACAAGGTTTGCTCAGAGATTTTTTTCTGACTAATTTTGGATCAGCACTATAGCCAAGCATGGCTATCTAACTAGGATTTGTAACTTCTGATCTGTTGCATGTATTTTTCCCATTTCATTTAATTCTACATCCTTTTATATGTCTTACCATCTCACAGAATGTAAATATTTCAAAAATACATGGGCAGAATTGGGAAAAATATTTTGTATGTGTATATAACACATCTATATTGGAGGAAGGTAGATGGGGGGGGGGGGGGTTATATATTTTTATACTTTTAATTGAAGATAAAAAAAAAATGCAGCTAGCTAGCATGTCCTAAACAAAAAGGGGTGACTGTGCTGTATTTTTGTAATATTTGTGTATATATTCGTTTTTTACTTAAGGCTTTAGCCAGCTTTTAAATCACTCAATTTACCCTTAATTTCTGCAGGTACATGAGTGCTTTTAATTTGTGCAGATGTGCCCATTTCAGGGTTATCTGCCATGCATCATTTGCCAGAGAGTGGAGTGGGATTCAAGATACTGACTGTGCTGCTTACTTACCAATTAACCATAAGCTGTTCCATTCGGACACCTGGCATCCCATCCATCTGTCACCGAGTTCCTTCACCCCCCCCCCCTTCCCCTTTGTCTTTATAGCTAATGCAGACATGACAAGTCAATTTCACCTTGATGGCAGCCCACATAATAATACAGTAGCCAAACTGAAGACCTTGTCTTATTAACCATTTTTTTACCTAACGGAATAAAAATGTTACCGCTAACAAGCAGCTTAATATATTTTTATACCATCTACTTTTTGTACAGTGAAGAAATGTTGGTGTTTTTTTTTTCCTAAGAGATTGGTAATCTCCAGCTGTGTGTGGCACGGTGCCAGCAGTCTGCAGAAGTGCAGGTGAAGCGCTAATGGCCTCCTAATTCATGATCTTATTCCTGTGCCACAAATGTATTATCTGCATAAAAGCACCATATTTTTTTTTGCTGCTTGTGATGTGTCATGACTCTTTCCTTCCCCTTATTGTCAGTGAAAGGTTGTTGAGGACAATAGGTGACCCATTGCATAGTGTGTGTCAGCAATTTAACAATCAAATGCTAAGTATGACACTATAAGCATGCCTCTAGGCTTGTGTTGTTATCAGGAATTGCATACAGTGAGCGCGCTTTATTGTTTCATTTTTTATTTCAGATCTAATTTGTTTCAAAAGAGTTTAATGTTTTGGCCGATCATATGTTCTAATACACTTACGGGAGCCATCTAATCTGTAAAAGGATTCTGTCCAATCATTTTGTGATTCAAACTCCTCTGCAAAACATTACAGCCAGGAGGGTGACACCACTTTCTCTGTTAAGTACTCTAAGTAGACAGTGAAGAAACAGTAAAACATTGATGAATCGATTCTGCCATCTTCTCCTGACGGTGTGTTCCCTGTTACATACCACCCAACTTTAGCCATCTCTCACCATACAGCTATCAGAAAGGCCCATATGTTATGTTTGTGTCACCTGGCTACCATTGAAATATAGAATAAAATAGAGAATGTATTTTATTTTCTATTTTTGAGTCTTTGAGGATCTAATTTGTGTTCTTCATACTTCCACTGATACTTTTAGATTTCCCTACTGCCTCCTGATAGCAGTAGATTCAAGATATATAATGGGAATTTTAAGCTGATGCTATTTGTTTCTTCCCTAAACATGGTTAACAGCTGTGATGAAAACAACCATTCAGAACACAGTGTTGCATCCTGTTCCCATAATAGCAGAATTAAACTGTGTTGCTGGAGCAGTTTTCAAAGTGTTACGTATGGTGCAAGTGGCCATCTACTCCTATCAGTTCTAGAGTTACATTATGCTTGCTAGGTAAAAAATACTTACTTTCCTTCTTGTTGAAGAATGTTGAAGAATAAATATAAATTAGGTAATTATACATTAAGGTTGAATTACTAAAACTGAAGTGCAGTTCTTTATAGAAACCAATCAGTTTCCACAAAACTTTGCACAAAACTTTGCACAAAATGACACAAATGATACCTGTATGTCATTACTTTGACACTAAATATCGGGGTTATGGCAGCAGCTAGCTGCCTATCCCTGTTATTTTCGAGAATGCTGTGCATTCCTCTTTAGGATAAAAGTGGTCTCCGCGGCAGATTCACCGCAAGATCACTTTTATCGGTGGCGGGAGAGGTGCCAATCCCCCTCCCGCTGGTCGCCTCCGCCGCTTACCGGACCCGCCAATCACATCCTCACCTGTGGATGTCTGGCTGCTGACTGAGGGAAGATGGCCCCTGCTTGGCTCCATGGCATGGAAGGCATGGAAGGGCGGAAGCTACGTCATACGTCACTTCCAACCATAGCTCTTAAAGAACACTTTTCCTGCCACTTCTTGTATCCCCCTCTCTGTACTGACCACGATAACCAGGGCTGCTGAGCCCTGACCACCGTGGTCAGTTTGCGTCCCTCCATCATCCGCAGCCTTGCTCTCCCCCCTCACCCCCTCCTTCCTGTCTGTCAGCTCAGTGTCTGTGTCTTTGTCTCCACTCCCCCCGTCCCTGACACTATTAGCACAAATAAAAGTTTTTAAAATGTCACTGCCAGCCCCTCTAATAATGTCAGGCATAGCATGCCATATAAGTATTTAATAAAAACGAGCATTGTTTTAGCGCAATCTTCAGGCAGGTCACGTGACTCTAAACCAATTCCCGGGGTTGCTGCAGGAGGGGCTGAGTGGCCATGTGATCTGACATCAGAGGGAGATCTCGGACCCTCCTGCAGAAGCCATATATCGGATGTATACAGCAGCCTCTAGTCATGTGACTGGCCTGAAGATCATCCTAAATAGGTATTTATAAGTCTTTTATAAAAACAAGCATTGTAGAGTGTTTTATGCCAGACTCTAATAGAGGAGCTGGCAGTGATTTTCAAATGTGGGTTAATGAACCCTTCAAATCTTCCAACACCTGGCTACTTTTTCAGCATCCTATGGATATGTGGAGTGGGCTGAGAGGATACACTGCTATAGCCATACATCACACTAAGTATACAAACAAAAACTACATTTTTTTTTTTAACTTATAGGCCCCTTTCACATGGGTGCAAACAGAAAAGGGAAATGAGAGGGGGTGCCAAGCAGACCATATTGTAGTAACCAGGTTTAGGGAAATTTTAAAACAAGTTTAGTTGGACTCACAACCGTAAATTAGTGAAAGCATGTCTGTGCAGTCAGTGTCAGCTTCAATGGTCAGTGGAGATGGGATGGCCAGATCAGAGCAGCCTCATCCAGTCTCAAAACTGAGGAATGAGGCATGTATAGCCTCCAAAACGCATTTCCTGACAGCCCTAATATTCTGACAGGTGTCTCATTGGTGGCTCCTGCGATGTCACAACAGTTCCAGAAGAGGAGTGGATAAGGCTGCTACGATCTGACCATTCCATCTCCACCAATCCTTGAGGCTTACACTGACTATAGAGATGCGGTTTTACTTATTTACACTTGCGAGTGCAAATAAACTTGTTTTCAATTTTCCTAATAAACATGGTTACTACATTATGCTCAGCTTGGAGCCCCCTTCTCTCTTCCCTTTTCTATTGCAGCCACTGGGTTCCCAGCCTGATGGAGGAAGCAGCCTCGCACAGCCAATAGATAGTCACTTATTAATTAGTAGTTGCCCACAGTCTCTGGATAATAGCTTCTGAGAATTTGTCATGTCAATTTAATATGCTTTACTGTTTGGTCATGCAACCTGCACTGTATTGATATTGTGTTTGCAGTTAATAGATATAATATAACCATAGAGGAGTTTAATTTGTTTCCAAGTAATGTTTCAATAGATCCCTTCTATGCTACATTCACTTTCCCTGTTGGAAGTGTGCCAGATACAATTTTTCTTTGTTTCCCTTTCACGTGGGCACTGTCAGGTGGAAAAAACAGGTTGCTGAGGCATGGCCATTGGACAGCCCCATACACAATGGCTCAGCCATAAAGTTGTGCGTTGTGTCACAGCAAAAAAACAGGTCCTGTTCAGCAGACGATACCACTGCCCACTTCATCCCATAGAGGCAGATGAAACTGTGCCAAAACGTCACCCACAGGACACAATTGTGGCACAGTGAAGAGGGATTTCAGTGTGAAATTCCTCTTCACACAGACATGCAGAAGGTGGCATATTGCCGGCTAACTGTGGGCAAGCCACTGCTGACAATAAATCCATTGCAGATTGCAAATCAGAAGTTAGGTCCTTGTGAAAGTGGCCTGATTATCCTTTAAAATTTGCTACTATACCTGAGTTGATAATAGCTCATTGGAATGCACTGAACACTAACTAAACAATGTGCTCAACATATGTATTTACAATGCAGATTAAATATATTTAAAGTGATCATAAGAAGAATGCACTAACATAACACAAATACCACATTAACAGGACTATACAGTATATACAAACCCTGTAATGCAAGTCACAAAGTTTCAGAAGAGTAATATGAAAAAAGTAGCAGAGTAGTAGTAGTAGAGTTTGTGTTGGTGGGCATTCTAGTCAAACACCACATTTTCCATTCAACTGTATGTAGCTAAGTATGAATAAAAAATACAGCTTTTGACAGCTTATGACTTATTGCCACCTGCAGCGGCAATAGGTCACATGCACCCTAAGGCCTGGTTCACACATATGCAGGTTGCAGTTTGCATATTCCAGGTGCATTTTGCATTTTTCAATACACGTTTTTGATCCATTGAAGTCTTTGAATCCAAAAGGCAGAAAAAAAGTCCCTAGCCCTTTCCATAAAATGCATAGGTGTGAACGTGACCCATAGGAAGCCATGTTGAATGGACTGTAGTCTGTTTCTGCAAAATTGAAAATGCACAAAAAAATGCATAGGTGTAAATCAGGCCTAACAAAACATGCAAAGAAACGCAATGCAAAGCAGATCAAACACAGCCTCTGAACTATCATGTGCACAGTCTAATTAAAGTCAATGAGATCCAGCTGACTCACATTTTAGTTACATAGTTAGTGTAGAAGATTGAAAAAAGACACAGGTCCATGTAGTTCAACCAATAAAAAGTGGGGGAACAAAAATCATACAATCCTATATATACAATCAGATACCAACGGTTGACCCAGAGGAAGGCAAAAAAAAACCTGTTTAAGGTGTTCTAAACGCATCTCAAGCACAGAAAAAAAAATCGCCCAACTTCAGGAACCCTTAAAGCAGTAGTAAACTTTCCTGGAATAAAAAATAAAAATAAATCTCCCTGCAAGGTAATATCATAATGTGCTAGCAATTATAAGAGACTTACCTTGAAATTAAGCCCTTCAGCAGGGCACCCGCTTCCATCTTTACCTGGTCTTCCTTCTGAGTTTGCGGACTACAACCGATTGAATTTGAATGGCCGAGCCACAATGACATCACTCCCACATATGCACATGGGAGTCACAGCCGTTGCACAGAGCTCTGAAGGGATGGCATAAGTATGCTGTCGCTTCAGAGCCCATGCGCCGGTGTCATCACCCTCTGCTGCTCGGTAGAATATCTCCTAAACGGTGCATGTTTAGGAGAATTTCCTTTTACCTACAGGTAAGCGTTATTATAAGCTTACCCGTAGATAAGAATAACAGAAAATAGTTTACTACTGCTTTAAGTGCTGAAATTTGGATGAGAATACTGCTGTAAAAATAAATTGTTCAAAACTACTATACAGACTGGAGAAATCCCGACCTGCATACTTGCTTCTGGTCAGTGACTAACTAATCAATTAAGGAAAGAATAATAATAGCAATACCTTATAAACAAGCTAGCAGTAGTAATTATTAATGTATTTTTATATTGACATGCTGCATTTAAACTTTTTGCTGTTCTGGTATCAATGATGCAACCATTATAAAATAAATCCTTATATCGCTCATATATCTAGTACAATGGATCACTCTACTCTCTAGACCTGTTATTCACATTGTTTGCTCGAACGTCTGTGTTTAAACTCCACTCACTTCCCATATGTCAGCTGCAGCTTTGCTGGTGCCATAAAAAGACGACTAGTGATATGGGTTAATCCTACATAACACTGACGGGATGTGATGAAACGTGAATTACTCACTCAGTACAATCCTTCTTCCCACTCTCTTGCTTTTTCAGCAATTTTTAATCCATTCACAATGACTGCTAATTCAGGGACCTGTGGTCACATCACTAGGCAAGGGGCTAAATGGAGTCATCTGAGGTTGAATTCCAGTCATATCCAGCTGCAACTGTAATGTCTAAAATGAGAACAAAGGCAAATTTATCGGGATATATTTAAGAGTCTATTTATTAATGTTTTTATCCAATTGAAGCTCATGTGAAAAATGTGTAAATTTTGGATGAATGCTCTGTGAATTTTTGGTCAAAAGAATGATAAATAGACAAATAAAAGAAAGTTTTTTTTAAGGTTTATTAAAATATTAAGCCTGTGCTGAGAGTATATGGCTTGCTACTTGGAATAAGTATGCAGATCAGCAGTTCTGATTTCACTATGAATTATCTAGAGGTAAAGGTCATCAATGGCAAGCTCCACATTTCTCTACTTCCACTTCCTCCATATCCTGACCCTGTCCTCTCACATAATTATATATATATATATATATATATATATATAATTATATTATTATTATACAGGATTTATATAGCGCCAACAGTTTGTGCAGTACTTTACAACATGAGTGCAGACCATACAGTTATAAGCTCTAATGAGTAGGACCCTCTGACTCCCCCTGTATTGAACTGTATTGTAACTATACTGTCTGCCCTCATGTTGTAAAGCGCTGTGCAAACTGTTGGCGCTATATAAATCCTGTATAATAATAATAATATATATATTAACTTTCGCAGGGACCCCATCTGACACTTCCTGACTTCTCACCTCATTGAAAATTATGTATACATACAGACAGGGCAGTGAAATCAGGCTCGCTACCTCTTCCAATCAGAGGGCACTTTGCAATTATTCCAAAAATGCAAAGCATTCTCAATGGTGCCCATGCCAAGTGGCTGTCCTCCTGTGCACAGAATCCAGCAGACCAGCTGCTCAGCACAGGACCCGGAACTAAGTGGCAATCACTGGAGTAGCGGTGTCTACTCCTGTGAATTCCAGCTTCTAGGGGCATCAGTCAGGTATGATATATGCATAGTTACATTGGACCAATAGCATTATATATTATATATATATATATATATATATATATATATATATATATATAATATTATATATAGCATATAGCTATATATAAAATATCCATACCCGGGATTCATCTTTAAGTTAAGTATGAGCATGTGTACACATTTATGCTTGGAGTTACAGTGCATAGCTAATGCACCTGATCTCTATCCACGTATCCTAATAGTAACTCCATGTCTCTCATGCAATGATGCATATCTACATAACATACAGCACATAATGACCTCTTCATACTTTGGGGGGTATTTACGAAAGGCAAATCCACTTTGCACTGCAAGTGCACTTGGAAGTGAAGTTGCTCTAAATCTAAGGGCTAGATCTGAAATGATGGGAAGCTCTGCTAATTTTATCATTCAATCATGCGCAAGCTAAAATGCTGTTTTTTATTTTCCCCTCGGATCTACAGTGACTTTGCACTGCAAGTGCACTTGGAAGTAAAGTGGATTTTCCTTTAGTAAATAATCCCCTTTGTGTGTTTAAAATGCCCTAATATAAAACTGGCATAAGAGGAATACTGGCTGTATTGGTCTTCTTCTAAAATTGCTAGTTTTTTTTTTTTTTGCTTCAATTCTTTAAGTCCCTAATCTGGAACAAGTTTGTAGCCAATGAAGTCAAAAGTCCTCATCTGTATAATTGTTGAAGATCAGTGGCTCAGAAACATTTTGGAGACATTCAAACAGCATTACAGACATACAGTTAGCATTTCAAGGAGAGGTCAGCTATGTTAGCCTTCATTTTTCTCTTCTTACAGGTTTCCGTCAACATGTAAGAAAAGTACATTCAGAGATCATTGGAGGCGACTCACAATGCAGCCACAACATAGGGAATTCAGGCAGATGGTGACAGCATTATTTATACATTAGCATGCATGCCACTTAACATGGCGTTTTACAATGCTAAGGTTCAGTACAGGCAATTCTATTATATCTGATTAAAAAAAAGAGTAAAGAAATAAGTACAAGGATTGCAGTGTCTGCAAATGGACTAGGCTTTAGGAGAACAGGTTGTGTGCATGCTAAATAAGCCACCAGGGACTCTGGAGATCTCCACTTTTGTACTTATGAGTGTATCCGAGAACAGG
The DNA here is from genome assembly GCF_037356315.1 of Lithobates pipiens. Classification (NCBI taxonomy): domain Eukaryota; kingdom Metazoa; phylum Chordata; class Amphibia; order Anura; family Ranidae; genus Lithobates; species Lithobates pipiens. The sequence continues at coordinate 156,422,538 of NW_027507784.1, forward strand.
GATCTTGTAGGTATATAACAGGCTGACAGTAAAAATTCTTATAGCAGTATAAATGTAGTTGTGGACTTTCTTTATACGGATACATATTATATACATATACAGGTGTATTGCCGATTGTAACTTTTACAGGAAGAATGTCAGTGGTTATTTGATTTGTACATGGAAAGTTCCATGTTTTATATGTACAGTAGGTATTTTTTGGTTGGTCTTTATAAAAGTCAGCAAATTCAACAACAAAAATTTGCCAAGTATCGGTTCAAATATAAAATATTGTTTTAATAAGTAGACGTAGTAATAGTACTAGTAATATTTAGCTAGTGGTATAGGAAAAATAATTTATTTCTCCTTGATTCTTGATTTTTGTTTGCATTTTTCTCCTAGATTAAAGAACACAAGTATGTTATCAGTGAACAAAGAAGTATGTCATACTAAAATCTCCCAACATGGGATTAGATGCCCTGTTAATATTACACACTCGCCTTGTGAAGTCTTCTAGTGCTGCTTGATGTTTGCTGGTTAATATTCTCTTTAATGGTATACCTTTGTTAGGAACCTTTCATGTACTGTTTTCACATATATAAAGGCACAATCATTTTTCCACAATTTGAAGCTGTGAGCTGGCAATTTGCAGGTTGTAGCAGCTGAACATGAACATTTCTATTTGTTATCAGCCTTTCTATGTGTTATCAGTCCTTTCTTCCCCTCCAGTGGTTTTGCAAACTGGTTTTGTTAGTACCCAAAAACATGAAGTTTTTGTATTTGTTATTTTTTTTTAATTTGTAAGAAATTAGGGAGTAGTTTTTCGAAACACAGGCGCTTATAATTAAACAAAAGGCAAAACGTGTGTGCCAGACCTTGATGCAGGACAGGACGCTGGATGATATGGCAAAACAACACCTAGCAATAGCAGCAACTTTCTTCATCATTGAAAGGAATGAATTTGTGAGTTTTAGCTTGAAGGTGGATATCTAAAATTAGAAAGAATAGCACTGTGAATCTTGTTCCACTGATTAAAATTAAATATATATAGAGAATCTGTTGCTACTGAGAGTACTGAAGTACTAAAAAAAAAGTCTGGTGATGAAGAGGGGTACAGTTTGCTCCAGAGAACATGGTCTAACCCAAGTCAGTTTCAGTTATGATCGTGGTGGCACGTGATAGAAGAGGTAGCTGCCCTCATTGGAGGGGGGTGGAGGGTTCTCTCACAAATGGCCAAAAGCCTTGAGGAAGCCTGAGAATTTTGGCTCTATAGAAAGGTCCTCTGGAGCAGCAGCTTTTTGCAAGTAAGTTCAACTTTGTGGATATGCATATAAGATCTATTTCTCTGTAGAAAGCTTGTGGTGTGCATTTAGAGCTGAAAGGTTAGGATTTGTAATGCTTGTTTTCTATCTGCTCTACTTTATGAATGCTGCTATTGCCTTTTATGATGTTCTGATGCTGGAAGCACAATAAAACCAGTTGCTGCCAGTCTAAAACCTGGCTGTGTGGACTCTTGCTACCTGAACGAAAACTCTTTGTTTACGGATGTGTACCCAAAGGGACAGCAAGTCTGCTGTCATTACATTGCGAATGATATAATCCTCAAATGTAATACATCGGGCATTTATCTCTTCAGTATAAACCAAAGAATCATGCAGCTGTTGTAAACCCATGTTAATAAGCAGGAAGCCGCTCCTCTTCCTACATGCACGTGTGTATCCGCACTGAGTTTATTGTAGCTTCACTGGCTATCCCTATAAGTTCATTCCCACGGAAGTGAAATGAGAAATTAGCATTTATTCTGAACAATGAAAGATGTTTGTTATACAATAAAATTAACAGATGTTTTTCTCCATTCGTCTGCATATGTTGATATATTTTGTATACAATAATCTTTAACTGCCCTTTAATTTTTAGTTATCTTTTTCCTCTTCCTCGCAATCTTATAATGATTCTAACATTGTTTCTGTATTTTTATACAGTACATTTTATTGCAGACTTGGTATGCGGTAAATAACTTAAATAAACCTCAACTACCTCAACATTTACAATTCTTTAAGTCGGTCATAGACGGTTCAAATCAAACCATGTACAGTATCTCACAAAAGTGAGTACACCCCTCATATTTTTGCAAATATTTTATAATATCTTTTCATGTGACAACACTGAAGAAGTTAACATTTTCTACAAAGTAAAGTAGTGAGTGTACACCTTGTATAACAGTGTCAATTTTCTGTCCCCTCAAAATAACTCAACACACAGCCATTAATGTCTAAACCGCTGGCAACCAAAGTGAGTACACCCCTAAGTGAAAATGTCCAAATTGGGCCCAAAGTGTCAATATTTTGTGTGGCCACCATTATTTACCATCACTGTCTTAACCCTCTTGGGCATGGAATTCAGCAGAGCTTCACAGGTTGCCACTGGAGTCCTTTCCTCCATAAAGACATCACAGAGCTGGTGAATGTTAGAGACCTTGCGCTCCTCCACCTTCCATTTGAGGATGCCCCACAGATGCTCAATAGGGTTTAGGTCTGGAGACATGCTTGGCCAGTCCATCACCTTTACCCTCAGCTTCTTTAGCAAGGCAGTGGTCATCTTGTATTTGGGGTTGTTATCATGTTGGCATACTGCCCTGCAGCGAAGGGAGGGGATCATGCTCTGCTTCAGTATGTCACAGTACATGTTGGCATTCATGGTTCCTTCAATGAACTGTAGCTCCCAGTGTTGACAGCACTCATGCAGCCCCAGACTATGACACTCCCACCACCATGCTTGACGGTAGGCAAGACACACTTGTCTTTGTACTCCTCACCTGGTTGCCACCACACATGCTTGACACCATCTGAACCAAATAAGTTTATCTTGGTCTCATCAGAACATAGGACATGGTTCCAATAATCCATGTCCTTAGTCTGCTTGTCTTCAGCAAACTGCAGGCTTTCTTGTGCATCCTGTGCTGTTAAACCACTGTATGGTCTTGGCCACTGTGTTGTAGCTCAGTTTCAAGGTCTTGGCAATCTTCTTATAGCCTAGACCATCTTTATGTAGAGCAACAATTCTTTTTTTTCAGATCCTCAGAGAGTTCTTTGCCATGAGGTGCAATGTTGAACTTCCAGTGACCAGTATGAGAGGGTGAGAGTGATAATACCAAATGTAACACACCTGCTCCCCATTCACACTTGAGATCTTGTAACACTAAAGAGTCACATGACACTAGAAAGGGGAAAATGGCTAACTGGGCCCAATTTGGACATTTTCACATAGGGGTGCACTCACTTTTGTTGTCAGCGGTTTAGACATTAATGGCTGTGAGTTGAGATATTTTACACTGTTATACAAACTGGACACTTAGTGTTTCTTCAGTGTTGTCACATGAAGAAAATGTGAGGGGTGTACTCACTTTTGTGAGATTCTGTATGAGCAGGCTAAATGTACCCACGTTGATCGATTGATCAGCCTGACGGATTTTACATACATTTATTGCTATCAGCCGCTAGCAATAATCACTGTGTTCTCCCAGCAGGGACGGCTTCCCCCACCCACGCTGGTAGAACACAATGGCTCTGTGGGAGGGATTATCCTGTCAACTCTGCCTGTGTTGATAGGGGAATCAAGCGATTTTCTTCCCTACAGCCTTTGGTTGCAGGAAAGAAATGTGCTCCGTTTATGGCCAGCCTTAGTCATACCTAAGGCCAGTTTAAGACACACCCATATAGGACAAAGTGACAGTACCTTTGTAACACCACCCCCCACCTAGTTATACTCACCTTCCTTCACCTTCTGTCTTGCTCCTGCCTTCATCACAGCCAGCAACAATAGCCGGTTCTTCCAGATATGGGGGGTCTTGTGACATCTTCCTCTGTAACAATACCTGGGTCTAGCAGCCAGTCACTTGGCTCAAGCACTGTCATATGACCAAGAGATGATGTCACCATTTGTTAGCTTTCGACATCAGCCTGCACTCAGGATTGTTGGTTGGAAGTAAGAGCAACAAGTGAGCAATTGTAAGATAAGGATCATGGTTTGTTGGGGGGGGGGGGGGTGTCATACATGCTACATTTTTATGCAATACATAATAAAGCACCTATATGGTGTAAACAAGGTATATAGGAAATATTTTTTCCCAATGTCATTACATTGAGCTTGCATTGACCTGATGTGAACAGGCCCTCTATTCCGCAAGAAGAAAACTGCAGCAATAGAATTTTATTTCTCACTCCCGTTGTTTAGAATGCAGACTAGACACGCTTAAATAATAACACAATAACAGAAGGGCTTGGAAGTGTTTTATATTTCTGAAGTAATCCGGTAATGCCTTAATTACTATATTCAAAGACCCTTCCTTTCATGTCTTTATATTCTGAATGATTGTTTAAATATGTGAAAACATCTGATCTCGGTGTCCTCCTGAAGTTGTGACTTTTCCCAGCTTTAAAACAAACTCAAAAGCACACGGTAATAACGACAATTATTTGTGCTTCACGCTTAGACATATATTGTTCTATGTGAAGACTTTACATGTCTTATTTGCATTTTCATGGAAACAAAAATAGTTAGGTGCTAAATTAGGCAGGATAGCACACCAATACCCCTCACGCAAATATTTTATTACTTTATTCTGTGTTCCACCCTTGTTTCTTTTCTTGTCTTTTAGGAACTCACCATTTCCCCTTTATTATTCACCCTGGGGAATACTGACATATTAGTCAGTGGGGTTCATACAGTGCCTTGCAGAAGTATTCACCCCCTTGGCTTTTTACCTATTTTGTTACATTGTAGCCTTTAATTCAATGTTTTTTTTAATCTGAATTATATGTAATGGATCAGAACACAATAGTCTAAGTTGGTGAAGTAAAATCAGAAAAATATATATTTATAATTGGCATGTGCATATGTATTCGCCCCTTTGTTATGAAGCCCATAAAAAGCTCTTGTGCAACCAATTACCTTCAGAAGTCACATAATTTGTGAAATGATGTCCACCTGTGTGCAATATAAGTGTCACATGATCTGTCATTACATATACACACCTTTTTGAAAGGCCCCAGAGGCTGCAACACCTAAGCAAGAGGCACCACTAACCAAACACTGCCAAGGAGGGCATTAATCAGAGAAGCACCACAGAGACCAAAGGTAACCCTAGAGGAGCCGCAGAGTTCCACAGCAGAGACTGGAGTATCTGTACATAGGATGACAATAAGCCGTACCCTCCATAGAGTTGGGCTTTATGGCAAAGTGGCCAGAAGAAAGACATTATTTTCAGAAAAAAACAAAATGGCATGTTTTGAGTTTGCAAAAAGGCACGTGGCAGACTCCCAAAATGTATGGAGGATGGTGCTCTGGTCTGATGAAACTAAAATTGAACTTTTTGGCCATCAAAGAAAATGCTATGTCTGCCGCAAACCCAACACATCACATCACCTAAAGAACACCATCCCCACACTGAAACATGGTGGTGGCAGCATCGTGCTAAGGGGATGTTTTTCAGCAGTTGAGACTGGGAAACTGGTCAGAGTTGTGGGAAAGATGGATGATGCTAAATACAGGGATATTCTTGAGCAAAACCTGTACCACTCTGTGATTTGAGGCTAGGATGGAGGTTCACCTTCCAGCAGGACAATGGCCCCAAACACACTGCTAAAGCAACACTTGAGTGGTTTAAGGGGAAACATGTAAATGTGTTGAAATGGCCTAGTCACAGCCCAGACCTCAGTCCAATAGAAAATCTGTGGTCAAACTTAAAGATTGTTATTCACAAGCACAAACCATCCAACTTGAAGGAGCTGGAGCAGTTTTGCGAGGAGAAATTAGCAAAAACCCCAGTGGTAAGATGTGGCAAGCTCATGGAGACTTATCAAAGCGTCTTGGAGCTGTGAGAGCTGCAAAAGGTGGCTCTACAAAGTATTGACTTTAGGGGGGATGAATAGTTATGCACATTGACTTTTTCTGTTATTTTGTCCTATTTGTTGTCTGCTTCACAATAAAAAAAAATCTTTAAAGTTGTGGGCATGTTCTGTAAATTAAATGATGCAAATCCTCATACAATCCATAAATATTTTTGCAAGGCACTGTATCTCAATTACGCCTCTTTTTCTTAGTTGTCTCTCTTTTTAACCATGGCTTTCAAATCCCCTGACCCCTGCATCGGATGCATGGGCAATGCCAGTCATCTATGGAAGTCAGTGCAGTGAGGACCAGGGGGTGGGGAGGGTGTACCGTGTTAGTTCATCTTTCCATTTGTTTGTAAAAGGTGAACTTACATTTTAACTATTAAATGTGCCATACTGCACTAGAAAATGTTACCCAACCTGTAATTTGTTATTTTGAAAAGCCAGTATAAAGAAAAAGTAATAGTAAAAAAAGTACAGCGATTAAGTTAACCAATCATGTTTTAACCTGGTCTGCATAACTAGAGGTATGGCAGGAATTTGTCTACATATTCTGTACTGAAACGTGTACCCCCTCATCTCTGAACGTTAGGTGGCATGGGAGCTTGCAGTCCAATGTCATCATCATATTGGAATTCCTGGTCTCTACAATCACTGGTGGTGATATAGCCAGGGCCTCACACGTGCATACTGGAAAGGCTACCTCACCCATTGCCTTCCTGGCAAAGACTTTTTTTACTAGTGTTACATGGTCAAGGGGCAGGTTAGAACTCCAGTAAGTAAGGACATCTTGAATCCTCTGCTCTTTCTTATAATGGCTGCAGTGAGAAGAGTACTGGAGAGAAGAAAAGTAAGAAACGTATAAAGAAAAGCCTGCAAGGAAGCGTAAATACATTGTGTTGTTTTGTCTTTTCACAACCTTTTGCATGACGGCAAAAAACAAAACCAAAAATCATTTGCAGTACATATCTGTACAGAAAATTAGCCTTTGCTTTGTCAGAAATGCACTCAGCTCCTGAGCCCTGTTGTGGGCTGACAACACAGCATTTTTGTGAACTGAATGCTGTCAGCCCACTCAACCACTCTCCCTTTCAGATCTCCTGTCCAAGATAAAAAATTGATGGCTCTTTGGGATTACACAAGAAGAGTGGTTAGGACACAGGACAGCCCAAAATTTCTGTCAAGATAAGCAGGGTTTTTTTTTTGCACTTATGGAACAGATATAACAAAACACTTCCAATGGTATTGACGAAAAGAGAGCAAATTAAAAAAGTTAATTCAGAAATAATTAAACCTTTGTTGACTCTGGATACCCAATCATGTGCAAGTGTAATTTAAAACAAATCAATACATTTTGCCTGTAAATGATTGGATGATTCAAGTGTTTACAATACCACCACATTCACTAAGATAGGTAAACATTCACTTATGTAAACAGTTACTATTGTTTTAGTAAAAGAACCCCATTGTGAATGACACAAACCAACATGACTACAATGGAGTCAACATTGCAAACCAATCAGGTATGAGACAGATTACAATAAGGTGTCATAAGTCATTTTTATGGGGCAGAATGACATCTTGAACCGTTACTTGGTGCAGAACGTCCTGTATGGCTATTAACTTCAAGACTTTCTCAGTCTCTTGTAGGAGTGGGTTGAGAGGTCACATACATCTAGATAAGGGTACACACAGTCAATTAGGAGGGCTTGCTACCAATGCGTGGGACCAGATAACAGGAGAGAAACCCAGGTTGGTGTGCTGGGAGAAGGTTCCAAATGGGGTGTCTGTTTTCGGATATGAAAAAGAGGCAAGGCAGCAAGGGGGAAGGATGGGTTTGAAAAATGGTGCATATGGTGCTCCAGGCGTGAGAGGCCAATGGACCCCAATCCTCAGAATGAGTCAGAGGACACATTATCAGACCTGAGGAGGAGTAAGGAGAGTAGTGAAAGGCCAAGTTCCGTGATGTTCAGCAAACCCCATTATCTTAATATATAGTGCCTTGTTTTTAGTACTCTAAATTAAATTATGGTGTATTCAAAGTTGTATTTACTCAAATGGCACTGGTGGGCAGCAGGGTTAAAGGGACAGTACCACAAATCAAAATATACAAATTGTGATAACTTTTTTCTTATTTTGTTTCTCTCTCCTGGTCGTTTCTAGTCCGTTTTCTAAAGAAAGAAAGGGAAAGGGGGTATATGGGACCATATCTCACCATTATCTGGCTTGGTGATCATTACAGTTGAAAAATACTTCTGCATATCAAGTAAACAGAAAGCTGTCTCCAAAATTGCATTCTATGTTATTTGTTTTTCTAAAATAATCATGACACAAGGGGCAATGGATAACAAAAGGTCATCATCATTTTGATGATTCTAGAGCAGTATAATGTCTTAATATAGCTCTGAATATGTGGTTCAGAGCTATATTAAGATGTACGGAAAACTGCTATCTCAGTTTGGTGAAAAGAACTGAACAATACTGTACGTCAATTTTAATTAGCTCATGAATTGAAAAGTATAGTTCAGTAAATACAAAGTTGGTGCACAAAGCATTTTGCGTACATAAGAAGCATTGGGATTGATTCACTAATGGAGTACAAAATGTTCACAGCAAAGTGAATGTTCACCAAACTTATTTTTAAGCTGTGTTCCTTTCAATCAACCAATAGTGCTAGAAAAAAATCTTGTTTTTAAATTGTTTCCAGACCCAAGAAAAACAATTTTATAGAATAAAGATTACCAGTTCTTTAAATTTAGTGGTTAAATTATTTTTTTAGGCTTTTCACCTCTATTTTCACCTGGTGACCCTGCCAGTAACACAATTCCTAGGGTGACAACACTTACTCACTCTACTGTATCTATGGAGCAATAGGGTTTTCTCCATAGAACAGGAGGTATTTTAATATTTAAGGTACTTATATAGCGCTGTCAATTTACGCAGCGGTTTAGGGTAGGTGTTTGTAATTCTGTCCCACTTCCTGATAACTATGTTTGAGATAAGATAGGACAGCACTGGGTTATTGGCAGAATCAACAGATATATTTTTTGCATTTATTGAACAGATAAAACAAAATGCTTTTAAAGGTATTTTTTACAAAGCCAAAAGGGAACAAATAAGAGAAGTGCATTGTTAGGTCTTACATCTACTTCAATTTTACTCACATGATTGAGTGTTAAAAGGGAACACAGGTTAACCTTATTTATACTTTAGAATGTGAACACAGCTTTACTTAGAGGGCAGCCACAATTGCTTTAGTAAATTAAGTCCAACATGTTTGTAAATCTCTTCTGTGAACCCAGCAGATGTGCACGGACAGATGTGATACAAGCTAAAGGTTACTAAAAGTATGCAAGAGTGGATTTGTGTAAGACCATATGGACAGCGGGGGCGCTATTCTATCATAAGCTAGTTTCTGTATTATATTATGTGAGCAAAAGCATTATCTGATTTACTTGTTTATTAAAGTGTATAGTTGTGTAACTATAAAGGATATAGCTGCAGAAAGAGCTGTTACTCTTCCCTCATGTATTATCGAAAATAATGTACAAAGCCCCTACTGAAAGGTGTATTTAAAAAGCATAAAACATTGCTTTTAAATACATCATCAAAGTAATTTGCTAAATAGCCTTTCAATCAACCTTAAGCAAGAAATAAATGTTTTAATTTGCATCTGTTCTAGCACAAGCAGATTCCGCTATGTTACGTTTGATTTGCGAAGCTGCAGTAACTAGATTTTCTATCATTACCCGCATGTTTTTTTGCTGTGCTACTCATGGCTCTTCTAGGCAAAATGTGTGTAATATATACGATTTGTCGCTTTCATCTGTTTACACAGCTCTGGTTACGACCCTAGGGCACAATTCACTACCTTTTCATACCATGAAAAAGGCTTTTTAGAAACCAACTCTGGCTTTCGACAGCACTAAGAAAAGTTTATTACGCGAACAAATCATCCACAATAGAAAAACTGAACGCTTCAACGCTCGGGGAAATCTTAAAGCATATTTTGCTTCAAGCTTGTGTAACACTTTCTTGGCAAGCTCATGTGTTGAGTCTTCTCATATTTAAGGTCAAGAAGGCCAGGGCCTTAGGTTTTGGTAGCTCTTTACTCCCTTATATGATTGGGAATGTTTAAAATGACATTTCAGGCTTTATCTTGAATGATTTTATAACACGAACAACATAAGCCTTTTTCTATGAAGAAGAATAACCAGAATACCTGAACTCCATTTTTGACTTTTTATAGGCAACGTAAAGCCAAAAAGGAGCTTATTGGCAATCTTGTGCCTATACAATTTGTTAGTTTGATAATTTTTCCTTTGAGTTTTCCAACCAATTATGGATATAGGAGTAGTGGTGACAACACATAAAAAGATATTTTGTCTGATTTGCATAGGTGTCTACATTTAGAAACAATTATGAGGGACACACTGAAAGGCTTAATAAGAAAAAAAACAGGCCCAAGGGGTGTGGCCAGTAAAGTGAGAGTATCATTAAAGCCCATGACCCAAAGCATCAAAACATTTCCTCCATGCCCAAAAATTAGACCTGGAGTAGCCTGAATAAAAGGGTCATTTGAAGTATAATAGGCCCCATCACTTCACATCAGTGGGATAAAATAACCCCCATAGCTGGTCTCAGATTGATAAACTAAGCCTCATGGTTGGTGTCAGTTAGATAAAAAAAAGTCCCATTGTTGGTCCCAGCAGGGTAAAATAGGTCCCATTGTTGATGTCAGTGGGATAGAATAAGTCTCATTGTTGATGTTAGTGGGAAAAAATAAGTTCGCTCAGTGGTGCCAATGGGGATAAAATATATTCCCAGTACTTTACAAGAAATTGCCTTGTTCCAGGTCACCCAATGATTAACCAGCAGACTGTAGCAATCCATGTCACCATGCACTGCAATTCACAATCTTAACCTGGTGCATGCCTAAGCTCTGTGTATAGTTTAGAACGTACGCCTGGTATTTACTGCTAACCAGGCTGGCCTTCACTTTTTGTCCTGATGACAACATTTTACCAGACATGAAATGAAGGTATATCACTTAACAGCAACCTAGGTAGAAATGTAAACCCTTTTTTCAGAGGAGTATGGGGAAACTGGAACCCACCGTCAGTTTTGTATTTCTGTTTTGCCCCTAGTGCAGATTTCCTTCTCTTCCTGTCCAGTAAAACCATTGTCAGCAGGATAGAAATGTAGAGTAAATTTCTCTAATGGAACCCTGAATAGCTTTAAAAAAACTAACAGGAGCTCTAATCCTGTCCCACTCTGGAATCTTTGCTGGATTTGCCTCTATATTGATGAATATGCACAGCTCAACCCCAGCATGATTTGAAAATGACTAGTGATGTCTTGGCAGTATTATACTTCCCTAGGGGTTGTTTACAATGGATATTGGCAACCAGAAGCAGTCCTGTGCAGAGATTTTTTTGAGTGTGTCTCAAATTCTTCTTTTTCTATGAAATAAAAAATGAAAGCATATATATATATTGTACCCACCGGACAAGAAGCAGCATGCACTGTGGTGAGCCTCAGTGGTATGACATCTTAAAACCAACATTAGTCGTTGTTTTAAAGCTAAAGCATGGCTGCCATTCCAGTCTCTATCTCAAAATCCTAGTTGTTTTTCTTTCTTTGGCTTCAGCACTTCCAGCGCTGTGGGGTTGATTTACTAAAATGGGATTGTTCTGGTGAAGGTCTGCATAGAAATCAGCTTCCAGTTTTTTTTTTTTTTTGTCAAAGCTTAACTGAACAAGCTGACGTTCGAAGCTGATTGGCTATCATGCTCAGCTACACCAGGTTTTGCACTCTCCAGTTTTAGTAAATGAACCCCTATGTTTTGCTAACCCATTACAAGCATGCAGATTGAGAATGTCAGAGTGATGTCAGAAGTCCTGATAAGCATAATTGTTCTGGATCAATGAGTCAGACAGTATTAGAACTACTGATTCAGGATAGCATTCAGGGAACTAGCAATTGTAGATGGAGATGTAAGCAATAGCAGTTTACATACTGTATATTTTCTTAAATCTACTGTACAAGGAGATTTTGGAGATGTCCCCAAACCATTGTGAAAATATATATAAGGACCACATCTCAAAATTCATAACAGTCCAGCATATCAGTGGTAAACAAACAGACTTGGTGCAGTCGGCTTATAACTCAGTCTCTGTAGACTCTGTCTCCAGCCTGATGTGTCAGACGCGTTACCTTGGCAGTGCATTTCCGAGAAGTAGGCAAGGTTAGCTGATTATAATTAACAGAAGAGAAAAATCCCAAGAGTGGACTTTTCTCTGTGTGATACACGCTAACTGCATCCATGCACACAGACAGCTGTTTGAGCCTTTGAAAGCAATATAAAATTGCACTGAAGTCTCCCTTTTGACGGTCTTTATGTTGGTCATATAGTCAGTTATACATAAGTCAGTTTAACAAACCAACAAATGCTACTCTTTGAATATATTTAAGAACCCAAAGTCAATAGGGAAAAGGAATTAATGATTGTGTTATTAATCTTATCTTTAAAATTGTCATTCTTTCTTCAAGTATATGCAAACCCAATTGTTAAAATCTCATTTCTTTTTCGCACATCACAAGATGCAGAGCAGCTTCATGAATTCTTACTGTCAGGGTTGTGCGCTACCTACAGGTGACTGGACACTGTCAAAAAAGGCAGGGAGTCCCCTCCTAGATATAACTGCAGCCAGGGCTTCAACTTTTTGGCCAGTGCCTGAAAGTGATGGTGACTGTCCATCTCTCTGCACAACTCTGTCAGATTCTCAAAAGTTCCTAATATGATTTGCAGACTGGTGTTATCTGGATCCATTCCTGTAGCTACAATTGCTCCAGAAGAGTGGTACCCAGACTCTGCACTAGTCAGAGAGGATGTGACATGGGAATGGCCTGTATTGTTGCCGGTCAGCACTAGACCCTGTGTTTACCGAAACCTGTGCAATGGCCTGGTGCTTCCGGTAAGGTGCTATACAGGTCCAGGGCAATTTCCCCAAGCCAGGGGATAGAGTCACTGAAGGTGCTCTTCCTGAATGGCAGCCCACTGTGATGCCAATTTTTTTAGGCACTCCGTGTTATAGCATGAAGATGCTCTGTCCCTGTCTCTCACTTCTACCACATTGTTGCCCTGTCATATGGGGTTTTGATGCAGATTACAAGTGGTCATTTCAACACACAGGCATATTCCATTATGGTCACTGTCAAGAAACCCATGAAATTTGTTTTATAGTCATCACTAGAGTGCATGCAGACAGAAAGTAGCTGCAAGGGGACTCCAAGCATTTAAGAGCAACAAAGATGCAACAAAGGAGGAAAGATAGGTGAAAACAAGTATTGTATTGTTTTTTTTTTTTTTTTTAGAACTGGTACTTATTTATGATAGATCGTATCATTCAGCTAGAGTATAGATTCAACTTTATACTTTGTTTACAGTTGAAATTTTGTCCCAATAGAAAAGTCCTATGGCATGCAAAAAAACCTTGGTAATTTGGGAGTTGTTACATGTGAAAATTCTCATTCTCAAACGCAATCTTTAAAAATATTCAATTATCCACTAAAAGTTCATGCATACACCAAATGATATAAGTTCCATTTTAAATGAATGGAATACATTTTGCTACCTCAATAGTTAGCCCCACAGATATTACCAACAGACGTTGCTTATTTAATTTATCTCCTACATTCAGGTTGGAGCAGAGCTTTATAACCAAAGGATTTATTAGCTATTACATCATAGAGTTACAACATCATTAAAATATTCTATAAATACTACAGTGCCTTATAGTCTTCCACTATAATATATAAAATTGATTATGAAGTGACACCTATACAAGTTGCAAAATTCGTATTTCCTATCAGTTTTTTTCATTGTCAGTTTTCTTGAAAAGATCTAAAACTTTATTGCAGAAAGTATGTAGGAAAGATTGATTTATTAAAATGCCCCTAGGAACAAATAAGTATTTTTAAAGCAAGGCTAAAATCACTTGTAATGATTGAAAGAAAATCCTGCAGGGACATTAAACCTTTCTCCACAGTCACACCACAGAAACAGCAACCTTGACTGCGCTCCAAGAATCATGCTTTGTTGATGTATCCATTCAAAGGTTCTATTTATGTCATCCACAGTGAACCTTTCTCTGCTAGTCTTACTCAGTGCTGAAAACTCATTAGATTCACGCTACAATCAGCTTACAGTTTCAATGCAAAAACATTACGATCACTTCAGTTTTCTTAGCTGCAGACCACACAGCTATGAAGTACTCAGAAAATCAAGCCACCTTACTCATTAGCTTCCATCGGATAGCTTGGACTAACATCACTGTAGGTCAAAAGTGTTTGTGGATAAGCCTCCCATCACTTGGATCCCAGAAGGTAGTATTAACATTGGCAACACGATGCTTAGTGGTTAGCACTCCTTCTTGGCAAGACTAGGGTTCTCAGTTTGAATCCCAACCAGTAAACTTTCTGCAAGTTTTCATGTTTTCCCTGTGCTTGCGTTGGTTTCTTGTAGGTAATGTGATTTTCTCACACACTCTGAAGATGTGCTGGTAGGTTCATTGGCTCCTTCTAAATTGGCCCCTGTATATGTGTGTATGCAGGACGTGGATCTTGAATTGTAAGTTCCTTGAGGTCAGGAACTGATTGGAACATACAGAATGTACTGCAATTGTGTATAAATACCTGTAATACATATTATTAGTTACTGTGACAACTGTCCTCTCCTCTTACATGCAAAAAGCAACAGATTTCCTCTTTGAAATAGGTGGAGTTCAGTTGTTAGCTAGCATTTCCAGATCTTCCTGGGTGCAGTCCTTCCCCTCCTTCTGGTCCAGGATCCAGCATCATGTCCCATTAAAACTATACTGCGCACAGATGTGGAAGATGCAAAAAAGCAGATATAGCCTAAAACCGCTTTATTTTTAGCCACTTCAGCCCCGGAAGTTTTTATCCCCTTAATGGCCAGGCCGTTTTTTGCGATACGGCACTGCACCAACTTACCTGACTATTGCGCAGGCGTGCGACGATGTACAAAAATAAAATTGATGTCCTTTCTTCTAGAGCTTTCTTTTGGTGGTATTTGGTCATTTTTGCGGTTTTTATTTTTTGCACTATAAACAAAAAAAGACCATCACTTTTGAAAAAAAAAAACAATATTTCTACTTTCTGCTATAATAAAATAAAAAATAAAAAAACAAATGTATTCATCAGTTTAGACCAATATGTATTCTGCTACATATTTTTGCTAAAAATAAGCGTATATTGATTGGTTTGTGCAAAAGTTATAGCGTCTACAAAATAGGGGATAGATTTATGTGGCAGTGATCTGCGATTTTTGTCAGGACTGCAACATTGCAGCAGACAAATCTGACCCCAAGTGGCACTTTTTGGGGACCAGTGACATTATTACATTGATCATTGGTATAAAAATGCAATGATCAATGTATAAATGTGAAGGGCTTGACACTAGGGGGCAATCAAGGGTTTAACTATGTTCCCTGGGTGTGTTCTAACTGTGTGGGGGCTGGGCTGTTCTCAGAACAGCAGATCTCAGAGTTATCCCCTGACAGAACGTGCTACTTGTCATGCATTTTTAATGTTGTGTCATTCCCCTACCTATATGTAGAGTTTTTTTTTTTGCCTTTTCCAATAAAAATTAGTTTTTATGACATATCTATTTGTTGACCTATTCACTTTGTGGGTGTCACAAAGCCCCGGCGCTTCTCACCATTCACCTTGTGGACAACGTTCTATACAATTTTGGGGCTGATACCCACCTTTGGCTGTATGTAGGATATTCATATATAGCTCTTCTGACTTACATTATCCAATCATGTGTAAGCAAAAATGTACAACTGCACTTGAAAAGTTTGCCTGTCTGTTTGCCTTTGTGTTGCGATTATGGGGTTGATTTACAAATAGCAGACGTTAGCACACAACTGGAGTTGTTGCCCATTGCATTCAATTAGAATGCTTTCATTTCTACAGAAATACTAATGAAACCTAATTGATTGTTTTTGGCAAATATCTTCACATTTATTTTCTATGTTCTTTTCTTCAGTTTTAATGAATCTTCCTCCTAGACTCTTGCCAGTTGTGTCTCAGGTGTGCTAAAGAGATATCCATGTGGAAGAACATTTTTATCTTGTTACTTTTACATTTAATTTAATTAAAACATTACTTTTAATTTACTATTACTGTTTTGTTCAACATGAACACTTAAGTGTAGTCAAAGCTATATCAATAAATGCCTTAAAGTGAATTTGTATAATGTTAAGTGTAAACTGACAGAAGCAGTTATATTCAGTTACTTAAAGATTGGTGCCAATGCCTTCTTTTTTTTACTTAGTTATTTTTTAGAGCACTGCTCCTAACCAGGGGTTTGGGAAAATGTGAGGGTACTTAGAGATGTACAAGTAGATACATCAGGGCTGAAGAAATAGTTCTAAATGTGAGCATTTGGAATTCGGGGTATTCTCTACCTTGTCATGATGTTATAAATGACAGGTTGGGGCATCTTCAGGATTTACTACCTTCATAAAAAAAAAATTAAAATTAAATAAAAATTTTTTTTATACTGCTCCTGCACTTGGGAACATTGGCTCTGGGAGAGTTTTCATTGAATTTACAAACCAGCTGGTTATTTACATTTGTAGGAGAGCTATTGGAGCTATTAGTGTCTTTAATAACAGACGATAAACCCATTTTCAACATGTCTGTGTTTGCGAAGGGTGGAGATGCTTACAAAAGTTGATTTAGGTTGAAGCAATAGGAATCCTCATCAAATATATTCATAGGAGGTGCCTGAGCACCTAGATGACCTTCCATGCTACAGTAGCTCTAAAACATGAGGTGCATTATATAACCAACTGTAGAAATAGAATGTAGGCTTCATTTCAAGCCCACCTACCTCATCTCACTATTAGTCAATGAAGACACCTTTCTTAGTAACAGGCAGGGGTTTTTCTCAGGGAATAGTTGCAGTCAGTCACACTGCACAGAGCACAGGGTTCGGGAGTGTGTGTTGCACAGGGCACAGGGCTCAGGAGTGCATGTCGCACAGGTGTAGGGCTCAGGAGTGCATGTCACCCAGGGTGCAGGACTCTGGAATGCATGTTGCATAGGGTGTAGGGCTCAGGTGTACAAGTTGCACAAGGCTCAGGACTGCGTGTAAAATAAGGTGGAGGGTACAGGAGTGTGTTGCATAGGGAGCAAGGTACAGGAGAGCACATCACACAGGTTGCAAGGCTGTTTTTCTCAGAAGTGTGTGTTGCACAGGGCATGGGAGTAATTGACAAACATGCCTGTGTACAAACAAAAATGTTTCCCATATTTCCCCCTGGTCAGAATTCTCCCCCAGAATCCCCCCCCCGTACAGTGCTCTCTTTCCCTCACCCCCCCCCCCCCCAGAGGGGTGCCCAGTAAGTAGAGACTGCACACAAGAAACGTTACCAGTATGAGCAGTACAGCGGGCTCCCAATAAGGAGAGGCTGTGGTGAAAGGGGCAGGGTGGCTGGATGACCAGAGAACAGGCAGGGTACTAATGGGCAATTGGCTCTCACTAAGCAGGTGGAACAAGTACCTCTTTTCTTGTGTCCTCACTGGAATTTCTAAGTAGTTCCACATACAGGCCCAGTACGGGATGTACTGATATTGCATACCAGCACATTCTGGTTGAAAAGAAGTCCCAGTAACAGGTGAAAAGAGATATGGGAGACAGAAAGGGGCAGTTTCAAGGATGATATTAGTACCTTAAAGTAAGTCTGTCAGAAAACAAATATTCAGGCTGCTGTTACTGGCCTTGAAAATGCTAGCTGCCTGCTGTCTGGCTTCAATGCTTCTGAGGCACAGACCTGGAACAAGCATCCTGTACAGGAGTCCCAAAAATGAATCAGAATTTTCTAAGGTAGAAGTTTGAGCTAGAATTAAGCTTAAAACTGCACACTGAGCTTAACAACACCGCTTTTACAGGTGTTTGATGTGTTTTTTTTCAGCCTCCAAAACACACCTCTGTATTAGCCTATGTGGCCGTGCACACATAGGTATTTACAGGTGTATTAAAAGAGGAGCATTTACAGGCTGAAAAGAAAACATTCCATCCGTTGTCGTTATTCTCCCCTGAAGCCACCCGCTGGGAAGATCACTGACTAGGCCGCAGCCTGGGAATAGTAGGTATATGCATCTTCCTTTTACAGGGTCATTAGTATAGGAGTTACAATGTGGGTGGGAGCAGTTTTAAGCATAGTTAGTTCTAGCCCGACTTCTACTTTAATGCTATATTTGATCAGCATATACAATGTAGGAAGATGACTAGCTTTTTCAGAAGGATATGTAAGGAATGAAAGCTTGCATATTTCTCTCATAACATATGTAGTTTGAAATGTTATTGAACCCCAGTTTTTTTTTTTTTTTTTTTTTTTACCTGAGTGATGGAAAAAACTGAGGGGGAAGGGAAACATTGGAATACTAGTCAGTACCAGTTTTCAAAAGTGTATTTGCTTTGAAAGAATAAATCCCCTCTAACGTTGAGTGTCCTACTTGTGCAGATGTTGCTGCATTATATAAAACTTTTAAAATAGATGTTACGTTTTAGAATGGGGTGCTTCAAGACTGTCCATAATTTTTAAAGTATGCCTCAAGACTTTCCATAATTTTTAAAGGGCACCTTGAGATTATCCATAATTTATAAAGGGTGGCTCAAGCCTGTCCATAATTTTTAAAGGGCGCCTCAAGACTGTCCATAATTTTTAAAGGATGCCTTGACTGAAAACAGGTTGAGAAACACAGAGCTAGAGCAACACAACTTGCCTGCTATCCTACCTATTCTCCCACACATTTGTCTCTCCAATTTCTTCCAAAGCCCTTCCAAAAAATGTTTTCTCTGCTCTGCGAAAAACTACTTTGTTGCTAATATGACCTCTGAATATGTTGAAATGATCTGTCCTTGTCTCCGCCCAACTATTACCTATTTCCAAACCTTAAAAAGACATTAAATCCCCATGCATCAGATTTTTTGCTGATTTTTTTCCTTCGGATTTACCAAAACCATATAATACGAGGTCAAACCTTAGGAGTTTTGATTTGTATGCAACTTCAGGCAGGCCCTTGCACTACATGGTTTTGGTAAATCTGAAGACAAAAATCAGCAAAAAATCTGATAGTGTGTATGGGGCTTAAGAGGGTTATTTACTAAAGGAAAATCCAATTTGCACTACAAGTGCACTGCCAGTGCACGTGGAAGTGAAGTCGCTGTAGATCAGAGGGGGACATGCAAGGAAAATAAAAAAAACAGCATTTTAGCTTGCACATGATTGGATGATAAAATCAGCAGACCTTCCCCTCATTTCAGATCTAACCCTCAGATTTACTGCGACTGCACTTTCAAGTGCACTTATAGTGCACTCGTAGTGCAAAGTGGATTCGCCTTTCGCAAATAACCCCCTAAGACTTTTTAAGGCTTGGAAATAGGCAATAGTTGGATGGAGCAAGATCTGATGGCTAGGGTGGATGGTCTATGCCTGCTTTGTGTAAGGGTGCATTGTCCTGAAAAAAACAGCACACTCTTCTTCCCTGCTGTGGTTCATTGAATTATCTGCAATAATTGAGAAACTAGAGCTCTAATCCTTCAAATTGGCATAAATATCATATGAAATTTACAGCTACAATAACAAAATTTGTGTTACATGTTAGGAAAGGGATCAGGCCTAGAACTTTTCAGAGCCTTGTAGACTAAAAGCTATTAAAGGGTTTAATGATACTTTTTAAGTATATATATATATATATATATATATATATATATATATATACAAAGCAGAGCTCCGTAGACTTCAGACACTCTAAAAGTATGCTTAAATTACTTTACTTTCTTGCATGTAACCGCTTCTGTAAAATTACTTTGTTCAACTTCTGTATGGTTAACCTTTAAAAATTAATTATAAATTATAGCTTGCAGTTAGGTATGTGCACTATGCAGAGTGAATGCATTCTTATATTTTATAGACGTTGAAGTACATATACAATGTTTTTTCGTGCACATTACCAGGCCAGTTAACTTGCCCTAATGCTTAATGCATACACCCCACTGCTGCCAGAGGGGTTTAGAGACAGCAGTTCTGCAGGACGCTGTGCCAGCTGCCTCTTCAAACTGTCACAGGTGCACAGACAGTAGAAAGAGTCTCGGGGAGCTGAGGATAATTACAGGTTGCCGGAGCGCCAGACCAGACTGGAAGGGACTTAGGGAGATGGACTTCTTAATAGACAAAAGACACAGACAGAAGACACACAAATTCATTATCTTTATATACAGTTCAAGGCTGCATATTATTTATTGATCAAGCCAAAAATCAAGAGTTGATGAGCAAAGGCCAAAATGAATAAATAAATCGGATATGACAGGGAGTGCATTGAGAGGCCTTAAAACAAATGTTCCGTAGGCTGGTTATGTATCTTTTACACTTTTATCACCTTTGTATTGATTTAAAACTAAGAGCAAAACGTAAAAAAACAAAAAAAGAAACTGCATTTTATACTTAGATTTCCAATTGGTTTCTAGCGTTCATAGTTTTGTGTTGGGTTTATTACAAAGCAATTCTTACAGAATTCTTTGATCCCCTGTGGGCAGCATGTCAGGCACTATACTTAGAGGAGCACTTAGCAAGTAAGTTAGCAACAAAATCAGAGGCAATTGGGCTGGCGGTCTTTTGGTAAGGATTTGTAACCATTTGATGTGTTTATGTGTTTATTTGTTTATTAATATTAATTTATTTGCTTGCAACCCTTGAGACTGCAATCCTCGTTATACAACTGAGACAGTTTTGCAAAAGTTGCCAGCAAATTTTCCATTAATGATGATGATTTTTATTAAGAAAAAAGAAACTATTAATGGGAATGTATAGTCATTTTTAGATTTTTTTCTTGCTTCGCTACTTACAAGTAAAGCACGGATAACGCTGTATCTAATTACCACAAACTGAAAAAGCTCTTTAATTCATTTTATAATATTCAAAACATTCTTACTCATCCATCCATGTCTTCCCCCATAACAAAGCATTTCTGGTTGTGTCAATCTTAAGTAAGGGCAGATGATTCATATAAGATTTACTTCCTGGAATCCATCTTTTCTTGGCTCAGACATGCATGCATGCATACAAACCAATGAGCTTCTAACCTCAGCTTGTTCAATTAAGCTTTGGTAATACAACCTGGAAGCTCATTGGTTTCTATGCAGAAATTAGCCTGATTTTGCACTTTACAGCTTTAGTAAATTAACCCCATTGTGTACCAAAGTGGGGTATACCTGTATCCAAAAAAAATTGGGCTAACTTTACTGTTTTGTTTTTTATTCATTCAAAAAAGTGTATTTTTTTCAAAAAAATTGCACTTGTAAGACCACTGCACAAATACGGTGTGACATAAAATATTGCAACAATTGCCATTCTATTCTCTATGGTCTCTGTTAAAATAATTTATAATTTTAGGGAGTTCTAAGTAATTTTCTAGGAAAAAAATACTATTTTAAACCTTTAAGCAAAAAATTCCAGAAAAGTCCTGGTCTTAAAGTGGTTAATAAAAAAATAGATTAGAGGGCCATTAGATAGTGGATCCATAGATGTCTATGAATTGTTTTGGTGAAAATAGGTATATCGTTTAGCGTCACTTTAAGGTAAACAGAGCCATAATGACTCAGTCTAGGTATTCACAGAAAATAAATTAAAGAAATTGGTCAGCGGCATGATCTATATCGTCACAGTGCTACTTTTGAGCAGCAAAGAGAGGGATTCATGAACCTAGCTGCAGTCTTATTGTAAACTTGCCATAAATACCAGTCTCACCGCTCATGCTTTGCACTGCTTTGCTGTGCAATAGAATTGATAAATCTTCCCTCTGGGTGCTGAGTATGCTGCATCTTGTCCCTACAAGGCTAAAGGAACTGCTGTATGGACTGAGTTCAACTAAAGCAATTTAAAGCTGGGTGCACGTAGAAAGCAGAAAGTGTGCAAAAATCGCCACGGTTGTCAAACCCTTTATATATTTATTTTTTTGGTTTATGAAGACCATTTTTAGGAGATTTATCTCTATACATTTTTAACTTTAATTTTTTATACTTTTTGCAGCCAAAACAGGAAAATCACTGTATTTATCACCAATCTCAATTTTCTTTTTATTTTGAAGGCCAGAACACAGTTGTTAAAAAGCAATCTCATTTGAAATATGGAAATATTGTATTTAACATCCTCACTACAGTTTCAATTGGTAACAATTTATTATTTGCGTATGTAGTTTTCTTCTGTGATTCACTTACATGGATCATGAACATGAGGTCAGAATCTTTGGAATATCTTCATTAATCACTAGCGTGCTAATAAATAAATTAGTTATTTTTTATTACCACTCCTTTGTAATTGTTAGTATGCAAATGGTCCCATTACTGACCCTTGTTGCCTGGAGGCTTTTGTTTTTATTGCTATATTCACAAGTTATTGGACCTAATTAATGACTCACAGGGGCTTATTATACCCATGTGTGTCCTTCGTGGAATCAGCATGGACCCTATATGAGAATTTCACTGAGCGGAAGAATCACAAAGCAAAGTGATATATGCTTCATTTATTTCCATGGTCCATTATCTCATATGCTCATCACATGGGGCATAAGGTTTAAAAATAATTCTCTTTATAGAGAAGACTCTATGTAGGTTCTGCAATATAACACGGACATGATTTATTTGACCCATTTAGGACTTGTACTAATGAGCTTAACAAGGGGCTAACATTGCTTGAAACATCTGAGCTGTGCCACACCATATAAAAAAAAAAAAAACATTCCAACAGCTCAGTTAGGAATACCTAAAGAGCTGTTCTGGTAGGAGACAGTCGTAGTGTAAACAGAACATAAGAGGATACCCCCTGATTGGGACTTTCGAAGGCCACCAACACTGTGTTTCGTAGAAAAGATTTTATTAAATAATTACAAATGAACAGATGATCAATTATAAAAGACGTATGCCGTCACAGAATATATACATCAAACATGACAAGAAAACAAAATAACCAAAAAACACAATTAAAGCGTTGGATGTGAAATGACATAGATACTCTCCAGTGAGTAATGTACCCTGCAACCCGACGCATTTGCAGTTTTTTACACCTTCATCGGGGGTAGTGAGTGGAATATAATCAAATGTGTTTTAGCTCTAAAATAAAAAGAAACATATCAAAGAGGTCGGCAAATTCTCTTTCTGGAAATAAAAAGTGCCAATGTACTGATTACAGCACATTGCTATTTTGTTTTTGTTTTGTTTTTTTCAACTTTATTGAAATGTCACAAAGTTACATTTCATTAATTTTATTCACAGCAGATCATTGCAACATGGGTGCAATGCGATGCAACATGCCGTAAAAATACGTAATGCATGTTCTACTTCTATTCACTCTAAGTGAACACACATGACATAAGGCAATTTAACTTGTCTGTGCATTAGGACTGTGTTGAGCAAGGCTACCCCGGCACATCCTAACACATATGGTGTAAATGAGCCCAAAGAATGCTGTCCTAATAACATGGGCACTGAGTGCATTTTGCATGCTGTGGTCATATGTACTGCTGTACTGTAAGTGCTGACACTGTTTCCTCAATGCTTTATTATTATTACAAGTACCTATATAGCGCTGTCAATTTATGCAGTGCTTTTACGTGTATATTGTACATTCACATCAGTCCCTGCCCTCAAGGAGCTTACAATCTAAGGCCCTTATTCAAATGAATACAAACATATACAGTACATGGGCCAATTTAGACAGGAGCCAACTAACCTGTCAGCATGTCTTTGGAGTGTGGAAGGAAACCAGAGCTCCTGGAGGAAACCCACACAGGCACAGGGAGAACGTGCAAACTCCAAGCATGCTTGGGATGCCAACCGATGACACCAGTGCTGCCAGGTGGAATTGCTAACCAATTAGCCACTGTGCTGCCGACCAATTTGCCACTGTGCTTTCAACTATTTATATCACCGATTCCCTTCCCCTATGGAGCCCACTGTGCAATATTCTTACAACAATCATATATTCACCAACACACAGTGGGATCACTTTGAACAGAAGGAAAAACAGAAAGGCATAATATATATTGAAGAGCAAGGCTGATGTCATGAAGTCAAGATAGCTCTTTGGGTCATCCAGGACCACCTCCAGTCAAGCGAAGACCAATGAGGACCCGGCGAATCACATGACTGGCTTAAAGCAGGTCAGGGGAGGTTCCTCTGGGGAGGGGGGAGGTTTAATGACAAATGCACGTTTTAAATAAAAGATTTAATTTGTTTTTATGCAATAAGCACTGTACTCACAAGGGTAACAGATGCTGAAATAGGATAGTGACAGGTTCACTTTAAAGAAAATCTGTCTTATGTGAGCCAAAATTAGAGTGTTACAGAAGCTACTGAGATACTTCCAAACTTTTGTTGTTCCCAGGCAATCTTCAATTAATCTGAAATTACATTAAACCTGAAATTACTGTGCCTTTTTGCTAGTACTATGATTAGAAGTTTGGTATCAGTTGAGTTTGTGGCTGGGGAGCCATTGAAAAACATTATCCTAATAAGCAGGGCGGGGTATTTATCTGTATAATAATTTGCACATTGTTATTACCAGAGCTTAATTTTTAGAAATTTCTTAATCATTAAGACAAAGAGTATTGCTCCACTGACTGCAAGGTAGTCTGGTGTAGCCTTTTGGGGTTAGCTTGGGAAATGCATACAGTAGATTTCAAAGTGTGCCAAAGTTCGTATTTCACATTAACCTTAGTTCTGCTTTTCAAGAAGCCATATGAAGCTTGCATAATACAAGAAGCTAGCCCTATCTGACATTCACTGTGAAAATAACATTAGCAAATGAGCGTAAATGATTTCGAAGGAGAGACAGAAAAAAGACGAAGCAAGCATTATTCAAAATGTGCTTACAAAGCCTAGCTGGGACATCTCTAATCATGTATAATAGAGATGCCACCAGAAAGTATTGCAGTATGCCAGTGAGCAAGCTCATATTAGTGACTGTCAGTAATGTTGACCATTCTTCTCACCTGTATGTTCAGTTACATTGTGTTATTTTTGAGACTACTTTAATCTTCTAGTTGGGTATCAAGTCTATTTTCAACTTGAAGAAATCAAGGAAAATGTCCTAGCTAGATATTTGGGAATGTGTGCTTGAGCTGTAGATTTTTAACACAGTTTATAGAGCTGTGTTTAAAATATATAAAATATATTATTATAAATTAGAATGGGCCTTCCAGAATCAATTATTCTCTATGGAGATGGTTCATGTCTCCACTCCAAATGCCTGAAGCCAGAAGCTCCAAAACACCTGAAGCTCAAACAATTCTGAAACTTTTTTTTTTTAGGCAGATTTGGGCATTTTTCTGCTTATTAGATTGGTGACCTTTTGACTTGTAGCAAAAATGTATCAAACGCTGCAAAATGCATCAAAATCTTGGCAAAAATGCAGTAACAAAATGGCTGTGAAGGGGGCCTTACTGGAAAATGTACTTCTAAAGTATATCAAAGGCCAATCTTTTTTTTTAGTTTGGAACTGAATGAAAAGATTGAACATTAGAAACAGGAGGCAATAGGAAATCTTGACCACAAAAATAAATACTGTACAGGAGGTCATTGAGTTACGAACCTCCGACTTGCGAACGACTCCTACTTACAAACGGAGGCGGGCACATCGGAGAACATCAGAAAACAGCAGAAAACATCAGAAAACGTTGTTTGCACATGCGCGGTTCCTTGACAGAACATCGGAAAACATTATCTCTGATGTTCTGCGCATGCGCTTCTGATTTGCGAACAATTCCGACTTAAAGCGGGAGACCCGCAATTTTTTATTTTATCTACAAATACTGCAGCTGCTGACTTTTAAAATAAGGATACTCACCTGTCACAGGGTCCAGCGATGTCGGCACCCAAGAATGAACTGTCCCTCGGTCCTTGGATGCTGCCACCGCCATCTTCGCTATGGGAATCAGGAAATGAAGCCTTGCGGCTTCACTTCCCGGTTCCCTACTGCGCATGCTCGAGTCACGCAGGGCAATCTAAATGGTCCGTGCTGTCTCTGGGACCCGTGTGTGTCCCAGCAGACAGCACAGCCGGACGGGAAGAGGCATAGACTCCTGTGGGAGTCTCTGCCCGGAAGTGGGTGCAAATACCTGTCCTAGACAGGTATCTGCACCCCCCTCCCCCCTGAAAGGTGCCAAATGTGACACCGGAGAGGGGGAGGGTTCCAAAAAGGGGAGGTTCAATTTTTGTGTGAACCTCCGCTTTAAGAACAAACAGGCAGTCCCTAACCCATTCGCAACTAGGTGACAACAAGCACAAAAAAAAATGACAGGGATTTTAAGCTTTTCAATATTCTTTCCAAAAGCGAAAAAAAAAGTAAGATTATACTTAAATCTTAAATAAGCTTAAAAGTAACCCCAAACCCTTGAAAGTAATTCAAACCCAAAACTTTGGGGATGTAAACCCTTGCATATACCTGTAGTCACATAGATGAAACAAATCTTCCTGTGTGAGTTGTACCTGTTTATCTACAGCTGTAGGAAGCAGGAGGCGGGTATACAATGTCACACACACTGCAGATCAAGAGCACCAAGCTGCCTATAATCTGATAGCTGATTGAGACAACACAACCCCTTTACACAGGCTGATAAAAAAAACATACAGTGCTGAAGCTACAAGCCAACAGCTTCAGCAGGGCTGAATGAGCTCTTGGAACTCATAACAGAGTATACATAAGCATGTATTCCATGTATATAGACAACACCCTGACATATAGTATGTGTGTGAATAAGGTCTGTGTAGCATAAGAAGGACACCTTTGAGCACGATGTATTTAGGCAACCATTAAGAATTTTTAGCTATTGGCTAAAGCCAGAATAGTTTTTTTTAGCATTGTTTTTCATTGAGGCTCCATGCACACTAGTAATTTTTTAAACCAAACACAATTCTGGAAAGAACACTGAATAAAAAACACTGGTAATAGCTTTTTGTAGTAGCATTTTAGCAGCATTTTAGGAGCATTTAAGAACTTTTAGGAGCATTAGGGTTTCTTAGTGTTTTTGCAGTAAAAGGGAAAAAATAGCTCATAAAATGCTATTATTAGCGTTTAGGAGCATTTAGCAGCATTTAGGAGCGTTTCTTCTGGAAAAACACTCCAAGAAACTCTACAAAAAATTTTTTTTTACTGCTCCTAGATGCTGAAGATCAAAAACACTAATAGCCTAAAGTAGTGTACATGGACACATAGGATAACACTATTTAGCTTCTAGGAGCAGAACAAAATGCTAATAACAGCTTTTAGGATCTTAAAAAAACACTAGTGTGCATGGAGCCGTATACTGGCATTTTAACCTCTTTGCGCCAAGCATGTAGCAATACGCAGCCTCTCAGCGGCCAGGGCTTGGCAGGAAGCCGCCACATATTTGCATGCAATAGCGCAGTCTGTGCTGTGGCGAGATTGCGTGCCTTATGCACTCCTGGCACAGTGGCAGCCAGCGCCAAGGGGTTAAAATAGAAGATATTTTAGGTAAAGGGTTTGAGTTTTAGTCCAGAATAACACCTTTCGTAGTTACATTTTCATAGATATCTGTACATCAGACCAAAAAGATGGACAACTAAGAAGAAAAGAGGGACGGAGAGATTAGGTTCCAATAGAGGGACAATTGAGAGGTATGGTGTAGTGATATGTCCTCACACTATTGACACACATTGGGGTTGAAAAGCTAAGGCCTCTATTAATGTAGACAACATGTAGAGTAAATAGGGTATACTATCATCCAGTTAAAGGGAAAAAGACTGGGAGGTCGGTCCCCACTCAATTACCCATAAAGGAGTTGTATGAAGGACTATCTCGGTACAACTTAAACAATATAAACTCAAAGTATGATAAAAAAAATAAAAAAATGTATTGATGCAAAGGACTATAAAAGCAGGATATCCAAGTCTTTAGTGATACATATCATAAAAGGTATACACTGGCATTGGGGGGCGGGATCTGGGGGGTATTTATCCTTTGACCACAAGCCTCATGGCATCAGGGATTTTCTTCCACTGCATTGACCGGCCATCAGCTTACCAGCTGTACATTTCAATTGAGGTTTAGATAAGCGGTTTTGATCATCTCCCTCATTGAACTTTTTCTCTCACCCAGACCTAGAGTAGTGCTTTTGTTCCATCTAAGACAGCTGCCCATTCCTTGCATGTCCCCCTTAGCCGCCGTGGGGAAACCCCGGTGGTGCCTTGACCCCTTTCAGGCTTGGGTCCCGGATATTTTCCTGACGAATCGGTTAAATACCACAAAACTTGCTGAGGACAATGAAAGTCGTGAAAATCCAACATATCCTGATCCTCCTTAGTAGGGGAAACATTGAGGTTGATTTACTAAAACTGGAGAGTGCAAAATCTGGTGCAGCTGTGCATGGTAGCCAATCAGCTTCTAACTGCAGCCCGTTCTACCAGCTTTGACAAAAAAAAAACATGGAAGCTGATTTTCTATTGCAGTTTTTATTGCGGAGCTGCACCAGATTTTGTACTCTCCAGTTTTAGTAAATCAACCCCCTATATATTGCATCTTGAACACATGGCCATTTTTCTCAGTAGAAAATAAACTATGAAATGGGGTGTTGAGTTAATTACAATAAGCTTATCAGATAGCCATTCAGAGAGTTTTAAACTGTAATAGTAAAGTAGTGTCAATTCTAAATATGGCCCTATGTGTTGTAGGAGTCTAATTTGCTACACCATTTACAAGGCCTGCCGACCGCCTGCATTTTATAGCTTTATATTACAGGCACTTTATTTTATATCTTGTCTCTTAAGTAGCGGTTTCCAGTAATATGCAACTCTATCATAACAGAGGTTTTCTGTTCCCTGAGTGATGCAACTTTTTTTCAGTGTGATGTTCTCTTCTATTTCAGCTCTTGTGGATTTTGCCCATCGTGCAGTCTTTTGGATGTCTCAATGCTCTTTTTCGGGCAAAGGTCAGCTTCAACTGTCCGTATATGCCATAGCTGTCACCAACGACAAGACTGACACGCTCCCACATTGAAGGGTGTTTTTTTTTTTTTAAGTGATGCAGATATCCATTTGTAATATGCATCATGGCATGAATAGCACTTACAGGAAACACCATTAAACACAGGAGCTTAACAGCCTGCTGTTATCCTCAAGTAGCATCAATTCAAATTCTAATTGCACTTAGGTTACTGTTGATCTGCGCAAACCTTCACCATGAACATAATAGCTTCTATTCATAATGGAATAGAGGAAAAAAAAAAGATGAATTAAGAAAGTCAGCATGATATATTTATATACATGACAACGAGATGTTTCTTTGGTACTCTGTTTTATGATTATTTTCCATGCTATGAGACTGACAAGTTTTAAAGTTCATTTAAGGGACAATATATACTCAGCAAAGCCAGGGGGAGTCTTGGTGCTAAACTGAGGCACAGAAAATGTCATTTACTTTCAGCTTCATTTTGTCAGATTGTGCATTACACAGCAAAGGAAGACAGGGCGTTTGACCTCCACAAACTGTCTGCGCAAAATGGCTGACAGTGCACGGCGAAAGGTATTTTTGTCTGCGTTACGTATATCGTTTTTCTTTTAATTTTATTACATGTATCGGATGTGCCGAAAACATATATAAAAGGTTCAAAACCTTTGAACAGAACAGACTCAGAAGCAATTTGGAACCACGTAATGTTGTATCACAGTCGAAGCAAAGATGGTATTGTAATGTAAATGCGCACTCATACATATTAGAAGAAACACCTGCAGTAAAAGTCCTTCTTGTGCAGTAAAATTTCTCTTCCCTGTGTACAGAATGCCATAGTAACAGCTTTTGCATTAAACTGCCAGAGCAATCTGGTGAGCTGCGGTGCATGCAAAGACCAAAAAAGAGATGGATTAGCAACGCATAAGAGGGCCCAAGAGAGCTGGGATTCAGAAGATGTAGATTAAAAGCTTTGGATGGAGTAGAATTGTGCAGAAAACTAGGGCCCTTTATATGATATAGTGCCAGAGAGAGAGAGAGGGGGAGAGAAAGGGTCCTTTCATGCTTATATGTATACAGAAATGTGAAGAGGTAAGTCTACATGCTCTTCTTATACAGGCTGGACTTTATTTGCAAGTGACCCTGTGATAACAGGGTGACTTTAGGGTCCATGATGGTGAGATTTGCTGCTCTTGAGTTTTTCTGTAAACTCAAAGTATTGTGGCAATTACTACGATAGAGGGAGATCTTGTAGGAAAACGAGTAAAATGATAATGTTGGCATGAACAGTTTGAACTAATTCAAGGAGACTTATAGCAGTTGTAACCCTAAAAAGAAAAAAAAATATCCTGTTCCTTTAAAGCAGGAGTCTCCAAACTATGGCCCTCCAACTGTTATAGAACTACATGTCCCATGAGGCATTGTAAAACTCTGACATTCACAGACATGACTAGGCATGATGGGAATTGTAGTTCCTGAACAACTGGAGGGCCATAGTTTGGAGACCCCTGCTTTAAAGCTTGTGCTTGTGCTGTGTAATTTGTCCTTTTCTATAATCTAAAATAAAGGGCTGACCCTGCCTGGTGCTGCCCTCCCCTCTGTAAACTGACCATGATTATCAAGGCTGCTGATCCATGATATTGTGGTCAGTTTACATCCACATCAGCGCACTGCTCTCCTTTCTCCCCCTCTCTCCCTCCCTCTGTGCCTTTCAGCTAGTCTCCATGCCTTTCTGCTGCCCGCCCCTCCCCTCCTGCTGCTATGTTACTAAATACTGCAAAAAAAGGGGTCTTACTCCTAGAATCCCCTGGGTTAGATTAAGTTATGTGCCCCAGTGTATGTGCTTTATAAAAAATATGCAGCTTTATACCTTATTTCAGAGTGCCACTCGGCACTCACGTGACCACCCGCCGCTCTCCTCCTCTCCTCCCGGTTGACGTCAGCGTGGGATTCTTATCTCCTCCCAATGTAGTTCTCAGATTGGGGGAGGAGAGCAATGGGCAATCACATGAGCGACGAGCCGAGCTCTGAAATAAGGTATAAAGCTTTTTATAAAGCACATAACAGGGGATTCTAGTAATAATACAAAGGGGCTTTACAGTCCATTTAAGCTAGGCATACATGAATGTAAATTTTGTTCAGCAGGGACTGTCCTAATTTCACTCATGTATAGGCACTCTGGCTATACAGAAGTTGATCTACCGATTGACTTTTGTTCAATCACGTTGTTGGATTTTTGCCGTTCGATCAGCTATAGCCTGCAGCGCGGACCAGTGTATTCCGATGCTGAGAAAGTCTCCCAGCTGTCAGAATACAATAGCTGAGCCGGGAGGATTCCCACATACCCATCGAGTGTTTGCATGGAGTAATCGAGTCAACTTTTTTGGTCAACACGCTGGTTGGCTGAAAAAAAAAACGGATTCATCTATGGGCTACCTTAGTGGCTGCCCTAAGTAATTGAAGAACAGTTATCACTTCATGTGGTAAATCTTTATTAAATCTCCTAGGGAACCAAGTGCATAGAGCACTTGGTCCTGTTTCACTTTGACCTGTGGTTGCTGAGCAGTGTCATCTTGCTAGCTTGAAAGCTTGCTCCCTTCCCCGCACCAATGTCTGACCACAATGTTAGCAAGGAGATGAATACTTAATGATGACTGAATGACATTTCTCATCTCTGGCATCAGACACATGCTGAAAACAAGCATCACCATTAGGCACACCAGGGGTTGGGGTCGGCTCCATCCACAAACAAGTCAGACTATATTTGCAAGCAGCTCCAGCATATTTATCACACATCCCTGCAGAGCTGACTGTTCAATTATAAATTCAATAGTAAACAATAAGTCAACAATGCGGAGCTGCGGGCAAGATCTGCCAGTGCAGTGTATGTTTACTAGCTGCCACAGATATATGACACAGCCTCCAGTACTGACTGTTAATTTATTAACAGATTCAGATTATTAATAGATCAATTGAACACACTTATTAGGTGCTGTGTGGGATGTGTGATAGATCTGCCACTGCTAGCAAACATACATTGCACTGGCAGATAGATCACACAGCCCAGCAGTGCTGACTGATTGTTTACTACTAAATGTATTAAAGCAAAACTAAAGTTTATTGCAACAGACAAGCATTATCTCTTTTGCAATAAAATACACTTACCTGCCTGTTTGCAACATTCCATGGCATGTGGCTGGCCTGATTCCTCTGTGCTGGAATGATGGCCTCCTGTGCATGCGGAGGAGTAATGTCATCTTGTGTCGGCCAATGGAAATAGCCAAAAAACAGCACACAAAAGAAGATGTCAACTCCAGCAAGGGACAGGCCAGTTAGAAGAAAGGAGAGTATAAGCTGCCTTGGTTCCACTTAATTGAATAGTCAGCACTGTGGGGCAGTTCACAGCGGGAATCTTATTTATTAGATTATAGATCTAGGAGGTAAATACAGTATGGGATGTAGCTCCCTCATAGGAACTCCTATAAATTGGGCTTCAGTCAAGGGTGAATTACAGCACAGCACAGCACAAACAGTAGGTAAAATTAGATTTTTGGTACACAAGGGCGCTACATGCTCTTGGTCCCTTGGGGGATTTATTAAAGTTGCAGTGTGAACAGGACACACAGAAAACAATTGTTTTCTATTTTCCCTAGCAGTGAATGGCATTCTTCCAGTGCAGAAAAACCCCTGTTACTACACTGTATATGAGCGAGCCCCAACAATCCCAACCAACAGCTGTTTAAAAACAAATGGGAACACCACTGGGCTCCTAGGATATAGGCATTATTTATTTCTCATATGTATATAGCACAGACATTGAGATTGATTTACTAAAGGAGCTGACAGTCTTCTCACAATAAATTGTGTTAATATTCACTTCAGGTATCCAATCATGCAAAGCACAGATTCCTATTTAGCTATTTAATTTGCATATGATTAGATAGTTTAAAAGAGGAGTATGGGATATATCTAAAAAAAATTTTTTATTTACCTAGGTGTTTGCAGCATTGATCTGATGCTGCATCTGTCCCCTGCAGGCCTCTGCACTGAGAGAAAAAAAGAGCGATCAAACACAGCTGATCGCTCAGTCCTCCCCTCTGTTCTGAGCAGGGAGCTGTGACTGTCAATCAAAAGCTCTCTGCTCTGCCTCTGGTGAGCGCTGGGCTGGGGAGGGAAGGGAGCAGCAAGGCCATACTTCTTCTTTAAAGTGTTTGTTACCCCAGTATTTCATATTCCTGATATGTGCCCGCTGTACCATGTACTTGTATGAGAAAGTATCCTGTTCTCTTTGTATTGCTTCCTTTGTGTGAAATCCCTGGTTTTCCTGTCAGTCCTTTTGCTTTCCTGTTAAAAACTGACAACACTTAGAGAATTGACCCTGCTGTGTTCTCCTGCTATCTATGCTGGGAACTCAACCGTCTCTGATCCAATGATCATACTTGTCCCGATACACCTCCCCTACACAGCCATTCACTGGGAAGCTCAGTGTACTGTTGCTTCTCCTCCCTCCAGCTCTTATGCAGCTGAGAACAGAGGGAATGTAATCACGTATAAAAAAAGGGAAAAAGGTGTTTATAATGGTTTCTTTATAGCTATACATGTTCTACCTTACATTTCAATTTTAAACGGAATGGGCTGTTTTACAAGGGGATTGTTTACAATCGCTTTAAGTAAATGTATTGTGTGAAGTTCCTCAACTTCTTTAATAAATTAGCCCAGTAGGGCAGCCATTTACCAGAAAGCTTACATTATATGCTAAAGAGGTTTACATTTCTAGGGAAATTCACTCTGGAGTGCTTTCTACAACCTATTCTAAACCGACCATACAATATCTTTAACTAAACCCACTCCCACGGAAAAATCTCCATTTATAATGGCGCTTGGGATAGTCACCAATACAATTGTTTTGAAGCGGTGAATGTTTATGACTGGATTTGTTATCATGACGTTTTTCTTTTTTTTCAGTAGGTTTTTTGTATTGTATGTGAGCGTGTCAACATAATCTATCATGACACCTATTTTCAGCTTGGATTTCAGTTACAAGAAATATTATGGAGTCGTTTTCACATGGCAATTCATTCAAATTTCAGTTCTCACTATGTCTGCTTCTAAATCTCCATCATATTAGGCTGGCCCAGGGCAACCATTTTAATAACCACGAAATAGCTTATTTTCCAAAGCGCTTAAACTCAGAGGAAATATATCTACATTTTTCATTGTCTCTAGGCATCCATTATGTTTTATAAAAGCTGTTATTGTCAGCCTGCTAACCATTACCTTCAGTTAATAACATGTTAATTTCTCACGGTATAGCGCCATGCAAACCCCTAATCCAGCTTGGTTTGTCAATAAAAGTAAGGCAAAGTAGCTTTTTTTTTTTTTTCTTTTTATACGGTGTATTTAGAAAGTGTGTTAGATAAAATTGGTATTCATGGTGCTATTGTCTGAATTCCACTGAGAAGTTGTTACAGGCTAGTAAAAAGAAATGGTAGGAGAATGAATGTTATCACAGACTTTCAGATATTCCTGGAATGCCTTGCTGCATTTTTTTATTTTTTTTTTGCCATTTATTGTATACTGGCAAACAGATGCTGTGAGCCCGTAACATCTTAGCGCTAAAGAGAGAATGACAACCGAATTCTAAATGCCGTGAAACGTATTTAACAGTGTACTCGCAATGCTACCCCGGGACAAAATGACTTTCTGCTCAGGGAAGTGGCTGGAGAACATTCAGTTCTAGGCAGGAGAATTTCCAGTCTGTGAGGAGTAAGTGGAGCACAAGCCATTTTACACATCAATTACCTTTATACTATGCGGACATGTTTGTTAGCGCCAGGAAATCTAACGGCTCATGTTCTTTCTTCAGCGATCAGAGGTACTCAGTGAGGAACCGCCATCCTTTTAAATGGGGCTTCTTTGATATGTGTTACAGGGCTTTGTTATTAATATTTTGATAAGATTGGTATATGTAGGACAGTGAGCCTACAGTAAAATTATTATTATTATACAGGATTTATATTTCGCCAACAGTTTACACAGCGTTTTACGATATAAAAGGGAGACAATACAGTTACAATACAATAAAATACAAGAGGATTAAGAGGACCCCGCTCAGAAGAGCTTACAATCTAATAGGGCGGCACAGGTGGTACAAAGGGTTGTAACTGTGGAGAATTGGTAAAAGATTAGTTGGAGGCGTGATAGGCTTCCCTGAAGAGATGAGTTTTCAGGGATCGTCTGAAGGCAGCAAGAGTTGGAGATAGCTGGACAGATTGAGGTAGAGCATTCCAGAGGATGGGAGAAGCTCTGGAGAAATCCTGGAGATGAGCATGGGAGGAGGAGACAAGGGAGCTTGAGAGCAGGAGGGCTTGAGAGGAGCAGAGAGGATGGCTTGGGTGATATTTGGAGACAAGATTGGTGATGTAGCTCGAGGCAGTGTTGTGAATGTACATGTTTGCCAGCACACCATAGATCATGTATTGTTGTTTGAAAGTTTTACTGAAGAGTGATTACATCACAAAGGACAAAGTACAATGTTTTGGAGCTGCATGGGACCCCTTCATTGCAAACCTGACAAAGGATTCCAGAGCAGCTCCCAAACGTCTGTCATTTGTGATGTGATCATCCTTCAATGGCTGAGCTTCAAGGTTGAGCTCCAGGCAAACAACTAAATACCCAGGTGTATGCATATATGATTAGACAGTGATTGAAGTTGGTAAAGGAGCAGCAAGAGACTGATGAGGTGCCCTATCTTTGCTCTCTCCTCCTGGCGACAATTTCTGTATCTCTACAGTTGAATGTGGGACACCTGATTGGCTCCTAGTGCTGGCTCTGCCTCTCCTCTGTGCTGCTTTCCAGGAGGATTCCAAGATACTTAAGTCAAGTCAAAGTCAAGCATTTATACCAGTTGTATAGGGGCTCCTGCACATGGCTGATTATGGCCGTACACTGCCCATGTCAGCGTATTTCTGTGGCAAGTACATCCAGATGTTTCCATTCATCCAGAAAAAGGAACCCTGTGCAAACCAATTACAGATTGACACTGTCCACGACTCTCCATGGGTATTGGCATGTAATTGCACATGGCAAAATTACTTGAGGTTAGACATGGATGTGCTCTTCTGAACACAGACAGTTTGCGCCCAGGGGTACACATCCATCCATAACCACAGGTAATCACTTCATTAAAGATTTTTTTTAACCAAATGGATAAGGGAATTCATTTTCTTTAAATATCTGCCTGGAGTTCAGTTTTAAGGAAAGGCATGTTATGTTAAACCATGGAATAGATTGACTTCATTATTAACAAACAGTAGAAGAAAGTCTCGTACAGATAACTGAATCAGGCTCCCCAACACATTAGTTTAACATATTGTATGCATTGCGGCATACGAATGTGCTTATCAATAGAATTGTCTGGTTGCGGTTTCTTTATTATGCAGGATGGGACACCATGCCACGTGATCAGATAACATTTTGAAAGGCTTCTCAGTATACCTTTATATATGTCAATGCAGTTATAATATGAAAATAACAGTAGTTATAATATAAAATAACAGTTCCACACCAATTTAAGGCTTGTTGGAAATGACTCCTCTAGTAATGCTATAACTTGGACTAGCAGCTCTACTCTGATGTCTAATATTCTCTAAAATAGAAGAAGGTCTTGGAGTGACCACAATTTACTCTATGGTTTTTAAAATAAATATTTGGTATGAGACTGTTCCAGAGCACTACAGAGGCTGTGAAAAGTAGGATGTTTATTTCAGCTGCCAAAATTTCCTAATAATTTCCAGAGAAGCTCTGCTTCTTAGTGGATATATCTAAGTATCTAAGTATGAAGCTGCACTGGCTTCTATAGCAAGTCCGCTTGTGTTAGGGCCGGGAGGAAACCTTAGGTTCTCATTACATATAATAAAGTTTCCTATCTGTCTATATTTACATTTTAAAAAATTGCATGATCTAGCTCAGGGGTCTTCTAGGACCATATTGTCTATTTTACTAATATTTTTGGGCAGAAAAAATATCAGTTTTATGAATGAATTAATTAAATTGAAATGAATCAATACATTTTACTTGGAATTTTTATGTAATTATCATTATATGATTCAGAACAACAGAGAAAAAACTTGGGTAAAACAAAACAAAGAAACTCCAAATGAACTAAAATCCCTGTATCACGTACCTGGTAGCAGAGCCTGATATGATGGGGAAGTCCTCTCTTACACCTCTGACTCGGGGGGGGCCCTAGTATTGTAAACAGGATGTGCAGGAGTACAGAGTGGCACGTGTGCCTGTAAGTCTTGCTACCAGCAGGGCAGATGTCCATGCTGGGCAGTTGAAGTCATCAGAAGGCTGCCCAGTTTAAATGGCCCATTTGGCACCAACATCTGTCACATGTGCTTGTAAGTGCAGGCTCGCAGGAGTATGCACGCTTCCAGAGGCGCGCACATCAGTATGCATAAGCAAGTGCCCAATTTCTGTGCACACAAAAGGGAACATGTATTAGCCTGAG
Source organism: Lithobates pipiens (assembly GCF_037356315.1). NCBI lineage: Eukaryota > Metazoa > Chordata > Amphibia > Anura > Ranidae > Lithobates > Lithobates pipiens. The sequence continues at coordinate 156,459,980 of NW_027507784.1, forward strand.
CACAGAAGTTAATCCAGAGGAGCCATTTGATCTATTGGCATACCCTTCCTTGCACCCTCCTTACATCTGAGGCCCTAATGTAAGGGAGGACTCTGATGGGGGCTCATACATAACCTGCCCTGGAGACTGGAGGGGAGGAAGGTTGTGGATTTTGTAGAGAAATGGAGACTATAGGGTGACCTGAAGACCTATTTGGGACCTTGTATGAGAGGCCACTGACCCTAGCTGTGGGACAGCGGGCTGGATTTGGCCCATGGGCCTTAGTTTGGAGACCCTCTGATCTAGTTAAATGCAATGATATCATTGCACTGTATGTAATGATATCATTGTAAGAACCAATCAGAATTCTTGTTTGATTTTGCCTTTCACTTTATGGAATAATCAGTTTTTTTCTTGCTGTTGGCAATGGCTTTGTTCTATTTTTTTTTCTTTTGTTTTAATACATCAGCCTCAAAATTCTCATCTGCATTTCCCAAAATATTTCTGTTATGGGGGCATATTTAGAAAGAAGTGAATGTGACATTCAGCAAACATTCACTGAAGGTGAATCAGTCACTCTAATTCCAAACACATACACAAGCACAGTAATTTGTTGCCCCACATTGGTATGTTAGGTGCCATTCAGAATAAGTTGCACCTATTACTTCTATGTCACACCAATGGGCATTACTGTTGTGGTAACAGGCCGTAAACTGGGAAAGGCTTACGCTGTTTCCATTCCACCCAGTATGTTTGTGTTTAAAGTGATACATTTTAATTTTCCCACAGATACAGTCACTTCACTGTTTGGTAATGTAATATAGGATGGCCCATAACACATCTTTAATGGCTGGGTTATTTGGTGACACAGAATGTAATTATTTTCTGTCAGAATTGCTTTGTTAGTGAAGTCTTGCTTTTTTTGTTTCCATAGACCTGCCTGGAGCTGGAACGGTATTTACAGACCGAACCAAAGAAGATGTCAGAAGCTTTTGGGGAGGATTTAGACTGTTTCTTAAACAGCTCAATTCCTCAAGGTACAGATGGTTACGCCCGTAAACTAGATCCAATTGTAATTCCTGTGGACATCAGCACGTATGAGAAGCGCCCTAGTATGGATATTTTACTATCACAAGACAAACTTCTGTCAGAGACCTGTGTCAGCCTACAGCCTGCAAGCTCCTCTACAGAGTGTTACACATCGGTAAACCAGGCACAGCTTAATGCCGTTACATCTCTAACACCACCATCTTCCCCAGAACTCAGCCGACACCTTGTCAAAACCCCACAGTCCCTCACTGCTTTGGATGGAACTGTGACATTAAAACTGGTTGCAAAAAAGGCCTCTGTGAGCTCTGGAAAGGCCACAGAATCTGCATCAGCTGCCATTACATCAAAATGTGGGCTAAGTGACAATGAACAGTCTGGAAATGCAGGAGAAGCCTCACCTGAAAATAAGAAGAGAGTTCATCGATGCCAGTTTAATGGCTGCAGGAAGGTCTACACGAAGAGTTCTCACTTAAAGGCCCACCAGAGGACGCATACAGGTATGCATGTGCCCTTAAAATGTATCTAAACCTAATTCTTTTTTTCTTGTTCTGGATAAACTGGGGAAGGGTTGAATCCTCTGTTAGGTTTTTACGGTTGTCTGTGTCTCTGCTGCGGAGCTTCACCCTCTCTATTGGTCCTAATGACTAGGGATGAGTTTGGATTCGGTCCGAAACCCGAAGTTAGCTGTCTTTTGCTAAACTAATGAGCCGCAGGGGAAACAGTCTCTATCCAGTAGCTTTTAGAAAGGGGCAAGCATGCTCATGACATCATTGACTTAATATGGCCATATGGCCCCACAATGACTGCTAACTTCCATTTTTGGACTAAGTTGGGTTCAGACCAAACACAAGCCTGAATCCACGCTTATCAGTACTGATGACCACTGTCACCAGGACTCAAAGTGAGAGAAAGTCCAACATTTCTTGTCACCGAAACCAGAATAATCTTCCAAAGGTAATTTTCCAAAGAGGACACTTGTTTCAGTCAGAATTCCAAGAATTCAGCAACTTTGCAAAAAGGGCACGCACACTATGATTTAAGTCTAATTAGGTACATGTCACCTCTGGGACTTTACCCTATTACTTCTATGTCACAGGTTTATTGCACTCCCAGAGAATACACTCTGGCTGTGAGAGGAGAGAAGCACACAGAGCATCTATGCCTGCCCCTCTCCTCTGCTGCCCATTCAAAGAAGCCTTTGTATTTTGTGAATGAGTTCACATAATACAAAGGCTTCTTTTGTGAATGGGCAGAAGAGAGGAAGGGAAGGGCATGGCAGTTCCAGCAACTCTGCTCTTGAAGAAACTTAGACCACAGTGTTCATCATCAGAACTCCAGAAGTTATCTCCCTGGAACACAATAAACCTGTCAGATGTGAATTACAGAGATACGTCTACAAGGAGGCAGGCACCTTGTTAGACTTTAGAAAGTAGCTGCATTCTTGGAATTCAGTTTTTAGTAACAACTATCTAAGATTTTACTTCATTTGGAAAGATCTCTTATAGCCTGCTGTGTCTCAAGACAGGAAGTAATGGTTATTTTATTCAGGTGGGCACAGACTACAAAACAATGCAGTTAAACGAGTTTTAAAGGAAACCCAAGGTCACAGCATACACTTTCATTTTAGAATATCAGCATTGCAATAGCAATACAAACAATAGATGACAATCCAATATAGGTTTACTTGAAAAATCTCCTTTCATGTTGAGCGTGCTGCCTGTCTGCTGGTCATCTCTTTTCACAACTTTCTGGATTCCCTGCATGCTTTGCATCTTCTCTTCTGCTGTTTAGATTTAATTTCTAAGGACTACATATCCCATGGTACCTTGCTGCCTGCAAGAAGTGACTCTGCCCCATGAAACTTCTCCTCTTAGCTCCTATGTAGTCTAGAAAGCAGGCTCTGTGAAATGTGTGACACAGCAGTGCATACCAACAGGGCATAGTGAATATGTGTCACAGAATACAAGGATGTAAATGTGTAGGGATCTTCACAAAGTATGTTTATACACTTCAGGATTATTCAGATGAATAGAAAAAGGCTAACAATAATTGAAATAGAGTGTTAAAATGAATATATGATATTAAATTTTACCATAAATACACTTTAACTTTTTATATTTTACCTAAAACAAACAAAAAATGGCTTTGGACACACTTTAATGTTTTACTGTGGCCTTTGTGTAATAGCAAATTTGTTTTATATTGGCTGGAAGGAAAGATGTTGTCTCAGAAGGTATCTGTCATGTTTTGCACTAATCTGGACTGTACAGTGTTCCCATCATATGTATCTTACCACTATGATCCTGGACGCACAGTACTAAAGGCTTAATTAATGGAAAATAGGAACACAAAACACCAGCCAGGAAGATGAAACTGAATGCATTATTCTATTTTGGTGCTGGGAGAAGGTTTTATTCGATTAAAGGTACAGAGGTTGCTTTGTCAGTGAAGTCGCACATTTCTACAGGTTTAACAACAAAAGAGTTGTGAAAAACAATATATTTTCTACAGTGTCAGGTTTTATTTTATGTTTACTGGCTGTGAGAAGTCTACAGTGATAGAAAGATAGATTTATAAGCTTTATTGTTTATACTGGAGCAACCTAAAAAATATACTATGACATGAGCGTAAAAATAACAATATTTGCTGCAGAAAAAAACTTTTATAGATAAACAATGAAAAATCCAAAAAGTGCAGTTAAAAGAGAAGTTTGTTTGTTAGATGAGGCTGCATCTATCCCCCAGCATCTCTGCACTGAGAGCCGAGCCACCGAACATTGCGGATGGCTTAATTCTCTCACCTCCCCGAGAGGAGAGCTGCTGACTGTCAATCAGCATCTCTCCTGCCTTGTTCCTCCACGCTCTTTGGAGCGATGAGCTGTGGAGGGATGGGGAGCGGCCGTCTCAGCATCTTAGCGGCTCGCTGAGACTTCCATCAGTCATGGCAGCTGGCGGATCTAGACTTTGGATGACACGGTGCCTCAACTGATTGCAGTGACGTCAGCAAAGAGGGGAATTCAGACTGCTCTCCGTTGAAAACGGGCCACAGGAGTGCAAAACTAATTGCAGTCCTGTGACCCTTAGGAGAAGCTCCGCCTAAAAAGCTCAGGTTGGACTTCTAGTTATTCTTATATATAATCTATATATTCTAGGATTTATATAGTAGATGCTGAGCATAAAGGCTGGCATACCTTAGTGTTAACTTCTGTAACATAGGGAATCCTCTTTAATAAAGAAATGAAGGAAGAAATTCACAGATAAAATGCACTTACAAAAGCTTTAAAACACCAATAGATTTTTATTTCTGAAAATTACACAGCTCAGCCACACAGCACAGCCCTGTCTGACAGGCAGTCAGCCTGATTTTCCTTTGCTGCAGTTAAGTAACACATGCCAGTTTTTCTCCTCCTCCAGCCTGTGACTGGTCAGTGAAAAGAGGAGAAGTAGATGAACACTGCAGTACAGTTGACTGGCTACTTGTGCTGCTTTTCCCTCTTCTAAATTCTTCTATACAGGGAACAGTAAGAGGCTGACACCAGGTCAAATACAGGTACCTACACATCCCCTGCCAACACTACACCAAGAACTGAGCGATCAAACACAGCTGATTGTTCAGTTCTCCCTTCTGCTCTGAGCAGAGAGTGGTGACTGTCAGTCATCAGCTCTCTGTTCTGACCCTCCAGGGCTCTCTGGAGCGCTGGGCTGTGGAAGGGCAGGCATGGCTGACTCAGGCTCTCAGCGACCTGCCGAGAGGCTGAGCCAGCTGCCAGTCCAGGCATCTGGGTGGATCCCGACTGTAGAATGGGGATTTTTCCCAAGCCTGGACCAGTTGAGTGACATTAGCTTTAGCCTGTTGCTGGCTGAAAATGGTTCACAACAATGCAGAGCGAACTGCAATTCTGTGATCCATAGGAGAAGTATGGATTGGAGCTATGCTATATAAATTCTTATTGTTTGCTAGGTGTTACTCTGGCCATGCATGGGTTGATTTCCTACTGAACCATCCAAATTTCGGTCCATTTATGAATGTTCCTGTTCATGAGGTCAACCTATTTATCAACTTCTCATGAACGGTCCTGCTGGAAAATCTTTAATCAACCAACACTTGCAATCAGTGTATCCTGACAGTGGAGGAGTCCCGCTGTCAAAATACAGACACAGGAAACTCTCTGGTATATTAACCAGCTCTATGAGAATGGTGAAATTAAATCCTTTACCCAACTACAAAGGGACCAAGTCTTAGCACCAACCGATATGTATCAATACATGCAAATCCTTCATTGCCTTGCCAAGAATCCAAACTTACTGCGGGTAATACCTAATCCCAGATTTAATATTCCTCTTAGGCCTCATGCACACCGGACATTAAAATAACATTATAAAAATGCCAGTAGCTTTGCAGTAAGTCTTTTAGCGTGTTTCCAAGTTAGCATTTAAAAAAAATGTAAAAACTTTTTTTTTCCTATAGATCAAGAATTTTAAAAACCTCTGGTGAGTGGCATTTTTGAGCATTTATCTGCGTTTAGCAGCATTTTTTGACGTTAGAGAGAAAACAGCTGAAAGACTCTTCACAGAACCCACTAGTTTTGTACTTTTTTTAAAGTCAAAAAACGCCCCAGCCAAAAACTGCTGATAACAGCTTATGTGTGCATGGACACATAAGATAACCTGATAAGGAGTTTAATGACTGTAGAAAAAAAACATGTGAAGCCAAAAACAGCTGCTGTAAAATGTCCCAAAATGTCCAGTGTGCAAGAGGCCTTATGCCGCGTACACTTGAGCGGACTTTCCGGCAGACTAGGTCCGACAGTCTTTCCGACGGATTTTCGACAGAGGTCCGACGGACTTTGCGAATGAATGAACATGGCCACACACAATCACACTAAAGTCCGACGGATTCAAACGTGATGACTAGAAAGAATAAGGAAGTTTGAAGCCATTAGCCAATAGCTGCTCTAGCGTCGCTGTTTGTCCGTCGGACTAGCATACAGACGAGTGGATTTCTCAATAGGAACTGGGTCCGGCGGAAAGATTTGAAACATGTTCTATTTCTAAAGTCCATCAGATTCTTGTACAGCAAAGGTCCGATGGAGCTCACACATGATTGAATTGTCCGACAGATTATTTCCTTCGGACCTTTGCTATCGAAAAGTCTGCTCTTGTGTATGCGGCATTAGTCTCCCAGCAAAAAAGGCACTTCACTTTTTTAAGCCTTCTTCAAGAAAAACAGATATTTGAGAAAAAACCTTCCCTTCACCCAGTGGGAGAATGACTACAATTCACCCTTTCTTAGTGGTAGTACGTGTTTAAGTCAATATACCGGGCCTCCAGTTGTACCTCTCTATGGGAGCTCGCCCAGAAAATAATTCAAAGGCAGTACCTGAACCTCTTGAAAATCTCAAAATTGAGTCCTGAAGTATCTCCCCTCTGCTGGAAAAGATGTGGATTGGAAGGCTCTTTAATTCATATCCTATGGGATTACCCACAGCTGTACAAGATTTGGAAGGAGATCTTCAGCCTTATATCTGACTGATCCTACTCCTCCATCCCTTGGCCTAGTCCTGCTTAACCTTACTATAGAAAACATACCTTCTCCTTTACATAAGTTCGTCACCCATGTTCTGCTAGCAGCAAGGCTATCAATCACATGGTTTGGGAAGTCCCTGTCACTTCTTAACACAATTCAACTGGTTCAGACCCATTATACATCTGAACTCTTGTTGTCTATTGATAGGGAAGCTTACTCACGCATGCAGAAAGCTTGGAGTCCTTGGTCAATGATATAAGCATAACTTTCATAGTTGTACCATCAAATAACTATATTATCTTAGGTGCAATATCTTTGTTTGACTTTGTTGTATATCTTGTTCTGTTCGTTCCTTATGGCAAATGTATGATAACTTTTGAGTATGATCCAGGTTTTATAAGATATTGTCCATTGCTTTTTCATGTTATCAGATATATGCAAAGGATATCCGCATATTTGATCACCCTCTATTTTCCATAATTGTTTACTCTGTATGTCTCTTTGAAAATGCCAATTAAAATCTATTGAAAGAAAATACGACACGGCGGGGAGGATTCCTGCATCCACAAATGTTTGGATGGGGAATCAGGTTTGGTTTTTTTGTATTCAATTTGCAGGCTGAAAGAAAATACTGACCCATGTACAGCCAGCTTTAGTGCAATTAAGAATTAGCCTGTTGCTATTATTCAATAAAGCCATAGGTAAGAGGCTGTATTCTTCTCCAACAACAACTGAATTTGTTTTAAACAACAGTTAGTGGCAGATGTTCAGCGCTATTGAGCAATGTTATCTACACTCATTTGAATGCAGATTGACTCTAGTTATTTGTTACATTGTCCAATGCTAATCAGTGGTCCAAAGTGGCACACCATTGTATCTAATAGTAAAGCACATGGATGTCATTGTCTACACATGGCAGCAAATCAGTGTGTATCTAAACTCAAGAACACAAATGTAATGCATACCAGCCCTTAGAATCAGTGGCTACATTATTTTTCACTTTTCAGGCTTTTTTTCTCCTTTATTTATGTAAAAGAATCATGCAGGTACAGGGGAATCCTGGAATCCATTTTAAATTCCAGAGTAACTGGAAGATTTTCTTTCCGCCATAAGGCAGGTTGGTTTTCCCAGTTTTATATGTCTACATCTGTAAGGGCTAATATAGTTTTAACTGGCCTCTGTTAGTTTGAAAGAGCATTGGTCTAAGGCAGGGGTCTCCAAACTTTTCAAACAAAGGGCCACTTTATTTTCCTTCAAACTTTAGGAGGACTGGATTGTGGCCAGCAGGGGCAGAAAATGTCATGGCCCAGCATCAGTGAGACTAGATATGGCCTCAGGGTTGGTGGTCAATAGGAGGAGGAGCATTCCCCCTATTAGTAGGAAGGAATAGTATCCCATCATTGGTATCGGTGGAAGATATAGTGGCCTAATGTTGGTGTCAGTGGGAGGAATAGTGCCTCTTATCAGTGGGAGGAAATGTGCCCCAAGGGCCGGATAAAGGCTAGCAAAGGGCCACATCTGGCCCTCGGGCCGCAGTTTGGAAACCCCTGGTCTAAGGCTCTGTTCACATCTATGCAATTGCAAAGGAGTGTGTGTGCAGTTTTGCGCATTGCCACAGTTTGGGTTTAGGGCAGCCCATCTTTCAACAGGCTTCCTAACAGGCGAAAAACGTGCTGAAAAATGTCCATAAACCTTTTATAAAATGGAGCTGCACCTAAACGTGTGGTACTGTGTACATTGACCACATCCATTTATCACTTTCTCGGTGGCTGCCACCCCACTTGACACTCGGGGAGGAATATTTTTTTTTTAACCCAGATACACACACACACCTAAGAATGGAAGTTATTTTCAGTAACAATTATAATATTAAACCATTATTAATAATGATCAAGAAAAAAACAAAACTGAATTACTGCACTGCAGGAAAATCAAAGGGTTAATAACACTGTGCTAAATAAAATAAAACAAAACACAAGGGTTTAATAGCGGTGCACACAGTGAGCCATTGGGAAACATGGGGATAATAGCTTTGTGCAATAAAATGAAATTCAAGGCTTTAATAGAAGCAAACTACAGCAAAAGATGGGGATAATAGTGGCATGCTTTGATAGAGACAGGCCTACAGGGGCCTAAATTCTAGTAATATGGTTCTCTAAACAGTGGTGACTTTACAATACGTAGGCAAAAATGGCAATTCTGACAATATATGGGCCACAAATGAGCAATCATATACAATACACGGGCAACAAATTGCTAAATTTAACAAAAGGAGGGCAAGAAATGGTCAAATGTTACGTGGATCCTGAGCCAGGATAACACACAGGTAGTTGTGACAATATGTTAGGAGCCCTAAGGCAAACGCTGCGCTATAACCAAAAAAATAAAATAAAATATATGTGATAAAGTGAAGTATATAATGAGCAGCTAGTACTGAAAACTTCTAAACAAAAATAATAACAAAACAATATGACAGATAACAAAAAATATAATAATATGGTAATGAAAATGGTAGACACATCCATAGACACACAAAGAACGAAATAAAGAAAGGAAAAAAGCCTAAAAAGGAAAGCTAATACAACCACCACATTTAAGGATTGGTAAGCTGCAAAATCTTCAGTTGATGTTTGTGGGTTTAAAGGGGTTGTAAAGGTTCAAGTTTTTTCACCTTAATGCATTAAGGTGAAAAAAACACCTGTCAGTGACTGGCCCCCCAGCCCCCTCATTTTACTTATCTGAACCTACAAACTTGTCCCATGGGGATGCGCGCTCTCTCTCTGCCCGGGGTTCTCGGCTCTCAGTTGGATAGATTGATAGCAGTGCATCCATTGGCTCCTGCTGCTGTCAATCAAATCCAATGATGTGGGGGGCAGGGCCTAGTCCTGCATTCGGGGTCTATTGGCGCTGAATGCTGGACTCAGGAGCACATCCACAAGGTAACCCCCCCCGGGAGAGCACTTCTCCTAGCGGGTTATCTGATGTGGGGAGGAGCCGTGAGAGCTGCAGAAGAGGATGTTCGGGGCCACTCTGTGCAAAACGAGCTTCACAGTGGAGGTAAGTATGACATGTTTGTTATTTTTTTTTTTTTAAACCCGAACCTTTAGTGTTCCTTTAAGGTTTAAACTGACCACACACCTACATAAATACAGTTTAGTCCCTGTTGAGGCTATCACCCAGATAGTGATACTCTGCCTCAACATTACCTTAGTAATGCAAAAACAATGTATCATCATGTTCGGGGTTACCAATCACCCCATTATTGGTGTCAGTGGTTTAATTTGACCCGCTCATACATGGATCAAAATCTGGCCAGTTCAGCAGGTACTGTCCAAATAGCTATAGCCTTCAACCCTCACCAGTGTATTCTGATGGCGGGGAGGTCTCTCCATTTCCGGAATTCAATAGCTCAGAATGGAGGATTACCTCATCCACCCCGAGTGTATGGATGGGGGAATTGAGTAACCTTTTTTCGTTCACCCAGCTGGTTGAATGAAAAAAAAAAAAACTGACTCATCTATGGGCTGCTTTACTTGAACACCAAGTTTGTCAATACTGCTGCCTCTTTTTTAATCTGAAACTACAGTGTTTCTTTTTGGGCAATAGATCACTCTCTCCACTTCCACCACCATTGTAGAGCCACTTCCAGCACCTGGCACTTTTTTACTGCCGCTTGCTCCCATGTGTCATCGAAGAATTTTTTATAAACCACTAGGACAGTTGGCAACCCAGAATTTGCAGACACACCCCTCCCCCAGGCACACCACTGTCATTAGTCCCACATTTCATTGTTATTGTCTATATTGTCTACATATTTGGTCACTTATGCTAAGTTTATACTAGTGACGTACACTAGTAGCCCTGCCCCTCTAAAAAGTCAGCCACTACAGACAGGCAATATGTTGTTGCCTGTTATAACCTGGTAAATGTGACACCACTGCACCGCAATAGCATGCACATGGTTGCAGGGTGTTTGTGGCATGGCCCCATTCACTTTAATATGTTGCGCTTGGCTTTAGTGCTTGCTGATTGCCACACAGGATATCATTTATAGAGTGTCATGGCATGTGTACAACCCCATCTGACTGTCTTTACAGCTTAAAGTGGTTGTAAAGGCAGAAGGTTTTTCATCTTAATGCAGAGAGAGGGGGTGGGGCTGAATCACGGACGGGCCAGGAGCACCAGTAAGGGACCCGAGAAGAGGAGGATCCGGGCTGCTCTGTGCAAAACCAACTGCACAAAACATAGTTCAACTAAGTGTTTTAACCACGCACCGACTGCAAATGTAACAAGCCCTAATCTGTAAAATGCCACTTTGGCAAGGCAAACCATAACTATAATACTAGAAGCACCTGAGAGGACAGATTTAACTACTTCTGACACTAGATCACGTGACCTACCTAGGAAAAGGTGACCAATAGAGCACCTTCCCGCTCTTTTCTCAAACTGCCTGGATACTAGGTGACTTGACCTATACCAGGGAAGGTGACCAATAGCACACCTTCCCGCAATTTCTAAGTTAAGGGGATACTTGAAACTCCACTGCCAAAATCCCATGAGGGAAGGGGGGGTAGAAACAGTTTTCCCCCCTTTTCCCTTCATTCCTACTAATCAGGAACACCGATCTCTCTCTTTGTCTAGTGTCAGCATCCCCCCACACAGTTAGAAAGCACACATTGGGAACACATTTAACTCTTTGATCACCCCTGATATTAAGCCCTTCCCTGCCAGTGTCATTTATACAATGTCAGTGCATTTTTTAGCACTGATCACTGTATTAGTGTCACTTAGTGTGCAATTTGTCCGCCACAATGTCGCAGTCCCACTAAAAATATCTGATCGCTGCCATTACTGGTTAAAAAAAAGAAAAACGTCCCTAAATCTATCCCGTAGTTTGTAGACATGATAACTTTTGCGTAAACCTATCAATATACGCTAATTGGGATTTTATTTACCAAAAATATGTAGAAGAATACAAATTGGCCTAAATTGATGAAGAAATTTGTATTTTTACATATTTTTATGGGATATGTTTTATTGCAGAAAGTAGAAAATATATATTTTTTTTCCAAATTGTTGTTTTTTTTTTGTTTATAGTGCAAAAACTGAAAACTGCAGAGATGATCAAATAACACCAAAAAAAGGTCTATTTGTGGGGAAAAAAAAGGACATCAACTTTTGGTACAACATCTCACGACCATGCAGTTGTCAGCTAAAGTAACACAGTGCCGTATCGCAAAAATATGGTCCTTCCGGGGCTGGATTGGTTAAGAAAGGAAGATTAGGTAGTAATAGATCTGAAAATGGGAAAAGAGCCACATAACCAAGTACATTAAGCCATTTTGATTCTGTAAAAATGTTAAAAAATTTCATAGCATCAAAAAATATCTAAATATGTTTCGCTAATTATTTAACCAGCATGCGAGTTTATGAAAATCAATTTATGTGAATTTAAATGTAAAGCTGTCAACTTTTAGGCAGCTTCTGCAGCATACAGAATATAGTCGTCTTGCTCTTTCACGATCTGTCTAATCAGTGATAATTCATGCAGTGTTTTGTACCTTTTTATAATTTTACCTAAAAGAGGTTATTTTTGAAAAATGTATATGTAGATATAAAAGACAGATACATTACAGGCAGTGCAGAGAGTGCACTGAGAGTTCGATTTTTGTTTTTAGCAAGTCAGAGCAATGGAAAATGATTACTGACATCATTATAGAGTGCTGCAATTTACAAGTTGCTTATTGTCTGATGAATGAAACAGTAATATATTCTAAATACTGCTTGTTTGATATTTACCTCTTAAGCCCCATATACACGATCCGAAAACGGACGACAGATCACCCGGATTTTTTCGCTTACTAATCGCAAGTATAAATTGAATGCCGTATATACTCGAGTATAAGCTGAATTTTTCAGCACATTTTTTAGGCTGAACCCCCACCCCCCCTCAGCTTGTACTCGAGTGTGGGTCTCGAGTGAGGGTGCCCATCTGCAGCTGTACCTTTGAGGCTGTAAATGGACACGTGAGGCTGCAAATGGGCACAATGAGGCTGCAAATGGGCACGGTGAGGCTGCAAATGGGCATGGTGAGGCTGCAGATAGGCATGGTGAGGCTGCAAATGGGCACAGCGAGGTTGAAAATGGGCACAGTGAGGCTGCAGATGGGCACTGATGATACAGGTGGACACAGCGAGGCTGCAGATGGGTACAGTGAGGCTGCAAATGAGCACAGTCAGGCTGCAGATGGGCATTGTTTACCAAGTAGCATTTCCCACCCTAGACTTATACTCAAGTCAATACTAAAATTAGGTGCCTCGGTTTATATTCGGGCCAGCCTATACACGAGTATATACGGTAGGTTACTAAAGTCACAAAAAGTTACAAAAATTCTCGTACGAAAAAAATACACTATGCTTTAGTGTATTTGTATTGTATTTTCGGACGACAACTGTACTGACTAAACAAAAATTGTACAATCTGGTATCGTATGAGGAAAATTTTCGTGCTTGTCCGATCAAAAATAATCAGATTAACTGTCATGATTGGCTCTCGAAAGCTCTGTGCTAGCGATCCAATTATCGTACGATCGCATCGAAAACGATATTTTCCGTCCAATTTTCGGATCGTGTGTACGGGCCATTAGGGTGTTCCAATCAGGGTCCAGTGTAAAGGTTTGTTCAGGCTTGTGCATAAACTTGTGTTTTTCTGCATTAAAAAAATGCAGGTCCATGCAAGGGCACACAGAAAACAGTTGTTTAATATGTGCTCCGTTCACACTTGGACACAACCTTCAGGTAGGCTGCAGTGCGGTGCGAAAATGTGCAACAGTTTTCCATCCTGCACCGCAGCTCACTAGCCAAGCTGCTGTGCATAGAAATTAATGAAATGTCACAAAAGAAAATGTCACTTTGCACTTTAAAAGTTATCCAAAGCTGCCTGTGCAGGTAAGGCTTCATGTACAGGGGACGTTGTTCAACCTCTCTTGAAAGATTTAACTTGACAGCTAGAAAGCGGTGTCTAAAAACGGCCATTTAGCCGTGTTTACATGCCACATTTAGTCGCGTTTAGCCATGTTTGCGCCTAGCAGTGTTTTGAAAAAAATAGTAAAATTAACATTTTTTTTTCAAATAGCCAAAAATGAAAAACGCCTGTAAACGAAATGCGGCTAAACGCGAGTTATCCAGTTGAGCCACGTTTGGCGTTTGAAATGCCTCTAAACACAGCTTCTGAACACTTTTTTGTGGGTTCTAAAAATGCCTGCAAATACAACTGCCTAGAACCGACTATAAACGACCCTGTGTACATGTACTGATAAGATAACATAGAGGAGAGTTCAGGAGCAGTTGAAAAAAATGCCCAACTGCCCCTAAACGTCTGTTTACCATCAGCAGTGTACATGAGGCCTTAGCCCTTGTACACACGGTCGGACATTCTGACAACCAAATCCGTTGGATTTTGTCCGAAACTGTTGCATACACATGGTCGGACAAAGTTGTCGGAAAATCCAATAGTACATAACGTGATGACGTTATTTCGTTACGACGGGACTACATTCAGTCTAGTAGCCAATAGCTTTGGTCTAGGAATTTGATCTGAGCATGCGTGGCACTTTGTCCGTCGGAGTAGGCTACACATGATCGGAGTATGTCCGATCGGAGCATTTTGTCGGAAAATTTTACCGGCAAGTTGGAAAAGTTGGTCCGTTGGATATTCCGACGGAAACAGTCCGATGGAGACCACACACAGTCGGAATATCCGACAAAACGGTCCAAAAGGACACATTCCGTCGGAAGTTGAACAATGCCCTTGCAATAGGTTTCGGCTATTTACATACCTCCCAAAGCCTGACTGAAAAACTCTCAAACGCCATTCACACAGGGGCAACTTTGGATCCGACTTCAAGTCGCTCTACATGTAAAAATCAATGTAAGTGAATGAGAGCCGTCTTAATGCACACTACTGAAGTCGCTTCGACTTCAGAAAGGGTTCCTGTACTACTTCAATCCGACTTCTAAGTCAGATCTCCATCTATATTGAAGCGACAATGTCACTTCTCTCACAGAATAATCAGCTCTCGAGGGGGAACTGCATGCCAAATTTTAAATAAAAAACCGGCATGGGTTCCCCCTCCGGGAGCATACCAGGCCCTTAGGAACCCTTTATTGACACTTTATTGCGGCTCCCCCACCCCAAAGCACCTTGTCGACCATGTTGATGAGGACAAGGGCCTCCTCCCGACAACCCTGGGCGTTGGTTGTCGGGGTCTGCGGGCGGGGGGCGAATCCGGGAGCCCCGGAGAAGAGGGAAGAAGGATGGAGGAGACCGGGGCTCCTCCGCTAGTAAAAGAGCTGCAAGAAGATAGCGGAGGAGCCCGGGAGAAGACACTGGAGAGCGGGAGACGACACCGGAGAGCGGGAGAAGAGGCCGTACACTGAGAGAAGAGGCCAGACACTAGGAGAAGAGGCCGAACAGAGCGGAAAAGTCAGAAGAAGACCCCCGAAGTTGGAAGAAGACCCCCAGAGCTGCTTAAAAAATTACTTTAAAACCTGTGTTGTGTTTTTTTTTTATTGACACTTTTTTCCCCAGGTGAATGGGTAGGGGTACGATGTACCCCTTACACATTCACATAGGGTGGGGGGCCTGG
This sequence comes from Lithobates pipiens, assembly GCF_037356315.1. NCBI lineage: Eukaryota > Metazoa > Chordata > Amphibia > Anura > Ranidae > Lithobates > Lithobates pipiens. The sequence goes on from NW_027507784.1 coordinate 156,475,182, forward strand.
AACTGGTAGTCCCCTTATTAAAGGGGGCTCCCGGATTCCGATAAGCCCCTTGCCCGCAGACCCCGACTACCAACGGCCAGGGTTGTCGGGAAGAGGCCCTTGTCCTCATCAACATGGGGACAAGGTGCTTTGGGGTGGGGGGCGCCCCCTTCCCCAAAGCACCCACCCCCCATGTTGAGGGCATGCGGCCTGGTATGGTTCAGGAGGGGGGGGGGGGGGCGCTCGGATAAGGGTCTGGTATGGATTTTCGGGGAACCCCCATGCCGGTTCCCCTTAAAACCCGGTGGTATGCTCCCGGAGGGGGGACCCATGCTGGCTTTTTATTTAAAATTTTCCGTGGAGTTCCCCCTCAAGAGCTGATTATTCTCTGATTGGCCATGGCCAAAGTCGCCTGGCCTGGGGCGCATTAAAGTCGTGTTGTAAGTTGCCCCAAGTCGTGTTGAAGTCACTCTCAGAGATGGCATTGACCCATCTTGTTGGCCTCGTTGCTAGGATGTTGCTAAGACACTTCCAACTTTTAGGGCCAGTTTACACCACATGCAGTCCAGTGCGTTTTTCTTCTGCTTAAAAAATGCATGGAAAGCGGGTTATATGGTATCCAATGGCATAGGTCTCACCAGTGCTTTCAGTTCCAGTGCGTTCCACTTCCAGAAAAAAGTAGAACATGTGGCATTTTTCTTGTACTGGACTGTACTGGAAAGCTTTAAAACGCATCAAAAACTGCACTGGAATGCATTGGAACGCACCTACATGCACCAAAAGCACACTGAAACACGAATGTCCTAGTTAGGAATCCACTGGACTGGATCAAAAACGCGCCAAAAATGCACTGGAACACATCAAAAATGTGCATGCAGAAAGCATCTGGAAGGCATCTGGTCTCCGTTTCTATGGTGTGAACTGGCCCTTACGGCTCACTTTCACCATCACAGGAATGAGCTCTCCAACCCCACATATGTGGTCCACTACTACCTCTATCACAGCATCACTGTGCTCAGATCTACTACAACAGGGAAGAGATGTAAGGGGGTTTAAACGGCTGGGAGTGTCTTAGCAATACCCTAGCAACAAGACAGGACAGAATTATGCCATTTCTTGGAGTCTTTCAGCCAGGCTTCGGGAGGTACCACCTATAACAAGGGCATTTTTTAACTGTGGTCAAAGCTGCACAGTTAGTTTTTATCTACAGGTGCCTCCTACTTGCATGGGCAGATTTTTTTTTTCGTGTGTTAATAGTGAACTAACCTTTTAAGAAACCATTTAAGGTTAGAACAACCTGAATTTTTTGGTTTTGTCGGTAATATTACTAGAACTGGCGCAAATGCGTGCCTGAATTAGGTGCAGGTAAGTCTAAAGAGAACTACCACCAGAAAAGTGGTGCTAAGGCTTTATTGATCTCCCGCCATTGTGGTTTTTAATATTGATTTGAACAATTCTCCTATAAATGTGTCAGGATTTTACAACACATAATTGCTTTTCTTAATTAGTCGCCCCCCCCCCCCTCCCCCCCGCTCAATTTACATTACCCATCAGGAGCTTATAGAGTTAAAATATATGTCTAAGTTTCTTTGGATCTCCAGGGGCATGGAATAATAGCTAGAGGAGGTAAGGAACTATAATTAGGGATATACACAGTGCTAGGAGAAGGTGTTACATTGGGAGTTGGGGCAGAGTAATGGAAAGGTGGGGGGGGGGGGGAGAAGGAGAGAGGCACCATGATGATGCTGGTTGCTAGGTAACCCCATCAGCAGTAAATGCCGCCTGCTAATTGGCCAGCCTGTGAAAACCTGGGTACCAGCCCTAGCTTGTTTCTTTTCAGCCGCTCTGTTGCTAGACTACTGCATCTCCTCTCTCGCTCGCTCTACACGCTGACAGCTAATTGGCTGGCTGCTTGGTGTTTCTGCCGGGTACCAGTCTGAGCCTGCATCTCGCCTGTTATCCCTGGAGGCGGGAGGGGGAGGGGGAGCGAGGGAGTGAGAAGGATATGTCAGCAATTAATGGAGCACAAGTGTAAATTCTACACAATGTCTGCCACCTGCGCCCCCCCCCCCCCCCCCTTGAAACAGACTGAAAAATCCAAATCCTTTATGGCCGTGAGCACATCACAAGCTCGCCTTTCCCGGATTAGCTCTTGACTTTGTTGAAAGACAAACGCAGAGACTTTCATTTTATTGGACCTTTAAAAGGGAACAAGTAAAACAAAGCTGACAAGTTTGCATATCGTTATCAGTTCCCCTGGCATCCAAAGGGTTACTCAGATCACAGCTGCTGCAAGAATTAGAAGGTCAATAAAAAGAATGGTGCTGACAATGCAAGGATTGCATCTTACTTTCTTTGTATTACAGGGAATCGGGCACGTAGGAACATCTGTAGGTTGCCGTTGCTGACCTGCTTCTGAAAATACCAACTGCCTGGCTGTCACTGTAGTTCAGTGCTTTCAATCCTTTCTGAGTTACAGACTCAGAACAAGCATGCAGGCAGTGACATCAAAGCAAACGCAGAACTCCTGATCTGTGTAAGTGTTCTATAAACGTAAAACTACCGATGTCTCTCAATCTACAGCTCATCACACACGTTACAATCTCATTTAGATCTATCCAATGACCAAGAACGGCGATGGCCTGTCTGATTGGATACAAATGGATTGGATAGGGTAAAAAGAATCTCATATTACATATTTATGCTAAATTCATAGTTGATTGTACAAACATTGTATGATCAGATTGTAACATGCATGGTGACCTTTAGCCCTGCCATAGAAGGACGGAAATTTGGCTAGTTCAGCAGGAACAGACTGGTGGGCAGGCTGGTTGTACGGAAGTTGATCCATTGTTGATCTAGACCAGTGGTCATCAACCCTGTCCTCAGAGCCCACTAACAGGCCAGGTTTGCAAGATAACTGAAATACATCACAGGTGATATCGTTTGCTGCTCAGTGATTTGCAGTATTCTAGTCTGCATCTCCCCAAGGTAATACATAAAACCTGGCCTGTTATTGGGCCCCGAGGACAGGGTTGATGACTACTAATCTAGACTGTCAGGTTTTTTTCATGCGATCACTACTGGCAGCTATAGCTGCTGGCAGTGATTATTTTATTCTGATGGAAAAAGAAGCCTCCCGCTGTCATAATACAATAGCGCAGTGGGATGGATCCCCCCATCAACACTGTTTAAAATCTTTTTTTTATTAATTTATACTTTACAAATAAATATCCAAAAAACTGCTTTCTATAAACATTAAAAACTCGTACTCTCCACACAAAGAGAGAAAAAAATAAAAAACAACAAACATATAAAAAAGTGTACAGTAAGTTCCCATTCTATTTTCATAACCTCCCACCTTGTTCCCCTGCTTAAAAGAAAGAAGGGGGGGCAGTATAAGGGGCGGAGATCTCCTAAATTGGAATGTATACACTATTTACAGGTTGAAAAAAGACACAAGTCCATCTAGTTCAACCATAGAAATAAATAAAAAAATATCAAACAATCCCATATACACAATCCTATACCCACAGTTGATCAAGAGGAAGGGGAAAAACCCCAGAAAAGCATGATCCAATTTGCTGCAGCAGGGGAAAAAATGTATTCCTGACACCCTGAGAAGCAATTGGATATTCCCTGGATCAACTTTGCCTATAAATGTTAGTACCCAGTTATATTGTGTGCATTTAGGAAAATATCCATGCCTTTTTTTTAAAGCAATCTACTGAGCTGGCCAGAATCTCCTCTGGAGGGAGTCTATTCCACATTTTCACAGCTCTTACTGTGAAGAATCCTTTCCGTATTTGAAGATGTGTGTTGACCGTAAAGTGAATAACTCTACACCAAGTTCACTATATGGACCCCTTATATATTTGTACGTGTTGATCATACCCCCCCTTAATCTCCTCTTCTCAAGAGGGAATAAATTTAGATTACCCGGCCCTGCCATCTATTCCCTGTATCCTTTCTTACTCGCCCCTTTCCATTCCTCCCACTGTTTTCCCAACCTCCACCTATTACTTGTGTTGTGAAATTACAGATCATCTCAATGTGATAATAATATTGATTATATTGTGTGGGTAAAAAAAGAGGTTGAATTGTGTATAAATCGAAATATTTACCCTACCCTCCCACCCCACCTGCCCTCTTACTTCCCTTTAGGCCCAAAATGGGAATTGTACATGTAGTGAAAGTGTGAAATCTTATTAGCTATGAATAAACAGATTATGTGCCCTAGATAGATGGGTAGAAGTGATCAACACTGACTATTGATGGGGGAACCGAGCAGTTTTCTCTCCTTCAACCTGTGGCTGAAGGAAAGGTAATTGGAACAAGCCTGGTTGTCTAAAGCAGTCCATACATTGTACAAGTTTAGAAAGGGAAATAAGCAACAGCAGCCTACAGATGTCTCCCGGAACAGGTTTCCTCTCCACACATTAAAGCGGGAGTCCACCGGGACTCCGCGTTTTTTTTTTTTTTTTTTTTTAAAGCCAGCAGCTACAAATACTGCAGCTGCTGACTTTTAAAATAGTGACACTTACCTGTCCAGCGCGCCCGCGATGTCGGCACCCGAAGCCGATCGCTAGGTCGTCTGTCGGGTCCTGCCGCCGCCATCTTGGGTATGGGAATCAGGAAATGGAGCCTTTCGGCTTCATTTACCGGTTCCCTACTGCGCATGCGCGAATTGCGCTGCGCAATAAGGACGCTCCCCGCTGCCTCTGGGAGCTGTGTGTTTCCCAGCAGGCAGCGGGGCACTTGCGGGAAGGGGTGGCCACTTGCGGAAAGGGGCGTAAGTTACGCCCCTTTCTCCGCAGAGAGCTGTCCCGGAAGTGGGTGCAGTTACCTGGATTATCCAGGTAACTGCACCCCCCTCCCCCCTGAAAGGTGCCGATTGTGGCACCGGAGGGGGGGAGGGTTCCGATGAGTGGAAGGTCCACTTTAGGGTGGACCTCCGCTTTAAAAACCAAATACATTCAGTAAGGGAAAAAATTATTTGATTACCCTGCTGATTTTGTATATTTGCCCACTGACAAAGAAATGATCAGTTTATAATTTTTATGGTAGGTTTATTTTTTTATTTTTATTAAGAAAGCCAGAAAAATGCATTTAAAAAAAAGTTATAATTGATTTGCATTTTAATGAGTGAAATAAGTATTTGGACTCCTATCAATCAGCAAGATTTCTGGCTCCCAGGTGTCTTGTATACAGGTAACAAGCTGAGATTAGGAGCACTCTCTTAAAGGGAGTTCTCCTAATCTCTGCTTGTTAGCCGTATAAAAGACACCTGTCCACAGACGCAATCAATCAATCAGATTTCAATTTTTCCTCCATGGCCAAGACTTAAGAGCTGTCCAAAGATGTCAGGGACACGATTGTAGACCTACACAAGGCTGGAATTGGCTACAAGACCATCGCCAAGCAGCGTGGGGAGAGGGTGACAACAGTTGGTGCGATTATTTGCAAATGGAAGAAACTCAAAATAACTGTCAATCTTCCTTGGTCTATGGCTTCATGCAAGATCTCCCCTTGTGAAGTTTCAATGATCATGAGAACGGTGAGAAATCAGCCCAGAACTAAACTACATGGGAGAATCTTGTCAATAGTCTCATAGTCACCAAGAAAACAATTGGTAACACACTACGCCATGAAGGAATGAAATCCTGCAGAGCCTGCAAGGTGATCCTGATCAAGAAAGCACATGTACAGGCCCATCTGGAGTTTGCTAATGAACATCTAAATGATTTACAGGAGAACTGGGTGAAAGTTTTGTGGTCAGATGAGACCAAAATCAAGCTCTTTGGCATCAACTTAATTCACCTTGTTTGGAGGAGGAGAAATGCTGTCTATGACCTCAAGAACACCATACCCGTCATTAAATGTGAAGGTGGAAACATTATGCTGTGGGGTGTTTTTCTGCTAAGGGGACAGAACAACTTCACCGAATCAAAGGGACGATGGACGGGGCCATGAACCATCAAATCTTGATTGAGAACCTCCTTCCCTCAGCCAGGACATTGAAAATGGGTCATGGATGGGTATTCCAGCATGACAATGACCCAAAACACATGCCCAAGGCAACAAAGGAGTGATTCAAGAAGAAACACATTAAGGTCCTGGAGTGGCCTAGCCAGCCTCCAGATTTTAATCCCATTGAAAATATGTGGACTGAACTAAAGGTTTGAGTTACCAAACGTCAGCCTTGAAACCTTAAGGACTTGGAGAGGATCTGCAAAGAGGAATGGGACAAAATCCCTCCTGAGATGTGTGCAAACCTAGTGGCTAACTACAAGAAATGTCTGACTTCTGTGATTGCCAACAAGGGTACTAAGTCATGTTTTGTGAAGCGGGTCAAATACTTATTTTGACTCATTAAAATGCAAATTGCTTAATAACTTTTTTTGAAATGCATTTTTCTGGATTTTTTTGTGGTTATTCTGTATTTCACTGTTAAAATAAACCTACCCCCCCCCCCCCCCCCTTTCATAACCAGGCTGTTTTTTTTGCGATACAGCACTGCATTATATTAACTGACAATTATGCAGTTGTGCGACACTGCAGCCATTTTTTCCTACAAATAGAGCTTTATTGTATTTATGGTATTTAATCACCAGTGCGATTTTTTTTTTTTTTGCGCTATAAACAAAAAAAGGATTGACGATTTTGAAAAAAAAATAAAAATAATTCTGCTATAAAACATATACGAAAAAAATAAAGATTTAAAATCACATTTCTTCATAAATTTAGGCCATATGTATTCTGCTACATGTTTTTGGTAAAAAAAAAATCCCAATAAGAGTATATTGATTGGTTTATGGCTAATATAGCATCTACAAACTATGGGATATTTAACAGTGGTAGGGGGCATTAATGTGCTAGCAATAATCAGTGAGATGTCACAAACGTCAAATAAACCTTTGCAAACCTTTATTTGATGTTTGTGACATTTCACTGATTATTGCTAGCATATTAGCGCCCCCTACCACTGTTAAATATCACTTAAGTTAGCATTGTCTATACTTTGTGGGGAGACACTTTTATTAATCACAAATTATTGTATTTATAGCACGAGGCTCACACAATTATTAAACTACGGGATATATTTATGGAATTTTTATTTATTTGTTTTTTTATAGTAGTAATGGCGGCAATCAGCTACTTGCAGGACTTTGATATTGCGGTGGACATTTTGACACTGGCACTTTAGACACTTTGCCTGTTCAGTGATCAATGCTAAAAATATGCACTGTCACTGTACTAATAACACTGGCTGGAAAGGGGTTAACATCTAGGGCGATCAAAGGGTGAACTGTGTGCCTAGCCATTGTTTGTGTGTTAATTGTGTGCTGCTTTTACTAGGGGAAGTAATGGATTCTAGTCCCTGCATTGCAGGAACACAGAATCCATTCCTTCCCCAGCCAGTCCTGATATACAGTATGCTATTGCTGACGAATGGCGAGTGCCAGAGGACATTGACTGCCCAGCACACGCAGATCGGCTTCTGCTGTGAATTATCACAGTAGAAGCGGCCCACTGGTGGCGTGTGCACGCCCCCTGCAGGCAGAATTCTGGGATCACGTACTGTGTATATATACATGATCCGACACACAGTTGCCGCCCTGTAGCAGTAAAACTGCTATGGAGCAGACGGCAAGTGGTTAAAGTGGAACTAAACCCATCAATTTAATGCTTTTCCAAATCAGGCATGCCATGAATGTTTGTGCTCTCAGTTGAACTGTCAATCAAATGGCTGGTGTCATAACTGATCACATGTGCAGCACCATGGCAACTGCAGATCAAACAGAGGCTACGATAGCAGCTTCCTTGGCTATAAGTGTAAGACCCCTTTCTCACTGGGGCGATTTGCAGGTGCTATAGCGTTAAAAATAGCTCCTGCAAACCACCCTAAAACAGCTGCTCCATTCACTCCAATTTTTGCTTAAATTTTTTCTTCATCCCCTCTTACCTTGATGGGTTGTCTGTAATAAACATGCTTACACCCAGCTGCACCCCACTCCGCCATCTTTGTTGTTTTTATCAGAGCTGGCTTTCTCTTCCAGACTCTTACTGCCAGCTCATGATGACATGCCACTGGGTCTGCCCTCCTCCAATGCTGTGATACCACAACTGATGCCCCCTGGGATATCTGATGTGAATATCCCAGGAGGCTGCAGGAGCAGCATGATGTCATGTTCACCTTGACAAGGATGGCAGAGTGGAAAGGGGGGGGGGGGGGGGGGCGGGCATAACCTTAAAAAAAGTAAATAAAAACAGGAAAAAAAAGTGTCACTGTTGTAGCTTGAGTAGGAGGAATGCAATGGAGCAAAGGTGTATTTTGGAGTACAGGCCTGCTTTCAGTGGCAATGACCTTGGAAATAATTTTGAAATGATAATTACTTTACTGGGCAAGGAATGTCATTATGATGCATAATAATATGCATCATGTTTAGCTGTAGCATAGTGCTGTATGCATAGGTAATAATGATCATCATAATGCTAGCTCCTAATAATTTCATCTCTCCAACTTCTGTGAATTCTCTATGTGGCCATATCGTGGTATGTTCCTGAATGACCATAATCAGGGAAATACAGCACTGTAGCCACTAGATGGAGCTGACGAACATAGGACGTATTAGACATATGTATTATTCATGATAGTTGTGTGAATGCTGGGATATTCAAACAGCATTTTTTTTTTTATAAACAGACCCAAAAGTGTGCTTCTTGTCACATTAATGTTTTGTAGCATCCCCCAGGTGATAAGCAGTAAAAGAAGAGCATCCCTCTATCTTGATCACCTGGTCCCCTGTGAGAGTTTTATCACATGTTTTTTTATACTTCATGTAGCAGCACAGACAGTATATCCACGTACCCCTTTTTTCTCTTGAATCCACAGTGGTGCGTAAAAACAAAAACACTTAAGTGTACAAAAAAAAGTGCATGTGAAGAACAAACACAAAAGAGTGCACTTAAGGGTCTCATGTTAAATCCCCCAAAGGAGTAGGACTGTACCCTGACCTCCCGGGGCACAAGACTCCTGATAGGGGTAAGGCTCAACTTGGTCCACCTAGCCAAAAGGCCTGGCGGATTCTGCTCCTCATGGTCAGCTGAAGCCAACCAATGAGTACTAGGTGAGGGGGTTCTCCCAAAGAGAGACTCCCCCCAGTTCAGGCGGGAAAGGAACTAAATGCCAACACATCCTTCCCCTAGACTTTAGGACTCACACCCTCCATCCAGTGAGAAAAAAGAAATGCAGACAAAAATGCAGACGTGAAGAAAAACCTGAGAGAAAAATAAACTGAATTAATAGTGCCGGTATAGGTTCACTGGCTAGGCCCTGAGGCCTGGTAGCAAAAATTTCCCACAGAGGCGCTGTGCAGAAAAAAGCTAGTGTTGTGGCCCTGTGCCTTTTTACACAGTGGGTTCCCAGGCCCATAGTGTTACTAAGAGCACCCTTTAGGTGACCAAGCCCCAGGGGCACTGGCACAGAGGATTCTCTTTCCAGCCTATGGCCAGACAAGGTAGACCCATTCAAATCAGGAGGCACTGGGCCCCTCCAGTCTTCCCCGGGGGAAAAAACTCTTCTGCCTCACATCCCATGCAGAAACTAGCCTTCAGAGCTCCCATCAAACCAGCAGGGATAACATACAGCCAGTGATTCCTACCAAAAGGCCAGAATGGTGGCAGAGCACCCCTACTAGACACTGATAAGAACAGATACTTCACTTGATCTTAGCCTATGACTTTTAATAGAGCTGTGGTACTTCATAAATGAAATGGTAGATGCTCTCACAGTGTTGTTTGAAATGTAGTGTATTTCCCCATGACTATCAGGGAGACACAGCACTGAGATGGGTTGGATCATGCAGGTTCATGTCCCAATTTTCTCCATCTCTTCTCTTATATCCACCACTCTGGCTGTGAAAATGGATATATTCTTTATGCATGGCCTACTTTGTTTTGCATCTGCCCATCAGTCCTTCATTTTTAAGATCACATGGACAATGGGAAGAAGTAAGTAAAGACACCTGTGTGCACATGGGCTAATACTGACATGTAGAATTCATCTGATTTATGGGGCAGTCTACACAGCACTTCCAGGGTGATGATTTATTGACTGCTTTTTAATTATTTCACAGGAACAGAGGAATAGTCTGTGGAAGCAGTAAGGAATACACATTAAAGAAAGTCAAGCAGTGGAAACAGAATAGGATATATTTAAGCACCAGATGTGTTGACAGCTTAATGCCTGCAGCACTGTGATGATTTGCATGTGGACACCATTCATACACCTCAAGCTAACCAAGTTACCTTTGACTAGGGTTATCTGTTATGTGCAATTCAGCTGTCTTCAGCATTTTGAAATGGGCAATAACTAAAAGTGGTAATGGCTTCAGTTTAAATCAGTGTAATGCATCTAATGTGCATCAAATGAAAAAGTGTCCAATGTCTTAGGCCGCGTACACACGCGGGGACTGTTCACCCAACTTTGTCCGTCAAACAGTTTCGGCAAACAGTCCGCTCAAAATTAGCATGGACGGACATGGCCACACACGACGTACGAACAGTTTGCTGAAACCGTGCGCGATGACGTGAACGGCACGTACGACGGGACGAAAAATACGACGTCCTATACACTGCATTATAACTTTCGGCGTGTAAAGCCTTTCTGAGCATGCGCGGAACTTAGTTTGTCGAACAAGCCTACACACGAGGGAACTGTTCGCTGAAACAAGGTTTCAGCGGACAGTTTTTCGGAAATTCTGAAAAACCTTGTTCAGCGGACTGTTCGCTGAAACTGTCCGCTGAACGCCCACACACGGGCGGACTGTCCGCCGAAACACTGTTCAGCGGACAAAGTTGGCCGAACAGTCCCCGCGTGTGTATGCGACCTTACAGTTTGCTTTCTTGCTAAAGCAGCCACAGCCCTAGTAGAAAAGCCTGTCCCTTCTCAGCACACTCCATAGTAGAGCCCTTGTTCTCTGTGGATAAACAGCAATCTCTCTGCAGAGATTTGACATGCCCCTTGATTTTTAGAGGCAGAACTCTACAATGAAAGGGAGGCATGATCTTTGCTAATTGCAAAACTATAAATTTGACTCAGATAGACCACTTCTTTTGCACAAGGCCAAGGGTCCCACTCTGCAGCATGCTGGCATGGGACAGGCTTTTTTACTTAAAATGGTTGCATAGTCATTTTTATAACTTTTACCTACAGGAAAGCCTATAATAAGGCTTACCTGTAGGTAAAAAAATATCTCCTAAACCTGTATGCTTTAGGAGATATTCCCCCCGCAATGCGCCGCTAACTGCAGCGGCGCATACGCACAGGGGATTCTTGGCTGAAAGTCCGGCAGACAGCGGACCCTGCCGGAAAGAAATCTCCCGCGCGCGTGCGCGGGAGTGACGATATTGCGGCTCCGGCCACTCGCAGCGCCGTAGCCGCGATACCCGGAAGACACGCCGAGGGAACATGTCAGCTCCCTCGGCATGGATCGTGCCAGATGTCGGGGCCTCGTTCTAAGGTAAGTATTTCATAATGAGCTAGTATGCGGTGCATACTAGCTCATTATGCCTTTTCCTTTGCAGGTCAAAATAAACTTCAGCCAGTTTACTACCGCTCTAAGCTGTATTATTGACTCCTGTCCTAAGTTGGAGCAAGACTGGCTTCCCTGGTTGAAAAATGCTACTGTAGCAGAATAAGCACAGGATCATTAGAAGGGCAGTAGGAGTGTACTTCCTAAAACCAGTGTGGGTAACTTCCCCTCTCTTTGCTACCTGTACCGCCAGTCACAATTAAAGTGGTTCTAAAGGCTGTTTTTTTTTTTTTAGCTTAATGCCTTTTTTATAAAATAAAGGTAAAAAAAAAACTCCTGTGTCTCAGGCCCACCCCCCCACCTGTACTTACCTGAGCCGGATCTCAATCCAGCACTGTGCATATTGACTGGTGAAGTACAATGTCTGGATGAAAGTCTGAAATACTCAGAAGGTAGGATTTGTTCCTTGTATGCCTTCAGTAAGTTCAATGTAGTCATAGGAAAGTCAGACCACAGCATTGTCTTTCAAAGCAGTGACTCTTCTTATTGGAGCAGTGTTTGACTCAGACTTGAACCGTTGGGGAGTTGGGCTATTACCATGTGAAGGAGGTGAATGGGGACTTTCCTATGTTCCAGCTACACAGAGTACTTTACTCTGTGTTGCAGCACTTAGTATTGTAAAAAAGTAAAAGATCCACACATTTAGTACTGCGATACAAAAATATTATTTAAATTCTTTCAGAGATTCTGTTATTGTTGAGATTTAGTAATGAGTGGCAGTAGACCATACTGAATATTCAAGCTCCATGACATGTTCATTTGGGCTTTCTATGTCTATTTTACCTACCCGGCTTGTGGAGTGAAACAGCAAAGTGAGCCAGCAATTTCATTACACATCAGCATTTAGCAAAGCATTTGGTTATGTGATGTACAGTAATAAATGTTCCTTCTCTTCTCACTGGCAAAGCCAGGTAGAGCATTACTTGAAGTCAGGCAGGAGGTGGATGTATTTCTGTATCCAAGCATGTATGAATTCATCCTTATAGATTTCATTATTTGCATGTAGCTCTAGTGGGCTGGCAGTTGTTGACTAGGTGGCAATGCCAGAGCCAACTGTGTCATTGGTTGATGTCTAAGTCCTAATAAACCTTTTATAGCCTTGTCTAAAAGTCTTCTAAATTTGAGCACCAGAGATATGAAATAAAAGTATGTACCGTATGTTTGGTTTCTACAAAGTAATGTGAACTAAACAGTGAATGCATTTAGCCTACAGTAATCAGCTGAGATCTTTGAATCTTTGATTCCAGAGCCAGAAGACAACTGTGATACCCATTCAGTTGCCTTTAGTGCTGTGTTGGTGTTGGAACTGGTTCCAGAGCTGTTCTGTGTATCCATATAGGTTTAAGTGGTGTAAAAAACACAGAATTATATTTTCCCCTTCAGCTGTATTACTGCTGTTAACTCCCTGCAGTCATACCATTGGGATCCATAGGCACTAGCATTACAAAACTCTTATTTAATTTGGATTGGACACAAATGCAACCTGTTGTTTTCCATATGTACTGGGGCAATCATTTCCTGAACAACTGGAGAGTTGCATGTCATCTCTCTACACTATCCTATAACAAAATACAATAAAACAGTAGGAATTTGTTTGCCACCATAGTCAGATGTAGTCTGCTTAGCTATTTGGGCTTAATTTATAATAAATAGCTGCTTTGATCACATGGGCTCAATTATCATTTCTATGCTGACGGCACTCAGCCAGACACATCCACACTAAACCAAACTCTACTTTGGCTGCTTCTCTCCTATCCAACTGCATTATTGATATAAAAGCTTGGATTGCCAATAATTAAACTGTGACAAGACTGAAGCCCCCCCCCCCCCCCATCAATTATATAAAGCCAGTGCTAATAGCCTATCTATAGATGGCAGTGGACTTGAGCTTCAGTCTAAATTGAAAAATCTAGGGGTGACATTTGATGCCAGCTTAACCTTTGATCCACATGTACAAAATGTTGTTAGAACATATTTTTTCCACTTTTTTGTTCTCCCGACTTTGCTACTGCAATGCTCTACTCGCTGGTGTACCTAAATCCACTATTAATCAACTAAAATTTGTACAAAATTCTGCAGCCAGAATCCTGACTAGGTCTGGTACAAGTGATCATATGACCCCTATCCTGGAGTCCTTGCACTGCCTACCTATATATAAAGAATAAAGATCACCGTAGCATAAAATCCCCAATATATATATATATATATATATATATATATATATATATATAAAGAATAACGATTGCCATTGCATAAAATCCTTTAGACAGCAGCCTGTGACGAAACACATAGGGTGGGGCGACGTGCTGGTACTGTTTGGAGCCGTGCGGCTTGTTGATTATATGCATGTTTTGTTTTGTTATGTAAGTGCACTCAATTTATTTGATTAAAGCATCTAAAGGATTTTATGCTATGGAAATCTTTATTCTTTCTTGGGGTTCTTCCACGATCGAGTTCTCTATAAGTGATGGTTTTCCTATTCCTGTTTCTTGATACTCTTGGATGGATATAGGCCCCGGCAGGGTTCATAAGCCACAAGCGAGATTGACCCTCCATGATAGGGGGTCAATTGGAGTCGGTAAGCAAGCACTTTATAAGGTGGAGGCTCACATTGAAGATCACACATTTCTGTTGATGGATGGTGCTTATATCGTTTGAAGAATTTCTTTCACTATTTGGACTGTTTATTTTGTGTTATAATCATTTTAACACCAACGCAACTTTATGAATGAGGATAGTTAAAGTAGTGCAAGGGTTAGTAGTATGATGTTCAGCATAATGAATGCAGCTTGCATACTAGCACATTATGAAAGACTAACCTTAAAATAAAGCCCTCCAGCAGAGCTCTGTCACTGCTGACAGGGTCACCATCTTCACCCGATCTTCCTTCCTTGTTTGTGTGCTCCGGACATTTGAATGGTCAAGCCACGATGACATCACGGCTGTGGCACAGAGCTCTTATGGGTTGGCTTGGGTATGCCATCCAGAGTGCATACACCTGTGACGTGACAATAGCTACATTTTTCTAGAGTGGCAGCCATAGGCAACAGCATACTTTTTTATTTGTTTTACTCTTAATAAGGGCTTGTGTATATGGGCATTTATGTCAAAATGGCCTTTTCTATGGCTGAATATCAATAGAAACATTAAAAAAAACATGTCAGAAATAACTGAGAAGCACCTGACTGAGCAAGATGTTCACTTGTCTATACAAATCCTGAAGGAGTTGCTCTTTGCAAATCATTTAGACCTGCTGTGAAATATAAAACTAAAGCACCAGGAAAGCATATATTACCTTTACATCCAAGATGAAAAATGATTTTAGCTATGCATTGCTATTAAAAGTGCTTTCATGTATATTACATAACACATTTCTAAATGAGACTTTAGACTCCTTCAGAATTTGGGTTATAGTGTCAGGAAAATCTTCTTTGTTTGGTGGTTTTTAGTTTCTGTTCATTTGGTGCTACAATATTTAAGTACCGTATACAGGTGGCTCTGTCAGAAGGCTGCTTTCACGTAGCCTGCAGTGAAAATGGCCCCCGCTGACTTGAACATCTGCAATTTATACAAGCAAATCACTGGCTGCATTGAAAGGAATCCTATCAAAGAAATACATAGGTTGACCCTCTCCTGAAAATATACATTTCCTGCCAGTCACACATACCAATGTATCCATATTTCTGTATTGTCTCAGTCATTGGCTTGTATTTTATCAGTCATAATGACATCAAATCTCCTATATATGTTTAATATTCATGATTTCAAAAGCATTGCCCATTGAATAAATGTGACGTATCTGAGAGGAGATCAAGATGATAAGGGTGACCTCTTTTGCCAAAATTCACCCGATGATGGAATAGGTAGCACTAGGGCAGTGGTGCAATACAGGTGCCTATATGGCAGTTGTGCGTAAGCTGGGATGACTTGGAGAATTGGCTGGTAGAAAATCAGGAGACACCACAGCAGCCATGAAATAGGTTGCGACATGTGGAGTGTTGTGAATCAGGTCTACAGTAGGTAGCCAGTGAAAAGTTTTGTATAAGTAGATGCACATGTTGGGCTCTATACACATTCTATTTGCAGCACTATGATGATGTCATTGTTACTTGCTAATTAATACCTAGTTTTGCAAAGGCATTTGGTGCACACAAAGTGGATGTATATCTTTTGTGGCTATTGAGAAACATACACTATATTACCAAAAGTATTGCGACACCTGCCTTTACACGCATATGAACTTCAATGGCATCCCAGTCTTAGTCCATAGGGTTCAATATTGAGTTGACCCACCCTTTGCATCTGGGAAGGCTGTCCACAAGTTTTGGAGTGCTCACTTTGTGCACTGGTCCAAATCATTTGGTGGAGGGGGAATTATGGTGTGGGGTTGTTTTTGAGAGGTTGGGTTTGGCCCTTTAGTTTCAGTGAAGGGAACTCTTAAGGCATCAGCACACCAAGACATTTTGGACAATTTCATGTTCCCAACTTTGTGAGAAAAGTTTGAGGGTGGCCCCTTCCTGTTCCAACATGACTGCGCACTAGGGTACAAAGCAAGGTCTATATAGGCATTGATGAGCAAGTTTGGGGTGGAGGAACTTGACTAGCCTTCACTGAATTGTGACACGATAGAACACCTTTGGGATGAATTAGAGCGGATGACTGCGAGCCAGGCCTTCTTGCCCACATCAGTGCCTGACCTCCCAAATGTGCTTCTGGAAGAATGGTCAAACATTCCCATAGACACACTCCTAAACCTTGTGGACAGCCTTCCCAGAAGAGTTGAAGATGTTATAGCTGCAAAGAGTGGGCCAACTCAATATTGAACACTTTACTTTAATGCCCCGTACACACAGGGAGATTTTCAGATGGAAAATGTTTGATGGGAGCTTTTTGTCGGAAATTCCGACCGTGTGTAGGCTCCATCAGACATTTTCCATTGGAATTTCCATCTCATAAAAATTTGAGATCTGGTTCTCAAATTTTCCAACAACAAAATCCGTTGTCGGAAATTCCAATCGTGTATACACAATTCCAACGCACAAAGTTCCACACATGCTCGGAATCAAGCAGAAGAGCCGCACTGGCTATTGAACTTAATTTTTCTCGGCTTGTCATACGTGTTGTACGTCACCGCGTTCTTGACGTTTGGAATTTCCGACCAACTTTGTGTGACCATGTGTATGCAAGACAAGTTTGAGCCAACATCCGTCGGGAAAAAAAACATGGGATTTTGTTGTCGGAATGTCCGATCGTGTGTACGGGGCATAAGACTGGGATGCCATTAAAGTTCATGTATGGGTAAAGGCAGGTTTCCCAATACTTTTGGTAATATAGTGTATTTACATGTTTTGTGCCCAGAGTTCAGATTTAGGGTTACTAAATTAATTATGCCTTACAGATGGGATGCAATAATTTAGCCCCTTTGTACAGAGAGCTAAATAAATTCACAACTAGCACTGTGTATGTGGCCTTATTCTAAAGGTGCGTTGACTAGTTTTCTTTCCATTAAAGCACTCAATGTTTGCTGTATAGAACTGCGGTTTATTTAACATCAGATATTTCTGTATCTGTTAGAGCAAGGGTATTCTCACCTCCCATTCCATCACTCGCTGTTCTCAGCTTCCCTCGCATAAGGTGAAATATTGCAAGAGTCTATTTTTGCTAGTGTTTCATTTGCATTTATCTGTCCTCATTTAACTTTGAATTCCACATTTACAAAATTAGCCTACAGACATTTTATTTCTTATCATTCTGCTAAAAAACATGACAACAGATAGCCAAAACTTTTATATAGATACACATTCTTTTTGGACAGCTGCAAATGTATGTAAAAATGTGTATGCCAATGCTTTTTAAAGACCAGATTCTCAAAAGTTACTGTACATTTGCAGGAAAATTAATAAAGTGTTTCAGAAAAAATACAGAAAAAGGACAAGACCTTACATAAAATGAAATTATGCATAAAGTATAATGGCATACACAATAAAGCTCAGTCATAGAGGCTTACGAGGCATAAAAAGTGTGTGTTCCCAGTTTCATTGAACAGCTAATACTATCTAGCCATCTCTGCAGCTCTGCTAAAATCAGGAGGACCTGTACCTTACCTTAAAATTATATTAAAGGATATGTAAATGCTTGTTTTTTTTTTTTGATTTTTTTTTAAACAAAAATGTCATACTTACCTCCTCTGTGCAGTTGGTTTTGCACAGTGTGGCCCCAATTCTCCTCTTCTGGGGTCCCTAAGCAGCACTCTTGGCTCCTCCTTTTCTCGAGTGCCCCATCAGAGAAGCGCTCTACCTCGGGGCACCCATGCCGGCGTGCTCTCATGTTCTGCTGCTGCATCCATTGACACAGGTAGCAGGACTCTGCTCTGCCCCCCGGCTTCCGCATCATTGGATTTGATTGACAGCCGTGGGAGCCAATGGCTACGCTGCTATCAGTCTATCCAATCAGGACCCGAGACATAGAATGCATTAAGGTGAAAAAACGCCTTTAAAATCTAATTTTTATCAGCACTTTCAGCAGCTACTTTTTTTTTAATTCTTGCCTATGTTCTGTTTAAGCTGGTGCTGTGACCGATGCCCCATATTTCCTGTTTCTTGGTGACTCCTTTCTCTTGAAGCATCCTATGGAGCCACCCTTGCATGCATAGACTAGAGTTGTGTCTTCCTGCACTCTGTGCATCAATACAAACCAACAGCCCTTAGCCTAGTGTGCCAAGGCACTCCCCTGATCCTCCCCTCTCCAAGTTAACAGGCTTGCTCTAGACTGCACTGTCCACTGTTTCCTGTGCAGAGAGGAAGTTCAGGGAAGCAGCACAGAGAAAGCAGGTGCAAGCTACATATAAAGTTGTTAATTGCAAGCACTGAGGTAAGGAATTTAACAAATAGTTTACTGGGGAACGTTTATTTTATTGTGCTCAGTGTGCTCAGTGTGATAAGCAAGCCTTTTTTTTTAAATCTTAAGCTGCTCGTGGATGAATCAAAATTCAGCCGATTTCACAGAAACTGGACGAATTTCAATACATGTATGGGCAGGTTGGTTGCACACAAGTCAATCTATCAATCAACTTGTGTACAACCAGCATGTTGGAAAATGTTGTCTTGATCAGCGCCAGCACATACAGCTGGCTATAGTGTATTCTGATGGCAGGTAAGTCTCTCTGCTCTGTGGGAGGGATCCCCCCCATCCACATTAAATTTGTGGATGGGTGAATCAAGTCACTTTCTTTCATTCAACCTGCTGACTCATGTATGACCAGCTTTGGACACATTAGGGAACAGTTTTTTTTTTTTGCTGTCTGCATCCTGTTGTAGAAATTATCTCCTAATGACAAATGATAACACTGTCACTTTGACAGTAGGTAAGGGGCATCTCCAGAGATTGTATCTCACTAACTAGATTAGCTTGGGATACACTTAGGCTGGTCATTGACATAGCGGTTTTCCTTCCTGCAACCATGATTTCCTCATCAACACAGTGTAGACAAGGGAGTCCCTCCTGGGGAGCCATTGTGTTCTCCTGGCAGGTGGTCCAGGGAAGCCGTTCTCCACCAGGAGAACACAGTGAATATTGCTAGCAGCTATGACAGCCGCTAGCAATAATCACATCTCAAATCTGGCAGGCTGGTTGTACCTAAGTTGATCGATCAATTAACTTGGGTACATTCAGGCTGACCTTACATGGTTCAAATCTTGGCAAGTTCCAGCCAAGAGTTGAACCGTCTATGGTCGGCTTTAGAGTGGGAGCTCACCCAAGGATGGCTCTATGAACATTTTGCTGGCTAGTATGTTTGAGTAGTGTAGACGTTTTGTATTCTCCAATTTTTGTGAATTGCCCCACCTGTATACACATTCTTAATATACATTGAATGAGCACCTGATTTTATTTTATACCTAAATACTACCCAGCTTTAAAGTGGTTGTAAACCCTTACAGACCACTTTGACCTACAGGTAAGCCTAGATCAGGGATATGCAATTAGTGGACCTCCAGCTGTTGCAGAACTACAAGTCCCATGAAGCATAGCAAGACTCTGACAGCCACAAGCATGAGACCCAGAGGCAGAGGCATGATGGGACTTGTAGTTTTGCAACAGCTGGAGGTCCGCTAATTGCATATCCCTGGCCTAGATTAAGGCTTACCTGTAGGTCCAAGAAATATCTCCTAAACCTACACGGTTTAGGAGATATTTGCAAAAAGACAGGCACCGGCGATCCCACTATGCTTTACCTTTGCAGGGAAACAAAGAGGAAGTAAACCCATAAGGGTTTACTTCCTCTTTAATAAAGCAGTGCAAGTGATTATGTGCAAAATACAATGACTTTGCCAACCAATCAGATTTTAGTTCAGTCATATTATTGAAGGGAGATATCTGATTGGCTGCCAGGAGAAACTACAGTTTGATCGTTGTTCTTCAAGCGAAAGTAAACACCGCTTGGTCACTTTTCCCTACAGGTAACCTTATAATAAAGCTTACCTGTACAGGTATCTTCTAAACGAGCGACATTTAGGATATATTCACAGTGATATTACCGACACATGTGTCCTTCATTCTGAATAAATGGCATACTCAAGTATGCCATCCAGAGAGCTGTGCTGGGATCGCATGGGAGTGACGTCACCGTGGCTCAGTCTTCCAAACGGACGGTGCCCATGAACCCGAAAGGAAGAACCGGTGAAAATGGAAGCCCTGTCAGTGAAGACTAGCACAGTATGCCCTAATGCCCTTAATGCCCTTAATTTTACAACAGCTTTAAATGATCAAGTGGTGGTCTGATTCCTGTATTGACAAACTCGCACCCACCAGCTAAAAGATCTCAGAGACAAAACTGATTGAACAGAAAACCTGTGCTGATCTTTATTGAGTGCTCGGGGAAATGTGTACCTGAACCTGTAGACTGCTCCCTCTGCCTTCTCCATTGACATAAACTAGATAGCTTGGAAGAACCTAACTTGCAAGTTTATTGAGTGACTTGAAGACCTGCTGCCATAAGGGCAGTTGAATCAAGCCTAGACATTCAATCTATCGTTATTATTTATTGCCAGCCTTAGAAATAATAAATAAGCCTGATCATGTCTGGAAGAAATTGCAGGGTCACTTTGCTCTTTACTGCCTATCAAGGGTTGCTCTGCCTGCACAGCTCTGATCGTTTCCAGTGACATGATTGAAAGACTTTAGAATCTTTATATCTGCTTAAATGCATGCTTAGGTCCAACAATGCTAACAGTCGTCATTGTTTAAATTCAATGCTATTCTAACAGTAATCACAAATGCCACACTTAATATATGCTGGGGCACTTGCATTTAGTATACAGTGTGTCCTTTCTTCTGGGGATTTAAGAAGCCTATAGGAAACCTATCACAAATCTGACATCTTAAATGACCCCAGAGAGAACTCAGCCCATTATACCTTACAACAAAAAAATCCATTTTCTAAAATGAAGCCTAATGCACATTATGGATGACACATCCAAACGGTTAGCTCTGTGTCTTCTATCTTGAATAATAAAATTATGCAAACTGGATTAACAATTTCATTCTAGCTTCCTGTGTAGGCTGCTGTGGGCCTCCTCTACTACAGGGGCTGAAATAGCTCCTAGATGGGTTTGCAGCTGTACAATGTCCTTTGGATGGGGTGATGTTTGCTGAGGACAAATTATGTAAATGCTTTGTATATAAGTAGCGTGCTTGCAATATCATATTTAAGGTACACATTTTTTTTTTATTATTATTGTAATTATTCCATTAGGAAACCATTGCATTTAATGGGTGGACGGTCAGTGATACAGATGAACACCCAGGACAAAATGTGCCAACACATTTTGTATCAACAGTGTTATCAAGTTTGCTTGTCCTTAGAGTTGTTGTTTTTTTAAGATATTGTTTATATTTGGGTTAGCTCTCTAAAGAGCAATCCACAGTAAATCATTCTTCAGGGAGCATTTGACAGGCAGTGGGGAAGTGTTTTGTCACGTACATTGTGGTTAATGGAAGATTAAATACATGCACAGGAATTTGCTTGTCATGTGAATGGATAATTCAAGTGAATCTTCAATTTAATAAGTAAATATTCTCAACTCCTTAGGTAGATCAAAACCCAATCACTAAAATGTTATTCAAGGGTTAACATATTAATGTAACTGCCGATCAGCGGCATCTCCTCGCACGGGAGACTGTTCAATTAATCTGGGCACTGATGAGTGCAGCCCCAGCAGTGCCCATTAGTGACACCAATCAGTACCCATCAGTGATGCCAGTCAGTACTGCCTTTCACTGCCCATCAGTGCCTGCTTATCAGTGCTGCACATCAGTGCCCATCAGGGCCCATTAGTGTCTACTTATCAGTGCCCATCAGTGCCACCTATCCGTGCCCATCAGTGCCGCCTATCAGTGCTCATCAGTGCCACATATCAGTGAAACCTATTGGGCCCTGATAGCTGGCACTGATGGTCACTGATAGGTTTCACTGATATGTGGCACTGATGAGCACTGATATGCAGAAATGATGGGCCCTGATAGCTGCCACTGATGGTCACTATCAGTTCTGCATATCAGTGCCACTTATCAGTGCCCATCAGTGCCGCCTATCAGTGCTCATCAGGGCTGCATTTCAGTGCCACCTGTCAGTGCGGCATATTAGTGCCTCCTCATCAGTGCCACCTAATCAATTCCCTTCAGTGCCGCCCCATCAGTGCAGCCTATCAGTGGCCATCGGTGCCGCCTCATCAATGCACATCAGTGAAGGAGAAAAATTTACTTTTACAAAATGTACTTACATAAACTAATGCCGCGTACACACAACTGGACTTTCCGGCAGACTAGGTCTGGCGAAATCAGTCCGTCGGACAATCCAATCATGTGTGGGCTAATCCGATCGTTTTTCATTTTACCAATCCGACAGACCTAGAAATAGAACATGTTTCAAATCTATCTGACGGACACAATTCCTATCGGATAACCGTTCGTCTGTATGCTGGTCCGACAGACCAAATAATATGCAAGGGAAGCTATTGGCTACTGGCTATTGAACTTCCTTTTTTAGTTCCGTCTAATATCATCACGTTCAAATGAACGGTCTTTCAAACGGACTTAGTCCGTTCGTGTGTGGCCAAGTCCGTTCCTTCGGAAGTCCGTCAAACTCCGCTGAAAAGTCTGTCAGGAAGACTGTTGGACCTAGTCTGCCGGAAAGTCCGGTCGTGTGTACGCGGCATAAGAAAAAGTTTTTTATTTTTCAAAATTTTCGGTCTTTTATTTTTTTTTTTGCAAAAAAAAAAAAAACTCAGATGATTAAATACCTCCAAAAGAAAGCTCTATTTGTGGGAAGAAAATTATAAAAATTTCATATAGGGACAGTGTAGCACGACTGCGCAATTGTTATGAAAAGTGTGACAGCGATGAAAGCTGAAAATTGGCCTGAGCAGCTAAAGTATTACCTGGTAATCCTGACATGAAGGCCCTTGTTGCTGTACTTCCTGTTACAGAGTGACACCTGTCTTGCAGTTATGTTTCTGTGTTGTCACCTTCTTACATTTTGTATTGTGACAGGGTGACAGCAGCCATGCTGACATGCACATTGTTCAGGCATAGTCCACTGTTATCACCATGATCAGCCGTGTAGCCATGCCTAAACACATATTGCTCACACATAGTCCACTGTTGTCACTATCATGATCACCATGATCAGCCATGCAGCCATGCCTACACACATATTGCTCACGCATAGTCCACTGTTGTCACTATCATGATCACCATGATCAGCCGTGCAGCCATGCCTACACAGATATTGCTCACGCATAGTCCACTGTTGTCACTATCATGATCACCATCGTCCCTCATGCAGCCATGCCTACACACATATTGCTCACTCATAGTCCACTGTCACTATCAGAAAGTAGCTCTAGAGCAATAATTAGTAGCTGGTGCTAAATTGGGTGCATGTAGACAGGAAGTGGCTAAAAGAGTAGATCAGCAGGATTATTATATAAAAAGTAATTTAAAATGTGAAAGTAGTGTACTATATAAAAGAAAATAACATGCAAATTGTTATGATAAGTGGTACTTTCACAAACCAAGTGTCATTTAGTTAGGGTTTAGGTTTATTATAACATATCTCAATACCCTAATAAACAAATCTGCAGTTAGGCCGCGTACACACGGGCGGACTGTTCGCCCAACTAAGTTCGTCAGACAATCCGACAAACAGTCCGTTCAAAATTTGCATGAACGGACTTGACCACACACGATGAGCAGACAGTCCGCTGAAAGCGTGCGCGATGACGTGAATGGCACGTACGACAGGACGAGAAATTCGACGTCCAATACACTGCAATGCAACCTTTGCCGTGTAAATCCTTTCTGAGCATGCGCTAAACTTAGTCTGTCGAACTAGCCTACACACGAGCGGACTGTCCGCTGAAACCAAGTTTGGACGGACTGTCTTACAGAAATTCCGTAAGACTTTGTTCGTCAGACTGTCCGCTGAAACAGTCCGCTGAAGCCCACACACGAGCGGATTGTCTGCTGAAACACTGTTCAGCGGACTAAGTTGGGCGAACAGTCCGCTCGTGTGTACGCGGCCTTAGTCTAAAAGTTTCCTATGCACACAGTTTTGGATACTTTGACAAAAGTGATTTTGGAGTGCGTATTTTTCAATGCACTTGGAATATATCCTCGTGGGTTACTAGAATTATTTGGTATATTTGACATGGCAATAATATTCATAAGTGATCTACAAGGTAAATGAAAGATTAATAGGTTTCAGGGCTGATCAAGTGTGAATATTGAGGGCACCATGTCTTTGGCAACGCCCAGGGCTCATAGTAATTTTAACGAAGCCAAAGCTTTGCTGTGAGCACAGGAGAGACCCCATCCTTTATTCAAGCTCCATAGCATATCCCATTTGAGGATTTTACACCCATACTTACCATAAGCCAAATCTATTAAATGAAACCCTACTTATGGCCTTGATCTTATATTTTTACTTCAAAGCTGTCAAAATCAATATACTCTAAAAAATGTTAATTATCCTTACCTTATGAAACTGTTAATTACAGGGGCCGGCTCTGCATATTTAACAAACAGTACAATTAAAACCAGGAGCCATTCTTACTCTTTCTCTCGTTCTCTCTCAATTTGCCCTTTAGTCTAATCAGAATACTTAATGAGCATCTGTGGGATATGAAATTAATCCTTCTAATGAAGGAAAGACCTTTTTAATTCACTTCCAGTCTTAACATTTGTGAATCCCTTAACACTAGAAGGATTAATATAGCAATCAACTTTTCTTACTCAGACACGCGAGGATGGAATCGTCACTGGCACTCCTTTCTATTTAGTAATCTTTAAAAATTAAAAAAAAAACAACATATGTAAACCCTATTGGACGTTTCAAGCCATCGATAAAACTATATGACCGAGTCCACACTCTACATTGGAAGCTCTTATGCAGCCTAAGCCATTTTTAGTAGTTCAGTGATGTAACCATTTCCTAGAAAATTATTTTTATAAATCCTTTATTTTTCTATCATGCAGCCCACACTGCAGCACTGTAATTAGAGACCATGATGTCCAGGACATGTGTGAGTGATGATGTCCTGTAATGTAGGCCTCAGCCATTTTCCATTATTTAAGTGGCAGAATTATCATTTTAAAAATTAAAGTGGATCTCCAGCCAAAACCCTTTTTTGTGGTGAAGGGATATTACTTTTGTCAAGTTTTATGGCTTTATTATTATTGCCAATATTTCCTGTCCTGAGGGCAAAACAAGAAGTAAAAGGAAATTGCTCCAACTGTCAAAGGTGGGGATGCTCACCTATAGCAATTCTCCCTGCAACGTTGGTCACCAGTAAAGTATTTCCTCTGATATCCTGTACCGGTGACAACCCTGAAAATTTTAGCCTTTGTACACATGGTCGGATATTCCGATGGAAAATGTCCAATCGGACTGCGTTGTCGGATAATCCGACCGTGTGTGGGCTTCATCTGACTTTTTCCGTCGGAATGTCCGACCAACAAAGTTTGAGAGCTGGATATAAAAAATTTCCGACAACATGATCCGATCGGACTTTGTCCGATTGTTTGAAGAGAATTCCAATCTGACAAAGTGCCACGCATGCTCAGATGAAATTCCTAGACCAAAGCTATTGGCTACTAGCCTGAACGTAATCCCGTCGTAACTAAATTACATCATCACGTTACGAACGATCGGATTTTCTGTCAACTTTGTCCGACCGTGTGTATGCAACACCAGTTTCGGACAAAATCCGTCGGACAAAATCCGACGGATTTTGTTGTCGGAATGTCCGAACGTGTGTATAAGGGCTAAGACTTCCATTCCAGTGACTTCAGTCACAATGTGAGATTGTATTTCCCTAATAGGGACATAGACAGCAATAAAACAAAACAGGGTCCTAACCCTTCTTCACTCAGGCTGCATTTAAACCTGAGTGTTTCAAAGTCACGCGTTTTTGCCCCGATGTTGTACAGGTCAAAAGGAGAACAGCAGAACACACAAAGCATTAGTAAAGTCCCATTAGGTGATGAAACAAAGTGCTTGTGGTTGAATTGACATCTCCTGTGCTATGGTGTTCAGACTTGGTCAACATCCATGGTGAGTGTAAATCTATGTGGGGCACCAACTATCGCTAGTATGGTCTCTTAAGCATGTGGGGATACCCCCTAGGGAGCCTGTTGGGATGACTTCTCATTCAAGAATGTACCTCATAGGGATGGATGGAAATGACAAATGAAAACCTCCAGCTTCTTGTGGCTAAAAGTCCATCCTACCACTTTAAGTGAATAATTCTCATCCTTCGGGCATGTTGCAGTGACAACAAGCAATGACAATCACCCCAGGACACTCTTGCCACATTTCATATTAAGCTACATCTGGAGTATCAAGGCCAAAATGTACATATCAGCATTAAAAATACAACCTGCAAATTTTGCTTCAGGTGACAAAACACTCAGACACTCAGTTTTACTAGCTGAAAATGCTCAGGTGTGAATGCGGCCTTAAACTAAAACTAGGACAAATATTTTGGTTGGAGTTCCACTCAAAGTGCTAAAGGAGATAGAGCTGTCTACTTTATATACAGAAATACAACTTAACTGTACTGTTCTCTAGTCAAATCCTTAGCTTCTCCTTCAGCTCCGGGGAGTCTTGGTAAACTTCTTGGACATTGTACCACTTTCCCATCAGGCTCTCAAATGTACAGACAAAGTAAATATGATGGAAAAGTTGTAAAAACTATTTGTAAATACAGTAAAACCTTGGTTTGAGAGTAACTTGGTTTGAGAGCGTTTTGCAAGACCAGCAAAATTTTTTAATACATTCTGACTTGTATATCAAGACATCGCTTGTATATCAAGTAGCGTCATGTCAAAACTGAGTATAAAAGAGAAGAGAGGTGCCTCTAAGTGTAGCAATATGGTTACATTTAATGACGGTACAACATTTAGCAACTCACATGGTTGATGATTAAAACAGGCGCATCTAATTATGAAGGCATCCGGGGTAAAGCTGTCCACATAGACCATCCCCTGCACCGCTATCAACCTCATCTCTTTCATGCTGCTCTCCATGAGTGCATCTAGCCTCGCTTTCAGATTGCTCTACTGCAGAGTAGTCTTCCCAGTCACAATTTCAGACTGACAGCGGTGAGAGACGGCGGTGTGGGGGATGGTCTATGTGGACAACTTTACCCCAGATGCCTGCATACTTAGATATGTCTCTTTTAATTATCAACCAAGTGAGTTGCTAAATGTTGTACCTTCATTAAATGTGACCATATTGCTACACTTAGAGGCGCCTCTCTTCTCCTTTATACTCTGTAGCGCCTGCTGGATTTTGCTTCTAATCCCCTTATGGAGACTTCCATTTGTGGATGGACATTTTATGGTTACACAACCTATCACATTGCTATAATCGTTTTATATGGACTATAAACTGAAGGACTTATGAATAAATGATTGTGGAACGAATCATTTGAGTTTCTATTATTTCTTATGGGGAAATTCACCTTGTTATACAGGTGCTTTGGATTACAAGCATGTTTCTGGAACAAATTATGCTTGTAAACCAAGGTTTTACTGTAATGTATTTTGCTCCTGCCTTCTCTTACTAATAACAGCTTTGAAATGATCAATAAAATCTTAAATTAATTAGTTACATTTTCTCATATATTTTTTGGGAAAGATTATATATTCCATAAAAACAAAAGCCGAATGGTCTTCCTAGGCCTGTGATATATAATTTTTTTCTAATTTTGGATCTGAATCCCCCCATTGGACAGTGCCGTCTAATAGGTTGGCTTTCAGATAAATGAAAAATGATAATAGACATAGATTGTTTGGAACTCTTCATGTGGTTGTCATATTGTTGCCTCCTGGGAATTGTTCTGGGATAGAATCCCTGTTTTTCGGTCTGAAGACTATTTTTCTTTCAAGGTCCATTTCATCAGCTGTTTGATTAGGAAAAGAAAGCAGCCATCTCTTTTAAAGTCCAAATGACAAAAAGAAAATGTATTAACATTGTGATTTCTCAGGGTCAACAATGCTTTTTAACCACATGGCCTTGTCTTTTCACAGTTGGAAAATCCTTTGTCTTAAAATAAATCTACAAGTGCAAACTCAATGGTTCTTTATTGTAGATTTGACAGCATAAAATACCTATTATCAATACTGGTTTTAAAGTGGCAGCAATGGAGGGATTATATAGATGTGTGTCAACTCATATAGAATGAGAAAAAGCTTGGTTAAAATGTAAAAAATTGTCTAGAAGTTGGAATTTTAAAAAAATAATTTGTATGATTTCAGCTTTGTACTAAAAGCCCTTATTAACATTGAGTGCGACTTCACCTGAAGTCTCACAATTTCAAAGCTGCATGTCAGTACGACTTTAGGTACAACTTTGAAGACATCTGTGCAGCTTCATGCACAGATGTCTATTCACGTTGCACCCAAAATCACCAAAAGTAGTGCAGCACCACAAAGTTGGCTTAGCATCAATTTGAACATGGTCATTGCCGCCAATAGGGTGCGACTTTTCATGCGATTTGACCTGTTGCATGACAAGTCGCTCCCAGTGTGAACGAGGACTTAGGCCCATTTCACATTGTCCCACTGCGGTTTCCTCGAAACTCCACCAAAGATGCAGCATGCAATCTAATAGAATTCTAGAATTCTATAGGAAAGTGAGAGTACCCTGCATGATGCGTCGTGGGTACACTGCTTTGCACCCACTCTGCGGGGAAACCCTAGCAGGGCAGTGTGAAAGCGCCCATAAAATATTTGTATAGCCAAAACTTTTTTGGTTTTGGATGGAGGTGAATGGAGTAGAAAGAGGTTGTTGGTTTCTTATTTCTGTCTGTGTCCCTGCTGGGAAGATTACATACATTTTAATCTGTAATTTTTTCAGTGTATGTGTGTATGTGTGTGTATTGAGTCTTTAAAGTTGGTTGTAAACCCTTACAACCAACTTTGACCTACAGGTAAGCATAGATTAAGGCTTACCTGTAGGTCCAAGAAATATCTCCTAAACCTATACAGTTTAGGAGATATTTGCTCGAAGACAGCCACCGCTGTCTACGTCACATGCACCGTAGACAGCGGTGCGCAGGCACACTGGGCAGGCCACAGATCGCGGCGATATGCCGCGAGTGTCGGCTCTCGTGCGCATGCACGAGAGTGATGTCATCACGGCTCCGGCGAATCACAGCGCCGGAGCTGCGAGACCCGGAAGTCGCTCCGGGATACATGGCAGCGGTGAAGAGGAAGACGGAGGACCACTTCGGGGGCTTCGTTCTCAGGTAAGTTATTCATAATGAGCTAGTATGCTATGCATACTAGCTCATTATGCCTTTGCCTTACAGGGTGTGTTTGTTTTTAAAATGTTTTGCCTTTACTTCCTCTTTAAGTTGCTAAGAATTTCCATACCCTATATATGTGTTCACAGGAGGGATGTTCACTGGGGAAGACATCATAGATATTTTTATAACTTATTCGCACTCTCCTGACTTTCCTTATGTCACTGGTGGTACACATTTTCACTGCTTTACCGTAAAGAACCCCTTACATGGTTTAGAATTAAGCTTTTTAGAGACAATAAGCAGTTTACTACCATGACTATATTCACCTTTGTGAATTTTCCTTTGTACATTGTGATTGTATCCCCTCTTAAAAGGGTTGTAAAGGCAGAAGTTTTTTTTTATCTTAATGCATTCTATGCATTAAGATAAAAAAAAACCTTCTTTGTGTAACAGCACCCCCCTAATACTTACCCTGAGCCCCATCTCTCTCCAGCGATGTCCACGTTTCCCTCGGCCCTCCAGGACTCTCCTCCTGATTGATTGGGGCACAGCCACAGTGCAATTGGCCCCCGCTGCTGTCAATCAAAGTAATTTAGCCAATCAGGGGAGAGAAGGGGTGGGGCCAAACGGCAGCTGCGTGTTTCAATGGACACATAGAGCTGCAGCTTGGCTCGGGTGCCCCCATAGTAAGCTGCTGGGCTATAGGAGCACTGGTCAGGAGGGAGGGGGCAGGAGCAGCACAAATGGACCCAAGAAGAGGAGGATCCAGGCTGCTTTGAGCAAATTCAACTTCACATAGGAGGTAAGTAGAACATGTTATTTTTTTTATTTTATTTTTTAATGAGCTTTTACAATCAGTTTAAGCACTTCTTCTCCAAGGTGAATAAGCGTAATTTTTGTAATCGTTCCTCATAACTGAGTTCCTCCCATTTTGTTAATTGTGTTGCCCTTTGCTGTACTCTCAATTTGTTTTAGGCGTTTGTCACCAAGACAGAAAGTGATGGGAATCCAAAGTTTTACAGGTGTCCTCTATTGGACCTTGGGGACAGGAAGTGAAGGATTATCTCCCTAATGAGACATGGACAGCTAATAAATAAAATTACTTTTTTTAATGATTTTTTTTTAAATGATTTAATGATTCCCATTTAAAACTAAAAAAAAAAGAAATATGTGGCTATACATATACACATTTCCATATACACATATATATTACATATACACATATTTCAATTTTTGTTGAATCTCTGGCAACATGAATTGCAATTCTGAACATTGTTTGCGGCCACCTTTAATTTAAATTTCATATTGCAAACTTCAAACTCTTATGCCACGTACACACGATCGGAATTCTCGTCGGAAAAAGCTCTGATGGATTTCCCGTCGGAATTACGATGGAATTCCGCTCAAACTATCTTGCCTACACACGGTCACACCAAATTGCGACCGCCAAGAATGCGGTGACGTACAACACGTAGGAAGGGACTAGAAAAAGGAATTTAAATTCCTTGTGTCGTTTATTACAAGGCATGAAAGTATTTGTATATTTAGGTAAATTAAAATAAACCTGTGTTAACTACCTATTAATAAGTGTAGAATAAAAAAAATTAAATCTTGTTTTCAATATAATGTTTTTTGCTATATGGCATATAACAGTATTTACACTTATCATTTTTCTCTGTACATGTACATATTTGTTCTTAAATATTAAAATGTCTTACATAATTGCCACCAGTTTTGCTCTACAAATCCGTACTGGGGCTGTCTCCTTTCAACTGATTGGATGCGACAGCTACATCATATCTGAAAATGTAATCAAATACCTTTGTGGCAACCATCCAATAGTGCATTTGCTACATATACATGTACAGAACCTTAAAAAATACTGGAAAATGTTACTTGATAAACTACTTTAATTTCATTGCATCAAGTACGTGACTTCACCTTAATGCTTTTGAAAAATCAAAGAAGTACGTTTGAGCTATACTGATTGGCAAAACAATCTCTAATCTTCTGAGAGTTGAAAATCCCATTTGACTGAGTTTAATAGGTCACCTCTACATTTAGCTTTAAGTAATACTGGAAGGATTGGATCCTAACCTTTTTACTCCAGCCCCAGGCAGGGCAATGACTCACTGTCTACCAGAAGACAGATGCAGCCTTACAAATGGTGGATAACAATGAGAAGAATTTATCAAACCCCAAGTGTTCTTCTGGAGAATGACTACCCAAAAGCTTAACAGAAAGAATTCCTTATAGGGTGACATAGAAACGTCTTGCTGGTTTTATGCATTTTTTAACATTATTCCAGAACGGCTAAATTTGGGCTTGGCAAAGCATCTTTTTTCTTTATTATTGTAACTGTTAGATTGAAGTACACGTTACATAGCAGCAAAAAGGGAAAAATGAAGAATGCATGCTTCAGAAGATATGGGGTGAATCCTAAATATATTTTAAATGATCTACTGCTTGTCTTTATCCCTTTAGGGTCTGTAATCATGGAAGAATTGTTTGCTTCTAGCTTACTTATAAAGTGTAAAATAGGAAACCATTTATACTATTGTTATGGAGTATTTCCAAACAAAACTAATCAATAAGATTATCCCCTTAGCACCGACCGTATGCACATATGCGGCCTCAGCTTTAAGGCCCCATTCACACCTGAGCGTTTTGTGGCTTGAAGCCTGAAGCTACAGAACACTGGAGGGGAAAAAATCAATTATTCTCTATGGAGGTGGTTCACATCACTCCAAAACACCTGAAACCAGAAGTCCCAAAATGCCTGAAGCTCAAACAAGTTCTGGAATCAGCAGATTACAGGCGTTTTATTGCTTTTTACATTGGTGACCTTTTGACATCTACAAAATTGCAGAAAAAAATCACAACTTTCTGCCTGAAAACGCTACACACAGGTGTGAATGGGGCCTAAGGGGTTATACTGGGATGATGCCAACAGCTGCAGGCATCATCCCCGTACCAGTTTTTATAGCGGCGGGCGGGCGGCTCTTCGGGGATAACAACCGATGCGGCTAAAATCTGCTTGGCTGTTATCCCGGAGGAGCAGGAGGGGACCTCCCTTTTAAGCTTTGACAAAAAAACTTGGAAGCTGCTGGGTTTGTGCGTCACCATATTTTGCACTCTCCAGTTTTAGTAAATCAACCCAAAGTGATACAAAAAGTAATAGCTATTAGGGATGAGTTGATGGACATAGTAAAAGTACAGTTTTAGGCACTGAGGTGCTTTTCAGGCATTTTAACAGTAAAAATACTGCCTGTAAAGTGCCTCTCAAGCTTCCCCAGTGTGAAAGCCTGAGGGTTTTCACACTGGGGTGATGCGCTTGTGGGAGGGGAAAAAAATTCCTACAAGCACCATCTTTGGGGCGGTTTGGCAGCGGTGTATACACCGCTCCCAAAATGCCCTGCCCATTGAAATCAATGGGCAGCACTGCCGAAGCGTCTGCAAAATGCTTCAGCAGCACCACAACACAGGCGCTTTTAACCTTTTCTTCAGCCACTAGCTGGGTTTAAAATCTCCCTGCTAGCGGCTGAAAAGCATTGCTAAAACAATGGTAAAGCACTGCTAAAACTAGCGGTGCTTTACTGCTAACGCGGGCGCTTTCCATCTGGAAGTAGCCTAATAGTTACAGGCAGGATAGGCCTCTCTGAAGAAATGGGTTTTCAGGGACTACCTAAAGACGGATAGAGTAGGAGATAGTCAGACAGAGTGGGGTAAAGAGTTCCAGAAGATGGGAGAGGCTCTGGAGAATTGAGAAGAGGTGAGCATGAGAAGAGGTGACAAGAAAGTTAGAGAGCAGGTGGTCTTGGGAGGAGCGAAGAGAATGGTTTGGTTGGTATTTTGGGACAAAGTTGTGGATGGTTTTATAGGTTGTTGTTGTTATGTTGAACTTTATATGTTGGGTGAGTGGAAAGCAATTGGCAGAGAAGACAATGCTTATACAGTAAACACTGCAACTTTGCTACAATCAAAAGTTCATGCTGTTAATCTGTATCTGAGTTTTGAAGAAGCCATGTATGTTTGGGAGTAGCTCTCTTGCATCATGAGCAGGTTATGTCGGGTCTCCAGATGACCAACAAAAGGGAATGGAGTGGACTGGTGCAGGTAAAGCAGTGCTTAAATGAAGCATTGAGATAATGAACAGGCAGACTGAGTTTTCTCTGCATCTCAGTGTATACTGTACTTTATTACTGTAATCAGTACATATTTTCTGTGTTTTCTCTGTCAGGCACATCCACTTTTTTCTTCTTATACTGACAGCGATTGGAGTGCGATTATACCAAGCTGCAGTTGGAAATTATGTGCACTCCTTTCTCTCTGTAAACGGTTTCAATACAACTGCGTGTGTGTTTTTTTTCTAGCTCTAGCATTTGACGCCACTCAGAAGAGTAAGTAGTCCTATCCAGCCCATCAGAAGGCATGTCTTTGGTGCATGAAGCCTCTAAAAACCCTTTCCTGTTTTGCAAAGTCTATCCATTTAAAATTGAGCAATAAGCCACAAGAAAGGTCAAAGACATGTAAGGGGTGGACCATGGACAGTGTTCATTTTTAAGATTTTAGTTTTAGTCGTATTTTCGTAATCTGATTTGTTATAGTTTTAGTCGTATTTTAGTCGACTAAAATCTCCAGTACATTTATAGTCTACTAAAATCGACAGTACATTTTAGTCAACTAAAATCATTATAGTCGACTAAAATCGAATGGGTTTAGTTAACCACTTGCTTACTGGGCACTTAAACCCCCTCAGTCCCAGACCAATTTTCAGCTTTCAGCGCTGATGCACTTTGAATGACAATTGCGCGGTCATACAACACTGTACCCAAATGAAATTTTTATCATTTTTTTCCCACAAATAGAGCTTTCTTTTGGTGGTATTTAGTTACAGCTCGGAGTTTTATTTTTTGCTAAACAAACAAAAAAAGATGCAAAAAAATAAATAAAAAAATCATGTTTTAATAGTTTGTTATAAAATTTTGCAAACGGGTCATTTTTCTCCTTCATTGAAGTGCGCTGATTAGGCGGCACTGATAGGCTGCATTGGTGGGCACTGATGGGCTGCATTGGTGGGCACTGATAGGCTGCATTGGTGGGCACTGATAGGCTGCACTGGTGGGCACTGATAGGCATAGTTAAGGCGGCACTAATAGGCACAGATAAGGCGGCACCGGTGGGCACAGATAAGGCGGCACTGATGGGCAAAGATGGGCACAGATAAGATGGCACGGATGGGTGGCACGGATGGGTGGCACGGGTGGGCACTGATAGGTACCACTGATAGATGGGACTGATGGGCACTGATAGGTGGCACTGATAGGTGGCTCTGATAGGTGGCACTGCTGGGCACTGATGGGCGGCACTGCTGGGCACTGATGGGCGGCACTGATGGGCGGCACTGGGGTGCAGCACCTTTGAGGCAGATTGTGGGCACTGTGGGTGGCACTGTTGGTGGCACTGCTGGATGGCACTGTGGGTGGCACTGTGGGTG
The DNA here is from genome assembly GCF_037356315.1 of Lithobates pipiens. NCBI lineage: Eukaryota > Metazoa > Chordata > Amphibia > Anura > Ranidae > Lithobates > Lithobates pipiens. Next base: position 156,510,065 of record NW_027507784.1, read on the forward strand.
GCACTGTGGGTGGCACTGTGGGCACTGCTGGGTGGCACTGATGGGGGGCACTTACTTTTATTCAGGATGGCACTGCGGTGGGCAGGTGGGCACTGGCAGGGGGCAGGTGGTCGCTTGTATTGCTGGCCGTGATCGGGACTGATGTCCCGATCACGGCCGCCGGTGATCGGCTTTTTTTTTTTCTCCTCGCGCTGTCAGCGCGAGGAGGAATAATAGCCGATTACCGGCTTCGTTCTATCGCATGATCAGCTGTCATTGGCTGACAGCTGATCACGTGAGAAGGGGTCGGGATCGACCCCTTGCACGGATCGGTGATCAGGCGAGTCTCATGGACTCGCCGATCACAGAGCGCGCCGCGCGCGCTCCTCAGGGGGCGCGCAGGCCGCTCGTACACGGGACGACGTCAATAGACGTAGTCCCGAAAAAATAGATCCGCGCTAATGCCGTCATTTGGCAATAGCGCGGATCCCAAGTGGTTAAACTGTAATGCATTATTTAAGCATTTCTCTAGAATTTCCAAACTCATTATATACTCCTGGAGTAAAAACCTAATAACATGTTATTATTTATGGTATTAAGGTTTGAGCATGCACTAAAGACACAGATCTAGCCATTATGATATATACTCAGAGTTAATTTTGACGTCACATTTCGATTTAGTTTGAGTCAACTAAAATAGTGTTAATTTCGTAGATTTTTGTCACCAAAATCAACACTGGCCATGAAAGCAAATCTTTGCTTTGACAACTATAGGCATGTAGGTGTACTTGCATTACAAGTCCAAAATGTATCTGTTTTTGAGTCCCTGAGTTTACTTTAGGACTGAAAACTTATTTTATTGAATAAAGGCAAAAATGTAAAGCGATTGTAAAGGTAAAAAAACAAACATGTCTATACAGTACTTAACTGCCTGCTCTGTGCAATGGAATTGCACAGAGTAGCCGCGTGCCTCCTCTTTTTGGGTCCCCCGCTGGCGTTCCTGGCCCATCCTCTTTCACCAGTGCCCCCATGGGAAGCCGCTACCCATGGGGCATTCATGCATGCTTGCTCCCGAGCCTCGTGGCAGAGCCAATGGCTTCTGGTGCCCCAGCAAAGCCAGCGAGACCCGAAAGTGAGGGGAGAGAAGAGCTCCAGATGTGCATGGCGCTGGATCAAATGAGGGCTCAAGTAAGTAAAAAGTAGGGGAGGGGGTGCTGATACCTAAACATTTTTTGCATTAATGCAAGGAATGCATTAAGATAAAAAATGTTTAGGCTTTAGAACCACTTTAATGAATAAAGCTAGCCACTCATAGATCAAATATTGGGCCTTATAGGGACTAACAAGCAAGCAGTAATTAGTACATGAAATAAACAAGTGGTTGCCAAGTTTCTGTTAGTAATTAATGTTCTTCAGCTACAGTACATAAAAAGGCAATAACATTTTTAGAGGTATATGTAAAAACTTCAAAAAAAGGTTTTTATTTTTATTTTTATAAGGGGTCCGGCGCCACTGTAAATTGGCTCCAATGGAGTGTGTACATAAGCTAAAAGTACACGCCCGCCACTAGCCTTCACAGAACCACAATAAGTGTCAGATAGGTATCAAATCCTGTCCAACGGAGTGTATATATAAATTGCAAAGGAGGAGAAAGAAAGGGAGGTGTATATAAATCAACCCTCAAGCTGACTTCTACTACTATAAGGAAATAAACACTACCACCAATAATGTGCACTCGTACCTATAATCAACCAGTAGGGTACCACAAGTAATGGCTATGCATACACAAATCTTAACTATGCATACACAAATCTAGACACATGCGTGAACATAAGGAATTACTAATATGGTACATAGCATACAGTGATATGCATATCGTGCAGAAGTGATAAATAGTATAATAGTAGACCACTATATTAGTAAGTGTGTTGTAAGATTACCACATTAAGATTAATTGGAGCTAAAATAAAAATACAATAAACATACAGTAAGACACAATCCAATATGCCCTCAAGTGAATGTATGATAAAAAATAAAAAATGAAAAAATTTGAAAAAATGTGAAAGGAAAAAAATATATGAATAAATTAAGGAATATAAATTTAGCTTATGTACACACTCCATTGGAGCCAATTTACAGTGGCGCCGGACCCCTTATAAAAATAAAAACCTTTTTTTGATACTGGTTGCACCCCCTTGGCGCTGCGACTTTTAGGGGTGGCGACATTGGCTGTGAGTCCTTCTATTTACGCCTGAATCTCATTATAGCCTCCGCAGCGCGGCCTGGGATCTGTAAGATCTGAGCATTTTTTCATATGTAAAAACTTAGGCCGCGTACACACGGGCGGACTGTCTGGCCAACTAAGTCCGTCAGACAATCCGACAGACAGTCCGTCCTACTTTTGAATGAACGGACTTGACCACACACGATGAACAGACAGTCCGCTGAAAGCTTGCGCGATGACGTGTACAGCACGTACGACGGGACTAGAAATACGACGTCCAATACACTGCAATGCAACCTTCGGCCGTGTAAATCATTTCTTAGTCCGTCCAACTAGCCTACTCATGAGCGGACTGTCCGCTGAAACCAAAGTTGGACGGACTGTATTACGGAAATTCCGAAAGACTTAGTCCACCAGACTGTCCGCTGAAAAAGTCAGCTGAAGCCCACACACGAGCGGACTGTCAGACAGTCCGCCCGTGTGTACGCGGCCTTAGAATGAGAACCAGATGGTATAGGTGGAGTACAGAAGGGAACGTCTGCAGCTCTTCTCTCCCCTCACTATAATGAGGCTTACCTATAGGTAATATAAATATCTCTTAAACGTGCATGGTTTAAGACCCCTTTCACACTGGGGTGTTTGCCCGCACTATAGCATTAAAAATAGCGCCTGCAAACCACCCTAAAACAGCTGCTCCATTCACTCCAGTGTAAAAACCCGAGGGCTTTCACACTGGAGCGTTGCGTTGGCCTGGGCGTCAGAAAATGTCCTGCCAGCAGCTTCTTTGGAGTGGTGAAGGAGCGGTGAACTCATCGCTCTTCCCATTGAAGTCAATGGGACAGCGCTGTCATGCCGCCAGCAAAACGCTGATTTAACCCCTTTTCCGTCACTAGCGGGGGTTAAAACCATCCTGCTAGTGGCCGAATAGCGCCGCTAAAACTACGATAAAGCAGCGTTAAAAATAACATCGCTTTACCGCTGACGCCTGGGGCGGCACAATGTGAAATGGGGTCTTAGATATATTAACTGTACATGCAGCCAGTGACATCACCGCTTCTTTAGAGCCCTGTTCCGTGACCTGCAGCTCTTGCGTGATGTTATCGCAGGTCCAGCCAGTCACAGAGTCCGCAAACCCAGAAGCAAGACAGGTGAAAATGTAAGCGGCCTCCAGATCTGACGCAGTAGGGCTTCATTTTAAGGTAAGTTTAACACAATGTGCTAGTATGTGATGCATACTAGAACATAATGCCATTACCTTGCAGGGTAAAAAAAAAAGTCCAGTGGTTTACAACCGCTTTAAAGCCCCCCTGTAGATCAGGAGAGAATATCTATGATGTTCAGTAGATCTTGTGTGAGGCTCGGCAGGTGAAACAAGATACGGTGAAGTTCAACCAAGAAATAGTGGAGTCATCTTCTTGCCAAAGCAGTGTAGCAGGAGGGTGGGTGAATTAAAAGACTTGTGGGAAATAGTTAGCTATGCTTTATTACAATGCAAACTATATTCTTTTAAACGGAGAAGAGAGACCATGAACCTTTTTGGTGTCTCTCCGAAGCAGGCTAAACTGTAGAATTCACCTTATTTAAAAGAATTTCTCACCATATCGTAGACCTAAAATCTCTTTCAGGAAAGATCTATATTCTGCACTCTTCTGGGGCAGAGGTTTCGGCACAGATTGTATGATCTATACTTTTTTAGGATTTTACCTCTGCTAATGAGTGCAAACCGGGTAGGGTGTCATAGATAGGCAGAATTATCATATATATACTGAAAGATGAATTCAAAGATTCTGAAAGGCAGAAGTTCAGCACAGTCTTTACTGCTGAACTCTCTGAGAGTTTTCTACCAGGTTTACTTTGGTGCACAATGTGCTGTCAAAGAATAGTATCCATTTCTGTGTGAAAAAAAGAGTGATCTCTACAGGACCACTTCAACCTAAAAAAGCTACTAATAACGGTCAAATTTCATCATGTTCCAGCCTCTCCAGTTACAGAAGATGAGATAGCTCACACTAATGAAACTTATGTGGTATTGTTCGTAAAGGAATACAACAAAATGACCCTTGGTAGCATTCGATTGGATACCTGGATGAAGGTTAGCTGTGCTCTGAAAAATGTGTTCCCTTATAGTGCAAAAAAAAACGCAGAGATGATCAAATACCATCAAAAGTAAGCTCTTTTTGTGGGAAAAATAGGACATTAATCTTATTTGGGTACAGCATCGCACAACCACGCAATTGTCAGTAAAAGCAATGCAGTGCCGTATAGCAAAAATTGCCTGGTTAGGAAGGGGGTAAAACCTCCCAGAGCTGAAGTGGTTAATTTATCTTTTTTTTTTAATATATTAAAATTTTTTAATACATTTTAAAAAAATTAACAAACAGTGCACATTTCACAGGGCCTTCATCAGATATTTTGAGCCCCACAAAAGGGGTCGGAAGTGACAGTGAATCAATGTCATGTGGCTTATATTCAATCAGAGCAAGAGTATTCATTTGTCTTTTAATATATATATTTGTTTATGGATTAGAAAGTGTTTCTTTTTTTTGTCTGCAATTTCCACTTTAAAGTAAAACAGAGCATGCACTACCACGTATGTAAGAAGCAACTTTTGTGTCATAAGCACAGTAAAGTTGAAAAATGTAAAATTTCACAGAAAATAATGGGTGAAACATACTCTTGCTGGAAGAGCTATGTGGCCATACATATGGGAGTGTTGGTCTAAATGTGATGAAACAGGAGACAACTTGCTGAATGGACAAATTATACTTTCTTCAGAAATTATCGTAAATTACCACAGACCAAAAACCCTGATATGATGTGCAAAGAACGGTTTGCACATCCTTTCTGTAATGTCATAAAAGTTTATACCTTCCAGAAATAATATGCTCTTGCACACACCAGAGAAAACGCAATTAGATTGGATTAAAAATTTTTTTCTTGTTTTAAAATGTCTTTCTTGAGAAAAAAAATAATAATTGGGCACACCAGAAAAATAACAAATGCATGGTACACAACAATTTGGTGAAAGTTTTCTAAAAGGGAGGGAAGAAATGTGGGTGGCCGATAGAGGCCAAAATGAGAGAAGAAAGGGGTGGAAAGGGAAGGAAGAGTTGGGCAGAGGGTAGAAAATAAAGGGGGGGGAGGGGAGTGAGTTGGTGTGGCTTTACGCTTGGAGAGTTACAGTAAGTATACATTATTATTATTAGAGTGAAAGTTTTGCCCATTCTTCTTCATAAAATAGCTCAAGCTCTGTCAGATTGGATGGAGAGTGTCTGTGAAAAGCAATTTTCAAGTTTTGCCACAGATTTGGTGCTCAGGGTGATGTGCAGTTTTCCGCTAAACATGGCATTTTGCTTTTAGGCCAAAAAGTTTAGTCTCATCTGACTAGAACACCTTCTTCCATGTTTGCTGTGTCCCCCACATGGCTTCTTACAGAGTGCAAATGGGACTTCTTATGGCTTTCTTTCAATAATGGTTTTCGCCTTGCCACTCTTCCATAAAGGCCAGATTTGTGGAGTGTATGACTAATTGTTGTCCTGAGGACAGCTTTTCCCACCTGAGCTGTTGATCTCTGCAGCTCCTCCAGAGTTACCATGGGCCTCTTCACTGCTTCTTTGATTAATGCTCTCCTTGCCCGGCCTGTCAGTTTATGGGGACGGTCATGTCTTGTTAGGTTTGCAGTTGTGCCATACTCTTTCCATTTTCATATGATGGATTAAACAGTGCTCTGTGAGATGTTCAAAGCTTGGGATATTTTTTTTTACAACATAACCCTGCTTTAAACTTCTCCACAACTTTATCCCTAACCTGTCTGGTGCGTTCCTTGGCCTTCATGATGCTGTTTGTTCACTAAGGTTCTCTAACAAACCTCTGAGGGCTTCACAGAACAGCTGTATTTATACTGAGATTAAATTACACACAGGTGGACTCTATTTACTAATTAGGTGACTTCTGAAGGCAATTGGTTTCACTAGATTTTAGTTAGGGGTATCAGAATAAAGGAGGCTGAATACAAATGCATGCTACACTTTTCAGATATTTATCTGTAAGACATTTTAAAAACCATTTATAATTTTTCTTCCACTTCACAATTATGTGTTATATGTTATGTGTTGGTCTATCATATAAAATCCCAATAAAATACATTTACGTTTTTGGTTGTAACATGACAAAATGTGGAAAATGTCAGGGTATGAATACTTTTTCAAGCCACTGTACTTATATAGCATTGTTAATTTATGCAGTGCTTTACATATATATATGCAAGATGTGTGGCAAGAATTAGTGGCATCACTGCACGTCTTGCAATGGGGCAGTGCATTTTTGTGCATTGGGGGAAAGTGTGCAATTGTTTATGGGCATCCACAATGCACTGATGTAAATGAAGCCTTAACAAAACACGTCTGCTTAGGGCAGTGTGGCTACAAGTGTCAGAGGAAAGAAATCGAATGGATTTCCAACTAATAATTTATTTGCAAGCAAAAGATCTTTGAAACTGAAACCTGCAATGCGATCTTTCTTTTATCATGATGTGTATGACCAGCAAAAAGCCTTGTATCCCACCAAAATGTATCTTTAGTAAAATAAGAAAAAAAAAAACAACAAAGTGATTTCCATCAAGCAAAAGGATGTATTGCATATATCGAATTGCACAGACCCAGCAGAATGTTATATTGTATTGTAATCTACTGGATGATACTGCTGCTATATAAGATGCACAAGGGATAGCACTGTTATAAAAATAGATGGTGTGAGTTTGTCAGGTAGGTTATTAAAAGTCTTCCTTCCTTTTTCTCTTATGTCATTTCTGCAAACTTACATTTCACCACTAATATCTGACGTCTGTAACTGCTTTGTAAAAACGTAATAGCAACAGAAAAACTGATGATTTTTATAGAATTCACTGTAATTATGCATTGGGAGGCTGATAACTGGAAAAACGTAACATCAGCTACAAAAATAAACTAATTACAAAGAAAAGGATTACAGATCCAGCATGACTGCAGGAAACACAAACAATTAAAAATGTACTTATTAAGGTAGTTTGGAGTCAAGTCTTGCTGTGTCCAGAATAGATCAGCTCTATCTGCCTAATGATCTATGATTGAAGCTGGCAAAAAATGAATTTGGCTTGTTACAGCAATGGTGGATCGAATGCCCATTAATACTTGTTCACCCATAAATGTCTAATTACATACGTGGATTTCCAGCACATCGGAGTCCCATAAACACTTGAAAAAATCACAGTGAAATGCTCTCTTTCTGGACATAAAACATGATAAGTGGTACTCAGGGGGACAATGTGTGTTGCATCACAACACAGCACCTGGAATAATAGGCACTTGTCACATTTTCAGCCTCTGGAAGGGCCAACGTGACATTCTCTCCGGCTGGTGATCCTGTTATTCTAGTATTGAAAGCTATTAAACATACAAAAGTCATTCTTTGTAAAGCTGAATTCCAGATATGGATTTTGTAGCATAGTTACATTGGTCCAATTTGGACCAGTTTAACTATACATATTCCATACCTGTAGGACTGTCGTGGAAGTGGTGACATTATCGTGATGTCACCCCCCTCAACTCACCTAATCAAAGTACGCCTTGACTTTATAAATAAAAATGCAGGGCTTGACCCAGAAGACTGCTATGATCACTGTCGTGATTTTCCACTTCTGCAGCTATTCCACGGGTATATGGCACAAGCATACTTACATTGGCCCAATGTAAGTATGCGATAAAATCCATACCCAGAGTTCAGCTTTAACATTAGTAAACCACAAAAAGACTGAAAATGCTATCTGCATCATGGGGTCTATTGGAATCTATTTATATATACTGTCACCAAGATGCTATTTTTGCCTTAAATCGGCATAAAACACAAAACCAAAAAAATATCATATATTGCAGCTTACCAATCCTTATGCCGCATACACATGATCGGAATTCTTGTCAGAAAAAAGCTCTGATGGTTTTCCCCACGGAATTCCACTCAAACTGTCTTGCCTACACACAGTCACCCCAAATTCCAATCATTTAGAACGCGTGACGTACAACACGTACGACAGGAGTAGAAAATATAAGTTCAATAGCCAGTAGCCAATAGCTTCCGTCTCGTAGTTGAATCTGAGCATGCGTGATTTTTGGCGTGTCGGAATTGCATACACACGATTGGAATTTCCGATAGAAAGTTTTTCCGTCTGGAAAATTGAGAACATGCTATCAATTTTTGGCTGGCCGAAAATTCGGACAGCTAAATTCCGATGGAGCATACACACGGTCGCATTTTCCAATGAAAAGCTCTCATCTGTCTTTTTCTGGCCGGAATTCCGATCGTGTGTACGCGGCATTAGAGGGGTTGGCTGCATCAGTTTCCTTTTTTTAGATATGAAAGAGAAGAGAGCTAATGCGCAAAACCAAAACCAGCTCAAATGAAAAAAATATATAAAATAAACAGATAAAAAATATATTATATATATATATATATATATATTTATATTTATTTATTTAATTGCTATTCATTTGTTGGCAGCTTCTCATATTCAAAGATATGTGGCCCTAACTACAAGTAATAAATAATAAAAAATGTGACAAAATAATAAGTGTAATGGATACACTGAAAGAATAAGCCTATGCTAAGCTATATACTGGATAAACAAGTGCAAGTAGTCTTCAACATAGTAAATAGTAATAATCATTCATAATGTCAGAAAGTCTAATAGAGTGCAAACAAAACAATAAAGTGCAAAAAATGCTCCAGAAGTGCTGATAGTGCAATCAAAGTCCAAAAAGGAAAAAAATCTCCAAGTGACAGTTCATAGAGAAAAAGAAGTGCATGTGCAACACGACCGAACAAAATCCACTTCATCCAATTAATAACCATCCGTGGTGCACCACTCATTTGCCCCAGCCTCTCACTTCATACAAAGACCCCTACAGATCAAGTCAAGCCTTGGCATGGATATACACTGAATCCTCAACAATTGATCGATTCCCACAGATATTCGGTACCAGGATGTATTCCAGGCTCATCCGATACAATATGGGCATGCAATAAATAAGGGGGGCTCCATAGTACAGTATTTCAATCCAATTTACAGCTATGTAGTTACTTGTAGTTAGCGCCACATATCTTTATATATATATTCCTTTTCTTAGGCTGTTTCTTCTGTGTTTTTACCTGGTGAGCTGACCAGTAATACACCTTCTGTATTAGAGTGCCTCCACACTGGATGTAAGAGCACAGGGGTATGTTTGGACAGCACAATTGTCAGGTTGGGGGAGGGGAGTGTTAGATGTGCTAGCAGATTTAGATACACTAACAAATTGAAGCCAAACTCCAGCTCACACTGCAGTTACACAAGCAGAGAGAGCAAACTTTTTTTTTTCCTTTGGGCAGTGTCAGCCCATCCATTAGAGGTGCCCAGGCGCCGCCCCCTCTCTCCCCTCTCACCGCCCCCTATCTCCACTCCACCCCCCTATATGCAATGGATAGATTTTGCATAGCATGAATCTATCCACGGCCTCCCCTGCCATCCCCTATTTATGTGTCCGGCCCCTTTCAGGGCACCGGGTGCATGAATTACAGCGGCAGTTTTTTTAAGCACCTGATTAGAGCCAGAGGCTCTAATAGGCTTCAAAATCGGGTGGGCTTGGGTCGCAGAGGATGTGCTCAGATCACACCCAGGTGTGTTACAACAGTGAATACATTTTCACTTTTGAAACACTGATACTCAATCCGGCTAATCAGAAGTGGGTGTGAGATCTTCCGATTAGCCAAAAAGAGAAGACTCCCAATCAGGGAGAAGCAGGGAGGAAACGGAAGCTACCGTGATGACCCTGAGAACGAGAGGCCACAGGAGAACAGCAGGAGAACAGAAGGCTGCTGAGCAGGGGAAGCCACCGGTGGAGGGGGAGTCCCACCAACTGACCCGGGGGGGGGGGGGGTTGGTGGCATATTGTTTGCCACCCCCCAACAAAAATTTCACAGGCCATCGCTGCTTTTGCCAGAAAGTTCTTCATGAATAAATAAAAGCTAATCATTGTAAGCTTCTGTGTCAGTAGTAAATGGTTTGTCTCAATGCGGCTACGTCTGCAGGAGAGCTTGTTCTGTTGAAAAACAACAGATTTGCTGACTGTATCACAAGGTGAAAATAAAGGAAAGAAACTCTAAAAAAAACAAATGCAGCCATCACATTTAAGAATTGGTAAGCAATTCAATAAATGTTTGCTTTGGATTTAATACCACTGTAAGGTGACACTCCAGTCTGGATAAAGTGGGGAAGGTTTAAAATCTGCAAGTTTTTTCTTGTATTTGCTTCTCTGTTTGTAAAAAATGATAATAAAGCATACTACTTTTTGCCATTTTTATTGCGGTTTGTGTTTCTCGCCTCTTGCCCCTGTTTTGGTGGTCACTGAAATGGGAAAAAGGGAAAAAATTGCTCAGACGGAGACAAAGTTGTAAAAAACATCAAATGTTTTGGCTCGAGTTATACTTTAAAGATCCACTCAGTTTTGCTGCCAGTTAGGATTGCTTCCAAACTTTATACCTCCCTGTGACTCTAGAAGCTAGATTTGCTTTATTGATGTCATTAAGTGTGGTCCTACTAGGTAAATATTTCAACATAGTAGTGTGACTCCCTCTGCTGCCCAGGGAAGAGTGAAACTCCATGTCTTTATGAAGTACAAATGTTAACTTTGGCTGGTGGGGGATTTTGCTACTACAGTCCTCAAAGCATACCAAGAGCCAGTGTGTGAGTCAGGACATTAGCATGTAAGGATCACACAAATATCCATTTTGGCTGAACTCAGATATTTCCGCAGACAGTTTATTTTTCCTTTCTTTTTTATTTATTTAAAAAAAAGCTAGGTATTAAAAAAAAATACCTAGCAATATAAAAAAATACTACTTATTTTTTAGCAAATACAAAATAATGAAAGGATAATTATTTTTTTTCACAACCTCCTAAAGCCTCTGTAAATCATTTGTTTTTAATGGGCGTTGCATATTATATAGAATATTCAAGCTGTAAGGAAAACAATTTAAAGTCAGCAACTATAAATACTGCAGCTGCTGACTTTTAATAAAAGAACACTTACCTGTCCAAGGATTTACTGCTGTTCTCACTCAGGCCAGTTCTTCACTGGTCTTTGAGTTCCCCGGCGCCGCCATGTTTACTAAGGGAAGTTGGCTGTGACTTCTTGCAGCTTCACAGCCAGCTTCCCACTGCACTTTGCGAATGGTCCCCCAGCCTTCTGGAACCTGTGATACATCCAAGAAAGCTGAGGGCAAAGAGAATGGAGTTGAGGAGGGTACCTATTAAAACCATGTACCCACTCCCTCCACCTAAAATAACCCATATATCCCCAAAAGAGATAAAGCAGGGGGGAGGAGGTGGAAAAACAGAACTTCCCCTGTTCTGCTTTAGTGTGAACCCAATGTCAACTTAATGCTTTTTTTGTTTTTGGCTAGAGAAGGAAAGGATAAACAAAATCCTGTTAAGTTTTTATTGGAAGCGGATGTTAAGGAAGAAAGTGCCACTCCACTGATAAAGTCTAGAAAGTTTTATTTTTATTCAAACTGAAAAAGCCAACACATTTCAGATGCTATAAGGGACCTTTTTCCTCATGGTTGGAAAGCCAAAGACTAGGGTCCCCGCTGAGTGGTCAGATGTATAAATGTATGATAAGATTTAATTTCTTACAATCTGTTTGCATTCTTTTGCAGGTGAGAAGCCATATAAATGCTCTTGGGAAGGGTGTGACTGGCGTTTTGCTAGGAGTGATGAGCTTACGAGGCACTACAGAAAACACACAGGGGCAAAGCCATTTAAATGCAACCACTGTGACAGGTAAGCTATTGTTACATTATTATGTAAGGGCAAACCATATTCCAGGGGTTGGCAACCTCGGCAGTCCAGCTGTGGTAAAACTACAAATCACATCATGCCTCTGGAAGTTGTGCCTGTGGCTGTCAAATTCAGGCAATGCTTCATGAATTTGTAGATCTACTACAGCTGGGGTGCCGAAGTTGTCCTACCTCTACCATAGTCTTTCCTACATTTTTTTGGATATGCATCTGAATATGATCAGCCTAATGTAAATTGTAAGTGTTAAAATGTATCTAAAGCCAAAACCCTGCAAGGGAGATGTACCCCCTGAATTTGTCCTGGGAGCCATTGTCACCAGAACAGAAATAGGGGAAAAATCTTCCAATCGGGACACTTATCCCAAACTGTCTAGGACAAGGGTCTCAAACTGGCAGCCCCCCAGCTGTTTTGAAACTACAAGTCCCATCATGCCTCTGCCTGTGGGAGTCATGCTTGTAACTGTCAGCCTTGCAATTCTTCATGGGACTTGTAGTTTTGCAATAGTTGGAGTTTGAGACCCCTGGTCTAGGAGGGGGTTTACCTCACTTTGGATAGATTACTTCTGGCTTCCTGTAGTGTCTACACAACAGGAGGCAAAGGAAAATCCCTGGAATGGGACACAGATAGCAAAATACTAACATAAGGTTTATCCATCCCCTTCAATATTCAAAGAGGAAAAAAGTTACCGGTAGATAGTTAATGGTTCTGCGTATAATTTGTATATGTACGAGCATAATTAATTCCAAAAGAATGCTTGTAATCCAAAGCACTCATATACCAAAATGAGTTTCCCCATAGGAAATAATGGAATATCAGATAATCCGTTCCACTGGCACTGCTCATCTATGTAGTAACGCATGTGGCCAGAGGTTTGGGGGCGCCGGAGACACTCAGAGATACTTGGGAACCGAGCGTCTCCGAGTGTTACCTCTGGCCAAATGCAGTACTTCACACCCCAGCGGCTTGAATCCTGCTTATCTTGCAAGACAACGCTCGCAAAACGAGTCAGGATTTAAAATGATAAAAAGCTCGTATTGTGTAACGCTCGTAAACCGGGTTACTCGCAATCCGAGGTTCCACTGTATACCACTGGATCTCTGCCCCTCTGAGGTTTCTAGTAGAATAAAACTGGTTTGTGGGATAGACAGTCTTGACACTCCAGCTGTGGAGAAACTACAAATCCCAGGGGGCCTCGCATGATTCTGATTCTCACCAGGAGTCACAGGCGTGACTCCCAGAGGGAGAAGTGTAATGGGATTTGTAGATTCACAGGTGGAGTGTCTCCATTCATTTTGTCCTCACTGCTGACCAGTTTCCCAGTCCCTGTCAATGAGAAGCCTTCCCACAACATGATACTTCTGTCATCATGCATTACCTTGGGAATTACATTTTTCATGTCTTCAGCCACGTATCTACAAATGTGTTAATTTTTTTAGGCTTACTTCCCATCAGTCATCTATGAGGCCCAGCTTTAATCCATGGATGTTTTTCTTCATTATAACATAGATCTCTGCAGTTACTTCATAGTTACGACTAGCCTTTTGGTTGCTTCTCTTACTAATGACCTCATTACCTGGACTCTGGGTTTTGATGATCAGTTTTCTGTAGGCTGTGATTGCTGTATGGTTTTCATTGTTAATGATGGATTAACCAGTGCTCTAGGGGGGGGGATGATAACAGATTAGAATATTGTTAATATTGTTTTTTTGTTTTTTTATAACTAACTTTGATTAGTGCTTCTCTAGAACTTTATCTCCCCTTTGTTTTGGTTGCTTCTTGGTCATCATGATGATGTCTGTTATAGGTTCCCTAAAAAAAGGTCTGAACCTTCTAAGAATTTATTTTGAAAACATAAATAGTTTACTAGAATTAAACTATATATAATTTTCAAATTGTGGTAGAGCAATAGCTGTCAAGCATTCAGGAGGGGATACTGCAGCCACCTAAATGCCAATTTTTTTCATGCAAAGTATTTTCATACTCATTGTGGCCAAATTAGGTCAATGTTGTCACGAGCATCCCTGCCCCTTTTTTTTCTGTCAGCTGTGGGTTGGGAAATTATTCAGCCACAGCCCAAGGGCTCAGAAATGACAGCTGTTTTTCATGTTCAGGCCCGAACCTGGTTCAGAACAAACACAAGCTCATCCTTATTAACCACCAGTGAATCTCCTATTTTCACCTGGTGATCCAGCCAGAAAGTCTGTTGTTTGTAAATTATACATTCTGCTTGTTCTGTTTAAAGAGATGAGACAGACATGAGCCATTTCACACTAGCAGGGGTACATACAATGATCAGCTTGTATTTACTGTATTTATTTAAAATCTTTATCCCAAAAGGAAAGGTGATGGTTATAAGGCTGAGTTTACACTTGCATGCGGGGATCCGGTGTGTCCCTGTTCGCCATTTACAGTGAATTCGGACCTGAAACTGAGCCAAAGACGCACAGAACCCCTTTGCAATTCGCTCCGAAGCTGCCGTAATGCTCAGAAACTGGGCACACTCTCCTGCCATGCCATTTGGATGTGGTTAAACCTGCATACAATTCGCAATAGTGTGAACCCAGCCTAAAGTAGCTGGAGTTTGTATTATATTTTTTAGTACCATGTACCATGTGATCACTGTGACCATCACAGAGATCAACACAATAGTACAATTGGACGGCATGAATGGAAGCCATCCATTGTGTACAATAGTCATATGATCTGATGCGATTGATCACAGTAATCACATGGTACCAGCAGCGGCCCAACACTCTGATCGGGTGGACGCAGCAGGTCACAGATCACGTCAGAACAAGGCAAATGGGGTGCATACGAGGTGCGATCCTGGGGGGACGTCATATGATGTCCACCCAGAATGGGAGAGCTTCCGCTTGGCTGTCATTTTACAATAGGAGTTAAATCTACCAGTACATATAACACTCCCCTTCCTCCAGACTAACAATGCTGCTGTCCAAAGGGCAGCTCCTGTGCTTCTTCATCCAGAGTGGAGGCACTCTAATACAGGAGGTGTGTTACTTACCAGATCACAATGTGAAAACAGTAATTTGGAACCAACATATATTTCATTCCACTTTGACATACTGAGTGATTTCTGATTGTGTAGAGCAATGACAAATCACCATTTAATCTGTTTTATTCACAGGTTGTAATACTACAGAATGTAGAAAGGCACTGTACATAGATAAGGAAGTAGTTACACTAGAAAATTACATTTGCAGGCTTTGCTTTCTGCTTCATAATACTTGATTATGTTTTACTGCTGTCAGTGCAAGTCTATGGGTCAGGTCTATCCAGACTAAAAACAATAGACTTTCATTAGTGTTATTTCAGCAGTCACTGAGGTTAAATGCAAATAGCAGATATATCCAGAGGAAAGATTTCTAGGAAGGTAAAGGGCCAGCGCTCCCGCTAGGTGGCAGCCTAGGGCACACTGACCTCCCCACTAGCCTGGTCGGGGAACACAAGGAGCCCTACACAGGGATGGGGTGCTGACTGAATCTCCAGAAATAGCAGCAGCCATGGAGGACATCTTCAGGCATGGAGGTCAGCAGCAGCTCATCCTGTAAGGAGGGCGACAGCTGGGGAGGAGGTGGGCACGAGGACAGCTGGGGAGGCAGAGAAGGCAGGCACAAGAACAGCTGTGGAGGTGGAGGAGGTGGGCGCGAGTACAGAGGACAACTGGGGAGGTGGAGGAGGCGGGCATGAGGACAGCTGGGGAGGCGAAAGAGGTGAGCAAGAGGACAGCTGGTGAGGTGGAGGAGGTGGGCACAAGGACAGCTGGAGAGGTGGAGGAGGTGGGCACAAGGACAGCTGGAGAGGTGGAGGAGGTGGGCACGAGGACAGCTGGGGAGGCGGAGGAGGCAGGCATGAGGACAGCTGGGGAGGCAGAGGAGGCAGTTACGAGGACAAAGGACAGCTGGGGAGGCGGAGGAGGTGGGCACCATGTCTCTGGATGTAGAAGAAATCCTGCTGCACAGATGAGTTCGCTCCAACCCTGTTGTCCCATGACGAACGGATGGCGAGGAGAAGAAGTGGTGGTGTTAGTCTTGCCTAGGGAGTGAAATAGTCAAGTACTTGCCCTGGGAAGGTATCTGCCTGTCCTTGGGCAAATCAGAGCATTAAGGGAGGAGTACATGGATTGAAATTTTTCGGGTTCAGCAGGGACTGACCAAATTTTGATACATATATGAGCAGACTGCTTGTACAGAAATTGATTAGTAGATTGACTTCTGTACAACCAGCCAGTCAGGTTTTTCCCAAAAAATCAGTGCCTCTGGATGTAGCCAGGAAACACTGAGGCCAGGGAAATCTCCCAGCTGTCACAATACAAAGCCACAGCGGAAGTGATTCCCCCTATTCACATTGAGTGTGTGGTTAGGGAAATCGGAATGTTTTTCTCGTTCAACCCGCTAGTTGCATGAAGGAAAAAACCATTGGCTCCCGCTGCTGTCAATCACAGCCAGTAAACCAATCAGGAGACGGAGGGGTGGTGGGGCCAAGGTGCGGCTCTGTGTGTGAATGGACATACAGAGCCACAGCTCAGGAGAGCAGCTGATTGGGAGCTGTGGGGGCACCCAGCAGGAATACCCCAGTAGAGGAGGATCCGGGCTGCTCTGTGCACAATCATTCCACAGAGCAGCTAAGTATAACATGTTTGTTATTTTAGGAAAAAAACGACTTTAGTATCGCTTTAAGCAGAGAATGCTAATAATTGCCCTAATATGGCCAATAGAGGGAGCATTTGCACATGTGCAAATCAAATAAAAAATAATCATAAGCAAAACAGAATAGGAAGGCTCATCACCACTGTTTGCATGCAAATCCCATGATTACCTGTGGTCAGGGACAGATGACCAGCCCTGGACACAATCAGTTCTCAGCAAGAGGTGGTTATCTATGCCTAGCTGCAGATAACTGCTAGATGTGCAAATGCTGTACATGTGAAAGCCGCAGAATGCCGTGGCTCCTGTGAGCCTGTAATTGCTTTGTACAGGTTTCCAAGCTGCAGCTGTCTGCTGATCTGCTGATTCTTGCTGCAGAAATCAACTTACTGGGCCTTATAGAACAAGTAAGGATCTGTGCGTATGAGTTCAGAGCAGGGGCCAGGGAGGTCTGGTGGCAAATTTACCCATATTTTCTTAAACAAAAGGAACAGAGACAAAAATGTCACCTAGAGGTTTTTGATGATTCACTTCATTACCCTAGAAAGAAAAGTTTGAATTTTGCAAGGTAAAGGTGTATACAGGTAACCTTGTGTTACAAATATACACAGCAAAACCTTGGTTTGAGAGTAAATTCATTCGAGAGCATTTTGCAAGGCAAGCAACATTTTTTAATAAATTTTGACTTGATATACAAGCGATGTCTTGATATTCAAGTAGCGTCACGTCACAACTGAGTATAAATGAGAAGAAAGGCACCTCCAAGTGTAGCAATACGGTTACACTTAATGAAGGTACAACATTTAGCAACTCACATGGTTGATGATTAAAAGAGGCACATCTAAATATGCAGGCATCTGGGGTAAAGCTGTCCACAGACCGCCCTTCGCACCGATGGCAATCATCAATGTCGGTCTGCAATCATGACTGGGAAGACTACCCTGCAGTAGAGCGATTTGAAAGCGAGGCTTGAAGCGCTCGTAGAGCACAGCATGGAGGAGATGACGTCGATGGCGGTGCGGAGGATGGTCTATGTGGACAGCTTTCCCCCCGGATGCCTACATACTTAGATGCGCCTGTTTTAATCATCAACCATGTGAGTTGCAAAATGTTGTACCTTCATTAAATATTGCTACACTTAGAGGCGCCTCTCTTCTCTTTTATACGTTGTAGCTCCTGCTAGATTTTGCTTCTAATCCCCTTGTGGAGGTGGCTATTTATGGGTGGACATTTTATGGTTACACAACAACACAAGATTGCTATAATCTTTTTATATGGACTATAAACTGAAGGACCTATGAATAAATGGTTGTGGAACAAATCATCTGTGTTTCCATTATTTCTTATGGGGAAATTTGCTTTGATATACAAGTGCTTTGGACTAAAAGCATGTTCCTGGAACAAATTCTGCTCACAATCCAAGGTTCTACTGTACTAAAATAAGGTGAGGTCCACACACTCAGAAGCAGCATATGTTATCTTTGGTGTCATCATAACCTTGTGTTGGAATTGGAGACACATATGACACTATTGACTTATATGATGAAAACAGTAGCGATATAAATGGATCCACAGCAGCCATTGAGAGATAAGCATTCGATTATCCAAATATGAAATGTGTGTCTATGAATATAACCTTTGAAGCCAGCATTGTAGTTTTATGTTAGTTACATCCAACGTGTTAATCGTATTTTGTATTTTGACTGGTGCACAGCATTAATATTGTTTAAAGCCACTTCAAATTGTACTGACAGACATTTTTCATTTCCCACTTTAAGTCAGTCTCCTGGCAAAAATGTCTGCTTCATTATGTAGCAAGTAAATGGCTAGAAATCTCCCGGAAGGAACAAGAATTCTTGTATAGGGAAGACGAGTCTAAGGGTGAAGGGAACAGAGTGCTAGAATAATTACAAGTGACAGCCCTGACATTATCATCTTATGAAAGCTTGGTAGCTGAGACCTAGTAGGCCAGGCAAAGCCTCAGTCAGGCTATTGTCAACGTTATTGAATAAAGATGTGCTTTTAATCACATTAGAAAAGGGCTGAGGAAGATGAGTTATCAGGCCAAAGAACTCAGGGATAGCATTAAAAGAAAAGGCCAGGAAAATGTCTGTAATACAATCACCGTTATATATTTAGCTCCTGGCAAAACAACAGGTCAGGAAACAGGAAGAAAGTTTTTGCTTTTGATTTTATAGCAACGTGTTTTCGTGAACATCCTGCCTATCCGAAACCTAACTGCCCCCTCCTGTGACATAGTATTTTCGAGTAATCGAAGACAACAGATCGTAAGATAAAGTTGCCAGTCCTTTAACATTTATTTGTATCTCAAAAATTGGTTTAAGGGTACATTTGGAAATTAAGTTAAAGTGATTGTAAGCACATCTTTTTAGTAACAAACAGGCTTATACTTGCTTACCGGAATTGCATAGAGCGAGCAGCCCCAATCCTCCTCTTCTTGGGCTCTCTGTCAGTGCTCCTGTCTCCTCTTCTTACCAATCCTATCTCCTCTTCTTGGCATTCCACCATAGCAAGCTGCTTGCTATGGGGACACACCTGGGGGCTCACTCCTGAGCCACACTGTCTGCAGCCATAGACACATACAGTATGTCTAGGCCCTGCCCCCTGCTCACTCATCAGAAGATTTGATTGAAAGCAGTGGGGGCCAATCAGCAAAGCCTGTGAGAGCAGGAGAGCCACTACAGATGTGCACAGTGGCTGGATTAAATGAGGACTTGTTAAGTATATGGGGAGGAGGGGGGTCGAGGGGGCATACTGCTACCTAAACATTTTTTAACTTAATGCAAGGAATGCAATAAAGTGAAAAACGCATAGGCTTTAAAACCACTTTAAGTTATAAGACTTGGTTGAGGGAAGGGTTTTGTGTGAGAATTAGGTTAAATTTAGGTTCTGCAGATATAGCGCTGCACAATTAATTGTTAAGAATCGTTATCGTAATCTTGGCTAAAGTGTCACAATTCTTTCTATGCAAAGAATTCTCTGCGATCTTCTGAAGCCACAGCCATCAAAAGAAAGGAATAGAAAAACCGAGCAGTCTGCCAAGAATCAGAAGATTCTTTATCAGTTGAACTTTAGTATAAACATTGTAACAATTTGTCAATGGAGTAGACTTTGTGTGTAAGTGAAAAAAGTTTAACCACTTAACCACTTAAGGACCGCCTCATGCCGATGTACGTCGGCAGAATGGCACGGCTGGGCACAATCACGTAGATGTACGTGATTCTTTAAGTGCCCAGCTGTGGGTCGGGAGCACTCTGCCCGCAGCGAGCTCTCGACCCGGTCCTGTGCTCCGTGACCGTGGCCGCGGGACCAGCGGACCCGATCGCCGCTGGTGTCCCGCGATCGGGTCACAGAGCTGAAGAACGAGGAGAGGTCTGTGTAAACAAACCTCTCCCCATGCTTCCCTGTGTGGCTGTCACAATCGTCTCTTCCCTTTTATAGGGAAGGACGATCAGTGACGTCACATGCCAGGCCACGCCCCCCTATGATAAAAAAAACACATAACGTCATACATAACACTACACTGCCCCCTAGTGGTTAACTCCTTCACTGCCAGTGTCATTTACACAGGAATCAATGCATTTAAATAGCATTGATTTCTGTATATCTGACAATGGTCCCAAAAATGTGTCAAAAATGTCCAATGTGTCCACCATAATGTCGCAGTCATAATAAAAATCGCTGATCGCCGCCATTACTAGTAAAAAATAAAAAATATTAACAAAAATGCTATAAAACGATCCCCTATTTTGTAAACGCAACTTTTGTGCAAACCAATCAATAATTAATTGCGATTTTTTTTTACCAAAAATATGTAGAAGAATACGCATCGGCCTAAACTGAGGAAAAAAAACAATTTTTATATATTTTTTGGGGATATTTATTATAGCAAAAAGTAAAAAACATTGCATTTTTTTCAAAATTGCTGCTCTATTTTTGTTTATAGCGCAAAAAATAAAAACCGCAGAGGTGATCAAATACCACCAAAAGAAAGCTCTATTTGTGGGAAAAAAAGGACGCCAATTTTGTTTGGGAAGCCACGTCACACGACCGCGCAATTGTCAGTTAAAGACGCAGTGCCGAATCGCAAAAAGGGGCCTGGTCCTTTGGCTGGAAATTGGTCCGGGGCTTAAGTGCTTAAACACTAAACCTTTTTCTGACATTTGTTGGTTTCAAGTTAAAATAATTTTTTTTTGCTAGAAAATTACTTAGAACCCCCAATTTTTTTTTTCTTTTAGTAGACACCCTAGAGCAGTGATGGCGAACCTTGGCACTCCAGATGTTTTGGAACTACATTTCCCATGATGCTCATGCACTCTGCAGTGTAGTCGAGCCTCATGGGAAATGTAGTTCCAAAACATCTGGGGTGCCAAGGTTCACCCCCACTGCCCTAGAGAATCAAATGGTGGTTGTTGCAATATTTTATATCACACTGTATTTGCGCAGCGGTCTTTCAAATGCAATATGGAGGAGTGGAAGAGGACTCCAGTGGCAACCTGTGAAGCTCTGGTGAACTTGATGCCCAAGAGGGTTAAAGCAGTGCTGGAAAATAATGGTGGCCACACAAAACATTGACACTTTGGGCCCAATTTGGACATTTTCACTTAGGGGTGTACTAATTTTTGCTGCCAGAGGTTTAAATGTCTGTGTGTTGAGTTATTTTGAAGGGACAGCAAATGTA
Source organism: Lithobates pipiens (assembly GCF_037356315.1). NCBI lineage: Eukaryota > Metazoa > Chordata > Amphibia > Anura > Ranidae > Lithobates > Lithobates pipiens. The sequence continues at coordinate 156,531,502 of NW_027507784.1, forward strand.
CACTGTTATACAAGCTGTACACTCACTACTTTACATTGTAGCAAAGTGTCTTTTTTTAAGTGTATATATATATATATATATATATATATATATATATATATATATATATATATTTATATACACATACATACATGTGCAGCTCAGTGTACAATCTTGGCATCGTACAGATGCAAGGAGTAAGAGCTAGGTGTTAGGCCAAAGTAATGACCATGCATATGCATGAGAGTTTGATTATCCATAGCCAGCTAATGGAGGAAAGGGGCTGAAGGTTGATGGCTCCAGACCTAGAAAAAGATCGGGAAAGATGGTGATGGATGTTGCATCCCTAGAGGAGGATAAGACTGCCATCATGTACAATTTGTCTGTGTATACTTGCATATCATTGCCAGCACTATGGGCCCAAGTAAGCATATTGCTGCTTTAAAGTGATACTAAATATACTATGTTTAATTGCCATTACCACTTCCATTTATGTATAATGATCATGCCACTGTATTTAATTTAATATACAATAAAATCTGGGCACCTTATTTAATCAGTGCTGTTCAGCATTCATATGGTGTATCTATCCCCTGTCCTTGGGGAAATTTCAGGGAGAGGAGGTTCTAGTACGCTGTTGATGTATGGTGTATAGCAGCAGAGGAAGTCTGGACTATGAATCTGTGTCTGCACAGTGTTGATTGGTGCTACATCAGTCACATGACAGAAAACAGCTTTCAGAATAGAGCAGTATCTTTCTCAGCTTTCAGAATAGAGAATTAAAATACATAATTAAAGGAGAAGTCCAGCCTAAGCTTGTTTGGCTGTACTTCTCCTATGGGTCACAGGAGTGCAATTCGTTTTGCACTCCTGTGACCCATTTTCAGAAGAGAGCAGACTGAAGTCTGCTCTCTGCAGACATCACAGAAATCAGTCCAGGCACCGCGTCATCCTGACAAAAGGAACCTGGATCCGCCAGGTGCTTGGACTGACATCTGTCTCAGGCTCCCAGTGAGCTGCTGAGAGCCTGAGATGGCTTCTCTCTGCCTCTCCACAGCTCAGCGATCCAGTGAGCATGGAGGAGCAGAGTGGAGAGCTGATGATTGACAGTCAGCAGCTCTGTGCTTGGGAAGCTGTGAGAACAGAGCCATCGGCGATGTTCGATCGCTCGGTTCTCAGTGTAGAGGCGCTGGGGGACAGATGCAGCATCGGACCAATGGTGTATCCACCTAGGTAAGTATGATGGAGGAAAAAAACCCAAACCCATACTTCTCTTTTAATATCAGCAAAGTGTTTTCAAGCTTATTACAAATCTACAGTATATTCCAAAGAAAATTTTTATTATTTTTTTGTATCACTTTGTTTACACTGTAAAGAGATCTGGAAGAGGTTCTGCCAATCATAGGCTGTGTCACGCCCCTCCAGCCTGCATCTATGGTGTGTATGTGCTGGGACTAGCAGGGAGGTGAAGCCTCCATTAATCAACATCTTACATCCCACCCCCATAGTGTTTATTAATACTAGGACATGGAGAAGGATGGTGGGAGGGACTGTCATTTACCACATGGATACACATGGATGTGTGTGTCTGTAGTCATGTGGGCTGTACAGATGAGAAAAAGAAGGAAATTAACAGCATTGAAGGAAACTGAAACTGGAGCATGATCAGTAGATGCAGCAACAGCTGGTCTACACAATTTCAGGCTGCAGCAGGGACACAGACAAGGAGGGACATTGACCAGCAGGATCAACCAGGTTGTTTGCAATCTACAGTAAACAAATGCTCTATTGGTAAAGTGAATATGCACATAATGTAATATAGCATGTACTGACAGTTTATATTGATTTGGGTTTAAAGAGGTTGAAAAAGTCCTATTAACCACTTCCCAGCCGCCTCACGCAGATATACTGCGGCAGAAGGGCACGTACAGGCAGATTAACGTACCTGTATTTTTGATTGAAAATGTATACTTTATTTTTCAAGAAAATATACAAAAAACAAAATACTTTTAACAGGGTACATTCCACACTGTACTGCGACGCAGCGCATAAAATACACTACATAACAATACAGTTCCAAACATACATATAAATTACATTCATCCTGCGGTATGATGCCTGATGTGTTGTGCAGAGTAATAATACCCCGAAACATCACATCATGCATGACGCTGCATTACCCTGAAAGCATTACCAAAAAACCATTACTAGATACATGTCAAGTCATACAGTCTTAGTCAAAGTCAAAATCAGAATGGCATTTCAATGAGCAACAGGTGTGATGGGGGGGGTTGGAGAAGGTGGGGAGGGGAGGGAAAAAGAGTTCACAGGCCCGAAGCTTTATTGAACTGCCAAAAAGGGTACATAGTGGTGGGGGAGGGGGGGGGAAATCTTCAGACCTCCTCTTCCTCCTTGTTGTCCATCAGGTGATAGTCTCTGAGCAGACTGTGAGTCAGTCTGCGGCAGTCCTGGATGGACATCCTCTCCCTCTGGTGGATGAGGCGCTTTCTGGCGCACCAAACAGCGTCCTTAAAACAACACAGCACCCGCCAGGCACTATCAATGTCCTCTTGTGAGTGAGTCCCACAAAAGAGTCCGTTTAACACACCAAAGTGTGTTATAGCAGTCTGTGGAACAAAGTCTTTGAGATCAGGTTCCAGAGCCCTCAACAGGCCCTGTGCAAAGGGACACTCCCAGAAAACATGCAGAGCAGTTTCCTCCTGGATGATGCAAAAGGGGCAGTGTCTGTATCTGCACAGGTTTCTGGCATGCATGAATGTCCTGAGTGGCAACCCCCCTTGGATTGCCATCCATGCCAGATCTTTGTGCCTGTTGGTAAGTCTCTTTGAAGAAACATTCCTCCAGACCACTTTACAAGTGGCTGAAGGGAGGCCTGGAACAGTCTCAACAATGTCCGATGCTCTGATCAACTTGTGGATAGTTTTTGGCTTCCACAAGTCGGGCTTCACTCCATGTAGCCCCAGCTCCTTAATAAACTTGAAAGTGTCCAAGTAATACCAAGGAGTGTCCCAGTTGTAGGGGATGGAGCTGTCCCATTTGTCCCATCCAAGGGACCTCCAGAGAGGCAGGAGGAAAAAACGGGACATGGAGTTACCGCCAGAGTCTACAGTTCTGTCCACCAAAGTTCTGCGGATGCAGTTACAGGCAAAGAAGACCCTCAGTAGGATGGCGATGTCGGGCACGCCCTTACCGCCCTTGAGGGGTTTTTTGAACATAACCGCCCGCTTTACTCTGTCCATTTTGGAGCTCCAGATGAAGTGAAACACTGCCCTGGTGATGGCCTTGCAGGTGTTAACCCGGGGGGGGCAGGCCTGGGCGAGGTACTGCAACACAGGGAGAATCTCGCTGCGGAGTACCAGTGTTTTACCTTCGATGGTGAGTTCTCGGAGGCTCCAAAGTCCAAACTTCTGTCGCATCTTTGCTAGTCTTTCTTCCCAGGACTTCAGGGCTGCGCCCTCTGCTCCAAACCAGACCCCAAGGATTTTGATGAAGTCTGCTTTGACGCTGAAGGGCATGGGTGCAGAAGAAGGCAGGAACCACTTTCCGAAGAGCATGACTTCCGACTTCCCGCAGTTGACCTTTGCCCCTGAAGCTTGGCCGAAGTCCTCACACGTCTGGGCAAGTGTGTCGATGGAGCGCCGGTCGGCGCAGAACACCGTCACATCATCCATGTAGAGCGAGCACTTGACCTCCCGTCTGTCCGGTCCTGGTGCGGTGATCCCTCTGATCTCTGGGTTCCGTCTGATGCTTCGGGCGAAGAGCTCTATACAACAGACAAAAAGCAGAGGTGAGAGAGGGCAGCCTTGTCTGACCCCAGACAACACTGGAAAGGGGTCAGTTTTCCAACCGTTCACCAACACCACACTACAAATTTCATTGTACATTACATTTACATATGAACAGAACATTTCCCCAAGACCAAACCTGCGCAGAGCGCTGCACATAAACTCATGGGAGACACGGTCAAAGGCCTTCTCCTGGTCAAGACTGACCAGGGCCGCGTGCACACGGCGGCCATGAATGTACTGGACCGTGTCCCGGACAAGCGCGAGGCTGTCCGCAATCCTGCGACCAGGAATGCCACAAGTCTGATCCGGGTGGATGACCTGTCCGATGACAGATTTCAGCCTGTTGGCCAGAACCTTGGCGAGGATTTTGTAGTCCACGTTCAGAAGAGAGATCGGACGCCAGTTTTTCAGGTCCGATCTCTCCCCCTTGCGCTTATACAAAATCGTGATCATCCCCTCCCTTAGGGTCGGAGGCATTCTGCCCTCCACCACCATCTCCTCGTACAGCTCGAGCAGGTCCGGGCCTACGAGATCCCACAGCGTTACATAAAGTTCAACTGGGAGACCATCGCAGACCGGGGTCCTGCCTTGCCTAAAGGATTTAGCGGCAGAGTGCAGCTCCTCCAACACCAAGGGGGCGTTGACGTCCGATGAACCTGCAGGATCAATTTGGTTAGAGATACCTGACAGGAACCTGTCGGCTGCCTGTGAATATGTTGTTTTCGGGGAGTAGAGGTTGGTGTAGTAGTCGCTGACCACTTGCATCACAGCCTCCTTTCCCTTCTGGAGTGTTCCGGTCTCGTCACGCAGCTCAGACAAGGGTGTGTGTCCTGAGTGGAGTTTCCTGAAAAAGAAAGAATTACACTTCTCACCTTTCTCAAGGTTCTCCACCTTGGCACGGAAGACAATGTGCCTGGATTCTTCCTCAAAGTGCCCTTTCAGGCTCTTCTTGGTGTCCTCCAGGTCCTGCCTAACGTCCCAGCCACAGTGGTGAAGGTCCTGCAGGGACTGCAACTGACGTTGCAGTCTCCTGAGTTCCTTCTTCCTGGCACACACTTGCTGTCGTCCCCTTGCCTGAAAGAAGCTGCGCAGCTTGACCTTCACAAACTCCCACCAGTCACTTACCCTTCCGAAGAATCGCTTTTCCTCCTTCCAGGTGGCATAGGCCTCCCGGAGTTCCCCCATCAGTTCCTCATTTTCCAGCAGGGTACTATTCAGCTTCCAGGAGCCTGGTCCGCGGGCAAAGCCCTCGCCCAGGTCACCCCGAAAGTGAATAGCCCTGTGGTCAGAGAAAAAGCAGGGGATCATGGAGAAATCGCGATGCTTGACTGCTCTTGAAGTGAGCATGAAGTCGATCCTGGAATGCACTGATCCATCGGGACGGCACCATGAGTAGTTCACGGTACCTCTCCCTATGGATCCCACGGCGTCCTGCAGGGAAGCCTCCGAGATCATCTCCTTGAGCAGCCTGGATGTAGCATCAAGTTTTGCGTACATGCTGGAGCTGCGCCCATCCTCCTCTATCGGACAGTTAAAATCACCGCCGATTACTACTGCCCTGGTGGTGACGAGTTGGGTCCACAGGGTCTGGAAAAGTTCCAGCCGCTCATTCTTATCTGGGGGGGCGTACACGTTGATGAGCCTAATTGGCTCTCCCACCCACGAGCCGTCTATGACCAGAAGACGGCCACAGACTACCTCATTGATGGAGTCAACCGCGAAGCGCCCACCCCTGACAAGAATGGCTACACCTGCAGACTTACAATCGCCACCCCCGGACCAGTAGGGGGGACCGAGGGTCCACTGGGAGGTCCGATGGGTGTACCTCCTCAGAGGAGGGAGTGCGCACTCCTGGAGCATGTAGACATCACTCTGCTGAGTGGCTAGGAATGTCAGTGCCGCTTGCCTTCTAGATGTATCCTTGATACTCCTCACATTAATGGAAAAGATTGAGATCTCTGCCATAATGAAAAAGGGGTATGAGGTCTAGTCGGCAAGGGACCGGACTTACCTCCCCGGAGGGGGGTCTTCCGCTGCCTCTTCTGCTTGTCCTGTGTTCTCGGACAGGCCGAGTTCCTCCAGGACAGCATCCATCATTGTCTTGGTGATGATGACGTGGAGGTCGGAGGGGAGGTCAGGCTCAGGGACGGCCTTGACCTCCACCTCCCCCCCCCACGTCCTCATCTTCCTCCCCCGCTGACTCGAGGTCCTCCACTATTGGCTCTGGTCCCTCGCTTTCGCGATGGTCGCCAGTGGGCCTTTTAGTGGAGGAAGCGGGTTCCTCTGCTGTTGGACTCCTAGGCTTCCGTTTATGGCTTCCTGAGAGTCCACTGGTGGGGGTGGAGGGGAGGGTGGGGAAGTCCTCCAGGGAGGACAGGTCCGGGGTGGGTGAGGGGAGGGTGGGGGGGTCTCCTCCAGCACAGATGAGGTGGGTGGGGGTGTGCTGGAGGCAGGGGCTGGGGCCTGGACAGGGGTGGGGGTGGACTTACCAGTCTTCGTCCGGGGTTCTTTTTCCGGCTGCTTCTTCCCGGTGCTGGAGGATGGTTTGCCCTGGATCAGGATGCCAGCATAGGACCGGGACCGCTGGGGGCAGTGTTTAAACACGTGCTCAGCCGCTCCGCAGAGGTTGCAGGCTTTGGACCTCGGACAATCCTTGGTCTCGTGGCCTGCAACCCTACAGAACCTGCAAGCAGGTTCTTTGCAGTCCTTCCCCATGTGTCCGGTGTTGCTACACCTGTTGCAGGTGAAGGGTATACCGGGGTAGAAAAGGATGCCTGAGGAGTTGCCCAGGGAGAAGCACGGCTGCAGGTGCAGGATGTCCCCCGAAGGGTCCTTCCTGAACTTGCAGAGTACTGACCACTTACCTATCCAGAAGCCGTTGGCATCGAGGATTCGGACGGGGTCCTTCACCACGGTGCAGAACCTCTGGAGGTAAGTGGCTATATCTTTACCTGAGGTATGGGGGTTCCTCATGGCCACCGTCACCCACTTCTCGTCCCGTGTTATGGGGCAGTTCGCAGCGAACTTACGGAAGGGGGATTCAGGACCACTCGCCTTGACCATATCCCAGTATCTTCTGCAGGCCTGGAAAGACACAAAAGTTATAAAAAATATACCTCTTGTGAAGGCCTGCACTGAAAGCGTTTCCGCTTTGCTGAACCCCTGTTCCAGGATCATCTTCTTGCTGAAGATCTCCGGGGTCATGTCGGGGACCCTTCCGTCCACCTCCTTCAGTTGCAGCACGACCGTCTGCTTCATCCAGGACTCCAAGGTAGGGAGCCCGTCTGCAGGGGGGGAAGGCTTGGCTGGTCCCGGCTGGCTGGTGCTGGCCGGGGTAGAGGTGGAGGTTGAGGCAGCAACATCCTCGGGGACCTCGGTGGAAGTGGCTGGAGCGGGGTTCTTCTTGCTTCTGCTGGTCTTTCTCTCGCTCTTCCCCATTGTCTTGGAGAGGGAAGTCGCTTCAGGTGTTCTTTCGGCGGCTTCCTTCTGGATTCCTCGACGTCTTCGCTCTGAAGCCTTTATAAAGGCTCTTGCATCTACTGCCCGGAGGTAGTAATGCGGAGGGGGGGAGGAGGGAAGACCGCAATCTCGTTCCTTGTGGGGGCTAAGCCTCTGGCCCAATAGCAGCAAGTAGGTGAAGCTGAATTTAATCAACGATCCTACAAGGCCGAGCAGAGGGTACCCCACAAGGACCTAATGGCTTGGATAGATACAAGTGGTTCTCAACATCCTAGCTGTGAAGCAGAGACACCCCTAAGGGCTATAGTCGATACTACACTTGATCTTAGCCAAAAGGCCGAGAAGCGATTAAAGTACCTGTATGTTACTCTTGAAGAGGCCACCGGGAGCTCTGTGACCGCGATTGCGGGTCCCGCAGACCTGATGTCTGATTGGGATACCAATGATCGTCTCACGGTGAGGAAGAACGGGGAGATGCTAATGTAAACAAGCATCTCCCCATTCTGCCTAGTGACACTGACACTGATCAGCTCTCCCTGTAATCAGAAGCACTGATCAGTGACATGTCACACACAGCCCCCCCCCCCCCCCCCCCCCACAATTAGAATCATTCCCTAGGACACACTTAACCCCTACAGCGCCACCTAATAGTTAACCCCATCATGGCCAGTGACATTTTTACAGTAATCAATGCAATTTTTTACCATTGATCGCTGTATTAATTCCAATGGTCCCAAATATGTGTCAAAATTGTCCGATGTGTCTGCCATAATGTCGCAGTCATGATAAAAAATGCTGATCACCACCATAACTAGTAAAAAAGGAAATGGAAATGTTCTTTTAAATACTTTTTTGGGGAAATTTATTATATCAAAAAGTTAAAAATAATGCGTTTTTTTCTAAATGATCGCAAATTTTTTGTTTATAGTGCAAAAAATAAAAACTGCAGAGGTGATCAAATACCACCAAAAGAAAGCTCTATTTGTGGGAAAGAGGGGCATCAATTTTGTTTGGGAGCCACGTCGCCACGACCGCGCAATTGTCAGTTAAAGCAAGGCAGTGCCAAATCGCAAAAAGTGCTCTGGTCAGGAAGGGGGTAAATTCTTCCGGGGTTGAAGTAGTTAAATAAAAAATAAAATAAGAAGAAGTTATACTTACCAGCGCTATGCAAGGGTATTACACAGAGTGCCCCTTTTCTGGGGGCCCTGCTGGCGCTGTCAGCTATGGAATACAGAGAAAAGGAAGAGCGGTTTCTATGGGGGCATGCAGACTCGAGCCAGGCTGTGTATGTTTTGCCCTTGCCCCCTACTCCCTCTTCACTAAATTTGACTGACAGTGGCAGGAGCCAATTGCTCTCGCTGCTCTCTGTCCCAAGCTTTTAAGAGCTTGCCAGTTAAAAGCATCTTTTTCCATTTATTTTCACTTTCCTGTGCCTATTTATAGTGATGTGGTAAGAAGAGTTATGTGAATATTCATATGTGAATGTATTGTAAGATACATAATGTAAGACACAGACAGTGTCAGCTTCAAAGTCTTGGCAGCTTGCCCGAATGCAGAATCAACTACCTAATGATTGTATTATTAGTAAAATAAATGTACAATCGACTAAATGTACTACAAATAATATTTAATAAAACAAATGGTGTTTCTAACAGAAGCAGATAAGGAAAAAATTATGATTAAAAGTTTACACAGGCTAAAATAAAATCAATGGCCGATGTAATTATTTGTACAAAAATGAACTATGCAAATAGATTAAAAACAAAACAAATTGTTACAAGGATAGCCCTGTTTTTGTGCTGGTCACACTATGCAGTAGTCATACCGTTCTACATAACTATAGCTAATATGGATGCCCCAAACTACTTTATCATGTAGATTTTTCTCATTTTCACTGTGTATATTTATATGTTCAACATCCTTGAAAGAATCTTGTCATTTTATATGCAATAGCTGTAAAGTCTAATGTTATCTGTTAACAAACATATTTTTCAGTGTATTATTCAAGGGGGCTTAAGGATTACTAGTAATTCTGGAAAGCATTCTGCTGTGAATAGGAATATTCTATCAACTTTTTAGCTATAACGTATCTTGTCCCATCGTGCTTGTATAATTTCTTGACGTGTCCATTGTATTCATTAGGAAATTCTATGTATCTATATATTCTATGTTGTCAAGGATGACTTGCAGATAATGTAATGCTATGTGAATAAATGCATTCAGTAAACAAGTGCAACTAGCCGTATACAGCTCTATCTACTGCTTCCCCATGGTAACAACATATCGTGACTGTTCCTAAGGTCTGTACAAAAAATCAGGGTGGGTAAGAAATGATTTTACAAAATTATAAAATTTGTAAAAATATTCTTAAAATATTCACTTGTTGGTTAGGTGGTGTCACAAGGGAATAGTTCTTATATAAATTAGGGTTTTGAGCGGCATAACCCAGTGCATCTTGACACAGGTGCCTAAAGGACTCCATAGGTGTCTGTGGCCCCTTGTTTTTCACTGGTAAACACAGAAAAAATGGCCTGTGAATTACAGTAAACAATTTTGCTTTGAACCCTTTCACTGCCAGAACCGTTTTTGCATTATTTTTATTTTTTTTGCAAACCCGTTTAAAAAAATAATTTTATGCCTAAAGATTTGGCAGACCCTCCAAACATTATATATTTTCTGAAAGCAGATAACCCAGAGAATAAAATTGCGGAAGTTGAGGTTACACCAAGTAAATAGATACTCAACATGTCAAGCCTTAAATTATTTGCTTTACAAGCCCTTATAGGTAATCAGTTTAGAGTTAACTGTGAATAATGGTTCTAGAATTATTGGTCTCATTCGGGTGTGCGTGATGATGTATAACATGTGTAGCGCAATCAACGTTTTTGTGCGTTGGCTTGTCAGATATACATGCACTTTCAGTGATGTCCCCCAGTTACCAACGACATACAACATACATCAGTGCCAGTAAAAGGGTTAATGGTCTTCATTGTCTATTTTACTTTAGTAATAAATTACATTGACCCTGTAGCACTAATGCTTTAATATCTTGATAAGATTAATAGAGATAATTAAAAAAAAGGTAAAATCACAGCAAAACCAAATATTTTGAATGTTTACTTGCAGTGTTTTTTTTTCCTTTCCATAAATTATTTTATTCATTTGCAGTTTTGCCTTTGAACTTGTTGGAAAGTTTGACTACTTCAGGAAGAGTCAATGTATTTAGTACAGTCCACATCCTCTTCGCACTTTATAACCATTTACCATCTGAGAGTGTCTAATTACTCTATGTGCTAGGAAAGAGATATCACCGCTCCAGGCAGGTCAATTTGGAATAATCCTCTTCTCTAGTTTGGAAGCCACAGGTGCTGACAATGCATGTAGCTATGAACTTAAGAAAAATCCTGGACAGCCTCACTCCAAACAATAGCCTTTATTTGTCAAAGGGAATCAAAAATACATGCCACAGCAGAATGGACAGAAGAGTTGACGCGTTTCACACTATCAAACAGTGCCTAATCATAGCTTTTGACAAATAAAGCCTCTTAAGTTCATTACCCTCTGTGCTAGTCCAGCTCTACTGCCCCTCCCTACAAAGCTTTCTATGTAGCTTCCAAGTAAGGAGCAAAAGGAAATACTATAGAGTATCACTTGATTGACAGCACTGCATCTGCTGGGGCATCATATCCAAGATGGCTGCACCTGGCAGCAGTCTCAGACCTTTTAGATGTCTGCACAAAGGAGGTTTATACAGGTAAATAACATGCCTTAAATATTTTGAATGAACACATGTTCTAATTGTAGAAATGAATGTTCTGGCAACATGATCTCTTTACTGTTAACCTGTAAAAAAAAGAAGCATGGGAGCTGTCCATGTTGAGTTGTTTTTAAAGCGGGCGGCACAGTGGTGTAGTGGCTAGCACTCTCACCTAGCAGTAAGAAGGGTCGCTGGTTCGAATCCCAACCATGACACTCCCTGCCTGGAGTTTGCATGTTCTCCCTGTGCCTGCGTGGGTTTCCTCCGGGTACTCCGGTTTCCTCCCACAAACCAAAGACATGCAGGTAGGTTAATTGGTTTCTGTCCAAAAAATTGGCCCTAGTATATGAATGGGGACCTTGGATTGTGGGCTCATTGAGGGTAGGGACCAATGTGAGTGTGTAAAGTACAGGGATGGGGACAATTGTAGACACTCGGGTTGAACTGGATGGACTGGTGTCTTTATTCAACCTTACTAACTATGAAACTATGAAACTATGCAGGTTTCCAGATTGTTAACCTAAAATTTGTTACAAGCATGGACATATTAGGTGTCACGATGCATGATACACATGTCCTAGGTTGCATTTGTACTTTTGGGAAAACTTGAAAGCAGCATGTGCAGAAGGAGGCATCCACCTTTTGACCTTGGGCAGATGGTGATGAACTAAGGCAATTTTGCTTATACTGAAAGCTGAACTCTGGGATAAGGAAATAATGTCTAAATACAGGAGGCCTATGTTTTCTCACTTGAATCTCTGTGTGTTGTGTATGCCTGACAGGAAAATTGCATAGTATTGCGTTATGAAACTTTGCTTCTGTGCAGGAGCTTTCTCTAATTAAGACCGGTTATTGGTGCCCTTTCTCTTTGTGCAGGGTGACGAGTCTTGTGTCGTGTGTCCACCTGTCCTGTAGTTTATCAGCGTTATATCAGGGTTTGTGTAGACATTTGGTGCACACAAAACTGATATTGTGGAATATATATATATATATATATATATATATATATATATGTATATATATATATATATATATATATATATATATATATATATATATATATATATATATATATAAAATGTAAGAAGATTTTTGTGCCTGGAGTTCACCTGTCACTACAGGTGGCAACAGTTTTTAAGGGTGAGGGTATTCACAAATTGTGGTAGTGAACAGACATTTCTATTTTATGACCTCTGGGTTTCTGTAAAGAGATTTAATACTAATGTACAAAGTATAATATATATTTTAACATCACTCCACTAATGCATAAAACATTTATTTTTCCATTTATATAGGGAGGAAACTATACAGCCGTTTAATGCTTTGCTGTTATCACAAATGTTTATCCAAAGTAGTTTGCACTTACAGAAGCCAATGTTTCAAGAGTGGGTTAAACATGAACTAGAGAATTGCATTATGTATAAAATGAAATGACCACCCAATGTCACTTTTAGCTGTTGTCATCTGGAGGCAGATCAAAAAAGAAGATGAGGGCCCAAAGTATATATTTAAAATTGTATAGAAAATCTGACATTTTTAATGATCACACTAGGAGTCATACTAAAGTTCATTATCACTCACATAATTCAGTTTGACTGCACAATCTCTATGCTCTATGAACAACTATGGAGTGCAAGGGCTTGCCTGACTAGACACAAATTGATTGGATAGTTCAGTTATGTGCTCGCGTCACATAGTTTTAATAAATCTAAATCTCACCACTCATGTTTCAGTCTCCTTTAGATCTTCGAACAACCATGTAGTCTAAGGCTTAGCAAATTATAATCGTTTTTTTTTTTTCATTCAACTCAACCAGCTGAATGAAAAAAACAAAACTGAAGAGTATAGGAGGAGCCGCTATACTGCCAAGCCAATGTTTGTACATCGATCTCCCCTACCGTGCTAGAACACACTGCCTGAGAGCGCTGATCGGGTTCCAATTTCCAGAGCTTTTTTCAATCATGCCCCTTCCATAGACAGGCTTCTGTCCGACCGGTTACCATACACACAGGCCTGATATCGCCCGGTTTCTATGGAATACCACATGATATTTGGACAGTGCGTACAGCCCTTAAGGATGTGCCTGATTAAATACAAATTAATCAGATAGTTTAGGTAGACCCTAAACCTGAAGGTGATTGGATTGTATAAAGATGACACACCAGAAGGGCATTGTGGATGTTTTATAACTGTGTAATAGATTGATTAGAATGGTGTGTCACATTTATTTATTTTTTGTTAACCATAAGCCTAATATGCTAAAAAGTTACTAGTTCACAAAGATTTGTGCATAGTAGCCTGCAAATTATGGTAACTTTCTTATATACAACTAAAAAATGCTTTGGTGTCACAAAATGCTACAGTGATACCAGCTGGCATACTAGTAGCATTGGGCTGGATGTTGTTGCTTTTTTTTTGGAAGGGAAAATCAGAAGGAAAAAAATTAAAACTATAACACCCTAACAACTTCACAATGAATGCTTGCACCGACGCCAGTGAGCACTGGAATGTTTTTTTAATAGCTTTTACTTTATTGACCTAAATATATTTAAATATATAAAATAAAATCATTTGATTTTAACTTTGTCTATTAACTTAGTGTTTTAAATTAAATTGTGGTTGTTAATTTTTTTTATTCAACAAAAATGGATAGATGCAGAGCTAGCTGTCAGAAGGGTTGTGTTGATATTCAAAGCACATCCTGCATAGTTTCTAATTGACGGTAAAGTCAGCACCCTGTTAATTGTTTTCCTAATGAAATAAATTGCATTAGTTAGGAGAGGAAAGGGAAAATCCAGCTTCTTAAAGTAATGCCCGAGGAACTCAGCCTTTCAGAGAGGACATTAGGAAATGGAAGCTTTCAGTCTCAGGCTAATGGATCCTCAACAGATGGTTCTAAAGGTGCTTTAATATTAGTTTGCCAGCATCATAACAGCATACAAATAGATTAGTACATTTACAAAGAGGATATTTGTTTAATAGTATAAACTTTAGTTATTACCGTATACTTTTTTCAATATTTTAAGCAAGGAAATGAACAGTTTTTACTCAATATTGTACATTATCTGAATATTGCTACTTACCAATGGAATAAGATGTGACTTCCCAATCACTTACACAGGGTTATGGATTTAAACAAATGACTCCATAAACAAAGCAATGTTTACAAGTGCAATGGCAAGGCAGACCTTTCAACCAGTGATAAGCAGCAAACAACATTAATAGAAATGCATGAAGATAGAAACATGGACATTTTATCACTAATTTGTTTTAAGAGTACCTTCTTCATCCTGAATTCATTACCCAGTGAGTCAATGAACTGGAATAAGTATGCAAGATGGGAGTTCAGACTTCAAGCCCAATTGAACTCTCAAATAAAACACTGTAAATAGTTTCCAGGTGAAGTGAAATGGTAAGTGACTATAGTCTTACCATTCATTTAGGTGGTAAAGCAACCACAGTCATAGCTAAATAGTCACAGTAAAACAGTCATGCTGCTGAAAAGGACCGCTGCTCTTTGGGTGTAGGTAGTGGACTCTCTGCGGTGGTCTCGCATGCACTTTGTGAATCAGAGCTAGAGCTAACACAAAATTTTTTTACGGCTGAAATAGGTACATATGACTATCCTCATCAATGTGGGGTCTTTGGACACAAAATTACATTTGCAGAGGTTGTCTTAATTTTTCTTACCTGAGAAAAACTTGACTGGGTATGCCCAGATTTTTATACTATACTGTATTGTATTTGATCACTTAATATACATGGAAACAAAATATTTAATACATATACCTGTAGGTAAGATTAGTATACACAGCAATTTTGAAAAGGTATGGATTCATTTTTATGAGATGAACATGGCCATAGGAGACCTTGTCCAGATATTGTATAGATTCTACATTGAGGACTTTGATGTTTGATTCATGTCTGTTAAAACTTTTACTGCACCTTGAAAAAAATTTAATTTTGTTGTATATAACCTGCCCCTGGCATATCTAGCTGACTGCCAAAATGTTTATCAAAATCTGTTGTTTTTGGCCTCTCAAAATGACTTAAGTCAATACATTTATTATCCAAAAGTGCTGTGAGTAATGCTAAAGTTTGCAATATTATTTTTAAATATGAATTACATTTTGTAAAAGAATAGCCTAACAATATGTCATCCATGTGTTTTTTTTTTTTTTTTTTGCAGGTGCTTTTCCAGGTCTGACCACCTTGCTCTGCATATGAAGAGACATATTTAAGGACATTTCAAAGCAGTTATGGCGCTAAAGCCTAAAAGGACCAAGGATTGCAGTGGATACCAGTGGTTATGCTCATGTTATAGCAGGAGTTACAGAACATTTCTTCATGTAAAACTTTGTACACAAAAATCCATATCAAAGTCCATGCACCGTCAAACACTCAAGTATACAAGATAATGTTTGTTATGCCTTACCCCCCAGCCTAATTAAGAGGCACAGAGTTTTGGAGAGCTGATTGATTAAGGAACTGCTCCATACTGATAGTTTTTCTATTACTCTGGAACCCAGGATATGGAAAATTCCTGCAAGTGGACAGTAATATAAAGGTATCTGAAGAACGAACCACCTTTTTTGAAACTCAGAAGCTGCTATAAAGTCACCTTCGAGTTGCATTGTTGTAGCACTAATATTTTGTTTTAAAAGGTAATTTAAGAGAAAAAAGACTGGTTCCAAACTAGAAAACCAAATCTCAGCCCCTTGGTGCAGGTTTATATTTGGGCTCCAATTTATAAGGAATTCTAGATCAACCAAGCTCTGTTCTGTCAAGTATGTGGTGTTCTTCTGGTTTGGCCTCATTACAAAGCTCTTAAGATCATTTTTAACTTGGTGCCCTAGGCCTTACTGCCACTTGACTGGTGGGGTCAGAAAAATGAAACCATTATGGCTACTGTTAGGTCTGCTTCAGAAGATCATGTGGATGGAGAAGCACTCATTAAATCCCCAACCTTATTTATTTTGACTTCTGTTGGCTGTAGCACACCTTATGCACTATGGACTTGTAAAAGCCACTGACACTGACTGAGGAGGGAGCCTGTTAAATATGGGCGCCCTTCACCACCAGTGTGCGCACTTCCAAAGGTTAAATAACCTTTCATTTTTTCAGTGACATGTTATTTTAGTGTTTGCTTCATTTAAAAGGCTTTTTTTTTCAAAAGCTTTTTTTTTGTCACATTCTTTTCATGGATAAGTATATAACTGAACTTTTCAATCTCCATCTGGACACTTTTAGCTTGAATTGGACCAGCAATTTAGACTTGACTTCAAACATTGAATGGGCGGCAAGCTTACTCCCATTGAACTTTCCAAATCTTGTGCTTGATCACTGACTTCTACTCCTATTGATATAACTAGTTAGAAACTTGATGTTATTTCCAGAGCAGCTGCATTTTGTACTAAATATTTTCTTTTGAGTATATGAAGACATCAACTACAAAAAGCCAAATATGTTGACATTGGATAATGGAGGACACTTACAGCAAATGATATTGCCATATTGACCCTTTATTGGTCAAAGGCAGACAATTCCTTGTTTATCAAGGCCTTTCATTGGACACTCTTAGCTATAATTAAGAGGTCCCAATGGATAGACATTGTTGGCATTTATCCAGGTTATTGGTGTTTTTTTCCACTTGGGATATCATTATGAATTGCAGGTCTAACTTGACCCTATACTGATAAAATCTAGACTCATAAAAATAAATTTAACCCATGAATGCTTAGCTAATGAGTATCCATGTACATACAACTCAAACAGTAGTAATTAGTCTTTGCTCCAAAGACTGACCATCAGACCATATCAAGTGGTCAATTCAAGTAGATGTGGTGGGGAACAGGTTGTATATTTTGTATATTCTGGGACCACCCCTAAGCAGCTAGTAAAATTGCACATTTGGTCCCACTGTGTCCAGATGAACGCAACTCTACCCAGCCGGCTGGCCTCTTTTTAACTTGTTTTGACTCCTTGACTGTTAAGTAAAAAAAAGGAAAAAAAGAAAGTAAAAAAAAAAGAAATAAAAAATAAAAAAGAAAGAAAAAAGGAAAAAAAGGAAAAAACGTCAAAATCAAAAAAATTATAAAACAAAATAACATTAAACATTTGAGACTTTGAACAGAAGAATAGATTAATAAATAAAAGAGCAGCCATGGCACTTGAGGTTTAATTCTGAACTGCCAGTGGGTAAAACATTTCCGTTGACTGATCTCTCTGGTTTCTAAAGGGTTTTTAAGCTTCTCTTTACTAACATCATATGGAACCTGACAAAAGCACCATTTCATCCTCTAATAACTTTAAATTGTCATGCTCATTATGTCCTTGTTTATTATCATTATTACTTTTTATGGGGTGGGATGTTAACATGACCTGAAACCAAAACCTATGAACATTTGAGGTGTTCCGAAGAATCTGATAAAGGGTGAATGAAAAAAGTTTGATTCCAAAGATTTTAAAATCGAAATGTACTTACTGTACCTGAAGCACTGCTTGTCGACAATCCTTGTAGTCCTCTGCTTCTGCATACTAGTTTTACATATTTTAATGTTATGGCCATTCTAATGGATTTTCAATATTGTTATAAAAATAAGGAACATGAATTCATAGAAAGCAAATGCTAAACATAATAGGAAATGTAAATGCTAGTTTACCTGCATTTCAAAAGGCACCTTCTTTGTAGATATTTTATACACATGTGGTTGATAGAGAAGCATGTACATTAGGGGAAATTTAGTTGAAAATGTTCCTATCCATTTTCTTCCCACTGGCCCAAGTGTGTCTTTTGAGATGCAAATTTTAGGACAATGGGGCCTACTTAAACTAATTAAGGTCTTGTTCGCCCATAAATACCATCAACAATTCAATGTGTTTTTGCAAACTCTTTAATATGTTATTATTATGCAGAAAACTGTTTTCCCCCTGTTTCTGTGTATGCACAGAAAAAGGGTAATTTCTGAATGTCCACCTGTTTTTACACTTTACATTGAGTCAATAACCACAGAATTTCAGCAGTCTGCTGAACAAAAAAAAAATTCTAAAAAATATTTGTAAGGGGCAAGTTAAACTGTCTATGACTGTCTATGTTTACATTACATCATAGGTGTATCTTTGTGAGGAGGGAGCACTTTGACATCTCTTTCTTGTTTGTAAGCAATGGGCAAGGATTTTTTTCTCTATGCTAGGTCAACTGATTTCTCTGAATTCCCAGAGTTGTAAATAAGGTCATGTTTTTTAGACTGAGTAGAAAACGTCACTAGATGCACTTTCTTCAGTGAAATTAATGCATTCAAATACATTATGGTGACACATACATTTGCATAGTTGCCAAGGGTCCCTGTTTCTGCTGGACAGTCCTCACATTTTGTCCTTGCCCCCATTTACCATGGAATGTCCTGCCAGGCAGGGGGCAGCGCACAAGTTGTCACAGCAGGTAGCAAACAAAGTACTCCGTAATTTTTTCCTGTTGCAGAAAGCGTCTTTCTGTTTTTTCCAGAAATGTTGGCAGCTATGCATCTGAGATAGTGTCCTTTGTCTATTATGAGTAACACAATAAGTGATGTTAAGCTGAGCTTTGTTAAGAGAAAGTCATGAAAAGTAGCAATTGGAGCAGTCCTGAAGGACCAGCAGGACAGACATATGGCAGGCACCATTGCGGACATGTTTATGATTGATAATGGTCCATGTCTGCTATCCTTATCCCTCCGGAACTACCTAGTGAATTACAGACATAGAGCAAACATGCGCAGTCAGATACATAAGCACGTGTTTGTTTAGGGTCAGTTCCTCTCCAAGTGTTAAAGGAAGGATTAAGATGACAGCATGGATCATGGACCTCCAGACACAGATCAGTAACTGTAGTATTACCATCTTTTTAGAACATCCTGCTTTCAAGGTACAATTGTAGAAAATTAAACAGACTTTAACCTAACATTAATTACAAGTTCAAGCAGGCCTTTTTTAAATAAATGTTCATCATCTTTCATTTTTATGAATCGTAAGTGACCCATAATACTTTTCTGGAAAAAAATGTCCCCCTCTACTCCTCTACTGAAGTTTTTAGCTTAAAGGAGAAGTATGGCCAACACTTTTTTAGCCATACTTCTTCTGGGGATCACAGGAGTGCACTTTGTTCTGCATTCCTGTGTCCCAGATTCAGTCAACAGCGGGCTAAAGTCTGCTATCGGCTAAAGGCACAAAGCCGGTCCAGGCTGTGCGGGAATCCTGACAGTTTTGTAGGAATCTACCCAGATGCCTGACTGGCATCTGTCTCAGCCTCTCAGCAGGCTGCTGAGAGCTTGAGCCAGCTGCTCTCATCCCCTGCACAGCCTGGCGCTCCAATGAGTGCTAGAGGGGCAGAGCAGAGAGCCATTGACTGACAGTCACCATCTCTCTGTTCACTGAAGACCTAGAACTGAGTGATCCGCAGTCTTTAATCACTCATTTCCCGGTGCAGAACTGGCAGAGGACAGCTGCAACATTGGTTCGATGCTGAAGTAATCTAGGTGAGTATGTACAGTATGTTTCTTTTTTATGAACCCATACTTCTCTTTTAAAGCCCTTGAAACGATTACAAGATGCAAATGCACTTCTTTAGAATGTTGCTTTCCACTTTCTTTCTTCTTTAACAACAAAACTTCCTTTGAATTGAATAAACACACATGGTATTGTGCAGGTGTCTGCAGTCGTGCAGCATGATGGAATAATATGTTGGCTTGAGTTTATGTTTTTCTACATCATAAGACTTTATATATGAATTGTACTCCTGCAACACTTGTGCAGTTTAGAAATACAGTTTTGCCATATAAGTGTTCACTTTCTTAGATAAACCTTAGTATTCTACTCCACAAAAATGTACGAGTTCAGTTTTTGATTGCTATAGACAGCTTGAATTTTCACCAATTCCTGCTGAGTTAGGTGAAATTAGAGCTGTGGGTAGCCCTGCAAGTATCACGCAGCTCAACTATTGACTGAACAGTGACTGCATCCTATCAGATGCAGTCATTGTTCTGCAGTATCACTCTATTCAGGTGCTACACCCCCTTCAAACAATATAATTTGAAAACCAGGTTGTCTCCTCTAGAAAAAGGACTTTAAAGTGGGCAGGGGGCCAAAAAAATATACAGAGTATAATAAAACATATAATTTTAATCATAATAATAAGATGATAACAGCACATACAGTGTTGACATAAATATTACGATACAGATTTCATATATTTACATAAGATAAAAAAGATCACACAAAAACTTTATTAAATTAGACATAGCTCATTCCTGTCTTACTGTAGTTCTCCTACAATCCAACTGCTTTACACTACATTACAGTGGACGAAGGAAAAAATCCCAACGCGTTTCGAGATCTTTAATAGATAAATTCTCTTCATCAGGGATGTGTATAATTCACATAAAACAGTAATCAGAAATTGGAAATCTGAGATTGAAACAAAAATCAAATTGAAATTAATATATCAACATCTCAGTCATATAACAATCAGTAAAGACTATTATCCATAGATAAGGAAAGGGAAAAAACAAAACAAAAAACAAAACAAACAAAAAACACCACTAACCAGTACTGTATCCAGGTTGTGTATGCTTAACAACACGGACAAGGGGGTAAAGGACCACAAGTAAAAAAGGAAAGAACCCCCTCTCTCTGGTCTCCGGATAGCAACGTAAGCCGTAAGCCCCTTCAAACAATAGCCAGAAGTGAAGATTGTGCCATTCATGCTGTTTGTGTGAATGGGGGAATCGATTGATTTTTTCCTGTTCAGCTCTAAATTAGAGAGGATCAAGCTGTTTATGGTCAACTTGAAGGTATTACCAAATCTAGACATTAAAAAACTTGCTTATCATTCGTATGCATTATGGAAATGGACTGAGCCCCCCAAAATAAAAGCAGCATATAATTTCTCTGTATGTCATATAGATATACATACTCAGGATATGAGCATGAATGTTTATATGTCAGCCTTTCTAATGGTGGTTGTTTAGAATAGCTTGCAGTGTGCAATTAGGGGACAGATGTAAATGCATTTTTTTAAGTGCATTAACATGCATTGTGCTACCAAAGCCTTGAGACCTGTAACCTTTTTTTAGGTCAGATAGTGTGCACATCTAGTTTACAACTGATAATGAAGGTCTGCCAGCACAGTATGAACAAGGTCAGTTATGATAAACATAACTTCCCAGCCCTCTCCTTGACATTGTATAGAAGGGGAAAGCTTAGTAGGATTTTTAGGAAGTAAACATAAAAAAAATTTTTTTTTAATTATGCTGTCTGAATTAGAACATAAGTGCAAAAGTGGAAATACACTCTCAGGTCTCGTCCATGTGAGACAGTTAAATCCATGCCCCGTGCAAGGTTGTGTTTAGCATCACAGAGATGCATAGGTGTTGCCTCATGGCTGCATGAACACTCTCAATATGACATCCATGTGGGTGCAAGGCCCCGAATGCATCCAAGGACCTCCACCCACCACACCCAGCTGTGTCCGTGCAGTTGCTGCATTCCAATTGACAGCTGTGGGACTACCTGCACAGGGTTGCATGCAACAACTGTGCATTCCCTTGTCGGCAAACACGGCCTTGCATGGGGCACGGATTAAAACACCCCATGTAAAAGAGGACTTACCCAAAATAGGCCTAAGATCAATCTGTCAGAATTTTAGCCAGTGTCAAAACAGAACCATATACACACAGAGGTACATTTTACGACTCTGACTAGCATAGGATTTTGTCTACATTTAAAGATCTGCTTAATTAGAGGATTGTCCTAAAAAAATGTGATACTTTCTATTTCACCCAAAATCAGATTCAAAACTTTAAAAATGCCGATATCAAAGTAGTTTTGCAATTTTTCCCATAAACACTGTGCTGTGTCATTCTTCTTTACTAATGCAATAATGGTTATAAGAACCACTCAGAATAAGAACCACTCAGACTTTTAACATATTGGCTAAGGAAAAATAAAAGCATGAGCTGATTTACCTGAAAAACCACAGTAAAGTATCCTCTTAAATAACTATACTGTAGCCACACAAAGCTCAAACAATTCAGCCACTGATTTACTTCAATTTTACCGAGCATTACAATACATCATGATGATATACCATCTGTGATCTACACCCAAAATGACTGTCTCGGGCATCCAGGCATTTTTGAGTATGCCTATTCTGTACTGTATTTGGCATCCTGAATTACTTTATAGCCATAGTGAAATGGATCTGAACAGAGAGATTGGTTCATTATTGCACAGTTCAAACTCCTCAATCTCAAATTTAATATTATGTGTTTTCTTGGCTCCATCGTGCATTTGTGGAGCAAATTGCAGAAAGCTTCCTCCCTTTAATGTGAAATAGTTTCCAAGGGAAATGTTTCATGAAGCGTGGGATGGTTGATTCTCCTCTTATCTGTGCGCAGTGCTTAGATCTACCATTACAGAGATGTTCTGTGTAAAGATCATCAGCATTAATACATGGCACACTAGATGTGGGGGTGACTTTCAGTATTACTGTAATTAAATAACACACCTGTCTTTGCAGCTGAAAGTTAGCATTCTTTTCGCTCAAAGTTACATATATAATTTAAACAGGAAAGTTGTGCTTTAAAAAAAATGTCTGTTTATTGCATTGAGTGAAATGGGTGGAAAACGCTGCAAATTGTATGAAAAATGCTATTTTCGGCGAAACACAGGCATTTCTTGGGCTGCTGGCATTCTCCACAGCAAAACAGATTACCTTTGGGTTTTCTGTGCCAGAACCAGCGTGAGCATATGAAGTCTAGGTTTTAGTGAAGTAGAATACTTTTATGAACAGCATTCAGTGCTTTTAAAGCCCCCTCCCAAATTGATGTAGATATTCTTGGCACTACGTTGATTGTGTAGTACACTAGTCTGTGAATACGAAACTGAAACTTCCCGAAAAATATTTCAGAGAGATTTCAGTTACACAATGTGTGGTTGACCTAGAAAGTTGACTTTTTTAGAAATTTAGCTACATTGCTACTTGTGGGATTTAAGTCAGTTTTTAAAATGAATCCAGTCCATATATGACCAACAAAGCTATTGTACATGGGTGGATGATATTTTTTCAATTATGTTGTAAAATTAAATCCACTGAGCTGGGGGGGATTTATTGGCAGAACAGTAACTGCATCCTAATCAGATTACTTTACTTTAAAACAAATTCAATTTGTAGATGACCAACACAACTATTTACAATGGTGGTTGATATTTTTCAGTTATAATATACTGTACAGCAAGATTCTGAAAACTTTTATGGCAAAACACACATTTTCCTCTTTACTAGCAACCTTTATTAACAAGGGGGTTGTGCAATAGTACAACTTTGTATTTTTATCCAGTAGTTAATTCAAGCAGCATTTACTGCACAATAGCCAAACAGGTAGTTATAAACCATACTCACAATCCTCATCTGTGGGGGATTGGGTCACAATTACTATTCTCAACCAGTGGCGGGCCCGTCCATTAGGGGCACATGGGCGCCAACCCCCCATCCATGCGTCCGGCCCCCTGTTTTACATACGGGGGGGAGTTTAAAGCACGTGATTAGAGCCAGAGGCTTTAATAGGCTTCAAAAAAGGTGGGTTCGGAGTGTGAGAATAGCAAATTAATATTCCTCCTCCCGGCCAACCAGGAATCATAAAACATCATCCGCCACTGTTATGGATTTCTTCTTCAGGTCTCAGTAGTGTTCAACATATTTACAATTCAGGGACTGTAAAAAGGATGCCCCTGAAGTTTATAAATATGCTTTCTAATGTAAAAGGGCCTCAATGGTGTGGTGGCATACATTTGGTAAGAGATGCCATCACCCATGCTGAAATTATAGCAGTAATAGGGGGCTGTCCCATTTTAGCCATCAAATAATGCAAAGCTTGGAGATTAATAGATAACCTATATTAACTAACCTAAAGTGGAAGTAAATTCACAGAACCACCTCCACCTTCCAGCGACGCAGCGGTTACATACCTATCTGGCCATTGTCATCCTCCCCAGAATACGTCCAGGTGCCGGGTTTTTGGCCCCTTGATTAGCCGGTGAGGGGTTAATATCATCCTGCACATATGCAGTCAGTCAGTCATTCTGGCACAGCTGGTGTGCACTGCTTCAGATTGACCTGCCACCATGTGTATTTATTGAAATCAACTGAAAATTATTACTGTCTATTATGTTTAACAATCTTATGTACAAGATATCTTTTATCAGAAAAATCTGCCACAAGTCTGGAGAGAATTATGTTTTTTGCCTGTGGTTAGGAATAAAGTCAATTTTAGAGGGTGACCTTCCAAATATAGATCTGATAAGAATGCATTATAAAGGCGCATTCCTTTTCTAATAACTCATTATTTAAATTACATATACACAGTGGTAATGATCCTTTTCTATTAGATCTGGCTGTTGACTTCATATATCAACTAATTAATGTGGATTTGTACATTCTCTGTCTGACCAACATGTTTCACTGTCAATTTTCCTATCATTCTAAAGAACTGATAGCATATTTTATCCCTATGTGCACTTCACAGAGAACAGAGAGGAAGCTTCAGAAAGCCCAAGGATGTCCATTGTTTTCGTCTCATCTAGAGAAGCTAATTATACTCACTAATCAGTAGAAGAATTGTCACAATAATTATTTCACGTTCCCTATCAGTTAAGGGAAAGATTGTCAGTGTATTAAGGTTTCACCCATTTGCTTGCTGGGTTTTGGCTCCTTTCCCTTCCCTTCCTAGAAAAGATCACTTTAAGATGAAGCCTAGTGTAGTATTCCATAATTGTTGCACTTTTTTCAGTCTTGTATTGAGAACTGAGAAGCTGAGAGTGTGAGTTCTCATTCTCAGCTGAATGAAAGAGAAGAGTGACTGCTTTCAATATTAATTCACTTTTTGGTAACTCTTGGTTAGCAGATATTCAGTAAATAGGGGATATCTCTGCTGCCTTATTTTGAATCCCAAGAGTGGAGTCTAGTTAGATAGAACATTTAGAATCCTGAAGCAGCTTCGTTTTTTTATGGACCCCTAAAAAAAAAAGAAAGGACTGGCAATGCAATGTATTGCTAGGTTCTGTAGCACTGGAAAGAATTCCTTATCAACACTCCTTTTCAGGCCTATTTTTGTGTGTGCAAAAAGTTGGAGACCATTCAGAATTTTTGACAAAATTGTTTTAACTAGACATACAAAAGACTATACTGTTATATTGTAACTACTGTATTTTCTTAGAGCCAACAAAATTGTAACACCAGATGTTTTGTGGGTAGGTTAGGTACTATATATTATCTTCTAATACAGTGGCACCAAACCTGTGTTCCATACATTTAAAAATTCAATAGCATTTTGTCAAGGTTCTTCTGAGAAGAATGTGGAATCAATCACATATATTTGTTTCTTATTTGTTATATGTTGTGTGCATTCAGTTTTTTTTATATTTTTTTTAACTTATAGTGATTAAAAATTTCCTAAATTTTATATCACACATAAAAATTGTGTAAAGTCAATTTTGACATTCGTTCATTTTATTGGTCACTTTTCCCTTTCTGAAGTTGGCAAAGCTCCATTAAAATTTGATTCTGCAGTACCAAGCCACCAAATTCCATATTTTATGTTAGTTTGAGAAATTATCTTACATACTCATAATATTATGAAAACCCGTAACTATTGATTTGGAAATAGCATTCACTTAACAGTTTATTAACTGTTCTTTATGGACCAAATTAAACAAATTAGAACATACAACAAACTGAATAGTTTTCTATAAGCTTTAACTCATGCTATAAGCAGTGAATTCACTGTATATTCTATTGCTACAATTAAATATTCATATGTGAAAAACCAACACTCGGTACAATATATAATTGATGAGACATTACTAACTGAATACAATTTACTCATGTAAAAACTACAAACCCTTAAAACTGTATGGGTTCTGTAGACATTATAGAAACACATGGCATTGAAAAAAATGTACATGGAAAATATGTGCACAAATTTGGTCTATAAACAACTCATATTAACTAAAAGATATAATGGCTTAAAAATTAGCTATAATAAAATCAGGACCAATAGATTTGTAAAAATAAGTCACCACAGTGGTTTCATTAGGAAACACTGCTATTTTATGTGATATTAGCTTAAATCGCGCTTTGTTAATTTAGCAGGTATTTGTATGCAAAAGCCTTGTTATAGAATATATGTATCTACAAAAATGTATGTAATGACCTGTAAAACTATTGGTACATACCAGATCATCTTTACATTTGACAAATGATTGTCCATACAGTTAGACAGACCTTAAATAGTTTTGAGGCTCAGCATATTTTTAGAAATCTGGTCCTGGATAATTTACGTCCCTTTGCATTGCCAAGATGTGTTGCTAATTTGGATTGCACATTTATTAAGCACATTGTGCTAAAAGATAAAAATTGCAAATATGAGAAAATTCTGAATGCTTTTCAAACTTGGAAAAAATTGCTTGAAGGAATTTAATTTTGCACTATGATTTTAGATTTTTTTTTTTTGTCTTATTTTGTCCAGGCGTGTCGAACAAGTGCTTATGGAGAGACCCTCAAATATATTCTCTCAGGCCTTTTATGGTATTTCTTCTATATCTCAGAAATACCCCATTTATAGCTCTCCGTTCTCCCTTTATTTTTGTGTTTTTTATTTTGTTACTTATTATTTTTAGTCTTTTTTTATATATGAATATATTATGTTGTCTTTTTTTGCTGTACAAAAAGTCTTAAGATTTAAATAAAATATTATTTGTATTATATGATGGTGGTATGTTAATGTTACAAAATTATTAATGAAGAAAAAAATTTATTTTTGTTACTGGTCTGTTTCATAATTCTTTTTTAAATTGGTATATTGTAAGATATCTATGCAAAAATGTTATGTGACGCATTTTTATTTAAGAATGTAATATGTGTAATAAACAGTAGAATGTGTTTGGCCTGGAATGATTAAATGTCTCTTGTGCATCATTTAAGCAATACTTTTATGAAGGACAAAAACTACAGTATAACAGATGGTCTTGATGCCAAACCTTCATGACGAGTCCCAAGGATTTTTCATAGATAAATGATTTGTATTAAATATTCTTAATAGTTCCTTTTAATCATTAATGAATTAGCTGGAAAATTAAACAACTTCTGATCTAACATGAACCTATAACAATATGGTTATGTGGTTTTGGCATTACATAGTTGGGTCCAGCTCTCCATAAACTCATGGGGCACACCATGGGGCCTGTCTGTCTGGTTTCCTGCTCTTGTATATTCATTGGTACCTAATGTAAACAATATTTTAAAATT
Organism: Lithobates pipiens; assembly: GCF_037356315.1. Classification (NCBI taxonomy): domain Eukaryota; kingdom Metazoa; phylum Chordata; class Amphibia; order Anura; family Ranidae; genus Lithobates; species Lithobates pipiens. The sequence goes on from NW_027507784.1 coordinate 156,558,845, forward strand.
ACCATACCTGCCACAATCACATAGGAAAATAGATTATTTTCACAGGTCCCATGACTTTAAAGTAGGATCTTCATTAAATATGTTTAAAAATTATATAATAATTATATAATATTATTAATTTGGGCTTGTTTCTCATGGCCCCTTTAATGGCGTATTTTTTTCTTACTAAATACAAGCTGCATTAATTTGTGTATTTTATATTAGAAGTACATTGGAGATAGGTCTTTCCATGTGAGATCCCCTGGGGTGTCTTATAAGACTTTCCAGCATTGCTGAAGGAAAATAGTGATGCAGATTCTTCAGGTGTAAGAAGCAGTAGCACTCTTGTGCAAACCTATAATATTTTTTGGAGAAACGGGACTTTAACCACTTTAGCTCCAGGAGGTTTAGTCCCTTCATGACCAGACCATTTTTGTGATACGGCACTACGTTATTTTACCTGACAATTGAGCAGTCATGTGATGCTTTATCCAAATAAAATGCTTGTCATTTTATTTCCACAAATGGAGCTTTCTTTTGGTGGTATTTGATCACCTCTGTGGTTTTTATTTTTTGTGTTATAAACATGAAAAAAAAAACAATTTTGAAATAAAAAAACACTCTGCTATAAAACATACCCAATAAAAAAAATGTCTTTATCAATTTAGGCCAATATGTATTCTGCTACATATTTGTGATTAAAAAGAAATCCAAATAGGCGTATATTGATTGGTTTGTGCAAAAGTTATGTAAAAAATTTAAATCAGCGCTGCACCTACTATTATGCAAATATGTGCCAACAATCCTCATATAGTAGTATACATGTAATCAATCGATTGATTACATGTATACTACTATATGAGGATTGTTGGCACATATTTGCTTAATAGTAGGTGCAGTGCTGATTTAAATTTTTTACATCACTATTTTGGGGTACTTACCTTTCACTTCAGCAGCAGCCCTGGGATATATATCTCCTAATTTTTCATAATTGTTTATATTTCCACAGTGCTGTTATTTTAATTACCATTTTGCAAAAGTTATAGCGTCTATAAACTATGGGATTTATATTTTTTTTCTTTTTACTAGTAATGTTGGCGATCAGTAACTTATAGTGGGACTGTGATATGGCGATGAACAAATCAGACACTTAACTGACACTTTTGACAATTTTTGGGGACCAGTGACACTAATACAGTGATCAATGCTAAAAAAAAATACACAGTACATGCCCCCTCTCACAGAATGGTGGTCTGCCTTGTTTATATAGGCAGATCGCTATTCTGCCTGTCTCCCAAATGATCGGCAGGTCCTGGTGGACATTGCGTCTGCCAGACCCGGTGATTGACTCTTGCTGTGATTGGACAGAGCGCCCCAGAAGTGTCAGATCACGTACCAGGTAAGTGATCTGGCACAGAGCGCCTGCCCTATAGTACACTATAGTCATAGTACAAGGGCATCATACTACCCAAGGTAGTATGATGTCTGTGTACTATGACTACTGTTATATTTATGTACCAATATTCCTGGTTTATGTATATTTTTTAAATTGGCAACTGTTGGTGATAGGCTATGCTTGAAAACAATTTTACTTGAATAAACCATATACTGTATTTACTACTGTTATGTTTTCTGGTGGAAACAGTACCCACTTCATTTAAAGTCCTGGGGCAAATCCTTCGTTTTACTAGGGTAAGAAACAAGAGATGGAGCCCAGGTAGCTGCCAATAGAAATGGAGCTGCCGCCAACCCCCGGCCTGTGGCCTGCTGTCGGTCTATGACCTGTTGTGGGAAAGGCTATCGGGGTGGGGATTTGTCAGCAGCTTCTTGTTTTTTGGCAGCTACCTGGGCTCCGCCTCTTGTTTCTTTCACCTGCAAGTCGGGCTCGGCCTCCACGAGAGCTGGTCTTCTGTAATGGCGGTGGAGATCAAATCATGCATAATCTGACGAAAGGCAGAGCCAAGGAACTCCGCTGGGGGCACCTGATGTAAGGAGGGACTCTACTGGGTACACCTTATGTAAGGTGGAACTCCACTGGGGGCACCTGATGTAAGGAGGGACACTACTGGGGGCTTTGGATTTAATTAGGCACTCTACTGAGGGCACCTGATGTAAGGAGGGACTCTGCTGGGAATGCCTGATGTAAGGAGGGACTCTACTGGGGGCACCTGATGTAAGGAGGGACTCTACTGGGGGAAACTTATGTAAGGAGGGACTCTGCTGGGAATGCCTGACTACTGGGGGCACCTGATGTAAGGATACGACTCCTCCTACAGACAAAAAAGTGTCCCTATACACTTTTTTTGACAATGTTGGCAACTATGAATTCATAGTACTAAATCTCCAAAATCCACCCAGCGTCCTATCATACCTCACATATCTGTAACCACAAAAAAAGTGAAAATCATAGAAATTAAAACTTGTAAGGAATTAAAAAGGAAAACAGAATCTAAAATTTAAACACATAACTACAGAGCTATTTAAAATAGTGGAAAAAAAAACATGGGAGAGCAGAATCTTTACAGTTATTTTCAAACAGTGAGTCACTCATGAATGTCACTGCTCAAGGAGACCGTGACAGACAATTTTTCATATGTCCTATGTCTCTAAGACACATTTTGTTTGAAGCAGATCTTGCCCTAGAGTCTTGTATAACTTAAAATAAACTATTGCTGCAATCTATAGTAGTGAACTGAGGTAAAATGAATTTGTGGCTGGTTTGGTATTTGTAAACTGATATCTGGCCTGTGCATGACACCCGATTTCTTTACAAGCACCCTAGGAGCCACAAAACCTAGGAGAACAGAAGAACATCAGAGGCAGAGAAAAGAAAAAAAAAGAAAAGGAGATTTGGAAGCACAGTATAGAAGTATAATAAAAACTGACTTTTAATTAGTAATATGTTAAAAAGAAAGATCTAATGATTGCAAAGACAAGCCTATACATAAAAGAAAAGGCAAAGACTTACTGAAGGCTCAGCAAACATTAAGCATTTGGCCACTAGCGTATCAAAGGAATTTCCCATAATTAGTACCTATCTAGTGGCTACATGCTGTATTTTCTATTTTAAAACAATTACTTACTTTTGAACGGCACAATAACATTATTATTTATTACAGGTACTGAGAGCTGTTAATTTTTGCAGCGCTTTACATATATACAGTATCTCACAAAAGTGAGTACCCCTCATATTTTTAAAATATCTTATTATATCTTTTCATGTGACAACACTGAATAAATGACACTTTGCTACAATGTAAAGTAGTAAGTGTACAGCTTGTATAAAAGTGTGAATTTGCTGTTAGCTCAAAATAACACACAGCCATTAATGTCTAAACCGCTGGCAACAAAAGTGAGTACACCCCTAAGTGAAAATTTCCAAACTGGGCCCAATTAGCCATTTTCCCTTCCCGGAGTCATGTGACTCGTTAGTGCTACAAGGTCTCTGGTCTGCATGGGGAGCAAGTGTGTTAAATTTGTTGTTATAGCTCTCACTCTGTCATACTGGTCACTGGAAGTTCAACATGGCACCTCAAGGCAAAGAACTCTCTGAGGATCTGAAAAAATGAATTGTTGCTCTACATAAAGATGGCCTAGGCTATAAGAAAATTGCCAATAACATGAAACTGAGCTGCAGCATGATAGCCAAGACCATACAGTGGTTTACCAGGCCAGGTCCCACTCAGAACAGGCCTTGTTATGGTCGACCAAAGAAGTTGAGTGCATGTGCTCAGCATCATATCCAGAGGTTGTTTTTGGGAAATAGAGATATGAGTGCTGCCAACATTGCTGCAGAGGTTGAAGGGGTGACAGGTCAGCCTGTCAGTGCTTACATATGCTGCACACTGCATTAAATTGATCTGTATGGCTGTTGTCCCAGAAGGAAGCCTCTTCTAAAGATGATACACAAGAAAGCCTGCAAACAGTTTGCTGAAGAAAGCAGACTAAGGACATGGATTACTGGAACCATGCCCTGTGGTCTGATGAGACCAAGATAAAGTTATTTGGTTCAGATGGTGTCAAGCATGTGTGGCGGCAACCAGGTGAGGACTGGAGTACAAAGACAAGTGTGTATTGCCTACATTCAGGCATGGTTGAGGGAGTGTCATGGTCTGGGACTACATGAGTGCTGCTGGCACTGGGGAACTACAATTCATTGAGGGAACCATGATAGCCAACATGTACTGTGACAAACTGAAGCAGAGCATGACCCTCTCCCTTTGGAGACTGGGCTGCAGGGCAGTATTCCAACGTGATAACCACCCCAAACACACCTCGAAGAGGACCACTGCCTTGCTAAAGAGAACTAAACCTTATTGAGTATCTGTGGGGCATCCTCAAACTGAAGGTGGAGGAGCTCAAGGTCTCTAACATCCACCAGCTCCGCAATGTCATCATGGAGGAATGGAAGAGGACTCTAGTGGCAACCTGTGATGCGCTGGTGAACTCCATGCCCAAAAGGGTTAAGGCAGTGCTGGAAAATAATGGTGGCCATGCAAAATATTGACACTTTGGGCCCAATTTGGACATTTTCACTTAGGGGTGTACTCACTTTTGTTGCAAGCGGTTTAGACATTAATGGCTGTGTGTTGAGTTATTTTGAGGGGACAGAACATTTACACTGTTATACAAGCTGTACACTCACTACTTTACATTGTAGTGTAATTTCTTCAGTGTTGTCACATGAAAAGATATAATATTATATATAAAATATATATATAGATATAATAAAATAAAAGATATAATAAAATATTTACAAAAATGTGAGGGGTATACTCACTTTTGTAAGATACTGTATATATTGATTCACATTAGTCCCTGCCTTCAAGGAGCTTACAATCTAAGGTCCCTAATTCACATTAATACATGTGCATACTAGGATCAATTTGGACAGGAGTCAATTAACCTACCAGCATGTCTTTGGTGTGTGGGAGGAAACCCACGCAGGCACAGAGAGAGCATGCAAACTCCAGGCAGGTAGTGTCATGGTTGGACTTCAAACCAATGAACCTTTTTCTGCTAGGCAGAATTTCTAACCACTTAGCCACTGTATATTTAATTACATTTTTGCTCAGTTCACGCAGAAAAAAGGTACATTAACTTTCACTGGTCAAATGGCTGTGCATTTTTTTTATAAATCAAGAGTTTAGTTTCTGTGCCTAGCTTTTCTCAAAATTACATGTGGGTGGGTGTTGTAATGGGTAACCTAAAGCAGTGCAGTGCTGGTTAATATTCATATGCAGAACTCCCATGTTGTCTGCTTTAAATGATAGTCACAAATAGAAAAATATACTTGGTTACCATTCAGCACCCCCATACACAATGATATTAGGATGTCACAATCTCCAGTGTGTTGGTGCATTAGTTATCAAGGTGTCATATTAGTCATTCACAACCAGGTTTTTTGCTGAAATAAGTAGCTCCAGCTCTGTCTGTCTCTGCTTGCCGCCACTGCAAATATTCCTGACAGCAAAACATGATGACCTAAAGTACTCTCAGTTATCACCCAAATTTTTGATATTCCTTTTATAGCTGGAGTTTGGTCTAATACTATAGGTTTGCAGACATGTGGTCAGTCTTCGAAGTTATTGTTTTGTGCTCCTTGGGTATCGACTAATGTCACTGTAGATGTTGCTGCTTCTAATGTGATACACTCTCCTCTGGTTGTTACTTCTCTGTCCAATAACTCTGTTGTTACAGATGACATGGTATCTACTCCTATTGTTAAATCTCCTGAGGTGTCTGCAGTATTTAGTAAGAAACCCTGCAATGAGAATTGTAGCTTTTTTTTTATCATTCACCTTTGTCAGTGAAAGAAAAATTAAAGCGGAGTTTATTGATTTATTATCATCTTTGTCATTCTCAAATTTTTGTCCAAGACCAATAAGAAAGCAGAAGATACAGTTGAAGGGGACAGCTTTAGAGCTATACTATTTTTGTTTAACCACTTAAGCCCCGGACCAATTGTCAGCCCTTTGGACCAGAGGTCTTTTTACAATTTCGCACTGCACTGCTTTAACTGGTAATTGCGCGGTCATGCAATGTTGTACCCAAACTAAATTTGCGTCCTTTTCTTCCCACAAATAGAGCTTTCTTTTTGATGGTATTTGATTGCCTCTGCGATATTTATTTTTTACGATATAAAAGGAAAAAGACTGTAATTTTTTAAAAAAATATATATTTTCTACTTTTTATTATAAGAAAAATCGAATAAACTAAATTTTAGTCATACATTTAGGCCAAATGTGTTCAGCCACATGTCTTTAGTAAAAAAAAATGTCAATAAGCATATATTTATTGGTTTGCGCAAAAGTTATAGCGTCTAAAAAATAGAGTACATTTTCTGGAATTTACACAGCTTTTAATTTATGACTGCCTATCTCATTTCTTGAGGTGCTAAAATGGCATGGCAGTACAAAACCCCCCCAAATGACCCCATTTTGGAAAGTAGACACCCCAAGGAAATTGCTGAGGGGCATGTTGAGCCCATTGAATATTTTTTTTTGGTTGTGGGACTTTTTGGGAGTCTAGCCGTGTACGGCACCCCGAAATCCAATCACTGCCTTCAGGATTTCTAAGGGTGCAAATTTTTGATTTCACTCCTCACTACCTATCACAGTTTCGAAGGCCATAAAATGCCAAAATAGCACAAAACCCCCCCAAATGACCCCATTTTGGAAAGTAGACACCCCAAGCTATTTACAGAGAGGCATGTTGAGTCCATGAAATATTTTATATTTTGCCACAAGTTGCAGGAATATTAAAATAATTTTTTTTTTGCACAAAGTTGTCACTAAATGATATATTGCTCACACATGCTATGGGCATAAGTAATTACACCCCAAAATAAATTCTGCTGCTTCTCCCGAGTACGGGGATACCACATGTGGGGGACTTTTTGGGAGCCTAGCCACGTACAGGACCCCGAAAACCAAGCACTGCCTTCAGGATTTAAATATAAAACGCTACCAAAAAAAACTGTTAGCGATCGCAGGGATCAGGCCTGACTCTGCGAACGCTGCAGTTATGTGTTTAGTGTTTTGTAAGTGACAGTGATCGATCGATACTGCACTTGGGTGGGCTGGGCGGAGGGGCAAAACGCAGGTGCTAGCAGGTATCTGGGCTGATCCCGATAACAACGCGTTTTTTTTGGAACCCTAAACTGCTGGGGACGCTAGTATAGATCTGATCAGAACAGATATTGATCTGTTCAGATTCTATACCACTACGGGAGTTGTATGCTTTGCGTGTGGGTGTTAGCGGTACTGGCACTAACCTAGCGCTGCCTCGGGCGACGCAGACCCTGACCCTAAAACCTAATTAATATCACCCGCCGGGTGATAAACCTTTATTGGGTAATAAATGGTGGGTGCCCTGATGCTAGAAAAAGCAAACTAACTAACCAGAGTCACCCGTAACACTTATACGGTGATCACTGGTGAAAGGGTTAACTAGGGGCAATCAGGGGATTAAAATCTTTATTAGGTAGTATATGGGGGTCCCTGACGCTATATAAAAACCTGACGGGGAACCTAAATAACTAAATGGCTATCCAGCGTCACCAGTAACACTTATATGGTGAACGCTGGTGAAAGGGTCAACTCTAGGGGCAATCAGGGGGTTAAAACCTTTATTGGGGGTACCTAATGCTATAAAAACCTGGCGGTGAACTTAAAAAAATAACTAGCTACCTAGCGGCACTAGTGACACTAATGCAGCGATCAGAAAAACGATCGCTTAGTGACACTGGCAAAAGGGAGTGAAAGGGTTAACTCTAGGGGCAATAAGGGGGTTAAACCTTTATTAGGGGGGGTAGGGGGCTACCCTGGACCTAACACTAACTGCCCTGACACTTTTTACTGTCACAACTGACACTAAATGCAGTGATCAGTAAATAAATGATCACTGCAATCAGTGACACTGTGACTGGGAGGGGGGGTGGGGGGCGATCGGGGGGGTGATCGGAGGGTGATTTGTGTGCCTATGTGTACCTACATGTCAGTGTAGGGTTTGGTGCACTTACTATGTGTTCTCCTCGCAGTCCAGTCAAAAAGGCCACCCCGAGGAGAATGACATCACTTCCTCCCTGCCTGTGTTTACACTACACAGGCGGGGGAAGCTTCTCATTCGCCAGGAGCGATCGAGAGGGGATGGCCAGAAACCAACGGCCATCCCCTCATCCTGGATCGCTCCTGAAGCGAAACAGACTGCCGCAGCCAGCGGGAGGGGGTCCGATCGGACCCCCCCACCCGCTGGAAGGCAAGCACGTACATGTACGTGCTTTTGCCTGTCGGTGCCATTGTGCCGACGTACATTTACATGCGGCGGTCCTTAAGTGGTTAATAATTGGCTACAGGCCTCTTGTATAGATGCCACTGTGCTAGGTCAAAAATTCCTGGAACAATATTCTACCATGTGAATATTGTACTTGAAGCTTATCAGAACTTTGGTGGATTGGCTTGGTTTGCATATGGCAAACATTTTCATAAAAATTATCAGGTAATCCTGCTTTACAGTGAGGCTTAAAAGACCTTGGTCGCTGCTTAAATTTTATGTTACTTCAGCATCCTCTCCTTCAACCCATTTCTTTAACTACCCAATACCCCCTTTTCAAAAGGTGTTTGTTTCATATTCAATTAATCCAACTGTAAATTTATCTCTCAATATAAATACAGGCATTCATTTAATTTTAAGAAGAGGTGCCCCTCCTGGGTCTAGATGTTTTAAAATAAACAAAAGGCTCAGACACCAGTGAAATTAACAGAATTCTTACCTTGGTTAAACAACTATCTAAACCTTGGCATTGAACCCTTCTTTCTAATGCCCGTACACAAGGTCAGATTTTCAGATGGAAAATTTGCAATCGGATCATGTTGTTGGAAAATCTGATTGTATGTGGGCTCCACCGGACTTTTTCCGTCAGAATTTCCGACACACAAAGTTTGAGAGCTGGATCTCAAAATTTTCCGACAACAAAATCCGATCGTATGTAGACAATTCCGACGGACAAAGTGCCACGCATGCTTAGAATAAATTACGAGATGAAAGCTATTGGCTACTGGCCCATTTTTTTTGTCCTGTCGTACGTGTTCTACGTACGTGTCACCACGTTCTTGACGATCGGAAATTCCAACAACTTGGTGCGACCACGTGTATGCAAGACAAGTTTGAGCCAACATCCATCAGAAAAAATCTGATGGATTTTGTTGTCGGAATGTTTGACCATGTGTATGGGGCATATGAGTTTTGAACCGTATTGATTAGTTAAGTGAAGTGACCACATGGGATGTCACACAGGAATTGAAGATTGTTTATTTATTTATTTATATATTTGTTTATCTTTTAACAAAGTTTGTGAAGGGGGCTAATAACCACGTGTTCTTTATTTTACAGCAGCAGGTGTGTAAGTGATAATTGTGCACAGCAACAGCCACCCAATTGGATTGTTATCATTCATTCAAGAAATAGGATTTCTGACCAATTAACTTCCAGCTTTCAGACAGACAGCACATGGATTGTGCTGTAATAAAGGAAGAAACTAAGTTGTGCTGTGCCAAGCAAACAAGCCCTGAAATAAAGGGTGGATCTCACCCAGGTACGGGTATGGTGATGCATGTATCCCATCAGTTATTATATGAGGTTTCCACAACAAGCAATCCACAAGGCTGGAGGTAAGAGCATATAGGTCAAGCACCAAAAAGATGTGGTTAACATGCCAAAAAGGGGGTCAGTTTAAATCAGCATCAGGCTGGGCCTTGCAAGAGGATTTGGCTGGAATGCACCACAGGCCAGACTACAGATGAAATTCGATTTGTTGTAATTGTTTATCTAGATTCCAACCATTGTTTGGATGGAGCAAATCTAGGACAGTTAAGCTAAAGAGATTTGTATTGCCTTGATGTTGTAGGTAGAAATAGCCTGCTATGGGCAATCTAAGGTACCAGGATTCAACATCATACAAAGGAATTCTAGTCTGCTAGCAAATTCTTTACTTAGTTTTGCCTATATAATAACCACCCCATTGGCATTAAAGTTGATAAACCACAAACGTAGTATAACAATTATAGAATGTTACATTTAGTTTGCTTTATGCCATGGGATTTTATTCTTAATGATTATTAATATTCTTCCAGAATGAAAATACCTGCAACTACGACAACAATGGCAAATGTATATCCCCAGTTTCCTGCAACATTTTTCTTCTTTTGTTGGGAATGCACTATAAGCCAATTTATCTTTTGCCTTCCTGCATGTAATTAAACTTGTACTGAGACAGTTTGGTATCATTACCTACAGGATACCAAAACTTGTTTTATTTTTTTCTTCTCCTTCATAAGGGTAATATCCTTGTGGTATGCCTTATATGTCCTCACAGCCCCTGCATTTGAGCCTCATTCTTAAATTCCTAGCTCCACTTAGAAAATATCTCTGAAATTATTCATCCTTGGTACAATTCCTCTTAATTCTAACTGAAGTTCACTAGTCAATGAGGCTGGGTGACAGCTGGGTGCCTTAGAAACCCTCATCACCAAAATTGTTCCACTCCCACCCCCCAGGTGCAGATTTATAAACAATGGGGCACAATTGGTCCCCATTGCTGTTTCCTGAACTTGGAGATAGGTGTGCTCTGTAAAGAGGAGCACATTGTTTTAGGGCAGGAACCTCAGAAGTTCCTCAACAAATATATAAAATGTAAAAAAGTTTAAACTCATTGAGTCCCATCCAAGTTCAAAAACTTTTTTACAATCATCAGGCCCTTTTCATGTGGTATTGAAGAGTAAAAAGCGTCATTGTCCAAACCAAGTAAAAGAGTATCCATAGATACGGTCATTTCTTTAAGACCCCTTTCACACCAGGACGTTTTGCAGGCGCTATAGCGTTAGAAATAGCGCCTGCAAAACGCCCTAAAGAAACTGCACCATTGTGCGGTGCGCTGGCAGGACGTCAGAAAAAAGTCCTGCCAGCAGCTTCTTTGGAGCGGTGAAGGAGCGGTGTGTTTACTGCTCCTCCACCGCTGCTGCCCATTGAAATCAATGGGGCAGCGCTGTAATGCCGCCGGCAAAACGCCGCTATTGCGGCGTATTGCCGGCGGTTTTAACCCTTTCGCGGCCGCTAGCGGGGGGTAAAAGCGCCCCGCTAGTGGCCGAAATGCGCCGCAAATCCGCCACAAATCCGGCGGTAAAACGCTGGTAAAAATAGCGGCGTTTTACCGCCGACGCAAGGTGCGGTGTGGTGTGAAAGGGGTCTAAGACTGCAATTGAATAAGGCATTTTAGGATCCTATTATAGTAAATACAGATTTTTTTTCAGCCAAGGAAGGAGCCTCTTCCAGATATCATAGGACCTTGTGGAGCAATCATTTTTTATTTTTTTTGCTTTGCATAAAATACCAGTGGAATAGGATTACGTACATACCATAACAAAACCTTCCTTTCCTTTACCACATATTAGTCTCCTGCACCCTTTTCCATACTGTAGCATTACTACTAGGAATGATTCAGGCCAAACTCATGTTTACACCATGCATGGCCACCTTTAGGTGAGCTAATCCTTTTAGCAGTGTTAGTGCCAGTTCACATGCAGTCCAGTGTGTTTTTTTCTGCATCAAAAACATATGGAAAGTAGGTTATATGGTTTCCAATGACAGAACTCACTCCAGTGCAGTCAGTTCCAGGGCTTTACAGTTCCAGAAAAAAAGTAGAACATACTGAATTTTTCTTGCACTGGATTGTACTGGAACACAGTAAAACACATCAAAAAGTTATTGGAATGCACTAGAACACAAGGAAATGCACCAGATACTAGTACAGTAGGGAAAAAACTGGAAAAAAAAGAAAAAAAAACATCTGTAATGCATTCGAAAACACATAAAACCCCATCAAAAATACACCAGAGCGTGCCAAAAATGATTAAAAACACTCATGCAGAAATCCAGGTATGGATCTGGAGTGTGTTTTTGTGATGTGAACCATCCCTCAAACCCAAAAGTAAACATTTATCATATTGAAACTTACTAATTCTTAAATGTGATGGTTGTATTTGTTTTCTTTTTTAACCTTTTGTTCTTTTATTTTCCTCTTGTGATCCAGATAGTAAGTTTGTTTTTCAAATGAACAAGCTCTCTTCCAGTATAAATATAAAGGGATGAAACAAACAATTTAACACTGACAGGCATAAAATGATCAGCTTTTATGTATTAATATAAAACCTAAAAAAATTAAAAAGATTATAAAGTATTAGCTGGAGCTTAACTTCAATTTGTTACAGTATTTAAATCTGCTAGTACATCTACCACTCCCCTCCCATCAGACTGAAAATGCTGCTGTCCAAATCTGCCCCCTGTGCTCCTTCATCCAGAGTGATGTCTGTATAATACAGGAGGTGTGTAAAAATAGAAAACTAATATAGACACTACATTTTGGTTTGGGGTTTAATATCACTTTAAACCCTGCAGGCATGTTTGCTACATTCCTCTTGTGCTCTCCCTGTTTTTTTTTCCAAATGTATGGAAAGAGTGCATAAGGGTGTATGAGGCATAGATAACAAGTAGGATTAACGCAGGGCAATTTATAGATTAAATCAAGGCTACAGCTTCAACTAGAATAAAGGGTTCAAAAACTGAGCAGTGCTTAACCACTTCAATACTGGGCACTTAAACACCTTCCTGCCCAGACCAATTTTGAGCTTTCAGCGCTGTCGCACTTTGAATGACAATTGCGCGGTCATGCTACACTGTACCCAAATTAAATTTTTATAATTTTTTTCCCACAAATAGAGCTTTCTTTTGGTGGTATTTGATCACCTCTGCGGTTTTTATTTTTTGTGCTACAAATAAAAAAAATACCGAAAATTTTGAAAAAATAAATGTTTTTTTTTGTTTCAGTTTCAAAACTTTGTAAATAAGTACGTTTTCTCCTTCACGGATGGGCACTGATGGGGCTACACTGATGGGCACTGATAAGGCGGCACTGATGGGCACCAATGAAGTGGCACTGATGAGGTGGCATTGATGGACACTGATAGGCGGCACTGATAGGCGGCACTGATAGGCGACACTGATAGGCGACACTGATAGGCGACACTGATAGGCGACACGGATGGGCGACACGGATGGACACAGATAGGTGGCACAAATTGGCACTGATAGCTGGCACGGATTGGCATGGATGGGCGGCACAGATGGGCATGGGTAGGCGGCACAGATGGGCATGGGTAGGCGGCACAGATGGGCATGGATGGGCACTGATAGGCGGCACAGGTGGGCACTGATAGGCAGCACAGGTGGGCACTCATTAGCGGCACAGGTGGGCACGCATTAGCAGCACAGGTGGGCACTCATTAGCAACACAGGTGTTATACTGTTCTAATGGATGCCAATCAGTGCCAAACAATAATGCATGCCAATCAGTGATGCCCATTGTGGGCACTGATTGCCATCCATTATGGGCACTGATTGGCATCCATTGTGCCTGACTGGCATCCCTGGAGGATTACCTCTGCTGGGCATCCCTGGTGGTCTGGTGGCGTCCCTGGTGGTCCAGTGTGGGTATCCTCGGGGGGGCTGTGCTGATAATCGATCAGCACAGACCCCCCCTGTCAGAGGAGCAGCCGATCGGCTCTCCTCTACTCGCGTCTGACAGACGCGAGTGAGGAAAAGCCGATCACCGGCTCTTCCCATTTACACTGTGATCAGCCGTGATTGGACACGGCTGATCACGTGGTAAAGAGTCTCCGTCGGAGACTCTTTACCGAGATCGTAGTTGCCGGGTGTCAGACTGACACCCCGCAACAACGATCGCCGCGATGCGCGCCCCCGAGGGCGTGCAGCGGCTCATAATCCTGATCACGTCATATGATGTCCGGTCAGGATTATGAAACCACTTTGCCGCCGTCTATTTGTAATAGGGCGGGCGGCAAGTGGTTAAAGGGGAAAATCCTTAAAGCGGAACTTCAGTGATTTTTTCTCATCTTTCCATCTATTAAATCTTTTGCCCTTGTCGTTTTAACTTTGGCTAGTAAAACTTTTTTTTCTGCCAGTAAATACCTTATACAGCCAACTTCCTGTTTCTTTTATGGTCATTAGCCTAGGCTTATGACATCATGAACAGCTCTCTCTCTCACTTTTGTGTTTGCCAGGAAGGGAAGGGGAATGAGTTTTAAAGGGCCAATGAGGGCTGCCGAGCTGGAGGTGTGTCTGTGTAAATCCAGGAAGTGAACAGGCAGCAGCTTCAGCTGCCCACAGTTAAAATGGATGCAGTCAGACTCAGTGGATGGAGATTTCTGCAGCATATTTGGCAAGTACAGAATCACAGTATATATATATATATATATATTAATATGGAAAGTGGTTGGAGGGAAACTTCAGAATAACAAATATGTTTTTATTACAAATTATGTGAGCAGACTTCAGTTCCTCTTTAAATATTTAACATCCATATGAGAGGAGTACCATTAAGGAGTGGGGTACAGATATAAGATAGAAGGTTATATGGAAATGCCAACAAGATGATAGATAGATAGATAGATAGATAGATAGATAGATAGATAGATAGATAGATAGATAGATAGATAGATAGATAGATAGATAGTTACATAATTATAAATTAAAAATTATATTAATTCCCAGAAAACCGATTATATTTCAAGTCAACCTGATATCTCCCCTTGGTTTTGTCATTTAATACAAGGCCCCATTCACACCCGAGCATAGAGTTTTCAGGCAGAAAATAGCGTGATTTTACAGCATTTTTTCCCACGTTTTGCCGCGATTTTGTGCAGGGCAAAAAGGTCATCAATATAAAAAGAAGAAAAACGCCTAAATCTACCTGATTCGAATAACAAAACAGGGTCCAGAATTTGTTTGAGCTTCAGGTGATCGGCTTCAGGCGACATGGAGTGGAGATGTGAACCATCTCCATTGAGAATAATGGATTTTTTCCCCTCCAGCGTTTTGTAGCTTCAGGCTTCAAGCTACAAAATGCTCAGGTGTGAATGGGGCCTAAATGTGCACCTAATTAATAACATCTCATAAGGTTTAATATGATCATGCAAATTCTAAAGTCATTTTCAGTATTATTAAGTCTGCTTTTGTCATTAAAAGACACATACCTGTTACAGGGTGACAACACTCTGTTCTCGTCTCCCAATTGTGCTCCTGTGTAGTCACCCCTCAGCCGACTCATCACACAATACCTAGATATAAGCTACTGTTGTCACCATAATGAAACCTATCTGGACGAATGCCATGCAGACATACAGCAGATGGAGCATATTCAAGTAAACAGGAAGTGTCTGCAAAGAGGTAGCAGAGGATCAACAATACTTAGATGCAACAGGGGAAGAAAAAAAAAAAAAACTAAGAAATGAATTTATAAAAATATGAGTTATATGATATAGAGTGATTTGGCAAATGAAATGTCACCCAGTTTTGGTGTATTTCAATTTTAATCTAAATAGCTGCTTGGAGTGCAGTTTATGTCTTTTTACCTACTCTTCATGGATGGGAATGTTTACATACATATCCTTCTCCTGACTCAGGACCCCTGAGTTCCTGCCATTCTTTGCCATCTAGTCAGGAAGAAAAGACAGGAAGACCAGCATGGCGGTGGAAACGGATAAGGAGAATTTAGTTTTTTTCTCCTTCAGCAGACCAGAATCTGAAGTGTTTAAATGTCTCACATAACATTGTTATAGAGCAGCAACATGTGCCGTTTCAATCTAGGACATGTGTGGTTGACTGTAGTTGTTACAATAAAGATTAGATGAAATGTGATATATAGGCATTGAACCATACCTCCCAACACTTTGAGATGGGAATGGGGGACACCTACTAGCAAATGTATGTAGGCATAGGGCACCCCCCTGCCACACCAACAACAACAATTTGGCAATGCCTCAATCAGTGTGGTTCTCTTCACATGCCGCATTGTTCCCCTACTTATCCTACCCAAGGCATTTTGTCTTTATACCTTGAATGTCTACCTCTTGTTCCAAAAGTCTTTAATGATTTGTTTCAGGATATTTTAAAAATGAGGGCATGATTTTGTGGGTGTTTTTATATTTTTGCATTCCCTGCATTAACTGCTTTCGGACTGCCCACTACACATTTACTGCAGCAGGGGCGGCCCACCTGCGCGAAACAACACACCTGTATGTTGTTTCTGCCACCGGCAATCCGCTGCCACGGTTATTGGGCACATCGGGAGCCAATCAGTGGGCCGCCAAGACCCGTCGATCGTTCGCTGGAGGGGCAGAACGTCGGTCTGCCTCTGTAAACAAGGCAGACTGCTGTTCTGTCAGAGAGGAAGAGAGAGATCTTGTCTTCTTGCTTATCATGAACACAGATCTCTCTCTTCCTCCAGTTAAGCCACCCTCCACACAGTTAGAAAGTGCTCCCTAAGAAAAGAAACATAACCCTTTGATTGCCCCTAATGTTAGCCACTTCACTGCCAGTGTCATTTATACAGTGAGAGTGCATTTTTTTTCACACTGATCACTGTATTGGTATCACTGGACCTCAAAAAGTGTCACTTAGTGTCCAATTTGTCCACCGCAATGTCACAGTCCCGCTAACAATTGCTGATTTTTAGTAATGGATCTCCATAGTTTATAGACACAATACCTGTTGCCCAAACCTATCAATATACGCTTATAGGATTTTTTTTTACCAAAAATAAGTAGCAGAATACCTATTGGCCTAAATTGATGAAGAAATTATATTTTTTACATATTTTTATTGTCTGTATTTTTTTGTTAACAGGGAAAAAAATTAAAATCACAGAGGTGATAAAATACCACCAAAAGAAAGCTCTATTCATGGGGAAAAAAAGGACATACATTGTCAGCAACACAATGGCGTATAGCACAAAATGGACTGGTCATGAGAGGGGTGAAACCTTCCGGGGCTGAAGTGGTTAAGGTAGAAAAAAAAACTTCCAATAGCTGTTCCCACTCCCCAAAACACTTACCAGTCACCTATTCTAATCCATGCCCATCTGCAGCAGCATTGATTTCAATTTCTTCTTTCACAGGATAGACTGAGAACAGCAGGAGCTGCTGTCAGTCAATTCCTATGAGGAGGGCTTAGCCGAGTAGCACTGTGTGTGTCTATGGAAGCACACGGCTAGCTATGGGAGCACACACAGGAGAGGAGGAGCAGAGAACGCTGTCCAGGGACTCCAGAAGAGGAGGTAAAGGGCTGCTCTGTGCAATATCCTTGCACAGAGCAGATAAGTATAACATTTTTATTTTAGGTAAAAAAAAATAGGAGCTTTAATATCACTTTAAAGTGGTTGTAAATTAAGTTTTTTTTTTATCTTAATACATTCTCTGCAATAAGATAAAAAACAAAAACAAAACCTGTGTGCCTCAGCCCTCCTGAGCTCCACCTTGATCCAACAAAGTTGCAGCAGTGTCTCGGCTGGCCGGTACTCCCCTGTTCATTGACTGAGACAGCAGTATGGCGCTAGTGTCTCCACTGCTGTCAATCAAAATTAGTCAGCCAATGAGGAGAGAAATGGGATGGGCCGGGTCACGGCTCAGTGTCTGAATGGACACAGGGAGCTGCGTCTCGGCTCAGGAACCCCCATAGCAAGCGGCTTGCTGTAGGGGCACTCAACAGGTAGGAGGGGCCAGGAGCACTGAATAGGGAACTGAGAAGAGGAGGGTCCAGGCTGCTCTGTGCAAAACCACTGCACAGAGCAGGTAAGTAGAACATGTTTGTTATTTAAAGAGGAAGTAAACCCTGATGGGTTTACTTCCTCTTTTTTTCCCTGCAAAGGTAAAGCATAATGGACTACTATGCATCGCATAGTAGCTCATTATGTGTCACTTACCTGACACAGGAGCCAGCGAAGTCGCCGCTGATCCCTGTAGTCCGCCGCGTCCATCTTGCTGGTGGCGTCTCGCAGCTCCGACCAATGACAGCGGCGCAACCGCGATGACGTCACTCCCGCGCATGCGCACGGGAGTCGCGCCTCGCAGCTCCGTTGCTGTCATACGGCGAAGCCGCGATGACGTCACTCCCGCGCATGCGCACGGGAGTCGACAAATTTGGCAAATCCATTCTTGGATTTGCCGCATTTAGTGCGCCTGCGCGCCGCTGTCTACGGCGCATGCGCCATAGACAGCGGTGCCCATTTTCGGGCAAATATCTCCTAAACCATATAGGTTTAGGAGATATTGCTTGGACCTACAGGTAAGCCTTAATCTAGGCTTACCTATAGGTCCAAGTTGTTTGGAAGGGTTTACTTCCTCTTTAACCACTTCCCACCCGGCCAATGTATATATACGGCCGGGTGGGAGCCGCCTGCTCCTGATAGGACGTTCAGGAACGTCCTTCAGGAGTAGCGGGATCGCGCGCGCGCGCGCCCGCGCAGCGGCGCGATCCCGATGTGCTCGTGTCACCCGGACACGGCACATCTCAGATCGGCAGGAGGGCTCTGTGATTGGCCCTCCTGATCACATGACGGCCGTGTCCAATCACGGCCATCATGTGATGTAAACAAACAGCCGGTTGCTAGGCAATCGGCTCTCCTCTCCTCACACGGAAGTCACCGCTGAGGAGAGGAGAGCAGATCGCTGCAGCCGGCTGATGATCAGTGAGTATGGGCTGCTTTTCACAGCTTTTTACTCACTGATCATCAGTGTAGTGTAAACACACAACACACCACACAGTGAAAACACAGTCCCCACATATGTCCCCAAAACACACATGTCCCCAAAACATACATGTCCCCAAATAATAAAAACACATGTCCCTAATAATAAAAACTTGTCCCCCACATATGTCCCACTAAAATCACATGTCCCAATGATTATCTGCACACATATGTACGTGATCACCTGCACACATCTGTACATGATCATTTGCGTACATATGTCCGTGATCACACAAACCAATTATTATACACTTAACGGAATTTTTTTTACCAAAAACATGTAGCAGAATACATTTTGGCTTAAATTTATGACAAAATTTGATTTTATTGGATTTCTTTTCAAATAGAAAAAAGAAAATATTGTTTTTTTCCCAAATTTCCGCTTTTTTTGCGCTTATATCGCAAAAAAAAAAAAACGGAGTCGTGAATAAATAACACCAAAATAAAGCTCTATTTGTGCGAACAAAATGATAACAATTTCATTTGGGTACAGTGTAGCATGACCGCGCAATTGTCACTGAAAGCGCTAGAGCGCTGAAAGCTGAAAATTGGGCTGGGAAGGAAGGGGGTGAAAGTGCCCTGTATTGAAGTGGTTAACTAAAAAAACACAAGACTTTACAATCACTTTAAGCTCTGAAATTGCATATGCAGTCACATATGGACCACCTAAATACAAACTATGGTTTTGGATCCATTTATATTTATATTTTTTTTAACATTGAAAAGCTCATATGTTTTTAACTGATTTTTTAATATGTTTTCAAACATTTGTTTTAATTTCATATACTACAAATTATTCCCACAGTACTATGGGTTATTTCAGCGTTTCTCAACTCCAGTCCCCAAGGTGCCCCAACGGGTCATGGTTTCAGGATTTCCCTCAGAAAAAATGGCTGTGGTAATTACTGAGGCAGTGAAACTGATAAAATCACCTGTGCAAAATAATGGTAAGCCTAAAAACATGACCTGTTGGGGCACCTTGAGGACTGGAGTTGAGAAACACTGGGTTATCTAATAAGACAGCACAGAAGGTACTGCCCGTCTTGCAGCTGACTCCTTTCTGTGAATGTAAACTTCAGTTTGAGCTATTGAGCTCTATAAATTAAAGTATTTTTTCAGCAGTTGAAAGGAGCATCAGAAAAAAGTCAAGAGCTCTACCAGCATGCTACAATTAAGAATATGGAATATGACTATGCAATATTTCATATTTACTTGCCTAAAAAAAATCAAATTAAAAAGACATAATGTATGTTGCATTTAGGCCAGGGATGTGGCAACTTTTTGTAAAATATACACTTCAATCAAAATTAAGCCATGAAATGATGCTGGGAATGTGAAATACCCCCAAAGGGCTTCTGTTTATAAGCCTACCTAGTTTACTCATTTTAACAAGCCTTCCTACCTATAGTCAAGTATAGTCTATATCCATGATAGTCTGTATTTATTGTTGAATTATTTCTTTCTATTTTGAACTATTAAGTCTCTTCATTGGTTTCTCAAAAGTTTGTCCTCTGACTTTTTTCAAACCCATAACTTGCTGTTCTCTGTGTTTTGTTTTTTACATATTGCATTGAAACTCTTTGTTTTCTTGGTTTAGTACTATGCACATTTACACCATATCAACAAAAGTATTGGGACGCCTGCCTTTACACGCACATGAACTTTAATGGCATCCCAGTCTTAATCTGTAAGGTTCAATATTGAGTTGGCCCACCCTTTGCAGCTATAACTGTTTCAACTCTTCTGGGAAGGCTGTCTACAAGGTTTAGGAGTGTGACTATAGGAATGTCTGACCATTCTTCCAGAAGTGCATTTGTGAAGTCAGACACTGATGTGGATGAGAAGACCTGGCTTGCAGTCTCCACTCTTAGACCCCATTCACACCTGAGCGTTTTGTAGCTTGAAGCCTGAAGCTACAAAACACTAGAGGGGAAAAATTATATTATTCTCAATGGAGATGGTTCACATCTCCACTACATGTCGCCTGAAGCCGAACGCCTGAAGCTCAAACAAGTTCCGGACCCTTTTTTGTCGCTCGAATTGAGCAGATTTGGGCGTTTTTCTTCTTTTAGCATTGGTGACCTTTTGCCCTGCACAAAATTGCGGCAAATCGCCACAAAAAATGCTGCAAAAAACGCTTGAAAGCGCTACGCTCAGGTGTGAATGCAGCCTAAGTCACCCCAAAGGTGTTCTATCGGGTTGAGGTCAGGACACGGAGCAGGCCAGTCAGGTTCCTTCACCCCAAACTTGCTCATCCATGTCTTTATGGACCTTGCTTTGTGCATTGATCCAAATAGTTTGGTGGAGGCGGGATTATGTTGTGGGGTTGTTTTTCACTGGTTTAGTTTGTTCCTTAGTTACAGTGAAGGGAAATCTTAAGGCGTCAGCATACCAAGACATTTTGGACAATTTCATGCCCCCAACTTTGTGGGAACAGTTTGGGGATGGTCCCTTCCTGTTCCAACATGACTGCGCACCAGTGCACAAACAAGGTCCATAAAGACATGTATGAGTGAGTTTGGGGTGGAGGAACTTGACTGGCCTGCACAGAGTCCTGACCTCAACCTGATAGAACACCTTTGGGATGACTTAGAGTGGACACTGTAAGCCAGGCCTCAGCATTCACATCAGTGCCTGACCTCACAAATGCGCTTTTGGAAGAATGGTCAAACGTTTCTATAGACACATTCCTAAACTCAATATTGAACCCCATGGACTGGGATGACATTAACGTTCACGTGCATGTAAAGGCAGGTGTCCCAATACTTTTGGTAATATAGTGTATGTCATGCTTTGCTTTAGCAAGTAGGTTCTGATTACTAAAAACGACTAGTGAGATTAATGAAGGAAACTGACTAGTAAGACAGATGACTAAGACAGATGACTGAAGGTGACTAGTGAGATTAAAGTGTATGCCTATCTTAACAATAAACATCTTATTTTCTCCAATTTGGTCTGTTTAATATACCCGTGTCCTTTCATACATTCCTGTGTTGTCTTAAAGAGCCTTCCAAGTTCTTATCTTGGACTACAGAATAATTACATTTCATGTGGTAGGGATCAGAGAGTAAGAGGGGTTGAGTAGTGTAAAGGCTAAGTGAGGCCAGGTGACAGATGCACCCCGTAGGGATTAGGAGTGCATCGCAAGGTTGTGGATCCTATGGCTGACTGCTGGGGACGGGGGTCAAGGTGATAGGAAGGCAGGGCCGCCAGAACACCAAGATGGATTCCACTGGGGTTAGAGCGTAAGATTCCCTGGGGCGCGGAGTCTAAGAGCCAGCAGGTGTTCACCAGCGCCTCGAGTGGTGAGGATGGACTTGGCTGCAACTGGCTCCAGGTCGCGACCCCCAGGGTACCCCAGCTCACACCCACAGTAGGCAACAGGAGGATAGGGATGGTGAGGGACAAAGCCAAGGTGGTCTGCCACAAGCAGACAGGAATAGTCAGGGACACGCCAAAAGGTCAGGATCACAGGCAAGCAGGGATAGTCAAGGACACGCCAAAGTCGGTAACGGAATAACAGCAGAGCACACGGCAGGTAACAGGAAGCTAACACACAAAGGTCGATCAGCAGGATTGGCCTGCAGTGCACGGGTTAATATAGAATTCTCTGATAGGAGCTAGGGTGGAGCCATGCCAGAGGATGGATTATAAAAGCAGTCAGGTGAGGGTCGACTGGTCTCTAGAAATGAACATATGGAGACAGGTAAGCAGACAAACTCTATTGCATAACCATGACATTCACCTTCTGAAAATTTTACAGGTGCATCTCAAAATTTTTTAATATCATCAAAAAGTGAATTTATTTCAGTAATTCAATTCAAAAAGTGAAACTCATATATTATATAAATTCATTACACACAGAGTGATATATTTCAAGCATTTCTTTCTTTTAATTTTGAGGATTATGGCTTACAGCTAGTGAAAACCCCAAATTTAGTATCTCAGAAAATTAGAATACAGTATTACATAAGACCAATAAAAAAAAGGATTTTTAATACAGAAATGTTGGCTTACTGAAAAGTATGTCTATGCATAGTATAATTTGCACTCAATACTTGGTTGGAGCTCCTTTTGCATTAATTACTGCATCAATGTGGCATGGCATGGAGGTGATCAGCTTGTGGCACTGCTGATGTGTTATGAAAGCCCAGGTTGCTTTGATAGCTCCCTTCAGCTTGCCTGCATTGTTGGGTCTGGTCTCTCATTTTCCTCTTGAGAATTACCCACAGATTCTCTAAGGGTTTAGGTCAGGTGAGTTTTCTGGCCAATCAAGCACAGTGATACCATGGTCATTAAACCAGGTATTTGTAGTTTCATAGTTAGTAAGGTTGAATAAAGACGCCAGTCCATCCAGTTCAACCTGAGTGAGTGTCTACCTCTATCCCTGTACATTGCACACTCACATTGGTCCCTACCCTCAAGGAGCCCACAATCCAAAGTCCCCATTCATATACTAGGGCCAATTTTGGACAGAAGCCAAATAACCTACCTGCATGGCTTTGGAGTGTGAGAGGAAACCAGAGAGTACCCGGAGGAAACCCAAGCAGGCACAGGGATAACATGCAAACTCCAGGCAGGTAGTGTTGTGGTTGGGATTTGAACCAGCGACCCTTTTTACTGCTAGGTGAGAGTGCTAACCACTACACCACTGTGCCACCGGAAGTGCAGACAGGTGCTAAGTCCTGCTGGAAAATTAAATCAGCATCTCCATAAAGCTCGTCATCAGAGTGAAGCATGAAGTGCTCTAGAATTTCCTGGTAGAAGGCTGCGTTGACTTTGGCAAATGACATGGCTCCCCAAATCATCATTGACTGTGGAAACTTCATACTGGACCTCATGCAACTTGGATTCTGTGCCTCTCCACTCTTCCTCCAGACTCTGGGTCCTTGATTTCCAAATGAAATACAAATTTTACTTTAATCCGAAAAGAGGGCTTTGGACCACTGAGCAACAGTCCAGTCCTTTTGCTCTTTAGCCCAGGTAAGACACTTCCGAAGGTGTCTCTGGCTCAGATGTGGCTTGACACAAGGAATTTGACACTTTTAGCCCATGTCCTGGATGAATCTGTGTGTGGTAGCTCTTGAAGCACTTACACCAGTCGTAGTCCACTCCTTGTGAATCTCCCCCAAATTATTGAATGGCCTTTGCTTCACAATCCTCTCAAGGCTGCGGTTATCCCTGTTGCTTGTGTACCTTTTTCTACCACCTTTTTTCCTTCCACTCAACTTTCCATTAATATGCTTGGATAAAGCACTCTGTGAACAGCCAGCTTATTTAACCACTTGCCGACCACCGCACGACGATGTACGTCGACAGAATGGCACGGGCAGGCATATGGGCGTACCTGTACGTCCCTGCCCCCCCGGTGCCAGCGGCGGTCGGTATCCGTTCAGGAGCGATCCGGGATGAGGGGGCTGCCATTCGTTCATGGCCAACCCCTCACGATCGCTCCTGACGAATGGAAGTGAGGCGTGACATCACTTCCTCTCCTGTAATGTAAACACAGGCAGAGGAAGTGATGTAATCTCTCCTCCGTGTCGGTATTTTTCATTCCGGCACCGAGGAGAGAGGATCGGTGAGTTGCACCAACACGACACTACACAGTAGAACATGCCAGGCACACTCTCACCCCCCCTTCACCCCCCGATCACCCCCCCAATCACCCCTGCCCCCCCAGTCACAGTGACACCAATTGCATTTTTTTTTTTGCATTGGTGTCATTTGTGACTGTAATAACTGTTAGGGCAGTTAGGGTTAGCCCCCTTTAGTTCTAAGGTACCCCCTAACCCCCCCAATAAAGGTTTAACCCCGTGATCACCCCCCGTCGCCAGTGTCACTAAGGCTGGGTTCACATTGCAGCGGTTTATGAGAACGGATGTGATTCGCACCGCACTGCAGTGCAAATCACATCCGATCTCTGTGCGATTCGAGTTCAGCCATACAGATAGTATGGCTGAATTTGCGTCGCACCCGCCGCACCCGCCGCAAATTCGCACGGGACCCTTTTTTTGGTCCGCAGCAGAATTGGATCGCATGGGTGTTCACACCATGCGATCCGAGTTTGCAGATCGCACTGCGATATGCGAACTGATCTGGGGGTGTCATTAACATTTCACTGACACTCCCAGCAGTTCGCATAGGGCAGTGTGAACTGCCGCCGGGAGGCATGTGATGCGGGAACCCGCCACGGATTCATGGCGTTCCTGCATCGCTCCAGTGTGAACCCAGCCTAATAAGCGATCATTTTTCTGATCGCTGTATTAGTGTCACAGGTGACGCTAGTTAGGCAGGTAGGTATTTAGGTTCGCCGCAGCTTTTTATAGCGCCAGGGACCCCCATATACTACCGCATAAAGCCCCCTGATTGCCCCCTAGTTAACCCTTTCACCAGTGATCACCATATAACTGTTACAGGTGACGCTGGTTGGTTAGTTATTTTTTTATAGTTTCAGGGCACCCGCCATTTATTACCTAATAAAGGTTTAACCCCCTGATCACCCGGCGGGTGATATAAGTTTGAGGGTCAGATAAGGTCTGCGTCGCCCCAGGCAGCGTCAAGTTAGTGCCAGTACCGCTAACACCCACGCACAAAGCATACACCTCCCTTAGTAATATAGTATCTGATCAGATCTATATTAGCGTCGCCAGCAGTTTAGGTTTCCCAAAACTCATTGTTAGCGGGATCAGCCCAGATACATGCTAGCACCTGCGTTTAGCCCCTCCGCCAAGCCCAGACCAGCCCACCCAAGTGCAGTATCGATCGATCACTGTCACTTACAAAACACAACACACATAACTGCAGCGTTTGCAGAGTCAGGCCTGATCCCTGCGATCGCTAACAGTTTTTCTTGTAGCGTTTTGATACAGTCGCTGACAGCCTAGGTGCTTTTTTACCTGTGAGTCTCACTAGTGTACCCCTAAATTTAGGGGTGTCTACTTTCCACAATGGGGTCATTTGGGGGGGGTTTGTGCCATCTTGGCATTTTATGGCCTTCAAAACTGTAATAGGTAGTGAGGAGTGAAGTCAAAAATGTACGCCCTTAGAAAGCCTGAAGGCGGTGCTTGGTTTTCGGGGCCCCGTACGCGGCTAGGCTCCCAAAAAGTCCCACATATGTGGTATCCCCGTACTCAGGAGAAGCAGCAGAACTTATTTTGGGGTGTTATTTCACATATGCCCATAGCATGTGTGAGCAATATATCATTTAGTGACAACTTTGTGAAAAAAAATAAAATAAAATAAAAGTTTGTAATTTTCCCGCAACTTGTGCCAAATATAAAATATTCCATGGACTCAACATGCCTCTCAGCAAATAGCTTGGGGTGTCTACTTTCTAAAATGGGGTAATTTGTGGGGGTTTTGTGCCATCTTGGCGTGAAGTCAAAAATTTACGCCCTTAGAAAACCTGAAGGCGGTTCTTGGCTTTCGGGGCCCCGTACGCGGCTAGGCTCCCAAAAAATCCCACACATGTGGTATCCCCGTACTCAGGAGAAGCAGCAGAATTTATTTTGGGGTGTCATTTCACATAAGCCCATGGCATGCGTGAGCAATATATCATTTAGTGACAACTTTGTGAAAAAAAAAAAATAAATAAAACTTTGTAATTTTCCCGCAACTTGTGGCAAAATATAAAATATTCCATGGATTCAACATGCCTCTCAGCAAATAGCTTGGGGTGTCTACTTTCTAAAATGGGGTCATTTGTGGGGGTTTTGTGCAATCTTGGCATTTTATGGCCTTCAAAACTGTGATAGGTAGTGAGGAGTGAAATTACAAATGTATGCCCTTAGAAATCCTGAAGGCGGTGCTTGGCTTTCGGGGCCCCGTACGCGGCTAGGCTTCCAAAAAGTTGACCACATGTGGTATCCCCGTACTCAGGAGAAGCAGCAGAATGTATTTTGGGGTACAATTCCACATATAACCATGGCATGTGTGAGCAATATATCATTTAGTGACAACTTTGTGTAAAAAAATAAAATAAAAATTGTCATTATTCAATCGCTTGAGGCAAAAAAATAAAATATTCAATGGGCTCAACATGCCTCTTATCAATTTCCTTAGGGTATCTACTTTCCAAAATGGGGTCATTTGGGGGGGGGGTTTGTACTGCCCTGCCATTTTAGCACCTCAAGAATTTAGATAGGCAGTCATAAACTAAAAGCTGCGTAAATTCCAGAAAACGTACCTTAGTTTGTAGATGTGACAACTTTTGCGCAAACCAATAAATATACAGTTATTGACTTTTTTTTTTACCAAAGACATGTGGCTGAATACATTTTGGCCTAAATGTATGACTAAAATTGAGTTTATTGGATTTTTCTAATAACAAAAAGTAGAAAATATCATTTTTTTTCAAAATTTGCGGTCTTTTTACGTTTATATCGCAAAAAATAAAAATCGCAGAGTCAGTCAAATACCTTTAAAAGAAAGCTCTATTTGTGGGAAAAAAAGGACGCAAATTTTGTTTGGGTACAACATTGCATGACCGCGCAATTACCAGTTAAAGCAGCGCAGTGCCAAATTGTAATAAGACCTCTGGTCATTGACCAGCAAAATGGTCCGGTCTGAAAGTGGTTAACAATGGCTCTTTGTGACTTACCCTCCTTGTGGAGGGTGGCAATGCCTGTCTTCTGGACAACTGTCAAATGAGCAGTCTTCCCCATGATTGTGTAACCTACTGAACCAGACTGAGAGACCATTTAAAGACTCAGGAAACCTTTACTGGTGTTTTGAGTTAATTAGCTGATTAGAGTGTGACGCCATGAGTCTACAATATTGAACTTTTCCACAATATTGAAATTTCCTGAGATACTGAATTTGGGGTTTTCACTAGCTGTAAGCCATAATTATCAAAATTAAAAGAAAGAAATGCTTAAAATGTATCACCCAGTGTGTAATTAATCTATATGATATATGAGTTTCACTTTTTGAATTGAAATACTGAAATAAATCAACTTTTTGATGATATTCAAATTTTTTGAGATGCACCTGTACATGTTATATCTGTAATGTTATGGTGTGTTAAAATAAAATGATAGATAGATAGATGGATAGATAGATAGATAGATAGATAGATAGATAGATAGATAGATAGATAGATAGATAGATAGATAGATAGATAGATAGATAGATAGATAATACATATTATTATTATATTATATTATAATTTTGATATATGCGCATTTGTATAGCTGACAGCTAACTCAATTCCAGGGACTGTTCCAAGTTTGAAAACTATTCCTTGGAAACATTGCTGTTTTTAAACAATTATACCATAAATCCCACTCAAATGAACTTATCATCCTCTATTAGCCTTATTGGCAAACATATATTAAGTCCAAAAAATAATTTGCTTTTAAATTTAAACATGTCATAATTAGTTATATAGTGTGCAATGCTCCTCCGAGACTTTATTGTTCCTAATAAACTATTTTGACCTGATTACAGTTCATAATAATGTTGCCAAATTTGTATATGTGATGAACTTACAAGTTTCCGATGAGCTCACATAGCGTGTAATTGGGCTAAACTGTTTCCAGGCATAAACTTTATTGTAATTATAGGGACTGTATTTAGCATTCCCACACATTAGCCAAAAATATATTTAGCAACAGTAATTAATATTTAACTGTTATTGACTACTTTAATCCTTTTAAATTAAGTTTTCGCTCAACTAACAGGGGAATATATGTAATATTATGCTAGAGTATTGTGCTTGGGTTTTTTATTTACTCTTTAGAATAGGGGCTCAGTTTTGGATTTCTGGCTTGTTTCTCACAGAAACCCATCTCAGTGCTGCTGGCCATACCATGTAAGACATCTAGAATGCTTGGAACCCTAAACTGTCTATGTTGGGATGTTTTTGTAATTTTCCTCCTTATAACTGTTTTATTTTGATATTTTTAATTGTTGTCTGTTAACGTTACACTTCCCTTAGCACCCCCATAGTCATGTCATTATTAATAGAAATCTGAAGATTTTTATTTTTGGCAAAGTACTTGTATATGATAAAATCCATTTCTTTGCTTTGGATAGACTTTGGAAAGTTCTGTCTGTGTCCTTGTTTGAAGGTAGGAAGCTGTCTTTCTGACACCTATGGTAGATTTGCCTTGGAGTAAAGCCTGGAATTCAGCCAGTTGAACAGGTCATTCCCTGCTGTAAGCATACAATGATCAGTGTTGTTGGCTATAGCTAACAGCAGTGATCAACTAGAAAAAAACCTGACAGGCTAGTTGTATGGAAGTTGGTCAATACATTCATTTGTGTACAACCAGCCTACTCATACATTGATAACAATTTGACCGGTCACTACTGAACCGGTCGAATTTTGATCCATGTATGGCCAGCTTAAGAATAGCCTCCATATTTATTTCATGTTTCTTTCACAACAGTACATTCTGTGCTGTGTTAACCACTTGCCGACCGGCTCATGCCGATATACGTCGGCAGAGTGGCACAAGTGCGCAAATCGACATACCCGTACATCATTCCATCATCAGCAGCTAGCGGGCACGCCACGGGAGTGTGCCCGCGGGTCCCGAGGACTCTATGTCTGCCGGTGGCTGGAGATCGTGGCATGGAGAGGCAGAACAGGGAGATGCCTATGCAAACAAGGCATTTCCCTGTTCTGCCTAGCAACATGACAGGGATCTACTGCTCCCAGTGATCGGGAGCAGGGATCTCTGTCATGTTCTAGTGAGCCTGCCCCCCCTACAGTTAGAACATGCGGAGGGAACACACCTAACCCCTTGATAGCTTCCTAGTGTTTAACGCCTTCTCTGCCAGTGACATTTACACAGTAATCAGTGCATACAGATTACTGTATAAATGTCAATGGTCCCAAAATAGTGTCAAAAGTGTCCGATCTGTCCACCGCAATGTCACAGTTATGAATAAAATCCCAGATTGCCACCATTACTAATAAAAAACTAAAATCATAAAAATGCCATAAATCAATCCCCTATTTTGTAGATGCGATAACTTTTGCGCAAACCAATCAATATACGCTTATTGTGATTTTTTTCACCAAAAATATGTAGAAGACTACATATTGGCCTAAACTGAGGAAGAAATTAGTTTTTGGGGGGTTTTTTGGGGATATTTATTATAGCAAAAATTAAAAAATATAGCTTTTTTTTCAAAATTGTGGCTCTTTTTTTGTTTATAGCGCAAAAAATAACAACCGCAGAGGTGATGAAATACCACCAAAAAAAAAAACTCTATTTGTGGGAAAAAAGGAGATACATTTTGTTTGGATACAATGTCACACGACGAATTTTCAGTTAAAGCGACACAGTGCCGTATCACAAAAAAGGGCTTGGTCAGGAAGGGGGTAAATCTTTCCGGGGCTGAAGTGGTTAATTGGAGGAGGTAGATGTGGCACTGTTCTAGGGTGCAATAATTGCATACCCCTGTGTAACAATCTGTGTGTCCCTATATTATACTCCCAATGTCATTTATGAAAATAAAAAACATTAAATTGCTGAACGTGCTTAAAGTGTCAAGCGCTTGGTGCATACACTGGTGTGTACAAGTGCTAACAACACACATATACAAACATGAATGAATGTGTGCTATAGGGGGTCTATAAGGATCACAAAGTACAGATTTGATAAGCACCTGCCACTTTATTTTTATATTTTTTACTTTTTGATTATATGGAATAATTAACTACTTCAACCTCGGGAGAATTGGCTGCTCAATGACCAGGGCATTTTTTGCAATACGGCAATGTGTCGTTTTGACTGGGTACAGAGTTACACGACTGCGCAATTGTCAAACAAAATTGATGTCCCCCCCCCACAAATAGAGCCTTCTTTTGTAGGAATTTGATAACACCGTTTACATATGCGGGTGCGACTTACGTATGTGTTCACAAGCTCAGCGGGACGGAGCGATTTAAAAAAATTTTTCTTATTTATTTTACTTTTTATTTTTATTTTTACATTGTGCATAAAAAAATGGATCACTTTTATTCCTATTACAAGGAATATAAACATCCCTTGTAATAGAAAGAAGGCATGACAGGATCTCTTTAATGTGAGATCTAGGGTTAAAAAGACCTCAGATCTTACATTTACACTTAAGAGTAGAGACCACCGGGAAACGGCACGGGGGGGGGGGAACCTACCCCACCACAGATAAAAGTGATCTTGTGGCGAATCCACCGCAGAAACCAGTTTTATCTGAAAGCCTACCTCCCGCTAAAAAGACACGGGAGTTATGGCAGCATGCTTTCAGCACAGAAACATTGGCCACCCGGGATATATATATAGATAGATGCCCCGCAGATGCTCAATAGAGTTTAGGTCTGGAGACATGCTTGGCCAGTCCATCACCCTTACCTTCAGCTTCTTTAGCAAGGCAGTGGTAGTCTTGGATGTGTGTTTGAGGTTGTTATCATGTTGGAATACTGCCCTGTGGCCCAGTCTCCAAAGGGAGGGGATCATGCTCTGCTTTATTATGTCATAGTACATGTTGGCATTCACGGTTCTCTCAATGAACTGTAGCTCCCCAGTGCTGGAAGAACTCATGTAGCCCCATACCATGACACTCCCACCACCATGCTTGACTGTAGGCAAGACACACTTCTCTTTGTGCTCCTCGTCTGGTTGCCGCCACACACGCTTGACACCATCTGAACCAAATAAGTTTATCTTGGTCTCATTAGACCACAAGACATGGGTCCAGTAATCCATGTCTTTAGTCTACTTGTCTTCAGCAAACTGTTTGCGGTCTTTCTTGTGTATCATCTTTAGAAGAGATTTCCTTCTGAGATGACAGACATGCGGACCAATTTGGTGCAGTGTGCAGCGTATGGTCTGAGTACTGACAGGCTGACCCCCCCCACCCCTTCAACCTCTGCAGCAATGCTGGCAGCACTCATATGTCTATTTCCCAAAGACAACCTCTGGATATGATGCTGAGCAGGTGCACTCAACTCCTTTGGTCGACCATGGCAAGGCCTTTTCTGAGTGGAACCTGTCGAGTTAAACAGTTGTATAGTCTTGGCCACCGTGATGCAGCTCAGTTTCAGTGTCTTGGCAATCTTCTTATAGCCTAGACAATCTTTATGTAGAAAATAAATATACTGCACTAAATGCCACGAATATTGAATAAATATCACATTTGAAATCGGTGCGACTTTAAATTGAAAAAATTGCTAAAAAGTCCCATACAGGTTGTTTGTTGCAAACATCAATGGCCTTATAGGGAGTGGATGCAAATCTGTGCTTGATAAGTGCTTGATAAGTGCTCACAAGACGGTGCCACCACATAGATGTGAACTCCCCCTCCAAATGGACCAACTATTTCTAGTTTGGTCAGTAATGCATATGGGACAGTCCCCATGTATTCTCTGTGGGCTGGCGTTGGTTTAGGATGGATGTTCCTCATATAAATGAATATGATAAAGAAAACTTCATTCCTCTATGTACTAGCGTTGTTTGGGACAGATGTTCCTCATGTAAATAGACATGACAGAGAAAGCCTCATTGCACAGCAACGTTTAAATTTTTTTATTCCAGATAAAAAGACATCACAATTAAACTCACATGTGAACAGCAGGTATGTTCCCAGGAAATTTGCCCATAGGCAGTGGTAAGTGACCGCGGTGTACTGGTCGATTGCCAGGACCTGAAGTATGTCATGATGAAGCGATAACGCGGGCCACCTCTATGCGTTTCAGCCAATCAAATGAGCCGTCTTCAGGAAGTTGTGGTTCCGCCATTTTGCTTGAGGGCATAAATACCCTCACTTCAGGTGATATGTGTGGTTTTATCCAATCAGGATTTTTTGGGGATTTTTTACCTGCTATTTACTTAAGGGTGCTCACAATCTCTTTAATGTCCCATTAAGTGAACCAAATACTTATAACATCATTCCTAAACATGTCAGTATTATGTAGATCATAAGATCAGAGGATTAAAATTATTATATAACTTTCAAAAACCGGAAAAAAAATAAACCGGAAGTGGAGGAGAACTTTACTTTTCTATCAAAAACTGATTAGTACTTACAAATACACATTAGCGCCATCTTGTGGTTAAAATGTATTATTGTCTCTCTCCCCACATAATGCTATTCTATGGCCATCTAGTGGCTCAAGGTGGTAATTATCCAAAACAGTTTTGGTGAGAGAGAAAGATAAATGTATAAAAATATGAAAACAATATATAACTATAGAAAAGAAAATATGTAAAAGAAAACAAAAAAGGAAATAAAGAAGACAAAGAGCAGAAAAATAAATACAAATAAATAAGAAAATAAAAAGTAAAAAAAATATGTAAATAAAATTAAATTAAAATTAAATACAAACATGAGAGGGGACTAACACATTATAAAAATTAGTTATAAAACAATTAAGATCCAGCTTAATGTTCAACCCTAATGATGTGAGGGTCTAGAGCTCAAAAATCCACCTGGATTCATTTTGGGATATCTGTTTAACCATATTGGCACCTCTCCAGTGTCTATCTATAGCATGGGTCTTCAAACTATGGCCCTCCAGTTGTTCAGGAACTACAATTCCCATCATGCCCAGTCATGTCTGTGAATGTCAGAGTTTTACAATGCCTCCTGGGATGTGTAGTTTCGCAACAGCTGGAGGGCCGTAGTTTGAGGATCTCTGATCTATAGTATCAATAGCATAAAAAAGAGAGTGCAGATGGGTCACAGTTATGTACCATTTTGAAATGATTTGACACGCTGTGTTTTGCAAAACCATTGCGTGTATTGGCAATGTGCTCTCCAACTCTTATGGCCACATGTCTGGTATTACATGTAATAAAACTTTTGATAGAATATTGTTTGTTAGTTTGAATAGACTTGAAATTGATACGTTTTATAGGTACTGCACCAGTACTTCTACATGGCATCTCCCGCACCTGTAGAAACCCTTGAAATCAAAAATGGTTGTCCTTTCCCAATTTGGAGGCTCAGGAATATTTTTAAACAATCTGGTTCTCAGCCCAGGGGCTCTCCGATAAATACATTTAGGTGTAATATTTCTTTAAGTGTAGGATCTTTTTGCAGGATTGGCCAATACTTCTTAAAGATCCTCTCTAAATATTTGTATTGCTTATTGAAGCCTGGTATAAAGGTGATGCCTCAAGTGCTTTCTTGTTTTTGTTTACTTTCTAGAAGTGTTCCTCTGTTTATTCTTTCCACCACTTCTCTAACTTCCAGTAACCTGGTAAGGGTATAGCCCTTGTCCAGGAATCTCTGTATTAATACGGTCGGAGTCGGAGTACGGTCGGAGAATCAGTCGGAATGCGTCTTATCGGACCGTGCCATCAGATAATCCGACTGTGTGTGGTATGCATCAGACTGATTCTGTCCGAATCTCCATCGGACCCAATTTTCCAACATGTTGGAAATATTTCCCGACAAACTGGGCCGGTCGGACATAATCTGATCATGTGTAGAGAATTTTGAACGGACCAAGTGCCACGCATGCTCAGATCAAATTCCAACCTCAAAGCTATTGGCTACTAGCCTGAATCTAGTCCCATCGTAATGAAATTACGTCATCATGTTCTGAAAGATCGGATTTTTCGACAACTTAGTCCGACCGTGTGTATGCAACAGTTTCGGACACTATCCGTCAGACTAAATCTGACGGACAAAATCCGACGGATTTGGTTGGCAGAATCTCCGACCGTGTGTACGTGGGCTTAGTCTGGTCTATGTAGTCCTTAAATACTGAGCAGTTTCTACGTATACAAATAAATTGACCTTTGGGGATTTCAGTTTTCCATTGAGGGTGATAGCAGCTGCCAATAAGAATGTAGTCTTATAGTGAGTTTTAGTTCTAAGCTTGTCTCCATCTTTAAATATATGCAGATCTAAAAAATCTGCATGCTGATTGTGTATATTGATGGTGAATTTCATTCCATAATGGTTTTTATTAATATGCTGAATAAACTCACTAACAGTCTGTCATCTATATACCTATAATAAGTGTATAGGTTTGACCACATTTGGCTATACATCACCTCATCCTCACACTTATTGAGGAATATGTTAGCGACACTCAGGGCATATTTTGCTCCCATCGAGACCCCTTTGTTTTGGTTATAGTGTTGGGCCCCATACCAGAAAAATTGTTCATCATGGGCAATTTAAGGCTCCAAAGAATAAATTGTTTCTGCTTGAATTTTAAATTGGTAAACTTGTACATAGCTCATTTTACCGCTTTTATTGCATCTGTTTGTCGGATGTTGGTATATAGTGACTCCTTGTCTATTGTAACCAGCTGTTGTCATCTACTGGAATTTGTTGGAGACGATTGATGACATCCTTACTATCCTTTAAATAACTGGAACTCTTGCTCACAAGTGGTTGGAGGTTCACATCTATGTATTCCCCCAATCTTGTAAACAATGAGTTTATCCCACTAAGGATCGGTTTCCTGGTGTTTTTTTTTTTGCATTTTTGTGTACCTTTGGTACTCGATATAACACTAACATAATCGGTGCATTCGGTACCAAATATCTTGCTTCCTTTTTATTCAACACATCACCTGCTCTATTGAGCAAATCTATTTTTAATTCTTTGGTAGGATTTTTGTTCAATTTCTTATATGTGCTTTCATTACCCAGGATGTGCGGCATTTCTGCCTTGTGGAGAACCACCCCTCCCCCCCTTTATCTGCAGGGCGTATTACAAGGTTTTTTGTTTTTCTATATTCCTGATTCCTTCCCATATATGTTTATCCTTAAAATCTTTCTGTATGGGAATCTCCCTAATATCTGTTTCAACCATTTTCTTGAACACTTTTATAAATGGAGGAGCTGGAGTCTTAGGGTTAAAATAGATTTGTTACGAAGTCCACCATAAGTGTACCTATATGGTTGTGTTGTGGTTACACTACCATTTTTCATGGCAAAATATATTAGGCTTGTGCAATTCGTTTCGTAACGAATCGAAATTCGGCCGAATTTTGCATCTTTCGGACATTCGGATGCATCCGAATGACCGAATAAAAAAATAACAAATTACGACTACGAAAGAAATATATTGAATGAATTTGAATGAATTCGACATGATTCGAAATAATTTCAACCGCATTCGAAATTATTTCAACATGATTCGACATTATTTCAACTGCATTCGAAATTATTTCAACATGATTCGACATTATTTCAACTGCATTCGAAAATATTTTGTGACCCGACTTTAGGGCCATGTATCTCGGGGTCACTTGGTGCTAGACACTTCCAAAATCGGGTCGCAAAATGTCATTCTCTAATAACTAATAACATTTTGCGACCCGATTGTGGGGCCACATATCTCGGGGTCACTTATAGCTAGAAACCCCAAATTTGGTATGCAAACACAAAAATACAACATATCCAAATTTGAAGTGTCTAGCACTAAGTGACCCCGAGATACATGGCCCTAAAGTAGGGTCACAAAATATTTTCGAATGTGGTTGAAAT
This sequence comes from Lithobates pipiens, assembly GCF_037356315.1. Classification (NCBI taxonomy): domain Eukaryota; kingdom Metazoa; phylum Chordata; class Amphibia; order Anura; family Ranidae; genus Lithobates; species Lithobates pipiens. The sequence goes on from NW_027507784.1 coordinate 156,594,923, forward strand.
AATGTCGAATCATGTTGAAATCATTTCGAATCCGGTAGAAATATTTTCGAATTTGGTTGAAATATTTTCGAATGTGGCCGATTTTTCGAATTCGGTAGAAAACTAAACGAAATCCAAAAACGAATTTAAGGAAGTTAACGAATATAACTAAACGAAATTAATGAATTAACTAATTAAAACGAAACGAAACTAAACAAATTTTTTCCTTTTGCACATGTCTAAAATATATATATTTTTTAATAACTGATGTTCTCCCAAATTTTTGCAAATCAATGAATGCTTCCAATTTGTCTAGGTTTTTTGTAGGCACATGTTTTAGACCCTGATCTAGTACATATAATTCCTGGTTTGTAAGTACTACTTTACTGAGGTTGAACACTAGAGAAGAGCTTTGTGTTCGAGTCAAACCCATGTTCAACTCGAACATCATCTGTTTGCCCGTTTGGCGAATTCCAAACGATATGAGCCGTTCGTGCCAAATTCGAGTGACACGTCATGGCCCATAATTCACTGAGGCATCGCAGTGCATTGCTGGCTGATGATTGGCCAAGCATACACTATGACCCGCATACTTGGCCAATCACAGTGCCGTCTGTACAGCAAGCCGTAATTGGCCAAAGCCATGGAGGCTTTGGCCAATTATGGCTCAGGGGGTTTAGTACATAAGTCAGTTAGCTACAGTGAGTGTATTGTGTATATATATATGCATCCTAGGTGTTATATCTATATAGATATATATCTATATCTATATATATATATATATACACTGTATTCAGTTTAGCTAGATTTGTTCCTGTGTACTGTGTCCTATGCACAGTGTGCACTTAAAGCTACTCCAATTGCTGGTGTTCTTCTGATCCTATACCGCAGGCAGCTGCAGTAATTACAGTTGGTGTACTGTATACTCTGCACAGTGTGCACTTAAAGCTACCCCAATTGCTGGTGTTCTTCTGATGCTATACCACAGGCAGCTGCAGTAATTACAGTTGGTGTACTGTATACTCTGCAGTGTGCACTTAAAGCTACCCCAATTGCTGGTGTTCTTCTGATCCTATACAACAGGCAGGCAGCTGCAGTAATTACAGTTGGTGTACTGTGTACTCTTCACAGTGTGCACTTAAAGCTACCGCAATTGCTGGGGCTCTTCTGATCCTATACCATAGGCAGGCAGCTGCAGTAATTACAGGTGGTGTACTGTTTACTCTGCACAGTGTGCACATAAAGCTACCCCAATTGCTGGTGTTCTTCTGATCCTATACCACAGGCAGCTGCAGTAATTACAGTTGGTGTACTGTATACTCTGCAGTGTGCACTTAAAGCTACCCCAATTGCTGGTGTTCTTCTGATCCTATACAACAGGCAGGCAGCTGCAGTAATTACAGTTGGTGTACTGTGTACTCTTCACAGTGTGCACTTAAAGCTACCCCAATTGCTGGTGCTCTTCTGATCCTATACCATAAGCAGGCAGCTGCAGTAATTACAGGTGGTGTACTGTTTACTCTGCACAGTGTGCACATAAAGCTACCCCAATTGCTGGTGTTCTTCTGAGCCTATACCACAGGCAGGCAGCTGCAGTAATTACAGTTGGTGTACTGTGTACTCTGCACAGTGTGCACTTAAACTACCCAAATTGCTGGTGTTCTGATCCGATCCTATACCACAGGCAGCTGCAGTAATTACAGTTGGTTTACTGTCTACTTGGCACAGTGTGCACTTAAAGCTACCCAAATTGCAGGTGTTCTTCTGATCCTATACTACAGGCAGCTGCAGTAATTATAGTTGGTGTACTGTGTCATCTGCACAGTGTGCGCCTAAAGCTACCCCAATTGCTGGTGTTCTTATGATCCTATACCACAGGCAGGCAGCTGCAGTAATTACAGTTGGTGTACTGTGTACTCTGCACAGTGTGCACTTAAACTACCCCAATTGCTGGTGTTCTGATACAATCCTATACCACAGGCAGCTGCAGTAATTACAGTTGGTTTACTGTCTACTTGGCACAGTGTGCACTTAAACCTACCCCAATTGCTGGTGTTCTTCTGATCCTATACCACAAGCAGGCAGCTGCAGTAATTACAGTTGGTGTACTGTGTACTCGGCACAGTGTGCACATAAAGATACCCCAGTTGCTGGTGTTCTCATACTAATAATACTACAGGCAATTGCAGTTGATTCTGCTAGCTGCAGTATAATCAGTATATACATTCCAGCTTTGTGCAGCTACATCTCCCTGCAAGCCATTAGTATGTCTGGAAGGCCAAAAAGGAAAGGCAGACAGTCACAAGCCAATAAAAGATGGCAAGCAGGCTATGTGTTTAGAGGCAACAGTGCTGGTCGTGGACACAGTGAATCCTCATCAGCACGTGGCCATGGGACACGCTTGTCCTTTTTTTTGGCAGCTAGCCATGTTGAGCCGCAACATGCCGAAGACTTGGTAGAGTGGATGACCAAGCCATCCTCATCCTCCTCATCCTCTCTCACCCAGGCTCAGGGTACTTTGTCTGGCAAAGCAGCTGCCAATGTAGCCTCTTCCCTTGGCTCAATGGCATCAGTCACTCTTCCCTAGCCCCACCATGTCCTCCTGAGGAGTGCCCCGAACTGTTTGACCATGTCATGGTTATGCAATAGAGTTGGTCTGCTTACCTGTCTCCATGTGTTAATTTCTAGAGACCAGCTGACCCTCACCTGACTGCTTTTATAATCCATCCTCTGGCATGGTTCCACCCTAGCTCCTATCAGAGAACTCTATATTAACCTGTGCACTGCAGGCCAACCCTGCTGATCAACCTTTGTGTGTTAGCTTCCTGTTACCTACCGTGTGCTCTGCTGTTGTTACGTTACCGACTTTGGCGTGTCCTTGACTATCCCTGTTTGCCTGTGATCCTGACCCTTTGGCTTGTCCCTCACCATCCCTATCCTCCTGTTGCCTACTGTGGGTGTGAGCTGGGGGACCCTGGGGGTCGCGACCTGGAGCCAGTTGCAGCCAAGTCCATCCTCACCACTAGAGGCTCTGGTGAACACCTGCTGGCTCTTAAGCCGCGTACACACGGGCGGACTGCCTGGCCTACTTAGTCCGCCGAAACACATTTCAGCGGACAGTCCGCTCGTGTGTGGGCTTCAGCGGACATTTTCAGCGTGCAGTCTGGCGGACTAAGTATTTCGGAATTTCCGTTTTCACATTTCGGCAGACAATCCGCCCGTGTGTGTGCCAGTCCGCCGTACTTTTGAAATGAGCGGACTTTTCCCGCCCGGAGAAAAGTCCGCTCATTTCGAGCGGGTATCCAGGTAGGCGGGGCCCGCGACGGAGACGTCGCTGGCCCCGCCGCCTGGTATGGACTTAAAGGGGAACCCCAACGCCGAAAAAAATCGGCGTGGAGGTCCCCCAAAGTCCACAACAGACCCTTGTCCGAGCGTGCTACCCGACCGGCCAGGAAAGGGGGGCGAGCGAGCGCCCCCCCTCCTGAGCCATAGCAGGCCGCGTGCCCTTAACATGGGGGGGTGCCATCGCGCGGCCCCCCCACCCCAAAGCACCTTGTTCCCATGTTGACGAGGACAAGGGCCTCTTCCCGACAACCCTGGCCGTTGGTTGTCGGGGTCTGCGGGCGGGGGGCTTATCGGAATCCGGAAGCCCCCTTTAATAAGGGGGCCCCCGGATACTGGCCCCCCCACCCTATGTGAATGAGTATGGGGTACAATGTACCCCTACCCATTCACCTGTGAAAAAAAGTACAAAAAAAACACAACACAGGGTTAAAATACTTTATTGCACAGCTCCGGGGGTCTTCCGTCTTCGGGGGTCTTCTCGCCGGACTCCTCCGCTATCTTCTTGTAGCTCTTTTGCTAGCGGAGGAGTCCGGCTTTCTTCCTCGCCGCCGGCCTCTTCTCCCGACTTCGGGGGTCTTGTCCCCCTCTTCGGTTCTTCTGCTGGGCCACCGCGCCTTCTTATAGCTCTTTTACAGGCGGTGGCCCGGTCTTCTGTCGCCGCCGCCGTCGCCGCCGCCTTCCGTTATTCTTCTTCTTCTTCTTCTTCTTCTTCTCCAGGAGATGTTGCCTCGACGATCTCTCCGGCCGGAATGCCAGGGACGCACTGCGCGGCCACTTATATAGGGACAATGGGGCGGTGTCACATGGCTTTATGTCACATGGGTTGGTCACATGGTGACCCCGCCCCCTTACGATGTCATAGTCCCCATGTGACATCAACCCATGTGACCAACCCATGTGACATAAAGCCATGTGACACCGCCCCATTGTCCCTATATAAGTGGCCGCGCAGAGCGTCCCTGGCATTCCGGCCGGAGAGATCGTCGAGGCAACATCTCCTGGAGAAGAAGAAGCAGAAGAAGAAGAAGAAGAACGGAAGGCGGCGGCGACGGCGGCGGCGACGGCGGCGGCGACAGAAGACCGGGCCACCGCCTGTAAAAGAGCTATAAGAAGGCGCGGTGGCCCGGCAGAAGAACCGAAGAGGGGGACAAGACCCCCGAAGTCGGGAGAAGAGGCCGGCGGCGAGGAAGAAAGCCGGACTCCTCCGCTAGCAAAAGAGCTACAAGAAGATAGCGGAGGAGTCCGGCGAGAAGACCCCTGAAGACGGAAGACCCCCGGAGCTGTGCAATAAAATATTTTAACCCTGTGTTGTGTTTTTTTGTACTTTTTTTCACAGGTGAATGGGTAGGGGTACATTGTACCCCATACTCATTCACATAGGGTGGGGGGCCGGTATCCGGGGGCCCCCTTATTAAAGGGGGCTCCCGGATTCCGATAAGCCCCTCGCCCGCAGACCCCGACAACCAACGGCCAGGGTTGTGGGGAAGAGGCCCTTGTCCTCATCAACATGGGGACAAGGTGCTTTGGGGTGGGGGTGCCGCGCGGCCCCCACTTCCCCAAGGCACCCCCCCATGTTGAGGGCACGCGGCCTGGTACGGCTCAGGAGGGGAGGCGCTCGCTCGCCCCCCTTTCCTGGCCGGCCGGGTAGCGTGCTCGGACAAGGGTCTGTTGTGGACTTGGGGGGGACCCCCACGCCGATTTTTTTCAGCGTTGGGGTTCCCCTTTAAGTCCATACCAGGCGGCAGGGCCAGCGACGTCTCCTTCGCTGGCCCCGCCTACCTGGAGACGCGCTCGAAATGAGCGGATTTTCCTCCGCGTGTGTGGGCAAGTCCGTTCATTTCAAAAGTAGGGCAGATAGTATGGCGGACTTAGTCCGCCGTATTAGTCCGCTCAAAAAGTGCCGTGTGGGCAAGTCCGTTCATTCGAAAGTATGACGGACTGTCCGTCGGATTGTCTGACGGACTAAGTTGGCCAGACAGTCCGCCACGTGTGTACGCGGCTTTAGACTCTGCGCCCCAGGGAATCTTACACTCTAACCCCCGGTGGGATCCATCTTGGTGTTCTGGCGGCCCTGCCTTCCTATCACCTTGACCCCTGTCCACAGCAGTCAGCCGTAGGGTCCAGAACCTTGCAGTGCACTCCTGATCCCTATGGTGTGCATTTGTCACCTGGCCTCAAGGTGACCTGACAGACCACAGTGTTGGGTACATGCTCCAGGAGGATGCCCAGCGTTTTGAAGGCTCTGATGATGATACCCAGCTAGAGGAAGGCAGTAACATGAGCCTAGAGAGAGGGGGTGCCCAAGAAGGCCAGCAATCTGGCAGTCATGTTCCCCCAGCTGCAGCATACTGCCAGGTTTGCTCCAGTGATAAGGAGGGAGGAGATGATGAGGTCACTGACTCCATGTGGGTGCCTGATAGGATAGAGGAGGAGGAGTAGGCACATCTCCAACAAGGCAGGATGCCCTCCAGGGGCCAGCTTAAGGGAAGCACACTGACTGCATCACACCACAGAGCTCCGCAGGGCGCTGCCTCTGTGCGTTATTCCAAAAGTTCTTTGGTGTGGGCCTTTTTTGAGACGAGTGCATCAAATCGCACCGCTGCTATGTGCAAAATATGTCTCAAGCGTATCTCACGTTGCTAAAACATCAGCCGCTTGGGCACCACATGCTTGACCAGACATATGTTGACCTGCCATGCAGTTCATTGGCAAGCGTACCTAGAAGACCCACACCAAAAAATAAAGCGGACCTCTCCTTGCTCCTCTTCAGCTGGGATCTCCAACCCCACTATACCTTCAGTCCTCTCTGAAACCTGCACTGAGAGGAATGAAGGTGTAGAATTAGGTGTGTCACAGTAATGTACTTGCGGGCAATCTGCTATCGGTACACCAACGTCCGATTGTACCAGGCAAATATCCCTGCCCCAGCTGCTGCACCGGCAAAAGAAGTTCACTCCCAGCCATCCACATGCCCAGCGGTTGAATGCTAGCTTGGCTAAATTACTAGCACTTCAACTGCTGCCTTTTCAGTTGGTAGACTCTGCCCCCTTCCGTGAGTTTGTGGAATGTGCGGTTCCTCAGTGGTAGGCTCCCAAACACCACTTTTTTGCACGGAAGGCGATTTCGGCTCTCTACTGGCATGTGGAAGGCAATGTCCTGGCCTTGCTAGACAGGGCGGTCCAACAGGCATGGACAGAGACGTTACCTATCTTTCATGGCACATTGGGTGACTCTGCTGTCAGCTAGGAAGGATGTAGGACAAGATGCAGTAGTGTTGGAGGTTGTTCCGTTACCACTCCTCCAAAATGTTACTACTGGTGATTCTGACAAACCTCTCTCCTCCACCCCCTCCTCTTCTTCTTCTTCCTCCATGGCTTCTTCCTGTGCTTTGTCCTCGGAACCAGCAGTGCTGCATAGGCGTTCAAGGGGCATGCAAGTACACAGGCAAAAAGATGCTGTGCGGTGCTTGCGCTGGTGTGCTTGTGGGACAGGAGCCGCACTGGGGCAGATATTCTGTCAGCTCTGCAGGGGAAGGCTGAGAGGTGGTTGATGCCATGTCAGCTTAAGCCAGGAATGGTGGTTTGCGTCAATGGCACCAACCTCCTCTCCGCCCTCCGACAGGGACAACTGTCCCAGTGCCCTATTTGGCTCATGTCCTTACCTTGGTGGTGCAGCGGTTCTTGGGCAGGTACCCGGGCTTACATGATTTCCTGAGGCTGGGCAGGAATGTCTGTGTGCATTTCCACCGGCCATATAATGCCAGTGCTCGCCTGGCTGACCTCCAAAAGTAATTTCACCTGCCCAAGAACCGCCTAATCTGTGACATGCCCACCAGGTGGAATTCAACATTGGCCATGCTGCAGCTGCTGAATACGGCACCAGAACAGGGTCAGGGGAGCTTGTTTTTTTCCCCACGCCAGTGGGGCATGATCAGGGATACCTGCACTGTCCTGTCACCATTTGAGGAGGCCACGAAGATGGGGAGCGATGACAGTGCATGCACCAGGGACACTGTCCCTCTTGTCCACCTGTTGGAGCACACGCTGCGTGGAATAATGGACAGGGCACTTGAGGCAGAACAGAGGCAGGAAGAGGAGGACTTCCTTACCTCTCAAGGCCCCCTTTATCCAGACAGTGTTCTTGCTGGCCCGCCGATCACACAGGAAGAGAAGGAGGAGGATTGTGTCAGCATGGAGGTGGAGCCTGGCACTCAGCATCAGCAGCAGCAGCAGTCTTTTAGGGATGATTTACAGTCCCAAGAAACCCGTGGACTTTTACGCGGCTGGAAGGAGGTGGCTGTGGATCATGTCTTCCTTAGTCACCCAGAGGACTCTAGACCAAATGCCTCAGCTAACCTAGGCTGAATGGCCTCCTTGATCCTGCAAAGCCTGCAGAAGGATTCTCGTATTCTTCAGATCAAGGAGATGGATCATTACTGGCTGGCAACCAGTGTTGGTCATCTTACTTTAAAAAAGTAATTAGTTAAGTTACAAATTACTTCTCCCAAAAAGTCATTGCTTTAGTAACTCAATTACTACATTGGGAAAGTAATTAGTTACTCAGCAAAGTAACTGTGACTTTTTTTTTAATATTCTATAATGCAATTACGTTCTATAACATCTTTAATATCAAAGATGTTTATATTAACTGAAGAATAAAAACACTATATACAGTTTTTTTAGAACATTTGGTATTTATTTGAACCCAAATGTTGAGGGGGGTGGCAGCGGTGGTACTTGAGGGGTGGCTGCAGTGGTACTTGAGGGTGGTGGCAGTGGTGGTACTTGAGGGGGTGTCAGCGGTGGTACTTGGGGGGGTGGCAGTGGTGGTGGTGTACTTGGGGGGGTGGCAGGCAGCGTGGTACTTGGGGGGGTGGCAGCGGGGGTGGTGCCATCCTCTCCCACCACCACCTCACCGACCTCTTACTGATCCCATCCCCCACCACCATTGATCTCATCCCTACCCTATCCCCTATCACCTCTGTTGTAGAAATGATGATGGGTGGGTAGGGATGGGATCAGTAAGAAGCAGAGGTGGTGGAAGACTTGGGATGGATCGATTGCACTGCAATTCGAATCATCAGTCACTTACTTGAATGCCTCCAGGGATGCCTTTCCTCATGGGGAGAGAGAGAGAGACCCTCCCCTTCTCTTGATTGGTGTCAGCTAGTCAGCTGACTTCATTTTTCAGTGTCCTCCCTACAATCTCTCTCTAGATCGGCGTGGCGGGATGGGGCCGTCCAGTCTCTCTGAGTCTCAGCCTCTTCTCAGCTCAGCGGATGAAAGCCCCCCTCCAAATGGCCCTACAAATGGCCAGGCAGCGCGGCCACGGCGGGGTCTCCCGGGCGGTAGATGTAATTGATGTAACTCTGCCCAAGTAATGGGAACTGAGTTACAATGAGGGGAAGAGTAATCAGTTAGATTACTTGTTACCCTCTAAAGTAACTGCGTAACTAAGTAACTTACGTAACTCACTGCTGGCAACCCTCCTTGATTCATGTTACAAGGGTAAGGTTGCGGACCTTATCTTGATGTTGCAGAGGAGCAGAGGATGAAACATCTTCGGGAGACCTTGCAGAAAGGTCTGTGCAACACGTTCCCAGAGACTGGGAGGTTACAAATTCCTGGTCCTGGACAACATGTTGCTGAGGCTTCGGTCAGTCACAGAAGGAGCGGTGGAGAAGGTGGCCATATGACTGATGCGTTCAGACAATTTTTTAATCCGCAGCCCCAAGGTGTGATTGGTTCCAGCAGCCATCGCCAGCATCTGATTTACATGGTGCAGGAATACCTAGGGGCAAGATCAGACTTGGACACCTTTCCCACCAAAAATCCTCTGGGTTACTGGGTCTTGAGGATGGATCACTAGAGCATATAGGGCAGACCCCTACTTTCAAACATCCAACTTACAAACATCTCCTACTTGCAAACAGGAAGTGAGATGAAATCTACCCCTAGGAAGGGAAATTCTCTCCTGTAAGAGTTGATATGGGAAAAATGTGTCTCCTCTCCACTGATGCTTTATCACCAATCCTTGTTTCACTAAAAACCCCACATTTTCAAAAAAAAATTGTCATTGGGACAGAAAATGAGGTGAAATCTTCTGAAGAGGTGCACAGACAGCAAAAAAAAAATGTCACAGGGGTGATAACCCTTCCTTAAGTTTCCAAAAAGCTTAAAAATAGATTTTTTGACTGGAGCTACACTTTAAAAATGTACCAGTTCAAAATCCATATTGCCAGGACCAGACATTACATTAAAGCCGCAAGGAGTTTTAATAGACTTTTATTCCTTTAAAAATGTTCTAAGCACGGGAAACACACGCCACTTTACAGGCATACTATAGATACAACCCAGGTACGATATTTAAAGGAATATTTCACTTTTTTTTTATACTTCTAAACTACTAAAATCACTGCTCCCGAAAAAACGGTCGTGTTTACAACTTTTTTTTGCATTGATACATGTCCCCTGGGGTAGGACCCGGGTCCCCAACCCCTTTTTAGGACGAAAACTTGCATATTAGCCTTTAAAATGAGCACTTTTCATTTTTAACGTTCGAGTCCCATAGACTTTAACAGGGTTCTAAGGTTCGCACAAATTTTCGGTCCGTTCGCAGGTTCTGGTGCAATTAAACACACCCTCTCCTAATTTTCACTTTTTCTTTTTGTGAGATTGCACCTCCTAGGCTCAGACAGCTTCTCAAGCAGTTATTACAACATTTTTTACCCCCTTCTGGCCCCCTATATGACATGATTTTTTAACTCACTACAGGATGGAGCCTCCCTGGACAGAGATCTCAACACAGCCTTTATCTCAGTAATCCCTAAACCAGGGAAGGACACTAGTGAGGTTGGGAACTACCGCCCGGTCTCCCTTATAAACAATATCAAAATCATGACAAAAATTCTGGCCACCAGATTGTGTATATACTTTGCTATTAAGCTAGACAAAGACAAGATGGGCTTCATCCCGGAGAGGCAGGGTCCTGATCAGGTGAAAAGAGCTATAGACATAATTTCTCTATTGAATTTCCACTGGGATGGAGGCCCTCTGCAAACTGGCATGCTACTCTCAATAGACCTGGAAAAGACCTTTGATTCTGTGGCTTGGCCTTACCTGTTTGATATCCTGGAGAGATGGGGATTTGGTCCCCATTTCATGGGCACCATTCACTCACTTTACTCTACCCCCAGCGTGCAAGTCCGACTTAGGGGTCATTACTCAGAAAGCTTCAACATTCAAAAAGGCACTAGGCAAGGTTGTCTCCTTTCGCCGCTGATCTTTGTGATAGCCATTGAAACTTTAGCCATAGCTATCAGATCAAACTCAGACATCAAGGGGGTCTCATGCGGTTCCCAGGAACGCAAATGCGCAATAGTTGCAGATTATACGCTACTATTCATAACATCTCCCTTGATCTCCAACTCTGTTTTTCTAAAAACATTCCAACAATTTAGCATGGTCTCAGGCCTCTCCATTAACAATCTGCCTTTTACCTGGGCTTCAACATCAATACCGTACTTAGGGATTACTCTCCCAGATATTAACCACTTGGCGCCCAAGGTACGTCCTTGACTTTCCGGGGGTATATCTGAATGATGCCTGAGGCTACAGACATCATTCAGATATCGGCATTTCTGCATTCAAATAACAGGCGCCGCCTTGTCTGGGAAGCCATGATTGTTTTTTTTTTATTTTAGGCTTCCCAGCCTAGAGGTGAGATGTGGGGTCTTATTGACCTCATATCTCACTGTAAATAGGTCCGATCATGCCATTTTCCTATTACAAGGGATGTTTACATTCCTTGTAATAGGAATAAAAGTAATCAAATTTTTTTTTAACAATAAAAAGAAAAGCGCCCCTGTCCCCATGAGCTCGTACGCAGAAGCGAACGCATACATAAGTCCCGCCCACATATGAAAAAGCGTGACATGTTGGGTATCTGTTTACTCGGCATACCTTCATCTTTCACATTATGCCAAAATATTGGGTTAACTTTACTGTTTTTTTTTTAAGCATGAAACTGTTATTTTCTGAAAAAAAACGCGTTAGAAAAATTGCTGTGCAAATACTGTGCAAGATAAAACGTTGCAACAACCGCCATTGTATTCTCTAGGGTCTTTGCTTAAAAAACGTATATAATGTTTGGGGGTTCTATGTAATTTTCTAGCAAAAAAATGATGAATTTTACATGTAGGAGAGAATTTCAGGTCAGAATTGGCCTGGGCGCGAAGTGGTTAACAATTTTATAAATCTAAGCCCTTGTACACATGGTCGGACATTCCGACAACAAAGTCTGATGGATTTTGTCCGAAACTGGTGTTGCATAAACACGGTCGGACAAAGTTGTCAGAAAATCCGATCGTTCAGAACGTGGTGACGTTATTTCCTTACGACAGGACTACATTCAGGCTAATAGCCAATAGCTTTGGTCTTTTTTTGGTCTCTACTAACGATCGGACAAAGTCCGATCGGACCATGTTGACGGAAAATTTTATAGCCCAGCTCTAAAACTTTGTCGGTCGGATATTCCGACGGAAACAGTCCGATGGAGCCCACACATGGTCGGATCGGACATTTTCCGTCTGAATATCCGACCGTGTGTACAAGGGCTTACTATCCTCTGATGTTTCAAAAATTGGAGGAAGACCTCAAAACCTGGATGAAATGTGATCTATCCTGGCTTGGTAGGATAAATGTGGTGAAGATGACCCTGATGCCACGGATCCTACCTATTCCAATCCCTACCAATTTCTATTCCCAAAAAGGAGATTACCAAATTTCAATCAAAAATAGTGGATTTTGTCTGGGGGAAGAAAGGTCACCGTATCTCTAGAGATAGCCTTTTCATAAATAAAAACCAGGGGGGTCTGGGCCTACTGAATGTCTGTTGGTATTATCAAGCGGCGAAACTACTCCAGTTGTCTACAGTCTACTCCAGGGGATCCAAGCTTGACTGGATTGCACTGGAAAGATGAGCGGTCCCCCACCACACAATAAATGACCTTCTGTGGTGCCCAACAAAATTAAGACCCCCAATCTTAGCCCCTACCTTTTCCCACTCAATGTCACTGTTGGTCACACTACATAAACAAGCCTTCTTAATCTCATCTCTAAGCCGTTCACACGGTCGGAGATTCCGACGGAATGTTTCCTATCAGACCGTTTTGTCAGATATTCCGACTGTGTGTGGTCTGCATCGGACGGTTTCCATCGGAGTATCCGACGGACCAACTTTTCCAACTTGCCGGTAAAATTTTCCGACAAAATGCTCCGATCGGACATACTCCGATCATGTGTAGCCTACTCCGACGGACAAGGTGCCACGCATGCTCACAATCGAATTTGGACACGGAAGCGCTCGCTCAGGTAAAACTACTGCTCGTAATCGATATAGCACATTCCCGAACGTATTTCATGAGTCTTTTTTACTCATTTTAGCACTACAATATTTTAAATCGTCACATCTACACATTATTTTTTATTTTTTTTTGTTTTTTGGGGGCATTTTATGTTTGTTTTTTTCATAAACATCTCCTTTTTTGACAGTTTGCTCATCTTTGCATTTTTTGGGGTGTGTTTTGTGTGTCAACTTACCACAACAACATTAATATCTTTTTTGTATTTTCTTTTTCTTTTTTAATCTACAGGAGGTTGTTTAGTGTTGGTACCCCTTGTTATTCATTTCACTTTGTATTTTTGAAATGTACCTGCCTGCTCACAAATAAACTGGCCTTTTTGAAGTCAAACACATACGCAAGTATTTCTTCAAACAAAAAAAACCTTTATTTAGGTGTCAGTAACAAATAAAGAGGGAGGCAGCGATGGAGAAACTGGGGAGATTAGCGAAGCCTTTGGCCCCCAGGGCACACATCAACTATTTAAACGCAAAACTTTGTGGCCTGAGGAGTACATGTCTAAGGGAAAGAAGTCTGGTCCTGAAGTCCAAGAAACCCAGAACAGCAGCAGATGACATCTATGTTCCCAGGCTGTGGTACTACAAGAGGCTGCATCTTCTGTCAGAACAGACTGAACCCAGGTCATCACACTCTGGTCTTCCTTCCAGGCTGTGGCTGTGGTGCTGGAGGTGTGGCAGAAGGAGGAGGAGGAGGAGGAGGGGCATGGGCCAAATCACACAAGTGTGTTGCCTGTGTGATTTGGCCCAACAGACCCTTGTTGTGGGTGTGTATAATTATCTCCTCACACAAGAGCTGTTGCCCCTCCTCCATTTTCTCCAGTTTGCATGCAGCCAAGGTGGCAAAGGCCTCTTGATAGGTGGGGGTGGCTTGGAGGGCCGCTGAAGCCTCCCCGATCAGCCTCAGAGCCGACTCCTCCACATTCCCCCCCCCCTTTATCACCCTTTTGCATGGAAGGCAGAGGGGAGGGACCTGGCATTCTGTCAGGCTCCTCTGCCCGCCCACCGCCTGGCTGCCGCTTACCCCTGCCTCCTCCTGGCTGCCACTTTCCACAGCCACCTCCTGGCTGCTGCATTCCACACCCTCCTCCTGGCTGATGTCTTCCTGTGTACGAAAAAGGGACATAGTTTTAGTTTTTGGTTCATCAAACACACACACAATTTTCACATCAAGACTGTTGCAAACTGTTAACCAATAGAAAAGACTATCATTCTGAGCCCAGCATTTTTCATTCTTGTCCCAAAGGTTTTGGCCACTACTGTCTATTGATATGTGAAACACTTTCTAAAATCAGCAATAAGTGAGCAAAAATCAAGTTAACATCATTCATTTTTACTCCCAAAATATGTACAACAATACTATACCCGGCTCAAGCTGGGCTTCCCTAGTTCTTCCTGAGTGGAAGGCCCAGGTTGGGAGTCGGAAGACTCAGAGGGTGTGGAATGTAGCATAGGACGCGTGGAAGGAAAGGTAGAGAGTGATTCTCTGACCTCAGCCTGGTCTGACAGAAAATGCATCCTGTTATAATACCACAGCCTGGGGACATAAACGTCATCTGCTGAAGCTCCAGATTGCATGGACTTCAGCACCTTCTTCCTCTCCTTCAGATATGTACTCCTTGGGCCACCGATTTTCACTTTTAAATAGTGGATGTCTGCCCTGGGGACCACCGACTTCACAAACTCAACCAGTTTCTCCATCGCTGCCTGTCTCTTTAGTTTGTTACTGTAATGAGGGTGCGTCACTTGCCACAGGCAGGGCAGCTCCCTGTATTTATCGATGAACAGAGGGAGGAAACTGTGATCATTGAAACCATCCATAATCTCTGCAAGACACAACACAAGACAAATCCTAATGTCAGGCTAAACTCCACTAAAATGCAGGCCTCAATCTAGAAGCATTATAGGCTAGTGATGTACCAAGTTCAAAATTTTACCTTCGTTTGCACGATCGTCACGTCAGCTTCTCCCTCTGTTCACAGATCGTACATACGACACACGCGTGTTGCGTTTTATATACAGTGCGCATGCGTGAAACTCCGCCCGCCCCTGACGTTCTTTCTAGGCTATTCCCCGCCCCTTCGCTTTCTGCGCAGTGGGGAGGGCACATGGCGGAGAGAACGCAGGTGCGCAATCAGAGTTCCACTAACGAGGAGGAGGGTGAGGAAAGCCCGGAGCCTGAAACGTCCTGATCCAGGAAGAGAAGATTTAAGGCCTCAAATATGTCTTTTGTAGAGATGTTGGAGATGGTGGACCTATTGAAGAGGAC
The DNA here is from genome assembly GCF_037356315.1 of Lithobates pipiens. Taxonomy (NCBI): domain Eukaryota; kingdom Metazoa; phylum Chordata; class Amphibia; order Anura; family Ranidae; genus Lithobates; species Lithobates pipiens. Next base: position 156,609,933 of record NW_027507784.1, read on the forward strand.
CGACTATGATGGGAAGTATGGACCTTACCCAAACCCAAATATCAGAAAGGCCAAGATCATGACTAAAGTTGTGAAGAGTCTTCTGCAGAATTTTGGGGTACGCCGATCCAAGGATCAACTGAGAAAACGCTGTTTAGACCTGAAACTGAGGGAGCACGATCAGTAGAGAAGGATCAAGCATATTCTTCAAAAAAGTAAGTATTTGTCGTGTGTTCATATGATTATGCTTGCTTGCATACATGCTCCATGTGCTTTGATTTCATGTTGTGCAATTTAAAATGGCCACTTTCAAGTTCATGGTTTCATTCGTTCGTAAGAAACATTGTTCTGCAGGTAAGTATTCCAGCTTTAGAAAGTGTCCACAATAATGTTCTCACCTTTAAACTCGGCCAAAAAACACAATTGTACAACACTTCCATGCAATGTTTCATATTCCTATTTCTGCCCTCTGTGTGCTAAGTATTGCTTTTTTACATTCTCATGGGGGAGAGAAGACTCTGGAAGTCTGAGGACACCAGGGACCCCACCCCTCACAAAGAAGGCAAAATTCCAACACCAGAAGCAGAGGAGCATGAGGAGGAGGAAGGAGAGATCGTTGAAGTTGGACAAATTGCCACCACAACAGGTGAGTGTCGGAGACCACAGCTTCCGGTAAGCTAATCAATGTATGCCGGCATATTTATAATACATGGTGTGTTTTTTTGCTTTTTTTTGTAGGTGATGTGGAAGAAGAATCACATTTTACCAGTGAAAGTGCCCTGATCCTGTTGGGGAGATAATGTGGTGCAATCAGGATTTCGAAAATGTACAGCAAAGCATCAATGATGTTAAAAATAAAATGAAGAACATCATTGATGTTTTGGGGAGAGTGTGAAACACCCCAAACTAGCTAGGGTTTTATTTTTTTGTTTTTAAACAACAACTTTTGTCTTTTACAAAAAGCCAAATTTGGAAGATGCACAGAGTGTGTCAACATGTGCTATCTCTCATCATGGGGGATCAATGTACGTGTTTTGTGGAAAGTGGCTGAGTTGAAGGGATTGCAGCCCCAAAACATGTACATTGATCCCCCATGATGGGAGATAGCACATGTTGACACACTGTGTGCATCTTCCAATTTTGGATTTTCCAGGGGTGACACCCCATGTGATGAAGGCAATATTAGCCCAGTTTGTACATACTCATGTCTGATATTGTCTTCACTTTTCAAAGTTGAACTTTGTAAGTTCCTGTGTTCTGTATGTTACGCTTTGATACATGCCTGTTTACACAAAAACACCAAGTTACCCAAAAATGACCTTAAATAATGTTTTTGATACACCCAATATGTTGATTTGTTGTAAAACCCTTTTCTAAACGCATATGTGAATGTGCTTTGATTAAAAAGTGAAATTATCAACAATGTGTGGCTTCCTTTTTTAATGCGCAAAAGCAGTATTTGGAGTAAAATTGTTGTTTTCGGTGACAATGAGTGTTATTTACTAAAGGCAACTCCACTTTGCACTCCACATGCAGTTTCAGGTGCACTTTTGCAGTGCACTTGTAGTGCATAGTGGATGTGCCTTTAGTAAATAACACCCACAGTGATGTGTTCATTTTCACAATCACGCCATTTCCCTGAGCCCACATATTTCTGACATGGTGCTGAAAATTAGCAAGATTTTGGTCAGTAATGCACTACATACATTAGTTAACAAAAACAAGCTTATTATGTTTTGGGTCTGCTACACACACACCGTATCTGAAGAAGAGACTATCCCCTCATCTCGCTCAGAACTTGGGTTTGCACTGTTGTAGAAAAAGGAACAAAAATTTACCTAGGAGACACCTAAAACCAAGCCAAGCAGTGAATGAAAACAAAGATTATTGGAGTTTCAAAGAAAAATTTATTACAAAAATGCCACTCAGACATTGTCTGGCATATCAATGGCCCCCCTACCCACAAAGTACTCCATGTATTGGGTTCGGACCTCATGGGCGCTTTGGGCGGGGGGCAAGCCAGGATGAGCAGCTTCAAGGCCAGTGAGGTTCTCATTTTCAAGCAAGTCTGCATCTTGTCCAACTGAGACCGCATAGTTTGCTGAATGTCTTTTTAAGAAATTGTGCAGAACACAGCAGGCAAGCACTATGTGATTTATTTTATATTCCGCCATGTGGATAGGCGTTTAACCACTTGCTTACTGGGCACTTAAACCCCCCTCAGTCCCAGACCAATTTTCAGCTTTCAGCGCTGATGCACTTTGAATGACAATTGCGCGGGCATACAACACTGTACCCAAATGAAATTTTTATCATTTTTTTCCCACAAATAGAGCTTTCTTTTGGTGGTATTTAGTTACAGCTCGGAGTTTTATTTTTTGCTAAACAAACAAAAAAAGATGCAAAAAAAAAAATCATGTTTTAATAGTTTGTTATAAAATTTTGCAAACGGGTAATTTTTCTCCTTCATTGAAGTGCGCTGATTAGGCGGCACTGATGGCTGCATTGGTGGGCACTGATGGGCTGCATTGGTGGGCACTGATAGGCTGCATTGGTGGGCACTGATAGGCTGCACTGGTGGGCACTGATAGGCATAGTTAAGGCGGCACTAATAGGCACAGATAAGGCGGCACCAATGGGCACAGATAAGGCGGCACTGATGGGCAAAGATGGGCACAGATAAGATGGCATGGATGGGTGGCACGGATAAGTGGCACGGATGGGTGGCACGGATGGGCACTGATAGGTACCACTGATAGATGGGACTGATGGGCACTGATAGGTGGCACTGATAGGTGGCTCTGATAGGTGGCACTGCTGGGCACTGATGGGCGGCACTGCTGGGCACTGATGGGCGGCACTGCTGGGCACTGATGGGCGGCACTGGGGTGCAGCACCTTTGAGTTACATTGTGGGCACATTGTGGGCACTGTGGGTGGCACTGTTGGTGGCACTGCTGGATGGCACTGTGGGTGGCACTGTGGGTGGCACTGTGGGCACTATGGGCACTGCTGGGTGGCACTGCTGGGGGGCACTTACTTTTATTCAGGATGGCACTGCGGTGGGCAGGTGGGCACTGGCAGGGGGCAGGTGGTCAGCTGTATTGCTGGCCGTGATCGGGACTGATGTCCCGATCACGGCCGCCGGTGATCGGCTTTTTTTTTCTCTCCTCGCGCTGTCAGCGCGAGGAGGAATAATAGCCGATTACCGGCTCCATTCTATCACATGATCAGCTGTCATTGGCTGACAGCTGATCACGTGATAAGGGGTCGGGATAGACCCCTTACACGGATCGGTGATCAGGCGAGTCTCACGGACTCGCCGATCACAGAGCGCGCCACGCGCGCCCCTCAGGGCGCGCGCAGGCCGCTCGTACCCGGGACGACGTCAATAGACGTAGTCCCGGAAAAGTAGATCCGCGCTAATGCCGTCATTTGGCAATAGCGCGGATCCCAAGTGGTTAAAAAAGGCGGAACCGGCTGGCCAGTATTCCAAAAGTGTTCTCCACCACTCTTCTGGCTCTGGCCAGCCGGAAATTAAAAATCCTCTGGTCCGGGGCGAGGGTCCTCAATCGGGAAAGGCCGCATCAGATGGTTTGCCAGGGCAAACGCCTCATCCACGACGAAGACGAACGGGAGTCCTTCCTGATTCTCCTCTGGGGATGGCAAGCCCAGACTGCCACTCTGGAGATGCCAGTAGAACTCCATCCGTGCGAACACCCCACCTTCCGACATCCAGCCATTTTGCCCCATGTCCACATACAAGAAGTCATAGGTCGCAGACACCACCGCCAACATCACGATACTATTAAACCCCTTGTAGTTAAAATAGTACGACCCCGAGTTGGGGGGGTGGGACAATGCGGACATGTTTCCCATCAATTGCACCTCCACAATTGGGAAAGTCCCAACGACTGGCAAAGTGGGAGGCCACAGTCTGCCATTCCTGTGGTGTTGAAGGAAACTGTGGAGTGAAACAAGACCAAAATTAGTAATTTTGCAAATCAACATTGCAAGCAGATTAGACAACATTTTCGGCCAAGATCTGTATAACATTTTGGGAACTGAGTATTTAAAGCCTAAAGTATGAGGTCCCCTTATGAGAGTCATCACCCCCCCCATCCCTCCCATCTGATGGGCCCTTGCTAAAAATGGGGGGGATGTTTTGGACAGGTAACCCTCTCCACTTGATTGAGAGCTGAATGCCTAAATAATGTGTGATACTTTGGGAAGCCCCTCCTTACTTACACTATTGGCAGCCCACCGGACAGGTAAGAAGTGTCATAATACCAAAAATAAAACAAAATGGAAGCACATTTTGACATTCTGCTATTACATATCAAGATAATAATAGGGGAAAAAAAATGATAGCATTTGAAAGTATTGAGGCAGGCCCTTGCACTACATGCTTTGGTGAACTCGTCCATAAATGTGACCATCAAAAAGGTAGGTAGAGTGTGTATTGGGTTTGGTAAAGTCAGCAGATAGAGGATTGCTATCAGCTGACCTAGCAGTTGGGGGAGGGGGGTTCCTAATGAGTTTGGCACAACCAAAAAAAAAAAAAAAGTCACTCTGCATGAATTGAAACACACACATAACATTTGTAGACATTTTAGGGGGTGTTTAGGGAAAAGCAATACTATGGAGCTGACAAAAGACATTGGTAAGTGACTAGACTATAGTTTTATGGGCCACGAAGAGCATGGTGGGGAAGTTAGTGAGGCAAATATGCATGAGGACGAAGGGGCAGAGCATATGAATTAGAGCATATTGCAATGATGGTAATTAGGGAATTAGGAAAGAAATGCAATACATTAGCAATCATGAAATACATAGATTGTGATGTTAAAAAATAAGACTTACCTTCATATAGTCCTTCTGCAGGACCTGAATGATGGCAGAACAGGTCTCTGGAATAATGATCCCCAGAGCCTGGGGGAGATGCCTGTGGAGAACTTTAGGTCCTGAAGGCTTCTCCCTGTCGCCAAGTAGCGCAACGTGGCGATGAGCCTCTGCTCCAGAGTGATGGCTTGCCACATGCAGGTATCCTGCCTGGTGATATAAGGGGACAGCAAAGCCAGCAGACGGTGAAAAACGGGGTCCGTCATCTGGAGATAGTTCCTGAAATCATCAGGATTATTCTCCCGGATCTCACGAAGCAAAGGCATGTGCGAGAACTAGACATGTGCAAAAGGAAAAAATTAGTTTAGTTTTGTTTTGTTTTAATTAGTTAATTAATTAATTTAGTTTAGTTATATTCATTAAATTCATTAAATTCATTTTCGGATTTCATTTCGTTTTCTACCGAATTCAAAAAATCGGTCGCATTCGAAAATATTTCAACCAAATTCGAAAATATTTCTACTGAATTCGAAATGATTTCAGCATGATTTGAAATTATTTCAACCGCATTCGAAACTATTTCAACCGCATTCGAAAATATTTTGAGACCCCACTTTAGGGCCATGTATCTCGAGGTCACTTGATGCTAGAAACCCCAAATTTGAAGATGTAGTGCTAGTTCTATTGTGTTTGCATACCAAATTTGGTGTTTCTAGCTATAAGTGATCCCGAGATATGTGGCCCCAAATTCAGGTCGCAAAATGTTATTCTCTGCTGCAGAAAAGTGCTTGGCATATTGGCCATATCTGGGGTCACTTGGTGGCAGTTGACGTGGCAAGTGGACAATCCACAGCTTGGTCACGTGGCACTCATGTTAGGTCACGTAGCACTCCTGGCAGGCAACGTGGCAGGCCACGTGGCACTCGTGGCAGGTCACGTGGCACTCGTGGCAGGTGTCATGGCAAGTGGACAATACACAACCTGTGGCAGGTGATGTGGCAAGTGGACAATACACAACTTGTGGCAGGTGACGTGGCAAGTGGACAATACACAACTTGTGGCAGGTGATGTGGCAAGTGGACAATGACATACAGCATATGTACTTGCCTTGCGATTGACATCTGTGACTTCTTCAATCAGGCATGCTGACAACTTCATTGATGTGATAAATATAAATAAAATAAGATGTGTGTGTGTGTTTTTGCACTGGTACACTGCAAGTATGAAAAGTTGATGTGACAGATATATATAAGTAAATATAAGTAACTAACCATCTTCCAAAATTTCTAATTCAAATAGAAAAGATTAGAACAGAATAGAAAAAATATATAATTTAATAGAATAAAATAGAAAGAATAATACAACCATCTTCTGAAATTCAAATTTGAATAGAATAAATTAGAATTTCGAATAGTATGAATTCAAATTTTTTAATTAATTAATTTTACATTTGGATAGAAAAGATTATAATAAAATAGAAAATAGACTAGAAAAACGATAGAACAGAACAGAATAGAATATATTATTTTTTATTCTGTTCTGTTCTATTGTTTTTCTAGTCTATTCTTTTATATTCTTATATACTAAATTAGAATTTCTTAAGATGGTTTTATATATATATATATATATATATATATATATATATATATATATATACATATATATATATATATATATATATATATATATATATATATATATATATATATATATATATATATATGTAAGAAGGCCAGTATGGTGGCCTGAATTTATGGGAGGAGCCCGGGGGGTATTTAACCAGCCCGTTCGCCTGTGGTAGTTGTCGGTTTCCGGTGCGCAATACCACGTCACTAGGCCGACAGCGCGTGTTGATCACCATTGATTACCATTCGGACAAACGTCTCCCTTCTAGGAAGTCTCGCAGTGCTCGTGTTCCGTCCGGTTTTGTACAATCTTGCTGGCTCGACTGCCACAGGTAGGGGTCTCGATTGACCTTCCTTTCCATTTTTGTTTGAGTATCGTAAAACCCAAAAAATGTCATATCGTTCGTGATGATACCGGGTTGTTATCACTCAAAACGCACATGTCCGCATACGCCCTTCATTTCACGGGCGTCGTTCGGTAGATATTGCTTATAATACTATGTTAGTAGCTGGTTGTCTAAAATCTTGTTTGTCGTGTGCCGCAGTCATTCGTTGCCAGTCGTATCTTACGGCACAACGACTCGTGCCTCTGCCACAAGCTGGCTCACGTAGGCCATTTCTTCATTTCACCTGTCACTTACTACGCTCCGATTCGAATCCAGTTGCATAAACTAAATGCGCTGATTCGTCCCGGTGTGCCCCTAGGTACACGGCCTCATTTCGGTACATGCTCCAGAGCCTGCTCGCTCCAACCGTCCGGGTCTCTGTCATGGGGGGGGGTCATTTCACGTCACCTACTACGTTCGAATCGATACCAGTCGTCTTTTCAAATAAAAACGCACAGGTTCGACCAACGTATCCCAAGGATCTTGGCCTCATTTCAGTACATGCTCCAGAGCCCGTTCGTTACCATTCCAACCCGGGCCCTGTCATGGGAGTCATTTCACGTCACCTATCACGTTCGAATCAATACCAGTCGCTTTGTTAAAACGCACAGGTTTCGATCGACGTGTCCCAGTTTGCGTTGGCCTCATTTCGGTACATGCGCTAGAGCCCGTTCGTTGACGGTCGCGAGTCGCGTCCTCTCCGAGTCGTAGCTCTACCATGGGAAACATTTCATCCTCATCTAGTACGTCCGGTTCGAGTCCGATCGCATTCACTTGCATCGACTCGTCCGGACGGTCCCAGGTTTGTGGGTTTTTCGGCCTCATTTCAGTGCATGCTCCAGAAATCCGGGTCGGTTCCAGCCTCAGTCCGTGGCCGGCCGTCCCAGGCCTCTGTCATGACAATAGTCCTTTAGTTCATTTCACTGTCACATTCCGCGCTCCGGTTCAAATCCAGTCGCACGATCGCATGCACCGATTCGTTCCGGTTCACCCCAGGTTATTTCCCACATTTCAGTACATGCTCCAGAGTCCGTGCTGTTGTCAGTCGTACTAGCGACACGACCAGTGGTGCCTCTGTCACGGCAACCATACTTCATCTCACGATCATTTATAGCGCCCCGACCCGAATCCAGTAGCATCTATGATGCATCGATACGGTTCGGCGTGCCCCAGAGGGAACAGCCACATTTCATTCGTTTTTTCCACAGGTTGCCTGGCGTTCGGCCAAAAAAAAAAAAAAAAAGAGAAGGAAACCCCAAAAGGAAAACAGAATGTATGAGGGAAATAACGGCGCGATGACTTAGAAATTGTGGCGAAGAAATATCTACTCACCGGTGCACTTCAGTTGCGTTAGCCAGCCGCTTACGTCGCTTGTCAGTTTCCTTGTTAGGCTCCTTCAACAATTATCATCTGTTGTTTCTCTCTCCAGGTCAGTCTAACTTTAGCAGGTCCACCCTGCACCAGCTTGGACGTTGTCTCCCAGGTAAAAAAAAACAAAAAAACAAGAGGGCTAGGAGTGGAAAAGGCGACAGCGAGACGGACCGATACACATATGTATGAACGCTAAGGCACACGTCAATATATATGTGTATACGCGTTCGCTTCCGCCTTAGTACCCAGCAACAGGTGGGTTCACTTGGAAAATAGAGAAACAGTCTTGACTTTGTCATCCTTTATAGGTTCCGGTCGTCCATCTATCTTCCCCAAAGAGATAGGACATCACTCCTAGGACACGATCCATCAGGAGCCATGTCCCAGCTCGGCAGCGAAGACCTTACTGCCCCCCTGTCACCTCGCCCGCCTTCAGTGAGCGATAGCATACAGTCTTTCAGGGGCTGGACTATCCCTAGGCTGACAGCAGAGCTCAGACGCAGGGGCATCCCCTTCCCAGCCACAGCTAGGAAAGCAGAGCTGTTTAGGCTCCTCTCTACCCCCCCAGCTACCGCCGGGCCTAGTACCCCGCCTCAGGCTACTCTGCAGTCCATCTCAACGGCCATAGGCCAACTACATGCCATGGTGTCGTCTCTATCCAGCTCGGTCACGGATGTTCAAACCAGAGTGACCCTCATAGAAACACTCCCAGCCACAGCCACCCCGGTTCCGGACTCAGTCCCGTCTCCACTACCAACAGGTACCGAAGGCACATGTCCCGTGGTCTGTCCAGCACATCTGGTGCCGGCCAGCATTAGGAAGGACATCTTGGACGGAAAGGATGTTAACCTTGCCTCCTTGCTCATTTCAGTACATGACCTGGCAGAGAATAAGGCTTACACCTGGGGGGATGTATCCGTAGTCCTCAAAGCTAAGGACCCCAGGCTGAACCGTAAACTATCCATCCCCGAGTTTACCCTAGCCTTTGGAACGCTGAGAGATGTCGTTTGCTCAGCCTCTCCTGCCAGGAGGGTAGAACTAGATTTGTATCTCCACACGGTGGTGGACCTGGGATACAAATATGGTGGCTTTGCTTTCTACGATTACCATCGTTCCTTCTCAGCAAAAGCAGCCGCCAAACTGGCACAGTTCCAGTCACCCACAGACTGGAGCCTTATGGATACGGAACTATTCTGCCGGCATTTTGCCGGCCTTCGTTCACCCCTGTGTGCCATCTGCCAGTCCTCCACCCATACCGCTCCCTGGTGCGCCAACATACCGGCTAGTCGCCCAGTAGAGTTCCCCTCCACCTCTGCCGCAGCCCTAGGCCCATCAGGCTCGGCACCTAAGAACCAGGTGGACAAGTTTGGATGCACGGTCCGAACCGTTGGGGGTGCGGCCATCTGCAATAACTTTAACTATGGTTCTTGCAATTACAGCCAGTGCCGTCTACTGCACATCTGCGTTATATGCCACAGGGCACACCCCAGAAATTTGTGCGAGGTCAAAGCGCACAAAGGCTCTTGACTAAGCCGTATAGATGTGCTTTGCCTGGGCTTCTATCTCAACACGCACCCCACTCCTTCACTAGCCACCTTCCTCACTTCCTACCCCACCAAACCCACGAGTGCAGAAACCTCCGCTCAGCAGCCTCTGACGAACAGGCCATCGACCTGCTGCTGCAGAACGAGGTGGATCGAGGCTTCGTCATAGGCCCCTTCATTCAGCCCCCCTTCAATATGTGGAGAGTTAGCCCTATTGGGCTTGTCAAGGGCAAGTTTTCCAATAAAAACCGTTTAGTGTATGATCTGTCTGCGCCTCGTTCTTCTCACATTCCCAGCTTAAACTCCTTGATCCCTTCTGAGGAGTTCTCCTTAAAGTACTCCTCCATGGACATGGCAATTCAGGCCATCCTAAAAGTAGGCACAGGTGCGTGGCTGGCCAAAGCGGACATATCCGACGCCTTTAAACTGTTGCCTATCCACCCGTCCCTCTGGTGCTGGCACGGGATTAAGTGGAAGGATCAATATTACTTCGCTACGAAGTTGACGTTCGGCTCCAAAAGCAGCCCGTGGCTGTTCGACATGTTCGCTCAGTCCCTCGAGTGGATTCTCTTACACAAGGTCGGCTGTCAGCAAATTATCCACTACCTAGACGACTTCTTGTTGATAGAACGGCCAGGCACACCTCCGAGGGATCTCGACAAGTTAAGGACCGTCTTTGGGAACCTCAATGTTCCCATCGCTGAACATAAGGTGGAAGGACCCGCACATGCAATCACCTTCCTTGGAGTCAATTTAGACACCAGCTCCATGAAAGCCAGCCTGCCCCTTGACAAACTAACCCGCATCAAGGCGGCACTCCACGAATTCACTCGGACCAGGGGATGTACAAGGAGACAGCTGCAGTCGCTGTTGGGCATGCTCAACTATGCCATGGGCATTATTCCACAAGGCCGTTCCTTTGTATCACGTCTGTTGGTCTACCTGTCTCAGGCTCAAGACCCGGATCAAATCCTCTGCCTAGACACCGCAGCTTTAGCAGACCTGGCAATGTGGGACGAGTTCCTGTCCAACTGGAATGGCATCTCTCTCTTCATCCCGTGCATCTCACCTCTCTCACCACAGGTAGTCACAGATGCCGCAGCCTCTACAGGGTTTGCAGCAATTTTTGGCCACCATTGGTTCGCCGGACCCTGGCCTTCTCAAATTCTTAGGATCCCGGGGTTTAGTCAATCCTCTTCACTCTTCGAGCTCTACCCCATGGTTGCAGCCACCCAGCTCTGGGGCCCTACCTGGTCCGGACAAACGGTAGGCTTCACCACCGACAATCAGGCCACAGCCGAAATTGTCAATAAAGGCAGGTCTAAATCTCCCTCCGTGATGTCCTTCCTACGCAGGCTGGTGCAGCTGTCGCTACAGCACCAATTTAACGTTGTCTGCATGTTTATCCCAGGGAAATATAACCTCGCAGCTGACGCCCTGTCCCGTTTTAATTTCCGGTCCTTCTTTCTACAGGTTCCCAGTGCAGATACCGCATCAGCTCCTATCCCGCATTGGTCGCAGTTGACCCTGGACTAGAGCCGCATCTACTAGGAGCCACGCAGCTCATCAACCGTTCCTTATCGGACAATACTCTGAAAGCCTACCAGGTAGCCTGGAAGGCCTTCAACACATTTCTGGTTGCCTCCACAGTAGGCACCCCCACAGATGCTAGACACATACTAGCCTTCATCTCGTACTGCCACAACCAACTGGCCTTGTCTTTTAACACCATCCGCTTATATTTAGCTGGCGTTCAGCACTTCCTCTCAATCCAGGATCCTACCGATCCCTCTGTTTTTTCGTCCCACGCTGTCCGAGCCATACTACGCGGCATCCAAAAACAACAGCCGCCAGTGAAAGTCAAACGGCTCCCCATCACCAGTTCCATTTTCAGGGACATGTCCACCATACTCACCAGCTACCCCTTCGGTGCTCTCCCCAGTCTGGTCATACAGGCAGCCATTTACCTAGCCTTCTATGGCTTCCTTCGGCCCGGTGAGTTCACTCACAACAGCCCACACAGCCCAGTCCTCCGCAGACGTCATCTGCTCCGTCACCAGGACCATTTCATCCTCCACCTCCCGATAACCAAGACCCAGCAGACAGGCACCGGCGTAGACATCCACCTCTACAAAACTAACAATGCCTGGTGCCCGGTCGCGGTGCTTACACAGCTTCTCTCTCGGCTACCCGAGCTCCCGGACTCTAGCCCTCTTTTGCCCTTCCCGGTCAAACCACTAACTAACCACCAATTCATTAAGCATGTCAGGATTCTCCTCCGCAACTTGCTCCTCAATCCCAGTGAGTATTCCGGCCACTCCTTCCGCATCGGAGCAGCTTCATCCGCATCCCGGCATGGGGTCCCGGACCACGTCATCAAAAGGTTGGGCAGGTGGAAGTCGGCCTGCTTCACTCGGTACATCCCTAACCCACAGGTAGAGATGTCACGAGCATTCACTCAACTGGCTCAATAAAGATTAACCAGGAAACAATAAAACTCTTATCCCTACCTGACTGTTTTGCCCCCTTATTTTGGTATACCGTCCATTAGACCAAGGCACACTTTCAGGTCCATTTCATATAAGGTGTCTCATGATAAGCTTGTTTTGTTCAGATACATATCGGCCATAGGGCTCCAGCCATAAGTAAGAAGGCCAGTATGGTGGCCTGAATTTATGGGAGGAGCCCGGGGGGTATTTAACCAGCCCGTTCGCCTGTGGTAGTTGTCGGTTTCCGGTGCGCAATACCCTCCCTCCCATCCCCTTTTTAGGGCATTTATCTAAAACATTTCTCTTCAATCACATTTATTCTAATTACTGGGTATGCCCCCTTATTTTGGTATACCGTCCATTAGACCAAGGCACACTTTCAGGTCCATTTCATATAAGGTGTCTCATGATGAGCTTGTTTTGTTCAGATACATATCGGCCATAGGGCTCCAGCCATAAATATATATATATATATATATATATATATATATATATATATATATATATATATATATAATTTATGACATTTGAATTTCGTATAGAATGAATTTGAATTTGAATAGCAAAGATTAGAATATAAATAGAGAATAGACTAGAACAATAGAACAAAATAGAATATAGATACTATCTATTTCATTTTTAATTTTTTTGCAGATTACCATTTGTTTTAATAAGATCTCCTGCAGACTATTAGCATCTATTTCATTTTTTGCAGATATCCTGCAGACTATTAGTATCTATTTCGTTTTTTCACCAGATCTCCTGCAGACTATTAGCATCTATTTCATTTTTTTTCAGATCTCCTGCAGACTATTAGTATTTATTTTGTTTTCTCACCAGATCTCCTGCAGACTGTTAGTATCTATTTCTTTTTTAGCAGATCTCTTGTAGACTATTAACAGCCATTTCACTTCTTTGGCTGCTCTAATGCAAAAAAATAAAAATAAAAATGAAATAGATGCTAATAGTCTGCAGGAGATCTGCAAAAAAATGAAGTGAAAATGAAATAGATATTATCTATATTCTATTCTGTTCTATTGTTTTTCTAGTCTATTCTCTATTTCCATTCTAATCTTTTCTATTCAAATTCGAATTTCATTCTATACGAAATTCGAATGTCGGAAAAAAAAAAATATATATATATATATTATAAAACCGGCATCTTCCGAAATTCACATTTAGTATATAACGATTTCGACTTTAATAGAAAAGATTTTAATAGAATATAAAAGAATAGACTAGAAAAACAATAGAACAGAACAGAATAAAATATAATATGTTCTATTCTGTTCTGTTCTATCGTTTTTCTAGTCTATTTTCTATTTTATTATAATCTTTTCTATCCAAATTTAAAATTAATTAATTAAAAAATTTGAATTCATACTATTCGAAATTCAAATTTGTTCTATTCAAATTTGAATTTCAGAAGATGGTTGTATATTCTTTCCATTTTATTCTATTAAATTATATTTTTTTCTAATCTTTTCTATTTAAATTAGAAATTTTGGAAGATGGTTAGTTACTTATATACATCTGTCACATCAACTTCTCATACTTGCAGTGTACCAGTGCAAAAAAACACACACATCGAGGTGGGAGAAGGCGGAGCCTAACCAAGAGGTAATGCTGGCTTAGAGCTCCACTCTCAGCAGGACAACGGAGCCATATAACGGCGGAGGTAACTTGACCCTCCGCATATATATCATACCAAACGGTAGAAATGCAAAATTGCATTTCTACCGCACTAAGGAACTACTGCTAAATACAGCTAGAAATAAAGATCCCCTAATTTTCCAGGGTCATAAATATCAATTATTCACAGACCTCTCACAGATTACAGTCAACAAAAGAAGAACCCTGAAACCACTACTGCAAATATTACAGCGAAATGACATAATCTACCAATGGGGCTTTCCTTTCTCAGTGCGTTTTACTTTCCAAAGTCGCAAATATATGTGCCGAACAGCTAAGGACCTGCAAACTACTTTACAGAAACTAGGGATGATAAACACATCAAGAGATGCTGCGGACACTCGCCAAAAATCATCCTCATATGCTGATACTCCCTCCTCTGCTTCCAGAAGAGAAGAAGACTACAATCCACAGAAAAGAAGTTGCATACAATCTCCACCTCCAGATCTGGCTGACACTATGGACTGATAAACACTTGTACTGAGGCTACTATCTTGCCTTTTCAACAGAATGGCTACTACCGAGTTTTTTCTCTGACTTCCAATCAATATTTTTATCATAATCTTATTTAAGAAATGTTCCTAATAATTTAGGCACCTTATTATAACTTTTTTTTCTCTATCTTCTCTTCTTTGTTTCTGAGGTTGCCTTAATCTTAAATTTTTATTTTTTGCTTGAAAAATGAAATTATATGATTGGCTCTTGGTGTCCTGCAGGGAAGTTCCTTGCACCCTCTCTTGCTACCCTCAGCAGCTCGGTGCACACCGGGCAGTTGACAGTGGCTCATGTACCCTTGGAGGGAGAGATTTTCTCCTCCCAACTGACACATTAAGAACATAGATATGTTAAGATATATTTCAATATTGTATATTAATTGTATTTTCTTTTTCAGTCATTATCTCCTTTCCCTCCACCCCTATACTCTGGAGACAAATAATTTCTTATATGACACACGTTCTAACATAAACACCAACACATATTTACTTTTCCCAACTCCATGGCCCCATTAAACATCATATCATTAAATACTCAGGGACTAAACGTTCCACACAAACGCACTAAAGCCTTCCGCACATTTTCATCCAAGAAAGCACATATAGTTTACCTCCAAGAGACTCATTTTGCGTCACAATCCACTCCCAAATTTTTCAGTAAAGACTACCCCCAAGTATACACAGCTTCGGTCTCCTCTAAAAAACGAGGCGTGCTTATAGCTTTCCATCGCAATACACCATTTTCACTAATGAAGGAAATCAAGGATCCAGAAGGTCGTTACTTGATTCTTAAAGGACACCTACTTGATACCGCTATCACCATTACATCATACTACGCTCCTAACAAAAATCCTATTTCTTTTCTTTCTCATTTATTTCAAACTATAGAACACCACAAAATAGGTACTACAATTCTATGTGGAGATTCTAATCAGACCATATTCCCATTTTTGGATAAATCACCAATCCCACAGTCACATACAGGAGACAAACAACTCTTATCAAAACTAATTACAAAACATAACTTAGTAGATACTTGGAGAGAATTGAATCCAACCAAGAGACAATACACACATTACTCGTTCCCTCATCGCTCATTCTCTAGGATAGACCATATATTTATGTCCATAGGGCTAATTCCAGAAATAATATCTACAAAAATTATTCCCATCCCATGGTCCGATCATAGTGCAGGCTACATTACTGTTGCCTCTATAATTCCAAAAAAAAAAGATCCAACATGGATATTAAGAGATTTCCTACTCAAAAATCCAGCTCATAAAAATAATATTGAAATTGCGCTCAAAGATTATATAAAATATAACTCCACACCTGACGTCTCTCCGACTACATTATGGGAAGCACACAAACCTGTTCTCCGTGGCATATGTCTACATCAAGCAAACATATTCAACAGAGAGCGGAAAATCCTTTGTCAGACTTTAGAAACAAATTTCAATAAATGTCACACAGCATTCCAAAATAACCCTTCTTCTTTATCTAAAATAAATCTTGACAAAGCTAAATTGGAATTTGATCTATTCCTTACTGAAGCAGCGGATAAAACCATCAAGAGATCACAACACAATTTCTATATCAATGCGAATAAACCTCACACACTATTAGCCAGGGCATTAAAATCCTGCCAGAATCCAACGAAACCGATACGTCTGAAAATCTCTAGGGGGGTATACACAAATAATCCTTTAAAAATATTACAAAAATTCAAAACACAACTAAAAAATTTATACTCTTCTAATAATGAGTTGGACCCTTCTAGAGCAAATTATTTTTTCTCTCATATATCTCTACCGACACTATCTAAAACACAAATGGAAATGATGGAGGAACCAGTGTCAATTATAGAGGTATCTGAAGTTTTCAAAAATCTGAAACTAAATAAAAGGCCAGGTCCTGATGGTTTTTCTGCGCTGTATTACAAAACTTTTGTAGACACCCTATCTCCAGTCTTGACAAACACTTTTAATTCCCCTTTGGAAGGTCATTCTTTTAGAAGAGAAACCCTAACTGCAATTATCTGTATGCTCCCTAAACCTCACACAGACGATTCAATATGGTCTAATTATCGCCCTATTTCATTATTAAATTTGGACATAAAAATTTTAGCCAAAATTCTAGCTAACAGATTAAATACTATTATAGGCAATCTAATACATCGTGATCAAGTGGGCTTCATTCCATTACGTCAAGCAGGAGATAATATTAGACGTGCAACACTCCTGTCACATGCCGCTAAAAAAAGACGTATTCCCACTTGTTTTCTTTCTTTAGATATTATGAAAGCTTTTGACACAGTATCTTGGTCATATATGAACTATACCCTTTCCAAATGGGGATTCGGCCCTCATTTTTTACAATGGATCTCTAGTTTGTATCAAGATCCCAAAGCTTATATCAGATATGCAGGGTACAAATCGGACGAGTTTAATATACTGAGGGGGACTCGT
Organism: Lithobates pipiens; assembly: GCF_037356315.1. Taxonomy (NCBI): domain Eukaryota; kingdom Metazoa; phylum Chordata; class Amphibia; order Anura; family Ranidae; genus Lithobates; species Lithobates pipiens. The sequence continues at coordinate 156,626,822 of NW_027507784.1, forward strand.
CAAGGATGTCCACTTTCGCCAATATTATTTGCTTTACTCATTGAACCTTTAGCACAAAGAATTAGGATGGAACCCACTATAACAGGTATTGAAATGGGTGGCTTTCATCATAAGCTCTGTTTATTCGCAGACGATATTCTCCTTTTTCTATCTTCTCCACATGTTTCGGCCCCAAATCTTATGGTTGTACTACAAGAATTCTCATTTATTTTCGGGCCTTAAGGTCAATATTCAAAAATCTTCAGCATTAAACATTTCACTTGTCGAAAAAGATAAACAATCTTTACAAAATTCACTACCCTTTAAGTGGGTAGATCATAGCCTCCCATATCTGGGTGTGCAGTTTACTCCTAACCCCTCCGATTTATTTGCAGCTAATTACCCAGCTCTATTAAAAAATATTACAAGGTCGTTATCTAATTGGTCATCAATGCCGATATCATGGTTTGGGAAAATCAATATCATAAAAATGTCTGTTCTTCCAAAATTTTTATATTTATTCAGAACTCTCCCGATTCATATTCCTGCATATTTTCTTAGGCTGATTCAGCAAAAAGTAACGAAATTTACTTGGGGGAAAATAAAACCCAGACTTCACAAAAAAACACTTGTTCTCCCCAAAGCTTTGGGTGGTTTGGGATTCCCAGACTTTAACATATATTATAAGGCAGCTCAATTATCTCAATTAACAAAATATCACTCTTCTACAGAGATTCCTTTATGGGTCCTCATTGAAGCTGTAGACTGTGATCCTCTTCCTATAAACAATATATTATGGTTACAACCTGCGGATCGTAAGTGTATAAATAACCCCATTTCTAAGCACTCTCTATCTATATGGGATAGGTATAGAAATTCACATGGTCTGCAATCTCCACAAAATCCGCTATTATCTTTCCACAAGAATCCGACTTTTTACCCAGCCTGGAAATATCCCAAAACCTTTAAAGCTTGGTCTAAGGCTGGTATCACTCGTCTATATAATTTAACTTCAACTACATCAATAAAATCTTTTACAGATTTATGTGAATTATATAAGCTTCCACAATCAGAAATATTCAGATATCTCCAAATCAAAGATTTTTATACTCCTCTTCTCAATTTAAATGTAAACTTACATAAAATTTCTCAATTTGAAAGATTTTGTCTCAAGGAACCACATGCTAAAGGTCGTATTACATCATTGTATACACAATTGATATCTAATTCTAATACTGTTATACCTAAATATGCGGCCAAGTGCGAAAAAGATTTGGATTGTACGATCGATTCTAGGTCTTGGTCCAACATATGGTCTTTCACAAAATCTTCCTCTATAAATATATTGGCGTCTGAATCATCATATAAAGTTCTCACACGCTGGTATTTGGTTCCTGCGAGAATCGCCAAATTCTCAACAGACAACACTGGCCTCTGCTTTCGTGGCTGTCCAGAAAAAGGTACCTATATACATACCTGGTGGCATTGCTCAATTGTACAATCATTTTGGAAAAAGATCTTTCTGATAATTACAACATTTTTTGATCGTCCAATTTTTCCAGACCCAATTATAGCTCTCCTTAATTTAAAACCAGCCTTTCTGAATCAGAAACAATTCAAATTAGTTCTTACACTCCTGATAGCCGCAAAGCAGACTATAGCCAATGCGTGGAAAACAGATGTGGTGAATATTGCAGAAACCAAACGTAGAATGAATCAATCTTTCATCCATGCTAAAATGTACGCTATAGATAAAAACCAGATGACAAAGTTTGATATCATATGGAAACCCTGGATTAAATATTATACGTCAGATAATATTGACAACCGAGTTTTATTGTTATGGTGATTAAGATTTTTTATAGAATTACAACATTAGATGATATATAAAACCTCCTCCGGAGAATTATTCCCTCCCCTTCCCCTCCTATATACCTTTTAGGCCGCGTAAACACGCGGGGACTGTTCGCTCAACTTTGTCCGCTGAACAGTGTTTCGGCGGACAGTCCGCTCGTGTGTGGGCTTTCAGCGGACAGTTTCAGCGGACAGTCTGACGAACAAAGTTTTTCGGAAATTCCGAAAAACTGTCCGCTGAAACTTGGTTTGAGCGGACAGTCCGCCCGTGTGTAGGCTTGTTCGTCAAACTAAGTCTCGCGCATGCTCAGAAAGAATTTACACGCCGAAGGTTGCATTGCAGTGTATAGGACGTCGTTTTCTAGTCCCGTCGTACGTGCCGTTCACGTCATCGTGCACGGTTTCAGCAGACTGTTCGTTCGTCGTGTGTGGGCAAGTCCGTCCATGCTAATTTTGAGCGGACTGTCCGCTGAAACTGTTTGACGGACAAAGTTGAGCGAACAGTCCCCGCGTGTGTACGCGGCCTCATGTTCTTCCCTTACTATATAATACTTACTATAAACATACTTTAGAAGTTATGGTCAAAACTTTAAAATCATATATTTTCTTTTAGACATATTTATATTTTCTTGGGATTAAAATGTTTAAAACTCAGCTATAAGAATGTTTCAAATTCTAAAATATATAAAGGCCATTTTATTGTCATTCCCACGAGAATATCTTGAAATTCTTCTTTGCTTTGTATCATTCGTACTTCAATATGTCTTTTTATTTCTGGTATCACATAATTTGTCTTATATTCTGTACATGTAATTTATTTTAACATAAAATAAAAAATTTTGAACGAGAAAAAACACACACATCTTATTTCATTTATATTTATCACATCAATGAAGTTGTCAGCATGCCTGATTGAAGAAGTCACGGATGTCAATTGCAAGGCAAGTACATATGCTGTATGTCATTGTCCACTTGCCACATCACCTGCCACAAGTTGTGTATTGTCCACTTGCCATGTCACCTGCCACAAGTTGTGTATTGTCCACTTGCCACGTCACCTGCCACAAGTTGTGTATTGTCCACTTGCCATGACACCTGCCACGAGTGCCACGTGACTGGCCATGAGTGCCACGTGACCTGCCACGAGTGCCACATGACCAAATTGTGGATTGTCCACTTGCCACATCACCTGCCACAAGTTGGTTCCTAGCACCAAGTGACCCTGAGATATGGACAATATGTCAAGTACTTTTCTGCAGAAGAGAATTACATTTTGCGACCCGAATTTGGGGCCACGTATCTCGGGGCCACTTATAGCTAGGTACCCCAAATTTGGTATACAAACACAGTAGAACTAGCACTACAACATCTCCAAATTTGGTGTTTCTAGCTCCAAGTGACCCCAAAGTCGGGTCGGAAAATTTCAAGTACTTTTCTGCAGCAGAGAATGACACATGTCTAGCGAGAACTGGTCACGCTGGCGCAACCAATTCTTGGTCCACAAATGTCTCCCCTCCCTGTTCATGGACCGGGCTTGTGTCAAAGTAAAAACCCCAACAAGAAGCCCCTGCACAGCACAAACTCTACGACGAGTACGTAGACGAAACATGGTTTGAAAACGGTCGGCTGGTCAGAACGGACAACAGAAAGCACTGATAAACAGCAATGCCTGAAAGAACGACCTGAATAGCAGAAGCAAGCAGCCAATAAGCAATGCAAATCAAAGTGTACTATACCAAGATATAGTCCACAATGAGAAACTAATGCTCACTGACTACACGCACTGATTATCAAATACGCAAAGACAAGCAGAAACTGAAGAGCAGTAGCGAACTGAATCACAAATCTGAAAAGCGTGAATCGTCTCTCACCAAACTTCTACTAACACGCGATAGACAGGAGATCAGCAGAAGGAGCCCAAAGGGTGCCGGACGTCGCACTGAACTTCCTTTTTCTAGTGCCGTCGTACGCGGCTTACATCACCGCGTTCTTGGCAACCGGAAATTCCAACAACTTGGTCCGACCGTGTGTATGCAACATCACCTCCGACGGATTTGGTTGTCGGAATCTCAGACCGTATGTACAAGGGCTAAAACCTCTATCTCACCTATTCCATAACCCAAGTTTCCAACCGGGGATGAATATTTAAGCCTTTAGATGGTGGTTAAATAAGGGATTATTCAGAACAGGTCATTTCTACACCTCGGACCCTATCACCCTAGGGATTTGCTTCAGCAAGCTTAAGATGCCAGACACAAAGAGATTTTTCTTCTCCCAGATCAGGCACTTCCTTCACACCCTCTGGACGAATGAATCGCCCCCCCCCCCCAAACCCCACCATATATGAACAGTGGTGCTCTAACCTTGTGGATCAGACGGGTGGTATATCACTCATTTATGCCGCACTAGCTCAGAACAAGAGCTTTCCCGCCTATGCCTGAGCTTGAGAGTCTGACTTGGACCTCCTCCTGGATCTGGAGGAATGGTTTTGCTCCTTCAGATGCTCCATAGAATCAACAACACTCACAAACACACGCAAGCTTGAATCCTCTTTATGTTTCTGGATGACAAAATATCCCTGGCATTGGCTGAAACGCATAGAGGTTGGCCCGCATTATCGCGACACACTTCTAGTCCCGGAACTTGACCAGTACACCGTGGCTGCGGCTTACTACTGACGGTGAGCAAATTTCCTGGGAACTTACCTGCTGTTCACACCAGGTGCCAAGCTTTCAAGTACCCTTACACGTGAGTTTAATTGTGATGTCTTTTTATCTGGAATACATTTTTTAAACGTTGCTGCGCAATGAGGCTTTCTATGTCATGTCTATTTACATGAGGAACATCTGTCCCAAACAACGTACCTAGAGGAATGAAGCTTTCTTTATCATATTCATTTATATAGGAACATCTATCCTAAACCACACCAGCCCACAGAGAATCTATGGGGAATGCCCCACATGCGTTATTGACAAAACTAGAAATAGTTGGTCCATTTGGAGGGGTGAGTTCACATCTATATGGGGGCACTGTCTTATGAGCACTTATCAACCACTTATCAAGCACGGATTTGCATCAACTCTGTAGAGCACAAGCACTTTATTTGGGATTTGGAACTTTTAATGCTATAAGGCCATTGATGTTTGCAACAAACAACCTGTATGGGACTTTTTAGCATTTTATTCAATTTAAAGTCACACCAATTTCAAATGTGATATTCAATCAATATTCGTGGCATTTAGCACAGTATATTTATTTTCTTTATTATTATTTTGCACTTGTAAAGTCTTACTGCAGCTGCCAACTTATATCACTTATTCGTATTACTATTTAGACCTCGTTGGCGCTTTGGATTCCTTTTTATCATATTTACGTAGAGCAACAATTCTTTTTTCAAATCCTCAGAGATGACCAATGGCCAGTATGAGAGCGATAACACCAAATTTAACACACTTGCTCCCCATTCACACCTGAGACCCTGTAACACTAATGACGCATGTGACACTGGGGAGGGAAAATGGCTAATTGGGCCCAATTTGGACATTTTCACTTAGGGGTGTACTCACTTTTATTGCCAGCAGTTTAGACATTAATGGCTGTGTTTTGAGTTATTTTGAGGGGACAGGTGTTATACAAACTGTACACTCACTACTTTACATTGTAGCAAAGTGGCATTTCTTCAGTGCTGTCAAAATGAAAAGATATAATAAAATATTTACAAAAAATGTTAGGGGTGTACTAACTTTTGTGAGCTACTGTATATATACTGTAAAATGTAATAAGCTTTATTACAATAAACTATGGTCTCTAAGACAACACCCGCCCTTCACCATAATCATCACTAACATGCAGCACACGTTTAGTGGTGCACTTTCCTTTGCCCACGGGAAGCTACCCTTGCCATGAAAAGGCTACATATTTACTTCCTAGGCTAAAATTGCAATCACTCCCCTGACTCCAAGGGAAGGGGCATTAAAGCAAACCAGTTTCTTTAGCGTACGGGGTTGCTTTAGAAAGAAATCTATTCCTATGAGAAGATTGTTTTGACATGCAGCATTTTCACAAATTAGTAAAGAAAGGGCAGGTGTACATTGTGGTTTCAGAAGCAGTGCAAGCATGCAGATATTAACCTTTCCCTGCTATGTCATAAGAAAAGGTTATAGCTGAAGTTCAATTTAGTTTTTACATGTAACAGTGTTACTTTTGGCATCAAATTGCGATTTAGTTTTAGTCACAGTCTTTTGACTAAAATGCCATTTTATTTTTTGTTGCATTTTAGTCATCTGCAATTGTTTTCGTTTTAGTCGTATTTAGTAGACTAAAATCTGCAGTCCATTTTTGTTGACTAAAATCATTTTAATTTCTTAAAATCAAATGGTTTTAGTTAAATTGTAATGCATTATTTAAGCATTTTTCTAGAATTTACAAACTCATTATATACTCCTGGAGTAAAAAAAAAATGAATATAATATTATTATTTATGGTATTAAAGCGGTAGTAAACCCGCAATTTTTTAAATTTTTTTTTTAAACCTGCAAAGCAAAAGGCATAATGAGCTAGTATGCACCGCATACTAGCTCATTATGAAATACTTACCTTAGAACGAGGCCCCGACATCTGGCCCGATCCACGCCGAGGGAGCTGACATGCTCCCTCGGCGTTTCTTCCGGGTATCGCGGCTCCGGCGCTGTGAGTGGCCGGAGCCGCAATATCGTCACTCCCTCGCATGTGCGTGGGAGATTTCAGTCCGGTCGGTCGGCCGCTGCCGGATTTTCACGGCGAGAACCCCCTTGTGCGCATGCGCCGCTGCAGTCAGCGGCGCATACCAAGGGGAATATCTCCTAAACCGTACAGGTTTAGGAGATATTTTTTTTACCTACAGGTAAGCCTTATTATAGGCTTTCCTGTAGGTAAAAGTTAAAAAATTGAGCATACAACCACTTTAAGTTTCGAACAAACTCGCAGATACTGGATGGTCTGAGGAGGCCTGTAATGCACTATAATCTGGATGATGGTCTAAGGAGGTCTGTAATGGTGCACAGTGTTATGGACGGTGGTCTGAGGAGGCCTGTAATGCTGCACAGTGCTCTGGACAGTGATTTGAGGAGGCCTGTAATGCTGCACAGTGCTCTAGACGGTGGTCTGAGGAGGCCTGTTATGCACATAGTGCTCTGGACAGTGGTCTGGGGAGGCCTGTAATGCTGAAAATTGCTCTGGACAGTGGTCTGAGAAGGCCTTTAATGCTCACAGTGCTCTGGACATGGACAGTCTGAGGAGGATGCTTGTAATGTATTGCACACAGTACTCTGAACAGTGGTCTGAGGAGGCCTGTAATGCACACAGTGTTCTGGACGGTGGTCTGAGGAGATCTGTAATGCGCACAGTGCTCTGGATGGTGGTTTGAGGAGGCCTGTAGTGCACACAGTGCTCTGGACAGTGGTCTGAGAAGGCCTGTCATGCTGCACAGTGCTCTGGACAGTGGTCTGAGGAGGCCTGTAATGTACACAGTGCTCTGGACAGTGGTCTGAGGAGGCCTGTAATGTACACAGTGCTCTGGACAGTGGTCTGAGGAGGCCTGTAATGCACACAGTGCTCTGCTCTGGACGGTCGTGAGTCAGGACTCTCATCAGGAGGCCTGTAATGCACAGTGCTGCTCCGGATGGTCATCTAAGGAGGCCTGCAATGCTGCACAGTGCTAACTGCAAAGCACACTACAGACTCGCTTACTTGCTAGAAGCGGAAGCACTCACAGGCTTTACACTGGTGGAGCTCCAGGGTAAATGTGCCTCTCTAACGTTTTTAGTGTTTTTTTTTTTTTTTGGCGCAGCACAAATAATATTTAGAGCATAATTGCTGTCCCCCTTCTGCGTTGCAGGTGTTCCCCTTTCTGCATCAGCAGTGGTTTCCTTTTCTTTTTTTTGCTTTCTTTTTTTCGCATTTTATTTTAATTATTATTATATATATTTTTCTTTTTTGCTGCAGCAGCAGTAAAAATATTTAGGGCATAATTGCTGTTCCTCCTCTGCAAACCTCCTCTGCATCAGCAGTGGTTTCCGTTTTTATTTTTTTGAGCTGTGAAAAAGTCTCATACATCTGGTATCTCCATACTCAGGAGGAGTAGCAGAATGTATTTTGGGGTGTAATTGGAAGTATGCATATGCTGTGTGTGAAAAATAACTTGTTATTGTGATAATTTTGTATAAAATAAAAAAAAATCATTTTTAATTTTCTCACGAATTTTGGGAAGAAATTACAACTTAAAAAACTCACCATGCCCTTAAAACTTCAAAAACTCAAAATGCACCTTGTTCATGGGGACAAGGGCCCCTTCCCAAAAATCCTGGCAGGTGGTTGTGGGGGTCTGCAGGCAGGGTGCTTATCGGAATTTGGAAGCCACTTTAAGAAAGGGGGCCCCCCGATCCTGTCCCCCCCATGTAAATGAGTATGGGGTACATTGTACCCATACCTATCCTCCAAAAAAAAAATTGTAGTGTTACAAAAAACACAAGAGCGTTTTTAACAAGTCCTTTATTAAAAATAAAGAATTTCCCCTGCTGTAGCTCCAACCTCAATCACAATTTCTTCATTCTATGCTTCTTCCACCAATGTCTTCTTTCTCTGCTTCCTCCACCGATGTCTTATTCCTCTGTCGGAAAAAAAGCTCCTCTTCCAATGCTGGCTTTCGCCGTTCTGTCAGCTCCAGTTTCTGACAGTTCTGATATAGCAATGTGACGTGGCCATGCGGTGACATCACCCTGAGACCCCACCCCTTCTGACATCACAGACCCGGGCATGATGGGTCTTTAACGTTACAAGGGGGTGGGGTCTCCAGATGACATCACCACATGGCCACACCCAATAGCTATATAAGAACTGTCAGACACCGGAGCTGACAGAACAGAGGAGCCAGTGTTTTATTTTTTTCTAGCGGTTCGTCAGCGGAGAAAGAAGACATTGGTAGAGGAAGCAGAGAAAGAAGACATCGGCAGAGATAGCGAAGAAGACATTGTGATTGACGTTGGAGCTACGATGGGGGAAATCTAATTTTTAATAAAGTACTTGTCAAAACCTGTCTCTTGTTTTTAGTAACACTATACTGCTTTTTGGTGAATGAGTAGGGGAACAGTGTACCCCATACTAAATCACATGGGGGGCATCATCTGGGGGCCCCCTTTCTTATAGGGAGCTTCCAGATTCAGATAAGCCGCCTCCCTGTGGACCCCCACAAACCCCAGCCAGGGTTGTCAGGAAGAGGCCCTTGTCCTCATCACCATGGGGACAAGGGCCTCTTCCCGATAACCCTGGTCGGCAGAACCCCTCCTGCCCCAATGCACCCACCCCCCATGTTGATGGCATGTGGCCTGGTATGGTTCAGAAGGGCGAGGTTCTCGCTTGCCCCCCTTTCCTGACTTGCCAGGATGCATGCTCGGATAAGGGTCTGGTATGAATTTCGGGGGGCCCCACTTTTATTTTGCGTGGCTTTTCCCCTTCAAAATCTTGGGGGGGGGGTAACCGCACTCCAAATAACAAAAAAATATGTGGGATTCCCCCTCACGATCTAGACCCAAAATGGCCTGGTATGGATCTGGGGGAAGAACCCACACCGTTTTTTGTTTTTTTAAATACATTTTGCGTGAGGTTTCATCCATACCAGAGCCAAATGAATTGCTTTGATTGGTCAAAAGACAAGTCGTAATCATCTCGAAGTCTGTATGAAAATTGGATCTCATTCATTGACGTCACATGGAAGTCAGACCTGAAGTCGCAGGCAAAGTCGGGTCGGAAGTCGTGTAACTTCCATGTCGGATCAGTAAACATAGCCTAAGGCAATTCTGTGACTAAGGCCGCGTACACACAGGCGGATTGTCTGCCCAACTAAGTTCGGCAGACAATCCGACAGACAGTCCGTTCAAAATTTGCATGAACGGACTTGACCACACACGATGAGCAGACAGTCCGCTGAAAGCGTGCGTGATGACGTGTACAGCACGTACGACGGGACTAGAAAAACGACGTCCTATACACTGCAATGCAACCTTTGGCCGTGTAAACCCTTTCTGAGCATGCGCCATACTTAGTCCGTCCAACTTGCCTACACACGAGCGGACTGTCCGCTGAAACCAAGTTTGGACGGACAAAACCAAGTTTGAACGGACTGTCTTACGGAAATTCCGTAAGACTTTGTTCGTCAGACTGTCCGCTGAAAAAGTCCGCTGAAGCCCACACACGAGCGGATTGTCCGCTGAAACACTGTTCAGCGGACTAAGTTGGACAGACAATCCGCCCGTGTGTACGCGGCCTTAGAGATGAACATTCACTGTGTGCAGTAATAAAATACAATATTCCTCTGAAAAGCAACTTTGTGTCTGGCCTAGCACCTACCGCGGACCTTATGCATGCTCTCACTTAACTCTTCCCTTCCTGTACCACCTGACCGGACCATGCATCTCCGTAACGCAAGCTTGGATCTGGTTGCCATAGGATACCAATAGGAGACCGATAGGGAGGGAGCCAAAACATCGACCCCCCTCACTAGCAGAGGACCTGTCACCTTACCAGATACCACGTTACTGACTGGTTGCTTGTGGCTTGTTCCTTGGTTACCCATAGCAGCTAAACTCCTTTTCTTGTCTTGACAAATTAACCTTTTTGTAGTTGTGTTACTTCGTACATTGTAGTGCAGGCATGTCCAAAGTCCGGCCCGTGGGCCAATTGTGGCCTGTGGTCCGGTTTTGAAGGTCCGCCTGCTTGATTAAACATGTATGTAGCACTTACCTCCGAAGGAGCTTCTGGTTTTGATTGGGCCTGCACTCTACCTAGAAACCCCACTGACTTGACTCAATCCCCTTGGCACAGCTGTGGTGCAATGTAATACAGTACAATATACAACAATGCAAAGTACCTGCATAATACCCTCAGGATCCTCTGGCTCCACCTGGTAAGGAAAAACAGCACACCACACAACTGGGCGCTTAACCAGAAATTAATATACTTGCAGTAAAAATAAGCAGGTGGTTACAGAGATTGCACTGCCATCCCAACGTAGGATGTCAGTACAAAATAAATCAACAGACAAATACAATATGAAAGATATATATATATATATTTCTATGTATCTAAACCTGGGAGCTCCCGGTACTTTAAAGTTATACGTGAGGCCTCACTTCAAGTACTCTCTCCCGTATCTTCTTTCTTCACTAGCTAGAGATGACTCCTCTGATATTTGTAATACAAAAGGTAGGTAAAAGTTAGCTTAAGGTACTCCAAGTATAACTCCAAGAACTTATACACAACGCTTGGGCACTAAAGTGAAGTAGGCCTCAAGCCTGCTCAATGTCAGTTGCTCTGTTATGCCTCTGTGGAACAACAGGTTCCAGAGAGGCCTGTAAGTGAGTCTAACTGTATGCAGCAATTTAACAAACGGTGGGCTGTAACCCGCTCACCAACTGGAGCGGAGTTATGGGTGATGACTTTGATCCGGCAACTGTAGCTTGCTTCTGTATCAGCTGGGCAGATGTTCTGTGTCACCTCGCTGACTGGATCTGGTCCTCCGATACTCCGATAAGCGTCTCTGGGCCTCGTCAATCTGATCACAAGCTCTCAGGCTCCGTCAAATCACCTTGCAAACAAGCAGGTTTGCAATCCACGGTGACTGTGTGCAGCTGTCTCCCGGAAACCTCCTCACAGATCCGCAGAGGCAGGCAGCGTGGTCCCAAGAGACCTAAAATGGCCGTTGCTGTCCCTTATATCCCCTACTCAGCATGCACTGCGTAAGAGAGTGTTCATGGGTAGGTCACACACGGACTACTGGGTAACGAGGTCAACCTTCAGAATCCAAAACAAACAGTCACTTCCTGTACAAGTCTTTAGGTTGTTCTGAGGTAAATGGTAAAACAGGTTCGTTACCCATATTTGGCAACTAGATGGCTCTAGTGCGAAACCACAGTAATGTCCATATACCTCACATTAAAGCATGTATAATCACATCAATAAACCATGATGTCAGCGCTACATGTATATCTTTTGTGGCCCCCGACGATCTCCCAGCACTGGGGCCACAAAAATATATAGTCCGGCTACCTTGGAGGGAGGAGGCGGGAAGAGTGCAATGCACACAGGAGGAGTATTTCCTGTTTACACGGCAGCCTATGTAATAGGAAGTCCCATCTCTGCCACTGCCATTGGACAACTGTTCTGTCCATCAAAGAAGGCAGGACTTTCTCTTAAAAAGGCCGTTGTGTAAACAGGAGATTCTCCTGTAGGATGTCTTTAGCTCTTGTCCTGCCCCCTCCATGTCCCCTCCAAGGCTGCACTGATGGTAATGGTGAGTGCATTCCTGGCAATGGTGAGCAAATTCCTAGCAATGGTGGCTGCATTCCTGGCAATGGTGAGTGAATTCCTAGCAATGGTAGGTGCATTCCTGGCAATGGTGGCTGCATTCCTGGCAATGGTGAGTGCATTTCTGCAATGGTGGCTGCATTCCTAGCAATGATGGGTGAATTCCAGGCAATGGTGAGTGAATTCCTGGCAATGGTGAGGCTGCATTCCTGGCAATGGTGAGTGAATTCCTAGCAGTGGTGGGTGCATTCCTGGCAATGGTGGTTGCATTCCCGGCAATGGTGGTTGCATTCCTGGCAATGGTGGTTGCATTCCTGGCAATGGTGAGTGAATTCCTGGCAATTGTGAGTGTATTCCTGGCAATGGTGGGTGTATTCCTGGCAATGTTGAGTGCATTCCTGGCAATGGTGAGTGCATTCCAGGCAATGGTGAGTGCATTCCTGGCAATGGTGAGTGCATTCCTGGCAATGGTGAGTGAATTATTGGCAATGGTGAGGCTGCATTCCTGGCAATGATGGGGCTGCATTCCTGGCCATGGTGAGGCTGCATTCCTGGCAATGGTGAGTGCATTCCTGGCAATGGTGGGTGCTGCATTCCTGGCAATGGTAGGTCCTGCATTCCTGGCAATGGTGGGCGCTGAATTCCTATCAATGGTGGACGCTGCATTCCTGGCAATTGTGGATCTGCAGATGGGCACTGACCCTTATTTTACGTCACAGTTCTTTATTTAAAATTTTAAGTTTTTTTTTTTTAAACTTCCCTCTTAAAGTGAAGGTGCATGCTATACGCCAATAAATACGGTATATCCAAATAATACACCTGAGTTCATCTCTTCACCACACACAGCCACAAAGGCAAGAGAATTCTTGTTGGGCAGTGTATTAGTGCTCGAACAAACACACTTAGACCGAATTTTAATGGTTCAAAGAATGTCAGGCAAAATGGTCGGCCTTCGTGCATGTTCACTTCATCAAATCTGACCCTCTTTGAAAAAAGATTGGACACCCCTGCTGTGGTGCATTACAGACCAAGGTTCTTTGGAATATGCTAGAACCAGCATGCACCCCTCTGAATAACTTCAGACATGATGTGCTGTACAGTTCAATATGAACAACGTTCTTTGCCTGACCCTGAATAAAATAATGTAGTGGCCGAGGCATGCTATAATGGCATTGTTCATGGCTTGATTGTCCTCTGCTATTCTCGGTTTCTGCAGCACTCAAGTCCACTGATACTGCATTGCATACCTCCCAACATTTTGAGATGAGAATGAGGGACGCCTACTATCAAACGTATGTAGGCATAGGACACGCACCCTGCCACACCCCCTTAAAGGAGAATGACTCAAAAACAAAAGGTTAATTAAATTCATAAGGGCTTTTTTACCACTACTATTCCTTTATATTGGCATTTACAATTTACAAATGCAGCAATTTAGAATTTAGATGAAAGGTTTAGCACTGGGAAACACTTTTTGAAAGATAAAAAATGCATTTTATATACAACTATATAGATCGTACCAAAATGAGGGACAGAAGCTCCAAGACAGGGACAGTCCTTCCAAATCAGGGACAGTTAGGAGCTATGCACATTGTCGCTCCCACTCCGGCAGCTCCGGACCTTAGCTGATCCCCCTTTTTATAGCACAGGTGGGTCGGCCAGGACCAAAAGTCCAGGAACTGAGTTAAGACTCTTAACCCCTTCCCCAGATTGGCTTGCTGCTGTATACACTTTCCAACTTGTCTACAAGTTGATATAACTTTGACACATAAAGCAGTCCTTTACAGACTTTATAAAGTTATGAATTTATTTACCATCACTGAAAAACCTTACACGCTTTTCATCCAGAAACAGCTTGATAAACTCTGTGGCTAGTTGCGGCTAGTCAATTAACCTACAAATACAGGAAGAACTCGTAAACTTTACAGAGTTTCTGATGGGCCCTGAACACAGAACCACAGTTCAGCAAGCTTACTGATATGAGCACTCAAGTGTTTTGCCTTTTTATGGGCATGGAGCTCTTCAGTGCCTTCTTCTAATATTAACAACAAAATCCAACATAGCAGCATTTTCCAGATAAAGTTGATACTTTCCTTTCAGTAGTTTATTAAGAATTACAGTTAAAAAGCCACCCAAGTAGCTCTCCTGCTAATTACAGAAAGTACAGGCATTGTTAATCCTGTGCCTGCAATTACATAGAAACATGCACAGTTGGCAAATACTATGTTTGCAGACATTTATGACTGAAGCTGCAGATTTCAAACTTGTACTGAGAGACATTGTAGACAGCCATTGCTGACCTTTCATTCTGAAAATATTACTTGTCTGGCTGTCATACTTATCCAACCATTTTCAATACTTTTTGATCCACTCAGAATAAGTTTACAGAATAGGAGTTCTGAGTTCAATAAGCTGAGCTGAAAGAGATGCATAGGTTGCCACTGCAAATATCTCCTACTTGGGCAAGTGTGCCCAACCTTTTGAAAAGTGAGGACCACTTAAAGGAGAAGTCCAGCCAAATCTCGTTTGGCTGGACTTCTCCTATGGATCACAGGAGTGTAACTCATTTTGCACTCCTGTAACACATTTACAGCAGAGTGGACTGAAGTCTACTCTCTTTACTGATGTCACCGATTTCAGTCAAGGCAGCACGTCATGCTGACCACAGAGTCTGGATCCGTCAGGTGCCTGGACTGACACACAGCTAAGCCTCTGAGCGAGCCGCTGAGAGGCTCAGAAGGCCGTTCCTCCCCTTCCACAGCTCGGCTCTCCAGTGAGCGAGGAGGAAGAAGAGCAGAGAGCTGTGACTGGCAGTCTACAGCGCTCTGCTCACAGAGCTCTGAAAACCGAGTGATTGGCGACGTTCGATCGCTCGGTCAGTGTAGAGGCACTGGGGGACAGATTCAGCATCAAACCGATGCTGCATCCACCTAGGTAAGTATGATTGGGGGAAAAAAAATCCTTTTCTTCTCTTTTAAGCAACTTGGTATCCAGGAGGATGACAGGTCCATGTCCACATTGCATATGCAGAGCAGATATGGACACAGCCCACTCTACTCTATGGGCCCTCCAATTCGATCCACCCAGACAGAAGGGAACGGATCCCCTTCTGTTTGTTAGTGGATTGCACAAGTCCATTTACACATGCTGCTCCATAGAGGTGAATAGAGGGTCCGAATGGGCCAGACTGATTGTTTGAAAGGGGCCTAAGGCTGTTTTTTCACTCATGCACTGTGGTTTACCTACACCGTGGGTGCAGCGCAGTGCATTTGTGGCTTTCCAGCGGGTTAGCTGCACTTTACCATAGACTTCTATGTGATCCTGCAAGTGTAGTACACTTTCTGAAAGCATACCAAACCCGCAGGTAATAACAGAAGTCTATGGCTCAGTGCAGGTAACCCGCAGGTGCACTGTGGATCAGTTTGAAAGCAGCCCAATAACCACTGCAGAAAAGATATGCCCATATATACATTGTGCTTTTAGTAATAAACTTACCTTTAATAACAGTATTCCACTCAGGTATTGCCGGATGTTGCTGTCCCAGGCAGAGGGCATTTGTTATCACTCCACCTGTGACAGGAGCCGGCGCTATACAGAACGCAATGGCTTATACGGCTCTTGCTTCATCTACCACCGGCTTCATTCACAACACTGACACTCTGGGATAGAGGATTGGCAACCTGCAATCTGTGCTTGCTGACCCGCCATCCCAAAGCCGGAGGTTGCAGGCCACATCAGAGGGCTCCGTGGGCCACATGTGGCCCCTGGGCCACTGGTTGGGCATCCCTGTTCTAAGGCCTAATGCACACAGGGGGTTTTGCCCATCAGTGTAAAATCCTGCTGTTTTTGGGCATCCGGGTGGCATAGTGCAATGGCCAGCAGCCTGTAAAAATCTATGACAGGCTCAAATATGTGACAGATGACACTGTACCGAGAGCTGCTTGTGTTTAGGGCCATATGCATTCAAGGTCGTAGAATGCAAACTTTCTGTGTTTGGGGCTTATATCCCTGAATGCCCACCGCCCTAAACACGAGTGCTGAGTATTTTAGCTTGCCATAGATCTAACAGGCTGCTGGGAGTGATGTTGGCTGCTGCACCTGTGCCTCCCGAAAAAGCTGGGATTAGACACTGACAACTGAAACTGCCCATGTGTATTAAAATGCTAGTCGCTATGCTAATCTAACGGTCCAATACTTTTTATGTCACTAGCTCACATTAAGTTCAGACTTTACTTTAGAATAGACAACAAAATATGGAGGGCGCTTTACTTATCTCTTTTTTTTTTTTTTTTTTTAAGGGCTAGTTGCATGGCTGCCTTTGGCATCTGTGCTTTAGGACACTGATCTGGATGTCAATTAAGACAGTGAGAATGAAGCCAGAAATCATTATCTGCATACTTGTTTCACACCTAGTATTTTCAGAAAGACAATGACAGCCATACAAGATAACAGGTTTCCTATAACCACTTCAGCCCCGGACCATTTGACTGCCCAAAGACCAGAGCACTTTTTGTGATTTGGCACTGCGTTGATTTAACTGACAATTGCACGGTCATGCGACGTGGCTCCCAAACAAAATTGACGTCCTTTTTTTCCCACAATTAGAGCTTTCTTTTGGTGGTATTTTATCACCTCTGCGGTTTTAATTTTTTGCTCTATAAACAAAAAAAGCAACAATTTTGAAAAAAACACAGTTTTTTTTTACTTTTTGCTATAATAAATAGTCACAAAAAATATATACATTTTTTTTCCCCTCAGTTTAGGCCGATACGTATTCTTCTACATAAGCGTTTATTGATTGGTTTGCACAAAAGTTATAGCGTCTACAAAATAGGGGAATCGTTTTATGGCATTTTTTTAATAGTTTTTTTTTTTACTAGTAATGAACGCGTTCAGCGATTTTTATCATGACTGCGACATTATGGCGGACAGATCGGACACTTTTGGCGCTATTTTGGAACCATTCACATTTATACAGCGATCAGTGCAATTAAAAATGCATTGATTACTGTGTAAATGTGACAGGCAGTAAAGGGGTTAACCACTAGGGGGCACTGTAGGGGTTACGTGTGTCCTAGGGAGTGATTCTAACTGTGGGGGGGGGTTATGTGTGACATGACACTGATCACCGCTCCCGATTACAGTGGCAAGTGGTTAACTTTACTTGCTGCATGCTTGTTCTGGGTGTGTGACTTAAAGCGGTTTTATACCCAAAGCCAAAACTGTAATATATTGCAGCTTACTAATCATTAGATGTTTTCATCTGGTGATCTGGCCAGTAACAAACCTCCTGTATTAGAGGGCCTCCACTCAGATGAAGGAGCACAGGGGCACCTTTGGACAGCAGCATTGTCAGTCTGGGGGAGAGGGGCGTGTTAGTGTATCTAAATCTGTTAGTACATCTAACACATTCTAACCAGATTTAAATACACTAACACATTTTAACCAAACACCAGCTCAAAATGCAGTTACACAAACAGTTACAGCAATGTTTTTTTTGTTTTTTTTTCCTTTTGGGATAAGTTTTACAGGGATAAATAAAAACTGACCATTGTAAGCACCCCTGTCAGAAGTAACTGCTTATTCTCAACCCTGTAACTGATACATTAGCAGGACAGCTTATTCTGTTGAGAAAAACATATATAAGACTAAGAAAGCCTAAAAAATAAAATGTATGAAGCCATCATATCTGCGGCCAGCCATAGGCAGTTTGAATCTCGGATGTTCAGCAAGAACTGGCTGGTATTCAAACCGTATATGGGTAGGTTGAATGTACCAAGTTGATCGATCGATCAACTTGGGTACAACCAGCCTACCAGATTTACTTTTGATTGTCGCTAGTGGCTGCTATAGCCTCTAGCAATAATCACTGTCTTCTCCCCCAGCTTCGCCCCTTGCCGGTAAAAAACAATTGCCTGGCAGAAGGGATTCCCGCATCAACAGTGTCTGTGTTGATGGGGGAATCATGCAAATTTATTTTGCTTGATTCCCCCATAAACACAGACAATGTTGTTGATACAGGATTTGCTACTGCAGGGCCATTGTCTTCTCCTGGTGGGGGGATGGAGGCGGATGGGAGAAGACAGTGATTATCTCTAGCAGCTATAGCAGCTGCTAGAGATAATCGCAAGACAGTCTGGCAGGCTGGTTGTACCCAAGTTGAAAAAAAGAAAAAGATTCCAAGATCAAATTTTTGAGGTCACCACATCCCAAATTTTTAGAGAAAGCACAAAACCCCCTTTGGTGGATGGGACTTTAGAAGTGAACATAAACAATACTTTTATTTTATAAAACAAAAGTTTGTTACAAAATAGTATATTCAGTATTTAAGAAATAAAGTACATGGACATCATTTTTGTGGGTTACAATACATATACAGACACATGTAAGCTTAATGAATGAACCCAACATTTCCAGCTTGATGCCCTTCTTCAGGTTTTTTTTTAACATACAGAGCCAGGTGTCTAATAGAAAGCATATATATCATTAGGTGTGTATTAATATACACAGTATATATTTTATATATATATATACAGATAAAATAAAGTAGAATAAAATTACATAAAAGCACAAAAATTAAAAACATAGGTCACGTACCAAAGAGTATTAGCAGCCCGTACACTATGGGAAAATGGAAAAGTCCCATAGATCAGAAAAAAATAAATGAAATAAAGAAGCTGCTCCCATATGGCCCAGACCAGTCCCAAGGAGATCTTCCAGCGAAGGTCCAGAAACCCCCAGCAAAAAATCAGATCAAATGAGTATATGGGGTAAGATAACATGTTCCCAGCAGAGTTTTATTGAAATTTAGGAGTGTATAAACAAAGGCACATACCTAAGAGAAAAGGCAAGCCAGAAATACCACCCAACAAAAGGAAAACCACCCACTATTTGCAAAAAAACAGACTGGCTGGAAGATTTCAACGAGTATCCAGCCCAGGAAGTATACCTGTAGAGATGCATATGGATGGTAAGGGGGTGAGGACGTACCGTATTTATCAGCGTATAACACACACATTAATTTTAAGAGGGACGTTTCAGGAAAAAAACATAAACTTTGGAACTTTGAAGCAAAATAATGGTGAGGCGGCAGTGTAGCCTGATCAATGCCCGTCTGCAGCCTCACCAGTGCCATCAATGTAGCAGCCTCACCATTGCCTTTAATGCAGCAGCCTCACCATTGTCTTTAATGCAGCAGCCTCACCATTGCCTTCAATGCAGCAGCCTCTCCATTGCCATCAGTGCCACCTGATCGATGCCCATCTGCAGCCTAGAGGGGACAGGGAGGGGAGCGGGATGTGTGCCGACAGATTACATACAGTGAGAATCTCCTATGATAGACAAAACAGTCGTCCAATGGCGGCCCAGGAAACGGGACTTCCTATTACAGAGGCCGCCAAGTAAACAGGAGATTCTCACTGTATGTAATTTGACAGCGCTCATCCCGCCCCCCTCCCTGTCCCCTTCGAGTCAGCTAAAATGTAAGTATTGGCGTATAACACCCACACGCTATTTGCACCCAATTTTCATGGTGAAAAAGTGAGTGTTAGGCCGCGTACACACGGGCGGATTGTCTGCCCAACTAAGTTCGTCAGACAATCCGACAGACAGTCCGTCCAACTTTTGAATGAACGGACTTGACCACACACGATGAACTGACAGTCCGCTGAAAGCTTGCGCGATGACGTACGGCACGTACGATGGGACTAGAAATAGGAAGTCCAAGACACAGCAAAGCACCCTTTGGGCTCCTTCTGCTGACTTTGCGTTAGTAGAAGTTTGGTTAGAGACGATTCGCGCTTTTCAGACTTCAGCTTAATTTGTCCGTTTACTGCGGCGCAGTCTACCTGTGAGGTTTGTATCTGTCTTTCGGTACGCGTGGATCAGTCGAACCTGTTGTTAGGCGCTTCTGGTCCGCTCGTTTCTGGGTTTCAGGTCGTTCTTCATAGGTCTGGCTGTTCTTCAGTGCGTTCAGTTGAGCTTGTTTGTCGAGCCGACCGTTTCAAAGCCATGGAGAGTGGACGTACTCGGGAACGAGTTCGTGCTATATTGGGGCTTGGTGTTGGGGTTAATACTTTGACCCGAGCCCAGTCTGTGAACAGGGTGAGGAGGAGTTCATGGACAAAGAATTGGTTGCGCCAGCGTGACCAATTCTCGCATATGCCTTTACTCCGTGAGATCCGTGAGAATAATCCTGATGATTTCAGGAATTATCTCAGGATGACGGACCCCGTTTTTCACCGTCTGCTGGCTTTGCTGACCCCTTATATCACCAGGCAGGATACCTGCATGCGGCAAGCCATCACTCCGGAGCAGAGGCTCGTCGCCACGTTGCGCTACTTGGCGACAGGGAGAAGCCTTCAGGACCTCAAGTTCTCGACAGGCATCTCCCCCCAGGCTCTGGGGATCATTATTCCAGAGACCTGTTCTGCCATTATTCGGGTCCTGCAGAAGGAATATATGAAGGTAAGTTTGTTCTTTTAATATTGCATTATATGCATTGTATGTTTGTATTCATTTCATCATGACTTTTAATATCCATGACAGGAATATGATGTGAATGTCCCCTTTATATGAATGCATGCATTTTTTTTTTTTGATGGTTTTTTTTTTTGTTTGTTTTTTTTTGAGCTTTTTACCTTTTTGTGTCCCACGTGCATATTTGCTTTCACTAACGTCCTCAGCATTCAATCCTGGGCCCCTATACACCCACAGCCTAGACTGTTTTTCTCTATAATTCATATTGTCAGCTCCATTGTACTATTTCACTGGCCCCCCCACCCTTTGTATACTCTTTGTATACACCCTTTGTGTGTGTGTGTGTGTATATATAGATATAGATATATAGATATATATATATATATATATATATATATATATATGGATTGTCAACTCATTAATTAGTCACCCCACTCAAATTGGTTGCAGGTATTGTCTACTCATTAATTAGTCCCCCCACCCCACTCAAATTGGTTGCAGGTATTGTCTACTCATTAATTAGTCCCCCCACCCCACTCAAATTGGTTGCAGGTATTGTCTACTCATTAATTAGTCCCCCCACCCCACTCAAATTGGTTGCAGGTATTGTCTACTCATTAATTAGTCCCCCCACCCCACTCACCCACCTAACTTATGTCCCCTGGTCCATCAGAGGGCTGATTAATCTGTGAATTGGGCCGTCTATTTTTTTTTTTTTGCAGAAAAAAATTTGCAATATTTCTGTTTAACTGTTGTTCCAAAATGTTTTTGAGTTTTATTTGTTATGAATTGTTTTTATTTAATGACTAATTTTTTTTTTCCTGTGTTTGACTCCCCAGTTTCCTTCCACGCCACAGGAATGGCAGACTGTGGCTTCCCAATTCGCTGCCCGTTGGGACTTTCCCAACTGCGGAGGGGCGATCGACAGGAAACATGTGAGGATTGTGCCCCCACCCCATTCGGGGTCCTACTATTGGAATTATAAGGGGTTTCATAGTGTGGTGCTAATGGCGGTGGTGTCAGCACAATGTGACTTTCTTTATGTGGATGTGGGGAAGAACGGCCGGATGTCTGACGGAGGAGTCTTTAGGCAGACCGAGTTCTGCCACCGTCTCATCACTGGTGGCCTGGACTTGCCACCAGATGCCGAGAATGTGGAGGGTCTACCGTTTGTGTTTCTAGCTGATGAAGCGTTCGGTCTGAGTGACCATCTGATGAAACCCTTCCCCCAAAGGACCCTCACCCCGGAGAGGAGGGTTTTTAATTACCCGCTGGCCAGAGCAAGAGGGGTTGTGGAGAGTGCCTTTGGCATTATGGCCAGCCGGCTCCGTCTGTTACTGACAGCGATCAACCTAGCAGAGTATAAACTGAACTATGTGATTCTTTGCTGCTGCATTTTGCACAATTTTCTCCGCAAACTTTCAGGGAACCAGTACCTGCAACCTATTGGGCCTGAGGCCGGACTAATATTACCAGAACTCACAGGGCTGGATCATGCCCTTCCTGGCTTAGCCCCCCAAACAGCACGTGAGGTGCTTGACCGCTATGTCAGCTATTTTAATGGTAGGGGGGGCTATTCCAATGCCAGCTGACCAATAAAAAAAATTTTTTCTTGAAATATGTATTGTCTGTTCAAATTTTTAAGTTTGGTTCTTGTTTGCTTTTCACGGTGCTTGTCTCTTACATTCTCCTAATTCAGGGATATGCAATTGGCCAACCTCCAGCTGGTGCAAAACTACAAGTCAATCATGCCTCTGGGTCTCATGCTTGTGGCTGTCAGTCTTGCTATGCTTCATGGGACTTGTAGTTCTGCAACAGCTGGATTTCCACTAATTGCATATTCCTGTCCTAGTGCATTTGTATTGCAAAGTGGTTTTTGCCAATAGTAAATAAGGCCCTTTGTGACAGAAAACACAAAATGACTTCCCAAACTGGTATTGAGTATTGAAAGAAGTAGACACACACACACACATCTTTTTTTTGGAATTTTTAATAGTGCACATTCCAACCAGTGCCTCTTTTTTAGATATTTTTCTTTTTGTTTTTTTTTGTTTTTGTAATTTTTTTTTTTTTTTTGGAAACATAGAAATATATAGATATATCTATATATAAAATAAAATTATAAAAAAAATACATAAAATCTAATTTTTAACTATTTACAGAAAACAAGGGGTAAAGCCAAATTTTGAAGATGCACACCAAAAATTGGTAATGTCAACATGTGCTATGTACCATCATGAGTGATCAATGGACATGTTTGGTGGGTGCAATCCCTTCCTCTCACATACTAGAATGAGGAAGGGTTTGCAAACACCAAATGCGTACATTGCGATCCTCTGATGGCACATAGCACATGTTGACACACCGTGTGCATCTTCAAAATTTGGCCTCTAAAAACAATGTTGTAAAAACATTAAAAAATTTTTGGGAAGGAAATGAAGAACATGATCTTTCGTTTTAGGGAAAAGGGGCTTAGATTCTCCCTAAAACATCGATCATGTTCTTCATTTCCTGCCTCATAGTGACCAGTTGTTGTTGCATGGCATGGATGTTGTTCTCCATTAAATCCATCCTGCCATTCCAGGCCATGATCTGCCCAATCAGCCTCTGGGCACTGTCGGTCGTAAATGGCTCTGCGGCTTGTTGTCCTTCCACAACCAGATCATCACCTAAAAACATGTGTAGATAAAAAATTGGTTAACATATACAGCCATTAATTGTTTACCTTAAGCTGGGTTGTCAGACACTCACTTTGTGGGGTGCGTATCTCCACCACCTCTTCCTCCTCCACATCTAGCCCTGGGCTGGGCTGATCCAGCTCGGACACGGGGCTTGGCTGCTCCCTCACGGACACGGGGCTTGGCTGCTCCCTCACGGACACGGGGCTGGGCAGCTCCCTCACGGACACGGGGCTGGGCAGCTCCATCACGGACACGGGGCTTGGGCTAACTGCCCAATCAGGCTGGTGAGGTCGGGGGGTCCTGGGCTGCTCCGCCTCTTGTCTGAGTCTTTTTTCCCCTATGAGAATGAAAAAAACAAAAAAAAAAAGGTATACTTTTAAGCATAGTGATATTTGAGTTCAGAAATTTGAATATGAAACATTGGTTTGAAGTGGTGTACAATTATTAGCTGGTTATTACAAGCTCCTAGTTTAATACATCATTAAAATGACATTTTTTTAGTTAGGCTGTGTTCAGACTGCTGCCATGTGCGAACGCTGCAAATCTACTGTGGTTTCACGCATCGCATGCCTCCCGGAGGCAGTTCACACTGCCCTATGTGACCTGCTGGGAGTGTCAGTGTAAAGTTTTATTGACACCTCCAAATTAGTTCTCATATCACAGTGCAATCTTTAAACTCGGACAGGAATCGGACCACATGGTGTGAACACCCATGTGATCCGATTCGGCTGTGGACTAAAAAAAGGGCCCTGTACAAGTTTGGGCCGGATGCGATGCGAATTCAGCCATACTATATGTATGGCTGAAATCGCATCACACAGAGATCACATGTGATTTGCACTGCAGTGCGGTGCAAATCACATTTGATCTCGTACATTGCAGCAATGTGAACCTAGCCTTTAACCAAACTGTGATACTTTATATCTTTTGTCCAAGTTTCACAGACGGACACACTCGAATCATCCCCTGGAGTACCTGTGTGTGATTATGTCAAAAAATGTTCTATGATGTCCCAAACTACACTAAATGATTCCCAGTCCAGATGTTGAACCAGCATTATCTATCTATCTATCTATCTATCTATCTATCTATCTATCTATCTATCTATCTATCTATCTATCTATCTATCTATCTATCTATCTATCTATCTCATTTTTTTATTGAGACTACATTGCACTGAATAAATTTATGAAACTTTATTAAAAATTTATATCCTAAACTTAGTGTGACAATTCAGTTTATCATGAACAATACAAAAAAATGAATAACTAATTAAAATCTAATCCAACACCAGATAAATTTACACCATATACAAATTCATGCTATTTACGCCCACATATACGAACAAGCATATGCGCTCATTACATGAACTATTAAATACACGAACGATCAAATTCGTCAGATTTACATATAATACCTATACGAACGATTATGTCCGCCAGACACGATCAAATTCGCCAGATTTACATATAATACCTATACGAACGATTATGTCCGACAGTCACGATAAACGCGGAGTTTACTCACTTTTTTTCAGGGCCTTTTTGATGCGATGATATTGGTCCGGCTCCCTGGACTTGATGTCGGACCATCGTTTCCGGAGCTGGTCCTTGCCTCTTCGTACCCCAAATTTGCTCTGCAAAGTTGTGACGACCATATCCATGATGCCGCTTTTGCGGATATTGGGTTTGGGGTACGGGCCATTTTCCCCATCATAATCCTCCCTTCTCAATATATCCACCATCTCCACCATCTCTTCAAAGGCCATGTTTGTGGCCTTATATCTCTTCCTTGCTCCGGAAGCATGGGGTTCAGGGCTTTCCTCCGCGCTGCTCACTGAATTTCCGTCCGCCATTTTCACCTATCAATCTCCCACAGCGGAACGAGGGTAAAAGGGGCGGGGAAATACGGTCACACGGAACGTCGGGGGAGGGCGACGCAGGCGGAGCTTGAACGCATGCGCTGTATATAAAGCGTTACCGCGAGGCCGTACGCTTGTCCGAACGGCAGCAGCGAGTGCTACACGCGACGGTAAGATAGTTATCTTTTTATTTTATTTTAATTTTAAGCCTGCGTTAGGAATGTATATAGTGAAATTTCACCTTATTGATGGTTAATTGATTTTTATGTGGGTTGGTGGTTGAGTGGGGTTGGTGTTTTGTGTGGTAGTGTGGGGGTGGGGGTGGGTGTATGGGGGGGGGGGTAGTGTGTGTGTGTGTGTGTGGGGGGGGGGGGAGGTGGGTGTATAGGGGGGTAGTGTGTGTGTGGGGGGGGTAGTGTGTGGGGGTAGTGTGTGTGTGTGTATGGGGGGGTAGTGTGGGTGTGGGGGGGTAGTGTGTGTGTGTGGGGTAGTGTGGGTGTGTGGGAGGGTAGTGTGTGTGTGTGTGTGTGTGGGGTAGCGTGTGTGGTAGTGTGGATGCGTGGGGGGGGTAGTGTGTGTGTGGGGGGGTAGCGTGTGTGGTAGTGTGTGTGTGTGTGTGTGTGGGTGTAGTGTGTGTCTTGCCTACATTGTCACAATATAAATAGTGTGCATTTGGTCTGACATTATTTTTTTTTTTTTATTATTATTATTTTTTTCAGAAATCAAAATGCAAAAGTATAACCCAGACCCCTTTAAGGAGGAGGCCTTCCTCTCCACATTTATTGATCTAATAGAATCACACAGGAGCCTTTGGGATTCCAAACACCCACAATATTCCAGCCGTCCTGGCCGGAGGAAGACACTGGAGACAGTTTTGACGTTTGTGAAAACCCGACTCCCCCAGGCAGACACTGACTTTGTGAACTCCAAAATTCAGAAACCTGCGTAGCGTGTATAGGCGGGAGCACAGAAAGATCCTAGAGTCCCAAACATCAGGATCAGCAGCAGGTCAGGTCTATGTACCTAGGCTGTGGTATTATGACAGGCTGCGTTTTCTGGATGACACGTCAGAAGCCAGGCAGTCACTTTCTACTCTTCCGTCTACCCTTCCCTCCACCCTTGCCTCCACCTCAGGTGAGCCATCCCTGGAAGATCCAGACCCTTCCTTGCTGGACGAAGTTGATGCGCCCAGCTGGAGCCAGGTATATTTTAGTTTCTAAAGTTAGGATTGCTCAAATATTAATGATGTAAAGTTCAATGTTTGAATTGCTTCCAAATCTAGGATTTCATCACAAATTAAATTAGATATAAGGATACAGTAGTTTCCACAAATGTGGCTCAAATCTTGGTGAACTGATGGAAAAATGATGGTGTCAAAATGATAGCCTTTTGTATTTCAAGACAAATGTATTTGCAAGTGAGAACTGTAAAATTGTTAGTGATTGATGATTTCAAAATATAGACATATTTTATTTATTGATTTCTTTGTTTTTTACACAGGATGAGCTCACCCAGGAGGAGGCCGGGACCAGTGGTATGGAGGAGGAGACCAGCCACACGCAGGAGCTAGCTGGGCCCAGCAGGAGTCGGACCGAAAGCCAGGTCCCTCCCCTCCGCCTAGCCAGCAAAAGGCCCAGGAGGATGACACGGACAGAGGAGGAGTCCTTGGCACTTATACGCCAAGCCACCCAAGTGCTGAGCAAACCCCCCAATCCTGAGGAGGCCTACGGTACTTATTTGGCAAGCAAGTTGCTAGAAATGGAGAAGGCACAGCGCAACTTGTGCAAAGCCATTTTTTTTTTATGCCATTCAACGGGGTCTGAAGGGTGAGCTAACACCGACCACCAAACTGTATAACACAGACCCTACTGCTCCTCCTCCTCCTCCTCCTCCTCCTCCTCCTCCTACCACAAGTCCACCACCAGAGGCACAGCCTCCAGCGAAGCGTGGAGGGAAGGCTAGACGGAAGAGTCGGAAGTGACTGCCTGGCTTCAGTCTGCTCTGACAGAAGACGCAGGCTGTTGTAGTACCACAGTCTGGGGACATAGATCTCATCTGCTGCTGTTCCTGGTCTTTGGGATTCTAGGACCATGTTGTGCTCCCTATTTACATGTTACACAGGTTCTGAATTTTGGTGGCCACTCACTTGATGTGTGCCTGGGGGACAAAAGGCTTCACAAACGTCAAAATTGTCTCCAGTGTTGCCTCCCTCTTGATTAATTTTGTTCTGAGGTAAAATAAAAATTTATTATTTCAAAAAAATATTGTATGTTTTTTTTTTTTTTTTTTTTTTTTTTAATTTTGGCTTAAAAAACAAAGTTTATTTGTGAGTAGGCAGATACAGTGGTGTGAAAAAGTGTTTGCCCCCTTCCTCATTTCCTGTTCCTTTGCATGTTTGTCACACTTAAGTGTTTTGGAACATCAAACCAATTTAAACAATAGTCAAGGACAACACAAGTAAACATAAAATGCAATTTGTAAATGAAGGTGTTTATTATTAAAGGTGAAAAAAAAATCCAAACCATCATGGCCCTGTGTGAAAAAGTGATTGCCCCCTAAACCTAATAACTGGTTGGGCCACCCTTAGCAGCAACAACTGCAACCAAGCGTTTGCGATAACGTGCAATGAGGCTTTTACAGCGTCCTGGAGGAATTTTGGCCCACTCATCTTTGCAGAATTGTCCTAATTCAGTTACATTAGAGGGTTTTCGAGCATGAACGGCCTTTTTAAGGTCATACCACAACATCTCAATAGGATTCAGGTCAGGACTTTGGCTAGGCCACTCCAAAGTCTTTATTTTGTTTTTCTTCAGCCATTCGGTGGTTGACTTGCTGGTGTGTTTAGGATCATTGTCCTGCTGCAGAACCCAAGTTCGTTTCAGCTTGAGTACACGAACAGATGGTCGGACATTCTCCTTCAGGATCTCTTGGTAGACAGCAGAATTCATAGTTCCTTTTATCACGGCAAGTCTTCCAGGTCCTGAAGCAGCAAAACAGCCCCAGACCATCACACTACCACCACCATATTTTACTGTTGGTATAATGTTCTTTTTATGAAATGCAGTGTTCCTTCTACGCCAGATATACTTGGACACACACCTTCCAAAGAGTTCCACTTTTGTCTCATCGGTCCACAGAATGTTGTCCCAAAAGTCTTGGGAATCATCAAAATGTGTTGTGGAGAAATTGAGACAAGCTTTGATGTTCTTTTTGCTCAGCAGTGGTTTTCTCCTTGGAACTCTGCCATGCAGGCCATTTTTGCCCAGTCTTTTCCTGATGGTGGAGGCATGAACGCTGACCTTAACTGAGGCAAGTGAGGCCTGCAGTTCCTTGGACGTTGTTGTGGGGTCTTTTGTGACCTCTTGGATGAGTCGTCGCTGCGCTCTTGGGGTAATTTTGGGCGGCCGGCCACTCCTGGGAAGGTTCACTACTGTTCCATGTCTTCGCCATTTGTGGATAATGGCTCTCACTGTGGTTCGCTGGATTCCCAAAGCTTTGGAAATGGCTTTATAACCCTTTCCAGACTGATAGATCTCAATTACTTTCTTTCTCAATTGTTCCTGAATTTCTTTGGGTCTCGGCATGATGTGTAGCTTTTAAGGATCTTCTGGTGGACCTTACTGTGTCAAGCAGCTCCTATTTAAGTGATGCCTTGATTGTGAACAGGTGTGGCAATAATCAGGCCTGGGTGTGGCTAGAGAAATTGAACTCAGGTGTGGACAACCACAGTTATAGTATGTTTTAACATGGGGGGCAATCACTTTTTCACACAGGGCCATGATGGTTTGGATTTTTTTTCACCTTTAATAATAAACACCTTCATTTACAAATTGCATTTTGTGTTTACTTGTGTTGTCCTTGACTATTGTTTAAATTGGTTTGATGTTCCGAAACACTTAAGTGTGACAAACATGCAAAGGAACAGGAAATGAGGAAGGGGGCAAACACTTTTTCACACCACTGTACACGTCAAAAGACTCTGGGGGTTATTTACAAAACACACGTTCATGTTAATATAAATATGCTAACTTCAAGTGCAATTTTTAAAGCACTGCAAGTGCACTTGGAAGTGCAGTCGCTGTAAATTTGAGGCTTAACATTTGAAATGAGGGGAAGCTCTGCTGATTTTGAACATGCAATCATGTGTAAGCTAAAATGCTGGTTTGGGTATCTATCTATCTATCTATCTATCTATCTATCTATCTATCTATCTATCTATACTATCTCTACTTACATAGTCTTGCTTGGCCAAAAAAAATGCAAGTCCATCTTGTTTCAAACCCCCCCCCCCCCCCCCCCCCCCCACCACAAAAAAAAAAAAAAAAAAAAAAATTTTAACTGACAATAGTAGTTCCAAAAATATATAGTAATAGATAAATTCTATAATTTAAAAAAAATAAATATATATATATATATATATATATATATATATATATATATATATTTTATATATATATATATATATATATATATATATATATATTTTTATATATATATATATATATATATATATATATATATATATTTTTTGGGTTTTTTTTATTTATTTTTTAATATATATATATTTTTTTTTTTTTTTTTTTTTGTTTATATATATATATATATATATATATATATATATATATATATATATATATATATATATATATATTTGGATTATTTTTTTTTGTTTTTTTTTATTTATTTTTTTTAAATATTTTTCTAAAATTGGAAGATTAATCATAGGATGAGGATTAGGGATGAGCCGAACACCCCCCGGTTCGGTTCGCACCAGAACTTTCGAACGGACCCCGCGTTCGAAACGAACGTTAGAACCCCATTGAAGTCTATGGGACTCGAACGTTTGAAATGGAAAGTGCTCATTTTAACGGCTAATATGCAAGATACTGTCCTAAAAAGGGTTTGGGGACCTGGCTCCTGCCCCAAGGGACATGGGTCAATGCCTAAAATGTTTTTAAAAATGGCCGTTTTGGCGGGAGCACTGATTTTATTGACGATTAAAGTGAAAAAAAAAGTGAAATATTCCTTTAAATATGGTGCCTGTAGTATGCCTGTGAAGTGCCACGTGTTTCCCGTGTTTAGAACAGTCCCTGCACAAAATGACATTAAACGGAAATAACACCATTTAAAACTGCTTGTGGTTTTAATGTTATATCTGGTTCCTGCAATATGGTTGAAAATCATTGAGAAAAATGGCATGGGTAGCCCTCCCTGCCCATTACCAGCCTATTTGGGTCTTGTACGCATATTAAGGGGAACCCTGTACCCATATTAAAAAAAGGAAATGCGTGTGGCCCCCAGGCCCTATATACTCAGAACAGCAGTATACAGGCGGTGCAAACAAGACAGGGACTGTGTAGGTTTGTTGTGTTAAGTTGAATCTGTTTGTAATTTTCAACTGGTACATTTTTAAAGTGTAGCTCCAGTCAAAAAAATTATTTTTAAGCTTTTTGGAAAACATAGGGAAGGGTTATCACCCCTGTATAATTTGTTTTGTCGTCCATCTTTTTTCATCTCACTTGCTGCTGTCTGATGTTTGTAAGTTGGATGTTTGAAAGTAGGGGCCTGCCCTATATGCTCTGCAGAAATGGCGGAACAAGGTGTTGGTTTTGCCACAACATTGTAAGCCCTCAAAGTGACTCTTGGTGGGCGCTGGAGCGCCCTGCTGTGAACGATTATATCAAGAATTGTAATTACATGCCATTGTTGAACAGTGGTATAAAAATTGACCTTTGGTGGTTGTGGTGCTGGTGCCACAACACTATAAGTCCTCACCGTTACTCTGGGTGGGCACAGGAAGGGGCCCTCCTGTGAAATATTATATCAAGAATTGTAATTACATGTCCCTGTTAAACAGGGGCAGAAAAATTGGGCCTTGGCACTGGTGCCATCACACTGCAACCTCTGCCATATACTCTAGTTTTATTGCAGGAATTAGCCCTGCTGCAAAGCATTGCATCAAAAATTGTACTTAAACGCCCCTGTTAATCAGGGGCAGAAAAATTGGGCCTTAGGCACTGGTGCTGGTGCCACCACACTCCAACCTCTGCCATATACTCTAGTTTTATTGCAGGAATTAGCGCTGCTGCAAAGCATTGCATCAAAAATTGTACTTAAATGCCCCTGTTAAACAGGGGCAGAAAAATTGGGCCTTAGGCACTGGTGCTGGTGCCACCACACTCCAACCTCTGCCATATACTCTAGTTTTATTGCAGGAATTAGCCCTGCTGCAAAGCATTGCATCAAAAATTGTAATTAAACGCCCCTGTTAAACAGGGGCAGAAAAATTGGGCTGCTGGCATCACCCAGAACCAAAAATGTTCTTCCAACATATCAGCGGAGGAGGAAGAGGATAGACAATCAACAAAACAGGACAGTCACTCAGCATCAGCATAGGCAGTCTTGAAGGGATGTGGTATTTCAAAAAAAATTATTCGGTTGCATCAGCTTCAGGTGCTTGGTAGCTGTGGGTGATCCAAGACTGATTCATCTTGATGAAGGTCAGTCGATCAACTGATTCGGTGGACAGGCGCACCCTGTGATCGGTAACAAAGCCACCAGCAGCACTGAAGGTGCGTTCCGAAAGAACGCTGGATGCAGGACAGGCCAGTAGCTCAATTGCATACTGTGCAAGCTCTGGCCAGTGATCCATCCTCAAGACCCAGTAAGCCAGAGGATTTTCGGTGGGAAAGGTGTCCAAGTCTGACCTTGCCCCTAGGTATTCCTGCACCATGTAAATTAGACGCTGGCGATGGGTGCTGGAACCAATCATACCTTGGGACTAAAAAATTGTCTGAAAGCATCAGTCAGACGGCCACCTTCTCCACCGCTCCTTCTGACTGATGCCTCAGCAACACGTTGTCCAGGACCAGGAGTTTGTGACCTCCCAGTCTCTGGGAACGCGTTGCACAGAGCTTTCTGCAAGGCCTCCCGGAGATGTCTCATCCTCTGCTCCCTCTGCGATGGCAAGATAAGGTCGGCAACCTTACCCTTGTACCGTGGATCAAGGAGAGTGGCCAGCCAGTAATGGTCCCTCTCCTTGATCCGAAGAATACGAGGATCCTTCCGCAGGCTTTGCAGGATCAGGGAGGCCATGCAGCGTAGGTTAGCTGAGGCATTCGGTCCGGAGTCCTCTGGGTCACTAAGGACAACATGATCCGCAGCTACCTCCTCCCAGCCACGTACAAGTCCACGTGTTTCTTGGGACTGTAAATCATCCCTATAAGACTGCTGCTGCTGATGCTGAGTGCCAGCCTCCACCTCCATCCTGACACAATCATCCTCCTCCTCCTCTTCTTCCTCCTCACCCTCTTCCTGTGTGATGGGTGGCACAGCAGGAACACTGTCTGGATAAAGGGGGCCTTGAGAGGCAAGGAAGTCCTCCTCTTCCTGCCTCTGTTCTGCCTCAAGTGCCCTGTCCATTATTCCACGCAGCGTATGCTCCAAGAGGTGGACAAGAGGTACAGTGTCACTGATGCATGCACTGTCACTGCTCACCCTCCTTGTGGCCTCCTCAAACAGTGACAGGACAGTGCATGCATCCCTGATCATGCCCCACTGGCGTGGTGAGAAAAAACCAAGCTCCCCTGACCCTGTCCTGGTGCCGTAGTCGCACAGGTACTCATTGATGGCCCTCTGCTGCGTGTGCAGCCGCTGCAGCATGGCCAATGTTGAGTTCCATCTGATGGGCATGTCACATATAAGGCGGTTCTTGGGCAGGTTCAACTCCTTTTGGAGCTCAGCCAGCCGAGCACAGGCATTAAATGATCGGCGGAAATGCACACAGACTTTCCTGGCCTGCTTCAGGACATCATGTAAGCCGGGGTACCTGCCCAAGAACCGCTGTACCACCAGGTTAAGGACGTGAGCTACACAGGGCACATGGGTCAGTTGTCCCTGTCGGAGGGCGGAGAGGAGGTTGGTGCCATTGTCGCAAACCACCATTCCTGGCTTAAGCTGGCGTGGCGTCAACCACCTCTCGGCCTGCCCCTGCAGAGCTGACAAAACATCCGCCCCAGTGTGGCTCCTGTCCCCCAAACAAACCAGCGCAAGCACGGCATGGCATCGTTTTGCCTGCGTACTTGCGTAGCCCCTGGAACGCCTACGGAGCACCGCTGGTTCTGAGGACAGAGCACTGGAAGAGGCCATGGAGGAAGAAGAAGAGGAGGGGGTGGAGGAGAGAGGTGTGTCACAACCAATAGTAGCATTTTGGAAGCGTGGTGGCGGAACAACCTCCAACACTACTGCACCTTGTCCTGCATCCTTCCCAGCAGCCAGAAGAGTGACCCAATGGGCCGTGAAAGACAGGTAACGTCCCTGTCCATGCCTGCTGGACCATGAGTCAGCGGTAATATGCACCTTACCGCTGACCGCCCTGTCCAGCGAGGCAAGGACATTGCCTTCCACATGCCGGTAGAGAGCCGGAATCGCCTTCCGTGAGAAAAAGTGGCGTTTGGGGACCTGCCACTGAGGAACCGCACATTGTACAAACTCACGGAAGGGGGCCGAGTCTACCAACTGAAAAGGCAGCAGTTGAAGTGCTAGCAATTTAGCCAAGCTAGCATTCAACCGCTGGGCATGTGGATGGCTGGGAGTAAATTTCTTCCGCTGGTCCAGCAGCTGGGGCAGGGACATTTGCCTGCTATAATCGGATGTGGATGTACCACTAGCAGAGTTCCCGGAAGCACTTGGCTGTGACACACCTAATTCTACACCTTCATTCCTCTCAGAGCAGGTTTCAGAGAGGACTGAAGGTCTAGTGGGGTTGGAGATGCCAGCTGATGAGGAGCAAGGAGAGGTCCGCTTTGTTCTTTGGTGTGGGTCTTTGAGGTACGCTTGCCAACGAGCTGCATGGCAGGTCAACATATGTCTGGTCAAGCATGTGGTGCCCAAGCGGCTGATGTTTTGGCCACGTGAGATACGCTTGAGACATATGTTGCAAATAGCAGCGGTGCGATCTGATGCACTCGTCTCAAAAAAGGCCCACACCAAAGAACTTTTAGAATGACGCGCAGAGGAAGCGCCCTGCGCAGGCGGAGCTCTGCGGTGTGATTCAGTCGGTGTGCTGCCCCTAAGCTGGCCCCCGGAGGGCATCCTGCCTCGTTGGACATGTGCCTCCTCCTCCTCCTCCTCCTCCCTCCTTCCAGGCACCCACGTGGAGTCAGTGCCCTCATCATCCCCTCCCTCTTCATCGCTGTAGCAAACCTGGCAGTATGCTGCAGCTTGTGGAGCATGACTGCCAGATTGCTGTGCTTCTTGAGCATCCTCTCTCTCTGCGCTCACGCTACTGCCTTCCTCTAGCTGAGTGTCATCATCAGAGCCCACCAAACACTGGGCATCCTCCTGGAGCATGTACCCAACACTGTGCTCAAAGAGTTCAGGAGACTCCTCAGGAGGACGTGGTGGGTCTAGGGAAGGAGTCACTGATGATGACATTGAGAGGAGGGAAGACGATGCGTTGGCAGCTGCTTTGCTACTACCCTGAGACTGGGTGAGAGAGGATGAGGAGGATGAAGAGGGCTTGGTCATCCACTCTACCAAGTCGTTGGCATGTTGCGGTTCAACATGTCCAGCTGCAGAAAAGAAGGACAAGCGTGTCCCATGGCCACGTGCTGATGACAATGCACCGCGTCCACGACCAGCACTGTTGTCTCTAGACACAGAGCCTGCTTGCCCTCTTTTATCGGCTCGCGCCTGTCTGCCTCTCCTTGCTGGCCTTCCAGACATGGTAATGGCCTGAAGGGAGTTGGGTAAAACAGTAGTTGGGTAGTTTATATTGTGCTGGAGGCACACAACACCCACTAACTCCTGCAGATGCCTTTTTTATAGAACAGCAGAGTTAAAGGGGTATATACAGATGTATACTGTGCTGTGCTGGAAGCACACACAACTTCCAATAACTCCTGCAGATGACAATTGGGCCCAAATAGAGAACAGCTATGTAGGTGGATTATAGCGGTATGTACTGGGTACAGAGCACGCAGACAGCACGCACTATCTCCTGGCACTACTGACTGCAAGCTCTATTATTAAAGATGGACCACTAGCTATATAGGTGAGGTGAATATCACGGTGTATACTGCGGTCAGGGCACGCAGACAATAACCAGAAAACAGCAGAGTTAAAGGGGTATATACAGATGTATACTGTGCTGTGCTGTGCTGGAAGCACACACAACTTCCAATAACTCCTGCAGATGACAATTGGGCCCAAATAGAGAACAGCTATGTAGGTGGATTATAGCGGTATGTACTGGGTACAGAGCACGCAGACAGCACGCACTATCTCCTGGCACTACTGACTGCAAGCTCTATTATTAAAGATGGACCACTAGCTATATAGGTGAGGTGAATATCACGGTGTATACTGCGGTCAGGGCACGCAGACAATAACCAGAAAACAGCAGAGTTAAAGGGGTATATACAGATGTATACTGTGCTGTGCTGTGCTGGAAGCACACACAACTTCCAATAACTCCTGCAGATGACAATTGGGCCCAAATAGAGAACAGCTACGTAGGTGGATTATAGCGGTATGTACTGGGTACAGAGCACGCAGACAGCACGCACTATCTCCTGGCACTACTGACTGCAAGCTCTATTATTAAAGATGGACCACTAGCTATATAGGTGAGGTGAATATCACGGTGTATACTGCGGTCAGGGCACGCAGACAATAACCAGAAAACAGCAGAGTTAAAGGGGTATATACAGATGTATACTGTGCTGTGCTGTGCTGGAAGCACACACAACTTCCAATAACTCCTGCAGATGACAATTGGGCCCAAATAGAGAACAGCTATGTAGGTGGATTATAGCGGTATGTACTGGGTACAGAGCACGCAGACAGCACGCACTATCTCCTGGCACTACTGACTGCAAGCTCTATTATTAAAGATGGACCACTAGCTATATAGGTGAGGTGAATATCACGGTGTATACTGCGGTCAGGGCACGCAGACAATAACCAGAAAACAGCAGAGTTAAAGGGGTATATACAGATGTATACTGTGCTGTGCTGTGCTGGAAGCACACACAACTTCCAATAACTCCTGCAGATGACAATTGGGCCCAAATAGAGAACAGCTACGTAGGTGGATTATAGCGGTATGTACTGGGTACAGAGCACGCAGACAGCACGCACTATCTCCTGGCACTACTGACTGCAAGCTCTATTATTAAAGATGGACCACTAGCTATATAGGTGAGGTGAATATAGTGGTGTATACTGCGGTCAGGGCACGCAGACAATAACCAGAAAACAGCAGAGTTAAAGGGGTATATACAGATGTATACTGTGCTGTGCTGGAAGCACACACAACTTCCAATAACTCCTGCAGATGGCAATTGGGCTCAAATAGAGAACAGCTATGTAGGTGGATTATAGCGGTATGTACTGGGTACAGAGCACGCAGACAGCACGCACTATCTCCTAACACTACTGACTGCAAGCTCTATTATTAAAGCTAGATCACTAGCTATATAGGTGAGGTGAATATAGTGGTGTATACTGTGGTCAGGGCACAGACAGTAACCACTACACAAGAGCAAGATAGGAAATCAGCCAAAAACGATTGGTGTGTAACTGTGTTGAAGGTACACAGAACACCCACTGCTTCAGATGCTAACACACTACACGAGGCCGCCTCAAAGGCGGCCTTATATAGTGTGGGGCGTGCACTACACAGCCTGAGCTATGATTGGCCACAGGCAGGATGCCTGTGGCCAACCATGGCTCTCCTCGCTGCTGGCGCTGCGATTGGCCAAGCATGCGGGGTCACAGTGCATGCTTGGCCAATCATGAGCCAGCAATGCACTGCGCCATCGCAGTGCATTGTGGGCCACACGAATTTTGCCGCGAACGGCCCAAACGTTCGGAATTCGGCGAACGCCCGAACGACCAATGTTCGAGTCGAACGTGCGTTCGACTCGAACACGAAGCTCATCCCTAATGAGGATGAATAAAAACATTTGGTATAACTCTGTGTGAATATAAGCAGCAAAGCTACTTCACTTTTCTTGCATTATGAAGAAGAAAAGAATGGGCTATATTAAAAAACCACAAAATTAGCAGCATGACGAATATGCTAGCTTCAATACGAACACTAGTTTTACAAGACCGAGCGCTTCCGCCCTGTCCGCCCTGTAAATCCTTTCTGGGCATGCGTCATACTTAGTCCGTCCAACTTGCCTACTCACGAGCGGACTGTCCGCTGAAAACAAAGTCGGACGGACAAAATTACGGAAATTCCGAAAGACTTAGTCCGTCAGACTGTCCGCTGAAAAAGTCCGCTGAAACCCACACACGAGCGGATTGTCCGCTGAAACACGTTTCAGCGGACTAAGTTGGGCAGACAATCCGCCCGTGTGTACGCGGCCTTATACGCCAATAAATACAGTATATGAAACTAAGCGGAAAAACACTGAAGAATCTCAAGATATTATTAGCTTACCTGAATGTACGTTAGCTGACCAGACTTTAAATCTGCCAGCTGACCAGAGCTGTCGGAGACTGATATATACAAAATATACCCAATAAAATACACTTAGAGAAACCATATGAATATTACTCATTCAGGGGAAAATGATGTATTGAAGACATATATCAAATATAAGAAAATATAGCTCATATTAAATGATAGGACATAAGGCAGACATCCTAAATTACAAAGAAAAGGTTAGACTCAACAAATAAAGGTGTCAATGTCATACAGGATATAATTTGAAGAGGAATGTCTATTCTTCTCATCCTCCACAGGAAAAATCCTCTAGAAAAATACGGTACCTAGCTGTATTATTAAGGCCAGGGGGTAGGGTGGCATTTAAATTAATTATCCAGCGTGTTTCACGTTGTAGTAAAATTCTGTTCCAATCACCACCTGGAGTACTGGGGTGCATTCTTGTCAAGGATTAAGACCTTTATCTGGAGAATTTTACTTCCATGGACAACTCTCACATGTCTACCTAGTGGGAGATCTGGATTCGATTTTTTCATACTCAAATTATGCCTGTATGTTCTTTTATAGAATTCTTGTTTAGTATTGCCTATATAGAATGAACCGCGTTAGCATAATAACATATAGACAACCCCAGCTGTCTTACAATTTGCAAAGTGTGTCGGTTTAAAAATCTTGCCATTGGGGAGTCTGATGTTATTGCCAATGTACATATATTACATTACATTACATATATTGGTAATGGTTGCATCCACCACATCGAAAATTACCTAGGCGCTTACATGGATTACTATGGAATTCTCCTGAAACTCACTTTGCATGTGTACATCTTTTAGGGATTTTATTCTACGATATGTGATGGAGGGACTTGTAGGGACAAATGGGCTCAACACTGGGTCAATACATAAGAGATACCAATATTTAGATATAATAGCCTTCATTTTTTTATGTTGTTTGGTGTATCGTGTAATAATTCTGAGATTATTGGGTTGTACATACTATGTTTTATTTTAGTTTTTGTATTGAATGCCAAGTCTTGTCTAGATCTTGAAACGGCCCGTTTAACGGATTCCCGACCGACTGCCGCAGTTATACTGTGGCCGCTTGGCTCCACCGTGTGAGCCATCATAGCTATACGTCAGCTTGTGAGGCCGGGATAGCAGGGGTGTGCGTGCGCTGCTGGAGGCGTGCACGCTCGCTGCACAGCGGGGGTGCCGGTGCTCATGCCCAACCACCACGATGACCGCTGGCCACTAGCGATCATGAGCATAAGAGACAGAGCATGGATGAGTGTGTGTAAACACACTTCCCTGTTCTGACAGGAGTGACAAATTGTGTGTTCCTATTAGTTAGGAAACACGATCCGTCACTTCCTCCAGTCAGTACCCTCCCCCTTCAGTTAGATCACCTCCCAGGGAACACAATTAATCACTCAAGCGTCCCCTAGTGTTAACCCCTTCACTGCCAGTGACATTTTTACAGTAATCAGTGCAATTTTAAAGCATTGATCAGTGTATTAATGCCAACGGTCCCAAAAATGTGTCAAAATTGTCCGATGTGTCTGCCATAACTTAGATTGCTGCCATTACTAGTAAAAAAAATAAAAATAATAAAAATACTATAAATCTATCCCATATTTTGTAGACGCTATAACTTTTGCGCAAACCAATCAATATATGTTTATTGAGATTTTTTTTTTACCAAAAATATGTAGAATACATATCGGCCTAAACTGAGGAAAAAAATAAATTTATATATATTTTTGGGGATATTTATTATAGCAAAAAGTACAAAATAATAAAAAAAAATTCAAAATTGTCGCTTTTTTTTGTTTATAGTGCGAAAAATAAAAACCGCAATCAAATACCACCAAAAGAAAGCTCTATTTGTTGGAAAAAAAGGAGGTCAATTTTGTTTGGGTACAATGTCGCACGACCGTGCAATTGTCAGTTAAAGAGATGCAGTGCCAAATCGCAAAAAGTGCTCTGGTCAATTACTTTTTGAATAATAATCTATCTCTCAGTTTGTTTGCCTCTTCACAAAACTTTCCCTCCTCTGAGCAGTTGCATCAAATCCACAAATACTGACTGTAGGGAATAGATTTTATTAAGGTGCTAGGTGAGCACTACTGGCATGAAGTATGGTATTGCTCGCTGTGTCTTTATGAGCTAGCCGGTGTACCATCTTGTTGTTTATGAATAGTTACATTAAAAAAATTGATCTCCGAGGTGTTATATGTCATGGTAAAAATTTAATTAACATGAATTTTGATTCATAGCTGTAATGCATTGATTGAGTGACTCAGGTGACCCTCCCAGACCATCAAAATATCATCTATATAACGATACCAACTTAGTATCTTCTCTGTTAAAGGAGATAGATTGTCATCTGTCGAAAAGGCCTGTTCCCACTCCCCCAGGTACAGATTGGCGTAAGAGGGGACGCAACAGGTCCCTATGGCCACGCCCTGTACCTGGAGGCAGTGGGAACCATCAAAAGCAAAAACATCATGAACCAGTATATATTCTAATGCCTCATACACACGATCAAACAATCCGGTGGAAAATCCGCCAGACTAAGTCCGCCGGATAGTCTGCTACGTGTGTATGCGGCATTCGGCTGCAAGTATGAACTTAAAAGGACGATAATCTCTTTGCGACTGTGAGATAGCATGACTAATAGCACTGATGCCCTGCTGGTGAAGGAGGGAGCTATATAAAGCTTCAACATCAACTGCAACCAGCAGGGCATCAGGTGGTATAACCATTTCCTCCAAATTTTGAAGGAGATGCAT
Source organism: Lithobates pipiens (assembly GCF_037356315.1). NCBI lineage: Eukaryota > Metazoa > Chordata > Amphibia > Anura > Ranidae > Lithobates > Lithobates pipiens. Next base: position 156,667,261 of record NW_027507784.1, read on the forward strand.
GGTATCTTTTATGTACGACAGTAAGTTGGTTACATAAGGTCTAATTTGTTCATCAATAAACTTACTTAAAATTTCCGTCATAGCCCCACAGCTGGAAACTATTGGTTGTCCCGGGGGATTGATTTTGTTTTTATGGATCTTAGGTAAACTATAAAAAGTTGTTATTTTAAGGTGGGGGGTGCTTACAAAATCCCAAATCTGTTTAACTATTAAATTGTTTAGGTAGGCATTATCCACCAATGTATAGAATTCTTTATCGTATTTATCAATCAAAGAGCTCGAAATTTGTCTATACCATAGTTTGTTGTTCAGAATTTTTAAACACATGTTCTTATATTGCAGATTGGTCATAATAACATTATTACCCCCTTGTCAGCTGGCTTTATTGTAAGATTGGTTTGATTAGTTAGGGTTGTTATGGCCTTTTTTCCCCTCGTAGACAAATTATTAGGCATATTAGGATGAATATTAAGTTTGTTGATATCTCTAGTGGTCACTGTTAGAAAAGCCCCTAGATTAACATTAGGACTGAGTGGGGGAAATTTATCAGACTTCTTATTGAGATTTGACTGAATTTTTAGTTTTTTATCCCCTTTAGTGGTAATATTTTCCTCAAGGAGTGTTTCTAAGTCGATTCTATCAATAAGATCTAAACCGTCTTGTTCATCAGCCAATTTAATAAGGTCAAGGTCAATTTAATTTAATGTCTTTTCTTTGATGCATAGAATCTCTTTATTGTACATGCTCTTTAACAAGAGCTTTCTTGCAAACAGTTGTAAATCTTTAGTGATTTCAAACTTACCTACATCCGATTCAGGACAAAAACTAAGGCCCTTAGACAGAACTTGTACCCAAGTTGATCGATTAATCATACAGCCTGCCCATTAATGTTTTGAATAATGTTTTGATTGGAACCGTGTATGGCCCACCTAAGCATCAGTAAGCTGCAATATAATAAATGTTTGCTCTTGGTTTTAATAGCACTTTAAAAGAAACGGAGGCCAGAAATAAGTTGTCTTAGCTGTCTAAGATTGCAAATGCAAAAGTTGCAAATACACCCAGAAACAGCTCAAAATCAGGATAATCTCTTTCTATTTTGGGTTGTTTATAGCCACTCTAATAGAATTGATTTATCTGATGAAGAACTACTGTACCTTTTTATGACACAGAAGGAAAAACTGTAGCTGCTAACATGTTCGCTTAGCTCACAAAGACTCCCTGGTTGCATTTAAAGATTGGAAAGAATGATTCATATGACAAATGAAAATGAGGCTGCCATAATTTGATTTGCTGTCCTCCAAGACAGAAATGAAGCTGGGCGCAGGAGAGACACAGGAAGTGGAATTCAGAAGTCTCCATTTATAAGATGATAGACAGGCTTATTTGCTAATATTTCTGTCTCCGAACCTACATTTTCAATCCAAATGTTGATTTAAATGGATTAGGTCATTAAGAGCTATATAAAACCAGTTATTGCAGCATGGCTGAACATGATTTTTTTCGAATTTCCATTTGTTTATGCGATTAGGATAAAAGTATAAAAATTTATGTAAAAGGGAAGGTGTAGTGTTTTCAATAACAGCATATTTCTGAGTTAGGCTGCTTTCACAATGCTCCATTGAAAAAAATGCATCCATTCTCATTGTGTTTTCTGGTTGCGTCACTCCCTGCATACACCTGTGAAACATGAACATGTCACTTTCCATATATTTCAACAAGCATGCACCAAAAATGCAGCAAGCAGGACTTTTACAAAACGCAACTGAAAGGCAACTGACCAGAGTAAAGAGTTCCTTAGTATTTAAAAATATTCATTGTTAATGCATTTTTCTTCTGCTTTCTTTTAACTGAAAAACTGTTTGGGTGTGGATTTTACCTTAAAATGGTTCTGAAGGACAAAGGTTTTATACCTACATGCATTCTAGGTTTTATACCTTCATGCACCATGTAATTCATACACAGAGTATAATATAAAAAGAAGTGCTTCTTAAAATCCAGGTGAATATAAAGACCACCCCCCCCCCCCCGACACACTACTGTTTTTAGAAATTTTTACATTTTATAAAAAAACTTAGCTGGTCTTGTCTAGGGTGCAGAATAGTCAGAATAGTCTAGCACTGGCCCTAAGAGGCATAGCTGGAGGAGGAAAACCTATAGCCATAGGCTGCCCTACCTTCTGAAATGCAGGGAGAAGGGAAGGCAGCAGCAAATTAAATTGTTTATTTGAGTTGTTAGCTGCAGTCTTGAGACCACTCAGTCCCCTATTCTTTCCACTTCTTGAAGGACTGGGGGCAGAGATTTACATGGGTAAGGGCTGGGCTAAGGGATAGGAGGAGCCACTGTCAAGCAAACACTCTTACCTGCCCCAATAAGCCCCCTGCTGCCTATGTCAGCAATAGCACTGCCTGATGGGGTGGGTAAGAGCATTTTGTTGACAGTGCTTCCCCATATTAGTTCCATTCACAATAGGAAAGAAGTCCCACTGCCCAGGCCATTCAGAAAATTTAGACACCTGGAGCATGCATGCAAGTTATGGCAACACAGAGCAAAAGACCTGTCCAGCATCTCAGGCTGCTGAGAGAATTTTGTAAGCTGTGTACACTCTGTGGGGTAGACTGACACTTGAGATGTACAATCCTATGCCTATTAGCTGCCTGCCCTTCCCCATAGTAGGACTGTCCACAAAAATGACAAGCAAGTTTAAAAGGAGAGGCAGAAGTTCTGCCACATGGAGATAGCTGAGCATTGCTAATGCCGCCTATTCCTCCACTTCCCTCTTCCACTACTCCTTCTCCTCTTCCTCTCTAACCTTTTCCTCCTCCTCCTCCTCCTCCATCTACACCTCTTCTGCCTGCAGCATATTAGCCATAGTAAAAGTATAAGCCAATTGTGTACCACATACATGGAGAAATAATTGACAGAGCTTAGTGGGAACAGCTGGTGCCTGTAACAGACTTTAACGGGCAGCCCAAAAAAGGGGTTAAATTTACAGGCTGCCCATAAATCTAAGGACGGTTGGCAACTCTGTGCTGCATCCACCACCACATCTGCAGTCTTTAGTGACAGGGGGGGAAGACTCACAAGGAGTTTCAGAGGCTTAGAATACTCCATGTCAAGCGGGAAAGAGGGTAATGGGCCACACTGAAGAAGGTAAAGCAAGACTTCAACTACATACACCTGCCTTCTCTAGCAGCATCCTTCCAAAGGCAGGTGTTCCTGTAGTGGAAGAAGAAAAATGTTCCCAAATCACCCCCATGCCTAGCATCGTCATGCCAGCTTGACACAACTGCTGGCTTTGCAGCTGTTTCTATTCCAGCCTGCTGTATCAAGCCCTACAGCACAGTTGAAGGTAAAATGCCACCATTATTTTGCCCAGAAGGTAACCCTTGCCCTCCATTAGTATATGGAATGCAATAAAGGTGCAGGAGGCAGGGGAGGAATAGGAGAAGGATGAGGGTGGAGGTGCTTTTGGAGAGGAGGAGGAGAAATTGGGTTAATCTTCAAGTGAGCCGTTTCATCCCATTCAAACCCTAGAAGCTGTATGTGGGTGGGTGTAATTGAGGGAAACAAATTCTCAAATACTCAAATTCCTATGCAAGAACCAAAGGATCTAGGTCATCAAAGAGAGGGACCACTACTGGGTGCGCACCCTAGTAGACTTTCAACTCAAGGATGAAATGGCTACTGCCACCATCCTAGAGGAAGCCCAAAATGCAACACTTTGAGGAGGGAGGTGCTGGGTTTGAACCTTCTTGTCACATTCCCTGATGATGAAAGAATCCCTTCTGACAACCATTGTGCCCTCAGGGAACCTCTGATCTTTGCAAGGAGTTTTTTGAACCACTGAGGCCAGGCCCTGCTATAGGCAGAACACACAGGCAGCTCCTAAACCTGATAATTGCTGACTTAACTAGATCCAAGGCTAATATGGACACTCACAACCGAGGACTCCATGTACTATTGAGTGTCTATTGCTGGACCATGGGTTAAGCTTTCAAAGTACCGATATATGCTGAAGCTTCTGGCTTGCCACTGCGTTGGCTAAGAGGGCCCATTTTGGCTTCTGAGCCCCACTTTGTTTAAGTTCCTTGCACTGCAACCCTTACCATATAATCTGGTGGAAGATTTCTGGCCTGGGAAGGAGATTCCTACCTGTCATTTCTTTTTTTTTTTTTTTTTTTTTTTACTTGTTAGATTAATTTTTTTGTATTTCTATTTTTGTACTTTTTAAATGTTTTTCTTTATTATTTGGCCAAGCGCTTTACACTGAAACATCTCCAATATGATCTAGCAGAAAGTTCCTGATCTGGATAGCTTCCCAGTTGGATATTTTGTTTTTACTTTTACGTTTTTATTATTTTTTTATTTACTGTACATGTGTATTTTTTTATTTTTTTCATTATGTGGCTATTTTTTTTAAGTTAAAATTTCTTTACAGCTTTAAACTTTTTTTTTTCCTCAGAGCCAAGCCCAGTGCCTAATATGAGAAAATAAATAAATTAATAAATAAATTGATTGATAAATGGATTAATTCATTGATTTATTAGTTGAGAAGGACCACCTGCCAAAGAATAATATGAAACATTTATATTGATATATTTTTTTATATAAAATAATTACAATAAATACCATTAGAAAATGATACCATAAAATTAATTAATTGCTGAACAATGTAAATATAATAACAATACAAAGTTATACACAGAGACATAGGTGTTCACTCACCCCTGGTGTGCAAACTGGGCTACCTTCAACCAGTGGCACATCGTTGACACCCAGGTGGAGTGCAAATTGGCGATTCCTATACAATACATGCTGATCCTAGGGGTCAATTAAGTCTGGTGAGTGCATATAGTGTGTCTGCATGCTGGTGTAGAGGAACCTTTTTTATACTCTCTAAGGACGTTATTCACGAGTGGGATCTGTACAAGGACTTCACAATTTTTATGTATCTTTTATGATTTAAATGAAGATGTATTTATTTGTTTGTTTACTCACTATGGTGTAATTTATGATATAAGAGAATAGTTCCTTTGTTTCTTTTCACGTTATAGGTGTTCTTTTACACTTTACAACAGCTCTTTATTGTAGTTTATTTGTTTTTTGGTTATTGATTTGCGAGGGTTTGAAACCTTTTGGTTCCTATATTTTTCTTTTACCTGCAATATTATCACTGTATTACATGCAGACAGGGACAGGCTGTGTAGAGCCCACAGGACATCAGCAGCGTTAAAATATAACAGAAGATGAAAAAGCTCTCCCCTCCCTCATCCATCAATTTTCTAAGATACACAGCATGTTGCTATCTATACGACATACATTAAAGTGTTACTAAACCCGAGACCCCTGTATTCACTATATCTGGTCACCCACAGTACACAGAACATGGAAATGAAATGATTTTAGTAAATAAAAACTGCTAAATACCTTTTCTCATCAGCATTATATAATATATAGCAGTCTTGTGACTTCTACCAGTTTCCAGCCAAGCACTGGTTAAAGCTTGTAGGATGAATTTTCATTGTCCTATGAGGCTGCAGGACCCCTGACCCTCTGTCTGGACAGTGTAGCTGATTGGCAGTGTGTCGATCATATGAACTCCCCAAGAAAAAAAAATTCTCTAGTAATACACACCAAAATGAGCATGTGCAGCTTGCCCCCAAGGCTCTGTTATGTCAGGGGATGGTTTGGGACCATGGAAGAAAGGGAAGATCAGAAAAGACAGGATCAAACAGCCTTTTTACACAATGCAGAGGATTAAACCCTTAGGTGATTATAACAAGCTTTATAAAGCTTTTGCTTTATTGCAAATACAGACTGATTTTTCTGTTGTGGGTTTAGTAACACTTTAAGGGTTTACACATTTTTTAACAGACCAGCCAGTAACTACAAGCCCTACAGCAATTTCTCCCTATGTACATTTGTCAGCAGCATTCCCTAGGCTTTCCCTAACTCAGCTAAAACACCTTGTCATTATGGTTGCTGTGAGTTAACCCTTTTATAGTGAGGGGGCTGGCAAACCTTAAGCCCACTTTTTGGTCCCTTTAAGCCAGTTGACCTATGTTCAAAGGCCAGGCAGTGCGTTATGGTTACTATGACAAATTCCAATATTATTCTACTGGGTCTGCGAACCTCAAACATGCAAGATTCCCGCCATACCCATGGTAGCGGCAAATTGCATCTCATCCCCATATAGCATAGAGGTTTTTTTGAAACATTGTTTAACTTAGTATACGGCCATGGCCAAAAGTTTTGAGAATGGCACAAATACGCATTTTAACAAAGTCTGTTGTTTCAATATTTTTTGAATTTTTGGTCAGATTTTACTATGGTATACTGAAGTATAATTACAAGCATTTCATAAGTGTCAATGGCTTTTATTGACAATTACATTAAGTTTATGCAAAGAGTCAATATTTGCAGTGTTGAACCTTCTTTTTCAAGACCTCTGCAATTCGTCCTGGCATGTTGTCAACCAATTTCTGGGCCACATCCTGACTGATGGCAGCCCATTCTTGCATAATCAATGCTCGGAGCTTGTCAGAAATTGTGAAGTTTTTTTTGTTCACCCACCTCTTGAGGAGTGACCACAAGTTCTCAATGGGATTAAGATCTGGGGAGTTTCCTGGCCATGGACCCACAATTTTTATGTTTTTTCCACCAAGCAACTTAGTTTTCACGTTTACCTTATGGCAAGGTTCTCCATTATGCTGGAAAAGGCATTGTTTGCCACCAAACTGTTCTTAGATGGTTGAGGTAAGTTGCTCTCTGGGGATATTTTTGTACCATTCTTTATTCATGGTTGTGTTCTTAGGCAAAACTGTCAGTGAGCCCACTCCTGTGGCTGAGAAGCAACCCCACACATGAATGGTTTAAGGATGCTTTACTTTTGGCATGACACAGGACTGATGGTAGCGCTCATCTTTTATTCTCCGAGGTGTTTTCCAGATGCCCCAAACAATCAGAAAGGGGATTCATCAGACTTTACCCCAGTCCTCAGCAATCCAATCCCCTGTACCTTTCACAAAATATCAGTCTGTCCCTGATGTTTTTCCTGGAGAGAAGTGGCTTCTTTGCTGCCCTTCTTGGCATCAGGCCATTCTCCAAAAGTCTTTGCCTCACTGTGCATGCAGATGCACTCACACCCGCCTGCTGCCATTCTTGAGCAAGCTCTGCACTGGTGGTGCCCTGATCCCACAGCTGAATCAACTGTAGGAGATGGCCCTTGCACTTTCTTGGGCGCCCTGAAGCCTTCTTCACAAATGCAGTGGAAATCTTTTTTATGGGATTAAGTTCATTTGCATAGCAAAGAGGAACTTTGCAATTAATTGCATTTTATCTGATCACTTTTCATAACAATCTGGAGTATATGCAAATTGCCATCATAAAAACTGAGGCAGCAGACTTTATGAAAATTAATATTTGTGTCATTCTCAAAACTTTTGGCCACAGCTGTATAGAAGTTCATTGTCCGTGGTGCCTGTGAACCACATGCCAACAAAACATATAGTATAAATAAAACTTTTAAAAGATATAACACAACACTATTCCCAATTCTATGGCTCAATTTTCTGACAAATAGGATCCCTGGTTCTGGTATCAATTTTCTACCTCTGAATAATGACTACAATGTATTGTCATTTTGTCTAGATTCTTGTGTGTCTTTTGCTCATTTTTGAACTCCATTAGGTCGCTGTGCATTTCTTTCTGTTTTTATACATTTTTTTCTTTCTGTTTATTTTATTCTACATGCTTTGTACTTATGCTCACAGCTGTTATTTGGATGTGCTATATTATTGCTTTGTTATGTGTACATTACAAGTATGCTGTATAATTTTTAGTTACATTTAAATCTAAAGTTTGTAAACAAAAGATATACTACAAGGCATGTATTACAATATACCTGATACAAAGCTTAAAGTGGAAGTAAACCCATGGATTTAAACAGTTAAAAAAAGGCATGCCTGGAATGCTAACTGCACATTGGCTGTGCTCTCAGCCAAACTATCAAACCATCCAATGGCTGGTGTCATAACGAATCACATGTGCAGCACCATAGCAGTTGAAGATTAAACAGAGGCAAAGATGGCAGCTTCCTTGACTGAAAATGATAGGGGAGTTTACTTCCACTTTAAACATGTTACATACTAAGGTTGAATAAAGACACCAGTCCATCCTGAGTGAGTGTGGGTGCGTGTCTACAATTATCCCTATTTTATTTTAAGGTACCCATATAGTGCTGTCAATTATTACGCAGCACTCCAAACATACATGGCACACTCACATTGGTCCCTACCCTCACATTCATATACTAGGGACAATTTTTGGACAGAAGCCAATTAACCTACCAGCATATCTTTGGACTGTAGGAGGAAACCCATGCAGGCACAGAAAGAACATGCAAACTCCAGGCAGGTAGTGTCGTGGCTGGGATCCAAACCAGCAACCCTTTTTACTGCTGGGTGAGAGTGCTACCCACTACACCACTGTGCCGCCACAAAAAAACTTTAGAAAATTTTAGAAAACTTTTGAAAACTTAAGAACATGAACGTACACAGTATGCCTAATAAACCAGAGAGGGCAAATGATATCCAGTAGTAGAGCACATATACGATTATAGGTAATAAGTAGGATCGGGGTAATCCTTCCATTCTCTGGTCAATGGCCTGATGCTGCCTGTGCACGTAATAATGGATGTCATCTCCTTACTCCCGAGACACCACTTTGTCCATCTGGACATGACATGCATATCTTCACTCCAGGTAGCAATGATGGAACTCCTGAGGGAGTTTCCAGTAAGGGACCACTCATACTTAAGCACCCTTAAATGCTTCCAAGTGGCAGTTTCAAGTATTTTCTGCCATTCTACAGCTCAAAAACGGCATCCAGAATGCAAGGAAATTCAAGCCCATAAATTTTGTTCATGTGGTGAACCAAATAGCTGTGGAGCCGAGACAGCCGGGTCAAATGGCACCCGAGCCCCATACTGGGAGGCAAGTGGGACCTAGGCATCTGTCTCATGATGGTTTCACACCCGACTCTTCAGCTACTTCCACCTCATCCTCAACAGTTGCTGAGGAACACCATTCCTCCCAAGGATTGGAAACTGAAGTTTCTCCTCAACTCCTTAGAGCAACCCCATAATGCACCACTTGTGATTCTACATTCTCCAGACTTGGAGGATCCTTGGAATGTTGTTCTGCCTCCTGCACCTCTGGCACTACCTGGGCACAGGACTCAGCAGTTGCTTTGGGACTGTTGTCACTGATTAACAGTGATTCCTCGGTGGGTATCAGCACAGGGTGGACTTAACACTGGTGCTTTTTTGGGGAACCCTTTTGCCAGCAGATCTCCATATAGGGTGCCGAGTCCAGAGAGCCTGGATGCACAGCCCCCATCTGGTCTTCTTGGCAGCCAACTGTCACCCACATAGCATCCTCATCCCTCAGTACTCGACTCTCGCGGGGATGCTCACAATCTGGGAGAACCTCCCATAGCAGGCCCAAGGCTCCATCTTCACTGCCAACTCTCCATAATCTGGACAAACAGCCACAAATGTCTCAATCACTCCCATGCGGCAGATGGCAAAACCTTATTGGGGAGTCACCTGCATTGCAATGCTAAACGCGGCAATGCAGTTCAACGGCACTTTACAGGTTGCCAATGGAGTCCGTTTCCACTCCTCCATGACAACATCACGGAGCTGGTGAATGTTAGAGACCTTGCGCTCCTCCACCTTCCGTTTGAGGATGCCCCACAGATGCTCAATAGGGTTTAAGTCTGAAGATATGCTTGACCAGTCCATCACCTTTACCCTCAGCTTCTTTGGCAAGGCAGTGGTCCTCTTGGAGCTGTGTTTGGGGTTGTTATAATGTTGGAACACTGCCCTGCGGCTCAGTCACTGAAGGGAGGGGATCATTCTCTGCTTCAGTATGCCACAGTACATGTTGGCATTCATAGTTCCCTCAATGAACTTAAGCTCCCCAGTGCCAGCAGCACTCAGGCAGCCCCAGACCATGACACTCCAGTCCCACCACCATCCTTGACTGTGGACAAGACACACTTGTCTTTTTACTCCTCACCTGGTTGCAGCCACCCAAAGTTTAATTTGATCTCATAAGACCACAGGACATGGTTCCAGTAATCCATTTCCTTAGTCTGCTTGTCTTCAGCAAACTGTTTGCAGGCTTTCTTGTGCATCATCTTTAAAGGAGGCTTCTTCTGGAACAACAGCCATGCAAACCAATTTAATGCAGTGTGCGGTGTATGGTCTAAACACTGGCAGGCTGACGCCCCACCCCTTCAACCTCTGTCACAAAGCTGGCAGCACTCATACGTCTATTTCCCAAAGACAACCTCTGAATATTACGCTGAGCATGTGCACACAGCTTCTTTGGTCAACCATGGCGAGGCCTGTTCTGAGTGTCCGCTTAAACCTCTGTATGGGCTTGGCCACCATGCTGCAGCTCAGTTTCAGGATGTTGGCAATCTTCTTATAGCCTAGGCCATCTTTATGTAGAGCAACAATTCTTTTTTTTCAGATCCTTAGAGAGTTCTTTGCCATGAGGTTTGCCATGAGGTGTTATGTCCTGCCCTGAAAGGCCCTCTCTCCCACCCAGGTCGCAAACCGACATATAAGTCTGAGGGGACCTGCTCCTATACCCCTCTATCTAGAGCTCCATCCACCACAGTTTATAAAAGGGTACTAACCTCACCCACCAAACAGTGAGGGAGGGTCCGCACTAAAAGGGAAACCAATCTCTACTTACATGCACATTCTGTGACACACCTAATATGGATAGAAGGCATTAAAGGAGCATTATTTGGATTGCCAACATGCAAGCAAGCCAGGATTGCACCGTATGTATTATGCATGAAGATTAGTCAACAATCAGCTAGATAGGTTCAGTGATGCACGCAAACATTTGCATTAGCAAGTGGGCCTGCAATCTAAGCATACCTTCTAAGCATACCTTAGCAGCTAATACCTGCTCTTTTTCATTTGTTTAGTAAATCAGGCCCATAGACTTTCACTGTGAGATGGATTATCAATAAGATTAGCTGTCATTGAGCACCACTACAAAGCAAGAAACAGAGCCTGCATATGTAATAAGCAAAAATGACTGTCCCAATATATAAAATACAAATTATATATAAAAACAAGACTTAAAGCAATGTATACTGATACGACTTTTTACAGCATGCTGACCTCCTATACAAGTATCTAAAAACATGAAAAGACTTAACCTTCCCCTTAAAGTGTAACAAAATTCTGCTGAAGGTGAGTGAGCTTTAAACATAATAAATAAGTATACACAGCTTACTTGCATATTGTGGCACACTTACCTGCCAGTGTGCACTCCTTATGATGTGAGATGCCCCCACCATCTCCTTTTTGAATACTCTGGGTGCTACTGTGATTCTTCTTGGCCATAGGGCTGCAACTGATGGTGTAACTCCTGCACATGTATAGCTGAAGTTATACTGACCTGAGAATGTAGACAGTATGGTGCATGCAACAACAATTGCTTGGTGAAGGGGGAAGCTTTTTTTCTTAAAGTGGTTGTAAACCCCATTCATGAAATTTGACCTAAGCACATATATCTGTAGTGTTTACTTATCTCTCTTCAAAGTTCTAAGTGTAGTTTCTGGTGCTTCGTTCCTCTGTTATCAGCAGTCACTTTTGACAAGCTCCCCGACACATGAGATAACAGTAGCAAAAAATTTGTGTCGGGTAGGGTACTTAGAGGGAGATTAGCAGGGAGCTTGTCTATTCAGACTGCAGCTCTACATGTTCCTTCATTCCTCTGACTATCTGGAGGGGGGAGGGGGTGTGTGACTTTCCTCCAATCAGCTCTCACATAGTGTAAGCCCAGACTCCCCACCAACTGATGAAAGAGGAAGAAAGATTTCTAACATGATCTTCACATTCTAAAGAGTGTAGAAAGGGGAAGAGAGCAGATATACAAGTAAAACGTATGTACGAAGATTTGTTTCATCTCTGTGTATCCTCTGAGGCTTTTCACTTCATGGCTTATATGTGAGGGTTTAGATCCACTTTAAGGAAAGTGACTTTACATGCCTACTACAAAAATGTTCCTCCTAGCAATTTTTCAAAGCAGGGATTTAGTTTCTTTTAAATCTGGCCACAGAAGTTGGTGATTAGACATACTTTATACCTGTATTAGAATCACCAAGCATTCTGAACCATAGTTACTGTTAATTCTGGACTGTGTATCTACTGCATGCACCAGCAGAAGGATCATTCTCTTTTTTCATTCAATAGCTGAACTTTGGCTGTAAAAATTTTACAACGTGCCAGAGAATCTCTGTGACAGGTGCTACATTCAATAGATGTAATGCTTTGTGTCTCTTACACTCATGTCTCTTATTGTTAGTAATACATGGAGCTGGCCAACGCTAGGGAAAATCAGGTGGGATACAGCCAATTTTAGGGTTATTTTACTTTTTTTGCACAGTAAAAAATTACGCTGAGAGGCAACATCCATGTAAATTCACATTCAGTTCATTGTCTAAACCGGAGTGCAGGGCTTAATCTCTCTCTGCAGCAGCCAGGAGGAGGCTGGGTCGTTTACTACAATTTCCATAATCAATCTTTCTAAAAGTGCTCCTAACCTATGGTACTAATCCCAGCAGATCTGCATATCTTAACAGCATAAAGGGAAAGTACAAATATTGACATCTAAGTAATACTGGCTGGCCAATTGCAAGCTGAACTCAATTAAGCACAAAGGAATAGTTAGAGGGGTACAGTCATATTAAACTCCTTAGTTATTTCAGAATAGCTGTGTAAGCTTATCACATTTCAACAGGGATCATCTGGAATAAGTAGTGCTATTAACCCATTTCACCTCCTTCTATCCAATACTCCAATAAGCCGCGGCTTGAAAATTGTCTTTTCTGATTCATGTGTTGATAGCCCCAGTTAAAACTTGGTATTAATAGAGAGAAGAAAAAAGTTCTGAAAATGTGAAAGTTTGCAACATGATTCCTAGTATTAACTCATTAACTGGGACTTGTACTATACTTTGACTATACTGTTATGTTTTATTGTTCCATTGTAGCTGATTGGTAGCTGTTTGGTCACATTATCAGAGAAGAGGAAGTAATAGGATTTAAAATAAACCTTTCCCGCAAGGAAACATACGCTGTTATTCCTGTTTTTTAATTCTGATAATGCTGGTTATCTGTTTGTAATGCTGACTCTTGGTTGAAATATTTGGAGTGACTGATTCAGGATAAGTATGCAAAAAACACTTTTGATTTGACTATGACTTCCCTGATCTTAGACCTTGTTCTGGGTCAGTGAATACCAAATTCTGGAGGTAAGCATGGCAGTCTGCAGCCTTCAAACATACTTACCTTAAAGTGATACTAAAGTCTTGATTTTTTTTTTTGTCTAAAAATAAGAATCATGTTATACTTACCTGCTTTGTGCAGTGGTTTTGCACAGAGCAGACCAGATCCTCCTCTTCTTGGGTCCCTCACTGGTGCTCCTGGCCCCTTCCTCCTGCCAAGTGCCCCCACAGGAAGCAGCTTGCTATGGGGGCACCCAAACCGCTCCTCTGTGTGTCCATTTAGACATGGAGCTGTGTCTCGGGCCCAGCCTCCTCTCTCTCCTCAATGGCTCACTCACTTTGAATGACAGCAGCCAATGGGTTCTGATTAGGAGAAAGAGTCCTGGACAGCCAAGGCTCTCATGAAACATTGCTGGATCGAGAGGGCCTTAGTTAAGTGTTAGGGGGGCTGCTGCACACTGAAGTTGTTTTTATCTTAATGCATATAATGAATGAAACCTTCTGCCTTTATACATTTAGAACTACTTCAAAGTATATCTAAGGGCAAAACTCTTTTTAGTTTTGGATAGAGCAGAGAGGGATTAGAACACTTGTCAGTTTTTATTGCTTTCTGCGCCCCCATTAATGAGATTCACCCTATTTGTCTTGTTTACAATTATCACTGAAAGTGTATGGAAAAGAAAATCTCAAATTCTGGGTTGTCCCGGAAAGGTAATAGAGAGGCATTTCCTCTCAGCGATTTCCTCTCACTTCCTGTTGTGCCTATGGGTGGCACAGTGGTATGGTGGGTAGCACTCTCGCTTAGTAGTAAAAAGGGTCGCTAGTTCAAATCTCAACCATGACACTACCTGCCTGGAGTTTGCATGTTATCCCTGTGTGGGTTTCCTCCAGGTTCTCCGGTTTCCTCCCACACTCCAAAGACATGCTGGTATATTATTTGGCTTCTGTCCAAAATTGGCCCTAGTATATGAATGTGAGTTGGGGACCTTGGTTTGTGGGCTCCTTGAGGGTAGGGACTGATGTGAGCTTGCGATGTATGTGTGGAGCACTGTGTAAATTGACGGCACTATATGGGTAACTTAACTAGATAGGGATAATTGTAGACAACACACTCAGGATGGACTGGTGTCTTTATTTAACCTTACTAGCTATGTGACTATGGGACAGAAAGTGAGGTTAAATCTCCACAATGGGACACAAAAAACAAAAAAAAATCTGACAGGGGTTATAACTCTCCATTTGTCTATCCTAAATGAAAAAAACATTTTGCATAGTTCTACTTTAACCACTTGCTGACTGTCCTATAGCAGTTTTACTGCTACAGGACGGCAGCTCTGCGCTGGATCACAGCAGGCTGCTTCTGCTGTGATAATTCCACTCGATGTCTGCCAGCACCCACCGATCGTCGGGCGGAGACCCAGAACAAAGCTCTGCCAAGTGAACAAGGCAGATCTTCATTCTAACAGAGGGGAAGGGATAGATTTTGTGTTCCTGCAAAGCAGCACACTGTGTACACAAAAACCCTTTGATCGCCATTGAGGTTTAAGCCCTTCCCAGTCAGTGTCATTAGTACAGTGACAGTGCATATTTTTAGCACTGATCACTGTATTAGTGTCACTGGTTTCTGCAAAGTGTCAAAAGTATCAGTGTCCGATTGTCCATCACAATATCGCAGTCCCACTATAAGTCGCGGATCGCCATCATTAATAGTATTAAAATAAAAATCCATAAATATATAGCATCGTTTTTAGACAATATTACATTCACGTAAACCAATCAATATTATTTTCTATTGATTGTATTCGTTTTGTTGGTATTTGGGAAGCGCAACACAACCCCCCTCCCCCTTTTAATCAATATACGCTTATTTATTTTTTTTGTTTGTTTTTTTACCCAAAACTTGTCGCAGAATACATGTTGGCCTAAATTTATAAAGAAATTTGATTTTTTTTATGAATATGTTTTGTAGCAGAATGTAAAAAAAATTTTTTTTTTTTTTCAAAATTGTCAGTTTTTATTCTTTATAGCACAAAAAATAAAAAAACGTAAGGGTGATCAAATACCACAAAAAGAAAGCTCTATTTGTGGGAACAAAAATAACATACATTTTATTTGGGTACAGCATTACATGATAGCACAATTGTCAGTTAAAATAACGCAGTTCCATATCACAAAAAATGGCCTGGTCATGAAGCGAGTAAATCTTCTGGAGGTCCAGTGGTTATTTATATAAAAAAAAATAGTGCTGTAGACCTCAGCACTTACTACGTTTACGTGTGGTTTCCTTTTGAAGGCTCTCATTGCTTGCCATTCTGTATACGAAAATCCTCTAGCTTCTATGAGGGGTCTTCAAAAATTTTTGCACTGTTATATTTTAGTTGGAAACGGTGAGGGTGGGAGTAGTAGTAATTGGTCGTGTCTGAGAATGTCATGTGACTAGTCTGTCTGGCAAGCCTTCCAGTGACCTTCCAGTTTAGTCACGCTATGGTAAGGGTGGCTGGAAAATGTATAAATTGCACTAAAGAGGAACATCATTCTGTTATACTCTTTTTGTGGGCAGAAGGTGTGCTTAATATAGGGATACAGTTCTCTCTCTCATAGAGTCGTTTATAAGTGGGAGGTTATGGAACACCCAGCTTACAATCCAGATCTGATTTCCATTTTTCCTTTTTTAACCACTCAAATGCCCCATATACATGCTCTGAAATTCAGACGGAAAAAGTCCGATCGGATTATGTTGTCGGAAAATCCGATCGTGTGTGGGCTCTATCGGACTTTTTCTGTCGGAATTTTTGAAGGAAAAAGTTTGAGAGCTGGATCTAAAATTTTCCGACAACAAAATTCGATCTGGCTTTTTCCGATCGTATGTAGAGAATTCCGACGCACAAAGTGGCACGCATGCTCAGAAAAAACTTGGAGACGAAAGCTATTGGCTACTGGCCTCTATGTAGTCTCGTCGTACGTGTATAACCCCACCTCGTTAAGAACGATCGGATTTTCTGATGGATTTTTTGGTCGGAATGTCCCACTGTGTGTATAGGGCATAAGAAGATTTAAGGGGTAGAAGATGTGTGATGATGTGAAAGCAGCAGTGCAACAGTGATCAATCAAGAATTTTTTTTGCTGATGGCATTAAACAGTTGGTACAACGTTGGGAAAAATGCATTGCATTGTTTTTGAAATTCTTAACAAATTTAACAAGAGTTAAAAAAAAGCGTGGAAACTTTTCGAAGACCCCTAATATTTCCAGTTTTCATGCGGCTACACTGCTTTGTTTGGCCCCATGGAGGCTCTCATTAGGATGGAGGCAAATACTTAATGTTAATCGTATACCTTGTAAACGTGAGGCTTAAACATTGTTTTGACCCAGGTTGCATTTTCATTTAGTGGTAGGTGGTACTGCTATCTCCCTGAGATAACAATGGGCAATCCGGCATCACCTACATTTTCTAATTATTTGATCTAGGAAAGACATGGAATTAAATGGATTTGTGCAGTATATTAACTGCAATTACATAAATAATTTATTTACTGCTAAAGAATACCAGAGTGTAATGGATGTTTGACAACAAAAGGTTACAGGGAATATACAATCACTAATTCATCATAGTGACAGTTTTCTAGCTATCATCTATAGTATGTAAAAAGCAATACCTCATAAGCCATTTCTTAGGCTAAAACCTAATTTTAACCATATTGACTTTTTACAGCGATCAATGAATTTAAGGCATTTGAAAATGCTAATTAAACAAGATATCATGTTCATTTAGTGGAAAAGGCATTTCAGTGGGCATATACATAAACTAACGTAAGGTTATTACATTGGAACAAAAGCACTAGAAATCAACAGGCTGCTAGGTTTAATGTTCTTCAGTATAGCAGAGGAAATAAGCCAAGAATCTCACTAACATTCAATAGGATCCAAAATAATTGAAAGTGTTAATAATAAGCCTCTGATATTGTTTTACAATTGTAAATTGTAAAAAAAAGGAATACTTGGGGTAAACGGTGTTGATTTCAAACCTTTTGCTATTGGCAATGGTACAAGACAACACTGCCCACTATCTCCTCTCTTGTTTGTGCTCTTCTTGGAGCCACTGTAAGCCCCTGTACACACGGTCGGAGATTCTGTCAACCAAATCCGTTGGATTTTGTCCGTCGGATTTAGTCCGACGGATTGTGTCCGAAAACTGTTGCATACACACAGTCGGACCAAGTTGTCTGATTTAGCGGTTGCCAAGAACGCGGTGACGTAAGCCGTGTACGGCGGGACTAGAAAAAGGAAGTTCAGCACCATGTCCGGCACCCTTTGGGCTCCTTCTGCTGATCTCGTGTCTATCGCGTGTTAGTAGAAGTTTTGTGAGAGACGATTCGCGCTTTTCAGATTAGTGATTCAGATCGTTACTGCTCTTCAGTTTCTGCTTGTCTTTGCGTATCTGATAATCAGTGTGTGCAGTCATTAAGTATTTGTTTCTCATTGTGGACTATATCTTGGTATAGTACGCTTTGAAAGGCATTTTTTATTTTCTGCTTGCTTCTGCTATTCAGGTCGTTCTTTCAGGCCTTGCTGTTTATCGGTTCTTTCTGGTGTCCGTTGTGACGAGCCGACCGTTTTCCAAACATGTTTCGCCTACGTACAGTTTGTGCTGTGCAGGGGCTTCGTGTTGGGGTTCTTACTTTGACACAAGCCCGGTCCATGAACAGGGAGGGGAGGCGTTTGTGGACCAAGAATTGGTTGCGCCAGTGTCACCAGTTCTCGCACATGCCTTTGCTCCGTGAGATCCGCGAGAATAATCCTGATGATTTCAGGAATTATCTCCGGATGACGGACCCCGTTTTTCACCGTCTGCTGGCTTTGCTGACCCCTTATATCACCAGGCAGGATACCTGCATGTGGCAAGCCATCACTCCGGAGCAGAGGCTCATCGCCACGTTGCGCTACTTGGCGACAGGGATAAGTCTTCGGGACCTCAAGTTCTCTACAGGCATCTCCCCCCAGGCTCTGGGGATCATTATTCCAGAGACCTGTTCTGCCATCATTCAGGTCCTGCAGAAGGACTATATGAAGCTAAGTTTTATCCTTAAACATCACATTCTATGTATTTCATGATTGCTAATGTCTTGCATTTCTTTCCTCATTCCCTAATTGCCATCATTGCAATATGCTCTAATTCATATACTCTGCCCCTTTGTCCTCATGCATATTTGCCTCACTAATTTCCCCACCATGCTCTTCTTGGCCCATAAAACTATAGTCTAGTCACTTAACAATGTCTTTTGGCAGCTCCATAGTATTGCTTTCCCCTAAACACCCCCTAAAATCTCGACAAATGTGATGTGTGTGCTTCAATTCATGCAAAGTGACCTTTTTTTTATGGAGTTGTGCCAAACTCATTAGTAACCCCCCTCTCCCCAACTGCTAGCTCAGCTGATAGCAATCCTCTATCTGATGACTTGACCCAACCCAATACACACTCTACCTACCTACGTGGTATTACCTCCTTAGCCCCTGTACATACGGTCGGAGATTTCCACAACCAAATCCATCGGATTTTGCCCGTCAGATTTTGTCCGTCGGACCTTGTCCGAAACTGTTGCATACACACGGTTGGACAAAGTTGGCGAAAAATCCGATCTTTCAGAACGTGATGACGTAATTTCGTTACGATGGGACTACATTCAGGCTAGTAGCCAATAGCTTTTATGTAGGAATTTGATCTGAGCATGCGTGGCACTTGGTCCGATCAAAATTCTCTACACATGATCGGAGTATGTCCGATCGGCCCAGTTGGTCGGGAAATATTTCCAACATGTTGCAAAATTGGGTCCGACGGATATTCCGATGGAATCAGTCCGATGCATACCACACACAGTCGGATTATCCGATGACACGGTCCGATAGGACACATTCCGACGGATTCTCCGACCGTGTGTACAAGGGCTTACTTGTCTTACGATTTTAATTAGTCACCTTTGGCGAGTTGTCCAACTGTAAGGTAAATTTGGAGAAATTTGAGGTTTTAAATGGGACTCTCAATTTGTTTACAATCAGGCAGGCCCTTGCACTACATGGTTTTGGTAAACCTGAAGGAAAAAGTGTGTATGGGGCTTAAAGAGGGATTCCACCTACAAAAAAAATATTAAAAGCCAGCAGCTATAAATACTACAGCTGCTGACTTTTAATAAATGGACACTCACCTGTCCCGGGTTCCAGCGATGCCGGCAGCCGAGGCCGATCGATCGCTCGGCTCTCGGCTGCTGCCGCCACCATTCTAGGTGAGGGAATTTAGGAAGTGAAGCGAATCGGCTTCACTTCCCGGTTCCCTACTGCGCATGCGCAAGTCGCGCAGCGCAATAGGAATTGTCCGCGCTGTCTCTGGGATCCGTGTGTGTCCCAGTAGACAGCGTGGCAGGACAGGAAATCTTTGACAGGTATCTCCATCCCCCTCCCCCCTGAAAGGTGCCAATTGTGACACCGAAGGGGGGGGGGTTCAGATCAGCGGAAGTTCCAATTTAGGGTGGAACCCCGCTTTAAGATTTAAACTCCTAAGGTTTGACCTCATATTATATGATTTTGGTAAATCTGAAGGAAAAACTCATCAGAAAAACTGTTAGTCCTTGTACACACGGTCGGAGATTCTGACGGAATGTGTCCTATCGGACCGTTTTGTCGGATATTCCGACTGTGTGTGGTCTCCATCGGACTGTTTCCGTCTGAATATCCAACGGACCAACTTTTCCAACTTGGCGGTAAAATTTTCAGACAAGATGCTCCGATCGGACATACTCCGATCATGTGTAGCCTACTCCGACGGACAAGGTGCCACGCATGCTCACAATCAAATTCGGACACAGAAGCGCTCGCTCAGGTAAAACTACTGCTCGTAATCGATATAGCACATTCGTCACGCTGCAATGTTAAAAATTCTTCCATGAAGCGCATTCTCTTGTTCTTTACAATGCTGCAAGAATGAACTTCTTTTGATGCTCATAGTCACACACACTTCTCCCGAACGTATTTCCTGAGTCTTTTTTACTCATTTTAGCACTACAATATTTTAAATCGTCACATCTACACAATTTTTTGGGGGGGAATCTTGTGGTTGTTTTTTTTCATCAACATCTCCTTTTTTGTTTTTTTGGGGTGTGTTTTGGGTTTCAACTTACCACAACACCATTATTTTTGTTTTGTATTTTGTTTTTCTTTTTTAACCCCTTCTTAACCCCTTTTTCTTTTTTAACCCCTTCCCACCCGGCCAATGCACATATACGATGTAAACAAACAGCCGGTTGCTAGGCAATCGGCTCCTCCTCTCCTCACACAGAAGTCATCGCTGAGGAGAGGAGAGCAGATCGCTGCAGCCGGCTGATGATCAGTGAGTATGAGCTGTTTTTTACAGCTTTTTACTCACTGATCACCAGTCTAGTGTAAACACACATCACCACACAGTATAAACACAATGTCCCCACATATGTCCCCAAAACACACATGTCCCCAAAACATACATGTCCCCAAATAATAAAACACATGTCCCTAATAATAAAAACATGTCCCCCACATATGTCCCACTAAAATCACATGTCCCAATGATTATCTGCACACATATGTACGTGATCACCTGCACACATATGTACATGATCATTTGCGTACATATGTCCGTGATCACACAAACCAATTATTAAACACTTAACGGAATTTTTTTTACCAAAAACATGTAGCAGAATACATTTTGGCTTAAATTTATGACAAAATTTGATTTTATTGGATTTCTTTTAAAATAGAAAAAAGAAAATATTGTTTTTTTTTCCAAATTTCCGCTTTTTTTGCTTTTATATCGCAAAAAATAAAAAACGGAGTCGTGAATAAATACCACCAAAATAAAGCTCTATTTGTGCGAACAAAATGATAAAAATTTCATTTGGGTACAGTGTAGCATGACCGCGCAATTGTCACTGAAAGCGCTAGAGCGATGAAAGCTGAAAATTGGGCTGGGAAGGAAGGGGGTGAAAGTGCCCTGTATTGTAGTGGTTAATCTACAGGAGGTTGTTTGGTGTTGGTGCCCCTTGTTATTCATTTCACTTTGTATTTTTTAAATGTATCTGCCTATTCACAAATAAACTGTCCTTTTTGAAGTAAAACACATACGCAAGTATTTCTTCAAACCAAAAAAAACTTTATTTAGGTGTCAAACAACTAAAAAGAGGGAGGCAGCGCTGGAGAAACTTGTCAATTTGGTGAAGCCTTTGGCCCCCAGGGCAGACATGAACTAATTCGAAAAAGAAAAATTGGTGGCCTGAGGAGTACATATCTCAGGGAGATATGGTCCAGAAGTCCTAGAGATCAGGAAGAGCAGATGCCATCTATGTCCCCAGGATGTGCTTCTTCAAGAAGCTGCATCTTCTGTCAGACCAGACTGAACTTAGGCCATCACTCTCTTGTCTTCCTTAGGCACTTCCCGCCAGGCATCCTTCCAGGCTGTGGCTGGGCTCCTGTAGTTGTGGCAGCAGGAGGAGAAGGAGGGTGATGGTCGACCTCCTGGCTGCCACTTGCCACAGCCTCCCCCCGGCTGAGGTCTTCCTGTGTATGAAAATGGGACATAGTTTTAGTTTTTTGCTCATCAATCACACAATTTTGTGCTCATGACTGTTGTAAATTGAATGTTACCAAATAGAACAGACTATCATTCTGAGCCCAGCATTTTTCATTCTCGTCCCAAACATTTTTGCTCACTACTGTCTATTGATATGTAAACCACTTTGTAAAATCACTACTTACTGATCAATAATAACATCTAGTTAACATCATTAAATGTATGACAAGAAATATGTTCAACAATGCAATACCTGTCTCAAGCTGGGCCCCTCCACATGTTGCCGCCTGGAAGGCCCAGATTGGACATTGGAAGCCTCAGCTGGGGGTGAAGGAAGCCTTGAAGGAAGATGGTTGAGTGGTGGCCTGGGTACCCCCTGGTCTACCAGAAAATTCAGCCTCTCGAAGTAAACCATCCTGGGGTAATAAATGCCATCTGGATCTCCTGATCTCAGGGACTCCAGGTGCATCTTTCTCTCCCTGAGATATGTACTCTTCATGGCACCAATTTTCAACTTCACATAGGTCATGTCTGCCGTGGGGACCATGATCCGCACCAAAGCAAGAAGTTTCTCCATCGCTGCCTTCCTCTTTGTTTGGTCATGATAAAATGGGTTGTTGATCTGCCACAGGCAGGGCATCTCCCTGAACAGTTGAATGAATAGCCCCCTAAAATTGGCGTTTTGGAAGGGATCCATCTTGTCTGCAAGACACAACACAAGACAAACCCTAAAATATTAATAATGCCATGATAAACCCTCCTAAACTTGTCGCAACATAGGCCTAGATAGAAGCAGTCTAGTCTAGTGATGTACCAAGTTAAAATTGTACCTTCGTTTGCACAATCGTCACGTCAGCTCCTCACTCTGTTGACAGATCGTACGTACGACACACGTGTTGCATTTTATATACAGTGCGCATGCGTGAAACTCCGCCCGCCCCTGATGTTCTTTCTAGACTATTCCCCGCCCCTTGTCTTTTGGCGCAGTGGGGAGAGCACATGGCGGAGAGAATGCAGGTGCGCAATCAGAGTTCCACAAACAAGGAGGAGGGTGAGGAAAGCCCGGAGCCTGAAACGTCCCGATCCTGGAAGAGAAGATTTAAGGCCTCAAATATGTCTTTTGTAGAGATGTTGGAGATGGTGGACATATTGAAGAGGACCGACTATGATGGGAAGTATGGACCTTACCCAAACCCAAATATCAGAAAGGCCAAGATCATGACTAAAGTTGTGAAGAGTCTTTAGAAGAATTTTAGGGTACGGCGATCCAAGGATCAACTGAGAAAACACTGGTTAGACCTGAAACTGAGGGAGCACGATCAGTACAGAAGGATCAAATGTGTTCTTATAAAAAGTAAGTAGTTGTCATGTGTTCATATGATTATTCTTGCTTGCATACTGCTCCATGTGCTTTGATTTCATGTTGTACATTTTAAAATGGCCACTTTCAAGTTCATGGGTTCAATCGTTCGTAAGAAACATTGTTCTGCAGGTAAGTATTCCAGCTTAACAAAGTGTCCACAATAATGTTCTCACCTTTGAACTCTGCCAAAAAACACAATTGTACCACACTTCCAAGCAATGTTTCATATTCCTATTTCTGCCCTCTGTGTGCTAAGTATTCCTTTTTTACATTCTCATAGGGGAGAGAAGACTCAGGAAGTCTGAGGACACCAGGGACCCCATACCTCCCAAAGAAGGTGAAATTCCAACACCAGAAGCAGAGGAGCAGGAGGAGGAGGAAGGAGAGATCATTGAAGTTGGACAAATTGTCACCACAACAGGTGAGTGTCGGAGACCACAGCTTCCGATAAGCTAATCAATGTATGTCAGCATATTTATAATACATGGTGTGTTTTTTTGCTTTTTTTTTGTAGGTGATGTGGAAGAAGAATCACATTTTACCAATGAAAGTGCCTAGATCCTGATTGGGGAGATAATGGGGTGCAATCGGGATTTAGAAAATATACAGAAAAACATCAATGATGTTCAAAATAAAATGAAGAACATCATTGATGTTTTCGGGAGAGTCTGAAACACCCCAAACTAGCTAGGGTTTTATTTTTGTTTTGAAACAACAACTTTTGTATTTTACAAAAAGCCAAATTTGGAAGATGCACACAGTGTGTCAACATGCGCTATCTCCCATCATGGGGGATCAATGTACGTGTTTTGTGGAAAGTGGCTGAGATAAAGGGGTTTCACCCCCAAAACATGTACATTGATCCCCCATGATGGGAGATAGCACATGTTGACACACTGTATGCATCTTCCAAATTTGGCTTTTCCAGGGGTGACACCCCACGTGATGAAGGCAATATCAGCCCAGTTTGTACATACTCATGTCTGATATTGTCTTCACTTTTCAAAGTTGAACTTTGTAAGTTCCTGTGTTCTGTATGTTACGCTTTGATACATGCCTGTTACACAAAAACACCAAGTTACAAAAAAATTACCTTAAATAATGTTTTTGATACACCCAATATGTTGGTTTGTTGTAAAACCCTTTTCTAAACGCACATGTGAATGTGCTTTGATTAAAAAGTTAAAATATCACAAATGTGTGGCTTCCTTTTCCAATGCGCAAAAGCAGTATTTGGAGTAAAATGTTGTTTTCGGTGACAATGGGTGTTATTTACTAAAGGCAACTCCACTTTGCACTCCAAGTGCAGTTTCAGGTGTACTTTTGTGCATAGTGGATGTGCCTTTAGTAAATAACATCCACACTGATGTGTTTTAATTTTCACAATCATGCCATTTTCCTGACCCCACATATTTCTGCCATGGTGCTGAAAATGAGCAAGATTTTTGTCAGTAATGCACTACATACATTAGTTAACAAAAACAAGGTGTGTGTGTAGCAGACCCACAACATAATAAGATTATCTGAAGAAGAGACTGTCACCTCATCTCACTCAGAACTTGGGTTTGCACTGTTGTAGAAAAAGGCACAACAACAAAAATCAAAAATTTACGTAGGAGACACCTAAAACCAAGCCAAGCAGTAAATGAAAACAAAGATTATTGTAGTTTCAAAGAAAAATTTATTAAAAAATGCCTCTCAGACATTGCCTGGCATATCAATGGCCCCCCTACCCAAAAAGTACTCCATGTATTGGGTTCGGACCTCACGGGCACTTTGGGGGGGGCAAGCCAGGACGAGCAGCTTCAAGGGCCGTGAGGTTCTCATTTTCAGGCAAGTCTGCATTTTGGCCAACTGAGACCACATAGTTTGCTGAATGTCTCAATTTCAAGAAATTGTGCAGAACACAGCAGGCAAGCACTATGTGATGATTTTATATTCCGACATGTGGATAGGCGTTAAAAAAGGGCGGAACCGGCTGGCCAGTATTCCAAAAGTGTTCTCCACCACTCTTCTGGCTCTGGCCAGCCGGAAAAAGATCCTCTGGTCCGGTGTGAGGGTCCTCATCAGGAAAGGCCGCATCAGGGCAAACGCCTCATCCGCGACAAAAACGAACGGGAGTCCTTCCTGATTCTCCTCTGGGGGTGGCAAGCCCAGGCTGCCACTCTGGAGACACCAGTAGAATTCCGTCTGTGAGAACACTCCACCATCCGACATACGGCCATTTTGCCCCACATCCACATACAGGAAGTCATAGGTGGCTGACACCACCGCCAACATCACGATACTATTAAACCCCTTGTAATTATAAAATTACGACCCCGAGTTGGGGGGTGGGACGATGCGGACGTGTTTCCCATCAATTGAACCTCCACAATTGGGAAAGTCCCAACGACTGGCAAAGTGGGAGGCCACAGTCTGCCATTCCTGTGGCGTTGAAGGAAACTGTGGAGTGAAACAAGACAAAAAATTAGTTATTTTGCTAATCAACATTGCAAGCAGATTAGACACCAACATTTTTGGCCAAGATCAGTATAACATTTTGGGAAATGAGTATTTAAAGCCTAAAGTATAAGGTCCCCTTATCAGAGTCATCACCCCCCCCCATCCCCCCCATCCGATGGGCCCTTGCAAAAAATTAGGGGGGGGGATGTTTTGGACAGGTAACCCTCTCCACTTGATTGACTTTGGGAAGCCCCTCCTTACTTACACTATTGGCAGCCCACCGGACAGGTAAGAAGTGTCATAATACCAAAACTAAAACAAAATGGAAGCACATTTTGACATTCTGCTATTACCTATCAAGATAATAATAGGGTAAAAAAATAAAAAAATATATCATTTGAAAGTATTGAGGCAGGCCCTTGCACTACATGCTTTGGTGAATTCATCCATAAATGTGACCATAAAAAAGGTAGGTAGAGTGTGTATTTTGTTTGGTAAAGTCAGCAGATAGAGGATTGCTATCAGCTGACCTAGCAGTTGGGGGGAGGGGGGTTCCTAAGGAGTTTGGGCCAACCAAAAAAAAATGTCACTCTTCATGAATTGAAGCACACACATAACATTTGTAGACATTTTAGGGGGTGTTTAGGGGAAACAATACTATGGAGCTGACAAAAGACATTGGTAAGTGACTAGACTATAGTTTTATGGGCCCAGAAGAGCATGGTGGGGAAGTTAGTGAAGGCAAATATGCATGAAGGACAAAAAAGGTACTTGAAAAGCTTCCAGCATGCATGAGGACAAAGGGGCACAGCATATGAATTAGAGCATATTGCAATCATAATAATTAGGGAAGGAGGAAAGAAATGCAATACATTAGCAATCATTAAATACATAGAATGTGATGTTAAAGGATAAAACTGACCTTCATATAGTCCTTCTGCAGGACCTGAATGATGGCAGAACAGGTCTCTGGAATAATGATCCCCAGAGCCTGGGGGGAGATGCCTGTGGAGAACTTGAGGTCCTGAAGGCTTCTCCCTGTTGCCAAGTAGCGCAACGTGGCGATGAGCCTCTGCTCCGGAGTGATGGCTTGCCGCATGCAGGTATCCTGCCTGGTGATACAAGGGGACAGCAAAGCCAGCAGACGGTGAAAAACGGGGTCCGTCATCCGGAGATAATTCCTGAAATCATCAGGATTATTCTCCCGGATATCACGGAGCAAAGGCATGTGCGAGAACTGGTCACGCTGGCGTAACCAATTCTTGGTCCACAAACGCCTCCTCCCCTGTTCATGGACCGGGCTTGTGTGAAAGCTAAAAGCCCAACACCAAGCCCCTGCACAGCACAAACTCTACGATGAGTACGTACATGAAACTTGGTTTGAAAACGGTCGGCTGGTCAGAACGGACAACAGAAAGCACCGATAAACAGCAAGGCCTGAAAGAACGACCTGAAAAGCAGAAGCAAGCAGACAATAAGCAATGCAAATCAAAGCGTACTATACCAAGATATAGTCCACAATGAGAAACAAATGCTTACTGACTACACGCACTGATAATCAGATACGCAAAGACAAGCAGAAACTGAAGAGCAGTACCGAACTGAAGCACAAATCAGAAAAGAGCGAATCGTCTCTCACCAAACTTCTACTAACACGCGATAGACAAGAGATCAGCAGAAGGAGCCCAAAGGGTGCCGGATGTGGTTCTGAACTTCCTCTTTCTAGTGCCGCCATACACGGCTTATGTCACAGCGTTCTTGGCAACCGGAAATTTCGACAACTTAGTCCGACCGTGTGTATGCAACATCACTTCCGGACCTCTTCCGGAATTAATCCATCGGAATTCATCCAACGGATTTGGTTGCAGGAATCTGTGTGTACAAGGGCTTAGTGTGTATGGGGCTTTAAAAGTTACTCTCACTCCTTGGGCTTTCTTGCTCATCTTAATAGCAACTTTCCATTCCGATGGGCTTCTCAAGTCATCCAGTACTTGGGCACTAAAATTCCCTCTAATCTTCAAGGTATTTTTCAGCTGAATTTTCAGCCATTAATGGCTTCCCTTTCCGCTGATTTAGACAAATTGAAACCTTTAGCGGTATCCTGGTTTGGGAGATTCAGCAAGCTTAAGATGAACATTATGCCATTACCCTGTATCTTTTGCAGGCCTTACACATAGAGAAGTGGCGGCCTTTCAATTAGAGGTGCCCAGGTGCCACTCCCTCTCTCCACTCTACCCCTCTATATTCATGGCCACCGCGGCCACCCCCTATTAATGCGTCCAGCCACTTTCAGGGAACCGGGTGCATGAATTACAGCAGCGTTTATTTTTAAGCACCTGACTAGAGCCAGAGGCTCTAATAGGCTTCAAAATCGGGTCGGCTCTGGTCGCAAAGAATGTGCTCTGATTCCACCCAAGTGTGTTACAAGAGCGAATGAACATTCGCTCTTGAAACACTAATCCTCAGTCCGGCCAATCAGAAGCGGGTGTGAGACTCATTTTCTAATTGGCCGAAAAGAGAAGACTCCTGATTGGCCACTGAGGAGGGAGGAAACGGAAGCCACCGTGATGATCTGGCGAGCAAGAGGCCACAAAAGAACAGCAGGAGAGTGGGAGGCTGCCGAGCAGAGGAAGCTGCCGCTTAAGAGGGGAAGCCGCCGGTGATGGGATAAGTGCTACTGACGACTGACCAACCCGGGGGGGTGGTATACTGTTTGCCGCCCCCCCCCCCCCCGAAAAAAATTCCACCGACCGTCACTGCTATATGGATACCATAAGCATTTTTCTCGATGCTCAGGGCCGCTTTCATTAAATAAGTTTGCCGCGGGAAAGCACCCCGTCTTACCAGAACCCTCCTGCCACGCACGAGGGGGAATGTTGATCGATACCGCCTTTTACTGCATGGTGGTGCATATGAATAGAGTGATTGACTGGTGCAGGCACTCCCGCTATAAACTTTGCATCTCACTAGAGCAGGAGTCTATATCTTTCCCCTGGGATGGCTGTCCCTGGTCAGGAGTCCAGCTCTCATGCATTCTTCGTTCACATCCTCTGATTGAGTTCACTTTACTTGCGTTTAGGAGGTATTACAAACTGGTGGCTGTACCAAGCTTCCCCTCCCTAAATAAATCTATTATTGGCCATATGGATTCCGTTCCAGGACTCTCGGACAAGACCTTTCAACTTCAACCAGACCTGAAGTGAGTCAATGCCTCTGCTTTCTTTGGCCCTGCAGGCTGGGTCAGACCTGTACAGTACACTAACCGTGTCCATTTCGGGGCAATGGAAGCTGCTGCAGTAGTTACATTTCCTTTATTCCCTGCCAGATCATGCAAGTTTTCATAAACAACTTACCCTGTTTGAAGAACTTTGAACAATGGAGGGGCTTATTAGGAAATCGCTCTCTTCTTCTTACGGTATACTGCTTGCAGCCACATCTCAGCAGGACCCTCTGTAGTGGGAAAAATATCTGAACCCCACGTTCTTGAAAGTCCAAAAGAACTGTGTTTTTTTTCACTCACAAGCCCCTACTCTGAGTCAAATATCAGGAAACCACTTACAAAGTTCAGACTCGCTGGTATCTGACTCCTATCAAACTAGCCTGCCTGTTCCCTGGCCACAGTCCATTATGTTGGTGGTGTGGCACCCAGAACAGTATACTACTCCATATCTTTGGGGATTGCCCTGCTCTTCATCCTTTCTGGAAAAAGGTCTTGCATGTTATACATAAACTCACAGATTTCTCTCTTTTTGATAATCTAGCTGCTGTGCTCCTTAACTTGACTCCTATATCCAGTAAATAAAAGATACCACAAATCGTTACTGAAGCACCTGTTGAATGCTGCTAGGGCTTATATCACTAATATGTGGAAACAACAATCCTAACCCACCACATTTCAATGGTTTGCCAGGGTGAATCACGTTAAATGTATGAACACCTGACTGCTGCCCTCATGGACAAAACAGAGGAACATAATACACCCTTGCTTTATTGGGATATGTTTTATTATTCTGATGAATACCTGGAGCAGAGTATTACCCGTTCCGTGCGGTCTCTCATTTACCTTCCCCTTTTCACCTACCCCCTTACCTTTCTTTTGCTACCTACTACCACCCCCCCCCCCCTTTTGGACAACTTGGTATGTCTTCCTTTCCATCTCAAAATTAACATAAAACATAAAAACTTCACCTGCTGTGCACTGAAAATGGATTATGACTACTAGGAGGTTTAGATATCATCTAATATCATCTATTATGCCATATGATGCCAGCCTGTCCTTCTCCCTCCTCTCTTTAATTACCTGTGATATAGTTGACTTTGTTGGTGTGCACATGAACCTCATGGTCTCTTCTGTATGTTAGAGTATATCACAGATCACTTCCTAGTATGTGCTGGCATTTTAGGCTTTAATCGATTCCTTTAGTTGGTATAATGCACTGTATAAGATTTTGTTTTATACTGATTTTCTATGTGTAAACCTATACTGCCTGTGGCAAATGACACGTTTGTTCCCGATCATGAAGTCATGTCATGCTACTGTGTTTGCTGCATACAACTAAATAAAGAATAAAAAAAAGTAAATATTTGAAAAATGACAAAATAGACTGACTATAGACTGTTGAGAAATGTGATGTGAACATTTAAAATAGACAACTGCTTCACAATGAATAACAATTTCGCTAGCTGTCATCTCTGTGTCAAATAAATCGTTAGTTTAGCTTTTATTAAGTGTATCCCTCACATGATTATACTTTTAAAATTAGAAATGATATGAAGATAGTTTCGTTAACAATATTACTATTACATTTGTAAATCTATATAATGTAGTATAAAAACTTTTTTTCCCTCTCCAATGAGTTTTTGAATTTTACTGTTGATACGATCTCTTAGGTATGACATCAGTAAATTGAGATGGGAGCCCTTAGGCCCCTTTTAGGCAGGGGGGATTCCATTACTACCTCTGATCCCCTTTGCCTAAATGGAAGAGGAGAGAATCCACTTCTGCTTTTTTTTAGCGGACCCAACCGGCCTTGGAGGTAGGTGGGTGTAAACAAACACAAGTCCTTTTACACCCACCTGTCCATAGGGATGAATGGACCTTTCGATCAGGTCCATCTTAAAAAAACGAACAGTCACTATCAATTTTTTTGTTTACAAACGTTTTTTATTTTTCGAAGAGGGTAAAATAAAAAAAATAAAAAACAAAATCATACAATCATGTAACAGTGTACATCATATAAATGATATCCAAAGAATGACATAAAAAAGTGAATTGAAGAACAATTCCGAAGCATACAATAAAAATGCCATAGGAAGGGTACATACAAAAGTATCAAGACATAACAACAACCCTGAACTGCCATTAGTCCTGTGCTAACAAAGCGTTTCTATGGGTTTTCCAGGCTTCCCATCTGCAATCAAACAGGTGCAACTTATCTTGTAGGATGTACAAGATCCTTTCCATTATCATTACAACATCAATTTTGTTTAGTATGGAGGAAAGAGGAACTACAGGGGATTTCCAATGGAGAGCAATGGCCCACAGAGTGGATACACAAATAGTATGTATGAGGCATTCATCCCTGCGGAGGATCCCTGGGATTGTTGCCCCCAGTAAACACATTGGTTCCTGTTATTGCCAAAGCCACGGCGGTCACTTTTCCCCAAACCGGGGCTAGCAGCGCACAGTCCCAAAAAATGTGTCTGAATGTGCCTGGCTGTTGGCAGCCTCTAAAGCACAATCCAGATGTTCCTGGGAACATTACCTTGAGTTTGAAAGGAGTGTAATACCACCTGGTCATTACCTTGTAGGCCGTTTCTCTAGCCGCCAGTGATTATTGGCCTTACGTAGATTTGTCAGCATGGTATCCCAGTCGTCCGGGGCAAACTGTTCATCACAATCAGACTCCCTTTTATTTCTATATAGAGGATCACTTGAAAGATACGAAGCCAATGTCGTTTTGTAGAGAGATGAAATTAAGCCCTTACCTCTAGGCGCATCACGGCAGATCTGTTCAAAGGACGTGGGGGGGGGGGGGGTGTAGAGGTAAAGTTATAATGGGATATATAAAAATGCCTTATCTGTATAAAGTGAAAGTGTTCCCAAAGTGAAATTTGTTTTTGTGCACGAAGATGTTCGAACGTAGCGAATGTATCTCCAATCTGAAGATCCGCTAAAGTGATCAGGGAATTGGATTTCCACCATGCAAAACTTTCAGGGTGATTAAACGCAGTAGCGAATAGTGGATCCCCAAGAAAGGATGAGCCCCGGTGGGGGGGAAGGAGAAACTAGGCTAAGCTTGCTTTTATAATGGTGCCAGAGGGTAAGACAATGGGAAACGATAGAGTTGAGGGAAGAAAGCTTATGTGTAAAGTTGGAGGGTGACCATAGCATTTACATGAGGTAATAGGGCCTAGCGGAATTGGCCTCAAATTTGACCCAGGGCACTTTCAAGTCTGGGAGTCACTATCAGTTTTTCAGGCAGACCTGGTCAGAACACCTGTGTGAAAGGGTCCTTATTACCTTCATACTCATAAAGAAGTGATTATATCAATACTCATCATCATGTCAAGGTGTACGTATGCCTAAATGTATAGAGTTTATCATTGTAAATTGTAATCTACTCTGAACCTTATAGCTACACTGCAAAGAGAATCTATTTTCTGGGCTCAACCAGTTTTCCTAAAAATGTGTAGAATACATTCACTGGGGTTTTATATGTAATATATGCTTGTGTTAGTTTTTATAGGGTTAAAGAGTTTATGCCAATTTTTTGTCAGGATCATCATGTCTGCTGTCAGAGAGATTGTACGAGCCAGAAGATCATATTTATGTTCCTTAGCATGCACATGTTTTTGGGCATGGGAGCCTAATAAAGTATGCAACCATTTGTATAGGAACATGCACACAACAGCATACACATGAAGACATCACCACAGAGTGACTTATTATAACCAGGGCTGAGATCATTGTTGAATGTTCTTTTACCTCAACTTGTTATCCTTGATCCTGAATCTGTTTGACCCTGTTATTTATGATTTTGCTTTTGGATTACCCTTGCCTGACTATGTTTGCTGCCTTTGTTTTCAAACTTAGCCTGGACTACTGACTAAGATTTTGCCTAATAATTCTGTGCCCTGTTGCCTGCATTTTGTAACCTCTGCTTGTCCCTGACCTTGATCCTTTTCCTGATATGGTGCCTTCCTGCTAGACTGTTACCAAACTCGGCTTGGGACCTGGCTCTGCTCTTTTCTAGACTTGATGAATTACAAGTGTCCTCATCATCACATAGTTACATAGTTGATGAGGTTGACTAAAGACACCAGTCCATTCGGTTCAACTTTTGAGGATGTGTCATTGTTGTGCTTCTGCTCGACTGACACCAGAGCTCTCTCAAGTCCAAGTTCTTGATTTCAGCATTCTGGCATTTGAGAATGGAAATTGTATGAGAGACCATCCTCATCATCTTGAACTCCTCCTACAAGTACATGACACTGCACTACTAGGGGTCAATTCGTTTTTAATATTTGAAGTTTAGGGACACGTGACATTTTCTACATTGCTAGTTCATATTTTTAATTTTACTCATGTAGGTAGTGCTGACAACTTTCCATTCTTACAGCAAACATTGAACCAATGACATTAGACCCTGTCCAAGAAGGTAGTTAAGATTTAGGCCCCTTTCACACTGGGCGGTTTTCAGGCGCTACAGCGCAAAAATTAGAGCCTGTGTAGCTCCTGAAAAAACCGCCCCTTTACTCCTGTGTGAAAGCCTGAGGGCTTTCACACTGGAGCAGTGCGCTAGCAGGACGGTAAAAAAATCCTGCTAGCCACATCTTTGGAGCGGTGAAAGGAGTGGTGTAAATCAATAGGACAGCGCTTTGCGGGCGGTTTTAACCCTTTTTCGGCCACTAGCGGGGGTTAAAACCACCCCGCTAGCAGCCACAGACCACCGCTAATACGACGGTAAAGTGCCGCTAAAAATAGCGCCACTTTACCGCCGACGCCCGCACCGCCCCAGTGTGAAAGGGGCCTTAATATTGCTGCAACAGTCGTGTACACATACAGAGGTGTCAGTTGAAGGTCTTTTAAGCTACAATATTAATAAATTTTAGTAGACACCTACATTAAAGAGGAAATAAACTCCCTCCTTATGAAGCTGTTTTTTTAAATAAGATAGTATAGCAATGTATTCCAACACATTCCACATTAATAATAACCCCCAATCTTGCGTCTATTACCATTTTGCAGTGTTTTTAAAAATTCTTCTTCTTGGGAAAAAGCAGCACCATTTTAACTGCTGTCTTCTGAGTCCGTCTAGCAATTTACTTCCGCCCCTTCCTGCTATTCTGATATATAATCTCACACATGCTCACTGGGGTTCTTAGCCAAGCCTCACTTTCACTTTGGGATCACCATGACAACATGTCCCACTGCAGTATGCTGTTGTTTTGATAGGACGCCATGATGTCCCGATGTTTACAACCCCCTGTGACGTGTAAGGTCACATGGGGTGTATCAGGAAATGTTTACTGAGACTAATATTGTGGGATCTTAGCATGGTGCCGCGAACGGATATGAAGGATATGGCACACATCATTATGGAGTGACAGCACAGAGAGCGCGCCGTTAATCACATTAAAGATACGTATGCGCCAGTGACGTCAGCAGAAACAAAAATACAGATTACAAGCAAATGGAGCCAGTAAGGTGAAATTTACATATTGTGATTTTAACAGCTTGTAGTGAGGATTGCTATGGGCTAAACTTATGGAGGAGGGTTTACAACCACTTTAACTCAGGTGAAATGTAAACTTTGTGTGAAGAGGGTTCCTGACAGAAATTAAACGTAAATGTCGCAAGGCAAGTCATTGTCAAAAGTTTATTGCTTCCAAACACATCACTCCTCATTGTTCTGCATTCCAAAAGGCTAAAACTATTTTCCATTTACACAAACATTTCAATGTTTTTATTTGCTGGTGACATGTTGGTGATAGTGACATGTTAGTGATAAGGAAAGGTTAGTTTCACTGGGTAAATGCCACTATTGTCATAAAGTACTTAGTCATAATGAACTTTGGTGATCACTAGTAGCAGATATATCAGGTATTTGATCACTTTAGTCACATGAACATTAGGGGTCTATGTATAAAAATGTGTCTGCCAAATGTCTCAACACCCATTCAAAAGTTATAAATACTAACAAATATTGTTATTATTATACCAGATTTACATAGTGCCAACAGTTTGTGCAGCACTTTACAAAATGGAGGGAGACAGCACTGTTACAGTGCCTTGAAAAATTATTCATACCCCTTGAAATTTTCCTCATTTTGGCATGTTACAACCAAAAATGTAA
This sequence comes from Lithobates pipiens, assembly GCF_037356315.1. Classification (NCBI taxonomy): domain Eukaryota; kingdom Metazoa; phylum Chordata; class Amphibia; order Anura; family Ranidae; genus Lithobates; species Lithobates pipiens. The sequence continues at coordinate 156,702,338 of NW_027507784.1, forward strand.
ATGTATTTTATTGGATTTTTTGTTGGGATTTTATGTAATAGACCAACACAAAGTAGCACAAATTGTGAAGTGGAAGGAATGATAAATGGTTTTAATTTTTGTTTACAAATAAATATGTGAAAAGTGTGGCATGCATTTGTATTCAGCCCCCTGAAACAATACTTTGTAGTACCACCTTTCGCTGCAATTACAGCTACAGTTCTTTTTGGGTAAAAAAAAGCTTTGCACATCTAGAGAGCGACATGTTTGCCAATTCTTTGCAAAATAGCTCAACCTATGTCAGATTGAATGGAGAGCGCCTGTGAACAGCAATTTGAGTCTCGCCACCGATTCTCAATTGGATTTAGGTCAGGACCTTGACTGGGCCATTCTAACACACTGTATGTTTAGGGTCGTGTCCTGCTGGAAGGTGAACCCACATCCCAGTCTCAAGTCTTTTGCAGACTCTAACAGGTTTTCTTCTAAGATTGCCGTGTATTTGGCTCCATCCATCTTCCCATCAACTCTGACCAGCTTCTCTGTCTCTGCTGAAGAAAAGCATACCCACAACATGATGCTGCCACCATCATATTTCACAGTGGGCATGGTGTGTTCAAGGTGATGTGCAGTGTTTGTTTTTCGCCACACATAGCGTTTTGCTTTTAGGCCAGAAAGTTTCATTTTGGCCTCAACTGACCAGAGCACCTTCTTCCACATGATTGCTGTGTCCCCCACATGGCTTCTTGCAAGCTGCAAACAGGACTTCTCATGGCCTTCTTGCAACTATGGCTTTCTTCTTGCCACTCTTCCATAAAGGCCAGATTTGTGGAGTGCACGACTAATAGTTGTCCTGTGAACAGATTCTCCCACCTGAGCTGTGGATCTCTGCAGCTCCCCCAGAGTTACAATGGGCCTCTTGGCTGCTTATCTGATTAATGCACTCCTTGCCTGGCCTGTCAGTTTAGGTGGACGGCCATGTCTTGGTAGGTTTGCATTTGTGCAATGCTTTTTTCATTTTCGGATGATGACTTTTACGTTCTCCATGAGATGTTCAAAGCTTGGGATATTTTTTTTATAACCTAACCGTGCTTTCAACTTCTCCACAACTTTATCTCCGGCCTGTCTGGTGTGTTCCTTGGCCTTCATGATGTTGTTTGTTCACTAAGGTTCTCTATCAAACCTCTGAGGGTTTCACAGAACATCTGTATTTATACTGAAAATAAATTACACACAAGTGGACTCTATTTACTAATTAGGTGAATTCTGATGGCAATTGGTTCCACTAGATTTTAGTTTGGAGTATCAGAGTAGGGGGCTGAATACAAATGCATGCCACACTTTTCACATATTTACTTGTAAAAAAATGTGAAAACCCTTTATCATTTTTCTTCCGCTTCACACTTATAGTATCTCACAAAAGTGAGTAGACCCCTCACATTTTTGTAAATATTTTATTATAGCTTTTCATGTGACAACACTGACAAAATGACACTTTGCTGCAATGAAGAGTAGTAAATGTACAGATTGTATAACAGTGTACATTTGCTGTCCTCTCAAATAACTCAACACACATCAATTAATGTCTAAACTACTGGCAACAAAAGTGAGTACACCCCTAAGTGAAAATGTCCAAATTGGGCCCAAAGTATCAATATTTTATGTTGCCACCATTGTTTTCCAGGACTCCCTTAACCCTCTTGGACATGGAGTTCACCAGAGCTTCACAGGTTGCCACTGGAGTCCTCTTCCACTCCTCCATGACGACATCACGGAGCTGGTGGATGTTAGAGACCTTGCACTCCTCCAACTTCCAATTGAGGATGGCCCACAGATGCTCAATACGGTTTAGGTCTGGAGACATGCTTGGCCAGTCCATCACCTTTACCTTCAACTTTTTTAGCAAGGCAGTGGTTGTCTTGGAGGTGTGTTTGGGGTCATTATCATGTTGGAATACTGCCCTGTGGCCCAGTCTCTGAAGGGAGGGGATCATGCTCTGCTTCAGTATGTCACAGTACATAGTACAGTATGTCCTCAGTGTTGGCAGAACTCATGCAGCCCCAGACCATGACACTCCCACCACCATGCTTGACTGTAGGCAAGACGCACTTGTCTTTGTATTCCTCACCTGGTTGCCACCACACACACTTGACACCATCTGAACCAAATAAGTTTATCTTGGTTCCAGTAATCCATATCCTTAGTCTTCTTGTCTTCAGAAAACTGTTTGTGGGCTTTCTTGTGCATGATCTCTAGAAGAGGCTTCCTTCTGGTATGACAGCCATGCAGACCAATTTAATGCAGTGTGTGGGGTATGGTCTGAGCATATGTACTCACATTTGTGAGATACTGTATGTGCCACTTTGTGTTGCTCTATCACATAAAATCCCAATAAAATACATTTATGTTTTTGGTTGTAACATGACAAAATGTGGAAAATGTCAAGGGGTATGAATACTTTTTCTTTTTTTGTTTACAAACTATTTTTATTTTTCAAGGCACTGTAACATTTAGTGCTGTATACAGTGATGTATACATTTTGGTTGCTCCGTGTTTATTTATTTTCATTTTTTTTCTTGTCCCTTGTCTGCCTCCTTTTTTTTTTTAAATGGTCAGCCGCAGTTTTTCTGACTGCGACGCTGGTGTTCACCCTTTTTTATTTTGTTATAGTTTTTACATTTCTGTCAGCGTCAGTCCTCAGTTTAAAGTGCACCAAACACCACTTTTCATTCAATAAAATGCATCCAAGTACACATTTCACAGTTTCTTTTAAATTTGGGTTATACGCCAACAAGGAAAGGCAGACGTTCCCATGGCAGACGCTCCCATGGTACTATGAGGGGGCCAGCAGCATCTGTGTCCACAAGCAAAGGTGGACATGGTCCGTCCTCAGGCAGCACACATTTGTCTCTGTTTAGTGATGTTGTCTGTGCTATCCAGCCACAGCATTCAGATATGGTGGAGGACTGGCTTACTAAACCATCCTCATCCTCTATATGACCCAAGCTGACACTAGTGAGCAGTCCACTGCAACTTCCAGAGCAGCTTTTTCTGCCTCCTTGTCTACAGCTACTCCTGCCATAGCCCCAGCATCATACATAGAGAAATCAGCTGAATTATTTGAACACAGCATCAGCCTCTTGCTTCTTGAGGATGCACAGACATTACTTGATTCTGATGTTGGTTCTGAGGAAGGGAGTAACATGAGCCTACAGAGAGAGGAGAACGCTGATAAACAAGAAATTGGCAGTTATGTTCACCCAGCCATACCATATTGCTAACCTGGCTCCAGTGATGATGAGGATGGAGGGGGCAATGATGATGAGATCATTGATGCAACTTGGGTGCCGGATAGAGCAGAGAAAACCCAAATGAGGCAGGAAGTCCTATAGGGGCAGCCATTATGGAAGAGTAGAGAGCAGCCACCCTATTCCATCAAATTGTGGAGCTGTTACCTCCAGGCCCACTTCCCACATCTTAGCTGCGTTTTTTTAGTAGGTGTGCAGCCGATCACACTGTTGCAATTTGTCTACCGAAAGCAGATCAAGCATGATAAAACACTAGCCATTTGGGTACCACAAGCTTGACAAGGCATTTAACCTCCCACCATACAGCCCATTGGCAAGAGGCCCTGAAAGCCACACACAAGGGCCACAAATCTTCTATTCCTCACACCTCACCTTTCTTGTCTACCCCCACTATATCTCATGACCTCTCAGCAGCCTCCACTGACAGGAGATGATGGTATAGCAAAGGGTGTCACAGGTCCTTGCAACACATCTGCCAGCAGCTGTAGAGGTATAGCAGACAAATGTATCTGCCCCAGCTGCTGCAGTGAAAAAAAATACACTCCCTGCCACCCATGTGACTAGCGGCTAAATTCCAGCTTGACCAAATTGCCAGATTTACAACTACTGCCTTTCCATCTGGTGGATTCTACCTCCTTCTGTGAATTTTCAGAATGTGCTGCACCACAATGGCAGGTTGCCAGTCGCTATTTCTTTGCAAGTAATGCCATTCTAACTGTACATCAGATAGAGGGTAATGTTTTGGCATTGCTGGGCAAGGCAGTCAGCTGCAAGGTCCACTACTGCTGACACGTGGTCCAGCAAGCATTTTCAAGGACAATATATTTCATTGACAGCACACTGGGTAACTCTGCTTGCAACTAGGTAGGATGCAGGACAGGGCTCAGTGCTGGAGCTTGTTTTGTTGCCATGTCTCCAAACAGCTGGTGTTGATAATGCGAGATCTGTCAGCTCCACACCCTCCTCCTCCTCCTCCATGCCCTCCCCTGCTGGATTGTCCTATAAACCACCTGTACCCCCTGAGCATTCAAGAGGCCATTCATCAAGTCAGGCTAAAAGATGACATGCAGTGCCTCAGCTGGTCTGTCTAAGGGACAAGAGCACACCAGAGCAGAGATTCTTTCAGCTCTGCAGGGGCAGGCTCAGATGTGCTTCACACCACCGAAGCTTGAGCCAGGAATGGTGGTGTGCTAAAATGGCACCTATCTTCTGTCCACCCTTTGACCGGGAATGTTGACACATGTGCCATGCCTAGCACATACCCTCAATTTAGCGGTGCAGCATTTCTTAAACAGATATCCAGGTTTGCAATATCTTCTAAAGCAGGCCAGAAGAGTCTGTAGCTATTTCAGGGGGTCATACACAGCCAGTGTTCAGTTGGCGGAAATTCAACTGCCTGATTTGTGACATGTCCACCAGGTGGAACTCAACTTTGGCAATGCTGCAGTGGCTGCACCTGCAGCAGAGGGCTGTCAATGAGTACCTGTTTGAGTATGGCACAAGGACAGGCTCAGGGCACCTTGGCTTTTTTCCCCACATTAATGGCTGATGATAAAGGATGCATGCACTCTACTTTCACAATCCCTCTTGTGTTCCTGCTGGAGCATACTCTGCATGGTATAATGGACAGGGCACTCAGGCAAAGCAGGGAGAGAAAGAGGAGGACTTTGTTTCCTCTCAAGGCCCACTTTATGCAGACACCAATCTTGAGACACCACAGAACACACAAGAGGAGAGGGGGGGAGGAGGAGGAGGATTCTAGCAGTTTTGGAGGCATAGAAGCAAAGGAAGACATACGTTGAACCTTAAGAGATGTTTTTCATTCCTCAAAAACCTCAGGAGTAGTATGTGGCTGGGAGGAGGCAGTTCCAGATACTATAATCCTCAGTGACCCCCAGGACTCTGATTCTCATGCTTCCGCAAACTTGTGGTGCATGGGCACCCTTATTCTTCAAACCCTGTGAAAGGACCCGAGAATTTGTGGCATCAAGAAGAAGGATTATTATTGGTTGGCAACTCTCTTTGCCCACCCTTACAAGGAGAAAGTCTCGGAACTCATCCTGCCCTCACAGATGAAGCACTGGATAAAATATCCTGAGGATACCTTAAAGAGGAGTTTAAATAATGCCTTTCCAGACAAAATGGAAGGCATGCACACCTAGTACATTACTAATGACAATGTAATTAAATCCATAAAAAGTGGGTACTTACAAAACACAACTCTCAATTGAGTCATAAAAATCACACAGTATATGGACATGTGCAGGACCATAGCAGGGTAAAGCTGATGTGTTTTTTGGGGGTGCACCCCCTTCCTCAGAGCTAAGCAGAGAGGATTAGCAGACATCAAATGATTGGTAAGGTGGATGAGTCTGGCAATAACATTCATGATGGAATGAAGGTGGATAGCCTATGAAAAGGTAAGCCAATGAGGAGGGAGTTGCAAAAGTCAAGGTGAGAGACAACAAGAGAGGGAATTTTATCTTTGAGGTGTTGTTGGTTAGGAAGAGGCCTATTGTGGAGATGTTACAGAGGTTGAGGTGGCAAGATTTGGACAGTGATTGGATGTGGGGTTGAAAAGAGAATTTAGAGACCAGCATTACACCTAGCACCCTAGTATGCACAGAGGAACTGATCTGTATTGCCATTGATCTTGACTGAGAAAACAGGGGAGGGGGCGGGGTAATAAACTCAATCTCTACAAGACAGAGTTTATAAGGAGGTGTTGTGACATCCATACAAATATGCCCAATAGTAAATTACTGATGTGTGAAGAGGCTGATGGGATTAGCTAAGGTGTTAAAAAATAGATTTGACTGTTGTCAGCATACAAATGGTATTGGGAGCTGTGGGAGGCTAACCCAGGGAAGAGGTGTAGATAGAGAATAGATGAAGCCATGGAGTGACCTGATGGAAAGAGGAGAGGAAGTGGTACACTTGAAGGTGAACCAAGAAAGAGAATAGCCACAGAGAACAAGGGAATAACGTTTTTTGAGCGGGAAAAGATGGTCAACTGTTTCAAGGCAGTAGAAAGGTCCAAGAGTAAGAGTACAGAATAGTGATTATTGGTGTTAGCAGTTAGCCGTTAGCAAGTTTTAGGAGAGAGGCAAAGCAGAGCCTAAATATTTAAGCCAGGTATTGGTAATAGAAAGTAGGTTAAAAAAGTTAGTAATAGAAAGGTCATGGACAGTGGTCATTTTGTTACAGACTGAGCAGGCGTTCCAAAGGACACATGTGAAGAGGAGACTGCTTTTAGGTAGTAGAGGAACAGAAACTAGATTGTAAGGTTTGCAGGTGCTGCCAGGGGACAGGAGGGCTGGTTAGACACATGCAATTCGTTTCGGAATATAAATTTGGACATATTTTTAGTCATTCAGATGTATTCAGTACAATACAGGCTGCTGGATTCTGCATATCTTCACAGCAGTAGCATATCATCCATGTGTGCAGCGTGCACGTTGCACATGAACCCAGAGGAAAGGGGGGCCACTGTGCCCTGACACACACTGCACTTATGGATTACATTAAATAAACTGAAATCCAACATTTCCCTGAGTACTGTCTCTAAGCATCAAAAGCTTTGGAACTTGTTTTTCACCCCACATGCAGGTGGTGGTGCTATTAAAAGTCTTTGTTTGGAGGCCCTGCAAATTGATATCTCCTCCCGAGGGCTAAGAGTGGACTTGTGACAGAAGGAAATAGTGGGCACATGTCCCCAGCGTCATGCGGGGGGGGGGGGGGTGCTGGTGACGCGGACATTCAAACCCCCCAGACATCCTTCTCAGACCCTCCTAATCTCCACTCTCCTCCTCAGACTTCCCCAGACCTCCCCTCTCTCCTTCTCAGACACCCCTCTGCTCCTAAACCCCCCCTAGATCTCACCTCTCCTCCTCACATACCACCAGACCTCCCCTCTTCTCTTCAGACCCCCAGACACCCCCTTTCCTCCTCAACCTCCCCTCTCCACCTCAGACTTCCCCTCCCCCTCAGACTCCCCCAGCTCTCCCCTCTCTCCTCCTCAGACCCCTCTCTCCTTCTCAGACCCCCAGACACCCCTTCTCCTCCTCAGACCTCTCCTCTCCTCCCCAGATCCCCCCTCCTCCTCAGACTCCCTCAGACCACCCCTCTTTACTCCTCAGACCCCCTCTCTTCCTTAGACCCCCCAGACACCCCTCTCCTCCTCAGACTTCCCCCCTCCTTCTAAGATCCCACAGCCCTTCTCTCTTCCTTAGATGCCCCTTCTCCTTCTCATACCCCTCAGACCACTCCTCTCCTTCTCAGACCCGTCTACACCTCTTCTCCTCCTCAGACCCCCGGAGCTCCCCTTTCTCCTACTCAGACCCCCTAGACCTCCCCTCTCCTCCTAAGACCCCACAATCCCCTCTCCTTCTCACACACCCCCTCCCCGTCTTAGACCCCCCAGACCCCCCACTCCTCCTCAGACCTCACCCCTCCTCCTAAGACTCCACAGGCTCCCCTCTCCTCCTGAGGCACTCCCTTTCCTCAGACCCCCCCAGACCTCCCCTCTCCTTCTTGGACCCCCAGGCCCCATCTTCTTCCAAGACCCCTAGACCTCTCCTTGCTACTCTTCAGACCCCCCATACATCCCTTCTCTACTCCTCAGACCCCCCCAGACCTCCTCTCTCTCTCTCCTCCTCAGACCCTCTAGACCTTCTCTCTCTCCTCCTCAAAGTCTGCAGTCCTCCCTTCTCTACTGCTCAAATACCCCTCTCTTCCTCAGACCCCCTGACTCCCCCTCTCTAATCCTAAGACCCCCCATATACTAACTACCCACTGCCATACACTCTGCACTTCTCTCCCTGCACTAATTACAGAGGTACATGGATGAATATAGGAGAGGTCATGGATGTACAGAATGGTATATAGGAGAGTTATATGAATGTACAGGATGGTACATAAGAGAGGAACATAGGTGAATATAGGAGAGGCCATGGATGTACACAATGGTATGTAAAAGAGGTATATGTATATACGGGATGGTATATAAGAGAGGAACATGGATGAATATAGGAGAGGTAATGGATGAACAGAATGGTATATAGGAGCATTATATTGGTGTACAGGATGATATACAGTGCCTTGAAAAAGTATTCATACCCCATTGATAGTGATGGCCGAACAGTTCGCCCGGCGGTCGTTTCGCTGCGAATTTCAGCTGTTCGCGATTCGCCCGATCGGCGGACTATTGCTGCCGTTCGCCCGGCGGACTTCCGTGTTTTCTGTGTAAAAGAACTTTGACCTATGATGACACATCCATCATGGGGTACAGGACAGCCAATTAAGACATTACAGCACATGGACACTTGGACATTCCCCCTAACTTATAAATACACCCGATCCGGCGGACATTTTACATTCTTTCGTATGTCACTATAGAGAGAGGTTGCTGTGTGGAGCAGGGAGAGATTGCAGTGACCCAAATCGCTAGCTATTTGGTACACAAAAGTTATTTTCAGGACTGGTATAGGTGTTAGGTGTATATAGGTTTGCTGTGCTACTGATTGTTGCAGCAGCCTGAGTGTCTTTTGTCAGTTTAGAGAAAGGGACAGGACGGTGTGTCTGCTGTAGGGACAGTCAGTTTAGTCATTAGCTGTTACTATCAGGTCCACAAAAGTGCTATTCCAGTTATTGTTCCAGTAGCCTCTGTTTTGTCAGTTTATATAGGGACAGGCAGGAAGCAGTGTGTGAGGCAGTGAGGGTCAGTTTAATCAGTAGCTGTTACTATATTAGGTCCACAAAGGTTGTTTTCAGGACTGGTATCAGTGGTATGGTAATAGGCTTGTACACGTATAATATTCTTTCTTCCAAATATAGAAAGAATATTATACTTGACTGCTGCCCTTCTGCTGCAGTCTGCTAATCATTCACAACCTACTTGTTCCACAAAGGTCCTTATAAGGACTGGTAAGGTAATAACCTGGTGTAGGGTGCTATAGTACATAGGGTTGAGTGAGGTACAGTCTGCTATTCTATAAGGACTGGTATAGGTCCACAATACATAGGGTTGAGGTGCACTACTGCTGACCGCTGCCCTATACTGCAGCAGTCCTTCATCGGTATAGGGACTGACGTACAGTCTGCTAATCAGTCACAACCTACTTGTTCCACAAAGGTCCTTATAAGGACTGGTAATAACCTGGTGTAGGGTGCTATAGTACATAGGGTTGAGTGAGGTACAGTCTGCTATTCTATAAGGACTGGTATAGGTCCACAATACATAGGGTTGAGGTGCACTACTGCTGACCGCTGCCCTATACTGCAGCAGTCCTTCATCGGTATATGGACTGACGTACAGTCTGCTAATCAGTCACACACAACCTACTTGTTCCACAAAGGTCCTTATAAGGACTGGTAAGGTATAGGGTACTACAGTACATAGGGTTGAGTGAGGTACAGTCTGCTATTCTATAAGGACTGGTATAGGTCCACAATACATAGGGTTGAGGTGCACTACTGCTGACCGCTGCCCTATACTGCAGCAGTCCTTCATCGGTATAGGGACTGAGAGTTTTGTCACAGGGTCATTTAAAAAATGACAGGCAGAGGAAGAGGCAGGCCCTTCCGCAGGGGTGGTAGGGGTAGGGCAGGAGCAACAGGCTTGAGCCAAAGTGGGAAGTTGCAGAAGGTGCGTTCAATTCATTTAAAGGACGCACCAGACTTGGTTGAGTGGCTGTTAACAGTGTTAACTACCTCACATTTCTAAAAACGAATGAGGCATGGATCTCGGAGGAATTCAACACATGTGACCAGTAGACCATGTATATGTCTATAAACAATTTTTTTAAACAAGCACAAAGACCTTCTTTCTCCATTTGGCTCACTTCCTTGTCCAAAAAAAGCACACCGTACTATATGCCCGTACCCTCCTCTTTGAAGAGGTTGAGCGGTGTCATATTTCTACTGGGGCTGCTTATTATGAGGGGCTCCCACCATCCCTGTGCTGTGCTGACATCCTCATGGGGCTGTACCTCTGCTGTGCATATTATGAGGGGCTCCACCATCCCTGTGCTGTGCTGACTTCCTCCTGGGGCTGTACCTCTGCTGTGCATATTTTGAGGTGCTCCCACCATCCCTGTGCTATGCTCATTATGAGGGGCTCCCACCATCCCTGTGCTGTGCTGACTTCCTCCTGGGGCGGCTTATTATGAGGGGCTCCCACCATCCCTGTGCTATGCTGAGATCCTCCTGGGGCTGCTTATTATGAGGGGCTCCCACCATCCCTGTGCTATGCTGACATCCTCCTGGGGCTGCTTATTATGAGGGGCTCCCACCATCCCTGTGCTGTGCTGACTTCCTCCTGGGGCTGTACCTCTGCTGTGCATATTATGAGGGGCTCCCACCATCCCTGTGCTATGCTCATTATGAGGGGCTCCCACCATCCCTGTGCTATGCTCATTATGAGGGACTCCCACCATCCCTGTGCTATGCTCATTATGAGGGGCTCCCACCATCCCTGTGCTATGCTGACTTCCTCCTGGGGCTGCTTACGGTGCAGGTGTCAGTGCTGTATATCACGGTGCTGATGTCAGTACTCTCTATCACGGTGCTGCTGTCAGTGCTGTATATCACGGTGCTAGTGTTAGTGCTTTATGTCACGCTGCTGATGTCAGTGCTCTCTATCACGGTGCTGGTGTCAGATGACTCTGTCACAGTGCAGGTGTCATTGCTGTATGTCACGCTGCTGGTGATCATCTCCTGCACCCTCTTCTTTGCCTACCTTGGTCCCTGACCTTCCCTCTCCTCCATTGCCTTCATGCGCTCCACAGTCCTGAATTGTCACAACAATTTCCCATATAAAAAAAGAATGCTTGTAGTTGTCGATCCCAGATTCACCTCATACATGTGTTATGTCATTGGCCATGTGGTGGGACTATGTTTGCACAGCTATTAATTATTTTGTGGCTGCAAATTTGACCTGTAGGTTTGCGAAGTTCGCCTCACATTGAAGTCAATGGGGCCCGCCGCGGACATTCCGGTTCGCGAACTATCGGCCGCGTTCGCGGTCCGCGTTCGCGAAACGTCCCATCGGAAGTTCGTCCATCACTACCCCTTGACATTTTCCACATGTTGCCATGTTACAACCAAAAATGTAAATGTATTTTATTGGGATTTTTTGTTATGGATCAACACAACACGGCACATAAGTGTGAAGTGGAAGGAAAATGATAAATGGTTTGCAAAATTATTTACAAATAACTATCTGAAAAGTTTAGCGTGCAAATATATTCAGCCCCCTTTACTCTTTACACCTTTATGGAAGCAGGGCAAGAAGAGAACCATTGTTAAAAGACAGTCATAAAAAGTCCAGATTTCAGTGTGCAAAAAGCCATGTGGGGGAGACAGCAAACATGTGGAAGAAGGTGCTCTGCTCAGATGAAACCAAAATTTGGTCATGTTGTAGGGATGCTTTTCTTCATAAGGGACAGGGAAGCTGGTCAGAGTTGATGGGAAGATGGATGGAGCCAAATACAGGGCACTCTTAGAAGAAAACCTGTTAGCCCTTGTACACACGGTCAGACATTCCGATGGACAATGTCCGAAAGGACAGCGTTGTCGGATAATCCGACAGTGTGTGGGCTCCATCGGACTGTTTACGTCTGAGTATCCGACGGACCAAGTTTTCCAGCTGGGCTATAAAATTTTCCGACAACATGATCCGATCGGACTTTGTCCGATCATGTGTAGAGAATTCCGATCGGACAAAGTGCCACGCATGCTCAGATCAAATTCCTAGACAAAAACTATTGGCTACTAGCCTGAACGTAGTCCCGTCCTAACGAAATAACGTCATCACATTAAAGAGGGAGTCCGCCGGGAGTCCGCGTTTTTTTTTTTTTTTTAAAAGCCAGCAGCTACCAATACTGCAGCTGCTGACTTTTAAAATAGTGACACTTACCCGCCCAGCGCGCCCGCGATGTCGTCACCCGAAGCCGATCTCTCGATCGTCTCTCGGGTGCTGCCGCCGCCATCTTGGGTATGGGAATCAGGAAGTGGAGCCTTTCGGCTTCATTTCCCGGTTCCCTACTGCGCATGCGCGAGTCGCGCTGCGCAATAAGGATGGACCTGCTGCCTCTGGTATCTTTGTCTTTCCCAGCGGGCAGCGGGGGACTTTCGGAAAGGGGCGTAATCTACGCCCCTTTCCGCAGAGAGCCATCCCGGAAGTGGGTGCAGATACCTGTACTGTACAAGTACCTGCACCCCCCTCCCCCCTGAAAGGTGCCAATTGTGGCGCCGGAGGGGGGGAGGAATCCAATGAGCGGAAGGTCCACTTTAGGGGGGGCCTCCTCTTTAAGTACGATCGGATTTTCTTACAACTTTGTCCGACTGTGTGTATGCAATAGTTTCGGACAAAATCTGTCAGACAAAATCCGTCAGACAAAATCCGTCGGACAAAATCCAACGGATTTGGTTGTCAGAATGTCCGACCGTGTTTACAAGGGCTTAGAGTCTGCAAACGACTTGAGACCGGAGCAGAGGTTCACCTTCCAGCAGGACAATGACCCTAAACATACAGCCAGTGCTACAATGGAATGATTAAGGTCAAAGAATATTCATGTGTTAGAATGGCCCAATCAAAGTCCAGCCCTAAATCCAATTGAGAATCCGTGGCAATACTTGAAAATTGCTGTTCACAGATGCTCTCCATTCAATGTGACAGAGCTTAAACTATTTTGCAAAGAAGAATAGGCAAAAATTTCACTATCTAGATGTGCAGCTGTAATTGCAGGGAAAGGTGGTTCTACAAAGTATTGACTCAAGGGGGCTGAACGCAAAAAATATATTTTTTATATATTCACACACGTAGGTTGGACTTGACTAGACTTGTGTCTTTTTTCACCTCACCTACTATGTTACTATGTAACTGCACGCCTCACTTTTCACATATTTATTTGCAAACATTTTTGAAAAACATTTATCATTTTCCTTCCACTTCACAATTGTGTGCCTCTTTGTGTTAGTCTATCACATTAAATCCCAATAAAATACATTTATGCTTTTGATTGGAATATGACAAAATGTGGAAAATTTCAAGGGGTATGAACACTTTTTCAAGGCACTGTATAAAGGCAGTCCCCAAGTTACAAACATCTGACTTACATTCAACTCTACATTGCAAACAGAGGGAGACAACAGCAAGTGAGAGGAAATCTACCCCTAGGAAGGCAAATTCACTCCTGTAAGACCCCATGAACACTATTAGATTTTCTGCAGATTCTTGTCTTCAGATTTACCAAAACCATATAATATGAGGTCAAACCTTAAGAGTTTCAATTTGTATGCAATCAGGCAAGGCCCTTGCACTACATGGTTTTGGTAAATCTGAAGACAAAAATCTGCATAAAATCTAATAGTGTGTATAGAGTGTCTATCGAATGCCACGTACACATGATCGGACTGTCCGGCGGACATCCCGCTGGACTTTGCAGCAGAGGTCCGCCACACTTTCTGAACGAGCGGACCTGCCCACACACGACCGGACTTTTCCAGCGGACTATGGCAGGAGTTCGTCGGATTTTGAAATGAACAGACTTGCCCACACACGGAGTAAAGTCCGTTCATTTTGAACGTGGCTCCAGGTAGACGAGACTAGCGAAGGAAGTGAATGTCGCCTCCTCCATCGGCGAGATTGACACCTCGCTAGCCCGTCACCTGGTATGGATTTATAGGGGCCCGGTCTTCTGTCACCGTCACTGCCGCCTTCTGCTTCTTCTGCTTCTTCTTCTTCCAATGTTGACACAATGCTCTCTCCAGCCGTAATGCTGGGGACGCGTTGTGTGGAGACTTATATAGGGACAAGGGGTGGGGTCACCGGGTGAGGTCACATTGTGACCCCGCCCCTTACCCCATACTCATTCACATAGGGTAGGGGGCCGGAATCTGGGGGCCCCCTTATTAAAGGGGACTCCCGGATTCTGATAAGCCCCCCGCCCGCAGACCCTGACAACCAATGGCCAGGGTTGTTGGGAAGAGGCCCTTGTCCTCATTAACATGGAGACAAGGTGCTTTGGGGTGGGGGGCCGCAGGGCCCCCCTTCCCCAAAGCATCCCCCCATGTTGAGGGCAGGAGGGGGGGCGCTCGCTTGTCCCCACCCCCTTTCCTGACCGGCCGGGCAGCGTGCTCAGATAAGGGTCTGCTATGGACTTTGTGGGGACCCCCATGCCGTTTTTTCCGTGTAGGGCTTCCCAAATCCATACCAGGTGACGGAGTTTGCGAGGTGTCAATCTCGCCGATGGAGGCGGTGACATTCACTTCCTTCGCTAGTCTCGTCTACCTGGAGCCATGTTCAAAATGAATGGACTTTACTCCGTGTGGGCAAGTCCGTTCATTTCGAAAGTCCGGTGGACAATTTTGAGTCAAAACTTCTTTCTAATTCCGCCGGATAATCCGATCATGTGTACGCGGCATAAGAGTCATCATGGGAAAAAGGTGTCTACACTGAAACTTCATCACCAATCCTTGCTTCCACGATAACCCAATTTTTCAAAATCCAATTGTCACAGGGACAGAAAGTCAAGTAAAATCTTCTGAACAGGGGCACGGACAGCAAAACAAACATTACAGGGTGTTAGCCCTTCCCTATGCTATCCAAAAAACATAAAATGTTTTTTTTGGCTAGAGCTACACTTGGGAGTACCAAAAAATGTAAAATAAAAAACATTGTTCTCTCCTTTCCTTGTGGGCACTGCTCATACTGCCCACTCATTAGGAGGGGAAAATCTTTCCCTCTTCCTAATGGCCATTTAGTCTGAAACATTTTGCCAATTGCCACACACGCAGAGTTGCCTATATGATGACATGTGAATGCAATGCCTTTTATATAGCCAAGACAAAACAAGAATTTTGGCAGAGAACTTTGAAACACATTTACAGTATGCAAATTGGGAATAGATATTTCCCCCTAGGCAGACATGTAGCATTGAAACACAACTAAAAAATGCCTAAAGTCACCTTTACCGCCCTCAATCGAATACACATTCCAGATCGAGGCGCAGACTGGAACAAAATATTACTTCAACATGAACAAAGGTGGATATTTAGGCTACACCCCTCCAGGCTTCAATGAATCCATCTCTTATGCCTCCTTCTTGAAGGGATTTGCATCAGGAAAAATTAGCTATAACTGAGGGGAAACCTATTTTAGACCCAAATAAATAGAACCACTAAGCCAAGCATAGAATAAAAATATTCTTGGTTCATATAGATATGACAAAAACATTTCCCCCGTAACTCTTTCTTACAGAATTTGGGTAATTATACCGCACTTATAGCTCGTTATAAGTAAATAAATCTTTATTATATGAAGACATGAACAATAATGCAAAATGCTTTCTGTAATTAAATATGTTCTGTAACATATATGTATGTTTTGTTATTTGTTTTTTCAGTGAACACACCACAGGAACTGTAGTGGCTCTCTCTGCCACTTGGGGCATATGCCCCCCCCCCCACTCAGCTTCCCGGCACGGTGGGGAGATGTGATCCCTTCACTTTTCTCCACTATATGTTCCTGCAGTGGAGCCTATACCAACTTGGCCACTGGAGGGAGCCCATTTTGTGCCGGCGGCATACCTTGATTACCACCAGATGTTCAGTGACGTTGTGCACTGACGCAGCTAATGCCTCGCATGCACGTGATGTCACAATGTTAAGCAATTACGTAAGAGGCAACAGCAGAGAGAGCCATGCGGATGCCACAACCATGGCTGTGGGGAATCCCCCTCGGGGGAGGGAGGAGGAGAAGGATCTGCAACAAATTACACATTTAAAAGGTATTTAAACCAACAGTCCCCAGTCAACCAATAGTTGATCTTTGGAGGACTGCTAATACACACTCAGGACAAATTGGGGTAGCAAGTAAGAGCTGCTATTAGACGCACCAGACAAACTGCTGTCCCTATTATATATAACCCTTTAATTGTGCATTTACCAACTGTTTAATCCAATATAGGTATGGTTTTCATCACCACAATTGTTCTGTGTCACACACTCTTGCCTGCTCAGGCATCTTATATCCCACCATTGGCCACCTCACAGGGGGTGCTTTCAGAATTAAAGGTAAAAGTTTTTTCCACCTTTTTTACTTACCTCATTATTTTCACCATTTACATTTTTTTCTGCACTGCAGCACTAGTTTTTTTGTGTTGTTCTTTGATTCACTTTTGCAACCATTTTTGTTTTTACACTTATACACTAGTGTTTTGTGCGTTATTGGACATACAAAAAATAATAAGCAAATAATATGCATACATACATAGTAGGTAAAAGCGTAGACAAAATTCTAAGTGAAAGTGGAGTTATTGAGAGGAAGCTCTGTTAAGCCTGGATTAAACTTGGTGCAATGTACACAAAGAGATCAATGAACCTTGTTAGATGTGGAACAGGAAGGAAAAGAAAAAACAAAAACAAACAATTGATAAACTTGGTAGCGCTTTATAGCCTATTTGCCATTTAAATATCTGGAGTGAAAGTACTTTTCAAAGTGGGAAGTTCCAGTGTTCCCATTTCCTGTCAAAGAGGTGCATCATATCATACAATGTGTGATGTATTCATTCAGATAATTTGATCATCTTCATCCTGGCTAAAACTTGTGACCAGGACACAGAAGAGGAGCGCAAATTCAGGGCTGTTACCCAGTGAATGGCCACAAATAAAGTGTGGATCAATTTCTGACATGGAACAGGAACATCAGGGATAGAAGTAAAAAAGATGCACATCTGCACTGTCAGCGTAAGGAGGTGGCCAGCTATCGTGGAAGCTCTGGTGGCTGCCTGTTGCCAAATGGGCTGAAGGTATTTACAACTCCAAAAAAATGGAGTAAAGTCTGTTAGTGTGAAGCTTGGTGGGGGGTCAAATACCATCTGGTGTGAAGTTTAATTGTAGTTTCACGGATAGACAAGGATCTTGTGTTTTTATACATATTTTTCAGCATCTCTTCCCATTCAGGAGGTGAAAAATAGAGAGTCACCTCTGTTTCCCAGCTTGTCATTGGTTTAGTCTTCTGGTCAAGGAAGGCCTCATTATATTACTCCTCTATCCCTAGAGGTGTGTTCGCAAATAAGTTCAAATTTAGTGCTATGAATATGTGATGATAATGTACCTCTACTTTGATAGAAGTGCCAAATTTATCTTGTAGGAGGGTAAAATGTAGGAGGGTAAATTGGTCTATTCTGGGTCAGGCGAAAGATTTAAATTGTGAGCCAGACTTAAGGTTTGCAAAAGTTGTTAACCCATTGGAGCTCCATCTAAGAACACTGTCTTTCTGTTGAAAGGCCGAGGGGAAATCGGGGTCTCCTATAAGTGAATAAAGGGATGCGAATGGTGTGGTTAGTTTGTATTTGCTGTGGTATAGAGACCAGAGGTAAAGGGATTGAGAAACAATATGGTTGAGGGGAGCTATATTACGCACCTTTAGGGATTTGGACCACAGTAGACCCAGGAGGAGGTATAGAAATACAGCATGCATTGCAAATTGTAACCATGGTATGTCCAATATCAGAGTATGTCATTGGGCGGTCTGGGTGAGTCTTGCCGCCAGATAATATAGACATAAATTCGGGAGGCTTAAACCTCCAAGAGGCTGGGGCCTATACAGCAGTGATTTATAAAATCTAGAGTGCTTTGGATGCCATATAAATTTATTAATATCCCTTTGGAGTGATTATATATAAGATTTAGAGACATAAATGGGTAAGGTCCTAAAAAAAAGAAAAAAAAAGAAAAAAAGAGTATTTTAGGCAAGATCGCCCTTTTAATGGCCGTTACTCTTCCCAAGAAGGAGATGCGGTACATTGTCCATGTTTTCAGTAGGGTCCTTACATGAGCAACTATTGGGTGGTAATTGAGATGAAAAATATCTGAAAATGAGGATGTGAGTTGAATATCTAAATAACAAAATGAGTGAGTGCACCATGTGAAAGCAAAGTGCTGTTGCAAGGTAGTGGCCAAATCATCAGGTATATTGATAGGCATAGCAGTGCATTTGGATAAATTTACCCCAGGCCAGAAAAAGATTGGAAAAAGTCTAAAAGTGATGTTAAATTTGGAAGTGTAATTAGGGGGTTTGTCAAAAATAGGAGAACATCATTGGCATATAGGCTCAGTTTATGTTCTGTGGGTCCCTTTCTGTAACTTTAGTCCGGATTGTTTGCAATGGCTCTAGACAAAGTTTATATTGCTAGGGAAAATAGAAGAGGGGATAAGGGACAGCCCTGCCTCGTACCTCTCTGAAGTGGGAAAAATTGGGAATTGTTATCCAGTAATTTGACACGTGTTTGAGGGGCTTCGTAAAGTGCATGAAAACCTTCTATAAAAGCTCCTGTGATACCAAATTTGGACAGTAAGTGATCTAGGTATGACCAGCTCACGCTGTCAAATGCCTTGTGTATATCAAGGCTAAGGAGCAGTACCTGGGTAGTGTGCAGATTGGCATCCTGGATAATGTTTGTCACCAAACGTATGCTATCAGTAATCTGTCTGCCCAGTATAAAACCAGTCTGGTTTGGAGAGATAAGTGAGGTAATCACCGAGGCCGGTCTGTCTGCCAGCAACCGACCAAATATTTTTAAATCATTATTGATTACTGAGATAGGAAGGAAGTTTTAGGGTCTAGAATGATCTTTGTGTGGTTTCGGGATGAGAGACATATTGGCCAGGAGCATTTCAGGTGGAAAGTTATGGCCTTTCAGGATATGATTATAGAGTTTGACTAATTTTGGGATCAATGTAGAGGAGAATTTTTTTTAATTATGTGGTAGTGTAACCATCTGTAGATGATTTGAGGGACTTAATAATATCTGCTATTTCTGATGTAGTGCAGGGAGTATTCAAGGTTTGTTGCTGGTCAGATAGAGTGGGTAGAGCTAAATCTGCAAACCATGTTTGGGAGGTTGGGTCAGAGGCCCCTGCTAGCTTGCAAAAAAGGTTTTGGTAGTAGTCGACAAATATACCCAGAATGTCATTAGGGTGAGATACCAGGGAGCCAGTAGAATTACGCAGTTTATATAAATGAGGTGGTTTAACTATGTGGTTGAGTTTTTTACAGTAATAAATCTCCCTGAAGAAGACCACAAATGTAGGAGTCGAAATGCATTGGGGTACTTATGTAAAGTGCATAATGTAATTTAACTTTAAACATTGTCCTTAAGGAGCATTCCTTATCAGCAATGATGTTCATTTCTGTTGTCTCTGTGTCCTAACCAGACCTCATATTTAATTTTTTTTCTTTGTAAACCTGAACTTGTCTTTTTGACTGGAACAAGAAGGGACGTTGGGGTTAACAAAACCCCAGGACTTTTCAAGAAAAATTATATAAGGTCGATCAACACAAACTCAAATGATCCAATTGTATAGGATGATAGAATATAGTAAGGACAAATAATTACCTCAAATAGAAGAATGGTATAAATTGAATCAGAAAAATCAAAAACATGAGAATATAAAATCCTCAGAATTGTATACATGCAGTCATTTTCAGTTTCCACCGGAAAATTGATTCAAACTAGCAAACTCTGAGAAAAAAAAAAAAAAAAAGGAACATTAGAATATATTCCTTATCATGTGTTGATCAAGGGAAAAGGTTCACCCCAGTACATACCTTTAAATTAGTATAGAGTCCCAATTCGAAACCAGGGAACTGCTAGGGTAAGAAACATTCATTCCAATAGAGTAGCTATCAGACCGGCCAAAAAGCAAGCAGTGATTGAGCCGCGTTTATATAGCCCTCCCAGTCTGGTGGCGTCTGACATCACCACCGGAACTGTGGGCGCATACAGGGCAGGAGGATGCCATACAAACCACTCCCCTAATGGTAATGACGCATCAAGCATCAGGTCTGAGCAATGCCACGTGCATGCACTCAAAGAGTTATCAGACCCATTAGAAGCCAGACCGGGGGATGACGCTCACAGGGCCAGCCTACACCGGAAGTGACAAATATGGCGCTTAGCCTAGACTCACCAGAAATGACACTGTTACAGCGTCAGTCCAACCCGGAAGTGACTCATCAGAAATAGAAAAAGAAAAACAAGAGTTCAAAACCACACAAGCACCATCTTAGGTATTGGAAAAACCCAACCCCAGAATATTTGGTGCATATGGGCAAATAATAATCTCATCGGAAATTGTATCCATTATTTTGGTATTACCAATGTTTTTATTGTTTGTAAATAAAAATACTTTTTTAGTATTAGCAAATTGTTTCTGTGATCCTAACCAATTATATATTACTAAGCACCTTAAAAGTCCCGGGGTTTTGTTAACCCCAACGTCCCTTCTTGTTGCTGTTCTTAGTTTCTGGGATGTGGTGCTCATTTTTGTCTGGGTTGACCTCCATTGTTTTGTCTTTTTGACTATTAAAATAAAATAATTTTTTAAGCTAACATTTCTTGATGGTTATCCTGCTGCTCAAAAACCTTCCATTTTTCAGAATCCTTCCATTTTTGAAAATGTGTTTTTCCATGCTAAAAAAATTACATTCAAATTCAACGTAAGAACAAATCTACAGAATCTGACTTGTAACCTGGGGACTGCCTGTAAGAGAGGTATATGGATGTACAGGATGGTATATAAGAAAGGTATATAGATGTACAAGATGATATATAAGAGGGGTAAATGGATATAAAGGATGGTATATAAGAAAGGTATATGGATGTACAGGGTTGTATATGTATGTACAGGATGGTATATTGCCGCATTTTTATTTTTCTTAATGCCTAGGGCCCACTGTTAATCTTGCACAAAGGCCCACTGATTTCATGATATGCCCCTGCTTCACAGGAGGATTGCCTGTCCTCTTCTTGAGAATGAACTCCTGACACTGTGAGCTTTGGGTCTCCGGCTTAGATGATCTAATGGGGAAATGCCCCCTTCTCTTTCACCTCCATTGAGAAAAATTCTTATTCATTACGCCTTTTGAAACCTAAAAACTCGTGAATAGGGTATAGTATGATCAGTCACATGATCTTCCTCCATTCACAGATTGTGTTACGAGCAGTGTAATCAATGAAAGAACTTTTCTCAGTCTGATAGGGACATGCCCCATGCCTTCTCTTCCTCAACTATCTGTACTGCTGCACAATGTGGGATTTACTTTAAAATGGAGTTCCACCCAAAAGTGGAACTTCCATTCATTTGTCTACTCCTCCCCCCTCACCTTTATGGGGGGGGGGGCAGATACCTGTCTTTGATAGGTACCCTGTCCTCACTTCTGGGAGACTGGGCCACTGTGAATTATGTCAGCAGCTCAGCTCCCTCCTTCTCCCACCTCCTTCCCCCACAGGCGGGCCTGTAGGAGATGCCTCGCGCATGTGCAGAAGGGACCTCCTTTAACAGATCAAGCTGTCCACCAAAAGTGGCAGATACAGTGGCAGGGGCAAACTATATACTGCTGACATGTGTCAGCTTTTATTTGTATAGTTTTTATCCTTTTCTTTTATGCAAAAATTGCTTATCTGGAGTTGGACTTTGGATAGGGTAGTCTTACATAAACAAAATAAAAGACAAACAAATTAAAGGGTAAAAATGCTGTTGTGGAATTCCAATGCAGACAAAATAGCACTGCCACCATATTATAGAAAGTAGAAAAGTAATGCATCTCCTGGCAAGATCAACAGGTGATCAAACTATGGTGTAGGGAGAACTCAGAGAAAACATAAACTGCTGTGTTAAGGGGTTAGTTCAGCTTTACGGGAAAAATAAAAAGCTTAACTAACATTGGACACCCTTAACCCCAGTTGGGTCTTCGCTATGCTTAATTCCTGGGTTGCCAAGTTGTAAGCACCCCCAAAGCTGCTCCTGTGGTCTGGGGATTCAAAATCCCCACTCATCTTCCTCTTCATTATCACCTTTACATTTTTCCTCTAAATGAGAACTAACCTTTTAATGCTAGTGACAGACTTCAGCATGTAGCCAGGTGCTTGGCTAGTAGTAGGGAGCCACTATAAGGACACCGTCACAGTTGCTGTGTGTGCTCTCTCCAGACCTTTACCCTCCACTCAGCAGTGAAAGTTAGCAGGCATAAGGAACCTGAAAAACTTTGGTGCAGGCCACGTTGAACTGTGGTAGTTCAGGAAATAAGATCTTGCTATGAGGATAATGGAGTTATTGACTACAGTATCCCAGGGAGAAACTATTAGAAGGAGGAGAGAGGGAGATGTTTTTTTCCCAGGCTGTAAAGCAGAGACCTTCTTCTTGCTTATAGCAAACCAGAGGGAATGTATCTCTGCTCCACTTTGTAACCCTGCCAGCTGCAATCTCAGACCTGAGGCAAAGGCCCAGACAGCTGAGGACTATAGTTCACCAAGAGAGGAATTCATCCTGTATGCAGAGGCAGAAGGATAGTGGACAGCGAAGAGCCAGACCAAGATTCCCTCAGTACTGGGACTGGTGATTGCTGCTGGCAGAATAGGAAAGGGAGAGACTTAACATGCATCTATTAGCTTCAAAACACTGCATGTAGAGTTGCAAGGGGGAAATACTGATGTGGACCATCTTAAAGACTGGGCCCCACTGATTGCTGGCTGAAAACTGAGACTCTGGAGCCATATACTTACAAACTGTTTCACAGGGACCCTAAACCGAACTGTTTACAACTAGGGGTACCTCTCTCAGGTTATGCATAGAGTGATATATAAAGAGTGCACTCTGAGACATGACTTACTATCGACTGCAGAGGAGCTACTGAGGTACTATTCATTCTTACTGACACAGTCATTTGTTGATACTGTTTTCTTTTTTCGGGTTACCTAAAACAACATAGTTGTGTGTAGGATACTGATGCTTGTGCTCACATATGCATTTTCATCAAACCATTACCCAACTGTGTGTGCCAGTGAGGAGGAAGCTGCTTTATTATGTGGCAAAGAAAAGATAATCTGTTATTCCAAGTTCTCCTCAAGGGGTAAGCGCTAAATCTTATATGTCCTTTTAATGTAACCCACTTTAAAGGTGGGGGCTTTGTTACAAAAGTTGTAGTTGAATTAAAATATTTGTTCACATTAAAAGGAACATGCTATTAAGATATAAACCGCTCAAGAAAGTTGGCATGCTGACATCTTTAATTTGCAAGTAGAGAACTATTCAGATTCAGAATACTTTATTAATCCCAAAGAAAAAATACTAAAATACAGTTACATTCAATCTAGACAACACACAAATCTTAATAGCAAGCCAGAATGATAAAATTACCAATAACGGGAGGTGTGACCGGAGGCCAACTTGAATGGATGCTTAACCACCTAGCTCTCGATCAGCCTGCAGCTTCAAGGCAAATATCGGGGACTTCACTCACCCATCCATGGGTGGATCTAGGACCATTCGATCCCTCATCAGCCAGAGGATCATCCCAACCTCCACTGGGGTCCTCCACAACCTTCAGGAACTACTTTAAAGTGCCTGACATGCCTCTGCACGGAGAAGACAAGATGGTGCCTAACGTCGTCTCCTTCCGAGCTCGGGCCTCCTCACACTCACCATACTAGGCCCAGCAGCCTCAACGGGACAAACCAGAATCCAAGCTCATGGCCCCAGGGCCCGACGGATCCCCACAGGTGGTGAGTCACGCCTATCATTCTCTCCCCTCCCCAGCCACGCCACACGAGGAGCAGGCCGCAACCCACATCCAGCCCTCCGCACCGTACACACAGTACATGGATGCCTTCCCATGATTATTCCAGGCAGCTTCAGACCCAGGCATCCACGAGAGCAGCCCCAACTCTCCTGCCACCTCAGAACATTCGGAGCACTTTCCAGCCCTCCAAGGCCCCAAGCACCCACGAGCCTACCCAGAGCCTGAAGGAGGTAGTAGGCATCACTCCCCCAACATGCCTGTGCATGCCTCCCCAAGGTCCAGAGACAGTCCACTCCAGAGACTCTAGCTCTGCCAGAGGAACCACTGGGACCCCCCCCTCTTATGCCCAGATTGCAAGCTCCCGGGCATTTCCTCAGACGGGCTGCCCACTGGCACCAGCTCCATCGCCTTCCCACACTCCAACGTGGTCTGAGCCCTAGTACCCTCCACCATGGCCTACCCCTCAAACTCACAGCACTTCTGCGGAGGACTCCCATTCACAGACTTCTACCTCTCATTTGCACCCGTACTGAGATGCTGCGGCCCATCTCCACCCTGCCCCCCCCATGTGGCAATCCTATCTACAAGCCATCCCAAATAAGGAGGACTTTAAACAGCTCATAGAAGATGTTAAAGCCACATGCCAAGCTTAAATCCAGGCCCTCCATAGGGGCCTCAAACACCTAGCAGACAGGGTGGAAATGACAGAGAAGCAGATACAGGAAACCAAAATGGCAGTCCACCGCACTCAAATTCAGGGCTCAGACCACTGGCTCTTGCTGAGAGACATGCAACGTCATGCCGAGGACTTGGACAATAGGGGACGCAGGAACAACATTCGCGTGTGAGGCATGCCTGAATTAGAAGAAGCCGAAGATCTACAGACCCCCCCTGCAGGCCTTGTTTAACAACCTACTGGAGGAACCTGCTGACAAACACATTGAGATGGACAGAGCCCACCGAACCCTCTGGCCTAAGGGCCCCGCTTCTAAACCACGCAATGTCATCTGCCGGGTGCACTCCTACATGCTGAAAGAAGACATCATGTGCAAAGCTCGCTCCATCAGCAAACTGGTCTTTGACAACAATCCAGTACAGATATACCTGGACCTTTCTTGCATCATGCTTCAAAAACGTAGACTCTTAAAACCCCTTCTCCATGCTTTACAAGATAAGCACATTATCCACAGATTGGGATCTCCCTTCAGCCTGACAGCAAGACACCAAGGAAAATCTGCTATACTGCGATACCCAGAGGACCTAAATGCCTTCTGTGATGCCCTTAGTATTCCTATTCCTCAGATACCTGACTGGAACCTGGTGGCCACCCCTCCACCACCCCCGGTGGTTTTGCAGAAGGTCCCCCCCACTAAGCGCTCTAGAGGACCAGACTCTCCTCGTAAAGCTACTAAACATAGAAATTGCTGATCCTACTCTATGACGATCTTCCTGAGTCTTTTTAGCCTCCATGTCCTTTTCTGTTTTGTCCAATTTTGATGTACCACAGCCTGGTCCCTTTCTATAAGTTACTTCACTTACTGCTTCACCATTATTCCCTAATTGCCCCTGCTCTCGGCTGAGACACAAGAGAGGTTGATTCTCTGCTTACCAACCCCCCTTGGTTTACCATCCAAAGTTCCCCCCTTAGTTTCCTGTTAGTTGATTTTCATCATATCTCTGAATCTCTGTTCTCTGTTCAAGCCCACATATAGGAACTGCATTGGCCCTCTGACCCTCAGATGATGTATGTTGTAAAAATTGTGTGTGTTATTATTCTAACCCGTTCTCTTTCTTCTAGCTTCCTTTCCTCCTTTCAGCATGCTGGCTCCTCACGTAGTCCTCGATGGCCACCTGTGGATGTCACACTCCCGGATCCTGCACAAGACACTCCACCAACAAAATCAGCTAAGTATACCTTAACTTCTCTCATCCCATACAATGGCTTGGATTCTGTCAGCAAATGTCCACGGCCTAAACACTAATAAAAAAAAGGCACCTGACACTTTGGAAATTCAAGCAGTCGGGGGCAGATGTCATGATACAGGAAACCCATTTTGATAAAGGGGGCTCCTTCACATTCTCTTCCAGACATTACCCCCAAGTCTTTCAGGCCTCCTGCCCAAGTAAATGTGCAGGTGTCGGCATACTTTTCAAAAAAGGCTCCACATCCACTTGTTCTACCTCCTACCTTCACCCACAGGGGCATTTTGTCATTATAAGTGGCCCATAGCAGATGCAGGCAGTTACCTTCTGCGCTTTCTATGCCCCAAATATCCGTCAGCACCGATTTTTAACTAGGGTCCTTGCCCACTTCTCTCAGACGCCCCATGATTTCCTCATAGTCAGTGGAGATTTTAACCTCTCCCACTTCACAACCTTTAACCGCTATGTGGTGAACCCCCAGGCTTCGCAGATTTGAGCCCTCAGGGACTTCAAGCTCTTTCACCAGCTCACCAGAAGACATGCTCTCTTCGATGCCTGGTGAGTTCTCCACTCTAGTGACCGTCAATACGTTTTATTCTGCCCCTCCCCATACCCACTCGCGCAAATATTATTTATTTGTTAACAACATGCTCTGCATTACTTGCTCTGCACAAATTCTCCCAATCTCCTGGTCTGATCATGCTCCCATCCTACTAATGCTAAACCTAGGCACTCCTCTCCATAGGTCCTATAACTGGGGGCTGAATAATTTTCTTTTACAGCATCTCCCCTGCAGAGTGGAACTGAAATCTACCCTGAAACATTACTTTGTCGAGAATGACACCCCTTATGTCTCCCTTCCCACACTCTGGGCAGCCCACAAGGTGGTCATCAGGGGTCGGTGTCTTGCACTTTCTTCAGCCATGAAGAGGGATGCTAGGGCCACCAAGCTACAAGCTGAGAGGGACCTCAGGGTTCTTGAAACCCAGCTACAGTCTTCTCCATCCCTATCTCTCCTTAAATGGGTTACCTGCCTACGAATGGCACTTAAGGACCTTGCGATGGGTCAGGTAGAGAAAGCACTGATCTGACTAAAACAGTTATACTATGACAAAAGCAACAAGACACACTCACTACTGGCTAAAAAATTAGCTGATCAAACTCATACCTCTACCCCTCATCAAATTAAGAACAGGCCATGTTGCTTGTTATCCCACCCCCAGGACATAGCCAACTCCTTTGCGGAATACTACACTGACTTGTATAATAAATCTGAGAGAACACATAATCCCCCCCCCCCCCCACTGGACCTAGCTGACAATATGACCCACTACTTGGAGCAGGCTGGGTGTCAGAAACCATGAACCAGACCGAGACAGAAGTACAATTAAATCACACTTGTTTATTAATAAAAAATAAAAAGGTAAATTGAGTAAGCGTAGTCAAAGCATAGCCAGTCCAGTAAGCGGATTGAGTAGTCAGCCAGGCCAGAGTTCAGTAACCAAATCAGGTAATCAGCCAGGCCAGAAGTCAGGGATCCAAGTAGAGAAACAGCAAGCAGGATAAGGAGCCAGAAGGGATGTCAGCAAGCCAGTCTTTAAACAGGACCGCATGAGATGGTTTCTTGTGCTGTGACCAAGGTAAAGGCAGAGATAAAGTGAGCTGGACAGCTTTAAGTAGGCAGGTCAGAGGAGCAGGATCAGGAACAGCTGGGTAACTGTGGAGAGAGATGAGAGCTGGCAATTAGCCGACAGCTGAGCAGCCAGCCCAGAGAAGGAAGGGCTGAGCCAGCCCTGGCACTGGGATACCTCAACTCCAAGCTTCAGATCTGCTTGCACTTAATGCTCCCATTACTGCAGAAGTACTCACGGTGACCATTAAAACCCTACCCTCTCACAAATCCTCCGGTCCAGACAACCTGCCATACGAGAACTACAAATCCTTCCTCCCCTCACTGCGGCCACATATCACCAAACTGTTTAACGCCTTCCTTCAGCAAATCCCCATCTCAAATGAGATGCAAAGCTCCTTCCTTACCCTGATTCCAAAACCAGAAAAGGACCCTTGCTTATGTTCCAGCTACAGGCCCATAGCCCTATTGAACTCCGATCTAAAAATATTCACTAAACTCCTCTCGATCCTCTTGAATGCGGTTCTGCCTACTCTGACACATAAGCACCAAGTGGGCTTTGTCCCTCTCCGTCAAGCGGGAGATAACATGAGAAAGGTCATAGACATAATCGATGTAGCTAATAGAGACAATTTGATAGTCCCTGATCATGAGTCTAGACACAGAAAAGGCCTTTGACAGTCTTGGTTGGCCTTTTCTGTTCGCCATACTACATGACATAGATTTCAGGGGACTTTTCCTGAGGGCGGTACAACATCTTTACACCAACCACACGTCACAAGTAAAGACCACTTTTGCCCTCTTGTCCTCCTTCCCAGTTACTAATGGTAACCGCCAGGGCTGTTCGCTCTACCCTTTGCTATTTGCTTTATATGTAGAGCCCCTGTGGGCATCCGAATATTAAGGGTATATCGGTTAGGGCAAAGGAATTCAAAATCTCGCTGTTCGTGGAAGACATTACCCTCACCTTGACCCAGCTCAGGATCTCCCTACCTAACTTACATGCTGAACTTGACAAATACGGGCAATTTCAGGTTACAAAACAAATGCATCTAAGTCCATAGCCCTCCTGTCAGGTCACCTGAGACCAGGTGACAGAGCACTCTGTAGGAGACAGAAGTGCACAGCTAAGGTAGACCCTAGGGCTGACTGCTGTGGATTGAACCCTGGGAGGTTCAGGAAGCAGGTCTACTGGATTACTAACACAGATCCCAGTGGGAGCTAGAGCATAGATTCCCCAGGGCACAGAGTCAACAGGTGTTCACCAGAGCCTGCAGTGGTGAGGATGGACTGCTCTGCAGTCTGGATCCAGGTCACGGCCCTAGGGTCTCACAGCTCACGCTCACGCTCACGGTAGACTACAGGAGATAGAGAAAGCAGCAGGCTGGAACAACAAGGTTAGTAAAGGAATAAGGCAGAGGTCACGGTGACTAGCAGACAGGAGCAACAGAGTAGATGCCAAAGGTTCAGGGTCACAGGCAAACGGGGATAGTCGGGGACACACCAAAAGGTCAGGATCACAAGCAGACAGGAACAGTTGAGAACATGCCAAGGTCAGTAACAGAGACAAACGTAGAGCACACGGCAAGCAAGAAACAGGAAGTCAAACACATAGTGAATATACAATGATTGATCAGCACTGCTGGCTTGCAGTGCACAGGTTGATATAGGGTTCCCTGATAGGGCCTGGGGTGGAGCCATGCTTTATTTTTTTGTGTTTTTTTTTTAACTTTTTTTTGCACTTTTTTTTGTAACTGTAATGGTTCTAACGGTTGTAACTGTTGTAACGGTTCCATCGGTTTGGGTCTCTCAAATTGCGATGGCATCTTGGGAGACCCTGTGAAAGTGTGCCTAGTCTGTGCAATGCTGTACCCTACGCTAAAACTCAACTAGTGTATGGTAGCGTTCAAAACATACACCAATGCCAAGACCAGGATTGTCAGGACAGAAGGGACAAAAATAACGGGTGTCACGCCTATACCTGCGCTTGCTGCAGACACGACATCTTCTTTGGGGAGTTCGTTCTGTAGGGGTACTCAGGAGGACATAAGGAAAATGCCTCTCATGCAGCCGGCTTACTGCATTTGGTTGGGGGAGGTGAGGCGGAGCACCGTCTGGAAACAGAAGGACTCTGACAATCTCTTCCTGGAATTTAAGGAAGGATCCAATCCGTCCTGAAGCTTTGTATAGCACATGAGGATTCAGCAAAGCCAATTGAAATAAGTAAACAGACACTTTCTTGTACCAGCATCTGGCCTTACGGGAAACTAGGTACGGCGCTAACAACTGGTCGTTGAGGTCCACCCCCTCCCATATTTTGGTTATATTCGAGGACACAGAGGGGTTTCTCCACAACACCAGTCGCCGTAGTAAGGGAGGTAAGAACTAAAACATTCTTATTATCCCTCCACTTCATAACGAGCAAGTTATTACACTTGAAGCAGGCTCTCTCCCCCAGCCTAAGATGGGAATCTACAAGTCGCTGGGGAAAGCCCCGGCAATTAGGTCGCATGGTGCCACATGCTCCAATCTGCTGATCAAACAAATGACTAAACAGTGGCATGCTCGTGTAATAATTGTCCAGGTACAAGTGGTATCCCTTTCCGAATAAGGGTGACACCAAGCCC
Source organism: Lithobates pipiens (assembly GCF_037356315.1). Lineage (NCBI taxonomy): Eukaryota > Metazoa > Chordata > Amphibia > Anura > Ranidae > Lithobates > Lithobates pipiens. The sequence goes on from NW_027507784.1 coordinate 156,732,389, forward strand.
CACACAATCTTGTCAGCACTTCCTATGTAGTCAGTGCAGTTTGTCAGCTCTACGTGGCTATCTTTGCCCTTGTAAACCATAAAACTACATATATAGCCTGTGGCCCTGTCACAGAGCTTATACATCTTGACCCCGTATCTGGCACGCTTGCTGGGAAGGTACTGTTTGAATGACAAGCGGACAGAAAATGTAATCAGGGACTCATCAACGCAGACAACTTGATGTGGAGTAAACAAGTTTGAAAAATGTATGTTTGTATTCACCAACACTTTCTTGTTTTTTCAGATTGTATATTGCATCACCTATGCCTTCAACTTCACTCATACAGTAAGTAAAAGTTTGTAAAACTTGTGAAACATCAATAAAAAAAATGTAAATAAAAAAAAAAAAAAATCAAGCATTTAACCCTTTCAGTGTGGGGGAACCCATTATATTCCCAGAGTTCAAGTTTTTTTTTTTTTCCATAAAGATTTTATTAAAGATTGCAGACAATAACAGGAACAGGTCGACACAAATATACAGGTATCGGGCATTTAGACAATCAGCAAAAGGAAAAAGAACATTTCAAAGGAGGGACCAGGAGGGACCTCCTAAGGATACCAGGCAAAAGAGCAAAAGGAGAACTGTTCCAACAACTATATCGGTATATACGCTAAGTCTAACTATATTAGACTCTCAATGGGGGGGGGGGGAAGGTGGCTCGGGCGGCTACCAGCGCCCACCCGAGTCAGCCTAGAGTCGAAGTCCGGGCAAAGGAGTAAGGCAAAGTAGGGCATCGGAAACCAGGCAACAGATGCACCTACAGGGGGGGGGGGGGGGGGGAAAGGGGGGAAGCAAGGACAGGAGGGAAAAGGGGGGAAAGAAAAAAAAAGAGAAAAAAAGGGGGGGGGGGGAGAGAAAAAGCAAAAGAAAAAGGAAACGAGGGGAGAAAAAAGGGAAGAAGAAAAAGAAGGCAGAAAGAGAAGGGGGGACGTGGCGTGGCCCCCCGCTTCGGAGACCCAAGGGGTAGAGGGGGTGAGCGGCAGGAATCCAGGATGGGATCGACTCTCAGTCGGGGGGAACGTGGTGTTTAAACTCAGAGGTGGTCGTGAAGTGAGACCAGCAGGCCCACGTGGAGGAGTATTTTTCCAGTCTCTCTTGGGAAATGTGGATCAATTCTTCCATGCCAGCAATCCTGTTGATGGACGCAAACCACTCGCCCAGGGTTGGGGTGTGGGTGGTCCGCCAATGTCTAGGCACACACAACCTTGCAGCATTGACCATGTGCATAGGCAGGGATTTGAAATAGGTTTTCCGAGAGAGGGACGTGTGGTGCAGAAGAAATTGTGCCGGTGTGAAGTCAAGATTATAAGTAGTAACTGCTAGGATGAGTCTGTGGACGTCCCTCCAGAAAGGCTGGATAACCGGGCATGCCCACCAAATGTGAAGCATCGTCCCAACATCAGCATTGCATCTCCAGCAGACATTCGGTACAGTAGGGGAGAATTTGTGAAGGCGGGATGGAGTCCTATACCATCTAGTTAGAATTTTATACCCGTTCTCTTGGATGGCAACATTGAGGGAACCCCCATGAGCATATTCATGGACCCTAGTCCAATCCGTCGGGGTTAAAGGGGTCGGCAGATCCCTGTTCCAAGAGGATTGCGAGGGGGATGGGGCCAGGACACCCGGGTCTGAGACAAGAGCGTACAGGAAAGAGACAAGGTGTTTTTGGGGTGTCTTGCGGTTGCATAGGTCCTCAAATGGGGTAAGAGGTCTCATCCAATCCTCCAGAGGAGCCTGCGTGGAGAGGAAATGGCGAATCTGTCGGTACGTCCAGAACGAGAAGGAGGAGGAATTTGAGAGGCTATGAAGAGCATCCAAGGAGGCGATCCTGCCCCCTGGGAAAAAGTGTGTGGCTAGAACATCCTCAAAGGGCCATTCCTGCAAGAGAAAATTGGGCGAGTTCCCAGGAGGAAATTCAGGATTGCAACGCAGTGTGGTCAGGGGGCCTGGGGAAGGAGCAATGGGAACAGAGGTGGAAGTCTTCCTGACTAACATCAAGGAAGTGTAGATGAAAGGGTGAGAGGCCAGGGACGGGGGCCATTGTTTCGGGAGCAGCCAGGGAAGGAGGTGGATGGGGGCAGGGGAGAAGGCGTTTTCTAGAAACACCCACAGCTTTTCACGGGAGTGGATGTTCCAGTCAGCTATCCTGGTGAGATGACAGGCTACATAGTACCTATAAGGTAATGAGGGAACCATCTTGTTAGAAGACATCCATTTTGGGTATTGGAAAATTACTGTTAGCATGACATAGAAATCTATTGCTTAAGGTCATATGTGTTTTTGCTTGTACAAGGCATTTAGAATTGTCACAAGGTTAGATATCTGTTCAGAACAGATGGATGCGGTTAAGCTACTTCCCTTTTTGAGAGCAGAAGTAACTCCATGGCGTTAAAACCACAGGCCTGTCTTGCACCAGACCTAAGAAACATTTTAAACTGTATAAAAATGTATATATTTAGCTTTTTGTTACTAGGCAGAAATTGCTTGTACAAAAAAACCAAGATGACGTAGTAAAATATACTATCTTGCATATTTTATGTGGCAGTCCCTGATTGGCTAAACCACAGGGCTGTCCTTTAGCTCAAACTAAATAAAACTGTTGTGTGTGCTTCAATATGCACATTCATTATTCACGTACAATAGTGTGTATGTGTAATGTTTTGTCCACCGGTGAAAGGGACCTCCGCCCTTCAATCCTAGCCTAGGCTACCAGGGGTTACTTACAGAAGACGAGCAACCTAACAGTTTTGGTACCAGAAAAGTGGGGTTCGTCTTGCGACAGGTAAGTCACTTTACTCTTTTTTACCTGATTGGTGAATGGTGTAAACACTTACTCTGTCCGGGCGGCCGCTACGAACTTAGTTTAAAATTAAAAGAAGTAACTGTGCCTTCGCGGTGGACTAGGCTGGTCCCTCGGGAGGTTAAAAGGGCTCGCAAGGAATTTATAGGTTTAGGGGAGTCCGACTAGGTTGGTCTGACTTAAAACTATTGGTGATAGTATTTTTAACACGGGAAGTAGTAGATTACGCCCGTGACAAAGGGATTGGTGGAGTGGACGCCCATTTGAAAAAAATTTTTTTTAAAAAAAAGTGCACTATAAATTGATGAATGTATTGCAATACGGTTATTTCATGTCTTAAAGTATATTAAGAATATGTCTGTTTCTCTCTAGGTACGTGTGTAAGTATATAGAGTATAAGTTTTAATATAGAGTATAAGGAAAATAATTGTTGTTGTTTAAATAAGTGCAGAATATGAGGAGCCCTCTTGTAGTGACATAGTATCCGCCTGCCCCCATTGCACGTTAGGTCTACTCTTCCTAAGAATAGATGACAAGTGGATTTTACTGACCACCAGACCAGGGGGGTTCTCTTGCAGACTTGGTGTAAGAGGGGTATATCCCGCCACCAGGAAAGATTTACCCTTCATCGTATATTAAGGGTAAATCTTCATAGTTTTATATAAGTCCATCTGCCCCAAAAAAGATCAGGGATCCTACTCCCAGACCAGAGACCGGATTGTTGGACAAACCGGGTGTTATCACCTGTGTCCTGCCACTAGACACACACTGCCCAGACTACTAGATGGGGAATACTGCAGCAACCCAAGCCATGGCCACCCCATCACCCTATGAATTTGTCAGTAATATGATCCCTGGCCCCCAGGTAGAACCATTTTGGACACAAGTCCGAGAAAGGTGTCAGCAATTGGGGATACATGACCCAGGGCCATATGGTCCTTGTACTGAGGAAGACTGGCAAGAAGTCAGTAAAATTTGTCAGGTACATAAGCATTCTTATCCTCCCTGCAAAGGGGCTGACCCACAATACATGAAGGGTTGTTTCTGTGCATGGAACAAATGCCTTGGAAAATATAGGCAATTGTGGACAGCAAGGACATTGGAAATCCCAGTGCCCTTATAGGACTGGACAGATTAGAGCAAGAGGCAGAGGCAGGGGATTTAACCCCCAGACCCGCCCACAGTATCCCCGTTATCTGCCATACCAGAACCCTCGTCAACCACTACCCCAATATCCTACACAGCCACAAATAATGCACCGAGGGAAACTCTGTTGGTATTAATGGGACACCTGTCGCCCATCCCATCACTCCACCACTGACTGTAGCCACTCCAGAAGGACAGAAATTATGTACCCAAACTTTTGCCGTCTTGTCCTCATGCCCTGTGCCCCTTATGGGACGGGACCTCTTGGCACAACTGTGTATTACCATTAAGTTTAATAAAGAAGGTTCCCTTACCGCTAGTTCACCATTATGTGACTTACATGGCCCTAAGCGACATGCACACAGAGGGTTCCCAAAAAGACATGCACACAGGAGTTTCTTTCTGATGATACCTTCCTCCCTTGACCATCACACAATTTGGGCAGAAAACAAAGGTAGTGTGGGCTTTATTAATTGCACACCATATGCACCCCAAATGCGATCAGATGCAGTGATACAATATCAAAAACAGTATCCCCTACCCCCAGAGAAAGTCCAAGGCATCTCCCCTCAAATTAATGATTACATATCAAAAGGTATCCTGAGACCAATCATCAGTCCCTGGAACACGCCCATTTACCCCGTAAAAAAGGCCAGTGGGGAGTGGAGACTTGTACAAGACCTCAGAGCAGTAAACAAACAAGTGATTCCCCTCCCACCCCTAGTCTCAGACATCACTTTTATTTTCTCATGCATACCGGCAGACTCTCTATGCTACACAGTAATTGATTTAGCGAATGCTTTCTTTAGCATTCCCATTGCAGAGGAAGCCCAACCTATGTTTGCTTTCTCCTGGGCCGGGGGCCAACTAACCTGGCAAGGGTATGTAGACAGTCCAGCCGCCTTCTCTATGGTACTCAACGAGACTGTCAAGTCTTGGACTTCTGAGCGTGGGTCGGTACTAATACAGTATGTGGATGACCTGCTCCTGTGCAGTCGAACTGCTGAAGATTGTGCGGTCGATTCAACATCACTGTTACAACACCTAGCTCACGCCGGGCATCTAGCCTCAAGGAAGAAAATACAATGGTGCCAGCCACAGGTAGAATACCTAGGGTGCATTCTAAAGGAAGGGACAAGGCTAGTGTCCCCCAAACGTGCCGCAGCCCTTCGAGCTCTCAGTCCCCCAAAAGACAAGGCCGCCCTACTCTCATTTTTGGGTGCAATTGTATATTGCCGCCAATGGATCCCTGACTGTTCTCATTATGATAGTATCCTAAGAGAGGCTACTGGCTCGACAGCCCCTAAATTAATAGATTGGACTGAAGACAGACTACAAGCTTTTCAAGCTCTATTAAACAGTCTGTCAAATGCTCCCGCCCTAGGGTTGGTAGACTATGGTAAAGCTTTTCAACTATACTGTGTAGTCTCGGGGACCTCTTTTGCCGCGGTTTTGACACAACAGCATGGAACAGGCTACCGCCCTGTCTCCTACCTATCTAAAAAAAAAAAAAACTCCCCATCCAAGTACAGGGAATGCCATTCTGTCTCCAAAATCTTGCTGCCTGTGCAATGGCTGTACAAGATGCAAACAAATTAGTGCTAGGTCACCCATTGACTCTCTATACCACTCATTCAGTCACGCATCTTATTCAGAACATGAATACCCAACATATGACCTCGCAAAGACTTAGTGGTTATGAGATAACACTGATGAACACTGATAACCTCACACTCAAATATGTGCCTGCCAGCAACCCCGCTGTGCGCCTTTTGCATTCCATGTTGCGTTTACCACATGACCCAGACATTATACATGACTGTTCGGAAAAGGTTGCTGCTATTACCAGTCCCAGACCGGATCTCACTGACACCCCTATCTCAGGTGCAGAGGATGTTTTCGTTGACGGTAGCTGCTCACGTCCCTCTGACTCCACCTTTTTAACCGGTTATGCAGTTGTTCAACTACCAGACATCGTACTGGAGGCAAAATCATTACCTCCTTCTTCAGCCCAGGTAGCAGAGTTAGAAGCCCTCACTAGGGCCTGCATTCTATTCACCGGTAAAGAGGTGAACGTCTACACAGACAGTAGATATGCTTTTGGAGTGGTGCATGATTTTTGGTGTGATATGGGCCAATAGAGGTTTTAAAACAGCAGACAACAAAATAATTGGCAACTCCACACAGATTAGTGCTCTCCTCCAAGCCATTCTTCTTCCAAAAAAGGTAGCCATAATTAAAGTAAAGGCACACTCCTCTGACAGCAGTCGTGTTTCAAAAGGGAATGCTCTTGCTGACAGAGAAGCTAAAAGAGCTGCTGCCTTTTCCCCTAACCCACCTGCCCCCACAACAATGTTTTTCAAGGAACACTTCGCAGCACCTAACTTTAAAACTGTCATAGCACAGATGCAATCAATGGCCACAGAAGATGATGTCCATTTTTGGACAAAGGAAGGATTGACCAAAGACCCTGAAGGTCTTTGGTCAAAAGAGGGGAAGATCCACATGCAAGAACAAAACTATCACCCTTTGAGGTCCTCATGGGAATCCCCGCAAACATAGAATTACCCCCATTAGACCAAGACACTGATATTGACATTTATTCTCAACAGGAAATGTACGTGAAAAATCTGGTAAGTATGCTCCACGAAATAAACGAACAAGTTTCTGTCACCTTTTTTCCCTCTTCCCACAGAACCAACGCATCCCTTCATCCCTGGGGATAAAGTGCTGATCAAACAATTAGCACAAAGAAAGAGTATCGGACCGGCTTTCTCAGGACCATGGAAGGTGGAAAAGGTATCCAGGACCGCAGTGTTAACAGACCTAGGAAACACCTGGATCCACGCCAGCCGTCTTAAAAAGTGTCCCCAGCTTCCCTCGACTCCAGAGCCCCTGGCAGTGACAGAGAGCAGCAACTCCCAAGAACAAGATCTACAAGAAGTTCAGAGAGGCATAGAACAAATTTCCCTGGAAGATCCCACACCCCTCAAAAGGACAAAACAGAGCCAACAACTGCCGGGATGAGAAACGAAGAAGAAGAACAGAACTCTTAGATAACAAATAATCAGAACTTTAAAAAAAACAAAGATGCTTTCTCCATCAGTGTCAGGGAAGGCTGTATGCCTTTGGGGTAGTCTGGTACTATTTGTATTCCTGCCCACATGGTTTATAGCCAACTGTATATATCATCCAGAAGACTTAGGTCTATTAAAAGGGATATATGGACCACCTAAGATGAATAATACCCCCGGCCAAAGACATAGTAGAAGTATTGTACCCGTTAATGAGTCACCTAAGGGACTGACTAGCAAGATGTTACTACTAAAATTCAAATATAGCTATGCTCAAAAATCTGGTTTTGAGAAATGCTGGATTTGCAGCAAGCTACATCCCAGTACAGCTAGAATCCCTCTCATGGCAGTCCCCTTGAATTTTACCCCCCTCCTTAATGGAACACCCCCTATCGTCCTAACGAATGTTACTAGGACCCTTCCAAATAAAACCCTCACTTTCCAAATTATAGGTAGAAGCCACTTCCCAGACTGGTGTTTCCGACTGGGAAACACCACAGATGGAGCCGAGGTTTGCAAACAAGCAAAACTTAACATTTCAATGACATCATTTAACAGTCCTTCTTTCTTCCATACTTCAGATCCCACCCTAAATGCCACCTTTTTAGACTTTCTTAGCTCCAGTACCAAGACTACAATACACCAATTAATGTCAATTCTGGTGCTCTCTGGCCTTTCTGATACTCTTAGGAACGTGTTCCATAAACGACCCCTAGCTCTAGGAAATACCATATATATATGCTGCGGCAAACTCTGTCACCCCTGGATCCCAACCAAACCCCAGGGGTGGTGTTACCTTGCAGCCCTGGTTCCTATCATGGGGGTATTAGGGGATAACAAGGGAAGTCACCTCCTTGAAGCCAGCATGCATCCTAGATATCCTCTTAGACACCGTAATAAACGAGAATTGTTTTTAGAAAAAGATATGGCCTGAGCATGGTTCCCTTCCTGGACAGGGTGGGGAATTGACCTAATGAAAAGATTAAATAATTACACTGGCATAATTGATGAGATTCTGGAGGAAAATTCTGATGACATAACCAAACTAAATCTAGAAACTAGGGCAATTAGGAAGCAACTAGAACTACATGAGTTGGCTATAGAAAGTATGAGTGCAGCCCTTACTGGCCTCTGTGAGACTACTGAGGATTATGAGTGCTGTACCTGGATTCATAATACCAGCATCGAAGTCCCAGACTACTATGACGTTATTGCCCAACACAGGGAAGAGGTAAATAAACTACAGAAAGAGGCAAGGAACATAGGAAAAAACTGGGATCCCTTCTCGAGCAGTTTTAGTTTTGGGGGATTAATATCTTGGCTCCGAAATGCTGCCATGACAATTGTCACTGTGATTCTCTTCATTCTATTTTTATATGCCTGTTATAAGATAATCAAATGTTTATGTAAAAAGGGAAACACGGTCGCTCCGAAGGATCTGAAACTCACTTCCATTGTTAAGGATCCAACGGTATGGTATAGAAACCAAGAGCACAAGGGTTCGGAGTATGAAGCCTGTGCTATTAAATTAGAAAAGGAATGATCATTATGTAAATCACAGAATGATCAAAGGGAGGATTATAAGGTAATGAGGGAACCATCTTGTTAGAAGACATCCATTTTGGGTATTGGAAAATTACTGTTAGCATGACATAGAAATCTATTGCTTAAGGTCATATGTGTTTTTGCTTGTACAAGGCATTTAGAATTGTCACAAGGTTAGATATCTGTTCAGAACAGATGGATGCGGTTAAGCTACTTCCCTTTTTGAGAGCAGAAGTAACTCCATGGCGTTAAAACCACAGGCCTGTCTTGCACCAGACCTAAGAAACATTTTAAACTGTATAAAAATGTATATATTTAGCTTTTTGTTACTAGGCAGAAATTGCTTGTACAAAAAAACCAAGATGACGTAGTAAAATATACTATCTTGCATATTTTATGTGGCAGTCCCTGATTGGCTAAACCACAGGGCTGTCCTTTAGCTCAAACTAAATAAAACTGTTGTGTGTGCTTCAATATGCACATTCATTATTCACGTACAATAGTGTGTATGTGTAATGTTTTGTCCACCGGTGAAAGGGACCTCCGCCCTTCAATCCTAGCCTAGGCTACCAGGGGTTACTTACAGAAGACGAGCAACCTAACAGTACCTGTACAAGTCTGGGAGGGCAATCCCCCCTTTAGATTTGGGCAAAGTGAGTCTAGAGTATTTGATCCTCGGGGGGGAATCTTTCCATAGAAAGGACGAGCAAACCCTCCGATAAGAAGAAAAGAAACTGCCGGGCAAAGCCATAGGGATGGTTTGAATCAGGTATAGAAAACGAGGTAAGACAATCATTTTAAGGAGGGCTGCTCGTCCAAACCAGGACACATTAAGGTGATTCCATTCCTTAAGGTAAGTTTGGGTGTGGGTCAAAGCCGCGTGGAAGTTAAGGGAAAAAAGGTCCGAGAGGTGGTGGGGAATTTTAATGCCCAGGTACGAGATGGCAGTACGTTCCCAGTGGAAGGGAAACGCGGTTTGACAGTGGGCCACTTCCTGGGAGGGCAGGGTGATATTTAGGGCCTGGGACTTGGAGTAGTTGATCTTAAGGTTGGAAATCTTTCCAAAAGCCTCCAAGTCGCGAAGCAACGAAGGGAGAGAAATGCGCGGAGCGGACAGAGAGAGCAGAATGTCGTCTGCAAAAGCCGAGACCTTAAACTCTCTCCCCTTTACCAAGACCCCCCTGATGTCCGGGTTCGTTCTGAGCTTATTCAAAAGGGGCTCAAGAGTGAGAATGTATATCAGAGGGGAAAGGGGGCATCCCTGACGGGTGCCGTTGTTGATAGGGAAGGCGTCCGATAGGTGGCCGTTGACTCTCACCGCCGCAGTAGGGCCGGCATACAAAGCCATGATAGATGCAAGCATGCGGTCACCTAAGCCAACCGCTGCCAAAACAGCACGCATATAGTCCCAGGCCACTCTATCGAACGCCTTCTCGGCGTCTAGGGAAAGAAAAAAGCCGGAGGTTTTGGAAGAAGTGAGCCAATGGTGAAGGTTCAGGGCACGGCACCTGATCATTGGGGATTAGACTGGGGATCAGGGGGCGCAATCTATTGGCCAAGATCTTGGCATAGATTTTAATGTCGACGTTTAACAATGATATTGGCCTGTAATTAGCCACTAGGAGCGGGTCCTTGCCCTCCTTGGGTATTACTGCGATATGGGCCCTTAGCATCTGGTCCGACTGTACTTGCGGATCAGCTAAGGCATTAAATGTGAGTAGGAGGTGAGGGGAGAGAGTGTCCAAAAAGGACTTGTAATATTGGAGGGAAAACCCGTCCGGCCCCGGGCTCTTGCCTACCTTCATCTGCTTCAGCGCGGTGTCTAGCTCAAGGGGGGAAAATCGTGCTTCCAGGGATTGGGCACACAGGGAGGAGATGGGTGTAGGGCTGTGTGTTGAAAGAAAGTCTGCGATAATAGCATCACGGGCCTCTTGAGAGGACTGGGAGGGGGGGGGGGGTGACTGAAGGTTATACAGTTTAGAGTAAAAATTCTCGAATTCTTTCGCGATGTCTTCATTTTTGGTAAGTAAGGATCCCGGGGGGCGCCTCAGGTTATGGACAGTGGGGGAGAGCTTGGCTGATTGAACCGAGCGAGCAAGGAGGCGGCCGCACTTATTGCCGTGTTCGTAAAAGATCCTTTGGCCAAGGACGTGACGCCTTTTAGTGCATTTACCCAACTCATCTGTGAGCAAAGCACGGGTGTGGATCAGTTCTTGAAGGGTAGCCTGGGCGTGCGATAATTTGTGGGACAGTTCTAAAGCTTTCAGTTTCGACAGGAGGGTAGACACACGCTCCTGGTGAAGCTTTTTGGCTTGTGAGGAGATAGCCATCAATTCCCCCCTAATTACACACTTGTGGGCCTCCCAGAGGGAGACCGGGGATGAAACGGACCCCGAGTTCTCCTGAAAAAACAGTCGAATACTCGAGCGAATACGCTCCAGGGCGAGAGAATCTTTGAGCAGAGACGGGTTAAAGCGCCATATTTTGGTTTTGGGGCAGGATTCGGGGAAGGACAGTGTGACGGTGATAGGGTGGTGGTCAGAGAGAAACATGGGTTCAATGGATGAGTGCTGAAGAAGGGGGAGATCCTTTTGGGACAGAAAGAAGAAGTCTATTCTGGAGTATTTTTGATGGGGGGCAGAGAAAAAGGTATAATCTTTGGAGGAGGGGTAGAGGGTGCGCCATGCGTCATGAAGTGATAAGGCTTGAAGATGTGATTTGATCTGACGGAGGGCCTTGTATGTTAGCGAGGACGTCCCAGTGGACGTATCCAGTAGAGGATTCAGGGGGACATTGAAGTCTCCAGCTAGAAGAAGCAGGCCGCACTGGAAGGAGGATAGTAGGGCACAAGTTGTGCGGAAGAAAGCAACCTGGTGCTCGTTTGGGCAATAAATGTTGGCCAACGTAATCGGTGTGGACCCGTAGGTGCCCTTGAGGAAGACATACCTACCTTCCGGATCCACCAAGGAATCGGATAGATGAAAGTTAGCGTGTCTGGAGACAAGGACGGACACACCCTTCGTTTTTGCTGCAGGATTGGTGGCATGGAAGGCCGTCTTGTAGACATGGTTTGAGAGTTTAGGAACGGCATCAGAGCGAAAGTGCGTCTCCTGCAAGAAAATAAAGTGGGCTTTGAGTTTGGTTAATGAGGAGAGCACCTGAGATCTTTTTTCTGGCAGGTTGAGCCCTTTCACGTTTAGGGAAACACACTTCAGTTGAAGAGGCGCTCTGTTAGCAGATGTTGGCTGCATCTTAAGGGGATAAGCGGGCGGGAACAGCTCACACAGGGGGATGTGAAACGGGGGGCCACACCCCGGGAGTTAAGTAAGGAGAAGGGCGGAGAGCAGGGTAGGAGTAGCAGAGGAGGAGGGAGACAAGGGAGCAAGGAAAGGTAGGTAAGGGCAGGGAGACAGGGGACAGGAAAAAAAAAGACCAGAGGTATAATCAGACCAGCTGTCTACCTGGAAGGACGGGTGGAGAAGTCTGGTATGTCAGCTTGGTCTCAAAGAGACTGCTGTGTGGGGACAATGGAACAGACGAGGATTACATGACAGCCGCGATCCAGGGGATCTAGGTAAGGAAAAAGGGGGACCTCACCCACTCCGGGGAGGGACCGGGCGTATGGGGGAGCCTACCAATATGAGGGGGTCCTGTAGGGAGAGAGATCACATTGTTAGGTACAATTAGCTAGACAGCATGACAGTAAAACAAGAAAACCAACAAAACAGTAGAGAACTATGGCCAGAATATGAAAACAAGAAAACAGGCCCTGGGCCTCAGGGCGTATACAATTACACAATAGTGCACAATGAACCTTGCGGTTAAACATAAAGAAAGGTGTAGTGTTCACCTCAGTATATTGAGCCGGGATGGGGAGGCCTGAGAAAAGTTTCGGTCGAGCACCTCCCCTTCCCGGGAGGGGGGGGAGGAGGGAGGGGGGAAAGGAGGAGGGGAGGGGGAGGGGGAGGGGGAGGGGAGGAGGGAGGGGGGGAGGAAGGAGGGGGGGAGGGGTAGGGGGGAAAGGACATGAAGGGGGGGGCGGCAGGTGAGGGTCGGGGCAACCTCAGAGGCAAGTGTATAGCAAAAATTGTTTCCTATTCAGTTAGACAGTAGCATGCTATAACAAATGTAGAGAGGAGCGGATGAGGCATGTAATCGTTTCTCCCCCACACTCGCCCAAGTGTTAGGGAGGCCAGCGGGTGGGCGATTCGGCAACGTGGAGGGGAGAGAAGGATGAGGGCAAACCTCCCATAAGGCAAGAGACCAGGCAAGTTCCAAGACACCCCCTCACGGGGCGAGACGGGTGACAAATAACTGGGGTTTATAGCAAACATCCGTAGAAAGGGGAGACTGGGGGGGAGAGGATGAATCAAGCATGGGGTTGGAGTGGGAGACAAAGAATTTCCTGGGGGGAGGTATCCCTCCGGAGTGTGCAGTTGGTGCCTCGGGAACAATCCAGTGGATGTCGGGCAGGAACAGTCAGCGCCCGGGCTACATCGGGGTCAAAAAGGCATCCAACAATGGGGGCACCCCGCAGTTCGGGGGTGGGGAGTGCTGTCATTATGAGACGTGGGGCGACAGAGGTGGCGCCTGAAGGCCTGAAAAGTCACAGGAGAACATGGAGGAGGGGGAACGGGGCAGGCAAGGATAGTCTCGAGGGATGGAACAGGAGGGACGTGAGGAGAGGTACTCACTCTCGGCAGGACTCCAGCAGCTTCAACTTTTCTCAGTCCTCCTGGACCCCACCCCGAACGAGCGGAGGTGAGGGGCTCCGTTGGCGCAGTTCTCGGCGCAGCGGGCGGGCGTTAGGAGACATCGGGTCAGGTCAACGGTGGCGAGATCGCTGGCGAGCGGCCTTCGGCGATGGGTTGAGAGAGACAGGGCGCCAGGGTTCCGTCGGGAAGAAGGTCGCGTACCAATCCGGAAGCTCGACGTGAGGCAGGTCGAGTTGGTCGCAGAAGGCAGGAAGATCTTCTGGGGTGCGTAGGAGAGCAGAGCGCCCTCTGGCGGAGGCGGACAGACCAAAAGGAAACCTCCAGCGATACTGGATATTTCTAGAGCGCAGGGCCTCCAGCAACGGGCGAAGCGCCTTTCTGTTTTGGAGAGTGATCTGTGATAAATCCTGAAAGAGTCTCACTTCTGCCCCATTAAACAAAATACGGCCCTTCAAGCGCGCCTTTCGGAGGATTTCCTCCTTGAGAGGAAAGTTTACAATTGCACAAACAATGTCCCTGGGTGGGTCGGTATCCCTGGGCGGGGGACGGAGGGCACGATGAGCCCTTTCCATGTCGATGGGAGAATCCGCCGGTCGCTCCATAAGGTCATTGAATATGGCACACAAGGTGGATTGAATGGCTTCAGGAGCAATGGTTTCGGGGACCCCCCGCACCCTGATGTTGTGCCTCCGTCCCTGGTTGTCCAGGTCCTCGACGTGTCTGTGGAGCTCAAAGACCTGAGAGAGCTGGGAATCGTAGGCGGATTGCACCTGGCGAATGGCCGCTGCGTGGGTCTGGGTGGTCTGTTCCACACTGTCCATGCGGTGGGCGACTGCCAATAAGTCCGCCTTGAGGTCAGCAATTGCGGCGGTTACCGTGCATTTGATGTCTTGAGCCACTTTCTCCAGGTCTAAAAGGCTCGGGGGATGGGCTCCCCCAGAGCCGGGCGCGGAAGCTCCAGGCATGTGGGTTGGAGAGGAACCGTCAGGCGAGGCCGGGGATTGGGCCTGCAAAGGCTCGTAGGCCTGGTGTCTCTGTGATCGGAATATATCCGGGATGTGTCTCCCCTGTATGGTCTTGGGCTCCTTAGGGGTGCGGGAGGTAGACGAGCTCCTGGTGGACCTGTGCATAGCAGGGAAAGGAGGTAGGCTCCCGTATGAGCAGGTAAAGTATCCCCGGAACACGGGAGCTCACTAGTTAGGCGTCCATCACGGTCCTCGTCCAGGCCACGCCCCCCCCCAGAGTTCAGGTTTTACTCATTTTTCACAACAGTGCTTACTCATATGGACAACTTTCCTACATCTGATTAATCACTTGACAACTGGGCACTTAAACCCCCTTCCTAACCAGACCAATTTTCAGCTTTCAGTGCTCTCACACTTTGAATGACAATTACTCAGTCATGCAACTCTGTACCCATATGAAATATTTGTCCTTTTTTTAACACAAATAGAGCTTTCTTTTGGTGGCATTTAACCATCACTGGGTTTTTTATTTTTTGCGCTATAAATGAAAAAAGAGAGAAAATTCTGTAAAAAAAAATAAAAATAAATTTCTTTGTTTCTGTTATACAATTTTGCAAATTAAGAATTTTTCTTGATAAATTTTGGCCAAATTGTATACTGCTCCATATCTTTGGTAAAAATAATCCAAATAAGTGTATATTATTTGGTCTGTGTTAAAGTTATAGAGTCTACAAACTATGGAACCAATCACTGAAAATTGATCACACCTGAAGTACCGATGGCCTATCTCATTTCTTGAGACACTAACAAGCCAGGACAGTACAAATACCCCCCAAATTACCCCTTTACATTTTTAAAGGTCCTGGAGCACCAGGACAATGGAAATGCCCAAAAAATTACAACATTTTGGAAAGAAAACAACCCAACGTATAATCTGTGATGCATATCGAGTCTTTTGAACGTGTCATTTTTTTCTACAAGTTTTTGGAAAATGTGGAAAGAAAATGAAAACGCATTTTTTTACACAAAATTGTCCATTTATACAATATTGCTAACACATAGCATGTACATACCAAAAATTATACCCCAAAATTGATTCTCCTACTCCTCCTGAGTACAGCGATACCACATATGGGAAACTTTTCCACAGCGTGGCCACATAGAGAGGCCCAATATGCAGGGAGGACCATCAGGTGTTCTAGGGGCATAAATGTCAAATCTAATTTGACTAACTATTACACTTTGAGGCACTGTAGTGGCATGGATGTGAACTGATGTGGCATGGATAAGCTGTGGATGGGGATGGCTAAGCATGGTTGAGCCATGAATGTGGATGGCTGGGTATGGCTGAGTATGGCTGAGTATGGATGGGATGGCTGGTTATGGCTGAGTATGGCTAGGTGGGTATGACTGAGTATGGATGGATGGATGAGTATCGCTGAGTATAGGTGGCTGAGCATGGATGGATAGATGAGTATTGCTGAGGATGGATGAGTATTGCTGAGTCTGATGGATGGATGGATGAGTATTACTGAGTATGAATGGATGGATGAGTATTGTTGAGCATGGATGGGGTGGATGGATGAGTATTTCTGAGCATGGATGAGTATGGATGGGATTGATGAGTATTTCTGAGCATGGATGAGAAAGGATGGGATGGAGGGATGAGTACTTCTGAGCATGGATGAGTATGGATGGGATGGATGGATAAATACTTCTGAGCATGGATGAGTATGGATGAATGAGTACTTCTGAGCATGGATGAGTATGGAGGGATGAGTACTAGATTGTAAGCTCCTTGAGGGCAGGGCCTGGTGTGAATGTACATATATGTAAAGTGCTGCGTAAATTGACAACTCTATTTAAGTACACAAAAGAGAACAAGAAAGACTTTAAATGAAGTACGCAGAGGGTTAAGTATTATGTGGAGTTGTAATTAACAGATTTATAATATGTGTAAAAGAGTAGGACATTTGTCTTTTAATTCCTATTTGATAGAAAATTAATATGCTACACATATAATTAAATACCTGCATAGAGTAAGATTTAATTACATATTTTTTCTTCTTTATGTGATGTGGTTTATTTCATACACTTTCATGCACCATTTTTCCTTTTTCCCTATTAAGGATCTCACCCACAGTTATTTAATACAAATATCACTCACCTTTATAATTGTAATTTACTTTTTAAAACCTCATTTAGTTTTTTGCGATCACACATGCTAACTCATATATTACAGCCTGATGCATTACCGTCCTTTGGAGGGTTGCTTGTTGGGCTGTCTGTCGCCTAACATACCATCTCAGCCCTGGGAAAAGATGTTGGGGATACTCATGACCCTTAGTACCATATCAATTGCACATTGATACCCTGTAAGTATTATATAGGGCGTTTTACCCCTATTTCTTTTTATATTTGTCACACTTGTGACTATATTAGACCAACTAGAAATGCATAATATACAGTATCATTACAGACATATCTTGCACGTGTATACACTTGCTCCCGATGAGTGACATCAAGTAATGAAACGCATTGAGCTAACAGATGTCGTGTTCAAATTATATACTGTAACCTACCACGTCATTGTGGATTCTGTTCATGCATTATGTATTTGATTATATTCCAACCATGTGCTAACAAATTTTGGGCTTTTCTATATATATCATGCACTATCCATTTTTGGGATTATTTATGAATTATGTACTTATGTATGAAATAAAGTTTTTCATTCAATATCTTACTCTCTGCAGGTATTTAATTATATGTGTAGTATTTGCTTTTTCTATCGAGTCTGAATTATTAAGAGGCAAATGTCCTACTCTTTTACACATATTATAGATCTGTTAATTATAACTCCACACAACACTTGACCCTCCGCATACTTCATTTAAAGTCCTGCTTCCTTGTTTTCTTTTGTATATTTCAGTAGGGATGGAGGCTGATGATGACAACGTCCCATAGACCCCTCTTTTATAAACTCTATATAAGCACCTGTAATAAATAAATAATAAATAAATTAATCTTCACTCAATTCATTGAGAAGATTTCCCGTCAATTCCTGCCCAGGTAATGGACAGAAAGAGATGAGAATCTGCTTCTTTGGGAATACAGACAACATTTAAAATCTGACCACAAAATCTCCTCAATAGGGACCCAGACAGTATTAAAAACCTGACAGAAATTCTAACCTTTCCCTGTGCTAGCCAAAACTGAAAAAAAAAGTTTTTGCTGTAGTTGTGTTTTAACTACAGTGATTTATGTATCTGTATCCATGATCTTCAAAAATTATGCGTAGATAAAGTTAAGTCCATATATATTTGGACACAGGCACAATTTTCATACTTTTGGCTCTCTATGCCACCAGAATAAAATTAAGACGAAACAATCCAAATTCATTTGAAGTCCATACTTTCAGCTTTAATTCAAGGTGTTGAACATAAATATAAAATAAATATAAAAGTACACATTTTAGGAACTGCAACCATTTTTAAACACAGCCCCCTTCAGGGCCTCAAATGTAATTGGACAAATTAATATACCGTATATACTCGAGTATAGGCCGACCCGAATATAAGCCGAGGCCCCCAATTTACCCCCAAAAAAACTGGCAAACTTATTGACTCGTGTATAAGCCGAGGGTGAGACATGCCTGTCCATCCCTGTGTGTGTGTCCGTCCATCCCTGTGTGTCCGTCCATCCCTGTGTGTCCGTCCATCCCTGTGTGTCCGTCCATCCATCCCTGTGTGTGTGTGTGTCCATCCATCCATCCATCCCTGTGTGTGTGTGTCTCCATCCATCCATCCATCCATCCCTGTGTGTGTGTGTCTCCATCCATCCATCCCTGTGTGTGTGTGTCTCCATCCATCCATCCATCCCTGTGTGTGTGTGTATCCATCCATCCCTGTGTGTGTGTGTGTCTCCATCCGTGTGTGTGTGTGTGTGTGTGTGTGTGTGTGTGTGTGTGTGTGTGTGTGTGTGTGTGTGTGTGTGTGTGTCCAGCCTACCTGTGTCCCGAGCCTTTGTCCCGAGCCTCCGTCCCGTGCCTTGCCTCCTTGCCTCCGTCCCGTGCCGTGCCTTGCCTCCGTCCCGTGTCGTGCCTTGCCTTGCCTCCGTCCCGTCCCGTCCCGTGCCGTGCCTTGCCTCCGTCCCGTGCCCTCTTCGTCGGCGCCTCGGCGGCCATTGTAAAATTCAAAAGCCGCGCCTCCGCCTTCGCCTGTGATAGGCGGAACACTGAATTTCCCAGCAGCCTGTGTTCCACCTATCACGGACATCGTATCATCCTCGTCCGTAGTACGAGGATGATACGATGTCCGTGATAGGCGGAACACAGGCTGCTGGGAAATTCAGTGTTCCGCCTATCACAGGCGAAGGCGGAGCCGGAGGCGCGGCTTTTGAATTATAGAATGGCCGCTGTCTGTCTGCTCGACACGCTGATCGAGCGGGCAGACAGCGATGACTCGAGTATAAGCCGAGGGGGGCACTTTCAGCCTCAAAAAAGAGGCTGAAAATCTCGGCTTATACTCGAGTATATACGGTAATCATAAATAAACTGTTCATTTTTTTATATTTTGAATCCTTTACTGGCAATGATTGCCTGAAGTCTGGAACAATTGGACATTACCAAAGACTGGGTTTCCTCCTTTCTGAAGCTTTGCCAGGCTCTAACTGCAGCTGTCTTCAGTTCTTTGTTTGTGGGTCTTTTTGCCTTTAGTTTTGCCTTCAGCAAGTGAAATGCATGCTCAATTGAGTTGAGATCAGGTGATTGACTCAGCCATTGCAGCATATTCTACTTCTTTTCCTTCAAAAGCTCCTGTGTTGCTTTTTCAGTGTGTTTTGAATCATTGTCCATCTGTACTGTGAAGAGCCGTCCAATCAACTTTTGCTGCATTTGGCTGAATCTGGGCTTAATCTGGACTGAGAGTATATCTGACAGTATATCTCTAAACACTGCAGAATTTATCACGCTGCTTCTGTCTTCGGTCACATCATCAATAAACACCAATGACTCAGTGCCAATGGAAGCCATGCATGCCCATGCCATCACACTGCCTCCACCATGTTTTACAGATGACGTTGTGTGCTTTGGATCATGAGCTGTTGCAAGCCTTCTCCATACTTTTCCGTCATTCTGGTACAGATACATCTTAGAAGAATGCTTATCCAGAACTGGTCTGGCATTTTTAGATGTTTTTAGGCAAAGTTTAATCTGGCTTTTCTATTATTCAGGCTTATCAATGGTTTGCATCTTGTCGCGAACCCTTTGTATTTGCTCTCTTGAAGTCTTTTCTTGATTGTAGGCTTTGACAATGCTAAGCCCACCTCCTGGACAGTGTCCTTCACTTGTATGGATGTTGCAAAAAATCGCACCAAAAAACAGCAAAAAATCAGTTGCAAAAAACGCATAAGTGCATCCAAATGATTGTTTGTGCTTTAATAAATCGTTGCAGGTGACTTTTAGTGCTCACAGATCTTGACAGGTGGCTTCAGTGCTCCCCCTCATATGCCCCTACTCACCAGCTCCTATAACCCCTGCAGGGGTAATGCGCATGTAATTCCACAGTATAGACCGTGTTCACAGGTTCCAGCATCTGCAGTCACTCAGGCAACCTTTGGATTTCCAGGTAATAGCAGGTATAGATAATTGTGTTCCTCATGGAAAAGAGAGATTGGCCCCCATAGTGTAGTATCCAAAAAATTCCACACAGTCATTAATGCCACTGGCAACAAAAGTGAGTACACCCCTAAGTGAAAGTGGGCCCAATTAGCCATTTTCCCTCCCCAATGTTATGTAACTCATTAGTGTAAGCCCTTGTACACATGGTTTAACATTCTGATGGAAAATGTCCGATTGGACCGTGTTGTTGGATAATCCGACCGTGTGTGGGCTACATCGGACTTTTTCCATCGGAATGTCCGACCAACAAAGTTTGAGGGCTGGATATAAAGTTTTCCGACAACATGTTCTGATCGGACTTTGTCCAAACCTTTTTAGAGAATTCCGATCGGACAAAGAGCCACGCATGCTCAGATCAAATTACGAGACCAAAGCTATTGGCTACTAGCCGCAACATAGTCCTGTCGCAACGAACGTCATCACGTTATGAACGATCGGATTTTCCGAAAACTTTGTCCGACCGTGTGTATGCAACACCAGTTTCGGACAAAATCCGTCGGAAAAAATCAGACGGATTTTGTTGTCGGAATGTCCGATCGTGTGTACAAGGGCTTACAAAGTCTCAGGTCTGAATGGGGAGCAGGTGTGTTAAATTTGGTGTTATCGCTCTCACTCTCTCATACTGGTCACTGGAAGTTCAACATGGCACCAACATGGCAAAGAACTTTCTGAAGTTCTGAAAAAAAAGAATTGTTGCTCTACATATAGATTGCCTAGGCTATAAGGAGATTGCCAAGACCTTGAAACTAAGCTGCAGCAAGGTGACCAAGACCATATAGTGGTTTAACAGGACAGGTTGCACTCAGAACAGGCCTTGCCATGGTCGACCAAAGAAGTTGAGTGCACGTGCTCAGCGTCATATCCAGAGGTTGTCTTTTGGAAATAGAAATATGAGTGCTGCCAGCATTGCTGCAGAGGTTGAAGGGGTGGGGGGTCAGCCTGTCAGTGCTCAGACCATATGCCACACACTGCATCAAATTGGTCTGCATGGCTGTCGTCCCAGAAGGTAGCCTCTTCTAAAGATGATGCACAAGAAAGCCTGCAAACAGTTTGCTAAAGACAAGCAAACCCAGGACATTTATTACTGGAACCATGTCCTGTGGTCTGATGAGACGAAGATAAAGTTATTTGGTTCAGATGGTGTCAAGCATGTGTGGCGGCAACCTAAAGAGTAGAAAGACAAGTGTGTCTTGCCTACAGTCAATCATGGTGGTGAGAGTGTCATGGTCTGAGGCTGCATGAGTGCTGCCAGCACTGGAGAACTACAGTTCATTGAGGGAACTATGAATAACAACATGTACTGTGGCATACTAAAGCAGAGCATGAGCCCCTCCCTTTAGAGACTGGGCCACAGGTCAGTATTCTAACATGATAACGATCCCAAACACACCCCCAAGACGACCACTGCCTTGCTAAAGAACCTGAGGGTAAAAGTGATGGACTGGCCAAGCATTTCTCCAGACCTAAAGCATCTGTGGGCATCCTTAAACAGAAGGTGGAGGAGCGCAAGGTCTCTAACATCCACCAGCTCTGTGATGTCATCATGGAGGAGTGGAAGAGAACTCCAGTGACAACCTGTGATCTCTGGTGAACGTCATGCCCAAGAGGGTTAAGGCAGTGCTGGAAAATAATGGTGGCCACACAAAATATTGACACTTGGGTCCAATTTGGACATTTTCACTTAGGGGTGTACTCATTTTTGTTTCCAGCAGTTTAGACATTAATGGCTGTGTGTTGAGTTATTTTGAGGGGACAGCAAATGTACACTGTTATACAAGCTGTACACTCACTACTTTACATTGTAGCAAAGTGTCGTTTCTTCAGTGTTGTCACATGAAAAGATATAATAAAATATTTACAAAAATGTGAGGGATGTACTCACTTTTGTGAGATACTGTATGTGGTCCAAACTATAGTTCTATATAATAAATAATAACGTGTGTTGTCTGTTTTTTAGTAGGCTGGAATTAATAATAAAGGATTACCTTTACAGTAGAAATAAATTATTGCTTACATGTTCTACTTTTAAAGACAATCACGTTGTGCTAACTGTGAGCTCTTTGTTCTCCTCTATCCAAGGTAAGTCAAAGGCAGCTTTAGAAAAGAAATCTATATATGCCACTCCAGATTTCAATATACCATGCTACCGTTTCTCTTATTGCATTACTAAATAAAGCAGCAAGATTTTTTTTATATTTACAGCTACATGAAGAAATGGAATTCTTTTCATTTTCTATTAATGCAGTATTGTTACTAATCCTTTCTGAACACAGAATATTTTGTGTCTTTGATACTAATGCTTAAAGTTTACAATTAAATCAATCCAGCAAGAGAGAAAAGATCATATACTTAATTCCATATAATGTTGTCACAAGCAACACTGGCATGAATATGCTGCTTCAGTTCTAATAAATGATATGTTGTCATGTAATAGCACATATATTTGTTTTTTTTAATAAAACATCTGATCTTTATTGTACTTAAGATTGCATCTCATTTTGCATTAGGCTGCTGACAAGTGGTCTTTGACAGGGAATATTATTTTAAATGGGGACAAATGACAAGCAGGAACTATTGTCTTGAAATTGACAATAACTGTTTAGAGGAAAGATATATTGCAACCTTTCGGGATAACACAGACAAGCACTGCAGCCCACGTCCTTTTGAGTTTGTGGCCTTGTCCCGGCAGATAAAATGTTCTTGTGTATTTTGAGGTATTTGTCTGAAAATACTCTTCCCACCTAGAATTTTAGGAAGTTATCGGTTGGCATTGGGAAACTAGAAAACTACCATTTTGCCAAACAGGGTCTTAGAATGATAGAACCGCAGATGTAAACAGTAAAGAAATGAACAGCCTTCATTGCATCTAACATGCTTTTTTTTAGCCTTATTTGTATTTTACTTTATTACATACAGAAACATAGATATTTTATGGTATGTTTATGTTTACAGTGCATGAGACAGACAGACAGACAAATACTTACTGATTATATGGGATATAGTATATACAAGACAGCTGAGTGCATGTCATTTTTATATGACCTTTGTCCGTGTAGGGAAAAGTAAAGGGGTCACTTACCCTCACCTCTTCTCCCCGGTAGCATATGCTGATCAGTGCCGCCTACTAGTGCCCATCAGTACCCATCAGTGCCGCCTATCAGTGCCCATCAGTGTCACCTATGAGTCCCTATGACTGCCCATCAGTGCCATATACCAATGCCCATCAGTGGCACCTATCAGTGCTTATCATTGCCGCCTATCAGTGCAGCCTCATCAGTGCCGCCTCATCAGTACCCCTCAGTGCAGCCTTATCAGTGCACAGTGAAGGAGAAAAATTACCTGTTTGCTAAATTGTATATTAAATTATGAAAAAAAAATTTTTTCTTCAAAATGGTCGGTCTTTTTTTTTTTTGCTAAGCAAAAAAAAAAAAAAACCCAGTGGTGATTAACCACTTGCCCACCAGCCACCACTATTATACAGCGGCAGGTCAGCTCTCCTGCACGAATCGCCGTAGCTGTAAGCAGGCGCAATTGCGGGCAGGCCGGGAACATGCCCGTGGGTCTGGTGGACTCATTGATCACTGAGTAAAGAGGCAGAATGGGGATCTGCCAGTGTAAACAAGCGGATTCCCGTTCTGACAGGGGACATGACAGAGATCTACTGTTCTCAGTGATTGGGAACAGTGATCTCTGTCATGTCCCTGGTAGCCCACCCCCCATAGTTAAAACATACTGAGGGAACACATTTAACCCCTTGATCACCCCTAGTGTTAACCCCTTCCCTGACAATCATTTTTATGTTGACCAGCACATTTTTTTTAGCACTGATCAATGTAATGTCATTGGTCCCCAAAAAGTGTAATTTGGGGTCAAATTAAAAATCAAAAATCGCTGCCATTACTAGTAAAAACAATAAAAAATAAATAAAAGTCCCAAAATCTATCCCATAGTTTGTAGGTAACATTAGCAGTTAGCACAAATCAATCAATATACGCCTATTGCGATTTTTTTTTTACCAAAAATATGAAGAAGAATATATATCAGCCTAAATGTTTTTTTTTTATTGTCGGCCTTTGTTTGTTTATAGTGTAAAAAAATAAAAACGCAGAAGTGATCAAATACCACCAAAAGATAGCTCTATTTGTGGGGAAAAAAAAAAAGATGTCAACTTTGTTTGGGAACAACGTTGCACGACTACACAATTGTCAGTTAAAGCGACCCAGTGGAGTATTGCAAAAAAAGGCCTGGTCATTAAAGAAGCAAATCCTTCCGGTCCTCAACTAGTTAAAAAAAGCCCAAAATAAAGCTCTAGCTGTGCGATCTTTAAAAAATAAATAAAATACAGTGTAACGTGACCGTGCAATTGTCATTCAAAGTGTAACAGCACTGAAAGCTAAAAATTGGCCTAGGCAGGAAGGGGGTAAAACTGTCTAGCAGGCAAGTGGTTTAAAAAAAAAAACAAAGAACAAAAACAAAGCTTTAATACCACTGTGTATGGAAACCGTAACAACTTATAAAATATGAAAGGTGGTTGCAGGGAAGCTTCAGATACCTAGTTTTGACAGATACCTGCTACCACTTCCACTCAGATAGCCTAGCCCCCCCCCCCCCCTGTAACCTTCTGGGACACATTGCATGTTCCAGGAGGCTGCAGGACCATTCACAGGGAGTAGAGCAGATTGGGCATACGCAGTGGGAAGCCGAATGTGAAGTCATATGGAGTCACAGCCCGCTTCCCACAGTTAACATAGGGGTGCCGGGAACCCGAAGACTGTTGAAGAAACAGCCTGGGTGAGGACTGAGCTGGATCCTGGGACAGGTGAGGGTCTGTTTATTCAAAGTTAGTAGCTACAGTTTTGTAGCTGCTGACTTTAAATTTTTGGAAACCTGGCTGAAGAACCACTTTAAGTATAAATTAGAGAAATACAGAATAGATGTAATAAATGATGGCAATGGCAGTAGTTTCTAGTAACGAAATAGTTCTCCACAGTGGACATGGAAAAACACATTTGCTATAGGATTTGCTGAAGAGAAGGGAATTAAACAAGCTAAAATTGAATTTAAAAATGTAAGCGAAAGAATATGCACTTTAAAAACAAAAAAAGAATCAATATCTCATTTATAAGTGCTCAACTCCACTACGAAAGAAGCAGAAGTAAAATGTAATCTTTTTAAACAGCCCCACAGCATGTACAGCAACTTACTAAAGTATTATGTTAAAGTGTTATTAGACCACCAACATTGAATACAAAGACTATTGTTGAAACCAACAATATTTATAAATGCAGGATAAAGGGGAGATATAATAGAATAATGCCAAGGAATCAGGGCCACAACAACCTGCTAAACAGTGCGAGATCCTTCTTTGGTGGAGAAGAAATGAGGCGAGGACTTTGTTTGGGAGATAAAACAGGGCTATTAAATGGTTATCACAGTGTGCACTACTACCAGTTATCACTAGAGGGGAGCTCTGCTAAAATCTGTCTGGTAGGACTTAAGTATGTCATCGTATAATGAAACGTGTAGGGTGGAGTGATGTGCTGAGGTCATTGTGACTCTAGTCCCACACGGACAATTTTATGTTTATTTGCCAGCCGGCATAACTGTTTTATAAGGCGAATATTGAACTTTTTTGATGTAAGTGTAATTTTATGAGTTTGCGAAATTACATTTTTAAGTATTTTATGCTATGTGGAGCCTTCTATATTTTGGGGACTACTCATGACCACACTGTCTGGCTGAGCAGTTTGCATGTCGCAAGAGGATCTTCAGATGACACTTATAGGCCCCAGCTGGGTATATAGCCACACATTTAACTGACCTTCTGTGATAGGAGGTCCGTGCGAGCTGTAAGCAAGAACTTTGTCTATGGTGGTGGCAGTTCATTTAAAGGATCACACAATTCAAGATGGCAGATGGCGGTGATATGGATTAAGAACATTTATCACTTTGTTACTAGTGGACTTTATCGGATCATGTTCAGATTTGGTGTATGCAGACTGAACATACATGCATTAGTATATGATTCAACAATCTCTCAAGAAGCTACGAATTTTTAGCTTAGTACACAGAAAGCCACTTATTCATTTTGTATATGTATTATCCCTTTTTATTATACTTTTGGAAGCCATGCCTCAACTGCTGTAACAAGAGTTCTTGCTTCTTGAAGTGGCCAGCCAATTTAGATGGCTGGTTCAGAGTTAGGATTTCTGACACCAGTACATCATCATGACTGCAGTAAGTCCAAACACAAAGCAGTGTGCATAAAACAATTTAGTAAGTCCCTATTGTGTTCTACAAGGCTAGAACATAACCATTTTGGATCTTCATATAACCCATAATGTGTACAATAATTAAAGTGGTTGTAAACCCTTACAACACACTATGACCTACAGGTAAGCCTAGATTAAGGCTTACCTGTAGGTCCAAGAAATATCTCCTAAACCTACACGGTTTAGGAGATATTTGCAGAAAGACAGGCACCGCTGTCAACGACGAATGTGCCGCGCGTGGCGGCTCCCGTGCGCATGCACGGGAGTGACGGCTTCGCCGAATGACAGTGGCGGAGCAGCGAGACCCACCGAGAAGATGGATGCGTCGGACTACAGGGGACAGCGGTGACTTAGCTGGCTCCTGTGTCAGGTAAGTGGCACATAATGGACTACTATGCGATGCATAGTAGTCCATTATGCTTTGCCTTTGCAGGGAATGAAAGAGGAAGTAAACTCATCAGGGTTTACTTCCTCTTTAAATAACTGGCATCTACCTAAAACCACAATCAACTGCAGCCACTGATCAGTGTATTCTGACAGTGGCAGGGGCCTTTGTCACAGTACAATATCCCAGCGGCGGGTTCTTCCTTCTATACCTCATTTTAAGTGGCAAGCTTAATTACTGACCAGTAAATTAGGAAAATATTTATCATATCATATTTGTAATGTCATCTCTCTCCCATATTTCAATGTTGCAAATAAGATTTGTTTATTTTCTTTTTCAGTTTTGGATGGAGTGGAAAAGGCTTAGAACACCTGCCAGTTTTTATTAGTGTTCCCGTTAAAGAGACCCCCCCTCTCTATTAGTCCTGTTTACCATTATCATTGAAAGTGAAAAAAAAGTTAAAGAGAAAATCACAAATTTTGGGTTGTCCCCAGAAAAAAAATAGAGGAGAAATCTTACAATGGGGAGATTGGTTTTGATGGCCTTGGGGTGCCCAAGGAATTCCCTTAATTTTTACAGATTTCCCCTCACTTCCTGTTTGGCTATGGGACAGAAAGTAAAGAGAAATCTCTGCAATGGGACACAAATGGCAAAAATTTAACTGACAGGGGTTATAGAGTTTTCCCTATAGTTCTACTTTAATATTTAGTGATAAGCAGTACATAAAACCTCAAACCAAAAAGATTACTGTTTCATAATTTATTTTTGGATGTCCAAAGCATAAGAACTGCGGATTACTATTCAGACCTTTCTATGTTGCTTATTAAAGTATATCTAAAACCCAAAACACAAATATAATTTACTTCAGCTTTCCAGTCTGTAGATGTTTTCCAGGCTTTTTTCATCTGGTGATCCACCCAGTAACACACATCCAATCCTGGGGTGACTTTGCTCACCCACTTTACTGTATCTAAACAGGGTTCTCTATTAATTTGGACTACAAATACCTCCCTCCTCTTTATCCCCATTACATAAGGAGTAGATATACTGTATTTAACACAGGATAGCTAGGAAGGTTGATAAAATTGTTTGATATTTAAGTTATAATGTACAGGACGTTACAAGATCTGGCAAGACCAACATGTGTTTTCCGTACTTGCAAAAAATGCAGCCTGCTCATTTAAGGAATAGTAAGCTTTTCAAATTAAATTTTATTTTGGGTTTAGACATACTTTGATTTAAAATAAAATTATGTATGTTCAAAAGGATGGGATGTTTGATGTTAAGAAGTTAAATAAAGTGGAAGTATAAAGTAGAAAATCATGAAAAAATTCTTAAGAATTTGGAAACAGAATATATGGATTTTAATCACTTGCTGTCAATTCCCCCCCGCCCACAGTAGTTGTACTGCGAGCGGGGGTCAGTGACATACTGGTGAATTGTGGCCTTTCTTCCGGGTTGGGGGCATGCCTGCGCACGTCCCCTGCAGACCTGTGCTGTGATTTGACACAGCAAAAGTTTGACAACTGATTTCAGCCAGTGATTTTGGCTGAAGTCAGTTGATCTGCTGTGGCCAAATCGTTCTTTGTTTACAACACATAGAACTCTGTCTGTTGTGAACAGTGATCTGGCTGTTTCTTCTCCCTGCAAAGCAGAGAAAAAACAACCAGGTAGTTAAGTAATAGCAGTACACGTTACACATTGTTAGGCACACAGTTTACCCTTTGATTGACCCTAGATGTCAACCCCTTTCCAGGCAGTGTCATTGGTACAGTGACAGTGTACAGCATTAGCACTGATCACTGTTACTATAACTAGTGATGTCAGTTAGTCAGTTAATGTACCTCCCAACCAGCATCAGCTAGCACCAGATTTCCCCCCACACTATCACAGTCCCACTATAATTCACTGTAAAAGAAAGGTGAAGGAGGGAGGCGCACCTAAGTGTAGTATATAAAAAACTATTTATTGCACAAAATATTGCACTTACAGAATGGAAGATACTTAGAGCATGTCTGTTGTCAAAAGGTTGTCCTTGAGGGGTGTCTATTATTGTCTGGTATTCACTCCGGGGTCCAGATGACTGTGAGAAGCAAGGCTGGGATGCTGGAAACATCCAGGAAGTTCAGGAATCCCAAACTGCCTGGCGTGGACTGCACAAGAGGAAATAAAGTCACCGGATGGGTGGGTCTCGATCGTGGAGAGAACTGTCAGGCTAGGAGCATATAACAGGTAACAGTCCACGTGTGCTGATTATGCAAAGGTTTTAAGGAACAAGAGCACATACCATGAGCAGGTCTAAGCAGAGCAGGTCAGCTGGGACGTGTAGTTCACCACTGGTAGATGTTGGCTGGACCTTGTAGTTCACCGCTGCAGATGAAGGTAAATGCTGGCTGGTACTTGTAGTTTACCACTGCAGATGAAGGTACTACAGTAGAATCAGGCAAAGCATAGTCTAGGCAAGCTAGGTCATACACAGGTAGATCAGAGTCCAAATGGGACCGAATCAGAAGCGAGCAAGGAGGGTCAAAACTAGCCTTTAATATACAAAATATACAGAGCAGATATCAGCAGGGTAAAACAGTAGCACACTAAGGTAACAACTCTATCGCAAGCACCGAATGTGTGCTGATACAGGTGATTTAAAGGTTAGCTGGCCAATCACTGTTGTTTCCAAGGCAGTGAGTTTTACTTAAAGGGATCCTAGTACTGACAACAGGTCCTTCTACTGGCCACTATAAGTCAGTGATCACCACCATTACAGAATAGTGTCTGTCTATACAGTGCCTTGAAAAAGTACTCCTACTCTTTGAAATTTTCCACATTTTGACACAACCAAAAACGTAAATGTATTTTATTGCGATTTTATGTGATAGACCAACACAAAGTGGCACACAATTGTGAAGTGGAAGGAAAATGATAAATGGTTTTCAAAATTTTTTACAAATAAAAATCTGAAAAATGTGGCCATTCTAACACATGAATGTGCTTTGATCTAAACCATTCCATTGTAGCTCTGGCTGTATGTTTACGGTCATTGCCCTGCTGGAAGGTGAACCTCCGCCAGTCTCAAGTCTTTTGCAGAATCTTAACAGGTTTTCTTTTAAGATTGTCCTGTATTTGGCTCCATCCATATTCTCATCAACTCTGACCAGTTTCCTTGTCCCTACTGAAGGAAAGCATCCTCACAACATGATGCTACCACCCCCATATTTCACAGTGGGGATAGTGTATTCAGGGTGATGTACAGTGTTAGTTTTCCACCACGCATAGCATTTTGCTTTTAGGCCAAAAAGTTACATTTTATCTCATCTGACCAGAACACCTTCTTCCACATGTTTGCTCTGTCCCCCACATGGCATATCACTAACTTCAAACAGGACTTATAGTTTTCTTTAAAAAATGGCTTTCTTCTTGCCACTCTTCTACAAAGGCCAGATTTGTGTAGTGCACGACTAATAGTTGTCCTATGAACAGATTCTCCCACCTTAGCTGTGGATCTCTGCAGTGCTTCCAGAGATACCATGGGCCTCTTAGCTACTTCTCTGATTAATGTTCTCCTTGCCTGGTCTGTCAGTTTAGGTGGACTGCCATGTCTTGGTAGGTCTGCAGTTGTGCCATACTCTTTCCATTTTTGGATGATGGATTGAACAGTGCTCCGTGAGATGTTCAACGTCTGGGATTTTTTTTATAACCTAATTAAAATTAGACTTGAGAAACTTAACATTAATAAATCATCAGGACCAGATGGCTTGCACTTGAGGGTACTTAAGGAACTCAGTCAAGGTATTGCCAGACCATTGTAGCACCAATATTTAAAAAGGGCCCAAAATATATCCCTGGGAATTACAGACCAGTTAGCCTAGCATCAATACTATGTAAACTCTTGAAGGGGAAGATAAGGGACTATATACACGGTTTTAGTAATGAGTACGGTATCATTAGTAGTAATCAGCATGGATTCATGAAGAATTGTTCTTGCCAAACCAATCTATTAACCACTTCCCGACCAGCGCACGACGATGT
This sequence comes from Lithobates pipiens, assembly GCF_037356315.1. Taxonomy (NCBI): domain Eukaryota; kingdom Metazoa; phylum Chordata; class Amphibia; order Anura; family Ranidae; genus Lithobates; species Lithobates pipiens. Next base: position 156,763,042 of record NW_027507784.1, read on the forward strand.
ACTTCGACAGAATGGCACGGGCAGGCATATTGGCGTACAGGTACGTCCAATATTCGATGCCGCCCTGCCATCGGGAGCGCGCCGCTGGCGGCGCGCTCCCGCGCTGGTCGGGACCCCCGTGAGTACGGTCGCGGGACCCGCGGACTCGATCGCCACGGGCATCCCCGCGATCGTCTCACGGAGCGGCCGAATGGAGGAAATGCTGTGTAAACAACATTTCTCCATTCTGCCTAGCAACTAGTGACGCTGATCTCTGCTCCATGTGATTGGAGCAGAGACCAGTGTTCACTAAATTAAAGCCCAACCCCCCCACAGTTAGTAACACACCCCTAGGAACACTTAACCCCTACACTGCCACCCACTGGTTAACCCTTTCACTGCCAGTGTCATTTACACAGGAATCACTGCATTTATATAGCAGTGATTACTGTATACATGACAATGGTCCCAAAAATGTGTCAAAAATGTCCGATGGGTCCCCCACAATGTCGCAGTCACAATAAAAATCGCTGATCACCGCCATTACTAGTAAAAAAAAATAATAAAAAATTATTAATAAAAATGCTATAAATCTATCCCTATTTTGTAAACGCTATAACTTTTGCGCAAACCAATCAATAATCGCTTATTGCGATTTTTTACCAAAAATATGTAGAAGAATACGTATCGGCCTAAACTGAGGGAAAAAATGTTTTTTTATATATTTTTGGGGGATATTTATTATAACAAAAAGTAAAAATAATGCGTTTTTTTCAAAATTGTCGCTCTATTTTTGTTTATAGCGCAAAAAATAAAAACCGCAGGGGTGATCAAATACCACCAAAAGAAAGCTCTATTTGTGGGAAAAAAAGGACGTCAATTTTGTTTGGGAGCCACGTCGCACGACCGCGCAATTGTCAGTTAAAGCGACGCAGTGCCGAATCGCAAAAAGTGGTCTAGTCTTTGACCAGCAAAATGGTCCGGTCTGCAAGTGGTTAACCTACTATGAGGAGGTGAGTTGCCATCTAGATAAAGGAAGGCCTGTAGACGTGGTGTATCTGTATTTTGCAAAAGCATTTGACACAGTTCCTCATAAACTTTTACTGTACAAAATAAGGTCTGTTGGCATGGACCATAGGGTGAGTACATGGATTGAAAACTGGCTACAAGGGTGAGTTCAGAGGGTGGTGATAAATGGGGAGTACTTGGAATGCTCAGGGGTGGGTAGTGGGTCCCCCGGGGTTCTTTGCTGGGACTAAACCAATTTCATTTGTTCATAAACGACCTGGAGGATGGGGTAAACAGTTCAATCTCTGTATTTGCAGATGATACTAAGCTAAGCAGGGCAATAACTTCTCTGCAAGATGTGGAAACCTTGCAAAGAGATCTGAACAAATTAATGGGGTAGACAACTACATGGCAAATGAGGTTCAATGTAGGAAAATGAAAAATAATGCATTTGGGTGGCAAAAATATGAATGCAATCTATACACTGGGGGGAGGACCTCTGGAGGAATCTAGGATGGAAAAGGACCTGGGGTTCCTAGTAGATGATAGGCTCAGCAATGGCATGAAATGCCAAGCTGCTGCTAACAAAGCAAACAGAATATTGGCATGCATTAAAAAAGGGGATCAACTCCAGGGATAAAACGATAATTCTCCCTCTCTACAAGACTCTGGTCTGGTTGCACCTAGAGTATGCTGTCCAGTCCTCAGGAAGGATGTACTGGAAATGGAGCGAGTACAAAGAAGGGCAACAAAGCTAATAAAGGGTCTGGAGGATATTAGTTATGAGGAAAGGTTGCAAGCACTGAACTGATTGTCTCTGGAGAAGAGACGCTTGAGAGGGGATATGATTTCAATATACAAATACCATACTGGTGACCCCACAATAGGGATAAAACTTTTTTTCAGAAGGGAGTTTAACAAGACTCGTGGCCACTCATTGATAGTTTCAAGAAATTATTAGACCTCACCTACTATGTAACTATGTAACCCTGCTTTAAACTTCTCCACAACTTTATCCCTGACCTGTCTGGTGTGTTCATTGGCCTTTGTGATGCTGTTTGTTTACTAAGGTTCTCTAACAATCCTCGGAGGGCTTCACTGAACAGCTGTATTAATGCTGAGATTAAATTACCCACAGGTGGACTCTATTTACTAATTAGGTAACTTCTGAGGCAATGGTTCCACTAGATTTTAGTTAGGGGTATCAGAGTAAGGGGGGCTGAATACAAATGCATGTCACCCTTTTCAGATATTTATTTGTAAAAAAAATTGGAAAGCCCTTTATCATTTTCCGTCCACTTCAAAATTATGTGGCACTTTGTATTGGTCTATCACAAAAAATCTCAATAAAATACATTTAAGTTTTTGGTTGTAACATTTCAAGGCACTGTAGCTGCTTAAATTTGGAATATATATACCATAGTTTGTAGACACTTTAACTTTCGCACAAACCAATTAATATACACATATTGGAATTTTTTGTTACCAAAGACAAGTATCAGAATACATTTTGGCCTAAATTTATGAAGAAAATTTTTTTTCAGTGTTTTTTCATTTATATCGCAAAAAACAAAAAACAAATAAAAACAGTGATGATCAAATACTACTAAAAACTCAATTTCTGTTGGGAAAAACATTATAAAATTTTCATTTGCATACAGTGTTGCATGACTGCTCCATTGCCAGTTAAGTGCAGTGCTGAATAGCAAATAAAGGTTCAGGTCATGGAGGGGGTAAAACCTCAAGCGTTTAAACAAAAGGATAGATGGCAAGAGCCAGAAATATTATTTTTTATTTGTGTTTTTTGTTGAAATCAAAAGTATGCAACGCAGCCAGCTCGTCTGCCTAATTGGCCTATGCGTTCCTCTGCCCCGCATAGGGGTGGGAGATGAAGTGGATATTGCTAGGGATGGCCTTGCGGTTCTCCCGGCGGTCGGTTTGCAGAGAATTTTGCATGTTCGCGATTCGCCAAACCGGCGAAATTCTGGCGCTGTTCGCGCGGCGTACATATGCATTTACATTGTGAAAGAACTTTGACCCATGATGACACATCCATCATGGGGTACAGGACAGCCAATTGAGACATTTCAGCACATGGACAATTGGACATTCCCCCTACCTTATAAATAGACCTGATCTGGCGGCCATTTTACATTCTGTCTTTTATCAGTGTATGAGAGGTTGCTGTGTGGAGCAGGGACAGACTCTAGTGACAAAAAATCACTAGCTATTAGGCTTGTGCAATTCGTTTCATAACGAATCGAAATTCGGCCGAATTTTGCATCTTTCAGACATTGGGATGCATCCGAATGTCCGAATAAAAAAATAACAAATTACAACGAATACGAAAGAAATATAAGGAATTAATTGGAATGAATTCGACATGATTCGAAATTATTTCAACCGCATTCGAAATTATTTCAACATGATTCGACATTATTTCTCGTTCAAAAGATTTATTAATTTTAGAAATAATAAATAACAACAAATACAGAATATTTGACAAAACAAAAATATTAAAATATAACATTAAAGTACAAATATTATAAAAAATAAATAATTAAATACATATAAAAAAAAAAAAAAAATGCAAATAAGTAAAAATAAACCCACTAAAATAAGAGAGGGGTGCTCCATCATATACAACCTATGAAGATGCATGCAAATTATAACTACAGATATCTAAGTAAAAAGGGAATAAAATACCAAGGAGGAATAATAAACATTCCAAAAAAATAAATAGAAAAAGTGTGGTTATTATATAATCTAGAGAAGACTAGAGTATACAATTATTTATATCTGAAATGTCAGGAGCTCAATAAACTAGAAAAGACAGAAATATATCAATTTTACATATTTGAGCAAAACGAAATCCTGACCTTAGGTATACTTCAATATAGATAACAAATACTGTAGTATAACTAAAGGTTTTTTGAAGAAGTATGGAAGAGAAAATGGTAAAAGGAGATGGGGACAGAAAGGAGGGGGAGAGACAATTATTTAACTCCAGGTATAAATTATAGTTTATATAGCTAAATATTATACCAGAAAGAGAAAGAGAGAAAGAAAATATATACATATATATATAAATTACCATGACAAGAGCGTTCGATTATCAAAATTATCTGACATATAGTATCTAATCCATGGTCTCCATATGTTATTGAATTTTGACAGACGATTCTTATCTAAAGCATCCATTTTGGCATGTATAAAAGATTGGTTCATTCTAGTTTTGGTTTCTGAAATATTCACAACAGATGTTTTCCAAGCATTGGCTACTGTCTGTTTTGCGGCTATCAGGAACGTGAGGAATAGTTTGAATTGGTTCTGTGTGAGGGAATCTGGTTTTAGATTAAGAAGAGCTAGCATTGGGTCTGGTGAAATAGAACAATCGAATAGTTTTGAGATAATCAGAAAGACATTTTTCCAAAATGAGTACACAATAGGACAATGCCACCAGATGTGCATATAAGTACCCTGTTCCGGACAGCCGCGAAAACAGAGGCCTGAATTATCAATTGTGAATTTGGCTAATCTGGCAGGAACCAAATACCATCTTGTAAGCACCTTATAAGATGTCTCAACTGCCAAAATGTTTGTGGAAGAAGATTTAGTATTAGACCAGATATGAGACCAAGTTTTGGGATCAATCGTGCGCTCAAGATCTTTTTCCCAAGTGGATGTATATGTAGGTATTATTGTGTTAGATTTAGTAATCAATTGAGTGTAAATTGTAGAGATACAACCCTTGGCGTGAGGTTCTTTGAGGCAGATTTTTTCAAATTGGGAAATGGATTGTAGATTTTCACTAGAGTTAAGGAAAGGAGTATAAAAAATTTTAATTTGTAGGTATCTAAATAGTTCAGATTGGGGTAACCCCGAAGTATCACATAGTTCTGGGAAAGGCCGTATCGAGGACAATGTTGCCAAATCATGTAGGCAAGTAATGCCAGCTTTAAACCAGGCTTTAAAAGTTTTAGGATATATCCAGGCTGGGTAGAAGGATGGATTTTTATGGAAGGAAAGAAGTGGGTTATGCAGTGATTGTAAGCCATGTGAAGTCCTATGTTTATCCCACAAAGATAGGGAATGCCTAGTGATTGGATTTTTTAAAGTCTTGCGAACTGCAGGTTGTAACCATAGTAAATTATTGACAATAAAAGGGTCGCAGTCAATAGCCTCAATGGATACCCATATAGGGATCTCCGTTGTCGAGTGATATTTTGTTAATTGTGCCAACTGAGCTGCTTTATAATATAATGTAAAATCTGGGAATCCCAGACCACCCATACATTTAGGGAGAACTAAGGTATTTTTATGTAGTCGGGGTTTTATTTTACCCCACGTGAATTGTATCGCCTTTTGCTGAATCAATCTGAGAAAATAAGCAGGAATATGAATAGGCAGCGTTCTAAATAAATATAAGAATTTGGGAAGTATGGTCATTTTTATAATGTTAATTTTTCCAAACCATGAGATCGGTAGGGATGACCAGTTTGATAATAGACTGGTGATGTGTTTCAGTAAAGTTGGATAATTTGCTGCAAATAAATCAGAAGGATCAGGAGTGAGTTGGACACCCAAATATGGAAGACTATGAACTACCCATTTAAAGGGTAGAGAGTCTTGTAAAGTTTGTTTAACTTTTTCGTTAAGTGAGATATTAAGCGCCAGTGATTTTTGGACATTAACTTTAAGGCCTGAGATAAGCGAAAAATCCTGTAATATAATCATAAGGTTTGGGGCAGAAGTTTGTGGTGAGGATAAAAATAGCAGGATGTCATCCGCAAATAAGCATATTTTATGATGACATCCACCTAAATCTATACCTGTGATTGTAGGTTCCATTCTTATTCTTTCTGCTAGTGGTTCAATTAGCAATGCAAATAATAATGGAGAGAGTGGACAACCTTGACGTGTCCCTCTCTGTATATTAAATTCATCTGATTTGTACCCTGCATATTTAATGTAGGCTTTGGGATTTTGATATAATGCGGAAATCCATTGTAAAAAGTGTGAACCAAAGCCCCATTTATTAAGGGTAAATTGCATGTAGGACCATGATACAGTGTCGAATGCTTTCTTAATATCTAAGGAAAGAAAGCAGGTTGGGATTCGGCGTGCCTTAGCGGCATGTGACAGAAGTGCTGCACGTCTGATATTATCGCCAGCCTGTCGGATAGGTATGAAGCCTGATTCGACATTATTTCAACTGCATTCGAAATGATTTCAACATGATTCGACATTATTTCAACCGCATTCGAAAATATTTTGTGACCTGACTTTAGGGCCATGTATCTCGGGGTCACTTGGTGCTAGACACTTCAAATTTGAATATGTTGTATTGCTTGTATTATTGTGTTTGCATACCAAATTTGGGGTTTCTAGCTATAAGTGACCCCGAGATATGTGGCCCCAAAATCGGGTCGCAAAATGTAATTCTCTGCTCTATTAACTAATAACATTTTGCGACCCGATTTTGGGGCCACATATCTCGGGGTCACTTATAGCTAGAAACCCCAAATTTGGTATGCAAACACAATAGTACTAGCACTACAACATATCCAAATTCGAATCCGGTAGAATTATTTTCGAATTTCGTTGAAATATTTTCAAATGTGGCCGATTTTTCGAATTCGGTAGAAAACTAAATGAAATCCGAAAACGAATTTAAGGAAGTTAACGAATATAACTAAATGAAATTAATGAATTAACGAATTAAAACGAAACGAAACTAAACACATTTTTTCCTTTTGCACATGTCTACTAGCTATTAGGTCTAAAAAAGTCCTTTTAAGGACTGGTATAGGTGTACAGTATATAGAGTTCTGGTGCACTGCTGCTGACTGCTGTGCTGGTGATTGCTGAGTGCACTGCTGACCGATTCTGCAGCTGTCTTTTGTCAGTGTAGGGACAGGACGCTGTGTGGAGCAGGGACAGTCCATTTAATCACTAGCTATTACTATTAGGTCCACAAAGGTCCTTTTAAGGACTGGTATAGGTGTATAGTATATAGGGTTGTACATGTATAATATACTTCCTTTAAAATATAGAAAGCCTATTGTACTTGACTGCTGACCGATTCTGCAGCTGTCTTTTATCAGTGTAGGGACTGAGGGACAGTCTGCAAATCACTAGCTACTAGGTCCACAAAGGTCCTTTTAAGGACTGGTATAGGTGTACTATTTGGTGTGCAGTATGTAGGCATGTAATACACGTATAAAATACTTGCACATATAGGGGGCGTGGCCAAGCGCATGGAGGAGAAGGACGCGTGAGAGCTCAGCTCCCGCTCCACCGTTCCCATCGGCACACAGCGCCGCTGCCTCGGGCTTCCCCGAACATCCCTATGAGCAGGAGAGGAGCCCCACACACCCCCCGCACCTCGGGGACCCAAAAACCGGGGGACATCGATAGTTTTTTTCCCCGCGAGAGGACCGACTAACAAGGCCGCGCCGGAATCCAAGATGGCGGCGACCCGCTCGGCGGCAGCACAGGCAGCTCATACTGCCTCTAAGGTACAGGCCTCCTGGCCCTCTTCACCTCCGTCCTCCCCAGGGTGCCCTGAGATGCGGGATGGGAGCCCAGAGAGCCCAGCACCCTCCAGAAGCCCTTCTCCAGCCTCTGGCAAGCAGAGCAGAGGCTGGGATATGGAAAGCCATATTAAGGCCCGCCCCACTAAAGGTGACATTGAAGCTTATATTACCAGACTAGAGAGGTCCTATAAAAGGGAACTTAAGGATCTGCGCCAGGACATTGGTCAGCGTTTTGAGGACATTGAGCTCCATGCTGAGGAATCAGCGAATAGACTCAGGGAACATGATCATATTTTACAGCAACATACTAACCAGATTCAGCACTTATTCTATGGCGTTGACGACCAAGAAAATAGAAGTCGCCGTAACAATATCCGCATCCGCGGTATCCCTGAAACGATTGAAAACAAGGATCTGTTATCGGCTACCACCACCATGTTTAACCGATTGCTGAATAAACCTAAGGATTCGCCGATTGAGATCGATAGGATTCATAGATCTCTTGGCCCTCGCAATCCTAACCCAGATCACCCCAGAGACGTAATTTGCCGCGTCCATTTCTTTAACATTAAAGCTGAAATAATGCAAGCCGCGCGTGCACAGGACTCCATCTTGTTCAACGGCACGCCTGTCATGCTCCTGACGGATCTTTCTAAGCAAACGTTGCTGATGCGGAAGGCCCTGAAGCCGGTCACAGACGCTCTGCATGCCAAACAGATCAAGTATCGCTGGGGGTTCCCATTTCACCTTTTCGCCTCCCATGATGGTAAATCTGCCACATTCCACACGCTAGGGGACTTGCCCAACTTCCTTGGCACTTTTGAACTGCCCCAAATAAGGATCCCGGACTGGCCCCTGACTGCCTTTACCCCTGGCCTGCCCAGTACCTCTGCCTGGGTGAAGCAAACCAAGAAGAAGAGGTCCCGCTCCCGCATCACCAAATCTCCTCCAGGATGAACACTTTCAGTCCCACTTGACAGTGGGTGTCTAACCTCTACGTTCTTTACTGCTGCTTTTTTGGACTCCTGGTTCCCAGGTCATCCCTTTACATCCTCTGACCTGAATGTCAAACATTTGATCTTTTTTTTTCCTTTTTTCAGGGTGTCTGTTCGGTTTACATGTTTTTATACTGAGCCCACTATCTTTGATCTCCTGGCTTGATGTAATGTGCCTTTCAAACACTAGTGGGCGGTCGTCCGCCCTATGGCTTTGCTATCTGTTCTCTATGGCGCACACCATCTGTCATTTGTATTTTTAGGCGCTGTGTGCTGTTCATCTGTTTAGCATTTATTACAGTTTATTACAGTTGGGGCGGAGCCCCTGAGTTTATCTTACCCACGTTCCCCCAAGATAGGGTGTACATAGTCTTTAGTGACTTTGTTTCTGTTTTATTCTTTAGCCTTCCTTTTTGTAGTGTCTATCACTTTTACCCCCATATAGACACTAGAGGGAGTATTCTCCCTATAATTTTACATCTTCTGCTATCTAGCGAACACCAACTCATGCTGTTACAGGACCATTGTTCACACTTTTACCTGCACTACGTTTCCCTAGCCTCTCTAGGGCCTCATATTTCCTCTGTCCTACCTCAGCGCTCTGACCTTCTTCTCCTCTCTCCTCCCTTGATCTCCTTCGCTTCTCCTCTCTTCCCCACCCCTGCTGCACAGCTCTTTTCCACACTCTTCTGCTCAGCCGCACTTCATGAACCCAAATATCATGCCACATACCTCCGTACAACATGTCTGCTGGGATAGATCTTAAGTTTTCCTCTCTTAATTGTAGAGGATTTAACACTCCTGAAAAGCGTAGACAGATTTTACGTCACTTTCATAAGGCCGGCTCGAAAGTTCTCTTATTACAGGAGACTCACTTTAGGACTCATAAGGTACCTTCTATCCCAGATAGACATTACACTACATGGTTTCACAGCACGAACCCTCTTGCCTGCTCCAGAGGGGTCTCGATTGCTTTTCATAGCTCTTTTACTCCACAAGTGCTCGCAAGCGACATAGATCCTAATGGAAGGTTTTTATTTTTAAAATTGCAATGTTCTGAAACTGTGTTGACTATTGCCAATGTTTATCTCCCCAATCAGAATCAACTCCAATTCCTGTGCTCCGTGACCGCTCGCCTCAAATCTTTCGGAACCACTAATCTGATCCTAGGGGGCGATCTGAATCTTCCTCTTGTGCCGAGACTCGACTCTTCCACTGGTAAGTCTCACCTGTCACCCACCTCGTTGTCCAGACTCAGGGCCACCTTAGCGGACGTGACATTAGTAGACGCCTGGAGACTGCTACACCCCTCTGACAGGGATTACACCTATTACTCCCCAGCTCATAATTCTTATAGTAGGATTGATTACATTCTCCTCAGCCAAAACCTCTTGGACTTTGCCCCTCACTGCGAGATCGGGTTGCGGCTATGGTCGGATCATGCTCCAGTACACTTGACCCTCGGGAACCTCCCTCGCTGCCCCCGTCGCGGCACATGGAGACTGAACGACAATTTGCTGACAGATACATTATGCATTTCTGAGGTGTCTCAAGCCATCACGGACTTCACTACTGATCATGCCCATGATGAGACTAGCAACATGACCAAATGGGAGGCCTTGAAATGCGTCATTCGCGGTGTTTTTATAAAACACGGCTCCAGGTTGAAACGAGCGCGCACGGACGATATATGTCGACTCTTCTCCCTGATAGCATCCCTGGAAGCCTCGCATAAACGCACCCTAGTACCTCGAACCCTTACGGAACTCTCTAACGCGCGTCGGGACCTGCTTCAGATCTTCTCGGCCAAATCATTGAACGCGTTTCACAAGGGCCGTCACATTCACTACTCACAGGCGAACAAATGTGGACGGCATCTCGCGCGCGTTCTCCGCCCCAGACTGAGGAGGCAACACATCCCCTACCTCTTCTCTTCTGCCCAGCAGAAGAGGTTCCGGAATTCTGAGATTGTCTCGGAGTTCCGGGACTTCTATTCCTCACTTTACAATCTCCCCTCCCCGAGTACTCCTTCCTCCTCCGCCACATCACCCGATTTGTCGCAATATATTCAGGACACGGCCTTACCTACCATTTCCTCTGTTGATAGTTCTAGCCTAGAGTTGCCCCTGACTACGACTGACTTCCTTACGGCAATAAAAGGTCTGAAGAATGGTAAAAGCCCTGGGCCCGACGGATATTCTCCGCTATTTTATAAGAAATTTGCTCACCAACTTGCCCCGCTTATGGCCAAGACATTCGAGGAGATAGACGACGCACATCCCCTTTCCCAGCAGATTCTCCAGGCCCAAATAGTGGTCATACCCAAACCAGGGAAGGACCACACACAGTGTGGAAATTATAGGCCTATATCCCTATTAAACGTGGACCTCAAACTCTATTCTAAAATCCTGGCAACACGCCTAGCTCCCCTGCTCCCCTCTATCATTCATGGTGACCAAGTGGGCTTTGTCCCTGGCCGCGAAGCCAGGGACAACACCACTAAAACCCTACACCTTATCTCGTATGCCAAATCACACAATATCCCTACTTGTCTTTTGGCTTGCGATGCCGAAAAGGCGTTCGATTGGGTGAACTGGATGTTTCTCCAGGCCTCCCTGCAGCAAATAGGTTTGGGTCCGCGATTGCTCGCCAAAATTATGGCTCTTTACAAGAATCCATCTGCCAGGGTCCTGGCTAACGGGGAACCGTCGGAGGCTTTTGGGATCCGGAACTGCACCAGACAGGGGTGCCCCCTATCGCCTCTTTTGTTTGCGATTACTGTCGAACATTTGGCTCAAGCCATCAGAAATAATCATTCTATTCATGGGATCAACACCCCTTCGGCTCCCCGCAAGCTATCTCTCTACGCAGATGATTTACTATTGTATGTTACTCGACCCCGTCTTAGCCTCCCTGCCATAATCGAGGAGCTTGATCGGTTTGGAGCTTACAGTAATTTCAAACTGAATCTGCACAAAACGGAAGCTTTAAATGTATCTTTACCACCGGCTGACCTAAAATTTGTTCAGCAACGCTTCTCCTTTAAGTGGCAATCTCGTTCGATCAAATATCTCGGTACGGAAATCCCTGCTAACTTTCATGACGTGTACGCTCTCAACGTTAGCCCTTTGTTGACTTCCATTAAGCGCTCTCTTGAGAATTGGCACACTCTCAAGCTATCATGGTGGGGGAGGATGAGTGTCATTAAAATGGATGTCCTTCCGAGGGCGTTATATCTGTTCCAGACTCTTCCCATCCTTCTACCGACTTCCTTTTTTTTAGCTTTGCGAGCCATGGTGGGCAGGTTTGTGTGGCAACACCACCCCTCTAGACTTAAACATAAGGTTTTAAATGCCCCCAAACTCAGAGGGGGAGCAGGCCTCCCTGATTTCCGACTGTACCACACATCCGCGATACTATCCCGACTCTTGGACTGGTTCCCGAGACCTCGCATTAAACCCTCCACCTTAATTGAACAAGACATGGTCCCGGTGGACCTACGGGCCCTAATGTGGGGGCATCACGCCGGGTTCCGGATGATGCAGGGGATCTCCCCTCTGACAAGGGCGGCTCTCACATTGTGGTATGTTAAGGCTGTCCCTTATGCTCTGTCCACAGATCCTGGTCCGTTAACACCCCTATTCGACAATCCGGTCCTCCCGGCCCTTGCTGCTAAGCAACATTGTGGGAACTATACCCGTGAACATTGGCCCACAGCCAATCAATTCGTTCATCCTACTACTGGTCAGTTCCGCCCCCCTCCACATCTCCAGTCCAATGTAAAGACTGACTGGCTCACTACTATCTCGTTGACCCAGATTTGCAGAGATCTCCATCTCTCCGGTAATACACATAGACCGCTCACACCATTTGAGGATCTCTGCAGTCTGGCTCAAACCCCAAGACATACCCTATCGTTCATCTATAAAGATGTCCAAACCCGATTGTATGCTACTCTCCCTGCATTCACAGACAACTGGTCTAGAGACCTGCACTTAGAGATCTCCCCCGCACAGTGGTCTACCTCCTTTACCCATACGCATCAATCCTCCAGGTCAGGGTTTACACAGGAGAAGAATTATAAACTACTTTCGAGGTGGTACAGGGTCCCGGTCTCGGTACACAGGATGTTTCCGTCAACCACTGATGTGTGTTCGCGCTGTCACGGAGCACAGGGATCATACGTTCATATTTGGTGGGAGTGTGATAGAATACGCCCTTTTTGGGGTAAGATTTTCGCGATTTATAATGACATGTATCAGACCTCTTTGCCTCCATCGCCTCTGTCTGCACTTTTATCCATTCTCCCTGGGTCGATACGGTCGCAGAAACGCAGTCTCCTGAACTTTTTTCTCTCAGCGGCTCGTCATGCCATCTCCCTATACTGGAAAAAGGACTCCACCCCCCCTGTTTCAGCGTGGGTGGATATCCTTAATGACACTATGCTCATGGAGGAATTGCAGGCGAAGGCGGATGACGCTTATGAAAGGTTTACCATGTTGTGATCCATCTGGCGACACCACTTGCAGACGGAATTATTCCTAAACAACCTTACATTCTCATGAGCAGGCTGCCTGCCGTGATCGGATGGAGGAGGGTGTCGTTATTTTGACCATCGGTGGCCTAGCGGCCAAACCTTAATTGATTACCGCTAACTTTTGTGCTAAACATTTCTGATGTGAAGTGAGTGCATAACAATAATGTGTAATTTGTACATGTTTGTTTCTATTAATGCGGATGCTGTGCTGCCCCCTGTTCTTCCCCACCCTACTCTTCTCTCTTTCTACTCTTAATGGCTTTCTATGCCTCCCCCCTTGCCCCTTCTCTCCTTTTCCCTGATGTACCCGCTTCTTCTGCTTTCCCCCCCCCCCCTTTTTTTTTCTTCATCCTGTTTATAATGCTGTGCCTTATTTGATGTCAAGGCGACGTATATGATGAAATTGCCTGTTTACAAATCTGTTGTTTTTTCCTGTCTGGCACACAATAAAAATATATTCAACCCTAAAATACTTGCACATATAGAAAGCATAGTATGGTGCATTTCCACTGTGCAGCATTGTGACTGCTGAGCGGTTCTGCAGCGATACTACAAAGAGTGACAAGTGCAATTAAAAAAAAGGTATTATAACTGGTGTGATAGACCAGTGGCCCCCAAAAACGACAGATTGAAGCGGAGTGTTATATACCTTCTTCCACATACATACTGCACTTCTCGAGAGACTTTTGTCACAGGGTCATTTAAAAAATGACAGGCAGAGGAAGAGGCAGGCCCTTCCGCAGGGGTGGTAGGGGTAGGGCAGGAGCAACAGACTTGAGCCAAAGTGGCAAATTGCAGAAGGTGCGTGCGATTACGTTAAAGGACGCACCATACTTGGTTGAGTGGCTCACTCAGCCTTACTCTTCTGCACCCTCCTCATCCTCTCGATCTGCACCCTCTTCTTCACTCTCTGCTGTGTGCACCCCCAAAGACACTACAACCAACACCACCACCACCATATACCTTCCGCTTGAGTCACAGGAATTATTTTCTGATCCATCACAAGACATTTCCGTTGCGCAGCCATTCTTGGCATTGAATCAGGAAGAGGAGGTAGCAACAACCGCCACTCAGCAGTCTGATGACAGTACCCAGATCAGTCCAAGGAGGAGGTTGGTCCCCGCTGTTGCTGCCTATTCCAAGATTTCTAATTATAGCGGTGGGGAAGGTGACGTCGATGATGATGTGTCTAGTGATGTCACGTCTGTGCCCACAAGAGAGGAAGAGAAGGGGAGTTCAGAGGGAGATATGGACCAGCAGATAGGGAGGAGAAGTAGGCAGAACTTAGATTGCACAGGAGGGACAAAGTAGACTGCTAATGTATCAGGAGCGAGGCATCAACCATGTACGGTCACATCTGGCGCTCCACATGGCTCCGCAGTGTGGGCTTTTTTTAACGTGTCCGCTGCTGACAATGGTGTTGCAGTAAACGCATAAGTCGCGGTAAGCCCAACACTCACCTAGGGACGACCTCCTTAAGAAGGCACATGAGCTGCCATCACCGAGCCCAGTGGGAGCAACGGAACCCACAAAGCCAAACTCCAGGCTCTCCCCGTCCAGCCTCGTCTTCTACTTCTCCTTCTCCTCTCTCCTCACAATTGTCCTCAACTCCACCTTCCATCATGCCGTCCTCACGTTTTTCTGGAAAAAGGCAGGCTTCCGTGGGCCAAATGTTCAAGCGTAAAAAAATGATGACGCCGGATAACCCTCTTGCCCAACAGTTGACGGCTGACTTGTCAGAACTGATAGCCCGCAAACTACTGCCATATAAACGGGTGGACTCGGAGGCCTTTCGAAAATTTGTGGCCATTGGAACACCACAATGGAAGGTCCCAGGAAGGAAGTATTTCTCACAGAAGGGCATCCCAGAGCTATATGGCCATGTTCAGCTCCAAGTGAATGTATCTCCGGCACACAGTGTCGGTGCCAAGATACATCTGACCACAGACACGTGGTCTAGCAAACACGGGCAGGGAAGGTATATAACTTTTACTGCCCACTGGGTGAACCTTCTGATGGCCGTCAAGCATGTAACCCGTGGCACCCGTGTAGATTTGGTTTTACCGTCATGGATTGCATGCAGGCCTGCCTCTTCTCCTCCTCCTCCTACTCCATCCTCCTCCCTCTCCTCCCAGATCTCCCAGATCTCATATTTAAGAGGACCTGTCATGCTTTTTTCTATTACAAAGAATGCTTACATTCCTTGTAATAAGAATAAAAGTGACACCATTTTTTATTTAAAACTGTGAAAAAATAAATATAATAAATAAGAAAAAAAAAGTTTTTTAAAGCACCCAGTCCCGACGATCTTCGATAAGCGAATGCATATGTGAGTAATGCGCCCGGCCTCCCGCATATGAAAACGGTGGTCAAACCACACATGTGAGGTATCGCCGTGATCGGTAGACTGAGATCAATAATTATAGCCCTAGACCTCCTCTATAAGGTAAAAGATGCAACCTGTAGAATTTTTTTAAACAATGGGTGGAAGGAAGTGGAATACAGGGGACGGATTGGGTGGATTATATAGGGGGCGTGGTTTATGAGAAGTGGGACGGGCCAAAAATGATGGGCGGGGTCTGGCCCATCCAAAAACTTCACCAGCTACCACTGCTGCTGACACTACCTTTCTACTCTTCCTTCAACTACTGTCTGTGTGGCCCTGAAGCCAAGGCCTTCAAGGACCCGCAATGGCTTTGTGAAGAACCTCTGCCCTCTGGACCTCCTTTTCCCGATCACTTTGGACTTCCTCTGCTGAGTCCACTGTTAGCTGGTGATTGCTGCCATTTGCTCCTTTACTTTGCTGTACTAGATTGTGGCCTGCTGCTCCCTTTGCCTAGACTGTGCCCTGTGATTCTGCACTAAGCCCCTGCTGTAATAAATTGTTGCCCTGTGCCCCTGGAATTTGTTGTACTGAATTGTGGCTTGCTACTCCCTGTGCCTGGATTGTGCGCTATGGTTCTGAACTAAGTCCCTGCTGTACTAAATTGCTGCCCTGTGCCCCTGGACTTTGTTGTACTGTGATTGTAACCTGCTATTCCCTGTGCCCAGATTGTGCCCTGTGATTTTGGACTAAGTCTCTGCTGCACTACATCGATGCCCTGTGCCTCTGGACTTATCCCTTCATGTGCCCTATTGCCACCCTGTTAAATTTTTGCATGACCCTCATGGTGTTTGAATTATTGCCCTGTGGCCTTCTCTTATCTGACGCCCTGTCCTATAACCCCCCAAAATAAAGAACCTCTTGGTCAGTGGCCCTAAAATCCCTCTTACCCTCAGTGTGTGTTCTGTTCCACCCACACCTCTGTCACAGCAACATTTAAAAAAGTAATAATAAAATCTGCTGAAAAGGTTATTCTTGTCACAAAATATGAAGGAAAGATAAGTACATAGAAAGGGAATATAGAAAAGAATAGGCTAATCTACAATGTTAGAGAGAAAAACGTGCAAATATGAATACCTTGAAGCAGATGAATGGGAAATTAAATTTGCAGCAGGAAGAAAAGAGAAAGGGAAAAGCTTCAACAAATAAAACAGCTATTGGAAAAGGAACGTAAAATTGTACTTAAAGTGTCACTAAACCCACATCATAAAAAACTATCAATAAATGGAGTATTACATGCTGTTCATACTCACTCAGTCACTATAAGATTCATACTCTGTATTCTGAAAAAAATGTAGTTAATCCTGGTGCTCTCCATCTCCATCTGTTTTTTTTTTTAAATATGTGACCAGCAGCAGAGGACTAGGACTTTGGCAAAAAGGTACTTAGATTATTATTATTTTCTTTTAAATAATTAAAGTGGCATCATCCATATACAGGAATAGAAGGGACAATGTAAATGAAACATTGTGTGTTATCACTTTAAAGTGGAGCTAAACCTGATTTAACTGAATCCAAAAACAGCTACATTCAAGGCATGCACTGCATGCTGTCACATTTGCTTGTGTGACAGTTGTGTAGCGGTCACTACCTAAAGGTAGGTGATCTAGAAGTGTTTTAGTGACAGAATGCAGCTTCAGGCAAATTTAGACAGGGCCGTGACTTCAGACAGGCCTGGTTGTTTTGATCTGGGGAAGGGGAGTGTCAGTGTAGTGGGGGCGTGGCCACCTGTGCTCTGGCTCAAAGATGCCTCCCTATGCTTCCAGTGGAATTGTTCTGGAAGAGGGGCAGGACTTGAGACCTGAAAGGCAAGCAGCTCATGTGGAGAGCTCTGACCAATCATTAATTTGCTTTGGCAGGGGCAGGCCTCCCATATAAGCTGGGGTCACATGCTCCCAGGGAGGAGTCTGGCAAGAGAGGAAGACAGTAGCTGGTGCAGCCTGGGCGTCCCCCTGCCGGGAGAGGAATGTGCCATGTGGAGAGGAGGGATGGAGGAGCCATCAGGAGGAAGTAGGAACAAAGTATAAGAAGAAGACTGGGTGATCGACTTTCTGTGAGTGAAAATGGACTGTTGATCGGGAGGACAAGTGAGTGGAAGCCCAGAAAAACTAATGCAGGAGAGGATGGAGCTACATACTGTGAATCTACGGACCACAGTATAAATTACATACCAGTACTTCCAAAGACTGAGGGATGTTGGCACGTGAGTCATGGAAATAGGCGGTAATGGCCTGTGGCTTTAGGTTCAACACCCAAGGAAATCTAATCAGTCAGGCAGGAGGGAATTATTCAGAGTAATGCCCTTTTGTTTAACTTGGGAGTGCTGTGCAAACGGAACTAGCGGTCAACTGGCGGATGTAGATCAGCAAGTATGACTGGAGGGGACACAGAATTGTTCTAAAGGAAAAGGTCTACAAGTGAAGGGTTATTCAGAGTGACTCTTTATTTTCCGACCTGTGTATCCTCACAGATAATTCTACTAAAGCCTATCTGTAAAGATTTATTCAGAGTGACTCTTTATTATAGCATTGCAGAATTTGCACACAAAGTCAAGGGAAGAATTGATTAGAGGCAAAAGAGCATCTCAAACAATCCTTCTCCTATCCAAGTTCAAGTTCTGCAAATAAAAACAAGTATAAAATTCTTATACGGACTGTCTCAATTTCTATGGGTTGTGATGCGTATGGCAGTAGGGGTGATTGACAAATTGTACAACTAATTCAGCAGCTCCTACGGGAGTAGTGCGCTACAGTTGATTTTAAGCGTGTCACTCTTGAAATTATTAAAGCAGGTCTTCTCTCACCTTTTTGCCATTGCATAATCCTGGCCCTCCCTTTTACCTTTGGGATTTTTTTTGTTTGTTTTTGGGTAGCAAGTACCTTTTACGCAGGTACATTCTTCCACTTCCTTTTTTCTTGCCAAGGTGAAGATGACATTGTGCTGGGTCTGCTCCCTGGCGCAGTGTCTTAGGACCATGTCACAAATTCCAGTTGGCTTCAGGACAGTCCCAAACTCAAGTCCCAAATCAGTTCTAAATTCAAGATGTGGGCATTGGAACAAACATGCTGGTAAAGACTTCAGGCGGCAGGAAAAAAAGCTCAACTTCTTTAGCTGGTAAGTATGTGTTTTTTAAAAGTCAGTTGACTGACTTTTTTAAAACCCTTGTAACTTTCCCATTTAACGCTGTTTCCTGTCTTGCTTTGCTACCCTACTGTTGTGGTTTACTCCTTCCTAAACAGTTAGTCTATGGGGCAGTCACCTCACTGAAAATTATGCTCTTTTGCCATAATGTACAAGCATTCAGAAGATATTTGAACATTATAGCTTACTTACCTGGCAAAGTGGTAATCTCCAGCACTGGGATGTCCCTTCTGCCCTCCATCACCAGCATTTCCACCTTCTTCTATTAGGATCTGAGTTTTTAGCCATATTGAAGGCCAGGATGACCTAATGATCCATTTCATCCTGGCACAGAGTTGTGCCAAGATTGTACACTGAGGTACACTAAAGGAATAAACACTGGCAGGCAGAGATAAAGGAAGATGAGTGTTCACTCATTAGTATGATGAGTGTTTGTTTGCTTCCTGTACTTGTTAAAGTGCATCTTTAGCCCAAAATTGTAATCTAGGATACCTGAAGGCACAACAGAAAGAGAAAGGAAATCTCTCTTAAGTGAAGATTCTGATAATACCTGTAAAATGTTGGATTTTCCTCCTGTGACTGCTGGAGCAAGCTAACAAGGCGGGGGGGGGGGGGGATTCTGCACTGGAGACTGCATGTAGGGGTTTGCTATTTAAGGGGCAGGGAAGAAGCAGACACTGTGCACATAACCTGAAAGGGCAATGGAGTAAAGGCTGTATAAAGTCTGTGGACTATAGTATGGAGACTGCTTAAAAAAAGCTTTGAATCTAGGTATAGTTTAATTTTGCGCTTATTTATATACAGTGCCTTGCAAAAGTATTCACCCCTTTGGCATTTTTGCTTCACAACCTGGAATTAACATGGATTGTTTAAGGATTTGCATCATTTCATTTACAGAACATGCTCACAACTTTGATTTTTTTTTTTTGTATTGTGAAGCAAACAACAAATAGGACAAAATACCAGAAAAAGTCAATGGGCATAACCATTCACCCCCCTGAGTCAATACTTTGTGGAGCCACGTTTTACGGCTATCACAGCTCCAAGTCGCTTTGGATAAGTCTCTATGAGCTTGCCATATCTTACCACTGAGATTTATGCCAATTCCTCCTTGCAAAACTGCTCCAGCTCCTTCAAGTTGGATGGTTTGTGCTTGTGAACAGCAATCTTTAAGTCTGACCACAGATTTTCTATTGGATTGCGGTCTGGGCTTTGACTAGGCCATTCCAACTCATTTACATGTTTCCCCTTAAACCACTCAAGTGTTGCTTTAGCAGTATGTTTGGGGGTCATTGTGCTGCTGAAAGGTGAACCTCTGTCCTAGCCTCAAATCACACACAGTGGTACAGGTTTTGCTCAAGAATATCCCTGCATTTAGCACCATCCATCTTTCCCTCAACTCATACCAGTTTCCCAGTCCGGACTGCTGGGTGATGTGATGTGTTGGGTTTGTGCCAGACATAGCATTTTCTTTGATGGCCAAAAAGTTACATTTTTGTCTCATCAGACCAGAGCACCTTCCTCCATACCCTTTGGGAGTCTCCCACATGCCTTTACGCAAACTCAAAAAGTGCCATTTTGTTTTTTGCTGAAAATAATGAAGGTAATTGGTTGCACTAGAGCTTTTTATGGGCTTTATAACAAAGGGAATTAATACATACACACATGCCAATTATCGTTTTTTAATTTCTGAAAAATAGTTTTATGTATATATTATTCTAATTTTACTTCACCAACTTAGACTATTGTGTTCTGATCCATCGCATATAATTCAGATTAAAAAAGCATTGAACTAAAGGCTGTAATGTAACACAATAGGTAAAATATATAATATGGTATGTTCTTCCTAAACAAATGCTATACTTTGCCTTTAATTTGGCTCTGAGTTGAATCTGCTGTTTATAAAGTCAAATAAAAATGTTCATGTTGCATCATGTAGCTGTACATGTTTTTGCTGTATGTCTCCACCCAGGTTTTATCCTAGCTCTAGTAGCAGGGAAGCAAAAGCATTTTCCTCCATACTTTGAAGAAATACAGGTAAGTGTTGTGAAATATATGTTTAGTTGTCATAATAAGGCCAATCTGCCTGCAAATTGCAATAATCACTTTGCCTAATTTGTAGTAAGTAGTACTGTAATAGTAACATTTTATTAGTGTTCTTATGTGTCCTTTATAAGCAATACACAGTTAACATTTATAAAATGAACATATGAAATATGTAATTATGACCAGCAAGGATTGTGGCGGAAAAGTCTACTATGCCTAGGGTCATAACTGCTTTTAGGGCATTCATGGTGCTAATGTATAGGGCCTAGAGCCATATGACAATACTATGGAAGAATTTCAGCCCCTGGTTCATTGAATATGTAGGTATGTTCTTTTTTTTTTTTTTTTTTTTTGCTTTAGGTGACCACATAGCTGAAATACAAGGTAACCAAAGTAAAAAAAAATTGAAAGTAGGACACATGTGATATGCTTTCTCAGGTTGGGGGTCTATGGCTAAAAGTAGGTACTGTAACACGTGGACCTTCCTTAAATGTTGGTCTGACACTATGTCTGGAAAGAGTATGTGAAAAAAAGTGAGCTACAAGTAAACTTATGTCTTATAAACTAACATTTTGTTAAGTCAATATTAGACAACTGTACTTCAGAAAAAATGTATAATTATAATTGTTTTTACTAGCCGGTCTTAACAGACTAAACCTATTCTCCCCCACCAGATACATATGCATCTGAATCCGTTGGCAGCAGGCTTTAGCAATCTTTACAACCACCGGCCAAATTTTTTTGCCACCGGCCACCCCATGTAGTCAATCCCTATAGACTTCTATAGCACTGTCTTCTGTATGTTGTAATGGCTCCCTAGGTGTTTATGCAGAATGATTGTGCCTGCACAGCCAGCAGCAATAACGTTTTGGAACGTGGATGTGAAGATTTGTCGCAGCTATCGTTTTAGAAAAGTATGCACTGGAGGTGAGGGAAGGGGTTTTCTTTAGCTTGGGGTTAATCAAACTGTTAGTTTCACTTAAAAGAGCAATTATCTTTTAATGTTGAGGATTGAGGATTTTAAAGGAAAGAGTCTTTGCAACCTATCCAGTGTAAATCTAACTATAGCTCATGTTGTAATTACAATATTTTTCCTGGTTTTACCAGCATATATTAATATAATTGTAATATTTTTCTATACAATTGCTCCAACTTTATCTTTGCATTAACCTAAAACTCCTACATGTACAATAACTAGTCATAAGAATAAGGCCATAGCTATGTATGACAAAGCCCCATAGTAAAAATGCTAAGGGGTCTTGTCTTTCTAATATCCATCTTTAATGCAATTCCACTAGTGATATTGAATAATAATTTTTCAAAGTTATAATATGGAGGTTCCCATCTTTATATAATTTATTTAAACAAAATGTGATTGCCAAATGCTAGCTGTATAAATTATTGTGGAACCAGACATCTCTGGCCCCCATGTGGTCCTGCAACCCATGACACCCACACCATCTGCTATGGCTATAGTTACACCCTTGGGTTAGAGGCATGTTTTATATTAGTCCGGTGTAATGTCAGATCAGCACAGGAAGATTATAATCATGTCAAAATTAATAAAAAGTGCACTACTTCTTTCTGCACTTTTATTCCATGCACCTAGAATGATAAATATATCCATTGGCATATGTGTTAAACTGAGTGTAATTAATGGCCTATTCACACCACTCAGTGCTATGTTACTAATAAAATGTAAACAGTCAACCTATTACAATCACGTAAATGATGTCTTTAAATGAATCACTTTAAATGAATAGCATACCATAGCAGCTGCTAAAAAAAAACAAAAAAAGCATTATATAAAATATGCAGTAGCAAAGAATCCAGTCCAAAGGCACTGTGCAAATCCAATACTATAGCAGTGCTACTGTCAGTCCATTAAAATATGACTGGCATCTATATGTTTAGCCATATAAAAAACAAAAGGATGACAACTTGGTGAATACAGTTCTGAAAGCAGACGGTGGTCCTAGGAGATGTTATAAGCATGCACCATACATCAAAATTCACACAGCGTGAGTCACACTCCTTTAGGGGTTCAAACTCACCATAAAAAAGTAAATCACAAGCCTTGAAATAATCAGAGGAAAGTCATCCAAAATATAGATGTTGGTTAGGACTGCAAGCCACTCCATGTATAAGGAATCATAAAAGAGTAAGAATCCACATAGCGTGATCCTGTTTAACAATTTTTATTGCAAACCCGACCCCTTTAACCCAGCCCACTTATAAACTGTAAGAAATCAATGAGCAAGTAAATGTAAAAGCATAGTCACCAGTCCACTGGTATAGGGAACAGCCAGTGTAGGTTAAACAGCCATACTGATTACTCCTGGTTGTCTCTCACTGACTGTGACATGCATATGTCACTCCCCATCACCGTAAGGTCACGCACTGATAAGTTTCGTCCTTACTACTTCATTTGAGGGTGTGCAGAAAAGTCGTAATAACGCCCTCAGATGAAGTCGCAATGACAAAACAGAGAGATGTTCGCATGTTGTTTTTGGATTCTTGGAGAATATGAGTAACAAAATACAATTTTTTTTTATATTTTAAAAATGTATATATTCTTTTCTATCTTGTCATGTTTATAAAAGTATTATGAATTTGTGCAGATGATACATCTTAATGTGTATGTGAATTACAATGTGACTGCCCTTAAGGAGATGTATGTTTAAAATGTAGTCTTCGTTTTAGATATAATAATAAAAAATAAGAAAATCTTGTTTAAGCCATTTTCACAGGCGCAGCTCATGGAGTGTATGCAGAAATGTTTTTAATTTGGTTTGCCAATTTTTTGGAAGAAATTCCGTTTTTTTTTGGGTGTATGTAAGCTGATAATTACATTAGCTGATTTTGAGCAATGGCGTCTGGCTCATTAGTATTTAAGGCTCCAGTAAAATGGCGTCAGCCCCATTTCCTGATGACATGCGCACAGCTTTTAAATGCATAAAAGAGAGGCTTGACACACAAACAGACAGGAGCCCTTCACTTCCACAGGATCGCTGGAATCCACACCACATGTCGCTAGTCACACAGTGGTGCGGGAACAATTCTACAGACCCTTGAGCTGCTATTGTGCCAATTTGACTGTATGTGAGTGTCGTTTTTTTTAATAAATACAATACTTGCCTTCTGTGGCTCTTTTTGAAGGAGCCAATTTCACAGAGTCTTGTGATGGGAGAAGGAGACAGATGCTAAATACTGTGGAGGATACATGATATTGGAGAGCTTTTGTTTTATATGCCCATGCTTTTCTGATTGTGGAGGAGAGAGGCAGATGGTGAATCTGATGGTGATAGAGATTGACCTATGAATTGAGCAGATTGGAATTTCTGATATTCATGCTTAATGGTCACTTGCTGGTCGGGTAAATCTGGTGAGTGCATTTAATACTCACTTCGGGTGGAGCACTGTTGGTTTGAAGCATTGGAACACTTATAATTTCAGGATCACAGTGTTGGAAAATTAATTGAGGATTGACTAAACACAGAAATGAATGAACTTTTATGATTATTTAGTATAGATTTGATTATTTTGCACATTTTAATTGTATGTATTTGAACACATAACACTTTGTTTAATTATTTTTTTTAAATTAATAATTCATGCATTTTATCCATTCCTATTTATTTATCCACCTAATTATTTTAGGTTCACAATTTCGACTGTTCGGTTAGCGCCCTTTTATATATATTTTTTATTATCCATGGAGTCACTTGCAGCCTTAACTAGACCAATATTTTGGATGACTTTCCTCTGATTATTTCAAGGCTTGTGATTTACTTCTTTCTGGTAAGTTTGAACCCCTAGTGGAGTGTGACTCACGCGGTGCGGATTTTGGTGAATGGTACATGCTTTTAACATCTACTAGGACCACCGTCTGCTTTCAGAACTGTATTCACCAAGTGTCATCCTTTTGTTCCTTATATGATTAAACATATAAATTACGGTCATGTTTTAATGGACTAAAGGGAGTGCTTCTACAGTATTGGATTTGCACAGTGCCTTTGGACTGGATTCTTTGCTATGTTTTATATAATATCCATTGGCATGCTTCACATTCTTTTACTTTCAATGTTTTGTGCTTTGTACATATTTGTCGATGCATTCGATGACAGTGTTGATGAAAGAAATGCACTTTGCTTTTTTGGCCCAGGTGCACAGATGACACAATTTCAAAAGTTGCATAAGGACAGCATCATGATTCATCATCATTGACCTCATTTTTTTTAACCATTCTTATTATCATGCATCATGTAATATTACACATTTGTGCACAGTTAGATTAGATGATTCCAAGAGTCGATTGGCCTCATCTTTTCAAAATCTAGAGTCTCAAAACATATTTTTGTGTGGTGGTAGAGTTTGCAATGGTCTTTGTTCACAGCTTGACTTTGTTCACAGCAATATTGAGAATTCATAACCACAGAAATAATGAGAGAAGGCCCGTGAACTAAATAGAAAAGTACTAGGAGGAAGCTGGGATGCCAAGCTATGGGAATATATTTTTGGGTGGCCTGAAGAAATTGTAAAAAAGTGCACTTAGTAATATAAGGATTAAGGAATATGGCTAATCCATAATGGGCATATAGAGTACATAAGAAAAAGAAAAAAGCAGTATATACATTGAATATACTGTACTGTACCTAGGTGTATGCAGCCTATTGTATTAGGGTGTGCACCCCAAAACTCAAACACACATGTATGTGTATATACTGTTTATTTATATCCTGTAGTGGGGTGCCTGTGAAAATTACAGGAAAAGTGATTGATGGGATATATGTTCCTCCACAGATTCTTAGATTTGCAATCAAAGATAATACCAGCAAAGACTTCAGCTTAAAGAAGGATAGTTCTTTACCCTGTATTGGTAAAGTCTATTCCGGGGCTGGTATTATTGGGAGTCTGATAGCGATCTGGGACAGACTCACAAGTCTGGACTGCAGTTTAATGTTTTGTTTTCGGGTCTTGATTAAGGCAGCTGGTCCTAGCTCTCAGAGTGAGAGTGTATGTCTCCATGTGAGGAGGCAACTAGGAGCATGGCTGCTTACCCCTGACTTTAGATACAAAGTATTTGCGTTTGTAAGGACACTTACTACAAAACTAAGGACTGGTCAGACTACAGACACAGTAAGGCTCGGTAGAGCATACGTTTATTTTTGTTTGATTGATGCCAAGATGCCTTTTTCTTCTGTTCGGGAATATCCTGTGAATTAAACACGATGTTTTCCTAAAAAAAACTGTGAGCTTGTCCCCACATTAAGTCTGATCCCCTACAATCCAAAAGAGAAATACGGTAGCACTTGATTAATGGCAAAACTGGTCAGAGGGAGATAGTTTCCATCTCCCCACTGGCACACAAAGCAATAATGCTAATGCACACCGGCTGATTAGAGTGTGCCCAGGCACACCCCCTGCGCACACCTATGATACTGTACATCCTGTAAAGGTTAATGTGATCATTTGTGGTATATGTGAGAGATTGTAAGTGGAAACAGGTCCCTAGGCACAATTTGCTGGCTTCTCTCGTCAAATTGGGTTAGCTTGACAAAGCGGGTGGTGCACTTTGATGAGTTGCATGAGGCTCTGCTGTAGATGCCGCCAGCAGTTATCTACATTGGCGGGTCCGGCTTCACTGATCAAAGGCTCAGGGATCAGCCCGGCTGAATGCTCTCTGCCTTCACTGTATCATCTACCCATTGCATTTCAGGCTGGAGTTTGAACATTTTATATGTAAGTGTGCTATTTATTTTAATAATGTGACATTGTTTTACTAACTCCTGCGCCCTGCTGTTCTGTTTCCTTTTCATACATTAAAGTAGAATTATAGGCAAAACTTTTTTTCCTATTTTGGATAGAGTAAGGAGGGTTATAACACCCTTCAAATTAAGGTAATCCAATCCTTGTCACCAGTAGTAGTGTCCCCATTGAAAGATTTTGCCTCTTTTACATTTCTGGGGACATCCCAAAATTTGGGATTTTCTTTTACATTTACTTTCAATGATAATTGTAAACAGGACAAATAGAGAGAGTGAATCTTCCTAATGGGGCCACAGACAGCAATAAAACTTAATGGATGTTCTAATACCTCTCAAATCTCTGCAAAACAAGAAAAAAAGTTTGACTTTAGTTATGCTTTAAATTTACTGCTGCTCTCTTGGTGATTATATTAAAGCTTCGTACACACAATCGGATTTTCCGATGGGAAATGTGTGATAACAGGCTGTTAGTGGAAAATCTGGCCGTTTGTATGTTTCATTGGACAATTGTTGTTGGATTTTCTATGGACAAATGTTGGATAGCAGGTTTTAAAATTTTCCGTGGGCAAATGTCTGTTGTCAGATTTTCCAAGCATGTGTACACAAGTCCGTCAGAGTCCAAAGTACAAACACGCATGCTCAGAAGCAAGGACGAGCCAGAAGCGGTCAGTCTTGTAAACTAGCATTCGTAATGGAGAATTAACATTCATGACGTGGCAAATTATGAAATATCGAAATGCAGCGCACATTCTCTTCTTCTTTAATTGGATAATAATGAAGCTTCTTTGCTGGTGATACTTATATGCCTTGTACACACGATCGGATTTTCCGACGGGAAATGTTCGATGTCAGGCTGTTGGCAGAAAATCTGATCGTGTGTATGCTCCATCAGACAATTGTTGTCGGACTTTCCACCAACAAATGTTGGCTAGCATGTCTTAAAATTTTCCACCAACAAATGAAACGAACGAAATGAAAAGTGCAAAATAAAAAATGTGAAATGAAAAGTGCGAATCAACACTCACCAAACTTCTACTTACACAAAATTAGCAGAAGGAGCCCAAAGGGTGGCACTAAAGAGATGAAAAAACACGTAGTACATCTAGTATGTCACTACGGTCGTAATTGTTGGCCAACAATTGTGTGGCCGTGTGCATGCAAGACCTATTTGGGCCAACGCCCTTCGGACAAAATTCCATGGTTTTGTTGGCCAGTTATAGCTAGTTAGTTAGTCAGTTAGTTAGTTAGTTATAGAAAACAAATTTTCAAAGGCTTTTTTTCCTAGTGATATCAACAATAATATATTATTATGTTTTTTTTTTTTTTTATTTGGGCAAGTTACCACAACACCATTATCCCGTCGTTTTTAACCACTTCAGCCCCGGACCAATAAACACCTTAAGGACCAGAGGTCTTTTTCCAATTTCGCACTGCGCTGCTTTAACTGGTAATTGCGCGGTCATGCAATATTGCACCCAAATGAAATTTGCGTCCTTTTCTTCCCACAAATAGAGCTTTCTTTTGATGGTATTTGATTGCCTCTGCGATTTTTATTTTTTGCGATATAAATGGAAAAAGAGCGAAAATTTTCTTTTTGTTATAAGAAAAATCGAATAAACTAAATTTTTGTCATATATTGAGGGCAAAATTTATTCAGCCACATGTCTTTAGTAAAAAAAATGTCAATAAGCGTATATTTTTAGTTTAGTTTGCGCAAAAAGTTATAGCGTCTACAAACTAGAGTAAATTTTCTGGAATTTACAGTGCCTTGCGAAAGTATTCGGCCCCCTTGAACTTTTCAACCTTTTGCCACATTTCAGGCTTCAAACATAAAGATATAAAATTTTTATTTTTTGTGAAGAATCACCAACAAGTGGGACACAATTGTGAAGTGGAACAAAATCTATTGGATATTTTAAACTTTTTTAGCAAATAAAAAACTGAAAAGTGCTGCGTGCAAAATTATTCGGCCCCTTTACTTTCAGTGCAGCAAACTCACTCCAGAAGTTCAGCGAGGATCTCTGAATGATCCAATGTTGTCCTAAATGACTGATGGTGATAAATAGAATCCACCTGTGTGTAATCAAGTCTCTGTATAAATGCACCTGCTCTGTGATAATCTCAGGGTTCTGTTGAAAGCACAGAGAGCATCATGAAGACCAAGGAACACACCAGGCAGGTCCGTAATACTGTTGTGGAGAAGTTTAAAGCCGGATTTGGATACAAAAAGATTTCCCAAGCTTTAAACATCCCAAGGAGCACTGTGCAAGTGATCATTTTGAAATGGAAGGAGTATCAGACCACTGCAAATCTACCAAGACCTGGCCGTCCCTCTAAACTTTCAGCTCAGACAAGGAGAAGACTGATCAGAGATGCAGCCAAGAGGCCCATGATCACTCTGGATGAACTGCAGAGAACTAAAGCTGAGGTGGGAGAGTCTGTCCATAGGACAACAATCAGTCGTACACTGTACAAATCTGGCCTTTGTGGAAGAGTGG
This sequence comes from Lithobates pipiens, assembly GCF_037356315.1. Classification (NCBI taxonomy): domain Eukaryota; kingdom Metazoa; phylum Chordata; class Amphibia; order Anura; family Ranidae; genus Lithobates; species Lithobates pipiens. Next base: position 156,791,936 of record NW_027507784.1, read on the forward strand.
CAAGAAGAAAGCCATTTCTCAAAGATATTCATAAAAAGTCTATTCTAAAGTTTGCCACAAGCCACCTGGGAGACACACCAAACGTGTGGAAGAAGGTGCTCTGGTCAGATGAAACCAAAATCGAACTTTTTGCCCACAATGCAAAACTATATGTTTGGCGTAAAAGCAACACAGCTCATCACCCTCAACACACCATCCCCACTGTCAAACATGGTGGTGGCAGCATCATGGTTTGGGCCTGCTTTTCTTCAGCAGGGACAGGGAAGATGGTTAAAATTGAGGGGAAGATGGATGCAGCCAAATACAGGACCATTCTGGATGAAAACCTGTTGGAGTCTGCAAAAGACCTGAAACTGGGATGGAGATTTATCTTCCAACAAGACAATGATCCCAAACATACAGCAAAATCTACAAAGGAATGGTTCACAAATAAACGTATGCAGGTGTTAGAATGGCCAAGTCAAAGTCCAGACCTGAATCCAATCGAGAATCTGTGCAAAGAGCTCAAAACTGCTGTTCAGAAAACGCTCTCCATCCAACCTCACTGAGCTTGAGCTGTTTTGCAAGGAAGAATGGGCAAGAATTTCGGTCTCTCGATGTGCAAAACTGATAGAGACATACCCCAAGGGACTTGCAGCTGTAATCGCAGCAAAAGGTGGCTCTACAAAGTATTAACACAAGGGGGCCGAATAATTTTGCACGCCCCACTTTTCATTTTTTTTATTAGTTAAAAAAGTTTCAAAAATCCAATAGATTTCATTCCACTTCACAATTGTGTCCCACTTGTTGGTGATACCTATCACAGTTTCGAAGGCCATAAAATGCCAAAATAGCACAAAACCCCCCAAAATGACCCCATTTTGGAAAGTAGACACCCCAAGCTATTTACTGAGAGGCATGTTGAGTCCATGGAATATTTTATATTTTGCCACAAGTTGCGGGAATATTACAAACTTTTTTTTTTTTTGCACAAAGTTGTCACTAAATGATATATTGCTCACACATGCTATGGGCATAAGTCAAATTACACCCCAAAATAAATTCTGCTGCTTCTCCCGAGTACGGGGATACCACATGTGGGGGACTTTTTGGGAGCCTAGCTACGTACGGGACCCCGAAAACCAAGCACTGCCTTCCGGATTTAAATATAAAATGCTACCAAAAAAACTGTTAGCGATCGCAGGGATCAGGCCTGACTCTGCAATCGCTGCAGTTATGTGTTTAGTGTTTTGTAAGTGACAGTGATCGATCGATACTGCACTTGGGTGGGCTGGGCAGAGGGGCAAAACGCAGGTGCTAGCAGGTATCTGGGCTGATCCCGCTAACAATGCGTTTTTTTGGAACCCTAAACTGCTGGGGACGCTAGTATAGATCTGATCACATCAGATATTGATCTGTTCAGATTCTATACCACTACGGGAGGTTTATGCTTTGCGTGTGGGTGTTAGCGGTACTGGCACTAACCTAGCGCTGCCTGGGGCGACGCAGACCCTGACCCTAAAACCTAATTGATATCACCCGCCGGGTGATCAGGGGGTTAAACCTTTATTGGGTAATAAATGGTGGGTGCCCTGATGCTATAAAAAGCAAACTAACCAGAGTCACCCGTAACACTTATACGGTGATCAGTGGTGAAAGGGTTAACTAGGGGCAATCAGGGGGTTAAAATTTTTATTAGGTAGTATATGGGGGTCCCTGGCGCTATATAAAAACCTGACGGGGAACCTAAATAACTAACTGGCTAACCAGCGTCCCCAGTGACACTTATACTGTGATTGCTGGTGAAAGGGTTAACTAGGGGCAATCAGGGGGTTAAAACCATTATTGGGTAGTAGTATATGGGGGTACGTAACGCTATAAAAACCTGGCGGTGAACCTAAAAAAATAACTAGCTACCTAGCGACACTAGCGACACTAATGCAGCGATCAGAAAAACGATCGCTTAGTGACACTGGCAAAAGGGGGTGAAAGGGTTAACTAGGGGCAATCAGGGGGTTAAAACCACTATTGGGTAGTATATCGGGGTACCTAGAGCTATAAAAACCTGGCGGTGAACCTAAAAAAAAAACTAGCTACCTAGCGGCACTAGTGACACTAATGCAGCGATCAGAAAAACGATCGCTTAGTGACACTGGCAAAAGGGGGTGAAAGGGTTAACTAGGGGCAATCAGGGGGTTAAAACCATTATTGGGTAGTATATCGGGGTACCTAGCGCTATAAAAACCTGGCGGTGAATCTAAAAAAAAAACTAGCTACCTAGCGATACTAATGCAGCGATCAGAAAAATGATCGCTTAGTGACACTGGCAAAAGGGGGTGAAAGGGTTAACTAGGGGCAATCAGGGGGTTAAAACCATTATTGGGTAGTATATCGGGGTACCTAGCGCTATAAAAACCTGGCGGTGAACCTAAAAAAATAACTAGCTACCTAGCGACACTAGCGACACTAATGCAGCGATCAGAAAAATGATCGCTTAGTGACACTGGCAAAAGGGGGTGAAAGGGTTAACTAGGGGCAATCAGGGGGTTAAAACCATTATTGGGTAGTATATCGGGGTACCTAGCGCTATAAAAACCTGGCGGTGAATCTAAAAAAAAACTAGCTACCTAGCGACACTAATGCAGCGATCAGAAAAATGATCGCTTAGTGACACTGGCAAAAGGGGGTGAAAGGGTTAACTAGGGGCAATCAGGGGGTTAAAACCATTATTGGGTAGTATATCGGGGTACCTAGCGCTATAAAAACCTGGCGGTGAACCTAAAAAAATAACTAGCTACCTAGCGACACTAATGCAGCGATCAGAAAAATGATCGCTTAGTGACACTGGCAAAAGGGGGTGAAAGGGTTAACTAGGGGCAATCAGGGGGTTAAAACCATTATTGGGTAGTATATCGGGGTACCTAGCGATATAAAAACCTGGCGGTGAACCTAAAAAAATAACTAGCTACCTAGCGACAGTAGCGACACTAATGCAGCGATCAGAAAAATGATCGCTTAGTGACACTGGCAAAAGGGGGTGAAAGGGTTAACTCTAGGGGCAATCAGGGGGTTAAATGTTTATTGGGGGGTGATAGGGGGCTACTCTGGACCTAACACTAACTGCCCTGACAGTTTTTACTGTTACAACTGACACTGAATGCAGTGATCAGTAAAGAAATGATCAATGCAATCAGTGACACTGTGACTGGGGGGGAGGGGGGGCGATCGGGGGGGGATCGGGGGGGGGTTTGTGTGCCTGTGTGTACCTACATGTCAGTGTAGTGTTGGTGCACACTTACTTTTAGTCTTCTCCTCCTGTGTAAACAATACACAGTGGGAGGAAGCTTCTCATTGGCCAGGAGCGATCCAGAGGGGGTGGCTAGAAACCAACGGCCATCCCCTCATCACGGATCGCTCCTGGAGCGAACCGGACCACCGTATCCAGCGGAAGGGGGTCCGATCGGACCCCCCACCCGCTGGAAGGCAGGCACATACATGTACGTGCTTGTGCCTGCCTGTGCCATTGCGATGACGTACAATGGCAATACGGCGGTCCTTAAGTGGTTAAGATCAAAGACACAACTATGTTGGTGTCCCTTGTCAATTTTACATTGTATTTTTTAAAATGTAACTGCCTACTCCCAAACTGTCATTTGAAGTAAAACTCATAGCCAAGTATTATTCTATACAATTCTTTTTATTGTGCATTAAAAAAAAAAGCAAACAAATACAATTAAACATGCTATCTGCCAATAGGACTTAATCAAACAGTGAATTCTATGCATCCAAAAATATGGAAAATATACCAAATCAAATCATTATTATTCAATCAAAAAATAAAATAAAAGCCTCATGCATGTGTCCTGCTTCTTAATATAGGGGGTTAACAATGCCAAGAGTTAGTGAAAGCAGGGGTCTGTCATCTGGAGATAATTCCAAAAAACATCTGGATTATTCTCCTGGAGTTCCCGCAGCAAAAGCATATGACATAATTGGTCACGATTAATAAAGCAACCAATTTTTGGCCCAAGAACTCCTCCTCCTGTTCCTGGACTGGACTTGGGTCAAAGCAATAACTCCAAGGCCAATAATACTCCTCCAATTCCGCAAACATGGTTGGCTGACGTACGGCTGTTTAGAAACTAACTGAAAAGCGTGAAATGAAAAGTGCGAACAGAAAAGTGTGAACTGAACAGTGCGAAATGAAAAGCACGAATCAACACTCATCAAACTTCTACTAACACAAAATTAACAGAAGGAGCCCAAAGGGTGGCGCCAAAGAGCCGAAAAACAACGTAGTACGTCCCTACGTTTGCATTTGTTGGCCAACAATTGTGTGCCGTGTGTATGCAAGACAAGTTTGGGCCAACGTCCTTCGGACAGAAGTCCACGGTTTTGTTGGCCAACAAACTGATTGTGTGTATGAGGCTTAAGGTCGACCACAGACAGAAATTTTGCTGCTGTTTACGATTTAGGATTTTGTTAATTTTTTGCACAAAAACAATCACAAATTACTTATAATCCTGCAGATTGGTATAATGTGCTATTGTAGTCTGTATCCTTGATGGGCGATATAATGTGCTGTTGCTGGTTGATGTAATTTGCTAATACAGTGTGATTTACATAGTATCCTGTATAATGTGCTGTTGTAGTGCAATTTGGTGTGGTTGTGGCAGTGGCATACTATGTCATGTTCAACTCACTAATATGGATGATTTATTTTAACTCTAATCACTATTTTATTTCATGATAATTTTCTCAGAAAAATGTTTGATTCACAAACATAAATATCTTTTTGGTGTGGATTTTTTGCATGAAATTATCATTTTCCTAAAGAAGAGGTTTTTTTTTAAATCTCACATTCATTACCATTACTATAGTTATTTTTAGTCATTAAAATGTTGACCTTCAACTCTCATTTTCTTTCTAAAAATGTCAATCATTATAGCTTTATCAGGGGGAGGGGTGCAAACAGTGCTTCTCCACAGGGACTGATTTAGTCTGCCACTGTATCTCCATGTAGCGAAAAGGAAAATAGTTGGAGGATCTTGGCAATTGATAGTTTCTTTAGCATTAACAAACCGATTTGTAGATAATGGCACCTTGAGAATTGTTTTAGCTTGGTGCTCCACCAGCATAAAATAAGCACACTTCACTTGTAACCATCACCACTGGCCATCCCCCAGGAAGACGTCCATTGACGAAACATACATAGGGCTGGGATTGGATGTGTTGTCACAATGATATGCTGAGTCTATGCTTATGGCTATGGTAATCTCAGAGCATTCCTGGTGCAGATTTTATGCCTGCTTACTTTATGCTATTTGGAGTTTTTTTCTCTTATATCGGGATAATGGGTTTCTGTGAATTTGTACAGCTATAGTACCGGCAGATGATTGCATATCTAACGCTCCTGCAGAGGATTGCAGCCTAAAGGGAATGCACTGTCTACTGGTTTATAATTTTACCAGTAATTACATTTGGTGATTCAATTTTGGACATAAGTGGTGGTGGATTTTTCACTAAGGTGTGGTGGAAGCATGATAAGAAAATAACAGGCACTTTGAAAAGAGAGAGTTTTTTTTTATTGAAACAATGATTTATTTATATGTTATTGCTTTTTATTATCATTTTTTTATTATGAATAATTTTGCACTGGGGCATACAAGCACTTTGGTACAATTTACATATTTTATGTTGATTTTTTTGTATTTTGACTTTATATAAAAAATAAAAAAAGTTACTTTTTGTAGCAGAGCAGCACATTAGCACTTTACAAAGTATAATTAGTGAATTCTAGCATTGATATTTGCACAAGAGGATGTTGGCACTTTATTTTGTTCATGATATGTGATGTTTTTCTAATGTTTTTTTTATTGTTGATTTTTGTGTACAATTAGACTCCATATAGGAACACCTTTTTCTTTCATAGAGCTGTTACCCCATAGATATTATATCCAGGTATATATACCATATCAATGCCAACAGACCTCAGTTTAAAAATTAAAGGAGAGGTCCAGCCTGAGCTCATTTGGCTGGGCTTCTCCTATGGGTCACAGAAGTGCAATTCGTTTTGCACTCCTGTGACCCATTTTTAATAAAGTCTGCATCTGCCAGGTACCTGGACTCATACACGTCTCAGGCTCTCAGCGAGCCACTGAGAGCCTGAGATGGCAGAGCCTGAGCATGGGGGGGGGGGCAGAGTGGAGAGCTGCTGATTAACAGTCAGCAGCTCTCTGCACCAGGAGTTGTGAGAACAGAGCCATTAGCTGTGTTTGATCATTCGATTCTCAGTGGGACAGATGCAGCATCAGACGGATGCTGCATCCACCTAGGTAGGTATAATTCTGTAGAAAAAAAACAACATACTTCTCTTTAACGGGTTCCCGACCAGCGCACGCCAATGTACGTCAGCAGAATGGCACGGGCAGGCATATTGGCGTACAGGTACGTCCAATCTTTAATGCCGCTGTGCCATCATGAGCTGGTCGGGACCCCCGTGAGTCCGGTCGCGGGTCCAGTGGACTCGATCGCCACAGGCATACCCGCAATCGTCTCACGGGGTGGCTGAACGAGGAAATGCCGCTGTAAACAGCATTTCCCCGTTCTGCCTAGCAACTAGTGACGCTGATCTCTGCTCTTACTATTATCATATTTACAACATTTTTGGGGATTTTTTTTATTCTTCTCTGCTATGTGTCTCTTTTGTTCTATTTTAGCTGCCCTGGTTGCATTCTTACATGTCTTATTGCATTCCTTGTAGTGTTGTAATGCCAATGATGACCCATCTGCCTGTTTTAATTTAATGGTATTTTTTTTTTCTCTTTTATATGCCTTTTTATGCTAAAGTTTAGCCACCCAGGTTTAGCCTTGGTTCTTTTATATTTGTTACCCATTGGAATACACTGGTTAAAGTGGTTTTAAAAACACCCTAGTTTGAATTCAATTGAATTCAATTCTATGAATGAAGGTAAAAAAAAGTCTGTTGTAGCAGCCCCCCCCAATACTTACCTGAGTACCCTCTCAATCCAGCAATGTGCACGAAAGCCTTGCCTCTCTGGGGACTCACACTCCTGATTGCTTTTGGCACCAGTGGGAGCCATTGGACATTGCACAGCCAGACACACCAAATTTCCACAGGCACTCAGAGTCAGAGAACAATCCGTGACTTTGTTTTGTTTGTGTAGTTGAGGGATATGAACCTAAGAATTGGGATTGGAAATTATGGGACCCACCTGACTTGACTAACAAACTTCAGGGGTAACGTCTTCTATATACAGTCCTATATACAGCTCCTCTTTTTCCTCCAGCACACTCTTGCTTGTAGAACCCAGCTATTTCACCTTGTTGCAATTTAGAAGCAAAGGCCCATTACAGATGGACTGGAAGCCCCTATACTTTCCTCTCTGTGGTCACTGATCCCAAATCCACCTTTCAGACACTGCCAACCCACACGGCTGCAGCTGTCCCGTGCACTAGCCCTCCAGGCTAACTTTTTCCCCTAGTCCTCCATAATGACTCTCTCTCTAAGTCCTCCAGACTGACACTCACCAGCCCACCCATCAGATTCTCAGTAGATCTTCTGGATGTGCTGATCTCCTCCTGCTGCCCTCTCACTTGCTTTCGTGCCTTTAAAAAGGGCTTCCTCAGTGTGTTGTAGAGTGAATCTTTCAGCACCCGTGCCCCAGGCCCTAGGTCACCCCCCTAGACTAGGGTTCCCCCTGCAAGGGCCTCCGAAAGCCTCCTCAGCACTCCAGCTCCATCTTCCACCCAACTCCCTTGCTGGCATGTCCCATGACTATTTATGAGGTAGATTCTGCCCCTGCCGGCTCATTGCTGGGGATTTGCTGAGGCCTCATAAATATAAATATGCATGATAGCCCCTCCTAGCCTCCACTCACTACATCTAGAACCTTCCCCAAAGCTACAGAAAACAGGATAAGGCACCAGAAGTGATGAGATTAGTCATCCAGCCTCCCTGAGTCTCTAAACCCTGACCCAGATTCAGCCCAGGGCTGGCTCTCAGCCAAGCCAATTTACCTACACTAACAACTAAACTATGTACACCCAGCACACTAGCTAGAGGGTGCTACATTTGTTATTTTAGGGAACAAAAAGACTATAATATCACTTTAATGCCATTATTATTATTTTATGATCTTAAAGCACCCCCTCATTTAATATTAAGTATTATGGAGCATAGTTTAGAAAAGTTGGCTTCTCTGAAATTAAGTATTCTTGCACTATTCTAATGCCTCCTTTTCCTAAAATGTATACTCTGTGAATGCTGTTTCCGAAGTTATCTTTTATTTCCACATCTGCAATCAGATCTTTGTTGTTTGTAATTAGAAGATATAGCAGAGCATTACTTCTAGTTGAGGCATCCATCAATTGACGAATGAAATTATCCTGAAAAATATTTAAGAAATTACAAGCCATAAATGAGTGAACAGTTCTATCTGCCCAGTTGATATCTGGATAATTGATATCCCCCATTATAGTAAGATTGCCCTGCCTTGCCTCCATTCCTAACTGTGACAGGAGGTCAGACTCCTTCTCATCCTTCCAGTTAGGGTTCCTGTAGCATACGCCCACAATTAATTTACCATTTTTTCTTCCCTTTGAAGTTCCAGTTGCAGTAGTTGCATAAAGTGGTGCCACTCTATAGTGGTATTCTATAGTATTTCTACTATAGTAGTCTAGAGAGAGTAAACAATGAGAAGAAGGAGGCAGGGGAGAGAGCATAGGCCCATTTGAAAGTTATGGGATATTATTGGAAGGATGACAATTGTGCTTGATGCATGACTGTTAGACATGTGCATTCGTTTTCGTCCGAATGCATTTTCGTCCGAATTTCAGGTATTTTCGTTTTCGTTTTGACAAACGATAACGAAAGTGCAGATTCCGAAAAACGAAAGATCCGACATAAATAAATGCTTTTTTTCGTTTTCGTTGTTACAACAGTTCGATATAGAATAGGAGATTCGAAGTGACCGTTCGATATAGAATAGGAGATTCGACATGACTCCATATGTCTATTAAACCTGTGGTCGAATGTGCCTAAGTTTCGTTTACCTCTATTAGTCCTATTATATAGAAAAGCTTCGACAGAGAGTAAATATTCGACATAGAGAGAACAGAATCGACAGAGAGAAACGATACTGGAATTGGGTGGGGGAAGTAAATTAAAAAAAAAAATGATAATATTCGACGGGATCGTTGCACGTTTATAATAATATTCGACGGGATCATTGCACGTTTATAATAATATTCGACGGGATCGTTGCACGTTTATAATAATATTCGACGGGATCGTCGCAACTATACGACACTGCAATCGTACATTTCGGCAATCGAATGCTCCGCCTATAGGCTATATAGTTTAGCAGCTCCATCGAATCTTCTTTATCCATTCGACAGATACCATAAGCCTTCCAAGACAGATTCGACCGTAATTCATGTGGATTTTCGGACGAATGCAATTTTTGCACGAAAAACGAAATAAATAAAAACGAATTTCGGGAGTAACTAAATAAATAAAATTTACGGACGAAAACGAAAAAACGAAACGAAATATTCTAGTCTGCACATGTCTAATGACTGTATAATTTAAGTGAATTTTTTAAATATTCTCAACTTCTCTAGTAAATCAGCCTCATTGTTTTGTAATGAAATCTTTCCATCCCTCATCTCTTCTGTTGTCTTTCCTTTTTAATGAATATACAGACCTTCATAAATGCATTCACAATTTAATTATCAAATGTTTATGCTGTGTGAAACACTCCATCGAACTTCTAAGTTACTGCATTTGTTGTTTTCAAATGTTAGTATAAAGGAAAGTAGTGAAAAAAGCACCAGCTGGTTAAATTAATAATTGCATATGAATTCTACAGAGCTGAGAGCTTGGAGATCATCTTTAGAGCTGAACTCCAGACAGATATAAAAACACAATTTAGTACCGTGTTTTTCTATAATTAAAGTAAACTAAACCAAATTATGCAGGGGAAGTTTATGTCATAATGTGGAACTAGCACATAACAATAGACTTACCTCCACTGGTGACGCTGTAAAATTTTCCATAGCTTCTTCTAAACCCGGTGTGTTCCTCTTTAGCTATTGGTTAAAATCCTGTGCATGCATTCTGGGGTTACATCATTCTGGTTCCATTCTCCATCTCTTACATATGCCAGAAATGGCCCTGATACATTGTACTACCCATGCAGCACAGCAACCAATATTGTAAATAGACCACAAAGCCCACACCCTGAAGAGTTAAGAAAATAACTGTTTTACACATCTGAAGCCCAAAGCAACCAGCTGCTTGACTAACATATTTTATTACATATTTAAAGAAATGTTAAAGACACAGAACACAAGCTAAGAACAAAGGTGCATATTAACCACTTCCAAGTACAGACACTTTCACTCCCTTCCAGTCAGGGCAATTTTCAGCTTTCAGCGCTGTCACACTTTGAGTGATAATTGCTCAGGCATGCAACACTGTACTCAAATGAAATTGTTATCATTTTTTGGAGACAGATAGAACTTTCTTTTGGTGGTATTCAATCACCACTGGGTTTTTTATTTTTTGCTATATAAACAAAGAAATTACCCAAAAATTTGGGGAAAAAAACACTTTTTTATAGATTTTTGATTTTTTTTATAAAATGTTGTAAATAAATATTCTTTCTTTATAAAATTAGGCCACAATGTATTCTGCTACAGTTTTATTTTACAAAGCAGTATTTATTATTTAGTTTGTGTGAAAGCCATATAGTTGTTTACATGGTATGGCATATGGTGGTGATTAGAATGCTGGTATGGCATATGGTGGTGATCAGAGCACTGGGATGGCATATGGTAAAGATCACGATGCTGGTATGGCATATGGCGGTGATCAGGATGCTTGTATGGTGATAATCGAGATACTGGTATAACATGGTGGTGATCAGGATGCTGGTATGGTGCATGGCGGTGATCATGACCTTGGTATGATGTTTGTTGGTGTTACTATGAGCACTGGTGGCCCCGGGACAGGTCACAGGGGCTGGCTGCACACTTTATTTGTATTATGCTGGGGGCAGTGATCAGGGACACTGGAGCAGGCTAACACTGCAATCTGTGAGTGTACATGCAGTCTGACAGGCTGCTGTACACGCACAGGCTGCAGCAATGGTTCTCTCTGCTCTCACAGCTGATCTGTCTGAGAGCAGAGAGAACCAATGTTTACATTCTGTTTCCATGGAGTACTACTGTATTGGACACAGCAATCACAAGCTTCAAGACCATCTGACCACCAGTACACAGAGGTAATGTGACCCGTGCTTGATCTGTGGGGTTCTTCGTGGCTCTGAAACTTTGCCACCTTTCTTTCTTTTTTTTTTATGTGAACTTTCTCAAATGAAAAATCTTTTCAGATAACATTGATGATCCGTTGTGTGCTGGCAAATTTGAAAGTTGTTCCGCTGTGTCGGGGGGACAGACTGATTTAATATAAAGTATCAACAGTTTATTGAATACTTGCATAAGGTAACTTGGTTGATCTTGGAGTAAATAGAAATAGCTGTAAAGTGATAAATGATAAATATACTAGGTCATCCACTACATCCATAGAAGCACAACAATTAAAGAGTTTCCTGATCACACTCAGGAAGTGCTCATCAACAGCTTTATATGTTATTTTTAAGATAGAACAATGCTCAAGTCCCCACCGTTACCCTATACATCAGGGTACCCATATTCCTTCCTTACATCAGTGTTTCCAGAGTCCCCCCTTACATTAGAGTCCCCAGTGTTCCCACTTTACACCAGAGTTCCCCTTTACATCAGAGTTCTCCCCTAAATTGAAGTTCCCAACATTTGCTCCATACATCAGTGCCCCCCTTACATCATAGTCCACTGTTATGGTAGAATTCCTTTTCGCTCTCCCTTACTTTAGGGTACCTATTTGCACTCCTCTCTTACATTGGTGTACATGTCATGCATGCAGGCTGTAGGGCACCAGGCGCCGGCTCCAAGCGGGCTGTAGGGCACTGTGGGTGGGCTGCAAGGCACAGCAAGCAGGCTCAGGTTCAGACAGGCTGTTGTTCCTCCTACCCCTCCTTCCTGTCTTCTTCTAACTAGTACTACATATGCAGTACATAAGATAGATCCTTTGAGTGTCATTGTCTGATAGTTGATGGTTTCCCTGTTCTTCATTTGCTTCTCCCCTCTGAGTGCCCCCACCCCCAAGTTAAGCTTGCCTGTTAAACTGATAATGATCCCTTTTAGCTGTTTGGGAGAGTATGTGGGGCACCATTGTGCTCTGCCCATCATGGTATCACATACGCACATGCTTGGTTTCCTAAGGAATGGGGCTGGAGTTGTGTTTGATGTTTTTTACCAGGTAAGGGCCCATCTTGTGAGTCCACTTGTTTGTCTTTGAGGATTGTTCATTCTTTCTAATACTATATGACGCCATTGATGAGCCCGTCCTGACTGTGATCAGGGGGATCTATAATTGTAGTGCTTCTATGGATGATGTGTATGAGATACATAGTTACAGTTAATCTGGTTGAAGTCCACCCAGTTTACAACAGAGAAAAAAAACAACAACTACTATCCTATATCCACTGTCGAGGAGAGGAAGAGGAAGGCAAAAAAAAAACCAATAAAGCATGATCCAATTTGCTCCAGTGGTAGAAAAAAAACAAAAATCTTCCTGATCCCCCAAGAGCCTCTTCCTTTATTTGCTGATGAAGGCGGTGTACCATACTTTTGCCTCTGAAATGGTTCTTGATTGACTACTACCACCCAGGCTTTTAACAGCTCCATATGACAGTTCTTCTGAGGGTCTCACGGCAGCTCTCTGACAGCTTCCCTGGATCTCATCACTGGCATCTACTGGCTCTCCCAGCAGCTCCTGTCGGGACTATGGCTGGGTTCACACAGAAGCGATGCGGGAACGCCGCGAATCCGCGGCGGGTTCCCGCATCGCATGCCTCCCGGCGGCAGTTCACACTGCCCTATGCGAACTGCTGGGGGTATCAGTGAAACGTTAATGACACCCCCAGATCAGTTCGCATATCGCAGTGCGATCTGCAAACTCGGACAGGAATCGGATCGCATGGTGTGAACACCCATGCGATCCGATTCTGCTGCGGACCAAAAAAAGGGTCCTGTGCAAGTTTGGGGCGGGTGCGATGCGAATTCAGCCATACTATCTGTATGGCTGAACTCGCATCGCACAGAGATCGGATGTGATTTGCACTGCAGTGCGAATCACATCCAGGTCTCCTAGCCGCAGCAGTGTGAACCCAGCCTATTACCACTACTGATGGTTTCACATTGAACTAATTCTATGGTTTCTCACTGAAGCTTGTGAGTGCATTACCATTGTTTTCTTGTTTGTTTGTTTTTTTTTATATATTTTAAAGTTGCACTTCTGTTTGTCAAAAAAAACAATATTTCTGTAAAAAAAACAACTTGGTGTTATTTATAAAGACGTTATATATCACATCAGCTAACTCTGTGTCTGTAGTGCATGTACAAAAACTCCCCATTTAACGACTTACCTGTTAGCGATCGCTCAGACTTACAACCAGGTCTCCCCAATGTACATCATTGTATTGTATAGTACAGTACAGAATTTTCATTTGTGTTCTGTACTTATGCAAATTAAAAAAAACTTTATTGAGCTGGAGTTTTGTGTTTAGACCTTTTTTTCACAATACAGTACAGTAGTTAAGAATGCTTAAATTATTGATTATTGTGGCTCCTCATTTAACGACCAATTAGTTTAATGACCTGGTCATTGGAACGGAACCTGGTCATTAAGTGAGGAGAGCCTGTACCATAAATAATAACATGTTATTCAATTTTTACTCCAGGAGTTTGAAAATTCTAGAGAAATGCTTAAATAATGCATTACAATTTAACTAAATCCATTACATTTTAGTTGACTAAAATTATTTTAATCAACTAAAATGTACTGGAGATTTTAGTCGACTAAAATCTCCTACATTGTACTGGTGATTTTAGTCTACCAAAATACGACTAAAATTAAAACAATTCAGATGAATAAAATGCGACTAAAACTAAAATGGAATTTTAGTCAAAAGACTATGACTAAAACTATTGAAATTTGATGTCAAAATTAAATTAAATTAATTATTTTTAGCTTGTGTCTTTAAGATTTCTTTATATATAATAAAATATGTTTGTTAAGCAGTTGGTTAGATAAGAGTTATATAGAGTATTTTTTATTTTTTTGTATTCTATAATTTGAACTTCCATGGTATTCCTGCAGAATAGATATTTTTATTTTCAAAACATTTTATTGGTAACAATCAGATAACAATTACTGACAATTTCAGCTTAGCATATCAAAATGTACTCTGTTCATTGTACTTTTTCTGAGTCAGTATAACAGAGACATATTGAGAAATGTGATACATAGTTTGGGTCGGCAAAGATATCTTATACAATCACGTTGATATCATAGATTACTATATCTGAGGGGGCAAGGGCCCATTAACATGGGCAGATTCGTTTAAGGTGGTACTCCGTGAGGAGGGGGTCATGGTAACAGCTAAACAACGTATGTTTGTTAAATTACATTACTGGAGGTGTACATTGGCTTAAGAGGAGGTTTGGGAACAGGGAAGGATGACAAAAAGAGGAAAGGAAAATAAGAAAGGGGGAGAAATAGGCTAGAGGAAAGGTGGTCAGGTGGTTCGCATGGGCCATTGACGCTTAGTGTCAATTTAGCAAGGGGGCTGAGGGAGATTAAGGTTCTAGGAGGTGTTTGTCAAAATCAGGAGGTAGAAAATGGTCTATCCATGGGCGCCAGATTTTGAGATGTTGGGGAATTTTGTCCAGAATTGTGGCTTAAATTTTGCTATGTATCATAGCCTGGGTGACCCTATTCTTCACTTCAGTAATGTTTAAGGTTGGGGTTTTCCAAGCTCTAGCTATTGTTTGCTTGGCTGCAGTAGTGAGTTGAAGGAGAAGACATAGGTGTGCCCTAGTATAGTCCCGCAGGGAATAGTTCAGTAAGGCAAAGGATGGGTCAGGATCGAGAGATTCTCGGAGCAGGGTAGAAGCCATTTGTCCAAGATTTTGGGGTAGAGAATTCATGTCTGTACATATGAATGATCACAGAATTGAACTAAAAGCTTTTGGAAAAAGTTGAGCAGAATGAGAGTTATAATGTGGACATTTCCTTTTCCTTCCTTTTCTGCAAATCTAATGGACATTCAGAAGCCATCCAAGAGACTTTTCTTTTCGAGTATTCCTTTGGGACTATTTTCATTTGGCCTAAAGGCTATCATGCCCCTCCCATTTGTTTCTATGGACTGTCACGCCCCTTCCTCCCTTTTGCATTCCATGGACAATTGCTATGCAGCTGAGATTATATGTTGTTTCCTATTTTTGTATGTTTAGAAGGTGATCCGGGTGAGGGTCAGGGGGTAATATTGGGATTGTTGTTGTAGTGTGTCCAGTACATGCTCGACCATTTCAGTGTATACTGTTTGAAGGGATGCTGGCATAGGCACTGTATTATATATGTATTGGTTCACATGTCATCTACCAGCCTCTGTGTTCTAGGGGGAGCCTTAAGGTTATATGTGGCCTACCCAATAAAATCACTAGTAACACACTCATTGGACATAGAGGGGATGTGCATTCAGAGTCTACAGGAACTCCACAGTGCTTGACACCTTAGATCGTGCCCTACATCACACTTCATGCATACCTCTGGCCCCCATACTGAGATGGCCAAGCTACTTTCACAGCTTGCTTTTGCAGGATTCTCTGAGGGTGCACAACAGGTCCTTAAGCAGACAGCCACTGGCCTTGGACGACAACAGCACGTACATTTGTTGTGGAAGACCATGCCATCCATGGATTCTGAATGATTCCAGGGGATGGTGTTACTTGGCCTCATTGGTTCTGATAGTGGTTATTCTCAGGGACAGTGAGGAACTCACTTGCTCAAGGCTAGTGTTTGTCCCGGGTGCCCCCTCAAACACCATTATGCTAGGTCATTGTTTCTGGAAATGAACTAGACCTGGGCATGGTTCCTCTCAGGAGCCTGAGGGGGTATTGACATGATGAAAAAGCAAAATAATTGCTTGGGAGCCCCCTGGGTAACATGGGGGGTTTGGTCTCAATGCTGAATCCTGGATTAATCCTGGATTAGGGATATTGCAATCTGTGTTGTACTAATTTTGCTTATGGTATTATTTTTATATGCCTGCTTCAGGTTTATTATGTGCATGGTTTCCGAGGTACTTGACCTTCCAACCCAGCTGCAGCTAATAGAATATATCTTAACTTTTACTATGGCCACCGGGATGAGTATGTCACAGTGAGAAGAAGTAAGTCATGTTCGTGGTTTGTCATGACTTAGAGGGGATTGTAGTAATATGGCTGAACCAGAGTGACTCCATCTTTGTAAGTTCATATGGGATTGTGCTTAGATTCTGTATCGGCAGACTGTAGCAGTTTTTCTGTAAACATGCACATAAGGAAATATAGCTTGCATAGGCAGTCTCGTTCTATGCTGTCTAGATAAAGAGATTGTGTCACAATATGTCTGAGCCACATATCCCATGACTGTGATTCAGAAGCAGATGACATGAGTAATGATATGTAATGATATGTAATGATGGTGTGTAATGTACGCCTATGTATTAACCACACCCATGTTCTATGCAATGATTGGCTGATAAGGGTGCATATAAAGTGCAGCCCCTCCCACAATAAATTAGACAACTGCTGAAACTGTAACATCGGCTGGGCTTTTTCCTTGTTGTCTCCAATGCTGCAGCATTAGTTAAAGGGTTTCGTGAGTATTGTAATTGTGTTAGTTACACCTAGCTGGACTTTGTCAGGTATATAGAAATACCATTTTAATCACAACAGTAGTATAATTATCAGGGTCACAAAAGTCGCACTTGCGACTGGGCCCTGTAGTCCTCTGCCTCTTCAGGGGGGCCTGCCGACTTCCTGTTCCTCAGTGTGCCTGTGAGGGGCCCATCCGCTGTGAGAGGGGCCCACTTGACTGTCCAGTGTGTGTGACGGTGTCCATTCGTCATCATGTGTCGGTCCATTCTGAGGGGAGGGGTGCTTTCACTCGCTGAGGGGAGACAGAGAAGACAAAGGCAGTGCAGAGCTGAGACAGACCGTGTGTGTGGACTGCCCCACCCCGCCTATCCAGAGAGAGAGAGAGAGACCATAGGGAGGCGGGGCAGACACTGAAAAATAAAGGCCAGCAGGCCCCTTCATGATTTCTTGCACTGCTGGGGTCCTGAAGTGCCTAGTTATGCCTCTGCTTCCAAACCTGTGACCAGTGCAAATTTGTCTAAGAATTGAATGAGATTTGGAAGGGTAATATGTGGTGAGGTAACGAATAATAGTGCATCGTCAGCAAATAGACATAATTTGTGAGACGTGGAGGCTATCTCCAAATCTTGAATATTTGGGTTTGCCCTGATCAGGGCTGCGAGGGGTTCAATCTCAAGGGCAAAAACTAATGGGGATAAGGGGCAGCCTTGTCTTATCCTTCTTTGAATTGGGAAACATTCTGAGCAAAACCCAGAGTATTTTACATATGCTTGGGGTTGGGTATATAGGGTGCTTATCCATTGTAGGAATTGTGGGCCTAAACCCCAGACTCTCTTGCATACATGTGTTCTGGGGAAATGCTGACAGGAGAAGAGAACAGAGTGAGCAGAGTTGATGCCAGTGTGGCATTGTCTATTATCCAATCAGCATGGTGTGGAAAGGGAGGTGACGCCACTCTATTGCCTAATTTTAACAGAAAATTGGTGTTAGCCTCTAGTGTGTGGACAGACTTACAAATTCCTTGGCAGTTAAGAAATCTCACATACCATAAGTATAGTTTATGCATTTAACTGATTGCTTACAGTTTTGCTTTAGGCATTTGCTCCATGCCATACTAAAAGATGTCACTCTTTCCCATTTCAGGAAGTTGGGAGGTGTGCATACCTATGGCCAGCTATAGTTATTGTTTTTTTTTTAAAATACTGATTTTAAAACAAACCTGGCATCAGATCTATTTTTCATACTTGCAGCATGCTGAGTAATCTGTAAATATTAAATTTCCAGGTATTTATTATCTATCACAGAGATCACAGTACTCATCATGACCATGCCTTCATCTGCTTTTCCCCTCACGAGGATCGAGCTAAACTTGTATTAAGGGTCATTATTAACATCATTGGCTGATATGTTGGCTCAGAGTTGAGACTGTCCAATAAATCCCAGTATTTATGTATTACTGACATAGATCCAACCTTGCTGCAATCTTTCTCCTTGTGACTTGCTAAAAATGTACAATGTACAGGCTGATTGTGGGAGCAAAGGAGATTGAGGAAATCCTTCTTGCTGCCCCCAAAGCCCCATACACACTACCAGTTTTTCTGCTGAGTTTTTCTCAGATTTACCAAAACCATATAATATGAGGTCAAACCTTAGGAGGCCGTTGTACTACATGGTTTTGGTAAATCTGAAGGAAAAAAAGAGCAGAAAATATGATAGTGTGTATGGGGCATAACAGCAGACAAATGACATTTGGGTTAATTAACTAAGGACAGGTTGGCTGTTCACTTTGGAAGGAAAGTTGCATTTTGCTTAGTGAATGTGATGAAATTTCACTTTTTCAAGGAATACCCAATCATGTGTGTAGCGCCCGCCTAGATAGGCTGCTATTTAGGTTAGGTAAGTGTAATTCCTGTAACTCTCTTGTAATCAGTTGAGCAGCTTGTGAATATTTTTGTCTGTTCTGTGTCTCACTGGTTGTAGATTTGACTGCTCCTTGCCTTCTGGAGGGTTCTGGGATGTAGTGGGCTGGGAGAGTCAAATAAGCAGCCTGAATATTTATGTGGTCTCAGCCAATCCTTAGGGGTGGGTGCCCAATAGGTGACTCTGGAGCACATACATAGTCTGAGGTTTGTAAATGTAGGGTCTTGTCCAGGAGGAAAAGTTCCCAATCTAAAGGGCTGCTGCCCTCCTGGGCAGCCCAGCTTTGCTTCTACATTTGTTCATTGAGGTCCCAGCTGTGTTAGAGCTGGGAGGGCCTACCCTACTGAACTTAGCTGGAATTGACTGAGGAATTCTACTAAGGATCTGGTCTGGGGATTTCACGGGAGAAATGTCTGTATGATTTTGGAAGGAGACATCCAAGTATCCAAGGACATTTGTGAGTACAGGCCTGTGTGAGAATTCCTAGTGACTGTGAGCTGCTACTATCCCCCCTTAGTCAGTGTCAGCTCTTACTCAAAATGTGGACATTTCCTATGATGTCCCAGTGTAGCTCAGTTCCCTTGTTGCTACAAGTTCCTTAGTTGCTGCAAGAAGCTTTAAGAACCTTGAGAAGAGTCCTTGTGTTACTGTTTTTGTACCACTGGAGTATCCCACAGCTTCCATAGACCCTGTTCAAGTTCAGTTTTAATAAAGCATCAAGAAAAGATGCCCCTAGACTGTTCACTGAGACAGAAGAGAGACTGAGACCATGTGTTTGGCTGCTAATACACTAGTTGGTAAACAGAACCTTGGAGCTGCTCATCAAACCCTTAGGGGGTGAGCACTACCCATGTAAGGAAAATAAATAAAATGCATTTTTGCTTGAACATTATTGGATTATGGAAACCAGCAGAGCTTTACCTCACTCACTAAACTCTGGGGAAAATTCCTTTGCATAGTGAACATTCTATTTTCCTTTAGTCCATAGCCTCAGTCTAGGCTACTTGACTGCAGTTCAAGAACCGC
This sequence comes from Lithobates pipiens, assembly GCF_037356315.1. NCBI lineage: Eukaryota > Metazoa > Chordata > Amphibia > Anura > Ranidae > Lithobates > Lithobates pipiens. The sequence continues at coordinate 156,811,691 of NW_027507784.1, forward strand.
TGTTAGTGATAAAAGCTACAGCTTTCTTTTTAATTATACGGTTTCAGTAAATTGTGACATGTCGGGAATGTCTTCATGGAGACTTGTAAAGCTACTGAAAGGTCCACTTCAACACAATATCTTGTTTTTCTTTTAATTAGGCTGGAGACGTTTAATGAAGCTGAATGCTTAGGATACGTTCAAATTTCTTCCATGGATCCCACTGTTTTAACCTTGAGCTTTATTGCTGCCAGTAACTAAATCTATAGGGCACACATAAAAAGAGTGCTACACAGTAAGAACACATACACAAAATAAAAGTAAAAGAAACATGCATAGGAGAGGAAACAAAGAAATATCTAAGGAAAGGAAGAAAACACAAGGAAGAAGAAAAGGATGATTGGGGGGAGCAGAAGGCAGCATACAATGGCTTGAAGACAGACAACAATGAGTGTCACACAAAATAGAGACAGCCAGAGACAAAGGGAGAAGGAAAAAGGCTCTCATAATCCAGGGTAGACAGACACAAACAGGCACACAAATGCTGCCTGAAACAAAGAGTGCAAGACAAAAGACGAGGCACAAAAATGTAGCAATCACAGAGATGCTAGAAAAATGAAATGGTTTTATGAATCTGAGTCTGTACACTTGTGTTACCCCACTAGCAGGATTTTGTAGCAGAATATCCAATGGCAGTTTCAGCTTCTTACAGGCAGATGTGTATTTAATTTGTGCGTTTATGAGTCATTTAGTCATTCCCTAACGAGTGAGAATGCATTTCCATCCCCCGCTCCCTGCTGTTTTGTGTTCTATAAATACTGCACTAGTTAAAATAAATGGAGCAGGTAGAAGCAGCGAACGGCTTGTTTGGCTTTTTGCGCACACTCTATTTATTTTTATTGCAATAATCCTCTCGTGACTATATTTTATGAACTATTCTGTTATTCCTATGCTGCAGAATTGCACAAGGAAAATCTCCAGGGTTCAAACCCCTCTTCCTGCCAGAGAAACTTTGCAGCGTGTTAATTGTCGCTATTGCTGAGAAATCATTAAGGGGTAAGTAGCATTAAATCAAGCTGCTGCTTTATGGGTGCAAAATGGTGCAGACGGGTGCAGCACATGGTGTCAGGCACATACAGGTCTTCTTTCATAAAATCACCCAGAACAGCTGTTTCATCTCAGGCTAGGTCCAAGCAATGCCTTTGCTCCAGGCAATGAGATAAATTGTGCCCCTCTTTGCCACTTATACTAAGTGACACACTGAAAGGATTTTATTAGTGCTCACAACTGTACCATTAACAGATATTGTTCATGCAAGAATCAGCAGGTCAGAAAATCCAATTCCCAGACCGATCTGCCTCATTCAGGAACTTTTCATGAAAATATGCATTCAGTTACACGCTGATGTAGAAAACTAATAAGCATTAAGCTGCGATAAGGAGTCATGTAAGACTACAAAGAAAATCTGCAGCACATTATTTTCAGTTGCTGTGAGTCCAGTGCTATTAACATTGTTTTGATAAAATGGGAATTTATTAGATCTGCCAAAGTATTCCGGCATTCCAAAGTATTCCATACCCATGGGCATAAGAATGCGGCATATGTGCAGTGTATACAGTGAAGCAAAAGCTCACATGGGTACAAGTATATAGAGCAAAGCAACAACATGTACAATTATATAAATTAAAGTGACAATGCAAGTGAAGGGGGAGCTTGAATTTCAACTGTCAGAGATACCTGCACACTGAGGATGAGTGCCAGTGAGTTCTTCCCAGGCAATTGAGCAGAGATCAGGCCTGTCTAGTGGATGGGGGGGGGGGGGTGGGCAGAGAGTGCAGACTTGCTGCCTATAGGGTCCATACCCACACAAGAGAGCATGAGGATTGAGCCCTCATAATGTTTGTGTGCTGGGCTTGAACTGTGCCGACATTGGAGAAGAGAAGACAGAGCCCGTGAGGAACAAAGCTGAGAGACTGAACCATGTGACAACCTGTTAATGAGGACTGAGATACCAGGGTCTGGTTCCAGAGGACAACTGCCAAGAATTCTGCCCTGGTTCCATTGGGTAACAGGAGTGGTGAGCGGAATCAGCTGTGCTTATCCCCTCACTGTGTACAATTAATGCCAAGACAGCTTGCCCCTTACTTAGTAGGGCAAGGGGTAAGGGGCAATCTCTCTTGGCATTAATTGTGCACAGTGAGGGGATAAGCACAGCTGATTCCGCTCACCACTCCTGGTACCCAATGGAACCAGGGAAGAATTCTTGGCAGTTGTCCTCTGGAACCAGGCCCCAGTATCTCAGTCCTCATTAACAGGTTGTCACATGGTTCAGTCTCTCAGCTTTGGTCCTCATAGGTTCTGTCCTCTCTGGTGTAGGCACACACATGGCTCCAATGTCATACGCCACTTACAGTTTAAAGAGAGTACCACCATACAGAAGGGCCCCAATGTCAGCTGTCTCAAATTTCCTAATTAGGCACCCGGTGCTTTACAACCATCACCAAGGGATACCCCTGTGAGGAATGTGTATATCCACCCACACTTAGGGGTGTATACTCAGAGTGCACTCAGGGACACTTTTTGAATAGCTATTGCTAACAGTTACAGTGAGACTTTTCTTTGAGCCATTCATGTTTTTCACGGTTGATTTTGTTCTGATCAATGCTGTGTATACTAGTTAATTGGGTTTAATCTTATTGTGGATTAGAAAAAATTCCACTGTTGAGGCTAATATTCTCGTCAGTTAATCTAATGTATCTGTTGTCTTGTTCATTGTTATGTGCATTGCATTTTGCTTGTCCTGCTATATACATTTACTTGAGCCCCAATCAAGCAACTTGTGCTCTATTTCCTGTATGCTAATACGGTTGTCATATTGTATCATACCTAAACTAACCTAGTCCCTTGCAGCATGCTAAGATATGTCCAGGTGTGTTACAAGGGACAAAGTAGTTACAAAGTTGTGGCAGAGAACAGATAACCCATCATACCAAACAGCCCTTCCATAGTAGTGCTACATCAGAATTTAATAATTAAAAAATAGCTGTGCCTGGAGTTGAGCTTTACATCATTTGGAAAAGAAAAGTAATACAAAAAAATAACTCCATTTAAAGGAAGCTGTAGAGAGTTGTGTTTAATCTAAGCTTCGCTAGTTCAGCTTTTTTTTTAGCATCAGTTGAACAGTGAGCTGGCTAGTTTTTGCAAGGACCTTGAAGTTCCCCAATCCAGATATAGGGTAAACAACACCTATTAACTATGCTTACTTGAACCAACAACCACAAAAAGACACACATTTTAATAACTTTCCCATATTTTACCACACAACTAGCATGTCTGGAGTCAAACAGCTCACATTTGCACCACCAGGCTTATGCTGAAGGTTTTATGTTTGTGCTCTGCATTGGATGAGATTTATGGTTTATAACATTTTTTCCAGGATTTTATTGATTAAAATACACATTGCCTCGGGCTAGGTGAGAATTTTTTACCTCTAGATTGTGCTAATAAAAGGGCCTCTATGTAATGTAGGGTGTTCTGATGCCGTCATCAAGACATGATGCATTTTTTTCTGCTTGGAACTGCACTAGAACATGGCAAAATGCATCAAAAGCACTGGAATGTGTTTTTATCTGTGATTTCGGTTGTTAGGAGCCGACACTCACTGTCATCCTAACAACTCATCCCTGTGTCATTGATTGTTAACGAGCCAACACCCATGAACTTCCCAACAATGATGAGTCATCACTGCTGTCAGCGGGGATTCCCCGCTGACAGCAGGATGTAAAAAAAAGAGCTGGCATTACAAAAAACACATGGTGTGTAAACAGCAGTATTGTCAGTCTTGGGGGGGGGGGGATGTTAGCAGATTTAAATACACGAATAAATTGAGACCAAACTGCAGCTAAAACAGACGATACAGCAAACAGTTTCTTTCCATTTAGGATAAAAGTTTTACAAGTATTAAAAAAATTATGACTAAAATTTCACCCCATTATCACACATATCCTAATCGCGGCTCGCCTTCCCATTGCTAGGTTCTGGAAACACACCAGTGCACCCACTCTGAACCTTACTACTAATATACTAAATGATCATCTCTCTATGGAACTCCTATTTGCTAAATCACAGTTGAAAGTGAATATATTCTACGATCACTGCAATATTGGCTGTCAGATCCCCAAGCTTCACCATGTTCTTAACCACTTGCAAGACCATCAGACCCTTTTTATTATCTGATGGCCCTCCCTATAGAGAGTCACCCGGGAAAGACCACTACTTACTGTACAATGTAGAGCATAAGATGATATTGCTAAAATTTTTACATACTGTCTCACCCCATTCCATTACCACTTCCTGATCTCCTTCTTCCCCCTCCCTCATTCCGCTAAAGGAAAAAAAAAAATATTACCCTACATATTAGACCCTTACTATTGCGGGTTAGACCTGATATTGTCAATCTCATTGTATTGTTTGCAACTTCTCTGCTACAATTGTTGTACCATAACTAAGTGTCTCAATAAAGAACATATTAAATAGAAAATTGCTCACAAAAAAAAAACAATTTGGTGTGTCAGAAGTTTCACTCTGCCCTTCTAATCTAGAGAAACTGTTATTTGAGGATGATCACTTCAAATGTATTTCTTTGTACTATTCATTTCTTCTGAACTCCTCCCCATGGATGGAGAAGATAGCTAGACAATGGACCTCGTATATCCCTTCCCTAATGGAAGAATCGTGGTCTGAGTTAATTGGATCTCTATTACCCTCTGTGATATCAGCTAGAGATAAACTAATAAAATTTCACTTCTTACACCACATTTACTATACCCCAGCACATCTGTATAAGATGGGTAGGGTAGATTCACCAGAATGTCACCGCTGCCATGCTGTAGTGGGTGACTATTTTCATATGATTTGGTTGTGCCCCTGTGTTGAACAATTTTGGATGGCAGTCCTCAGGTTTTTAGAGAAAGGGTTGGCCATTCCAAATATATGTTCTCCAGTGCAATGTCTGTTGGGGGACTTTGGAGAGGAGGTCCTTTCTAAAAAGATCCTACTGAGAATAGTGTTCTTCTATGCCAAAAAAGCTTTGGCACTCAAATAGAAAAACCCAATACCTACATCTGTTCCATTTTGTGTGGACTTAATCAATAAAACATTACTGGTTTTTTGTTTAAACTAACATACGCCTCTAGGGGTTGCAACAACATTTTTGAGAAAATATGGGCGGAGTGTCTCACTTCAGTCTCGGGAAACATTGACGTTTAAGTTGACTACAAGGACCAACCTTCTGCTAAATGGTGTGGGGTGATGTATCGTAAAACATAATACAGAGTGGTTTAGTTATAAAAAAGTATTCGTCTTCAGTGTAGGTGCAAAGCTATACCTATATATTTGATATTTCAGATATTTGTTATTCTTCATGCATGTTATTCCCATAACCAGATGGGCACGCCATAGGATTCCTGTCTAGGTCCAACTTTATTCATTTCTCCAGGTATAGATGAGGTCTACATTACTATACATTTAGTATGTCAGCAAAGGAACATTTGATGTCATTATATATTTTTTTTCTGTGAAATATCAATAAACTTTAGCCTTAAAGTGGTTGTAAACCCTTACAAACCACTTTGACCTACAGGTAAGCCTAGATTAAGGTTTACCTGTAGGTCCAAGAAATATCTCCTAAACCTACACGGTTTAGGAGATATTTGCCGAAAGACAGGCACTGAGCTCGCGGCAGTTAACGGCGATATGCAGCGAGTGGCGGCTCCCGTGCACATGCGCGGGAGTGACATCATCGCGGCTCAGAGGAATGACAGGGCCGGAGCAGCAAGACCCACCAAGAAGATGGAGGCTCCGTACACAAGGGGACAGCGCTCCTGTGTCAGGTAAGTGACACATTATGGACTACTATGCGATGCATAGTAGTCCATTATGCTTTACCTTTGCAGGGAATCAAAAAGGAAGTAAACCCATCAGGGTTTACTTCCTCTTTAAAAAAATAAAAATGATGACTGTAAGCACCCCTGTCAGTGGTAAATGGTTTACTCACAGTCTGTAAAACTCATAGCCATACCCAGACAGAAATGTAGAATTTAAAATATGGTAGCTTTCTTCAAAATGCAAGGATAATTTAATTTCTTATTAGAGCATATAAAGATTCAGCTTAAAGTGATTGTAAAGCTTTGTTTTTTTAAATAACAAACATGTCATACTAACCTGCTCTCTGTAAGGGTTTTGCACAGAGTAACCCCAATCCTCCTTTTCTGGGGTCCCCCCGTGGCGTTCCTATCACTATCACTGGATTTGATTGACAGCAGCAGGAGCCAATGGCTGGTGCGGCTGTGTTCATTCCCGTCGCTGGAACAGTTGGGCTCAGGTAAGAAAAAGGGGGGGGGGTCTGGGGGGCTGCTGCAGCACAGAAGGTTTTTTCCCTTTAATGCATAAAGGTGAGAACCGTGAGGGTTTACAACCCCTTTAACAATTTATTTAATGAAAGAAAAGAGAAAAGGGTGCAAGAGAGAAAATACAAAAAATGCATATTACAATATTTATATATATATATATATATATATATATATATATATATATATATTTAAAAAAAAGCAGTGAACTAAATGTGAATAAGAATGAAAGGTACTTAGAAAACGGCCTTGTTGACTTCCTCAATCAGAACTGATTTTTTTCCAACCTTATCTCAATTCCAACTCCCAACTATCGCAGATGAGTGTGTTTTGAAAGCATATGTATTTCTGACCCTCATGCTAGAGGACTTGTTTCGAGTCTCTATAAGAAAATTTTAGCTGGTAATAACACTGGCCCCCCTCATATGTCTCCAAATGGGAACTAGACGAATCATGTAATCATCTAATCGCTCATGTAATGCTACTGAATTGTCTAGCATATGGTCCGCCACTATGTCTGCTTCTTCTAATGTTGTTGCTGTGGAAACTGACTTTAAGGTGCTAACCTGTTGGTATTTGGTCCCTGCTAGAATATCAAAATATGCTTCTGATTACCCTGGAGCTTTTTTTTGTGGCTGTTCAGAGTCGGGCAATCACACCAAATATGAAGCTAAGTGCCAAAATTGTGCAAAAATTCTGAAAGGCAGTTTTTGACTTAGCCTCCAAAATCTTTGATACACCTATATAGCCTAATCCTGCTAGTTCTACAGCCTTATTAAACCTGAAACCTGATGGGATCACAAAGAATCAATTTCACCATCTTTTACAGCTCCTAAGAGTCACAAAACAAACCATTGCTAAAGCTTGGAAAACTCAATATTTAATTCTAGCTGAAACCATCAACAGAACTGATGAAGCTCTTATTCATGCTAAAATTGAAGCAGACCGATTTGGTCAATTTCAGAAACTGTGGGTTAAGCATTGTTTTTTTTTTAAAAGTTAGTTTATTCGTTTTCACACAGGCATCAACAATATTCCACAAGAAAGGGTATCTAGCATTCAATATGCAATGTCAGCAGAAAAGAAATAGAGACATACGGACAGTGCAGCATACCCAGATAGGCAAGATTGATTACCGAAAAACAACAATATCCAACAAAACAAAACATAACAGCTGGTGACTGAATCAGTTTATCAAAGCACCATCCCTCCACTCCAAAGATATGGCAACATGACATTAAGGAGGACGTAACACAGGGCACACATCTGTACCTCTGTACCTTCATAGGAGTATACCTTAGAGGTCCATTCTGTCCGTATTTTATCAAACATTTTTGTAAAACCTCTAGCAGTATAGGTAATTTTATACACAGGCAATACTCGATTGACCAGGTCTATCCACATTTATAAAGATGGAGTTTATGGGCTTTTCCATTGGAGGGCAATTGCTTTTTTTTTTTTGCATAAAAGAAAAGCATCCTTACCGAAACCTTCCCGGTGGCACTTAAATCTTTCTCCTCCAGAGTGCCAAGTAGACATCTGATTGGGCCACATATATTGGGTAAAGCAAGTTTGTCCTCCATAAAATGGGTAACTTCAGACCAAAACCAACATATTTTCGGACATTCCCAGATCATATGGAAAAAATCCCCTAGCGCATTGTGGCATATGTAGCATTCAGAAGAATCCAATCTCCCCATCTTACATGAGTGGGTCGGAGTCAAATATATTCTATGCAAATAGTTTATTTGTATCACCCGCAGCTATGACAGTCATTACCTAAGCACCCAAGACCTCCTCCCAGGCATCATCCTGCAATGTAGGTATATCATTTCGCCATTGGGTTTTAAGCTTGAGCATTCTACGGGTAGACAAGGATAACAACAAAGAGTAATACCCAGAGATCAACTTGGAGTGGTCAGTGTCATAGAGTAAGGCTTCCAACACCAAGGGCTGAAGTCGGACATCCCGCAACCCAAATTGAGCTGTCACTGCATGTCTAAGCTGGAGCTACACAAAAAAGAAATTATTAGGGACTCCAAGTTCAGCCCTGAGGGATGCAAATGATTTAAACATCCCTTCAGAGAATAGCTGGTGCGCATACTTCAAGCCAACATAGGCCCATCGGTGTACTTCCGGTTCAGCCAAGTTGCCATTGAATCACAAGGGGGCATTAGGTGACAAGGCAAGAGGAGAGGCCTTAAAGCGGAGTTCCACCCAAAAGTGTAACTTCCGCTTATTTGTCTCCTTCCACCCTCTGGTGCCACATTCGGCACCTTTCGGGGGGGAAGGGGGAGCAGATACATGTCTTTGACAGGCATTTTGTTCACACCTCTGGGCGTCCGGGCCGCTACCCATGACGTCACTGCTCGGCTCCCTCCTCCTCCCCCTGCCGCTGGGTCAGTAATAGAGAGGAGCGTAGTGGAGCGCATGCAAAGTAGTGTTCCCGGTGTGAAGCCGTAAGGCTACACTGGCCAAATGAGAATCACAATTTTTTTGCTTACAATAAAGATCACGATTCTCACGGCGTAACATTTTCACCTTATAAAAAAAATGGGCTAACTAACTGTTTCATTTCAATTCATTGGCCGCTTTCCAACCAGCCATCGCAGTTGTACTGCGGCAACATGGCTCAGCTGTGCGAATCGCCGTCATGTTACATCGGTAATATATTCGGCCACTAGGGGTGCGTGCCCTGCTCACCCACGGAACCTATGCAAGTGCCTGACTGTCGCGATCACTGCCGGCCTCCCGCAATCACTCGGAGCACACCGAAAACCGGGATCTGTGTGTGTAAACAGTTTCCGGTTCTCTGAGGGGAGAACAGACAGATCGTCTGTTTATACAGAGTATCAACAGCGATCTGTCACCTCCCCTGCACAGTCCCCTCCCCCTTCAGTTAGAACTCCCAATAGGGAATACATTAACCCCTTGATCGCCCCCTAGTGTTAACCCCTTCACTGCCAGTAACATTTTTACAGTAATCAATGCATTTTCATAGCACTGATCGCTATATTAATGCCAGTGGTCCCAAAAATGTGTCAAAATTGTCCAAGGTGTCTGCCATAACGTTGCAGTCCCAATAAAAATTGCAGATTGCCCCCATTACTAGTTAAAAAAAAAAATAATAATAATAAAAATGCCATAAAACTATTCCCTATTTTGTAGATGCTATAAATTTTGCCTAAACCAATCAATATATGCTTATTGCTATTTTTTTTTTTTACCAAAAATATGTAGAAGAATACATATCGGCCTAAACTGAAGAAAAAATCGTTTTTTATATATTTTTGGGGGATATTTATTATAGCAAAAAGTTCAAAATATTGTTTTTTTTTCAAAATTTACGTATATTTGTTTATAGAGCAAAAAATAAAAACCGCAGAGGCAATCAAATAGCACCAAAAGAAAGCTCTATTTGTGGGGAAAAAAAGGACATCAATTTTATTTGTGTACAACGTCGCATGACCGTGAAATTGTCAGTTAAAGCGACACAGTGCCGAAACGCAAAAAGTGCGCTGGTCAGGAAGGGGGGGGGGGGGGGTAAAATTTTCCGGGGCTGAATTGGTTAAAGTGTATTTTGTTTCCAAAAAAATTGCATTTGAAAGACTGCTGCGCAAATAAAGTGTGACATAAAATATTGCAACAACCAGCATTTTATTCCCCAGGGTCTCTGCTAAAAAATATATATAATGTTTGGGGTTCTAAGTAATTTTCTAGCAAAAAATAATGATTTTAACTTGAAACCAGCAAATGTAAGAAAAAGGTTTAGTGTTTAAGTGGTCAAACCTCCCTTTTTAAACACCGAAGTGTATGCCTTTGATCTAAAGGACAAAACAGTACAATGTTCATACTTAGTTCTGCGGCTGAAGAATGTTGTGATATTTGGCAGACTGTCCGTTTTTTCTTTTTTTTCTTTTGATGGCTGTGGCTTCAGAAGAGCAGAGAATTCTCTGCATAGAAAAAAATTCAAAAATACTTTGTCAAGATTGCAAGGGGGAAAAAAATCACGATAACGATTCTTAACGATTAATCATGCAGCTCTAATAGACAGTGCTGCGTTAGAAAAACAAAAAACTATAATAATAAAAGTGTAAAAATGCTAATCAATAAACATTTATTGCTGAAAATTCATATATAGTATCTGCGACTGATTGAAGTGAATTCAGAAAATCAATACATTAACGGTGCAAAAAATCCAAAATGCTTGTGTTTTCCTCCACCGGTCTCACAGGCTGCTCAACTCATATCTGAGTCAAATCAGTGTTCCCCTCTGGGGATAATAGAGAGGGCTGGCGTGGTGCTGGTAATCACTTTCATACTCCAAATTGCTTATTCACATGGGATAAAAACCCTGATTATATCACCAAATATGAGGGTCTTACTGAAGAAGTCAATGCTTTGGTGATACGCGTCTGGAGGACGGAGCCTGCGTATTGACGTTACATTGCGGCCATTTTGAGACCTATTGTGTCTGAAAGGTGTTTTCAGCTTGCATGGCTTACTGTGCCATCTTTGTGAGTTTATACCTTACCTTTTTTTATATATATTATTAAACAATTTAAACGGAGAGCACTAGATTCTGCCTTCCTTGTTTTACATATCCATCATTTTTGGTGTGATGATTGGGTTTTTTATCCCATGTGAATAAGCGATTTGGAGGAGGAACTACTGTCTTGATAATACGTTTCTGTCATATTTCAAGTTGTCAGTAAAAATTGTGCTCCATCAATATATTTTCCATGTTTTGTCAGTAAAAAAAAGTCATCGGGGTTGGCAACACTGCCTCTAGAGGTTGTACTAGGAATGCTAAAGTGTTTCGTTATACTTCAGCAGACACCCCCTTAATGCCAAGTACTTGATCTATATCCGTTTTCTATATGGAATGGTATTACAATCCAACAACCAGCAGGTTTTTGAAAAAAATGAAATACAAATTTGATAAAGATCATGACATAAATTTTAAACCTGTACTGACTAGAGGATATAAAGGAAAACTCCAGGAAATGCATTACTTTAGAAACGTACTTTGTACAAGCTTGTCTGAAACAATTTATGCAGGCGCTACCTATGTGTGGCTAATGGTGAATCAGTCATTTACTGTTGTAGCGAATGCTTCAAACAGGAAAAGGAGTTCTCATCCAGTGGGTGCCCCTGCAACTTCCCTCTGTGTCATTTGCCCGGCGCCTCTGCCACTCAGGAGAAGCCTTGTATTTCTTTTTTTAATATAAACAAGACTTCTTCTCCTGCATTAAGGCTTATTTAAAATGAATGAACTGCAGCAATGCAACATTTCAAAATAAAGCATGTTACTGAATCTTATGATTTGTCTTTTGAAAGCCATAAATACATAGCAGTGGCATACCTGGAGGAGGGGTGGGGATGGGCAGCTATGGGTACAGCCATGATAGAAAAGCTTTAGGACTCACCCCCCAGACACACATTGCCTGCAATAAAAAAGTAATTGGGGTTGGCAACATTGCCTTTGGAGGGTGTGCTAGGAATGCTAAACCACCAACCTTTTCATAAATGGCAAAAAGCCAAGGAAAGTTCTCCAAAGTTCTTCCCTAGCTCTAATGGGTCACAATAAGGAAAGTGGCCGCGCGCCCCCCCCTTCCCCAAAGCACCCGCCATGTTGAGGGCACGTGGCCTGGTACGGCTCAGGAGCTCATCCCCACCCCCTTTCCTGGCCGGCCGGGTAGCGTGCTCAGATAAGGGTCTGATATAGACCTGGGGGGACCCCCACGCCGTTTTTTTTGCGTCTATACCAGGTGACGGGGCTAGCGACGCTTCCTTCGCTGGTCCCGGCTACCTGGAGCCGCGCTCAAAATGAACGGACTTTCCTCCATGTGTGTGGGCGAGTCCGTTCATTTGAAAAGTATGGCAGATAGTCGGGCGGTGCGGCGGATAGTCCAGTGGACTTAGTCCACTGGACCTAGTCCGCCGCAAAAGTACCGTGTGTGGGCAGGTAGCTCGTTCGGAAAGTCCGGCGGTTTGTCCGCCAGACTATGTCCACCGGATAGTCTCATACGTGTGGACGCGTCAGGAAGACAATTGAAAACTTTTTTTTTTTTTTTTTATAATCTTTATTTATAGAAGACAGCCGATGTACATGAAAAAGAATAAGAATAATGAAAATTAACAAAGGGGGTAAACATTTGCTATAGGTAATGGTAATACGTAATACTCCAGTCATTCCTGCTTTGTTTTTCACTTGTAGGGGAAACAAGAACATGAATAGTCAACAGTCATAGATTAACTTGGTACGGCTTAGGTTATTGAGAAAGTATTTATCAGGTGACGGGTCGGCAGGGTAATTCAACCTGTTTGTTGGGCTGGGTAATTCCATCCATCCCAGTCCATTTCGTTAGGTATAGGACAAGTCTATCCTTCTGAAAGGGGTTCTTACGCGTGGTACGCTTGGTCGGCTTTTAATGTACACGGTACTTCACTTGGGACCTGCGGCAGCCCAGATGACCGCGTGGGGGAAGGCCTGCCTCATAGTGGCACCAAAGTGCCATTTCCCTTTTTTAAGTCAGGTTGTCCCGTGGCGTCAGACCGCCAGTTCTTGTTGGGCCAACCAAATCCTCCATTCCTCACCCGTCACCTGGTACTCAACATATTGCCCATCTGCAAATAGGCAGCCATAACCATTCAAGTCATAAAGTATTAGGAAGTAGTTAAGTGAGAAAAAGAAGGGAAAAGAAAGGTGATTTAGAGCATACCTGAAGCCCCTCGTCCGACTCCGCCTCCTCTCCGAGCCCTGTCAACCTCTCCATACATGTTGGATGATCAAGAGGATGAGAGAAGAGAGAGAATAACATCTCGCCCCCCCACCCATGATTAATGAAATGATAAATTGAGTGTTGGAGTCTCCTCAGCTCCTGGTGCCCATCTGTAAGCCCCAGGGGCGTCCCTTTAGGGATAGCTCCGCCAGTTCTAGGAGGGCCACATCCAAGCTGGATGGGATATGTACAGGGTCTGATATATACACTGTCCAGGGCTGCCAGACTGTGGTGAAGCAGTCATGGGCCCCCCTGCAAGTGGCAATCTACTGCTCTGCCTCCCAGATGTCACCCACCCTGGGACGCCACTCCTCTCTACTTGGGATTTGCGGACACTTCCAGAAAGTAGGGAGCAGCCGCTTAGCTGCATTTAGCAAATGAGGCAGCACATTCTTTCTAAAAAATTGAAATTGAAAAAAAAATTTAAAATACAATGCAATCTGGGGTCTCAAAATGCCACCAAGCAGTGGTGTGGTGTTTCAATTCACACAAATGTGTCACAATTCACTCACACTGGGTATGGCTGTGTGTAAGGTCTAGTAAGTGTTTTAATGGAAGGAGAAGGTTTGCTGTAAAAATAATGTGCTGGTGGGGGCTTTGGGGGAGGTAGACTTTGCTGGGAGATGGGGTTTTGCTGAGGAGGGGAGGACTTTGCTGAAGGAGGGGTGCTTTGTTGGAGGATAGGAGGATAGGAGGTCCTCCAGGGTAAAAGCATATTTGTTACGGGAGAGAGGATTTTTTCTGCAGATCATTTTTCTTCTGTGTGCATGGTGCATTGCTATTAACCCTTCAATTGTATTTTATGTTTTTTTACCACCATGGATTTATTTAAAAGGTACTAAAAATCTTCACTGTCTTCTGTCCATTATTAGCATTTTGTTCATTTCAAAATGACTACATAAAAAAATCGTGGCATATCAAAGGCCATGGTGAGGGGTGGGGGGTTGAAAATAATCCACCCCAGGTGTCAAGTATGCTGGGTGAGCCACTGATATACAGCACTTAAAATATTGTTCAGAACTGCCCTGTATCTAAGCGTCTGCTGTCATTTGTCTACATAAAGGAGTGGTGCAGCATTAAACTTATTTTTGGCAGTGCTATCAATATTTCAGATTTAACACATTTATTGCCAAAATCCATCAGTATGATTTGTCAGTCAGCTTCTCTGTAAGTGGTTCGGAGTAGCTGCATATATCGCTGTTGCCAAGCAGTGGGATGTTTGAAGTAGACCAATCACTAGTGGCTTATAAGATGGTCTTAAATACATTGCCATGGTTTCCTTTATATTACTTTGGATTTGTTCCCAGTGTCCTTGTCCATTAAGGGTCACATAAAATGAGTTATATCCACCATGCTGATTCAATTCCTTGGGCAATGTATTTTTAATCCAATGGCACCTAAAGGAAACCAGTGTCATGATCCTTAGGTGAGCTGGAGGTGATACATGTTTCAAACAAAGTGTTTAGTTGTAAATCCTTATTTTAATCTCCTAATAGTGTTGCTGATTTGTTGAATTATCATTTTTTTCTGTCTAGTCATTTGTTGTTGAGCACTTATTACTGTTAAATTAAATTGTTAATGCCAATTAAAGCATTTGTAGCTGTATCTATAAAATAAAATGCATTGCTATCTGATTCTAGCATACAAACAACAGATAGCTTACCAAACAGAAAGACAAACAGAATTTCACACAGCGTGGGATATATGGTCGACCGATAGGACCCCTAATATTGGACCTTAACCACTTCAATACCGGCCACTTAAACACCTTCCTGCCCAGACCAATTTTGAGCTTTCAGCGCTGTTGCACTTTGAATGACAATTGCGCGGTCATGCTACACTGTACCCAAATGACATTTTTATCATTTTTTTCCCACAAATAGAGCTTTCTTTTGGTGGTATTTGATCACCTCTGCGGTTTTTATTTTTTGCTAAACAAATAAAAAAAATACCGAAAATTTTGAAAAAAAAATGTTTTTTTTTGTTTCAGTTTCAAAACTTTGCAAATAAGTAAGTTTTCTCCTTCACTGATGGGCACTGATGGGGTTACACTGATGGGCAATGATAAGGCGGCACTGATGGGCACCGATGAGGTGGCACCAATGAAGTGGCACTGATGAGGTGGCATTGATGGACACCGATATGTGGCACTGATAGGCGGCACTGATGGGTGGCACTGATGGGCGACACGGATGGGCACTGAAAGGTGGCACAAATTGGCACGGATTGGCATGGATGGGCATGGATAGGTGGCACAGGTGGGCATGGGTTAGGCGGCACAGGTGGGCATGGGTAGGAGGCACAGGTGGGCATGGGTAGGCGGCACAGGTGGGCATGGGTAGGCGGCACAGGTGGGCATGGGTAGGCACTGATAGGCGGCACAGATGGTAACTGATAGGCGGCATTGTATTATAATATATTGTACTAATGGATGCCAATCAGGGCCAATCAATAATGCATGCCAATCAGTGATGCCCATTGTGGGCACTGATTGGCATCCATTATGGGCACTGATTGGCATCCATTGTGGCACTGACTGGAATCCCTGATGGTCTAGGGTGGCATACCTTGTCCTTGGCATCCCTGGTGGTCTGGTGGCGTCCCTGGTGGTCCAGTGTGGGCATCCTCGGGGGGGCTGTGCTGATAATAGATCAGCACAGACCCCCCCTGTCAGAGGAGCAGCCGATCGGCTCTCCTCTACTCGCGTCTGACAGACGCGAGTGAGGAAAAGCCGATCACCGGCTTTTCCTATTTACACTGTGATCAGCCGTGATTGGACACGGCTGATCACGTGGTAAAGAGTCTCCGTCGGAGACTCTTTACTGAGATCGTAGTTGCCGGGTGTCAGACTGACACCCCGCAACAACGATCGCCGCGATGCGCGCCCCCGGGGGCGCGCAGCGGCTCATAATCCTGATCACGTCATATGACATCCGGTCAGGATTATGAAACCACTTTGCCGCCGTCTATTTGCTATAGGGCGGGCGGCAAGTGGTTAATACAACAGTCCTAATATAATGTATAGTGTATCTGTTAGCCCTGGCCAGTGTTGCCAACCTACCAGATTGAAATTTACTGACAAGACACCCAAAATTTACTGGGACTGACAAGTTTTTACTGGTATTTCCAAAAGTTACAAAATTACAGTTTTAAGTGCAAATTTCAGTATTTCGGCTACAAACACTTACAATATGGGATTAGCAATGTGATTTAAGGTAGATATCAAGGCAAAAAACATATTTATTATTTTATTTTCAATATAGTAAGTAGCTCAGGGACAGGACACCAGGTGGTCCCTTCAGTTCACTCCAGTCCAAGCAGCACTGAGAGTCTCTCTCCCAGCTTACCTTTCAACCGACCCGCATGCAAGGCTCTAGGTGCTCCTTGCATCATGACATCACACAACACATGCTCAGGCACCGCTTCCACCAGGCTTACCCCTGCCGGCACCACCCAAACACATTGAAGCAAGGACTCAGATGGTCCGCCCCAGACCAGACCTGCACAAGCCAAGTGTTTCTCAGCCATATTTTTTACTGGCAACCTTTCCCTGTCACTGGCATTTACTGGCAGGAGAAAAGTGCCCATTTTTTACTGGCTGCCAGTAAAAATACTGATGTCTGGCAACACTGGCACTGGGCTATAACAGCTTAATTTTAATATAATTTGAGTAGATATGTTTGCAGCTCTGTTTCATGGATATATAGTCTTAAACATACTCAACAGCTGTATAAATTGAAATTCACGTTTCTTTACCTTTTTTCTTTATTTTTTTTGATGTAAGCATGTACTTTAGACACCACTACTGCAAAGATGTATTTGTTTTTTTGACTGTTTTGTAACAATTGACCTGTTCTTAAAGTCATTGGACTTATGTGAATGGTATATCTTCTGGAGACTTCTATTTTTTTGTATATTTTCTAAATGATTCATTAAAATGTACATATAATGTTTTAAAAAATAAAAAATGTTTTTCTGAAGTATTACCATATTTTTTTATAACATGTCCATAGCAGGATACCTGTTACACATAAATAAACATTATTTAAAAGCATACTTATCATGAAAAATAGAAGGTCCACTTCCCTTCCAACACCCCACCATCCAAACAAAATTAGCAGTAAAAAAATGTCAATTAATGGTAAATATACATATATATATATATATATATATATATATATATATATATATATATATAAAGCAGGTTTCCGTTACATCAGAGGGGGCAGGGTCACCCATACGTCATTAGGGAATCCCTGGCTCCCCTCACCAGCGTCAGAGGGGCGGGGTCAGGTGACGGGTGGCCCCACCCTCCTAATATAAGAAACGTCAGCGCTGGGATTCCCGCAGTGGAGACAGAAGACAGATGTATGGACAGCACTGGACTGAGAGATCCCCCAGCGCGGGATATGATCATCCATCGCTGGACGGTGGAGATCCGTCACTGGATAGCAAGAGTGGATTAGCACCGCTGGAATCTTTTTTTTATTTTTAATAAAGGAATTTTTCAAAAGTGTGTTTGTCTTATTTAACCATTTTTACACTTTCTTTGTGAAATGGTAGGGGTACTTTTGTACCCCCTTACCATTTCAAACAGGGGGGGCCGGAATCTGGGGGTCCTTTTGTTAAAGGGGGCTTCCAGATTCTGATAAGCCCCCCGCCCGCAGACCCCCACAACCACCGTTCAGGGTTGTGAGGATGAGGCCCTTGTCCCCATCAACATGGGGACATGGTGCTTTGAGGGGTCACAGACCCCCAAAGCATCCTCCCAATGTTGAGGGCATGTGGCCTGGTACGGTTCAGGAGGGAGGGGGGGCGCTCTCTTTTCCTGCGGCCTGCCAGGTTGCGTGCTCGGATAAAGGGTCTGGTATGGATTTTTAGGGGGACCCCAACGTCAATTTTTTTTTTTACTTGATGCGGAGTTCCTCTTAATATCCATACCAGACCTGAAGGGCCTGGTAATTTAATTTAGGGGAACCCCCATGCTTTTTTTTTTTTATCAATGAATGAATTGTCGGCTAATACAGAGAACACTCATTGAGTGTTCTCTGTATTACGGGAGCCAACAATATAGTGATCTTAAAAGACTTTTTTTCCTGCACAAATGACACTTTGCGCAGGGACAGTTCTAAGCACGGGAAACATGCGCCCCTTCACAGGCATACTATAGACACCCCCCAGGTACCACATTTAAAGGAATATTACACTTTTATTGTAAAAAAAAAAACTGCTCCTGAAAAAAACGGCCGTTTTTAAAACTTTTTTTTTGCATTGATCCATGTCCCCTGGGGCAGGACCCGGGGTCCCCAAACACTTTTTAGGACAGTAACCTGCATATTACCCTTTAAAATTAGCACTTTCGATTTCTCCCATAGACTTGTATAGGGTGTTCCGGCTTTTCGAATTTGCCACGAACAGCCCAAATTGTTCACTGTTCGCTGAACATGAGTTTGACTCGAACTCGAAGCTCATCCCTAATGCCCACCTGTTTGCACAGGGTTCCATGCCATAAGGTGAAAGTGATTAGTTAGACTGGAGGTGGAGGGATTGTCACGCTACTGTGTAAAAAAAATTACTTACAGCTACAGTTTGAATTTAATACGTATTTGTGTGAACTGTGAAGTTAAGTCATAGATTGTGGACTAGTGTCGGGTGATTGTATATAGTGTATACCACATTTACCACTGACTAATGCAGAGTTGCAAAGCAAGGAGATCATCTAAAAAGTAGTTGGACCTGTATTGCATTATAATTAATCAAAATTAGTTGATTAATCAATTAAAAAAATAATCGATTAATCGAACACGAAAATTTTAATCAGTAACAGCCCAAATATATATATATATATATATATATATATATATATATATATATATATAGGTTGGTCCTGGCTTTCGGGACCTTACTGCTGCCTCCTGGGTTAGCTGGGCACTAGTGAACCATGTACCATGTAAAGTTTGGTTCACTAGATATTTGCTAAACATATTTGCTTACTCCGAGCATAACACCCAAACCTAATTGAAGTTGATAGGAGTTGAATCTTGTACATTTTTCTGGATTTTTTTCAAGGCTAATTTGCACTGCCATGGGGGGTCATGTAACAATGCAAAAATAAATGTTTTTAAATGTAAAGTTCAGCAAATCCTATAAATTACATGCTTGGTACACCTATAGGTCTAGTATGGATTTTGAAGAGGACCCTATACAAAATCCATACCAGACTCTTACCCAGCACCTCATTATTATGTTGATTGTGGCAGGAGCCTCATACACACATCTCTGGCACAGTGGATGTGGGGATCTGCAAGGGCAATCCCATCTTATGTTAATAAGTAGTACCTCTTGTTACTCATTCACCAAAAAAATGGCAATAGTAAATAAAACAAATTCACACACACACATTGTAGCAAACGTTGTTTAAAAAAAAAATGTATATATATATATATATACACATAACGTCCCACAATGTACATTCAACATCAACTACATCATAGGGCAATGACGATCAAACGTCAATTATAGTTATATAGTTAAATAGTCTGTCTGGTTGGAAAAAAAAGACACAAGTCCACCCAGTTCAAACCACAGAAAAAAAAAAAAAACATAAACAAATTAATAGTAAATAAATAAATAAATTCCTTAATAGTAAACCTCCATATACCCAATCCTATACCGACAGTTAATCCAGAGGCATGAAAAAAAACTTCAATAAAGCATGATCCAGTTTGCTCCAGGAGGGGAAAAATATGCTTTCCTGATCCCTGAAGAAGCAATCGGATATTCCCTGGATCAACTTTGCCTATAAATATTAGTATCCAGTTATATTTTGTGAAGTTAGGAAAGAATCCAGGCCTTTTTAAAAACAATTTACTGAGCTGTCCAGAACTAGCTCTTGAGGGAGTCTAATTCACATTTTCACAGTTCTTCCTGTGAAAAAGCCTTTCTGTATTAGTTTTTAATTTTTTTTACAAATAAATATCTGAAAAGTGTGGCATGCATTTGTATTCAGCCCCACTGAGTCAATACATTGTAGAACCATCTTTTGCTGCAATTACAGCTGCAAGTCTTTTTGGGTATGTACCAGCTTTACACATCTACAGAGTGAAATTTTTGCCCATTCTTCTGTGCATAATAGCTCAAGCTCTGTCAGATTGGTTGGAGAGCATCTGTGAACAGCAATTTTCAAGTCTTGCCACAGATTCTCAATTGGATTTTGGTCTGGACTTTGACTCGCCCATTCTAACACATGCATATGCTTTGAACTAAACCATTCCATTGTATTCTGGCTGTATGTTTAGGGTCGCTGTCCTACTTGAAGGTGAACCTCCCCTTAGTCTCAAGTTTTTTTCAGACTGTCCCTGCTGAAGAAAAGCATCCCCACAATATGATGCTGCCACCACCATGTTTCACGGTGGGGATTGTGTGGTCAGCCTTAGTTTTCCGCCAAACATAGGCCAAAATTTTGGTCTCATCTGACCAGAGCACCTTCTTCCACATGTTTGCTGTGTCCCCCACATGGCTTCTCACAAACTGCAAACAGGACTACTTTTGGTTTTCTTTTAACAATGGCTTTCTTCTTGGCTCTCTTCCATAAAGGCCAAATTTGTGGAGTGCGTGACTAATAGTTATACTGTGGACTGATTCTCCCACCTCATGCAGCTCCTCCAGAGTTACCATGGGCCTCTTGGCTGATTCTATGATTACTGCTCTCATTGCCCAGCCTGGCAGTTTAGTTGGATGGCCATGTCTTGGTAGGTTTGCAGTTGTGCCATACGCTTTCCATTTGCTCCATAAGATGTTCAAAGCTTTGGATATTTTTTATTATAACCTAACCCTGCCTTAAACTTCTCCACAACTTTATCTCTGACCTGTCTGGCATGTTCCTTGGTCTTTATGATGCTGTTTGTTCACTTCTCTAACAAACCACTGAGGGCTTCACAGTTCAGCTGCATTTATACCAAGGTTAAATTACACACAGGTGGACTATTTACTAATAAGGCGACTTCTAAAGGCAATTGGTTCCACTAGATTTTTGTTAGGGGTATCAGAGTAAAGGGGGCTGAATACAAATGCACGGCACACTTTTCAGATATGTATTTTTTTTAATTTTTGAAAAACATTTATTATTTTCCTTCCTCTTCACGCTTAAATGCCACTTTGTGTTGGTCAATCACATAAAATCTCAATAAAATACATTTACATGAGTGCCCCCATGGAAAGTGGCTCTCCGTGGGGGAACTCGAGAAGAGGAGAAGTCAGGAGCACCACAGGGGGACCCCAGAAAACGAGGATTGGGACCACTCTGTGCAAAACCCTTGCACAGACGAGGTAAGGCTGACATGTTCGTTAACAAAAAAAACAAAAACGAAGCTTTACAATCACTTTAACCACTTGACCTCAAGAAGGTTTTACCCTCTTCATGACCAGGGCGTTTTTTGCCATTTAGCACTGTGCTAGTTTAACTACCAATTGCTCAGTCATACAATTCTGTGTGCAAATACATTTTTTTTTTCACACAAATATAGCTTCCTTTTGGTGGTGTTTTATCACCACTGTTTATTTTTTTGTTTTCTATTTAAACAAAAAATACTAACATTTTGGGGTAAATAAAAATTGGGGCAATCTGGGATTTTGTTTTGATTTATTTTGCTTATAACAGCGATGATCACTATTATAAGCAGAAGTTTTAGCTGTCATGAATGGCTTTCATTCATAATAGTTTGCTTACTATTGGGACCTGTGATTGGCCACAGCTAATCACAATGTACAGGGTGCTGTGATTGGCTCAGGTACCATGCGTTATAATCACAATAGTATGCAAAACAGTCATGAATATAAGCCATTCATGACTGTTTTGTTTATATTGTAATCATGACCAATCGTAGCTATACCATGATACTCCTACCACTCACAGAGAGGTACTGACCGCAGTGATCTGTGTCTAATGGACATAGTGGTCATGGGATTGTGCTTCTGCGCACCTCAGGGGGCATGTTAGTGTGCTTGTCCCCGTCTGTAGCTTCTGTCCGTTGGCAGTAAATGTACTGTGGGTAGGTGGCAAGCGGTTAAATGCAACAAACAGTGCAGTTGGGTGGCTATCCCCCCACCCACCCAGAGACTCCCCTTCCCAGATATACACCCATTAGTATGGGAGTATTGCTACATGCTAAAGGAGTTGCTTTTGTTTATTCAGTCTGTTACTCTCAAACCTAAAAACAGCCTCAGCTCCCTCTAGCTCACCTGGCAATAGTGTAAGTGCAATGACCAATGAGAAACACACACGTTATGATAAAACACAGAAATTGTCTTTACTGCAATATTTCTGTGATAGAATAACAGACAGTAACAGTATATATCCAAGTAATCAACTGGAGAGCAATAACTGAGATTTAAGAGCAATATAGCTCTCAATCTTATATCCATGCTGCTTTCAGGGGATTCCAAACCTGAGAATGTCCCCAAGAGCAGATGCACATCTAAATGGTAAATACAGCACAATATGACACTTTAAATTGCATTGCTTTACCCAGGTTGGCTCTATGAGTCCAGGCAGGAGGAGAGCAGAAGAATGACCCTTTTTTGTGTCAGGCCTCTCTCTCCAGTCCCCTGACATCGCAGGCCCAACTTTAAACACTTTATTCAAATCAACATGCAATGGCTTAGCTGTTATTAAACCCAGTAATGCCCACAGCTTATAAATCTTTTCACATTAAAATACTGCCACTATATACCTTTTCGGATGATCTGTATACCACAGTTACATGATAAACTGCAGAGTTTCTCCAGTGCCGAGAATTCAGGGAGGAAGAGATTTTCACTGCAGCCTGTATACACACCCACATGTGTCCATATCATGTGACCTGGCTATCTCTGAGAACAAGAAACAGTTCTCTCCAGCATAAAAGACACAACTGAGCATGTGCAGGTCAGCTACTCTGCCTGCGTTAGCTGGCCTTCCCCAGATATACAGTACAGGAGGGGGAGGATCGGTGCATACAGGATAAAACAGCCTTTTTTTAAAAATGCAGAGGGTTAACCCCTTAAGTTCCACAATCAGTATAACAAGCATGCTATGCTGCATATACAGACTGCTTTTACTGTTGTGGGCTTAGACACTATAGATAAACTGTGGGTTTGTATCCACTGCATATACAGAGCCCTGAGAGTGTGAGGATCCGTATGGCACTAGTAGCTTCAGTACTTTTGAAGAAAAGATAAAACTTTGTGTCTTCATATAGCCACTTTCGTTGGTGCACTTAAACTCCTGGATAGCAGGGCCAAACAACACAACTGGTCCAGATTATCAAGTGAAGCAGGCAGGTTCTTTCTCAACAAGGTGAAAGGACAATGATGTCTGTAAACAGTGTCCCCAGAAATGGATGGCGTTATCCTTTATCTTTGTGGCACTACAAGTGTCAGCAAGATGACTGCCAGCAATGATGTCTGTATACAGCGTTCATTTAACTTCTTCTGCAATGAAGTGTCCCCGTTTCCTGCAAATGAGCAAAAAAGCCCTTTCACCAAATACTGTGGTCAAGGCCCAAACACAACGTCCTGAGACAGCAGGCTCTCCGGACAACCCGACTGGTAGGGATGAGCCGAACACCCCCCCTGGTTCGGTTTGCACCAGAACTTTCGAATGGACCCCAAATTCGTACGAACGTTAGAACCCCATTGAAGTCTATGGGACTCGAACGTTTCGAAATTAAAAGTGCTAATTTTAACGGCTAATATGCAAGATACGGTCCTAAAAAGGGTTTGGGGACCTGGCTCCTGCCCCAGGGGACATGGGTCAATGCCTAAAATGTTTTTAAAAATGGCCGTTTTGGCAGGAGCACTGATTTTAATGACGATTAAAGTGGAAAAAAAAGTGAAATATTCCTTTAAATATGGTGCCTGGGGGGTGTCTGTAGTATGTCTGTGAAGTGCCACGTGTTTCCCATGTTTAGAACAGTCCCTGCACAAAATGACATTTAACGGAAATAACGTCATTTATAGCTGCTTGCGGTTTTAATGTTATATCTGGTTCCTGCAATATGGTTGAAAATCATTGAGAAAAATGGCATGGGTAGCCCTCCCTGCCCATTACCAGCCCCTTTGGGTCTTGTACGCATATTAAGGGGAACCCCGTACCCATATTAAAAAAAGGAAATGCGTGTGGCCCCCAGGCCCTATATACTCAGAACAGCAGTATACAGGCGGTGCAAACAAAACAGGGACTGTGTAGGTTTGTTGTGTTAAGTTGAATCTGTTTGTAATTTTCAACTGGTACATTTTTAAAGTGTAGCTCCAGTCAAAAAAACTATTTTTAAGCTTTTTGGAAAACATGGGGAAGGGTTATCACCCCTGTATAATTTGTTTTGTCGTACATCTTTTTTCATCTCACTTGCTGTTGTCTCCTTCCGTTTGCAAGTAGGAGATGTTTGTAAGTTGGATGTTTGAAAGTAGGGGCCTGCCTTATATGCTCTGCAGAAATGGCGGAACAAGGTGTTGGTTTTGCCACAACATTGTAAGCCCTGGAAGTGACTCTTGGTGGGCGCTGGAGCGCCCTGCTGTGAACGATTATATCAAGAATTGTAATTATATGCCATTGTTGAACAGTGGTAAAAAAATTGACCTTTGGTGGTTTTAGTGCTGGTGCCACAACACTATAAGTCCTCACAGTTACTCTGGGTGGGCACAGGAACGGGCTCTCCTGTGAAATATTATATCAAGAATTGTACTTACATGTCCCTGTTAAACAGGGGCAGAAAAATTGGGCCTTAGGCACTGGTGCTGGTGCCACGACACTGCAACCTCTCCCATATACTCTAGTTTTATTGCAGGAATTAGCCCTGCTGCAAAGCATTGCATCAAAAATTGTAATTAAACGCCCCTGTTAAACAGGGGCAGAAAAATTGGGCCTTAGGCACTGGTGCTGGTGCCACCACACTGCAACCTCTCCCATATACTCTATTTTTATTGCAGGAATTAGCCCTGCTGCAAAGCATTGCATCAAAAATTGTAATTAAACGCCCCTGTTAAACAGGGGCAGAAAAATTGGGCTGATGGCATCACCCAGAGCCAGAAATGTTCTTCCAAGATATCAGCGGAGGAGGAAGAGGATAGACAATCAACATAACAGGACAGTCACTCAGCATCAGCATAGGCAGTCTTGAAGGGATGTGATATTTCAAAAAAAATTATTCGGTTACATCAGCTTCAGTTGCTTGGTAGCTGTGGGTGATCCAAGACTGATTCATCTTGATGAAGGTCAGTCGATCAACTCAGTCGGTGGACAGGCGCACCCTGTGATCGGTAACAAAGCCACCAGCAGCACTGAAGGTGCGTTCCGAAAGAACGCTGGATGCAGGACAGGCCAGTAGCTCAATTGCATACTGTGCAAGCTCTGGCCAGTGATCCATCCTCAAGACCCAGTAAGCCAGAGGATTTTCGGTGGGAAAGGTGTCCAAGTCTGACCTTGCCCCTAGGTATTCCTGCACCATGTAAATCAGACGCTGGCGATGGTTGCTGGAACTGATCATACCTTGGGGCTGCGGACTAAAAAATTGTCTGAAAGCATCAGTCAGACGGCCACCTTCTCCACCGCTCCTTCTGACCGATGCCTCAGCAACATGTTGTCCAGGACCAGGAGTTTGTAACCTCCCAGTCTCTGGGAACGCGTTGCACAGACCTTTCTGCAAGGCCTCCCGGAGATGTCTCATCCTCTGCTCCCTCTGCGATGGCAAGATAAGGTCGGCAACCTTACCCTTGTACCGTGGATCAAGGAGAGTGGCCAGCCAGTAATGGTTCCTCTCCTTGATCCGAAGAATACGAGGATCCTTCCGCAGGCTTTGCAGGATCAGGGAGGCCATGCAGCGTAGGTTAGCTGAAGCATTCGGTCCGGAGTCCTCTGGGTCACTAAGGACAACATGATCCGCAGCTATCTCCTCCCAACCACGTACAAGTCCACGTGTTTCTTGGGACTGTAAATCATCCCTACAAGACTGCTGCTGCTGCTGATGCTGAGTGCCAGCCTCCACCTCCATGCTGACACAATCATCCTCTTCCTCCTCTTCCTCCTCCTCATCCTCTTCCGGTGTGATGGGTGGCACAGCAGGAACACTGTCTGGATAAAGGGGGCCTTGAGAGGCAAGGAAGTCCTCCTCTTCCTGCCTCTGTTCTGCCTCAAGTGCCCTGTCCATTATTCCACGCAGCGTATGCTCCAAGAGGTGGACAAGAGGTACAGTGTCACTGATGAATGCACTGTCACTGCTCACCATCCTTGTGGCCTCCTCAAACAGTGACAGGACAGTGCATGCATCCCTGATCATGCCCCACTGGCGTGGTGAGAAAAATCCGAGCTCCCCTGACCCTGTCCTGGTGCCGTAGTCGCACAGGTACTCATTGATGGCCCTCTGCTGCGTGTGCAGCCGCTGCAGCATGGCCAACGTTGAGTTCCACCTGGTGGGCATGTCACATATAAGGCGGTTCTTGGGCAGGTTCAACTCCTTTTGGAGCTCAGCCAGCCGAGCACAGGCATTAAATGATCGGCGGAAATGCACACAGACTTTCCTGGCCTGCTTCAGGACATCCTGTAAGTCCGGGTACCTGCCCAAGAACCGCTGCACCACCAGGTTAAGGACGTGAGCTACACAGGGCACATGGGTCAGTTGTCCCTGTCAGAGGGCGGAGAGGAGGTTGGTGCCATTGTCGCAAACCACCATTCCTGGCTTAAGCTGGCATGGCGTCAACCACCTCTCGGCCTGCCCCTGCAGAGCTGACAAAACATCCGCCCCAGTGTGGCTCCTGTCCCCCAAACAAACCAGCGCAAGCACGGCATGGCATCGTTTTGCCTGCGTACTTGCGTAGCCCCTGGAACGCCTACGGAGCACCGCTGGTTCTGAGGACAGAGCACTGGAAGAGGCCATGGAGGAAGAAGAAGAGGAGGGGGTGGAGGAGAGAGGTGTGTCACAACCAATAGTAGCATTTTGGAGGCGTGGTGGCGGAACAACCTCCAACACTACTGCACCTTGTCCTGCATCCTTCCCAGCTGCCAGAAGAGTGACCCAATGGGCCGTGAAAGACAGGTAACGTTCCTGTCCATGCCTGCTGGACCATGAGTCAGCGGTAATATGCACCTTACCGCTGACCGCCCTGTCCAGCGAGGCAAGGACATTGCCTTCCACATTCCGGTAGAGAGCCGGAATCGCCTTCCGTGAGAAAAAGTGGCGTTTGGGGACCTGCCACTGAGGAACCGCACATTGTACATACTCACGGAAGGGGGCCGAGTCTACCAACTGAAAAGGCAGCAGTTGAAGTGCTAGCAATTTAGCCAAGCTAGCATTCAACCGCTGGGCATGTGGATGGCTGGGAGTGAACTTCTTTCGCCGGTCCAGCAGCTGGGGCAGGGACATTTGCCTGCTATAATCGGACGTGGGTGTACTGCTAGCAGAGTGCCCGGAAGCACTTGGCTGTGACACACCTAATTCTACACCTTCATTCCTCTCAGAGCAGGTTTCAGAGAGGACTGAAGGTCTAGTGGGGTTGGAGATGCCACTGATGAGGAGCAAGGAGAGGTCCGCTTTGTTCTTTGGTGTGGGTCTTTGAGGTACGCTTGCCAACGAGCTGCATGGCAGGTCAACATATGTCTGGTCAAGCATGTGGTGCCCAAGCGGCTGATGTTTTGGCCACGCGACATACGCTTGAGACATATGTTGCAAATAGCAGCGGTGCGATCTGATGCACTCGTCTCAAAAAAGGCCCACACCAAAGAACTTTTAGAATAACGTGCAGAGGCAGCGCCCTGCACAGGCGGAGCTCTGCGGTGTGATTCAGTCAGTGTGCTGCCCCTAAGCTGGCCCCCGGAGGGCATCCTGCCTCGCTGGACATGTGCCTCCTCCTCCTCCTCCTTCTCCTCCTCTCTCCTACCAGGCACCCACGTGGAGTCAGTGCCCTCATCATCCCCTCCCTCTTCATCGCTGTAGCAAACCTGGCAATATGCTGCAGCTTGTGGAACATGACTGCCAGATTGCTGTCCTTCTTGAGCATCCCCTCTCTCTGCATTCATGCTACTGCCTTCCTCTAGCTGAGTGTCATCATCAGAGGCTACAAAACACTGGGCATCCTCCTGGAGCATGTACCCAACACTGTGCTCAAAGAGTTCAGGAGACTCCTCAGGAGGACGTGGTGGGTCTAGGGAAGGAGTCACTGATGATGACATTGAGACGAGGGAAGACGATGCGTTGGCAGCTGCTTTGCTAGTACCCTGAGACTGGGTGAGAGAGGATGAGGAGGATGAAGAGGGCTTGGTCATCCACTCTACCAAGTCATTGGCATGTTGCGGTTCAACATGTCCAGCTGCCGAAAAGAAGGACAAGCGTGTCCCATGGCCACGTGCTGATGACAATGCACCGCGTCCACGACCAGCACTGTTGTCTCTAGACACAGAGCCTGCTTGCCCTCTTTTATCGGCTCGCGCCTGTCTGCCTCTCCTTGCTGGCCTTCCAGACATGGTAATGGCCTGAAGGGAGTTGGGTAAAACAGCAGTTGGGTAGTGTATATTGTGCTGGAGGCACACAACACCCACTAACTCCTGCAGATGCCTTTATTATAGAACACCAGAGATAAAGGGGTATACTGTAATGGAGTCACACAACACCCACTAAGCCCTGCAGATGGCTCTATTAGAGAACAGCAATAAAGGGTAGATACAGGTGTATATTGTGCTGGAGGCACAAAACACCCACTAACTCCTGCAGATGCCTTTATTATAGAACACCAGAGATAAAGGGGTATATACAGATGTATACTGTGCTGTGCTGGAGGCACACACAACTTCCAATAACTCCTGCAGATGGCAAGTGGGCTCAAATAGAGAAGAGCTATGTAGGTGGATATAGCGGTGTGTACTGGGTACAGAGCACGCAGACAGCACGCACAAGCTTCTAACACTACTGACTGCAAGCTCTATTATAAAAGATAGATCACTAGCTATATAGGTGAGGTGAATATAGCAGTGTATACTGCAGTCAGGGCACACAGACAACAACCACTACAGAAGAGCAAGATCGAAAATCGGCCGATAACGATCGGTGTGTACTGTGTTGAAGGTACACAGAACACCCACTAACTGCTTCAGACGCCAACACACTACACAAGGCCGCCGCGCTGGCGGCCTTATATAGTGTGGGGCGTGTACTACACAGCCTGAGCTATGATTGGCTACAGGCATCCTGCCTGTGGCCAATCATGGCTCTCCTCGCTGCTGGCGCTGTGATTGGCCAAGCATGCGGGGTCACAGTGCATGCTTGGCCAATCATGAGCCAGCAATGCACTGCGATGACGCAGTGCATTGTGGGCCGTGAGGCCCCACACGAATTTGGCGCGAACGGCCCATAACATTCGGAATTCGCTGAACGGGCGAACAGCCGATGTTCGAGTCGAACGTATGTTCGACTCGAACACGAAGCTCATCCCTACTGACTGGTCACCCCACACTGGAACACTTCACCGTTGCCTGGTTGTGCATCTGGGATCCCCCTCTGTCAGGCTGGATGTTCCGACTGGCGGCAGAGGCCTGAATTGCGCGGTGAGATCACCTGAGAGGCAGCATCTTTCCCTCGGGTCTGATTATCCTTCTCTGCCTCGTGCTGACTGAATTCTCCTCAGGGAATCAAAATGGAGTCTCACCTTTCATGCCAGCAGAGCATGCTGGGATTTTTGGTCCTGCCTCTTTAAAAGTCAGTGAGGTCGCTCTGTGCTGAGACTTCATATTCCAGAGTCATTTGCAGCTAATTCCTGCTGCTTGTTAAAGTCTTATTTTATTGGCTCCTGTAACTGTGCCTTTAATTAGCTCTCTTCCTCCTACCAATAGAAACACAGGGGAGGGTGCAGAGTGAGCAGATGCCTGTGTTAACATGCAGTCAGTGAAGAGAAAAAGGGAGAGGGAAATCCCCTCTGTACTAAAATGTATTTACTTTATAACATGTCCTCCCTAGATGGAAACAATTAGGCACATTAAAGCAGTTGTAAACCCTTGCGCATACCCAGTGAAGTGACTAGACTCTGGTAATACACAGAGATGGAATAAATCATCCTACATAAATTGTACCTTTTTATCTGCAGCCCTCTCTCCTCTACAGCTTGTAGATAAAATCCTTTTGCTCAGCTCCAGAAAGCAGGGCTAAGGATCTGACATCAAACACTGTACAACATAGTGAGGAGAGCTCAGAGTAACCTAGGAACTGAGAGGAGGGAATGGTTACAACCCCCCCACACACTTGTTAATGGGAACATGGCCAGCTTTATTAAGGCACTTTGGAAAGATTTCTTCTTTCCTGTTTTGTCTATGGCCATGGTACAGGAAATGAAGGATAATTTCTTCAATGGGAAGCAGGTGGCAAAAAAAACAAAAAACTGACAGGGGTTATAACCCTACCTTATGCTATCCAAAATTAAGTTTTGCCTTTCGTTTACATTTGGTAAACTCTCCATCATCAACAGAGAAGTGGAACATGCTTTTTTAAGTTGGGGAATGCTAGAACCCATTGTAGTTTTTTCTCCTGTTGCTGATTTGCTCCTCACAGTCTAGTAAAATGTTTCCCTAGGAGTCTGACAGATGTTTTAACCCTTCCACACTCTTTCGAAATTTAAAGAAAAACATTATAACTAGATGCAATTTAACAAAAGGACAACCTGGGCAGCCAATTGACATATTCAATGTTCTGCTGATTATAGCATAACCCATATACATTAAATGGAAGACTGTTAGGAAGCACAGAATTTGAGAAGCAGTTAAACATCAGCCCTCAATGTCAAACAGCAACTGCAAAAGCAAATATAACTTTAGTATGTAATAAAGGGGAAAGAAATGTGATCCAAGTATAGGCAACAAGACATCTGCTTTCTGTGCATCATGATCTTGCATGTATAAAAATAAAGGTTGGTACAGTACATAAGAAAAGAAAATCTTGAATACTTAAAGTGGTTGTTAAGTTAGTGATTACAATTACTGGCAGCCCCTCTGTAATAATAAAATATACTAGGCAGTGTCTTTTTTTTAAATCATGCAGCTAAATACCTTCTTTCAAAACTCGGATGTGTGGTCATGTGACTGCCCGCAGCTCTCCTTCTCCGATCTGAGGACTATAGTGGGAGAGGCTGAGATTCCCCTCTGACATCAGCCGGAAGATCACATGACTGCACACCAGCGAAATGTGAAAGAAGATATTTAGCTGCAAGATTTAAAGACCATTGCACAGTATATATTGTTATTACAAGAGGGCTTCCAGTAATTGTCATCACTAACTCTACAGACAAATGTAATAGTGGCCAGAGGGGAGGGGCGGGGGGAGATGGCTCACACACTAGGAACAGACAGGCAGGGAGGGAGGGGGAGAGGAGAGAGACTCTGAACACAGCAGGATGAGGGAGGCAGGTAAACTCACCACGGTATCATGGGTCAGCAGCCATGATTACCATAGTCAGCACACACAGGAGGACACAGGAACAGGCAGAATCTTTTTTTACAGCATAGAAATGGGCAAATAACACTGCACAAGCACTATGCCGTTTAACATGCTTTAATCACTTCTGGAATTGCCGCCACAATTTTACTGCGGCAGGTTGGCTTGGCTGGGCAAATCAACGTTACCTTACGTCACTTTTCCTTTTGGCTCCTAGGGGTGCACTTGCCCGCAGCATGTGCTCGGAGCCAATGCGAGTGCTCGGTAGGAACGATGACCGCCGGGGCACGCGCAATCGCTCATGACAGAGAGAGAACCGGGATCTGTGTGTGTAAACACTCAGATCCCGGTTCTTTCAGGGGAGTAGAGACAGATCGTGTGTTCATACATGTCAATGGTCCCAAAAATGTGTCAAAAGTGTCCAATTTATCTGCCGCAGATCGCCTCCATTACTAGTAAAAAAAAATAATAAAAATGCTGCAGTGCTGTATCACAAAAAAAGGCCTGGTCATTGAGCAGCAAAATCTTACGTGGCTGAAGTGGTTAAAGGAACAGGATCTTTTCTTTTTTTTTTTTTTTTTTTTTAAGGGTTGCAACTGCTAAAAAAAAAGAAAAAAAAGAAAAGATCCTGTTCCTTTAACCACTTCAGCCACGTAAGATTTTGCTGCTCAATGACCAGGCCTTTTTTTGAGTGTTTACACACACAGATCCCGGTTCTTTCAGGGGAGTAGAGACAGATCGTGTGTTCATACATGTCAATGGTCCCAAAAATGTGTCAAAAGTGTCCAATTTATCTGCCGCAGATCGCCGCCACTACTAGTAAAAAAAAATAATAAAAATGCCATAAATCTATCCCCCATTTTGTAGATGCAATTACTTTTGGGCAAACCAATCAATATACGCTTATTGCATTTTTTTGTTTTGTTTTTTTTACCAAAAATTTGTAGAAGAATACATATCGACCTAAACTTTTTTTTTTTTTTTTTAAATGTGGGATATTTATTATAGCAAGAAGTAAAAGAAATTGTGTTTTGTTTTTTGTTTTTTCAAAACTGTCACTCTTCTTTTGTTTATAGCACAAAAAATAAAAACCGCAGAGGTGATCAAATACCACCAAAAGAAAGCTTTATTTGTGGGACATCAATTTTGTTTGGGTACAGCATCGCATGACCACGCAATTGTCAGTTAAAGCGACGCAGTGCTGTATCGCAAAAAAAGGCCTGGTCATTGAGCAGCAAAATCTTACGTGGCTGAAGTGGTTAAAGGAACAGGATCTTTTCTTTTTTTTTCTTTTTTTTTTAGGGTTGCAACTGCTTTATGGCTTGACAAGACACTATCCCAGATTATCTCAGTGTTGATTAAAATAAACCAAGGTAAATTCAGAAAAAGCCAGACTCCTGGTAAAAATCATATACAGATCTCATTTAATGTCCCACATTTAAGAAAGTCTGCTTCTAATCTCTTCATTATGAATGCATTTGGAGCATTCAATAGATTGGTGGCTCTGATTTACGGATGTTTGGACTACAGGGGAGGGTTCAAGGCACCACTAACTACCAGTTAAAGGGGACTTTTATCAGGAGAAAATAGGTCACCAATGCAAAGAACGTATATTTTGGGGGCATGTAAACTAACCACTCACATAAAGAAGGTTTATTTCTGGGGGGTAGAATAGTTCCATGTATACTGACAGTGAAAGGGGCAAATTAGGCAAATTAGGCTACTGTCCTCCAGTGCAAAGACCTAGTTACCAAAAAAAGCAGCTGAAGAAGCCCACCAAATGAGTGACCATTGGAAAACATGTTAAAGTTCTTCCTTAGTCCCCTTTCCTCCTCTTGTTTGCTGATTACACAGTAGAGCTGGACATACACTATTTGATTTCTTTTCATTCAGCCACCTAGGTTATACAGCGCAAATGGAAAATCACCCCTGCTGGGGTATTTATTCTGGCAGGCACCGCTGGCTTACTGGAGCAGCCTCTGATGGCCAACAACTTTCCACCCAGCTTGGTTGGTTTTCACTCAAAGCATGTCAGGCAGAAGGGGGCAACAGGGCCACCCACTAAGCGAATTTCAGCAGTCAGGAAAAATTCAAATAGGCCAGCTTTAAGAAACAACAGTATATTTATAAAATCGGACCTTTGCTCTACCCTCCAGTTAAACGAGCTCAGAATGTTAGAGTGGCAGCACTGTGCAAATTGATAAAGGCCTGAGTTGCTCAGAATCCTGACCTTCCCCGACTGAGTGCACTTTGTGGTGGAATATAGGAATTTAATATAAAGAATGAATTAAAAGGGGTTTGTATTATTCTTGCTTGGAGTCCTACCTTTCGATTTTCCCTCTATACATAATTTATATCAATGCCTCAAATCTAAAAATATAACAGATGTTAATGAGCTAACAGATATACAGGTTACAGTATACATTTTTTTTTAGAACTTTCTCAATTACCTTGATTTACTTAAGTAGTAGAGGCCTTTTAATTAGCAAAGTGAATGTTCACTTGGCAATGTAAAAGATAATGAATAAGGTATGGCTGTGGTAACTTTGAATATCCAATGGTATGCGATGGGAAAAAAAAACAATGGATTTTTTTCTAGCACAAGAATGGGTATTTAGAGTGAACTCACCTTCATATTTTTTAATTCTATCCACTTAGCAAAGAAAACATATTTTGATAGTTGAAAATCCTTTTTCCTTTAGTAAATCAACCTGTATGTGTTCAATCTATGGTTAAATTATATACCGTAGATAGTTTTTTTTTTTTTTTTTTTTTTTTTTTGATAAATTGGAAAGGGCCAGAGCAAGACCTTCAATGAGATGATAAAATTAGGGCAGACATTTGACCGATTCAGCATTAGGCAGAAATTTGTGCTCTGGACTTGGTTCATTGAAATCATTCGCAAGATTGTGACTATTAATGACTAGGGTCCTACTCCAATTTGCACGCAAGGGCACTTGTTATGTCATGAATAACAATGAAGGGTGTTAAACTTAAATGGGTGGTAGTTACACTTCTATGATGGACGGTGGTATTCATATTACCAGCGTAACTGTGGTTTACATATTAAAATGGGTACTACATGAATACAGTTATATTAGAAAAACATGTGAACTGTTCCTTCAGGTGTGCAAGTAATTGAAATGTGTGGAGCGAGGCGCTTCTGATTTCATTTTAGAAAATCTGATATCTGTTATTACTTTCCAGAGGTCCTGTCTTGTTGGCATGTGATATATGATGTCAGCAACATTTCTTCTGTTCTTTTAAAGAACACTCAGCTATCTTTTGGGAATTACCTCCTAAAACATAGCACTCTGTATTCAAAAAGGTTGTAAATTTATATACTGGTGTGATTTTCCCTTTTGTTATTTACTAAATATACCGATGTGCAAATGTGTAAATTTTTGAAAAATGAGAAAAACAAAGTAAAAAAATCGCTCATTATGAGTGAGGAGTATGAGATGAGTAACACCTGACCTATGTCTGAAGCAGAAGCGAGAAGATAATGGGAGGATACCCATTTCTGGAGAAGAGTAATGCCGCGTACACATGACCGGACTTTCCGGGAGAATAGGTCTGATCGTGCGTGGGATAATCCGATCCTTTTTCTTTTAAAAATTCAGACGGACGTAGAAATAGAACATGTTTCAAATCTGTCCAATGGACTCAATTCCTATCGGGAAAACCGTTCGTCTGTATGCTGGTCCGATGGACTAAATACGATGCAAGGGCAGCTATTGGCTACTGGCTATTAAACTTCATTTTATAGTCCCGTCGTATGCCATCACCTTCAAAACAAATGGACTTTCGAACAGACTTTTGGGTGGGCAAGTCCGTTCGTTCAGAAGTCCGTCGTAACTCCGGCGAAAGTCCTTTGGACCTTTTCTGCCGGAAAGTCCGGTCATGTGTATGCGGCATAAGAAGATGTAATCTGTGCAGGTCTGACTGTGGGACAGTTAAAGTGGTTGTATTGTATGTTTACATATATCCGGTGAAGTTACTGGCCTCAGGTAATACACAGAGATGACACAAATCCTCCTAATTAAGTTGTACCAGTTTATCTGCAGCCCTTTCTGCTTTACATCAGTTAAAATTGCTGAATTTATAGCTTGCCTGAGCATTTAGGAAAAAAGGGGGTGGAAAGCTGAAGCTACACTCTGCAGAGCTCAGTGAGGAGAGCTCTGAGAGCTGATTGGCAGGAAGAGACACACCCCCTTCCACACAGCGCACAGGAACAGAGCTGAGGCTGTCAATCTGCTGGAGAACCCTCTCATGTCACCATTTTTCTCTTGGTGTCAGGAAAACTTGTCAAAAGTTCCTAATTGAGAGTACACACTATAGATGGATATGCTGCGTTCATTTTTCATGTCTGAGATTTACAACCATTTTAAGTGGAATGATCAGCTACAGTATTTTGAAGTGCTTTAAATTACTACTGTAAATAACATCACACTTAACACAACCTAATCTTCATCTTTTGTTTATAGCTCAAAAAAAAAAAAATAGAGGTGATCAAATACCACCAAAAGAAAGCTCTACTTGTAGGGAAAAAAAGACCTCAGTTTTGTTTGGGTGCAACGTCGCACGCTCACGCAATTGTCAGTTAAAGTGAGGAAGTGCCGAATCGCAAAAAATGGCCCGGTCATTCAGCAGCCAAATCTTCCGGGGCTGAAGTGGTTAAAAAAAAAGGCATTCTATGTTTCCTGCTGTGTACAATTGTATCTGTTCTTTCCTACAGATTGACTCTATAATAGATTTACTTTACTTGTAGTATGGATAATAATTTATCATGAGAAAAATAATGGATACTGTATGTCCCCTGAATTACAACTACTGTATACACTGTAACTATTGGATAACCTGTCATATATAGTGCTTATTCTATGGCTAACCCAGCCAATACTATCATTCACATTACATGATCTGTTTAGCTACATAATCCTATATTGTGCAAGTATATAATGCTCTTATCTATGTAATCCTTTCCCCTACCTACATAATCTTGTTATCTATATTGAATCTAACTTCTATCTGTTATTTATTGATTTCTCCATAAAGCATCTACAAGCCATAGCAACATTTCCAAAGAAAATAATTTATCCTTCTGCAGTACAGTTCTCTGGCCTCAGCCTGTAGGCACACTAATTACCAGCTGCTTGGGGATGTGATGGGGGACATGGCAGTAAAATGTGTGGGCTGAATACTGAAAGTGAGTAAGTGTCAGTATGAGAATTATTAATGTCATGTCAGTTAACAGTGATTATCATTTAGATAACAGAATGGTTGTCCATTAAAAGTTATTGCGATAAGGAGAAAAGATCTGTTACTTTGGCACGTCTGTTAAAATGTACATGCCATTAAGGAATACTTAATACGGAGACCGCCATTCGTTTAAAAAAAAAAAAAAAACTTCAATCACATTAGACAGCGTGAGATGTCAGTGATTGTGAACCAGATGCAGATCAAGACCAAATGGTGGCCACTCTGCTCCAGATTATGTACCTAGTAGGTCTGGGGCGTTGGCAACCCACTCCCACTGTGATTATACACAGCGGGAGCCCAGCAGCTGGTACTACAGACTCAATGTCTGCCGCCACTCACCGATTGTACAGGGCACAGGCAGAACGACAATCTGCCTATGTAAACAAGGCAGATTGTCAGTCTGTCAGAAGGGAAGGCACAGATCCTGTGTTTCTGCTAAGCAGGAACATGGATCTGTGCCTTCCCTTAGTAGAAGCACCTCCCCCATAGTGGGTAAACATAATCTAGGCATACATTTAACCCTTTGATTGCCTCCGATGTTAACCCCTTCCCTGCAAGTGTCATTAGTACATTGACAGTGTATATTTTTATAGCACTGATCACTGTAATAATGTCACTGGTCCCCAAAAAGTGTCAAAAGTGTCAGTTAAGTGTACGATTTGTCTGCTGCAATATTGCAGTCCTGCTATAAGTCACTGATCACTGCCATTACTAGTAAACAATTTAATATATATGCTACATATATATATATATATATATATATATATATATATTATACACACATAATACACACATATATATATATATATATATATATATATATATATATATATATATTTTTATATATATATATATATATATAAGAGAGAGAGAGAGAGATTTGTACATTAGTACAGTGACAGTGTATATTTTTTTTAGCACTGATCACTGTAATAATGTCACTGGTCCCCAAAAAGTGTCAAAAGTGTCAGTTAGGTGTCCGATTTGTCCGCTGCAGTCCTGCTATAAGTCACTGATCGCTGCCATTACTAGTAAACAATAATATATATATATGTAAGAAGGCCAGTATGGTGGCCTGAATTTATGGGAGGAGCCCGGGAGGTATTTAACCAGCCCGTCCGCCGATGGTCGTTGTCGGTTTCCGGTGCGCAATACCACGTCACTAGGCCGACAGCTCGTGTTGATTACCATTCGGATAGACGTCTCTCTTCTAGAAAGTCTCGTGGTTCTCGTGTTCCGTCCGGTTTTGTACAACGTCGCTGGCTCGACTGCCGCAGGTAGGGGTCTCGATTGACCTTCCTTTCTTTTGTTTGAGTGTCGTTAAAACCTGAAAATATCGAATCATGCGTTATGATACCGGGTTGTTATCACTTAAACGCACCATGTTCGCAAACGCCCTTCATTTCACGGGCGTCGTTCGGTAGATATTGCT
Organism: Lithobates pipiens; assembly: GCF_037356315.1. Taxonomy (NCBI): domain Eukaryota; kingdom Metazoa; phylum Chordata; class Amphibia; order Anura; family Ranidae; genus Lithobates; species Lithobates pipiens. Next base: position 156,850,002 of record NW_027507784.1, read on the forward strand.
TTAAAAAATGCACTGTTTAGTAGCTCGTTATAGTCTTGTTAAATCGTGTTCCGCAGTCAAATCGTTGCCAGTCGTATCTCACGGCACAACGACTCGTACCTCTGCCACAAGCTGGCTCACGTAGGTCATTTCTTCATTTCACTCTGTTCTGTCACTTGCTGCGCTCCGATTCAAATCCAGTCGCATCCGCTAAATGCGCCGATTCGTTCCGGTGTGCCCCTAGTTGCTCGGCCTCATTTCGGTACATGCTCCAGAGCCCGCTCGTTCCTAACCGTCCGGGTCTCTGTCATGGGAATCATTTCACGTCACCTACTACGTTCGAATCGATACCAGTCGCGTTTTCAAAAGTCGCGCAGGTTCGATCGACGTATCCCAGTTGTCTTGGCCTCATTTCAGTACATGCTCCAGAACCTGTTCGTTACCATTCAACCCGGGTCTCTGTCATGGGAGTCATTTCACGTCACCTATTACGTTCGAATCGATGCCAGTCGCTTTGTCAAAACGCACAGGTTCGATCAACGTGTCCCAGTTACGTTGGCCTCATTTCAGTACATGCGCTAGAGCCCGTTCGTTAACGGTCGCAGGTCGCGTCCTCTCCGAGTCGCAGCTCTATCATGGGAAACATTTTATCCTCACCTAGTACGCCTAGTTCGAATCCGGTCGCATCCCCATGCATCGATTCGTCCGGACGGTCCCAGGTTTTTGTTGGGTTTTTCTCGGCCTCATTTCAGTACATGCTCCAGAGACCGGGTCGGTTCCAGTCTCAGTTTGTGGCCGGCCGTCCCAGGCCTCTGTCATGACAGCAGTTCTTCAGTTCATTTCACTGTCACGTTCCGCGCTCCGGTTCGAATCCAGTCGCACGGTCACATGCACCGATTCGTTCCGGTTCGCCCCAGGTTATTTCCCACATTTCAGTACGTGCTCCAGAGTCCGTTCTGTTGTCAGTCGCACTTGCGACACGACCAGTTTGTGCCTCTGTCACGGCAATCATGCTTCATTTCACCGTCACTTATAGCGCTCCGACTCGAGTCCAGTAGCATCCATGATGCATCGATTCGGTTCGGCGTGCCCCAGAGGGAACAGCCACATTTCATTTGTTTTCTCTACAGGTTGCCTGGTCGTACGGCCACAGTTACAGCACTTACTTATGCTCCCGCTTTGGACACGAGTCATCCCACTCTTCGTCCTTTACGCAATAAAACCTCGGATTGGGACAAAAAAACAAAAACAAACGGCTAAAAAGGAAAAGACAGGGAAAATGAGGGAAATAGAGGCGTGATGATTTAGAAGTTGTGGCGAAGAAATATCTACTCACCGGTGCACTTCGGTTGTATTAGCCAGCCGCTTACATCGCTCTTCAGTTTACTTGTTAGGCTGCTCAACAATTGTCATCTGTTGTTTCTCTCTCCAGGTCAGTCAAGTTTAGTAGGTCCACCCTGCACCAGCTTGGACGTGATCTCCCAGGTAAAAAAAAAAAAAAAGAGGGGTAGGAGTGGAAAAGGCGACAGCAAACCGGACTAGTACACATATATATGTACGCTAAGGCACGCGTCAATATATATATATGTATACACGTTCGCTCCCGCCTTAGTACCCAGCAACAGGTGGGTTCGTTTGGAAAATAGAGAAACAGTCTTGACTTATGTCGTCCTCTATAGGTTCCGGTCGTCCATCTGTCTTCCCCTAAGAGATAGGACATCACTCCTAGGGCACGATTCACCGGGAGCCATGTCCCAACTCGGCAGCGAAGACCTTACTGCCCCCTTGTCGCCTCGCCCGCCTTCAGTGAGTGACAGCGTACAGTCCTTCAGGGGCTGGACTATCCCCAGGCTGACAGCGGAGCTAAGACGCAGGGGCATTCCCTTCCCAGCCACAGCTAGGAAGGCAGAGCTTTTCAGGCTCCTCTCTACCCCGCCAGCTACCGCCGGGCCTAGTACCCCGCCTCAGGCTACTCTCCAGTCCATCTCATCGGCTATAGGCCAGCTGCATGCTATGGTGTCGTCCCTATCCAGTTCGGTCACGGATGTCCAAACCAGAGTGACCCTCCTAGAAACGCTCCCAGCCACAGCCACCCCTGTTCCGGCCTCAGTCCCGTCTCCACTACCGACAGGTACCGAAGGAACATGTCCCGTGGTCTGTCCAGCACATCTGGTGCCGGCCAGCATTAGGAAGGACATCTTGGACGGCAAGGATGTCAACCTTGCCTCCCTGCTTATTTCGGTACACGACCTGGCAGAGAATAAGGCTTACACCTGGGGGGATGTATCCGTAGTCCTCAAAGCTAAGGACCCCAGGCTGAATCGTAAACTTTCCATCCCAGAGTTTACCCTAGCCTTTGGGATGCTGAGAGACGTCGTTTGCTCAGCTTCCCCTGCCAGGAGGGAAGAACTAGATTTGTACCTCCACACGGTGGTGGACCTAGGGTACAAGTACGGAGGCTTTGCATTCTACGACTACCATCGTTCCTTCTCAGCTAAAGCAGCCGCCAAACTGGCACAGTTCCAGTCACCCACAGACTTGAGCCTTATGGATACTGAACTATTCTGCCGGCATTTTGCCGGCCTTCGTTCACCCCTGTGTGCCATCTGCCAGTCCTCCACTCATACTGCTCCCTGGTGCGCCAACATACCGGTTAGTCGCCCGGTAGAGTTCCCCTCCACCTCTGCTGCAGCCCTAGGCCCATCAGGCCCTGCACCTAAGAACCAAGTGGACAAGTTTGGACGCACAGTCCGAACCGTAGGGGGTGCGGCCATCTGCAATAACTACAACTATGGTTCTTGCAATTACAGCCAGTGCCGCCTACTGCACATCTGTGTGGTATGTCACAGAGCGCACCCCAGAAATTTGTGCAAGGTCAAAGCGCACAAAGGCTCTTGACTAAGCCGTATAGACTTCCTATGCTTGGGCTTCTACCTCACTACGCACCCCACTCCTTCACTAGCCACCTTCCTCATCGGTGGCTTCACGACAGGTTTTCACACCGGCCTCATCTCCCTACCCCACCAAACCCACGAGTGCAGAAACCTCCGCTCTGCAGCCTCTGACGAACAGGCCATTGACCTACTGCTGCAGAACGAGGTGGAACGAGGCTTCGTCATAGGCCCCTTCACACAGCCCCCCTTCAATATGTGGAGAGTTAGCCCTATTGGGCTTGTCAAGGGCAAATTTTCGAATAAAAATCGTTTGGTGTACGACCTGTCTGCGCCTCGTTCTTCTCACATTCCCAGCTTAAACTCCTTGATTCCTTCCGAAGAGTTCTCCTTAAAATACTCCTCTGTGGACATGGCAATTCAGGCCATCCTTAAAGTAGGCACAGGTGCGTGGCTGGCCAAAGCGGACATATCCGACGCCTTTAAACTGTTGCCTATCCACCCGTCCCTCTGGTGCTGGCACGGGATTAAGTGGAAGGATCAATATTACTTCGCCACTAAGTTGACGTTTGGCTCCAAAAGCAGCCCGTGGCTGTTCGACACATTCGCTCAGTCTCTCGAGTGGATTCTCCTGCACAAGGTCGGTTGTCAGCAAGTTATCCACTACCTAGATGACTTCTTGTTGATTGAACAGCCAGGCACACCTCCTAGGGATCTCGACAAATTAAGGACCGTCTTTGGGAACCTCAATGTTCCCATCGCTGAACATAAGGTGGACGGGCCCGCACATGCAGTCACCTTCCTCGGAGTCAATCTAGACACCAGTTCCATGCAGGCCAGCCTGCCCCTTGACAAACTAACCCGCATCAGGGCGGTGCTCCACGAGTTCACCCGGACCAGGGGATGTACAAGGAGACAGCTACAGTCGCTGTTGGGCATGCTCAACTATGCCATGCGCATTATTCCACAAGGCCGCTCCTTTGTCTCACGCCTGTTGGTCTACCTTTCTCAGGCACAAGACCCGGATCAAATCCTCTGCCTAGATACCGCAGCCTTAGCAGACCTGGCAATGTGGGACGAGTTCCTGTCCACCTGGAATGGTATCTCTCTCTTCATCCCGTGCATCTCACCTCTCTCACCACAGGTAGTCACAGATGCCGCGGCCTCTACAGGGTTTGCGGCAATTTTTGGCCACCATTGGTTCGCCGGACCCTGGCCTTCTCAAATACTTAGGATCCCGGGGTTTACTCAATCCTCATCACTTTTCGAGCTCTATCCCATGGTAGCAGCCGCCCAGCTCTGGGGTCCTACCTGGGCAGGACAAACGGTAGGTTTCACCACTGACAATCAGGCCACAGCCGAAATTGTCAACAAAGGCAGGTCTAAATCTCCCTCCGTGATGTCCTTCCTATGCAGGCTGGTGCAGCTGTCTCTACAGCACCAGTTTAATGTTGTCTGCATGTTTATCCCAGGAAAATATAACCTTGCAGCTGACGCTCTGTCCCGTTTTAAATTCCGGTCCTTCTTTCAACAGGTTCCCAGTGCAGATACGGTGTCAGCTCCTATCCCGCATTGGTCTCAGTTGACCCTGGACTAGAGCCACATCTACTTGGAGCCACGCAGCTCATCAACCATTCACTGTCGGACAATACTCTGAAAGCCTACCGGGTAGCCTAGAAGGCCTTCAATACATTTCTGGTTGCCTCCACAGTAGGCAGCCCCACAGATGCTAGGCACATACTAGCCTTCACTTCATACTGCCACAGCCAACTGGCCTTATCCTTCAATACCATCCGCTTATACTTAGCTGGCGTACAGCACTTCCTCTCAATTCAGGATCCTACCAAACCCTCTATCTTTTCGTCCCACGCAGTCCGAGCCATCCTACGCGGCACCCAGAAGCAACAGCCGCCAGTGAAAGTCAAACGGCTCCCCATCACCAGTTCCATCTTCAGGGACATGTCCACCATACTCACCAGCTACCCCTTTGGTGTTCTCCCCAGTCTGGTCATACAGGCAGCCATTTACCTGGCCTACTATGGCTTCCTTCGGCCCGGTGAGTTCACTCATAACAGCCCACACAGCCCAGTCCTTCGCAGACGTCATCTGCTCCGTCACCAGGACCACTTCATCCTCCACCTCTCGGTAACCAAGACCCAGCAGACAGGCACCGGCGTAGATATCCACCTCTACAAAACCAACAATGCCTGGTGCCCGGTCGCTGTGCTTACACAGTTACTCTCTCGGCTACCCGAGCTTCCGGACTCTAGCCCTCTTTTGCCCTTCCCGGTCAAACCATTAACTAACCACCAATTCATTAAACATGTCAGGATTCTCCTCCGCAACTTGCTCCTCAATCCCAGTGAGTATTCCGGCCACTCCTTCCGCATCGGAGCAGCTTCATCCGCATCCCGGCACGGGGTCCCGGACCACGTCATCAAAAGATTGGGCAGGTGGAAATCGGCCTGCTTCACTCGGTACATCCCTAACCCTCAGGTAGAGATGTCTCGGGCATTCACTCAACTGGCTCAATAAAGATTAACGGGAAACAATAAAACTCTCTTATCCCTTCCTAAGTGTTTTGCCCCCTTATTTTGGTATACCGTCCATTAGACCAGGGCACACTTTCAGGTCCATTTCATATAGGGTGTCTCATGATAAGTTTGTATTGTTCGGATACGTATCGGCCATAGGGCTTCAGCCATAAGTAAGAAGGCCAGTATGGTGGCCTGAATTTATGGGAGGAGCCCGGGGGGTATTTAACCAGCCCGTCCGCCGATGGTCGTTGTCGGTTTCCGGTGCGCAATACCCTCCCTCCCATCCCCTTTTTTAGGGCATTTATCAAAAACATTTCTCTTCAATCACATTCATTTCTAATTACTGGGTATGCCCCCTTATTTTGGTATACCGTCCATTAGACCAGGGCACACTTTCAGGTCCATTTCATATAGGGTGTCTCATGATAAGTTTGTATTGTTCGGATACGTATCGGCCATAGGGCTTCAGCCATAAATATATATATATATATATATATATATATATATATATATATATATATATATATATATATAGAGAGAGAGAGAGAGATATTACACACACACACATATATATATATATATATATATATATATATATATATATATATATATATATATATATATATATATATATACAAAATCTATATATATATATAAAATCCCATCGTTTTTAGACGCTGCAACTTTTGCACAATATATGCTTATTGGGATTTTTGTTTTAACAAAAATATGTAGAAGAATGCATACTGGCCTAAATTGATAAAGAAATGTGATTTTTTAAAAATTTTTATTGGATATGTTTGGATTAGTAGAAGGAAAAAAATATTGTTTTTTTTTTGTTTTTTTTTAATTATCTGTATTTTTTGTTTATAGCGCAGAAAATAAACATCTGCAGAGGGGATTAAATGCCACCAAAAGAAAACTCAATTTGTGGGAAAAAGAAACATACATTTTATTTGGATACAGTGTTGCACGACTGCGCAATTGTCAGGTAAAATAACGCAGTGCCGTTTCTCAAAAAATGGCCTGGTCATGAAGGGGGGTAAACCTTCTGGAGCTGAAATGGTTAAGCTATTCGTTTAAACGTTATGTTTTGGCTCACCAATGCATTCAGATATAGCCGGTCTTCCATAAGCGTGTGCACAGGGTGTACCAGGTATGCCTAAACACCCTCTGTGGTGCAGATTCCCCCTGTTTAGACCTCTGATACTTTACCAAAGCCCCTTAACAGGGTTGCTAAAAAAAAAATAGTAAAAAAAAAAAAATAGAAAATTGTAAAATGGTAAAAAATAATAAAAAAATAAAATAACAAAAATATAAACTACTGACACCATCCACTTCCTATGGACACCAATCTCTGCCTTACTGACACTGTCCACTGCACTACTGACACCGTCAGTGTATATAAATATACACATGCACACACACATATGTGTTTGAGTTTTGGGGTGCACACCCTATGCAGTCATCATTCCTGCATGCGTCTGTTAAAACATAATTAAGAACCTAAAACGTTTAAACTTTTACTGATGCATTTACAAATCTAAACAATGAAGCAACAACACTAAAATGATGAAATTACTTGGTAACCAAGGACAGCATTCACTTGGCAGTTGGCATGTGACATTTGGAATTTCTGACTGGGCAGTGGCACTGGAGTCCTGAAGATTGTAAAGCAATACCCAATTAGAAGGTACGCTTACACTTTTGCTTGTCAAAGAGAATTCAATTAACAGTCTTAGCTTTTAGCAAACTGCAAATTCTATTCAAAACGGAACCTGAGTATTTTTAGTTTTCTAAAGTGTACTGTTAATTCACTAAGTTATTTTGCCTGTTTTCACTCACCCCCCCCCCCCCCCCAACAATAATTTTCTCATTAAAATGTTCATTTGAAATATTTAAAAGCTAGTATACAGAGGCTTTTGAGATCAGTCAAGCTCAGTTTCAGATCAGTTTGTGCTTTGCCATTATTCCTCTATACAGGTCAATGTGAATGTATAGTGAAGACAATACAAACACATCAAAAACACATTATAAATAAACTAAGTCTAAATATTGCATACATATGCATTTAATATTCCTTGCATACAATAAATATTTAAAAAAAACAATTTAATATTTAAATAATTCCACACATTTTGGGTTTTGAAGCGGTTCACTTTTATCTGGATAGAGATTCTGGCCTTTCCAGCCATCAGGTGACTTTTCTTATGTCCCTTTTGGAATTTGCTGCTTCCCATAACTATTTTTGGTTTGGAAATCAATATTACAGACAGACCATAGGAGTAGCCATGGGGGCAAAATATGCCCCTAGCCTGGCGAATCTTTTCATGGCCAGGTGGGAGGATGATGTAATCTATGCTCAAAATATACCCCAAATTGCCTTATGGGCTAGTTACATATATGACATCCTCCTCCTATGGGAAGGTCAGGAATGTGATTTGAGGGATTTTTTGGATTCTTTGAACAGAAATGAAAGGGGCATACAACTCAACTACGAGATAAGCCAATCAAGAATCAACTTTTTGGATTTGACGATCTCTGTGGTAGAGGATCGTTTTGTCACCTCAACTTTTTTTAAGGACGCTGATAGGAACTCCTTTATCCCTACTGATAGTTGTCACCACACCCCTTGGCTTAGGGCAGTCCCCAAGAGTCAATATATCAGACTAAGGTGTAATTGCTCAGAAGTGAGTGATTTTTTGATACAGGCCAAAGTCCTCACCTCGAGATTTCTCGAGAAAGGATACCAACAGGACTTTTTGGTCGAGACCCTCAACGAGGTGACCAACATTGATCGATGGGATCTGTTGGTAGAGAAAGGTCCACGTGAAAACGCCATCCAGAGAAGCGTCCCCTTTGTGACCACCTACTCACTTCAACAGAAAGGTATAAAAAGGTTGATTAACAAACATTGGCACATTGTAAGCAGTGATGCCACATTAAAAAGTGTGGTAACCGAGAGACCACAAATAGTGTTTAGGGGTGCACCATCACTACGAAATCGTTTGGCACCAAACGTTATTGATCCACCCGTGAGGAGTAGAGGTTTTTTTGACCAACTCACTGGGCTCTATAAATGTGGAAGATGTAGGGTCTGTTCTCTGAATTCCTGTTCTCGTAGACGGACCACTACATTCAATAGTACAGCCACAGGGATGGACCATAACATCAAGCCATGTATTACATGTGCCACAACCGGGGTGGTCTACATGTTGCAGTGCCCATGTGGGCTGCAATATGTGGGACGGACTAAACGTCCATTACAGGTGAGACTCAATGAACATATAACGAACATATTAACTGGTTTTCCCAACCACTCAGTGTCCAAACACTACTTGATGTTCCATAATAAGGACCCTTCCAAAACGTTATTTTTGGGAATCGACAAATATAAACCCCATTGGCGGGGAAGTTCCCTTAATTTCAAAACTCGAAATGTCCTGGATTTATCGTTTAAAAACTTATGCCCCATACGGACTTAATATCGATACTGACGTCAATGCCTTTATTGATAACTCTTAATTTTTGTTCATTATTGTAAATGTTTTATTATTATGTACTTTTACATATTGAAGTTTGGGGGACTGGCCTCCCTCCAAGTTTCTCACCTTACCCATTCTGGGATGCCTGATAGGTCCACAAATATTTTTTTTCATTTAAAAAAAAAAACTTTTTTACATTTTTTTATTTATAATATCTCATTTTGTACCCATTTTTTATTTTTATTTTTCATAATCCATTTTCCATTTTCTATTTTTTATATTTTATTTTCATCATAAAAAAAAAAAAAAAATTTCATCCAATTTTTTATTTTTAGATTTTCCTCTTTTTCATATTATTAATGGGGATCACATACATACAATTTCTCCTTTATGGTGAAATCGTTATTTTTGTTAATTACATTATCTATCGATTATCATGTATCGATACGATATTCATATATAATTTATGTTGGGGTAGTGATATAATAATTCTTTATGGATTAGATTCACAGATTATCACATAATGTTTTGAAAAAAAAATTTTATAAAAAAAAAAAAAAATAATTCTCTCTATATATAATTTTTTATTAATTTTCTGTTTATTACATATCATCTTAACAAACATGCTGATATTAGTATTCACTTTACTATAGAATAAATTCATTTTTTATATATACACAGTATTTTTCCACCAATTCATATAGTATAAGTGTGCGGCACTAAATATAGTGACACATTTATTGTATTTATTTGCCAAGTGATTTGGCGCATGCTATCATGCTAGTTATATTGTGTATTCTTGGGTTGGTGTATATCACTATGTGGATTATACACTATTCGTGTTGGTACACTGATATATATATATATATTTATATTAGATTTTTGGTTAATGTCATCTATGACCCTCTGACCTGCTCTTATAGCAAAGTGAGGACCTATGAGTCACACTAGTTCACAGGATATGCGGGTCTATATATTTTATTCCTTTGTTTTTGTTTTTGTTTTAGCGATGGGCCAATCGTGTAATGCTTAGGGCTATCTGCCATCAACTAAAATGGCGGCGTCCGATGGGCCAATCGTGTAATGTTTAGGGCTATTCGCCATCAATTAAAATGGTGGCGTCCGACCGGATCTCGCATCTCAGAACGAGGTTTGGTTTTAGTTTTGTTATAAAAGGTGGTGCGTCGCTGCGCTGCCCGTTCCCCATCGACAACGTCATTTATGACTAAACGCATCTGGGAAGGCACGCAGTGACGCCATCACATTGCAGAAGGGGAGGACGGGCTCCCGAATGCCGGCCGGCTTTTTGTGTTCTATTGTGCATGCTGTACTGAATCGATGCTCATGTAAGTGCGCTACTTTTTGTTTTAATAAAACTTCCAAACAGTTACGCTATGTTGGTTTCCTCTTCTTCCCTCGAGCCACTGATAGTAATTTTTGGGATCGTGGAATAAGATATGTATATGTGAATACTGCTCTTCATTACGGTCAGCTGATCCATTAAAAGGAGGATTATTCTGAGGAGACTGAGGATATATTTACAACGCTTTAAATAAGCTTCCATCTGGTAAGCGCACTCACTATAAGGTGACGGGCACTTGTGCGCTTTTCGAGTGTGTGTAACCACCGTGGTGTTTCCATATAGGATCGCAATTGTGGATTAGTTATGGACTTTTTCATGAACTCTTTTGATTAAGAAATTATATTAATAGTCATTTTTTCTTTTTTAAGTTTCGAATATATCAACTATTCATAACCTTTACAATTTTATTTTTATTTTTTGGTTAATTAACGTATAGATTATTTCCTTGTTGGCGCAGCTTTTTGTATCTCCCTAATAAATATTTAATGCAAGTGCTTATATCTTATATATATATTAGGGCTGGGGAACTCAAAAATGAATTCCTCGATTAATCAATACATTTTTTTGATTGATCAAAATTCTTTTGATTGGTACTCACCTCTCCGCCGGATTTCAGGTCTTCAAGGAGTTCCGTCGGAGATCCGGTGACGTTGTGGACATCAACGTCACTGGACTCCTCCCCCTTCCCCAAGTGCCTCCGTCTGCTAACAAAGTGAAGGGGAGGAGTCCGGTGACGTTGAAGTTCTGATTGAACGTAACGTGTACAGGGGAGGAGCTACGCATGACGTCAACCGCTGCTGCCCTACGGAACTAACACGATTGTCGGCTTTACATGCTGTGTTTTTATCATCTTTATGTGAATAGTTTGTGTTTGAACACAAAAATTGAATCTTATACTTAAGCGGTGAGCACTTAGATCTTTTCTTTCTACCCATGACCTGGCAGTCTTGCTGAGATCTAAGGAGATGTGAGAGAAGTTTATGGTCCATGTTAACCCTTTTGATACCCGCTTGCATGACCACCTGTTTGCATGGTGTCCATGCCATAAGGTGAGAGTGATTAGTTAGACCGGAGGTGAAGGGATTGTTACGCTACTGTGAAAAAAAATTACTTACGTCAGTGCTACACTTTTAATTTAAAATGTATTTGTGTGAACTGTGAAGTTAAGTCATGGATTGTGGAAACTAGTGTCGGGTGATTGTATATAGTGTATACCACATTTACCACTGACTAATGCAGAGTTGCAATGCAAAGAGATCAGCTAAAAGTAGTTGGATCTGTATGTGCGTTATAATTCATCAAAATTAGTCGATTAATCGTTTAAAAAAAAACAACAATTAATTGAACACGAAAATTTTAATCAATAACATCCCTAATATATATATATATATATATATATATATATATATATATATATATATATATATATATATATATATATATATATTGTATATATTTAACTCTAATTAGAATGTCCCGATTTCTATTGTTCTTAATAGGCACCACATAGAACCTCACCGATTAACATCCAGAACAGAAGCTAGCAGTAGGAACTAGCAGCAATTTAAGGAGTGACAGATCCACAGTGTCAAAGGACATTATAAATCAGGGCCACCTCTTTTTGCAGATGCTATGCAGACTTAATATTCAGTCTAAGTTCACATCAATGTGGTTGCAGTTAATGCGGTTTTCAGCTGTGTTTTACGTTTTTAAACCCATGTTTTTGATGCGTTTTTGCTTGAATTTTTCATGCATTTTGCATTTCGCTATTGCTAAGGAAAAGGCCAGAAAGCTGGCCGCCGCGACCTTAATGACCGATAAATCATTAGCTCACAGCTAAATGTAAAAAAAGAGCTGCCGTAAAAAAAAATGGTGTTGTTTACCTTTGGGTCTGGTATGCAATTGGAGCGGTTTTGTTTTAAAAATGGCGTGAGGTCCCCCCAAATCCATACCAGACCCTTATACGAGCATGCATCCTGGCAGGTGAGGAAAGGGAGGGGATGAGCGAGCACCTCCCCTTTCCTAAACCATACCAGGCCGCATGCCCTCAACATGGGGAGAAGGGCCTCTTCCACACAACCCTGGGTGGCGGTTGTGGTGGTCTGTGGGTGGGGGGACTTATCCAAATTTTGAAGCACCCATATCCTGGTCCCCCACATGTGAATGAGTAGCGGTACAATCTTTACTCATTCACCAAAACATGTAAAAAAGAAAAAAAAACACAAACACACAGTTTTTGACAAATCCTTTATTAAAAATAAAAAAAAACAATGTCCCACAATGTAAATCTATCCTCAGTCACGCCGCCCGCCACACCACTGGACTCTGAAATTATTTTTTTCCAGAGTGCCCACTCCTCCGCCTGGCAGTTCTTAACCACTTTAATACAGGGCACTTATACACCTTCCTGCCCAGACCAATTTTCAGCTTTCAGAGCTGTCGCACTTTGAATAACAATTGTGCGGCCATGCTACACTGTACCCTAACTACATTTTTATCATTTTGTTCCCACAAATAGAGCTTTCTTTTGGTGGTATTTGATCACCTCTGGGATTTTTATTTTCTGCTAAACAAATAAAAAAATTTAGAAAAAAAAATGTTTTTTTTTGTTTCAGTTACAAAACTTTGTAAATAAATACGTTTTCTTCTTCACTGATGGGCACTGATGGGGCTGCACTGACGGGCACTGATAAGGTGGCACTTATGGGCACCGATGATGTGGCACTAATGAGGTGGTACTGATGAGGTGGCATTGATGGGCGCTGATGATGGGCACTAATATGCGGCACTGATAGGTGGCACTAATATGCGGCACGGATGGAAACTGATAGACGGCATGGATGGGCACTGATAGGCGGTGCAGATGGGCATGGATAGGCGGCATGGATGGACACTGACAGGTGTCACGGATGGGCATGGATGGGCACTGATGTACTGTAATGTATTGTACTGATGGATGTCAATCAGTTCCAGACAATAATGCCTGCCAATCAGTGATGCTCATTGTGGGCACTGATTCCCATCCATTGTAGGCACTGATTGGCATCCCTGTTGGTCTAGGATGACATACCTGGTGGTGGGCATCCCTGGTGGTCTGGTGGCATCCCTGGTTGTCCAGTGTGGGAGGGGGGGGGGGGGGCTGCGCTCATAATCAATCAGCACAGACCCCCCCTTGTCAGAGTCCGGCTCTTCCTGTTTACATCATGATCAGCCTTGATTGGACATGGCTGATCACGTGGTAAAGAGTCTCCGTCAGATACTTTTTACCTTGATCTGAGTTGTGATGACATCCGTTCAGGATATTGCAACCAGTTTGTCATCATCATTTTTCTATATGGCGGGCGGCAAGTGGTTAAATAGGTAAGGGCTGGGTCCACCTGGTGACATCACCTGGTGGACCCACACCCTTGTGACATCACTGACCCAGTATGCGCAAGTCGGTGATGACACAATGGGGCGGGGTCACCAGGTGACATCACCAGGTGGCCCTACCCCTTACCAATTTTAGAACTATCAGACAGAGGAGTGGGCAGTCAAGGGTTAACCTTTGTAGAGAGCGGAGGTTGGGTTTTTGTTTGGGTCCGGCGGTTCAGAGGGTGGGGTGATTGATGATGGATCTACATCGGGGACATTGTTTTTTATTTTTAATAAAGGATTTGTCAAAAACTGTTTTTTTTTCTTCTTTTGGACACTTTTTTGGATGAATAAGTAGATATATACCGCAATGTACCCCTACTTATGGAGTACAATGTGCCCCATACTCAATCACATGGGGGGCTGGGATCGGTGGGCTGGGATCTGGGGGCCCTTGTTGAAGGGGGCTCCCAGATTCCAATAAGTCCCCTGCTCGCAGAACACTAAAATCACCGCCCAGGGTTGTGGTATGGAATTGGGGGAGGGGGGGTGCGACCACTCCACGCCGTTTTTTTTTACCAATTTTGTTTTTGCTGGCAATTCTTTTTTTTACATTCAGTTGTCAGTGGGGAACCCTGCTGATGACTCATTACTTGTTAAAGAGGCGGACTCTTTAGCAACCAGTTATACACAGTGTGTTTTGTTTTTTTAAAACGCAACACTTGCGTTTTTGGTGCGACTCCATTGAAGTCTATTACTAGCAAAAACGCAATCTGCTGTGGGAAAAAAGTCCATGACCCTTTTCAAAAAACGGAGCACCGCAAAACACAGATGTGAGCTACATCCATAGGAAACCATGCTAAATGGACTGTAATGCATTTCTGCAAAATGCACCCAAAACAGCATAGGTGTGAAGGTGGGGTAAATGCTCAATCCTTTAACTACCGTATTTGCCGGCGTATAAGACGACCTTTTACACTTAAAAAAACTGAGCAAAAAGGAGGGGTCGTCTTATACGCCGGGTCCGCTGCTGGGATGCCTTCTGGCTGTCCGGTAATACTGTATGTAGCTTCGGCTACATACAGTATATACCACTGAACCAATCCCAGTGAGCGATGTATTCAAATGAATACAGAGCCTGCTCGGATTGGAGCAGCAATCTCTGCCAATCCGAGCAGGCTACACACAGTAGCCTGCTCCGATTGGCTTTGAGAGTGAGGCGCGGGCTGATGATGTAACAGCCTCCGCCAATCCCAGCAGGCTTTGTATTCATTAATAGAATACATTGCTCGCCGTGATTGGCTCCAGCACCAGAAGGAAGAAGGAAATGGCTCCAGCAAGAACGAAGAAGAAGAGGGATATGAAGCGTCGGAAGCCTCGGAATCGGGGGTCGTCTTAAACGGTGAGTACGGGCAAAACATTTTAACTGTGCAGGTTTTTAGGGGGTCGTCTTATATGCCGGGTCGTCTTATACGCCGGCAAATACGGTAATCATTTTCTTTTATAATTCTCCTGTAAGGGGGTGCAGCAGGGTGTGTGCTCTATGCCTATATACTTTTGCTAATGGGTGTCCCTCATTTTCATCTCAAAAAGTTGAGAGGTATGAAGGGGTGTCCCTGCCACTGTTCCTAGCTCTGTAGCTTTTTCTACCTTAGGTATTTCTACCCACCTCAGGGTGTACACAAATCTTAAGGATGGCCTGAACTTTGGAAGTGGTGCAAAAACGGACAAGTGTAGTTACCAGTATCGACCTATTTACCATGCCTTCTTAACTGCCCCCTGATGACTAGTGGTGATGGAAAAAGGATCAAGCAGATGCAAAAAAAAAAATGCAGAAAACAGATCCACACAAAGAATGAAGCAAAAGCAGGGAAGTCTTTGCACTGCAGGTCCTCCGGTATGACTTCCTCTCCATTCTCACTCCAAATCTGGTGAGATTTCTGGTGAGAAAAGTTCAAGAAACAATAGTTTCCTTGGTACAGGAAGTGCCCTACTCTTTCTCTGGTGGAATGCAAGACAAAATGTTAATTATTTGAGGGTACTGTTTTAGATACAATGAACATGTTTACAGGCTGATGGCTGGATCCCGTCTCTGCATGCACACAATCTGTCTTTGACCTCTGTTGTTTATAGGCTGCTAGCAACTAAAGATTTCAGATCACCAAGTGAGGATACAGAGAGAATAAGAGAATAAGATTGACAGATTTTTATTTTAAATGTTAAAACAAGCAAACTCATTAAACCTTCAGAGTAATCACATCAGTTTAGTCGCAGCTTGATGTGTTTAATCATCTGTCTTTTTCAAGCTTGAGAAGTTGGGAGTATGGAAATTGAATGATCGAGAGAACACTTTAAAATGTATATAAATCTATATTTGTGTGGTCAGATCTGTCTGGTATTTGGACATCTCTTTGGATGATAAGAGGAGAACTGGAGTATTTGGCACAAAGCAGCACAGCTTACATGTGCAAACATTTTATAAAATTCGAAGAAGTTGCAGCCAAAATATACAGTTGAGTTGAAAAGTGAAATGTGGTATCATATAACAGAGAGACAATGTAAAATGTAGGGGTACCCACGGCCTGATTGTGATTATATACTAAACTGTTCAATATATTGAGTGGCCATGTTGTTTAGGAGGTACTTTGTCAGGACTGCCAGAACCTGAGAGTGGCACATATTAAATTGCATACCTGCTTATCGGGGTAACTTTAATGTTTATCCAAGGGAAACCACCTCTGTCATTGTGTAGTACTTCTCCCGTAGGAGCTGCTGGCATTTTGCCCAGGTCTTCCGCCACCTTTGTCAAGGCACAAGGTAGAGTCACACAGCCAGGTGCACATACACTTGTTGTCTTCAATGATCAGTCTAAGCCCTTGTACACACGGTCGGACATTTCGAAGGAAAATGTCCAATCGGAGCATGTTGTCGGATAATCCGACCGTGTGTGGGCTCCATCGGACTGTTTCCGTCGGAATATCCGACCGACAAAGTTTTATAGCTGGGCTATAAAATTTTCCGACAACATGATCCGATCAGACTTTGTCCGACCGTTTGTAGAGAATTCCGATCGGACAAAGTGCCATGCATGCTCAGATCAAATTTCTAGACCAAAGCTATTGGCTACTAGCCTGAACGTAGTCCCGTCGTAACTAAATAACGTCATCACGTTCCGAACGATCGGATTTTCCGACAACTTTGTCCGACCGTGTGTATGCAACACCAGTTTCGGACAAAATCCGGCGGATTTTGTTGTTGGAATGTCCGACCGTGTGTACAAGGGCTAAGGGTTTTGTGCTTGTTGTTTTATTTTGGGAGAACTTGGATAGGGAAGAAGATTTAGTGGTATACTCCAAAAATAGAACTATCCACAACTGGGGACATCTAGCAAATAGCAGACTTCTCATTGGCAGTGACAACAATGTAGTTTCAAGATTAGAGCAAAATCCCTTAGTAGTAGTGGTAGCATGGCAAAGCTCCTCAGATCACAAGCCAGTTATGGCAGACTTCTTTTTTATTTGGCAGTCCAAAAGTAGCTTAAACTGAGCAAAGCAGCAGCAGCTGGACAAAGCTCTTCAGAATACTAGCCAGTGTTCCCTTGTCGGGACTCTTAGTTGACTATGTAGCACAGCAGAAGGGGTTAAAAGCACAAGTCTATGGAACCTTTATGTTGTCTGTGCACCAGGGGCGTACCTAAAGCATTTGCCACCCTGGCGGATCCTATATCTGGAACCCCCCCAAATTTACATTGTGAGAAAGAGATAGTCAGAGACTGCATGAACATGATACAGGAGATGGTCAGAGACTGCAGACGTGGTACAGGAGATGGTCAGAGACTGCATGAACATGATACAGGAGATGGTCAGAGACTGCGAGCATGATACAGGAGATGGTCAGAGACTGTGAAGAGATGGTCAGACATTGTTGTTCCAGCTCACTCTAATCTTACGGTAGATTATTAGGTTTTAACTCACAGGGAAGAGAACACCTGTAGCTCAATTCTGATTTAGAAGTTTTTTGTGTACATATACATGTGTACATATACATGTTTTATTTTCCTGCCCCCAACCCAGTCTGTGTCACAGATGTTGGTTTTCAAGGTCAGTGTGACAGGACCCAGGGAAAAGCTGCTGAATAGGGATGGGCGAACGGTTCGGTCCAAGCTGTTCGAACGTTCGAGGAACAGCCGAACAAATGGGTAGTTCTACCGTTTGTTCGGCCCCCCCAAACGGACCATAATGCATTGTGGTGCTGAACAGTGCATTGCAAGCCCTGGTTGGCTGAAGCAGTGTCATCATGACTTTGCCCAATCATGGCTCATTCCTGCCCCACAGTATAAAAGTATTCTTTCAATGGCAGCCATTTTCAGTGTGATTTCGATGTGGAGAGAGATAGAACAGGGCTCTGTTCAGTGCTATTAGTTAGATAAATATACTGTTCTATTTTGCTTCAGTTGTCAGTGTAGAATATTAGTTTAGTGTCAGTCTAGGGATAGTGTGAGTGTAATGAGGAGGACCATCATTCTGCTTTGCATAGTGTTCAGCTAGAGTAGGGACAGCTCAGATAGTTTCACTGTAGTGAAATGAGACCGTGTCATTCATACATACATTAGTGTAGAGTAGGGACAGCTCCTATAGTTTCAGTGTAGTGTAGTGAGTCCATGTCAGTAATCTTGACATTAGTGTATAGCTAAAGTAGGGACAGTTCTGATAGCGTCACTGTAGTTGAACACGTCTATTTGATTGCGTTACTGACAATTTAACGCCATTTACTTCTATGTGCGTTACTGACAGTTTAACGCCATAGCGTTTTGTGTGCGTTACTGCTAGTTTAACACCATATAGTTCCGTGTGCGTTACTGCCAGTTTAACGCCATATAGTTCTGTGTGCGTTACTGCCAGTTTAACTCCATTTACTTCTGTGTGCGTTACTGCCAGTTTAACGCCATATCGTTTTGTGTGTGTTATTGGCAGTTTAACACCATATAGTTCTGTGTGTGTTACTGCCAGTTTAACGCCATTTACTTCTGTGTGCGTTACTGCCAGTTCAACGCCACATCATTTTGTGCGTTACTGCCGGTTTAAAGCTATTTACTTCTGTACCTGTTACTGCCAGTTTAACGCCATATAGTTTTTCGTGCATTACTGTCAGTTTAACGCCATATTGTTTTGTGTGCATTACTGTCAGTTTAATGGCGTATAGTTTTGTGCGTTACTGCCAGCTTAACACCATTTACTTCTGTGTGCGTTACTGCCAGTTTAACGCCATATAGTTTTGCATGAGTTACTGCCGGTTTAACGACATATAGATTTGTGTGTGTTACTGCCAGTTTAACGCCATATTGTTTTGTGCGCGTTACTGCCAGTTTAATGCCATATAGTTATGTGTGTCACGGTACATGGCACATTATATTGCAGTATATTGTAGTGTATCCGTGGAGTGTGTCTGTGTAGCTTGAGTACTCAAATTAAAGTGCACCAAACACCTCTTTACATTGATTAAAGTGCATCTACGTACAGATTTCAACTTCTTCTTTAGATTTACTTATAAGCACTTACCCCTCCATTCCAATAATGTCTGGGAGGACAACAAGGAGAGGCAGACGTTCTCTTGGCACTGTAAGGGGGCCAGCAACAAATGTGTCCACAGGCAAAGGTGGATGTGGTGGTCACTCCTCAGGCAGGGCATAATTTCCTCTGTTTAGTGAGTTTTCCCATGCTATCCAGCCACAGCATGCAGAGGAGGTGGTGGACTGGCTTACTAAACCTTCCTTATCCTCCTCATCCGCTGTCATGCAAGCAGAGAAAAGTGTTCAGTAAACTGCAGTTGCCAGAGTGGATAAACCTGCCTCTTTGTCCACATCTATTCCTGCTATAGCCCCAACATCAGCCATTGAGGAGTCAGCTGAGTTATTTGACCACAGCATCAGCCAATTGCTCCTTGATGATGCCCAGACATTACTGGATTCAAATGTTGGTTCTGAGGTTAAGGATGACAGGAACATGAGCCTAGAGAGAGGGAGGAACACTGGTAGACAAATTGGCATTCATGTTCTCCAAGCTGCAGCATATTGCCAAGTTGTCAACAGTGGTAATGATGAAGATGGAGGAGATGGAGATGATGATGATGATGATGATGAGGTCACTGATGCAACTTGGGTGCCAGATAGAGCAGAAGAGGAAACTGAAGGTGAGGCAGCACAACCCCAAGGAGGCCAACATCAAGAAAGTGTAGAGAGCAGCCACCCTATTCCATCACATTCTGCAGCTGTTATCTCCCGCCCCACTCAACAAAGCTCAGTTGTCTGGGTCTTTTTCACCACATTTGGGTTCTACATGCCTAACAAGGCATTTAACGTCTAACCACTCAAGCCATTGGCAAGAGCACCTAAAAGCCAAACAAAAGGGGCACAAATCTGTCCCTCCTCCTCCTCAGCCACTTCAGTCTGCCGCTGCTATACCAAGTCATTACCTCTCAGCAGCCTCCACTGACAGGGATGATGGTATAGCACAGGGTGTCCCAGGTCCTAGCAGCACATCTGCCAGCAGCACACCACCAGCTGTAGACTGTAGCCGGCAAATTTCTCTGCCCCATCTGCTGCAGCGAAAAAAAAATACAGTCTCTGCCACCCACATGCTCAGCGTCTAAATGCAAGCTTGTTAAAGCTGTTGGCCCTCCAACTTTTGCCTTTCAGCCTGGTGGATTCTGCCCCCTTCCGTGAATTTGCATAATGTGCTGTACCACAATGGTGGGTTCCTAGTTGCTACTACTTTTCATGTAAGGCCGTTCCATCTCTCTACCATAAGGTGGAAGGGAATGTTCTGGCATCGTTGGGCAAGGTATTCAGCTGTAAAATCCACCTTACTGCTGACATGTGTTCCAGCAAGCATGGACAGGGACGATATATTTCGCACAGCACACTGGGTAATGCTGCTGGCAACTCAAAAGGGTGCAAGACAGGGCTCGGTGCTGCAGCTTGTTGTGCCCCCATGTCTCCATACAGCATGATGCCAGACCTGTGAGCTCTACCGCCTCCTCCTCCGCCACTTCCATGCCCTCCTCTGCAGAATTGTCCTATGAACATCAGGTACTCCCTAAGTCAGGGGTCTCAAAATGGCAGCCAAAATGACAGTTACAAGCATGACTCCCACAGGCAGAGGCATTATTGGACTTGAAGTTTCGTAACAGTTGGAGGGCCACCAGTTTGAGACCCCTGCCCAAAACATTCAAAGGACTATTCCATGAGTCAGGCTGAAAGGTGTCATGCAGTGCTTCAGCTGGTGTGTTTAGGGGACAGGAACCACACCGGAGCAAGAGATTCTTGCAGCTCTGCAGGCACAGACCCAGAGGTAGTTCACACCACGCCAGCTGGAGCCAGGAATGGTGGTGTCGGATAAAGGCTCAAACCTCCTGCAAGCCCTTAGACAGTGAAAGTTGACACATGTGCCATGCCTGGCACATGTCCTCAATTTGGTGGTGCAGTGTTTCCTAAGTATGTACCCAGGGTTGCAAGGTGTACTAAAACAGGTCAGAAGAGTCTGTAGCAATTTCAAGTGGTCATACACAGTCAGTACTCGGTTGGCTGAAATACAGTGGGAATTCCACCTGCCCGTAAACCGCCTGATTTGTGACATTCCCACCAGGTGTAACGCAGCTCAGTCCACCTCGGCTTTCATTAAGGATGCATGCACTGTATTGTCACCATTTGAGGAGGTCACAGGGATGGTGAGCAGTATGTGCAGTAAACATGCATCAGTGACGCAATCCCTGTTGTGTTCTTGCTGGAGCAGACTCTGTGTGGCATTATGAACAGGGCACTGGACGCAGAGCAGTAGGAGGAAGAGGAGGAATTCCTTTCCTCTCAAGGCCCACTTTATCCAGACACCATCATTCCTATGTCACAGAACACACAGGAGGAGAGAGGGGAGGAGGATGAGGAGGAGGATTCTGGCACTATCATAGGCTTTGAAGAAGAGGAAGACATGCGTCAATCTATAAGTGATGGCTTTCCAACCCCAGGACCCTTGGAAGTAGTACATGGCTGGGAGGAGGAAGTTCCAGATGCTGTAATCCTGAGTGACCCAGAGGAGTCTGCTTCTCAAGCCTTGGCAAATTTGAGGCGCATGGGCAACCTCATGCTTCAAAGTATGCAAAAGGATCCTAGGATAGGTGGCATAAAGGAAAAGGATGATTACTGGTTGGCAACCCGCCTTGACCACCGTTATAATGGCAAGGTCTCAGAACTTATCCCCCCCAAAGAGAGTGCAGAAGATAAAATCTCTTGAGGACACATTAAAGAGGATTTTACTGAACATTTTTCCTGACTCCAGTAGGTTACAGTGTGGTGGAAAACAGCGTTTTGAGTCTTCTGTTGGTCAAGAGAGGAGCATTTGAGAAGGCATCCACCTAAGTGAGGCATTTTTAGTCCTTGCCACCCAGGGCTGTCAAAAACAGAGATGAAGAGATTTCCAGCTGACGATCCACCAACTTACTAGGTCATGAGAATAGACCACTGGCCAGAACTTGCCTAGTATGCTATTGAGTTGTTGGGCTGCCCTGTATGCGGCATGCTTTCAGAACGGTCATTCAGTGCATCAGGAGGTTCCGTTACTGATCATAGCAAGCGTCTGTCCACTGTTTGACTTTTATAAAAATGAATCAGTCCTGGATTACCAGCTATGAAGCCCCTGTTGCCAATGTCACGGATTAAGTCTTTTTTGGATGTGGAATCTCTGCAGGACTTCGAGGCTGCCTAGCTTTGAGGGTGTTCAATCATTTCATCTGGAAGAACGTTTTTGGTATAGGTTTCATGGGCACAATTAACACCCAAAGACCAATTTTTCTGCACCTCACAGGTGCGCATATAGGGTTATGGTGGGAAGGCGCTACCAACACCCAAAGACCAATTTTTACGCACACGTTACTTCTATCCAAAGTCAAAGTGGCACCAGTATGAATCCAAAAAATCTCTAATCTTGTTCCCAGTGCACTACATTGTGGCCTCATCATTCACACTGGCTCCCCAGCTGTTGCTGAGAAAAATAAAGGCAGCTTGCAGGGAAAATGTAATTTTTTGGGCATTATAAATGCAATTATTGCTGCAGCAGATTCTAGACATGGTACAGATCTGCCACTTTACAGGTAGACTAAGGGGACATTCGGGTCCTGTTGACTTTAATGGGGTTTGTTATTCGGGTCCGAACTTTCGCGGTGTTCGGAAGTTCTGGTGCGAATCTAACAGGGGTCTGTTTGGCCCATCCCTACTGCTGAACACCCTACAGTGTCATTCGTGGCTTACCCAGTACAGGCACCAGTGTGTAGGAAGGTTAGCCAAGTGGTAGAGCAGCACACGCTGTGATTCTGCTCGGAGATGTCAATGTGTGCTCCACCCCTGTCCAAGCCGTTGTTAAGTCTGCCTCATTCCCTAGTCCTGCTAGACAAACCTGCCTGAGCCCAGCCTGCAGTTCGAAAGTTAGCATGTGGCTAAATTTTTAATGGCGGCCGCTGCTCCACCTGCAGATACCAGACCAGGAGCCTGTAGCGGCCCAACAACCTTGGTCAACCGGGCAAGGGCCCTGTGTGCCCTATGGCCAGTCCAGGCCTGCTTGACACCTCCCCAATGTGTGGCATCAGGGGTAGGTCAACCCCCCTGTTGGTATGCCATTGCTGTACTCACAACATGTCCAGGGGCAGCTGGTAGCCTCCTTTCAACTTCCAGGGGACATTCTTTACCAGTGATACCCGACCAGATCTTCAATAGACAGCCCCTTCAGACAGGTTTCTGTAAAACCAGGGTCACTCTTGGCAGCACACGCTCTCTCAATTCAGCCCTCGGGTTGTCCACCTGAGGCCTTATGGTAGCAGGTGCCAGGGGAGGCAGCAGACTCTTCTTCAGCTGGTACAATCCACTCCTGGGAAACACCTTGTGCTCAGTGCAGTCAAAGAATAAATACCATCTCCCAGCATCCTTTAGGACCACCCTCCCTGGGATTGGCTGGAATGGCATTAATATTCATCCTGTGTTCTGCATAGCATCCACCTACTCATCCAGAACCTTCCTAGGTTACTTGGATACAGAGAATACCAGAGGCAGGCCCAACCAGAAGCTGAGCACACCATGCAGGCTACACTAATCAATTACAGTTTTCTGCTAAGCAGAGAGCTAAATAAATTTCTCTATCATTTCATTGAATTTCTCTGTTAAGCAGGAGAACAAAACTATATTACACTAATCCTAGCACCTACTTAGGAGGGTGCTACAATTGGTTACACAGAAAGTCTACACATATCAGTGACATGTTAACAGCATGTACTGTGGGAACAGTACACAAAGCACATAGCGCCATCAGCATTAAATCAGCATATCTGTCAATACACCAATGTTTTGGGTTTTTAAGAGAAGTTGTTCCCACTGTACTAAGGAAAAGTACCATATATTTGGCAGTGGTAGTGTATACATGGCCCCCACCCTTCCCTGTGAAGCAACTACAACACAAAAGCAGAGGTTTTGGCCTGTGGCATGATTTCTTGACAGACCCTATACTCTTTCATCAGAGTGAATCAAGCTCTGAAAGTTACAGTGCATACATTCGTGCAGCAACTACCAATGTTTGCTTTCAACTTCTAACATCTATAACCCTAATGGAGAAAAGGCAAACAGACACTCTTTCTTTTCCTTTCTTTTCATATGTCAGTATCTGATGGTCAATAAGGAACAAACAAATTGAGAAATCTTGCCAAAATGTCACCATTCTGACAAAATGCCTTGGAGTCAAAGGGGAAAGTGAAATGAAGGTGCTTTTAACCAATTGAGGATTCTGAATGGAAGAGTAGAAAACTTCAGCAATAGTTTCAAAGATATATTGCCTTATCTCCTCTCCCCTTGCTGCCACTCTCACCCACCTAAAACTTTTAGGATTCATGTACACGGGATGTTGTTCAACCTCTCCTGAACGATTTAACTTGACAGCTAGAAACCGGCGTCCAAAAACGGCCATTTAGCCACGTTTACATGCTGCGTTTAGTCGCGTTTAGCCATGTTTCTAGAAGCGTTTGAAAAAAATAAAACATTTTTTTTTTCAAAATAGCCAAAAATTAAAAATGCCTGTAAACAAAAGCCACGTTTGGTGTTTGAAATGCCTCTAAAAACAGCTTCTAAATTAATTTGTTTGGGTTCCAAAAAAAGCCTCTAAATGCAACTGCCTAGAAACAACTATAAACTAACCTATGTACATGTGCTGATAAGATAACATAGAAGAGAGGACAGGAGCAGTTGAAAAAATGCCCAACTGCTCCTAAACATCCGTTTACCAGCAGCAGTGTAGGTGAGGCCTTATCAGTAACTTTAATTAAAAAGATTGAGCACGGCCGCGCTTATGTAATACAGGAAGCAGAAAGAATATGAAGAATAAAAAACATATAAATATCTGTATATATATATAGGTTGCAGCCCCCCAACCAAGAAATCCCTGCAAGGGTTTTTCAAAATAATTAGTAATCTCAAGAAAATGTGGGGTATCTGGCGCTACCTAATATTAAAGATGAGGACCACCCTTATTTCCACTAAACCAAGTGTCACCTCAAAGCAGTAGGTTATTAGTTATACATAAACCTTTCTATATTTGTTAAGAGTGATCGGGCACTCGCAATAAAAATTCAATAGATTGTGAATAAAGACCTACAGAAAATCATATAAAGTGCTTTTGTGCAAAGGTAAGTGCCACATATAATACTTGTTGTGAGTTACGTTCAATTCACACAATTCCCTATGTGTGTTGTATTAATCAACATTAATAAGCTACAAACTATCAAATGATCACGCTAAAGTGCAACCTCATAAAAAACCAAACAGTATGGCTATAAAATTTGTAAACAGAAACTCCAAACCTCATATATCTAATTGTGCAAAATTGCAAAAAAGACCCCTGGCTGGGTGTGTATGTGTGAAATATGTATCAACCAACTTACTTGTATATCATAGACAAAAAATATATATATAATTATGTGCATAAAAATAAAAATATATAAAAAATGGATTTTAAATTAGAAAAAAGAGATAACAAAAAAATATAGATGGGGGCGTGGCTTGGACGAGTTCGATGGCGGACGCATAACTCGAGAGCTCCGGCACCTCAGGCGAACACACACTATCATTCCGAGGTACGATCGCGCCTTTCACCCCTTAATGATGGGCACAGCTTCCAGCAGCTCCTCGGCCTCACGCTCCCGCTCCCCGCGTGAAAATACAAGCGGGCAGAACCGTATCATCCCCGACATGTTCCGCTCGCAGGGAAGCAACATGGCGCCGTCTCGTCGAGGAACCTCACAGGCCTCGACGACGCGTCCTTCCTCACAAGCTGACATTATCCTGTCGGACACCTCACCCCGCACGGCTTCCTCCGAACACAGGCCCAGCGGGTTCCCATACTCGGGTGAAGTCTCCTCATCCCCGCTTAATATACAGGACCTGCGTCTGATTGCCTCAGACATTAAAGACACGCTGTCGGCGGCCATTGCGGAGCTCCGCCTGGATATCAGGGCTCTCTCGGATCGAGTGCAAACAGTGGAGACATTGTATGATCAACACAACCTTGTGCTGCGAAAGACCACCAGGAAAGTGGATGGGCACACTCTACAGCTTAGGGAAATGCAGAGAAACATGGAAGATTTGGACAACAGGGGGAGACGCCATAACCTCAGGGTCAGAGGCCTCCCCGAATCCGTAGAAGGTGAGCATATCTCCCCAGCTGTGGTCTCCATTTTCAACAATATCCTAGACAGACCCCCACAAACGGCCATCGCCATGGAAAGGATTCACCGCGCGTTACGGCCTAGGGGTAGAGACACCGACCCCCCGCGTGACATAGTGTGCTGCCTGGTAGATTTCCAACTCAAGGAAAGCATATTAAGGAACGCCAGAACCAAGTCGCCGATCACATATGAATCTGCTCCTATCCACATTTTCCAGGATCTTTCGGGCATCACCTTGCAACAACGCAGAGATCTGAGACCTTTATTGGAAACACTGAAAACCAGAGGTATTGCGTATAAATGGAGATTCCCTTTCTGCCTCACAGCGTCTCACTTAGGCCGCACTGCACACCTCAAAATGCCGGAGGACTTGCCCAACATTTGCGCAGCTCTAGAGATACCTGAGGTCGCTGTTCCTAACTGGTATGCAAATTTTCGCCCATTGGCCTACAGAGCGAACAAACAGCACCCAGAGCGAATGGAAACTCAGGATTCTGGTCACCGTAGGAGAAGATCACCTTCCCACGCCAGAGGACGTCGCTACAGTGACCACGCTTCTAGGGACCTCAGCCCTTCTACCTCTCCACGTTCCCGGAGGGCTAGAAGGGATCACTGAAAGCTACAGCTCCCTCCTGTAGCTCCCTTCAAGGCTAAGTCTTCTTCTTTTTTCCATACCCAGAGCCTGCTCTCTCTCTGAGATTTTCAGACCCATCCTTTTCTTCCTTGGGGACCTGTACTGTAATACCATGCCACCTCCCTGAACCACCTTTTTTTCAATTTTTCAATTTTTCTTTTTTGGCTCGCTGCTTTAACTTTTGTTCCCTTTTCTCCCCTATAACTGATGGCTTCTGACCATAACTGCACCCCTCCGACGGCGATGCTCCTGTTGCTGTACTTCCCTGAATGGAACTTTGCTACAAGTGGCCTCGGGACGATCACCTCAGGTTAGTCTATGCTATCACCACCTGCTATAGCCTTATGGAGGCACATCTTTCATGCACATATATGCTGATCTGCTGAGTCACAACTATCATATTTCTGAGCATTGCCACCTCCAACCATTTAAAAGGGTTGCACGGATCAACCTTTTCACTGACTGCCATGTCTAAGGAACAATACCTAAGCCACACGAACTAGCTTGGATTCAAATTCCCCTCCCCCTCCCCCCCCCCTTTTTGGGGTTTCCTTGTTTTTTTTTGTTTTTTTTTTTGTTTTTTTTCAATCCTAAGGGATGGTGACCTATTGCAATATTTGTCCTCAATGCTGTTTTTGTTTAATTATTTTACTTGACGCTGCACTCCTTCTCGCCACGTAAACGGTATTTACCGGTGGCGACCAGGAATGCTGTTATACGCTGTTTACTGGGTTGCATTGAACTACTGCCTTCCCCGATTTGCTAACCGAATGTCTTACGTTGTCTGTTTTGTTACCATTACAGTTTAAATTGACTAACGCCTTGCATCCTACTTGTTATTGGTTTTGTTTATTACTGTTGAGGACTTTATAGTTCTGTAGGTCATATGACAAGTGCCTTGACCGTACGTTATACTTTAAGACTGTCCTTCGAGCTGCATGGTCATACCTCTGTATACGTACCACGCAGAAAGTGGTCTCATTGGACATTTGGCCTACAGTGACAGATCTTAACGCCCTCTATATATAACTTTTGGGGGCTCACCCTAACCCCCTACCTGCACAGATCGTACCCCGCTTCAGTGCTCATATCTCATAAATCCTGGGGTGCCGAGCCTTCACCCCATCTGTTACCTTATGCCCCGTACACACGAGCGGACTTTTCGACATCCAAACTCCGACGGACTGAGTCCGGCGGACTATCCGATCGTGTGTGGGCTGCAACGGACTTTAGCGAAGCTAAAGTCTGACGGACTTTAGAAATGAAGCATGCTTTAAATTTTCCCGACGGAACTCCGCCGGACCCGGTCCCCTTTGAAAAATCCGCTCGTGTGTGTGCTACTCCGACGGACTAAAACCGACGCTAGGGCAGCTATTGGCTACTGTCTAGGAACTTCCTACGTCGAATCCAGTCGTACGTCATCACGTTCGACTCCGTCGGAGTTTGGTGTGATGGTGTGTGGTCAAGTCCGTTCGGTCGAAAAGTCCGCCAGAACTCCGTCGGAACTCCGGCGGAACTCCGGCGGAACTCCTTTGGAGGTCTGTCAGACTTAATCCCTCTCGTGTGTACGGGGCATAACTTTTCGTCCGCAGTAGGACTTGTACTTGCTAACCCCCGAGTTTGGGTGGGCTATAGGGATCCCGGCCCATTGTGACGTGGGCCCCCTTCACCCACTCGACACATTAGATTGTACGTTACCACCTTAGAAAGTGGTACACCCCTCCATTACGTGAGGAATATTTCCTCTTCCTTACACTATCTTTCCGAGTAACTCCTCCCCCGCTACCTCCAAGTCTCCACACCCCGATTCACCCTCCCTTTCCCCTACCCCCCCTACTCCTACCATGACGGACAGTACCTCCTCTGAATACCATTCCTCATCTCATGCCACTGCACATAACAACACCAGCTTTTACTCACTCAATATTAGAGGCCTCAACATGCCTGAAAAGAGAGCTCAATTGCTCTATACCCTGCGCAAGGCTAAAGCCCATATAGCGCTCCTACAGGAGACACATTTTAGAACAGATGCGATTCCCAAGCTACGTAACACCTACTATCCAACGGTTTTTCACGCAACGAATGCCCAAGCAAAATCCAAAGGGGTTTCAATAATGATTTCGAAAGAGTGCCCCATTTCTGTCACAGATACTCTACGAGATCCACTGGGTCGCTATTTATTCATTAAAGGTACCATATATCAAAAACCTATAACTATAGCAAACATATATGCCCCCAATTCTCACCAAGTGACCGTTTTTAGTGAAGTTTTGTCCCAACTCACTACTTTTCAACAGGGAATCCTCCTCTTGGGAGGAGACTTTAACATACCGCTCACACCCTCCCTGGATACGTCCAATGGCACAACCTGTTTGAAATATAATGCGCTGCGGGCCATAAAACTACACCTACAAACACTGACATTACACGCCACCTGGCGCACTTTACACCCAACAGAAAAAGACTTCACCTTCTTCTCACCCCCACATCAGAAATATTCGAGACTGGACCACTTTTTCCTTTCCCAAGCTGACATTCATTGCCTGGACAAAGCTACAATTGAACCCAAACTCCTATCTGACCATAATCCGATCACTGTCTCGCTTAGTCTGTCATGCAACCTTCCTAGATCTCACATATGGAGGCTGGACGACTCCCTACTATTAGATGACGAAAACAAGGCCTCTGTGGTGGAATGTCTTTCTCGCTATTTTGAAGAAAATACCGCGACTGACATGTCCCCTATCTCAGTCTGGGCTGCACACAAGTGTGTACTACGGGGTCTATTTCTATCAATGACAGCGAAACGAAATAAACTTAGGAAAGCACATTTAGACTCGCTCTATGCACGTATCCAGTTGCTTGAACGAGCTCACAAACTTACTCTAGCTGAAACATACCTTGCTGAACTAACTAAAACCAGGGAGGATCTTTTAGAGGCTCTTCAAAAAACATTAAAGAAAAAATTTATCTTGTCCAAAAAATTGTTTTACGAGTTTGGCAATAAATCTGGTAAACTGCTGGCTAGAGCCCTCCAAAAACAGAAAGCGAGTTTCAATATTCATAAGATAACTACCCCCACAGGAGAAGCTATCATAGATTTGGATACCATCGCCCAACAGTTTGTGTCCTATTTTCATTCCCTATATAACCTGCCACAACACCCGACTACAGATAATGTGAATACCAGAGCTGACCTAATAGAAACCTTTCTAACAGAACACTCCCCTCCTCCCATATCTCCCCTTCTACGCGACAATCTAAATGCCCCTCTGACATTGGAAGAAGTAACTTGCGCCCTTAAACAACTTAAAGCGGGCAAGAGCCCGGGCCCGGATGGCCTAACGGCGGCATACTACAAATCCTTTTCGGAACAACTGTTACCACACCTGCTTCAGACATTCAACTCCTTTTCTTCCTCTACTAGACCCATGACTGATCTTTTAGAAGCACATATTACGTTGATCCCCAAACCAGGCAAAGACGCCACACTGATCCCTAATTACCGCCCCATTTCCTTACTCAATGTGGACATCAAATTATATGCAAAAATATTAGCAAATCGCATCCTACCCCTTCTCCCAGACCTTATATCCACTGACCAAGTGGGATTTGTCCCTGGCAGGGAAGCCAGGGATAATACCATAAAGACCCTTAACATTCACCATTGGCTGACTTCATCTCACACCAAAGGATTTCTCTTATCACTAGACGCAGAGAGGGCGTTCGATAGAGTGGCCTGGGACTATATGACCTCTGCGTTGACACACCTAGGTATCCCTCCATTGATGATTCGAATGATCTCCGTCCTATACTCCTCCCCTTCTGCTAGAATTAGGGTCAACGGCCGCCTATCGAACGCCTTCTCTATAGCCAATGGCACTCGCCAAGAATGCCCCCTCTCACCGCTTATCTTTGTGCTCACCATGGAACCGCTCCTTCGCATGCTCAGGATGAATCCCAACATCCGTGGAGTCACTGTTAAGGATTCACAATATAAAATTGCCGCATATGCGGATGACGTCATGCTGTTCCTCACTGATCCTGTAACTTCCTTACCCAATCTCCTGAAAGACTTAGACATGTTTCGCGTTCTTTCAAATCTCAAGATAAATTTTGAGAAATCGAAAGCTCTTAACATCTCCCTACCCGACACTATTGTTGACCAATGCCGCCAAAACTTCCCCTTTAGCTGGGAAAGACACGACCTGACATATTTAGGCATTAAAATACCCACCGACTTGTCACAACTTTATGCTAAGAATTTTGGTCCAGCACTCTCCAAAATACAAGGTGACCTACAAAATTGGCACAATGGGCACCTTTTCTGGTTTGGCAGACTTGCGGTTTTGAAAATGAATATCCTTCCTAGACTACTTTACTTGCTCCAAACTATCCCTATCACGCTTCCTAAATCCTTTTTTCTCACGTACAAAACTATTTGCAGAAAATTTATCTGGTCCTTTCGACCCCCAAGATTAAGTTGGGCTAAACTGATCCTTCCCAAACAGTGTGGCGGACTAGGTCTTCCAGACCTCCACACCTACTACAATGCGAGTTTGCTCAATAGAATAGTAGATCTACACCGTACCGCTAAAGCATGGATTCAACTAGAACAGGCTGTTACACACATCCCTCTACCCAATCTTCCTTGGATCCCCAAACGGGCGATCCCTGATAATTGTTGGTCTCACCCCCTCATAGGCCCTACTCTCAGGGCTTTTATACACACGAGTAAATCGCTGCACATAACACAGCCACACGGACCCATGACCCCTATCTCACAAAATCCTGAATTTCCCCCAGATCTGATGGGTCGGGACCCCCGTCTCCCGCCTTCAGATCCACCCTACAGAGCGCACCAGTTCTTTGAACGGGGCAAACTGCTCTCCCACCCCACCATGATTGCTAAATTTCCAGACCTGCATCTCCCGTTCTTTAAATTTCTCCAGATCAGACACTTTTTGACATCAGCGACACCAATCTCACATTGGCACCGGGACTTAACCCCTTTTGAAGCTTTATGCAATAGCTCAGAACCCCAAAAACATTTAATTTCGAGTATTACGAAAATGTTAAGCTCCGACACATCACCACACAAAACTACTTTACAACACTGGGAACGAGACCTGACGACCAAGTTGACAGATGACAACTGGAACATGATTTACGAGCATATACATAAGGGCACTGTCAATGTATCAGTACAGGAACACAGATACAAAATATACTCCAGATGGTACCGCACTCCTGACAAAGTACATAAAATCATACCAGAGGTCCCTCCAACGTGCTGGAGGTGCCAAACGGCCGTTGGTTCCTTCATGCATATCTGGTGGGAATGTCCACTTCTCCACTCATACTGGAGTGAGGTCCACCGTGTCATAGTCCAGGTAACCACACATCATCCAGAATTCTCCCCGTCCCAATACCTTCTACATCATACATCCCTCTCGAAAAAGACCTATCGAAAATCATTACTCCTGCACATGATTAATGCGGCCACCCAATGTATCCCCAGGCATTGGAGATCTACAACCCCCCCGACCATTGCAGAATGGTACAGACAAATTGACAGGATGGAAGAAATGGAAAGACTGGTCCACCAAGCAAATGACAGACACTCCACATTTACTAACACATGGGCCTGCTGGATCCATTTTCGCACAACCTTGCACCAAGCTTCCGCCACAACACCACGACCACGTTGAAACGCAGCTAAGACGGATAATCTTAACACTACTCGAACTCCGTCCTCCCCTTCCCCATCCCCCACTTGCCCAACCCCCACTCGCACCCGTACCCCGACCTCTCCTCTAGAAGGGTTCCCCCCCTTCCCCACCTTCCCCTTCACCTCTTCTCCACCCTAAACGCCAGATTATACCCTTCTGTATGCTCTTGGAGATATCCTCCTGCTCTATGTTCTGAAATTGAGACTAAGATGCGCCCATTGCCACACATGATGGTCTGACCTACTTCACTGGCTACGTCCAGTTGCTAAATAAACAACACTAACTCATTGAGAATACTTTTCCATCCACAGTGTGCTCCCCTTTGGGGTGGATGGCTAGCCTGGAGACTGGACGTGGCTACAAGTACCCGCATATGGACCTATCCCATTACGCCACTATACCCACACATATATTTGACGTTAGTTTATACCTAATATGGTTAATGCCTCATAGGCTTTTAGTTATTACACTTCAGGTGATAGTTCCACATCATACAACTATCGTTACAACATAAGTTAGCCCCCCCGGGGGTGTTTGGGCTTTATATCTATGTAATCCAATACTTCAGATGACTGTTAGTCCGTTCAATCTATTTACATCAATCGGATTACGATAACTATGCTGTACTGGTTAACCTGCCTTCCCCCCATCTTTTTCTTATTTCTCTCTTATTTTTCTAATCTTTCTATACAACTATGATGCATGTACGCCTATGCCAAAATGTTAATAACAAGATTTGTATTTTCTCATATTACTGCTCCATGTTCGTACTGCTTGTACTAGCTTACTACGAATGTTTCGGATATTTGTAATTTTTGCAATATTTGTCAATAAAATTCTTTTGGAAAAAATAAATAAAAAATATAGATAATAAAAAAAAAAAAATCAAAAACAATGGTGAATGAACAATAAAGCCAAAATTAAGAAGAGCAAAAACAGAAAAAGGAAAAACCACAAAGAGAGTCTATTAATGTCCACACGTGAAAAATGAAAAAGTAAATAAAATGAAAAATCAAAAAAGATCCTCGATTGTGCAAATCCAGCAGAAAGAAAGTGACTTTAGTGCTTGCGACTATGTTCTTCAGGTGACTGTGTGCTCCCCCACAAGGTTCCCCACTCACCAGAAAGATACACCCCTACAGGGGTACTGTGCCTTCAGATCAGTCTTTGTGTGATTCCAATATTCAAATCCATATGCGATACGGTTGCTCCAAGAGATACACCCCTACAGGGGTACTGCGCTTTTAAATACGATTCCGATTCTCAGGCACCATATACGAAATCCAAACAAAGGGGAGTCCAATTTAATCCTCCCCTCATGTGTTCAGACTAAGAGTTCAGACTACCTCTTAGTCTGAACTCTTTTACTCTTTTACTTTTACTTTAGCTCTTTTACTAGCGGAGGAGCCCGGCTTTCTTCCTCGCCGCCTCCCTTCTTACGACTTTGGGGGTCTTGTCCCCCTCTTCGGTTCTTCTGCCGGGCCACCGCGCCTTCTTCTAGCTCTTTTACAGGCAGTGGCCCGGTCTTCTGTCGCCGCCGCCTTCTGTTCTTCTGTTCTCTTCTTCTTCAGATGTTGCCTCGCCGAGTCCTCCGCTCACAATGACGGGGACCGGCCACGCGGCGACTTATATAGGGACATCGCCGGATAATGTCCCCGCCTATTATGATGTCACAGTCTCATAATGGGCGGGGAAATCATCCGGGATGTCCCTATATAAGTCGCCGCGTGCCCCGCGCCCCCCCTTTCCTGGCTGGCCGTGTAGCGTGCTCGGACAAGGGTCTGATGTGGATCTGGGGGGACCCCCACACCGATTTTTTTTCGGCATTGGGGTTCCCCTTTAAGTCCATACCAGGCGGCGGGGCCAGCGACGTCTCCTTTGCGGGCCCCGCCTACCTGGAAACCGGCTCTAAATGAGCGGACTTTCCTCCGCGTGCGTGGGCGAGTCCGTTCATTTCAAAAGTAGGGCGGATAGTACGGCGGACTTAGTACGCCGTATTAGTCCGCTGAAAAAGTGCCGTGTGTGGGCAAGTAGCCGTTCGGAAAGTCCGACGGATGGACTAAGTCCGTCGGATAGACGGCTACGTGTGTACGCGGCATAACAAGTCTCATAACCCCGCAGAGGGAAAATCGCTAATTTGGCCCAATTTGGACATTTTCACTTAGTGGTGTACTCACTTTTGTTGCCAGCGTTTTAGACATTAATGGCTGTGTGTTGAGTTATTTTGAGGGGACAGCAAATGTACACTGTTGTACAAGGTGTATACTAATTACTTTAAATTGTAGCAAAGTGTAATTTCTTAAAAAAACTTGAAATAATAAAATATTTAAAAAATGTGAGGGGTGTACTCACTTTTGTAAGATACTGAATGTGTGTGAATCTGAGTTAAGGACCTTAGATTATAAGCTCCTTGAGGGCAGGGACTGATGTGAATGTATAAGTGCTGAGTAAATATAAATGCCTGTAATTAATAAATACATTTATCTTCTTTCTCCCCTTAGTTATTATTCTTCTGCAGTTTTTTATTTTTTATTTCTGTTTTTACCATTAGTATTAATTCATTAATTTATTTATTTTTTCAGTATTGCTTGAACAAATGTGCAAATGTGCATTTTTATTCTTTGCAAATAGCTCTGGTTCACATGTAGTATAAAGGTATGAGAGCTAAAATAGTTCAGGGTACAATAGGCTGTAAATGGCTCCCAAGGGTTACAGAAGCTCCAACAGAAGGCCAGCTCACCTTGACCTGGTCTTATGCCAAAATAGAGCTCTTTATAAGCTTCATTATTTAAAATATCAAAGTGCCGGTGGGGGGGAGGGGGGCTTGCGAGCAGTACACTAAGATGGCCGCAAGCTAATCGCGCTCCTCCACCACCAACCACACCGGCAGTGATACAGTCGCTTCTTCCCTGGTTCAACGGGCATAACATCCCACGGAACCCCCGTGGATTAGATGTAGTGCAGAACAGGCACAACACGGAGCTCCACAACGAAGCATGCGGCGCACACGAATTCTGTGGCCTTCCTGCCAGACGTCCCGTCAAAGACATAGGCCTCTGACATGGAGCCCTTACCCCCGTCGCTATCAGGTGAGCTGGATGCTTGTTCAGACGCAGAGCCTGCATGGAGCCCAGCAGCCTTATACAACACCAGCACTGAGAGATGCTGACTTGCTGGCTCACTTTAAAACCATGTTCCAGGGGGAATTTCAGCTGCCACCTCAAAGCTGGCTACACACCTAACAAAAGAGATCCGGGAGCTGGGCAGCCGCACAAATGCTTTAGAGGACAGAATGGATGCTGCAGTGACAGTGATAGATCACCATGAACAGGACCTGCAGGACCTCCATAGGGAACTGGATACAGCCCTCCTGAAATTAGAGGATTATGCAAACAGGTCCCGGCGGGGGAATCTCTGCCTGCGGGGCCTTCCAGAAACCATTGATAACCTAATCTCCACTGCCACTGCCCTGTTTCGGGAACTGGTTCCAGGCATCCCCATAGAGGGTATGGAGTTTGATCGCATCCATCGGGCTCTGGGGCAAGGAGAGAAGGGGGCCCCCCTGGTACATTATCATTAAGTTCACATTCTTCCACACCAAAGAAACCCTCCTTAAGGCAGCACGTGACAAGCCTGATTTATGCTTCCAAGGGCACAAGTACCAACACTTCACGGACCTGGCACCCACTACGGTGCAAAAGAAGCGACAGTTGAAGCCATACACCTCAGTCCTGATGGAAGGCCATATTAAGTATGCTTGGGGCTTCCCCTTCCGCCTCACATTCGCCTACCAAGGGCGGAGCCACACTGTTCGCACCTAGGCGACCTTCGAGGCACTACACCTGCTTCCCCCTCCGGGTTCCTCCAACTGCCAGGTGAGGGCCTCGGGCCACCAGCCTTCTTCCAAGCATTTGGTTCATGCGTGGGAATCAGTCAGCAGTCGTAAACTGGCCCACCCTAGCACCCACCGTCTTCAAGATCCCCTTGCTCCAACCCAGGATGAACCTTGGAAAGGGTGAGCCCCTTTGCTGCTACTCTTCTGTGAAGCTGACTTACTCTCTCCCCAGATGTGGTTTCCCTTGTTGGGAATACGGTTCCTGCTTGATTGCAATGACTGTATACCTTCTTCTTTTTTTTTTATAGCGCTAAGGTCCAGTTTAGCAGGTCTACCTATATCTTTCTCTGTTGGCCTGTCGCCTTAATAGTGGACTGGCCCTCGCAGGATTAATGTTTTTATCCAGGTCCTCCCTGATAAATCTAGGGTCTCATCCTGGGCCTTATTACTACCTTTTGCCCTGGCTCCGGGCGCCTGGGAGGTCGGATGGGAGCTGTATCTCTGGTGGCCCCGGTGTAGCCTCTTTGGGGGCCTGAGTCATGGACTATCACATGTACTATTTTTTTTTTGCATAAATTAGTTAGCTGAAAGACCTGCTGTTCTTCCCACTTCCTCTAATTCTTCCCCTCCCCCTTCCCCTTCCCACCCGCCTTCCCCCTCCCCCTTTCCCCTTACCTCTCCCCCTTTCCCCTTGACCCCCTCCCCCATCTTTTTTTCCCCCATTCACATTTTATTTTTTCCTTTTGGATATCAGCTCTAGGTCTATATCAGTGGTCTCCCAGTTGGATTGTTGCCCTGTGCCTCGGTGGGCCTGCATTGCCTGTCGGGGACAGTTTGGACCACTGACGGCTCCGTGGCGCCCTCCCTTGGGCGTTCCTTGTTTGGGGACGCTTGACCAGAGAGGTTTTGATGTTGCATTAATTCTTATGTTTACTTTAACATAGTTGCTGAATTTTGAGATGTGCTTTCGTCCATCTTCTTTGTTCTCGTTTTGGTTTTCATAGCCCCCTTTCCAGGGGAGGTTATATTATATTTCATACAATCTAAAATCTAAAGCCATGTGGTCGGTGGTAGAGCCCCCCCCCCCCCCCCCCCCAAGATGGCTCAGAATGCGTTCAAGCTATTCTCACAAAATATCCATGGGTTTAACTCTCCCATTAAATGATCAAAGGTCTTTCGCCACTTAAAATCTCAATCTATAGATGTTGTCTGTCTGCAGGAAACCAGGTTCTCCCAATCTCCATCTCCCAGGCATTTGTCCTCTCATTATCCAGTGTTTTTTACGGCTTCTGCCTCAGAGAAACACAGAGGGGTGCTAAAGGCATTTTGGGGTAATCTCCCATTCAATTGCTCTGTGGAAATCGCGGACCCTACGGGTAGATATCTGCTCTTGCAAGGCACCCTGTGGGATCAAGAGGTCACTTTGGTGGGCTATTACGCCCCTAATACATTTCAGCAGAGGTTTTTTTCACACTTGCTTCATGTGGTCACCAGGCACCAGAAGGGCCTGTTAATTATAATGGGAGACTCAAACTCTGTCTTCAATTCTACCCTAGACAGACGTAGCTCCAGGGAAGTGCCTCCATCCCACGATGCCTCTCAGGAACAAGCACTGTGCACTCTCAATCATATTGCCAGGTGGATGTGTGGCGTGAGCAACACCCGTCTTCTTGGGAATTCACCTTCTTCTCTAAACCCCATCAGAGTTTATGCAGAATAGATCATGTGTTTCTGCAACTTAGTTCTCTGCCATAGGTGCACAAAATTATTATTTCCACCTCCCCGTGGTCTGACCACGATCCTTTGGTTCTTGGCATCACCCTCACTGGATTATCCCATCCGACCTATCTCTGGCGGATCTTAACCACCCAGGATACATGTATACAGGTACAAACACACATCCAAACTTACTTTACTGAAAATGTAGGCTAGGTTGAGTCTCTGGTTTCCTTGCGGGAAGCCCTAAAGGCGACAGTCAGGGGGGTATTTGATTCAGATCGCTTCCCATATGAAACGAGCCAGGGAACAATGGACACGGGAGTTGACCTCCCTGTTAGAGGTAACAGACGCAACCTGGAAAGCACACCTGACGGTGACAAATAGAAAGGCCCGTAACAATCTGGTCACTGAGCTAGACTTGCTCTCCTCTGCTCAGGCTGAAAAGGCTTTGCGCTGGATCAAATATAAATTTTATAGTAGCGCAAACAAACCTGGTCCTATGTTGGCCAGGAAACTTAACTCGGTAGGGCGCCAATGTAAGCCTGTTCGCCTGCAGGCAAGGGGAGGTGGATCCACCTCGGGCCCATCCAAGATAGTTTCCGGTTTTGCTTCTATCATCTCTATACAGCAGACCCGCTGCTTTTGATCTGGATAAGGATGAGCTTTTTTCAAATGTTTAGTCTTCCTTCACTGTCCTCAACGGCCCAAGACACCCAGAATGCCCCTATCTCTGAGCATGAGGTCGCCCAAGCTCCCAAGTCTCTTTTAGCCGTCCAAGGCCCCAGGCCTGGATGGCTTCACTGGTCTGTATTACAAAACATTTGCACCTTTACTAATGCCCCACCAGACTTCTTATTTCAAATCATGGCATGATGGAGCATGGCCCTCGCCAGACTCATTTTAGGTTCACATTTCTATGATCCCCAAGTCATCTGAGGAGTCCACTGATCCGCAGTCTTTTCGTCCTATTTTCCTGTTGAATGTTGACCTGAAGGTTTTGGGGAAAATCCTGAGCACACGGGTCAACAAATACCTTCAGGTTCTCATTCACAGGGACCAGGTGGGTTTTGTGCCTGGTTGTCAAGCAGGGGATAACGTCCGCAAAGTAATCCACCTTCTCTATATCCTCCACCAGCATAAAATCCCAGGCTTTTTGCTCTCCCTGGATATTTACAAAGCATTTGATTCGCTTTCTTGGGACTACCTCCAATATGTTCTGACCTGGTGGGGATTTGGTACACACTTTTTATCGTGGCTCCAAGCCCTCTATTCTTCACCGTCAGCATCTGTAAAATATGCAGGCTTCTTATCCGACTCATTTCCTATATTTTGGGGTACTAGGCAGGGCTGTCCCCTGTCCCAAGCGCTTTTTATCTTGGCACTGGAGCCGCTGGCAGCGGCGATCAGGGCTAACGGTGACATTTCAGAAGTCCCTTATGCTGGAACCCAATTTTTGCAGACGATGTGCTTCTGATTCTGTCAAACCCACTCATCTCCCTTCCCAACCTGCAACTTGTGTTAGACCGATTTTCAGCCTTCTCTGGCCTTCAAATTAACTCCCTTAACTTCCAAGACCACGGTGCTGAGCATCAACCTCCCTATGGATATGGTGCAGTGTCTTCAAGAATATTTCCCGTATCGTTGGGCCTCTCATTCAATTGAATATATAGGCATCAAACTAACGCCTTCCTACTCTTCTTTGTTCTCCGCCAACTACTACCCCTTGTTGCGTACTTTGACCACCCTTATTAATTCATGGCAATTTCCCACCCTTTCGTGCATAGGAAGGATCTCGGCAGCTAAAATGACGATCCTGCCCAAAGTTCTTATTACTTTCGCACTCTGCCAGTTAGAGTGCCCGCTTTCTTTCTTTGACTTTTGCAGAACAGGATCCTTCAATTTATCTGGGCGCATAAATGTCCTAGAGTCCCTAGATTTACTCTTTATACCCATAGACTACAAGGAGGCCTGGGGGTCCCCAATATCTCCAAGTACTATACAGCGGCACAGATTTCCCCATTGACCATGCTCCACACGACCACAGATGTTCCTCTGTGGGTGTTACTCGAATTGCCCAACTGCGACTCGTCCTCGCTCCAAGAACTGCTCTGGCTCCCTCATAAATTATGCCCTCCTCTTTGAGCTCCGTGCTGCTACATTTTCTGCAGATTTGGGACTCAGTTTGCTTCTCGGGTAATTTGATGTCCTCCTCTTTACCTCTACTCCCCATCACCCACAATTCTCTTTTTCCCCCTGGCCTTGAGGAGCCTCAGGCATTCTCTTGGTGGCTCTCACATGGCTACCCACGGGTTCAAAACTTTCTTTCCTCCTGCTCCTTTTCCTCCTGGGAGACAATCCGAGAAACACGCGATGCACAGGCTAGAGAGCATTATCGATTCCTTCAATTAAAACACTGGATTATTGCCTTGCGCTGCGTGTCCACTTACCCATTTCAAAATACTTTTTTTGAACACGCGTGTCAGCATGCCCCTGGGTCTCCTGGCCTCATCTCAGCTATCTATGCATCCTTGAATGGATGTCTGTCATCAGCACCCCTCTCTTATATGGCCCAATGGGAAAGGGACTTTCAGGCTCCCATAGACCTAGAAGACTGGAGTAAGGCCTGGAGAATGGTAGCCAAATGTTCATTTAATAAAAACACCCTAGAAGCAGCATATAAGGTTCTATTCCAATGGTACTGGGTGCCGGCCTGCACAGCTCAGGCCTTCCCAGGAAGTACTGATAGATGCTTTCGCAACTGTGGACAGCGGGGTGACGTTATACACACCTGGTGGTCCTGCCCAAGACTGGTGGGGTTTTGGTCTAAGGTTTTTGGCTTGCTGCAGACACTTTTCCATTTAACAGTCTGAAGGGATGCCAGGCTAGCCCTGTTACATTTTCCATTACCTGGTTTGTTCGCTCCTCAGCAGAAGCTGGCTACTTGCCTCTTTATAGCGGCTAAACGAACTATAGCTCAAGCCTGGAAGACCCAATGAGTAGAATTCCAAGGAGTGAGGACACGTATGACTGCTATCAAAAAATCTGATAAAAGTATCTTTGCGCTGGCCAGTTAGGTGGATCGGGGAGGATGTTGCTGCATGTACTTAAAAGAGCTATTCAAACTCAAATTAGAACTATTATATAAAATAGTGCTGTGCAAAAGAAATGAAAAGGGGATGGGGTGAACAAAAGGGGGCTAAAGGAAGTAGAGGAAAGAGAAAAAAATAAAAAAAGGGGAAGGAGGGAGGGAGGGAAAAGAGGGAAATGGGGAGTTGAAGGGTGATGTGTCAAGCCAGAGGCTAATTTGAAATCAATCAACACAAGTGTGTATAAGAAGGTCATACGTTTAGAATACCATTCACTACCTATCTATATAAGTAGACTGATACAAGTGCAAAAAAGTGCAAGCAATAAATGAAAATCTATGCAATATACCAATCACAAACCATTTCATATGAAACTCAACAAAACTGATACTGTGTAAAGTGCTACGTTGTGGTGATACAATATATAAAGTGCAAGTGCCAATAATAAACGTGCAAACACTGATTGATTTCAAATTAGCCTCTGGCTTGACACATCACCATTCAACTCCCCCTTTCCCTCTTTTCCCTCCCTCCCTCCTTCCCCTTTTTTTCTCTTTACTCTACTTCCTTTAGCCCCCTTTTGTTCACCCTTTTCATTTCTTTTGTGCAGCACTATTTTATATAATACGAATGACTGCTATGTTACTTCAGGAACGAATGTCCAGCATTGTGAATGATTCACATGCCAAATTTCTCAAAATCTGGCAACCATGGATTTCTTATGAGTTTCCCACACTTCGAGCATCCTGTTTGGGCCTTGTCTGTCTCCCTTCTGTGAGGCGCCGCATCCGAGATCTCCCGTTCCTTTCCCCCCTCTCCTATCTCTGACCCCCTCTCCTATCTCTGACCCCCTTCTCTCTGCCTTTTTGCTCTTCTCGCTTTTCTTTCTGGTTTCTCACTATTCTGACTCCTACTGTTGCCTCCTATGGAGGGGGGTTGCTGGAGAAGAGCCCCCCCTTCGACAATGATTTTGATGACAGGGCACTTTATGCAGTAGTAATTTTTTGATACCATCCCCTATTCTCCCTATGTTATAGGATAATTGTGAACGATATCGCTCATTGGTAATTTGTACATGTCTCTAGCCCCTGCGTGGGTGATCAACAAGCTTGTTATATTTTCTTGTTTACCCAAAAACTCAATAAACATATTGAAACAGAAAATATCAAAGTGCACAAATAAAATTGAAAGTATAACTGAAGGCAAAACCTATACTTATGGTATAGATGGAGTAGAGAGGGATTAGAAAACCTGTCAGGTTTTTATTGCTGTCTATGACCCTGGTAGGGAGATTCACCCTTTCAATCTGTCCGGGTGACTGTTTTCACTGAGAGTGCCTTTTACCTCTGCTTTTCCTTTATTTTGACTTTTTAAAATAACAAATGCAGTAATACAGAGGTTGGATAAAATGTTTAGTGAAGCATAACACTTCGGGCAGTAAAACAGTACATTTTTGTATATTGTACATATTAGACCAAAAAGGGACATCTGAGGGTGCAGGAAGGACAGAGGGACTTGGCCCCAGAAGATGGACAATACCTCCAATTGAGAGACAGTTAGGAGCAATGGCTATGGAACAGGAAGCGAATGGAATTCTCCCCAATGACACATAGATGACAGAAAAAATCTGACAGGAATTATGAGCTTCCCTTTAAAAAAAAAAGTTTTGCCTTCTGTTCTGTCTTAAAATATACTAGACACAGGGGAAAACACATACAAGGAACACTAAATTAAAGAAACTACTACTATCCAATGGGGGGGGGGGGGGGGCAAACTATTCTTTAGACTGGGTTTGTTTTATTTTTTATTCCCACTTTTTTCCAGAGAAAAGTCAAATGTGGACAAATCATTTTTAAAGAGGCTGTAGGGAACACGAATGTAGGAGCATTGCTTTGTAAGGGGCTGTAATACCAGTGATCTCTAGCAGTCTCGTAAAACGTGTCTCCATTCTTTGACTCCCCAGTCTCCAAAACCAATGCTTGTAGGCTTTGACTGTGACTTGTAGCCTGTCCATAGTCTTTGATCGCATTCTGTTGATTGTGTGCAATGTCTAAGAGCTTTCTGGAGCATTACATACCCTGCATGTTATGTGTGACCATTTGGTGATGTCAAGGGCCACACTTGAAGCTCCCTTAGTCAAGAAAGTTGACCATCACTGCTTTAACCACTTCGCGCCCGCGCTATAGCCAAAGACAGCTACAGCGCGTTCGCTAACTGCCGGGTGGACGTCCTCCTGTTTACTTCTCCTCTGCGCGCTGCCGTGGGCATGCATCAGGGAAGTTCTGTGTTGCCCGTGTCCCTTGGATAAAGTCAATCACAGATGGTGCTAAATGGCCAATCACAGCGGCCATTTAGCACTCGATCGGCGTGTCCAATGAGAGGGGATCTCATATGTAAACATCTGTCCCCAGTGCCACCTATCAGTGCCATCTGTCCCCAGGGCCCCCTATCAGTGCCATCTATCCCCAGGGCCACCTATCAGTGCCATCTGTCCCCAGGGCCCCCTATCAGTGCCATCTATCCCCAGGGCCACCTATCAGTGCCATCTGTCCCCAGTGCCACCTATCAGTGCCATATGTCCCCAGTGCCACCTATTAGTGTCATCTGTCCCCAGTGCCACCTGTCAGTGCCATCCGCCATCAGTGTCAGGTGTCACCAGTGCCACCTGCCATCAGTGTCACGTGCCACCAGTGCCATGTATCAGTGCCATCTGCTATCAGTGCCATGTCAGTGTCACGTGTGATTGTCCTGGTGCTCCAGGGCCTTCAAAAGTGTAATAGGTAGTTAACAAGCTAGATGTGTAATTTATTCTCCTAGAACACTTGACGGTGCTCCTTGCATGTTGGGCCTCTCTAAGTGGCTAGGCTGTGAAAAAGTCCCACACATGTGGTATTGTAGTACTCAGGAGGAGTAGCAGAATGTATTTTGGGACATTATTTGTGGTATACACATAT
Organism: Lithobates pipiens; assembly: GCF_037356315.1. Classification (NCBI taxonomy): domain Eukaryota; kingdom Metazoa; phylum Chordata; class Amphibia; order Anura; family Ranidae; genus Lithobates; species Lithobates pipiens. The sequence continues at coordinate 156,894,321 of NW_027507784.1, forward strand.
CATGTGAGAGAAATAACCTATTAGAGTGACAATTTTGTGGGGAAAAAAATAAAAAATAAAAAAATCTTCATTTTGCAAAGAATTGTGGGAAAAAATGACAACACCAAAAACCTCACCATGCCTCTTACTAAATACCTTGGAAAGTCTACTTTCCAAAAAGGGGTCATTTGGGGTGTATTTGTACTTTCCTGGCTTGTCCGGGTTGCAAGAAATGAGATAGGCCACCAGTACGTCAGGTCTGATCAATTTTTTATGATTTGCCCCACAGCTTGTAGACTCTCTAACTTTCACAAAGACCAAATAATATTCACTAATTTGGGTTATTTGTACCAAAGATATATAGCAGTATAAATTGTGGCCAAAATTCATGAAAAAAAAATAATTTGCAAAAATGTTATCACAGAAACAAATGCATTTTTTTCAATATTTTCGGTCTTTTTTCATTTATTGCACAAAAAACACAAACCCAGAGGTGATCAAATACCACCAAATGAAAGCGCTATTTGTATGAAAAAAAGGACAAAAAATTCATTTGGGTACAGTGTTACATGACTGAGTAATTGTCATTCAAATTGTGAGAGTACCGAAAGCTGAAAATTGGTCTGGGCAGAAGGGGGGTTTAAGTGCCCAGTAGGCAAGTGGTCAAATAGGTGAAACAAAACCAAAAAGATTCACTCTATTTTTCTCTATGTACTGAGTGTAACATTTTGCCAAACTGGAAACAAATGGCAGAGATAGTAATTTTGCATTAAACTCAATTTATCTGACATCATTGTGTTTATTACTATTTAAAATGTACAAAGGGATGTAATAGCCTGTAAAGATATATAAAAATGTACAGTATGTATTTATGTGCACCCTTGTGCCTTTATCATGCTGTGAATAACTGCTGTGGCAAAGGGTAAAAGGCAAGGAAGACAGGCAGCGATGTCCACTGCCATACAGTGATCACTGTTAGGCTGGCCATACATTGTACAATTTTCTTGTACAATTTCCTTGATAGTTGGCAAAACCGTATAATATGAGGTCAAACCTAAACACTTTTAATTTGTATGCATCGGGCAGGTAAATCTAAAGGAATTTAAATAAGAAAATTGTATAATCTATGCCAAGGCCTTGGTATCACAAAACACCTGACAAAGCAACATTTCCCCAAGTGGTCACTTTCACTGACTTTTCCAATATACATATTCTTAGTCTTTTTTCATTTCAAACAATGTTCGTTTTAAGCTCTTCTCAATTGTGTTCACTATCTTAAGATGGGAAGGTGGTATTTTCTTTAAAATGGCATTATTTTACATTTTCAAAAGCTATTGTGCCATCCTAGCTTTTCCACTTAAGATACAATGGGCAGAAATTTAAATGTAAGTGGACACTGATTAAACAAAAAGTTAATCTATAGGAAAGGTGACATTGCGAATAAAAGGATAAAGTGGCCATATAGGATATGTTTAATTCAAATATATTTTAATGTACTCAGTTTCAAAAATTGAGTTAGACCGGCTAGTTTTTTATGAAAACATACAAAACCAGTGTCAAAAATGTACGCTAACATGTACACACTAGAACAAAAATGTCTTCCATGATAAAAATAAATAAATAAATAAATAAAATGAAATATTAGTGGGTATAATCTATCTAGATGTATGCTTCCTAAAATGTTGTATTGCGTATAGAAACAACACAGAGACTTAAAGAAAATGTATGTTTTGCCCACAAAGGTCAAAGCATACAGACTTACTTTACTGTGCCCCCCTTGAAGCAAATACTTATTTTTCATTTGGTCTGCAGCTGCTGCCAGAACCAAAGTAAATATCTACTTCTTCCTGGTACAGAGGAGCATCTTACTTACTACTTGTGACAGCGCTGGTGATCGGTGATTGGTCCAATACCGTCACAAAGGTACGATAAAAAAATTATGAGACTGGAACAACTTGATGCTTACACAGGACAGTCTTTCTTCTTTCCCAGTTGCCAAAAGGGACAGAGGACAAACAAGCAAAAACTAAGTATGTTTAGCCGGTTAAAGCGGAGGTCCACCCTAAAGTGGACCTTCCGCTCATTGGAATCCTCCTCCCTCCGGCGCCACAATTGGCACCTTTCAGGGGGGAGGGGGTGCAGGTACCTGTACATGGCTATCTGCTGAAAGGGGCTTCGATCTACGCCCCTTTCCGAAAGTCCCCCGCTGCCTGCTGGGAAACACACAGATCCCAGAGGCAGCGGGACCATCCTTATTGTGCAGCGCAACTCGCGCATGCGCAGTAGGGAACCGGGAAATTAAGCCGAAAGGCTCCACTTCCTGATTCCCATACCCAAGATGGCGGCGGCAGCACCCGAGAGACGATCGAGAGATCGGCTTCGGGTGCTGACATCGCGGGCGCGCTGGGCGGGTAAGTGTCCTTATTTTAAAAGTCAGCAGCTGCAGTATTTGTAGCTGCAGGCTTTTAAAAAAAAAAAACGGCGGAACTCCTGGCGGACTCCCGCTTTAAATCTGCATCAAAGTGAACCTTTAATTTAAAGCAGACCTTATGCTAGGGATAGTCAAATTTCAATCAGTGCGTGATTACCCTGTAATTTATACAATCAATAAAGGGCAATTAGTTAAAGTGCTATTGTCTCAAAAATTTATGTTTTAGCCTCCAACCAATAAATAAAATAAATAGTGCACAATTTCATATTTACTACAGATTAATAAACCTAATACAGCTAAGTAATGCAATATCTTAAAGTGTCAAAATTCATATACAACTTCATCTAATATTAAATAAAAAAAAGTGCAAAAAATGTCCTCATAAAGTTCAAAGATCTTCAACGTGCATTAGTGCTAAATTTGTGACATACAAGTCAAAAGAATTAAGTGAATAGTGCTCTGTACAATTTATTAAAAAAGCAATCTTCCAACTGCTGCCACTACCTTTCCTCACCAGTAGAAATTAAAACCCTAAATGGAAATAATTAAGGTTGTATATGAATTTTGGCACTTTAAGATATTGCACTTCAAATCTGTAAGAGGTTTGTTATTTGCTAGTATATATGAAATTGTGCACTGTTGGTTTTTTTTATTTATTGGTTTAGAGGTTAAAACGTGAATTTTTGACATAATAACACTTTAACCAATTGCACTTTATTGATTGTATTAATGATAGGGTAAGTGCAGCTCTATTTGTTTATGTTTAGAATTTTATGTGTATAAGTATATATACAGTTGAAAGCAGCAGTTGCCCATTACTGTCTGTTTTTACATTTTCAACCAGTGTGTGGCCATTCGAAATTTGGCAAAGGTGAATCATGTTATTGACATGATGGAAAATTTTCCTCGATCAGTGGCTATAGCCAACCAGAGCGTGCCTCTGTCAGAATACAATGTCCTGACAGGGTGATTTTTTCATCCGCCTCATTTGTGTTGATGAAGGATTCAGGCTGAACTGAAAAAAGCTGTGTATGGCCAGCTTGAGGCCGGGTTCACACTGGTACAACAAAGGCTCCGACATTCGGAGCTCATGTCGCATGACATGTAAAAAGCATTGTTTCCCTTTGAGAGCCATCTTAACTGGTCTGACACAAGTCGGTCCAACTTTGAAAATGCTCCCTGCACTACTTTGGTTTGACTTTGATCCTACTTCAGCCCATTGACTATCACTGAAGTCAGATCAAAGTCGTATCACGATCTTAACTGATCCGACTTTGGAATGTGACTTGTGGTTCCCCCTCCAAGAGCATACAAGGCCCTTCGGTCTGGTATAGATTTTAAGGGGAACCCCCACGCTGGGAAAACGGAGTGGGGTGCCCCCAAAATCCATACCAGACCCTTATCTGAGCACGCAGCCCAGCAGGTCAGGGAAGGGGGTGGGGACAAGCTCCGGCGTCGCTTCCGATTTCTGCTCCCCTCTCCAGCTCTTCTGCCTCCTCCACTGATGTCTTCTACCTCTGCCAGTTCTTCTCCCCTCTCCGGGTCTTCTCTGTTGATGTCTTCAAGCCCTCTCCGGTTCTTCTCCCTCTGTCTGCTGGGTCTTGTCCGCAGTCTTCAAGCTCTTTTGCTGGGTCTTCTCTGCTGTCTTCTCCCTCTGTTCTTCTTCCAAAGTTGACCCAACACTCTCTCCCGCGCTAATGCTGGGTGCGTGGTGTGCCACTACTTATATTGGCATGGGGCATGGTCACTGGGTGATGTCGTCCGAAGGCCCCACCCCTTATGACATCATCGCTTAGGGCATGATGGGGCGGTGATGTCATAAGGGGTGGGGCCTCCTGATGATGTCACTCAGTGGCCCATGCCAATATAAATAGTGGCACACCACGCACCCAGCATTAGAGCAGGAGAGACTGCTGAGTCAACATGGGAAGAAGAACAGAGGGAGAAGACAGGGGAGAAGACCCAGCAAAAGAGTGAGAAGACAGTGGACAAGACCCAGCAGAGGCAGAAGACAGCGGACAGAGGGAGAAGAACCGGAGAGGGGACAAGAAGCAGTAGAGGCAGAAGAAATTAGCAGAGGGAGGAGAAGCGCCGGAGAGGGGAGAAGAAATCGAAAGAGACGCCGGAGCTGTCTTAATAAATTACTCTAAAAACCTGTGTACTGTGTTTTATTTTTTACACTTTTTTTAGGTGAATGAGTAGGGGTACAATGTACCCCATACTTATTCACATAGGTTGGGGGGCCGGGATCTGGGGGCCACCTTGTTAAAGGGGATTCCAGTTTCCGATAAGCCCCCCACCCGCAGACCTCGACAACCAATGGCCAGGGTTGTCGGGAAGAGGCCCATGTCCTCATCAACATGTGGATAAGGTGCTTTGGGGTGGGTGGCGCAATGCCCCCCTACCCCAAAGCACCCACCCCCCCATGTTGAGGGCATAATAAGGTTCAGGAGGGGGGTGCTTGCTCCTGCCCACCCCCATTATTATCCCCGTGCTCCGATAAGGGTCTGGTATGGATTTTGAGGGGGACCTCATGCCGGTATTTTGGCATGGGTGTTCCCCTTAAAACCCATACCAGACCAAAGGGCCTGGTATGCTCTTGGAGGGGGAACCCATGACGTTTTTTATTTTACATTCGGCGTGGAGTTCCCCCTAAAGATGCATACCAGACACAAAGTGGCTGGTATTGTCAGGATCAAAGTCGGTTTCCCATTAATTGAAGTCAGATGGACTTCCAGTCGCAGGGCAAAGTCAGATCCACAGTCATACGACTGTCATGTCGTACCAATGTAAACCCGGCCTTACTCTGATGGGCAAAGTATAGGTTCACTTTAAGGTGCTCGTAGAGATTCAATGAACGGTCCTTGATCTGGTGTGTTTGTGACCACAATTGGGCAGCACAGTGGTGTCGTGGTTAGCACTCTCACCTAGCAGTAAAAAGGGTCGCTGGTTTGAATCCCAACCACGACACTAACTGCCTGGAGTTTGCATGTTCTTCCTGTGCCTGCGTGGGTTTCCTCCAGGTACTCCAGTTTCCTCCCACACTCCAAAGACATGCAGGTAGATTAATTGGCTTCTGTCCAAAATTGGCCCTAGTATATGAATGGGGACCTTGGATTGTGGGCTCCTTGAGGGTAGGGACCAATGTGAGTGTGCAATGTACAGGGATAGGGGCAATTGTAGACACTCACTCAGGTTGAACTGGATGGACTGATGTCTTTATTCAACCTTACTAACTATGAAACTATGAAACTATGAATTGGGTGTCTAATGACTATGGAGCACACCCATGAAGTCCTGCGTGCCTCTCCTTTGGGAAAAAAAAACATTTGGGCAGGTTGGATTTTAACTGATCACTGTTGCGTCCCCAGGATACATTCAGAAGAAATTCTAAAGATTTTAAAAGTTGTGCTTATAATTTTATTAAAAACATTTACATTTTACATATATTTGCAATAGTATCTTTAAATTCTGCATCTAACTCTGGTTTCAGAAAATATATTTTATTAGAGAAGTTTAGTTCATTTTGAATCCAGAGACAGGTTTCTACCACTAGAACCATACATATAAACTTTGCTCCAAATTGATACCCACCATGCTAGGATTCTCCTATATAAAACACGTTCTTGTGTTGGGCCTAAAGTGGCGTAGAATGTTGTTACAAATTGTAAATAGGTTTATAAAAGATGGCTGTATTTCTACTTACCGTGGATAATCCCTAATAGTGTAATAGTAATCTCTGACTGATAAATATATTTTGCCTCTGTTGTCTATAGGGTGAGGCCTATTATGCCCTATAGACAATCATGCACTGGCACTGTCATTTATTGCTACATAGGAGAATTCATTTGAACGTCTGACGCAGATGTGACCATGGCAGGGGAATGGTTATACAAAATGTGCAGTCATGGTAAAAATCCCGAATAAAATACATAGGGGTTAATTTACTAAAGGCAAATAGGCTGTGCAATTTGCAAGTTCAATTGATATGGCAATGGGATGCTTTACTAGGAAAATAGACTTTTAACTATGCAGCTTAGTAAATGAGGGAGAGCTCTGCTGACTTTCATTATCCAACCATGTGCAAACAAAAATGCAGGTTTTTTTTCCTTGTGGTAAATGCAATTCACAAACACAGACTCTAGGAGGGGTAGTGTATGTAGCCCAGCTACAAGCCAGGCAGTTGCTTATAAACAGTAGGAGTATATGGCATCTTAATAGATCTACTGTGAGGACCTTGTCAGGTGCAAACTCATATTTCAGTATGCAACCGTATCAGTGGACATAATTTTTGATAATGATGGGTTTTCATGGAATCCAATGGAAGGCAAATGGATGACGCATCTCCAATGACCACAGATGTATGAGTCTGTCATGGAGTGGAACAAGCCAGCCATAGGCTGAAAACCTTTTGCACATTAACACTACTCTGTCTGGTTCCCCTTCCACTCAGTCATGTCAGCCCTATGCGTTATTCATTCCTCCTAGCTCCAGGCCTTCCTATCTCTTGTATAATTCCTGCAGTCTCTGACTATCGCTTGTATTGTGTCTGCAGAATCTGACAATTTCCTGTATTATATCCACAATCTTTTGTGCAACTGCTGTCAATGACACTGAACATTTACTGAATATTTTCTGTGGCCCTGTGGTTATATCAAAGGCTGTACTTGAAGCCCCCTCATCAAGAAAGCTAATCACCACTATTCTAAATGGTGCTTTCAGAATCTAAACATAGACATAATCTTCCTGATTCACATATTAAAGCTGGATGCAACTTTTGTTGTTCGATTTCCTTTAGATTTACCTTCCAATATATAGTGCAAGGGCCTGCCTGATTGTATTCAAATTGAAAGTGTTCAGATTTGACCTCATATTGTATGGTTTTGGCAAATCTAAAGGAAAAAATTTAAAGAACGTTGTATAGTGTGTATCCAGCGTTACTCCTTGTATTTTGTCTTACATTCATCTTTACATCTCTGTCTGAACAGAGACAACATATATACCAAGACACATTACAGCTGCAGATTTCTTTTTATATTTATCTTTTTGATCAGTATGTGTCAAAGAACATGGACATAGAGGAAAAGGAAGCCTTATATAGCTAAAATGTATTATGAAAAGTGTGTATAAAAGCAATACTGTCAACGTGAACAGCTAAGAGCTTATCTCCAACTTTAATCATTTCCTCTGGCTATTAGCGTATGCAGAAAGAAGTGACACAGGACTGTCAAAGGAAGAAGAAGCGGACTCTGACTGACAGGCACCACCTTCTCTGTGCTGTGTGAGAGGCGAGATAGCGGCATGTATAGTGCCCAAAAGGGAAATAATTATTGGGCTAGACTCCAGCAGAATTTTATTTGCTAATTATGCATCTGTGAGTTGTTTGTAAGCTGAGTGATACATTTTTGCCAACAGTTTTTGTAAACATTTGGAATTATTGTCAAGACATGATCTGCATGGAGTTTGTGTGTTCTCCCTGTTTTCTGTTTTCATGGGTTTCCTCTGGATACTCTGGTTTCTTCCCACACTCCAAAGACATGTAGGTTTATCGGCTGCAGTCCAAAGAAGTTCTACTATGTGTATACATATGTTTTAGAGCAGGGCTCAAAATTTCAAGTCCTGAGCTACTAGCTAGACATCAAGGGTTGTAGCCCCACCCTACCACTACCCTGCCCACCCCTAATTCCGCCCCTAAACACGCTCTCATAAATTATCTCATGAAATGACACTTAATATTTATTTTTATAACTTAATTCTGCATAAAACATTTAACAACTTTATCAGTGCCCATCAGTGCAGCCTCACCTGTGCCCATCAGTGCAGCCTCACCTGTGCCCATAAAGGCAGCCTCACCTGTGTCCATAAAGGCAGCCTCACCTGTGCCCAACAATGCAGCCTATCTGTATCCATCAATGCACTTCACCTATGCCCAACAATGCAGCCTACCCATGTCCATCAATGGCGCTTTAGCTGTGCCCAACAATGCAGCCTACCTGTGTCCATCAATGCTGATTCACCTGTGTCCATCAATTCAGCCTCGCCTGTGCTCAACAATGCAGCCTACCTGTGTCCATCAATGCTGATTTACCTGTGTCCATCAATTCAGCCTCGCCTGTGCTCAACAATGCAGCCTACCTGTGTCCATCAATGCTGATTCACCTGTGTCCATCAATTCAGCCTCACCTGTGCTCAACAATGCAGCCCATCTGTGTCCATCGATGCCACTTCACCTGTGCCCAACAATGCAGCCTACCTGTGTCCATCAATGCAGCCTCACATGTGCCCAACAATGCAGCCTACCTGTGCCCAACAATGCAGCCTACCTGTGTCCATCAATGCAGCCTCATCTGTGCCCAACAATGCAGCCTACCTGTGTCCAACAATGTAGCCTCACCTGTGCCCAACAATGCAGCATACCCATGTCCATCAATGGCGCTTTAGCTGTGCCCAACAATGCAGCCTACCTGTGTCCATCAATGCTGATTCACCTGTGTCCATCAATTCAGCCTCGCCTGTGCTCAACAATGCAGCCTACCTGTGTCCATCAATGCTGATTCACCTGTGTCCATTAATTCAGCCTCACCTGTGCTCAACAATGCAGCCCACCTGTGTCCATCGATGCCACTTCACCTGTGCCCAACAATGCAGCCTACCTGTGTCCATCAATGCAGCCTCACATGTGCCCAACAATGCAGCCTACCTGTGCCCAACAATGCAGCCTACCTGTGTCCATCAATGCAGCCTCATCTGTGCCCAACAATGCAGCCTACCTGTGTCCATCAATGCTGCTTCAGCTGTGCTTATCAATGCAGCCTACCTGTGTCCATCAATGCAGCCTACCTGTGTCCATCAATGCAGCCTCACCTGTGTCCAACAATGTAGCCTCACCTGTGCCCAACAATGCAGCATACCTGTGTCCATAAATACAGCCTCACCTGTGCCCAACAATGCAGCCTACCTGTGTCCATCAATGCTGCTTCACCTGTGCTCATCAATGCAGCCTACCTCTGTCCATCAATGCAGCATACCTGTGTCCATCAATGCAACCGATCTGTGTCCATCAATGCAACCTACCTGCACCCAACAATACAGCCTCACCTGTGTCCATCAATGCTACTTCATCTGTGGCCAACATTGCAGCCTACCTGTGTTCATCAATGCTGCTTGATCTGTGCCCAACAATGCAGCCTGTAGTGACAGCAATGTTCCCCTCTCTTTGATGATCCGGCCGGCTCTCTCTTCACTCTTCCCCTCTGCGATCACTGGGAGAACGGCTCCCTTTCAACCCCACCTGCTGGTGGTGCTCCCTCCCCCCTCCCCGGGCAGCCCACGCTCGCCAGCCATCATTTTGAGGGCTATGTTAGATAGATGGGTTGTAAGTTCCTTGGGGGCAGGAACTAATGTGAGCATACAGCATGTGCACTGTGTAAATTGTCAAAACTAATAAAATGGTTGCTTTAACCAGTTCCCGACTGGCTCACATAGATACACTGCTGCAGAATGGCTCTCCTGGGCGAAACCCATATGGGTACATCTTCGCCTTTAAGAACCGCCAGAGGACACGCGCCCACTGCATGATGGGGACCCGATGCGCATGGCTGTTGTGGGTGTGATCGCTGCCACATGCAATTTCGTGCACGAGAGCCAGCACAAGGAATTTTGTGTGTAAACACACAAATCTCTGTTCTGTCAGGGGAGAGGAGACATATTGTTTGTTCCTACTAAGTAGGAACAATGATATGTCTCCTCCCCCAGTCAGTCAGTCAGTCAGTCCTATTCCCATACAGTTCGAACACATCTAGGGAACACACATTTAACCACTTGATCGCCTCCTACCAGTGACATTTACATGGTAATCAGTGCATATTTATAACACTGATCGCTGTATAAATGTCAATGGTCCCAAAAATTTGTCAAAAGTGTCCAATCTGTCCATTGCAATACTGCAAAAAAAAAAAAAAAAAACACTGACCGCCACCATTACTAGTAAAAAAAAAAAAATGCCATAAAAATGCCATAAATCTTTCCCATAGTTTGTAGATGCTATAACGTTTGCACAAACCAATTAATACATATGCTTATTGCGATTTTTGTACCAAAAATATGTAAAAGAATATATATTGGCATAAACTTATGAAGAAATTTGTTTTTGTTATAATAAATACCCCCAATTTAAAAATAAAAAAGTAAAAATCATTGTTTTTTTAAGAAAATTGATGCTCTTTTTTTGTTTATAGCGCAAAAAATTAAAACCGCAGAGGTGATCAAATACCACCAAAAGAAAGCTCTATTTGTGGGAAAAAAGACTCAAATTTTGTTAGGGTACAACCTTGCACGTCTGGTCAGGAAGGGGGTAAAATCTTCTGGGGCTGAAGTGGTTAAAGAGTAACTCCACTTTTGTGAGGAAAAAAGCAGTTAGGAGGAGTCTAGGAGGAGCATTGGAGTATTCTAATCCCCAATAGAAAGGTTGGCAGGGGATAGACCCCTTAACTGCTTGCGGAGCAGCTACTGCAGTTATACTGCGGTAGGTTTGCTCCCTCGGGCAAGCCGTCGTAGCTGTACGTCGGATCTTTAAGATGCCTCAAGAGATTGAAGGCAGCAGACTGGCACTCCTGTGCAAATCAGCTGTACGGCGGGGGCTTTAAGGAGTATAGGGAGCGCATGCTCGCCACTGGAGGTGCGTGCGCATGCCCGTCCCTAAGGAGCCGATGAGCGTGCCCAGCGGCTGCGATCTCAGCTACGATCACTCCTGAAAGAGCGAGAACAGGGATTTGTGTATGTAAACACATAAATCCCCATCCTGTCAGGGGGGAGGAGACAGATCATGTTTTCCTAGTATATAGGAACAATGATTGGTCTCACCCCCAAGTCAGTCCCATCCCCCATAGTTAGAACACACAGTAAGGGAACACATTTAACCCCTTGATTGATTGCCTCCTAGTGTTACCCCTTCCCTGCCAGTGACTTTTATACAGTAAGCATTGCATTTTTATAGCACTGATCACTGTATGTGCCAATGGTCCCAAAAATGTGTCAAAAGTTTACGATCTGTCTGCTGCAATGTCGCAGTCCCGATAAAAATCGCAGATTGCCGCCATTACTAGTAAAAAAAATGCCATAAATCTATCCCCTATTTTGTAGATGCTACAACTTTTGTGCAAACCAATCAATATACGCTTATAGCGATCTTTTTTTTTTTAATTTTGGGATATTTATTACAGCAAAAAGTATTGTGCTTTTTCAAAATTGTCGATATTCTTTTGTTTATAGCGCAAACACTAAAAACCACAGAGGTGATCAAATACAAAAGAAAGCTCTATTTGTGGGAAAAATAGGAAAAATAGGACATAAATTTTGTTTGGGTACAACGTCACAGGACTGTAGAATTGTCAGTTAAAGCGATGCAGTGCCGTATCACTAAAAATGGCTTGGTCAGGAAGGGGGTAAATCCTTCCGGGGCTGAAATGGTTAAAAATTTCCTTTCCTTTTAAATCTGCAGCACTGCAATTTTCTGTAAAATTCAATGTAAAATAGCAGCCTGGAGGCATTCCGTACACCACTGGTATGCGGAACACTCCTATAACGGTCATTTCCTGCCTGAGTGATTGGCTCACTAATTTTCTCAAAAGTCTTCACAAAGATACTTTAATAATGCTTCAATAATGCCTGCATACTGCTTCTTCAATTTTAGTGATATGCCCTGTAACTGCAAATCATGAACGTGTTTAGTTCTTTATGAAATTATGTGTGATATTTTAATTCCAGAGGTATAGACAGCTTGCAATTTTAACATTATGATTACATGTTGGATACTATTATTTAACATTTTAAAAATGAAAGAGGTATAAAACATCCATTTTATTAGTAGGAAATGTTTAAATTTTTAAAAATGACTACAATACAAAAAGGAAATGTAATTCGTCTGATATGATTTATTTACTAATAGTAGTAGTATTTAGTATGTTAGAATTTTGGTGTTAGGGCCATATTGTCTGTAAGTTACTCTTCAAAAGACCAAAGATCAGTAGGCTAATGACCAGAGGTGGAAAATTCAGAACTGCAGGGGTGTGGGTGCAGGGGTTACTCAGAGGTATCTCTCTAAAATACATGTGTTGGCTGTCTTATGCCCTGTACACACGGTCAGAAATTCCGATGGAAAAAGTCAGATCAGATTATGTTGTCGGAAAATCAAATCGTGTGTGCTCTCTATCTGACTTTTTCTGTCGGATTTTCCGACGCACAAAGTTTGAGAGCAGGATCTAAAATTTTCCAACAACAAAATCCGACCGCATAAATTCCGATCCTGTGTAGACAATTCTGACGGACAAAGTGCCATGCATGCTCAGAATAAACGAAGAGACTAAAGCTATTGGATACTGGCCCGTTTATTGTCCCGACGTATGTGTTTCACGTCACCTCGTTCAGAACGATCGGATTTTCCGACAACTTTGTGCGACCGTGTGTATGCAACACAAGTTTCAGACAAAATCCATCGGAAAAAATCAGATGGATTTTGTGGTCGGAATGTCGGACCGTGTGTACAGGGCTTACTCTCTGCTCTTGGCAGTGACCATAGTTCATACACTTACTGGGGCAATGTGTAATGAGGGGCAGAGCTTTGTATCACTTCTACACCAAGACATTATGAAGTGTTAATACCTTTACAGCAGAAAAGAAGGGTATCACAGTGTATTTAGCATGCTTTCGCATGCTTCATGTTTCTGTGCGTTCAAAAATACATTTTAGTAAAATGCAGCAGAGTGCAGGATGGTAGATACTTTAAATTTTATGGGGGGAGAGTTTGGCCTTGGGTACCCAGAGCAGAATAAGTAGACAGACTGCTGAGTGCTGTGCATCCTGCAGTAAATTGTGGAGGTGGCAAAATTGCACGAACAATTGAAGGGGTTTAAAAACTTGAACCCCCTTAAATACTTAAACCCAGTAGCAGCCAGTCACAAGGGGTGCAGGGGCGACGCCCCCCTAATCCATGTGCCCAGCCCCTAATCTCCATGCAGGGTGCCGGATGCATTGATTTTGATAGGAGATTTTTTTTAAGCACGATTAGAGTCTGAAGCTCTAATTGGCTTCTGCACCCTGAGCCCATCCACTTGTGTAACATTAGCGAATTAATATTCACTAATGTCTTCCTGCTTCTCCTCCCGGCCAATCAGGAATTGGCTGAGACTCCTAAGACCTGACTGGCCAGGAGGAGAAGTGACCACTGGGACCCGGGGGGAGATGCAGGGGGAAGCACCGAAACCGTGACCTGGATAGGGTAAGTATGGGGTTGGCGGGCCGCCTGGCGGGTGAGCGAAGGGGCGATCTAGCGACAGGGGGGTGGGCGGTTTGGGGGTCATGAGGTGGCCAGGATTGTTTGCCACCCCCCTTTCAAAACAATTGCTTAAATTAACTAAACAGTAAACAGGACCAAAGAGAACCTCTAAGGCCGCGTACACACGCGCGGACTGTTCGCCCAACCTTGTCCGCTGAACAGTGTTTGGGCGGACAGTCCGCTCGTGTGTGGGGCTTCAGCGGACAGTTTCAGCGGACAGTTGGCCGAACAAGGTCTTACGGAAATTCCGAAAAACTGTCCGCTGAAACAAGGTTTCAGCGGACTGTTCGCTCGTGTGTAGGCTTGTTCGGCCAACTAAGTCTCGCGCATGCTCAGAAAGGATTTCCACGTCGGAAGGTTGCATTGCAGTGTATAGGACGTCGTATTTTTCGTCCCGTCGTACGTGCCGTTCACGTCATCGCGCACGGTTTCAGCAAACTGTTCGTCCGTCGTGTGTGGCCATGTCCGTCCATGCTAAGTTTGAGCGGACTGTTCGCTCAAACTGTTGGACGGACAAAGTTGGGCCAACAGTCCGCGCGTGTGTACGCGGCCTTAGTGTAGTATCAAAACAGTATAATTTATTGCACAAGATTAAAAACACTTACAGATATACACTACATATACAATACACTACAGATATAAGTGGGAGTAATGATGGAGCTGACTACTTCCTGGGTTTCCAATGTACAGCTATTCAGCACAACATCACACCAGAACCTCTCCCTGCTACCCAGATCATGCGAAGAGCCTGTGGGATGCAGTAAAACTGCAAGGACTACATACTTATGATGTGCATTACTCCCACTTATATCTTGTGTTTTTAATCTTGTGCAATAAATTATACTGTTTTAATACTACACTTAGAGGTGCCCCTCCCCCCTTGTTTCTTTTATATGTTTTGCAGAGTTGCTTGACACACTCTGAGAATGGCTGCCTCTTTTTAACTAACCCTCTTACAGTGGTTCAACTTGGTTTTTACCTAAAGACTAACTAATCAAATATACATTATTACAAACTAAGCGCATTGCCTCCTGGAGCGCCAGTGCCCTGGGGGGGGGGCATGTACAAGAGCAAAAAATGTAAAAATTCAATTTGTCCAAGAGAAGTGATTCTTCTAAATGCTTAAAGTAAAATAATAAATAAAAATGTCTTATTCCTTTCAATAATATGCCTGGAGGAGGGGGACCCTAATCCTGTTTGTGGTGGGGTGGGGGGGGGGCGCACATCTCTGTGCTGTACAGATAATACTTCAGCAGCAATGACATTTACAAAGATTTTTTTTTTTTTAATTACCAGCAAATGACTTGTACAGCTTCTAAAAACACACACAGAGACCCCTCTTAAAGGGTCTTCTATGTTTTTTGGGGATGTCTGGAGGGATTTGTGTGCTGGCAATGAATGTCATGTGCCAGCAATTCAAACTATGTACAGTTGTGCTCATAAATTTACATACCCTGGCAGAATTTATGATTTCTTGGCCATTTTTCAGAGAATATGAATGTAGCGCTGGCTCCTGACGAGCAGGCGCTATGTTTTTTTCTAAAGTTAATTTGCCTGAAACCACAGTTGGGTTTTGGGGCTATTTCTCTAAATTTCTGGTTTTAGTACCAGTCCAGCTGGGTTGCACTGGGTTCTCCTTGACCGCAGGTGTCGCTCTCTCCGCCGGCAAGAGTAGAAATGCAGTCTAGCTTGGTGTATTGAATGCCACTGTTCTCTCGGAACCAGCCCAGTGGGAGTGTTCTCCTGACACCACGTGCTTCGTAGGGTTCCATTTTTATTTTCTATGTGTTCGGTTATGGTGGTCCTCCTGACCCAGCCCCATGGCCCTCCTGGCCTGGGGTGCGGAACCATGCATCCCGAGTCTCTGGGCCGGCTGGCCCGAGGCGACGCAACTGTAGGGACAGGCCTGACTGGATTTCGGGGCCTACTGATTCAAGGGTGGTCTGGTGCCATCTCATCTGAAGGGAGAGGCCCAGCAACTGAGGCAAGACTGGCTTCTCTGAAGGAGCCTGGAGGCTTAGTTGACGCAACCTGGATCAAAACATATATGGTATCACTGGATCGGCTGAGAGAACCTGGTACTGTATGTTAGCTCTTTAAATGTATCTACGTCCCTCAGTAACTCTCAAGTGTACATCACAAGTCTGTGGCAGAGACTTTGTTGAACACCCTACCGGCTGCTAGGCCTAGTGAGAGTAGGTCTATCTGGGGGTTTTTAAATCCAGTTAAAAGCAGTTTTTATTCTCTGGATTTTCTATAAGGACTTACATTATTTTTTGCAGTCTAAAGTACCTGAACTTACTCCTAACCCTCTACCCTTTATTGAAAGACTCTGTTTCTGTTCCAAATAAATAATCCAAAAGAAGATTCAGTGTCAGTTTCCACATTCTTTGAGCCATCTATCATGGGAATAACTAGATGGAGAAGCAAACAAGGAGGTAACGGTAAGCCCAGTAAAACCAGCAGCTCCTTCGGGGGTCAGTGCTACATGTGGAGGCTCAAGTCTGGGATTTGCTGTTACCTCTGGCAACTAAAGAGAATTGTCTGTGTGGAATTTATACGATAGAGGGTTTGTTTTATTGGACTGCGTCATGTTTACAAGGAGTGATTGACGGCCACTGCCTGATGCGTAGACTGTGGGCAGAGTTGAAAAAAGCCAGTGAGTTGCATGACCAGAGGAACCAGTGGGAGGAGTCTTGCCTGTTTATTTTCCTGCACGAGGCACTGTGTGAGTGTGTGGTAGGAGAAAGAGGAAAAGAGTCTGTTTTTTCTGTGCTAAGGAGAAAAATGTTTCCAGATGCCAGGAACATCGTCCATCATGGGACCCAGGATGCCTTCAGTGGGAAACCCCACAAGTGTGAGACTGCCTGGGACTTTACTTACAGATACAGGAATTTGCCTGAGACCGCAGGGGCGTTTTGTACTGTATACGACAGGAGATGTCGAGGCCCTGGGAATGCTCTGCAACAAGTGCAAGGGACTAGTCGCAAGTCTCCGGCCATTTGTCTGATGCCTGAAATGTGGAGAGTATCTATTTGAAGTGGAGCAACCCACCGTGCCACCTCGTGCATATCATATGGACTGGGCCATGGGCATCGCCACCGAGGAGTCTGCTGTATATGTTCCTGTGGCGAGGCCTGCATCTTGTAAACCGACCACTACAACTAGTCTCCCGGAGGGAGATGCTGTCACCACCGTCACTGAAGGAGCTACTCCAAACATCATGGACACTGCTTCGTCCACCATTACCACAATTCCTATGCCTGCTCAGAGGAAGGTGGGATACGTGAAAGCCTCCTGCGGCCACGGTAGAGGCCTAACTCAGAATGCGTCTGGATCGGATCAGGGGAAAGAGACCACTCCCAGGGAATGCACTGCAGATACGGGTGAGAACTCTGAGAAAGTTATAATGAGTGGGACTATATGTAAATATTTGCCAGCAGAGGAGTTGCAGGACTCAGAAATAGATTCTCTGTCTGATTTACCAGGGGATGATGAGCTGTTCGAGACTTTGTCCCAGGAAATGTTATGGGCCAATGCAGATGATGTGGAGGCACCATACAATGTATCTGGCTGGTTGGTTTTGAATTCGGGAGTGCATCCCCTTGGGCGGGAACCCCTACAACCATTGACTTGACTTTACCCAAAAATGTCAGTTTGTCCAAGAGAATGTCTTTTTCTATGATACGTAAATCACCAAATTCTTGTGTGCCTTCCGGGGATGGAAGTGCCTGAGCTCTGCCTAGGCTTTCATGATCCCAGCGGCTGCTGAATAAGCGGGTGGCTACAGAATATGGTTTGGAGTTCCCTTATGTTCCCAAAGAAATTATGCAAGAGATTGAGAAAAACCGAGAGCATTGGTATACCAGTGATGTGTGAGATTACCTCAAAGTACCAAAGCCCTTTAGGAAACAAGGATATTCCCCCGGTATGTACGAACATTTCACTGGGTGTCTTCAGCACTGGAGTTTTGGAAGGCACATATACTCTGATAAAGTTGTCATTTGCCGGCCGGGAAAGGACAACGTGGTATACTTCATCACCACTGTGGATGCCAAAGGGAAAACATTGCTTTACCAATAAAAACAAGGGTCTGGGGGGTGGTATTTAAGGTACTGACGCCACGTGGTTCATGGGGTTCCATCTTTATTTTCTGTGTGTTCGGTTCTGGTGGTCCTCCTGACCCAGCCCCATAGCCATCCTGGCCTGGAGTACGTAACCATGCATCCCAAGTCTCGGGGCCGGCTGGCCTGAGGCGACGCAACTGCAGGGACAGGTCTGACTGGATTTTGGGGCCTACTGATTCAAGGGTGGTCCGGTGCCCTCTCATCTGAAGGGAGAGACCCAGTAACTGAGGAGCCCCAGGGGAGGACTCTTCAGGAGAAGGCCGTGTGCAAGGCTGGCTTCTCTGAAGGAGCCTGGAGGCTTAGTTGAAGGACACAACCTGGTTCAAAACGCCTAGAGGCGATTCAGTTCGCATTATGCGCTATACAATTATTTAATTCATTCATTCATTCATTCAAAACACATATGGTATTGCTGGATCGGCTGAGAGAACCTGGTACTGTATGTTAGCTCTTTAACCACTTTCAGACCGGACCATTTTGCTGGTAAATGACCAGAGGTCTTTTTACACTTTGGCACTGC
Organism: Lithobates pipiens; assembly: GCF_037356315.1. Classification (NCBI taxonomy): domain Eukaryota; kingdom Metazoa; phylum Chordata; class Amphibia; order Anura; family Ranidae; genus Lithobates; species Lithobates pipiens. The sequence continues at coordinate 156,912,710 of NW_027507784.1, forward strand.
GCTGCTTTAACTGGTAATTGCGCGGTCATGCAATGTTGTACCCAAACAAAATTTGCGTCCTTTTCTTCCCACAAATAGAGCTTTCTTTTGATGGTATTTGATTGCCTCTGCGATTTTTATTTTTTGCGATATAAACGTAAAAAGACCGCAAATTTTGAAAAAAAATGATATTTTCTACTTTTTGTTATTAGAAAAATCCAATAAACTCAATTTTAGTCATACATTTAGGCCAAAATGTATTCAGCCACATGTCTTTGGTAAAAAAAAAGTCAATAATTGTATATTTATTGGTTTGCGCAAAAGTTGTCACATCTACAAACTAAGGTACGTTTTCTGGAATTTATGCAGCTTTTAGTTTACGACTGCCTATCTCATTTCTTGAGGTGCTAAAATGGCAGGGCAGTACAAAACCCCCCCAAATGACCCCATTTTGGAAAGTAGACCCCCTAAGGAAATTGATAAGAGGCATGTTGAGCCCATTGAATATTTTATTTTTTTGCCTCAAGCGATTGAATAATGACAAAAAAATATATATTTTTTTTTTTTTACACAAAGTTGTCACTAAATGATATATTGCTCACACATGCTATGGGCGTATGTGAAATGACACCCCAAAATAAATTCTGCTGCTTCTCCTGAGTACGGGGATACCACATATGTGGGACTTTTTGGGAGTCTAGCCGCGTACGGGGCCCCGAAAACCAAGCACCGCCTTCAGGCTTTCTAAGGGCGTAAATTTTTGAGTTCACTTCTCACTACCTATTACAGTTTTGAAGGCCATAAAATGCCAAGATGGCACAAAACCCCCACAAATGACCCCATTTTAGAAAGTAGACACCCCAAGCTATTTGCTGAGAGGCATGTTGAGTTCATGGAATATTTTATATTTTGCCACAAGTTGCGGGAAAATTACAAACTTTTTTTTTTTTTTTTTTTTTTCACAAAGTTGTCACTAAATGATATATTGCTCATGCATGCCATGGGCATATGTGAAATGACACCCCAAAATAAATTCTGCTGCTTCTCCTGAGTACGGGGATACCACATATGTGGGACTTTTTGGGAGCCTAGCCGCGTACGGGGCCCCGAAAACCAAGCACCGCCTTCAGGCTTTCTAAGGGCGTAAAATTTTTGAGTTCACTTCTCACTACCTATTACAGTTTTGAAGGCCATAAAATGCCAAGATGGCACAAAACCCCCACAAATGACCCCATTTTAGAAAGTAGACACCCCAAGCTATTTGCTGAGAGGCATGTTGAGTCCATGGAATATTTTATATTTTGCCACAAGTTGCGGGAAAATTACAAACTTTTTTTTTTTTTTTTTTTTTTCACAAAGTTGTCACTAAATGATATATTGCTCACGCATGACATGGGCATATGTGAAATGACACCCCAAAATAAATTCTGCTGCTTCTCCTGAGTACGGGGATACCACATATGTGGGACTTTTTGGGAGCCTAGCCGCGTACGGGGCCCCGAAAACCAAGCACCGCCTTCAGGCTTTCTAAAGGCGTTACAGTTTTGAAGGCCATAAAATGCCAAGATGGCACAAACCCCCCCCAAATGACCCCATTTTGGAAAGTAGACACCCCTAAATTTAGGGGTACACTAGTGAGACTAGGTAATAAATGGCGGGTGCCCTGAAACTATAAAAAAATAACTAACCAACCAGCGTCACCTGTAACAGTTATATGGTGATCACTGGTGAAAGGGTTAACTAGGGGGCAATCAGGGGGCTTTATGCGGTAGTATATGGGGGTCCCTGGCGCTATAAAAAGCTGCGGCGAACCTAAATACCTACCTGCCTAACTAGCGTCACCTGTGACACTAATACAGCGATCAGAAAAACGATCGCTTATTAGGCTGGGTTCACACTGGAGCGATGCGGGAACGCCACGAATGCGCGGCGGGTTCCCGCATCGCATGCCTCCCGGCGGCAGTTCACACTGCCCTATGCGAACTGCTGGGAGTGTCAGTGAAATGTTACTGACACCCCCAGATCAGTTCGCATATCGCAGTGCGATCTGCAAACTCGGATCGCATGGTGTGAACACCCATGCGATCCGATTCTGCTGCGGGCCAAAAAAAGGGTCCCGTGCGAATTTGCGGCGGGTGCGGCGGGTGTGGCGGGTGCGGCGAATGGCTGAACTCGAATCGCACAGAGATCGGATGTGATTTGCACTGCAGTGCGGTGCGAATCACATCCGTTCTCATAAACCGCTGCAATGTGAACCCAGCCTTAGTGACACTGGCGACGGGGGGTGATCACGGGGTTAAACCTTTATTGGGGGGGTTAGGGGGGTACCTTAGAACTAAAGGGGGCTAACCCTAACTGCCCTAACAGTTATTAGTCACAAATGACACCCGCCGGGTGATCAGGGGGTTAAACCTTTATTAGGTAATAAATGGCGGGTGCCCTGAAACTATAAAAAAATAACTAACCAACCAGCGTCACCTGTAACAGTTATATGGTGATCACAGGTGAAAGGGTTAACTAGGGGGCAATCAGGGGGCTTTATGCGGTAGTATATGGGGGTCCCTGGCGCTATAAAAAGCTGCGGCGAACCTAAATACCTACCTGCCTAACTAGCGTCACCTGTGACACTAATACGGCGATCAGAAAAATGATCGCTTATTAGGCTGGGTTCACACTGGAGCGATGCGGAAACGCCGCGAATCCGCGGCGGGTTCCCGCATCGCATGCCTCCCGGCGGCAGTTCACACTGCCCTATGCGAACTGCTGGGAGTGTCAGTGAAATGTTACTGACACCCCCAGATCAGTTCGCATATCGCAGTGCGATCTGCAAACTCGGATCGCATGGTGTGAACACCCATGCGATCCGATTCTGCTGCGGGCCAAAAAAAGGGTCCCGTGCGAATTTGCGGCGGGTGCGGCGGGTGTGGCGGGTGCGGCGGGTGCGGCGAATGGCTGAACTCGAATCGCACAGAGATCGGATGTGATTTGCACTGCAGTGCGGTGCGAATCACATCCGTTCTCATAAACCGCTGCAATGTGAACCCAGCCTTAGTGACACTGGCGACGGGGGGTGATCACGGGGTTAAACCTTTATTGGGGGGGTTAGGGGGGTACATTAGAACTAAAGGGGGCTAACTCTAACTGCCCTAACAGTTATTACAGTCACAAATGACACCAATGCAAAAAAAAAAAAAATTAAAAAAAAAATGACATTGGTGTCACTGTGACTGGGGGGCAGGGGTAATTGGGGGGGTGATCGGGGGGTAAAGGGGGGGTGTGAGTGTGCCTGGCATGTTCTACTGTGTGTGTAGAGTGTTGGTGCAACTCACCGATCCGCTCTCCTCCGTGTCGGAACGAAAAATACCGACACGGAGGAGAGAATACATCACTTCCTCTCCTGTGTTTACATTACAGGAGAGGAAGTGATGTCACGGGGGATTTCCATTCGTCGAGAGCGATCGCGAGGGGGTGGCCATGAATGAATGGCCGCCCCCTCATCCCGGATCGCTCTCGAAGGAATGCCGACCGCCGCAGGCACCGGGGGGGGGGCCCGATCGGGCCCCCCACCCGCGGGCAGGCAGGGACTTATATATACGCCCATATGCCTGCCCGTGCCATTCTGCCGACGTATATCGTCGTGCGGCGGTCGGCAAGTGGTTAAATGTATCTACGTCCTTCAGTAACGCTCAAGAGTACATCACAAGTCTGTGGCAGAGATTTTGTTGAACACCCTACCGACTTCTAGGCCTAGTGAGAGGATGTCTATCTGGGGGTTTTTAAATCCAGTTAAAAGCAGTTTTTATTCTCTGGATTTTCTATAAGGACTTACATTATTTTTTGCAGTCTAAAGTACCTGAACTTACTCCTAACCCTCTACCCTTTATTGAAAGACTCTGTTTCTGTTCCAAATAAATAACCCAAAAGAAGATTCAGTGTCAGTTTTCACATTTTGGCCATCTATCACGGCAATCCCTAGATGGAGAAGCAAACAAGGAGGTAACGGTAAGCCCAATAAAACCAGCAGCTCCTTTGGGGGTCAGTGCTACATGAATATCACAAAAACTTTTCTTTCACTCATGGTTAGTGTTTGGCTGAAGCCATTTATTATCAATCACCGAGTTCAGTATGGATTTTAAGGGGGTACCGCACACAAAAAATTGTGAGGTTCCGCTAAAAATCCATACCATATCCTTAATCCTAGCTTGCAGCCTGGCTGGCCAGGATAGTGGGGAACAAGCATGCCCCCCTCCAGAACCGTACCAGGAAACATGCCTTCAACTTGCCAGGGGAGACACGTAAAGCATGTAAAGCAAGGGAAATGGAATGAGGCCGTGTGGAATAGCAATGTAGAGCTGTGCATATGGAGTGAGGCAGTGCAGAATAAAGAATGTACAATACACAGTATGGAATGAGGCGATGTGGAATAGGGAACATACAGCATGGAATATGGTGTGTGCTAGCAAAAATATTTTTGTACCTTAGCATAATGATTCCGGTCCTCAAACTTCATCAGCATAGACCTGCTATTGATTGTAGTGATAGCTTAGCCTGTCAGTCTACTAGATGACTATATTCCTCTTTAGCCAGGCTGTATCCCATTCAGGCTTCCTGTGAGAGCAGACCTGCAGTGATTGTAGTGACAGACAGCTCAGCTGATCACTGCTGTCACATGTAAAATGCAGTCAAGGCAAAGGAACACTTACACTACCCACTCCCCTCCGTGCTCTGCATTGGATGATGTTATCAGTCAGAGCCCAGCAAACGAACTGTAACTTCCTCTGTCCCAGGTCTTTACATTTAAGTTTAAACGTATGGTTTAAATTTGTGACAGCAGCTATCGGCTTCTATTTATTATAGTAAAGCTGTTTTTACATCAGTGACAGCGTCAGTGTGCAAAACAAAATAGATTACAGCACACACATACAAAAATTACATTTTAATTGTGCAAGACTATTTAAAACACCTGAACATATTCAAAAATATGGGGATTTGGTTACACCATATGGCCATTTATGCTAAGCCCACTACTGCGTCAAAGTACCCCATTATCAGTAGATCCTACACTATTCATAGAGTGAAAGGTCCTACATCTCAACCATGGGAGACAAACTACTCTTTATGGGAGAACTATAAGGACTCCTCCTATAACACAGGCATAATATACAAACGACAGACTTGGGGGGCACACCCTAAAAATGCATTTACATTCAAGATGGTGCTGCTATAAGACTGAAAACAGAACCAAAAATAGATTTTATGTCATTATTACATTGTATAATCCTGTATGTTGTGGTCGTTAAGGTGCTTATCTAATAGTTTTTTTAAACTATTGATGCTCCCCGCTGAAACCACCGCCTGTGGAAGGGAATTCCACAGCAGTGCCGCTCTTGCAGTAAAGAGCCCTCTATGCAGTTTAAGGTTAAACCTCTTTTCTTCTAATTTCAATGAGTGGCCACGTGTCTTATCAAACTCCCTTCCGCAGAAATGTTTTATCCCTATTGTGGGGTCACCAGTATGGTATTTGTAAATTTAAATCATATCCCCTCTCAAGCGTCTCTTCTCCAGAGAGAATAAGTTCAGTGCTCGTAACCTTTCCTTATAACTAAGATCCTCCAGTCCCTTTATTTGTTTTGTTGCCCCCTGTACTTGCTCCATTTCCAGCACATCCTTCCTTAGGACTGGTGCCCAGAACTGGACAGCATACTCCAGGTGAGGCCAGACCAGAGTCTTGTAGAGTGGGAGAATTATCACTTTCATAGTTTCATAGTTTCATAGTTAGTAAGGTTGAATAAAGACACCAGTCCATCCAGTTCAACCTGAGTGAGTGTCTACAATCACCCCTGCACACTCACATCGGTCCCTACCCTCAAAGAGCCTACAATCCAAGGTCCCTAATTAATATACTAGGGCCAATTTTAGACAGAAGCCAATTAACCTACCTGCATGTCTTTGGATTGTGGGAGGAAACCGGAGCACCCGGAGGAAACCCACGCAGGCACAGGGAGAACATGCAAACTCCAGGCAGGTAGTGTCGTGGTTGGGATTTGAACCAGCGACCCTCCTTACTGCTAGGTGAGAGTGCTAACCACTACACCACTGTGCCACTTTATCTCTTGAGTTAATCCCCCTTTTAATGCATGCCAATATTCTGTTTGCTTTGTTAGCAGAAGCTTGGCATTTCATGCCATTGCTGAGCCTATCATCTACTACAACCCCCAGTTCCTTTTCCATCCTTGATTCCTCCAGAGGTTCTCCCCCCAGTGTATAGATTGCATTCATATTTTTGCCACTCAAATGCATTATTTTACATTTTCCACATTAAACCTCATTTGCCATGTAGTTGTCCACCCCATTCATTTGTTTAGATCTACTTGCAAGTTTTCCACATCCTGAAGAGAAGTTATTGCCCTGCTTAGCTTAGTATCATCCGCAAATACAGGGATTGAATGGTTTACCCCATCTTCCAGGTTGTTTATAAACAAATTAAATAGGATTGGTCCCAGGACAGAAACCTGAGGGACCCCACATTCCACCCCTGAACATTCGGAGTACTCCCCATTTATCACTACCCTCTGAATTCACCCTTGTGGCAAGTTCTCAAATCCATGCACTCACCCTACGCTCCATGTCAATGGACCTTACTTTGTACAGTAAACGTTTATGGGGAACTGTGTCAAATGCTTTTGCAAAATCCAGATACACCACGTCTACGGGCCTTCCTTTATCTAGATGGCAGCTCACCTCCTCATAGAAGGTTAATAGATTGGTTTGGCAAGAACGATTCTTCATGAATCCATGCTAACTACTGCTAATGATACAGTTTTCATTACTAAAATCTTATATATACTCCATTATCATCCCCTCCAAGAGTTTGCATACTATCGATGTTAGGCTAACTGGTCTGTAATTCCCAGGGATGTATTTTGGCCTTTTTTAAATATTGGTGCTACATTGGTTTTCTCCAATCAGCTGGTACCATTCCAGTCAGTAGACTGTCAGTAACAATTAGGAACAATGGTCTGGCAATTACTTGACTGAGTTCCCTAAGAACCCAAAAATATGGGGAGTTGGATACATCATATGGCCATATAGTGCTAATCCCACTACTGCATCAAAGTACCCCATTATCAGTGGGTCCTACACTATTCATACACTATTCATAGAATGAAAGGTCCTGCATCTCAACCATGGGAGACAAACTCCTCTTTATGGGAGAACTATAAGGACTCATCCTATAACACAGATGGACACTAATAAGATGTAATGAAGGGGGGATGGGTTGCTGTGGCCCAAGGGATCTGGTCAGGACCCGAACAATATACAAAACAACAGACTTGCATCAGTGTGCAGCCCATCCATTTCTACTTGACAAGGGTATGTAAAAGGGTTTCACATTTACATGTGCCTATGTGCATTTATTCTGAAAAAATGCAAGCAAAAAAGTATTAAGTCTCATTTGCAGCAATCTGTTAAAGTTAGACCATCACAATATTAATTCTAGTTGGGTTCCCACACTTAAGCTAGCACTAGCACTTTGTTTAATAATCCTGAAATGTTTTAAACTGGACATGTGAAATGTACATGTTCCATAACACCCTAGCACTGCTGAGATTGGCTTATACATACCCCATTCACTCAATCAAATGTGGTGAAGGTTACAGAAGTCTTACGCTCAGTTTGGGAACACTCTGTAGGCCTCATTCATGTGAATGTTACTGTAGGAGCAGTAAAGAAGAATGAGGGCTATTACACAGAGAAAGCAGATTACTCTCAGTGGCCAGATGGGCCAACAGAAAGGTAGGAGTTCTGTTAGGAATAGATAAGGGGGTCAGAGTCATTATTAGTAGATATAATGAAAAGGGTGATGGGGGTGATGCCAGGCTATCCAAGGATCATATCAACCAAATACAGAATCTTGTTAACCACTTTATGACTTCCTAACACATATGTGCCACCTTCAAGAAAGTGGGGTTTATTCCTGGGCACAGCATAGATGAGCTCCTGTGTTTATGCTTGATTGCGCGCTCCCTGCACTTAGACCAAGCTGTTACCAATAGCTCTGGGCCATGTTCTAATGATCAGGAGCCATTTTGAACTTTCCTCCTGCTAGTTTGAAGTCATGTCCCAGTGTTCTTGAATTTGACTTGATATTAAAAATATTTCCCTCCAATGTTTCTTTATCTTACTATGGGTACACATAACGCACACATAATTGGCATCAACAGATATGTATTATTATTAACCAACAAATGAAAGCCTAATCTGTCCTGAAAAAACAAGGTATAATATACTGTATCTTGATACACTAAGTTGCTATGATATGTATACTTTTACTAATACATGTCAAAGTTTTAGAATTGTTTTGTGCATTAATATTTGTTTTGACCTTGGTCATAAAGGGGTTAAAGCAGTTGCCCGTATTTATAGAAATTAAATTCACCATACATAGGTTGATAAGTAAAAATTATAGATCAACATAGGCTTTACTTGAAAACATCTGGAAGTTTAGGGGATTAGCTAGAGTATAGTACAAATCCCTTCCCATTGGTAAGTAACATTTACATTTTAGTCTTGGGTGCCTTGAGATTTTGTATACTTTTAGAATGCCGTGACTGAAAAAAGGTAGAGATATGCTGCTCTAAGCACAGTACATTTATACTTTTAAGAAATATTTAATATTTTCTGGATGGTAACCCTTGTGTGTGTTAGTCAATGTACATTGAAGCTGAACCTTGGTCATCTTAAAACAATTGTGGCTGCCTCTCCCCTCCTTTATATTCAGGATATAATGCTCTGTTGGTGTAGAGTAATAGAGAGGGATACTTACCTTATTCCACAGTCACAAGGACACCCATTACATTTTTTGTGCCTGCTTTAAGTTGGGGGCTAATATTTCATGTTACCCTTCCCATTTACACCTGCAACACCACTATACCAGATGGATACCTTTTTTTAAAATATATTTGTTGTTGAGTTTATCAACACCCCCAGTTGGCCCCCATCAGCCATCCCTGCCATATTGGGCATTCTTTAACTTGCAATTTTCCTGTTATATAATAAAAGTTATTTGAAATCAGGATTCGAAAACACATTTAGTAATCCCAAAAAAATGTCAAAACTGGTAGGTTTCTAAAAAGCTATAGCTGTTGGCTTGGATCCAGAGATAAATCCTGGACACTGTGACAGCATGAAAATTAAGCTTCAGGCCATATAGAAGAGCTGAACAGGAAAGGTTTCTTTTTCTTACGGAGAATGCTTTCCAACTTATCACCACTTACATACTTTATTCTTATTATCTGTAAACCTGCTAGTCAGACATTAATTCCCAAGCACTTCTTCGGATAACAAAGACTATATTAGAAACACATGCTTTGCCTCTTCCTTCAGTAAGCTTCTTAAGCAAGCTTATATATTATCCAGCCATGTACAGTAGACATATTGCTGTCTTAGGCTCCTTCTCCCGGATCCCACCTTTATAACAGGGGATCAAAGTGTGGTGTGGCTCATCGTATTGCATTAACTCCTTTGTTATGACACAGCTGTAATAAGTATCTTACAAGTAAAGCTGACCATAGGTGAACAGGTGTCTCACAGATAATGCCAGTTGGTGAAACATAGGGATCAGCCCACAGTTCGAGTCGAAAGTAAGTTCAACTCAAAACATTGGGTGTTCGTTTTTTCTAAAACAACCCAAACATATGGGGCTTTCGCAGAAAATTCGAGCACTGGGGAACACCCCATAATACACTGTGAGATCGCAGTGCATTGCTGTATGATCATTGGCCAAAGCATGCACCTGACCTGCATGCTTTGGAGAATCACATCGAGCTCTGCTGAGAGAGCCATAACTGGCCAAAGGCAGGGTGCCTTTGCCAATCATGGCCAAGGGGAACTAAGTCCACGCCCCACACTATATAAGGCTGCTTACAGAGCAGCCGTGTGCAGTGTTGTTGGCAAGGACAGAGAGATAGCTTGAGTTAGATTAAGAAGGCAGTTTATTCAGTTAGTGGCAGTGTACTTATATATATATATATATATATATACATATACACACACATACACAGTCAGTCTAATATATATATATATATATATATATATATATATATATATATATATATATATATATATATATATATATATATACTCTGCATTTAGCATAGACTATATATTCAGTGTTTACTTGATAATCAGTCAGTGCAGGTAGTGCATTAATATATATATAAGGCCAGTATGGGGGCCTGAATTTATGGGAGGAGTCCGGGGGGTATTTAACCAGCCTGTTCGCCTGTGGTCTTTGTCGGTTTCCTGTGCGCGATACCCGTTACGTCACTAGGCCGACTAATCGAGACTAAGCGTTCGTGAGATCCCGCATGCATCAGTCCCATCTTCGTAGTTTTTTCCGAGTCCGATGTCTCTGTGAGCTTTGCGATCGTGAGCTTCCTCGTTAGTAAGTAGCCATCTTACGAGGTGTTTGTAGCAGTTGTTGTCGAGTCGCAGTTGTCGTACAACATATCTGGTTCGGCTATCGCAGGTAGCGTTTCGGCTCACATTTCTTTCGTTTCACGCTGGCAAATTACCATGTCACTAAATTGTGATATCCAAAGTCACGACTTTCTCTCAACATTTCACGCAATCCGTACATATACTTTCATTTTTGCACCGTTGTGTTTGCATATCCAAACAACGTTCTTACCATGTGTCACAAGACGATTCGCTATCGCTCACTTGTGACACACCGGTTGGTGCCACATCAGGCATTCGTTCATAAACATTTCAATCATTTCAGTTGTTTCAAATAGTTCCTAAACATTTTGAAGAATTTGTAATAATTTCTAAAAACATTTTGAATCCTTTCTCATCATTTCAAAGCATTTCGAATTATTTCTAATCATTTCAGGCATTTTGAATCATTTCATTCATTTCTGTCACATACCACGCTCCGATTCGAATCCAGTCACATCTTCGATGCACTGATTCGTTCCGGTGTGCCCCAGTGGATCTCGGCCTCATTTCAGTACATGCTCCAGAGACGGATTCATTTGTCAGTTGTAGGTTCGGTCATTGATTCTTGTCTTTGTCATGGCATATCATTTCTTGTCACATATTGCGCTCTGATACGAATCCAGTCGCATCTAAAGATGCACCGATTCGTTCTGGTGTGCCCAGATGTTTTCGGCCTCATTTCAGTACATGCTCCAGAGACGGATTCATTTGTCAGTTGTGGGTTCGGTTACTGATTCTTGTCTCTGTCATGGCATATGATTTCTTGCCACGTATTAATACAAATTGTCTCGGCGTGCCCCAGGTTATTTGGCCTCATTTCAGTACATGCTCCAGAGTCCGGTTCGTTGTCAGTCGCAGTTTGCGGCTCATCGATTCGTGCCTCTGTCATGGCAATCATTTCATTAATTTCATAATTTCACTCATTTCACTGTGTCATACCGCGACCCGATTTGAATCCAGTAGCATCCGTGAAGCACAGATTCGTCCTGGCATGCCCCATTTGTCTTGGCCTCATTTCATTCTGTGTTCCACAGTCTAACTCGTTGTTTGTCGCAGTCGCAGCGTACCAATTCTTGCCTATATCACGGCAAAACATTTCACTCATTTCATTTCACACACTTATCGCTTTATCGAGTCGAATCCACTCAAACCAACAAGGCATTGATCCGCACCCATCATTTCAACCTTACTGATATAATTCAACCGATTCATATCGGATTAATTTCATACACTCTACGATCGCTTCATATCAGATTTATTTCATACAACCAATAGGATTCATTTCATACTTACATCCGATTCATATCAGATTCATTTCAGACACATCCAAGTACAACTTCTTGCAATCGCTGCAAGCACGTACCCAAGCATAACTCCCTGCAATCGTTGCAAGCTCGCATCCAAGCATAACTTCTTGCAACCGTTGCAAGCACGCATCCAAGCATGGACTTCTTGCAATAGTTGCAAGCACACATCCAAGCATAAGCTTTTGTAATTGTCGCAAGCAAAACCCCAGGCACAAACTTATTGCAATCATTGCTGAGACCCAATTCTGGCTAGCTCAGTACATTGCTTTAGGTAAGGCCTGGATACTTTCCTAATGTACATAATATAACGGGGTACTAATATTATAGGTAAGTTGATCCAGGGAAAAATCAGATTGCCTCTTGGGGGATCAGGAAGGAATTTTTTCCCCTGCTGGGGTTTTTTGCCTTCCTCCAGATCAGCTGTGGGTGTGGAATTGGGTATGTTGGATTGTGGGATATTTTGTTTGTTTATTTGTTGATTTTATTGTGGCTGGACTGGGTGGACTTTTGTCTTTTTCGACCTAGCTAACTATGCATCCTAGCATAACTTCTTGCAGTCGTTGCAAGCACGCATCCTGGCATAACTTCTTCAGTCTTCGCAAGCACATGCAGTAATACGAACTTCTCACAGCCACTACAAACACATCTCCAGTGGCATAAACTCCCTTGCAATCATTGCAAGCACACATTTAAGCACAACACTTGCAATCGTGACAAGGCACGCAACTTAGCATAACTTCTTGCAATCGTTGCAAGCACATTCTCAGTGGCACTCAAACAGCCACACATCATTTTCAGCGTTACTTAATTGGGCACTTGTCTCCAGTGGCTTTTTCATACGAGCCACTCGCTGTTTCCTGTCTGTCATTTCTCCCTTAGGACAGTTGAATTCAGCTTCCGTCCTGCACCAGATATCGAGTTGCCACACGCAGCTGGCTTCTTCTCGTAACACTATCAGGCTATACCTTGCCAGCGTCCAGCATTTCCATCCTTACAGGACCCTGGATAGCTGTCTGTGTTTACGGCCCATACAGTAAGATCCACTCTACCTCGCATCCAGTATCATCAGCCCATAGCCAACGGCAAATGCTTGCCCATCACAACTGCCACCTTTAAGGACATGTAAAATATCCTCACACGTTCCCCAGTCTAGTCATCCAAGCGACCATCTACCTGGCCCTTTACGGTTTTCTACGGCCTAGCAAATTCATCTTTAATGGCACTGGCAGCCAGGTACTATACAGACACCACCTGACTCATTGTATAATAAAAAAAAAAAAAAAAAAACATTACATCCTTCAGCTTACGGTCTCCAATACCCAACAATCCGGACCCGAGCTCTACATTAACCTCTTTTGTATTAACAACTCCATGCAGGCCAGCCTCCCCCTTGACAAGCTGACCCCATCAGGTCAGTTCTCCAACATTTCACCCATGCACAGGGGTGTACCAAGAAGCAGCTTCAGTCTCTTTTGAGAATGCTCAATTCTGCAATACGGGGCATTCCCCAGGGTTGATCTTTATGTCACACTTCCTGGTCTTCCACTCCCAGACATAGGACCCCTGTCAGATCCTTAATTTGGACGCCGCGGACCTATCAATGTCAGAAGGTTCCGTACTACGTGGATCGGTATATCAATGTTCATACCATCTATGTCACCCCTATCACCTCAAGTAGTGACAGATGACGTAGCCACCACAGGCTTCTCTGCAATTTTTGGCCACCATCGGTTTACAGGACCATGGCCTCCAGAGATACTCCTAAACCCCGGGTTTACCCGGACTTCCTACCTCTTTGAGCTATACCCCATCATGGCAGCTCTATCCCATAGTAACAGCCGCACAGCTCTGGGGTCATTGCTGGACAAGGCAAACTGTGGCCTTCACCACCGACAACCAAACCATAGCAGAGATCATTAATAAAGGCAGGTCCAAATCCCTCGCAGTCATGTCCTTCCGGCGTAGGCTAGTACAATTGTCATTACAAATTCAGTTCAACGTTTACTGTACATTTGTTCCCAGGCAAGCGCAACCTCGCAGTAGACGAGCTGTCACGTTTTAACTACACCTCCTTTTGAACAGGTGCCCGGAGCCAATCCAGTATCAGCCACTATCCTTGCTCGGTCTCAGCTAACCCTTGATTAGCACAACATCTGCAAACAGCCACCCAGCTCATCAACGTCTCGCTCTCTCGCAACACCCTCAAAGCCTACCAGACAGCCTAGAGGGCCTTTAACAAATTCCTGACATACCACTACTAGGAAACTTCAAACATCAGGCAGATACTGCCCTTTATCTCATACTGTCATACCCAGCTGGCCCTATCCTACAAATACTATTCGGCTATACCTAGCCGGCATCCAACATTTCTTGTCCTTACGGAACCCCACAAACCTTCCTTATTCACGTCCCACACAATTCGAGCCATGCTACGTGACGTCCAGAAACTCCAACTGGTGGTCAGCGCCAAACGCTTACCCAAACGGGTGACATCCTTAGGGGTGTGCCGACCATCCTGACTACCTCTCTATTTCGTCTCCCCCCCAGTATGGTCCTACAAGCAGCCAGGTATTTGGCCTACTACAGGTTCTTGCGACCTGGAAAGTTCACCTGCAGTAATCCAGCAGGCCAAGTGCTACGTAGAACACCACTTAGTCCACTACAAAGATCACTCCGTCCTTCACCTAGTGGTTTCTAAAAACCCAGCAAGTAGACTCTGGGATAGACATCCACCTTTACAGAACCGATAATAGCGGGTGTCCAGTTGCCACACTCAACTGTCTACACTACTGCCTGAACAGTCGGACTCCAGTCCCCTTCTTCCTTTCCCGTCAAGCCCTTGAGTACCTGTCAGTTCATGAAACACATGAGGGTACTTCTCCGCAACTTTCACCTGAACCCTAGCCAGTACTTCGGTCACTCCTTCCGCATTGGGGCAGCCTCAGCAGCATCCCATCACGGGGTCCCAGACCATGTCATTAAAGGGCTGGGCAGGTGGGAGTCTGCCTGCTTCGCCCGGTACATCCCCAATCCGCAAGTGGAAATGGCTCAGGCATTTACTAAACTCACTCAATGATCAAACTCAATTAATAAAGAACTATCACCTACCTCAATGTTTTTGCCCCCTTATTTTGGTATACCATACATTAGACCAAGGCACACTTTCAGGTCCATTTCATGTGGTAAGTTTTATGTTAACTCTGAATGTTATCCATATCCGTATCGGACATAGGGCTCCAACCATAAATAAGAAGGCCAGTATGGTGGCCTGAATTTATGGGAGGAGCCCAGGGGGTATTTAACCAGCCCGTTTGCCTGTGGTCTTTGTCGGTTTCCTGTGCGCGATACCCACCCTCCCAGCCCCTTTTTGGGGCATTTCTCAAAGTATTCATACTCCTCACAGATTACTCATTTCATATTTTATTTAATTTCATTCCTCATTTCTTATCTAGGATATGCCCCCTTATTTTGGTATACTGTACATTAGACCAAGGCACACTTTCAGGTCCATTTCATGTGGTAAGTTTTATGTTAACTCTGAATGCTATCCATATCCGTATTGGCCATAGGGCTCCAACCATAAATATATGTATGTACTGTATGTATATATATATATATATATATATATATATATATATATATATATATAAATAAAAGGCCAGTATGGTGGCCTGGAATTATGGGAGGAGCCCGGTGGGGTATATAACCAGCCCGTTCGCCTGTCTTCCTTGTCGGTTCCGGTGCGCGATATCTGATACGTCAGAAATCAAGGGCCGACTGTTCGAGACCATTCGCAGTGAGTTGTGTTCGTGAGTTCCCGTGTTTGTTAGTCCCGATCGTGTCCGTGTTGTCAATTGTCTCGTCTTTCTAAAGCGTTCGTATGTTTTCCCGTCTGAGTGTCGCATACTCAAAGAAATTTCCGTTGTCATACAACACATCTGGGCAGGCTGTCGCAGGTAGGGCTTCGGCACCCATTTTTCATTTTATGTTTTCTGTCACTTAAACACGATATCCTGAACTCACGAACCTCTCACTTTACATTTCACGAATGTTTTAAATCATGTCACCCTTACTTGTTACCTCATGTCACTACTCCTTCTCCTTTCGAAGAGAAATCGTTATCACCTATTCGTGACATGTCGGTCATGCCACATCAGGCACTTCATATCGTAGGCTTACATTTCTAGTCGAAACGACTCCCCAATCATTTCAAAGTGTTTAAATCATTCGAATCATTTTCGAAAAACACAACCGACTGCTCGTCATGTCAAAATTAAGCAGTCCGGTTCAAATTGATTTTGAATCATCTCATATCGTTACGAGTCGTCTCAAACCTTGTCGGGTCATTTCAAATCATTTCGTATCGTTTCATATAGTTTGAATCATTTCAATATTTTCGGTTGAATCATTTCGATCATTTCATAGCATTTCGAATCTGTTCAATCAGTGTCATGTCATTTCGAATCATTTCAAATAATTTCACGTCTTTTTCCAAATCATTTCAAATCATTTCATATAATTTCGAATCATTCGTTCATTTCTGTCACTTACCGCGCTCCGGTTCGAATCCTGTTGCATCCCCGATGCACCGATTCGCTCCGAAGTGCCCCAGGTTTCAGCCTCATTTCGATACATGCTCCAGAGACGGAGTCACTCGCAGGTTCAGGCACAGTCCCTGATTCCAGTCTTTGTCATGGCATATCATTTCTGTCACTTATTACGCTCCGATTCGAATCCTGTCGCATTCATTGATGCACCGATTTGTTCCGGTGTGCCCAGCTGTTCACGCCTCATTTCAGTACATGCTCCAGAGACGGATTCTTTGTTACAACCATAAGTCCAGTCGTTGATTCTTGTCTCTGTCATGGCAGGTCAATTTTGTCACTTATCACGCTCCGATTCGAATCCTGTCGCATTTATTTAATGCACCGATTTGTTCCGGTGTGCCCAGCTGTTCACGCCTCATTTCTGTACATGCTCCAAAGACAGGATTCATTTTTCATTTCATGGGCTCACCCTCTGATTTTTGTCTTTGTCATGGGTATCATTTCATCTCACCTATCACGCTCCGGTACGAATAGTCACACCTGTGTGCCAAATTCGTCCCGGCGTGCCCTAGGACAGGCCTCATTTCAGTACATGCTCCAGAAACCGTTTCGTGCTCGGTCGCAAGATTGCGGCATGACGATCCGGACCTCTGGCATGGCAGATTCACTCATTTCACTGTCACGTACCGCTTCCCGGTTTGAATTCAGTTGTTTTTCAATGTTTTGATTCCGGCCGGGGGGCCTTGCTCATCGGCCTCATTTCACTATGGTTGCCTCAAAATTCAATACATGCTCCAGAGTTCGGTTCGCTGTCAGTTGCATCTGCGACGCGACCAAATCACATCTCTGTCATGGTAGGCGTTTCATTCAAAAAAGCAACATTTCATTTGGTGGTTTGTCTCATTTCATTTATTTCATTTCATTTTCATTTCTTAAATCTCACCTCCATGAAGTCACTATTTAGCTAGCATCTCTGTTTAGGTATTGAACTCTCAAACAAACCTCACCTTCATGTCCTCAGGTCAGTCGAGTTTTCAGTAGGTCCACCCTGCACCTGGTCGGACGGTGCCTCCTTAGGTAAGAAAAAAAAAAAAAAACACACATCTGTGAAGGAAACGCACATGAGCGGAAGCATCCTTCTTGTCAAGCATGTATTTCTTCAGGAGTCACCAACGAGTCTTGTAATCCATGTCACCCTTATGTAGGTTCCGCTTAGAAGAAAACCCAAACCCAAGGACAAGTAGGCTCGCCTAGGCCTGGATTACGCCACCATGTCTCGGGCCGGCAGTGAGGATCTCACAGCCCCATTATCTCCATCTCTAGTCTCAGAGAGTGGCAGCCAGCGGTCCCCCAGAGCATGGACCATTCCCAGACTGACAGCTGAGCTGAGGCGCAGAGGTGTACCCTTTCCGGCAACAGCCAGAAAGGCCGAGCTTTTCAGGCTCCTCTTTCCTCCCCCAGCTGTGGCAGAAGCTAGTACCCAGCAGGCCTCCCTGGACTCTATCGCCTCTTCAATTTCACAGCTACATACCCTGGTATCTTCCCTGGCGACCTCAATGTCAGAGGTCCAGAATTGGGTGGCCCTCCTCGAGACCCGCCCGCCCGTTTCTCCTCCAGTACCAGCAGCCCAGGCAGTGACTAGCCCACTCGCAGGTATCACCGGGTGTACGTCAGTTGTGTACCCTTCTCATCTGGTATCGGCTAGCATCAGGAAGGACATCCTAGAGGGCAAGGACATCAATCTGGCTTCTCTACTCATCTCCATCCACGAGCTTGCGGAGAACAAGGCTTATACGTGGGGGGACGTGTCAGTGGTCCTCAAAGCCAAAGACCCCAGGCTGGACAGAAAGCTTTCGGTTACCGAGTTTACGTTGGCCTTCGGCATGTTGAGGGATATCAACTGCTCAGCCTCCCCCAACAGGAGGGAGGAGCTGGATCGCTACCTCCATGTAATAGTAGATCTAGGTTACAAATACGGCGGTTTTTCGTTTTACGACTACCACCGCTCCTTCTCCGCTAAAGCGGCCGCCAGGCTCTTCCAATTCCAGACGCCTACTGACTGGAGCGTCATGGATACCGAGCTATTTTGCTGCCACTTCGCGGGTCTACGGTCTCCCCTCTGTGCGATTTGCCAGTCGGCTACTCATACCGCGACCTGGTGCGCTAACTCAGTGACAGCCCGGCCCTCAGACAATCCTTCTGCCTCAGGTACTGCTCAGGGCCCACAGGCGCCGGCACGCTTGCCTCAGACAGATAAATTTGGGTGCCCGGTCAAGAGCTATGGATGAACGAGCCATTGACCAACTCCTACAGACAGAGTTAGACCAGAACTTTATCATAGGCCCTTTCACACAGCCCCCATTCAACACCTGGAGAGTCAGCCCTATTGGGCTTGTCAAGGGCAAGTTCTCAAATAAACTCAGATTGGTGTACGATTTGTCAGCGCCTCATTCCTCTTCTGTCCCCAGTCTTAATTCCCTTATCCCCTCCGAGGAGTTCTCTCTTAAGTATGCATCCGTAGACACGGCACTCCAGGCCATTCTCCAAACAGGCACGGGCACCTGGCTCTCCAAGGCCGACATCTCGGATGCTTTCAAGCTCCTTCCCATCCATCCATCTCTCTGGTGCTGGCATGGCATCAAGTGGAGGGAGCTGTACTATTTTGCCACCAAACTGACATTCGGGTCCAAAAGCAGCCCCTGGCTCTTTGACACTTTCGCGCAGTCACTCACGTGGATCTTGCTGCACATAGCCCGGTGTCGGGGAGTCATACATTATCTGGATGACTTCCTGCTGATCGAGCCACCCGGCTCACCGCCAGGAGATCTGGATAAGTTAAGGGTGGTCTTCAGTAACCTCAACGTCCCCATTGCCGAGCACAAGGTGGATGGTCCAACGCAGTCCATCACCTTTCTCGGGGTTAACCTAGACACCAACACCATGCAGGCCAGCCTCCCCCCGCATCAGAACGGTCCTGAGGGACTTCACCCGCGCCAGAACTTGCACCAAAAAACAGCTACAATCCCTACTCGGCATGTTGAATTTCGCCATGCGCATCATCCCTCAGGGTTGCGCCTTTGTATCACGCCTATTGGTCTTACTGTCCCTCTCACAGGACCCAGAGCAAGTCCTTAGCCTGGATCCCGCGGCGATAGCGGACCTCGCTATGTGGGAGGAATTCCTATCGTCTTGGAATGGCGTGTCCCTGTTCATTCCCTCCGTGTCTTCCCTTTCACCCCAGGTGGTGACCGACGCAGCGGCCTCCACAGGCTTTGCGGCAATTTTTGGCCACCTCTGGCTCGCAGCTCCCTGGCCTCCCCAGATACTGGCGATACCTGGCTTCACCGAGACATCCTCCCTGTTTGAATTATACCCCATCGTAGCTGCAGCACACACATGGAAAAAAAGCAAAGGAAGAGGCGCCTCTGGGTGTAGAGATAACAAACACTTTAATTAAAAAAAACGCATTTATTTCAGGCAACTCACATTTTGGATGTGGTCTATGAGCATTCAGTCACTTTAAAAGCTGAGCATGGATGTGGTCATCTAGTAGTCCATCAAGCTGAGGCACTGTAGCCGCTAGTGGCCAGGAAGTGGCACAGACGCGGAGAGAGATGACATCATGAGGTGGGTGCGACCGGTTTCGTGAGCGTACAGGCTGAGGTTGTTTGACAGCCGCGCTCCTTCATCAAGCAAGTGGGACAAGAAAAAAGACTGGTATATATAGGCCATGCACAGGAGGAAGGGGAGGAGGCACTTAAAATGCAGGTGCAGAGGATTACAAATCTTAGTTGCAAAAAAAAAAAAAGGGTGTCAGCGAGAACATGAAATAAGATATAAATGGATTGGAAATGGAAGATGAATAAATAAAATAATAAAGATGATGAATGTAAAAATAAAATTAAAAATAAAATAAATATAACAATAGTACTGAAAAAAAAATAAAAATAAATAAAAAATACAAGACTCATGGGTCAATACAAAGACAGCAATAGATAAATGATATACACACTATATCATAAATAAATTAAAGTTAAACCGACATGATATGGAGAAAAGGGAGGGAGAGAAAAGAAACAATATAAAAATAACTGGCATGAGGAATAAAAACTAGTTGTATAAAAATCATGTATTAAGAACTTACTGCTGATGCAAAAATATAGATATGTATATAGGTCAAAAAATGTACACATATAAACATATATGTACATATGCACATAAAACATGGCATTATCCTATAATACGATCCGGCTATACCTGGCCGGTGTACAACATTTTCACGTCCCTCCAGGACCCTACCAAACCTTCCTTATTTTCTTACCACGCCGTTCGGGCTATCATGCGCGGCATCCAGAAGCGCCAGCCAGTGGCCAGCACCAGACGGCTGCCTATCACAGGAGACATTTTTAGAAACATGTCGGATATCCTGGCCACATCACCTTTCGGTCTCCGCCTTAGTGTCATCTTACAAGCAGCCATACATCTGGCCTTCTACGGCTTCTTACGGCCAAGCGAGTTTACTTGTAACAGCCCCACAGCACGCATGCTGTGCAAACGCCACCTGGTCCGATACGAAGACCATTTCATCTTACACTTAGCAGTCTCCAAAACGCAGCAGCTTGGCTCGGGTACGGACATACATTTCTATAAGACCAACAACCGCTGGTGCCCGGTCGCCACTCTCACCCGCTTGTTGACCCTTCTGGCCGATCAACCAGAAACTAGCCCGCTTCTGCCATTTCATACTAAACCTCTGAACGCTGCCCGGTTTATGGAACATGTCAGGATACTCCTGGGTATCCTTCAGCTCAATCCTACTCACTACTCCGGACATTCATTCCGTATCGGAGCAGCCTCAACAGCCTCCCGCCAAGGGGTTCCGGACCATGTCATCAAGAAGTTGGGCAGATGGAATTCCACCTGTTTTGCCCGTTATATACCCAATCCACAAGTGGAGATGGCCCAGGCCTTTGTCAAGCTCACCCAGTAACAAACTTGAAACAATAAAGTGCAACCCCTACCTGAATGTTTTTGCCCCCTTATTTTGGTATACCGTACGTTAGACCAGGGCACACTTTCAGGTCCATTTCAAGTAAGCGAGTTTATGTTAACCTTGTTTGTCATCCTTATCCGTATCGGTCAGAGGGCTCTGAACCATAAATAAAAAGGCCAGTATGGTGGCCTGGAATTATGGGAGGAGCCCGGTGGGGTATATAACCAGCCCGTTCGCCTGTCTTCCTTGTCGGTTCCGGTGCGCGATACCCACCCACCCATCCCCTTTTTAGGGCATTTCTCAAGCATTATACTCCTCATGAGAGTACTCATTTCACTCCATTTGATATTTATCTCATTTAACACTCATTTCTCAATCTAGGGTATGCCCCCTTATTTTGGTATACCGTACGTTAGACCAGGGCACACTTTCAGGTCCATTTCAAGTAAGCGAATTTATGTTAACCTTGTTTGTCATCCTTATCCGTATCGGTCAGAGGGCTCTGAACCATAATATATATATATATATATATATATATATATATATCTCACAAAAGATAAAAAAATATATTTTATTCCATGTTTTCATGTGACAACACTGAAGAAATTACACTCTGCGACAATGTAAAGTAGTGAGTGTACAGCTTGTATAACAGTGTCAATTTACTGTCTCCTCAAAAAAACTCAACACGCAGCCATTATTGTCTAAACCACTGGCAACAAAAGTGAGTACACCCCTAAGGGAAAATATCCAGATTAGGCCCAATTATCCATTTTCCCTCCCCCTGTGTCATGTGACTCGTTAGTTCTACAAGGTCACAGGTGTAAGTGGGGAGCAAGTGTGTTAAATTTGATATTATCGCTCTCGCATACTGGTCCCTGGAAGTTCAACATGGCACCTCAATGCACAGAACTCTAAGGATCTAAAAAAAAGAATTGTTGTTCCACATAAGGATGACCTAGGCTATAAGAAGATTGCCAAGACCCTGAAACTGAGCTGCAGCATGGTGGTCAAGACCATACAGCGGTTCCACTCAGAACAGGCCTCACCATGGTTGACCAAAGAAGTTGAGTGCCTGTGCTGAGAGTCATATCCAGAGGTTGTCTTTGGGTAATAGATGTATGAGTTCTGCCAGAAGTGGAAAGAACTGGAAAGAACATAATTTCACCATAAACCGGCCACGACCATGTGTGCCTCACAAAATTTCTGACAAAGGAGTGAAAAGCATTATCAGAAAAGTTGTCCAAGATCCTGGGACCACTTGTGGAGAGCTTCAGAAAGACCTGGAATTAGCAGATACAATTGTTTCAAAGAAAACATTAAGTAATGCACTCAACCACCATTGCCTGTACGCACACTCACCATGCAAGACTGAAGAAAAAGCATGGTGACACTCGTTTAAAGTTTGCTGCACAAGGTTTAGACAAGCCTGGGAAATACTGGGAGAATATAGTCTGGTCAGATGACACCAACATTTAACTCTTTGAATACCATAATACACAACATGTTTGGAGGTCAAATGGCACTGCCAAAAAACACCATACCAACAATGTTTGGAGGTGGGAACATCATGGTGTGGAACTGTTTTTCAGCATACAGTACTAGTAAACTTCCTGTGATTGAAGGAAGGATTAATGAACAAATGTACTAATACATCTACCAGGATGAGGAAGATGAAACGAGGGTGGACATTTCAGCAAGACAATGATCCCAAACACAACGCCAAGGAAACTCTCAATTTGTTTTAAAGAAAGAAAATAAAGCTGCTAAAATGGCCCAGCCAATCCCCTGACTTGAATCCAATAGAAAATCAATGGAAATAGCCAAAGATCAGAGTTCATAGAAGAGGCCCAAGGAACCTTGAAGATTTGAAGACTGTGTGGAAGAATGGATCAAAATCACACCTGGGCAATGCATGCGACTAGTTTCTCCATACAATAGGTGTCTTGAATCTGTAATTACCAACAAAGAATTTTGTACTTAGTATTAAATACATTTCTGTTAGTGTGTTCAATACTTTCTCGCTGTGTCATTTTGTTTTACTGCACAACTTCATTTCTGAATGTATTTGTTTTGGTTTCTTTGTATGTATGGATTGCATGGGTTGTTACTGACATGTGGTGAAAATTGCATGTCAATAGCACCTTTAGAAATATATTTACCTAGAAAAGAAGTGACATGTTCAATACTTATTTTACTTGCTGTATATAGAAAACTTATTTTTTTATTTTTTAACTGAGAGACTCAAAAACTTAGCTATTCTGATATTTAAATTGTTGCCAGCTCCTGTGGACTCTAGCTCTTCCCCTTGTGTAGACCTGTATGTTAAATAGGCCACCCATCATGGTGCCGCACCAGTGGTGAGGAATAGCGATAAGCCTAATATACCTGGGTTTGCCTAGCAACCTTTACCAAAATTTGGATGCTGAATCTGAACCCCAATAGAAGCTGAATCTTTAAATTCAGTATGGACCATTTTCTGGGCTTATAGGCAATGCTTGTCAATCAAGCCTGCCTGAGAAGAGGCACATTGTATGATTTATACAACCTGCTACAGCAAAAAAAAAACACATTAACAAAGAAAATGTTGTTTAAATTGCTAGTAAATGATAGCTCCTGGCTGCTTCGGTATTCCCTTCATCTATATCAGACCCTTATCCTAGGTGAGCGTCTTTAGGAGTTCCCCTTAAAAATACATACTAGACCCTTATGCCGGATGAGGGTCTGATATGTATTTTAAGGGAGAACGCCATGCAAAAAAACAAAAAAAAAAAGCATGGTATCCCCTTCAAAAACCATGTAAGATGCTTATACAAGAATGCAGACAGATGATGGGAGAACATCAGGCATCCCAGCCCCAAACCATACTGGGCCATAAGCGTTCAACGTAGGGAGGGTATCTTGCCAGGGCAGGCGGGGTTTGCAGATGGTGGGGGGCTTATCGGGATCATTCATAAAATTCAATGTAAAGTAAAAAACAGACATACTTTGACGATTCCTTTATTTAACCACTCCCTTACCTGGGATTGCCTGCATTGCGAAAAGAGCATGCACACCGCCGGGAGCGCGCACGTGCGCCCGCCGCATCGCTTGGGACCCGATGCACGATTAACCGGTTTACCGAGCAGGACCGCGTATACTGTATCTGTGTGTGTGTAAACACACAGATCCACATCCTGTCAGGTGAGGAGACCAATCCGTACGTTCCCATTACAAAGGAACACCGATCGTCTCCTCCTCCTTTGAGTCCCCCTACAGTAAGGAATCACTCCTAGGACACACAGTTAACCCTTTGACCACCCCTAGTGTTAACCCCTTCTCTGCCAGTGACATTTATACAGTAATCAATGCATTTTATAGCACTGATCGCTGTATAAATGTCGCTGGTCCCAAAATAGTGTAAAAAGTGTCCAATATGTCCGACGCAACATAGCAGTCACAATAAAAATCGCAGATCGCCGCCATTACTAGTAAACAAATAAAAATAAAAATGCCATAATTCTATCCCTTATTTTGTAGACGCTATAACTTTTGCGCAGTCCAATTAATATACGCCTATTGCGATTTTTTTTTTACCAAAAATATGTAGAAGAATACATATCGGCCTAAACTGAGGAAAATAATTGTTTTTTTTTTTAAATTGGGATATTTATTATAGCAAAAAGTAATAAATATTGTTTTTTTTTTAAATTGTTGGTCTTTTTTTGTTTATAGCGCAAAAAATAAAAACCACGGAGGTAATAAAATACCACCAAAAGAAAGTTCTATTTGTGGGGAAAAAAATAAATAATCAAAATTAATTTGGGTACAACGTCGCATGACCGCACATTTCTTATTCAAAGTGTGACAGCGCTGAAAGCTGAAAATTGGCCTGGGCAGGAAGGGGGTCAAAATGCCCCACAATATAATCCATTATCAGTCATGTCATCCATCAATGCAGATACTCATCAATTGTGGTAAATGATGCCCACCAACCTGCCAAAAGAAAAAACATGCCAAATGCTGACGTGATCAGCATCTGACCACTACTCACTGTAAATGGGCTTGGGGATCTGGGCAGTGCTCATGCCCATATAAATATGTTGGTGCCTACAAAAAAATGATGTGCTACTGTGTGTGCGTGTGGATGTGTGTGGATAGACATTCACAGATAAAAAAAATATGTTAAAATTGTGTTTTCAGACTATCACATTTTCTGTAATGGAAATGGATTTTTGTTTAATGACTTTTCTTTATTTTTTCAAGTTGAAGACAAAAAAAATAAAATACTTGGATTGACTAAAAAAAATTGCATAGAGATTGTAATTTTATCTCCAGCTATTCAGCTCTATTGAGAACATACAAAGTTGTACATTATTAGAAAAATGTAAGCTTGTACGCCACATACTGTGATTGCAGTATATCTTTATTTTTATATTCTTCCAGCAGAATAACAATTCTGCTTATATTTTCCTGTTGTTACAGCATCCTCTGTACATCTACCCAACCCCTCCCCCTGACACTTGGGCAGTTTTGAATGACACCAGCACACTGGTGTCATGTCTCCATCTCTGTGTACACTTACCCATTCACAAAACAAAGCCTGTGAAGACAGGTGTCAGCAAGAGGGACAGAGGCTGTACCAACAGGCAAAATTATAAGCTACATTTTAATGCTGTTGGAAGAAAAAACATGAAAACTGCAGAGGTAAAGAAATAACCACACATCTGCGCATAATAAAATCACGGTGCCCGGAGTTCAGCTTTAACCAGAATATTTCATATGACATTGATCGTTTCAGATATACTCTGTAGTTTATGTGGAAATATCTTGAGAAGACAATGCACATACTGTAAGTATATTTCATGCATCAAGAGAAAGCAAAAAGTACAAGAAGGGAAGATCACACTATATTTTTATTTTATGTTTTTTTCCATTTTAATCAGACAGTTTGCATTGATCATACAATAAAGATATTTTATCTCTGAAAATTGTGGTAAGGTCTGAATTTCTTTTAGTCTAGTAATTATCGTAGCTTTTAATAATTAATTAAAAATTAATTAAAAATGTAATTTAAAAAATCAACCTCACATTGCTATGGCTTAAATCAGATCTTCCAAAAACCTGAGGTTGTATTCAGTAATACAGCATTCAAAATGGAGGCACCCTATAATAAAATGTATTTCAATTTAGTCAAAATGGCATATGGGTTCAAACAATTTGATAGGAAATAGCTTATTAAAGAGGAAGTAAACTCTCCCACTCTGATGCTTCTCTTCATTTATTCCATTATAATAAGTAATTATCAGACTATAGCCACTGTAATCCAGCCCAAATCGCATATTACTTACTGCTTAAAGAAACTTTAAAAAACTTGTTTCCAGAGGTTAGGTAGCGCCATCTTAAGTATTGTTTTCTGAGTCCACAGTGGAGTGTATTTCCGCCCTTACATTCAGCACTTCCTGTACTGTTAACCAAGCCTCCTTCTCAATCCAACGTTTCTATGGCAACCCTGCTTCCCTGTTCATAGCTGACTTGTTTTATTTCATAGTATTTACTTCTGCCAATGTCTAATGTTTCCTTTTGTCAGTCTTATCAGCTTCAGCTGATAAGACTGCAGTAATGGCCAAGTTTATACTGCATGTTATGTCACATGATGTGTAGGAGGAAGCTCTGAATGATTCTGAAGTCTCCTGCAAGTTCAGTGTTGTGCCGTAGGAAGTCCTGATAACAGATAGATAAGCACATAGAGAGTGTGCCATAAATCAGGGGAGATCTGGGCATGCTCAGTGACTTCATTCTAAAGAACAAAAAGAATTACAACAATACTAAGCAAGTAAGGAGATATCTACAAGCAGTGTTCATTAGGGTTTTTTATGCTGATATACATGGGACAAAGTTGTGGAGGAGGGTTTACAACCACTTTAACCACCTCAATACCGGACACTTTCACCTCCTTCCTGCCCAGGCTATGTTTTCTGCGCTGTCACACTTTGAATGATAATTACTCGGTCATGCAACGGTGTACCCAAATGTCATTTTCATCATTTTTGAGACATATAGAGCTTTCTTTTTGTAGTACTTAACCACTTCAGCCCCAGAAGAATTGGCTGCTCAATAACCAGGCCATTTTTTGCGATATGGCACTGCGTCGCTTTAACTGACAATTGTGCGGTCGTGCAGCGGTGTACCCAAACAAAATTGATTCCCCCCCCCCCCCCCCCACAAATAGAGCTTTCTTTTGGTGGTATTTGATCATCTCTGCGGTTTTTATTTTTTGTCCTATAAACAGAAAAACCGTCAATTTTGAAAAAAAACACAATATTTTGTACTTATTGATAATAAATACCCCCAATTTTCTTTTAAAAAAGCAATTTTTTTCCTCAGTTTAGGCTGATGTGTGTTCTACATATTTTTGGTAATAAAAATAGCAATAAGCGTATATTGATTGGTTTGCGCAAAAGTTATAGCATCTTCAAAATAGGGGAAAGATTTATGGCATTTTTATTATTATTTTTTTTTTTTACTAGTAATGGTAGGGATCAGCGATTTTTATCAGGACTGCGACATTATGGTGGACAGATCGGACACTGTTGACACATTTTTGGGGGTGATCAAGGGGTTAACTGTGTTCCCTAGGGAGTGATTCTAACTGTGGGGGGAGGGGACTGAATGGGTGAGGAATGTGATCTGTTGTTCATACTTAGTATGAACAACAGATTGCGCTCCTCACCCCTGACAGCATGGAGATCTGTCTGTTTACATTGACAGATCTCCGTTCTATCTGTGTGAAGTGATCGCGGATGCCCGTCGGTCATTGTGGCTGCCAGGCACGCGCATTGGCTCCAGTGTCATGCCACGTACAGCTACGTCAGTTGGCTCAGGGGAGCCAACCTGTCACAGTACAACTGCGGCGACTGGTCGGGAAGAGGATAATCAACACAGGGTTTTTTTGTTTTTTTGCTATATAAACAAAAATATTATATTTTGAAAAAGGCACTTTCTGTTATAAAATTTAGCAAATAAATGATCTTTCTTCATACACTTAGGCTAAAATGTATTCTGCTACATTTCTCTGGTAAAAAAATAACCCAAATCAGTGTATATTATTTAGTCTGTGTGGAAGTTACAAAGTCCACAAATTATGGTATATATATTTGAATATTGATTAATCCTATACTGACTGCCAATCTCATTTTTTGAGGCCCTAAATGCTAGGTAAGTACAAATGCCCCCCACATGAATCTTTTTGTGGAAAGTAAACAATCCAAGTAATTAGTAAGAGGGATGGTGAGTTTTTTGAAGTTGTAATATTTTTTGGCAATTTATTTTGGAAATTAAAAAAAATAACATTTGTTGTCATTTTAAGTTATGTCTCACACACATCATAGGCATATCTATAATTACACCCCAAAACACATTCTGCTATGTTTGTTGAGTATGGAGATACCACAGGTATGAGATGTTTTCACAGCCTAGGTGCCTAGATGGTCCCAAACTCCAAGGAGCACCTTTGGGCTTTGAAGGAGCATAAATTCCACATCTAATTGCCTGACTACCGATCATATTTTTTGAGGCTGTGGAGCACCAGGAAACACCTACACCCAATTTTGGAAAACAAACACTCCAAGATATTTTCTAGGATTCATAACGAGTCTTTTGAAAATGTCATTTTTTGACACAAGTTTTTGGAAAATGCAGGAAAGTAAATGAAAATTTATTTTTTTACATAAAGTTGTCAATAATAAGATATTTCTAATGCCGCGTACACACGAGCGGATTGTATGACGTACTTAGTCCGTTGAAACACATTTCAGCGGACAATCCGCTTGTGTGTGGGCTTCAGCGGACTTTTTCAGCGTGCAGTCCGGCGTACTAAGAATTTCGTTTTTTTCGAAATTCTGTCCGTCGTACTCGCATTTCGGCGGACAATCCGGCCGTGTGTATGCCAGTCCGCCGTACTTTTGAAATGAGCGGACTTTTCCCGCCCGGAGAAAAGTCCGCTCATTTCGAGCGGGTCTCCAGGTAGGCGGGGCCCGCAAAGGAGACGTCGCTGGCCCCGCCGCCTGGTATGGACTTAAAGGGGAACCCCAACACCGAAAAAAATCGGCGTGGGGGTCCCCCCCAAGTCCACAACAGACCCTGGTCCGAGCACGCTACCCGGCCGGCCAGGAAAAGAAGAAGAAGAACGGAAGGCGGCGGCGGCGGCGGGCCACCGCCTCTAAAAGAGCTATAAGAAGGCGCGGTGGCCCGGCAGAAGAACCGAAGAGGGGGACAAGACCCCCGAAGTCGGGAGAGGAGGCCGGCGGCGAGGAAGAAAGCCGGACTCCTCCGCTAGCAAAAGAGCTACAAGAAGATAGCGGAGGAGTCCGGCGAGAAGACCCCCGAAGACGGAAGACCCCCGGAGCTGTGCAATAAAGTATTTTATCTCGTGTGTTGTGTTTTTTTTGGTACTTTTATTTTACAGGTGAATGGGTAGGGGTACATTGTACCCCATACTCATTCACATAGGGTGGGGGGCCGGTATCCGGGGGCCCCCTTATTAAAGGGGGCTCCCGGATTCCGATAAGCCCCCCGCCCGCAGACCCCGACAACCAACGGCCAGGGTTGTCGGGAAGAGGCCCCTGTCCTCATCAACATGGGGACAAGGTGCTTTGGGGTGGGCACCCCCCCATGTTGAGGGCACGCGGCCTGGTATGGCTCAGGAGGGGGGGCGCTCGCTCGCCCCCCTTTCCTGGCCGGCCGGGTAGCGTGCTCGGACAAGGGTTTGCTGTGGACTTGGGGGGACCCCCACGGCGATTTTTTTCGGCGTTGGGGTTCCCTTTTAAGTCCATACCAGGCGGCGGGGCCAGCGACGTCTCCTTCGCGGGCCCCGCCTACCAGGAGACGCGCTCGAAATGAGCGGACATTCCTCCGTGTGTGTGGGCGAGTCCGTTCATTTCAAAAGTAGGGCAGATAGTACGGCGGACTTAGTACGTCGTATTAGTCCGCTCAAAAAGTGCAGTGTGTGGACAAGTAGCCCGTTCGGAAAGTCCGACGGACAGTCTGGCGGAAAGTACGCCAGACTAAGTACGTCATACAGTTCGACCGTGTGTACGCGGCATAACACACATCATAGGCATATTTAGAATTCCACCCCAAAACAAATTCTGCTACTCCTCTCTCAGTGTGATGATACCATATGTGTGAGCCTTTTAAAAGCCTAGCCACACAGACGGACCCAAAATCCAAGGCGCACCCTCGGGCTTTCTAGGGGCATTGGAAACAACCATAAACTGACCACATACAGAGTATGAACAGAGATCTGTTAGTTTCCCTTCATAGTCCCCACCCCCCTTCAGTTAGAACACAAACTAGGACACACATTAACCACTTCACTGCCCCCTAGTGTTAACCCCTTCACTGCCAGTGACATTTTTACAGTAATCAATGCATTTTTAATTGCACTGATCGCTGTATTAATGCCAATGGTCCCAAAAATGTGTCAAAATTGTCCGACGTGTCCACCATAATGTTGCAGTCACAATAAAAATTGCTGATCGCCGCCATTACTAGTAAAAAAAAAAATTATTAATAAAAATGCCATAAAACTATCCCCTATTTTGTAGACACTCTAACTTTTGTGCAAACCAATCAATATACGCTTATTGCAATTTTTTTTACCAAAAATATGTAGAAGAATATGTATCGGCCTAAAAAGAGGAAAAATAATGCATTTTTTTCAAAAATGTCGCTCTTTTTTTGTTTATAACACAAAAAATAAAAACCGCAGAAGTGATCAAATACCACCAAAAGAAAGCTCTATTTGTGGAAAAAAAAGGACATCAATTTTGTTTAGGAGCCATGTCGTACGACCGCGCAATTGTAAGTTAGAATGACGCAGTGCCGAATCGCAAAAAGTGCTCTGGTCTTTCGCCAGCCAAATGGCCTGGGGCTGAAGCGGATAAAGTTGTCAATTTAATAAGACATTTCTCACATACAGCATAGGCATATTTAGAATTACACCCTAAAACACATTCTGCTTCTCCGGCTGAGTATGACCATACTCAGAAGGAGAAGCAGAATGTGTTTTAGGGTGTAATTCTAAGTATGCCCAGGCTGTGTGTGAGAAATGTCTTATTAAACACTGAAAAAGTCTCACACATGTTTGGATTGATTATTTATATACACTCACCGCCCACACCAGTTCAATTGCTTGGTAACACAAATTGCCAATCAGCCAATAACATGGAAGCAACTCAATACATTTAGGCATCTAGATGTGGTGAAGACAACTTCCCGAAGTTCAAACCGAGCATCAGAATGGGAAGAAAGGGAATTTAAGTGACTTTTGAACATGGCATGGTCATTGGGGCCAGACGGGCTGGTCTGAGTATTTAAAAAACTGCTTATTTACTGGGATTTCACAGGTTGCCACTGGAGTCCTCTTTCACTCTTCCATGACGACATCACGGAGCTGATGGATGTTAGAGACCTTGCACTCCTCCACCTTCCATTTGAGTATCCCCCACAGATGCTCAATAGGGTTTAGGTCTGGAGAAATGCTTGGCCAGCCCATCACCTTTACCCTCAGTTTCTTTAGCAAGGCAGTGGCTGTCTTGGAGATGTGTTTGGGGTCGTTACCATGTTTGAATACTGCTCTGTGGCCTAGTCTCTGAAGGTAGGGGATCATGCTCTGCTTCAATATGTCACTGTTCAATATGTCACATTACATGGTTCCCTCAATGAACCTCATCAGACCACAGGACATGGTTCCAGTAATCCATGTCCTTAGTCTGCTTGTCTTCAGCAAACTGTTTGTGGGCTTTCCCAAAGACAACCTCTGGATATGTCCTGTTAAACCACAGTATGGTCTTGGCCACCATTCTGCAGCTCCGTTTCAGGGTCTTGGCAATCTTCTTATAGACTAGGACATCTTTATGTAGAGCAACAATTTTTTTTTTCACATCCTCAGAGAGTTCTTTGCCATGAGGTGCCATGTTCAACTTCCAGTGTCAAGTATGAGAGAGTGAGAGCGATAACACCAAATTTAGCACACATGCTCCCCATTCACACCTGAGACCTTGTAACACAAACAAATCATATGTCACTGGGGAGGGAAAATGGTTAATTGGGCCCAATTTGGCCATTTTCACTTTGGGGTGTACTCACTTTTGTTGCCAGCTGTTTAGACATTAATGGCTGTGTGTTGAGTTCTTTTAAGGGGACAGCAAATTTACACTGTTATACACGCTGCACACTTACTATTTTACATTGTAGCAAAGTGTCATTTCTTCAGTGTTGTCATATGAAAACATATAATAAAATATTTACAAAAACGAGAGGAGTGTACTCACTATTGTGAGATACTGTATGTATATATATATATATATATATATATATATATATATATATATGGAATAGCTGTGACAGTATAGTGATGTGTGCATCATTTGTTAACTAAAGTGGCCTTTACTAATAAAATTCCTTAATTAAGGCCCATGTATGGGTGGGTTGGTGTTTTTTTGCCACATCCTCCATGTTTCCCTCCTTGTTGGGCACCAAGCAAGGGTTACATGCTAGGCCTTGCATGGGGTGGGTTCTTCTGGGCTATGCTAGGCACCTTGTACAGGGTCACTTTCCTTTACATGGGGTACCTTTGCTCTGTGCTGTCTTCATCAATGCCCAGGGACAAGGCTGAGACTGCTGTGGGGGAATACGTGACCTTAAGTCAGAACTCTACTGTTAGAGATGAATGTACATAATGTAAACAGACAACGTAACTGTTCTTCAGTTAATTCTCAACTCCCCATGACAATGTACACATTCTCTGTAGAGAGGGACATACTGAGCCAATGTCCACACTAATCCCCCTTAGCGGAGTGGGTCCCACTGTGCACTCTGCGCAGGATCCACACGTGCACTTAACTCTCAAACCTCTGTACAGTATGGGAACCTCTGTAGTGCAAATCTGCTTCCATTGCTCTGGGAGATGAGTGCTGCCAACATTTATCTCACTGCTAGAGGGTGTTCCACCTATAACAGGTACATGCTATTGACAGGCTGCTTGTTAATCTTCCGTTAATCTAGGTCAGCTTTTTTCAACCAGGGTGCCCAGGCACTCTGGGGTACATTCAGGTTTCTTCAGGGGTGCCGTGGCAAAATGACAAAAAATTGCCCACAATTGTATACAAGCAGCGAGTTGATAAATTCTGCTTCTTAGTTACACAAAGCCAGGTTTTTATTGTGTACCATTACAACCTTCCAGCCACCAGCGTCCTAACAACCAATGATAACATCAGTGGATAAGGAGGACATTGGGCACTTGCACAGCATCCTTGTGTGTCCCTCCCCTATCCCTCTCTATCAGTACTGGGGTCATATTAGCTGAATGAGGGAGAAGAAAAAGGTGTATTTGCTTTGGAAGAAGAACTCGTCTTTAACATTAGGTATCATGTGTGTGTGTTGATGTTGCTGTGTTATGCAAAACTATTTTTAGTTTAGTTCTTCACATTATAGAATCGGGTGCCTTGAGATAATTTTAAGGAGTGCCTTTAACCACTTCCCGACCAGCGCACGACGATGTACGTCGACAGAATGGCACGGGCAGGCATATTGGCGTACAGGTACGTCCAATATTCAATGCCGCCCTGCCATCGGGAGCGCGCCGGCGGCGGCGCGCTCCCGCGCTGGTCGGGACTCCCGCGAGTCCGGTCGCGGGACCCGCGGACTCGATCGCCACGGGCATCCCCGCGATCGTCTCACGGAGCGGCCGAATGGAGGAAATGCTGTGTAAACAGCATTTCTCCATTCTGCCTAGCAACTAGTGACGCTGATCTCTGCTCCATGTGATTGGAGCAGAGATCAGTGTTCACTAAATGAAAGCCCAACCCCCCCACAGTTAGTAACACACCCCTAGGAACACTTAACCCCTACACTGCCACCCACTGGTTAACCCTTTCACTGCCAGTGTCATTTACACAGGAATCACTGCATTTATATAGCAGTGATTACTATTATGGTCCCAAAAATGTGTCAAAAATGTCCGATGGGTCCCCCACAATGTCGCAGTCACAATAAAAATCGCTGATCGCCGTCATTACTAGTAAAAAAAAAAAAATAATAAAAAATTATTAATAAAAATGCTATAAAACTATCCCTATTTTGTAAACGCTATAACTTTTGCGCAAACCAATCAATAAATCGCTTATTGCGATTTTTTTACCAAAAATATGTAGAAGAATACGTATCGGTCTAAACTGAGAGAAAAAAATGTTTTTTTATATATTTTTGGGGGATATTTATTATAACAAAAAGTAAAAAATAATGCGTTTTTTTCAAAATTGTCGCTCTATTTTTGGTTATAGCGCAAAAAATAAAAACCGCAGGGGTGATCAAATACCACCAAAAGAAAGCTCTATTTGTGGGAAAAAAAGGACGTCAATTTTGTTTGGGAGCCACGTCGCACGACCGCGCAATTGTCAGTTAAAGCGACGCAGTGCCGAATCGCAAAAAGGGGTCTGGTCTTTGACCAGCAAATTGGTCCGGTCTGCAAGTGGTTAAACAAAAAAAAGGTTGAAAAACACTGCTGTAGGTAACCACTTGTGTAACCACTACTCCATTCCGCATGAATGCCTTCATACCCGAATGAATTAAGACCTATTCTACAACTATTCATGCGCCGATTACTTGTACTACATCTCTTCAGTAATTTCAGACCAGGCAAGGACAATGATTCAATACTTCACATGTGTAAAAAGAAAAAAAAAATGCAAAATGAACATTATACAGTCAAACGTACAAATGCAAGATTATGTCTACGCCCCTACTCTACAGGCTCGTTCTGACCCAGCATATCTGCAAAGGCGAAGTCCTAGCAATTACAGTCCTCCAGAGGCACTCTCATGCAGACGTAAGTCCTTCAGAAGCATGTTACAGTGTTGGTATCTTCAGGGCAAACCCCAGGTTAAGAGGACTTTACATCCCGATGGAATTAGATGGCCTCCTTTTGCTCCTTGCGTGTGTCATTCTCCATCTTACTCCCTTACAGGCACTTTCATTAGTGATAAGCCTAAACTCTCCCAACTCTCCCAACTCTCCCATTGAGCTCTCTGTATGAAACTCAAACCTCTGCCCCCTTCTCCATGTGCCCCAGGCCACTCTCCCTTTGACACAGGACCAGTGGGCCAGACCCAGAGAAGAACCCACCAAAAATACCAAAGAACTCCCACCCTCCCAGCCAGGACAGCACCCAATTATTTCAACCTGCCCACAACCAGATCAGCCTTGAAGAGCCATCCTAAAGAAATACAGGACATGTATATGTTATAACTTTCACATTTTTAATTTACCAACTTTACACATCAAAACACACAATTCTACAGTCCCTTGTCAGTAAATAATTCCCGCCTCTGACATCCGCAATCTTTAATTACATAAGCAATTAATAATTTACAACCTTCTTTTTATATAGACGCGCTCACTTAATTTACACTTCTGCTCTAGAAAGCAGAACAAACGCCTGTCTATATGATCTTACAACACTAAAACTGAACATTGCATCCATATTTTGTTACAATATTATATGATATTGTTACAATGAACAAGCTCCAAATCATTTACCACTATTGGTGGCTGCTACAGACAAAACTAAACTTATCCAAAAATCAGTTTATATAGATGCACTTTATATTATAATACACGTAGCTTCAGGGATTCTTTTTTAACTGTTATATATGTGGGAATAAAGTTGGGCTGAAGCTGGAAACCAGTCTATTGTTTTATAATTTTTAATTAGATATACAGTCTGTACATAATAGATTGTTTTAATACATTTAAAGGAGTTGTAAACCCTCAAGGTTTTTCACCTTAATGCATTCTATACATTAAGATGATGAACCTCCTGTTGTGCAGCAGCCTCTCTGAGCCTCCCTTTTACTTACCTGAGCTCCATAATTTCCACGACGGGAATGAACACACCAGCTCCGGCTGGTATTTCATGTCCTGATTGGAAAAAATGATAGCAGCTCAGCCATTGGCTCACGCTACTTTCAATCAAATCCAATGACTCGTGTGCCAGGGGGCAGGGCCGAGTCCTGCTGTCTGTGTCAATAGACGCAGCAGCATGACACAGGAGAGCGCCCACACGGGTGTCCTAAATGAGAGTGCTTCTCCAGTGGGGCACTCGAAAAGAGGAGGAGCCACGAGCGCTGCTGAGGGACCACAGAAGAGGAGGATCGGGGCCACTCTGTGCAAAATCAACTGCACAGAGGAGGTATGACATGTTTGTTATTTAAAAAATAATTTGGTCTGTAGCAGTCACCAATGGTGGTAAATCATTTTGGATTTGTTATTTGGATGAATAACACAGTGATTACCGCTCATTTGTTGTATGGAGTGTTTGAGCCTTTTATGAAAAGTTTAATATTGTTACAATACCATATTTAAATTTACCCAAAAGTTATGTTACTGTTTGTGAGGAGTACGCTTTATTATTCTTATAAAATAAAAATACTGAAATTGAAAAGTGCAAAAACAGCATATGCCCCAAGTCACTCCAGAACAAAGCATCAGATAGAAGATTTGTTGGCTGGAGAACAAGATCTACCTTTTCAGCTTCGGTGTTATTTCTTAACCTTAAAACGAACACAAAAAGAATTGTATCGCACTAACCTTTCCCTTATCAAATATTAATTTGTTAGAAAAACACTCACAATATAAAATTGTGTACAAATATACATACTTATTTTTTATACACTTCTTGTGAGAAGCTTAATGCACTCTTCAAAAATGCAAGTGCCCTTCAGACTCTGTTCTTCATTCCATAGTTAATATTACATTTGCATATTTGATTTTGAATGGGAAGGACCTGGCCCTCTTGCATCAATTGGTACTTGGCGATTGTTCAAATTTCCTCCATTATAATCCATCACTGAATGAAGAATACATATACACCATTAAGTTAAAGCTAGTGTATATGAATCTTAACAATGAACTTTGATTTGCTCCCTTTTGTTCTGCTGAATTTACCAATGAAAGTGTTTTCTTATATCAGATGAACAAGCACAAAGTATACTTGTGGATTTTGCTAGAAATCCTATGGTCTGATAACTTTCTGTGTTCTCTGCCCATGAAGAAGGAAAGGTTTAAGAGCCTTTTTCCACTTACTCCTCATTCTGCTAGAATGTGAGGAAGAAGTTTCCCATGCCTACATATGGTGGAATTGTCCACTAATTGGAACCTACTAGTGTGAAGTGCTTTAGCTAATAACTAATAACTAGGCTGTTCACTTTGCACGTGGATTTTCCCCAGAGCTTAGTGAATGAAGTGAAGCTCTTGTGAATTCCATTGTCCAATCATCTCCAAGAAAAATTGCAGTTTTTTTGGTTCCTTGCACGTAATTGGATATTCTTTACAAATTGAAATTTCGCCACATTCACTAAGCTATAGGGCAAATTCCCTTGCAAAGTGAACAGTCCATTTGCCTTTGATAACCTCTATATTTTTGAAACAGCAACTTATTTTTGTGTTTGTGTGTTTAAACAGATAAGACCAGTGGCAGAACCAGGGGCATGCAAGGGTATGCTATAGCACCTGCTGTACCTCTCTTCAAGTCTGTCATATTGGTTATAGGCAGACCTTGTCTCAGGCAGTGCTCCCATCCCCAAGTCTGCCACTTTGTGTATTAGGGTGTAGTAAACAAGCACTTCCACCAGCCACTTCCATCATATGCACCCAAATGACCACCCCCTCCTTCTGCCACCCCCACCAATATTGTAAGTATTGTAAGCATTGGCAGTAATGAAACAAAGCCCAGCAATAAATGGGGACAACCCACTATTGTAAAGGGGCACACTGAGGGGACTGAGCACTAGTGTAAAGGGCCACACAGAGGACTGTCCACTATTGTATTTTTTTTTTTAAATAATGTGTATACAGGAAGATTTATTAAAAGGATAGAAACATAGTTCAGAAGACATTGTTCATTGGTAAAAAGTACAGCCTGCAGAAAAATAAAATAAATAAAAATAAATAAAATAAAAATAAGTGTAGGGCTAGCATGATATGGGACTCAGGGGAATCTGGAGGTGACAGGGTTAACAGTCTTGCAGTAAAGGGGACCCTTTAAGGGATTGGTGCGGATAGACATTTTGGGAGGGGCTTCATGGGGAGTTTTGGGAGGGGAGAGAAAGAACTCCAGACATCCAGTAAAGAAACGTGGGGGAAGAACGTTCCCACCAGCCCTACATAGGAGTGGTACGTCTAATGTAAGTTGTTTCATTCTATTACAGTGGGTCTTTGGAGGCAGTTTAAATAAACTGTGTGCTTATCAGATTAGGGACCCATCTAAGGTATGGAGTCAGTGGAATGCCAGTTATGGTGGATTAACTGGTAGAGTGTGGTATCTGCTGAATGTGGTTTGTCCCCGAGACGGTGTGGCAGCTAGGGACCATGTAAGTACTTACGTTGATATGAAATGTATAATTGATAATTGAGGCCTCCAAGGATCGGCATTTTCTGGTGTTTGTTTAATATTTTTGGTTTCCCATTTTAAGGAAGGTTTTTGTTATGTTTTTTGTTATTGTTTTAATGGAGTAAAAAACGGCCCAACATTTGTGTAGATGTTTTTTTCTTGTAAGTTTAAGTTGGGGTAGAAGAGGGGGATTGGGTAGCAGTAAGGCCGCGTACACACGGGCGGACTGTTCGCCCAACTTTGTCCGCTGAACAGTGTTTGGGCGGACAGTCCGCTCGTGTGTGGGCTTTCAGCGGACAGTTTCAGCGGACAGTTTGACGAACAAGGTTTTTCGGAAATTCCGTAAAACTGTCCGCTGAAACCTTGTTTGAGCGAACAGTCCGCCCGTGTGTAGGCTTGTTCGACAAACTAAGTTCCGCGCATGCTCAGAAAGGCTTAACACACCGAAAGTTATAATGCAGTGTATAGGACGTTGTATTTTTCGTCCCGTCGTACGTGCCGTTCACGTCATCGCGCACGGTTTCAGCAAACTGTTCGTTCGTCGTGTGTGGCCATGTCCGTCCATGCTAATTTTGAGCGGACTGTTTGCCGAAACTGTTTGACGGACAAAGTTGGGCGAACAGTCCCCGCGTGTGTACGCGGCCTTAGTGTTCAAGGGTCAGAATTGCATCTGAGGTACCTTAGTCATGCCCCTGGAAATCACTGAAGTAGACGCCGCTACAGGGATCTTAACCCCCCTGGCGGTATTCCCGACTCCGGCTCGGGATGGACGTTTTATACCAAAAGCGGTTACCCCGAGCCAGACTTGGGACCGCATCGCTGAATGCAGGAGGAGGTTTACTTACCTTCTCCCTTGGATCCAGCGATGTCCCCCCGCTGTACGAGCGGCTCGTCCTCCGCTCGATTCATCACGGAGCCGATCTCCGTTCCCTGCGAGCGTTGCGACGCATGGGGATGGAGATCGGCGCCAAATTCAAAAAGTGAAACACACAGTATACATACAGTATATTGTAATCTTACAGATTAAATTACTGTATGTAATAATTTCACATCCCCTTTGTCCCTAGTGGTCTGCCCAGTGTCCTGCATGCAGTTTTATATTATAAAAACTTCTTTATGCCTGGAAACTGGAGATTGTCCATAGCAACCAAAACTGTCCCTTTACATCAAAAATGATTTTAGACCAGCTAGAAAACAGCGATAATAAATTAGAATCACTCGCAGAAATAAGCGATAGCGATTTGTGGGGAGATCCGTCATCAAATATTGAAAAGTAATGACAGTGACAATTCTGCAACTGAGCAAATTTCTGTGTTTTTGATTTGATTACATTATTGAATAATTTTTATTATTGTTATATTATTATTTGGTATAATTATTTATAGTTATTTATTATATTATAATTTATGATTAAATTTTTCAAACTTTATCATACCCGGGATGTCTGCTAGACTCTGGTTTGGACAGATTTAAGTGAGTTATTCCTAAGAATTGCAGGACTACAATATAAAACGCCAAATTTTCATGCAAAATAATTGTACCGCTTTCAGCACCTAAAATCTGAAATAATCGTACCGCCAGGGAGGTTAACTCGCTTCCGAGTCCCCCGCTGAGCGTCAAACCTGCATTCTTAACATTTTACATAAATGTGCACTGGCCTTACCTCTGTGTTGCCTCTGCAGCCTTACACATGCCCTAGCACTGAGCAAAAGTTGGGCTGAGAGTGATAATCTTGCGGCAACATGAATCCCACCCACTGAAACTTCAAACATTGCAGGCTCTGCCTCTGCTGAGGATGCTTTTAGTGGATCGAGTCTCCAATGAGAGAACTGCCTGAAGACATCAGCTGCTGGGGGAAAAGGTGGGGAGAGAAGGCCCGGCAGCACACCTGACCTCCTTACGCAAGCTCTGGTGTGAAACACAGTTACAGGCAGCACCAGTGACACTATCTGTCCGTGATCAGCCTTGATTTCCAGAACGCAGCCCAGGACAAGGTCGTGTCGGGACAGATGATTAAAATCCATGACTGTCCCAGCCAAATCGGGACAGTTAACAACTATGGTATGTTATAATGCAAGAAGCAACACCCCTATGCTATAGTCAGACTGCATTTAAGTTTTCCGAGCTAAAAAGTAATAGGAGAGTGAAGTAAAGGACATGTTTGTCGTGCATGGAGTAATCCCATGGCTCCCTGCAGCTCTTGAGTTTTAATCTATAATTCCTGCAGGGCTGTCCATCCTGAGTGGATCAATTTGCACTCTCTGCTTCTGGTGCAAAGGGGAAGTGGTCTGAAACTACTTGAAGCATCCACGTGGGATGGAGTACCTAAATTCTGGGTGGTCTGTGTACTTTTCAGTTTGGGATTGAGTCTTTTGGATGGATTTCTGGCTTCCCTGTGGCGAATAAGTGACTATAGTTTTACTACCCCACTGACAGCAACGGTTGTTGTTACCAGTGGCTAGGGATTATTGACCACCCCCCCCCCCCACCCCACCCAACATTTGCTAGAGGTTATTGGGTATTACTGGTGGTTGTTATTGCTTGACCTGATGCTTGCTGGGGATTACTGTGGTGGGTTATTGCTGGCTTTGCTAGCCCTGACACTTTTTGTGGCTTACCACTGCTGGTACTGACAACAATGCTGCGAGTTGTTATTGCTGCCACTGACACCAACAATGTGGATTAACTTACCTCTACAGTCTCTTCACTGTACTTCCATGTCCTATTTTGTTGAAACCATAGCAAAACAAAGGGGGGAAGGTGGCACACTACAAGCCACACACCATGGAGCAACACCCACTTTATTCATCATGCCCCCTTTGTAGTCATGAACACAAATCTATGGCATGAGGTGCGCATAGTATGCTGAATTTTTCTTTGCAATTTATGCATGCCGCACAACAGGTGGCCCCATATTTATTTTCAACTGTTGGCAACTATGGTTTATTTTTACGCCCACTGACACTAATTATAGCATTGAGGGGGTTACCAAGGGACCTCCAGGGCTAGGAAAAGAGGGTGCAGGCATAGAGGGGACCCGCAGGACAGACTAACCTGGGGAGGGGCCCGCCACAAAAAAAACCCTAAGGCCGCGTACACACGCGCGGACTGTTCGCCCAACCTTGTCCGCTGAACAGTGTTTGGGCGGACAGTCCGCTCGTGTGTGGGGCTTCAGCGGACAGTTTCAGCGGACAGTTGGACGAACAAGGTCTTACGGAAGTTCCGAAAAACTGTCCGCTGAAACAAGGTTTCAGCGGACTGTTCGCTCGTGTGTAGGCTTGTTCGGCCAACTAAGTCTCGCGCATGCTCAGAAAGGATTTCCACGTCGGAAGGTTGCATTGCAGTGTATAGGACGTCGTATTTTTCGTCCCGTCGTACGTGCCGTTCACGTCATCGCGCACGGTTTCAGCAAACTGTTCGTCCGTCGTGTGTGGCCATGTCCGTCCATGCTAAGTTTGAGCGGACTGTTTGCCGAAACTGTTGGACGGACAAAGTTGGGCGAACAGTCCGCGCGTGTGTACGCGGCCTAAGGGGAGAAAGGGACCATTACTCACCAGGACCAAGCAGGCATCACTCCAGACAGAAACTCCTCGCCACCAAAGTGGGGGGGGGCTGTTGGCCATGAGGGACGCTGCGACTCGAGCCAAGACCTGGTCGCATGCGACCTTGTGAGATGTTTAACTCGCAGGGCCAGTCCCCATCCAGTGGGACTATATCACGGCCTACCTAGTGAGTAGCTGCGGTCTGCACACGCTCGCTGGCCAGACTGGAGTGGCCACTGGATCGAATATCCAGCCTGTCGCCCAGTCCAGCAGTCGATTGTAGATCTCACTGGAAAAATCCAGCCAAAAAAAAATTAATAAAAATTGCCAGGACAAGAGATCCCAACAGGGAACTAGGTCCTTACTCCTGACTAGGCAGAAAAAAACGTAAGCCCTGTAGCAGAGAGGGGGGAGGGGGGGTGTATATCACCTAAGGCTGCCCATGGGCATAGCCAAGTCTTTTGTTTGCCTAGTGTCCTACTCCTGTAGGGGGTGATATAGCCCTATGCTTCTGACTAAAGAAGGCTGTGTCTGTCAATGAACTCAGAGAAATGGATTTTACGGTAAGTCAAAAAACCTATTTCCTGACGCCTTCATGGCAGCACACACTGGGTTGTGACTCCGCCCCCACAACCTGACAGGATTGGATTAGCTATAAATTTGAAGGGGAGACCCCCCGCTGCATTCTCTTTTTTATCCTCACCTGACAGGTTGGTCGGACGCGTTTCCTTGTTACAGATGAAAAAAAGCCTCTACCACATTCGCCCCAGCAGGTTCTAGCCTCTCCTGTTTGGAAGTCCCCCCTGTACAGTCTCTAAAGGAGCTTCTATGGGGGGAGCCCCCCGCTCTGGTGGTCT
Source organism: Lithobates pipiens (assembly GCF_037356315.1). Lineage (NCBI taxonomy): Eukaryota > Metazoa > Chordata > Amphibia > Anura > Ranidae > Lithobates > Lithobates pipiens. The sequence continues at coordinate 156,955,869 of NW_027507784.1, forward strand.
CAAGGGGCGTTTTTACTGGCATTTTTATAAAGCTTTAAAGAAGCTTTCTTTGCAGTGGACTCCCTTTTTCTTGTTTTTTTGCCTCTTTCTTTCTTATTTTCCTCACCTGGCACCCTCAGGTTTTATTTAACTTTGAAAAAAATGTTTTATACCTTCTTTATCTCCAGCGGAGGGAGCGGGTCTTGCTGGTACCTGTTATCCCTCTCGTGCACCGTCCGTTCCGCCGCACTGCGCATGCCCAGTCTTAGGATTTTCGTTCCTAGGCTTTCTTGCTTATGCATTCCTTCTTACGTTTTAGACTATCCTGTACCCTTTCCTTATGGAGTCCACTGCCCACGCAGACCACCGTCAGCAAGTTAGGTAAGAGGCTTTTCCGGTTAGGTACGTATTGAAGGGGAGATCAAAAGAGTGCCAGATGCTTAGTGCTGCCTTTTTTTATTCCGGCAGCCCAGCTGAGTCAAGAACGGCAAGTTCTACACAGGGGAGAAGATCCAGCCATACCTCAAGCAGGAAATCTCGTAGAAGCCGCTCGAGATCCCCTTCACGCCACCGGAGGCATAGCCATTCACGGGATAGCCACTCACACCACAGCCAGTCAAGATGTAGGAAATTTCCTCCCTCGCACCATCAGAGTCGCCATGCTTGCCCTGCACCAAATGCCTGCTGGGTATGTGGTGCCCCGGCTTTGCCAGACAAGCTTGCTTGTCGTTCCTGCTTCAGTGAGGCCACTAGAGAAAAAGAAGCAGATGCTAGAATGGCCAGGCCATGGATCTCATTAGGGAGTCCATACGGGAAACATTACTGGAGTCAGCTGCACCGGCTATGGATAGAGCAGTTGCTAGCACATCCTCTGCGGAACCCCGTATCACCCAAGCATCAGAATCCTCCTCGGAGGACGAGTGTCAGGATATGTCAGCCGGCTTTGACTTTTCCCTGGTGGAGCCTTTTGCAAAATCCGTTAAGGAGGCAATTGGCTGGCAGGAGGATGCGGCTAATCCTCCAAAGGTACGGAAATATTTTCTGAATTTAAAAAGGGATCCAGAAACCTTCCCTTTTATTGAGGAACTTGAGGACCTCATCAAGGACGAATGGGAACGATCAGATAAGAGAGCTAGCCTCTCTAATAGACTGGCGAAAATGTATCCCTTGAAGGAAGCAAAAGTGAAACCCCTAATGAACGCCCCCGTCGTTGACTCTTCATTGATGCGCCTGGCCCGTCACGTAACCTTACCGATCAAGGATGCGGTCTCTTTCCGGGATGTTTTGGATCGAAAAATGGATCTGGAGTTAAAAAAGCTTATTCCACGGCTGGAGGGGCCTGTAGACCAGCGATTACTACAGCGGCAGTGGCCAGGGCCATCTCAGGATGGGCATCCGGAGTGGAGAAGGACCTCAGAGACGGTGTCGAGATGGAGAAAATAATATCTTCCCTGCAGGAGATCAGACTCGCAGGGGTTTTAATGGCAGAGGCCTCGGTAGATGTTATCAGATCTTCTGCAAGGTCAATGTTGGCCTCGGTGACGGCAAGAAGAGCTCTATGGCTCAAGCCATGGGTAGCGGACGCAGCCTCTAAAACTAATTGGTGTCAGATTCCATACGATGGTTCAAACCTGTTGCCAAACTAGATTCAGCCATCTCCAAAGTTTCCGGAGGGAAGTCAGGTATGATCCCCTCCGACAGAAGACCTAGGACACAGAGAGGTCCAGCCTTCAAGCGTAATTTACCAGATAAATACCGAGAATCCAGATCCTACCGTCCTGGTAGGGAGTTTAGAAGAGCACAAAACCCTCCTTTCTCAAATTACAAAAATCCAAGGCCAACCCGGCTGGGGATCAGCCAAAATCGTTTTGAAGATCTGCCTGCCCACCCGGCCCAGGTGGGCGCCAGGCTGAAAAGCTTTTCCAAAATTTGAGCAAGTTACATAAAAGACTTATGGACACATTCCACAATAAAATTTGGTCACAAATGGAAGTTCAAGAACGGTCTTCCACCAAGCTACTTCCGTGCTACCAGGCTTCCGTCGTCATTGTCCAAGAGGAACTTGCTAGTGAAATATATCATGGAACTGAGACAAAAGGGTGCAATCCTAGAAGTACCATCACACCAAAAAGGGAGAGGGTTCTATTCCCCTCTTTTTTTGGTGAAAAAGAAAACTGGCGACTTGCGACCCGTACTGGACCTCAAGAGACTCAACAGAGGCATCCAAGTGGAGTCCTTCAAAATAGAGAGCTTACAGTCCATTCTTCTAGCAATAAACCTAAACGACTGGATGCTTTCTATAGATTTGTTGGATGCCTATCTTCACGTGCCAGTTCACCCGTTTTTTCAAAAATTCCCACGCTTCGCCATAAATCAACACCACTTCCAATTTCAGTGTCTTCCGTTCGGCATCTCCTCAGCTCCCAGGACGTTTACCAAAATTCTTCTGCCACTAGTAGCTTTCCTCAGGGAGAAAGGGTTACGAGTCGACCACTATCTGGACGACATCCTGCTGTTAGCGGAGGATCAAGAATCTCTGACTCTCCACCGGGAGATTCTCCTTGCGACCCTCCAGAAATTTGGGTGGTTAGTCAACTAGAGGAAGAGCAGTCTGCAACCTACACAGAGGATGGTCTTTCTGGGTGCAGACCTAGACACCAAATTAAACAGGGTACAGCTTCCACAGGAGAAGGTCAGACCTCTAGTACGAAAAATGCAAAGGCTATTGTCAACAGACCAGTTGCCAGCCAGAGACTGCCTGAGTATATATACTGGGGTCCATGTCAGCAACAATACCTATGATACAGTGGTCCCAGTGGCACATGAGACCTCTCCAGAACTTGTTTCTCAGGCAGTGGGATGGAGTATCGATGCGTCAAACCATCTTGGTCTCCAGTATAGTGAAGCAGTCAATATGGTGGTGGACACATCACAGCAACCTCGGGAAATACAGGCCGATAGTCCCTCCAGATCCAGAAGTGGTAACTTCGGACGCCTGCCAGACGGGTTGGGGAGCCCATTTTCGAGACCTGGCAGCCCAGGGGCAGTGGCTTTTTCAGACTTTGGGCTTAGTCTCCAACATCTTGGAACTCAGAGCGGCTTTCCAAGCCTTGCGAGCCTTTGCATCACTCCTAAGAGGCAAGAATGTAGTTATCCACATGGACAACAAAGTGGCAGTGGCCTACATTCAGAGGCAGGGAGGTACCAGGAGTGTCACTCTTATGGAGGAAGTTCGACCCATTTTAGATTGGGCTCAGATACATCTTTCAAGCCTAAAAGCAGTTTATGTTCCAGCAGCGCAAAACATGTTAGCCGACTACCTGAGTCGAGAGACTTTTTCCAACAACGAGTGGTCCCTGAACCCTCGAACCTTCGCTCTTTTAACGGAACTTTGGGGAATGCCGGAGATAGACCTTGCAGCTACCCCAGCGAATACCAAATGCCTCAGGTTCCCATCAAGAGGGTCATTCCCATCAGCAGAAGGGGTGGACTGTCTGAGTCACCCGTGGAATTTCAGGCTGGGATACATTTTTCCTCCAATTCCATTGATCGCAACGTTTCTATCCAGACTCCGGAGATCCTCAGCGACGGTGATCGCAGTTATACCACTGTGGCCAAGGAGACCATGGTTCACGACACTTCTCCAACTCAGCCTTCAACCTCCTATTCCCCTTTGGGTATCTCCGGATCTTTTGTCCCAAGGTCAGTTCCTGCACCCAGCCCCGGAGGAGTTGCACCTGATGGCCTGGAGATTGAAAGGGCTAGGCTGAGAGCCCAGGGATGTTCTCAAGAGGTCATATCGACTCTAATGCAAGCTAGGAAATTCACAACCAATTCTATTTATTCTAGAATTTGGGAAAGATTCTGCTCCATGGCTCAACAGAGAAGATGGAATAGCGTTCTGGAATTCCTCCAGTCAGGGGTCAACAAGGGCCTGAGTCTAAGTACCCTCAAGGTTCAGGTGTCTGCCCTATCAGCCAAAACGGACACAAAGTGGGCCTTTCATCCTCTAGTTGTCCAGTTCTTAAGAGCCTATCTGAAAATCAAACCTCCCAGGAAGTCGTTTTTTCCGTCATGGAATTTATCAGTAGTTCTTCATGCCCTGTCTTCACCTCCATTTATTCCATCTGAACTGACTTTCCTGATTGCAATTACATCAGTAAGAAGGGTATCGGAAATACAAGCATTAATGATCTTGGAGCCTCATTTAGTCCTTTTTCCTGAAAAAGTGGTTCTAAGACCCTCGGAGCAGTTTATACCCAAAGTAGCCACTCCATTCCACTACAACCAGGATATCATTCTTCCATCCTTCCATAACGATCAGGGGGATCCGCACCCTCTGGATGTGAAGTCAACCATCATCAATTATCTATCCGCTACTACCTCATTCAGAAGGACGGATTCTCTCTTGGTCATCCCTCACGGCTCCAAGCGGGGTCAAGCAGCCTCTTCACGCACCATCGCATCCTGGCTGGTTAGGATCATTAAAAAAGCATATTCCTCCCAGCAACTGACAATTCCCGAAGGCATCAGGGCTCATTCTACAAGGGTAGTGGCTACCTCCTGGGCAGCATATTGTAGAGTATCTCCGGAGACGATATGCAGAGCAGCATCTTGGTCCTCCAGGCATACCTTCATTTCCCATTACAAAGTGGATTCAGCTTACTTGTCCATGACTGACTTTGGCAGATCTATCATTAGAGCAAATTCTTCTGCGTTATAAGGAATTAAAGTTTATTTTTTACTTGCACCCACCCGACTGGCGAGTTATTTCCCACTGTGTGCTGCCATGAAGGCGTCAGGAAAACGCAAAATTGTATACTCACCTTCCGTAATTTTCCTTTCCTGACGCATCTTCATGGCAGCACACGATTCCCTCCCTGACTCTTTGTGATGATATATACAGAGAATGCAGCGGGGGGTCTCCCCTTCAAATTTATAGCTAATCCAATCCTGTCAGGTTGTGGGGGCGGAGTCACAACCCAGTGTGTGCTGCCATGAAGATGCGTCAGGAAAGGAAAATTACGGAAGATGAGTATACAATTTTCCGTTTTTTCAAGGCACTATATGTTTATTTTAACACAGGCATCAGGGTCACCCATACTCCTAGCACCAGCACAGCACCCCAAATATTGTCTAGACTTCCCCCTGAACAAACCATAGAAAACCATAGGGAAATGTGCATGTGCAGAGATGTACTTGTCTATATATATATAATATTCGATTCTTTTACATTTTCCTTGACATACGCTTTAAGACTTGTTTTTTTATGTATGTTCTTTTGTGTTCCCACGCAAAATAGACTAGAAAGGTTTAAATGTCTGCATTAAGCAATCCATATATTAGTAGTGTCTAAGCATCTTGATAATGAGAAGGCCACAAAAGGCCACTTAAGTAACCCAACATTCACATTTTTCCACTGTGTTTTGTGATTACAGCTTCTTAAATAATACACAGATAATAACAGTACGGAGGATCACCGAACAGCAAGCGGTGCTATTTTTCCACATCTATATGCTGTAAAGTGAATTGTATGAAACAGTGAAAAACTGTATATATCCAGCATCCCTACATGATAACTGGATGCGATTCTAGTAATCTTTGCTGTGCAAGCTGCTAACATCCTGGGTAAGTCATTGTCATGTGCAGACTTTATAATGACATTTGGTTACATTATCAATGATGATCAGGGACAAGCTTATACGGTATGTCTGTTTAGATGCTGCAGGCCAGACATATGCAGCATCTATTACATGTAAATTAGGTGCAGTGTGGAGCTGCTGCCGATCTTGGTTACTGTGCTGAATTCTTATATAGAAAAGCTTTTTCATTTTTGCATGCCTGGTGACTGAAAACATAGATAGATAGATAGATAGATAGATAGATAGATAGATAGATAGATAGATAGATAGATAGATAATTAGATCATCAGAGCAGCCAACATATGTGAATAATGTACTTTAGACATTCAAATGACATTTTGCAGTACCACTGATGCTTCTTTAGGAATACTCTTTAAAAAAAATGAAATAAATATGCATCTATGACTGTGTATGTACATCTGTATGTTTGGATAAATTCCAGATGATCCTCATCCATCAATTACAGTAAATGTATTTTTATTTTAGTTATTCCTTTTGTTATATTATGCAATTTTTATGCATTGCAAAAACGGGTATTATAACGGAATATACATATGGTATTAAGTATGTTAAATGTATATTAAACACACACACACACACACACACACAAACACACATAGATTATACAGAGCCACTCAACTATTTTACTGTAACAAAGGAGGCAAGCACAATATCTCAAGGTCTCTGTTCTCCTGAGCTCAGCTTGCGTTAGTTGTAAAGGTGAAGAACAGTCACCTAGTGCCATCTAATGGCTATAAAACATTCCAGTCTCTGTGGATAGGAAATATTTATTGTGATTTTTACAGGGATTCATTTATGATGCATTAGCTAATGCAGCTGTCAGCCTGTAACTAGGGATGCTAGAAATATTGTGTAAAATGTCTGGAGTCCAATTTCCACTGAATAGTGTTCAGTTACTAGCTTGAGGAAACTGTATAGAAAAAAAGTAGGACAGCAAAGATGGCCCTGATTACAACAAACCACATTCTCATCCGATTTACAAACAGCTATTTGGTAAAGAATACATTTTTACCTTTTAGACCCTATGATTACTCACTAGGCACTGTAGGCATGTGCCTACGGGTTCCCTTCCTAGAGGGGCGCTCGTCTGTATGTGACATTGTACGGCCCTGACGGTGGGAGATTTCACGCACCATCCAGGATTGTGTTTAAAACTGACACACACCCCACGGTACCGGCACTCGAACAACCCCCCGGCCCCGCTCCCTCCCCCCCTGTGAGCATGTGCTCTCCGCCATATAATCCAGGCTCCGCTTCCCCATCTGCGGACCCGTGACTGAAATGGCGGGTGCCGGCGGGTGGAGGGGAGGGAGAACAGCGGACAAACGTCGCTCACCTCCCCTTCTTGCTATGACCCGGAAAGCATTGTCAGGAAGGGATGTATTGCAATTGCAATTCAGTGACGTCCAAAGGTCTTTTAGACCCTGCATTTCTCATTAAAGAGAACCTGTCACCTAAAAATCATCATATAGGGGACTTTTTATCCCCTGTGTAATAAAAAAAAAAAAGTTAAAGTGGTTATAAAAGCATAAGTTTTTTTTATCTTAATGCATTTTATGCATTAAGATGAAAAACCTTCCACGTGCAGCCCCCCTAATACTTACCTGAGCCCCATCTCTATCCAGCGATGTATAGTCCTCTTCATCAGCTATCCGGGTCCTGGAGGCGCCTGTTCTAAGACTCATCTTTGTGCTTGTAATTTTATAGTTTTATAAGGGTCCATTCACAAAGCGGTATCTACTGCTTTAGGATCAGCTGTAAAAGAATTCATAACGTTTTTCAAAAATTATTTTGTAATTCACTAAAACACATTATAAAATAAGGTATTCATTAATTCATCGAAATTTTCAGTATTTATCTCATGAAATCAATCAGTATTTTATTGCATGACATCACTGGAATGTATACAACTGTCAGTTTTTTTTTTTGCTGTCTGTGCCCTTGTTAGAGATTCACTCTCTCTATCTCTATTATACTATTCTACTATTTCTCCTTATCATTGAAAGTGAAAGGAAAATAAAATTCAAAATTTTGGGTTGACATCAGAACACAAACGGAGGGGAAATCTCCCCAACAGGACACAGATGGGGGTTCTAACCCTCCCCTACTCTATCCAAAATGAAAAAAAAATAAACTTTTGCCATTATTTACATTTTAAAGTCATTGTTTGCTGTGATATTTGTCAAATTCATTACTATAGCTTTGGACATGTCTGTTTTGTCTTGCTAGAGAGTAGCCATTGTGGAAGATTTACTAAAACTGGAGCCTGAGAATCTGGTGCAGTTGTTCAAAGTAACCAATCAGCTGCTAAATTCAGCTTGTTCAATGAAGCTTTGACAATATGGCTCCATTCACATTCGCAACTCCAAAGTCGTGCAATTTCCATTGCGACTTTACATTGCGGTTTTGATGCAACTTTGGCTGGGTGTGACTTGGATGCGACTTTGGCTGTTGACTTTGGCTTTGACTGTTACACAACTGTCTCATTGATAACATTAACATTCGACTTTCGTGTGACTTTAAAGCGTTTACACTGCAGTCTATAGTACTCAAGTCGCATGAAAGTTGCATCAAAGCAGTGCAGGAACGTTTCCAAAGTTGTTGTGACTTTAAGTTGCAAAGATTTTAATGGCTTCTATTGAAATACATGGGATGCAACTTGTCATGTGACTTTGTATCCAAAGTCATGTAGTGGATGACATTTGGGATCAAATGTAACACGCATTGTAAATTTAGTTTTTGCCTCAGGATAATAAGATTCTGAGGGTTAATTATTGTAGGTAGGCCTAACACCAGTCTGACCAGGCTATGTTTGAAAGTTCTGCCTGGTCATGTGAACGGTGAGGTGCACATGGCAGGCTAGAATCAAGTCTGGTTGAATGTTTCGGAATGGCCCTCTCGGAGCCAATCAGTGGGAGTGCAGGGTCCCACTGAGGAGTCTGGGATGGGGTACTTAAACAGGTGTGGGTCACGTGTTCAGGGTTCCAGAGTTGTTCGTGAGACCCGTGTGGTCTGTTCTGGTTCCAGGACCGGGGTAGCCCCGTGAGGTGTCCCGGTCATGGGGTGTTCGACACCTCGCAACATGTTCCTGTCAATGGCCCCTGATGGACCCGCCTGGTCTGGGGTAGGGATCTGTCTGTTCTCGAGACTCGGAACCGGCTGGTCCGAGGCGCTGTAACTGAGGGAGGATTCAAAGCGTCCGGGTGTGCTCTCGGCTTGGAGGGACACCACAGCTCGTGGAAGTGACCGGGGGAGGACTCTTCGGAGGAGGGCCGGCAAGTGGCACCCTAAGAAGTGCCTGGTTACTGAGTTGAGAAGGACATTGACGAATTCACACTTTTCCAGTACCATTGAGGAAGCGGACAACGTTCCAGGTACGGTGGAAAAAGGTTCCTGTTCACCCTCAGTTGATTGTTCAAGTTTTGAGTCAACGTGCTGACTGCCATGATCTCTGGCTAGAGATCTGTTCAGCCTTGAAGTACCCAGCTGCGAGTGGCTACTCTCTGGGTGGATCTAGAGACTTTGTTAAACCTGCAGTTCAAGGTACCCGAGTTCTTCACCCGTGCCCTCTGTTCCCTAAGGCCGCGTACACACGGGCGGACTGTTCGCCCAACTTTGTTCGTCAAACAATCCGACAAACAGTCCGCTCAAAATTTGCATGAACGGACTTGACCACACACGATGAACGAACAGTCCGCTGAAAGCGTGCGCGATGACGTGAACGGCACGTACGACGGGACGAAAAATTCGACGTCCAATACACTGCAATGCAACCTTCGCCGTGTAAATCCTTTCTGAGCATGCGCGAAACTTAGTTTGTCGAACAAGCCTACACACGAGCGGACTGTCCGCTGAAACTTGTCTTACGGGAATTCCGAAAAACGTTGTTCGTCAGACTGTCCGCTGAAACTGTCCGCTGAAGCCCACACACGAGCGGACTGTCCGCTGAAACACTGTTCAGCGGACAAAGTTGGGCGAACAGTCCGCCCGTGTGTACGCGGCCTAAGAGACTGTGTTGTGAAAGTTCTACTGCAAAATAAACCTTTTTGAAAGGACTTCATCTGTGTCAGTGTACAAGTCGTTTAGTATCAACCCTGGGAACCCCTAGAAGTGGAAGAGCAGGCCAAGAGAAGGTAACTGGTAAGCCCATTCAGTCAAGGCCGCCCTGCAATGGGTTATGGCCGCTACAGTCACATAATAAATTGCACAAATGTGAATGGAGTCTTACTCCTAGTAGCTAATTGGTTACTATGCACAGCTGCACCAGAGTCTCTGTGCTCCAGCTTTAGTAAATATCCCCCATTGCCATTCTCTGATGTTCTTCAAAGTGTCAATCCAGTATCCATCTGACAAACCTTCAAATTGATGACACCCCTCTCCTACCAGCTAAAGTTCCTCTTTGTAAGGATACTCGTCTATTCCTAATCCGCTTCTGTCTTGCGAAAATTTTCACCAAAGATATCTCAAAGAGATATTTGTGAAAAACAAAAGTACTCCCACTACATATGACATACACTATATTACCAAAAGCATTGGGACACCTACCTTTACACGCACATGAACTTTAATTACATCCCAGTCTGTATGGTTTAATATTGAGTTGGCCCACCCTGGGAAGGGTGTCCACAAGGTTTAGAAGTGTGTCTATGGGAATGTTTGACCATTCTTCCAGAAGAGCATTTGTGAGGTCAGGCACTGATATTGAACAAGAAGGCCTGGCTCCCAGTCTCCACTCTAATTCATCCCAAAGGTGTTCTGCCGGGTTGAGGTAAGGCCAGTGCAGGCCAGTCAAGTTTCTCCACCCAAAACTCCCTCATCCATGTCTTTATGGACCTTGCTTTGTGTACTGGTGTGCAGTCATGTTGGAACAGGAAGGGGCCATCCCCAAATTGTTCCCACACATTTGGGAGTCCTGACCTCAGCCAAATTTGGGAGTCCTGACCTCAGAACACCTGGAGGAATCTGACTGGTCTGCTCACAGTTCTGACCTCAACCTGATAGAACACCTTTGGGATGAATTAGGGCGCAGACTGAGAGCCAGGCCTTCTCTTTAACATCAGTGCCTAACCTCACAAATGCGCTTCTGGAAGAATGATTAAACAATCCCATAGACACTCTCCTAAACCTTGTGGACAACCTTCTCAGAAGAGTTGAAGCTGTTATAGCTGCAAAGGGTGGGCCAATGCAACATTGAACCCTACGAACTAAGACTGGGGTGCCAATAAATTTAATGTGTGTAAAGGTAGGCGTCCCAATACTTTTGCTAATATAGTATATGTTCCAACAAGGAATTGGACCATTGCGAATACATAATATGCATGGTGATTGTATTATGTTTGAAGTGATTGGGAGGTTTACTCAGCAAATTATGTAAATGCTTTTATATACACAAAAAAAGCCTCTGAAAATCTGGCGAAATGACACAAGAAAATAAATGTTTCACTAAATGTAACACTTCTGCATTTTTTTTCATAACATCAAAGTTTATTGAGAAGAGTCAATAAGTACTAAATTGGAGTCGCAGCTCCAAGCAGTAAACAGTGAAAACAGTTCGATGCAATTTAGTTTTAGTTTTTTTTAGTTGCAAGAAGACGTGACAAATTGTAACAAAACATGGTATACAATTCAGGATAAATAAACCCCAGGAGTATCTCAGGGGGACACATGGGTTCCCTGTCTCTGAAATATAATGTCATACAGTCCTGGTAAGGTCATGGTGTGAATCTAACCATCAATACAGTTAGTTAGCTAGGAAAGCTGAGGAGAAAGAGTAGGAAAAAAGGGAGTCTAGAAAGAGTCTAAAGAGTAGGGAAGCTTCCTGGAAAGGTTACATGCGCATGGAGAACATCGCTCTTATCTGTACTAGGCAAGGAATTCCATCAAAAGCCAGCATGTTAATTAATACAACAGGTAGAGAGCCTTATGGGATCATTTAACGATCCTTGAGGAGATCAGCATATGTCTGAGAGCATGTGAATTCAAACCAAGGAGACCATGTTGCGTGAAAGCGCTCAACTTTCTCTGTGGACTGGGCTACGGTCTCTTCCATTTCACGAATCTCTGACACTCTGCGCAGCCACTCCCGGACAGTTGGTGTCCGTGATGACTTCCAGTAAAGTGGAATCAGAGCTTTAGCCGCGTTCAAAAGGTGCTTGGAGAGTGAGAATTTGTATTTCTTAATAGGGAAATTGGTAATGTGAAGAAGACAGTTGATTGCATCAAGTTTCAGTTTTGTCTCCGTGATTTGAAACACTAGTCTCCTGACCAAGGACCAGAAGGGCTGTATCATTGGGCATTGCCAATATATGTAACATAGTGCCCTTGTCTTTGTGGCAGCGCCAACAAGAGTCTGACGTCAGCAGAAACCATGAGTGTAACTTCATGGGAGTGGCATACCAGTGAGTTAACAGTTTGTAAGCGGTTTCTTGTGTTTTGGTACTGATAGAGCATTTGTGAGCAAATATACAGGCCTTCTTCCATTGTTTATGTGTGATTGAGATGTTCGATTCTTTGGACCATCGCTCTCTGAGTTCATCCCCCCCCCCCCCCAGGGCATCACCTCCCTGAATCCACCTATAGGCGAGTGATGTCGCTTTAGGAATCGGTTCGTCTGTCATACAAACTGTCTCTAGCTCAGTCAATTGTCTACAAAAGTTCGTCCTGACTGGCATGTTATTAAGGTAGCTATGAATTTGAATATAAGTCCATAGTGGTAGGTCAGGTGTATGATTTTATAACTTAAGAACTGCATAGTCTTTGAACCTGTCATTACCAAAGCACTGTTTAGCTAGGAGTGGTTTTCCTGTAGTGGGTGAGTAAAGGAATTTATTTCCCAAGCCAGGGGAAAAATCAGGATTGTTGTACAGCGGAGTTAGTGGGCTCAAGTGAGAGGAAAAGTCATTGAGTCTCGTTAGTTTATGAAAAATATCTAGTTTGGTGCCTATGAGAGGATGTGACTTCAAGTCAATGGATTGGGTCGCCCAGGGAATCCAGGGTGAGAATCTGAGTGGAGTCGGGTGCACTGCATCTTCCATCTCCACCCAGTCCTTGAGTTTGTAGTGGCAATTCCAGTCCATAATCCTGGTGACGTTAGAGGCAAAATAATAGTGTTGATAATTAGGAATACCCATTCCTCCCCTATCCTTGGAAAGTGATAATAGCGCAAATTGTACTCTAGGGCGTTTGTGCGCCCACACAAAAGTCGTCTGAATAGAGTGGAGGGTTTTAAAAAAAGCCTGTGGGATTCTTATTGGGATGTTCCTAAAGAGGTAAAGGACTCTTGGCAATATGACCATCTTACAAATTGCCGCCCTCCCGAACCAGGAGAAGTATCTCGGGTGCCAACTTTGGAGGTCTGATGTAATTGCTTTTAGTAAAGGTGGGAAGTTATGCTCATATGTTTGTGACAGCCTGGGGGTCAGCCATACTCCCAGGTATCTAAGAGCTGAATCTACCCATTTAAATGGGCATACTGATTTGACCGCATTAATGGTATCAGCGGGGATGGAGATATTCATTGCCTCAGATTTGGTGAAGTTGATTTTAAAATTGGAGATCCAACCAAACAGGGAGAACTCCTCCATCAAAGGGGGAAGTGAAGTGGTCAGATTAGTTATAAAAAACAATAGGTCGTCTGTGTAGGCTGCTACCTTGTGCTCCTTTTTTGCCATTGTAAACCCCTGTATTCTGCTCTCCATGACCACGCGTCTGAGAAAGGGCTCCAGTGTTAGGATAAATAGCAAGGGCGAGAGAGGGCAACCCTGCCTCGTTCCATTGTGAATTTGGACTGGTTCTGATAGTGAGCCGTTAATTTTCAGCCCTGCCGAAGGGTTTCTATACAGGGAGGCAATCCAGGTCATCATGCGTTCCCCCTTGCCGCATGTATCAAGTTCAGAGCCTTAATAACATTGTCCCTCGTCTCTCTCCTCGGCATAAATCCTGCCTGCTCTGAGCCTATCAGGCTATGGAGCAAGGGCTTCAATCTGTTGGCAATAATTTTTGACATAAGTTTCACATCTAAATTGAGCAAAGATATGGGCCTGTAGCTCGCACAGGCCGCTGGGTCCTTGTTCGGTTTGGGCAGGACTGTGATATATGCTGAAAGAAAAGCTGTAGGGGTCTCTATGGAGCGTGACATGGAATTCAGAGCATTCAGCAGCGGCCCCAGCAGAGTGTTGAGGAAGGTTTTATAATATATGGCCGTAAAGCCATCCGGGCCTGGGCTCTTCCCCTCCCTGAGACCCTCAATGGCTTGTTGAAGTTCTGTGTCCTCTATGGATTTTTCTAACAGATCTATATCTGAGGCTGTCAGAGTAGGCATATTGGATTCCTTTAAGTAATCTAGTATAGCTTGTCGTCTGTTACCATGGACATGTCCAGGTTTCTGCTGTTCGGGGAGGTTATAAAGATTGGAGTAATACGCATGAAAGTGGTTACCTATTTGTCTAGTGGTGACCTTGAGTTTCCCTGTCCCGGAGCGGATGCCTAAAATATTTTGGCTTGAATTGGCTGTCCTCAAGGCTTTTGCTAGGAATCTACCTGTCTTGTCCCCATGTTCATAATAAACTTTTTTTTTGAAAAATAGGAAACGCTTGGTCTTGGCGTCGATTGTCTGCTGGAGAGCTCTCCTAACCTCCAGGAGCTCCGCAGCAGACTGTTCAGTCAAGGATTGTTTGTGTCTTGTTTCCAATTCCTGAATCCTTCCCACCAAAGGTCTAATTTCCCATTCCTTTTCTTTTTTACGTTGGGCACCTAATCTGATGAGGACCCCCCCAATAGAACATTTGTGGGCTTCCCAGATTGTCAAAGGGTCCATGCCTGGGGTGGTGTTGACAGCAAAATACTCTTTAAGCGAAGTGGCTATTTGGGGAAGCAGAACTGGGTCAGTCAACAGTGACGAATTTAACCTCCACGTTTCGGATCTGGGGGGTGGCTTGGTCAGGCCCAATGTCAGGGAAGTCGGTGCGGGCCTGAGAGATCAAGTCAAGGTCTCTTTGTGTAATAAAAATGTAATCTATCCGGGAGTAATGCCCATGTGGCGTAGAGTAAAAGGAGTAGTCCCTGTCTTCTGGGTGGAGGAACCTCCAGGAGTTTATGAGTTGCAATGAGTTCAATAGTATTTAGATTTTTTTGAGAATCTTATATGTGATATAGGTTTTTCCTGTGGAGGAATCCGTGAGGGGGTTCAGAGGCAGGTTAAAGTCTCCTCCGAGTATCAAAAAAACGGTGCAGAATCCTTTAAGTGCATCAATCATTCGGTTGGCGAAGGTCAGATGGGAGGCATTAGGGAAGAAAACATTGGCTAGCGTGATGGGGGTGTCACAGAATTTCCTTTTCAGGAAAATATATCTCCCCTCCGGGTCAACTAATTTGTCCGTAAGTTCAAAGGAAGCAGACCTACTAATAAGTATGGACACTCCCTTTGATTTGGCCAAATCATTCGTTGAGTGATGAGCTTGTGTGAAGTATGCGTCTGTCAGTCTAGAAACTTGGTGGGTTCTGAAGTGAGTCTCCTGTAGGAAGACAAAGCGAGGCCTACCTTTTTTAGGTTCCCTGAGAAGGGCATTGCGTTTATGGTTGGTGTATTTCGACAACCAAATCCGTCGGATTTTGTCCGTCGGATTTTGTCCGTTGGATTTTGTCCGTCGGATCTTGTCCGAAACTGTTGCATACACACGGTCGGACTAAGTTGTCGGAAAATCCGATCATTCAGAACATGATGACGTAATTTCGTTACGATGGGACTACGTTCAGGCTAGTAGTCAATAGCTTTGATGTAGGAATTTGATCTGAGCATGCGTGGCACTTGGTCCGATCAAAATTCTCTACACATGAGTATGTCCGATCGAACCAGTTGGTCGGGAAATATTTCCAACATGTTGAAAAATTGGGTCCGACGGATATTCCGACGGAATCAGTCCGATGCATATCACACACAGTCGGACTATCCGACAACACGGTCCGATAGGACACATTCCGACGGATTCTCCGACCGTGTGTACAAGGGCTAAGAGACAAACCTTGTTATTTTCTATCACATTTTTCCAGGCCAATTGATAAAAGCAAAAGGCATGGGTAGCTGGACAGTGTTATGGGAAACAGGTACCAATGCACGAAAATACTTTTGCAGCAGCAGCAAGTTTTTAAATAACGCTTAAAACGTAATATTAAAAATACACATTTGCTTTATTTCAATGCTTAGGGGTGCGTTAAACCTCAGAATAAAGCAGAACACCTGTAGGATGTATGCCCACAAAAATGGCATTGAAAAAAAATTCTGTTTGTAAATGATCCGGGGGATCCCAGGTGATGTAATAGGCTACATATAGTCATGACTTTCAACCAGTATCCCAGGCCAGTTTGTTGACATCCAGCTGCCTGCAGGGGAGCTGTCATTTGCAGTGAAAGTCATTATGTTTGTGTCATCAGGGGAGTCATTTATTGTGCTTAAAGGGTAAGTTCACCTTTACAGAGAATCTGTAATGCCACGTGCACACGACCTGACTTTCTTGTAGACTAGGTCTGACGGAATCAATCCATCGCACAATCCGATCGTGTGGGGGCTAATCCAGTCGTTTTTCACATAAAAAATCAGATGGACCTAGAAATAGAACATGTTTCAAATCTGTCCGACGGACTCAATTCCTATCGGGAAAACCATTCGTCTGTATGCCGGTCCGACAGACCAAATACGACACAAGGGAAGCTATTGGCTACTGGCTATTAAACTTCCTTTTTTAGTCCCGTCTTACGTCATCACGTTCAAAACTTAGTCTGTTCGTGTTTGCCAAGTCTGTTCATTCGGAAGGTCCGTCAGAACTCCGCCAAAAGTCAGGAAGACCGTCGGACCTAGTATACCGGAAAATTCGGTCATCTGTACGCGGCATAAGGTGACCTTATACTGGACCCCCTCTTCTTTCCCCCTGTCCCGCTGTACCAGAGTCCCATGATCTGTCAAAAACTGGGACGCTGCATCATCGGTCCTGGCATTTGAAATCCTACTGGATTTCTCTCCTCCAGCCCTGACAGGATGGGCTAGATGGAGTCTGATTGGCCAACGCCATCCATGTGACAGTGCTGACCAATTAGAATGCCTCCTATCCATACATGCTGAGCAGTACGGATAGGTGAATAATTTGCTGGGATTTTAAATCCCCGAACTGGTGAAGCGACCTCCCGATGTCTGACAGCGGGGGATGGCGGGACTACAGTACAGTACACTTTAATGATGGATCTACATGGATGGATGACATAGGATTTATACTGTGGGACACTTTTTTCCATAAAATACTTTTTAACTGTTTCTGTGTGTTTACTTTTTTTGTGGGGAAAAAGTAACAAGGGGTACTATACTTACAGTATTCCAGATTTCAACCCCCCCTGCTGTAGACCCCTACATCCACCAGCTGGGGATGTACCTGCTGTAGACCCCTACATCCACCAGCTGGGGATGTAGAGATGAGGGCCTTGTCTTCATCAACAAGGGGCCAAATTGGCCAAAGTACCCTCAGCATGGTATGGGCATGCAGCATGCAGCCCAGCATGGATGGTTTAGGAGAAGGGGGTCCCCCCAAAATCCAATGCAGACCTTTGTGTTTGATAGGGGTTTGGTATACATTTTTCAAGGGGACCCTATCAAAAAAAAAATTAATGGACACACCCCAAAATCCATACCAAACCCTTATCCTAGTTACTGGTCTGGTATGGATTTTTAATGGGGCCCAAGCAAAAAAATTGTGTGGGGTCTCCCCAAAATCCACAGCAGACCATTTTCAAGACATGCAGCCTGGCTGATCAGAAAGAAGAGGAGCAGCGAGCAAGCTTCCCTGTTCTTCCTGAACCATACAAGGCAACATGGCCTCAACATGGAGAATATACCTTGCCATGGAGGTCCCTTTAAACACACAGAAGCCATAGGGAAATTATTTTATTGAAAAACATGTCCATGATCCATAAATTCTACTACAATCTTGTTGTCCAGTTATGAAGATCACAACAATCCCACATCAATAATCCTCTCACAAATGACAGCACATTGACTGGCTGCTGAATGCCCACAAACTGACCAGTGATCCAGGCTGACATTAAATAATCAAATATCGTCATGACCATATTTGAGTTAGTGAATATGGAAGCATATGTGTGTGTTTTTAGAGAAAGATTGGTGGTGTGCATTACAATGAATCTCAAATAGACTCATGAAGGCCTTTAGCGGTTCAGTCATTGCAAGCCAGATGAAACTTCGTAGACGCTAGTTAAAAATATTGATTGGCCCTGCAAGCATAAAGGCATCATATTGCTGAACACAATAGCATCCTTGTGCAAGCCAAAGCACAGTAGTTCATTGCAGGTCTCTGATTTGTTAAGCAATTGTTAGCTTTTATTTTTTTGAATAAAACAGTGTTTATGACTCATATTCTAGACCATGAAACTAAATGCTTTGCTTGTAATGTTAATGCTTGTAGTAGTTTGCTTAGTATTTTGAAAGTGACAGAATAACATTAAATGAAAGAAAAATGTTTTAAAAAAAGGCTGTTTAGACCTATGTAATGACTTTTTATGAAAACATTTAATAATCCATAAAACTGTTGAGTACTTGACTATATAGCACATTATTTGTAGTCAAGGCTGCTGTTAGAAATCCCTGTACAGCCTGCCTGACAAGGACCCCTGAAAATATCAAATATTTTCACTAAAAGGCCATGGCCGTGATGCTGTGTTTTGCAGCCATAGCAGATATTATACCCTCGTTGAATAAGACCTATTCAATTTAATAGAGCAGCGACTATTGTCCCACACAACCACTTGCAATGCATTAGTGTGGAGTTAAAGCAATATGCCTCCTCACTGCCTGTCTAATATTCTCTGAAGAGCGATCCAGCATAGTAAGTACAGTTTACTATGGTTCAGTTATGAATAGACACATGGGCAAAAGGTACTGATCTCCATCCTAAAACGATTATGGTGTTCCCACAACAGCTTCTGGCAGGAGAGGAGAGGAAGGAAGCCCGAAGTGCAGTGGGGACACACAGAGGGTCCAGACAATCCCTGTGCAGTGCAGCCATAGGGAGAAATCATTCCAGCGCTGCAGGAGGATGCACAAGAGTCACAAGGCAGTACAGCAGGCCCTCCTGCTTGGCAAGTGCCTGGGCCCCCATTTTGAAACTGATGGGGCCTGGGCCTGGCACTGACTTATCAGCGGCCCTGTTTTTAATTATCTTCCCAAGACATGTATGTGCTTACATGGAAGGAATTAAGACATTTTACATTTGCAGTTTTATTGAAAATAGGAGAAAACGTTGCACAAGTGTACACCTGCTCAACTTTTATAATTGGACAATTAAAAATAGAGCAAAGTGAAAAAATAAAAATCTGCTCTTATGGCAATTTTCCCAATCCATTCCTGCAATCTGATTCTCTGGTTTTGAATTCTCTAACAATCCATACTACATTTGCTTCTAAACAAATGTTTTTACATTAAAAAGATGTCCCTTCTTTCATACAGTTTGTTATCCTCTAATATACATCAAGAAGCGTATAAATCAAAACCAAAGAAAATTCCCAGCTCAACTTGTCAGCCAGCCTGCAACTAACCGAATTGACCTGTCTCACAGTTTGCGTTAAAAACAGGGTTTTTGTTTGCACACATTTTGCAAATACATATGTAAGCTGCGGAGGCCGCGACAAGGTACCCCAGTATTATCTGCAGTCCTAACTCTATACATTTATTGTACATTTTATATCTAACACAAACTGTTAGATAGGTGAAGTCATTTATTTGTTTGCAGGCTGGCTGACAAGTTGAGCTAGGAATTGTCTTTGGTTTTGTTTTACATGCCTCTTGATGTATATTAGAGGATACCAAACTTTATAAATGCTGTGCTAAGGAGGAACATCTCTTTTTAATGTAAAAACTTTGTTTGGAAGAAAATGAAGTATGGATTATTGAGGAATGCAAATCTCAACTAGGTTTTTTTGGGGGTTTTTGTTTTGCATGTGTTTCCCTTCCATATGCCCCTTGCTGCTAAGGCCAGTTATAGGTGGGGGCAGTGGCCATTTGTTTGTACTGTTGGAATACTGGCAAGGGGGCGCACTGGACACCTTTTCTGTGATAGTGCTATGTGCTGGGTGTCCAGTGTGCCCCTGTGCCTTTAAGGAGGGATGGGCTCCTTCCAGGCTCATCTGCCACCTGCAGATAATACTGGGGTGTCTTGTAGTGGCCTCCGCAGCTTACGTATGTATTTGCAAATGTGAGTACACTAAGCTCTTGTTTTTAATGAAAACTGGAAAGTTAGTTGCAAGCTGGCTGTCATAAACCAAGAACCAGACCGAGACAGAAGTACAATTAAATCACACTTGTTTATTAATAAAAAATAAAAAGGTAAATAGAGTAAACATAGTCAAAGCATAGCCATAGTCCAGTAACCGGATCGAGTAGTCAGCCAGGCCAGAGTTCAGTAACCAAATCAGGTAATCAGCCAGGCCAGAAGTCAGGGATCCAAGTAAAAGAACAGCAAGCAGGATAAGGAGCCAGAAGGGATGTCAGCAATCCAGTCTTTAAACGGGAACTTAGGAGATGGTTTCTTGTGATGTGACCAAGGCAAAGGCAGAGATGAAGTGAGCTGGACAGCTTTAAGTAGGCAGGTCAGACGGGCAAGATCAGGAACAGCTGGTAACTGTGGAGAAAAATGAGAGCTGGCAATTAGCCGACAGCTGAGCAGCCATCCCACAGAAGGAAGGGCTAAGCCAGCCCTGACACTGCCTGACAAGTTGAGCTGGGAATTTTCTTTGGTTTTGTTTTACATACGTTGCCCATCCATGTGCTCCTTGCTGCTAAGGCTAGTTTTAGGTGTGGCAGTGCCCATTTGTTTACATCAAGAGGCATTCCCTAAAATATGGGCCTCCTTTTCAAAAAACTCTATCTATCCAGAATCACCTTTTTTATAGCTATTTGAGATATAGGGGTTTATTTACTAAAGGCAAATAGACACTCAAATAGTTGCACTCTGCAAGGGCAGTTACTCCAGAGTTTATAGCAGGGGCCAGTATGAGCAGGAGCCAGTATCATTATGAAAGGAGTGCAGAAGGTATGAAAGCAGCCAATATGTGTATTAAAGAATTGCATTGGGTATGGCAAGTACTGCAGTACATGCAGTAGAGGATTGTAGAGAGTATAACAATAGATAGCATGCGCATAAGAGTGTGGAAGGTATGACAGTGGCCAGAGTAAACAGGAGAGTAGTGTTTTTAGAGAACAAAGTGAGTGCAAGTGTGGGGTGCAGATAGTATGAGAATGGGCATTATGTGAGCATAAAGTGTATGATTGCTTGCAGTACATGCAGTAGAGATATGCAGAAGGTATGACAATAATCGGGTGGTAATGACAGAAGGCTATGATAATGTGTATAAACAATGTACGGACAGGGCATGTAAGCCATGGAGAGAAAGGAGTTGAAAGTACGCTCCCTTTGCCCCCATTGCTACCGTCCTTTTTCTTTTGGGCAGTGCATACCCAATCGGTCCAGGACTAGCATCACTACTATAAATGCGCTCTTATAGTCATTAGTCAGTATAGTTCCAGAGCTTGGTTGATTAAACTAGTATTTCTCACTGCTGCACTTGAGGTAGCCTTGCCACTGTTTATGCTGATCTGGGTACCAAATGTCATCTTATGACTAGTCCTTACTGTAAAGCCCCGTACACACGAGAGGACTTATGTCCGACAGACTTCCGAAGGAGTTCTGCCGGAGTTCCGACAGAGTTCTGACGGACTTTTCGACTGAGCGGACTTGGCCACATACAATCACACCAAACTCCGACGGATTCGAACGTGATGACGTACGACTGGACTCGAATAAGGAAGTTCATAGCCAGTAGCCAATAGCTGCCCTAGCGTCGGTTTTAGTCCGTCGGAATAGCATACACACGAGCAAATTTTTCGGTAGGAACTGGGTCCGGCGGAGTTCCGTCGGAAAAAATTGAAGCATGTTCCATTTTCTAAAGTCTGTCAGACTTTTGCGAATCAAAAGTCCGTTGCAGCCCACACACGATCGAATAGTCTGACGGAATCATTCCGTCGGACTTTGGATGTTGAAAAGTCCGCTCGTGTGTACGGGGCTTTAATCACTTTGTATGCTAAATTGTGTTATTGCCATTGTTAATCCATTTTATGCTTGTCTAGTTACCAACCAAATTTGGTGACAATATATTAAGTTTGCCTTTACTGCCTGGTATGGTGCCTGTTTTCTTTGATATAACACTACTATTGTATAACAAGTATCACTTTCACAAATTTCTATTGTATGTTTGTGCACCCAACCTGGTGTTGAGGGGATGGGGTTCTTGAGAAGTTTGAAGCAAAGAACAGAGGACCCACCCTATCCAGTAGCTCCTACAGGGGTAGAACTACAATTGTATTACTTAGTATTTTTTTTTTACTTTGATGACAGGTTCTCCTTATTGAGAGATCAGAGACCTATTTGACCCCTGATGTCTCTTCTGTGTTAAACAGGTGTAAAGCAGGGTCAAAAAGTCCATGATCTGCATCTGAACTGACTCGGAGCCTAGGCACACCTAGGCACCCCATAGATTAGTCTTTTTTTTCTGTTCAACCAGGGAGTTTTTATCAGGACTGCGACATTATGGTGGACACATCGGACATTATTTTGGGACCATTGTCATTTATATAGCTGTCAATGCTATACAAATGCACTGATTACTGTGTAAATTACACTGATAGTGAATGGGTTAACCACTAGGGGGCGATGAAGGGGCTACGTGCGTCCTGGGGAGTGATTCTAACTGTGGGGGGGGCTTCAAGTCACATGACAGTGATCACTGCTCCCGATGACAGGGAGCAGTGATCTCTATCATGTCACAAGGCAGAACGGGGGAAATGCCTTGTTTACATAGCCACGTCCCCGTTCTGCGGCTCCATGATATGATCGCCGGGAGACCGGCGGACATCGAGTCTGCTGGTCCCATTGGCATGGTCATGCTGTACCCGGCGGGCATGCGCCTGCTATCCTCTTAAAGGGGACATACAGGTACGCCCATTTGCCCACCGCTGCCATTGTGCATTAGGAGTGCAGCGGTCTGCAGTTGGTTAAGGGAGACATTTTGTGAGACATTTTAGATTATTAAGGGGTTCTCACCCATGCAGGATAAGGGATTCTGGGCTAGTCTTTAAGTGGGAAAGAGCTTCCAACCCGGATTACAAGAAGCAGTCAGCAGGGGTCTGTGAGAGGTTGGGTGGAACAGCACAAACGTGAGAGAAATATGTGCTGCCTGGTTTAGAGGATGGTGACCTTGTTGTTGGGAGTTTTGAGGCAGACGGAGACGTAACCCTGTTAGGAGGCAAGTTAACTCAGGCGGTGTGACAAAATTTTGATTTAGACTACTTTGCTTTTACCAGTGTGGTTGGCTGATGATCCTGGGCACTCCAATATTACCCTTCCTTTTTGGGTATAATTTACCCCAAAAGTGTGTGCATAATCTAAAGAGTTGCATACCTCAAATCACAGTAGCAGACATGTGGATATCACACATCCTTTGTAGCAGAGCCCTGAATACTGGATGCTGGGTAATGGGACACTGTGCAAACAGCGTGAATTCTAAAACCAAAAGTTAAAGCCATCCTGTGCTCTAAAAATTACCCACTCATGTGATCCAACCTGCAAATGGAAATATTTCCTCTCAATCCAGCCTTGGTCATCATGGGAACACAGGATACTAATTAATCAATACTCATTTATTCAGATAAACGGAATGACCTTAACCACTTCAATACCTGGAACTTTTATCCCCTTCCTGGCCAGGCCAATTTTCAGGTTTTAGCAATGTCACACTCTGAATGACAATTGCGTGGTCATACTAAACTGTACCCAAATTAAATTTTTATCATTTTTTGGGGGGCAAATAGATCTTTCTTTTGGTAGTATTTAATAAACATTTTTTTTTTTGCTAAACAAATGACAGTTTTGAAAAAAAAAATGTTTTTATTAGTTTCTGCTATAAAATTTTGCAAATAAGTACATTTCCTCCTTCACTGATGTGCACTGATGAGGTGGCACTGATAGGCACTGATTGGCGACACTGAAGGGCACTGGTAGGCAGCACTGATGGGGCTGCACTGATGATCATTGCCCGGATTATCTGTTTAGCTGTCCCCCCATAACGCTTGCTGATTACCAGCTCTCCTCACACTGTGACAGTGCGTGAGGAAAGGAATGCTGATAACCAGCAAGTTTGATTACATGTGATCAGCTGTGATTGGGCAAAGCTTATCACATGGTAAAAGGCCACTATTATATACAGTATATACTGTGTATATATATATATATATATATATATATATATATATATATACACACACACAGTATCTCACAAAAGTGAGTACACCCCTCACATTTTTGTAATTTTTTTTATACATTTTCATGTGACAACACTGGAGAAATTACACTTTACACTTACAGTTTAACAGGACAGGTTTCACGCAGACTAAGGACATGGATTACTGGAACCATGTCCGGTGGTCTGATGAGACAAAGATAAAATGATATGGTTCAGATGGTGTTAAGCGTGTGTGACGGCAATGATTGCCAAAATGTACTGTGTTATACTAAAGCAGAGCATGATCCCCTCCCTTCAGAGACTGGGCTGCAGGGCAGTATTCCAACATAACGACCCAAAACACACCTCCAAGTCGACCACTGCCTTGCTAAAGAAGCTGGACTGGCCAAGCATGTCTCCAGACCTAAACCCTTTTGAGCATCTGTTTGGCATCCTCAAACAGAAGGTGGAGGAGCGCAAGGTCTCTAACATCCACCAGCTTCGTGATGTCGTCATTGAGGAGTAGAAAAGTAGAAAGGACTCTAGTGGCAACCTGTGAAGCTCTGGTGAACTCCATGCCCCAGAGGGTTAAGGCAGTGCTGGAAAATAATGGTGGCCATACAATATATTGACACTTTGGGCCCAATTTTCACTTAGGGGTGTGCTCACTTTTGTTGCCAGTGGTTTAGACATTAATGGCTGTGTGTTGAGTTATTTTGAGGAGACAGCAAATTTACACTGTTATACAACTACTTTACATTGTAGCAAAGTGTCAGTTCTTCAGTGTTGTCTAGGGATGAGCCGAACACCCCCCGGTTCGGTTCGCACCAGAACTTTCGAACGGACCCCAAATTCGAACGAACTTTAGAACCCCATTGAAGTCTATGGGACTCGAACGTTCGAAATTAAAAGTGCTAATTATAACGGCTAATATGCAAGATACTGTCCTAAAAAGGGTTTGGGGACCTGGCTCCTGCCCCAGGGGACATGGGTCAATGCCTAAAATGTTTTTAAAAATGGCCGTTTTGGCGGAAGCACTGATTTTAATGACGATTAAAGTGAAAAAAAAAGTGAAATATTCCTTTAAATATGGTGCCTGGGGGTGTCTGTAGTATGCCTGTGAAGTGCCACGTGTTTCCTGTGTTTAGAACAGTCCCTGCACAAAATTACATTAAACGGAAATAACACCATTTAAAACTGCTTGCGGTTTTAATGTTATATCTGGTTCCTGCAATATGGTTTCAAAATCATTGAGAAAAATGGCATGGGTAGCCCTCCCTGCCCATTACCAGCCTATTTGGGTCTTGTACGCATATTAGGGGAACCCTGTACCCAAATTAAAAAAAGGAAATGCGTGTGGCCCCCAGGCCCTATATACTCAGAACAGCAGTATACAGGCGGTGCAAACAAGACAGGGACTGTGTAGGTTTGTTGTGTTAAGTTGAATCTGTTTGTAATTTTCAACTGGTACATTTTTAAAGTGTAGCTCCAGTCAAAAAAACAATTTTTAAGCTTTTTGGAAAACATAGGGAAGGGTTATCACCCCTGTATAATTTGTTTTGTCGTCCATCTTTTTCCATCTCACTTGCTGTTGTCTCCTTCCATTTGCAAGTGGGAGATGTTTGTAAATTGGATGTTTGAAAGTAGGGGCCTGCCCTATATGCTCTGCAGAAATGGCGGAACAAGGTGTTGGTTTTGCCACAACATTGTAAGCCCTCAAAGTGACTCTTGGTGGGCGCTGGAGCGCCCTGCTGTGAACAATTATATTAAGAATTGTAATTACATGCCATTGTTGAACAGTGGTAGAAAAATTGACCTTTGGTGGTTGTGGTGCTGGTGCCACAACACTATAAGTCCTCACCGTTACTCTGGGTGGGCACAGGAAGGGGCACTCCTGTGAAATATTATATCAAGAATTGTAATTACATGTCCCTGTTAAACAGGGGCAGAAAAATTTGGCCTTAGGCACTGCTGCTGGTGCTACCACACTGCAACCTCTCCCATATACTCTAGTTTTATTGCAGGAATTAGCCCTGCTGCAAAGCATTGCATCAAAAATTGTAATTAAACGCCCCTGTTAAACAGGGGCAGAAAAATTGGGCCTTAGGCACTGGTGCTGGTGCCACCACACTGCAACCTCTTCCATATACTCTAGTTCTATTGCAGGAATTAGCCCTGCTGCAAAACATTGCATCAAAAATTTTAATTAAACGCCCCTGTTAAACAGGGGCAGAAAAATTGGGCCTTAGGCACTGGTGCTGGTGCCACCACACTGCAACCTCTTCCATATACTCTAGTTTTATTGCAGGAATTAGCCCTGCTGCAAAGCATTGCATCAAAAATTGTAATTAAACGCCCCTGTTAAACAGGGGCAGAAAAATTGTGCTGATGGTATCAACCAGAAACAGAAATGTTCTTCCAACACATCAGCGGAGGAGGAAGAGGATAGACAATCAACATAACAGGACAGTCACTCAGCATCAGCATAGGCAGTCTTGAAGGGATGTGATATTTCAAAAAAAATTACTCTGTTACATCAGCTTCAGGTGCTTGGTAGCTGTGGGTGATCCAAGACTGATTCATCTTGATGAAGGTCAGTCGATCAACTGATTTGGTGGACAGGCGCACCCTGTGATCGGTAACAAAGCCACCAGCAGCACTGAAGGTGCGTTCCGAAAGAACGCTGGATGCAGGACAGGCCAGTAGCTCAATTGCATACTGTGCAAGCTCTGGCCAGTGATCCATCCTCAAGACCCAGTAAGCCAGAGGATTTTCGGTGGGAAAGGTGTCCAAGTCTGACCTTGCCCCTAGGTATTCCTGCACCATGTAAATCAGACGCTGGCGATGGGTGCTGGAACCGATCATACCTTGGGGCTGCGGACTAAAAAATTATCTGAAAGCATCAGTCAAACGGCCACCTTCTCCACTGCTCCTTCTGACCGATGCCTCAGCAACACGTTGTCCAGGACCAGGAGTTTGTAACCTCCCAGTCTCTGGGAACGCGTTGCACAGACCTTTCTGCAAGGCCTCCCGGAGATGTCTCATCCTCTGCTCCCTCTGCGATGGCAAGATAAGGTCGGCAACCTTACCCTTGTACCGTGGATCAAGGAGAGTGGCCAGCCAGTAATGGTCCCTCTCCTTGATCCGAAGAATACGAGGATCCTTCCGCAGGCTTTGCAGGATCAGGGAGGCCATGCAGCGTAGGTTAGCTGAGGCATTCGGTCCGGAGTCCTCTGGGTCACTAAGGACAACATGATCCGCAGCTACCTCCTCCCAGCCACGTACAAGTCCACGTTTTTCTTGGGACTGTAAATCATCCCTACAAGACTGCTGCTGCTGCTGCTGCTGATGCTGAGTGCCAGCCTCCACCTCCATGCTGACACAATCATCCTCCTCCTCCTCTTCCTCCTCCTCATCCTCTTCCTGTGTGATGGGTGGCACAGCAGGAACACTGTCTGGATAAAGGGGGCCTTGAGAGGCAAGGAAGTCCTCCTCTTCCTGCCTCTGTTCTGCCTCAAGTGCCCTGTCCATTATTCCACGCAGCGTATGCTCCAAGAGGTGGACAAGAGGTACAGTGTCACTGATGCATGCACTGTCACTGCTCACCATCCTTGTGGCCTCCTCAAACGGTGACAGGACAGTGCATGCATCCCTGATCATGCCCCACTGGCGTGGTGAGAAAAAACCGAGCTCCCTTGACCCTGTCCTGGTGCCGTAGTCGCACAGGTACTCATTGATGGCCCTCTGCTGCGTGTGCAGCCGCTGCAGCATGGCCAACGTTGAGTTCCATCTGGTGGGCATGTCACATATAAGGCGGTTCTTGGGCAGGTTCAACTTCTTTTGGAGCTCAGCCAGCCGAGCACAGGCATTAAATGATCGGCGGAAATGCACACAGACTTTCCTGGCCTGCTTCAGGACATCCTGTAAGCCGGGGTACCTGCCCAAGAACCGCTGCACCACCAGGTTAAGGACGTGAGCTACACAGGGCACATGGGTCAGTTGTCCCTGTCAGAGGGCGGAGAGGAGGTTGGTGCCATTGTCACAAACCACCATTCCTGGCTTAAGCTGGTGTGGCGTCAACCACCTCTCGGCCTGCCCCTGCACAGCTGACAAAACATCCACCCCAGTGTGGCTCCTGTCCCCCAAACAAACCAGCGCAAGCACGGCATGGCATCGTTTTGCCTGCGTACTTGCATAGCCCCTGGAACGCCTACGAAGCACCGCTGGTTCTGAGGACAGAGCACTGGAAGAGGCCATGGAGGAAGAAGAAGAGGAGGGGGTGGAGGAGAGAGGTGTGTCACAACCAATAGTAGCATTTTGGAGGCGTGGTGGCGGAACAACCTCCAACACTACTGCACCTTGTCCTGCATCCTTCCCAGCTGCCAGAAGAGTGACCCAATGGGCCGTGAAAGACAGGTAACGTCCCTGTCCATGCCTGCTGGACCATGAGTCAGCGGTAATATGCACCTTACCGCTGACCGCCCTGTCCAGCGAGGCAAGGACATTGCCTTCCACATGCCGCTAGCATTCAACCGCTGGGCATGTGGATGGCTGGGAGTGAACTTCTTTCGCCGGTCCAGCAGCTGGGGCAGGGACATTTGCCTGCTATAATCGGACGTGGGTGTACCGCTAGCAGAGTTCCCGGAAGCACTTGGCTGTGACACACCTAATTCTACACCTTCATTCCTCTCAGAGCAGGTTTCAGAGAGGACTGAAGGTCTAGTGGGGTTGGAGATGCCAGCTGATGAGGAGCAAGGGGAGGTCCGCTTTGTTCTTTGGTGTGGGTCTTTGAGGTACGCTTGCCAACGAGCTGCATGGCAGGTCAACATATGTCTGGTCAAGCATGTGGTGCCCAAGTGGCTGATGTTTTGGCCACGCGAGATACGCTTGAGACATATGTTGCAAATAGCAGCGGTGCGATCTGATGCACTCGTCTCAAAAAAGGCCCACACCAAAGAACTTTTAGAATAACGCGCAGAGGCAGCGCCCTGCACAGGCGGAGCTCGGTGGTGTGATTCAGTCGGTGTGCTGCCCCTAAGCTGGCCCCTGGAGGGCATCCTGCCACGTTGGACATGTGCCTCCTCCTCCTCTCTCCTTCCAGGCACCCATGTGGAGTCAGTGCCCTCATCATCCCCTCCCTCTTCATCGCTGTAGCAAACCTGGCAGTATGCTGCAGCTTGTGGAACATGACTGCCAGATTGCTGTCCTTCTTGAGCATCCCCTCTCTCTGTGCTCACGCTACTGCCTTCCTCTAGCTGAGTGTCACCATCAGAGCCCACAAAACACTGGGCATCCTCCTGGAGCATGTACCCAACACTGTGCTCAAAGAGTTCAGGAGACTCCTCAGGAGGACGTGGTGGGTCTAGGGAAGGAGTCACTGATGATGACATTGAGAGGAGGGAAGACGATGCGTTGGCAGCTGCTTTGCTAGTACCCTGAGACTGGGTGAGAGAGGATGAGGAGGATGAAGAGGGCTGGGTCATCCACTCTACCAAGTCGTTGGCATGTTGCGGCTCAACATGTCCAGCTGCCGAAAAGAAGGACATGCGTGTCCCATGGCCACGTGCTGATGACAATGCACCGCGTCCACGACCAGCACTGTTGTCTCTAGACACAGAGCCTGCTTGCCCTCTTTTATCGGCTCGCGCCTGTCTGCCTCTCCTTGCTGGCCTTCCAGACATGGTAATGGCCTGAAGGGAGTTGGGTAAAAAAGCAGTTGGGTAGTGTATATTGTGCTAGAGGCACACAACACCCACTAACTCCTGCAGATGCCTTTATTATAGAACACCAGAGATAAAGGGGTATATACAGATGTATACTGTGCTGTGCTGGAGGCACACACAACTTCCAATAACTCCTGCAGATGGCAAGTGGTCTCAAATAGAGAAGAGCTATGTAGGTGGATATAGTGGTATGTACTGGGTACAGAGCACGCAGACAGCACGCACTAGCTCCTAACACTACTGACTGCAAGCTCTATTATAAAAGATAGATCACTAGCTAAATAGGTGAGGTGAATATAGCGGTGTATACTGCGGTCAGGGCACGCAGACAACAACCACTACACAACAGCAAGATCGAAAATCGGCCGAAAACGATCGGTGTGTACTGTGTTGAAGGTACACAGAACACCCACTAACTCCTGCAGATGCCTTTATTATAGAACACCAGAGATAAAGGGGTATATACAGATGTATACTGTGCTGTGCTGGAGGCACACACAACTTTCAATAACTCCTGCAGATGGCAAGTGGGCTCAAATGGAGAACAGCTATGTAGGTGGATATAGCGGTATGTACTGGGTACAGAGCACGCAGACAGCACGCACTAGCTCCTAACACTACTGACTGCAAGCTCTATTATAAAAGATAGATCACTAGCTATATAGGTGAGGTTAATATAGCGGTGTATACTGCGGTCAGGGCATGCAGACAACAACCACTACACAACAGCAAGATCGAAAATCGGCCGAAAACGTTCGGTGTGTACTGTGTTGAAGGTACACAGAACACCCACTGCTTCAGACGCCAACACACTACACAAGGCCGCCGCGCTGGCGGCCTTATATAGTGTGGGGCGTGCACTACACAGCCTGAGCTATGATTGGCCACAGGCATCCTGCCTGTGGCCAATCATGGCTCTCCTCGCTGCTGGCGCTGCGATTGGCCAAGCATGCGGGGTCACAGTGCATGCTTGGCCAATCATGAGCCAGCAATGCACTGCGCCATCGCAGTGCATTGTGGGCCGTGAGCGCCACACGAATTTGGCGCGAACGGACCAAAATGTTCAGACTTCGCCGAACGGACGAACAGCCGATGTTCGAGTCGAACGTATGTTCGACTCGAACACGAAGCTCATCCCTAGTGTTGTCACATGAAAAGATATAATAAAATATTTACAAAAATGTGAGTGGTTTACTCACTTTTGTGATATTTTTTAGATACTGTATATGTATATATACTGTACAGTATATAATACTACTCATAGTACTTCTCTTTTGCAATAATTACACTGTTCAGAATGAGAAATGGCTATGGTGCCACTTGAGGAAGCTTCACCTTAGTTTTGGCATAGCAAAGAGGGTCAGCACACCAGGACTGGATATTGCTGGAATGTGCAAGAGCTAAGTATGTATTGCATTCATCATAATAGGAATGACCCATGTAGCAACTAGGGATGAGCCGAACACCTCCTGGTTCGGTCTGCACCAGAAAATGCGAACAGAAAAAAAACACAAACACTGTTAAAGTCTAAGGGACACAAACGTGTTCATTTTAAAGGCTTATAAGTATATAGGGACTCGGGTACTGCCCCAGGGGAAATGTACCAATGCAAATAAAAATTTGCGTTTTTTTCTGGAGCAGTGATTTTAATAATGTAGCGCATTTTTCCCATGTTTATAACAGTACCGCGGCAAAATTTAATTTCAAAAGGAAGAAATGTCATAAAAAATTCCTCATGGCTGTAATGTATTGCCAAATCCCGGCAATATACATAAAAAATCATTAGAAAAAACAGCATGCCCCCCCAGGCCCTTCATGTCTGGTATGGATATTAAGGGGAACTCCACGCCAACATGTTTTTCGAAAAAATGGTGTGTATATAATATATATTATGTTTTTTAATTCATTTGGCACATTTTGTTGTATATTTGTTTTTATATATCATGTTTAACACAAGTAAGAAGGAGAAATGGAAGTGATTGGGG
The DNA here is from genome assembly GCF_037356315.1 of Lithobates pipiens. NCBI lineage: Eukaryota > Metazoa > Chordata > Amphibia > Anura > Ranidae > Lithobates > Lithobates pipiens. The sequence goes on from NW_027507784.1 coordinate 156,987,549, forward strand.
AATATGATTGTATGTAATTTACACTAGATTTAATTTAATTTGTTTAAAGGGGCAAGTGCTGTATCAATACAATTATTGGTGCGCTGCATATCCATGTGATATTTGCACATCAGCTAAGGGTAGGAAAAAGGAGGGGGTGGAATTAAAGCATGTATCTTTTATATTCATCCAGTGGTATACCTGGTGAAGCAGATGGAAGAGGCTATGTGCCATGGCTACAGCCTTGTTGGGTGCTCTAGAACCTCAAGCCAGATGTAGATTGCTGCATTATGTGCAACTCTGCAGGCTTTGCAGTACCATGCCCATCAGCCCCATCAGACCTCAAATACAAAGGTGGCACAGATGGAAAGTTCTCCTATGCTATTTTTTGCAGGTTGAGGTATGGGAGAAGATTTTTACTGTGGTTAGGGTCAACATTGAGGGAGGAATTTTTGCTTGGAAGAGAAGGAAAGAACATTGTATATTGTCATGATTGCACAGACATGATTGCACAGGCATCAAGATACAGGATGCAGATACTGGGCAGAAATGGGAACAGGATCATGGGAGGAATAAGGATCAGTATAAATCAGTAAGCAGGCATATGGCTAACAGGCAAAACACTGAAGCACCAATGAAAGTCAAGGGATATATATGTTCCCAGGAAGACACCCACTCGTGGCAACTATGCCCTTTAGCTCCCACAGTGCCATTGGCAGGTTATCCAAATCCTAACAGCCCCCAATGGAGCAGCCCTTGGCTGCTCCATCAATCCTTGATCCTCAAAGTTCAACTGAATGTTCCTTGTGCTGAGTAAGTCCAAAAAAGAGAAGGTCTCCCATCATTAGTGCCTGCAAACATTCAAGACCTCTTTAGCCCATAGTTCAACCTGCAGAATATCCTGCCATTGGGGTCTGGAAACTGGCTAGGTGCCCCACTGCTGAGGTCCTCATAGATATATGGACCTTGACATCTCAAGTGCCTCAAGACAGCAGCTACCCCAATGGGATACCATGGATCAGCCAAAGATTTAGCACTGGTGTCATTTGACAGTACTGGAACCCTGACACCAGGGTGTCTTATCATAATCAAATAGCTTACCTGATTCCAAAGACCCATTCTGAACACCAACTGCCACTTTCCAGGGCATAGCTACCCAAATTGGGTCCCCAAGTGCACCTGAAGTCACAGCAATGGTGTTTGGATCATGGCAAGGCACAAATGGTACTCTGCCATACCCCTGATGATCACTACTACTAGAGCTGTTATGGCAAAGTCAACTACTAACTACAGAGGAAATGCCTGGAACACCAGATTTTGGTGCAACAGGAGCAATACACTGCAAAAGGGACTCGGGTAGGCTCGGAAGCAGATCATCAGAGGCAGGCTTGACAGCAGGTAAAAGATGAGCAGAGGCAGGCTGGGCAGCAGGTGAAGGCTCAATAAATTTAGCAGCAAAGGATCAGCAAAGTGAGGTTAAATAGCTGACAGACTGATCAGTGAAATCTGGCTGGACAGCAGACATTGGATCAGCAAAGTCAGTCTAGGCAGCAGAAAGAGGGTCAGAGTAGTCAAGCTAAATAGCAGGCAGAGGATCAATGAAATCAACAGCAGGCAGAGGAGCAGTAGCTTCAGGCTGGATAGCATGTGGCATATCAGCAGAGTCAGAATGGACAGTAGGAAACACACAGTATCAGTGACCTCAGGCTTGGAAGCAAGTGGCGTATCAATGACAGCACACTGGTTAGGGGTAAAGGATCAATGGCATCTGGCTAGGTAGCTGGTGAAGCACCAATGGAGTCAAGCTGGAGAGCAGGCAAAGGATCTGTAGAAAAAGAGTGGACAGCAGTAAGAGGATCAGTGGCTTTAAGCTTGATAGTAGGTGAAGCACTAATGAAGCCAAGCTGAATAGCAAATAATGACCCCACTAGGCTGAGTGGGTCAGTCGATCACATGGATGGATGGATGGAACCTATTAGAAAGGCCTGAGCAGATGTTTTTGCTGTTAAAGGCCAGGGTGCTGAAAGTCCCAAATATTAGATGGCAGTAGTCAGAGCTGAGGCTGTGTCAGAGTAGACTGATCTGTAGTTGATGCAGTGACAGGCTCTACCTTTCCAGCAGCCATCATGAAGTGGAACCTAGTTACTTGCTGATTGTTGGGAGACACCCGTGGGTGGCCCTGGAACTTCGACCTTCAGCTCTGGAAACCACAGTACCACCACCAGCAGGGGACCCAGGTTCTGAAAGTTGTCTAGATTTGCGGTTGGGGGAGAGAAATTTTGCTGCATTACGGTCTCTGGTCCTCCCTCTTTCAAAATGCTAACAAAGATGTCTTGCAACTCCATTCCTCAGCTACTTGGTTATTCTACATTAGGAGAAATAAAATGTAATGTTATTCGGTCTTGCAGTATCTGCAATATCTGCAGCAGTTTAGTGAATATTGTAGTTTATGTCAAATCTTGAGCCACCAAGAATGGTAAGAAGTCATCAAGATGATTCAACTTGCTAGGCTCTGGTAACAATTTACAATTTTTCATGTTTTTTTTTTTTCTTACAGCTCTTAAAAAGGAAAAACTGAACTTGTTACTGTGTAGTACCAGTTTCTGTGTATCTTGAGTTTTCTCCAGGAGGTGGCTGCATTGTCCAGAACAGTTTTTTTTATTAGTCTTTCCAACTTAATGGTAGCAGCTAGTTTCTGATAATTCTATTAATATCACAATGAATATCTGCTGTATTTTCATTTTATTTATACATATATTTCAAGTGATATAATCATAACCAATGAGCAATAAAGGTATCTCGACCAGTGTCAGCATCAGTCAGTATTACCAGTATTAAACCATCTTAAAAAAAAAAAACTCTAGCTCTCTGTCTCCTATATATAGTATATTGTACTGTACACAGTATAATATAAATTACATTGTACAGCTAATACATACGTCCTTTAAATTAAACTTACATGACAGTTTATATTACAATATTTGAAATCTAATAGTAACCATAAAAATCTTTAAATTGCAAACTTTTTATATTAAAATCTCATAGTAATGAAACCTTAGAAGGTGTTAAACTGCAAAACATTTTCTCCTGTAAGGCAGTGCCAGAGGATGTCTGTAGTAAGTGGGAGTGTAGCTTTAAGGGATCATCGGATTAATTAAAGCGTGCCTTTCTCCATATGTGCATTCTCTTTTGTTTAGAAAAGAATAGCTAAGGACCTAGCCATGCGCGCCATTCATTTGTTTAATTCTGTCACTATTGTTTTTAAAAACCTGTCTTCAAATCGTCACCATAATGGGCTCCGTTCAGACACGCTCCAGGGAGCCTGCTGATGCGCTGACATCAGCTCCCGGAGCATCGTGGGTAGCCAGCGTATTAAAATGGAGCCAAGCACACAAGATTGTGGGCAGCTGGCTCTGGCCAGTACTCTCCCAGCAAAGAACAGATTGAAGAGAAAAAGAAGAGACAGCTTTAGCAGGTAAACATCTGGGATCTTTTTTTTTTTCTGTTAACCATTTTGCTGCTAGAAGATGACTGAGAATTTGTTAAGCAGCCCTCGTGAACTGCTATATGTAATGGTTTGCTTATATGCTAAAAAATATTATAAATAGAACCAGTTCCACTATGTCCACACTTTAATTCTAGCTATTGACATCAGAAGATTTTTTTGACATGTGGCCGCTAAGGATCTTTCTTGTAATATCTTTCTATAAACATGCGTACACATGTCATCTGATCGTATATGTTTATGGCTGTGAATTGGAGGGGAGTTCAGAAGGATATCCCTAGTGTCAGCTAATCTACAAAAAATAAATTTAAGATCCAGGCGCAGACATACCAGTGAGAGTAAATAGTGGGCAAGTGTAGTGATGGACGAACTTCCGACGGGACGTTTCGCGAACGCGAAACGCGAACGGACACAAACGTTCGCGAAAACGACCGTTCGCCGCGGGCTCCATTGACTTCAATGGGAGGCGAATTTCGCAAACCTTTAGGTCGAATTTGCGGCCACGGGGTAATTATTAGGGGGTAGCACGTAGTCCCACCACCTGGACAATAGCATAATACATGTATGAGGTGAATTTGGGATCGATAACTACAAGCATTTTTTTTTTATTTGGGAAATTGTTCTGACAATTCAGGACTATGGAGCTAATGAAGGCAATGGAGGAGAGGGAAGGTCAGGGACCAGGGTAGGCAAACAAGAGGGTGCAGGAGATACAGAGCACTGACAGCAGCACCGTAATACAGAGCACTGACATCAGCACCGTGACATACAGCGCTGACAGCAGCTCCGTGACATACAGCGCTGACAGCAGCTCCGTGACATACAGCGCTGACAGCAGCTCCGTGACATACAGCGCTGACAGCAGCTCCGTGACATACAGCGCTGACAGCAGCTCCGTGACATACAGCGCTGACAGCAGCACCGTGACATACAGCGCTGACAGCAGCTCCGTGACATACAGCGCTGACAGCAGCTCCGTGACATACAGCGCTGACAGCAGCTCCGTGACATACAGCACTGACAGCAGCTCCGTGACATACAGCGCTGACAGCAGCTCCGTGACATACAGCGCTGACAGCAGCACCGTGACATACAGCGCTGACAGCAGCTCCGTGACATACAGCGCTGACAGCAGCTCCGTGACATACAGCGCTGACAGCAGCTCCGTGACATACAGCGCTGACAGCAGCTCCGTGACATACAGCGCTGACAGCAGCTCCGTGACATACAGCGCTGACAGCAGCTCCGTGACATACAGCGCTGACAGCAGCTCCGTGACATACAGCGCTGACAGCAGCTCCGTGACATACAGCGCTGACAGCAGCTCCGTGACATACAGCGCTGACAGCAGCTCCGTGACATACAGCGCTGACAGCAGCACCGTAAGCAGCCCCAGGAGGAAGTCAGCACAGCACAGGGATGGTGTGATCCCCTCATAATAAGAACCCCCAGGAGGAAGTCAGCACAGCACAGGGATGGTGGGAGCCCCTCATAATAAGAACACCCAGGAGGAAGTCAGCACAGCACAGGGATGGTGGGAACCCCTCATAATAAGCAGCCCCAGTAGAAATATGACACCGCTCAACCTCTTCAAAGAGGAGGGTAGGGGCATATAGTACGGTGTGCTTTTTTGGGTCAGGGAAGTGAGCCAAATGAATTAAGAAGGTCTGTGTGCTTGATTCCAAAAATTGTTTATAGACATATACATGGTCTACTGATCACATGTGTTGAATTCCTCCGAGATCCATGCCTCATTCATTTTTAGAAATGTGAGGTAGTTAACACTGTCGTGAGCTAGGCGAGTACGCTTATCGGTCACAATCCCCCCTGCTGCGCTGAACGTCCTTTCGGACAGGACACTGGATGAGGGGCAAGCCAACAGTTCGATTGCAAATTGGGCAAGCTCTGGCCAGAGGTCAAGCCTGCCCACCCAGTAGTCTAGGGGTTCATCACTCCTCAGAGCGTCCACATCGGCCGTTAACCCAATGTAGTCGGACACCTGACGGTCTAGGCGTTCCCTGATGCTGGATCCGGATGACACCTGTCGATGGGTCGGCTGAAAGAATGACCTCATATCCGAAGTCACCAACACATCTTCAAACCGGCCTCTTCTTGCAGGCGCTGTTGGATTGGTACCCGCAAATCCTTCTCTGGGAGTGGGAATTGCTCCTCTGCCAGCGCACGCAAAAGCAGAATGCAGCATTTCTCGAAGCAAGGCCTGGAAGTGCTGCATTCTGACAGCCCTCTGCGACGGCGGTAACATTTCCGCCATTTTGTGTTTGTACCGGGGATCTAAGTACGTTGCCACCCAGTACTGGTCCTTGACCCTCATGCTTTTTATACGGGGGTCCCTATTAAAACACTGGAGCATGAAGGCCCCCATTTGCACTCAAGCGGAAGGTATGTGGTGGTGGTGGTGTTGTTGGTGGTAGTGTCTTTGGGGGTGCACATAGCAGAGAGTGAAGAAGAGGGTGCAGATCGAGAGGATGAGGAGGGTGCAGAAGAATAAGGCTGAGTGAGCCACTCAACCAAGTCTGGTGCGTCCTTTAAAGTAATTGAACGCACCTTCTGCAACTTCCCACTTTGGCTCAAGGCTGTTGCTCCTGCCCTACCCCTACCACCCCTGCGGAAGGGCCTGCCTCTTCCTCTGCCTGTCATTTTTTAAATCACCCTGTGACAAAACTCTTAGTCCCTATACCGCTGAAGGACTGCTGCAGTATAGGGCAGCGGTCAGCAGTAGTGCACGTCAACCCTATGTATTGTGGACCGATAGCGGTCCTTACAGAACAGCAGACTGTACTGCACTCAGGCCTATGTACCGTAGCACCCTATACCAAGTTACCAGTCCTTATAAAAACTTTTGTGGACCAAGCAGGTTGTGTGTTAGTGTTTAGCAGACTGTGCGTCAGTCCCTATACCGCTGAAGGACTGCTGCAGTATAGGGCAGCGGTCAGCAGTAGTGCACGTCAACCCTATGTATTGTGGACCGATAGCGGTCCTTACAGAACAGCAGACTGTACTGCACTCAGGCCTATGTACCGTAGCACCCTATACCAAGTTACCAGTCCTTATAAAAACTTTTGTGGACCAAGCAGGTTGTGTGTTAGTGTTTAGCAGACTGTGCGTCAGTCCCTATACCGCTGAAGGACTGCTGCAGTATAGGGCAGCGGTCAGCAGTAGTGCACGGCAACCCTATGTATTGTGGACCGATAGCGGTCCTTACAGAACAGCAGACTGTAACGCACTCAGGCCTATGTACCGTAGCACCCTATACCAAGTTACCAGTCCTTATAAGAACTTTTGTGGACCAAGCAGGTTGTGTGTTAGTGATTAGCAGACTGTACGTCAGTCCCTATACCAATGAAGGACTGCTGCAGTATAGGGCAGCGGTCAGCAGTAGTGCACGGCAACCCTATGTATTGTGGACCGATAGCGGTCCTTACAGAACAGCAGACTGTAACGCACTCAGGCCTATGTACCGTAGCACCCTATACCAAGTTACCAGTCCTTATAAGAACTTTTGTGGACCAAGCAGGTTGTGTGTTAGTGTTTAGCAGACTGTACGTCAGTCCCTATACCAATGAAGGACTGCTGCAGTATAGGGCAGCGGTCAGCAGTAGTGCACGGCAACCCTATGTATTGTGGACCGATAGCGGTCCTTACAGAACAGCAGACTGTAACGCACTCAGGCCTATGTACCGTAGCACCCTATACCAAGTTACCAGTCCTTATAAAAACTTTTGTGGACCAAGCAGGTTGTGTGTTAGTGTTTAGCAGACTGTGCGTCAGTCCCTATACCGCTGAAGGACTGCTGCAGTATAGGGCAGCGGTCAGCAGTAGTGCACGGCAACCCTATGTATTGTGGACCGATAGCGGTCCTTACAGAACAGCAGACTGTAACGCACTCAGGCCTATGTACCGTAGCACCCTATACCAAGTTACCAGTCCTTATAAGAACTTTTGTGGACCAAGCAGGTTGTGTGTTAGTGATTAGCAGACTGTACGTCAGTCCCTATACCAATGAAGGACTGCTGCAGTATAGGGCAGCGGTCAGCAGTAGTGCACGGCAACCCTATGTATTGTGGACCGATAGCGGTCCTTACAGAACAGCAGACTGTAACGCACTCAGGCCTATGTACCGTAGCACCCTATACCAAGTTACCAGTCCTTATAAGAACTTTTGTGGACCAAGCAGGTTGTGTGTTAGTGTTTAGCAGACTGTACGTCAGTCCCTATACCAATGAAGGACTGCTGCAGTATAGGGCAGCGGTCAGCAGTAGTGCACGGCAACCCTATGTATTGTGGACCGATAGCGGTCCTTACAGAACAGCAGACTGTAACGCACTCAGGCCTATGTACCGTAGCACCCTATACCAAGTTACCAGTCCTTATAAGAACTTTTGTGGACCAAGCAGGTTGTGTATTAGTGTTTAGCAGACTGTGCGTCAGTCCCTATACCGCTGAAGGACTGCTGCAGTATAGGGCAGCGGTCAGCAGTAGTGCACGGCAACCCTATGTATTGTGGACCGATAGCGGTCCTTACAGAACAGCAGACTGTACCGCACCCAAGCCTATGTACCGTAGCACCCTAGACAGACCAAGTTACCAGTCCTGATAAAGAGCTTTGTGGAACAAGTGAGTTGTGAATGATTAGCAGACTGCAGCAGAAGGGCAGCAGTCAAGTATAATATTCTTTCTATATTTGGAAGAAAGAATATTATACGTGTACAAGCCTATTACCGTACCACTGATACCAGTCCTGAAAAGAACCTTTGTGGAACTAATAGTAACAGCAAGTCTTTAAAATTATCCTCACTGCCTGACACACTGCTTCCTGCCTGTCCCTATACAAATTGGCAAAAAAGAGTAGGCTGGAACGATTAGCTGGAACAGCTCTTTTGTGGACCTGATAGTAACAGCTAATGATGATGATGATGATGATGATGAAGAAAGACTAATCTGGCTGAGCTGTCCCTAAAATAGCAGCATACAGCGCTCTGTCCCTTTATCTAAACTGACAAAAGAAACTCAGGCTGCTGACCTAACACCTATACCAGTCCTGAAAAGAACTTTTGTGTACCAAATAGCTAGCGTTTTCTCTGTCCCTACTCCACACAGGATCCTTTCCCTACAGTGACAGAAGAAAGAATGTAAAATGGCCACCGGATCGGGTGTATTTATAGGTTAGGGGGAATGTCCAAGTGTCCATGAGCTGTCATGTCTCAATTGGTTGTCCTGTAACACATGATAAACGTGTCACGAAAGGTTAAAGTTCTTGTATACATTAAACACGTAAGTCCGCCGGGGCGAACGACGGAAAAAGGCGTTCGAACCCGCGGACGGCGAAAGTCGGAAATTCGCCGCGAAACGACCGCCGGGCGAAACGTTCGTCCATCACTAGGCAAGTGTACTGGAAGCACTACTCATAGCGCTATACCTTTAAGTGGTGTTTTCATTAGGAGGTTTATGCCTTAGTAACAGCAGCAAACCCATCTTCAGATGAATATTGTATATACACATAAGCTACTAGTAGGGGTTTAATTTTTCACAGTTTTTTAAAATTATTATTTCATAATTGATGGGAGAAATAATTTTAGGCTAACACATTGAATTAAAGAGGTAGCGCTGTAACCATTTGGATACAAGTGGACAAGTGTAGATCATCTTTAGGATCCTCTTTACCTTAGGCAAGTAGGCCTATTGAAACTCTGTTAACCCCCAGGACTTAATACACAAATCTATACACTCCAGCTGTAGTATGTGGCTAGCGTAGCCAAAGTTAGAAAACGGGACAGCATACCATACAGAAACGGAGGCAACAAGATGAAGGTCACTCAGGTGGAGCAAGGACAGGTGACAGATAGTAGGCGTAGTCTGGACAGAACAAAGGTAAGGGCAAGAGGCAGACAGTCGGTCAGGGCTGGTGGAAAGCAGTAGTAGATCAGCAACAGGAACAAACAAATGAATTAGGTGCACTTGGTCAGCAGGTAACGCTATCCCAAGCACAGAGGCACAGACAGATGAGGCTTAAGGGTAACTCCGCTTTCATGCATACACAATTGAGACACAAGTCATATTGTAATTAAATGTTATTAAAAATGACCTTTCCTTTTCAATCTGCAGATCTGTAATTTTCTGTTAAATGCAATGCAATATGGCTATCTGGAGTTGTCCAAAATTCCCCCAGAAACTTGGCTCACTAATTTTGCCAGAAGTCTACACTAAGATACAAGTTGGATTTAGGGAATCTGCTGCAACAAAAAATATAATTTTTGGTGAGATACTTCCAATAGGAAATTGTGTCCCAGGGGGTGCAGACCCTGCAATTTTCCTCATTAGAGCCCTGCAGGTGCAGCAGCTGATTAATAATTATGAAACCACTCCCATTAGATTTACCTACCACATGGACAGAGATAACACACAGGGACTTCTTCAGAATAACAAAAGGTAGGAATCTGCAACAAAGTTTATTAAAATCCTTGCAATGTACATAGATCACCCAGAGGGGAATGTTTTTTTTCTTAATCAGGGACCAATCCCAGAGCTGGGGGCATGTGGTTAGACTTTTTGTCCAGCAGCTAACAAGAAAGTCAGGAAAACTACAGGGTGGCAGCAAGTAAACTATGGGAGAAACTAGGAGAAGTTGGGAAGCTGTATCCCATTGCCCGGCAACCAGTATTCAGGCTGTTGCTGGGTAGATAGACATTGCTTCCTGTTGCCTGGAAAGGGAAGTATAAGGGTGCACAGGTTTCAGGTTTTTAAGCCAGAAGGTTTCGGACAAAAAGAAACAAAGCTTATCTTCTGAATACTGTAGGGGACAATGAATCTAGCCATTGAATATGGGTGCAAGTTTTTGTGAGGACACTGAGAGAAATTTTCTTAGTTCTTGTGTCTCAGCCACACTAAGCCACCAACATTGAAGACAGAAGATGGTAAATGATAAGCTTTAGCAAAGATTTTCTGGGTGGATGTTGCAGATATCAGATTACCATTATCGCCTAGACCTGGATGACATTTTGGATTACTGAACTAGCACCAGGGACACTGAAATTTGGCACACAACAAAAATGACTGTGGGTCTAGTTGGTGATCTGATAGAAAGCACCAAAAAAAAAGCTTCAGAGACTAATTGGTTTTAGTCTGGCCATTGGACTGGGGGTGATAGGCAATATATCCTCAGCAGAGAGTAGAAAGCTTGCAAGAACTTCGGGACAATTTGTGAACCTCTAGCTGAGACAATATCCAATGGTATACTTGCAGCTTGAAAACGTGTTGGGTGACTTGGGTAGAGACACAAAATACAACATTTTGCTTCATTGATCCACAGTAAGACAGGTGGTTGTATAGCCAAAAGGACGACGCAGAATGATGATAAAGATTAGATTATAAGTCTTGGTGGAGGAGAACTTTGGGTCTATTTAAGTCTATTTAAGACCCTGGCTCCTGGGTTTGGCATGTATTCAGTGAGTGGGTAGTGTAGGGAAAGGTCACCCATCTGTCAGTCACAGTATTAGTAGTAGGAAAAGGTTCAAAATGAGTAGGGAAAGCTTAGGGATCTTCCAGTTTCCATGGACACCTTCCCATTTGAGTTTAGACTAGCCAAGCTGTATCCCACTATTCCAGACAGACGCTGTCAGTTCGACTGAAACATGCTCCGTTACACATTGTTGGCATCCATCAGTGTTCCTGGTTGGGCTGCCTTCCATCAGGCTTGTTGTAAACTGTTTTTCTTTGACTTTAATGCAAGTTCTATTATTTATACCTGGATTGTGTGTTATTGTCGTTGCATCATGCTGCACCCACCCATGCTTGGTGACAATCGACAAGATATTTCACTTCTCACAGCAGGTACAGACACAGGGGTAGGGTCCATCACGGAACCCCTTAGGATCAGGACTGGCCCTGGTTCCTGAGTTTGGTGCCTAAATATGCCAGTGATGAAGTGGGAGGTAAGACTAGAGAGCGTTGCGTGCCTGTACCACTTTCCCGCCTGGCTGATTACAGAGCTATCCAATAGCTCCTTGGAGGATGACACCCTACAATCACTTCTAAATATGACTGGCAAAGGAGTATGCATGTGGCTGTGCAGAAATTGCAGACTTGGCCACATCCTGAGGGGTCAGTTTGTGGCAGAACTGAAAGCAGGCCCAGTCAGGAGGGCTTTGCAGGAGCAAATTATAATGCAACTCACCATCTCTTTTAATGGCATTGTGGTAGAGGGGCACAGGTGGATGCAGAGGCAATGGTAGCCGTGACCAAAAAGTATGATCTGTTGCATATGCCAGAAGAGGCCTTCGCCCCTTCACCTCTGTCTGCCATACAGGCTACAGGTGTCCGCACTTCAATGGAATTTGGCCCATCCCCCCTAAATCCACTGCAGAAGAAGACGACCGCATGTGCAAGCAGGGTGTTTTTCACGAGCATGTGAGCAAGAATTGTGGCTGGCCTGAAATTAAAAGCATTGTTAAACTAGTGGTTCCCAGGGCAGAGGGATGACCTCTGGAAACCAGCAACACAAGGTCCCAGCCAACCACAGTCCATGGTTGCCCCAAGCCCAGTAGTGTCCACCATTGTCAATTGACTGGAGGTCCCATGCCTAATCGACACCAGGTAAGAAGTCACAGTCATGAAGTGTGACTTCTAAATCCATTGTTTCAGCACACGAGATTAACTGGGCCCCTCCTGGCTATCCTTTAACATAGACAATATTTTGCCCATTCTGGTGAAAGGCATCATCTGCGTGAATTTTCAGATTGACCCCTAGATCAGTGATTATTATCACCAGTGGACCAGTGGCACCCAGGGAATGGCTGGTTGTACCCACCCTGCCTAAGGTTCACAAGGGGAAGGAACAACTAATCAACCTGGGGACAACACCCAACCATGCCACTTTAGTGGACATGTACAGAATACCCCGTCACTGCATCTTGGAAGTGTAGCCTGGTGTAGAGGCCACATGTGCCCCACTTCAAGCAGCCATGGCCTCATTGGATGAGTCCTCGTTTGATATGTCACAATACAAGCAATTACTGGAACAGCTGGACATTCCTTTCCAGGAATATCCCCTGCCATAACAAAGGATGCACTTAGAGAAGCATTTTCTGGTCTCTGTTGCCAGCCCAAAGGACTATAGATATGCAGATGTCATTGACCGCCCAAATTTATACAGGGGACATTCCATCAATCTGAGAATGGTACCATCACATTCACCCAGCTCTGTACAAGGAGGTCAAGGACATGTTTGCAAAGCTGGATAATCCCTGAGAGCCCAGGCCCTGAGCTGCTCCCATGGTCCTGGTGAGAAGGAAAGATGGAAGCCTAGGCTTCTGTGAAGACCTTGCCATGTTGGACACCTGACCCCACAGGGATGAATACCCGTTGTCTTGGGTAGGGGAATCAATGATGTTGTTGGAGTAGGCCAATAACTTTTCTACCTTTGACTTGGCAAGCAGCCACTGGTAAGTCCCAGTAAGAGATCAGGATCATAAAAAGACTGCCTTTACCACACTCTTGGGACTGTTTTGAGTTTAACTGCATCCCTTTTGGGTTGAGCAATGCTCCCAGCACTTTTCAATGCTTCATGGAAAGGTGCCTAGGAAACTTCAACTTTGAGACTGCACTAGTCTATCTGGACCATATAATCATTTTCTCAAATGATTCTCATCCCCTTTTGAGGATCATGTCCAACACGTGGACTGGGTGCTGGTAAAAAATACCAAAAATGAGAGAGGCAGCAAAGGGCCTGAAGGGCCTAATCCTATTAAGAGATATCTGCACCGTAACCTGCTGAGGCCGTGTTTGTTGAGTGGTGATCGCTCTACCAAGCCAGCTGGGGACAAAGAGCGATTCAGCACTACAGATATCCCACCAGTACAAGAGGTGCCTATAGAATGATACCTCCCCGCTCTCTTGCTATCCTCTGGCTCCTGACACTCCAGAGGTGAAAACACCTAGCACAACAGACATCAACAGTCCAACTACTATGGAGAGTACCACAGACTGTCCAGAACTGTCGGAGGAATTGGTCCTGGGCCCAGGTGAAGAGGGTATTGAGTATGCTGATACTTCCCTCCTGCGGCCCTGCAATCTCTCCCAGAAGCTGATTACATATCACATGACTACACAGAGGACACTGTGACTCATTGCTCTTTGTGGTCTAACCACCAGCAGCTTCCTGCAAAGTACTCTATGTTGTTTAAATTCTGTTTGTTACGCCTTTACACTTTTGATTGCAATTTTCATGTGTTCTTTATTGTGTTTTCATGCTGAGGACAGCATCTGTCAAAGAGAGGGGAGATGTAGGCAGGTGCAATCCACTTCTTCCATTGCAGGTGACACTGAACCTTAGCGGCACTGCAGAGGAAGAGGAAGTCAAGAAGAATATGGGTCCTCTATGGTTTCCTGGGTCACTGGGGGCATCGATCTGGTTGGATGCTGGCTACCCATGTGACTCTGGCAGCCATGTTAGGTGTGGAAAAGTCTATTTAAGACCCAGGCTTCTAGGTTTGGTGCACATTCAGAGTGTATGTAGTGGGTAGGGACAGGTCACCCATCTATTAGGGATAGTATTAGTGGAAGGGTTCCATACCAGTGGGGAAAACTTAGAGACCTGCCACTCTCCTTGGACACCTTCCCATTTGGGCTCAGACCGGCCACATTTGGCTCCTCTAGACAGACGCTGTCAGTTCAACTGAAACCCACTCTGCTACACATTGGCATCCATGATTGTTCCCAGTTGGGCTACCTTCTGCCGGGCTTATTGTAAATTGTTTTTCTTTGACTTCAATAAAAGATCCCTTATTTGCGCCTGGACTGAGTATGCTTTATTGCCTGTGCACCACATTGCTCCCACCCACAAATGGCTCCCACTGCCTTCACTGTGAGAGTGGAAAGTAAGAAGAGAGAGCCGCCGCAGACAGGCACATTACTGGATCAAATGAGGACTGTGAGGTAAGTATGGGGGGGGGGGGGGTGAGGGAGCAATACTTTTATCTAAACATTTTTTACCTTGGACCTCCAAAGGTCTAATGGTGATCTCCAGATTCAGGGATAGCTTACACCCGTCTTTGTAGAGTGGGTTACAAGGCATGGTGGGTGTGATGCAAGCTGGAGTGATGGGCACCAGACACTTTTTGAACACTGACCATTGGAACATTGTTTTATATATGATGTGCCTGAATTTCTACTATAAAGAGTGAGTGTACTACCTTTTAAATAAACAAATGTGGATTATATTACTGCACTTAGGATGGCGCTGTTTGTGTTTCTGCTTGTGTATTCTCCAAAGGTGCCTTCTACCCTTCAACATGCTGCCTCCGTTCTTGTGCAACAACATCCCCTTATTCAAGTGACTACAGACTCAATATCTCATAACAGCTTTTGATCTTTGGACTTCTTCAAAACAGCATCTGAATTTTAAACATTGTCCCCTGTATCCCAGCTATATCCCCCCCCCTTTTTATTCCCTATATAACCACCGCGCCCCCCACCCCCCTTCCCCCCTGCTGTATTTGATCCTTCTTTTAAATATAGCCTATACCCACTAGCGCAACAAAAAATTTGTCTTTTAACTAACGGTATTTTACTTAACTATTGGTAACACAGAATAGTTCTCCTCGCACTCTACAGTCTCTCATTGTAAGTCTTCACTCACGGAGCTCCCAGTCTCTCAATAGACTCTCAGAAGTGAAAGAGCTCAGAGGATCCAGTGGCGATTGGGTCTATGACTCAGTATCTTCCTCAAGTGTCATCCCCCGCTTCCCTGCTGGGTCCCTGGCTTGGCACTCACAAATACTCTTCAAGCATCACATTTGCTGTCCCGTTGGGCCTCTGGCTAGGCACTTGCTGAAATTTCTGACTTCTTCACCATCCCAGGCTGGTGAGAAAACTGCTCTGGTACTGGCTCCAGCTTACTCACAGTGGTCTCCGGTAACCAGGTGGATGGTCCCCTAGTGGCACCAGCTTCCCCTCTACCTCTGACCACAACTGATTCCCTGTCTGGCTGAACCTTTACACTCGGCTATAGGCTAAAGGCTATACAGGGAGATCCATGTTCACAGCTGTCCCTCCCGCCGCACCGATCATTCCCAGCTGTTCTGTGTGCCCCTCCCCCCTCCCCCCTCCTTGTCCTTCTCCGCCACCCCCCGTTCTCCTCCTGCCACTGTGCTCTCCTCTGCCGTTCCTGTCCTCATCTGTGTTTACTCTGCTCAGTTTATGAATGAACAGGAGCCTCTGTCTCCTGTTCATTCATCTTTAGTTCTAAGAAAGGGACTGGGGAATCTGTGACCTCTGTCATTTTCTCTGTTTCAAAGGGGAGATATCAGGGGTCTAAACCCCTGACATCTCACTAAAGCCCCCCAAAAATAAAAAATAAATGATTGTAAAAAAAAATCAAAAAAATTCAAAAGTGTAAAAAAATAAAATAAAAAACTACTGACACCACTCTCCCCTGCCCTACCAACACTGTCCACTGCCCCAACCTGCTCCCCCCCCCCCCCCCCCCAAAAAAAAACATTGTGAAGAAAAATTTAATTGTAAAAAAAAATTATTAAAAATAAAGAAAATTACTGACACTGTCCAATGCCACATACCACCCACCCCCTGTCCCAGAAGCACTGTGAAAAATATTGAAAAGGTGATTAAAAAAAAAATATATATATATATATATATATATATATATATATATATATATATATATATATATTATTTTTAGTTTTTTTAGAACTCATTTACATGTGGGTTGTTGAGGTGGATTGCTTTCAGAGGCATTTGACAGACAGCTTGAACGTGATATGTCACCTTCTGAAACTCTTTTTTATCCAGTGAGAGCCTGTGGCTTTGTGGCTCAGGTCAGTTGTGGTGCAGCCCAATTCACTCAGGTGCCACCATAACACTCCCTCAGCATTGCTTCTCCATCTCCCACTTGACTCCGCTGCTGGTATGGCCCATGTCTATTTAAGGGCTTTTTTGTTCCCTGCCAGGCCTACTCCAGGGGATTGGCCAAGGGCCCCCAAATGTGCAGAACAACCCTTCCTCAGCTCCACCCACTACTATCTAGAAGGTTCTTCAACTTTCCAAATCCAGGGGCAGGCACCAGAGGGCTGTCTGTATGAGTTGTCCAGCCTAACCTCTAATAACCCTGACCCAATTACACAGTCACAGGCTAAGCGTGAGTCAGAGTATAGGTTGCCTACTCTCACTCTAGAAACACACTCACTAGAGGGCGCTACACAAGGTTAGATAATTACCTCTATGCTGAAAGTGAAGTAACCAGTTCCCTGGGAAATGGTATCATCCTTCTGTCAAGGAATTGAAGGTTGAATAAATATGCTTTACTCAATGCACGTTTGATAAGAGCAGGTTTGAAGAAAGTCCATTAAAGCAATCTATAGCAATTCTCACAAAGGGGGAACTCTGGGTATCCTATTATAGGACCTATGTAAATGGGTAACAAATATGTTTTGAGAAGGAAATTCCATATGTGGAGAAATGGGGGGGGGGGGATACAGAGTGGAAATGAATTATACTTAGGCCAGTAGTTGGGGCAACCAGGGTAGGGAGATTAGGGGAATGAACGGGAGTTGGATTGCTAATTTTGCCCATATTTATGTTAGGCATTAAAAATCGAGTCTAATATTCTCATCATAAGTAATGATGCAGTATAATAAAATTCTATATGGCGCAAAGCCATTCTGTTATGTGTTCCACTAATTAATATAATAGAGCCCAGTCTTGCAGGGAAGTTATCCCAATTACAACATGTTAACTTAATGAAAGCTGCAGATTTAAAAGATTCAAATGAATAATACATTCATATGTTAAAGTCAAAATATGTAGTATATTTAACCACTGTTGCCAGGTTCTTGAGATGACATCCTACCTGCTCCTATTACATGCCTTAAGCCTCATACACACGGTCGGACTTTGTACAAACTTTTCCGTGGACTTTTGTACAAAGGGCGTGGTCCACAAGTTTGTATTGCATACACACGGTCGGACTTTTTGACAACAAACACGAACGTAATGACGTCACAACGTACTGACAGCGCTTCAAAAGAGGACGTTCAATGACTCCAGCGCCACCTTTGGTGAACTTCTGTATTGTAGTCTGATCTTTTGCATTGGTTCTGAGCATGCGTGTTTGTACCTTGTACAAAAGTCCGATGCTTTTGCGTACACACGGTCGGACTTTGCTCCATCGGACTTTTGTTGCCAGAAAGTTTGTCCGTTCGCACAGCCAACAAAAGTCCGATGAAAACAGAAAAAGTTTGTCCGATGGAGCGTACACACAGTCGGATGTTGCTCCAAAACAGCTAATTTGCATGTTTGTTGTCAAAAAGTCCGACCGTGTGTACGGGCCTTTACAATTTCACTTGTCATGCAGTGTTTTTTTTACTAAATAATACCAGCTTACATACAATGGGGTTGGTTTATTAAAGGCAATAAGACTGTGCACTTTGTAAAGTGCAGTTGCACTCTGCAAGTGCAGTTTCTCCAGAGCTTAGTAAATGAGCAGAAGCTCTGCTGACTTCCATCATCAAATCATGTGCAAACAAAATGCTGTTTCCTTTATTTTCCTTGCATTGGTGTATTCTTTGCAAAGTGAAGCTTTACCTAATTTACTTATCTCTGGAGCAACTTCACTTGCAAAGTGCACAGTCTATTTTACTTTAGTAAATCAACCCCAATGACTGAAATCATTACACATCAGTCTAATAATATTAAATGTAATGAATTTCTAATTTATAAATTAGTGTGATCTTAAACTGAACATCACTATAAATAAATTAGCAGTCTTTGTTTTTCAAATAAACTTATGAAACATAACAAATGATTCCCAGAGCACTAATGGTTAACTAATAAAAACACCCAGCAGAGCTTTAGAAAGCCACCACTCCAAGCCTCCACTATTGCCTAGCTGTCAGGTGCTGGTCTTGAAGCCCGTTATTGAATGTAGTTTATTCTACCAAATGAACTAGTCACTGGCCGCAGAATGACTAGAGACCACTCCTCTCTGACATATTTCACCTAATCGGGTTTAATCATATTGATAACACAGCAGAGTTGCTTACACAATTTGTCTCATTAAAACATCAGACTGAGACATCCATAAGTTGCTCAGTTACTAATTGTGTTTATTCAATTTATTTTTACTTGTACATGTAGTGAAAGCTTTTTCATGTAAAAGAAGGATCTGAAGGATTTCCAATAAATCACAAAGCATCAGTAAAAACAGTTAATATGTTTTTCTAATTTTAGTTTAGTTTCATTAGACTTTTTTGTTTTTGTAAATTTTTGTTTATTAACAGTTTTTTCAACACATACAGTAAAAATCACATGTACCAAAAAAAAAGTATATTTTATGGGTTTACATTTTGTTTGGTGAAAATAGTGAGACTATAGCGTGGTTTCATCTTTAGTAGCTACCTTCTTTTTTTTTTTTTATTTTTTTTTTTTTTTAAGGCAAGCTAGACTACTGGTTTTTGAATGCTCCCAGGACCTAAGGTGCAATGCTTTTTTTCACAGAACCAGGATGCTCCCCAACATCCCTTGAAAAGAAAGAGTTTATGTATCTTGTCAGATGGCTTTAGGGTGGCTAGGCTCAAGACAGGTGCTTTGTTTAGGAACAAACAGGGTTAGTGACTGGCCAGAGGCTTAACCAGCAGTGGTCTGAGATGGTAGCAGACAATAGCAAAATTCATTATCCAGGCAAATGTCAGAGCAGGCAGCAATCAGTAGTGTATCATCCAGGCAAAGATCAGGCAAAGATCAGGGAGGTGGCAGTCAGTAGTGTATTCCTGTAACTATGCAAAGATTGAGACAGGAGGCAGTCGAAGGGTAATCCATTATCCAAGCAAGGGTCTGGACAGGCAGTAGCATAATCTGTTATCCAAACAGGGATGTAAGATAAACGGCAGCAATCCAGAGCAAGGTAGTACAGGAGCCAGATAGCTAAAGGTTATCACAAGCCCAGAGCCCTGGACTTCTGAAGTTCAAGTAGAGAGTCACAGTGCAGCCAGCCAATTAGGGCAAAGGGGGAGGAATAAGCAATGATGAGGGCTGGCTAGCAATGAGGATGCTGCC
Organism: Lithobates pipiens; assembly: GCF_037356315.1. NCBI lineage: Eukaryota > Metazoa > Chordata > Amphibia > Anura > Ranidae > Lithobates > Lithobates pipiens. The sequence continues at coordinate 157,007,116 of NW_027507784.1, forward strand.
CACTGCTGAGTCGGAGTAGAGGGGTCACTGCCGGCAGTATAGGTCCTGTTGCCTGGCAACTGACACTGAAACAATGGATGATGAAAAGGGTGTATCTGGGCTGTGGGGCTGCATTTAGAGTGGGATAGGCAGAGTAGGAATGTGAGACACACTCCTTACATCCTGGACCTATCAGTGGCAGCAAAAAATAAACTACTGTATGTTCCATGTTTAGCAATAAATAAACAAAATCACCTGTTCTGCTCCGAGTTATTGCCTGTATATATTCAGGCTTTCAGGTGCTGCCTTCTTCATCAGCTTGTCTTTACCTCTTACATCAGGAGTGCCCAACCTGTGGCTTGGGGACCACATGTGGCCTGCAAGGCCCTCTGATGTGGCCCATGATCTCCTGCTCTGTGATGGTGGGTTTGCAAGCCTAGATTGCGGGTTACCGACCTGCCATCCCAGAGCATCGCTGTTGTGAATGAAGCCAGTGGTAGAGGAAGCAATAGCTGTGGAGCAGAGCCGCGTAAGCTTATGCTTCCTGTATAGCGCCGGCTCCTGTCACAGGCCGAGTGATACCAAATGTACTCCGCCTGGGGTAGCAACAGCCAGCAATACCTGAATGGAAGACTGTTATTAAAGGTAAGTTTATTACTAAAATTACAGTGTATATATGGGCATATCTCTTCTGCAATCAAGCTGCTTTCAAACTGATCTGCATGTGCATTTGGCCGATTGGGAGGAGCCAGGTGACGTCGCTTCCAGTTGCGGCTGAGACTGGAAGTACTATATTATGTTATATTATTATTAATTAATAACTCATATATTATTAGTACTAAACCATGGAGATTACTTTGTATTTCATGTGAGCGGTATATGGATAGAAGTGAGGATCTGTCTAAAGTTGTTATTGGCATATGTGGAAATCGTGCCCAGTCTGATTGAAGGTCCCAAGAATATGCATTTACTATTTGCATTCTGGAGACATCCATTACAGCCAAACTCAACTAGACCTGTAGGGTACTTCATGATGCATTTTGCACCACTAGGTTCAGGACATGTGCCAGGCAGGGTATATATGAGGTTTTTTTTCCCAGGTGGAGGTTAGTGCCTTCCCTGGCTAAAAAATAGCATGGAATCAGCCATTTCTTGACCTGGGCCTGGAGAGCTTCAGGCAGCTCTGACCCCCAGGTATATGAGCTGCAACATAGCACAGCATTGTTTAGCCTGAGTCAATACATATGCTCTGGGGTATTTGGTGGAGATTGCTGGTTCTGAGAAGTTGGAGAATAAAACCAGTTAAAAGAAGGGTGTGCAGGTGACTGCACTGTCACCACCAGACAAGACATGTGGTGGCACCACTGATGTGCCTCATCTAGAATCCTTCCCAGCTGCCAGAAGATTAACCCAGTGTGCTCTGAAGGATATGTAGCATCCCTGCTCATGTTTACTGGACCAAGTAACTGTGGTCATACGTACCCTGCCACTGACAGTGTGGTCTTTAAAACTTTTTCCAGAAATAAAAAAAAAATATTTTAAAATTGTTAGTTGGGTTTTTTTTTGTCATTTACCTAAAGCCTATCAAAAAACTACATATCTATTTACGACTACCCTCTCCAGGGTGGCAGCATTGCTGTAATATCACTGTAGTACAAGCAGCATTGTTGCCCTGTTAAGTAAAGTAAATAATGATCCTAATGACAGGATTGACAGAAATAAACATATTTTACAGAGAGAGCTCAGAAAAATGGACTTAAAGTGTAACTAAACCCAGATCCTGTATTCATTATATCTGGTCTCCCACAGTACACAGAACATGGAAATGCAATAGTTTTAGTAAATATAAATTGATAAATACCTTTTTTCATCAGCAGTATATAGCAGTTACAGCAATCTTGTGACTTCTATCAGTGTGTGCTGATAGCTTGTAGGAGGAGTTTTCATTTCTCCCACAACTATCCTATCAGACTTGAAGACCTTTGATTGACCATGTGCTGATCACATGCACCCTCCCAAGAAAAAGACTCTCTACTCTAGCAATACACACCAAACTGAGCAGCCTGACTCCATAGACTGTAAATATTAGGTTATTTTTTGGAGTCTGTGGAAGAGGGACATAGATGACATCCTTCTGTATGTGGTGGGTTGTGAGGCATAGCGGGTGCAAGGTGGACAAAGTTATTGGGCGCCAGACATTTCTTGGATGTAAAAGAGGTTTTATTTCTCTTAACCACTTACTCACTGGGCACTTAAACCCCCTTCCTAACCAGACCAATTTTCAGCTTTCAGTGCTCTCCTATTTTGAATGACAATTACTCAGTCATGCAACACTGTGCCTATATGACATTTTTGTCCTTTTTTTCCACATAAATAGAGCTTTCTTTTGGTGGTATTTAATCACCGCTGGGTTTTTTATTTTTTGCGCTATAAAAGAAAAAAAGACCGAAAATTCAGAAAAAACATTTTTCTTTGTTTATGTTATAAAATTTTGCAATTGTAATTGTAATTTTTCTTCATATATTTTGGGCAAAATTTATACTGCTACATATCTTTGATAAAAAATAACCCAAATCGGTATATGTTATTTGGTCTTTGTGAAAGTTATAGAGTCCACAAGCTATTGTGCCAGTCTCTGAATATTAATCACACCTGAAGTGCTGACGGCTTTTCTCATTTCTTGAGACCCTAATAAGCCAGGAAAGTACAAATAACCCCCCAATGACCCATAAGTGTCAAATCTAATTTTACTACCTATTACACTTTTGTGAGGCACTGTAGTGGCATGGATGTGGCATAGATGATAACTGATGTGGCATGGATAAGCATGAATAGGGATGGATGAGCCGTGGGTGGCTGAGTACGGATAGTTACGGCTGAGTATGGATGAATATGGCTGAGTACGGATGGGTATGGCTGAGTACGGCTGAGTATGGCTGGGTATAGATGGGATGGCTGGGTATGGCTGGGATGGCTGGGTACGGCTGAGTATGGCTGGGTACGGCTGAGTATTGCTGAGTATGGCTTGGTATGGCTGAGTATGGCTGGGTATCACTAATTATGGATGGGGTGGATGTGATTGCTGAGCATGGATGGATGAATGAGTATTGCTGAGGATGGATGGATGGATGGCTGAGTATGGATGGATGGATGAATATGCTAAGGATAGATGAGTATGGGTGAGGATGGATGGATGGGTATGCTGAGCATGGATTGCTAAGTATGGATGGCTGAGCATTGATGGATGGATGCGTATGCTAAGTATGGATGGGTGAGTATGGATGGGTGGATGAGTATGCTGCGTATGGATGGATGGATGGCTGAGTATGGATGGATGGATGAATATGCTGAGTATAGATGAGTATGGATGGGTGAGCATGGATGGATGGATGGGTGAGCATGGATGGATGGCTGAGTAGGGATGGATGGATGAATATGCTGAATATAGGTGAGTATGGATGGGTGAGCATGGATGGGTGAGCATGGATGGATGGATGAGCATGCTGAGTATGGATGAGGATGGATGGATGGGTATGCTGAGCATGGATGGATGGATGAGTATGCTGAATATGGATGGGTATGCTGAGCGTGGATGGCTGGGTGAGGATGGATGGATGGCTGGATGAGGCTGCAATGAGCACATAGCACTGTGAGCATTACCCATCCAGCCCACAGCGCTGCTGCCACCGATCTCTCCCCTCTCCCCTCGCACTGTACCAATAGGTACGGGGAGGGGAGAGAGGAATCGAACATAACGCCGGTTTGTTTAATAGTGATCGTTCCATCATTTGATGGCTTGATCACGTTGTAAACGGCCGATATCAGTGGCCATTTACCGTGATCCATGATGTGTCAGGTCCTCTGGACCCGGCGGTCACGGATGCTCCTGGGTGCGCGCCAGAGGGGGCGTGTGAGAGAAGGATTCTGGGAGGACGTTAATGTGCACGCTCCCAGAGTTATCTGAACGTGCTGCAGCCATTATTCGGCTATAGCATGGTCGGCAAACAGTTAACAGTCCTTTTTGTATTTTTGAGGTAAAGAGGGTTACGGCCAGGACCCCTTAAGTAGTTGTAGATTCAATTGGCAGACTCCTAGACTTCAATAGGAGGACAGCTGTGCAGGGAAAGGCCCCAGCAAGGTGCCACGTCTGCACACGTAGGAATGCTGTCTCCTATGGCAACAGTCTTTAACAGTTTCAAACTCAAACGTAACAGTTCCTTAGACTTCACTACAACTGCCTCTTGTAGTTCTTCAACGCCCTGAGCTCCCGGTCTCTCACTAGACCATCTGATTCACTGACTCTGAATCCCTTGAGCTGCACCAATCTTCATGGTGGTATCTCCCTCAAGCGTTACCCACGCTTCCCTGCTGGGTCCCTAGCTTGGCAGATACTTCTCAAGCTTCACCCCTGCTGACCGGCTTGATCCCTGGCTTGACTCACAAGGCTGCTCTGCAAGCATCACCTCCGCTGGTTGGGTCCCTGACTTGATCATCGCCTGAAGTTTCCCGATTCTCCACCGTGCCCGTTTGGTGAGAATGCTGCTCTGGTACTTGCTTCAGTTACTCACTGTGGTCCCTGGTAATAAGGTGGTTGGTTCCTTTGTGGCCACAGCTCCCCTTTTACCTCGACCACTGACAGGTTTTCTGGCCGGTAAAACCATCACTTCTGGTTGGACTGCAAGCCACAATCCCAACCCTGCGCTGCTCTCTTACTTCTGGATAGGCCCTCACACAGCCTAGGAGTGCTGAAGATGAGAATGACAAGGATAGTGTATTACGAAGGTTGCAGTGGGGTGCCAGGTGTGATGAGGATGAGAATGACAGGGGATAGGTTGTTAGCAAGGTATCAGTGGGGTGCCAGGTGTGATGAAGATGAAGATGAGGATGACAGGATGAGGATGAAAGGGGGTTGGGGTGTTATCAAGGTTGCAGCGGGGTGCCAGATGTGGTGAAGATGAGGATGACAGGGGGTGGGATGTTTGCAAGGTTGCAATAGGGTGCTAGGTGTGATGAAGATGAGGGTGAGGTTGATGGGGTGGGGTGTTAGCAAGGTATCAGTGGGGTGCCAGGTGTGATGAAGATGAGGATGAAGATGTCAAAGGGTCTGGTGTTAGCAAGGTATCATGTTATCCACCACCACACATTTGTGGGGACAAGACAATTGTCCTCTCAACATTGGAATAAGCTGCTTTGTCAATGCAGGTGTTTGGAAGCTGGCAGTGGGTTATAAGGGATATGAGGATGACAGGGGGTAGGGTGTTAGCAAGTGAGGTGCCAGGTGTGATGAGGATGATAGGAGGTAGGGTGTTAGCGAGGTGGCATCGGGGGGGGGGGGGGGTGATGAAGAGGAGGATGACAGGGAGTAATGTATTAGGAAGGTTGCAGTGGGGTGCCAGGTGTGATTAAGATGAGGATGACAGGGGGTGGGCTGTTAACAAAGGTATTAGTGGGGTGCCAGGTGTGATAAACATGTAGATGAAAGTGGGTGGGGTGTTAGCAAGGTTGCAGTGGGGTGCCAGATGTGAAGATGAGGATGAGGATGACATGGGGTGGCGTGTTTGCAAGGTTACAATGGGGTGCCAGGTGTGATGAGGATGAGGATGACAGGGGGTGGGGTGTTAGCAAGGTATCAGTGGGGTGCCAGGTGGGATGAAGATAAGAAAACAGGGGGTGGGGTGTTAGCAAGATTGCAGTTGGTTGCCAAGTGTGATGACTGATGAACATGAGGATGAGGATGACAGGGAGTAGTGTGTTTGCAAGCTGGCAGCAGTGTGGGATGAGGATGAGAGGGGAGAGAGAGAGAGAGAGAAAAAAAGTAAAGGCACAGAAAGTTAGAAAGAAGGATTACAAATATGAAAAATAAATAAAACATAGCACATTTTTTGGCACGATCTGTATTTATGAATTTAGAAATTGTGAAACAAATGAAGAAAGTTAAAAAAACAAATGAACAAATTAAAAGTTTAGAATTATCTATTACCTCAATATGCATGTCTGCAGGCGGTAACTGATGCTGTTGAGAGGTCAAAAAAGAACACTGCAAAAAACATGTACAGGGGTGCTATCTTGTTTATGGGAATCACTGCCTCTTGAAATCCACTACAGCCTGTGTGTTCATGCTTTTATGGGAGGCGGAACATTCATCAATCAAGATGTGACATCCCACCCACTGTGTTCTTTTTTAGTTACTGTGCGTGGAGGAGGAAGGAGGGACATGGCCATTTAGGATCTGTATACAATCCCAAATGTGTGATGTCCATTTTATGTGACCTGAACAGCTCAACTGAAATAGGAAATGTTCTCTCCAGCAAACTTAGCATGTGCAGCAGGACTACCCTCACTGTGTCTTATCTGGACTTGTCCAGAGTGACCCTGCAGGAGGGGGAGCATCTGTGCATACAGGATCAAACAGCCTTTTTACACAATGCAGATGATTAATCACATAAGTTCTACAGTGAGTATAACAAGCATGCTATTCTGCATATACAGACGGATTTTACTGTTGTGGGTTTAGTAACACTTTAATGGTCTTGACATCATGTCAAATACATTATGTATTTAACTTTTTTGTCCCTTTGTTCTATGAAGGAGGAGTGTTATGTGGTATTGGTAAACAAAATTCAGAGAAGCACCCAGAAAGGTTTTCTGTATATAAATTCTGTTCACTTTGGAGCGATTTTGTCTTATTTTCTGTTACATTTCCATGTCAGGAAGTGAGGGTAAATCTCCCCAGCATGGCATAGTCAGCAATAAACTGATATGGGTTTTAACCTTTCCATACTCTTTCAAAAACGAAAAAAAAAAAGTTTTGGCTTTAAATGCGTTTTAATTATTTAAGCTTATTTAAATGATGGAATATTGAACATTTGGAACATGTTAATTACCCTAATTAATATAACCAAGGGACACTTAAGGGAATATAAAAATTATTCAGACCCACAAGTTTCTCTAACATCCTGGCTCTTGCAATCCCATATTTCACTTCACTTTTAGCAAATTTGAGAGGATTAAACTTCTGACTATCACATAGAACAGTTTCAGTTCAAAATATGCACAATTTGCTTCATCATGGGCAAAGTCTACAGCAATGGTGTTATTGCTTTTGAAAATGATGCATGAAAAAAATCTGGAACACCTTGAGTAAAGGAACTTTGCTAACATTGGATGTAGCTTAAAATGGATAAGGTAAATTAAGTTTGAGCCTACTCACTGGGGGTGATTTACTAAAGTACAATAGACTTTTCTTTGCAAGGAAATTATCCCCACATCTTAGTGAATGAGGTAAAGCTCTGCTCATTTCCATCATCCAAATATGTGCAGGCAAATACAGTATGGTGTTTCTTATTTTCTCTGCACGCGATTGGGTATTCTTTGCAAAGTGAAACTTCAGCACATTCACTAAGCTCTGGGGAAGATTCCCTTGGAGAGTGCGACTTTACTTACAAAGTGAAGAGTGTATTTGTCTTAAATTAACCCCACTGTATACATTGCACACATATTTTGAAGTACTTGTATATGCAAAATATGCCTTATGACTGTGCCGCAGTGTTTCAAAGACACAAATAAACCTTGGCACAAAGGATTATTTAAAAAAACATACTTATCTACAAACAGCTAACACTATGGGGTTGATTTAGTAAATAGGCTGTTCACTTTGCAAGGGAATTTATCCTTAGCTTAGTGAAGCTTTTTTAAACTTTTCTTCCACATGATTGGGTGTTAGGTTCAGGGAATTTGTTCCACATTCTTTATGTAGCACTGTCCTTATAGGGCTTGCTGAATGTTGACTTTATAGATCTCTCCCTGGTTACCTGCAGCTGGTTGCCAATGGTTTCCACTTAGAAGCAGAGGGTTCCTACTTAGGTGCAGAGGGTTTTCCACTTAGTTGCTGACAGCTCCTGCTACATTGCTGAGGATCCTCGTTTGGTTGCTGAGAAGTTCCCACTATGTTGCTATGAGTTCCCGATTGGTTGCTGAGGATTACCCACTATGTTGCTATGAGTTCCTGCTTGGTTGCTGAGGATTATCCACTATGTTGCTATGAGTTCCCGCTTGGTTGCTGAGGATTACCCACTATGTTGCTAGGGGTTCCCGCTTGGTTGCTGAGAGCTCCTGATTGTTTGTTAGGAGCTCCCATCTGTTCCAGCCTTACTCCCGCATGCTCGCTACTCAAAGACCAGTCCAGGGTAATTAGGTTGTTGCATTTTATTTGGAACTTTGATGGGAGAAGGGATGAGTGCAATACTCCAAATTGAACAATTCACAATAGATGAGGACAAGTCTCACTTGGCCACACCGGATTATTAGTATTTTTATGTATTTCAGGATCCTCATTAAGTATATGTAATTTTCTGTATTTCAGGATCCTCATTAAGCCCTCCGGGAGTATGACTCCCAAGGGTGAATATCCAGTAGGCTTCACGTTTGCATAACTTCTGGTGCCTCCTCCCTTTGTCAAGGTCACCTCCAATGGACTCTATCCTGAAAACCCTCATGCCCGATGGGTCTCCCTGATGGGCTTCCTGGAAGTGCCGAGGGCCAGGGTATTTTACTCTTGTATTAATAATATCACATTTATGTTCACCTATCCTTACTATCATAAGAAGAGATGTCCGGCCCACATGAAGATGAACACACGGACAAATAATGGCATACACAACATATTCCATTCCACAGTTAATGAATTGTTTTAACTGATGGATCCTTCCATCTTTGCCTTTTACAGTCTTGTCCTGTGCCACATAAACAGGCATGTGCCACAGTTTTTGACACTACACTTATATCTCCCCGTTTGGTCAAAGATTGTTGACCAAATGCTTGTAGATTTGCTGGAAGATTTTTTTACCATATGCGGAGCTACCAGGCTCCTCAAATCGCGAGGGTTTCTAAACACGATATTGGGTGTATCGTGAATACTACTGCTTAACACAGGATCATGTTTTAGGATGCTCCAGTTTTTCTTTATTGTACTTTGTATCTCGAAGGCCTTATTCTTGTATTGAGTGAAGAACTGAACTTGATGGGTGTCAGAATTAGAAGTAGAAAATCATTGTTGGACACACTCTAATGGGTTGTCATATAAAGCTAAATACTTATTAAAAGCCGCCTTTATGATAGTGGCGTCATACCCCTTTTCCTGGAACTTCTTTCTGAGAAGCTCACTTTATTCAAGGCAAGCCTCCTTCCTGGCACATGTATGCCTTAGATGGCAAAACTGTCCATATGGGACATTTTTGATCCATCTAGGGTGATGTTTACTTCTAGCATGCAGGAAGGAGTTTTCCCCACTTGGTTTATAGTGGGCCTTGGAAAGAATATCCCCATCAGAATTACTCCTAAGTTCCAAATCCAAAAAGACCAAACAATCTTTATTGATGACATGAGTAAATTCAATACCAAAGGGGTTATCCTTACAATATTCCATAAAGTTGTTGAGATCTTGTTCTTTCCCATCCAAAATAATAGGAATGTCATCAATATACCTAGCAAAGAGGACCAGGTTTGCCCCAAATGGGTTATTGTTCCACGTGAATGACTTCTCTCAATAACACATTAAAAGATTTGCATAACTAGGGGTTAACCTGGCCCCCATACCCCTACCATTGATCTGTAGGTAGTGTTCCCCAAGGAAAGATAAATAATTGTGTGTAAGGGAATACTCAACACAATCCAACAAAAATTTAGCCTGCAAGGAGTTAAAGCGGGATTCCACCCTAAAGTGGAACCTCCGCTGATCGGATCCCTCCCCCCTCCGGTGTCACAATTGACACCTTTCAGGGGGGAGGGGGGTGGAGATACCTGTCAAAGACAGGTATTTTCACCCACTTCCGGGCATAGACTCCCGTGGGAGTCTACGCCATTTCCTGCCCTGCCGCGCTGTCTGCTGGGACACACACGGGTCCCAGTGACAGCGCAGAGATTTCCTATTGCGCAGCGCGGCTCGCGCATGTGCAGTAGGGAACCGGGAAGTGAAGCCGATTCGCTTCACTTCCTGATTCCCTCACCTAGAATGGTGGTGACAGCAGCCGAGAGCCGAGCGATCGATCGGCCTCGGCTGCCGGCATCGCTGGAACCCGGGACAGGTGAGTGTCCATTTATTAAAAGTCAGCAGCTGTAGTATTTATAGCTGCTGGCTTTTAATATTTTTTTTTTTGGTGGAATCCCTCTTTAAGTTTACCATCTTCAAACAGATAATAGTTGATGACTCTTAACCCCTTCAGCCCCGGAAGGATTTACCCCCTTCCTGACCAGAGCGTTTTTTGCGATTCGACACTGCGGCGCTTTAACTGACAATTGCGCGATCATTCGATGTGGCTCCCAAACAAAATTGGCGTCCTTTTTTTCCCTCAAATAGAAATTTCTCGTGGGGGTATTTGATCATCTCTGCAGTTTTTAATTTTTGCGCTATAAACAAAAAATAGCGCCAATTTTGAAAAAAAAACATTATTTTTAACTTTTTGCTCTAATAAATATCCCCCAAAAATTTATAAAAAAAATGTTTCCCTCAGTTTAGGCCCATACGTATTCTTCTACATATTTTTGGTAAAAAAAATCACAATAAGCGTGTATTGATTGATTTGCGCAAAAGTTATAGCGTCTACAAAATAGGGCAGGGATATGCAATTAGCGGACCTCCAGCTGTTGCAGAACTACAAATCCCATGAGGCATATCAAGACTCTGACAGCCACAAGCATGACACCCAAAGGCAGAGGCACGATGAGACTTGTAGTTTTGCAACAGCTGGAGGTCTGCTAATTGCAGATCCCTGAAATAGGGGATAGTTTTATGGTATTTTTATTAATAATTTTTTTTTTACTAGTAATGGTGGTGATCAGCGATTTTTATCATGACTGTGGCATTTTGGCAGACACATCGGACAATTTTGACACATTTTTGGGACCATTGGCATTAATACAGCGATTGATGCTATAAAATTGCATTGATTACTGTAAAAATGTCACTGGCAGTGAAGGGGTTAACCACTAGGTGGCAGTGTAGGGGTTAAGTGTTCCTAGGGTCGTGTTTCTAACTGTATGGGGGCGTGGCTGTGTGTGACACCACACTGATTGCTGCTCGATCGGTGTGCTGTCACTAGGAAGAATGGGGAGATGTTGTTTACATCGGCATCTCCTCGTTCTTGAGTTCCGTTACACGATCGCGGGTATCCCTGCGGTGATCGAGTCCACGGGACCCGCGACCGTGGTCACAGAGCGCACGGTGGGCAATTCAAAGTAACATACGGGTACGCTACTTTGCCCAGCCGTGCCATTCTGCTGACGTATATTTACAGGAGCCGGTCAGGAACTGGTTAAACCATGTGTGTGGTCAAGAGATGTATAAAGAGAGGTCACATCCAAAGAGAGCAATCTATAGCTAGGCTGCCATTCATAATGAGATAAAATTTCAAGCATATGGCTAGAGTCTCCTACAAATGATGGGAGGCCAATCACCATCTCCTGCAGGAAATGGTTGATGTAGCATCCCAAATTGCTGGAGTGACTGTCGATCCCAGCGATAACTGGTCTTTGTGAGGATCTACCTAATTTTTGTGCACTTTAGGGATGTGATAAAAGTGCAGGGTAACTGCATGTTTATTATAAAGGAAATAGTACTTGTTTTTTGTGAGAACTGCATCCACTAGAGCTTGATACAAAAGTATTTTTAGTTCTTTTGTATACTCTACCGTGGGATCTCTTCTTAATTTCATGTATGTATCCATGTCTCCCAGCAATCTTTTTGCTTCAGCTATATAATCCTCTTTGTTTTGGATAACTAGGCTCCCACCCTTATCTGCCTTCCTTATAATGAAGTCCTGATTTTGCTTCAGACTGTCAATAGACATACCTAGAGGGTCAAGATTTTTATTGTTATTGGTGTTATTGCCAAAATGAAACTTGGTTTTAAATGACTCAAAGACCATATCGTAAAAGGTGGAAATAAATCTACCTTTAGCCCAATAGGGAAAAAATTAAGATTTAGGTCTAAAGGAGGTATGTACTAGTATGCACTCTCATTAAGGGACCCACTATTTGATTGTGTCAATACCAGTTCACCTTGCTGGGCCTCTACATAGAGTTCTTTGAGGATATTAAGGATAGAGTGGTCCTCCACACTAGTTTCTGGAGACATAGGCATTGTTGTCTCAGTTCCATCAGTGACCCTAGTCTCATTTCCAGCTTCCTTAAGTATATAGTACCGTTGAATATTGAGCTGCGGTATATATTTCTTGAAGTCTATAAATAACTCAAACAGATTGGGTGTACTAGGTGGAGCATAATTAAGACCCTTTCTGAGGAGGTCCAATTCAGTGTCCGTAAAACACAGAATTTGACAGGTTATATATTTTAATAGTTGAATGGGCACCTTTTACAGTCTGCCTCTTTTTACATCCCTTTCCTCCTCTTTTTCCTCAGCTTGTCCCTCCTCTTTTCCTTGTTTTCTTTGTTGATGGAGTCTACAATAGAGGGTTTGCATTCTCGTTTTCCATTTCGGAACCCTCTATTTTTGCAACATCCATCTCTAAAAAAGTCAGGTGTAACATCGGCTATACTACCATTATTAAGATCTGACTCTAGATTCTCAAGGATTGTGAAGGGATTATGGGTCTGTACTCCACTAGACAGCTCAAAGCCTATTTTTATATCAGTGGCTGTAGATGTACTAGAAGTCCCGGCCATAGGGAAAGATAAATCTCATGTAGGGCCATCGAAGGATGTTCCTTGAACCCCCCATAAAGATGATGAACTGTTGTCCCCCTCATCTCTAGTACTAGGACCCTTAGGTTGTTGATATTTCTCTGTTCTTCATTTGAAATCGATTGTTACGACTACCACCTTTATTATTATTATTACTTGATGACAAAGATTGAGAAATTTTTGTCAAACTATTGTCTTTTGTGAAATGTTTTTGGTGAGAATTGTGATTGTTTTCATGATGGCCTCTGCTTGTGATGGTGTTGCTCTCCTATTGTGCCCGTTTTTATATTACCCTTTATATTTGGAGTTGTTCTTGAATCTACCACTCTTGATTGGCTATAGCCATTCTTTTGGGGGCCAGTCTGGAACTGGGGTGGACAGGGTTCTTAAATCAAGTTCTACCTGACCATCTTCCTGGTAAGCAGAAAGACCAAAAACGATACTCTCTTCTAGCACCTACCCAGGAGGGTGCTACATTTAAACTAAGGGAAAATTGCCTTGCAAAGTAAACAGCCTATTTGGCTTTAGTAAATTGACCCTTTTGTCTAATTTTACCTTAAAGTATAACTAAAGGCAAAACTTTTTTTTCAGTTTTGGATAGAGGAGAGATGGATTAGACCCCCTGCCAGTTTTTATTCCTGCCTGTGCCCCCCTTTAGGGAGATTCACCCTATTTGTCGTGTTTACCATTATCATTGGAAGTGAATATAAAACAAATGCCCATATTTTGAGTTGTCCCCACAAAAGTAATAAATGGGCAATCGTCCAATGGGGACACTAGTTCTGGTGATCTGGGGGTCCCCAAGGGATTGCCCAAATTTGCAAGGATTTCCTCTTACTTCTTGTTTGGCTATGGGACAGAAAATTAAGGTAAATCTCCCCAATGGAGCAAAGATGGTTTTCCTTTAGGCCCCGTTCACACCAGTGCGACTTGTCATGCAATTTGACAGGTCAGCCAAGTGCCACCTGAAGTCGCACTGACATGCAGCTTTAAAATTGAGCATTTTTAAATGAATTCGCACGATTTCAAATTCGCATTTGGTGTCAATGGGGGCTAAATGGACAGCTGTCACTTGGTAAATCGCAGTGGTTTAATATGGGGCAGCTGTCCATTCTGGCTGTAGTGAGCTGGTGGTAATTCAGCGCATCACACAGCTTACTTTTTTGTTTTTTCGTTCAATTGAACTCTATTTAAGTTGCGTAATAGTGACACTTCCTATATGTCACTGTACAGCGGTGTGGTGCGCTGCTCCGCACTGCTGTATAGTGACATGTAATCCTGCCCAATGTCCTGTGCAGACATGCTGAAATTATTTTTCAGGTCACTGCAGCAGCTCAGCTGTAGGCTGCATTGTAGTGTGAATATGACACATAGAAAACATTTGTTTTCTGTGTGTCTTAGTGGTGACAGGCATTTTTTCAGTGTGTAAAAACGTTGGTCACTGCACTATGTGACTAATGGGCTGTTCACAGCCTCAGGACATGGGACACATTCCCCAAAATTATGTGTGATGCCCCAAGTGCCCTGTGTTAGCAAAGAGTTGTTCCTCCAGTTTTGTCTTCCTGAACTTAGCTAATGTTTTTTTTAGCTGTTAAAATGAACTATAGGCAAAACTTTTTTTCAATTTCGGATAGAGCAGGGGAGGGTTATCACCCCTGTCAGATTATTTTTTTTGCCATCTGTGTCCCATTAGAGAGATTTATGTCCCATAGCTAAACAGGAAGTGAGAGGAAATCCCAGAAAATTAAGGGATTTCCCCCAGGTTACCACAACTAGTGTCCCCATTGGAAGATAGCCCTTCTATTACTTTTCTGGGGACAACACAAAATTTGCAATTTTCTTCTGGGTTTAAACTATTGCGAATTGGATGCAGTGTTCTTGTTCAAGGACTGTATGTGCAGAAGTGTTCCTTATATGTCCGGTTGATGACTGTTTTATTTCATAGGTTTCCAACATTGGGGTAAGGTTAGGACTAAAATAAGCCATTATCAAGATTTTTATAAACACGCCATAGCTGTTTTCTCTGTAGGACTCTTTCTGTGACTCTTTTCTCTATAAACCAGGGGTCCCAAACTGGCAGCCTTACAGCTTTTGCGAAACTACAAGTCCCATCATACCTCTGCCTGTGGGAGTCATGCTTGTAACTGTCAGCCTTGCAATGCCTCATGGGACTTGTAGTTACGCAACAGCTGGAGGGCTGCCAGTTTGAGACACCTGCTATAAACAGCAGAAGAACAAGTGCATGCTGGAGCATAGAACTCATCTCCCATTACAGCAAATGATCATTCCTATAAGGAACTAGACAATGCTAGTTAAATTAAACAAGGACAATGACATACCCTACTGTGAGTGCCAGAATGTCTGGTGCCACTGCAGAGTGTGGATTAAACTGATTTGGGCCTTAACAAAGCTTTAAGGGGAGAATCCCAAACATTTTCTCAGTTAGGCAGGTGTGGGTTAATATTTGAGCCGTAAATTACAGTCTTCTTCAATAATTACACAGAGCCTGCAATCACTCTATTAACATCCAGCCAGCATCCAGCAGTTTGCAGTCTGTTTGCTAACTTATGTCTCCGTGCAGCTTCAAGAAGATGTATCTTCTTCTGTGGAACGTTGGTTTTCTGGGAATTCTGAGCCTGCAAGTGCTGGGCGAGAAGATAAACTATGATAGGTATGAATTTCATTCTTCTATTTTGATGACAGATGGATGCATTTATTGAGTTGTGCAATGAATATACACCATTAATTGTGTCTGGCTGCGATAGCTTGTTCTGTAAAATAAATTCACAAACAAAATGTATTCATGTTATGTCTTTAAGTGTGTTTATACAATATTAAAAACGCTTTTCTAAAGACAAAAGCAGCATGTATCGCCTGCCTTAAATACATACAACCTGTCCCATAGATCTGTCACTACGCTGTTACTGCTTTGGTGTCCTTGGCAGTGTGTGCCCTACAGAAATATCTTTTCAGTTACTATTGTAGTGACTTGTGCTTGAGACCTGTTGAAAAGCAAACTATATTTTTCTAATTTAAATTAATTGCACTATATATGTCACACCGCTCTACCCAAACTGTATGGTAGCCCATTTATCTATATTTATTTGGATTTACGGATTTTTTTTTTTTTTTTTTACTTTTCCCTGGTACAGTATACTGTATATTTTACTTTCAATAACATTTTACATTCTAAAATGTTTATTTTAAATTTCAATATCAATTTCTCCATAATATATATATATATATATATATATATATATATATATATATATATATATATATATATATATATATATATATATATAATGTAGTGTAGAGGCACTCGTGGGTTTTGCAGACAAAGTAGATCAAAGCAGCAGCGTTTTTTTAATGTCAACATTTTATTGAAACATTGACAATAAAAAACACTGCTGTTTTGATCTACCTCCTCTGCAAGACCTGTGAGTGCCTTTTGTACTACTTTTAGATTTGCATGGATCTTTTTGTGGGTTTTCACTTGGGTATTTATCTCAAACTTAGAGTTCCATGGCTACTCTTGGGATATATATTTATATTTTTATATATATATATATATATATATATATATATATATATATATATCTTTTTTCCGCTAAAATGCCAGGGCCGCAACGCTATGCTTTACAGCCTTGGCAGAAATTTTACCCTCACTGAACAAGCCCATTCAAGTTAATGGCACTGTTCTGCAAGTGCCCCGCAGTTGCAATATGCCTCCTCACCTCACCATATTCTCTTAAGAGCGATCCAAATGCTAACTGCTCTTCAGAGAGTTAAGCACACGTGAATGAGCTCATTTTTTTTTCTTTTTTTTTATGTTTTTAACTGCCCTGTTGGGGGGTCTTGGTGAAATATTATATATATATTAAAATACATATGTTTCACATTTGAGACAGAGAAAGGGACTGAGACAAAATTCCCTAGACCCTTTCTCTGCAACCTCAGCTGCACTGAACGGTGAATAAATTGTAAGGCCGCGTACACACGGCCGGACTGTTCGCCCAACTTTGTCCGCTGAACAGTGTTTGGGCGGACAGTCCGCTCGTGTGTGGGCTTTCAGCGGACAGTTTCAGCGGACAGTTGGACGGACAAGGTTTTTCGGAATTTCCGAAAAACTGTCCGCTGAAACCTTGTTTCAGCGAACAGTCCGCTCATGTGTAGGCTTGTTCGTCAAACAAAGTTGCGCGCATGCTCAGAAAGGATTTTCACGCCGAAAGCTATAATGCAGTGTATAGGACGTCGTACACACGCGCGGACTGTTCGCCCAACTTTGTCCGTCCAACAGTTTCGGCAAACAGTCCGCTCAAACTTAGCATGGACGGACATGGCCACACACGACGGACGAACAGTTTGCTGAAACCGTGCGCGATGACGTGAACGGCACGTATGACGGGACGAAAAATACGACGTCCTATACACTGCATTATAGCTTTCGGCGTGAAAATCCTTTCTGAGCATGCGCGCAACTTTGTTTGACGAACAAGCCTACACACGAGCGGACTGTTCGCTGAAACAAGGTTTCAGCGGACAGTTTTACGGAATTTCCGAAAAACCTTGTCCGTCCAACTGTCCGCTGAAACTGTCCGCTGAAAGCCCACACACGAGCGGACTGTCCGCCCAAACACTGTTCAGCGGACAAAGTTGGACGAACAGTCCGCCCGTGTGTACGCGGCCTAAGTGTTCTGTGCTGAGCTGCTTCCCGCTCATTCACACACCGGAGCATAGAAAACACAGTTTATTATTCTACAGTTATGAATGGATACAGGAGTGATCGGTACCAGAAAGGAAGGTGCTGGTAAATGGCATATTTACCAATCTTTTCACCAATTTCTCTCTTGAGACGATCTCAGCAGGTGCTCAGGCCTCCTTTTTGAACTGATGGGGCCCGGGCCCAGGCTCGATACAGGAGGGCCGGTTGTACTTGCCTATGAAGGACTCATAATTAATGAGTGTCCAGGAAAATGTAAAGTTTTATTAATGGATATACAATATATTCATTTTCATGATATTCATATATTCAATATATTCATTTTGATGAGCTTGCCATTTTTCGATTGTCAAAATACTATAAAAAAAAAACGCAAAGGTGCCTTGAAAGGTACAAAAGAGGACATGTTTGACATCCATCAGTAAAGGTAATCCATTTGAAAAGAATAAGTTTGTGCTTTGAAATAAAAAAGGCACATTTTCTCGATACATTGATAATACATTAACAGAGAATTACAGGAATGTATAATTGTAGACCTTTGTTCAGTTAAAGAACTTTGTATCCTATTCACTTTGACAAAAATCCAGGGAAGGATTTCCGAAGAGAAACTGCAGAAGCAGTTTTTAACCACTTGCTTACTGGGCACTTAAACCCCCCTCAGTCCCAGACCAATTTTCAGCTTTCAGCGCTGATGCACTTTGAATGACAATTGCGCGGGCATACAACACTGTACCCAAATGAAATTTTTATCATTTTTTTCCCACAAATAGAGCTTTCTTTTGGTGGTATTTAGTTACAGCTCGGAGTTTTATTTTTTGCTAAACAAACAAAAAAAGATGCAAAAAAAAAAAAAAAAAATCATGTTTTAATAGTTTGTTATAAAATTTTGCAAACGGGTCATTTTTCTCCTTCATTGAAGTGCGCTGATTAGGCGGCACTGATGGCTGCATTGGTGGGCACTGATGGGCTGCATTGGTGGGCACTGATGGGCTGCATTGGTGGGCACTGATGGGCTGCACTGG
The DNA here is from genome assembly GCF_037356315.1 of Lithobates pipiens. Lineage (NCBI taxonomy): Eukaryota > Metazoa > Chordata > Amphibia > Anura > Ranidae > Lithobates > Lithobates pipiens. The sequence goes on from NW_027507784.1 coordinate 157,025,536, forward strand.
TGGGCACTGATAGGCATAGTTAAGGCGGCACTAATAGGCACAGATAAGGCGGCACCGATGGGCACAGATAAGGCGGCACTGATGGGCAAAGATGGGCACATAAGATGGCACGGATGGGTGGCACAGATGGGTGGCACGGATGGGTGGCACGGATAGGCACTGATAGGTACCACAGATAGATGGGACTGATGGGCACTGATAGGTGGCACTGATAGGTGGCTCTGATAGGTGGCACTGCTGGGCACTGATGGGCGGCACTGCTGGGCACTGATGGGCGGCACTGGGGTGCAGCACCTTTGAGGCAGATTGGGTGGCACTGTGGGTGGCACTGTGGGTGGCACTGTGGGGTGGCACTGTGGGTGGCACTGTGGGTGGCACTGTGGGTGGCACTGTGGGCACTATGGGCACTGACGGGGGGCACTTACTTTTGCGTTTTATTTAATTTCAGGATGGCACTGCGGGAGGCAGGTGGGCACTGGCTGGTGGCAGGTGGTCCCTTGTATTGATGGCCGTGATCGGGACTGATGTCCCGATCACGGCCGCCGGTGATCGGCTTTTTTTTTTCTCCTCGCGCTGTCAGCGCGAGGAGGAATAATAGCCGATTACCGGCTCCGTTCTATCACATGATCAGCTGTCATTGGCTGACAGCTGATCACGTGATAAGGGGTCGGGATCGACCCCTTGCACGGATCGGTGATCAGGCGAGTCTCACGGACTCGCCGATCACAGAGCGTGCCGCGCGCGCCCCTCAGGGGGCGCGCAGGCCGCTCGTATCCGGGACGACGTCAATAGACGTAGTCCCGGAAATGTAGGTCCGCGCTGTTGCCGTCATTTGGCAATAGCGCGGATCTGTAGTGGTTAAAGGAAATGCAAAGTGGTTTAATTATTTCTGGCATATCATATAAAACAGATCAGCTTGATGTAAATAACCTCATTAATATATGTTAATCTTAAAGCTCATCTCTGAGCAAAACAAGACTTTTTTAATACCTTGCACAGTAGGGATATACTCACCTAAGGTTGACGTTTGTCTCCCCCACTGGCACTTTTCCAGCTGCATGGAATTGGTACACCAGAGATGCAAATGTGCCTGTGCTGGTCCTTGCCAGTCCCCTTTTGCTTTCTCCTTGTCATCCTTTTCTTGATCTTGAAAGGACCCTGTCTCTGTGCATCCAATAAGTGTTAATGCCATGGAGGCAGTGATGTGGACACCCAAAGAAGAAACCTGCCTTCTGTACACAGAATGTTACAGACTCAGGACCAGAATGTCAGTAACCTTGGATTTGGGTGAGTAAAAGGGGGTAGTTAGAGAGGGGTGGGGAAATGTATGTCTTTAGGAGCAGTCTAGAAAGGAATTTAAAAAATGATGTACATGGAGGAAGCCTTTTTTTTTTTATGTCATACTCTTCTTCCTGCTTTACAGTTCTTCACAATGTTCAAGCTTTACTGCTCTTTCTCACAATTCTATAGTCTAAAGTCTATAAGTCAGCTGTCTTATCAAAAACTATACACTCCTTATAATAAAGATGCAAAGATAAAATACAAGATAATTGTCCCAGAATTAACAGCGCTAGAAAAAATAACTAAAAGTAGTGCAATTGGAAGTCAATAAAAAAAACCCACACAAACAATATTTCATATGTGACAGAGTCCAAACAAAAGTCTGTAAGGTAGATGCAGTGCTCTGTGACCCCTCAGAATCATAGGGGAGCCTCAAAGTCTGTATACCTTCACCGAAAAGAAACCTCATGCTCTAGTGGTCCCCGTTGGTAATGCACTTACCACAAAAGAGCTAAAAATCTGCTTTATTATCTCCAAACACTACTAAGTAGGCTACTATCGTGGGATTGGATCCTTTATATGTCAGCAGTGATGATCAAGATTAAACCTGGTCTCTCCTTATAGTATGGAATAGGCTCCTTCCCTTGTATAAGCCACAATTATTTCTTAAGGTTGCTCACCATGCAAAGAAAGAGAGAATTCGCATAGCATAACACTTTTTTTCTGGTAAATGGGTAGGGGTACAATGTACCCCATACCCATTCACATAAGGGGTGAGATCTGGGGGTCCCCTTGTTAAAGGGGGCTTGCAGATTCTGATAAGCCTCCAGTCTACAGACCCCCACAACCACTGGGCAAGGGTTGTGGAGAGGAGGCCCTTGTCCCCATCAACATGAGGACAAGGTGCTTTGGGGGGACTAAGGACTGAGGGACCCCAAAGCACCCTCCCCATGTTGAGGGCAAGTGGCCTGGTATGGTTTAGGAGAGGACGCTCGCTTGTCCCCTTTCCTATCCTGACCTGCCAGGTTGCTTGCTCGGATAAGGGTCTGGTATGGATTTTTGGGGGGAACGCCACGCCATTTTTTTTTTTAAATGTTGGCATGGGGTTCCCCTTAAAATCCATAACAAACCTGAAATGCCTGGTATGGATTTTGACGCCTGGTTCCCCTTAACCACTTCAATACACTGTGTTAACTATACTACACTGCCTGCACTGACTAAATATAGAGTCTACACTAATTGCAGAGTATATGCAACCCACTCGAACCACCGGCTCATCCCTAGTAGAAACTAGCCAAATTTAAATCTTTGAAAGAAAGAATAGGCTGGTTGTACCGAAGTTGATCAATTGATTGACTTCAGTATAACCATCCAGACAGTTTTTTTTTTCATGCGATCACTGCCGGCAGAATAAGTTACAAGCAGAGATCAAGCAGAGATCACCGTATTCTGACTGCGGGGAAACTTTCTGCTGTCAAAATACAATAGCTAAATGGGAGGGATTCAAGTAATTTTGAAGGTTGAAGGTAGAAAATTGGCTAATGCATGGCCTAAGTACAGTAAATCTGGATATAGAAAGATAGAACGAAAATTCTTAGGAAAAGTCCTAGGAAAATTTGTACGAAAATTCTCAGAATATTCGTTTGTCAAATGAAAACCACATACACTGTAAGAAACTCGTTCATTCAAAAGATAATTTACCATTCAGCCCCTTCAAATTTTCTCGTCACAGCAGTCAAAAATGAACACTGATTTGATCCACTAATGATTAGAAAAAACGAACAAACTTTTTTTAAAACCTTGCTTTCCCGAAGAATTTTGGTTTGAAATTCTGCCCATCTATGACCAGCTTAAGGCCTGGAAGATGTTTGGAAAACTATAGGAAGTAAAGGGATGTGCTTTAGATTATTTCCACTCCAATTAAACAGATACTGTTTTATATAACTGAATACATTATAATATATAATATTATTATATAATGTGCAGGCACTGAATGTACAATGACTTCATACCTATATTACCTATATATTATTTAATAACTATAATTTTGAAAAATTCCAAAGAATCACAATTTAAATAATACTATCACAGGGAGGTTGCTTAAGGTCCGGTTCACACTGAGGCAGCACGACTTACAGCGCGACTGCCTCAGGCGACCTGGACATGACCCCTGCGGCGACTTGCAAAACAACTTCTGTATAGAAGTAAAGCAAGTCGCCTCAAGTCGCCCCAAAAGTCGTACGGGAACCTTTTTCTAAGTCGGAGCGTCTTGAGTCGCTCCGATTAGAACGGTTCCATTGCATAGAGCGGGACACAACTTGTCAGGCGGCTGAGTCGCCTGACGAGTCGCCCCTGTGTGAACCGGCTCTAAGCGTTTCCATAGGATCACTACTAGTTCTTGGTGAATTGATAGGGCTTGTTATAATAAATATTGATCATGCCCACAAGATGGACACCTTATAGTGTATTGCCATTTAATGGTTAATAAATCGATTTTCATCTTTAACACAACTACCAGTAGACATTTTAGTTTCGTTTATTATTTGAATGATGTGCTGGAATAAAAGCAAGACTTCAATGGAGTAGGCAGTCAGGCTAGAAATGATCATATTTTACAGAACCTGTCTACAAATGCTATAAAGTCTCCAATTTGTAGAGACCACTTAAACACTATTCTCGGTGGGATCCGCATCAGATTTAGTACTAAACTTTAGTGCTGTAATAAGCACATTAATTGTCCCCTTAGAGGGTTAAGCATGCCTCTTTTTTCAGAAAAAGAGAAAAAAATCGATTCAAGCAGATTACTATTCCTGAGAATTTAAGATGCCCGGAGAGATGAAAAGGAACCATGCAGAAATTCTCAAGGTCGTTCAAGTTATTAAATGAGCAAGGCATGAATGTATTAATAAATGGTTCATTCTTATTAGTGTCTAACTGGGGAGGAGTCCTCATATATTTTCTAGTTTAGTCTGTTGCTTTAAAGCTGACTTGTTATACCCTTTTGATCCTTTAAAAATGAATTGTAATTGCCTAAACAGAATAATAAATATCTGTTTGCTCATACTATTTTTTACTTTTTAGGGACCAGGTTCTACAAATCATCCCACAGAATATGAAACAAGTTCAGTGCCTATACCATATATGTCAGTCGTCACAGGTTAGTAATTTATACTATAAATTAAAAAATAAAAAAAAAAACTATTTTGCCTGTAGAATTTAGAAAATACAAGCCACAGATTTTCAGCTATTTACAAGTAATGGCATGACACAAGGAAAAAATGAACACAAGTAAGCAGGATGGTGCACCAAGCAGTATAGAATAAGTTGTGCAGTTCCTTTTATGCAGACAACCCACCATGTTTGATACATTATGAGGACAGCAAATATTTTAAATAGAAATCATGAGAAATGGGTAATTGTACCAATATACAGTACTGTGCAATTTTTTGAGGCAGATGTGAATAAAAATGCTTTCAAAAATAGAAGTGTTAATAGTTTATTTTTATCACTTAACAAAACGGAAAGTAAATGAACAGAAATCCAAATCAAATCAATATTTAGTGTGACCACTAGGGATGAGCCGAACACCCCCCGGTTCGGTTCGCACCAGAACTTGCGAACGACCCCCGCGTTCGTTACGAACGTTTGAACCCCATTGAAGTCTATGGGACTCGAACGTTCGAAATGGAAAGTGCTAATTTTAACGGCTAATATGCAAGATAGTGTCCTAAAAAGGGTTTGGGGACCTGCCTTCTGCCTCAGGGGACATGGGTCACTGCAAAAAAAAGTTTTAAAAACTGCCGTTTTGGCGGGAGCACTGATTTTAATGACGATTAAAGTGAAAAAAAAGGTGAAATATTCCTTTAAATATGGTGCCTGGGGGGTGTCTGTAGTATGCCTGTGAAGTGCCACGTGTTTCCCGTGTTTAGAACAGTCCCTGCACAAAATGACATTAAACGGAAATAACACCATTTAAAACTGCTTGCGGTTTTAATGTTATATCTGGTTCCTGCAATATGGTTGAAAATCATTGAGAAAAATGGCATGGGTAGCCCTCCCTGCCCATTACCAGCCTATTTGGGTCTTGTACGCATATTAAGGGGAACCCCGTACCCATATTAAAAAAAGGAAATGCGTGTGGCCCCCAGGCCCTATATACTCAGAACAGCAGTATACAGGCGGTGCAAACAAGACAGGGACTGTGTAGGTTTGTTGTGTTAAGTTGAATCTGTTTGTAATTTTCAACCGGTACATTTTTTAAGTGTAGCTCCAGTCAAAAAAACTATTTTTAAGCTTTGGAAAACATAGGGAAGGGTTATCACCCCTGTATAATTTGTTTTGTCGTCCATCTTTTTTCATCTCACTTGCTGCTGTCTCCTTCCGTTTGCAAGTAGGAGATGTTTGTAAGTTGGATGTTTGAAAGTAGGGGCCTGCCCTATATTATAGCGGTATGTACTGGGTACAGAGCACGCAGACAGCACGCACTATCTCCTAACACTACTGACTGCAAGCTCTATTATTAACCACTTGACCACTGGGCACTTAAACACCCTTAATAACCAGACCAATTTTCAGCTTTCGGTGCCCTCACATTTTGAATGACAATTACTCAGTCATGCAACACTGGACCTATAGGAAATGTTTGTCCTTTTTTTCACACAAATAGAGCTTTCTTTTGGTGGTATTTAATCACCTCTCAGTTTTTTATTTTTTGTGCTATAAAAGAAAAAAGACCGAAAATTCTGCGAAAAAATGAATTTTTCTTCGTTTCTGTTATAAAATTTAGCAGATTAGTAATTTTTTCTTCATAAATTTTGGCCAAAATTCATACTACTACATATCTTTGGTAAAAATAAGTACAAATTGGTGGATATTATTTGGTCTTTGTGAAAGTTATAGAGTCCACAAGCTATGGTGCCAATATCTGAAAATTGATCACACCTGAAGTACTGACGGCCTATTTCCTTTTTATTTATTTTTTTTCCACAAAATTGTCATATTATCAGGTTATTTCACACACACAGCATATGCATACCACAAATTACACCCCAAAACACATTCTGCTATTACTCCCGAGTACGGCAATACCACATGTGTGAGACTTTTACACAGCATGGCCACATACAGAGGCCCAACATGCAGGGAGCGCCATCAGGCGTTCTGGAGCACCCAGGCCAATTCTGACATTTCTCTCCTACATGTAAAAGTCATCATTTATTTGCTAGAAAATTACAGAGAACCTCAAAACATTATATATATTTTTTTTTTTAGCAAAGACCCTGGAGAATACAATGGTGGTCGTTGCAAATTTTTATCTCACACGGTATTTGCACAGCAATTTTTCAAACGCGTTTTTTTGGGGGAAAAAACAGTTTTGTGCTTAAAAAACAAACAAAAAAAACAGTAAAGTTAGCCCAATGTTTGCATAAAGTGAAAGATGAAGTTATGCTGAGTAAATAGATATCAAACATGTCACTCTTCAAAATTGCACATGCCCGTGGAATGGCGCCAAACGTCGCTACTTATAAAATCCCCATAGGCGACACTTTAAATTTTTTTTTTACTGGTTACATGTTTTGAGTTGCAGAGGAGGTCTAGGACTAGAATTATTGCTCTCGCTCTAACGTTCTCGGCGATACCTCACATGTGTGGTTTGAACACCGTTTTCATATGTGGGCGGGGCTTACGCATGCGTTCGCTTCTGCATGCGAGCACATGGGGACATGGGCACTTTAAAAAAATTTTTTTTTTTTTATTGTTCATTTTACTTTATTTATTTTAGTTTGACATTTTTTTCCCCAAAAATATATTTTTGATCACTTTTATTCCTATTACAAGGAATGTAAACATCCCTTGTAATAGGAATATGGGGTGACAGGTCCTCTTTACAGTGAAATCTGGGGGTCAATATGACCCCACATCTCACCTCTAGGCTGGGAAGCCTGAAATAAAAAATAAAAAAAAGATTCTGGCTTTGATCGTACTGGCGAGTTGGTAGAAGCACCGGAGGGCGGTGAGGGGTGGGGGGCGTCTATGGCTGGGTATTTCAGGGTATCACCGAGTATGGCTGGGTATCTCCGAGTATGGCTGGGTATGGCAATTTATGGCAGGGTATTGCAGAGTATTGGCGGGGTATTGGCGGGGTACTACAGAGTAATAGCAGGGTACTGCAGAGTATTGGGGGGTACTGCAGAGTATTGGGGGGTACTGCAGAGTATTGGGGGGTACTGCAGAGTAATGGGGGGTACTGCAGAGTAATGGCAGGGTACTGCAGAGTAATGGGGGGTACTGCAGAGTAATGGCAGGGTACTGCAGAGTAATGGCAGGGTACTGCACTGCAGAGTAATGGCGGGGTACTGCAGAGTAATGGCAGGGTACTGCAGAGTAATGGCAGGGTACTGCACTGCAGAGTAATGGCGGGGTACTGCAGAGTAATGGCGGGGTACTGCAGAGTAATGGCAGGGTACTGCAGAGTATGCACTGGTATTGCAGAGTATTGGCAGGGAATTGAGGGGTTAAATTCGGTGAGCAGCGATGTGGGCACTGCAGATGCAGCCCACATCGCTGCTGACACCGATCTCTTTCCCCTCCGCTGTACCGATCGGTACAGAGAGGGGAGGGAGGAACCGGCGTCATAACATGACGCCGGTTTGTTTACAAGTGATCACTCCGTCATTTGACGGAGCGATCACGTGGTAAACGGCCGCGACGAGCGTCCGTTTACCGTGATCCGTGATGCGCCGGGTCCTGTGGACCCGGCGGTCACGGATGCTCTCGAGTGCGCGCCCCAGGGGGCGCACGAGAGCAGAATTCTGGGAGGCCGTTAATTAACGGCCTCTCATAGTTAAACAACCGCCCTGAAGCCGTTAATCGGCAATGGGCAGTTGTTAAGTGGTTAAAGCTAGATCACTAGCTATATAGGTAAGGTGAAAATAGTGGTGTATACTGCGGTCAGGGCACAGACAACAACAACTACACAGCAGCAAGATAGGAAATCAGCCAAAAACGATCGGTGTGTACTGTGTTGAAGGTACACAGAACACCCACTGCTTCAGATGCTAACACACTACACGAGGCCGCCTCAAAGGCGGCCTTATATAGTGTGGGGCGTGCACTACACAGCCTGAGCTATGATTGGCCACAGGCAGGATGCCTGTGGCCAATCATGGCTCTCCTCGCTGCTGGCGCTACGATTGGCCAAGCATGCGGGGTCACAGTGCATGCTTGGCCAATCATGAGCCAGCAATGCACTGCGCCACCGCAGTGCATTGTGGTCCGCGCGCGCCACTCGAATTTTGACGCGAACGGCCCAAACGTTCGGAATTCGCCGAACGGCCGAACAGCCAATGTTCGAGTCGAACGTACGTTCGACTCGAACACGAAGCTCATCCCTAGTGACCACCCTTTGCCTTCAAAGCAGAATCACTTCTAGATACACTTGCACACACTTTTTGAAGAAAAGAGGTAGGTAGGTTGTTCCACACATCTTGGAGAACTAACCACAGACCTTTTGTGGATGTAGGCTGCCCCAAATCCTTCTGTCTCTTGATGTATTCCAAGACAGACTCGATGATGGTGAGATCAGGGCTCTGAGGGCCAAACCATCACTTCCAGCAATCCTTGTTCTTTTTTACTCTGAAGATGGTTTTTAATGACATTGGCTATATGTTTAGGGCCATTGTCCGGCTGCAGAATGAATTTGGGGACAATCACATGCTTCCCTGACTGCCTCCTGCTACAACCAAATATTAAAAATTTTGACTCATCAGTCAAGAGCACCTGCTGCCATTTTTACGCACCCCAGTTCCTACATTTTCATGGATAGTTGAATCGCTGAGCCTTGTTTCCAGTAGGTGGCTGTACCTGGGTCCCTCTGGTTTCCACCAGTTCTGTGCTGATGGCCCTGTTGAACATCTTCTGATGTGGAAGGGAAGTTAGCATGATGTGCCTTTCACCTGCTACATTATGTTTCCTTAGCTGATCACTGCGTCTACCATCCTCAAAGTTGCCCATTTCTTTGTGCTTTTGCAAAAGAGCTTGAACAGTACATCTTGACACCTCAATCTGCTTTGAAGCCTTTGGCTCTGTTCACACCTGGGCATTTGGAATCGCGGGCGGAATTGCTGTATCTCTGCCCACGATTCCACATTGCGGCAAATCGTGGGACGCTTGTGCTATGCCATTACTTCTTAATGGCACCCCAATTGCACCTACATTTTGCCCTGATTGTCACGTGACAATTGCACCAAAACCACAGGGCAATTGGGATGCCATTAAGAAGTAATGTCATTGCACAAGCGTCCCACAATTTGCTGCAATTTGGAATCGCCAACAGAATCGAGGCAATTCCATCCGCAATTCCAATCACCCAGGTGTGAATGTAACCTAAGCCTTGGAGGAACCTTGCTGATGCAGTATACCTATGTTGTGTCTTGTTGCTGTGCTCAGTCTTGCCATGGTGTATGACCTGTTACATTAAACTGTCTTTCACAACCCCAACTTAGTTGTGGATGAATGAAATTGATGATCATTAGCATCTGCTTAGTATAATTGGTTAATCATACATCTGACTCCTGAATCCTACAAAATACCTGACTTTGTTCACATGTACTAAACCAAAGGGTACTCACACAAAATATTGATTTCAATATTGATTTTTCTTCTGTTTATTTTTATCAATTTACAAAATGCAAAGCAAACAAACAATTAAAATATATATTTTGGAAAGCATTCCTACTTTACAGCATTTGTTTACACCTGACTAAAATGCTTGCACAGTACTGTACATCACACACCGAATGTTAAAATGTTATCCAAAATGTATTATTGCACAAATTCATGTTAAAGTTGTTTTGTTACTGATGCTGTAGTACATGCATACATATGGAGCTACTCCCTCCTGGGCTTTCTCATCCAGTTATATAACTGATATTATCCAGAACATTACATTGTCAGGACCTGGATCCCCTGCTGGTGACACTGTGGTTCCTAGAGCATAGGATCATAATACTGGTGTCCACCAGCAGGTGTTTCCCAGAAAGCAGCAGATCCTAGCAGTCTCCAGCTGAAAGGGATTTGCATTCCTCCTTTAGGCCCCTTTTACATGGCCACCTCTGTACAGTGGATTCCACTTACTCAGCGGGGGATCGCTTCGCTGATCCCCGCTGAGCAGGTGGATGACTGGTCCTGTCTGCTCCACTGTGTAGAGTGGACACGTACACAGTCCCACTCTCCTCTATAGGGAAATCGGATGGAAACATTTTGTCTGCCCATTTCCATATGATTCTATCCAATCTGATCTGCCAGACGGATGGAAAATAGGACCACCATCTGTCTGGTTTTCTCAGACAAGATTGGATCGGATAACAGTGGGTGTCAATGGACATGTGTCCGCTGACATCTGCTACTCTATAAAGGAGACTGCAAGGTCCGATCGGGTCCACCTGAAAAAAATACAGTTGGACCTGATAAGACAGCCCATGTGAAAAGGGCCTTACATGTGCCCATGTGCTTCAGTGTTTTGCCCTGCTAGCCAGATACTGCTTGATATTTAATCCTGAGACTGCTTCCTGCTTTCAGACACACATATAGCCACAACCATAATAATAACATAGTAATAACATGTCACAATCAGTATAATAAGTTGACCATGGAGAGACAATACAGTTCATTCTCAGACTCAGTCCACTTCTTCAGAACAGGAATGTAAGGAGCCAATATATGTAGCATCAACTACATCACATACAAATAGTTAAAAAGCCTGCATCGATGTTACCACTTCTCTGTCACACCCAAACATATACCTTTAGAACCGACCATCTGTTCGTGTACTCAAGCTGAAACGAACTTGGGTTCTGCAGCAGGACAATGATCCTAAACACACCAGCAAGTCCACCACCGAATGGCTGAAGAAAAACAAAATGAAGACTTTGGAGTGGCCTAGCCAAAGTCCTGACCTGAATCCTATTGAGATGTTGTGGTATGACCTTAAAAAGGACGTTCATGCTCGAAAACCCTCTAATGTAACTGAATTAGGACAATTCTGCAAAGATGAGTGGGCCAAAATTCCTCCAGGACGCTGTAAAAGCCTCATTGCACGTTATCGCAAACGCTTGGTTGCAGTTGTTGCTGCTAAGGGTGGTCCAACCAGTTATTAGGTTTAGGGGGCAATCACTTTTTCACACAGGGCCATGATGGTTTGGATTTTTTTTCACCTTTAATAATAAACACCTTCATTTACAAATTGCATTTTGTGTTTACTTGTGTTGTCCTTGACTATTGTTTAAATTGGTTTGATGTTCCGAAACACTTAAGTGTGACAAACATGCAAAGGAACAGGAAATGAGGAAGGGGGCAAACACTTTTTCACACCACTGTAGTTACATAGTAGGTGAGGTTGAAAAACACACAAGTCCATCAAGTCCAACCTATGTGTGTGATTATATGTAAGTATTACATTGTATATCCCTGTATGTTGCGGTCGTTCAGGTGCTTATCTAATAGTTTCTTGAAACTATCAATGCCCCAGATATAACCATTGCCTGTGGAAGGGAATTCCACATCCTTGATGCTCTTACAGTAAAGAACCCTCTATGTAGTTTAAGGTTAAACCTCTTTCCTTCTAATTTTAATGAGTGGCCACAAATCTTGTTCAACTCCCTTTTTGTGAAAAAGTTTTCTCCCTATTGTGGGGTCACCAGTATGGTATTTGTATATTGAAATCATATCCCCTCTCAAGCGTCTCTTCTCCAGAGAGAATAAGTTCAGTGCTCGCAACCTTTCCTCATAACTAATATCCTCCAGACCCTTTATTAGCTTTGTTGCCCTTCTTTGTACTCGCTCCATTTCCAGTACATCCTTCATGAGGACTGGTTGGTGCCCAGAACTGGACAGCATACTCCAGGTGAGGCCGGACCAGAGTCTTGTGGGAGCAGGATAAATATCGTTTTATCTCTGGAGTTGATCCCTTTTTAATGCATGCCAATATTCTGTTTGCTTTGTTAGGCTCAGTAATGGCATGCAGTGCCAAGCTGCTGCTATCTCCTACTTTTTTATCCTAGATTCCCCCAGAGGTTCTCCCCCCAGTGTATAGATTGCATTCATATTTTTGCCACCCATGTCAAATATTGTATATAGTCCCTTATCATCCCCTCCAAGAGTTTACATACTATTGATGTTAGGCTAACTGGTCTGTAATTCCCAGGGATGTATTTTGGGCCCTTTTACAATATTGGTGCTACATTGGCTTTTCTCCAATCAGCTGGTACCATTCCAGTCTGTAGACTGTCAGTAAAAATTAGGAACAATGGTCTGGCACTTACTTGACCCTCAGGTGCAAGCCACCTGGTCCCGGTGATTTATTAATGTTAAGTTTCCCAAGTCTAATTTTAATTCTGTTAACCATGGAGGTGCTTCCTGTGATCTGTCATGAGGATAAACACTGCAATTTTGGTTACTGAAGCCCCTCGATTCCCTTGTGAAGACTGAGGAGAAGAATGAATTCAATACCTTTGCCATCTCCCCATCCTTTGTAAACAGATGTCCTTCCTCATTCTTTATGGGGCCAATATGGTCTGTCCTCCCTTTTTTACTGTTTACATACTTCTTTCTTTTTCTTAAATGATGTTTGAAATAGGGAACACTGTGTAGTGTCACCCCTGAAGGAGCCACTTGAGTATTTTTGGTTCCGTACTCTGCCTGTCAACCCCAAAAACAGTCTCAGTCCTTCTGGCACACCTAACAAACAATGTAGTAAATAGACACAGGCAGTATTGAATAAGAAAGTATTTTCTTTACTGGAAGACCTTATTTGGCATAGAATAAAGCAATAACAAAGTGACAGTTAAATGTAATCCAACAACTCAACTGTGCCTTCTGGACTGGAAGGTTTACAGCAATGAAATTCAGCAATATAATTTGTCTACTTCCAAGGCCTCTTAAGGTGAATGACCCTGAAGGAAGAGATAACCACAAAGATAATAACAGATTGCAGTATAAGAACATTTAAACAGAATAACCACCAACTCTACTTTAGTTGGGCTCTATGAGTCTGGGCAGGAGGAGGGAAGAGGAATGACCCTTTCTTATGTCAGAACTCTCCCTTCTGTACCTCAACACCACAGTCTCAAAGAACCATTTAAACAAAGTGTTTAGTTCAGTATCTCAACCTTTAAGTTATATTAAAGCTCATTTGGTAAATAGAATCTTGGTTAAAAGTATGAGCCCTTATGGCACCAATTAATTTAATCCCTTATGAGAAGGATATGTCATAGTCTTTCAGAAGAAATGAAGGCCTTATGTCTTCAGAAAGCTCTTTGTTGGTGCACTTGGTATCTTGTTTGGCTGAGTGAACAAGATATATATATTTAAAGATGTCTTGGCAGGCAGGGGTTATGTGCAGTATGCTGGCAGTATCCAGGTAAGCAATGTGGATACTGTGACTGCACAGCATTGTGTAAGTGTAACAAAGGTTCTACAGGTGTGGGCAAAGAGAAGACAACGTTGTCCACATGCAGTGTCTTTTGCTTGTACCTGTACGATGGGCAAGTACCCGCTCACCAATCCTGTGACCAAGGGCCAAAGGAGAGATGTCCTAGAATGGGCTCCTCAGGTTGCCCGGCTGGCTACCTAACCACTGGAATGCCCCACAACATCTGTGGAGATTCGCATTGAGATGTAACTGAGTCCCTCTCTTGGGGAGATGTGACAGTCACACCGACCTTGGATGGCAGCACCTCTCTTCCGCATCTGGTCTTCTCCTTGCTTCATGGTCTCTTCCCTTCTCCTAGGCAGGCTTGTAGTGTTCTTTTCCCCTTCCTCCTGAGGGCATGCTGAGGTGTATAGTCTTGCCCCCAAAGGATTGCTATGGGGCTGCCTGAACTGGGGACTACATGTCCTAGGATGCTTTGCTCCACAGTCCTGGCTTGTCGTTGGTTTTTTCCCCCTGCCATTGAGGAAGTAGGGGAATGAGCAAAGCGCTGCTCGCATACAGTATAGCAAAGAGGAGGGGGGAGAATTCCCACACAGATGCTGACAGGCTCGCTCATCTGCATAGCCTGTCAGCGATTGTCTCAGCGGAGGGATGTGTGCAGCTGTGGGTGACTAAGTGGCACCAGCTAAAATCATTTGATATTATAGGAACATTTGTGATAATTTTTATAAGATCAAGATCATTGTTCCTTCAAAATAACTGCTTATTTCATTAAAGGCAGAGATCAGACTAAAACATTGTAACGTTGTAGTCAATGAAGGTGAGAGGCCGAAACAGGGGGTCCTGTGTCAGATCTGTGTAAGTGTCAGAAACCATGAATCAGACCGAGAAAAAAGTACAGTAAAACCACACGTGGTAAAAGTAAATGGAACAAACGTAGTCAAAACATAGCCAAAGTTCGGTAACCGGAGCGGATAGTCAGACAAGCCAGAAAGTCAGGATGCCAGAGGCCAGAGATCAGCATAGTAAAACAGCAAACAGGATCTGGAGCCACAAGGAATTACAGCCAGGCAAGTCTTTAACTGGAACGCAGGAGATAGTCTCTGTGATGTTGACAAAGGCGAAAGCAGAGATCATCTGGGCTGGCGACTTAAGTAGGCAGGGCTGACAAGCAGGATATCATCAACAGGTGAGCCACTGTGAAGAGATAGGAGCTGGCAATTAGCCAACTGAGCGGATAGCTCAGAAGAAGGAAGGGCGGAGAACATTCCTGACAGTACCCCCTCCTCAATGATCCTTCCCCCTCAGAGGACTACCAGGCTTGGGGGGAAAACATCTTTAGAAATCACGGAGGAGGACAGGGGCATGTATGTCCGAGGATGAGACCCAAGAGCGTTCCTCCAGACCGAACCCTTTCCAATGCCCCAGGTACTGTATGTGCCCACGGAACCTACAGGAGTCAACAATGTACTGTACTTCATACTCCTCATGGTTCTCAACCTGTACAGGATGAGGATGTGGCACCGAGGTGGTAAAGCGGTTGCAGACTAAAGGTTTTAATAAAGAGACATGAAACACATTTGAGATACCCATATTAGAAGGAAGGTCTAATGCGTAAGCCACTGGGTTAATCCTGCGAAGAATACGGAAAGGCCCAATACGGAATTCAGAGAGGGAACACAAAGTCAGAGGTTGCAAGATGACAGCCAGACACTGTCCCCAACCTGGTAGGAAGGCGCAGGCAGGCATCTGCGGTCAGCATGGAGTCTGTACCTATCATTAGCATATCACAAAGCCTCCTAGACTTGTGCCCAAGTGGAAAAAAGACCACGGAGATGCTCTTCTAATGCAGGAATACTCTGCCGAACAAATGAGTCAGGCAACATGGAAGGTTGGAAACCATAGTTCGCCATAAACGGGGACAATCGGGAAGCAGAATTCAAAGCACTATTGTGGAGAGGAGGGGTGAGGGTTGAGAGAGAGGGGAGCTGAGGGGGGGGTGAGAGAGAGGGGGTTGGATGAGAGGGGGTGAGGGAGGGTGAGAGAGGGGGTGAGTGAGGGGGGGTGGATGAGAAGGGGGGAAAGAGAGACCCCTAGCCCTGTCTGCAGTCCCTACTGTCCCAGCCCCTGTGTGGGCAGGCGAGTGTGATCCACCTACCTCCCGCCCATCCTCAGACAGCCTGTTTTCTTCCTACTCCATGACAGTCTTAGCAAGCTGAGAGAGGATGTTGTAGAAGGAGTGCAGGCTCCGGGAGGCACCAGGGATGCTGCTCAGGGTGGCAGTGAGGCCTCGTCTTCTCTCTTTCTCACTCCCTCCTGGGCTCTTCCTGGCTGCCCAGGCCTCCCCCTCCCTGTTTGAATATGCCGCTATCCTGCAACCCACCGCCACCAGACCAGCGGCGGGATGATCCAATCCAGGACCATGACAAGGGGGCTGTGCTTAACTCTTTAGGCTCTATGAGCACTAGTGTGGAGGAGGTGGAGCTCCTCCACAGCTCGCCACTACTTGTCTCACTGCCCATCCCGCAGCTTGCCATCATCAACCGCTGCCTCACCCGCCACCAAGATAGGAGTAAGTGCCGGTCAGACAAAGAATGAGTGGGTGGGCCGGGACTTGCTAGTTAAATGACCCCGGGGGGTCACAGTGGTTGCAATTGATGGGCACAGTGGCTGCATTTGATGGGCACAGTGGCTGCAATTGATAGGCACAAAGGCTGCAATTGATGGGCACAGTGGCTGCAATTGATGGGCACAGTGGCTGCAATTGATGGGTACAGTGGCTGCATTTGATGGGCACAATAGCTGCAATTGATGGGCACAGTGACTGCAATTAAAGGGGAGTTCCAGGCTTTTTATGTTTATTAAAAGTCAGCAGCTACAAAAAGTGTAGTTTCTAACTTTTAATAAACAGACACTTACCTGTTCCACGGTCCATCGATACGGCCAAACGGGGTGTCACTCCTCTCCCCCTCCTCTCTGCCGGCGCCTCCATTGCCACTCTGGGCACGGTGCATGTGCGAGTCGTGCTGCACTTTCGGAGTGGACAGGCGATCTCCTGGGACCTGTCATGTGTCCCAGGAGATCTCCTAGAGGGAGGGCAAAGGAGGAGTCACCTTGGCGGTCCCTGGGAGGAAGGAGGAAGTGAGACAGGAAACCCCCCTCCTAATGAAGCCCCCACTCACCCCCCCCCCCAAACAAATTACATGCTAAAGGTGGCATGTAAAGGGTCAAGGAGTGCTTAAAGCGGAAGTTCCATTTTTGGGTGGAATTCCGTTTTAATGACACAGTTGCTGCATTTGATGGCACAGCGGCTACATTTGATGGGCACAGTGGCTGCAATTGATGGGCACAGTGGCTACATTTTCTGGCATAGTGGCTGCAATTGATGTGTTTTTTTTTCTAGAATCTTTCAGTTTGTTTGCGCCCTCCCAAAAACCAGCCACCACTGACCCTGCTCATTGTGAAAAGACTATTCACGCCATTATAGGAAAACACAGCATTTGTAGAAAATAATTATATATATGATTTTCACACAAGACACTTTGGAATTTAAAATGATTAAAAATCTAACTTTGCTTTCTTGCACTATGACATCTTAATTGTCACTTTTTTGATTGGCTCTTTGCTTTTAAAATGTTGCCACCCATTGTGATAGGAGTTTCACTTTTGATGAGTCACTTCCTAATACTAGTCATCATCTGCAGCTTTTCTTATTACAGTGCAGAGATTACCCCAGGTGGTTATAAGGAAAGTTGAACAAAACTGAACACTTTAAAATAGGCACCAGTATATGTATCTCGAGTTTCTGGAATTCAAATATTATATGTATTATGTTGTGTTGTGATATGTAATATAATTATTATTATGTTTAACATTACAGTTGGACCTTTGGAAACCTCTTTATCTAGAGGATGTCACCCCTAGTAGAGTAGTGCTCGTCAGGATCCCATCCATTGCTCTTCAGACTGTGAAAGAGGAGCTGCTACATTGTTCGCTATCTTTTCAGTAAGTACAATGATGAAGGTTCAGCTGCTTTAATCTTCTGAAGTCTGGTAAAGATGACATTGAATATTAGTCAAGCAGAGGGATACACTGATAAAGAAGGTGAGAAAACATCTACTGTATATATGTATGATGTTTCAAAGAAATCGCTAGCTACTGTAAATCTGTATTTACAAATTTTACCCATAGGTATCATCTTGATCTATAGATTTCACAGTTGTATTACTTATTTCCTAAAGCAACATCAGGAAATATACAAGAGCTACATTTGATATGCACTGTAATTCTTGGTATGTGTCATAAACAAGGTGTGACCAGAAATGGGTGGAGTGCAATATGGGAGACCAAAATGTAAAGTGAAAAAGTAATATTTATTAAAAGGATAAGTCAGAAACAATAAAGCAAACCAGCAAACAACCACAGCGACACAAAAAAAATAACTTTCCAAACCAAACGTAAGTACAGGATGAGATATAATCATAAATGTAATCAAGCCAGGGTCATACACAAGAGATCAGTCAGATTGAACAGGGAGCAGGATGAGACAGGGAGAGGGCAACAGGAGGAAGGGATAAATCAGCAAGACAGGGGTCCAGGGACGGATGCAGGGTTCAGGATAACAGGATCACAGGAGGAACAGGTTCAGGATAACAGGATCACAAATACAGGTCAGGGCTCAAGGACAATACCAACGCAAATGTAAGAGCATCTGGTGGGTATAACTACACACCTCCTGCAATCAGTCTCAGAGGATGCCTGATAGCAGCAGATGATGTCAGCTCCAGACTGCTGGGAGACACCCGCTGGTGTACACCAGTACTGCGGCTCAAAGATCTCACTGTGCCACCAGCAGGTGAAACCTTTCCTGACATGTGTTATTTTCATTACATATTTTTGCAAACTTTATCTCATAAAACAGTATGGCTTTTCCACTATCTATATAGGTTATAGTAAAATATAAGTGAATCTTACCATGGATCTTTTATTGTGTTTTTTGTGTTTTTTTGTTGTTACTATGAGGACCTCACACAAGATAGCTTGCATAAGAGATTAGTTAACCACTTGCCGCCCGCCCTATAGGCAATTGACGGTGGCAAAGTGGTTTCATAATCCTGATTGGACGTCATATGACGTGATCAGGATTATGAGCCGCTGCGCGCCCCCCCAGTCTGACACCCGGCAACTACGATCTCGGTAAAGAGTCTCCGATGGAGACTCTTTACCACGTAATCAGCCGTGTCCAATCATGGCTGATCACAGT
This sequence comes from Lithobates pipiens, assembly GCF_037356315.1. NCBI lineage: Eukaryota > Metazoa > Chordata > Amphibia > Anura > Ranidae > Lithobates > Lithobates pipiens. The sequence goes on from NW_027507784.1 coordinate 157,044,510, forward strand.
GTAAATGGGAAGAGCCGGTGATCGGCTTTTCCTCGCTAGCGTCTGTCAGACGCGAGTAGAAGAGAGCCGATCGGCTGCTCCTCTGACAGGGGGGGGTCTGTGCTGATCGATTATCAGCACAGCCCCCTGAGGATGCCCACACTGGACCACCAGGGACGCCACCAGACCACCAGGGAAAAGGTAATCCCCCCTAGACCACCAGGGATGCCAGTCAGCACAATGGATGCCAATCAGTGCCCATAATGGGCATCACTGATTGGCATGCATTATTGTTTGGCACTGATTGGCATCCATTAGTACAGTATAACACCAATGCCGCCTATGAGTGCCCACCTGTGCCGCCTATGAGTGCCCACCTGTGCCGCCTATCAGTGCCCACCTGTGCCGCCTATCAGTGCCCACCCATGCCCATCTGTGCCGCCTATCCATGCCCATCTGTGCCGCCTATCCATGCCCATCCGTGCCAGCTATCAGTGCCAATTTGTGCCACCTATCAGTGTCCATCCGTGTCGCCCATCAATGCCGCCTATCAGTGCCACATATCAGTGTCCATCAATGCCACCTCATCAGTGCCACTTCATTGGTGCCACATCATTGGTGCCCATCGGTGCCGCCTTATCAGTGCCCATCAGTGTAGCCCCATCAGTTCCCATCAGTGAAGGAGAAAACGTACTTATTTACAAAGTTTTGAAACTGAAACAAAAAAAAACATATTTTTTTTCAAAATTTTCGGTATTTTTTTATTTGTAGCGCAAAAAATAAAAACCGTAGAGGTGATCAAATACCACCAAAAGAAAGCTCTATTTGTGGGGAAAAAATGATAAAAATTTCATTTGGGTACAATGTAGCATGACCGCGCAATTGTCATTCAAAGTGCGACAGCGCTGAAAGCTCAAAATTGGTCTGGGCAGGAAGGTGTTTAAGTGCCCTGTATTGAAGTGGTTAATAAGTGCAATAATGTGCAATTATCCATAGCAACTAATCATTTATCAGATTAAACAAGACAGAGCAAAGGTATTTTTTTGTTTGCTATTTATTACTGCACATTACACAGTGTTTTATAAAAGTACACTAAAGCGTAAACATAAACCTTGAGATGCATATAGGGAGCATAGTCTATTGGAGTAGTTCAGTATACCTCCCAACCATCCAGGATTCCCTGGGACCATCCCGGTAATTGGTCCCTCTCCCAGAGTCCCGGTGAATCAAGGTTGAGTCCCGGAATCCTCGCGTCATGTGCGGGGTCATGGTTCGGTTCCCACAATCCGTAAGCTACACTTATATGGCAGCCGCATCTCTCCCCTCTGCCTCTGACACACACAGACAGTGCAGAGTGGAGTGCATGGAACCCGCCCCTCCCACAATGTTGTTCTCCTGTACACAGAGGAGGATGGGGAGGAGGCACACCACTCTACATGAACATATCGGATAGCAGAAGATCAGTCAAAAGTTAACATACAGGTAACACTTAAAACTGCTGGTACATCATCACTGCAAGGGATCATTTTCAAGTTCAGCTGGACTTTAAATGCATTTTACGTTTTAGGGAGAGTGCAGAGGGGTTGCCTTTCAGCCTGAAAGTTTCAGGTTATGTTGTACCAGTCTTCAAGTTTGCCAGGTGGAAGAATTGTTGCTGTGTGAAGACTGGCCCTTGTATGTCCCCAATCTCCAGCAATAGACTGTATTTTATTTCCCATAAGAGAGCTATCTCTTGGGGTTTTGAAAAAGCATGTGTACTTCCCTTTAAACACACAATGCAGTGCTTAGTGTTTGGGGTCACATGTAGCCCATTGCCACTTTTTGTGCAGTTCATTGGTCCCCTGCAGACACTTATCTGTAAGTAATATGTCATGTACTATGTATCCAGGCTATGATTGACTGCTGAAGCATGCCCCCAGTCTTCAACAACCCATAGAGCATGTTCATTGTCTCTGACAGTCTCTTGGAGCATGTCTGTAGTCTCTGACAGTCTCTTGGAGAATGTCCCCAGTCTTCAACAACCCATAGAGCATGTTCATTGTCTCTGACAGTCTCTTGTATCATGTCTGCAGTCTCTGACCATCTATTGTATCATGTCTCCAGCCTCTGACCATATCCTGTATCATGTCTGCAGTTTTTGACCATTTCCTGTATCATGTCTGCGGTCTCTGACCATCTCCTGTATCATGTCTGCAGTCTCTGACCATCTCCTGTGTCATATCCGCAGTCTCTGACAATCTCCTGTATCATGTCTGCAGTCTGTGACCATCTCCTGCATCATGTCTGCAGTCTCTGACCATCTCCTGTATCATGCAGTCTCTGACCATCTCTTGTATCATGTCTGCAGTCTTGGACCATCTCTTGTATAATGTCTGCAGTCTCTGACCATCTCTTGTATCATGTCTGCAGTCTCTGACCACCACCTGTATCACGTCTGCAGTCTCTGATTCTCTCTTGTATAATGTCTGCAGGCTCTGACCATCTCTTCTATCATGTCCGCAGTCTTGGACCATCTCTTGTGTCATGTCTGCAGTCTCTGACTATCTCTTGTATGAAATCCGCAGTTTCTGACCATCTCTTGTACCATGTCTGCAGTCTCTGATCATCTCTTGTATAATGTTTGCAGGCTCTGGCCTTCTCTTATACCATGTCTGCAGTCTCTGACCCTCTCTTGTATCATGTCCGCAGTCTCTGACCATCTCCTTATTGATATCTGCAGTCTCTGACCATATCCTGTATCATGTCTGCAGTCTCTGTTCATCTCCTATATCATGTCCGCAGTCTCTGACCATCTCTTGGAGCATGTCCGCAGTCTCTCACCATCTATTGTATCATGTCTGCAGTCTCTGACCATCTCTTGTATCATGACTGCAGTTTCTGATCATTTCTTGTATCATATCTGTCGTCTCTGACCATCTCTTGTATCATGTCTGCAGTCTCTGACCATCTCCTTATTGATATCTGCAGTTTCTTACCATCTCTTGTACCATGTCTGCAGTCTCTTATCATCTCTTGTACAATGTCCACAGTCTCTGATTATCGCTTGTATCATGTCTGCAGTCTCTGATCTCATCTTATACCATGTCTGCAGTCTCTGACCATCTCTTGGAGCATGTCCGCAGTCTCTGACCATCTCTTTATTGATATCTGCAGTTTCTGAACATCTCTTGTACCATGTCTGCAGTCTCTGATCATCTCTTGTATTATGTCCGCAGTCTCTGACTATCTCTTTGTCATGTCTGCAGTCTCTGATCTTCTCTTATACCATGTCTGCAGTCTCTGACCATCTCTTGTATCATGTCCGCAGTCTCTGACCATCTCCTTATTGATATCTGCAGTTTCTGACCATCTCTAGTACCATGCCTGCAGTCACTGATCATCTCTTGTATTATGTTCGCAGCCTCTGACCATTTATTGTATCATGTCTGCAATCTCTGACCATTTCTTGTATCATATGCACAAAAAATAATAAAAATAAGGGCCTCGTTACATCAATTAATTAGAAAAATAGAAAAATAGTTGTATGAAACTATGAAACTATGAGATGTACCATCATCCAAAATTAGGCAGAAAAAGGGTTAAGAGGCCTGGTTCCCATATCAGGCTCCCCAAAGACAAGAGTGAGCTAGCAGACTATTACGGTACATATAAAAATGTGGATAACAAAGTAATATAACCAAAGTAAAATACAGACAAAGTTTATTTAAATGATAAAACCATTTCACAACATATAAGCTAGTACAAGTGGTGACGTATTTCTACTAGTTTCTCTCTAAATGAGCTTCTTCAGGAAATATATACGTCTTTAAAGAAACGCAAATATAGTACATTAAATAGGCATTTTTTAATTATTTAGAATGCAGTATAACAAAGTATAAAAGGGAAGAGGTAAATAACGCACAATGTGGCTCTTACCCCCAAGTGTGTATCAACACAACACCTAAAAGACACTGAGAAGGTCTCCCCCGGCGACTGGGGGAGGCATTAAGGACAGACAGGTCGGTATCTGGGTCAAGGAATATAGTATACATGTGTTAGAAAAGCCTGATCATATCTTAATCTAATGGGCCAGGTAATAAGGTCAAGCAGCCTATATAACCACAGAATTGCCCTCAATATATACACAATAATAAAGTGATATATGTGAATAGAGTGCAGGTGCTAAATAGTGTGAGGATATCAAATGTTAAGTGATATACAAATACCAAAGTGAATAGGTGAAAGGGAAGAGAGGGAAAAGAGGGAAAAAAGGGGGGGAAGGGAAGGAGTTGAAGGGGAAGGGAAAAGAGGAGAAAAGATGAGAACATATAAGGAAGAAGGGGGGTAGAAAAAGGGGAAGAAAAGACGGGGAAAAGGAAAATTGGACAATATGCAGAGAAGAGGAAAGGAGGAGAGAAAAGGTTGGGGGGGGGGGGGGGGAGAAGCTCATTTAGAGCAAAACTAGTAGAAATACGTCACCACTTGTACTAGCTTATATGTTGTGAAATGGTTTTATCATTTAAATAAACTTTGTCTGTATTTTACTTTGGTTATATTACTTTGTTATCCACATTTTCATATGTACCGTAATAGTCCGCTAGCTCATTCTTGTCTTTGGGGAGCCTGATATGGGAACCAGGCCTCCTAACCCTTTTTCTGTAATTTCTTGTATCATGCCTGCAGTCTCTGACCAACTCTTGTATCATATCTGCAGTTTCTGACCATCTCTTATTAGACATGTGCAAAAGGAAAAAATTAGTTTAGTTTCGTTTTGTTTTAATTCGTTAATTCATTAATTTCGTTTAGTTATATTCGTTAACTTCCTTAAATTTGTTTTCGGATTTCGTTTAGTTTTCTACCGAATTCGAAAAATCGGCCACATTCGAAAATATTTCAACCAAATTCGAAAATATTTCTACCGGATTCAAAATGATTTCAACATGATTCGACATTATTTCAACCGCATTCGACATGATTTCAACATGATTCGTCATTATTTCAACCACATTCGAAAATATTTTGTGACCCGACTTTAGGGCCATGTATCTTGGGGTCACTTGGTGCTAGAAACTCCAAATTTGGATATGTTGTAGTGCTAGTACTATTGTGTTTGCATACCAAATTTGGGGTTTCTAGCTATAAGTGACTTCGAGATATCTGGCCCCAAAATCGGGTCGCAAAATGTCATTCTCTGCTCTAATAACTAATAACATTTTGCGACCCGATTTTGGGGCCACATATCTCGGGGTCACTTATAGCTAGAAACCCCAAATTTGGTATGCAAACATAATAATACTAGCACTACAACATATCCAGTCATCATGAAGTGTCTAGCTCCAAGTGAAACCGAGATACATGGCCCTAAAGTCGAGTCACAAAATATTTTCGAATGCGGTTGAAATAATGTCAAATCATGTTGAAATCATTTCGAATGCAGTTGAAATAATTTCGAATGCGGTTGAAATAATTTCGAATCATGTCGAATTCATTCGTTATATTTCTTTCGTATTCGTTGTAATTTGTTATTTTTTTATTCGGACATTCGGATGCATAACAAATAAATAATAATAATAATAATAAAATAACAAATTACAACGAATACGAAAGATGCAAAATTCGGCCGAATTTCGATTCGTTATGAAACGAATTGCACAAGCCTATCTCTTATATCATGTCTGCATTCTCGGACCATCTCTTATATCATGTGTGCAGTCTCTGACCATCTTGTGTATTATGTTCATACCTCTGCTATGCAGTCCCTGACTATTTTAATGAAGTTATTTAAATTAGGCTCAGACAAAGCAATCAAAGCATATTGTATAGGTACAAGGAAGCATGGGTTTTGTTTAACCACATCCCTTAAGCCTCTCCCACTGCTAGGTACTTGACCACGCCCACAATGTACCACAACGTAGCACGCCGCAGGTCTTTTTACTCCTGGATCCCTCATTCTGAAGTTCAAAAGTTGGGAGGTATGGTTCAGTTTTGCCCAAACATTGCCATACAGTACCAAGCCAATCCCTTTTATCTGTAGTATAGTGATTCTGGAACCTACCTGCTGGTAATGCTAGAAGCACATTTCTTGCAGTCTTTTACACACAAAAAGCCTTATAGAAATAATAATATCAGTACTTTCTCACAGGAAGTTAGAAAGCACAAAGTTAGAGAAGTGCAATCTGACTACCTTCCTACTGATCCTGTTTTCAGGTGTGTGCTTATTCTTCAAACAAAAATAGCTCCTGCTGCACTGTGCAGTGAATTCATGCACAGTGGAGCATCATTGCCACATGATTCCAGGAAATGTCACTAGGTGAATTTCACTGGCAGAATCAATAGGTACAGGAAGGACTTTGGAGGGACACAGAGAAAAGTGCAAGTGTAATTTCATTTTTATATTTTAAACATTACTCATAACTTAATAAGAAAAACATTTCTTTAGAAAGGAACATACATTCCCCATTTAATAATTATGCTATCAAAATTATTGTGTTCTGTAAATTGCCTCCAGCATTGCTCTTATTACTTCTGTCTGAAGGCTGCCATTTTGCTGAAGCTCAGAGCCCCTGAGCAATAGTAAATCTATAGGCTGATTGGCCTCAACATTTTCCACAGTGCCAAAAAATAGAAAGCAACTGAGCATGTGCAGAGCAGGGTGAGACAATGCATTACTGGATTTTAAACAGCATAGGCACTTATTTTTACTGTTTTACATAGCTATACCTGCGAAAGGGGCCAGCCTGAAGTGATCTTAATTATCTGACTAAAGTTCCACTTTAATGAGCTCTGAAAACATTAACCTGGCCTGTTTTAGGAAGCCTATAATGTTTTTAGGGAGCCTCTCTTACCTGCTGTTTTTAGGGATCTTTTGGCAAATACAGTGGAAAGTAAATGTTGTTTTTAATATTTTTGAATAAATAGAGAATTTTAACACTCTCAATGAAAGGTGTGAGTTTATCTAAAATCACTGATATTCAGTCTGGGGTCAGGTTCAGAGACCAGTAGCTATAACAGTAGGTTCCCATTGGTCAGCGAGATAAGTACACGAGCAGGTCACCCTGGCAGATAGCGCAGGCTCGGCCGAGATTCGGGATCTAAGCACTAACTGGTCTTCACCAGAGCTTCTGATGGTGGAGATAGGTTTTGCTGCATACTAGTGCTAGGTTCTATGGATCACACCACCAGGAGGTGAGCAAGCCAAGGTCCGGTAGCAGATGTAGCAGGTAGGGATTAAGTAAACAAGCCATAAGGCAATAAAAATTGGTTGCAGGTTGGGATTAAGCAGAAGTATAGTTGAGGAAAAAGTCAAAGGTGATAACAAATTGTTGCAGGTTGGGATCAAGGGGATGTGTAGTTCAAGTGGTAGTGAAGATACAGATGGCAGCATGAGGGAAAAGAGCAATGTACTGGCTGGGGAAGAGCACAATAATCTGGCAAACAAGAAGTGCAGAGACATGCCTTACATCAGGAAGTTCATGGGAGGAGCAAAGAGTTCAAGGTTGTAACCTGTGTGACAGTGTGAGGCCTTGCCACTTGGTAAGAATAAGCAAAGACAACATAGCTTTCTCATGTATGCAGTGTGAAGGGCTCCAGAATGTCAGTTCTAAACAGAAAGTTGGTTTTTCCTTTCTGGGATTTTGTAATTCCCAGATTAAAGACTGACATCTGGAGGCTTTAGACTTGGGAGGGAAGAATCCTCCAACCCAGTGTCCAGGACACTGAAGTTGATCAGGCTTAGTGTACAGGTGTGAGCACTCAGAATAATCAAGGGTATAGTAGCAGGTCAGAGCCACAACCCTTCCCAGAGTGTGGATGCCTGCATGGTGCAGGTGTAGTCTGTGACAAACCAGGCAGAGGCCCTAAGGCCCCTTTCACACTGGGGCGGTGCGGACGTCGGCGGTAAAGCGCCGCTATTGTTAGCGGCGCTTTACCGTCGTTTTAGCGGCGCTTTACCGTCGTTTAGCTGCGGTCTGCGGGCGCTAGCGGGGTGGTTTTAACCCCCACTAGCGGCCGAAAAAGGGTTAAAACCGCCCGCAAAGCGCCGCTGCAGTGGCGCTTTGCCGGCGGTATTGCCGCGCTGTCCCATCGCTGTCACACCGCTCCTTCACCACTCCAAAGATGCGGCTAGCAGGACTTTTTTCACTGTCCTGCCAGCGCACCGCTGGTTTTTTTCAGGCGCTACACAGGCGCTATTTTTAGCGCTGTAACGCCTGAATATCGCCCCAGTGTGAAAGCAGCCTAAGCTAAACCTAAGTGCCAGAGCATCAGGGTGCTGCCAGGGAGAGTCAAGTGTAAGGGGGTTGCATAAGAGTACAACAGTTCTGTGTGAAATGGTTTGACGCACCAACCTGAGTTCTAAGCTTAAGACCTAAGCAACAGTGCTTCTAGGCCCAGGAGGCTAAAAGACATTTTTTTTTCATATTTTAAAATAATGGTTAAGGGCTACCAATTGTGTTTGAACTTTTCTTCAATGGAAGTGGGCCAAGGAGCCCTAAACAGTACCTTACATGGACTGAACTCTCTGGAAATACTACTACCTTTGAGCAAAGCCTCTGCATACCTCAAACAACGAAATACATTTTCTTTACAATATCATGCGTTATTTCGATTTTGTTCACATCACAACTGCTCTGAACCTTTGATGCTATCAATTTAAATGTGTATACACAGCTAATGAATGCTGCTGAACATATCATCATCTGTATATAGCCAGCTCTGTTTTTTGTGTTTTTGCAGATCCCTTAGTAAAATAAAATATGTTTTAATGTATCTTTCTGGCAAGCAACCACTACTATAAAGTAGCAGTTCCTTGACCAGAAACTGACAAACCCTATTTCTAACACTGATGGATAGAGATGAGCCGAACACCCCCCGGTTCGGTTCGCACCAGAATTTTCGAATGCACCGAAAATTTGTGTGAACTTTAGAACCCCATTGAAGTCTATGGGACTCGAACGTTTGAAATAAAAAGTGCTAATTTTAATGGCTATTGGCTAATATGCAAGATATTGTCCTAAAAAGGGTTTGGGGACCCGTCTCCTGCCCCATGGGACATGGCTCAATGCCAATAATGTATTTAAAAAACTGCCGTTTTTTTGGGAGCATTGAATTTAATGACGATTAAAGTGAAAAAAAGTGAAATATTCCTTTAAATATCGAGCCTGGGGGGTGTCTATAGTATGCCTGTGAAGTGGCACGTGTTTCCTGTGTTTAGAACAGTTCCTGCACAAAATGACATTTAACAGAAAAAAAAGTCATTTAAAACTGCTTGCGGTTTTAATGTAATATCTGGTTCCGGCAATACGGATGAAAATCATTGAGAAAAATGGCATGGGTAGCCAGCCCCCTTGCCCATTACCAACCCCTTTGGGCCTTGTATGGATATTAAGGGGAAACCCTTACCCAAATTAAAAAAGGAAAGGAGTGGGGCCCCCAGGCCCTATATACTCACAACAGCAGTATACAAGCGGTGCAAACAAGACAGGGACTGTGTAGGTTTGTTGTGTTAAGTAGAATTTGTTTGTAATTTTGAACTGGTACATTTTAAAAGTGTAGCTCCAGTCAAAAAATCTATTTTTAAGATTTTTGGAAAACATAGGGAAGGGTTATCACCCCTGTATAATTTGTTTGGACGTCCGTCTTTTTTCATCTCACTTCCTGTTGTCTCCTTCCGTTTTACATGCCATTGTTGAACAGTGGTAGAAAAATTGGGCCTTTGGTGGTTGTGGTGGTGGTGCTGGTGCCACAACACTATAAGTCCTCACAGTTACTCTCGGTGGGCGCAGGAAATATTATATCAAGAATTGTAATTATATGCCCCTGTTAAACAGAGGCTGAAAAATTGGGCTGCTGGCACTGGTGCTGGTGCCACGACACTGCAACCTCTACCATATACTCTAGTTGGAGTGCAGGAATGAGCCCTGCTGCAAAGCATTGCATCAAAAATTGTATTACATGCCCCTGTTAAACAGGGGCTAAAAAATTGGGCCTTAGGCACTGGTGCTGGTGCCACGACACTGCAACCTCTCCCATATACTCTATTTGGAGTGCAGGAATGAGCCCTGCTGCAAAGCATTGCACTCTAATTACACACCCCTGTTAAACAGGGGCTGAAAAATTGGGCTGGTGGCATCACCCAGAACTAAAAAAATGTTCTTCCAAGATATCAGAAGGATCATTGAGGAGGAAGAGGATAGTCAGTCAACATAACAGGACAGTCACTCAGCATCATCATAGGCAGTCTTGAAGGGATGTGTCACGTACCTGGTATGAGAGCCCAGAATGCAGGGAGCGGCTTCTCGTAAGCCTCTGGCTCGAGAACCCCTGAAGGTGGGAACAGGAATTCAAGAGTTCAGAGGGCACAAGTGTCAGGCTGGTGTAGGGCAGATCCGGACCAGCAGTAGCAAGGGATCCACAGAGGCACTGGATAGAAGACACCCGGCAGGCAGGTAGGAACGTGGACGACAGCGGGCACAGGTAGATGGCTGGAACAGCTGGAGGCAGTCAGCAGATGGCATCAGGCACAGGCTTTCAGACTGGAACAGCAGGTGGCAGTCAACAGAGTCGAGTACAAGCCGGGTCGGTAACAGGCGGGCAACAACGGTACACAGGAAGAGGCAGAGACGTAGTCAGACAGGCAGGAGGTCGGTGGCAGGCAGCAAGCAAACGTAGTCAGGAACAGGCCGGGCAACAGGAATCAGAAGCAGCAGATAGCAGAATCACCGGACACGCTGTAGACTGGACAGCAAGGAGGCACAAAAACGGTCGCACGGCGAGTCTGCGGGCCCCGCGGGGAACCGTGCGCCCGTTCGTGACCCCGCGCACCCGAGTGCATCCGTTCGCACCACCGCGCACCCGCGTGCGCCCGTTCGTACCATCGCGCACCCGCGTGCGCCCGTTCGTACCATCGCGCACCCGCGTGCGCCCGTTCGTACCAACGCGCACCCGCGTGCGCCCGTTCGTGCTAACGCTCACCCAAGGACACCGACAAGTTCTCAGCAAGGGAATCCTGCGGGCAGGTCTCCCATGTGCCATTGGATCACCGGGACGACCATGACATTGCCCCCCCAAGGGGCAGCTTCCGGATGCCCAACTGTGCCATCTTACCCGGATGGGACCTTTTAAAGGCAAGGATCAATCTTTTCGCATGGATGTTAGATTCCGGTTCCCAGGAATTTTCCTCAGGCCCATACCCCTTCCATTTTACCAGAAACTGAGTCTGATTACGTCTCTTTAACCAGTCTAAAATGGATTCAACCTCGTATTCGATTTCTCCATCGATAATCACAGGTTCCGGAGGACTGGCATTTCGGTTGGCAAAAGAATCCGGAACTGCGGGTTTGAGTAGGGATACATGAAAAACTGGATGGATCCGAAATGATTCTGGAAGCTTCAGTTCAAAAGCCACACTATTCAACTTCCTCATAATCGGAAAAGGACCCACAAACCTTTGACCCAGTTTCTTAGACGGGCAGGCCAGCTTTAGGTTCAAGGTGGACAACCAGACCTGATCCCCGACCTTGAGATGAAGTTCCCCCCTTCTCTTCCTATCAAACACCTCCTTATTGTAGTTCTGTGTTTTGGTCAAAGTCTCTTGCAGAAGCTTATTGTTTGCTTTGAAGAAGTTGAGGTCTTCTTGTACAGCCGGTACCGGACATTCGGGGAGGTTGTTAGATAAGAACAGCGGGTGAAAGCGAAAATTTGCAAAAAACGGGGATTGCTTCGTGGCAGAATGAACAGAGTTGTTATATGCAAATTCAGCCAAGGGTAGAAGCGAAGCCCAGTCATTTTGAGAGAACGAAGAAAAGCAGCGCAGATATTGCTCCAGCGTCTGATTCGTCCTCTCAGTTTGGCCATTGCTCTGGGGATGATAGGCCAAGGAGAAGCAGAGTTCAATCGTCAGGGCCCCGCAGAGCGCTCTCCAGAACTTGGAGGTGAACTGCACCCCCCTATCTGATGTGATATTAGCGGGGATGCCGTGGAGCCTCACAATCTCCCTGATGAAAGTCTTGGCAGTCTCTGCGGCCGAGGGAGTGCCCTTCATAGGCAAAAAGTGCGTAATTTTAGAGAGCCTATCCACCACTACAAAGATTGTGGAATAATCCTCTGAAGGTGGCAACCCAACGATAAAGTCCATGGAGATCATCCTCCATGGTCTATCCGGGACGGGTAACGGCTTCAGCAGGCCCCAAGCTCTCGACTTGCTGCCCTTGTTCCGAATGCAAGTGGTACATGCCTCCACATATTCCCTGCAATCCTTCTTCATCTGTGGCCACCAGAACGTACGTTGAAGCAGTTCCATGGTCTTATGTACCCCAAAATGGCCAGCCAACAAATGGTCATGACAGGACCTCAGAACCAAGACTCGCACCTCCTGAGGAATGTAGATCTTATCCTTGTACCAAAGGAGATCATCCCTGGATAGTAGAGGAGTGTCATGGGGAAGAACAGTACCTGTGGAAGCCTGCTTGATTTGAGACAGTAAGTCCCCCTGGAGCAAGAGGAAGTTCCCTGAAGAGAGGATGGTGTCCGGGGACGAAGGACTTTCTGGTTCGCTATACATGCAGGACAGGGCGTCGGGTTTGGTGTTCTTAGATCCTGGACGGTAGGTGATATGGAACGAAAATCGAGTGAAAAAGAGTGCCCACCTGGCCTGTCGTGGTTTCAGTCTTTAAGCAGTCTTTAGATATTCTAAATTTTTATGGTCGGTATAAACAAGGATCGGGTGGGTGGCACCCTCAAGAAGATAGCGCCATTCTTCGAGTGCCGCCTTAATCGCCAGTAGCTCACGATCACCAACGTCATAATTTCTTTCCGCCTCAGATAGCTTGCGAGAGAAGAAAGCGACCGGGTGCAGAAGAGACTTAGGCCCCTGTCTCTGGGAAAGCACTGCCCCGACCGCTATTTCTGAGGCATCCACCTCTAGGATATATGGCAGAGTTGAGTCGGGTGCTTTAGGACTGAGGCTGATACAAACAAGTCTTTCAGGGTTTTAAAGGCCTCCTGCGCTTCGGAAGTCCATTGGAACTTTTGACCCTGTTTGGTCAGTCCGGTGATGGGGGAAATGATGGAGGAAAACCCCTTAATGAACTTCCTGTAAAAATTAGCGAACCCCACAAATCGTTGGACCCCCTTTTTGTCAGAAGGAGCAGGCCAGTCCTGGATAGCAGAAATTTTCTGGGGATCCATCTCAATTCCTTCCACTGAGATGATCAGACCGAGGAACTGGATGCTTCGTTGCTCGAAGACGCACTTTTCAGGCTTGGCATACAGACCGTGAAGACAGAGTCGAGCTAAGATGTTCTTTACATGTTCCCGGTGTTCAGCTAGAGTGGAGGAAAAAATCTAAATATCGTCCAGATAGATAATTACAAACAGATCAAGGTAGTCTCTGAAAATGTCGTTTACAAAGTGTTGGAATGTGGCAGGGGCGTTGCACAAACCAAAAGGCATAACTAAATATTCAAAGTGCCCGAAACGAGTACGGAAGGCAGTCTTCCATTCATCACCCTTCCGAATGCGGACGAGGTTGTAGGCACCCCGAAGATCCAACTTGGAAAATACTTCAGCTGATCCCAGTCTCTGAAAAAGTTCGGGCACTAATGGCAGGGGGTAACGGTTTTAATAGTGACTTTAATAAGTGCCCGATAATCCACACATGGGCGCAGGGAATGGTCCTTCTTTTCAACGAAAAAGATCCCTGCACCCGCCGGGGAGGTGGAAGGTCGAATGAATCCCTTCTCCAGGTTGTCGTCCAAATAGGATCTCAGGGTCCCCAATTCCATTTCAGATAATGGAAAAATTCTTCCGAAAGGAATCTCTGCCCCAGGAAGCAATTCTATCGGACAGTCATATGGCCTCTGTGGAGGTAGGGTTTCAGTGCCCTTCTTACTAAACACATCCAAGAAGTTGTGATAGTCCTTGGGTACATCTTGTCAGACCTCAGCATCCGTTTCCAAGCAGAGTAGGGAAGAAGAGTCCTTGTTGACAACCAGAAAACAATGCTGAAGGCAGTAAGCTGAAGGAAACTCGATTCTTCCTGTGATCCAATTAATGCGTGGGTTGTGAGCTCTCAACCAAGGCATGCCTAGTATGACAGGAAACAGAGGAGACTTGATAACATCTAGGCACAAAAGCTCCTGGTGAGTCCCAGCAATGGTAGCAAGCAGCGGAGAAGTCTCCTGAGTCACTGGTCCAGACTTAAGAGTTGAGCCATCGGCCAGATACACCGAAAGTCCTCTCACCCTAGGCCGAAGAGGAATGTTATTCTTTAAGGCGAAGGACAAATCCACAAAGCCACTACAAGCCCCGGAGTCAATTATTACGTTGGTTTGGATATTCCCTCCTGGGAGCTGCAAAAGAATAGGTACAGCCAAATGAGAAGTGTTACTCGACAAAACGGGGCAGGAGAGATGGAAAAGCACTTACGAAGTTTAGCAGGGCAAGTGCGAACAAAATGTCCAGGTTCTCCGCAGTAGAGACAAAGGTTGCCGGCCCGGCAATGTTGGCGTTCCTCGGGTGTCAAAGATGGCCGGAGCAACCCCAGCTGCATGGGTTCCGAAGAGTCCGGTGCGGCCGTGGCAGGAGGGGCCGAATGGGTGGAGCTTAGCACGCGTGGTAACATCCAAACGGGACGAGAGGTTGTGGAAGAACGCTCCAGGCGACGCTCTCTTAGGCGTCTGTCTATTTGAACAGATAGGTCTATGAGGGCTTCCAGGGTCTCAGGGGTACCCACTTGGGCCAGTTCGTCTTTCAAAGACTCTGAAAGGCCCATGCGAAACTGGTATCGTAAAGCAGAGTTATTCCAGTCCGTGTCGGAGCTCCAGCGTCTAAATTCCGACACATAATCCTCCACGGGCCTGCGACCTTGTTGTAGTGCGTGTAAAGCTGCCTCTGCGGTGGCAGCTAGCTGAGGGTCCTCATACAACCGCAACATCGCTAGAAAAAAGGCATTCAGGGTATCTAGAGATGGGTCCTTCTGTTCCAGGAGATGGTGGGCCCAGGCCTGGGGTTCGTCTGTCAGCAGGGAAATGACAAACCCCACTTTGGTTGCCTCGAGAGAGAAAGTCCTTGGTTGCAAGGCGAAAAAGAGTTCGCAGGAATTACGAAAAGCTCTGAATTTATTCCGGTTGCCAGAGAATCGTTCCGGAGTAGGTACCCTAGGTTCGGGCGGCATCATCACCACCGAAGGTGGAGCAGAAGATCCGGAGATGGCTGGCGTGGTAGCAGATAGGGCCTGGACACGTTCCTCCAGTCGGCCGTAACCTTCCTGCAGGTTCTTCACCGCCTGGGTAAGTCCAGCTAAGTGGCGGCAGAGCTCGTCCATAGGGGAGGCTCCCTGCGTGGGCTCGGACATGGCTGTCCAGTACTGTCAAGTACCTGGTATGAGAGCCCAGAATGCAGGGAGCGGCTTCTCGTAAGCCTCTGGCTCAAGAACCCCTGAAGGTGGGAACAGGAATTCAAGAGTTCAGAGGGCACAAGTGCCAGGCTGGTGTAGGGC
Organism: Lithobates pipiens; assembly: GCF_037356315.1. Taxonomy (NCBI): domain Eukaryota; kingdom Metazoa; phylum Chordata; class Amphibia; order Anura; family Ranidae; genus Lithobates; species Lithobates pipiens. Next base: position 157,059,964 of record NW_027507784.1, read on the forward strand.
AGATCCGGACCAGCAGTAGCAAGGGATCCACAGAGGCACTGGATAGAAGACACCCGGCAGGCAGGTAGGAACGTGGACGACAGCGGGCACAGGTAGATGGCTGGAACAGCTGGAGGCAGTCAGCAGATGGCAGCAGGCACAGGCTTTCAGACTGGAACAGCAGGAGGCAGTCAGCAGATGGCAGCAGGCACAGGCTATCAGACTGGAACAGCAGGTGGCAGTCAACAGAGTCAAGTACAAGCCGGGTCGGTAACAGGCGGGCAACAACGGTACACAGGAAGAGGCAGAGACGTAGTCAGACATGCAGGAGGTCGGGGGCAGGCAGCAAGCAAACGTAGTCAGGAACAGGCCGGGCAACAGGAATCAGAAGCAGCAGATAGCAGATAGCAGAATCACCGGACAGGCTGTAGACTGGACAGCAAGGAGGCACAGTGGCAGATTCCTTAAGTAGCCCTTTGGGGGCCAAAAACACGGCGAGTCTGCGCGCCCCCGCGGGTAACCGTGCGCCCGTTCGTGACCCCGCGCACCCGCGTGCGTCTGGTCGCACCATCGCGCACCCGCGTGCGCCCGTTCGCACCATCGCGCACCCGCATGCGCCCGTTCGTACCATCGCGCACCCGCGTGCGCCCGTTCGTGCCAACACGCACCCGTGTGCGTCCGTTCGCACTAACGCGCACCCAAGGATACCGACAAGTTCTCAGCAAGGGAATCCTGTGGGCAGGTCTCCCATGTGCCATTGGATCACCGGGACGACCATGACAGGATGTGACATTTAAAAAAAAATGATTCGGTTACATCAACTTCAGGTGCTTGGTAGCTAGTGGTGATCCAAGACTGATTCATCTTTATGAAGGTCAGTCGATCAACCGAGTCGGTGGACAGGCACACCCTGTGATCGGTAACAAAGCCACCAGCAGCACTGAAGGTGCGTTCTGAAAGAACGCTGGATGCAGGATAGGCCAGTAGCTCAATTGCATACTGTGCAAGCTCTGGCCAGTGATCCATCCTCAAGACCCAGTAAGCCAGAGGATTTTCAGTGGGAAAGGTGTCCAAGTTTGACCTTGCCCCTAGGTATTCCTGCACTATCAGTAAATCAGACGCTGGCGCTGGTTGCTGGAACTGATCATACTTTGGGGCTGCGGACGAAAAAATTGTCTGAACGCATCGGTCAGACGGCCACCTTCTCCACCGCTCCTTCTGTGACTGACCGAAGCCTCAGCAAAACATTGTCCAGGACCAGGAGTTTGTAACCTCCCAGTCTCTGGGAATACATTGCACAGACCTTTCTGCACGGCCTCCCAGAGATGTCTCATCCTCTGCTCCCTCTTCGATGGCAAGATAAGGTCCGTAACCTTATCCTTGTACCGTGGATCAAGGAGAGTGGCCAGCCAGTAATGGTCCCTCTCCTTGATCCGAAGAATACAAGGATCCTTCCGCAGGCTTTGCAGGATCAGGGAGGCCATGCAGCGTAGGTTAGCTGAGGCATTCGGTCCGGAGTCCTCTGGGTCACTAAAGACAACATGATCCGCAGCCACCTCCTCCCAGCCACGTACAAGTCCACATGTTTCTTGGGACTGTAAATCATCCCTAAAAGACTGCTGCTGCTGATGCTGAGTGCCAGGCTCCACCTCTATGCTCCTTCTCCTCCTCCTCCTCCTCTTCCTGTGTGATGGGTGGGACAGCAGGAACACTGTCTGGATAAAGGGGGCCTTGAGAGGCAAGGAAGTCCTCCTCTTCCTGCCTCTGTTCTGCCTCAAGTGCCCTGTCCATTATACCATGCAGCGTATGCTTCAACAGGTGGACAAGTGGTACAGTGTCACTGATGCATGCACTGTCACTGCTCACCATCCTCGTGGCCTCCTCAAATGGTGACAGGACAGTGCATGCATCCCTGATCATGCCCCACTGGAGTGGTGAGAAAAAAACAAGCTCCCCTGACCCTGTCCTGGTGCCATAGTCACACAGGTACTCATTGATGGCTCTCTGCTGCGTGTGCAGCCACTGCAGCATGGCCAACGTTGAGTTCCACCCGGTGGGCATGACACATATAAGGCGGTTCTTGGGCAGGTTCAACTCCTTTTGGAGCTCAGCCAGCCGAGCACTGGCATTAAATGATCAGTGGAAATGCACACAGACTTTCCTGGCCTGCCTCAGGACATCCTGTAAGCCCGGGTAGCTACCCAAGAACCGCTGCACCACCAGGTTAAGGACATGAGCCACACAGGGCACATGGGTCAGTTGTCCCTGTTGGAGGGCGGAGAGGAGGTTGGTGCCATTGTCGCAAACCACTATTCCTGGCTTAAGCCGGCGTGGTGTCAACCACCTCTCGGCCTGCCCCTGCAGAGCTGACAAAATATCTGCCCCAGTGTGGCTCCTGTCCCCCTAAACAAACTAGCGCAAGCACAGCATGGCATCTTTTTGCCTGCGTACTTGTGTAGCCCCTTGAATGCTTACGGAGCACCGCTGGTTCCGAGGACAGAGCACTGGAAGAGGCCATGGAGGAAGAAGAAGAGGAGGGGGTGGAGGAGAGAGGTGTGTCACAACCAGTAGTAGCATTTTGGAGGCGTGGTGGCGAAACAACCTCCAACACTACTGCACCTTGTCCTGCATCCTTCCCAGCTGCCATAAGAGTGACCCAATGGGCTGTGAAAGATAGGTAACGTCCCTGTCAATGCCTGCTGGACCATGAGTCAGCTGTAATATGCACCTTACCGCTGACCGCCCTGTCCAGCGAGGCAAGGACATTGCCTTCCACATGCCGGTAGAGAGCCGAAATCGCCTTCCGTGAGAAAAAGTGGCGTTTGGGGACCTGCCACTGATGAAACGCACATTGCACAAATTCACGTAAGGGGGCCAAGTCTACCAACTGAAAAGGCAGCAGTTGAAGTGCTAGCAATTTAGCCAAGTTAGCATTCAACTGCTGGGCATGTGGATGGCTGGGAGTGAACTTCTTTCGACCAGCAGCTGGGGCAGTTTTGCCTGCTACAATCAGACGTGGGTGTACTGCTAGCAGAGTGCCCGCAATTACTTGGCTGTGACACACCTAATTCTACACCTTCAATCCTCTCAGTGCAAGTTTCAGAGAGGACTGAAGGTCTAGTGGGGTTGGAGATCCCAGCTGATGAGGAGCAAGGAGAGTCCGCTTTGTTCTTTGGTGTGGGTCTTTAAGGTATGCTTGCCAATGAGCTGCATGGCAGGTCAACATATGTCTGGTCAAGCATGTGGTGCCCAAGCGGCTGATGTTTTGGCCACATGAGATACGCTTGAGACATATGTTGCAAATAGCAGCGGTGCGATCTGATGTACTCGTCTCAAAAAAGGCCCACACCAAAGAACTTTTGGAATAACGCACAGAGGCAGCGCCCTGCACAGGCGGAGCTCTGCGATGTGGTTCAGTCGGTGTGCTGCCCCTAAGCTGGCACCCGGAGGGCATCCTGCCTCGTTGGAGATATGCCTCCTCCTCCTCTCTCCTATTAGGAACCCACATGTCAGTGACCTCGTCATCCCCTCCCTCTTCATCACTGGAGCAAACCTGGCAGTATGCTGCAGCTGGTGTAACATGACTGCCAGATTGCTGTCCTTCTTGAGCATCCCCTCTCTCTGCACTCACACTACTGCCTTCCTCTAGCTGGGTATCATCATCAGAGCCTTCAAAACGCTGGGAATCCTCCTGGAGGACGTACCCAACACTGTGCTCAAACAGTTTGGGGGACTCCTCAGGAGGATATGGTGGGTCTGGGGAAGGAGTGACTGATGATAACATTGAGACGAGGGAAGAGGATGCGTTGGCAGCTGCTTTGCTAGTACCGTGAGCCTGGGTGAGAGAGGATGAGGAGGATGAAGAGGGCTTGGTCATCCACTCTGCCAAGTCTTCGGCATGATGCTTCTCAACATGTCCAGCTGCCGAAAATAAGGACAAGTGTGTCCCATGGCCACGTGCTGATGACGATGCACCACATCCACGACCAGCACTGTTGTCTCTAGACACAGAGCCTACTTGCCCTCTTTTATTGGCTCATGACTGTCTGCCTCTCCTTGTTGGCCTTCCAGACATAGTAATGGCCTGCAGGGAGATGGGAAAACCAGAAATTGGGTAGTGTATTTTGTGCTGGAGGCACACAACACCCACTAACTCCTGCAGATGCCTGTATGAGCGAACACCAGCAATAAAGGGTAGATACAGGTGTATACTGTGCTGTGCTGTAGGCACACAACACCCACTAACTCCTGCAGATGCCTGTATGAGAGAACACCAGCAATAAAGGGTAGATACAGGTGTATACTGTGCTGTGCTGTGCTGTAGGCACACAACACCCACTAACTCCTGCAGATGCCTGTATGAGAGATCACCAGCAATAAAGGGTAGATACAGGTGTATACTGTGCTGGAGGCACACAACACCCACCAACTCCTGCAGATGCCTGTATGAGAGAACACAAGCAATAAAGGGTAGATACAGGTGTATACTGTGCTGGAGGCACACAACACCCACTAACTCCTGCAGATGCCTGTATGAGAGAACACAAGCAATAAAGGGTAGATACAGGTGTATACTGTGCTGAAGGCACACAACACCCACTAACTCCTGCAGATGCCTGAGAAAAGAACACACTGTCCCTGTCTATCTAGCTCTTTCCCTGCACGCCGGAACACACTACACAAGGCCACTGCGCTGGTGGCCTTATATAGTGTGGGGCGTGTACGTTCGGCTCGAACACCAAGCTCATCCCTACTGATGGAGTAGAAATAAAAGTCAATTAGTTGTCAGTAACAATATAAATATTCTTAGGTATGTTTTGCGCTGCCTAAATGTGTGTTTGGCAAGTAAGGCTAAGGATGTGTTGAACTGCACAAGCAACAGCCCTCCCCTGTGTATGGTGAACCATACCAGCAGCATAGCCTGTCCCTGTACACAGTGCAGGGAAATGGGCATTGGTGGATAGTTCATGAATTTTTATCAACAATAATTGTTCCAGGTCGGTAACTTACTGTATTGGAACAAATACAATCTGCATAACTGTTGTTTTTCCTTCTATACATGTACTATATAATAGCAGGTGATAGACTCCCACCTTACTGCATGGTATGAATAACAATCTGGTCCACAATTTGATCTGCTCCTAGACATATGCAAAGTCAGGTATTAATGGAAGCAGACAACTATCCACAGGCAAGCAGCATGTCTTTGGAGTGTGGAAGGAACCGGAGTACCTGGAGGAAACCCATGGCAAATCCAGTCAGGTGGTGTTGTGGTTGGAATTAGAACCAATGACCCTAGTGTTAGGCCGCGTACACACGCGGGGACTGTTCGCTCAACTTTGTCCGCTGAACAGTGTTTCGGCGGACAGTCCGCTCGTGTGTGGGCTTTCAGCGGACAGTTTCAGCGGACAGTCTGCTGAACAAAGTTTTTCGGAAATTCCGAAAAACTGTCCGCTGAAACTTTGTTTCAGCGAACAGTCCCCTCGTGTGTAGGCTTGTTCGTCAAACTAAGTTCCGCGCATGCTCAGAAAGGATTTACACGCCGAAGTTTGCATTGCAGTGTATAGGACGTCGTTTTCTAGTCCCGTCGTACGTGCCGTTCACGTCATCGCGCACGGTTTCAGCGGACTGTTCGTTCGTCGTGTGTGGCCAAGTCCGCCCATGCTAATTTTGAGCGGACTGTCCGCTGAAACTGTTTGACGGACAAAGTTGAGCGAACAGTCCCCGCGTGTGTACGCGGCCTTACTAGACAAAAAGACTAACCACTTTTCCACTGTGCTGCCCCACTAGTGATACTCTAGCAGTGTGATAAAGACGGTGCCTACTGTCAGACTTAGGCCGCGTACACACGCGGGGACTGTTCGCTGAAACTTTGTTCGTCAAACAGTTGCCGCAACAGTCCGCTCAAAATTTGCATGAGCGGACTTGCCCACACACGGCACTTTTTGAGCGGACTGTTTCAGCGAACTGTTTGCCAAACAGTTTGCTCAACTTTTGAAATGAACGGACTCGCCCACGTAAGGCGGAGGCAAGTCCGCCCATTTCGAGCGCGTGTACAGGTAGGCGGGTCCCGCGAAGGAGACGTCGCGGGCACCGCCGCCTGGAATGGACTTAAAGGGACACCCAACGCCGAAAAAAATCGGCGTGGGGGTTCCCCCAAAGTCCACAACAGACCCTTGTCCGAGCACGCTACCCGGCCGGCCAGGAAAGGGGGGGCGAGCGAGCGCGCCCCCCCCCTGAGCCGTACCAGGCCGCGTGCCCTCAACATGGGGGGTGCCTTGGGGAAGGGGGGCCGCGCGGCCCCCCCACCCCAAAGCACCTTGTCCCCATGTTGATGAGGACAAGGGCCTCTTCCCGACAACCCTGGCCGTTGGTTGTCGGGGTCTGCGGGTGGGGGGCTTATCGGAATCCGGGAGCCCCCTTTAATAAGGGGGCTCCCGGATGTCATGATGACAGTCATGAAGTAAACTGGGAAATTGGGTTGTATAGAGGCAGTTTAACCACTCTATGTCTGTATGTCTATAACTGAAGACTTAAACCGGTTGTATACCCGGACAATTTTTTTTATTTTTTTAAAAACCTGTAAGGCAAAAGGCATAATGAGCTAGTATGCACCGTATACTAGCTCATATAAAATATCTTAGAATGAGGCGTCGGCAGGTGATCCTGGTCACTGCCGAGGAAGCTGACATTTCCCCTCAATGTGTCTTCCGCGTTCGCGGCTCCGACACTGTGAGTGGCCGGAGCCACAATGTCCGACCTTCGCAATGCATGCAGCGCAGACATCAGCGGCTGCATGCAAAGTGAATATCACCTAAACTGTACATGTTTAGGAGATAATCATTTTACCTACAGGTAAGTCTTGTTATAGGTTTACCTGTAGGTAATAATATAAAAAAAGGGTGTACAACCACTTTAAAGTGGATGTAAACCCTAACATATACCCAGTGAAGTGAACAGCCTCAGATGATACACAAAGATGAAACAAATATCCCTACATAAGTTTTGCATGCATATCTGCTGTCTTCATCTGAATATATCCTTTAGAATGTGCTCTTGGTGTTAAAGTTTTTCTCTTTCTGGTTACCACTGGGAGTGGATTATTGGCATATAGCCAAGACAGCTGATTGGAGGAAAGGCACACACACCCCCTCTTCTCATAGGTAAAGAAAGAAAGGAATGTGAAGAGGTCTGCTCTTAGACAGCAAACTGACTGCTAATCTATGTATAGAAACCTCCCCCAACACACACTTCTATCTCTCTTCTCGCAGAATGTGTGAGAAGTTATCAGGCTGATAACAGAGCTACAGAGCAAGAGACAGCTACAGAACTTAGTTCTTTGGAGAGAGACAAGAAAACACTGCAGATATATGTGCCCAGCTCAATTTTCATGAATCGGGTTTACATCCACTTTAACCACTTGGGATCCGTGCTATTGCAAAATGATGGCAATAGCGCGGACCCACATTTTCGGGACTACGTCTATTGACGTAGTCCCGGTTACGAGCGGCCTGCGCGCCCCCTGAGGGGCGCGCGCGGCGCGCTCTGTGATCAAGGAGTCCGTGAGACTCGCCTGATCACCGATCCGTGTAAGGGGTCGATCCCGACCCCTTATCACGTGATCAGCTGTCAGCCAATGACAGCTGATCATGTGATAAAACGGAGCCGGTAATCGGCTAGTATTCCTCCTCGCGCTGACAGCGCGAGGAGAAAAAAAAAAAGCCGATCGCCGGCGGCCGTGTTCGGGACATCAGTCCCGATCACGGCCAGCAATTTAAACGGACACCTGCCCCCTGCCAGTGCCCACCTGCCACCCGCAGTGCCATCCTGAAATAAAGTAAGTGCCCCCCTGTCAGTGCCACCCAGCAGTGCCCATAGTGCCCACAGTGCCACCCAGCAGTGCCCACAGTGCCACCCACAGTGCCACCCAGCAGTGCCAACCACAGTGCCACCCACAGTGCCACCCAAAATCTGCCTCAGGTGCTGCACCCCAGTGCCGCCCATCAGTGCCCAGCAGTGCCGCCCATCAGTGCCCAGCAGTGCCGCCCATCAGTGCCCAGCAGTGCCACCTATCAGAGCCACCTATCAGTGCCACCTATCAGTGCCCATCAGTCCCATCTATCTGTGGTACCTATCAGTGCCCATCCGTGCCACCCATCCGTGCCACTTATCCGTGCCACCCATCCGTGCCATCTTATCTGTGCCCATCTTTGCCCATCAGTGCCGCCTTATCTGTGCCCATCGGTGCCGCCTTATCTGTGCCTATTAGTGCCGCCTTAACTATGCCTATCAGTGCCCACCAATGCAGCCCATCAGTGCCCACCAATGCAGCCCATCAGTGCCCACCAATGCAGCCTATCAGTGCCGCCTAATCAGCGCACTTCAATGAAGGAGAAAAATGACCCGTTTGCAAAATTTTATAACAAACTATTAAAACATGATTTTTTTTTTTTTTTTTTTTGCATCTTTTTTTGTTTGTTTAGCAAAAAATAAAACTCCGAGCTGTAACTAAATACCACCAAAAGAAAGCTCTATTTGTGGGAAAAAAATGATAAAAATTTCATTTGGGTACAGTGTTGTATGACCGCGTAATTGTCACTCAAAGTGCATCAGCGCTGAAAGCTGAAAATTGGTCTGGGACTGAGGGGGGTTTAAGTGCCCAGTAAGCAAGTGGTTAAAGAGCAGGGTAAACCATTACCATACAGTACTCTGCTAGTAGTTTGGTTCTGATGAAAGTACAATGGTGAGGACCCAGCAACTTTAAGTCCGGAGGGTTCAATATTGAGTTGGCCTACCCTTTGCAGCTTCAACTCTTCTGGGAAGGATGTCCACAAGATTTAGGAGTGTCTATGGGAATGTTTGACCATTCTTCCAGAAGCGCATTTGTGAGGTCAAGTAGTAATGTGGACAAGAAGGCCAGGCTTGCAGTCTCCACCCTAATTCATCCCAAAGGTGTTCTATTGGGTTGACTTGTGCAAAATATAGAATACACCAGATGTCCCACCCAGCATGATCTGCTGGCCAGTGGCAATTGTGGAAGGAAGAGCCCAAATAAGTTGACGTGTTTCGAGGGATTTCCCCTCTTCTTAAGAGCTGAATTTGGAGTGCATACATACCAGAGTGTTTAACCCCTTTCCTGCCCAGGCCAATTTTCATCTATTAGCGCTGTCACTTTTTAAATGATAATTGCACGGTCATGCTATCCTGTACGCAAACAAAATGTGTTATCATTTTCTTCCCACAAATAGAGCTTTCTTTTGGTGGTATTTGATCACCTCTGCGTTTTTTATTTTTTGCTAAACAAATAAAAAAAGACAGAAATAAAAGGTTTTTCTTTGTTTCTGTTATAAAATGTTGTAAAAAAATAAGTTTTCTCCTTCACTGATGGGCACTGATAAGGCAGCACCAATCAGATGGCACTGATGAGGTGGCACTGATAGGCACTGATAAGCGGCACTGATGGCCATTGATAGAGGGCACTTATGGATGGCACTGATATGCAGCACTGATGTGTGGCACTGATAGGTGGCACTGATGGGCACTCATAGGTGGCACTGGTGGGCACTCAAAGGCTGCACTGATGGGTACTTATGGGTAGCACTGATAGGTGGCACTGCTGGACACTGATGGGTGGCACTGATAGATTGCATGGATAGGCATCACTGATGGCACTGGCAGGCAATATTAATGGGCACTGATTGGCATATGTTGGTCTAAGGTGGCATACCTATTGGTGTTCCTTTGTGGGCATCCCTGGTGGTCCTGGCAGCATCCCTGGTGGTCCTGGGCATCAATCTGCGTGGGGGCTGCTCTGATAAACAATCAGACCCCCCCCCCCCCCGCCAGGAGAGCCGCCGCCGATCAGCTCTCCTCTACTTGCGTCTGTCAGACACGAGTGAGGAAAAGCTGATAAATGGCTCTTCCTGTTTACATCGCAATCAGCTGTGATTGGACAAGTGGTTAAGTGGGGGGCCATGCTGATGGTTGCCAGATGGAAGGGCTGAAACCAGGAAATTTGGCCATGCTGTGCATTCTGGATGCTAGCCCTATGAAATGCAGACACTTCCGATGACACAGGATAGTGTCAAATACAGTCGTTAGGGCTAGGAAGCGGGATCCTCAACTATGGTAACCCACAAACAGCACTTCTGGGCTCCCAACATCATGGGGACATCCGAAAGCCATCCAGTTAATGTCCATGTGTGGGGGCGGGCCACAGCATGGCACATCTACAGATAGCTAAATCATTTGGTGGAGGCGGGATTATGGTGTGGGGTTGTTTTTCAGGGATTTTTCAGGTGGAGGAACTTGACTGGCCTGCACAGAGCCCTGACCTCAACCTGATAGAATACCTTTGGGATGAATTAGAGTGGAGACTGTGAGCCAGGCCTTCTCCACATCAGTGCCTGACCTCACAAATGCGCTTCTGGAAGAATGATCAAACATTCCCATAGACACACTCCTAAACCTTGTAGACAGCCTTCCCAGAAGAGTTGAAGCTGTTATTGCTGCAAAGGGTGTGCCAACACAATATTGAACACTGCGGACTAAGACTGGGATGCCATTAAAGTTACTGTGTGTGTAAAGGCAGACCCCCAGAAAAATTTTGCCCAGGGTCCAATCAATATTAAAGACGGCCCTGGCTATCCCCCCCTTCAATCCATCATGAATGCTGCTGCCAGACTCATCCATCTTACCAATCACTCTATGTCTGGTACTCCTCTCTGTCAATCCCTCCACTGGCTTCCACTGACCCAACTATTTAAATTCAAAATACTAACAACAACTTACAAAGCCATCCACAATTTAGCCCCCAGCTACATCACTAGCCTAGTCTCAAAATACCAACCTAATGGTTCTCTTCATTCCTCTCAAGCCCTCTTACTCTTTAGCTCCCTTGTCACCTCCTCTTTTGCTCACCTCCAGGACTTTTCCAGAGCCTTTCCAATCCTATGGAACTCCTTACCCCAATCTGTCCAATTATCTCTTTCTCTATTAGCTTTTAGATGATCCCTGAAAAACCCTCCTCTTCAGAGAAGCCTATCCTACCCACACCTAACAAGTTCATCCCCCACAGCTATTACCTTTTATTTTACTTGACACTCCCTTCTAGAATATAAGCTCTAATGAGCAGGGCCCCCTGATTCCTTCTGTATTAAATGGTATTGTAACTGTACTGTCTGCCCTCATGTTATAAAGCACTGCACAAATTGTTGGCGCTATATAAATCCTATATAATAATAATAATAAATAATATCAGTTGTAAAAAATCATATATTGGTAGTTGTTAGTAAATAGCCAGTCAAAAAGCCCTACAAATAGGTATTGTAAATTATAGGACTAGGCTGTGGGTATGAGCATTTTATTTTCTTAAAGAGGTTGTAAACCCTTGTGGTTTTTCACCTTAATGCATTCTATGCATGACCCCCCCTCCCTTTACTCACCTGAACCCAGTCTTTCCAGTGCCGAGAGCAAGCACACCAGCTCCAGCTGGTGTCTCGTGTCATGATTTGATAGATTGATCGCAGCGCAGCCATTGGCTCCTGCTGCTGTCAATCAAACCCAATAAAACAGGAGCTGGGGGCGTGGCCCAGTCCTGCTGTCTGTGTCAATAGACACGGGAGTGCACCTGCTCGAGTGCCGGAGGAAGGATGCTTCTCGGACAGGGCACTCGAGAAGAGGAGGAGCCAGGAGCACTGTTACGGGACCCCAGAAGAGGAGGATCAGGGCCACTCTGTGCAAAACCAACTGCACAGAGGAGGTAAGAATTACCTTTTTTTTTTTTTTTTAAACAAAGGTTTAGTTACCCTTTAAGGATCACCAGACGCCAGAACGTGTGTTTATTTCTCTTCTTGATAAACAACACTTTTCTTGATTAAAAAAATGTAGATTTTCCCTCAACTTGTTTGAGTGCTTGGAAAGATTAAACTTAACTGATTATCTTAATGACTACAGGCTTGGATTGTGTAGAAGTCAGTGCTATTGAATAAACGTAATGGTTGCCAACATTAGCGTTTAGCATGAGTTTTGTTTTATGGTATATGGTTGAACTGTGTTTGCCGTTTTTATAATGCAACTTAAAACGTGGGTTTTAAAAAAAAAACAATATTAATTTGCTGCAAGTTTATCTAAGAGCCATTATACCGTATTTTTTGGTCGGTAGAAGATGGTCATAGTGATTTGGATGCCTTACACAAATGTCATCTGAGAGTATCCCAAGGCTGCTTTACTAGGCACAACCAACTGGCATTTTGTCCATAGACATACTGGGAGCACCTTGAAATTAGCGGTCTTGCAAAGGTAATCCAGCCAATTCACTTATCTTACTGCCCTGAAAAGATTTGAAAGGTCTAAATTGATGATAATGGTGATGGTGGTGGTAGAAATTGTGATCAAAATGTGAAATATGTATAGTATAACTATTTAGATGGAAAATACATTACCAGCAAATATAATTTTTAATTATTGCACAGTATTACTGTACTTACAGTAATTTTCCATATTTCTCTGAGTCTATATCCATGGAAATAGAGGTTCTGGGACTAATTTTACTCTAGGGTAGAGGTACCAAATAAACATTTAGGCTCCCAGCAGCTGTCAGGTAAATTGCTACATTGTAAAATTGTAAACATTATCTGGAAAGGAGCTATAAAATGTGATAAATGAAATGTACAAGATTTATCAGAATGAGTCATACTCATTTAAACTGAATGCCAAGAGACAAGTTAGAATGTATAAAAAAAAGTAAAATTTCACTGTGCACAAATATCAAGGGACAGCTTAAGTTAGATGAAGCTTTATCCGTTTAACAAGCTCTGCTCATTTTAATAATAATACATTTCTGATGCTCTTTGCCTCTGTGGTATTTATGAGTTGAATTAATGTTTAAATTAAGGAAAATAAAAAAATAACTGTATTCCTCCCAGGGCATAAAGGTCCACATCATGTAGTGTCTATATCAGGCACTCCTGTTCTGATGAAAGGGTTAACATGGAAGCAAGCCAAGACTTTCACATACCGGACTTTATTAACCAGATATAAACATTAATTTCATTTGTTTCAATTTACTTGTCAGTTCTTTAACTGCATTCCAATAACTGGTGCTGCCTCTCATATTAGGGAAGGTGATAAAGCAATTGAGAGCTAACAGGCACTATGGGAATTGCCTTGTATATGAATGTTGACTGAAGATACTTAGGTATGTATAGCAAGAAGGCAAGAGATGGCTGTACGGGCAACTGAGGAGTCATTATGTGTATAGGAAATTACATCCTGAAACCTGTTATTTCTCTATGAACTGTGTGTTTGGGAAGATTTTAGGATTTTAGAGCCTTAAGCTAGATTTAAATCAATATTTGTCTTTCAGTAGATTTTAAACACTTCTTCGAAAAAAATTATATTGCTGAATATACTGTATGTAGTTATGTATTAGTACAATACCCAAGAGTAAGATTTGTTTTTCCTTTTTTATTTAACGTATTTCTAGAACTGATACTAGCTAGTGTTTGTTACTTTCTTAGTCCACTTTTCAGCAGTTCAGAATCAGCTACTCCTGGGAGGAACATGTGCATATGTCTGCTATAAATATAATTGCTCTCTAAGGTGAATGGTGATGTCAATATTCACTGACAACTCAAATCCTACTTGTAGCTTCTTCCAGACAAAACATGTAGAGAGGCAGGCAAGGTGGGGAATACCCATACATACAATCGCATAAAGCTAGCTCTAATAATTGGATATTAGAAAAAATATATATATATATTTGTTTGTATTAACTAAAAATGTTCCTGTACACAAATCTCTTTAATCCATTTTAATTTATTGGACATTAAGGGGTTTATTTACTAAAGCTAGAGAGAGCAAAATTATTCTCAATTCTGCAGAGAAACCAATCAGCTTCCAGGTTTTATTGCTAAAGTTTAATTAAACAAGCTGAGGTTTAGAAGCTGCTCTCTGCAGAATTGTGACTAAGTTTGCACTAGCTTTCATAAATAAACCCCTAAGTAACCATTTTATCTAAATCCTAATTGTGTAGTCATTGTGTCTTCCATCTTGTTTTGTAGTGTTCTGCTTAATAATATAACTCAGGTAATGGGCGGTGTGGAGAAAACAAAACTAAGAAGAAAGAGATCAACAACTGACTATGTCTACACCAAATATCACCCAATGGAAGATGTAAGAAAAGGATTTAGTGTTATACTATTTTTCTTCTGAAGTGTTTTCATGTACAGAGTTCCTTTAATATTTAATTCCATACCTTGGAAACCATTGTAAATGTGGAAGTTTACAATTACATGGATGACCTATTGAATAGGCTTTCAGAAAATAGTGAACATTGAACATGAACCATAAACCAAGCAAATATTGACTAATAATATTACCTACAAAAAGTCCAATATTAAATGTTTAGGCTTTTAAAAATGTTTGTACACTCTACATCGGGGTGGGTAAATAATTTTCCCAAGGGGCCACATGAGAAACTGAGACTTGTGTAGAGGGTCTAAGCAAAGGTTAGTGTGTAATAAAAGAAGATATTTTGATTTAATCAGCAGCCTTAGGGGAGCAACATTGGACTGGGAAGGTCCGCAAGTATGGAAACATATAGAAAACAAACAACTGGTGCTAGGAATAATAGGTACAACTGCTAATGAAATAGTGTGCACACTCATAATTATTAGAAGCAGTAGCAAAGAAATGTCCTTTGCTGATCTGCAGGTCCCAATTTTGGTGTAGGGCAGGCTGGTAAAAGAAATGAGAGAGCTGACAGGTACAGGGGTTATCTGCCATTCTGATTGCCAATGTGTGACTAACAACCTCGGGAATATCCCATCCCAATGCACTGCTCTAGACTTGCTCTTCCATTTGATTTCTGGGTGCAGGTCCAAGAAGCCCGCTCTTGGTTATCATCAGATGAAAAAAAAGAATAAGAACCACACTCCAATCTGTGCTCTACTGAGTTACTTTGTTGGATCATCCATAATAGATATACAACCATAGTGTCACCATCCAAAGAAACCAACTCTCCCTTAACAGGTTTCACCACAATGTGACTTGATCACAGCTCAGGGAGATAACTGGCAGAGCTGCAAGCACTGATTTAAAGGAGAGAGCCTGAGATCGGTACAGTGGGGATTTATGCAGATCCTGACCTGAAATGAACAGGTGCACAGCTCCTTTGCTTTGCAGCAGACAGGCGCTTAGCACAGGAAGAGAGCATTGGAATGTCTCCTAAGGAACTCTCTCCTGCCAGAACTGTGCCTCCCCACTACAGCCTGGCCCGCTACAGCCAATCAGCTGTTCAGGCTCTCTCCTTCCATTTTTGGCAGCTATCCTCCTGGACAACTCTCAGCATGTCTGTCTAAGCCTGTCAACTTCCTCAGTGATGAAGTTGACAGGCTCAGAGAGGCATGCTAACAGCATATTGGGCTGGACTGGAACAGCCAAAGGGCCAGGTATGGTATTGCACAGGTCTGCTCTACATTATAATATACTGTATATGAAAATTACAGTACAAGCTTGTTTTTTGGCTGTCTCTAATAGTACATGGGAGAATGGATAGTACCAAGGATACTGGTGAACCTTCCATGCCACCAGGAATAGCAAACAACTGTAGTGCATGAACAAGGTAATTGGTTAGAGCAGGTGGCAAAGAGGTAGGCATATAAATACAAGAACAGGTCACTACAACCAGGAAAGAAAAGGTGGATTACTAAAGCTCACAGACGCTGTGATGAAGAGCTAGAATAGGGAATAGCACGTTGTAGGTCTTCTATGAAAGGTGAGTGGGAGTCTCCAGCTTGTGATGGAATCGCATAACTGACAGTTCACTATACTTCTGCACTGTCCCACCTGGGAAAGCTTCTGTTATGTTTTGTCCCAAAGTCCAGCTATAGCATATTCATACCCTTGCAGTTAAACTAATTTAAATGATTTATTGTGTTCAAAATGTGCTCTCTTGCATTTATTAATAAAATGCAGTATGTACGGTACATTGTTTTGTTTTACTGTTGTGTGAGGACAAAGAACCCTTTTAGCTGCGATGAGCATCTCAGTAAGCCAGACTGGATTAGCAAGTTTTCATATGGAGCCTTTGAAAGGTGACCTTAGTTAAGGATTTGATCTAAAGTATTTATGTTCAGTTTATGGAGAGTACATCAATGTATTGCATCACAACACCTATTAACATTATTAACATAAAATCTATTGTTAGTGTGTAAGCATGAGCATGGTTAAATACAGAAACCTACTGTTCTATGCCATACCTTGAACACAGGTCTAGAGACAATTCCCGAAAATCCAAGAGAATGTTGTACATATGAAATGATCTACATCCCAACAATTAAATGCCATTATTAGTGTTTTTTAAAAATCCAAGAACATACAGCTGAATATCAATGAAATATAGTAGTCGAGCACTTTCTCTGAAATAACAAGTTAGATAACAATTTGCATTCTGGGCATAGTCCTTTCTTGAGCCAATCGCTACCCACACTCCACTTGTATAACACTGGTAAAACAGAAGCAGACACGTGAGTCATATTTAACCTCTATCTACTGTGACGTAATTGGTTAAGGCAGACAACAATCTTATATCCTTGCGTTCAAATTTCCATGTATATATAGTCTCTAATTTGTCTGCTAACCTCATTGTAGGGAGGGTCCCGCATTCGACTCGAACATCGGGTGTTCCAAACATTATGGGGCGTTCTCAGCAAATTCGAGATTGCATTGCATTGATGTCTGATGATTGGCCAAAGCACGCACCTGAACTGCATGCTTTGGCCAATCACAGTGCACTCTGGTGTTAGAGCCATGATTGGCCAAAGGCCAGTGGGTCCGTTGGGTGGCGTGATTGACAATGGATTTACATTGTGGGACAATATATTTATTTATTTTAATAAAGGAATTGTCAAAAACTGTCTTTTGGCGTTTTCATGCTTTTTTTTTGGTGAATGGGTGTGGGGTACCCCCTACCCATTCACATGGGGGGCAGGATCTGGGGGCCCCCTTGTTAAAATAGGGCTTCCAGATTCTGATAAGGTCCCCACCCACAGACCCCCACAACCACCAGACAAGGATTGAGGGCATGTGGGCTGGTATGGTTTAGGAGGGAGTAGGTGCTTGCTCACCCACCCTATCCTGTCCTCCAGGCTGCATGCTCGGACAAAGGTCATGGATTTTGGGGTGACCCCATGGTAATTTTTTTTTTAAACTTTGGCATGGAGTTCCCCTTAAAATCCATACCAGATCCAAAGAACCTGATATGGATTTTGGGGTGGGCCCCACGCAGTTTTTTTAAAATTTTGGCATGGATTTCCCCTTAATATCCATAGCAATTTTGAATGACATTTTATCCTTTAGAAATTAAATGTTCCTGCGGGACTGTAAAACACATCAGACAGATGCTCCACTTTACAGGCAGACTAAGGGGACCCCCCCCCCCAGGCATGATATGTAACCACTTCAGCCCCAGAGGATTTGGCTGCTCAATGACCAGAGCACTTTTTAAATTTGGCACTGTGCTGCTTTAACTTGTAATTGCGCGGTCATGCAATGTTGTACTCAAACAAAATTTGCATCCTTTTTTTTCCCACAAATAGAGCTTTCTTTTGAGGGTATTTGATTGCCTCTGCAATTTTTATATTTTGCAATATAAACAGAAAAAGACCAAAAATTTTGCAAAACAATTTAATTTTCTACTTTTTGTTATAAAAAAATCAAATAAACTAAATTTTAGTCATACATTTAGGCCAAAATGTATTCAGCCACCTGTCTTTGGTAAAAAAAAAAGTCAATAAATGTATATGTACATGTATATGTGCAAAAGTTATAGCGTCTACAAATTAGGGTACATTTTGTGGAATTTACGCAGCTTTTAGTCTATAACTTCCTATCTCAATTCTTGAGGTGTTGAAATGGCAGGGCAGTACAACCCCCCCAAATGCCCCCATTTTGGAAAGTAGACACCCCAAGTAAATTGCTGAGAGGCATGTTGAGCCCATTGAATATTTAATTTTTTTGTCACAAGTGATTGAAAAATTAAAAAATATATATATACACAAAGTTGTCACTAAATGATATATTGCTCACATGTGCCATGGTTATATGTGGAATTACACCCCAAAATACATTCTGCTGCTTCTCCTGAGTATGGGAATACCACTTGTGTGAGACTTTTTGGGAGCCTAGCCGTGTACAGGACCCCGAAAACCAATTACCGCCTTCAGGCTTTCTAAGGGCGTAAAATGGGGATTTTACTTCCTCACTACCTATCACTGTTTCGGAAGCCATGAAATGTCATGATAGCAGAAAAACCCCACAAATGACCCCATTTTGGAAAGAAAACACTTCAAGCTATTTGCTGAGAGGCATGTTGGGCCCATTTCGCTACAAGTTTCGAGAAAATAAATTATTATTTTTTATTTTTATTTTAAACAAAGTTGTCACTAAATTATATTTTGTTCAAACATGGCATGGTTATATGTGGAATTACACCCCAAAATACATTCTGCTGCTTCTCCTGAGTATGGGGATACCACTAGGGATGGGTGAATGGTTCAACCTGAGCATAAGTTGAGGCCGAACTTTGGTTGTTCGGATGGTCTGCGAACAACGAACAATATGCGGTGTTCGGGGCAAATTCAAAAGCCGCCGGAACATCGTTAAAGTCTATGGGAAAGTAACATGACAAATCAAAAGTATTCATTTTAAAGGCTTATATACAAGTTATTGTCATAAAAAGTGTTTGGGGACCTGGGTCCTGCCCCAGGGGACATGTATCAATGCAAAAAAAAGTTTTAAAAACGTCTCTTTTTTCGGGAGCAGTGATTTTAATAATGCTTAAAATTAAACAATAAAACTTAACTGAAATATTCCTTTAAATTTCATACCTGGGGGTGACTATAATATGCCTGTAAAGTGGTGCATTTTTCCTGTGTTTAGAACAGTCCCTGCACAAAATGTAATTTCTAGTGGCTATAATGAATTGTCGGATCCCGTTAATACAGATAAAAGTCATTGAAAAAAAATGGCATGGGATCCCCTCCAGTCCATTAACAGGCCAGGAATATTAAGGGGAAACTCTGAACCAAAATGTAAAAAAAAAAAAATTGGCCCTTCAGGTCTGGTATGGATATGGCCAATTATTTTTTTTTAAATGGTGTAGGGGTCCCCTCAAAATCCATACCAGACCCTTCAGGTCTGGTATGGATTTTAAGGGGAACCCTGCGCCAAAATTAAAGAAAAAATGGCGTGGGGTCCCCCCAAAAATCCATACCAGACCCTTATCTGAGCACGCAACTGGCAGGCCACAGGAAAAGAGGGGGGTGAGAGAGGGACCCCCCTCCTCAACCGTACCAGGCCACATGCCCTCAACATAGGGAGGGTGCTTTGGGGTGGCCCCCCAAAGCACCTTGTCCCTATGTGGATGGGGACAAGGGCCTCATCCCCACAACCGCAGGGGTTGTGGGGGTCTGTGGGCGGTGGGCTTATCGGAATCTGGAAGCCCCCTTTAACAAGGGGACCCCCAGATCCTGGCCCCCCTGTTTGAAATGGTAACGGGTACATTGTAACTGTACCATTTCACAAAAAAAGTGTCAAAATGTTAAAAAAAAAAAAACAAGACACAACTTGGGACAAGTCCTTTATTAAAAAATAAAAATGACCCACAAAGTCTATTGATCTTCTTCTATGGCTCCTCCGACGGACCGAAAAAAAAAAAGCCACCGATCCACCTAGCAGATGACAGTTCTTATATAACTGAGGGCGGGGCCACACGGTGACGTACCCGGATGACGCCGCCCCCCTCTGACACCACAGGGAAGCCATTGGGAAGTCCCTGTGCATCAGAGGGGGGGCGGGGCCACCCAAGTATGTAAACGGGTGGTCCACCCCCTCTGACGCCACTGGGAAGCCATTGGGAAGTCCCCGTGCTTCAGAGGGGGCGTGGTCACCCGGGTACGTCCCAGCGTGGCTCCGCCCTCATGTATATAAGAATTTCACCTGCGAGGATGCGTCAGGTGGCGGATCGTGGCCTTTTTTTTGTTATGTTCCGTCGGCAGAGCCATAGAAGAAGATGAATGGACTTTCTGGCACATTTTTATTTTTTTATTCTTTAATAAAGGATTCGTCCCAAGTTGTTAACATTTTGACACTTTTTTTTGTGAACCGGTACGGGTACAATGGTACCATTTCAAACAGGGGGGGGGGGCCTGGATCTGAGGGTCCCCTTATTAAAGCGGGCTTCCATATTCCGATAAGCCCCCTGCCCACAGACCCCCACAACCACCGGGCCAGGGTTGTGGGGATGAGGCCTCCATCAACATGTGGACAAGGTGCTTTGGGGGGCTACCCCAAAGCACCCTCTCCAAGTTGAGGGCATGTGGCCTGTTATGGTTCAGGAGTAGTGATGGCCGAACGGTTCGCCCGGCGGTCGTTTCGCGGCGAATTTCCGACATTCGCGGTCCGCACGTTCGAACGCCTTTTTCCGTCGTTCGCCGCGGCGGACTTACGTGTTTAATGTATACAAGAACTTTAACCTTTGGTGACACGTTTATCATGTGATACAGGACAGCCAATTGAGACATGACAGCACATGGACACTTGTACATTCCCCCTAACCTATAAATACACCCGATCCGGTGGCCATTTTACATTCTTTCTTCTGTTACGATAGGGACAGGTTCCTGTGTGGAGTAGGGAGAGATAAACCACTAGCTATTTGGTACACAAAAGTTCTTTTCAGGACTGGTATAGGTGTTAGGTGTTGATAGGTTTGCTGTGCTGCTGATTCTTGCAGCAGCCTGAGTGTCTTTTGTTAGTTTAGAGAAAGGGAAAGGACGGTGTATGCTACAGGGACAGCCAGATTAGTCTTTCATCATCATCATCATCATCATCATCATTAGCTGTTACTATCAAGGTCCACAAAAGAGCTGTTCCAGTAACCACTAATCGTTCTCTTTTTTTGCCAATTTGTATAGGGACAGGAAGGAAGCAGTGTTGTCAGGCAGTGAGGGTAATTTTAAAGACTTGCTGTTATTATTAGTTCCACAAAGGTTCTTTTCAGGACTGGTATCAGTGGTACAGTAATAGGCTTGTACATGTATAATATTCTTTCTTCCAAATATAGAAAGGATATTATACTTGACTGCTGCCCTTCTGCTGCAGTCTGCTAAACATTCACAACTCACTTGTTCCACAAAAGTTCTTATAAGGACTGGTAACTTGGTATAGGGTGCTACGGTACATAGGCTTGAGTGCGGTACAGTCTGCTGTTCTGTAAGGACCGCTATCGGTCCACAATAGATAGGGTTGACGTGCACCACTGCTGACCGCTGCCCTATACTGCAGCAGTCCTTCAGCGGTATAGGGACTGACGTACAGTCTGCTAATCACTAACACACAACCTGCTTGTTCCACAAAAGTTCTTATAAGGACTGGTAACTTGGTATAGGGTGCTACGGTACATAGGCTTGAGTGCGGTACAGTCTGCTGTTCTGTAAGGACCGCTATCGGTCCACAATAGATAGGGTTGACGTGCACCACTGCTGACCGCTGCCCTATACTGCAGCAGTCCTTCAGCGGTATAGGGACTGACGTACAGTCTGCTAAACACTAATACACAACCTGCTTGGTCCACAAAAGTTCTTATAAGGACTGGTAACTTGGTATAGGGTGCTACGGTACATAGGCTTGAGTGCGGTACAGTCTGCTGTTCTGTAAGGACCGCTATCGGTCCACAATAGATAGGGTTGACGTGCACCACTGCTGACCGCTCACCTATACTGCAGCAGTCCTTCAGCGGTATAGGGACTGACGTACAGTCTGCTAATCACTAACACACAACCTGCTTGTTCCACAAAAGTTCTTATAAGGACTGGTAACTTGGTATAGGGTGCTACGGTACATAGGCTTGAGTGCGGTACAGTCTGCTGTTCTGTAAGGACCGCTATCGGTCCACAATAGATAGGGTTGACGTGCACCACTGCTGACCGCTGCCCTATACTGCAGCAGTCCTTCAGCGGTATAGGGACTGACGTACAGTCTGCTAAACACTAATACACAACCTGCTTGGTCCACAAAAGTTCTTATAAGGACTGGTAACTTGGTATAGGGTGCTACGGTACATAGGCTTGAGTGCGGTACAGTCTGCTGTTCTGTAAGGACCGCTATAGGTCCACAATAGATAGGGTTGACGTGCACCACTGCTGACCGCTCACCTATACTGCAGCAGTCCTTCAGCGGTATAGGGACTAAGAGTTTTGTCACAGGGTCATTTAAAAAATGACATGCAGAGGAAGAGGCAGGCCCTTCCGCAGGGGTGGTAGGGGTAGGGCAGGAGCAACAGGCTTGAGCCAAAGTGGGAAGTTGCAGAAGGTGCGTTCAATTACTTTAAAGGATGCACCAGACTTGGTTGAGTGGCTCGCTCAGCCTTACTCTTCTGCACCCTCCTCATCCTCTCGATCTGCACCCTCTTCTTCACTCTCTGCTATGTGCACCCCCAAAGACACTACCACCAACAACACGACCACCACCACCACCACCACATACCTTCCGCTTGAGTCACTGGAATTATTTTCCGATCCATATCAAGAGGACATTTCTGATGCGCAGCCACTCTTGG
Source organism: Lithobates pipiens (assembly GCF_037356315.1). NCBI lineage: Eukaryota > Metazoa > Chordata > Amphibia > Anura > Ranidae > Lithobates > Lithobates pipiens. The sequence continues at coordinate 157,082,564 of NW_027507784.1, forward strand.
TATTGGATCAGGAAGAGGAGGTAGCAACAAGCGCTACTCAGCAGTCTGACGCCAGTACCCAGATCAGCCCAAGGAGGAGGTTGGTCCCCGGTGTTGCTGCCTACTCCGAGATCTCTACTTATAGCGGTGGGGAAGGTGACGTTGATGATGACGTGTCTAGTGATGTCACGTGGGTGCCCACAAGAGAGGAAGAGGAGGGGAGTTCAGAGGGAGATATGGACCAGCAGATAGGGAGGAGAAGCAGCAATGACTTACATTGCACAGCAGGGACAAAGCAGACTGCAAATGTATCAGGAGCGAGTCATCGACCATGTACGGTCACATCTGGCGCTCCCAGGACACCGGCACATGGCTCCGCAGTGTGGGCTTTTTTTAACGTGTCCGCTGCTGACAATAGCGTTGCCATCTGCAATCTTTGCAGTCAACGCGTTAGTCGCGGTAAGCCCAATACTCACCTAGGGACGACCGCCTTAAGAAGGCACATGAGCAGCCATCACCGAGCCCAGTGGGAGCAACGGAACACACAAAGCCACACTGCAGGCTCTCACCGTCCAGCCTCGTCTTCTACTTCTCCTTCTCCTCTCTCCTCACAATTGTCCTCCACTCCACCTTCCATCACGCCAAGCTCACATTTTTCTGCAAAAAGGCAGGCTTCCGTGGGCCTAATGTTTGAGCGTAAAAAAATGATGATGCCGGATAACCCTCTTGCCCAACGGTTGGCGGCTGGCTTGTCAGAACTCATAGCCCGCCAACTACTGCCATATAAACTGGTGGACTCGGAGGCCTTTCGCAAATTTGTGGCCATTGGAACACCACAATGGAAGGTCCCAGGAAGGAAGTATTTCTCAGAGAAGGGCATCCCAGAGCTATATGGCCATGTTCAGCGGCAAGTGAATGTATCTCTGGCACACAGTGTCGGTGCCAAGATACATCTGACCACAGACACGTGGTCTAGCAAACACGGGCAGGGAAGGTATATCAGTTTTACTGCCCACTGGGTGAACCTTCTGACGGCCGTCAAGCATGTAACCCGTGGCACCCGTGTAGATTTGGTTTTACCGCCACGGATTGCATGCAGGCCTGACTCTTCTTCTCCTCCTCCTACTCCATCCTCCTCCCTCTCCTCCTCAGCTGCCTCCTCCTTTTCCGCTGCTAGCGTCTCTTCCACTGCACCGCCCAAGCTCCCCAGAACCTATTCCACATGCCAGGTGAGACGTTGCCATGCCGTGCTGCGTCTGTTGTGCCTGGAAGCAAAGAGCCACACTGGCCCGGCACTCCTTTCAGCTTTGCGTTCACAGGCAGATGAGTGGCTAACACCGCTCAATTTGACAGTTGGTAAAGTGGTGTGTGACAACGGTGCCAATCTGCTTAGCGCATTGAAACAGGGCAAAATCACGCACGTGCCGTGCATGGCACACGTCTTAAACTTGGTCGTGCAGCGATTCCTTGTCAAATACCCTGGGGTCCAGGACATCTTGCGGCAGGCAAGGAAAATCTCGGCCCATTTCAGAAGATCTTACACGGCCATGGCTCGCCTTGCTGACATTCAGCGGCGACACCATCTGCCGGTCAGACGTCTTATTTGCGATTGCCCGACGCGATGGAACTCAACCTTCTATATGCTTGATAGGCTGCTCCAGCAGAAACGTGCAGTTAACGTCTACCTGTATGAACTCTGCGAAAGAAACGGTTCTGGGGAGCTGGGTTTTTTTTCACCGCGCCAGTGGCTGCTCATGCGCGACACATGCAGACTTCTGCGGCCATTTGAGGAGATCACCAAACTGGTCAGTCGCAGCCATGGCGCCATCAGTGACATGGTACCTTATGCCTTCTTTCTGGAGCGTGCATTGCGTCGTGTCATTGATCAGGCTGTGGAGGAGCAGGAGCGGGAAGATGAGGAAGTCGCAATGCTGGATGAATTCCCAGGGGGGGCTACTCTATCTGAGACAAGTCAACAACAGGAGTCTGATGAGGAGTCAGAGGAGGATGGTGCCGGGGCGGATGAGCAGGAGCAAGAAGAGCATGCTTTAAACCTTTCTGGGATCCCTGTTGTGCGAGGATGGGGAGAGGAGAATGAAGAGGACGACATTATCCTGGATGATGAGCAGGAGCCAGGCCACCACACCGCTTCCACTTTAGTGCAAATGGGGGCCTTCATGCTCCAGTGTTTTAATAGGGACCCCCGTATAAAAAGCATGAGGGTCAAGGACCAGTACTGGGTGGCAACGTACTTAGACCCCCGGTACAAACACAAAATGGCGGAAATGTTACCGCCGTCGCAGAGGGCTGTCAGAATGCAGCACTTCCAGGCCTTGCTTCGAGAAATGCTGCATTCTGCTTTTGCGTGCGCTGGCAGAGGAGCAATTCCCACTCCCAGAGAAGGATTTGCGGGTACCAATCCAACAGCGCCTGCAAGAAGAGGCCGGTTTGAAGATGTGTTGGTGACTTCGGATATGAGGTCATTCTTTCAGCCGACCCATCGACAGGTGTCATCCGGATCCAGCATCAGGGAACGCCTAGACCGTCAGGTGTCCGACTACATTGGGTTAACGGCCGATGTGGACGCTCTGAGGAGTGATGAACCCCTAGACTACTGGGTGGGCAGGCTTGACCTCTGGCCAGAGCTTGCCCAATTTGCAATCGAACTGTTGGCTTGCCCCTCATCCAGTGTCCTGTCCGAAAGGACGTTCAGCGCAGCAGGGGGGATTGTGACCGATAAGCGTACTCGCCTAGCTCACCACAGTGTTAACTACCTCACATTTCTAAAAATGAATGAGGCATGGATCTCGGAGGAATTCAACACATGTGACCAGTAGACCATGTATATGTCTATAAACTATTTTTTTAATCAAGCACACAGACCTTCTTAATTCATTTGGCTCACTTCCTTGACCCAAAAAAGCACACCGTACTATATGCCCCTACCCTCCTCTTTGAAGAGGTTGAGCGGTGTCATATTTCTACTGGGGCTGCTTATGATATCCCTGTGCTGTGCTGACTTCCTCCTGGGGGTTCTTATTATGAGGGGATCACACCATCCCTGTGCTGTGCTGACTTCCTCCTGGGGCTGCTTACGGTGCTGCTGTCAGCGCTGTATGTCACGGTGCTGCTGTCAGCGCTGTATGTCACGGTGCTGCTGTCAGCGCTGTATGTCACGGTGCTGCTGTCAGCGCTGTATGTCACGGTGCTGCTGTCAGCGCTGTATGTCACGGTGCTGCTGTCAGCGCTGTATGTCACGGTGCTGCTGTCAGCGCTGTATGTCACGGTGCTGCTGTCAGCGCTGTATGTCACGGTGCTGCTGTCAGTGCTCTGTATTACGGTGCTGCTGTCAGATGCCTCTATCACGGTGCATGTGTCATTCCGGTATGTCACGCTGCTGGTGATCATCTCCTGCACCCTCTTCTTTGCCTACCCTGGTCCCTGACCTTCCCTCTCCTCCATTGCCTTCATTAGCTCCATAGTCCTGAATTGTTAGAACAATTTCCCAAATAAAATAAAAATGCTTGTAGTTATCGATCCCAAATTCACCTCATACATGTATTATGTCATTGTCCAGATGGTGGGACTACGTTTTACCCCCTAATAATTACCACGTGGCCGCAAATTCGACATGAAGGTTTGCAAAGTTCGCCTCCCATTGAAGTCAATGGGGCCCGCGGCGAACGTTCGGTTTCGCGAACGTTTGGGTCCGTTCGCATTTCGCGTTCGCGAAACGTCCCGTCGGAAGTTCGTCCATCACTATTCAGGAGCGGGGGCGCTTTCTAGTCCCCCTCTTTTCCTGCGGCCTGCCAGGTTGTGTGCTCAGATAATGGTCTGGTATGGATTTTTGGGAGGGCCCCCACGCTATTTAAAAAAAAAAAAATTGGTGTGGGTTTCCCCTCAAAATCCTTACCAGACCTAAAGGGCCGGGTATGGAATTTGGGGGACCCCACTCAATTTTTTTTTAATTTTGGTTCAGGGTTCCCCTGGTAATGGACTGGGGGGATCCCATGCCATTTTTTTCATTGACTTTTATCTGTATTGCCGGGACCCGACAATTCGTTATAGCTGCTAGTACTTTTAAATTACTTTTTTTCCATTAGAAATGTCATTTTGTGCAGGGACTGTTCTAAACACAGGAAAAATGCTCCACTTCACAGGCATACTATAGACACCCCCCAGGTATGAAATTTAAAGGAATATTTCACTTTTATTGTTTCACTTTAAGCATTATTGAAATCACTGCTCCCGAAAAAATGTAAATTTTAAAACTTTTCTTTGCATTGATACATGTCCCCTGGGGCAGGACCCGGATCCCCAAACACCTTTTATGACAATACCATGCATATAATCCTTTAAAATTAACACTTTTGATTTCATCCATAGACAATTCATTACAGCCACGAATACTTTTAAATGGCTTTTTTTTCCTTTAGAGATGTCATTTTGTGTAGGGACTGTTCTAAACACGGGAAACATGCGCCACTTTACAGACATACTATAGACACCCCCCCAGGTATGAAATTGAAAGGAATATTTCACTTTTATGGTTTCACATTAAGCATTATTGAAATCACTGCTCCCCAAAAAACTGCCATTTTTAAAACTTTTTTTGCATTGATACATGTCCCCTGGGGCAGGACCCAGGTCCCCAAACACTTTTTATAACCATAACTTGCATATTAACCCTTAAAATTAGCACTTTTGATTTTTCAAGTTCGTGTCCCATAGACTTTAATGGTGTTCACGTGTTCGAACTAATTTTTTGCCTGTTCGCATGTTCTGCTGCAAACCAAACCTCGCGGTGTTCAGTCCATCCCTAGATACCACACGTGTGGGACTTTTTGGCAGTTTAAGTGCGTACAAGACCCGAAAAACCATTCACCGCCTTCAGGCTTTCTAAGGGCGTATATTTTTTATTTCACTCCTCACTGCCTTTCACAGTTTCAGAGGCCACGAAATTCCCAGATAGCACAAAATCCCCCTAAATGACCCCATGTTGGAAAGTAGACACCTCAAGCTATTTGCTGAGAGGTATGTTGAGTATTTTGCAGATCTCGCTTTTTGTCACAAAGTTTTGAAAATGTAAAAAAGAAAAAAATATATATTTTCTTTCTTCATTTTCAAAAATAAATGAGAGCTGCAAAATACTCACCATGCCTCTTAGCAAATACCTTGGGGTGTCTACTTTCCAAAATGGGGTCATTTGGGGGGGGATTGATCTGGACATTTCAGGACCTCAGTAACTTTGATAGGTAGTGAGGAGTAAAATCACAATTTTACGCCTTTAGAAAGTCTGAAGGCAGTGCTTGATTTTTGGGGTCTTGTACGTGGCTAGGCTTCCAAAAAGTCTCACACATGTGGTATCCCCGTACTCAAGAGAAGCAGTAGAATGTATTTTGGGGTCTAATTGCACATATAACCATGGCATGTTTGAACAATATATCATTTAGTAACAACTTTGTGCAAAAAAAAAAAAGTCCTTTACAGGTTAACACTTTAATATTAGCAGAAGACCTCCTCTGTAAATCTACTGTCCTCAATCTGACCTTTGCGGTGATACTTCACATGCATGGTGCAATTTCTTTTTACATATGACACCAGACCGAAGCTTGCGTTTGCCTTTGCACGTGAGCATGGGAGGACAGGGGTGCTTTTTTTATTCTTTTTTTTATTTATTTTGCTTTATTTTATTTTTAAACTGTTCCTTTCCTTTTTTAAATCTTTTTTAAATTATTTTTATTGTTATCTCAGGGAATGTAAATACCCCCTATGATAGTAATAGGTAGTGACAAGTACTCTTTTTTGGAAAAAATGGGGTCTCAGAGCATCTGGCCACACCAAGATCAGGGTGATAAAATATTTTCCCAATTTCCCAATGGCACTGTTTATATCCGGCGAAAACGTAGTCATGAAATGATCATAGTGTTCAGTTACTTAGGCCATAGAGATGATTGGAGCCATTCTGCTCTCCGATCAGTTCTATGGTCAGCTGGTGGAACCACCGGCTGCATTCTTGGGCTCTACTGTACCAACAGGGAACCGGAGAATGCAGGCGGTGGTTGAAAACCATGGAAGACGGTGGAGGGGGGGGGCATTCCCTCCCACTGCTCGTAAAAGCAGTCTAGAGGCTAATTAGCTGCTAGGATTGTTTTTACATGAAAGCCGACTGCTGGCTGAAAAGAAAGATACTAAGATGATACCTAAACCTGCTGGCATCATTCTGGTATAACCATTTAAATTCCAGCAACATACCAGTATGTTGCTGGTCCTTGTTGGGTATATATTGTAATTGTCACGATCTGGAGTCAGGCTCAGAGACCAGTAGCTATAGCAGCAGAGCAGATATTAACACAGGTCACCCTGGCTGATGGCACGGGTTCACCTGAGGTGCGGGGTCTAAGCACTAACCGGTATTCACCAGAGCTCCCAAAGGTGGAGATGGGCTTGGCTGCGTGTAAGTGCCAGGTCGCGGTCCTCAGGATAGCCCCACCAGGAGGTGAGCAAGCCGGGGGTCTGGTAGCAGATATAGCAGGTAGAGATCAAGCAGAAGCGTAGTTGAGAAACAAGCCAAAAGTCGGTAACCAATAGTTGCAGGTTGGGATTCAGCAGAAGCGTAGTCCAGGAGCAAGCCAAATGTCGGTAACGAAAGGTAGCGAGGATACGGTCGGCAGCAGGAGAGATAGAAGCAAGATATTGTCTGGTAAAGGCACAATATTCTGGCAAGGAGGAAGTGCAGAGACATGGCTTATATCAGGAAGTTCATGGGAGGAGCAAAGGGTTCAAGGTTCAAGACAAACAAGATTCAAGACAAGATCACTAAAGGAATTGTCCAAGGAGCTGTCCAAGGAGCTGTCCAAGGAGCTGTCCAAGGAGCTGTCCAGCATTCCAGGTGGCTCAGCAAGCAGAGTCACTGCCAGACACACCAGAGGTCCCAGGTTCAAGCCCAGGTCCTAACAGTAAAGTTCCTTTTTATCATGCAGCCTGTTGGCCGAGCGAAAAAAAGAGATTGATCAGTGGGTATGCCCACCATTAGAATACCACCCTTCATCCACCCACTTCTAATGATGGGCATACATGCACCATTTTTTTTTTAACTGTCATGGTGAAATCACCTCCTACAGTGCTAGAATCATGACAGCCAACACTGTTGCTGTCAAGATAAATAAATCAGTGCTACAGCTGAATGGTATACCGGAAAAGCAAACAATGGTAACAATAAAACATTAACTCAATAAAACAACTTGATTTTTTAACGCAATCTGTGCTTAACCACTTGGTTCCCACACTACATCTATTGACGTCATGGGGTTTCAGTGGTTATATCTAAATGATGCCCGAGGCCACAGACATCCTTCAGATATTGCCGTTTTCAGCCGGCGATTCCCTACACCATAAGAATGATCATAGCGTCTGTTCCGCCGCTTGATCGTTCTTACGGGCGGCGGGAGGGGACGCCCCCCCTCCCGCCGCCCTCCGGTGCTTCTAACGACTCACCGTTTCCATCGGTGAGTCGTCACAAGATCCGCCGGCCCCAGCAGCAAGTAATCATAGAAATTTCCGGCGGACTAGATTGTCCCCGGAGTCTCTATGATCGTTCGGAGGCCGGGCGCGATGTTATGACGTCACGCCCGGCCTCAGTATTCAAATTAACGGCGCCGATCTGGCTAGGAAGCCAGGATTGTTTTTTTATTTTTTATTTTTTTTTTTTATTCTTCCCAGCCTAGAGGTGAGATATGGGGTCTTACTGACCACATATCTCACTGTAAATAGGTCCGATCGTGCCATATTCCTATTACAAGGGATGTTTACATTCCTTGTAATAGGAATAAAAGTCATCAATTTTTTTTTTTTTTTTTAAGTGTAAAACTAAAAAAATAAAAATAAAATTAACAATAAAACAAAAAATAAAAATTTAAAGCGCCCCTGTCCCCGTGAGCTCGCACACAGAAGCGAACGCATACGTAAGTCCCGCCCACATATGAAAACGGTGTTCAAACCACACATGTGAGGTATCGCCACAAACGTTAGAGCGAGAGCAATAATTCTAGCCCTAGACCTCCTCTGTAACCCAAAATATGTAACCAGTAAATAAAATTTAAAGTGTCGCCTATGGGGATTTTTAAATACCAAAGTTTGGCGCCACTCCACGAGCGCGTGCAATTTTGAAGCGTGACATGATGGGTATCTATTTACTCGGCGTATCCTTCTCTTTCACATTATGCAAAAAAATTGGGCTAATTTTACTGTTTTTTTTTTTTAAGCATGAAACATGCTGCGCAAATACAGTGCGAGATAAAAAGTTGCAATGAGCGCCATTGTATTCTCTAGGGTCTTTGCTAAAAAAACATATATAATGTTTGGGGGTTCTATGTAATTTTCTAGCAAAAAAATTTGGAATTTTACATGTAGGAGAGAAATGTCAGAATTGGCCTGGGTGCGAAGTGGTTAAAAAAATATATGCCGAAGCATGGGGGCAATCCACCCCTAATGTTAGGACCAAATTGTTCCTCCACCCCTGCCCCCATGCTTCGGCATATACGCTCTTTTTTTAACTGTGGTGGTGAAATCACCTCCTACAGCGCTGGAGTCATGGCTTTATTTATTCTGACAGCAATAGCATTTGCTCCCACGATACATAAACCCATGCTGCAGCTGAATGGCATACCTGCTGAGCAAATAATGGTTAACAATAAAACAAAGTAACATTACAGTATAACATTAAGACATACCAAACCTGCAAAGCAAATACAATAAAACATAGTAAAAATAAAAAATTACAGTTCTAAAATACAGTAACAATAGAGAGAGAACAATAGATATAAAACAATAGAGAGTGAACAATAGAGCGGACAATAGAGTGTGAACATAAGAGAGAGAACAGTTGAGAGAGAAGAAAAATAAAACCACAACTATTTTTGGCTCTTTTATTTTTATTTTTTTGTATTTTTTTTTGCACTTTTATATAAACTGTAAATTGTAAACATTCCCGATTTAGGGTTTCTCAAAATGTGATGGCCATCTCATCTTTCGAGACCCTGTGTGGTAGCGTTCGAAACAGTCACCAATGCAAAGACCAGGTTGGTCAGGACTGGAGGGACAATAAAAGCGGGTATCACGCCTATATCCGTGCTTTCTACAGACACAATTCTTTCGGGATTTCTTTGGGTGGGGTTACCAGGGAGGACATGTGGAAAATGCCTCTCATGCAGCCGGCTCACTGCATTTGGATTGGGAAGTTGGGCCACAGCACCGTCTGGAAACAGAAAGGCTGTGATGATCGCTTCCTGGAATTTAAGGAAGGATCCAGTTCGTCCCTGTGATGGGAGTCACATTTGGGCGCAGAGTGACCAAGAAAAGAATGAACCCTGAGAATATGATTGGATTACTTCAAATGGGAAAGTAATATTCATTAACAATATCTCTGAAGAAATATAAAGATTTTATCCCCTGGACACTGTGAGATCTATGACCAGGAAGTATAACTCCTAATATGGACATTCCAGGAAGTTTATTGTAAGAGACAGACCGTCTATTGCTTAACAATGTTGCTTCTGTCTGGATAAGTAAATCGTGTTAATCTTGTCTGAGGCAGTTTTCCCTTCACCTATTATTAAGTGTGCTAATGAACTCATCTATTGTCTACTAGAGGAGATATTGACACTCAGAATAATGTGTATTGGGGGCTCGTTATGTAACCATTGTGTGATGTTGTGGGTCGATCCGGGTCATTGTTCCTGTGGGGCCTGCAGTATTCTCAAATGTATAAAAAGAGCCTGCATTTGTTTCGATAAAGATTCATTCCTTCTTGACCCTCAACACAGAGCCTTGTCTCAATTATTCGTATGGGTTACTTGTTCGACTGATTGGAGTGTTTAGTAGCTGCCTTGGTGTCCGGGAAGGGAATGTACTAAATGGCTTTAACCCCTTTCATACTCTGGGTGTTGTTACAGTCCTGAAGCTTTGTATAGCACATAAACATTCAGCAGAGCCAATTGTAATAAGTATACAGACACTTTTTAAAACCAGCATCTGGCCTTTACGGGCAATTGGGTATGGTGCAAGCAACTGGTCGTTGAGGTCCACCCCTCCCATATTAAGGTTATATTCGTGGACACAGAGGGGTTTCTACACAACACCAGTCGCTGTATGAATTTGGACCGTTGTGTCTGTGTGAAGGGGGGACAGAATGATAACATTCTACTTATCCCTCCACTTCACAGAGACCAAATTACTACATCTCAAGCAGGCTCTCTCCCCCAGCCTAAGACAGGAATCTACAAGTTGCTGGGGAATAGATCACACCGTGCCAATTCCATGATCAAACAAGTGGCTAAAAAGTGGCACACTTGTGTAATAATTGTCCACATACAAGTGGTACCCCTTTCTGAATAAGGGTGACAGCAAGTCCCACACAATCTTACCAGCGCTCCCTATGTAGTCTGGGCAGTTCTCCGGCTCAACATAACTATCTCTTCCCTCGTAAACCATAAAACTATATGTATAGCCTGTTGCCCTGTCACAGCACTTATACATTTTGACCCCATATCTGGCAAGCTTGCTAGGAAGATACTGTTTGAATGACAAGAGGCCAGAAAGCGTAATCAGGGACTCATCAAAACAGACAACTTGATTGGGAGTAAACAAGGCTACAAACTGCTGGTTTAAGTGGTTTATAAGGGGCAGAATTTTGTAGAGCTGATCATATTTAAGGTCACCCCAAGGACAACAGAGTTCATTGTCAAAGAAATGCATGAACCGCAAGATCTGCTCGTATCATGTCCTGGTCATGGAGGCAGAGAACACAGGCATATGGTGAATTGGGTCAGTGGACCAATATGACTGCAACTCACTTTTTTTAGTTATGCCCATGAGGAGGGATAGGCCCAGGAAGGTCTTAAATTCAGAGACCGTAATAGGTTTCCAATCTCTGGCAAGGGTCAACTAGGGATTAGAGGAAATGAATTGACCAGCAAACAAATTGCTTTGGTCCACAATAGATCTATAGAGATTAAAAAAAGAAAATAAAAATCAAGTGACGTAAAATCAACTGTTTCCCCCTGAATTTCAGGTTGGCCAGTGAATGGGGGATGTATGGGTGCTACAGAAGTGGTGGGCTCCCAATTTGAATTGGAAAATGCAGCAGGAAGGGGAGTATGGGCTCGACGGGCCTGTCTTTGTCTTCTTGGTGTGCTAGCCACCTCACCAGCTTGAATTGCACTTATGGGACTCGCCACGTTACCATGCGATACTGCTACTATCTAGGATGATCCCACTAACACTGCGTTTTTGGCAACCCTAAACTACTGGGGACGCTAGTATAGATCTGATCAAATCAGATATTGGTCCTTTCTGACACTATACCACTATGGTGCATGCATGGGTGATCAGGGGATTAAACCTTTTATTAGGTAATATACGACGGGTGGCCTGATGCTATAAAAGGGGTTAAATCTTTATTAGAGGGGGTTAGGGGGTCACTAGACCTATCTGGGGCTACTACTAAGTACCCTAACGCTGATTAATGTCACAAATTACACCAGTACAGTGATCAAAGAAAAATATGAACACTGCACTGGGTGACACAGTGACAGGGATTGAAGAGGTTAACTGGGTGGGGGGAGATTGGGGGGTGAAATATGTGCCTATGTGTACTGTGTCAGTGTAGTGTTGGTGCAACTCACGTTTGGATGTCCTCCCTCCTCTGGAACGAAAAAGAGTTCCATGAGGGGAGATGACATCTCTTCCCCTGTCTGTGTTTACACTTACACAGGCAGGGCAGGATTTAATTCATCAGGACAGATCAGCAGGTCCAGGCCAGAAATCATTGGCCTGGGCCTGAAAACTGATCGATTCTGAAACGATTGCCACGGCTACCGTAACATAACGTCGCTTCGCCCACCTGGGCCATTCTGTCGTAGTAAAACTGTGGCGGCTGGTCAGGGAAGTGGTTAAAGGAATTAGGGTTGCACCGATACCACTTTTTTTCACACAGAGTACGAGTAAGGATACTTTTTTTCAAGTACTGGCCGTTACCGATTACCAACACTTTTTTTTTATGTCAGTTACAGTTTTCAAAGCACAATACATATACACAATACAATACAGGCAGTGATGGTTGGTACTGATCGGTGGCACTTACTGATGGGCACTGATAGGTGGTATTGACTGATGAGCACCAATATGTGGCACTTACTGATGGGCACTGATTTGCAGTACTGATAGGTGCACTGACTGATGGGCACTGATGGCTGGCACTTATAGGTGGCATTTATGGGCATTGATAGGTGGCACTGACTGATGGGCACTGATGGCTGGCACTTATGGGCACTGATAGGTGGCACTGACTCATGGGCACTGATGGCTGGCACTGATAGGTGGCAATTATGGGCAATGATAGGTGGAATTGATTGGTAGGCAGTGGCACTGATAATTGCTGGCAGCCTGGCATTAAAAAATGTAATTGACGCTATAAAGAGTAACTATACAAGAGCCCATCTTGATACACCCTGCACTCGGCCTCAGTAAGCCTAGTCAGAATGCAGCAGCGGCCATCTTGTTACACCCAGCCCATATAATTAGTGAACTATATGGGCTGGGTTTAACAAGATGTCCACTACCACCTTGTGACTGCAGGCTACTGAGGCCAAGTTCAGGGTGTACCAAGTTGGGCGTTGCCGTGTACAGCCTCCGACAGAGAATCATTAACTTCCGTTAACAATTCTGACTACCCAGTCACCGATGCTGGTGATGGATGCACACGGCTGTGACCCACACCCCTGCCCACAGGCTTACCTTCCTCTGCTGCACTGCAAGGGCTCATTGTGCCAGGACCCACGCTCCGCCTTCTCCCACTCACTCCACCCGCACACTAACTTCCAGGGAATTCAAGGTATCAGGGGAAGCATCGGGAGCATTTGCCCGAGTACAAGTACTTGGGCAAATACTCAGTATCAGCGATGATACAGATACTAGTATCAGTATCAGTTCAACCCTAAAAGGAATATTTAATGTCTATTGTTTTACTTTAAGCATTCTTAAAATCACTGCTCCTGAAAAAACGGTTGTTTTAAAAACATTTTTGTTGCATCAATACATGTCCCGGTGTTCGGCCCATCCTACCTATTTGCAAATGCCACTGGATTTGAATTGATTGATTATATGTAGGTATCCTTTACATAATTAATATAGCTAAATGTTTTATGTGCATTGATAGGCCTATTTTACAGATGCACATTCTAAATCAGTAATCTTTTTATGTTTTTAAGATTTACAACTGGATCAATCTAATGTCTGAAAAGCACAGTGATCTGCTTACACAACATTACTTGGGTTCAACATACGAGTCCAGACCCATGCATTATCTAAAAGTAGGTAACGTTCACATAGATAATTTCAAGGTCAAGTTTCTAAGACATTGTTGGAAGTAATAACTTGTGCTTTTCCTTACAGATTAGTCAACCATCAAGTAATCCTAAAAAAATTATCTGGATGGACTGTGGCATTCATGCAAGGGAATGGATTGCACCAGCCTTTTGTCAGTGGTTTGTTAAAGAGGTGACATTTCTTGCTCCACTTAGTCACTTATAATGTAAGGGTTCTGTAAATGTGTGTAAGTCACCTCTCATTCTGTGTTCCTGGTAAAATTGAGCAACCCTGTGCAATACATTGACATTTGAAACAACAAAAAAGAAGAAAAATGGCTAGTAGTAGTTAAAATACATTCAACTGAGCTCATTCGTAGCAATTCTTAGGTTCCAAAAAGAATACTCCAGCATTTATTTTCACCCAGGTAGCACAGATGCCTTAATTTAGTCAATGATATGTTGATGTTGATGGTCCATGAACAGGATGAGAGATGTGAAAGTTCTAGAACAAACGTGTTAGGGTTATATTATCTCATCCTTGGTATCTGGGTGGTTCAACAACTATCCCCTATGCATAAATCAAATTCAAGCACTTCTTTTCTGAGCAGCTGTCTATATGGTATGACATTCTTCTGAGTGGGGGCATGGAAATTATCCACAGGAAACAGTGACTTTCCTGCAGTAGGTTTCTGATACATGCTTGTTTTTAAGAGTTTTTCCTTCTCAATAAACTCTAAAACCTATGAACCTATTAATGGAATCTACTCTGTATCAAAATTCACAGTAAGGAATATGTTGGATTTATTATCACTAACAAAATGCTGTATTAAAATGTTGCAGAGGCTAAGGCTGCCCTTAGTATGGGGGTGATTAGATATGTGGGACCACCCTCAAGGCCACTAATCTTTACAGCATTGCAGAAACTTCTAATAACCTGCAATGTTGGATATGCTGATCTAGCAATTTAATATGAATAGAAGGAAAAGAGGAGAGCTGTGCAGGGAGATGAGGATGAACAATGGCAACTGAGATACGTTCTCATGCAGCTTTATAGCATCTATCATCCCATATCTATAAGTGGTCCCAGAAGTGAACAGTAATTTAACTAAACATACTCTGACTGCTATTTCTCAGTAAGAAGTATATTCATGCCTTTTAAAACACTTTCACAGAAAGAGTCTCACTGGTTTCCTCAATGATATTCACATATAATTGCTACTGAATACTAAGCTTATTCCTGAGAATAATGAAAACCATCATTATTAACATATGTTTACATTGACTGACAAAAACTTTGACCCTGGCTTTGATGCTGACTTAACATGCACTGACACCCACTGACAGGAATTTCAGCAGTTCTTTAAGGTGCTTAAGAAGATCAGTAGTAGGCAAAACAATAAAATGAATGCATTATCACAAATTCCCAAGCAACAGTTAATCATTAGACTTTCATACATGCCCAGAGTCTAAGGGTCAAAAGTTAAAGACAGTGCGAAGCATACATGATCACACTTCATCATGCATGATTTTTTTCCTAGCGTAGTTGGACTAACATATTTTATAAAATTGCCTTTTCAATGAAAGCACATAATATATTGTCAGTATGTGTGGTATACTTCAAAATTAGTCAAAGTAAATGCTTAAAAGTTTTGTCCATTGCAAAATTATATTCAGTTACC
The DNA here is from genome assembly GCF_037356315.1 of Lithobates pipiens. Classification (NCBI taxonomy): domain Eukaryota; kingdom Metazoa; phylum Chordata; class Amphibia; order Anura; family Ranidae; genus Lithobates; species Lithobates pipiens. The sequence goes on from NW_027507784.1 coordinate 157,097,589, forward strand.
TGTTGACCTCTTGTATCTATTGATGACCCCAGTGGTGAGATCTTCTTGACATGGTTGCCAGCTGTTTTTCCACCCACCTTTGTGTTTACTGATAATGCCTTCCTTGGGGTGTTTCCACTTCTCATATTCTATTCTATTCTATACTAAATAAAAAAAATATATAAAATAAAACCAGGACAGAAGGGAGTTCTCACAATAGCATAGACATTTGTGCACACTTTTCCCCTCCAGAGTTCCGGGATTATTAAACATTTTTAGGTGATTTCATTTTCCAGCAGCTACCAAAAAATAGAATATCTATTTTTGGTTGAATGACCTTTTAACAACCAATTATCTTCAACCCACCCTTAATATGTGTGGCAGTTTGACAGCTTTATTAATCAAGGTCAGATCTATTATAACTACAATTATAATTATCAGTTTGACTCAGTTTGCCGGCTGATGTCCACATCTCTGTGAATTTAAAGATGCGATTTGGCGCCTGAACTGGGGATCCATGTGGTACCACCTTTAGTGCACGGTTATGAGGAGTCATGCAACCAGCATGTACTGTGTCATCTGTATTATTGTTTTTACCGTTTCCAATGAGTCTGATATATAAGAAGACAATATCCCAACCTTTCTTTATAATAAACCACCTCTGAAGAAGGAAAATGCACAACAATGCAATAATTTCTGAAACATGGTGGGTTTATAGTTGAATATCCAATCTGCTGATTTTACTGTTGTGGATGGCACTTTGGAATTGCAAGCTTGGGTTCATTTTTGATACTTTATATATGTCAACTCATTGATGTATTATTGCAATTTATGATTGTTGGATATTTTTCTGCTATATGCACTGTTTACTTTTTTTATTTTTATTGTGTATATTAATAAAGTTGGCAGTAAATATGACTTTTAATTAACTATCTGATTTATATATACTCCTTATTCTGCCGTATAAAAAGTCCAAAAGGGTATCTCCCAAATGCAATTGTTGCATATTTTCTATAATGCGATTAAGGATGATGGCAGTCTAATTCACACAAATTAATTTCTCAAATCCATTTTCTCCTTTTTACAATTGAATTTTCTTCTTTATTCATCATTAGATCGTACAGAATTATCAGAAGGATGCGCGTATAAAAAAGATTCTCAGGAACCTGGATCTGTATGTCTTGCCTGTTCTAAATATTGATGGCTACATTTATACGTGGACCACTGTAAGTTAAATTGGAAAATACTTTTCATCCTTTTTTTTTTAGATATACTGGCAGAGACCAACCTGTGTGTGAAACACTATAAACTGTCATGTTAGGGTGTACTCATTTTATTGTCAGATGGTGGCCTAGGTTTGCATGCCACCTCCCAGAGCCTTTTCTGCAGCCTTCTTAAAGTGGTTCTAAAGGCTAGACATTTCTTACCTTAATGCATTCTCTGCATTAAAGTGATTGTAGTGTCTCATTTTTTTCCTAGAAAAATAACAAACATGTTATACTGACCTTCTGTGTTGCAGTGGATTTGCACAGAGCAGCCCGGGTCTTCCTCATCTGTGCTCCTGGCTCTTCCCTCCTGTTCAGTGCCCCCACAGAAAGCAGCATGCTATGGGGGGCACCCAAGCTGAGTCCATTCAGACATGGAACCCTGAAATGGCCATGCTCCCTCTCTGCCCTGATTGTCTAGCTGACTATGATTGACAGCAAGGGGAGCCAATGGTGCCACTGCTATGTCTCAGCCAATCAGGAAAGAGAATCTCGGTCGGCTGAGACACTCATGGACATCGCTGGACAGAGAGGGACCTCAGGTAAGTGTTAGGGGGGCTGCTGCACACAGAAGGCTTTTTATCTAAAAAAACCTTCTGCCTTTACCCCTTTAAGGTAAAAATGTCCCAGTTTTTGTATCGCCCCCTTCACTGTCCATTTACAGGCTGCGAAGGAATAAGACATTTAACTGCTAAAAAGTAGATCTAAACCCAAGAAGTAAAAGGTAACTGCTTTCTTGTTGTTAGATTTACAACCTCCAAAAAAAGTTGGGAATCTAAAATCTAAAATCTACACAAATACAGAATGCAATTGTAAATCTCATAAACCAATATTTTATTCCCCATAGAAAATAGAAAACATATAAAATGTTTTAACTGAGAAAATGTACCATTTTAAGAATAAAATAAGGTGATTTTGAAATTGTTAGCAGCAACACGTCTCAAAAAAGACAGAGCCATGTTTACCACATTGAAACATCCCCTCTTCTTTTAAACAACACTCTGTAAATGTCTGGGAATTGGGGAGACCAGTTTCTGGAGTTTGGGGAGTGAAATTTTGTCCCATTCTTGCCCGATAAAGGATTATAACTGCTCAACTGTGTAAACTTTATAATGCAAGCAAAATAAGATGCCTCTTCCATTGTTTTTTCTTACATGTTTGAAGTGTACTTCTGCTTCCCTGAGTTGTGGACTGTCCATTCTTTCTGCTGGATTTTAATATCGTCTCACCCAATTCATGTACTTCGTCCCTGAACCCCATGCCCATAATTGTTCACACAGTCTATGTTTTTTGGCATTATTGACTGCAGTTTGTGTCATTACCTACTACGTTTTTTTTTTGTAAATAGTTTTTATTGAAAATAATTTTGCATAACAAAACAAACATCTCCACATTTGTTCCACAATTCCAAAGATAAGTTCTAACAAAGACCACCTTCAAGTATATGTATGGTCAACCATCCCACTTATCAAGGTCGAGCAGTGGGCGACAAGTAATAGAAGAGGAGGATAGCATTCCCCTTGGAGCCCTATCGCCACACCCATCCCCCCAGACCCGCCAGCCCCAGTCACAATGACCAAGAGTGGCGCCACCGGGCCAGGGGAAGGGCAACCAACAGAGCCCACCCCACCACCACCCGAGCGGCCAAGGCAAAAGCCCCAGTCGCCCAAGCAGTAGGAGGGGGAGAAGACCAGCTAATAAGACCAAGTTGGGAGATATAAGAAAAAAAATAAAAAAAATAAAGAGAAAAGAACACACAAAGTGTAATGTAATCTAAAACAGAAGTGGTAACATAAAACACAAAAAACAAAGTAAAAACGTTCAAGACTGGTATGTCTGGTGTCAAAAATAGATGGGTCTAAATAGGAAAGAAAACAGGTAGAGCCCGGCATAATACAAACTCTCTATCAAAGATGAAAGGGCTCTAGAGCCGAGGTTTAAGAGGGTAAAGTTCCTTCACGCCATACTTCCCACACTTGCCAATTTTTATCAAACTTTATTTTTGAACGAGACCTTATAGCTAGGATTGACTCATATGTGTAGTGTGGTTGGGTGGTCAGCAGTACTTCCGAGGCATTGGGCGCTTGGTCATTTTTCCTGAATCTAGCTATCAGTGTTCTGGCGACTAAAAGGATGTGAGATACTACCACTCTAAAATTGGGTGGATATCTCTCAATTCCCAGATTGAGAATCGCCAATCCCGGCTCAGGGGTAGTAAGAATTCCAGTTATGCTGGATATAGCCCGGAAGATGGTGTTCCAAAAACTTGTCAAGTGTTTACATGACCAAAACATATGGGAAAGATTACCTACCTCCCCACGGTTCCTCCAGCATAGGGGGAGGACCCGGAGAGGCCAAACTTTGAAATTCTTTATGGTGTGAGATACCAACGTAAGGTGATTTTTTTTAGCTATTTCCCAGTGTCCAACACACTTGGAAGCCTTAAAGTTAGCCCGAAAGGCATGGCGCCATTGTGTTTCTGATATAGTCCTCCTCAAGTCCTCCTCCCACCTGAGGAAAGGGCTGAATTTATTAAAGACAAGCTTCTGCTGGAAAAAGTTATAAAATAAAGTGATTCCCTTAGGTAGGATGGGAGTCGCATTGTAGAACCTCCAAGGGTCTTCTGCTAATGAAACATGGTAGATCTTATTAGCTTTTAGTAAATGGGAGATTTGGTAGTACTTGTATATACAGTGGTGTGAAAAAGTGTTTGCCCCCTTCCTCATTTCCTGTTCCTTTGCATGTTTGTCACACTTAAGTGTTTCGGAACATCAAACCAATTTAAACAATAGTCAAGGACAACACAAGTAAACACAAAATTCAATTTGTAAATGAAGGTGTTTATTATTAAAGGTGAAAAAAAATCCAAACCATCATGGCCCTGTGTGAAAAAGTGATTGCCCCCTAAACCTAATAACTGGTTGGGCCACCCTTAGCAGCAACAACTGCAACCAAGCGTTTGCGATAACGTGCAATGAGGCTTTTACAGCGTCCTGGAGGAATTTTGGCCCACTCATCTTTGCAGAATTGTCCTAATTCAGTTACATTAGAGGGTTTTCGAGCATGAACGGCCTTTTTAAGGTCATACCACAACATCTCAATAGGATTCAGGTCAGGACTTTGGCTAGGCCACTCCAAAGTCTTCATTTTTTTTTTCTTCAGCCGTTCGGTGGTGGACTTGCTGGTGTGTTTAGGATCATTGTCCTGCTGCAGAACCCAAGTTCGTTTCAGCTTGAGTACACAAACAGATGGTCGGACATTCTCCTTCAGGATCTCTTGGTAGACAGCAGAATTCATAGTTCCTTTTATCACGGCAAGTCTTCCAGGTCCTGAAGCAGCAAAACAGCCCCAGACCATCACACTACCACCACCATATTTTACTGTTGGTATAATGTTCTTTTTATGAAATGCAGTGTTCCTTCTACGCCAGATATACTTGGACACACACCTTCCAAAGAGTTCCACTTTTGTCTCATCGGTCCACAGAATGTTGTCCCAAAAGTCTTGGGGATCATCAAGATGTGTTGTGGAGAAATTGAGATGAGCTTTGATGTTCTTTTTGCTCAGCAGTGGTTTTCTCCTTGGAACTCTGCCATGCAGGCCATTTTTGCCCAGTCTTTTCCTGATGGTGGAGGCATGAACGCTGACCTTAACTGAGGCAAGTGAGGCCTGCAGTTCCTTGGACGTTGTTGTGGGGTCTTTTGTGACCTTTTGGATGAGTCGTCGCTGCGCTCTTGGGGTAATTTTGAGCGGCCGGCCACTCCTGGGAAGGTTCACCACTGTTCCATGTCTTCGCCATTTGTGGATAATGGCTCTCACTGTGGTTCGCTGGATTCCCAAAGCTTTGGAAATGGCTTTATAACCCTTTCCAGACTGATAGATCTCAATTACTTTCTTTCTCAATTGTTCCTGAATTTCTTTGGGTCTCGACATGATGTGTAGCTTTTAAGGATCTTCTGGTGGACCTTACTGTGTCAAGCAGCTCCTATTTAAGTGATGCCTTGATTGTGAACAGGTGTGGCAATAATCAGGCCTGGGTGTGGCTAGAGAAATTGAACTCAGGTGTGGACAACCACAGTTATAGTATGTTTTAACAAGGGGGGCAATCACTTTTTCGCACAGGGCCATGATGGTTTGGATTTTTTTTCACCTTTAATAATAAACACCTTCATTTACAAATTGCATTTTGTGTTTACTTGTGTTGTCCTTGACTATTGTTTAAATTGGTTTGATGTTCCGAAACACTTAAGTGTGACAAACATGCAAAGGAACAGGAAATGAGGAAGGGGGCAAACACTTTTTCACACCACTGTATCTGTGGATGCTAGGTTAAAGCATGCTTGCAGAGTGTGAAACGGGATCAGAGAGGAGTCCTGAGCCAGGTCATCCAACCACTCTATCCCCCTTCTAGTCCACTCTTTCAGTGAGAGATTGGGGATTAAAAATTGAAGGGCCTGGAGAGGTATGGGGAGTGTTATCTGTTTAATGCCCGTAGGCGTGGACCTGAGAAGTTCCCTCCAGGCTTTCAAAGAAGCCTGAACTGTATCTGTAAGCTGTTGTAAGGCCCAGGGTCTGATCGAATCAGTAAGCAATAAAAGCCTCAGATTACTGGTAGGGCAGAGGGCTCTTTCGATGCAACACCATTTTGGTTCCAAGAAAGAGTTGAGCCAATGTTTCAGTTGGACAAGCCTGGAAGCATGATAGTAGTCTTTGAGGTCAACCATACCCATTCCACCTGCCAGCCTATGCTTCAACAACATATTCCTAGAACACCAGGGTCTTTAGGAGCGCCAGATAAATATAGTCATCAATGAATTAAGTGCCGAGAGGTGCTTAGTAGATGGGGCAGTGGGTAGGGCCCTGAAGATATACAAAATTTGGGGGAGCAACAGCATCTTAAAGGATGCCAGACGCCCCGACCACGTAAATTCAGACTTAGCCATTGTATTTGATTCCTTAGTCAATTTCTCAATCAATGGGAGGTAGTTAGCTTCTGCCAGAGTCCGAGTGTTTTTGGTGATTTTGAGGCCCAGATATGAAATATTGGATGAACTCCATGTATAAGGGAATGTGGAGGTCAGGTGGGCTCGAAGGGAGTGCTCAATGTTCAAGTCTAAAATGGTTGATTTCGAAAAATTTACCTTGTAATAAGAGATTTGGCTAAATTCATGGAGTATCTTGTGGGCTTGTGGCAATGATTTAGCAGGCTTAGACAGAAAAAGGATAATATCATCCGCAAATAAATTAATTTTATGGGCACTCTCCTGTACGGGGATCCCGAGAATCTCTGGGTGGGAATGATTTTTTTCCGCTAATGGCTCAATAAGGAGGTTAAAGATGATAGGGGATAGGGGGCAACCCTGCCGGGTGCCATTAGGAATGGTAAAAGGGGAGGATAGCATGTTAGAGGTATAAGCTTGTGCTGAGGGGGTAGAGTAGAGAGCAAAAATAGCCGAGAGGATCGGCCCACCAAAACCAAACCTCCGCAGGACTTGGTCCATATATCCCCAATGAATCCTATTGAACGCCTTCTCCGCATCCAATGATAGGAGCAGAGAAGGCATCTGACAGGCCCCAGCATACTGGACAACCCCAATGATGCATCTTGTAGCGTCAAAGGCTTGCCGACCAGGCATAAAACCCACCTTATCCGGCTGAACAAGGGTGGGGATAATAGGAAGCAGTCGCTGAGCAAGTATTTTGGCATACAACTTGACGTCTGTATTTAATAAGGAAATTGGCCTAAAATTGGAGGGGGTGGTCAGTTCCTTGCCTGGCTTGGGGATAGTAACCACATATGCTCTAAGCATCTCTGAGGGAAAGGAAGCTGAGGACATTGCTTCAGCGTAGACATCAGACAGTATGGGGGACAATTGGGCCGAGAAGGTACGATAGTAATCGTTAGTTAAGCCGCCAGGGCCCGGGGACTTGCCCAAAGGAAGAGACTTAATACCTTTTGCTATTTCCATGGCCGTAATGGGGGCATTGAGGGAAGCTAATTGTTCTACAGATAGGGAGGGGAGGTTGACAGAGGAGAGAAAGGATTGTATGTTCTCATCTGTGGGTTGGGGGGTATTACGGTCTAATTTTAGATTATATAATGATGAATAATAGTCAGCAAAGGCATCCGCAATTTCTTTAGGGTTGATTTTTTTCTTGTTATCAAGGGAGTGGTAAATGAAGGGGAACTTGGACTTGACCCTGGCTGACTTCAATTGGTTGGCTAAGTATTTCCCCATCTGGTTGCTAGAGGAGTAATGCGTCACCTTAAGGGAATGTACAATCTTATCGTATTTCTCAAGCAGTAGACGCCTGAGATCAACACGTAGCTGAGTAAGCTTATGAGCCGTGTTGGCGTCTGGCATCTGCTTGTTTGAGAAGTCTAAGGCCCTAATTTCCGCTAGTATGCGGTCTAGCCTCAGCGTTCTTAGGCGTTTTTCCCTGGCACAAATCTGTAGCGTAATTCCCCTTATGAACGCCTTGTGCGCACACCAAAGGGTAGTAGGACTGTGCACCGAGCTAACATTCAGCTGAAAAAATTCAGACAGGTTTTTTGAGATAGCAACAACATGCGAGGAGTTCTGAAATAACCGAGCGTTCGCTCTCCAAAGATACGCTGAGCCCGGAGCGTGTCCCTCCACCACCATGATGGTAACAGGTGCGTGGTCTGACCACGAGATATCATGGATGGTGGAGGAAGACACCGCTTGCAGCAACAGCTTGTCTACCAATATTAGGTCTATTCTGGAATAGGTGTTGTGCCTAGCAGAATGAAATGTATCATTTTTCTCACTCGCATGTTGACATCCCCATACATCATAGAAATCTTCGGCAACCAACAGGGGTTGCAGTTTAGGTAAGGATCTGTTGGCCCTGGTCGTAGTGTCCAACGTGTAATCAGGTGTCATGTTGTAGTCTCCGCACACAACCAGGGCCCCCCTACGTACTTTATCAATTTTGCGGAATAGTCTATTCAAAAAACGAATCTGATGCGTATTAGGAGCATACAGATTAACGATTGTATAGGTCTTATTGTTTAGTTCCGCTAGAAGAATTAGGTACCTCCCGTCAGGGTCTGGATGTATTTCAATCAAATTAAAGGCCACTGTGTCTTTAATGATTATTACTCCTCTTTTCTTTTCCTAGATGAGGCCCCATTAAAAAAAGTGGGATTCTTGAATGCAGAGAACATCTGCGTTGAGTTCCATAAAGAGTGCCTCTTGACCGGGTGATTCAGGCCATGTACATTAAAAGAGACAAAGTTAATTGCCATTGTGGAGGGAAATTGAATGCTAAATAAAACAGTAGGGACATGTCATACGATGAGTACCTGAGGGTTCCGTTGTTACCAGACCACACGGATGCCTGAAGCAGAGACTAGTCAATCCAGATCCAGGGAAGAGTGAACAGTTCAGACAGCGACAGACCAGGTCAGTACTGTGAAAAACTTGAAAGAAGAAAAAAAAGCAAATAACAGAAAAATAACGTAAAAATTGGTAAAAAAAAGAAGATCTCAAGTGAGATCTGAAGGCAACATACATGCCTATTTATGTGGGGGAAAACAATCAGTGCGCGCTGGAGTAACCCTAGTGACTGGGAGTCAGATGCACAGGATTGTTGAGGTTAACTACTTCAGGGGACACGCTTCTTAGATTTCTTCTTATTCCTCTATGATACAGTCTGCCAATCCTCCCGGGTATCCAACTTTGCAGGTGGGGAAGAGGCTGGCTTTTTGGTAGGTTCATCAGGCAGAACATCAAGGGATCGAAGCAAGGCGAGACCTTCTTGAAGTAAGGTGATCACCGAGACATTGCCCTCATGGGGGATCAGTCATTTTAGCGGATATCCCCACCTGTAAGGGATCCCATGGTTGCGTAAGGCTTTAGTTATTGGGAGGAGAGCTTTCCTTCTCTGCATTGTATATTGGGAGAGGTCTGCATACATTTGTATATGAGAAAAATTTTCTGGGAGCAGGCTGTCTTTCCTGAACGCTGACAGGAGCTGTTCCTTGACATGGAAGAAGTGAACGTGCATCAGGACGTCCCGCGGCACATTGTCCGGAAGGTGCTGAGGTTTAGGGAGCCAGTGGATGCGATCAATAATTAATTATTGGTCAGACAGTGAGGGCAGCAGGGTTCTCATGAGATCCTGAACATGTTGGGATAGCTGTGCAGGCATAACTGACTCAGAGATCCCCCTCAGTTTAACGTTGTTGCGCCTGGACCTGTCTTCTTTTGGATTTAAACCACTCAATGTCCTCAGCTTGGCTGTTATGGGCGTCCACTAGTGTGTTATGTGCAACAGCAAAGTCGCCCATTTTTTTCTCAACATGGTCCACTCTCTCTCCTAGAGCCCCCACCTCAGTTTTAAAATTGCTTATACAGTGCATTATGTCCGTGTGCAGTGAGGCGCGCAGGGAGACAAGCATGTCTTTGAGAGTAGCTTCAGAGACAGGCCTGTCTGTAGTGGGGAAGTCAGATATGCAGTCTGTAATCTCCCTTGTATCTTCAGCAGAGTTTTGCCCAGCACTCACCTGCAGGGCCTCCACGGACAGTCTTGGTCTGGATTTTGCAGGACTGTTGAAAGGGGTTGAGGTCCCTGGAGAACGCCGACCCTGCTTGTCACCAGGCTCTGGGCTTCTTGCCGTGGAGGGAGAGGATCCGGAGGAGGACAACGTGCAGCCGCCGGCGCCATTTTGGCCAGTATCTCGGGCCGCCAGTGGGAAGAAGTCCGGTAGTTTTTTCGGCTGCGCCAGTCCTCTCTCCGCTTTTGAGACATCTCCGGAGGGTGAGGAGACTTTCAGGAGGCTTGTGAGGGCTTGTTGGCGGCTCAGAGGTCCCCTAGAAGCGCTGAGATCCCGTCGCTGGAGAGGAGCTCTGCTCTCAGCCTGCCATCCACCAGCGCGCGGTAGCCACGCCCCCCATTACCTACTCCTTTTTAACTGCTTGACAGTCCTGGGTCTTCTTTGTCATATTTTTCATTTCAAGATGCCCCAAATTTTTTCAATTGGTGAAAGGTCTAGACTACAGGCAAGCCAGTTAAGCATCTGGACTCTTCTGCTTCAAAGCCATGCTGTTGTCATAGATGTGGTATGTGGTTTAGCATTGTCCCGCTAAAATACGCAAGTCTTCCCTGAAAAGGACATCTGGATGGGAGCAAATGCTGCTCTAAAACCTGAATAAATCTTTCAGCATTGATGATGCCTCTCCAGATGTGCGAGTTGCTCATTCCATATGCACTAAGGTACCCCATACTGTCAGAGATGCAGGCTTTTAAACTGAGTGCTGAAAACAAGCTGGAAAATCCTTCTCCTCTTTAATTCGGAGGACGCATCGCCCATGGGTGCCCAAAAAAATTTCAAAATTTGATTCATCTAACCACAGAACAGTTATCCACTTTGCACCAGGCCACTTTAAATGAGCTTTGACCTAGAGAAGATGGTAGCGTTTCTGGGTCTTGTTCAGATATGACTTCCTCTTTGCATGATAGAGCTTTACCTTGCATTTTTGAATAGTAGGGGAAAATGTGTTCACAGACAGTGGTATTTGGAAGTATTCCTAAGCCCATGCAGTGATGTCCATCCCTGAATCATGCCTGTTTTCAGTGACATGCATGTCCCAAAGATCATGAGCATTCAATATTGCATTTCAGCCTTGTTCCTTGCGCAGAGATTTCTCCAGATTCTCTGAATTGGTGAACCTCTGCTACCATCAATTTCAAAATTACCTTATTTTTTTCTAAAAATGTTAAATTTTCTCAGTTTAAACTAGGGTTGTCCCGATACCCCTTTTTTAAGACCGAGTACAAGTACCGATACTTTTTCTCAAGTACTCGCCGATACTGATACTTTTTTTTAATGTCATGTGACAGTTTTCAAACCACAATACAGACTAATGATATCTTCTTTATAACTATGAAGAGCTGTAACTCAAGACATTATAAAAGAATAAAATTGTTTTATTTGCTTGTCACACAGTAAACTCAAAGAATTTTCACAGAACATGTTGATAAATACAAAAAATATATTTTACAACATCAAAATATATTAATAACAACAATAAATAACAAATGTAAAAAAATCACACAACCAAGCAAAAGTGCAAAACAGTAAAAAAATATAACAGTGCATTGTTTAATCCTGGGGAACAGTACGGGCAAGATTTACAGGCGATATAGCTAATAGAATTATTATTTCTCAAATGTTAGTGGCAAGTTATTTTTAAGGAATAAAAGCATCTCTGCATGGTCAGCCATAAGCCTGTTTCTGCTATCAGTAAGGACGTTAGAGGCTAAGCTGAACAGTCTTTCACTTTCCACACTACTGCATGGGGCAGAAAGATATTTTTGGACCATTTTAGCCAGAGTTGGAAATCTCACTTTATGAACTGCCCAGTACTTCAGGGGTTTCTCTGAATGAGGTACAGTGATCTCTCTCAGGTAAGCTTCCAGCTGTATAGTAGCAGCTTTTGGAGCACTGCTCTCAGACGTAGATGAACCTTCACCAGCAATTTCTGCAAATACACTGTCCAGAGTGGTGTCTGACTGGTCACGGTGAGGCCTTTTGGAAGCCGGTTCTTCATGCTCTTCAGATACAATTGCCTCTTCAGAAATGTTTTGCAGTTCCAGTATTAACATTTCTTTTGCCTCCCTGGAAGTGTCTGAATTACAGAAAAATCTATCTTTACACCTAGAATTAAGAAAAAAATAAACAACAATGAATGAATGCAGCATATTCTTTCTGTGAATTAAGAAAACAATTACATTTAATAGCAGAAAAATTACCATTACCTTGGATCGAGTAAAGTTGCGATACATTAAAGTGGGTTGCGCTCAGTATCAGAGAATCGCTTCTGCAAAGCAGCAAGCAAAGTGCTCTTCATTGTTTTGATACCATGGTCCTCATCCACTTTTGATAAAACTTTCTATAGCACTGTTACTGCAAGAATTACATTAGAGGCAAATGCATCTGAACAACTCACTTGGCGAGTCATCTCTTCAATAGTGATGGCCGAACGGTTCGTCCGGTGGTCGTTTCACGGCGAATTTTGGCTGTTCGCGGTCCGCCCGTTCGGCGGACTATTGGCGCCGGACTTCCGTGTTTACTGTGTAAAAGAACTTTGACCTATGATGACACATCCATCATGGGGTACAGGACAGCCAATTGAGACATTACAGCACATGGACACTTGGACATTCCCCCTAACTTATAAATACACCCGATCCGGCGGCCATTTTACATTCTTTCTTCTGTCACTATAGGGAGAGGTTGCTGTGTGGAGCAGGGAGAGATTGCAGTGACCCAAATCGCTAGCTATTTGGTACACAAAAGTTATTTTCAGGACTGGTATAGGTGTTAGTTGTATATAGGTTTGCTGTGCTACTGATTGTTGCAGCAGCCTGAGTGTCTTTTGTCAGTTTAGAGAAAGGGACAGGACGGCGTGTCTGCTGTAGGGACAGTCCGTTTAGTCATTAGCTGTTACTATCAGGTCCACAAAAGGGCTATTCCAGTTATTGTTCCAGTAGCCTCTGTTTTGTCAGTTTATATAGGGACAGGCAGGAAGCAGTGTGTGAGGCAGTGAGGGTCAGTTTAATCAGTTACTATATTAGGTCCACAAAGGTTCTTTTCAGGACTGGTATCAGTGGTATGGTAATAGGCTTGTACACGTATAATATTCTTTCTTCCAAATATAGAAAGAATATTATACTTGACTGCTGCCCTTCTGCTGCAGTCTGCTAACATTCACAACCTACTTGTTCCACAAAGGTCCTTATAAGGACTGGTAAGGTAATAAACTGGTGTAGGGTGCTATAGTACATAGGGTTGAGTGAGGTACACTCTGCTATTCTATAAGGACTGGTATAGGTCCACAATACATAGGGTTGAGGTGCACTACTGCTGACCGCTGCCCTATACTGCAGCAGTCCTTCATCGGTATAGGGACTGACGTACAGTCTGCTAATTACTCACACACAACCTACTTGTTCCACAAAGGTCCTTATAAGGGCTGGTAACTTGGTCTGTCTGGGGTGCTACAGTACATAGGGTTGAGCGAGGTACAGTCTTCCATTCTATAAGGACTGGTATAGATCCACAATACATAGGGTTGAGGTGCACTACTGCTGACCGCTGCTGTCATGACCGTCCTGGCGATCCGATCGCACATGGGAGATTTGCCCATAGGGGCCTGTTGCTGAGAACCTGTCGTTTCCCTTTAGCGCGTGTTAACGCGAACGGACGCACGCGGGTGCGCGTTGGCATGATCGGGCGCACGTGGGTGCGCGATGTGGCAAACGAGCGCACGCGGGTGCGCGGGGTCACGAATGGACGCATGGCCACTCGCGGGGGCACGCAGACTCGCCGTGCGACCGCTTTGGCGCCCTAAAGGTTACTTAAGGCCTCCGCTTCCCTCTTGCTGTCCAGTCTACAGCGTGTTCGGAGATTCTGTTACCTGTTGCCTTGATTCCTGTGACCCGGGCCTGTTCTTGACCACGTTCGCTGCCTGCCACCGACTACCTGCCTGTCTGACTACGTCTCTGCCTCTACCCTTGTACCGTTGTTGTCTGCCTGTTGCCAACCCGGCCTGTACCCGACTCTGCTGTTACCTGCCGATCCGATCGGATTTCCGGTACCTGCTGTCACCGCTGACGACCTCCTGCCGTTCCTGTCTTGATCTGCCTGAGCCTGCTGTCACCTGCTGACGATCGTCTGCCATTCCAGTCCATCTGCCTGTGCCTGCTGCCACCTGCCGACTGTCACCAGCCGTTCTTACCTGCTGCCTGTGTTGCTACTGACAATCCGGACCTGCCTTACACTTGCCAGGCACTTGTGCCCTCTAAACTTTTGAATCCCTGTTACCACCCTCAGGGGTTCTCGAGCCAGAGGCTACGAGAGGCCGCTCCCTGCATTCTGGGCTCGCTTACCAGGTATGTGACAGCTGCCCTATACTGCAGCAGTCCTTCATCAGTATAGGGACTGACGTACAGTCTGCTAATCACGCACACACAACCTACTTGTTCCACAAAGGTCCTTATAAGGACTGGTAAGGTATATGGTACTACAGTACATAGGGTTGAGTGAGGTACAGTCTGCTATTCTATAAGGACTGGTATAGGTCCACAATACATAGGGTTGAGGTGCACTACTGCTGACCGCTGCCCTATACTGCAGCAGTCCTTCATCGGTATAGGGACTGACGTACAGTCTGCTAATCACTCACACACAACCTACTTGTTCCACAAAGGTCCTTATAAGGACTGGTAAGGTATAGGGTACTACAGTACATAGGGTTGAGTGAGGTACAGTCTGTCATTCTATAAAGACTGGTATAGGTCCACAATACATAGGGTTGAGGTGCACTACTGCTGACGGCTGCCCTATACTGCAACATTCCTTCATCGGTATAGGGACTGAGAATTTTGTCACAGGGTCATTTAAAAAATGACAGGCAGAGGAAGAGGCAGGCCCTTCTGCAGGGGTGGTAGGGGTAGGGCAGGAGCAACAGGCTTGAGCCAAAGTGGGAGTTGCAGAAGGTGCGTTCAATTACTTTAAAGGACGCACCAGACTTGGTTGAGTGGCTCACTCAGCCTTACTCTTCTGCACCCTCCTCATCCTCTCGATCTGCACCCTCTTCTTCACTCTCTGCTATGTGCACCCCCAAAGACACTACCACCAACAACACCACCACCACCACCACCACCACATACCTTCCGCTTGAGTCACAGGAATTATTTTCCGATCCATATCAAGACATTTCTAATGCGCAGCCACTCTTGGTATTGGATCAGGAAGAGGAGGTAGCAACAACCGCTACTCGGTACGCTACTCGGTACGCTACTCGGTACCGCTACTCGGTACGATAGTACCCAGATCAGCCCAAGGAGGAGGTTGGTCCCCAGTGTTGCTGCCTACTCCGAGATCTCTACTTATAGCGGTGGAGAAGGTGACGTCGACGATGACGTGTCTAGTGATGTCACGTGGGTGCCCACAAGAGAGGAAGAGGAGGGGAGTTCAGAGGGAGATATGGACCAGCAGATAGGGAGGAGAAGCAGGAATAACTTACATTGCACAGGAGGGACAAAGCAGACTGCAAATGTATCAGGAGCGAGTCATCGACCATGTACGGTCACATCTGGCGCTCCCAGGACACCGGCACATGGCTCTGTAGTGTGTTTTTTTTTTAACGTGTCCGCTGCTGACAATAGCGTTGCCATCTGTAATCTTTGCAGTCAACGCATTAGTCGCGGTAAGCCCAACACTCACCTAGGGACGACCGCCTTAAGAAGGCACATGAGCAGCCATCACGAGCCGAGTGGGAGCAACGGAACACATAAAGCCACACTCCAGGCACTCACCGTCCAGCCTCGTCTTTTACTTCTCCTTCTCCTCTCTCCTCACAATTAGGGATGAGCCGAACACCCCCGGTTCGGTTCGCACCAGAACGTGCGAAAGGCCCCCACGTTCGTTACGAACGTTAGAACCCCATTGAAGTCTATGGGACTCGAACGTTCGAAATGGAAAGTGCTAATTTTAACGGCTAATATGCAAGATACTGTCCTAAAAAGGGTTTGGGGACCTGACTCCTGCCTCAGGGGACATGGGTCAATGCAAAAAAAAGTTTTAAAAACGGCCGTTTTGGCGGGAGCACTGATTTTAATGACGATTAAAGTGAAAAAAAAAAAGTGAAATATTCCTTTAAATATGGTGCCTGGGGGGTGTCTGTAGTATGCCTGTGAAGTGCCACGTGTTTCCCGTGTTTAGAACAGTCCCTGCACAAAATGACATTAAACGGAAATAACACCATTTAAAACTGCTTGCGGTTTTAATGTTATATCTGGTTCCTGCAATATGGTTGAAAATCATTCAGAAAAATGGCATAGGTAGCCCTCCCTGCCCATTACCAGCCTATTTGGGTCTTGTACACATATTAAGGGGAACCCTGTACCCATATTAAAAAAAGGAAATGCGTGTGGCCCCCAGGCCCTATATACTCAGAACAGCAGTATACAGGCGGTGCAAACAAGACAGGGACTGTGTAGGTTTGTTGTGTTAAAGCGGAGGTCCACCCTAAAATGGACCTCCGCTCATCGGAATCCCCCCCCCCTCCGGCGCCACAATCGGCACCTTTCAGGGGGGAGGGGGGTGCAGTTACCTGGATAATCCAGGTAACTGCACCCACTTCCGGGCTAGCTCTCTGCGGAAAGGGGCGTACGTTACGCCCCTTTCCGCAAGCGCCCGCCCCCTTCAGCAAGTGCCCCGCTGCCTGCTGGGAAACACACAGCTCCCAGAGGCAGCGGGGACAGTCCGGATTGCGCCGCGCGGCTCGCGCATGCGCAGTAGGGAACCGGGAAATGAAGCCGAAAGGCTCCATTTCCTGATTCCCATACCCAAGATGGCGGCGGCACGAGCGAGCGATCGGCTTCGGGTGCCGACATCGCGGGCGCGCTGGACAGGTAAGTGTCACTATTTAAAAGTCAGCAGCTGCAGTATTTGTAGCTGCTGGCTTTTAAAAAAAAAAAAAAAACGCGGAGTCCCGGTGGACTCCCGCTTTAAGTTGAATCTGTTTGTAATTTTCAACTGGTACATTTTTAAAGTGTAGCTCCAGTCAAAAAAACTATTTTTAAGCTTTTTGGAAAACATAGGGAAGGGTTATCACCCCTGTATAATTTGTTTTGCCATCCGTCTTTTTTCATCTCACTTGCTGCTGTCTCCTTGCGTTTGCAAGTAGGAGATGTTTGTAAGTTGGATGTTTGAAAGTAGGGGCCTGCCCTATATTATAGCGGTATGTACTGGGTACAGAGCACGCAGACAGCACGCACTATCTCCTAACACTACTGACTGCAAGCTCTATTATTAACCACTTGACCACTGGGCACTTAAACACCCTTAATAACCAGACCAATTTTCAGCTTTTGGTGCTCTCACATTTTGAATGACAATTACTCAGTCATGCAACACTGGACCTATATGAAATGTTTGTCCTTTTTTTTCACACAAATAGAGCTTTCTTTTGGTGGTATTTAATCACCTCTCAGTTTTTTTTATTTTTTGTGCTATAAAAGAAAAAAGACCGGAAATTCTGCGAAAAAATGAAATTTTCTTTGTTTCTGTTATAAAATTTAGCAGATTAGTAATTTTTTCTTCATAAATTTTTTTTTACTGGTTACATGTTTTGAGATGCAGAGGAGGTCTAGGACTAGAATTATTGCTCTCGCTCTAACGTTCTCTGCGATACCTCACATGTGTGGTTTGAACACCGTTTTCATATGTGGGCGGGGCTTACGCATGCGTTCGCTTCTGCATGCGAGCACATGGGGACATGGGCGCTTTAATTTTTTTTTTTTTTTTTTTTATTGTTCATTTTACTTTATTTATTTTAGTTTGACATTTTTTTCCCCAAAAATATATTTTTGATCACTTTTATTCCTATTACAAGGAATGTAAACATCCCTTGTAATAGGAATATGGGGTGACAGGTCCTCTTTACAGTGAAATCTGGGGGTCAATATGACCCCACATCTCACCTCTAGGCTGGGAAGCCTGAAATAAAAAATAAAAAAAAGATTCTGGCTTTGATCGTACTGGCGAGTTGGTAGAAGCATCGGAGGGCGGTGAGGGGTGGGGGGCGTCTATGGCTGGGTATTTCAGGGTATCACCGAGTATGGCTGGGTATCTCCGAGTATGGCTGGGTATGGCAATTTATGGCAGGGTATTGCAGAGTATTGGCGGGGTATTGGCGGGGTACTACAGAGTAATAGCAGGGTACTGCAGAGTATTGGGGAGTACTACAGAGTAATGGCAGGGTACTGCAGAGTAAAGGCAGGGTACTGCAGAGTAATGGGGGGTACTGCAGAGTAATGGCAGGGTACTGCAGAGTATGCACTGGTATTGCAGAGTATTGGCGGGGTATTGGCGGGGTAGTACAGAGTAATAGCAGGGTACTGCAGAGTATTGGGGAGTACTACAGAGTAATGGCAGGGTACTGCAGAGTAAAGGCAGGGTACTGCAGAGTAATGGGGGGTACTGCAGAGTAATGGCAGGGTACTGCAGAGTATGCACTGGTATTGCAGAGTATTGGCGGGGTATTGGCGGGGTACTACAGAGTAATAGCAGGGTACTGCAGAGTATTGGGGAGTACTACAGAGTAATGGCAGGGTACTGCAGAGTAAAGGCAGGGTACTGCAGAGTAATGGGGGGTACTGCAGAGTAATGGCAGGGTACTGCAGAGTATGCACTGGTATTGCAGAGTATTGGCGGGGTACTACAGAGTAATAGCAGGGTACTGCAGAGTATTGGGGAGTACTACAGAGTAATGGCAGGGTACTGCAGAGTAAAGGCAGGGTACTGCAGAGTAATGGCAGGGTACTGCACTGCAGAGTAATGGCGGGGTACTGCAGAGTAATGGCAGGGTACTGCACTGCAGAGTAATGGCGGGGTACTGCAGAGTAATGGCGGGTACTGCAGAGTATTGGGGGGTACTGCAGAGTAATGGCAGGGTACTGCAGAGTAATGGGGGTTACTGCAGAGTAATGGGGGTACTGCAGAGTAAAGGCAGGGTACTGCAGAGTAATGGGGGGTACTGCAGAGTAATGGCAGGGTACTGCAGAGTATGCACTGGTATTGCAGAGTATTGGCAGGGAATTGAGGGGTTAAATTCGGTGAGCAGCGATGTGGGCACTGCAGATGCAGCCCACATCGCTGCTGACACCGATCTCTTTCCCCTCCGCTGTACCGATCGGTACAGAGAGGGGAGGGAGGAACCGGCGTCATAACATGACGCCGGTTTGTTTACAAGTGATCACTCCGTCATTTGACAGAGCGATCACGTGGTAAACGGCCGCGACGAGCGGCCGTTTACCGTGATGCGCCGGGTCCTGTGGACCCGGCGGTCACGGATGCTCTCAAGTGCGCGCCCCAGGGGGCGCGCGAGAGCATAATTCTGGGAGGCCGTTAATTAACAGCCTCTCAGAGTTAAACAACCGCCCTGAAGCCGTTAATCGGCAATGGGCGGTTGTTAAGTGGTTAAAGATAGATCACTAGCTAGCTATATAGGTGAGGTGAATATAGTGTAGTGGTGTATACTGCGGTCAGGGCACAGACAATAACCACTACACAAGAGCAAGATAGGAAATCAGCCAAAAACGATTGGTGTGTAACTGTGTTGAAGGTACACAGAACACCCACTGCTTCAGATGCCAACACACTACACGAGGCCGCCTCAAAGGCGGCCTTATATAGTGTGGGGCGTGCACTACACAGCCTGAGCTATGATTGGCCACAGGCAGGATGCCTGTGGCCAATCATGGCTCTCCTCGCTGCTGGCGCTGCGATTGGCCAAGCATGCGGGGTCACAGTGCATGCTTGGCCAATCATGAGCCAGCAATGCACTGCGCCATCGCAGTGCATTGTGGTCCGCGAGCGCCATACGAATTTTGACGCGAACGGACCAAGAGTTCGGATTTCGCCGAACGCCCGAACAGCCAATGTTCGAGTCGAACGTACGTTCGACTCGAACACGAAGCTCATCCCTACTCACAATTGTCCTCCACTCCACCTTCCATCACGCCAAGCTCACGTTTTTCTGCAAAAAGGCAGGCTTCCGTGGGCCTAATGTTCGAGCGTAAAAAAATGATGACGCCAGATAACCCTCTTGCCCAACGGTTGACGGCTGGCTTGTCAGAACTCATAGCCCGCCAACTACTGCCATATAAACTGGTGGACTTGGAGGCCTTTCGCAAATTTGTGGCCATTGGAACACCACAATGGAAGGTCCCAGGAAGGAAGTATTTCTCAGAGAAGGGCATCCCAGAGCTATATGGCCATGTTCAGTGGCAAGTGAATGTATCTCTGGCACACAGTGTCGGTGCCAAGATACATCTGACCACAGACACGTGGTCTAGCAAACACGGGCAGGGAAGGTATATCACTTTTACTGCCCACTGGGTGAACCTTCTGACGGCCGTCAAGCATGTAACCCGTGGCACCCGTGTAGATTTGGTTTTACCGCCATGGATTGCATGCAGGCCTGACTCTTCTTCTCCTCCTCCCCCTACTCCATCCTCCTCCCTCTCCTCCTCGGCTGACTCCTCCTTTTCCGCTGCTAGCGTCTCTACCGCTGCGCCACCCAAGCTCCCCAGAACCTATTCGACATGCCAGGTGAGACGTTGCCATGCCGTGCTGCGTCTGTTGTGCCTGGAAGCCAAGAGCCACACTGGCCCGGCACTCCTTTCAGCTTTGCGTTCACAGACAGACCAGTGGCTAACACCGCTCAATTTACAGTTGGTAAAGTGGTGTGTGACAACGGTGCCAATCTGCTTAGCGCATTGAAACAGGGCAAAATCACGCACGTGCCATGCATGGCACACGTCTTAAACTTGGTCGTGCAGCGATTCCTTGTCAAATACCCTGGGGTCCAGGACATCTTGCGGCAGGCAAGGAAAATCTCGGCCCATTTCAGAAGATCTTACACGGCCATGGCTCGCCTTGCTGACATTCAGCGGCGACACAATCTGCCGGTCAGACGTCTTATTTGCGATTGCCCGACGTGATGGAACTCAACCTTCTATATGCTTGATAGGCTGCTCCAGCAGAAACGTGCAGTTAACGTCTACCTGTATGAACTCTGCGGCAGAACAGGTTCTGGGGAGCTGTTTTTTTTTTCACCGCGCCAGTGGCTGCTAATGCGCGACGCATGCAGACTTCTGCGCCCATTTGAGGAGATCACCAAAGTGGTCAGTCGCAGCCATGGCGCCATCAGTGACATGGTATCTTATGCCTTCTTTATGGAGCGTGCATTGCGTCGTGTCATTGATCAAGCTGTGGAGGAGCAGGAGCGGGAAGATGAGGAAGTCGCAATGCTGGATGAATTCCCAGGGGGGGCTACTCTATCTGAGACAAGTCAACAACAGGAGTCTGAAGAGGAGTCAGAGGAGGATGGTGCCGGGGCGGATGAGGAGGAGCAAGACGAGCATGCTTTAAACCTTTCTGGGATCCCTGTTGTGCGTGGATGGGGAGAGAATGAAGAGGACGACATTATCCTGGATGATGAGCAGGAGCCAGGCCACCACACCGCTTCCACTTTAGTGCAAATGGGGGCCTTTATGCTCCAGTGTTTTAATAGGGACCCTCGTATAAAAAGCATAAGGGTCAAGGACCAGTACTGGGTGGCAACGTACTTAGACCCCTGGTACAAACACAAAATGGCGGAAATGTTACCGCCGTCACAGAGGGCTGGCAGAATGGAGCACTTCCAGTCCTTACTTTGAGAAATGCTGCATTCTGCCTTTGCGTGCGCTGGCAGAGGAGCAATTTCCACTCCCAGAGAAGGAGTTGCGGGTACCAATCCAACAGCGCTTGCAACAAGAGGCCGGTTTGAAGATGTGTTGGTGACTTCGGATATGAGGTCATTCTTTCAGCCGACCCATCGACAGGTGTCATCCGGATCCAGCATCAGGGAACGCCTAGACCGTCAGGTGTCCGACTACATCGGGTTAACGGCCGATGTGGACGCTCTGAGGAGTGATGAACCCCTGGACTACTGGGTGGGCAGGCTTGACCTCTGGCCAGAGCTTGCCCAATTTGCAATCGAACTGTTGGCTTGCCCCTCATCCAGTGTCGTGTCCGAAAGGACGTTCAGTGCAGCAGGGGGGATCGTGACCGATAAGCGTACTCGCCTAGCTCACGACAGTGTTAACTACCTCACATTTCTAAAAATGAATGAGGCATGGATCTCGGAGGAATTCAACACATGTGACCAGTAGACCATGTATATGTCTATAAACAATTTTTTTAATCGAGCACAGAGACCTTCTTTCTTCATTTGGCTCACTTCCTTGTCCAAAAAAAGCACACCGTACTATATGTCCGTACCCTCCTCTTTGAAGAGGTTGAGCGGTGTCATATTTCTACTGGGGCTGCTTATTATAATGGGGGGCTCCCACCATCCCTGTGCTATGCTGACATCCTCCTGGGGCTGCTTATTATGAGGGGCTCCCACCATCCCTGTGCTATGCTGACATCCTCCTGGGGCTGCTTATTATGAGGAGCTCCCACCATCCCTGTGTTATGCTCATTATGAGGGGTTCCCACCATCCCTGTGCTATGCTCATTATGAGGGGCTCCCACCATCCCTGTGCTATGCTGACTTCCTCCTGTGGCTGCTTATGGTGCAGGTGTCAGTGCTGTATATCACAGTGCTGATGTCAGTACTCTAAATCACGGTGCTGCTGTCAGTGCTGTATATCACGGTGCTGGTGTTAGTGCTTTATGTCACGCTGCTGATGTCAGTGCTCTCTATCACGGTGCTGTTGTCAGATGACTCTATCACGGTGCAGGTGTCATTGCTGTATGTCACGCTGCTGGTGATCATCTCCTGCACCCTCTTTGCCTACCCTGACCTTCCCTCTCCTCCATTGCCTTCATGCGCTCCACAAAAAAGAATGCTTGTAGTTGTCGATCTCAGATTCACCTCATACATGTGTTATGTCATTGGCCATGTGGTGGGACTATGTTTGCACAGCTATTAATTATTTTGTGGCTGCAAATTTGACCTGTAGGTTTGCGAAGTTCGCCTCCCATTGAAGTCAATGGGGCCCACCGCGAACGTTCCGGTTCGCGAACTATCGGCCGCGTTCGCGGTCCACGTTCGCGAAACGTCCCGTCGGAAGTTCGTCCAAAGGGAGCCAAGATATTGACCATCTTCTCCATCAGATTCCACTGGTTTGCAGTAATGGTGGCAGGGAGCTCATATTCAGACACATACACTCCAAGGGCCCGTTTCTGCTTAATCAGACACTTCAGCATATAAAATGTGCTGTTCCAATGAGCCTACACGTCTTGCTGGAGTCTTCTTACTGGCTGACCAAGCTGTATCTGGATGTCTTGCAGCTGAGAGCATGCCAGGTTAGAATGTTTGAAGTGGCCAATTATTCTGCGCCCAACTCCCACAGGATCTGCAATACTGGGCTGTAATAACAGTGCTTCTGAGACAACAAGCTGCAGTGTATGTGCCAAACATGAAATACTAGGAAGTCCAGCATCTTCCATAGCCTTTATCATGTTTTTGGCATTGTCCCAGACCATAACATGAACAGAACTTTTGTGAATCGCCAAGGTCTGAGCATTTCCTCAAGTGTGTTTGCTATTGCTTGACCGGGGTGGGAGCCTTCAAATTTCATAGCATGGAGCATGACCTGATGCAGAGAGAATTCGCCATCTATCACCTGCGCCGTTAAGCAGATGAGAGACTCACACTACTGCTCCAGATGTCAGTGGTGAAGCTAATCACCATCATGTTGCAGAAGCACATAAAGGCAATGTGCTTTTTAACCGTGCCGTGGATCTTTGGTAAGATATTGTCTGTTATGTAATGGCGACTGGCAATGTCATAAACGGCTCCAACGCATTAAGAAATCGATGAAACCCCATGTTCTCAACAATTCAAAGAGGTTGATCAACCAGAATAATAAATTGGGTGAGCAACTCTGTTATTTTTACAGCTCTGGGGTTGTCTCTTGACAGCTTTTCTCTTCTGGCACAAGTTTGCTGCAGAGTTGGCTGCTGAGTGTTACTGCTAGCGATAGGAGTAAATTCTCCATGTTTACTTTTATGTTTTAATTTCAAATGCTTTGTCAGATTACTGGTATTGTAAGAACTGATATTTGTACCTCCTCTAGATAATTTTGCAGAACAAAGTTTGCAGTCTGCAATCCGTGGGTTGTCCTCGTTAATTTTAAAATACTTCCACACAGCTGACATTCTGCTGGTGTCTCTGTGCAGTGTGCACCGAAAGGCTCTGATAATTTGCTCGACTTTGCGTGAAAACATAAAAATAAAACATTAAGCGCAAAGTGTCCATTGTTTAACTACTTCTATATCAGGCACTCTCCCCCCCCCCCCCCCCCCCCTCCTGCCCTGGCCAATTTTCAGCTATCAGTGCTGTCACACTTTGCATGACAATTGTGCAATGCGCGGTCATGCTACACTGTACTCAAATAATTTTTTATTTATAATTCTTTTCACACAAATAGAGCTTCTTTTGGTGGTATTTATTTTTAGGGCTGTGGAAATTAAAGATGAATTCCTCAATTAATCGATTCATTTTTTTGATCGCTCAAAATTCTTTTGATCGGTACTCGCCTCTCCGCTGGCTTCCGGGTCTTCAGGGAGTTCTGTCGGAGATCTGGTGACGTCACGGACATCATCGTCACTGGACTCCACCCCCCTTCCCCAAGTGCCTCCGTTTGCTAACGAAGAGAAGGGGGGAGGAGTCCGGTGGCATCAAAGTTCTGATTGAACGTAACGTGTACGGGGGAGGAGCTACGCATTACGTCACATGCTGCTGCCCTACAAAACGAACACGATTGTCAGCTTTACATGCTGTGTTTTTATCATGTTTATGTGAGTAGTTTGTGTTTGAACACAAAAATGTAATCTTATACTTAAGTGGTGAGCACTTAGATCTTTTCTTTTTACCCATGACCTGGCGTCCTTGCTGAGATCTAAGGAGACGTGAGAGAAGTTTATGGTCCATGTTAACCCTTTTGATACCCGCTTGCATGACCACCTGTTTGCACAGGGGTCCATGCCATAAGGTGAGCGTGATTAATTAGACCAGAGGTGGAGGGATTGTCACGCTACTATGGAAAGAAAAATTACTTATGTCAGTGCTACAGTTTAAATTTAAATCGTAGTTACACCCAGCCTGAACTATATGGGCTGGGTGTAACAAGATGTCCGCTGCTGGCATACTGTGGCCGAGTGCAGGGTGTACCAAGATGGGAGTCGGGATTTTCAAGCACGGATAGTGTACAAGTACTCACGCAAATGCTCGGCATCGGTCCCAATACCGATACTTGGTTTTTTATTTTCTATTTTGAATAAAATATGAGTTTATAATATTTGCTAATTATTTTCATGTGGATTTGACACAGCGTCACAGATTTTTTGCTATTGAGATTGTAGTTGCTGCATGCGTTTTCTTTTTTCAGACTAAGCACATTTTCTGCAAGTATATGAGGTGCCTGTTGATTCTGCCAGAAAAGCGATGTCACCCAAGTATAGGAAGTGTGTTATTTGCAGGATCACCAGGTAAAAATTAAGGGGGGTGGGTCAGGATCTAAAATAGGTAAACAAATGCATCTAAGCCCCGGTAAGCTGCAATATATTACTCTTTTGTTCCTGAGTTTAGATATCCTTTAACTGAAAAACATAAACAACTACCTTATATGTATTCACCTGTATACTTTGCTAATTGCCTGGAATTCAGCTTAAGGCTCCATTCACACTTGTGTGACTTGTCACGCAACTTTGTATATCAGTCGCATGGCAAGTCGTTCCCCATGTTTTCCCGTGATAACCATTCATATACCGTATGTGCGACTTAAAGTAGTTCATTCACTACTTTGGTTTGACTTTCATGCAACTTGTGAGCCTTCTGACGCGTACACACGACCGGACTTTCCAGCAGACTAGGTCTGACGGTCTTCCGGATGGACTTTCGGGGGAGTTCCCACAGACTTTCTGAACGAACGGACTTGGCCACACATGAACAGACTAAGTCAGTTCGAAAGTCCGTTTGTTTTGAACGCGATGATGTAAACGGGACTAAACAAGGAAGTTCAACAGCCAGTAGCCAATAGCTGCCCTTGCGTCGTATTTAGTCTGTCAGACCAGCATACAGATTTTCTCGATTTTAGTCCATCGGAATTGAGTCAGTTGGATAGATTTGAAACATGCTCTATTTCTGCACTACATTCACAAGGCAAATGTTAGGTTAATAATAGTGGGATGAAATTTCAATTCAAAATTTTATTTAAAAAAATAGGAAAAAAAAAAGAATAGGAGGACACCAGCATCTCTTCCTGAATACCTGGCAGCTGCTCCTGTACCACACTCTGAAAAGTGATCCAACACAAATCTTTTCAGGCAGGCAACAAGGGTTGCTGTCCATGGTGAATGAGTCCTAACAGTTGCTGTAATGGAAATCCTATAAAGATTAGTTATGAATTAAACAGAAATAGAAATCTGTGCATCTTTTTGTGTTTCTTAAAAAATTTAAAACAATACAAAGCATGTAGCAGATTTGCAGGTCATGAGGTGAGTTCAAATGTTAGAACGACCATGAAAGTTTTTTTTTTTCTTTTGTAGGGCTTATTAAGCTGAGCCTGCTGGCATGTACAGCCTGGCTCTGATAATGTGCTTCAAACTAATTCTGAAGAGGTAGATAGGCAAGTCAACATTGCAGTTACATCTACTGCCAAGTAACTCAAGAGCTGCATTTGTTGTTAAATACAACGAAGGTGCATCTCTAATGCCAAGTACAGAAAACACAAATGGCAGTTTCTTCCATTTAAAGCAGTACAAGGTTAAAGTATATCTATATGCCAGAAACTTTTTTTTCTTTTTGGTTTGGATGGAGTGGGGAATGATTAGAAGTCCTGCCAGGTTTTACTGCTATCAGAGGCTCGTTGGAGAGATTCCTTCACTTCCTGTCTGGTAAAAAGTTGTCCTCTGAACAGGAAGTGAGAGGTAATTCTCTCTAATAGCAACACAAGCAAAAATAAAAATACATTTAACCACTTCAGTACGGGACACTTTTACCCCCTTTCTGCCCAGGCCAATTTTCAACTTTTAGCGCTGACACACTTTGATTGACAATTGTGCAGTCATGCAATACTGTACCCAAATAAAATTTTTAATATATATATATATATATATATATATATATATATATATATATATATATATATATATTACATAGAGCTTTCTTTTGGTGGTATTTAATCCCCCATAGGGTTTTTATTTTTTGCTAAAAAAAAAATCCCAAATTTTGAAAAAAATAAACACGCTTTAATTAATTTCTGTTATAAAATTTTGCAAATAAATAACCTTTGCTCATAAATTTAGGCCAAAATATATTCTGCTAATTTTTTTGGGTGAAAATAACTCAAATCAGTTTATATAATTTAGTCTGAAGGAAAGTTATAGAGTCCCAAACTATGGTATACTGTATATCTGAAAATTGATCAATCCCGATGTACTGATGGCTTTTCTTATTTGTTGAGACACAAAAATGCCAGGATAGTACAAATATCCCCTAAATTATCCCTTTTGGAAAGTGGACAGTCCAAGGTACTTAGTAATAGGCATGGCACATTTTTTGCAGTTGTAATTTTTTGTCACTTTTTTGGGAAAATTAAAACATTTTAGAATGAAAATTGTTTTTTTTTTTTTAACATCATCAGTGCAGTACTACATTACCATATAACTGGTGTGGCGGTGACCAGGGACATTGACTGGTACAAACTGTGACCACTGGGGGAGTGATCAAGATTTTTTTTTTTTTTTTTTATTTCACAAAAGTTTTTATTGAAAGAGAACAGAGCATTATAATCAACAATGCATTGTACAAAGTCAGTTTCATTTGAACATATTTTCACATGTTAAAGAAGGAGTACAGAGAATGTTACAACAACTGATAGATTATATATATATATATACAACATGTAGTTTCCTAATGAGAAGTATATAATCAGAATTATCCAAAAAAGGACATTTAAAGGATCTGAGCAAATATAAGACTAAGACCAGGTTGCTTCCATCAATAAAGGGGGAGGAAGTGGGAGAGGGAAGGAAAGGAGAGAGAAAAAGAGAGAAAGAAAAGAATAAAAAAAAAAAAAACACCCCTGATGTGAGGGGAGAAGGCAGAGAATTGGTTAAACATATTAACAAATGGGAAGAGTAGGCAAGGAGGTATTTGTATAGCGGGCCTGCGCTCTTTAAATATCTAAGGATCAATAGAAAAGTTATCTGACAAAAATTCGAAAATAATTGTTACACAATGGAAGATTTGTATTCCTGAGTATCTTTGTATTCTATCCATTTAAGCCAGGTTGAGGTAAAATTTGACATTCTTTCCTGTGAGATGCTTATAAGTTCCTCAATGGTTTCAATAGAGTTGATTTCTCTGAACCATTCTTTTTTCGTTGGGAGTGAGGTAGACCGCCAATGGCGGGGGATGCAAAGTCTTGCGGCATTTATCATGATCATGGTTAGGGATTTCAAGTATTTTTTTTTTAGGGACTTTGTTGTGATGTAATAGAAAGTGGGCTGGGTCAAAGTTTAACTTTTCTGGGGGGCGTGGCGACCGCCGAACATGATGGCCGCAAGTGCTTAGAGCTCCGCTCGGCTGACGGGGAACCATCGAAATATCGACGCTTGGTCGCACGCCGGAATCGCCGCCTCGGCTTGACAATCCGCCGTAGAAGCGAGAGGTCCCGGGGACATGAAGAAAAAGCTCCGCGCGGCGGAGAAAATGCTTAAATTACCGGACTTTTTTCCGGCTGTCTCCCGCGGACCACAGAAAAATGGCGGCGAGAGACATAATCACAGGCCAGCCTCAAGCGCTCCAGTGCCACCTTCCGGACCGGAAGTGCTGCGGAAGGAGAAGGAGAGGAACGCGGATGTCGGACAAGCTATGCAAGCCACACGGAGCAGTGGCAGTTCCTCTCCATGTGACTCTCCCACAACGAGAAGCCCGGCGAAATCCAAGCCCAGGCTTGATCCAGATATCCCCGCACATCGCAATAAGTACTCGGCCCTGGACATGGAGGTGAGTGGTGCCCATGACAAGGACCCTGGCTCAAACTCCCCAGTGGATCCAATCGCCATGTTTCCAACTACAGGGCAATCGATATCGGATATTACACTCAAAGAAATGCTCATGTCGCTTAGATCATCGCTACAGTCTGATATGTTGTCGTGCCTCCAACAATGCAGAGCTGAAATCACTGAATTGGGAGGCAGGGTGCATCAAGTTGAAACACAGATGAGTGATGTTACGGTATCTTTCAATGCACTTGTTGACTCCCATATGTCCCAGCAGGACTCTATTTCTAAAATACAAGCGAAATTAGCAGACCTCGAGGACCGTTCCCGCAGGAACAATTTGAAAATAAGGGGCATACCGGAAACTGTCACGACGCAACAGCTTCAATCCTATGCCACAGACCTATTCCATGCTGTAGCACCATCATTGTCCCCATTAGATCTGAAGATAGATAGGATTCACAGAATTCCCAAACCCTCCTTCTTGCCGCAAGAAGTCCCGAGAGATGTACTCCTGCGAATCCATTTCTTCCAGACTAAGGAACTACTTTTGGATGCCTTCCGCAAAGCGGAGAACATTCCAGAACAAGCTGCAAACTTACAAGTGCTCCCGGACCTTTCGCAATACACACTGCAACTGCGACGTAACATGGCGACAGTCACCAAAGCGCTTAGAAACCACAAAATAATGTATAAATGGAAATATCCGGCTAAATTGATAGTTTCTCATCAGGGCACCACTCACTTGATTACCTCATTGGAAGATGGCATACGCCTTATCCGCCAGTGGCAAATCCTACCGCCTGACACAAGTGAAGATTCACCTCCGCTGCACAAGACCCCACCTGGTAAAGTACACCAAGAATGGCAATTACAACAGCGCAGAAGACCCAATTCGAGGCGTACCTGATTAACCCAGCATAACGCGACCTACTACGCACAGTAGGGCTCCCCGAAGGCCTAAGGTACCGTACACCGTACCGCAGCTCCCTACAGTTGGGCGGCCAGTCTGTCTGGTCCGTCTGGACTTATTTGTATGTTTTTGAAAGTTTTCCGTTTGTTTTCTTTTTGTTTTTTCTTGACATTTTGGAGATTATACTTGGCTACTATGCTCGCAGCTGTCAATTTCCCAACATCTCCGAAGACAGTTCTGGACATTACCCTGTTTCTGATTGTTTGCCTTCCTCACCGCTACTCTTGGCAGTCATCCTGGATATTGACTGTCACGAAGTTCTACCTATGCTTTGATTTTGCTCCATGCCTAACTAAACATTTATTGGAGGACATACTGACTGTTACATCTGAACCCTTTCCAACTACGAAACTATTATGCCAACTACCCACGACCAAGGTCACCATCGACTGCCTTATCGCCCCACAAATTTGAATGTCAGTTAAGATCTTGACGATCAACGCACGGGGCCTTAACCACCCGGCTAAAAGAAGATCCCTATGGAGAGAGGCTACCCAGCACAAAGCAGACATTCTAGCAGTCCAAGAGACTCACTTTAATATTGCAGCTACGCCTAGATGTTCTCACCCGAACTTCCCGCATGTGTTCCTGTCATCTGCTTCGGCGAAGAAGAGAGGAGTGATGCTCGCAGTGAGAGATACGGTGGTATTTGAACTGAAAGACTCCTTTTGCGACCCAGATGGTCGATACATTATTCTGGTTTGTACCATAAATAAGCTCCCTATCACATTATCATGTATATATGCTCCCAACTCGCATCAACTCCAATTTGTAAAACGTGTCACCAAAAAAATATCAGAGATGCGAGTTGGGAGTATATTAATTTGTGGTGACTTCAATATGGTAGTAGATGATAATCTAGACTCTTCCTCCCGCACCACAAATCGTAACCCAAATTTTCGGGACCTTCTTATCAAAGAAGATTTGTATGATGCGTGGCGCTGTTTAAATGCAAACGATAGAATGTATACCTATTACTCTCCCCGACACAACTCATATTCCAGGTTGGATATGTTCTTAGTAGATAAGTTGCTGTTGCAGAGAATCTCCCACTCTGCAATTTATGATATCACGTGGTCAGACCACGCCCCAGTGCTTCTCCAGATAGAGGGTGGGAGTGCTTTTGCCGCAGCTCGCTTATGGCGTTGCAATGACTATATTATACAGGATCCTAAACTACAAAAAGACATCGCCAACCAGTTGAAAGAATTCTTTCACTTTAATACCCCCGCTGACACGAACCCCTTTACAAATTGGAATGCCCACAAGGCTTATATCCGGGGAATCCTTATTAAATTGAACACAATAGCCCACAAGGCCCGCTCGGCTAAGATTACAGAACTCACAGCTGCACTACGTAAACTTGAAAAAGAGAACCAACTCACTCCCACAACTGCCACTGCCTCGAACCTAGCCAACACTCGCTCACAACTCAGGGAACTATTTTGCACTCAACACGACCAATATATGAACAAGCTAAAATTAAACTACTATGCTAATAACAACAAGGCAGGTAAACTTCTAGCGAATAGACTAAAACAAAGAAGATCCAAAACGGTAATCCCCCATTTGTACTACCCAGACGTATCCAAGAAAATAGAAAACCCACAGAAAATCGCTAATGCATTCGCGGACTACTACTCGTCACTATATAACTTAAGAAACGACCCCAATGTCACCCAACCTAATAGAGAGGATATAGCCAAATTTTTAGCTACTAGCAATCTACCCTCACTATCAGAGTCCCAGCTTCAAACTTTGAATGACCCTTTCTCAATTCCAGAATTAGAAAAAGCCATAGCATCCCTCCCCCTTAATAAAGCTCCTGGCCCAGACGGCTTATCCAATGGATATTACAAAACCTTTATCAAGATTTTGACCCCAAACCTCATATCATTATTCAACGAAGCCAGGAAAAAAGGTTCCTTCCCACCTGAAATGTTAAAAGCTTATGTAATCACACTACCAAAACCAGGCAAAACCCCCGACACACCTGCAAATTTCCGCCCCATCTCCCTTCTCAATGGAGATGTAAAAATTTACGCAAAGATGCTCGCTAACAGATTATATGATCTTATCCCAGACTTGGTGAAGCCAGATCAGACGGGCTTCACCAAAGGCCGTCAGGCATCAGATGCCACAAGACGCCTTTTGAATATCATTGATCAAGCTGAGACCCGGGGAACGCCTTCTCTGCTCCTGTCAGTGGACGCAGAGAAGGCGTTCGATAGGGTCCACTGGGGCTATATGGAGGCAGTCTTGCGGAAATTCGGTTTTCAAGGAGAATCTCTATCAGCTATTATGGCCCTTTATTCAAACCCAATAGCGCAGGTCTACACTTCAGGACTATTATCAAAGGAATTTAAAATAACGAATGGAACCCGCCAGGGGTGCCCATTATCGCCATCAATTTTTAATCTAATGATGGAGCCCTTGGCGGAGACCATTCGTGCCCATCCCCATATATCAGGCTTTAAGTTCAATAGGGTTAACCATGTCATAAGTCTCTTTGCGGATGACGTTATACTATTGCTCACCAACCCCTCTCTCTCACTCCAATTCGCCCACAACATTCTCAATGAATTTGGTAAACTATCTTACTATAAAGTAAATTTCAATAAGTCCCTAATATTAGATTTAGGCGTTCATCATCTTACTAAAACTAGTTTAAAATCTGCCTTCCCATATATGTGGGCAGAGAAATCTATTCCATACCTGGGGGTTCAGCTTGCGGCCAATACCTCACGGATAGCCGAGATCAATATTAAACTGTTGACTTCGGAAATTCGGAAATCACTGGACAATATGGCCAAAACTGAACTCTCCTGGGCGGGCAGAATTGCATCCTATAAAATGATCATTCTCCCCAAAATATTGTACGTGTTCAGAACACTTCCCATTCCATTTAAAGCCTCCTATTTCAACGAACTGAACAGATCCCTCAAGTTGTATATCTGGCAAGGGAAAAGAGCTCGCTGCTCACATGCTATTCTTACTAGGCATAAGAAAGGAGGGGGGATGGGGCTCCCGGATCTAAAAGATTATTACTGGGCTTCTCTTCTTGCACAGTCCAAAAGCTGGTTCCAGGAATCGTCTCCCCCATTATGGGTGAATATAGAAGCATCTGTCAATAAGGCGTATCCTTTAAGTTTACTACTGATAGCAGATTCCTGGAAACAACTGTCGCTTACATCCCTGTCTCCAACCACTAAGGCCACACTTCTTGCGTGGAGGTACCTTATGTCCCAACCTAATCATGCAGATAAACTCACCGCCTTAAAAATTCCACTGCAGACACTAAGTATACTTCTTCCCTATAGTCATATTCACAAATGGATAGATTTAGGAATAGAAACAGTGGAGGATCTTCTTGACAATGGCACTTTGATGCCTTTTAACATTTTACAGAGTAAATATAATCTACCTACCTCTCATATTATGCTGTATAAGCAAGTCTCATCATTCTTAACTAAACATTCCATTCCGGTTATACAAATAAACACCCAGGTATGGCAGTTTCTGACGTCACAACACAGTAAACGAAGAGGCATATCTCTTATCTACAATCTATTACAATCCAAACTAGAGTTCCTCAAAACTCCAAACATACTGTCCTGGGAAAAAGATCTGGACATATCACCCGACCCCGACCATTGGCGGGTTGCCTTGCATTACAATTATAAAGCCACACACTGCATCAATCACTGGGAACTGACCCAAAAAATCCTCACTAAATGGTACAGGACACCCTTTCAATTAGCTAGAATATTCCCTACGCATTCCCAATTATGCTGGAGAAATTGTGAGTCAACCGGAACAATCCTACACATTTTCTGGCAGTGTAAAAATCTAACTAGTTTCTGGAGAAAAATATTCACGGTCTTGGCCGAAATTACCGGCATATTACAGAAACCAAACCCAGCTCTGGCCATTCTCCATTTAGGTTTACATAACTACCCTTATCAATACCGGACGGTTGTGACGCATGTTTTAACCACAGCAAAACTGATAATTGCCAGGCACTGGAAAAATATCCTCTCTCCGAATCCCTCTGAGGTAATGGCTCAAGTGAATATTAACTATCATTACGAAAGGTTATTATCAATTAGAAATAATTCTTGCTTGACTTTTGACAAAAACTGGAATTGTTGGAAGGAATGGTATGGCCGTTGATGTCCCTAAAAACATATGGTCCACGTCATTACTAGGTAGTGGAAGCAAATGTTCGTTTAGGAAGTCAATTATTTGTTAATCATCTTATAGGCGATCTTCCAGCTGGAATGTATGTTTATTCAACCTCAAACGAGGGACCTCCTCTGGCGCAGTGTGATCCTAATTGGGGCGCTAGAGAGGTTCGGGCATGTCCCTTAGCCGTAAATTCCAGCTGGAGTGATCGCGGTACACTGTTCATTACAAACATCACATGTATGTTTCAATAATAATGTTCTCATTCGAGTTCAACATACTCTATTTTATTTCATTTTATTTTACTTTGAATGTTACAATGTATTATTCAAGTGATCCTGTACAACACTCTACTTGTAACTGTGAAATTTAATAAAAATTATATTTAAAAAAAAAAAAAAAAAAAAAAAAAAAAGTTTAACTTTTCTGGGGTGATGGATGAGATGGTTTCATGGACCATTTTCCAAAAAGGTTGAATATTCGGGCATGACCACCAGATATGTATTAACAAGCCCTCCTCACTATTACATCGCCAGCATCTGTTGGAGATCTGGGGGTAAAATTTGTGTAGGATGTTGGGTGTTCTATACCATCTTGTTAAAATCTTATACCCGCACTCCTGAGTAGCGACATTAAGTGAGCCTTTATGGGCGTACGTGAAAATGGTTTCCCAATTTTCTTTGGTAAACGATAGGTTGAGATCATTTTCCCATGCTAGGCAGGATATGGTGGAGAACTCTAAACCCTCTTCAAATAAGGAGTTGTACAGAGTTGAAATATTGTGTCTTTGTGGACTCGTTTCTGAGCATAAGATTTCTAGGGTCGTGTGGGTTTTGGACCTTAGACTTGCCATATCCGCTGTGGAGAGATAATGTTTGATTTGGAGATAAGTAAAGTGTGATATTAGTCCAGGGTCGTTGTCCTTATTTATTTCTTCAAAGGATAGAAATTTCCCATTCCTGAAGAAGTGTTTAGTTAGCACTGCTTTGTGGGGCCAGTTAATTAGGAAAGATTTTTGTTGGTTTCCTGGAGGGAAATCCGGGTTTTCTCTGAGAGGTGTTAGGGGACTGATCCAGGGGGTGGGGTCCCTTTTCCTAAATGTGTCATGAAATATTGCTAGCGTGGGGCCAATAAGGGGGTGAGATTTGATCTCTTTTGGGTGATACTTGGGGTTTATCCATGGAAGGTGGTTAATTACTAATTAATTAGTAAATTGGGCTTGTTCTAGTGACACCCAGTCCTTGATTGACTGGTGTATATTCCAAACAACTATACGTGTTAATATAGCCGCCTGGTGATACTTTCTTAAGTCAGGAAGGGCTATTCCGCCTTTATTTTTAGGGAGGATTCGTCTTGCGTATTTGATTCTAGGAGGTTTACTTCTCCATATAAAGGCGGAGCACGCCTTGCGGAAGGAGGCAAAAAAAGAAGAGGGTACTCTGATCGGGATCATTTGCATAGCGTAAAGGAATCTGGGCAGGATAGTCATCTTTATCAGTGAGGCCCTGCCAAACCATGAAATGTTGAGAGAGTTCCATCTTTTAAGGTCTTCCTGTGATTCTTTTAACAAGGGTGTAAAGTTAAGTTTGAAGAGGTCCTTAAGATTTTAGGGTATTTCTATCCCTAAGTAGGTAATGTGTTGTGTGGACCACGTAAATGGGAAGTTTTGCTTACATAAGTCAACATCTTTAGGGGGCAACGAGATATTTAGCGCAACAGATTTGGAGTGTTTAATTTTTAAGTTGGAAATTAGTTGGAAAGTTTCAAGTTCTCGGATTATATTGGGCAATGATACGTGGGGCTGTGATAGAAATAGTAGCATATCATCTGCGAAAGCAGCGACTTTATAAGAGTGATCTTGTATTTCAATGCCTTTTATATCTGGGTTGGATCTAAATTTGTTCAGGAGTGGTTCCAAAGTAAGAACAAATAGCAGCGGGGACAAGGGACACCCCTGTCTCGTGCCGTTTTTTAAGTTGAAGGCATTTGACAGGTGGCCATTTGTGCGGACTCGTGCAGTTGGATTTGAATACAATGCGGCAATGTACGCTCTCATCCGAGACATTATGCCGATATTTTTAAGTACTGCGTCGATGTAATCCCAGGCCACTCTGTCGAATGCCTTCTCTGCGTCAAGAGAAAGGAAGAAACCTTGTTTTTTTTTTTGGAAATTAGCCAATTATTTATGTTTAGAGCTTTAGTTGTATTGTCACGACCCTCTCTGCCGGGGATGAACCCAACTTGGTCTAAGGAGATTAGAGATGGAAGTAAGGGTAATAATCTGTTGGCCAGGATTTTAGCGTATATTTTAATATCCACGTTTATTAAAGAAATTGGGCGATAGTTTGTGACAAGGGTTGGGTCTTTTCCTTCCTTGAGAATGAGGCCGCGTACACACGGGCGGACTGTTCGCCCAACCTTGTCCGCTGAACAGTGTTTGGGCGGACAGTCCGCTCGTGTGTGGGGCTTCAGCGGACAGTTTCAGCGGACAGTTGGACGAACAAGGTCTTACGGAAATTCCGAAAAACTGTCCGCTGAAACAAGGTTTCAGCGGACTGTTCGCTCGTGTGTAGGCTTGTTCGGCCAACTAAGTCTCGCGCATGCTCAGAAAGGATTTCCACGTCGGAAGGTTGCATTGCAGTGTATTGGACGTCGAAATTTTCGATCCGTCGTGCGTGCCGAAACGTCATCGCGCACGGTTTCAGCAAACTGTTCGTCCGTCGTGTGTGGCCATGTCCGTCCATGCTAAGTTTGAGCGGACTGTTTGCCGAAACTGTTGGACGGACAAAGTTGGGCAAACAGTCCGCGCGTGTGTACGCGGCCTAACAGTTATGTGTGCTTCCAGGACTTGTTTTGGGGGGTTTTGTTCGGAATGCAATGACTGGAAAGTTTTCAAAAATTTGGGTTTTAGAATGTCGAGAAAGGTTTTGTAATATTGCAGGGGGAGACCATCTGGACCTGGGGCTTTGCCTATTTTCATATCCTTTAAGGCCCTGTCAAATTCTTCTCCATTAATGGGGGATTCGAGTTCCTGGGCTATACTTTTTGCTATTTTCGGGGGGCTATGGTTCTCAAGATAGTCTTGGATGAGTTTTGCTCTGGCCTCTGAATTAAAGGGATATTGGGGATTAGGAGGAATATTATATAATGATTGATAATACAATTCAAACTGGGTGGCTATCTCCTCATTCGAGGAATATGACACGCCTCGGTTGTCTTTTATTTGATGTATAGTGGAGGCGGCTTTCTTGCTTTGAACCGCTCTAGCTAGAAGTTTTCCACTTTTGTTACCTTGCTCGTAATATATTTTATGTCTCAGTATATATTGTCTTTTAGCTTTAAGGTTCAGTTCCTCAGTGAGTAGATCTCTTGCTTTTGTCAATTCCTCAAATGTGGAGGCAGCCACATTTTTTTTATGTTGGAGTTCAAGTTTGTGAATATGATCTATTAGGGATTTAATTCTAGCTTGTTTTTCCTTTTTGATTAGAGTCAGTGTTTTAATGAATTCGCCTCTAATGATGCTTTTATGTGCTTCCCATTGAATGATGCTAGATGTGTCTGTATTGTCATTACGAGTAAAATAGTCGATGAGTATGTCCTTAAAGTGAAGAATATCTATGGGGTCCTTTAGTATTGTGGTATTCAGTCTCCAGGTTTTAGTTGTAGTAATTTTTTCTGGGAAAGTCAGGGTTAATGTGATTGGATGGTGGTCAGATAAGGTCATAGGCTCTTTAGATGTGTTCGTCAGGAGTGGCAGATCTGTTTGTGTAATATAAAAGTAATCTATTCTAGAATACTTTTGGTGAATTGGTGAAAAATAGGTGAAATCTTTGGATTGAGGGTTGAGAGTTCTCCACGTATCGTGCAATGTCAGTGATTGCAGTTGTAATTTTATTTGTTTCAAGGCTCTGTAGGGAAGGCTCGAGGAGCCATTTGAGGTGTCAGCAATGGGGTTAAGGGGGATGTTAAAGTCGCCTCCTAGTATTAGAATACCTGAAGCGAAGTTCGTTAGTAAGTCCTTGACTTTACGAAAGAAGGTTACCTGTTTCGAGTTGGGAGCGTAGATATTGGCAATCGTGATCGGGTAGGAAGCCAATCTGCCCTTCAGGAAAACGTATCTCCCCTCCGGGTCAACCATTGTGTCATGTATCTGTAAGGGGGTATGTTTAGAAATAAGGATAGAAACCCCTTTCGTCTTCCCCTCCGGGTTTGTGGAGTGGAATACTGTGGGGAAACGTTTATCAGAGAATTTTGGAACATTGTTGGACTTGAAGTGAGTCTCTTGAATACAGACTATGTTTGCTTTGTGCTTATGAAAATCAGAAAGGAATTTGGATCTTTTGGTTGGAATGTTAAGACCTTTAGCGTTAATCGATAGAAGTTTAAGTGAAAGAGTTGTAGAGTTTGGGCCCTGAGACGGCATTTCGACAATCTGCAGTGAGTGTCAGATAAAATAAAAAAAAACAAAAAACAGGGGGGGGGGAAGAGGTGGGGAGGGGATTGAGGGGGGTATAGGTAGTACCTAAGATAGGTAAGGGGTATTCAAACCGGAGGACGGATTAGACCAGCTAAACCAACCTACAGTGGTGTGAAAAAGTGCTCATTTCCTGTTCCTTTGCATGTTTGTCACACTTAAGTGTTTCGGAACATCAAACCAATTTAAACAATAGTCAAGGACAACACAAGTAAACACAAAATGCAATTTGTAAATGAAGGTGTTTATTATTAAAGGTGAAAAAAAATCCAAACCATCATGGCCCTGTGTGAAAAAGTGATTGCCCCCTAAACCTAATAACTGGTTGGGCCACCCTTAGCAGCAACAACTGCAACCAAGCGTTTGCGATAACGTGCAATGAGGCTTTTACAGCATCCTGGAGGAATTTTGGCCCACTCATCTTTGCAGAATTGTCCTAATTCAGTTACATTAGAGGGTTTTCGAGCATGAACGGCCTTTTTAAGGTCATACCACAACATCTCAATAGGATTCAGGTCAGGACTTTGGCTAGGCCACTCCAAAGTCTTCATTTTGTTTTTCTTCAGCCATTCGGTGGTGGACTTGCTGGTGTGTTTAGGATCATTGTCCTGCTGCAGAACCCAAGTTCGTTTCAGCTTGAGTACACGAACAGATGGTCGGACATTCTCCTTCAGGATCTCTTGGTAGACAGCAGAATTCAAAGTTCCTTTTATCACGGTAAGTCTTCCAGGTCCTGAAGCAGCAAAACAGCCCCAGACCATCACACTACCACCACCATATTTTACTGTTGGTATAATGTTCTTTTTATGAAATGCAGTGTTCCTTCTACGCCAGATATACTTGGACACACACCTTCCAAAGAGTTCCACTTTTGTCTCATCGGTCCACAGAATGTTGTCCCAAAAGTCTTGGGGATCATCAAGATGTGTTGTGGAGAAATTGAGACGAGCTTTGATGTTCTTTTTGCTCAGCAGTGGTTTTCTCCTTGGAACTCTGCCATGCAGGCCATTTTTGCCCAGTCTTTTCCTGATGGTGGAGGCATGAACGCTGACCTTAACTGAGGCAAGTGAGGCCTGCAGTTCCTTGGACGTTGTTGTGGGGTCTTTTTGACCTCTTGGATGAGTCGTCGCTGCGCTCTTGGGGTAATTTTGGGCGGCCGGCCACTCCTGGGAAGGTTCACGACTGTTCCATGTCTTCGCCATTTGTGGATAATGGCTCTCACTGTGGTTCGCTGGATTCCCAAAGCTTTGGAAATGGCTTTATAACCCTTTCCAGACTGATAGATCTCAATTACTTTCTTTCTCAATTGTTCCTGAATTTCTTTGGGTCTCGGCATGATATGTAGCTTTTAAGGATCTTCTGGTGGACCTTACTGTGTCAAGCAGCTCCTATTTAAGTGATGCCTTGATTGTGAACAGGTGTGGCAATAATCAGGCCTGGGTGTGGCTAGAGAAATTGAACTCAGGTGTGGACAACCACAGTTATAGTATGTTTTAACAAGGGGGGCAATCACTTTTTCACACAGGGCCATGATGGTTTGGATTTTTTTTCACCTTTAATAATAAACACCTTAATTTACAAATTGCATTTTGTGTTTACTTGTGTTGTCCTTGACTATTGTTTAAATTGGTTTGATGTTCCGAAACACTTAAGTGTGACAAACATGCAAAGGAACAGGAAATGAGCAAGGGGGCAAACACTTTTTCACACCACTGTATATGTAAATGCCGGTGGGGTCAAGGAGCGAAACAAGGGTTCACTCCTTGTGCGGGTTTGAGGTCCAGTGGGGGACTAGCAATTAATTGTTATTTCAAGATATAAAGTTTTAAATATGTGGTGTTTGGATCCGGGATCCATGGAGCAATTGTGGGTATTATACATGCAGACAGGACAGGGTTTTAATGTCAGGAAGCAGTAGAGGGGGAAATAAAAAGGATCAGAGTATCGTCTTACGGGTATAGCCGGCTAGTGGTATCATTTTATAGCGCTGTAAACACGTGATGTGTAAAACAGTGACCTCCCGTGTAATGTGGGTATGTGTCTCTCCCAGTTTGAACCACTGAGAGAGAGACATTGAGAGCGTTTTGTCTAAGGTGTGTATTAGTGTGACCCAAAGATGATATCCTTACACCCTCAGGAGATTTGGCTATTGAGGTGCGATGTTTGTCATATTTGTTTGGAGACAAAATCAGCAGAGGAACATTCTTAATCCCTTTAACTTAAGCAAGGTCTAGAGAAATGCCGGAGCGCATTGATAATCCTGTCAGGCCACAAAAGAATCAACGCTAAAAGTGAGCCTTTAGCTATTAAAGTTTCCAATATTAGGGTCTAGGGGACTTCTCCCCAGATAAGAGATTGATTCTTTATGTCTTGGAAGACATGAATGTAGTGATTTTCTTGGAACCGAGAGCTGTGTGCCCTGACAGGATTCTCAACATGTGCAGTTAATTAACGACATGAGACAGTCTGAGGGCGTTTTTCTCCATATGGACAGCTCTTACCAAAGTGCTACCATAAACTATTACCGACCAGAAACATTAAGTTTGTGTATAGTGGAAGGACACAACAACAGTAGAGAAAACGTCAAAAGAAAGATAAGTAAAAAACCAGAACAAGAAGAAATTTTTAACGAAGCTGGTGGGGGGTGGAAACCCTCCCTAGTTTGCTTAGTATAAGTTAACCTTTAGTGAAATTAACTTGATTCACCTGCCTGCTAGCCAATAGAAACATTCTACATGTCCTATACCTATCAGTTAATAGCATGACATATCTTACAAAACAATATTGGGTTCAAACCGTTACCCTCTAATAACCAGTCAGCAAACGAACACAGGTGCGGTGAAGAGAAATATATGACTAATGTTTTAGAGTCCACCTGTGAAAAAAAAAAAAATACTTATGATGTGGAATAACTAGAACAGTCTTTCCCATGTGAGTATGCTTGGTATGGGTGCCTAGAGAGCTGTGCATTCGCAGATCCAAGCGCTTCCATAGATCTTTTATAGCGCCCTATTATGAGTAATATCTATAGTCTGGGTATCAAAAGAGAACAAATGTAACCCCATAAGGGGCTTACCTCTTGGGAACAAACTTTCTTACCCAATAAAGTTCAGGAGTGTTGTTGGTGCGTTTGGTGCGTTCACATGTTGATCAAGGGGCATTGGCTGGCAAGAATAGGCCAGCTTATGGGGGGATGGTGAATAAGGTAAAACTATGGTGGGGTGAGGAAGAAAAAAGTCCGAAGAGGATTGTGAGGATGATTTACTGTGAAAGTATCACTGAGTTTACCCTATAAGGATGCGTGTTTCGGTAATCTAGGTGTCCATTAAGTCTTGTCTGTCGACCCGGTCTCTTCTTCTGGGTGGGGAGATACCTGGACTTCCATGTTCAGCACCCCTTCCATGGTGGGGTGCAGACGGAGATCTCCGGCGGCGGTCTCTGTTTCTCTGTGTTCTGGGAGTCATGTTGTTTGCCACTTCTATCCAGGTGTCATGGATCTGGAAGGAATTGTACCACTCAGGCACTTCTGTTAAGGGAAGGTTGAGCGATTCACAGAATGATTGCAAATCGTCCGGAGTGCGCAGTAGAGCGGTATGGCCTCTCCATGTAGCAGACAGACAAAATGTGAATTTCCATCTGTAAGGAATCCCTCTGGTCGGGAGTTGGTCTAGCAGCGGGCGCAGGGCCCTACGTTGCTGTAAAGTGATGTTGGAGAGGTCTTGAAACAATTTGATTTCGTGACCATTAAAAAGCACTCTGTTCCTTTCCCTAGCTTTTTTAAGAATGGCTTCTTTCAAGGGAAAGTTTACCAAGCAACAAACAATGTCTCTCGGTGGGTCCGTGTCTCTTCCCCTTGGTCTGAGGGCGCGGT
Source organism: Lithobates pipiens (assembly GCF_037356315.1). Taxonomy (NCBI): domain Eukaryota; kingdom Metazoa; phylum Chordata; class Amphibia; order Anura; family Ranidae; genus Lithobates; species Lithobates pipiens. The sequence continues at coordinate 157,139,940 of NW_027507784.1, forward strand.
GAATTCGTTCAAAATCAATTGGAGAATCGGGGGGTCTCTCCAGCAAATCATTGAAAATGGCAGTTGCCGTTTGTATTACGGGGGTCTGGTCTGATGTCTCGGGGACCCCACGGATTCGGATGTTGTGGCGTCTTCCTCTATTATCGAGGTCCTCGATATGGCGTTGCATTTCTATTAGATGACATAGGTGGTTATCAGAGGATTTCTGTATTTGTCTCAAGGCATCAGAATGACGTGCTGCAGTTTGTTCTGCTGCTCCAACTCTCACTGCCATGTGCTGTATATCTGCCTTTAGGTCAGTGATGGCTGCTGATAGTGTAGCCTTAATGTCCAGGGCCACAGCTTGTAGGTCTGCCAGACTTAATGCTTGTGGGGCTGGGGGGGCTTGGGGGGATACAGCCTGAGGATCTGTGGGGATAAAATCTCTATTGAGGCCCTGAGGGCCGTTCGCGCCGGCCACCGCACCTCCGGAGGTGCCGAGCGGGGCGGGCGGCTTAGGCAAGGCCGCGGCTTTGAGGCCTTCTCCCTGCACCGGGCGAAACATCGCTGGGATGCTGATTTTTTTTAACACTATAATTGTTTATAGCAGTGCATTTTAGTGCTATAAGCAAACATTTTTACTGAATGAAAGCGTGTATTCACTGTGTATTGATGTGATTAGCTGTGATTTGCCACAGCTAATGACATGGTACAGATGGGCTGTGATTAGCCCTGTCTGTACCATCTGATCACTGTGATCAATCACAGCTAGCAACTCAATTGTACACAATAAATGGCATGCAACAAAGCCATTCATTGTTTCCATCTGTCATGTGATCTGCTGTGATTGGTCACAGCGATCACATGTACCAGGAGCAGGCTGGTACACTTATCAGTCATTTGCTGTGTCCAGTGGACATAGATACTGTAAAGTTAGTGTGCATTTTCACCCTAGAACAGGAAGTGTGCTACTGACAGAATCACCAGGTGAAAATAAAAGGTTAAAAGAAAACAAATGCAGCCACTACACCTAAGGACTAGTAAATTGCATTTTTTTTATTTATTTTTTTTAGTTCTTGGGTTTAGATAAACTGTAAGAATATCACAGTTTATTTGTGGCCATCTGAAATAGAAACAAAACATAAAAAAACATTCAGTAGCCTGTTTGGTTAGTGATTTACTTTTAATAAATGGATCAATCATTCCCTAGGACAGACTTTGGAGAAAATCACGTTCAAAGCATGAAAATGGGACGTGTTTTGGGGTGGACCTTAATCGGAATTTCAACATTAAATGGTGCAGTAAGTATAATCTTGAATATCTGTTATATATGTTCCACAGTGAAGTCTTTCTAATTTCCAGGTACCATATTGTCTTTATAATAAAAAGGAAGTAAACTCTTTTTTTTTTTTCTTCCCTGCAAAGTAAAGGCATAATGTGCTAATATGCATAGCATACTAGCGCATTATGTGAAACTTACCTGCAAATGAAGCCAGCGTCCTCCCCGCTGCAGGCTGCATTCATCTTTGGCCATCTTCCTTCCGGGGCTGTGGATTCCGGCTCTGTGACTGGCCGGAGCTGTGTGACATCACTCACTGCCGGTCACAGCACCCGCTTCTGAATAAACGGTGCGGGCGGACCTTCTTTCGGAGCGCATGCACCTATTACATCATCGGCACAGTATACAGTAAATATCTCTTAAACGGTGCACGTTTAAGAGATATTTACAGTACCTATAGGTAAGCCTTATTCTAGGCTTACCTATAGGTACAAAGTATATAACGGAAAATTTATATCAAGTACTTACCATAATTTTCCTTTCCTGATAAGCTCCATGGCAGCATGTGTGGGTTAGCCCCGCCTCCATAACTACCCAATAGGACCCATCTCCCATAAATCTTTGCTCTAGGCTGCTATCCGTGTTCCGTAACTAGCCTACTCCAGACATTTGGGAGGGAACCCCTGCTGCCATGGAGCCTATCAGGAAAGTAAAATTACGGTAAGTATTTGATATAAACTTTTCTTGACAGGCTCCATGGCAGTATACGTGTGGGAAATAACTCGCCGTGGAGAAGACGAGCCCCCACCTGACATGTTTGAGCGGGCCCAATCAAAAGTATTTAGTGGAATCCTGGTTGCCAGAGAAACCACTTTTTGTGTTTTTTTTTTTTAAAGGAAGATTGTCTGGACTTCCAGGATCTTGAAAACTCCTGGCAGGCCTATAGCTGCGCGCTTCCCTAGCGCGATCAGAATTTTGTCTCCTCTGAAATAAATGTTTCTGGTTCTGTAGAGGTCTGTCTTGAGGGAGGAAACTAGATTTCCCACCTGTGGCCTGGGTTATGGCACTATCGAGTTTATTGCCAAATAAAGATGTTCCATCAAAGGGAATACGGCACCAAGCCTGTTTTGACGCTGAATCCGCCAACCATGGATGGAGCCATAACGCACGGTGTGCTGAAACAGCCACCAACATAAGCCGGGACATCAGGCAGATGACATCAATAGAGGCCCCCCAAGAAAAGCAGCCGCAAGCCTGATTTCCTGGATAGGAGAATCTTTCGCTGTTTCACTGGAAATACCTCTTAGGCCGCGTACACACGGGCGGACTGTTCGCCCAACCTTGTCCGCTGAACAGTGTTTGGGCGGACAGTCCGCTCGTGTGTGGGCTTTCAGCGGACAGTTTCAGCGGACAGTTGGACGGACAAAGTCTTTCGGAAATTCCGAAAAACTGTCCGCTGAAACTGTGTTTGAGCGAACAGTCCGCCCGTGTGTGGGCCTGTCCGCTGTACTTTCGAAATGAGCGGACTGTTCCCGCTCGGAAAGTCCGCCCATTTCGAGCGCGTGTACAGGTAGGCGGGGCCCGCGAAGGAGACGTCGCGGGCTCCGCCGCATGGAATGGGCTTAAAGGGGAACCCCAACGCCGAAAAAAATCGGCGTGGGGGTTCCCCCAAAGTCCACAACAGACCCTTGTCCGAGCACGCTACCCGGCCGGCCAGGAAAGGGGTGCGAGCGAGCGCGCCCCCCCTCCTGAGCCGTACCAGGCCGCGTGCCCTCAACATGGGGGGGTGCCTTGGGGAAGGGGGGGCCGCGCGGCCCCCCCACCCCAAAGCACCTTGTCCCCATGTTGATGAGGACAAGGGCCTCTTCCCGACAACCCTGGCCGTTGGTTGTCGGGGTCTGCGGGCGGGGGGCTTATCGGAATCCGGGAGCCCCCTTTAAGAAGGGGGCCCCCGGATACCGGCCCCCCACCCTATGTGAATGAGTATGGGGTACAATGTACCCCTACCCATTCACCTGTGAAATAAAGTACAAAAAAAAACACAACACAGGGGAAAAAATATTTTATTGCACAGCTCCGGGGGTCTTCCGTCTTCGGGGGTCTTCTCGCCGGACTCCTCCGCTATGTGTGTGTAGCTCTTTTACTAGCGGAGGAGTCCGGCTTTCTTCCTCCCCGCCGCCGGCCTCTTCTCCCGACTTCGGGGGTCTTGTCCCCCTCTTCGGTTCTTCTGCCGGGCCACCGCGCCTTCTTGTAGCTCTTTTACAGGCGGTGGCCCGGTCTTCTGTCGCCGCTGCCTTCCGTTCTTCTGTCGCCGCCTTCGGTTCTTCTGCCGGGCCACCGCGCCTTCTTGTAGCTCTTTTACAGGCGGTGGCCCGGTCTTCTGTCGCCGCTGTCGTCGCCGCCGCCGCCGCCTTCCGTTCTTGTTCTTCTTCTTCTTCTTGTTCTTCTGCTTCTTCTCCTGGAGATGTTGACTCGACGAGCTCTCCGGCCGGAATGCCAGAGCCGCGCTGTGCGGTCACTTATATAGTGACAATGGGGCGGTGTCACATGGTATATGTCACATGGGTTGGTCACATGGTGACCCCGCCCCCTTACGATGTCATAGTCCCCATGTGACATCAACCCATGTGACCAACCCATGTGACATATACCATGTGACACCGCCCCATTGTCACTATATAAGTGACCGCACAGCGCGGCTCTGGCATTCCGGCCGGAGAGCTCGTCGAGTCAACATCTCCAGGAGAAGAAGCAGAAGAACAAGAAGAAGAACAAGAACGGAAGGCGGCGGCGGCGGCGACGACAGCGGCGACAGAGGCGACAGAAGACCGGGCCACCGCCTGTAAAAGAGCTACAAGAAGGCGCGGTGGCCCGGCAGAAGAACCGAAGGCGGCGACAGAAGAACGGAAGGCAGCGGCGACAGAAGACCGGGCCATCGCCTGTAAAAGAGCTACAAGAAGGCGCGGTGGCCCGGCAGAAGAACCGAAGAGGGGGACAAGACCCCCGAAGTCGGGAGAAGAGGCCGGCGGCGGGGAGGAAGAAAGCCGGACTCCTCCGCTAGTAAAAGAGCTACACACACATAGCGGAGGAGTCCGGCGAGAAGACCCCCGAAGACGGAAGACCCCCGGAGCTGTGCAATAAAATATTTTTTCCCCTGTGTTGTGTTTTTTTTTGTACTTTATTTCACAGGTGAATGGGTAGGGGTACATTGTACCCCATACTCATTCACATAGGGTGGGGGGCCGGTATCCGGGGGCCCCCTTCTTAAAGGGGGCTCCCGGATTCCGATAAGCCCCCCGCCCGCAGACCCCGACAACCAACGGCCAGGGTTGTCGGGAAGAGGCCCTTGTCCTCATCAACATGGGGACAAGGTGCTTTGGGGTGGGGGGGCCGCGCGGCCCCCCCTTCCCCAAGGCAACCCCCATGTTGAGGGCACGCGGCCTGGTACGGCTCAGGAGGTGGGGGCGCGCTCGCTCGCCCCCCTTTCCTGGCCGGCCGGGTAGCGTGCTCGGACAAGGGTCTGGTGTGGACTTTGGGGGAACCCCCACGCCGATTTTTTTCGGCGTTGGGGTTCCCCTTTAAGCCCATTCCAGGCGGCGGAGCCCGCGACGTCTCCTTCGCGGGCCCCGCCTACCTGTACACGCACTCGAAATGGGCGGATTTGCCTCCGCCTTACGTGGGCGAGTCCGTTCATTTCAAAAGTTGAGCGGACTGTTTGGCAAACAGTTCGTTGAAACAGTCCGCTCGTGTGTGGGCAAGTCCGCTCATGCAAATTTTGAGCGGACTGTTTGCCGAAACTGTTTGACGAACAAGGTTGGGCAAACAGTCCGCGCGTGTGTACGCGGCCTTAGGAATTCATCAATATTGTCAGCCCAGGATTGTATGGCCTTGGAAACTGCCACTATCGCCAGTACTGGCTTGCATGCCATTCCAGATGTCAGATAAATCCTTTTTAAATCCGAATCGATCCGTCTTTCCAAAGGAACATTAAAAGATACAGTGTCTTCTAAGGGAAGAGTTACGTATCTTACTAACTGCATCCACCAACGGAGCTGACTCAAAGTGTTTTACTTCCTCTTCCTTGAAAGGATACAGTTTGAAGATTTTTGACTGCATGGAATTCTTCTTGTCCATCTTGCTCAATTAATCAGAAATGATGTCACCCAATTCAGAAAGAAAAGGAAAATATTGTCGCTCCTTATTGAGCTGCTTGAAAATTTTTCTCTGCTTTGAGGGGGAAGTAACAGGGTCTTCCGACTTCAGAGCCTCTCTCACTGCCTTGACCAATGAAGTAACCCATATTCAAATCCTATTCCTGGATCTTCCAGATCCAGTTCGCTGTCCGAGACAGGAGCAGAGTGGCGACTTGGTTGGGAGAATTCCCATGTTTCTTGCAACAAACCTTCTCCCACTGGTGGGCATAAAGGGTCTGAGGGGGAATCACAGAGCTGTTGAGCTTCTCTTTCCTGTAGAGACTCCTTCACAACCCATCTCACCATAGATTCTAAACGCTGGTCTGCACCATCCCTCTCATCTGCAGCCTTAGAGAAGCAGTGATCACAGAGAGATTTATCTGTTGGAACAGGCATCCTACACCCCCAGCATGACTTTTCTGGCCTCTTACTAGAGTGGGAAAAAGGGGGACGAGGAACATATTTACTGCGCTGTTCAGATCTCGAAGACGACCTATGATGGCTAGACCTTGAGGAGGATTGTCGGTGGTGTGATTTTGATAATCCACTACATCTACGAGAACTATGCTGTGGATCAGACGTAGAAGGGCTGTGAAACAGAAATAGACAGAAAAGAATAGATAGAAGTCAACTAGTATCCTATGCTCAACTCTCTCCTAGAAAATAGTCAGAAATCAGGCTATGGACCTACCTGCTACAAGCAGGCTGGCTACTAGGGGGCAGTGAGGAATCCATAATGTCACACACAATAAGAAACTGCAGAGATAAACACAACCCCCATGAGCAGACTGCCAAAAAGAAACCAATCTCTAGCCATAGAGTTTGTCCCTACCTTATCCACCACTATAATAGCCCCAGAAAGTCGCCGTATCACCCATGATCATTCCCAGGGCTCTGTAGGTTTCCTACAGCATTTAAAAGTGGCGCGCTGTGATGTCATCGATTGCGTGCCGCTCACGCGTATGCGCAAAACCAAGTCTTGCTTATGCATTGGGTCCGCGCATGCACAGAACGCATCGCGATATCCGGAAATAGGAGAGAGCGGCTGCTGGAACACAGAAGCACCAGCATCCAGCACAGACACCAGCGAACTACAATACAGGAGAAAACAAGGTACATAACAACACAAAAACACTGCTGCCATGAATTTATAAGGACTCACCACTCCACCAACAATCACCTGGCCGAGAAATTTGACACACACACACCAGACCCCCTGGCAGATAATGGCCACCTATAACAATAGGCAAACAGTCCGTGCGCACTTAGATGAGCAGAATCTATTCCTTCAGCACTACTCTGCAATACACTCCATACCCTGCTTAACAGTCAGGGCCTATCAGAGGAACATAGCTTGTCACTTGGCTGACTTTGATCATAGCTAAGGTATTATCAGGTAGGAGAACCACCTCGTCCTTCGGAGGAGGACAAAAAAGGAACACGGATCGCAGCCTAGAGCAAAGATTTATGGGAGAGGGGTCCTATTGGGTAGTTATGGAGGCGGGGCTAACCCACACGTATACTGCCATGGAGCCTGTCAGGAAAGCAAGTTTTACAACCTCTTTAACCACTTGCCGACCGCCTCACGCCGATGTACGTCGGCAGAATGGCACAGGCAGGCATAATCACATACATGTACGTGATTTGCCTCCCGCGGGTCGGGGGCCCGATCGGGCCCCCGCCCGGTGCCTGCGGCGGTCGGTTTTCGTTCGGGAGCGATCCCGGACGAGGGGACGGCCATTCATTCATGGCCACCCCCTCGCGATCGCTCCCGACGAATGGAAATCCCCGGTGACATCACTTCCTCTCCTGTAATGTAAACACAGGAGAGGAAGTGATGTATTCTCTCCTCCGTGTCGGTATTTTTCGTTCCGACACGGAGGAGAGCGGATCAGTGAGTTGCACCAACACATCCCACACACAGTAGAACATGCCAGGCACACTCACACCCCCCCTTTACCCCCCGATCACCCCCCCAATTACCCCTGCCCCCCAGTCACAGTGACACCAATGTCATTTTTTTTTTTGCATTGGTGTCATTTGTGACTGTAATAACTGTTAGGGCAGTTAGGGTTAGCCCCCTTTAGTTCTAATGTACCCCCCTAACCCCCCCAATAAAGGTTTAACCCCGTGATCACCCCCCGTCGCCAGTGTCACTAAGGCTGGGTTCACATTGCAGCGGTTTATGAGAACGAATGTGATTCGCACCGCACTGCAGTGCAAATCACATCCGATCTCTGTGCGATTCGAGTTCAGCCATTCGCCGCACCCGCCGCACCCGCCACACCCGCCGCACCCGCCGCAAATTCGCACGGGACCCTTTTTTTGGCCCGCAGCAGAATCGGATCGCATGGGTGTTCACACCATGCGATCCGAGTTTGCAGATCGCACTGCGATATGCGAACTGATCTGGGGGTGTCAGTAACATTTCACTGACACTCCCAGCAGTTCGCATAGGGCAGTGTGAACTGCCGCCGGGAGGCATGCGATGCGGGAACCCGCCGCGGATTCGCGGCGTTTCCGCATCGCTCCAGTGTGAACCCAGCCTAATAAGCGATCATTTTTCTGATCGCCGTATTAGTGTCACAGGTGACGCTAGTTAGGCAGGTAGGTATTTAGGTTCGCCGCAGCTTTTTATAGCGCTAGGGACCCCCATATACTACCGCATAAAGCCCCCTGATTGCCCCCTAGTTAACCCTTTCACCAGTGATCACCATATAACTGTTACAGGTGACGCTGGTTGGTTAGTTATTTTTTTATAGTTTCAGGGCACCCGCCATTTATTACCTAATAAAGGTTTAACCCCCTGATCACCCGGCAGGTGTCATTTGTGACTAATAACTGTTAGGGCAGTTAGGGTTAGCCCCCTTTAGTTCTAAGGTACCCCCCTAACCCCCCCAATAAAGGTTTAACCCCGTGATCACCCCCCGTCGCCAGTGTCACTAAGGCTGGGTTCACATTGCAGCGGTTTATGAGAACGGATGTGATTCGCACCGCACTGCAGTGCAAATCACATCCGATCTCTGTGCGATTCGAGTTCAGCTATACAGATAGTATGGCTGAATTCGTGTCGCACCCGCCGCACCCGCCGCAAACTCGCACGGGACCCTTTTTTTGGTCCGCAGCAGAATCGGATCGCATGGGTGTTCACACCATGCGATCCAAGTTTGCAGATCGCACTGCGATATGCGAACTGATCTGGGGGTGTCATTAACATTTCACTGACACTCCCAGCAGTTCGCATAGGGCAGTGTGAACTGCCGCCGGGAGGCATGCGATGCGGGAACCCGCCGCGCATTCGTGGCGTTCCCGCATCGCTCCAGTGTGAACCCAGCCTAATAAGCGATCGTTTTTCTGATCGCTGTATTAGTGTCACAGGTGACGCTAGTTAGGCAGGTAGGTATTTAGGTTCGCCGCAGCTTTTTATAGCGCCAGGGACCCCCATATACTACCGCATAAAGCCCCCTGATTGCCCCCTAGTTAACCCTTTCACCAGTGATCACCATATAACTGTTACAGGTGACGCTGGTTGGTTAGTTATTTTTTTATAGTTTCAGGGCACCCGCCATTTATTACCTAGTCTCACTAGTGTACCCCTAAATTTAGGGGTGTCTACTTTCTAAAATGGGGTCATTTGGGGGGGGGGGTTTGTGCCATCTTGGCATTTTATGGCCTTCAAAACTGTAACGCCCTTAGAAAGCCTGAAGGCGGTGCTTGGTTTTTGGGGCCCCGTACGCGGCTAGGCTCCCAAAAAGTCCCACATATGTGGTATCCCCGTACTCAGGAGAAGCAGCAGAATTTATTTTGGGGTGTCATTTCACATATGCCCATGGCATGCGTGAGCAATATATCATTTAGTGACAACTTTGTGAAAAAAAAAAAAAGTTTGTAATTTTCCCGCAACTTGTGGCAAAATATAAAATATTCCATGGACTCAACATGCCTCTCAGCAAATAGCTTGGGGTGTCTACTTTCTAAAATGGGGTCATTTGTGGGGGTTTTGTGCCATCTTGGCATTTTATGGCCTTCAAAACTGTAATAGGTAGTGAGAAGTGAACTCAAAAAATTACGCCCTTAGAAAGCCTGAAGGCGGTGCTTGGTTTTCGGGGCCCCGTACGCGGCTAGGCTCCCAAAAAGTCCCACATATGTGGTATCCCCGTACTCAGGAGAAGCAGCAGAATTTATTTTGGGGTGTCATTTCACATATGCCCATGGCATGCATGAGCAATATATCATTTAGTGACAACTTTGTGAAAAAAAAAAAAAAAAAAAAAAAGTTTGTAATTTTCCCGCAACTTGTGGCAAAATATAAAATATTCCATGGACTCAACATGCCTCTCAGCAAATAGCTTGGGGTGTCTACTTTCTAAAATGGGGTCATTTGTGGGGGTTTTGTGCCATCTTGGCATTTTATGGCCTTCAAAACTGTAATAGGTAGTGAGAAGTGAACTCAAAAAATTACGCCCTTAGAAAGCCTGAAGGCGGTGCTTGGTTTTCGGGGCCCCGTACGCGGCTAGGCTCCCAAAAAGTCCCACATATGTGGTATCCCCGTACTCAGGAGAAGCAGCAGAATTTATTTTGGGGTGTCATTTCACATATGCCCATGGCATGCATGAGCAATATATCATTTAGTGACAACTTTGTGAAAAAAAAAAAAAAAAAAAAAAAGTTTGTAATTTTCCCGCAACTTGTGGCAAAATATAAAATATTCCATGGACTCAACATGCCTCTCAGCAAATAGCTTGGGGTGTCTACTTTCTAAAATGGGGTCATTTGTGGGGGTTTTGTGCCATCTTGGCATTTTATGGCCTTCAAAACTGTAATAGGTAGTGAGGCGTGAAATCAAAAATTTACGCCCTTAGAAAGCCTGAAGGCGGTGCTTGGTTTTCGGGGCCCTGTACGCGGCTAGGCTCCCAAAAAGTCCCACATATGTGGTATCCCCGTACTCAGGAGAAGCAGCAGAATTTATTTTGGGGTGTCATTTCACATACGCCCATAGCATGTGTGAGCAATATATCATTTAGTGACAACTTTGTGTAAAAAAAAAAAAAAAAATTTTTTTTTTGTCATTATTCAATCGCTTGAGGCAAAAAAATAAAATATTCAATGGGCTCAACATGCCTCTTATCAATTTCCTTAGGGGGTCTACTTTCCAAAATGGGGTCATTTGGGGGGGTTTTGTACTGCCCTGTCATTTTAGCACCTCAAGAAATGAGATAGGCAGTCGTAAACTAAAAGCTGCGTAAATTCCAGAAAACGTACCTTAGTTTGTAGATGTGACAACTTTTGCGCAAACCAATAAATATACAATTATTGACTTTTTTTTTACCAAAGACATGTGGCTGAATACATTTTGGCCTAAATGTATGACTAAAATTGAGTTTATTGGATTTTTCTAATAACAAAAAGTAGAAAATATCATTTTTTTTCAAAATTTGCGGTCTTTTTACGTTTATATCGCAAAAAATAAAAATCGCAGAGGCAATCAAATACCATCAAAAGAAAGCTCTATTTGTGGGAAGAAAAGGACGCAAATTTTGTTTGGGTACAACATTGCATGACCGCGCAATTACCAGTTAAAGCAGCGCAGTGCCAAATTGTAAAAAGACCTCTGGTCATTTACCAGCAAAATGGTCCGGTCTGAAAGTGGTTAAGTAATCTGTACCACTTTACAACTGTTGAGTGGTACAGATTACTTAATATAAATAGTTATTTTAAGACCAGGACTTGGAGATCAGCACATTAGTTGGCATGGTGCCAGAAATTTGGAATGGAAGGCTTGGACTTTTTAGGCATAACCCAATAGGTAGTAATTATGTTAAAAAGTTTATTAATACATTTAGAAAAAATACATTAAAATTATCCACATTAGAAAAATCAGTACAAAAGAGTTATACAATTCATACTGTACAAAGCCACTGGAAAAACATAAAAACTTGGAAGCGAAGAACAAACATTCCATGATCATAATTAGATCCAGAAGTAGGGCTGAGTAGCAGAGTTGACTGAATAGCATATCCTAGGCTCTACAATGTTGACCGCCTTGCGCTTCTTCAGTAACATCAAAAGAAAGACTAACTAAATGGGAGAACAAACAATGAAATTAAACAAACTAGATATACAGAGTGTAAAAAATATATACAGTATAATGTTATAGCATGTTGAATGTTAATGGCGTTCTGTTTTTCGAAAATCCCCCATACTAACCGAGGGGTCAACTGAAGTATACAACGTATATAACATGGTACCCATAGTAATTGCTAGCTTGTCATAACCAGGAATATAATTATAAAGTACATTAGTTAGTATGGTGTCTGTAGCATTGTTATACATTACATGAACTCCCCTTGTACACATATCCTTGTCCTTTCCTTGTCTGGTTGTTACATTGATCCATCATTTTCAATATTGAGTCACTGGCCTAGAATAGGTCTACATATGGAGTTTTGGCTCAAAACATACTTTTTCCAGGTCAGGAATTAAAAAGTACTAGCAATAGCCAGGCATCTAGTGTTTTCAAAAGTAGGTTAGCAGTGGTAGCCTCTATTTTTTCCGTGCAGCTTTTACAGGTTCACAGGTCTTTAGTGCATGTACGTTAAGCCTTGAGTTAATGTGTAGCACTCTAAGGCAGCCAATTCATTTTAAATGCACCCCAGCACACCGAAAACTGAACTTGACCCTTTTTTACTGATGCAGTGCACCACAACGTAAAGTAGTTAATGCCATTGCAGTGCACTAATGTGTGCATGCTGTGGCACCATGCAGTGTGGCAACGCAAAGGTGTAAAGCCAGCTTTAAGCTTATGAATCAGTGTGGAGATCTCAGGTCACTGCATCAAACTGTGTGACATTTGGGGTAAAAAATCGAAAGTATTTTTCTAAAAGCCCCAAATACTCACCTAAATCCTTGGTCCTGGGTCTTTATCCTTTTCCCTGCAGAAGATAAGAGTCCTTTTTCTGATGTCCACATCAATGCCTGGGTGACGTGGACATTTTTTTTTTGGCTGTACAGAGGTGGGGTTCTCTCATGATCCAAAAGACTGCATCACTGTGATGATGTTTTGAAGAGGTGACCAGTAAGCTCAGGCATGGACTGTAGCGCCGGCTCTCCAAAAACAGAAAAGCCATTGGCGAAGGACACAGAAAGCAGATTTAGGTGAGTAAAAAATGCTTAAAAGGGTATTACCCTCCCCACTTGCTTTATGCCTGGCATTGTTCCACAATATTCTGGTTTGACAGGATATATGCAATTAAAGCGGTAGTAAACCCGCAATTTATTTTATTTTTTTTAAACCTGCAAAGCAAAAGGCATAATGAGCTAGTATGCACCGCATACTAGCTCATTATGAAATACTTACCTTAGAACGAGGCCCCGACATCTGGCCCGATCCACGCCGAGGGAGCTGACATGCTCCCTCTGCGTTTCTTCCGGGTATCGCGGCTCCGGCGCTGTGAGTGGCCGGAGCCGTGATATCGTCACTCCCGCGCATGCGCGCGGGAGATTTCATTCCGGCCGGTCAGCCACTGCCGGATTTTCAGGCCGAGAATCCCCTTGTGCGCATGCGCCGCAGCAGTCAGCGGCGCATACCGAGGGGAATATCTCCTAAACCGTATAGGTTTAGGAGATATTTTTTTTACCTACAGGTAAGCCTTATTATAGGCTTTCCTGTAGGTAAAAGTTAAAAATTTGAGTATACAACCACTTTAAGATATCATGCTTCTACAAAATTCTTTCCTACGTCAAGGTCCTTCTAGTCACAATGCCTAGTCCCATCTTGAAATTCATATGACCCTCAATGTAAGCCAATAAATACCTAGCAACATCTTGTAAACTTTCTTGAGGACTAAGCATTCACAACCTGAGCAAATCCTTATGCCGCGTACACGACCGGACTTTCCGGCAGACTAGGTCCGATGGTCTTCCCGACAGACTTTCAGCGGAGTTCCGACGGACCTTCCAAACGAACGGTCTTGCCCACACATGAATGGACTAAGTCCCTTCGAAATTCCGTTCATTTTGAACGTGATGACATAAGACAGGACTAAAAAGGGAAGTTCAATAGCCAGTAGCCAATAGCTTCCCTTGCGTCGAACCTTGTCTGCTGGAAAGTTTGGTCGTGTGTACGTGGCAATAAACACACCAGCTCGGTATACTGAAACACCCTTTTTACCTCTCTAATACAGAAAGTCTATGAAAAAATACACCAGTACAATGTTGTTGTTTTGGAAGTTGGAATGCGGTTGGTGTGTGCAGGAAGAGGACACAGAAACAATGTTACACAGTACAGGCATTGCAAATTATATTCCTACTGCCTCCAGTGGACCTTGTTAGCTGCCTGTTGAAATCTAAAAGGGGATTACGCACAACTCAGATTAAAGTAAATCACTTGAATATTTTGATTTAAGTACAATTGCAGCATTTTCTGGATACCAATATTAGCTCCCTGAATGCTTTAACTTGTTGCCTGGAATTGTATATTAATTTCACTCTGGTGTTTGCAGATCTTGGATCATCCAAAAATTGCTCGGACAACTCTTATTGCGGAAGTTCACCTGTATCTGAACCAGAGACTAAAGCAGTGGTGGATTTCGTGGAGGAGAGAAAATCAGACATTATATGCTTCCTGACAATGCACTCATACAGTCAATACATCCTGACTGCTTATGGCTACACCAGAGACCTACCAAAAAGCTATAATGAAACGGCAAGTCGTATTTTTCTAAATCTTATTTGTCATTTTTGTAGGCATGGAATCATAGTAGTCGGATAAGTATTTATAGGCATGCTTTAAACTTGAAAACTGAGACTTTGTCTTGTTATTTTATAGACGTGACAGTGCTTGCATCATGGCTTTGTCTTTGTAGTAAATACTGTAAAAGTGACAAGGACTCTCTTTTGGAAATATATCATGTTTACAGCTGCTTTTTATATTTAAAACATAATATTCTAATTACATTTTCAGTGCTTTTTATTTGCATTATATGCGTTATTGTGATAACCTACCCATCCCACATATAAGCTTGTTGGGACCTCCCATGCCAAAACCATGGGCATTAATCTGGGGTTGGACCCCTTGTGGCTGTAATTATATATCTTCCTCTCATTTGGGAAAGGTTTTAACAAGATGCTGGAGTGTTTTTATGGAAATGTGTGGCCATACAGCCAAAAGAGCATTAGAAGATAGAGAAGAAGATAGAGTTCATTTTTGACATCTGAACTCCTCCCATAGGTTAGGGCTCTGTGCAGGTCATTTGAGTTCTTCCACATCAAACTCATCAATCCATGTCTTTATGCACTTGAATTGGTGCTCAGGGGTAGTCATGCTGAAACAGAAAAACTGTTTACCACAAGGCTGTGGCACAATTGTCTAAAAAGTTTTCATATGCTGTACAACATGCAACTTTACTGGAAACACCTAAACCTAATTGGAGGAGTGTTCACATTGGTTTGATGGTCTGGTCACCACAACATTTCCAGCATATAGTGTATTTTAATTTGTACCTATATTATCAAGAGAACTACTCTATTAAATGTACAGAGTAAGGCTGGGTTCACATTGCAGCACGGAGCCACTCACTGCAGGGGCCTGGTGCGTCTCTGTTCACCGTTTCATGTCCGAATTCAGTCAGAATTTTTGGCTGAATTCGGACCTGAAACGGACCAGAAGACGCACGGGACTCCTATGCAATTCACTCCAGAGTTGCTCCAGAGATATGTGAACCGGCTCCATAGAGAGCCGATTACGATCTCCTGACATGCAAATTGGATGTGGGGAAAAATTGCATCCAATTCGCAATAGTGTGAACCCAGCCTAAAAGTGAAGTCTGTGTGCAGCATATGACATATACAGTACTTTTTTTTAGGAATTGGTATCCATAATTTTTTGCAAACAAATTCATTGCAATATAAGAAATGGTTGCATTAGTGTTCACACTATTATTTTTAAAAGAAGTTATGGTGTGCAATTATAATTCATCTCTCATAGACAATAAAAAATAAGTAATCTGCTTAGTACATTGCCTGAGTGCGCTGCCATCCAATTCATCCTGCATAGTGATGTAGCACTTGGCACAAAAAATAAAAATAAAATCATTCCCTTTTCTCTGTAGGAAAAGGACTAGGCAGTATTTGGTTGCAAACCAGATTCTCTATTGTGATGCAAAATATCTGCATGCAATGAACAAGTCTGTCACTGGGAAGTTTACCTTATTGCTTTGCTGCATCTTAACCACTTTCTTACTGGGCACTTAAACCCCCCTCCTGCCCAGACCAATTTTCAGCTTTCAGCGCTGATGCACTTTGAATCACAATTGCGCGGTCATACAACACTGTACCCAAATGAAATTTTTATCATTTTTTTCCCACAAATAGAGCTTTCTTTTGGTGGAATTTAATTACAGCTGGGAGTTTTATTTTTTGCTTAACAAACAAAAAATATGCAAAATAGAAAAAAAATAAAAAAAAATGTTCTTAGTTTGTTATAAAATTTTGCAAACAGGTCATTTTTCTCCTTCATTGAAAAGCGCTGATGAGGTGGCACTGGTGGGCATTGATAGGCTGCACTGGTGGGCACTAATAGGCACAGTTAAGGTGGCACAGATAAGGCAATACTGATGGGCACAGATAAGGCGGCACTGATGGGCAAAGATGGGCACTGATGGGTGGCACGGATGGGTGGCACTAAGGGGCACTGATAGGTACCACTGATAGATGGGACTGATGGGCACTGAGAGGTGGCACTGATAGGTGGCTCTGATAGGTGGCACTGCTGGGCACTGGTAGATGACACTGATGGGCCGCGGATATGTGGCACTGGGGTGCAGCACTGTTGGTGAGGCAGATTTTAGGCACTGATAGGTGGCACTATGGGCACTGATAGGTGGCACTGTGGGCACTGATGGGTGGCACTATGGGCACTGATGGGTGGCACTGATGGGGGGCACTTTTTATTAGTTAGGTGGCACTGGCAGGGGGCAGGTGGGCACTGATAAGCTGGCCGTGATCGGGACTGATGTCCCGATCACAGCCGCCGGTGATCATTTTTTTTTTCGATTACGGCTCTGTTTTGTCACATGATCAGCTGTCATTGGCTGACAGCTGATCACGTGGTAAGGGGTCGGGATCGACCCCTTGCTCCGATCCATGATCAGGCGAGTCTCATAGACTCGCTGATCACAGAGCGCGCTGCGCGTGCCCCCTCAATAGACGTAGTCCCGGCAAAGCAGGTTCGCGCTGTAGCCGTCATTCGGCTATAGCGCGGATCTCTAGTGGTTAAAGGACACACCTTGCAGCGCTAATATACATTAATTAAAACAATGCTGATATAAATGTCATATATATTGTATTATTAAATTTTGGGGAAGTGCGGGCAGCTGATTAAATCTTCTTTGTGTTAATTTAGGTTATTTTAGGTTTAGTGTGGCAGCTCACAAGGTTTCACCTATTGGTAGCTTAAAGGGTAACGCCACTTTTGTGGGGGAAAAAAAAGTAGCAAAGAAACAAAAAATAATATAGCATATACAATTGCGACACAAGTCATATTGTAATTCAATGCTATTAAAAATGTCCTTTCTTTTTCAATCTACAGCCGCTGTAATTTTCAAAAAATGCAATGCAATATGGCTAACTGGAGGTGTTCTGTACACAGAATGTGTATAGACTGCCCCCCAGAAACATAATTTCCTTCTTGCGTGATTGGCTCACCAATTTTCCCAGAAGTCTGCACTAAGATACAAGTCAAATTTCAGGCATCCCCTGTAATAAAAATTATATTTTTGTTGAGATACTCCCAAAAAGAACATGTCTAAAGGGGGGTGCAGGCCTAGTAGCTTTCCTCATTAGAGCCCTGCAGCTGCTGCAGCTGTATAATTATGAAACCACTGCCATTAAACTCACAGTATGCATTATAAATAAGCGATCAGAAAGTGTACACAGTAGGCTTTACATTTCTTATTTTCTGCACTTTTTTCATTATATGCAACTGTGGTATACACACCCCTCAAGTATCTAGAGGTTGCAAATTACCTCTTAATAAGAGCAGCGCCATATCTATCCTTCCTTTTTTTCACATTTCTCTAGATTTATCATAGGGTAAATTTATTGATAGAGGCTGCAGCTCTTCACATATTTTACATTTAATTTTCATTTGTACCATAAGCGCGGGAGTCAAATTTTTCATGACAGTGGATTAAAGTTCGCTGTCGGCTGATGTCCCAGAGCTGGTCCAGGCTCTGCAGGGATGCCCGATAATAATGTTGGGTCCACCCAGATGCCTGACCTGCAGCTGGCTTAGCCTCTCAGGTCACTAATGAGAGCCTGAGCCAGCAGCTCCCACCCTTTGCACAGTCCAGTGCTCCAATAAGCGCTGGTGGGGAAGGGCACAAAGCAGTGACTGTCAGTCACCGCTCTGTGCTCAGAAAGAACCTGAGCAATGAGTGTCCAGCGATCTTTGATCGCTCAGTTCTCACCATAAAGGTGGCAGGAGACAGTTGCTGCTTAGATTGATTATTTAGATTTTTTTTATTATTTTATACTCCTGCACTTCTCTTTTAACCACTTAAGCTGGCTAACGACCGGAGTGTTTTTTGCGATTCGGCACTGAGTCGATTTAACTGACAAGTGTGCAGTCGTGCGATGCCCCACAAATAGACCTTTTTTTTGGTGGTATTTGATCACCTCTGCGGTTTTTATTTTTTGCGCTTTAAAGAAAAAAATTGTGTCAAGCATTATTTTTTACTTTTTGCAATAATATATATCCCCAAAAAATATATAAAACATTTTTTTTTCCTCAGTTTAGGCCAATACGTATTCTTCTACATATTTTTGGTAAAAAAGAAAATCGCAATAAGCAATTATTGATTGGATAGCGTCTACAAAATAGGGGATTGCTTTATGGCATTTTTAGTGATAATTTTTTTTCTAGTAATGGCAGCGATTTTTATCATGACTGCGACATTATGGTGGACACAGACAATTTTGGCACGACTTTGGGACCATTCACATTTATACAGCGATCAGTGCAATTAAAAATGCACTGATTAGTGTATAAATGTGACTGGCAGTGAAGGGATTAACCATTAGGTGGTGCAGTAGGGGTTAAGTGTGTCCTAGGGAGTGATTCTAACTGTGGGGGGAGGGGCTGTGCGTGACACTACACTGATCACCGCTCCCGATTACAGCTGTGATCAGTGACAGTGTCATTAGGCAGAATTGGGAAATGCTTGTTTACATTAGCATCTTCCTGTTCTTCCTCACTGTGAGACGACCGCGGGTATCCCCGCGGACATCGAGTCTGCGGGACCCGCGATCACTGTCACGGAGCTCCTGGCAGGAGCGCACACGCCCCGCAGGCCGCCTCTTAAAGGGCCACGTACAGGTACGTTAATCTGCCTGTACTTGCCCTTCTGCCACCTTATATCTGTGTGAGGTGGTCAGAAAGTGGTTAACCAGGTCCAAGAATAATGTAATCATTGCATAAATATTTACACTTTTTATGGATCCCTGTGAGCAATCAGTTCTGGAATATTCTTCATTATAAACTGTCCCCACAATCTGTGCAGCTGTCTATACTCACTGCCATGTGTTTAAAGATCTGCAACAGCATGACTGAAAATTATACACTGGCAGAAATTGCCTAAGTGCAGTTACAATTCTTACCCTTATCTAATTTGCATTTCAACTACGAGTGTTATGAAAAAAAACACGGCAGTACATTTTTTCAAAATATACTTCTTTTTACAGATCAAGGTTGCACAGATGGCAGCATCAGAGCTGAAGAAAAAGCACAGCACAGTTTATAGAGTGGGAAGTTTTGCAAATCTTCTATGTAAGTGGATTCATTTAAAGCTTTGTAAAGCCCCATAACACACTATCAGATTTTCTGCTGATTTTTGTCAGATTTACCAAAACCATGTAGTGCAAGGGCCTGCCTGATTGCATGCAAATTGAAACTTATAAGATTTGACCTCATATTATATGGTTTTGGTAAATCTGAAGGAAAAAAATCAGCAGAAAATCTGATAGTGTGTATGGGGCTTAAGTCTATAATTTTAAGTATGGTACAAGAGTCAGTATACAAAAAAAGCAATTTAATTTGCCTTTGAGAGATATCATCTTCAGTGTGATACAGAAGTGTATATTATCTAAGGCGTTATAGCCTGTTCATGTATATGGAGCTCATTAAGGGTCTGTGTCAATAGGCTTTTGTTTGCATCAGAACCACTTCACTGCCCAGACAAGTCTATGGGAATGCAAATGCAGCCGTTTGCATGTCAGAAGGAGGATAACTGTCGGTCAAACGTACCTGTCAATGAATTCTGAATTATCTGAGATTTCAAACGGATGTCAAAGGCAAGCTGATCTACATAGGTCAAAGCCTATCCACACATGCCCTTACCGCGCTTGCTGTCTCTTGTATTTGGCATGCAGCTATTTGGTTACATAAAAGGAATATATAGATGTTGTACAATATTTTATTTAACTTATTATGTTTGAGGCGAAAAAAAAGAAAATAAAATTACTTCTCCTTATTCTTTTAAGTCAAGCAAATATTGTAATATTATGTAGTCTTCAGGACTTTTCACATGTGAAGCATTGTATCACTTTCACCATTGCTGAAATAAGCATATTGTTTACAAAACTTAAAAGAGGAGCTCTAGGCTCCTTCAGAAAAAAAAAAAAATGTAAGTCAGAAACTACAAATACTGTAGCTGCTGACTTTTAATATAAGAACATTTACCTGCCCTCTACTGAGCTGATTCTTCAATGCCTGGGAAGGAGGGGCGAACTTTCACCACGCCAATCTGAGCCGGAAGTGGAAGCGGGTACCTGTCAAAACCAGGTGCCTGCTCCCCACCAATAAGTCCCAAATGTGGCAGTGAAGGGGAAAAGGATGCAAACAAGCGGAGCTTCCCCTTTTGGATGGAGTTTGACTTTAAGGAGTCATCACAACAGTGACTGATGTATTATCAGACAGCTAAGTCCAGGGTTTCAGTCAGACAAAGTAAGCTGTCATGTAAGCTGCTTTTTTATGCTGTCTCTTTAGGTACCCGATAGTGTTTAAGGAACCTTTTATTGTTCATTAAATTACATTTTAAATTTAATGAAAATTTAATTTAAATGTAAACTTATTTTAAAATGTAAAATTAAATGAAAATTTAAAATGTAATTAAAATTAAATATATTGTTTATTATTTTAAAAAAAGTTGCGTATTTATAAAGAAAAAATAGATCATAACTATCAGTTTAAAATATAGTATCTCTCTCTCTCTCTATATATATATATATTTATATCTGACCCAAAACCATTCTAGTTTCCCAATCATAAGTGGCAGACATAGTGGTAAGCTGACACCATAAATATATTATTATGGTTCTACAACAAAAAAAAAGGAAAAAAATGGCTTCAAAGCACTGCTAGCAACAGATTGCCATAGAAGTTTTGAATATATAAGGTCAATGATTGAGTTTTATGATAACCGTATAGTTAATGCATGAAAAATGCAAGGCCCACTTATCTCCTATCTCCCGACCGCCTGATACAAATGACTGATTAAAAAAAAAACTAGAAGAAACAAAACACTAGAAGGCAAATTAAATTCCTTCTGACATTGACTTCTGGCCACTTCCTATATGTCCATCATTGTGCTAAAAAGCTCAGTGATGTCATGTCAGGAAATGGCCAGAAGTCCCTACAAAATCTATTCTTTCTTATTTATCAAATACGTAATTAATAGTTAAACTAGTTATTAAAGAATAACCAAACTTTTGTAAATATTAATTGTCACACATTAGGTTTACATCGATTTTAACTCTTTCTGCAGATGAAGCATCTGGAACATCTCAAGACTGGGTCCACGACCTAGGGATTGAATTCTCTTATACTATAGAGTTAAGAGACAATGGTACTCATAAGTTTATATTGCCAGAGGACCAAATCCAACCAACGTGTGAAGAAACAATGGCTGCAGTACTGACCATCATAGAATATGTAAATGACAAATATTTTCCTAATAAGGCATCTCCAAATGTTTACATGCTTTATCCGGTTGTCCTTCTCCTTAATGCAGGAGTTAAATTACTGGTATAGCTTTATTGATGAATTCAATATTCAAGTTATAAATAAAGGTGTTTTCTTTTAAACCTGAATTGAAATTCAATATCCAGTATACTCAGTTATTGTGATACTGCTTACTTGTCAAGCAAAATGATTCAAAGAGCAAAATAATCAGAATCAAGTGAGCTCTTATAGAGCTTTTTAATAAACAATGATTATGTAAGTTTTTAGACTATAAATAACAGCAAAGCACAATAGAATAGATACAATAACACAATCCTGATAACGTAAGCACATCTGTTTTCTGAAAAACTTGAATTATCAGTGAAATGTTCCATACACACTATCAGTTTTTCTGCAGATTTTTTCCTTCAGGTTTACCAAAACCATATAGTGCAAGGGCCTGCCTGATTGCATACAAATTGAAACTCCTAAGGTTTGACCTCATATTATATGGTTTTGGTAAATCAGAAGGAAAAACTCAGAAAAACTGATAGTGTGTATGGGGCTAAACAATGAACCTAGCTCAAACTGCACTGGGCCTCATTGAGCACCGACGAATGACTGTGTACACTGTGAGCCTAAATACATATTCTTAATGTTAAACGTCTTATGTTCGACTTGTGATTGTATTATATTAAGATTTTCACCTTATCAAATGAACTTCCTTAAAAAATAAAGATTACTGGTTGACATTTTTGTTGAGTGTTACTTGTCAATTCTCCTTTTTTAGCCTACACTTTACTGAAAAAATACGTACTGCCTTGGTGAACAGACCATTTAAATAAAAAATTATTAGCATGCATCAAGAGTGCTGTTGAAGCTCATCCCATGACTTCTCTTTTGTCTTGGGTAATTTAGGAGTAAGTTACGCAATTTTTAAAACTGTGAACCATAGATAAGCAACTACAGATTCCATATGGCTTCATCATGCAACTCATCTGAATGTGCTGTGTAAGTCACGGAGGTTAATAAGCAAAGCCTAAGTTTGGTCAGACAGTCATAAATTAACTGAATTATGGTAAGTAATTCTTTCCCTTATTTTACTCATCAAGCCCGTTGCTGGTGTTAGCTTGAATCCAATTAATTAATTTCTCCCAGTTACTGGCTGAGGCTTTAACACTGTTTGGTGTGTATAGTCACAATAGCAGGTCAAGCGAATATTTAAAGAGACTTAAGCTGAACTCATGGATAAGCAAATATTGTCTGAACACATGGGGCATGAATCTTTGTGTTTTTTTGTATTTTTTTTTTCATATCAGTACAGAATTCTAGCGTGAAATATTGCCTCTGTGCAGGAGCTTTCAGTTAATAACCACTTCAGCCCCGGAAGATTTTACCCCCTTCCTGACCAGAGCACTTTTTACAATGTGGCACTGCGTCGGTTTAACTGACAATTGTGTGGTCATGCAATGCTGTACCTAAACAAAATTTGCATCCTTTTTTCCCCACAAATAGAGCTTTTTTTTGGTAGTATTTGATCACCTCTACGGTTTGTATTTTTTGCGCTATAAACAAAAAAAGAGTGACAATTTTGAAAAAAACAAACAATATTTTTTACTTTTTGCAATAATAAATATCACCAAAATTAAAAAAACAAAAAAATAGCTTTATCGGTTTAGGCCAATATGTATTCGTCTACATATTTTTGGTAAAAAAATTGCAATAAGCGTATATTGATTGTTTTAGCGTCTACAAACTATGGGAAAGACTTATGGCATTTTATATTATTATTTATTGATTTTATACTAGTAATGGTGGTGATCTGCGATTTTTAGCGGTATTGCGACGGACAGATCGGACACTTTTGACACATTTTCAGGATCATTGACATTTATAAAGTGATCAGTTCTATAAATATGCACTGATTACTGTGTAAATGTCACTAGCAGGAAAGGGGTTAACACTTGGGGGCGATCAAGGGACTAAATGTGTGTTCCCTCAGCATATTCTAACTGTATGGGGATAGGACTAACTAGGGGAGGAGACAGATCGTTGTTCCTACTTAGTAGGAACACATGATCTGTCTCCTCTGCCCTGACAGAACAGGGATTTGTGTGTTTATATACGTATGGGATTTTGCCCAGGAGAGCCATTCTGCAGCAGTAAAAGTATGTGAGCAGGTCAGGAACCAGTTAACCACTTCACAACCAGCCGCCGCAGTTATACTGAGGCAGGTTGGCACCCCTGGGCGAGCCGTCGTAGGTTTACGTCAGCTCACTTTCAGACCACTAGGGGGCGTGCCGATGCTCGTGCTCGGCGGTTGCGATGACAGCCAGGCACCCCTGATTGCTCTACACAGAGACAGAATGGAGATCTGCAATGTAAACAGACAGATCTTCGTGCTGTCAGGGGAAAGGAGACTGATCTGTTGTTCATATTAAGTATGAACAATGATTGGTCTCCTCACCCAGGCAGTCCCATCCCCCCACAGTTAGAATCACTCCCTAGGACACACAGTTAATCCCTTGATCGCCCCCTACTATTAAACCCTCCCTTGCCAGTGTCATTTATACAGTAATCAGTTAATTTTTATAGCACTGATCGCTGTATAAATGTCAATGGTCCCAAAAAGTGTTCGACCTGTGCCCCCACAATGCCGCAGTACCGATAAAAATAGCAGATCACTGCCATTACTAGTAAAAAAAATAATAATAATAAAAATGCCAAAAATATAGCCGATATTTTGTAGATGCTATAACTTTTGTGCAAACCAATCAATTTACCCTTATTGGGATTTTTTTTTTTTTTTACCAAAAGTATGTAGAAGAATAAACTGAGGAAGAAATATATATATTTTTAAAATTTGGTAGATATTTATTATAGCAAAAAGTAAAAATATATATATATTTTTTAAATTGTCGCTCTTTTTTTTCATAACGCCCAAAAAAATAAATTGCAGAGGTGATCAATTATCACCAAAAGAAAGCTGTGGGGAAAAAGGGACATCAATTTTGTTTTTGTACAAAGTCGCACACTCGTGCAATCGTCAGTTAAAACGACGCAGTGCCTAATCGCAAAAAATGGTCTGGTCATTAAGGGGGCAAATCTTCCGGGGCTGAAGTGGTTAAAGACAATAAATTTTGCGCTCTCTCTTTGTGTAGGGTGACTAGTCCTGTACGCATGTAGTTTTCTGCAGGAAGTCTGTAGTGGTGGGCCTAGTGGGTCCATCTCGCAGCGCTGCTCTCTGCACAGTCTATGTGTAACGCAGTAACGATGTCAATGCTATTTTTACAAAGTTTTACAAGGGTTTGTCATTGGTGTACAGTTGATTTATATCCATTGTGGTTATAGGGGAATATATTGCAAGGTTTTTTTGCCCAGAGCTTAACGTTAAGTGAAATACTGTAGGTATATTGAGTCTATTGATTCATCAATTTTGCCTTACACACACATTACTCAAGTATGAATATTATTTTAAATTATTGTGCTACTTTATACCTCTTCAATACTTCTAGAAGATTTACATTTAGATTTTTTGCCTGCCTTGTGACAGGAAGCATTTTTAGCAATGAGTTGTCATGGCAGTATCATACTCCTCTATTTCTTGTCCACATGCTAGCAGCCAGACCTCCTGTGTTCTCTTATAGTGTTTTCCTATGTCTCCAGTAACCCCTAGCATTTTTTAATGTGTTCCCAATTTGTCCCAGCCTGCTTCCAGTCTTGTGTTTCCAGTGTGTCTCAGGCTGTTCCTAGCCTTGTGTTACCTTGGTGTCCCAGTGTGCTTCCAGCCTTGTTTTCCCAGTGTGTTCCAGCCTGCTCCCAATCGAAATCATAAATTGCTTTCAATTTTTTTTGCAAATAAATATCTGAAAAGTGTGGCGTGCATTTGTATTCAGCCCCCTTTAATCTGATACCTCTAACCAAAGTCTAGTGGAACCAATTGAGTCCACCTGTGTGTAATTTAATCTCAGTATAAATACAGCTGTTCTGTGAAGCCCGCAGAGGTTTGTTAGAGAACCTTAGTGAACAAACAACATGATGAAGGCCAAGGAACACACCAGACAGGTCAGGGATAAAGTTGTGGAGAAGTTTAAACTGCAACTGTAAACCTACCAAGACATGGCCGTCCACCTAAACTGACAGGCTAAGCGAGGAGAGCATTAGTCAGAGAAGCAGCCATAAGGCCCATGGTAACCCTGGAGGAGCTGCAGAGATCCACAGCTCAGGTGTCAGAATCTGTCCACAGGACAACTATTAGTTGTACACTCCACAAATCTGGTCTTTATGGAAAAGTGGCAAGAAAAAAACTATTGCAGAAAGAAAGCCATAAGAAGTCCAGTTTGCAGTTTGTGAGAAGCCATGTGGAGGAATGAAGGTGCTTTGGTCAAATGAGACCAAAATGTAACTTTGTGATCTAAAAGAAAAACGCTATGTGTGGCAGAAAACGAACACTGCACGGTCAGAGTTGATGGGAAGATGGATGGAGCCAAATATAGGGAAATCTTAGAAGAAAACCTGTTATGCCGCATACACACGACCGGACTTTCCAGCAGGAATCAGTCCGTCTGACAATCCGATCATGTGTGGGCTAATATGATTGTTTTTCATAAAAAAAAAATCTGACTGACCTAGAAATAGTACATGTTTCAAATCTGTCCGATGGACTCAGTTCCAATCGGGAAAACTGTTTGTCTGTATGCTGGTCCGACGGACCAAACACAATAGCCAGTAGCCAATGGCTTCCCTTTGCGTCGAACTTCCTTTTTTAGTCCCGTCTTACGTCATCACATTCAAAACGAGCGGACGGACTTTCGAATGGACTTAGTCCATTCGTGTGTGGACAAGTCCATTCGTTTGGAAGGTCCATGGGAACTCTGCCGAAAGTCCGTCGGGAAGACCATCGGACCTAGTCTGCCGGAAAGTCCGGTCGTATGTACGTGGCATTAGAGTATGCAAAAGACACGAGACTGGGGCAGATGTTCACCTTCCAGCAGGACAATGGCCCTAAAAATACAGCCAGAGCTACAATGGAATGGTTTAGATCAAAGCATATTTATGTGTTAGAATTTCCCAGTCAAAGTCTAGACCTAAATCCAATTGAGAATATGGGCGAATACAAATGCACACCACACTTTTCACATATTGATCTGTAAAAAAAAAATTGAAAACCATTTATCATTTTCCTTCCATTTCACAATTATGTGCCACTCTGTGTTGGTCTATCACAGCCCTCAAAATTTCCACTCGCATTTGACGAGTGGAAAAATGTTGCGGGCAGGTGTACTAGCATGGCTTGGGCAGGCAAGCTCAGCTCGACTTGGGCAGGGGGTGGATCCGCTTGGCTTGGGCAGAGAGGCAGGCTGGCTCAGCTTGGCTTGACTCGGGCAGGGGGCGAGTCCACTTGGGTATAGCTTGGCTTAGCTCGGGCGGGATCAGCTCAGCTTGACTCAGGGGGGTCTGCTCGGCTTGGGCAGGGAGGTGAATGCACCACAACTGACACTGACAGCCGCTATACCCATTACAACCAGATATCAGTAAGGTGTCGCCAAAGCGATCATTCATAGGAACTTCATCAGAGTGACATGACAGGAAATGTCGGTGGCTTCTTGTGCGACAAGAGTCCTTAGAGGTCAGTTATGTGGCACGTTCTCATTTAGAGTTGTATTTGCAGGCTTGTTCCAGGTCAAGGATTTCTTCCTCTGCACTATAACCTCTCATGCCAATGGCATACTTTACATCCGGTCTGATGATAGCTGGAGCAGAAAGGGCAACTCCCTTGCAGTTAAAGTGTATTTTTGTCAGTGAACCTCCCCCTCCCCTGTGCAGCTTGCTAAATCGTGTTGGGCCAGTTCACATTAGAACGCCTTGCGACAAAATCGCATTTCATGCTGGTTTCCTGCACCGCGCCTTAATGTGCTGCCCTTGAGAGACACACAGAGAACCATTCATTTGTAATGGCACCCAAAATTCATCAGTTGCAGCCACCAAGGCTGCATGGTAACTGCAGTAGCATGCAGTTTGGTGCGGCACAATTTGAAAGTTGTGCTTGCGCTACTTTTTGTGTTTTCACATGCATTCATTCTGTCAAAATGGGAATGCACATATTCCATTGGGAACCAGTGCATTTTTGTAGTGCGACATTGTGCATTTTTTTACACATTTTACACAAAAGTGTTCTTAAGATCCATTCCAGATGCATTTCTGCATGCTCATTTTTTATGCATTTCCGGATGCATTAGATGCTTTTTTTTTGTATTTTGTTTTTTCTTCTCTGTACTGGGGTACAGTACCTTTAATAGCCAATCGTATTTTATCCTTATTTTATTTATCACAGTCAGATCAGTGAAATATGCTTTTTGTTAAAGTTGTTGTTCGTATTTATTTTTGTAGCTTAATTCTGCATAAAACATTTAAGTGTAATTTCATAAGATATTTTGCAAGGGCACGTTTAGGGGTGGGGCAGGGTAGGTGTTGGATGGGGCAAATTGTGGCTAGTAACTTAAGGCCTGGCTAGTAGCTCCAGACTTGAAATTTTGAGCCCTGGTCTATCACATAAAATCCTAATAAAATACATTTACGTTTTTGATTGTAACATGATAAAATGTGGAAAAGTTCAAGGGGTGTGAATACTTTTTCAAGGCACTGTATGTGCACACATAAAAATGCATCCCTGCAACCTGGATTATTGTTACCTTTTTGTTTGGGTTTCCTAAAATATCATTATGCTTTTTTCATGTACATATTTCCATTTAAAAAAAAAAAAAAAACACTCAGGACTTATGTACATTGGTGAAGGTTTTTTTTTTTTTTTCCTTTTCCTTCATTACCAATAATTACAATTCAGCATATTTACATATGCATATACAGTATATATTTAGACCCCTTTCACACTGAGGGCATTTTGCAGGCGCTATATCATTAGAAATAGCACCTGCAATCCACCCTCAAACTGCTGCTCCTTTGTCTCCAGTGTAAAAGCCCAGAGGGCTTTCACACTGGAGCGTTGCGCTGGCAGGCCTTCAGGAAAAGTCCTGCCAGCAGCTTCTTTGGAGCGATGAAGAAGCGGTATGTTTACCGCTCCTCCACAGCTGCTCCCCATTGTAATCAATGGGGCAGCGTTGTATTAACACCGGCAAAACGCAGCTATTGTGACATATTGCGGGTGGTTTTAACCCTTTCTCGGCCGCTAGCGGGGGGTAAAAGCTGCCCGCTAGCAGTCAAAATGCGCTGCAAATCCGACGGTAAACTCCGCTAAAAATATCGGCCGACACTATGGGCAGCAGTGTGAAAGGGGTCTTTATCTTGTTTATTGTCCTAGCATATCTAGCGGCAAATTTTTTATTTCTTTTTGGTGCATGGTAATACAGTGCGAGACTGAATTATTTGTATATCATCAAGGCACTGCTAAGTGATTAGCCTGTGGGATAATGGAGTGTAACAGTCTTAGTTTTTAGATGACCATACTGATATATTTTTATCATTACAAAATCAACTAGAACATGTATTTTTATGCAGAATTATGGTTCATTTAAATATTTAAGTATATGCTGGATATACGTACATGTATACAAAAAGTGCATATCTACTCATGTATACAAGAGTCGGGCAGTATGATCTTTTCTGGTGTATTGTCTAATTGCGATGCCTTTACCAAATGCCCCCACCAAAACAGTCAAATAGATGTAAAGCATAACATATTAAGCTCCTGAATGGCTAAGAAGCATTCAGGCTGACCCTAGTTCCTGCAGCAAATGGGAAGTCTGCTGTACGGCTGCCGGAACACAGTGCCACTTACTGTATGTAGCTAAAACTACTACAGTTCCTTTAAAGTATACGAAGACCTGTGATTCTACTTTAATCCTCAAAAGAATGTATGATTTTATATTTGATTTATCCTCTGAAGAAGAGAAGAACAGAAGAAGAGAAGAACAGAAGGCGGCGAAGACAGCGGTGACAGAAGACCGGGCCACCGCCAGTAAAAGTGCTGGAAGAAGGAGCGGAGGCCCGGCAAGAAGAACTGAAGAGGGGGACAAGACCCCCAAAGAGGGAGACAAGACCCCTGAAGTTGGAAGAAGACCCCCGGACGGCAGCGGTGACGAAGAAGAAAGCCGGGCTCCTCCGCTAGTAAAAGAGCTAGAAAAAGAGCAGAAGATAGCGGAGGAGTCCAGCGAGAAGACCCCCCAAGACGGAAGAAGACCCCCGGAGCTGTGCAATAAATTATTTTTAACCCTTGTGTGTTGTGTTTTATTTACATTTTTTTCACAGGTGAATGGGTAGGGGTACATTGTACCCCATACTCATTCACATAGGGTGGGGGGCCGGTATCCGGGGGCCCTCTTATTAAAGGGGGCTGTCGGATTCTGATTAGCACCCCGCCCGCAGACCCCGACAACCAACGACCAGGGTTGTTGGGAAGAGGCCCTTGTCCTCATCAACATGGGGACAAGGTGCTTTGGGGTGGGGGGGCTGCGCAGCCCCCCTTCCCCAAAGCACCCCCCCATGTTGAGGGCACGTGGCCTGGTATGGCTCAGGAGGGGGGGGGCATTTGCTTGTCCCCACCCCCTTTCCTGACCGGCCGGGTTGCGTGCTCGGATAAGGGTCTAATATGGAGTCCATACCAGGTGACGGGGCCAGCGACGTGTCAATCTCACCGCTGAAGGCTACCTGGAGCCACGCTCAAAAATTAACAGACTTTCCTCCATGTGTGGGCGAGTCCGTTCATTTAAAAAATGTGGCGGATAGTCCCACAGACCAAAAGTCCCGTGTGTGGGCAGGTCCGCTCGTTCAGACGGTCCAGCGGACTTTACGGCGGTTTGTCCACCAGACTAAGTCCGCCGGATAGTTTGATAGTGTGTATGCGGCATAAGAATACCTTCTTCTGTATGGTATTTATAACCAGCCCCCAAGTAACCTCCTTGATGGTTTTAAGGAGAATCTTCCTAGGCTGAGAATCTAACCTAGATATTTCTGATATCTACAGATGAGATCAGGCTCTGGTTTTAGACTTGAGACTGAATGATCTATTCAAAGTAGATCTTCTAATAGGCTAGGACCGCTATGCCTTGAGCCTTTAACCTGGCTAAAGGAGGTGCCAGAATCTTTCAGAACACTCGTAGTGCTGTGGCTAAGCCGAATGGCAGTGCCACGATTGATAAAAATAATTTTATATTTCAAACCGCAGAAATTTCTGGTAAGCAGGAAACTTTGGCACATGGACATATGCAACTTCCCTCCTTGCAGGATGGACACAGCCGATCTAATTATGAAAGGATCGGATGTTTAGGTGCCGATTCAGATCTCTGAGATCTAGAGTGGGTCTTACCTCTCTGCTTGGCTCTGGGACCTTAAAAGGTTTGAGCCAAAAAACCCTGTTCCACTAAGGAAATTTCTGATATCACCGACTGGGATAACAGCTGATCCAGAGACCAGAAAGAGACACTTCTCTTCTTTCTTTCTCCTTTTTTTTCCTCTGGAACCTAAGGAGCGTTCTTTGAGGAGACAGACACTCTTGCATAAGACTGCGCATCAGCAGCCCCTAGGACCCCAGAGGCAGCACCCAAACAGGACCCGAAATCCGGACCCTCAGATCGAAAGCCGACTGGGCCATCCGGGCTCTTGAAACTCTAGAAGTAACCTAGAGGAAAAAAAAAAAAAATCGCAGAAATCACTCTGCTCTTAACATTGTTCCTGCCAGACTTTGAGAATCGCAGGACCTTTCCCCTCACTCAAACAAGTGGGGGTGCTCCTTCATGAGAAGGCCTTAGCATTCTGCTTCATGGGCTTTCTGCCCCCAAGATCCTGGTGCTGCCCCTGGAACTTTCTCCTGAACCTGAGGATTGAGACCGTCGAGACTGCCTAAAGGCAGAAACCCCAGGCATAGGAGAGGCTGCATGATTAGGAGAACTGTTTGAACCTCCTTTTACTGGTAAAGAGAGCTTTAACCCTTTTGGATGTACTTATCCATTCTAAATGGTCGTAAAAAGTCGCAAAAATGCACTAGTTCAAGTATAAGCCATAGGGCTTAAATTATCGAGTCCTTCATAGCATCTGTGAGACACAGTGCGTCAAATACACCAGACCCTTGCCGGGCCTGCTGATCAGGCAGAACTTTCAGAACACCTGTTCCTTACCCCCTTGGAGTCCACCTTCCAATGCATTGGCTTGACTCAAAATGTGCTCCACCAAAATAGTGGAGCAGACGTTAAGGGGTTAATGGACTGAGCTACTCCAATTGCAGCCAGAACTGCAAAAGACATCTTGTTTTTAAAAGGAAAAGCCAACCTTAACTTGCTGGATCCTTTAACATCAGTGCATTATCCACTGGACATGTGAGACTCTGCTCACTGAGGTGATTGCAGCATTAATAGCTGGAACCCCCCATTTCTCTGAATACATAGCAATGCATTTTTAGTGCTTTTTGCATCTTGCAGATTTGAACTACACAACTCATTCCATAGGACACCATGTTAAATGGACTCCCAGGTGGGGGAGGTTCAAATTAACCCTATTAGATGTAGATACCCCAAGAGCCTGAAAAAAAGGGTTAAGTAAGGGAGTAGACTAACACCTGACTTGTGTGGCTACTCCCTCCCTGTTATTTTTCCTCTTCAGAGGATCCTAAGTATCTTCCAATATTTGGGAAGATCTACCTGATCCCCAGCCTCCTGCACCTCAACAAAAGGGCCCATAGGACTAGATGGGAATCTGCTATGTTTAGTCCTACTATGGCGAGACATCATAGCAATAATCTTTTAAATTGTAGAAGAAAAACCTGTTTGCATAAAATACAGGGACGAAGTGTTCTACCCTTGACGGCTTCATCTGACTGGCCGTATTTTTCTTTTTCCCTCCGGGGAGGAAGACAGACATTCTTTTGGAAGGGTTTTTAGTTTGTTGTATACCATTAACCCCTTAGAACCCTTAGAGGGGTACTGGTCCCTTTGTCACTCATAGCTTCCAGTACAAAGCAGAGACAGTACCAGAAAAATAATTTTTCACTTGCTAGGCTATAGTACAGTACAATAACTGCTATTAATCCTAGCAATACAATACAATGTTGTCAATCAAAAGGGAGATGCCCGTGTCACCAAACCTGCCAGCAACTACTCTGCACTGTCCCTCCACCGCCAGACTTCAGCTTTTCCTGTATAGCTTAAAATACTTCCTCCACGTGTGGCCGGCGTCTGGCGCAATATAGCCACGCCCCCTCCCCTTTCAACTAGGGAAGTGTATGAGTGCTGGCAACATGGCGGCAGGCGGGGTAAAACGGCCGCAATTTGCCCCAAAAACAAAACTTTTTTCCAATTTTTCTTTTTTTTAAGAAAAAAGAGGCAGCGGGCTGGCATCCAAGGAACAAAAACCGCCACTCTGGGGGCCCAGGAAGTGATCAGACCCCCCTTCATACCTGAGGGTCTGAGCTGGCTTGAACGGAGTGGAGCGTGAAAGCTTCTGCTGTTTCCAGCATTAGAATGTTGAGTGCTCAATACAGCCTCCAGTGGTGACACATAGACATGACATGACAACATAAATACATGGAAGGAGAGATTCCTTTCACAAAATCTCCCCTACCTTTCTGCCGCAGGGCTTTATCAGAGATAAAAAGCCCAATCTTTGCCCTTCACGGTCAGCTCAGAGACCTTGAAAGGAAACCTTCAGGAACAGGGGTACACTTAGGTAATTCTGCAATCCTGGACCTGCGAGAAGACCCTGCCAGTAAACTTTTATTGGCCTTACTACCAAAAAGTACTGGATCCCAGGGCCCAGCTTAAAAGCATTCGCAAGCAAAACCTTGTGTCTTTGGATGACAAAGCCCGGGTACCATTCATTTAGTCTGTTACGGAGACATCAGAACGGATCCCGTCAGGATGGCTGGCTCTCATCAAAGGATTACTGCACGTGCAGCTCAGTACACACATCCTTACATGTTCCCAAAACCTTAGACACTGGACTCCCAGTAATGGGAGGGGTTATATGGGGGAAGTTCACGCCTTAAGAGGCGTGCCAGTGTCCAGCACCTGATATGCCGATATAACCCACATAGTTATTACTATGGCTGTGTGTCCCTTGATGTAAGAAAAGAAACCGGTATTTTCACCAGAGGAGCATCCTGAGGCACCCGGGATATCAGAGGGGGCAACTGGAGGGCGGAATGTGCCTGAAAAAATGCAAAAATGCCCAGGGCAGAAACTGAGCTCAGGAAGTAAAGGACTGACTTCAACACCACCTTGGGAACACCCCCCCCCCCCCCCCATATGAACATATTAGTGATTGGTTGCTAGGACTGCCCCATGTCCAAGTAACCAATCGCATTTCAGTTAACTTGAAAAGTAAACTTGACCAGCTCCGACTCCCACCTTCTGTCCTGGGATGTGTTGCCTTCCGCTCTCTGCTCTGCTGTGAGGATGAGAGTAGCAGAGGCTGGGGGAAGGAGCAGCACTGAAATGGTGGGGGTTGGCAAAGCAGGGAAATTTTTGTGATCTGTCACCAGCCCGTGGTCAACAGGTGGATAGCAATTGATGGGTTACTATAGGTTTTGAAAACTGGCAAGCAAAAAACAAGTGGCCAATCGGGTATAACCCCTCCAACTCCTGGTATAACTTAGTTTTGTGGAAAAGCAATAGTAAGAAGCACATGATCAAAGACAGAGAGGCAGGACGTATAATCCTCAACAAACTTTAAGAAATCGATTTTTCGACATGTAGAAAAATCATATTTTCTTTCAAATTCACTAAGGGGGGGGGGGAGGCAACAAAACACTAACAGGCCAAAAAAAAAACCATCATAATCAGAGACTCCCTGCAGCTAAATAAAAAGGACCCAACGCCTGAAGCTGCCATCAGATAAAGCCTGAACAGCCACCTGGTAAAACACGGAGAGGGTGTGAACATAAGACTAGATGGCAGCCTTGCCTTGCACTAAGAAATATATGGCTTCCATGTGCAATGATAGACCTTGCAGGACATAACTTCCTAGCCTTTGGCATTGATTCTGAGATGCCTCTGTTCCTTAGACTTTAGGCTTTAGCAATACTATTGAACCCAGCAACAGTGAAGCAGAACGACAAACCAATTCCTATGACAGAAGGTCCAGATAAATTGAAGGAGTGCACAGAGTGTCTAACAGAAGCCTAAACAGGTCAGAGTACACATCCACATGGGCCCGTTTGGAGCTATGAGGATCACTTAAATTCCCCCTATACGGATACTGCAGAGCAGATAAAAGTGCTTCAGGGAAGGAAAGATCTGGCTGTATTGACCTTATGGATCCACCACAGCACCTACTCCTTCCACCAGAGGATATCTGTACCTGGAGACAAACCTGGCTAGTTTTGTTGTTGAATCTGGGAGGTTCACATCCATTATCTTCCATCTATGACACAAGCTCTGGAATACCACAGAGTATAATGACCACTCCCTTGGGTCCAGGCTCTGCCAGCTGAGGTAGGGTGTCCGATACTTTTAGAATGCAAATGGCAAACAGGGTATGAACATGAATTCCTGCCCTGGACAGGAACTTTTCTACCATTTCTGCAACTGCAAGACTTCTGACTCCTCCCTGGTGGTTGATGAATACAACTACCATGGCAATGTCTGCCTGAATTCTGATCAGATGACAAGTCAGTTGGGGTGTCCTGCATTGAAGGGCCAACCAATTTGCAAGCTCCAAAATGTTGATCAGGAGATTAGATTTCTCAGATATTCCCAGCACTGACAGGGTGTCCAAAGTTCCTCTCCAGCCTGACATACTGGCATCCAATGGGAAAATCTGCCATAAGAAGAGTTTTCTCCAAATCTAGTGCAGGATTCCTGAGCCACCAGGCCAACTACAACCTTGTCTTTGGTGTCAGCCAAACAATGTTGTATTTTAAGTGTCTGGAGTGAGGTAGATTGAACAAATGGTACTGCCTTGAAGAAAGCGATTATCAGTTCAAAAAATCTAATGCAGACACAAAAGAGTGGGACAAAGGCTGGACTAAAGAATCAGAGCCTGGGAGCAGATAGCTTAAAGTTTCTTCTGAGGAAGAAAAACTCTGGTTCCAGTGCTGAAATCTGCAGGTCCATGACCCAGCTGAACCTTTACAAGTTCTGAATGGTTCAAGCTGTTGTCAGTCAGAAACCTGTGTTAACTGCTCTGGTAAAACAAAAGGTCTTCCAAATATCCCAAAATGAAGATGCCCTGGGAGCGCAGTAAGGTAATCACAGGGACCAGGAGCTTGGTGAACACTTGTAGTGCAGAAGATATCCCAAATAGCAGGGCCACAACATGGAAATGTTGTGAACTTACAGAAAATTAAGGGAAATCTCTTGCTTGCTGGAAAAATAGAGACATGCAAGTGCACATCCTCGATGTCCAGAGGCCACAAAGTATCCTGGATAGAGATGCTATAACAGACATGGTGGATCCCAATGAAGTCATTTAGGGCCTTGAGATGCATGTTGGGGTGGATGCTTCTTTTGGTTTGGGAACTTTAAACAGGTTGGAGCAAAGCCCCTGAACCCATCCTGCCAGAGACTGGGGGAATGCTCCAATAGACGCACAAGTGCTACAAGGTGATGTGCTAATCTGTGGAATTACATAGGCAGGTTGGAACACATGAACCGTGGAGATGGCTAAAAAAATAAATTCTAGCTTGTAGTCCTTGGAAACAAATGCCCACATCCAAGAAGCCGAGATGCTGTTTGTTATATTATCCACAAAGGCTGACAACCCCACTCAGAAAAAGGTCTCTCTCATGTTAGAGTATTTATTAGAGGATTTGGGGAACATGTAAGAACATAGTTTGCAGTAAAACTGGGGGCATGCTTGAAGGCTGAGAGGGAGTAGTAATAAAATGGGACTCTTCTTGGCCTCCAAGGAGAGATAAGCCTCCCTGGACTGAGCCAGGCTTCTTTTGTTGGGGCACATGGGTACCCTTGCTCCCAGTGACATCCTTAGGGAGCCCAAAACAGCTCCGAAGAGAGGCATTCTCAAAGGCATGTGAAGAATACCTGTTCTGCAGCCCAACACTTTAACCAAAGAGCTGAAGGTTGAAATCAAAAATACCCACGTTATGTGTGATAAACTACTTAGATCAAATAAATAAATGCTAAATAATTAGATTCATAAAAAAAAGTAAAAAAATTAAAATAGTAATAACCCAAGAAACCAAACTGCTGATCAAGAGTGCAACCCCTCATGCACTGCAGTGACAAAATAGAATTTTTTCACAGGGAGCAGTGCTACCTGCTTTTGTGGCGGTTAATTGAATAATAAAGTGCAAATGTGCTATGAGAATAATCATAAAAATAAAAAAATAGATTTTGAATCCTGATGACATCCTGGATGTGACGGAACACTGAGAGGTGGGACTTCTGGTAGTGACATTACTTCCACTGTTTGGAGCACACACTGGCTTCAGAGCATTGGGGAGCAGTGGCGTTTCCTGATAATTAGTCGGCTTGTCGTTACAGGTGGCAGGGAGGCACTGCTAAAAGTGAGTGCATTACTATTTATAGCTTGGGAACTTTTTCATAAACATTGTGCGCTATGACATTTGCTCTGGTTTGCTACTGAGTATTATCTGTGGAGGAGTCGGGGGTTCTATTGTTTTGTGTGACATTCTGGTGGTTGATCAAGTGGCTCAGAATGTAGTTCATATGTGAAAAGGAGGTTTATACTGGCGATACTGACCTTCCTATGCCAAGTAAGAGGTTGGCAAGTTTTGGTGAGTGAGCACTCCTAAAGGGCACTCTGGGCAGCACTGAAGTTGGTTTGACATAGATGGTGAGGAAGGGACATGTTCAACTCGCTGAACTTTATGCGCTGTTTTTAGTACAAAGTATTGCAGGTTTATTTCTCTTTTTTTTTTTTTGTTACACTTTAATAAACACCATTGTGGGGTAATTTATAGACATCATACATTTGTTTCAATCTATAAATTTGGTTTGATTCATAAAATTTTAGGATATTATCTGTAATTAGATTTACGATTTATATCATAGCACAGTTGCACTTTATAATGCGATTAGCCGCCATAAAAGGAGGTAAGCATGGCTTCCTTTGAATTCATACTTTAACTAGAGTCCTCCTCATGTACTACTCCTCTGATAGGAGACTCATACAGAAAGGGATATGGGAAACCTCTAGCAACTAACAACCTGCATTAGTTTAAGGCTGTGATCATGAGCTCCACAATGATCTTTAAAGATTTAGCTAGCCAGCAATCAGAGTTTGACCGATTAGTATCACAGCAAGAACCTTTTGAAATGTAGAGCCTGCAAAAGAGAACAATGCTTTTTAAAGGGCAATCATTTGCTTGCCAATGGGGTCCTTAAAGACAGGTGCATCCTCCACAGAGATTGTCAAGGCTTTGTAAAGCTGCCAGATCAACAGCAAGGGAAGTTTGTCTTTTAACAAAGTCCACCTAAAACGGGTACCTTTGGGGGCTAGTAAATAGGTTTGTAAGGGTTCTTGCAGGATAACTGCAAACATGCAGTTGAACCAAAATGACTTGGCAGTCTTAGGGACGCTAAAGAAGCCTAGATTAGGGAAAACACTGGTAGAGGCTTCAGGCTGATCCAAGAGTTTATTTTTATTTTTTAACCACTTCAATACAGGGCACTTTCGCCCCCTTCCTTCCCAGCCCAATTTTCAGCTTTCAGCGCTCTAGCGCTTTCAGTGACAATTGCGCGGTCATGCTACACTGTACCCAAATGAAATTTTTATCATTTTGTTCCCACAAATAGAGCTTTATTTTGGTGGTATTTATTCACGACTCCGTTTTTTATTTTTTGCGATATAAGCGCAAAAAAGCGGAAATTTGGAAAAAAAAAACAATATTTTCTTTTTTCTACTTCAATAAAAATCCAATAAAATCAAATTTTGTCATAAATTTAAGCCAAAATGTATTCTGCTTCATGTTTTTGGTAAAAAAAAATCCGTTAAGTGTATAATAATTGGTTTGTGTGATCACGGACATATGTACGCAAATGATCATGTACATATGTGTGCAGGTGATCACGTACATATGTGTGCAGATAATCATTGGGACATGTGATTTTAGTGGGACATATGTGGGGGACATGTTTTTATTATTAGGGACATGTGTTTTTATTATTTGGGGACATGTATGTTTTGGGGACATGTGTGGGGACATTGTGTTTATACTGTGTGATGTGTTTACTGTGTGGTGTGTTTACTGTGTACACTAGACTGGTGATCAGTGAGTAAAAAGCTGTAAAAAGCAGCTCATACTCACTGATCAGCAGCCGGCTGCAGCGATCTGCTCTCCTCTCCACAGCGATGACTTCTGTGTGAGGAGAGGAGGAGCCGATTGCCTAGCAACCGGCTGTTTGTTTACATCACATGACGGCCGTGATTGGACACGGCCGTCATGTGATCAGGAGGGCCAATCACAGAGCCCTCCTGCCGATCTGAGATGCGCCGTGTCCGGGTGACACGGGCGCATCGGGATCGCGCCGCTGCGCGGGCGCGCGCGATCCCGCTACTCCTGAACGTCATATCAGGAGTAGGCGGCTCCCACCCGGCCGTATATGTGCATTGGCCGGGTGGGAAGTGGTTAAAAAGCTTTTATTGGGAATCAAAAGACATTTATACAGATTATTGTCAGTCATTTTTGAATAATACTTCACAGAATCATGAACCTAGAACATTGCATAAGTCAGAGATAACAAAACAGGAGATAAGCATTGATGCTAAAAGACTAACGTTGTGGGGTTGTATACAGCGGTGTAAAGCAGTAAATCTCACCTAGTGAGGTTGTGGAAAGTCGTCCTAGGTTGTAATCATGTAATCACAAAATATAAATTGAAGTTTCTGGATGGATCTGTCTACGAGCCCCCTTTGTTAAAATGCTAGCAGGAGAGGGGTTATAACCGGGACGAAAGGGGAGAGAGGAGGGAAGGGGGGGGGGGGGTGGGGGAGAAGTGGATAGCGGGCTATTAGTTCCAAGTATGGTGGATCCCGAGGGCGGTCAGCCAATGTAGTACCAGTGGGAGACAGAGAGTCTGGAGAGTGCCAGTGTCAATCACGGTTCCTTTGGGAGTGGCTCGTCATAGGAGAATGAAAGTTTGTCTAGGGTCATTTGATCAGCTGGTGAGAGGGTCAAGGAGATGAAGGCTTGCCATCTGTAAAAAAAAAAAAAAAAAAAAAAGCTCTGGATTTGGGTTCTTTAAAGTCTGTGAGAAATCGTTCCCTATATAGAAGGTTAAGGCAGTCCTTTTTGAGTTGGATGATAGGCAGGCCTTGAGGTGATATCTAGTGTCTGAGGATGAGTCTTGAAAAACAAATGTGAAAGAGGGGGTTTAGAGACCGAACATAGAGGGCATGAGGCTCCATCCCTATTAGATTTGGGGGAGAGAAAGGGAATGTAGGCCCGGTGGGCGATTTTGAGTGGTTTCTCTCCAGGTTTTTGTTGGGGGAGAACCTTCTGTATGCCAGACAGACCCTTGTCGATTAGATAGGGGTCTGGGAAATCCGCTCCCCAGTTAGCAATGGAGGAAGAAGATATTAAAGGGGATGAGTCTTGCAGGAGAGGTTTGTATATGTCAGACATTTTGTACTGACCACTTTGCAGTAAACGGTCCGGGAAGCTGGGTTTAAATCTCCGAGATTCATCTTTGTAGGTACTGGAAAGGAAACTGATGCATTGATTGTAGTAAAAGGTGTGAGATGGAGGCAGGGAGAATAATGTTGACACGGTTGAAAAGAGCAATGGTTTTCTAGTATTGACACTGCTCAATGTGGAAAAATTGGAGCGGCCTCGTTTCTGCCATTCCGCGAAGATTTTGTAGTGGAGACCGGTGTTCTGGCATATTCAGTCCAGCCATCATATAGCGTCCGCCCCGTACTGCGCATGCACAGTACGGGGCAGAAGAAGCTTCGTAAAATTTCCGAAGCTGAACGGCGCCTGCGCCGTGAGTGGAGGTGGTAGCCCCACCATCCAAGCGGACATAAGGTTGTGAAAATTAGACGGCCCCTCGCGGGCGAGCTTTGCTCGCCACACTTCGGGCTCGGCCTCGCTGTGCTCGGCTCTTTTTTATTCCTACTCTATGTCCACTTGGATGGTGGGGCTAGAACCTGTACTCAGTGCGCAGGCGCCATTCATCCTCGGCTATTTTCGGAATCTGTGTTGCTGTGTACTGCGCATGCGCAGTACACAGCAGACGCTATCTGATGGGGGACCTTATATGATAAGACACCGGGAAGAAAACTAGGGTTACCTTGAATAGGTAGATGAGGGGAGATAAAGGTGGAAGTTTGAGGATTTTCCCGATTTCCCTCCAGGCCAGGGCCGTGTCCCGTAGAAGGAGATTGTGTTGATGAGGAGGGGGAACAGCTTTCCATCTGCAATGTAGGAGGGCCACCAAAGAGTAGGATTAAGCCATTTCAGCCTCTAGGATGTAGTTGGAGTGTCGGGATTGTTGGGCTATCCAGTCTAGGCTGGTCCTTAAGCGTGCTAGATTATTCAATCTAACAAGTGGTAGACTGAAGTCCCCATCCCTCCTAGGAAGGTTTAATTTCTTGAAAGCTATACAAGGTCTTTTGCCGCGCCAGGGAAATTACGTTATTTTGGAATTGAGAGATGTGACATTTTTGTGTTTTAAAAGTAAAGGTGTGGTTTGCAAAGGATAAAGCAGTCTGGCGAAGCTCATCATTTTGACAAGGTGGCACCTTCCCAGGAGTGAGAGTGGGAGATCCATCCAGTTTAGACAGTTCTTGAAAAAGTTTAGTAAAGAGGGGAGGGTAGTTGAGATGATAGAGCGAGGAGGGTAGTTTCCCAATATTTATCCCTAGATAGGTGATGTGGGATGGGCAACTTTGAATAGGGAGTGTTGGGTCCAGTGGGGGCAAAGTGTGTTTACCAATGCGGAGAATTTCACTTTTGGAATAGTTGATACGTAGGCCTGAGCATAGTCTAAAGTCATCAAAGATGCTTTTGATGGTCAAGATGTCATCTGGGGGGTTGGACGTAAAAATAAGGATGTCACCCGCGAAGAGGGAGGTGCGTAGTTCTGTATTGCGATACCTCGAAGGGGAGCTGACTGGGATAGGAATCTGGAGAGGGGTTCCAGTGCTATGTTAAACAGAAGGGGGGATAGAGGGCATCCCTGTCTGGTCCCTTTATGGATGCGGAATTCCCCTGAGACGAGACCTGCTGCAACCAGCCTAGCTGAGGGTGATGCATACATAGAGTTAATGAGGTGACAGAAAGGGCCTGAAAAGCCCATTTAGGAGAGTGAGTGATAGCCAGTTGAAGCTTACATTATCGAAGGCTTTTTTGCATCTAGGGTGATGGCATAGTCACCCTTGGGATCTTGCTTGGCTTGTTCGAGGGCCAGTATCACCTTGCGAATGTTGAGGGTGGCTGTGCGCCCTTTCACAAAGCCGGATTGGGCCAAGTGTATGAGGTCAGGAAGAATAACAGCTAGCCTGGAAGCCTAGCCCAGGTTGAGCAAGGAAATGGGCCTGTAAGATCCTGGTTCCAGCGGGTCTTTACCCTTCTTAGAGAGTCATTTAATAATAGCCTGGTTGCCCGTCGGAAGATAGGGGCCACCTGCCCAAGTACACCGAGTGAAGTATGGGTATCGTGATGTTAGGGAGAGTTTTGTAGAATTCGCTTGTGAATCCGTCGGGGCCGGGGGCTTTAGAGGGGTGGAGGTTACTGATGGTGCGTTCTATTTCGTCAACTGTGATAGGCGCATTTATTGTCTCTAACTGGACGGTTGAAATGTTCAGTAATTAAATTTTCCCTAAAAAGGAACTGGCTACTTTTTTGTCAATTGGGTCGGGGGCATAAAGGGCCGTGTAGTATTGCAGCATGGTTTTGTTTATGCCGAGGGGGGTGGAGTGAATGGTCCCTGAGTGGTCCCGCAGTGAGGTGAAGTGTGTGGGACGGGACATGCCCTTGCAGAGCCTGGAGAGGAGTGTACCAGCGTTGTTTCCAAATTTATGTAGAGTAGTGTCCAAGTGTGTTTTTTTGGCGAGTTCCAGGGTATTGGTCAGCGGCCAAATCTGCCTTTGACTCGTGGGCAATTTGTCTCTGTTGGCAGAGGTGGCTTGATTTAGTCTAACACTGGCCAGTTTGAATTTAGACCGGGCATTTTTTTTTTTTGAAAGTGGTGGCATAGGATATGATCCGGCCCCTCAGGAAAGCTTTGCCAGCATCCCAGAGGAGGTTCGGATCTCCTGCATGTGGGGCATTGGCTGAGGAGAAAGTGCCAGAGATTGGCGGGGGGGGGGTCCAGCTGGTCTAGCGTGAGGGTTATAGGGGCATGGTCAGAGATGACTATGTCACCAACCCCTGAGTCCCAGACTAGAGGGATAACTAGAGGGATAAGGTTGTCACATTCTTTGGAGCCCAATTTAACCCAGGTTGAAATAAAGCGCCCTTGGTTGTCTGTGTGTGCAGAAAGCACAGTGCACGGGAGGTTTCTATGAATCAGGAGAACACCAGCCTTCCGGTCAACTGATTCTGCACCCAGGACCATCCCCACCAAGAGTTTCTGCATACAATGAAAATCAGAAGCTGGGAGATGGGTTTCCTGTTGCAGAGCTATGTCAGTTTTTAGCCTTTTAAGGTGAAGAATCTTCATTCTCTTGTTCGGAGAATGGAGACCCTTCATATTCCATGAGAATACCTTAAGAAGATACTGAGAGGAGGGCGTTCATAGAAAGGACTTGTACCTGTGGAAGCATATATTAGACAAGAGAGACTCAGCTTTGGCATGGGAAGAAAGGGGATATATATTAGTCGAGCCCTTGAGTGGAGAGTACATGAAGATGTATAGAAAGGAACAGGGGAGAAGGAAAGGAGGGAAGGGGTGAAAAAAACAGGCAGAGCAAACCAAATACCTAAAACAGACAACAGAGAACTTTTCCGCACGAGTTCACTATGCAAGGCGGCTCCCCATGCAGGACCCTACATGAAGGAGGAAAACAACAAAATGTCTGAGCTCCCTGGGGATGCAAACGAGGCAAGAAAGAGTCCCAGAGTGAATGCAGGGTAAGGAGCCGGGAATG
Source organism: Lithobates pipiens (assembly GCF_037356315.1). NCBI lineage: Eukaryota > Metazoa > Chordata > Amphibia > Anura > Ranidae > Lithobates > Lithobates pipiens. The sequence goes on from NW_027507784.1 coordinate 157,183,408, forward strand.
ATGCACAGCGGACTCATGGAGAAAACTAGTACACGATAAGAGAAGATGAAATGGTATGGTTACAACGCTGAATTAACTGAAGGCAGCGAGTTTGGGTAAAAAAAACATGCAAGTCCAAATAACAACATTGAGGAGCAATTGAATTAAAACAAATGAGGAAAAGAACAAAAGGAACGTAGAACCCTAGGGATCCGTTGAGGGGGTCAGTGACCAGAGGTGAGTTCTGGGTGACCGCATAAGGGACCCTGTATTAGGGCAGAACATCTCAGTCAACTGGTGCAAAAAGACAAGGCATACGACCTGTGATGGAGGAGAAGCCCCAGAGTGGACCAGGGGACTTCAGCGTAGGGAGTTGTGGTTGCGGTGATCCTGAGCAGAAGGCCTGAAACTCTTGGGAGAGTCTTTACGCGGGTTTCTCGGTTCCAGAGAGCGGAGGCTAGAGGCAGACTTGGAAGGCGTATGAGTTAGGTGAATCTGTCCGAAGAGAGCGGACAAAGGATTCCGCTTCTGAAGGGTCCTGGAAGGATAGTTGATCCCCTTTAGGTGATTTGAGGCGGAGGGTTGCAGGGAAAGCCAAGGTGAATTTTATTTGTTGCTTGAATAGTTCGGAGCAGATTGGTTGGAAAGCTTATTTCTCTTCTTGGAGACTTCAATCGAGTAGTCGGAGAAGATGAGGATTTTTACCCCGTCGATTTGAAGAGCTGGGGATTGCCGGAACATCTGAAGGATGAGGGATTTGTCAGCATAGTTGAGATACTTGGCAATGATGGGACAGGGAGATTTGCGTTCAGCATCGAAGGAGCCCATGCGGTGTGCACATTCCACTGTGAACAGGCCTGAGAGGCCCATGGCCTCTGGTATGCGTTTTGAGCAAAATTCTGACAGGGCTGCGGAGGGGAGCAATTTAGGGATGCCTACAAATCGCAGGTTGCTCCGTCAGCATCTATTTTCCAGATCTTCCAATTTTTTAAAGATGTATTTGTTAGTTTTGTCCTGTGACTGTTCCGTGGCCTGTGCTTGGTAAAGTTCATCTTCTACCTACGATAAGCAATGTTCCACATCATTCAATCTAGTGGTATGTTTATTCAGTTGGGCTTTGATCGGTTTCATGCCTGCATTAACAGCCTTCTCCACCGAGGCTGCGATCATGGGAGTAAGGAGGGCTGCCACTGCATGTGCTATGCGATGGGTATGGCCATCCTCCCCAGGGGGGATACTGTCCCCTGATGAGGCTTGCAGGGATGGAGGTGGAGGAGTGGAGCTTCCACTCACCTCCATGCCAGATGCCTGAGAGTCCGCTGCAGCGTGCATGGAGGCCGAAGCCGGGGGCTCAATTTTCGGCCTGTCCGGCGGAGCCACCACGGGCGCGTGTCGGTCTTTTCCAAAAAGTGGTCCATCTGTTATCAGGGGGTGAGGAGGGGCACCCGGTATTGGCGGATGAGGCTCGGGGGCCACTCAGGCCGGTTTTGTAGGCCGAGTTAGGGTGCTGGGAACGGGAGCAGAGGAGAGGCGCAGCTACCTCATACAGCGCAGGACCCGGAAGTAATCCAAGAATTTTAAATTGGTGTGAACCAAATCAATAAGTCCCAAGACGGTCTGTAAATATAGGAGTAATGGCATCAGCCTGCAACTCCTCGGGTTTAGTTGAGAACTTGACTCAGCATCATTGTTTTGGCAGCTAAAGGCTTAGACATTACCTAGAAGAGGGGTTGACAGTTATAGAATTTTATGTAAATGCAAAGTCTTTTGGATATTCAGTTTGCAAACGAGAATTCCAAAAGGTTTAATCTTTGAGTGGGATCTCACCCATTTCTGTGATTAACTATGGAGGACTACATATAGTATATCATTGATTCTGTCTGTATTTTTGTACATATAGGTGTTTTCTATGTGTCTGTAGCGCTCTATATTCGGGTGATGGGTGCAGTGGGGGGTACAGTCAGATGTGCGTTTATGTGTGTTATATGTGTTCTTGCCCATGTAGATATGTTTATGTATCTTTTTTCTGCGTTTATGATGTGATATTATATGATGTGGTTTCATTATTATCTGTCTGTTTCTCTTCCTTTTATGGATGCGTATTTTTGTGCACCCGTTGTGTAGCTAATTTTTTTTTTATAGAATATACTCTTGTGTATCTGATGTTTTGTTGTGCTACTTAAATCAACACATGGATATGAACACATATTTACGCAATCATTATCTGTGGTTTTGATATGGACTGGTAGGATTTACTTACCTACGTGTTTTTTGATAAGAACCTTATCTAAGGGAGGGACACACATCTTCAGGTTCACATATATATATATTCATTCATATGGTGTCTGTATGATGTATATTTCCACAGTTATCTGCTGCTGTGCTTATTTTGTTTTTAAAGTTTCTTCAAGTTTGTTTAGAGTTTTGGGATGGTAATTGATCTGCTTTAAATTTAATTTTTTATTATATATACACACTTTTGTACCACCCAAATTATTTTAATGAGGATTTGTTAGATCTGAATGCTCATGATAGGATGAAAAACAGGAAGTGCAATTAAGAGATTGGACACCTTTGCGTTCTTTGAAGGTTATGCCTATATATTGAGACATTGATTGCATTTCCATGGGGTTTTGACAAAGCATGATCTCAGTGTGAAACACATTAACCCTTTTGTCTTCTCTGCCCATGTTTGTTTTTACCACTTTTGACACAATAAAGCCAACATTGCATTGTTTGGGAGTGCAGCTGATCATCTTTTTTTGTTCCATGAGTTTTCTGCTGGCAGTGGCAGAGCTTGCACCCCACCGGCTGCAGCATGCTATGAGGATTATGGTCTACTCCACTCACCTGTGAGCAGCTTAGACACTAACGTCGCAGGCAGATTGAAAAAGGATTCTGTGGGGGAAAGTGCGCAAGCACGCTGATGACCAAGATTACAATTTGGATTATAAAATGCATGACTGCAATGAAATCCTCCTGAGATAGAACCAAGGTGGGGGCCAAGTCCAAGGATGGCACAGATTCAAGCAGAGGACACAATTCTTGGCAGTATTGGGCCCTTCTGTGGGTATATTGCAGGACAGCACCAGAACTGTTACTGGACTATGCACAGGAGACACCTAGTACAGAGGAACCTCATAGGTCTAGGACACAGCATGCACCACAAGGCAGGGGGAACATAGGTCAAGGTGCATGGATAGGACTTGAATATTCACAAACCTGCTACTGCTAGCAGGAGAGGTTCAGCCGGCCAGAGCATACTAGGTCACTGTAGGCATGCAGCAAAAATAAACCAAGAACAGATCCATGTGTTGCAGTCTGGAACAGTTGCAGAAAGGTGCTTCCTCAATGCAGACGGGCATGAAAAACAACACAAAGCATTATTGTGTGATACTCCCCCCAGCAGATGACATCAGAGCTCTGTCTCCCAGTGATAACCCCTTCCCCGATAAATGGATGGAAAGCGGGATAGTCAAATGTCCCCTGGTGGCCCTCATAAAGATGCAGCTCCCAGTTACACATCGTCACACCTGGGGCTGGCTCTGGACCCAGAAGGTGCTTTCAGGTAAACGCAGTATACTCAGGTATAGAAAATTTTAAAATCACGATCCTGGATAGATGTGAAAAGACCAGCTCAAGCACCTTTTTGTGGAATCTTGATTGAAGAAAAAAGTAGCTAGCGAAAAGGTTAGAAAGAACAGAGGAAAGATATTCACCCTCCTTGACACTAGAAAAAAAAAAAAAACTAAAGCAAGGTGTCAGCACTAGTTCTAAAATTAGGTTTTAACAGCTTTATTATCATGTTATTATCATGGGCGAAAGGAGTAAAAAGGGAAGGCACAATATAAGAGTATTACGTTTCAGGGCTTGGGTAAAAATTAATTGTTAGTGCCAGATTATTAGTTTAGAGGGTGTATGTAAATTCTTGTTTTTTGTGGTTAAACCCCAGGCCAATTAACATTCTAACAATCATTAAATGTTTTGGAAACATAAAAAATAATACAAAAGAAACTGTAGAGATATAAAAATAGCATATTTATTAATATAGTGTATGTTGTGAATTACAACAGTCTCTTCTGAGAAGACAGAAAAAACATGGAGATAAAATTATTTGGAAACATTGCAAAGCTGTTTAATGAAAATAACCTTTTGTGTCATAGAGGGTTTAATTCCAAGTCCTCCTCCGCTGTGGTGCCCGCCAGTGCACTTTGATCGTTCGATAGTTCTTGAAAGATTTTTGTCCTTAAATATTCCACTCTATCCTCTTCAGTCATCCTTACAAATTGGTGCATGGGGACCTGGAAAACATATAGTCAAAAGAATCAACAATTGCTACCAGAAGAAGACACTGCAAATCATTAGTCTTTTACGAAGGACAAGACCCAACCTCATGTACCAGCTCTCAAAGTAGACTTGTTACCATGTGCCAAGCAATTATATGTTTGTTAAATTGTTTGGCAGCATTAAAAAAAAAGTGAAATTAAAGGTTTAATTTAGATTACTAGCAAACCCTATAGAGAGGCTGTATGAGACATATTTCCAGGCTATTTTTTAAGACAAGCTTGAATTTTGCTAAAGATGTACATCCAGGGTGAGTTTTTTTGTTTTTGTGCAGTTGACTGACGATTATCAAATTACTGTAGCAACGCACTGAAATGATACCTGCACTAAAAGAAATATTGAGTCTGCCACTGCTGATAAATGAAAATTACTAGTTGCCTGACTGCTGTCCTGACCCTTGGCTTCAATACTTTTGCAATCACTGGCCCTGAATATGGGTTCAGTCTGAATGCTTGTTCCAGGTCAGCGACTCAAACTAATAAAAATTATGGGCAGCAGGTTAACTAGCATTTCCAGGCGGAGGTGGTCAATTCCAGCTTCCTTATTTCTCTCAGTATGGGTTTCTACATAGAAAGCCTTGGAGTTCATTAGCATGAGGAATATATGTTCTTAGGAATGTTCTTTGCAAGAAACAGGATTTCACAACAGAAGCTTCTTCTGTTGAAGTTGATAAGTACAGTAAGCTGTGGACTACAGGAGTGGGTGGACTGCAGGGGCAAGATATCTATGAACTTATGACAGAAGTTTGCTTTATGTGATCTGTGTACAGCTACCGAGGCGAATGCAAATTGTTATACTTAAAAGGTGCAGTAGGTTTTTTACACGGAAGTGTTGGGACTGTTTAAAATAACAATTATTTATCACCTATTTATCCATTCTATCCATTTTATCCATATTACTTGTTATTTATCCATCCATCCAGTGCACAGCAGCATATTGTAGCTACTGGCTGAAAATTTATTCTAATTTCTTCTTGTTATTCTGCTAATTTTTTTATTTGTTTTTATGAAGCACACTTGGGGAAAAAATCCATACGGATGTATGTATGCGTTCTTTGGATATTAGCGCACTAATATTATGGTTTTATTTTATGCAGCTCAACTGTGGTTAGAAAGAACCCACAGTGCTCAAGGTTAAAGTGGTGATGAAGGTTGAATTTTTTTTTACCTTCATGCATTATATGCATGAAGGTAAAAAAAAAAAAACTTCTGTGTGCTGCTCCCCCAACAGCCCCTCCCTAATACTCAACTGAATCCCACTCGAACCAGTGATGTGCACAGAAGCCTCAGCCGTCCCAGGCCTCTCTCTCTTCAGTGGCCGAGACCAGTGAGCCAGTGAAAAGAGCGGGGGGCAGGGCCAAGCTGTGGCTCTGTGTCTTATGGGTGCATAGAGCGGGACTAGGGAGCGAGCACACACGAGTGCCTCCATGCAAGTGGCTTGTTATTGGGGGCACTGGTCAAGGGGGTGGAGCTAGGAGCTCTGGTGGGGAACCCGAGAAGAGAATTGAGGCTGCTCTGTGGCAAAATCATTGCACAGAGCAGATAAGTAAATCATGTTTGTTATTAAAAAAATAAAATAAAAACACCTTTAGAATCACTTAAACCCCAAAGGACTAATTTTCTTTTTTTCATAGTTCTTCGTGTTACTCTTAATTTGGAAGACCTGCAAAATGCTATATAGCAAAAAAGATGTTTGGAAGAGCCAAACCTCCAGGGCACAGTGCTGGGGTTAATGATAGTTTGAATCTAGCATTTAAAGCAGTATTATATTTGTAATTTTTTTTTTTTGTTTTCTGGACCCCCTGCAGCTTTATGCTATAAAGTGCTAGTATATACAGTGCCTTGCGAAAGTATTCGGCCCCCTTGAACTTTTCAACCTTTTGCCACATTTCAGGCTTCAAACATAAAGATATAACATTTTTATTTTTTGTGAAGAATCACCAACAAGTGGGACACAATTGTGAAGTGGAACGAAATCTATTGGATATTTTAAACTTTTTTAGAAAATAAAAAACTGAAAAGCGGTGCGTGCAAAATTATCCGGCCCCTTTACTTTCAGTGCAGCAAACTCACTCCAGAAGTTCAGCGAGGATCTCTGAATGATCCAATGTTGTCCTAAATGACTGATGGTGATAAATAGAATCCACCTGTGTGTAATCAAGTCTCTGTATAAATGCACCTGCTCTGTGATAGTCTCAGGGTTCTGTTGAAAGCACAGAGAGCATCATGAAGACCAAGGAACACACCAGGCAGGTCCGTAATACTGTTGTGGAGAAGTCGGATTTGGATACAAAAAGATTTCCCAAGCTTTAAACATCCCAAGGAGCACTGTGCAAGCGATCATTTTGAAATGGAAGGAGTATCAGACCACTGCAAATCTACCAAGACCTGGCCGTCCCTCTAAACTTTCAGCTCAGACAAGGAAAAGACTGATCAGAGATGCAGCCAAGAGGCCCATGATCACTCTGGATGAACTGCAGAGAACTACAGCTGAGGTGGGAGAGTCTGTCCATAGGACAACAATCAGTCGACCACTGCACAAATCTGGCCTTTATGGAAGAGTGGCAAGAAGAAAGCCATTTCTCAAAGATATCCATAAAAAGTCTTGTCTAATGTTTGCCACAAGCCACCTGGGAGACACACCAAACATGTGGAAGAAGGTGCTCTGGTCAGATGAAACCAAAAATCAAACTTTTTGCCCACAATGCAAAACGATATGTTTGGCGTAAAAGCAACACAGCTCATCACCTTCAACACATCATCCCCACTGTCAAACATGGTGGTGGCAGCATCATGGTTTGGGCCTGCTTTTCTTCAGCAGGGACAGGGAAGATGGTTAAAATTGAGGGGAAGATGAATGCAGCCAAATACAGGACCATTCTGGATGAAAACCTGTTGGAGTCTGCAAAAGACCTGAAACTGGGACGGAGATTTATCTTCCAACAAGACAATGATCCCAAACATACAGCAAAATCTACAATGGAATGGTTCACAAATAAAACGTATCCAGGTGTTAGAATGGCCAAGTCAAAGTCCAGACCTGAATCCAATCGAGAATTTGTGGAAAGAGCTGAAAACTGCTGTTCACAAACGCTCTCCATCCAACCTCACTGAGCTCGAGCTGTTTTGCAAGGAAGAATGGGCAAGAATTTCAGTCTCTCGATGTGCAAAACTGATAGAGACATACCCCAAGTGACTTGCAGCTGTAATCGCAGCAAAAGGTGGCTCTACAAAGTATTAACGCAAGGGGGCCGAATAATTTTGCACGGGTGCACTTTTCATTTTTTTATTAGTTAAAAAAGTTTCAAAAATCCAATAGATTTCGTTCCACTTCACAATTGTGTCCCACTTGTTGGTGATTCTTCACAAAAAAATAAAATTTTTATATATCTTTATGTTTGAAGCCTGAAATGTGGCAAAAGGTTGAAAAGTTCAAGGGGGCCGAATACTTTCGCAAGGCACTGTACAGCATACTAGCACAGTATGACAAACTACCTGTTAAAAGAAGTCCTCCAGCTCTGCAGTGCCAGTGCTTAGACAATTCCATCATCACCCAGTCTCCTTCTGGGTTAACTCCTTTCTGGTCGCTTGAAGTCATCATTTCCAACATGAGCATGGGAGCCACATCATAATGGCACAGAGTGGGTGCCAAAATGTATTTTAAGCTGCTCATGTATGGCTCAGTGTACATTACCGCTGACAGGCAGGAGGATTTATGACAACAAGAGAACAATAAGGTCTCTTCTGCCATAAAAGCACTGCCTGTTGGCATTTTTAAATTTAATACTTTAAGTCTATGTATGCCTGAAAAGTAATCAAAGTAAAAAACAGAGATTATGTGAAAAAACACAATTCCTAGTATAAATCATTGCCTAAAGTGGTGAAAATAGAACAGGGAGTTGCTTACTGCTACATAACACACATTAAAACAACATTATATTTCCCAAAACCAATCCACAGTGGCAATGTATCTCTGCGATCAACAGTATACTGTTACAATACTTCTAAATAGTAGAAGAGCTAACACATTTTATAACAGGCACAGATTTCTGCAATTCTAAGCCCAAGAAATCTAAAAATTAATACTAGATAATGGAAGGAAACCAGTAATGAAGAAATTAAATTTGGAATGAAAACAACTCACCACCACCACAGAAAAACCAAAATATTTGAGAATTCTGATCTTCAAGGCAAGCTTCCCCAGTGGATGAAGTGTGCCCAAAGCAAATGCATTCGGAGTACAGCAAATTAGAGCAATGCTGTAAATAAAAAAAATCAATTACCATTAACCTAATCATGCATCTGTATTTAGACCTGTGTTTAGAACACCAGGCAGATCGTTTTTTGTTTTTCATTTTGATACTACGCATTGTGCATTCACCAACAGATTTCTCCACATCCATACTATGTGTTGGACAGAAGAGTAATTTCAACACATGTTGTAAGGAAAGCCCGGGCAACAAATGCACAGTGGTGCGCAAGCGTGGACATTCCCGAAGATACACAAGAAAAGATATGTACTGGCACAAGCGCACTACTGCGCGTGTTGGTTCGCGTGCGCGCATTGGCGCCAGTCTGCCTATTTAAACCTGCCAGTGACATTGCTGAGTGGTCTTTTCAGCTAGTGTCTGCTTACCCAATCTGAACCAGTTTCCTGTATCCCGACCCAGCTTGCCTGACCCACCTCTTGACCTCTGCCTGCCTACTTGTGACCCCGGCTTGTGTTAGACTCAGCTTCTGCCTGATGTTCCTGTGCCTCATTGCCCGATTGTGTATCAAACCCGGCCTGTGTCCCGTCTTTGCCTCTGCCCCACGTCGGTACCTGCTCTGCCTGGCTGTAGATGAACCCTTGGCTTACATTCCGGGTATGCTTCCAGCTGCTGATTCAGCGCCACGGAGCTCCTGTCTTCAGTTTCGGCCCAGTGTTCTCAAATCACCCTGCCAAAGTACAGCCAGAATCATCTGCTACATTGGCCTTCGTGCCACTCTGTGTCCTCCACTCCCTGTCATTACTACCAGGGCTGTTGGACAGGAGGTGCAAGAGAAGCCCCCTCTACAGCTCGATCTCTATCAGGTACGCGACACATGTTCTTTGGTGGATGGGAGCTAATCAAACTTCACTGTGCTCTGCATGATGTTCACTTTAAATGACAGAAACATGCAGAAGGGCCATCACTGACCTTTCCATTTGAAAATGCTAGTTTTCCAACTGCCATCCCGATCCTCTGAGCTACTGCCCTGCAAAAAGTATGCATATAAGGACTTCGCCTTTCCACCAGCTTCCCTGATCTCTATACTCATTTTGAATTATTAAATTATTGAATATGGAAGCCAAAATGATCAGTTCAGCAGCCAGACAACTGGCCTTTTCAGAAGGAAATCAGCAACGACAGATCCCATATTCCCTGTAGAGCAGGCTTATTTTAAATATAGCAAAGGGTAGTCAACCATTATCCTTTCTTACCGAATAACATTTTCTGAGTGGTCAGCTATCTCTAGATTGTCTGTCTGTAGGTCACCAACAGGAACCAACTTGTTGTCTTGGATATCCAAAGCCAACATAAAATCTAGAAAAACGGTTAAAAAAAAGTTCTTAATTATTAAATTACTTAATTATTAGTTCTTAGTTATTAAACTATTGCACTCACATTAAATGATTCAATTCAGAAACATAATTATAGTACACATTTTGTGTATAATGTATTTCAAACATTATGCATGAGTAATCCTGTATTAAAAAATGTTAATACAACCGGAAGTGATACACCTGTAACCCACTTAAGCTCCGGAAGATTTTACCCCCTTCATGAGAAACCCCACTGTATCATTAAAGCTACAGTGCACGGCCAGCAAGTGGTTACAATTTTTTTTTCTCCCAAGGAGTAAAGTTTAATGCATATGAGGCTTTTCCTCTGGAACATAGATGTAGATTTTCATAGCCACCAGTAACCTATAAAAAAAAAAATTAAATGTATGAAGGGACTGGTATGGATTTTGGGAACGTGGTGCTCCTCCTTAAAATCCTAAACCAGATTTGAAAGTGGGGGACCCTACGCATTTTTTTTGCAAGGGGTTCCCTCTTAATATCCATATCATCCAAAGGGTAAACCCAGAGAAATGCCCTGTAGCTATGGGGGAAACAAAGTACCTTGGGTAACAATGTAGGGATAGGGCTAGTAAATCCACAAGTTAGTAAAATAGAGGTTATACCATCCTGACCCCATTCTTTCTCTAGACAAGACAAGTATGTTCATTTCTATGTACCATTGGGAACTATCTGCAACGTGCCAAAGTTTGCCATCCTGGTGGCTGCCTGCTTGGCCAGACTAAAGGCCCCAAGTCATTCATGGTATAATGGGACCCAGAGACATATGAAAGACAACCAAATAAGACAAAATAGTGAGGCTGTAAAAACAAAAACATGAGTCTGCTCACACCAATGCACTTTTCTTTAATGCGATTTCCAGTCACAGCAATATGAACACATCAAAAAGCACGTTGCTGCACTTTTTACTGACATATTGATAGGTCAACACGTATCACGTCAAACATCAATGTGCATTAACATGGGTCTTAATGCATGTGCTGACATGCATATTGATGTGTTTTCATTCATTTTAATGGAAAACACATTAAGCAAAAGGTGAAAGAGTGAAAAGGTCCCCCAATTCTGTAAAAGGGATGATTGTCAGTGGTTCATACCAATGTAGTAAGTGTTGGCTATCTGCAAGCTGTAATGATACAAGTCTGGATCCTTAATGAAGTTTTTGATGTTGGTATGTAAAGTTTGAAAGTCTTCAGTGGTTGCAGGGGGGACTTTCTTTAGGCAGCAGAATGAATGACTTTTTAAAAAGGGCTTATTCATCATCAAACACAGGTTAATATGCGCAAAAATTTTCTGTTCTTTAGGATCTGAAAAACAAAAAAATAGAGGATTCAATTACATGATTGCAATAAATGCCTCATATAGATCTATTACAAATCTAGGCAACTGAAACTGAGCAGAAGATGAAAAGATCTGGAGGTTATCTTTAGTGAAAACTACTTGTCACAGTCATCAGTAAATTCAGAGATGTAGGAAACTTTTTTTTATATGTACATCAAAATTTTTAAGGAAGAAGTGCGGCAAAGATGGTGTTTTTTTTTGTTTTGTTTTTAAATTTCAAGTGATACTAAATACACACTGTTAAATAGGCATTGTCTTTCAATTTCTGTATGTGGATGATGGCGCTGTAATTCATTTTAATAAAAAATAAAAACAAATCATCTAAATACCTTTTTCGTAATCAATATACAGCTGTCACATGACACGGCTCCTCCCCAGCCAGGTTGCAGGGAAACATAAGCAGGAGGAGCTTCTAGTTCTCTGCTGCTGGTCCCATGTTCAAAAAAAATTAAATAAAACTAACTAGTGAACTAGTAAAAGTACTAGGAATACTCGCCTTATAAGGAATAGTAAGGAGGAAAGAATCTGAGAAGACTGCAGCTAACCCACAGGAGGTCGACCTATCTCAAACACCAACAGGTCACTAAGAAGTGCTCTGAACTATACTACTAGGGCAGGGATCTGCAATTAGCAGACCTCCAGCTGTTGCAAAACTACAAGTCCCATCATGCCTCAGCGTTTGGGTGTCATACTTGTGGCTGTCAGAGTCTTGCTATGCCTTATGGGATTTGTAGTTCTGTAACAGCTGGAGGTCCACTAATTGCAGATCCCTGTACTAGGGGAAATCTGCAGCAGGGGTGTTGATGTCCATCTAGCGATAGAAAAGGCAGGGCAGTCATGTATTGAATCCTCACTCTTCAATGTGTGAATCATCAGTCGGTAGGATCTGGAAGGCATTATCTTAACCACTTAAGGACTTTTGCTATAATAAATATCCCCAAAAATGATATAAAAAAAAATAAAGAAATAAATAGGTCTTCCTCCGTTTAGGCCGATATATATTCTATATATTTTTGGTAAAAAAAATTGCAACAAGCATATATTTGGTTTATGCAAAAGTTAAAAGCATCTACAAAATAGAGAAGATTTATGGCTTTTTCATTATTATTGTTTTTTTTTTTTTTTTAGCGGGTCTGCAACACTGCGGTAGACAGATCGGACACCTAACTGACATTTTTGACCCTTTTTTGGGAACCAGTGACATTACAGTAATCAGTGCTAAAAATACGCACTGTTATAATACTAATGACACTGGGAGGGAAAGGGTTAACATCAGGGGCGATCAAGGGGGTACATAAAGTCCGCCCCATTCATTGATTGGCTCCCCTGCTGGCCAGTGGGCATGCCCACATTATAGAGTTCCATAGCTGAAGTACAATGACGGTGATTCGCAGGAACGAACCGACCTGCTGCAGTACAATGACGGTGGCTGGTTGGCAAATGGTTAAAGTGATTGTAAAGGCAGAAGATTTTTTTTTATCTTAATGCTATGCATTAATATAAAAATCCTTCTGTGTACAGAAGCCCTTCTAATATTTACCCGAGCCCCCCCTCTAGATCCAGTGATGTTGTAGGAATGTCTCAGCTGCCTTGGACTCCCTTCCTCATTGGCTGAGACAGCAGCATGGCGCCACTGGCTCCCGCTGCTGTCAATCAAAGTTAGTCAGCTAAGAGAAAGGGGCCGCGGCTCAGTGTCTGAATACACACAGGGAGCTGCGACTCAACTTGGGTGCCCCCATAGCAAGCTGCATGCTATGGGGGTCACTCAACAGGAGGGAGGTGTCAGGAGTGCCGACGAGGGACTCGAGAAGAGGAGGATCCAGGCTGCTCTGTGCAAATCCACTGCACAGAGCAGATAAGTACGACATGTCTTTTTTTTTTTTTGGTAAAAATAACAAACAACTTACGAGAACAAGACTACAATCTTTTTACCTCTAGGAAAGACGCACTCAACACTGGCCAGCGAAGGGAAAACCCCAGCCATTCTGTCATAGGGGAGTTACCAACCCTTTCAAGGGTGAAGGTCCTGCAGCATGCAGACAATATCCAGCGGAGGTTAGATCAGATGACTGACCAACAAAAGAATCCCAGACAACTCGGGAACTGTTTCAGAGAATCGTGCTCAATGGCCAGGCTAGAGAATACATCTGTTAGGGTAGTCCTCCAAGGGTGCAAATAAAAGGACAATTCCCTCCCTGGCCTGAGGCAGACTAAAAGTGTGCAGAAATGTTTTGTCTAACAACAGCCTTGGAGCCTTTCCAAGATTCCAGACTACCTAACTTAAGGCTCATCAAGCAGACTCCTGCAGTTAGATGTACAGGTGGATGCAGACAGTTGCGACTGTGCCTGTACAAATCAATGACAGGCTGACAATGGGTGTAGCTGTCCAGCTGTATATGGATGTAATCACACAGCCAGCGATTACCTGTAGTTGGAGACAAATGATTACCCCTGGACGTAAACAGTCTGTTCCTAACTGCCAGTCATCAATGGCTGTGCAATTACATCCAAATACCGGTGGACTGCTGCAGCGTGTCATCACTTTGTACAGGTTCAGCGCCCATAATGGTCTACAACCATCTGCTGGATTCTTGCAGCAGCTGGAGCATTTTTGCCATGTGAATTAGGCCTTACAAGAACATCATACAAAGGAAAACTGCAAATTATATTAAATGAAAACTGATGCTTTTAATTGATTAGCACTACAACAAAGGGTAAACAGAAAGACACCACCGACTTACTGAGAAAGTTTTCATACTGCAGAAGCTTATTTACTGCAAAGTCAGGACATACTTCTAGAACACACAAGTTGTATACAATATAGAGAAGTTTTTTAGGTGGCATACTATTGAGGTTTTCCTGTAGGGATGTGTTTATGGCCTCCAGAAACCTTAAAATAAAAGAACAAGGAATATATTGTTAATGACGAGTTCCAAAACTTCTCTCTCATCTATGAAGCATGCAAAAATAAGACTTACTGCTGCGTCTTTTTTTCTGGAAGATGATTCAGCGCCGAGTAGAATTTGACTGCCTCTGATAAATCCCATATTTTTACTGAATTTAAATTATTTGTAAAAATCTCAGCATATCGATCCAGTAGTGGAACATGTCGAAAATTAAGGTGTACAAAGTACTGGAGTATCAAAGCCAACTGAACAGAAAAAGGAAATAAACTAGTTGTTACCATTTTTTATTCACTTTAAGCACCAGAGAAAATACTGACGTTCAATGTATTTTGGGTATGCAACTCATGGCCCCGTAGCTAGTGCTTGCTTTAAAGTGGGGTCCCCCAACTACGCCCCTCTACAAGATTTTACCTGGCATGCAGCTGATGTGCAGTGAAATCTCCACCACCGCTTGGGCTCGTTCACACATGCTCAAAATACTGACTTATCAAATGCTCCTATAGTGTTAATGCACGTTAGTTGTGGCCGATGAGCTTTTAGTCAGCATTAAAAATGCTCCCCTCCAACGCCCTATGCACATTTACGGTGCGGTTGACAAGCACTTCTGGCTTGTTAAAACCGCGTCACAAATGCCTACAATAGGGTTCCCCGCTGACAGCTGGAAAAAAAAAAAAATATGGCGTGTGGGCGCGGTCCCCCCCTCCCCCAGTCCATACTAGGCCCTTGAGCCCGGACCATGCCAGGCCACATGCCCTATATTTGGGGGGGGGGGGACGACGACAAGTGCCTCTTCTTGGCAACCCTGGCCGGTGGTTGTGGGGGTCTGCAGGCAGGGGGAATCTTTAACAAGAGGGCACCCAGATCCCCCCCATGTGAATGAGTATGGGATACATTGTACCGCTACCCATCTATCTAAAAAAACAGAAGTGTAGTGTTACAAAAAAGTGAGACGACTTTTGTTAATTGAAGGATGTCCCCCGTTGTAGCTCCAACGAGTCTTCTTCTGATGCTTCCAGCCGTTTAACATCCCGTCCAGCTCAGACAATGGCTGCAGCTGTGGTGGAGGAGGGAGGAGGGAGAAGACTTAAGCCGCGTACACACGGGCGGACTGTATGGCCAACTTAGTCCGTCAGACAATCCGACGGACAGTCCGTCCTACTTTCGAATGAACGGACTTGACACACGGATGCACAAACAGTCCGTCGAAAGCTTGCGCGATGACGTGTACAGCACGTACGACGGGACTAGAAATAGGAAGTCCAATAAACAGCAATGCAACCTTTCGCCGTGTAAATCCTTTCTGAGCATGCGCCATACTTAGTCCGTCGAACTAGCCTACTCACAAGCGGATTGTCCGCTGAAACCAAAGTCTGACGGACAATATTACGGAAATTCCGAAATACTTAGTCCGCCAGACTGCACGCTGAAAAAGTCCGCTGAAGCCCACACACGAGCGGACTGTCCGCTGAAATGTGTTTCGACGGACTAAGTTGGCCAGACAGTCCGCCCGTGTGTACGCGGCTTTATTGGAGCTTCAACAGGGGACATTCTTCAATTAATAAAAGGACTTGTCAAAAACCGGCTTTGTTTTTTGTAACACTACACTCCTCACATTTTTATAAATATTTTATTATATCTTTTCATGTGACAACACTGAAGAAATGACACTTTGCTACAATGTAAAGTAGTGAGTGTACAGCTTGTATAACAGTGTAAATTTGTTGTCCCCTCAAAATAACTCAACACACAGCCATTAATGTCTAAACCGTTGGCAACAAAAGTGAGTACACCCCTAAGTGAAAATGACCAAATTGGGTCCAATTAGCCATTTTTCCTCCCAGTGTCATGTGAATCATTAGTGTTACAAGGTCTCAGGTGTGAATGAGGAGCAGGTGTGTTAAATTTGGTGTTATCACTCTCAGTCTCTCATACTGGTCACTGGAAATTCAACATGGCACCTCATGGCAAAGAACTCCCTGAGGATCTGAAAAAAAAAAAAAGAATAGTTGCTCTACATAAAGATGGCCTAGGCTATAAAAAGTTTGCCAAGGCCCTGAAACTGAGCTGCAGCATGGTGGTCAAGCCCATACAGCGGTTTAACAGGACAGGTTGAGTGCACATGCTCAGCTTCATATCCAGAGGTTTTTCCGAAATAGACATGCGAGTACTGCCAGCATTGCTGCAGAGGTTGAAGGGTGGGGAGTCAGCCTGCCACTGCTCTAACCATACACCGTGCACAGTATCAAATTACTCTGCATGGTTGTCATCCCAGAAGGAAGGCTCTTCTAAAGATGATGCACAAGAAAGCCTGAAAACAATTTGCTGAAGACAAGCAGACTAAGGACATGGACTAGAACCATGTTTTGTGGTCTGATGAGACCAAGATAAACTTATTTGGTTCAGATGAAGTCAAGCGTGTGTGGCAACCAGGTGAGAAGTACAAAGACAAGTGAGTCTTGCCTACAGTCAAGCATGGCGGTGGGTGTCATGGTCTGGGGCTGCATGAGTGCTGCCAGAACTGGGGAGCTACAGCTGTGGAAACAAATCCAGACAATCACGTAGTCTGATTTTTGAAAGAATTTATTTGCGAATTATGGTGGAAAATAAGTATTTGGTCACCTACAAACAAGCAAGATTTCTGGCTCTCACAGACCTGTATCTTCTTCTTTAAGAGGCTCCTCTGTCCTCCACTCATTACCTGTATTAAATGGCACCTGTTTGAACTTGTTATCAGTATAAAAGACACCTGTCCACAACCTCAAACAGTCACACTCCAAACTTCACTATGGTGAAGACCAAAGAGCCGTCGAAGGACACCAGAAACTAAATTGTAGACCTGCACCAGACTGGGAAGACTGAATCTGCAATAGGCAAGCAGCTTGGTGTGAAGAAATCAAATGTGGGAGCAATAATTAGAAAATGGAAGACATACAAGGCCACTGATAATCTCCCTTGATCACTGTTCTCCACGAGGTGAGATCTTACATGGAGCCCCAGACCAAGGGAGATGGACAGTTATTTTGTGCTTCTTCCATTTGCAACAACTGTTGTCACCCTCTCACCAAGCTGCTCGGCGATGGTCTTCCAGCCTTATGTAGATCTACAATCTTTTCTTTTCTACAATCTTTTCCCTGACATCTTTGGACAGCTCTTTGGTCTTGGCCATGGTGGAGAGATTGGAATCTGATTGATTGCTTATGTGGACAGGTGTATTTTATACAGGTAACTCCGTTGAAGGGAGTACTCCAAATCTCAGCTCGTTATCTGTATAGAAGACACCTGGGAGCCAAAAATCTTGCTGATTGATAGGTTATCAAATACTTATTTCACTCATTAAAATGTAAATCATTTTATAACTTTTTTGAAATGATTTTTTCTGGATATTTTTGTTATTCTGTCTCTCAGTGTTAAAATAAACCTACCATTAAAATTATAGACTGATAATTTCTTTGCCAGTGGACAAACGTACAAATTTTCTCCCTTGCCCCTTGCTGTGTGTGCGCAATATAATATAATATATATATATATATATATATATATATAAAATAATGGAATATTGTGTTCATTGTTTTTAGGTTTATGTATGTAGGGATAGGATTATTAAAGGTTAAGCTTGTGCTGGGAGGATTTGACCTAAGGTCGATTTTGGGTAAGTGGCTGAGTATTTGTGCTGGGAGGGGGAACTGGAGAAAGAATTGTACTAGGAGGTAAAATGTAGGGGAGCTGCGGCTGCTGATTAGCATTTTCTGACAGTGTCTAGTGCCGCTGTCAGAATCCAATGTCCCAATAGGGAGATTCCTCCATCTACTTATTTTACATGTTGTAATGAGCTGCGCAAACGCTAATAATAATAATAATTTGCTTGGATCTAGTTAATTTTATTTTCGTTCAGCCTCTCATGTTCTCAGGAGGAGATTGTCTAGGTAACCCACGATCGCGATCCCGCGTTGTAGCAAAACAGAGTCAATACCTTGGTAAAGACTCGGGGGGCTGGTGCCAAGCCAAAGAGGAGAGTCACAAACGGATAGTGGGCTTCCTCAACTGCAAACGCAGAAATTTCTGATGCCAAAGGCATATGGGTATGTGCAGGTATGCATCCTGGATGTCCAAAGACGCCAGGGAGTCCCCTTGGTGGAGTGCAGCGACTACTGAGTGAACTGATTCCATTCTGAACCTCTGTATTTTTACAAAGTAATTGAGGGCCTTTAGGTCCAAAATTGGACGTACCCCTTCCTTTTTGGGGACTACAGATTTGAGTAGAACCCCTGGAAACGTTCCGACTCTGGAACAGGTACTGTCACCCCGCGACTCAGCAGGTCCCTTACCGCCCCCAATAGGGTCTCCCGGTGAGCCGGGAGTACAGGTATGCTGGAAGGGAAGAATGTGTTTTGTGGCCAAGAGAAGAACTCTTATCTTGTAGCCGGAGGAAATCAGATCACAGACCCATTGGTCGGACAGCCGAGAGGCCCACCAGGCTGCAAACTCCCAAAGTAGCGTGTTGCGGGCAGGGGCAAACCTTCATGTGGTAGCACTTTTGCTCGCAGGCTTGCGGTTCCAGGGATGCTTTTGTCCTTCAGAGGGCGTGGCTCCTTAGCCTTCCTGGCCTGTGGAAGTAGTGTACACTTACCACCTGTGGCATTTTTAATAATGTCATCTAATGATGCTCCAAAGAGCCACTCGCCAAGGAAGGGTAGATCCGTCAGGGCTTTTTTTTTTTTTTTTTTTTAGATGCCTGGTAAGCCGACCAGCATTTTAGCCAAATCAGGCGCCTCAGCACCACTGCTGACACTGAAGCCCTGGATAGCAATGGGAGAGTATCCAGGGCCGCGTCACAAATGTACTTAAGGCCTTGCACTAACTGGTCTGCTAGTTCCATGCAGACAGGAGAAGCCTGTTGCTCCCCCAATTCATGGTGCAAAAGTTTTGCCCACTCAGTAAGTGTCTGTGACACAAGTGCAGATGCCAGTACTGGTCGCATTGCTGACCCCACAACCGAAGACAAGGAACGAGCCACTGCCTCGGCTTTCCTGTCCATGGGGTCCTTAAAGGCAGGAGACCCCTCTACCGGGATTGTGGTTACTTTGTTTAACCTGGATACTGGGGGGTCCACGACTGGAGGAGCCGACCACTTTTTGAGAAGGCTCTCCTCAAAGGGGTAGCGCACCACCATGTATTTGGGCACCGAAAAGGTACGTTGCAGTCGACCCCATTCCTTGTATATGACCTTATCGAAATAAGTCAGATATGGAAACACCTTAGGTGTACGGGCTGGCTTACGGGACCCAAAAGGGACCACTACATCAGCAGAGGGATCTGCTGGCTCCTGAATGTTCAGGGTATCACGCACAGCTGTGATAAATGCTCCATCAAGTGCTTTATCGTGCACAAAATCATTCTCACTGTCCGAACAGTCCTGGTCAGCATCGTCTGAAACGACAGAACAGGGGTCACCAGCCTCAGCAGGGCCCGAGTCTGCGTCAGAGCTCTCTCCTGAGGATGGGGCGGGGGGGGGGGGGGGGGGGGGTCCAGGGAAGGTTTTTTACCACCTAACGAATTAAGGACCGCCGACAAAGCGTCCAGAGGCACTGCACTGTCTGCAGACGAACCGGTTGCAATTGCCTGGATTTCTGGGGAAGAAACACCAGTTTCTGAAGCCATGCTGACCCTACCCTGTCTGCCACCTGTTGGAGACTTAGGACAGTGATGGTCCCACCCTCCTAACTGCTGCATACTGAGGTGCCCCTACCGCAGGACTCACCACCCTGACCGAGTTCTGCGCCTTCCAGATAGGTGTGCCTGTGTCCCAGATGCATAAGAGACAAAACCACGCTGTGCTGAGCTCCTCTGTATAGCGCTGAAGCTGAAAAAAACGTGTTCATGCTTCAACGAAATGGCCGCCGAGCCTCCAGTATAAAGGACATAATCACAGGGGAAATGGCCGCAAGACTACAGTAAAATGGAGACATGCTGCTCCCTGGTCACACCAAAAATGGCCACCAAACACTGTATGCAATGAAGAACAGTGAAAAAACAGGCAGAGAAATGGCGGTAAACAGCGCTACACCTATCAGACACAGCCTCCAGACACCTCAGGGGAGAGACCTACAGACACCCAGGGCACAGCTACCCAGTGCAGTCCCCACCCCAGGTGAGAGCCCCCCGGGGAGCCCCTGTCTATGGCACGCACACACACACAAACTCAGCAGCCCATACAGCATTCCCCACAGGGAAGTGTGGGGGAAGACAGGGACAGACAGACAGAGAGAGAGAGAGGTAAGGGACCCCCCCAATCGACCTCCCAGGGAATCCCCAGCTGCTCAGCCCCACCAAGGCAGGGAGAGCTGTACTTACCAGTCCTGAAGAACTGGGAGACATTCCATCACAGACCCACTCTCCGATCAGTACAGGGTGGCTGCTGGCCCAGCACACTGTGACGCAGACATCAGTAGCCCGGTCATATGTGTGCCCCGGGGCATTACACCCACCGACCGCCCCTGGAGCGGGGGGCATGTCGTGGCCGACCCAGTATGGAGCTCTGATCTGCACACGCTCGATGGCCAGGCTGGGGAGACAAGGATAAGGGTATCCAGCCTGTCACCCAGCCGGCTGTTGATAGCAGATCACAGGATCTTTAATCTTGCGCAAAAAGCAAACTTCTGCAGAAAAATCCATGGACCGATGGGCCCGCTGGGTTCCTATGTCCTTCTTCACTAGGCAGAAAAAAACTGAGGCTGCAGTAGCAGGCTGGGGGATTGTCACCTAAGGGACAGCGGAACTAGAAAGTTCTAGTTTTATTATAACATATTAACATGTTCTGCCTAGTCCTCTCCTGAAAGTGGCGTAACAACCCGATGGTATAAGAAAGGAGTTGTGTCAGTCGGTGAACGTAAGAGAAAGGTGTCTTTTTAACCACATTTTTGAGGCTGCAATCTCATGTAGGAGAAAAAAAAAAAAAAAAAAAACTTTAAGCATACAGGTATGCATGAGGCCTAAAGATCATTGTATAATTTAGAAAATACATGTACAGAGGTGATACACACATGATTTTCGGTGACATTTTACCTGCCATGGGTTCCACAAGCAAATGGTCTTCATAACCTGATCCCCAACTGCAGTCAGCAACTTTTCATTGCTATAATTCAGTTCACAGCAGCAAGACAGCAGACTAACAATTTTGGTAAATGACAGTTCATCTAGGCCATCTAAACCAAAAAGCAGACAGAAAATACATTGAAAATTAATGAATATACCTATAAAACAGTGTTTATACCAACAAGCAGCAAGTGGTTAGCTCTCTCAGTAGAAAGAGAATAAAATGGACAACGTGGCTGAGCCCTTAAACTGTATTTCCACTTTTGCACGCAAATGTAAGAAAACCCCACTATATGTTTATGCGTTTCCAATCACGTAGCATGCCTTACAAATAAAGATTTCCTGTCTTTTTAGATGTTTCTCAAGGAAACCATCATGGCTGACTGCAATGCTTTCTTTTTAAACAATGATAAAATGAGCCTGTCCCTCATTACCGTACAATGTAAGAAGCTCAGCTTGTATACCTATTTAAACCTTCGTTAGGACAAACATCCTGGAATTCATAAATGTGTCTCCACACAACAAATGTTAGTGTGGGGAACAGATTTACAGTATGTTGTACCCAGGTAGATGAATCAGAGGCTGGCATAAAGTGTGGCGGCACACCAAGAGCAGAGTGTCAATACGGACACTCCAATCTCAGTACAGCAGAACTCCATCTAGAGTTGCCACCTCATCCTTTAAACCAGCACACCTGTGAATTAAACAGGTTCTGAGGCCAATTAAATTCAGATAAGGCACTGAGTCTAATTACCACCTTAATCAGCCACAGAACCTGTGTAATTAATATGTGTTCATCACCACCGCTAAAGCTGTCACACAAAATAAGTTTTGTACCTGCAGAAGGTAAGGCAAGGCAAGCCTGATAGGGATTTGTAAGATTGGTGCTATTAAGAACTACCTGAATCTGCTGCATGTGTCGGTAAATTTACTGAAAAAGGCAGTAGAGGGGTTTGAATCTGACGCAGGCCATTTTAACCACTGGGCACTTAAACCCCCTTCCTAACCAGACCAATTTTCAGCTTTCGGTGCTCTCACACTTTGAATGACAATTACTCAGTCATGCAACACTGTACCCATATGAAATGTTTGTCCTTTTTTTTCACAAAAATAGAGCACTCTTTTGGTGGCATTTAATCACCGCTGGGTTTTTTTTTTATTTTTTGCGCTATAAATCAAAAAAAAGGACTGAAAATTCTGTAAAAAAAAAAAAAAAAATCTTTCTTTCTGTTAAAAAAAAATTTGAGAGTATTCAGCCCACAGCTCTGCTCCAATCTCTCCCCTCGCACTTTACAGAGAAGAGAGGAAGAAACCAGCATCATGACATGACGCCGGTTTGTTCACAAGCGATCGCTCCATCACCCATTTGATGGAGCGATCAAGTGGTAAACGGCCGCTACCAGCAGGCATTTACCGCGATCCGGAAGACCCGGTGGTCACGGATGTTTGCGGGAGCGCGCCCGAGCAAGATTCTGGGAGGACGTCCATGGGCGCCATCCCAGAATAAGCAGACCGCACTGTAGCCGCATTTCATCTATGGCCCGGTCGGCAAGTGGTTAAAGGGCCATAGTTCCAAAAAAACTGCCCTTATTTCTTTATTGAATTCTCCCACAGCCTTCAAATCTAGTTACAATTGAAAAATGAAGATCTGCCTGCACAGTAAAGAAGGGTTAATTACGGCAAACACAGCTTCCCACCCTCCTCAAACACAGACTACTAAAGGATTTTTCTTTGCTGGAGGGTCCAGAGTAGAGCATCTAAAAAAGGTAAGCTGTACTTTTATGTTATAAGTACACTACTTGAAAATTATATATATATATATATATATATATATATATATATATATATATATATATATATATATATATATATATATATATAAATAATAAAGCTGCAGAGATTTGGGCTCATGCACATGGACTTCTAGAGGCTCAAAAGTAAAAATTGGTGGTCGATTTACCGTATATACTCGAGTGTTCTGATAGGCAGAACACTCAATTTCCCAGCAGTCAGTTTTCAGCCTATCACGGACATCCCCTCATCCTCATGTCCGTGATAGGCTGAAAACGGACTGCTGGGAAATTGAGTGTTCTGCCTATCACAGACGAAGAGGAGGCGCGGCTTTTAAATACTGGAATGGCCGCCGTATGTTTTTATGACATGCTGGCCACCGTCTGTCTACATGACATGCCTGATCAGGTAGGCAGATGGCGGTGACTCGAGTATAAGCCGAGGGGGGCACTTTCAGCCTAAAAAAAGGGCTGAAAATCTCGGCTTATACTCGAGTATATACGGTAAATCGACCACCAATTTTTACTTTTGAGTCTCTAGAAGTCCATGAGCCCAAATCTCTGCAGCTTATATATATATAATCTCTATTCAAGTAGTGTACTTATAACATAAAAGTACAGCTTACCTTTTTTAGATGCTCTACTCTGGACCCTCCAGCAAAGAAAAATCCTTTAGTAGTCTGTGTTTGAGGAGGGTGGGAAGCTGTGTTTGCCGTAATTATGGGCACACGGAGGCATGCACAGGACACAAAGGATGAAGATTAGCACAGGTAGGCTGCAATGGACACAGGGAGGTATACACAGGACACAGTGAGGTAGGCAGATCTGCACAGGACACAAGGAGGCATACACAGGACACAGTGAGGTAGGCAGATCTGCACAGGACACAAGGAGGCATACACAGGACACAGTGAGGTAGGCAGATCTGCAAAGGACACAGGGAGGCATACACAGGGCACAGGGAGGTATACACAGGACACAGTGAGGTAGGCAGATCTGCACAGGACACAGGGAGGCATGCAGCTGCAGATGGGCATTGTTGACCCTCTTTACCACTTACAGTAGCTGCTGCATTTCCCACCCCCGGCTTATACTCGAGTCAATAAGTTTTCCCAGTTTTTTGTGGTAAATTAGGGGCCTCGGCTTATATTCGGATCGACCTATACTCGAGTATATACGGTATGTCAATTCTGATGCTCCTGTGTATCAGAATTTTCCTGTACATGCGTGTATAATGTATTTCCCTAATGTGTAGGTCTAGCACTTGTGAAAATAATGTGAATTCAAATCAAATATGCGTCTACCGGTGCAAAAAAAATCTTATCTCTAAAATACCAAATGTTGTGAAGCACCCCCACCACTACAACATCAACTTAAAAACGTATACAGTTTGCTGCAGTCAAATGTGGTTCTACTTAAAAGTAAAAACCTGCACAAAACGAAAAAAGGTATGTGTTGACTGTGCTAACTCTTATATTAGATTCTTAAAAACCAAACAATACACCACTGTAAAAAATATATACACACATATACACTAGTGTTACTATATCAATATATCTATACAATACACCTGTGTCTATATCTCCTGTGCAACTCATATATCCAATATTTCTATTAAATTTAAATAAAATGTTCAGCGTTTATGCTGGTATGTGTGTATACGTCCCCTTTTCCGGTTTCTTGCGGTGTATAAAATTACTCTAATCCTCCTATTTCTTGTATCCGTGATTCTATGCATTTCTTATCCATCAATTCAGTGACGACACCACCACTACCACCATAAGAATTGGCCACTCACCGGATGATCTATATTAATATAGAAAGCTCCTTTGGTTCATTGATGGGGATAAAAGCATTCTGGAGACCGGTGTTTGGCTCATGTAGCACAGGCCTATTGACGCCACTGGGGACAAGTGGTGTCAGAGGGGGGGGGTAAAACCACAGTTCAACCAACTTATTACCACACCCTGGCCTGTGTGTGAAAGAGACCCAAAAGGGTTGAAATTTGCACATCACACATTTATTTTTAACTAAATGTTAAGTGTTTTGGTAAACATATCATTACTTACTGATGAGTTTATCACTGCAAGCGTTAAGAAGATGTTCAGAGTAGAAGTTAATATCAGAAAGGATACAAAATAGGGTTCCACTCTGTGCGACGTTAAATCTGTCAACCATCTGTAAGGCTTTATTCTTTAAAAAGAAAAAAAAAAAAAAAAAAAAAGAAGAGAAAAAGTAAAAATCTGCACTTATTATTATTATTAAAAGGGGTTGTAAAGGTAAATGTTTTTTCACCTTAATGCATTCTATGCATTAAGGTGAAAAAACATCTCACAGTGCCGGAGCCCCCAGCCCCCCCGTTTTACTTACCTCACCCCTCGAAAGTCCCGCGCTCGCTCCCGACTTCCTCTTCACCACTCAGCCTGGCCGCTGATTGGCTGGAGTGGATGGATTGAAGGCAGCGCAGCCATTGGCTCGTGCTGCTGTCAATCACATCCAATGACGCGGCGCGCCGGGGGGCGGGGCCGTGTGATACAGCCGGCGGCTATATCACGGGAGCGCGCCCGCAGGTGCTTCTCACCATGCGAGGGAGCTCGCATGAACGTGAGAAGCACCTGTGGGAAGAAGCAGAGACAGCCGCCGAGGGACCCCAGAAGAGCAGGTTCGGGGCCACTCTGTGCAAAACGAGCTGCACAGTGGAGGTAAGTATAACATGTTTGTTATTTTAAGAGAAAAAAAAATACCTTTACAATCCCTTTAAAGGTACTTATATAGCGGTGTCAATTTACGCAGCGTTTTACATATACATTGTACATTCACATCAATCCCTACCCTCAAGGAGCTTACAATCTAAGGAAAAAAAAACTATTTAAAAAGGTAACCCCACTATAAATTAAAGAGTGTAAAGCAAGCAGAGAGATTTTATTACACATTCTCCATATTCCACCTCTGAAAGTACCACCTCTATTAGGTAAGGGGGCCATAAAAGTCTATAGGCAGATCTTGAACACCTAGGAAGAGGAAGAAATCTGCAGAGCTTGCTTTGAGGAGTTCTTTTTTAATGTGTTTGACCATTTTTGCCCAGAGGTCATTGAAGCCTTGATGCTCAGTGCAAATGTAGTAGCATCAGTATTCGTTGGTTAAAGCAGAGCTCCACTCAAAAAGGGGAAGCTCCACTTACTTGCCTCCCCCCGCCACTACCACATTTAGAGCCTTTCAGGAGGGAGGGGGGGGGGGAGCAGGTGCTTGGTTTTGACAGGTACTCGCTCCCAATTCCGGCTGACTCCACTGCAAACTCATCTGTAAGTTTAGCCCCCCCTCCTCCTTCCCCAACCGCCGGGCCATTCACAAAGCGCAACTGCTTCACGCATGCCCCAGCAGGGAACTGGTTGTGAAGCCACAAGGTAGGGACATGAAAGCTTGTCAGAGTTGATGGGCAGATGGATGGAGCCAAATACAGGGCAATCTAATGCCGCATACACACGATCAAACAATCGGGTGGAAAAGTCCGGCAAACTCAAGTCCGCCGGACAATCCCCCCCGTGTGTAGCCTCCGGCGGACTTTTTTTTATCCGAAAGTACAGCAGACTTAGAAAGTATTTTTGCACTCCAATCTTCCCGCCGGACTCGCATTTCGGCGGACAATACGGCCGTGTATGTGCCAGTCCGCCGTACTTTTGAAATGAACTGACTTTTCCCGCCTGGAGAAAAGTCCGCTCATTTTGAGCGCGTTTCCAGGTAGGCGGGGCCCGCGAAGGAGACGTAGCTGGCCCAGTCACCTGGTATGGACCTAAAGCGGAACCCCAACGCGGAAAAAAAAAAAAAAAATCTGCACCCCCCCCCCCCAGGTCCAAATCAGACCCTTGTCCGAGCACGCTACCCGGCTGGCCAGGAAAGGGGGAGGCGAGCGCCCCCCTCCTGAGCCGTACCAGGCCGCGTGCCCTCAACATGGGGGGTGCCTTGGGGAAGGGGTGGCCGCGCGGCCCCCCCACCCCAAAGCACCTTGTCCCCATGTTGATGAGGACAAGGGCCTCTTCCCGACAACCCTGGCCGTTGGTCTGCTTATCGGAATCCAGGAGCCCCCTTTAATAAGGGGGCCCCCAGATCCCGGCCCCCCCCCACCCTATGTGAATGAGTATGGGGTACAGTGTACCCCTACCCATTCACCTGTATAAAAAAAAAAAAAAAAAAAACAAAACAAACAAACAAACAAACAAACAAACAAACAAACACACACACACACACACACACACACAGGTTAAAATAGTTTATTGTCCCCCTCTTCGGTTCTTCTTGCCGGGCCACCGCGCCTTCTAACTCTTTTACAGGCGCATCCACTGGGCCTGTGACACCATAATGGGCGGGGACATCATCCAGTGATGTCCCTATACAAGTCGCCGGGCACCTTGTCCCCGTCATTGTGAGCAGAGAGAGCGACGAGGCAACATCTGAAGAGAAGAAAAGAACAGAAGGCGGCGACAGAAGACCGGGCCACCGCCTGTAAAAGAGCTAGAAGAAGGCGCGGTGGCCCGGCAAGGAGAACTGAAGAGGGGGACAAGACCCCCGAAGTCGGAAGAAGAGGGCGGCGGCGAAGAAGAAAGCCGGGCTCCTCCGCTAGTAAAAGAGCTAGCAGAAGATAGCGGAGGAGTCCGGCGAGAAGACCCCCGAAGACGGAAGACCCCCGGAGCTATGCAACCCTTGTGTGTTGTGTTTTTTTTTTTATTTATTTTTTATTTATTTTTTTACAGGGGAATGGGTAGGGGTACATTGTACCCCATACTCATTCACATAGGGTGGGGGCCGGGATCCGGGGGCCCCCTTATTAAAGGGGGCTCCCGGATTCCGATAAGCCCCCTGCCCGCAGACCCCGACAACCAACGGCCAGGGTTGTCGGGAAGAGGCCCTTGTCCTCATCAACATGGGGACAAGGTGCTTTGGGGTGGGGGGGGCGCCCCCCCTTTCCTCAAGGCACCCCCCATGTTGAGGGCACGCGGCCTGGTACGGCTCAGGAGGGGGGCGCTCGCTTGTCCCCCCCTTTTCCTGACCGGCCGGGTAGCGTGCTCAGACAAGGGTCTGATGTGGACCTGGGGGGGACCCCCACGCAGATTTTTTCGGCGTTGGGGTTCCCCTTTAAATCCATACCAGGTGGCGGGGCCAGCAACCTCTCCTTCGCGGGCCCCGCCTACCTGGAGACGCGCTCAAAATGAGCAGACTTTCCTCTGCGCGTGTGTGGGCGAGTCCGTTCATTTCAAAAGTACGGCGGATAGTCCGGCGGACTTAGTACGCCGTATTAGTCCGCTGAAAAAGTGCCGTGTGTGGGCAAGTAGGCCGTTCGGAAAGTCCGGCGGACAGTCCACGGATAGTCCGCTACGTGTGTACGCGGCCTTAGAAGAAAACCCGTTAAGAGTCTGCAAAAGACTTGAGATTGGGGTGGAGGTTCACCTTCCAGCAGGATAACAACCCTAAAACATACAGCCAGAATACAATGGAATGGTTTAGATCAAAGCTTATTCATGTGTTAGAATGATCCAGTCAAAGTCCAGACCTAAATCCAATTGAGAATCTGTGGCAAGACTTGAAAATTGCTGTTCAGACGATCTCAATCCAACCAGAGCTTGAGCTATTTTGCAAAGAAGAATGGGACTGCTGCCGTTTGATTATGTACAGTTAGATGAATTCCGGATAGTATGGCTATCACTATACTTCTGGTGCTGCGATTATGAAAGTTGAAGCTCTCAAACATTGATGCCGTACTGCTGTTTATATGTCTCTCCTCTTATCCATTTAAAAATGCTCTGTATTCTGCACACAAGTTACAAAATACTTTGCATCCTGTCAATGAACAAAGGGGAGCAGAAGGGTAGATAAACAACATACTACTTCTGTGTATGAGACGCAGGTGGCTGGAAGTGTAGGGAAGGCTATGCTATCAGGCATCACTGAAACAATAAAAGAACAAAAAAATAAAAATAAAAAAAAATGGCAGCGAGGTGGCATACCCTCCATTAATTAACCACTTTCAGACCGGACCATTTTGCTGGTCAATGACCAGAGGTCTTTTTACAATTTGGCACTGCGCTGCTTTAACTGGTAATTGCGCGGTCATGCAATGTTGTACCCAAACAAAATTTGCGTCCTTTTCTTCCCACAAATAGAGCTATCTTTTGATGGTATTTGATTGCCTCTGCGATTTTTATTTTTTGCGATATAAACGTAAAAAGACCGCAAATTTTGAAAAAAAATGATATTTTCTACTTTTTGTTATTAGAAAAATCCAATAAACTCAATTTTAGTCATACATTTAGGCCAAAATGTATTCAGCCACATGTCTTTGGTAAAAAAAAAGTCAATAATTGTATATTTATTGGTTTGCGCAAAAGTTGTCACATCTACAAACTAAGGTACGTTTTCTGGAATTTACGCAGCTTTTAGTTTACGACTGCCTATCTCATTTCTTGAGGTGCTAAAATGGCAGGGCAGTACAAAACCTTTTGCCTCAAGCGATTGAATAATGACAAAAAAATTTTTTTTTTTTTTTTTTTTTACACAAAGTTGTCACTAAATGATATATTGCTCACACATGCTATGGGTATATGTGAAATGACACCCCAAAATAAATTCTGCTGCTTCTCCTGAGTACGGGGATACCACATATGTGGGACTTTTTGGGAGCCTAGCCGCGTACGGGGCCCCGAAAACCAAGCATCGCCTTCAGGCTTTCTAAGGGCGTAAATTTTTGAGTTCACTTCTCACTACCTATTACAGTTTTGAAGGCCATAAAATGCCAAGATGGCACAAAACCCCCACAAATGACCCCATTTTAGAAAGTAGACACCCCAAGCTATTTGCTGAGAGGCATGTTGAGTCCATGGAATATTTTATATTTTGCCACAAGTTGCGGGAAAATTACAAACTTTTTTTTTTTTTTTCACAAAGTTGTCACTAAATGATATATTGCTCACGCATGCCATGGGCATATGTGAAATGACACCCCAAAATAAATTCTGCTGCTTCTCCTGAGTACGGGGATACCACATATGTGGGACTTTTTGGGAGCCTAGCCGCGTACGGGGCCCCGAAAACCAAGCACCGCCTTCAGGCTTTCTAAGGGCGTTACAGTTTTGAAGGCCATAAAATGCCAAGATGGCACAAACCCCCCCCCCCCAAATGACCCCATTTTGGAAAGTAGACACCCCTAAATTTAGGGGTACACTAGTGAGACTAGGTAATAAATGGTGGGTGCCCTGAAACTATAAAAAAATAACTAACCAACCAGCGTCACCTGTAACAGTTATATGGTGATCACTGGTGAAAGGGTTAACTAGGGGGCAATCAGGGGGCTTTATGCGGTAGTATATGGGGGTCCCTGGCGCTATAAAAAGCTGCGGCGAACCTAAATACCTACCTGCCTAACTAGCGTCACCTGTGACACTAATACAGCGATCAGAAAAACGATCGCTTATTAGGCTGGGTTCACACTGGAGCGATGCGGGAACGCCACGAATCCGCGGCGGGTTCCCGCATCGCATGCCTCCCGGCGGCAGTTCACACTGCCCTATGCGAACTGCTGGGAGTGTCAGTGAAATGTTAATGACACCCCCAGATCAGTTCGCATATCGCAGTGCGATCTGCAAACTTGGATCGCATGGTGTGAACACCCATGCGATCCGATTCTGCTGCGGACCAAAAAAAAGGGTCCCGTGCGAGTTTGCGGCGGGTGCGACGCGAATTCAGCCATACTATCTGTATGGCTGAACTCGAATCGCACAGAGATCGGATGTGATTTGCACTGCAGTGCGGTGCGAATCACATCCGTTCTCATAAACCGCTGCAATGTGAACCCAGCCTTAGTGACACTGGCGACGGGGGGTGATCACGGGGTTAAACCTTTATTGGGGGGGTTAGGGGGGTACCTTAGAACTAAAGGGGGCTAACCCTAACTGCCCTAACAGTTATTACAGTCACAAATGACACCCGCCGGGTGATCAGGGGGTTAAACCTTTATTAGGTAATAAATGGCGGGTGCCCTGAAACTATAAAAAAATAACTAACTAACCAACCAACCAGCGTCACCTGTAACAGTTATATGGTGATCACTGGTGAAAGGGTTAACTAGGGGGCAATCAGGGGGCTTTATGCGGTAGTATATGGGGGTCCCTGGCGCTATAAAAAGCTGCGGCGAACCTAAATACCTACCTGCCTAACTAGCGTCACCTGTGACACTAATACAGCCATCAGAAAAATGATCGCTTATTAGGCTGGGTTCACACTGGAGCGATGCAGGAACGCCACGAATCCGCGGCGGGTTCCCGCATCGCATGCCTCCCGGCGGCAGTTCACACTGCCCTATGCGAACTGCTGGGAGTGTCAGTGAAATGTTAATGACACCCCCAGATCAGTTCGCATATTGCAGTGCGATCTGCAAACTCGGATCGCATGGTGTGAACACCCATGCGATCCGATTCTGCTGCGGGCCAAAAAAAGGGTCCCGTGCGAATTCAGCCATACTATCTGTATGGCTGAACTCGAATCGCACAGAGATCGGATGTGATTTGCACTGCAGTGCGGTGCGAATCACATTCGTTCTCATAAACCGCTGCAATGTGAACCCAGCCTTAGTGACACTGGCGACGGGGGGTGATCACGGGGTTAAACCTTTATTGGGGGGGTTAGGGGGGTACATTAGAACTAAAGGGGGCTAACCCTAACTGCCCTAACAGTTTACAGTCACAAATGACACCAATGCAAAAAAAAAAAAAAAAAAAAAAAAAATGACATTGGTGTCACTGTGACTGGGGGGCAGGGGTAATTGGGGGGGTGATCGGGGGGTGTGAGTGTGCCTGGCATGTTCTACTGTGTAGTGTCGTGTTGGTGCAACTCACCGATCCTCTCTCCTCGGTGTCGGAACGAAAAATACCGACACGGAGGAGAGATTACATCACTTCCTCTCCTGTGTTTACATTACGGGAGAGGAAGTGATGTCACGGAGCATTTTCATTCGTCGGGAGCGATCGCGAGGGGGTGGCCATGAATGACCCGCGGGAAGGCAGGGACGTACATGTACGCCCTTATGCCTGCCCGTGCCATTCTGTCGACGTACATTGTCGTGTGGCGGTCGGGAAGTGGTTAAAGTAGAGCTAAAAGCAATATTTTTTCCCCATTTTGGATAGAGCAAGGTAGAGCATTGCAGTTTTTCTTTTGCCAACTGTGTCCTATTGGGGAGCTTTCCCTTTTACTTCCTGCCCCATAGCCAAAACAGGAAGTAAGAGGAAATCCTTTCAAATGTGCAGAAATACCTGGTTGTTTCCAGAACTTCCCAGTGGAAGATCTCCTCTCTGGTCCTGTTCTAGCAACAACCAAAAATTTGAAAAAATTCCTTTCACTTTTGGTGTTAACAGGACAAAAAGGAAAGACATCAATAAAACCATTTTATAGGCATTCTAATCCTTCTCCACTTTTAATTATACCTTAACTTTTTGTTACACAGCTCATTTTAAAGTATACGTTTACCTATAAATATTACTTTAGTTACAACCCTATTTTTGTTATTTGTGCAGCATCCCCTCTTTCACCCCCACTGTGAAAGAATTTGGAGGCTCTTTTCTCTGCACTCGCTGTCACAATTTAAAAAACCCACACAGCCCCATCATGGCAGACACACTTGTAGTTTCAATGGCTGATGAGCACACGCACAGTCTATTCAGTCTTACTTCAGCTCTGAAACTGACAGCCCATACAAAAGGTATGGGCACAGAGCTGTAGGAAGACTGTGCAGGAGCCTGGCATTGCATCCGCAATCCACTGATTGTGGGTCCAATGCTCTGCAGGCTTCGGGTGGGGGGGGGGGGGGGGGGAATTAAGAATGCAAATTTTTTACCTCCAAAACATGTGCCATAATTTCTTTATTTCAAGTTGAATGTAGTGTCAGAGACACGAGCAGACATGCAGGAAGGAGGGGGGCGAGGGGGGAGACAGGATAGCAGAGGGGACAGCAGTGTATGACAGAGACCTGCAATTAGACCACGGTGATCCGGGCGGAGCTGTCCTGATTTTCCTGGTCTGGTTAGAGAGGGGATACAGGAAGAGCAGGATTCAGTTTTTTTTTCTCTAAAGTTTAGAAGGGGGCAGGTTACACAGCACAGGCACTGTGCTGTTTAACCGCTAGCCGACCAGCCGCTGTCATTTCACTGCGGCAGGTCGGCACAAACCCGCGAGCTGTCATAGCTATACATCAGCTCACGGGATCGGGAAAACAGGCGTGTGCACGCGCCCCCACTGCACAGCAGGGGTGCAGATGCTCGTGGCAGGCAGTCGCAATGATTGCCGGCCACGAGCGATCACGGGCACGAGAGGCAGAACAGGGACGAGTGTGTGTAAAAACATAAATCCCTATTCTGTTAGGTGTGACAGATCGCGAGTTCCTATTAGCTAGGAAACACGATACGTCACTTTTTCTAGGTCTGTCCCCTCCCCCTACAGTTAGAAAAACACACCTAGGGAACACAGTTAACCCCTTGATCGCCCCCTAGTGTTAACACCTTCCCTGCCAGTGACATTTTTACAGTAAATGCATTTTTATAGCACTGATTGCTGTATAAATGCCAATGGTCCCAAAAATGTGTCAAAAGTGTCTGATGTGCCCGCCATAATGTCACAGCCCCGATAAAAAGATCACCACCATTACTAGTAAAAAAATGAATAAATACAAATAAAAATGCTATAAATCTACCCCCTAATCAATATACGCTTATTGTGATTTTTCTTTTCTTTTTTTATCAAAAAATATGTAGAAGAATACATATAGGTCTAAACTGAGAAAAAAAATGGGGATATTATAGGCAAAAAGTACAAAATATTGTTTTTTTTCAAAATTGTCATTTTTTGTTTATAGCGTAAAAAATAAAAACCGCAGAGGCGATCAAACACAACCAAAAGAAAGCTATATTTCTAGGGAAAAAAGGACATCAATTTTGTTTGGGTGCAATGTCAGTTAAAGCGACGCAGTGCCGAATAGCAAAAAATGGCCTGGTCATTCAGCAGCCAAATCTTCCGGGGCTGAAGTG
This sequence comes from Lithobates pipiens, assembly GCF_037356315.1. Taxonomy (NCBI): domain Eukaryota; kingdom Metazoa; phylum Chordata; class Amphibia; order Anura; family Ranidae; genus Lithobates; species Lithobates pipiens. The sequence goes on from NW_027507784.1 coordinate 157,217,527, forward strand.
GTTAATCTGCTTTGAGGTAGCAGAAAATCTCTCTTAAACACTTTAATGAAAAACTGTTGCCTTTAATTCTTTAAAAATAGTATAGGTCAGACTTGAGGGACTAGATTCTGCCTTAATGGACATTAACACAGTGAAGTCATTTAGTTCTTGCATTTACCTCCAGCTTTAATTTAAGCCTTAATGGTGCAGTTCTTCCAATGGCTTTCATCATGGTTAAAAGTGGCATTACTTCATTAAACTCTTCAATTTTCATATCTATCATCAACCTAGGTAAGAAAAAAAAAGTTTTTTTTATACTTCTGTCATTGCCATTTTCTGTGTGTTCTAAAAAAAGAGTTGCTAATGCTGTGCCTTGCAAACTTGTCTAAACTAACCTAAGCTAAGATAGTCTATGTGAAAACAACTTTTAAGAAATATCTTCATATAGCAACATGCAAAATTTTGAAATACCAACAATTCATCTATTAAACAATTTGTGTGTGAAACTTCAATCAATAATTACCGTATTTAGTACTATATTCCACTATAGAAGATTATTTTTGTGACTCGTGCACATGTGTACGTTACTTATTTTCTAAAAACAAAAATCAATTGGTGCGACAAACATTAAAGAATAAAAATAAAATAAAGTCCTTCAATAAGGAAATCCCCGCGATTCTGCCCGACGAATTGCAGTAAAATCACACAAACAGAATTGCGGCACGTCTGGTGCACAGAAGTAGTACAAGAACTCAGTGGGAAAAAAATTTAACCGGTGAATAAATATACACTCCTGGCTACCCATGGGCCTAGGTGAGGTTGATGCGTTCATCCTTCCACCAAGAATCTTGGAAATATTGAGTAGGCCAAATCTCATACAATGACGCTTCAATACAGTGCAGCCGCTTCTTGTGATATTTGGGATGCCCAGCATTCCCTGGGATCACTCTAGAATGTTGACATCACCCCCTATGGTACAGAAGCCAAGGGAAAAGTATATTATTTTAACTTTTTACCCTTGCTGTTTTTTTTCTGTACTACAGTGTTTCTCCATGGGGAAAGAGGGGGCTTAGATAAGAGCGGACTTTGCCTGAAGTGCACGGTCTGCTTTAACCACTTCCTACAAATGAATGTACCTGTATGTCCTCAGGTGTAAGTGGTTATACCAGGATCATGGCTGAAGTCATTGATCCTAGTATAATTTTTTAGATCCAGCAATGCTCTTTTTATGTACAAGTGATTGAGCAGCTATACAGCCACCTGATCACTTTTACAGAGAGTGGAATGAGGCCCCCCTCCTGCCCTTGACCACTATGCTCATCAGGACTGAGTACAGAGGAGAACAAGGTATGTCTGTACCTTACCCTTCTCCATGATAAAATTAAACTGTAAGCGTTGAGGATTGCATCGCTTCTGGTTTCGTTGTTTACAAAAAGTAACTGTCTGGGTTTGATTGGATGCTTTTGAGTGGTATTTAACCACTAGGCGCCCACGCTATAGCCGAAAGATGCGCAATTTCCCAATTCGTGCTCCTGCATGCGCACATCAGGGAAAATCTGTGCTGGCTGTGTCCCTTGGACATAGCCAGTCACAGATCGATGTAAATGGCCAATCACAGTGGCCGTTTACAGCGCAATCTGAGTGTCCAATGAGAGATGATCTCATATGTAAACATATGAGATCATCTCTCATTGCCGGCTCTCCCTCCTCACACAGAGACATCGTGTGAGGAGGAAGAGACGAACAGCTGCATCGGTTCGTGGAAAAAAAAAAAAAGAAAAAGGAAAATAAAGTGCCCACAGTAAGTGTCAGTGCCACCTGTCATCAGTGCCACCTGTCATCAGTGCCACCTGTCATTGTTCTAGTGCTCCAGGGAATTCAAAAGTGTAATAGGTAGTCAACAACTTAGATGTGTAATTTATGCTCCTAAAACACGTGGTGGCGTTCCCTGCATGTTGGGCCTCTCCAAGTGGCCAGGCTGTGAAAAAGTCCCACACATGTGATATTGTAATACTCAGGAGGAGTAGCAGAATGTATTTTGGGGTGTCATTTGTGGTATAAACATGCCATGCGAGAGAAATAACCTATTACAATGACAATTTTGCGGGGAAAAAAAAATAAAAAAAATCATTTGGCAAAGAATTGTGGGGAAAAAAAAAAAATGTCAACATCAAAAAGCTCACCATGCATCTAACTAAATACCTTGGAATGTCTACTTTTAAAAATGGGTCATTTGGGGGGTATTTGTACTTTCCAGTTTGTTAGGGTAGCAAGAAATGAGACATCAGGTGTGATCATTTGTAGACTCTAACTTTCAGAGAAAATTGAGTACTGTGATAAAGATAGACCAAATAATATCCACTAATTTGGGTTATTTTTACCAAAGATATGTAGCAGTATAAACTGTGGCCAAAATTTATGAAGAAAAAATAACTTGCAAAATTTTATCACAGAAACAAAAACATTTTTTTTTTCATTTATAGAGCAAAAAAAAAAAAAAAAAAAAGCCCAAAAAACAAAAACCTGGAGGTGATCAAATACCACCAAAAGAAAGCTCTATTTGTATGAAAAAAGGACAAAAATAATAATCTGGGTACAGTATACATGACTGAGTAATAGTCATTCAAAGTGTGAGAGCACCAAAAGCTGAAAATTGTTCTGGTCACGAGGAGGGTTTAAGTGTCCAGTTGTCAAGTGGATCAACAAAATTAAACAGTGAACAAGTTTACATTTGTGCTGGGGGTGTACAGAATAAACATAATCTACAAACATGAATTTACCTTAAAATTATGTTTTTGAAATACACATCTGTCTGCTTTTTTGCAAGTCCATAAAAAAATTCTTACCGTAGACCAAATGTGATCAAATCCACATTTGTGTCACTCTTTAGCCATTCCAAAGTATTGGCCAAGATGGCAAGTTCCACTTCATTGAAGCTAGTCAAGTGTTCCTGAAAAAGTTACAATAAATGAAACGTTAAAAAAAAAAAAAAAAAAAAAAATGAATTGATACATAAGCAGGTTTGAAAGCGGCTGCACAAGAAAGGGTATTTATTTGATCATCATGACAGAAATTGTCAGTTCTTTGAAAGGTTACAGTTGGCGTCTGTGGTTATAATATCATTATAATGTGCATGATTTGGTTTAAAAACTAAAGCAAGAAAAGGAAAAAGAGAAAAAAATGTGCATCCACCGGAAACGCGCATTTGAAAGAAACTTTTCCAAATATATATATTTTTTTTAGGCAGCCTCGCTACAGCAGCAATAATGTCAGTTTGTTCACATTTAGCCACATTGTTACATTAGCGTTATTGCGCGTTTACGTGCTTTTTTGGTGTTAGCCTTTTTATATTAAAAACACTCCCTATAATGTAAAAACACCTCAAAATGCCAAATCTGGCTAACAGTTTGTTACAGCATTTAGGAGCGTTTTACATTTTTACTGCTCCTGGAAGCACAGGCTGTAGTTTTTTTTTTCTACTGCCCCTAGACGCTTATGCCTCCAAAAGCCTAACATGGAGGGGCGTTTAGCGGCAGTTAACAAAAACGTCACATGTCCCTAACAGCAGCTGTAAAAACGTCCTGTGTGCATGAGCTCTAAACAGCATTCACTTAAGCATTGTACTTTGACAATTGTTCTGCAATACTCCCACTAGGCTATTTACACGGGTGGCCAGGAAAGGCTGTTGGCAGGAATCGCTGGATTCTTGCTGTACAAAATCAATAGCTGGCACTACCGCTCTTTACATGCAAATACAAAAGTACGGGAAGGGAATGGGCCCACCCAAACCAAAAGAGAAACTGAATTTATCGGCTCAGCATCAGCAACACCACATTTTTTATATTATATCCATATCTATACCTTTAATACAGAAAAGGTAAAAAACACATGTAAAACGAATAACAGTATATAAACAGAAAAGATGTCTTCGTAATAAGCAAGGAGGCCCCAAGTATTTTACACCTCTCAATCAAATAGGATATATATAACATCACACACACACACATACACACATACACACTGTGATAGGAGGTCCGTCTCCCTCTCTTTCCTCAGGTTAGGAGAAAAAAAACCTTGGGGGAACTTCTGCACATTGTTTGTTCTGGGGTGTGCAGCTCAAATCTCTCCTATATGTGTGCCTTTCTAAGGCTATATGTTTTTGGGGTGGTTAAAACACCTATTCCCCCTTTGACACATGAGAGATAGGATACAAGATGTGTGTCGTTCAATCCCTCCAATATTATGTGACCTAATATCATCCAATTCTTATATACAATGAGCAACTTTAAGGTGAAGAGTGGGCAATTCTCATGTGTAGGCATGAGATTTTTTTTTTTGAATGGGGGGGGGGGGGGGGGAAATCAGATTGCAACTCAAATCTCCTCCCTCCTTCATAAACTAGGTAGATCCCTGGTTATGCTCCCTTCTTGAAAAAGGTTTTTCACCAAGAAGAACCAGACAAGATTACTCTACTCTAGTAGGTAGAACATTGGTAATAAAACCCATTATACCATTGTATATATAAAACATTGGGAATTTTGAACCAACACACTGTCCCTGGGAAAATTGGTCTTTGGCAATACACCAGATATGACCACACAAATGGAATAAGAAATGTATACCACTTGATAATAGTTCATATCCAATATTGCAGTGTTCATGCATTTATACTTATATATTTTTGTTGAAGATTTTGTGGGCTCATGATATCCCAGCCGGCCCTCTTGTGTAGATTCCTGCCTTCTATGGCATCCCTGCAAGGTTAGGGGGGTGCAAAACAAGTCTGCATTCTCCATTCACACTCTTTTTGACAGCTAGACCTTGCCGCCGGCATCCTTTGATCACCCCTGGACTTTTGCCACGAGGCATGAATTCTTCATGCGTGTGTGCAACTCCCGTGACATCATGCGTTTGCAGCGAATATGACAACAATAGTGGTCGGGGACTTCCGGAACGCAGAGGGAGTCATGCGGTAGCCGCACACTTTGCGGCCAGGACACCACCGTTTTGGAGGGAGGGAGCAGGTGCCTGCAATGGATCGTCCGATTCCTCAATTATAGGAGGCACTACTTAAAGTGACAGGCGGCATGTAGATCAAGACATTCCATGCCTGCCTGAATGGATGGTCATCCTGCACAAATGGCTCAATGCAAGTACAGATTTCAATTATGTCAGAGCATCTAGTCCCTTGCCCTGCACGCATTAGGGTTGGTCAAGGTTACAATTATCGGTACGCCATCACTATAAATCATAACTACCGTATATACTCGAGTATAAGCCGAGATTTTCAGCCTCTTTTTTGAGGCTGAAAGTGCCCCCCTCGGCTTATACTCGAGTCATCGCTGTCTGCCCGCTCGATCAGCGTGTCGAGCAGACAGACAGCGGCCATTCTATGATTCAAAAGCCGCGCCTCCGGCTCCGCCTTCGCCTGTGATAGGCGGAACACTGAATTTCCCAGCAGCCTGTGTTCCGCCTATCACGGACGTCGTATCATCCTCGTACTACGGACGAGGATGATACGACGTCCGTGATAGGCGGAACACAGGCTGCTGGGAAATTCAGTGTTCCGCCTATCACAGGCGAAGGAGGAGGCGCGGCTTTTGAATTTTACAATGGCCGCCGACGAAGAGGGCACGGGACGGAGGCAAGGCAAGGCACGGCACGGGACGGGACGGGACGGGACGAAGGCAAGGCACGACACGGGACGGAGGCTCGGGACACAGGTAGGCTGGACACACACACACACACACACACACACACACACACACACGGATGGATGGATGGATGGAGACACACACACACAGGGATGGATGGATGGATGGATGGAGACACACACACACACAGGGATGGATGGATGGATGGAGACACACACACACACAGGGATGGATGGACACACACACACACACAGGGATGGATGGATGGATGGACACACACACACACAGGGATGGATGGACGGACACACAGGGATGGACGGACACACAGGGATGGACGGACACACAGGGATGGACGGACACACACACAGGGATGGACAGGCATGTCTCACCCTCGGCTTATACACGAGTCAATAAGTTTGCCAGTTTTTTTGGGGGTAAATTGGGGGCCTCGGCTTATATTCGGGTCGGCCTATACTCGAGTATATACAGTAACTCAATGGCTTGGCTCTTTTCCTTATAGAGTCCCCACTTTTCTTGCACATTTTGCAGTTAGGCTTCCAATTACACTCAATCGATGGTTTATATTACCTATATCAGCATCAAGGTAAATGATAATCACTCCACACCACGTTCTTTTTGTTTGCACTTCTAGGATTAATAGTTTTTATATTTTTAAGGTTCTATATTGTTTTCATAAATGTTGCACATTTTCATTTAGTTCACAGCGAGCTAACATCACTTACTTTATCCATGCATTAATCATCATTTTCCTAGTACACATTTAATCACCACTCTGCCTTACTAGCAGTTTTAAATGCACAGTCTCACCTAGAACCATTATTGTACCATTTGTAATACTAATCACACATTCACTATTTATAGTAGGGATGCACTGAAATTTCGGCCGAAAATGCCCTTTTCGGCAATTTGCCAAAAGGAAAAAACGGCCGATAATTGAGCCTAAAATGGGGCGGGGCACCGCCCCCACCCCTGGTGCCGCCCATCACGGGAGATCTATAACTCAGGAGAGCCGCCTCTGCCGCCTGGATCAGTAGAGCGCCGGGAACATCACAGCTTTAAATTTCAATAGCTGTGTGTTCCCCCGTCGCACACAGCCCCTCCCCCTTGTCCGGGGAACTGTGATAGACAGATTACCCCTTTCCAGATTGGACGGGTGATCTGTCTATCAGAGTTCCCCGGACAGGGGGGGGGGGGGGGGGCTGTATGCGACGGCGTGCGACGGGGGAACACACAGCTATTGAAATTAAAGCTGTGATGTTCCCGGCGTTCTATTGAACCAGACGGCGGAGGCGGCTCTCCTCTCTCTTCACTGCATCACTGGCTGCACGGGGACAAACACACTGGCTGCACAGGGAACAACACACTTATCTCTTTTATCATGTCTCCAGTCTCTGACCACCTCCCGTGCCATGTCCCCAGTCCCTGACCACCTCCTGTGCCATGTCCCCAGTCCCTGACCACCTCCCGTACCATGCCGCCAGTCTCTGACCCCCTCCCGTACCATGCCGCCAGTCTCTGACCCCCTCCCGTCTCTGACCCCCTCCCGTACCATGCCGCCAGTCTCTGACCCCCTCCCGTACCATGACGCCAGTCTCTGACCCCCTCCTGTACCATGACGCCAGTCTCTGACCATCTCCTGTATAAAAATATTTTTTAAAAACAGTCATTTTCGGTAACGGTGCTGTTTCGGTATTGGTTTCGGTTTTCGGCCTAGTGTATTTTTCATTTTCGGTATCGGCACCAAAAAACCCATTCGGTGCATCCCTAATTTATAGTATATATTACATTTCATTCATTTATTACTTCTCATACAATGAACACATAACTAATACATCTTCTCGTATCATTTGACAGAATGTCACTACAACATGTACAATATGAAAAATAAACTTTTGTTATTTGTTGGGAACCCTTCGCCAGTACACCAAGGGCCCATCACTTTACCCTCAATATGATATATGGTTATCTTTTGGGAATCATTGCAGGTGCCGCTTTTCCTTTTCCCTCTGAAGGGTGTCCATAGTGTGACTTCCTGCAAGCCCCATTGGGCTGGCTTCTTTTTCCTTGGGGTGGTAGGGATAATTGTGGAGCCCCCTTGATTGTTCAACTGATTTAAAATCTCTGGTTATGAGACCCTTTATTCCACCATCTAGTGGTAACTATACCTCTTAGTGTACCGGATTTTCTATGTACACATGAAATGTTTTTGAAATTTGAGATATTGAATGCATTTCTTTTAGAGCAAACCACCCCCTTGAAGAAGACAATGACTGTATGGGTCTAAACACATCGGGGCTTCCATATAGTAGACATTAACCACTTCAGGACCGCCGCATGCCAATGTACGTCATCAGAATGACATGTACAGGCACAAGCACGTACATGTACGTGCTTGCCTTCCAGCAGGTGGGGGGTCCGATTGGACCCCCTCCCGCTGGATGCGGCGGTCCGTTTCGCTTCAGGAGCGATCCGGGATGAGGGGATGGCCGTTGGTTTCTGGCCATCCCCTCTCGATCGCTCCTGGCAAATGAGAAGCTTCCTCCCGCTGTGTATAGTAAACACAGGCAGGGAGGAAGTGATGTCATTCTCCTCGAGGCGGTCTTTTTGACCGCACTACGAGGAGAACACTGAAAGTAAGTGCACCAAACACTACACTAACATGTAGGCACACAAACCCCCCCCCCCCCCCCCGATCACTCCCCCTCCCAGTCACAGTGTCACTGATTGCAGTGATCATTTATTTACTGATCACTGCATTCAGTGTCAGTAAAAAGTATCAGGGAAGTTAGTGTTAGGTCCAGGGTAGCCTCCTACCACCCCCCAATAAAGGTTTAACCCCCTGATTGCCCTTAGAGTTAACCCTTTCACCCCCTTTGGCCAGTGTCACTAAGCGATCATTTTTCTGATCGCTGCATTAGTGTCACTAGGTAGCTAGTTATTTTTTTAGGTTCCCAGTCAGGTTTTTATATAGCGCCAGGGACCCCCATATACTACCTAATAAAAATTTGAACCCCCTGATTGCCCCTAGTTAACCCTTTCACCAGTGATCACCGTATAAGTGTTACGGATGACTCTGGTTAGTTAGTTTGCTTTTTATAGCATCAGGGCACCCACCATTTATTACCCAATAAAGGTTTAACCCCCTGATCACCCGGCGGGTGATATCAATTAGGTTTTAGGGTCAGGGTCTGCATCGCCCCAGGCAGCGCTAGGTTAGTGCCAGTACCGCTAACACCCACGCGCAAAGCATAAACCTCCCGTAGTGGTATAGAATCTGAACAGATCAATATCTGATCAGATCTATACTAGCGTCCCCAGCAGTTTAGGGTTCCAAAAAAAAAAAAACGCATTGTTAGCGGGATCAGCCCAGATACCTGCTAGCACCTGCGTTTTGCCCCTCCGCCCAGCCCACCCAAGTGCAGTATCGATCGATCACTGTCACTTACAAAACACTAAACACATAACTGCAGCGATCGCAGAGTCAGGCCTGATCCCTGCGTTCGCTAACAGTTTTTTTTTTGGTAGCGTTTTATATTTAAATCCTGAAGGCAGTGATTGGTTTTCGGGGTGCCGTACGCAGCTAGACTCCCAAAAAGTCCCACATATGTGGTATCCCCGTACTCAGGAGAAGCAGCAGAATATATTTTGGGGTGCAATTCCACATATAACTATGGCATGTGTGAGCAATATATCATTTAGTGACAACTTTTTGTAAACTTTTTTTTTTTTTGTGTGTCATTATTCAATCACTTGGGACAACAAAAAAAAAAAAAAAAAATTCAATGGACTCAACATACCCCTCAGCAATTTCCTTGGGGTGTCTACTTTCCAAAATGGGGTCATTTGGGGGGGGGGGGGGGGTTGTACTGCCCTGCCATTTTAGCACCTCAAGAAATGAGATAGGCAGTCATAAATTAAAAGCTGTGTAAATTCCAGAAAATGTACTCTAGTTTGTAGACGCTATAACCTTTGCGCAAACCAATAAATATACGCTTAATGACATTTTTTTTTACTAAAGACATGTGGCTGAATAAATTTTGCCCTAAATGTATGACTAAAATTGAGTTTATTCGATTTTTCTTATAACAAAAAGTAGAAAATATATTTTTTTCTCAAAATTTTCAGTCTTTTTCCATTTATATCGCAAAAAATAAAAATCGCAGAGGCAATCAAATACCATCAAAAGAAAGCTCTATTTGTGGGAAGAAAAGGACGCAAATTTCGTTTGGGTACAACATTGCATGACCACGCAATTACCAGTTAAAGCAGTGCAGTGCCAAATTGTAATAAGACCTCTGGTCCTTAGGCTGAAAATTGGTCCAGGGCTGAAGTGGTTAATGTGATGTTGTCCATTATTGCGTTAGCATGGCTGCATTGTGGAATATGTACCGTGTCCTTAAACCAAAGCTGATATTTAAAATGTTAACATGAATCTGACTTTTTCTTAATAAAGACTTTTTTTTATATAATTCTTTCATATAATTTTTTGATTTTGTTATATTGATGCTAAAAAACCCTTGGGGGAACTTCTCCATATTGCTTGTCCTGGGGTATGTAGCTCAAATCTTTCCTCTATGTGTCTTTCCTATGCAGTAGCCGAAATCTTCCTCCTATGATCTCCCACCCCCATCGTGGTGGGTGTTATTTGAGACAACAGACTTGTGGCAGGTACTCATCAACAGTGCCAACTGTACCCACCCTTTCTGCCCAGCTCCTTCAATCATAAAATCCTACTATAGCTTTTATGATTCCACTGATTGACTTATCAGAAATGAGATGGCTTGACAATTTTAGTTTGAGCAGCACTGCAGCCAATAAGCTGCAGCACTCATCTGTGTATTCTGACAGTGCGGAGGAAGGGGAGTCTCCTTGCTGTCAGAATACAATGACACAGAGGGAAGGATTCCGCATCCATACCGAATGTGTGGATGGGGGAACCTTTTGACTGAACGAAATTAATTGAACCCCGTATGAGCAGCTTAACAATAACTATGATGTGTCCCTTCTGCTGATGTCTCTTCTTTTAGGTTAAAGCCTCCTCTGTCCATGACCACCCCTCTCAGCAAAGGAGCCCGACTATGTCCGCCCTTTCCTTCTCCATTCATAGAAGCCATACTACACCTTCTACAAGGGAAACAATCTATGAATGAAGGACAGGTGGATGAGTGATAGGTCCACTCCCCATTCATATATCATGTTTCAGTTATAGTAGCTGTAGTATGGCTTCTAAAAATGGAACAGCAGGGTGAAAAAAAAAAAAAAAGGGGGGGGGGGGGGGGGAGGACATAGTCAGGCTCTCATTTAGGCCCCTTTCACACTGGGGCGGTGCGGGCGTCAGCGGTAAAGCGCGGCTATTTTTAGCAGCGCTTTACCGCCGTTATAGCGGCAGTATGCGGCCGCTACCAGGGCAGTTTTAATCCCAGCTAGCAGCTGAAAAAGGGTTAAAACCGCCCGTAAAGGGCTGCTGCAGCGGCGCTTTGCTAGCGGTATAGCCGCGCTGCCCCATTGATTCCAATGGGTAGGAGCGGTGAATACACCGCTCCAAAGATGCAGCTAGCAGGACTTTTTTCACCGCCCTGCCAGAGCACCACTCCTGTGTGAAATCCCTCCAGCTTTCACAGGCGCTATTTTTAGCGCTGTAACGCCTAAAACGGCCTCAGTGTGAAAGGGGCCTTAGGTGAAAATTTCATAAAACATGAAAAATGATTGTGTAAAAAGAAGAGCAAGGAAGTGAGTGATCCAAAATACAGTAAGTGGTGAACGGTGTGCTTTAATACTGGCATTTTTTTTTTTTTTTTTTTTTAAACATTCAAAATGTTCATAAACAATTAAACTCACCTGGCAAATAAGCAGAAGGTTCTGAATCAATCGTGATTCTTGATTTATTTGTAAATGCACAAACATATACAGAATTCGGATCAAAGCCTCGGGTGGCATGACTGGAGCCATCTTCAAGATTCCATGAGTCAGATTGTGAAAGTGTGGATGACCGAATATGGAGTCTCTTTCAGTAAGCTTCTCTTTCTCGTTAAGTGCCAAGAATGTATTCCAGAGTTTAAGAACACCTTTGAAAAGTTCATCTTTTTTGTACGAGGGTCTTAAAAAGACATTCAATACATCCCTGGGCGTTGTACATTTATTCAGAGCAATCATAATATAAGATGGTATCATTTTAGGGGTACTAGCCAGTTCATCTGGTTTCAAACTAATCTGCTCATTTAAAGGGCTAACATTGTTACCATCAGAGATGGCAGGAGAATCATTTAATGGGCCATCTACCCAATCAGATGTCATATTATTTGCTTGATTACATGGTGAACTCTCGTGACCAACGCACCTTATGGGTACAGTGACTGAACCGAATGCCGGTCTCAAAGTACGAGTATCTGAAGACAGAGGAAGTGTAGCTTCTGATCTATAGTTCTTTGTAAATTTAGGAAAGCTCATCCCTGCTAAAGAACTGCATGGCTGTAGTTGCCGTATCGTTTTCAGCATATATATACAGGTCTTGCTTCCCATCTCTGAAGTCTTCTGAGAAATTCTGGCAAAATGGCATTGGGGGGGTGGTATACTTCACTGCTGTGTCTATTAGCTGCAAACAAAATGGAACAAAAAACAAAAGATCTTACAAAATGCACAAAATAAATCTCTTAAATCAAATTACAATTGGCATCTTTGGCAATAGTCTAAAGGCTCAATTCATAAAGTTGGCTGGGATAAGCATTCCTATATTCCATATAAAGCCAAAATGATTTGAAAATGAGTTTACCTTTTTTTATTTATTTTATCTCCCTATGTACTAATATACCATTAATGTACTTCTGTTGCAGAAAGAAAAAAGCTTTCTATGTATTTTAGGATAAGGCCTTTCCTCAGCCTCCAGCTTGTTCCACCAAAAAGTTCACGACTTCCTGGTATGGATTTAAGACATGAAAACCGTTAAGACTCAGGAAGTAATTCAGCAGCTGACCCCATTAGAACACACCTTGCACCGGTCCTCCCCCTCCAAGAGATTTCTATTACATAGTTTTGGTAAAAATAAATGATACAGTGTATAGATTGCATAGTGTATGGCCACCTTTGTACACCTAAAATAAACTAGATGTCTTTCAGTCTCATTATTTGTTAATGGCACCCCAAACATGGAAGCAAACACACAATTTGCAGCGTGAAATAATGAGCGTCAAACACAGCAAAACGCACAGTAATAAACATGCAACCCTCATCAGGCCAAAACGTCCCATGAGCAAGCAGCTTGCTATAGGGACACCCAAGCCGAAACGCTGCTCTGTGTGTCCCAGGCAGCCGAGACTCTCGTGTAACATCGCTGGATCGAGATGGGGCTCAGGTAAGTAGTAAGGTGGCTGAGGGGGGGACTGCTGCATACAGAAGGTTTTTTTTTTTTTATCTTAAAAGCGATAAAGTAAAGTCTCCTTTTGTTTTAGTTAAAAATAACAAACATGTTATACTTAGCTGCTCTGTACACTGGATTTGCACAGAGCAGCCCAGATCCTCCTCTTCTTGGGTCCCTCTTAGGTGCTCCTGGCCCCTCCCTCCTGTTAAGTGCCCCCAGAGCAAGCAGCTTGCACCCAAGCTGAGCCACAGCTCCTGTGTCCATTCAGACATGGAGCCCTGGCCTGGCCCCATCCCCATTCTCTACTCAATGGCTGAATGACTTTGACAGCAGTGGGAGTTTATGGCAGCTAGCCAATGAGGGGAGTTCTGGGCAGCCCCAGACACTCCTACAACAATTGCTGGATCTAGATTGGGCTCAGGTAAATATTGGGGGGTGGATGCACACTGAAGTCTTTTGATCTTAATGCACAGCATGCATTAAGATAAAAAAAAAAAAATAGGATTTTTATAACCGCTTACCTGTAAAATCCTTTTCTTTGAAGTACAGAGGTCCCTCCCTTCTTTCTGGTATACACGTGTGTATTGCTTTTCTACAAAACTGAGGTACTGCGGGGGCGTGGCGACCGCGCAGCGAGATGGTCGCATTCTAAGTGAGCTCTGCTCCGCGCTCAGGGAATAGACGTTTTCAAGCCCGCTTCACGATCGCCGCGGCCGGCGAACCGAGCACAAACGACCCCGGAGGTACCCGCCGACAGATCTACCATGGGGAAAAGATCGCAGAAGCCGCCGCATACTATGAAATTGCCGGACTTTTATCCGGCCTTAGACCGCGGGCTACAACAAGATGGCGGAGGACGCTTCATAGCACAGCACACCCAGCCTCCAGCGCCAGCACCGTTAGCCGAGAAGCTCACCGGAGCGGAGTGCACGGCGGAGATGGACGAGGACACGGGAACGCAATCCTCCGATTCTGACTCCCCAAACAACTCTCCATCGACTAGGAGCCCTGCAAAGTCCAGGCCCAGATTGGAAACTGGCACCAAAACGCACACCAGAACGGCTACTCTGGACAAGGAGATGAGCGGTGGTGGACTGATCATCCAGCAACCAGCGGATCCGATAGCACAATTTCCTACCACAGGTCAGCCCATTTCTGACACCACTTTAAAAGAACTGTTAATGTTATTGAGAACATCTCTACAAGCTGATATGATGTCATGTCTTCACCAATGTAGAGCTGAAATCAGCGATTTGGGGGAAAGAGTGCACCAGGTAGAGACTGGAATAGGCGATATCACCTCCTCATTTAATGCGCTGGTGGATTCTCATGCAGCACATCACGAGGCTATCGAAAAGATCCAACTGAAAATGGCGGACCTTGAGGACCGTTCCCGTAGGAACAATCTAAAGATCCGGGGGGGTTCCAGAAACAGTAACGGCGCAACAACTTCTCACTTATGCTCAAGACCTCTTTCGAGCTCTGGCCCCGTCATTGTCACCATTAGACCTAACGATCGACAGAATCCACAGGGTCCCAAAACCTGCGTTTCTGCCTCAAGAAATACCCCGAGACGTTCTACTGAGAATGCACTTTTTTAAAGCCAAGGAAAAAATCCTAGATGATACGCTACGTAGAGGAGAGAATATCCCTGAGGCGGCCTCCGCACTCCAAATCTTACCGGACCTGTCACAATTTACCCTACAGCTCCGACGCAACATGGAAACTTTGACCAAAGCCATGAGGAACCACAAGATTATGTACAAGTGGAAATACCCTGCTAAATTACAGGCATCCTACAACGGATCCACCCATCTCATACATTCCCTGGAGAAGGGGATGCAGCTTCGGCTCCGTCCCAACCGACTAGACAAGCTCCAGCCAAAATTCTCAGTGATTGGCAAACGAAACCACAACGAAGATCAATGGTCCGTCTCACTTGAATCTACTACACGGGAGCTTCCTCCTTCCAAGTTCTGATTAGATTCCCTGAGCACCCTTGGTACCTGACAGCGTACCGTTAGCCCCTCGCATTGGGCATTTGTTGCCTGGCCCGTATGGGTCTTGTTTTTTATTCGCACCTTGCAGTTCAAATTTTCTTTTTTCTTTTTTTTCTTATTTCTTTTCCCTTTTTCCGTTTTTGCTGCTTCTATGATTTGTTTTTTCTACCTGGAAATTGCCTACGGCAGACCGTCGAAAAGAGACATTGGAAGTTCACATCTTGGATACGTGAGTCCACTCTGCGACACCTTGCTATACCTGCTTAACCATACTACAATCTCTGCGCATTCAGTGTCAATACTCACGCACCTACTTACAAGGTTACATTTCAACGAATCGCCAAATCTGTTACCAGTATGGGAACATGCGGAAACTGCTCCAACATGACGGAGTTACACACCTGTATGCACATAGGACTCTTCGCACGTTATCTAGCACCTCTCCGGGACTCTCCATTTAATTTCCACGATCGAACTCCATCGCCTCTTATAAAGCTCCAATGAACATCAAAATCCTTTCTCTGAATGCACGGGGACTCAATCATCCTGCCAAAAGACGCTCCCTGTGGCAAGAGGCATTCAAACAGAACGTGGACATACTAGCTGTGCAAGAAACTCACTTCCATAAACTAGCTACACCTTTGTGCACACATCAGAAATTTCCACATATCATCCTCTCTTCCACCACGGCGAAGAAAAGAGGGGTGATGATTGCCGTAAGAGACTCGGTGAAATTTGAACTTAA
This sequence comes from Lithobates pipiens, assembly GCF_037356315.1. Classification (NCBI taxonomy): domain Eukaryota; kingdom Metazoa; phylum Chordata; class Amphibia; order Anura; family Ranidae; genus Lithobates; species Lithobates pipiens. Next base: position 157,233,280 of record NW_027507784.1, read on the forward strand.
AGACTCTGTTATAGATCCTGATGGTAGGTTCATCATTATGGTTTGCAATGTCAATATGATTTCCATTACCTTTGCATGCATATATGCTCCTAACTCGCACCAATTGAAATTCCTGAAAAAGGTTCTTAAACAAATAGAACGGGTGCGTGTTGGCAGCATATTACTATGTGGGGACTTCAATATGATTAGAGATAGAGAATTAGATACCTCCTCTGGAGTTAGGAATCACTTCCCCAAATTTAGAGATCTCCTTCACCAGGAGGGACTATTTGACGCATGGCGTTGCATGAACGCGAACGAAAGATCTTATACCTACTATTCCCCTAGATTTAATTCCTACTCCAGGATTAGATATGTTTCTCACCGATTTGGACTTACTTCGCAGAACCACAAGTTCCTCTATCCTTGATATCACATGGTCAGACCATGCACCTATCATGATCCATATTGAAGGAGGTAGATCGCACGCCTCGTCCCGCATATGGCAGAACAATGAGACTGTATTACAAGACCCAAAATATCACACAGAAATCTCCCAACATCTTACAGAATATTTTCAAATTAACGACCCCAACTGCACTAGCCCCTTCACAAACTGGAACGCCCACAAAGCCTTCATTAGGGGGGGTCCTAATTAAAATTAATGCCAAAATCCAGAAGACCCGTGCCACTAATTTAAATAATCTACTACAAGAACTCCGCTCTCTAGAGCAACGTAACCAACAAAACCCGTCTACTGATCTCGCAACTCAACTATCCCAAATCAGATACAAAATTAGGGAATGGTATAGCATGTTGCACGACCGGGCCATGACAAGACTCCGACTTAACCATTACGGACACAACAATAAAGCAGGTAAATTCCTGGCCAATCGTCTAAAAGCCAAAACGTACTAAAAACGGCAATCCCATATTTGCTCCACTCCAAAACAGCAACTAAAGTGGAACACCCCCAAAAAATAGCAGACGCATTTGCGGACTATTACTCGTCTCTTTACAATCTTCATATTGACTCCAACACAATTGAACCTACAGGAGAGGACATAGCATCTTTCCTAGCCAAAATTCGTTTACCTTCCATATCGGACGCCCAACTTCAAGAATTAAGAACTCCATTCACCTCCGATGAGTTAGGGAAAGCTATCCAGTCGTTACCCTCCGGGAAATCCCCAGGCCCGGATGGGCTCTCTAATATGTACTACAAATCATTCAGCCGTATTCTATCCCCACATCTCCTGTCCATCTTCAATGAAGCTAGGACAAAGGGTTCTTTCCCAACAGAAATGCTCAAAGCCTATGTAGTTACACTACCCAAACCTGGGAAATCTCCAGACACTCCAGCCAATTTCCGCCCCATCTCTCTCCTCAATGGAGACATAAAACTTTATGCTAAAGTGATAGCAAATAGGATCTTCGACATTATGCCAAACTTAATAAACCCAGACCAAACTGGATTCATGAAGGGGAGACAGGCATCAGACGCTACACGACGTCTGCTGAATCTCATTCACCAGGCTGGGATTCGTGGAACGCCTTCTCTGCTTCTTTCAATAGATGCGGAGAGGGCGTTCGACAGGGTCCACTGGAAATACATGGAGGCAGTGCTGAGGAAATTTGGTTTCCAACACGAAGCCCTGTCGGCAATTCTGGCGCTTTATTCCACGCCTACCGCCCAGGTATTTACCATGGGGCATCTATCCAAACCGTTTACCATTTCGAATGGTACCCGCCAGGGGTGTCCTTTGTCCCCTCTAATATTCAATCTGATGATAGAACCCCTGGCGGAAACTATTAGATCTCATCCGCATATTTCGGGACTCAAAGCCCAACGGAAAGACCATATAGTCAATCTGTTCGCTGACGACATAATATTGTTTTTAACCAACCTGGTCGTATCACTTCCCCACACACACAGGTAACCTAGAGGAGTTTGGCAGGATATCTTACTACAAGGTAAACTTTACGAAATCACTAATATTAGACCTGGGGCTAAACCGACATGTGAGCTCTCATATTAAACAAACCTTCCCGTATATATGTGGGCATCCAACCAAATACCCTACCTAGGCATACAGTTAACTAAGAACCTATCTCTCATTGCAGATGTTAATGTTAAACATCTTCTACAAGAAATCCAAAAAACTATAGCCGCAATCTCTACGACCATACTATCATGGGCGGGAAGAATTGCAGCATTTAAAATGTTGATACTACCAAAAATTCTATACACATTTCGAACCCTCCCGATCCCTTACAAAACTTCACATTTCCTAGAGTTGACCAAACGCCTCAAACAATACGTATGGCAGGGCAAAAGAGCGAGATGTCCCCTACATAAGCTCATCATGCATAAGAAGGCAGGTGGCATGGGTCTTCCGGACATTAAAGACTACTACTGGGCAGTAATACTGGCACAAGCTAAATTCTGGTTCTCGCCAAATCCTGAACCCCTATGGGTTATTCTAGAAGAAGGTATAGCACAAACTCACAACATGAGCCTTCTCCTCATGGCAGACTCTTGGAAGCCTAGATCTCGAACACATTTCTCCCCAACAATTGTGGCAACTATTGCCGCATCAAGAGACCTACTGCAACAACCAAAGTTAACACACCCCCACTCAGCAGTCAGGATCCCGATTCAGACCTTGGAACTAATGATACCATACAGCAATGTCACCAAATGGAAGGGAAATAGAATAGAGTGGGTAGACGAATTATATACACAAGAGACATTAAAATCATTCGACTCCTTACAACTCACGTATAGCGTCCCCCCAACCAGCAAATACCTGCACAACCAGGTGTCATCCTTTTTAAAGAGATCTCCTCCACCGACTATCGAAATCAACAGCCCAATTTGGCAATACTTCATATCTCCCAACACTAAAACCAAAGGCATTTCACTTATATACAATTCCTTGCAATATAAGCAGTGTCTGGTGAAGTCTTCCTCCATGCTCACATGGGAGAGGGATCTGAATCAGACGTACGATATCAGCCAATGGAGCAAGGTCCTTAGATTTAGTTATACAGCCACTCATTGCGCCAATCATTGGGAGCTCACCCAGAAGATACTTCACAAATGGTATAGGACACCACACCAACTAGCCAGAATGTTTTCTACACACTCTTCACTGTGTTGGAGAGACTGTGGAAACGTAGGCACTGTTCTACATATATTCTGGCACTGTAAAAATATTTCTAGCTATTGGAGGAAGATTTTCAGCATACTCACGGGAAGTCACCGGGATGATGCAAACCCCAAACCCAGCTCTAGCAATTCTCCACCTTGGTATAGATAATTATCCTCCCCAATTCCGCACGGTAGCGATACACATTTTGATTACAGCCAAATTAATAATTGCCCGACATTGGAAGAGTACACAATCCCCGAATCCCTCAGAAGTACTAGTCCAAGTGAACTTGAACTTTCACTATGAAAGATTACTAGCTCTAAGGAACTCTGTTGGCAAGAAATTTGACCAACATTGGAAGTGTTGGACAGAATGGTACAAGAAATAACTCTTTCTGAAATTACATGATACTGTGGCAGATACTAGCTGGCGACGCTCTAGATGGCCCCCCGTCACAGCGTGATCCCAGTTGGGGTGACGGGGGAGCTAGATGCAGATCGTGGAAAGTCGTAGTTGCACCTTCCACTTAATTGTAACAGTTATACCTTAATCTGCGTCATTGAACTGACATTATATAGATGTGAATACGCAATCAGAGGTAGAATGCTGGATTTACATTTGTATTCGCAATTTCCATTTTTCTCTTTTCTTCTCTCTCCTTTCTTTCCCTTTTTTTTTTTTTTTTTCCTCGCTTTCCTCCCTTTTGGATGTCAAACCACAACATGTAGTTCTCCACTACTTGTAATTGTTCTGTTGTGTTGTACTATTTGAAATTTTCAATAAAAAAAAAAAAAAAAAAACTGGGGAGGTACTGCCAGTAGTGGGAGGGGGTTATATAGGGAGTCGACTTCCTGTCTTAGGGTATGCCAGTGTCCATCACCTGAAGGTGGCCTATAACCCACATAGTAACTACTATTGCTCTGTGTCCCGTGATTAACTTCAAAGAAAGGGATTTCATAGGTACCGTAACAATATTGAAACAATACCAAAAAAGGCTGAGGCCTGGCCCTTGAAAGTACTCAAGGCCAGCTTCATTTCTAACCCCATCTGCACAAAGACATGGATCCTACGTATGACATACCTCCTGGGGTGCCAACCCCTGGATTCAATCCAGGAGACATATGCCTTCCAGACTCTATAATACGCGATTCTGGAGGCCAGCTTCCTTACATTTACCAAGGTGGATACCACTGAACTTGGCAGCCCACGTTTCTTCAGAATATGGGACTCAATAGCCAAACCGTTAAATTCAGCGTTTGTTAAGTAGGATGTAATATCGGACCTTGCAAGAGAAGGTCTGGACATGGGACCCCTACCATCATTCTTATGATCTCTGCATATCAAGATCTCCTAGGCCACAAAAATCACAGACGTCCCTTCCTGCTTGATCCTGCAAAGAAGTCGTGGATGCAGGCAGAATAGGAGGGAATGCATAAATCAGTGAGAACTGATTCCACAGGAATAGCAAGACATCTGTTCCACATGCTAGCGGATCCTTTGTTCTTGACACAAAGTTGCCCATTTCCTTGCTGAACCTGGACGCAAACAGATCTACATCTGGGATCCCCCATCTTTGACAGGAAGATATCGGGGTGAAGGAACCATTCTCCCAGAAACAACTGCTGGCGACTCAAGTAGTGCAAATTGGAAAATGGTAATACAGCGCTGTCTAGAAAAAAAGAAATACTAATTAAAAATAGTGAAAAAAATATTTTAAAAATATTAAAGCTGCAACTTTAAATGTGAGATACCCACAATAATAATAGCAACTTTCAAAAAAAGCTGCGCTGTAATGATTGACCCAAAACAATTAAATGCATGTGAATACAGAGACAAAAAAGGTCAATAGATACACATGTATGAAGTGAAATACAAAATTGTACAAAATTAATTATACTTTAATATGAAATAAATTCATACACCCCTAAGATTCAAAAGTATAACCCTTAGTGCAAATAATTAGTCCATCTCCAAAAAGGAACACTTTTGCTTATAAATCTCCGTGATGAAACCCACCACACCAACGAAAGAGTGTCACAAGGAAGGTGAGAAAGGATTCTCCACCACCGACAACACTGACGCTTACCAGCTAATTGGATCCCTTGTAAGAGATCAGATAATCGCCATTAACTTGTCACTCAATCGAGATTTGAACTGCATGGAGGATGTATCCTTTAAAGCACTCCGCTCCAACAATATAAAATTCCTACGGCCATATCGCTCATTTCCCACCACATGGATAAAAGGAAGGAACCCCATAGTGTAATATTGCCAAAATGTTTAATATAAAAATAGAAAATTGCACTTGCATAACTCTTGTAAAAAAAATAGCATCGATCATAAAAACTTCCAGCCGGCCAGCTTCTGTACCGCTGCCCATTGCTTCCGGGGTCAGCGTAGATTTGCGGTGACATCAGCACGCCACTCCTCCCTAGACTCAAGTAGTGCGCCTGCCAATTTTCTATTCCTAGAATGAAGACTGCCGTTAGGCAAAGTACATCATTTTCTGCCCAAGATGGGATATGATTGAGCTCTCTGGGCCACACAACTACTTGTGCCCCCTTGTCGATTGATATAGGCTATTGAGATTCGGATTGGATCCTGGCAGGACAATTCCATAAACTTAACGTTCAGCCCCTCAGGACCAAGTGCTCTGCCCAAATCTCTAGAATGTTAATGGGCAAGGCCATTTCAGATCTGGGCCACTTCTCTTGGACAGTTGCCTCTTCCAGGACTGCTTCCCAACCCAAAAAAAAGGTTGGAATATGTTGTTACCACTTCCCAGGTAACTGAAGGAAGGATTTTCCCCTTTACAGAGATTTTTGGTTATTAAACATAAACTGAGGCTCTGGCGCATCTTTGGAGTCAGACACACTGCAAAATCTAGAGCTTGAATCCTTTCGTTCCAAACCGATAGGATACTGTTTTTGCAGCAGTCGACAAACTGCATAAGGAACGCGCTCGAATGAAGCCACCATCTTTCCCAACAACCTCACACAAAGCTAGCCAGGGGGAAACATACTCTATACAGCCCCCAGCGGTGACTCTCAGGCATGACAATATTTACTTTTTTAAAGGAGACTATTCATAAGAAAGTTTTAAACTTCCTTAGAAACCTCCACTTACTTTTCCCTGCTGCAGGGTTTTCTGTGGTAAAAACCAACAAACCCAATCTTCACCTCTCATGGTGGGCTCCGTCACAAAACCTTCAGGAACTGGGGAACCCACACAGAACCCCGCAAGTAAAAAAACTTTATTGCTGAAAAAAACCAAAGCTCTGGATCCTGGGGTCCAGCTCTCTAAAAAGAGATGTGTCACGGGCAAACTCGTTTCTTCTGCCACGGGGCCTGGATACCATTCAATTCAGCCTGAAAAGACACTTTGAATGGATATGGCTACATATCTAACCCCAGCAAGGATTACTCCAGTGGAGCTCAGCACAGCACAGCTTTACTCTTGACCAACACCTTAGACACTAGCGAAAAAACTGAGGTACTCCCAGTAGTGGGAGGGGTTATATAGGGAGTGGACTTCTTGTCTTGGGGTGTGCCAGTCCATCACTTGAAGGTGGCCTATAACCCACATAAAAACTTCTATGGCTCTGTGTCCCGTGATGTATAAGAAAAACCTTCTGCCTTTACAATCACTTTAATGCTTAAAATGCATTAAAGTGGTTGTAAACCCTAGCAAAAAGAAAAGATAAGATTGCGCTATGGACAAATTTACCTGTTTGCTAGACAAGTTTAAATAAGTTTAAATGTTAAAATGACTACAATAAAGTGAACTGTGAAGGGTTAAAGCTGCCTGTGCTTGAAACCTATCCCTCAAGATGGGAATAGATTAGAAATCTGAAAAATAAATTAAGCTTTGGCGCTAAAACCTAAATGGTGTACTAAATCGTGGCCTAGAACGTGCACCTTACACTGCTATTCAAGCAGTAACGCCGGCGGAACATATTTCACAGCGATCTATCTTTTTTGGAATTTGTGAGTAAAACTGATTTTAATAAACATTGTACGTTTACACAACAATATTGCACCATGGCTGTACTTCTGTTTCCCTTCATGTACAAACGCTAAACGGACCATTCACGGAAGGAAGAGTGTAAAATATCCCCACAGCACAGCGGTGGCAGAGCCTTGAGAGAGCTGCACAGTGGCTCATACTGTGACTGCTTGGCTAACCCATTGGGGGTTTAATGTCTGGTGAGCGCATATATACATTTCTTCTCTAACACAGAGTGGCGCACCGGAGAGGAATTTAACCCTTGTTTTCACCAGTCACCTTGCTTCACCTTCCTATCTGATAAAAGTCTTATGCGTTTTTTCAGCAACTAGATGATGCGACTTTGAATAAATATTTTCAGTTGGACATTATAATATATTTTGGATTGGACATTATATGATCTTTTTGATGTTTTCACTTGGTAGTTTCACAATGCCTTTTTGATTATCACTTTTTAGAGTATAAGTATTGGCTCATTTATGTGAGCAAAAGCACTTTTTACCAAAGCACTTACATTTTTAGTTGTGATAGATTAGTTGTATTTTTCATCATATTATTTACCACACTTGTGCATAGTTATTATTATTTTTTACCACACTTGTGCATAGTTGTTATGTAAGATAACGGATACACATTCCCATTCACATATATTTTTAATATCACATACACAGTGTATTGGTGAAATTCCCACATTGGGCTTCATTTTATGTAATTTGCAGAATATTAGCATTTTTAGTACACCATTTAGGTTTTAGCGCCAAAGCTTAATTTATGGTTGTAAACCCTGTTCATGAAATTAGACCTAAGCACATGTATCTGTAGTGTTTGCTTATCTCTCTCCAAAGCTTTAAGTGCCCTGTCTTTCTACTGCTCCATTCCTCTGTGATCAGCAGAGTCACTTCTGACAAGCTTTTTTCGACACATGAGATAACAGCAGCTAAAAATTTGTGTTGGGGGAAGGAGCTTAGAGGTATATTAGCAGAAAGCTTGTCTATTCAGATAACAGCTCTACATGTTCCTTCATTCCTCTGCCTATGTGGAGTGGGGGTGTGTCCCTTTCCTCCAATCAGCTCTCACACAGAGCAAGTCCAGACTCCACACCCACCACTATGTGCTGCTGAAACAAGAAAAAAAGATTTTGATGTGCACATTTCAAAGAGTGTAGAAAGGGGAAGACAGCAGATATACATGTAAACCTTATGTAGGGAGACTGGTTTCATCTCTGTGTATCATCTGAGGTTGTTCACTTCACTGGGTATAGGAGATAGTTTAAAACCACTTTAGGATAAAAATCACATTTAGCCTTTACAACCATTTTAAAGGGTCACTAAAGGCAATTTTTTTTTTTATTATTAAAACAAACATGGCATACTTACCTGTTCTGTGCAGTATTATTGCTCAGAGCGGCCCCAATCCTTCTCTTCTGGAGTCCTCTTCTTCTTAGGGCCTACCATAGCCAACCGCTAGAAACATACAGCGGGATCGAAAGTTTGGGCACCCCAGGTAAAAATGTATATTAAAATGTGCATAACGAAGCCAAGGAAAGATGGAAAAAATCTCCAAATGGCATCAAATTACAGATTAGACATTCTTATAATATGTCAAAAAAAGTTAGATTTTATTTCCATCATTTACACTTTCAAAATTATAGAAAACAAAAAAAAAAATGGCATCTGCAAAAGTTTGGGCACCCTGCAGAGTTAATATCTTGTACTGCCCCCTTTGGCAAGTATCACAGCTTGTAAACGCTTTTTTAGCCAGCCAAGAGTCTTTCAATTCTTGTATGAGGTATCTTTGCCCATTCTTCCTTACAAAAGTGTTCCAGTTCTTTGAGATTTCTGGGCTGTCTGTCACTCACTGCTTCTTTACGGTCTATCCATAGATTTTCAATAATGTTGAGGTCAGGAGATTGTGAAGGCCATGGCAAAACCTTCAGTTTACGCCTCGATGTAATCCCCCGTGGATTTTGAGGTGTGTTTAGGATCATTATCCATTTGTAGAAGCCATCCTCTCTTTAACGTCAGCTTTTTCACAGATGGCATCAAGTTACCATCCAAAATTTGCTGAAATTTTATTGAATCCATTTTTCCTTCTACTCGTGAAATGTTCCCTGTGCCACTGGCTGCAATACAACCCCAAAGCATGATTGATCCACCCCCATGCTTAACAGTTGGATATCAACGTTTGAACTTTGCAAATGAACATATAGACAAGCCTGAGGCATTTTGGAAACAAGTTCTGTGGACCGATGAGGTTAAAATAGGACTTTTTGGCCAGAATGAGCAAAGGTACGTTTGGAGGAGAAAGGGCACAGAATTTAATGAAAAGAGCCTCTTTTTGTGGCGAGGATGTAGAAGAGGTTTTCTTCTGATGACTCTTCCATGAAGACCAAATTTGTACAAATATCTCTTTATAGTGGAATAGTGTACCACAACTCCAGTGTCTGTCAGATCTTTCTGGAGGAATCATGCAGTCGAACGTGGGTTTTGAATTGCTTTTCTCACAATCCTGCGAGCTGTTCTGTCTGATATTTTTCTTGGTCTTCCAGATCTTGCTTTAAATTCCACTGTTCCTGATGCCTGCCATTTCTTAATTACATTCCGAACAGAGGATATTGACATCTGAAAACGCTTTGCTATCTTCTTATAGCCTTCTCCAGCTTTGTGAGCGTCAACTATTTTCAGTTTCAGTTTTCTAGACAACTGCTTAGAAGAACCCATGGTGCTGATTGTTGGGGCAAGGTCAGATGAGTCTGGCCATTTAAAACCTTTGAGATTGACATCACCTGGTCTTCCCAGACGATGATTGAGAACAATCCATGACACTGGCAGATCTCAGCTTTGCAAACTTTTGCAGACGCCATTTTGTTTTCTGTAATTTTGAAAGTGTAAATGATGTAAATAAAATCTAACTTTTTGACATATTATAAGAACGTCTAATCTGTAATTTGATGCCATTTGGAGATTTTTCCATCTTTCCTTGGCTTCGTTATGCACATTAATATACATTTTTACCTGCGATGCCCAAACTTTCGATCCCCACTGTAGTCCCTGCGTTCCTGATCTGTGTGCCTATGGAGCACGCCCCCCCACTTCCTCTTCACTGGATTTGATTGACAGCAGCAGGAGCCAATGGCTCCTGCTTGAATGCTGTGTAAAGAGGAAAAGATTGGAGAACAGAAGCAGTCGTGTACAGAGTTAATCTGTTCTCCCCTTGAGTGCATACATCAGCAGAGTACTAGAACCTCCTCTCTCTGATCTTTCCCCGAGGACAGGAAAAACCTGGGAAATGTCATGTGACCGCTCACCAGCAATGAATAAATAAAATACAGTGGCACGATCTCTATACATAAATAGAAAGGTGTAGCAATTAAACATTGTATGTTTAGTATCACTTTAACCACTTGACCTCTGGAAGGTTTTACCCCCTTCATGACCAGGCATTTTTTTACTATTCGGCACTGCGCTACTTTAAAACGACAAATGCTCGGTCATGCAACCCTGTACACAAAATTAAATGTGTATCTTTTTTTTTTTCCCACACAAAATAGAACTTTGAGAGGTGGAGATCTACCTGAACATGAAAGAGATCAAAGATCACCAGGGTTCAACTCCCCTCCCTTATGTTTCATTTTTTTAAGGAAATTAATTGACAAGGCAAAAATTTGTAAGGAAAACATAGAAGAATATAATAAAACAAATGTCACTGTAAAAATACCGTATTTATTGGTGTATAACATGCACCCCAATTTAAGAGGGAAGTTTCAGGAATTTTTTTTTTTTTTTTTAAATAAACCGCTTTGAAACAAAATAATGGTCAGTGAGAATTGCCGGCATTCAACTGCTGCAGGGAGGAAAATACTAACTGGTGACAGTATGTAAAATAAAAATATGTTTTTATTCCAGTATTTAAAGTGAATTTTAAAGTCTTGTTTAACCGCTTCGCGCCCGCCCTATAGGCGAAAGACGGCTACAGAGCGGATGCTGACTGCCGGGAGGCCGTCCCTGGACGGCCTCCTGTTTACTTCCGCAATGCGCGTATCGGGGAAATTCTGTGCTGGCCGTGTCCCTCGGACACAGCCAGTCACAGATCTCTGTAAACGGCCAAATCACAGCAGCCATTTACAGCGCGATCGGCCTATCCAATGGGAGATGATCGCATATGTAAACATATGAGATCATCTCTCAGCGCCGCTTTCCCTCCTCACACAGACAGCATGTGAGAAGGGACAGATGAACGGCTGCAGTGGCCGTAAGTAAAAAGTGCCATCCGCCCCCAGTGCCATCATCGCCCAGTGCCACCTGTTGTCATTGTCATTTGTCCTCAGTGCCATCTGTCATCAGTGCCACGTATAAGTGTCACGTATCATCAGTGCCACCTGTCACCAGTGCCACCATATTCGTGCCATCTGTCACCAGTGCCACATATTCGTGCCATCTGTCACCAGTGCCACGTGTCATTGTCCTGGTGCTCCAGAGCCTTCAAAAGTGTAATAGGTAGTCAACAAGTTAGATGTGTAATTTATGCTCCTAGAACACATGATGGCGCTCCCTGCATGTTGGGCCTCTCTATGTGGCCAGGCTGTGAAAAAGTCCCACACATGTGGTATTGTAATACTCAAGAGGAGTAGCAGAATTTTTTTGGGGGTGCCATTTGTGGTATACACATGCCATGTGAGAGAAATAACCTATTACAATGACAATTTTGTGGAAAAAAATAAAAAATCTTAATTTTTCAAAAAATTGTGGGAAAAAAATTACAACATCAAAAAGCTCACTATGCCTCTTACTAAATACCTTGGAATGTCTACTTACTTTCCTGACTTGTTCGGGTCGCAAGAAATGAGATAGGCCACCAGTACATCAGATGTGATCAATTTTGTATGATTCGCATCATAGCTTGTAGACTCTCTAACTTTCACAAAGACCAAATAATATCCACTAATTTGGGATATTTTTATCAAAGATATGTAGCAGTATAAATTGTGGCCAAAATTTATGAAGAAAATTTTATAATTTGCATAATTTTGTCACAGAAACAAAGAAATATGCGTTTTTTTTTCAAAATTTTCGGTCTTTTTTCATTTATAGCGCAAAAAATGAAAACCCCAGGAGGTGATCAAATACCACCAAAAGAAAGCTCTATTTGTGGGGAAAAAAAAAAGGACAAAAAATTCATTTGGGTACAGTGTTGCATGACTGAGTAATTGTCAAAGTGTAAGAGCACCGAAAGCTGAAAATTGGTCTGGGCAGGAAGGGAGTTTAAGTGCCCAGTAAGCAAGTGGTTAAAAAATTTTTTTAATGACAAACATGTTATACTTACCTGCCCTGTGCAGTGGATTTGCACAGAGCAGCCCAGATATTCTTCTTCTCGGGTCCCTCTTAGGTGCCCCCGGCCCCTCCTTCCTGTCGAAGTGCCCCCACAGCAAGCAGCTTGCTATGGGGGTGCCCGAGCCGAGCTGCCATTCGGACACGGAGCATCCATTTGGCCTCACCCCCTCTCTCTCTCCTAATTAGCTAACTGACTTTGACTGACAGCCGCAGGAGCCAACGGTCGCTGCTGCTGCTGTCCCTCAGCCAATCAGGAGGGAGAGTCCCGGATGGCTGAGAGACTCGTGGACATGGCAAGACAGAGCTGGGGCTCAAGGGGGCTGCCAAATAAAAAAAAAAAACCTTCTGACTTTGCAACCACTTTTTTAATTTTTTGTTTTCCTACTGTTTTTCAGAGTAGTTCAATTGAGGGGCGATCATGGATTTATTTTTTATTTTTTTTTAAACACTATTACTTATAACACTGGCCATCAATGTTATAAGCCAGCTGTCTACAAATTGCAGCCTGGGGCCAGATGAGGACCTTTATCTGACCCTTGCAGCACTATTCCTCCCGCTGACACCAACGGCGGGACACCGTTCCCTCCAGCGACACCGACGGCGGGACACTATTCTTCCCATTTGTGCCATTGTTTACTCCCACTGACAGACACCAGGGGACAGATGCTACACCCACCTAGGTAAGTATAATGGGGGGGGGAAAAAAAAAAATTTTCTTTTAATGCAGGGCTTGACAAATTTGCTTTGAATCTAGGAGCCAGTTAAAAAAAGTTAGGAGACAGTTTTTTTTTTTTTTTTTTAGAGTGGTATGGATTGTCAGCTCCTGGGGTAAGGCCAGTAATTTTCACCCCCTATCCCTAACTCACAACAGAGCACCCAGTCAATAACTCCAATGTAACGCTGTTACATCAGGGTTATGGGCTGACCAGAAAGAGTAAGGCTGGCAAAAGATGGAACTGGTTGGTTCTGGCAGGTGGCACTGGTTTGGGACTGACAGATGGCACTGGTTGCCACTGGCAGGTTGCATTGGTTGGCACATGGAACTGACAGATGGCACTGGCAGGTGGCATTGGTTGGCACTGGCAGGTGGCACTGGCTGGCACTGGCAGGCGACACTGGTTGGCACTGGCAGGCGACACTGGCAGGTGGCACTGGCAGGTGGCACTGGTTGGTGGTGGCATTGGTTATCACTGGCAGGAGGCTCTGGCACGTGGCACTGATTGGCAGTGGCAGGTGGCACTGATAGATGGCACTATTGGCACTGACTGGTGGTGGCACTGGCAGGTGGCACTGATAATTGGCGCTATTGGCACTGGCCGGCACTGACTGGTGGTGGCAATAGCAGGTGGCACTGATTGGCAGTGGCAGGTTTCACACTGAGCACTCAGTAACTGTGTGAAACTGAAGTAACAGAGAGGAGCTGTCAGAATTGAGCTTAATGTCGGGGTGGGCAGGACCCAGCAGCTATCAAACACCAGCCAATGATTGGGCCGATTAAGAAAAGGGGCGGGGCCACATACATGTAGCAGCCTGCCCAGATCCCATTGGCTGGTGTTTGATAGCTGCTGGGTCCCGCCCACCCCCCGACATCAAGCTCAAATCTGACAGATCCTCCTCTCTCCGTTACTTGTCAGTTTCACACAGAAGGGAGGAGGATGGCGGTCAATGTTAATGCACTGCATGTCTGGGGCATCGGGAGTTATAGTGAGTGGGCTGGTGGCAGCCTAGGCACCAGGGTGCGATTTCTGGTCACCATGGCGACCTGGCACCTGGGGTTTGTGGAGCCCTGTTTTAATGTATCATTTGTGAACAATTTGGGATATTGAAGTTGGTCGTCATTTCACGGTTGTACGCAAAGCATGACATGTTGGGTATAGCTTTACCCCCCCCCCCCCCAATCATCTTTTACATTTGGTACTATGTTGTGTGTGTTAAAGGGGTTGTAAATAACACACGTTATACTTACCTCCACTGTGCAGCTCGTTTTGTACAGTGGCCCCGAACCTGGCCTTCCGGGGTCCCTCGGCTGCTATCTCGGCTTCCCCCCACAAGGACTTCTCCCCTTCATGCAAGCTCCCTCGCACGGTGAGGAGTGCTTTTGAGGCACGCACCTGTGATACAGCCGGCGGCCATAGCCACTCGCTGTATCACTCGGCCCCGCCCCCCAGCACGCCACGTCAATGGATTTGATTGTCAGCAGCGCGAGCCAATGGCTGCGCTACTTTCAATCCATCCACTCTAGCCAATCAGCGGCCAGGCTGATCGGTGAAGAGGATGTTGGGTGCGAGCGCGGGACTTTCGAGGGGTCAGGCAAGTAAAACGGGGGGGGGGGGGCTAGGATAGTCGGAAGTTTTTTCACCTTAAAGCGGAGGTCCGCTCAATGGATTCCTCCCCCCCCTCCGGCGCCACAATTGGCACCTTTCAGGGGGGAGGGGGGTGCAGGTACCTGTACAGTACAGGTATCTGCACCCACTTCCGGGATAGCTCTCTGCGGAAAGGGGCGTATATTACGCCCCTTTCCGAAAGTCCCCCACTGCCTGCTGGGAAACACACAGATCCCAGAGGCAGCAGGTCCAGCATTTTTGCGCAGTGTGACTCGCGCATGCGCAGTAGGGAACCGGGAAATGAAGCCGAAAGGCTCCACTTCCTAAATCCCATACCCAAGATGGCGGCGGCAGCACCCGAGAGACGATCGAGAGATCGGCTTCGGGTGCCGATATCGCGGGCGCGCTGGACAGGTAAGTGTCACTATTTTAAAAGTCAGCAGCTGCAGTATTTGTAGCTGCTGGCTTTAAAAAAAAAATAAATAAAAAAAAAAAAAACGCGGACTCCCGGCGGACTCCCGCTTTAATGCATAGATTGCATTAAGGTGAAACATTTTTTACCTTTACAACCACTTTAACAATTAAAAGCTGATAGAAAGGACTCCTGATCATGTGACCATTTTGACAGCCAATCACAGATCACATGATCTGACAGCCCTCTAGCATTACAATGTATAAAGGATCAGTAGTGCTATTAGTAACAAGTGAAACGTTGTGCTTTATAATGATCTGTTCCTTTACCCTGCTTGGACCAAGCACAGCGCATCAGTCCACATCTTCTACATAAAATAACATGAAGCCAATGTCAGGAGTACACGATCACAGCTGACCTCTCCACCAATGGACACAGCCGCTATTACTTGGCTCCGATGCACTCACCTTGACTACACAACGGCGAAGAACTTCATGGCTGCCATGTGATAATATGACATCACTAAACCACTCCCCCCGGCTACGGCAAGCACGATGGGCCAGAACTCGATCACGCGTTGTGACAAAATTTCAATAGAGAGAACGGCTATAGCGACCCCTGGAGGCCAACAATGGAAACGTATTTGCTCTACAGATAGACAAGAAGAGCAGGAGGTGCGTGGTGATGACCCGCCCCGGGATCTTCTGTGTAGCGTTGCTTGGCAACACCACGGCGTGACTTTCTGCTGTACTGTGTGGGTGACGTGATGGCGAAGTTCGTACTTGCAGGTAAAGTTGTATTGCCTTTTGTGGCATAAATGTCTGATGTATCTTCTCCTATGTCTGAGGTATATAGGCGTAGTACATAGATAGAGATCAGGTGAGTATTTAGCTGTGCAAGAACACAACTACAGTCATCTTAGAAATAAATCCCGAAGTGATTGCTTTCATTTACCACCAGAGGGCGCCCCGCCTCACCTTCTCATCCCGCCAGTGTACAGGTCTCTATACACAGGACGGCGGATTGGACAGTTAAAGTGGAAGTCCACCCTAACACTTAAAGTCTCCCATGCAATCATTAATGTGAGCTAAGTTCAGCCTTATGCCTTAAAATGAAAAAATCCCAGTTTCTCTACCTTTTATTTTTTTCAGAATCCAGTGCCATCACATGACTTCATTTCTACTTCCTTCTGAGACTAAAAGCAGCCAGTGGGCGTGGTTACTGAACTCTAGTGATGTCACTTCCTGGGAGGAACACTATTCCTGTGTAGCCCGTGGCCACGATATCCGCCAGCCACCTGCGGTCGCTCCACAGAGAGCCAGAACAGGGATCTACCAGTGTAAACAAAGCAGATCCTCGTTCTGACAGGGGAGTAGAGATAGATCGTCTGTTCTTAGTGATCAGGAACAGTGTTCTGCCCCCCCCCCCCCACCCCAAAGCACCTTGTCCCCATGGACAAGGGCCTCTTCCCGGCAACCCTGGGCTGTGGTTATGGGGGTCTGTGGGTAGAGGGCTTATCTGTATTTGAAACCCCCCTTTGACAAGTGGACCCCCAGATCTCACCCCACTATGTGAATGAGTATGGGGTACATTGAACCCCTACTCATTCACCCCAAAAAAGTGTAAAAAATAAAGAAAAACAGTAGATGGTCCTTTATTAAAAAAAAAATGTCCTGATGTAGAGCCATCTTCAATCATGCTGCTCCACCGGACCCCAAAAAAAAAGCTCTGCCCACGACAAAAGCTGACTAATGCCTATTCCATCGGTTGACAGTTCTTATAGGTAAGGGGCGGGCCCACCTTGTAATGTCACCTGTGTGATGTCACTGATCCAGCATGCCAGTGACATCACAAGGGGACTGGGTCACCTGCTGACATCATCAGGTGACTCTGCCCCTTAGCTATTTAAGAAATGTCAGGTGGAGGAACAGGTATGCGGTGGGGAGCATTTGACAAGGCCAGAGGTTTTTTTTTTTTATGTCTGCCGATGGCGGCGTAATTGACAATGGATCTACATTGGAGGACATTGTTTTTTATTTTTTAATGAAAGAATTGTCAAAAACTTGTGTACTGTCTTTATTCACTTTTTTTACTCATTCACATAGGGGGGCTGGGATCTTGGGGCCCCTTTGCTAAAGGGGCTTTCAAATTCCAAAAAGCCCCCTGCCCGCAGACCCCCAACAACCACAGCCCAGGGATGGGGGAAAGAGGCCGTTGTCCTCATCAATTTGGGGACAAGGTGCTTTGGGGCGGGGGGGGCCCAAAGCAGTCCCCCACATGTAGGCGGCATGTGGTCTGGTATGGTTCAGAAGGGGGGGCACTCACTCCTTTCCTGGCCTGCTGGGCTACATGCTCAGATAAGGGTTTGGTATGGATTTTAATGGGGACCCCACGCTGTATTTTTTTAAATTTTGGGATGGGGTTCTCCTTGGAATCCACACCAGACCTTAAGGGCTTGGTATGGATTGGGGGGGGGGGGTGCCACATTTTCCCTCCCAGCAAGCAAGGTAGCAACCATAGCTTGCTTAGTGGTGTGACATGCCTAGCACTGTGCAGCAAAACAGGCCTCCTCAGACCAATCATGGAGCACTCTGCGTTATTACAGGCCTCCTCAGACCATCCAGAGAGCAATGTGTGCTATTACAGGCCTCCTCAGACCATCCAGAGAGCAATGTGTGCTATTACAGGCCTCCTCAGACCATCCAAAAAGCACTGTGCACTATTATGGTTCTCCTCAGACCCTCCAGAGAGCAAAGTGCAGTATTTCCGGCCTCCTCAGACCGCCCAGAGCGCACCGTGGGTTATTACAGGCCTCCTCGAACCTCAGCTGAGAGCCAAAGCCAGCTGTCAATCAGGCATCTGGGTGGACTACGACAATATGCTCTGTGACATGTGTGACTTCGGGTTTCCGGGGTTCCGGGTCACAGCAGAGCATAAGTAAGGGCCCTTTCTGATCAGTTTTTCTTCCCTTTTTTACCTTACCAAAAGTGGAAGAAAAATGCATAACCATTATATCCTACAGAACACTTCACACCAGTCAGTTGCATTTTTAAAAAGTTCTGCATACTGCATTTTTGGTGCATGTTTAGTTCGGTAACAAATAGCACCAAAAAATGCACCTCCTCATTGAAATGAATGGAAATCGCATAATAATGCACCCCCTGGTTCAATTTTTGGTGTGTGTTTTTTTTTTTTTGCGTCGCATGTCCTTTTTTCACAGGTGCAAAGTGTGAACGCAGCCTAAGTGCATTCCTGTGACCCACAAGACGTATGGCCAAAAAATCATTAGTTGTACTTTTTTTTTAGGCCGTGTGTTTATCGCATATTTACTGATCTGAATATAGCTTAACTGTACTCTATTGAAGCATAAACACAGCTGCATAAAGATGAGTAATAGAGTGATGAATACAGAGCCGTAAAAATGAAAAAAACATTTTTTAACATTTAAGTGCAGTCATTTACGTGCATGTTTACGTGCATATATTAAAGAGGAAGTAAACCCTGATGAGTTTACTTCCTCTTTCATTCCCTGCAAAGGCAAAGCATAATGGACTACTATGCATCGCATAGTAGTCCATTATGTGTCACTTACCTGACACAGGAGCCAGCGAAGTCACCGCTGTCCCTTGTAGTCCTGCGCATCCATCTTCTCGGTGGGGTCTCGCAGCTCCGCCGCTGTCATTCGGCGAAGCCGCGATGACGTTACTCCCACGCATGCGCACTGGAGCCAACACGCGCAGCAGCTCAATTGTTGGAAATGTCACGCTCAGTTCGCCTGCGCGCCGCTGTCTACGGCGCATGCGCCGTAGACAGCGGTGCCTGTCTTCGGGCAAATATCTCCTAAACCGTATAGGTTTAGGAGATATTTCTTGGACCTACAGGTAAGCCTTAATCTAGGCTTACCTGTAGGTCAAAGTGGTTTGTAAGGGTTTACAACCACTTTAACCCCCCTGGCGGTAATCCCGAGTCTGGCTCGGGGGGGGGGGCGGATTTAGTACCATTAGCGGTAACCCCGAGCCAGACTCGGGATCGCATCGCTGGATCCAGGAAGAGCTTACTTACCTTGTCCCCTGGATCAAGCGATGTCTCCCCACTGTACGAGTGAGCCGTCCTCTGCTCGATCTATCACATCGCCGGGCTCCGTTCCCTGCAAGCACGGGGACGGAGAACGGCGCCAAATTCAAAAAGTAAAACACACACATTACATACAGTTAAATGTAATCTTACAGATTACATTGCTGTATGTAATTATTTCACATCCCTTTGTCCCTAGTGGTCTGCCCAGTGCCCTGCATGCAGTTTTATAATATAAAAACTGTTCTTTCTGCCTGGAAACTGGAGATTGTCCATAGCAACCAAAACTGTCCCTTTACATCAAAAGTGTTTTTAGACCAGCTAGAAAACGGCGATAATAAATTAGAATCACTCGCAGAATTGAGCGATAGCGATTTGTGGGGAGATCCGTCGTAAAACACTGAAAAGTAATGACAGTGACAATTCTGCAACTGAACAAATTTCTGTGTTTTTGATTTGATTACATTATTGAATATTTTTTTATTATTGTTATATTATTATTTGGTTATTGGTATAATTATTTATTATATTATAACAGGGCTTGACAGATTTGCTTGGAATCTAGGAGCCAGCTAAAAAAGTTAGGAGCCAGGTCCGTAACGGCGATCTGGACCTGTCCCTGGCCTGATTCCAGAAGGAATCATAGGACCGCAGAAGGCCTCAAAGCCACCGCCTCAATTACCGGCCGCCGGCGGAACGGCCCGACGCGATCACGCCGGGGGGGGTCCACGGAGACAGGATACCCCCAGCTGTGCTGCCCCAGGCGCCAGGTCGCTAATTCTAGTCGCAAATGCGACCTGGCACCCGGGTTTTGTCAAGCCCTGTATTATAATTTATGATTTAATTTTTCAAACTTTATTATACCCGGGATGTTTACTAGACTCAGGAATAACTCACTTAAATCTGTCCAAACCAATGAATCACAGGCCTACAATATAAAACGCCAAATTTTCATGCAAAATAATTGTACCGCTTTCAGCACCTAAAATCAGAAATAATCGTACCGCCAGGGAGGTTAACTTGTGTATTGCAATACTGGCAATAAATAGTTATTTTTGCTGGTACACACTTACACGCCTTTTCACCGTTTTACGTGCATTATGCAAGGTCTTTATGAAATATTTTACTCAGGCTCTTTTTCTCAACAAGTGTAAACATCAGTAAATTCCTTACATCAGTGTGCGACTGGCCTTAAAGGGGCTGTAAACCCTTACATATACCCAGGGCCGCTGATAGGCCAGTACAACTGGCCCTGCTGTACCGGTCCCGGCCAGCAGGGGGGCCCGGGCAACCTGAACAGATAAGTAATTAAAAAAAAAAATCCTCCAGCAATGACCGATCAGAGTCCTAAATACTGCCAAACAACTAGCCCCCCCCCCCCCCCCCCGTTTACTTTTTAAGTTTTTTTTTTTCTTTACTGATAGCTATGTGGCGAAAAGGTGGCGGAAGGGGAGGGACTATTTTTTCTATTTCCGCGCCCGCTCCTCATCTCCTCATGCTGGCTCATCTGGCTAGTGCCGTCCCCCTGGCGCTGCGGAGTGATTCCTCTTTCCGCATGAGAGAAGTAGCATTGAGGCGGGGACTCAGGCGAGCAGTGGCAGCAGAGGACAAAAAAGAAGCAGCTGGCATTGCCATCCCATCTGACTGTAATTGTTTGTTGCAGGCAGCAGCAGTATCGGGAAAGAAGTGACTCCCTGGGCTCAGCTAACAATGACACAGGCGTGTGCTTGCTTGGGGGGGGGGGGGGGGGGGCGGGTGGCTTCAAGATCTACTACTATTGCAGAAGCATCTATACATTATGACATTGGTGGCATGGGTGACACTGTCTGCAGGTAGTACATGTGTTACGGGCTGCCTGCAGAGACAGTGCCACCCATGCCACCAATGCCGTAATGTGCTGCAGACAGTGCCACCCATGACGTTAACGCATGTGCTGCCTGCAGAGACAGTGCCACCCATGCTGCCAATGGCATTATGTCATTGGCTGCATGGGTGGCACTGTCTGCAGCACAATATGGCATTGGCGGCATGGGTGGCACTGTCAGCAGGTAGCACATGCTTTATGGCATTAGCGCTATGGGTGGCGCTGTCTGCAGCACAGTATGGCATTGGCGGCATGGGTGGCACTGTCTGCAGGTAGCACATGTGTTATGGCCCATGACGCATGTGCTGCCTGCAGAGACAGTGCCACCCATGACGCTGATGTCGTAATGTGCTGCAGACAGTGCCACCTGTGCCGCCAATGCCGTAATGTGCTGCAGACAGTGCCACCCATGCTGCCAATGCCATAATGTTCTGCAGACAGTGCCACCCATGCTGCCAATGCCATAATGTGCTGCAGACAGTGCCACCCATGCTGCCAATGGCATTATGGAGGGGCCAGGGGTGGGGCTAAAGGAGGGACCAGGGGTGGGGCCGAAGGGGGCCCCATCAGGTAGGCTGTATGGGGCCCCATGATTTCTATCAGTGGCCCTGCATATACCTAGTGAAGTGACTGGCTTCAGGAGATACACAGAGGTTAAACAAATCCTCCTGCACAAATTGTATCTGTTTATCTGCAGTCTTCTCTTCTCTACATCCATTTGAAGTTCAGAATTCATAAAGTTTGTCTGAGTTTCATAAAAAAGGGGCAGACAGCTGAAATTATATTCTGCAGAGCTCAGTGAGGAGATGTCAGAGAGCTGATTGGAGGGAAGAAGGATGCACAGCACACAGGAACAGAGCTGAGACTGTCAATAAGCTGGAGGTCCCTCCCCTGTCACTTTTTTTTCTTGGTGTCAGAAAAACTTGGGATTCATGTTAATAGCAGAGAAATGAAGCAACAGACAGAAATTACACTTAGTGCTCTTAGTTGAGACAAGTACAAACCATAGAAGATTGTGCGTTGTTCATATTTCATGTCTGAGGTTTACAACCACTTTAAAGTCTAAAGCCGCGTACACACAATCGGACTATCCGGCGGACTTAGTCCGGCGGACAATCCGACGACTTTGCAGCTGAGGTCCGCCGGACTTTCAAGCGAGCGGACTTGACCACACACGATCACTCCAAAAGTCCGGCGGATTCGAACATGATGACTTAAAATAAGAAAGTTCATAGCCAGTAGCCAATAGCTGCCCTAGAATCGGTTTTAGTCCGCCAGACTAGCACATAGACGAATGGATTGTCCGCTATAAGCCGAGTCCGGTGGACAATTTTGAAGCAAGTCTTATTTCTAAGTCCGTCGGAAAGAAAAAGTCAGCTGGAGCCCACACACGATCAAATTGTCCAGAGCACTCTGGTCCTCCGGATAGTCTGTTCGTGTGTATGTGGCATTAATGCAATAAAAATCAGCACAGGGGACATAACTTACAATCAGTAGGATGTGTGCCTTGTGCTGCTCTTCTGTTAGTGAAAATCCTCCACCATCCTGAACCCCCCCCCCCCCCCCACTCCTGGATATACTGGTGCAGCGGGGAATAATACATCAAGAGAGCCTGACTATGTCCACTCTTTTTGCCCAGCTCCACTATTCATAGAAGCCATACTACATATTCTATGAATGAAACAGGATCTACGTGTAGCAATCCCCCCCCCCCCCCCACAGGAGCCTCTGGTTACTAGTTCCCCCTATTCCTGCACAGCCACACTAGAGGGTAGGTTGGGGCAGTGGTCATTATAACTCCCTCAGCACTAGAAGATTACAATTTCAGGGTTATTTGGGGGGGGGGGGGGGGGATGCAGAGTACTTCATATCTCAACTAGGACAGCCAACAATATCACAAGGGATACTTCACATTAAATGTATGTATTGTCCCTTGTGCTGATTTTTTCTTTACATTTTTGCCTAAATTAACTCTCTTACCTAGAGTATTCAACACTCAGGGAAGATACATTTTTTACCCCCACTTGCTGTTTTAGGACAACATTTTTTTCGGTAATGATCTTGAAATGACATGAATAATAGTAACAAAAAAGAAACCCAGGTAGTGAAAATTGTGTTTTTCTCTAACATTACTAGTCAATGTAGATGCAACCCTTTATGTTGGTGGTCTGTGTAAAATGTATGCCTTGCGGTGGTGATCAGTGTTTGTAGTGGATAGTTTAACCACTGCTCAGGGAACCCCTAGCAACCTCAGTAGGGTCTCCAGGGTTCAGTGGAAGCCTGGTTGAGAATGGCTGATCTCCACCATCTTAATAACTCAGGTCAGAGGTCTTTTCTTGTCACCGTATGAACTAGAATACAACTTTTGGCAGTACAACTACAAAAACTGCCTGGAAATCCACCAGAACCACAGTGACAAATTACCTGTTTTCACTCTGTGGACAACTGCATGACAGTTGTGTGGTGATTCAAGGTCCTTCCCCAAAGCAATTCCCGCAAGGGGCCTCACGGTTACTGTATATGCAAATTATACTCTACATGTTGAATATGTTTTCTTACTATTTTACTTTGTGATGCCTTACATAAGAAATTCATACAGTATGTATTATGTTTACACAACTATTCAATGTACCGACCCTGTCCTTACAGGAAAGGCAGACTGCCCATATTATGCCAAAGCAGAACTTCTTGCTGACTATCTTCAGAAAAACCTGCCACATTTCAGAGTTCATAAAATCACCTGTCATCCTGAGGAATGGGAGGTAGGAGACCAAAAATGTACATTTAAACTCTTTGTTTATTTTTGACCAAAAGGAAACTGGCTTATGTCTATGGGGGTTATTTACTAAAGGAAAATCCACTTTGCACTGCAAGTGCACTTGGAAGTAAAGTCGCTGTAGATCTGAGGGGGACATGCAAGGAAAATAAAAAACAGAATTTTAGCTTGCACATGATTGGATGATAAAATCAGCAGAGCTTCCATTCATTTCATATCTACCCCTTAGATTTAGAGTGACTGCACTTCCAAGTGCACTTGCAGTGCAAAGTGGATTTTCCTTTCGTAAATAACCTCCTTTGCATAGGAATTCACTTCAGTGTAGAATGATCATACAGTGAGGGGAAAAAAATATTCGATTGCCTGCTGATTTTGTTATGTTTGCCCAATGACAAAGAAATGATCAGTCTATAATTTTAATTGTAGATTTATTTTAACAGTGAGGCCGCGTACACACGGGCGGATTGTCTGCCCAACTAAGTTCGTCAGGCCGCGTACACACGGGCGGACTGTCTGCCCAACTTAGTCCGCTGAACAGTGTTTCAGCGGACAATCCGCTCATGTGTGGGCTTCAGCGGACTTTTTCAGCGGACAGTCTGACGAACAAAGTCTTACGGAATTTCCGTAAGACAGTCCGTTCAAACTTGGTTTTGTCCGTCCAAACTTGGTTTCAGCGGACAGTCCGCTCGTGTGTAGGCAAGTTGGACGGACTAAGTATGGCGCATGCTCAGAAAGGGTTTACACGGCCGAAGATTGCATTGCAGTGTATAGGACGTCGTTTTTCTAGTCCCGTCGTACGTGCTGTACACGTCATCACGCACGCTTTCAGTGGACTGTCTGCTCATCGTGTGTGGTCAAGTCCGTTCATGCTAATTTTGAACGGACTGTCTGTCGGATTGTCTGCCGAACTTAGTTGGGCAGACAATCCGCCCGTGTGTACGCGGCCTAAGACAATCCGACAGACAGTCCGTCCTAATTTTGAATGAATGGACTTGACCACACACGATGAGCAGACAGTCCGCCGAAAGCTTGCGCGATGACGTGTACGGCACGTACGACGGGACTAGAAATTCGACGTCCAATACACTGCAATGCAACCTTCGGCATGTAAATCCTTTCTGAGCATGCGCCATACTTAGTCCGTCCAACTTGCCTACACACGAGCGGACTGTCTGCTGAAACCAAGTTTGGACGGACAAAATTACGGAAATTCCGAAAGACTTAGTCCGTCAGACTGTCCGCTGAAAAAGTCCGCTGAAGCCCACACACGAGCGGATTGTCCGCTGAAACACGGTTCAGCGGACTAAGTTGGGCAGACAATCCGCCCGTGTGTACGCGGCCTCAGAGAATAACAACAAAAAAAATCCAGAAAAAAATGATTAATTAGCATTTTAATGAGTGAAATAAGTAATTGACCTGTGCACAAAACATGGCTAATACCCCATACACACGGTTGGAAATTCTGCCAGTAAAAAAGTCCGATGTGAACCTTTGGTCGGAAATTCCGACCTTGTGTATGCTCCATGGGACTTTTGCTGGTGGAATTTCTGCCAGCAAAAGATTGAGAGCAAGTTCTCCATTTTTCCGTCGGAAAAACCATCCAAGATTTTTACGACGGAAATTTTGATCGTGTGAACAGGGCATTAGTACTTGGTGGCAAACCCTTTGTTGACAATCACAGACGTCAGACACTTCTTGTAGTTGGCCACTAGGTTTGCACACATTTTAGGAGGGATTCTGTCCCACTCCTCTTTGCAGATCTTCTCCAAGTCCAAGGTTTTGAGGCTGACATTTGGCAACTCGAACCTTTAGCTCCACATATTTTCTATAGGATTAAGGTCTGGAGACTGGCTAGGCCATCCTCCAGGACCTGAATGTGCTTCTTCTTGAGCCACTCCTTTGTTGTCTTGGCTGTGTGTTTTGGGTCATTGTCATGCTGGAATACTGATCCACAACCCATTTTCAATGCCTTGGCTGAGGGAAGGAGGTTTTCACCCAAGATTTGAGGGCCCGTCCATTGTCTCTTTGATGCAGTGAAGTTGTCCTGTCCCCTTATCAGACCCCCCCCCCCCCCCCCCAAAGCATAATGTTCTTGGGCTCAATAGGCAGCATTCCTCCTCCTCCAAACATGGCAAATTGAGTTGATGCCAAAGAGCTAGATTTTGGTCTCATCTGACCACAACACTTTCACCCAGTTCTCCTCTGAGTCATTCAGATGTTCATTAGCAAACTTCAGTAAGGCCTGTACATGTGCTTTCTTGAGCAGGGGGACCTTGCAGGCACTGCAGGATTTCAGTCTTTCACAGCGTAGTGTGTTACCAATTGTTTTCTTGGTGACTATTGTCCCAGATGATTTGGGATCATTGACAATATACTCCCGTGTAGTTATAGGCTGATTCCTCACCGTCCTCATGATCATTAAAACTCCACAAGGTGAAATCTTGCATGGAGCCTCAGATCAAGGGGGATTGACAGTTACAGTATTTTGTGTTTCTTCCATTTGCAAATAATCACACCAACTGTTGTCAACGTCTCACCAAGCTGCTTGGCGATGATCTTGTAGCCCATTCCAGCCTTATGTAGGTCTACAGTCTCGTCCCTGACATCCTTGGACAGCTCTTTGGTCTTGGCCATGGTGGAGAGATGGGAATCTGATTGATTGCTTCTGTGCACAGGTGTCTTTTATATAGGTAACACGCTGAGATTAGGAGCAATCCCTTTAAAAGAGTGCGCCTAATCTCAGCTCGTTACCTGTATAGAAGACACCTGGGAAGCAGAAATCTTGCTGATTGATCGGGGATCAAATACTTATTTCACTCATTAAAATACAAATCAATTTATAACTTTTTTGAAATGTGTTTTTCTGGATATTTTTGTTGTTATTCTGTCTCTCACTGTTAAAATAAACCTACCATTAGAATTATGAGCACTTACAGACGGGACACTCTGGGCAAATGTACAAAATCAGCAGGGAATACTTTTTTCACTCACTGTAGCTTATTTACAGTTGTGCTCATAAGTTTACATACCCTGTAAGAATTTAATTTCTTGGCCATTTTTCAGAGAATATGAATGATAACATAAAAACATTTCCTTGACTCATGGTTAGTGTTTGGCTGAAGCCATTTATTATCAATCAACTGTGTTTACTCTTTTTAAATCGTAATGGCAACAGAAACTACCCAAATTACACTGACCAAAAGTTTACATACCCCAGTTCTTAATACCGTGAATTGCCCCCTTTAGCATCAATGGTAGCTTGAAGTCTTTTGTGGTATTTGTGGATGAGGCTCTTTAGCTTCTCAGATGGTAATGCTGCCCATTCCTCTTAGCAAAAAGCCTCCAGTTCCTGTAAATTATTGGGTTTTCTTGCATGAACTGTATGTTTGAGATCTCCCCATAGTGGCTCAATGATATTGAGGTCAGGAGACTGAGATGGCCACTCCAGAATCTTCACTTTATTCTGCTGTAGCCAATGACAAGTCGACTTGGCCTTGTGTTTTAGATCATTCATTCATTTAGATCATGTTGAAATGTCCAAGTAAGTCCCATGCACAGCTTCCTGGCTGATACATACTGCATTAATCTTGCCAACAATTTTGACAAAATTTCCTGTGCCTTTGTAGCTCACACATCCCCAAAATATCAGTGATCCACCTCCATACCTTTCATCATAGGCCTTGTTGACTCCTCTCCAAATGTAGCGTTTATGGTTGTGGCAAGAAAGCTCAATTTGTGCCAGAAGGTTTGAGACTTGTCTCTGTGCTGTTTGGCGTATTGTAAGTGGGATAGTTTGTGGCATTTGTGTAGTAATGGCTTTCAGTCTGGCGACTGGACCATGCAGCCCATCTGTCTTCAAGTGCCTCCTTATTGTGCATCTTGAAACTGTGGGTTTTTTTTTGCATCCCAAACAGTTGTGGCTGAAAATGTAGTTGGTCTACCTGACCGTGGTTTGGTTTCAACAGAAGCCCTCATTTTCCACTTCTTGATTAGAGTTTGAACACTGCTGATTGGCATTCTCAATTTCTTGGATATCTTTTTATATCCTTTTCCTGTTTTATACAGTTCAACTACCTTTTCCTGCAGATCCTATGACAATTCTTTTGCTTTCCCCATTAATTAGGATCCAGAAACGTCAGTGCAGCACTGGATGAAAGATGCAAGGGTCTGTCAGGAGTCCAGAAACGCATTGACCTTTTATACACACACACACACTAATTACAAGCAAACAGATCACAGATGAGGATGGTTACCCTTAACCACGTCAATACTGGGCACTTTCGTCCCCCAGACCAATTTTCAGCTTTCAGCGCTCTCGCATTTTCAATGACAATTGTGCGGTCATGCTACGCTGTACCCAAATGAAATTTTTATCATTTTGTTTGCACAGATAGAGCTTTCTTTTGTTGGTATTTATTCACGACTCAATTTTTTGCGATATAAGCGAAAAAAGAGCGGAAATTTGGATTTTAAAAGAAATTGATTCTGAGGTCCTGAGGAGCTGTGTAGATAATCATTGGGACATGTGATTTTAGTGAGACATATGTGGGGGACATGTATTTTTTGGGACATGTGTTTTGGGGACATTGTGTGTTTTACATTGTGTGGTGCCATAGGGCTGGGGAAAAAATCGATTCAAATCTTGAATCGAGTTGAGAGGTCAAATTGATTCAAAATTTCAGCAAATCTATTTTTTTTTTTTTCAGCAGGAACGCAGCTGACACCAGGCCGGTTCTGAGGAGCTGTGGGCGGGAGTTTTTTGGCTTCGGCCTAGTCTGCAAGGCCGGACACGGCCAAAGCTGCGGCCTCACCTAAAAACTCCTGCCCGCAGCTCCTCAGGACCGGCGTGGTGTCCATCAAAAAAAAAACTCGATCAGATTTTATTTTTTTAGAAAATCACTCAGCTCTACGGTGACACTAGGTTGGTGATCAGTGAGTAAAAAGCTGTAAAAACAGCTCATACTCACTCATCATCAGCTGGCTGCAGCGATCCCCTCTCCTCTCCTCACAGACAACTTCTGTGTGAGGAGAGGAGAGCTGTGTCCTGCCGATCTGAGATGCGTCGTGTCCAGGTGATACGAGCGCATCGGGATCCTGCCGCTGTGCGGGGACGTGCGTGCGATCCTTCTCCTTCTGAGGGACGTTCCTGAACATCCTCTCAGAAAGAGAAAAAGCGCCCATCCGACCGTTTATGTACATTGGCCGGGTGGGAAGTAGTCAATAGCCAGGGTCATTTGGGTAGTTTCTGTTGCCATTAGTATTTAAATATTAATAAATGGCTTCAGCCAAACACTAACCATGAGTGAAAGAAAAGTTTTTGTGTTATCATTCATATTCTCTGAAAAATGTCCAAGAAATCATACATTCTGCCAGGGTATGTAAACTGATGAGCACAACTGTATGTAAAGGTGGACTTGTTTTAATCCATTCCATTTTGGGATACATTTTATCCATTTTTTTTCTAAAATGAAACTTTAACTCAATGCAGATCTTTCTTTATTTGCCTGTACAGTATGTCAATATGAATATCAGTATTGTGTTTCTAGAAAGAAATTCTGAAAATGGAAGGGAGAATGAATGAAATTGTAAGCATTGTTCAAATAGATGATTGAAGTACAAATACACTTTCAGTTTAAATCAGTTTATTATATTGCAGGTGCATCAAGACAAAAAACATGCAAATTCTTGGTTTTCTTTAAAAAGCAGCCACAGCCTGATATGCAATCCCTGCTGCGTCTAAGCTAGAGTTATCTAATCTGTATTGAGCAGGAGCTTTGCTGTGTGCAGAGCTATAAGTATGGCTCAGCAGGAGGAGTGTTGGATCTCTGCTTCCACATATAGAGGAAGGGTTTTTCAGCATGCTGGCAGGGGGTAGGCCTGTCTTCTCAGGCTGAGACTGTATGTCCTTGCACAACTGTTTTGATGCACCTAAAATGTATTTAGCTGGTTCAAGGATTGTCTTGTCTCCACTGGCATCATATATTCAACACTCACAAGTGGTTCACCTTTTGTGCAAGCAGACAGACAGTAGATGACAACTGGATCACACTTGTCAAAACTAAAAAGAAACATTTTTGGCTGGACTAGTACTTTAAACTAATAGTTGTAAAGGGAATTTTTGGTAGCTTCAGGTAAATTGTGAAATATTCCATATAAATATCATGAAATCTTCTATCCTGCCAGCAGCTTTGAGTGGAAGTAAACCCATGGATTTAAACAGTTAAAAAAAAAAGGCATGCCGGGAATGTTAACTGCACATTGGCTGTGCTCTCAGCCAAACTATCAATCCATCCAATGGCTGGTGTCATAACGAATCACATGTGCAGCACCATAGCAGTTGAAGATTAAACAGAGGCAAAGATGGCAGCTTCCTTGGCTGAAAATGATAGGGGAGTTTACTTTCACTTTAGTCTGTTTTTGCATCATTATCCTCATTATTCTTTAGCTGTGCAGACAAAAAAGTCCTTGCTATCAGAATAAAAATGACTCATCAGAGCAGAAACTCTTTGCTTAGCAGAGGGCTTATCAGAGAGTTTAGGTTCTATTCACCAATCTCTAGGGAGGTGTGTCCAGAAGGAGGAGGGAGAGCCACTAAATATCCAGAGACCTGTCAGCCAAGGGCAGAGTTCCTGGGTCCACTCGTTCAGGAGAAGACCCCTGTGCGGGGGCTCTTCCCCTGGGGCAGAGAGAGAGACAGAGAGGAAGCCAGAGTGTTCAGAGACCGAGCAGAGCCAGAAAGGAGTTGGTGGGAGGAAGCCCAACCATTCTAGGTGAGTAACTGCTCCTGCTATACAGAGGAGTGGACTGGAGTGGTATATCTCCCCAAGCAAGTGCAGTGCAGGAGTTGCGAAAAACAGCCAGGAGTGTGTAATACTGCTTAGAAGTTTGCCCGGTACAGCCAGGAGTTGTGTATGACAGCCAGGAGTTGTACAAAATAGCCAAGAGAGTACAGTGTGGTTAGTAGTATATTAGAGTGGGGTATTTGGCGCTACCTCCTAAATAATCCTAAATCTAGATCCCCAATATATTTAAGGGCCCAGGTATCTCATCTATTTATTTATTTATTATGCTGCAGTGAACTTCCTACTTATAAAGTGCAGAAAATTAAGTCTCTTTTTTACGTGGTCACACAATACAAGTGGTCCAGCTAGGATGTAGCATAATCTAGCACTTATAGGATCTGTAAGCACTAATTGCACTTTATCACTGAGCACTTTTGTTATTATTTTTCACTTTATTGTAGAAGCACTCTCCATTATAGGTATATTGTACCCACTCACTATCACACATCGTCATATACCATTGATCATATCCTTTACAGACACGATCATTGTGATATAGACTTTGTACAGGTATAAGTAGGAAGTTCACTGCACCATAATAAATAAATAAATAGATGAGATACCTGGACCCTTAAATATATTGAGGATCTAGATTTAGAATTATACCCCACTCTAATATACTACTAAGCATACGTGAGAACCCCTTTGGGGATTTCTCTGCTGGGGAGGCTGCAACCAAAAAAAAACAGAAGCTTAGCAGTCCTCAAGTAGCTGTACAGTTTCGCATTATACCTTGCCCCGCAAACCCTATCCATAAAAACCACAAAAAAAAACCCAGACTGATTTTTGAGCCACAGAAAGAATGCTGAAATTGCCATATGCCTGGCTATGTATGCTGTGAGCAGGGGGATGATGGCCAAATTACTACTGGCTCCTACCATCTCTGACGAACACGCATTTCTATTTATTTTCCTGGTGTCACAGGGACAGGAAGTGAGGGGAATATCTCTCTGTAACAACTAAAACTTGACACAAATATTAAGTCTTCCCACTCGATCAAAATGGTGAAATACTGTTCTGATATGTTTCATTTTATGAATTTTTTTTTTTTCTTGTTAAGTAGCAATGGATCTCAAAACTATGCCTAAAAAATGGATGGAAGCACAGACACTCTCCCATAATATGGAGGGAGTTGTTGGATCGAGGAGGCAAGGGATTGCTACTCGGAGGATTTAATGAGCTAATGGAACACGCACAGGTAAGATAACTAATTATAACTAAGATAATTACCATATTTATTGGTGTATAAGACGCACAGGTGTACAACACGGACCTTAATTTTAAGAAGGAAGTTTCAGGAAAAAGACTTAAATTTTAAATAAATAACTTTGAAGCAAAATAAGGGTTAGTGCCCATGAATGCAGCCTGATCAGTGCCCATCTGCAGCCTCACTATTGCCCATTAATGCAGCCTGACCAGTGCCCATCTTCAGCCTCACCATTGCCCATCAATGCAACCTGATCAGTGCCTAACTGCAGCCTTGCAAGTGCCCATCTGCTGCCTCGCCATTGCCCATCATTGTAGCCTGATCAGTGCCCATCTGCAACCTCACCTTTTGCCCATCCTTGCAGCCTGCTCAGTTCCCATTTTCAGCCTCACCATTGCCTGTTAATGAAGCCGGCTCATTGCCCCTCTGCAGCCCCACCTTTTCTCATGAATGCAGCTTCACCAGTGTTGGATTACACAGAGCCTGGAGCTCCTGTGTACTTGGCTCTGTGTCACTCACAGTCCCGCCTCCTGGCCCGGCTCCTATGATAGACTTAACACCAGTCCAATGCCGGGACATGTGATGACAATGCTAGGAGCCGCTCAGGAGGCGGGACTGTGTGTGACTGCGAGCTGAGCCGAGTACACAGGAGATCCGCCCCTCCTTCCCCTCTGAGGCAGCCAGGTATCGGCATATAACACGCACCCACAATTTGCCCCCTATTTTCAAGGGGAAAGTGCATGTTATAAGGTAATTATGTAGCTAATAACTATTTGTATTAGAAGCTGCATTCTTTGTATTTTTTATTAGCATATGTATGTTTTCCATTTCATGTTTGTTTCTCTAGCACCTTAGACTAGTATTTTTTTTAGTCTTATGCAACACACAAAGTTTAATATTTTGTCCCCATTCCTTTCTCTATAGCATATTAGAGGAAGAATGGGATAAAATTGGGCCAGCTTAAAGTGTATTTTTTAAATTTTGGATAAGC
The DNA here is from genome assembly GCF_037356315.1 of Lithobates pipiens. NCBI lineage: Eukaryota > Metazoa > Chordata > Amphibia > Anura > Ranidae > Lithobates > Lithobates pipiens. The sequence goes on from NW_027507784.1 coordinate 157,266,239, forward strand.
CAGGGATAGTATAGAGAAGGATTACAACCTTTATCAGGCTTTTTTATTACTGTCTGTGTCTCTACTGGGTAGCTTCAGCCAGGGCCGGTGCTACCAGTAGGCAAACTAGGCAGCCGCCTAGGGCGCACTACTGCCTAGGGACACCTGACCGCTGTTTCCCTCTGCGTCTGCATGGTCTGTAGGCTGCAGCATGTAACTAACTCAGTCTCAGGCAGCTGCTCCATCTTGCCGGTAGTGTAATTAGAGGTGCAGCGCAGCACTGGAGCCAGCGCTAGAGGAAGCAGAGTCTATGCTTCCTGCATAGCGCTGCCTCCTATCACATGGGCAGGGTAAAGTGGGTGGAGTCAGAGGTGGAGCCAATGGGGGTGGCAAAATTACCTTCAGCATTACTATTGGTCCTGGTGACCATTGTCTTCCTCATACTCATCTGGACACAGACAGAACAAACTCCACATCACCTACTCCTTCTAAAACTAAACAGATTTAGCTTTACATACACCTAAAGAACATCAACCAATCAAATACAGATTTCAGAAAAGAATTCAATAGACCAGTGATCTCCAAACTGAGGCCCGGGGGTCGGATGCGGCCCTTTTGCTTGCCTTTATCTGGCCCTTGAGGTGCTATTTCTGCCACTGACACCAATAATGGGGCACTATTCCTCCCACTGACATCAAAGACAGGGTACTATTCCTCCCGCTGGCACCATTGATGGGGCACTATTCCTCCCGCTGACACCATTGATGGGGCACTATCCCTCCACCTGACACCAATGATGGGGCACTATTCCTCCTACTGACACCTACAATAGGGCACTATTCCTCCCACTGATACCAAAGATGGGACATGGTTTAATCCCACTGGCCACAGTCAAGCCCCCCTAAAGTGCAAAAGTAAACTGCTCCTTTGCTTAGAAAGTTTTTAGACCCCTGCAATAGACCTTACCCGGTGTCCAACTTGGACAGCTAGTTCATTCTGTAAAGATGCCTGCTCCAGCATTAGTCAAGGAGCTCTAACACCTATTGTCTGCTGTCTGTGTCCTCAACTCCCTGTCTTCAATACATAGCAGGAAGTGGGTGGCAATCTCACCAAAGTGGGAGTAATTCATATCTTTGACAGTTATCACCAGAACCTTTGTCCGCTTTCTGCCCACCCATTGCGCTCAACACCCACTCACCATACTGTTACAGTGAAACAGTAATAAATGAAAATATGTGCTCACTAAAAATACTCTGTTGGTTACCATTAAATAAGACATACAAATTATATAGAAACTATTAAAACAGTCGATTTTTTACACCGTTTATCCTGTAATCACCTGAAGTCACGCAAAATCCAAATAGCACACATGTGAAAGGTGAAAGCTGCATCATAAATTATTTTCAGGTATTTCTTCTAATTCACATTGACTTACCTTTAGGTACTGTACCCTTTAAATTTTAACACATACTGCTAGCCTGTAAAGTGAGTCTGTGGTCTTACCTTCCAAAATGCCCCCATGGCCATAGGATATTCTCTCTATTTTTAGAACATTTAGAATTCTTATACCTTGGGACACTTGGGTTGATTTACTAAAAGTGGAGAGTGCAAAATCTGGTGCAGCTGTGCATGGAAACCAATCAGCTTCTAACTTCAGCTTATTCGTTTTAAGCTTTGGTAGCTTATTGCTTTCTATGCATAGCTGCCATGGATATTTACACCAGGGGTCTCAAACTGGCGGCCCCCCAACTATTTCAAAACTACAAGTCCCATCATGCCTCTGCCTGTGGGAGTCATGCTTTTAACTGTTAGCCTTGCAATGCCTCATGGGACTTGTAGTTTCGAAACTTCTGATTTACACTCTCCGGTTTTAGTAAATCAACCCCTCTATTATTATTAGTTACTGACCATACTTCTTGCATGGAGATTTTTTCCCACCATCTGCTTCCTCTCATTACATTTCCATTATTTATCAAATGCAATGGTGGGTCTCACTGGCTAATAGTAAAGCTTTTATAGTAGAAGGTAGCTGGCTGTAGTTTAACCACGGACGCTATAGTGGATAGCTGCATTATAGAACATTGTTATAATTGAGTTTGGTGTAACTCCAATTATAATACAAAGACACGATCAGGCACCTGAAGGTGCCTGATTTTTGGGCCTGGGCCACAGAGTTAGTGTGTTCTCCCATTTTTTTACCTGTTTCTTTTAATTATATTGACTTATTTTTCAGGAATATTACAATATAAGTTCAGCTATGTTGAGTGAGTTAATGAAGGATATTGCAACAGAAAACTTAGAAGCTCATATCAATTTACACATGGAAGAAGAGGAAATAAAAAGACAGTTTAAACCTCTACATGTTTGGATTACCAGGTATGGAAACCAGGATTTCAAACTTTGTTATGTTTGTTCTGGAAATAACATTCAAATCACAGGGTTATTTTGCTAAGAATACCCAATCATATACAAAGAAATAAAAAAGAAAAAACAGTATTCTTTGCTTACACTTGATTAGATGATATTAACAGTGCTTCGCCATATTCAGCTGTGCCAAGGGAAATTTCCCTTGCAAAGTGAATAGCTTACCTGCCTTTAGTAAACCAACCCTAATGTCTCACTATATACAGTGCCTTGAAAAAATATTCATACCCAGGGGCGGCCCATCCATTGGGAACGCACGGGCGCCGCCCCTCTGTTGCGCCGTCCCCTGTATGACAAATTGATAGATCCATGCATTGTATTGCATTGCATGAATATATCTATGGCTGCTGTAGCCACCCCCTATTCAGGCATCTGCCAGGCGTCTGAATTCCAGCTGTGGGGGTGTTTTTTTAAGCACCTGATTAGGACCTTAGGCTCTAATAGGCTTTAAAAAAGGTGGACTTGGAGCGCAGAACATTGCGCTCACAGTCCACCCCAAATTAATATTTGCTTTTCTAACACTGAACCACCTCTCTGCCAATTAGAAGGTGTGGGTGTAATACTGGTCACCTGATTGGCTGAAGGCACAGGCGATCCCATTGGCCAGCTAGCAGAACCCTGGTTTACACACTGGTAAACTTCCTCTGCAGATATTTACCTATAGGTAAGCCTATAATAAGGCTTACCTATAGGTAGTGTAAATATCTCCTAAATGTGTAATGTTTAAAAGACATTTACATTACATGCAGTCAGTGACACCATTGGCGCATGCACCCTGAAGGAACGGCGCGGGAGTGACGTCATCGAAGCTCTGGCCACTCACAGCGCCAGAGCCCGAGAACCCAAAAGAATGAAAGAATGTCAGCCATCTCAGTGTTGTGCGGGCTCCGCTGGAAAGCTTAGTTTTAAGGTAAGTATTTCATAATCAGCTAGTATGCGATGCATATTAGCTCATTATGACTTTGTCATACAGGTTTCTTTTTTTTTTTTTTTTTTTAAAGAGTTTACAACCTCTCTAATAAAGATATCTCCAAATGACTTTTGCAGCAAAGTCCAGTTGCAGGGGCCCGGGAGAATGATTGTGATGCAGCATCAGTCTTAGTGTCGGAGACCTAAAACAAAATCAGTGGTGATGGAGAGACCCTCTAGCTGTTGTCCATCCAGTTTCGAAGGCAGCTTCTCACCGGCAGGGACCATGGTGTGGCAGTGGAACTTTGAGTCAGCCTATATATTTGCATCCTAATCTTGAGTAGATTCTAATCAGTCATGTAGCTGGACCTCTAACTACCAGAAGTGGCTGTCGGATGTCTAACATGGCTCTAGCCTATGTTGGCTTTTGAGCCCTTTAAGGGTTTACATTGTGTTTTGCATGGTGGCTTGCAGAGCTAGGAGATACTGGGGCCTTGCACTTCTATGCAAGGTTGGCTTTAATAGAGAAGTATGTTTTTGTTTTTTTCCTAGATTCATACTTACCTAGGTGGATTCAGCATTAGACCGATGCTGCATCTGTCCCCAGCCGCCTCTGCACTGAGAACCGAGCCATCGAACACTGCCAATGGCTCGCTTCTCTTGGCTCCCCAAGAGCAGAGCTGCTGACTGTCAGTCAGCATCTCTCCTGCTCTGCTCCTCCACACTCATTGGAAAGCTGAGCTGTGGAGGAGCAGGGAATGGCCATCTCAGCCTCTCAGCGGCTCACTGAGACTGCGGTCATTCTAGGCAGCTGGCGGATCCAGACTTCCTAAGTCGGGATATTGCGCTGCCTTGACTGATTGCAGTGACACCAGTGGAAAGGGGACTTCAGACCGCTCTCTGCTGAAAACGGGTCACAGGAGTGCAAAACAAATTGCAGTCCTGTGACCCATAGTTCTAGCCCTGCCTAAAAAGCTCAGGCTGGACTTCTCCTTTTAAAAAAAAGATTTTTGACAAAAAAACAGAATAGTGAAAACAAAGTTTTACAAATACTGCATATATTACTTGATTGATATAAATGTAATAATTGAAATCTAGTTAGGCAGTCATTTTAAGAGGATGTGAATGCTATAAACAGTTTTAACATATTCATAATATGCAATATTATTTTCCAAATGGTAATTTGAATTTCTGATGACATTTATGTATTTTAGTGCATCAATGCCTACTTGCTACAGTTTAGTTCCTATTCTGGCTGCTGGTGAAGTCTTTGGTCCAGAGAAAGCTATTTGGTTGCACTTATTAGACAATAGCCAATCCATGGATACCCTGCAAGGACTGAAAATGGAGGTGGAAGACTTAGCTTTTCCATGTATAAGACAAGTAACATTGCATACGATGGCTGATGATGTGTTTCTCCAAGCTGACTTTGTAATTGTCCTTGATGATGTACTTCTGAAAACTGATCAGTCCCCAGAAAATTACATTAAGATGGTTACAGAAGAGTTTGCACAGTATGGCAGGCTCATTGACCAGAATGCAAACAAGGAAGTGAAGGTGGTTGTGTCCGGAAGTACCTATGCAAATCTTAAAGCCCTAGTGGTGCTAAAATATGCACCATCCATCAATAATCATCATGTAGTGGCTTTACCAACACAACTGGAGTTTGAGGCAAAAGCTCAGATTGCAAAAAAGCTGAATGTAAATTCATCAGGTGTGTATTACTGTTTTGTAATTATGGAATCAACAGGAAGGCATACATGAGAAAAACAAAGGGTTTCGTTTCTGTATTGATGTGTATCACTATGAAAATTTCCACTTCCACCTAGCTGTTACAAAGCCAAATGATGATCTGACTTCCCTAATGTTGACTAAACAAAAGAAATTAGGGATCATTAAAAGAGAAGTTTGGGATTGTAAAAAAAACAAACATTTACACTCACCTAGGGGGGTGCAGTCTCTGCAGTGAGAACTCAAAGACCTCTGATCCCTTAGTTCTCCCCCTCCTGTCAGTCACCGGCTCTCTGCTTTGCTCTCAATGCTGTCACTGGAGCGCTGGGCTGTGGAGGGAATGGGAGGGGCTTATGCTCTCAGCAGATCGTTGAGCGCTTGAGCCAAGTGCCAGCCCAGGCTTCTGGGTGGATCCCGACCATATGGTTGGGATCTTTCTCCTGAGCCTGGACCGCTGAGTGAAATCAGCCGACAGCATGCTTTAGCCCGCTGTCAGCTGAGAATGCATCACGGGAGTGCAGAACGAACTTCACCCCTGTGGTCCATGGGAGAAGTATGGAAAAAAAGCTTTGACTGGGGATAGGTGAATGGTTTGGCCCGAGCATGAGTTTGGGCCGAACGTTGGCTGTTCGCCCGTACAACGAACACCCAAATTATCAGATTGTTGGACCATTTGTTCGGCCCACTGAATGACCACAATGCACTGCGCCGCCGTACAGTACATTGGAATCCTTGATTGGTTGAAGCAATGAAAGTGTTGCCCAATTAAGGCACAGAGAACTGTCTGAGCCATGAATGGATGCTGTCAAGATGACTCTATCCAATCATGGCTCATTGCTCTTAGTCCCGCCCCACACTATAAAAGTATTCTTTCAATAGTGGCCATTTGTATTGTGATATCAGTGTGGAGAGAGGTAGAACAGAGTTAGTGTGCTATAGTGTGCTATAGTGTGCTATTCTGTTTCTATTGTCAGTGTAGAATATCAGTTTAGTGTGACTCTAGTGATAGTTCATTCAGTGTAGTGTAGTGACCACTCATCTTTACATTAGTGTGGATCTAGTGATAGTTCAGTCAGTGTGAGTGTAGTGACCGCCATTCATCTTTACATTAGTGTGAGTCTAGTGATAGTTCAGTCAGGGTGAGTGTAGTGACCACCATTCATCTTCGCAATAGTGTGAATGTAGTGATAGTTCAGTCGGTGTGAGTGTAGTGACCATTCATTTTTACATTAGTGTCAGTTTATTTTGTCAGGTTTTATATAGTATAGTATTTAGTACACTGCTCCTGAAAAGAAATGAGACTTTTAAAACTTTTTTTGCATTGATACATGTCCCCCGGGGCAGGACCCAGGTCCCCAAACACCTTTTAAGACAATACTTGCATATTATCCTTTAAAATTAGCACTTTTGATTTTTCATGTTCGTGTCCCGTAGAATTTAACAGTGTTCACGTGCTCAAACAAAATTTTTGCATGTTTGCATGTTCTACTGCAAACCGAACCGGGGGTGTTCAGCTCATCCCTAGTCTCCAGTGATAATGAGGATGGGGGAGATGATGTTGATGTGGTCACTGATGTGACTTGGGTACCGGATAGAGCAGAGGAAGAAAGTGAGGGTGAGGTACAACCCCAACGAGGCAGCCATCATGAAAGAGTAGAGAGCAGCCAGCCTATTCCATCACATTGTGGAGCTGTCATCTCCTGCCCCACTTCCGACAGCTCAGCTGCCTAGACCTTTTTTAACACATGTGCAGCCAATCACGCTGTTGCAATCTCAGGTACATGAAGTGTGGAAAAAACACCAGCCATTTGGGTACTACATGCTTGACAAGGCATGTAACCTCCCACCACTCAGCCCGTTGGCAAGAGCACCTGAAAGTCACACAAAAGGGATGCAATTCTGTTCCTCCTCCTTACTCACCTCAGTCGGCCCTTGCTATACCTCATGACCTTGCAGCAGCCTCCACTGAAAGGGATGATGGTATAGCGCAGGGTGTCCCAGGTCCTTGCAGAACATCTGCCAGTAGCACACCACCAGCTGTAGACTATAGCCGGCAAATTTCTCTGCCCCATCTGCTGCAGCGGAAAGAAAAAAAAAGACACTGCCACCCACATGCCCAGTATCTAAATGCAAGCTTATCAAAGCTGCTGGTTGTACAACTTCTGCCTTTCCGTCTGGTGGACTCTGCCCCCTTCCATGAGATTGCAGAATGTGCAGTAACACAATGGCAGCTTCCCAGTCACTATTTATTTTCACATTAAGTTCATTCCAGCTCTGTACCATCACATGGAAGGCATGGTCAGGGATGATATATTTAATTCACAGCACATCGGGTAACTACACTTGCAACTCGGAAGGGGAAGGATGTAGGACAGGGCTCACTGCTGCAGCTTGTTGTGCTGCGATGTCTCAATACAGCTAGTGGTGATGATGTGAGATTTGTCAACTCTACCCCCCTCCTCCTCCTCCAAGCCCTCCTCTGCTGAATTGTCCTATGAACAACAAGTACCCCCTAAGCATTCAAGGGGCTATTCAATGAGTCAGGCTAAAAGGTGCCCTGCAGAGCTTCATCTAGTGTGTCTAAGGGACAGGAATCACACCAGAGCAGAGATTCTTGCAGCTCTGCAGGGGCAGGCCCAGAGGTGGTTCATGCCATGCCAGCTAGAGCCAGGAATGGTGGTGTGCGGTAATGGCACAAACCTCCTGTCTGCCCGGAAAGTCGACACATGTGCCATTCCTGGCACATGTCCTCAATTTGGTGGTGCAGAGTTTCCTAAATAGACCAGAAGCATCTGTAGCCATTTCAGTCATACACAGCCAGTGCTCGGTTGGCTGAAACTCAGCAGGAATTCCACCTGCCCGTATTCTGCCTGACTTGCGACATGCTCACCAGGTGGAACTCAACTTTGGCAATGCTGCAGCGGCTGCACATGCAGCAGAGGGCTATCAACGAGCATAGCACAATGGCAAGCTCAGGCTCGTTTTTTTTTTCCCCATGTCAATGGCTACTCATAAAAGATGCATGCACTGTACTGTCACCATTTGATAAGGGCCACAAGGATGGTGAGCCGCGACAATGCATGCATCAGTGACACAATCCCTGTTGTGTACTTGCTTGACATTATGGACAGGGCACTGGAGGCAGAACAGCGGGAGGAAGAGGAGGAATTCCTTTCCTCTCAAGGCCCACTTTATGCAGCTACCATTGTTCCTACGCCTCAGAACACACTAGAGAGGGAGAAGGAGGATTCTGGCAGTTTTGGAGGCACTGAAGCAGAGGAAGACATACGTCAAACATTAAGAGATGGTTTTCCATCCCCAGAACCCTTGGGAGTAGTATGTGGCTGGGAGGAGTGACCCTGAGGAGTTTGCTTCTCATGCCTATGCAAATTTGCAGTGCATGGGCTTCCTCATGCTTCAAAGCCTGCAAAAGGATCCAAGAATACGTGGCGTAAAGGAGGAGGATCACTATTGGTTGGCAACCCTCCTTGACCACTGTTACAAGTAGAAAGTCTCAGAACTCATCTCATTCCCACAGAGAGTGCAGAAGATAAAATCTCTTGAGGACCCCTTAAAGAGGAGTTTATCTAAAACTTTTCCCAACTCTGGTAGGTTACATTGTCTTGCAAAATGTAGTTTTGAAGCTTCTTTTGGTCAAGAATGGTAGAGAAGGCGGCCACCTAAGGTATGCATTTCCCAATTTTTTTAGTCCTCGTTGCCCAGGGCTATCGGCTTCCACATACCATTGTCAGTGTCTGCATCACATGGTAGACGATTACCTAGGGGCGAAAACAGAGATGGTGAGCTTTCCACTGGCCAGAACTTGCCCAGTATGCAATTGGGCTGCCCTGCATCCAGTGTGCTTTCCAAATAGGCATTCAGTGCTGCTGGAGGTTTTGCTACTGATAATAGAGCGCATCTGTCCACAGACTCCGTGGACCATCTCCCATTTATCAGAATGAATCAGTCCTGGATTACCAGCAGCTATGAAGCCCCTGATGCCGATGTCTCTGATTAAGTGTTTTTTTGGGATGTGGAATCTCTGCAGTACTTCTAGGTTGCCTAGCGTTGTGGGTGTTGATTTCATCTTGAAGATTTTTTTTGGTGTAAGTTTCATGAGCACAATCAAAAGAGAAGTATGCGTTTTTCTTTTTTTTGATTCATACTTACCTCGGTGGATGGAGCATCAGACAGATGCTGCATCTGTCCCCCGCCATCTCTGCACTGCGAACCGTGCCACCTGAACACCACCAAGGCTCGGCTCTCACAAATTCCAGAGAGGAAAGCTACTGACTGTCAGTCAGCGTCTCTCCTCTCTGCTTCTCCACGCTTATTGGATTGCTGAGCTGGGGAGAGGCTGTGTCAGCAGCTCGCTGAGACTGGCATCAATTAAGGCAGCTGGTGGATCCAGACTTGGAAGTCGGGATGACGCGCTGCCTTGACTGATCACAGTGACGTCAGTGGAAAGCGGACTTCAGACCGCTCTCCGCTGAAAACAGGTCACAGGAGTGCAAAACTAATTGCACTCCTGTGACCCATAGGAGAAGCCCAGCCTAAAAAGCTCAGGTTGGACTTCTCTTTTAACACCCAAAGACCAATTTTTACACACCTGTTTGACAGGTGCATAGCATTTAAACTTTTGACAGCAAGGCCGATTCTTGCTTAAATCAAGAATACCTCAATAGTGTTATGGAGTGAAGGCGCCACTGACACCCAAAGACTAATTTTTTACACACCTGGTATTTCTATCCAAAGTCCGTGGAAGAGACACTAGAATTTATCCAAAGAAATCTCTAATCTTGTTTCCAGTGCACTACATTCTGGTCTCATCATTCCAAGCTGTTGCTTACAAAATAAAGAAAACTTGCAGGGAAAATGTCTTTTTGTGGCTTTATAAATGCAATTAATGCTGCAGCAGCTTATATCCACTTTACAAGTGGACTAAGGGGACCCCCCAGGCACTATATTGAAATACATTTTTCAGAGGGCAGAACCCAGACCCCTGTAAACATTGTATGTCCAATTACTTCCAATTAAGCCTTCAAAATGGGCACTTTTGATTTTTTCTATTTCGGGACCCATAGACTTCAATGGGGTTAGCAGGTGTTGTGCATTAGGGTAATGCAGGGCTTTTTTGATAAAACGTAGCATGCTTTTTAAATTCAGTGTCTTATATGCACTTTGGGTTTACACCAAACTGCAGGTGAACGGGCTGTCCATGAATTGTTAATGACATCCCAAACACATCTGATCACAGTGCCATGTGGTTTGCTGCAGTGTGCTATAAAAAAAAATTGTGCTTGCACTACTATTTCTATGTTCAGTGCAAGCAAAAAAACGAATTTAATATTTAAAGGTTTATTTTAATTTAAGATTTTAAAATAATTTTAAATATATGACACATTTTGTAAACCTGTACACATTAAAAAATACATAAAAAAGATTAAAAAATATACTTCCAGTTTTAAAACTCAAAATGGTCACTAATGAAAACCAGGATATCAGGAGCTGGGATTTGACTAAAGTGTCTGCTAATTTAAATTTGTTATGGTTAACTAATTGGAAGGGACGTTTTGGGCAAACTCAGCTCAACTATGTTCTTATTGTATCTTATTGTCTCTTGTATATTTCTGACAGTTTTGAAGGATGTGATTATTTGGGGTAACATCAGTGGTACTAATCACCTTGAACTGAACCAAGCAAAGATATACAAATATGACAGTTCCATATGGGGTCCTTCCAGTTACTCGCGCCCTTTGCTTGATATGATATTTGACAGGTACGTAATAGTTATAATTTGACTAATTAGTTCATGATGACAATAGCTGAACATGCCTAGCCAACCAACATATGGATCAGTGTCTAAAATATAGTCTTTGAAAATGTACTGTAGTGCAAAAAAATTGTAATCTTGTGATATCATACATTCCAAGAATATTATATATTGTTAATTAATCAGTTAATTAATCCCTGCTACATTTCCCTGCTGTTTTTGGCTGTTATATCTATAAGCATATTGAATATGTTAAGGTGATAAATAAATGTGGATAAAAGTGTATTTACAAACATGCATAAAAAAAATAAAAAAAATTTAAAATATTTTTTGGTTTGTCCTCTTGTTTTTTTTTCCTTACTTAAAGAATAAACCACAATAGAATTTTACAATTTTTTTTCATTAAACATTTTTTTTATTTAATGGCAGGAAATGGGTGAAGAATGACCTAATGAGAGAGTGGAAAATTCGAAAGCAACATCGTTCTGGCTTGTCTGCAGCTCATTCCATTGCCAGTGTCCTGTCCTGGTGGCAACAGCATTCAAACCATGGAGAGATTGTTTCCCTCGGTGTCCTTAGTGAAGGTAATCGTAATGATTAACAGTGGCGGCTGGTGCTTGATAATCCTGGGGGGTGGCTGCTAGAGCTGCACGATTCTGACTAAAATGAGAATTGCAATTTTTTTTTTCTTAGAATAAAGATCATGATTCTCTCACGATTCTCGCAGTGTAACATCATCTATTATATTATACAAAAAAAATGGGCTAACTTTACAGTTTGTTGTTTTTTTTTTCAATTCATTGAAATGTTTTTTTTTCCCAAAAAATGCATTTGAAAGACTGCACAAATACAGTGTGACATAAAATATTGCAACAACCACCATTTTATTCTCTAGGGTCTCTGCTAAATATATATATATATATATATATATATATATATATATATATATATAATGTTTGGGGTTCTATGTAATTTTCTAGCAGAAAATACTGATTTTAACGTGTAAGCGACGAATGTCAGAAAAAAAAGTGGTTAAACTGACCTTATTTACACACAGACGTTCATTCCTTTGATCTAAAAGATACGAGAGAAATAATGTATCCTTTCTCTTCTCTACAGTGATACCTGGGTTCACAAATGCTTCTGCTCACAAATAACTCAGTTGATGAACAGAAAAGTTTGCAAATATTTGCTTCGGTACGCGAACTCCGTTTTGGTTGACGAACACGAGCCACGACCATCTTCGCTGCACTGACACATTCATATTGAGAAGAGCAGTGCAAGATGAGAGTATTATGCCACGTACACATGATCGGACTTTCCAGCAGACTAGGTCCGACGGTCTTCCCGAGCAAGCGGACTTGCGCAAACACGAACGGACTTTCCGGCAGACTAGGTCTACCCTACCCATTCACCTGGGGGAAAAGTGTCAATGAAAAAACACACTACACAGGTTTTTAAAGTAGTTTATTAGGCAGCTCCGGGGGTCTTCTTCCGACTTCGGGGGTCTCTTCCGACTTCTCCACGCTTTCCGGTTCTTCTCCCGCTCTCTGGCCTCTTCTCCCACTCTCCGGTTCTTCTACCGGGCTCCTCCGATATCTTATGCTCTTTTACCGCTCTTTTACTAGTGGTGGCCTGCCTTTTTCCTTCGTCGTTGCCGTCTTCTTCTTCTTTCTTCTTCTGTTCTTCCAATGTTGACACAACGCCCTCTTCCACTGTAATGCTGCAACGACTTATATAGGCATAAGGGGCGGGGGTCACCAAGTGATGTCATCCGATGACCCCGCCCCTTATGACATCACAGTTCCAGGGCATGCTGGGACTGTGACTGTGGGGGAGGGGGGGGCGCTCGCTCATTCCCATCCCCTTTCCAGACCGGCCGGGCTGCATGCTCGGATAAGAGTCTGGTATGGACTTTGGGGGGACCCCCACGCCAGATTCCGGTCCGCCGGACCAAGTCTGCCGGAAAGTCAGATTGTGTGTACGGGGCATTAGGCGAAACAGTCCACTCAGATCAGGGTTTCTGCTCCCTGACTACCATGTGGGTGGACTCACTTGACTGGGAATCATGGAAAAACAGTTCATATGAATTCTACAACTTTATCATCCTCTCATAGACTAGTCATTTTGAATTAGGGTTTGGGATTGTTTCAATCAAGGATTAAAGAGGAGCTATAGTTTTTTTCTTTTTAGATGTACACATGAAAGAGGTCAGCTTAATGTAACAGACCGTACATAATATACGTTTAAAAATCCTTTTTTTTGTACTGTACATACATTTCATAATTTTATATATAAACAAATAAAAAGTTCAGAACAAGCCTAATTTAAATTGAACCCTCTGGGAAAATTTGCCTCGGTTCAAAGTCATTTCACAAATTAAGTTTGTAAAACTTAACGTGGGGAACACCAGGATTAACGTGGGAAACCCCTGTTGGACGGGCCGCCACTGATAATGAACACGCCAACAGCAAACTCTTATTTATTTTTTAATGTAAGACTTTGTTGTTTTCATTTGTATGGGGTTGAGCTCCTATAACAATAAGAAAAGGAATGTGACAGCTTAGATCCTTTCCTAATTTGAATTATAAGTTTGATTTAGTTTGATTTATATTTGTGTGATGCAAAATCTGTGCGTCTAAAGGAACCAAAATATATGGCTATAAACAGCACTGTTAATGTCCAATACTTTGCATTGTTCCTTACAAGCAAGATTTTTCTTCTGCCAATATATAGTATTGCTTTAAAGTGGTTATAAACCGCTGCTGTGTGGCGTGAAAAAAAAAAACACCTACAAGGCAATGGGATAATGTGCTAGTATGCATCGCATACTAGCACATTATGAAATACTTACCTTGGAACTAAGCCATTCAGTGCTGTATGGTCACAGTTGAGAGGGCTGACTCTTCTGGGTTTGCATGCTCTGGCTATGTGATTAGCCGGAGCCGCAATGACATCACTCCCATGCATGAGCCCTCGGATCCGACGCAAAACTTTGCAAGGTATGCCTGACCTTCACAATGCATGCACCAATGAAATAACTGGCTGCATGCAAGGTAAATATCTCCTAAACAGTGCACATTTAGGAGACATAAGCTTACTTGCAGGTAAAATGAATAAGCTTACCTGTAGGTAAAATTCATACGTGGGAAGTTACTACCGCTTTAAAGCAGCATTAAACCCAAAACCAAAAATATTATTAATTGCACTTTCCCAATCATTAGATTTGGTGGCTTCATTTGTTTTCTTTTTTTTTAAGGCTTTTCCCTCTGTTTTCACCTGGTAATCTGGCCGGTAACACATCTCCTGTATTAGAGTGCCCCCACTCTGAATGAAGGAGCATGGGGACACAGCAAGACAGCACCACTGTCAGTCTGGGGGGAGGGTTGTGTTTGATGTGCTAGCAGATTTAAATACACTAACAAATTGAAGTCAATCTCCAGATAATACGTTATAAGCAGTTACAGCATACAGTCTATTTCCTTTTGAGATAAATTAGATTTTTACGTAAATAAATAAAGTTATCTTTGTAAGCACCCCTGCCAGTGCTGAATGGTTTGTGTAATCCATGTAACTGATAATCTGCAAGAGAGCCCTCAAGACGCTAAGGACCCTAACTCACATTCATACATACACATACTGAGGCCAATGTAGACAGAAATAGTTTTTTTTCATCATACTTACCTTTAAAATCCTTTTCTTTTAATACATCATGGGGCACAGAGTTAGGCTAATATTCATTACCTGCTGGGTTATACTTCATCTCCAGGTGAATGGACACGGAAGGACCAAAGATCCTTAGACAGGAAGTGATCCCCTATGTAACCCCTCCCATATAGGAAGTACTTCAGTTTTGTAGCAAGCACTGAATCCTTAGAAATAGGGACCTCTGTGTCCCATGATGTACTCAAAGAAAAGGATTTTACAGGTAAGTATGACGAAAAACCCTACTTTCTTTTTCATACATCAGGGGACACAGAGTTAGGCTAATATTCATTACCTGCTGAGACATCCCAGAGCAATATGTAAATTATAGATTTTAGTGTTGCGCAGTGTAATAGAGGATGGGGTGGAAGGGGAGGGATAAGGGAGGGGGGGGGAAGAAAAAAGGGGGAATGGAGGGGAAATAGACAAGGGGGCGAGGGAGCTTCAGGTGAAAAGATAATAGAAAAAAGCTAGAGATATGGATAGTGACTAAATGTGAAAAGTGCCTTTAAACTTATAGAGTGCGTAATGAGCTTGGTATAAAAGTAATAATAACAATCATAGGTAAATACCTAAGCATACGAATAATAAATGCATACACTCTAATAATAATCAAAAAAAAACTGTGCAAAACTGCAGTAATGCATGCCAAGTGAATGTATAAATAAAGTGACAATCCAAGGTCTATGTCCAAATAACAGAAATCTATATGCAATCACTTAGGTGAAAATAAGCACAATACAATATAGCATGCCAGGTGAATGTGAAAAATAAAAACAAATCTCAATAGATCCAGTAAAAAAAAAAAAAAAATTGTATATGAAACATGAGCTGGTATTCCATGCAGTGCATTACATTGTGCAAATGATGCTAGCAGCAATAATAAATGTGACCATTGCAAGTGAAATAAATGAAAAAGGGATAAAGTGCTAGTAGTATATATGAAATATTAAAAAAATAATATAAGCGTGCAATGTTCTGACAAAATAAGAGTTCTTTGTTTCAAGCTCCAGTGATACGTGCAAACATATAGGTGCAGTGGCTTTTTCTTTCTTTCATCCAATGAGTGAAAGGATGTGCCCTTACCTCACGGCTGTGAGGTTACAGCCTTATTAGAATAATGATGTATATATCGCTCCAGTTCTATGGCCTTAGGGTGGGTATACCTCACAAAATACAGAGATGGTAATCCATAGTGTAGTATTTAGATGAAACCAGTTTTATTAAATTAAAATGTCAGGGTACTCACATTAAGGAGTAAACATATACAGCGATGTATAGAGCAACAAGCGGTGTGTTCCAGCGTCCTTCCTGGTGTCTCTCTCACTTCCTTCCTTACGCGTATTCGTCACCGTCACGTGACTTCTTCAGGGAATGAGTAGAGAGAAGGGGGTTGCCTTTTTATGCTAGAAATTAGTCATTATGGCGGCCATTTTCTTGGAGTCCGGAGGACGGAAGTCTCGTCGCGGCCATTTTTTGTATGTTTTGTCGCCGGAAGTAATCCGGCAGACATTAATTTGGAGGTTTTAGTAGCAAGGTTTACTGCGCACTGGTTGGAGGAGTAGTGACACTGGAAATCTACTCGAGCACCATAAATCTATTTAAATTTACAACTAGATCAAATATTAGGTAATCTCATAACTATATATTCAATTCAATTAAGTTACCATAGGTCACTAATATTAATATTAGAAAAAAGTATTGAAGAGAGGAACTATGGAATAAAATAATTAAAATAAAGAATTAAAAATCTAAAAATAAAAGGATAAATAGAGCATACGAGAAATGTGTATATAAAATCTATAGAAAAAGTGGGGAAAATATATATATGTCTACGTCAATGCGCACACACATATATGATAAAAAATTATCTAAATGAACCCCTACTTATTAAAAGTTAATTTAAAAAACTTTAATAAAAATAGAGAGAGGGGAAGATGGAGGTAAAAAAGCTATTTAAAAACAAGATTAAAATCAAATTGCAGATATAATGGGAGGAGTCTAGTAAATAGTGGATTTATAAATAGTGCATATAGAAATTAAAAATCACTAATAAAACAATTCAGATCAAAATCTATGTTTAAACCTTGAGGTGCAAAAGTGTCTAAGATAAAAATCCACTTCGATTCCAGTTGGCTCAGTGTTCTAACTTTATGGCCCCCGCGACAATGTTTAACGTAAGGTTCTATGCCCCAAAATTTCAACTGGGATGGGTCTTTGTTGTGGACAGAGGCAAAGTGTCTCGACACACTGTGCTTGTCAAATCCTTTTGTAATATTCTGTACGTGTTCTTTCAGGCGTACTCTCAGGGGTCTTTTTGTACGGCCTACGTATTGGAGGCCACAATCACATTCCAACACGTAGACCGCTCCCTCAGTATTGCAACTTATAAAGTCCTTTATCTCATATGTATTCCCGGTGATTGTAGATGTAAAATCCTTCCTTTTCTTATTCTGGCATCCAGTTTTTAAACAAGCATAGCATCGTCTACAGGGAAAAAAAACCTTTCCAGAGAAGAATGAAAAATTGTTTTTAGGGGGGTCTGGGATATTTTTTACTAACTTATCCCGAATCGTTGGGGCCCGTCTATATGTAAATTTGGGTTTTAGAGGAAGTATTTGCTGTAGTTGTCTGTCTGCTAATAAGATGTTCCAATTCCGTCTAATTTTTTTTTCTACATCCTTGAATTGGGAATTGTAGTCGAGGATGATCGGTACTAGATCGTCTTTAGTTGTTTGTTTTGGTTTGTCTTCTAATAGTATTTTCCGATCAATATCTGCGACTTCCATGATTTTTTTATTTTTTATTAATAAATTCATTATCATAGCCTTTTTCCAAGAATTTGTGTCTTAAGGTCTCTGCTTGTACTTTGAATACTTTATTGTCAGTGCAGTTTCTCCTTATTCACATTATTTGCCCTTTTGGTATATTGAACAGCCAATTATTGTGATGGCAACTTCCTATTGGAAGGTAGCTGTTCCTATCCACCTCTTTAAAGTGTGTTTGGGAAGAGATTATGTTGTTATTCTGCATAATTTCTAAATCCAGAAATTTAATGCACTTATCACTGATCTCCCATGTTAACTGGATATTTCTGTTGTTAACATTTAGGCCTTCTAGGAAGTTAATAAGTTGTTCTTTCTTACCCTTCCATATTATTATTATATCATCAATGTACCTCCCAACGATTCGGGATAAGTTAGTAAAAAATATCCCAGACCCCCCTAAAAACAATTTTTCATTCTTCTCTGGAAAGGGTTTTTTTCCCTGTAGACGATGCTATGCTTGTTTAAAAACTGGATGCCAGAATAAGAAAAGGAAGGATTTTACATCTACAATCACCGGGAATACATATGAGATAAAGG
The DNA here is from genome assembly GCF_037356315.1 of Lithobates pipiens. Lineage (NCBI taxonomy): Eukaryota > Metazoa > Chordata > Amphibia > Anura > Ranidae > Lithobates > Lithobates pipiens. Next base: position 157,284,125 of record NW_027507784.1, read on the forward strand.
ACTTTATAAGTTGCAATACTGAGGGAGCGGTCTACGTGTTGGAATGTGATTGTGGCCTCCAATACGTAGGCCGTACAAAAAGACCCCTGAGAGTACGCCTAAAAGAACACAGCCTGAGAGACTGGCATCTGTAGTCAGTACTCTCCAGTTACCAGGAGGAAGGATTTTCCCTTTCACAGGTTCTGATCCTACAACCACCAGTTTAAGCTTAAGCGTGCCTGAAGAGATAAGAACATTGAATAATCCAGGGCTTGTCCTCTTCTGTTCCAAGCCAACAAGATGTCTTGTTGTATAGGCCTGGAAAGGAACTGGGCATAAATCACTTCCTCGAAGGAGGACACCATCCTTTTTAGAAGACTCATACAGAACCGAATGGAGGGTTGTCTGGTGCCACTTAGCTGATGCACCTGATCCTTCAGGGCACAGATCCTTACAGGTGGCAAAAATACCCTTGCTTGGACAGTATCTAGGATCAGAACTAAATACTTCAGACTTTGAGCTGGTCTCAAGGCTGACTTTTTGGTATTTTTATGATCCAGCCTAAGCTTCCCAAATACTGCACTGTGCAGGTTATGCTCTGTTCTAGAGCCTGTAGTGCGTGATCTATGAGCAGGGGGTTGTCCAGATACCCAAGCACCAAGATCCATTGGGCCCTCAAAAGACCCAGTACTGGTGCTAGGACCTTTGTGAACACCCGGGGAGCTGTGGCAAGCCCGAAGGGTAGAGCCACAAACTGAAAAAGACATTCATCTACTACAAATTGCAGGAACCTCTGATGAGGCTGAAAGATACGTATGTGTAAATACACATTCTTTATATCGATGGAGGCTAGAAAGTCTCCCATCTGGAGCGCGGCTACAACTGAGCAGACAGACTCCATCCAAAAGGACTGGATTAGTAGATACTGGTTTAGGGATCTTAGATCCAAAATGGGCCTTATGTCCCCATTTGGTTTTTGAACTGTAAACTGGTTAGAATAAAACCCCATACCCCTTTTGGATACAGGAACCTGTACAATCACACTTTGATGCACTAAATGATGTAGTGCCTGAAACAGTACGTTTCTTTTTGGAGGATCCGAGGGAATGCTGGATCTTAGAGACCTCTGAGGGAGAACTCCCCTCATAACTCCAGCTTGTAACTCTAGGATATAGTCAAGGTGACCTACTCATCCTGCCCCACTGTTCTCCAAATGTCTGTAAGGCTTTCCCCTGTCTCTAGTGCTCTGTTGGTGGCAAAATCGTCTTGGGACTGAGAAACCTGAGGAATCAGTCCTGAGGTTTTAAGCAGATGTTCCCCATGAAAGGGGAAACCTGACAATAACTTCTTACAAGGAAGCTTGGGTGACCAGTTCTTAAGCCACAAAAGTCTGCACATATGTACAGACAAGAGAGCCAAACGAGACACATTCTGTATTAAATCCTTTAAAGCACTAACAGCAAAACATAGCGCTCGAGGAATATCTGTCTTATTTTTAGCAAGATCATCCTCCTGGTTAGGCCTGTCAGGCTTTCTGACCTGATACTTTACAGACTGGCAGATATCAATTGCTGCAACAGCTGGCTGAATAGCTGAACGGGCCAAAGAAAAGGAAGCCTTTAATAATGACTCCAGTTTCTTGTCAACAGAGTCTTTGAAACCCTGTGCATTATCCACCAGACAAGTTAAGTTCTTGTTCAAGGAAGAGACTGCTGAATCTATGGCTGGCATTCTCCACTTCTTTATGAACTTTTCATCCATGGAATATAAAAGGGAAAACCTCTTAGAAGGAACAAAAATCCTGTCAGGATGTTCCCAATCAGAATACACTGCCTGTTCCAACAGTGGGTATAAGAGGAAAGCCTGTGTGACCTGAAGAGGCCTCAGGGACCATAAAGAAGACCAGGGGGGCTTAGTAACCTCTGTAAGAGGCAACTTAAAGGCAGAACAAACCACCTCTGTAATAGCCTGGATCAAAAAAGCCTCTGCGACTGAGAGGCAGACACCAACTGGATATCTTCTTGTCCAGATTGCTCAGAAGAAGACTCATCTGCTAGGCCCTCCACAGAATCCTGAGCTTTTAGCTCTTCCCCATCCTCAACCCATTCCTGCTCCAAACAAGGAGGCTCAGGGGAGGGGGATCTGTCATGCTTCTTGCCACCCTGTGAGATGGAGGCAATCATGACAGCAATCCTGTGCTCTAACCTGGGTAGGGCCGAGGACAGTTCATCCTTGGTAATAAAGGGGAAAGCAGCAGCATTGACAGTAGGCACCATACCAGATAGGCGCAGCTGCTCAGATTGCTCGGAAAGCCTCTGGTCTTTCAGTGGTACAACACTAGGGATACGACTAGGTTCATCAGGAGCTACTGACGACATAGGTGTGCCCTTCCCTGTAGTGTTAGTCCTTACTCCTCTTTTCTGAAGACATTTACAAGCTACAAAAAGGGAGTAGCTTGGTGTAGTATTAACACAGTTCAGAAGGGAGACCCTTCAATAGGGATCACCAAGCTCCTATGCAACAATCCTGCTAAGCATCTTAGCCTGCCAAGCAACACCTGGTGACTCATGTGACTCGGGTAAGGACAAATGAACCGCTGCAAATGCCTGGTTCAGGTGCTTCTCTGTGTCCCACAGCTGGCTTCTGGAAGCACCAGTGCCTGTTAATGTAGCCAGTGCGGATTTAGACGGAGCCAGATCTCATGTGTACTCAGCTCAGCTCAGCACTCGGCTCACAATCCGGGACATGTGACATGCTAGGAGACGTCCAGGAGGCGGGACTGGGCGTGACTGCAAGCTGAGCTGAGCCGAGTACACAGGAGATCCTGGCTCTGTCTGATCTGGCGGCGCTCTTCCCCTCCGAGGCTGCACTATGTCTGTGTATAACACGCACCCACGATTTCCCCCCTATTTTCAGGGAGAACAAGTGTTTGTTATACGCCGATAAATACAATGAATATTGAACTTGATCTCAATTGTTTTCTGTCCAATGATTAGTGGGGATTTATCCTCAGGCCCCTTTTTTCTGTTTGGACGCATATTTCCTGTCTCCATTTGTCCTGTTTATATATATATATATATATTATTATATATATATATATATATATATATATATATATATATATATATATATATATATATATATATATATATATATATATATATATATATATATATATATATGAGAAAAAATCTCTCCTTTTTTTATATATATTTTGTATTATTTTAAAAAAAAATTTAATATTTTTATTTGTGTATTAGGTACATATTTTTCTATTAATTTACCTTTTCTCAATATTTTCTCCATTTTTTTTGTGATGAAAGAGCAGGAATTATTTTGAGATGTTAGTGCCTCTGCCCTCTTTCCGTCATGAAGTGCTGCTTATTAATATATATTGTGTATTTAAGAAAATAAACCGTTTTTTTTTAAGTATGGTTTGGGTGGCCACTACGGGGTGGAGAAGACAGAGTTTTCTATGTGTGGGAATATCTGTCCCCTCCCCTCTTTTTTTCTCCCCTCCCTCCCCTACTAAAGTTTATGAATAGGAGGGGTGGATTGTAAATAAGGTTTTAAATTATGTATTTTTATTTTAGGAATAGAAGTATCATTATACATTTGGAATATGGGTTTAATTTAACATATGATGGCAATATCTAGCTTTTGGCTTTTTGTGATTTTTCTGCCATCAATACCAGTCTGCATATTGGTGCTAGTTTATATATGACATTATAACATCATAAATCTGTATCATGTTTTATGTAACAATTTTTGTCTCTTTGTTGTTTTAAAATGTCTATGGCTATAGAGATAAATGGTAGAGGTTAGAGTGTATGTCTATGTTTATCGCTCTGAGCAGGACTGAGGCTGCGCACAATCTGCCTTTTCTATTGGCCCTAGTTATGTTAGAAGAAGCTTAAAAAGCGGTGACCATAGTGACCAGGTACACTTCCTGAAGACGCTGATGACGAAACATACATCGAAGCGGTACCTGGTCACGCCCTTGACGCCATATCCGGTAACTTGGTTGTCGGCTTCACAGCTTGGAACGCACGCCGTTTGACAATACGGAGGGAATTCATTGCACCGACCGGATTGTTTCTATTCTGAAGGCGAGCAGCCCCAGTGCTGGGTTGGGCACACACGAATGTAAGGAGCAACTTGGCTGTGTTTTTTATTCATTTTTTTTACTAATAAAATCAGTATTAAGCTTTTTTTCTACATACCGCCTGAAAGTCTGAAAGGGGACGCACTATCCTATGTATCCATGTCATATGTGAACAGGCACTTATCCTGTACAGGCGTTGTTTGACTTACTTTTTAATTAAAGTGGTCAAGCAAATCTGGTAAGCAGATTTTATTTGCATATCACGATTGGGTGTCGGTGTCCTTTTGGTGGAGGTATATGCAAGTTTTCTGGACTTACCACAGTTTGCAAGATTTTGCACGGAGTTTGAGATTATCTATCAAAGAAGTTGGAGTGGCACATTTATGAGACTTTTTTTACTGAATAATTCTGGGAAGAGTTTATTTCCATTTGTTATTTGATCACGAGTGGGAATCTAATAATGTTTGTTATGTATTATTGATCAATAATTTGTGGTAGTGGTGTTATTTTTAAGAATTTCACTAATTGATTAGGGTAATTAAGAGCGCCCCTAAATCTGCTAATTTTTTCACTATTGAGGAGGTCTTTTTTTCCTACCTCTTATATATAGGGTGCAGCTTTGTATTTATTTTTTATTTATTTTTCTATAGATTTGATATATTTTTGAAATTTTTTTGCATGGCGCGGAGTTTACACAATTACGTTTTAATTGTTTTTCACGATAAATACAATATATATAATAATTGGGGGTTATAAGTAATTTTCTAGCAAAAAATACTGATTTTAAACTTGTAAACAAAAACTGCCAGAAAAGGCCTGGTCTTCAAGTTACTAATGCAGCCATTACATCTAATAATTGGTAAGCTGCAAAATAATAAATGTTTGCTTTTCGTTTAATACTGGATTAGGGGCCAATTCACACCAGGATGGTCTGCTGTGGTTTGTTTAAAGTGTATTGTAGTTGGCATTAACATTGTGTACATTAAATGAGAAGTATGGCCAAAGCTTTTTTTTTTCCCCCACAAAAGTTTTTTATTGAAAACAGTAAGTATGGTGCATGCAAAATGGCCAAAGCTTTTTTGTCGATACTTCATCTGTGGGTCACAGGAGGGCAATTAGTTCTGCACTCCTGGAACCCATTTTCAGCTGGCAGCAAGCTAAAGCCTGCTGTTGGCTGACATCACTCAGCTGGTCCAGGAGATTGATTGATCCCGACTTTACAGTCAGGATCCCTCCAGATTCCAAGACCAGAGCATCGGGAGAGCAGAGAAACTGACAGTCACTGCTGTCTGCTCAGAGCAGAGGAAGAACAAGAACAATAAGCAGTGTTGAGCACTCAGTTCTCAGTCTTAGAAGCGGCAGGGGACAGCTGCTGCTGGGATCAGTGCTGCAGCCATCTGGGTGAGTATGATTTTCTTCTTTTTTCTAAGCTTCCCATACTTCACTTTTAAGGCAATTTATTAATGTGAATGGGATGTCAGTGCACCAAGGCAAACCAAAAATTGAACATGCAGCAAGTTTGGTGGATGCAGCACATTGCAAAGCATGGTAGTGTGGTAAGGTGTGTTGACATGTCAGCACCTGCATGCTTGTTTTGGGTTAGGAACGTGAAGTGTGTAAAAAGCAGGAGTTACCCAGGCAGCTAGCGTTTTCAGGAGAATGTCTCATACAACAGGTTCACTTTAAGGGTCAGTAATGCCCCGTACACACGACCAGACTTTTCAACATCAAAAGTCTGACGGAATGTGTGGGCTGCAGCGGACTTTTGATTTGCAAAAGTCTGACAGACTTTAGAAATGGAACATGTTTCAAATTTTTCCGACAGAACTCTGCCGGACCCAGTTCCTACTGAGAAATCCGCTTGTGTGTGTGCTAGTCTGACGGACTAAAACCGACACTAGGGCAGCTATTGGCTACTGGCTATGAACTTCCTTATTCTAGTCCAGTCGTACGTCATCACGTTCGAATCCGTCGGACTTTGGTGTGATTGTGTGTGGCCAAGTCCGTTCATTCGGAAAGTCCGTCAGAACTCCATCAGAACTCAGTCGAAAGTCTGTCAGACTTAGTCCCTCGAAAAGTCTGGTCGTGTGTACGCGGCATTAGTGACTTTTATGTATTCTGGCTGTGGTAAGTGCAATGGGTTGTGTTACATTTCTTACTCCATGTTTTCAGCACCAAAACCAACCAATTTACAGTTCAGAAGCTGCAAATAGAGGGATTAATAATTAACAAACTGACCTTTTCACGTTTTGCTTCCTTAGGCCATTTTAATCTTCCAGATGACATGGTTTACTCCATGCCAGTGCAATTCAGAGATGGAAACTGGAAGGTGTATACCCAGGTTGACATTTCTGAGGATGCAAGAGAAATATTGCAACGAGCAGCCTCTGAACTGATTGAGGTAAAGTTCCATTACATTTTGTCTACCTATTTATAAATGCAGAGTTGATGTATAAAAACATAGTATATCAAAGCATATCAAAAGTCTAGTCACTATATACACATAACACGTGTGTGGTAGTACTTGTACCCACAAAATGTGTCTATTGGATATTGTATTTTGTACATTCTGTACTTAGTTAAAAACACAATAATACAAACATAACTGAGTGTCTCAGACACACATAAATATCAAAACAAAGTTTAAAAAAAAAAAATAGCAAAAATAGAATACATTATGACATGCACAGAATATTAGCATAGAATTACCACTTTCCTTGAGCTTATCTTAGAGTATAACTTAATTAAACAGTTGGGAACTAATTAAAGGGGAACTATATTCACCTGCACTCCAGCGCTGCAGTGTTCCGGAGCTCCCTCATCAATCGCTAACATCACTTTAAACCTGGGTGGCTAAATAATAAGGTAAAACAACATATGAATGAGAAGAAGCTGTCCTTTAAAAAATGTAGGGCCAAAGCTTCACTGTCACCATTCAAAAACTACATTACGAAATGCAAGAGTGCAATCAGGAAAACCAAAATAGATTACAAGTAATACATTACTGTGGAGCGTTAAAAGAAAAACGTTTAAAAACAAACATGCCATACTTATCTGCTCTGTGTTTTGCACAGAGTAGCCCTGATCTACTGTACCTCTTCTTGGGTCCCCCATTGGTGCTCCTGGCAACCCCCCTGTGGAGTGCCCACATTTGATAGCAGCTGGAGCCAATGGCGACAACATCAGCACCATTAGCATCTTGGGCCTAGCAGGGAGGCTGATAATAATGAAGAATAAAAAAAAAAACTTTTTACAGATCATTTTTTTCTGGGAAAAACAGTACCAATAACATTTTGGACCAGACAGGGTGGCTGAAAACAAAAAATAAAAGACAAATTCTTCTAAAATGTTGTTTAAAGTGGTTGTGAACTCTTACATATACCAACTGAAGTGACTATCCTCGGGTGATACACCTACAGAGATGAAGGGAAAGACACACGGCTTTCTGCACAGTGTTATACGGAAACACCTGCAGCCGAGGCTATCAATGACCTGCTATGAGCTGGAGGGGGGCAGGACCACCTCCAGGATTGCTTGCTGTCAGCATAGACTGTCAGAAGTGACTTGTGCAAATAGTTGCGGCAGACAAATTGGACACTAAGTGAAACTTTTTGGGGGCCAGTGACACCATTATAGTGATCAGTGCTAATAAAATGCACTGTCACAGTATAAATGACACTGGCGGGGAAGAGGTTAACACCAGGGGCAATCAAAGTTAAGTGTGTCCCTGGGAGGTGCTTACTAACTGTGTGGGGGACCGATACACTGGAGCAAAAGAGAGATCCATGTTTCAGCTTAGCTGAAACACAAGATCTCTCCTTTGCTCCTTGACAGATCAGCAGTCTGCCTTGATTGCATAGGCAGACCGATGCTCCATTTCTCCACTGAATGATCAGGGTGGTTGCAATGGCCGCCGGACTCGCTGATTGACTCCAATCACAGTGGGAGCAGCACTCCAGTGGTGCCAGCCCACGCCCTATCCCATATGTACAAAATGACGTATAGGTACGTGATGCCCTGCAGCTGTATGGTATGGTATGGTGGGAGCGATCCGGAAGCAGTTAAGCAAGTGCAAAACATTACAAATGCATATGGACTTGACTAATTGTAGTAAAGAGCAAACAAATTTACAGTGAATATTAGGACAGGCAAAGAGGTATGAGGGAGCGCCACAAAACTCATCAGGAACTGAAAATACTGGTAGATCAAATTCATTTTGGTGAAAACTGCTAAAAGATAACAAATATTCTTATAAGGAAAATCTTTAGGTTCTGTTTGAAATTAAGATTCACAAACATTTAGTTTAGCTGTATATTTCTGGCTCTAGGAGCAGGGCTTTTTCTTCATTGAGAACATGGGGGAACACAGTTCCTCTACCTGCGGCCACCTCCAGCATTAAATGTATGTAATGGCAAGGGGTGCTGGGGTGTACGGGAGAGTCTGTTGGTGCTGGCTGCTTGGGATCAGAGGGCACTCCTTCATGTTTTCATATATCCCCTCCCTAAATCACAGCTGAAGTGGGTCAAACTAACGATACAAGGAACCTTTTTAAACACAGACATCTCCCAGCTCAGTCCCATGCTGCCATGCAGACCGAATGAACCTCCACTAGACTACAGCTTGGACTCCATATACATCAGACCATAAGCCTGGTGTGAGCATTTATGGAGTATATTTTTTTTCTTGATCTTGTGTGACCTGTCTGGTCTTTTGCATACCATCCTCCACCCCTTTCTCCCTGCCACTGCTATATCAGATATCCACAAGCAACTTATGCCTCAGCTTTGGCTTCCCTGTAGTGCATCCAGAATTGGGGTGGATGCAAACAAAGTGCCCTTTTTGGCTGGTCCTGTCCTTGGGTCCGCTGTTTTCTTTCCTCCATGCGGCTGGATGTGGGTGACATTTGGCAGCAAAGTTTTCCCTGTGCTTTTAATTAGGATGCAATACAGATTACTTGTATTAAATGCGGAAATCACTAGTCCCTGAAGAAGAGGTGTATTATTACAAATTTGAAACGCGTTGGGAATTCTCTGTCTTATCTACATATCGACAGAGTCCAGTGGTTGTTTGTATAATGTTCTGCTATTGCACCGCAGCTGTACATGCATCCAATTTTGATTTTATCATGCTATATTTCATGATTTCAACTTTACAAATAAAATATGAATATATTTTCAACACTGTGTAATTACTAAGGAGTTTCTGCCTTTCAAAGTCCCATAGAGGAATCTTTATTGTTGCTGGTGGGGGTATTTTGTTGTGGAGGGGTCTATCGTTGATGGGGAGGGGTCTATTGTTGGGAGATCTATTTTACACTACAAAATGATACTTGGTTTTATATTCCCTAAAAGGGTTGGTACTGGGAGTTGAGAAGGGGCAGAACCAAGGGATGGTGCTCAGAGGTGGGTAGAGATGTGGGGTGACTCTGCAGGGAGGAGTACCTGCAAATATTTTCTGAGACAAAAGCCCTAGTTAGAAAGTAAATGTTTTTTCACTATATTGATATGTAATGAGCATTTAATTTGTTTTCTGTTTACAAAAAGTTTATAAATGTTAAAAACAAGCCTTTTAGACTAAAAACATAAGTCAAGGCAGTCATTAACTGTTCAATAAAAATAATGACGCAAATTAGTAGCGTGTTATGCAACTGGGGCCAGTTGGAGGTCTGTTTGTCAGACCCAAATCACTTTAACTAGGCATTAAAATCAATGTGAGTGACAGGTCTGATGGGTGTATAACAGAAATAACCACTGATTAGTATTTCTTTTGATTATTTGTATTCAGCTCTTTTTTGTGTAGTTATTCACTCAGGGGATCTCTCAATAATGCGTGCTATTACACTGTATCTTAGTAAGTGCTTTAAAATGGGAAAAAAAGTTATGGTTAAAAAGTTACCCTTCCAGCCATGCAATTTATTTCTTACTTTTTCATGTTAGTTTGTCTGTAATAGAACTTCCACCTGCAGGAGACTGAGTATACAACATTCAAAACCTAATTCAATTACAAATGATGCTACTTCTACAGATTTGCGAACATGAAACTTTACATAAAATGTTTCTTTTATTTCCCAGTATGCACTGATCAGCCATAACTTTATGACCACTTACAGGTTAAAAGAAAGGGGGGGGGGGGCTTTAACGGCTTAAGGACTGCCTCACGCCGATATATGTTGGCAGAATGGCACAGCTGGGCACAATCACGTACCTGTACGCCAAGCTGCGGCGCGCTCCCAATCCGGTCCTGAGCTCCGTGACCGTGGCTGCGGGACCAGTGGACCCAATCGCCGCTGGTGTCCCGCGATCGGGTCACAGAGCTGAAGAACGAAGAGAGGTCTGTGTAAACAAACCTCTTCCTGTGCTTCCTAGTCTGGCTGCCACCGATCGTCTGTTCCCTTTTATAGGGAAAGACGATCAGTGACGTCACATGCCAGGCCACGCCCCCCTACAATAAAGAAACACATAACCACTAGGGGGCAGTGTAGTTGTTATGTATGACGTTATCTCCTTCACTGCCAGTGTCATTTACACAGGAATCAGTGCATTTAAATAGCACTGATTGCTGTATAAGTGACAATGGTCCCAAAAATGTGTCAAAAATGTCCGATGTGTCTGCCATAATGTCGCAGTCACAATAAAAAAATCGCTGATCGCCGCCATTATTAGTAAAAAAAAAATATTAATAAAAATGCTATAAAACTATCCCCTATTTTGTAAATGCTATAACTTTTGTGCAAACCAATCAATAATCGCTAATTGCTTTTTTTATTTTTAACCAAAAATATATAGAAGAATACGTATCGGCCTAAACTGAGGAAAAAAAATGTTTTTTTATATATTTTTGGGGGATATTTATAATAGCAAAAAGTAAAAAATATTGAATTTTTTTCAAAATTGTCCCTCTATTTATGTTTATAGCCCAAAAAATAAGAACCGCAGAGGTGATCAAATACCACCAAAAGAAAGGTCTATTTGTGGGAAAAAAAGGACGCCAATTTTGTTTGGGAGGCACGTTGCATGACCACGCAATTGTCAGTTAAAGCGAAGCTGTGACGAATCGCAAAAAGGGGCCTGGTCCTTTGGCTGCAAATTGGTCTGGGGCTTAAGTGGTTAAATTAGGTGAGTACACATGGCTAGAAGATGAGTAGATATCAAAAACATGTTTTTATTGGTGACACAAGGAACATGGCAAAATGACACGATACATGTAGCAATGAATTGTCACATATTACAGACCGTATATAGAAACAAACATTGGTAGCAACTGTGTATGGAACGAATCCTGGATGTAGTAAAAACACTTAAAATTACATGGTAGATTGAGAACTCAAGATAATGTATTGAGCAGGGGTGTCTGCATGAGAATAAGTGCATCCAAATTAGTCCAACGTGTTTCGTGGATAATACCACTCTTCAGGGGCGGGTGCACGCAAATCTTTAAAAAACAAAACATGAATAGACCAGTATGATCCAATGTTGTACCCCTCAACAGGGAGGATATGTACAAAAAGAAAGGGAGAGAGTTACTCATTACAATGTAAGTACTCATAGGTATAAGTCTTTTTATCTCTGATCTGCTCATTCCTCTTCACACACTATTTTCCTTTCCACTCATTTGTTCACCTGCACTTTGGTTTTGGGCTCTAGCAACTTCCCACAATATAGAGTATTTACAGTATACCCAATAAATATGTTTAGATATGAAGCCCACTCACACCACTATCTGGATCTTTGTCCTTCGTTTTCTTGGGGATCATGTTTATGCACCCGATCCCTCTTCTGCCGGTCCCTTCCACAGCTCCCGGTAGAGACAATTTGGACAGCCTCTGACTCCTCGTCCCCCATTTTCCAGACTTATTACAATGTAAGTACTGATAGGGATGAGTAACTCTCTCCCTTTCCTTTTGTACATATCCTCCCCATTGAGGGGTACAACATTGGATCATACTGGTCTACTCATGTTTTAAGTGTTTTTACTACATCCAGGATTCGTTCCACACCACACAGTGGTTTGCTGGTTGCTACCAATGTTTGTTTCTATAAACGGTCTGTAATATGTGATTGACAATTGTATTCATTGCTGCATGTATCATGTCATTTTGCCATGTTCCTTGTGTCACCAATAAAAACATGTTTTTGATATCTACTCATTCTCTAGCTATGTGTACTCACCTCATTTAAAGTCCCAAAGCCCCCTCCCTTTCTTTTCCCAGATTTAGGGATGGAGACATGTGATCCATTTGTCTCGTTTAAAGTCCCAAACTCCCCCTTTATAGTTCACTCACAGGTTAAGTGAATTACATTGATTATCTTGTTACAATGGCATCTTAAAGTCAGTGGGATATATATATGTTTTAAATCAAGTAGAAGTTTATTGAAAACCAACAATCCAACAAAGACTACCTGTACCATCCAAAAAGACTACAAAACTATGTTGTAATATATACCAATACATGTACTTGAGCACATTATTACAAGAGTTATCATCACATGAGGAGAGCAGGCTCCTGCTGCACATTCCCTTTGTCCCTCTAATATCAGGCAAGCAGGGAACATAAAGCTTTATATTAGGAATCTGTTGGTCCATGGGGGCCAATCCTGGCACTGCCATCCAGTGGCGTCACTAGGGTTGGTGTCACCTGGTGCAGTAAAATATGGTGTTAGCCCCCAATCATTTTTTTCCTACACAACACTTAAGGAAAGCCAAGACCTGCGTCGCGCATAGTTCGCTGTGGTAAAATGTGGGTGTGGTCAAACTTTACATTGGGAGGGGGCTTAGGAGGCATGGTTAAACAAAATCCAGGTTTTGGTTATGTATGAATGCAAAATAAGTGCCGCACAATCAAAAATACAACATAAAACATAATAAAAGTCCCATAACTAAATAACTCTTATGCCGCGTACACACGATCAGAATTCCGGCCAGAAAAAGACAGATGAGAGCTTTTCATCGGAAAATGCGACCGTGTGTATGCTCCATCGGAATTTAGCTGTCCGAATTTCCCCCAGCCAAAAATTGATAGCATGTTCTCAATTTTCCAGACGGAAAAACGTTCTATCGGTAATTCCGATCGTGTGTATGCAATTTCGACACGCCCAAAATCACGCATGCTTAGATTCAACTACAAGACAGAAGCTACTGGCTATTGAACTTCCTTTTTCTAGTACGACATATGTGTTGTACGTCACCGTGTTATAAACAATCGGAATTAGATGTGACCGTGTGTAGGCAAGACAGCTTAAAGCGGGGTTCCACCCTAAAGTGGAACTTCCGCTGATCGGAACCCTCCCCCCCTCCGGTGTCACAATTGGCACCTTTCAGGGGGGAGGGGGTGGAGATACCTGTCAAAGACAGGTATTTACACCCACTTCCGGGCATAGACTCCCGTGGGAGTCTATGCCTCTTCCTGTCCTGCCGCGCTGTCTGCTGGGACACACATGGGTCCCAGAGACAGCGCGGACAATTCCTATTGCGCTGCGCGACTCGCGCATGCGCAGTAGGGAAGTGAAGCCGATTCGCTTTACTTCCTGATTCCCTCACCTAGAATGGTGGCGGCAGCAGCCGAGAGCCGATCGATCGGCCTCGGCTGCCGGCATCGCTGGAACCCGGGACAGGTGAGTGTCCATTTATTAAAAGTCAGCAGCTACAGCTGCTGGCTTTTAATATTTTTTTTGTAGGTGGAATCCCTCTTTAAGCCGAATTCCGTCGGGAAAACCATCAGAGCTTTTTCCAATGAGAATTCCGATCGTGTGTACGCGGCATTAGGCTCGGTTCACACTGAGGCGACCTGTTAGGCGACTTAGCCGCCTGACAAGTCGAACTCCATACAGTGCGATGAAATCGTTCTAGTTGGAGCGACTCAAGGTTCCTGTACCTTTTTGGAGCAACTTCAGTCGATTTGCATTGCCTTCTATTACAGAAGTCGTTTACAAGCCGCGCTGAAGTTGCGCTGTATGAGGCAGCTTCAAAGCCGTGCGCCTTTGAAGCCGCCCCAGTGTGAACGTATGGTATCAACAGTGTAACAGTCCCAAAGTCAGGATTCCAACATAGTCAAAAAGGCCTTAATGAACTACTCATATTTTAGTTATAGTTTAGTCTAGTAACATATCCAATACATTTTAGTCGCATAAAATCATTTTAGTCCACTAAAATTGAATGTGTTTAATTAAATTGTAATGAACTATTTAAAGTGGTTGTAAACCCTTACAACACACTTTGATCTACAGGTAAGCCTAGATTAAAGCTTACCTGTAGGTCCAAGAAATATCTCCTAAACCTACACGGTTTAGGAGATATTTGCTGAAAGACAGGCACCGCTGTCTACGGCGCATGCGCCGTAGATAGTGGCACGCAGGCACACTGAGCGCGGCACTGTCAACGGCGAATATGCAGCACGTGGCGGCTCCCGTGCGCATGCGCGGGAGTGACATCATCGCGGCTTCGCCGAATGACAGCGGCGGAGCAGCGAGACCCACAGTGAAGATGGATGCGCCGGATTACAGGGGACAGCGGTGACATCGCTGGCTCCTGTGTCAGGTAAGTGACACATAATGGACTACTATGCGATGCATAGTAGTCCATTATGCTTTACCTTTGCAGGGAATGAAAGAGGAAGTAAACTCATAGTGCTTTCTGCCACAATTTTATTAAAAACTCAATCAAGGGATTAAGAACACTCACATAAATCTGTGAAAAACAAGCATATGTACAGCTCACCACACTAGTACTAAGGTAAATAATAACGTCACTGGTAACGACCTCTCTCACCCAATCAGTGGGTAATAGTAGAGTTTCTGCAATTAGTATTTAATTGTCGGTGAAGTTTAAGTTTGAATATCTGATCTGCCTCACAACAGTGCCATTGCTATGGGGGTGTGGACTGCACCCAGGTGACACTCGCCAAAGGGGTGTCTGTCTACACCTGGGCTGCGGATTATTATATATAATTAATATAGCTGTGTAGAGCAGCAAAAACCAACCTCATCATCAAGCCACCAGCAACCCCCCCCCCAACACACCAGAACAGGGTGACAGAGTCGGATCACAAACAGGTCTCTTATCCCACCAGCTCTGAGTGGCTCAGGTGTCAACCCACCCATCCCAACACCTCGGCTTGGGCAGTGGAGGACAGGGCAGGACATCCTCTCATCGCAAGCCGTAACCCCCCCCTTACCGCACCAGCTCAGGGCTCAGGCACTCAGAACACCAGAGAATAGATAGTGACATAAGCTCAGGGGCAGCAACGCAGGAGTGAGAGACTGAGAGAGGAGGAGAAAAACACAGGCCAGGTTCGGCAATGGCGTTGGAGGTGTGTTAAGTCTGAAAAAAATAAAATAAATACCTAAGGAAGCCAGAGCTTTCGTCACCCTTGGGATTGTGTCACCCCTCTAGCAATGCCACTGTTGCCAACCAACTTCCCCACATCTTTTCAAATGTATACAAGTTACCTCTCTGTTTATAAATTAGCTTTTCATATCTAAAGTCCCATACACACTATCAGATTTTCTGCTGATTTTTGTCTTCAGATTTACCAAAACCATGTAGTGCAAGGGCCTGCCTGATTGCATACAAATTGAAACTCCTAAGGTTTGACATCATATTATATGGTTTTGGTAAATCTGAAGGAAAAAATCTGCAGAAAATCTGATAGTGTGTACAGGGCTTAAGGGTAGTGGCCATCTGATCGATCCACATCTGCATTTAGGGTATCGCTTGCGCAATCCAGTGCATCAACACCAGTTTGTGGGCCTGAAAGAGAGCTATACTGACAGCGTCTCAAATATACGCATTCTGTATCACTTCCTCCAGCACACCTAGAAGGCAGCACTTGGGATCTAGGGATACATCTACATGGAATGTATTATTAATGGTCCTTACTATAGAGTACCAATATCTGTGAAGTTTTGGGCAACGTCACAATAAATATATAAGATCTCCTTTTTCTCTACAACATTTTGGGCAGGCAGAATCCAGGCATAAGCCCATAATATGCATTCTATAGGGAGTGCAGTGTACTCTTAATAGTATGTAAAGTTGTTATAATCTGTGTGACACGTTGAGAGAACAGACACGAACCGCCTCCAAGGCGTCTTTCCACTGGTCCCCTGAAATGTCTCCCACATCTTTTTCCCAGACTGTCATAGTAGTATTAGGAAACTGTTCCAAGTAATCGGCTAAAAGCATGGCATAGCACCTGGATATTAAACCTTTTTTGGAGGGGGAACTTTGCATCATACTAAAGATTGGGGTTGGAGACATAACCGCATTCACTAATGACTGTTGGGCTTTAATTGCGTGCTGCAATTGAAGGTAATAAAAATGCATAGTATGGTGGGACATTATACCTGCTTTGCAGAAGCTTGCTATTTTCGAATATATGCCTAGGGTGGGTCACATCCAATTTCCTCCAGTTTGGCAGCATGTTGCAATTTATTTAATTCTGAGTATAATTGATTGTACCACATAGGGCTGTACATTGTGTATCCTAAAACATGTTGAAGTTGTATCGCCTTCACCCAATTTTTATGCATTAGTCTGTATGTTGCATACAGTCTGTGTAGAAAAAGGCTTAGAAAAAAGTTGGGCTTCCAGCCCCTCTGGGAGAGAGTTCCACAAAAACGGAGCATTACATATAAAGTAGAGTCTCTAATCTCCTCCCCGCTATGGGTCTCATACCATCCCCCCATTAGAAGCTGTAGTTAAAGTGGTTGTATACTCTTTTTTTTTACTTTTACCTACAGGAAAGCCTATAATAAGGCTTACCTGTAGGTAAAAAAAAAATATCTCCTAAACCTGTACGGTTTAGGAGATATTCCCCTCGGTATGCGCCGCTGACTGCAGCGACGCATGCGCACAAGGGGATTCTCGGCTGAAAGTCCGGCAGTGGCCGACCGGCTGGGATGAAATCTCCCGCGCATGCTATAGTGATGATATCGCGGCTCTGGCCACTCACAGCGCCGGAGCCGCGATACCCGGAAGAAACGCTGAGGGAGCATGTCAGCTCCCTCGGCGTGGATCAGGCCAGATGTCGGGGCCTCGTTCTAAGGTAAGTATTTCATAATGAGCTAGTATGCCGTGCATACTAGCTCATTATGCCTTTTGCTTTGCAGGTGGTAAAAAAAAAAAAAACATTAGCGGGTTTACTACTGCTTTAAGAGACCAAATAGTACAGCCAAGGGTTTGGAAAGGCTATTCCACACCTGTGTTTCGCCCTTTATAATTGTTCCCATATTATCCTAGCGGGAACCCCTTTCCACAGCAAGTAGCGAAGTATGGAGTTCACCACCCGAAAATTTTTAAAGGGACCACCACTGGTGTATTGTGGAGAAAATACAGCAATTGGGGCATCATGATCATCTTGACTGAATTTGCGTTCTACCCGCCATTGAAAGACATTCCCTTTGCTTGCCTAATAAAAAAAACTACACTAGGCAGCATGGTCAGTTTTCTGTCTGTGCTGGGAACTCAGCCTTCTTTCCTCCAATGATTGCACTTATCCTGATAACACCCCCCCCCCCCCCTTTACAGAGACTTTCACTGAAAAGCTCAGTGTGCTTTTGCTTCCCCTCCCACCAGCTCTAATGGAGCTGAGAATGAAGGAAACAGAGGGAATGTGATAATGTGATCAATTAGAAAAAAGAGGGAAAAAAGGTATTTAATATGTTTTTTTTTTCTTATATCTATACACAAATGTTTTGCCTTTCATTTTTATTTTAAGCTGAATGGGTTGTTTTACAAGGCGATCGTTTACAATCATTTTAAAGGGTCTGCTACTGATGGCTTGGTGCTGGATACCACAGAATACCTTGAGAGGTCTAGTGGTGTCCATGCCTTAATGGGTCAGGGCTGTTTTGACTGGAAAAGAGGCTGTTTTGGCAGCAAAAGGGTGACCTACTCAATATTAGATGGGTGGTCATAAATGAATGGCTGATCAGTGTATGTGCCCTGTATATGTGTGTATCTCAATGTTTGAACCATGGTAATTTGTTTCAATCATTTGGTTCTCTTCTATTTTGTTTTTTTTATATTTGTTATCATTCTACTTTAGTTAGTATGGCATTTCAATAAATCTCTGCAATAGAATTGCAAGACAACTCCGGCACTATAGCTCCTCTACAGCTGCCTGTGCTTATAGCAGTGAATGCCTGACTTAACCCCCCTAGCGGTAATCCCGAGTCTGGCTCGGGTTGAGATTTTAATTACAGGAGCGGTAACCCCGAGCCAGACTCGGGATCGCTTCGCTCGATGCAGGGGAGGACACAGGGAGAGTTACTCACCTTGTCCCCTGGATCCAGCGATGTCTGCCGCGCTGTGTGATCGAGCTGTCCTCCGCTCGATTCACAGTGCCGAATGCCGCCGAGCTCCGTTCCCTGCGACGTTACGGGAGCGGAGAACGGCGGCAAATTAAAAAACGTAAAAGTACACAAAACACACACAGCACTGTAATCTTACAGATTACAGTGCTGTATTAAAAAATACACACCCCCTTTGTCCCTAGTGGTCTGTGCAATGCCCTGCATGCACTTTTATATTATAAATACTGTTTTTTTCTGCCTGGAATTTGGAGATTGTCCATAGCAACCAAAAAGTGTCCCTTTTTCAGTGTTTTAGGATTTGATTACATTATTGAATATTTTTTATTATTCTTTATTATATTATAAACTTTATCATACCCGGGATGTCTGCTAGACTCTGGTTTGAACAGATTTAAGAGCGTTATTCCTAAGAATTACAGGACTACAAAATAAAACGCCAGATTTCCATGCAAAATAATTGTACCGCATTCAGCACCTTATTCCAGACTGAAGCATACCGCCAGGGAGGTTAAGGATCATCTGTGCTTGACTGTTAGGAGGATCACTGAACATAAAGTGTAACTAAAGGTAAAACTTTTACTTTTATCTTTAGTTTTGGATAGAGTGAAGAGGGATTAGAACACGTCAGTTTTTATTGCTCTCTGTGACCCCAAAAGGGGAGATTTACCCTCTCTAATTATCCTGTTTACCGTTATCATCGAACGTAAAAGAAAATTCCAGTTTAGTTTGACACCAGAACAGTAATACAGGCAGCCCCCGAGTTACAAACATCTGACTTACATACAAGTCCAACTTGCAAATGGAGGGAGACAACAGGAAGTGAGAGGAAATGTATAGAGGCAGAGCTCCCATGGGTCCCAGTGGGTCCATTGGACCCAGGCAGCACTTTGAAAGGAGCAGCAAATTGAACCACGGCCACCTCTCCTCCTCTTCTCTTCTATTTACTCAGCAAATTGACAACCAAGATTTTTTTTCCAGCAGTTTTGTGTATCATGATGACAACTGCCTACAACCCCCCCCCCCCGCGCTGCTCCGCCTGCCCCTTCACTACCCTAGCCCACCCCTAGCCTGTCTATATACTGCCCTAGCCTCACTATATACTACCCCAGCCTGCCCCTATACTGCCCTAGCCTGTCCATATACTACCCTAGCCTGCCCCCATACTGCCTTAGCCTGTCCATATACTACCCTTGCCTGCCCACATAATACCCTAGTGTGCCCATTTACTACCCTAGCCTGTCCATATACTACCCTAGCCTGCCCCTATACTACAATAGCCTGTCCTTATACTACCCTAGCCTATCTATATATTGCCCTAGCCTACAAATGGTATGTCTTATTATTTTGCACAAGGTGCTGTTGCATGTAAATCTGACTTCCTGATGAATTACATTTTAGTTTTAATTATCATGATATAAAATAATAGATGTGGGGGCCTTTTGGCGGGCGTGATTTTTTTTGGGGCGCAGCATTTCATTCTTGGACTCGAGCAGCGCAATGTCTTCGGCCAGCCCTGTGTAGAAGGGAAATCTTCCAATAGGAACACTAGTTCTGGTGACCCCGGTGACACCCCAACATTCCCTCATTTTGGAGGGTTTTTCTCTTGCTTCCTATTTTTGTCAATGAGTCGGGAAATGAAGGAAAATGTCTTCTATGGGACACAGAAGGCAAAAAAAAACATCAGGGGTTATAACCCTCCTTTACTCTATCCAAAACAAAAATAAAAACATTTTTGTCTTTAGTTACTCTTTAAAGTGGTTGTATACCCTTAAATATACCCTTAAATATACCCACTGAAGTGACTAGCCTCTGGGGATACACAGAGTTGAAACAAATCCTCCTACATACCTTGTACCTGTTTATCTGCAGGAATTCCCTTCTTTACAGCCTTCTTAAACACTTAGATCAAAGGCTATTTCTCAGCTCCAGCAGGTAGGGGGTAGGGATCTGACATCACACACTGCATCGCATGGAAAGAAGAGCTGAGTGTAATCTGAAACCTGAGTAGTGGGAAAAATAGACACCTCTTTCTGCTCATCTCTTAGGAAGGCACCACCTTCTGTGTGATGGGGGGAGCCTGATTTTGAGGGACTGTCTCTGATTTGGATCAAAGTCCCTCTGTCCCTCTTTCCTCCTCATTTGTCCCTCATTTTGGTCTGATCTATATAGTTGTATATAAAATGCACTTTTTATCTTTCAAAAAGTGATTTACAGTGCTAAACCTTTCATACAATTTCTAAATTGCTGCATTTGTAAATTTCAACAGCCAATATAAAGGAATAGTAGCCGTAAAGCAAAAAAGCGCCTGTGGGTTTAACTTTTGTTGTACAATTCTCTATTAAGGGTAGCGTGGCATGGGTGTGTCTTATGCCTATACACGTTTTCTAATCTGTGTTCCCATCTTTAAAGGTTGGGTGGTATATAATGCAGATAGCAGAGGGAACATGGAGGACAGAGAAATTACACTCAGTGCTTTGGATTGAGGCTAATACATACTATAGATTGCTATGTTCTGTTAATTTTTAATTTCAGAGGTTTACAACAACATTAAAGTGGATGTAAACCCTCACATATACCCAGTGAAGTGAACAGCCTCAGATGATACACAGAGATGAAACAAATCTCCCTACAAAAGTTTTACATGTATATCTGCTGTCTTTATTCATGAGCAAGTGCTCTTTGTGTCAGCAGATTTTCTCTTCATAGTTAAGACTGCAGAGAAGCCTGGGCATACAGCCAAGACAACTGATTGGAGGAAAGGCACACCCCCCCTTTCCTCATAGGTAGAGACTTTTATCTCTGTTCCTTGTATAGTTCAGGGCTCTTTTAATCGATTTATAGCATCCTCCCCAACACAAAACAGACTGCTTTTATCACACAGAGAATTTGTCAATATTCATCAGGCTGATAACAGAAGAACGGAGCAAGAGATGGCTATGGGACACAGGGCTTTGAAGAGAGATAACAAAACACTGCAGATATATGTGCCCAGCTTCATGAGTCAGGTTTACATCCACTTTAACCACTTAAGGACCAGGCCTATTTTTTACACTTGATGTTTATAAGTTAAAATCATTTTCTTTTTTTTGCTCCAAAATAACCCAAACATTATATATATATATATATATATATATATATATATATATATATATATATATATATATATATATATATATATATATTTTTTTTTTTTCAGACACTCTAGAGAATAAAATGGAAGCCATTGCATTACTTATGTCACACTGTATTTACACAGCAATCTTACAAATGCAAGTAAAGAAAAAAGTAAAGTTAGCCCAATTTTTTTTTTATTGTGAAAGATAATGTTACGCCAAGTAAATTGATACCCAAAGTGTCACACTTCAAAATTCCGTCTGCTCGTGGAATGGCGACAAACTTTGACACTTAAAAATCTCTATAACGATCGCCTCACAGGTGGTTTGAACATCTATTGAACACTGTTTACACTTGCGTTTGCGTTTGCTTCTGCGCATGGCGGCACGTGGCGTTTGCAATTTTTTTTCTTATTTATTTTACTTTATATTTTTTATTTTTACACTGTCCCTTTAAAAAAATGTTTTTGGATCACTTTTATTCCATTACAAGGAATATAAACATCCCTTATAATAGAAAAAAATGCATGACAGGACCTCTTTAATGTGAGATCTGGGGTCAAAAAGACCTCAGATTTCACATTTACACTTAAATGCAATAAAAAAAATTGTCTCTTTAAGGCCGTTGGACTGAGGTGACGTTTAACGTCGCTTCTGTCATCCAATGGTATTGAGTCAAGTGGAGACCATCATTCCCTCACTCAACTTCCAGGCTTCTCAGGGTTCGCATTGGCTCGTCGCTACCGATGGCTCCTGTAAGCGGGACTCGATGGGGGGGGCACCTCTCCCACCGCCGATAAAAGTGATCTGGCGACTTATCTTTAAGTGGAACGGCTGGTGTTTAAAAACATACTGGGGTTAGGGCAGCTATCTGCTGGTATTTAACTTCTAAGTACTGACGTATAACAACGGCGGGCGGTGCGGCATGCACCGATCACATCAGCGTCTGCAAATATAGTAAATATCTCCTAAACTGTGCAAATTTAGAAGATATTTACAGTACCTACAGGTAAGCCTTACTATAGGCTTACCTGTAGGTACAATAAAAAAAAAAGGAAAACTTTACTTCCTCTTTAAGCACTAGGTATGAGCTGAACATCTCTGAGTTTGGTACGAGTAGGGTTTGGCGCACTTCAAGGGAATTTGGATGCCGAACCCAAACTTTACTGAAATCAATGAGAACCGAATCTGTCAAATCAAAAATGACCATTTTCTGGGCTAATAGGTAAAGGGTTGTAAAAAATCACCGATGGATGAGCCCTGCTCTGTGTAAAAGGAACCAGTACAAACATTTTTTTTTTTTGAAGGTTAAATTCAGCCAGTAACAGTGATTTTTTTTTTTTAATAGTACTGATATTTACAAAGGAAAAAAGAGTTTTCAATGTACAAAGGAAAAAAATGTGTAAGGTCTCCCAGTAAGCGTATACTAGATCCTTCTGGTCTCAAAAAAGCAAAGTATGTGATGTCCCCCTAAAAATCTATACCAAACCCTTAATCTGAGCATGCATTCTGTCCGGCCACCCCCTTTGATGAACCATACTAGACCACATGCCCCCCCCCCCCCTCCGACAAAGAACCTTGTTTTTGATGAAGAGTTTTTTCCCCACAACCCTGGCCTAGTGGTTGTGGGATTTGCGGGCTTAACAATGAGGAGGCACCCAGATAACCCCCCCCCATGTGAATGAGTATAGGCACATAGTGCAAAGTCCAAGGCTAGATTCACACAGTGCGATTATGTGGTACAACTCGGTTGTGTTTTGGATGTGGTTTGTATTTGTGTTTGTATTATGGGACCAAAATCACACTGGAATCGCAACAAAGTAGGACAGGACCCTTTTTCAAAATAACACTTTGCTGTGTTGCATTGGTGTCTAAACGGGCACAACTGAAAGCAATGTGACTTCCTTCATCATGCAATTTTGTGCAACTCAAATCGCATGTGAAATCGCACTAGTGTGAACAAGGTCTTAATATATGTATTTTTAATTATATTATTATTATACAGGATTTATATACAACCAACAGTTTGTGCAACGCTTTACAACATGAGGGCAGACAGTACAATTACAATACAATTCAAATGATACAAAAGGCAATAACTGTGGGGAATGTGCTGATTGAGATAGTGGAAATACAGTTGTGGAGGTGGGATACATACTGTATATATAGCTTTTTTACTCAGAGAATAGGTACAACTCAACCATGTCCCCAACTTTCCTTGAGTGGAGCCAAATTGCTCTAAGAGTGGGAGGGTCTTAAAGGGGCAATAAATACGAGGAGTGTTCTACATACAGTAGAGAGGAGTGTTCTACATACAGTAGAGAATATAGAGTTCAAGAGTGTGCTACTTACAGAGGGCACAGTTTAGGAATGTGTTTTGTACAGAGTGCAGGGTTCAGAAGTGCACTACGTACAGAGTGCAGGGTTCAGGAATGCGCTTTGTACAGAGTGTATGGTTCAGGAACATGCTATGTACCGAGTGCAGGGATCAGGAATGCTCTTTGTACATAGTGCAAAGTTCAGGAGTGCTATACATAGAGAGTGCAGGGTTCAGGAGTGCACTCCATACAGAGTTCAGAGTTCAGAAATGTGCTCCGTGAAGAGTTCAGGAATGCGCTCTATATACAGTGCAGGATTCAGGGGTGCACTGTGTACAGAGTGCAGGGTTCAGGGGTGCACTACATACAGAGTACAGGGTTCAGGAGTTCATTGTGTACAGAGTGCAGGGTTCAGGAGCGCATATCTCACTGGCCACTCACTTTAAACCAAAAATTACGTCCCCTTTTCCCCCCAAATCTGCCCCCTCTTACAAAATTCTCCTCCCAGCCCCAAATCCCCTTCAATGACAGGAATGTCATCCAAATTATAGAACAAGCCTCCCTATCCCCATCCAGTGTAAATCCCCTTCTCCTGCCATCACAACCCCCTCCAATTCCCCAAGCTATACAAATGCTGCCATACATTTTCTTTACACCCCCACCCCCAATTTACTTTCCAGACACAGGCCTCAGAACATCTCCCGCAAAACAACGAGCTATGCTGTATCTATCTCCAAGGTTCTTTCTTGTGGTCTGTTGTGAGATAGGTTAGAGCCAAGGAGGAACCTAGTGAAAGATTCTGCTATCATTAGAGTGTGCCCAGGCACACCCTATGAACATGCCTATGACTGTTCATTTGAAGCGCTAGTTGGCCAGTTTTGTCTTGTAAGCCCCATAGAAATCTCTCACCATATCTTGACAAATTTTGGGCTGGCCTGTTTGACCTATTGTTCATTATAATTTGTGTGGCTAAAGTATGTAATTAAATTAAACCCAGTGTGTGAAAAAATAAATAAATCTGTGAGCTTTCTTAAACTAGGAATTAATCCTGGGGCTCAAAAGGTTTACAAAGTAAAACAGACAAGCATGTCAAACAACAATATGGATTTTATACTTAAAAGTCAATGTTGCAAACACTTTTTTGACATTTACAGTAACTGCTTGTGTACCAACCTCCACTTCCCTTTCTCAGACGTTACATAGTTACATAGTTAGTCAGGTTGAAAAAAGACACAAGTCCATCCAGTTCAACCTTAACGTCTGTTTCCATTGTTATAATACATTAACAGGCTTCTTTCGATAGCATTTAATAACTGCTGGGCATTTTATGTCTCACTATATAAATGAGAAAAGGTACAAAATTTTGAAAAAAAAAGTTACTTACTCTTTGTTAAAATAAAAATGCCAAAACAATGCAACCCCCAAAATGACCCCTTTCTGGAAGGTAGACACACCAAGGCGATCTAATTTTTTGACACAATTCTGTTGAAATTAAGAAACACGCTGGTATTGAGGAGGTAAAAAAAAAAAAAAACATTGAGCTTTGCCAAGATCTGCTCTGATAGCAAAAATAGTTGAGATTTCTGTGCCACTGTTTTGAAATTTGAAAATTTCCCCACAATGCCTACAGCTACAGAGGTGACTAAGGGCTTGTTTTAAAGTACTTTTAATGGTTGTTTAGAATTTTTAAATCTTAGTGTGCATAATCTGGGCATAGGTTCACTATAAGTATTTAGCTGCAAATTTATGTAAAGTGGTGTAGCCTTATTCAGTGGAGAACAGTTTCAGCTTCATTCACATAAATTCTTAAACTGGCTGGGGACCACAAAGGAATAACATCACATGAAAACCAGAAATCACCAGTATGACATTGTTAATATAGTGTATATATTATACAGTAGAGATAACAGACATGTATAACATCATACACTTAGTGGCAAACTTCTTTGTAACAGCAATATACAGTACAGGGATAAAAGCTAGCATATGTTATTTATTAAGTCTTTGTGTTAGTGTCAGTTCAGTTGATGTTCCAGGAACACCAGTCATAAAGTAATTAAAAGTGTTTTGTTGTACAATTGATTTTATTTCAGGAGAAACATATTGCTTTTGGGATACCACAAGCTGAACAAGCCACAAAAAAAGAGGAACAAATTATCGAACAAGAAGAACTAACTATAAAAGGGGACACTCAAGAAAATGGAATTACTGGTATTTAAATTGGGTTTTGTTCTGATGAGTTAAAATATATAGATCTGTGTGACATAATGATTTGATATTGTGGGTGGAAACTGTTTATATCCCAACTAAACTTATTAAGAACTCTGGCTACAATTTATAGAACCATGTGTAGCTCTAGCCTCTCTGGGGCCGCTGGTTTTAACTTGTTCTGCCCAAAACAGTACACCAGCCACCCAAACAACAGTCCAATTACTCTGGCTCCAATAAACAGTTTAGGTGTTGTATTTTTTTTTTATTGTTGATAAAACTTGTACCCGGGAGGAGTTAGGGCATTGGATGCTCCAAAACGGGGACCTTTTGGCTGTGAAAGGACTATCTCCTCTATAAGTAACTGTGCTGTGCATATTGGACAGTGTACCTCCTCCCAGCTGGGGACCATAAGGCAAGTCTTTTGGCATCTGGTTACCCTGCACCACTGCACAACCCAGTGCAATCTTGGGAACATTGCACAGTACAGGAGGGCTTGTTTCACAAAACTCAGGCCAGAGTCCTGCTGAGGACAGGGAATAGGCAATATCTGGGACCCTAAAAGAGCTATATCTGGCGTCTGGCACTTTTATCCCAAAAAGCACACAGTCAGCAGGAATCCATTTAGGGTCATTACTCACAAGACCCCAGGACAGCTGCCATCTTACAGCCTCTTCCAGGCACAATCCAGTTAAAGAGACAGTCCTTCTCTAGAGCAGATACATTTGGTGAAGTCCTGCAGTCAGTTCTAGATCACTTCTAGGTCACAGCTTTGCCACTGCTGAGACCTGAGACCTCACATATCCCCACTAAGGATCTCTCCTTAGTGGGGAAAACAATTTTTCAATCTAGCCAAACACTGGGGAAGTGTGCCCAGACACACTTGGCATCAAAGTGTCCCTGGAAGAGGTGTAGAGTCATTGCTGGCACCCAGAAAGAGCAGAGTTTGGAGGTGGCGCATGTGCAGAGAAGGTGGAGAATTGGCAGGCTAGTGGTGGCACATGTGCAGAGAAGGTGGAAAATTGGCAGGCCAGAGAGAGCACACGTGGAGCCATACAATTCACAATTGCGCACGTAAGGTTCTTTGGCTATTGGGTTGTAATGGCTACAAAAAGCGCTACTGTTTGGGGGTACCCAGACTGTCTGGCAGAGCTACAAGGGAAGGTTCCCACTAACACATGTGTGCGCTTAGCACACAAGGGATGCATGGCTCTGGGTACTGTGAAGGGATCTAAGCACATTGCGATAGTCTGTGGGCTTTGTTGTAGGGCAACAGTGAATGTAAAGGCCTGGAGTCATTGCAGCCATTGCAGAGAGGCTCTGTTTGATCTAGTGCCCAGTGACCTCCCACCTAGTGTCCTGATGGTCGATTGGGACACAGGCTACTATGCTGAAGCACTTGAGTTCACCAGACCAGATACAATGAGGTGAGAGACTCTCCATGCATCCACCAACACCCAACGGGAAAGCACTTACTTTGCGAGGAGTCACTCGGAAGGAGGAGGCGTTGTCTTCACCTGCCCAATGCAGAGACATGGCATCTTGTGTTTTATTGGAGAAGCCAGAGTCTTCTGTCATCCCCACTGTCAGTACTGTACCAGAGAGGCCAGGTACTACTGGTCAATCAGGTGAGTTTGTAGGGGAAGAGAGAGAGGAGAGGTCTGACCAAGGGTCATAAAAGTTTGTGGGTAGATTTTAATCTCTAGTGCAGAAATTGGTGATCGGGGTTCCTCAGATGTATTTGAGCCAGAATGGGACTGGGGGGGGGGGGAGGGGTACCATGGATGGAGTACCCCATAGCACTTAAGAAAATGACTGAGAGCTCAGTTGGCCTTGAATCCGCAGGAGAGAGGAAGTCAGCCACCCAGTTATTAGAGTGTGCTCAAAAGCTGCACCTAGAAAAATTGTATGAGAGTGCAGGTTTGATTTGTCAGCAACTCACTCCTGGACACAGGCTGTTGCACAAGATCTGCATCAAGAAATCACCAGAGTCCTGTGTTGCCCTGAGAGAAGGTGAAATCACAGTTCTACCTTGGTTCTCTCTCCAGAGGGTGGTACAAAAAGGGTTGCACTGGACTCTGAGTACACATATGCCCATAAACAGGTTATGGAAGCAATGGAGGAGAATTGCCAGCGATGGTGTTATGACTATATATGGCATTTTCTAAATGTCCCATAACCAGTCAGAAGTCCTCAATTCCCATAATTCTGGAAAATATTTCTGGATCTTAGGGTATTGATTTACTAAAACTGGAGAATGCAAAATCTGGTGCAGCTGTGCATGGTAGCCAATCAGCTTCTAACTTCAGCTTGTTCAGTTAAGCTTTGACAATACAACCTAGTAGCTATTTGGTTTCTGTACAGAGCTGCACCAAATTTTGCCCTCTCCAGTTTTAGTAAATCAACTCCTAAGCCCACGTACACACGGTCGGAGATTTTGCCAACCAAATCCGTCGGATTTAGTCCGACGGATTGTGTTCGAAACTGTTGCATAAACACGGTCGGGCCAAGTTGGCGAAAAATCCGATCTTTCAGAACGTGATGACGTAATTTCGTTACGATGGGACTACATTCAGGCTAGTAGCCAACAGCTTTGATGTAGGAATTTGATCTGAGCATGCGTGGCACTTGGTCCGATGAAAATGCTCTACACATGATCGGATTAGGTCCGTCCGGCCCAGTTGGTCGGGAAATATTTCCAACATGTTGGAAAATTGGGTCGGACGGAGATTCGGACGGAATCAGTCCGATGCATACCACACACAGTCGGATTATCTGACGGTCCGATAAGACTCATTCCGACAGATTCTCCGACCGTGTGTACAAGGGCTAAGAGTGAATGGGCCTGCAACGCTCCATCTTTAATGACAAAGTTATTAAAAAGACTGGGCACGGAGACCAGGTCTGGTCAGCTAACATCTGGGGTCTGGAAGGCCAGATGGTCCAGATCCCAGGTCCTAATTTCTACAGGTGAGCTGGACACAGTTTGTTGTTACCTGTTGCAAGAGGAAGAGAGTCATTGCAGCCATGGAACTGAACGGTTGTTCAAAGTAGGCTGCAAATTAAATCTAGATCCCTCTTGCTGCTTTGCTGAATCCTGCAGAGGGGATCCTCATCCTCTGATGTTGCTGGATTTTGCTGTTGTCATTTCTTAAAGTTGAACTGAACTGGTGTCAAAAGTAAGGGGCATTTGGAAATCTTTTATGACCCTGTTAAATTCAGAGAGGGATCCTTTGCCTTTGCACCTGAATGGTTGGAATTGCTGGGGAAAAAGGGAGACCCCAGTTTGTTGGTTGCAGGTACATTTTTGCCATTTTTTTTGTTACTGCACACATTTATTTTCTCAAAGACATTAGGCTTGTTGGACTTTGAGCCTGCAGACCCATGTGCCAAGGTGTAGATATGTGTATACCAGAATGTTGTATTTCTGCAAACATTTCTACCCCTGTTCAGGGAATAGTACTGCTATGCAGTAAATGTATATACCATTACTGTAGTTAGGTTTTACAGTATGTCACAAAAGTGAGTACGCCCATCACATTTGTGTAAATATTTTATTATATCTTTTCATGTTATAACACTGAAGAAATTACACTTTGCTCCAATGTAAAGTAGTCAGTGTACAGCTTGTATGACAGTGTCAATTTGCTGTCCCCTCAAAATAACTCAACACTCAACCATTAATTAAGTTGTGTAAGGATGTACAATAAAAAATCAATGAAGCTAGCAAGTACAAATCCCTATTGCTAATAGAAGCAACATAGATAGTAGTTAATTGATTTTATAACCACTAACCAACCAATCAAACTGTGTATGTAATAGAATTTTTTTTTTTACAATAAATTCATTTAGCTTAATAAATTAAATTAGTGAAACATAATTATAAACAATATTATAATGTCCATATAGAGTCTTTAGTTGAAAAAGAAAAAAAGAGATTGTTTTCAATAACTCCACGGTGATACAGTGACAGGGAGGAGGAGCGACGTCCTGACGCCACTAGCTCACGTGTTTGTTCCGGAAGTATTGGGCGCTGCATATCAAGACCGGCCGGCTCGAATTTGTTACGCGATCTATACAATCGATATTTTGTAAGTGCGCAATCTGTTTTTTTCTACTTTATTAAAATACTTGGGCTTTACACTATTGCGAGTTTTATTCCCCTTATGTAAACTGATGAGAGGAAGCTTTTTTGGAGGCTGGGAGAAGTAACGGGTTCCTGTATCCACCTGTGAATACCCTGGACTGGGGGAATCAGTCACTTGCGCTGTATGGTTCTCTGTAACAAAGAACCATATACCTTCGGTAAGCGGCAGTAATATCTGTGGTGGAGTTCGTGCACTATTCACAGTAATTTTGGATGGTTTGCTGCCACTGTATCACCGTGGAGTTATTGAAAACAATCTCTTTTTTTCTTTTTCAACTAAAGACTCTATATGGACATTATAATATTGTTTATAATTAATAATTAATTAATTAATAATGTACTGTTACATACTAAAGCAGAATATGATCCCCTCCCTTTGGAGACTAGGCCGCAGGGCAGTTTTCTAACATGATAACGACCCCAAACACACCTCCAAGATGACCACTGCCTTGCTAAAGAATCTGAGAGTAAAGATGATGGACTGGCCAAGCATGTCCCGAGACCAAAACCCTACTGAGCATCTGTGGGGCATCCTCAAAAGGAAGGTGCAGGAGCGCAAAGGTCTCTAACATCCACCAGCTCCGTGATGTTGTCATGGAGGAGTGGAAGAGGACTCCAGTGGCAACCTGTGAAGCTCTGGTGAACTCCATGCCAAAGAGGGTTAAGTGCTGGAAAATAATGCAGGCCACACAAAATATTAACACTTTGGGCCCAATTTAGACATTTTCACTTAGGAGTGTACAAACTTTCGTTGCCAGCGGTTTAGTCTATTAATGGCTGTGTGTTGAGTTATTTTGAGGGGACAGACAATTTACACTGCTACAATGCAAAGTAGTAAGTGTACAGCTTGTATAACAAAGTGTAATTTTTTCAGTGTTGTCACATGAAAAGATATAATAACATATTTACAAAAATGTTAGGGGTGTACTCACTTTTGTGAGATATTGTAGATTAGATAGGACGTATCCCTCTGTTTTATTCCAAGGCTCTGGAAGGTGACAGCGTATAAAGATTGTGTATCTACTGTTTATATTCTGACTATTTCAATTAGGTTCTGTGTTACATTTATGCCCATTAGCAGTGTGATAGCACTTTTTGGGCACTAGGTGTCAATATAGTTGTAAAAAAGCGTTTAGGCCTCTATAACACTATATTGTTGGAAATATAGACTGTTATATACTATTTATTTGCTTGAGGATAATCTCTGTGGAGATAATGCTTCAACCCTTGATTGTGATGTTTATGTTGTTCTACTAACTCTGTTCTTTTCTAGATGACAACTGATTTTCACTTTGATTAATATTTTAGAAGCATTAATATTATTGTTTATGGATGCACTAACCATCTCTGATTTGTTAGTGGTAGGACCCTACTCAGATAGGCTGTATACCGTATATGTATTTGTGTGTTGTGGGAGTTCTGTCACTTAACAGGACTTTTATCTGACCTGATGACAGTCTCCCAAGTGTAATGTGAAAAGTTTATTATGCCAAACCAAAAAATGTTTATTATATGGAATGCCACATAGTTACATAGTAAGGTTGAATAAAGACACCAGTTCATCCAGTTCAACCTGAGTGAGTGTCTACAATTGTCCCTGTCCCTGTATATTGCACACTCACGTTGGTCCCTACCCTCAAGGAGCCCACAATCCAAGGTCCCCATTCATATACTAGGGCCAATTTTTGGACAGAAGCCAATTAACCTACCTACATGTCTTTGGAGTGTGGGAGGAAACCGTAGTACCTGGAGGAAACCCACGCAGGCACAGGGAGAACATGCAAACTCCAGTCAGCTAGTGTCATGGTTGGGATTTGAACCAGTGACCCTTTTTACTGCTAAGTGAGAGTGCTAACCACTACATCACTGTGCCGCCCACATACTTATTGTTACACTGTTATCTTTCCCTCTTCCCATCCGCTATGTTAATATGGGATACTTTGCTCATGGTCTCAGATTTTTAAGAGGGGGGGGTTGGATATAGTGCCCTCCTAGGCTGCTATGTAAATTAAATTTTTGGCTCCTTCTGTAATCAAGGGAGCAAAGATTGTTTGTTTGTTTTGGTCTGTTCAAAATTGCACAGGCTGGGAGTTTGACTGCTTCCCCCTGCCTCTAGAAGATGTTTCTGGACTTAGAGAGGGAGAATTCAAATAACCAAGGACATTAGGCTTGTTGGACTTTGGGCCTGCAGATTCATAATGACCCATGATTATTCCTGGGAACTGTGTGATTTCAAGATATAAGTGCCATGTTGATGGGGACAAGGGCCTCTTCCCGACAACCATTTCCGGTGGTTGTCAGGGTCTGCGGTTGGAGGGCTTATCGGAATCTGGAAACCCCCTTTAACAAATGGGCCCCCAGATCCCGTTCCCCTCTGTGAATGGGTATCGGGTACATTGTACCCTACCCATTCACCAAAAAAAGTGTCAAAAATAAAAACCACAAGAGAAAGTTTTTGATAATTACTTTATAAAAAAAAAAGTATAGTACGACACTGACTGCACTATATACTCTCCACTTTATTATATATACTACACTGGCTATATACTCTGAATTGTATTATATATACTACACTGACTGCACTATATACTCTTAAGTGTATAATATATTCTTCATTGACTGACTGCACACTACACTAACTACCTGCCTAATCTCCATTCATTCACTATATATGGCCGCTGCGTAAGCAGCAGCCTTATATAGTGTGGGGTGTGGTCTTAGCCCCTGAGCCATGATTGGCAAAAGGCACCCTGCCATGGCTCTCATAGCACACCGCGCTGTGATTGGCCAAAGCATACAAGTCAGGTGCATGCTTTGGCCAATCAGCAGCTGTCAATGCATGGCGATCTTGCAGTAGTGCAATATGGGGTGCTCCGTGAGTACTTCCCCATACTGCCCCATATGTTCATTTGTTCTACTTACGTTTGACTCGAACATTGGGACCATCCCTAATCCTGACACTTGATATGTATGTGCTTGTCCCAGGTTGGGGTTTCACCAAGTAGTAAAGTAATGGTAACAAGTGATAACCACAGAGACTGCATTTTTAGGTCAGTAATTACATGTCCCACATTTTTATCCTAACAATTCACAGCTAATATTGAGCTTTGATTCTGAAATATACTGTATATGCAGTGAATGCTTACAGATAAAAAGGATGAAGAGAGCATAACATCCAGTGCTGATGGGTGTATGATTTTATTTGAGCTGTCTATTATGCTAGTGGCTAATTGTTGTTATCAAAATGTAACATACACAACTGCTTTTCTGTACCACTCATATATGTAATTGATTCTGTTATTTAACATGGAGAAAGTTTTATATTAACACAAATCCAGAACTGGTAATACATAATACCAGAGTACTTTTTTAAGTAGCAGTTGTTGTGGCTGTTCATAAAACTTTCATTAGGGGCGCATGTGCAAGATTGCCTCTGCCCCTGGTGGACTTATCTTAGAGGCTCCCTGCGCCTCCTGAGTGCAGACACTATGCTAAACAGCAGCACACCTTATTTTCATCAGTTATGCTCTACCTTCAATTGATAGGTGCACCTAAAATAGTTAATACCAGGATTAAAGCTAAAAACAGACCGAGAACCATCTGATAAACTTGCATGGTCCTTGGGCAGGATGGTGCCTCTTTCATTGTTTGTCCAATAGAGATGCTCAATCTAAGGGAAAAGACATACTCTCCAAACAGATCTACAAACAACTCACAATGCCAACTGCTTGATAAAATAGACATAATGCTGCAGAAGGCTACTCATATTACATTCTCATTCTAACTTCCTCCTTTCACCTGAAGCAGTGGATACATGCTTCTACTCACTCTCTTGTTTTCTCCCACCTATGCACTCTGTGCATTCTCCAATTACCCATTCCCTCTCTCTGATCAGTACCTTATTAGTTTCACTCTCTCCCTCTCCTCTACCTCCTCTCCCTCCAACCACCCAACAGTTACCAGTAGAAACCTACGGCGTCTCAAACCTTCTCTTCTATACTCTGCTACTGACCACCATCTCATGCCTATCCTGCACCGACCTAGACACTTCTGACTACAACGCTTCACTTATAGCCTCACTGGACACATTGGCCCCCCTCACTACACACAGAAACAGGCCCGACCCCTTCAACCTTGGCAAACAGATGACTTTAGAAGTCTAAAAAAACATAGCTGTGCTCATGAGCACCTGTGGTGTAAGACTAAGTCTCAGAAAGATCTCAACCAATATAAATCTGCCCTCCAAAAATACAATTCCAGCCTCCTTACTGCCAAGCAGACCTATTTTTACACTCTCATTAACAACTTATCTATTCGACCCCATCAACTCTTCTCTACCTTCAACTATCTACTTCGTCCTCCACTGCCTCCACCCACTAACTCGCTAACTGCCCAGGAGATCACCAATCACTTCAAACACAAAATTGATTCAATTTGCGAGGAGATCTCTGCTGTTCAGATACTCTCCACGCTTTACACTTCATGCCCATGGGTACAATCATTACCTCTTTCAACCCCACCAATATAGATGAGGTTGTTAAACTATTTGCCCATTTCCAGCTAACCACCTGCCCTTTGAATCCTCTTCCATTGCATATGCTACGTTCACCCTCTGGCTCTATTCTACACTCTCTAACCCACATCTTCAATCTCTTCCTCTCTTCTTCTTCCCCAACTCTCTTAAACATGCACTAGTCATGCCCACACTTTAAAAGCCCTCACTAGACCCATCCAGTCTTAACCTCCCTGGCGGTATGATTCAGTCCGGTTTTAGGTGCTGAAAGAGGTACAATTATTTTGCATGGAAATCTGGCGTTTTAATTTGTAGTCCTGTAATTCTTAGGAATAACTCTCTTAAATCTCTTCAAACCAGAGTCTAGCGGACATCCCTGGTATGATAAAGTTTATAATATAATAAAGAATAATAAAAATTATTCAATAATGTAATCAAATCCTAAAACACTGAAAAAGGGACATGTTTTGGTTGCTATGGGCAGTCTCCAAATTCCAGGCAGAAAAAACAGTATTTATAATATAAAAGTGCATGCAGGGCACTGCACAGACCACTAGGGACAAAGGGTGTGTGTAATTTTTAATACAGCACTGTAATCTGTAAGATTACAGTGCTGTGTGTGTTTTGTGTCTTTTTACTTTTTTGAATTTGCCGCCGTTCTCCGCTCCCGTGCGCCGTAATGCCGCAGGGAACGGAGCTTGCGGCATTCGGCACTGTGAATCGAGCGGAGGACAGCACGATCACACAGCACGGGGGACATCGCTGGATCCAGGGGACAAGGTAAGTAACTTCTCCCTGTGTCCTCCCCTGCATCCAGCGATGCGATCCTGAGTCTGGCTCGGGGGTTACCGCTCCTATCAGTAAATTCCTAACCCGAGCCAGACTCGGGATTACCGCTAGGGGGGTTAACAACCTACGACCCGTCTCCTTGCTCCCTTTTTTATCCAAACTCCTTAAACGTCTGAGCGACCACCTTGCTGAGAATAGCCTTCTTGATCCCCTTCAGTCTGGATTTCTTCCTCAACACTCCACAGAAACTGCTCTCCTAAAACTAACAAATGATCTACTAACCGCCAAAATATATGGACACTATTCTGTACTCCTATTCCTGGACCTTTCTGCTGTCTTTGATGAGATTGACCGCCCCCTCCTCCTCAAAAAACTCTTCTTACTTATCCAACTGAACCTTTAGCGTTACTTACAATTCTACTTCCTCCTCTCCTTTTCCCTTCTCTGTTGGGGTCCCCCAAGGTTCTGTTCTTAGACCTCTCCTATTTTCAATCTACACCTCCTCCCTAGGTCAGCTGATAGCCTCCCATGGCTTCCAATACCATTTCTACGCTGATGACACCCAAATCTATTTCTCTACCCCTCAGCTCACTCCCTCAATCTCCTCACTTATCACTAATTTACTAACATATATATCAGTCTGGATGTCACACCACTCCCTCAAACTCAATCTATCCAAAAACAATCTTATAATT
This sequence comes from Lithobates pipiens, assembly GCF_037356315.1. Taxonomy (NCBI): domain Eukaryota; kingdom Metazoa; phylum Chordata; class Amphibia; order Anura; family Ranidae; genus Lithobates; species Lithobates pipiens. The sequence continues at coordinate 157,320,304 of NW_027507784.1, forward strand.
TTTCCTCCCCCACGTGCCACCTCCCCTGATCTCTCAACCTCTGCAATATCTCCAAAATATGCCCCTTTCTAACCAATGACACAACAAAGCTCTTAATTCACTTCCTGTTCATCTCTCGCCTTGACTACTGCAACTGCCTTCTCATTGGCGTACCTCTACATAGTCTATCCCCCCTTCAATCAATCATGAATGCTGCTGCCAGACTCATCCACCTTACCAACCACTCAGTATCTGCTACTCCTCTCTGCCAATCCCTCCATTGGCTTCTGCTCACCCAACTAATTAAATTCAAAATACAAACAACTACTTACAAAGCCATCCTCAATGTAGCCCCCAGCTACATCACTATTCTAGTCTTAAAATACTAACCTCTAGCTCCCTTGTCACCTCCTCCCATGCTTGCCTCCAGGACTTTTCCAGAGCCTATTCAATCCTATGGAACTCCTTACCTCAATCTGTCTCCTACTCTATTGGCTTTTAGACAATCCCTGAAAACCATCCTCTTCAGAGAAGCCTATCCTTCCCACACCTAACAACTGTATTTTAATTTTCTCCATCAGCTCACCCCCCACAGTTATTACCTTTTGTTTCACTTGACCCTCCCTTCTAGATTGTAAGTTCTAATCAGCAAGGCCCTCTGATTCCTCCTGTATTGAATTGTATTGCTGCCCTCATGTTGTAAAGCTCTGCGCAAACTGTTGGTGCTATATACATCCTGTATAATATTAAAAAAATAATCTCATCAAATTACCAAGTGGCTGACACAAGAAATCTGCAAAAAAGGCCAGTGGTCAGCAGTCTTCGAGGATGAGATGGATGTGATCTGTTTCACCGTGAATACCCATAATAGGAAGGTCTCAGCCCTGTGGCCAGAAAAAAGACCCTTATCAGAGCACGCAAACTGGCAGGCTGCAGGAAAAGAGGGGGGACAAGAGAGCAACCTCCCTCCTGAACCGTACCAGGCCACATGCCCTCAACATTGGGAGGCTACCCCAAAGCACCTTGTCCCCATATTGATGGGGAGAAGGGCCTCATCCCCACAACCCTTGCCCGGTGGTTGTGGGGGTCTGCGGGTGGGGGGCTTATCAGAATCGGAATCTGGAAGTCCCCTTTAACAATGGGACCCCCAGATCCTGCCCCCCCCCGTGTGAATTGGTTATAGGGTACAATACCATTTCACAAAAAAATTGTAAAAAATGTAAAAAAAAAGACAAGAGACAGTTTTTGACAATTCCTGTGGCTGTTCCTGTTCAAGAGGAGTCGATCTAATGATCCACTCCTCTCGAACAAGACTGCTGGTACATTTTCATTCAGTAAGCACATACAAGAAATGTGAGCGATGTGTCACCGGCACAAAAATATATAAATGTATGTAAAAAATGTGTAAATATGCCTTTAAGCAGCGGATCTGCTGCAGTAATATATTCCCCACCAGTAATGTGAAGTAATGTAATGTAATGTTACAATTAAAAAGGTTTGACCCTAAATGATATACATATCTTATCACATAATTAAAGCAGTGAAATTAATTATTAATAATACAAACTCAATCAAGTGCATTATTAGTGAACTGCGGTGATGTAAGAATATGTAAATGTTTCTTAAAATGTTAGTGAATAAATCAAAATCATGTGTTTCACAAAAAAAGACAGTCCCAGTATTCCTCTTCAAGAACTGGTTGTCCAAATCCCACGTGCACAAATCCACATCCGTGATTGGAAAAACTTTCACCAATTCTTGGAACACTACCACCTTCTAAAATGAACACTCACCAGAGATAAAATAAAGAGACGCCTTTGGTTTATGCCTGGGTTAACCACTCCACTCATATGGATATATCTGCAGGTTTCCACACGGTATGCCAATAATTACTCCATAAATCTCCACAATGATCTCAGGATCTCATAGAGAGCAAATAGCCATCATTGCGCAACATGCTATGCTTTATTAGAACAATACAATGGATATAAAAAGTTTCCACTCACAAGTACGGTGCCTATAGCCCAACACTGAGTCTTTCCAGCAATGTTTTTCGGGTTACCAGCTTCGATCTGGAGCGGGTTAGGGCAGGAAGTGATGCCAGTGTTACCCAGACACCTCTACGCATTTCACATCCAATCATGCATCTTCAGGAATCTAACAAGAGGACCCCCAGATCCAGCCCCCCATGTGAATAGGTATCGGGGTACATTGTACCCCTAGTCATTCACCAAACAAAGTGTCAACAAAAGTAAAAATTACAGTTATTAAAAAAAAATGTCCCGCAATGTTCATTCATCTTCGATCACAATCCCAAGGACCTGAGAAAAATATGAGGGCATGTGGCCTGGTATGACTTTTGGGGGGACCCCCACACAACTTTTTTTTACATTTTGGTGCGAGGTTCCCCTTAATAGTCATACCAGACCCAAAGGGCCTGTTAATGGACTGGGAGGGGGGGACCCATGCCATTTTTTTTAATGCTTTTTATCTATATTGCTGGGATCCGACAATACATTACAGCCATGAGCAGTTTAAATGCCATTTTTTCCTTTAGAAATGTAATTTTTCTGTGGTACTATTATAAACACGGGTAAGAATATGCACTACTTTACCGGCAGACTAAGGACACCCCTCAGGCACAATATTTAAAGGAATATTACATTTTTATTATTTTACTTTAAGCATTATTAAAATCACTGCTCCTAAAAAAACTGATGTTTTTCATGGCAATAACATGCATATAAGCACTTTTAATTTTAATATAAGCACTTTTAATTTTTCATGTTCGTGTCCCATAGACTTTAACAGTATCCGCACAAATTTTTGCCTGTTCACAAGTTCTGGTTCAAACCCAATTGGGGGGGGGGGGGTTGGCTTATCCATATAGCAATGCAGGTACAGTATATTGAATAGTAACTCTTCCATGTTGACATATAGCCAATTTTACATTGAACAATGTTTTATATTTTCACTTTACCTAATATAACTCCCAAATAAGAGAGGTAATGATGTTTTCTTTTCAAATATGCATGAACAACTTTATAAGAATAATGCTGGAAAAAAATGAAACATGTATTCAATGCAAAGGTTGGATTCAACGTGACTGTGGGGCAGCTTAGTTACATTCTAGTCATTCTTTCTTAAATAAGGTTTATACTTCTTGCCACACTAGACCAAATGCCCTTTGACACTTCATTTCAGCACTAGTTGACAGTCTTCCCACTCTGTGACAGTACATGTAGATCCCACGCCAAGAAATGTTGGCTAGATTGTCACCCCAGATCAGTGGCAGCTGGTAGGTTCTTCTTTTGGGGGGGCCGCAAACAAAGAACACCCCCCCAGCGGCATGGCACAGCACTTGAGTACATATGCTATGGTCACACAACTGGGTGGCCTCAGAGCGCAATGCTCTTCGCTCCGAGGACACCCTTTTTTGAAGCCTATTAAAGCCTATGACTCTAATCAGATGCTTCAAAAAAACACCCAACCCGCATTGAAATCCATGGTCTGGTGCCACTGATATGTAGATCAGGGGCCCGGATGCATGGATAGGGGAGGTGGCGCCCGTGCGCCCTCTATGGACAGGCCGCCACTGCCCCATATAGATTATAACCCTAAATTGTGCTCTATTCTATCAACAAAAAATACACAAGCTGTGCAGGGGCAACACCCCTAAATATCATGCCAGAGACCGCACTGATAATCAGGGTGTAATTCTAGAGCCATTTATTATACATAAGAATATGTTTCCTGGCAATCAACAGCATTATTTGTGAGTGACTGTGTGCCTACACCTGCAATCCAGTGTCCATATGCCTGTGTTGGCCATGCACATTTCCAGCCCTGTATATAATATAAATTAATATGATCTAATAATATAATATGAATTAACATGTTTTTGACTAGTATTAAAACAGGTAAAAAAAGTTTACATTTTGGCACATGTAAGTCATGGGTATAACTGTGACAGGTCCCTAAAACACAAATTTCCTGGTCATCGTAGGTATAGTCATGCCCTTGTATATAAGGTTTACCTTTATAACTAATATTATGTTTTTCTTATTCCAATCTCTTTTAGAATTAAACTTTTCATTATCTGATCTTGAAACTTCTTTAAATGCGCAAGAAAACTTGCCGTTCATTCAAGAGATGCAAGAGGAAACCAGCTGAACTAAAGTCTCCTAAGTGGCGACTTTATATAATTGTATATCATTTTATTTACCAATATGCTATGGTGTTAGAGTACAATTTTAATTATACTCAATAAATTACATTTTTCATTTTTTCTTGTTTCCAATGTCTGCTTTTTTTATGTCAATATCTGTAACTAAAATGGTAACCTAATGTAAAAAGTGAACTGTACATATCGTATAGGTTAGCAAATTGTGCTTATTAATGCACTCTTAGAAAAAAAGAGAAAGCCTAGTGCATATTGCACAGCAACACCCCTCAGGATTGTGAGGACAGACCAGACAGTATTTAAAAAGATATTTTATTTAATTATATCAAAAAAATAATTACATAGTAGAAATGTATATTAATATATTATTTTTTTTGATATAATTAAATAAAATATCTTTTTAAATACTGTCTGGTCTATCCTCACAATCCTGAGGGGTGTTGCCATGCAATATGCACTAGGCTTGCTCTTTTTTTTTTGATTTTTGGATTGGGCAGACCAGCTCATACACACACTGTCACTCTCAAATTTTTATAAATTTTTATTTAATGCAATCTTTGGCAAATATTAAAATACTGCAAGACTATGGATTCTGAGTTTCCTGTCCTGTCATTGTCCAATGAGAGATCATTTGATCTGAATCTGGCACAGTGGTACAGTAGGTAACATAGTTGCTTAAGCCCAGGTTCACACTGCTGCGGGATTGAAATTGTGGCAGTTCAGCTAAACTGAGAATTTTTAAAAGATAACAGTACCTAAGTGATGAGTTAATAACAAAAAAGAACACACATTAGGTAGCCCAGTGCAAATAGAAATGAGCACAGTACATTTCAGTAAAAAAGGTTGTTGAGCAACATTGATCAAAAAGACATAATCAGAATAGAGCCACTGTCATGGTAATGCATAAGACAAGAATGTATCCATAGGAAAAATACAAATGGTTATAGGGGAAAGTTTGCATACATACCACAGAACTTGATCAGAGCTCAGCTGAAAGCTACTGCATAAAGAGCCACTAGAGGGATTTTGAGATAACAAGGACACAAGTTAGTAAATTAGAAGAGCAAGAAAGAAAGATGTACAGAAGATGGGAGGGTCGCTGAAAGGAATAATAGATTCTTAAGGCGGTTGAATATCATCATGACTATACTGAGAGGTCATTGGGTCAAATTCGTCAAATAGAGACTAAAAACGTGGCTATTTTAAATGATATCCAAGGAAGCCAGGTATTAACAAATTGAGGGTAATGGCTATAAAGTTATGCCATTAATTCTTCCTTCTCATCAAATGGTTAAGCTCTTCAGTCTATTCAGGCATGGTCAGGGGGTCATGGATATCCAGTATTTCGGTATGAATGAGCTGGCAACAATAAGAAAAATACTTTTTTTTACTTAGAAAATACCTTTTTTGATTGTAGAAAGTGATACTGGTATCTTTATCAAAAGTGCTATCTGAGGTGTTTTTGGAACCAAGATGGATGTAACGGTGATGTGTATGCTAAAACCTTCATGCTAAAAAGACAGTATCATATGACAGTCCTATTGAGTATTGTTCATGGCATCCCAATGAGATAGGCATCGCCAACAATGGCTAACGGTAGGATATATTTTGTGTAAAATGTGGGGACAATAATAGCATCTAGTGAGTATTTTATAATTGGGTTCCTGAACTGAACTCTCCACGGATAATTTATGTGTCAGTATACAGATTTCCTCCTCTTTAAAACCAACGCTGAGGTCTCCCTCCCCTATTCAGAAAAGGACTTGGGGGGGTCAGGACAAGTTGCCGAAAGAAGTAAGTTGTAAATGAATGATAAGGTGTGGGAAAGGGCTTTGTTTGGTACACACAAGGTATTAAATAGGGGAAAAGGGCAGAAAATGTCTCCGCAACGTTGTAGGGAGTTGAAGTCCCAAATGTGAAAATAAAGCATCATTCTGCCAAGGTTGCTCTGCAAAACATCTCTAAATTGCAACAGAGGCATGAGGCCAGTTGTATTCAATAATTGAAATATAAGTAGCTTCCTGGAGGGGGAAATGAACAGGGAGTTGTTATAAGGCAGAGTTTGTGAGAATTGTGGATTGCCCAAGACAGGCGTCATGGGACCTATGTAGGTTGAGATTTGATGTGAGCACAGTAACCAGTCCCATATTTTAAGAAGGACAGAGGCACAGACACAGGGGGAAGTGATAGCGAGGGATCGCTATCTGCTGGAGATAGCCAAGGAAGTGATACTAAAGGGTGTTGTGTCAGCTCAGATTTAATTTGGGTCAATTACTAGCTGAGAGGATGGTATATTCATTCTAAAGCCTCATACACATGATCAGATTTTCAGACGACCATTTGTCTGTCATCTATTGCATGCTAAGATCATGTCGAAAATGAAGAGGTTACTTACCATCTGAAAATTCGTGTGGGACAGAATACAACTTCAGAAGTGATGTAATGTAATTTTTAGATTGTAAACTCTAACGATCAGGGCCCTCTGATTCCTCTTGTACCAAATTGTAATGTAACTGTAATGTCTGCCCTCATGTTGTAAAGTGCTGCACAAACTGTTGGCGCTATATTAAACCTGTATACTAATAATAATAATAATAATGTGTTAAATAGTTTTGTATGTATTCTTTCGTTTCTGAGCATGCGTAGTCTTGCTCTTACGTTTTTTTTCGTACGAAAACCGTACTGATTATACAAAAATCGACTGTTGTGTTCACATCCGACAAAAAATTTATAGTCTGTACATCCAGCTTTTGTGAGATGAAAAACTGAAATCGCCTGTCAAAAGCACCATATTAACAATCCGAAAATCGGCAGATCATTTGTTGGAAGAAATCTTACTTCAATTTTTGTACCGTATGTATGGGCCTTTACAATCTCGGGAGAGAGAGGCTTTGTAATTGAGCTCCAAATGAGGGAGTCCTGTGGCACCTAAGTTTTTAGGGTTGGTCAGTATATCATTTCACAATTGTGGTGGTGTTTTGAGGTTACAGAAAAAGGACTGTGGGAATTCGATGGACATGGTCTGAACAATGTAAAGAATGGGAAACAACACATCCCTTTTACTGTATACAGGGCTATTCTTCTGAACCAGGAATGATTTTGCTAAGGCAGACCATACAATAGTAAATATATTTTCTGCAGCCACAGATTACAGGAAAGATATGTGCACGATTCCCCCATTAACACAGTGCTGACAGGGGAATCCCTCCTGCAGAGCAATTGTCTGCTCTCGGCACCAGCAAATAAAATTAGCAGGTTTTCTCCTCCTGTCTAAACCCTCAAGAGGATAAAGTAACTCCACCACTACTCCCAAATGATGCCTTCTTGCCTGCCTTTTCCACCGAAAGCACACATAGCATGTTTGCTTCACTCTTACTGCCATCTTCTAAAGAGACACAACCACAGGAACACGGTCAGCACTTGGATTATATCAGCACCATTTGTGAGTACCCCACTGGGGATTTCCTCAGTTAGCAATAGCAATCACAGGTGCAAGGGAATTGCGACGAAGGGGAAAAATAGCATGCATTCCAAAGACAGTCTACAGGGAGATATAGCTGTTTATTTGTATGTAAAAATATCCTTATATGACACCGGTCTCATTATCTGACCCAGGCTCCCTCTGCACCATATGCATACCTTCCAACTTTAGAACTTGAGAGTGTGGGACACTTGAGGGTGGAGCAAACCAGCGGCAAGCTCTGCGCACTGCCTCAAAAAGTAGGTGTGGCCAGACTGGTAAAAGTGTAAGGGGCTTAAGTGGTATGGTTAAACAAAACCTGCACGTCCTTGTTCCTACAAAATATACTTAATGATTTGATCAAAGATTGTATGGCTCAGGCCGCGTACACACGGGCGGACTGTTCGCCCAACTTTGTTCGTCAAACAATCCGACAAACAGTCCGCTCAAAATTTGCATGAACGGACTTGACCACACACGATGAACGAACAGTCCGCTGAAAGCGTGCGCGATGACGTGAACGGCACGTACGACGGGACGAGAAATTCGACGTCCAATACACTGCAATGCAACCTTCGCCGTGTAAATCCTTTCTGAGCATGCGCGAAACTTAGTTTGTCGAACAAGCCTACACACGAGCGGACTGTCCGCTGAAACCAAGTTTCAGCGGACTGTCTTACGGAAATTCCGAAAAACTTTGTTCGTCAGACTGTCCGCTGAAACTGTCCGCTGAAGCCCACACACGAGCAGACTGTCCGCTGAAACACTGTTCAGCGGACTAAGTTGGGCGAACAGTCCGCCCGTGTGTACGCGGCCTCAGAGCAGTGGGAAACAAAGTCTTACATTGGAAGTTTGCAGTCAGGGTGTCCAAGCTGAGGTGTCCTCCCACACACCAATAGACAAACGGTCATCGAATAAAAGAAGCAGCCGGCAACTCCATAACATCAAGCGTATTTATTTTCAAGCCTTCACAGTGAGTACAGTCAGCAGCAGACTAGTTTCGGTGATGCGCCTTGTTCACAGCACTCATATTGTGCTGTGAACAAGGCTTATCGCCAAAACTAGTCTGCTGCTGACTGTGCTCACTGTGAAGGCTTGAAAATAAATACGCTAGATGTTATGGAGTTGCCGGATGCTTCTTTTATTTGATGACCATTTACAAAATATACTTGCTGCGCCACAAGCAAGCGTTTCACAGACACATATAAACCTCAGCACGAACAAACAATGAGTATCCCCAGAATAGACTTTAGAGGCATTGATATCTATACAAAAAATATTAGATGTATTAGAAATGTAAAAAAATATTTATTTAACAAAGCATATTTAAAAACAATGATTTAGACAATGAATAAATGTTTTGGAATGTATAGAAATCTGTATAGAGGACACCAGAATAACAGCACACGGTGTGATGTGATCCTTCACCCGACGTTTTAGATAAATTCTTTCTTCAGGGATGTTCTTCGGGAAACACACATGTGCATCTATGACATAAAAAATGTAGCGCCGGGCTCCTGAAGAGGACACGCTATGTTTTTCAAAGTTAAAACTTTACCCAAATTACAGTTTGGTTTGGGTCTATTTTTCTAAATTTGACTTCTGTGTCAGTCTGACTGGACTGTGAGATGTTCAGCCTAGCCACAGAGGGACAGGCGCTTAAGTTACTCTCTTTCTGAGCCAGGTCAGGGGGAGTGGCCCTTTCGCTGTGACCTGTCACTTGGTTCGGGGGTTCCGGTCCAGTATGAAGTGCTGATTACATGGTCTTGTCCTTCTGACCAGCCCCCAGGAAGGCTATGGCCTGAGGTGCGGTTCCACCCGAATTTATTGCTGGCTAGCCCAAGGCATGGAAACTGGAGGAGGATTCTGAGGTGGATGGATGCCATCTCTGGTTCGGGAGAGACCCATTGAACTTCATACATTCCAGGGGAGGACTCTTTAGAAGAACACAACGTACAGGGGTTTTCTTAACAAGAGCCTGGAAGGGTCGAAGTAACCGAGAGAATCCAGTCTTGTGGATATCGCAGAGTGGGTTAAAAGAACCAGGTATCCTGCAAGTGTTCTACAGCTTAGTTTCCTACATGTTCTGCAACAACGTCGGTGATAAAAACTTTGTTCCTGAGTAAGCACCTTGTTGGCTGCTAGGCCTTTTGAGAGAGGGACTGTCCAACCTGAGTGTTCATCCAGCTGCAAATGGCTATTCTCTGGATGCAGTCAACGTAAGCAAGTTCCCTTAACGTTTATAGACTTAGACATTGAGAGTACCTGAATTCCTTTCTAACCCTCTGATCCCAAGTTAAAGACTGTTCAATCGTTGAAGTTTGCAAATAAAATCCATTCAAGTGAATATATTGTCAGTCTCAAGTTACTGGGTCATCTACCACGGGACATCCCCTAGACATGCAACAAGGAGACGTGGAAGGTAATGGTAAGCCCTAAAAAATAACCAGCAACTCCTCCGGTGGTTAGTGCTAGTGCTAGTGCTAGTTCTTTTCAATTTTTGGTTTCACCGTGTGAGCTTGTGAATCTCTCCATCTGAACCATATCTTCTCCTTCACTGGGAACACACTGTTGACCAGTACCGTTCAAAGTTTTTGCTGTGATCCTGGTTATCTGGATCCCTGATGGTATTATATCCCATATGGTGTTCATCACCACAGGTCTGTTTGATTTAAGAGGTATATGCCCCTTTAAGTACAATATTTCCAGTAGGCCTTCATGCAGCTGGTGGCGGTCTCTTCACAAGATTTCCTTTTCAACATGTTTCCATATACTACAAGCTCACATGGTGGACTTCATCACATTTGTATTGTTGGTTATACACTTTAATACTTGTTTGGTACATTTAAGCGCTGCATTTTTTCTTTTTTTTTAGAGCAGGAGCTCTGGACAGATAGAGATCAGTACAGCTCTTCAACTCATTACCTAAAGGGAGGAGTCCAAGAGAGAAGACCGTTGCATGCATATGTGGACAGCAGGACTGACAGAAGCAGGACTGACAGAAGCAGGAGCAGGGTGGCAACCTGGAGAGGACAGGGAGTGGTTGTGAGCTGCCTTCCACTGCAAATCAGCACAGGAGAGGACCAGAAAAAAAGTCACTAGGCTGCATGTGTGGCAGGAGCATGGAGCTGATGTCGGATCTGCTACTACATCAAAGCAGGGAGCTGCAGCTGTGGGCTTATGTACTCTGCAGCTTGAGTGAGAGAGCAGCAGAGGTGTGGGGAGCCGCAGTGGAGAGGCTGACAGTCCAGGGAGGTGACAGCTGTCCCAATGCAGGTGAATTACGTACAGCTCCTGAACTTCTGAAAGGGTGGCTGGGGAGAGGAGAGTCAACTGAGTGTTGGGCTTCTGGAAGCATGACGCGGGAGCCGGAGTTGGGGGGCGGAGCAAAGAAGTGGCTGAAGTGGCTTGGATGAAGGTAGTTTCTTCCTTGTGTGTGACTACATCACGTGTCATCAGTTGCTAGGACGCCGGCAGTCCTAGCAACCAATGACTGAAAGGAGAATTGAAGGGGGGAGTACGCTCAGTGCAGGAATGCTTACTGGGTGCATTGCATCCATTGAGAATACCCCCACCTAGTGAACCACACTACCGGAACCATGGCCTCTGGGACTCCAGCTCAGATCCGTGAGACCCCAAAATTTACTTGATATCCCGGGACAATCCGGCAGAATCTGGGAAGTTTGGAAGGTATGTATATGGCATGTCTGACGAAAGCAGATTTCTCTGCTACAATGTCTGAATTCTTTGGAACACTCTCAGGACTTGTAGTATCATTGGTTTCCAGAGGTCAGAAAAGCTAAACATCCTCTATTACCCCCGATCCTTTTCAGGATTCAGAAGTGGAAACTCCTTTTTCTTGAGGATTATGGAGGAGTGCATTGAGTGCTCTGATTTTGTAGCAGAGGTTTCAGAGGATTTTCCATCCCCTGCATTTTATAAGGCATAACCTTCTGCTTCACACTGCTTTCTACTGTGGACACACTGATGGGCACTAGTCTTTGCCTGTGTGAGTGGAAAAGGGAAGTGCTGGCAAGTAAATTGGCAATCGTCTGATGCACCTGAGATTCCCAGAACACCAGGAATATACAGTATCGCACAAAAGTCTGTTTCCCAAATCCTCTGGATTTGACGCTGAGCACGTGCACTCAACTTCTTTGGTCAACCATGGCAAGGCCTTTTCTGAGTGGAACCTGTCCTGGTAACCACTGTATGGTCTTGGCCACCGTGCTGCAGCTCAGTTTCAGGGTTGGCAATCTTCTTATAGCCTAGGCCATCTTTCTGTAGAGCAGTGGTTCTCAACTCCTGTCCTCAAGACCCACTAACAGTCCAGGTTTGATAACTGAAATACGTCACAGGTGATATCATTTGCTGCTCAGTGATTGCAGTATTCTAGTCTGCATCTGCCCAAGGTAACACTTAAAATCTGGCCTGTTAGTGGGTCCCAATGACAAGAGTTGAGAACCACTGATGTAGAGCATTTGCCATGTGGTGCCATGTTTGAACTTCTAGTGACCAGTATGAGAGAGTGAGAGCAAAAACACCATATTTAACACACCTTCTCCCCATTCACACCTGAGACCTTGTAACTGTTAGAAAAGTTTTAAATGTTTATTGTGTGACTATTAGAAAAATTATTAGAAAAACAATAACCTTGAGACTGATTTTTAAAATGACTTCTGTGCACGTTGTTGTATTAACTTGCTATATAGTTTGCTTTAAAGGAGTTGTAAAGGTAAATGTTTTGAAAAAACATCTGACAGTGCCTGCGCCCCCAGCCCCCCGTTTTACTTACCTCACCCCTCGAAAGTCACGCGCTTGTCCCCTGACGTCCTTTCCACTGTTCAGCCTGGCCGCTGATTGGCTGGAGTGGATGGATGGAAAGCAGTGCAGCCATTGGCTCGCGCTGCTGTCAATCGCATCCACTGACGCGGAGCGCTGGGGGCAGGGCCGTGTGATACAGCGAGCGGCTATAGCCACCGGCTGTATCACGGGAGCGCGCCCACAGATGCTTCTCACCATGCGAGGGAGCTCGCATGAACGTGAGAAGCACCTGCGGGAGGAAGCCGAGACAGCCGCCGAGGGACCCCAGAAGAGCAGGTTCGGGGCCACTCAAAACGAGCTGTACAGTGGAAGTAAGTATAACATGTTTGTTATTTAAAAAAAAATAAAAAATCACTTTACAATCCCTTTAACTAACTCCATAGAAAGTTGTAGGATGATTAGGCTTAGCCATATATGGTAGAGCGAGACTGTACAGGAAACACTAATTAGCCAAATAAAGTACCATTTTGTACCAGGCACGCTATCTGTGTTTCCTCAGCCAACAGAAGCGTTGAGGCTATATTATTGTAGGTATTAGGAGGGGGGATGTACATCTCTTCGTGTGATTCTTACTGCATCTTTTGGCTTGTAAGCTTCATCCTTTTGTGTGGCACACCTGGAATAAATTGCCTGCTTCTCAATACACCTGGAGTTTGGCTGATCACAAGAGAAGAATATTCCTAACATTTTTGGTCCTTCTATGCCGGAAACAACTGGTGTGCATTTAGGATCGGATGGTCCCGACAAAACTATGGTGCGTATTGGACTTCAAAGCTCACTGAGAATTAAAAGTCCCCCCACTCAACATTAGTGGTGAAATAGGGGCGGGTCCACTGTCTGTTTTCAAACTTGCATGATCCAGTCCTCTGGTGTTTGAGAGGTAAGATAATCTAAATTATTCTTAATTCTAAAAATTTCTGTTTGATTCTGGTTTAATGTGTTGTAATTGTCGGCATTGGTATTGATCGTATAATATCTAGATGATCCAGTGCCGTAGACAGAGACACTTGGGGATGTTGTCTAAGGTAAAAAATTACATCACCCACTGTCCGGCCAGACAAAAAAAAAAGATTTGAGGTATACCGAACGTCAGAGGTTGATTGCCTGACGCCGTCAGAGGTTGAATGCCCGCCCGTCGATTTAAGCGCTATTGAGTTAAGTGATCTAGAAAGATCGCAAGGCTAACTTTTTTCTGTGTTTTTATTTTCTCCTTTCTCATGTTTAATCTTTCTGTTGATGTTGCAACCTTATTGAACAACAGTACTGCAGAGATAAGTTTTAATTATTTTTTGATTCTCCCTATAGTGTGGGGAGTGCTGATATTTATATTCTTCTTGTATTCCTTTTGTTACCGTGAGTCGAGGGTCACCATCCCAGTGTTTTATAGGTTAATGAGAGACCCGACTAACGCTGACAATGGGGAACAGTCTCTGTAAAAGAATGTCTTGTGCTTGCTTATGCTGCTGCTGTATCCCTAATATGCCATTAGAAGGAGATAAGAAATGTATGCATAGCAAAGACCCTAAGTCCGTTCAGTATTGTGCCAAATGGGAGAGGAAGTTTGGATTCAATGGTAAACTAACTGTGAATGGGTGCCAGGAGCTGGTGGATAAGCTTAAATTGTTAGGACCCAAAGAACAAAAAAGGTATGGGTTAGAAATGGCGGAGTACTGGCTTCAGCACGCTAGAATTAGAGTCGAGGAAAGGAGAACAAAGGATAAATGCCAAGCCCAACTGCACCTAGTGGACAAAGAGGATGATCTCATTTTTTATACCCAGAGACCACCTCCTTATAATGGTCCTCCCCCTCAGGTGCAAGTAACTGCCCAGAGTACACTGCTGAGCCAGAAACAGAGGAGTCTCATAGAGGGAGAGGCACAGGGGGTTTTAGAGGAAGGAACAAGTTTAGAGCAAGAGGAAGGGGTAGAGGACAATGGAGGAATAAAGAATGGGTAGAAAGAAGGGAATGTTGAGATTGTGGGAAAAAGGGGCATTTGGCTAGGGACTGCCCTGACGGGCCAGGCCCTCACAAATCGGATTGACTAGAAACAGTATGTGTGAGCCACCTGGAAAAGATAGGGTACGTTGAAAACTTACCACAGGTGGAGTTAACGGTTGAGAGACAATGTGTACAGTTTTTGGTGGACTCCGGGGCCTCTAGGACCTTAATTCACCTTGCAGATGTGCCTCATATTGATAAATCTACAAAATCTATTTTGGTACAAGGAGTAAGTGGAAAATTGGTGAGGGAATCACTGTCTGAGTATGTCACCATTGAGGAGCCAGAGACGGGGGTCAAGACCACAACCAGAGTGATCTTGTCTACTGTCTGACCTGTGAATCTCTTGGGTAGAGACCTGATGTCAGCCATGTGCATGTCAGCCGGTGCACAAAATAATGGGTTTGCAGTCCGGGTAGGACAGGGATCCATGAACCCAATAGAAGAAACACATTATTATTACTTCTTAGATGTGTATATGAAAGACAAGGAGACAGTTGGTACTGTTGACAAAATGATTAATTATGCTGAAACCGTGATGGAAGGTAAGACAGTGGATTTACAGACACCAAATAGGGCTCACTGTAGAATGTATTTTAAGAGAACACCAGGGCCTGATAGGTATTATGCATACAGATTTTTCTCAAAGAAGGAAGTTACCCTGCAATTAACCAATATTTACTGGAGTGTTGAGGGATTTTTTGTATCGGCATGTTGTATGCCCCCCCGAGGAACAGGTTCTGTTTAGAGAAATCACCCCATATCTATCCTTGGCTAAACCCAAAAGCCGAGATTGGAAGGATGTGGGAGGGTTTGTGAAGGAATGCCAAGACCTAAGGGATTGGGCTCCTGTGGGCCTACCTGATCTATACAAAGGTAAGTCGACAGGTTATTTCTGTCACAAACCCTTGGGACACAAAATCATTAGAACACCTTCGGCACACATGTGGGCTGCAGGAACTAAATGATACTTGACACAAGAGGGTCACCTGTTAGATGATCTCCCAGAGACACTGTGGACTAGAGGTCCAGCAGATGTGGGACTCATGAAAGGAGTCCAACCAGTAACCATCACTTCAAAATCACACCACAGACCCCACCTAAGACAATACCCCCTTAAGAAGGAAGCAGAGGAGGGCATAGCCCCTGTAGTAGATGAGCTTTTAAAAACTGGGTGATTATTCCAAATACTTGGGGTATAATATCTCAAAAGAAGGTTGGCACCTGGATGAGGAGAGAATTCGAGCCCTCCTCCAGCTGCCCGAAACCAAAGACAAAGAAACAAATGATGTCCTTTCTGGGTATGACAAATTTTTGTAGAGCCTGGATTCCCGGGTATTCCATGCTGACGGCCCCATTGGTTCAGGCAATACATGGGAGCCCTATGGCCCACCAGGATGCTATAAAATGGAGTGAGGAAACAGAGACAGCCTTTACTGACCTAAAACGAGTCCTTTCTAGTTCATCAGTGCTAGCCTTACCAAACTATGACAAACCTTTTGACAAACAGTAGACTCAAGGGAAGGTCACATGACATCAGTACTTACACAGTCACATGGCGGGCACCAGAGGCCAATTGCTTACTATTCTACAAAATTAGACAGTGTAACTAGAGCACTTCCACCCTGTGTACAGGCAGTGGTAGCTGCAGTTGAAGCAGTTAAGGCCTCAGCATCCATAGTGCTATATCACCCGCTGACACTCAAAGTACCACATGCAGTATCTGTTATCCTTTTACAACAAAAGATATCACATTTGAGCCCAGCACGACACCTTTCCTGTATGACAATGCTTTTGACACAACCTCACTTAACAATACAGGGGTGTACTACATTAAACCCATCCACACCACTACCACTTCCTACTGATGGCCATAAACATGACTGTACTGCTGCCATCGCTGAAAAGGTACTGCCACAAAGTGATTTGAAAGATGTTATCTAACCCTGACACTTTTTTTTGATGGTTCCAGTAAGAAAAATCCAGATGGCACAAATGCAACTGGATATGCAGTAGTGACAGAGGATGACATTTTGGAAGCTAGGCCATTACCAAAACATTATTCAGCATAAGTAGCAGAACTTGTAGCACTGACAAGAGCATGTATACTATCAGAAGGAAAATCCGTAACCATATACATTGACATTCAATATGCGTTTTCAACAGTACATGTTTTTGCACAACAATGGAAAAACGGGGGGATGGTCACCTCCAGTGGTAAACCAATTTCACACATGGACTTCATTCTAGAACTCCTAGATGCAATACAGTTACCAAAAGAGCTTGCAATCTGCAAATGCCAAGCACACACAAAATATACAGACCCCATCTCAAAGGGAAACAAAAGGGCAGATGAAGCGGTCAAAATAGCGGAACAAGAAACACATCAAATAATGACAGAACATGAAATCATAGAGATAGATCATACAGTCCTTACTGATATGCAGCAGAATGCACTCCCTGGGGAGAAACAATATTGGAAAACAAAGGGTTGCACAATAAAAGATAACATTTACACATCACCTGAAGGGAAACCGGTATTGCCAAAATCCTTATTTAAGTACGCATCAGTATTGACACATGGAGTAACTCATTTGTCAAACAGGGGGATGACTGACATGTTAAATAAGGTATGTACATCCTATGACTTCACAAACTACTCAAAAACTTTTTGCTCTAAATGTATTAAATGTGCAAGACATAATGCTCAGGGAGGCATAAGACCACAGAGAGGGAAGTTCCCCACACCGCAATATCCATTCCAACACATTTGCATGGATTTTATTGAATTAGACAAATGTGAAAGGAATAAATATTGTTTGGTAATTATAGACGCCCTGACCAAATGGGTGGAGGTATTCCCGACAGGAAGTGCAGACACATAGACTGTAGCCAAAGCATTACTAAGAGATATAATTCCTAGCTCTTGTACACACGGTCGGAGAATCTTATCGGACCGTGTCGTCAGATAATCCGACTGTGTGTGGTATGCATTGGACTGATTCCGTCCGAATCTCCGTCCGACCCAATTTTCCAACATGTTGGAAATATTTCCCGACCAACTGGGCCGGACGGACCTAATCCGATCATGTGTAGAGCATTTTCATCGGACCAAGTGCCACGCATGCTCAGATCAAATTCCTACATCAAAGCTATTGGCTACTAGCCTGAATGTAGTCCCATCGTAACGAAATTACATCATCACGTTCTGAAAGATCGGATTTTTCGCCAACTTGGCCCGACCGTGTGTATGCAACAGTTTCGGACACAATCCGACGGGCAAAATCCGACGGATTTGGTTGGCAAAATCTCCGACCGTGTGTACGTGGGCTTAGATTTGGAATCCCTGAAAAGATCTACAGCGATAATGGACCCCATTTTGTAAATAAAACTATACAACATTTGACAGAATTGATGGGTATCCAAGTAAAAAACAATTGAGCCTACCACCCCCAATCAGCTAGATTGGTGGAGAGACACAATGGAATCCTAAAAAATAAGCTAAGAAAAGCTATGGAAGAAACTGGTAAAAATTGTATGTACTGCTTACCATTGGCTGGGAATAGTATGCATATTACACCCACAAAAGAAGGTTTGAGCCCATTTGAAATAATACATAGAAGGCCATATAGAATACCCTTATTACCAAATGAAACACCTGCTGAAGAATCTGAATGTACTCTATCAGAATATATGTCTAACCTGTTCAAACAGAAGCAAAGTAATGAAGTTTATTCTATTTCAGAAGGTCCAATCCAAGAGAAGAGAAATCCATATTGGAGACTGGGTCCTGGTAAAAGTAATAAAAAGAAAACATTGGCACTCACCTAAGTGGGAGGGACTGTATCAGGTTCTTCTCACCACTCCCAGGGCTATTAGGATAGCAGAGAGGTCTACGTGGATTCACCAGTCCCATTGTAAAAAGGTTTTACAGGCAGAGTAGGGGCAGTTGGCTACAAGAGGTTCAGAAAATCCGGCTACAAAGGGAGGTCTCACACAAGGTAGGACTTGTCTCAAACCGATGAAGTCTCCCTCCCCTTCCAACTCCCCTACCCTATCCGCTGGAACTCTGTAGCTGGTTAGTGAAAGGGACAGTAATTATCCTTGGGTTACTGGTGACTCTAGGAGAGGCATCCATAAGAGGGGGTAGATGCTATGGAAGAGCAGAGGAACCTTTGGATTGGGAAAAAACAGGAAAAGCATTGAATCTACCCTTATAGAGGGAATAACTAGCACTATACTGGTAGATTTCCGTCAGTTTGCAGATTGTGGGGATACAACTGGGGCAGGATGTAAAGCATGGGATCAGGCCCTGTGGACCACAGCACACCAAGATTGGGGGTATAAGCTACCGGGCCTAAAAAGAGTTGAATAAAGGAAAGACTCATAATTACAAAAGCGGCCAACTCCCCCTGCACACATAGTAAGAACTGTAACCAACTATTAATAACATTAAAGGAGCCAAGGAAGGAAGATCAGCAGTTGTACTCTATGGGAGCATGGGTGTCAGGAACTGACCCCTCAGGCAAATTTTTCCTTGAGGTATTACCACCCAATAAAACCAGACAACAGGAAAAGGTAGACCCAGAAGAGAAAGAAGGCCATACTAAAATAGAAGTTCTGAGTAAAACTAGAAGATTTACTAACCTAACAATAGAAGATAGAGTTAGAGTATCCCCGCGCTATCGTATATAATCTGACTAAATGCCAGGAGTGGGTTGCAGCAGAACACCGACAGAGGTATAGACCCTACCACTGAAAGACGTGTATCAAAATCAAATAAGTGGTGCTGCGCTCCCTTAAAATAAGTAAATTAATAAATTAATCAAAAGTGCCTGGTGCTTACTATTAATTGCATACAAAATTGCATATAACTAAACAGTAGTGTAACCCAGCTATCGTGACCAAACGTAATCCGTGAATAAAGTGTCAAGTGCTAAAATAAAATAAACATACAATATATGCGCAATATTAGAGTGTCCATTGCTTCATGAGTTCACAGTCACATAAACCAGTGAGGGTATATAATGCAAGCAGACTTATACCTCAAACACACAATTGGCATAGCAAACTATATCAATAATGACATATATGTGAATCACACAGTGCAATTAAAACATATGAATAGAGTAGAAGAGTCTCTTAAAAAAATAAAACATATATAAAGTGCCACGTGATTCGTAAAGTGCTTCTCCAGGTACAGGGTGCCAGAAAACACAGTGTGTACACGCTCTTGTGCCTCTTCAGTGTTCCACACACATCAAGTGAAGTGGCCCCTTACCTTACTGCTGTAAGGTAAACAGCAGAAAAACAGGATCTCAAACAATCCAGGTGGTGTACCCCTACTTATGGATCTTGTCCCCACATCAATTGTTAGAATGACAGGATCTCGTAAAAAGGAAAGGGAAGGCTCCAATGGTGAAGTACATATATACTTTTTATTATTAAAACCAAGAAAGTGGAGAGGTACTCACAAACAATCGATAAGTAATTCACAAAAAACACAGCCGAGCGTTCCGTTCGTGTCTCGGACGTTACTTCCGGTGTCCTGATTCCTCCTATTCCGACGCGTATCGTCATGTGTCACATGACTTCATCAGGGAATCCTGATGAAGTCATGTGACACATGACGATACACGTCAGAATAGGAGGAATCAGGACACCGGAAGTAACGTCCGAGACACGAACGGAACGCTCGGCTGTGTTTTTTGTGAATTACTTGTCGATTGTTTGTGAGTACCTCTCCACTTTCTTGGTTTTAATAATAAAAATGGGATTTTTATATACAGCTTACCTGTAAAATCCTTTTCTTGAGAGTACATCACGGGACACAGGAGCTTCATTACATAGTGGGTTATATAGGCACCTCTGGTGATTGGACACTGGTTGACCCTAATTAAAGAGAATTCCTCCCCTATATAACCCCTCCCATCTGGGAGGCACCTCAGTTTTGTAGCAAAGCAATAAGAAACCACGTAAAACCCAAGAGGGGCGGGAGCCCTGTGTCCCGTGATGTACTCTCAAGAAAAGGATTTTACAGGTAAGCTGTATATAAAAATCCCATTTTCTTGATCATACATCACGGGACACAGGAGCTTCATTACATAGTGGGATGTCCCATAGCAATGCTCAGGTTGAGGGGAGGGAGACACAGACCATAAACATAGACCGCCAGGGACCTGAGGACCTAAACTGCAGCCTGCAGTACACTGCGCCCGAAGGCGATATCCTCTTGCCCTCTGACATCCACCTGATAGAATCTGGTGAATGTGTGGACTGATGACCAAGTCGCAGCCTTACAGATCTGAGCCAGGGAGGCCTGGTGATGCACTGCCCAAGAGGCACTGACAGCCCTAGTAGAGTGCGCTTTCACCTGAAAAGGAGGAATCTTCCCCTTTAAGCTATAGGCCTGAGAAATAACTTGTCTGATCCACCTTGAGAGAGTGGACTTTGACGCTGCCTGACCCCTTCTAGGGCCTTCCGGCAGAATAAATAAACAGTCAGTTTTCCTTATCTGAGCAGTTGCTTGAAGATAAAGACTGATTGCTCTAACCACATCTAAAGTGTGTAAAGACTTTTCCTCTATGGACTGAGGGTTCGGAAAAAAGGATGGTAGGATTATATCCTGATTCAGATGGAAACCCGAAACCACCTTAGGTAGAAAGGACCCGTTGGGACGCATAACCACCCGGTCCTTATGGATAATTAAATACGGCTCTTTACTGGAAAGAGCTGCCAATTCTGATACTCTTCTAGCCGTGGATATGGCTACTAAGAAGACCAGCTTTTTAGTCAAGAGAGCTAAAGAAGCCAGATGCAAAGGTTCAAATGGTTGGCCCTGTAAGGCCGAGAGAACCAAATTCAGATCCCATGGGCATACCGGAGGTTTAACTGGCGGTTTTATCTGCATAGCCCCCTGGATAAAAGCCCGTACTAGGGAATGTGATGCAAGAGGTTTTTGAAAAAATACCGACAGGGCCGAAATCTGCACCTTGATAGTGCTTATGGCCAAATTCATTTCTAGGCCTGACTGGAGAAAGGCCAAGATTCTGTTAATGACATACTTTCTAGGATGCCACCTCCTGAGTTCACACCAGGAAACATATGTCCTCCAGATTTTGTAATAAATACGCCTGGAGGCCGGCTTTCTGGCATTGACCAGAGTAGAAAGGACTGGCCCCGAAAGGCCACGGTCTCTCAGAATGTGGGTCTCAGCAGCCAGACCGTCAAATTCAGACTGCGTAAAGCAGGATGGTAGATTGGACCCTGTGAGAGCAGATCTGGCCGGAGAGGGAGGGTCCATGGCCTGCCTACTGCCAACTTCATGATTTCTGCAAACCATGGTCGCCTGGGCCAAGCTGAGGCCACCAAAAGGACCGACTTCGACTCCCTCTTGACCCTTCCCAGGAACCGCGATAGCAGCGGGCTCGGGGGGAAGGCATAGATCAGATTGTACTGATCCCAGGGAACCGTCAGAGCGTCTGACCCCTGGGCAAGCGCATCTCTTGTCCTTGACACAAACTTGTCCAGTTTCCTGTTGAATCTGGATGCAAACAGATCCACGTCTGGAGTGCCCCACTTGTGACATATGTTCTGAAACACGTCGGGGTGCAGGGCCCATTCTCCTGGGCATAACTGCTGGCGGCTGAGAAAATCCGCCTGCCAAACCTCCACTCCTGGGATGAAGACTGCAGAAAGACACGGAACATGTTCTTCTGCCCAGACAAGTATGCGATTCACCTCCTTTTGGGCCACCAGACTTCTGGTACCGCCCTGGTGATTGATGTAAGCCACTGCGGTGGCATTGTCGGACTGAATCTGAACCGGGAAACCTCGCAGTCTGTAAGACCACTCTATGAGTGCCATGTAAACTGCCCGAATCTCCAAGATATTTATGGGCAGCAGACTTTCGGTCGCAGACCATTTCCCCTGCGAGCACGTTCCCTCCAATACAGCTCCCCAGCCTGTCAGGCTGGCATCCGTTGTAACAATCTTCCATGAGAGGGGAAGAAAAGTTTTGCCTTTCAGCAAATTCCTGGTTTGTAACCACCAGACAAGACTTTTGCGTGTCCCGGGGGATAAACGCATAGGAAGATCCAGGGATTGGGGCTTCCTGTTCCAAACCGCAAGGATGCATCTTTGCAGAGGCCTTGAGTGGAACTGGGCGAATGGGACGGCCTCGAATGAGGCGACCATCTTTCCCAATAGTCTCATACACAACCGAATGGAGGAAGATCTTCTGCCTAGAATCAGACGCACCAGCTCTCCAATGGCCAAGGCCTTTAGCCTTGGAAGAAACACTCTGCCCTGAGCGGTGTCGATAATCAAACCCAGGTAATCCAACCTGGTGGTCGGTTGTAGGGACGACTTTTCTAGGTTTATAATCCAACCTAGGCGCTCTAGATGTTCTAGCATCCTGGTGACGCTGCGACTTAGGCACGCTGCAGTTCTCTCTACGAGAAGCAAGTCGTCTAGGTAAGCCATGACGGCTATGCCCTGAACTCTTAAGATTGCTAAGAGAGGGTCCAGAATCTTCGTGAAGACTCGAGGGGCCGTAGCCAGCCCGAACGGCAAAGCCACAAATTGAAAATGGCGCCGCTCTACCGCGAACCTTAGAAACTTCTGGTGTGCGGGAAATATTGGCACATGGAGATATGCGTCTTTGATATCTATTGATGCCATGAATTCTCCCCCTTGCAGGGAGGAGACCACAGTGCGCATTGACTGCATCCGGAAGGTCTGGATGTGTAAAAACCGGTTTAGGTCTCTCAGATCCAGGATAGGTCTGACACTTCCGTTTGGTTTTGGAACGGTGAAGAGATTTGAATAAAACCCTGAACCCTGATCTTTCGGGCTCACTTCTACTATCACACCTTGGGATAGTAACTGATCTAAGGCCAGGAATAGTGGTTTCTGCTTTACTGGATCCTTGGGGATCCTTGACCTTAGGAAACGAGAAGGTGGAATCTCCTGAAACTCTAGCCTGTAGCCCAGAGATACTGAAGAGATCACCCACTTGTCTCGAATCTCTTCCCGCCAGGCGCCTGCAAACTGCAGGAGCCTTCCCCCCACTCTGCCGAGCGGGGGCGCCCCTTCACAAGGAGGTTTTGGGGATCTGCTTGGCAGGCTTTCGCCCCCAAGTCTTTTTCTGTCCCTGGGCTCGGCCTTGAGGCTTTCTAGCAGAGGAGGGCTGAGAAGGCCGTCGCCACTGTTTAGAGCTTGATGCTTCGGGAGAGAGAGCACGCCTAAATGAAGGACGTTTGCTCTTTTTGACTGGAAGGAGAGTAGACTTACCTCCTGAAATATTTTGGACGAATTTATCTAATTCTTCCCCAAACAAACGCTCCCCTTTAAACGGGAACCCAGTCAAATGCTTTTTGCATGACAGCTCAGCAGCCCAATTCTTTAGCCATAGGGCCCTTCGCATGTGAACCAACATGAGGGACAAACGCGATGCTTGTTGGACAGAATCCAAAATCGCATCAATTATGAAACACAAGATGTGAGGCATCTCTGCATAATTTTCTACTTCCTCACTGGGAAGGAGTCCAAACATCTGTTTAACCTGTTCCTTGAGGAACTGACACAACCCCACGGCTGCGACTGTAGGCTGCACCACAGCGCCAGCCATGGAAAAGGAGGCTTTTAATAAGGTTTCCAGCCTTTTGTCAGTTGGATCCTTAAATACCTGCGCATTATCCAAAGGACAAGTTAGGTTTTTATTCACACAAGAAACAGCCGCATCGACAGATGGGACCCCCCACTTCTTGGTGAAACTTTCCTCCACAGGATAATGCATGGAAAACCTTTTGGGAGGAGTAAACAGTTTATCGGGATGTCCCCAATCCTCATACATCAATTTATCCATTAAAGGATGAATTGGGAAGGAACAAGCAGTCTGTGGGGCTTTCCTGACTCCCAGGGAAGAGACAGAGGATGTAGCGACTTCAGCAGCCGGCATTCTGAATGTGGTACGCACCAATTCAGTATAATACTGCACCTGCTTTCTGAGTGCCTGGGAGGAGGGGACTATCTCCTCTTCCTCTGACTCATCCGACTGCTCATGATCCCTATCCAAAGATAGGGATCCCTCCTCATTTTCAGAACAACTATCTGAGAGAGGGATTTCAGCAGAGGGAGGGGATCTACCCCTTTTCCTGCTATCTTTTAGGGAAGCAGAAATAAAATTCATGATCCTCCCTTCAAAACCCTCCAATGTAGCCCTAAGGGAGTCCTCAGTGACATAGACCGGGGCTGCGACATTAGGAGAGGCTGCAAAGCCTGAAAGGGGCACCGACTCGTCTTGAGAGGCAGGCTCCAGTCTTGCAGAGGGGGATGGTAATTTACAGCCACTTTTGGAACCCCTGGACCTAGGCGGTGACTTGCCAGTGCTCTTATTACCTCCCCCTGAGACCCTCTTACGAGGAGACATAGTACTAAGCTACAAAGCAGAGGTACTAGTACAAATGCGATCACTGTTGCGCTTAAAGTCTCACAATAAATCAATATATGCTTAAACTGCACAACCTGATGCTGAGTAGGTGTCTTAAGGTTTGCCTGGATCCAATCCCCACGGATGCTTACAGCCCACAGCTCCTGTGTCTCCAGTTACAGTCCCCTGACGCTCTGGGCTTTTTAAAACTGCCGCCTGGCGCCTGCGCAGTACAGCGCCGTGCACACTAACGTGCACGGCTCGCAACCACACCCCCCCCTCCTCCATTAGGCCGGGAGCGCGCCCGGCGCGCGTGCACGAGGACCGCGGAATCCGGGGGGGGGGGGAAGGAGAACCCAAAGGGAGCAACGTGGGACCCCTGACCTGCGTGGGACCCCTTTTTACCTTTATCTGTGGCAGGAACTGTAATGGAGACGTGAGTAGCTGGAGAACCAGGCTTTCACTGAGCGTGTTTGTATTGAAAGGCATGTAAGTATGCATCAGGCTGCTCTTACTCCCTCTAGTGGTGGAAACCAGGTAAGACATACAACTACTCAAAATGAAGAAATCCATTCATATACTTAAATATACAGGATGACTTCCCTTACCTGTCCCCGCCGCAGGAATTGCTGATATCAGACCAATTCCAGCCTTCACCCATCATGGCGGGTATTGTTAGCCAACCTTCAGGTATATCTGGGGCTCTTACGAAAAGATCCTCCCACCTGGGCCATGTAGAAAGCTCTGCCAGAAACTTTCGGGCGCTCTGAGTAAACAGTACCCCAAGTCTGGTTTTCCCAGAGCCCAGTCTTCCAATGGAGAGGACTTACAGGCAAAACCTCGTTTCTTCGGCAGACGAGGCCCGGGTACCATACCATCTTGGGAGTCAAATATCGGCCCGAGGTATGGATCCGGTTTGTTGTAGCCCTTCGGCCCTCGCAGGGACCTGCATAGAGCTAAGTTTTACGTGACCATCAACCAGACACTGGCGAAAAAACTGAGGTGCCTCCCAGATGGGAGGGGTTATATAGGGGAGGAATTCTCTTTAATTAGGGTCAACCAGTGTCCAATCACCAGAGGTGCCTATATAACCCACTATGTAATGAAGCTCCTGTGTCCCGTGATGTATGATCAAGAAAAGTATATATGTACTTCACCATTGGAGCCTTCCCTTTCCTTTTTACGAGATCCTGTGATTCACATATATGTCATTATTGATATAGTTTGCTATACCAAATGTGTGTTTGAGGTATAAGTCTGCTTGCATTATATACCCTCACTGGTTTATGTGACTGTGAACTCATGAAGCACTGGACACTCTAATATTGCGCATATATTGTATGTTTATTTTATTTTAGCACTTGACACTTTATTCACGGATTACGTTTGGTCACGATAGCTGGGTTACACTACTGTTTAGTTATATGCAATTTTGTATGCAATTAATAGTAAGCACCAGGCACTTTAGATTAATTTATTCATTAACAATAGAAGATGCCATAGCTTTGGAGACAGGTTACCAAGAAAAAAATGAGTGGTTAGAATGCTTGAGGTACACGGTTAAAACTTTAAAAAAGGAAAACTGTTTAGTTTGTGCCGGAGCCAGACAACATTTAGCACCGGTCCCTTTTCCTCTAGATCACAATACAGATCCAGAAGGTTTAAAACATATGTTGCGATTGTATAATAATGCCGCGTACACACGAGCGGACTTTTCAACATCCAAAGTCTGACGGAATGATTCCGGCAGACTATTCGATCGTGTGTGGGCTGCAACGGACTTTTGATTCGCAAAAGTCTGACAGACTTTAGAAAATGGAACATGCTTCAAATTTTTCCGACGGAACTCCGCCGGACCCAGTTCCGATGTAGAATTCCGCTCGTCTGTATGCTGTTCCGACAGACCAAAAACGACGCATGCTCTGAAGCAAGTACGAGACGGAAGTGCTCGGTCTTGTAAAACTCCAGTTCGTATTGGAAGTAGCACATTCGTCATGCTGCAAATTCTGTGCTCGTTTAAATGCAGCGCATCTTCTTTATAATGCTAGAAGAACGAAGTTGCTTTGCTGCTCATATTCACTCACAGAGTTCTCACAAAACACATTTCTGGCTTATTTCTCCTCATCTCATGAATGATATTGTTTTTAGTTTAAAGCCCCATCTCAGTAATAATGTTTTTTTTTTTTTTTTGGTAGTCCTCTTTTTTTTATTTTTTCATCCATATTTTTCGTATAATTCTTTCCCAATTGTTTTCTAGTGATCTCCATATTTAATTATTCTGTCAAGTTAGCACAAAAAAACTTTTTTCCTGAAAGGCTCCATGGCAGCATACGTGTGGGTAGCCCCGCCTCCACGATTACCCAATAGGACCCAACTCCCATAAATCTTTGCTCCTGGCCACTATCAGTGTTCCTTTTTTGTCCTCCCCAGTAGGACCAGATGGTTTCTTTCCTGGAAATAAAACTTCACGACGATCGATTGGCTGATTGACTGAGAAATTTTCCTCCGATAGGCCCTGACTGTTAAGCAGGGTATGGAGAGTATTTGCAGAGTAGCGCTGAAGAAAGGATTTCCTACCTGAGTGCGCACGGTCTGTGTCCCGTTGTTATGGGTGACCATTATCTGCTGGAGGTATGGCGTGTGTGTTCCAGTCCGTTCGGCCAGGTGATCGTTGGTGGAGTGGTGAGCCTTTTATCTATCCATGGCAGCATTGTATTTGTGTGTATTTCTTTTGTTTGTCTTGCGGTCTCCTCCATGCCGTTTGCGTTCGCTTCCGCGTTCCAGCAAACCTCTCTCCTACTTCCGGGTTATGCAGGCGTTCTGCGCATGTGCGAACCCGGTATGAGACCGAGGCTTGGTTCCCGCGCATGCGCGCGAGCGCCTCGCGTCTGACGTCGGCGATGACGTCACGGGCGCCAAATTTAAAAGGCTTTGGAAGCTGTCAGAACCCTGGGAATGTTTGCAGTGGTCGCAGCGACTTCCCGGGGCTGTCAGCGCGGCGGTTTAAGGTAAGAGCGTGTCCCTTAGGCTGGGGAAATGCTTTTTAAAAAAAAAAAAAAAAAAAAAAAAATGTGTGTTTTATTTTTCTCTTTAGTTGCAGTGTTTCTTAAACTGTGGGTTTATTGTGAATATGGACGCCTTACTGCCTCCTAGTGGCCAGCCCGCTCATGTTAGGTAGGTCTTTAGTATTTATGCTTTTTATATATTGGAGAGAGTGTTTGGCATAGGTAGGATTGACTGTATATCCTTTTCTCTCTCTGTCTGTTTTACCCTTACAGCCCTTCTGGGTCTGATCCACAACCTAACACTTCTAGACGCAGTGGATCATCAAGATCACACCGCCATAAATCCTCCTCAAGATCTAGCCAGCATAGGTCAAGATCTGAACAGCATAATAAGAATTATTCTCACCCCCCTGCTGCTCACTCCAGCAAGCGTACGGAAAAATCATGCTGGGGGTGCAGGATGCCTGTTCCTTCGGACGTATCCTTATGCGATCATTGCTTCTCCAAAGCTGCAGATGAAAGGGATGATGCAGACCAGCGTTTGGAGTCAATAGTAAGACGGGTTGTGAAGGAGTCTCTGCAGGAGAGGGACGCTCTACAGCTGTGTGAATCCCCGTCAGAATTATTGGCTCCTCCACCTGGAGAGAACCCATTGCAGGAGACATGGGAATCCTCTCAGCCAAGCCGCCTATCTGCTCCCATCTCAGATAGTGAATCTGACTGTGAGGATCCTGGTTTAGGTTTTGACTATGGACTGGTGCCTTCATTGGTCAAAGCAGTGAGAGAGGCTCTGAAGTGGGAAGACCCTGTTACTTCCCCACCAAAGCAGAGAAAGTTCTTTAAACAGCTCAATAAGGAGCGACAATTTTTTCCCTTCCTTTCAGAGTTGGGTGACATTATTACCGAGGAATGGAGCAAGGTGGATAAAAAGGGTTCCATGCAGTCAAAAATCCTGAAATTATATCCCTTTAAAGAAGAGGATGTGAAGCACCTGGAGTCAGCACCACTGGTGGATGCAGCGCTCATGCGTTTGGTGAGATATGTAACCCTACCCTTAGAGGATACGGTATCCTTTAAAGATCCTTTGGAAAGGCGGATCGATTCAGACCTTAAGAGGATATATCTGACTTCTGGAATGGCTTGCAAACCAGTGCTTGCAATGGCAGCGGTATCCAAGGCCATAGAATCCTGGGCTGATTCTGTAGAGGAATTCCTGAGGGGTATTTCTATTGAATCAGCAAAAGACTCCCCTATTCAAGAAATCAGGATGGCGTCTGCCTTTTTGGGGGAGGCATCTATTGATGTTATCCGCCTGATATCTCGGGATATGTTAGCAGCAGTCTCAGCTCGCCGTGCGTTATGGCTCCGTCCATGGCTGGCGGATCCAGCATCCAAACAGGCCTGGTGCCGTATTCCCTTTGAGGGGTCATCTTTGTTTGGTAACAAGCTGGATACTGCCATATCCCGGGCTACAGGTGGGAAATCTGGGTTTCTTCCCCAGGACAGACGTCTTCAAAATCAAAGGCGTCCATTTCCTAGAAGACAAGGCCCTGATCGTGCCAGGGAGGCGCGGAGCTATAGACCTGGTCGAGAATTCTCAAGGTCATGGAGATCCAGGCAATCTTCTTTCAAAAATACCTCAAAAGGGGGTTCGTCCGGCAAGCAGGATTCCGCGAAATCCTTTTGAAATTGGGCCCGCTCAAACTTGTCAGGTGGGGGCTCGTCTTCTCCACTTCAGGCATGTTTGGGCGGCCTCAATTCGGGATTTTTGGACTGTAAAAACAATTTCCTCAGGTCACAAGTGGGGTTTTATCAGCACCCCAAAGCTAAGATTTATTCCCACAAATCTTCCAGAATCAAAAGAGAAGAAACAAGTCCTATTGACCTACGTGAACTCTTTACTGGATCAAGGCGCAGCCGTTCCCGTTCCAGAAGAAGAACGTGGAGAGGGCATGTATTCCCCTTTGTTTCTGGTTCAAAAGAAAAATGGCACATGGAGGCCGGTAATAGATTTGACCCATCTCAATTCCTTCATTCGCAAAGAGAAGTTCAAGATGGAATCTCTGCTTACCATCCAGCAGTCCGTGTATCTGGGGGACTGGATGATATCAGTCGATTTGAAGGATGCTTACTTCCATGTTCCCGTGGCAAAGGAGTTTCAACAATACCTCCGCTTTGCAGTAGGCATTCAACATCTTCAATTTACATGTCTTCCCTTTGGGTTAACAACGTCCCCACGGGTCTTCTCCAAAGTTCTTTTGGCAGTTGTGGCCTTTCTCAGAGTCAAAGGTGTTCGTCTCCATCACTATCTCGACGACCTTCTTCTGCTATCCCAGAACAAAGATCAGCTCTTGGAGCACAAAGACCTAGTCATCTCCACTCTACAGGAGTTCGGGTGGCTTCTGAACTTAGAAAAGAGTCACCTAGATCCAACTCAGTCTCTTGTTTTCCTAGGGGGGCAGTTCAACACAGCAGAAGGTACTATCGCCCTTCCAGAAGAGAAGGTTGGAGTCATACGAGACAGGATTCATGCAGCCCTTGCAGCATCCCATCTCTCGGCTCTCCAATGTCTGAGGGTGATTGGCACAATGTCAGCCACCATTCCCATGGTAAAGTGGGCCCAGTGGCACACTCGTCCCTTTCAGAAGGGGTTTCTACAACAGTGGGACTTATCCAGCCAGACACAGCGCATATTCCTCACTCCAGCCATGAGGACGTCTCTTCTTTGGTGGCTACAGGGGAAGAACCTGCGCAACC
Source organism: Lithobates pipiens (assembly GCF_037356315.1). Lineage (NCBI taxonomy): Eukaryota > Metazoa > Chordata > Amphibia > Anura > Ranidae > Lithobates > Lithobates pipiens. The sequence goes on from NW_027507784.1 coordinate 157,350,943, forward strand.
ACCATTCAATCATTCCCATCTCATGGGTCACGGTAACTTCAGATGCCAGCAACCGAGGATGGGGCGCTCACTGCCTTTCGGAGGTCGCTCAGGGCAGGTGGACGTTTCCATCACAGAGAGTCGTCTCCAATGTTCTGGAGCTAAGAGCGGCCTTCCAGGCGCTTCGGTCATTCCATCATCTGACAGCGAATGCCTCGGTCATGCTAAGGTTGGACAACACAACCGCGGTGGCTTACGTAAAGAAGCAAGGGGGAACTCGCAGCTGGTCCCTGTTACAGGAGACGGAGCCAATAATGAATTGGGCTCAGAAGAATTTGTCCAACCTTTCTGCAGTCTACATCCCAGGGGTGCAGAATGTTCAGGCGGACTTCCTATCGCGTGTCGAGTTGGACAACAACGAGTGGTCTCTACACCGGGAAGTATTCGATTGGCTCCTGACCTTAGGATTGTCCCTGGAAGTCGACTTGTTCGCTTCCCTGTGCAATCGGAAGCTTCCGAAATATTACTCAAGGTTCAGGGATCCCCAGGCATATGGGATAGATGCCCTCACAGAACATTGGAAGTTTCAGACAGCTTACGCCTTCCCTCCAGTTCCGGTGATCCTGCAATTCCTTCGGAGACTCAGGTCAGAGAAGGCGGAGATTCTCGCAGTAATTCCTTTCTGGCCCAACAGACCTTGGTTCCCTCTACTGCTGCTCCTCAGTTATCAAGAGCCAGTTCCCCTGCCTCTCAGGTCGGATTTGCTATCTCAAGGCACAAGGTTACATCCATGCCCATCATGTCTGAACCTCAAGGTATGGTTTTTGAGAGGGAAAGGCTAGAAGCTCTTGGTTGTCCGGAAGAGGTCATCCCAACCCTTCTCAATTCCAGACGCGGGAGTACTAATAGGGTATATGAGCGTATATGGTCCAAGTTTTCGGCCCATATGTCCTCCAGAGAAAATTCTTGCAGTTCTCCAACAATACAAGACATACTAAGCTTTCTTCAAACAGGCCTTGATTTACCTCTAGCTATCAGTTCATTGAGAGTCCAAGTATCGGCTATTTCAGCCTTTACGGGTATTTCCTGGGCAAACCATGCACTGGTACAACAATTCTTCAAGGGAGCTACTAGGCTCAGACCCCAAAGAAAACCAAGGTTTCCTAAATGGGACCTCCCTTTAGTGCTGGATTTTCTCTCAAACCTTGGAAAGGATTCTACGGAGCCTCTGTCCATAAGGGATCTCACTCTCAAGACCATCTTCTTGGTAGCTATAACCTCAGCCAAGAGAGTTTCTGAGATTAGGAATCTAGGTTCGGAAGAACCCTTTCTGACTTTCTTTCCAGATAGGGCAGTATTGATTCCCATGTTGGGATCGCATCCCAAAGTAACCTCGGTCTTCCATGAGAATCAGGAAATTGTGCTTCCCACTTTCAAAAACTCAGAGAGTCAGGATGTTCATCCTCTGGACGTAGGACACGCGCTGAAACAATATTTGGAAGTCACAGCTCCCTTTAGACAAACGAAATTTCTTTTTGTTCTCCCTCATGGCAAGAATAAAGGATTGCAAGCTTCGGCTAGATCTATCTCTACCTGGATCATTCAGATCATTCAGAGGGCGTACAGAGCAAAGGGCTTGGCTCCTCCTGAGGCATTAACAGCTCATTCAACACGGAGTATTTCAACATCGTGGGCAGCTTCTCGCCATGTGGCGCCTGAAGTTATTTGCAGAGCGGCCTCTTGGTCTTCTATTAATACCTTTGTTTCTCATTACTGTGTAGAGCCAGCGGCTCTGTCTTCTGTTAATTTTGGTTTGCAAGTTTTGTCGGTTGACAATGCTAAATAAACTTTTGTTCTTTGCTCGACATTTTGCCCACCCGGGTGTGTTTGGCGAGTTATTTCCCACACGTATGCTGCCATGGAGCCTTTCAGGAAAACGGAAAATTTATATCAAATACTTACCGTAATTTTCCTTTCCTGATAGGCTCCATGGCAGCAGGAGTTCCCTCCCAAATGTCTGGAGTCGGCTAGTTACGGAACACTGATAGTGGCCAGGAGCAAAGATTTATGGGAGTTGGGTCCTATTGGGTAATCGTGGAGGCGGGGCTACCCACACGTATGCTGCCATGGAGCCTATCAGGAAAGGAAAATTACGGTAAGTATTTGATATAAATTTTCCGTTTTTTTTTTCATTACCACAATAACCTTTTTATTTTGTGTGTGTCATTACCACAATAACCTTTTTATTTTGTGTGTGTCATTACCACAATAACCTTTTTATTTTGTGTGTGTCATTACCACAATAACCTTTTTATTTTTATTCTGGTGACAAGTTACCACAATAACATTTTTTTTTTTTTTTTGGAACCTCAAGGAGGTTGGTGTCCCTTGTTAATTTCACATTGTCTTTTAGAAATGTCTTTGACCAAAAAACACATAGGCAATTATATTTTCCAAAAAAAATATCCATTTATTCTGGTTAAAAAAATCAAAATGAAGGCAACACTGGAGAAACTTGTGACATTTGTGTAGCCTTTTGGCCCCAGGGCAAACATTAAAGTCTGTGGAAAAGAAAATTGCCATATTGAGAAGTACAATATGGTCCCTGAATCCCAGAGATCAAGAGCAGCAGCAGATGGTATATATGTCCCCAGGCTGTGGTACAACAGGCTGCGTCTTTGGTCAGACCAGACTGAAGCCAGGTCATCACTTTCTTCTCTTCGCTCCACCCTTCACTGCACCCTTCCCTGCAGACTTCTCAGCAGCCTTCCTGTGAGGCTGTGTCTCTGGTGGTGTACTTGTGGCAGGAGGAGGAGGAGGAATAGGAGGAACTTGATCCACGATTTCGCTTGTGGCAGTTAATTCGCCACTCAGCCCCTTCTGCAAGGCCGAGAAAATGATTCTCTCACATTGGAGGCGTTGGCCCATCTCCAATTGCTGCAACCGGCTGGCTATATAGCAGCCATAGGCCTCTTCAGCTTCAGGGGGGCTCCTTAAGACATTTGTAGCCTCTCGAATGAGGCGCAGTGATTCCTCCTGTGTGACCGTCATCTTCTTTTGCCTTTTTGCCGGAAGACGGAGGGGAGGCACCTGCGACTGTGTGAGTCTCCTACTGGGCCCGGCCACCTCCTGGCTGACAGTGGGCCCAGCCTCCTCCTGCCTGCCACTTTCCACAACTTCCTCCTGGCTGAGCTCATCCTGTGTATAAAAAAGGGACATCGTTTTAGTTTTTTGTTCATCAATCATAAACATTTTTCAGCTCCTGACTTCAAAATTCTGTTAATACATATAAAAGAGTATCATTATGACACCAGTATTTCTTGTTTCTGCTGGTGACAAACATTTGTGGCCACTACTGTAAATTGATATGTCAAAATATTTGTTTTTTTAACATCAATAATAGCGTTTAAATTATAACATCTAGTTAACATCATTAATATTATGAATATCACTATTTATTGTAACAAACTACCTGGCTCCAGCTGGGTGCATCCGCTTCTTCCAGGATGGAAGGCTTAGGTTGCTCATCAGCCTCTGCTGGGGTGGAGGGAATGCTGCAGGGAAGGGTGGAGGGAAGGGTGGAGGGAAGGGTTGAAAGCGATTCCCTGGCCTTACTCTGGTCGCCAATAAACCGTAGTTTGTCAAAGTACCACAGCCTGGGTACATACACATCACCTGCTGCTGCTCCTGATCTGATGGATTTAAGGATTTTATTATTCTCCTTTCTGTACATATTTCTCAATATTTGAATTTTCTTTTCCACAAAGTCCACGTCTGCCTCTGGGATCCAAGTCTGCACAAATACCAGAAGTTTTCTCCAGCGTTGCCCTCCTTATTGGTTTATTATAATAATCACTGTGCTTTACTTGCCACAGATTTGTCAGCTCCTTGTATTTATCAATAAATAGGCTCAAAAATTCTGGATCTTTAAATTTCTGATTCATTTTTCTGAAAGACAATACACAAGCCAAAAACAATAATGTTAGCCCAGACTCTCCTAATCTTAGCCCAATATAGACCCCAATCTATAAGCAGGATATGCCACTGATTTGGGGAATTTTTTTAAACTTACCTTAGTTTTGCTTGCTCACAACTTCCGTTCCTATTTTCTCCAAGCACGTACGACATGTGCATTTTGGCGTTATACACAGTGCGCACGAGTAGAACCACGCCTGCATTGCCCGCCCATGACGTTCTTTTGGTCAAGTCTTTTTTTCCCGCCCTTTTGTGCGCACATAACGTACGTAAGCACTTACGACATGTGCATTTTGGCGTTATATACAGTGCGCACGCGTAGAACCACGCCTGCGTTGCCCGCCCATGACGTTCTTTTGGTCAAGTCTTTTTTTCCCCGCCCTTTTGTGCGCACATAACATACGTAAGCACGTACGACATGTGCATTTTGGCGTTATATACAGTGCGCACGCGTAGAACCATGCCTGCGTTGCCCGCCCATGACGTTCTTTTGGTCAAGTCTTTTTTTCCCGCCCTTTTGTGCGCACATAACGTACATAAGCACGTACGACATGTGCATTTTGGCGTTATATACAGTGCGCACGCGTAGAACCACACCTGCGTTGCCCGCCCATGACGTTCTTTTGGTCAAGTCTTTTTTTCCCGCCCTTTTGTGCGCACATAACGTACGTAAGCACGTACGACATGTGCATTTTGGCGTTATATACAGTGCGCACGCGTAGAACCACGCCTGCGTTGCCCGCCCATGACGTTCTTTTGGTCAAGTCTTTTTTTCCCGCCCTTTTGTGCGCACATAACGTACGTAAGCACGTACGACATGTGCATTTTGGCGTTATATATAGTGCGCACGCGTAGAACCATGCCTGCGTTGCCCGCCCATGACGTTCTTTTGGTCAAGTCTTTTTTTCCCGTCCTTTTGTGCGCACATAACGTACGTAAGCACGTACGACATGTGCATTTTGGCGTTATATACAGTGCGCACGCGTAGAACCACACCTGCGTTGCCCGCCCATGACGTTCTTTTGGTCAAGTCTTTTTTTCCCGCCCTTTTGTGCGCACATAACGTACGTAAGCACGTACGACATGTGCATTTTGGCGTTATATACAGTGCGCACGCGTAGAACCACGCCTGCGTTGCCCGCCCATGACGTTCTTTTGGTCAAGTCTTTTTTTCCCGCCCTTTTGTGCGCACATAACGTACGTAAGCACGTACGACATGTGCATTTTGACGTTATATACAGTGCGCACGCGTAGAACCATGCCTGCGTTGCCCGCCCATGACGTTCTTTTGGTCAAGTCTTTTTTTCCCGCCCTTTTGTGCGCACATAACGTACGTAAGCACGTACGACATGTGCATTTTGGCGTTATATACAGTGCGCACGCGTAGAACCACACCTGCGTTGCCCGCCCATGACGTTCTTTTGGTCAAGTCTTTTTTTCCCGCCCTTTTGTGCGCACATAACGCACGTAAGCACGTACGACATGTGCATTTTGGCGTTATATACAGTGCGCACGCGTATAACCACGCCTGCGTTGCCCGCCCATGACGTTCTTTTGGTCAAGTCTTTTTTCCCGCCCTTTTGTGCGCACATAACGTACGTAAGCACGTACGACATGTGCATTTTGGCGTTATATACAGTGCGCACGCGTAGAACCATGCCTGCGTTGCCCGCCCATGACGTTCTTTTCCAAGAATATTTCCCGCCCCCTTTTCTCTACGGTGCGCAGTAGGAGAAACATGGCGGAAACACAACAGGTGCTTGATATTAATGACTCCAGTAGTCACGAATCCCCGGAGCCACAAACGTCCCAATCCGGAAAGAGGAGATTTAAGGCCTCAAATATGGCTTTTGAAGAGATGGTGGAGATGGTGGCAATCTTGCGAAGTAAGGATTATGATGGCAAGCATGGACCATACACCCATCGAACTTGCGCAAGGCCAGAATCATGGCCAAAGTAGTTAAGACCCTGCACAATCGTTTTGGGGTACGACGGTCAAAAGACCAATTGAGGAAACGGTGGTCCGACCTTAAATTGAGGGAGCCGGATCAGTACAGAAGGATCAAGAAAGTTTTTAAAAAAAGTAAGTACTTGTCGTGTGTTCCTATTATGATTATTGCATACTGATCCATATGCTTTACCTTTGTACAATGTAAAAAATTGCTGCTTTCATGTTGGTGGATACAGTAATCGTATCGTTAATAACAAACCCTCGTTCGTTGTTCGTGTCAAACCTTGTTTATGATACAGGGTTTAATCCTCATTTTTTTTCAGTGTAATTTTTATGAACAAAAAAAAGATTAGGGCATTGTGGTTTAGATGTGTTTCAAACTACAATGACTATAAAAGAACATTCAGTGGAATTGAAGGAGAGGACACTTGGCAGCTGGTTAAAAACACATCTGCACTCATGAGCAAAAGTGTGGGACACCAGAGAACATTTATTAGGGTAAACCACACGGGGTTCCTTGGTATACTTGGGGGGGGGGGGGGGGGGTTGGGCATCTGTGAAACTTGGCACAAAAAGCGAATTATTGTAGTTTTTGGCAAAGTGAATTGATTTATCATGTCTTCACATTTTGCATCTCTTCATAAACAGACAATTGTACAACACTTATAATCAAGGTTTCATCTTCCAAGTTCTGGCCTTAAATATCTGTGTGCTAAGTATACCTTTTTGTTTGTTAATTTCTCATAGGGGAGAAAAGACTCACAAAGCAGGATCCCAGGCCCTTGCCAGCATGAATGTGAGGTTAGCCCCATCCCCCCCGTGGATGTGCATGTGGAGGAAGGAGAGGAGATGGGCACCCCACCAGGTGAGTGTCTGACACCACAGCTTCAGGTAATCGATGTATACCTGCATATTTCAAAACACATGTTTTTACATCTATTTTAGGTGATGTTCAGGTTGTGGAAAGGGACACATTTCCAAGCACCAGTGCCCCCCCCCCCCCCCCCGAGGATGTGGAGGAAGGAGAGGTTGAGGAAGGAGAGGTGGAGGAAGTAGGGGAGATGGGCACCCCACCAGGTGAATGTCTGATGCCCCAGCTTGTTGAAACCCATGTATGACTGCATATTTTTTAAACCAATTTTTATCATCTATTGTAGGTGATGTTCTGGTTGTGGAAAGGGCCCCGTTTTCCAGTGACAGCGCACAAAGGCTGATTGGCCAGATAATGTGCTGGAATGGGGAAATAGATGCCATGCGAACTAGCCTGGATCTCCTGAAGAATCGGATTGACAATATGCAGCAGGAAATGAAGAACATGATCGATATTTTGGGGAGAATATAATCCGTTTCTCCATAATATCGATCATGTTCTTCATTTCCCTTGTTTTTCTTAAGATTGTTACTTCCTAAATTATAAATATTGTGGCTGATTGTTGTTACATTTTTCATAATTTTTACGAAAAAGAAAACAAAAATTAAAAAAAACAAAAAAAACAAAAAATAAATTTGAAAAATATAAAAAAAAAGGAAACTAAAAAATGTTTTTAAAAGAAATTTAAATAAACCCCAAAATTTTTTTTTCATATAAATATTCAATGGCACATGTGAATGTGGCCAAATTAAAATTTTGAAGAATCAACAATGTGTGGCGTATTCTTTCAATGCTTAATACCAGTTTGGGAAAAGTGATTTTGTGTTTCCAGTGATAATGGGCCTTATTTAATTAATGAAAATACACTTGGCACTACAAGTGCACTAGGATAACATAGGAGACAGCACAAACCAAAAGCAAGCAAGAAAACAAAATTCTGATTTGATCTTCTTTTATTATTTTAATTGTTAAAAATTAAAGATTGTGTGGCATTGCAATGGCCCCCCTACCGTTAAAATAAGTTACATATTTTTCCCGAACCTCACGGGCACTTTGGGGGGCCAAGCCAGTACGGCCAGTATCCAGGCCTGTCATAGTTTCGGGAACAAGTCCAGCCTCAGGCCCAAATGAAGATAAATAATTAGAAGAGTTCTTATTTAAATAATTGTGCAAGATGCAACATGTAAGGACAACATGGTTAAGTTTGTATTCCGCCATGTTGATTGGAGTTAGAAAAACACGGAACCGGCTGGCCATTATTCCAAATGCATTTTCAACAACTCTTCTCGCTCTGGCCAGCCGGTAGTTGAAAACCCTCCTCTCCGGGGTGAGGGTTCTTTGGGGGAATGGCCTCATCACATGCTCGTCCAGACTGAAAGCTTCATCAGCTATGAAGACGAAGGGGAGTTCTTCAACATTATCTGTATCAGGTGGCAATCCCAGGCCACCTGTCTGTAGACGGTGGTAGAACTCCGTCTGGGCGAAGACTCCTCCATCCGACATCCGGCCATTCTTCCCCACGTCCACATACATAAATTCATATTGTGCCGACACCACCGCCATTAACACAATACTGTGAAACCCCTTGTAGTTGTAATAGTACGACCCCGAATGGGGTGGTGGCACAATGTGGACGTGCTTCCCATCTATCGCCCCACCGCAGTTGGGAAAGTCCCAACGGGTGGCAAAATGGGATGCCACAGTCTGCCATTCCTTTGGCGATGAAGGAAACTGGGGAGGCAAAGCATAAAAAAAAAAAAGTACTTTTGCACATTAAACATTGTACATTACAACACAAACTTTATTTCCCGCTTCTGCCTAGTCACAGGACACCGATCGTCTGCTCCCTGTCATCGGGAGCAGTGATCAGGGTCAGGTCACTGCTAGCTCATCCCCCAGACAGTTAATAAACACTCACCCAGAACACACTTTAACCATTCCTCGGCCCCCTTGTGCTTAACACCTTCACTGCATGTGACATTTTTACAGTAATCAATACAATTTTAGAGCATTGATCACTGTATTAATGACAATGGTCCCAAAAATGTATGGAAATTGTCCAATGTGTCCGCCATAATGTGGCAGTCACAATAAAAAAATTAAAAACGGTTAGCACCGCCATTACTATTTACAAAAATGGCAAGATTTAAAAAATGCCATCAAAATAGACCATATTTTGGATACGCTAGAACTTTTGCACAAAACAATCAATAAACGCTTATTGCGATTCATTTGAACAAATTTGGTTAAGAATACGTATCAGCATAAAATGATGTCCAAAAAAATCAGGGTCATATATTTTTGGGGCTATATTTCTTATAGCGAAAAGTGAAAAATAATGCATATTTGTAAAAATGCGGTTTGGTTTTGTTGGTGGTTAATCGCAAAAAATAAAAAAGCAGAGGTGATCAAAGACAACCAAATAAAACCTCTATTTGTGCTAATAAAATGAAGATAATTTACTAGAGGAGCCATGTTACAAGGACGCACAATTGTCAATTCAAACAATGCACTGCCAAATCACAAAAAGTGCTGATGGTCAGGAAGGGGGAAAATCATTCCAGGGTTGAAGTGGGTTAAAAATACAATATATAATTCAACATTAATTTAAGGACACACAGACTAGTTGGAATTATATTAAGTGGGGGGGGATCCAGTTAAGGACACACAGACCATTTGGGATACTATTAAGGGGGGGGGGGGATTCAGTTAAGGGGACACAGACCATTTGGAATAATATTAAATGTTTGGTTTTAGGATAAAGCAATACAATGGAGCTGACAAAAGACATTTTAAGTGACTAGACTAGGTGAATATGGGCCTACCATAGCATGTTGGTGAGGTTTAATGAAGGCAAATATGCATGAAAGACAAAAAAGGAGCATTAAAAGATTACAGCATGCATGAGGACAAAGGGGACATTCACAGCATATTGCAATCATGGTAATTAGAGATTAAGGAAAGAAATACAAGACATTAGCAAACATTAAAGACAATAAAATGTGATGTTAAATGATAAATCATACCTTAATATAGTCCTCCTGCAGGACCTGTATGATGGCAGAACAGGTCTCTGGAATAATGATCCCCAGAGCCTGGGGGGAGATGCCTGTAGAGAACTTGAGGTCCTGAAGGCTTCTCCCTGTCGCCAAGTAGCGCAACGTGGCGATGAGCCTCTGCTCCGGAGTGATGGCTTGCCGCATGCAGGTATCCTGCCTGCTGATATAAGGGGTCAGCAAAGCCAGCAGACGGTGAAAAATGGGGTCCGTCATCCGGAGATAATTCCTGAAATCATCAGGATTATTCTCCCGGATCTCACGAAGCAAAGGCATGTGCGAGAACTGGTCACGCTGGAGCAACCAATTCTTCGTCCATGAACTCCTCAACACCCTGTTCACGGACTGTTCTTGGGTTGAAGAATGAACTACAACACCAAGCACAAGCAAAGCACGAACTCGACGACGAGTACGTACACGCAACATGGCTTCAAAACAGTCGGCTTGTCAGAACGAACTTAACAGAAGTCACTGAAGAACAGCAAGGCCTGTGAAGAGCGAGCTGAAAGTCAGCGAGCGCAGTAGATCGCACTGCAAAATACAGAGACGAACTGACTACACGCACTAAAAAACAGATACAAACCTCACAAGCACAAACTGAAAAGCAGTTAAACGTTCTGAAAAATACGAGTCTGAAAAGCGCGAATCGTCTCTCACCAAACTTCTGCTAACACGAGGTAAACACGAAATTAGTAGAAGGAGCCCAAAGGGTGGCGCACTTGGTATTGAACTTCCGTTTTATAGTCTCGTCAGACCTGGTGTACATCACCACGTACCAGACGGGCGGACTTTGTTGTGATCGTGTGTAGGCAAGTCCGTTTCCACTGAACTCTGTCGGAACTCCGGCGGAACTCCGTTGGAAACTCCTTCGGAGTTAAGTCCGCTCGTGTGTACGGGGCTTAAGAGCTTTAAACCTGAAACAAATTCTACCTATCACACATTGAGTTTGTTGTTTCCCCCAGTACAGAGACCTCAGATACCTCCGGCGGTTACTGCTTATCTGGGCAACTTTACTTGTTTTGCACTCCCAGGGAACCGTAGCAGGGTGGATCTTGGGTCACTACCCGATGACTACTGTGTGGAAAGGATTAACACGGGCAATGGTGACTGGGTTGAACATGACATTCAGAGAGCTGATGTGTGGGGATAAGAAACTGCGAGCTAGAATACCAGCCAATGCCCGAGGAGATTGCGCTATGGCCCAGTTGGCTATGCTCCTGAGGATCCTGTTAGAACACCCATGGACTAAGAGTCACCAACGGTATCCGAGGGACACCTCTCCCATGGGGTCATTTGACTCTCAGTTCTACATAGATGAGATTGGGGTTCCTTGCGGGGTGCAGGATGAGTTTAAGGCCAGGAATCAGGTGACATCTGGGTTTGAGTCTCTTCTCTGGTGGGTGACTATAAATAAAAATGTTGACTGGATTAACTATATATACTATAACCAACAACGATTTGTAAACCATACTAGGGATGCTGTGGAGGTCCTAGCAGAACAGTTGGCCCCCACATCTCCAATGGCATGGCAGAACCGAATGGCCTTAGATATGGTCCTAGCTGAAAGAGGAGGAATATGTAAAATGTTTGCTAGCATGTGTTGCACCTTTATTCCTAACAATACAGCTCCTGGGGGGACCATGACCAGAGCCTTGGAAGGACTGACTGCTCTATCGAATGAATTAGCGGAAAACTAAGGTCTTAATGAGCCATTCACAAACTGGCTTGAAGGATGGTTCAGTAAATGGACTGGACTTATCACATCATGCTTGATCTCAATTGCTGTGGCTTTGGCAGTTTTGGTCACTTGTGGATAGTGTTGCATTCCCTGCATTCGAAGATTTTCACAAAAACTGATTGAAACCGCAGTGTCAGGAACAATGTATCAAACCCTTCCTACCTCTGAGGAGACCTATGTGGACATTGAAGCTCAACTTAATGACATAGAGTCCAAAAGTGTATAACACAGGGACTACCATTGAAATATGTTGAGATAAGATAGTCACACAAAGAGGAGGGAATGTTAGAAAAGTTTTAAAATGTTTATTGTGTGACTATTAGAAAAATGCTTAGAAAAACAATAACCTTGAGACTGATTTTTAAAATGACTTCTGAGCATGTTCTTTGTGAGGGGGTTCGCTCGGTAGCGGGTGTGTGTGACCCCCTGGATGAGTTCACAACACAAAGTCAGGCACAGCAGACAGCAGGGTAGGTGCAAAAAACAAAAGGTCCGGTTTATTTAGGCTACATGCAGTGATACATATAACAGCCAAACAAAATAAAACAAGAAAATAAATCCTGGTCAGCTTGACCTCTAACTACACACGTAGACTCCCTGTCTAACAACTGGGTGCAGCCTTGTGCTGCCCCAGTCCCTGTCTCTATTGTAGGGGTTTGCCACACAGGTGTTAACTCACCGCACAGAACAGATCTCAGACTCCCCAGTCTATACACACAAAACTGGTTCCAGGATGGAGCATCTCCCTATGCATGCTGGGGTTTTTTGTAGAGGTCTTAATGAGCCCACTTACTTCAGCTGGGCTCATTAACTCTTCCCCTCTAATTGTAAAAGTCTGCATAAAGCCTGAATCTAGGACACACATATTTCCCATCCTGAATACAACTAGGTGATTTTACCTGCGTGCTGCCACATACCCCCCCTCTTGTTTCAACCTTGGGGTTGTAACACAAGCAGCCAGACACGCATGTATCCGAGACAAAGCATCCACATTCCCCATTTTAACACCAGGGCGATGCTTAACTGTAAAGTTAAATTCCTGTAGGGCCAGGAACCACCTATTTACCCTTCTATTGGTCTCCTTGTTTTGAGCCATCCACTTTAAAGGAGCGTGATCAGTCACCAGGTCAAAGTGCCTACCTAGCAGATAGTACCGAAGGGAATCTAGAGCCCACTTCACTGCTAAACATTCCTTCTCAATCGTGGAGTAATTTACCTCATGGTACTTCAACTTCCTGCTGAGGTAAATGACTGGGTGCTCTTCCCCGTTCCAGACCTGGGATAACACTGCTCCTAACCCAACGTCTGATGCATCAGTTTGTACAACAAAGTCCTTAGAGAAGTCTGGTGAGTACAACACTGGCTGGCTACATAAGGCTGTTTTTAAGGACTGAAATGCTTCCTCAGCCTCTGGGGACCATTTAACCATAACCGACTCTTTCCCTTTTGTCAGGTTGGTGAGGGGCACAGCCTGAGAAGCAAAATGGGGAATGAATCTTCGATAATAGCCAGCGATTCCCAGAAAGGGTCGTACCTGTTTCTTGCTGTTGGGACGTGGCCAACTCTGTATGGCCTCGACTTTATTGACTTGGGGTTTTATCACCCCCCTCCCAATAGTGTACCCAAGATATTTGGCCTCCTCCTGTCCAATGGTACACTTCTTTGGATTGGCCGTAAACCCAGCTTCCCGGATAGAGTCTAGGACTGCTTGTACTTTTGGCAAATGTGAGACCCAGTCTGTGCTATGGATAATCACATCATCCAGGTAAGCTGCAGCATATTTATGATGGGGCCTCAGAATCTTATCCATTTTCCGCTGGAATGTTGCCGGTGCATTCTGTAACCCAAACGGCATTCTCTTATATTGGAATGCCCCATCTGGGGTTACAAACGCAGTTTTCTCCTTGGCCGACTCGGCCAGGGAAATTTGCCAATACCCTTTGGTGAGATCAAGAGTTGTCATATATCAGGCTGTTCCCAGCCGGTCAACCAACTCATCTATACGTGGCATGGGGTAGGTGTCAAATTTTGTAACTTTATTTAATTGTCTAAAATCGTTACAAAACCGCCAGCTCCCATCAGGTTTGGGCACTAGTACAATAGGACTGGACCAGTCACTCTGGGACTCCTCTATCACACCCAATTCCAGCATCCTTTGAACCTCCCCACGTATTGCCTCCCATCGGGCCTCTGGTATTCTATAAGGTTTTAGTTTTACCCTTTCTCCTGGCGGGGTGATAATGTCATGCTCTACGCCAGATGTTTGTCCCGGAAGCTCAGAGAAAATCTCTTTGTTACGAAGTACAAACTCTTTAACCTCCTGTTGTTGGGGTTTCGATAAGGTGTCTGCTATTCCAACCTCAGGAACTAAGCAATCAGGCTGTACTTGTGACAAAGTCTCTGCGACTAGGGATTCCCTATCCCTCCAGGCTTTCAGCAGATTGACGTGATAGATCTACTCCGGCTTTCGCCTTCCTGGCTGTCTAACCCTATAGTTCACCTCACTAATTTTTTCAATTACTTCATATGGACCTTGCCATTTGGCCAGAAATTTGCTTTCAACCGTAGGGACTAGCACCAAGACCCTATCCCCCGGGGAAAAAGTACGTGTCTTGGCCCCACGGTTGTACACTCTCTGCTGTGCTAACTGCGCTTGGGTTAAATGTTCCTTTACAATTGGCATTACCTGTGCAATTCTATCTTGCATCAGGGCGACATGCTCAATCACACTCCTGTGAGGAGAACTCTCATTTTCCCAAGTTTCCTTGGCGATATCCAGCAGCCCTCTTGGGTGTCTCCCATAGAGCAACTCGAAGGGTGAGAAACCCGTAGAGGATTGGGGTACCTCCCTAATGGCAAACATCAGATAGGGTATTAGACAATCCCAATTCTTTCCATCTCTATCCACCACCTTCTTTAACATTTGTTTTAGGGTTTTGTTGAATCTTTCAACCAACCCATCTGTTTGGGGGTGATACACAGATGTACGCAATTGCTTCACTTTGTACAACTTGCATAATTCTTTCATAACCCGGGACATAAAGGGTGTACCTTGGTCCGTAAGCAGTTCCTTACAAATACCCACGCGGCTAAAAACAAGGGATAGCTCTTTGGCTATGGTTTTGGCCGAGGTATTTCGGAGAGGAATTGCTTCCGGATAACGGGTGGCATAGTCCAATATAACCAAAATGTACTGATGCCCCCTAGCAGACTTCATTATCGGACCTACCAAATCCATTGCGATCCTCTCAAAGGGGACCTCAATGATAGGAAGAGGTACCAGTGGGTTACGGAAATGTGGCATAGGTGCCGACTTCTGACACACAGGGCAGGAGGAACAATAATTTTCTATTTCCTTCATGACCCCAGGCCAATAGAATCTCTGCAATACCCTCTCTCTGGTTTTCTCTGTCCCCAGATGACCTCCCAGAATGTGTCCATGAGCCAATTCTAACACCAACTTCCTGTAAGGTTTGGGCACTACAAGTTGCTCAATGGTTTCTTCTGCCCTTTGAGCCACTCGATATAGCAGGTCCCTTTCCATAGTGAAGTAAGGATAAGGGCAAGTCTTATCTGGGTTCACTAACTCACCATCTATTTTCACCACATTTTCCCGTGCCTTTATTAGGGTGGGGTCTTTTAACTGTTCTGTGGCAAAATTTTCCCTGTGAACCTCAAGATCCGAAAACTCCACAGACGGCATGTTTTCATCTGAGGATGTTGGCTCCTCCCCAGTTTCTCGAGTTTCCCCCGCCAATACCGACAAGGGAAATTCAGGAGAGTCCTCACCACTCCCAGAGGAATTCTGGTCATCTTCCTGGTTTATAGGGGCACCAATGGGGGCCTCAGGACAATCCCAGAGTTCCCAGAATTTTGGAAAATCCCTTCCCACAATAGCATCATGTGGTAACTGAGACACTAACCCCACCTGATGAGAGAGGTTACCTTTGGGGGTCTCAAAAAACACTGAAGTTACAGGATACTCTCGGGTGTCCCCATGCACACAAATAACAGCCACCCTGTTCTTCCCAGAGACCTCTGTAGTAACTAATTCAGCTTTTATCAATGTTACCAGGCTACCTGAATCTATCAACACATCAACATGTCTACCATTAATACACATTTTACATAAATGTTTCTCAGGTCCCCGAATGGCAGTGCATGCAACTGTCGCAAACAGCGACTGACGTCTCTCCCTTATAAAGTCACATTGCATAGGCTCATCCACAACTGGGCAATTGGCTGCAATATGTCCCTCTTGCCGGCAGCGGTAGCAAATAATTTTTTTCGCTGCCTCTTGCAGCATGGGCTTCCTGGGCTGCTCCCGCCAGACCTTAGGTAGAACGCCCACCCTCTCACTCTCTCCACCCTCACCCCATGGAGTCATCTTACCCGCCACTGGGGATGATCTGGTCTTAGGGGGGAAAGTCCGTGAGTCCCTGGAAGAGGTGGTCAAGTTCTCTGTAGCCAAGTACCTCTCAACCAGATCCACAAGTTTATCTGCATTTTCTGGGTCTCCATGGCTTACCCATTTTTGGATGGCAGTAGGAGGAGCTCTCAGGAAACGATCCATAACCACACGTTCCACAATGTTTGGTGCGGTCAAAATCTCTGGCTGCAGCCACTTCCTGCTCAGGTGAATGAGATCATACATTTGAGACCTGGGAGGTTTTCCAACCTGAAAAGTCCAGTTATGCACACGCTGAGCCCGGACTGCCAGGGTGACACCCAGCCGTGCCAATATTTCTGCTTTTAGCACCACATAGTCTTTTGCTTGGTCAGGCTCTAGGTCATAATAAGCTTTCTGCGATTCCCCGGTTAACAGAGGGGCCACCAGTCCAGCCCATTGCTCCTTAGGCCACTTTTCCCTTTCAGCAGTCCTTTCAAATGTGGTCAAAAACACCTCCGGATCATCCTCTCCAGTCATTTTTGTCAGTAAACGGCTCACACCAAAGGTTGCGGTATTATTATACCCACTTGCTTCATTGGTCTGCGGACGTTGCTGTATCAATGTCTCTATTTGCTGTTGAAAATTCTGCTCTTGCTTCTGCAACAGGTCTATGAAGCGGGCTTCAGATCGCTGCTGGGCTTGTTGCTGAGCTTCCAAACTCTGCTGCAAAGTTGCATTTGTCTGCTGCTGATTTGCATTTGCCTGCTGCTGGGCTTGTTGTTGAGCTGCAAGGCTCTTTTGTAAAGCTGCATTTGTTTGCTGCTGATTTGCATTTGCTTGCTGCTGGTTTGCATTTGCTAGAGCCAGCTGTCTCAGTATCTTCTCCATGCTGGTCTTAAAAAAAAAAAAAAAAAACTGCCAAAATTCTCCACCAACTGTGAGGGGGTTCGCTCGGTAGCGGGTGTGTGTGACCCCCTGGATGGGTTCACAACACAAAGTCAGGCACAGCAGACAGCAGGGTAGGTGCAAAAAACAAAAGGTCCGGTTTATTTAGGCTACATGCAGTGATACATATAACAGCCAAACAAAATAAAACAAGAAAATAAATCCTGGTCAGCTTGACCTCTAACTACACACGTAGACTCCCTGTCTAACAACTGGGTGCAGCCTTGTGCTGCCCCAGTCCCTGTCTCTATTGTAGGGGTTTGCCACACAGGTGTTAACTCACCGCACAGAACAGATCTCAGACTCCCCAGTCTATACACACAAAACTGGTTCCAGGATGGAGCATCTCCCTATGCATGCTGGGGTTTTTTGTAGAGGTCTTAATGAGCCCACTTACTTCAGCTGGGCTCATTAACTCTTCCCCTCTAATTGTAAAAGTCTGCATAAAGCCTGAATCTAGGACACACATATTTCCCATCCTGAATACAACCAGGTGATTTTACCTGCGTGCTGCCACATCTTGTATTAACTTGCTATATAGTTTGCTTTAACTAACTCCACAGAAAGTTGTATGATGATTAGGCTTAGCCATATATGGTAGAGAGAGACTGTACAGGAAACACTAATTAGCCAAATAAAGTACCATTTTGTACCAGGCACGCTATCTGTGTTTCCTCAGCCAATAGAAGCTTTGAGGCTATATTATTGTAGGTATTAGGAGGGGGGATGTACATCTCTTTGTGTGATTCTTACGACATCTTTTGGCTTGTAAGCTTCATCCTTTTGTGTGACACATCTGGAATAAATTGTCTGCTTCTCAATACACCAAGAGTTTGACTGATCACAAGAGAAGAATATTCCTAAGAATAACACTAACGAGTCACATGACAACGGGGAGAGAAAATGGCTAATTGGGCTCAATTTGGACATTTTCACTTAGGGGTGTACTCCATTTTGTAGCCAGAGGTTTAGACATTAATGGCTGTGTGTTGAGTTATTTTGGGGGGACAGAAAATGTACACTGTTATACAAGCTGTACACTCACTACTTTGTAGAAAAGTGCATTCCTTTAGTCTTGTCACATGAAAAGATATAATAAAATATTTACAAAAATGTGAGGGGTGGACTCACTTTTGTGAGATACGGTATAGTGATTGTGAAGTGTGAGACCCTGTATTGAGGATTATAAATAATCCCCCAAGATGCAAAAATAGGAATGTGCACTGGGTTTAGGTAACAAATTTAAAATCACTTGATAAATTCAACAAAGTGAGTGAGTAAATTCCAAAGTGAATTAAAAAGGTTATAACACATCATTACTGCTCACTTATTGGTTGCCAAAGGTTATAGCACATTATCTCCTCACTGCCTGCACACCATGGACTAGTGAGGGGTCCCATCAATAGACAGAACACTCCTAGGATTCCGGGGATCAGTGGCAATGCTTGGGGAGGGAGATGTGATCAATGACAATGTTGGAGGGTTGATAGGATCAGTGGCCGTGGTGGGGGGATGGGGTTAGTTAGTAGACAGTACACTGTGGCAAATTCTGAATTATGTAGAGCAAAGCTAGAAATCTTTGGCAAGTACAGAATATACTGTAGTGGGGGATTCTACACTGACTACCAATGCAATGGGGAATTTTCAATGACCACCAGTGTGAGGAAGGATTTACACTGACCACCAATGTGAGGGGGAAATCGCACTGACCACCAATGTGAGGGGGAATTCGCACTGACCACCATGTAACAGGGGATTTTATGCCACCCAACAATATAAAGAGGGATTTTTACACTGACACCAATGTAATAGGAGCATTTACACCAACCATCAGTATAAGAAGGACTATACAATGACCTCCAATGATCACCAATGTTATGGGGGATTTACACTGACCACCAGTGTAAGGGCAATTCTGCACTTACCACTAGGTATGAGCTTCATGTTCGAGTCAAACCCATGTTTGACTCAAACATCGGCTGTTCGACCATTCAGCGAATTCCAAACATTATGGGGTGTTTGCGCCAAATTCGAGTGGCGCGTCATGGCCCATAATTCACTATGGCATCGCAGTGCATTGCTGGCTGATGATTGGCCAAGCATGCACTATGACCCTCATGCTTTGGCCACTCACGGCATGGAAAAAAACGGAGAGCCATAATTGGCCTAAGCCAGGGTGGCTTTGGCCAATTATGACTCAGGGGGTTTAGTACATGCCCCACACTATATAAGGCCGCCTGTGCGGCGGCCTTGTGTAGTGTGTTGTATCGGCGGAGAGAGATAGACAGAGAGACAGTGTCTTTTAATTTCATTTGAAGCTGTTGCAATTACAGTCGGTGTATTGTGCCACCTGCACAGTGTACACCTAAAGCTACCCCAATTGCTGGTGTTCTGTTGGTCCTATACCACAGGCAGCTGTAGCAATTACAGTCAGTGTATTGTGCCATCTGCACGGTGTGCACCTAAAGCTACCCCAATTGCTGGTGTTCTGCTGATCCTATACCGCAGGCAGCTGCAGTAATTACAGTCGGTGTACTGTGTCATCTGCACAGTGTGCACTTAAATCTACCCCAATTGCTGGTGTTCTTCAGATTCTATACCACAGGCAGGCAGCTGCAGTAATTTCAGTCGGTGTATTGTGTCATCTGCACAGTGTGCACCTAAAGCTACTCCAATTGCTGGTGTTCTTCTGATCGTATACCACAGGCGGGCAACTGCAGTAATTACAGTCGGTGTATTGTGTCATCTGCACAGTGTGCACTTAAAGCTACCCCAATTGCTGGTGTTCTGCTGATCCTATACTGCAGGCAACTGCAGTAATTACAGTCGGTGTACTGTGTCATCTGCACAGTGTGCACTTAAAGCTACCCCAGTTGCTGGTGTTCTTCAGATCCTATACCACAGGCAGGCAGCTGCAGTAATTACAGTCTGTGTATTGTGTCATTTGCACAGTGTATGCCTAAAGATTCCCCAATTGCTGGTGTTCTGCTGATCCTATACAGCAGGCAGCTGCAGTAATTACAGTCGGTGTATTGTGTCATCTGCACAGTGTACGACTAAAGCTACCCCAATTGCTGGTGTTCTGCTGATCCTATTCGCAGGCAGCTGTAGCAATCACAGTCAGTGTACTGTGTCATCTGCACAGTGTGCACCTAAAGCTACCCCAATTGCTGGTGTTCTTCTGATTCTATATCACAGGCAGGCAGCTGCAGTAATTATAGTCGATGTACTGTGTCATCTACACAGTGTGCACTTAAAACTACCCCAATTGCTGGTGTTCTTCAGATCCTATACCACAGGCAGCTACCGCAATTACAGTCGGTGTACTGTGTCATCTGCACAGTGTGCACTTAAATCTACCCCAATTGCTGGTGTTCTTCAGATCATATACCACAGGCAGGCAGCTGCAGTAATTTCAGTCGGTGTATTGTGTCATCTGCACAGTGTGCACCTAAAGCTACCCCAATTGCTAGTGTTCTTCTGATCGTATACCGCAGACGGGCAACTGCAGTAATTACAGTCAGTGTATTGTGTCATCTGCACAGTGTGCACTTAAAGCTACCCCAATTGCTGGTGTTCTGCTGATCCTATACTGCAGGCAACTGCAGTAATTACAGTCGGTGTACTGTGTCATCTGCACAGTGTGCACTTAAAGCTACCCCAGTTGCTAGTGTTCTTCAGATCCTATACCACAGGCAGGCAGCTGCAGTAATTACAGTCTGTGTATTGTGTCAATTGCACAGTGTATGCCTAAAGATTCCCCAATTGCTGGTGTTCTGCTGATCCTATACAGCAGGCAGCTGCAGTAATTACAGTCGGTGTATTGTGTCATCTGCACAGTGTACGACTAAAGCTACCCCAATTGCTGGTGTTCTGCTGATCCTATCCGCAGGCAGCTGTAGCAATCACAGTCAGTGTACTGTGTCATCTGCACAGTGTGCACTTAAAACTACCCCAATTGCTGGTGTTCTTCAGATCCTATACCACAGGCAGCTACCGCAATTACAGTCGGTGTACTGTGTCATCTGCACAGTGTGCACCTAAAGCTACCCCAATTGCTGGTGTTCTGCTGATCCTATACCGCAGGCAGCTGCAGTAATTACTGTCAGTGTATTATGTCATTTGAACAGTGTACGCCTAAAGCTAACCCAATTGCTGGTGTTCTGCTGATCCTATCCGCAGGCAGCTGTAGCAATGACAGTCGGTGTACTGTGTCATCTACACAGTGTGCACCTAAAGCTACCCCAATTGCTGGTGTTCTTCTGATCCTATACCACAGGCAGGCAGCTGCAGTAATTACAGTCGGTGTATTGTGTCATCAGCACAGTGTGCACCTAAAGCTACCCCAATTTCTGGTGTTCTCATAGTAATAATACTACAGGCAGGCAGTTGATTCTGCTAGCTGCAGTATAATCAGTATATACGTCCCAGTTTTTTGCAGCTACAGGCCATTAGTATGTCTGAAAGGCCAACAAGGAGAGGCAGACAGTCACGAGCCAATAAAAGAGGGCAAGCAGGCTCTGTGTCTAGAGGCAACAGTGCTGGTTGTGGACGCAGTGCATCCTCATCAGCACGTGGCCATGGGACACACTTGTCCTTGTTTTCCGCAGCTGGACGTGTTGAGCCGCAACATTCCGAAGACTTGGTAGAGTGGATGACCAAGCCCTCCTCATCTTCTCTCACCCAGGCTCAGGGTACTGGCAAAGCAGCTGCCATGCGGCCTCTTCCCTCGCATCAATGACATCGGGCACTCCTTCCCTAGCCCCACCATGTCCTCCTGAGGAGTCCCCCAAACTGTTTGAGCACAGTGTTGGGTACATGCTCCGTGAGGATGCCCAGCGTTTTGAAGACTCTGATGATGATACTGAGATACTTCTAGCTGGGTATCCAGCTAGGAAGGCAGTAACGTGAGCCAAGAGAGAGAAGATGCCCAAGAAGGACAGCAATCTGCCAGTCATGTTCCCCCAGCTGCAGCATACTGCCAGGTTTGCTCCAGTGATGAGGTGGGAGGATATGATGAGGTCACTGACTCCATGTGGGTGCCTGATAGGAAAAAGGAGGAGGAAGCACATCTTCAATGAGGCAGGATGCCCTCCAGGGGCCAGCTTAAGGGCAGCACACCGACTGCATTACGCCGTAGAGCTCTGCATGTGCAGGGCACTGCCTCTGCACTATATTCCAAAAGTTCTTTGGTGTGGGCCTTTTTTGAGATCGGATCACACCGCTGCTATTTGTAACATATGTCTCAATCGTATCTCACATGGCCAAAACATCAGCTGCTTTAGCACCACATGCTGGACCAGACAAATGTCGATCTGCCATGCAGTTTATTCGCAAGCATACCTAAAAGACCCACACCAAAGAACAAAGAGGACCTCTCCTTGCTCCTCATCAGCTGGGATCTCATACCCCACTATACCTTCAGTCCTCTCTAAAATCTGCACTGAGAGGAATGAAGGTGTAGAATTAGGTGTGTCACAGCCAAGTACTTGCATGCACTTTGCCATCGGTACACAGACGTCCGATTGTACCAAATTTCCCTGCCCCAGCTGCTGCACTGTCAAAAGAAGTTCACTCCCAGCCATCCACATGCCCAGCGGTTGAATGCTAGCTTGGCTAAATTGCTAGCACTTCAACTGCAGCCTTTTCAGTTGGTAGACTCTGCCCCCTTCCGTGAGTTTGTGAAATGTGCGGTTCCTCAGTGGCAGGTTCCCAAACTCCACTTTTTCTCACGGAAGTGGATTCCGGCTCTCTACCGGCATGTGGAAGGCAATGTCTTGGACTCGCTGGACAGGGCGGTCAGTGGTAAGGTGCATATTACCACTGACTCATGGTCCAACAGGCGTGGACAGGGACGTTACCTATCTTTCACAGCGCATTGGGTGAAGCTTCTGGTAGCTGGGAAAGATGCAGGACAAGGTACAGTAGTGTTGGAGGTTGTTCCGCCACCACGCCTCCAAAATGCTACTACTGGCGATTGTGACACACCTCTCTCCTCTACCCCCTCCTCTTCTTCTTCCTCCATGGCCTCTTCCTGTGCTTTGTCCTCGGAACCAGTGGTGCTCCGTAGGTGTTCAAGGGGCTACGCAAGTACGCGGGCAAAAAGATGCAATGCCGTGCTTGTGCTGGTGTGCTTGGGGGACAGGAGCCACACTGGGGCAGAGATTCTGTCAGCTCTGCAGAGGCAGGCTGAGAGGTGGTTGGCACCATGCCAGCTTAAGCCAGGAATGGTGGTTTGCCACAATGGCACCAACCTCCTCTCTGCCCTTCCGACAGGGACAACTGACCCATGTGCCCTGCCTGGCTCATGTCCTTAACTTGGTGGTGCAGTGGTTCTTGGGCAGGTACCCGGGCTTACAGGATGTCTTGAGGCAGGCTAGGAAAGTCTGTGTGCATTTCCGCCGGTCATATAATGCCAGTGCTCGACCTCCAAAAGGAATTGAACCTGCCCAAGAACCGCCTAATCTGTGACATGCCCACCAGGTGGAAATCAACGTTGGCCATGCTGCAGCAGCTGCACACGCAGCAGAGGGCCATCAATGTGTAACTGTGTGACTACGGCACCAGGACAGGGTCAGGGGAGCTTGGTTTTTCCCCCCACGCCAGTGGGCCCTGATCAGGGATGCATGCAATGTCCGGTCACCATTTGAGGAGGCCACGAGGATGGTGAGCAGTGACAGTGCATGCATCAGTGACACTGTCCACCTGTTGGAGCACATGCTGAGTGGAATAAAGTAATGGACAGGGCACTTGAGGCAGAATAGAGGCAGGAAGAGGTGGACTTCCTTGCCTCTCAAGGCTCCCTTTATCCAGACAGTGTTCCTGCTGGCCCGCTGATCACACAGGAAGAGGAGGAGGAGGATTGTGCCAGCATGGAGGTGGAGCCTGGCACTCAGCATCAGCAGCAGTCTTTTAGGGATGATTTACAGTCCCAAGAAACCCGTGGACTTGTACGTGGCTGCGGATCATTTCATCTTTAGTGACCCAGAGGACTCTGGACCGAATACCTCAGCTAACCTACGCTGCATGGCCTCCCTGATCCTGCAAAGCCTGCGGAAGGATCCTCGTATTCATCGGATCAAGGAGAGGGATCATTACTGGCTGGCAACTCTCCTTGATCCACGTTACAAGGGTAAGGTTTGCGGACCTTATCTTGCCGTCGCAGAGGGAGCAGAGGATGAAACATCTTTGGGAGGCCTTGCAGAAAGGTCTGTGCAACGCATTCCCAGAGACTGGGAGGTTACAAATTCCTGGTCCTGGACAACGTGTTGCTGAGGTTTTGGTCAGTCACAGAAGGAGCGGTGGAGAAGGTGTCCGTCTGACCGATGCGTTTAGACAATTTTTTAGTCCGCATCCCCAAGGTATGATTGGTTCCAGCAACTATCGCCAGCGTCTGATTTACATGGTGCAGGAATACCTAGGGGCAAGATCAGACTTGGACACCTTTCCCACCGAAAATCCTCTGGGTTACTGGGTCTTGAGGATGGATCACTGTATCACTTTGTAACCGATCACAGGGTGCGCCTTTGCGCCGGTTGATCGACTGACCTTCATAAAAATGAATCAGTCTTGGATCACCACCAGCTACCAAGCACCTGATGCTGATATAACCGAATAATTTTTTTTTAAATGTCAGATCCCTTCAAGACTGCCTATGCTGATGCTGAGTGACAGTCCTGTTATGCTGTGTGACTATCCTCTTCCTGTTTGTATGCTGTTCTTGTTATAAATATATTTGTTTTACGCAAGATGTAACAGGACGCACGCCTTCCAAAAAGTCACATTTTTTTTCTCATCAGTCCACAGAGTATATAAATATAGAAACCGGTATTAAAGTACATTTCTAACCAGCAAGCTGAAAAATTATTGCATAATGGTCAACTGGGCAATTAGTAAAACAGTCAATTAAGATTCTTCATTCATGCCTTTTGGATATATTGTATTCAAATTATAGATAAAAAAAAGAAAAGAAAAAGGTTTGTACTGTAATGTTAGCTGCAGCAGATCTCCCCCTATTTTTTTCACTTCCTATATTGAATTGTGTGGTCAAGAAAAGTGTGAAAAATATACATGGTCTCCTAGAGTCCAGCAGCCTAATTACCCTGATACCCAACTCATTCACCATGAATATTTGACCCAGTGCCACATAGGAATTATGTTTTTAGAAGGTGACGATAAGAAGTACACCACTGCCAGTGCCAAAGTAATCTTTAAAACGTTGGGGAACTGTCTGCTATGAAGTAATGTATTTATGAGGAAAGGCTTTCCACTGTCCTGGGAACTGTGCAGAGAGTGGGACAGAGCCCTAGCACCTGACAATGCTACAGGGTCTGCTAAGTGGGGGCTAAACCCATTTGAACATAACTCCAATTGTCAAATAAGCAGAATACAATTTTGGGACTTTAAATGAAGCGAGCATCAAAGGGGTGCCCGCCTCCATCCCTATCAAATTATAAAAAGGGGGGTGAGGGGGGAGAGGGGAAGAAAGTGGGACTTTAAGTGAAGCACACAGCAAGTAAAAAAGTTGGTCAAGCGACTGGAAAGTTATATTTATTCATAGTTCATAATCCATATTCCACCATAAAAAGTGAGCATCAAGCCTCTAAAAAACATTTTGGGCATCAAACCTCTATATAGTAGATCTTGGATAAGTATACAATGTATAAAAAAATATACCACAATCCAATAGACCTTAACATTTGAAAAAAACAGCAATGACAATTAATGCATATAATACACAGGGTCATAATAAATTATATAGAATATGAATAAAATCAAGTGATATCTTACTGTTCCATGATTGAAGTAGAGATAAAAAATTGATAAAGGCTCGACACGTTTCGCAGCGCAACAACCGTTCATCGGGAGCAAAATCATGGAGTAAATGTCTGCATCCACACACCAGCAGAACCGCATGGGGGATCGACACAACATCGCAGAGCAGAACCCCCGGTCACCACAAAGGCCAGCATGGGCGATGACACCCACCACAGGCACATACAAAGTGAAAAAGTGCATATGTGAAGTGAAGTGTGAGTGAAAATGCCATAGGGGAGCCTATGGCCAACAGATGGGTAGTGAAAAAGTGAATATGATTCGTCACGTAGAGCAGATGAGGTATTTTTTTATACATTGTATGCTTATGCAAGATCTACTATATAGAGGTTTGATGCCCAAAATGTTTTTAGAGGCTTGATGTCCAAAACGTTTTATGGTGGATTATGGATTATGAACTATGAATAAATATAACTTTCTAGTCACTTGACCAACTTTTTTAGTTGCTGTGTGCTTCACTTAAAGTCCCTCTTTCTTCCCCTCTCCCCCCTCACCCCCCTTTTTATAACTCCAATTGTAGTGCTATATGATTGACCGCTGATGGAAATGCATTTTTTCCTATAACTCTATTAGCTGGTGAGACAAAGGTTTCCCCAAACACCAGAGGTGCCTAGTATACCAGAGCTAGATGTCTCTCAAGACAATTATGGAACCACCCAATTACATGACTCCACTCTCTCAAACGCTTAGGAAAAATCAGTGGAAACACAGTGATTTCTGGTTGAAGTTGGTGTTTTCTCATATTGTGGTCAACCAGTAGTTGCTGTATCATGTTGTTTTCATGTACATTTCTGACCAAGTGGAAAGAGTAGGAGAGGTGAACTGCAAGGTGTACCAGCCAGACAAATGAAAAAAGAGCAAATGTAACATTCAAACCTGGTCCCCATCAACATGGGGATAAGGTGCTTTGGGGGCTACCCCAAAGCACCCTCCCCATGTTGAGGGCATGTGGCCTGTTATGGTTCGGGGGGAGGGGCACTCTCTCGTCCCTCCCTCTTTTCCTGCAGCCTGCCAGGTTGCATGCTCAGATAAGGGCCTGGTATGGATATTTGGGGGGACCCCATCTCATTTTTTTTTAATTTTGGCGCAGACTTTAACGGTGTTCCGTTAACGGTTTGGCCATAGACTTTAATGGTGTACCGGCGGCTTTGGAAGCTGCCCCGAACACCGCATATTGTTTGATGTTCTGCAGAACACCCGAACAACCAAAGTTTGGCCTGAACCTTTTGCATCCAAACTTCTGAACCCTAATGAGGAGTAAAAATGCTGTGGGCAACCAATTAAACATAGGGGGTTATTTACAAAATGCAAATCAACTTTGCACTGCAAGTGCACTTGGAAGTGCAGTTGCTCTAAATCTAAGGGGAAGATCTGAAATGAGTGGTAGCTCTGCTGATTTTATCAACCAATCATGTGCAAGCTAAAATGCTGTTTTTTATTTTCCTTGCATGTCCCCCTCGGATCTACAGCGACTTTACTTCCAAGTGCACTTGCAGTGCAAAGTGGATTTTCCTTTAGTAAATTACCCCCATAGTCATATATATATCTTGCATAGACAGATAAATTGATTAAACCCTTCATTATTGGTGCTTACCTTAAACTGTAGTGGTTAATTTGATACAATTTACACATCCGATACATGTAGCTTAACAGTACAATGTAATGTACTGTATATAGAAAATAAACATTTTTTTAAATGAATTTGCAAATTTTGACACACACAAAAAATCTATTAGATTAGATACATAAATAAATACTTTCAAAAGTATAGTGATCCATGAAAAATACAACACAAGAACACATTATCAGCTATTAAAGTGTTAAATTACATATTGAAGTGTTTCCTTCAATGTTAAAAAGCTGATTCAATACATTTAGCAATGAGAGCTTGGCTTCTATGATAAATAATTGTTTCATGGTTAATCGTGTCACTTAACATCTGATCAGGTTCATATTGTAACCCTGACATCATCAGGTTTCTTGTATTACTTTTACAGGAAATATCTAATTATTTTAATTGGGGTTTTGTACTTCCAGGCTTAAATATGAAGGTTCTTCATTTGCTTCTTCAGTTCCTATGGAAACATATGGTTTCTACAGCAACAGCAATTGCTTTGTATTACCTAACCCTGGGAAAAATACAGTGTCTATGGAGCAGAGCTAAAATTTCCTTTTGAATGAAGATCAAGGAAGGTTCTTTAATTATTGAGGCTATGTGTTACTAATTAATGCATGTTTGATTAGTCATGTTTTCACAGTCTCCACTTTCAGGTGCACTACAAACACGCTTTTGCCACAAAGGTATATGTAATACTTAGGGGCACAGTAGTTTAAATACATCTTACAATTGCAAGGAAATGCAATCATTTTGCCATTTAACTTTTCGGCATAATTAACGACAGAGGAGAAAGGAAGCCAAAGAAATTAAGGTAGGAGACTGCAATGACATTTATACTTTAAGGTCGATGATAGGTGAATTTATGTAATGTAGTAGAATGGACGTTAGTCAAGCTTACACACATATAATGATGTTGTTGTTAAAATGGTTCATAGCAAAAGTTGATATTAAGTTGCTTACTGTTCCTACCATTTTGTCAGCTACTATTCAATATACATGAATGCAGAAAATGTAAAAAAAATGAAATCTTGTACTATTCAAGCAAGCTGTATCTTTACATGTGTATTTTTTAGTCCTAACTGTACATAAGCTAATTTTGTGACATGATGAAAAACATGTAGAACTGTTTTTTTTGTTTTTATTTTTTGGATCAACGTATATCTAAATTTCAGTTTAATGGTATTTGGTTTGCTAAAGTACTGTGCATCTTAAGCAAATTGTAATTTTTGGGAAAATAAAATACAATTTTTACCTTTTTTTTATTATTTTTTTTTGTTTAAAAGTACTGGCAATCTACTTTTTTTATTGTCTGTATCCCAGTTGTGGGTATTTGCTATTACTTCATGTCTTGAAAGAAGAGAAACTTCCCTAACATAAATACAGAAAGCAATACAACCAGGCAAACACTATATTTTTGTTTTCAATTCCCAAAATGGTAATAGGAAATAATAAACACATTTTTTAACCCTATATTTGTTTAGGGAAATTGTTATTGTGGGAGAAATTTACAGCACATTTAAATTAATTTAATTATGTATTACTTTGTTTATTTTGAAGAATCATAACCACAAAACATTGCTGGGGACTGGAAGAAATGGAGAAAACCAGTCCAGTGAGGGACAAGAAGGAGTAAGTAAAAAATGCAATTTTGTATATTTTCTTCCATCAAAGGCATAGCTTCTGCATTGTCATGTATGTAATGGCAAGTTTTATGACATATCTTTAAATACACAAGCCAAGATAATTCATTGGTTGAATTTCATTGCTCTCAGGCTAATTACATACTACACATATCACCATTTGTAATATCTGAAGTATAATAGTATAACAATAGTAGGCACAACAAAGATAGCAACTACAAAATACTTCTTTACTTCATCCAAAACAAAAAAAAAGTTTTGCCTTTATAATTACTTGTATGTTCCAGGTAGGTATTCTTAATAACACAGAAATGTTTGAGGACCATGTTCACATGATGCATTATTGGTTTATTGTTTTACCCCTGATGAAGTAAAAGAATCATTATCCAGCCTCTACATCAAGGAGGATACATTATTATAAGTTGTGAAAGGTAATGGAATGCTATTTTTATATGTGATGTTCTCTACAAAAAATACATTAATAGACATTTAGCTGCCTGTGTTCAGGGCTGATCACTTGCATGGGATTGGTGCATGAGCGATTATATGTGAGTGGGCGTGATTAGCTGTAGGAGATGGAAGCTTCCCCTTACTTTTAATGGCGCTGCCTCCCACAGCTAATTGACGGACCCCTCGCTAGGAGGAATTAGATACAATCAGGCCCCATTTCTACTATGACATGGAACTCCAGGCATTGTGCATATCCACCTTATTTTGATCAATGTCCCACTGCACTCATAGTAAAGCCTATTCTACAGTGGTGTGAAAAAGTGTTTGCCCCCTTCCTCATTTCCTGTTCCTTTGCATGTTTGTCACACTTAAGTGTTTCGGAACATCAAACCAATTTAAACAATAGTCAAGGACAACACAAGTAAACACAAAATGCAATTTGTAAATGAAGGTGTTTATTATTAAAGGTGAAAAAAATCCAAACCATCATGGCCCTGTGTGAAAAAGTGATTGCCCCCCTTGTTAAAACATACTATAACTGTGGTTGTCCACACCTGAGTTCAATTTCTCTAGCCACACCCAGGCCTGATTATTGCCACACCTGTTCACAATCAAGGCATCACTTAAATAGGAGCTGCTTGACACAGTAAGGTCCACCAGAAGATCCTTAAAAGCTACACATCATGCCGAGACCCAAAGAAATTCAGGAACAATTGAGAAAGAAGTAATTGAGATCTATCAGTCTGGAAAGGGTTATAAAGCCATTTCCAAAGCTTTGGGAATCCAGCGAACCACAGTGAGAGCCATTATCCACAAATGGCGAAGACATGGAACAGTGGTGAACCTTCCCAGGAGTGGCCGGCCGCCCAAAATTACCCCAAGAGCGCAGCGACGACTCATCCAAGAGGTCACAAAAGACCCCACAACAACGTCCAATGAACTGCAGGCCTCACTTGCCTCAGTTAAGGTCAGCGTTCATGCCTCCACCATCAGGAAAAGACTGGGCATAAATGGCCTGCATGGCAGAGTTCCAAGGAGAAAACCACTGCTGAGCAAAAAGAACATCAAAGCTCGTCTCAATTTCTCCACAACACATATTGATGATCCCCAAGACTTTTGGGACAACATTCTGTGGACCGATGAGACAAAAGTGTAACTCTTTGGAAGGTGTGTGTCCAAGTATATCTGGCGTAGAAGGAACACTGCATTCCATAAAAAGAACATTATACCAACAGTAAAATATGGTAGTGG
Organism: Lithobates pipiens; assembly: GCF_037356315.1. NCBI lineage: Eukaryota > Metazoa > Chordata > Amphibia > Anura > Ranidae > Lithobates > Lithobates pipiens. Next base: position 157,381,642 of record NW_027507784.1, read on the forward strand.
TAGTGTGATGGTCTGGGGCTGTTTTGCTGCTTTAGGACCTGGAAGACTTGCCGTGATAAAAGGAACTATGAATTCTGCTGTCTACCAAGAGATCCTGAAGGAGAATGTCCAACCATCTGTTCGTGTACTCAAGCTGAAACGAACTTGGGTTCTGCAGCAGGACAATGATCCTAAACACACCAGCAAGTCCACCACTGAATGGCTGAAGAAAAACAAAATGAAGACTTTGGAGTGGCCTAGCTAAAGTCCTGACCTGAATCCTATTGAGATGTTGTGGTATGACCTTAAAAAGGCCGTTCATGCTCGAAAACCCTCTAATGTAACTGAATTAGGACAATTCTGCAAAGATGAGTGGGCCAAAATTCCTCCAGGACGCTGTAAAAGCCTCATTGCACGTTATCGCAAACGCTTGGTTGCAGTTGTTGCTGCTAAGGGTGGCCCAACCAGTTATTAGGTTTAGGGGGCAATCACTTTTTCACACAGGGCCATGATGGTTTGGATTTTTTTTCACCTTTAATAATAAACACCTTAATTTACAAATTGCATTTTGTGTTTACTTGTGTTGTCCTTGACTATTGTTTAAATTGGTTTGATGTTCCGAAACACTTAAGTGTGACAAACATGCAAAGGAACAGGAAATGAGGAATGGGGGCAAACACTTTTTCACAGCACTGTATGTGCATTTACAGGAGCTTCCATTGAAGTCTATGGAGCCAAAATGCCTGAATACGCTCAAAAAAAAACTCATGTGCTTTTTTGTGTGCAGGCCGTAGAGTGTGAGGAGATTAAGCCTACAAGTTTTAACAGAGACAATTAGAAAGAATGAGAGTCTACATGTTGAGCAAAGTCAGGTGAGGTCAGGCATAGGGAAACAAACAGAAAAATGCGCAAATGTGAGAATGGGGGTTTACTCCAAGACTTCTTACCAAAACGTACTACTTGCTAATTGTTACTCACTATTATTTTTTATATTTTTACAGTACAATTATTTTGCAACATAAAACAGGATGCATAGAATTTTCTGAAGATGATAAGGAAAACAAAATGAACTATGCTGAATCCCTTGAGTCACCATCGATGCAGGTATAGTATATTGTATTTCTCATTAGAAATCATAAAACTTAGAAACATACGAGAAGGGCATATCACCCAATGTGGGGACCTTGGTGAATGTGCTCAATAATACCTAGGAACAGAGGCACAGGGGCTGTGGTCATGTGGATGTCAGCATTAAGGCGGCACCCCAAAAAAGATCCATTCACCTTGTACAGTTTCACTGCAATATGTCAACACTTCTAGATTAAGCATTCTTCTCATGTCACTGTAAACTTTCTCTTTCCATGTGAATGCAGCATTTCTGAGGGGACACCACAGAGCATGTGTTCCGCTCTACCAACCCAGCCATTATTGCTACCTCCAGTGACAATGTGAGAACACAGAGCAGTTCTTTGTTGCTAACGAGCTTGAATAGTACTTTACGTGGATCCGCTTCTTGCTTCCTCTCTTCCCAAACCTTCTAGACCAGGTCCATAAATTCCCCATCTCGTGAGTCTGGTCCCAAACATATGGGGTACTGATCGTTAGGGAGGGGGTCAAGCTCACCAACTCCAAGCTACCAGGGATACTGTCCCCCATGCCAAGTCACTTGCTTCCCACTGCCTGGCTGCTATAACATTCCACACCACTCAACTGGTTACGCACGACAACAGCGGTATGGTTTCATCTCCCGCTAACTCCCCTGCACAATTAAGCCTTCGTGGTGGCCATCTCTCTTCTTCTCTTTATCCCCTTTTTTAGTACAAGCCCTGTTCTTTTAATACGTTCTTACGTGGACCCCTTTGTATGAACTTCAGACCAGACATTTGGTAGCTTTGAGAACTTTTTTTTTTTATAACAATATATTTTTATTATAAATTTCCACGAGTATTACAGCAAAAAAGGACATACAGATATGTGATCATATAAGGTAACAGATACAGACCAAAACAGCATTGAAGTAGTGCAATGAGCAGAAGAAAACAAAGTACAAAAGGTTCAGCAATGGATTATTCTTGGAAAGGAAAGATTCGTCCAAGCAATGTATTACTAACAAGAACAAAGATAATTTAAGGCTTAAATTGGGTTAAAGGCAGGGTGATACAATCTAGTGTAGCCGTTTGTGGACTCAGCAACAAAATATAAACCAGATACAGACCAAAACAGCATTGATGTAGTGCAGTGAGCAGAAGAAAATAAAGTACAAAAGGTTCAGCAATGGATTATTCTTAGAAAGTAAAGATTTGTTCAAGCAATGTGTTATTAACAAGAATAAAGATAATTTAAGGCATAAATTGAGTTGAAAGCAGGGTGATACAGTCTAGTGTAGCCGTTTGTGGACTCAGCAACAAGATAGAAACTAAAAGCATATGAATGGAAGAATATAACAAAAGGAGACGGGGGATAGTGAACAGGGGAACCGCGGCCAATCGTCCCGGGCGCCCCAACTGGGATCAAGCTGCACCCGGGCCGACCGGCCGCACCCCCCCCCCCCCCAGCTATGAAACCATTCCTCCTCAGGATGCCAACTAAACCACATGTTTCCCATACCAGTTCAGCCAAGGTTCCCATTCTGTGTAAGCCTGATTATATTTGCCCAAGGAGGAGGCGAACATTAGTTCATAAGAGATATGCAAGTGAGTTGTCTGGAGAGCGTCAAGGAGAGAAGGAGTCACTGTCGACCTCCATCTTCTGGCCAGTTCCAAGCGCACGCCTAGAAGAATATGGGTAATAATCTTTCTTAAAGTAGGAGGTAGAGCATCTATACCTAGAGATAAAATAGCCAGACCTGGGCATGGGCGCACAGTAGTGTTAGGGATCAAAGATATTGCGTTAAATATAGCAGTCCACAAAGTTTGGACCGCCGGGCACTCCCAGAAAATATGGAAGAGTGTGCCTCTAAAGCCACAGTTCCTCCAGCACATTGATGAACACTGGGGGGTATAACAAGCCAATCTAGAGGGCGTCAGGTACCACCGTAACAACAACTTCTGGTAAAGTTCCCACAAGTTGGCGCATCTAGTGGCCTTATAGGTAGAAGAGACGGCTTTACGCCATTGATCAACGGAGTAGGATTTGGACAATTCCAATTCCCACGACCGCATGGAGGGGGTTTTAATAAATGTTGTTTTCTGTTGTAGAAGACCGTACATCAGAGAGATACCCTTAATGGACGTGATAGGATTAGTGAAATACAAATGGGCCCTCCATGGTAAAACGATTGACGGGTTCGGGAGAGTTGAGAGTAAGTGGGAGATTTGATTATAGGTAAAAATGTCGCCCGGCAGTAAACCGAACTCCGATTGGAGTAACCTAAAGGTCTTCGTGGCTAGTCCTAGCTGTAAAGCACCAACAGTGGAGACACCCCTGTCCAACCAGTGTTTGATATTTAGGTTAGGAATGAGAAGTTGAAGACATGTAAGGGGCAACGGGACTGATTTGGAGGGAGCATCGGCCAGTGGGGTTTGAAGCAGAATTTTCCAAGCCGCAATGGCCGCTACCATGGGTGGAGAGATACTAGAGGGTAGGGTGGGCATAAGACTAGCTGCAAGGAGTAGGTCCAGTGGGTTTCTGTAAGGGCACATATGCTTTTCCAACTCAAACCATCTAGCCCCAGCCCCACCTTGAAACCACTGTCTAATTTGTGCTAGGCAAGCTGCCAAATAGTAGTCCTTTAATGCAATATGTCCTATGCCCCCTGACAGTTTAGACTTGATAAGCTTGTGGAATGCACATCTGACCTTCTTTCCCTGCCATAGAAATGCATTCAGCATAGCCTGAGCCCTAGTGAGGTAGGAGTCAGGGGTTGGAATAGGGAGAGTACGAAATAAGTATATAAATTGAGGGAGGACTATCATTTTGAGTGCCGCTAAACGTCCAGACCATGTTAGTGCCACTTTGGATAAGGAATGTAGTTTATGATCTAACTGTTGGAAAAACGTCGTGTAGTTTGCCTCCACCAACTGTGCAGTTCTAGACGTTAACGTAATGCCCAGGTATTGTATCCCATTGCTCTCCCATGAGTAAGGGTAGGTATTTGCCAGGCGGGCCTGGACAGCCGGGTCAACTCCCATGCCAAGAATGTGGGACTTATTTTCATTAACCTTATAAGATATTTGATTAAATAAAGTCAAAGCCTCGGAGATTGCCGCCAGGGAAGACTCCACCTCAGTCACAATCAGAATGATGTCATCAGCGAATAAACTGATTACATGACTATCAGCGCCCACTGGAAAACCCCGGATCGTAGGGTGGTTCCTAATATAGATGGCCAAGGGTTCCATTAACAGGTTAAATATTAATGGGGATAATGGGCATCCCTGTCTCGTACCATTGGAAATAGTGAAAGCAGTGGACAGGACTCCGGAAGCGCTCACTTTAGCCGAGGGGTTTGAGTATAATGCAAGGATAGCTGAGAGTATAGTGCCGGTAAAACCAAAAGCCTCCAAAACTCTCCTCATATAAAGCCAGTGTATGCGGTCGAAGGCCTTCTCTGCGTCTAAAGTCAGAAGCAGAGAAGGCCTTTGCTGTTGTTCGGCCATGTGAATGATATTAATCATCCTACGGGTTGCATCCGAAGTCTGTCTACCCAGGGTGAACCCTGTTTGATCCGGGTGAATAAGTGTAGGGAGTAGCATAACTAGACGTTGAGAAATCAACTTCGCGTACAACTTAATGTCAGTATTAAGGAGTGATATTGGTCTAAAATTAGAGGGGGTATCTGGAGTCTTCCCTGGTTTGGGTATGGTAACAATAGTTGCTGCTAACATTTCAGAAGGGAAAGAGGCAGAGGCAGCCGCATCATTGAAGACTTTCACCAGGAAAGGGAGTAGAATTGGGCCAAATTCTTTATAGTATTCACTCCCAAAACCGTCCGGGCCTGGGGATTTGTTTAGAGGTAGGGAGGCAATGGCCTTAAGTACATCAGTATCAGTAAACGGTTCATTTAAGGATTGTAGTTGGCTGTCAGACAATCTGGGGATAAAGATAGAAGACAAGAAGTCATTAATTGCACCTAATTGTGGTTGGGACGTCAAGGGGTCGTTTTTAAGGTTGTATAAGGACTCATAGTAAGAGCTAAATGCGTCTGCTATTTGTTGGGGGTGGTAAACTTTTTGTTTAGTCACAGGATGGGTTATGTAGGGAATTTTGTCTTTGTACCTAGGACCTCTCAGGTTGTGCGCAAGGAGTTTATCTGCCTTGCTACCATGAACATAGTAGTTCATCTTCACCCTCTTAGAAGTTTTCTCAAAATCCTCCAAAAGCAGGAGTCTAAGGTCATGTCTGAGTTGGGTCAATTTTTTAGACAAGGGTAAAGTGGTGTGGATCTTATTTTGTGTTTCAATGTCAGCAATTGCCGCGGTTAGCTCGTTAAATCGTCGTAGCCTCTGCCTCTTTGCCCTCGCACCCAATTGTATTAAAATCCCCCGCATATACGCCTTATGGGCTGACCATAATATACAATTATCCTTCACAGAACCAGTGTTATTATTAAAGAATTCCCGAAGGCGGGTGTCTACAGTAGCTCTAGAGTCCTTCTGCTGGAGAAGATAGGTGTTGAGTTTCCATAGTGGACTCTTCTGCGCTGCCGTTGGATCCGCGATGGACAGCACCACTGGGGCATGGTCTGCCCAAGAAATGGTACCAATAGAGACCTCCTTCGATAACAACAACACTTTATGGTCAACCAGAAAAAGATCAATGCGTGTGTAAATTCGATGAGGTGAAGAAAAAAAGGTGAAATCCCGTTCAGTGGCATGGAAGCAACGCCAGGCATCATATAGATTGTTATTGTGGATAGAGGGAAGTAGTGCAGCTGCCTTGCGGAGAGAAGTCGAGGTGGAGTCACACACCGGGTCCGGAGATGCATTAAAGTCTCCGCAAATAACCAGGGAGCCCCTTTGGATCTTCCGGATTTTCCTAATAGTCTTGTTGAAAAAATGAACTTGATGCACGTTGGGGGAGTAAATTGTGGCAATGGTGTAACTAGAGGAATTAACTTCACAAATCAGAATCAGGAATCTGCCGTTAGGGTCCTTAATTTCCTGATGAAGCTTAAACGCCACTGTATCTCTGATAGCTATGAGAACACCTCTAGATTTGGAGTCCGCATTGGCTGTAAAAACATAAGGATAATTGCCATGTGAACATTTGGGGGGGGCTGAAGAGCTGAAATGTGTCTCCTGTGCGCAGACAATGTCGCTATCATGGAGTAGAGCTTCCTTCCAGAATGACTTCCGTCTTTACGGGGTGGTTGAGGCCTCTGGCATTAATGGTAAGGATCCTCAGAGCCATACTCTATTAGTATCGTGTGATGGGGAGTAGCGATGGTATGGGAAAGAGGTATAAATGCAGCTAATCGACGTGAAATAGAAGCCCAGAACTGTAGAGAACACCCCAGCCATAAAGAAAGAAGGTGTACTCACGTTGCCAACCGTTGAAGCATAGGGGCATGCTGAAGGACTCAGAGAAGAGGTGTACCAGAAATCCAGGCATCCCGATGACATGACTCCCAGATAGATCACAAGGACTTCCACTGCTATATCCGTTAGCCAACTCGTGGAGCAGAAACAATACAAGGTAGGAAAGAAAAGAGAACAAAACATGTAAGAAAAATAAGAAAAAAGCATAGTTCAGTACCGTTGAGCACCAACAGGGCACTCCTTGAAATAACTAACAAGTCACTCGCAGCGTGTAACCGCTGTTATTTGTGGGGGTTTAGTCCGACCAAGCAGGTCACGGCCCTGCACTTCAGGGGTAAATAGCATGTCAAGACCAACCTGAAGGATTCAAGTGTGAGATCGAGCATTTTTGCCGGTAACCTCTTTCCAGACTCTGTCCACTGGTCTGGGAGTGCTCGTGGGAGGTGAATGGGTCAATTCCTCAGTGACAATATTCCAGTCCCGCAGGAGAGCAATTCTCTCCTCCAAGGAGGATATCGCATAGGTACGATTGTCTCGCGTCACAACAAGTTTCGTAGGATGGCCCCATTTGTATGCGACTTTGTGGTTGCGAAGAGCCTTCGTAACAGTGTTCAAGTTCCTCCTTTTCTGCAGGGTATACTGAGATAAATCCGCAAAAAATTGCAGGTTTTGATATTGTGCTGGAACAATCTCACGTTTTCTCATATGAAGCATGAGGATTTCTTTAACATGAAAAAAGTGTAGGCGGAGGAGGACATCTCGAGGTATTTGCTCAGACAGGTGGGAAGGTTTGGGTAGCCTGTGTATTCGATCTATGGTAACGTCCAGATCTGTGAGAGCAGGAATGAGGGCCTTAAATAACGCCGTGACGTAGGAGTTTAGATCAGATTGTTGTACTGATTCAGGGACCCCCCTTATTTTTAGGTTGTTTCTCCTCGATCTATCTTCCAAATCGGCCAATTTTGCTTTGACCCATGCGGTGTCACTTTCTTTTTCCTCATATGCATCCACCAAGTCATTAATCGTATCAGCGTATTCGCCCATTTTCACCTCAATGTGGTCAACTCTGTTACCCAGATCACTAATGTCCCGGTTAAACTTAGACATGCATGATGCCATATCTGATTGTATGGTGCTTCTAAGGGACAGCAACATGTCTTTTAACACAGTGTCCAGTACTGGCTGATTAAGCGTAGGGAAGGATTCGATTGATTCCGGCATGTCCCTCGTGTCATCACCGGAGTCTGGGCCGGGGCTATCCACGGTTCGTAATCCGTTGCCATCGAGTCTGGGTTTGGACTTGACCGGGCTTCTAGTGGCTGGGGAAGGTGGAGGGGAAGGTCTGAGGTCAGATATGGGGGTCAGTGTAGCAGGATTCTCTGCATTGTGAAGATTCTGCGCTGCTAAGGCCGCAGGCCCGGAGTAGGCCTCGGCGCCATCTTGCCTCCCCTCCATACCTTTTGCATGGAAGAAGTCCGTCAGCCGGTGCGGGTGCCTAGCGTTCCGCCGCTTGTTAGGCATGATCTCGGTGGTTGCCCCCGCTAGGACGCCGGTAGTCCGGGTGAAATCGGTGCACGGAAGGTCTGCTTTTAGCCGCTGAAACCCTGAAGCGCCGGAGCTCTGGTTCTATGCGACCATCCGGCTCCGCTGCAGGCCACGCCCCCCGCTTTGAGAACTTTTACTTTAACTTCTCGCAAGTTACAATGTCAATGTAGCACAGTCTCTCAAAGATCCTTACTTAGGATGCCCATATTATTAGTAATGGTAAAAAAATCTAGCGCAGTTGTACGATAAAATGTTTTATATATCGAAAAGGACCTAAGACTTAATATATATTATGAATCTAGCCTTTAAAGGCATTGCCTGTTAGTATTAGGCCTCATGCACACTGGACATTTTACAGCTGCTGTATTTGGCTTTAGGCATTTTTTTCGGCAGCCAGTAAACTCCCCAGCATGTTATCCTATGTGTCCATGCACACATAGGCTGTTATCAGCATTTTTTGGCAGGGGCGTATTCTTTCTGGAAACCCCCCCAGAACTAGTGGGTTTTGAGAGGAGTTTTTCAGCTGTAAAAAAACTCTAACTCTGAAAAAACACTGAAAACGCATCTATTTAGCACTTATGGGCAGTTTTGAACCAGAAGCTTTTGTGGGAGTATAGTTACATTAATGCCCTGTATACACGGTCGAACATTCCGACAACAAAATCCAGATTTTCTACCAAACTTGTCTTGCATACACACAGTCGGACAAAGTTGTCAGAAAATCTGATCGTTCCAAACGAGGTGACGTACAAAACATAGGACAGGACTACATACAGGCCAGTAGCCAATCGATTTTGTCCCCAAATGTATTCTGAGCATGCGTGCCACTTTGTGTGCCGGAATTCTATACACACGATCGGAAACAGTCCGATCGGATTTTGTTGTTGGAAAATTTTAGGTCCTGCTCTCAAATTTTTTAAGGGTTTACAACCACTTTAAAGAGACCACGCTACATCATACTTAAGCAGGCTAGTAAAACCATCATCTCTATGCATAGGTAAATATACAAATAGGTGTATGAAAATTAGGAAACAAAGTCTCTACTGTATACAGTGCCTTGCGAAAGTATTCGGCCCCCTTGAACTTTTCAACCTTTTGCCACATTTCAGGCTTCAAACATAAAGATATAAAAATTAAATTTTTTGTGAAGAATCACCAACAAGTGGGACACAATTGTGAAGTGGGACGAAATCTATTGGATTTTTGAAACTTTTTTAACTAATAAAAAAATGAAAAGTGGGGCGTGCAAAATTATTTGGCCCCCTTGCGTTAATACTTATCAGTTTTGCACATCGAGAGACTGAAATTCTTGCCCATTGTTCCTTGCAAAACAGCTCGAGCTCAGTGAGGTTGGATGGGGAGCGTTTGTGAACAGCAGTTTTCAGCTCTTTCCACAGATTCTCGATTGGATTCAGGTCTGGACTTTGACTTGGCCATTCTAACACCTGGATACGTTTATTTGTGAACCATTCCTTTGTAGATTTTGCTGTATGTTTGGGATCATTGTCTTGTTGGAAGATAAATCTCCGTCCCAGTTTCAGGTCTTTTGCAGACTCCAACAGGTTTTCATCCAGAATGGTCCTGTATTTGGCTGCATCCATCTTCCCCTCAATTTTAACCATCTTCCCTGTCCCTGCTGAAGAAAAGCAGGCCCAAACCATGATGCTGCCACCACCATGTTTGACAGTGGGGATGGTGTGTTGAGGGTGATGAGCTGTGTTGCTTTTACGCCAAACATATCGTTTTGCATTGTGGGCAAAAAGTTCAATTTTGGTTTCATCTAACCAGAGCACCTTCTTCCACATGTTTGGTGTGTCTCCCAGGTGGCTTGTGGCAAACTTTAGACGAGACTTTTTATGGATATCTTTGAGAAATGGCTTTCTTCTTGCCACTCTTCCATAAAGGCCAGATTTGTGCAGTGCATGACTGATTGTTGTCCTGTGGACAGACTCTCCCACCTCAGCTGTAGTTCTCTGCAGTTCATCCAGAGTGATCATGGGCCTCTTGGCTGCATCTCTGATCAGTCTTCTCCTTGTCTGAGCTGAAAGTTTAGAGGGACGGCCAGGTCTTGGTAGATTTGTAGTGGTCTGATACTCCTTCCATTTCAAAATGATCGCTTGCACAGTGCTCCTTGGGATGTTTAAAGCTTGGGAAATCTTTTTGTATCCAAATCCAGCTTTAAACTTCTCCACAACAGTATTATGGACCTGCCTGGTGTGTTCCTTGGTCTTCATGAGGCTCTCTGCGCTTTCAAAAGAACCCTGAGACTATCACAGAGCAGGTGCATTTATACAGAGACTTGATTACACACAGGTGGATTCTATTTATCACCATCAGTCATTTAGGACAACATTGGATCATTCAGAGATCCTCGCTGAACTTCTGGAGTGAGTTTGCTGCACTGAAAGTAAAGGGGCCAAATAATTATGCACGCGCCACTTTTCAGTTTTTTATTTGCTAAAAAAGTTTAAAATATCCAATAGATTTCGTTCCACTTCACAATTGTGTCCCACTTGTTGGTGATTCTTCACAAAAAACTAAAATTTTATATCTTTATGTTTGAAGCCTGAAATGTGGCAAAAGGTTGAAAAGTTCAAGGGGGCCAAATACTTTCGCAAGGCACTGTATTAGCAATAATTGACAACAATAATTCATCAAAGTGTGAGTTTTTAATGGTTATATCCCCAACCTGTATGCTATTGCCACCATCAGTGTCTAAAAATGATCATTTTAGATGCTAAATGTTAAATTCTCAGAAATTGCAGCCTGTCCAAAATAGGCTTTCTAGCTGTGGTGCAAACCTGTATGCTATTTTGATCGTTCTATCGTTGGTGTAAAAAAAAAAAAAAAAAACATTTTTTTTTAAAGCGATAGTAAAGCCTTGTTTAAAAAAAAAAAAAAAAAAAAAAACAACATACATGTTAAACTTACCTGTTCTGTGCAATAGTTTTGCACAGAGTAGCCTGGATCTTCCACTTCTCTGGTCCCACACCAACGCTCCTGGCTCCTCTCTCCTATCAGGTGCCCTACAGCAAGCTGCTTGCTGTGGGGCATCCAAGCAGGTGCGCTCCTAAACCACAAGTCTGTGTGTCCATCCATACATGGAGCCATGGCTCAGCCTCGTCCCCTCCATCTCCTGATTGGCTCACTGGCTGTAATTGACAGGAGCCAATGGTTGCTGCACCCAAAATGTTTTTTACCTTCATGCATAAAATGCATGAAGGTAAAAAAAAACCTTGTGCCTTTACAACCACTTTAAATGGATTCCTGTTCAATCGCTCATAAATTGGAACCTGTTTGCTTATAACCATGCTGAAAAAGTGTCACGTGTTTTCAAAGTTTAGTCTTTCAAAGAAGGGACAAGTTTTATATTTCAAGGTGCAATCTGATTTCTCTCTCTCCTTCCAAAAATTACAGCCTATGTGAGAAAGTCTTATGCCGTGTACACGAGCAGGATGTCTGAAAGGAAAAAGTTAGATGGGAGCTTTTTATCGTGTGTATGCCCCATCTGACTTTTTACATCGAAAATTCTGATGGGCCTAGTAAGAGAACATGTTCTAAATTTTTCCGATGGAACCAATTCCTATTGGGAAAACCAATCATCTGTATGCTGTTCCGACCTACCAAAAACAACGCATGCTTTGAAGCAAGTACGAGATGGAAGCTATTGGCTATTGAACTTCCTTTTCTAGTCCCGTCGCACATGTTGTACGTCACCGCATTCTTGACGGTTGGAATTTGGTGTGATCGGCTGTATGCAAGACAGTTTCAGTGGAATTCCATCGGAAAAACCTTCAGAGTTTATTCCGACGGGAAAACCAGTTGTGTGTACAGGACATTAAAAGGTGTCCTTCAAAACTGTTTCATTTTTCCATCTTCAGACTTTAAAAATAGCTCTAAATGTTTTTTGCTTTTGTTTTGTTTTCTAATCTGCCTACTCACTTCCTCTGAATAGTGGAATAGCAAAAATGTGTACAATTGTTTAGGTATACAGTCTGAGAAAAAATATATTGTGATTTGTTTATCCAAGATCAGGTCTGCTGGATCTCCCACTGACATAGTGTTCAATTGATAATCAGTTCAGTTTTCTGGCTTGTTGTTCTAAAAAAGCACACTCTAGTACAGTGTTTCTTAAACTTTTTACCATGGAGGAACCCTTTGCAAAATGTTTGAGGTTTTGCTTTTGGCAGAAAAAAGTATTAAGGGTAACCAGCTAGTCTACTCCAAATTAATTTATTTGTGATTACAAGCTAGATGTCTCAGCAGATCCGATGAACTGCTTTGGGTCCTTGTTTATTTTTCTTGCCATGTGTAAGTAAAGTTATTTTTGCATATCCCACAGTAGACTAACTCTAGGGGCTCCATGAAAATGGAAAATTGTTTACTTATACATATTACGGGGTATTGAATCATGTGCTGGAAGCTTCTTGTACACAGCAGAATACTTTACTTTCATTGCGCAATATCAAAACATGTCTTTACATCATGGTACAGGAAACAGGAGGCTACAAGTACATACACTGAACATAGACAGAACATCCTGTGATCACATTACCATAGAATACAAACCATAACACTGTAGTGCCACCTGCTGGATAGAAAGTTATAATGCATACAGTATTGTCAGTTTATTAGCAACTTTGCTGTTGTTCTTTTCCAACAATATTTATTGTAATTTGTCTTTCCTGGTGCATCCTTGCGCATTCCCGGTCCTTGGGCATTCCAGGTCTATCTATGCAACATCTGTAAATCAGTCAGTTAAAAATTAAAAGGACTGGTTAAGAGGTTGTTCTGGGAGTGTCAGAGGGTGGATCTGACCCACCGCAGGTTTATATGAGGATGCAACAGAAAAACATTAATTACGTTAATTTTATGTAAATAGTTTTCCATTTTTTTTTCACCAATTTAAATGTAAAAGTATGAAATAAAAATAAGAATAAGAAATATGTCCTGTTTCTGTCAGCAAGGAAGCGATGCCTTAAGCCGCGTACACACGGGCGGACTGTCTGGCCAACTTAGTCCGTCAGACAATCCGACGGACAGTCCGTCATACTTTCGAATGAACGGACTTGACCACACACACCACTTTTTGAGCGGACTAATACGGCGTACTAAGTCCGCCATACTATCCGCCCTACTTTTGAAATGAACGGACTGCCCAATAAGAGAATGAAGGTCCTACGGCACCTAAAAAGATTGAAAACAGATATTGCCCTCCTACAGGAAACCCACTTATCCGCTCCAGACTTTCATCGCATGCAGAAACTCTGGGTTGGAAAGGTCCTAGGCTCAGATGCCGTTAACCGTAAGGCGGGTGTTCTCCTGCTGATACATAAAAACCTCCCCTGTGAAGTATTGTCCACACACTCAGATTCTCAGGGCAGGCTCATCTCAGTGCATATTCGCCTGGGAACCAAAGACCTAGTGATCACTAACGTGTACGCTCCCAATAGCCCCGGTAAATCCTTTTACAGCAGTCTGACCTCCTGGCTCCTTCGTTTCACCCAAACCCCCCATTTGGTCGGCGGTGACTTCAATGACATCCTTCACCACGTAGACGACAGATCCCCTCCCCCACGACATAGATTAAAAAGCGCTCCCTCTGACACCTCCGTTTTTGCCTCCACCATGGAGTCCCTACATCTTTGTGATCTGTGGCGCCTGTCTCACCCGGCAGACAGGGAATACACCTTTTACTCCCACCCCCATAACATGTTCTCGAGAATCGACTATTTTTTCGGATCCGACGATCTCATCCCCAATCTGTCTGAAGCAGAAATACTTGACATTGCTATTTCTGATCATGCCCCGATCTTAATTCGACTTGACAACTTAGATCTCCCACCACACCCTAGACTGTGGCGCTTCCCCTCCTATCTCCACAATAATCCTGACTTCCAACACTTTATGGCGGTATCCTGGCGTGAATACTCGGAAGCGAATTCCCCCCACTCTGATTCCCCCAACCTCTTCTGGGATGCTGGTAAAGCGTTTCTCAGGGGCCGAATCATCTCCTATGCGTCTTCCTTCAAAAGAAACGCCCTGTCCCATTATAAACGCGCCAGCGCGAGACTACATCTAGCCCAAAGATCCCTCTCCACTACTGACTCCCCCAACAGTAGAGCCGAATGGCAGGCAGCCAAGCAAGGTTTTGACACTTGGGCGGACACACTCGAACGCGCGAAAAGATCTCAACTTGACGCAACGCTCCACAAGTTTGGTAATAAGGCGGGTAAACTCCTAGCGAGGCTGTGCAAAGGCGCTTTCCATCCGACGCACATCACCTCTCTTAAAGATACGAAGGGTGTCCTTCACTCCACCCCGCAAGCAATTAACAAGGTGATGCTAAACTACTACACGGCCCTCTATGCTCCAGACCCTATAGATAATGCCTCCGCCCGCTCTTTCCTAGATAGTGTGCCCCTAACTAAAGTCACTTCTGAACAATTAGAAGCCCTTAATGCCCCCATCTCACTCGCCGAAATCTCCTCCACGATCCGCACACTAACCCCGTCCAAAGCTCCAGGTCCCGACGGTTTCACCAGTGAATTCTATAAAACCCTCTCCTCCATCACAGAGCCCACACTCCACAAGGTATACAATGGCATCTGGTCCGGTGGTCCATATCTCCCCTCTGGAAACCAGGCTGTTATTAAACTCCTCTACAAAAAGGGGAAGGACCCCCTCGAACCAGGCTCGTATAGGCCGATTTCCCTCCTCAACCTGGATGTCAAGATACTGTCCAAAATAATAGCCACTAGACTAGCTGCCATTATTCCCTCCCTAATTCACCCTGCCCAATCTGGCTTTGTGAAAGGCAGAACTGCCACCTTGAACATCCGTAAGGTTATGCTCGCCCTGGAACATGCAAAAAACAACCCCGATGGGGACTTTGCCATTATAACATTAGATGCGGAAAAGGCCTTTGACAATGTCAGTTTTGATTGGCTCTCTATGACCCTATCCGAAATGGGCTTCAAGGGCCACTTCTGCCACCTTATCAAAGCCATGTATTCTTCCCCTGCAGCTAAATTAGTTGCAGCTGGTGTTCTCTCAGATGAATTTCACCTGCACAAGGGCACTCGTCAGGGGTGCCCACTTTCCCCGCTCCTCTTTAATATCGCCCTAGAACCCCTGTCCAGATATTTATCACACAAAGCCCCCCTTCACGGTATCCGCATAGGCCAACATGATCTGCGCACCTCCCTCTTTGCTGATGATGTGCTCATTTTTTCGTCGGACCCTGCCTCCGACATGCTCACCATTAAAGAGGTCTTTGACGTCTTCAGATCCTGCTCAGGGCTTCGAATAAATTACAGCAAAAGCGAAATCCTCCCGATAGGCTCCCATCGTAAACCCCCCTGGACGCAACACTCTATCTTCACAACCGCTAGCTCCCACATCACCTACCTTGGTATTAAAATTGGTAAATTGCCTTCCTCCCTTTACCACCTTAACTACCCCCCCCTGATCACAAAAATTTCTCAGGAAATGGTGAACTGGATGGATCTGCCTCTCTCGCTTCTGGGAAGATGCCACCTTCTAAAAATGGTTAGTTTTGCCAGGCTACTGTACCCACTCCAGACCATCCCTCTGCTCCTTCTCCACAAGGACATCAAGACTCTGGAATCAGCTTTTTCTTCCTTTTTGTGGCAGGGCAAACGCCCACGTATAACCCTAAAAAAGTTGCATCTTCCCAGACACGAGGGGGGTATTAGCTTACCTAACTTAAGATTGTATAATTTGTCATGTTTGTTACGCACTGGCTTGGATTGGATATCCCAATCCTCCAGATACTCCAACTACTCGATGGAAGCCGCCATGGTCTCTCCACTTTCGTTGACAGCTCTCCTCCACTGCCGGTGGAAATCGGTACCACCACTGCTTCAACACAATCTCCTACTCCGGGACACTGCCATAGCCTGGAGAGAAACCAGGAAGTGCCTCAAGCTCCCCCCTTTTGTTTCCAGACACCTCCCGATACAGGGGAACCCTACTTTCTCCCCTGGCCTTCTTCACAAGCCATTCCACCTCTGGAAAGAGAAGGGCATCACCAGCTTTGCTACACTTTGTGACCTGGACTCTGGCCGCCTTCTGCCATTTGCTCTCCTAGCAGAAAAGTTTTCCCTCCCTCCAGCCCATGCCTTTCATTATAGGCAATGTACCAGCTACTTAAATGACATCTGCAGAGAGGAACATAAACGCTTCACCCTAACTTTCTTGGACCGTCTGCTCAGGGATGATACCTACAAAATATCTGATGTCTACAAACCTTTGCTCCAGCGATATTCCTCCCCCCTGACATCTTCATCTGTCGCCAATTGGAAGAAAGACTTTCCTGACCCGGATTTAGTAGACAAAATTCTGCAAGGTCTCAACAAAGTCTATCGACTGACTCCCAACGAACTTTGGAGAGAATCGCAACTGAAAATTGCCCACAGGGCATACCTTCCCTTCCTTCCATCTGCCACTGATCAGGACACCACCAAGTGTCCCCACTGTCTTCTCAACAGGCCCTCGCTGGCTCACCGCTTCTGGTCCTGCTCCTACATCTCATCATTCTGGGACCGGATACTCGCCTACATCTTCAAAGTTACCTTATTGAAATTACCAAAGGACCCCCTCCTCCTCATTTTTGGTTATTGGGACCCCCTCTTGCTTCCGTGGTCTCCCACCGGTGGCCTCGTGCCCCCAAACAGCACGCCTTGCAAACCTTCCTGCAAAGACTGGGCTCTTCTCTGCTTGCTACTAGCCAGGAAATCTATTCTGAAAAGCTGGACTTCTTCTCTTCCCCCCTCCGTTGATCAGGCGCAGAAAGACCTCCTTTCACTCCTCTACAAGGACCGATGCAACGCAAACTTTCGGGACGAAAAAGCGAAGTCTCGCTTTCCTACGCGCTGTGGCATCCCTTCATATCATTCACTCTCTCCCCGGTGGACATTACCAATTTGGACCACTACACCTTTTTCTACTATGGCGCTCCTCCATCTGCTCTGGGGGTCGGCCTCCCCCCCCCCCTAATGTCTAATCTGCTCTCAACAACCCACTACCCCCAGGATCCACCCTACGGAACCCCCCGCCCCTGGGACTAGACACGAGAACCCATGGCTCCTTGCCCCCTCCCCCTCCTTCTCCCCCCCCCCTTTTTGCCCTTTCCTGTATGTGTCCCTTCCTCCCTTCCCCCCCCCTTTTTATCTTTACTAAATCTTGGGAAATGTCATTTTCTTGGTTAACTTTATATTGCTATCGCAACAACCTTTTGCTTCAGGATCCATCCAGTTACTGTTAGTTTGCTGCTCTGTTTTACTTGAGTTATTACTTGCTATTTGGTTCTTTTGTTACAGTATGTGATGTACGATTAATATGTTGCAGCCTTACTCTGTTCTCCTTCTCTTCGCGCACCTCATCTGCGATGATGGTCCTACTGTACTGCACTTTCTTTTGTTGCATATGTAATATTATGTCTGTTTCATTTCTCAATAAATACTCTTTAAAAAAAAAAAAAAAAAAAAGAAATGAACGGACTCGCCCACACACGCGGAGGAAAGTCCGCTCATTTCGAGCGCGTCTCCAGGTAGGCGGGGCCCGCGAAGGAGACGTCGCTGACCCCGCCGCCTGGTATGGACTTAAAGGGGAACCCCAACGCCGAAAAAAATAGGCGTGGGGGTTCCCCCCAAGTCCACAACAAACCCTTGTCCGAACACGCTACCCGGCCGGAAAGGAAAGGGGGGCGAGCGAGCGCCCCCCCCTCCTAAACCGTACCAGGCCGCGTGCCCTCAACATGGGGGGTGCCTTGGGGAAGGGGGGGCCGCGCGGCCCCCCCACCCCAAAGCACCTTGTCCCCATGTTGATGAGGACAAGGGCCTCTTCCCGACAACCCTGGCCGTTGGTTGTTGGGGTCTGCGGGCGGGGGGCTTATCGGAATCCGGGAGCCCCCTTTAATAAGGGGGCCCCCGGATACCGGCCCCCCACCCTATGTGAATGAGTATGGGGTACAATGTACCCCTACCCATTCACCTATAAAATAAAAGTACAAAAAAAAACACAACACACGAGATAAAATACTTTATTGCACAGCTCCGGGGTCTTCCTTCTTCGGGGGTCTTCTCGCCGGACTCCTCCACTATCTTCTTGTAGCTCTTTTGCTAGCGGAGGAGTCCGGCTTTCTTCCTCGCCGCCGGCCTCTTCTCCCGACTTCGGGGGTCTTGTCCCCCTCTTCGGTTCTTCTGCCGGGCCACCGCGCCTTCTTATAGCTCTTTTACAGGCGGTGTCTTCTGTCGCCGCCGCCGCCGCCTTCCGTTCTTCTTCTTCTTCTTCTTCTCCAGGAGATGTTGCCTCGACGATCTCTCCGGCCGGAATGCCAGGGACGCACTGCGCGGCCACTTATATAGGGACAAGGGGCGGTGTCACATGGCTTTATGTCACATGGGTTGGTCACATGGGTTGATGTCACATGGGGGCTATGGCATCGTAAGGGGGCAGGGTCACCATGTGACACCAACCCATGTGACATAAAGCCATGTGACACCGCCCCTTGTCCCTATATAAGTGGCCGCGCAGTGCGTCCCTGGCATTCCGGCCGGAGAGATCGTCAAGGCAACATCTCCTGGAGAAGAAGAAGAAGAAGAACGGAAGGCGGCGGCGGCAGCGGCGGCGACAGAAGACCGGGCCACCGCCTGTAAAAGAGCTATAAGAAGCCGCGGTGGCCCGGCAGAAGAACCGAAGAGGGGGACAAGACCCCTGAAGTCGGGAGAAGAGGCCGGCGGCGAGGAAGAAAGCCGGACTCCTCCGCTAGCAAAAGAGCTACAAGAAGATAGCGGAGGAGTCCGGCGAGAAGACCCCCGAAGACGGAAGACCCCCGGAGCTGTGCAATAAAGTATTTTATCTCGTGTGTTGTGGTTTTTTTTGTACTTTTATTTTACAGGTGAATGGGTAGGGGTACATTGTACCCCATACTCATTCACATAGGGTGGGGGGCCGGTATCCGGGGGCCCCCTTATTAAAGGGGGCTCCCGGATTCCGATAAGCCCCCCGCCCGCAGACCCCAACAACCAACGGCCAGGGTTGTCGGGTTGTCGGGAAGAGGCCCCCTTCCCCAAGGCACCCCCCCATGTTGAGGGCACGCGGCCTGGTACGGCTCAGGAGGGGGGGCGCTCGCTCGCCCCCCTTTCCTGGCCGGCCGGGTAGCGTGCTCGGACAAGGGTCTGTTGTGGACTTGGGGGGGACCCCCACGCCGATTTTTGCGAGTCCGACGGACAGTATTACGGAAATTCCGAAATACTTAGTCCGCCAGACTGCACGCTGAAAAAGTCCGCTGAAGCCCACACACGAGCGGACTGTCCGCTGAAATGTGTTTCGGCGGACTAAGTTGGCCAGACAGTCCGCCCGTGTGTACGCGGCTTTAGAAAGAGGTAGGTGGTTTCTATGCATTCTTTAGTTTTGTTGTTGGTAGGAACTCACAATCACTAGTGTTGCTTAGGCCTTAGAGACAGCACAGTATCAGTAGGAAAGAAACATTGATAGTACATTGATAGTAAGATTCAAAAACAGGAAAGCTGGGCAGCAATAAAAATTTCAGAACAGTTATGGATCGAAGACATCCACCCCATCCCCAAAAGAATAAAGACAGCAAAAAGTTTTGAGTAGACATGCGCAATAACTGTGTTTCATACAACAAACCCAGGCAGTGTTATTAACATTAACATCAACCACCACTCTCCACACACACATACAACATACACAGGCACACGTGTTTTCTGATATTTATCTTAAACAATTTACTCTTTAAAATATACAAGAATACATTGTACATTTTTTTTTTTTTTTTTTTATGTAAACATTGTCATATCCACCAATTTTCTTTCAAAACTGTACCCTTGTATTTAAAAATAAAGATTCAAATCTCAAATAATGGTCTGTTTTTGTTTGACTTTATCAGGCACTTCAGTTTATTAGAACAGAGCTCCAGAAGACACAGAAATCTATAAGTGAACTCCAGATTGAGCGAAGGTAAGTCATTTAAAGCAGTTTGATTGTTGTCTTATCTTCATCCATTAGATCCCATTTCCATTCTATTCTAAGCAAAGATTTATGAAATAATTGTGTTCATACAAGCGAATATCAGTCAGTCTGACTTTCATAAATACAGGAGTCTTGATATGAAGAGGATTTTTGTAATGAACAGACATCATTGCATACTAAGAACCACAATTGCACAGTACTTCACCTTCTGCAGAAGAAAGCCTGAATGAACAGAATTAAACCCGAAGGCAATGCAAAGAATAACTGTATGGCAAACAGGGGTCAAAGTGATTCAGATGGTGCCTAGGGATGTGAATGAGTCATAGTCAGGGAGAGTAACAGAACTTGTTCCCAGGGAAAGCAGGAACCAGGTGTAAAATCCAAAACTTCTAACAGAGCAGAAGTCACAATGGGGCCAGGGTAGACTGAATTTAAGGGAGGTTTGGAAACCATTAGCAGTAACAGGATCAGTCCCTTGCTGAAGATCGCATAGTTGGAAACCCCACTGCAGGTAGATTCCTGACAATGTTGTCATAAGTAGAGATGATGCAAGCTGATTTTTGTAGGGCAGCTGAAGTAGGTTTAAAATGTATAAATCAGTGCTGTGTTTTGGCCTTGCCTGACAAGGCCCAGGCCTGGGGCAGCACTTTGCGGGGGGCGGCTAAAAAGCCACCTCCCACACGAACAAAAGCACCCACACCCTCCTCCTGGCACGGCCGCCATCAGAGGAGTACAGCTGAAACCCGGAGCCCAGTGCCACAACAAGTTCCAGCACTGAGCTCTGGTAACGGGCCAAAGAGGGGTGCGTTAGCAACTGAAATATATGCCGCCTGGAACATCAGCAATCGGCGATTGGCTTTCCGTAGCAGCTGACAACTCTCTCCCAACTGACAGCCGCACACACTCCTCAGCTCTTCCTCCTCCTCAGCTCCAATGTTCTATTGTACACAGCCAGGAGGAGAAGGAGCCACAGAGGAGGAACACAACTTCAGTGCAAGAGCCGTGCTGCTGGTCTGAGGTCTGTGTATAGTTTACAGTGAAGGTGAACACAGTAACTGGGAAGGGGGGGGGATAACAGATGCACACATGGAGTGATGGGAGGTGAGGGGGGGTAAGGGGATATGTGCTGGGGGGTGTTTTGAGAGGGGAGAGGATATGTGCTAGTGGGGGGTCTGATCTCCCCCACTAGCACATGTCCTCTTCCCTCCCAATGCACATATCCTTTTACCCACCTCCCCCTCAAACAAAAAAATGCTGTGTCCCTCTGTCCTTTTCCCGCGGCGTCCATCAGTCCTCCTCCCATGGCATCCTTCTCTATTATCCAGTAGCATCCCTCTGTCCTCCTCCCGCGGCATCCCCCTCTATCCTCTTCCCATGGTTTCCCTCTATCCTCCTCCCACAGTGTCCTTTTGTCCTCCTCCCATGGCATCTCTCTATCCTCTTTCCACGGCATCCCTCTATCCTCCTCCTGCGGCGTCCCTCTGTCCTTCCTCCTCCTACGGCGTCCCTCTCTGTCCTATTCCTGCGGTGTCCCTCTGTCCTACTCCCGCGGCATCCCTCTCTGTCCTCTTCCCCCGGCATCCCTCTGTCCTCTTCCTATTGCATCCCTCTGTCCTCCTCCCATGGCGTGGCGTCCCCTATCCTCTTCCCGCGGCATTCCTCTGTCCTCTACCCATGGCATCCCTCTGTCCTTCTCCTGCTGTATCCCTCTGATCTCTTCCTGCAGCGTCCCTTTGTCCTCCTCTCATGGCGTCCCTCTCTGTCCTCTTCCCACGGCATCTCTCTGTCCTACTTCCGCGGCGTCCCTCTCTGTCCTCTTCCCGTGACGTCCCTCTGTCCTCCTTCCACGACATCTCTCTGTCCTCCTACCACAGTGTCTCTCTGTCCTCTTCTCACGGTGTCCCTCTGTCCTCCTCCCACTGCGCCCTCCTGTCCTCTTCCCACGGCATCCCTCTGTCCTTCTCCTACGGCGTCCCTCTGTCCTCCTTTCCATGAAGATGACAGGGCAGGTCTTAAAAAGGAAGGGGTGAGGCATTGACAGGAAGGGGTGGGTCATATTTAAATACGGAAAATGAGGGTGCACAAGTTTATTCAGGACTAGGGCAGCACAAATCCTAAATACACCACTGGTATAAATGCAAATGCTATAACTGTAATAGCATGTGCATTTATACATTCTAAATCGACATCAGTTGTCCTACAAATATTCCAGAATAAATCAGCTTGCATCATCTCCACTTATGACAACATTGTCAGGAACCTACCTGCAGTGGGTTTTCCAGCTATGTGGTCTTCAGCAAGGGACTGACAATGGTTTCCTTACAGTTGGTCTATCACAAAAAATCCCAATAAAATACATTTACATTTTTGGTTGAAACATGACAAAATGTGGAAAAGAGGTATGAATACTTGTTCAAGGAACTGTATCCTGCAGCAACCTCCTTTGCTGTATTCATCCTATTATTTGGTGATTTATTTATTTTTTTTACTTTGAGGATGATTTGAGGATAGTGGTCTCTTTTAGCTGTGGTGCCATTCATAGTACACCCCATTCTTTTGTTTGCAAGGCTTTCATTAATAAAAGTGGGCTTCTGCTGCATTATTCTCCTCCGGCCAGCTGGGAGAGATCTATAGCCAAGCAAGCCCATAGACTTCTATGAAGATCACTGAGAATCCTGGAAGATGTAGTTTAAGACAGCAGCCATATAATGGGAGAAATAGACTTCTTACATGACAGATCCCAATAAGCACTGTGGAGTGGAGAGATGATTTTATTAAACATCCTCTCTTGGTATTGAGGGAGTGGGAAAGGTAGAGTACCTCTGTCTGGATATCCATCTGTGGGGGACCATACCAGCAGAGATCTGATTCAGAAACTGGGACACCCAGGGCCAATGCAGCACTGCCCACCCACATCACTGCACCTGCACCGCTGCTGCAGGGAGACTGGAATTTCACCACAGCATCCTAGGGACTGGTGAGAGGGCTATTCGTCCATTGCTTATACAGCTAGCAGGGAGCAAGCCACTGCAAGCAGGACACCAAGCACATACAATTCATACTGCATCCATACTGCACTCTTTACTGCACTTATTCCAAACCTAGTCTGCATCTATACCAACCCTATACCATATTATACTGAATGTTTACTGCATCTGAACCACATCTACCTTGCACCTGTGGTGAGATTATACCTCACCTGTATTGTACCTACACCACATACAGGTTAACTGGGACTACCATACTCCTTTTCTTTTGGAAAGTAGATTACACTTTACTACTACTCTCTGCTGCCACTGCAAGTGGCCTTGCTACTGTTTATGCTGATCTGGATGCCAAATGTCATCTTATGCCTAGTCCCTAATGTTAATCACTTTGTGTGCTAAATTGTATTATTACCATAGTTAATCCGTTTTTATGTTTGCCTAGTTACCAACCATATTGGATGACAACATATTAAAGCGTTTGTTACCCCAACACTTCATATTCCTGATATGTGTCTGCTGTACCGTGTACTGGTATAAGAAAGTCTCCTGTTCTGTTTGTATTATTTCCTTGGTGTACAATTCCTTTTGTTCCTGCATGTTCCCTCTGCTTTCCTATTAAAAACTAACCACATTAAGCAGGAGAGCACACTGTGGTCAGTTCTCTAGCTGTGTTGGGAACTCAGCCTGCTTTCCTCCAATGATCAAACTTGCGCTGACATGCCCCTGCTACACAGCCATTTACTGGAAAGCTCAGTGTACTGCTGCTTCTCCTCCCCCCAACTCTTATGAAGCTGAGAGTAGTGGGAATGTGATCACTTATAAAAAAAAAAGGAAAACAGGTATTTATAATGTTTTATTTGTAATCGGAGTCTTCAAGTGGGAAATGCAATATTACTTAAGAAACAAGGCCTGAGGTGTGCCATGGCCTGGATGGTCAGTATGCCTGAAAAGAGGGCATACCCTGAATGTAAGAATAAGAAAAATACTATGAGTATGAGTGAATAAACCTGGGGGAAACGGGTGGGTGGGCACCTAGAAAACCCCAACCCTGGCCCTGACAGAGGAGGAGGGTTATATAGTCTCCGACTCCTCCCACAAATACAGGCTGGCCTACAGCCAGCCTTCTAACTTGTAATCGGAGTCTTCAAGTGGGAAATGCAATATTACTTAAGAAACAAGGCCTGAGGTGTGCCATGGCCTGGATGGTCAGTATGCCTGAAAAGAGGGCAAAAGACACCAGTTTAGGTGGGAGAGGGAAGGTAGAGATCCTATCCCTAAAATGACGTATGCCCAAACGCCAACCGTAAGTAACCGGTAAGTATCCGCTGTGCGAGTAGAACCCATCGACTCCAGACCTGGAGATGAGAAGGAACCTCCTTAGAGCCTGCAAGCTACGCAAACACAATTGAACGTCCCGTGAAGGATAGGATGAGCCTGATGCCCAAGGTGACCCGGACATGAGAATGAACTGCTATGAATGAGAGGATACGTGGGGAAAAGAGAGCAAGGGCTGACCCGAAGAACCCCTACAACACACACCAGAAGAAGCACCGTGAAAACACCCCTTCCCATACCTGGTAAGAGGATGTGAGAGGGTGAGTGGCAAAAATACCAGTGATAGGAGAGGAAACCTGGCTGCCTGATGGATGTGATGGAGTAGATGCCATGGCAAGCATCATCAACATGGCGACACCAAGACAAACTGGTCCCACCGGATGTGAGCAGGTCATGCTACTGCCCGAGACCTCCCAACCGAGACCGAATCCTGAACCGAGGAAGGAGAAACAGACTCCAACCCAGGGGAATAAGTCCCATAGCATGAACCAGCCATGCCCAAAGTGACTAAAGCACCCCCCTCCCCACCTGGAACAAACCGGGGAGGAGCAAAGATGACTGGACCGACGTCCCTGAGCAGTACTCCAGGCAACCTCCTAGACAAGAGATCAGAGCTGAGAGTGGAATCCAGAATGGTGACGACGTCGCCCAACCTACCACCTAAGGACCGTGGCTTGGACACACCCTGAGAGTATGAATCCCAGGGCGGTAACCAGGGCCTCTATGCAACAGGATGTCCACTAAAGAAAATTGTTGTCTGCTTCCAACCTGAGGGTGCGCCCAGTGGCGAAAAGACATCTGTACGTGAGTGCAGGCATGGTTTATATTGGTATGGATGCCAAGACGGCCCAACCTGAAAACGTAACTAGAAGGAAAGACAGACAACCAGACATGAGAACAACAACAACGCCCCTCTGCCTACCTAAGAATGAGAACATGGCAGAAAGTCAAGACCACAGCGCATGAATGAAACCTAATGATGAACCCCCCCCCCCCCCCCCGTGTGTGAGTTGAGAAATAGTGAGTTAACCCGAGTAACCTGCAGCGCAGAGACAGGTAATTAACAGAAACTCAGGCCTAGAGTACCCACAGACCGTGGTGGGTAGACGTACAGGTGTGGTGAATGAACATGCATCGTATGACGTATGGTATACAGGCGAGAAGATTGTGGTCAACAATCATTAATAACGAAACCTCAGCCCGTATGGATCTGTAGTCGTGACAGATCCCGATGTGCGAGCCCTAGCTAACTGACCCCGGTACAAACATGAACACAGATACGATAAGACATGACAATGAATGCAGACAAACCTAACCAGAATATGTCATAAGTGAACGCCCTTCTGCGAACTCTGAAGCCAAACACAGAGGTTGAAACACCATGACAGAACCACTGAACAGAAACACTCTGACAGAAATACTGACAGAAAAATGTCACGACAATGCCATGACAGAAATGCTAAAAGTTAACCTAGGTAGAACAATGACTGAAATCCCGGGGCAGAACGCTATGACAGACATGCTGGCAGGACGCTATGACAGAACTCCAGGGGCAGAACACTGACAGATAACCTGGGGCGGAACACTATGACAGACATGCCGGGCAGAATGATATGACAGGAACCCAGGGGCAAACCACTATGACCGCCATGCTGGACAGAGCGCTATGACGGAAATACTGGACCGAACGCTATGACGGAAATACTGGACCGAACGCTATGACGGAAATACTGGACTGAATGCTGTGACCGAACCTGGACAGAACGCTATGACAGGAAAGCTACAAAGAATGCTATGACCGAGAATGCTGGACCAATCGCTATGACAGAATTGCTGGGCCGAACATTATGACAGAAAATGCTGGGCCGAACGTATGACAGAAAATGCAGGGCCGAACGTATGACAGAAAATGCTGGGCCGAACGTATGACAGAAAATGCTGGGCCGAACGTATGACAGAAAATGCTGGGCCGAACGTATGACAGAAAATGCTGGGCCGAACGTAATGACAGAAAATGCTGGGCCGAACGTAATGACAGAAAAATGCTGGGCCGAACGTAATGACAGAAAATGCTGAGCCGAACGTAATGACAGAAAATGCTGAACAGAACGCTGTGACAGAAAACTGGACTAATGCTATAACCAAAACCTGGACAGAACGCTATGACAGGAAAGCTAGATCGAATGCTGTGACAGAAATGCTGGACCGAACGCTGTGACAGAAATGCTGGACCGAACGCTGTGACAGAAATGCTGGACCGAACGCTGTGACAGAAATGCTGGACCGAACGCTGTGACAGAAATGCTGAACCGAACGCTGTGACAGAAATGCTGGACCGAACGCTGTGACAGAAAATGCTGAACAGAACGCTGTGACAGAAAAACTGGACTGAATGCTGACCGAAACCTGGACAGAACGCTGTGACAGGAAAGCTAGATGGAACGCTTATGACAGAAATGCTGGGCCGAACGCTATGACAGAAAATGCTGAACAGAATGCTGTGACAAAACCTGGACTGAATGCTATGACCGAAACCTGGACAGAACGCTGTGACCGAAATGCTTGACAGAACGCTATGACAGGAAAGCTGGGCCGAACGTTATGACAGAAAATGCTGGGCCGAACGCTGTGACAGAAAATGCTGGGCAGAACGCTGTGACAGAAAATGCTGGGCAGAACGCTGTGACAGAAAATGCTGGGCAGAACGCTGTGACAGAAAATGCTGGGCAGAACGCTGTGACAGAAAATGCTGGGCAGAACGCTGTGACAGAAAATGCTGGGCAGAACGCTGTGACAGAAAAATGCTGGGCAGAACGCTGTGACAGAAAAATGCTGGGCAGAACGCTGTGACAGAAAAATGCTGGGCAGAACACTGACAGAAAATGCTGGGCAGAAAATGCAGGGCAGAACGCTGTGACAGAACGTTGTGAAAGAAATGCTGGATAGCCCGCTGTGACAGAAAATCGCAGGCAGAACGCTGTGACAGAAAATCGCAGGCAGAACGCTGTGACAGAAAATCGCAGGCAGAACGCTGTGACAGAAAATCGCAGGCAGAAACGCTGTGACAGAAAAACGCAGGCAGAAACGCTGTGACAGAAAAACGCAGGCAGAACGCTGTGACAGAAAAACGCTGGCAGAACGCTGTGACAGAAAACGCTGGCAGAACGCTGTGACAGAAAACGCTGGCAGAACGCTGTGACAGAAACGCTGGCAGAACGCTATGACAGAAAATGCTGGCAGAACGCTATGACAGATAACGCTGGCAGAACGCTATGACAGAAAACGCTGGCAGAACGCTATGACAGAAAACGCTGGCAGAACGCTATGACAGAAAACGCTGGCAGAATGATATGACGGAACACGCTGGCAGAACACTATGACAGAAACCGCTGGCAAAACACTATAACAGAATGCTATGACAGAAAATTGCTGATGGAAGCTACAATTACCTCCCCCCCCCCCCACGGGAAAAACCGGTGGGGAAGGGCGGACTGCACGCGGGAGAGCTGAGGGAGGGGAGAATGTGGGCAAAGGACGGCCGATCAACCCCCCTCCCCCCGGCATATGTGAGGGGCCGAATACCCCCCCCCCCCGAGAATCGGCCGATCATCATCATCATTGTCATTTTTTACGTGAGGGGGGAGAGAGCCGGCGCGGCCGATGGCTGGACGCATGGGGAGTGGGCGGGCAGGGAGAGTGCAGCCATGCACCAGGAAGGAAGGACGCATCCCGCTGCCTCCGGCATGAGCGCCGGGAAGAGCGGGCGGGCCGCATGTCAGCCCCACGGAGCTATGGGGATATGATAGCAGGCGGATGTTTCTTCCGGACAGAAAGGCAATGACTAAAGCAGTAACAATGAAAACATAATGCAGCTTGTGTGCTTTAGTGTCACACGTATCCCAGGATACTGTACACTGTGTGTAGGATGCCTATAGTATCATTCTGCAACAGTCTCCACAAAGATAAGAAAAAGATGCAGCTTTGTTGTAAAGCAAGGAGAACTTAGGAACGAAAATGCTCATGCAAGGGGAGGGGGGGGGGCGCAAGCCGGCGGCGGCCGATTACCTCCCCCTCCCCAGGAGAATCGGCGAGTGCACTGCATGTGTGTGTGTGTGGGGGGGGGGGGGGCGGCGGCGGCAGCCGACTACCTCCCCCTCCCCCCGCAAGGAGAATCGGCGGTGTACTGCAATGCGAGGGGGGAGGGGGAGACGGCGTGGCCGATCATCCCCCCCCCCCCCACGAGGAGAAACAGCGAGCGCTCCATACCCGCGAGAGGAGAAGGGGAGCCGGCGGCGGCCGGCTACCTCCACCTCCCCTCCCCAGGAGAATCGGCGGGTGGAGCAAAAGGCACAGATTGGGAGAGAGCAGCCGGAGCCAGCCGACCCACCTCACCCCCAATGGGAGAAAGCCACGAGGAGCCCTGTACCTGTGGAGAGGGTGGGCGGGGAGAGAAAGAAGCAAGAACGTGGGCGGACAGCACAATGCCCATGAGTGAGAGAGGAGCTGGCCGATCACCCCCCTCTCCCCCGCACCAGGAGGAACGGCGGACAGGCTGACGGAGCGATGCACATGGGGAGAGAGAGGCGCTGGGGGTAGCCGATCGCACTCTCCCCTCCTCCCATACCGGAAAAAACGCCGCGCAGGATCACCCGCACCCTGGAAGCCGGCAGGGACGAAGAGAGGAGCGTAGTGAAGGATAGCTTGACCGGCCTCCCCTCATGGACGCCGGCTGCCTCCACCTAGAAAACCCCAACCCTGGCCCTGACAGAGGAGGAGGGTTATATAGTCTCCGACTCCTCCCACAAATACAGGCTGGCCTACAGCCAGCCTTCTAACATATGTATACAAAATGCCTTTCATTTCTGTTTTACACACCATGGGTTGTTTTAAAAGATGATTGTTTACAATCACTTTATGTTTGAATTTACTACCTGGTTTTGGTGCCTTTTTTATTTTATTTAGCTCTACTATTGGGTACTAAGTATTAATCTTATTGAATTATTGTGATATTGTAAGTTTATACACTTAACCTGGTGTGTCAGAGGGGCTGAAGCTCTTGAGACGGTTGAGGCAAAGAACAGAGGACCCATCCTATCCAATGGCTTGTGTTACACTTGTATCCTCTAGTACATTTTGGCTTAGGCCGCGTACACACGCGCGGACTGTTTGCCCAACCTTGTTCGTCAAACAGTTTCGGCAAACAGTCCGCTCAAAATTTGCATGAGCGGACTTGCCCACACACGAGCGGACTGTTTCAACGAACTGTTTGCCAAACAGTCCGCTCAACTTTTGAAATGAACGGACTCGCCCACGTAAGGCGGAGGCAAATCCGCCCATTTCGAGCGCGTGTACAGGTAGGCGGGGCCCGCGAAGGAGACGTCGCGGGCTCCGCCGCCTGGAATGGGCTTAAAGGGGAACCCCAACGCCGAAAAAAATCGGCGTGGGGGTTCCCCCAAAGTCCACACCAGACCCTTGTCCGAGCACGCTACCCGGCCGGCCAGGAAAGGGGGGCGAGCGAGCGCGCCCCCCCTCCTGAGCCGTACCAGGCCGCGTGCCCTCAACATGGGGGGGTGCCTTGGGGAAGGGGGGGCCGCGCTTCCCATGTTGATGAGGACAAGGGCCTCTTCCCGACAACCCTGGCCGTTGGTTGTCGGGGTCTGCGGGCGGGGGGCTTATCGGAATCCGGGAGCCCCCTTTAAGAAGGGGGCCCCCGGATACGGGCCCCCACCCTATGTGAATGAGTATGGGGTACAATGTACCCCTACCCATTCACCTGTGAAATAAAGTACAAAAAAAAAACACAACACAGGGGAAAAAATATTTTATTGCACAGCTCCGGGGGTCTTCCGTCTTCGGGGGTCTTCTCGCCGGACTCCTCCGCTATGTGTGTGTAGCTCTTTTACTAGCGGAGGAGTCCGGCTTTCTTCCTCCCCGCCGCCGGCCTCTTCTCCCGACTTCGGGGGTCTTGTCCCCCTCTTCGGTTCTTCTGCCGGGCCACCGCGCCTTCTTGTAGCTCTTTTACAGGCGGTGGCCCGGTCTTCTGTCGCCGCTGTCGCTGTCGCCGCCTTCCGTTCTTGTTCTTCTTCTTGTTCTTTTTCTTCTTCTCCAGGCGATGTTGACACGTCGCTCCCTCCGGCCGGAATGCCAGGGACACGCTCCGCTGCCACTTATATAGTGACAATGGGGCGGTGTCACATGTTATATGTCACATGGGTTGGTCACATGGTGACCCCGCCCCCTTACGATGTCATAGTCCCCATGTGACATCAACCCATGTGACCAACCCATGTGACATATACCATGTGACCCCGCCCATTGTCACTATATAAGTGACCGCACAGCGCGGCTCTGGCATTCCGGCCGGAGGGAGCGACGTGTCAACATCGCCTGGAGAAGAAGAAGAAGAACAAGAAGAAGAACAAGAACAGAAGGCGGCGACAGCGACAGCGGCGACAGAAGACCGGGCCACCGCCTGTAAAAGAGCTACAAGAAGGCGCGGTGGCCCGGCAGAAGAACCGAAGGCGGCGACAGAAGAACGGAAGGCAGCGGCGACAGAAGACCGGGCCACCGCCTGTAAAAGAGCTACAAGAAGGCGCGGTGGCCCGGCAGAAGAACCGAAGAGGGGGACAAGACCCCCGAAGTCGGGAGAAGAGGCCGGCGGCGGGGAGGAAGAAAGCCGGACTCCTCCGCTAGTAAAAGAGCTACACACAGATAGCGGAGGAGTCCGGCGAGAAGACCCCCGAAGACGGAAGACCCCCGGAGCTGTGCAATAAAATATTTTTTCCCCTGTGTTGTGTTTTTTTTTGTACTTTATTTCACAGGTAAATGGGTAGGGGTACATTGTACCCCATACTCATTCACATAGGGTGGGGGGCCGGTATCCGGGGGCCCCCTTCTTAAAGGGGGCTCCCGGATTCCGATAAGCCCCCCGCCCGCAGACCCCGACAACCAACGGCCAGGGTTGTCGGGAAGAGGCCCTTGTCCTCATCAACATGGGGACAAGGTGCTTTGGGGTGGGGGGGCCGCGCGGCCCCCCCTTCCCCAAGGCACCCCCCCATGTTGAGGGCACGCGGCCTGGTACGGCTCAGGAGGGGGGGCGCGCTCGCTCGCCCCCCTTTCCTGGCCGGCCGGGTAGCGTGCTCGGACAAGGGTCTGGTGTGGACTTTGGGGGAACCCCCACGCCGATTTTTTTCGGCGTTGGGGTTCCCCTTTAAGCCCATTCCAGGCGGCGGAGCCCGCGACGTCTCCTTCGCGGGCCCCGCCTACCTGTACACGCGCTCGAAATGGGCGGACTTTCCGAGCGGGAACAGTCCGCTCATTTCGAAAGTACAGCGGACAGGCCCACACACGGGCGGACTGTTCGCTCAAACACAGTTTCAGCGGACAGTTTTTCGGAATTTCCGAAAGACTTTGTCCGTCCAACTGTCCGCTGAAACTGTCCGCTGAAAGCCCACACACGAGCAGACTGTCCGCCCAAACACTGTTCAGCGGACAAGGTTGGGCGAACAGTCCGCCCGTGTGTACGCGGCCTTAGTCTTACTCATGAAAGCCATCCTGCAGCTGGCCAACTTTACACTTCTTTATCACATGCAATCTTTAAATTCTTGAATTAAAAAAATCTGCCTGTTCCCTGTGTTTATAGTACATTTCATCCCAGTCTTGCTTATTAAAACTCTCCTACCCCCAAAAGCATAATATGCATTGCCAGAGTTCGCAGAGCCGACCTCCAGCTGTTGCAGAACTAGAAGTACCATGAGGTATAGCAAGACTTTGACAGCCACAAGCATGACACGAAGAGGCAGAGGCATGCTGGGACTTGTAGTTTTGCAACAGCTGGAGGTCCGTTAATTGCATATCCCTGCCTTAGGGCATCCCCAAAGCTGTAATTTAAAGAATTTGTGTTTTTTGCATGTTAACTTTGAAGCCGCGTGGAAAGGATCCTCTCCCTGCTGTACAGTATTTTTAAAACCATTTTTGAGATTAGTACATATCAATTATAGTAGTGTCTTGCTTCACATGGCTTTTTTTTTGACAATATCTTGCCTCTTATCCCTAACGATTAGTGATAGGATGAACTTCCGATGGGACGTTTAGCGAACGCGAACCGCGAACGTGACCGCGGCAGACCCCATTGACTATAATGGCAGGCAAACTTTAAAAACCTCCAGGTCATATTTTCATATTTTCAGTCACAAAATACTTACTAGCTGTGCACACATAGTCCCACAACATGGACACTGACATAACAAAAGTATTAAGTGAATCTGGGATCGACAACGACAAGCATTCTTTTTTTATCTGTGAAATTTTGACAATATAGGAGCGCATTAAGGCCATGGAGGAGAGGCAAGGTCAGGCTAGGCTATGAAGGGGGTGCAGGAGATGATCAGTGCCACAGTCAGGGCAGCGCAGTCCAGTGCCAGTGTCCCAGTGTGCTTGAACCCCTCCCTCTGCCCGGCCCTTACCCCCACCTATGCAGGGCTCCACTTCGGTGGTCCAGAGGTGCCAGTCCAGTGCTGATCCTCAGCCATGGTGCTGGCACTGCCTGCTGATTGGCTTATCCGTTGCTATCTCCCTCACTGCCTGAAACCAGCACCACGATAGAGACTGAGCACTGACACCAGCATCGTGATAGAGAGCACTGACACCAGCGCCGAGATAGAGAGTACTGACACCAGCACCGAGATAGAGAGCACTGACACCAGCACCGAGATCTTGGGGGAACCCATGTGACATCACTAGACACGTCATCATCGACGTCACCTTCCCCACCACTATAATTAGAGATCTCGTAGTAGGCAGCAACACCAGGGACCAACCTCCTCCTTGGGCTGATCTGGGTACTGTCGTCAGACTGCTGAGTGGCGGTTGTTGCTACCTCCTCTTCCAATGCCAAGAGTGGCTGCGCATCGGCAATGTCTTGTGATGGATCGGAAAATAATTCCTGTGACTCAAGCGGAGGGTATATGGTGATGGTAGTGGTAGTGTCTTTGGGGGTCCACACAGCAGAGAGTGAAGAAGAGGGTGCAGATCGAGAGGATGAGGGGGTGCAGAAGAGTAAGGCTGAGTGAACGCACCTTCTGCAATTTGCCACTTTGGCTCAAGTCTGTTGCTCCTGCCCTACCCCTACCACCCCTACCCCTACCACCCCTGCGGAAGGGCCTGCCTCTTCCTCTGCCTGTCATTTTTTACATGACCCTGTGACAAAAGTCTCTAGAGAAGTGCAGTATATGTGGAAGAAGGTATATAACACCCCGCTTCAATCTGTCGTTTTGGGGGGCCACTGGTCTATCACAGCAGTTATAATACTTTTTTCTAATTGCGTTTGTTGCTCTCTGTAGTATCGCTGCAGAACCGCTCAGCAGTCACAATGCTGCACAGTGGAAATGCACTATAC
The DNA here is from genome assembly GCF_037356315.1 of Lithobates pipiens. NCBI lineage: Eukaryota > Metazoa > Chordata > Amphibia > Anura > Ranidae > Lithobates > Lithobates pipiens. Next base: position 157,415,385 of record NW_027507784.1, read on the forward strand.
TATGCTTTCTATATGTGCAAGTATTTTATATGTGTATTACACCCCTATATACTGCACACCAAATAGTACACCTATACCAGTCCTTAATAGGGGTGTTGTGGACCTAATAGTAGCTAGCTAGTAGCTAGTGAATTGCAGACTGTCCCTGCTCCAAACACCAAACTGTCCCTCCCTACACTGAGAAACGAAGCTGCAGAATCGGTCAGCAGCACAGCAGTGCCGTGCACTATAAATTGCTTTCTATATTTGAAAGAAATGATATTATACGTGTACAACCCTATATAATGTACACCTATACCAGTCCTTAAAAGGACCTTTGTGGGGGGCGTGGCTAGCCGGCGGAGCGGATGGACGCTCAGTGAAGAGCTCCTTGCATACACGGGCCAAAGGGGGGAGATTACCCGATCTAGGAGGTGCGGGCAAGCCTGGAGATGCCTCAACGAAAAAGAAAAAGCGGTGGCAAACCGAACAAACTGCCAGACTACTTCCTCACACAGCGGCGGTATGCGGAGTAAGATGGCGGCGGTACACGCGGTGGAGGAGAACATGGCGCTCATACTGCGCCCAACAGACAGGTACCAGCCCCACATCTCCCAGAACATCCACACCGCTATTTAGGAAAAAACACCAGCACCCCTCCGTTGTCTGGGGTGACTAGCCCTGCTAAAAGTAAGCCGAGACTGGACAGTAGTGACAGAGAGGAGGCTGAAGCAAGTTTGGATTCCTCTCTGGAGGACACCAGAGAGCTGCAAGATTCCCTGTCAGAGTTCCCCACAGCCAATGCCCCTATTCTGGACACAACATTAAAAGATATGCTGGTGTCACTACGCTCCACGATACATGCTGACATTCAGACCCTCACTAGGAACTTTAAATTAGAGATATCCTCAGTGTCGCAGAGAGTGGCCCATGTTGAAACTAAAATGGGTGAATTTGCTACAACTTTTAATGACCTGGTGGATGCCCATAATGACAGGGAAGAAGAAATGATGCTCAAGCTGAAATTAGCAAATTTGGAGGATAGGTCTAGGAGGAATAATGTTAAAATCCGAGGCATACCTGAATCCATTAAACCTCCAGACCTAAAACGTCACTTTTTGCAGATAGCTAAGGCAATCCTCCCAGATGCACCGCTGGAAGACTTACTTGTGGACCGCATCCCTAAACCCAAGCATGTGGCAGCTCATCTCCCTAGGGATACCATCGTCCGTATCCATTTCTACCACATCAAGGATCAGTTTATGGCAGCAACAAGACGCAGAGAATCCCTACCAGAAGATTTGCAGGATCTGTCCTTCTTTGCTGACCTGTCGGCGTTTACGATGCAACAACGCAGGCAATTATCCACCATTACGAAAGCTTTAAACAACCATCACATACTTTATCGGTGGATTTACCCTGCTCGCCTACAAATTGTTCGAGAGGACACTACTCATACAATCTCTACCTTGAAAGAAGGACTGCGACTCCTAAAGGACTGGCAAATTCTGGAACCAGAGCGTACGGACGACTCAGATCAAGGATGAGTATGTTTACTGCCATGTGTTCAGGCAATGGACACGAGTTCAATCGCTTTTAGGATTTTATCCCTATTCTCCCCCTGATGGCCCGGCCGTCATGTAGCCGTTTCAGTTGTTATACGTTTATTTTGTTTGGTTTCTCTCTCTTTTTTGCAGAGTATTACTGCATTTTGTAACCCCCTTAAGTTGAGCGGTGAACCCACCGCACTGGTCTGAAAGAGATTCGCTCATTTAAGTAGCGAATTCCTTCCATTGACCGATCTATTCTGAACCATTCTGTGGTTAGTTGATAATTTCACAGTCCCTACTGAATTTTTTGTGGTATTATACGCAAGCCATACTTACAGTATCTTAACTTATCCTCAGGTGATTGTCTGTGCTAAGTTCTTAGAACAACCCTTAGCAGCACAGCGAGCTTTGTTACCTCAGTGGTACGTGAGAAGTACGGGGAGGTTTTACGGGACCTCCTGCTTAGGTGTATAGGCCGCCATTAAATCTTACTAATTTCCCTAAACAGAGGTGGAGGCCCTTTGAATCTATGCCTTTTCGCATTTCATCACTCAATGTTAAAGGCCTTAATAGCCCTTTCAAACATCAGTTGGCATGGAAAGAAGCTAAATGCTTACATAGTGACGTGATTTGTTTTCAAGAAACCCACTTTGCTACCCACAAAACACCTACGTTCCACAACCAGCAATTCCCCCATGTGTTTCTATCGAATTTCTCCAAAAAAAAAAGGGGAGTGGCTATCGCTATTAAAAATACAGTTCAATTCAAGCTTATAGAAGTACACTTAGATGATTTAGGCCGTTATATTGTGCTAATATGTGAGATTAATAGTATAAAATTAACTTTGGTTAATGTGTATGCACCTAATGTCAAACAACTTTCCTTCTTGAACAAATTATGGAAAAAGGTGTCTAAACTTAAACAAGGGAAGGTGGTGTGGTGTGGCGATCTCAATGCGGTCCCTGGGGGGGAGATGGATCTCTCTAGCTCCGGTCAGCGTCTAACAAAAAGGGTATCACTGGAGAGCTTCATCTCCCACTCGGAATTATTTGATGTATGGAGGTGCCAACACGCATCTGAAAAAGACTTTACTTTTTACTCAAATGTTCATCATAGTTATTCACGTATTGATATGTTTTTGGTTGACAAATTCACGTTACAGCAAATTTCCAGGTCGGAGATCCACTGCATCACATGGTCTGACCATGCACCGATTTCGGTTGATGTGGGGGATAACCGCTTGGAAACAAGAGCAAATAGATGGAGAAACGATATTTATACTTTATCACAACCAGGTCATAGGAAATTTATTGAAGAAGAACTTGTAGCATTTTTTGACCGAAATGTACCCTCAGTGAGCAATCCCTTTGTAGTATAGAACTCACATAAAGCCTACATAAGAGGTCTGCTTATTCAGTTGAATTGTAGGATCAGGAAACAAAGATCAGAAAAACTAGACACTCTGTTAAAAAAAAAAATCAGTTGGAAATTGATAACAAACGACAAACCACCCAACACCTTAGGGAACAACTGTTCTTAGCCAGACAGGACTTAAAATCCCTGTTGGTCGCACAACATGACAATCATTACCGATCCCTTAAAGCCCAGAGTTATGGATATGGTAATAAGGCTAGTAAATTATTGGCCAAGCAAGTTAAGGACAAAGCGATCCGTCAAAAACTGCCCTTCCTTCTAAACCCCAAAATTAATGAGAAACACACGAATCCGCAGGAAATAGCTGATATGTTTAGTGAGTATTACAAGACACTATATAACTTACACTCAGATGGAGAGACACACCAACCCACTGAATCCTCAATAGCGGCGTTTTTGGATTCGATTAATTTACCTAAATTATCCAAAGATGATCTCGAACAACTAAATACAATCTTCACTTTGTCAGAAATAGCGAAAGCTATAGCCAGCCTCCCACGTAATAAGGCCCCAGGCCCCGACGGTTACTCGTCGGAATATTACCAACTCTTTAGCTCCAGCCTAGTGCCACATCTGTCCCGAGTGTTTGATGCCGCGACAGCAGCGGCATCGTTCCCTCCAGAAATGCTCACAGCGACGATCATTACTCTTCCAAAACCGGGTAAAGACCCCAATGTACCGCAGAACTTTCGTCCGATATCTTTATTGAATGTGGACGTGAAACTCCATGCTAAGTTACTTGCAAATAGATTGAAAATAGTTCTTCCCAAGCTGATTAATTATGATCAAGTTGGGTTTGTAGCGGGACGTCAGACTACTGATGCCACCAGACGCATGATCAATCTTATGTATATGGTGGAGCGCAGGGGGAGCCTTCTCTGCTTCTATCACTAGATGCAGAGAAGGCTTTCGATAGAATCCACTGGGGTTACTTGCGAGGAGTACTCTTTAAATTTGGGATGGAAGGTACGATACGGGATGCTATACTTGCCCTTTATTCACAACCTTCGGCCCATGTGTACACCGAGGGCTTATACTCTAAACCCTTTGATATAACGAATGGGACTAGGCAGGGTTGCCCCCTGTCCCCAATTATTTTTGCCCTAGTGATGGAGCCCCTGGCGGAGAGATTGAGAGAAGACCATCTGATAGAAGGTATACGCGTGAGCGGGGGACAGTACAAAGTATCATTGTTTGCAGATGACGTCATATTGTCCCTAACTAATCCCTCAGTCTCTCTGCCAGCAGCGCATTCAGTACTCCTGGAATTTAGCAAAATCTCTTTTTATAAAATTAATACGTCCAAATCACTTATCTTAGGAATGAACATCAGCCCACCGTTAACAAAGTATCTTAAACATACCTTCCCGTACACATGGGCTACCACATCAATTAAATACTTAGGCGTGAATCTTACTTACCCCACTGATAAACTGTATAAAGAAAACTATGCTCCCCTAGTATCATCTTTTCAACAGGATATCAGTAAGCTACGGAAGTTTTATCCGTCCTGGTCAGGCCGGATTGCGGCATACAAAATGTTTATTCTGCCCAAATTAACCTATTTTTTTAGAGCTCTACCAATCCCCCTTCCGCACTCCTTTTTAACTACTCTACAAAAGCAGTTGCTGATCTTTGTATGGGATGGAAAAAAATCTAGATGTTCCCCCAATATGCAGCGTAGACATAAAACAACGGGAGGCATGGGTATTCCAGTACTGCGCGATTACTATACCGCATTTCTTCTGGACCAACTGAGATATTGGTTCCTAGACTTAGATGCCAAACCATGGTGTACATTGGAAAAGACTTGGATGAGGGATTCCCCTCCCTTGGCTTTGCTTATGGCAGCTTGCGTTACTAAACGGAACAATATCCCTAAACACCCTACTATCCAAGCCTCAGTCAAAGCATGGAAAGAAATAACATCTGAAGGAAACTAATTCTACCCATCGAAAAAAGTACCAATACCTTTGGACATTGTGTAATGACCATTGAGATAAGTTAATGTTTGGTATATTCCATTTAACAAAGTGGTAAACTGGACAGACATAACTGCAGAGGGCAAGATACTCTCATTTAGTAAGATACAGGAGAAATTCCACCTTCCAAGCTCTGAATTTTTAACGCATACACAGTTAGCCTCCTACTTTCAGACATTTCAAGTAGTAAGGTTGCCAGTTACTGAAAAAATATGGTTTCATTTACACTCTAGCTCCCCAAAATCTAAAGGTATCTCAGTGATTTACCAGTCTTTGCATTCTAAAGACGCCTTCACCAAACCCACGCAATTTCTGAATTGGGAAAAGGAAATAGGACAGGAATTCACAGACATCCAGTGGACAAAGGCCATTAAACATATGAGCATGTACTCCAGGTGCTCGAACTATGATGAATTAATGCAGAAAATATGGTTAAGATGGTACTACACACCATACCTTGTTGCTAAGTTTGCTGACGGCGTCTCAAACGTATGTTGGAGAGGATGCGGGAATGTTGGGACATTGCTACACATGCTGTGGGCCTGCCCAATTTTACACCCCTTTTGGGCAGCTGTATTTGATATGATCTCTAGGATTATAAAGAAAAGAGCCCCACTCCGGAAAGAACAGGCCATTCTAGGTATAAATATAAACGACTTCCCACCAAAGTTTAGATCAGTGATCTTGCATGTGTTCTTAGCGGCTAGATCACTGATTATGAGTAACTGGAAAACACCAGAACCTCCATCCATTATAAGTGTCAAAGCCAGAATTAACTCCGTAATGGAATATGAACAAATTTTAGCATATAGGGACGGCAATTTACAGAAATATGATAAGAACTGGCTCCCGCGGAAATTGTACACTAATAGAGTCTAGGACTTCTACCTTGTTTCCAGTCAGATTTAGCACAGAGGGACAGGATGACAGGTTTAAACGTGGTTTTTGTGATTTATTATCTTTGCTCAAGATATTGATTGTTTACATGTTTATTGTCAGTGGGTATAATTTTCATTACCTTCAGACTGTGATTGTTTTGATATGTATCTGAACCGTTCATTCGGACTGTCATATGTTCATTTCATGGAATTTACCTACTATCTGTATAACCACTTTATTTTTCAATAAAAATATTTAATAAAAAAAAAAAAAAAAAAAAAGGACCTTTGTGAACCTAGTAGCTAGTGATTTGCAGACTGTCCCTGCTCCAAACACCAAACTGTTCCTCAGTCCCTACACTGATAAAAGACAGCTGCAGAATCGGTCAACACTCAGCAGCACAGCAGTCAGCAGTGCACCATAATATACTTTCTATATTTGAAAGAAAGTATATTATACGTGTACAACCCTATATACTGTACACCTATACCAGTCCTTAAAAGGACTTTTGTGGACCTAGTAGCTAGTGATTTGCAGACTGTCCCTGCTCCAAACACCAAACTGTCCCTCAGTTCCTACACTGATAAAAGACAGCTGCAGAATCGGTTAGCACTCAGCAGCACAGCAGTCAGCAGTGCACAATAATATACTTTCTATATTTGAAAGAAAGTATATTATACGTGTACAACCCTATATACTGTACACCTATACCAGTCCTTAAAAGGACTTTTGTGGACCTAATAGTAATAGCTAGTGATTAAACTGACTGTCCCTGCTCCACGCAGCGTCCTTTCCCTACACTGACAAAAGACAGCTGCAGAATTGGTCAGCAGTGCAGTCAGCAGCAGTGCACCAGAATATATTTTGTATATTTGAAAGAAAGTATGTTCTAAGTGTATTACAACCCTATATACTGTACACCTATAGCAGTCCTTAAAAGGACTTTTGTGGACCTAATAGTAATAGCTAGTGATTAAACTGACTGTCCCTGCTCCACACAGCGTCCTTTCCCTACACTGACAAAATACAGAATGTAAAATGGCCGCCAGATCAGGTCTATTTATAAGGTAGGGGGTATGTCCAATTGTCCATGTGCTAAAATGTCTCAATTGGCTGTCCTGTACCCCAAGTGTCATCATGGGTCAAAGTTCTTCACAATGTAAATGCATATCTCCGCCGCATGAACAGTGCCAGAAGTCCGCCGGTTTGGCGAATTGCGAACGAGCAAAATTCGCCGCAAACCGACCGCCAGGCGAACCGCAAGGCCATCCCTACTAACGATTTGTAGAATTTAAAAATACATCCCCCTTTAATAGAGTTTTCTGCTAAGGAAAGACTTGGTGAATTTCAAACAGGATTTGCCAAACTACCCAGGCAGATTTGCTTATTCCTAATGACCATTAATACACAAAAGCACTAGATGCCCCACTAGTTTAACCACTTCCCGCCCACGCTATAGCTGAATGAAGGCTACAGCATGGACCTACTTTGCCGGTAGGCCATCATATGATGTCCTCCTGTGCTTGAGCGGCCTGCACGCCCCCTGCAGGGCCCATGCGGCATGCTCTGTGATCAGCGAGTCAATGAGACTTGGCTGCTTACAGATCAGAGTAAGAGGTCGATCCCGACCCCTTACCACTTAATCAGCTGTCAGCTAATGACAGCTGATCATGTGATGTAAACAGAGAAGGTAATCGGCTATTTTTTATCCTCACGCTGGTAGTGTGAGGAGAAAAAAAAAGCTGTTCACCGGCGACTGTCAGAGGGACATCATTCCCGATCAAGGAGAGATGCCGCCGCCTCATCTGTGCCCACCTGTTCCACCTGTCAGTGCCCCCAACCAGTGCATCACACATCAGTACCGCCTACTAGTGCCCACCTGCACTACCTATCAGTGCCCACAGTGGCACCTATCAATGCCCATCAGTGCCACCTAATAATGCCACCTATCAGTGCCAATTAGTGCCTCATCCCCAGCGCTGCCTATCCGTGTTACCTACCAGTGCCCATCAGTGCCACCTATCAGTGCCCATCAATGCCACCTATCATGACACATCAGTGCCATCTATCAGTGCTACCTATCAGTGACACCTATCATTGCCCTTCAGTGCCGCCCATCAGTGCCCATCAGTGCCATCCATAAATGCCACCCATCAGGACCCATCAGTGCTGCCTCATAAGTGCCACCTTATCAGTGCCGCCTACCAGGGCCCTACCAGTGCCCATCAGTGCAACCTATCAGTGTCCATCCTTGCCATCTATCAGTGCTACCTATCAGTGACACCTATCAGTGCCCATCAGTGCCACCCATAAATGCCACCCATCAGGGCCCATCAGTGTTGCCTCATCAGTGTCACATTATCAGTGCCCATTAGTGCTGCTTATTTGTGTCCATCAGTGCAGCCTATCAATGCTCATCAGTGCCCACCAGTGCAGCCTCATGAGCGCATATCAATGAAGCAGAAAAACTACCTGTTTGCAAAATTTCTTAACAAACTATGAAAACCGTTTCTTGTTTTTTTTCGGTTTGTTTAGCAAAAAATAAAAACCTCAGTAGTGATTAAATACCCCCAAAAGAAAGCTCTATTTGTGTGGAAAAAAATGTATAAAAATTTCATTTGAGTACAGTGTTGCATGACCACGCAATTGTCATTCAAAGTGTGGCAGCGCTGAAAGCTGAAAATTGGTCTGAGCAGGAGGGGGGTCTAAGTGCCCAGTAAGCAAGTGGTTAAGAATACACCTTTTCACTAACCACCAAAATAAAGAGGCACATCTCCACAGACCACTGCACTTCAATTTTCACTTTATTTTTTTCACAATTACTGTATATTTCTTTAATTTCATAATTATTGAAAATAAGTTTGTTATATAGCTAAAAGGGGGTGTTATTACATTGATAAATATGCTAGGTATACCACAGACTACAGACTTTGTATTATGGGGTGATTACACAATGTTAAGTGGCTTGAGTTGTCCAAAACACACAGAAACCTTGGTATCTGAGGCAGGCTATTTAGGTTTTACTAAGCCAAAATTTTAAGTGGTTGTAAACCCTCACATATACCCAGTGAAGTGAACAGCCTCAGATGATACACCAAAAGGAAACAAATCCTTCTACATAAGTTTTACTTGTATGTCTGCTGTCTTCCCCTTTCTACACCCTTTGAAAAGTACAGATTTTATTAAAAATCTTTCTTCATCTTTCGGCAGTACATAGGTATGGGCGGGCAGATTGGACATACACTGTGTGAGAGGTGATTGGAGGAAAGGGATACAGTAGAGGAACGAAGGAACATGCAGAGCTGTATTCTGAACACACAAGCTCATTGCTTATCTCCCACTAAGCTCTCTCCCAGACACAAATTTTCAGCTCATGTTTTCTCACTTGTCAGAAGTGACTCTGCTGATAAAAGAGGAACAACGCACCAGAGAGAAATGACACTTAGAGCTTTGGAGAGAGACAAGTAAACACTACAGATATATGTGCTTAGTTAAAATTTCATGAATGGGGTTTACAACCACTTTAATGTGTGTTATACATTCTTTACCAAAGAGTGCACTGAAGAATAAGAGTGATGTACATTTGAGGACATGTTACTAGTTGCATATCACAAAATGCATTGTATTGTGTACTTTAGGCTGCTTTTACACTGTGGCGCTTTACAGGCTCTATATCGCTAAAAATAGCGCCTGCATAGCGCCTGTAAAGAGCCTCTCCTCTCACTCAAGTGTGAAAGCCTAAATGCTTTCACACTGGAGCGGTGCGCTTGCAGGACGGTAAAAAGTCCTGCAAGCAGCATCTTTGCAGCATTGTAGGAGCACCCATAAAGCACCCCTGCCCATTGAAATCAATGGGCAGCGCCGCCAAACCCTTTAACCCTTTTTTGCCCACTAGCAAGGGTTAAAAGCACCCCGCTAGTAGCCAAATAGCACCGCTAAAATGACACTAAAGTGCTGCTAAAAATAGCAGCGCTTTACCGCCGATGCCCCCAATGCCCCAGTGTGAAAGCAGCCTTACAATTAATAGTAAAATCTGTGTAATAATGACCACGTGACTGAATAACAGCATGTTACTTATAACCTAATATAGTAAAAGCCAGTATCTGCATTTGACCAGAAAATACCATTAGAATTGATTTGAAGTGAAAGCACAAACCTATTGTCCTAATTTAGGTTCTACCAATTGATATCACAACGTGGGATCAACCAATACAGCAGTCTTTATAGAATAGACAGTTTGAATCCTAATTCTTTGGACAATGCTGAGCAAACTGATGTGTTCCGTTAATATCCTTTTTGCCCTCAGGTCACTCTGCTACTGTTAATCACTGCAGGAATAAAAAGTTTTCTCAGGTCATGTATCGTTTTCTTTTTTTTTTTTTTGCTATGCAGGTTACTGAGGAAGCAATTAAGTCGCTGGAATGGTGCTGTCCAAGTGCTCCAAGAAACTCAAGAAGACAATCATTGCAGAATAGAAGCCCATATACGTACTTTAGCAGTCAGCAGTGACTGTCTGAGAAAAGACCTGGAAGAGCTAAGACAGAATCTTCAGGTACTACCAAAGCAAGGCAAAAGTACTTATTGTTTTTGTTTTAGTCAGAGCTGATTAAATCTAGGTCTAATCTAAGTTATTTCTTAAATCTAGATACAGGAACAAGATGTTGTTCCTGTAGACAGGGTTGGTCTATAAGAGTTGTCCACTTTCCTGACATAACTCGCAGAGCTGGGGTGTCAGTTTGACAGCCAGGTCCTGTTCTGTGTATCAAGAATGCACCAGCAGCTTCTTTATGAATCAAGCCTTGTAAATAGATTGTAAAAATATTGCTACAATATACAGTATTTTGGTTAGTGTATACGTGCAAAACAAAGATGTGCTCTTTGATGTGCACATTTTGTCAGTTCCAGCAAACATGCAAGTGTAAAATAAAAAAATAAATAACCAAAAAACACTTTTATTTATCATTTTATTACAGTTTAGACCTAATTCATGTGTATTAATTCCTTAATTAACTTATTTTACAGTTTGTATGCAAACTTGTTTCATTTTTGCAAAATAAGATGAAAAATCCACGCTTAGGTCTAAGGGCAATAGATGTGCACCCTACCCTTCTAGGTCCCCAAATGGAGACTAGAGTGTGAATAAAAATAAAATTAAGAGTAATATGGCGCTACCTATATATTGTAAACAAACAACAGACCCATATCACTATTGTGATGTGACATACCATTAAGTGAAGAGATAAAAATGTGCAACTAATGAATGTGATAAAAAATAGTAAACACTACTAAAGAGTGATCCGCGACAAGCCTAAATCGCTAAAGTCGCTATGCAGTAACAAAGGCGAGAAGCCTAATTTGACTGTGTAGTGAAATGTGCTACTGCGACAAGCCTAAATTGCTAGAATTGTTATGCAGTAAAAAGGCGACAAGCCTAAATCACCTGTGTAGTGAAATGTGCTACTGTGGTAATATATACCACTAGTAATATAATAGAAAAAGCATGTAACAAAAGTATAATACACTAAACCATAAGTGATAATGACAGTGATAAATACACAGTATTTACACAAAAATTTCCTGGCACTCAGAGATTTCAACCTTTAGGCAAACGAGCGCAAAGACCCCATCGCGACTGCCGGCATCAATAAACTAGAAGAACTGGGTCTCCAGAAACTGATAAAGACTCCCACGCATGGGTCAGGACACACCCTGGACCTCATTTTCAAACAGAACATTGACGTCAACATACTCGACAACATAATACTGCCATGGACGGAAAACCACGCCATCAAATTCAAAATCGCTACCAACATCACCAACGAAAAACAAAATCCTGTAACAACAACGCACTGGACCAGATCGCATAAAAAACCATACTCCGAATCATTCAAATCCACTCTGTCCAAGATAACTACATTAACCTTAAACCACTCTACGGAGGAAACACTCAACTCCCTGAACAGGAAATTGCTGCAATCAGCAGACTCGGTAGCATCAAAACGCAGGGCTCTCATCAGGGAAAAAAACTCGGGATGGTTTAATAGCTCCCTCGCCTTACTAAAGCAAGAACGCAGAAGAGTGGAAAGAACATGGAGAAGAAATCCCACCGAGGAAAACCACTTTAACTACAAAGATCTCACAGAGAATTATCGGAAAGCAATCTTCAAAGCCAAAAAGGACCACTTCTCATATACAATCTCAACAGCCGCATACCAACCACGGGAACTGTTTAAACTAGTCAATCAATCAATAAATCCGGTGTGCCTAGAACCCCCAGAAAGTGAATCCCAGGATTACTGTGACAAACTGTCGGATTTTTTCATCGATAAAGTCAAAACCATCAGGGAAACAATTTGTCAGAAGAAAACATCCGACCTCAGCCAGAAAATACATAAAGAGGATGTCTGCACCAACATACTGGAACCGCCTAAATTTTCACTATTCCCAATTACCGTAGACACCGCAAAAAACATCATTAATAAACTGCGTGACAGTACCTCACCTATTGACATCATCCCCACAAAACTACTGAAAGAATGCTCCGACATCATGGCTCCAACCATAACCCATCTCATAAACCGATCATTGCACGAAGGGATTGTTCCCAGCATCCTCAAACAAGGCATCGTCAAACCTCTACTCAAGAAACCAAACCTGGACCCTCAGGATCCAAACAACCGTAGGCCAATTACAAGCCTCAACACCATTTCTAAGATCATGGAGAAAGCTGTAGTACATCAGCTACAACTCCACTTGGATACTCACAAGCTCCTGGACCCGCTGCAATCAGGCTTCCGCCTGGGTCATGGAACAGAAACAGCACTCCTTCAGATTTGGGACGACGCCCTCGAAGCAGCAGATGACGGAGAGCCATGTCTCCTCGTACTGCTAGACCTAAGTGCAGCGTTTGATACAGTAGATCACAATACTCTACTCGCCTGCCTCACAGAAGTAGCCGGAGTCCAAGACATAGATCTCCAATGGTTCGCGTCCTTCCTAGGAAATCGGTCACAGACAGTGAAACTAGGAAAATTCCTCTCTGAAAGTTGGGCAGTCACCTGCGGAGTCCCTCAAGGCTCTCCTTTGTCACCCGTTCTCTTCAACATTTACATTCGCCCACTCCTTCAAATCATCAGATGCTCAGATCTCTGCTTCCACTCTTACGCTGACGACACACAACTTTATTTCCGGATCAATGGAAAAAAAGATCACCAACAACAACTTGAAAACTGCCTCAAATCAATAGAGGACTGGATGACCACTAACTCTCTCCAGCTGAACGAATCAAAGACATAGCTTCTTATCTTACACCCAAATCATAATCCCGTAACCAAAACCTCCTGGTCTCCACCAACCGTATTTGGGCAGACTATCTCCCCAAAGACCAAAGCCAAGAGTTTTGGAGTTATTTTAGATGCACAAATGTCAATGGATACGCAAATAGGAGCAGTAGTCAGTGGATCTCACCATCACCACCATGTTTCGCAGACTCATCCCTTTTATCCCAAAGAATGACAAAGCAGTGGTAGTTGGAACAATCATTAATTCACGACTGGACTACGCAAACTCGCTTTACATAGGATTACCACAATATCAACTTGCGCGATTACAACTGATCCAAAACACGGCGGCAAGGCTGATAACAGGAAAAAACCCTGGGAATCCATCTCTCCTTCGCTGAGGAGCTTACATTGGCTACCTGTAAAAAATCGGATCACGTTCAAGACCCTTTGCCTCACCCACAAATGCGTGCATAGAGAAGCTCCGCAATACCTAATGGAGAAAATAAATCATTACACACCAAACCGCAGTCTTCGATCAGCCAACAAAAACCTCCTCCTCGTGCCCAAAGCCCGGTATAAATCCAAGGGGGATCGGAGATTCGCTGTCCAAGGACCTTGGCTATGGAATGCTCTACCAATCAACATCCACCTGGAAGAAAATCACCTGGCTTTTAGGAAAAAAACTCAAGACCTTGCTCTTTTAGCAGATGATCAAAGCTTGCCACATCGCCTAGAGGCGATTCAGTTCGCATTGTGTGCTATACAAGTATTTCATTCATTCAGGCCGCGTACACACGCGGGGACTGTTCGCCCAACTTTGTCCGTCAAACAGTTTCGGCAAACAGTCCACTCAAAATTAGCATGGACGGACATGGCCACACACGACGGACGAACAGTTTGCTGAAACCGTGCGCGATGACGTGAACGGCACGTACGACGGGACGAAAAATACGACGTCCTATACACTGCATTATAACTTTCGGCGTGTAAATCCTTTCTGAGCATGCGCGGAACTTAGTTTGACGAACAAGCCTACACACGAGGGGACTGTTCGCTAAAAAAAGGTTTCAGCGGACAGTTTTTCGGAATTTCCGAAAAACCTTGTTCAGCGGACTGTTCGCTGAAACTGTCCGCTGAAAGCCCACACACGAGCGGACTGTTTGCCGAAACACTGTTCAGCGGACAAAGTTGGGCGAACAGTCCCCGCGTGTGTACGCGGCCTCATTCATTCATTCACAGTAACTATATCCAGAAAGAGTGATGCTCAAAGACATATACAAATATTCAAAAAAACACCCAAAAAAACACAAAAACAAAAAGGAATCCAGTCCCAACGTATGTGAAAAATAAAAATGAGATGTAAGTAGATAGACCAAGTCCAAAGTGTAACATCCAAACTCCTTCAGAAACCAGCAAAACAAGAGTCTTTTATAATTCTTAGATGCTTGGTGACTTCCTATTGTGACCAAGAACACAGAAAAAATCCAGGTGACATTTGGTGCTCCTACTCTTGGGTCCCCACTCACCAGCTCCAATGTAGAACAGCCTTAGTGCCCAGATGATGTTTCCAGCATTGACATCCAATATCCAGCCTCTATGGATCGCCCAAGGATATCTCTCATCTGGATCAGATTGGGTGCAGGTTGAATCTCAAGGGGTAAAACTTCTTTCTCTCACCACTTTCCAGTGCAGATAGAGGTATTCATGCAAAAAAATTAGATAAGGGCTCCCGTGGTGTAGTATCAAAAATTTGGGAAATGTTTTTATTTAAAATAACCAGCAGGAAAAAAATATATAAATAGATTATAAAAAAGTAAAAAATAAATAAATAAAAACAAGCATTCCATATACTGAAATATCCGCAAAGAAGATCTACATCTACGGGAGAGTGATAGCTCCAGAGCCGTGGTTCCTGTTAGCGGCATGCGTGCCAGCTGCGTTCCACAATCTTCCTAAGCTGCTATCACACCCGGAAGTGACGTCAGTACTTGACTCTGCCTTATGTACGTTTCGTTGTTTAATTTGTTTCATTTTTACAGCACTGCTTTAACCACTTAAGGACCGAGCCTCTTTTTCAGATTTGGTGTTTACATGTTTAAAAAGTTTTTTTTTGCTAGAAAATTACTTAGAACTCCCAAACATTATATATTGGTTTTTTTCTAACACCCCAGAGAATAAAATGGCTGTCATTGCAATATTTTTTTTCACAACATATTTGCGCAGCGGTCTTACAAGAGCACTTTTTTGGGGAAAAATTCACTTTTTTGAATAAAAAAATAAGACAACAGTAAAATTTGCCCAATTTTTTTATATTGGGAAATATAATGTTGCGCCGAATAACAAAAAAACTGTTAGCGATTGCAGGGTTCAGACCTGACTCTGCGAACGCTGCAGTTATGTGTTTAGTGTTTTGTAAGTGACAGTGATTGATCAATTGATACTGCACTTGGGTGGGCTGGGCTGGGCAGAGGGGCAAAACGCAGGTGCTAGCAGGTATCTGGGCTGATCCCACTAACACTGCATTTTTGGGAACACTTAACTGCTGGAGACACTAGTATAGATCTGATCAGATCAGATATCGGTCCGTTCAGACACTATTCTATGGTGCATGCATGGGTATTAGCAGTACTGACACTAATCTGACGCTGCCTGGGGCAACACAGGACCTACTTGACCCTAAAACCTGATATCACCCGCCAGGCGATCAGGGGGTTAAACCTTTTATTGGGTAATAAACGGCTGGTACCCTGATGCTATAAAAAACAAACTAACTAACCAGCGTCACCCATAACACTTATACAGTGGGTAGTATATGGGGGTAAATTACACTATAAAAACCTGACAGTGAACCTAAATAGCTAACTGGCTAACTAGCATCACCTGTGACACTTATACAGTGATCACTGGTGACAGCGGGTGAAAGTGTTAACTAGGGGGCAATCAGGGGGTTAAAACCTTCATTAGGTAGTATATGGGGGTACCTGACAGTATAAAAACCTGACGGTGAACCTAAATAACTAACAGGCTAACTACCGTCACCAACACTAATACGGCGATCAGAAAAAAGATTGCTTAGTGACACTGGCATCAGGGGATGAAAGGGTTAACTGGGGGCAATCAAGGGGTTAAACCTTTAATAGAGGGGGTTAGGGGGTACCCTAGACCTAAAGGGGCCTACCACTAACAGCCCTAACACTTATAACAGTCACAAAATGACCAATGCAGTGATCAGTAAAAAATGAAAACTGCTATTGGTGTCACTGTGACAGGGGGTGCAGGGGGGGTGATTGGGGGATGATTTGCATGCCTATGTATACTGGTGTTAGTGTGCTGTTGGTGTAACTCACAGGGATGTCTTCTTTCCTTGGGTGCTGGAACGAAAGGGCTTCACGAGGAGAGATGAGATCACTTCCTCTGCTTCTCTTTAGTTTCAGAAGCAGAGGAAGCTTCTCTTTCATCAGGAGCAATCGTGAGGGAGAGGCCATGAATCAGTGCCCCCCCCTCTGGACAGATCGCTCCTAAAATGATGCTCAGCAACAGCTGGGGAACCAGTGTGTATGATGAGGCCACAATGTAGTGCACTGGGAACAAGATTAGAGATTTTTTGGATACATTCTGCTATCAATTTGACTTTGTATAAAAGTAACGGGTGCGTAAAAATTGGTCTTTGGATGTCGTGGCACCCTCCCACTGTAACCATATAGAGGTAATCTTGATGAAAGCAAGAACTGGCCTTGCTTTAAAAAATTGCAATGATATGCACCTGTCAAACAGGTGCAGAAAAATTGGTCTTTCAGTGTTGGTGGCACCTTCCCACTATAACCCTATCGAGGTAATCTTGATGAAAGCAAGAATTGGCCTTGCTGTAAAAAACTGAAATTATATGTACCTGTCAAACAGGTGCAGAAAAATTGGTCTTTGGGTGTTAATTGTGCCCATGAAACCTACTGTATACCAAAAACATTTTTCCAGATGAAATGATTGAACACCCTCAAAGCTAGGCAGACTCAAACTCCTGCAGATATTCCACATCCCAGAAAGACTTAATCAGTGACATCAGCATCAGGGGCTTTATAGTTGGTAATCCAGCACTGATTTATTTTTATAAAAGTCAAATGGTCCACGGAGTCTGTGGAAAGCCATGTTCTATGATCAGTGATGAAACCTCCTGCAGCACTGAATGCCCATTTTGAAAGCACGCTGAACACAGGCCAGCCCAACAACTCAAAAGCATACTGGAAAAGTTCTGGACAGTGGTCTATTCTCATGACCTAGTAAGTCTGTGGATCATCAGCTGGAAAGCTCTCCATCTCTGTTTGGGCCCCGAGGTAATTGTCCACCATGTGATGCGATGGAGGAAGCTGACAGCCCTGGGTGGCGAGGAATAAAAAAATTCTTAAATGCCTCACTTGGGTGGATGCCTTCCCCAATGCTCCATCTTGATCAAAACAATGTTTTCCACGACACTATAACCTACTGGAGTCAGGAAAAATGTTCAATAAAATCCTCTTTAACGTGTCCTCACGAGATTTTATCTTCTGCACTCTCTGTGGGGAAGGGATGAGTTCTGAGAACGTAACATTATAACAGTGGTCAAAGAGGGTTGCCAACCAGTAATCATCCTTCTCCTTTATGCCACGCATTCTTGGGTCCTTTTGCAGGCTTTGAAGCATGAGATTGCCCATGCGCCTCAAATTTGCCGAGGCTTGAGAAGCAGACTCCTCAGGGTCACTCAGGGTGACAGCATCTGGAACTTCCTTCCTCCCAGCCACGTACTACTCCCATGGGTCCTGGGGTTGGAAAGCCATCTCTTACAGATTGACGCATGCCTTCCTCTTCTTTGAATCCTATGAAAGTGCCAGAATCCATCTCCTCATCCTCCTCCCCTCTCTCCTCCTGTGTGTTCTGTGACATAGGAATGATGATATCTGGATAAAGTGGGCCTTGAGAGGAAAGGAAGTCCTCCTCTTCCTCCTGCTGCTCTGCCTCCGGTGCCTTTTCCACAATGCCATGCAGAGTCTGCTCCAGCAGGAACACAGCAGGGATTGTGTCATTGATGCATGCACTGTCACAGCTCACCATCCTTGTGGCCTCCTTAAATGGTGACAATACAGTGTATTCATCCTTAATGATCAGCCATTGGCGTGGGGAAACCTTTGAATGCTTAGAAGGTACCTGATGTTCATAGGACAAATCTGCAGAGTAGGGCATGGAGATGGTGGAGGAGGAGGGGGTAGACCTCTCAGGTCTGGCATCATCACCACCAGCTGTATGGAGACGTGGGGGCACAACAAGCTGCAGAACCGAGCCCTGTCCTGCATCCTTTCGAGTTGCAAGTAGCGTTACCCAATGTGCTGTGAACAAAATATATTGTCCCTGTCCATGCTTGTTGGGCCACGTGTCAGCAGTAAGGTGGATTTTACGGCTGACTGCCTTGCCCAACAATTCCCTTTCATGCGATCGTAGAGAAATGGAACAGCCTTACTTGAAAAATAGTAGCGACTGGGAACCTGCCATTGTGGTACAGCACATTGTGCAAATTCATGGAAGGGGGTAGAATCCACCAGGCCAACAGCTTTGACAAGCTTGCATTTAGACACTGAGCATGGGTGTCAGGAACTGTATTTTTTTTCTGCTGCAGCAGATGAGGCAGAGAAATTTGTCGGCTACAATCTACAACTGGTGGTGTGCTGCTGGCAGATGTGCTGCTAGGACCTGGGACACTCTGTGCTATACCATCATCCCTGTCAGTGGAAGCTACTGAGAGGTAATGACTCGGTATAGCAGGAGCAGACTGAAGTGGGTAAGGAGGAGGAGGAGGGACAGATTTGTGCCCCATTTGTGTGGCTTTTATGTGCTCTTGCCAACGGGCTGAGTGGTTGGACGTTAAATGCCTTGTAAAGCATGTGGTACCCAAATGGTTGGTGTTTTTGCCACGTTTTATGCACCTGAGACACAGTTTGCAGATAGCAGCAGTGCGATCTACTGGAGATGTGCTGAAAAAGCCCAGACAGCTGAAATTTGGGGAGTGGGCCAGAAGATAACAGCTGTTGTCCCTTTGTTGATGTTGGCGTTGATGACAGTGTTCACTACACTGACGCTATCTGAACTGTCCCTGCTCTAGCTATACACTAATGTACAGATTACTTACATGGTCTCACTACACTACACTGAAACTATCTGAGCTGTCCCTACTCTACACTAATGTATGTATGAATGACACGGTCTCACTACACTACAGTGAAACTAGCAGAGCTGTCCCTACTCTAGCTGCTCACTATGCAAAGCTGAATGATGGTCCTCCTCACAACACTCACACTATCCCAAGACTAAACTAATATTCTACACTGACAATTGAATCAAAATAGCACAGTATTGCACACTAACTACCTAATAGCATTGAAGATAGTCATGTTCTATCTCTCTCCATGCAGAAATCACTCTAAAAATGGCTGCCATTGAAAGAATACTTTTATACTATGGGGCGAGAATGAGCCACGATTGGATAAAGTCAGATGACAATGTCCAATCATGACTCTGACAATGCTCTGTGCCCTGATAGGCTGAAGCTTTCACTGCTTTACCCAACCAGGGCTTGCACTGCACTGTCCAGCACCACAATGCATTGTGGTCGGTTCGGGGGGGGGGGGAAACAAACGGTCGGACGACCCATTTATATGGCGGCTCTCCTAACGTCTGCACAGCAAAAGTTTGGCCTGAAATCGCCCATTGCTAGTGGTTTGTGCTGCGGTTAACCACTTGCTTACTGGGCACTTAAACCCCCCTCCTGCCCAGACCAATTTTCAGCTTTCAGCGCTGATGCACTTTGAATGACAATTACGCGGTCTTACAACACTGTACCCAAATGAAACTTTTATCATTTTTTTCCCACAAATAGAGCTTTCTTTTGGTGGTATTTAACCACTTAAGGACCGCCGCATGGCAATGTACGTCGGTGCAATGGCACCGACAGGCACAAGCACGTACATGTACGTGCTCGCCTTCCAGCGGGTGGGGGGTCCGATCGGACCCCCTCCCGCTGGATGCGGCGGTCCATTTCGCTGCAGGAGCGATCCAGGATGAGGGGATGGCCGTTGGTTTCTGGCCATCCCCTCTCGATCGCTCCTGGCGAATGAGAAGCTTCCTCCCACTGTGTATAGTAAACACAGGCAGGGAAGAAGTGATGTCATTCTCCTCGGGGCGGTCTTATACGAGGAGAGGAAACAGTAAGTCTGCACCAAACACTACACTAACACATAGGCACACACAGGTAAACAACCCCCCCCCCCCCCCGATTTTTAGGTTCACCGCCAGGTTTTTATAGCGCTAGGTACCCCGATATACTACCCAATAATGGTTTTAACCCCCTGATTGCCCCTAGTTAACCCTTTCACCCCCTTTTGCCAGTGTCACTAAGCGATCATTTTTCTGATCGCTGCATTAGTGTCACTGGTGCCGCTAAGTAGCTAGTTATTTTTTTAGGTTCACCGCCAGGTTTTTATAGCGCTAGGTACCCCCATATACTACCCAATAACGGTTTTAACCCCCTGATTGCCCCTAGTTAACCCTTTCACCGCCTTTTGCCAGTATCACTAAGCGATAGTTTTTCTGATCGCTGCTTTAGTGTCACTGATGCCGCTAGTTAGCTAGTTATTTTTTTAGGTTCACCACCAGGTTTTTATAGCGCTAGGTACCCCGATATACTACCCAATAATGGTTTTAACCCCCTGATTGCCCCTAGTTAACCCTTTCACCCCCTTTTGCCAGTGTCACTAAGCTATCATTTTTCTGATCGCTGCATTAGTGTCACTGGTGTCGCTAGGTAGCTAGTTATTTTTTTAGGTTCACCGCCAGGTTTTTATAGCGCTAGGTATCCCCATATACTACCCAATAATGGTTTTAACCCCCTGATTGCCCCTAGTTAACCCTTTCACCAGCGATCACCGTATAAGTGTCACTGGTGACGCTGGTTAGCCAGTTAGTTATTTAGGTTCCCCGTCAGGTTTTTATATAGCGCCAGGGACCCCCATATACTACCTAATAAAAATTTTAACTCCCTGATTGCCCCTAGTTAACCCTTTCACCAGTGATCACTGTATAAGTGTTATGGGTGACTCTGGTTAGTTTGCTTTTTATAGCATCAGGGCACTCGCCATTTATTACCCAATAAAGGTTTAACCCCCTGATCACCCAGCGGGTGATATCAATTAGGTTTTAGGGTCAGGGTCTGCGTCGCCCCAGGCAGCGCTAGGTTCGTGCCAGTACCGCTAACACCCACGCGCAAAGCATAAACCTCCCATAGTGGTATAGAATCTGAACAGATCAATATCTGATCAGATCTATACTAGCGTCCCCAGCAATTTAGGGTTCCAAAAAAACGCATTGTTAGCAGGATCAGCCCAGATACCTGCTAGCACCTGCGTTTTGCCCCTCCGCCCAGCCCACCCAAGTGCAGTATCGATCGATCACTGTCACTTACAAAACACTAAACACATAACTGCAGCGTTCGCAGAGTCAGGCCTGATCCCTGCGATCGCTAACAGTTTTTTTTGGTAGCGTTTTATATTTAAATCCGGAAGGCAGTGCTTGGTTTTCGGGGTCCCGTACGTGGCTAGGCTCCCAAAAAGTCCCCCACATGTGATATCCCGTACTCGGGAGAAGCAGCAGAGTTTATTTTCGGGTGTAATTTGACTTCTGCCCATAGCATGTGTGAGCAATATATCATTTAGTGACAACTTTGTGCAAAAAAAAAAATTGTAATATTCCTGCAACTTGTGGCAAAATATAAAATATTTCATGGACTCAACATGCCTCTCAGTAAATAGCTTGGGGTGTCTACTTTCCAAAATGGGGTCATTTGGGGGGTTTTGTGCTATTTTGGCATTTTATGGCCTTCGAAACTGTGATAGGTAGTGAGGAGTGAAATCAAAAATTTGCACCCTTAGAAACCCTGAAGGCAGTGATTGGTTTTTGGGGTGCCGTACACAGCTAGACTCCCAAAAAGTCCCACATATGTGGTATCCCCGTACTCAGGAGAAGCAGCAGAATATATTTTGGGGTGCAATTCCACATATAACTATGGCATGTGTGAGCAATATATCATTTAGTGACAACTTTTTGTAAACTTTATTTTTTTTTGTGTCATTATTCAATCACTTGGGACAAAAAAAAAAATATTCAATGGGCTCAACATGCCCCTCAGCAATTTCCTTGGGGTGTCTACTTTCCAAAATGGGGTCATTTGGGGGGGTTTGTACTTCCCTGCCATTTTAGCACCTCAAGAAATTAGATAGGCAGTCGTAAATTAAAAGCTGTGTAAATTCCAGAAAATGTACTCTAGTTTGTAGCTATAACTTTTGCGCAAACCAATAAATATACGCTTCTTGACATTTTTTTTACTAAAGACATCTGGCTGAATAAATTTTGCCCTAAATGTATGACTAAAATTGAGTTTATTTGATTTTTCTTATAACAAAAAGTAGAAAATATATTTTTTTCTCACAATTTTCGGTCTTTTTTTATTTATATCGCAAAAAATAAAAATCGCAGAGACAATCAAATACCATCAAAAGAAAGCTCTATTTGTGGGAAGAAAAGGACGCAAATTTCGTTTGGGTACAACATTGCATGACCGCGCAATTACCAGTTAAAGCAGTGCAGTGCGGAATTGTAAAAAGACCTCTGGTCCTTAGGCTGAAAATTGGTCCGGGGCTGAAGTGGTTAATTACAGCTAGGAGTTTTATTTTTTGCTAAACAAACAAAAAAAGATGCAAAAATAAAAATAAAAATCATGTTTAATAGTTTGTTATAAAATTTTGCAAACAGGTAATTTTTCTCCTTCATTGAAAAGCGCTGATGAGGCGGCGCTGGTGGGCACTGCTAGGAGGTGCTGGTGGGCACCGATAGGCACAGTTGTAAATTAAAAGCTGTGTAAATTCCAGAAAATGTACTCTAGTTTGTAGACGCTATAACTTTTGCGCAAACCAATAAATATACGCTTATTGATATTTTTTTTACTAAAGACATGTGGCTGAATAAATTTTGCCCTAAACGTATGACTAAAATTGAGTTTATTCGATTTTTCTTATAACAAAAAGTAGAAAATATATTTTTTTCTCAAAATTTTCGGTCTTTTTCCATTTATATCGCAAAAAATAAAAATCGCAGAGACAATCAAATACCATCAAAAGAAAGCTCTATTTGTGGGAAGAAAAGGACACAAATTTCATTTGGGTACAACATTGCATGACCGCGCAATTACCAGTTAAAGCAGTGCAGTGCGAAATTGTAAAAAGACCTCTGGTCCTTAGGCTGAAAATTGGTCCGGGGCTGAAGTGGTTAGTTACAGCTAGGAGTTTTATTTTTTGCTAAACAAACAAAAAAAAAATCATGTTTAATAGTTTGTTATTAAATTTTGCAAACAGGTAATTTTTCTCCTTCATTGAAATGCGCTGATGAGGCGGCGCTGGTGGGCACTGATAGGCGGTGCTGGTGGGCACCGATAGGCACAGTTAAGGCAACACTAATAGGCACAGATAAGGTGGCACCGATAGGCACAAATAAGGCAATACTGATGGGCACAGATAAGGCGGCACTGATGGGCAAAGATGGGCACAGATCAGATGGCACGGATGGGTGGCACGGATGGGTGGCACGGATGGGCACTGATAGGTACCACTGATAGATGGGACTGATGGGCACTGATAGGTGGCACTGATAGGTGGCTCTGATAGGTGGCACTGCTGGGCACTGATGGGCGTCACTGATGGGCACTGATGGGCACTGGTACATGACACTGATGGGAACGGATATGTGGCACTGTGGTGCAGCACTGTGTGTGCGAGGCAGATTGTGGGCACTGATAGGTGGCACTTTTTGCTATATTTTAGGTGGCACTGGCAGGGGGCAGGTGGGCATTGATGAGCTGTCCCCAGCTTTTTTCTTCCGATTACCGTCTCTGCTTTGATCACATGATCAGCTGTCATTGGCTGACAGCTGATCACGTGGTAAGGGGTCGGGATCGACCCCTTGCTCCGATCTGTGATCAGGCGAGTCTCATAGACTCGCTGATCACAGAGCGTGCTGCGCACGCCCCTCAGGGGGCACGCAGGCCGCTCGTGCATGGGACGACATCAATAGACGTAGTCCCGGCAAAGCAGGTCCACGCTGTAGCCGTCACTCGGCTATAGCGCGGATCTCAAGAAGTTAAAGGAGCATAATAGGACAATATTTGAACAAAATGAGCTGCATAGTTGAGTTGTCAGAAAGAAGCCTTTACTGCTGCCACAAAAAAGCCTTTGTACAATATGACACTCCTCACACCTGTTGGCACGCCATAATCTGGAGTGACGCTACCAAAATAGAGCTATGTCAGAAGTCCCTGCACATCTATTTTGGTATCACTTGTCCTCACTCCCACCTTCTCTAGCTATTCACTTGTTGATCTTTGGGTAACAGATTCATTTATGGTGTCTTTACTTGTCAGTAACAATTTCCATATTTGCTCCCCATTTTTATTTAGCATATTTTGGACAT
The DNA here is from genome assembly GCF_037356315.1 of Lithobates pipiens. Classification (NCBI taxonomy): domain Eukaryota; kingdom Metazoa; phylum Chordata; class Amphibia; order Anura; family Ranidae; genus Lithobates; species Lithobates pipiens. The sequence continues at coordinate 157,440,027 of NW_027507784.1, forward strand.
TTCAATATTCTTCTAGTCAGATTTCTCTCAGTGGCTGTTGCCCACTTTTGGTTGGCCCAAAAAAGTCATAATTACTATATTCCTGTGTTCCTCAATGGGTGGAAGAAAATAGGGTTTTTGAATTTACTGCAATTTTTTTTTCCTGATGTTGATTGGGGGACACAACTCCCACTTATCTTGTTGATTGGCCCTATGTACTGCTTGCACATAAAACTGAACCAATACTGTTTCCAACTGGTGTGCCTACTAAATGAAAAAAATAAAAAGACAAAACCGCGCTGTCTAAAAAACACAACCACAATTAGCTGCCTGCACAATGGAAAATCTATGTGGTAAAAGCAATATAAAGTAATGGTCAAGTGTGGCGCTGTTAATGAAATATAGGTAAAGTGCTACAACCAATAAAAGACTGTATGCAATAACAAAGTATCTGTATAAATATATACTGTGATAATCCAAATAAACAAAGTATCTGCTGGGGCGTCATTCATCCACTTCTTCCAATTGGAGACCACAAGGGATTTAGAACGAGGAATTCCGAGGGGAATCACCATCCGGCTGGTTGCATCTGTGCGTGCTATTGGAGCCCCCCACAGGCTTTTATGACACACTACTATACGGTGGATGTGTCCAACTCATCCGGTAAGAGTATCCACCTTCTTTAATTGTTTTATAATCCGTTCCCAAGAGGTTCTGAGGTCTGAGAAGGTTGAGAGTCATTATTTCATGAATGCCATCTGAAAACTTCAGAAGTCCCAAGATGAGAAATATACCACTTTGAGGTCCAGGGGGACTGACTTTGAGATTGTCTATATCCTCTTTGGACTTTAGTGGATTCTTCGTTATTATTACAGGATTTTTTTACTTTTATGTACACTCACACTTATTTACTTTGCCTTTGAGCGCTGCACTTATTTATATATTTTCAGCTTTAAACTTGGTTTGTTTGTGTGCTAGCAGCTTGGCTGTGTTTTTCAGAGGTGTGTTTTATGCTTCGCTTGTTTGCGAATTCACTATTTACCATTTGTTAGATATATTTTTGTATTAACGCGGTGTTTTCCTTTTTGTATTACTAAATTAGGAGGTCAAATTCTTACATATATTATGAAGTATCCCAAACTCTGATATTGCTCTCTCATGTCCCTTCATATGTTAAATCACCTCATTGTTATATGGAGGGAAAAAGTCATATATATAGTGTAAGAGTTATTTATTAAAATACAAAAGTAGCTGTATATTAACCCTTCACAGCAATAAATAAATGCATTCATCCAAAGTGTAGTGTTTTAATTTTTCCCGGCATAGTTCTCTTTCTATAGATAAAGATTCTATACAACTTACACTATTGTTTTCATTTCATAGAATTTTTTTAAATCTGTAAAATCCTGACTGAAACAATATTTTAAATATATGTTCATTTTTTTAAAATTTTTTTATTTTTTTTAGGGTACAATTTATTTCTCTAAGATAAAACAAAAAATGGACCAAAGGACACCAAGGTTTCCTAATTCCATTAGTTTGGACGACTGCGGTTATAATAAGACTAGGCTGTCCATCCAAAGGAGCAAGAAGAGCTGTCAGCTCAATTTAGAGAGAGGAAATGACCATCTGAAGGCACGAAACAAACAGACGCTGACACATATGAGACACTTGTGTGAGTCCATTAAGATTTCTACTAGCTATAAAGAAAATTACACACTGGGAACTGAAAAGAGGCCTGAAAAAAGTAGCTTTGCTTTAAAAGATACAATAAACAACCAACCTACACATGGTCCTCAAGAGTCATCTGTGATGAATGAGGAAGAGGAGCTCAGGGAGCTAATAGAAAAACTGAAAGACGCATTATCTCTCCAAATACTGCCAGGTAATGTACTTATTAACCTCTGGCTACGGGCAACTGACATTTCATATTCTTTTGCCAGATTTTCTAGAAAATATCTGCTAATATGAGACACACAAAATCATGTAAACAGCATTACATAATTTTCACAATCAATTTTCTGCACTTTTAAATCCATGTTCTCTACGGCAGTTGCAGGGGTGTGCTATAGCAAACACAAAATTTCTTTAGGCACCTCCATACAGTGGACCCCTACTTCATAAGCAAAATATTCTAGTAACACTATGCTTGCAATAGTGCTTCCTTTCTCTGTTGGGCAGGGTACTTCATCTGCCCAACAGATAAATTACAGTGCTGGCAGCAGCACAGGAAAGAGGAAGCTTTGCAGAACCAGGTGCTCAGGTAAGTAAAACTACTGAACACCAATGCTGGGGTTTATTGCTGAGGGTTATTACTTGCCCTGATGTTTACTGGTAGTTACTGCTGGGGGTTATCATTGCTGGCCCTGATTAGACATGTGCAAAAGGAAGAAATTTGTTTAGTTTCATTTCGTTTTAATTCGTTAATTCATTAATTTCGTTTAGTTATATTCATTAACTTCCTTAAATTCGTTTTCGGATTTCGTTTAGTTTTCTACCGAATTCAAAAAATCGGCCACATTCGAAAATATTTCAACCAAATTCGAAAATATTTCTACCGGATTCGATGATTTCAACATGATTCGACATTATTTCAACCACATTCGAAAATATTTTGTGACCTGACTTTAGGGCCATGTATCTCGGGGTCACTTGGTGCTAGAAACTCCAAATTTGGATATGTTGTAGTGTTTGCATACCAAATTTGGGGTTTCTAGCTATAAGTGACCCCGAGATATGTGGCCCCAAAATCGGGTGGCAAAATGTCGTTCTCTGCTCTAATAACTAATAACATTTTGCGACCCGATTTTGGGGCCACATATCTCGGGGTCACTTATAGCTAGAAACCCCAAATTTGGTATGCAAACACAATACTACTAGCACTACAACATATCCAATTTGAAGTGTCTAGCACCAAGTGACCCCGAGATACATGGCCCTAAAGTCGGGTCACAAAATATTTTCGAATGCGGTTGAAATAATGTCGAATCATGTTGAAATCATTTTGAATGCAGTTGAAATAATGTCGAATTATTTTGAAATAATTTCGAATGCGGTTGAAATAATTTCGAATCATGTCGAATTCATTCGAATTCATTCGTTATATTTCTTTCGTATTCGTTGTAATTTGTTTTCTTTTATTCGGACATCCGGATGCATCCGAATGTCCGAAAGATGCAAAATTCGGCCGAATTTCGATTCGTTACGAAACGAATTGCACAAGCCTAGCCCTGATACATGCTTGGAGTTGTGCTGGATTTTTTTGTGCTGGGGGTTATTGCTTGCCCTTACACTTGCTGGATATTATTGCAGGGGGCTATCATTGCTGGCCTTAACACTTGCTGGTGGTTATCACTGGCCCTGACACTTACTGGAGGTTATTTCTGGGGCTTATCATTTCCGACATTTGCTTGGGATTATCAATACTGTTCCTGACACCTGTGAGTTGTAATTTCTGGTGCTGACACCAGAGATGGGGATTAATATTACCATGGACACCATCAATGGAGCTTGCTTTACTCAAACAATTTCTTCAACTGTACCCCCTAGGCTCTATTTCATATAAACCTTTGCAAAGCATAAGGGAAAAAGGTGGCATGCTACAATCCACACATCAATCATATAAAATGTATTATTAATTTTTATTTTAAAATATATATTTATTATTATTATCATTATTTGATTTGAACGATTTTCGGAATTTTTAACAATATCAGCAGTGGCAAATTTTAAAGGAGACTGGCTAAAGCCAATATACAGTACATATATACATAGCTACATATACAGTTTCATGTAAATGTTTATCTACCCTGTTCACATCACATGTTTTGGACATATTTTTCAATTTAAAATGGCATGGAGAAAAAAAGTGACACGTTTTAACAAGTTTTAATGCTTAACAACTTTAGCTTTTCTTTGGCCTCTTCTCCATGCCCTTCTTGTTCGCTTTATAAACCCTCCAGTGTAAAAAAAAAACATGCCTTAAAGAAGGACAGCAGCAAAGCCCAAAACAACTTTTGAAGCACATGGGAGAGCAAGATGAATATCAAAAAGAGGAACTTTATTTTGGTACAAGCTTCCAAAAACCTGCCAATACATACCTATTAGTTTATTGATTGGTTGACTTTAATGAGATGTGAGTTTATCCAGTTTTGCTCATCTCAGGTATCCTGCTTTGAATATTTGGTCTGCTCTAATAATATCATATGTATATCAGAACTATATATAGGTATTTATAGTTTTCCATAAATAACTGAGGTTTTTTTTTTATCTTCTAGGACAAGTGCCTGAAATAAAACAGGAGTTTCTACATACTGCAGGGCAGGTTTGCAGGTCCTACTCTGACCTTATAGGCAAAGTTATTGAACCAACTTTAAAATGATACTTAGAAGAGTTAGCACTGAATTGACATCATCAATTAGAATGTAACTCTGGTTTTGCAAAATGCCATACAAGCCATTTTGTAATTTAAAGCTTTTAAAATCTATATAAATGTTTCTCTTTTATCTGTAGCCATCTACAATTTTTTTGCTAGCAACAAAAACGAAATCAGGTTTACAATGGTATTCTGTTATGTAAACTGAATGATAGAGGGGGATACTTGGAGGAAAAATGGTCAGGGTGGGCAACAACAACGTAGTGATGTTCAATACTACTCGAAAGAGTTGACAGTAAGCAGGATTATAATACAGAGGAAGCAGAATTGAAGATTCCCAGGCCCGTTTCATAATATGTTCACTACTTTACACATCTTTTTTCTGCCATAAATACTCAATATGTGTGTCTTTCAACTGTGTATTTATTTGACCTGTGTTGACTTTGTGTGTTTAAATGGAATCCAAAATACTTTACAATATACCATCAGCAAAGGTCTACATCTTACCATCAAAATTTCCCAGAATCCTTTTCCGAATAATTTTGCAACTGGTCTTCTTCCACTATGTAAGTAGCATCCTCATCACCTCCCCATATACAAAAAACATCAATGTATTTAGTGCAGTAAAACATTACGATAAACCAAGTCAAATTTGCTATATACGATTTGAAAGGTTGAGTTTATGCAACCCTTTTGCTCTTTCTTTGAGGTCCCCTTTACTGTTGCTACACTTACTTATGCAATTTGCAGATTGAGGCCTCATGCACACTGGTTATTGTAAACGCTGTTACTCCTGACAGGTGAAAATTGGCATTAAAAACTCACCTGCATTTTTTCAAATCAGTTTAGACAAGTTCAGAAGAGTTTAGAAGCCTTTGGTGTTTGGGCATTTATTTATTTAATTGGCTAGAATTCCTTCTGGTCATTGAAATGAATAAATGCTGAAGTTATAAATGTGCCTAGCACTTAGGTGCTTTTGCCCGCATTTAGCGTTTTTATGCCCAAAAGCTCCCCTCCTGAATGTAATTATTTTGCATTCAGGAGAAGGAACTTTGACTGCCTATAAACTCTGCTGCTCCTACACTCCTCTAAAATTCTACATGTGCAAGGGCACAACATATTTTATTGAGGTGCATTCAGGGGCTTAGGCAAAAAATGCCAAAAGCTCCAAAAACATCAGTTTAGGAGCAGCAGTACATGAGGCCTAATACTTCAGGCCTTGTTTTAATGTAATTTTCATGGAGCTACAATATGGTAGTTGGTAAGTCACAATTACTACTTTAATGTTTAGTATTACTTACCAAAGTTCTATAATCATTTTTTGTAAAGTTGAAGTGCCCCACCCTGCTCTAGCTAATCATTCCAGCAACAAAAAAATTTAAATTTTTAGCTGTAATTGTAGTTATGTGGCAATTTGGAACCCAAATATTGTCTCATCTGGACTACAGAGTGGGAAGGTCTTCTATTGGTGGCCTATGTTGCTGCCTGGTATACTATCCCATGAATTTGTTAACAGGGTCTCACAGGATCCTGAAAACTCCAGCAGCGTTATGGTGACATCATGACTACAGTGGTGGGTCACGGGTCTTCACTTTTAGAAGAGGTGTGATGGAGGATCACATGAATGCGGATTTAAGTTAAAAGAGGCTTAGGAAGGAACGGGACTAGGCCGAAAGGAAGGAGAGGGAGTTGTCAAATTTTGCTTGGAGAAGAGCACTAAGTGGGCTTGGCCCTCAGTAGACATAATGAGGGTTATTTACTAAAGGCAACTCCACTTTGAACTACATGTGCACTTGGAAGTGCAGTCACTGTAGATCTGAGGGGGACATGCAAGGAAAATAAAAAAAGCGTATTTGCTTGCACATGCTTGGCTGATAAAATCAGCAGCGCTTCCCCTCATTTCAGATCTTCCCATCAGATATACAGCGACTGCACTTCCAAGTACATTTGTAGTGCAGAGTGGATTTGCCTTTAGTAGATCAATCCCAATGTGTCCATTTGAAGAATAATTCCACTTTGTTTTACACGCCTGATTTAGTTTATGTTGCTGACATGCAAATATTCATTCAGTCTAAAAATATTTGTCAGTTATCGCAGCACTGAATTAAAAAGCTCTGTGTTACAATCAATACTTGTAAGATCCCATTCCCTGATGGTTAGCAATTCAGTATAATGGCGTAAGACATGTTTTACAGTACAGTGCAATTTAATTTTAGTTAATTTGTATTATTGCAAGATATGCATGATACTTTTGAATATCTAAGGCTATTTAGCATAGAAAAAGTTTTTATTTTTCAAACAAAATCAAATATGTATTTTTCATTTAACTTATGGGTCCATCTGAATGTGCTGCAAATATATATTGTATATTCAAAAAAGGTTTTTTAAGGTAAACCAAACCTAAGAAAGTGGGATGTTAACGGTGCAATAAATCAAAATTGTATTCATAATAGAAATTTTTTATACAAAATTTATTTATACATAATTCATAAAAACAGAGCAGTGATCTGTATAATCATACTGAGGTTATATACAGCTTTGTGGTCCAATAGATGGTAAAGTTGAGGTAGTTGCGATTGATTTATCCCGACATGTTTCGCTTAGTGCTTCATCAGAGGATAAGCCAACTACCAACATAATAAATTCAAAGAGAAAAAACATAAATTAATTTCGCAAAATACATTTCTTTGTACATCATTCATACAGATAATCGGCATATATAGTGTTTAAGGGACACGAGTAAGGTTCAAAAAACGATGGAAATATGCTCACCCCTATTTTACCGACCCATTCGTACCCCAGGAAGAATTATATGACTACCAGAGGGATAGAGGAATGCAGGGCAACAAGTACAGCAGCCAGGCAATATAGCTGGAGAGGGCATAGACGGCGGCTGATTGGGACAGAAAAGTTATATCATATGTCAGCATACTATTTATAAATAAAAGCTATGTTGTTATATTATTTTGTACTGTAATCAATATATAGGAATAAATATACACCTTTGCTTAGGATAACCTCCGCCCGTTAGCCACGCAAATAAAAGGCGCTCAGCACCAAATGGTATGCTTTCTACCTGGGAGCTGTGGAATTTAAGCAGCTGTTTTAAAAGGCATTAAATCAATAAAACCACTAGAAAACGTTAAACAGACATCTACAAGGAAAGGAAATTAAGGAAATTAAATTAAATGTTATTTGTTCTAGTGCAAAGTTCTCCGTAGAACATTAGTTTGCACTAGAACAAATAACATTTAATTTCCTTTTTTCTATAGAGTTATATGCGCTGTTGTTTCTACGGGTGAATTGATTTATCCATTTATCTTGTAGATGTCTGTTTAACAATATATAGGAATAACCTATAGCCTTTTTAATGTATTTTATTTAGTATAGCAATCATTTTCAAAATTTTTTTTTTGCATTTTACTTTAAATGAATATTTTATATTAGTGGAGCCCAATTACTGTTTATTTAAATACATCCACTTACATTTACTGACGATAAAGTAGAATTTCCTTAATATATTTTATTTCCCTATATTAAATTCCAGGCATTAGATCATGTCCCACTCTCTTCGAGAGGGGGAAGCGTTGACAAAAAACTCTTACAGATAGAAGCAAGATGGATATATAATTTAAAAGCAATAATATTTCCTGGGTTTAATGAAAATTTGAGTTATCGATCATTTCTCTGAGGATCTTTGGTCTGGGGGGGGGGGGGGGGATATTTGCTATGTTTTTTCTTGTTTAGTCTTGTTTTATTTCGTCCTGTTTTTTATTAATTATTATTTATATAATTATTAATTATCCTGACATATCAGATATATCTACACTTGTCTGTGATACCTCATATTATTGATATCAAAATTGATTGTGAATCTTGTTTTTGGGACACGAGATGGAGTTTTCCAAAAAATATATACACGGATTTCGCGATTAATTTGGTCCATTATCGCGATCGCACCGATTGATATATTAGGGGTATATATATCCCTTTGTTCCCCTTGTTTAATTACATCTTTCTCTCCCCCATTGGTTTTTATCTATAAACCTTTTTCGCTCCCCACGTGTGGTTTGCCATGCGACTCATGTTATTTGAATGTCGCATGTAATTGTGATGCATGACCTCTGGTCGGCTGCTTTTGGCACTTTGGCATTGGAGAGGAGCATATGGACGCCCGAGGGCACCTTTGCTGGATTGGATTATATCTGATCTGGCAGGCTGCCCACTGGTTAGCGGTGGTTCCTGCGTGTGAGACAGGGAAACATACATCTTGGGGCAATACGAGTGTGCTGGCCAGAGCATTGCACTAGCTGTGCTCTGACTATCCCCTCCTTTACGTTTCCCTGAATACCGGTGTTTGCACCGAGGCCTTGTGGGAAATGTAGTCTCCAGATTCCCCCGAAGGCTCTCTCGCGAATGCGCACTGCCGCTGTTTACGTCCGCATCGAGCCGGTGACGTCAGACGCCGGCTCGATGGACGGCGGCATATATATTGGGACACAAAACACTCGGCTCTATTGTGGGGGAGCCGCGCTAGGAGGAAGTCCACTTTTGCTGGCTGGTTAGTAACTTTAACATTAGATTGCTGAGAATGAATTTCTTTCTTTTTTCACACTTCAATTAATGGGAAAGGCATTTTTCTTTCTTAGATACCGTGTAAACAGGCTGTAGAGCCCGTGTGGGTGAGCTATCATTCCGGGCTTATTTTAATCTGAAGGGGAACTCCTTACATACCTTGGTGGATATAATATAAAACCTGGGAAATAAAATATATTAAGGAAATTCTACTTTATCGTCAGTAAATGTAAGTGGATGTATTTAAATAAACAGTAATTGGGCTCCACTAATATAAAATATTCATTTAAGTAAAGTAAAATGCAAAAAAAAATAAAAAATTTTGAAAATGATTGCTATACTAAATAAAATACATTAAAAAGGCTATAGGTTATTCCTATATATTGATTACAGTACAAAATAATATAACAACATAGCTTTTATTTATAAATCGTATGCTGACATATGATATAACTTTTCTGTCCCAATCAGCCGTCGTCTATGCCCTCTCCAGCTATATTGCCTGGCTGCTGTACTTGTTGCCCTGCATTCCTCTATCCATCTGGTAGTCATATAATTCTTCCTGGGGTACGAATGGGTCGGTAAAATAGGGGTGAGCATATTTCCATCGTTTTTTGAACCTTACTCGTGTCCCTTAAACACTATATATGCCGATTATCTGTATGAATGATGTACAAAGAAATGTATTTTGCGAAATTAATTTATGTTTTTTCTCTTTGAATTTATTATGTTGGTAGTTGGCTTATCCTCTGATGAAGCACTAAGCGAAACATGTCGGGATAAATCAATCGCAACTACCTCAACTTTACCATCTATTGGACCACAAAGCTGTATATAACCTCAGTATGATTATACAGATCACTGCTCTGTTTTTATGAATTATGTATAAATAAATTTTGTATAAAAAATTTCTATTATGAATACAATTTTGATTTATTGCACCGTTAACATCCCACTTTCTTAGGTTTGGTTTACCTTAAAAAACCTTTTTTGATATTTCCAAAAAGGGATGAGGTGTCAATTAATGGGGTACTGATGGAGGTTTGAATCATTTCCTTTTTTGACTATATCTTGTATATTCTTTTTAATATGTATGATATCATTTTAGCATAATGATGGTATGCACAAAATCAAATAAATATGTTAATTCTTCCATAATAACTATTTATTACTTTATTTAAGGCATTTGTATCAAACAATGTTATTAGAATTTCCAAGCACAACCTGAAAATGAATGTATGACAAACTATTCATTATTTGCTCAGGGTTCATTGATTTAATGATATGCAAAAAAATGTCATTTTGGTTTCCACATTGCTCTTAGGCTATTTTCTCTTCATGTGTCTTTTGATAATGCCAAGTAGCCTGGATTCACTTTTGTTTACATTGATACCCTTTAACTGTTCAAGGAGTTCTTCCCATTGTTTTGGTAATGGTCTTCGATTTTGGGAAAAGGTTTCTGAAAAATAAAGGTTAACATGATTTAGCAGCCAGCAAATGAAATCTGTACACTAACAGTAGATAAGTAGAATTTTGAAACCTTGTTTTTATTACATGATGTTATGGCAGACTCAGAATCTGTATCTGCTGCTGGTTAAAGTAATAAACTTTTTATTGCTTAGAGTTACCTTCATTTGCTGCAGAGAATAGTATTATACATAGGTATTTAAAGTGGTAGTATAGTCAATTTGTTAACTCTTACCTACAGGTAAGCCTATAATAAGGCTTACCTGTAGGTAAAAAGAATATCCCCTAGGCTCCTCGCATGCGCTCTGGGGATTCTTGGCTGAAAGTCCGGCAGATGCCAGACCTTGCTGTAAAGAAGTCTCCCGCACGCATACCTTCCGGGTATCGCGGCTCTGGTGCTGTGAGTGGCCGGAGCCACGATACCCAGAAGACACGCCGAGAGAAAATGTCAGCTCCCTCGGCGTGGATCGGGTGAGATACCGGCACCTCGTTCTAAGGTAAGTGTTTCATAATGAGCTAGTATGCGGCGCATACTAGCTAATTATGCCTTTTCCCTTACAGTTGTAGCTAAAAAAAAAGTCAGTGGCTTTACTACTGCTTTAATTTCCCTTCCATCATTCTATGTTTGTATTTAGACTTCTATTGTAATTTCACAGAAAGTACTATTTGACATGAGTGAGTGGGTGAGTTCTGGCTTTAATTCTATTTAACATGTAAATAAAATAAAAAAATATATTGGGGGGGACAAAGGGGTCTTCAGAACAAAATATGTTTATCTTTAAAGCCACCCTTTTTGCTTGATAATGTAATGAAATAAACTCAGACCTACTGTTTTTTCTCTGTATTATCCCAGCAAGGCTTTTAAAGAGGAAGTAAACCCTGATGGGTTTACTTCCTCTTTCATTCCCTGCAAAGGTAAAGCATAATGGACTACTATGCATCGCATAGTAGCCCATTATGTGTCACTTACCTGACACAGGAGCCAGCGAAGTCACCGCTGTCCCCTGTCGTCTGGCGCATCCATCTTCTCGGTGGGGTCTCCCAGCTCCGCCGCTGTCATTCGGCGAAGCCGCGATGACGTCACTCCCGCGCATGCGCACGGGAGCCGAGACGCGCGGCATTGCGCGGCATCTTCGTCATGGACGATGCCACACTCAGTGCTCCTGCGCGCCGCTGTCTACGGGCTGTCTATGCGCCGTAGACAGTGGTGCCCATCTTTGGGCAAATCTTCTAAACCGTATAGGTTTGGGAGATATTTCTTGGACCTACAGGTAAGCCTTAATCTTGGTTTACCTGTAGGTCAAAGTGGTTTGTAAGGGTTTACAACCACTTTAATATTGGTGAATCTTAATATTTGAGAAAATTTCTTTTTTAACAATAGAAATAAGAAGGAAGAAAGCACTGAAGGAAGCACAACTTTTTTTTTTTTTCAAACAAAATCACACTGTAATTTTAAAGTTACAATAACCTTCTCTTTTTTAAATACAACTGATTAAGGGTATGTTTAAGCCTTACAGTTACAGATATATAAGATCATTAAAAAAAAAAAGCATGCCACGATCACTACTTGCACATTCTGTAACTCAATCCTTGCAGCTCTGATACAAAACTATATAAAACCTTCATTCCCCTGCAAACACTCCAGTAAGACAGCATTGTTCTAGTCACTTTTAACCACTAGATGGTGCTGTGAATAAGGCTAGTTAGTGTATGGTCTGTAACATCAAAAGGTAAACTTTGTGCAAAGGATTCTGTTAATGCTAAGTTCCATCCTACTTGGAAAGGCAAGACATTACTCATTGGCAAACACATTTTTGAGATTACTGGTTAGATTAATTCATTTATTTAATCAGGACTGTGGGTCAAATTTATGAGAAACACCAAGTGTAAACAGTGGATGGCCATGCCTGAATTCCCTATGACTAGCTGTTGTGTGTATATATATATATATGTATATTTTTTTTTCCTTAAATTCCACCTCTCCCCTTCCTCCTCACTTGAATTTACAGTTGTAAAAAAGAGTCCTCAAGCTCTACTTACCTTGTCTATACTTTTGCCCTGTCACCAGCTTCCTCATCTGTCAGGCCACCAGTTCTATTCAGGCAGAATAACAGTCAGCATCATGCTACCCATTTCCTATGAGCCCAGCCTGTCCCCCTCCTGCGTGTGTTTGTCATCACACAGAATGGGATCACAGTACTCTAGGACTGAATGACTCTATGACTTATAGGAAGGGGCTTCAGGGAGGGTGGAGCAGCAGTGAAAGGTGAAAACCATTCAGCTGGAGTTCTGCTTTAACATAAAATTAAGTGTTAAGACTGCCAAAATACTCAGAACTGTTTGGCCTTTTCCTGCATGGTGCAACATAATCTTTGGCCACCCAATGCTTTTATTGCGTTTCTAAGGCAAGGGAAGAAACTTGCTCAAAACTCAAGCGGGTAAGAACAATACAGATCCATGAGAGTTGAATTTTAAAGTAGATCCAAACCCTCATTGGACAACATTTAGTTTCCTAAAGTAATCTGTGTAACGGACTCCAGACACCCTGTTGGGTATTTCCGCCAAAAAGCTGCTTGCCAAGTCCTGGAACACAAGACCAATGAATCTGATTATATATCATAACAATGACCTCCTTAGCCAGTACGGCTCCCCCCATAGGACTAACTTGCATAAGAAGCCACAAGCAATTAGTGACCAGCTCTGGATAACTTAAGAACACAATATAACTCAGAGTTCTCCAGCCCATGGTCCTCCTTCAGCCCAAAGTCCTGTTACAATGTGTATCCTAAACAAATATCTACTTATTAAAATAAAATACTATTTTACCCTTTTTTTATACTTTTTTCCTTGCATGTCAGTGTTGCTGATCTCTTCCAGCCACTCTCTGTCTACATGCACGCATCACTCGTCTTTCACTACACATCATTGGCAATGTGTGCTGCTATTTGTGTAAGGGTCCATGTTTTTTCAACATACTGCCCATTAAGTGTGTTAAAGTTGCATTCACTTAATTCCAAACTTTGCGTAATGGTAACAATATAATGATACTACCAGCATTACTGAAAATAATTCCATTAGTAATATTTTTGTTATAATTAGGTATGTCAAAATAAAAGTCGATGTCTGTAAAATCAGAAGAAGAAAGTCAACACAATATTAAGGATAGACAACAAAATCAGTTACTTTGCTGTCTACTCCCTTCCTCTCACTTAATGTAGTACATTGTGCACTAGAATATATCAAGTAACACCAGTGATTACATTTTCTCACTCTATGCAAATAATTTTTCCTGTAACTCAAAAGATCAAACCAGGTCATGTGGTACCAATGGTCTCATGCACATTAAAGTGGTTGTAAGGCTCCATTCACACTTGTACGATTTAACCGTGCGACTTGATGAGACTTTGATTCAACTTTGATGCAATTTTTATGCAACTTTGGATAAGTTACAACTTTGGCTTTGACCAATGTGATCGTTTTTTTGTGCTACACAAATTTGCTAGACATATGCAGAACAGAAAAATTTGCTTCGTTTTTTTTTACTTTCTAAAGAATTCCAAATTTTCAGCAATTTCCAAAGATTCAAAGTTGGATCAGTCGAAAATTGATTGATCAATTGAAATTTTGTGTGAAGAATAGCTGGTTGTTAAGAAGCGGGCCAGGAAGCCGATCGTCGCGTCCCATGATTTATCAGCTGTCAATGAGTTTCCCCACAGCTGAATGTAAATAAAATAATTCTGGCAATAAAACAAAACAAAACAAAACTGCATCTTGATCCCCCCTGAAAATCCATACCAGACCCTTATCCGAGCATGCAGCCTGGCAGGCCAGGATAGGAGAGGGTTGAGTGAGCCCTCAACATGGGGGGGGGGGGTGTTTTGGGGCAGGGTGAGCCATCAACATGGGGACAAGGGCTTCTTTCCCACAACCCTGGCCGGTAGTTGTGGCGGTCTGCAGGTTGGGGGCTTATTGGAATCTGGAAGCCCCCTTTAACAAGGAGAGCCCCCAGATTCCAGCCCCCCTTATGTGAATGAGTATGGGTTACATAGTATCCGGGGCACTTTACCGTCATTTTTGTGGCACCCTTTGGCGACTAGCGGGGTACTTTTAACCCCCGCTAATGGCCAAAAAAGGGTTAAAAGCGCCTGCAAAGCACCCCTGCCCATTGATTTCAATGGGCAGGGGCGCTTTAGGAGTGGTGTAAAGATGCTGCTTGCAGGATTTTTTTGAGAGTTCTACCAGCGCACTGCTCCAATGGGAAAGCCCTCAGGCTTTCTCATTGGAGTAAAAGGAGAGGCACTTTGCAAGCTCTTTGCAGGTCCTATTTTTAGCACTATAGTGCCTGTAAAGCACTTCAGTGTGAAAGGGGTTCTAATGTTTTACATCGCTATACCTGCAGAAGGGGGTCAGTCTGAAATGATCTGGCAGGACTTACATTTCTTATTAATGTTCCATTTCAAGTGTTAAAGGCTTATTTTAACCACTTCAGCACTGGAAGATTTGGCTGCTATATAACCTGCCCATTTTTTGCGATTTGGCACTGCGTCGTATCTATTGTTTATATGAATTTTTTTATTCATGTGATTAGCGCTGCACTGTTTTTTATTTATTTTTCTGTACACACAAGCTGTCCATTGTAGTGCTGGCCACTTTTTATTGGGACATTAGCGCACAGAATTTTTATTTACTTTTTCTATGTAAACAAGGCACATCTCTGTTCTGACAAGGGGGGGGGGGAGGAGTTTGTGTTCCTGCAAAGCAGGGAATAAATGTAATCTCTTCCCCTAGTAAAAGCACCTCACACAGTATAGTAAAACACTGGCTAGGCACACAATTAACCCTTTGATCGCCCCTGATGTTAAATTGTTCCCAGCCAGTGTCATAAGTACCGTGACAGTGCATATTTTTAGCACTGATCACTGTATTAGTGTTAATGGTCCCCAAAAAGTGTCAGAAGTGTCAGTCAGTGTCAGAACGTCCACTGCAATATCATGTAGGTCACTTATCGCAATCAACATTTATGAAAACATTTTTATTGGATGAGTTTTACAGCAGAAAGTAATATATATATATTTTTTTAACTTGACAGTCTTTTTTTGTTTATGGTGCAAAAAATAAAAAAGCAGAGGGGAGCAAGAATATCACCAAAAGTGACCTCTATGCGTGGGAAAAAAGGACATACATTTTCTTTAGGTACAGCGTTGCATGACTGCGCAATTCTCTGTTAAAATAACGAAGTGCCGTATCACAAAAAATGGCCTGGTCAGGAAGTGAGTAAATCTTAGGGGAATTAATTGTTAATTGTTCAGTGACAAGTTACATTGTAACTACAGTTTCACACAAAAAATATTTTTTTGCACATTTAAAAATAAAAAAAGTATGATAGAGGTGTACAGGGGAAATATCTATTTAAAGCGTAGTTTCACACAAAAGTGGAACTTCCTCTTATTCGTCTCCTCCCTCCCTCAGGTGCCACATTTGGCACCTTTCAGGGATGGGGGGGGGGGGGGGGGGTGGGGACCTGTTTTTGACACTTCCCACCGCTGCGAGGTACAGCCCCCTCCTCCTTTCTCTGTTGCCAGACCAATTGGAATGCACAGTGCGCTTTGCGGATGCGCAGTAGGGAACAGTCTGTTAAGCCGAAAGGCTTCACTGCCAGGTTCCTTTAATGGCAATGGTAGTGGCTGCACCCGACAGCCAATCCAAAGATCGGCTGCGGTGTAATTATCCATATATTAAAAGTCAGGAGCTGCAGTATTTTTAGCTGCTGACTTTAAATTTTTCATGGGGTGGACAGACCTTCGTTTTAACATCAGCTTTTGGGCTTAGTGCTGTTTTTATTTTGTTGCTACTTGTTACATTATTATTTTTCTTTTTATTGAATTTCTACTTCTTTATATTGCATGACAGTTTGTCTCTATGTCATTCTGTACTTGTAAAGAAAAAAATATCTTTAAATAAATTTTGATTTAGAAAAAAAAAAAAAAGCAACTTTCGCTGCAATACTCACCTTTACTTTACCTCCCTGCAAGCTTAAATTTAATCGCATATCAATATAATTAACTAGTCCTAGTATGGCGTGTCTCTTTTCACATTTACAACAAAAACATGCATATTATTCTTCAACATCTGGATTTGGTAACCTACTTTTTTATGAAGTATAATATAGTTTATAAGGCTAGGTTCACACTGCTGCGATGCGGGAACGCTGCGAATCCACTGCGGGTTTCCGCATCGCATGTCTCCCGGCGGCAGTTCACACTGCCCTATGCGAACTGCTGGGAGTGTCAGTTAAAAGTTATTGACACCTCCAAATCAGTTCACATATCGCATTGCGATCTGCAAACTCGGACAGGAATCGGGTCGCATGGTGTGAACACCCATGCGATCCGATTCTGCTGCGGACCAAAAAAAGGGTCCTATGCGAGTTTGGGCCGGATGCGATGCGAATTCAGCCATACTATCTGTATGGCTGAAATCGCATCGCACAGAGATCGCATGTGATTTGCACTGCAGTGCGGTGCGAATCACATCCGATCATGGACATCGCAGC
The DNA here is from genome assembly GCF_037356315.1 of Lithobates pipiens. Lineage (NCBI taxonomy): Eukaryota > Metazoa > Chordata > Amphibia > Anura > Ranidae > Lithobates > Lithobates pipiens. The sequence goes on from NW_027507784.1 coordinate 157,456,976, forward strand.
AGATTGAACCTAGCCTAAAGTGTAGTGCTCAGCTGCTAGAATTTTAAAATAATTTCTTAAGCACAAATTATACTGTACAAGGGTCAGCAGAAAAAGCAAATAAAAATGTTTTTGTCTTGCTTCTGATCACTGTACCCCTGCCTCCCCACCTGTCTGGTTTCATTAATAGCTTTACATGGAAGTATATACAAAATAATCACTTCATAGTTTCATAGTAGGTAAGGTTGAATAAAGAGAATAGTCCATCCAGTTCAACCTGTGTAGGTGTATGTGTGTCTGTGTCGATAATCATTTCCCATATCCCTGTATGTTGTGTTCACTAAGATGCGCATCCAAGAGTCTTTTAAAAATATCAATACTTCCTGCTAACACCATCACTTGTGGAATAGAGTTCCACATCCTTACCGCCCCCTGACAGTGAAAACCCTCTATGCAGCTTAAGGTTAAACAGCTTCTCCTCCAATCTCATTGTGTGGCCCTGTGTCCTCTTACACTCCCTGAGACTGAAAAAGTTTTCTTCTTATGCTGGGATCACCATTGAGGTATTTGTATATGGCTATCTCTCCTCAAGCATCTCTTCTCCCGGGAGAATAACTTTAGTGCTTGTAGTTGATCCTCATATTTGAGGTCCTTCTTTGAACTCTCTCCAGCTCCAGCACATCCTTCCTGAGGACTGGTGACCAGAACTGGACGGAATACTCCAGATGTGGCCAAACCAGAGTTTTATAAAGTGGCAGGATTATCGTTTTTATCTCTGAGTAAATTCCCTTATTTATGCAAGTTTGCTGGCTTTGCTTGCTGCAGATTGACATTGCATGCTATTGCTCAGTCTTTCTTCTACCAGGACCCCCAGATCTTTCTCCATCCTTGTATCCCCAGAGGTTCTTCCCCTAGTGAGTAGTTTGCATTTATATTTTTAGCCCCCAAGTGCATCACTTTACACTTTTCAACATTAAACCTTATTTAGTAGTTGACCACCCCAGTATTCTAGAAGTATCGCATACCGATCTTAAGTGCAAGCAGAAGACACAAATTCAAAGCATTTTGTCCTTAATGTGCGCCAGCAATGTTTACCATAAACAGAAATCTTGCTCAATAAATGATCCCCTAAATCTAGTCCAAATTTTTTTTGCCAATAACAAACAGTGAAGAGAGCAATTAAAAGCCCCCCCCCCCCATATTATTTCAGTTCCACATCCCTTGCTCTATTTTGGACTTTGGTCACCATCCTCTAGTCAGGTCCTAAACTGGCATTTTGCATTATGCTAAAATATATGATGATGTTTTAATTAAAATTCTTTGCTATTTAACCACTTCCTGCCCACATGATGTCATATGACATTGTCGACTTGGCACTTCTGGCACTTGGTTCTCCCATGCGATCACCAAGCCAGAGATCTGATCCGTGGCAGTGCTAGGTTACCACAGAGCTGGCCAAAGACCAGATGGTCCTTGGCCATTTCTATAACCGTGTAAGATGTAAACACTGCCTTTTTCCCCATTAGAAAGCAGAGATCAATGTCTTATAGACCCCAGATGTCTCCATAAAGAGGACTTGTCATGCCTTATTTCTATCACAAAGGATGTTTATATTTCTTGTGATAGGAATAAAAGTGATAACTTTTTTAAAAGGGACAGTGTAACAGTAAAAAAATTAAATAAATAAATTCTTTTTAAAACAGCCCCATCCCCTCATGCCTTCACATTGAACTGAACGCATATATAGGTCGCACCCGTATATGTAAATGGTGTTTGTATCACACATGTGAGATATCGCCGTGAATGTTATAATGAGAGCAATCATTTCAGCCCTAGACCTTCTCTGTAACTCTAAACTGATTACCTGTAAAAAAATAAATAAATGAAAGTGTCGCCTATTGATATTTTTATGTACCATAGTCTGGCGACATTCCACAAGCATGTGCAATTTTAAAGAATGACACGTCAGATATCTATTTACTTGGTGTAACATCATTTTTTATACTTTACAAAAAATTTGGGTTATATACGAGACCAAGGTAGGGGGTATTAAATGGGACCCTGCTGGCTGATGAATTTTGAGGCTCTGAAGAAGAAGGTTGGTCATTTGAAATGTGTCAGTTTGCAGGGTCCCATTAGTCTGATAGTCCAAGGGATTTGTGATAGGCTAGACACCCATGTGGCTTTATGAGTGAGTTTACAAGTCTATGTTTGTGAGTAGAATTCTTTTTGGTTTTATGAAATATTTTTAATATTTTTTTAAATAAATTTATTGGATAATGCACTATGCCAGTGCGCCCACTTCTTTTTACTTATATTCCTATAGCATTACCAGGGCAACCCCAGTCCTAGAAGGGCAGCAAGGCATCTAAGGGATTATTTACTTTCTGACCTAGTAATACAGCTTTATGGAGTCAGTTCACTGATGTGCAGGCGTAAAATTCAGATTTTTACATGTAGGAGAGAGAGGTCAGAATTGGCCTGGATGCAAAGGTGTTAATAAATCACCTACTGTGAGTGCAAAAAACACTGTACAATAAGTAAATAAAACTACAAGCACACCTATGTGATCTTAGTAATAGTTGCTAAAAAATATTGTAGCTGAAATACATATATACAAACAAAAAAATATTGTACAAAATATAAATAATGAATATCAAACAAATGTGTCCAAATAAAGTTTCTTCCACAAGTAAAACACTGTATCCTCTTTGTGTTATCTTTTTCCTTCAACACCTTCATGCAAAATGCTTTGATTGCCATTGTTGTAATTTGGAAGGACAGTAAAGAATATCTAATGTATTTTTTAGTAGACGCAGATAAAACAGTTTTTGGTATAAAACTATTGAGGGATTTTAATAAGCAAGTGACAATTCTGGATTTGAATCTGAAATATTTACAAAAATGTGAGGGGTATACTCATTTTTGTGAGATACTGTATATAACATGAATAAAAAGAATTTCAAGAAAAAGAAATAAATAGATTAAGGGAGATAGGCAAAGATGAGTTATTAAGGGAGCTAAAAAATAGTAATCATTAATAGATAAGATAGAAATAGCGAGCCAAAGGACCAGAGGGCTTTAGTTTTATAACCAATTTTATTACCCAAAACAGGCACATCAAAAAAAAAAATATAGGAAGGGAATACTTTTATCACAGGTACTTATATAGCGTATTGTGCATTTACATCAGTCTCTTACCCTCAAGGAGCTTGCAATCTAAGGTCCCTAATGCCGCGTACACACGGTCGAACTGTTTGACGTACTTAGTCCATCATACAATCCGACTGACAATCCGGCGTACTTTCCACTGAACGGACTTGACCACACACGGATACACAAACAGTCCGACGAAAGCTTGCGCGATGACGTACAGCACAACGACGGGACTAGAAATAGAAAGTCCAAGACACAGCAAAGCCCTGTAAATCCTTTCTGGGCATGCGCCATTCTTAGTCCGTCGGACTAGCATACTGACGACCGTATTGTCCGCTGAAACCAAAGTACGATGGACAGATTTCTGGAAAAACCGAAATTCTTAGTACTCCGGACTGCACGCTGAAAAAGTCCGCTGAAGCCCACACACGAGCGGATTGTCCGCTGAAATGTGTTTCAACGGACTAAGTACGTCAAACAGTTCGACCGTGTGTACGCGGCATAAGTCACATTAGTACATACACATACTAGGGCCAGTTTAGGCAGGAGCCAATTAACCTACCAGCATGCCTTTGGAGCGTGGAAGGAAACTGGAGTACCCAGAGGCACACAGGCTCAGAGAGAACATGCAAACTCCAGGCAGGTAATGTAATTGTTGGGATTCCAACTGAAGACCCTAGTGCTGCTAGGTGTAAGTGTTAACCACTTAGCCACTGTGTATTAGCTACTATTACTGAGAGATAGGCTTTTAGGGCCCATACTATCAAAATAAGCCCAATTATTTTACAAAATGGCACCCATGCTTAAAAATAAAATAGTTCATAATTGGGTCAAAACACCTAAAAAGAAGCTAAAGTTTTTACAGATGTGATTGATGTATTGGGTATAATTATGTACAAAATAATTAGAGAAGAAGGAATTATTTTATTTCTAATGGGACCATTTTATGGCAGGGCAAAAGGGGCAGCTGCCCTGGGCCCTGTCATTGTTGTGGGGCCCAAAGCAGCTGCCTCATACTTGCCAACTATCCCAGTTTAACTTTCCTTGTCTCTTGCTGTGTCCTGATATCTCAGTGTAAAGTGCTGCTACTAATGCTGCCCAGCTCTGCCCTATTGTTGTGTACAGATGACTCGCCTGCAGACCCTGTGTTTACATGTAAATAATCAGCATTCATATGGAAATAGCAGCAACATTCATATGGAAATAGCTGCATCCGGCAGCATAGATATGTAAATAAAGCAGCATCCATATGTATAGCATGACCCCTGGAGTGAGGAGATGATGTGCTTTAACCTCTAGCAACGAATCAGTGAGCAGTATTACTGTACAGTAATCTCAACAAGCAGAAATCATGTGCTGTAACCTCTAGTAACTAATCAGTGAGCTGTAATGTGTGCTGTAACCTCTAGCAACCAGTCAGCGAGCGATAATGATACACTGTAGCCTCTGGCAACCAATCACAATAGCTGCCTGATATGATTCAGTAAACTGATTTTGAGTCTAGCTGCTATTTATTGTATGTCTCAGAGCAGGAGGAGAGCAAAACTGCATGGGGGCCCAGGGTCCAATCAATATTAAAGATGGCCCTGAATGGGACAAAAATAAATACAAAATTGAACAATTTATATTTTGTTATACCAGGGTGGTATCACAAAATATGTATTCAGTGTCCATGTGGATATTAACATATTAGACACACCACCAGGATCCTATCAAATAGAATAAGTGAACATATTTATAATATAAAAAGAGGTACAAATACCACAGCTTCTCAGGACATTTTAAAAGTTGTCATAGTAAAAATCTAGTTTTTGAAATCCTGAGGTATAGAAAGGGTTAAAATGGTTTGGAACTGGGGAAATCTGAAATGTTCTATTGCTCAAAAGGAGACATTTTAAACATTGGTATTGACCTACATTGTTTTATCAGCAATACATAATATGATACTCTGTATATTATTTTTTTAAAGCGTCATGAAACCCAAAATCAAAAAAGTTATATATTGCAGCTTACTAATCCTTAAATGTCATGGCTGCATTTTTTTTAAGGCTTTTTTCCTTTATATCAGTGGTCATCAACCCTGTCCTCAGGGCCCACTAACATTTTAGGTTTTATGCATTACCCTGGGGAGATGCAGACTAGAATACTGCAATCACTGAGCAGCAAATGATATCACCTGTGATGTATTTCAGTTATCTTGCAAACCTGGCCTTTTAGTGGGCTCTGAGGACAGGGTTGGTGACCACTGCTTTATATCATCTAGTGATCTAGCAAGTAACACATGTCCTGTTTTAGGAGGTCTGCATACTGGATTAAGTTGCAAAGCAGGGTAGGTACCTTTCAACCTGGGGGGTACTAGCAGATTTAGATGTGCTTGACAAACAAATTGAAAATGAACTCCAACTAGCATATTATAAGCAGTTACAGCAAACAGTTTTTTCATTATGGGATAAAGGCTTTACATAAATGAAAAAAAGCTGTCCATTTTAACCACTGCTGGTAGTATTAAATAGTTTGTCTCAACTGCTACTTTGTCTGGATATTTTGGTCTGCATTGAAAAATAACAGGCTTACTGCCTGGATTATCTGGAGGAGAAAGGCCTAAAACAAGAAAACAAGTGCAACCACCAAAGAATTAGTGAGCTGCAAATTATTAAATGTTTGCTTTTGGGTTTTGGCAGGTAAGTTGTTCCAAACATCTTGGAGAACTAGCCACAGGTCTTCTGTGCATGTAGGCTGCCCCAAATCCTTCTGTAATGTTCCCAGACAGATGATGTTGAGATCAGGGCTCTGCAAGGACAAATTATTACTTCCATGACTCCTTGTTCTTCTTGCTGAAGATAATTCTTAATGACATTGGCTGTATGTTCAGGGTTGTTGTCCTGCTGCAGAATATATTTGGGGCCAATCACATGCCTCTATGCTAGTATGGCATGATAGATACGTATCTGAATAAAATTTAACAAGGAAGCTACCATGAAGTGAGGGTCATTCTGAATTTTATACTCAACAAATATCTAAACTTACTGGACACAATTTAATTTAGGACAGGGATATGCAATTATCAGACCTCCAGCTGTTGCAAAACTACAAGTCCCATCATGCCTCGGCCTCTGGGTGTCATGCTTGTGGCTGTCAGAGTCTTGCTATGCCTCATGGGACTTGTAGTTCTGCAACAGCTGGAGGTTCGCTAATTGCATATCCCTGATTTAGGACAAGGTGATGTTAAAAAAATCTCCAGCTTTAAAAAAAAACAAAGGTGGAAGGATGGTGTTCTTCACTTATTGCAGCTACAAAGGACAACATTTTCTGGGAGGGTAGTGCTTCACACGTCATTAGTTTGGCCCAATTTTGCTTATTGTGTTAAATGTGCCAAGAAGTACCACTACTGTATTTTCAAGCCATCTTGTAATCCCCGTAAAGTCAGTTGATTGAAAAAATAATGTGTAGAGAAAGCATAGTTTTAAGATCAATTCATCTGTCCTAAAGTTGAAATTATTATTATTATTATTTAAGGTACTTATATAGCGCCGTGAATGTATGCAGCGCTTTACATGTACATTGTACATTCATATCAATCCCTACCCTCAAGGAGCTTACAATCTAAGGTCCCTAACTCACATTCATATACTAGGGCCAATTTAGACAGAAGCCAATTAACCTACCAGCATGTCTTTGGAGTGTGGGAGGAAATTGGAGAACCCAGAGGAAACCCATGCAGGCACAGGGAGAACATTCAAACTCCAGGCAGATAGTGTCATTGTTGGGAATTTTACAATCAATTAGAATAAAATCTCAGACCAGTTTACTACTGTAATGGTATACTCAACTTATCATTCAAACACTAAGCTACAGAACACTAGCTCCTCAATTATACAGTATGTTTTTAAAACGAACATACTTTTATTGCAACTCAAATGCTTCCTGCCAACAAATATTAACTTCAAATCCCCGTAGCACATTAACAGATGATAAGAAATGATTTGAACAGAAAAGTAAGTACTTTATTGTACTGTTAGTATTGAAATCCAGAGACTTTGACAAGGACAAACCATCAAAATTTTGGAAAATCCATGTAAATTATTGACAGTTTCTTTACTATTCAGATATGGTGGGACATGCAGTGAAGACAGATTGCAGAGGCAGTATAGTCCAGGGATTGATTGTTTTATAATGACACAAAGAGCAAGAGGCCAATTTGTAGCTCCAATTAGACATATTGAAGCAGATAACAGGGTCTTAAACACAGTATTTTAAAAATGTATATTAATGATAACATGGTTAGCATGCTTAGCATGAAAACATGAATTAGCATTACTTGTACTGTGTTAGTGAATGGTATGCCATAATGAATGGTATTGTTACAGTAGCTTGTATAAGGACATAGTTACCATGACACATTACCTGTTTATGTTATTGGCTCATGGATCTTCCCAGAAGTCTGCACTAAGATACAGTAGATCTTAAGCATCCTCTACAATAGGAATGATATTTTTGTTGAGACACTCCCTAAGGGTAATTACAGTGAGGGAAAAAAGTATTTGATCCCCTGATGATTTTGTACATTTGCCCACGGACAAAGAAATGACCAGTCTATAATTTTAATTGTAGATTTATTTTAACAGTGAGAGACAGAATAACAACAAAAAAAATCCAGAAAAAGTGCATTTCAAAAAAGTTATAAATTGATTTGCATTTTAATGAGTGAAATAAGTATTTGACCACTTCGAAAAACTTACTTGATGGCAAAACCCTAGTTGACAAATCACAGAGGTCAGACGTTTCTTGTAGTTGCCCACCAGGTTTGCACACATCTCAGGAGGAATTTTGTCCCACTCCTATTTGCAGATCCTCTCCAAGTCATTAGGATTTTGAGGCTGATGTTTGGTAACTCGAACCTTCAGCTCCCGCCACATATTTTCTATGGGATTAAGGTCTGGAGACTGGCTAGGCTTCTCCAGGACCTTGATGTGCTTCTTCTTGAGCCACTCCTTTGTTGTCTTGGCCATGTGTTTTGGGTCATTGTCATGGTGGAATACCCACCCATGACCCATTTCAATGTCCTGGCTGAAGGAAGGAGGTTCTCACCCAAGAATTGATGTTACATGGCCCTGTCCATGGTCCCTTTGATGAGGTGAAGTTGGCCTGTCCCTTTAGCAGAAAAACACCCCCAAAACATAATGTTTCTACCTCCATGTTTGACGGTGGAGATGGCGTTCTTGGGGTCATAGGCAGCATTCCTCTTCAAAACACGGCAAGTTGAGTTGATGCCAAAGAGCTTGATTTTGGTCTCATCTGACCACAACACTTTCACCCAGTTCACCTCTGAATCATTCAGATGTTCATTAGCAAACTTCAGGCGGGCCTGTACATGTGCTTTCTTGAGCAGGGGGACCTTTGCAGGATTTCAGTCCTTCATGGCGTAGTTTGTTACCAATTGTTTTCTTGTTGGCTATGGTTCCAGCTGCCTTGAGATCATTGACAAGATTTTCCCATGTATATCTGGGCTGGTTCCTCACCATTCTCATGATCATTGAAAGTCCACAAGGGGAGATCTTGCATGGAGCCCCAGACCAAGGGTGATTGACAGTTATTTTGTGTTTCTTCCATTTTCTAATAATCGCACCAACTGTTGTCACCCTCTCACCAGGCTGCTTGGCGTTGGTCTTGTAGCCCATTTCAGCCTTGTGTAGGTCTGCAATCTTGTGCCTGACCTCATTGGACAGCTCTTAGGTCTTGGCCATGGTGGAGAGATTGGAATCTGATTGATTGATTGCTTCTGTGGACAGGTGTCTTTTATACAGATAACAAGCTGAGATTAGGAGCACTCCCTTTAAGAGAGTGCTCCTAATTTCAACTCATTACCTGTATAAAAGACACCTGGGAGCCAGAAATCTTGCTGATTGATAGGAGATAAAATATGCATTTCACTCATTAAAATGCAAATCAATTTATAACTTTTTTTAATTTTCTGGATATTTTAGTCGTTATTCTGTCTCGCACTGTTAAAATAAACCTACCATTAAAATTATAGACTGATCATTTCTTTGTTAGTGGGAAAACATACACAATCATCAGGGGACCAAATACTTTTTCCCTCGCTGTACATACTGTATAAAGGGATGCAGGCACTCTAATTTTCCTCATTATAGGCAGTCCCCGGGTTACAAACACGGTAGGAAATATAGGTTTGTTCGTAAGTTGCAACAATTTGTAAGTGGAACTTCCGGTCGTAACACTGCCTTCGTATGTGTAGCTGCCGCCTGTGCACGGATGTGGGATGTTTCGGGCGCTTGTTATCTGGGACGTAGTACGGCAGTGTGGGATGTGCTCGAAAGTGCTCAAAAGGTATCCAGGACCCACGTGGAGCACAACTGGCTGGCATTTGAGGCCTTTCCTAAGTAGGAGTTGTTCGTAACTCTATAAGCTGATTAGAATGAACACAGACACTCCTATTTAGGAACCAGACTTCCAAGGACATAAACTGAACATACTGCTTTTTTGTAAGAACATAAACAGGTAGGACCCTGCTACAAAGTTTGTTAAATTCCTTGCACTATTCATGGAGCACCGAAAGGGGTTTGTTTTTTTCACAACAAAAGTGGAGTTACTCTTTAAGATATTATATCATATTATTAATATTAGAATAGCTATTTACCACACATCTTTAATAAATCTCATCTTCAGTTATTGTGTTTACACAAATCTGTATTTTAAAATTGATAAACTTAAAGGGGTAGTAAATCCTCATGTTTTTTCACCTGAATGCATCCTATGCATTCAGGTGAAAAAACTTCTGGTAGTGACTAGCCCCCCAGCCCCCCTGCCCCCCAGCTCTTGATTGGATAGATTGATAGCAGCACAGCCATTGGCTCCCGCTTCTGTCAATCAAATCCAATGACTCCAGCGCCAGGGGGCCAAGTCTGACATTCGTGTCTATGGACGCAAATGCTGGACTTGGGAGCGCACCCGCACTGTAACCAGCAGAGTTCTTCTCCTAGGGGGTTATTTGATGTGAGGAGGAGCCACGAGAGCCACCAAGAGACCCCAGCAGAGGATTATTGGGGCCACTCTGTGCAAAACGAGCTGCACAGTGGAGGTAAGTAGGACATGTTTGTTATTTAAAAAAAATAAGACACAAAGGTTTACAATCACTTTAAGTTCTGTTTAACTTATGAACTTACATTTGGTTTATTTACAAGTTTTTAGATCCTGTACACACTGTGTCCACACATTGATGGTGCAACAAAATGCATGTGAAACTGCCCACAACATGCATCACATTAAAATATTTTCTTTATGTAGGTCCTGCACCATTTCTTGCACAATTTTCAGCTTTACTTGTGAAAGAGTAACCAGGCAGGCATGTAGTGGCCATTGGGACTACAGGGAGGTTCCCGGTGGGCCGATGGCTCAGTGGGCCGGTTTCAGTGACAAAGTAATGGCTGCGCGGCTTGCCCTCAACTTCACGCAGTGATGTGAGAAAGATGAGAAAAATACAAAGGAGAATAAGTGAAATAATAAAAGAGGTTAGTGAGGACTCCTTATGTTATACTACTTATGTTTTTTTTGCACAATTACGTATAGTTTTACATACTGTTTTTGTGCTTGTTTGCAAAATTAAAGTGGGCTGGTCTGGATGAAGTCCAGGGCCAAATTTTTGTCCCAGTCCAGCCCTGTAACCAGGTATACATCATACCTCTTTAAATGGGGCCAGTATCTAGGAGTCCCTTTATTTAAAATGGGGCTTCCAAATTCTGAAAAAAATCCCCCTGGAAGACCCCAACATCCACCAAGGATGGAATACAGCCCTTTTCCTCATCAAAATGGGGACAATAGGCCTACCTGCTGGCAAAGTACCCTCCCAAAGTCAAGTGCATGTAACCTGATATGGTTCAGAGAAGGGGGCTGCAGGCTGCTGACCTTTCCTGGTCAGCCAAGCTGCATGCTCAAATAAGGGTCTAATATGGATAGTGAGGTGGACACACATGTTCTTTTTCTTGTTTTTTGGCATAGAGAGAATACAGAAGTGCCAAATTGTCCAGCAGCAGGACAGTTTTAATCATGAATAGATCCGTCTAGCCAGCACTTGCCTAATCTTCATTTTATCCATGGGGATAGGGGAGTTCAGTGAATGTGAGTGATGAAGGGTGATGTGGTTTAGGTGCACACTGTTCTTGAACTTTTTTAAAATAAAAAAGTTTTAAAAGAAACTACAACCAGCAACATCAGCAGAATTGAGATCAGTGGCAGACTCTCCATTAGGGGCGCAGGGTAATGCAATGTCCACTACTGTGAATCTATGCTTGACCTGAACCATAAGCATTACCAAAGCATATAATGCTTACCATTTAGGAAATTCATTTTTATATTGCACCAAAATGCCAGATGAAGTTAACACTTAAATTTAGTGACATTGCTTTGTGTCACCTTTTTTTAGAAAAACATTTAAAGAGACTCTGCAAGGAGGGGGGTTGAGGGAGCACGCTGCACATGTATGAAGGCTACCATTTCTAGTGGCCCATTACTATGATGAGCTGCCTTACTGGACAACAGGGATGAGTCAAACATACCCGGGTTCAGTTCAGTGACCATTCAGCAAATGTTATCACTGTTTGATTTGAAACCCCATTGAAATCAATGGGTGCCAAATGTGGCCTTTTTCTAAGATAAAAGTCAAGGGACTTAAAAAGAAAAGGCATGGGGGGTGGGTTTGGGAAACTGACCCAGGGAACGTGTACCAAAAGACAAAGAAAAAAATATATCAATCAATGAACAGAGGCCATTTTAAGATATTTAGAAGATTCATTTTTCAAAACGGCATACAGTATATACTGCAGGTTATTCTAGCAGATAGAGGGGCTGGTAGTGATTGTAAGTGGTAATATTTGCACTGCTCGGAACGGTCCTAGAAGGGGGAGGGCAGCTCACACACAGTTGACAGGCAGGGAGGCAAGGGGGAGGAGGACACAGGAGACACAGGAGAGCAGAGAGGAGAGCTGCGGATGGCAGAGGCAGGTAAACTGACCACGGCGTCAGGGCTTAGCAGCCATAATTAACTGTGGCCAGTTTACAGGGGAGAGGACATAGCCAGGCAGGATCAGCCAGCTATTTTAGGTGTTATTTAGGTGCTGTTATTCGTATCTTAAAGGAACGTGATCCTTTTCTCTTTCTTTTTTTTAGGATAACAAATGCTTTAAGCAGGCATTTAGCATCCCTGACACCAAGAGAAAAATAGTGACAGGGAGGGAGCTCCGGCTGATTGACAGCCTCAGCTCTGTTCCCGTATGCTGTGTGAAGGGGTTGTGTCCTTTCCCTCCAATTCAGCACTTTGAATGGAGAAGAGAAGACTGCAGATAGACAGGTACACCTTATGTAGAAGGATTTGTTTAGTCACTGTGTATCACAGAGTCCAATCTCTTCATTGGGTATTTGTAATGGTTTGCAATCACTTTTAAAGAGAAGTATGGGGGATGGATTCTGACACTTTTGCAATCTCCGACGGTACTAGGCAGGGATGCCCACTTTCCCCTCTACTATTTGTTCTTTCCCTAGAGCCATTTCTTCGCTATATAAAAGACAATATCAGTGGTGTCCATTCTGACCATTACCAACACAAAGTAGCAGCGTACGCAGACGATCTCTTATTTTTTATCACCGAACCTATAACGTCTCTGCCTTCGTTGTTACAAGAATTGAAATGCTATGGTACTTTATCCAACTTTAAAGACAACCTCCAAAAGTCGGAAGCTCTGAACATTTCCATACCGGACCATACACTGACAGGTATACGACCCTTCTTCCCATTTAAATGGGCTACTCGATCTATTCAGTACTTGGGCACCAGAATACCTGCAAAGGATATCTTCTCCCTGAATTTTCAACCTCTCCTATCGACGCTCACTGCAGACCTTAGGAGATGGGACCCCCTCACCCTATCTTGGTTTGACCGCTGTAATGTACTGAAGATGAACGCAATGCCACGGATTCTATATTTGTTACAAGCCTTACCTGTCAAATTACCCCAGACTTTCTTTCATGCGGTGCATTCAAAATTGATCACGTTCCTCTGGCATGGCAGACATCCACGTATTGGTAGGGCGATGATGCTAAGGCCAAAGTTGAGGGGAGGCATTGGTTTCCCTGACCATGCTCTTTACTACACAGCGATGCACATGACACTTGTGGTTGCCTGGTGCCATCATGGGGAATTAAAACTTCGGATCACACTTGAGCAGGAGATGGCCCGGGCCCCATTGGCTGGTCTGCTCTGGGCGGGCAAGCAGTTAGAACCTCATGTAACTACTCACCCATTGAGTGGCCCCTCACTCGCCAAGATGGAAAGATTTTTTCGCCTTTCCTCCTTGACTAATTTCACATCTCCCATGACCCCAAGCATAGGTCATCCTAGATTCTCCCCGGGTTTTTTTGGACTTCGCAAGCCCCGAAAGGGGTTCTATGAGAATCTCAATTTCTAAGACCCACAGGCTGGATCCCCACAGGGACCTTAGTATCAGGACAAGCACCCATTGCATTGGATAGTTTGAGCTCTTCTCTCGACAACTCCATTCCTTCAAAGAACTTTGTCTGAATGAAGGCCCAATTCGTGGTTCCCTTTCTAGGTCCTACAAAACTCTGTCGGACATACAAGCTACCACAGACCCTCCCTTCTTAGCCAAATGGGAAAGAGACTTACAAACCACATTTACCACTCCACAGAAGCAACGTATACTCTTCTTCGCCCATAAGTCATCACTTTGCAGCAAATACCAGGAAATTTCCTACAAGTTGACCACACGCTGGTATCGCACACTGTCCGTTTTGGCAAAAATATTCCCCAATCAATCTGACCATTGCTGGCATTGTGAGCAGCAAGCCGGCACTATTCTTCACATTTTTTGGGAATTCCCCGAACTACTAATTTTCCGGCAACCTGTCCTACTACTCATCCACAAGTTCACAGACATTTCCCTAACCAACTATCCTGCTGCTGTGCTAGAGCTTGCATCCCAAGTCAATGGAAGCAGCAATCTGCTCCCACTGTGTCTTAATGGTTTGCAAGGGTTAATGACATTGAACGAATAGAAGACCTGACTGCCACGATCCAGGATAAATCTGAGGAACATAAGACCAGGTGGTTTTATTGGACCCAGTTTGGCTTCTCAGAGGAATACCTCCGCAAAATATATAGTATTGCCCTTTTGATTACCAGAGGCTCTTGCTCCAAACCATGGCCATCAAGCGATTTGGTGAACCGAGAGTGGCCCACGCTCCCTGGGTGGACTTCTAACCCCCCCTCCGTTCCCCCCTCCGTTCCCCCCTTCTTTCCCTTTTTCCTAATTTCTCCCTCCAAATCTCTTTCTTTCTTTCCTTTCTCTTTTTATATCCACTTTCTCCCATTTAAACTCAAAATCTGGTATATTTCGACCCCATCTGGCCACCTCGCAGTACTCTTCCCCCATTTATGGATACCCAAATTCTCCAAGGGTTCCGGGGCTAATACCTATTGTACTATAAGTGACCAGGTGACCCGACAAGGTGAAGCCTTAATCTCACACCTCCTAGGTATCTGGGTACCCTGCATATTTACAGTGTTGTACTTACCTTTAGTTCAGATACCACTAATAAGCGATCATATGTATGTAACTATGTTTGTACAACATATTCTGTGAAGTTACCCTTTCATTGTTTGGCGCATACCACAAAATAAAAATAAAATAAAATAAAAAAAGAGAACTATGGGGTTCTGCTTTTTTCTAGAGTCATACTTACATAGGTGGATGCAGCATCGGACTGATGCTGCATCTGTGCCCCTGGCGCCTCTAACACTGAGAACTGAGAAGTGATCAAACACTGTTAATCGCTTGGTTCTCACAGCTCCCTGCCCCTCCCCCATGATCACTGGAGCGCTGGGCTGTGGAGGATCGGGAGTGGTCGGTCCAAGCTGACACTCAGGGTGCTGAACAAAAGGCATGTGGGTGGATCCCAACCATACTGCGTTGTTCTCATGTGCCAGCCGCTTGTATGTATCCTCGCCCTTACCTGTTGGGAAGACTCGTTTTTTCATATTGGCATCACTTCAGATTGCTGCCTGAGGTACGTCATCAATATAGGGGAGCGACCGTCGCTGTTTTACACGCAGAATTCTCCCACTGATTTGGAGGGCAATAGGTGGAGTCAGAGCTGCCCCCAGGGATATATAAACAGCCCCTTGTTGCTCTCTGATTGGCGTTGCCATTTTGATACACTTGACCGGTCTGGGGGCTCATCCATTGTTAAGGACAGTAGCTGATCACAAAGGTGAGTCAGGACTAGCACTCTCAAATTCTAACTTTATTTATCTTTGCATTTCTTTTCCCTTTTATGTTTGGGTGTGTTTGTGGTTTAACCACCCTTCATACAGTGTATATATATATATATATATATATATATATATATTTTTTTTTTTTACCTAGGTTGGAGAGGGAATAAACAATCCTATCTGGTGGATTTTTGATTTATGATACGACCTCTTTGGGGCTGACTTTTACTTTCTGTCTGGTACCTTCTCCCCTCCTTCCACTGCATGGAGGACTACTATGATTGAGGGTGAGCTACCTTTTTGGTGCCTATATACTTGAGGGTCTTTATGAGGGCCTATTGATTATACAAATTCTGTTGTCTTTTATATTTGATTTGATCTTTCCATTTGCTGGGTATCTCTTTTTTTAATCAGTTTTTCCTATTGTTTTAAATTTTGGGGTGAGTATTCCATGAGGTCATGTGCTTTTTTGTCTTTTGCCGTTGCCCCCCAGTCTGTTCTTGCATGCTCTCTTTGGAGTCAGTCTTGTTCTTGTTTGTTTTTTATTTTTATTTATTTATTTTTTTCCCTCCTTCTTGCTGGTGTGCCCCCTTTCTGTTGCTGTATTATATATTTATTTTTCTTATTTTGGATATGGCATGTATAATACTGTGTTAGATTAATGTATTGTCTGTATTACTTACCAGTCAAAAAGCTGTGAATACAAAGTGGATCCTGAAGAAGCCCATTTCGGTCTCCACCACTCTTCATTACCTCCAAGTGGCTGTTGGCTGTATAACAAGCTTGGTAGCGTCTATTACATGTTTTTAGAATGTATTTCTAGATTTTAAGGGTGTGTAATAAACATTGTTGATTTTATTTTAAATTGCTCTTGTTTATGACTGTATTTTATTATTATTTTTTTAGCATGGTGTATCCCCTATTTCCCCATATCTTTCTACTTGGGAGATCCGGGAGATTTTATTTTCATTACCAAGTTCCCAACCATATGGTCACGATATTTCCTGAGCATGGACTGGCTCTGTGACATCAGCCGACAGCGGGCTTTAGCCCACTGTCAGCTGAAAATAGGTCATGGGAGTGCAAAATGTACTACACTCCTGTGATCCACAGAAGAAGTACAGCCAGCCAAATCAGCTTTGGCTGTGCTTCTCCTTTAACTTATTTGTTTCCATGCAGCAGATGGAAAACTTAAAGTACTT
This sequence comes from Lithobates pipiens, assembly GCF_037356315.1. Lineage (NCBI taxonomy): Eukaryota > Metazoa > Chordata > Amphibia > Anura > Ranidae > Lithobates > Lithobates pipiens. Next base: position 157,473,614 of record NW_027507784.1, read on the forward strand.
TAAAGCCAACAAAGATTTTTGCATTTCGGCGGGACAGAACATGGAGATTTATATCTAATTATACTGATTTTCTGAACAGAACGTGCTCATCAATAGCAAGAAAGAACAGGCCGTCACCATCTGTAAATTCAAAAATTACATTTTATTCTCCTTGGGACAAAGGAGAAAAATGTTTTGAGGAATTATTTGCACATATAATTTAAAGGACATTTTATAGGCCAGAATTTCAGCAGTTGTCAAGAGCAAGGAGCAGGCTGTCAAACTAAGACACACTGGGGGTTATTTACGAAAGGCAAATCCACTTTGCACTGCAAGTGCACTTGAAAGTGCACTGAAAGTGCACGTGGAAGTACAGTCGCTCTAAATCTAAGGGGTAGATCTGAAATTAGTGGAAGCTCTGCTGATTTTATCATCCAATCATGTGCAAGCTAAAATGCTGTTTTTTATTTTCCTTGCATGTCCATCTCGGATCTACAGCGACTTTACTTCCAAGTGCACTTTCAGTACAAAGTGGATTTTCCTTTAGTAAATAACCCCCACTGTCTGGCTAATGCATGTGTGCATAGGCACGGGCTACACATTTTTATGGGCATAGAAGATGGACTGCAGGTACATCATTGCTCACACGGACTTACATGTATGTCCACTGCCGCCAAACAGCCTATTTAAACTCTAGCTCTTTACTGTCTGGTCTTCAGTCTTGTTACTGTTATCCAGTTCCTGATATGCATCTTGATCCTGTTACTGACCTGGCTTCCTCTCTGACCTTGCTCTTGGGTTTTCCTTGTCTGATCATGTTTACTATCTGCCTCCGCTACCGAACTCAGATTCGATTACTGGCCATGCTTTTGCCTAGTAAATCTGTAACTTGTTGCCTGATTTTTGCTGATTTCTGCCTGTTCTTGACATTCCTGATATTGCTTCTGATGTCCTTCCACTCAGCTATCACTCGACCAGGTTTAGGACCTGACTCTATGCTAAATGGGACTTCTCCACGGTGCAATGTCAGCTGTACCTCTGCTCATCAGATACCAACGCTCCCAAGTTTCTGCTCAGTGTCTAGGCCTTGGCGCTTATGCCTTTCCTTTGCCCTTACCTCAATGTCCAGGTGTGCATGGATTGAGAACTGTGCATGAGGCCACCTCTGTCTCTGCCTCCATGTACAGTATGTGACAGCAGTGAATAGTGAGATCAGGAGATTTTTACCAAAGGAATCCACAACTGATTGAGCAGCACGAGGATGCATAAACCAATTCACCATTTCTAATAATGATACACTGTAGTTCACCAAAATAATTAATGACCAATGCAGTAATTACCCAGCTCCAAAATCTGAACAATTTCTACATGCATAAATACAACTTGGTAAAAGTTAGGTTTCAGTTATTAAAAGTGCCAAAGCACCATAACCCAACACAAATATTCTTGCACAGGAGAAGCTTGATCCATGGGAAAAAATTATATTTTGTGAAAATGTCTCATAGCTGTGGAAAAATCTTTGTCTTGGGTGTTGGTGGTGCCCAAACAATGTAACCCGAGTCCAGGATCAACTCTTGTAAAAAAAAAAAAATACAACCATTGCAACTGTTAAACAGTTGCAGAAGAAATTGTGATGCTACTGTAGCGCCGGCTCCTGACGAGCACACGCTATGTGTTTTTTTTCAATTTAATATTCCTAAAATCGCAGTTGTGTTTTAGGGTTAATTGTGGCAAATTATGGTTTCAGTACCAGTCTAGTTGGAATGCACTGGGTTCTCCTTGGCCACAGGTGTCACTGTCACCGCTGGCAAGTGTGAAATCGCAGTTTAGCTAGGCGCATTGAGTGCCATTCTCTCTCAGAGCCAACCCAGTGGGAGTGTCATCCTGCTGTGCATTCTGGGAGAGGGTATTTAAGGTACTGACATCACGTGCTTCTGGGTTCCGGTCCAGAAGATCTTTCTGTCTGCTTGGTCCTGGTCCTCCTGACCAGCCCTCATGGCCTGGGGTGTGGATCCATCCAATTCTGAGTCTCGGGGCTGGCTAGCCCGAGGCAAAGTAACTGAGAGGTGGATTCAAAGGTGGTCCAGTGCCGGTGTGTCTTATCATATAAGGTCCTCCATCCGATAGTGTCCGCTGCGTACTGCGCATGCGCAGTACACACCAACACAGATTCCGAAAATTGCAGAGGATGAACGGCGCCTGCGCCGTGAGTCCAGGTTCTATCCCCACTATCCAAGTGGACATAGAGTAGGAAAATAAAAGAGTCAAGCGCAGCAAGGCCGAGCCCGAAGCATGGCGAGCGAAGCTCGCCCGCGAGGGGTCCTCTAATATTCACAACCCTATGTCCGCTTGGATGGTGGGGCTACCACCTCCACTCACGGCGCAGGCGCCGTTCAGCTTCGGATATTTTCCGAAGCTTCGTCTGCTCCGTACTGCGCATGTGCAGTACGGCGCGGACACTATATGATGGCCGGACACTATATGGCACAACACCGTCTCATCTGTGGAGAGACCCAGCAACTGGAGAAGCACCCAGGGGAGGACTCTACGGGAGGAGGCCATGCATAAGGCTGGCTCCTCAGAAGGAGCCTGGAGGCTCAGTTGAAGGACACTAAATGGAACTACACTCATACAGTATCGCCGGACTGGCTGCGAGATACTGGTACCGTATGATAGCTCTCTAAATTTACCTACGTCCCTCAGTTACATTCAAGTATGAAGGAAAGACTTTGTTCAAGTGTTGTACATTCAAGTCTGTGGCAGAGACTTAACTTTTTTTTTTTACTTAAACACTCTATCGGCTGCTAGGCCTAGTGAGAGAAGGTCTGGGAGGGTGGCAGGACCCCCAGCAAATTTAACCACTTAAGGACCGCCGCATGTCAATGTACGTCGGCACAATGGCACCGACAGGCACAAGAACGTACATGTACGTGCTTGCCTTCCAGCGGGTGGGGGTCCGATCGGACCCCCTCCCGCTGGCTGCGGTGGTCCGTTTCACTTCAGGAGTGATCCGGGATGAGGGGATTGCCATTGGTCTCTGGCCATACCCTCTTGATCGCTCCTGGCGAATGATAAGCTTCCCCCGCCTGTGTAGTGTAAACACAGGCAGGGAGGAAGTGATGTCATTCTCCTCGGGGCGGTCTTTTTGACCGGACTGCGAGGAGAACACATAGTAAGTGCACCAAACACTACACTGACATGTAGGTACACATAGGCACATAAATTACCCCCCCGATCACCCCCCCGATCGCCCCCCCCTCCCAGTCACAGGGTCACTGATTGCAGTGATCATTTATTTACTGATCACTGCATTTAGTGTCAGTTGTGACAGTAAAAAGTGTCAGGGCAGTTAGTGTTAGGTCCAGGGTAGCCCCCTACCCCCCCTAATAAAGGTTTAACCCCCTGATTGCCCCTAGAGTTAACCCTTTCACCCCCTTTTGCCAGTGTCACTAAGCAATCGTTTTTCTGATCGCTGCATTAGTGTCACTGGTGCCGCTAGGTAGCTAGTGTTTTTTTTAGGTTCACCGCCAGGTTTTTATAGCGCTAGGTACCCCCATATACTACCCAATAAAGGTTTTAACCCCCTGATTGCCCCTAGAGTTAACCCTTTCACCAGTGATCACCGTATAAGTGTCACTGGTGGCGCTGGATAGCCAGTTAGTTATTTAGGTTCCCCGTCAGGTTTTTATAAAGCATTCGGGACCCCCATATACTACCTAATAAAAGGTTTTAACCCCCTGATTGCCCCTAGTTAACTCTTTCACCCCCTTTTGCCAGTGTCACTAAGCAATCGTTTTTCTGATCGCTGCATTAGTGTCACTGGTGCCGCTAGGTACCTAGTTATTTTTTTATGTTCACCGCCAGGTTTTTATAGCGTTAGGTACCCCAATATACTACCTAATAAAGATTTTAACCCCCTGATTGCCCCTAGTTAACCCTTTCACCAGCGATCACTGTATAAGTGTTACGGGTGACTCTGGTTAGTTATTTTGATTTTTATAGCATCAGGGCACCCACCATTTATTACCCAATAAAGGTTTAACCCCTGACGGGTGATATCAATTAGGTTTTAGGGTCAGGGTCTGTGTCGCCCCAGGCAGTGCTAGGTTAGTGCCAGTACTGCTAACAGCCACGCGCAAAGCATACACCTCCCGTAGTGGTATAGTATCTGAACAGATCAATATCTGATCTGATCAGATCTATACTAGCGTCCCCAGTAGTTTAGGGTTCCAAAAAAACGCATTGTTAGCGGGATCAGCCCAGATACCTGCTAGCACCTGCGTTTTGCCCCTCCGCCCAGCCCACCCAAGTGCAGTATCGATCGATCACTGTCACTTACTAAACACATAACTGCAGAATTCGCAGAGTCAGGCCCGATCCCTGACATCGCTAACATTTTTTGGTAGCGTTTTATATTTAAATCCTGAAGGCAGTGCTTGGTTTTCGGGGTCCTGTACGTGGCTAAGCTCCCAAAAAGTCCCCCACATGTGGTATCCCCGCACTCGGGAGAAGCAGCAGAATTTATTTTGGGGTGGAATTTGACTTATGCCCATAGCATGTGTGAGCAATATAGCATTTAGTGACAACTTTGTGGAAAATTTTTTTTTTTTTTAATATTCCTGCAACTTGTGGCAAAATATAAAATATTTCAAGGACTCAACATGCGTCTCAGTAAATAGCTTGGGGTGTCTACTTTCCAAAATGGGGTCATTGGGGGGGGGGGGGGGTTTGTGCTATTTTGGCATTTTATGGCCTTCGAAACTGTGATAGGTAGTGAGGAGTGAAATCAAAAATTTGCACCCTTAGAAATCCTGAAGGCAGTGATTGGTTTTCGGGGTCCCGTACGTGGCTAGACTCCAAAAAAGTCCCACATATGTGGTATCTCCGTACTCAGGAGAAGCAGCAGAATATATTTTGGGGTGCAATTCCACATATAACTATGGCATGTGTGAGCAATATATCATTTAGTGACAACTTTTTGTAAACTTTTTTTTTTTTTTTTTGTGTCATTATTCAATCACTTGGGACAAAAAAAAATATTCAATGGGCTCAACATGCCCCTCAGCAATTTCCTTGGGGTGTCTACTTTCCAAAATGGGGACATTTGGGGGGGTTGTACTGCCCTGCCATTTTAGCACCTCAAGAAATTAGATAGGCAGTCATAAATTAAAAGCTATGTAAATTCCAGAAAATGTACTCTATTGGTTTGCGCAAGTTATAGCGTCTACCAAACTAAATAAACGCTTAAGACATGTGGCTGAATACATTTTGGCCTAAATGTATGACTAAAATTTATTTTATTCGATTTTTCTTATAACAAAAAGTAGAAAATATCTTTTTTTTTTTAAATTTTCAATCTTTTTCCTTTTATATCGTAAAAAATAAATATCGCAGAGGCAATCAAATACCATCAAAAGAAAGCTCTATTTGTGGGAAGAAAAGGACGCAAATTTTGTTTGGGTACAACATTGCATGACCGCGCAATTATCAGTTAAAGCAGTGCAGTGCGAAATTGTAAAAAGACCTCTGGTCCTTAGGCTGACAATTGGTCCGGGGCTTAAGTGGTTAATCAGCAGCATCTGCATCAGTGTATTAGTAGCTGCTGCTGATCCAATACTGATCCAAGGCTGATTCATAAAAAAAATGTCAGCCGGTAAATGGTGTGTGTGGACAGATGCCCTCTTTTGTCTGTCACAAAGCCTCTGATAGAACTGAATGCACAATCAGAGAGTATACTAGCTGCAGGCCAACCCAACAGCTCAGAAAACTCTGGCCAGTGGTCCATCCTCATGAACTAATAGTCCAGGAGGTCATCCATTCTTTGGCTCTCTACATCCTCTCATGACCCCAGATAATTAGCCACCATGTGCGCATGTACTGCAGATGCTGCCAATATATGCTTGCAGCAGACAGCCCTGGGTGTTAAGGACTGAAATATTCTTTAAATACATTGCTCAGGTGGCCCCCTTTTCCATCACTTGTCCTTTCCTTGTCCTTTCACCAACAGGAGGCTCAGTTACACAGTAGCCATAGCAAAGTACAGGAATGGCCTTACAGTCAAAAAAATGGTGGCTAGGACATTCTGCAAATTCCCAAAATGGGCAGAATTCACCAGCATGTAGGCAGGAATTGTAACACCAGCAATTTGGTGTATTTGGGTTTATTTTCTTGCCAGCTCAATACTTCAGCTAGTGCTTGTGGTGTTGGGAGATTTAGAGCAAGGTTCCTACCTATGCTTGCCCCTCCCTACTCTACATGTAGGCCCTCTTCCCCACTGGAGGAGTCATAGGGTAGACCTCTGATACCCCTTTCTATACCATCATTCCTATCACTGGAGGCTGATGAGAGGGCATGGTGTATAGTGGGGGTAGAGGTGGAATTGGAGGTGCTGGCAGGGGGAGAAGTGAGGCCCTTTTCCTGATGTGTGGCTTTCTTTTGCTCCCAGTGAGCTGCATAGTAAGAGGTCAGATTTCTTTTCATGCATGTGGTAACAGAATGGCCGATGCCTGCTGCCCCTGGATGTTATCCTGCTTCATTGGGATTGTGGCTCTTCCTCATGTTCCTCCTCTGCTTTATTGGGCACTCAAGTACAGTCAGAGACCTCAGCATCACCCCCCCCCCCCCCCCGACTACAGCCAACTTGGAAGCTTGCTGTGGGTGAGGGAACATTACTCTCTTCCTTAAAGAGGAGTGCCACCTGAAAAAAAAATATTAAAAGTCAGCAGCTACAAATATTACAGCTCCTGACTTTTAATAAACGGACACTTACCTGTTCCAGGGTCCAGCGATGTCGGCAGCAGATGACGAGCAATCACTCGTCTCTCGGCTGCCCCCGCCGCCATCTTCTGTCAGGGCATCGGGAAGTGAATCATTGCGGCTTCACTGACGGGTTCCCTACTGCGCATGCGCGAGTCGCGCTGCGCGTCTTCCTTGGTCCCCGTTGTGTCCTGGGAACTGTGTGCTTCCCAGAACACAACGGGGGCAGGGCATCTGCGGCTAGCTATTCCTGGAAGTGGGTGCAGATACCTGGATTATCCAGGCATCTGCACCCCCTCCCCCCTGAAAGGTGCCAATTGTGGCACAAGAGGGGGGAGGTTAACCTCAGAGCTAACATCAGAGCCAATGAATTGCTGTGCACCCTCTAGCATTAGGTGGTTAACACCATGCTCAAATAATTCAATCTTGCCAGTTGGTGGGACAAAAACAGAAGTAGCTTTGGATGAGAAGTCAGAATATGCCACTTTAGCAACTGTGGTGCACTGAAAGCAAGTCTGAGCCTAAGTGATAGAAGAGAAGAACGAGGATGGCTATGTTGGCCACTGGACTACCTCTACTGCACCATCACGTATTGTGGCTAAACATCATGCCCAGCAACCAAAAAAGGGTAAATTTGTCCTGCCTGCAGATGGGCAAAGGACAAATGCTCCCCCCCACCCCCCCCCGTGGCTGCTTAGACTGTGGAAATGTGCAGATATGTTGGGTTAACTAGCGTTATCAGAGTGTCAAAGCTTGGTCTAGAATGCACTGAGATTCACCCGTGACAGGGAGGTTAGGAAGGCAGACAGTTTTTGATTTTGATCTTCACAGCCATTATTTGTGTATATACCGTATTTTTCGGACTATAAGGCGCACGTAAAAGCCTAAATTTTCTCCCAAAAACGACCGTGCGCCTTATAGTCCGGTGCGCCTTATATATGACCTGTTGACATCGCTGGAGTTCTTTGTTAACAGTATCTGTCATCTTGACGTAAACCTTCGGACTATAAGGCGCACGTAAAAGCCTAAATTTTCTCACAAAATCGACCGTGCGCCTTATAGTCCGATGCGCTTTATATATATGGAAATATCCATTTTATCAGCCGGTCGTTGCTAGTGCGCCTTATAATCCGGTGCGCCTTATAGTCCGATGCGCCTTATATATGGAAATATCCATTTTATCAGCCGGTCGTTGCTAGTGCGCCTTATAATCCGGTGCGCCTTATAGTCCGAAAAATACGGTATATATATATATATATATATATATATATATATATAGACAGAAAAACTTTTTTGTCAAATGCACAGAAAATTATTTATTTATTTTCTTTAAAGTTGAACTTCAGGAACAAATTTTTGTTTTAAATATATCCCTTAATAGCCACAAAGGATATACATCCACAATGTGGGACTTTGCTAACTCAGCTATTACCTTGGTGAACAGTGTTCACACAGGGGCGACACGACTTTCAACACGACTTTTGGAGGCAACTTGGACACAACTTGGGGCGACTTACAACACGACTTTAAGTCTCCCCAGGCCAGGTGACTTTTGCCGTGGCCAATCAGAGAATGAGCTCTCAAGAGGGAACTCCACGCAAAATGTATTTAAAAAATTTGGCGTGGGTTCCCCCTCCGAGAGCATACCAGGCCCTAAGGTCTGGTATGGATTCTAAGGGGAACCCCCTACGTCAAAAAAACGGCGTGGGGTCCCCCCCAGATCCATACCAGACCCTTATCCGAGCACGCTACCCGGCCGGCCAGGAAAGGGGGTGGGGAAGAGCGAGCACCCCCCCTCCTGAGCCGTACCAGGCCATGTTTATGAGGACAAGGGCCTCTTCCCGACAACCCTGGCTGTTGGTTTCAGGGTCTGCGGGCGGGGGGCTTATCGGAATCCGGGAGCCCCCTTTAATAAGAGGGCCCCCAGATCCCGGCCCCCCCACCCTATGTGAATGAGTATGGGGTACAATGTACCCCTACCCATTCACCTGTGAAAAAATATGTACAAAAAAAACACAACACACAAGGGTTAAAATAGTTTATTGCACAGCTCCAAGGGTCTTCCGTCTTCGGGGGTCTTCTCGCCAGACTCCTCCGCTATCTTCTGCTAGCTCTTTTGCTAGCGGAGGAGCCCGGCTTTCTTCCTCGCCGCCGGCCTCTTCTTCCGACTTCGGGGGTCTTGTCCCCCTCTTTGGTTCTTCTGCCGGGCCACCACGCCTTGTTCTTATAGCTCTTTTACAGGCGGTGGCCGCCGCCGCTTCCGTTCTTCTCCTTCTTCTTCTTCTCCTGGAGATGTTGACTCGACGTTCTCTCCGGCCGCAATGCCAGGGACGCGCTGTGCGGCAACTAATATAGGGACAAGGGGCGGGGTCATCGGTTGATGTCACATGGGTTGATGTCACATGCCCGCCCCCTTACGATGTCACAGTCCCGGAGGATGCTGGGACTGTCACCATGTCACCATTTCACTAACTGAGGAGCCCGGCTTTCTTCTTCGCGCCACCCTCTTCTTCTGACTTCGGGGGTTTTTCCCCCCCTTCTGGGGTCTTTTCCCTCTCTTTGGTTCTTCTTGCCGGGCCACCACGCCTTCTTCTTGCTCTTTTATAAGCGGTCTTCTGTCGCCACTGCCGCTATCGCTGTCTTCTGTTCTTCTGTTCTTCTCTTCAGGAGATGTTGCCTCGTCGCTGTCTCTGCTCACAATGACAGGGACGCGGCGTGCGTCGACTTATATAGGGACATCACCGGATGATGTCCCCGCCCATTATGATGTCACAGTCCCAGCATCCTCTGGGACTGTGACATCATAATGGGTGGGGACATCATCCGGGATGTCCCTATATAAGTCGACGCACGCCGCGTCCCTGCCATTGTGAGCAGAGACAGCGACAAGGCAACATCTCTTGAACAGAAGAAGAGAAGAACAGAAGACAGCGACAGAAGACCGGGGGCCACTGCTTGTAAAAGAGCTAGAAGAAGGCACGGTGGCCCGGCAAGAAGAACCGAAGAGGGGGACAAGACCCCCGAAGTCGGAAGAAGAGGGCGGCGGCGAAGAAGAAAGCCGGGCTCCTCCGCTAGTGAAAGAGCTATCAAAAGAGCAGAAGATAGCGGAGGAGTCCGGCGAGAAAACCCCCGAATAGTTTATAGCTGTGCGATAAACTATTTTAACCATTGCGTGTTGTGTTTTTTTTGTACATTTTTTTCACAGGTGAATGGGTAGGGGTACATTGTACCCCATACTCATTCACATAGGGTGGGGGGCCGGGATCTGGGGGCCCCCTTATTAAAGGGGGTTACCGGATTCCGATAAGCTCCCCGCCCGCAGACCCCGACAACCAACGGCCAGGGTTGTTGGGAAGAGGCCCTTGTCCTCATCAACATGGGGACAAGGTGCTTTGGGGTGGGGGGCCACGCGGCCCCCCTTCCCCAAGGCACCCCCCATGTTGAGGGCACGCGGAATGGTACGGCTCAGGAGGGGGGCGCTCGCTCGTCCCCACCCCCTTTCCTGGCCAGCCGGGTAGCGTGCTCGGATAAAGGTCTGGTATGGATTTTTCGGTGTAGGGGGTTCCCCTTAGAATCCATACCAGACCTAATGGCCTGGTATGCTCTCGGAGGGGGAACCCACGCAAAATAAAAAAATTTGCGTGGAGTTCCCTCTTGAGAGCTCATTCTCTGATTGGCCACGGCAAAAGTCGTCTGGCCTGGGGCGACTTAAAGTCGTGTTGTAAGTCGCCCCAAGTCGTGTCCAAGTTGCCTCCAAAAGTCGTGTTGAAAGTCGTGTCGCCCCTGTGTGAACCGGCTCTAAGACGGCTCTCCTTCACTTACATTGATTTTTACATGTTGTCCGACCTGAGGCAACTAGGGGCGACCTGAAGTCGGATCTGAGTCACCCCTGAGTGAAGCCGGCTCTGATACCAATGTGCTGCACATAGTCTGTGCAAGGAGCAGAGCTATGCCTGTAAATTACAAGGGGGATAGATATAGGAACAGTCACTATTCATAGAGAAAGCAGCAGTCATTGGTCTTTATTACATGAATCGCTTGCACAAAGGAAAACGTTCACACTGGATTACTGCAAAGATCATTTTTATTATTTTCATCACCAGATGAAAGTCATTTTATTGCTATCCTTTTCTTTTATATTTTGTATGGATATCCTGTAATGTACATATTCCCAGTGTGTCACTATTTAATTATTCTGAGGAGCTAACTGATACTCACAAAATGCGTTGTAAGTGCTTTAAAAAGTACTTTACTACCAAGAATACATCTGTTATTGGGATGACCGCTGGGCTCTTTTGGGCTCTATTTTCATACGGGCTAAGTTTACCATCCTGGCACCCCCCCCCCCCCCATCCCCGCGAAACTTAAGACCGAGTCTCCTAGACATTAAACACAACCATCCTATCCTCTGAGTACAGAAAGCACTACTTTCAGGTTGCCATTACCATCACCACATGGTCACTTGCAGACCTCACCTACTGTATGTAAATAACACTGTTCTATTCCTAGTTTATTCACTGGAAAGGCACCCTGCACAAGGAGAGGAAGGAGCAGCAGTCAATGATCTTTATCACATGAAGCTCCCACACAAAATAAATCATTCATGCTATGTTACTGCACATATCTAGAAAAAATGCGCAAAGTATACCAAGATTCAAGTAAGAATACAAATATCTGCTGTATTTATGACAATATTTGCTTAACCCAGAGTTCAGCTTTAAGAGACTATCTTTAGTCTATCTTCAGTCATTCTTCATTTGATCCGATCATCCAATCGTCTGGGTATATGACAGTGCACAATATAGGTTGTGAATATTAATGCCTTGTGAATATTTAAATCGTAAATGGATTCATTTATTTCCTGCTGGTTTGGCATGTGGTTTTCTGTTTTCTGAGGTTTATTCCTAGAAGATATACTGTGCAATCAAAACTAATCAAAATTGTTACTCTCTGGCAACATTGCTTTTCTAAATATGATTTTATTTATCCTTGCCGTTGCCACATTCTCTCTATATATCTCTATGGGAAATCCATTGAAGCATGTCTACAGTGACAAAAAATGTCTCAGACTGTTGCTGCTTGTGGTGAGGTGAAGACTTCCCCTCTAGTATCATGAACAGCAATGATGACAAGGTGGAACATTAATCCTAATCAAAATTGAGAACTTCACTTAGGGGCAAGTTATTCCTTAAAGGTTCGGTCCACCCACAGTTCTTACGTATTTTGGCTTATCCTAAATGCTTTAGACAGTTTTATCTCTGTGAACCCTATTGACTAGATATCTGTACTTGAGTTATTGAGTCTGCACATCTGCTGTAGTAATTTTGAGAGTTTCCCACTCTCCCCTCTTGAATATTTTAATTTATTCTATATATTTTTTGTAGAACAAAATGGGAGGTGCTGGAACACAAAAAAGATGGTAAAATAAATCTCAAAGTGGACTTGAAGAATTGATAATTATGACAGGGAGATATTACTTTTTGGAGCATTCAAGACAAAAAATAAGTAGTTTACTTTGACCCCCTATAAAAAAAAATATCAATTTTGGGTAGACTGACTCCTTACATTTGACCATATTACTATAATAAACAGCTGGACATTTGCAGTTCATTTTGTTTTACATAACTACACTAAATTATCTGTGCACATTACACAATAACTTTGTAGATGCCAGAAAAATTAACATTTTTGCTAGCAAATGTTTTCTTCAGAGTACTAACAGATTGTATTGTGCTTTGTACATTGTAGCTTGAAAGCTTGTTGCAACTCTTCTGGCCAAATCTCAAATGACTTACTTGAGGTGTACTGTGCAATGAAGTTTGTTACTTTTTTTTCTCCTTCATCCAGTTGTCTTCTACCAAGGCCATGCGCTCTGGAGAGTACACAGTGTACATAGATGTCCCAGAAAAGTTGTGCTAGGTCCCAAAACAAAACACCATGTTTAAGGTTGTCAGATGACTTCAAATATATCATGAAGTCCCAGAATTCAGGCACAGAATCTGCTATCCGGGGTTTCTTCATCTCCAGTAGCTTTGCTGTAGAGGATTCCCAACACTGGGGATCTGCACGGCTTAGGGCAAGTGGATCTACTTGACCATGACAGGAGAAGACGTGGATGCCAAATATTCCCAGAAAGAGCAGTAAATACGTTAGTTGCATACTACTGTATGCTTGAACGGTGCGTCCAATGATCATATCACTTTCAGACTCCTACAATGCAAATAAAAATAAAATAAGACAATGAAGTACACAATTATTTTATAGCTCATGTACTGTTTGAGGTTTAAAGATAAACTCTGGGCACAAACATTTTAATTTAAACAATTTCTTTAATAGCTAAAAAGTATAAAACTCCACTTTGAGTGCATCAAATTAATTTGATCAAATATATTTGAAGAATATATCAAATATGTCAAATTAGTAATGCTATCCTTCTTGTACTCAACCTGGGCAGAGAGCAGAGCTGTGGCAGAGTCTAGCAGGCTCCAGCCACTACAGGCTGCCTGCGGGAAAACTACAGAAGGGGGTGGAGACAAGGCCAATCATCCTGTACCATTTAAGAGAGCAGCAGTGACTGTTTTTGTTACAGGAAGCGTATGGTTAATTTGCAGGGATTTCCTTTCACTTCCTGTTTGGCTATGGGACAGGAAATGAAGGTAAATCTCTGCAATGAGACACAGATGGCAAAAAAAGAGTACAGGGGTTATAAGCCTTCCTTGTTCTATTCAAAATGTAGAAAAAAAGTTTTCCTTATAGTTCTACTTTAACCACTTAAGGACAGCTTCACGCCGATATACGTTGGCAGAATGGCACGGTTGAGCACAGGCACGTACAGGTACGTTGCCCTTTAAGTGCCCAGCTGTGGATCGCACGCGCACCGCCGGCGGCGCACTCGAGACCTGGTCCTGAGCTCCGTGACTGTGGCCCTGGACCATTTGCCAGCTAAAGGACCAAGCCCCTTTTTGCAATTTGGCACTGCGTCGCTTTAACTGACAATTGCACGTGGCTCCGAAACAAAATTGACGTCCTTTTTTCCCCACAAATAGAGCTTACTTTTGGTGTTATTTGATCACCCCTATTTTTTGTGCTATAAACAAAAAAAGAGCGCCAATTTTGAAGAAAAAAAACCGCATTATTTTTTACATTTTGCTATAATAAATATTCCCCAAAAATCTATAAAAAGAATTTTTCCCTCAGTTTAGGCCGATACGTATTCTTCTACATATTTTTGGTAAAAAAAATCGCAATAAGCGTTTATTGATTGGTTTGCGCAAAAGTTATAGCGTCTACAAAATAGGGGATAATTGTATGGCATTTTTATTAATAATTTTTTTTACTAGTAATGGCAGCGATCAGCGATTTTTATTTTGACTGCAACATTATGGCAGACACGTCGGACAATTTTGACAAATTTGTGGGACCATCGGTATTAATACAGCAATCAGTGCAATTAAAAATGCACTGATTACTGTAAAAATGTCACTGGCAGTGAGGGGGTTAACCACTAGGGGGCAGTGTAGGGGTTAAGTGTGTGTGTTTTTTTAACTGTAGGGGGTGTGGCTTAGTGTCTGACGTCACTGATCGTCTTTCCCTATAACAGGGAACAGATGATCAGTGAGAGCCTCAGTAGGAAGCACGAGGAGAGGTTTGTTTACACTTATCTCTCCTCGTTCTTCAGCTCTGTGACCCGATTGCGGGACATCGGCAGTGATCAGGTCCGCGGGTCCCATGGCCACAGTCACGGAGCTCAGGACCGGGTAGCAAGTGCGCCACCAGCGGCGCGCTCACGACCCACCGCTGGGCACTTAAAGGACAACGTATTTGTACGTGCTTGTGCCCAGCCGTGCCATTCTGCCGACATACATCGGCGTGAGGCGGTCCGTAAGCTGTTAAAGTCTATGGGAACGTGAAAAATCAAAAGTTCTCATTTGAAAGGCTTGTATGCAAGTTATTGCCATAAAAAGTGTTTGACGACCTGGATACTGCCCCAGGTGAAATTTATCAATGCAAAAAAAAGTTTTTAAAACAGCCGTTTTTTCAGGAGCAATGATTGCTTAATGCTTAAAGTGAAATAGTAAAAATGAAATATTCCTTTAAATATTGTGCCTGGGGTGTCCCCATAGTCTGCCTGTAAAGTAGCACCGTTTTCCCATGTCTAGTACCGCAGCAAAATTACATTTCTAAAGGAAAAAATGGCATTTAAAATTGCTCACGGCTGTACTGTTTTGCCAGATCAAGACAATATACATAAAAAATCTTTTTAAAAAACAGCATGAGTTCCCCCCCTACCCTTTGGGTCTGGTATGGATATTAAGGTGAACTCCATGCCAACATTTTTTTTTTAAATTGCATGAGGGTCCTCCCCCAAGTCCATACCAGATCCAAAGGGCCTAGTATGGATGGGAGGAACCCATGCCATTTTTTTCTTAATTCTGTCATAGGGCTCCCCTTAACCACTTCAATACACTGAGTGCACTATATACTCTGAACTGCAGTATATATACTATATGGACTGCACTATATACTCTGCATAAAAATTGTAACCCCCTCACAGTTATTCTTTTTGGGTGCAGGAACAGACCCTGCTGTTAAATATTATTTTAAAAATTGGAATTACATGCTCCTGTTAAACAGGGGCAGAAACATTGGGCCTTGTTGGTGGTGTTGGTGGTGTCAGAACAATGTAACCCCTCACAGTTACTCGTGTTGGGTTCAGGAACATTCCCTGCTGTTAAATATTATTTCAGAGGCTGCTTGCCCTCTTTTTGTGGCCTGTGAGCGTCTGCCTCTCCTTAGAGGCCTTCCGGACATGATGGGTATTTTTTTTTTTAACACTGCACTACACTGTATTATATACTGTGTACACTACCTGAAATGTATTTTAAACTATACACATTGTATTATATACTGTATACACCACCTGCACTGTATTAGAAACTGTACACCGCTAAATGCACTATATATAGGCCTACGCTCATCGCAGAAATAAATAAATAATATATATATATATATATATATATATATATATATATATATATATATAAATATAGTCTGACTGTGTGTGTCCATCTATCTATCACACTGACTGAATATACAGTATATATACTAGTCTGAATGTATATATATATCAAATACACTGCCACTGACTAACTAACCTGATCTAGCTCCATTTCTCTATCTCTGGCCACTATACGGCACTATATGGGCGCTGTGTGAGCAGCCTTATATAGTGTGGGGCATGTACCTAGTCCCCCCCAGCCATGATTGGCCAAAGGCACCCTGCTTTTGGGAAATTGTGGCTCTCGCTGAGGAGCGTGCTGTGCGTGAAGAAAGCATGCAGGTCAGGTGTATGCTTTGGGCAATCATCATACAGCAATGTACTGCGGCCTTGCAGTGTATTATGGGGTGCTCGAATTTGCTGCGAACGCCCCATAAAATTTGCCATTCCGGGAACAGGCAAACACCCGATGTTCGAATCGAACTTACGTTTGACACGAACTCGAAGCTCATCCCTAATAGTGGTGGAAAGAAGGAGAAGGGCCATCTAAACCAGAAAATTTTGAGACTATATCCTAATGCTATTTTAACTCTAAAGTCTCGTACACAAGATCGGATTGTCGCCCAACAAAACCGTGGACTTTTGTCTGAAAAGCGTTGGCCCAAACTTGTCTTGCATACAAACGGCAAGGAATTGTCGGCCAACAAACACAAATGTACTGATGTACTACGTGTTTTTTCAGCTCTTTGGCGCCACCCTTTGGGCTCCTTCTGCTAATTTTGTGTTAGTAGAAGTTTGGTGAGTGTTGATTTGCGCTTTTCATTTCACGATTTTAATTTTGCGCTTTTCAGTTTGTTTATGCGCGGTCATTCGGCATCCAGACATGTTGCGGAATCAGAGGAGATAACGTGTTATTTATTAGTGGCTTTGCAGTTATTGCTTTGACATTTTTTTTTTGGTTGAATAATGATTTGATTTGGTGTAGTTTCTATATTTTTGGATGCATAGAATGCACTTTTTGGTTAAGTTCTATTAGTAGATAGAGTGTCTAAATGTATTTGTTTTCTTTTTTTAATACACAATAAAAAAAATGTGTGGAATAATACTTGGCTATATGTTTTACTTCAAATGACAGTTTGGTAGTAGGCAGTTACATTTAAAAAAAATACAATGTAAAACTGACAAGGGACACCAACATAGTTGTATCTTTGATCTTAAAAACTATAGGATAATGGTGTTGTGGTAACTTGCCCAAAAAGTTAAACTGACAACAGACATTTGTCCGTGGAAAATATTAAAACCTGCTATCCAACATTTGTCCGGAAAATCCAACAACAATTGTCCAATGGAGCATACACACGGTCGGATTTTCCACCAACAGCCTGTCATCACACATTTCCCATTAGAAAATCCAATCGTGTGTACGAGGCTTAAGAGTCAACAACCTTTGGTGAGTGGGGACACATAGGAGGGGAGCACAGCACTGTGGATCCAGCACTATGAAAGGTGAATTTTGCACTACTGCACTTTGTTTTCACTTATATGTTATATGGACTTTTTTGTTTGTGGATTTACATTGAATATGTGCACAGGAAAGTTATAGAGTTAAGGTGTTTCAGTGAGCAGTTCTGTGGTTTTCTGAAGTTAGACAATAAAACATCTGTATGGATTTGCTGCCCTATATTTTATGTATTTGTAAATCACTTTTGTTTAATAATCCCAGGGTTTATTAGTTATAGACAGGTACTTCCTGTCCCTGATAGTTAGGTCAGAAACACCTATTGGAGGACTGTGATGTTATATAAAAGGGAGTTTTCAGGAAGCAGACAGATAGAACTGGATCTCATGACAGCTGCTGTTGCTGTTGTATTTCACCCAGTCCAGAAGCAGAGACTATTAGGCAAATATTTTTATGTTCTAATAGTTTAACTGAAGCTGCCCATAGCTTATTCAGTGTGTATCTACTGTAAATCCTTGTGACAGACTTTCTCTTTTTCTGTACTATTTTTATTATCTCACATGCACAGTGCCAGATAGCTACAGTATCTCACACAAGTGAGTACACCCCTCACATTTTTGTAAATATTTTATTATATCTTTTTTATGTGACAACACTGAAGAAATTACACTTTGCTACAAAGTAAAGTAGTGAGTGTACAGCTTGTATAACAGTGTAAATTTTCTGTCCCCTCAAAATAACTCAACATACAGCCATTAATCTCTAAACCGCTGGTAACAAAAGTGAGTACACCCCTAAATGAAAATGTTCAAATTGGGCCCAAGGTGTCAATATTTTGTGTGGCCACCATTATTTTCCAGCACTGCCTTAACCCTCTTGGGCATGGATTTCACCAGAGCTTCACAGATTGCCACTGGAGTCCTCTTCCACTCCTCCATGATGTCATCACTGAGCTGGGGGATGTTAGAGACCTTGTGCTCCTCCACCTTCCGTTTTAAGGATGCACAACAGATGCTCAATAGGGTTTAGGTCTGGAGACATTCTTGGCCAGTCCATCACCTTTACTCTCAGCTTTTTTAGCAAGGCAGTGGTCGTCTTGGAGGTGTGTTTGGGGTCGTTATGTTGGAATACTGCCCTGTGGCCCAGTCTCCGAAGGGAAGGGGTCATGCTCTGTTTCAATATGTCACAGTACATGTTGGCATTCATGGTTCCCTCAATGAACTGTAGCTCCCCAGTGCCAGCAGTACTCATGCAGCCCCAGACCATGACACTCCCACCACCATGCTTGACTGTAGGCAAGACACACTTGTCTTTGTACTACTCATCTGGTTGCCGCCACACAAGCTTGACACCATCTGAACCAAATAAGTTCATCTTGGTCTCATCAGACCATAGGTCATGGTTCCAATAATCCACGTCCTTAGTCTGCTTGTCTTCAGGAAACTGTTTGCGGTCTTTCTTTTGCATCATCTTTAGAAGAGGCTTCCTTCTGGGATGACAGCCATGCAGACCAATTTCATTCAGTATGCGGCGTATGGTCTGAGCACTGACAGACGTATGAGTGCTGCCAGCATAGCTGCAGAGGTTGAAGGGGTGGGGGGTTAGCCTATTTCCCAAAGACAACCTCTGGATATGATGCTGAGCACGTGCACTGAACTTCTTTGGTCAACCATGGTGAGGCCTGTTCTGAGAGAAACCTGTCCTATTAAACCACTGTATGGTCTTGACCACCATGTTGCAACTCAGTTTCAGGGTCTTGACTATTTTCTTATAGCCTAGGCCAGTGATGGCGAACCTTGGCACCCCAGATGTTTTGGAACTACATTTCCCATGATTCTTAACTACACTGCAGAGTGCAGGAGCATCATGGGAAATGTAGTTCCAAAACATCTGGGGTGCCGAGGTTCGCCATCACTGGCCTAGGCCATCTTTATGTAGAGCAACAATTCTTTTTTTCAGATCATCAGAGAGTTCTTTGCCATGAGGTGCCATGTTGAACTTCCAGTGAGCAATATGAGAGAGTGAGAGTGATAACACCAAATTTAACACACCTGCTCCCCATTTACACCTGAGACCTTGTAACACTAATGAGTCACATGACACGGGGAGGGAAAAGGGCTAATTAGGCCCACTTTCACTTAGGGGTGTACTCACTTTTGTTGCCAGCAGTGTAGACATTAATGGCTGTGTGTTGAGTTATTTTGAAGGGACAGCAAATTTACACTGTTATAAAAGCTGTACACTCACTACTTTACATTGTAGCAAAGTGTAATTTATTCAGTGTTGTCACATGAAAAGATATAAATTATTTACAAAAATGTGAGGGGTGTACTCACTTTTGTGAGATACTGTAAGTTTGTGCTACTGTATGTGTGTAGTGGTCATTTTTGAGTATATTAGTAGGTGAACCTGTTATGTTAATAGAGTTTATGCTTAAAGTGAAACAATAATAATGAAATATTCCTTATCATGCCTGGGGGTGTCTATAGTATGCCTGTAAAGTGGGGCATTTTTCCCGCATTTAGAACAGTACCACACGAAAAATGACATTTCTAAAGGAAAAATTGTCATTTAAAAATGATTGCGGCTGTAATGAATTGTCGGGTAGATAAAAATCATTGAAAAAAAGAGCATGGGATATCTTATAGCTTATCGGAATCAGCCCCTACCATGTCACAATTCTTTTTATTAATAATGTCTTCTTCTTCCCCCACTGCTTCCTTCATCCTCCTCTGCTTCTTCCTCTGGCATCTTCCCCAATTTGTCCTCCGGATGAGCTGCCTCAATGGGAGGCTCCCGCTGTGTGATGCTTCTGTTTTTGTGACAGTTCTTATATAACTGTGAGCGGGGCCACCCTGTGATCCTGCTCCCCTCTGATGCATAGGGATTTCCCCATGGCTTCCCCATGGTGTTAGAGGGGGGTGGGGTCACCCGTTTACGTAAGCCCTGCTCCAGAAAAAACATCAGTTTAAAAAAAAAAATTTTCATTGATACATGTCCCCTGGGGCAGGACCCGAGTACCCAAACACTTTTTATGACAATAACCTGCATATAAGCCTTTAAAATTAACACTTTTGATTTTTCATGTTAATGTCCCATAGACTTTAATGGTGTTCCGAATTTTCCCCGAACACCGCATA
The DNA here is from genome assembly GCF_037356315.1 of Lithobates pipiens. Classification (NCBI taxonomy): domain Eukaryota; kingdom Metazoa; phylum Chordata; class Amphibia; order Anura; family Ranidae; genus Lithobates; species Lithobates pipiens. The sequence continues at coordinate 157,493,946 of NW_027507784.1, forward strand.
TTGTTTAGTGTTCGCAGAACACCTGTCTATCGCAGAGCGGAGGTAATTTCAATGTAGGCCGTAACAGCGTGCTATACCGCTCGGTGACTCCGTGGCTCTCCTCTTCCTCCATGCTCTCTTCCACTGGGGCGACCACTGGAAGAACGGCTCCCGATCAACCCCACCCGCTGGCGGTGCTCAACCTCCTACTCCCAGGCAGCCCATGCTTGAAAGCCCTCATTTTCCACTCGCAAAATGCGTGTAGGTGAATGGAAAATTTGAGGGATGGGTTATGGTATGGGCAGGCATATGCTATGGACAATGAACACAGGTGCATTTTATTGATGGCAGTTTGAATGCACACAGATACCGCGATGAGATCCTGAGGCCCGTTGTTGTGCCATTCATCCACGACCATCACCTCATGTTGCAGCATAATAATGCACGGCCCCATGTTGCAAAGATCTGTACACATATCCTGGAAGCTGAAAACATCCCAGTTCTTGTATGGACAGCATACTCAGTGGACATGTCACCCATTGAGCATGTATGAGATGCTCTGGATCCGTGTATATGACAGCATGTTCCAGTTCCTGCCAATATCCAGCAACTTCGCAGAGCCATTAAAGAGAAATGGACCAAAATTCCACAGGCCACAATAAACAACCTGATAAACCCTATGCCAGTGATGGCGAACCTTGGCACTCCAGATGTTTTGGAACTACATTTCCCATGATGCTCATGCACTCTGCAGTGTAGATGAGTATCCTGGGAATTTTAGTACCAAAAGATCTGGAGTGCCAACGTTCGCCATCACTGCCCTATGCGAAGGAGATGTGCTGCACTGCCTAAGGCACACCTGTGCAATAATCATGCTGTCTAATCAGTATCTTGATATGCCACACCTGTAAGGTGGATGGATTATCTCAGCAAAGGAGAAGTGCTCACTAACACAGATTTAGACAGATTTGTGAACAATATTTGAGAGAAATAGGCTGTGTACATAGAAAAAGTCATAGATCTTTGAGTTCAGCTCATGATAAATAGAGGCAAACACAAAAGTGTTGTGTTATAATTTTGCTCAGTGTGTGTATGTGTATATATATATGTATGTGTGTATAATATATATATATATATATATATATATATATATATATATATATATTGTAATGTTCGGGGGACCAGGTAGATCGCAGGACACAGGCTTTTCACACAACAAGGGGTTTATTAAACTTAAACAGCTTTACAGCAGCCAAAAACAAAAAGGAAAAGGTTTTTAGTCTCACCGACTTGCAAAGTCCAGAATAGCTGTCTCTATCAAAACAGTGCTTGATCTTGATGGCAGGTAGCTTCCCCTGCCAGGAGCCTTCCAAGCAGGACACTGCTGTCCACTTCTGTTGCTGCAACCCAGCACAAACACCATCCACCATGTCTTCTCCACTCCTCCACACCCATCTACCACTTCCTGTCTTGTTTTTAAACACACTTCCTCTAACAGGTGGGTTAATCAATTTTATTCCCTTAAAGGGACCACAAACCAAATACAGGGGAAACATAGCATCCTTCCAGGACCCAGCCACGGCGTCCTGTACATATCCCCCCCCCCCTGTGCCCCAACGCCAAGGAGGTGGAGGCAACAGTGGAGCTCAAACAATGGACTCGGGAGAGGGCATCTGCATTTTGATGCAGTCTCCCGGGCCTATGCTCCACTACAAACTTAAATTCCTGGAGTGCCAGGAACCACCGGGTAACCCTGGCATTAGTCCCTTTTCCTTGTCTCAGCCATGTTAAAGGGGCATGATCAGAAATCAACCTAAACTTCCTCCCCAAAAGGTAATATCTGAGGGATTCCAGAGCCCACTTAATGGCCAGACACTCTCGTTCAATTATGGCGTAGTTTTTCTCCGCTGGTGTTAACTTCCTGCTGAGGAAGACTATCGGGTGTTCCTCGCCATGAATAACCTGTGATAACACCGCTCCCAATCCTACATCGGAAGCATCAGTCTGGTCAACAAACTCTTTTGAAAATTAGGTGCTACCAGGACAGGGTGTTGGCACAGCGCCGACTTGAGCTCCAAAAAAGCCTTCTCAGCGTCTGCATTCCACTCCACCATGACCGATTTCTGACCCTTAGTCAGATCGGTCAACGGAGCCGCCAACGTGGCAAAGTTGGGTACAAACCTCCTGTAGTATCCCACCATGCCCAGGAATGCACGTACCTGCTTTTTTGTGAGGGGGCGGGGCCAATTCTGTATAGCCTCTATCTTGTTGACCTGAGATTTCACTACCCCTCTACCCACGATATAACCCAGGTATTTCACCTCCTCCATTCCCAAAGCACATTTTTCAGGGTTTATTGTAAACCCCTCCTTCCAAAGAGAGTCCAGCACTGCCTGAACTTTGGGCAAATGTGATTCCCAGTCTTTGCTAAAAATGACTATATCGTCCAAGTACACTGAGGCATACTTCCGGTGGGGTCGTAAAATCCTATCCATTGCTCTCTGGAACGTGGCTGGAGCAGTTTGCAATCCAAAAGGCATCCTTTTGTACTGAAAACTCCCCTCTGGGGTAGAAAAAGCAGTTTTCTCTCTAGCAGCCTTAGTCAACGGTATTTGCCAATACCCCTTGGTAAGGTCTAACGTAGTGATATACCTGGCTGGACCTAGTCTCTCGATAAGCTCATCTACCCGGGGCATGGGGTAGGCATCAAACCGGGAAACTTCATTAAGTTTCCAGAAATCATTGCAGAATCGCAGAGTCCCGTTGGGCTTCGGTACCAACACAATCGGGCTCGACCACTCACTCTGCGATTCCTCAATAATCCCTAGGTCTAACATCTTTTTTACTTCCTCTGAAACGGCCTTCCTTTGAGCCTCTGGGATGCGGTAGGGCCGGACAAAAACTTTGACTCCTGGTTCTGTGATAATATCATGCTCTATGACTAGTGAGCCCTGGCAAGTCTGAAAATTTTTCTTTATTTCTCTGCAAGAACTCCTTTGCCTGCTGACTTTGGGTTTTAGACAGGGTGTTTGCTACTTGGACACTCTCCACCCCAACCCGAGGCTCAAGTTTTGTACTAGCCAGGGAGGTCACTGGTTCCCTGTCTGTCCAGGGCTTTAACAAGTTTACATGGTAGGGTTTCCTCTTGCCTGGCTGGTGGACTCTATAATTTACCTCTCCCACTTTTTCTACAACCTCGAAAGGGCCTTGCCATCTGGCCAAGAATTTACTTTCCACAGTGGGAATCAACACTGCTACTCGATCCCCCACTTGGAAGTTCCTAATTTTGGCTGCCCTATTATAGACCCGTCGTTGAGCCTCCTGGGCTTTTTGTAAATGTTCCTTAACTAGCGGCATCACAGTTCGGATCCTCTCCTGCATTTGAGAGACATATTCAAGAACACTCTTATGCTGAAATGGTTCACTTTCCCATTCTTCTTTAACAAAGTCCAGTAATCCGCGAGGTCTTCGCCCATATACCAATTCAAAGGGCGAAAACCCAGTGGAGGCCTGGGGCACTTCTCGGATAGCAAACAGGAGAGCTGGTAACAGGCAGTCCCATTCTTTCCCATCCCTTTGTACCACTCTCTTGAGCATAGACTTAAGGGTCTTATTAAAACGTTCTACCAATCCATCTGTTTGGGGATGGTAGACCGATGTGCACAGCTGTTTAATCTGGAACAGTTTGCATACATCAGCCATAACCTTTGACATAAACGGGGTGCCCTGGTCTGTGAGTATTTCCTTGGGAAAACCTGTCCGTGTAAACAACTGGAATAGTTCCCGGGCAATATCCTTAGAGGAGGTATTCCGCAGGGTTAGCGCCTCAGGATATCGAGTGGCATAGTCGAGGATTACCAGTATGTAAGAATGACCTCGAGCCGACTTTACTAAGGGACCCACTATATCCATGGCTATCCTCTCGAATGGGACCTCAATTATGGGCAGAGGGACCAACGGGCTAGGGAAATGGGTCGCCGGAGCGGTCAACTGACAGGTGGGACAAGAGGTACAGTATCTCCTTACCTCTGCTTTCAAGCCTGGCCAGTAAAACCGGTCGGCGATCCGTGCCTCCGTCTTTTCAACTCCCAGGTGTCCCCCTAAAACATCATCATGGGCCAGGTCCAGGACCTTGCGTCTATACTGTTGGGGTACCAATAATTGTTCTACCACATTTTCTCTCACTTTAGTAACCCGATAAAGCAATTCATTACATATTGCAAAATGTGGCCACCGCTCATTAGCACCTGGCTCTTGGGGCTCCCCATTTATTACTACAACCTGTTCCCGTGCCCTGGCCAAAGTGGGGTCCTGCATCTGGGCAGTACCAAATGCCCCCTGGGGAACACCCAAATCTGGCAAGGCAGGAGTAGAGGCCACTTCTTCATCCTCTTCCCCCAGCATTACCTGAAGCGGGGAAGGTTCCCCCCCCTCAGTGTTCAGGTAGGTCTGTGAACCCCACATTTTGACATCCTTAACAGTATCAGCATTACTTTCATCACCATTAACCAAATCCTTGACATTTTTATCAACTGGGTCCATATTACGAACATGCGGCATCTCAGGGTTATTACCCTCAACAACAGGAATAGAGGGACTAGTTTCTTCCCAGTCTCTGGACCTTTCAGATAGTTCTCCTTGTCCCCACAGTTTTGCAAATAACGGACAGTCTCGTCCTATGATAACGTCATGTACCAAGTTCTTTACCACCCCCACGTCTTGAGTACAAGTGCCACATGCTGTGGAGATGGACACAGAGATGAGAGGGTACTCTCTAGTGTCCCCATGAATGCACACAACCCGTAAAATTTTTCTTACCGGACCGATCTTCCCAATTACTCTAGGGTGAACCAGGGTTACCATGCTTCCAGAGTCCAGCAAAGCCCGTGTAGGGTGGTGGTTCACTTGGACTTCACACTCAAATTTCCCCTCTCCAAGGTCAAGATGTGTTGTACAGGCTTTATGAGCATAGAAAGACCCCCTTTGAAGAACCCCGCATTCCATGGGCTCTTCCTGCAATGGGCAGTGGGCCTGGGTATGGCCCCAGGCATGACATCACCAACATTGTACATCCACTCCTCTCCAAACAGGAACAAGTCGCTGAGGGGGTAATGGGTGTGACTCTTGGCCTTCCGGGGTGTTGGTTCCAGGGCTCCTGGGGACATCCTTTCGAAGGGCGGCAGTTGGTCGGAAAGGCCGTGGCAGACTGGGCCTTGACGCTTGGTAGGGCCAAGCAGATCCTCCACCACTGTATATCGTTCCACCATCTCGACAAGGAGGTTCACAGTTTTGGGGTCTCCATGGCTGACCCACCGTTGAGGGTAGTCTGGCAGTGACCTTAAGTATCGGTCCAGCATGACCCGCTCCACAATTTGGGGACCAGACAACACTTCGGGCTGCAGCCATTTTTTTACTAGTTGCACCAGGTCATGCATTTGAGACCGCGGTGGGCGATCTGGACGATACTTCCATTGGTGCACTCGTTGGGCCTGGACAGCCGTAGTCACCCCAACCAAACCAGTATTTCTGCCTTTAATTTTTGATAATCTTTAGCGTCTTCTGGTGGTAGGTCGAAATAGGCTTTTTGAGGATCTCCGGTGAGGAAAGGAGCAATTAAGCCGGCCCACTGGTCCTGGGGCCACCCTTCTCTCTCTGCCGTCCTCTCAAATGTAGCCAGAAACGCCTCTACATCATCACTCAGGGACAATTTCTGCAGAAAATGGCCTGCCCTTATGGTCACCTGGTTGCCAGGGGCAACGGCCACTTGTTCACGGCCCTGAGAAAGCTGTTGCACTGCTTCTTTTAAGGCAGCCATCTGAGCCTGCATAACCCCTTGTTGGGTCGCTTGCTGGGCTGCTAACTGGGCCACCAACAGGCGAGTATTTTCTTGCTGCAAAGCCAGCGCCTTGTTGTGGTGTGTTTTTTGTACCTCCAGCTGGGTTGCTAAGCGCTGATTAGCTTCCTCATGGCGAGTCTGCGCTTGCATATTAGCCAAGGACAGCTGTTTAATTAGCTCCTCCATTGTTTCAGCTTTCAACAGTTGTGCAGCTTTAACCCAGGACATAAATTCACCGTACTGTCCCTTTAAATGTCAGTTCAACTCCAATGCAAAAAAAATAGCAAGAAAAACGCCTGTTACTTTGTCCTGCCCGCATTCGAGCACCACTTGTAATGTTCGGGGGACCAGGTAGATCGCAGGACACAGGCTTTTCACACAACAAGGGGTTTATTAAACTTAAACAGCTTTACAGCAGCCAAAAACAAAAAGGAAAAGGTTTTTAGTCTCACCGACTTGCAAAGTCCAGAAAAGCTGTCTCTATCAAAACAGTGCTTGATCTTGATGGCAGGTAGCTTCCCCTGCCAGGAACCTTCCAAGCAGGACACTGCTGTCCACTTCTGTTGCTGCAACCCAGCACACACACCATCTACCATGTCTTCTCCACTCCTCCACACCCATCTACCACTTCCTGTCTTGTTTTTAAACACACTTCCTCTAACAGGTGGGTTAATCAATTTTATTCCCTTAAAGGAACCACAAACCAAATAGAGGGGAAACATAGCGTCCTTCCAGGACCCAGCCACTGCGTCCTGTACAATATATATATATATATAAGAAGGCCAGTATGGTGGCCTGCGACCTGGAAAGTTCACCTGCAGCAATCCAGCAGGCCAAGTGCTACGTAGACACCACTTAGTCCTCTACAAAGATCACTTCAACTCACAGGCGAGCAGGTGACATGGGATCCCCCAGGGCGTGGAATCTAAGAGCCAGCCTGTGTTCCGCTGTGTGCTGACCCCAGGTCACGACCCCTGGGTTCACCCTGCTTGCTAGAGAAGTACCAGAAGACACTGTAGGCAAGGATGGATGGATAAAGCAAAGGAGAGCCAGATAGTGAGCCAAGGTCAGGGCGGGCTGCAGACAACGTAATCAGAACAAGCCGGGTCGGTACACAAGAGATCAGTTAACGAGAGGTCAGGTAAAATAGGATACACAGGAGAGCTTCAGAAACAAATGTTGCTCAAGCAATGGTAGCTTGTTAGAAAGGGATTTAAATAGAGAAGCACATGAGGGGCTGGACAGGAAGTAGCAGGAAGGAAACATATATTAGGCAATGGGTGAAGGGCGGTGACACCCATAGCTGCAGAGTGCACAGAGCTGAACACCCGCCAGTGGAACAACAGATGCTAGCCGACCCACTGCAGTAAAGGTGAGACACAGATCAGCTCAGCAGCTGATCTGTGACACACCTTTACAGAACCGATAATAGCGGGTGTCCAGTTGCCACACTCAACCGTCGACTCTACTGCCTGAACAGCCGGACTCCAGTCACCTTCTTCCTTTCCCGTCAAGCCCTTGAGTACCTGTCAGTTCATGAAACACATGAGGGTACTTCTTCGCAACTTTCACCTGAACCCTAGCCAGTACGTCTGTCACTTCTTCTGCATTGGGGCAGCCTCAGCAGCATCCCATCATGGGGTCCCAGACCATGTTACTAAAAGGCTAGGCAGGTGGGAGTCTGCCTGCTTCGCCTGGTACATCCCCAATCCGCAATTGGAAATGGCTCAGGCATTTACTAAGCTCATTCAATGATCAAACTCAATTAACCCCCCTAGCGGTAATCCCGAGTCTGGCTCGGGTTAGGAATTTACTGATAGAAGCGGTAACCCCGAGCCAGACTCGGGATCGCTTCGCTGGATGCAGGGGAAGACACAGGGAGACTTACTTACCTTGTCCCCTGGATCCAGCAATGTCCTCCACGCTGTATGATCGAGCTGTCCTTCGCTCGATTCACAGTGCCGAATGTCGCCGAGCTCTGTTCCCTGCGACGTTACGGCGCACGGGAGCGGAGAACGGCGGCAAATTCAAAAAAGTAAAAATACACAAAACACACACAGCACTGTAATCTTACTAAAAAATTACACACCCCCTTTGTCCCTAGTGGTCTGTGCAGTGCCCTGCATGCACTTTTATATTATAAATACAGTTTTTTCTGCCTGGAATTAGGAGATTGCCCATAGCAACCAAAAAGTGTCCCTTTTTCAGTGTTTTTGGATTTGATTACATTATTGAATAATTTTTAGTATTCTTTATTGTATTATAAACTTTATCATACCCGGGATGTCTGCTAGACTCTGGTTTGAACAGATTTAAGAGAGCTATTCCTAAGAATTACAGGACTACAAAATAAAACGCCAAATTCCCATGCAAAATAATTGTACCGCTTTCAGCACCTAAAACTTGACTGAATCATACCGCCAGGGAGGCTACTAAAGAACTATTCCCTACCTGAATGTTTTTGCCCCCTTATTTTGGTATACCGTACATTAGACCAAGGCACACTTTCAGGTCCATTTCATGTGGTAAGTTTTATGTTAACTCTGAATGTTATCCATATCCGTATCGGCCATAGGGCTCCAACCATAAATAAGAAGGCCAGTATGGTGGTCTGAATTTATGGGAGGAGCCCGGGGGGAGGTATTTAACCAGCCCCTTCGTCTGTGGTCTTTGTCGGTTTCCTGTGCGCGATAACCACCCTCCCATCCCCTTTTTAGGGCATTTTTCAAAGTATTCATACTCCTCACAGATTACTAATTTAATCTCATTTAATATTTTATTTCATTTCTCATTTCTTATCTAGGGTCTGCCCCCTTATTTTGGTATACCGTACGTTAGACCAAGGCACACTTTCAGGTCCATTTCATGTGGTAAGTTTTATGTTAACTCTGAATGTTATCCGTATCCGTATCGGCCATAGGGCTCCAACCATAATATATATATATATATATATATATATATATATATATATATATATATATATATATATAATATTCTTGTGTGTGTGTCACCTTTACCTGAAAGACGGAAGTATTCTAACCTTGAAGTAACCTTCCAATTGTTTACTAACCTATTGGTAAAATATTATCTTATATTAAACAATATTGCTCAATGCCACTGTCAAAATTATCCCACACATTCTTGAGTTGCGTGATTGATAACATTTCTTAGTGCTCTGTGTATGCTATTATTTCACTCTAGAAGTTGCTTCCTTTCATAAACATACTTAACTAAAATACTTTCAACATCAGATGATATGATATAAAGCCCTACAGTAGTGGGCACCTTGTTTTGTTATACTATCAAATATAACTGAGGCTATGCCCTTGGTTTAGCAACAGTTTAACTTTTGTAAGAAACTAAATTCATTATGTAAATTTTACAACCATGCTGTATATTATGTATATATGTATATTCTTCATAGCTTTGGATATAGTATATTTCCTAACCCGAATTGTTTATATATATTATTTATAATAGTGTACAGTTCTTTGTGCACCATGTTTAATGTATTGCATCAAATTATATGAATAATTATTTCCAAAGGTTTAACAAAACGTGTGAATGCATATTGCTTTTACCCTTTTTTTTAATAGCAAACTTTGTTTCTAGTTGAGCTACATTTCTAAATATATAGCCACCAATGCCCTAAATAAATAGCCATCAGTGGCATATACATATTGCAACAATATTTTTGGTTTAGGGCACCACCACCCAAGGCCCAATTTTCTGCCACTGTTTAACAGGGGCTTGTAATTCCAATTCTTGAAATAATATTGAACAGCAGGGACGCTCCTGCACCCAACAAGAGGAACTGTGAGGGGTTATCGTGTTCTGCCACCACCAACACCTAAGGCCATATTTTTCAGAAAAGTATATAGTGCAGTCCGTATAGTATATATACTGCATTTCAGAGTATATATTGCAGTCCGTATAGTATATATACTGCATTTCAGAGTATATAGTGCAGTCTGTATAGTATATATACTGCAGTCAGAGTATATAGTTGAGTCAGTGTACTATATATAATACAGTGCAGGGTATATAATGCAGTGTACAATATATAATATAGTGTACTGAAGTGGTTAAGGGGAGCCCTATGACAGAATTAAGAAAAAAAACAGCATGGGTCCCCCCATCCATACCAGACCCTTTGGGGGCCTAACGGGAAACCATAACACTTACCATAACTCTAAACTTGTTCTTCAAGTGGAAAACCCTAACCGTAACCCCTAACCCTTATGGGGAAACCCTAACCCTATATGAACATAGCGAGAAATTACAAGTTTTAAAAAAAAAGTTGTGTTTTTTTTTCCATCATTTGCTATCATTTTTACGTTTTGTAATGTTAAAAAATAGGGCACCTGTAAAAACGCTTCTAAACAAAATCGTAGCAAAACGCCGCTACAGTTTTGCGTCTAAAACGTTGGAAACTTCAGCGTCTGAACTCATTTTTTTGCCTTCAAAGAAAAGCACACAACACAACTGCCTAAAAATTCCATTAAACGAACCTGTGTACATGTACACATAAGATAACATTGGATGAGTTTAAGGGCAGCTGAAAAAATCAGCCAACTGCCTCTGAACGTCGTTTACCAGCAGCGGTGTACAGGAAGCCTTAGAGAGAGTCACCCTCACTTTATGTCTAAGGAAAGAATGGGAAGCAAAATTTCCTGTATTGGGCTACAGAAAGCAAAAAAAAAAAAAAAAACTGACAGGGGCCCTGGAAGTTCATACTCAAAAAATAAGCCAAACAATTGAATAGGTATGCACTTATCATAGCATCCTTGCTCAGCCAACCATTAATGTCTACAATTTATGAATTTAGAAACTGTGATCAGACTTTGATCACCGGAGGACTGACATCTCGCACAGAACTTTGGGACCTGCCGCTTCTTGCCTATGAATGTAGTTGTAAGCAACTACTTAGAAAAAAAGCTTATCTATAGAGTTTGTACTACCTCATCTCTTATTTCCACCTTAAAGTGCCTTGTAAGTTCTTATTTGGTTCTCTACCCTTTATCTACATGGGGTCATTTTAAATTGTGGTTATTTTATTAATGTATTTACCTATCACTTTTTATGCCTAGCTCTGCTGCTTTTCTGTTTCCATCTCAAATGTCATGGCAATTGTTGATCTTCAATTTCTCCTTTCTTCTATCTTTTATAGCTTGTCCTTCAGATAGCTTTTTTTCAGAACTCTTCCCATTCATATTAACCTTGCTGTATTTCTTTTCTAAAGCTTCAGGCAGTTCATTTGTTTTACGAATCTCTGATCAGTTAACTAGACTGGTTAACTAGACTGAACAGATCACTCAGTATTGTCTTAAAGGGTGATTTGTTTGACTGGGAATTCCTCCTGTTACTCTAAATCAAATCAATATTTGACGTGATTACCCTTCAAATGTTACACTTGCACCATCAGGGGTTTTATAGGATTAGAGTCAGGTGATTACCAAACATACTAAGCAGGTGCTAATGATTAAAACTAGACGAGGAACAGCCAAACTCTGCTGCTAAGGTGAGGTTGTGGAAGATAGTTTTATGTCACAGGTCATACACCATGGCAAGACAGTACAGTTACAAGACACAAGGTAGCTATACTGCATCAGCAAGGTCTCTCCCAGGCAAAGATTTCAAAGCAGATTAGGGTTTTAAGATGTGCTCTTTTGCAGAAGCACAAATAAATGGGTAATGCTGTGGAGCACAAACATTGTAGTCAGCCAAGGAAATGCAGCAGCAAATGAAAGATTCATCATGCTTACTTTTCTTCAACATCAAAAGATGTCCAGCAGTGCCATCAACACAGAACTGGTGGGACCCAGGTACACCCATCTACTGTCTGGAGAAGTTTGCTTAGAAGTGGTCTTCATGAAAGAATTGTGGTCAAAAAGCTCTGATGTGCAAACAAGGCTAAGTGACTAAATATGCATGAAAACAGGAACGGGTACGCAGAAAAATGCTAGCAAGTCAGGACTGACTGGACTGATGTCAAAATTTGATATATTTGGCTGTTGCATGAGGCAGTTTGTTCACCAAAGGGCTGGAGAATGGTACAATAGGATCCTTGCAAGTTTGGGGCTGCATTTCTGCAAATGGAGTTGGATATTTGGTCAGGAACAATGTTGTCCTCAATGCGAAGGAATACAGGCAGATACTTATCCATCATGCCATACCATCAGGGAAGCATGTCATTGTCCCCAAATTTATTCTGCAGCAGGACAACGACCCAAAATATATAGCTAATGTCATTAGGAACTATCTTCAGCATTAAAATATGCTCCTATCCTAGGTAAGTCCTGGATGTGATTATTTGGCCCCCACGGAGCCCTGATCTAAACGTAAAGTGTGTCTGGGATTACATTAAGAGACAGGAGAATTTGAGGCAGCCTACATCCACAGACAATCTGTGGTTAGTTTTCCAAGATGTTTGCAACAACCTACCTGTTGCTCGAAAAACTGTGTGCAAGTGTACCTAGAAGAATTGATGCTGTTTTGAATGCAAAGGGTGGTCACACCAAATATACTGATTTGGATTTCTCTTCTGTTCATTTACCTTCCATTTTCTTAATTGATAACCACTTCTATATCTGAAAGCATTCTTAATTTACAGCATTTTTTCACACCTGCCTAAAACGTTTGTACAGTAGCATATTTATTGTATATACAGAAAGCAGCACTCAGTGATTGGTCGAATACAAAACAGAGGAGTGTATATACATAAAACCTTTTGCACATCCCCTTTAAATATATATGAACCGACAAAAGTACAATAAACAACCAACATATACCATAACTCAATATATGATGTCTCAATAAATATATACTAGTGAACAAATCAGTAAATACAAATAAATGTATATAAAATAATGTCCCACAATCACAAAAAAATATGTTAATATAAATTAAAAATCTCAACGATAGAAACAAAGTTAATTCACAGGTGAAGAAGTGCTGATGGAAATCACACATGGTCACTTATATGCTCCAACACCAAACCCAGCCTCTTATCAGACCTCTAACATAAAGTTCATAGCTAGCCATAGTAACCATAGCCATAGTAACTGTCAGAAGAACCCCCTCAGGCAGTCATAACAACTCCTCAAAACGTCATATGGACAATGGAGAGAGGAAAAGGACAGGCTCATGGGGTTGATTTACTAAAGGCAAAAAGACTGTGCATGTTGCAAGTGCGGTTGCTCCAAAGTTTAGTAAATGAGGTAAACTTCACTTTGCAAAGAATACCCAATCACGTGCAAGGAAAATTAAAAAAACAGCACTTTTGCTTGCACGTGATTGAATGATGGAAGTCAGCAGAGCTTCTATTCATTTAATAAGCACTGGAGAAACTGTACTTGCAAAGTGCAAAGTTTATTTGCCTTTAGTAAATCAACCCCATAGTGCAATACTGTCACAAAGTTTTATTATAAAAGGCATATTTGTTTGCGATTGTGGGACATTATTTACTATGAGTGCATTTTTATTCACTGATTTGTTCCCCAGTATAAATTTAAATAACATTTAGACATTACATATTGAGTTATGGTACATTTTGGTTGTTTGTTGCATTTTTGTTGGTTCATACATAATTAAAGGGAAAGCACAACAGGTTTTATGCATATACAACCTTTTGTTCCAACTTCTGCTTTCTGGTGGCTACACTGCTCTGCAGTTGTTTGGCCTTCGGTCTATTTATTCTAAAATAGTATACCTTTCAGTCACCTGTATTTATCCCTTAAGTTCTTTTAACTCTTGTATATCTTTTGTCCCCCACACCAATTCCTCTGGTACCCTAAACTACCAGATACTGGTAGTTTGTCTTTAAAGTGTGCTTCCATAGATTAAAGATCTTCCCAAGGTTGGCAACCATTCTCACTGACCTGTGGCCAGGTCTGCTCCTTATATCTGTGCCTTATTTCTTTTTTTTGGCCTGATCTTGTTATACTGACACAGGGCTCATAAAATGTACCGTAAAGCAACTTGTGGGTCACTATCTGCTGAAAAACTATAAATCGCAACAGCAGCTTTCTTCTGGGCCTCATTCATTTTTCTATTTTCACATCTATTTGTATCTTTCCTTATCCAATAAGGAGATTCCATCTTTGTTGTTCCATCTGTTATTTTTTGCTGTAAGTTTGAATTTGATTAGTTACTGTGAGGCATTACAGACAGTTTTTATCATACAAACTTTAATATTTAAGGCAAAAGCTTTTAAGGGTTGGAAGATAATACGGCCAGTCCCCATTTGCTGTCTTCCTTTCTTGTGTAAAGGAAATGCTTCATGGAAACCAGAAAACAAAACAAAAGGCACACCGGCCTAGTGCAATATCCTCAAAATATGTAGTTTATTGTTAAAAAGGTGGTAAGTCATATACTCACAAACTGACAGATGCATCAAAGCTTACCATAATAAAACAGCAACTTTCAGTCCATGATACATCACATCTACAATAGGAATCCAACTAATACACTAGGCTGGCACACCCTTTGTTTTGTTTTATGGTTTCAGTGTATCCAGACTTCCCCAGTCTTAAGAGGGCAGCAAGATAAGGCATGCCCATAAAAGCCAGGATGGGAATATAGACAACTGTTACCTCTGGAGCCCACTCTCAAGCGTAGGGCAACTGTGTATTTACTGTTGAAAGGGAATGCTTTATACAGAAATGACGGAAATGAAATGTTTCTGGTAACTGTTGATTAGTCCTGCTTGGAGGAATTACAGGGAAAAGTAGCTTTGGAATGGTCCCGGGGGGGCTCACTGGCTCAGTCAGCAGTTTTTTTTTTCAGTGTGGCTGTCAGAAATAGGTTGCTGGAGCTGCTTTGGTCACCATTCTGAGAGGAAACATCCTGCCTGCTGGAGATGCTGGATTGGCTTTACAATAAAAGAGCACATGCTAACCACTCTTATTGGGGGGGGTGTCACACTTTGTCCAGTAAGAAGAGCATAACAGTGAAGGGTGTCACCTGGCTTTCTTGGAGTCTCTTGTTTCCATTACGTCTGTGGCATTACTGGAATTGATGTTTTTTATTTTTCATGTTTGATCAATTTTAATATTTCACTTTTTTTATTTTTTATTTACTTTATGGATTACTAAAGTTCAAGTGCATGTGTTATTTGAGCGATAGAGCATTGCACTATTACTTTAACAGACTTTTTCTAGTGCTTTCATGTAAGCTGTGAAGAAAACACTTACCAAACAATCAGTATTATTTCCTTAATCAGGTCCAGATAGCATGTAAGGGTTTCTGTTGGTTGCTGTCTATTGATCTACAAAAAGCTTTTGACTTGATTGTTTCATTGCAATATTTATTGCAAATCTTGAACATTCGGGTTTTAGTCCTCACTTTTTGGGGATTTTATGTGCCTTCTAGTCAACCCCACAGGCACAAGTAATGATGCAAGGTATTTTTTTCCAACCAATTGCCATTCCGTGGGGCACTAGACAAGGAAGCCTGCTTTCACCCTTGATTTTTGTGATAGCAAACCATACCCTGGCAATTGAAATTTAAGATGATCCAGA
Organism: Lithobates pipiens; assembly: GCF_037356315.1. Taxonomy (NCBI): domain Eukaryota; kingdom Metazoa; phylum Chordata; class Amphibia; order Anura; family Ranidae; genus Lithobates; species Lithobates pipiens. Next base: position 157,509,282 of record NW_027507784.1, read on the forward strand.
CAGCCCTGGGGTGTATTGTGGACCACAGGTCCATAGGTGTGGCCTTTTTGTGGATAGCCTCCTCCTTTTTGCAACTTCCCGGCTGGTATCTGCACCTAAAATTTTGTGTTTGCTTTGGGAATTTGGAACAATATCAGGAACTCAAATGAATGTGTCTAAGTCTATGACCCTTAATGTGACGGTACCTAACACAATGCTTGAGCGCCTCAAAGAACAGTTTCCATTTATTTGTAAAGAAACTCACATTCCATATGCTGGAATTCATCTTACCTCCACTATAGAACTACTTTATAGCCTTATTACCCATCTTTTTATAAAAAGCTTGAGGCTGACTTGCAACAATGGTCCTTGTATGATCTTTCCTGTCTAGGCAGTATGAACATTATTAAAATAACCTTACTCCTTCAACTCCTTAATTTTTTTTATCACTCACTACCAGTAAGCCTTATCTGCTCTGACCTAGTAAAATTTCACTCTAAAATTCTCACTGGGGTTGGAAAGAATATTGCTTATCCAAAAAGATTTTGTTCACTCTTAGATCACAGGAAGGGTTTGGACTGCCTAATATTCTGCTGTATTACTAATCAGTGCAAAGTGCACATTTTGGTGGTCTACTCATGGACTTCTAAACCTGATTAGATACAGATGGAAAGAAAAGCGACCCCTTACCACCTGTTAGATTATTTATTATGGTTCCCAACCAAACAACCACCTATTCTCGCACCCACCCTTACACATTCCTCCGCCCTGTAGCACAAGCTACAATATAACCAGAACTTTATATCATCCTTTTGCCCTTTTAGCACATATTTATATTAACCCGCTATTTCCATGGCACCTGGATGTCGGTGGTTGGACATAGGGTTGTACAGAATTGGGAATTTTTTCATTCCCAGATGTCCTTTTACCATGCAGTGCTGTACGGATACTTTAGAAATGCCTCCCACTAAATGCTTTTTTTTTTTTTAATCACCCTCTCTCTACACTCCATCACACCAGAAGCATCTGAACAGATGCTGCTTACGCCTTATGAAAAGTGGTGTACACAGGACTAGGGTCAGAAGGGTGGTATTTCCATAATTCATGGGTTGCCACTTGGCTCCTCCCCTGAATGGGATAATGATCTTTTAAATGGCATAGATCTCAAACTGTGGCACAGCTGTTTTCTACACTTTTTTACAAGTATTACAAACATTTCTCTGATAGAGGCTAATGTGAAAGTGCTCATGAGATGGTACTTAATTCTCCGTTGTCTTGTTAAAATGTACCCACCTGCCTCAATATTGTGCTTTTGGAGGCTGTAATCTTTTAGGGACTATGTATCATGTGTGGTTGGAATGTCCCAGGGACCAGGCTTTTGGAATGGTATCTTCACTTTGCCGGGTAGGATCACTAGCGTACCCGTTCCACAAATGCTCCTAATTGCTCTTCTTAATGAGTTAATCAACAAGATCTCTAAGAGCTCTCAATGTTTAATATCTTTTATCCTACTGGGCGCTGAAATGACCATAGCAAAAGCCTGGAACAATCCTCGTTGTTCGCATGGCAAGGAGGAAGATATCATAGATTATGGCCCATGAAAAAAATCATTGGCATAATGATAAGGTTAAACAGTTTGAGGGGATATAGGATACCTGGGCTCAATATATGAAAATACAGACTGATGCCTAACAGGCTTTTCTGAATTTCAGAGGTGAATGTCAATCCAAATCTTCCTTACCTTTTCTTCTCTCTTCCTTTTTCCTCACTTTACAGGATTCCTTCTTCTGGGAATCCCTTTCCACTTCCTCCTTTGGTTGTCATAAAGCATTAAAGTACTTAATACTTCTATTGATTTCCATGTTAGCTAACCTGTGTTGGGTTTTCCCAGGGCAGTTGTTACTCTTGCAGTTAACTCTATTGATTTGGAAACATTGCTTTTGTTCCAATACTTGTAATGTTTTGGATTACCATGTGATGTTTGTAATCGTATATTCTTATCTGCAGAAAAGTATTCAGCTCATAAAATGCTTGTAAAACACCCTGAAAAAAATGCCCGAAAAATGCCCAACAAGCAAAATCCCATTCATTTTAATGGCATCTGTTCACATCTGAGCGTTTTGTCACCTGAAGCAAAACGCCTGAAAAAAAAAAAAGCTTAAAAAAAACATGATCTTTTTTGGGGCAGATTACTGGCGTTTTTCTGCTTTTACATTGGTGACCTGTACAAATTTGCAGGAAAATTGCGGTAAAAAATGCATGACTTTGAAATGCGCAGGTGTGAATGCAGCCTTAATTTTAAAAAAAGATCAAAATAAAGTGTATCTAAATACAAGATATGGTGATTACATTACTTTTCCTTTCTAATGCTTCATACACACGACCGGACTTTCCGGCAGAAAAGGTCAGACGGTCTTCCTGACGGACTTTCGACAGAGTTACGATGGACTTCCGAATGACCGGACTTGCCCACACACTAAAGTCCGTTTGAAAGTCTGTTTGTTTTAAATGTGATGATGTACGATGGGACTAGAAAAGGAAGTTCAATAGCCAGTAGCCAATAGCTGCCCTTGCATCGTATTTGGTCCATCAGACCAGCATACAGACAAATGGGTTTCCCGATAGGAATTGAGTCCGTCGGACAGATTTGAAACATGTTCTATTTCTAGGTACGTCTGAATTTTTTTAAGAAAAACAATCAGACTATCCCACACACGATCAGACTATCGGACTATCCGACGTAATGATTCCGTCTGACCTATTCTGCCGGAAAGTCCGGTCATGTGTACGCGGCATAAGGCTCGTGTGCACGAGAGCCAGCACAGGGATTTGTGTGTGTGTGAACACACAAATCCCTGTGCTGTCAGAGAATAGGAGATAGATCGTGTGTTTCTAAAAAGTAGGAACAGCTATCTGTCATCTCTCCTAGTTAGTCCCATCCCATACATTTAGAACACACTGAGGGAACACACAGTTAACCCCTTGATCACCCCCTAGTGTTAACCCCTTCCCTGCCAGTGACATTTATACAGTGATCAGTGCATTTCTATAGCACTGATCGCTCTATAAATTTCAATGGCCCCAAAAACGTGTCAAAAGTCTCCGATCTGTCCGTCGCAATACCACAAAAAATTGCAGATCACTACCATTACTAGTAAAAAAAAAAAAAATTATAATAATAAAAACACCATAAAAATGCCAAAAATCGTTCCCATAGTTTGTAGATACTATAACTTTTGCGCAAACCAATCAATATATGCTTATTGCGATTTTTTTTTTACCAAATATATGTAGAACACATATTGGCCTAAACTGATGAAGAATTCGTATATTTTTTTTGGGGGGGGGGGGGGGGGATAATTATTATAGCAAAAAGTAAAAATTATTGTTTTTTTTTTTTCAAAATTGCCACTCTTTTTTCTTGTTTATAGCGCAAAAAATAAAAACCGCAGAGGTGATGAAATACCACCAAAAGAAAGCTCTATCTGTGGGGGAAAAAAGGACGTAAATTTTGTTTGGGTACAGCTTGCATGACTGCAATGCAGCGCCAAATTGTAAAAAGTGTTCTGGTCAGGAAGGGGGTAGTATTTCCCGGGGCTGAAGTGGTTAAAAAAAATAAAAAATTCTAGTAACATTACAATTTCTGTCTTTAATAGTTTAATCACTAGAGATCCGCGCTATGGCCGAATGACGGCTACAGCGCGGACCTGCTTTGCCGGGACTCTCTATGAGACTCGCCTGATCACGGATCGGAGCAAGGGGTTGATTCCGACTCCTTACCACGTGATTAGCTGTCAGCCAATGACAGCTGATCATGTGGCACAACAGAGCTGGTAATCGATCACCGGCGGCCGTGAGAGGGACTTCAGTACCGATCACGGCCAGCTCATCAGTGCCCACCTGCCCCCTGCCAGTGCCACCTAAATATTAAAAAAGTGCCACCCAATCAGTGCCACCCATCAGTGCCCATAGTGCCACCCATCAGTTCCCACAGTGCCACCTATCAGTGCCCACAATCTTCCTCAACAACAGTGCTGCACCTCAGTGCCACATATCCGTGCCCATCAGTGTCATCTACCAGTGCCCATCAGTGCCCATCAGTGCTGCCCATCAGTGCCACCTATCAGAGCCACCTATCAGTGCCCATCAGTCCCATCAATCAGTGGTACCTATCAGAGCCCCTTAGTGCCACCCATCAGTGCCACCTATCAGTGCCATCTTATCTGTACCCATCTTTGCCCATCGGTGCTGCCTTATCTGTGCCACCTTATCTGTGCCTATTAGTGCTCCTTAACTGTGCCTATCAGTGCCCACCAGTGCAGCCTATCAGTGCTCACCAGTGCCGCCTATCAGTATCCACCAGTGCCGCCTCATCAGCGCATTTCAATGAAGGAGAAAAATGACCTGTTTGCAAAATGTTATAACAAACTATTAAACATGATTTTTTTATATTTTTTTATTTTGCATGTTTTTTTGTTTGTTTAGCAAAAAATAAAACTCCCAACTGTAATTAAATACCACCAAAGGAAAGCTCTATTTGTGGGAAAAAAATGATAAAAATTTCATTTGGGTACAGTGTTATATGGCCGCACAATTGTCATTCAAAGTGCATTAGCGCTGAAAGATGAAAATTGGTCTGGGCAGGAGGGGGGTTTAAGTGCCCAGTAAGTGGTTAAGTAACTGACCCAGAACACGCATACAGCCAGTGAAGTCTGTGTGAAGTCAGCACCTGTTGCAGGTCACTTGCAAGGGTTAACATGAAAGACAGGGAACTAGCATTTTCAGAATGAGAAATATGTAGTGGCAGTCTTCATATCTCTTCTATGACAGATTTCCTTGTAAGCATATATACAGTGGTGTGAAAAAGTGTTTGCCCCCTTCCTCATTTCCTGTTCCTTTGCATGTTTGTCACACTTAAGTGTTTCGGAACATCAAACCAATTTAAACAATAGTCAAGGACAACACAAGTAAACACAAAATGCAATTTGTAAATGAAGGTGTTTATTATTAAAGGTGAAAAAAAATCCAAACCATCATGGCCCTGTGTGAAAAAGTGATTACCCCCTAAACCTAATAACTGGTTGGGCCACCCTTAGCAGCAACAACTGCAACCAAGCGTTTGCGATAACGTGCAATGAGGCTTTTACAGCGTCCTGGAGGAATTTTGGCCCACTCATCTTTGCAGAATTGTCCTAATTCAGTTACATTAGAGGGTTTTCGAGCATGAACGGCCTTTTTAAGGTCATACCACAACATCTCAATAGGATTCAGGTCAGGACTTTGGCTAGGCCACTCCAAAGTCTTCATTTTGTTTTTCTTCAGCCATTCGGTGGTGGACTTGCTGGTGTGTTTAGGATCATTGTCCTGCTGCAGAACCCAAGTTCGTTTCAGCTTGAGTACACGAACAGATGGTCGGACATTCTCCTTCAGGATCTCTTGGTAGACAGCAGAATTCATAGTTCCTTTTATCACGGCAAGTCTTCCAGGTCCTGAAGCAGCGAAACAGCCCCAGACCATCACACTACCACCACCATATTTTACTGTTGGTATAATGTTCTTTTTATGAAATGCAGTGTTCCTTCTACTCCAGATATACTTGGACACACACCTTCCAAAGAGTTCCACTTTTGTCTCATCGGTCCACAGAATGTTGTCCCAAAAGTCTTGGGGATCATCAAGATGTGTTGTGGAGAAATTGAGACGAGCTTTGATGTTCTTTTTGCTCAGCAGTGGTTTTCTCCTTGGAACTCTGCCATGCAGGCCATTTTTGCCCAGTCTTTTCCTGATGGTGGAGGCATGAACGCTGACCTTAACTGAGGCAAGTGAGGCCTGCAGTTCCTTGGACGTTGTTGTGGGGTCTTTTGTGACCTCTTGGATGAGTCGTCGCTGCGCTCTTGGGGTAATTTTGGGCGGCCGGCCACTCCTGGGAAGGTTCACCACTGTTCCATGTCTTCGCCATTTGTGGATAATGGCTCTCACTGTGGTTCGCTGGATTCCCAAAGCTTTGGAAATGGCTTTATAACCCTTTCCAGACTGATAGATCTCAATTACTTTCTTTCTCAATTGTTCCTGAATTTCTTTGGGTCTCGGCATGATGTGTAGCTTTTAAGGATCTTCTGGTGGACCTTACTGTGTCAAGCAGCTCCTATTTAAGTGATGCCTTGATTGTGAACAGGTGTGGCAATAATCAGGCCTGGGTGTGGCTAGAGAAATTGAACTCAGGTGTGGATAACCACAGTTATAGTATGTTTTAACAAGGGGGGCAATCACTTTTTCACACAGGGCCGTGATGGTTTGGATTTTTTTTCACCTTTAATAATGAACACCTTCATTTACAAATTGCATTTTGTGTTTACTTGTGTTGTCCTTGACTATTGTTTAAATTGGTTTGATGTTCCGAAACACTTAAGTGTGACAAACATGCAAAGGAACAGGAAATGAGGAAGGGGGCAAACACTTTTTCACACCACTGTATGTATATTTATAGATGTTTTCAAGGAGCTAATTGCTTCTGATATACATACAGCAACATAACTTGTAAATGATTAGCAAAGTTAAAGCATGCCATAAACATGTACTGTTCACCAGGTACATTTTCTGAAAATTCCTTTAAGATTTTAGCAATCAGTTGAAATTCCTCACGAAAAATAATAAACTATGTGAACATGAAAATATATCAGATTTTTTTTTTTTTTTTCTAGGAGATCCCTGGTCAGGTTAGAATCAAAATGTAAAGGTTTAGGTGATCAATCTAATTGGAACAGGCATTGTCCCTGTCCAGCGTGCTGAATGTCAGTTCCCCTACTTGTCTTATGTTCTGTTGCTCATTCAGCCTAAAATTTATAATATTTGCTTTGTGATTTCTATGTCTACACATACAATCCCTATGTGCCCTCTCCTCACCTAAAATCTGTTATTTCTCCAATTGCCCCCTTTTCTTTGAATTCTATGTAATGTTAATATGCTATACACTAATGTCATAATCCAATCTCACAGTTGTATCTTACCTCCTTCAGTTGTGCTATTTGTCAGAGAAGAAAATCTTTTATTCCCGGGAAGGTGAAACTTCTCTGACTGCCCTGGATCTGTGTCTGATCCCGATTTCACAAAGCCTTCGGTTGCTCTTTTTTTTTTAAGGAGGGGGAGTGACCGGGACTCCTTTTATTGTACGTCAAAGCTCGGTGAAGAATCACCCACCCTTTGGATATTGGAGATCTCAATAAACAGTCAATGCACTAAATGCCAGGTAATCCTCTATTATCTCAATTCAGCATGGAATATAGTCTCTGGGCTGTCACAAATAGCTTCATTGAGCTAGGAGATGCTATTGAACAAGTTGGGAAGCTTAAGCCAGGGGCACATTATTAACTATCCCCATGTGTCAACCTTTCGTCATCACACTGTTTTCACATAGTTAACTCTTCCTAGATTCCTCATCAGCTCTTTACTTTACAAGTCATTAGCAAAGTGTTTTTTTTATATATATATATATATATATATATATATATATATATATATATATAAAGACAAATGCTATATTAAGATACTATTAGCTTTCCTTTTGATTATTAAATATTTCTATCCTAATTTTGTTATGATTTAGTAGTATTTTATTTAAATAGTTTGTCATTTTTTTTAACATTGTTCCATAATCTTTTCGTTTCCATAGGATTATCCTTAACGAAGGGTATGACATATTATAATAAAGCTTTGTGTCATAATAATTTTAAAGCTTTGTCAATTATCTTTAGCTAATGTAAAAAATATTCTTAGGGCCAGTTCATATCAGGAGGCATGCATTGTGATCCATATGTAATGCATGCATGTTGGTTTGCGCTGTGTACGGTTAATGCGTTGTTACAGCATTTACTTTCTTTTTGTTTTTTTATTTCTTTTTTTTTATATATATATTTTTACATAATGATACTTCATTTAACTCTATGAACAACAGCGCATTGTGAAGCACTGCAGTGAATTGACATACATTTTTGCTCCTTGCACTACATACAAACATACAAATGCAGACATGCTGAATTTTTACACAACTGCGTGTTGAGTTCTGTGCTGGATGCTGGAGCAAAAGGTCACAAACACAATGGTTGTGGTGATTGTGCCCTCTACAACAACAAAAAAAAATTCTCCTGCACAGCCAAGTGTTTTTTTATGTACCATCTGCAGGGCCTCAGTGGGTCCTCTGGCCTCGCACCTTCTGGGTCTGTGTCGTGTGTGGGAGGAGCTGGGTCAGCATTTTTGGGCCAGGCACCTCCCTTTTTTTGAGGCACAGCATTTGTGTCGAATTTCCGGCTCAATCAAACTGGGAGTATTTCTCTGCATTTACATGCTTTTAAATCTGCAAGGGTTGTCATTTCATTATATAATATTAAGTATTCTTGCTTAATTACACCCCTGAAGAAGGAGAGATACATATGTACTCTGAAATTTGTCGGGTGCAAGAATTACTAGTGTACTACTTGTATTCTGATATGTTGACAGCACTGTATTTTGCTCCATTACATTTTTTTATGTGCTTTTTATATACATGTCTTGTATTTTTCATAGTGAATAAATATTTCTCATACTAGATACATTTTGCTAACACTTTTCATGCCTTTAAAATCCACCAATAGGGGATTTTGTTCTTTTTCATAATATTGGATGTGGCACAACCATATGCTCAAATATAGCCAACTCACCTGTTGTAATTTTTACACAACGCACACAGACAGACATGACATGTATGATGTGAACAGGGCATATAGAAAACAACTGGTTTCTATGAGTCCTTGCGTTGAGCCTGCATTGATCATTGCTGATCGATGCAACTGGTGTGACTGAGCCCTACTCACTGTTTACTGTCTTGTGGTCAATAAGTTAAATCCTCCGTGTTATGTATACCCTTTTTAACCTTAACTTGGCCACAGATGGAACAAAATTCAACCGGTTCAGCAGGGACCAGATAAATTTATTGTAATTTCCAAAATAATTTTAATTCTGCAGCTTTAATTAACCAACTGTCGACTGCCGGCGGTATATATATAGTGTGGACTGATGGCAACTACAGGCTAAGTGACGTACCCGGATGTCACTTGCCACATGCACACAGGGGATTGCGGTTGCTGGTACCCAGCTGCTTCGATGGGCTGGGGATCATGCGATTGCATATGCTGTTATTGGTCCACAACTATCACGAGGTACCTGTCCCAATCACATCACCTTGTACCATGTAATTAGATCTCTAGTAATTACAGCTTTCATGAATGTAACCCATTGTGGTTGAACTGGATGGGCTTGTGCCTTTTTTCAACCTGACTAACTATGTAACTATGTAACTATAACAGATAAAAACTTTGCTACATTTGATCATAATTGTAAAAGCAAGCAAAGTGTAAATCATTTTTAACAATCCCGATCACCCCCCCCCCCCCCCCCAATAGTTATAAAACTATTGTAAGCTAACTAATGTTCTTTGTTTTTTTTAACATTTTTTTTTCTTGTTCCAAAAACATTTTATTAAAAGTCAAAGTAAATGTTTAAAAATGTTAAATTAAAAATGATTAGTTTTAACATCTGTCACCAGTCAGTGTCCCTGATCACCACCACAACAGTCATATACAGTGCCTTGCGAAAGTATTCGCCCCCCTTGAACTTTTCAACCTTTTGCCACATTTCAGGCTTCAAACATAAAGATATAAAAATTTTATTTTTTGTGAAGAATCACCAACAAGTGGGACACAATTGTGAAGTGGAACGAAATCTATTGGATTTTTGAAACTTTTTTAACTAGTAAAAAAATGAAAAGTGGGGCGTGCAAAATTATTCGGCCCCCTTGTGTTAATACTTTGTAGAGCCAACTTTTGCTGTGATTACAGCTGCAAGTCGCTTGGGGTATGTCTCTATCAGTTTTGCACATCGAGAGACTGAAATTCTTGCCCATTCTTCCTTGCAAAACAGCTCGAGCTCAGTGAGGTTGGATGGGGAGCGTTTGTGAACAGCAGTTTTCAGCTCTTTCCACAGATTCTAGATTGGATTCAGGTCTGGACTTTGACATGGCCATTCTAACACCTGGATACATTTATTTGTGAACCATTCCTTTGTAGATTTTGCTGTATGTTTAGGATCATTGTCTTGTTGGAAGATAAATCTCCGTCCCAGTTTCAGGTCTTTTGCAGACTCCAACAGGTTTTCATCCAGAATGGTCCTGTATTTGGCTGCATCCATCTTCCCCTCAATTTTAACCATCTTCCCTGTCCCTGCTGAAGAAAAGCAGGCCCAAACCATGATGCTGCCACCACCATGTTTGACAGTGGGGATGGTGTGTTGAGGGTGATAAGCTGTGTTGCTTTTACGCCAAACATATCGTTTTGCATTGTGGGCAAAAAGTTCGATTTTGGTTTCATCTAACCAGAGCACCTTCTTCCACATGTTTGGTGTGTCTCCTAGGTGGCTTGTGGCAAACTTTAGACGAGACTTTTTATGTATATCTTTGAGAAATGGCTTTCTTCTTGCCACTCTTCCATAAAGGCAAGATTTGTGCAGTGCATGACTGATTGTTGTCCTATGGACAGACTCTCCCACCTCAGCTGTAGTTCTCTGCAGTTCATCCAGACTGATCATGGGCCTCTTGGCTGCATCTCTGATCAGTCTTCTCCTTGTCTGAGCTGAAAGTTTAGAGGGACGGCCAGGTCTTGGTAGATTTGCAGTGGTCTGATACTCCTTCCATTTCAAAATGATCGCTTGCACAGTGCTCCTTGGGATGTTTAAAGCTTGGGAAATCTTTTTGTATGCAAATCCAGCTTTAAACTTCTCCACAACAGTATTATGGACCTGCCTGGTGTGTTCCTTGGTCTTCATGATGCTCTCTGCGCTTTCAAAAGAACCCTGAGACTATCACAGAGCAGGTGCATTTATACAGAGACTTGATTACACACAGGTGGATTCTATTTATCACCATCAGTCATTTAGGACAACATTGGATCATTCAGAGATCCTCGCTGAACTTCTGGAGTGAGTTTCCTGCACTGAAAGTAAAGGCGCCGAATAATTTTGCACGTGCCACTTTTCAGTTTTTTATTTGCTAAAAAAGTTTAAAATATCCAATAGATTTCGTTCCACTTCACAATTGTGTCCCACTTGTTGGTGATTCTTCACAAAAAAACTAAAATTTTATATCTTTATGTTTGAAGCCTGAAATGTGGCAAAAGGTTGAAAAGTTCAAGGGGGCCGAATACTTTCGCAAGGCACTGTAATGACACTGTAATGCACTGATGATAGTATGTAAAAAAACAAAAAGTGAAAAAAAAAAAAGACTTTTTTTTAACTTAATTTAATAAAAAGTGAAAACTGTCTGATTTCCAAAAAGGGGTAATTTGGGGGGTATTTGTACTTTCCTGGCATTATGGGGCACAACAAATGAGATAGGCTGTCAGTACATCAGGACTGATCAATTTTTAAATATACATACCATAGTTTATAACACTATAACTTTTACACAAACTTAATTAATAAACAGTTATTGAGAGTTTTTCTACCAGATACATGTAGCGGAATACATTTTGACCTAAATTTACGAAGAAATTAGATTTTATTTATGTTTTATAACAGAAAGTAGAGGTTTTTTTTTTATGTTTGGTCTTTTTTTGTTTATATTGCAAAAAATAAAAAACCCAGCAGTGATCAAATTCCACCAAAAAACAGCTCTATTTGTGAGAAAAATTATATAAATTCCATTTGCGTGCAGTATTGCATGACCAAATAATTGTCAGTTAAAGTAGCAAGTACTGGAGCAGAATTCGCACCAATTGGGGATGGTGAAGAATCTGCGAAATTTCAGCAGGTGTCAAGCCAAGGACCCAGCCAACGGAGGTGACGTTTGCAGAGCAGCCTTGTGTGTCAAGCCAGGGACAGAGCAGGCCAGTGGGGTGAAGCTTGATAATTATCTGGAGTGCCAAGCTAGGGGCCCAGCAGAGAAGCGGGGGTGACGCTTGAGGAAGATACTACAGTGAAAATTGGAGGAGCTCAAGGAATTCAGTGGCAGTGAATCATCTAGTCTAGTAAGAGAGACTGGGAGGTCAGTGGGCTGAAGAACTACAAGACGTGATTGTAGTGGAAGTGAAGGAACTGTTAAGCCCCATACACAATATCAGTTTTTTTTTCAGATTTACCAAAACCATATTATATGAGGTCAAACTTTAGAAATTTCAATTTGTATGCAATCAGGCAGGCCCTTGCACTACATGTTTTTGTTAAACCTGAAGGAAAAACTCAGCAGAAAAACTGATGTGTGTATGGGGCTTTATACTTTAGATTAGAAACTGCTAAAGACTGTTGCCATAGGAGACAGCATTCCTACACATGTGGTTTGGTGTCTTGCTGGAGGCTTTTCCCTGCATGGCTGTCCTCTTGTAGAAGTCTCGGAGTCTGCTAATTGACATTGCAACTTCCTAAGCGTGTCCTTCTCTTTCCCAAAGTTCCTTTAAGAGAAATACACTGCCTGCACTGACTGAATAGCTAGTCTACACTAAATGCAGAGTATATACAGTATCTCACATTTGAAAATATTTTATTATATCTTTTCATGTGACAACACTGAAGAAATTACACTTTGCTACAATGTGAAGTAGTGAGTGTACAACTTGTATAACTGTGTAAATTTGAAGTCCCCTCAAAATAATTCAACCCACAGCCATTAATGTGTAAACCGCAGGCAACAATAATGAGTACACCCTTAAGTGAAAATGTCTAAATTGGGTCAAATTTAGACATTTTTCCTCCTCAGTGTCATGTGACTCTCACTCTCTCATATGGGTCACTGGGAGTTCAACATGGCACTTCTTGGCAAAGAACTCTCTGAGGATCTGAAAAAAAAAATTGTTGCCCTGCATAAAGATGGCCTAGGCCAGTGATGGCAAACCTTAGCACCCCAGATGTTTTGGAACTACATTTCCCATGATGCTCAACCACACTGCTGAGTGCATGAGCATCATAGGAAATGTAGTTCCAAAACATATGGGTTGCCAAGGTTGGCCTTTACTGGCATAGGCTATCAGAAGATTTCCAAGACCCTGAAATTGAGCTGCAGCATGGTGGCCAAGACCATAAAATGATTTATGGTCGACTGAAGAAGTTGAGTGCATGTGCTCAGTGTCATATCCAAAGGTTGTCTTTTGGAAATAGACTTATAAGTGCTACTAGCATTGCTGCAGAGGTTGAAGGGCAGAGGGGGGGGGGGGGGGGGGTCAGCCTTTCAGTGCTCAGACCATACGACGCACACTGCATCAAATTGGTCTGGCATGGCTGTCCCAGAAGAAAGCCTCTTCTAAAGATGATGCACGAGAAAGCCCTCAAACAGTTTGCTGAAGACAAGCAGTGCATTATGGGGCGTTCTGCAGCGCTCAAAATTTGCCACAAATGCCCCATAATATTCGCTGTGTACACCCGGTGTTCGAGTCAAACTTATGTTTGACTCAAACATCAAGCTCATCCCTACTAGTGAGAGCAATGTTGATTTTAGGGTGCATTTGGATGTTGGATTGTCTGAGGCCAGGAATGCAGCAAGGGAGGCAGCCTTCATGTCATCCCGGATAGAGGCAAGGGTCTCTGCTCCATGCTGTTTTTTAGTAATGGGCAGTAGTGATGGCCGAACGGTTCGCCCGGCGGTCGTTTCGCGGCGAATTTCCGACTTTCGCCGTCCGCGGGTTCGAACGCCTTTTTCCGTCGTTCGCCCCGGCGGACTTACGTGTTTAATGTATACAAGAACTTTAACCTTTCGTGACACGTTTATCATGTGTTACAGGACAACCAATTGAGACATGACAGCTCATGGACACTTGGACATTCCCCCTAACCTATAAATACACCCGATCCGGTGGCCATTTTACATTCTTTCTTCTGTCACTGTAGGGAAAGGATCCTGTGTGGAGTAGGGACAGAGAAAACGCTAGCTATTTGGTACACAAAAGTTCTTTTCAGGACTGGTATAGGTGTTAGGTCAGCAGCCTGAGTTTCTTTTGTCAGTTTAGATAAAGGGACAGAGCGCTGTATGCTGCTATTTTAGGGACAGCTCAGCCAGATTAGTCTTTCTTCATCATCATCATCATCATCATCATTAGCTGTTACTATCAGGTCCACAAAAGAGCTGTTCCAGCTAATCGTTCCAGCCTACTCTTTTTTGCCAATTTGTATAGGGACAGGCAGGAAGCAGTGTGTCAGGCAGTGAGGATAATTTTAAAGACTTGCTGTTACTATTAGTTCCACAAAGGTTCTTTTCAGGACTGGTATCAGTGGTACGGTAATAGGCTTGTACACGTATAATATTCTTTCTTCCAAATATAGAAAGAATATTATACTTGACTGCTGCCCTTCTGCTGCAGTCTGCTAATCATTCACAACTCACTTGTTCCACAAAGCTCTTTATCAGGACTGGTAACTTGGTCTGTCTAGGGTGCTACGGTACATAGGCTTGGGTGCGGTACAGTCTGCTGTTCTGTAAGGACCGCTATCGGTCCACAATACATAGGGTTGCCGTGCACTACTGCTGACCGCTGCCCTATACTGCAGCAGTCCTTCAGCGGTATAGGGACTGACGCACAGTCTGCTAAACACTAATACACAACCTGCTTGGTCCACAAAAGTTCTTATAAGGACTGGTAACTTGGTATAGGGTGCTACGGTACATAGGCCTGAGTGCAGTACAGTCTGCTGTTCTGTAAGGACCGCTATCGGTCCACAATACATAGGGTTGCCGTGCACTACTGCTGACCGCTGCCCTATACTGCAGCAGTCCTTCATTGGTATAGGGACTGACGTACAGTCTGCTAATCACTAACACACAACCTGCTTGGTCCACAAAAGTTCTTATAAGGACTGGTAACTTGGTATAGGGTGCTACGGTACATAGGCCTGAGTGCGTTACAGTCTGCTGTTCTGTAAGGACCGCTATCGGTCCACAATAGATAGGGTTGACGTGCACTACTGCTGACCGCTGCCCTATACTGCAGCAGTCCTTCATTGGTATAGGGACTGACGTACAGTCTGCTAATCACTAACACACAACCTGCTTGGTCCACAAAAGTTCTTATAAGGACTGGTAACTTGGTATAGGGTGCTACGGTACATAGGCCTGAGTGCGTTACAGTCTGCTGTTCTGTAAGGACCGCTATCGGTCCACAATACATAGGGTTGCCGTGCACTACTGCTGACCGCTGCCCTATACTGCAGCAGTCCTTCAGCGGTATAGGGACTGACGTACAGTCTGCTAAACACTAATACACAACCTGCTTGGTCCACAAAAGTTCTTATAAGGACTGGTAACTTGGTATAGGGTGCTACGGTACATAGGCTTGAGTGCGGTACAGTCTGCTGTTCTGTAAGGACCACTATCGGTCCACAATAGATAGGGTTGACGTGCACCACTGCTGACCGCTCACCTATACTGCAGCAGTCCTTCAGCGGTATAGGGACTGACGTACAGTCTGCTAATCACTAACACACAACCTGCTTGTTCCACAAAAGTTCTTATAAGGACTGGTAACTTGGTATAGGGTGCTACGGTACATAGGCCTGAGTGCGTTACAGTCTGCTGTTCTGTAAGGACCGCTATCGGTCCACAATACATAGGGTTGCCGTGCACTACTGCTGACCGCTGCCCTATACTGCAGCAGTCCTTCATTGGTATAGGGACTGACGTACAGTCTGCTAATCACTAACACACAACCTGCTTGGTCCACAAAAGTTCTTATAAGGACTGGTAACTTGGTATAGGGTGCTACGGTACATAGGCCTGAGTGCAGTACAGTCTGCTGTTCTGTAAGGACCGCTATCGGTCCACAATACATAGGGTTGCCGTGCACTACTGCTGACCGCTGCCCTATACTGCAGCAGTCCTTCATTGGTATAGGGACTGACGTACAGTCTGCTAATCACTAACACACAACCTGCTTGGTCCACAAAAGTTCTTATAAGGACTGGTAACTTGGTATAGGGTGCTACGGTACATAGGCCTGAGTGCGTTACAGTCTGCTGTTCTGTAAGGACCGCTATCGGTCCACAATACATAGGGTTGCCGTGCACTACTGCTGACCGCTGCCCTATACTGCAGCAGTCCTTCATTGGTATAGGGACTGACGTACAGTCTGCTAATCACTAACACACAACCTGCTTGGTCCACAAAAGTTCTTATAAGGACTGGTAACTTGGTATAGGGTGCTACGGTACATAGGCCTGAGTGCGTTACAGTCTGCTGTTCTGTAAGGACCGCTATCGGTCCACAATACATAGGGTTGCCGTGCACTACTGCTGACCGCTGCCCTATACTGCAGCAGTCCTTCATTGGTATAGGGACTGACGTACAGTCTGCTAATCACTAACACACAACCTGCTTGGTCCACAAAAGTTCTTATAAGGACTGGTAACTTGGTATAGGGTGCTACGGTACATAGGCCTGAGTGCAGTACAGTCTGCTGTTCTGTAAGGACCGCTATCGGTCCACAATACATAGGGTTGCCGTGCACTACTGCTGACCGCTGCCCTATACTGCAGCAGTCCTTCATTGGTATAGGGACTGACGTACAGTCTGCTAATCACTAACACACAACCTGCTTGGTCCACAAAAGTTCTTATAAGGACTGGTAACTTGGTATAGGGTGCTACGGTACATAGGCCTGAGTGCGTTACAGTCTGCTGTTCTGTAAGGACCGCTATCGGTCCACAATACATAGGGTTGCCGTGCACTACTGCTGACCGCTGCCCTATACTGCAGCAGTCCTTCATTGGTATAGGGACTGACGTACAGTCTGCTAATCACTAACACACAACCTGCTTGGTCCACAAAAGTTCTTATAAGGACTGGTAACTTGGTATAGGGTGCTACGGTACATAGGCCTGAGTGCGTTACAGTCTGCTGTTCTGTAAGGACCGCTATCGGTCCACAATACATAGGGTTGCCGTGCACTACTGCTGACCGCTGCCCTATACTGCAGCAGTCCTTCATTGGTATAGGGACTGACGTACAGTCTGCTAATCACTAACACACAACCTGCTTGGTCCACAAAAGTTCTTATAAGGACTGGTAACTTGGTATAGGGTGCTACGGTACATAGGCCTGAGTGCAGTACAGTCTGCTGTTCTGTAAGGACCGCTATCGGTCCACAATACATAGGGTTGCCGTGCACTACTGCTGACCGCTGCCCTATACTGCAGCAGTCCTTCATTGGTATAGGGACTGACGTACAGTCTGCTAATCACTAACACACAACCTGCTTGGTCCACAAAAGTTCTTATAAGGACTGGTAACTTGGTATAGGGTGCTACGGTACATAGGCCTGAGTGCGTTACAGTCTGCTGTTCTGTAAGGACCGCTATCGGTCCACAATAGATAGGGTTGACGTGCACCACTGCTGACCGCTCACCTATACTGCAGCAGTCCTTCAGCGGTATAGGGACTGACGTACAGTCTGCTAATCACTAACACACAACCTGCTTGTTCCACAAAAGTTCTTATAAGGACTGGTAACTTGGTATAGGGTGCTACGGTACATAGGCCTGAGTGCAGTACAGTCTGCTGTTCTGTAAGGACCGCTATCGGTCCACAATACATAGGGTTGCCGTGCACTACTGCTGACCGCTGCCCTATACTGCAGCAGTCCTTCATTGGTATAGGGACTGACGTACAGTCTGCTAATCACTAACACACAACCTGCTTGGTCCACAAAAGTTCTTATAAGGACTGGTAACTTGGTATAGGGTGCTACGGTACATAGGCCTGAGTGCGTTACAGTCTGCTGTTCTGTAAGGACCGCTATCGGTCCACAATAGATAGGGTTGACGTGCACCACTGCTGACCGCTCACCTATACTGCAGCAGTCCTTCAGCGGTATAGGGACTGACGTACAGTCTGCTAATCACTAACACACAACCTGCTTGTTCCACAAAAGTTCTTATAAGGACTGGTAACTTGGTATAGGGTGCTACGGTACATAGGCCTGAGTGCAGTACAGTCTGCTGTTCTGTAAGGACCGCTATCGGTCCACAATACATAGGGTTGCCGTGCACTACTGCTGACCGCTGCCCTATACTGCAGCAGTCCTTCATTGGTATAGGGACTGACGTACAGTCTGCTAATCACTAACACACAACCTGCTTGGTCCACAAAAGTTCTTATAAGGACTGGTAACTTGGTATAGGGTGCTACGGTACATAGGCCTGAGTGCGTTACAGTCTGCTGTTCTGTAAGGACCGCTATCGGTCCACAATACATAGGGTTGCCGTGCACTACTGCTGACCGCTGCCCTATACTGCAGCAGTCCTTCAGCGGTATAGGGACTGACGTACAGTCTGCTAAACACTAATACACAACCTGCTTGGTCCACAAAAGTTTTTATAAGGACTGGTAACTTGGTATAGGGTGCTACGGTACATAGGCCTGAGTGCAGTACAGTCTGCTGTTCTGTAAGGACCGCTATCGGTCCACAATACATAGGGTTGCCGTGCACTACTGCTGACCGCTGCCCTATACTGCAGCAGTCCTTCATTGGTATAGGGACTGACGTACAGTCTGCTAATCACTAACACACAACCTGCTTGGTCCACAAAAGTTCTTATAAGGACTGGTAACTTGGTATAGGGTGCTACGGTACATAGGCCTGAGTGCGTTACAGTCTGCTGTTCTGTAAGGACCGCTATCGGTCCACAATACATAGGGTTGCCGTGCACTACTGCTGACCGCTGCCCTATACTGCAGCAGTCCTTCAGCGGTATAGGGACTGACGTACAGTCTGCTAAACACTAATACACAACCTGCTTGGTCCACAAAAGTTTTTATAAGGACTGGTAACTTGGTATAGGGTGCTACGGTACATAGGCCTGAGTGCGTTACAGTCTGCTGTTCTGTAAGGACCGCTATCGGTCCACAATACATAGGGTTGCCGTGCACTACTGCTGACCGCTGCCCTATACTGCAGCAGTCCTTCAGCGGTATAGGGACTGACGTACAGTCTGCTAAACACTAATACACAACCTGCTTGGTCCACAAAAGTTCTTATAAGGACTGGTAACTTGGTATAGGGTGCTACGGTACATAGGCTTGAGTGCGGTACAGTCTGCTGTTCTGTAAGGACCGCTATCGGTCCACAATACATAGGGTTGCCGTGCACTACTGCTGACCGCTGCCCTATACTGCAGCAGTCCTTCATTGGTATAGGGACTGACGTACAGTCTGCTAATCACTAACACACAACCTGCTTGGTCCACAAAAGTTCTTATAAGGACTGGTAACTTGGTATAGGGTGCTACGGTACATAGGCTTGAGTGCGGTACAGTCTGCTGTTCTGTAAGGACCGCTATAGGTCCACAATAGATAGGGTTGACGTGCACCACTGCTGACCGCTCACCTATACTGCAGCAGTCCTTCAGCGGTATAGGGACTAAGAGTTTTGTCACAGGGTCATTTAAAAAATGACATGCAGAGGAAGAGGCAGGCCCTTCCGCAGGGGTGGTAGGGGTAGGGCAGGAGCAACAGGCTTGAGCCAAAGTGGGAAGTTGCAGAAGGTGCGTTCAATTACTTTAAAGGATGCACCAGACTTGGTTGAGTGGCTCGCTCAGCCTTACTCTTCTGCACCCTCCTCATCCTCTCGATCTGCACCCTCTTCTTCACTCTCTGCTATGTGCACCCCCAAAGACACTACCACCAACAACACGACCACCACCACCACCACCACATACCTTCCGCTTGAGTCACTGGAATTATTTTCCGATCCATATCAAGAGGACATTTCTGATGCGCAGCCACTCTTGGTATTGGATCAGGAAGAGGAGGTAGCAACAAGCGCTACTCAGCAGTCTGACGCCAGTACCCAGATCAGCCCAAGGAGGAGGTTGGTCCCCGGTGTTGCTGCCTACTCTACTTATAGCGGTGGGGAAGGTGACGTTGATGATGACGTGTCTAGTGATGTCACGTGGGTGCCCACAAGAGAGGAAGAGGAGGGGAGTTCAGAGGGAGATATGGACCAGCAGATAGGGAGGAGAAGCAGCAATGACTTACATTGCACAGCAGGGACAAAGCAGACTGCAAATGTATCAGGAGCGAGTCATCGACCATGTACGGTCACATCTGGCGCTCCCAGGACACCGGCACATGGCTCCGCAGTGTGGGCTTTTTTTAACGTGTCCGCTGCTGACAATAGCGTTGCCATCTGCAATCTTTGCAGTCAACGCGTTAGTCGCGGTAAGCCCAATACTCACCTAGGGACGACCGCCTTAAGAAGGCACATGAGCAGCCATCACCGAGCCCAGTGGGAGCAACGGAACACACAAAGCCACACTGCAGGCTCTCACCGTCCAGCCTCGTCTTCTACTTCTCCTTCTCCTCTCTCCTCACAATTGTCCTCCACTCCACCTTCCATCACGCCAAGCTCACATTTTTCTGCAAAAAGGCAGGCTTCCGTGGGCCTAATGTTTGAGCGTAAAAAAATGATGACGCCGGATAACCCTCTTGCCCAACGGTTGGCGGCTGGCTTGTCAGAACTCATAGCCCGCCAACTACTGCCATATAAACTGGTGGACTCGGAGGCCTTTCGCAAATTTGTGGCCATTGGAACACCACAATGGAAGGTCCCAGGAAGGAAGTATTTCTCAGAGAAGGGCATCCCAGAGCTATATGGCCATGTTCAGCGGCAAGTGAATGTATCTCTGGCACACAGTGTCGGTGCCAAGATACATCTGACCACAGACACGTGGTCTAGCAAACACGGGCAGGGAAGGTATATCAGTTTTACTGCCCACTGGGTGAACCTTCTGACGGCCGTCAAGCATGTAACCCGTGGCACCCGTGTAGATTTGGTTTTACCGCCACGGATTGCATGCAGGCCTGACTCTTCTTCTCCTCCTCCTACTCCATCCTCCTCCCTCTCCTCCTCAGCTGCCTCCTCCTTTTCCGCTGCTAGCGTCTCTTCCACTGCACCGCCCAAGCTCCCCAGAACCTATTCCACATGCCAGGTGAGACGTTGCCATGCCGTGCTGCGTCTGTTGTGCCTGGAAGCAAAGAGCCACACTGGCCCGGCACTCCTTTCAGCTTTGCGTTCACAGGCAGATGAGTGGCTAACACCGCTCAATTTGACAGTTGGTAAAGTGGTGTGTGACAACGGTGCCAATCTGCTTAGCGCATTGAAACAGGGCAAAATCACGCACGTGCCGTGCATGGCACACGTCTTAAACTTGGTCGTGCAGCGATTCCTTGTCAAATACCCTGGGGTCCAGGACATCTTGCGGCAGGCAAGGAAAATCTCGGCCCATTTCAGAAGATCTTACACGGCCATGGCTCGCCTTGCTGACATTCAGCGGCGACACCATCTGCCGGTCAGACGTCTTATTTGCGATTGCCCGACGCGATGGAACTCAACCTTCTATATGCTTGATAGGCTGCTCCAGCAGAAACGTGCAGTTAACGTCTACCTGTATGAACTCTGCGAAAGAAACGGTTCTGGGGAGCTGGGTTTTTTTTCACCGCGCCAGTGGCTGCTCATGCGCGACACATGCAGACTTCTGCGGCCATTTGAGGAGATCACCAAACTGGTCAGTCGCAGCCATGGCGCCATCAGTGACATGGTACCTTATGCCTTCTTTCTGGAGCGTGCATTGCGTCGTGTCATTGATCAGGCTGTGGAGGAGCAGGAGCGGGAAGATGAGGAAGTCGCAATGCTGGATGAATTCCCAGGGGGGGCTACTCTATCTGAGACAAGTCAACAACAGGAGTCTGATGAGGAGTCAGAGGAGGATGGTGCCGGGGCGGATGAGCAGGAGCAAGAAGAGCATGCTTTAAACCTTTCTGGGATCCCTGTTGTGCGAGGATGGGGAGAGGAGAATGAAGAGGACGACATTATCCTGGATGATGAGCAGGAGCCAGGCCACCACACCGCTTCCACTTTAGTGCAAATGGGGGCCTTCATGCTCCAGTGTTTTAATAGGGACCCCCGTATAAAAAGCATGAGGGTCAAGGACCAGTACTGGGTGGCAACGTACTTAGACCCCCGGTACAAACACAAAATGGCGGAAATGTTACCGCCGTCGCAGAGGGCTGTCAGAATGCAGCACTTCCAGGCCTTGCTTCGAGAAATGCTGCATTCTGCTTTTGCGTGCGCTGGCAGAGGAGCAATTCCCACTCCCAGAGAAGGATTTGCGGGTACCAATCCAACAGCGCCTGCAAGAAGAGGCCGGTTTGAAGATGTGTTGGTGACTTCGGATATGAGGTCATTCTTTCAGCCGACCCATCGACAGGTGTCATCCGGATCCAGCATCAGGGAACGCCTAGACCGTCAGGTGTCCGACTACATTGGGTTAACGGCCGATGTGGACGCTCTGAGGAGTGATGAACCCCTAGACTACTGGGTGGGCAGGCTTGACCTCTGGCCAGAGCTTGCCCAATTTGCAATCGAACTGTTGGCTTGCCCCTCATCCAGTGTCCTGTCCGAAAGGACGTTCAGCGCAGCAGGGGGGATTGTGACCGATAAGCGTACTCGCCTAGCTCACCACAGTGTTAACTACCTCACATTTCTAAAAATGAATGAGGCATGGATCTCGGAGGAATTCAACACATGTGATCAGTAGACCATGTATATGTCTATAAACAATTTTTGGAATCAAGCACACAGACCTTCTTAATTCATTTGGCTCACTTCCCTGACCCAAAAAAGCACACCGTACTATATGCCCCTACCCTCCTCTTTGAAGAGGTTGAGCGGTGTCATATTTCTACTGGGGCTGCTTATTATGAGGGGTTCCCACCATCCCTGTGCTGTGCTGACTTCCTCCTGGGTGTTCTTATTATGAGGGGATCACACCATCCCTGTGCTGTGCTGACTTCCTCCTGGGGGTTCTTATTATGAGGGGATCACACCATCCCTGTGCTGTGCTGACTTCCTCCTGGGGCTGCTTACGGTGCTGCTGTCAGCGCTGTATGTCACGGAGCTGCTGTCAGCGCTGTATGTCACGGAGCTGCTGTCAGCGCTGTATGTCACGGAGCTGCTGTCAGCGCTGTATGTCACGGAGCTGCTGTCAGCGCTGTATGTCACGGAGCTGCTGTCAGCGCTGTATGTCACGGAGCTGCTGTCAGCGCTGTATGTCACGGAGCTGCTGTCAGCGCTGTATGTCACGGAGCTGCTGTCAGCGCTGTATGTCACGGAGCTGCTGTCAGCGCTGTATGTCACGGAGCTGCTGTCAGCGCTGTATGTCACGGAGCTGCTGTCAGCGCTGTATGTCACGGAGCTGCTGTCAGCGCTGTATGTCACGGTGCTGCTGTCAGCGCTGTATGTCACGGAGCTGCTGTCAGCGCTGTATGTCACGGAGCTGCTGTCAGCGCTGTATGTCACGGAGCTGCTGTCAGCGCTGTATGTCACGGAGCTGCTGTCAGCGCTGTATGTCACGGAGCTGCTGTCAGCGCTGTATGTCACGGAGCTGCTGTCAGCGCTGTATGTCACGGTGCTGATGTCAGTGCTCTGTATTACGGTGCTGCTGTCAGTGCTCTGTATCTCCTGCACCCTCTTGTTTGCCTACCCTGGTCCCTGACCTTCCCTCTCCTCCATTGCCTTCATTAGCTCCATAGTCCTGAATTGTCAGAACAATTTCCCAAATAAAAAAAAAATGCTTGTAGTTATCGATCCCAAATTCACCTCATACATGTATTATGCTATTGTCCAGGTGGTGGGACTACGTGCTACCCCCTAATAATTACCCCGTGGCCGCAAATTCGACCTAAAGGTTTGCGAAATTCGCCTCCCATTGAAGTCAATGGAGCCCGCGGCGAACGGTCGTTTTCGCGAACGTTTGTGCCCGTTCGCGTTTCGCGTTCGCGAAACGTCCCGTCGGAAGTTCGTCCATCACTAATGGGCAGCTTGGAAGGTGAGTGTGCAGGGGACAGTGCTGTTCTCTTACATATTTCTGCAGGTGGATGAGAGATTATTGTGGCAGCTGGATCAGATTTATTAAAGTATAACGCCACGTTCATGGGGAAAAAAAATAAAAAAAATAAAAAATAATAAAGCATATACAATTGTGACACAAATCATATTGTAACTGAATGTTATTAAAAATTACCATTCCTTTTCAATCTGCAGCCGTTGTAATGTTCAGAAAATGCAATGCAATATGGCTACCTGCAGTTGTTCTGTACACAGAATGTGTACTGTACACGCCCCAGAATGTTCAGTACACACTAATACAGTGTAGTGCGGTGTTGCAAAACAAAAAATACATCATGTCCGGAAGGCCACCAAGGACAGGCGCTCACAGGGCACCAAAAGAGGGCAAGCAGCCTCTGTGTCTACTGTCAACAGTGGTGGTCATGGACATGATGGTGCATTCTCTGCAGATGGCCGTGAGGCACGCTTGTCCTTTTTTTTCTGCTGCTGGCGTTATTGAGCCGGAACATGCAGAAGAGTTGGTGGAGTGAATAACAAATCAATTAATATTAATGGTGCAGCGCAAAATACAAAAGTCCACACATATTGGTCATATATGACAACAGAAGAGCATGTATTGCTCCTTTAGGTGTTCAGCTTGCAATTAGTTTGTTTTGTATTATACATGTGAGCGCTGATTGTTTTCTCTTATATTATTAATATTGGAGTGAATAACAAAGCAGTCCTCATCCTCTTTCACCCAGGTTCAGAGTAATTTGCCTTCCAGTGCAGCTGCCAAAGCAGCCTATTCCACTGACTCCTTGTCCACAGTCACTCCTTCCGTAGGCCCACCATCATGCACGGAGGAGTCCCTTAAAATTATTTAACCACAGTGTCGGGTACATACTGCTGGTGGATTTGCAGTGATTTGAAGGCTCCGATGTTGGTTCCCAGATTGAGGAAGGGAGTAACTTGAGCCTAGAGAGAGGGGGCACCCAAGAAGGACAAGAAACCGGCAGTCATGTTCCCCCAGCTGCAGCATACTGCCAAGTTTGCTCCAGTGATGAGCAGGGAGGGGATGATGAGGTCACTGACTCGACTTGGGTGCCTGAGAGAAGAGAGGAGTAGGAGGCACAACTACAAATAGGCAGGATGTCCTCTAGGGGGCAGCTTAAGTGCAGCCACCCTATTGCATCCCACCGCAGAGCACTACAAACTTTTAAAAGTTCCTTGGTGTGGGCCTTTTTCATCATGTGTGCAGCAGATCACACCATTGCTGTTTGCAACCTATGTCTGAAGCTGATCAAGCGTGGCCAGAACAGCAGCCACTTGGGCACCACATGCTTTACCAGACATATGATGACCTGCCATGCAGTCCGTTGGCAACAGCACTTGAAAGACCCACATCAAAGAAAAAGACGGATTTCTCCTTGCTCCTCATCTGGGATCTCCAACCCTACTATGCCTCCCTCTCAAAAACCTGCAATGAGAGGAATGAAAGTATAGCAATTGGTGTCCCAAGAACTTGCAGTCAATCTGCTAGCAGTACACCACCATCTGATTTAGCACGCAAATTTCCCTATCCAGCCATCCACATGCGCAGGGTCTAAATGCTAGCTTGGCCAAATTGCTAGCACTGCAACTGCTGCCTTTTCAGCTGGTAGACTCTACCCCTTTCATGAATTTGTGGAATGTGCTGTAATTCAGTGGCAGGTTCCAAAATGCCATTTCTTTTCACGGAATGCCATTCCAGCTCTCTATCGGCATGTGGAAGGCAATGTTTTGGCCTCGTTGGACAGGACGGTCAGCAGTAAGGTTCATATTACCGCTGACTCATGGTCCAGCAGGCATGGGCAGGGATGTTACCTTGCCTTTACGGCACACTTGGTAACTCTGCTGGAAGCTGGGGAGGATGCAGGACAGGGTTCAGTGTTGCTGGAGCTTGTTCCGCCACAATGCCGGACTTGGCACATGTGTCAACTTTCCCTGTCTAAGGGTGGACAGGAGGTTTTAGCCATTATCACACACCACTATTCCTAGCTCCAGCTGGCGTGGTGTGAACCACCTCTGGGCCTGTCCCTGCAGAGCTGCAAGAATCTCTGCTTTGGTGTGGTTCCTGTCCCCTAAACACACCAGCTGAAGCAGTGCATGGCACCTTTTAGTCTGACCCTGGGAATAGCCCTTTGAACGCTTAGTGGGTATCTGATGTTCATAGGACAATTCTGCAGAGAAGGGCATGGAGGTGGCAAAGGAGGAGAAGGGGGTAGAGCTCACAGGTTTGGCATCACCACCAGCTGTATGGAAACATGGGGGCACAACAAGCTGCAGCACCATGCCCTGCCCTGCATCCTTTCGAGTTGCAAGCAGCGTTACTCAGTGTGCTGTGAACAAAATATATCGTCCCTGTCCATGCTTGCTGGACCACGTGTCAGCAGTAGGGTGTATTTTATGGCTGACTGCCTTGCCCAATGATGCCAGAACATTCCCTTTCATCTGATGGTAGAGGGATGGAACAGCCGTACGTGAAAAGTAGTAGCGACTGGGAACCTGCCATTGTGGTACAGCACATTGCGCAAATTCAAGGAAGGGGGCAGAATCTACCAGGCTGAAGGGCAGACGTTGGAGAGCCAACCGCTTTTAGACACTGGGCATGTGGGTGGCAGGGACTGTATTTTTTTTTCCACTGCAGCAGATGGGGCAGAGAAATTTGCTGGCTACAGTCTACAGCTGGTAGTGTGCTGCTGGCATATGTGCTGCTAGAACCCTGTGCTATACCATCATCCCTGTCAGTGGAGGCTGCTGAGAGGTAATAACTCGGTAAAGCAGGGGAAGACTGAAGTGGGTAAGGAGGAGGAGGAGGGACAGATTTGTGCCCCTATTGTGTGGCTTGCCAACAGGCTGAGTGGTTGGACGTTAAGCATGTGGTACCCAAATGGTTGGTGTTTTTGCCGCGTTTCATGTGCATGAGACACAGTTTGCAGATAGCAACAGTGCGATCTGCTGCAGATGTGCTGAAAAAGGCTCAGACGGCTGAACTTTGGGGTGTGGGCTGGGAGATAACAGCTGCAGAACGTGATGGAATAGGGTGGCTGCTCTCTATTCTTGATGTCGGCCGTCTTGGGGTTGTGTCGTCTCACCTTCAGTTTCCTCCTCTGCTCCATTTGGCACCCAAGTCGCACCGGTGACCTTATCATCATCATTATCATCATCATCATCTCCATCTCCTCCATCTTCATCATTACCACTGGAGACAACTTGGCAATCTGCTGCGGCTTGGGGAACATAAGTGCCAATTTGTCTACCAGTGTTCCTCCCTCTCTCTAGGCTCATATTCCTGTCATCCTCAACCTCAGAACCAACATCTGAATCCAGTAATGGCTGAGCATCATCAAGGAGCAAGTGGCTGACACTGTGGTCAAATAACTCACTCCTCAATGGCTGATGTTGGGGCTATGGCAGGAATAGATGTGGACAAAGAGGCAGGTTTATCTCTGGCAACTGCAGGGGACTGCACACTTGTCTCTGCTTGCATGACAGAGGATGAGGAGGACGAGGAAGGTTTAGTAAGACAGTCCACCATCTCCTCTACATGCTGTGGCTGGATAGCACAGGCAAACTCATTAAATAGAGGAAATTATGCCCTGCCTGAGGACTGACCACCACGTCCACCTTTGCCTGTGGACACATTTGTTGCTGACTCCTCTCAGTGCCAAGTGAATGTCTGCCTCTCCTTGTTGTCCTCCCAGACATTATTGGGAAGGAGGGGGCGGTGCTTATAAGCAAATGTAAAGAAGAAGTTGAAATCTGTACGTAGATGCACTTTAATCAATGTAAAGAGGTGTTTGGTTCACTTTAATTTGAGGACTCACACTACACAACATCACTCCACGGATACACTATAATACACTGCAATATAATGCGCGAAACGTTCAGAGACGCACAAAACTATATGGTGTTAAACTGGCAGTAACGCACAGAACTATATGGCGTTAAACTGGCAGTACTGCACAAAACTATATGGCATTAAACTGGCAGTAACGCACACAGAAGTAAATGGTGTTAAACTGGCAGTAACACAATCAAATAGACAATGTTCAACCATCACTACACTGACACTATCTGAACTGTCCCTACTGTAGCTATACACTAATGCAAAGATTACTGACACGGTCTCGCTACACTACACTGAAACTATCTGAGCTGTCCCTACTCTACACTAATGTATGTATGAATGACATGGTCTCCCTACACTACAGCAAAACTATCTGAGCTGTCCCTACTCTGGCTGCACACTATGCAAAGCTGAATGGTGGTCCTCCTCACTACACTCAAACTATCCCGAGACTGACACTAAACTAATATTCTACACTGACAATAGCACACTAACTAATAGCACTGAACAGAGCCCTGTTCTATCTCTCTCCACGCCGAAATCACACTGAAAATGGCTGCCATTGAAAGAATACTTTTATACTGTGGGATGGGAATGAGCCATGATTGGATAAAGTCACGATCGCAGTGTGCAATCATGACTCTGACGGTGCTTTGTGCCTTGATTGGCTGAAGCTTTCACTGCTTCAGCCAATCAGGGCATGTAATGCACTGTTCGACGCAGCGATGCATTGTGGTCGG
Organism: Lithobates pipiens; assembly: GCF_037356315.1. NCBI lineage: Eukaryota > Metazoa > Chordata > Amphibia > Anura > Ranidae > Lithobates > Lithobates pipiens. The sequence continues at coordinate 157,537,778 of NW_027507784.1, forward strand.
TTTGAGGGGGCAAACAAACAGTGGAATGACCAGTTTGTTCAGCTGTTCATCGAACATCCAAAAAGAGAAAGTTCGGCCCGAACTTATGCTCGTGCTGAACCGTTCACCCATCCCTACTCCTAATTGAGCTACTGGCCTGTCCTGTATCCAGCATGCTTTCTGAACACACATTTAGTGCTGCTGGAGGGTTTGTAATGAATCAGAGTGTGCCTGTCCACACACTCCGTTGATAGACTCACATTCATAAAAATGAATCAGTCTTGGATCAGCAGCTATCAAGCACCTGATCCTGATGTAACTGATTGAATTTGCTATGGATGTGGGATCCCTTGAAGACTGCCTATGCTGACTATCCTATTCCTCCTAAATTTTGATAATGCTAGCTTCCAACAATATTTTTGGTTTAGGGCACCACCACCATCACCCAAGGCCCAATTTTTCTGCCCCTGTTTAACAGGGTCATGTAATTACAATTTTTGATACAATATTTCAATGCAGGGCCCGTTCCTGGGCCCAACAAGAGTATCTGTGAGGGCTTACAGTGTTGTGGCACCACCACCCCCCAAGGCCCAATTTTTCTGCATCTGTTTAACATGGGGATGTAATTACAATTTTTAATATAATATTTCACAGCAGGGCCCGTTCCTGCTCCCAACAAGGGTATCTGTGGGGGGATTACAGTGTTGTGGCATCCCCACCACCGCCAAAGGCCCAGTTTTTCTGCTACTGTTTAACAGGGGCATGTAATTAAATTTTTTGCTATAATATTTCACAGCAGGGCCCGTTTCTGTGCCCAACAAGAGTAACTGTGGGGGCGTACAGTGTTCTGGTACCACCAACACCTCAGGCTCAATTTTCCGCAGAGTATATAGGGCAGGCCATTTAGTATATATACTGCTGTTCAGATTATATAGTGCCTGGGGGCCTAAGGGACCCCACCCCATATTCTTATACATTTGGGTGCGGGTTCCCCTTAATATCCATACCAGACCTGAAGGGCCTGGTACGGATTTGGGAGCAACATCCACGCCATTTTCTTTTTTGGTATTTTTATCTATATTGCCGGGATCCGAAAATGCATTACAGTCGCAGGCAGTTTTAAATGACATTTTTTTCAAAGCCCTGTTGGTTGCTGATATGTAAAGCAAAGGCACATATTGCAGAGCGATTTCAGTATGTTGCTTACTCACGTGCTCGCATACTGTAATAAAACTAGCCAATTTCTACCAAGCACATACCTGAAGTCTATATTAAAAAAAAAATCTGATAATACAGAAATGGGAGAGGAGGCTTGGTGATTGTAGGGTTGAAGGGTTTTGAAGTGCTTATGTGCACTCTATTGTGACATTTTATTAAACTTTTAAGAAAATGCACTGTGTTACTGTAATAATAAAAGAAGCACACTGACTAGTCTATCTAACTGTTCTGCCACTGGTCAATTTGTACAAAGGTGAGGGCTTAAAGTAATATTAAAGCCTTGTTTTTTTTTTTTTAAATAACAAACATGTTATATTTACCTGCTCTGTACAATAATTTTGAACAGAGAAGCCCTGATCCTCCTCTTCTTGGGTCTCATGGCTCCTCTCTCCTGCCTGGTGACCCAACAGCAAGCAGCTTGTTCTAGGGGCACCCAAGCAGGCATGCTCTGGACATGTGGCCCTGTGTGTTCATTCACACATGGAGCTGCGGCTTGGCCCTGCCCCTTCCATCTCCTTATTGTCTCACTGGCTGTGATTGACAGCAGTTGGAGCCAAGGCAAGGCTCTCGTGGACATCGCTGGATCGACAGGGGACTCAGGTACGTATTGGGGGGGCTGGGAGGGATGCTGCACACAGAAGGTTTATTTTCTTGTGCCTTTACAACCACTTTAATCTTTCTGGGGTTTTTTAAGAGAAGAGTACATTTTGTTATAGCTTTTAGATCTGTTGTGGCTATCTGCTACTTCAAAGGTTCAATTTATGCCTGTTACAGGCCAGATGTTGCATAAGCAGCTACCTAAAAAAGCTATTTTTTTTAGTTAGAATAATGAATTAAATTGGGGTGTTACCACTGCTATATTGAATCCAAGAAGTAAAAAAATGTATTACAAGGAACCTTGGGCAGATTACATGCACATACCCTTGACATCTTCATAGGAATTGGATAAAACAATCTTGGGAGCACATTCCGGAAGGACATCTTATTCCTCCTTCTATACATCTTCTTTCTTTTCTATGCCCTTCTTTTTCCTTTCTCCCTCTCTTTATTTTTATTCCTTAATACCACCTTAGCTAAAATGTTACCTGGTTAGTTGTGTAGTAGGCTTTAGAAGGTCACATCACCGCTAGTTTAAATAGCATTTGTGGGTTGGATGTGCCGCTCCCCTTTCTATGACACAGCTTGTACCCATTTGGGGTGCCTGAAGAGGGGCGGCTCTCCCCCCACCCTTATGTTTGATTGATGTACCTGCGCCCACTAACCACAGTTGTTTCTAAATATATCTCTTTGAAATTTGTTCTCTTAAAAAAAATTATGTGATATCAGCTTATAGTATTGCTGACGTTTTCCATGAAAATAGTACTGTTCCATAACACCACATATAGCTTATAGGCATCACATAATAAAAAATAAATTATTCTAGCATAAGATGCACATAGAGGGAAAATATGAATGATGAGACGAACGGACAAGCCCAGGCTGCACCAGGCTGTCTCCCAGGGGCTTGTCCGTTTGTCTCATCATTCATATCTTCCCTCTATGAGCATCTTATGCTAGGAGGGCTGTATTACACCCCGTTAGTGTACTGAGTTTCACTTGTGTTCCCTTTATTGGTTCCTGGATCTCTCAGTATGATCATCCCTTTGACGATTGCTGACAAGAGACGCACACCTTCCCCTGTTTTAGTAACACCCTAATCTTATTTGCTAAACTAGCTGTATGCTGCTTTACCTCTTCATAGCTTGCTAGAAGCACCCTACATTCTTGGGAATCTTCCAGCTATTGGATATTTGTACATGAAGCCTAGTTCATTATAAGAGAGTGAGACTGGTTCTTCTTTTTTTGTCACTTCTTTGAACCTTGATCGTGTACTGAAGAAGCCTAACAGCGAAACGTATAGACGCACAAGGGCTCACTGTACAAATTGTATCATTTTCATATGATTTTTAACTTTTTAAACACTGATTACATCATGTACTTTTTTCAATAAACATTATTTTTGTTACTCCTCCATTGTTTGCATGCCTCCAAGTCCGACCTGTGGTTACTTTTTTAGTACCCCTCCTTTTTTGCTTCCTCTCCAATTTACAGATGTGGCAATGTGAGCGCCTTTTTTTCTAATTTTCCTCAACTGAAGCCTCAAACAATGTTTACAAATTACTATAAATCCCCTCCCCCAGTGTAATGGTGATGAGGAAAGGAGGAGATGTTTGTAGTCCAAATCAAGAGAGCAGCCAAGGGTGATAATGCTGTGCTTCCATAGATAAATGTACAGTTCAATTAAGCCTCATACACACGATTGGATTGTTGGCCAACAGAGCGTCAGACTTTTGTCCAAAGGGCATGTGCCAGGAACTTGTCTTAACGGCCAACAAACACGTACGTAGTGACGTACTACGTGGAATTTCAGCTCTTGAGCACCACCCTTTGGGCACCTTCTGCTAATGTTGTGTTTGGTAAGTACTGATTACGAGCATGCGTGTTTGTACTTTGAACTTTTTTGTGACGGACTTGTGCACACACAATACGAAAATCTGACAACAGACTATTGTCCACTGAAAATTTACTAGCCTGCCACCCAACATTTGTCGGCGGAAAGTTGCACATCAATTGTCTGATGGAGCATACTAACAGCTTTTAATCAAACAGTCTGTCATCACACAATTCCCTGCCGAAAATCCGATCGTGTGTATGAGGTTTTAAACTTGTCACTCTAGCATAGGAAGTGTGTTAATGGCAGGATCACCAGTTGAAAATAAAATGAAATAAAATAAACATTATGCAGCCAACTAGGGACTGCTAAACTGCTCTATATTTTTGTTCAATGGTTTAGAAATCCTTTAAATTAAAAATATAGTTAGAAAAACATTTGTGGTATGAAATAGTCACAGCTAGCACCAAACTTGTATGCTTCTGGCTTTGAATAAATGAGTCAAAGCCTTATCTCACTCATAAATATGCAGTGCACACATGACATCTGTTATCTGTGTCTGTGTCATCCTTGTTCCTTAGAATAGCTAAGGGATCTCCCTGTTTTGCCTGGGAAATACTGTAACAGCCATATTCCCAATGTCATGGCAGCAGTATATCTCTTAGTCTGTAACATTAGACAAGGCGCATCTATGATGTTAAAGTATAACTAAAAGGCAAGACTTTTTTTTTTCAGTTTTGGATAGGTATTAGAACACTTGTCAGTTTCTATTGCTGTCTATATCCCGTTAGGGAGATTCGCCTTCTCTATATGTCCTGCTTACTGTTATCATTGAAAGTAAAAGTAAAAAAAATGATTTTGGGTTGTCCCCAGAAAAGTAATAGGAGGGAAATCCTCCAATGAGGACATTAGTTCTGGTGATCTGGGGGACCCCAAGGAATTCCATTATTTGTAGGGATTTCATCTCACTTCTTGCTTGGCTATGGGACAGGAAGTGAAGGGAAATCTCTGCAATGGGACAAAGATAGTGAAAAAAATCCTCCCTTGCTCTATCCAAAATGAAAAAAAATGCCTATAGTTCTATTTAAATCTCTTTAAAAACATTCAAATTTGAGTTCCAGGATATATGTGGATTGCCTACTTACATTGGTCCAACTTGGCATATCTCATACCCAATGGGAAGCTGGAAATCACTGTAGTAGCCAGCACTACTACAATGATAGTCACAATCTTCTGTGTCCTGTTGGTTATGTGAGTGCCTCCCCCTCTGCATACTGATCACAGAGGTTGCTTGCTTGCCACAACCACCTTTCAAAGAATGCCTTGTTTTTATTTTTTTCAAAGAATATAAGGCATTCTCTGATTGGATGAAGTTGAGAGGAGGGGCAATTTTATCTCCACCTCATCCAATCAGAGCATGCCTTGTATTCATTAAAAAATAAAAATACAAGGGGTTCTATTAATGGCACCAGTGCCAAACAAGCGCTCCCTGTGGTCATGTATAGAGAGGAATCTGCTCACACAGAAATCTTGTGGTTCATCTAAACTGTACTGAACAAAGTATTGTAAGAAATAGTGGCACAATTAGTTTACTGTATACAGAAAGACTTCTAACCAAACAAAAAACTTTATTTTATTTTATTAATGTCAGACCTGTGTAAATATACTTTGTTCCCAAATACTTCTGGCTTTCTAAAACTGGACGGGCCTCTAATATCCAAATAAGCTAACCCAAAACACATACAAAGTATATTTACCTTTAAACATTAAAAATTTGCAGGAAATCCAAAGTATTAGTAGTTAGCAGTTGGCAACAAAAAAGTTAGGGCTTATCCTGACAAGATAAGTTGTTAGCACTCCTGCCTAACAGCACTAAGGTCATCATTTTGAATCCCAACCACGGCGCTACCTGCATTGAGTTTGCATGTTCTCCCTGTATCTGTGTGTGTTTCCTCCCACATTCCAAAGAAGACATTCTGATGGTTTAATTGGCTCCTGTCTAAACTGGACCTAGTAATGTGAATGCATGAATGTGAGTTAGGGACCTTAGATTATAAGCTCCTCAAGGGCAGGGACTGATATGAATGTACAATATATGTGTAAAGCACTGCATAAATTGATGGCGTCATATAAGTGCTGCTAATAAATAAATAAAATAATAGGATAAGACATAAGGGAGGTTTACATGGGCACTAATGCCGCATACACACAACCGGACTTTCCAGCAGAAAAGGTCCGATGGAATCATTCCATCGGATATTACGATAATGTGTGGGCTTCATCTGACTTTTTTCTTCAAAAATTCAGACGGACCTAGAAATAGAACATGTTTCAAATTTGTCAGAGGGAATCAATTTCTATCAGGAAAACTGTTCGTTTGTATGCTGGTCCGATGGACCAAATACGACGCAAGGGCAGCTATTGGCTACTGGCTATTGAACTTCCTTTTTTAGTCCCGTCGTATGTCATCACATTGAAAACTAACTGACTTTGGTCCGTTCGTGTGTGGGCAAGTCCGTTCGGTCGGAACTCCGTTGGGAAGACCGTCGGACCTTTTCTGCCAGAAAGTCCGGTCGTGTGTCCATGGCATTAGGCTTGGTTCACACTGTTGTACTACATTAATGCTCACGTTATTGTATTGAGATAAAATGAATGTGCTGCAGTGCACCGTTACACACTGTGGCAAGGCCATACCACTGCTTTATAAATGGTCCCCTTAATATATCTAACACAAAAACGTATTTGTGATTTTAGAGTAGGGAAGGGCTATTATGCCTGTCAGCAAAGGGGTGAGAAAACAGGAGTGAGTCTTCACTATGACTCTTTAAGCCCATATTATATACCAATGGCTGCTAAACAATATACGGTATATCATTAAAAATAGAAAAAAGTTTGGTGAAAAAAATAAATTAAATAAACCTTTTGATCTCTAAAGAGTAATAGAGTTCTAAAGTCACAGCATACACTTTCATTTAATAACATCAGCATTGTGATAACTATACAAACAATAGTTATTTTTGACAATCCAAAATATTCTTACTTGAAAAAAGTCTTTCATGTTGTGAGTGCTGCCGGTCTGCTGGCCATCTCTTTCCACAACTTCATAGATTATCTGCAAGCTTTGCAGCTTATACTCTGTTGTATACTTTCAATATCTAAGGACTACAAATCCCATGGTACCTTGCTCCCCAAGCAGTGATTCCTGTACTGATGCCGCCTCCTGGAACTCCTCCTCCTAACACCTCTGTAGTTCAGAAGGCAGGCTCTATGAAATGTGTGACACAGCAGTACCTACTTACAGGGCATAGTGAAAATGTGCAACTGAATTAAAATGTTTAGAATGCTCCACAAACTAAGTCTACAAACTTCAAGATTGTTCAGAGCAGGGCTTTTTTTCTCAGCGAATATGTACAGGAACTCCCCTCTTCTGAGCCACCTTTTGTTTCTGCCCACTACCCAACTCAGGGCAACATTCATTGGTTCTGCCCCTACCAGACTCTCAGTAATGCCCCTTTTAGAGAATACAGAACCAAGTATCATTATGTGGTACTAAGCAATTTGTTAATCATAACAAGAAAGGCAGTAAAATAGATCCCCTGTAGCTAGGAACAATGAACACCACCCAGCAACAATACATCCCCCCAGCTTCAAATAGACTCCCAATAGCCAGCATCAAAAGACTCCCCAGCAGTCGGCAACAATAGACATCTCCCTTAACAGTAGATCCTTCCCAGCAATTGTTGTCCCTAAGCAACATAAGATAGATCCCCTCCAGTAACAATAGATTCCCTAGCAGCCAGCATCAATAGACCCCCCCCCCCCCAACACACCCCAACACCACTTGCTATTACAAACATTCAGTGCTGGAGGTGACAGAACTGCATTCCTCCGCATTCCTGCTGAAAAAAATCCCTGGTTCAGAATAATAGAAAAAGGCTAGGAGTAATTGAAATTTCCCATGGAAATTAATATAGGATTTTACATTTTGATCATTCTTTTTTAAGTTAAATAACAAGCAGGACTCTCAAGACCATATGATAGGTAAGTAAATGATTGAAAACACCTTTATTGAAATAATTGCCCTGTGCATTTCCAAAGAAAGTAAATAAAAGTCAGACAAAGTAAACCTACAGCAATAAGTAACCACAGAAACTGCCACATACAATAAATAGTAAACACCATCAAATTCCTGAATGTCAATTTTTAAAACTTTTTTTATTGTTCTTCCTGTAGAACCCAGGGGCCTTTAAAACCTAGGCATTTGTTTCCTAAATAGCAACCACCACCTACTGTCACTGACTCATGCACTCCCATCTCATGCCACTCTTTATTGGTCAGTGGGGTTGATTTTCACAGTAATAGGGCAAAATTGGAAATAGGAGAGGCTAGGCATGATCCAGTGTTGTTTGTAGACCTGTTTTCAGGCCTCATACACACAATTGGATTTTCCGCAGACAAAACCTCTGAATTTTGTCCCAAGGTGTTTGCCTGAATTTTGTCTTGCATACAAACGGCAAGGAATTGTCAGCCAACAAACACGAACATAGTGACGTACTACATGTTTTTTCAGCTCTTTAACGCCACCCTTTGGGCTCCTTCTGCTAATTTTGTGTTAGTAGAAGTTTGGTGAGTGTTGCTTCTCGCTTTTAATTTTGCGCTTTTGATTTAGTGCTTTTCAGCTCGCACTTTTCATTTGGTGCTTTTCAGTTTGTTTCTGAATGGCCGTTCGTCAACCAGACATTTTTCAGAATCGGAGATAACGTGTTATTTATTATTAGCCTTGGAGTTATTGCTTTGACCCAAGTTCAGTCCAGGAACAGGAGGAGGAGAAGTTCTTGGATCAAAAATTGGTTGCTTTATTAATCGTGACCAATTATGTCATATGCCTTTGCTACAGGAGCTCCAGGAGAATAATCCAGATGATTTTCGGAATTATCTCCGGATGACGGACCCCTGCTTTCAACAACTCTTGGCATTGTTGACCCCCTATATTAAGAAGCAGGACACATGCATGAGGCTTTTATTCTATTTTTTGGTTAAATAATAATGATTTGATTTGTTATATTTTCTATATTTTCGGATGCACAGAGTGCACTTTTTGGTTAAGCTCTTTTGGCAGATAGCATGTCTAATTTTATTTGTTTTCTTTTTTTAATGCACAATAAAAAAATTGTGGAGAATAATACTTGGCAATAGGTTTTACTTCAAATGATAGTTTTAGGAGTAGGCAGTTACATTTAAAAAAAAATACAATGTAAAATTGACTAGGGACACCAACATAGTTGATCTTAAAAACTACGGGATAATGGTGTTGTGGTAACTTGCTGAAAAAATAAAAAGCATAATAATATTATTCTTGATATCTAAAATTTTTTACAAAAATTCCATCAGTATCACCAGCAAAGCAGCTTCATTATTATCCCATTAGCCACTTCAATACCGGGCACTTACCCCCCTTCCTGCCCAAGCCAATTTTCAGCTTTCTGTGCTGTCGATGTTTGGGTACAGTGTAGCATGACCGCACAATTGTAATTTGTTCCCCCAAATAGAGCTTTCTTTTGGTGGTATTTGATCACCTCTGCGGTTTTTATTTTTTGCTAAACAAATAAAAAAAGGGCAAAAAAATTTTAAAAAATTAAAAATTTGCTTTTGTTTTTATTATAAAATGTTGTAAATAAGTATGTTTTCTCCTTCACTGATGGGCAATGATAAGGCGGCACTGACGGACACTGATAAGGCAGCATCGATGAGGTGGCACTAATGAGCGGGCACTGATGGGCACTGACAGACACCGACGACAGGCACTGATATTCGGCACTGATGGGCACTGGTAGGCGGCATTGACGGGCGCCGCCTATAAATGCCCATTAGTGCTGCATATCAGGCTGATGGGCACTGATAGGCGAAATTGATAGGCACTGAAAGGCTGCAAAGATGGTACTTATGAGTGGCACTAATAGGCGGCACTGATGGGCACTAATAGGCGGCATTGCTGGGCACTTATGGGCATTGATACGTGGCACTGATGGGCACTGATACACAGCACTGAAAGGCATCCCTGGTGGCACTGGCAGTGGTAGCCATTGTGAGTGGGCACTGATTGGCAGCTGCCTGGGCATTGATTGGCAGCTGCCTTGGCACAGATTTGCATTTCCCTGGTGGTCTAGGGGGGCATACCAGGTGGGCCAGTGTGGATGGCCATCCTGGTGGTTCTGGGCAGCATGCTGGTGGTCCTGGATGGTATCCGAGGGGAGGCTGCGCTGATAAACAATCAGCACAGAACCCCCCCTGTCAGGAAAGCAGCTGATCGGCTCTCCTCTACTCACGTCTGTCAGACGCAAGTGAGGAAAAGCCAATCAATGGCTCTTCCTGTTTATATCATGATCAGCCGTGATTGGACACGGGTGATCACATGGGAAAGAGCCTCTGTCAGAGGATCTTTACCGAGATTGGCGTAGTGGTGTCTCAGACTGACACACCGCACCACCGTTCGCCGCGATGCGTGCCCCCATGGGCACGCGGCGGCTGTTATCCTGTTGGATGTCATATCACGGGAAGTGGTTAAAGAAGGAGAGAATGTACGCTGCATTTCGAGATTTCATAAATTGCCACGTCACGAATGTTAATTCTCCATTATGAATGCTAGGTTCAAGACTGACAGCTTCTGGGTCGTCCTTGCTTCCAAGCATGCATGTTTGTACTTCAGACTTTTGTCCAACGGACTTGTGTACACACGCTCGGAAAGTCTGAGAACAGACATTTGTCTGCATAAAATTTTAAAACCTGCCATCCAACATTTGTCTGTGGAAAATCCGACAATTGTCCGATGGAGCGTACAAACGGTTGGACTTTCTGGCAACAGCCTGTCATCACACATTTCCCGTCGGAGAGTCCGATCATGTGTACGCAGCTTTAGGGAACACTGCAAGAAATGGAAAGCAATGTGCAGTCACCTTGAGGTGCAAATTAGTGTAGATGGTAGTTGATTAAATAATCTATGGCCATTTACTTTGAATCCCAACTCCAGACAAAAAACTTTAACCTTTCTAAGTCCATCCAGGAATAGGAAGCGCTTCTGTCAAGTTTTTATCACTGTCAATGAACCCTTTGGGAACAGGGCCAGATTAGTAACATCATGGGCCTCATGCTGAGGATTTTAGTGGGGCTTTTTATAAATAAATAAATAAATAAATATATAAATAAAAATGCAAACAATTTTTTTTATAAAAAATTCAATTAAATAGAGAGAGGGAGGATGAGAGAGAGAGAAAGGGGATGAGAAAGGGGTGAGGGGTAAGGGAGGTGGGATGAGAGAGAGGATGAGCATGCGTGGAAGTGACATCAACACAGCCCGGCCAAGGCAAGTGACCAAAGGCACAGAACCTGGAAGGAAGACTGGGTAAAGATGGAAGTGCCCGGGGCCCGCTGGATTGATCACAACGCAGTGCTGGAGGGCTCAGTCTGACAGGTAGGTGTAACCCTAATGTGCTGTACATACTTATACATTATGACATAACCTACCTCAGGGCCTTTAAAAAGTAGTAATGTTAGCAAAGTTTACTACTGCTTTAATATCACAGGATCGCAGGAGCCTCTCATGGGGCCCCCTACTGACCCGGTGGCCCTTGGGCAGTGCATAGTTGCCCACATTTCAAAAATACTTGGAGTATGGATGGTATACAAGTGGGGACTATGTGCAGGTAAGGGAGAGGAATGTGGAGGGTATAACAGTGGGCACTATGTACAGGAGAGAAGTGTAGAGGGTATGGCAGCGGGCACTATGTACAGGAGAGGAGTGTGGAGGGTATGACAGTGAGCAGTATGCACAGGAGAGGAATGTGGAGGGTATGTATGACAGTAGACACTACGTACAGGAAAGAAGTGTATGACAGTGAGAAGTATGTACAGAAGAGCAGTGTGGAGGGTATGACAGTGGGCACTATGTACAGGAGAGACGTGTATGACAGTCGGTAGTATGCACAGGAGAGGAATGTGGAGGGTATGACAGTGGGCACTATGCATAGCAGAGAAGTGGGGAGGATATGATAGAGGGCAGTATATACACAAGAGGAATGTGGAGGTTATGACAGAGGGCACTATGTACAGGTGTGGAGGATGAAGGAATCTGGGAAGGAAAAATGTAAATGTTTGTGGAAGGATGTTTAGGGACTGTATAGTGGTTAAGTGGGCCATACATTTATTTAAATGAAGCCAATTAATCAGAGACCAGCCACAGTCGATCCATGTATGGGCTAGCTAGTTCTACACAAGTCAATTTATTAATTGACTTGGGTACAACCAGCCTGTCAGTTTTTTCCCAAAACAATCAGTGCTGCCAGCTATAGTTAGCAACACCGATCATTACATTCTGTGGGTAGGGAAGGCTCCCCACTGGTAGAACACAATGACACTGTGGGAGTGATTCCCTCATCCACAGGTCAGCAGGTGAGAGGGCGTGTGGGGACAGGCTGGGGAGAGAGGTCTGTCAGCAGGGGGGTGTGAGGTGGTCATGGAGAGATATCAATCAGGGTGTGGGGGGGGAGTAACTGGGAGTGATATCTTTTGGAATAGGGTCTGTCATAGAGCATCACAGCTACGGCATTCGTACAGCCTTTTCTAAATGTATTTTTAAGAATTGAGTCAGGGCCGTGCGGTGAGGTCAGTGGCTGGTGAGGCACTGGCTAGTATCAGAGCCAGATACACACAGGTTACATACGCTGCAATTGCTAGAGCGAGAACAATAATTCTAGCACAATACCTCCACTGTAAATGTAAACATATGACCTGTAAAACACTTTAAAGCGTCGCCTATGGAGATTTTTAAGTTTGGCACCATTCCACAAATGTGTACAATTGTAATGTGTGACATGTTAGGTATCTATTTACTAGGGGGAAAAACATCATCTTTCATAGTATACAAAAAAAAAAATCGGACTAATTAGTGTTTTTTGTTTTGTTTTTATTCATGAAACAATTTCTTCCCAAAAAACAAGTTTGAAAAATTACTGCGCAAATACAGTGTAACTTAAAAAGTTGCAACAGCTGCCATTTTATTCCCTAGGGTGTCTGCTAAAATAATATATATTTTATGTTTGAGGGTTCATTTTCTAGCAAAACAAAATATGATTTTACATGTAGGAGAGAAGTGTCAGAATTGGCCCAGGTGGCATGGGGTCCAAGGTCCAAGGCTCCAAGCTGTCCATTGAGCTCAGTGCCTCTGATAAGAAGTGAGGAGAGGCACTGTGAGCTCATCCTCTCAGTCTGCTGCAAACAGAGTGTGCCAGCTTGTATTTAAACATACTACACTGTATGTAGCTTCTGACAGGCTGTGCAAGGAGCCCCGTATCTCTGGAATTATAGGTCCTAGGAGCCCCAAAAGGTATCTACGACCCTCAAAACTTGATCGTTTTTATTTAATGGTTTTTGTGATTTGTTTTTTGTTTTTAAATGGGCCTATCTTAAAGCGGTTCTTCACCCTAAAGGGGAAGTTCCGCTAATCTTATCCCTCCCCCCCTCCGGTGCCACAATCGGCACCTTTCAGGGGGGAGGGGGGTGCAGTTACCTGGATAATCCAGGTAACTGCACCCACTTCCGGCCAGACCGCCGCAGACCCCCGCAGACGCTCCGCCCCCCCCCGTTGTGTTCTGGGAAACACACAGTTCCCAGAGACACAGCGGGGGACCATAAGAGACGCGCAGCGCGACTCGCGCATGCGCAGTAGGGAACCGGGCAGTGAAGCCGTCATGCTTCACTTCCCGATTCCCTGACAGAGGATGGCGGCGGTGGCAGCAGCGAGACGAGCGATCGCTCGTCATCTGCCGCCGACATCGCTGGAACCTGGGACAGGTAAGTGTGATTTTATTAAAAGTCAGCAGCTGCAATATTAGTAGCTGCTGGCTTTTAATATTTTTTTTTTAGGTGCAGCTCCTCTTTAACCACTTGCCGACCGCCTCACGCCGATGTACGTCGGCAGAATGGCACGGGCAGGCATAAGCACGTACATGTACGTGATTTGCCTCCCGCGGGTCGGGGGCCCGATCGGGCCCCCGCCCGGTGCCTGCGGCGGTCGGTTTTCGTTCGGGAGCGATCCCGGACGAGGGGACGGCCATTCATTCATGGCCACCCCCTCGCGATCGCTCCCGACGAATGGAAATCCCCGGTGACATCACTTCCTCTCCTGTAATGTAAACACAGGAGAGGAAGTGATGTATTCTCTCCTCCGTGTCGGTATTTTTCGTTCCGACACGGAGGAGAGCGGATCAGTGAGTTGCACCAACACATCCCACACACAGTAGAACATGCCAGGCACACTCACACCCCCCCTTTACCCCCCGATCACCCCCCCAATTACCCCTGCCCCCCCAGTCACAGTGACACCAATGTCATTTTTTTTTTTTTTTTTTTTTTTTTTGCATTGGTGTCATTTGTGACTGTAATAACTGTTAGGGCAGTTAGGGTTAGCCCCCTTTAGTTCTAATGTACCCCCCTAACCCCCCCAATAAAGGTTTAACCCCGTGATCACCCCCCGTCGCCAGTGTCACTAAGGCTGGGTTCACATTGCAGCGGTTTATGAGAACGAATGTGATTCGCACCGCACTGCAGTGCAAATCACATCCGATCTCTGTGCGATTCGAGTTCAGCCATTCGCCGCACCCGCCGCACCCGCCACACCCGCCGCACCCGCCGCAAATTCGCACGGGACCCTTTTTTTGGCCCGCAGCAGAATCGGATCGCATGGGTGTTCACACCATGCGATCCGAGTTTGCAGATCGCACTGCGATATGCGAACTGATCTGGGGGTGTCAGTAACATTTCACTGACACTCCCAGCAGTTCGCATAGGGCAGTGTGAACTGCCGCCGGGAGGCATGCGATGCGGGAACCCGCCGCGGATTCGCGGCGTTTCCGCATCGCTCCAGTGTGAACCCAGCCTAATAAGCGATCATTTTTCTGATCGCCGTATTAGTGTCACAGGTGACGCTAGTTAGGCAGGTAGGTATTTAGGTTCGCCGCAGCTTTTTATAGCGCTAGGGACCCCCATATACTACCGCATAAAGCCCCCTGATTGCCCCCTAGTTAACCCTTTCACCAGTGATCACCATATAACTGTTACAGGTGACGCTGGTTGGTTAGTTATTTTTTTATAGTTTCAGGGCACCCGCCATTTATTACCTAATAAAGGTTTAACCCCCTGATCACCCGGCAGGTGTCATTTGTGACTAATAACTGTTAGGGCAGTTAGGGTTAGCCCCCTTTAGTTCTAAGGTACCCCCCTAACCCCCCCAATAAAGGTTTAACCCCGTGATCACCCCCCGTCGCCAGTGTCACTAAGGCTGGGTTCACATTGCAGCGGTTTATGAGAACGGATGTGATTCGCACCGCACTGCAGTGCAAATCACATCCGATCTCTGTGCGATTCGAGTTCAGCTATACAGATAGTATGGCTGAATTCGTGTCGCACCCGCCGCACCCGCCGCAAACTCGCACGGGACCCTTTTTTTGGTCCGCAGCAGAATCGGATCGCATGGGTGTTCACACCATGCGATCCAAGTTTGCAGATCGCACTGCGATATGCGAACTGATCTGGGGGTGTCATTAACATTTCACTGACACTCCCAGCAGTTCGCATAGGGCAGTGTGAACTGCCGCCGGGAGGCATGCGATGCGGGAACCCGCCGCGCATTCGTGGCGTTCCCGCATCGCTCCAGTGTGAACCCAGCCTAATAAGCGATCGTTTTTCTGATCGCTGTATTAGTGTCACAGGTGACGCTAGTTAGGCAGGTAGGTATTTAGGTTCGCCGCAGCTTTTTATAGCGCCAGGGACCCCCATATACTACCGCATAAAGCCCCCTGATTGCCCCCTAGTTAACCCTTTCACCAGTGATCACCATATAACTGTTACAGGTGACGCTGGTTGGTTAGTTATTTTTTTATAGTTTCAGGGCACCCGCCATTTATTACCTAGTCTCACTAGTGTACCCCTAAATTTAGGGGTGTCTACTTTCTAAAATGGGGTCATTTGGGGGGGGGGTTTGTGCCATCTTGGCATTTTATGGCCTTCAAAACTGTAACGCCCTTAGAAAGCCTGAAGGCGGTGCTTGGTTTTTGGGGCCCCGTACGCGGCTAGGCTCCCAAAAAGTCCCACATATGTGGTATCCCCGTACTCAGGAGAAGCAGCAGAATTTATTTTGGGGTGTCATTTCACATATGCCCATGGCATGCGTGAGCAATATATCATTTAGTGACAACTTTGTGAAAAAAAAAAAAGTTTGTAATTTTCCCGCAACTTGTGGCAAAATATAAAATATTCCATGGACTCAACATGCCTCTCAGCAAATAGCTTGGGGTGTCTACTTTCTAAAATGGGGTCATTTGTGGGGGTTTTGTGCCATCTTGGCATTTTATGGCCTTCAAAACTGTAATAGGTAGTGAGAAGTGAACTCAAAAAATTACGCCCTTAGAAAGCCTGAAGGCGGTGCTTGGTTTTCGGGGCCCCGTACGCGGCTAGGCTCCCAAAAAGTCCCACATATGTGGTATCCCCGTACTCAGGAGAAGCAGCAGAATTTATTTTGGGGTGTCATTTCACATATGCCCATGGCATGCATGAGCAATATATCATTTAGTGACAACTTTGTGAAAAAAAAAAAAAAAAAAAAAAAGTTTGTAATTTTCCCGCAACTTGTGGCAAAATATAAAATATTCCATGGACTCAACATGCCTCTCAGCAAATAGCTTGGGGTGTCTACTTTCTAAAATGGGGTCATTTGTGGGGGTTTTGTGCCATCTTGGCATTTTATGGCCTTCAAAACTGTAATAGGTAGTGAGGCGTGAAATCAAAAATTTACGCCCTTAGAAAGCCTGAAGGCGGTGCTTGGTTTTCGGGGCCCTGTACGCGGCTAGGCTCCCAAAAAGTCCCACATATGTGGTATCCCCGTACTCAGGAGAAGCAGCAGAATTTATTTTGGGGTGTCATTTCACATACGCCCATAGCATGTGTGAGCAATATATCATTTAGTGACAACTTTGTGTAAAAAAAAAAAAAAAATTTTTTTTTTGTCATTATTCAATCGCTTGAGGCAAAAAAATAAAATATTCAATGGGCTCAACATGCCTCTTATCAATTTCCTTAGGGGGTCTACTTTCCAAAATGGGGTCATTTGGGGGGGTTTTGTACTGCCCTGTCATTTTAGCACCTCAAGAAATGAGATAGGCAGTCGTAAACTAAAAGCTGCGTAAATTCCAGAAAACGTACCTTAGTTTGTAGATGTGACAACTTTTGCGCAAACCAATAAATATACAATTATTGACTTTTTTTTTACCAAAGACATGTGGCTGAATACATTTTGGCCTAAATGTATGACTAAAATTGAGTTTATTGGATTTTTCTAATAACAAAAAGTAGAAAATATCATTTTTTTTCAAAATTTGCGGTCTTTTTACGTTTATATCGCAAAAAATAAAAATCGCAGAGGCAATCAAATACCATCAAAAGAAAGCTCTATTTGTGGGAAGAAAAGGACGCAAATTTTGTTTGGGTACAACATTGCATGACCGCGCAATTACCAGTTAAAGCAGCGCAGTGCCAAAGTGTAAAAAGACCTCTGGTCATTTACCAGCAAAATGGTCCGGTCTGAAAGTGGTTAAGGTAAGGGACCTGGAGCTGCAGCTCCAATAGCCCCTGTGTTAATCAGGCCCTATTTGGGGAGATAATTTCCTTTAATTTCTATATACAGCCTATAAACGCAGGACAAGAAAAGTGAATACTTGTCTGGAAGGACATGCCAATAATGCAGAATGTGCACCTGGATAAATATCCATGGACAGGTGCAAGCAGGCTCATAGCCATGCATATGCGTGTGTAGGTGAATGCATGAAAATATGCACATAGCCAGTGCTGTCTTGTCTACTGCATTCCTCTGAACTCTGTAAACTGGGTATTTGTACCCGACTACCTGTTACTGGCCCTGCTTGCCTCGACCTGCTCCTGATATTTACCTTTACCGCCCTCAACTTACACTAGGACTATGCTTCTGCCTGCTACTGGCCTGCTCATCTATAAGTGACTCTGGCCTGAACCCTGACTACAGTTCCGCTTACATTATTTGATTTGATCACCAGTTGCTGAACTGTCTTTTCCACACCAGTCCTGAGTTTGTGTCACAGTCATCACCAGCCTGCAATCTCTCACACAATACTCCTGACTACACACCTGCACTAGGTCACAGCCTACGCAGAAGTCTACCACCTGTCAACTGTTCCTGTGGTTGCCACACTGCTGTGGAGTTTCAGCCTGATATCCCTGTGTCCTTTCTCTTGTCCATCGTCTTCTCAGCCAAAGCTACTTAGTGCTAACTGGTTCAGATATGCCTGTCTACCTGTACCAGCTTTTTGCAAGAACTGTGAGGCACTTGTGCCAATCCATGCTCTTGCCCCACTTGTTTATTTTACTGGGGCCCTGAGCTGGAGGCTCAGGCCCTTCCCCCAGGTATGTGACAATACTGGAGGAAAATTAATGACTGACAGAGGAACTTCATCACTTGGGGGGGGGGGGGATTTATGGTTTGAAACAAGTTAAAAATGAGAGCATGTGGGATATATCTTACCTCACAGGAAGAAGGTAAGTTGCAGAGGTTAGGAAGAGTGGCAGGAGTGATTTTCAGGAACTAGATCTTGAAAAGTAATTCCAGAGATTTACACAAAGCTAATCATTGTCCCGTGTACCCACCGCACATTTTGTTTTTTAAGTAGTCTTATGCAAGATGTATTTCATTGCAGCCATATTTACAAACAGAAAGGTGTGTAGTAAGGTCCCAGGCCTCCTTCAGTCTAATGAGAACCTCCAGGGCCAGAGATAGCTGACATCCTTCTGTATATGGTGGGTTTTAAGGCATAATGAATGCAAGAGAGATTCATTGGGTAGCAGCCACTTCTTGAATGCAAAGACATTTTTATTTCTCTTAATAGGACTTTGGGAGAGAGGTTTAAGGCCAGGATACCCTTAGGCAGTTGCAATGTTAATTGGCAGACAATGAGACTTCAACAGGAGAACAGACATGCAGGGAAAGGCATCCAGCAAGACGCCACATCTGCATGTGTAGGAATGCTGTCTCCCATGACAACAGTCTTTAACAGTTTCTAACACAAAATGTAACAGTTCCTTCACTTCCACTACAATCACTTCTTGTAGTTCTTCAGCCCACAGAGCTCCCAGTCTCTCTCACTAGACTAGATGATTCACTGCCACTGAATCCCTTAAGCTCCTCCAATCTTTACTGTAATATCTTGCTCAAGCGTCACCCCCGCTTCTCTGCTGGGATCCTAGCTTGGCACTCAGATACTTCTCAAGCTTCACCCCAGTGGCCTGCTCGTTCCCTGGCTGGACACACAAGGCTGCTCTGCAAGCGTCACCTTTACTGGCTGGGTCCCTGGCTTGATACCTGCTGCAGTTTCTCGCTTCTTTGTTAGTGAGAATTCTCCTCTGGTACTTGCTTCAGCTACTCACTGTGGTCCCTTAGTGGTGACTGCTTTCCCTCTACCTCAGACCACAACAAGTTCTCTGTGCGGCAGAACTGCCAGTTCTGCTTGGACAGCAATACCAACCCTGCACTTCTCTCTTGCTACTAGATAGGCCCTCAGACAGCCTAGCAGCCAGATGTGCCTGGGATAGGCCCAAACTCTGGCCCAGCAGCCCGGGCAATACAACACACATCCACCCAGACAGCCGTCCAGATGGCACAGAACCCTGATCAAGTGACTCCACCCAGATATATAGGTTCTCCCAGCAGGTCAAGGGATTTAAGAAAACCCTTAGCCACCGGGTACCCGGCAACCTAGAGGCAAAGAAGAGAAGTGCAGCAAATACAGACTTGGAGTGAAATCCATTGATCCCTAACATTGGGCCAAGGTAGCTATACCTGGCATGTAAATTTAGGAGCAACACTGCCTAAACACCAGGGTGCTACAGGTGGTTTTGGTTAAAAACAAAAAAGGTCACATGGAATAGCTTTCTTGAGTTGGAGGTTGTTATGGTCCCCTTGAGTCTTTATTTCCAGAGGAATGAGTGAGCTCTCAAAGTGGAGAGGTGAGGCTAAGGACAGATATTTGCATCTATTACCACAGTACATAAAGTGTATATACCCTATACGTATATAAACTAAAATTAAATACAGTGCAAAAAATAAAAGTGAATTACAAAATCCGTAACAAATAGTCCTTTAAAGTGTTCGAACGGAAAAACAGTTCATTCCATAATAAACCTTCTTCATATAAAGTGCTCCGTGCTCAATAAATAATAAAGTACTGAAGTGTTCCAAAAACATCATGCCGTGAAGTGTAGCACACACCCCTCTCGTGCCCCTACTCACTAGAATAAATGGACACCCGGATTCTCAGCATAAGGGTCTAACACGTTTTAATCTGGTGAGGTGGGCTCCCAGTTATGTCACTTCTGCCATCTGTGGAACGCACACCAAGCTATGGCAGACCCGCAGAGGAGGCTTATATCGATTGCCAATACTCTTCTTTATTGTAAGTGGAATTTTATACATTTATCAAATAAACAAAACTACTACACTATGAGAGTTTCTCTCCCTATATTGACCCTCTTAGGATATGAGTGATACCTACGGCGGCAGCTGCATACCTTAGGTTACCAGCCTGCAGGAGACACAGGAGGAGAGAGAAGATCTACTAAGCAGCCCCTCACCAGATTAAAACATGTTAGACCCCCAGCTTCTCAGCATAAGTGTCTGTTTCTTCTGGTGAATAGGGGCACGAGAGGAGTGTGTGCTTCACTTCACGGCATTATGTTTTTGGAGAACTTTTAGTAAATCTCATGTAATTGAGATTGTAGAGATTTTTTTTACCACGTCTTTTCTATACTCTTCCTGGTGTAGTTATATGACTGCAAACTTTACAATCCTTTTTTTTCACATGAATAGTTCCAACAGCAGGTGTGTGATGTTTACTTAATTTTAAGAATATTGATGGATTAGAAAGGTCCCCTAGAAAACTGTTTTCTTTCATTAATTGCTATTATTGATTGTCACAAAATTGTGACAACGGTAAGATGGAATTCATACTTTTTGTAATATATGTGTTGACATCCATACCAGGTGCAAACAGAATTGTCATGTTTATTGTTATTAATTATATAATTGATTTTTAAAAAGTCCGGATGCAAACTTAAGGAAATAAATCCTCCCAGATTATAATTTGTATTTGGTTTGTTGTTACATAGGGAGATAATGTTAATGATGATAAAGAGTTGACACGTTGGTTAATACAGCACTCTCCATTAGGTCTATCAGTGTAATATCTTTGCTGTTAGTCATGAAGGGCTTAAAAGTAGTTGTAAAGGCACAAGGTTTTTTACCTTCATGCATTGAAGGCAGAGGGGGGCAGGCCGAGCCATGTGCCCATTCACACATGGAGCTTGCCTGCTTGGTTGCCCCCACTGCAAGCTGCTTGTTGTGGGGGCACCCAGCAAGAGGGAGGAGCCAGGAGCACCGGCGTGGGACCCAAGAAGAGGAGAATCCGGTAAAGTAAGTATAACATGTTTGTTATAAAAAAATAAAAAATAAATGGAAAAAAGAATAGGGCTTTAATATCGCTTTAAGCAAGAATCTATTAAAAATATTAAATTCTCAAACTCTACAGGCTTACTTATGAAATATATTTGCTTTATTACCTTAAATAATTTTGAGGCTGATTATTCAACTCATAACAGAGCCTTGAAGTGTTTATTTTTAACTATAGAACTCTATTATTACTAGGGATGAGCCGAACACCCCCCTGTTCGGTTTGCAGCAAAACATGCGAACAGGCAAAAAATGTGTTCGAACACACGAAAACCATTAAAGTTTATGGGACACGAACATGAATAATCAAAAGTGCTAATTTTAAAGGCTTATATGCAAGTTATTGTCATAAAAAGTGTTTGGGGACCTGGGTGCCTTCCCAGGGGACATGTATCAATGCAAAAAAAAAGTTTTAAAAATGTCAGTTTTTTCGGGAGCAGTGATTTTAATAATGCTTAAAGTGAAACAATAAAAATGAAATATTCCTTTACATTTCGTACCTGGGGGGGGGGGGGGGGGGGTGTCTATAGAATGACTGTAAAGTGGTGCATGTATCCCGTGTTTAGAACAGTTCCTGCACAAAATTAAATTTCTAAAGGAAAAAAAGTAAAAAACTACTCACGGCTATAATGAATTGTCGGTCCCAGCAATACACATAAAAGTCATTGAAAAAAACTGCATGGGATTCCCCCACAGTCCATTACCGGGCCCTTTGGGTCTGGTATGAATATTAAGGGCAACCCTGAGCCAAAATTTTCAAAAAAAATTCTGTGGGTGTCCCCCCAAATTCCATACCAGGCCCTTCAGATTTCAGGTTCAGCTCCCCTCTCCTGAACCGTACCGGGCCACATGCCCTCAACATGGGGAAGATGCTTTGGGGTAGCCCCCCAAAGCACCTTGTCTCCATGTTGATGGGGACAAGGGCCTCATCCCCACAACCCTTGCCCGGTGGTGGTGGGGGTCTAAGGGTGGGGGTCTTATCGGAATCTGGAAGCCCCCTTTAATAAGGGGATCCCCAGATCCAAGCCCCTCCCCCCGTGTGAAATGGTAACGGCCTACCATTTCACAAAAAAAGTGTGAAAATGGTAGAAATGTAATGACACGGCCTGGGACAAGTCCTTTATTAAAAAATAAAAATGTCCCACAAAGTCCATTCATCTTCTTCTTCTCTTGCTCTGATGAACCGAAAAAGAAAAAAAAAAGCTGCACGCCGCCACCGATCTGCCTCCATGGGAGGCACCCCCATGATGACCGTCCTCTCAGGTGCCAGTTCTTTTATAACTGAGGGTGGTGCCACACAGTGACATCCCTGAGTCAGATGGGGTGGGGTCACCCGTTTACATCACTGTGATTGGTGACAGCATGCAGCTTTTTTTTTTTTGCTTTTTTGGTCCATCGAAAGCAAGAAAAGAAGAAGATGAATGGACTTCGTAGGACATTTTAATTTTTTTATTTTTTTAATAAAGGACTTGTCCCAAGCCGTGTCATGTAATTTTTACAATTTTCACACTTTTTTTGTGAAATGGTAGGCCGTTACCATTTCACACGGGGGGAGGTTTGGATCAGGGGATCCCCTTGTTAAAGGGGCCTTCCAAATTCCGATAAGACCCCCACCCTTAGACCCCTACAACCACCGGGCACAAGGTGCTTTAGGGGGCTAGGTGATTTAGGGAGCTACCACAAAGCACCCTCCCCATGTTGAGGACATGTGGCCTGGTACGGTTCAGGAGGGGGACCCACTCTCTCATCCCCCCCTTTTCCTGCAGCTTGACAGGTTGCGTGCTCGGATAAGGGTCTGGTATGGATTTTTTGGGAACCCCCAAGCCATTTTTTTTTAAATTTTGGTGCGGGGCTCCCTTTAAAATCCATACCAGACCTAAAGGGTCTGGTATGGATTTTGAGGAAGAACCCCACGCAGTTTTATTAAAATATTTTGGCATGGGGTTCCCCTTAACATCCATACCAGACCTGAAGAGTCTGGTGTGGATTTTTACGGGGACCCCCACGCCATTTTTTAAAAGATTTTGGCTCGGGGTTCCCCTTAAAGTGGAGTTCCACCATTTTTTTTTTTAAGTCAGCAGCTACAAATACTGCAGCTGCTGACTTTTAAAATATGGACACTTAACTGTCCAGCGCGCCCATGATGTTGGCACCCGAAGCCGATCTGTCGCTCGGCTCTCGGGTGCTGCTGTTGCCATCTTCGCTATAGGAATCAGGAAGTGAAGCCTTGTGGCTTCACTTCCCGGCTCCCTACTGTGCATGCGTGAGTCGCGCTGTGCAATACGGAGGTTCCCTGCTTTCTCTGGGGCCTGTGTTTTTCCCAGCAGACAGCGGGGAAGGGACAGGAAGTGGCATAAATACCCGCAGATTGTGCGGCTATCTATGCCGGGAAGTGGGTGCAAATACCTGTATTATACAGGTATCTCCCCCCCCCCCCAAGAAATGTGTCAATGTGGCACCAGAGGGGGGAGGGTTCCGATGAGCGGAAGTTCCACTTTAGGGTGGAGCTCCGCTTTAATATTCATACCAGACCCAAAGGGCCCGGTAATGGACTGTGGGGGAATCCTATGCTGTTTTTTTCAATTACTTTTATGTGTATTGCCAGGACCAACAATTCATTACAACCACGAGTAGTTTTAAATGACTTGTTTCCTTTAGAAATATAATTTTGTGCAGAGACTGTTGTAAACATGGGAAACATTGCGCCACTTTACAGGCATACTATAGACACCCCCAGGTATGAAATTTAAATGAATATTTCACTTTTATTGTTTCACTTTAAGCATTATTAAAATCACTGCTCTTGAAAAAACTTTTTTTTGCATTGATACATGTCCCCTGGGGCAGGACCCAGGTCCCCAAACACTTTTTATGACAGTACCGTGCATATAAGCCTTTAAAATTAGCACTTTTGATTTCTCCCATAGACTTTTAAAGGGTGTTCCGCGGCTTTCGAATTTGCCACGAACACCCCAAATTGTTCACTATTCGGCAAACAGGTGAACACCCGATGTTCGACTCGAACATTGGGCTCATCCCTAATTATTACACATTGTTATGCACTCGCAGGGGCTAAGAGATTTCATGTGAGGTCAGGCATTTGTCAGGGCAGCAACTGCTAGAGTTAAGTTGGAAGCTAACAGTAAAGGCAGACTGAGACATAGCAAATAAAGCAGAAATAAAACCATTTGACACACAAATCTTTCTAAATATTGCAGCTTGCCAGTCCAAAGATTTATTTTGATTAATTCTGCCCTTTTTTTACTTTCCCCAGATGATCTTATCAGCTACACATTAAGTGTCCTAGAGAGACAACGCTCACTCACTACTGTATCAATGGAGGAGCAGAGTTGTGTCTCCTACAACCCTCCTCTCCTCATCTCCATACTATGGAGGAGGTGTTTTGTAATTTATAGAAGACACCTTTCTGTATCTGTGGAAAAATGTAACTAACGCATTCACCGCATCTAAAGATTCTGTACATGATATTTACAGTATAATGTGTTTCGGAGCATGTGCTAATTTGTCAAAATGCTGCCCAACCAGGAAGAGAGACACACAATGTTTTAATGGAGACGCCGTAGGATAAAGCCCAGCGGGACAAGGACAAGCACAAAATAACATTATATTTATGCACAATTGTTACCATACTATTAAGCAGGTAAACAATGAAAAAATGTATTATAAAAAAATATGTTGAGTTCCGGAGCACCCAGCAAAAAAGGTAGACAAAGATGATTGTTCCAGCTACCCACTTGCGATAAGTTGCAATCAATGAATCCATCTATCATGAATTATAAAACATGAATAAAACAAACTATCTGTACAGGTGCACTTACTCGTATTGCCATCTGAAGTTCAATAATGAAAAAACAATATCTAAGGATGATAATAACACAATGATTAATAATAGTATATAATATCAGAATAAAAAGATCTACTGCATTGAAATCAGTCACAAAAGATTCTATACTCTATACACATATATAGTTTCATAGTTTCATAGTTGGTAAGGTTGAATAAAGACACCAGTCCATCTAGTCCAACCTGTGTAATTGGTGTATATGTGTTCATGTCGATAATCATTTCCCATATCTCTGTATATTGTGTTCACTAAGATGCACTTCCATGAGTCTTTTAAAACTATCAATACTTCCTGCCAACACCACCAATTGTGGAAGAAAGTTCCACATTCCTATCGCCCTTGGACTGAATAGTTCTCTTCCTACGCTGAGATAACCATTAAGGTATTTGTAAACCGCTATCATATCTCCTCTCAAGCGTATCTTCTCCAGGGAGAATAAATTTATGCTTGAAGTCGCTCCCCATAATTGAAGCCCTCTAGTCCCCTTATTAACTTTGTCGCCCTTTTCTGGACTCTCTCCAGCTCCAGAACAGCCTTTCTGAGGATTGGTGACCAGAACTGAACAGAATACTCCAGATGGGGCTGAACCAGAGTTTTATAAAGTGGCAGGATTATCTAAGAGTCTGTATGCTTTGCTTGTTGCAGCTTGACATTGCATGCTATTGCTCAGTCTGTCTTTAACTAAGACACCTAGATCTTTCTCCATCCATCCAGGATTTCTCCCCTTAGGGAATAGCTTGCATTTTTATTCTTATGCCGCGTACACACGAGCGAACTGTATGACGTACTTAGTCCGTTGAAACACATTTCAACGGACAATCCGCTCGTGTGTGGGCTTCAGCCGACTTTTTCAGCGTGCAGTCCGGAGTACTAAGAATTTCGGTTTGCACAACAATCTGCCCGCCGTACTCGCATTTTGGCAGACAATCCGGCCGTGTGTATGCCAGTCCGCCGTACTTTTGAAATGAGCGGACTTTTCCCGCCCAGAGAAAAGTCCGCTCATTTCAAGCGGGTCTCCAGGTAGGCGGGGCCCGCGAAGGAGACGTCGCTGGCCCCGCCGCCTGGTATGGACTTAAAGGGGAACCCCCAACGCTGAAAAAAATCGGCGTGGGGGTCCCCCCAAGTCCACAACAGACCCTTGTCCGAGCACGCTACCCGGCCGGCCAGGAAAGGGGGGCGAGCGAGCGCCCCCCCCTCCTGAGCCGTACCAGGCCACGTGCCCTCAACATGGGGGGTGCCTTGGGGAAGGGGGGGCCGCGCGGCCCCCACACCCCAAAGCACCTTGTCCCCATGTTGATGAGGACAAGGGCCTCTTCCCGACAACCCTGGCCGTTGGTTGTCGGGGTCTGCGGGCAGGGGGCTTATCGGAATCCGGGAGCCCCCTTTAATAATGTGAA
Source organism: Lithobates pipiens (assembly GCF_037356315.1). Lineage (NCBI taxonomy): Eukaryota > Metazoa > Chordata > Amphibia > Anura > Ranidae > Lithobates > Lithobates pipiens. The sequence goes on from NW_027507784.1 coordinate 157,564,246, forward strand.
TGAGTATGGGGTACAATGTACCCCTACCCATTCACCTGTAAAATAAAAGTACAAAAAAAAACACAACACACGAGATAAAATACTTTATTGCACAGCTCCGGGGGTCTTCCATCTTCGGGGGTCTTCTCGTCGGACTCCTCCGCTATCTTCTTGTAGCTCTTTTGCTAGCGGAGGAGTCCGGCTTTCTTCCTCGCCGCCGGCCTCTTCTCCCGACTTCGGGGGTCTTGTCCCCCTCTTCGGTTCTTCTGCCAGGCCACCGCGCCTTCTTATAGCTCTTTTACAGGCGGTGGCCCGGTCTTATGTCGCCGCTGACGCCTTCCATTCTTCTTCTTCTATAACTACCCGTTAACTATAAATAATTATAACAAATAATAATATAATAATAATAAAAATTATTCAATAATGTAATCAAATCTAAAACACTGAAATTTCCTCAGTTGCAGAAGTATCACTGTCATTACTTTCAGTGTTTTTGATTTCCCCACAAATCACTATCGCTCAATTCTGCAAGTGATTTTAGTTTATTATCGCTGTTTTCTAGCTGGTCTAAAACCACTTTTGATGGGACGGTTTTGGTTGCTATGGACAATCTCCAGTTTTCAGGCAGAAAGAACAGTATTTATAATATAAAACTGCATGCAGGGCACTGGACAAAGCACTAGGGATAAAAGGGGTGTGAAATAAATTGATACAGTAATTTAATCTGTAAGATTACAGTGTACTGTATATGTATTGTGTTTTCTATGGAGCGGAGCTCAGCGCTGTGATGAATCGAGCGGGGGACAGCTTGCACACAGTGTGGAGAGGACATCGCAGGATCATGGGGACAAGGTAAATTTGCAGTACCTGGATCCTGTGATGCAATCCCGAGGCTTATGGTTACCACTTTTGGTTCTGAAAATCCTCCCCGAGCCACACTCGGAAATACCGTCAGGGAGGTTAAGCATCTGTGGGGGACTGTATCAAATGCTTTTGCAAAATCAAGACACATCGCATCCACGGGCCCTCCCCTATCCAGATGACAGCTTACTTTCTTGTAGAGTGTTATTAGAGCCATTTGGCAAGAACTTATGCTGATTACTACTAGTGATACTGTTTTCATCAGCAAATTCTAGGATATAGTCCTTTATCATCCCCTCCAATAGTTTAAATACTATTGATGTTAAACTGACAGGCCTATAGTTTTCAGGAATATATCTCTATCCTTTTTGAATATTGGTACTATGTTGGCCCTTTGCCAATTAGCTGGTACCATTCCTGTCAGTATGCTAGCCATAAAGATTAGGACTAATGGTCTGGATATAACCTGACTGGCCTGAGTTCTTTAAGGTCTCTCGGTTGTAAGCCATCTGATCCTGGTGATTTATTTGTGTTTAGCTTTTCTAGTCTTTTCTGGACACCGGCTTCTGTTAGCCACAAGGTTACATACTGTGATCTGCTACTAACAATACAGCCAGGGTTGCTATGCCCCTCCTTTTCCTGTGTAAAAACTGAGGATAAGAAAACATTTAGTACAGTTGCCGTTTCCTTGTCATCTGTAACAAACTTCCCCTGATCATCTTTTATGGGGCCTATGTGCTTTGACCTTGCTTTGTTACTGTTAGTATATTTAAAACACTTCTGAATGAATGAATGAATTAATGAAATACTTGTATAGCGCACAATGTGAACTGAATCGCCTCTAGGCGCTGTGGCGATCTTTGATCATCTGCTAAAAGAGGAAGGTCTTGAGTTTTTTCCTAAAAGCCAGGTGATTTTCTTCCAGGCGGATGTTGATTGGTAGAGCATTCCATAGCCGAGGCCCTTGGACAGCGAATCTCCGATCCCCCTTGGATTTATACCGGGCTTTGGGCACGAGTAGGAGGTTTTTGTTGGCTGATCGAAGACTGTGGTTTGGTGTGTAATGTTATTATTTTCTCCATTAGGTATTGCGGAGCTTCTCTATGCACGCATTTGTGGGTGAGGCAAAGGGTCTTGAACGTGATCTGATTTTTTACTGTTAGCCAATGTAAGCTCCTCAGCGAAGGAGAGATGGATTCCCAGGGTTTTTTTCCTGTTATCAGCCTTCTCGCCGCGTTTTGGATCAGTTGTAATCGCGCAAGTTGATATTGTGGTAAACTATGTAAAGCAAATTTGCTTAGTCCAGTCGTGAATTAATGATTGTTCCAACTACCACTGCTTTGTCCTTCTTTGGGATAAAAGGGATGAGTCTGCGAAGCATGCGCAGCAGATGGTGAGATCCACTGACTACAGATCCTATTTGTGCATCCATTGACATTTGTGCATCTAAAATAACCCCGAGACTCTTCGCTTTGGTCTTTGGGGAGATAGTCTGCCCAAAGACGGTTGGTGGAGACCAGGAGGTTTTGGTTGCGGGGTTATGATTTGGGTGTAAGATAAGAAGCTCTGTCTTTGATTTGTTCAGCTGGAGGGAGTTAGTGGTCACCCAGTCCTCTATTGATTTGAGGCAGTTTTCAAGTTGTTGTTGGTGATCTTTTTTTCCATTGATCCGGAAATAAAGTTGCGTGTCGTCAGCGTAAGAGTGGAAGCAGAGATCTGAGCATCTGATGATTTGAAGGAGTAGGCGAATGTAAATGTTGAAGAGAACGGGTGACAAAGGAGAGCCTTGAGGGTGACTGCCCGAGTTTCGGAGAGGAATTTTCCTAGTTTCACTGTCTGTGACTGATTTCCTAGGAAGGGCGTGAACCATTGGAGATCTATGTCTTGGACCCCGGCTACTTCTGTGAGGCGGACGAGTAGAGTATTGTGATCTACTGTATCAAACGCTGCACTTAGGTCTAGCAGTACGAGGAGACACGGCTCTCCGTCATCTGCTACTTCGAGGGCGTCATCCCAAATCTTGAGGAGAGCTGTTTCTGTTCCATGACCCGGGCGGAAGCCTGATTGCAGCGGGTCCAGGAGTTTGTGAGTATCCAGGTGAAGTTTTAGCTGATGTACTACAGCTTTCTCCATGATCTTAGAAATGGTGTTGAGGCTTGTAATTGGCCTATGGTTGTTTGGATCCTGAGGGTCCAGGTTTGGTTTCTTGAGTAGAGGTTTGACGATGCCTTGTTTGAGGATACTGGGAACAATCCCTTCATGGAATGATCTGTTTATGAGGTGGGTTATGGCTGGAGCCATGATGTCGGAGCATTCTTTCTGTAGTTTTGTGGGTATGATGTCAATAGGTGAGGTACTGTCATGCAGTTTATTAATGATGTTTTTTGCGGTGTCTACGGTAATTGGGGATAGTGAAAATTTTGGCGGTTGCGGTATGTTGGTGCAGACATCCTCTTTATGTATTTGCTGGCTGAGGTTGGATGTTTTCTTCTGACAAATTGTTTCCCTGATGGTTTTGACTTTATTGATGAAAAAATACGGGGGGGGGCGTGGTCTGGACGCTGAGGAGAATGGCAGCCTAACTAGCGCGCTCCTGCTGATACGGAGGGAAAACAGTCAATACCGGAGGTAATTTCGACCCCACAGTCTACTGACCGACATGGGAACATCCTCCCGTGGATCCTCTGCGTCCCGATCCAGGTCTCCTCGTGATTTGTCTCACAGAGCGAGTCAAAACATCCCGAGATGTTCCGCTCTCAGGCCAGCAATATGGCGTCCTCACGAGGCTCGCCATCACCTCACAGCATTACACAGTCTACACGGCCATCCTCTGTCAACGGCGAGATTGTGCTTGAGCCGCAACAACATCCCAGCCTTACCGACCTTAGATCAGTGGCGGACGATATAAAGAATACACTAACGGCGGCGATTTCTGAGCTCCGCATTGACATCCAAGCGATAGCGAGCAGAGTCCAGGATGTTGAACACAGAACGGCGCAACACTCGATGGTGATTCGCCGGTCCTGTCAGATCATAGACGCGCACACCCTGCAACTCAGAGACCTGAACCGCCACATGGAGGATCTTGACAACCGCGGCAGAACCTGCGTCTCCGCGGACTCCCTGAATCGATCGAAGCCGATCGTTTGAGACCAGAGGTAACGGGCCTGTTCAACTCTATCCTGGATCGGGACCCCCTGACCCCTATAGGAATGGAGTGCATCCACTGCGCCCTACGCCCGCGAGCCAAAGAGACGGACCCCCCCAGGGACGTGGTCTGTTGTGTGATTGACTACCAGCTTAAGGAGGACATTCTCAGACAAGCACGGGTTAAACACCCGCTGATATACAAAGACACAGAGATTCGCTTGTTCCAAGACTTATCCTCCATTACACTTCAGCGCCGCAAGGAACTCCGCCCACTTCTGGAGGTTCTGCGTGCCAAGGACATACAGTATAGATGGAAGTACCCATTTGCGCTGTCAGCCTCCGCGCAAGGCCGCTCTGCTATGCTTCGGGTCCCGGAGGACCTAAGCCGCTTTTGTACCACTCTGGAGATCCCCTACACTGAAGTACCTGATTGGTACGCGGAATTCCGCCCGCAAACCGCAAGACGCTATCAGCAAGAGCACGAACCGATGGAAACTCAGGAGCATCGCAATCGCAGACAGCGCTCGCCATCCGAAGACCAACTCCACGGCTCACGAAACGGCTCTACTCACAACACCAGCCCGCTGAAGGCTCCGCATACGAGAAGAGCCCGTCGGGATCGTTAATCAGTTATACAGAAGCTTCATACCTTCAACTGAATTGCTAAGCAGGACTCTCCAGTTTTTTGTTGTCTCTCTCCCATTATACTGTTGGCCGGGTTTTTATGGCCACTCCGTTACTCGGGGGATTATCACTGATTCTTTTGAAACTTTCAAGTACGGATGCCTGCCTGAGGAACTCTCACTTGATTGCCGATAAGTATAGTGACCCCCCCCCCTTTTTTTTTTGTTTTTGTTTTTTTTTTGTTTGTTTTTTTCTTCTCCTCTTAACGCCCAACATACCCAGGGACTGATGCCTACAGCCTTGACCTGGACTCATGTTTTCTTCCCTAAACCACTCCGATTAGTAAGGGTGAAGTTTTTATTTATTTTATATGTTCTTCCTCTAACAGGTGCGATCCACACGGACCCAATGCATTGATCCTCCTGTGACTCCCTCATATGGAGACCGCACGCAAATCACCACCCAGGTATTGTACGTTACCACAGTCCTGACTCCAGTATTCACGGGCTGTTTAATTAGGTGGATGATCTTTCGCCTTCATCTCTTTCCCCTCACAACTATGCGCTGTGGTCCCTGTGGATCGTCCCCCCAGTCTTTCTATGATACCAAGGTTTTAGATTGTATTGGGACTTGTATTATTGTTTTGTGTTGCCATGGTTTTCACACGGGTTCCATTCCCTAATTGGCTCCTGACCGCTCGCGAGATCTTTGAGTTGCCCCCCTCCTATTAACCACCCAGGTGCTTATTGTGCTCATGGGTACTGGAGAGAAGTAACGAGCACAGCCTGACCCACCTGGGCCCTATCCTCGTTTTCCGATCTCCCTGTTAACACTCACTATCTAAAGCGGCCTGTGTTATAACACTTCCTCTACTCCTCACTAGGAGGAGGTCAATTTCATATATACCCTTCCCCTTCACTGGGGGGTCACAAACCTGCAACATAGGGAATTTATTGCAGCTGAGGGATTCAACCCCCTCTCCCATCACAACAGAACACCATTCCATGTCAGCTACACATATGTGCCCTCTGTGGCAAATTCAGAACAGTTCAGCTAATACAGCGATCAGAGGAGTATTTCCAGTGATACGCCTTCGCCTCAACCTCGAGGTTACTCTAGTTCAATTTTGGGAAGAGTTAGTTCTGTTTTATTGTCATAGAGTACCTGCTTAGCCTGATAACCGTACTTTTGTTTAAAATTATGTTTGTCAACTGTTTTGTTCTGATACAGTATAACTTACTTTTCATGGCCTGCTGTGTTTCACATTTTTTTTTTTTTTGGATGATCTCTGTATGTACGCTTCTGTTAGATCTTTCAGATAAATATCACATACCAGCGAGAATGCACCTTTTGTCCCCTATCCTTTTATGTCTCATGATCGTGCTCTCAGATGACTTGCCTTTCATACTGGTTGGACACAATTTACACTGCTCAACCCTTTTTTTTTTTTTTTCCCTTTTTTTTTTTTTTTCATTGCCAATGATCTAGACTGTCCCTTGGCAGATTGTATTTTTCTTTCCTCCTACCTTAGCATGCATTTCCTTCCCTCCGTTCAGCTGTTAGCATCTCTTTATTTTATATTTCTACTCCTCAATACCCCGGATTACGTCTCACACAGAGATATCCCGTTTTGCCCTATTACTTTAGATATCACAAGTTACTGGATTATCTCAGACCTGTCAAGGTTTAATCCTGTGCACAGCATTTACTGCACAGGGCACAGCGAGCAGGTTCTCGCTACAAACCACCAACAAGTTGATTTCTATACTAGTCTCGACCGCACTTCTCTTCCAACCACGATTGTGAAGTCCTTCGAGACTCGTTCTCCCCCCTCACTCATCCTATATCATCCCTGATTCCTCCACCCTCCTTCTCCTCTAGTATTAGTTCTACACATATTATTGCATACCCCTATTGCTAGTCTCTTTACTGACCCCAGTCACCTAGTACCTAGGGTGTACCACCGCACCACACACACGTAAAAAATCCCACTCTCCCTTCACAGCCACGAAGTGAGGATGGCCTCCCCTTCCTACAAGTCACATTCCACGACACTCTCGTTGAAGTTGGTCTCTATCAATGCTAAAGGTCTAAATTTGCCGGAGAAGAGATCCCAACTCCTGCGGGAGTGCCGTAAACTAAAAGCAAATATAATATTTACACAGGAAACGCATTTCCTGACAGACAAAACTCCTAAATTGTCAGATAAAAACTTCCCCACGGTTTTCCATTCGACGAATTACCATTCCAAATCAAAAGGAGTGTCGATCCTTATCTCTAAAAACACCCCTTTTCAACTAACGGACTCACTATGCGACACCGAAGGGAGATACTTATTCCTTAAAGGGACCATATATTCCAAACCAATCACCATTGCTAATATATATTCTCCCAACACAAAACAAGTCACTTTTTTCTGTTCCGTCTGCGACCTTTTATCTTCCTTCTCAACAGGCATTCTCATTCTCGGAGGGGACTTTAATGTCCCTCTGAATCCTATCTTAGATTCATCTTCTGGTTCCTCAGCCATGCCATACAAAGCCTTGAAACAAATCAAACTGCAACTTCAAAACATCTTGCTACATGATACCTGGAGAACGCTGAACCCACAAGGGAAAGACTACACATACTTTTCACCTCTTCATCAAAAATATTCCCGAATTGATTATTTCTTTATTTCACAATCTGACCTCCCTCTTTTAACTAAGGCCATGATAGAACCTATGACATTCTCCGACCACCACCCGATCACCATCCTTCTAGAATTTCCCGAGTCGGTTACCAAGTCTAAAACGTGGAGACTTAATCCCTCTCTGCTTAAGGATCCAACTAATGTAGCCAGAATCGGCACTTGTCTTACAGACTATTTCAGATTCAACGACACCCCCGACACCCCTACCTTAATACAATGGGAAGCTCACAAATCTGTCGTTCGAGGGGAATTTATCAAATTGTCCTCACTCTTTAAAAAAGAACACCAGACCAAAATAGCAAAACTTATGTCCCAAATACGCACGCTGGAGGCCACACACAAACAGACTCTTGCTTTACAGACTTACCAGGCTTTGACCAAAGCCAGGAAACAGTTGTTGGAAGAACTTAACCTGAAAACTAAGAGACAATATGTCTTAAGACATAAACTCTTTTATGAAAAGGGTAATAAAGTTGGTTCTCTCCTGGCCAGAGCAGTCCAAAGCAAGAAACATAGCACAACTGTGCACCATGTCACTGATAAACATGGTGAGGTTCACACCTCAAACGAAGCCATAGCCCAAAAGTTCGAAGAAGACTATCAAACGTTATACAACATTCCATCTAGACCCACCAAGCCCAGTAGCCTGGAGACGAGACAGCTTTTAATTAGAGAGTTCCTCTCCAAATTTGGCCCGAACCCTATTTCCCAGGAAGCTGCCCAAAAGTTAAATATCCCCTTATCTGAAGAAGAATTCGACAAGGCGGTAAAAGATATGAAGGTCGGTAAGGCGCCAGGCCCAGACGGCCTACCTTTGATATATTACAAAACGTTTCCAGACATACTCAAACCCCGCTTTCTCTCAGCTTTTAGATCCTTTGCTTCTACTTCTCAAGCCCCCCCTCAAATGCTTGAAACCAACATCACGGTAATACCGAAGGAGGACAAAGACCCCTCCCTGGTAACGAATTATCGCCCCATATCGCTCATCAATGTGGATGTCAAGATTTATGCAAAAATCCTAGCGAACCGCTTACTACCGCTTCTCCCGTCCTTGATCTCCTTAGATCAGGTGGGATTTATTCCGGGACGGGAAGGTAGAGATAATACCATTAAAGCACTAAACATTCACCATTGGTTGACCTCCGCTAACAAACAAGGTTTTTTTCTATCTCTGGATGCCGAGAAGGCGTTTGACAGAGTGGCCTGGGACTACATGGACTCGGTCCTCAAAGCCATAGGTTTGCCGGATCTGTTTTTATCATACATTCGGGCTTTGTACTCCCTGCCGACCGCTAGAGTCCGGGTAAATGGCCACCTGTCAAACGCCTTTCGACTCCATAATGGTACCAGGCAGGGCTGCCCCCTCTCACCCCTGCTCTTTGTCCTCACTCTCGAACCCCTTCTCAATAAACTAAAACTTAATCCGGACATCAATGGCATAACCATCAAAACACGCACCTATAAAATAGCCGCTTTTGCGGATGACCTCCTACTCTTCTTAACCAATCCGCATATCTCTATCCCCAATCTTCTTCGTGACTTAGAACTGTTCCAGTCCATTTCAAATCTTAAAATAAATTATTCCAAATCTATTGCCCTGAATGTAACCCTCCCCGCAGCGACGGTATCGCAATGTCAAGTCAATTTTCCCTTCAATTGGGCTAAACATTCAATCACCTACCTAGGAATTAAAATACCGACGTCCCTCTCAAATCTTTTTGAAGAAAACTTTCTCCCATCTTCCAATCAGCATCCCGTCGTCTTTTTTCCACTCTTTCCGACAAGCCTGTTCCTCCTTCATCTGGCAAAACAGAAAGCCAAGAATTCAATTCACGCGTCTCACCCTTCCGAAAACCAAAGGTGTAATTGCTCTTCCTGACCTACGTCGCTATTACTGGGCTACACACTTAGCTAGAATTGTGGACTGGACTGTTCACCAGAACGTTAAGGATTGGGTACCACTAGAGCACTCCGTCTCTACACAATCTCTAAGGTTACTACCCTGGATACATCCACGTCATATACCGATACACCATAAGCAACACCCTTTAATTGGACCCACACTGTATGTTATTCACAACGCATTAAAGACAATATATCCACACCCGTGGTTGAGTCCACTCACTCCACTGAGGGGCAACCCCGACTTCCCTCCTGGCATGAGTGCCAACTTTCTTGCCAACACCTGGCCCCACAAGGAACTCATTGCTAGACAATTTTTCAACAGGAGAAGGGCTTTCAGATCTCTGGCTGACCTGAATACCACGACTTCCCCTTCCCACATCTCCGACTGGACGTATAGACAACTTCATCATTTCCTGGTAAGCCGACACACTACCGACCATTGGACAAGAGACTTGAATACTCTAGAAGAACTATGTACACAACACGAGCCACAAAGACACCTCATCTCTATCCTTTATATATTTCTCTTCAGGGACAAATCAGCGTTCTCCAGCAAGCCTTATTCTTCATGGGAGCAAGATTTAGCTATCAAACTTTCTGACTCGGAATGGGAAACCATATGTACTTATATACACAAAGGCTCCCTTAATGTAGCGGTTCAAGAAGGCGGATACAAAATTCTCTCCAAATGGTACAGAACCCCTTTTCTGCTTCACAAATTCTCAGATGCCATCTCAAACCTATGCTGGCGCTGTGGCATGGCTGAAGGCACCATGCTCCACATTTGGTGTCCCTCCCTCCAAAATTTCTGGAGGTCGGTCCACGACACCATACTTGCAGTAACATCCCAAAGTAATGATTTCTCCCCAGCCTCCTATCTACTTCACTACACCAAAATCCCCAAAAGACGCTATTTTAAATCCCTCAATATGATTATGATCAATTCTGCTCAACACTGCATCCCATGCCATTGGCAATCCTCTTCAGTACCAACTTTAGCTGAATGGTTCCGCAGATTGAACAATACCGAAACCTTTGAAGAATTAATTAGCATCTCCAATGACACAGTTACCAAATTTTCAGCAACCTGGCATGACTGGCGACGTTTCAAACTTACTGACGCTTACTCTTCACAATCTGGCTAAACGTCTCTCATACACTAGACTATTTCTCTTTCAATTTCCCCCTCCTCCCCCAACTTGGCCACCCCCCCTTCCTACCCCCCACAACGTATATTAATGCGCTGATTATCCTCCCATTGTAAGGTTCAGATGCTTTAGAATACTCTTCTACCTTGTTGTGTCACCCTTTAGGCTGTTCTTGAACCAACTCTACAACTACCTAAGATTATCGTTATTGTAATTTACATAATTGGAAATTGGTTAGGTTCTTTTACCAGCCACAATGTCTTCTCTATGTTCACCTAAGCTTCTACTATTTACTGTGTCTTGACTATATTGACGTGACACCTTTTCGATTGCCTGTTTTCTCTTGTATGTTTACATTATCTTAATAAAATGTTGTGAAAAAAAAAAGAAAAAATACGACAGTTTGTCACAGTAATCCTGGGATTCACTTTCTGGGGGTTCTAGGCACACCTAGATTGATTGATTGACTAGTTTAAACAGTTCCCGTGGTTGGTTTGCGGTCGTTGAGATTGTATATGAGAAGTGGTCCTTTTTGGCTTTGAAGATTGCTTTCCGATAATTCTCTGTGAGACCTTTGTAGTTAAAGTGGTTTTCCTCGGTGGGACTTCTTCTCCATGTTCTTTTCGCTCTTCTGCGTTCTTGCTTTAGTACGGCGAGGGAGCTATTAAACCATCCAGAGTTTTTCTTCCTGATGAGAGCCCTGCGTTTTGGTGCTACCGAATCTGCTGATTGCAGCAATGCCCTAATCAGGGAGTTGAGTGTTTCCTCCGTAGAGTGGTTAAGGTTATTGTAGTTATCTTGTTGGACAGAGTGGATTTGAAGGATTCGGAGTACAGTTTTTTATGCGATCTGGTCCAGTTCGTTGTTGTTACAGGATTCCGTTTTTCGTTGGTGATGTTGGTAGCTATTTTGAATTTGATGGCGTGGTGACCCGTCCATGGCAATGTTATGTTGTCGAGTATGTTGACGTCAATGTTCTGTTTGAAAATTAGGTCCAGGGTGTGTCCTGACCCATGCGTGGGAGTCTTTATCAGTTGCTGGAGACCCAGTTCTTCTAGTTGATTGATGCAGGCAGTCGCAATGGGGTCTTTGGGCTCGTTTGCCCAAAGGTTGAAATCTCAGAGTGAAAGGACATTTTTTAATTTTAGGGTGTGCATTGCAAAGGATTCTGTGAGGGGTGAAAGAAGATTGGACTTTGGTCCCGGTGGTCTGTAGCACAGTAGAATATGAGTGGTGTCATGGGGTGTTGGTTGAAGATGTAGCGTCAGGGTTTCCATAAAAGGCACTGGGTTCTGACATGATGGTTTAGTGAGATCCAGGTGACCTTTAAAGATCACTGCTAGGCCTCCTCCTTTTTTCCCTATCCGGTGTTCGATTAGGATCCTGTAGTTTTCTGGCACCAATTCGGTGAGGATGGTGTTGCAGTCAGAGGTTAACCAGCTTTCGGTGATGAAGAGGCAGTCTACATTGTTCTCGATGATGAAGTCGTGTACTTCCAGTCTATGTTTGACTGCAGACCTGGCGTTAATCAAGGCGCAATTTAATTGTAGTGGTCGAGTAGATGTCTTCCTGTGGTTGGGAGCTGCTTGTCGTCCGGTTTTTAATAGTTGTTCTCTTTGAAGTATTTTTTGTATGGAAGATGGCAATGTGGTGTTGATGTTTCTTAGTCTGTGCAGAACTTCAGCTGAGTATTTGAAGTAGCACATGGTTTGTGGATGCTGTTGATGGTACTATGGGCCTAAGATGATGATCCTGATCAGGGTATTGATCTTGAGGAGGGGCTAGGTATCAGACTTGCCGCCGTGCTTGAGGCTATTAGCGCGCAAGTTGATCAGGGGATGCCTATATGGATCCGGAAGGAGTTGTTGTATTCAGTTGCTGGCTGTTCTGGCTACCTTTACTTGAGATGAAGGTCTCTTGGGATTTTTTTTAACTCTCCTCCATTATGTATCTCTCATATTCTTTTTTAGCTGCCCTGGTTGCATTCTTACACTATTTATTGCATTTCTTGTAGTGTTGGAATGCTGACAATGACCAGCCGCTTTATATTTTTTAAAGGCCATTTTTTCATCTTTAATGTGACTTTTTACCTTATGGTTTAACTACCCAGGTTTAACCTTCATTCTACTATACAGTATTTATTGCCCATTGGAATGCACTCAGTGATACCTTTATTTAATATGTTCCTAAAGCACTCCCATTTTTCCTCAGTATTCAATGTTTCTAGGATTTGGGACAGGAAGTTGTCCTGTAATACATTTAATGAAATGGAGGGCTAAGCTGTCCCCTCTGCCCAGTCAAGATCAGGATAGTTGCAGACCCCTATTATGATGATATTTCCCTGCCTCGTGGCTATTTCTAACTGTGATAGGAGATCCAACTCCTCTTCTTCTTTCAGGTTAGAGGGCCTGCAACATACCCCCACTATTAATTTCCCAATTGCTTCTACCCTTTGGAGTTCCACCTACACAGATTCCACTTCTTCTCTTGTCCCATCTCTGATGTCATTCATCTCTTCCAGCCATGAATAATTCTTGTTATTTAGGCACACCCCTTCCCCTCTTCTACCCTCCCCGTCCCTCTGATACAAGGAATACCCTTGTATATTTGCCAGCTAATCATATGTGCTGTCAAACCATGTTATTCTCACAAAGTCTAAATCCTTCTGGTGTAATAGAAGCTCCAGTTCCTCTATTTTATAAGTGTATAAGGGGACATATAATTCCTATTGTGATGTAAAGGAGTATGCATAGGACCAGGGATGTAAACATCAGAACAGTTACACCGGAATATTTTAATATCATGCTGACTTCCATTTCTTCATTTAAACCTCCAGGTGGGAGAATACCAAGTATATAGATCCAATAGGTCTCCCATTGGCAGAGCCTCTTAAAATGCTCTGCAGTGGGGAGACCCCTAGGCATGGCCTCTATAACCCACACATGTAGACCCTGAATAGATTTGTTATAGTTTCAAGAAAATGACAGGTATGCTATGTTTTTCAATGCCCTCCTCAATAAAATGGCAATGTTTGCCAAAACTTTTTCTAAGAGCTCTAACGGTCCTGCCCAGGTAATGTAGCGCGCATGGGCAGGCCCAACAGTATATGACATAATCAGATAAGCACAATTCTCCAATCTTGTAGGTTTTATTCTCAATTTGAAAATCTTTTTGCCTATGTTGGACAAATTCACGTCATACACAGGGGTTTGCGACAGTGATACATACCCGTGACTGCAAAAAAAGGTTAAAGATGGTTTGCTAGATGTGATGAATTGTAATTTGTGAAGGATTATTTCATTTTTTTATACTTATGGGGGGCTTCCCATATGTCTTTCTAGGTCTGTTAGGAATATAGGTATGCAGATGAGATGAGGAACTTGCAGTGACATAGGCCAATGTTTAGTAAGAATATGCATTTGTCAAAAATGGCTATGGAACTGGGTGCACAGTCTAACTACCTGAGTAGGGATGGCCGAACGGTTCGCCCGGCGGTCGGTTCGCGGCGAATTTCGGCTGTTCGCGGTCCGCCCGATCGGCGGACTATTGCCGCTGTTCGCCCGGCAGACTTCCGTGTTTACTGTGTAAAAGAACTTTGACCTATGATGACACATCCATCATGTGGTACAGGACAGCCAATTGAGACACTGCAGCACATGGACACTTGGACATTCCCCCTAACTTATAAATAGACCCGATCTGGCGGCCATTTTACATTCTTTCGTATGTCACTATAGGGAGAGGTTGCTGTGTGGAGCAGGGAGAGACTGCAGTGACCCAAATCGCTAGCTATTAGGTCCACAAAAGTTCTTTTCAGGACTGGTATGGTATAGGTGTTAGGTGTAGTTCAGGATATAGATTTGAGGCACTGCTATTCAAGTCATTGTTGCAGCAGCCTGTCTTTTGTCGGTGTAGAGAGGGACAGGACGCTGTGTGCAGCAGGGACAGTCAGTTTAATCATTAGCTGTTACTATTAGGTCCACAAAAGTCCTTTTCAGGACTGGTATTAGTAAAGGATATAGTTTTGAGTTCTATTCAAGTTATTGTTGCAGCAGCCTGTGTTTTGTCAGTTTAAATAGGGACAGACAGGAAGCTGTGTGTGGCAGTGAGGGACAGTCAGTTTAATCAGTAGCTGTTAATATTAGGTCCACAAAGGTTCTTTTCAGGACTGGTATGGTAATAGGGTTGTACACGTATAATATTCTTTCTTTCAAATATAGAAAGAATATTATACTTGACTGCTGCCCTTCTGCTGCACTAGTCCTTTATCAGTATAGGGACTGAGGTACAGTCTGCTAATCGCAACCTACTAGTTCCAAAAAGGTCCTTATAAGGACTGGTAAGGTATAGTGTACTACAGTATATAGGGTTGAGTGAGGTACAGTCTGCTAATCCTTAAGGACTGGTATAGGTCCACAATATATAGGGTTGAGGTGCACTACTGCTGACTGCTGCCCATTTCTGCAGCAGTCCTTTATCAGTATAGGGACTGAGGTACAGTCTGCTAATCACAACCTACTAGTTCCACAAAGGTCCTTATAAGGACTGGTAAGGTATAGCGTACTACAGTATATAGGGTTGAGTGAGGTACAGTCTGCTAATCACAACCTACTAGTTGCAAAAAGGTTCTTCTAAGGACTGGTAAGGTATAGCGTACTACAGTATATAGGGTTGAATGAGGTACAGTCTGCTAATCCTTAAGGACTGGTATATCACGGTGCTGGTGTCAGTGCTTTATGTCACGGTGCTGGTGTCAGTGCTTTATGTCACGCTGCTGATGTCAGTGCTGTCTATCACGGTGCAGGTATCAGTGCTCTATATCACGGTGCTGGTGATGATCATCATCTCCTGCACCCTCTTCTTTGCCTACCCTGACCTTCCCTCACCTCCGTTGTCTCAAGAGTCCTGAATTGTCAGAATTTCACATTTAAAAAAAGAATGCTTGTAGTTGTCGATCCCAGATTCACCTCATACATGTGTTATGTCATTGGCCATGTGGTGGGACTATGTGTGCACAGCTAGTAATTATTTTGTGGCTGCAAATTTGACCTGTAGGTTTGTAAAGTTCGCCTCCCATTGAAGTCAATGGGGCCCGCCGCGAACGTTACGGTTCGCGAACTATCGGCCGCATTCGCGAAACGTCCCGTCGGAAGTTCGTCCATCGCTATACCTGAGCGCCATCATGTAGAGATGCAGCTAGGTTAATAGAGAAGGCCTTATTAACCAAAGACTCAGGTACCTCTTGTCCAAGAACCTGGATTTTAAAGAAGTTCTCTGGGTAGTATAATCAGATTCCCTAGTACAGTTATGCCTAAAATGGCAAACTGACTTTTGGGGATATTTTTAATCTACCGTGGATGATGGCAACTGGAAATATGCAAAGAGGAATTTCCTTGGGTGGGTTTATAATAGTTCTTGGCAAAGATATTACTGCCCTCATGGCACATCTTTTTTACAGAAGTATACAAACTCATCTGTCAGAGTGCCAAGTCCATCTTAAATAATAATAATGTAATCTATATAACGTCCATAAAACACAATGTGGGAAACAAAAGGTTTGTAATGCCAAATTTATTGGGACTCACAGAAGCCTATAGTAAGATTAGTGTAGGAAGGTGCAAATCCATCACAGTCCCATGGATTTGGAAATAATAATCCCCATTAAACAAAAAATAATTATGTGTGAGGCAAAAAAAGGTGACATCCATAAAAAAGTAGCTTGTCTGGGATTCAACATGGGATAATTGGAAAGAAAATATAGTAATGTTTGCATTCCCACATCATGTGGATGTATACAGGGACTTGACATTCAAAAATACCCAAAAGTACACGGGTTCCCAAGTATAGGGTCTGAGAAGTTCTAACTGGTGGATACCATCTCTAATTTAGGACTGTAAGTTCTGTGCTAGTTGCTGAGGAAATTGATTTATATAAAGCGAAATCCTAGTGGTAATGCTGTCCATTGCAGCTACAATAGGTCGACCAGGGGGATGTTTAGGTTCCCTTTTACAAGCAATATTGCATTTCCCAATGCTCCCAACATACTTACAATTGAATTTTCACCAAAGCACATTTTTTTCTCTTCATGTTTTCTCTTTTATGCACCATATGTATTACTGTATATACCCAAGATGTGATGTTTATAAGCAGAGCTTCAAGCATTAAGTTAAGGACATCGACCTTTCTAAAGCTCACAGCAAATGTTTAAAACTCTATGAGTGGAACCAGACAACAGTAAGCTTCCTTGCATCCTTTATTCAATTACACTGGAAAATATAACAGCAAATATCTAATTGTTTGCTAAATGCAACAATTTTTTTTCTTTGCTGTAGTTTTTATAAATAAGCATCAGTGTACTAAATATGCTTTTTTTCTGTCAGGGAAAAGAGGAATATTAAAATTACTATGAAACCGTCTTACAACAGAAAGTGGTTTCTAATCTCCACAATCAGCAGGGCTTTGCTGGAAATACTCCACACTGCATCTTCATTTTATTTATCCTACATGTTGTAATAGTGGAGATTTTGCCTCATTTCCAGTGTGATAACTATGACAGGGTTTCAGCAAAGTCTGTCCAACCGAGGCCCAGATAGTAAAAAAAAAAATCTATTTAACATAGAATGGGGAAGGTTGAGAACCTCTGCCAAGTTTTCAATGTCTTGGGTCCCATCTAATTACAAGGATAGAAAGACTGTTGAAATCTCTTCTACAGGGACACTGGTTATAACTCATTCCCACTCTTTAAATCTGATGTAAATTGCCTAGGACAGCCATTCTCAACCAGAGTTCCGTGGAAACCTAGGGTTCCTCCAAAGGTTGCTAGGGGTTCCTTGAGCTGTGGCCGATTGACCTCCTATCTTAAGGTGTCTGCATAGTTCTGGGGTCAATGCCACTTGGTAGAGCCAGGGGGCTTGGTGGATATAATTAAGAGACAGCTGTGGAGTCTATGGAAGAAAGAGAGTCACAGTAAGAGGGATCCATATGCAGCAGCCGGGGATAAGGAGAGATCCAGATCAGCCACTGTTAAAATTTCAGGCTTACATCCGAAGCCCTTAAGGTGAGGGTACATCTGATGCGGGATGAGAGCACTGATGCATGAAGGCACCTGTCACTTTATCTGTTTACACTGACTTTTTTGTTGAATATATGGACTTGAAAGTTATATATATATATATATATATGTATGTGTGCACATTTTTATCACTTTGTTTGAAATCCACGGATGCACAAGCACTTTTTAGGAGTTGTATATGTTTGTATGTATATGGATTTTGCACATATATATTGTAATTTATTTTAAAGAGAATCACAATTAGGAGATCGCAAGTAGTTTGCGATTAATAGCACAACACTTTATACATATGTGTACACACACAGGTGTATAATACATTCAGGTTTCAGTCATTCACACTGTGGGAAGGCGTGGGAAGTGTCAGCAGCTGAGATACATTTAGCCTATAGTTTCAACACTAGCAGCGCACAAGGTCCTATCCATTTTGCCACAGTTGCATGAAGCCAACAATCTATTAAACCATCCATAGGGATTGCATTTTGGCCACCACTGTAAGGGCTGCCTCATTCCACATGACCACAAATGGAAGGGGAATTTTTTTTCACTGACCACCAATGAATTGGTTTTAGTAAGGATTCCTCGAGACAAAAAATAATTTCAAGGGTTCCTCCTGGGGTAAAGAGGTTGAGAAAGACTGGCCTAGGACATATATTTCCCCAACCTATAGCAATATAATTCAAAACGAAGTCAGAGTTAGCGCCCGGGGACAAAGAGAATGCATATCTACTAAATATCTTCTTCAAAAGAAAAATGGTGGAGTTCAAGCTTATAATGTGGATAGTCATGCCTCAAATGAACCACAATGGCTTAAAATTTATATGGTCCATGAAATGGTAAGACAAAATAAAAATAAATAAAGCACCCGAGACAGATAATTTACATCCACGTGTCCTCAAAGAGTTAAGTTATGTTGTTTTTAAGCCACTGCTTCTAATTCTTAAAAACAAACAGAAAAAAGCGCCACCAGGTCAGGATAGATCAAGTTTTATTAATACACAAAAAGTATATGCTCACTTACATAGTGGTTAAAATGAGTTCAGCACTACAGATCCTCCGGTGGTGATATCTCCCAGTGTGGTGCTAGCTCGGTGTTGTATACATCCAAAGGCAAACAAAACAAATTACCATCCAGCAGGAAGTGATAATGCAAACCAATGGAGCTGAAAGTGAGGCTTGGCTCTCAGTCAGCTGTGAGTCGAAAGAGCCCAGTGCAGTAAGGTCACTGATGATGCAACGCTTGAGGAAGGCACGCACCTGTGGTTTATCACAGTGGTGATATCTCCCACCACGCTGGGAGATATCACCACCGGAGGATCTGTAGTGAGACATGCTTCCTGAAGGTATCCAAGGTCCTGTGCACCTCTTAACTCCCTTCCTTGCCGGAGGAGTACCGTGATTTTGGCGATGTCTTTGATAAAGTTCAAGCCGGTAGTTTGCCTCCACACTGGCCTTATGATTGCGCAATTGACCTTCAACCTGGTGCCATACCTCCTCGTGGCCGGGCTTACCCTTTGTCGGTCTTGGAGGATAAGGCCATTGAGGAGTATATTGCTGACGCACTTTCTCGAGGTTTCATCTGCAAATCCTCATCTCCTGCTGGTGCTGGTTTCTTCTTTGTGAAAAAGAAGAGCGGTGAACTGAGACCTTGTATAGATTATAGGGGTCTCAATCGTGTCACAATTAAGAATGCCTACCCGATTCCATTGACAAGTGGAAAACTGCGTTTAATACCAGAACAGGCCATTATGAATACCTGGTAATGACTTTTGGCCTTTGTAACGCCCCAGCATTTTTCCAAGAATTTATTAACAATGTCCTCCGAGATTTTTTGCAATTGTGTGTGGTGGTTTATCTCAATGATATCCTCATATTTTCCAAGTCCCTGGAGAGCCACCACACAGATGTCTGTCGTGTACTTCATAAACTAAGAGAGAACAATCTCTATTGTAAACTGGAGAAGTGCGAGTTCCATTGTGAACAGGTTACATTCCTGGGTTATGTAATTTCCACTGCTGGTTTTTTGATGGACCCAGAGAAACTGTCGGCAGTCCTACAGTGACCTCAACCCGTGGGTTTACGTCCTCTGCAGCGTTTCCTGGGCTTTGCCAACTACTATCGGAAGTTTATTCGTAACTTCTCGTCTCTGGTCAAGCCTCTGACTGATATGACCAGAAGGGACGGTAACCCACAGAGTTGGTCTCCGGAGTCCATTAAGGCCTTTGAGACTCTCAAGGCTGCCTTTGTTTCTGCTCCTGTGTTGGCACATCCTGATCCTACATTGCCTTTTATCCTAGAAGTTGATGCTTCTGAGATGGGAGTTGGCGCCCTTCTGTCTCAACATCCTAACTCTGAGAGGGCTATGCATCCGTGTGGCTACTTTTCCAAGAAATTGTCACCTGCTGAGTGCAATTATGAGATTGGTGACAGAGAGCTGTTGGCGATCATTTTATCCCTGAAAGAATGGAGACATCTCCTTGAAGGTACCACTGTGCCCATTCTTATTCTTAATGACCATAAGAATCTTACATTCTTGTCTGAGGCTAAGCGACTCTCTCCCAGAAGGGCACCATGGGCTCTTTTCTTGTCGAGCTTTAATTACATTGTCTCATTCTTACCCGGTACTAAGAATGTAAGGGCTGATGCCTTGTCACGACAATTTTCCTCCAATTCCAAGTCGGAGTCAGTTCTGGTTCCTACGATTCCTCCTGATTGTATCTTGGCTACAGTTCGCACCAGTCTTACTTCACCTTTGGGTGCCAAAATTCTTTCTGCTCAGGTCCATGCTCCTCCTGATAAACCTTGTGACCACTGCTTTGTCCCAGAGAGTCTCCGTACTGCAGTGCTCCAGACTTACCATTTTCTCAAGGCAGCTGGCCATCCTGGGAAGAATCAACTCATTTGGCCATCTCCCAAAAATTCTGGTGGCCTTTTGCTTACATGGGCTACCCAAGGTGATTGTCTCGGACAGGGGCAGTCAGTTTGTCTCCCGGTTCTGGAGAGCCTTTTGTGCTCAGTTGGAAATTCAGCTTGCGTTCTCTTCTGCGTATCACCTGCAGTCTAATGGGGCCGCAGAATGAGCCAATCAGTCCTTGGAGCAATTCCTGCGTTGCTATATTTCTGACCATCATAACAACTGGTCTGACATATTACCTTGGGCAGAGTTTGCTCACAACAGTGCCTTGAATTCTGCCTCCCGATTATTATTACAATTATGGTTTCCAACCTTCCATGTTGCCTGACTCGTTTGTTCCGCAGAGTATTCCTGCATTAGAGGAGCATCTCCGTGGCCTTCGTTCTACTTGGGTACAAGTCCAGGAGGCTTTGCGTCATGCTAATGATAGATACAGACTCCATGCTGACCGCAGGCGCCTGCCTGCGCCTTCCTGCCAGGTTGGGGACAGGGTCTGGCTGTCATCTCGCAACCTCCGGCTTCGTGTTCGCTCACTGAAGTTTGCACCTCGGTTTATTGGGCTGTTCCGTATCCTTCGCAGGATTAACCCAGTAGCTTACGCGTTAGAATTTCCTCCTAGTATGCGCATCTCTAATGTGTTTCATGTCTCCTTATTGAAATCGTTGGTCTGTAACTGATTTACCACCTCGTGCCACGTCTTCACCCTATTCTGGTGAGAACCATGAGGAGTATGAGTTACAATCCATTGTTGACTCCCATAGGTTTCATGGGCGCATACAGTACCTGGTGCATTGGAAGGGGTACCGTCCGGAGGAACGCTCCTGGGTTTCATCCTCTGACATACATGCCCCTGTTCTCCTCCGCAAGTTCCATAGATGGTTTCCCCTCAAGCACGGTGGCCCTCCGAGGGAGAGGGGTCATTTAGGGGGGGGTACTGTCAAGGCTGGCTTAGCCCTTCCTCCTCTGGGCTGGCCGCTCAGCTGTCGGCTAATTGCCAGCTATCTTCTCTTTCCACAGTTACCAGCTGTTCCCGATGATGCTCGTCTCACTGCTTATTGAAAGCCTTCCTGCTCACTTTTTCATTTGCCTTCACGTTGGTCACATCACAGGGAACCATCTCCTGCTGTTTGTTTCAAGACTGGCTTGCTGACATCCCACCTGGCTTCTTATCCTGCTTGCGGTTGCTCTCCTTGGATCCCTGACTTCCGGCCTGGCTGATAGCCAGTCCAAAGTTCATTAACCAGATCGGGTAGACTACCCGATCTGGCTACAGGACTCTGGCTATGCTTGACTACGCTTTTTTCTATTTACCGTTTTATTTTTATTAATGAACAAGTGTGATTTGATTGTACTTCTGTCTCAGTCTGTTTCATGGTTTCTGACAGATTGTAGATGAATGGATATCGTGGGACACTTTTTTTTTTTAAATAAAGGAATTGTCCAAAACTCCTGCCATTTTTACTTTTTTGACACTTTTTTTGGTGAATGTGTAGGGGTACAATGTACCCCATCCCCACAACCAGCAAGCAAGGGTTGTGGGGAAGAGGCCCTTGCCCCCATCAACATGGGGATAAGGTGTTTTGGGGAGGAGAGGAGCCCAAACCACCCTCCCCATGTTGAGGGCACGTGGCCTGGTACAGTTCAAGAGGAGGGATGCTCTCTCGCCCCCCTCTTTTCCTGCAGCCTGCCAGGTTGCGTGCTGAGATAAGGGTCTAGCATGGAGTTTGAGGGGACCCTCACGCAATTTTTTTTTTAATTTTGGCGCAGGATTCCTTAATATCCATACCACACCCAAAGGGCCCAGTAATGGACTGGGGGGGGGGGGGGAACTCACACCATTTTTTTCAATGACCTTTTTGTATAGTGCCAGGATCTGCAAATACGTTACAGCCGCAAGCACTTTTAAATTACATTTTTTCCTTTAGAAATGTCATTTTGATGCTCTCGTTCATTACACTATGTACGGCCGCTATGTAAGCAGCCTTACATAGAGTGGGGCATGGACTTAGTCCCCTGAGCCATGATTGGCCAAAGGCACCCTGCCTTTGCCCAATCATGGCTCTCACAGCAGAGCACGCTGTGATTGGCCAAAGCACGCAGGTCAGGATAATGCTTTGGCCAATCAGCAGCTGTCAATGCACTGCAATCCTGCAGTTCATTGATGGTCTCGCAGTTCATTATGGGGCGTTTCACTGGCGCTCAAATTTCCCACAAAGCCCCAATGTTTTTCCCGCAAACAGCGAACACCCAATGTTTGAGTCGAACTTATGTTCAACTCAAACATTGGGCTCATTCCTAGTCCTGTAGTATGGCTTATGTGAATGGAGGAGCTGGGCAGAAAGGGCAGGCTTAACATTTTTTTGTACCATATTGATAGGGATGGAAGGACATGGCCTTACCAGGCCACGGCTTAATTTAAAGTTTAATATTCCCCTTTTCCTTCTAATATTTAAACCCACCGGCTGAATGAAAAAAAAACAACTTATGTATGGGCTGCCTTGTTAATAATCATTTTGTTAGAGAAATGCAAAAACAGATATGTTTGCTAAGCAAGAGTACTCTAGATGCCCAGTGCAGATTAAATGAGAAAATGCTTGCCCAAGTGCATGGGATGTGTAGCGTGTAAAGAGCAGTGCACATAACTGCAACTAATATGCATTGCTCATACCAAACAAATAGTAGTCAGGGGGGAAAGGAAACGTTTTTGAACTCATGGAGGATGTTAAAAGGAGGCAAAAAAAAATGTAAGAAATAATTTCATCATAAATAGATTAGAGGGTCATTACGTAGTGGATGTGTATGGATTATTTTTGAAGAATAAGGATATCATGTTGTGTCACTTTAAGACTTGCATAAATGATGGCTACTGCGTAACTGTACAGAACAGGACAAATTATGCATTGGGGGGTATTTACTAAAGGAAAATCCACTTTGCACTGCAAGTGCACTTGGAAGTGCAGTCGCTGTAGATCCGAGGGGGGCATGCAAGGAAAATAAAAAAACAGCATTTTAGCTTGCACATAATTGGATGATAAAATCAGCAGAGCTTCCACTCATTTGAGATCTACCCCTTAGATTTAGAGCAACTGCACTTCCAACTGCACATTCAGTGTACTTTCAAGTGCACTTGCAGTGCAAAGTGGATTTGCCTTTTATAAATAACCCCCTAAGTGTAATTTCTGTCTGCTGCTTTGTTCCCTTGCTACTAGCATGGGTCACTTATAACAAGTTTTCCTGACACCTAGAGGAAAAAGGTGACAGGGGAGTGATCTCCAGCTGTTTGGCAGCCTCAGTTCTGTTCCTGTGTGCAGGTGGGTGTGTCTAATCTCTCCAATTAGCTCTCAGAGCTCTCCTGGCTGAGTGTAATTTCAGCTCTTTGCCCCCTTTTTTTTGACAGCACAGATAAGCTTTATAAATTCAACATTTTGAATGACTGTAGAGAAGAGAAGGCTGCAGATGAACAGGTACAACTTATGTAGGAGGATTTGTTTGACCTCAGTGTATCACCTGAGGTCAGTCCCTTCACTGGATATATGTGAGGGTTTACAACCACTTTAAGGGGAAAAAATTTCTTCCCTGCAAAGAAAATCACTAATATCTTTGTGTTCCCATTGCCTGTGTCACCAATCTTAGCTCTCTTGTTGAGATAAACGTGCTAAAACGTCTTCATTATCCAACACATTTCTGGTGTGTTGGATGTTTGCCCCCATGCTGTGCACTGTGGTTTCTTCCACTAACCCCTACACCAACACTATGGGGGTTATTTACAAAATCGACTTTGCACTGCAAGTGCACTTGGAAGTGCAGTCACTCTAAATATAAGGGGTAGAGCTAAAATGAGGGGAAGCTCTGCTGATTTTAATCATGTGCAAGCTAAAATGCTGTTTTTTAATTTCCTTGCATGTCCCCCTCGGATCTACAGTGACTTTACTTTCACATGCACTTTCAGTGCAAAGTGGATTTTCCTTTTGTAAATAACCCCCATTGTCCCGATAAACAGTCATTGCACTTATGCAGATTTTCCTTCTTCAGCTAAAAAAAATAACATTAATAAGGAGCAGTTTCTAAATTATATAAGGTTAAAAATGATGCTGCATATGACTATTACAATTCTGAGTGAAAACAAAGGTAAAAAAAAAAAAAAAAAAACGTTCAGAAATAAAACAATTATAATGCCAGCTGTATGTGATAAGATCTCTTTCAATTAAGTTTTTTTTTTTTTTTTTTTTTTTTTATAATCCATTTCATGTAATGTTAACCACTGAAGAACTAGATCTTTTATTTTTCTCACTTGTATGTCATGGAAGGATGTTTTATTATTTCTTTCAGATGAAAAGACATCACAAATTCTGTCAGCATACCATCTTTAATCTACTGTATGGAAAATTTATTTAAAATACATTTTATTGGCCTCGGCTGCCAAAGTGTTAAAAAGCAAGCATGCATGACCATTTTGTAGAGGGGGGTAGGGTTTGAGGCAGTTTAATATTGATAAGGCTCTTGACGTCATGGAATATTAGAATGCAGGGGCTGATTTAACACCACCCTAGGCAAAGTTTTCTATCTCTATTACTGTCCCAATAATGTGTACTTTATGTTCATGCTTTTTCCTTATCGTAGTACACATGGCTCACTTTTACAGCTATTTAGGTGTATTTTATAAGCAACTGAAAACATTTCAGCAGTTTCTTTAATGGTCTGAAATAACCTTAATTAATTTGTAACCTATTATCATTTTAAACATTGAAATTAAAGTTCACTTTTGCTTAAAACTCATCCCTGAACATCCATACCCCATTAATATTATTATTATATTTTTACAACAGTTGCCACAATGATGCAATGGGACCAAAGTGAGTTAATCTGTTACCTTTGCCGTAAAGTGTTCAGTAGTGGACTGAGACACTAGAAACAGCATTCCCAAAAAATATAGCTTTCTAAAACTTGGAATTGAGGACAATATTCAAAAAATTTGGAGGATGCCATGGGGTTAATTTACTAAAGGCAAAAAGACTGTGCACTTTGCAAGTGCAGTTGCTGTAGATCTTAGTAAATGTGCAAGCAAAAATTCAGTTTATTTTTATTTTCCTTGCATGTGATTGGGTACTCTTTGCAAAGTGAAGACTTACCCCATTTACTAAGCTCTGGAGCAACTGCACTTTGCAAAGTGCACAGTCTATTTGCCTTTAGTAAATCGATCCCATAAATGTAGAGTTCTTGAAGTTTTAACAAATTTACCAACACAAAGATTTAACACAACTTCTTCAACATGGTGTAGCGGGTGCCCCATGACCCCTGCATCCTGCTCTGGCCCCTGCCGGAATGTAAACAGGCTCTGCTGCGAAGAGAGAGAGCCTGTCAGTGTCTGCGGGGGATTTCTCCCCCTCCCTCTCCCTCTCTTTACTGACTTCAGTAATGTGCTCCCTCCCCTGCCTCTTCATTGGCAGGAGGAGAGGAGCCAATCAGAAGTCAATCCACACAAGCAGCAGCAGCAAAGCATTCTGGGACATGTAGTCCCCACCAAAATGTATAGGGGCAGGACTACAAGGTCCAGCTCTCTCTGCAGGATAGGGGATTTCTCACAAAGAGGCTGCCTGGTAGAACGTTCAGTTTCTACCATGAGGCAGAAGAGGACGGATGGGATCAGAGGGGCTGTTGTACTCATCAGGGCTGCTGATTCTTCCACAGATACAGAGGTCAGTGAGTTTATCCTACCACAGCTCCAGGAGTCGGTCGGTGATGGACATCCCATCTCAGACGTGCCCCATGTGGCAAAATTCCCGGAGGAGACGCTTAACCACATGCCGACCAGACGCCGCAGTTGTACTGCGGCAGCATGGTTCGGCTGCGCAAATCGCCATTATGCTACGTCGGTAGCATAAACGGCCACTGGGGGCACGTGCGTACCCCCTGCTCGCTCTCGGTCTCAATCGCCACCAGGCTCCCGCCATCGCACACAGAACCAGCAGCTGTGTATGTAAACACACAGTTTACGGTTCTCTGAGCAGGGAACTGACAGATCGTCTGTCCATACAGAGTATGGACAGCGATCTGTTAGCCCTTGTACACACGGTCGGAGATTCCGATGGAATGTTTCCGATCGGAGCGTTTTGTCGGATATTCCGACTGTGTGTGGTCTGCATCGGACTATTTCCGTCGGAATATCCGATGGACCAATTTTTCCAACTTGCCGGTAAAATTTTCCGACAAAATGCTCCGATCGGACATACTCCGATCATATGTAGCCTACTCCGACGGACAAGGTGTCACGCATGCTCACAATCAAATTCGGACACGGAAGCACTCGCTCAAGTAAAACTACTGCTCGTAATCGATATAGCACATTCGTCACGCTGCAATATTAAAAATTATTTCATGAAGCGCATTCTCTTTTTCTTTACAATGCTGCAAGAAGGAACTTCTTTTGATGCTCATAGTCACACACACTTCTCCCGAATGTATTTCTTCAGTCTTTTTTACTAATTTCAGCAATACACTATTTTAAATCGTCACATCTACACATTTTTTTTTTTTTTGTTTTTTTGTTTTTTTGGGGGAATTTTGTGTTTTTTTTAAAATAAACATCTCCTTTTTTGACAGTTTGCTCATCTTTGCATTTTTTGGGGTGTGTTTTGTGTGTCAACTTACCACAACAACATTATTATCTTTTTTGTATTTTCTTTTTTTTTTAATCTACAGGAGGTTATTTAGTGTTGGTGCCCCTTGTTATTCATTTCACTTTGTATTTTTGAAATGTACCTGCCTGCTCACAAATAAACTGTCCTTTTGGAAGTAAAACACAAGTATTCAAACCTAAATAAACCTTTATTTAGGTCTCAAACAACTAAAAAGAGGAAGACAGCGCTGGATAAACTTGTCAATTTGGCGAAGCCTTTGGCCCCCAGGGCAGACATGAACTAATTAGAAAAAGAAAAATTGGTGGCCTGAGGAGTACATATCTCAGGGAGAGAAGTCTCGTCAGAAGTCCTAGAGATCAGGAAAAGCCAGGATGTGGTTCTTCAAGAGGCTGCATCTTCTGTCAGACCAGACTGAACCCAGGCCATCACTCTCTCGTCTTCCTTATGCCCTTCCCGCCAGGCATCCTTCGAGGCTGTGGCTGGGCTTCTGTAGTTGTGGCAGGAGGAGGAGAAGGAGGGCGTTGGTCGACCTCCTGGCTGCCACTTGCCACAGCCTCCCCCTGGCTGAGGTCTTCCTGTGTATGAAAATGGGACATAGTTTTAGTTTTTTGCTCATCAATCACACCATTTTGAGCTCATGACTGTTGCAAATTGAATGTTACCAAATAGAACAGACTATCATTCTGAGCCCAGCATTTTTCATTCTTGTACCAATCATTTTTGGTCACTACTGTCTTTTGAGATGTAAACCACTTTGTTCAATCAGAACTTACTGATCAATAATAACATCATGATAACATCATTAAATGTACGACAAGAAATATGGTCAACAATGCAATACCTGTCTCAAGCTGGGCCCCACCACATGTTGTTGCCTGGAAGGCCCAGGTTGGACATCGGAAGCCTCAGCTGGGGGTGAAGGAAGCCTTGAAGGAAGACGGTTGAGTGGTGGCCTGGGTTCCCCCTGGTCTACCAGAAAATGCAGCCTCTCGAAGTAAACCATCCTGGGGTAATAAATGGCATCTGGATCTCCTGATCTCAGGGACTCCAGGTGCTTCTTTCTCTCCCTGAAATATGTAATCTTCATGGCACCAATTTTCAACTTCACATAGGCCATGTCTGCCGTGGGGACCATGATCTGCACCAAAGAAAGAAGTTTCTCCAGTGCTGCCTTCCTCTTTCTTCCGTCATGATAAAATGGGTTGTTGATCTGCCACAGGCAGGGCAGCTCCCTGTATACTTCAAGGAATAGCCCCATAAAATTGGCGTTTTTGAAGGGATCCATCTTGTCTGCAAGGCACAACACAAGACAAACCCTAAAATACTAATAATGCCATGATAAACCCTCCTAATCTTGTCCCAACATAGGCCTAGATAGAAGCAGTCTAGTCTAGTGATATACCAAGTTCAAAATGTTAACGTTGTTTGCACGATCATCGTGTCAGCTCCTCACTCTGTTCACAGATCGTATGGACGACACACGCGTATATACAGTGCGCATGCGTGAAACACCGCCCGCCCTTGACGTTCTTTCTAGACTATTCCCGGCCCCTTCGCTTTCGGCACAGTGGGGAGAGCACATGGCGGAGAGAACGCAGGTACGCAATCAGAGTTCCACTAACGAGGAGGAGGGCGAGGAAAGCCCGGAGCCTGAAACGTCCCAATCCAGGAAGAGAAGATTTAAGGCCTCAAATATGTCTTTTGTAGAGATGTTGGAGATGGTGGACATATTGAACAGGACCGACTATGATGGGAAGTATGGACCTTACCCAAACCCAAATATCAGAAAGGCCAAGATCATGACTAAAGTTGTGAAGAGTCTTCAGAAGAATTTTGAGGTATGCCGATCCAAGGATCAACTGAGAAAACGCTGGTCAGACCTGAAACTGAGGGAGCACGATCAGTACAGAAGGATCAAGCGTGTTCTTCAAAAAAGTAAGTAGTTGTCGTGCGTTCATATGATTATTCTTGCTTGCATACTGCTCCATGTGCTTTGATTTCATGTTGTACAGTTTAAAATGGCCACTTTCAAGTTCATGGTTTCATTCGTTCGTAAGAAACATCGTTCTGTAGGTAAGTATTCCAGCTTAACAAAGTGTCCACTATAATGTTCTCACCTTTGAACTCGGCCAAAAAACACAATTGTACAACACTTCCAAGCAATGTTTCATATTCCGATTTCTGCCCTCTGTGTGCTAATTATTCCTTTTTTACATTCTCATAGGGGAGAAAAGACTCAGGAAGTCTGAGGACACCAGGGACCCCACCCCTCCCAAAGAAGGCAAAATTCCAACACCAGAAGCAGAGGAGCAGGAGGAGGAGGAAGGAGAGATCGTTGAAGTTGGACAAATTGTCACCACAACAGGTGAGTGTCAGAGACCACAGCTTCCGGTAAGCTCATCAATGTATGCTGGCATATTTATAATACATGGTGTGTTTTTTTGCTTTCTTTTGTAGGTGATGTGGAAGAAGAATCCCATTTTACCAGTGAAAGTGCCCAGATCCTGATTGGGGAGATAATGGGGTGCAATCGGGATTTAGAAAATATACAGCAAAACATCAATGATGTTAAAAATAAAATGAAGAACATCATTGGGAGAGTGTGAAACACCCCAAACTAGCTAGGGTTTTATTTTTTTGCTTTTAAACAACAACTTTTGTCTTTTACAAAAATCCAAATTTGGAAGATGCACACAGTTTGTCAACATGCGCTATCTCCCATCATGGGGGATCAATCTACGTGTTTTGTGAAAAGTGGCTGAGATGAAGGGGTTGCAGCCCCAAAACATGTACATTGATCCCCCATGATGGGAGATAGCACATGTTGACACACTGTGTGCATCTTCCAAATTTGAATTTTCCTGGGGTGACACCCCATGTGATGAAGGCAATATCAGCCCAGTTTGTACATACTCATGTCTGATATTGTCTTCACTTTTCAAAGTTGAACTTTGTAAGTTCCTGTGTTCTGTATGTTACGCTTTGATACATGCCTGTTTACTCAAAAACACCAAGTTACCCAAAAATGACCTTAAATAATGTTTTTGATACACCCAATATGTTGGTTTGTTGTAAAACCCTTTTCTAAACGCACATGTGAACGTGCTTTGATTAAAAAGTGAAATTATCAACAAAGCAGTATTTGGAGTAAATTTGTTGTTTTAGGTGACAATAGGTGTTATTTAACCACTTAACAACCGCCCATTGCCGATTAACGGCTTCAGGGCGGTTGTTTAACTCTGAGAGGCCGTTAATTAACGGCCTCCCAGAATTCTGCTCTCGCGCGCCCCCTGGGGCGCGCACACGAGAGCATCCGTGACCGCTGGGTCCAGTGGACCCGGCGCATCACGAATCACGGTAAACGGGCGCTCATCGCGGCCGTTTACCACGTGATCGCTCCGTCAAATGACGGAGTGATCACTTGTAAACAAGCCGGCGTCATGTTATGACGCCGGTTCCTCCCTTCCCTCTCTGTACCGATCGGTACAGCAGAGGGGGAAGAGATCGGTGTCAGCAGCGATGTGGGCTGCATCTGCAGTGCCCACATCGCTGCTCACCGAAAATTAACCCCTCGATTCCCTGCATTACTCTGCAATACCCTGCCATTACTCTGCATTACTCTGCAATGCCCTGCAACACTCTGCAATGCCCTGCAACACTCCGCAATGCCCTGCAACACTCCGCAATGCCCTGCAACACTCCGCAATGCCCTGCAACACTCTGCAATGCTCTGCAACACCCTGCAACACTCTGCAACACCTTGCAACACTCCGCAATACTCTGCAACACTCTGCAATACTCTGCAACACTCTGCAACACCCTGCAACACCTTGCAACACTCCGCAATACCTTGCAACACTCCGCAATACCTTGCAACACTCTGCAATACTCTGCAACACCCTGCAACACCCTGCAACACCCTGCAACACCCTGCAACACTCTGCAATACCCTGCAACACTCTGCAATACCCTGCAACACTCTGCAACACTCCGCAACACTCTGCAACACTCTGCAATGCTCTGCAGCACCCGCCAATACCCTGCAACACTCTGCAATGCTCTGCAGCACCCGCCAATACCCTGCAACACTCTGCAATGCTCTGCAACACCCGCCAATACCCTGCAACACTCTGCAATGCTCTGCAACACCCGCCAATACCCTGCAATGCTCTGCAACGCAGTACTCTGCAACGCCATACTCTGAGATACCCAGCCATACTCTGAGATACCCAGCCATAGTCGGTGATACCCTGCAATACCCAGCCATAGACATCCCCCCCTCCCGCCGCCCTCCGGTGCTTCTACCGAATCGCTAATACGATCAACGCCAGAATCTTTTTTTTTTTTTTCAGGCTTCCCAGCTTAGAGGTGAGATGCGGGGTCTTATTGACCCCACATCTCACTGTAAAGAGGACCTGTCATGCCATATTCCTATTACAAGGGATGTTTACATTCCTTGTAATAGGAATAAAAGTGATCAAAAAAATTATTTTTGGGGAAAAAAATGTCAAACTAAAATAAATAAAGTAAAATGAACAATAAAAAAAAATGTTTTTTTTAAAGCGCCCCTGTCCCCATGTGCTCGCATGCAGAAGCGAACGCATACGTAAGTCCCGCCCACATATGAAAGCGGTGTTCAAACCACACATGTGATGTATCGCTGCGAACGTTAGAGCGAGAGCAATAATTCTAGCCCTAGACATCCTCTGTAACTCAAAACATATAACCAGTAAAAAAAAATTAAATCGTCGCCTATGGGGATTTTTAAGTAGCGACGTTTGGCGCCATTCCACGAGCGTGTGCAATTTTAAAGAGTGACATATTAGGTATCTATTTACTCAGCGTAACTTCATCTTTCACATTATGCAAAAATTGGGCTAACTTTACTGTGTGTTTTTTTTTTTTAAGCACAAAACTGTTTTTTTTCAAAAAAAAAGCATTCGAAAAATTACTGCGCAAATACCGTGCGAGATAAAAAGTTGCAAAGACCACCATTGTATTCTCCAGGGTGTTTGCTAAAAAAACATATATAATGTTTTGGAGTTCTATGTAATTTTCTAGCAAATAAATGATGATTTTTACATAATGTCAGAATTGTCCTGGGTGCTCCAAAACACCTGATGGCGCTCCATGCATGTTGGGCCTCTGTATGTGGCCACACTGTGTAAAAGTCTCACACATGTGGTATCGCCATACTCGGGAGTAATAGCAGAATGTGTTTTGGGGTGTAATTTGTGGTATGCATATGCTGTGTGTGAGAAATAACCTGATAATATGACAATTTTGTGAAAAAAAAAAAAAAGTAAAAAGAATCTTGATTTTGCAAAGAATTGTGGGAAAAAATGACAACTTCAAAAAACTCATCATGCCTCTTACTAAATACCTTGGAATGTCTTCTTTCCAAAAAGGGGTCATTTGGGGGGTATTTGTACTTTTCTGGCATGTTAGGGTCTCAAGAATTGAAATAGGCCGTCAGTACTTCAGGTGTGATCAATTTTCAGATATTGGCACCATAGCTTGTGGACTCTATAACTTTCACAAAGACCAAATAATATCCACCAATTTGTACTTATTTTTACCAAAGATATGTAGTGGTATAAATTTTGGCCAAAATTTATGAAGAAAAAATTACTAATCTGCTAAATTTTCTAACAGAAACAAAGAAAAATTCATTTTTTTACAGAATTTTCTGTATTTTTTCTTTTATAGCACAAAAAATAAAAAACCCAACGGTGATTAAATACCACCAAAAGAAAGCTCTATTTGTGTGAAAAAAAGGACAAAAATTTCATATAGGTCCAGTGTTGCATGACTGAGTAATTGTCATTCAAAATGCGAGAGCACCGAAAGCTGAAAATTGGTCTGGTTATTAAGGGTGTTTAAGTGCCCAGTGGTCAAGTGGTTACTAAAGGCAACTCCACTTTGCAGTCCAAGTGCAGTTTCAGGTGCACTTTTGCAGTGCACTTGTAGTGCATAGTGGATGTGCCTTTAGTAAATAACACCCACAGTGATGTGTTAATTTTCACAATCATGCCATTTTCCTGAGCCCACATATTTCTGTCATGGTGCTGAAAATGAGCAAGATTTTGGTCAGTAATGCACTAAATACATTAGTTAACAAAAACAAGGTGTGTGTGAAGCAGACCCACAACATAATAAGATTATCTGAAGAAGAGACTATCCCCTCATCTTGCTCAGAACTTTGGTTTGCACTGTTGTAGAAAAAGGCACAACAACAAAAAACATAAATTTACCTAGGAGACACCTAAAACCAAGCCAAGCAGTAAATGAAAACAAAGATTATTGGAGTTTCAAAGGAAAATTTATTAAAAAAATGCCTCTCAGACATTGTCTGGCATATTGATGGCCCCCCTACCCACAAAGTACTCCATGTATTGGGTTCGGACCTCACGGACGCTTTGGGGGGGGGCAAGCCAGGAGGCCCGTGAGGTTCTCATTTTCAAGCAAGTCTGCATCTTGGACAACTGAGACTGCATAGTTTGCTGAATGTCGTTTTAAGAAATTGTGCAGAACACAGCAGGCCAGCACTATGTGATTTATTTTGTATTCCATCATGTGGATAGGTGTTAAAAAAAGGAGGAACCGGCTGGCCAGTATTCCAAAAGTGTTCTCCACCACTCTTCTGGCTCTGGCCAGCCGGAAATTAAAAATCCTCTGGTGCGGGGTGAGGGACCTCATCGGGAAAGGCCGCATCACATGGTTTGCCAGGGCAAACGCCTCATCTGCGATGAAGACGAACGGGAGTCCTTCCTGATTCTCTTCTGGGGGTGGCAAGCCCAGACTGCCACTCTGGAGACGCCAGTAGAACTCCGTCCGTGAGAACACTCCACCATCCGACATCTGGCCATTTTGCCCCACGTCCACATACAAGAAGTCATAGGTCGCAGACACCACCGCCAACATTACGATACTATTAAACCCCTTGTAGTTAAAAGAGTACGACCCCGAGTTGGGTGGTGGGACGATGCGGATGTGTTTCCCATCAATTGCACCTCCACAATTGGGAAAGTCCCAACGATTGTCAAAGTGGGAGGCCACAGTCTGCCATTCCTGTGGCGTTGAAGGAAACTGTGGAGTGAAACAAGACCTTGCTAAAAATGGGGGGGGGGGGGGGGTGTTTTGAACAGGTAACCCTCTCCACTTGATTGAGAGCTGAATGCCTAAATAATGTGCAATACTTTGGGAAGCCCCTCCTTACTTACACTATTGACAGCCCACCGGACAGGTAAGAAGTGTCATAATACCAAAAATATAAAAAAATGAAAGCACATTTTCCCATTCTGCTATTACATATCAAGATAATAATAGGGGAAAAAAACAAAAAAAATTATAGCATTTGAAAGTATTGAGGCAGGCCCTTGCACTACATGCTTTGGTGAACTCGTCCATAAATGTGACCAACAAAAAGGTAGGTAGAGTGTGTATTGGGTTTGGTAAAGTCAGCAGATAGAGGATTGCTAGCAGCTGACCTAGCAGTTGGGGGGAGGGGGGTTCCTAATGAGTTTGGCACAACCAAAAAAAAAAAGTCACTCCGCATGAATTGAAGCACACACATAACATTTGTAGACATTTTAGGGGGTGTTTAGGGGAAAGCAATACTATGGAGCTGACAAAAGACATTGGTAATTGACTAGACTATAGTTTTATGAGCCAAGAAGAGCATGGTGGGGAAGTTAGTGAGGCAAATATGCATGAGGACAAAGGGGCAGAGCATATGAATTAGAGCATATTGCAATGATGGTAATTAGGGAAGGAGGAAAGAAATGCAAGACATTCACAATCATTAAATACATAGAATGTGATGTTAAAGGATAAAACTTACCTTCATATAGTCCTTCTGCAGGACCTGAATGATGGCAGAACAGGTCTCTGGAATAATGATCCCCAGAGCCTGGGGGGAGATGATTGTAGAGAACTTGAGGTGCTGAAGGCTTCTCCCTGTCGCCAAGTAGCGCAACGTGGCGATGAGACTCTGCTCCGGAGTGATGGCTTGCCGCATGCAGGTATCCTGCCAGGTGATATAAGGGGACAGCAAAGCCAGCAGACGGTGAAAAACGGGGTCCGTCATCCGGAGATAATTCCTGAAATCATCAGGATTATTCTCCCGGATCTCACGGAGCAAAGGCATGTGCGAGAACTGGTCACGCTGGCGCAACCAATTCTTGGTCCACAAACGCCTCCCCTCCCTGTTCATGGACCGGGCTTGTGTCAAAGTAAGAACCCCAACACAGCACAAACTGTACGACGAGTACGTAGACGAAACATGGTTTGAAAACGGTCAGCTGGTTAGAACGGACAAAAGAAAAGAAAGCACTGATAAACAGCAATGCCTGAAATAACGACCTGAATAGCAAAAGCAAGCAGACAATAAGCAATGCAAATCAAAGCGTACTATACCAAGATATAGTCCACAATGAGAAACGAATGCTTACTGACTGCACGCACTGATTATCAGATATGCAAAGACAAGCAGAAACTTCTACTAACACGCGATACACATGAGATCAGCAGAAGGAGCCCAAAGGGTGCCGGACGTGGTGCTGAACTTCCTTTTTCTAGTCCCGTCGTACGCGGCTTACTTCACCGTGTGTATGCAACATCACTTCCGGACCTCTTCCGGAATTAATCCATAGGAATAACTCCGACAAATTTGGTTGTCGGAATCTCCGACCGTGTGTACAAGGGCTTAGTTTCCCTGCACAATCCCATCCACCCCTTCAGTTAGAACACAAAATAGGATACATATTAGCCCCTCCCCTGCCCCCTAGTGTTAACTCCTTCACTGCCGGTGACATTTTTACAGTAATCAATGCAATTTTAATCACACTGATCGCTGTATTAATGCCAATGGTCCCAAGAATGTTTCAAAATTGTCCGCCATAATGTCGCAGTCATGATAAAAATCGCTGATTGCCACCATTACTAGTGTAGTGCCGGCTCCTGAAGAGCACGCGCTATGTGTTTTTTCTATTTAAAATTCCTAAAGTCACAGTTGGGTTTTAGGGTCAATTATACCAAATTATGGTTTCAGTACCAGTCTAGCTGGATTGCATTGGGTTCTGCTTGGCCAGAGGTGTCGCTGTCACCACTGGCAAGTGTGAGAATGCAGTTTAGCCATTCTTTCTCGGAACCAGCCCAGTGGGCATGTCATCTTGCTGTGCATTCTGGGAGAGGGTACTTAAGGTACTGACATCACGTGCTTCTGGGTTCCGGTCCAGAAGATCTTTCTGGCTGCCTGGTCCTGGTCCTCCTGACCAGCCTCCATGGCCCTCATGGCCTGGGGTGTGGATCCATCCAATTCCAAGTCTCGGGCTGGCTAGCCTGAGGCAAAGTAACTGGGAGGAGGATTCAAAGGTGGTCTGGTGCCGTCTCATCTGTGGAGAGGCCCAGCAACTGGAGAAGCAACCAGGGGAGGACTCTTCAGGAGAAGGCCACGCATACGGCTGGCTTCTCAGAAGGAGCCTGGAGGCTCAGTTGAAAGACACCAAGTGAATCTACACTCAAGCGGTATCACCGGACCGGCTGCGAGATACTGGTACCATATGATAGCTTTCTAAA
Organism: Lithobates pipiens; assembly: GCF_037356315.1. NCBI lineage: Eukaryota > Metazoa > Chordata > Amphibia > Anura > Ranidae > Lithobates > Lithobates pipiens. The sequence continues at coordinate 157,600,808 of NW_027507784.1, forward strand.
TTTAACTACATCCCTCAGTTACATTCAAATCTGTAGCAGAGACTTTGTTCAAGTGTTCTACATTTAAGTCTGTGGCAGAGACTTTGCTTTATTTAAACACTCTATCGCAGTGATGGCGAACCTTGGCACCCCAGATGTTTTGGAACTACATTTCCCATAATGCACATGCACTCTGCAGTGTAGTTGAGAATCATGGGAAATGTAGTTCCCAAACATCTGGGGTGCCAAGGTTCGCCATCACTGCTCTATCGGCTGCTAGGCCTAGTGAGAGGAGGTCTATCCGGTAGCTGTGAGAATCCAGTTGTGAGTGCTAATTCTCTGGATTTCTATAGTGAGACACTTCCTATCTTTTGCAGTTCCAAGAGTACCTGAACTTCCTACCCAACCCTCTACACTTCATTGAGAGACTGTTTTGTCTACTTGTTGTCAAATAAATATCCCAAAAGTGGATCCAGTGTAAGTTTATGCAGTTCTTTGGGCCATCTACCTCGGAAAACCCCTAGACGTACACAAGGTCAAGAAGGTAACGGTAAGCCCAATTAAACCAGCCGTTCCTTCAGGGTTCAGTGCTACACTAGTAAAAAAAAAACAATTCTTAATAAAAATGCCATAAAACTATCCCCTATTTTGTAGACGTTATAAATTTTTGCACAAACCAATCAATATACGCTTATTGCGATTTTTTGTTATCAAAAATATGTAGAAGAATACGTTTCGGCCTAAATTGAGTAAAAAAACGTTTTTTTATATATTTTTTGGGGATATTAAGTATAGCAAAAGGTAAAAAATAATGCGTTGTTTTCAAAATTGTAGCTCTTTTTTTGTTTATAAAAGTAAAAACTGCAGAGGTGATCAAATAGCACCAAAAGAAAGCTCTATTTGTGGAGAAAAAAAGCATGTCTTCTTTGGAGCCACGTTGCATGACCGTGCAATTGTCAGTTAAAGCGGCGCAGTGCCGAATCGCAAAAAGTGGTCTGGTCTTTGGCCAGCGAAATGGTCCGGGGCTTAAGTGGTTACGTATGTCTGGTTTCGTACTCTGCCTTCCAAGCCCAAAGAACAGTCCCAACCCCTCTGGCACACCTAATAATAAGGTACTCTAAAGATGAACTTATTTGCTCCCTTTGGTATGTTAAAGCTAAAGTTTAGCTAAAAAGAAAAGAAAAAAGTCTCCACAGCTTTAGTCACTTACCTGTAATAAAGGATGTCTCATATCATACAGGCAGTTGGATCCTAGAGACATTTTCACTGCAGGGATGCCGGTCTTCTTCATGTCTCAGAACTTCCGGTGCCACAACGATTAACAGCTTCAGGCAGCACAGCAGTACAGATGGTCAAAACAGGTCACGCTCCCTACTTTCTCCTTCTCCATTGAGAAAAGTTATTTAATTGATTATACTGCCTAAAACAGATCTGTGAATGGAGGAGATAATCCTGTGACAGATAGGACATCTCCCTCCATTCATAGATTGTGGTACAAGCAGTGTATTCAATGAAACTTTTCTCAATTGAGAAGGATGAAGTAAGGGACACACCATCTTCCCAGCTGTTCTGCCTGAAAAAGCTGTTAATCATTGCAGTACTGGAAGTTCTGAGACAGGAAGACGACAGGCATCATTGCAGCGAGAATTTCTCCAGAATCCAACTGTCTTCACAACCTAAGACATACTTCATTAAAGGGAAGTGATGTGAATCATTGAGGGCATTTGTTATATCTATTTGATAAGTGCAAACTACAGCAATCGATACTGCCAGGAAATCCACTGAGCTCCTAACTTCCTGTGCAGTTTGCCAGTGCTGCACTGAAATCTCAAGTGTTATTAGCCCTTCCCAGTTTACCCCCATAAGCAATAGACCCTCCACATGTTATTAATAGAAGAAGTGAAGGCTCTCTGTAGTTTAAATTAGGGGTGCACAGCCTAGGGTGACAATGCTACTCCTCCATAGATATAGTACAGACCATGAGCATTGCCACCCTAGGACAAGAAGTGCATTACTTGCACGATTACCAGGTGAAAATAAAGGGGGGGAAAAGCCTGAGAAAATAAAATTAATGTGGCTACCACATCTAAGGACTGGTAAGCTACTATGAATATAAATATATACATATATACACACTATGGGGGTTATTTACGAAAAGGCAATCTACTTCGCACTACAAGGGCAAACTACAAGTGCAAAGTGCACTTGGAAGTAAAGTCACTGTAGATTCGAGGGGGACATGCAAGGAAAATAAAAAACAGCATTTTAGCTTTCACATGATTGGATAATAAAATCAGCAGAGCTTCCCCTCATTGCAGATCTAACCCTCCGATTTACAGCGACTGCGCTTCCAAGTTCATTTTCAGTGCAATTTCAAGTGCACTTTGCACTTGTAGTTTACCCTTGTAGTGAAAAGGGGATTTGCCTTTCGTAAATAACCCCCTATATTACCAAAAGTATTGGGACATCTGCCTTTACACACACATGAACTTTAATGTCATCTCAGTCTTAGTCCATAGGGTTCAATATTGAGTTGGCCCGCCCTTTGCAGCTTTAACAGCTTCAACTATTTTGGGAAGGCTGTCCACAAGGTTTAGGAGTGTGTCTATGGGAATTTTTGACCATTCTTGGTGGGGACAAGTGCCTTTTCCCCACATTCCTGGCCCAGTGGTTGTGAGTGGTTGTGAGGGTGCAGGGGATGACTTATCAGAATCTAGAATCCCTGTTTAACCAGGGTGCCCCCAAATCCCATCATCTCGGAGACAAGGTGCTTTGGGCGGCAGAGCCCCCCTGTCCCAAAGCACCCACCCCCCATGTTGAGAGTATGTGGCCTGGAATGGTTCAAGAGGGTGAGGGTGCACACTTTTCTCCCCCCTTTTCTGGCCTGCTGGGCTGCATGCCTGGATAAGGGTCTGGTATGGATTTTGGGAGGGCCCACACCTTTTTATTTTTTTTATTTTGGCAATGTGTTCCCTTAAAATTCATACCAGACCCAAAGGGCCAGATATGGATTTTTTTAGCATTTTTCATTGCCAGCATGCTTTTGTTTACATTCATCTGTCAGCGCGGAAGATAGCTGACAGATGATGAGTCATCGATTTTTAAGTACACAGTGGCCGGCTTCTAGGCCCGTTTATTAACAACCAGCTATACTTCACACAGAATTTGAATCAGTGAATAATTTTTCAACCAATCTGATTTAAAATCATTCCGGAAATTTGGAATTTGTTAGAAAACGAATATACAAAACAAAATTAAACAAATTAATTAGTTACTATTTGATTCAGAGATTTGAATACATCCAATTCTCTAAATAACCAAAAATGTGTCCAAATTTATATTCAAACCAAAACTAATTGCATATGTGTAGTTCCTAGCCAGCGGGGATTCTGTTCCTACACTATCCACTTCAGAATTGTGTGGCAACCGCAATGGGACAGTGCTATTTATTAGCATTGCCCTCACTAAAGATGTCCACAGAGGTCAGGCAGGGCAGCTTTTATACAGCTGTCACCATACCACGTGTCTCTTTTTGAGGATTCCTCATAATGCATAGAATGCAAAAAAAAAAAAAACTTCTGACTTTACAACCCCTTTAAACCAGAACTCTGGAGAAAGTTTTTTTCTAGTTTGTTAAACAGCAGAGAAGGGTCGGAACGTCTGTCAAGTTTTTACTGTTGTCTGTGTCCCCTATTGCCCCCCCCCCCCCACTTGCTGTTCCAGAGACACAGTAGGAAGTAAGGGGAAATCCCCCCAAAGTTCAGAAAAATCTCACCACTGACAACTGCGACTAGGTATCCCCACTGTAATTTCGGCATGCCTCTATCTCTGCCAAACATATTTGATTTTTCCACATTTCAATTAGGCCAAAGTTTAACCTGTATTCATAACAAACTGTAAGGAACGCTTATTTGGTATTCTTAGCTGGAGTTCAGGTTTGGCGTTCTTTGTGCTTTCCATGATTGGAGATACCGTAGCTCACGCAAGTGGATCATATTCATTCCAACATCGACCTTAATATTTGTAAGTCATTTACAACACGAGAATTTCTATTGTTGCCATACTAGGTGTTATGTATTCTGAAGTATATTTATATTTCAGAATGTACCACCACATTTGACTTTCTAATGAAGATTGTAATTGTAAATCAGAACACGTTGGGGTGTACCTTGTAATACACATTAGTGGTTGTCATTACAGTCTGCTTATATTGGTGGTTGATTTACTTTTTTATACTATGCTATTACCAGTTTGGATTTTAAATGTATGTATAGTAAACTGATACTATTTTATCGATATTTAAAAGAGAAGTACAGCCTTGCTGAAGCCTGCTGTCGGCTGACATCACAGAGCCGGTCCAGGCTCGGGAAAGATCGTGACTAGGGATGAGCCAACCCCCCCCCCCCCCCCCCCCCGTGGCATTGTCATAAAAAGTGTTTGGGGACCTGGGTCCTGCCCCAGGAGACATGTATCAATGCAAAGAAAAGTTTTAAAAACTGCCATTTTTACGGGAGCAGTGATTTTAATAATGCTTAAAGTGAAACAATAAAAGTGTAATATTCCTTTAAATGTTGTACCTAGGGGGTGTCTATAGTATGCCTGTAAAGTGGCGCATGTTTCCCGTGTTTAGAACAGTCTAACAGCACAATGACATTTCTAAAGGAAAAAAAGTCATTTAAAACTACTCGTGGCTATAATGAAGCGCCTAGAGGCGATTCAGTTTGCATTGTGCGCTATACAAGTATTTCATTCATTCATTCATTCATTAATTGTCGATGCGGCAATACACATAAAAGTTCACTGATGAAAACGGCATGGCATTTCCCACAGGGGAACCCCGAACCGTAATTTAAAAAAAACAAAACGTGGGGCCCCTCTAAATTCCATACCAGGCCCTTCAGGTCTGGTATGGATTTTAAGGGGAGCCCCGCGCCAAAATAAAAAAAATGGCATGGGGTCACCCCAAAAATCCATACCAAACCCTTATACGAGCACGCAACCTGGCAGGCTGTAGGAAAAGAGGGGGGGTGAGAGAGCGGGCCCCCCCTCCTGAACCGTACCAGGCTACATGCCCTCAACATGGGTAGGGTGCTTTGGGGCCTCAACCCCACAACCTTTCCCTGTGTGAATTGAATGAATGAATGAAATACTTATATAGCGCACAATGCGAACTGAATCGCCTCTAGGCGCTGTGGCGAGCTTTGATCATCTGCTAAAAGAGGAAAGTCTTGAGTTTTTTCCTAAAAGCCAGGTGATTTTCTTCCAGGCGGATGTTGATTGGTAGAGCATTCCATAGCCGAGGCCCTTGGACAGCGAATCTCCGATCACCCTTGGATTTATACCGGGCTTTGGGCACGAGGAGGAGGTTTTTGTTGGCTGATCGAAGACTGCGGTTTGGTGTGTAATGATTTATTTTCTCCATTAGGTATTGCGGAGCTTCTCTATGCACGCATTTGTGGGTGAGGCAAAGGGTCTTGAACCTGATCCGATTTTTTACGGTTAGCCAATGTAAGCTCCTCAGTGAAGGAGAAATGGATTCCCAGGGTTTTTTTCCTGTTATCAGCCTTGCCGCCGTGTTTTGGATCAGTTGTAATCGCGCAAGTTGATATTGTGGTAATCCTATGTAAAGCGAGTTTGCGTAGTCCAGTCGTGAATTAATGATTGTTCCAACTACCACTGCTTTGTCATTCTTTGGGATAAAAGGGATGAGTCTGCGAAGCATGCGCAGCAGATGGTGAGATCGACTGACTACAGATCCTATTTGCGCATCCATTGACATTTGTGCGTCTAAAATAACCCCGAGACTCTTCGCTTTGGTCTTTGGGGAGATAGTCTGCCCAAAGACGGTTGGTGGAGACCAGGAGGTTTTGGTTGCGGGCTTATGATTTGGGTGTAAGATAAGAAGCTCTGTCTTTGATTGGTTCAGCTGGAGGGAGTTGGTGGTCATCCAGTCCTCTATTGATTTGAGGCAGTTTTCAAGTTGTTGTTGGCGATCTTTTTTTCCATTGATCCGGAAATAAAGTTGCGTGTCGTCAGCGTAAGAGTGGAAGCAGAGATCTGAGCATCTGATGATTTGAAGGAGTGGGCGAATGTAAATGTTGAAGAGAACGGGTGACAACGGAGAGCCTTGAGGGACTCCGCAGGTGACCGCCCGAGTTTCGGAGAGGAATTTTCCTAGTTTCACTGTCTGTGACCGATTTCCTAGGAAGGACGCGAACCATTGGAGATCTATGTCTTGGACTCTGGCTACTTCTGTGAGGCGGACGAGTAGAGTATTGTGATCTACTGTATCAAACGCTGCACTTAGGTCTAGCAGTACGAGGAGACACGGCTCTCCGTCATCTGCTGCTTCGAGGGCGTCATCCCAAATCTTGAGGAGAGCTGTTTCTGTTCCATGACCCGGGCGGAAGCCTGATTGCAGCGGGTCCAGGAGTTTGTGAGTATCCAGGTGACGTTGTAGCTGATGTACTACAGCTTTCTCCATGATCTTAGAAATGGTGTTGAGGCTTGTAATCGGCCTACGGTTGTTTGGATCCTGAGGGTCCAGGTTTGGTTTCTTGAGTAGAGGTTTGACGATGCCTTGTTTGAGGATGCTGGGAACAATCCCTTTGTGGAATGATCGGTTTATGAGGTGGGTTATGGTTGGAGCCACGATGTCGGAGCATTCTTTCAGTAGTTTTGTGGGGATGATGTCAATAGGTGAGGTACTGTCACGCAGTTTATTAATGATGTTTTTTGCGGTGTCTACGGTAATTGGGGATAGTGAAAATTTTGGCGGTTGCGGTATGTTGGTGCGGACATCCTCTTTATGTATTTGCTGGCTGAGGTTGGATGTTTTCTTCTGACAAATTGTTTCCCTGATGGTTTTGACTTTATCGATGAAAAAATCCGACAGTTTGTCACAGTAATCCTGGGATTCGTTTTCTGGGGGTTCTAGGCACACCGGATTCATTGATTGATTAACCAGTTTAAACAGTTCCCGTGGTTGGTTTGCGGCCGTTGAGATTGTATATGAGAAGTGGTCCTTTTTGGCTTTGAAGTACCCCAAATGTACCCCTACCATTTCACAAAAATAGTGTCAAAAATGTTAAAAAAGACAAGAGATGGTTTTTGACAATTCCTTTATTAATTTCGTCTTCCTTCAGTGTTCTTCTTCTTCCTCCATCTTCTTCTTCCCCCACTTCTTCCTCTATCTTCTTCCAGTTCTTCTTCTGGTCTTCTCGCCCGGCATCTTCCTCTGGCTTCTTCTTCCCTAGCTTTCCCCATGTTGGCAGAGATGGGGTCACCCGTTTACGTAGAGGAAAAAGCAGGCGAAGAAGTAGATGAAGGAAGAAGAACACCAATGGAAGACCAGAAGAAAGAAGATGGAAAAAGAAGCGGAGAAAGAAGAGGAAATGAATAAAGGAATTTTCAAAAACCGTCTCTTGTCTTTTTTAACATTTTTTTACCCCATTACCAATTCACATGGGGGGGCGGGATCTGGGGGTCCCCTTGTTAAAGGGAGCTTCCAGATTCCGATAAGCCCCCCACCCACAGACCCCCACAACCACCAGGCAAGGGTTGTGGGGATGAGGCCCTTCTCCCCATCAACATAGAGACAAGGTGCTTTGGGGGGCTACCCCAAAGCACCCTCCCAATGTTAAGAGCATGCCAGGTTGTGTGCTCGGATATCTGGTATGGATTTTGAGGGGGACCCCCACTCCATTTTTTTTTTACATTTTGGCGCAGGGTTCCCTTTAATATCCCTACCAGACCTGAAGGGCCTGGTATGGAATTTGGGGGGATCCATACGCATTCCCCTGTTGGGAAATCCCATGCCGTTTTTATCAATGAACTTTTATGTGTATTACTTTTTTTCCTTTAGAAATGTAATTTTGCTGTCAGACTATTCTAAACACGGGAAACATGCACCACTTTACAGGCATACTATAGACACCCCTCAGGTACGAAATTTAAAGGAATATTACACTTTTATTGTTTCACTTTAAGCATTATTAAAATCACTGCTCCTGAAAAAACTTAAAACTTTTTGGCATTGATACATGTCCCCTGGGGCAGGACCCAGGTCCCCAAACACTTTTTATAACAATAACTTGCATATTAGCCTTTAAAATTAGCACTTTTGATTTCTGCCATAGACTTTTAAAGGGTGTTCCGTGGCTTTCGAATTTGCCGGAAACACCCCAAATTGTTTGCTATTCAGTGAAGGGATCGAACATAAAGTCCATCCCTAATTGTGACCATATGGTTGGAATCTGGCCACATGCCTGGACCGCCACCTGGCCCAGCCTCTCAGTGATGTCACCCGGTGACCCCGCCCCATGCCTATATAAGTATGCACGGCGCACACGGCATTACAGTGGGAGAGAGCGTCGAGTCAACATCAGAAGAAGAGAAGAGGGAAGAAGACGATGGAGAAGACCGGGCTACCGCTAGCAAAAGAGCGGGCAAAAGAGCAGAAGATAGCGGAGGAGCTCGGCAGAAGATATCGGAGTCAGAAGAGACCTCCGGAGCTGCCTAATAAATTACTTTGAAAACCTGTCATTTTTTTATTGACACTTTTTATTCCATTGTACCCCATACTCATTCACATAAGGTGGGGGGCCGGGATCTGGGGGCCCCCTTATTAAAGGTGGCTCCCGCATTCCGATAAGCCCCCGGCCCGCAGACCCTGACAGCCAACGGCCAGGCACCCTCCTGCCCCAAAGCACCCACCCACCATGTTAAAGGCATGCGGCCTGGTACGGTTCAGGAGGGGGGGGGCGCTCGCTCATCCCTACCCCTTTTCCTGACTGGCTGGGCTTCGTGCTTGGATAAGGGTCTGGTATGGATTTTGGGGAGACCCCCACACCGCCCAAGGGCCTGGTATGCTCCTGGAGGGGGAACCGATGCCATTTTTTAATTAAAAATTTGGCGTGGCGTTCCTCCTCAAGATGATAAGAGCACAAGTCGCATGCCAAAGTCGGATCATGCAAGATGGCAATTTGGACTTTGAGCTTAAATTCAGACCAAAGTAGTACAGGGAGCATTTTCAAAGTCATTCCGACTTGTTTCGGACCAGTTAAGATGGCTCCCATAGAAAAGCATTGATTTTCACACGTCATGCGACATGAGCTCCCAATGTCGAATCATTTTTACGTACCAGTGTAAACCCGGTCTTATACAAATAAGTGTTCTATAAAATTAGGGATGTGGTGCAATTAAGATCTCTGCTATTTGAATCTTGTATCTAATAACATATATACTGTAGACATAGGAATGAATTCGGTAAGGAACTTTTTCCTACTGCAAACATCCTAGTCGCATTAGAAATTGAGCCATTTTTACATCTATCTTCTGTTTTTTTTTTCTAATTTTCTAATCAGTTTTTAGTCTCTGAAATTGCATGAAAGTCTTATTCAAAACTCAGCTGGAGTGCAGAACATCATAACCAGTGTAGAAGGTATTTTTAATATATTTTAGTTATACATAAAAATGCAGACTTGTTCTAAGTATAATTTAAAAAAACTTTGTGACTTACTCAATTTGTCTTCTGACTATTAATATAGTAACTTATTTTTAGGCTATGGGAACTTTGAAAAGTTCCTTAGACTAAATATAAATGAAACACATCATTAAAAACATGTACATACAAACAGTTCAGTTTTAAGAAAGCAGACTTCACCTGTTCAAGTTCCGGGCACTACATAACATCAGTCTGTAAAGGGCCAGTCTACCTAAAACTGATGTTTCAGTTTGGGTTAATGTTGAAGAGTTAAATAACCTAGAATTTTGAAGCTATACATAAGAAATCTGTTGAGCTCAGATGCCAGTTTGACAGCTAGTGCCTGCTGTAGAAATCTTGACAGTTACTCCTCACACCTAGAGCAGAACCAGACATAAAAATTACAGGTTGTTAAAAGCGCATGCGTGGCAGCTCCCAAGATGGTGCCTTAACCTGGGGGCTCTGTCCAGCTCTGGCCGATTTTGAGCCACAAGAGCTGCTAGCTTTCTCAGCCCCACTCTAAACATGCCGCCTGGGTTCAGGGAGACACAGAGGTCTGTTTCCATGTCCAGAGGACTGGCCTGGAGGGACATTTAATGTGTGCTGAACTTTGGTGAGCCGGCTTCTGGGACCTCCAAGATGGCCGCATCATAGCCATGTGGAGGTGCAAACAGACAGAAATCTATTGCAGAATTGATTGCAGAGTACTCATCCCTGTGCCTTTCCCAGCCTCTACTAAATTTCTCCTAGATAGGACTCTCAATGACCTCTTAGGGCCTAGTATGGGGGATAGCCCTGCAGGCACTGCTTTGCTGGCCTTGGACTTGCCACCTCAGCCAGGTCCTCAAACCTAACTTTTTTTTTGTTAATCTCTGATCTTCTATAAAAAGCTTGGCTCAAACTGCTGCCCAGATCACATTGAATAAAGGAAACATTACATAACCTAGGCATGCGAATAGAAGCAATAGAGCAGAAGGTGGATCACACCATGTCCAGGGCCAACCAAAACACGACACACATAAAAGATTCACAGGATCAACCTGAGTCCACTTTATCTAAAATTGATGATCTGCAAAATAGAGCCAGACACTTTAATTACTTCATTAAAGGCCTCCCAGAATCAATTAAGTACATACATCCTGCAGTCCAATCCTTTTCAAAGATCTTATACCAGATATCCCAGAACACCATCTCAAACTCAACAGAGCTCACATGGCCCTACAACCTCCATGCACAGATGGCCATCCATAAGACTGTTGTTAAGCCTCGTTTTTATGTGGTTAAGGAAGTTATTATGAGACTTTCCAGGGAAGCAGAACAACTTACTATCCAGGGTCATCTGATTCAGGTTTTTGATGACCTTTCTCCCACTATCATCCAGAAACAGTGGTCCTTAAAGCCTTTACTGACGGCCCTTTCATAGAAAGCAGTTAAATAACGGTGGCTTTTCTCCTTTCATTTGGAGTTCCACTACCATAATAAATTGAATGGTCTTTCATCCTTTTCAGAGGGCAAACATCTACTTCTCCAGCTGGGTATAATCTCCCAAGAACCTCTGTCACCTTCATCCCACAGAAGTTATGGATCCTCCAAGTGTCCACCTCCTACCAGCCCTCTGCTGTGGCAAAAACAGAAGCTGAAGAGGTCACGTTTGTCTCTTGCCCTCCCTGATCCCAGCTGTTCTTACTAGGTTATCTCTTTGTCACCTCTTAACTAATTTTCATTAGGATCTTCTCAAGTTACTGTGTTTTTTACACCTACCTTTAGGTGGGGACTTTCAATAGCCCTAGCTGATTTTCATTTTGTTTATTTGTGTCATTTTGCTTGTTTTCTTACTTCTAAAAGGCAGGATATAACATTAACTCCTGCAGGATCTTCTTTTCTGTTCTTGGTGGGAAGATTAACGGTATATAATACTTATGTCGCATACTTGAGAGACACCTGGCTTGGCTCAACCCGCCCCCACCCCCTCCTTTTTCTTATCCTTTATTTATTTGATGTCATGCTTTTGTTTGCTTTTTCATGGGGTTTCATTACATTGGTGGTTTCCAGGTCAGGGCGGTTATCATGCTCCTCCACCTGCTATGACATAGTGGCGTACACCTCTTATTGTGGCAGGTTTTCCTCCTACCTAGAGGTGAACATACATATCTTACAGATAGACACTTGGGCGAGCCCCTCCATGCCTTTTGGGGACACAAAGGGGTAGTAGGTTGGTGTCCAATGTGTTCTTTCTCTTTTTCTCTCATTTTCTCCTCCTTTCAGTCGCTGATGTGGATGTTAATACAGTCATTGTTTCATTCAGGGATCATGGCTCACTCATAGGTAGTTTTCCTTGGGTCATCTGCAAGAATTCTGGGTAGTTTTTTTTTCTATCAGCATTGTCTTCCTCCTCTCTTTTCCATGGCTACTTTTGATCCAGATGTTTCTCCTCTCCGTATTGCATCTCATAACACCCAAGGTTTAAATTCCCTCATAAAATGATGTAACGCCTTTCAATATTAAGATTGATATCCTCCTATTGCTAGAGACACACTTTCCTAAGCAATTTATTCCTTCTTTTATCCCCCAAAATTACCTGGCCTTCCCCCTTGTGAATGCTGACAATAAAACGAGAGGTTTCACTATATTCTTCTATAAACGCTTACCTTTTTCTCCAACTCTGCAATCAGAGATCTAATTAGAACCTTCAGGGCCCTGGTGAAGAAATCACGGAGGGCACCCCTGACCCCGTCCCGGTGCCCTTTGCATTGGTCCCAGGGTATTATGGTAAACAACAAATATATGTATATGTATTAGAAATGTAATTTCTTATTATAATCATAAATATACCCAACAATAATAGATATGATCAAAATAGAAAACCACAAGGAAATAACTGAAAATAAATTAACCACTTAAGGACCAGGCCTCTTTTTCAGAATCAGTGTTTACATGTTTTTTTTGCTAGAAAATTACTTAGAACCCCCAAACATTATTATTGTTTTTTTTTTCTAACACCCTAGAGAATAAAATGGTGGTCATTGCAATGCTTTTTTTTTTTCACACCGTATTTGCGCAGCACATTACAAGCACACTTTTTTTGGAAACAAATCACTTTTTTGAATAAAAAAATAAGACAACAGTAAAAGCCCAATTTTTTTTATATTGTGAAAGATAATGTTACACCGAGTAAATTGATACCCTACATGTCACGCTTCAAAATTGCGCCTGCTTGTGGAATGGCATCAAACTTTTACCCCCCAAAATTCTCCATAAGCTACATTTAAAAAATTTGACAGGTGGCATGTTTTGCGTTACAGAGGAAGTCTAGGGCTAGAATTATTGCTCTCGCTCTACCGATCATGGCGATATCTCACATGTGTGTTTTGACTACCGTTTTCATTTGCGGGTGTTACTCAGGTATGTGTTCGCTTCTGTGCCCGAGCTCGTCGGGACTGGGTGTTTTAAAAAAAATATACATATTTTTTTAATTGATTTTATTTATTTTTACACTGTTTAAAAAAAATTGATCACTTTTATTCCTATTACAAGGAATGTAAACATCCCTAGTAATAGAAAAATGCATGACAGGTCCTCTTAAATAGGAGATCTGGGGTCAAAAAGTCCTCAGATCTCATATTTGGACTTAAATGCAATAAATAATAAAAAAAATGGCATTTGAAAAAATGACATTGAAAAAATGTGCCTTTAACAGGTATGGGCGGAAGAGACGTTTTGACATTGCTTCCGCCCTCCTATGGTATAGAGACGAGTGGGGGCCATCTTAGCATCACTCGTCTCTATACCCAGGCACAGAAAGCACCTGATCGCCTCCACCGCTACCGACAGGAGGGGGGTGGCACCTATCCTACCGCTGATAACAGTGATCTCGCGGCAAACCCACCACAGAGACCACCATTATCATACACACGACCGGCACCTGAAGAGATGGATATGGCAGCTGCTGCCATTACAGAGATATCCCTCTTCAAAAAATGGACGTAAATCATCGTGCGCCGGTCGCAAAGTGGTTAAATACTACAATACTACCCCCTGTCAGACCCAAAGGAACCCTCCCGACTCCCTCTCACCCCCCTCCTAGAGACACCAAGTGACCCGCTGCAGTCCCTGCTAAACCCTGCGAAGACAAAAAAACTGTAAAACAATACATAAAGGCGATGCACTATAACCACTGTCAGAATAGCAATTGGGTACAACTTTATAGAAGTCCCAATTAAAAATATAAGTGGACTAAAAGTCTGAGTGGTGTAAAAATTACATGCCAAAAAGTTATTCTCCGGTGGATGGTCTGCTATTCATGCCACTGTGGCCAATCTGTAATATATTGCAAATGCAGATTGTGATAAACCACCAAAAAAGGGGTGTTAGCCTTCAGGTAGCTGGCCCAGTCCACCAGGAACTTTGATTGTGGCTATGAACCTCTTGCAATAGCCAGGGAGCCAGAGGCCAGGTTAGACAACAAACTGACATTTCTGGTAGAGGTCTGTTTCCATGTCAAATTGGAAACTACAAGGGAGGGACTAAAGCAAAGGAATGCAAAGAGCAGATAGGCTGACTCTGAGTTCCAGTATCATGCCACAGTTTCCACATATGAGAAGCTGTGTTCCAGGCTGGTTGGACAGCAGCTGGAAGATACCCTCATCACCGCTGATCCTGTCCTTCAGTCTGACATAAAGATGAACTGCATCATGATCATCCTCAGGGGACGCAACATTCATCGGGAGGTACCTCTAGTAAAGCAGTAGTAAAGTATTATCAAGACCACTATTCTACTTAAGCCGGCCATAGATGTTCGAATCTTGGCAGATTCAGTAGGGATTGGCTGGTCCTCTTATTTACCTACAGGTTTAGCACCATATCCTTCCTGTTTGGGGAGAGCCATTTCTCATAACCCCCAAAAAAGATGGCTACATGTACTTTGTGGATCTCTCCTGCTGCTTCTTGAGTAATCCTACATCAGATAACCAGACACTAGAGGAGTTTTGACACAAAGAACCAAAGATCTGCCAAGTTGGCTATCTTACAGTGTCAAAATGGCATGGTAAGTAAGCAATGGGAAAAGATCAGCTGCAGGCATTTCTAGTAGTTAACCCTTTACATTTTTTTTGGCCACAACTTCCACAGTTTAGGGCAGTGTTTTTCAACTCCAGTCCTCAAGGCGCCCCAACAGGTCATGTTTTCAGGCTCTCCATTATTTTGCACATGTGATTTGATCAGTTTCACTGCCTTAGTAACTACCACAGCTGTTTCATCTGAGGGAAATCCTGAAAACATGACCTGTTGGGGCGCCTTGAGGACTGAAGTTGAGAAACACTGGTTTAGGGTCTTTTTAAACAACAGGAAATGCATAGGAGTACCCAAAAGTATTTACCATTGTTCTGAAAATGTTATGTTTTTGAGGGTTTAAGGATGGTAGGAATTGTATTTTTTCCAAAAAATACTTTGCTATCTTCATGAAGTGATAAACAACCCGGATTTACACTGATTGAAAGGTCTATATGTGAAGCACCAGAATTAGAGATTTGGAGTTATCAAAAAAAAGTTTCACCTACAACAGAAAAAATAAATCCTCCTAAGTACAATTTTTTTCACTGCCATTATTTCTCAATTGTACATTACGGAAAAACAATTTCTTTGTATCTCAAAAGAGCCATTACTGATACTTACAATCTTCAGGTAACAGCAATCCTAGATATGAACAAGTTAATATAGTTCGAGTGTGTGGCATTACCTTTAGCATATGAGTCTATTCATCTTTGAATTAAGTATTCTTTATTATCTAAGAAGAAATAAAAAATCACCCTTTAATTTCAGAAGGCCAAAATAATGCACGCACTATTTAAAAAAAGGTGTAACATGCATTATAGCAAACATCTCTTGGGATGGCTAATGATAAAACTAAAGAGCTCCTTGGTGAAATATCAATGAAATGCATTATACCTATATCAACAGAAAATGTCTTAACATTCCTAGAGAACATAAAGACTGAATTACGCAGGAAATAACAATGGAACCTGACCTATTTGTGAACTTCATTGTAATGATTTTGTTCTATATTAGCGTATTAGCTGTGGGTTTGCAAAGCAATGATTTTCTAAATGGTATCAAGTAGTAATCTCAGAATGAATGAAAAAAGACAAGGCGTTCCACATAGTTATATAACTGCAACACAATTGCAATTCAAGCTGGATATTGATTGTGAAAATGTTACGTTACAATTGCAATAGGTAAGAATTAGGGTGGCCATTTAAAATTTATACAAATGTAAAATGGTGATGTAAAAGAAACTGTGAATTAATTCATAACTTTCCATTGTAGGATATGTAATCATTTTTATGGCAATAGGAAAAGGCAGCCATGAGAGCGGTTGGTGATGGTATATTCGATCCTTCTCACTGTAATGTAAAAGGGCACTGTAATATAAATGGGACTGCATTGTAATCAATATAGTACCCTTTTACAATGCAGTCTCCTTTATATCACAATGCCCCTCGCAATCACAGCCCACCATCTCAGTGCCCCTTGTAGTTATGTCCCCCTCCCTTTTCTCCCTAATCACATCCATGGCAGGGCAGAGGTAGGATTCAGCCTGCATGTCCACTCAGCAGGGCAGGGGGCGGGAGGAGCGGCAGATCTGCATCATATTAATAATCAGTTGATTACTCGTTGTTAATATGAAAAGACTCCCACTCTCTCTGAAAATCTTCAGCTCCTCTGCACTGCTGATTGGATGACTTTGTTGTCGGGGCAGGAGAGCCAGGAGAGGAGACACAGGCATAGCCACATAGTGGGAGGTGAGAGGTGACCATGGACTGTGATAGTCCAAATCTCCCCAAATCCTGCCTCCTAACTAGGGATGAGCTTTGTGTTTGAATCGAACCCATACTCCACTCGAACATCGGCTGTTCGACCGTTCGGCGAATTACGAACATTATGGGCCGTTTGACCAAATTCGAGTGGCGCATCACGGCCCATAATTCACATTGCTGGCTGATTGGCCAAGCATGCACTATGGCCAATCCCAGATTGGAAAAAACGGAGAGCTGTAATTGGCCAAAGCCAGGGTGGCTTTGGCCAATTATGGCTCAGGGGGGTTTAGTACACGCCCTACACTATATAATGCCGCCTGCGCGGCGGCCTTGTGTAATGTGTTGCATCGGCAGAGAGAGATAGACGGAGAGACAGTGTCTTTGAATTTAATTTGAAGCTGTTGCAATTACAGTCGGTGTATTGTGCCACCTGCACAGTGTACACCTAAAGTTACCCCAATTGCTGGTGTTCTGCTGGTCCTATACCACAGGCAGCTGTAGAAATTACAGTCGGTGTACTGTGCCACCTGCACAGTGTACACCTAAAGCTACCCCAATTGCTGGTGTTCTGCTGGTCCTACACCACAGGCAGCTGTAGCAATTATAGTCGGTGTATTATTCCACCTGCACAATGTACACCTAAAACTACCCCAATTGCTGGTGTTCTGCTGATCCTATCCACAGGCAGCTGTAGCAATTACAGTCGGTGTATTGTGCCATCTGCACAGTGTACGCCTAAAGCTACCCCAATTACTCGTGTTCTCATAGTAATAATACTACAGGCAGGCAGTTGATTCCACTAACTACAGTATAATTGGTATATACGTCCCAGCTTTGTGTAGCTACATCTCCCTGCAGGCCATTAGTATGTCTGGAAGTCCAACAAGGAGAGGCAGACAGTCACGAGCCAATAAAAGACGGCAAGCAGGCTCTGTGTCTAGAAGCAACAGTGCTGGTCATGGAGACGGTGCATCCTCATCAGCACGTGGCCATGGAACACACTTGTCCTTATTTTCGGCAGCTGGACATGTTGAGCTGCAACATGCCGAAGACTTGGTAGAGTGGATGACCAAGCCTTTCTCATCCTCTCTCACCCAGACTCAGGGTACTGGCAAAGCAGCTGCCAACGCGGCCTCTTCCTTCGTCTCAATGGCATCAGTCACTCCTTCCCTATCCCCATCATGTCCTCTTAAGGAGACCCCCGAACTGTTTGAACACAGTGTTGGGTACATGCTCCAGCAGGATGCCCAGCGTTTTGAAGGCTCTGATGATGATACCCAGCTAGAGGAAGGCAGTATCGTAAGCCCAGAGAGGGGATGCCCAAGAATGACAGCAATCTGGCAATCATGTTCCCCCAGCTGCAGCATACTGCTAGGTTTGCTCCAGTGATGAGAAGGGAGGGGATGATGAGGTCTCTGACTCCATGTGGTTGCCTGATAGGAGAGAGGAGGAGGAGGAGGCACAGCTCCAAGGAGGCAGGATGTCTTCCAGGGGCCAGCTTAAGGGAAGCACACCGACTGCATCACACCGTAGAGCTCCGCATGTGCAGGGCACTGCCTCTGCGCGTTATTCCAAAAGTTCTTTGGTGTGGGCCTTTTTAGAGATGAGTGCATCAGATCGCACCGCTGCTATTTGCAACATATGTCTCAAGCGTATCTCACGTGGCTAAAACATCAGCCGATTGGGCACCACATGCTTGACCAGACATATGTCGACCTGCCATGCAGTTCGCTGGCAAGCGTACCTAATGGACCCACACCAAAGAACAAAGGGGACCTCTCCTTGCTCCTCATCAGCTGGGATCTCCAACCCCACTATACCTTCAGTCCTCTCTGAAACCTGCACTGAGAGGAATGAAGGTGTAGAATTAGGTGTGTCACAGCCAAGTACTTGCGGTCACTCTGCTATCGGTACACCCACATCAGATTGTACCAGGCAAATTTCCCTGCTCCAGCTGCTGCACCATCGAAAGAAGTTCACTCACAGCCATCCACATCCCAGTAGTTGAATGCTAGCTTGGCTAAATTGCTAGCACTTCAACTGCTGCCTTTTCATTTGGTAGACTCTGCCCCCTATTGTGAGTTTGTGCAATGTGCGGTTCCTCAGTGGCAGGTTCCCAAACGCCACTTTTTCTCACAGAAGGCGATTCCGGCTCTCTACCGGCATGTGTAAGGCAATGTCTTGGCCTTGCTGGACAGGGCAGTCAGCGGTAAGGTGCATATTACCGCTGACTCATGGTCCAGCATGCATGGGCAGGGATTTTACCTATCTTTCACGGCGCATTGGGTGAATCTTCTGGCAACTGGGAAGGATGCAGGACAAGGTGCAGTAGTGTTGGAGGTTGTTCCGCCACCACGCCTCCAAAATGCTACTACTGGTGATTGTGACACACCTCTCTCCTCCACCCCCTCCTTCTTCCTCCATGGTCTCTTTCTGTGCTTTGTCCTAGTACGCAGGCAAGTACGCAGGCAAAAAGATGCCATGCCGTGCTTGTGCTGGTGTGCTTGGGGGACAGGAGCCACACTGGGACAGAGATTCCATCAGCTCTGCAGGGGCGGGCTGAAAGGTGGTTAATTGGGCAGGTACTCGGGGCTTACAGGATGTCCTGAGGCAGGCCAAGAAAGTCTGTGTGCATTTCCGCCAGTCATATAATGTCAGTGCTCGGCTGGCTGACCTCCAAAAGGAATTGGACCTGCTCAAGAATCGCCTAATCTGTGACATGCCCACCAGGTGGAACTCAACGTGGCCATGCTGCAGTGGCTGCACATGCAGCAGAGGGCCATCAATGAGTACCTGTGTGACTACGGCACCAGGACAGGGTCAGGGGAGCTTGGTTTTCTTTCCCCACGCCATGATCAGGGATGCATGCACTGTCCTGTCACCATTTGAATAGGCCACTAGGATGGTGAGCAGTGACAGTGCATGCATCAGTGACACTGTCCCTCTTGTACACTTGTTGAAGCACGTACTGCATGGAATAATGGACAGGGCACTTGAGGCAGAACAGAGGCAGGAAGGGGAGGACTTCCTTGTCTCTCAAGGCCCCCTTTATCCAGAAAGTGTTCCTGCTGGCCCGCTGATCACAAAGGAAGAGGGCGAGGAGGATGATTGTGTCAGCATGGAGGTGGAGCCTGGCACTCAGTATCAGCAGCAGTCTTTTAGGGATCATTTACAGTCCCAAGAAACCAGTGTACTTGTACTTGTACGTGGCTGGGAGAAGATGGCTGCGGATCATGTTGTCCTTAGTGACCCAGAGGACTCCGTACCGAATGCCTCAGCTAACCTATGCTGCATGGCCTCCCTGATCCTGCAAAGCCTTTGGAAGGATCCTCATATTCATCGGATCAAGGAGAGGGATCATTACTGGCTGGCAACTCTCCTTGATCCACATTACAAGGGTAAGGTTGCCGTCGCAGAGGGAGCAAAGGATGAAAAATCTTCGGGAGGCCTTGCAGAAAGGTCTGTGCAATGCGTTCCCAGAAACTGGGAGATTACAAATTCCTGGTCCTCGACAACGTGTTGCTGAGGCTTTGGCCAGTCACAGAAGGAGCGGTGGAGAAGGTGGCCGTCTGACCGAAGCGTTCAGACAGTTTTTTAGTCGGCAGCCCCAAGGTATGACCGGTTCCAGCAACCATCGCCAACGTCTAATTTACATGGTGCAGGAATACCTAGGGACAAGGTCAAACTTGGACACCTTCCCCTCCGAAAATCCTCTGGCTTACTGGGTCTTGAGGATGGATCACTGGCCAGAGCTTGCACAGTATGTAATTGAGCTACTGGCCTGTCCTGCATCCAGCGTTCTTTCGGAACGCACCTTCAATGCTGCTGGTGGCTTTGTAACCGATCACAGGGTGCGCCTGTCCACCGACTCGGTTGATCGACTGACCTTCATAAAGATGAATCAGTCGGGGGCGTGGCTTGGCGCGCAGCGGAGATGGCAGCCTAAACGAGGAGCTCCGTCAAGCCCGAGGCCCTTAGCACCTCTCTGCCGAAAGCCTAGCGAGGATGAACAGACAGTTCCGCGGGTCTCAGCACACCCGATCCCGCAGATCCACGTTGGTGTCTGCGGGAGGATCTATATCAGAGATTTTCCAGAAACAAACAGCAGCTCAGAGAGCCCAGGAGGGTGGCAAGATGGCGCCGTCGCACGAGGACGGGGATCTCAGTGAAGACTCTCAGTCGGCCTCAGAGGATCGCGGTAGGAGACCTGCTCGTCCCGATCACCCCCTCACATACGCGGACATGTCCGGCTTCGCTGCCGACATCAAGTCCTCCTTTTCCGCGGCCATAACAGATTTAAAAACCAATCTGTTGGTTCTCACAGAAAAGATGGCCGCGGCGGATACTGCAGGGAAGCTCCGAGACAGGGAAATACTCAGGCTGGACACAGTTGCCTCATCGCATGCACAACACTTTATTGAACTAAACAGGCACATGGAGGACCTCGATAATAGGGGGAGACGGAACAATATTAGGGTCCGCGGTGTGCCAGAAACAGTGACTGCCGACCAGATCATGCCTGCCCTCCAGAGGGTCTTTAACAGTGTGCTGGAACGACCGGAGGACTCAGCCATTGAATTCGTTCGGGCTCATAGAGCCCTCCGAGCTAGAGGACCTGATACCCTACCACCCCGCGACATTATATGCTGCCTGCAGAACTTTTCGTTAAAGGAAGAGATTATGTTTAAGGCTCGCAGGAATGACCACATTGTGTTTAACGGTGAGAACATTAAACTGTTCCAGGATCTTTCGCAGATCACCTTGAAAAACCGCAGAGCCTTGCGGCCTTTACTGGAAGCACTCAGAGCGAAGGAACTTCGTTACACCTGGCGTTTCCCTTTTGCTCTCTCAGTTTCTCACAATGGCAAGCAACACCTGCTCCGCAATCCGACAGACCTCCCAGAGTTCTGCGATGCCCTACATCTTGACCCCGTGGACCTCCCGGACTGGTATCAGGAGTTTTCCCTACCGCCCAGGGAGAGGAGCCCACCCCACTCCCCTCTACCGACACCTGACAAGCGCCTCGCCAAGAAGCAGCGTTCAGCGTGGCAAGATGGTCCGGGTACAGGGACACCGCGCAGCAGGGCGCACTCCTCTAGACCACCACCAGATGATTAATTGTTGGCACCACGGTCCCCTGTGACCGTGCCCCCCCCCCTGTTGTGGTCCGCTCTCACCATATTTTTCCTGGGCACATTTTTACATTTTACTACTTTTTATTTTTGTTGTTTTCAGAGATTCCCCTAAAATCCTTTGACCCTGACCACGGATTTCGCCGGAGCCTGGAACCACTAGGACTCTGCGATTCCTCTGCTTTTGGGACCTTGCCCGGGGACATTCCTCCCTCTTGCCCTAGGTTGGTATTCTAGGCCCCCCGAGTCGTATTTTACTAACCACCCACTCCCACTGCTATGGACGGAGAATTGGGAGTCGCATGTGAACTAAGGGAGTTTTGGCTAAGTACGTAGTGGGATATGCTCTTGACCACTGGGGGACTTAAGTTGGTTGACACATTATTACAGTCTGGCCATGGACGTTTATTTATCATTTGCACGTTGGTGAGACTGTTGGGACTTGGGGGGTGGGGGGGGGTGCGCTCCTGAAGCACATGCCTGGGGATGCTATAGGGGTGGGGCTGTGTGGGGGGGGGAACGGGCTAGTTTATCCTCCTGGTCCGGCCGCACTTTCCGGCATCAGATTTTCGTTTTTATTGGGTCATGGCAATGTGCTGAGCTCTTTTCATGCTTGTTTGTATGTTCTACTCGTTCAGTTTATATATATATATTTTTATTTTATTTTTCTACGGCAGAGATGTTTATAAGATTGATATATCAGATATAAGGGGCCTGGGCTTGGCTTCCTTCTACGAGTTATTAGTGTATCACATCACTATTGTTTAATTGCATTTGATAACGGTTGCCATTGAGGCTGCGTGTCTCCCTTGTTTCCACACGTGGCCCGGTGATTGGGCGGGGATTCTCCTCCCGTCCCGAGCACCGGATCTTTGACCTACTTGGCCGAACTATAGGCCAACGGGGGTCGTTACCTCTAACCCTTCATTTTTACTTGGACCTCGCTATTCCTTTGACTTTTCTATTTCTGTCCTTATTTCCTTCTCTGTTGCTCTTTCTTGCCTCTCTTGGCTGCTATAAACAGATACAGGCGGAGTGTTTTACCATAATAATCTTTGAGTCTTGCAGGTGGTGATTGTGGGCAAGGCCTACCATCTCTCTCTATCCCTACAGATGGCTTACTCAGCTCTTGGCACGTCGCCGACGCTAGTGTCGCACAACGTGAAAGGCTTGAATATACCGGAAAGACGTTCTACACTGCTCCGGGAATTGAAAAAAGGTAAACCGCAAATTGTCTTTCTGCAGGAGACACATTTCAAAACAGGTCAGGTCCCTAGGCTCACCGACTCCTACTTCACGGACGCACACCACGCTACTAACGATATCTCTAAATCTAGGGGGGTCTCCATTTTACTAAGTAGAGGTGCCTCCTTTGAACTCACGGACAAAAAGGTGGACCCAGGGGGGAGGTTTATTTTCCTCAAGGGTACCCTCAGCGGCGTCCCCACGACGCTTGCCAATGTATATTTCCCCAACACCTCACACCTGTCGTTCTGCAGAATGCTGGTGCGCCAATTGGAGGGGTTTGGGGCAGGTTGCTTGCTTCTAGGAGGTGATTTTAATATCCCGCTGGACCCTCTCTTAGATACGTCTTCGGGGAAGACGGCAGTCTCCTTCCATACTTTGAAGGCCATTAAACTTCTTCTCCACTCCCTGGACTTGGTGGACACCTGGCGTTACTTACACCCATCAGACAAAGACTTTTCCTTTTACTCGATTCCTCACGACCGCCATTCTAGGATTGACTATTTATTCATTACCCAAAGAGATTTACATAAGGTCCATCACTCCCATATAGGGATTCAATCTATTTCCGATCACGCCCCAATTTCTGTTAGTCTCACTCAATCTGATACTTCCAGAAAGACTCCGATGTGGAGGCTGAATTCCTCCCTATTGACTGACCCATCTTTGTTCCCCAAGATTGAAACGACCCTGAAGGAATTCTTTGAGCACAATGTGACTCCAGGTATGGATCCCTTTTCGATATGGGAGGCTCACAAATGTACGGTCAGGGGGTTACTAATGTCATTGGGGGCTCAAAGGAAAAGAGAAAGGGAGAAAGACATAGGCAGACTTACTCACACGATCCGACATCTAGAAACTCTTCACAAACAGTCTCTGTCGGAGAGATCAGCGAAGGAGCTTCTTGAGGCAAGGTTGGCTCTCCGGCAGATATTGGACTCGCACACTAGGAGACTTTTATTTTTGCGGAAGAAGATGTATTACGGACAAGGGGATAAAGCGGGCCATCTACTTGCCAGAGCGCTGAGGGATCTCAACACCAAGACCAACATCACGGGGATTCGGAATCAAGAGGGACGTTTAGACAGAACGACTGACGCTATAGCCCAACATTTCCAAGAGTTCTATACGAAACTCTATAATCTCCCGCCACAACATAGGCCCCCTGACATGAGTAATGGGAGACTTCAAAACATTCGGGACTACCTGGAGGGGTCGGGTTTACCCTCACTTACCAAAGAGGATGCAGAGATACTAGATGCCCCTATTGATCAGGAGGAGATCAGATTTGCCATTAAAGGACTTAAAAAGGGTAAAAGCCCTGGACCGGATGGCTACACAGCAATCTATTATAAGACATTTATAGACACCCTAACCCCACATTTACACACGGCACTAAACTCCTTGGCGAAGGGTGGGAGGGTCCCCCCTGAGTTTTTATCTGCACACATTGCAGTCATTCCAAAACCGGACAAGGACCCTACACACTGCGCAAGTTATAGACCGATTTCATTGTTGAATTTAGATGTTAAGATATTGGCGAAAATAATTGCTACGAGACTGTCCCCCTTTCTCTGTAGGCTGATTGGCCCGAGCCAAGTAGGCTTTATGCCAGGTAGAGAAGCTAGGGATAATGTCACCAAGGCCTTGGATTTGATACACGCGGCCCATGTGCGAAACATCGAGGGCCTTCTCCTGTCCACCGACGCGGAGAAGGCCTTCGATAGAGTAGCTTGGGACTACATGTTTGAGTCTTGTAGACACATAGGGCTGGGACCTGGTTTGATGAACTGGATAGCCGCTTTGTATCAGAACCCCTCGGCTAAGCTTAAAATCAATGGGGCCTTATCAGACAGGGTAGACATAAGAAATGGCACGAGACAGGGCTGCCCCCTGTCCCCTCTATTGTTTATTATATCCCTGGAACCCTTTATTAGGAGAGTCATAGCTAACAGTTCGGTACGGGGCTTTAGAGTGGAAGGAAGAGAGTTCAAAGTGGGGGCTTATGCTGATGACCTCCTGTTTTTTATTACGGATCCACACCTGTCTATACCGTCACTTGTGAAGGAATTCTCGGTCTATGGGTACATATCTAATCTCAAGATTAATTACTCTAAGTCGGAGGCGATGAATGTTACCCTGTCAGCCCCAATATTGCACAGTGCGATGGAGAATAGTTCTTTTAAGTGGGTGTCACATGCCATTAAATATTTAGGAGTGTGGCTAACACCCAAGATAGACGCAGTTTATGCCCGTAACTTCATACCTCTACTTAAGATCATTGACAGGGATTTGCAACACTGGCACACTAAACCTATTTCCTGGTTTGGAAGAGCGGCCACATGCAAAATGAACGTTCTGCCTAGGGTTTTATACCTAATCCGAGCCCTACCCATTAGGATTCCGCAGAGTTTCTTTAGATCTCTCCAGGCTATATTACTGAGATTTCTGTGGGCCCATAAAACGCCCCGTATCAAATTCTCTCTACTGATGCAGTCCAAGAGTCTGGGTGGGCTGGGAATACCTAATTTTCGGAACTACTACCGGGCTTCCCATATTGCAAGAATAGTAGACTGGCATTGTCACTCTGCTGCAAAGGATTGGGTGATGTTAGAGAGGGAATCAGTCCCGGTACCTCTGTCATTCTCCCCATGGACCCCAAGGGCCATGTACCCCCTGGCAATGTCGAAACACCCTTTAATAGGGACCACCCTTGAAGTTTTCCATCAGTTGGCTAAACAACACGTGCTCTCCTCCCCTGGAGGCCCGCTTACTCCGCTACAACATAACCCTGACTTCGCTCCAGGACTGGGGAATCAAACACTAAGGCCCACTGACAGACGACTTCCACTCTTAGCTATGCACTGCTTTGATAGGGGGGTGATGAAGGACTTTGTAAGGTTGAAATCGGATAATGACATCCCTCTATTGCCTCTATGGACGTATTTTCAGATACGGTCCTTTGTTAACAAGTCACCTCGTAGGGAACACTTTACTAGAGAACTCACGGAGTTGGAGTCGGTGTGCCTTAAAGGGGAACAGGTATTACACACTACCTCTACCGCATACGATTGGTTGCAGCATCTGGCGACGGGACCGAGAGATCGGTGTAGAGAGAGATGGTCGGCAGATTTGGGAATTGATTTCTCGGATGCTCAATGGGAGAAGGCCTGTATATTAGCTCACAAATGCTCTATCAGTACAAGAATGCAGGAAACCGCATACAAAATACTTACCCGCTGGTATGTCACACCTGACAAGACTCATAAATGGTACCCCCAATCCAGCGATCTATGTTGGCGTTGTCTCCAGGAGAGGGGTACCATGCTTCATGTATGGTGGAGTTGTGATAGAATTAGTACATTCTGGGATGATGTTAGGAGGCTGGTGTACCGAATCACGGAGACCGTAATTACTTTAGATGCTGCATGTTGTCTTCTCAACATTTCTGATTTCTCTTTGAAAAAACACGCAAATTCTCTGTCAAGGCACCTATTAAATGCGGCTAGGTCGCTTATACCTCTATATTGGAAGACCACGCACACCCCTTCTCTGAGGGAGTGGTTGTTGAAGGTTTCCCATATATGTGAACTGGAAGATACTAAGGCACAATCAGAGGAAGCTGTAGCACGACATCACAAAACCTGGTCTCCTTGGTTCGAATACCGGTATTCTCAAGAATATAAGTCACTGGTCGGGTGATTTGCATACTGGAGGAATGTAAATGATTAGTCGAAAATGAGTGGTCGATGGAGTCGACCTACAGGCCACCTTTCATGGGTTAATAGTTGAAGCTCCTATGCATTGAGCATTATCACACCACGTATCTGGTTCTCTTCTTTCCCCTCTCTCTTTCTAACATTTATTTCTTCCTTCTTTACTCTCTGCATTTCCACTCTCCTACGAAGTACAGCTGTTGCTCGCAGCTTGGTATTGTCATTATACCAGAGCCGTTTGGCGTTGTTTTCTGTTACCAATCTGCACATAGATAAAGATCAGATCCAAAAGATGAGGGTAGTTTCACACGTCATTGTTGTTATTTTATACGACTGTTGGATCTCTTATGCATATGTTTGAACTTTTCTTTTTGTGCATCTTATGTTCTATACGCCTGTACTTTCTCATGTATCGCTTACATTTTTGAATAAAACCTTTTTAAATGTAAAAAAAAAAAAAAAAAAAAAAAAAGATGAATCAGTCTTGGATCACCACCAGCTACCAAGCACCTGAAGCTGATGTAACCAAATAATTTTTTTTTTAAATATCACATCCCTTCAAGACTGCCTATGCTGATGCTGAGTGACTGTCCTGTTATGTTGACTGTCTATCCTCTTCATCCTCCACTGATATCTTGGAAGAACATTTTTGGTTCTGGGTGATATCACCAGCCCAATTTTTCAGCCCCTGTTTAACAGCGGAGTGTAATTACAATTTTTGATGCAATGCGGCAGGGCTCATTCCTGCACCCCAACTAGAGTATATGGGAGAGGTTGCAGTGTCGTGGCACCAGCACCAGTGCCTAAGGCCCAATTTTTCAGCCCCTGTTTAACAGGGGTGTGTAATTACAATTTTTGATGCAATGCTTTGCAGCAGGGTTCATTCCTGCAATCCAACTAGAGTATATGGTAGAGGTTGCAGTGTATAGGCACAATTTTTCAGCCCCTGTTTAATAAGGGCATGTAATTACAATTCTTGATATAATATTTCACATCAGGGCCCATTCCTGTGCCCACCGAGAGTAACTGTGAGGACTTATAGTGTTGTGGCACCAGCACCACCACCACAACCACCAAAGGCCCAATTTTTCTACCACTGTTCAACAACGGCATGTAATTACAATTCTTGATATAATTGTTCACAGCAGGGCGCTCCAGCAAGAGTCACTTTGAGGGCTTACAGTGTTGTGTCAACACCAACAACACCTTAGGGCCCCATTTCTGCAGAGCATATAGGGCAGGCCCCTACTTTCAAACATCCAACTTACAAACATCTCCTACTTGCAAACGGAAGGAGACAACAGGAAGTGAGATGAAAAAGACGGACGGCAAAACAAATTATACAGGGGTGATAACCCTTCCCTATGTTTTCCTAAAAACTTGAAAATAGATTTTTGGACTGGAGCTACACTTTAAAAATGTACCAGTTCAAAATTACAAACAGATTCTACTTAACACAATAAACCTACACAGTCCCTGTCTTGTTTGCACCGCCTAGAGAAGCTTGATCTCAGTGAGAAAGATAGAAAACGTTAATTTAATGTGTACTATGATGCATGTTTACAGTGGATTTGTATTACCTCTGTATATATGATTGTTTAGATGTTATATCCTGCGAAATCCTCCTGAAGAAGTGGGTCTATCCCGTGAATGAATTTAAAGAGATGTATGAAAACCACCTATATATGCTGGGAGAAGCTATATCATATGTAACATGGGTAACCCTTAGCGGGGTTCCATACAATATATAGGGGATTTCATTTGGGTCAAATCTTTATTTTATTTTAATTATGTATGCATGTGTTTTTAAACTGTTAACTATACTGTATGTTAATAAAGATTGTAAAATAACAGTTTTTTTTAATCTGTTCATCCTTTGGTACCTTTAACCATTTCCTGCCCAACCTATGGTAAGATGATACCGGGGTGGGCAAACGGGGATGAGGTGTGTCCGTCGGACACAGCGCATCCCCAATCAGGGTGGCTGCTTTGTCCAATCAGTGCTGGTCACAAATGTAAACAAACTGCAGATCTCCTCCTCATACTCCGATCCTGTGTGAGGAGAAGATCACTGGAACCAGAGAGATGAACCCTTCACAGTACTGTGCCTTGATTGCCCCAGTAATTAAAGAGTACGTGTCTGCAGCCAATCAGAGTACAACAAACAAACAGTATTGGCGCACTAAAGGCAAAGTTGGAACCATCAAATGTCAAGAGACAATTGACTTGGATATATCAAAAAATGAAAACATACAATTGTTTAGTGTGCTGGTTTCTAAGGCCATTGACGCTAAAATAGAGCTGAAATACAAATGGAGAGAGGAGAGCAGGGCGATCTGAGTGTACCAAATAAAACAGTTTATTCCAGAAATAAGACAGCAACCTACATGATACAAGCATAAAAGTGCTTTGTAAGCAAAGGTTCTTCCACTCTGGGGGTGGACACTGTGATGCTGGCGGGTGTAGGTCCGAGCATCATGGTGACCCTGGCAGCTCCTAGCTCTTCCTGGTGGCTTGCAGCCAAACCTGTGTGTTTTTCTGGGCCAGGGTTTGAGTGACTCAGGTAGGCTGGATGACTTAGCAGCTTTTCTGGTGACACCCCCTACTGTCTGGAATCTCAGAGAAGATTCCAGAATCGTCTGGGAAGGGTCTAGGCGGAGCTGAGTGTCTGAGGGCCCTGACCAATCCTCAACAGAAGGGTTAGCAGGGG
Source organism: Lithobates pipiens (assembly GCF_037356315.1). Taxonomy (NCBI): domain Eukaryota; kingdom Metazoa; phylum Chordata; class Amphibia; order Anura; family Ranidae; genus Lithobates; species Lithobates pipiens. The sequence continues at coordinate 157,629,886 of NW_027507784.1, forward strand.
GCAGGCCCCTTCAAATACTCTAAGTCAGCCCAGCAGGGGCAGTGTGGAATTCGATTAAAATATAGATGGAGTGTTAAGCTGTTAGGGCCTTTGAGAGTAGCTTCCCTGTCTGGGGGTGGGGTGAACTCAGGCCTAGGCTCCGGTGCAAAAGGGCCCCCTCTCCATGACACGCAGGATCCTGACCAGGAGGCATGGTTGCAAGGAGAGGACAGCAGGAGAACACTGCCGGGCAAATATCCAGGGTGGAAGACAGCCACATGGGTATTCAAGCAATACATTCGCAGCAAGAGGGTCAGGTATGTCAGGATGGAAGCTCAACAACCTCTGTGAAAGCACCATTGGATATGTGCATGCATTCCGCGTGTACAAAGACTCCCAGCTCCAATTCCCTGACTGCCCAACATACATAGGAACAAGCAGTAAAATTGTCTGGGGGCTGACTATCCCACTCTTTCAAAAGGCGTATCACATCTATCTACACAATTATACTATTCTGCCTCTTTTCTGCCACCTGTACTGTGAGAAAACCTTGATCTGTGGCACAACAAGAACAAACAGGAAGGGTTTCCTACATCGTCTAGTGAAACACAAGGCTACAAAGGGGGGAATCAGCAAGTTTGAGGAAACAAGGAAGTGTTGGCCATGAAGTGAAGGGATAGGAGACATGTGTATGTCCTGTCCACCATCCATGATGACACCTTGGTGGAGCTTCACAGAAGATGCGGCCCCTTTTAAAAGCCTGGGTGTATCCACGATTCTAATCAGTTCATAGGGGCGTGGATTTAAACAATAAAATGCTACAGCCCTATTTATCAACGCAAAAGTCCATCTTCTGGTATAAAAAGTTGCAACTTACTTTTTCCATTTGACCATTTTTAATACATATGCCATCCATCAAAATTCAACTGAAAGAACCAGCACCTTCCTCAAATTTATCAAAGAAATTGTCACTGCCCTGATCTACTAGCAAGGATCCCCCAACAGAAAGGAAATTATCGCTCCAATTGTGTCAGCAAACTTCATGAGTGCCATTTCCCTGAGAATATTACACCAACAGAAACCAGAAGAAGATGCCAAAAAAGTCAGGTGTGCGACAAAGGAGGAGTTAGGAGACACACCAGGCTTCATTGTCCTCAATGTCCCTCCCAACTAGGCCTTTGAAAAGGAGAATGCTTCAGACATTATCACACTTCCCTAAAATATTTCCCTGTCATTTCCCTGTTTTTAATATCTGTTCTGATTAATTGTCTGCTGCCTCAACTAACCATGCCACTGCCTTTCCTTTCGTGTAAATTGACCCTGGCCTGTTTATTGACTATGCCTCTGCCTACGTCTGCATTGTTTATCTGCCACATTTCTGCCTTTCACCTGAACTGACCCTGGACTGTGTATCGACTATGCCTCTGCCTGCTGTCTGGATTATCAACAATGTTTCTGTCTTCCACCTGCACTGACTTTGGCCTGTTAATTGACCATGTATTTTGCCTGCCGCTTGGACTGATCTATCGCCCTGCTACTGTAGTAGTTCGATTTAAGATAATACATGAGTCTTACATATGTGAGGGGCTTCAGTGTTTTAAGTAGAGGAAAACAGTTTTTGGTTTTCTCTGGGTTTTTTAATTCCCAGAACAGGGTCTGGAGACCAGAGTCTTTGTAGGGATTTGGGTGGAAAGAAGCCTCTATTCCTGTCCCCATTCTTTCCTGATTGAGGCCCTACGCTTGATGTTCCTGCCTGCTGCCTGGACCAATACTTTGTCTATGCTGACCATATATCTGCGTGCTGCCTGTAATGACCCAGGATTTTTTATGAACCATGTTCCTGTCTACTGCCTGGACCAACACTTTGGCTGTGCTGACCATATCTCTGCCTGCTGCCTGTACTGACTGTGGACAGTATTCCTGCCTGCTGCCTGGACAATTCCTTTTGCTGCTGCTGACTAGGGATGGGCCGAATACCCCCCGATGCGGTTCACACCAGAACACTGTGAACAAGCAAAAATTTCTAGCGAACAAGCAAACCCTAAAAAAGTCTATGGGACATGAACATGAAAAATCAAAAGTGCTCATTTTTAAGGCTTATATGATTATATAGGATTATATAAGTTGTTGCCATAAAAAGTGTATAGGGACCCGGGCACTGCCCTAGGAGACATGTATCAGTTTAAAAAAAAGTTTTTAAAACAACCATTTTTTCAGGAGCAGTAATTTTAATAATGCTTAACCACTTCAGCCCCGGACCAATTAACAGCCTAAGGACCAGAGGTCTTTTTACAATTTCGCACTGCACTGCTTTAACTGGTAATTGCGCGGTCATGCAATGTTGTACCCAAACGAAATTTGCGTCCTTTTCTTCCCACAAATAGAGCTTTCTTTTGGTGGTATTTAATTGCCTCTGCGATTTTTATTTTTTGCGATATAAATGGAAAAAGACCGAAAATTTAGAAAAAAATATATTTTCTACTTTTTGTTATAAGAAAAATCGAATAAACTCAATTTTAGTCATACATTTAGGGCAAAATTTATTCAGCCACATGTCTTTAGTAAAAAAAAATATCAATAAGCGTATATTTATTGGTTTGCGCAAAAGTTATAGCGTCTACAAACTAGAGTACATTTTCTGGAATTTATACAGCTTTTAATTTATGACTGCCTATCTCATTTCTTGAGGTGCTAAAATGGCAGGGCAGTACAAACCCCCCCCAAATGACCCCATTTTGGAAAGTAGACACCCCAAGGAAATTGCTGAGAGGCAAGTTGAGCCCATTGAATATTTTTTTTTTGTCCCAAGTGATTGAATAATGACACAAAAAAAAAAGTTTACAAAAAGTTGTCACTAAATGATATATTGCTCACACATGCCATCGTTATATGTGGAATTGCACCCCAAAATATATTCTGCTGCTTCTCCTGAGTACGGGGATACCACATATGTGGGACTTTTTGGGAGTCTAGCCGCGTACGGCACCCCGAAAACCAATCACTGCCTTCAGGATTTCTAAGGGTGCAAATTTTTGATTTCACTCCTCACTACCTATCACAGTTTCGAAGGCCATAAAATGCCAAAATAACACAAACCCCCCCCCCCAAATGACCCCATTTTGGAAAGTAGACACCCCAAGGAAATTGCTGAGGGACATGTTGAGCCCATTGAATATTATTATTTTTTTCGTCCCAAGTGATTGAATAATGACACAAAAAAAAAAAGTTTACAAAAAGTTGTCACTAAATGATATATTGCTCACACATGCCATAGTGATATGTGGAATTGCACCCCAAAATATATTCTGCTGCTTCTCCTGAGTACGGGGATATCACATATGTGGGACTTTTTGGGAGTCTAGCTGCGTACAGCACCCCGAAAACCAATCGCTGCCTTCAGGGTTTCTAAGGGTGCAAATTTTTGATTTCACTCCTCACTACCTATCACAGTTTCGAAGGCCATAAAATGCCAAAATAGCACAAAACCCCCCCAAATGACCCCATTTTGGAAAGTAGACACCCCAAGCTATTTACTGAGAGGCATGTTGAGTCCATAAAATATTTTATATTTTGCCACAAGTTGCAGGAATATTACAATTTTTTTTTTTTTGCACAAAGTTGTTACTAAATGATATATTGCTCACACATGCTATGGGCATAAGTCAAATTACACCCCAAAATAAATTCTGCTGCTTCTCCCGAGTACGGGGATACCACATGTGGGGGACTTTTTGGGAGCCTAGCCACGTACTGGACCCCGAAAACCAAGCACTGCCTTCCGGATTTAAATATAAAACGCTACCAAAAAAACTGTTAGCGATCGCAGGGATCAGGCCTGACTCTGCGAACGCTGCAGTTATGTGTTTAGTGTTTTGTAAGTGACAGTGATCGATCGATACTGCACTTGGGTGGGCTGGACGGAGGGGCAAAACACAGGTGCTAGCAGGTATCTGGGCTGATCCCGCTAACAATGCGTTTTTTTGGAACCCTTAACTGCTGGGGACGCTAGTATAGATCTGATCAGATCAGATATTGATCTGTTCAGATTCTATACCACTACGGGAGGTGCATGCTTTGCGCGTGGGTGTTAGCGGTACTGGCACTAACCTAGCGCTGCCTGGGGCGACGCAGACCCTGACCCTAAAACCTAATTGATATCACCTGCCGGGTGATCAGGGGGTTAAACCTTTATTGGGTAATAAATGGTGGGTGCCCTGATGCTATAAAAAGCAAACTAGCTAACCAGAGTCACCTGTAACACTTATACGGTGATCACTGGTGAAAGGGTTAACTAGGGGCAATCAGGGGGTTCAAATTTTTATTAGGTAGTATATGGGGGTCCCTGGTGCTATATAAAAACCTGACGGGGAACCTAAATAACTAACTGGCTAACCAGCGTCACCAGTGACACTTATACGGTGATCGCTGGTGAAAGGGTTAACTAGGGGCAATCAGGGGGTTAAAACCATTATTGGGTAGTATATGGGGGTACCTAGCGCTATAAAAACCTGGCGGTGAACCTAAAAAAATAACTAGCTACCTAGCGACACTAGTGACACTAATGCAGCGATCAGAAAAATGATCGCTTAGTGACACTGGCAAAAGGGGGTGGAAGGGTTAACTAGGGGCAATCAGGGGGTTAAAACCATTATTGGGTAGTATATCGGGGTACCTAGCGCTATAAAAACCTGGTGGTGAACCTAAAAAAATAACTAGCTACCTAGCGACACTAGTGACACTAATGCAGCGATCAGAAAAATGATCGCTTAGTGACACTGGCAAAAGGGGGTGAAAGGGTTAACTAGGGGCAATTAGGGGGTTCAACCGTTATTGGGGGGTGGTAGGGGGCTACCCTGGACCTAACACTAACTGCCCTGACAGTTTTTACTTTTACAACTGACACTGAATGCAGTGATCAGTAAATAAATGATCACTGCAATCAGTGACACTGTGACTGGGGGGGGGGGGGGAGGGGGGCGATCGGGGGGGGGTGATCGGGGGGGGTTTAGTGTAGTGTTGGTGCACACTTACTTTTAGTCTTCTCCTCGTAGTCCGGTCAAAAAGACCGCCCCGAGGAGAATGACATCACTTCCTCCCTGCCTGTGTATACAATACACAGTGGGAGGAAGCTTCTCATTCGCCAGGAGCGATCGAGAGGGGGTGGCCAGAAACCAACGGCCATCCCCTCATCCCGGATCGCTCCTGCAGCGAAACGGACCGCCGCATCCAGCAGGAGGGGGTCCGATCGGACCCCCCACCCGATGGAAGGCAAGCACGTACATGTACGTGCTTGTGCCTGTACATGCCATTGTGATGACGTACAATGGCATGCGGCGGTCCTTAAGTGGTTAAAGTGAAACAATAAAAATGAAATATTTATTTAAATATCGTGCCTTGGGGGGGTCCCCTTAGTCTGCATGTGAAGTGGCACATCTGTGTGATGTATAGAACAGTGTCGCAGCAATAATTACATTTCTAAAGAAAAAAATGGCATTTAAACTTGCTCTTGGCTGTAATGTATTGCCAGCTCCGGGCAATATAGATCAGTCCATACCATGCTCTTCAGGTCTGGAAAAAAAAATTGGTGTGGGGTTCCCCCAAAATCCATACCAGACCCTTTTCCGAAAATGCAGCCTGGAGGTCAGGATAGGAGGGGGATGAGCCCCCCTCCTAAACCATACCAGGCCACACGTCCTAAACAAGGGGAGGGTGTTTTGGGGGCCACCCCAAAGCACCTTGTCCCCATGTTGATGGGGACAAGAGCCTCTTCCCGGCAACCCTGACCATTGGTTATTGGGGCCTGGTATGGGGCTTAACCCAGCCCATTGTACCCATTCACCAAAAAAGTGTCAAAAAGTAAAAACCACAACAGGCAGTTTTTGCCAATTTCTTTATTAAAAAAAGAAAAAGAAATTGTCCCGCAATGTCCATCCATCTTTAATCACGCCACCCGACAGACCAGAAAAAAATCCGCCTCCATGAAAGACCTCCCAGCAAGACCTGACTGCTGTCCTTTCACTTTGACAGTTCTTCATATAGGCAAGGGCAGGGCCATCTGCTGATGTAAGCGGGTGACCCTGGTTACATCACCTGATGGCCCCACCCTTGCCTATGTAACAGCTGCCAAAGCCAAGAGACAGCAGTCGCCAGGAGGCCTCCCATCAAGGTGGAGCTTTTTACATTTTTTTTCTATTTTTCGGGTTCATAGGGCGGCACGATTGGAAATGAATGGACATCGCAGGACACTTTTTTTTAAAAATTTTTAATAAAGGAATAGTCAAAAACTGTCTGTTGAGGTTTTTCATTTTGACACTTTTTTAGGTGAATGTGTAGGGGTATGTACCCGATACTTATCCGCATGGGGGGGGTGGGATCTGGAGGTCCACTTATTAAAGGGGGCTCCCAGATTCCGATAAGCCCCCCCACCCCCAGACCCTGACAAGCACTGGCCAGGGTTGTCAGGAAGAGGCTTTGGAGGGCAACCCAATACACCCTCCCCATCATGAGAGCAAGTGGCCTGTTATGGTTCAGGAGGAGGGGCGCTCACTCGTCCCCCCCCATTCCTGGCCTGCCAGGCTGCCTGCTCGGGGTCTGGTAGGGATTTTGGGGGAAAACCCACAACAATTTTTTTTAGTTTTAACGTGGAGTTCCCCTTAAAATCTATGCCAGACCCAAAGGGCCTGGTATGGATTTTGGGAGGGACCCCCATGCTGTTTTTTTATTTTGGTGTGGAGTTCCCCTTAATATCTATACCAGAACCGAAGGGCCTGGTATGAATTTTGGGGGGGACTCCACGCCGCTTTTTTCTTAATTTTTTCTTAATTCTGTCATAGGATTCCCTTTAACCACTTCAATACACTATTATATGCTCTGCACTACATACCCTGTACTTTATTATATATACTACACTGACTGCACTATATACACTGAACTGTATTATATATACTATTCAGACTGCACTATATACTCTCCACTGCATTATATATACTACACTGACTGCACTATATACTCTGAACTGTACTATATATACTATACTGACTGCATTATATAAACTGCACTGTATTATATATACTATACAGGCTGCACTATATACTCCGAACTGTATTATATATACTATATGGACTTCACTATATAATCTGCACTGTGTATATATATATATATATATATATATATATATATATATACACTACACTGACTGACTCTGACTGTACACTACACTGCACACTACAGTAACTACCCTGATTATCTTCATAATCATTCATTCACTATATACGGCTGCATGTAAGCAGCAGCCTTATATAGTGTGGGGCGTGGACTTAGCCTCTGAGCCATGATTGGCCACAGGCACCCTGCCACCCCTGCCACATCATGCTGTGATTGGCCAAAGCATGAAGTTCAGGTGCATGCTTTGGCCAATCAGCAGCTGTAAATGCACTGCGATCTCGCAGTGCATTATGGTGCGCTCCGTCATGAGCACCCTATGTATTTTGTAAGAACAATCGAACATCGGGACCATCCGTACTGTTGACTACATCCCTGCCTGCTACCTAGACTAATGCTTTGGCTGTGCTAACAATAATATGGACAGTATTCCTGCTTGCTGCCTGGATGATCCTTTCGCTGTCACTGGACCAATGCTCTCCACTGTGGACCACTGCACTAGTAAAACCACAGGTAATAATTTTGTTTACCCTTTCCTCAGCAGAATGTATTTTGGGGAGTAATTGGTATGTACATGCTATATCTTAGAAATATGAAGGGCCTTCAAAAATGTGATAGGTTGTCAGGAATATATATGTGTAATTTACGTCCCTAGAACACCTGATGGTGTTCCTTGGATGTTGGGCCTCTCTATGTGGCTAGGCTGTAAAAAAAAAAAAAAGGTAACACATATGTGATATCAGATGCTCAGGAGGAGTAGCAAAATTTATTTTATTTAAAAATATATCTTGCTATGTCCATGCTATGTGTTATAAATATATTAGAAATTGATAACTTTGTGTAAAAAAAAAAGTTTTCATTTTCTTTCCACATTTTCCAAAAACTTGTGGAAAAAAATGACATGTTTAAAAGACTCATTATGCCTCATAGAATATACGTTGAGGTGTTTGCTTTCCAAATGGGGTAATTTTGGTGGGTAATTCCAATGTCCTGGTGCTCTAGGGCCTTCAAAAATGTGATAGGTAGTCAGGAAATTAAATGTGTAATTTATTACCCTAAAAGGGCTGAAGGTGCTACTTGGATGTTGGGCCTCTGTATGTGGCCAGGCTGTGAAAAGTTTCACACATGTGGTATCGCCATACTCAAAATGTGTTTTGGGGTGTAATTTCAAGTATTCCTATGCCACTTGTGAGAAATAACTTAATTGGTTAATATGGCAATTTTGTGTAGAAAAAAACAAACAAGCAATTCATTTTTTAATTTTCCCAAGAATTGTGGGAAAAAATTTAAAAAACTTAAAGAAAACTCACAATGGCTCTTACTAAATATCTTGGACTGTCTACTTTTCCAAAATGTGTAATTTGGGGGTATTTGTACTTTCCTGACATTTCAGGGCCTCAAGAAATGAGACAGTCAGTACATCAGGATTTATACATTTTCAATGATACGTAGCATAGCGCGTAGATGCTGTAGTAACTTTCCCACAGACTAAATAATATAATTTGGGTTAATTTTACCAAAGATATGTAGCAGTATAAATTTTAGCCTAAATGTCTGAAGAAAAATTACTTATTTGCAAAATTTTATAATAGAAACTAAAAACAGTGTTTTTTTTCAAAATGTTCCCTCTTTTTATGCTTATAGCGCAAAAAAAAAAAAAAAAAAACTAGTGGTGATTAAATAGCATCAACAGAAAGCTCTACTTGTGTGAAATAAGTGATTCAAATTTGGGTACAGTGTAGCATGACTGAGTATTGATCATGCAAATTGTGAGAACACCGAAAGATGAAAATTGGTCTGGGCAGGAAGGGGGTAAAAGTGCCCTACATTGAAGTGGTTAAATTCTTTTGTTTCTTTAATGTATCTACCTAGGACGTTATGCTTGATATACTAACCCATCTAGCTGTTAGATAGCCTCTGCTTCTAGTCTGGGTGATATACAGCAACTTTTCCATGGAAAGAACTTATGTCCTCAGACCTTCTCTCTCTCTCTCCCTATTCTCCTTCTTAGGTTTTTAAAATTGGCCTCCCAGAGGCAGGCAGCTTCTTCCCTATTCATTGGTGGTAGGAGGTTCTCTAACACCATTAAATCCAATACTAAGCCCATAGTCCTGCACTGGATGTGAGGAGTGTAGGGGAGAAGAGGAGAGCAACGGCTGCCATTTTGAAGAAATGTTATCATTGTAACCTACTGTTCAAAAAAGATCAATAGTTCTAGTGCACATAAAAAAAAAACTGAAAACAAAAACTTAGTACTTTGATTTTTTCATACTCATAAAATAATTGTATCATATCAGTACAGATCAAGCTGAGGTTAAGTGAAATGTTGAATCATACTGAACCTATTCCAGAAGAAAACATTAATAATGAATTCCCTCTGACATAAAGTACATTGTGTTTTTGCTTTAAAAGGGGAATTTGATGAAACAGGGCTCAAGTGTCTGCAATTAGTTATGTTACGTAATAATCCCTTTAGAGTAGTGCTGCAGATGCATTATTTTTTCATTAATTGTATTAAACAAAAATAAATGGTTGAACTTTACTTACCCTCTTCACACTCCAGTGCTGTCCCCAACTGCTTCCTCTGTTAAGCAGCACTGGTCCTTATCATTTAACCCATCGGAGCCTAGGCTGTTGACATCCCCTCAAGTTGTGTAATCACACAGCCTGGACTCACAGTACTTCTAGAGTGTGTGGCACTCACATGTCTTTATGTAAGAGCCACTAAGTGCAGAAGAAAAGCCTATACCCCCTGCCAAGAAAGATAGTAAGGACCTGTAAAATTGCTTACCTGTACATTCCATATTCTGGAGTACAGTACAGGACACAGAGTGAATACTCATAGACCCTGTGTTATAGGCTGCTACCTGTTGGGTGATTAGACACAGGCAAACTTTTGAGGACACGCCTCCTAGGCATCCCCTATAACCCTACCCTGTTCCACGAGTCCTCAGTTTTGTATCAAGAAACGCAGAGATCTCTAGTAACACCTCATCTGGAATCTGCAGTTCAGTTTTTGGCACCAGTTCACAAAAAGGATATTGGGGAACTAAGGAAAGTGCAGAGAAGGACAAAGGACAAACCAAACCAAACATCAGTTTTTCTTTCAGTTTTCAATGCAATTCTGCCATTTTTTTTTTTTTTTACTTATTACCTTAACCACTTGCACATATTCACCCTCTCATTTTCACAGCCAGTGATGCATAAATTCTTCTGTCCTGAATTTGCTTTTTACCTCTATGACTAAGCCCCAGAGTGTGGGACGAAACATGTCACAGGATGTGGTGTGTAGAGTGGTGCAAGGCTGAGGCCAACTTACACATGTTAACCACATAAAGACAAATTTATAATTGTGCAAACAAAGTAATAAAAGTGGAGTGCAGCAGCCAGCATCAACAATGATTGAATTGTGCAAACAGAATTATAAACAAAAAATGCAGCACTACCAAGATATATCCCCTAGAAGATGTCTATAGGGGAAAATAGCTCTACCAGATAATATCCAAAATCAAATGAATAAAAAATATCAAAATGTGTACTGTTCAGCACCTTAAAGTGAACACACAAATACATTTTCTAAATAAACATATTAAAAAAGTGCACCAAATATCAAATAGTGACGGAAATAGATAACACATTCTTTTTGAAGATGCCCTGTGTATATATCCATTGTGACAATGCTACAGCAAATATGTGCAATTCTTCTTCAAAGAAGGTATGCCACTTCATGCGATGAATCTCCAATATATAATAGGTATTAAAAACCCTTACCCTCCAGTGTGGACTCACACACACATAAGGTGGTGAATCGATCAGGCATGAGAGACGATCATCTCCAGTAAATCATCCGATCGATCGTCCAGGCGGTAGGACATCAGATCTCATATAAAAGGATGGACATCACAATTAACATGGAATGGATAGCCAGCTTCCAAACTCACATGCCGGTGCCGATGCAGTTAACCACACCACAGATGGTGTACGGGGAAAAAAAAAAGGAAAGAAAAAAAGCCTCTATATAGAGCAGGTCACCCCTTTACAAAAATATTTATTTAAAAAATAACAGCATAAAAAATTTAAAAACGGTCATTCGTACAATTAAGTACAGCCCGAATCAATACAAAAGTGTGGTAGATCCAGCCAGCAGGCTATGTGCCCGACATGTTTCATATAATAATACTTCAATTGGGGCATAATCATGCTGTTTGATCCCACGCTATATATATCAAACATATAAATTAAATACATATGGATCAGCTGTTATTCCTAAAATGGTCCCATGCTGTGTCCAATCAAACAACTCACAAGCCGAATTGTAAAATACATTTCTGACACTAAAACAATTAGCAATGCTAAAAGCCTCTATGTCACCACGCCAGCGCATCTGCGTCATTACGCTATCACCATGGAAGATGTTTGCGTTCCAGGCCTCGTTTTAAACTCGCATATATTGAGATAATTATGAGGAGGGCGTGTGCAGGTGATGCGGCAGGCATCGCATATCAGCGAATCAACTCCTAGTCTCTAGCCTGGCGTCATTGCGTCATCACGTAGCCCCGGCACTTAGTGAATGCAATCCAAGCCTTGTTTTCAACTCCAATGAATGGAGGTAGATTCAAGGCTGACAGAGACACCAATGGAACGCTAAGGGAAAATAAAACCCTAGTACAAAAAACAAACAAGGAAAAGCTAAACAAACTTAATCAGAAATAAGGCTTGAACAAAAGAAATAGGGGAAAATACGGGGGAACCCCATCAACACCTAAAAATATAGTGCAGCAACAGGGACTATTTGATTAAAAACATAATCCGACATACATTTATAAAAAACAACCAACCCAAATACCTAAAATGACTATTCCTCATTCCAAAGCAAATATCTAAAAAAAAGAGAACAATCATCCTATTATTCATTACATCCTACAGTCAAATGGTAGGTAAGGATCAATCTTCACATTGAGAGATAAAAAAAAAAAAGGTCAAGACTTATTAATAAAGGCATTGATATCTCAATCCTGGTTTAATCCATATGGAAAATAACTCTTAAGCTGATAAATCCAAAACGTTTCTAACTTAGAAACTCCCCTAACTCTAGACTCACCCCTCCAATGTGGGGTAAATCTATCAATAACTTGAAATGTGGTTCCAAAAGGGTTCCTACCATGAATTTGTAAATAGTGCTTTGGTACACTATGATTGGTGACTCCCGCTTTAATATTAGCAATATGCTTGTTCACCCTAACCGAAAATGTTCTGACATATTGCAATTTACATGGGCAAGTGATAAGGTATACGATAAATTGTGTTGTGCAGGTGGTGAAACACTTCATATGATAAATGGTAGATGTAGTAGTAGATGTAAAATTATCAATCCTACAACACAATGCATTGTGTATACAAACTTTGCATTTTTTACAAGGATAGAAGCCCTTGGAGTCCTGCAAAAACAAAGGCTTTGCAGGCGGCTTAACGACATTGGGGGCAATACAACTTCTCAAAGAAGGAACCCCCCTTTAAATAACTCTGTCTTTATTTGTCAGAACCGGACCTAAATGTGGGTCATTCTTCAGGACGTTCTAATGATGATTAAATATACTTTTGATCTGTTTAGATTGGATGGAAAATTGAGTCACAATTTAGGATCATTTAAATTTATTGTTGGGTACTTGTCTAGTTTGTACTTTAGTTAGGGCAGACTTGTCCAGTAACGAGACCCGATGGATCTCCTCTTAAATGGCATTAGACAAGTAACCCTTATCCACAAACCTAGTTTTCAAAACTTCAGCTTGTGTTAGAAAATCAGAAAGATCAGTACAGTTCCTTCTGATATGCAACAACTGGTTGCGTGGTACAGATTTAAGCCATGGACCAAAGTGGCAACTATCTGTCGGGATATACCCGTTACTGTCAGTAGGTTTAAAGTAGGTCTTAGTAACCAACCGGTGCTCTACAACAGAGATGTCTAAATCCAAAAAGTGTATTTGAGTAGAACTGACTTTATACGTCAAACTTATACCCATATCATTGTCATTAAGGGTGACCATGAACTCATGGAAGGATTCCTCATCACCCTTCCACAGGAGGAGGATGTTGTCTATATAATGAGCCCACAGCACCAACTCAGGGCGCTGTAGGGCATAGACGACACCCTCCTCCCATCGGGCTATAATGAGGTTAGCGAGGCTGAGGGCAAACTTAGCCCCCATAGCCACACCCCTCTTCTGTAAGAAAAATTGGTCACCATACCAAAAATAATTACTTTCTCTAGCGAAACTAAGCAATTCCATAATGCAAGTTTGTTGAATACCTGGGGTAAAAGTATTTAATACCTATTATATATTGGAGTTTCATCGTATGAAGTGGCATACCTTCTTTGAAGAAGAATTGCACATATTTGCTGTCGCATTGTCACAAGGGATATATATACACCAAGTATCTTCAAAGAGACTATTTCCGTCACTATTTGATATTTGGTGCACTTTTTTAATCTGTTTATTTAGAGACTTTGGTTGGATATTATCTGGTAAAGCCATGTTAACCACATAGACTGGATAGGGTTGACTGGGGATTTTTGTAAGTATGATAAACACTACTGGATGGTGATATTTTCAGGCAGCACCCCATTCCTAATCTGGACTATATACACTCTCTTTATTTGCTTAGAGCGGCACTACAAACAGCATGTCACATTTATTGGAAACATATTAAATGTTCAAAACACGTTTGCACATTTAATATGTTTCATGTAAGAGTGACTATATTTATTTGAGGAATATTGATTAATGTTATATCATATTTTTGAGGGGTTTATTTATTTATATTTTTTATGCAGCACTGTTTTAATGTATATAACTTAAATATCTATTCAGATATTTCTGTCAGCGGCTTCAAAGAATTATATTTATTTTTTGTGGTTTAAGCACAGAATTTTTTGAGTACAAGGGTCAATAGACCCAACTTTAGTGTGCCACTGCAGAAACCTTGTATCTAAAAGCTGCCTCTGCAGAAGATTGGACGTCTACCTGGTAGAACTTTAAAAAGGTATGAACATAGGACCAAGTGACATCCTTAAAAATCTAGGCAACAAAGGACTCATGTCAGAGTACCCATAAAACACACTTGGTCCTGGTGGAGACGGCTGAGGTAATCCGCCTTCCAGTTGTCTACTCCTGGGATGTGGACAGCAGAGATTGCTGTACAGTGTTTAACCATTAATTTGATTATCTGGCTTCTTTCTTCAAGGTTGCATGACTCCTAGTCCCCCCCGATGAGTGAGGATTGATTGCACCTTGTTTGGATGTGCCTGAAGATGGAGGGTCAAGTAGTGCAGAGTCTTTCTTACCTAATTTAGCTCCAGGATGTTGATGGGTTACTCTGGTGACTATGTTCCCTGAACTGTGACGGATTGGAGCACTTATCACCATCCTAAAAGACTGGCATCCACCATTATCCTCCTCCAGAGATATGGCAGAAATGACTTCCCCATTGTCAAGACTAGGTTGAAAATCTACCAAGCTAGGAGCATGAGTGGTAGAGAGAAGGAGCATGCTTGTTCCATGCTAACAAGATGTTGTGTTAGAGCGGTTTCAAAAGAAAGTAAGCGAATGGGACAGCCTTGAAGAGGCCACCATAAGACCCTAAACTCTCTTGGAATCTCACAGAGGAGCGTATTTTTTATTTTAATTTCCAAATGTGAGTTCTGAAAAAAAAACTTTCTGGGACAAGAGATGGTTCAGGGCATTCTGAAAATCAAACTGTTCTTGGGCAGATTTTCATTGATTTGAGAGGAGAAAGAAGGGAGGGGATAGAGTTTGGAACTGTATGTTGTGCCCCACCAAGTGAAACCACAGGTCTGGGACATCTGTGACCCAGAGAAAGGAAAACTGTAATAGACTGTAATGGACGTGCCTCCACTCTTAGGAGTGAGGGCACCCCTTCATCAGGAAGAAGACTTCAGGAAGACTTGATGGACTTTGTGGGTCAAGGAAAGGGATAAACTTAGGCTTAGAAAATTAAACTTGGATAGAACATTGATACGCTTTGTGTTTTGAGGAGGTAGAGGCTCTTGAAGAAGGGGGTTTTGGGATTAGCGGTTTTCTGCTAGGGAAGAAGAACCTTTCCTCCTGTGATTTGAAAATTTTTTTTTTTGGGCTATGGACTTTATAGGCACAGTAACAGCAACGTAATACTTAAAAATATACATTTTATTTACAAAAACATAAAAAAAAAAAACACATAGTGCATGAAATAGTCATCAGAAATCCAAAAAACTCATCCCCGATTGTGTTACTACTAATATATATTATCAATATTAAGTTTGGTGAAAACCACCACACATCAACTCTAAGCCCTTAGAGAGAATTCCAGTCACTGGCAATTACGGTGGTGTTTTCCTGGTCAGGAATTTCTGTTCAGACTATCCCTCTGCGGATACCTTGACATTATATCTCACGCCTGTGTCTCCATCCCTGTGGCTTCTTTATTCCTTGCTCTATTTATATATACGTGGTGAGTTCTTCTATATACACTGTGAATGGGCTATATATTGGTCTACAGTGTTCTGAGTGTGTTCCTGATTCCCGTGTCTGACCTCTGATCTTGATTGGCCTACCCGTTACCAACCTGGCTTGTCTGGCCCTGCATCCAGCTCTTTCAGGCTGCTATAGCTCCTTAAATCCAGCACATAATCTTCTGGCTTCAGCATCCTACTGCGCATCTGCAGCCTGTCTTTATCCAGCCTGCCCTGCTGTCATATTTGCCTGTTGTCAGCTATTCTGTCTCCATGTATTCCTCCAGCGAAGCTTCAGCTACTACCAAAGCAGACTAATGGACTGATCAGAGGCACTCATACCTCGCTGTGCTCTCGCAGTTACTCTTCTACTCTCAGTAATCCCTGAGCCGGAGCTGTACAAGAGGCCTTCCTCTGCACATCAGGATCACTAACCAGGTACG
Organism: Lithobates pipiens; assembly: GCF_037356315.1. Classification (NCBI taxonomy): domain Eukaryota; kingdom Metazoa; phylum Chordata; class Amphibia; order Anura; family Ranidae; genus Lithobates; species Lithobates pipiens. The sequence goes on from NW_027507784.1 coordinate 157,645,978, forward strand.
TGACAAAATGGAAATCAGAGCCATTCTGGAGATTTTTTATAACTTGTTCTAAGGCATCCCCACAAAAGAGCAGCGCAGAAAGTAATAGCTGTATCTGCTCAGTTAAAGCACGGCTCTAGAATACAGGATCATGTTGATTGCTCATTGCCCTGGTCCAGTTAGCTGTGGTCTGGCAGACAGAGATTACAGTAATAGCTGGTTGCAGAACTGGGCCTCCAAGTAAGGAAAGAGAGCCTCAGACTTCCTATCCATAGAATTTTTGAATGAAGGATCATCTTCAATTGGAGCAGGGATATTTGTGTTAGCCCCTGTACACACGGTCGGAGATTCTGCCAACCAAATCCGTCGGATTTTGCCCGTCAGATTTAGTTGCATACACACGGTCGGACTAAGTTGTCGAAAAATCCGATCTTTCAGAACGTGATGACGTAATTTCGTTACGATGGGACTAGATTCAGGCTAGTAGCCAATAGCTTTGATGTAGGAATTTGATCTGAGCATGCGTGGCACTTGGTCCGATCAAAATTCTCTACACATGATCGGATTACGTCCGACCGGCCCAGTTGGTCGGGAAATACTTCCAACATGTTGAAAAATTGGGTCCGACGGAGATTCGGACGAAATCAGTCCGATGCATACCACACACAGTCGGATTATCTGACGACACGGTCCGATAAGACGCATTCCGACGGATTCTCCGACCATGTGTACGCGGCATAAGACTGAAATGGCACCTCTACAACCAGAGCAGACCACTTTTTCGTGAATTCTTTTTTCCACTGGATAGAGCTTGGCAATAATTTTCAGACAAATAAACATAAATTATACTTGTTTATGAACTGAGAATGTCTGTGTAGATTTAGCAAGTCTCTTTGCACCCAAAGGGGAATGGTGAGATGAAGGAGATTCAAGTGTGACAATGCAGAGACTTTTGTGCACAGTAGAAGTGAGCATATCAACATTGGCAAGAATATTGTGTGAAGTTGTAACATCAGGTGCATAGAAGCCTGTGGATGAGAAATCTTATAGGGCGGACATATTGAGATGCAACTCGGGTAGAGATGGTGAAGCGGGATAAGGCACTATCACTATCCAAATAGGTAATGCTTTCAAAAAATGCATACAGTAAGGGATCAAATTTTAAAAAGTGATAGAAAACCAATGCTTGTCCCTTTAAAAGTGGCATCACTTGTAAATCGATAGAAAATGTCCACTGAAAGTGTCACAACAAAAATATTGTGCAATCCAGTGCTTCCATGTGTGTCACACTACCAAGTGCTTCAGCCTCTGACCTGATATTAATGCTCTGTAGGTTATAAGAAATCAGCATTTGTTTTAATAGATGTCAGTACCGCATCTCTCACAGCCTACTCAGCACAATCAGATTAAAAAGCTGGTAACCTCAGAGAACACAGGGAGGAAGAGAGTCAAACGAAATTGTATAAAATCACTAAAACCAATATACTTTATTTCAAAAGAAAGGTACTCACAATGTAGGTTAGAGAGATCAAGTGCATCTCACCACGTCAATGCCAGTTGGCAGGCTTGATGACATCACAGGCCAGGCCCCATCCAATGCATTTCATCACAGAGAGGATGTTGTCAGGGGACAGGAGCAACATTTTCACGTTTACACATTCAGTATTCTAAATACCAATAACAGACTCAACAATAAATAAAAATGATGGCATATAATACAGACACTCAGGCATAGTAGAGTAAAAGAAGACCAAAAGGACCGTAATACAGTTAGCGCTATTTGGTAAGATTGACAAACCACAGGAAACATATCCACAACTGGGTATCGTGCACAATGATACATGGCTTTCTACCCAATGAAACCAAATGTTTCAAACTTTCTTTTCACTACTTCTGTGTTCATAGATACGTTTTTCAAGGGTGAGAGACTTTTTCCAGCCAATCACCAATTGATGGTGGAGTTTTTTGCCGCCCATCTTCTCACTATACCTTTTTAGGAGAAAATAGTGCTTTTCAGTTTCAGTTTCCACAGTGTGAAAATTTGAAGCATTTTGGAAATTATAGTCTCAACAATCATGATAGATACAAATGAATAATGACTTGTTTTAAAAAATACTCTTAGTGCTTGTTCATAATATGTAAACTATTTAGCATGCATGATATCCATACTAGTTAATTTTAAAGTCCATTAGTCTGAACAGAAATTTTTCTGAAATCACTATTATTAGACTATATCTAGTTTTAATTGTTCTAAGTCAGCACTTAGAAGCCTTTAACAAGCATACTAAGATGTCAGAGAATAAAGTGGAGATGGGATAAAATCTGTCAGGTTTTTTACATCTTCAATTGAGGGGACTTCTTTCAGTTACTGTGTGGTCACCACAAGAGAAAGTGAGTAGACTCTCTCTAATGAATGCACTGAATGCAAAAATGTTGTTTTAGTATTTTAGTAGTGTTAGTATACCTTATGGTATCTCAATTTCAGAATATTGCCTGCATATCCTATGTAGACACTAGAACAAGAACTGAAGGTTAATATTTCCAAGAAGAACACAGACAGCAACAACAATCTGACAAAGGGGTCTCATCCTCCTCCGTTCAACCCAATAAAAAAAAAATATATATACATTTTTATTGGAGTTCAATTTGATATTTACAAGATTTTCACAATTCTACTGATGTAAACCAGGCAGCCAACGAATGTGGCAGGGATGACTCTTGCTTATATTATTTACTATATTCTAAAAAGCATGCCTTCTCCTTGACAGGCTAGTTTGAAATAGAATGTTTTACTGAGGTTTTGTTTCTATTGAAATATAATTACGTTGTAGTTCTATGGCCTAATATAATTACTATAGTCCATATTTGCACAATATTAAATGTGTCAGAGGATTGTCATTATCTCCTTTATATTTCTTATAACATTAAACATTTTATTCAAAGTGGGCAAATTAGAGGACATTAAGGGGTTGATTTACGAAAGGCAAATAGACTGTGTACTTTGCAAAGTGCAGTTGCCTTCTGCAAGTGCAGTTGCTCCAGAGCTTAGTACATGAGATAAGGTTTCACTTTGCAAAGAGTACCCTATCATGTGCAAGGGAAAAAAAACCCTGCATTTTTGCTGAAGAAAAAAGTGCTGGAAACCCATTAAGAGATGGTAGCATTCCACAAGTCAACCCATAGTAACACGCACTGATTAGCCAGCCATTAGCAGGCTTCCACAGAGAAAGCTAGTGTTGATGATGTGCCATGTGCTTTTTTGTCATTGTGTCTTCTCTGCTGCTTTACAGGCAAATGACTGCTGCTTGGTCTACCCGTGTTTACACATCTCCATTGTATGTATGATTGATAAATGACACTGCTATTGCTCTATGGTAAATGCTCCAATATCCTTAAACATGTCTATATTTGTGGTGGTTGATTCCCCCCTTCTTTTGCATTTAGTGATAACAAATAATCAATTATCATTTATGACTTTGGCCTGTGTCTATGGCTGTTGTGGTTTGCTGACAATTTCTCCTTCCATTGAAGTGTCTGTTATCTAATTGATCAATTGACAAAGCTTCCCTACCCTGCTTTTTGGACAAGTGTTAAAGCAGCTTAAACACAGCAGTGTAACTAAGGCCCCTTTCACACATGCGGACATTATGTTCGTACTTCATCCATCCATTTGTGGATGAAATACGAACATACATGCATTCCTATGGGATAGCGGTCAAGCGGATCATCACAGGGCGGATCATTACTGATCCGTCCCGTGTGAAAGGGGCCTAAAGCAGCAAGAAGATTCAAGAAGAACTATGCTCCATTCTGGAAAGACTCCAAAGAAAACCAACATTTTCAAAATAATTTCTTATGAAATCTGATTCCCATAGTCTTTTCCCTCTAGTATGCTCTCTCTAGCCTCCCTTCTCACATTAGTGTCCTCTGTCTTCAAATTCTCCTTACTTTACCACCACTCTCCACCGACAGCTTATCACCCTTACTTCTACTCTCTCCCTATTACTGTACTCATCACATACTGAAAATACTGAATCCACATGAAGACCCAAACATTAGGACAGTGAGGTACAGAAAGTGTGCTCATCCTGTTTCAATCTTACTTTCCTCACCCTCCACCCACTCCCATCTTACTCACCTCCTTCTCCGAATCTTTGGGGAGATTTCTCCTAATCCTGGACCTCCATTTTCTAACTCCAACTCCCACATCTGGCACCTTTCCTCCCCTGGCAACAACTGCAATCCACTCCGTTTAATTTCTTTACCCCTGCTTCCAAAACACAGCCCCCCCCCACCTCATGTGCCCCCTGGAATACCCCGTAGTAAGCTCACCTTTTTATCTCCCATTCCTTTAACTTACTACCATTACTGATACCTGGCTTCAATAATCTCTCTCATGGTGGCCTCCACTGGTCTAACTCACCTAGACCCAAGACAGATAGAAAGGAGGTGAAGTTGGATTCCTTCTATCCCCACTGAGCACCCTTTAAGTCCTTCTTACCCCCCCTTCTCTTTTGAGAACCACTGTACAAACCTGTTTCCTTTCGATTTCTCTAAAGATTGCAGTGATTTATCAGCCTCCTGGATTTGTATCACACTTTTCTGATGACTTCTCTGCCTGGTTACCCTACTTTCTCTCCTCTGAAATACCCACAATCATTCTTGGTGACTTTAACATCCCTGTTAATGATAACAGTCTAGCTACATCTCAGCTTCTCAACCTAACCTCATCTTTTGACTTAGCACAATGGACACGCACTTTCACACAATCTGATGGTAACACCCTTGCCTTTGTATTCTCGCATCATTTTTACAGTGTCCTTGTCCTCAACCACCCATCCCTCTAAGCATAAAATGATTACCCATAGAAATCCTCGCCAGTTTAACCCTTCACTTTTCTTTTCTACTATTGACCACCTCTATGACAAAATCTCACCCCTGTCCTTTTTCTAACCTGGTCACCTCTGCCTACAACAATTTAGTCTCTCACAAGAAAGAAGAGGATGCCTGACAGAGAATGTGTATGTGAAGGAAAGATCTGCTTTTGACGATTACAAAGGCTGTGTTCACCATCCAGCACATAGGATGTACTGTAAAGATGACAGTACTGTGTTCCAGAAGCCTATCTCAAAACAATGTTTACACTGATTGTGTTCTTATATGGCAGTACGTAAGCTAAATAACTAATCAAAAACTTAAATAAAATACACAATTTAATTAATCTACTAATTATTTTCAAAATGCAAATGTCTAAGCACCTGACATAGCATGAATGTTCTACCAGTTTTTTCCTCTTCAGTAACACTCATAACATAGAACTATTATAAATAACGACCATTTTTTCAAAATTTAAGGTTTAAATTGCATACAAACTTTTAACAGGGTTCATAAGCAATGTGTATATAGAAGGCTAAGCCCCCTATAATTGCTCTGTACCAAATACTGGAAGACGGTACCATTCTCTAGTTTGTATTAAAAGGAGTTGGTTGGTCTGCACATGCTCTTCTTTGGAAGGGTGACAAAGCAGATGAGACTGAGAAACCACATCAATGTGTAACGATTAAACAAAAAACATACCAGAAGCCAAAAAAATTGTTAAATCATACCCAGTTTTTCATTGAAGCTTGTTAGTAGATGATCACACTTGCAAATAAGCATTAACATTGAAAGCAACATTGAAATCAAACTGTGCATTTAAAATGAAACTAAGATACATATTTCCCTCAAAATATTACATTGCATTGGAGACAACAGTAATTAAAAATAAATTCCAATACAATGATCTCCCAATAAAAACAAATTCAAGTATTTTTCAAATTTTTAGGTACTTGTGCAATTTATAATGTTGCATAGTAAAGAAAAAACATAAACAAATCATATTACAAAGAGTCTCAACATGCACCTAAAGAAAGTTCAAAAAGTAGACAGTTCTCATACAAAAGACTTAAGTTATTACTGAGGAGTCGTGCAGAATGTGTTTTATATATGATGTTTTAAATTGTCACTGCAAAGCACTTATAATAATTTAGGAGCGGTTTTATCTCGAGTTGGTAAAGCCTACAGTATTAATTCTTAGGGTGTAACTTACTAAAGTGAAGGCAACCTGTTTTATGCTGCAAATCGTAAGCACGTGACTAGATATTCAAAACAAACTTAAGTTCACTTCACTTTAGTAAATTACCTAATACATGTGTTGAGGAACCATGAAAAGTTATGTTAGAAATTAAGAGAATTACTGTTTTTTTCTTGTTTGAATTTACTGCAGAAATCTAAAACCTTTTAGGAACAATTACCAGCTGAACAGATTTGTGTGATAATCAAGAGATTGTGAAAATGTTGTACTTATTACAGTACCACACCACTAGGTCTAGCTTCAATACCTTTAAAGAGACCTTGTCACCAACTTAAAAAAATGTAGGTAAAAGCACAGAAATCTATTTTAAATGCTAAATACTTGTAGTGTTTATTCTTTCTATAAATTATGTTTTAGTCACTTCCAATGTACCTTCAAACATGCTAATGATTTTGACTACTCCAGAAAGAGTCAAATCCCTAGCACAGCCCCTCCTTGCACATAATAGAGGCTAATTACTACCTGTTGCCTCCATCCCTACCCTCCTACATAATTTTTTATGTAGCTGCCAGGGGAGGAGCAAAAAGGAATTCTCTAAAGTGTTGTTTGAGTGGCAGCTCTGAGTCTGCTAGGATTGCTGGCATCACATCCATGATGGCAGCGCCCAATAGCTGCCTCAGGTCTTTTGGATGTCTACACAGGGGGAGGTTTTTACAGGTACATAACATGCAAAAAAATACATTAACTGGCATACAATTGTATGTATAGATTGATATTGTATAGATTGATGTTGAAGTGAATGGTCCTGTGACAGGGTCTCTCTAACTTTCTAAACCATATGTGCTTTTCCAAATAAAATACACAATTCTGCACCAACTTTTTAGAAACGTGCATAGGAAATAAGCTGAAAGAGGAAATGCACTTCCCCCATAGAATATGTATTATGAATTATCTATATAAATGCCTTAAACTGTATATAATTCCTAAAATGTTATCTGGAGATTTAAGACTGTCAATGTAATTCACAGTAGAAGTTAACTTTTTTTTATATGACCGCACAAATTAGTATCTTCTTTTTATTTGTGACTAGATGTAAGCAATGTAATGGAGTATATTAAAATTGAAAAGTCATATAGTCTACTTACTACATAAATAGAGTCCATTTCTAGACCTAAGAGAAACCCTAAGTAGGAACATGTAAAATGAACAGTGTCAATGTTTAGGAATAACAAGATAGAACATGTGAAATCCTATTAGGTATGTAATGTTTGGAAATTTTAAGAATTCTTGAAATCAGTATTGACTGCACAACATGAATGTTGACTCCTCACTATCTTACCGGTATCTCAAATACATCTACATTCTTTCGTAATTCATTAGGGACAGAAAAGTAAAATCTTTTCAACTTCAATCACACATTGCAAGTCTGCCAAATGCATTTCTAGATACACCACTTTAAACCAAATCAGATATTTGATTGTATTTCACCTTAGTAAAAATCATCCTGAAATGCTACGCTATGAGTAAAACATAACATATTTCTATAGAACTAGAAATATCTCCTTTAAGAGCCTAAAAAGATTGCTATAGATTTACATTCACTGCTGTCATATTATGAGCAGTTGCAATGAACATTTTGATTTTATATTCAATAAATACTGTAGTACATATTGAATAAGGTCTGGTATTTAAGCGTAATCATTTGGTATTCCAGCAATGGTACTGACATCTTAATAACCTTGTCTCTCATACAGTTCAAACTAGACATTGATACGTTATTGGATAGATATTATATTTCCTATGGGTTTTCAAACATATTGTAAAGTTTAATGCATTGACTTAAAAGTATTTCTGTTGAAGGCTATTGTAATGTGTATGATATAAAAAAAATGTAAAAATGATAAAAAAATGTGTAAAAAAATACATTGTATTTACATATTGTAATGACAATGAGCTGTGTAAAGTGAAATAGCCCATAGCAAAGTATTTTTTTTTCTCTTTTACTGATATGGCATCCAAAAACTGCAATGTGATTGATTGTTATGGGTTTTTTCACTTTGTACATCTTTTGGCACTCCAATTTAACACAATCCAAATATAAGAGTTCCATTTTTGTGACAGCCCAAACTATGTAGAAAGATTTAAGGGAGAATGTGACCTATGCTTTCTTTGGGCGCTAATTTATGGTTAAGCACCTACAGCAAAAGACCCATCAATATCCTTCATATGTTACAAGGGTGAAGGTTATACCAATTGTTCTATCCGGAAGCAAGCAAAGTCTTTCAAAGAAACAAGTAGATTTTCATTTAAAAAAAAAAAAAAGGTTAAGAAATATGGGTGGGGGAAGCATTGACTAAATAAATGAAGTGAACGCAAATCTTTGCAAGACTCAGACACTTTTTTAGGTCAAAAAGGGAGTTAATTTACCTATCATTATCAGCAATAAACTGTTATGTTGAGTGCATTATAAGACACAGATGTATGCCTTGAATCAATCAGAATCAATCCATGGAGTACACATGCTACTGTCTAAAAACAAGGGCATGAAATTAACAAGTTTTCAGTTAAGGGCAAGTGCTTTCTAGAAAGTTATTAGGTTATCAATACCACCATTCACACGCAATTACTTATTGCACATCATTATTCCTTACTTTCGAGTATGTACACAAGTGATAGAAATACCAAATGCACAGAGTAGTTATTTAATAATTGTGTAGGGTGTGAAGATTGTAGTACCTCAAACAAATTATTTAAAATGTTATGTATGTGCCTGATTAGGCCTAGTTAGCTCCATTTTGCTAACAAATTCAAATTAGAAAAGTTGTCAGTTGCCACTAAATACCTAAAGGTGACTATTGTGTTCTACAATGACATTACCCAGCATCTCTGTTGCCTGTTGCCCCTGGAAAAAAGTTATTATGGAGCATCTCGGCATTTATTTAAAAATAAAAAGGTTTGTTGCATTATGACTAAATGTGAGCTTTACAAACTCAATTATTTTACACCTTAAAAATATTTATCTATACATCTAGGTTAGGAATAGGTATCAGGAGGAAATTTAAAAATGGCATAAACATCTTACTTACATATAAGGTTTTCAGACAATATGTCTGGTTTTATGATGCAACAATGATGTAGTGAAATGCATTAAATGTAATTATACAATGATTTTTCAGTCATTTATATATATATATATATATATATATATATATATATATATATATATATATATATATATATATATATATATATATATATATAAAATACAGTCAACCCACCAATTTGGGTCTTACAAAAGAAAAACTTGTGTGAAACACGGTATTGCTTAAACTTAATTAAATTAGAAAAATGCATGGAACTTGTTGCAAATCCCTAAATTAGTCTACATTTATTGATAGACACTCTGCAAAATCCAGTTAAGCATAGCATTATCCAGCATTGAGAGTTCAGTAGTCCAGTGAATTATAATGAAAGTATACTATAGATTTGTTGGGAAGCTGTACATTACTGCTTTTTTCCTAAAGTTATCTTACAGGTTCTTCAGGAAAAAAATATATATACTTTCCTTAGGCATAGGAATTTTCAAAGATTCATTGATTTACAGCATTCTCTTTCATGAGAGAGATGAGGGAAATTTGTGTGGAATCTGAAGTTATCTGGCTGTTAGGTATTTGTTACTCAGTTTGATGATTGGTGACTTTCCAAACAGCTTTCTATGGGACAGATGAGAGCAGTTTGAAGATCTGGCTGTTATGTATTTGTTGCCTTAAAATGGAATAAGGTATTGTGATAACACCTCCCCCAAAGACCATTTTTTTTTCAGATTAGGTGACTTTTCAAACTGCCTTTGGCTCCTCCTTGAATGATAACGTGCTGAGACATCTAACTCCGTAAAAAGTCCTCCTTTGTGATTAAGTGAAAGGAGTTGAACTCTTTCTGGAGAAACTCTTTCAGAAAAGCTGAGAAAAATAAAAGTTGTTCTTAAAGGGAATCTGTGACTAAAGCATATTGTAGTTGGCAGTTTTGGGTGCCTGGATGTGTTTTCTGATTTGTTGACTAGCACCCTGGAACCACATCAAATGGGGTTCTGTAATGGGGAAAGAATGGACGGCTCCCTTGGTCTTTTGACTCAGGATTGTGCTATTTTGGCTCTACTTCCCCTGTGGGTCACAGGAGTGCACCTAGTTCTGTACTCCTGTGACCCTTATTCAGCTAACATCGGGCTAAAATCAGCTGACGTCTGATGCCCAATGAACACCTGGCTCAGTCCTCTCAGCACACCACTAAGAGCCTGAGCCACCTACTTCTGCCCCCTCCACAGCTTAGCACTCCAGTGAGCACTGGAGGGGCAGAACAGAGAGCCGGTGACATAGTCACCGGCTCTCTGCTCAAAAAAGATTGAGAACTGAGTGATCAGTTATCTTTAATGGCTCAGTTCTCGGTTTTACAGGTGGCAGGGTATAGATGCAGCATCAGACTGATGCTGTGACTATATAGTTGAGTATGATCACCTCTTTTAACAAACTCACCCATTATATTAATGGGTCTATTATGAGTAATGGAGGGAGGAGAGGACCAGGCAAAGATCTGTCTGGGACAGGGTCATTGTTTCCTCATTAAAGTGCCCTGCTTTTTTGGGGTCTCAGGGCATTCTAAAACAAATTACATAGGGCATGAAGGAAACTAGAAAAGCAAGCTACACTATGTAAGTGTCAATTTCATATGGCCATTGACTCACTTTGAAGTAAATATATCCTAATTGTATGTAACTACATCTGAGACTATACATAGAAATGGTACTGGTATTACATAGCAAAAATATTACAAATGAATGCATTTCATGGCATAAAATTAGTAAATAAGGACTATAGCAAATAAAAGGCTAATGTACCAAAAGTGGAAAAGCTTACAAAAGAAAAAGTGAAAATCAGTGGATTGACTGTATCATTCACGTCATACACCTACATTACCGCATTAAATAATACGATTATGCAAAGAATTACATATTTACATGCATGTGGGAGACAATCAAGTGATAACAGAAATGTGCATATGAGCTTGGCACTTTTGTGATTAATTTGAATGAATAGTTATATTTCTGGTTTCATACATTATGTACAAAATTTCCATGACAGAAAAAAATGGAGCTTAATCATATTTAGCATTATTACATATATATTAATTTACAGTATATTTTCATAAAGGTGTATTTTTTGGTTTCAAGCATACAAACCTTAGTCTATCCGTGTTGTGCCAAAATTTCCTGCTTGTACATGCTTAGTCTTCTTTATTAAGGTATGCAAGCCCAACGTGCCAACCCTACATGCTAGAAAAAAGAGAGGGGGCAAATGTGTGTATGAGTGTGCATGTATATATTTTTTTCTTTTTCATGTATGTGATATATATAACATATATGACATACATACAGTATATACATATATAAATATATGCATATATATATATGTGTAGTTTAATATATCATTTTACATACAAATAAAGCTTTTGTCATCCGAAAATCTTTCAATACATTATATTTAAAGTCCTATTTTCATATTTACATGTCCTTAGTATTTTGCTTTTTATTTGTATGACTTCATGTCCACTCTGTCAGTGCAGAGAAATCATGGCTTAGATTTGAGAAATGTTTTTGTGGATTAAAAGGCTGCAAAGCATGTAATAAAGTAATTCTTCCGTGTTCCACGATGATGTCACCATTTTTCACATTGGTTGAACATGGTTGGTTCAGTAGCTACATCCACGGTATGCTTAATTTTGTATGTCTGCTTAGTGCTATGCCATGCAACATTGCTCTTTTCTTCAGTAAAAAAAAAATTAAAAAAAATCATGCCTTGGTTTTTCTTTAGTGTTCTTTGAGAAGAATTAATCATGCTTAAGTTCGATGAAGCATACTGAGCGCCAACCAGTGAGATAGAAGTGGTTTTCATTTTTTCACCTTATATTTCCAAAAAAACTATTGCACCTTTATTTGTAATGTTATATAGTAGGCTGATTTGGAGTTCAAAGGAGATATATCAATGAGCAGGCCTTTACATTCTGAGAAAAGAAAGCCCATGAGGATATTTTCAAAATATGAAAGGCTCAATTTTGATGGCCATGGATAAGATGGAGTGATGATTCCCCATAAATGTGACACTGGAGTCCTTGACCAATGGGTGTAGGAAGACAATATCCAAGTTTCGTCATATTCCAGACTGAGATGGGTCGTATCTTCTCTTTTTGACATTTCTTCCAGGACGTATCAAAAGAAGGAGAGAAATAAGGCAGAGAATCGTTAGGGGTGTTTAATAAACACAAAATGAACAAATAATGGTTGTGTTTATGGCAGAGAATGCAGATCACCATGAGGTAGTGTTGCACAAAATTCTGTACTACAATCAGAACTTCATAGTCACTTATGACACCAATAGAAATGATGTAATAATACAGTGCTTGTGTTCAGATATACTTTATGTGTGCTGCATATCAGATGTCAGTGATGACACTACAGCATTGACACTATAGGGATTATAATACAGTACCATTTGGTGAGTGCCCCTCTACCATGCAATCCTGCCATTCTTTATACAGAAACAATGAAAGGAGAATGGACTCATCCAAAAGTTAGTAAAGAATTTCCAGCCATGTGTATAGCAATTTTGTTAAAATGGTAAGCGAGTTGAATAGTGATGTCCATTCTCCTTATGCAGCATATGTTTTTACTAAAATAGAGCATAACAATACAGTGCAACAACAAACACTAGGTGCAACCTCCCCATAATCTGGCTTTATGTGGGGCATCAAGCAGTAGGGCTCATGCATTCAATCTGGATACACTTGGCATATGCACTACTACCGCCCTCAGGTTAGCATGCAAAAACACAGAACAGTTTCAGAAAATGCATATGCAGCCATGTGTTCTGTGAGAAACTTGTGAAAAGTTCTGTTGGTTTAACAAAAAAGTGATCTTCAATACGTTTTTCACAAGATAAAAGCAGGCAGTTTTCACAAATTTATAAGCAATGTTAAAACAGCTCAAAGTTACACGGGTCCATAACCTTAATATAATCAACACACAATACTGTATGTATGTGAATAATATGGATTTTACATTGACACCATATTTAAAAAGCAACTCACTGTTTTATACTGTAGTACATTGTGTATACATTGACTATATTTATAGAAATGCTAACGCAAACTGATACTGTGGTGAAGCCACAAAAAGGCTACAAGGAAACTACTGCTATATTTTGATAGCCGGAGCCATGGTACATGTCAGCAATCTTCAAGTAGTAACATTTTTATCTTAATGTTTGTATGTTTTATTATTGGGATTTACTTCCTGAGCTGTGTGCACATTAAAATGTTAGTACTTTCACTTTATTTTATATCTGTTAGCATGATAGCCAAATCTATTACACTTTTGCCTAAGAAGCACATTTGTACTTTTACTAAAACCTAAAGCAAATCTTTGATTTGCCCATTGAGGGCAAAGTAACTGCTGATGTCCCACTGGAGCCTTTAGAAAAGCTCCAGGTTGGACCTTCTTCATACATCACAAATTTGGATTTTCATAAAGAGGGGCAGCCAGGAGAAGGGATAATGTGGTGCACGATCTGTGACAAAAGCTTGGTGTAGTTACATAGCACTAAATATTTGTTATTGTTTAACCACTTCCCGACCAGCGCACGACAATGTACGTTGGCAGAATGGCACTGGGCAGGCAAATTGGCGTACATGTACATCCATTTGAAATTGCCGCCGTGCCATCGCGTGCGCACCGCTGGCGGCGCGCCTGCATGTCGGTCGGGACCCCCGTGAGTCCGGTCACGGGTCCCGCAGACTCGATTGCTGCGGGGATACCCGTGATTGTCTCACGGGGTGGCTGAACGGGGAGATGCGGAAGTAAATAGCATCTCCCCATTCTGCCTCGCAACAAGTGACCCTGATCTCTGCTCCCTGTGATTGGAGCAGAGATCAGTGTTCACTAACACACAGCCAAGCCCCCCACAGTTAGTAACACTCCCCTAGGACACACTTAACCCCTACACTGCCACCCCCTGGTTAACCCCTTCACTGCCAGTGTCATTTACACAGGAATCAGTGCATTTGTATAGCACTGATTGCTGTAAAAATGACAATGGTCCCAAAAATGTGTCAAAAATGTCCGATGTGTCTGCCATAATGTCGCAGACACAATAAAAATCGCTGATCGCCGCTATTACTAGTAAAAAAAAGAATTATTAATAAAAATGCCATAAAACTATCCCCTATTTTGTAAATGCTATAAATTTTGCGCAAACCAATCAATAATCGCTTATTGCGATTTTTTACCAAAAATATGTAGAAGAATACGTATCGGCCTAAACTGAGGGGAAAAAAGTGTTATATATATTTTTGGGGGATATTTATTACAGCAAAAAGTAAAAAATAATGTGTTTTTTTCTAAATTGACGCTCTTTTTTTGTATATAGCGAAAAAATAAAAACCGCAGGGGTGATCAAATACCACCAAAAGAAAGCTCTATTTGTGGGAAAAAAAGGACGTCTATTTTGTTTAGGAGCCACGTCACACGACCGGCAATTGTCAGTTAAAGCAACGCAGTGCAGAATCGCAAAAAGTGCTCTGGTCTTAAGCCAGCAAAATGGTCCGGTCTGAAAGTGGTCAAAGGGGTATGGTTTAATACAGTCAGAGTCTACACACAGTAAACGCTGCACACGTTTGACCTAGTCTTGTACTACTATTGAACGACTTACGGTAGTAACCAGCAACCGTTGAAACAATACTTTGGTGAGAAGTATGTAATGTACAGCACAACCTAAAAATTACAGGGATTAGGATTATGTAACAGTGCCTGTTTCATTGCTGGTCAATTGAAGGCAGAAAAATGTCCAGTCATGGGTAGTCAGTGGAAGAAAGAAAAGTGTCATTAATCAGTAGGAGAAAAACAAAATGCCCTTCTGTTGGTGATTAGTGGGAGGACAATACCTGGAATTATTGTTCAGTGGAAGGAAAAAAAGCCCCAACATTAGCAGGGGGGAAAATGGCTCTGTCAGTGAGAATACCCCGGCGTTAGTGTAAAAAGTACAATTTCATTGGTCAGTGGGAAAAGTCTTCATTAATCACTTGGACAAAAATTTTCTGCATCATTGGTTCGAGGGAAAAAAATGCCTTATGTCATTGGTTAGTGGGAGAAAAATTCCTGCCATTATTAGGCAGTGGGAGGAAAAATTTGTCTGATATGAGGAAGAGGAGACATGACTCTTGAAAGGTAAAAATGTCCTAGCGTCAGTGGTGGTCAGCTTCCCTTTCTTAACATTTAGACCCCATATCCGTCCTCAACACCTCTGATCAGACCCCTTTAGTCTACTTTTCAGACCCATGATTAGCCCCTCTTCAGACTCCAGTCCAGCCACCCTATATCTAGTTTCTTCCTGTTTTTCAATGTAAAGTAAAAGTTATTTTGCATATAAAAATTGAAGGTGTAAGGTTACCAGGGCTGCTGTTAGAAATCATGGGGTCCTGTACAGTCTACCTGCTAGTGCAGGGTTAAAGCAGGTGGTGCTGAGGACAAAAACAGACCCCTAATGTCTCAGTTTTGAGACAGAGTAAGGTAATGAAGACATAGATTCCTCCATCTCCTTCTCTACAGCCTAAACTCACAGATGAATGAATAGGAAGTGCACAGAGGCATCCTGTTCATTGACAAACAGACGAAAAGTAAACACAGTTTACTGGGCTTTAGTGATGAAAGAACACAATAGCGATCAGTACTGTTCGCTCACTGTATTCTTTCAGGAAACGAAGGGGTTAGTAAATATGACATATTTACCAGCCCTCCTGCTCTCCATCCTGAAATGACCCCCTGTGTGTCCTCAGTAGCTGTAGGTGGGAGGGACTGGAGAGGAGAGAAGCCAGCAGTGCTGCAAGGGAAAAGGTACACAGGGGGGCCTGGACAGCAAGGGGGTGGGGGTGATCAGAGCAGTGGGGGGGGGGGGGGTGCAGATACTAGAACCAATTCCCCTGCAGCACAGCCATAGGGTGGGAGAGGAGGAGAAGCTGGCCGAGCTACAGGGTGAGTCCCAAGAGGATCATTGTCAGCAATAAGGCAGTACAGCTGGCCTTCCTGTTAATAAGGTGCCAATCCACCCTGTTGAACTGATGGGGCCTGGGCCTGATACAGGAGGGCCAGCTGTACTGTCTTTACAGCCACCCTGACTGTCACTCATATACAGAGAGAACTTTGGTGATAGTCTGCTACAAATTCAGGTTATTCAGATAGGAACTGCAGCACCTGAAAGCAAAGCTGTTTGTTTTTTGCGAAAGGTTTGCTCTAAAATTGACAGAATAACCAGAAATTTCCTGAGTATCAGACTGATATTTCATATTTTTGTCTTCTCCATGACACAAGGTACAATATTGTTGGTTAAATCCAGATGACACAAAATCCTATTTACAGTAAAACACTGCCAGTTTGTGTTTTGTGTACACACATTAGGGAGCTCTATTGAAAAAAAGCAATTAACGGTATGTGTGCTTTTAATGGATCCGATTCTCATGTGATAAATATGTGTTGCTGCATAGCTATGGAAATGAAGAGATCTGACACACAAATATCAAACGATGGTTGGAACAAGTAGATAGAAAAAATATTTCCACGAAGATGCACATTTATAATACAAATGTACTTGTCTGGAGAAGGAAGGGTGAGAGAAGGATGATCTCCTACGTTTTTCCTGTTGTAAAGTAATATTGACTGTCCTGGAAAATACTACCAGGTCTTTCTGTTTTTTTCCTATGATCTGGAGATGTCTGCAGAAGTTTCAGTGTACCCACCCACTGAAATATAGTTAATTAAATACATAAATGGGATCAAATGATGCTCATCTTATATCAATGTGCACCATATTTTTATTTATATTTCTCCTTTAAAGTACAGCCAAAGCTTGTTTGGCTGTACTTCTCCTATGGATCACAGGTGTGCAGTTTGTTTTGCACTCCCATGACCCATTTTCAGCAGAGAGCAGGCTGAAGTCCGCTCTGTGCTGACGTCACAGAATCAGACCAGGTTCGGCGTCATGACCATGGAGTTGGGATTAGCCCAGATCCCTTGTCCGAAACCTGGCTCAGCCTTTCAGTGAGCTTCTGAGAGCCTGAGCTGGCAGCTCCTGCCCCCCCCCCCCCAGCCCAGTGCTCCAGTGAGTGAGGAGGGGCAGAGCAAACAGCTGTGACTGGCAGTGACCAATTCTCTGCTCGGGCAGCTGTAAGAACTCAGTGTTAGAGGTGCCGGTAACAAATGCAGCATCAGACCAATGCTGCATCCAGTCCACCTAGGTAAGTATGAATCAAAAAAATAAATAAATATCCATACTTCTCTTTAAAGGGGGCATGGCAGGGTCCTATACCTACATCTTTTTGTTAAATGGCATCACTCATTCCCATCTTAGAAAGTTGTGAGGTATGGCTAATGGTAAGTATTATATCTAGTAGGTAACACTAAAGGAGAAGTATCACTTTATTTTAAAACTATTCCTAGTACAACTAAACATTCACTACAAAACACCCCAGCCACCTCCAGCTCTCTCCATCCCCAACTTAGCCAACTAAGCTAATATAACCTGTAACCTACACCAGCACATACTTAGCTCACCATGGTGGTCTCTCACAGTGTTTACATCCTCAGTGCAGACATCTCCTCTGATGCTTGCTATGACTGTGCAGTAACTCCCCGCAAACTTGAACAAAGTAGTACTTTTAGCAACTTTACTGCAGAAACCATCTCTGCTGGAAGATGCAATCCCAGGTAGACAGCAAGTTATTGCAATGTGAAATATGCTGCCTCTTTAGGACTATGTTTTGCAGTAGTGAATGGTGGGGGTGGGTGGAGGTATTGTCAAAGAGGTTGTCACCCCTTTTCCGTGGCATTACTTAGCATGTACTCCAACACTGGTAACACCCACATAGGAAGCAGCCAATATGATAACAGCCAATTCAGTCCAGAGAAGCAGGAGATCTGTGACAGTTGGGCAGCTGCTGATGGTCTTATGTGATGTCAGAAGTGATGCATAGTGGTGAGTGAATCTGCCTGGGCTTTCTTCCCAAACTCCCAAACTGCTAAATCTTGCTCAAAGTTTGCAAACTTTGAGGGTAACTTAGCTTAGCTTACAGGGGAGGGGGGGAAATCTTGCTATTCAATTCTGGCCATTTGTAGGGCTATTAAGCAAGTTATATTTTTAAAAAAATGGGACTGGGTTAGCCTTATCCAAATGATTGTTTTTTGTAACTTATCTGAGCAGATACAAGGACTGCATTATACAGTTGTGCTCATAAGTTTACATACCCTGGCAGAATGTATTATTTCTTTCAGGGAATATGAATGACAACACAAAAACATTTCTTTCACTCATGGTTCCACCTTTGGTCCTCGTCTGTTTTTATCATTTATTTTTTGTACTTTTTTTATAATAAAAATATGATTTTTTATGGATTCACGCTATGAGACCTATCCTTTCCCATATATATATGTACTGACCGTTGCTGATATACTAATGGGTGGAAGGATCATCTGTTGCTGACACGTTTTTGTTTGTGGAGAGATATAACGATTGAAGGTCCTATTTACATCAGACCCTATAGATACCCATATTGGAGGAGCACCGGCTACGGAATTAGGATTATATACGCCTGTTACCCCATTTGGGGTGAGGCGCTCTGATGAGTGCATACACAAGAGGGGAGAGCCGAAAAAGGAAGGGAGCACTGAAAAGCCACCTTTTCCTTGCTATTTTTGCACATTTTTACACTTGTGGACTGTGGTTGGAAGATATTTATTTATATTTTTGGTATAATTTTTTATATATATTTTCTATTTTTTCATATTTTTCTTTTTTAATATTTGGAATTTCATATATTTTTGGACACTTTATTTATTTATTTATGCTGGATAGTCTCATTATCTTATTTGCACCTTATTATTATATTTGTGGGTGGAAGTTTACCATAATTTTTAGGCACTTTTTATTTTTATTTATAAATTCTATGAATTTATGTGCACTGTAGGAAGACGTATTTATTTACATAGTATCGATTCAATTGATTTTTGCCATTCACATACCATCGTTTTTTGTGTCCTTTTTTGTACTTGATCTTCTTTTTGTTTTTTAGATTACGCACAATCACTTTAGTTATAGAGATATTATCTTTACACATAGTTGTGGGCTGATTAAATTTTTTGTGTGCACTGAGTGTATGGAGTGTAGGTGTTTTTTTGTGAACAGCGCCATTTTCCCTGTGTTTGCATATTATCTTTCATCCAGTGCTGCACTGATGTTTCTGGATTCTGAGTCATGGGGAAAGCAAAAGACTTGTCAAAGGATCTGCAAGAAAAAGTAGTTGAACTGTATAAAAGAGGAAAGGGATATAAAAAGATATCCAAAGAATTGAGAATGCCAATCAGCAGTGTTCAAACTCTAATCAAGAAGTGGAAAATGAGGGGTTCTGTTGAAACCAATCCATGATCAGGTAGATCAACTAAAATTTCAACTGCCAGGAAAATTGTACAGGATGCAAAAAAAAACCCCCACAAAGAACTTCAGGTGAAATACAGGACTCTCTGAATGTGGCTGTTTCAAGATGCACAATAAGGCACTTGAAGAAAGATGGGCTGCATGGTCGAGTCGCCAGAAAAAAGCCATTACTACGCAAATACCACAAAGTATCCCCCTTTCAATACGCCAAACAGGAAATTAGGTCAAAATTGATTGCAAGATGAATGCAGTATGTTATCTAAAAATACTGGAGGAACATTTGCATGCATCAGCCAGGAAGCTGTGCATGGGACATACTTGGACATTTGAACATGACAATGATCCAAAACATAAGGCCAAGTCAACCTGTTATTGGCTACAGCAGAATAAAGTGAAGGTTCTGGAGTGGTCATCTCAGTCTCCTGACCTCAATATCATTGAGCCACTCTGGGGAGATCTCAAACGTGCAGTTCATGCAAGACAGCTCAAAAATTTACAGGAACTGGAGGCTTTTTGCCAAGAAGAATGGGTAGCTTACTATCTGAGAAGATAAAGAGCCTCATCTACAAATACCACAAAAGACTTCAAGCTGTCATTGATGTTAAAGGGGGCGATGCACGGTATTAAGAACTGTGGTGTGTAAACTTTTGATCAGGGTCATTTGGGTAGTTTCTGTTGTGATTATGATTTAAAAAGAGTAAACACAGTTGATTGATAATAAATGGCTTCAGCCAAACACTAACGATGAGTGAAAAAAAAGTTTTGGTGTTATCATTCATATTGTCTGAAAAATGGTCAAGAAATCATAAATTCTGTAAGGGTACATAAACCTATGTGTACAGCTGTATGTCCTTTTTCTATTCTGTTGATGAACCTGTGAGGTTATTAACCACATGTTCATGATTTGCAAATCCTGGGTTTCACAGCAAACCCATCCTCATCCCTAGTCTCACAGAATGGCAGTCTGCCCTAGAACTCAACAAAGCCTGACAGACAAACAGTAAAGAAGATGAAAGAAGAGAATTAAGAATACTGCAAAACACAAACAAAGAGGTGAGGCTGGAGCAGCTTAAATACTTTGTTGGCCCCTACTGGAAGTACTATCTTCCTGCTTGCCCATAAGAGTCTTACATCTGTAAAGTTTAAGTTGGCTTGGCCAGATATTACACAAGGCTAAATATTTTCCCCCTACCATGAGATAATGGGGCCCTTGCCTGGCAACTTAGCTAGCTTCACCCCACCTGGAGAATGGGACAGCAAGGCATTGTGGAGTAGGTGAGTATCATCATTCATCAGTGAAATAGGTAGGCTTTAAAGTTTACATAAAGTGCACTTACTCTCCCCTTACACCTTTTATAGACCACTTTGGACCTTCCTAACAGAAAATATGCAATCTTTTTTGCCTTTTTATTTATAATGTCAATACTGAAATAAAGTAAACTAAGTCAGGAGTTATAAAATCGACTTTGTGCATAGACACTGTAAATAATATAAGATGCAGTTCAATATAATATTAATCCAGACATAAACACACACCACAGAAATATGTCACTTTAAATAACATGTGGATTTATAAATATTCAAATATTCCTTTATTGATGACAGATTCCCTTTGATTTAGTAATACTTAAGCCCCGTACACACGAGAGGACTTATGTCCGACAGACTTCCGAAGGAGTTCTGCCGGAGTTCTGCCGGAGTTCCGGCAGAGTTCTGACGGACTTTTCGACTGAGCAGACTTGGCCACACACAATCACACTAAACTCCGATGGATTCGAACGTGATGACGTACGACTCGACTCGAATAAGGAAGTTCATAGCCAGTAGCCAATAGCTGCCCTAGCGTCGGTTTTAGTCCGTCGGAATAGCATACACACGAGCAAATTTTTCGAAGGGACCGGGTCCGGTGGAGTTCCGTCTGAAAAATTTGAAGCATGTTCCATATTCTAAAGTCCGTCAAACTTTGGCGAATCAAAAGTCCGTCGGACTTTGGATGTTGAAAAGTCCGCTCGTGTGTACGCGGCATAATAGTTTTTGATCCCAATAAATACAATATATTTAGTACTATTATGCCTGACCTTTGCAAATTCCTTGAGTCTAAAAAGTCCCAATTTTTCTGAGGGGAGATTTCTTTCTCTTTAATTTCGTAATAAAATAAGCATAGATCTAATGTACCCTCACTAAAATACACAAATGATGAAGCCTCACTTTTTTGCTAATGTCAGAGCTTCCCATCTGTAAAAGAATATCCTTTCTGTTGCTCTGTTTTTTTTTAGGGGAGGTTATGCATCTCACAATCTCCTTTTGAGTTTTGTATTCGGCTGAAGCTGAGCAATTTCCAGTCTGGATGATGGCCAGCATCATCCAGACACCTCCTCCTCAGCTTGGCTGTCCCTATATATTCATCATGTTGCTACCAATGCCATTTGAGGGTGTTGCTAGCAGTATTCTGCATGCAAAGGCAGACTGTCTAACAATGCCAAATTACTGTCTCATGGGTTGACTGGCTTAGTTATTGCAGATAACAAACCTGTACAGTCAGAAAATATCTCTTAGCACTTAGTGCAGTTGATCAATAGGTTAAGCGTTAGAATGACAATATTAGTATTTTAAATTTTTTTAATATTACATAGCTGACTAAATGATTGCTTGCACTCTAAATATGAGCAGAATATGTTGTAGTACAGCACTGAAACTGTCAAAATGCAGACACTTATATACTCTACTATATCTCTGCCCATAATGCTACATCACAAGCCCATCAACATTCCCGCTTTTTAACACACCCATAAGGCCACCCACATGCCAATCTAGCCCTGTGCTTTGCAAAACTCAAGGGCTCATGGGGATTGCACCTTGTTGCAAGAAGTAAGTGATTGCATCACTTGAATATGACTGCACAGATACTGTTTTCATATCACTATATCAGAGGCCTTGAAGTTAATTAGGCAGCATAGATGGGCAAATCACAGGCAGCAGATAACTTATATACATCAAAACTTTTAATGCAGAATGTTAAGCAAACAGCTTGGCATACAGTTCAAATCCATATATATTTATTTTCATCTGCAATAGGATTTGTAATGGCCAGCCATTCTGGAGCTGTGTGCACCTCCATGAGACAATAATATCAATCTACTTCATCTCGCTTTACTGCTTTCTGAGTCAGCCCTCTCCTTGTAAATGAAGGGGAGTTTGCAGATGTATTGTTCAGTGATCAGACCAGAGGTGGAAAGGTGTGTCACCTGTCTGGCTAGGCAGTGTAGCAGATGTGTAACAGTCACTGGCCATATACAGTGTGTATGTCAACTGGTCAACTGTATATTTAGCTTTTGTCAACAGTTTCACTTCAGCTACAGAAAACAAGTATTTTTTTTAAATGCCAATTAGTAAACAATGCAATAAAATGTTGCACAGTCTACAGATATAAAACGGAGTAGATAAAGATTGGCAGGAAAAATATACATCATGTTAAAAATGAATTGGAAAAAATTGGGCCATGAATGTTAATTTTGTTAAGCTTATGATACATTTGAGTCCAAAGAGTGGCTTAAAAAACTAAGCACGAAAAAATGTAAGTTGGTCTTAGTTTAACTAGGAAGAGTTACAGTGTGTTTAACTACCCCTCTTAAAAAACATAATTAATGCATCTACTGTTTTTCTTTAATCTTTCATATTCTTTTATTCTAGAATAGTAAGAACACTGCCAATAATGATTTGAAACCAAAAAAGTAAATGGTTAGCAATTAGATTCATTTTGTAGTCAATATTGCAGTGTACTAATTATAGTTATTATAATTACTGTTCATTTTACTTTTTTGCAGTTAAATAAAATCATTTAACTAATTATGTACTAAAGATTATTACTCATTTTTACTCATGTGTGGTCATGTTTAGCCACCTATCACCAAATTATTATAGCACAAAAGTTCAGAATCTAAACAGACAGTAGCAAATAACTCACTATTGCCCACACAGAACTGATCCTATCAACAGTACAGAACATTGATTTTTTTTTCGTTCAAGTTTTTCACACTGGCAGTCTTAAACAGAAGTCCACAATACTGATGCCAATCCACCAAAATCTACATGTAATAGTTTATTTTTTCCCGCCCCTTCAAAATTAACATGCACTTTAAGCTGTGAGCTAGACCAGGCCAATTTATTGAGGTTCTGCTACAATGTATACATCAATTAGCTTATCTAGTTTTTTTTATTATCAGCTTGAACTAATAAAGTATCATTTTAATGTTTTCTCAAATAAATGACACTTTAGGTGCAAAGATAAGATCTTACTTTGCTGACTTTAAAATATAATACTTGAATGTCAACTTACATTAAAAATGTCATTACATAGATCCCAAACTTACTACTGAAACTGAATAAATACTGGATAAAAACACGTTGCTAACTAAAGTAACAAGCCAAGTTATGGATGTAGTTGAAGTACATTATGCTACAAATTATATTGAACATCAGCTTTCATCCACAAGTCAGATCCTACTAGGCTAAAATTATAGTTAAGTTTATTATAAGAATTTTGGAACTAAGCCTCAGTTGAAGCATCTTAGCTTTGAGAAAGCAAAAGATGGACTCAATGAAATAAAATCTTTTATCAATTTTGAAAAAACTGTTCCATTGAATACCAAGCTGCGTAGGAAGTATGTTCTTCCTACCTATAACTGTATATAGTAAAACACATAAGACGTAAATGAAAAGAGCATTTAATCTATTGTAGATTTCCTTAGCTTAAACTGTAATAAACATGACAACCTGGGACCAGTTATCAATAATTTTTAATACATAATAAGTTTCATGAAGGATACAAGTATCCCTGTGGTGACAATCAATATCTTTATGTATCTTTCCATCAGTTAGGTGCCTATTTTATTAATGTGTTTGCATTCTGATGTAAATTAGATAATGTTCTCATAAATTCTTTACTTTACATAATCCATTATCTCAAAGGACATTTACTGTTTAGAGACAAGGGCTAACTAAACTTTGACCTACATTATCATTAGGTCAGAAATCTGTTAAGTCTATTTCCTTTTCCTAAATGTCACAATATGTAATAAACCAGCAATGATATTATAGACTATATATACTGTCCTAGTAAAAGAAATTCGATTTCTGTGCTTTACAACAAATAATGTGGCATTTACATCATATAAAAAAACTCTATATTGTACTTTGAATATAAAATTTTTTGAGAATAACACACATTTCGCATTTCTGTGTGTTAACACTAAACAAGGGTAAATCCATGATTTACATATATTTTTCATATATTATTTTTGTGTATATTTATAACAGGGCTTTTATGTTCATGTTAGATCTATCTTGTCACCCAAGTGTCAGATACTGTTTCATGTTCTTCATTTTTAAGCAAATTTATTGTTTTTGTGCAACCTGGATCATGTAGCAGAAACTCAAAATGTTGTGAAAAACAGTAAGCAGTAGAGTCATGGCATAGCCATTGAAGAGAAGACATGCGTTGTTCCTTACTTAAAGCCCCATCCAGTCCCCCCAAGGACAATAGCTGCTACCAGGATGGCACCAGCGATGGACCCTATTATAAGGTTGGTAGCACTAGGACCTGTGGTAAAGGATTATGGGAAGAAAAACATAAGAACCAAAGACAAAAGGGAAACTCAAACAAATAATTTTGTAGTCTGACATAAAATAAATAAAGGTTTTCGGTCTTATTTAATAAAACAATGCACTCTGTACAAAATGCAGTTAAAATGATACAATTATTTCGGTTTTATCCATTATGGACAATGACCCTAAAATTAATCTGACTAATTAATATAGATTAGTACTCTTTGAGCATTTTAACTGTTATCTGCACTGTCTTATTGAATAAGAATGATTATTTTATCATTGTTATTCTCATCTAGTGAATATACATTTTGAAGCATTATTTTTATAAAGATTTGTGTTGCTCAAAATCAGGAAATTTGTTTGCAGTAATAAC
This sequence comes from Lithobates pipiens, assembly GCF_037356315.1. NCBI lineage: Eukaryota > Metazoa > Chordata > Amphibia > Anura > Ranidae > Lithobates > Lithobates pipiens. Next base: position 157,671,536 of record NW_027507784.1, read on the forward strand.
AACCTTGTATTTTTGTCTAAGTTAAAGAAAGCACAACACTGTTCCGTTTTGGAATCTAGTAGGCTGAAAACTCATTGTTGATAAAGTAATTAGATAGAAGTATGAAATTGCTTTCCTTCTGTGAAGGCTAATTAGCCCACCCACTTAAAAGTTACATTTTGAACGACAACATTTAAATATCTTCTAATATATGAACTCAGTTCATCCCTCTTTATTCTCCAGAAAGTTAAGAAAAAGGGGTCTTCATAAATTCAAAGAGATTGTTTAAACATCTAAACATTATATTGTGACTGGAACATTCCAAACATCAAAGCAAGCTATTAGTCATTTACAAGCAGCCATCAAACAGTGTAAGGCAGCAAGCAGGCTTAAGAAAAAAAAGGGTGACCAGAAGGAGCCTATTTGAGCAATTATCTCTAAGGAGCAGAGAACACTTAAAGCAACTGAAGGGTCCTTGTCATAATTAACCTACACCTCCGCTTGGTATTTCCATGACACGGTCACTTTTCAATTGCATGTACACCTCTTACATTGTTTCTAAAAATCATTGTAACATTTGTCAATATCATTTTACTGCAGTTATGAAGATGGTCCAGAAACACTATGGAGTTGATTTACTAAAGGCAAATAGGTTCACTTTGCAAGGAAATTTTTCCCTAGCTTAGAGAATGAGGTGAAGCTCATCTGACTTCTATCATTCAATCAGATACAAGCAGAAATATAGTTATTTTTTTCTGTAAAATGGTATTCTTTGCAAAGCTCTTTTTCACCACATTCCCTAAACTAAAGGAAATTTACCTTTCAAAATAAAAAATTCCTTGGTTATTTATTTTTTATAAATCAACCACTATGACTCTATAAGCAGACATATCTCATGATGATAAAAAAGGGGTATGCCAGTGCCGACTGACTATTTTGAAATGCTATATCCCTGGAGTCAATAACTAGAAGCAAGCATTGAGTTGGATCTAAAAAGTATTTAAGCCAGAGACAAGGAGCAAGATTTCTGGGAAGGTCTGCAATGGCAACCCCCACTTGTTTTTCCAATCAGACTCCTCATTGTCCTTACCACTTTTGACCTTATGAGTATTCAATTTTTACCCCCATTTTGAGAGGGTGGTCAGATGGAAAGAGGATAATATAAACATCACAGAATCCTGCTTGCAAACAAATAATGGGTTTTTACTTAATTTCCATCTGGATTTCTTCTCCCTTTACACTGTGTTAATACAAGAGCATACTTTCTGTAGTCAAATGCTGTGGAGCAATATCATGTACAAATTATGATATGAAAGATATCATTAAGAACCCACGCTCAATAATGTGTGCCCACTGTGTAGGGCTAGTATAATGGAGCACATTGTTGTGTAAAACTGCAACCTGTCCTACTTTTTTAGCACCAAAACTGCGTGAACTTAAACATTAGGACATAAGGCAAATTGTCTTCCCTATGCATTAGGACTGTGTTGGGCAATGCTGCGCAGCACAGTCCAACAGCGCTGGTGTTAATAAGCCTTAATATAAAATGGATACAGAACACAGAACTGTATGCTTTGTCTAATTTTTGATGATCAATAAACTAAATAGCTGTGTAATTAAAAGATATAAAGTCCCAAACATTCTTCCCCCCCTCTTGGTTATATAAATAGCTGTGTAATTAAAAATATATAAAGATGTAGCATCTAATTGCTTGATTATGGGAACAAGCTTTAAAGTGGAAGTCCAGCCTAAAACTAAAATCTCTAAATCTACTTGCAGGCACAATCTAAGACTAACCTATCTAACCCTGTCAAGCAAAACTCACCTTTTCTGAAGCTGATCCAGTCCGGCAGTGGCAGAAGCTCTGTGCATGACACAGCCGACAACTGCTGTGAAATGCCTGTAAAGTGACATCACCCATAGACTTACTATGGTGCTTCAGTTGTCGCTGCCTCTTCTGCACCCACCTACACAGAGGAGCCACCGCTAACAGCTCAGCATGGGATCGGTTTGGACCGGCTTCAAAAAAGGTATGTATAGTGAGTTTTGCATTACAGAGCTAGATAGGTTAGTGTTAGATTGTGGCGGCAAGCAGTTTCATAGTTTGTTAGGTTGAATAAAGACACCAGTCCATCCAGTTCAACCTGAGTGAGTGTCTACAATTGTCCCTATCACTGTACATTGCACACCCACGTCGGTCCCTACCCTCAAGGAGCCCACAATCCAAGGTCCCCATTCATATACTAGGGACAATTTTGGACAGAAGCCAATTAACCTACCTGCATGTCTTTGGATTGTGGGAGGAAACTGGAGTACCCGGAGAAAACCCACACAGGCACAGGGAGAACATGCAAACTCCAGGCAGGTAGTGTCATGGTTGGGATTTGAACCAGTGACCTTCTTACTGCTAGGTGAGAGTGCTAACCACTACACCACTGTGCTGCCCAAATAGATTTAGAGATTTTAGTTTTAGAATGGACTTCCACTTTAATGCATTTAAAATTTTAGTTTTACTACTCACTGCTCTTTATTGCATGTTTGGAAGATTTAATTTGTTGAATACTAGATTAGCTTGGTAGATTATGGTCAAATACAACAGAGGTAGACACTTTTAAAACTGAGAATACCTATACTATAACATAAGTTCAAGTTCCAATGTGCATTGTAGACAGTTTTGTTTCTTGATTGCTGTAGAGGCATGGCCAGTACCAAAAAGCAAACCACTCCCTTACTCCTTACGCAGTATAAAAAGTAATTTCCAGTACATATCTCTGGCCCCATTATCTATCCATCTACTTCTTTACATTATATAATAGCAATAATAAGGAACAGTTTACAGTATCCATAACCCCATCTGGTTACATTCTGTGTTTTTTTTTTTTTGAAATTTCTTTCACTAGAAACTAAAGCACAGTATCTTATTTCTGTCCCTTTTATATCATATGGTATAACAAAAATTACTGCTGCAGAGATATTTTTTTATGAAAAGGAAATATATATTCAAACAGTGAATGGATAGTGTTTAAGGTGAGGGAAATTTGACCATCCACTGTAAAGGAAAGTCTTTTACAACTTACCTGCAGACCTATTACAACTTACCTTACCTATTTAAACAACAGTTAATAAAAACAGTTTATTATTTGAGAACCACAATAACCAATTGTTACTTGTCCTGGAAGTTCTGTAGCAAAGACTTTAAATAGGTGTTGAATTTATAGAATGTTTATAGTTCAACGTTAATCCAGTAACTAATTTTTTTTAGTAGCAAGCCAAAATATAGATGCAGATGTTTCACCATATGAAAGCAGCTGTTAAGGGACTGTACCTCTAGAAATATCATACAAGCCAAAGACTACTTTAGGTGGACCTAAACTCATTAGTATCCTAGTCTGGGTTAGTTTTATTATTACATTTATAGTTACATGTTATCTAAATAAATAACCACATATTAAATTCCCCAGGCTGAAGACTAGTATTGTTATTGCACAATAACAAAAAGTTTCACTACATCTACAACACATTACGAAACTCAAACTACACAATGATTTATTACACAGTACCTGTAAAATTACATTAAACAAGAAACTTTGCCTTCAACAATAACTGCAAAACATAAGTTACACAAATACAAAATACAGCAAATTATGCCAAGACAATTTTTTAACAGAATATAACAACACAGTCTCTTCTCCTTAAACTAGAGATCAGTTCAGCCGAAACAGAGTGCTGCTTCATTCATTCATTGAAAAATTTGGCAGCAATAGTTGTAATTAAGATTTCCATTTTTAATTTCATTGCTGCAAAAAGAGTGGCAGTTTTTTAAGCCATGTCACCATGGATATTAGCCATGTATAAACCAAGATGGGTACCCTACCAACCAAAAATCTCAGACTTTGAACAGGTATTGCAGATACAACATTATCTCTAATATTAGATTAAAATATGCTTGTCATTATAGAAGTCATCTGCAAAAAAAAGAAAAGGGGTAGAGGAAAAATGACTAAAAGTTTATGTAGCTGTTATATAATAGTAAGACATTTCTACTGTCTGAAACAGTATTTCAATAACCTCATTGTGATGAGAAATAAGTGGAATTAAAACCAAATCTTGAACTTGAATTCATTTTGGACAGCGTGGGTAAAGAGTATAACCTTTCTTATGCTTTATTTTTAACTGATGGTGCTCCTGATGGGGAAATTTGCCATCAGTTCATATCCTGGTGCTTGGAGACTGATGGGACAACAAGTTAAATCTCTAACTGACAACACAGAAAGCAATTCAAACTATTTTTGGTAGAGTGGAGAAGTTCTGTCAGCACAGGAAGTATGAGCATATCTCTCAAGCAGGCCTGCAATAAAAGGCCTAATAATGTTTTTACACTTTTACATTTGCTTATAGTCCTAAAGAGGGGATCTACTAAAGCCTCAAAATATGTTAGCTAAGATTACAATTCCATAAAACACATTCTAAGGACTATTTGTCTACCTTTGCCATGGCACCCAAATTAGGGTTTGCTCCTCCTGGTAGGAGTAGGACTCTGACTTAGGTTGTACTTTATTTTTCACTATACATGTGGTGTTTTGGTGTTGGGATTCCATCTTTCTGCATGCGAGTAGGCTACACCTTTTGACGGATGATGGGCTCTGGTTTGCACCCAGATCTGTTTAACTAATTAAATCATTACACAGGTTCTACCTTTTCCCAACTTCATCCAAAATTTTAAAAAGTGTTGGCTGAAATATTCAGGTATATATAAGAAGAAAAAAAAACAACATACGGCAGCATAGGGGTCTAAGTATTAGTAATCCAGACCAACAGGTAATTTATTTCTGGCTGTAGTTCTAAAAAAAAGCATTTCAAAATCATTATTACATATGTGCAGAAAGGAATAAAGCCAGAAAAGGGGCCTGGCAGCATGACTGTTTATGTTTTAAAGAGAAGCAGGCACTCCTATCGTCAGCAAACACTAATATGACTATTTTGTCTGTCAACAGTTCACTAATGAATACTAATTTTATTTAAATGCTTTTGCAACTTTTTTGCAAGTGTTATGGATATTTTCAAAGTTCACTGCATAGACATAAGCTGTACAATATTTTATCAAACAAGTACTTACAAAAACAATTCACCACATAACATAAATCGCAGACAGGCCCCTGAGTGTAGAAATACTTTGATATGCTTGTACAATCAGTAATTACATATTCAGGATCTCGCACGGTAGAATTTGTAACTTGTAAACACAGTTACAATAAATATTGTCAATATAAAAGTTGTCAAATTTGATACAACTTGATTCACTTGATTGCCTATGGATATATTCAAGTGCCAGATAAATACAACCAATTCATTCTAGAATCTAAACCAGCCTGTATTTATTGTACTTATTTTAAAAATGAGCCCAAAAAAGGACTGCCCCCTTTATCAAAGGCTGCATTTTAGTAAGGTAAAAAAAGAGTTTAATTTTTGACCACAGACAATTTAGGACAACAAAAATTGACACATCTAGTTCTGTGTGGGTTCAAAGAAGAGAGAAATTCATACTATGCCCCACATTTTCCCAGACAGGAGAGGGTCAACACTGCATGAGCAAATCACATAACAAGGACACGGTCAAATCACATGACTATTACGTTCATCACCACGTGACAAAAAAGCCAATGGGACAAGTACACATAAGGCTCAGACACACAGTTTACTTTCACCTCACACACTAATCACCAGACATAAAACTTGGAAAAATGCTTACTCTATTCCCCACCCTGTGCCTCCAAATATCACCCCCAGAGCCAGAATGGTCCCTGCCACTGCACCTATAAGTCTGTTAGTGGCCATGCTCACTGTTTGGAGGGAAAAGGGAGATTATTTTTCAAAAGAAGAATAACTTTTCATTAATATTAATAAAACAAATATAAATCATCTGTCTGCAAAAAATTTTGCCTTGGAATCTTTATTAAATTCAATTGAGTGGATTACATTGAAATAGTAATTCAAATAGTAGGTCAGCTAGTAAAGAAATGTAATTCTTGTATGAGATTGTCTGTATGCTTATACAGTGTGCACCTTCATGAAACTCTGCAACATAGTATCCTGACTAAATGTAGTAAAGGTGTTAGTCACATTAAGAGCTCATTCACACGGATATTTTTTGCCTTACGTAGCTCATCTGCCCCTAACTGCAATTAACCAATCAGATGTGCAGTTACATGCGAAAGACCATGACACATTTCAGCCTGTCATTGATTTGTGCAGGATGCTTGCCACAGCTGTGCATTTTTATTCTTGGTGGCCCTAAATAAAATCAAGTATATCAAGCCTTATATGAATTTGCATGTGATCCATTAATATAGATGATAAATATGTTTGTCTTTAGCCACAATGACATTGGGTTACTATTAAAAGTAACACCCTTTAGCCTAGCTATATAGTCATTAAATGATCCTAAAGTGAACCAAGACCTTAGTAAAGTAAAACAAGACCTTTTTAACATCTGAAGCTATAGGCATTGTGGAGAAATTCATCTTTGAACTTCACAACAGAGGCACTAAAACCTTAGTTATTTTATTACTTTATATTGCAGCAGAATCTTGGCAGTCCACCAGATGTCTTATGCAAATACACAGCAGGCGCCTCTGAACTGTTAGAAAACCAACTAAAATCTGAGTTTTAGAGCCTTTCCCTTCCTTTTATCCTTACTTTGAATCTGACACTTCATGACTTATGTCAGCTATAACAAAAAGACATCTGTAAGTCAAAAATGCATTAGTGCGTATTGCACTGGGCTAGCTAAAGGGCATAAGATGGCAATTTGAAAATTTGACCTCTGCAGTGTGACTGTGGCATAAATGTATGCCTATGAGGTGGGAGCAGAAGTGCTCCTGATGATGTACAGCATGCAGCAAACAAATCCAAAACAGTCATCTGGCAGACTTGGATCAATGGTCTGAGCCTGTGGTAAAGCTCTCTGCAAATGGTAGTTAGTAGCCAGTGGGTTAATTAGATCTCCATATGGGCACCCGATCTTTGCCTAAATTACAGGCTTCAATAAATGGGAACTTTATTCAACTTCAAACATCAAAGTTTTTTGCATTGAAGCACCGGAGGGGAGAGCTTTGGTAGGTAAATCTGCCATAATGTGCTAATATGCTGTACTCTTTCAGGGGCCCAGTTTTCTGTTTAGAATAGCATTTTTTCTGCCTTAATAGTATCTTGCTTTTCCTGCCTGGCTTGTGTCTCACTAAAGCATGTTTAAGCTGAAAATGTTTATAACGTTATGCCTTTATTCTTCTACCTTCTCTCCCCTCCCACATCTGTTTTTTATATTTTGCTTACCACACCTGTGGAAGGATTTTTTCCCTCTTTTTTATTTTATTTGCTTATTTTCTTGCCTACTTTTCCAATATTTTGACCCTTCTGCCCAATGGATTACATATTTTGCACTGTCTGTTCAAACTCCAGTAGAAAAACAAATAAAGTTTAGTTAGTCATGGATAGCACTTAAGGCTTTATATTAACTTTTCATGCGATGCCACTTTAGCATGTCTTTACTGCTATTGCAGCTTGACTAACCAGGGCATCCCTTCTGAGCTACTCGTCTTGCAGATAAGACCAAGAGTTTGTTATACATATCCTAAATAATAAAAGTAATATTATAAATTTAGAACTATTTTAACAACAGTGCCATAAAGAGGTTAGCAAAGTACAATCATTACTTCCCTCTTTCAACCTCACCACTATAGACACGGTTGCTAAACTACTTGCTAACGTCCATCTTACAACCTGCTCTCTGGATCCTGTTCCCTCACAAATGCTAGGTTCATCCTCTGGCTCTATTCTACACTCACTAACCCACATCTTCAATCCCTCCCTCTCTTCTGGCATCTTCCCTAAACTCTCTAAAACATGCACTAGTCAGCTCCATACTTAACCATTTGGTTCCCACACTACGTCTATTGACGTCATGGGGTTTCGGTGGTTATATCTAAATGATGCCTGAGGCCACAGACATCATTCAGATATTGCTGTTTTCAGCCGGCGATTCCCTACACCATAAGAACAATCATAGCGGCTGTTCCGCCGCTTGATCATTCTTACGGGCAGGGGAAAGGGACGCCCCCCCTCCCGCCGCCCTCCGGTGCTTCTACCGACTCACCGTTTCCATCGGTGAGTCGGTCACAGGATCCGCCAGCCCCAGCAAGTAATCATAGAGATTTCCGGCGGACTAGATTGTCCCCGGAGTCTCTATGATCGTTCGGAGGCCGGGCGCGATGTTATGACGTCAAGCCCGGCCTCGGTATTCAAATTAATGGCGCCGATCTGGCTAGGAAGCCAGAATCGTTTTTTTTTTTTATTCTTCCCAGCCTAGAGGTGAGATATGGGGTCTTATTGACCCCATATCTCACTGTAAATAGGTCCGATCGTGCCATATTCCTATTACAAGGGATGTTTACATTCCTTGTAATAGGAATAAAAGTCATCAATTTTATTATTTTTTTTTTTTAAGTGTAAAACTAAAAAACTAAAAATAAAATTAACAATAAAAAAAAAAAAATTTAAAGCGTCCCTGTCCCCGTGAGCTCGCACACAGAAGCGAACGCATACGTAAGTCCTGCCCACATATGAAAACGGTGTTCAAACCACACATGGGAGGTATCGCCGCGAACGTTAGAGCGAGAGCAATAATTCTAGTCCTAGACCTCCTCTGTAACCCAAAATATGTAACCAGTAAAAAAATTTAAAGCGTCGCCTATGGGGATTTTTAAATACCAAAGTTTGACGCCATTCCACGAGCGCGTGCAATTTTGAAGCGTGACATGTTGGGTATCTATTTACTCGGCGTATCCTCCTCTTTAAAATTGGGCTAACTTTACTGTTTTTTTTTTTGAAAAAAACGCGTTTGAAAAATTGCTGCGTAAATACCGTGTGAGATAAAAAGTTGCAATGACCGCCATTGTATTCTCTAGGGTCTTTGCTAAAAAAACATATATAATGTTTGGGGGTTCTATGTGATTTTCTAGCAAAAATATTAGGAATTTTACATGTAGGAGAGAAATGTCAGAATTGGCCTGGGTGCGAAGTGGTTAAAAAGCCCTCACTGGACCCATCCAATCTTAGCAACCTGTTTGGTCTACAACTGACTGAGCAACCACCTTGCTGATAATAGCCTTCTTGATCCCCTTCAATCTGGATTTCGTCCTCAACACTCCACAGAAAATGCTCTCTTAAAACGAACAAACAATCTACTAATGGCCAAAATCAATGGACAATATTCTGTACTCCTAATCCTGGACCTCTCTGCTGCCTTTGATATGGTTGACCACCTCCTCAAAAAAACTCCACACCTTTGGTCTCCATGACTGTACTCTTTGCTGGTTCTCTTCCTACTTATCCAACTGCACCTTTAGTGTTACTTACAATTCTACTTCCTCCTCTCCTCTTCCTTTCTCTGGGTCCCCCAAGGTTCTGTTATTGAACCTCTCCTATTTTCAATATACACCTCCTCCCTGGGTCAGCTGATAGCCTCCAATGTCTTCCAATACCACCTCTACGCTGACGACACCCAAATCTATTTCTCTACCCCTCAGCTCACTCCTTCAGTCGCCTCACGTATCACTTAATTTACTATCAGATATATCAGTCTGGATATCACACCACTTCCTGAAAATTAATCTATCCAAAATAAAACTTATAATTTTTACTCCCCCACGTGCCTCTACCCCTGATCCATTTGTCAAAATCGATGGCCCAACTATAAGCCCATCCCCACACATCAAGGTCCTAGGTGTAGTTTTGGATTCTGAACCCTCCTTCAAGCCCCACATCCAATCACTGTCCAAATCCTGCTTCCTCAACCTCCACAACATCTCCTAAATACACCCCTTTCTCACCAATGACACAACAAAGCTCTTAACTCATTCTGTGGTCATCTCCTCCCTCGACTACTGCAACTCCCTCCTCATTGGTTTACCTCTACATAGTCTATCCCCCCTTCAATCCATCATGAATGTTGCTGCCAGACTCACCCACCTCATCAATCACTCTGTGTCTGCTACTCCTCTCTGTCACTGGCTTTTGCTCATCTAACAAATTAAATTCAAAATACTAACTACTTATAAAACCATCCACAACTCTGCCCCCAGCTACATCACTGACCTAGTCTCAAAATGCCAAACTAATCGTTCTCTTTGTTCTTCTAAAGACCTCCTGCTCTCTAGCTCCCTCATTACCTCCTCCCATGTCGCCTCCAGGACTTTTCCAGCGCCTCACCAATCCTATGGAACTCCTTACCCCAATCTGTCCTATTATCTCCTACTCTAATAAAGCAAGGACATTTCCCTTAACAAGTTTAATTTCCATTAACTAATGTTAATTAAACAGAATTGTGTTGTAGTTCTTATAGAATACTTCCAAAACAGATTGTCTTTGCATATGGAACACATTAAATATTGATTTTCTTATGTTGGAAATGTAAAGTATATAATGTATCTCTTTTAAATGATTAGAGAAGCAAATCGAGAAGATTTTTGAAAATTATAGCAATAAAAGTGGGGAAAAATAGAACTACATGGCAATCAGATTCCTCATTTAATTCAAAAGATTTGCTGTTAGGGATGACTTCTTCTCTTTTGCCTACCTTAACGTTCTTTTAAATCAGATAAGTTCCTTGTATCACACTGCCAGACAAACATTTCAGAACGTTTATATTAATATAGTGAAAAAGAAAAAACGCACCCCCTTTCTTTCTTACACCACCACTGCGCACAAAGAAAATATGTGTGAAGTAAATCTCCAGCAGCTACTTAATAATATATAAATGTGTGATTTCAAATGAATAAAATAGTAGCGCTAATATTCACAACAAAATGAATAAACCTAAACAATCGCTTAATATCCCCCAAGGGTATCAAATGACTCCATAGGTGCACTCCACATGTAAAAATAAAAAGTGCTTCCAATAGTGAAGTATAGTAAAACTATTTATTTAAAACAGCACACAAAACCTTCAATTATTGCACTTACATCCTTTTCATTAAACAAAGGCACTTCAACATAAACTTTCCAAAGTGGAGAACTTGCACTGGTAACGCGATGTACTGTGGTCTCGGCGGACCCAAAAATAACTTGTAAGTCTCACCATCCACTCCACTCGCTCTCCTATCCACTCCCCTTTTCTCCACTTCAAAAGCACTGCACACTCAATGGCCAGTACATCCGAACGTTAAAAGCTCCTAATAATTGCTGTGTAACCACGCCCAGACATCTTTCGTCAATATGACTTAATCATTGGGGTTGGCTCCACGGTCTCAGCTGACACTTGCGCGCATGCTTGCGCAATAAGACATTTTGCTTGGAAGTGTTCAAGGAGTGGAGTATAAAGGGGAGCAGCTGAGACCATGGAGCCAACCCCAACGATTAAGTTGTATTGACTAAACATGTCTGGGCGTGGCTACATGGCAATTATTAGGAACTTTTAATGTTCGGATGTACCGGCCATTGAGTGTGCAGTGCTTTTGAAGTGGAGAAAAGTGGAGTGGATAGGAGAGCGAGCAGAGTGGAGGGTGAGACTTACAAGTTGTTTTTGGGTCCGCCGAGACCGCACTACATCACTTTACCACTGCGAGTTCCCCACTTTGGAAAGTTTATGTTGAAGTGCCTTTGTTTGATGAAAAGGATAGAGTGCAATAATTGAAGGTTTTGTGTGCTGTTTTAAATAAATAGTTTTACTATACTTCACTATTGGAAGCACTTTTTTTTAAAATTAAAACCTTTTAATTAAAATAAAAAATATGAATGTATTAAAGTTTGGCATTGAAGCCTGCGGAACGTTGTAGCCATATTCAGTGCAACATAGGTGCAATGCAATGCAATGTACAGGTTTCTACAAACTCCCCTAGAGCCAGGTCCTAATGGAGCTATGTACCTTCTGCTAGGGGGCTGGAGAAAGTATAAAATGGGCTACATGTGCGGTAACATCACTGCACTTGAGCTCTGTTGAGATCTACAAGATCCTCTGCTACAGTGGCAGATGTGACTTTTAAAAAATCAAGAAGTGGCTGCACGCTGTCGCGAGTGATAAACATGGGTAGCTGCTGCTATCACCTAATGTCTTTCACACATAAAATAATTGACAAGAGGTGAGCGCACATAATAATCATTTTATTAATTGTTTATTTTTTTGCTATTCTTGCAAATGTTATTGTTTGAGCAGTGCTATCACATACTCTTTACAATTATTAGATGTGACTTTTAGTCATTCCATTCTCATATTCTTGTGAATAGATCTGTGAATGGATGACATAAATAACTGTGCGGGTGAGCCACACACAGTCATGCTAAATTCAAAAGAAAACAGGATGCTTTAGGGAGAACCCCCCTCATGATTTAGGTAAGTGTGGGGGGGGGGTGGGGGAGTAGGAGGGAGCTGAGGAATGAGCCCATGCTTCATGTTACACCCAAAACCAAGGTCACATAGGTGGACTTTCTTTTACATTAACTAGTGTATACTCTGAAATAGGGCAAAGGTAAAAAAAAAACAAAAAAAATATAGGCTAAAAAGGGTTTAGGTTTATAAAAACTGAAAAATAGTGAAAATTTTAGTTATGCAAAATACTCCTTTTTACAAAACAAGTAATATGTTAACCTACAGCTTTTCTGCAACAATGGAAGTAAATTAAGCTTTGAAAGGTAATGCAAACAATTCATACAGGAGTGTAAAATTCAAGGTACTACACCCTCTGAATAATTACTTGGAAAGTATTGCAATGCACTGCAGTGCAAGATACTGTGAAAAGGCAATGAGCAAGGAAGAAAAAAGCTAGCCAGACACATATAAACTTTTTTTTTCAGGTTGAATGGAAAAAAAAAAAACAGTGGAGTTGATTTACCAAAACTGAAACGTGTAAAATCTAGCGCAGCTGTGCATGGTAGCCAATCGACTTCTAACTTCAGCTTGATCATTTAAGCTTTGACAAAAAACCTGGAAGATTGGTTTCAATGCAGAGCTGCACCAGATTTTGCACTTTTTATTCTTAGTAAATTAACCCCAGTGTGTCTCTATACAGCGTGGATGGACAAATCTCCCGTCTCCCCTATCTTATTTTGACAGCTGGTTTTCTGGCTGTCAAAATACAGGAACCCCAGCTATATCTGATTTGTTGCAGTTGTTGCTCATCTAACAATTATCTCTGCCCAGTTCCTTCAATTTTTCAATCAATGGATGCCTAGCAGGAGGATGGCGATCAATAAGAAACAACTGACACAATTCTACCGCTGCCAATTGCCTCGGCACAGTCAAAAATTGCTCAGAAGCTCACAAAATTGATCAAATGGTGGTTCTTCGATTTGGAACTTGCATTCAATTCAGTCATTTTAGTAACACTGAATAATCAATGGTATGATCATAATAATATACCGTTGGCCACTTCTCAGTTTAATTTCTCTTTGGGAATTCCGGCATTTTTCTAATGCAGTATTTTAAGTGATTCTAAAGGCAATTTTTTTATAATTAAAATAAAAGAAATGTTATACTTACCAGCTCTCTGCAACAATATTGCATAGAGAGACTTCTTAACTCTTCTTTGGAGGTCCCCCCCACCAGCGTTATCCACTCCTTACTGCGGGTGCCGCCATAGCAAGCTGTTTACTATGTGGGCACCCGTGTGGGCGAGCTCCTGAGACGGGATGTGTGCACATATAGCATGGGTTGGCCATGTCCTCCACTCTCTACTTACAGGATTTGACTGACAGCAGTTCCTGCTGCTGCCTGTGTCTCCTGTGAGACCAGCAAGTGGAGGAGCAATTCTGCAGAGGGAACAGTGCTGGAGTGGTAACAGAAGACAGGGAAGTGTTTATGAATTGTGGGAGGGTTACGGTTAGAGAGCTATTGGTTTACCTAAATGCAGGAAATGCATTATGGTAAAAGAGTCAGAATTTACCACTTTTAGTATGTGTTCTCCATCACAATGGCCCATGAAACATTTTACTTCCCTTCTGCTTTTTCTGTTTTACTTTACGTTATCAGTATATTCAGTTGCACATTCTGCATTCATTTCACACAGACATGAAGAATCTAGTGAGCTATTAAACAATTATCACATTCAGACAGGGGAATCCAACCCAAACTTTTTTTTTTCAGTTTTGAATGGAGTAAGGAGAGGAAAGAACCCCATGTAGGGTTTTAACTGCTATCCATTTGAGAACTTTTCCTTCCAGTGACAATGATTTTACCAGACAGGGAAAATCTGCAACAGAGACATAGAATGCAATGGAAGCTGCCTTGCCCTACTCCACTTAAATAAAAAAAAAAAAAAAGCTCTTTATTATCACTTCCTATTTGGTTAAAGCATTATCGCTGTGACAGTAAGTCAAGGGAAATCTCTGTAGTGGAGCCTCAAATAGCACCGAAAACACTGGGGTTCTAATCCATTCTACCAAAATAAAATAAAAAAGAGTTTGGGCTGGATATACGCTTTAAAACTGTACAATTACGCAGGCGTTATTCATAACTAATCTATAGCATCTGCTGTCCTTGTTTTGAGGTAATTAACTACAATTCATGTGGTTTTACCAAAGAAATGATCCCAGTAATAACAGTTTATTACAGCATCTATAAAACCTGTTTACATAATCGCATGTGACATAGCTCTGGCATATTTCCTGCTTCCCTATGTTATATGACATCATGTAGTAGCTAATAAACAACATAAAAAATGGCACAAACCCTTCGGTACATCCTCCTTTTTTCCGTTAATCTCTTTTTTTGGGTCATAAATGCTGCAGTCCGTTCCTGCCCAGGTGGAAGAGCATATACATGTGGCTTCATTGCTGCAAACCTGAAAATAACTGAATAGTATTAGGAGCTACAAATGGTATCTTTGCAATATATTGCACATTCTATGAATTATTTTTATTGATTCTGTAGGCGCTGTTGAAAGAGACACTGCAACTTTGCCCATGCAAAGTTTCTGCCAAAGACCCTCCTCCCTGCCCCCCCTCCATACTCACTTTACCAACATTCCATTGCCAGTTCTTCCGCCTCCGCAGCTGGCACTAAAATGGCTGGTGTTTGCGATTAGGGGAAACAGTGACATAGACATGTGACAGTGCACAGTTCTAGCGACTGGCTGCTAAACCCAAACACTGTCAAATGGGAAGGAGGGAGTATGTTCCTCCACCTCTGGGTGCCAGGCATTGCTGCAGGCTGCAAAGAAGGAAAAACAGCAAAGCTGGTAAGGTGACTATAGGTGTGTCATAAAGGAGGGATCCCTTGCAGAGACATTGTCACTTTTTACCCTCCATGGGCAAGGTGATAGTATCTCTTTAAATAAATTAATTGTGCAGTGATATTTGCTTCCAAGTCTGACTACAAGAGTTTTTGTCATGTTTTTTTATTCTTTAAGGAAACTCTAAAAAAAGAAAAAAGAACATAAACTCTGCAGGTATAGAGAGTAGGCAACTAGAGACACCTGCACATATCTGCAGCAGCCTTTCAAAACCATTCATTGCAGCCAAGCTGTTTTACAAGGCAAAATTAAAAAGATGTCCATGTAATGAAGGAGATTTCTCCGAAGCTGTGCTCCGATATTTTCCTATTTGCCAATCACTATGATGGGTATTCTTTCTGGCTAACACATACGTGTAGGCCAGAAGGAAATGTCATAGCTTTGCCTGTCAGAACAGCACAGCATTCAGCTATCACTGGTTTGCTGAGAAATTTCAGTCAGTCAAATCAAATTGAAATCAGTCACATCAATCAAATGTTAAACAATTTTTGAACCACTGAGACTTGTAAACATGAACAAAACATCAGCAACTAATCAATATATCACCCATGAGTTTGATCAGACCCCATAATTCAGTCAATTGTGAAGTGAAAACTGGGAAAAGCTTCAAGACATTTTATTAAATTATCAAATTAAAATGGAACTGGAAAAAACTATAGTAAATAGCAATTTTGGAAAAGGCCAAGGAGTTGGTACCAAATGTGGAAGAATGGAACACAGAGGCCCAAAGAAATTGGCACAATTAATATTTGGTTAAATTGTAGGTAGACAAACACCAAGTGGGGTAGAGTGATAAAGTTCTTGACCTAATGCCGTGTACACACGGCCAGACTTTTCGTCAGCAAAGGTCTGACGGAACAAATCCGTGGGACAATTCAACCATGTGTGGGCTTCATTGGACCTTTGCTGTCGAAAAATAAGATGGACTTTAGATTTAGAACATGTTTCAAATCTTTCCGATGGACTCGAGTCCTGTCGAAAAATCAGTTCGTCTGTATGCTAGTCCGACGCCCGAAAACCGATGCTAGGGCAGCTATTGGCTACTGGCTATGAACTTCCTTATTCTAGTCTGGTCGTACGTCAACACAGTCGAATCCTTCGAACTTTGGTGTGATTGTCTGTAGACAAGTCCGATTCGACGGAAGTCCGTTGAAAGTCCGTCGCAAAGTCAGGTCGTGTGTACATGGTATAACAGCTCAATAAAATATATAACTCCTAGAGTACAATATCACAAGGACACAGTTGCAGAAGATCCAGCAAGGTTAGTGTTACTACAGCAAGACTCTAGCATTTAACAGATTGTCACTTTGGCAGGCCTACTTGACCGGAGCAACATCTGAGTAGAGGGGTAGCTGTAGACAAGTGGCGTAGTATTGGCAAATAACAAACTGACGTGGGTTTCAAATCACAGCACAGATGTTCTGATACTACCAGCTGTAGCAGCAGTGTCCCTATTCTGTCCTTTCTCATCAGGAACCACTCCCTAGGCTAAATGAGCTGTCCCTATCCATTGTGAATCCAGTCCCTACACTATCCACTTCACAACTGTGCGCCAACTGCATTGGGGTAGTACTATTAGCATTGCCCTCACTAAAGATGGCCATTGGGGTGATCCAGTGCTGCAGTGTATAGTCAGACCAATGTTCTTCTCATACTCTATTCCCTCTGCACAGTGGTCAGCAACATAGCACCCCCTACATTGGGGAGGGTAAGCTGCCGCTGCCTACATGATTTTATTTTTTAGCCTGTTCGATGAGAGCAATTTGAATCCCATCACCTTTGCATTGAGTCAATGACTATTTTATGCTATCAACTGCTTCTGAAACTTTGACAAATAATAGATTTGAAAGTTCCATCAATAATTAAATTGCCACATGTATGGTCAACTTTGAAATGAACCCACGCCCAAACTATGCACTCTAAAGTATTTGTATAGTTTAAAAGAGCAGTGAAAGTGCTTTGAAAAAAGCCACCATTACCCTTTGAAACTATATACATTGTGGAGAAATTTATTTTCCAAGTTCACAACAGAGGCACTGAAATTGCATTTTTTCTTTGCGTGCAGCCTTCTAATGTAAAAATACACCAAGTGGTTGTAAGTTCTTATAAACAGACTGAAACTTGACTTTAAATTCTTTGTTGTTATTTTTGGGGATCTTAGAGAACAAATTACTTCACAGTACAAACAGCTGCAGAGGTGAGTGAGGGCTTGTTTACTTTTCTTTTTCTACTTTTTGAGAATATGTAAATAGTTTAATGTTCATAGTCTGGGCACAAGCATATGCTAAGGTAAAGTAGGAAATGGAAATACAACACTAAACATGTAAATTGTACAGAACATACAGTAGGTAGATTTTAGAAGCTCTAATAGCAGCTGAGGTCAATTTAATTTTACTACTTTAGAGGTAGCAATAAAGTGAGTTTCCTCAAATAGACATTAGTTCAAAAAAATAAACACTAGTACCAAATATAAATAAGGATGTTGGTGAGCCGGTCTCCTTATCTATATTTGATTGTAAAATTAATTTGTTAGTATGATGTATATTTTGCTGTTTGTCTCTATTCTATCATATTTATCTATTTTATAGATCCCCCCTCCTGAAGAAGCGTTTTTGACCGCAAAACCAGTAGAGGAACTCTGTCACGCCACCTCTCAAGATAAACCCTACGGGGAAACCCGATAGTTATTGTTTGGTTGTGGTGGATATGCTTTTAATTTTTTGATTGTCTATATGTTTTTTACAACTTCTGATTGTTATTAAATCTTTACGTATATATTTTTAATTACCTTTGATTGCCATCTATTATTAAGTACCGAGATAGTCCACAAACCCCCCCATAAATCTTGTAGCTTTGGATACACCAGGTACAGCCTCAGCAACTGTTTGGGTGGTCCAATAACCTCTTGTCTTTAAAAATTACTTTAGAGGTAGGAATAAGTCTTCAACAGTTGATTTTTAGGGCTTTTTCTAACAGTTCTAAAATAAACTTACCCCATGTCCAGAACAGACTTTGTCATTTGAACCCATTGGACAGCTACTGATGTTTAGTGATGAAATATGGAGACATTTTCTGTCTAAGCACATCATTGATGGGCCACATGGTGTTCCATCTTCTACATATCCCATGTCAGTTTCATCATCCAAAAGAATATGGGCACCACTGTGTAAAGATATAATGACACTGCAGTAATGCAACAAACACTTAACTTTTTTTTTCTGTAGAAAAACCTATTCAAAGCGAGCAATGGAATAATTGTACCGTGATACAATACAGTGGTCCTATGCAGTGGAATATTCTTCACAAATTGCAGATGTGATGTTGGGAGATAGTATTAAAAAACATTCCCAGAAACACTGATGAAAGTCTATTATGCATGTTCATTTGATTATCCTAAAGTATAACTAAAAGTAAATCTTTTTTTTAGTTTTGGATAGAGAGTGATTAGAATACCTGACAGTTTTTATTGCTGCCTGCGTTCCTATTAGGGAGATTTACCCTCTCTATTTGTCCTGTTTACCATTATCGTTGAAAGTGAAAGTAAAAGAAAATCACAAATTTTGGGTTGTCCCCAGAAAAGTATTAGAGGGAAAGTCTTCCAATGGGGACACTAGCTCTATTGACATCGGGGTCGCCAAGAAATTCCCCTAATTTGCAAGGATTTCCTCTCACTTCCTATTTTGGCTATGGGACAGGAAGTGTAGGGAAATCTCCCTAAAGGAACAAAGATTGCAAAAATAAACCTTACAGGGTTTATAACCTTCCCTTACTCCATGCAAAATGAAAAAAATATTTTCCTATAGTTCTACTTTAAAGTGAAACTAAAGTGTAAATAATAATAAAAAATAAAAAAAAACTGGCAGGCAGGCTTTTTATTGTAGAGGAGTCAGTGACGTCATCCTCTGCTGGCCAACCAAGAGCGTCGAAGACTGGAACCAAGGAAAAACCAGAAAGAAGACGTCAGCACTGGCTAGGGACCTAACGGGTATCAGACAATTGAAGCAGAGGGTAAGTATTGGGGACTTTAGTTTAAAGTGTATGTAAACCTTAAAAATTAACTTCTTTTGTTTGCTCCCTTTTGGTTACAATTGAACATTTTTCTGTTTGACAAGTGAAAAAGTACCTGTTAATTTGGCCAGAAATCAGTAAACTCATAACTTCCTGTGCTTTCTGTTTGTGCACAAGAATATGTTATGAAGCTGAGGAATGATGAGGTGGGGGGAGATGTGGATAGGTGTGTGTTTTTTGTAATGCATCAGAAATTATGTAGGCAGGGCTGAAAACAAATGTTTTTAAAGTGAGAGGGTTGTTACAGTATATCAAAAAAGAAGATAGAAGCATGCTACATTTCTGGTACATCAACAGTTATTATTCTGTACCTACCCTATGTTTAAATGGTGAAATATGGGGAAATGTCTATGTATTGCAGAGATGTAATATATATATATATATATATATATATATATATGTATATGCTTTAAAGGAAGTATGAAACCTGCCATTGTTAAACACTTTGTCAAGGAAAGTCTAAGGGCCCATACACACTTACACACTTGTTCATTTTTGGCAGATGCATTTTCATTACATTGAATGTGCACACTGGCATGCCCTCATGTCCATTCAAATGCAATGATGCACATTAGAATGTGTGTTGACATTCATTTTGATACATTTAAAGCATTGAAGTGCAGAATCTTATTAGCATCCCCATGGGTCACGCTGGAGTCTTGGGCCTGAGGCAGCCCCCCATTCTGCCTTTGTTGTAATTCACCACTGTTTACAATAATAAATGGTACAAAAAATATTTATAAAGCATGTAAAACTTTAAATGAATACCTGCAGTCCAGAACTCTCTTTTGGTAATTAATGTATGTTGGTGGAATGTCACCCTCTAATTTGCCAATACGAGGGGTTTTAGATACATTTGCACACAGCAAAAATCCACAAAATACATCACTGCAAGAAAAAAGTCAAAGTAAATGACATTGCTAGTGCCTTTTATTCATTCAATGTACATCCCGCAATATAACTTTCTTAAAGTATTGTTATTAGTATTTACAGAACTTGTATATCTATAACGTACCACAAATATTAAATAAAAATATAACAATGTCTATGAACACTTCACTGTGAGCCTGCAAAGTTGTTGGAGTATGGATTATTTCATCCATGTCATAAAAAAAGCATACAGTCACAACTCCTACATGGAATAGGCAGCTTCACACACACATAGAAAGCTTCACACACTAAAACTATAAAGTGTTAAACAAGTAAATCTTGCCTATGCTAACGTCAACTACAAAAACAAAAAAACAAAACAAAAAAAAAAAACAAGGAAATGCACTGTCACTCCAAGTCTTACACACTACAAAATGTATAAAGTATACAAAAGGGAATGGGACATGCAATACATAGCCCTTCAACATGTAGTAGGGAAAATGTTACTTCTGAAAAGTCTTCTGCCTTTGTGATTAGTCCCCTGGTACTACAAGAAAACCAGAAATGGAAGACGTGCAAACCTAGTGCATTACCAGAGATAATTTAATAATAAGACATTTTTATATAAAAGTGGGTACTCACAAAATGCAACTGACAAAAGGCCATAAACACAGTGCTTAGCTCTGAGGAAGGGGGTGCGCCCCCAAAACACGTTAGCTGTACCCTGTATTTATGGCCGTTTGTCAGTTGCATTTTGTGAGTACCCACTTTTATACTAAAATTTCTTATTATTAAATTATCTCTGGCAATGCACTAGGTGTGCGCGCCTTCTATTTCTGTTTTTCTTGTAGTTCCTTTCGGATTACCCCATATGCGGAAGGCAGCATCCACCTAGTTTTGGGATACCATATATACCTTTCACACCACCATTTTATTTGACATCTGTTACTCCACACCTTGGAAGATCTATTAGCGCTGGAAGTGACTGTTTTTTTGGTTCCCCTGGTACTTTACGCATATCTAAATCTAAAGCAGTTTTTCTGTCTTTTGAATAGTGTGATGAGGGGTAAAACCCCCTTTGTTTTTATTATTAATTTTTTATGTAATTTGTGCCTTTGGGAAGATTTTTTTTTCTTTTCATGTCCTGCAAATACAATAGGAAGAGAGAGAACATCTCCCTAAACTGAGGGAAATACCCACTTATACAGCTGTCACTGGCGCAAATGTCCCACTGGAAGATTTCTCCTCTATTTTTGTTTTTGTGTCAACTGAAAATTTTGGATGAGAGTGGTCACTGGGAGACACATAGAGTGCAGTATAAATGGATAAGAAATAACTGTCATATCATACAATAATCCTACTGGGTAGGGTTGGATCCTATTGAATGAATGAATGAATGAATTAAATATTTGTATAGCGCACAACGCATCCCCTTTAGATTTGTACCTAGTTTTGGGCACGAGGAGGAGGTTTTTGTTGGCTGATCGAAGACTGCGGATTGGTGTGTAATGATTAATTTTCTCAGCTAGGTATTGAGGAGCTTCTCTATGCACGCATTAGTGGGTGAGGCAGAGGGTCTTGAATGTGATCTGATTTTTTACGGTTAGTCAATGTAGGCTCCTCAGGGAAGGAGAGATTGATTCCCAGGGTTTTTTTCCTGTTATCAGCCTTGCCGCCGTGTTTTGGATCAGTTGTAATTGCGCAAGTTGATATTGTGGTAATCCTATGTAAAGCGAGTTTGCGTAGTCTAGTCGTGAATTAATGATTGTTCCAACTACCACTGCTTTAACATTCTTTGGGATAAAAGGGATGAGTCTGCATAGTAGGCGTAGCAGATGGTGAGATCCACTGACTACTGCTCCTATTTGTGCATCCATTGACATTTGTGAATCTAAAATAACCCCAAGACTCTTGGCTTTGGTCTTAGGGGAGATGGTCTGCCCAAAGACAGTGGGAGGAGTCCAGGAGGTTTTGGTTATGGAATTATGATTTGGGTGTAGGATAAGAAGCTCTGTCTTTGATTCATGGAGTTGGTGGTCATCCAGTCTTCTACTGAATTGAGGCAGTAAATGTTGAAGAGAACTGGTGACAAAGGTGATCCTTGAGGGACTCTGCAGGCGACTGCCTGGGATTCAGAGAAGAATTTTCCTAGTTTCACTGTCTGTCAACGATTTCCTAGGAAGGACGCAAACCATTGGAGATCTGCATCTTGGACTCCGGCTACTTCAGTGAGGCGGACGAGTAGAGTATTGTGGTCTACTGTATCAAATGCTGCGCTGAGGTCTAACAGTACCAGGAGACATGACTCTCCGTCATCCGCTGCTTCGAGGGCGTCATCCCAAATCTTAAGGAGTGCTGTTTCTGTGCCATGACCCGGACGGAAGCCTGATTGCAACGGGTCTAGGAGTTTATATGTATCCAGGTGGAGTTGTAACTGTTGTACTACAGCTTTCTCCATGATCTTCGAAATGGTGTTAAGGCTTGTAATTGGCCTACGGGTGTTAGGGTCCTGAGGGTCGAGGTTAGGTTTCTTTAGCAGAGGTTTGATGATGCCTTGTTTGAAGGTGCTAGGAATGATCCCTTCTTGGAGTGATCGGTTTATGAGGTGCGTTATAGTAGGAGCCACAATGTCGGAACATTCTTTCAGTAGTTTTGTGGGGATGATGTCAGTTGGTGAGGTACTGTCACAAAGTTTATTGATGATGTTTTTTGTGGTGTCTGCGGTAATTGGGGTCAGTGGAAATTTTGGCGGTTGTGGAATGTTGGTGTAGACATCCTCTTTTTGTTGTTGATGGCTGAGGTTGACTGTTTTCTTCTGACAAGTTGTTTTCCTGATGGTTTTGACTTTATCGATGAAAAAATCCGACAGTTTGTCACAGTAATCATTAACTGGAGCCTATGAACACAACTTTTGGAACTCTGAGTAATATCCTATTTTAAACATATTAGCTTGTTTGTATCCTGGCTTAGAATATTGTGATAATATACCACTAATAAAAACTACTCCTAAGCATGACAGAAAAAAATTGCCAATAATAATACAGAAAAAAAACACCACATTTGCCTCTGTCACCAACAGACACATGCCTACTGGTAAATCCCCACCTGCTACTGGTGCTGATAAGGTTATTAATGAATATATTGATAAAACAATAAGAATAAAACTGATACTGTTTACAGCCAGCCTAGATGTGCATGTATGTTTCACTTACACAGAGAGGTTGATTTACTAAAGAAATACAGATTGTTCACTTAGTAGATAAAGTGTAACTGTGTTCACATTGAAA
Organism: Lithobates pipiens; assembly: GCF_037356315.1. Classification (NCBI taxonomy): domain Eukaryota; kingdom Metazoa; phylum Chordata; class Amphibia; order Anura; family Ranidae; genus Lithobates; species Lithobates pipiens. The sequence continues at coordinate 157,695,021 of NW_027507784.1, forward strand.
ACAGGGTTTTTGCTTGCACATGATTGGATAAATGATGTGACTACACCTTCATCTTACATGCTAAGCTAAGTGAACATTCACTTTACAAAGTGTACTTCAACTTTACACAGTAAACATGTTCTATATCTATTAGTAAACATGTTCTATATCTATTAAATAAACCTTTATTTTGTTACACAAAGAATCCATAACCAGTGGTAAATTTTTGGACAATTGGATCTCTTGGCAAATTATATGAAGGGACATTCATTCTGCTATTCCTACAAGAAACAATGTTGGCTTATATATAGCAATAATATTAGGAGAACTTTCCTTGAACTGTCCATGTCCATTCTAATAACAACTAGCTCTTTTTAACTTACTGTTTGCTGCACTTGATCCAGTTACCTCCATCCTTTCCACAATTTCCTTTCTCTGTGCCTTCTGCATTCAGTCTTTCATAACAATATTTGTCCGACCCTGAAGCTTCTGCCATGACAGCAAAAGAAAATTATAAACCAGAAAATTGTATACTTATCTAATAGTAATTTTCCTTTCAATATTATACAATAAATGAAATCCCCTCAAAAAGGACATTGTTCTTGTAAATATACTCAATGTGAAAGCCCTGGGAGTTTGTATGCTGCTATGATGTATTATCAGAAAAGGAAAATTACTGATATGTAAGTATACATTTTTCCAGTTTCCTGACAAAAACATGGCAGCATATTCATGGGACATAACACACCAAACAAGATATTTGGACAACTTACATTCATTCAAAATTGAACAACCAAACTTCCCTGTGGTCATTGCACTGCTGACCTTGTGATAGGTTTGGAACGTGTAATATGCAGACTGGATTGCTAACCTACGTATTCCACCCATAAGGACATAATCCCTCTGGTAGAGCGGGCCTTGAAATTAATTGATGGATCTGTATTCTTTCGCTCTTCAGAATGTTTTGACCAGATGCAAAGCAATTGTCCTAGTGGATGTAGGAAGTCCTTTTCTGATGCCACCAGAAATGAAAAACAGGTTGACTTCCTGAAAGAAGCAGTTGCCTCACTCTATATTTTTAGCTTTGTGCCAACATCCATGGCATGTGACAGATCAGAAACTTTGCTCTGGAACATTGGCAAGACAATGTCCTGATTTTGATGGAAAGATCTGAAGACCTTTACACAATGCTGAGGAAGAAGTCCCAGGACTACTCTGTCTACAAAAATCAAGCAATAAGATAAATTGCAGCCTATATCTTATAAATCTGAAACTCTGCTCCTTGAAGTGAAAGCTAAAATACTTCTTTCAATGTCAATGTCTATGTTGAAGAAGCTTGATCTAGAATAAATGAAGAATGAGACATGTCCATCACTATCTTCTTGGAAGGTGAATTCTTACACAGAACTGATTCACCAGCTGAGCAGACAGAGCCTAGACTTGAACTCTGAAGAGTTCATAGAGAGGATAGGAGAGTCAGAAACCTTTGAACGTATTGCATACTTTACAGTAGTATACACAAGGTTCATGGTAGGTGCCCTAGCTCTCAAAAGGGTCTCAACAACTGAAGATGAGCACCTTAAGCAAATTGTCATCACCTTTTAAATAACATGCTTGGGGAGTGCTTTAAATCTGCCTGTGAAATGACATATCTGTAGGATATACTAAACCAAAAGTTTTACAAAATGATGGTTTACAGAAACAGTACTTTAAACTGAAATATCACTTTTGCATCTATGAATTCCTGATAGCTGCCTACCTGAAATCAATTGAAGTAAATATGATTGAACAATTAATTTTTACCATTTAGAACAATAGATGGGCTGTATCTAAATAAACTGTAATAGATATAGTAACTAAAACAAAAAGAAAGAAATACAATTGCATAGCTGATTCAGTAATAACTTACTTTGTCCCCAGATGTGTTTGCACTGATTGTCTCTTGTCTTGCATTCCCCATTGTAACAGCGTCCCTGAAATATATTTGAATATCCAAAACAGATATATAAAATTACAAAATAACACCTAATAATATTTTTCTGTTAAAATGAAGATTATTTGTACATACCACAAGTGATAGATGTTGAGACATGCAAGAAATGTAGTTCTTTTACCTGTTAATTTGTTACAGTATTTTAGGCAAGGCTCTCATTTGAAAAAAAAGGGCTATGATGTACAATTTAAAAACAGAGCACAATTGGCAGACAATTGTCTCCCATTAACAATAAAGCCTTGTACATACGATCGGATTGTTTGCCAACAGCCTGTCATCGAACATTTCTCATAGGAAAGCCCAATCGTGTGTGTACGAGGCTTAAAGTGGGAGTCTGCCGGGAGTCCGCATTTTTTTTTTTTTAAAGCCAGCAGCTACAAATACCGCAGCTGCTGACTTTTAAAATAGTGACACTTACCCACCCAGCGTGCCCGCGATGTCGGCCCCCGAAGCCGATCTCTCGATCGTCTCTCGGGTGCTGCCGCCGCCATCTTGGGTATGGGAATCAGGAAGTGGAGCCTTTCGGCTTCATTTCCCGGTTCCCTACTGCGCATGCGCGAGTCGTGCTGTGCAATAAGGATGGACCCGCTGCCTCTGGGATCTGTGTGTTTCCCAGCAGGCAGCGGGGGACTTTCGGAAAGGGGCGTAATCTACGCCCCTTTCCGCAGAGAGCTATCCCAGAAGTGGGTGCAGATACCTGTACTGTACAGGTACCTGCACCCCCCTCCCCCCTGAAAGGTGCCAATTGTGGCGCCGGAGGGGGGGAGGAGTCCAATGAGCGGAAGGTCCACTTTAGGGTGGACCTCCGCTTTAAGTGTCTGAATGGGGACCTCCATGGCCAGCTCACCAGATAAAAGAAGCTGCTTGCAGGACTATTTTTGATGCCCTGCCAACACAGCACCTCAGTGTGAAAACACTTGGGCTTTCACATTGGGATTGCAGATGAGGCTTCTTTCGGGTGCTTTACAGGCACTTTTTAACGCTAAAGAGTTTAAAAAATGCCCCAGTGTGAAAAGGGTCTAAAATTCAAAATTTCATTGATTTTTACATGAGAGTTTAGTGAATGGATTAAAATATAAAGATTAAAGTGAGCTTAAGTGAACCTGTGTGTGTTTCAAACACTCAATCAAATTCAGAGGAATTTCAAACAAAGAAAAGCTTTACTTTTAGGTGTCCATGTGTTTGATTATTACTAAGGTTTACTCAAGCTCATTTCCTCCTTTGATAGGAATTCGAAGACTGCCACTGCTGACCTTCTTTTGGAAATACTAGTTGTCTGGCTGTTATTCTCACCTCCAATACCTTTTGAGTCACCGACTAAGTAGTAGACTTATCAGCATGGTAGTCAGGCAACTAACATTTCTACAAAGAACCCCATGGGAGAGTACTGGGCCACCTGGCAAGTGACATGCCACACCTGGCAAGTGACAAGCCGCATCTGTTGGCAGGTGATGGTGGCAAGTGATAATCTGCATCTGTTGGCAGGTGACGATGCCAAGTGACAATCTGTATCTGTTGGCAGGTGATGGTGCCAAGTGATAATCTGCATCTGGTGGCAAGCTGAATTTGCTAGCAGGCAACGGTGGCAAGTGACACATTCAAGGTTCTCACTGATTCTGCATTATGGTGAGTTGAACTATTATTTTTTTTATTACAATGTAATAATGGATATTATGCGCTTCGATCATCATGACATCATATCAACCATGGTGCCGGGATGATTGAAGCGCAAATACCAGCCATTACCTCAACAAATCGCGCACAAAATATTGCGATTTTTCTTTTTTTGCGGAATGTTTCTTGCCAGATGTAGCTTGTCACTTGCCAGATGCAGCTTGTCACTTGCCAGGTGCAGATTGTCACTTGCCAGGTGTGGCTTGTCACTTGCCAGGTGCGGCTTGTCACTTTCCAGATGCAGCTTGTCACTTGCCAGGTGTGGCTTGTCACTTGCCAGGTGAGGCTTGTCCCTTGCCAGGTGCGGATTGTCACTTGCCAGATGCGGATTGTCACTTGCCAGATGCAGATTGTCACTTGCCAAGTGAGGGTGGAACCATCGAAACTCAGTGTAGTGTTTGTGGCCGGCTGTGTGGACTGGGCGGTGATGATGCAGGGCGGGCGTTGAGAGATGACATAATCTCCCTGTTTGCAGGCAGAATCTCAGACAGTGTTGTTTTGGTGGCTGGCTGTGAGGGCAGAACAGCTGTGATGTGATGCAAGCAGCGAGAGGTGATGTCATTTCTCTGCTCGCCTGCCACTGCCCCAAAACCTCTTAAAGTGCAGCTTTGTCGGCAGCCCGGCTGAAAACAGGCTACGACTGGGGACCGCTGCTATAGAGTAAACTAAAGCACTGATGACACTGCTTTTACTCTTTTAGGCCCTCTTCACATTATGCGTTGCATTATTGCACTAGAATTATTGCAAGTTGTTAGTATACATCAGTGTTTCTCAATTCCAGTCCTCATGGCCCACTAACAGGTCATGTTTTCAGGATTTCCCTCAGATGAAACAGCTGGGGTAATTACTAAGGCAGTGAAACTGATCAAATCACCTGTGCAAAATATTGGAAAGCCTGAAAACATGACCTGTTAGTGGGCCATGAGGACTGGAATTGAGAAACACTGGTATACATGAATGTGGAGCTCCCAGTCTCCGCCCCAGGGGCGTATCTGTCACGGGGAAAACAAGGCTTTTGCCTTAGGTGGCATTTTACAGGGGGGGGGGGCGGCGCTGCCTTCCAGGAAAAAGAGACACTAGCAAGCAGTCCACTTGCCGAGGAATGCAGGGAACAGGGGCAGTGTCAGGAAGACACAAGCCATAGTACAGATGAAGTTTCAAGATGTACACTGATGCTCAGGTGCAGATGTGCGGTTGCCCATTCACAAGTGCATAACCGCACGCCCGCCGTTAATGTTGGCACCAAAAGGACTAATAGAACTTCTACAGTTTAAATAAACAGTGCTGTCTGATCTGTGGTGGTTACCCATGTTCCTGTATCTGTTCCTGTGTCAATTACTTCTGTGATTGACTCAGCTTGCCCTGACATCCCTTGAACGCTATCTATGCTATGGCCTGTCTCTGGATTTGCTCTGCCTTCTGCTCATCTGCCTGATTCTACATTGCTGACTTCTGCTTGTATCCTGACCATTTTCTGCCTGCCATTTATGCCTGTATCTGACTGTTGCTGATCTGTCTTGTCTGACCTTGCATCCAGTTATCTACCCATCCTGTTCTGCATGCTACCTGGTCTCTGCTAGTTCTGCACCTGCTACCTGCCAGCAGCCTGTGCTACCTGCCAGCTGCCTGTCAAGCACTTGCCACCTGCTGTAGCCCAATATGGGGTCTGCTGTCTCTGCTGCCATCTGCTGTTCCAGTAGATCTGTTCTGACTCATTTCTGGCAAGGCACCTGCTACCCACTGCCACGACTAACAGAAATCTTACAATCAGACATACCTCACCTCACTCTTACGGCCACTGTCGCAACATCAGTGGTCTCAGAGCTGGGACTGTAGCAGAGGCCTCTGTGACAGCAGTCACTTAGGGTGGGAGGCTTGTAGATTACCTTGGAGATCACTGGAAGCTCCTGGCCCAGCTCCCATGGCCCCTCCAATGTGTAAGTTACCCTGTGTCCATTCAGGGTACAGGGTTACCGAGAACTCCAGTTGGTTCTGCCTAACCCAACTCACCATACAACCACACCGGACTCAGCATTTCCTTTTGACACTGCTGTCCTGCTAAGACTGCTAGACTCTTGTAAGAGTATTTCACAGACCATTGCTAGATAGTGACATTAACTTTAGAAAAATACAGTTTTCACTTACCATACAGCACTTTGTTACTCGGATTTAAGTGTGACTGTCCCATGTCTCTAAGTTACCAGGCAGTCACACTTCTCCCAGCCAGGCTTGTGGAACTATTATCGGCCACCATTTCTGGCGTTCCTATGAAAGCAGTCCAATCGGCTTATGGGCCACTGGATCACTTTCTAAAGGTGGACTCCACATGCCGATGTTTCTCAGGGGTTACAGTTTTCACCGCAGTGGAAGAGAAGCGGTCCGACGGTGCAGTCGGCTGGTCACAAAGGCAGTCAGAGACTAGATGCCTCTGATTGCCTCTATGGCTTTGGAAGGACTGGAGCAACATCATGATGTCACTTCTGATCTAGAGCAGAAGTAAACTTTTTTTTTCTTTTTTTTTTAAAGCAAAGGATCAAAATTTTTTCTTTCTTTTGATCTTTTGCTTTTAATGGTAAAAGAGAGATTTGGGGTATTTTTGACCCTAGATCTCTCCATAAAGAGGACCTGTCATCCTTATTTCTAGTACAAGGCATTTTTATATTCCTTGTAATAGGAATAAAAGTGATTTTAAAAAAATTAAGGGGATAGTGTAAAAATAAAATAATTTTTTTTTTTTAAAGTGCCCCATCCCTCTGTGCTCACGTGCAGAAGCGAGTGCATAAGTAAATTGTACACGCATATGTAAATAGCGTTCGCACCACACACGTGAGGTATCACCAAGAACGTTAGAGCGGGAGCAATAATTCTAGTACTAGACCTCCTACGTAACTCTAAACAGGTAACCTGTAAACATTTTTAAAGCATCGCCAATGGAGATTTTAAGTACAGTAGTGTGCACAATTTTAAAGTGTGACATATAAAAGTTATTTTCTGGCAAACATTGCTGATTTAAACTTGTAAACTAAAGGTTCCAAAAAAGGCTTGGTCTTCAAGTAGTTACGCTTATAGCCCGATGCTCAAAAAAGTACATGTGCCTCTTTTTGTTTGTTTGGGGGGGTGTTAAGGCTTTCTGTATTTCAGTGGGTGTGCCTGTAAATTCATGACATACATGTTTGCATGCATTTTTGCACTTTCTTCTCCTCTAGAATTGCTATCCTCCCCTTGACCAGCCCAGGAAACAAACTCCTGAAGCCTGACACACAAGCAAAAACACTTGCACAAAGCTTGTAAAATTTCTGAAAATGCCCCAAAAAAATGCTTCGAAATGACTAGGAATACACTTTGCTTTTGCTCTGCTCAGATATGAATGCAGCCATAAAGTGATTCTAACATAATTTTTTGTTAAAAATAACAAACATGTTATACTTACCTGTTCTGTGCAGTGGTTTTGCACAGAGCAGCCTAGCTCTTTCTTTTCTCTGATCCCTCTTCGGTGCTCCTGGCCCCTCCCTTCTGTTGAGGGGGCGAGCTGCAGCTCCCTGTGTCCATTCAGCCACCGAGCCGTGGCTTTGCCCCACTCCCTCTCTTTCCTCATTGGCTTTTGTCTCTTGGGCAGCCGAGTCTCTCCTGCAACATCGCTGGATCAAGAGGGGGCTCAAGTATTAGGGGGGCTACTGCACACAGAAGGCTTTCTATTTTAATGCATGGAATGCATAAGGATAAAAAAAGCTTCTGCCTTTTCAACCACTTTAAGCTGGATATAGATGATTGTTTTTTATTTTTGTTCAGTCAGCGGGCAGAAAAAAACAAAGAGATTCCTCCATCCACCTAAGTCAGGTGGATGGGGGAAACAAATGTTGATAAATGTTCTAATTCTACCATAGAGTCTTTGGTGCTGGTAGATATTGCACTCTCTAAATCTATATCCACATTTTGGTCAGGCCTGATCAATGATGATGAAGTTGAGAATACCACTTATTATTGGGTTGAATACTGTCATCTTAAGAAGCATTCCCACTAGATCACCTGCAATGGGTTTAATGTCTACATTTTCTTCAACACAACAAATAACAAAGTGTTACCTGGTTTGAATCGCAGGCATATCCATCTTGTTTACGAAGATTGGGTGGACACTATAAAAAAAATAGATACAACATATATAGTATTATAAAGCATAGTGTCCTGCTTCCAGATTTTAATAAGTCCCCCTCCGCATGCCCACAACCACGTGGCAAGGGTTGTGGGGAAGAGGCCCTTGTCCTCATCAACATGAGGACACAATGCTTTTGTTAAGGGCATGTGGCCTGATATGGTTTAGGAGGGGGTGAATACCACGTAAAGGGAATTTACATTTTCAGTATTGCATGTGATATTTGGGAAAAAAAATTCACGGTTTAGTGAATTGAGCACACTGTCCCTCAAGTCTGTCCTTTGTCTTCATATTGCCATCTATTATAAGAAAAGACGAGCTGCTCATATAGTTCTATCTAGAAATCTGCTCCAAAGCAACAACCAGAAATTTAAAAAATATGTAAAAATATTTTTTCCTTAAAATTATTATTAGGTATGCTCTCTAAATGATAACACATAACAAACATATAGTGGGAGTTTTCATTCTGGAAATTAAATTAATTCCGAAATTAAATGTTAAAAGCAAACAAAATTTTGAGGCACTTTTGAATTAAATTATCTTGCAAAAGCGAGTACACCCCTCACATTTTTGGAAATATTTTATTATATCTTTTCATGTGACAACCCTGAAGAAATGATAGTTTGCTACAATGTAAAGTAATGAGTGTACAGATTGTATAACAGTGTACATTTTTTGTCCCTTCAAAATAACTCAGCCATTAATGTCCAAACCGCTGGCAACAAAAATGAGTGCACCCCTAAGTGAAAATGTTCAAATTTGTCCCAAATTGTCAATATTTTGTCTGGCCACCAATATTTTCCAGCACTACCTTGACCCTCTTGGGCATGGAGTTCACCAGAGCTTCACAAGTTGCTACTGGAGTCCTCTCCCACTTCTCCATGACGACATCACGGAGCTGGTGGATGTTAGAGACCTTGCGCTCCTCCACCTTCCTCTTGAGGATGCCCCACCGATGCTCAATAGGGTTTAGGTCTGGAGACATGCTTGGCCAGTCCATCACCTTTACCCTCAGCTTCTTTAGCAAGGCAGTGGTCATCTTAGAGGTGTGTTTGGGGTCATTATCATGTTGTAATACTGTTCTGTGGCCCAGTCTCCAAAGGGAGGGGATCGTGCTCTGCTTCAGTTTGTCACAGTTCATGTTGGCATTTATGGTTCCCTCAATGAACTGTAGCTCCCAGGGCCAGCAGCACTCATGCAGCGCCAGCCCATGACACTCCCACCACCATGCTTGACTGTAGGCAAGACACACTTGTCTTTGCACTCCTCACCTGGTGGCTGCCACACGCGCTTGACAGAATCTGAACCAAATAAGTTTATCTTGTTCTCATCATACCACAGGACATGGTTCCAGTAATCCATTTCCTTAGCCTGCTTGTCTTTAGCAAACTGTTTGTGGGCTTTCTTGTGCATCATCTTTAGAAGAGGATTCCTTCTGGGACGACAGCCATGCAGAACAATTTGACAGGCTGACCCCCCACCCCTTAAACCACCTGCAGCAATGCTGGCAGCACTCATACGTCTATTTCCCAAAGACAACCTCTGGATATGACACTAAGTATGTGCTCTTAGCTTCTTTGGTCAACCATAGTGAGGCCTGTTCTGAGTGGAACCTGTCCTGTTAAACCGCTTTTTGGTCTTGGATACCATGCTGCAACTCAATTTCAGGGTCTTGGCAACCTTCTTATAGCCTAGGCCATCTTTATGTAGAGCAACAATTCTTTTTTTCAGATCCACCAGTATGAGAGAGTGAGGGCCATAACACCAAATTTAACACGCCTGCTCCCCATTCACACCTGGAATCTTGTAACACTAAAGAGTCACATGACACCAGGGAGGGAAAATGGCTAATTGGGCCCAATTTGGACATTTTCACTTAGGGGTGTACTCATGTTCGTTGCCAGCAGTTTAGACATTAATGGCTGTGTGTTGAGTTATTTTGAGGGGACAGCAACTTTACACTGTCATACAAGCTGTACACTCACTACTTTACATTATAGCAAAGTGTAATTTCTGTGGTCACATGAAAAGATATAATAAAATATTTACAAAAATGTGAGGGGTGTACTCACTTTTGTGAGATACTGTATATTTGTCTCTAGTGCTGGGCTAACGGTTTGGCCCCAGCATGAGTTCAGGTCGAACATTGGCTGTTCACCATGTTTGGGAAACACCTGAATTTGCAGGGTATTTGTTGGGTGTTCGCCTCAATGAAATGCCCCGCAATGCACTGAGTGCTGCACAGTGCATTCTGCGCCGTGATTGGGCAAAGGTTTGTCCAATCAGGGTGCAGTAAAAGCTGGTTGTTGCCCCCCCACCCCAAAGCACCTTGTCACCCTGTTGATGGGGACAAGGGTCTCTTCCCCACAATCCTGGGCTGTGGTTGTGGGGGTCTGTGGGCGGGGGCTTATTGGAGCTTGCTCACCCCCCACCTTTCCTAACTTTCCATGCTGCGTGCTCAGATAAGGGTCTGGTATGGATTTTTTATTTTATTTTGGCGTGGATTTGCCCTTAAATTCCATACACATCATTAAAATCCCTGCTCCTTTAAAAATTATATTTTTAAAAAAACATTTATGTATTGATACATGTACCCCAGGGCAGTACCCGGACCCCATACTCCTTTTATGGCCAATTACTTGCAAAGAAGCCTTCAAAATGGGTACTTTTGATTTTTCCTGTTCGACTTCCATAGACTTCAATAGGGTCCGCTGTTCGGGTGAGAACTTTTCCCCTGTTCGGGAGTTCTGCTGTTAACCAAACAGGGGGGTGTTTGGCCCATCATTATTTGTTACATCAGCAAATGTACTAAGAGTCAATTTGTGTGACAATCTACTAGTGGATGGCCAGCTTAAGGTGGGAGCTTGAATCACCACTGAAACAGATGAAAGGTGTGTTAGGGTAAGCATTGGCAGTGGGTGGCGCAGTTTTATATATCACTAGGTATTATGTAAATGAAGACCCATTTCAAACTGGGGCATTTTTCAGGAATTTTTGGGCTAAAAATAGCGCGTGCCAAGCTCCTGAAAAACGCCTCCCCTGCAGCCCCAGTCTGAGAGCCTGATTGTTTTTCCCCTGGTGCGGTGCACTTACAAAGAGTTAAAAAGAGTCCTGCAAGCAACATCTTTCGGGTGGTGCAGGAGAGGTGTATACGCCACTCCTCCACCGCCCCGCCATTGAAATCAACGGGCACTGCTGCCGAAGTGCCTGCAAAGCAATTCAGCAGCAGCGTTTTTAACCCATTATTTGGCCACTAGTGGGAGTTAAAAGCTCCCTGCTAACAGCCCAAAAAGCGCCGCTATATAAGCGGTAAAGCTTTACCGCTAATGCCCCCCAGGCCCAGTGTGCAACCTAAGGTTTACAAAATGTATGGGTTCTGTACTCAGAAAAATGTAAGGCTACTTTCACACTGAGGCAGGGGGGCATTAGCGGTAAAGCTCCGCAAATTTTAGCAAGCTTTACCGCTATTTAACCACTTCAGCCCGGACCCATTGTCAGCCTAAGGACCAGAGGTCTTTTTACAATTTCGCACTGCACTGTTTTAACTGGTAATTGCGCGGTCATGCAATGTTGTACCCAAACGAAATTTGCGTCATTTTCTTCCCACAAATAGAGCTTTTTTTTAATGGTATTTGATTGCCTCTGCGATTTTTATTTTTTGCAATATAAATGGAAAAAGACCGAAAATTTTCAAGAAAAAATATATTTTCTACTTTTTGTTATAAGAAAAATCAAATAAACTCAATTTTAGTCATACATTTAGGGCAAAATGTATTCAGCCACATGTCTTTAGTAAAAAAAATGTCAATAAGCGTATATTTATTGGTTTGCGCAAAAGTTATAGCGTCTACAAACTAGAGTACATTTTCTGGAATTTACACAGCTTTTAATTTATGACTGCCTATCTCATTTCTTGAGGTGCTAAAATGGCAGGGCAGAACAACCCCCCCCCCAAATGACCCCATTTTGGAAAGTAGACACCCCAAGGAAATTGTTGAGGGGCATGTTGAGCCCATTGAATATTTTTTTTTGTCCCAAGTGATTGAATAATAACACAAAAAAAAAAAGTTTACAAAAAGTTGTCACTAAATGATATATTGCTCACACATGCCATAGTTATATGTGGAATTGCACCCCAAAATAAATTCTGCTGCTTCTTCTGAGTATGGGGATACCACATATGTGGGACTTTTTGGGAGTCTAGCCGCGTACGGCACCCCGAAAACCAATAACTGCCTTCATGATTTCTAAGGGTGCAAATTTTTGATTTCACTCCTCACTACCTATCACAGTTTCGAAGGCCATAAAATGCCAAAATAACACAAAACCCCCCCAAATTACCCCATTTTGGAAAGTAGACACCCCAAGGAAATTGCTGAGGGGCATGTTGAGCCCATTGAATATTTTTTTTTGTCCCAAGTGATTGAATAATGACACAAAAAAAAAAGTTTACAAAAAGTTGTCACTAAATGATATATTGCTCACACATGCCATAGTTATATGTGGAATTGCACCCCAAAATATATTCTGCTGCTTCTCCTGAGTACGGGGATACCACATATGTGGGACTTTTTGGGAGTCTAGCCGCGTACGGGACCCCAAAAACTAATCACTGCCTTCAGGATTTCTAAGGGTGCAAATTTTTGATTTCACTCCTTACCACCTATAACAGTTTTGAAGGCCATAAAATGCCAAAATAGCACAAACCCCCCCCCCCCCCCATGACTTCCTTTTGGAAAGTAGACACCCCAAGCTATTTACTGAGAGGCATGTTGAGTCCATAAAATATTTTATATTTTGCCACAAGTTGCAGGAATATTACAATTTTAATTTTTTTTGCACAAAGTTGTCACTAAATGATATATTGCTCACACATGCTATGGGCATAAGTGAAATTACACCCCAAAATAAATTCTGCTGCTTCTCCCAAGTACGGGGATACCACATGTGGGGGACTTTTTCGGACCCCGAAAACCAAGCACTGCCTTCAGGATTTAAATATAAAACGCTACCAAAACAAAAACTGTTAGCGATCGCAGGGATCAGGCCTGACTCTGCGAACGCTGCAGTTATGTGTTTAGCGTTTTGTAAGTGACAGTGATCGATCGATACTGCACTTGGGTGGGCTGGGCGGAGGGGCAAAACGCAGGTGCCAGCAGGTATCTGGGCTGATCCCGCTAACAATGCGTTTTTTTGGAACCCTAAACTGCTGGGGACGCTAGTATAGATCTGATCAGATCAGATATTGATCTGTTCAGATACTATACCACTATGGGAGGTGTATGCTTTGCGCGTGGGTGTAGCGGTACTGGCACTAACCTAGCGCTGCCTGGGGCAATGCAGACCCTGACCCTAAAACCTAATTGATATCACCCGCCGGGTGATCAGGGGGTTAAACCTTTACTGGGTAATAATGGTGGGTGCCCTGATGCTATAAAAAGCAAACTAACTAACCAGAGTCACCCATAACACTTATACGGTGATCACTGGTGAAAGGGTTAACTAGGGGCAATCAGGGGGTTAAAATCTTTATTAGGTAGTATATGGAGGTCCCTGGCACTATATAAAAACCTGACGGGGAACCTAAATAACTAACTGGCTAACCAGCGTCACCAGTGGCACTTATACGGTGATCGCTGGTGAAAGGGTTAACTAGGGGCAGTCAGGGGGTTAAAACCATTATTGGGTAGTATATCGGGGTACCTAGCGCTATAAAAACCTGGCGGTGAACCTAAAAAAATAACTAGCTACCTAGCGGCACCAGTGACACTAATGCAGCGATCAGAAAAATGATTGCTTAGTGACACTGGCAAAAGGGGGTGAAAGGGTTAACTCTAGGGGCAATCAGGGGGTTAAACCTTTATTGGGGGGGTAGGGGGCTACCCTGGACCTAACACTAACTGTCCTGACAGTTTTTACTGTCACAACTGACACTAAATGCAGTGATCAGTAAATAAATGATCACTGCAATCAGTGACACTGAGACACACAAATCCCCCCCCCCCAGTCAATGTGTACCTACATGTCAGTGTAGTGTTTGGTGCACTTACTTTCTCTGTTCTCCTCTCAGTCCGGTCAAAAAGACCGATCGGACCCCCCACCCCTCTGGAAGGCAAGCACGTACATGTACGTGCTTGTGCCTGTCGGTGCCATTGTGCCAACGTACATTGCCATGCGGCGGTCCTTAAGTGGTTAATGAAGCTCTTTACCGCTGTTATAGTGGCACTTTTTGCCCAAATAAAGGGTTAAAAGAGCCCACAAAGAGCTGCTGACAAAGCACTTTTCAGGCGATTCGACAGAAGTGCCCATTGATTTGCATGACAGGGGTGGTGGAGGAGTGGTGTATACATCGCTCCTCTACCGCCCAAAAGATGTTGCTTTCTAAAGTCCTGCAAATTCTCCGCCCCAGTGTGAAAGCACTTGGGCTATCACACTGGGGCTGCAGGGGAGGCATTTTTCAGGCGCTTTACAGGTGCTATTTTTAGCCCAAAAGCACCTGAAAAACGCCCCAGTGTGAAAGGGGTCTAAAGCATAGAAATGCAAAGCAAAAATGCAATATTTGGAGTAAATTACAATACCTGGCCTGAGTCTCCTGTGCATTGCTCTGTAATGTCACAATCGTTCACTGCATTACGACACTCATACTCACGAGGTAGAAACTGCAAAGGCAACAGATAACATAAACAGTATTTTCTGATTAGACTTCAGTCCCAAAGTCATATACCAACCAATTCATTGTAAATTAGTTTCAGTAATTCCTACAAACCTAGGACAAAAGTTGTTCATGCTTTTGTCCTGACATTCTTTTCTACTAACGCCTATAGCTGTGTGCTTTCATGGTTTCCCCAGGCCCTATGCACACTTTGTGGCATATTCTGGGTTGCTTTGGGGTTTCTCTCAAATTTAAGATTTTTGATTTCCATGCCAGTCATCCATTGAAAATATTTTGCCAAATTTCACAAGCTAAAATCTTTATTTCTGATGCTCCTGAAAACCAATTTTGTAACTGTATAGATACAGGAGCTTAGCCCTAATCCTAGCCTAATTTTAAATAATTAATTAACAGTTGAATACTGACTTTTTGTTGTTGCACAAAAATTCAAAAATTCACAAAAAAGAAAAACGTGGAGCCTTTTTTAATGCCCCAAGATCTAGTTGGCAAACCTAGACCTAGTTCTAACCTTAGCTTAATTATAGCCTTGATCCTATTCTTGCATATCTGGTTAGTCATTGGCTTTTACAGCAGCAGAAACCACGCTGGTTCCTGCATGATTCCCTTTGATCTGGACTTTTCAGTGTTAAATGGAACAGATATAAGTTAATGTAGCCATACTGACCACAAAATAAATCTGCCCAAAAAGGTGGGAATAACATGGTACTATAAATCCATCATTATAATGTTATAAATTCAGCAAGAGACCTGTAGGGGGAATGGGATGCAGTTATGTTGAGAGGAGTCAGAAAATTCACTATAGTTCAGAACACATGTAACCATCTCTCCTATCTGGTTGTCGATACATGTAAAATGTATCTGTGAATATAAAGCAAACTGCATGCTGCCTCCAAAAACACATTGAAGTATTCATTTTTACTAAAATAATCACACGGGCAAAAGCAGCAAAGCTAATATACAAGGATACCATGTCTAGTGCAGTTTAATATCTACATACAACCCTATAAGAAGATCAAATGCATTACAAAAAAAACAAAGAGAATAACATTAATTAATACTTACCAGACAAGATGTGTTGCAGCATGGTCCATCACTGCACTGTGCTCCATTAGACAAAGAACATTTCTTGCAGCAATCTCCAATACAATCCTGGGTAAAATGTTTTGTCTAAAAAAAAGAATATGATTATATCTAGGTGTTGAGTAGTTTCCTATCCAAATATGCAACCATTAAGTATTGTATGATATTTTAACAACAACTTAGTGAAAAAAGCCATTCACGCCACGTTATAATGCGGTACAATGTAATAAAGAGTTTGCAACACTTTTCTGGTGTCATGGTCCCTTTAAATTATCCTATACCAAATTCATGAAAGCCTTGAGACTGTCCACCTTCTAAGAGATTTATGTAGTTCTTATTTGCATTACTGCAACACATTCAAAAATAATTACTTGGAAACTGGAAATATTAAGACCAACTCAAAGTTGGTGTACAGACAGGCCAGAGTAATGAGGGGGGGGAGGGGGGTGTGCTTGTGTGTTAGCCCTACTTTATTTTCTTTATTGGTTGCTGGGATGCCTGTTGCCAGCTTCCTAGAGACTAGTTCCCCATCCAGTTTGTGTGCCTTGCGATTGACAGTGGACGTTATTTGATAGATTTCATAGTCACTATTGGACTGAAAAGCAGCAACGGAATTCTCCCAGGTGCAGGTCAGCCTTTCCTGTGATTGACAGCATTGATTGAATGACAGTTAGTGAATCTCACAGCCGATGTTGGACCCAGAAGCAGCTATGGAATCCACTACAGTTTTACTATCATGGTTAATGCCTGCCTGGGTGATAAGGCTGGTGATAGGGCAGGTGATAGGGTGGGCGGGCAGGTGATAGGACGGGCGGGCAGGTGTAGTCCTGCTTGACCCTTCTCCCAGGCCTACAAAGCTGATCTGAAGTATGACCCACAAATTACCGGGCCTCTCTGAGGACGTTGTCAAATACGTAGTATTGTGCTGGACTCTTCCTGGTTGACCACTTGGCTATAGCCTCTCAAGCTTACTTAGGGACTTACCATGGGTTCATAGCAAACCCCTCATCTTCTTCCACCTATTATTATCACCAATTTCCCTTAGTGTATACTGATGTGAACAAGATAAGAGTGCTACCATATACTATACTAATACATCACCAAATAAATCATAAAAACTCATATCAAATCTAATATTGTTATTTTATATTTGATATGAGTTTTTATGATTTATTTGGTGATGTATTAGTACAGTATATGGTAGCACTCTTATCATGTTCACATTTTTAACCACTTCTGGACCTGCCACCACAGTTTTACTGCGGCAGGTTGGCTCGGCTGGGCAAATCAACGTTAACTTACGTTGCTTTGAATTTTGGCCACCAGGGGTGTGAGCGCGCCCGCAGTGTGTGCCCAGAGCCAATGCGAGTGCCCGGCGGGTGTGACGACCATCGAGCACCCGCGATCGCTCGTGACAGAATGAGAACCTTGATCTGTCAGATTTTTTCCCCCCCATCCCCCATTTTTGTCCCATTGCAGAGATTTCCCTTCAGTTCCTGTCCTATAGCCAAACAGGAATTGAGAGGAAATCCCTGAAAATGAATGGAATTCCTTGGGGACCCCCAGCTCACCAGAACTAGTGCCCCCATCGGAAGATTTTCCTTCTATTACTTTTCTGGGAACAACCCACCTTAAATTAGAATGGTATAATGGTAAACAGGACAAATAGAAAGGGTGAATCTCCCTAAGAGGGGCACAGACAGCAATAAAAAAAAACTGACAGGTTCTATTCCCTCTCCACTTTATACAAAACAAAAAAAAAAAGTTTTGCCTTTAGTTATACTTTAACTATTGTTATTTTTTTTTTTAAGAAGGAAGACCATCACCTTGCAAACATCCAAGTTATAGCAAAAATGGTGGAGAAGCTACCTCAGCTTCTCTAAACACGGACTTTGTAGGCATAGCATGAGGCAGTTTGTGTATAAAAAAATAACACATTTTATTGGATATACATTAAAATACAATGGTCATAAAAAATTGGGGAATTAAAAGAGCACCCTCCATCTATAAAGAGTCAACAGATACCCAATCCTATAGTATGGAAACAAGAAAGTCAAGATGTGTAGTAAAATAAATTGGAGTCCACCAATGAAGCCAAAGTTTAATGTAGTTCACAAGATTTTACAAACATCGTGTTTTGCATGATATACTTGCTTCTTTAGGACTGATTGAGTAGATGCAGAGGAGAGAACGGTTACAACCGGGGGGGGGGGGGGGGGACACAGGGGATGTCACAGAGGAAGGAGACACAAAGGAGCGAGATTTTCCCCAGGGGAGTTTATTAACTTGTTTATTAACATTTTTAGTGTCCCATTAAAAATCTTTTTTTTTTTTTTTTGGAACTTCAAACAGGACAAACTATAGCATGCAAATAATACTTTACGTATATTGATCAAATAAAAAATATATAGATATGTATATATTTTTGCAGCACAATATTATCTAAAAAAGGTGTATTATGGGGTTGATTTACTAAAACTGGAGTGTGAAAAATCTGGTGCAGCTCTGCATAGAAACCAATCCGCTTCCAGTTTTTTTTTGTCAAAGCTTAACTGAGCAAGATTTGCACAACATTTTTTGTGCATTGTCACACTATATGCATAGGGCAGCCCCTTAATTTCAACGGGTTGCCCTATATGCAGCAAATACGACAAAGTAGCTTATGCAACTTTTGGAGTGAAAAAATGTGTTTCTTCTTGCTGCATTTTAGGTGCTATTAACAATGATGTATTTCAAAATGAATCCAATGCGATCAATCAGGCTTTATTCCTGATAGATCCACAGCAAATAATATCTGATGGCTATTCCTAAACTTTCAACTTCCAACAGATAATATGGGAAATAGAGCCATAATGTCACTTGATGCAGTTAAAGCATTTGATATTATAGAATGGGCCTTTTTGTGGAAATTCTTAAAACGGTATGTATGGGTTTGGTCCTAGATTTATTAAATGGATACAACTCTTAAAATAGATGGAGATCCGACTTGGAGGCGACTTCCATTGAAATCAATGGGTACAAGTCACCTAGAAGTCAGATTTAAGTAGTACAGGAACCTTTTTTGAAGTCGGAGCGACTGCTGTAGTGTACATTAAGACGGCTCCATTAACTAACATTGATTTTCCCATCAGCGCGACTTGGGGCGACCTGAAGTCGGATCCCGAGTTGCCCCTGTGTGAACGGGCTCTAACTGGATGAGTAAATTGTATTTATGCTCCTATCATGTTTTAGCTATTATATGAGAAGTAACTTTAATACGAGAGGTGCAAGGTTTGTTTGGTTTATGTTTTATGTTTCTTTTTTTCTTTCTTTTTTTGTTGTTTTGTGTTTCTTTATATATTATTTGATAATTTTTGATATTTAGTAATTTAGTTTATATAGTTTTTGTTTGTATAACTATAAAAAGAAAAAAATGTGATTAAAAATACAATGAATAGCACCACAAGCGCAACATACACTTTTTGCGTATGTTGTGTATGTCAAATGTTGATTTTTTTATTGGGGGATTTTTTTGTAAAACTCTGTTTACATGTAGAAAACACAAGTGGCTGAAGAAATACCGTATTTGACAGTGTCTATTTACTGGACTTTTAATACTTTTTTCTTCCCAAAGAAAAATATCCCACTCACACTCACGCCTTATCCCTGTCATCAGTTTTCAGTAGCCCCTATATTTGTGAGCAACTATGTTCAAGGATGAATCACCTTGAGAATTCATTGAGAATTGCTACTACATCCAACGATTCAGACATTTAAAAAAAAAGTATCAAATATCCCACTAGATTTAAGTTGCCCTCTTAATTACAATAAAAATTACTTTTATTACACAGATAGGTGCATTAACTGCCCTATATACTCGAGTATAGGCTCGATCCGAATATAAGTTGAGGGACCTAATTTTACCACAAAAAACTGGGAAAACGTATTGACTCGAGTATAAGCCTAGGGTGGGAAATGCAGTAGCTACTGGGTAAACAATGCCCACCTGAAGCCTCACTGTGCCCATTTGCAGTATTGCTGTGCCCACCTGTATCATCAGTGCCTCCCTGCAGCCTCATTGTGCCCATCTGCAACCTCACAGTGCCCATCTGCAACCTCACAGTGCCCATCTGCAGCCTCACAGTGCCCATATGCAGCCTCACTGTGCCCATTTGCAGCCTCGTTGTGCCCATCTGCAGCCTCACTGTGCCCATCTGCAGCCTCACTGTGACCATTTGAAGCCTCGTTGTGCCCATCTGCAGCTGTACCTTTGATAACTAAAACGGCGGGTGTCTCACGCTGTGTTGTAGTCACTTCTGACAGGTTATCCTGACACTACAGAGTCTCAGGAGATGGTCCTGCCCCCCCCCCCCCCCCCACCCCAACCGGGCACACAAAAGGTGACTGACAGTTGTGCATCTTTCCTTATGACACTGCATAGAGGGTGGTGTGTCTTTTCCCTGAACTCAAGTCTCTAATTACATTCAGCTTTCTGTTCTATACTGTGCAGAGTGTGATGTCAGATCCCCACCCTCTGCCTGCTGGAGCTGAGAAAAAGCCTTTAATTTGCGTGCTTAGGATTTAGAGAATAGAGGACTGCAGATAAACAGGTACAACTTATGAAGGAGGCTTTTTTTTTTTTTTTCATCTCTGTGTATAGCCTGAGGCCAGTATCTTCACTGGGTGTGTGTAAGGGTTTACAATCACTTTACTTGTGTTTTAAATTAGACACAATATTCTTTTTTTCATTACAGAATTGCTAGCACTGTAAATTGTCCTTACTGCTGGAGACTTACTGTTCGTGAACCACAGTCACACTCTTCTCCTGGCTCCACATAACCGTTGCCGCACTCTGTCACTTCAAACAGCTGCCAAAGTAGAAAAGTAAAAAATGAAATTCATTGCTTGCAATGTTAGCAAAGCTAAATGTAAGCTAAATGTAACACATGGGTTCAAGTGATTTATTTTACACTGGTTGCTATTAATGAAAAATATCATCATTGCTAAAGCTAGCCATACACGTTACAATCTGATTGTACAATCTCTGTGCAATCTCCTTTAGATTTACCAAAGCTATGTAATATGAGGACCAACCTGAATAATGCATTCAAAATATACCACGTAAGGCAGGCCATTGCACTGCAAAGTTGATGGTAGAGCTAAAGATGATTGTAAAGTGTATGGTCAGCATTAGACTGAAAAAAGACTATCAGTTTAGGAGAACTTGACAGAAAATTAAAAAAAAAGCCTTTATTGAACCACTTAGACCCCTTTCACACTGGGGTGCTTTACAGGTGTTATAACACTAAAAATAGCGCTTGCAAAGCGCCCTGAAAGAGCTGCTGCTGTCTCTCCCATGTGAAAGCACCGAGGGCTTTCACGCTAGAGCGGTGTGCTGGCAGGACATTACAAAAAGTCCTGCTAGCAGCATCTTTGGAGTGGTGAAGGAGCGATGTATATATGAAATCAATGGGGCAGCGCGGCTATACTGCTGGCACAGCGCTGCTGCAGCAGTGCTTTGCGGTGGTTTTAACCCTTTCTTGGCCGCTAGTGGAGGGGTAGAAATGGCCTGCTAGCGGCCGAATAGCGCCGTGAAATTGACGGTAAAGTGCCGCTAAAAATAGCATTCGTTGATTTTAATGGAAATCGGTTTTGGTGAGCCTTTCAGCAGATTTTTTTTAGCGCAAAAGTGCCTGAAAAGCTCATCAGTGTGAAAGGTGTCTTATAGGTAAGGTTTTCCAAACTGCTCAATCAGCATTCTCCCCAACCTGGTGTCATCTGCAGGTGAAGAGCTACTCTGCCACTGTACTCTTACATGAGGCAATCAGTAAGTAGAAATAAATTATTTGTTTGAAAACAAGGTTGTGATTGTCATCATGTTTGACAGTTCTCCTAATCAGATTTTTTTTTTATTTCAATAGCCTTTAAATATGAGACTTTAAAAAACAAAAAACTTTCTATTTGACTGATAGTTTAATTGGGAAATGTACCTTTGTTGGCCTATTAAATAGACATGAACCCCCTCCACGGGAAAGAAATTCCTTGAACTCAGCAATACTGCATTTAGAAAATCTCCGTGAATGGTATACTCTGAAAACATGAAAAGTAAAGTCTATCAGCACAAAAGAGTCACATTTATGAAAATGAGAAAAAACTGATCTAGTCCACAGAAACTTCTTCTTTAGAGGTCCCACACCGGTGTTCAAGGCTCCGCCTCTTCCTCTTCATCGGATGCCCCCAATCAGTCCAATAAGGAGAGCGACAGCGGCTGGGGCCGCTGCGCTCATGCAATCCCTGGACTGGATTAGGCTCAGGTAAGAAAAAGGGGGGTCTGGAGGGAAGATGCAGCAAAGAAGGTTTTTCACCTTAATGCATAGAATGTATTAAGGTGAAAAACCTCAAGGCTTTACAACCACTTTAAAGTGGTTGTTACCCCTTACCTATATCCACTGAAGTGTCTGGCGATACACAGAGATTAAATAAACTCTCCTACATAGGTTGTATCTGCAGTCTTCTCATCTCTACAGCCATTCAAAGTGCTGAATTTTAAAGCTTGTCTGACCTTTCAGAAAGAAGGGGGTGGAGAGCTGAAGATACACTCTGTAAAGCTCAGTTAGGAGAGCTCTGAGAGCTGATTGGAGGTAAGAGACACACCCCCTCTCCACACAGCACACAACAATAGAGCTGTGGCTGTCAATCAGCTGGAGGTCCCTCCCCTGTCACCATGTTTCTCTTGCTGTTAGGAAAACTTGTCAGAAGTGATTCATGCTGATAGCAAGGAGGCAGCAGATAGAAATTACACTTAGTGCTCTTAATTGAGACAAGTACACACTATAGAGGGATATGCTTTTTGCTCATATTTGTCTGAGGTTTACAACCTTTTTAACTAAAATATGGGCGATGCAAAATACAGATTTTTTTTTTTTTTGCATGCCAGTTACATACTGGTGCAGAAAAGTAACTATTGGCTAAATCACCTTTTTTTGTCATTTAAAAGGCATTCAGTACATGCCTGAGAGTTTCCAGAGCGCATGCTCTGCTGTCTCTCTCACCACAAGTGAAAAGTCTGTACATTATTTTTTTAAGGACACCTGTACAAGAAATCAGCTTGTTGCATATAATTATATCTTTAAAGAAAATAAATAAAAGAGGGTGCACCAGCCTTGTGCATTATCCTTTGATAAGTTTATTAACCACTTAAAGACAGAGCGTCTTTCTGAGATTTGTTGTTTACAAGTTAAAAACTGTTTTTCTTGCTAGAAAATTACTTAGAACCCCCAAACATGATTGAGATATATATATATATATATATATATATATATATATATATATACTTTTTCTAACACCCTAGAGAATAAAATGGCGGTTGTTGCAATACTTTCTGTCACACCGTATTTGCGCAGCGGTCTTACAAGCACACTTTTTTGGGAAAAAATACACTTTTTTGAATAAAAAATTAAGACAACGGTAAAGTTAGCCAAATTTTTTTTATATTGTGAAAGATAATGTTACACTGAGTAAATTAATACCCAACATGTCACGCTTCAAAATTTCGCCCGCTCGTGGAATGGCGACAAACTTTTACCCTTAAAAATCTCCAGAGGCGATGTTTAAAAAAGTCTACAGGTTGCATGTTTTGAGTTACAGAGGAGGTCAGGGGCTAAAATTACTGCTCACACTCTACCCATCACGGCGATACCTCACATGTGTGGTTTAAACACTGTTTTTATATGTAGGCACTACTTTTGCACGCAAGCTCGGCGGAACAGGGTGAGGTTAAAAAAAAAATAATTCATTTATTTTACCTTTTATTTTTTATTTTTACACTGTTATTTAAAAAAAAAAATGGTGTCACTTTTATTCCTATTACAAGGAATGTAAACATCCCTTGTAATAGAAAAAAGGCACAACAGGACCTCTTAAATATGAGATCATGGGTCAAAAAGACCTCAGATCTCATATGTACACTAAAATGCAAAAAAAAAAATAAATAATTGTAATTTAAAAAAATGTATTTAAAAAAAATGTCTCTTTAAGCCCTATGGGTAGAAGTGACGTTTTGACGTTGTTTCCGCCTTGCACTCCTCTACATGTCAGGCTAGGGAAATGATCTGATCACCTTTGCCGCTACTGACGGCTCTGGTAAGCAGCAGAGGACACCGGAGTGCAGTGGGAGGGGGCCCTCTCCTGCCACCGATAAAAGTGATCTTGTGGCGAATCCATCGCAGAGATCACTTTTACCTTGAAGCGGACTGCCCGCTGAAGAAGAGGATACTGGGGTTATGGCAGCAAGCTGCTGCCATAACAACGATATTCCTCTTCAAAATACCGACGTATAACGATGGAGGGCGGTCCGGAAGTGGTTAAAAGAATAAAAGAAAAACTACTCACGAACATGTGAAAGAAAACCACAATGTGAAAGCCTTTGTATGGTGGCAATCGGTCTGATAACAGTCTACAGGTGATGGAGGAGAGGACATGAGGGTCACTGCTGGCTGACGTGTTTCTAAGGGGTACCTTCTTCCTCAGAGCCTAGATCATATCTATACCTGATTATGGTTCAAAAACCTCATGAATGGTTTGTCATTTATAGATACACAGGGACTGCCATATTTGTTCATTAGATAGGCAGGCTTTGTTTCCTAGTTTTCAGTGCTGTACAACCACTGCTCTTTTGCACATCTTAAGTCTATGAGTTGGCCATCTTGTTAAAAATGATTTTAATTTAAAAACCCTTTTGTGTTAAACAGCATTCACTCAAAGTACATTTTAAGTTACATAGATCACAACATACAATAAGCAATTCTTTAAGGAGCGGTTCACACCTAAATTGCACATGAACACAGTCCGTGTTTCTGTGTGATTCAGTGTGGTGCAATCAGGCAGCCCATTTATTTGAATTTGAATCGTGTTGGATCACTCAAAACATGAACTACTTTTCAAAAACGCACCACAACAAACCGAATGGTACTGAGGGTGCCATGTAATCTGGTGCAAGTAAGGCACTGCATTTGCGATCTGCGTTTGGGGTGCCAATAACAGTGTATTGGTGCCCACATCAGAGTGCAAAGGCAGTACAAATGCCCATGGAATGCGCCTTTCCAGCATTGAGTTCTGATGTGAATCGGACCTTAGAGAAAAAATCCTATAAAAGCCTATTGGTATACGCACCCTGTTTCTTCCATAATGCATCCGCCAAAATTTTCTGCACAGTCACATTCTTCTAAAAGGACAATAAAAAACCATAAGGACTTTCACATTTATAAAATAAAGAAAAGAGTTTGTTAATCCAAAGTAATTTAAAGAAAGTCATTTTACAGACCAATATAGCATATTACAGGGCTAATTCAAGAAACTGGAAAAAATGAAAAAGTTTATGGCAGAAAGAACAGTACTTATAATATAAAACTGCACAGGGCACGGGACAAAGCATTAGGGACAAAAAGGATATGAAATTATTTTATACAGTAATGGAATCTTACAGATTACAGTGTACTGTATGCGTTTTGTGTTTTTCACTTTTTGAATTTGGCACTGTGATAGATCGAGCAGAGGACACGGCTCGCACACACCGCGGGGAGACATCGCAGGAACCTGAGGACAAGGTAAGTAACTTTGCCTGGATCCTGCGATGCAATGCTGAGTGTGGCTCGGGGTTACCGCTTTTGGTAGTGAAAATTCACCGTGAGTCACACTTGGGATTACCGCTAGGAAGGTTAAAGAAGAATTCCAGGCATATCGCATACCTGTGGGGACCCCTCTGAAAGCTAGAAAATCGCTGTAGTAGAAGTCCCTACTCCAGTAATCTCTAATTGCTTCTGGGCCCTGTGCTGAGAGGCTGCCCCTCTGCATTCTGAACACAGCAGGTTGTCCACTTGGTAAAAACAATATTCAGAGAATGCTTTGCATTTTCTCAATGAATGCTGAGTATTCTATGATTGGACAAGGTGGAGGTTGGTAATGTCCCACGAGGATGTGCTAGAGCGTGAAAGGCGTGGGGTGGAGCTAAAGAGTGCTGAAGTCTTGCTGCTGTATGGCTTTGCATACAGCCATCTTTGTGAGTTTTTGGATACTTGCTTTTTATATTGGTTTGTTGAGCCTAGTTATTAAAATAAATGTTACACTATGGGGTTGATTTACTAAAAGCAAATCGACTGTACACTTTTGTGCTCCAGAGCTTAGTAAATGAGGTAAAGCTTCAATTTGCAAGGTGTACCTAATTACATGTGTGGCGCTGGTACTCCAAATGTCTTTAAATCTAGTTTTTGCACAAAACTATAGTTGAGTTTTGGGGTTAATTGTTCTAAATTATGCTTTGGCATCAGTTTGGCTGGGCTGTATTAAGGTTTTGACTGGTCATAGGTGGGGTTCGCACCTGTGAGAGGCATTGGAATGCAGTCTGGTTGGACGCATTGGGTACCAATCTCTCTCTGAGCCCATCAGTGGGCGTTTGTCTCACTGTGTATTCCAGGAGAGGGTACTTAAAGAGGAGGGCCGGTTTAAAAAAAAAATAATTAAAAGTCAGCAGCTGCAAACACTGTAGCTGCTGACTTAATAAACACACTTACCTGTCCAGGGCGCCCGCGATGTCGGCCACCCGAGGCTGACCCGTCCCTCGGCTCTCGGGTCCCGGCGCCGCCATTTTGGCTAAGGGAAACAGGCAGTGGAGCCTTGCGGCTTCACTGCCCGTTTCCTACTGCGCATGTGCGAGTCGCGCAGTGCTTTGTGAATGGGCGCGCTGTGTTCTGGGACACACAGTTCCCAGAACACAGCGCGACCCATTACCCAGAAGATGCCGCACGGAGGAGAGAAGATAGAAGATCTCCGCGGAGGAGGAAGAGGCAGATTAGGATGATGTGCCTAGCAACAGGCATTTCTGGTAAGTTAAAAAAAAAAATCATTTTTTTTTTCTGATTTTTTTTTAATTTTTTATGCATTTTTTTTTTTCAGGGTGGCCCTCCACTTTAAGGTGCTGAAGTCACGTGGTTCTGGGCTCTGGTCCAGAAGTTGTTTATGCAAAATAAAAATCCTAACAAGGAATTCAAGTGTCGGTCTCTACAGTTACTGGGTCATCAATCCTGGGAACCCCTAGACAAGGACAACGATTAGGAGCTGGTGGAGGTAATTGGTAAGCCCAGAAAAATTCAGCCACTCCTTCGGGGGTAAGTGCTACACGTGTGGGCTCGTAGTCTGGGATTTGCCGTTACCTCTTGCAACAGAGAAACACATACATGTGGTGCGTAAGCGTGGGAGGAGCTCTGCGGAAAAGCCAGCGAAATTGCGCAACCAGAGGAACCAGTGGGAGGAGTCTATGCCTGTTTCGTCTTCCTACACGAGGCACAGCGTAAGTGTGTGGCAGGCAGAGTGTGGACCTACCAGCATGCAGATACCTGGCACCATACTGACACGGGAATCTGCCTGCTACCGCAGGAGCGGTTTATACTCTACACCGCTGGGGATGTTGAGGCCCTTGGTATGCTTTGTGGAGGATGTGACAGTCTAATCGCAAGTCCTCGACCGTTTGCTCGCTGTCGGAGGTGCGGGGACAATGTTTTTAAGGTGGAGCAGCCTACTGAATCACCTCTGGCTTATCACATGGACTTGGCCATGGGTGTGGCAACCAAGGAGGCTATCGTGTATGCTCCGGCTGTGAGGCCTACTATTTCTGCCTAATCCACCATCGGTGGTGCCTTAAACAAGGACCTTGCTTCTTCTCGGGCCAGAGAATCTACTCCGAGGTTATGGACACAGCCTCGTCCACTACCTTGCCTACTTTGGAGAAAGTGTAACCGGTAAAGCCTTCCTGTAACCGCAAGAAAGGACCACACCCCAGTCCGGTGGCAGCTCATCGGAAGAAAGCGATCACCCGGGAGAAGCCAACCCAAACTACTGGTGAGAAATCTGGGGAACTTGTGGGGAAAGGGACTGAAAAAGGCTATGTGCTAGTAGAGGAATCACAGGACTCTCATTTCGATTCCTCCTTTTCAGCTTCTGAAGTGGAGAATGTTGAGGAACTGTTTGACGGAATGACGGAATGCCTCAGGAACTGTTATGGGCATGTGGGGAAGATGTGGCCACTACCTGTGCTGGCATTTCGGGCTGGCTAGCCCTTACTGTTGCCAAAACCTGAAAACTTGCCAACAGAGCATGGACTTGAGTTTCCTTATGTGCCCATGGGAATCATGGACATTATTGAGGAAAATCGTGAGAAGTGGTATGAGGCAGATGTCTGGGACTTCCTTAAAGTTCCAAAGCCACTTCGCAAGAAGGCATTCTGCCGGAAGATGTATGAATGTTTTCAAGGATGTCTACAACACTGGAGCTATGGTTGGCACATTTATGCGGACAAAGTTGTCATTTGCAGGCCAGATAAAGACAGTGCCATGTACTTCATCACTACCGTGGATGAACATGGAAGAGACTTAGTTTTGCCAGATCCCCAATTTTACTGGTGAACTGCTTTTTGAACTGAGCCTTTGATTGCAAGAAGAGTTTCTCTCCCTCTTTATTGCATTTTTCTTGAAAGTACAAGGACTGTGGGTATTTTAGACAGGTCAGTCACCAGGGAGCTGCGTGTCAAGATTACCATATGGGTCACAGTACTTATTTTCAGGAAAAGACTTGCAGTTACAGCGGCTCTGACCACTAGGTGGCATGGGTCAGCTCAAAATGTAATGGCTCTTTGGTTTTAGGAAAAGACAGAGTAAAGTATTTAGCTGTTTTAGAAGAAGAAAAAAGGTTTTAGACTTAGAAGAGATAATTCTATTGAGTATGGGATAGAATTCTGCTTTCTAACAAACAGCATAATGTGTTTGTGTTGCTGTTGTGTTTCTTTTTCAGGATTCACCAAGATCGTCTGTCAAGCTATCGGAGAATGGGTGGTGTAGATAGATAGGTTTGGGTGGTATGCGTACAGTCTTTTAATGTGAACTGTTTTATTGTGACAAATCTTAAACATGTTGTTATCCCTTTTCCCTTCCTCATCCCAACACCTCAAAAGCTCAGGTGCTTAACCATTTTTTTTGTAGTGTTTGGAAGTTTTCCTTTAGCGAGATGATGAGGACATCGTCTCAATGACGGAGGGGAGTGTGTAGCGCCGGTACTCCAAATGAGTATGCGCTATGTCTATAAATCTAGTTTTTGCCCAAAACTGTTGTTGAGTTTTGGGGTTAATTGTTCTAAATGATGCTTTGGCATCAGTTTAGTTGGGCTGTATTAAGGTTCTGCCTGGTCATAGGTGGAGTTCGCACCTGTGAGAGGCATTGGAACGCAGTCTGGTTGGAGGTATTGGGTACCAATCTCTCTCTCGGAGCCAATCAGTGGGCATTTGTCTCGCTGTGTATTCCGGGAGAGGGTACTTAAGGTGCTGAAGTCACGTGGTTATGGGTTCCGGTCCAGAAGTTGCTGCTGACTCCGTGGTCCTGGTCCTCCTGACCAGCTCCCATGGGCCCTCATGGCCTGGGGTGCGGATCCATCCGTTTCCGAGCCTCTGAACTGGCTAGTTCAAGGTGCAGTAACTGGAAGGAGGATTCTAAGGTGTTCCGGTGCCATCTCGGATTTGGAGAGGCCCAGCAACTCTACATGCAACCAGGGGAGGACTCTTCAGTAAGAGGGCCACGCACTAGGCTGGCTGCTCGGTAAGATCCTGGAAGCTGAGCTGCCATGGACATTGATTGAATCCACATTTATTACGGTATCGCCGGACCGGCTGCAAGATTCTGGCACAGTAAGAAAAGTTCCTACCTCTATCCTTTCCGGTTACAACTAAGTTTTTCAACCAAGTTTGTGCGAGAGACTTTGAAAAGCTAGAATTATTTGTTGGCTGCTAGATCCAAGGTCAAGGATTTATCCAACAGTTAAAGAATCCAGTTGCGAGTGGCTATTCCCTGGATTATGTACAGAGAGAGACTTTTATTGAAGTCAACAGTTCTAAGCACCTGAGCTAAACTTTACCCTGATACCCTATATTCCCAACTTAGAGACTGAGTTTGTTCAACTGTTTTATGAAAAATAAAAATCCTAACAAGGAATTCAATTGTCGGTCTCTACAGTTACTGGGTCATCAACCCTGGGAACCCCTAGACAAGGACAACAAGTACGAGCTGGTGGAGGTAATCGGTAAGCCCAGAAAAATTCAGCTGCTCCTTCGGGGTAAGTGCTACACATGCAAGGAAGATTTTTTTTTTTTAAAACAGCATTTTTGCTTGCACATGATTAGATGATGGAAGTTAACAGGACTTCTGCTCATTTATTAAGCTCTGGAGCAACTGCTCCTGCAGAGTGAAATTGCACTTTATAAAGTGCACAGTCTACAGTATTTTCTTTTAGTAAATCAAGCATTATGGCTCTGCTTGTGAGCAATTCTTGTACCCAGGTGTACTACATATCTGCTGGCCTTGGAAAGCGATAGCCTTACCGATACCATCACCAGAGGGTTACTATCCTTAAAGGGACCGCTCTTGAGAGCAAGATGCTGTGATCCATCCTTCTTGAGAAAATATTGAAATGCCTATATGCTGCCTATAATTTAACCACATTTTCTGGTGAGTGCGGTGTATTGGTGGTGGTTATCACTATAGAGAAGTGCATAGGTGGACTAGAATCATCCGGATATATATGTTTAAAGGAGACACATCCACATTTTTTATACGTTTCAAACTACATTTTTTTTCCCACGGACTGGTCACATGATATATAGATGAACTAATTCATATATTACTTACACACTAATGCTTCATGCTATTTAAAGGGACATATATTATTTATTTGTTTTGCTTTTAAATTGCACATATATCCTTCACACATTATTGTTCCGTGCCATTTAAAGAAACAGTAACCATTTATTCACTTGGATTCTTCACTGGATATATTTATGTTTTGTGACATCATTTTTGTTGATTTTATCTATTGCTGTGTTTCAGCGCAGAACTGTTTTTACTATTTTACTGAGAAGGTTTGGTTTATTGACCTTTTAGTACTAGCTGCTGTTTTCTTTATTTTTTTTCTGCTAAGCGCTGACTTTACATTTTTCACCTGACATTGCCAGCTGTTAAAGAGAGAGTTAGTGGAAGGGCATCAAAATTTGGTGCTATGGGGCACGATGATTTATAGTTACACCCCTGCAATCTCATACTCACTTGGTTTCAGTTTTCGAGAAGCTGGTTCCCACTGAATACCGAGGTTTTGCGCTAAGCTCTGTGCCAGCTGCTGTGCCATGGCCATCAGGAAACCATACTGCAGAAAAAAAAACACACAAGGTAGAACACATTTTTTTGATACAAGACAATTTTAAATCCATTTCCAGTCAAACCACATTTTTTCAGCTTTCTGATAT
This sequence comes from Lithobates pipiens, assembly GCF_037356315.1. Lineage (NCBI taxonomy): Eukaryota > Metazoa > Chordata > Amphibia > Anura > Ranidae > Lithobates > Lithobates pipiens. Next base: position 157,725,883 of record NW_027507784.1, read on the forward strand.
TCCTGGCAAGCTGCATGCTTACTTCTTATAAATCTCATGGAGTTTAGTGTTAAGATATTTCCACCAGAAATTCCAGCTCTGCCCAGCTACTCAACCTTTATAAAGCCAAATGGTGGTAAAATTCTCTGATGGAAACGATTATCAGTAATATAGGCAGACAAGTAGGGAGTCCGTGTGTTATGTGGTATTTTGTAGCTGTCTGGAGGAGGGTGGAGGCAGGAATTGCTGTGAGGAAATCTTGTTACTGAAGTTTCAGGTAAATATAAGTATAGAAACTACTGCAATTAAAATCTCTAACCACTTAAGCTCTAGGTTATCCCCCCTTCAGTCCATCATGATTGCTGCTGCCATGCTCATCCACCTTATAAACCGCTCAGTGTCCGCCACCCTTCCCTGCCAATCCCTCCATTGGCTACCACTCACCCAACAAATAAAATTCAATATTATAACAGTAAGTTACAAAACCATCCACAACTCAGCTACATCACTAACCTAGTCTCAAAATACTAACCAAATCGTTCTCTTCATTCTTCCCAAGACCTCCTGCTCTCTATCTCCCTCGTCACCTCCTCCCATCCTCACCTCCAGGTCATCTCCCGAGCCTTTCCCATCCCTTGGAATTCCCTACCACAATCTATCTGACTATCTCCATCTCTATGCACATTTAGGCGATCCCTGAAAACTTTTCTCTTCAGAGAAGTCTATCATGTCTCCACCTAACAACTGTACTTTTTTTTTGTTCATCAGCTCATGTCCCACAGTTATTACCTTTTGTATCACTTGACCCTGCCTTCTAGATTGTATGCTCTAGCAAACAGGACCCTCTTATTCCTTATGTATTGAATTGTATTGTAACTGCACTGTCTGCCCTCATGTTGTAAAGCACTGTGCAAATTGTCAGCGCTATATGAATCCTATTTAATAATAATAATGACCAGGGTGTTTTTTGCTAATCTTCACAGTGCTAATTTTAACTGGCAATTGCATGCATGGTCATGCAACACTTCTTCACATAAATAGAGCTTTATTTTGGTGGCATTTGATCACCACTGAGTTTTTTGTTTATTATTATAAAAGTAAAAAAATACCAGAAATTAAAAAAAATATTTACCAGTATTTTTTTACTTTCTGCTATAAAACTTGTCCAATAAAAAAAAAAGTATTTCTTCATAAGTTTAAACGAAAATGTATTTTGCTACACGTCTTTGAAAAATAAAAAATCCCAATAAGTTTATATTGGTTTGCATGAAAGTTATAGTGTCTACAAATAATGGTATGTATACTGGAATTATTATTATTATTTTTAATACTAGTAATGGCAGGGATCAGCGACTTATAGTGGGAATGGGAACTGACTAACTGACAATGACATCACCAGTGACACTAATACATTGATCAGCGCTAATACTATACGGTGTCACGGTACTAATGACACTGCCTGGGAAGGGGTTGAGATCTAGTGGCAATCAAAGTGTTAACTGCATGCCTAACAATGTGTAATGTATGTAATATGTGCTACATTTACTAAGAGATGTGGTTGTTTTTTCTCTTTGCAGAGAGAAAAAAACAGCCACATTGCTGCTCTGTGTACAGAGCCCTGTGTTGTTAGTAAACCTACTGTGATTCCTTAAGCCGATCAGCAGGTCCAGGCCATAAATCATTCCCGGGACCTGCTGACCAACTTGTGCTTTACTGAATCACAGTACAGATGAAGAGGAGGGTGTGCGCCTACCCAGAAATGCCGGATCACTTATATGTACATGATCTGGCGCAAATCGCCACCCTACCAAAGCTTTTTTACAATGCGGTTATCCGCAATTGGTTAACAAGAACAAGGTGAAAGCCAGACACTAATAGTTGCATTTTGTTTACAAGCATATAAATGTCACTCCCATTGTTATTATTACCACTACTACCATTAAGGCTTCCACTACTTCTGCTATTACTACTAATAATAGTGCTGCCATTGTAGTCAGCTATTCTGATACAGCCAAACTCTGACCACCATTTTTTGTCTCAGACATATGCAGCAGTGATGTTATGTAAAGTGTCATGGTCCATAGCAACCACTCCAGGGTCATTCTTCATACCCATAAGCCCTCTCTAACACCATCAGCTTGATGATGTACTCATTACAATCACTAAATAGGTGAGGACATATTATAAAGAAGGGTTATAGGAGGATGGGGTGTTTTGATGTAGAGGAGGGATTATGAAAAATGAGTTTAGACACAGGAAGAAATTGAGAAAGATGTTTGCTGCAAGGCATACAGGGTTTGGGGATATTAGGTCTGGAGCAGTACATTACAGTTAGAGGAGACTAAAATTATTGGCTCAGATGCTTTTTTAATCAACCAGGGCCAGGCCAAGGTAGAAGTAGGAAAGCCTTTCACCTTGGGCACTGTGTTGGGGGAGCATACTTTGTCATATTTGCCTTGGAAGCCACAGAACCTTGTGCCTAGTACTGTTGATAATGTCAAAAGGGCCTTTTGGACAGCTTTATTATTAACTTAGCATTTTCAATAGAGAAAGATCTATTAAACACAGCAGCAAGAGGGTTATATAAAAGTTGTTGCTCATGGAAATACATATACAGCACTCCAAAACAGACATTGCTAAAATTATTGTCACGGACAGAGATACATATCCACTGAGAGAAGGACTGATCAGGTGATTCAGAAGCATATTAGAGGTCAGGGGCCCACTAAAATGCACTAGATGACAAAGGATGCTCTGAGGTGCACTGGAATGATCAGGCTCACAGGGGCACATTGGAGTCACTGGTTGTCACAGGATATTCAGTGGTGTTCCTAGATGTCACAAAATGCTCTAGGGTATACTGGAGTCACAAGTTACACATGGGAGCACAGGAGTAATTGGATGACACATGATCTTCTGGGTTACAATGGAGTCATGGGGCATACAGAGGCACACTGAGGTCACTGGAGCACAAGAGGTGCAGGAGTACAAAAAATACTGCTAGAAGAAGAATGAAGAAAACAGAGGACTTAAGGCAAGCACAAGGACACAAGTAACAATACTGCAGCAGTGGAGTTAATGTAGGCATAGTGACTATGCTGGAACGCTGAGCCATGCTTCACCTCTCCATTTAAGCCCGCACCAAGAGCTGTTTTCGGATTGGTTACTGTGCCAATAAAGAGAGATAAGAGGTGAGACCTGGAAGTGTGTGTGGCCCCATCGTGAGGGGGGACACAGTGCTAAATCACAGGACAGATGAATGTTACAATTGTGGTGGTAGAAATTACCCTCTGAATGTTTTATAAAAAATATTACCTCATTCACTCCAACACCTCTAGGGATCGAGCACACTCCTCCAAAGTAGCTCATACTGCTCCTCTTGTAATGGAAATTTCCATTCCTAATGTTAAGAAAACAAATGCATATTTATTGAATAAAATAGAAGTGATTTAGATGTCAGAAACTTTAGAATGTCTCCTAAACAATAATAAATTTGAATTTCACTTTGCTGTAAATATATAATTATTGTTAGGTACATACAAAAGAAGATGTACGGCATCGGCGTGTTGTTTAATGTAATTCTGTCTGTACTTGGAGAAGTCATGTAACATCTTCAGGGGGTCAGGGCCGATTGTTATGCGGTCCTTATCTGTCCATGTCTCTACGGCGACCAGAACCACCCGCGTGTTCAGCTGTTCTTTATAAATCTACAAAGTGGTAATAGAAGTGATCAATAAGACTTTGTTACTATAAAAAAGGTACTGCTGGGTAGAGTGGCGTACTGTGCAGATATTATCAAATTATTATATGCATTGGCAGTTATGTATAATGGCAACAGAGGAACTTTTCTACACATATATGCATTTTATAAAAACTGGTCAACTAACAGCATTGAAAGACTACCAAGGAACAAGTAGTTTAATAAGTGGTGACAATGCACTAAAGCTAAAAAAAGTGGCCATGTGGTGAGATCATCATCTAGTGGTATTATCTGTTATTGCAACTGGCCATTTTGTGGGCCCTGTGGTCACTGTGGTTTAAGATACTCATAAACATCAGCTTTCAGAAATCCTCAGCAGATCTGGGTGACTTTAGTTGATGTGGCAACAAACCTCACTTTTATGGATGATACTGGACAGCCTAGCCAACTGAACTTAGGTGAACATCAGTGTTGACTTCCCACCAGACTGCATTGATATAAACATTAAACATGTGAGTTTTTTTTCATTCTGACTATTCTTTTTTTATCCTAATAATTTTTTTATTCGTTTATATAATAATTTAACACCAAGAACATAGCAATAACAGAAATTACAGTATAAAAAAATAGCAATTATGAATAACCCTTTCTTCACAACATAAATGTTACAATATTCTAAATTATATCAGATAACAATACTATTTCCTCAGCCACCCAAACCCTCCCACCCTTTTCCTAACTTCCCCCCATCCCTGCACCATATAAGTGTACTTATATCCACTAATTATACGAAAAAAGAGAAATTTACAAAAGAAGGGAGAAACAGGGAAAAAAAAAGGAAAGAAGAAAAGAAAAAAGAATGAAAAACGGGGAAAAATATAAATATGTCATCTAGCCAGGATCCAGGGTAGCGTTAAAGATTTTATTTATACTGTCTACTACTTCAATCGAATACTTAAATAGCTTTGGGCATCTCCAAAGCATGTGGATGAAGTCCCCTGATGCTCTGCATCTAGGGCAATGATCATCTTGTTTCCATCCAAAACTAAACATTTTTCTGGAGTGTAGTATACCCTATGGAGCAGAAATAGGTGTGACACGTTCTGTGAGGGAGAGATTGAGACCAACCTTCCTCTTTGCAGGATTTCTCCCCAATCCTCTGTTATTGCCCCTATGTCTCTTTCCCATTTAGCTCTACTCTTAGAAAGTTCTATTCTGCTTTTTGTTCTAGCTTCCAAACTAGTATATATTTTAGAGATTAGGCCTTTAGATACATCTGAATTAATTATACTGGTCAAAATCGAAAGCTGAGTCCATTCAATTATTTGTGACCTGAACTGGGTTTGGATTGCGTGCCTAAGTTGTAATTACTTATAAAAGATACTATTTGATATTGAATTCTTGTTTTAAATCTGAAAAAGCTTTCAAGGCACTGCTGTCGTATAGCTGTCGTAAGCGTCTAATGCCCTGCCGTTCCCATTCTACTGATTTCTCTATATTACTTAGTTCTGGCAGTTTATTATTGTTCCATAAAGGAACATATTCTGATATCCCCTTATACCCCAGTAAAAGCTTCGCTGTCTGCCAGACTTATTTAATCAATTTAAACGTCGGGCACTTATGGAAGAATGACTCTGACTCCAGAACCTCAAGTAGTTATGCGTTGACCTCATCAACATTAAACTCCTATTGGGATTCCCACCCTCATAATCTCTACAACCCCCCAAGTGTTGGAGCCGGGATGCAAGAAAATATGTCCTAGGATGTGGAGCCGCCACTCCCCCCTCTTTTAATGGTTACTGCATGGTTTGTAAACTGATCCTAGGTTGACCCTTTTTTCATATCAGGTCTCTAAACAAAGATTCTATTTGTTTAAACCATTTATGGTCTATCCAAACTGGGGAGTTGTGAAAGAAGTATAAGATCTGAGGTAACCAAATCATCTTTATTAGGTTACAGCGCCCAGCTACTGACAGAGGGAGGCGGCTCCAAGTATCTCCTCTTTGCTTCCATTTAAGCAACAATGGACTTATGTTATCCCTAAGGTATTGGTTTAGGTCCCTGTCAATCCAAACGCCCAGATACTTTAATTTTCCCACTATTTTTAATTTGGGGATCTCTACACAGGTCTGGTTGCCAAGAGGATCAACTGGCAATAAGGCAGATTTTTCCCAATTGACAACCAGACCAGAAGCCCGTTCAAACTCTCCGACCATTTGTATCACAGTTTTCAGTGAGGACTGGACATCACCTAAAAAAAAAAAAGGACGTCTTCTGCAAACAACGATATTTTATCCTCCTGCAACCTCCGAAATCCTTGTACCTCGGTCATTGAACTAGTCTTTATTGCCAGGGGTTCAATTGCAAGGGCAAATAATAAAGGAGACAGGGGACATCCCTGCCTTGTTCCTCTCTCAAGCCGAAAAAGACTTGAGTATTCATTATTGATCTTTACCTTTGCGTGTGGTTCAGTATAAAGTATTTTCACCCACCTAATAAATGAAGAGCCAAAGCCAAAACTCTCGAGTACTCTCCATAAATAATCCCATTCTAGGGTGTCGAAGGCCTTGGCTGTGTCCAAGGCTAACACAGCCCGTGAACCCTCCTCATCTGTTGGAATCTGCATATTTAAGAAAACTCGCCTAATATTAACGCTGGTCGACCTATTGGGTATAAACGCTCACTGATCCGGATGTATCAGATTTTGTATGTGTCTGATTAGATGAGTTGCTAGAATTCTAGCTAAAATTTTCATGTCCGTACAGAGAAGAGAGTTAGGGCATTAAGATGAAGGTTCTAACGGATCTTTCCCTCCTTATGAATTACAATGATGTTGGCTTCCGACATTGATGTGGGGAGACCCCCACTAGATAGTGCCCACTCGAAAGTTTTTAGTAATTCCGGGAGCAGAACCTCCCCATATTTTTTATAAATTTCTATGGGGAGCCCATCTGGACCTGGGGATTTCCGATTGGACATCCCAGCTACAGCACAATGGATTTCCTGCAGCGAAATTGGGGCTTCTAACTTTCTTTTAGCCTCTGTTGATAAGGTCGGGGTTGATATTTCCTGGAGAAAATCATCAATTTTCTCCCTCCCTTGCTCTCTATTGGATGTATAGAGAGATTTATAATAATTACTAAATACTACATTCTGAATATTCTGACACATTTTTTCGTTATTTGGAGATTCGCGTATATCCAAATACCCAAACTAGTTTAACGAATGCTCTGAATAACTAAAATTAAATTCGTCCAAATTTTGGAAATTCGGAAATTAAAATTTAAATCGAATTTAACATCGAATTCCATTCGAATTTGAACTGTAAACATATTTCTGAAATCAAAGACTGTGTGTATTATTATTATTATTATTATTAGTATTATTATTATATTTTGAAATAATCCTGTTTTTGTTAAGCCAAAGGCGATTTAAAGAGTCATTGTAATCATTTGATGAAGATTTTCCTTTTGTTTGTTCACTTTGCCGCATTTGAATTGAAAAAATATAAAATTTTGGCTTCAACCGATTCCAAATTGATCAATTTAAAAGTTTTGAATTGAAAAAAATAAAACGTTAAATTCAATGAAAATAATGAACACAAATTCCGAATACGAATCCTGAATACGAATTGAATAAATCAACTGGATTTAAGGTAACAAAATAACTAGATTAATGAATCTAAATGAAACTAAAAATTGTTGTCATGCACATGTCTAACAAACATGACCATTCAGGCAGTGTACACATTTTGGAAAGATCTTTCAACAGAAAGGTATTTTACTGGTCAGACCTTAGGCCGCGTACACACGCGCGGACTGTTCGCCCAACCTTGTCCGCTGAACAGTGTTTGGGCGGACAGTCCGCTCGTGTGTGGGGCTTCAGCGGACAGTTTCAGCGGACAGTTGGCCGAACAAGGTCTTACGGAAATTCCGAAAAACTGTCCGCTGAAACAAGGTTTCAGCGGACTGTTCGCTCGTGTGTAGGCTTGTTCGGCCAACTAAGTCTCGCGCATGCTCAGAAAGGATTTCCACGTCGGAAGGTTGCATTGCAGTGTATAGGACGTCGTATTTTTCGTCCCGTCGTACGTGCCGTTCACGTCATCGCGCACGGTTTCAGCAAACTGTTCGTCCGTCGTGTGTGGCCATGTCCGTCCATGCTAAGTTTGAGCGGACTGTTCGCTCAAACTGTTGGACGGACAAAGTTGGGCCAACAGTCCGCGCGTGTGTACGCGGCCTTACTCTCATATCCATGCCTCTTCTGATATCAATTGACCTACTAGCATTCCCTTTTTGAGTGGGCAGGCAGGTTACAGAGGCCAGCACACATTTTGGTGCCTCAAATGTTAGACCTGTTCCTGGGTATATTTGACTTGCTGAATCCAAAAAAATGGCACCAATTTTTTCCTATTAGCTCTAGTGTTTGAGATATAGCAATGCCATATATAGTATTCACTCTGGTCACCTGTCAAAAATCAATATATAAAAATAGAAAAATAAGTTGGGATGATTGAGGCAACATCATCGTGAAGTAGCCATAACTTCTATGGTGCTCAATCTGCAAAAATTAAACAATGTGAGTGGTAATATTTATACACCTCCTATATACGATCATAACTATAATACAGCAAGTGGAAAAGAGAAAGATACTGCGCTCCTAACTAAATAATTATAAAATGATGCATAGCAGCAGCTACTATGTATGATACACATAAAAAACACAGTAAAATAAAGGAAGGTAGCTGCACTGACAGTGACACCCCTATTTGTAAATCAGAGGTAAATAATAAATAATTAAATAAATTGGTATACAAACAATCAAATGTAAAATACAATGTGTAAATGAATAAAAATTAATAACAATGATATCGTGTGTGACAAAAATTCAAGTTTTAGTCCAAATAATAAATAAATAGGTGAATGTGATGAATTCATGCAATCTTCTGCCACCACAAAGTGTTGACCACCATAAAGAATGCACCCTTACCAAAGGCAAGCATCAACCAGCTTGCAATCAACACCCCGATAGGGTCCCAATGGCAGATCCCGTATGATAAATTCACAAACCACAGCAGGTCAGGAACACACACCCCCAACGGTTGACTGAGGAGACTCCCGATCGTGAGACAGTTGTCACTCAGAAAAAAAGCAAAAGGGACTTCCCATAGTGTAAACCTGGTAAACCGCCTTAATAAATAAGGATAAAAACACTTACAAACACAGCAAAAAAAAACAACATATATACCGGCCGGCAAACGAGCACCCGTTCGCTCAGGATCCCCTTTTGATTTTTTTCTGAGTGACAATTGTCTCACAATCGGGATCCGCTATTGGGCCCCTATCGGGGCACATCTACCTTTCTTTATTATAACTATAATACAGTTAATAAATTACACTTTAGAATCCAATGTTTCCGATGTAAAATTACAGTTGGAAGTACGTTAACACTCTTACTATATCTGTTGACTTGTATGCAAAAACACAAACTAGGAAACAGAAGTGTTGATCAGCAATCTCTTTGCAAAAACAGACAAAAAATTATATGCATTTGACCATATTTAAGAAACTAGAGCTGATGCAGTCTAGGCAAAGCAATTATCTGAATCAGCGCCCCAAATAACCCTAAGAACAGGTCTAAAAAGAAAGGCATCAAGAAAAAAGATTTTTGTTGGCTGTGAATTGCTTCCATTTTTGGGCTCTGAACTTGAATTCACAGGTTTGCACAGTTACATACAGGCATACCCCACTTTTAAGTACACAATGGGGTTTATTTACTAAAGCTGGAAAATGCTAAATCAGGCTCACTTCTCCATAGAAACCAATGAGCTTCTAACCCCAGCTTGTTCAATTAAAGCTTTGGTAATAAAACCTGGAAGCTCATTGGTTTCTATGCAGAAGGCCGAAAAGAGACACAAGTCCATCAAGTAAAACCTATGTGTGTGATTATATGACTGCAGTTACTAAAGTCATTACCCTAGGGTCTCACGTTTCCTGCTGCATTACGCAGTTAGTTTACATTACATATAATGAAACAGACTTTTTAAGAATCCTCTGAAGTAAGAGTGAGACTTCAAGGTCTGCAACTACATGGGAAAGATTTTGATACCAGAACACTAGAAATAACATGCGCTAAAGGGTGATTCAGATAGTTTACATTTACCTTCAATATTGGTTTTAGGCATGTACAATTAAAGCTGTATTAAACAAAAGAAGCAAACATTTATATGTATATTGCAGTGTACCAATTCTTTCAATTCTTAAATGTGATGGCTGCATTTGTTTTCTTCCTCCTCCCTGCTTTCCCAGGCTTGGCTGAGAACAGCGGAAGCCATTGGCTCCTGCTGCTGTCAGTCAAATCCTGTAAGGAGGAAGCTGGGGGGGGTGGACCGAGTCTCAATGTCTGTGTCTACAGACACAGGCAGTGAGGTTCAGGAGTGAGCCTGCAGGTGCGCCACCATAGGAAGCAGCTTCCTATGGTGGCACACTGAGAAGAGGAGGAGCCAGGAGCACTGGCGTTGAACCCAAGAAGAGGAGGATAGGGCCCGCTAAGTGCAAATTAGACTTGTATAGAACTGTTTGTTATTTAAAAAAAAAATAGCATTTGTATTCACTTTAGCATAAGTCAATAAACATATAACTAAAGTGCTCATCTGATAAATCAGCCAGGCAACACTGTATCACAGCAATTATACTTAATCTTATTAGTACTCTTAACCTCCCTGGCGGTACGATTATTTCGGATGAAAATTTGGCGTTTTATATTGTAGTCCTGTAATTCTTAGGAATAACTCTCTTAAATCTGTCCAAACCAGAGTCTAGCAGACATCCCGGGTATAATAAAGTTTGAAAAATGAAATCATAAATTATAATATAATAAATAATTATAAATAATTGTACCAAATAATAATATAACAATAATAAAAATTATTCAATAATGTAATCAAATCAAAAACACTGAAATTTGCTCAGTTGCAGAATTGTCACTGTCATTACTTTTCAGTATTTGATGACGGATCTCCCCACAAATCGCTATCGCTCAATTCTGCGAGTGATTCTAATTTATTATCGCTGTTTTCTAGCTGGTCTAAAACCATTTTTGATGTAAAGTGACAGTTTTGGTTGCTATGGACAATCTCCAGTTTCCAGGCATAAAGAACAGTTTTTATTATATAAAACTGCATGCAGGACACTGGGCAGACCACTAGGGACAAAGGGGATGTGAAATATTTACATACAGCAATGTAATCTGTAAGATTACATTATACTGTATGTTTACTGTTTGTTTCACTTTTTGAATTTGGCGCCGATCTCCGTCCCCGTGCGTCGCAACGCTCGCAGGGCACGGAGATCGGCGATGTGATGAATCGAGCGGAGCACGGCTCGCTCGTACAGCGGGGAGACAACGCTGGATCCGAGGGAGAAGGTAAGTAAACCTCCTCCTGGATCCAGCGATGCAGTCCAGAGTCTGGCTCGGGGATACCGCTTTTGGTATGAAAATTCCACCCCGAGCCAGACTCGGGAATACCGTCAGGGGGGTTAAAAAAGCCATTGCTTCTTTTCATCCTACTTATCTAACCAAGTCAAATTTCTCTTTTAGATTGTTTATAAAAGTGACTATAGAGCTTAAAACACTAGTGTAAGTGTCTAAGCCCACGTACACACAGTCAGAGATTTTGCCAACCAAATTCGTCGGATTTTGCCCATCGGATTTAGTCCGACGGATTGTGTCCGAAACTGTTGCATACACACGGTCGGGCCAAGTTGGCGAAAAATCCGATCTTTCAGAACGTGATGACGATATTTCGTTACAATGGGACTACATTCAGGCTAGTAGCCAATAACTTTGATGTAGGAATTTGATCTGAGCATGCGTGGCACTTGGTCCGATGAAAATTCTCTACACATGATCGGATTAGGTCCGTCCGGCCCAGTTGGTCGGGAAATATTTCCAACATGTTGGAAAAGTGGGTCGGACGGAGATTCGGATGGAATCAGTCCGATGCATACCACACACAGTCGGATTATCTGACGACACGGTCCGATAAGACTCATTCCGACAGATTCTCCGACCGTGTGTACAAGGGCTAAGACATGCTTACCTGATCCACCTTATGGGATCGAGGCACCTTTATATGTCTAGAAAATCTACCAAACCATGGCAGACATCTCCTAGCCAGGTTCCCAAACCATATTAGATTTTTTTCTCAGCTGTTGTTTCCCATCACTAGGCATATCTGCTAATCTCTCCCCTAACCTTTCCATAAACATTAGTATGCATGCATGTGCAATGTAAGTGAGTGAGTTTGTACCAAAATCTTTCATAAGTCATTCATCTTTTTTCAATTTTGTATGTGTTTTTGTGCTTCAGTTTATTCACTTTTACATATATTTTCATTAGTTAATATTAATGTATTTGCACACAGTTACCGTTTAGCACATTGCACATTATTGTGACTATTCGCTGCTAGTGTACATGAAGCCATAGGATTATTGTGTTTTTACTTGTAGGTTATAAGCTAATAAGAGTTTATTCAAAACCTGTACTCAGAGGACACATACAAATACAACATGAAAACGGAAAACTGTATACTCACCTTTCCGTAATTTTTCTTTTCTGGTGCATCTCCATGGCAGCATACAATGGGTTGTGGCTTCGTCCCCATTGTATGCTGCCATAATGCGGCAGGAAAAGTGAAAATTGTATGCTCATCTTTCTGCAATTTTCATCTCCTGGTGTATCTTCATGGCAGCATACAATGGAGGCAGAGCCACAACCCATTTTATGCTGCCATGATGCACCAGAAAAAGTGATTTGTTCACATCCCACAGTGTATGGCAGACTTTCCAAAAGTCTTTCTCCAGACCAAAAATAAAGACAAATGGCTTGGAGATCTTTCCAGAATACACAGCAACAATGCTTAGGTAAACCTGCTACCAATTTCCATGATTTATGATTTGAACTATTTTCCTAATTATTTCAAATGTTTTTTTTTTATATCTATGATTCTTAAGAAATGAGAAAGAGCTGCATTTGTAGTCTCATCAACTTGAAGAGAAGAGGTTCTTTCAAAGTGAAGGATGTACCCAAATTAAACGTCTCACATGCATGATATAAACACTTCGGCTTTTATCGATGTCCTTTGATAATGTCAATTGCTCATAATAACCCTCATTCAAAAGTGCTTTGAATTACAAGATTGGAAGCACAAACAGAAAATCTCTACGCAAGCATTTAGTAAAAGTGGCACATGTGAGAACAAGAGCTTCTCATATCTTATTATTAGTACAATTGCCTTATAACTAATACAGATCCTTTGGCCAGATTTTACTCTGGCTAACCTGCTTAAGGCCATTGTTCATTCAAGTAAAGTGCAAAAGACATTCGGCAGCCAGGAGTTGTGGTCATTCAGATGGTGGAAGACTGGACAGGGGCTGTAATCTGACTCCGGGGCTACAGGCATGTCATGCATCAGTACAGTGTCCTTTAGTTGCTAAGTAAGAAGAAGTGACCCAAACTGACCATACTAAGACGAATGTGTTCCTGTACTTAGCATCATCAGTAACACACAGTTTTTTAAGTTTTACATATACATTCTCCTGCCATTTGGTGCAATGTACCCTTAAAGTAAACCAAAACCAAGGACAAACGTTTAATATATTGCATGCAAACATACATCAGTTACAAGTGTGTAGTGACAAGGGACTAAACATCTCACAGGGGAACTCTGTGTATTATTGCTGAGTAGACAGTGCAATTTGTTTCGTTAAGAATATAAAGTTGGACAAATTTTTGGTTATCCATCCAAATCTCAGAATGAAATAGTAATGAATTTAGTTTAATTTTGTTTCAGATATTAATTTTCAAACAAATTCCACATTTTCAAAACGATTTATATTCAGATAGATTGAAAGATCGACCAATTCAAATTCAATGTGAAGAATAGCTGGTTGGTAAGGAGTGGGCCAGGAAGCTGGCTGTGCATCCTTAACCGCCGCTGACAGATGGATGTAAGGAAAAGAATTCCAGTAATGAAAAAGGTTATGGATTTTAGGGGAACCCCACGCCAAAATGAAATAAAGAAAACGGAGTGCCCCCCCCCAAAATCCATACTTTATAAAATGTTGGTGAATGAGTAGGGGTACTAGAGTTGTGGGGAAGAGGCCCTTTTCCCCATGGGGCAAGGTACTTGGGGGGGCATTTGGCCTGATATGGTTCAGGAAGTGGGGTGCACGCTCATCCTTCCCCTTTCCTGGCCTCACGAGGGTCCAGTATGGATTTTGGGGACTCACCAAATAGTTTATTTTGGAGTGTGTTTCCCCTAAAAATCCACACTAGACTCTCAGCAGGCCAAGAAAGGGGAGGGATGAGCGAGCACCCCACCTCCTGAACCATATCAGGCCAAATGCCCCCCCAAATGCCCCATGGGGACAAAGGCCTCTTCCCCCCAACCCTGGCTTGTTGGTTGTGGGAGTGCGGGGGATGACTTATCGGAAATCTGAGGAAGTGGTGACATTCTTCTTTCTCCACAGAGCAGAAAATGTTCAATTCACTAAGCTATCATGTTAGTTATTTTTATTAGCAAGGGCCAATGGCAGCACAAAAAAACAGATGGCTGAAATGAACAATTGTTATTAAAAGTAGCACACTTTTGGAATAAGCCCACTAGAGATATAAAATACAGTACTTAAAATGAACAAATAATCAATCAATTATTTATAAATACAAATAATAATGTTGGAAAAAAAAAATCACAATAATTCTGGAAAAATTGTATAAGCATTCAAATCCTGTAAAACAATGCAAACATATTATACACCGCAAAATTTTCACAGCACTTCTAATTTGTTGATGTTTTTCACATATATTTGCTATTTTGCAATTTTTATTTCTGGATTTTTTTTTTAAATCACTGTATTTTACAAGATTTAAAAAGTTGTATCACTTAGTAATATCTATTCAGCTGATATTATTTAGTTATTTTCCACTTTAACATATGATTTATAAAAATAGTATGTAGAATAGTAGAATTTCCTTTTTTTTTTAGCCATGTGTAATGTAAATAGCTTTTTATGTTGAACAGCTGGACAATAAAATGAATGTAGATTTGTTGCACGATAAGGCTCCCTGTACACGTGTATATATAATCTCTAGTCATACTGTCCCCAACAGGCTTATAAACATACAGTAGAAGTGTTCCAATAGATCATTATCTAGATTTATAGCTCTATTTAGGCTTACAACATATTTGAGTAACACTAATATATTACTTTAAGCTTTGAATCCCTTGCTATGGTTTACCAGTCCATAGTACTTATGTAAGCACTGTTTATTTTATGCAATATGGCTGTGAATGACTGTTTTTGACGCATTAGATGCCCACTCGGCTCAGTGTTTATTTACTTTTAGGTGGCTATTAGCGCTTGTCATTTGATGGCTTATTGAAAAATATCAATAAAATTATAATCTTAATTGCACTATTCCAAAGTATGCAGATACAATCTTCTTCGGTACAGAGAACATTACATCAAATACCAGTGATGTGTACTATACTGATAAACTGTTTTTATTCAAAATATAACCATTTATTGGTACTACAGAAAAAACACTGCTCAGAAACAGGACGTGTAATAAAAAAAAAAAAAGTATTACTACTCGTGCCCAGTTACTCCCAACGCCAGTCAGCCATTATTCTGCCATATTCTTTTGATCTCATGCCAATGACTTTCCATCTGGGCAGGGTGACTATTTTGCCGTTAGTGGTATTACTATGTCTAAATATGACAGCTTCTAATCGCACCGGTTTCGGTGGGCATTGGGCATCATTGATAGTGGTTAACGTGGATCTGCATTGCTGGACAATTTGTTTGACAATGGATTCACATCATGAGACTTTTTATTAACCACTTTCTGACACTTCGCTCCTATATGTAAAAATCTACTTTTTTTTGCTAGAAATTTTATATATATATATATATATATATATATATATATATATATATATATATATATAATGTTTGGGGGATCTAAGTAGTACCCTATAAAATAAAATGGTGGGTGTTGCAATTTTTTATGTCACACTGTATTTGTGCAGCAGTTTTTGAAATGCAATTTTCTTTGAAAAACAAACATATGAATTAAAAAAAAAAAACAGAACACTAAAGTTAACACAATTATTTTGTACAATGTAAAAGATGATGTTATGCTGAGTAACTAGATACCTAATATGTCATGCTTTAAAATTGCGTCTGCCCATGGAATGGCGGCAAACTACAGTGCTTTAAAATTCTCCATAGGCAATGTTTTAAATGCCTCTACAGTTACCAGTTTAGAGATGCACAGGAGGTCTGGTGCTAGAATTATTTCTCTCACGTCCACAACAATACCTCACATATGTGGTGCGATCCCCATTTTTTGCATGCAGAAGTAACGTTTGCATTCAGATTTGCATCTAAGCATGGTGGGACGGGGGCGCTTTCATTTTTATTTTTTCTATTATTTATTTTTATACAATTTTTTTTCTTTTCTTTTTTTTTTTACTCTTTTTCTTTTGTACTTACTTTATTGCTATCACAAGGGATGAACATCATGGGCCATGACAGGTCCTCTTTATGGAGAGATTTGGGGTCTATTAGACCCCAAATCTCTCCTCTAGCCTCCCATGCAGCCGATTAGACACAGATCGGTCTGATTGGCTGCTTTCCTGGCCTCTGGTGGTATGGTAAGCAAAGGGACAGAACCAGAAGTGACAAATTACTCATCGCTCCCAATTTCTGGGGTTACACAGAGAGAGTGGAATGATGTCAGTTCCTCTCTCTTTGTACAGGGCAGCCATCGCCACTGCCACATCGCTCCCCGGTTTCGCACTAGAACAGGAGAGCCTGGGAAAGGTGGCGGCTGGAGGGGTATGGGACCCCTTTCTGCCACCTGCAGAAGTGATCTAGTGGCTAATTAGCCATTTGTAACTCTTCTGCATGAAACAGAATTGCCGGGTAGAAAAAATTGATACTGGGATGATGCCTGTAGGTGCAGGCATTATCCCGGTATAACCACCGGGATATAGAGGGCATCTATGGACGTCCTATGGGCAGGCAAATGGTTAAAGGACTTGTCAGCAGATTATTTACATTTTTTTGTAAATGAGTAGGGGTATGGCTATATGGGTGCCTATTATCTGGGAGCCCTTTATTGTAGGGCTTTCAGATTTAGAAAACTTCTACCCAACCATAGTCCCCCCACAACCAGCAGCCAAGGTTGTAGGGAAGAATCTCCTTTAATCCAGAGCCGGACCTAGGGCTGGAGTGGGCTGTGATTTTGGTTTTGCCATCTCAGGACCAGGGCAGACTGTATAATGAGGCACTGAAGCCCAACCTAACCACCGTGGTGCACATAGCCACAGGGATAAAATGAAAGTGTTCTGATACTTCACTCCCCCAGATCAGACAAGCTAGATCTGGTCCTGTTGTCCTCTGTAACATGGGGACAATGTGTTTGCCAGGAAGGTTTCCACTGGCAAAGTACCCCCCCCCCCC
This sequence comes from Lithobates pipiens, assembly GCF_037356315.1. NCBI lineage: Eukaryota > Metazoa > Chordata > Amphibia > Anura > Ranidae > Lithobates > Lithobates pipiens. Next base: position 157,743,091 of record NW_027507784.1, read on the forward strand.
CCCATCCTGGGTAGTCAATCTATATGCTTGAATAAGAGACTGATATGGATTTCTAAACAAGATCTTGTACTTTTTTCTTGTCTTTTTTTGTTTGAAGTTCCCTCTTAAAATTCATCCCAGACCCCAAAGGTGTGTGTGGGGGGCACACGCAATAGTATCTTTTAAAAAATGTTGCATGACGTACACCTTGACATTCATACCAGACCCTCATCATCAAGAATACAAATCTGATATAAATGAAGGGAATACTTCGTTTTCAAACCGATGTAAGCAGGCAAGAGCTATCATTTGCTGACAATTGAAATGGCATTTTTTTCTTTGTTTTTCACCATTGCTGTAGTATTTTGAATACATCATATAGGTGTGCCACTTCACATGCAGGTTTAGGGCATCTCTCAGGCATGTTATTTAACTAGATGCTGACCGCCGACCGTCAATTGACGGCCAGGCGGCGCACCTATTGTGGCGGGAGGCCGTCATATGACGGCCTCCCGTTTAAACAGGGAATGCGTGCGATCGTGCGCGCGCATCCCTGTTTCTTCGGTGGCGGCGTGTCACGGAGACACCGCTCGCCACCGAAGGGGGTGAACAGCCATTCGTTATGGCTGTTTACCACGTGATCGGCCGTGATGAAGTCACGGCCGATCACAGATGGTCACACCCCGAACGTGCACGGCGCATGCGCGCGATCGCGAGCGCGCTGCGCGTGCACGTCGGTGGCGGCGTGTTCCCCGGGAACACTGCTCGTCACCGACGCTGGTAAACAGCCATTGGCCGGCTGTTTACCCACGTGATCGGCTGTGATCCTTTCACAGCCGATCACTAAAATGTAAACAAACCGCGGTAACGGGATGTTACCGGGTTCTCCTCCTCACACACCGATCGTGTGTGAGGAGGAGATTGCGGTAACATCTCGTTACCGCCTACAGTGTACACCAATCACATTGATTGCCCCCCCAATAAAGAGGACCTGTCACCACCCCTCATAGTACCTGTCAATCACAGTCCATCAGAGTACCTGTCACAGTCCATCAGAGTATTTGAGTACCTGTCCTAGCCCATCAGAGTACCCGAGTACCTGTCCCAGCCCATCAGAGTACCCGAGTACCTGTCCCAGCCCATCTCAGTACCCGAGTACCTGTCCCAGCCCATCTCAGTACCCGAGTACCTGTCCCAGCCCATCAGAGTACCCGAGTATCTGTCCCGGCCCATCAGAGTACCCGAGTACCTGTCCCGGCCCATCAGAGTACCCGAGTACCTGTCCCGGCCCATCAGGTTACCCGAGTACCTGTCCCAGCCCATCAGAGTACCCGAGTACCTGTCCCAGCCCATCAGAGTACCCGAGTACCTGTCCCAGCCCATCTCAGTACCCGAGTACCTGTCCCAGCCCATCTCAGTACCCGAGTACCTGTCCCAGCCCATCAGAGTACCCGAGTACCTGTCCCAGCCCATCAGAGTACCCGAGTACCTGTCCCAGCCCATCAGAGTACCCGAGTACCTGTCCCGGCCCATCAGAGTACCCGAGTACCTGTCCCAGCCCATCAGAGTACCCGAGTACCTGTCACGGCCCATCAGAGTACCCGAGTACCTGTCCCATCAGAGTACCCGAGTACCTGTCCCGGCCCATCAGAGTACCTGTCCCGGCCCATCAGAGTACCCAAGTACCTGTCACGGCACATCAGAGTACCCGAGTACCTGTCACGGCACATCAGAGTACCCGAGTACCTGTCACGGCCCATCAGAGTACCCGAGTACCTGTCACGGCCCATCAGGGTACCCGAGTACCTGTCAAGGCCCATCAGGGTATCCGAGTACCTGTCATGGCCCATCAGGTTACCCGAGTACCTGTCACGGCCCATCAGGGTACCCGAGTACCTGTCACAGTCCATTAGAGTACCGAGTACCTGTCACAGTCCATTAGAGTACCGAGTACCTGTCACAGTCCATTAGAGTACCGAGTACCTGTCACAGTCCATTAGAGTACCGAGTACCTGTCACAGTCCATTAGAGTACCGAGTACCTGTCACAGTCCATTAGAGTACAGAGTACCTGTCACAGTCCATCAGAGTACCCGAGTACCTATCACCAGGCCATCAGAGTACCCGAGTACCTGTCACCAGGCCATCAGTGTACCCGAGTACCTGTCACCAGGCCATCAGTGTACCCGAGTACCTGTCACCAGGCCATCAGTGTACCCGAGTACCTGTCACCAGGCCATCAGTGTACCCGAGTACTTGTCACCAGGCCATCAGAGTACCCGAGTACTTGTCACCAGGCCATCAGAGTACCCGAGTACCTGTCACCAGGCCATCAAAGTACCCGAGTACCTGTCACCAGGCCATCAGAGTACCCAAATACCTGTCACCAGGCCATCAGAGTACCCGAGTACCTGTCACCAGGCCATCAGAGTACCCGAGTACCTGTCACCAGGCCATCAGAGTACCCGAGTACCTATCTCCAGCCCATCAGAGTACCCGAGTACCTATTTGCAGCCCATGTCTCATAGAATATACGTTGGGGTGTTTGCTTTCCAAAATGGGGTCATTTTGTGGGTAATTTCACTGTCCTGGTGGTCCAGGACCTTCAAAAGTGTGATGGGTAGGAATGAAATGAGATGTGTCATTTATGCTCCTAGAACGCCTGAACGTACTACTTCAATGTTCGGCCTCTCTATGTGGCCAGGCTGTGTAAAAGTCCTACACATGTGGTATCGCCGTACTCGGGAAGAGTAGCAGAATGTATTTTGGGGTGTAATTTTTGCTATATACATGCTATGTGTTAGAAATATCTTATAAATTGTCAATTTTGTGTAAAAAAAAATGTGTTTTAATTTTTTTCCACATATTCCAAAAACTTCTGGAAAAAAATGAACCGTTCAAAAGACTCATTATGCCTCACAGATTATACGTTGGGGTGTTTGCTTTCCAAAATGGGGTCATTTTATGGGAAATTCCATTGTTCTGGTACTCCAGGGCCTTCAAAAGTGTAATAGGTGGTTGAGAAACGAGATGCGTAATTTTTGCTCGTAGAACGTCTGAAGGTACTACATCAATGTTGGTGCTCTGTATGTGGCCAGGCTGTGTAAAAGTCTCACACATGTGGTATCGCCGTACTCGGGAAGAGTAGCAGAATGTATTTTGGGGTGTCATTTTTGCTATATACATGCTATGTGTTAGAAATATCTTATAAATTGACAATTTTGTGTAAAAAAAAATGCGTTTTCATTTTTTTCCACATATTCCAAAAACTTCTGGAAAAAAATGAACCGTTCAAAAGACTCATTATGCCTCACAGATTATACGTTGGGGTGTTTGCTTTCCAAAATGGGGTCATTTTATGGGAAATTCCATTGTCCTGGTACTCCAGGGCCTTCAAAAGTGTAATAGGTGGTTGAGAAACGAGATGCGTAATTTTTGCTCGTAGAACGTCTGAAGGTACTACATCAATGTTGGTGCTCTGTATGTGGCCAGGCTGTGTAAAAGTCTCACACATGTGGTATCGCCGTACTCGGGAAGAGTAGCAGAATGTATTTTGGGGTGTAATTTGTTGTATACATATGCTGTGTGTGAGAAATAACCTGATAATATGACAATTTAGTAAAAAAAAATAAAAAAAAATAAAAAATCTTCCTTTTTGTAAAGAATTGTGGGAAAAAATGACAACTTAAAAAAACTCACCATGCTACTTACTTAATACCTTGGGATGTCTACTTTGTAAAAAGGGGTCATTTGGGGGGTATTTGTACTTTCCTGACTTGTTAGTGTCTCAAGAAATGAGATACACCTGATGTACTGAAGGCCTGATCAGAAGTGATCAATTTTCAGTGATTGGCACCATAGTTTGTAGACTCTATAACTTTCACAAAGACCAAATAATATATACTAATGTGGGTTATTTTTACCAAAGATATGTAGCAGTATAAATTTTGGCCAAAATTTATGAAGAAAAATTACTAATTAGCAAAAATTTATGACAGAAACGAAGAAAAAGGCATTTTTTTCACAAAATTTACGTTTTATTTTATTTATAGCACAAAAAATAAAAAACCCACTAGTGATTAAATACCACTAAAAGAAAGCTCTATTTGTGTGGAAAAAAGGACGCAAGTTTCATATGGATACAGTGTTGGATGACTGAGTAATTGTCATTCAAACTGTGAGAGCGCTGAAAGCTGAAAATTGGTCTGGTCAGGAAGGGGGTGTAACTGCACTGTACTGAGGTGGTTAAGTGAGCTTTTAATCTTAATTTAAATTATCTATTTATTTGTTTATTTTTTGTTTAATCAGCACTAAGGACGATACTTACAGTATCTCACAGAATACACCCCTCACATTTTTGTGAATATTTTATTATATCTTTTCATGTGACCACACTAAAAAAATTACACTTTGTTTCAATGTAAAGTAGTGAGTGTACAACTTTGCTTGTATAAAAGTGTAAATTTGCTGTAGCCTCAAAATAACTCAACACACAGCCATTAATGTCTAAACCGCTGGCAACAAAAGTGAGTACATCCCTAAGTGAAAATGTCCAAATTGGGCCCAAAGTGTCAATATTTTGTGTGGCCACCATTATTTTCCAGCACTGTCTCTTGGGCATGGAGTTCACCAGAGCTTCACAGGTTGCCACCGGAGTCCTCTTCCACTCCTCCATGTTGACATCATGGAGCTGGTGGAAGGGAGGGGATCATGCTCTGCTTCAATATGTCACAGTACATGTTGGTATTCATGGTTCCCTCAAAAAACTGTAGCTCCCCAGCGCCAGGAGCCCCAGATCATGACACTCCCACCACCATGCTTGCCTGTAGGCAAGACACACTTGTCTTTGTACTCCTCACCTGGTTGCCACCACACACGCTTGACACCATCTGAACCAGATACGTTTATCTTGGTCTCATCATGTCCTTAGTCTGCTTGTCTTCAGCAAACTGTTTGCAGGCTTTCTTGTGCATCATTTTTAGAAGAGGCTTCCTTCTGGGATGACAGCCATGCAGACCAATTTGATGCAGTGTGTGGCATATGGTCTGAGCACTGACAGGCTGACCCCCCACCTATTTAACCTCTGCATTAATGCTGGCAGCATTCATACATCTATTTCCCAAAGATGAGCTCTAGATATGATGCTGAGCACATGCACTCAACTTCTTCTAAAAGATATAATAAAATATTTACAAAAATGTGAGGGATGTACTCACTTTTGTGAGATACTGTAGATTGAATGAGAAATGTCCCTTTTTCTGGTGGCTGTTGTCTTCATTTTAATCTTCAGCCCCCCTCTGCGGCGGTAATCTTCCAGTGTATCAAGAGTTAATAGGAACCGCTGGACCTGTTACAGGTACTCATAAAGAGTGTTGACTATGCTCACTCATTCCACCCCCTCCTGCCACCTCCAATATATATACTGTATATCAATGAATGGAAAACAGACAAATTATTGAAAGGTCCGCCTGCTCCATTTATAGAGCACTTTTCACTTTGGAAAGCTATAGTAGAACTTTCTAGAATAGAGGAAGGAGGGGGAAAGGGTGGGCTTAGTTGCTTCTGCCATGTTTAGCTGCCCATTAGAAGAGACAGCTATATGTGGTTGTGTAAAATACTGGCATGCGCACTAACCTATTCTGTGAATGCAGTTACATTCAGAACATCAGTGTTTATTCAGGTGTTTTACGCAATACCTGAAGCACAACCATGTACAGCTACCTCTTCTAATGTATCCTGGTGGACAGCAGCGGAATGTCAGCTTTGTGTGCTGCCTGGTCCCAGTATGGCAGCGTGCATGAAGTCTAAGTCTTGGTTCACACTGGTGCGATGCCTTAACCAGCGCGATTCCTGTGTGGGTTCCCACATCGCATTTGACTCGCAGGCAGTGCACACAGACATCTGCGAACTGCTGCAGGTATCAATGCAAAGTTATTTGTAATATTAGTGTGGGCTGTTGGGGCTATCTCTATTAGACTGCTTTAACCTCTACTGGATGTTTTATTACCTCTATCAGGTGACCCGAAAATGTTTTACAGGTGCTTGTAAAAAATGTTTAAAGTCAATGGTTGTACACCCCTATGCCAGCCTTATATATACTTGTGTATATGTATATATAAGGCTGGCATAGGGGTGTACAACCATTGACTTTAAACATTTTTTACAAGCACCTGTAAAACATTTTCGGGTCACCTGATAGAGGTAATAAAACATCCAGTAGAGGTTAAAGCAGTCTAATAGAGGTAGCGCCAACAGCCCACACTAACATTACAAATAGCTACAAGCCACAGGCTTCTAACAAAGTCTGAGGAACTAAAGGGCGGCAGCAACCTTACCGCTTCTTTCCCCACTTTCCTAAGCGCGGCTACCTGTACACACACTCTATATCAATGCAAAGTTAATGACACCTAAAAATCAGTTTGCAGAAAACCCATGCGATCCGATTCCAGTGCGGACCAAAAAAAGAGTCCTGCACCATTTTGTTGCGAATGCGATGTGATTTCAGCCTTACAAACTGTATGGCTGAATTCGCATTGCACAGACATCACATGTGATGAGCACAGCAATGCAATGTGAATCACATGTAAAGTCTGGCATTGCATAAGTTTGAACCCAGCCTAAATTACAGTCAGCAGGATTGATGTACTAAAACTAAAGAATGCCGAATCTAGTACAGCTCTGTACAGAAACCAATCAGCTTCCAGGTTTTTTTGTCAAAGCTTAATTGAACAATTTTAAGTTAAAATCTGATTGGGTAACATACACAACTGCACTAGATTTTGCACTCTCCAGTTTAAGTAAATCATCCAGTGTGTCTTTAACGTTTCAGACCTTAAAGTGCTAATGCAAACAATTTTTTGCTAATAATAAATAAGACATCAAGACATCATATAATATTTATAGTATTTACTTACTGAATCCACCACATTCACTATTGATTTAGCAAAATTGCTGGTATGAATGTGAGAAGAACGTTGTTTCTTATACTGAAAGAAAAGAAAATGCAACTTAGTTTTGAGATGGGCTCTATTATATGTGGTACAAAATCTCAGTATCCTGCTTTGTGTTTTATGTGAATACATTAATAGTAAATCAAAGTGTTACAAATGCAACACTGCCACCACCTGGTCACAAGAAAATGTTACAACAAAGCTTTGCAGAGTAATAAAATGTTTTGAGAAAGACATACAAAATGAGCAAAGGCTTGTGTTGATGGGTGTTCTTGGCAAATGCTGTGTTTGCTATTTGAACACAATCGCATTAATTTAAATAAAAAACACAGCCTTTGATAAGAAAAGGCCTGCTTTTCTGCGGTTCAAATGCATCTCAATAGGGCATGTTGCATCCGTAGAGACACTGTGCAATGCAAACCATTAAAATATTATTGGTAAACAAGCAAACAGCAGTTTACAAAGTATTAGGTTTTACTACTGTCTTTCAATTTCCTGCAGAATTAATCATTTTCCCTTTGTTATGCTTTTTACTGTTAATGTGCACAAACACACACGCACACACGCACACACGCACACACACACCTTGCATACCAGGAACATTTAAACTCTTAGCCTCAGTTGTTGGTATTTTCTGCCATCTAGTGGACAAACTTGAATACAGATGATGCTATTTATTCCCATCAAATCTGAAATACTACTTGCTAAAACAATATTTAAGCAAGTGATTTCCAAATTAAATCTGAAAGTCATAAATAGTATTATATCATATCTAGCAAAGAAACCAAATATTATAAAAGTTTTCATTTAATTTGGCCAATATCACTAAATTTATTCATTGGTGGCCAATGTGTTGCAACATTCTGCATGTCACGAATGATAGTTACATTTCACATGCTGTGATACTTGTGGATCATTTTTTATACTGGCAGGATGCATAGTTACATGAGCCAACTATGACAGCTCAATAATCCATTCAATGGGATAGATTTACTAAAGGTAATCTGCCTATACACGCTGCACGGTATTCAGCCCCCCCAGAACTCTGCACATCATCCAATCATGTGCAAGCAATATGTTGTTTTTAAAAAAAGTTTTCCTTGCACATGATTCGGTATTCTTTGAAAAGTGAAATGTCACTACATTCAATAAGTTCCCTTGCAAAGTGAACATCCTATTTGCCTTTAGTAAATTAACCCCAATGAATTTAAGCTAATTTATGTGAGCATACTGTATATATTTAATAGTAATAATACTAATAGTAGTAGTAATAATACTAGTAGTACTATTAGTACTATTAATAAGTACTACTAATAATAGTAGTGATGTTGGTTGCAAGGCAATGACTGATGTTGGTTGCAAGGCAAATTCTATGCAAGTTCTAGTCATGTGATATTTACATGTGTTAAAAATTTTAACGCAAGTCATAAAAATAAGAATTTGCTGGAACTTATATTTGAGACATACAGTCTAACAGTGTTACACACAGACAATGGGGTTTATTTACTAAAGGCAAATCCACTTTGCACTACAAGTGCACTTGGAAGTGCAGTTGCTGTAGAACGTTGTAGATCTGCTCTGCTGATTTTATCATCCAATCATGTACAAGCAAAAATACTGTTTTTTATTTTCCTTGGATGTTCTCCTCAGATCTACAATGACTGCACTTCCAAGTGCACTTGCAGTGCAAAGTGGATTTGCCTTTAGTAAATAACCCCCAATATTACACTCATACTACAATATAAGTGTTCCATGCATACAGTTTACCAGTTTTAAACATACAGGGGTGTATTTACTAAAGGCAAATAGGCTGCATACTTTTGCAAGTGTAGTTGCTACATAGCTTATTAAATGAGAAGTTTTTCTGACTTTCACCATCCAATCATATGCAAGCAAAATGCTATTTTTTCATTTCTCTTGCGTGTGATTGGATATTCTTTACAAAATTACACCTCATCTCATTTACTAAGCTCTGGAGCAACTGCATTTTTAAATTGCACAATCTATTTGCCTTTAGTAAATCCACTCCACAGTGTCCCAATGTTACACACATACAGTATATCATACACCTAGCAACCCTCCCCCTATTCTCTCTCGAAGGCATAAAAAAAATACTGATGATGTTAGATGGGGCCTGTACATTGAAACACTCTTAATTCTGTGGGAACCTTACAGGAAACCTATTACTGACAAACATATGGAGGCTACCATTACTGATTTCTCATTTTGCAAGTTGCCTAGTCATCATGCAGACCAACTGTCTTGGTACTTTAAGTCAATAACCCAGAAAAGGCAAGCAGATAAAGAGTGTACTGATCTATATGCTTGTTTCAGCATAGTGATACGGAAAGTCCAAAGCAAGGTCATTAAAATGGCCAGGCAAGCTAGTCAGCAATGATGGTCTCTGTTTCTTTCAAGAAACGTTTACTTTAAAAGTAGTAATGTGTGTAGAGACTTATGAAGAATATGAAGAGGATGCAGAAAATGACTACAGGAAGTGACTACAATTCAAACATCTTCTTTTATGTCTGGGGTGCTAAGGCCAGCAGAATGCTTCTAAGGAATTGAGAGATTTGGGAATGCCAGAATTTAGGAACTATTATATAGAGGCACAACTAACTCAACTGTATCAACTACATAGCAAACACTATAAGCCAGATTGGGTGTCCTTAGAGGCCCATGCTTGTTCCCCACTTGCAATAGACCTGGTACTCTTAACTCCCTCACGATATTATGCCCTACACTTTCCCACTCTATTCGTTTATGGGACATGGCTTGTAGAAGATGGTCTTTATGTTCGCCACACACACCAGCGGCTCCTCTCTTTGGCTACCCCTTGTTTCTACCAGGGCTGCAGGCTGTAAGCTTTGCCTGGTGGTTAAACAAGGGTCTTTACCACATTGGGGACTATATTGATCATAGAGAGTTATGTCCTCTCTCACACTTCGTTAACAGTCTTGAGATGCCCCACTCAGAAAATTTCCATCTACAGCAAATTTATAATTTCCTTAAATCGCTGCAACAATCCGGCCCAGACCTAGAAGTGTGCACCATGTTTGAAAATAGGTGCCTGCGGGAGGTCTCTATGCGGGGGGCATCTCCATGCTATATAAACTTTTGTTCAACCCTACGGCCAAGTTGAATTACCATATGGCCTGTGAGAGGGACCTGGATATATCTCCTGATGGTGGAGGACTGGCACAAATAGAGCACACAGATTCACAAAGGCATTTTAAATGTGGCTTTGGTTGAATGCCTCTCCAACATGTTTCCAGGCTCGTCGGCCTCCTGCTTCAGAGGATGAGGCCAGATAGGCACGCCTTTACATACATGGCGGACTTGTCCTAAAGTGCGCCTTTTTTGGATGAGAGTGTACTGTTTTATTCTTTCAGTTATGTTGGTCAATATTATTAAAAATGCAAGTATTGCTCTACTGAATAAACCAGTCGAAAATATCCCAAGACAAAATTTTTTATATATTTCATGTTCTTGGCAGCCAAAATTGCTATTGCAACCACCTGGAAAAGTCCAGTTATAGACATAATCTTAATGAAGCGTAAACTAACTTGGTTAATGATAAATTAAGAAATGGTTAGTGTCTTGTGAGATAAACAATGTCTTTTTGACAAAATATAGTCTCTTTTGCTTGCCTACTTGCAGGTCCTCGACATAAAGTGCTGATTCTGACAATAGTTGGCATTAGACTTCTGGATGGACTCACCTCTTTTTCTTCTCTATCTTTCCCGCTATTTTTTTTTCCATTCACTCCAGTTTACCCCCTACTCTACTTATTTTTCACAAATAATTGGTAGTGGGAGTTGCATTTCCCATAAAAGAATGGATTGTGTTCTGACAATGGAGAGAGTACCTGCAGCCTACAACGTAAGATAATAGTTTAATTGTTTGTAGAATATTTCATAAAGGTATTGCAATATTGTTGTTTAAAGCTTTTAGGATAATGGGTGTATGGAGGAAGGGTCTGTGGGGCTACCCCGTGGAGGACCCCCTCTTCCACCTGCTGGGGCTTCATGGGTTTCTTCTATGCAACCACCTACATAATGTTCGGGCCCTCAAGTTCACTATTGTGCCTATGTTGGCCACCAAGGTCGACCTGTCTTCTTCGAGAATCCTCGATTACATTTCTCTCTCCCCCCACTTCCCCTCCCTTTTGTTCCCTATATATTGGTATTGTTAAATGATTTGAGCGTGGCAAGGATTGTTTGCCCCTCTATTTTGTGACCTCCATAAAAAGTTTTTTTTTTCAATAAAAACTATTGTAACAGAAAGCGACTACAATGAGGCATGTAACTGAGCACCACTGAATACGCATAATCACTCCCATTTGTGTACAGCAGGGACACTTGCGTGTCCAGGGTATTGAATGATGATTGGGTGTCACATACACATCAAAGCTATGCAGGAGTTACTGTAACACCTCTGGTGTCCCACTGAAAAAACATTGAATTAAACCAATGGATAAACAAATATGTGACCACCTTAAAAACAAAAATGCTCTACATTGCACCAAATCGAAATAAACGTTACAAAAACTATTGTTTTGTGTAAAAAAAAAAACTTCTTTACTACTTTAGGCCCCTTTCTCATAAGCGCTCAGGTCTGCCTGTCCAATTTTCAGATGGACCCCACCGGACCCGCCATTCTCCTCTATGGCTAGCTGGATGTAAATAAACTTGTATCCACTGGCACCCAGCTACCTCCGAAGAAATCTGGAATAAACAAATGGAAGGGGATCCATTCCCTTCCTTTTGGCCACAGTTGGGTATAAACAGACAGCCGGCAGGTGTGATGGGTCGTTATATCCTTTACATGTTTGTTACATGTCTTTTGTTAGGATAAGAAGCAAACTGAATGCACCTTTTGTCATTGTATGATGTGACCCTAGGATAGCTTATTTTGTATTATTGCACAGAATTGCACTTTAAGTTTTTGTACCTTATTGAGGTGGTTCAATAAAATGTTATTTGATTAAAAAAGAAAAACGAGAGCCGATAGCCCATAGAGGAGAGTGGGCTATGTCTGCTCTATATAAGCAGACCTATCATCCGCCTTCTCAGCAGGGGATCAGCGGACAGATACCCTGCTGAGCAAGCAGATCACAGGTGGAATCCGCCTCATGGGAAAGGTGCCTATTATTGCTTATCTCTAGATATACCACCACAAGAACAAAAGTGCTTACCATCTGATGGTCATTCACAATCATAAGTTCAATATATTTCATCTCTTCAAATACTCCACCGCGTGTCTGTAATGTGAATAAACAATAAAATATTACAGGTAGCCTTCAGTCAATTAAGTACCGGGACAACTAATATGAATAAGGTATGCAGAGCTTTACAGAATTATATTTCCATATATTTATTATATTAGTTGAAGGAAGGAGGACACAGAAGTCCTGCAAGGTGGTCTTATACATTGGGGTTTTTTACTAAAGCAATAAAGACAGTTCACTTAGCCTGATGAATAGACATCTTATAGAACTTCAAAATTAAAATCCCTACAGCTTAAAGCTGCCTATATTCTATTACTTTTTTTGCATTCAGCAAGAAAATTTCCCAACTTGTCCAGTAAACAAATATTGATCCAACGATTGCAATTTGTCATGTCAAATGCAGAGCTAAGGGCACTCCATTATATTTGATGACTTCAGAGGTACTGCAACTGCCAAAGCAAAGACGTATAAAGCCCCGTACACACTATCAGATTGTCTGCTGAGTTTTTCCTTCAGATTTACCAAAACCATGTAGTAGAAGGGCCTGCCTGATTGCATACACATTGAAACTCCTAAGGTTTGACCTCATATTATATGGTTTTGGTAAATCTGAAGGAAAAACTCAGCAGACAATCTGATAGTGTGTACGGGGCTTAAGAGTCTAGAATGTCTGCAAAAATTGCATGCTTTCCAATGTTTTACCTATAAATATCCTGCAATATATAAAAATACTTGTTGCTGTGCTAGAAATGCACTCAGCTCCTATTTATGTTTGTGGGCTGATAACATCCAGCATTTTGTTGGTCTGACTATTGTCAGATCTGCTGAGTTGTCTTTTGCTAAACTACTCAAAGCCTTCCACCCTCCTTATCTCTACAACATAAACACTAATTATTCTATAATCCAGGATATAAACTAGGAGGGATTCTTATACTACGTGAGACAACACAGGACATGTGCAGAAAACACGGGAATACTCTGAATTTCTGGCATGATCAACAGGTTTTTGTTTACTTTATAAAAATCATATAACAAAATGTTTTCAAAGGTATATTTTATTCAACTGACCAAAAAGTAGCAAATTAAAGAAGTGCATTGTTAGGGTTTACATACACTTTAGTGAATTGTAGCTTTAGTATTCTCATATCTACGGTACTGTATATCCAATTGGGCAAGGCCACCTTTGCTGTGAATAGGGTGGGTTAAAAAAGCACCCAGGGTTAATGGTGAATGCGCCAGACCACAACGTGGTGTGTTATGCAAGCACATTAAGGTTTGTTGCATTAAGGCAGCCCATTTATTTTGTATATGAGTGGAACACATCCCATTGTGAAAAAAAATATGACCTTTTCTTTTGGAATGCAATGCATGGCAACACATGTTTTCATTGGACTACCAATGCATGGGCAAAATTGCGGACTTGTGCAGTGTTGCATGCAGGTGCATTAAATTACAGAGCATTATTCATGGTGCATTCTTTGCTCTGTTCAGTTTGAGTGAAACATGTGATGCAGCTGGATATCCCATGTGCAGGATATCTTATTGAGACTGAATGATGACCCCCACACATGGTCAGAGGAAGCCATTTTCCAATAGGGTTTTTTGGGTATAAAGTCCAGCATTTGAAGTTTACTGTATCAGCTGGAACCACCAAATAGTTTTGGATAATGCACCACGCATTTTGACCTTATTCTACTAGTTATAATTATTGCACAATGCGTTGTGACCTTGAAAGCTAGAACAAAACCCACAATATATGAAAGAACAGGATGAAGACAGACAGGCTAACATTTCTGCTTTATTTTTAGGATCATGCTGACCACACACAGTAAAACCAGACTGATTGTTCTACATGTGTAGTAAGAAAAGAGAAACTGAAATTAATATGATTATATTCATTTGGCAGATGACAAATAATCTGATGTTTTATTCGTAATCTTCCAGCAGCCCAACAGTAAAATCCAATAGCTTAGTGTAAGCCTGATTAACCAATGGGCCAAACTGGAAAAGGCTTATGTTATTGGCATTTGGGTAAAGTGATAGGACTTGTAGAACAATGGCCAGTATATACAGGGCACAACACAATATGAGTGATTTGAAAATCATAGTCTAGGCATAAGCAAATAAGATATGCTTACTGACATATAAGGATAAACAATTCTTCTAATTCTTGCATACCAATATTCTACATGTGGTTTTGGGTAGTTGATATTTCTTCGGCTGACTTTATAACTCTGAGGCCAAGCATAAATATACTGTGTGTGGTGTAGACTTAGAAGTGTCTACTCTTCGGATAAACAGGGCCCAACTGGGAATAGAGGAAACTAGGTGACAGCTTCCAATATGCTGTGTGTAACTAAGGCAAATAATATACATTACATTACTACACATACAGTATCTCACAAAAGTGAGTACATCCCTCACATTTTTGTAAATATTTTATTATACCTTTCCATGTGACAACACTGAAGAAATTACACTTTGCTACAATATAAAGTAGTGAGTGTACAGCTTGTATAACAGTGTAAATTTGCTATTACCTCAAAATAACTCAACACACAACCATTAATCTAAACCGCTGGCAACAAAAGTGAGTACACCCCAAGTGAAAATGTCCAAATTGGGCCAATTAGCCATTTTCCCTCCCCGGTGTCATGTGACTCCTTAGTGTTACAAGGTCTTAGGTATGAATGGGGTGCAGGTATGTTAAATTTGGTGTTATCGCTCTCACTTTTTCATACTGGTCACTGGAAGTTCAACATGACACCTCATGGCATAGAACTCTCTGAAGATCTGAAAAAAGAATTGTTGCTCTACATAAAGATGGTCTAGGCTATAAGAAGATTGCCAAGACCCTGAAACTGAGCTGCAGCATGGTGGCCGGGACCATACAGCAGTTTACCAGGACATGTTCCACTCAGAACAGGCCTTGCCATGGTTGACCAAAGAAGTTGAGTGCACATGCTCAGCATCATATCCAGAGGTTTGCAAAATAGACGTATGAGTGCTGCCAGCATCACTGCAGAGGCTGAAGGGGTGGGGGGGTCAGCCTGTCAGTGCTCAGACCATACGCTGCACGCTGCATCAAATTTGTCTGCATGGCTGTCATCCCAGAAGGAAGCCTTGTCTAAAAATGATGCACAAGAAAGCCTGCAAATAGTTTGCTGAAGACAAGCAGACTAAGGACATGGTTTACTGGAATTATGTCCTGTGGTCTGATGAGACCAAGATAAACATATGAGGAGTACAAAGACAAGTGTGTCTTGCCTACATTCAAGTATGGTGGTGGGAGTGTCATGGTCTGGGGCTGCTTACACTGGGGAGCTACACTTCATTGAGGGAGCCTTGAAAGCCAACATGTACGGTGTCATACTGAAGCAGAGCATGATCCCCTCCCTTTGGAGATTGGGCCGTAGGGCAGTATTATGTTATTATTAGTATAATGCAGGTCATGTTATAATAACATGATAATGACACCAAACACACCTCCAAGATGATCACTGCCTTGCTAAAGAAGCTGAAGATAAAGGAGATGGACTGGCCAAGCATATCTCCAGACCTAAACCCTATTGAGCATCTGTGGGGCATCCTCAAATGGAAGGTGGAGGAGCACAAGGTCTCTAACATCCACCAGCTCTATGATGTTGTCATGGAGGAGTGGAAGAGGACTCCAGTGGCAACCTATGAAGCTCTGATGAACTCCATGCCCAAGAGGGTTAAGGCACTGCTGGTAAATAATGGTGGCTACACAAATTTTTGACACTTTTGGCCCAATTTGGACATTTTCATTTAGGGGTGTACTCACTTTTGTTGCCAGCGGTTTAGACATTAATGGCTGTGTGTTGAGTTATTTTGAGGGGACAGAAAATTGACACTGTTATACAAGCTGTACATGCACTACTTTACATGCTAACAAAGTATAAATTCTTCAGTGTTGTCACATGAAAATTTATAATAAAATATTTACAAAAATGTGAGGGGTGTACTCACTTTTGTGAGATACTGTAGATAATGGAGCTGATTACTAAAGGGTGTTGAGAATATTTACCCAATAAATTGAGTGAATATTTTCTTCACTTATCCAGTTATCTAAAAAGTAAATTCTTGTTTATATATTTTATCTGCACATAATCTGGTTTTCAGTAAATATAAATTTGCCTTTTGCATGATTGGATAATTGAAGTGAATATTCACGTAATTTATAGTGTGAAGATTCTCAATTCCCTGAGTAAATCAGCCCAACTCCATGTGTAGAATTAGAGAAATGCACGATATAAACAAGGTGTAAAGGTGACTGGTTTCATGATAATACGTTTTTACGACATCTGACTTCTTTTCATTGGTTCCTAAACAACATGCTCAAGGAGGCGCTGGGAACTTTTAAACTGTCACATATAGTCAAACGAAGGTAAACTTCAAACCAGCTCAATAATTTTGGCAAGGCAGTTACCGAACAGCAAGACTTCCTTGGGTGGCCACCTGAGAATAGCTCAAATCATAAAAATACAGAAAGGAGAGCCAGACTAAAATGGATAATTGTAATTGATGGTAAATAAGTCATGAAAAAACAACCAACGCATTTTGGGGGCAGCATCACTCCCCCTTCGGGTTCAATACAGGATAAACCTCAGAACTCAGAGACTTCACAGATCTATATTAGAACCAGCATTAACTTGATAGCATTTGCTGAGTATCAATGGATGATGAATGAGGAGTGGTGTTGCTCCCCTCAAACATATTGGCTAATTTTATATTACCGTATTTGCCGGCGTATAAGACGACTGGGCGTATAAGACGACCCCCTATTTTTCAAGTGACATAGGTTTTGGGCAATACTCGTGGTATAAGACTACCCCCCTTCTGAGGCAACACCATTTTAAAAAAACATTAGAACGATTAAAAAATACAAAGCAAGAATGCCAACTACTCATCCACCATGCTGTGATATGTCATAAAGTAAATCAAACAATAATAACACAAACAGATCTATTGAATGCCACAACACTGGAAAGTAGAATTTTTCACTAACCAAACCTATACCACTTTCGGGTTACATTCTATGGGAATTGTCCACCAAAATGCATTTAATAACCCCCCTGTCATATGTCCCAGATTTACCTGTCCCTCTTGGGTGCCTGGGACCTCAAAGGCAAACAGTAGGATGTATAGTAGTAGGAGATCAGTGAATGGATTTACCCAGGGAAGTATGGTGAACGGTGTATTATTTTAATGAATACCTGCTTGGATTGGCAGAGGCTGTAGCATCGTCAGCCCTTGTCTCTCTCTCTCTCTCTCTTAATAGAATACATCTGTCGCTGGGATTGGCTCAACGGCGTATACTGTTTGTAGCTGCAGCCACATACAGTATTAGCAGACATTTGGGGGCTGACATCCATCGGGCAGCATTGCATACCTGTATACCCGGCGTATAAGACGACCCCCGATTTTTGGGCATTTTTTTAAGTGTAAAAGGTAGTCTTATACGCCAGCAAATACAGTACTTATTTACCATAAATGAAAATGATCTCTTGTCCAGTTTTGGTCTGGCATTACTTTCTGTATTTATATGGTTTAATTGGTTGACAGATATGGTATATGCCTATTATATAAATTAAGGACAAGTTTAAAAAATGTTGAAACCAGTAATTTTTAGAAAGGATATATCTAATCCGTAACAGTCCACCCAAGAATGAGAAGCGGTTCTTTATGACTACATAGTCTCTAAATTTGATTGTTTTATTATTTATACTCACACTAACTGTCCTTTTCCTTCTCCTTCTTACCCACTGTGTTTGTGTAAAAAATGACTGTTGGGTGTTGACTTTCTTCTCAGAATCTGCAGAAAGGAATAACATACGTTTAATCAAAAAACATTTAATGTATACAGTATAAACCAGGGAAACAATTACAATGTTTAAAGCGGAACTCCAGGCACATAAAGTTTCACACAAATGTTTTCACCAACAGCCTCAATGGATATAAATTCACTTTATGTACACCAAATGCCTTTGCAAACTTTTTTTGTTTAAAAAATAAATAAAAAATTCCCATGTAGCAGTGATATTATTATTGTGCTATTGTGTACCTCTGCAGAGAGAAGAGTTGTAAATGAGGGGAACCCAGCAGCTCTACTCACTACATGCTGCTTGCACAAAACTGCAGGAAGGGGGTAGGTACATGGCCTGACATCCTGCACAAGTAGAGAAAGCAGCAGTGACTTGTCTTAATTACAGTGAGTTCCTGCACAGAGGCAACATTTCACACTGGATTACTGCACAGAACGGCAAAGTTCAATTAGAAATACACATACCTCATGTATTTAGACAATTTTTGTTCAGCCCAGAGTTCAGCTTTAAGCTCACGCTCTACCCTCAGTGCAAATATGGTATTTTTTGAAAGTACAAAAAGAATCCACTTTGCAAATGGAATTTATTACCTATTTAGTCTTTATATACCTGAACAGATTACATTTTTTGATTCTGCATACTGCAATGAGGAACTGCAGAGTGGTACAGTATATTGGATTTCAATAACTTGATTCAATATTTCTTGAAGCAAAGCTCAGCAATGGAAAACCAGACAATTTTATGAAACTTTTAAGGTGTGCATTTAGACCTGATTGGTTTTTGAAAATCAAAAATCCAGGGCTGTCTATAATGCCAACAGCTACCAGATTTCTTATGGTTCCACAATGACCAGTCCCTTCCAGGTCCCCTGTCTTGATATTGGAAACTTTGCAGGTAGAAGCGTTAAGGCCTACAGAGCAGTGGCGGCCTGTCCATTAGGGGCCCTCGAGTGCCACCCCCTCTAACCAGGGCCGCCATCCCCATGCTCTATCCACGGCCGCTATTTTTGAGGACATCGTCACCCCATATTCATGAAATTACAAAATGGATATTGATTTGAATACTTTTTTACTCTTTTAGAATGAATGTATGCATTATATTTGTACTCTGTACCTTGTATCTTTACCACAGTAAGATCTATTGTCTGCTGTACACCAGAGCTCACATTTTAATTCCTGCATGTATTGTATATGGTATGACCAATAAAACCAAGTAAATTTTTATGAATCTTTTGCATCTTCATTGCTGCTTAAAAACCCCACGGGGAACTTGTTCTCTTTTTTCTCTTTTTTCCATATTTATGCATCTGGCCCCTTTCAGGACACTGGGCGCTGAATTACAGTGGCGTGGGTGTTTTTTGAAGCACCTAAACAGAGTCAGAGGCTCTAATAGGCTTCAAAATTGGGCGGCTTATGGTGCAGAGCATTGTGCCAGGAGCCCATCCAGGTGTTACAACAGCGAATGAATATTCACTATTAAAACACTGATCCTCAATCTGGCCAATCAGAAACAGGTCTGAGGCCCGTTTTCCAATTGCCCAAAAAGAGCAGAGTCCAAACTGGCCCCCAAGCAGGAGGGAGGAAACAGAAGCTGCCGTGATGCCCGTGGAGAGCAGGAGAAGGGAAATCCGGCACCGCCAAGCAAGGGAAGCCGCTGTTGAAGCCCGAGAGAAACACTGCCCCCCCCCCCCCCCCCCCCAATCTCCTAAAAAAATGACCACTGGCCGCCACTGCTACAGAGTAAAACCATGCATCTGCAACAACTTCTTTTCAACAACTTCTGTGTGGCTACATAGTAATTTATGCAGGTTGCAAAAGCATTTGGCAAATAGTTTTTGATAAATTAGAACTAATATTAATTTCAGAACCTCTATAAAACTGCTATAAAAGCAAATATATGAAAACTTTTGAGATGCAGAAAAAAGTGATATTTTTTACATGGGCCTCAACACAGTTAGCGTTCTCCTCTATCAGGGGAGGACTTTAAAAGTGTAACCACTTTCATGCAAATACTGATTCTTCAATAATCTATTACATTTAGGGTAATATATATATATAATCGTTTTAGACAATTCATTTGTACAGAAGAATTATAGAACAGAAAACCAGAAAATTAAATATATATAATCTGTCTACAAAATGTACATGAAAGTGTGTGTGACTTACCTAAATGGTGTGGTACACTAGGAATTTGGGATCCTGGAGCTTTCTCTATGACATGGGGGCGACTTGTGCTTTCCTGGAGAACAACAAATGCTGGTCCAAATCAAACAACAAGAAGCTGGAATAATGCAGTTTTATTAAAGAAGCTAATAACCTCTGAAAACAAAATCAAATACGTGAGAATACAATTGTAGCAGTAATTTCAAAATTACTTTACTTTTGGGGCACATAGTAGAGGCTGCCAATTGGAATGTTATAGTTTATGCTGCATGATTTCAAATGATGACACGGAAAATTCAAACAGTTGACTCCTTAATTTCCTAAAACAGATCTAAAATGTAAAAATACACATACAACATTTCATGGGTGGACCCACAACATACTATAGAATGTCAAAGAAACGTTTTACTGGCATAGCCTAAGTCCAGGTTAGTTTAAAAAAAATAAAAATCTTGGATTGTTATGGTATCTCCTGGCTTTGACTGGTCCAGTGTTTTCCCTGGTAGTAGTTAATCATGTTCAATCAAGTTCAACCAGAAAGGTTAAAAATATTTTGTAGCTTATTTAAGTCACTTCTTAAATTATAATGAGTGTCAGGAATGTACCCCTGTATTTATACCCATACAGGTAGCAGCACAAAAAAGTAGATATAAATGCTGGAGTATGTTCCAATGTTCCATTCATTGGAACTGAAAAGGTGTCTTGGATAAGCTATGAAAAATCTTCAACATAAGAGTTGAATGTGACTCACTACCACTAGCTTTACCATGATCTGGAAAATAAGGACCTTCACAGACATTTTCTTGGTGTATACAAAGTGGAAATAAATCAAAATCTACCAGATAGTAGTAGAATATACTCAGTAATTATAAGTATGGCAGCAGAAAGGTATTTTAATCAGCACTATGACTTTATAATAATGGTGCATCTCTATCTCTAGGCATTTTTTGGCCTTTGTATTTAAAATTCAATAAATATCATGTAATTATTAGCATCATAATTTTAATATTTTATGTTGGGAAATCTGAAAAAGGGGTTTTTCTCTCATGTATAAATAAACAAAACTGAGAAAGAGATGGTCCCTTTTTTGCTCAGTAACTTAATCAACAGTCAACAATCGAAGTCCTTTCTGCTGCTTTATGCACACAGTATGCAAGCAGTTCAGTAGAGCATACGCCAGACAAAATACTGGACTGGAAGAAGCCAGGGCATGCAGAGCTTTACAATGAATTGTTTCCCACAAAGCTAAAGGGAAGAGTTGGACAAACTAGGGGTGAAGGGCATATCTGATGATTCATCTGCCAGGATGCACCTAGGAACCCAGGAATCTGTTTAGGCTTCTTGTGACCATGATGTGGTGGAGATTCAATTAATTATCTTCTTAGTGAAATATATTTTGCAAAGTCTATTGTATTTTATGTTATGGAGCCATCTAAAGAGCTAAGCAAGTTTACTTTAGGCTCACTTTGAAAAAATGGTTAGGCAGCATTGTTGTAGAAAATCTTAAAGAACTTTGAAAAAGAAATAGTAATAAGTTATTAATGCTAAATGCATCCAAGCTGTACCCAAGCAAAGAATGCTTTGTGTCATGATCTGTGCCACTGTCAATAAGATTAATGTCTTAGGCAGTAGGAAATGTTGAAATGTTCAGCAAGGGGCCAAGAACACAGTGGTAATGGAGACTGTATGTCTAGTGCTGAAAATAAATATAGTATGTAGCAATGTCTTTTGCTTACCTTTATCAGCAATATAAAGCCTCCAAATACTGTATTGAATAAACTAAAATTGTTTGTTTTGGTATAGTACAAGAAAAATTTTCGTGTTCATTCCTGGAGATAATTTTGCATGAACTGTTGTGATTGGCTCTCAAAAGTTGTGGACCAATGATCAGAATATCATACAATCACTTCAAAAGTGGTATTTTCCATCTGATTTTCTCATTGTGTGTACTACGCATAACCAATATCAAGCTTTAATTACAACTTTAAGATCAGTATCAGCTGGAAAACATAGCATGACAATAGCTAATTAAATGTACACTTACATTTAGTATTTTATACTGCTCAAAAATGTGTTATTTCTCTGCAAACTTTATCATCCTCCCTGTGTTTATTTTATAGTTTGAATGGACAATGGTGGTTTTGATGTGCCAGTATAAAGTTGTCTACTCTCTAAATCAGAAAGACTTTAATTAAATAAACCAAAAAGTTAAAGACATTTTTCCCTGATGTTTTGGTTTTGTTTTGAATTTTATAGAGTAGATAGAGAATTTTAATACATATTACAAAATATACATGAGATTCCTAAAAGAAAGAGAATAAGGTCACATCCAGAATCTTTCATCAGGTCTCAGTAGTCTAAAATCATCTGATGGCCTTGGTCATCATTTGTCCCTCTAAATGAAGCCAGCAGGCTCAGTATATAAAAAACTCACAAATATTCTGTGTAGGTGATGAAGAATGTCCTTAACATTCACTTGCATATGTTGTACATTCATTCTAACAATTAGTGAGCAGTAGGTTGAAATAATGAAGCTACATATAGGTGAAAATTAATTATTTTTAGACACATTTCTAGCAGCAGATCAAATCTATGTCTTTTCCACGAGTTTACTTGCATAATTGTACATTAACTTAAAAATTAGCACTAGAATGCGGATGGACTGGAGAGAAACTCAATATTACTAAAGAGATAAACTCTGATTTTTATTTTTATTCTCTGAATTGTACAGTACATGGGGATGCAGGTATTCTTACTATGCGTTTTTTTTTGGAAACCTGTATAATATATTTTATAATGATTTAAATCTTAATATTATAAACCATGCAAATGTTTGTTATGTAGATACCATATTTCAAATGATTTCATGTTCATCCGTAACTAGAATCAAAACATTGAAGGAAACTTTTGCAATAAATTAAAAAAGTGTGACATGTCAATTACAACTTTAGATGGGGCACAATATAGTAATACGCGAAAAGGAAGCTAAAGAAAAAGAACCTTCTTGGTTTTCAAGTCCTACTCTCTGTCCATTCTTGTTCACTGAGGCTCAAGTGCAACAACTAATACTTTATAGATAGTTTTCTCACCTCTGCTAATTGCATTATTGAAGGTATAAAAATGTACACATATGCAAAAACCTCAAACATGTACATTGCTTTGTTTTTTTTATATGATATTTATGCTAGTGCTGATACTTACAGTGTTGTGAGTAAGGTCCACTGGATGTATGGTATAGGTGTGGGTGCCATCATCAAACATTCCACTGCAAAAAAAAGGTACATTTGAGACTACAATAAAATATCTAACAATCTCAATAATTGAAAAGCAGCTGACTGAAAAACAAGATTTCGGCTGGTGTCAAACACTTATTAATGATATCACTCCCCATGCCATGTAGCAGTGCTTGGGCCTAGCAAATGTCTGCTAGACCCTTGCACTGCCACATGCAGAGAATGTTGATTTTTCAAGAGCCTTTGGGTGTCTTGTGTGTGCCTACAGCTTCAGGTAATGGAAATCCCGCCCTGGTTTATGGTACAGCACATCTGACACTTATCCACACATTTTCAGTGTTCAGTTCTGGTAGCTCTAAATACAATTTCAAAACTGCAAGCTTTCATTTTTTTTTTAAGTAGTTCATGTTTTATTTTGCGATATGTTTTGCATCACTTCAATATGGAATATCCAACTCCTTTTAAGCTTCCGTTGTATTACTAATTTGGGACATTAGTTTAGTTTACATTATGTGTTTATATGTGTAGAATATATTCCCTCCTCTATCTGTGTACTATTTCCTTTGCCACGGACTGCCACATAACCACAAAGCATAAAAAAATCCATCTTGATAATCAGCAGTTTATACATTGTGCTTTTTTTTTTTTAAAAGATAAAAGATAAAGAGTTCAGTGTTTTGTTTTTTATCAGACTCCGGAACTTGGATCCATAATGTTTCTGTCTTATCAAAGTGCTGTATTTTATACTTTAGCTGTTAAAGTGCTTAAAGGTAAATGTTCCTTTTAAAGTACTCTTTAACAGATCGAATTTGAGCAACACCATACGGAGAGATTTTTTTTCCATAGACTTCCAGATCTAACTTTTACCTACTAGTGGAAATTGTGAGTGAAAAAGTAGGGATGTTTTAGATATCTTGTTCTAGCCTCAATCCTCTTGTTTTAGAGGACTCCGTTGTTTATATTATTGAATCTTCAGTCAGCTGCTTACAGAAGCCCCTGGCTGTTGGTGTGACCACAACATTCTGAGAAGTTCCAAGGCTCACCTCACCTGGTATGGATTAAAGTGTGATAAGTAAATTAAAGTGGTAGCAAAACCCAAAACAAAAATGTATTAATTTGCAACTTGTTGATTGTTAGCTGTGGTGGCTGAATTGATTTTATTTTTAAGAATTCCTCCTTTATTTTTACCAGGTGAACCAGCCCAGTAAGTCTGTTACTTTTCAACTTACTTTAACAGACCAAGCTATCCAGACAAAGTAGCATTTAGGGAATTGAGGCAAACCATTTAACACTGATAGGCATGCTCACATTGGTCAACTCCTAGGTAGGTGCTAGAGAGTGTATATCGTTTTTGGCTTTTCTGCATAACAGAGAAGCAGACATGCAAATTTAGGAGCAGTGATTGTTTAGTGAGGTCTGCTTAGTGTGCTCTGGGTGTGGCTCATGCTGTCTTGATGTTTTGCACTGATCCAATAGAAACAAGGCATATTGGAGAGTGGGAGGAAACCCTGACAGATGAGAGCATGGATTTAGATACATCCCTTGCCAATTAGAAGGGCATGTGCCCCAAGGAATGCTGGGTGCCTACATTTAAGTCTGAGGAGCACATGGGCTCTATGTTCCAGTCCAGCCCGCCTCTAAGGAGAAAGGTTCAGGTAGGGAGGAGGCGGCTGCCATCTCTCCCCAGTGTGGAAGACCATGTGGCCTCCGATTGCAGATCTGAGGGCTTGAAGCCTGCAAGCTACAACCCAGGGTTCCTGTGCAAGATGACTGAGGGAGCTAGTCTATGGATCTGGTTGTGTGTCACTGGTATAGAGTTTCTCTTTGAAGTTGGAAGGAGGCTGTCCCTGGACATTTTGAGAGTACAGACCCTGAAGGGATTCTTGAGACTCTGTGTGTTACTGAAATCTCCCTCTGGTCCTAGAAGTCAGCATACTGGGTGTGTGAGCTAAAGGAGACACTGGCTTGTGTCTTGAAGACTTGAGTCTAATGACAAAGTCCACTGAGTCTTTTTTGCTGTATGGTTCACCAGATTATCTGCTTCCACAGTTCTACAGAGAGAGTTGTGCTCACCTGTGCATAGTTCATTTGGAGTATCCTACTAATTCCCTTCCCCCTATCCAAGTTCTCCAAATAAATGTTTGCTAGAAATGAATTTATGTTACATACTTGCAGTATGTGTGTAGCCACCCTAAGATAAATGTGTATTACTAGTTCAGCTTCAATTTGTTAGTCACATCTATCTAAATCTGCAAGTATAAAATGAATGCTGCCAGTGCCACTACTTCTAAGGATTGGTAAGCTGTAATATATTATATCTTTGTTTTTGGGTTTAATAATGCTTTAAGATCTGAAGCCTTACAAATACGTATATCACACTACTTGATTTACTGACAAAGGTGCTAAAATGTTGCACACCACCTATTATGTTTTATTTGTCCATTGTTTTAGCAAACAAATAAAGTTTGCTCTCAAATTATCAAAATTGTTAAATGTAAAATTGTATTAGCAGAGGAAATGACCAAATGTGGGTCATAAAAGAAAAGCAACAGCATTTCAAGACACTTTTTGCTTTTCTTCATGAACCACATTTTACATTGTGTTTTTATTCCTGCATGTTACAATAGTTTTTGAAAAAAACATTTCAGTGTTTAACCTCCACAGTATGTTTTAGTAAAGATGTCTTTTGGACCAATTTTTCAAACCACTGCAGCACTATTTTTTCAATAACATGGGGCAGCACTTCTTCGCTCTGCATCATCTAGACTCCCACCAGATAATGCTTAGCCATGAACACATACGGTATGATTTATATATTTGTAGATGGACCGCTATGAGACTTATTTACAAGTATTTGCTTGCACCTGAGCTGCTTTTCTTCTATGAACAAGTAAATATGCATGTAAAGGGAAATTCAGAAGTCAATTGTGGAAAAACGTTGTTAGTAAAATTATGTGAGTGGGAAACTAATAATAAAATAAAATAAAATTTACTAAAATATTTGTAATATAAGAAGTAGGCTGAGATTAAATTGATTTTTAACAGCAGTGACTACCAGTGCCTACCTATGCCAAAAGATCCTGGTTACATGGATTGGATATAGGTCTCATACACATTATTACATTTTCTGTAGATTTTTGTCTTCAGATTTACCAAAACCATGTAGTGCAAGGGCCTGCCCAATTGCATACAAATTGAAACTCTTAAGGTTTGACCTCATATATATATGGTTTTGGTAAATCTAAAGACAAAAATCTGAAGAAAATCTAATAGTGTGTATGGGGCTTAAGAGTAGCCCCTTGGCATGAGGTCTGCAAATGTGTTGGTTCCCATATACCATCAGAGGACCTCTATGCATGCATCTATGATGAAGATAGAGGCTCCATAATGACAGGATGCATCTGGGAAGTCTGGCAAGATCTTTCTACTGTCATCTCTAAAGAGTTTTTTCTTGTCAGATGAATAGCAGCTAAAAAGTGTTACTCACTGCACTAAAATCTGTCTGCTCCCAGGAGTCTCAGTAGAGACAACTTATCCCCCTGCCTTAGCTAGGGATATTATTCATCATTGAGGGAAGCAGAAATGCCTAGTTTACTACATTGTTTCACAAACTAAGGCCCGACTTCATCCTCCCTACACATCCTATTATTTTTAAGAATTTCCATAGAGAAAAGGAGTTTATCTCAACAGCAGAAGCTGGTGAAAATCTAAAAATGCTTTTTTAAAACCTCTATAAATTATGTTGGTGATAAAGGATTTGTTTTGTCAGAAAATGTATGCTTGCCATGATTATGTTTTCCTGGGTTCAGGTCCACCATCTTTGTGACATACATATCTTGAGAAAGGGATGTTGGTTTGTGCAAATGCAACTTCTGGATTACTGAAGACTCCTTTGTTGATATAGCTCTCTTTGTAAAGCATTTTCTTTGCAAAGAGATTTATTTGGTGCTTATAAGCAGTTAAGCCATCTAAAAACAATTTGGACCCAGGGGAATAGACAAACACTGAAATGTAATAATATCTTGGCTAATGGAATGAATTAAATGGAGGAATTGATGTAGTAAGGGGCAACTGCTGATCACCCACTGTGCTTCTATTTGGTACTGTACATTGAGCTCTTCCAGGGTAATAAATTACTAAAGCTACCTTCAGCTTATATACATTCTGCACCATGTTCCCAATACTTTACCTATTTGGCAGTTCTATTCCACCTAACCAATATTGTGAATTCACATTTTTTTCTTAAATTTTTTTTGTTTTGCCCTTTGTGCATATTGTAATTAAACACATATTTGCCAATGTCATCGGTTTATATGGTGAACATAAATGTACATAAGTAAAATGACACTTCATTCAAAACTGATATTTCAGGTCTGGGCTTCCTTTGTTTCTTGGGAACTCCAACCACAGGATTTTGGCACCAGGTTTTACCCACATCCCATGTCCATTATAAAGAGCCCCCTCCTTGTTGGGGTTTGCATCCATTATATATTGGAGAGAATTTATCTAATGGATGAAAAGAGGACGCCGGTTTTAGAGAAAATGGCAGAATTGCTATGAGAGCCAGTCCCACAATCACCACGGCCTTGTTTCAGTACTTTCCCCCACTAAAAGAAGAATTCTGTGGTAGGGTTAGGTAAAGATAAAAAAATCATCTGGGGATAGCTCACTACAGGAGTTCTGAAGACCACAAAAGCCAGGGATGATACACATTTTTTGTTTTTACCATCCACTTGTAACTGTAATTGGGAATGTCAGTATTGATACTTTAGTATTATGTAGTTTCATAATTACAAAGCAAAATGTAGTGTTCATTTCTCCTTACTGTAAACCATTGCAAGTAGATATTGCCACTCTTGAGTTCTTCACACCTCTGATAGTACCATGATAGTAGCAGTGTTCTCCTCCCTATGGAATACAAAAAAATTGCTCACAAGGAAGAAGTCAACGTAAATTAAAGGTGTCATTTCCTGCTAGAACATTAAGGAAAAACATTTTTCTATCATAAGGGTAAGTTAGCAAAGATTTAACAAATCGGAAATGAGAGTGTTAGTTTGAATTCACATTTATACCAGCTTACAATATCGGAAGATAGCAGTCACTGACACCACACTTTAAAGATTCAGACTGTTCCAAACTGTTTCATGCTAAAAAGGATTGAGTTATCCTTGGCGACTTCGGTGCAGTCTTATCTACACCTGGCTTGCCACTTGCTGCAGCCATAGCTATAGATTCTTTTTTTTTAATTACTTTATTCAACTTAAAGATGAAAGCAGCTGTAAGAGACTCCATAACAGTTGGTTTCATGCCCCTATCTTTTCACAGTTTAATTGTTCTACTTTTATCACCAATATTAAGGGCCCTTACACATGGGTGCATTTTTTTCTATGCTTTAACCCTGCTAAATGTGCAATAAAAATGCAAGAAAAATATGTACCTTTAAATCCTATGGAACTCTTCACACCAGTGGACTGCACGTGTGGTGTGTTTTTAAAAGTCCTGCATGCTGCATCTTTAATAACCTGTTTAACTGTTCCCTGCCTGGCCTATAACCAAATGACAACTAAGGAGAAGTTTTCCCATACTCCCTGACAAATACCGACATAAGGGGGTGATCATTTTTCCAACTTAGTAATTCTGTATTTGCATTTTATTTCTGACTTGTTGGTGCTATATCTTTTACTTGGATGTTATAAGTTGCACTGGTAAATAATAAAAGAAAATGTAAATACAGAATCACTAAGTTGGAAAAAGGCTCACCCCTTATGTCAGTATTTTGTTGGACCATATTTTTCTTTAATTACAGCCTTTAGTTTGTTGGGATATGTCTCTACTAACTTTGCATATCTAGACTTTGTCTGTCTTCATTTCAGGCTGTAAAGAAACAAAATGTGATTATTTTAAAGGGGGTGATTCTTTTCTATACCAAATGTATATATAATTAATGGGAAAAGGAAAATGCCGCTCTAGGTGAGTGATGGAACCACATAGATTGGTGAGTGAACTCTGCCCAAGTGCTAGCCTCGGCTTGCCGGCCGTGCAATAGAGTAGAAAGAAATGGATGGCTACATTTGGAGGTAAATGATAAGTCTCTCTTCTCTAAATCTGTAACATACAGTGGTGTGAAAAAGTGTTTGCCCCCTTCCTCATTTCCTGTTCCTTTGCATGTTTGTCACACTTAAGTGTTTCGGAACATCAAACCAATTTAAACAATAGTCAAGGACAACACAAGTAAACACAAAATGCAATTTGTAAATGAAGGTGTTTATTATTAAAGGTGAAAAAAAATCCAAACCATCATGGCCCTGTGTGAAAAAGTGATTGCCCCCCTTGTTAAAACATACTATAACTGTGGTTGTCCACACCTGAGTTCAATTTCTCTAGCCACACCCAGGCCTGAATATTGCCACACCTGTTCACAATCAAGGCATCACTTAAATAGGAGCTGCTTGACACAGTAAGGTCCACCAGAAGATCCTTAAAAGCTACACATCATGCCGAGACCCAAAGAAATTCAGGAACAATTGAGAAAGAAAGTAATTGAGATCTATCAGTCTGGAAAGGGTTATAAAGCCATTTCCAAAGCTTTGGGAATCCAGCGAACCACAGTGAGAGCCATTATCCACAAATGGCGAAGACATGGAACAGTGGTGAACCTTCCCAGGAGTGGCCGGCCGCCCAAAATTAGCCCAAGAGCGCAGCGACGACTCATCCAAGAGGTCACAAAAGACCCCACAACAACGTCCAAGGAACTGCAGGCCTCACTTGCCTCAGTTAAGGTCAGCGTTCATGCCTCCACCATCAGGAAAAGACTGGGCAAAAATGGCCTGCATGGCAGAGTTCCAAGGAGAAAACCACTGCTGAGCAAAAAGAACATCAAAGCTCGTCTCAATTTCTCCACAACACATCTTGATGATCCCCAAGACTTTTGGGACAACATTCTGTGGACCGATGAGACAAAAGTGGAACTCTTTGGAAGGTGTGTGTCCAAGTATATCTGGCGTAGAAGGAACACTGCATTTCATAAAAAGAACATTATACCAACAGTAAAATATGGTGGTGGTAGTGTGATGGTCTGGGGCTGTTTTGCTGCTTCAGGACCTGGAAGACTTGCCGTGATAAAAGGAACTATGAATTCTGCTGTCTACCAAGAGATCCTGAAGGAGAATGTCCGACCATCTGTTCGTGTACTCAAGCTGAAACGAACTTGGGTTCTGCAGCAGGACAATGATCCTAAACACACCAGCAAGTCCACCACCGAATGGCTGAAGAAAAACAAAATGAAGACTTCGGAGTGGCCTAGCCAAAGTCCTGACCTGAATCCTATTGAGATGTTGTGGTATAACCTTAAAAAGGCCGTTCATGCTCGAAAACCCTCTAATGTAACTGAATTAGGACAATTCTGCAAAGATGAGTGGGCCAAAATTCCTCCAGGACGCTTTAAAAGCCTCATTGCACGTTATCGCAAACGCTTGGTTGCAGTTGTTGCTGCTAAGGGTGGCCCAACCAGTTATTAGGTTTAGGGGGCAATCACTTTTTCACACAGGGCCATGATGGTTTGGATTTTTTTTTCACCTTTAATAACAAACACCTTCATTTACAAATTGCATTTTGTGTTTACTTGTGTTGTCCTTGACTATTGTTTAAATTGGTTTGATGTTCCGAAACACTTAAGTGTGACAAACATGCAAAGGAACAGGAAATGAGGAAGGGGGCAAACACTTTTTCACACCACTGTAAATGACACCACAGGACAAAAAAGCAGATACAGGTACACACATTTCACACAGCGACGCTGTGCTTATTCATTACAGAATAAGCGCAGCGTCGCTGTGTGAAACGCGCCTACCTCTATATGCTTTTTTTGTCCTGTGGTGTCATTTATATTATGGATTTTACATTAGACAAGAGACTTATTATTTACCTTGGTGCATGCATCCATTTCTTTCTATGTGTATATATAATTATATAGAAATATTATCCTGTGGAGTTTCATCCAAAGATGAAAACAATAACTGACTTGGCCTAGGCTTGTTCATCATTGGGTGGGGCATGCAATGTAATTTTCTAAAAAAAAATATAACAGCCTATCTCTGTAGTATGTTGAGAATTATAACATCTCTACTGTCTTTTTTTCAGGATTCATTTGTGTAATGCTTCTTGGCTTATGTTCACTGAATAGAGGCCAAAGCCCAGGGTCATGCTCTTTAAAGTGAATCTGTGCACACACTTTGGGCACTAAAGTATTTACATATTTTGAAATAGCAATAAAAACAATGTAAATCGATCCATGTCCATAGTCTTGGAACAGATGCACTTTAAACCATATCTAAACCCAGAAACAATTACTGTAAATATATTGCAGCTAACCAATTCTCAGATGTGGTGGTTGCATTAATTTTCTTTTTTAGACTTTTACCTCTATTTTCACCTTGTGATCCTGCCAGTATGTCTGTTGTTTTTCAACGTCCTTTATCAAACCAAGCTGTGCAGCAAAAGGCAGTTAGAGGATTGAGATATAGCATATACCACTGACACTTGTTTATGTAAAGCCTCTATGTCAAAAAGAAAATAATGGTTTCTATAACTGCTTAAAAGTGTTAGCTGGCGTTATGCTTTAATTTGTTAGATGAACTAGTAGATTTAGATGGACTTTATGTAAATATCTAACACTACCCTCTCTGCAGGTTTACAATGCTGTTGTCCAAGGGTACGCTGCTCCTTCTTCTATAATGGAAAGTAAATGAACAGAAGAGAAACTCAAATCAAATCAATGTTTGGGGTGACTACCCTTTGCCTTCAAAACAGCATCCATTAATCTAGGTACGTTTACACACAGGTTTTGAAGGAACTTGACAGATAGGTCATTCTAAATATCTTGGAGAACCAACCACAGATTTTGCAGGCTGTCTAAAATTGTCTCTTCATGTAAGCCCAAACAGATTTGAAGATGTTGCGATCAGAGCTCTGTGGAGGCGAAAGCATCACTTCCGAGACTCCTTGTTCTTCTTCTTGAAGATAATTCTTACTGACATTGGCTGCATGTATGGGGTCGTTGTTCTGCTGCAGAATCAATTTAGAGCCAATCACACGCCTCCCTGATGGTATGGCATTATGGATAAATATCTGCCAGTATTTCTCAGCAATGAGGACACCACTGATCCTGACCAAATCTCCAACTCGATTAGCAGGAAATGCAACCCCAAACTTGCAGACACTTATTATTGTACCACTCTCCAGCCCTTCAAGAACAAACTGCCTCTTGCTACAACCAAATATTTCACATTTTGACTCATCAGTCCAGAGCACCTGCTGACATTTTTCTGCACCCAATTTTTATGTTTCCGTGCATAGCCGAGCCACTTAGTCTTGTTTCCATATAGGAGGAATGGCTTTCTGACCATAATTCCTCCAAGACGACCACTTCTGGCCAGACTTCTCTAGACAGTAGATGGGTGTACCTGGGTCCCACTGGTTTCCACCAGTTCTGTGCTGAGGGCACAGCTGGACATCTTCAGTTGTTGAATGGAAGTAAGCATGACCTGTCTTTCACCTGCTGCATTAGGTTTCCTTGGCCAACCACTGTGTCTACGGTCCTCAATGTTGTCCGTTTCTTTGAGCTTCTTCAAAAGAGCTTGAACAGCACATCTTGAAATCTTTGCCTGGAAGAGACCTTGCTGGTGCAGTATAGCTACCTTGTGTTTTGTTGCTGTGGTCAGTCTTGCAATGGTGTATGACCTGTGACATGAAACCTTCTTACACAACCTCACCTTAGTAGCAGAGTTTGGCTGTTCCTCACCCAGTTTTAAGCCTCCTACACAGCTGTTTCTGTTTCAGATAATGATTGTGTTTCAACCTACATATGAAATTGGTGATCATTAGCATTTTAAACTATGTAGAGGGTTCTTTACTGTAAGAGCAGCATGAATGTGAAATTCCTCTCCACAGGTGGTGGTCTCAGTGGGGAGCATCGATTTGTTTAAAAAAACTATAAGATGGGGGGGATCCCTCGGCTCCCGCAAGTATAACACGTGTAAAGTTTTATTGCTCCTCAGCCGGGCCTGCTGCCTCAGTTGCACGTTTTGTTTTGCTCTACTGCCCGATTTCTTCGCTTGATACCCCGAACTTGCGAGCAGGCCCGATCGACTGCTCTGAGTAGGATGACCTACGAACGTTCTGGAGGGCTGTCTTGTGCCGACCCCGCGGGTCTGCTCGGGGGACTATGTGGTGATTTGCTCACTGATCTCTTAGCTCAGTTTTACAGTGGCTGCTCCGCATATGTTGAATACCATTTGCTTTTTGCCTTTATTTTATGTTTCTATCATTATTTTTATGTTATGGTACTGTGAGTTAGACATGTGCAGAGTAAAATATTTTGTTTCGGAATTTCGTTTTCGTCTGAAAACTTAATTTATTTAGTTACTCCCGAAATTCGTTTTTATTTATTTCATTTTTCGTTCAAAAATTGCATTCGTCCGAAAATCCACATGAATCACGGTCAAATCTGTCTTTGAAGGCTTATGGTGTCTGTCGAATGTATAAAGAAGATTCGACGGAGCTAGTATATAGCATACTTTAGAACCCTATTAAAGTCTATGGGACTCCAACGTTCAAAATCTAAAGTGCTCATTTTAAAGGCTAATTTGCAAGTTACTGTCCTAAAAAGTGTTTGGGGACCCGGGTCCTGCCCCAGGGGACATGGATCAATGCAAAAAAAAGTTTTAAAAACGGCCGTTTTTTCGGGAGCAGTGATTTTAATAATGATTAAAGTGAAACAATAAAAGTGTAATATTCCTTTAAATTTCGTAGGGGGGGGTTGTCTATAGTATGCCTGTGAAGGGGCGCATGTTTCTGGTGCTTAGAATTGTCCCTGCACAAAGTGTCATTTATGCAGGAAAAAAAGTCCTTTAAAATCACTCGCAGCTATTATGAATTGTCGGCTCCCGTAATACAGAGAACACTCATTGAAAGTCATTGATAAAAAAATAAATAAATAAATTAAAAAAAAAGCGTGGGGGTCCCCCAAATTCAATTACCAGGCCCTTCAGGTCTGGTATGGATATTAAGGGGAACCCTGCCTCAAATTTAAGAAAAAATTTGACGTGGGGTTCCCCCTAAATATCCATAACCAGACCCTTCAGGTCTGGTATGGATATTAAGGGGAACCCCGCGTCAAATTTAAAAAAAAATTGACGTGGGGTTCCCCCTAAAAATCCATACCAGACCCTTTATCCGAGCACGCAACCTGGCAGGCCGCAGGAAAAGAGGGGGGGACGAGAGAGCGGCCCCCCCTCCCTCCTGAACCGTACCAGGCCACATGCCCTCAACTTTGGGAGGATGCTTTGGGGGTCTGTGACCCCTCAAAGCACCTTGTCCCCATGTTGATGAGGATAAGGGCCTCATCCCCACAACCCTGGCCGGTGGTTGTGGAGGTCTGCGGGCGGGGGGCTTATCAGAATCTGGAAGCCCCCTTTAACAAGGGGACCCCCAGATCCCGGCCCCCCCCTGTTTGAAATGGTAAGGGGGTACAAAAGTACCCCTACCATTTCACAAAGAAAGTGTAAAAAATGTTTAAATAAAACAAACACACTTTTGAAAAATTCCTTTATTAAAAATAAAAAAATAAAAAAAAGATTCCAGCGGCGGTAATCCACTCTTGCTATCCATCGACGGACGGTCATATCTCCAGCGATGTCTCATGTCATCCAGCGCAGCGCAGCATCCTTCTTCTGTCTCCGTGGAGGAGACACTACAGACATTCCGG
Source organism: Lithobates pipiens (assembly GCF_037356315.1). Classification (NCBI taxonomy): domain Eukaryota; kingdom Metazoa; phylum Chordata; class Amphibia; order Anura; family Ranidae; genus Lithobates; species Lithobates pipiens. The sequence goes on from NW_027507784.1 coordinate 157,778,254, forward strand.
CGGCTGACGTTTGTTATATACGGAGGGCGGGGCCACCCGTCACCTGACCCCGCCCCCCTCTGACGCAAGGGGAAACCCGGGGTTCCCCGTGACGTAGGGGTGACCCCGCCCCCCTCTGATGTAACGGAAACCTGCCTGTGTTACATCAGAGGGGTGCGGGTCACCCCTACGTCACAGGGAACCCCGGGTTTCCCCTTGCGTCAGAGGGGGGCGGGGTCAGGTGACGGGTGGCCCCGCCCTCCGTATATAACAAACGTCAGCCGCCGGAATGCCTGTAGTGTCTCCTCCACGGAGACAGAAGAAGGATGCTGCGCTGCGCTGGATGATATTAGACATCGCTGGAGATATGACCGTCCGTCGATGGATAGCAAGAGTGGATTACCGCCGCTGGAATCTTTTTTTTATTTTTTTATTTTTAATAAAGGAATTTTTCAAAAGTGTGTTTGTTTTATTTAAACATTTTTTACACTTTCTTTGTGAAATGGTAGGGGTACTTTTGTACCCCCTTACCATTTCAAACAGGGGGGGGGGCCGGGATCTGGGGGTCCCCTTATTAAAGGGGGCTTCCAGATTCTGATAAGCCCCCCGCCCGCAGACCTCCACAACCACCGGCCAGGGTTGTGGGGATGAGGCCCTTGTCCTCATCAACATGGGGACAAGGTGCTTTGAGGGGTCACAGACCCCCAAAGCATCCTCCCAATGTTGAGGGCATGTGGCCTGGTACGGTTCAGGAGGGAGGGGGGGCCGCTCTCTCGTCCCCCCCTCTTTTCCTGCGGCCTGCCAGGTTGCGTGCTCGGATAAAGGGTCTGGTATGGATTTTTAGGGGGAACCCCACGTCAATTTTTTTTTAAATTTGACGCGGGGTTCCCCTTAATATCCATACCAGACCTGAAGGGTCTGGTTATGGATATTTAGGGGGAACCCCACGTCAAATTTTTTCTTAAATTTGAGGCAGGGTTCCCCTTAATATCCATACCAGACCTGAAGGGCCTGGTAATTGAATTTGGGGGACCCCCACGCTTTTTTTTTTTTTTATTTATTTATTTATTTTTTTATCAATGACTTTCAATGAGTGTTCTCTGTATTACGGAGCCGACAATTCATAATAGCTGCGAGTGATTTTAAAGGACTTTTTTTCCTGCACAATGACACTTTGTGCAGGGACAATTCTAAGCACGGGAAACATGCGCCCCTTCACAGGCATACTATAGACAACCCCCCCCTACGAAATTTAAAGGAATATTACACTTTTATTGTTTCACTTTAATCATTATTAAAATCACTGCTCCCGAAAAAACGGCCGTTTTTAAAACTTTTTTTTGCATTGATACATGTCCCCTGGGGCAGGACCCGGGTCCCCAAACACTTTTTAGGACAGTATCTTGCAGAATCTTTTCTCTCTGTCAAATCTTTTTTCTCTGTCGAATATTTTCTCTATATAATCTTGGACTAATAGAGGTAAGGTTAGGCACATTCGAACACAGGTTCTATAGACACAGATTGTTGTCAGAGTCATGTCGAATCTCCTATTCTATATCGAACTGTTGTAACAATGAAAACGAAAATAAAGCATTTATTTATGTCGGATCTTTCGTTTTTCGGATTTTGTGCTTTCGTTATCGTTTGTCAAAACGAAAACGAAAATAGCTGAAATTCGGACGAAAATGCATTCGGACGAAAACGAATGCACATGTCTACTGTGAGTTTATTTAGAGTGCTGGCGCCAGACGGTCGGGATGCATTTGTAGCATACATGGCGTGGTTGGCATCCGGCTGTCTGATCGTCACCTCCCCCCTTCATGGCGGGGGCCGTCTGGGGCGGCGTCCTGGTGCCCCTGCCCTATTTAGGGTGGCGGGCGTGGGGGCGACGCTCCGGGCTTGCGCCCTGCCCCTGCACTGCAGATTCCTGCGTGCGTTATTGCTGGACTGTACTCTTCTTTCTCTCTGATGTTCTGCCTTTCTTTCTTACCCTGTTTCTGTTTTCTCTCTCTCTCTTTCTGGGTCCCCTTCCCCTTCCCACCCTCACCCATCACTGTCCCCTTTCCCCTGGGTGTACCTGCACGTCTCCGTATTATCACAATGGGTTCGAGCAGAGCGCGGTTCCTCTATCTGTGACCCCATGGCTACGGTAAACCTTATTTCCTTTAATGTTCGGGGACTCCATGCCCCTGGGAAGAGACACAACATGTACAGAGAACTGGACCGCCTACGGGGGGATGTGGTTTATCTTCAAGAGACCCATCTCACCCATACGACTTCGGTCAAGCTATACTCCCCCAAGTACCCCACGTGGTATTACAGCCTCTCAGATATTTCTAAAGCTAAGGGGGTGGCCATTGGGTTTCGTAGAGGAGCCGCGTTCACCTTGGAATCTATGCTTAGTGACCCGGCTGGCCGCTTCTTGTTCCTCCGGGGCACCCTGGGTAGCATGCCATGTACCCTGGCTACCCTTTACTCCCCCAACAGGGATCAGGCGGGTTTTATCGCATCAACACTTACTTCGCTACGAGACTTCGCACGTGGGTGCGTGCTCCTGGCAGGTGATTTCAATATTGCTCTAGAGCCCACCCTGGACACTTCCAGGGGGGGATCGACCTTGTCCCATAAAAAGCTGAAGTTCATTCGTGCACAGCTTCATGAGACACAGCTGATGGACGCCTGGCGGACCATGCACCCACGCGAACGAGATTTCACCTACTACTCGGCGGTACACCGGACATACTCTAGAATCGATTTATGTCTTATAGATCACCGACATCTGCCACTACTAGTGAGATTGCGCATAGAAACATCCCCCCTATCGGACCATGCTCCGATTTCGCTCACCCTTAAGGTGGTTTCAATGCCACTTAAATCCGCTAATTGGAAACTAAATGAAAATCTCATCTCGGAGGACATAGATAAAAAAATGATAGGAGAAGAATTAGACTTTTATTTTAAAACCAATGCGGGCACCGAAGTCTCCCCTGGTACGTTGTGGGAGGCCCATAAAGTATTTATTAGAGGTAGACTTATCGAACTAGGCGCCAGAAAAAAGAGGGAATGGATGGCACAACAGGACACTTTATTGCAGGATATTAGGAGACTAGAACAGCAACACAAACGGAGTCAGACTCTGGCCCTTTTTCACGCCCTCACAGAAAAGCGGGAGGCCTTAAAGGCCTTACTACATTTAGACCACAAGAGGCGCTCTTGACTGGTATCCCAGCGTTTCTATGAGTGGGGGGACAGACCCAGTAGATTGCTCGCTAACTCCGTGAGACAGCGGAAGGCTGCTGCATTTATTTAAAAAATTAAGACTCCTTTGGGGTCAATGGCTTTTGATACTCCGCACATTGCCAAAGAATTCAGGGAGTTTTATCAACGCCTTTATCATGTTTCCCAAGGGGATGCGGATGGCAACGTCAAGTTGTCGCTCATCCGGGACTACTTGGCCAGGGCTGAGCTCCCAAAACTCCCTCCAGAGACCCTTGCTTCTTTGGAGGGGGAGTTCACCTCGGTGGAGTTGTTGGGTGCCCTGAAGGGCATGGCGAAGTGTAGGGCACCGGGCCCTGACGGCTTTACGGTGTCTTACTACCGCTCTTATGCTGATATCCTATTCCCACACTTAACCAACTATGCTAATGTAACTTTGAACGGTGGAGCTCTCCGCCCGGAGACTATACATGTCCATATCACTGTTATTCCTAAGGTGGGGAAGGACCCGACCGACTGTGCAAGCTACCGCCCCATCTCGTTACTGAATATCGACGTAAAAATCTATGCTAAAGTCATCGCAAATAGATTACTCCCACTGGTCCCGAGATGGATATCGGGGGACCAGACGGGTTTTATACCAGGGAGGGAGGCGCGTGACAATTCCCTACACACTTTCTCCCTGATGGCGCACGTGCGTCGGCTCTCCCAGCCCACCCTGTTACTCTCTACGGATGCTGAAAAAGCATTTGACAGGGTGGACTGGGAGTATCTCATGGCGACGTTGTCTCACCTTGGGGTTGGCCCTGTCCTCCGATCTCAGATCTCGGCCTTCTATCGCCATCCCACGGCTCAACTACGAATCAATGGTACTCTCAGTGACTCCTTTACCCTACATAATGGCACACGTCAGGGCTGCCCGCTTTCCCCAATCCTCTTCGCAATCTCCCTAGAGCCCTTTCTTTCCATCGTTCGGCGTAACCCAAATATACACGGAATAACAGTCGGGTACACGGAACATAAGTACGCAGCATACGCTGACGATATCCTATTTTACGTACAACAGTCCCTAATTACTCTCCGCAATCTCATATCTGAATTCTCGGCTTACGGTAAGGATTCTAATTTTAAAATTAATATGTCCAAATCCGAAATATTGAACGTCTCGGTCCCCATGAGTTCCGCATCACATATGAAACAAAGTTTCCCCTTCACTTGGCAGACGCAGCACATGACATATCTAGGTATTCAACTTACCCCCAACCCACTTGCTCTCTTCCGCACAAACTTCCTACCACTTCTCAACACACTTAGGTCAGATATCCAGAGATGGTCACAACTGAATCACTCATGGTTGGGAAGAATTGGACTAGTCAAAATGAACCTGCTACCCAGGGTGTTTTTTCTGCTTCAAATGATCCCATTTGGGATAACGGTTGGCTTTTTTACATTATTAAATTCTATGGTGTATAGATATGTATGGAACAGGAAGAAGCTTAGACTCCCCAGGTCTTTGCTCATACGGTTATAGTGTGACGGGGGCCTGGCAATGCCAGACTTCCGGCTTTATTTCCGCGCTATTGTATTGGCTCGGTTGTCAGACTGGAAATATAATATACATACTAAAATGTGGGTCGCATTAGAAACAGAACTCAGTGGTACAAACCTTTCTAAACAAATGTGGATACCGAGGAAATATAGAACCTTATCTGCCAACTCGTCACCATTAACAAGCTCCTCCCTCATGATCTGGGACTCTCTGTGCAAAGCCCAGGGCTGGACCTATAATTCACCATTACTGCCCTTGTCAGGACATAACTACTTCCCCCTGGTAACATGGGCCCGCACCTGCATTCCTCTTGGCATCTGGGAACTAAAACTCTCTTGCATCAAGTTACCTGCCCCTCCGGCACTCTCCCACTCTCTGTCATTATGGGTGAATCGCACATCTCCTATATGGACCATTGGAAATATCACCAACTGGCGGCATTTGTTTCCTCGCTGCCCAAGCTTTTACGCACTGTTAGTGAACTCACCCCCTTGGAGGCCGCTTTCTCGGAAGACCGGCCCATTGAGAAACCTATTTCATATTTTTATCACGTTCTGTTATCTCTGATGTCTACTAACACCCCTACTTTTATGCGTAATTGGGAACTGGATCTCCATAAGGAACTTACCACCCACCAAAAATCCACTATCCTCACCATGGCTCATACCGCCTCTGGATCTTCAAAAATGTCGGAGGTGGCCTATAAATTGTTGACCAGGTGGCATTACACACCTGTGACGTTGCATAAGGTCTTCCCTCAAATCTCCCCGCTTTGTTGGAGAGAGTGTGGTGAAGAGGCTACCCATGCCCACATCTGGTGGTTCTGTCCCAGGATTCGCCCATTCTGGCTTGCTGTCTTACATTGGATCCACCAGATTCAGGGCTGGGAGGTACCTAATGACCCATGGTATGTTTTGCTCCATTGTACAGGGGAACCAGCAGGCTCCTATAAAAATTCTATCACGCCTCATCTTCTTAATTCTGCAAAAACACTCATCCCACAGTTTTGGAAGCAGAGAACGATCCCAACGCTTCGACGTTGGCTACTTAAGGTTGATAGTATTTATTATACGGAAGACCTGACTCTTTCCCTACGAGGCAAATCCGACCTAGTGCAAAAAATATGGGCCTGCTGGGTCGCCTTTAAATACACTACTGCTTATGCGGATATTATGTCTCAACCTGTGTGAATCTCAACTGCCTTTTATTATGCATATACTGAGGTTGGCCTCTGCGGAGGCGGGTTTGCAGGCCACCCCTACCCCCCCCCCACCTTCCCTACCCCCCCCCCTCTTTATCTTCTGTACTCTACACTCTTGCTCTTTTCTTTTTCTGACTCCTCTCTTTCCTAATCTTTTGTAGCTTCTCTCATACTGGAAAGAAGGATATGCTCTCTTTTGACACGTTAACTAGGGAATTTCAGTCGAGACGCCTGCTATGTAACTATGTAGCTGGATAAAATTGGATAAAATTGGTCAATTATACATCTGACTCTAATCCTAAAAAATCCCTGACTTTGTGCAAGTGTACAAAGTGTGCAAGTGTAAAAATTGATGCGGGTTTGAAACCAAAGGGTAGTCACACCAAATATTGATTTGATTTAGATTTTTCTTGTGTTCGCTCACTTTGCATTTTGTAAATTGATAAACATAAGCAATAAAATGATACTTTTGAAAGCATTCTTACTTTACAGCATTTTTTCACACCTGCCTAAAATGTTGCATAGTGCTGTATGTCAAAAACATAAATGTATTTTATTGGGATTTTATGTGGTAGACCAACACAAAGTGGTACATAATTGTGAAGTGGAAGGAAAATTCCGAATGTAGCACACTTGTGTGTTTAGGCAGGTTTGCTAAGTAAATTTAGTTTGCCAGGCAGTAGTTACCCTGGTTAATTCTTAGTAGATCCACTGATCTCTCTCTAGTTCTGGACTTGCTGCACCTTCTCTCTCGCTAGGTGGCATTATGCTGGTGACATTAGATAGACAAGGGCTTAGCAAGGTCAGGTTACGAATGAATGGGGTGTCTCAGCCAATTGGTGGGGGTTTCTTTGGTCCCTTGGTCTGCTGGGAGAGCCTATTTATTTTGGTGGAGTCAGGTGATCAGGGTTTTGTGCCACCTAGATGGCTGCCTGGGTGGACGTATGTTAGGTTTAGGGCCTAGTAGCCCGGGGCAGCATGAGGCCTATCCTGGGGACATCTGGCTGCTAGGCTGTCTGAGGGCTTATCCAGATGCAGCGCAGGGTTGGGACTGCTGGATTGGAGTCCAACTGAGATTACCTGTTCTGCCGGACGGGGAACCAGTTGTGGTCAGAGGTAGAGGGGAAGCTGTCGCCGCTAAGGGTCCATCCACTTTGTTACCAGAGACCACTGTGAGTAAGCTGGAGTCCTTACCAGAACAGTGTTCTCACCAGCCGGGGACAGTGAAGAAGTTGGAAAACTTCAGCAAGTGTCAAGCCAGGGACCCAGCAGGACAGCAGAGGTGATGCTTGAGCATCAGTGAGTGCCAAGCCAGGGACCTAGCAGGTCAGCAGGGGTGACACTTGAGGAATATCTGTGAGTTCCAAGACAGGGACCCAGCAGGGAAGTGGGGGTGACACTTGAGGAAGATACTGAGTAATGGAAGTGGAAGAGCTCAGGGGATCCAGTGGCGATTGGGTCTGAGAGTCTAATGAGAGACTGGGAGCTCAGTGAGTGAAGATCTACAGTGAGAGACTGTAGCATGTGAGGAGAACTATTCTGTGTTACCAATAGTTAAGTGCACTTACCATTAGTGACTGTTACAAGATTTGTTGCCATAGGAGACAGCGGTCCAACCTATACAGATGTGGTATACAGCTGTAGGCCTTCCACTGTATAGCTGTCTACCTATAGAAGTCTTGGAGTCTGCCAATTATCATTGCATCTACTTAAGAGCATCCTGGCCCTAACCCTCTCTCCCACAGTTCTTGTCAAGAGACAATAAATCTCTTCGCATTCAAAAAGTGTCTGCCGCCCATCACTTCAGCTTGTATTATACCCACCATGCCTTGTATCCACTTTATCAAGAATGTCAGCTCTCCCTGACTCTGGAGGTCACCATTAGACCTCTAGTGGCGTGTGTTTGTATTCAGCCACCCTGATTCAGTACTTTGTAGAACCACTTTTTGCTGCAATTACAACTGCAAGTCTTTTTGGGTATGTCTCCACCAGCACATCTAGAGTGAAATTTTTGCCGCATCTTTACAAAATAGCTCAAGCTCTGTTAGATTGAATGAAGAGCATCTGTGAACAGCAATTTTCAAGTCTTGCCACAGATTTTCAATTGGATTTAGGTCTGGACTTTGACTGGGCCATTCTAACACATATGCTTTGATCTAAAACATTCCATTGTAGCTCTGGCTGTATGTGTGGGGTCATTGTCCTGCTGGAAGGTGAAACCTCTGCCCCAGTCTTAAGTCTTTTGCAGACTGTAACAAGTTTTCTTCTAAGATTGCCCTGTATTTGGCTCATCCATCAACTCTGACCAACTTCCCTGTCCCTTCTGAAGAAAAGCATCCCCACAACATGATGCTGCCATCACCATGTTTCACCGTGGGAATGTTGTGTTCAGGGTGATTTGCAATGTTAGTTTTCCACCACACATAGCGTTTTGCTTTTGGGCCAAAAAGTTATTTTGGTCTCATCTGACCAGCGTATCTAAATGTTTGCTGTGTCCCCATATGGCATTTTGCAAACTGCAAATGGGACTTCTTATGGCTTTCTTTCAACAATGGCTTTCTTCTTGCAACTCTTCCATAAAGGCCAGATTTGTGGAGTGCACAACTGATGCCCTGTACACACGATCGGAAATTCCGGCAGCAAAATCCGATGAGAGCTTTTGGTCGGAAAATGCAAACGTGTGTATGCTCCACATCCGGATAGAGAGCATGTTCTTAATTTTTTGGTTGGAAAAAGTTCAGATTGGAAATTCCGATCGCCTGTACAAATTCCGACGCATTCAATTCCTACGCATGCTAGGAAACAATTCATTGCATGCTCAAAAGCATTGAACTTAATTTTCTCAGCTCCTTGTAGTGTTGTACGTCACTGCGTTCTTGATGGTTGAAAGTTCAGAGAACTTTTGTGTGACCGTGTGTATGCAAGACAGCTTGAGCGGAATTTTGTCAGAAAAACCATCAGAGGTTTTTCCGACCAAAATTCAGATTGTGTGTACACGGCATAATAGTTGTCCTGCGGACAGATTCTCCCACCTGAGCTGTGTGGATCTCTGCAGATTCTCCAGAGTTACAAAGGGCCTCTTGGCTGCTTCTCTGATTAATACTTTCATTGCTCGGCCTGTGAGTTTAGGTAGATGGCCATGTCTTGGTAAGTTTACAGTTGTGCCATACACTCTCCCTTTTCACATGAGTGCTCTGTGAGATGTTAAATGCTTGGGATTTTTTTTATAACCCAACCCTGCTTTAAACTTCTCAACTTTATCCCTGACCTGTCTGGTGTGTTCATTAGCCTTCATGATGCTGTTTGTTCACTAAGGTTCTCTAACAAACCTCTAAGGCAGGGATATGCAATTAGCGGACCTCCAGCTGTTGCTAAACTATAAGTCCCATCATGCCTCTGCCTCTGGGTGTCATGCTTGTGGCTGTCAGAGTCTTGCTGTGCCTCATGGGACTTCTGCTTACACTTTTCAGATGGAAGTACTTGAATGGTTGTTGCAAGCTGATGACTCACTAACTCAGGATAACAGACTTTCAAAATCCATCTCTCATCCATGCTTCATTTTTTTAAACCTTCTGAAGCATGCTTTATTTCAAGAGTTTCACTTTAAAAGGAAAACAAGCCATCAATGGCAGTCCCTCTTCATTTATCAACAAAAGATCACTTTAATTAGCTGGTGTCTGCAATCTTTTGATTAACAATGCCAGGCATAGTGGTTTTGATTGGGATAGCTTGCTAATGGGATGCAACAACCACAAAATATTTACTGGAAAGTGTTTTACAACCAACATACCATAAAGCTGAATGGTGTTTTTAATTAGCTACAGCACAAATATAACTTTTCAAATTGAATTTATATTTCTAAAGCAAAACACTTAGGAGTTGGAGTAGCCATCTTGGGCACACACAGTTTAGTCACCTAACACAACAGTTTATCTTTGGAGTGTAGGAGGAAAACCCCTAAGCCATAATTATGTGCAGTCAACTTAAGGGCTTACAACTATGTCACTAAAACTTTAAAGACCTTTGTTGATCTACAAAAAAAAAAAAAAAATCTCTCTATGTTTGCATTTTGAGCCCTAAAAAAGCTGCATACAGTGAAAGCCATGATCTTCCATGTTCAGTGTTAGCAGCTTCCCTTCTGCACACTGGACATAGGGGGTTCGCTCGCTCAGCACCTCTGCCACTCATAAAATGTCTTGTATTCTTTGAAAAAATACAAGGAGTGATATCAATGGTGAAGGTGCTGAATATGTGACCCCTGTGGTCAATATGCAGAAGGGAGTCCACCCACACAAAACCCAGAAGATCACAGCTTTCACTGTATGTAGTGTGAGCTAATACAGTGATTTACAGCATCCCCCAGCGGCCCTCTGGACATCAAATACATCACTGGCCTAAGCCAGCCCAAGCTGGCCTAATGTATGCAAAAAATACAGTACTGGAGTTTATCCTTAATTTTGAGTAGTTCACACTACTAGCATTTAGGAATGTATCAGATGTCTAAAACTGACCTGCATTTAGGGCCAGTTCACACCAAAACATGCAGGAAAGGCACATTCATTGAGGGATTTAAAAAAAAAAAACTTCTATACCCTATGTAGATGAAGCCACGATCCACAGCTAAACAGAGATCTGAGCACTCGGTCCACAAGTCCGCTCTGAGCTCAGAGCGGTGACTTGAACACCATGATGTGGAGGGGGGGAGGGGGGTGGCTGGTTCAGGCTCTTGTCAGGACCCCAGCAGAGCTTGGAATGGCTCTGTGATGTCAGCCAACAGTGGGATTTAGCCTGCTTGTCGGCTAAATCTAGGTCACAGGCATGCAGAACTAAGTCCACTGTTGCGACCTACAGGAGAAGTATGGCCAAAAGAACTTTGACCATACTTCTCCATTAATGGCACCCCATACTAAGATTACAAATGCAGTGCGTTTGTGTGTACCATATTGTATGATACTGCAGTACCACTGCAGTGGTGCAGTGTGTTTTGAAAAGTACTTTTTGCAAGGTCTGGTGCGTTTTGCAGCTGATTCAAATGAACGGACTGTCAAAACGCACCCAGTGATCCTGTTGTGAACAGTCCTTACTGTACACACCTTATTCAATATGTTATTTTTATTTATTCATTGAAATTTTCTTGTCAGGGCTGGGCTCAGCCCTCTCTTCTCTGAGCTGGCCGCTCAGCTGTCTGCTAATTGCCAGCTCCCATCTCTCTCGAAAGTTACTCAACTGTTGTTGATATCCTGCTCGTCAGTCCTGCCTACTTGAGCCGTCCAGTCCAGGGGAGCTCTGCCTTCACCTTGGTTAATATCACAAGAAACATCACATGTGTTCCTGTTCAAAGACTGGCTTTGGCTGACATCCCTTCTGGCTTCGGATCCTGCTTGCTGTTCCACTACTTTGATTCCTGACTTCTGGCTTGGCTGACTATCCATTCCGGTTACTGAACTTTGGCTATGTTTTGACTACGTTTGTTCTTTTTACGTTTATTATTAAACAAGCGTGATTTAACTTTACTTCTGTCTCGGTCTGATTTCATGGTTTCTGACATTTATATAGAAATACTTTTTTATGGGATAGCACTAATTATTATATAAGTAAACAGTATGCACTGCCAATATGTTTACTATGTACAGATGAATAGTTCCCTCCAGTGATCTTGAAGACAGCAGTCTTTAAATTCACAGATGGGGCTTGTTGCTATTTCTTTTTTTAGTAAATCAATAGGGATTATTTGTTCTTATACATTGAGGGAACATTATAATTGGTCATAGACTTCTACCAGTTCCACAGTTCTCTAAATTAAAGATGGCTTGTTGTCTTCTACTGGAAATTGTATTTATTAGTAGTCATGGTAGGTACCACTGAGAATACAAAGCATCATCCGCATTAACTTATGAATAATCAGAATTTATTTCACTGCAACAAATTACAAACAGCCCTTGAATCGTTGTAGCTGGTATAGACAGAATCTGATGAGTGTACCAAGTATTTTGATATAGTGTACAAACAAGCTTAATGAAGGCAGGACCTTTACATACAGCAATGTATCTAAATGTACCCAAAATTACTTTTGTTAATGAGTGTGTTGGTGACTAACGCAGTGCAATCCTTAGAGACATATAGCTGAAACTAGTACCCAAGGCTTTTATCTTGGTATACTGTAAGTGTACCCTTGCTACAGGGAAGTCCTTCAGGTTTACGAGGAAAAGAATACATGTAAAACATTGGAATTTTTTTAACTTTTTTTTAAAATCAATTCACCTGTAGAAAAAATAAAATAAAAATAACACCAAATGTGTATACAGCAAACACCACTATGTTTCTAATAAAAAGATATCAGATGGGCATTTACTGTAAGATAATATACAGCTAAGGCAATAAAATTCGGATCAAAGCACAGCTAAACCCCCCTCGCCTTAATAGCTATGGAAGTTGTCATATTAGCCTTTATTTGATCTACAGTTGCCATGAGGCTGCACTTGTGATAAGGTAAATCGATGACCTAGATTGTTATGACGCGTACACAGGATCGGACTTTTCTACGGACTAGGTCCGCCAGACTGGAATCCGTCAGACAATTCGATAGTGTATGGGCTCCAGCGGACTTTTCTTTCCCAAAAGTCAGATGGACCTAGAAATAAAATAATATGTTTCAAATCTTTCCAAAGGACTCGAGTCCGGTCGAAAATCTGGTCGTCTGTGTGCTAGTCCGACAGACTAAAACCGACACTAGGGCAGCAATTGGCTACCGGCAATTAACTTCCTAATTCTACATCATAATGTTCAAATCCGTCAGACTTTTGGAGTGATCGTGTGTGGCCAAGTCCGTTCGTTAGAAAGTCCGGCGGACCTCAGCTGCAAAGTCTGTCGTATTGTCGGCCAGACCAAGTCCATCGAAAAGTCCGATCGTGTGTGCGCGGCATAAGTTTAGTGCTAGTATAGTGATACAATTCCACATAACAATGGCATGAAAAGCTGTATAACAAATAAAACTGAATAAACATTTCTGAAAATAACTTCTGTGAGTAATGTCAGATTGAAGTCGCAAGCAATTCACACTGGAAATTGCACAAAAGTGGGGTCGTGAACTGAGGCCTAATGTACAAAAAAAGTTGCAAAAGACTTAAAGCAGAACGTCATTCTTTCAATCAACATTGACTATTTTATTTTATTTTTTCCTATCCCCATGTATTTGTTTAAAGACATTTTATTGAAGTTTTAAGAAGAATACAAAACAACAATCGATTGAGAAGTACAAATCCATTTGTAAAGGGACACAAAAAAGTGTTACAATGCTGCAAAAGGTAAAAGCAGAACAGGACACAATAAGATCTATAAAGCAGCACCGTGTAGGTGAAGAGATGGTAAAAAGAGAAGCTTTCAGAAAAACACGACTGTAAGTATCGTAACCATCGATTGATAAAAGGCGTTATTCAATCAGAGCAGACAGTTCTCTCAATTCAGCAATGCTAACTGATATGCAATGTTATAATAGCTCGACATGTATAGTCGTCGTTGAGGATGCGAATATATTTGTATTGATATGCGAGTGGAAGCCATAAAATAATACAGAGTGCTGTCAACTAGTATATAAATTGCTATGTGTAGCATTTAAGGCAGTTTGCTAGGGAAAAATGATCTGGTCCAGCCAGGGTCAGTATGCAATTAACATATTCGGCGAGTTAGGGAGTCATTGAACAATAATCTGGGGAAATACAGAAACGTAACCAACTTGACCATACGCAAGTAAATGTTGAGGGGGTATCTTTCGCCTGATGTATCAATTCCTCCATCTTGGATGTTTTATTTATACGGCTGAACCAGTCCTGCAACGAGGGAGGGTTCTTTGTTTTCCATTTGGCAGGGATGCACATATTCCCTGCCATAATCATATGCATGGGTAGAGATCCCATGTAAGCTTTTTTAGGTCGAGACGACACATGGAAAATAAATTGTGCGGGGGAAAAATGTAGTGGGCGAGTAGAAAATTTTTGGGTGATTCTATGAACTTCCTGCCAAAATGGCTGGATAATGGGGCATGACCACCAAATGTGTTCTAGGGTTCCAAGGTTGGCCTGACATCTCCAACACTGAGGAGAGACGGATGGGTAGATATGATGTAGTTTGAGAGGCGTATTATACCATCTGGAGAGCAATTTGAACGCGTTTTCCTGAACGCAAACATTCTGGGAACCTTTGTGTTCAACAGAGTATACAAATTCCCAGTCTTTGGGAGTGAAGGCCGATAACATTGACTATTTTTTCATCTTTATGTTGCTAGCATTAGTAAATAAGAAAGTGTGTCATATTTACTTGTTTTGATGTTTTTTTGTTACATTTATTCATATACTTCCTGGTTTCCAGGCTTCCAGGCCCAGGCAAAGGATGTCAAGCATTCCAGCAGTCTAAAAGAGGGGAGGAGCGGTTTTCTCAGCTATGCACACCCTCCAGGCTGCATGCCTGAGCAAGGAGGAAAGGAGGGAGTCGCACCTAAGTGTAGTACTACAAGATTATTTGCTAGCGATTCCTGCTTTGGAATCAGCGTCCTGTACAGGCACGGACACCTACCGAACGCCGGGAAACCTGACAGCTGACACCCCTCGAGGAGGACGTTCCATATTACAGATATGACTTTGATGTCTTCTTCTGTGTAAGTGCATTACTTTGCGCTAATAAATAATTTTGTAATACTACACTTAGGTGTGTCCCTCTCCTTTCCTCTTTTGCATTTCTCACAGAGTACTCTGGATACGCTCTGAGATGGCTTGCACCTGAACTTTCTTGAAAATATATGGACCAACTCCTACTACAATAAGGAAAATACTAACCACATATTTAAAGCTGAATTACTATATAGGGTTTCTCATTGTTATGCACTGTGTAACCTTTTCTCTCTAATTCCTTGGCTAAGGACAGATGAATTCCAGGAAGTAAATGCTACATGAATCATCTGCCCTTATTCTAGAGGGTGTTTTTTTTAAGTGATTTCTCAACAAAATAAAGCATGGAGACGTGGATGAGTTTGCTTTGAATATTTAAAATGAATTAAATGATGTTTTTGGTTTTCAGTGCTAGGATGCAGTGAAATTACACTTTAACCCTTAGGTGATTCAGTGGATACACAGTTGGCACATGCTGCAACGCATATGCTATATGGTGCAAACAGGGCACATTGAAAGTAATTGTTTACTATGTGCCCTGGCATTCAGCCTGCATTGATCAGAACTGCTCAATGCAAGTATACATAGCAAACAGACAAAAAGGTTAAAAAAACAAAAAAATAATTAAAAACAAAAAAAAGCAAAAAAAATGGGGGCAAACTCAAAGCACCACTAGGCCTTTTTCTGCCATCACTCTTCAATTTTGACAGTAGTTATGAATCAGCAATTGCAGTATTCACGCTGTAACATTTTTCCAAAGCAATTTGCACTCTACCATGAGGCTTTAGGCCTCTTTCATACGTGATGATCCGCTCGCTCATCCCGTGATGATCCGCTCGCTCAGCGGGGATCACTCCGCTGTCCCCGCTGAGCCGGCTGCGGACAGGGCGGTCTCCGCACACTGTGCGGGGACCGCCCTGTCAGCTCTCCGCTCTCCTCTATGGGGATCGGATGAGCACGGACAGTGTGTCCGTGTTCATCCGATCCGCTCTGCAGACGGATAGAAAAATAGGATTTTCCTCCGTCTGCAGAATCGAACTGTTGCGGACGCGGAGGAAATCGCGTGTCTGCGGATGTTCATCCGCAGACACCCGCTATCCCATAGGGATGAATGTATGCCCGTATTCCATCCGCAAACGGATGGATGAAATACGGACATATTATCCGCATGTGTGAAAGGGGCCTTACATTGTTTTTGTACATGTTTTCACACACATAAAGCTGTGTTAACTAACTTTGTAAATCCTTTCAAACATAGCCATATGCATATACACAGCTGCTAAGCTTATTATTGGATTTAAATACTGAAGCTCAGATTTGCTGTTAGATTTATGTATGAGCATGTAACTCTTGTCTGACTATTCTACAGCTTATGTTTCAGAATGTATAGGGAACTATGCTACTCTGCTTTTTGACAAATTTTGATGGAGAAAAAAGTGACTAGAAAAAAACAAAATGCCCAAGCATTTAACTTGGACCTTTTACTTTACAAAGGCAGTAAACCTGAAATTAAAAATGAAAAGTCGGCACCAAGAGCTGTGTATGCATATTATTCTTCCTTAGCACCCCAGATGCCTGAAAACCCAGGGTGCTAACTAGCTTTCAGCTCCAACGTCAGGGCTATGACATACCCTAAACCCCTTCCTCATACTTGCCAACAGTCCCGATTTTCCCAGTACAATCCCGATTTTTGGACCCTTGTCCCGACCTAAGGCTGTCCCGATCAAAATCCCGGGATTTTGCTTTTGTGCCGGGAATTGGGACTATTTAGGGCACCAAAATCAGCTTCTGACTCTGCCGACGCAAGAGCTTTCCCCGTGTGTTCAGTGGAGAGGGGATGGGCCTCCGAGCCCATTGGCTTCTCTCTTCAGTGTACAAGTAAACAATTTAGCCGCGTACACACGGGCGGACTGTCTGGCCAACTAAGTCCGTCAGACAATCCGACAGACAGTCCGTCCTACTTTTGAATGAACGGACTTGACCACACACGATGAACAGACAGTCCGTTGAAAGCTTGCGCGATGACATGTACAGCACGTACGACGGGACTAGAAATACGACGTCCAATACACTGCAATGCAACCTTCGGCCGTGTAAATCCTTTCTGAGCATGCGCCATACTTAGTCCGTCCAACTTGCCTACTCACGAGCGGACTGTCCGCTGAAACCAAAGTTGGACGGACAATATTACGGAAATTCCGAAAGACTTAGTCCGCCAGACAGTCCGCTGAAAAAGTCCGCTGAAGCCCACACACGAGCGGACTGTCCGCTGAAATGTGTTTCAGCGGACTAAGTTGGACAGACAGTCCGCCCGTGTGTACGCGGCCTTTGCTTGCACACTGAAGCCGGTTAGGTGCACAGAGCGGAGGCACCTCCCCTCAGCACTGAACACAGAGGAGAGACCTGCAAATGGAGCTACCGCCAATAACCTGCCCAGTGGCCTGCTGCTGACAAGAAGCAAAGCCAAGGGACTCCACTGAGGTCACCTGATATAAGGAGGGACTCTACTGCCTGGGGACACTTGATGTAAAGAGAAACTCCACTGCCCCAGGGACACCTGATGTAAGGAGGAACTCTGCTGCCTGGGAGCACCTGATGTAAAGAGGGACTCTGCTGGGAATGCCTGGTGTAAGGAGGGACTCCACTGCCTGGGGACATCTGATGTAAAGAGGGACTCCGCTGCCCAGGGACGCCTGATGTAAGGAGGGACTCTGCTTGGAATACCTGGTGTAAGGAGGGACTCCACTGCCTGGGGACATCTGATTTAAGAAGGAACTCCGCTGGGGAAACTTGATGTAAGGAGGGACTTCACTGCCTGGGGAAACCTGATATAAGGAAGGAATCCACTGCCTGGGGGCACCTGATGTAAGAAGGGCTCCACTGCCTGGGGGCACTTGATGCAAGGAGTGACTCCACTGGGGGCACCTGATGTAAGGAGGGATTCCACTGCCTGGGGGTACCTGATATAAGGAGGGACACACTCAGGGCTCCCACTGATTCTGCATTATGGTGAGTTGAATGATTTCATTTTATATTAAAATGTATTAATATAAATAATGCGCTTCAATCATCCTGACACCATAACAACCATGGTGCCGGGATGATTGAAGCGCTAACACCAAGTGTTTGGAGTATCTTTATCTGCTGATTGTTACATTTTCTGGAATACACATATTTCTTTTGTGGTGTAGGATCTGGGCCTGCTGTCCTTCCATCCCTCTTTCTTCCATTCCCTCTCTCTCCTTCCTTCCCTATTTCTTTCTCCCTCCATCCCTTGTTCATCCCAGACTCACACCACACTCCTTTGAGCCACGTCCCCTTTAATCCACGCCCCATATTCCATTCCATTTTTTGCAGAAGCGTGCCTCATTTTCCTTTCCCCACTACGCCATGCCTAAAAATATATGCCCTGCTCACTAATTATAATAGGACTCAGCTTACAGACAAAAAAGTGTCTCTATAAAATTTTTTAGAATGTTGGCAACTATGCTTCCTTTATAATGCATATCATTTTATTGACCAATTCTCTCTCATTGTAAAGACAGTTGGGAAAAGGTATATACACAGCATCTGATTTTAATGTTTAGGGTCAAATTTACTAACTAAACAACAAAATTGGTATCTTATATGATAGAGGCATGCTTTTCTATCTGCAGGTATAAATCGTTCATCATTATTAAATCACTCAAAATAAGCATTTTCCTAGACAACAGTGTATTTGATTATATTTCATAAATGAGCAATGATCGTCTGAAAAATATAATGGAAGAGGAAGATCTAAATGTGTGTAGCATAACGAAGCAAAACCTTACCTTGTTGAGTTTTGGCTTTCCTTCATCATACTCAATCTCCACGTAATCAGAGGACAACAGACCACTGCAATAGGCAAAGAGTAGCACAAGTTAGATTAGCTTTAGACATATGAGACCTGAAAGAAAGGGTATTATGAACATTTAGGGATAATACTAACATTCCTTGTAAGTTTTTAGACTTTCCAGATTTTACTGCACAGTTCAAATAGTTAAAATAAATCTGAATATACTGATTTATGAAAAGATTCTTTAATCCCATAGCAGTAGTCAATTAAAGAAAAAAACTTTTAGCTGTCACTAAACATATGATCAGAAGTAAAGTGTGCAACCCAACCTTAAAGCTGAATGCCAGGCTTCAGATATAAAGCTGAACTCCGGATTATTATTAATGCTGCTCTTCATGAACGAATAGACCATTAAATTTATTTTTTGAACGTAAGCAGTTTAAATGCATGAACATGATTGCATATCAGCCTTTTGCAATCCCTTCTTTGGAACAGCCATTCAAGACTTCTATAGTGCGTATGTGCCAACAAGGGGTCTGCCAATAGGAGGACAGGCCAGAGTAACAGAAGGATGAGATCACCAATCTACTGCCTCCCTTCATTGCCCAATCACAGCCTGGGGGAAGAATCATGCCTGTGTTACTTAACTGTAGTATATAAAAAAGGTCTCCTACTCTGGCAGACAAGATTGTTGTTCTGAGTAGACATGTGCATTCGTTTTCGTCCGAATGCATTTTCGTCCGAATTTCAGGTATTTTCGTTTTCGTTTTGACAAACGATAACGAAAGTGCAGATTCCGAAAAACGAAAGATCCGACATAAATAAATGCTTTTTTTCGTTTTCGTTGTTACAACAGTTCGATATAGAATAGGAGATTCGAAGTGACCGTTCGATATAGAATAGGAGATTCGACATGACTCCATATGTCTATTAAACCTGTGGTCGAATGTGCCTAAGTTTCGTTTACCTCTATTAGTCCTATTATATAGAAAAGCTTCGACAGAGAGTAAATATTCGACATAGAGAGAACAGAATCGACAGAGAGAAACGATACTGGAATTGGGTGGGGGAAGTAAATTAAAAAAAAAAATGATAATATTCGACGGGATCGTTGCACGTTTATAATAATATTCGACGGGATCATTGCACGTTTATAATAATATTCGACGGGATCGTTGCACGTTTATAATAATATTCGACGGGATCGTCGCAACTATACGACACTGCAATCGTACATTTCGGCAATCGAATGCTCCGCCTATAGGCTATATAGTTTAGCAGCTCCATCGAATCTTCTTTATCCATTCGACAGATACCATAAGCCTTCCAAGACAGATTCGACCGTAATTCATGTGGATTTTCGGACGAATGCAATTTTTGCACGAAAAACGAAATAAATAAAAACGAATTTCGGGAGTAACTAAATAAATAAAATTTACGGACGAAAACGAAAAAACGAAACGAAATATTCTAGTCTGCACATGTCTAGTTCTGAGTTGTGTAAATCTCAGAAATGGATAGATAGAAATAAAAATCCTTTGTCAGGTAAAATAACTCCCTTACATGTATTTTATATGTGTTTAGCTTTTTGCCTGGAGTTGAACTTTAACTACTTAAAGTGATTGGAAGGTCTCATTTTTTTCTCTCTCTAAAAATAACAATACTTACCTCTTCTGTACATTTGGTTTTGCACAGAGCAGCCCAGATCCTTCTCTTCTCGGGTCCTTCTTCAGCTCTCCTGCCTCCTTCCTCCTGTCGAGCGCCCCTGTTCTGTCCAAAAATGTCCGCCTATCGAATACTGTCCGCCCCGTACTGTGCAGGCGCAGCACTTGCGTAGTACAGAGCACAAGGAGATTTGGAAAATTTCCGAAGATGAACGGCGCCTGCGCCATGAGTCCAGGTGCAAGCCCCACCATCCAAGTGGACATAGGGCTGCACATAGTTAGAGGGCCCCTCGCGGCCTCACTTTGCTCGCCGCGCTTTGAGCACAGCCTCGCTTCGCTCGCCACGCTTCAGACACGGCCTCGCTTCGCTCGGCTCTTTTTATTCTAACCCTGCCTCCGCTTGGATGGTGGGGCTTGAACCTGGACTCATGGCGCAGGCGCCGCTCATCTTCAGATATTTTCGAAATCTGCTTGTCATGTGTACTGTGCATGCACAGTACACAGCAGACACTAGGGGACAGTATTTTAAAGGACATCCCCACAGCAAGCCGCTTGCTAGGGAGGTATGGAGGTACGGAGGTACCCAAGCCGAATTATAGCTCCCTGTGTCTATTCATAAATGGAACCCAGGTTCAGCCCTGCCCCCTCTTTCTCCTGATTGGCTAACTGACTTTGACAACCAATGTTGCCGATGCCATGTCTCAGCCAATTAGGGGGAATGTCCAGGATGGCCGAGGAACTCGTGGACATCGCTGGAGAGAGATGGGGCTCAGGTAAGTATTAGAGGGTGCTGGGGCGGCTGCTGCACACAATTTTTTTTATTTTAATGCATAGAATGCATTACGATAAAAAAAAGTGATTTTACAACCACTTTCAGGACCAAGCCCTTTCTAGCATTTTTTGTTTAAGTAAAAAGTGTATCTTTTGCTAGAAAATTACTTAGAACCCCCAAACATTATATATAATTTTTAGCAGAGACCCTAGAGAATAAAATGGCAATTTCAATTTTTTACGTCACACTGTATTTGCGTAGAGGTTTTTCAAATGCAATTTTTTGGGAAAAAATACACTTTAATTTTATTGCAAAAAAAACTTCAATATATAACCCAATTTTTTAATAGGATATTATATAAGATGATGTTATGTTGAGTAAATAGATACCTAATATGTCACGCTTTAAAATTGCGCATGCTGGTGGAATATCGTCAAACTACGATACTTAAAAATCTCCATAGGTGACGCTTTAACATTTTTTACAGGTTACCTATTTAGAGGAGGTCTAGTGCTAGAATTATTGCTCTTGCTCGAATGTTTATGAAGAAATCGCACATGTGTGATGCGAACACCATTTACATATGCGTGCAAGACTTTCTTATGCGTTCAGTTCTGTGCACCAGCACAGAGAGACTAGGGTGCTTTTAAAAAAAAAAAAATCGTATTAATTTTATTTTATACTGTCCCTTTAAAAAAATATTTAGAACTTTTATTCCTATTACACAGAATGTTAACATCCCTGATAATAGAAATAAGGGGTGACCGGTCCTCTTTATGGAGAGATCTAAGGACCCCAAATCTGTCCACTACTTTTGAAAGCATAAGATCATAAAAAAAACATTTATCTGATGCTTTAAAAAAAAAAAAGGTTACTTCTGCCCTAGACCAGAAGTGATGTCCTGACGTCACTTCGGTTCTCCAAGATCAAAAAGGTAATCAGAGATGATCTAGTTTCTCCTCACCTCTGGGACCAGCAGCGTTAACAGCTGGATAATTTCCAAGGCTTGCAAGTAAGAATGGTAAGCCCAAAAAACACTGGCCTCTTAAATCAATCCAGTGGCTAATTAGCTGCTCGAATTGCTTTTAAGAGAAAAACAACAGTACAACGGGGTATGGCTGATAGCCTCAAACCACTTCAAATCTGTCACAATATATATATATATATATATATATATATATATATATATATATATATACATACATACACACACACACACACACACACACACACACATACACACACAAAAGTGAGTACACCCCTCAAATTTTTGAAAATATTTTATTATATCCTTTCATGTGACAACACTGAAGAAATTACACTGTGCTACAATGTAAAGTAGTGAGTGTGCAGCTTGTATAACAGTGTAAATTTGCTGTCCCCTCAAAATAATTCAACACAAAGACATTCATGTCTAAACCGCTGGCAACAAAATTGAGTACACCCCTAAGTGAAAATGCACTGCCTTAACCCTCTTGGGCATAAAGTTCACCACAGCTTCACAGGTTGCCACTGGAGTCCTCTTCCACTCCTCCATAATGACTTGGGATGGCTGAACAGTTCGGCCCAAGCATAAGTTCGGGCCGAACTTTGGTTGTTCGGATGTTCTGCAGAAGACCGAACAATATGCGGTGTTTGGGCCAAATTCGAAAGCCGCCGGGACACCATTAAAGTCTATGGGACATTAACATGAAAAATCAAAAGTGTTAATTTTAAAAGCTTATATGCAAGTTATTGTCATATAAAAGTGTTTGGGGACTCGGGTCCTGCCTCAGGAGACATGTATCAATGCAAAAAATCTGGTATGTATATTAAGGGGGACCCCATGCCAAAAAGTAAAAATAAAATTGCGTGGGGGTCCACCTCAAAATCCATACCAGACCCTTATCCGAGCACACAAACCAGCAGGCCGCAGATAAAGAGGGGGGGATGAGAGAGAGCGCCCCCCTCCTGAACCGTACCAGGCCACATGCCCTCAACATGGGGAGAGTGCTTTGGGGTAGCCCCCCCAAAGCACCTTGTCTCCATGTTGATGGGGACAAGGGCATCATCCCCACAACCCTTGCCTGGTGGTTGTGGGGGTTTGCGGGAGTGGGGGGCTTATCAGAATCTGGAAGCCTCCTTTAACAAGGTGATCCCCAGATCCCGGCCTCCCCCCTGTGTGAATTATGTAACTGGGTGGCCCTGCCCCCCTCTGATGCCCCAGGAAAGCCATGGGGAAGTCCCCGTGCGTCAGAGGGGGCGGGGTCACCCGGGAACGTCATTGTGTGGCTACCCCAAAGCACCCTCCCCTATGTTGAGGGCATGTGGCCTTGTATGGTTCAAGGGGGCTCTCTTGTCCCCTCTCTTTTCCTGTGGCCTGCCAGGTTGCATGCTCGGATAAGGGTCTGGTATGGATTTTTGGGGGGCCATCAAGTCATTTTTTTTATTTTGGTGAGGGGTTCCCCTTAATATTCATACCGGACCCAAAGGGCCTGGTAATGGACTGGGGGATCCCATGACTTTTTTTCAATGACTTTTATCTGTATTGCCGGGACCGACAAATCATTATAGCCGCGGGTTCTTTTAAATTACCTTTTTGCTTTAGAGATGTCATTTTGTGCAGGGACTGTTCTAAACATGGGAAAAATGCATCACTTTACAGGCATACTATAGACCCCCCCCCCCCCCGGTATGAAATTTAAAGGAATATTTCACTTTTATTGTTTCACTTTAAGCATTATTAAAATCATTGCTCCCGAAAAAACTGTAGTTTTTAAAACTTTTTTTGCATTGATACATGTCCCTTGGCGCAGGTCCCCAAACACTTTTTTTGACACTAACTTGCATATAAGCCTTTAAAATTAGCACTTTTGATTATTCATGTCCGTGTCCCATAGACTTTAACGGTGTTTATGTGTTCTGCCAAATTTGCCAATTTGCCAAAACACCGGGGGGTGTTTGGCTCATCCCTAATAATGACATCATGGACCTGGTGGATGTTAGAGACCTTGCACTCCTCCACCTTCTGTTAAGGATGCCCTACAAATGCTCAATAGGGTTTAGGTCTGGAAACTTGCTTGGTTAGTCCTTCACCTTTACCCTCAGCTTCTTTAGCAAGGCAGTGGTCATCTTGGAGGTGTGTTTGGGGTCATTATGTTGGAATACTGCCCTGTGACCCAGTCAAAGGGAGGGGATAATGCTCTGCTTCAGTATGTCACAGTACATGTTGACATTCATGGTTCCCTCAATGAACTGTAGTGCCCCAGTGCCGACTCCTCACATGGTTGCCACCACATACGCTTGACACCATCTGAACCAAATAAGTTTATCTTGGTCTCATCAGACCACAGGACACGGTTCCAGCAATCCATGTCCTTAGTCTGCTTTTCTTGAGCAAACTGTTTGCAGGCTTTCTTGTGCATCATCTTTAGAAAAGGCTTCCTTCTGGAATGAAAGCCATGCAGACCAATTTGATGCAGTGTGCGGCATATAGTCTGAGCACTGAAAGGCTGACCCCCCCACCCCTGAAACCTCTGTAGCAATGCTGGAAGCACTCATATGTCTATTTCCCAAAGAGAGCCTCTGGATATGACTCTGAGCACATGCACTCAATTTCTTTGGTTGACCATGGCGAGGTCTATTCTAAGTGGAACCTGTCCTGTTAAACTGTTGTATGGTCTTGGCCACAGTGTTGCAGCTCGGTTTTTGCTATATCTGTTTGATAGGCACAAAAAATACCGGTTGATCCTTACAGAAATTTTCCAAGCTCATAACTTCCTGTGATCTATTCCTGTGCCAAACAACTACACCCTATATTATGGAGATACGAAGAGTGGGGGGTGTTTTATAGGCCTTCCTAGTAGTGATGCACCGAAATTTCGGCCGCCGAAACATATCGGCCGAAAATGCCCTTTTCGGCAATTTGCCGAAAGAGAAAAACGTCCGATAATGGAGCCGAAAATGGGGCGTGGCTCCGCCCCCGCCCCTGGTGACGCCCATCATGGGGGTTGTATAGTGCAGGAGAGCCGCCTCCGCCGCCTGTTTGATCACAGCGCCGGGAACATCACAGCTTTCATTTCAATAGCTGTGTGTTCCCGGCCGCACGCCATCACACACAGCCCCTCCCCCTTGTCCGGGCACTTAGATAGACAGATCATTCACAGGATTGGACGGATGATCTGTCTATCAAAGTGCCCGGACAAGGGGGGGGGGCTGCGTGTGAGGGTGCGCGGCCGGGAACACACAGCTATTGAAATGAAAGCTGTGATGTTCCTGGCGCTGTGATCAAACAGGTGGCGGAGGCGGCTCTCCTCCCTGCACAGGCTGGCTGCAAAATGGCACACAGGCTGCAATGGGACACACTGGCTGCAAAATGACACACTGGCTGCAATGGGCTGCAATGGGACACACAGGCTGCAATGAGGCACACTGGCTGCAAAATGACACACTGGCTGCAATGGGCTGCAATGGGACACACTGGCTGCAATGGGGGACACTGGCTGCAATGGGGGACACTGGCCTGCAATGGGGGACACTGGCCTGCAATGGGGGATGCCTCCTGTACCACTTCCTCTGTCTCTGATCATCTTCTGTACCATATCCCCAGTCTCTGACCATCTCCTGTACCACGTCCTCTGTCTCTGACCATCTCCTATACCGTGTCCCCAGTCTGACCATCTCCTGTACCGTGTCCCCTGTCTCTGACCATCTCCTGTACCATGTACGCAGTCTCTGACCACCTCCTGTACCATGTCGCCAGTCTCTGACCACCTCCTGTACCATGTCCCCAGTCTCTGACCATCTCCTGTACCATGTCCTCAGTCTCTGACCATCTCCTGTACCATGCACGCAGTCTCTGACCACCTCCTGTACCATGTCGCCAGTCTCTGACCACCTCCTGTACCATGTCCCCAGTCTCTGACCACCTCCTGTACCATGTTGCCAGTCTCTGACCATCTCCTATACCGTGTCCCCAGTCTGACCATCTCCTGTACCGTGTCCCCTGTCTCTGACCATCTCCTGTACCATGTCCCCAGTCTCTGACCACCTCCTGTACCATGCATGCAGTCTCTGATCACCTCCTGTACCATGTCGCCAGTCTCTGACCACCTCCTGTACCATGTCGCCAGTCTCTGACCACCTCCTGTACCATGTCGCCAGTCTCTGACCACCTCCTGTACCATGTCCCCAGTCTCTGACCACCTCCTGTACCATGTCCCCAGTCTCTGACCACCTCCTGTACCATGTCCCCAGTCTCTGACCATCTCCAGTACCATGTCCCCAGTCTCTGACCACCTCTTGTACCATGTCCCCAGTCTCTGACCACCTCCTGTACCATGTCGCCAGTCTCTGACCACCTCCTGTACCATGTCGCCAGTCTCTGACCACCTCCTGTACCATGTCGCCAGTCTCTGACCACCTCCTGTACCATGTCCTCAGTCTCTGACCATCTCCTGTACCATGTCCTCAGTCTCTGACCATCTCCTGTACCTTGTCCCCAGTCTCTGACCACCTCCTGTATCATGTCACCAGTCTCTGACCACCTCCTGTACCATGTCCTCAGTCTCTGACCACCTCCTGTACCATGTCCCCAGTCTCTGACCACCTCTTGTACCATGTCCCCAGTCTCTGACCACCTCCTGTACCATGTCCCCAGTCTCTGACCACCTCCTGTACCATGTCCCCAGTCTCTGTCCTCCTCCTGTACCATGTCCCCAGTCTCTGACCATCTCCTGTTCCATGTCCCCAGTCTCTGACCACCTCCTGTACCATGTGGCCCTGTTCTTCTAGTTATCTATAAAACAGCCATTCACAGGCCATCAGATTAGAAAAACAGTGAAATGTTTCTTGAAGGTTGGGCTTGTTTTGGAGGAATAAAACTGGGGAAGTAGAGCAAAAATGGTGACTCTATAAGGAGGGAGAATATTACAAGTAATTATGCACTGCAGTGAAAAATCTTTTAGAAAAAAAAAAAAAGGAAATTACCAATTTTGAACCCTTATGCACTCTGTAGGTCTCTTACAGTGGAGTCTGCCCATCAAATGTATACATTTTCTAATAGTCTTCCTTCCTTCAGAAGGATGCATATTTGTAAGGACCTATATAAGTAACTACTATACATGGCTTGTAAAAACTCTTTCAGAGCTTTAAGATACTGTTTTAAGACTACAGTACATTGCAGTTTCAACAGCAAGCTCTTTGCAATAGGTAAAAGTGGCTGTGCATATTCACAGGACATGGTGATTTTGTATAACTGCACTCCAGGAGATCCATCAGAATAGTTATAAAGGTAAGTTCAGCTGCTTACAGAGAATTATGATTTTCATTTTTTGACTATAGATATGCTGTAACATTAGCACTTATTCCATGAATATGTATTTTGAATTATATGAGGTGATACAAAGGATATCTACATTGTTAACCAGAGCACCTCACCTGACCTTTCTTGGCCTGCTCTACTCTGAATTAGCACTCAACAAGAAAATGCACTCTGCAACCTGGCAATTGAAAGAGCAGAAGCCACAGGCAATGACTGGGACAAAAATAGAACTCACTTAAGCTCTTCAGAGCTCACACGGCTGGATGAATCATCATTATTGGTTAAGCCACGAGATTTCTGGTTGCTTAAAGAAGATTCTGATTGTCATACTACATTCATGTGCATGTTCTCTAATAAAGAATATCCTGCAGATGGTGCAAACTTTTTATTTTATTTATTGCTAAGTTACTTTCCAAAGTACAGTCATTCCAACAATTCCAAGCCAATGATAACTATTGTACATGGTCATGGAACGCTTCCTCAGGGCATGCCATGAAGTCAATTATTATACTGTCAGGTACATAGGCAAGTATGCTTGTATAGAACTGAGAATGCATACTTTGCAGAGATCAGTTAAATAAATCCTACATCCCATTTAACCTTTCTTCTGAGACATTTCCAAACTCTTTTTGTGCTAAATGTCAGGTTATGAAACACTGACCATAAGGTCTTCTGCTGGTAACACACTCTACAGTATCCTTGTACTAATGGCATGGTGCCATCCATTTTGGTCACAGCAAGCACCCATTGACTAGAGTAATGAATGGAGTGTGAATAGTGAATCATTTACTTTAAGGGTTTTTTATCCCTCCCTTTCTTTTTGATACACATCACCATGGAAGAAAGTGAAAGGAAGTCTATCCAATTTGGAATCAGACAACAATTTAAAACTTACAGAAGTTCTGCTCCTCTACTGTACTACAAAAAATGTTTTTATTAATGTCTGTGTTCCCACTGGGTATACTTTCCATAATTTCCTTTTCTGATACTCGTCAAAACAAATGGAAATACATGGAAATGTAGAGAAACTGCCCAACTAGTGGATATAGACAGCAATAAACAAATTGGCAGAGGTTCTCACCCTTCTCAACTCTATTCAAAACGAAAAAAAATGGTAGTTGGTATTTAAATGTAAGTTACAGAACTATTTTAATATCCTGTAATATCCTTATCGAGATTAGAGTATTTTAAAAGAACATACTGTAACCCACTTTTTTTTATTTGCTATCTGATGTTTTTAAATATATGATGGTTGACTAGTCAGGATTTAAACTAAATAGATAGGTCTTTCACTCACAGCTTTGCCTACACTCTTAGCCCTTGTACACACGGTCGGAGATTCCGACAATGAAATCCGTCGGAGTAATTCCGATGGATTAATTCCGGAAGAGGTCCGGAAGTGATGTTGCATACACACGGTCAGACTCAGTTGTCGGAAAATCTGATTGTACATAACGTGGTGACGTTATTTCGTTACGATGGGACTACGTTCAGGCTAGTAGCCAATAGCTTTGGTCTAGGAATTTGATCTGAGCATGCGTGGCACTTTGTCTGTCGGAGTAAGCTACACATGATCGGAGTATGTCCGATCGGAGCATTTTGTCTGAAAATTTTACCGGCATGTTGGAAAAGTTGGTCCATCGGATACTCCAACGGAAACAGTCCGATGGAGACCACACACAGTCAGATAATCCGACAAAATGGTCCGATAGGACACATTCCGTCGGAATCTCTGACCGTGTGTACAAGGGCTAACTCTTGTGAGAGTTTGCCAGGAGGGGGGGGGGGAGTCATAAGAGGGCCAATAAGAGATGCAGGGCAGCAGAGCTGGAGGTGTGCCCCTATGTGTCTGTGTAAATACAGGAAGTGAACAGGCAGCAGCTTCAGCTGCCCACAGTTAAAATGGCTGCAGCCAGACTTAGTGGAGGGATATTTCTGCAGTATATTTGGCAAGTACAGAATCACAGTTTATATAAAATAACATCCAAAGTGGTTGGAGGGAAGTTTCAGAATGGCAAAGATGTTTTATTACATATTATATGCACAGACTGCAGTTCCTTTTTAATGTTGATGGATATAAGCCAGTAACTCGGTGGACTCAAACGTTAAAAATATTTATTGACTACACAAGTATATCCAATAAAACAATGCAATGCGTTTCAGCCGCTGTGGCCTTACTCATAGCCAGGCGTTCTTTGGTTGGATGATGTAGAGAGGCAGTGCAGTGATGACCTACACATCTCAGTCAGAGAATGCTTCGTATTCATTGAAAACATACAAGACTTTGTTTAAATGGTGGCAGTGCCGAGCAACTGAACCCCTGTTGTTAATATGTGGAATTACAGCCACTAGGCACTGAACCCTGAAGACTGTAGCTGGCAACTACTACAGTGATTTGCAGCGCACATAGTGATCAGTTATGAGATATGCATACTAACATTGGGCCAAGCTGGACCAATGTAACCAAGCAATAAAGAAAACCTTAACCTTTTTTACATTTATGTTTAATACATTTAAAATTGACAGGATCTCCATCCAGAGCACACACAGTCGGAATATCCGACAAAACGGTCCGATAGGAAACATTCCGTCGGAAGGGCATACAGCTCACCAACCTGCTGTATTTTTCTTTTATTTTGACACATGTGCAACGAAAGATTGTTTCCTTCTTATAGGAAAAGAATAACCCTCTATAAGTAGACACCAATAGAGGCCAAATTGTATCCGCCATCTAACTCTTGATGGTCAATTTATACTCAATTATCACTAGTGATGCCAGGAATGGTTACTTCTCTTGTAAAATTCAGATTGTGATTTCCTGGCTTTCGGGCTTTAATGAAACCAAATCTTTAATTAAACTCAGTGTTCCTATAATACAGACCAGAAATGCAAAAAGATTGACAGGATATGTCAATACAGGATAATTAAATGAAAAGGAGGCAGAGTGTTGTTTTTTACAGGCCAAAAAAACACTGGAATTGGATCACATAAGGGCCTATTATTTCTTTCTTGGATTCCTACCCTGTTAATAACGTGACAATTGAATATGAGAGCTACAAACTTCATATATAAAAAATATATATATATATATATATATATATATATATATATATATATATAAAATACCCTTTCTGATAAAACTATCTATAGAAGATGCAGTACAAACAAGAAAGTTTAAAGTAGATTATTTTTGTAAGTTTCTCCCCCAATTCCCTTGCTTGTGACCAGAGGCATAGCTTGAAACTTGTAGGCCCCAAAGCAAAAGTTGACCTGGGCCCCCACTTCTTCCAACGCGCGTGTAGATACATCCACGCCAAGATACTCAAAGTGACTTAAGAGTTTTGAGTTCCCAGAGTTCTCCTTTACATCAGAGGACAGGGATTACCACTGGAAAAGCAGAGGACAGGGACCCCTGGCAGGTCACTTGGCAGAGTTCCTTTCCCATCCCAGCATGGTATACAGGTCCCCCCTCACACTACACAGGGTTACCATTCCATGTTGCTAGCGCACAGCACAGACACTTCCTCACCCTGGGCTGTTCTCACCTCATGCTCCTCTCTATTCAGGAAATGCCTCACAGCTTCTCCCCAGCCAATGGGAACAGAGGGGTGTGGACTGTGGAAGGCAAAGTAGAAGCCCAGTACTGGAGTGTGGCTGTGGGGTCCTAGGGCAGATTGGAGCTGGATTTTGTGGAGGATATAATATGAAAGGGAGGCTGCAGGGCCCCCTGGAGCTAGGGGTGGGGTTGCGATTGTGACCCCTGCAACCCCTTATGCTATGCCCATGCTTGTGACCACTGTCTGTGAGGCAAAGAATGAGAAAAGCAAGAAAAAATTTTTTTTTCCCACTCTGCTCAGATTTTTTCTTGTTTTTTATTTATCTTTTTCTTTTATTGCTGTCCATATCCTCAATTTGAGAGTTTTCCCTAGTAGTGAAAAAAATTGTAGAGCTGTCACCTCATAACAGGAAGCACCTAAACAAGTATCTTAAAGTGTAACTAAAGGGATAGAGAAAAGGAGTGTACCGCAACTCCCATAGGAGCCGTTGGTATTTTTGCCCATGTCTTCCCAACGTTAGTCCCGCAGCCAGGCACACAGTATTTTCCACAACCAGGTGCACACAACACGTTCGCAGAGAATGCGACCGGAGTCCACCCAGGTGTGTTACATCAGCGAATCAATATTCGCTGTTGAAACGCAGATCCTCAATCTGGCCAATCAGAAAAAGGTGTGAAACCCATCTTCCGACTGGCCGAAAAGAGAAGACACCCAATTGGTCACCGAGAAGGAGGGAGGAAACGGAAGCCACCATCGAGGAAGGCAGGAGAATGGGAAGCTGCCGGTGATGGAGATCAGTAGAATGGGAGGCCGCTGCCGAGCAGGGGGAAGCCGCCAGTGATGGGGTAAGTACTACAGACTGTCCAAAATAAAATCCCACTAGCCGCCACTGAGTAGAATTAATAGAGCAAAGGCCCTTTTCTTAGACCCACAGCTGACTATACTAGGCACCAGAAGGGTAGCTAGAGCATAAATTCCCCAACATCCAGTAGTCTGTACTCGCAAAGCCCAAGGACTGATGGATGCCTCCTTCCAATCTTCCAAGCGATGCCTTCTAATGATACCAGACTGATCTATGGAAGACAGCTCCCTTCAGTCACCCTTTTCTAAGCACCCTGGGTCTATGCATCCCTACCCTCAGGTCGCCCAGCTGAGGACTCCTTCAGTAGCTTGTGCCTTAGGAGGCAGCATGCCTCCCCCAGGCTGGACTCCTCCACTCTGGCACAAGACCATGAGCTCTGTGTGCTCCAAGAATAAATGCAGTCACCAAGCCTGCATTTAGAGTTTGTCTCTCTGGGATAGACAAGGGCTGCATCCAAATTCATGCCACCATCTGCATAGCTTCACACCTACTATCCAGAAATCGATTTTTTGATCATAGACAGGTTAACTTAGTAATAACACCACATCCCTTGATAGATTTTATATAAACATAAGGAATGGGATTTTTAGGGTGAAAATGAATTTGGGGAATAGTAACAACTATATTATATAAGAAAGTTTTTTTCATTTCGAAAAAACCCAGGGACATACATATGCTGTCGTTGAATGCCAGTTCTACCAACAAGCACTGGCAGTCCACTGCAGAACTTTGTTTTTTCGGTCCTTGAATGCCCCCTATGGTCACCTTTAGCACATGGTTCTCTGGACTCACTTAGACACCTGTGACCCTTTAGTGATTTGACCATTTTTTCAAGAGACCAAGAAGACTTGTACCTCTAGCTGGACAGCATCCCCTGAAGAAGCCCGATATATGGGTGAAACATGGTGGGAATTCTATCCTTTTATGCTGTATCCATAAAATCTTGTTGATCTGTACTTGCCAATCGTTGTGTTTTTAACAATTAAAATTTTTTCGAAAATGAAAACCCTTTCTTATATAATATACTTGTTACTATTCCTCAAATTAATTTGCACCCTAAAAATTTCATTCCTTCTTTTTATATACAATACTATACAGAAATGTCTCCAGTCTCCCGGGTACAGAGGAAGCTTATGCAGACTTGCAGCAGCAGAGCACACAGATAAGACCTTACTAGTAGATTGTGGCTGCACTGATTGCAGTGAGCCAAAATATGCTTTTTCCCCAACACAAATTATCCACACTGCCTTCAGTGTGGCAATTAAATGTACTTATCAAAAGAAAACTAAAGCTAACTTATCTAATATTTAGCACCTACCTAGGCGTGTGCTACAGGAGGGTGGTAAGCCCTGTCAGTTTTTTCTTTTTTTGCCATCTGTGTCCCATTGGGGAGATATAATTGTACTTCCTGTCCCATAGCCAAAACAGGAAGTGAAAGGAAATCCCTGCTAATTAAGGAAATCCCTTGGCCCCCCCAGGTCACAAGAACTCTATATTGGAAGATTTCCCTTCTTTTATTTTTCTGGGGACAAACGAAAATTTGGGATTTTCTTTTACTTTCACTTTTAATGATAATGGTAAATAGGATAAGTAAAGAGAGTGAATCTCCATAACAGGGGCATAGACAGCAATTAAAACTGACAGGTGTTCTAATCCATCTCCACTGTGTCCAATTTTCTTTTTGTTAAAGTACTGCTTTTAGTTACACTTTAATGGCAGGATCACCAGGTATTATTTACTTTAAAGCTGCAGATTTAAAACAATTTAAAGCAACTTTTGAAATCACGTTTACATGTTAAAGCCTATATGGAATTTTAGTGACTGGATTTAGATCTACTTTACCCTTAGCACAATTGCTTTCCAAAGATGTATGAATTTCGTTTGTGATAAACATGACCACGGCTATGAAACAGTTAATATGAGATTGTGGATGTTTTTAAAGAGATTGGGGAACATCTGGATATATTATTCTCTGATTTCTGCCTAAGTGTTGGCTGCAATGCCCAATGGACTTCAATA
The DNA here is from genome assembly GCF_037356315.1 of Lithobates pipiens. NCBI lineage: Eukaryota > Metazoa > Chordata > Amphibia > Anura > Ranidae > Lithobates > Lithobates pipiens. Next base: position 157,811,851 of record NW_027507784.1, read on the forward strand.
GGCTAGATTAATTGCTTTGCCGCACAGCAAACCAGTAATGCTGTTACCCTGGCAGTGTAGAGATCTGCACCTGCTTACACCATCTGCGTGACCTGATGGTGAAGGGCTCATAGCCCCCGCATGGCTGACCTTCATCTTTCTCTGGGACAAGTACATTTGGCTGCTACCAGTTAAGTGTGTCAGATACAAAAATACATGCTAGTTCATCCGGAATGGTAAAATCATCATAATTATGAATGGTTTTAACTATCTCATACAGATCCCACCTCTTTAAATGTATATTTTTTTTTGAAAAATACTTACCCACTGGAACATACTGATATATAGTGATACACAAATATATACACATAGGGGGTAATTTACTATAGCACCGAAAAATGATCCTGCAGTCCCGGAAAATAATGCCCAATTAAGGCGAATTAAGACTTCAACTCTCAGAAACTGGGCGCTAATGCAAATGGAAAGCAGCGCTATTTCCGGCAAAATATACCTGTCAGATCACATAAGCGGGAATAGTGGAAGTCAATGGGGCTTGAACCTGCAAAATCCAAAGTTCTGACTGAAGACTTATATGCTTATAAGTTCTTTTCCATAAAAAGTGTATGGGGATCTGGGTTCTGCCCCAGGGGACATGTACCAATTGGAATTTTTTTTTTTTAAATAGCTGTTGTTTCAGGAGCAGTGATGGGGGGGGAACCCCACGCCATTTTTGTTACATTTTGGCATAGGGGTCCCCTCCAAATCCATTCTAGACCCGAAGGGCCTGGTATAGACCCCATGTGATTTTTAGACATGTGCAGAGTAAAATATTTCGTTTCGGAATTTCGTTTTCGTCTGAAAACTTAATTTATTTAGTTACTCCCGAAATTCGTTTTTATTTATTTCATTTTTCGTTCAAAAATTGCATTCGTCCGAAAATCCACATGAATCACGGTCGAATCTGTCTTTGAAGGCTTATGGTGTCTGTCGAATGTATAAAGAAGATTCGACGGAGCTAGTATATAGCATACTTTAGAACCCTATTAAAGTCTATGGGACTCCAACGTTCAAAATCTAAAGTGCTCATTTTAAAGGCTAATTTGCAAGTTACTGTCCTAAAAAGTGTTTGGGGACCCGGGTCCTGCCCCAGGGGACATGGATCAATGCAAAAAAAAGTTTTAAAAACGGCCGTTTTTTCGGGAGCAGTGATTTTAATAATGATTAAAGTGAAACAATAAAAGTGTAATATTCCTTTAAATTTCGTAGGGGGGGGTTGTCTATAGTATGCCTGTGAAGGGGCGCATGTTTCTGGTGCTTAGAATTGTCCCTGCACAAAGTGTCATTTATGCAGGAAAAAAAGTCCTTTAAAATCACTCGCAGCTATAATGAATTGTCGGCTCCCGTAATACAGAGAACACTCATTGAAAGTCATTGATAAAAAAATAAATAAATAAATAAAAAAAAAAGCGTGGGGGTCCCCCAAATTCAATTACCAGGCCCTTCAGGTCTGGTATGGATATTAAGGGGAACCCTGCCTCAAATTTAAGAAAAAATTTGACGTGGGGTTCCCCCTAAATATCCATAACCAGACCCTTCAGGTCTGGTATGGATATTAAGGGGAACCCCGCGTCAAATTTAAAAAAAAATTGACGTGGGGTTCCCCCTAAAAATCCATACCAGACCCTTTATCCGAGCACGCAACCTGGCAGGCCGCAGGAAAAGAGGGGGGGACGAGAGAGCGGCCCCCCCTCCCTCCTGAACCGTATCAGGCCACATGCCCTCAACATTGGGAGGATGCTTTGGGGGTCTGTGACCCCTCAAAGCACCTTGTCCCCATGTTGATGAGGACAAGGGCCTCATCCCCACAACCCTGGCCGGTGGTTGTGGAGGTCTGCGGGCGGGGGGCTTATCAGAATCTGGAAGCCCCCTTTAACAAGGGGACCCCCAGATCCCGGCCCCCCCCCCTGTTTGAAATGGTAAGGGGGTACAAAAGTACCCCTACCATTTCACAAAGAAAGTGTAAAAAATGTTTAAATAAAACAAACACACTTTTGAAAAATTCCTTTATTAAAAATAAAAAAATAAAAAAAAGATTCCAGCGGCGGTAATCCACTCTTGCTATCCATCGACGGACGGTCATATCTCCAGCGATGTCTCATGTCATCCAGCGCAGCGCAGCATCCTTCTTCTGTCTCCGTGGAGGAGACACTACAGACATTCCGGCGGCTGACGTTTGTTATATACGGAGGGCGGGGCCACCCGTCACCTGACCCCGCCCCCCTCTGACGCAAGGGGAAACCCGGGGTTCCCCGTGACGTAGGGGTGACCCCGCCCCCCTCTGATGTAACGGAAACCTGCCTGTGTTACATCAGAGGGGTGCGGGTCACCCCTACGTCACAGGGAACCCCGGGTTTCCCCTTGCGTCAGAGGGGGGCGGGGTCAGGTGACGGGTGGCCCCGCCCTCCGTATATAACAAACGTCAGCCGCCGGAATGCCTGTAGTGTCTCCTCCACGGAGACAGAAGAAGGATGCTGCGCTGCGCTGGATGATATTAGACATCGCTGGAGATATGACCGTCCGTCGATGGATAGCAAGAGTGGATTACCGCCGCTGGAATCTTTTTTTTATTTTTTTATTTTTAATAAAGGAATTTTTCAAAAGTGTGTTTGTTTTATTTAAACATTTTTTACACTTTCTTTGTGAAATGGTAGGGGTACTTTTGTACCCCCTTACCATTTCAAACAGGGGGGGGGGCGGGATCTGGGGGTCCCCTTATTAAAGGGGGCTTCCAGATTCTGATAAGCCCCCCGCCCGCAGACCTCCACAACCACCGGCCAGGGTTGTGGGGATGAGGCCCTTGTCCTCATCAACATGGGGACAAGGTGCTTTGAGGGGTCACAGACCCCCAAAGCATCCTCCCAATGTTGAGGGCATGTGGCCTGGTACGGTTCAGGAGGGAGGGGGGGCCGCTCTCTCGTCCCCCCCTCTTTTCCTGCGGCCTGCCAGGTTGCGTGCTCGGATAAAGGGTCTGGTATGGATTTTTAGGGGGAACCCCACGTCAATTTTTTTTTAAATTTGACGCGGGGTTCCCCTTAATATCCATACCAGACCTGAAGGGTCTGGTTATGGATATTTAGGGGGAACCCCACGTCAAATTTTTTCTTAAATTTGAGGCAGGGTTCCCCTTAATATCCATACCAGACCTGAAGGGCCTGGTAATTGAATTTGGGGGACCCCCACGCTTTTTTTTTATTTATTTATTTATTTATTTTTTTATCAATGACTTTCAATGAGTGTTCTCTGTATTACGGAGCCGACAATTCATAATAGCTGCGAGTGATTTTAAAGGACTTTTTTTCCTGCATAAATGACACTTTGTGCAGGGACAATTCTAAGCACGGGAAACATGCGCCCCTTCACAGGCATACTATAGACAACCCCCCCCCCTACGAAATTTAAAGGAATATTACACTTTTATTGTTTCACTTTAATCATTATTAAAATCACTGCTCCCGAAAAAACGGCCGTTTTTAAAACTTTTTTTTGCATTGATACATGTCCCCTGGGGCAGGACCCGGGTCCCCAAACACTTTTTAGGACAGTATCTTGCAGAATCTTTTCTCTCTGTCAAATCTTTTTTCTCTGTCGAATATTTTCTCTATATAATCTTGGACTAATAGAGGTAAGGTTAGGCACATTCGAACACAGGTTTTATAGACACAGATTGTTGTCAGAGTCATGTCGAATCTCCTATTCTATATCGAACTGTTGTAACAATGAAAACGAAAATAAAGCATTTATTTATGTCGGATCTTTCGTTTTTCGGATTTTGTGCTTTCGTTATCGTTTGTCAAAACGAAAACGAAAATAGCTGAAATTCGGACGAAAATGCATTCGGACGAAAACGAATGCACATGTCTAGTGATTTTTTACTTTCAGTGGGGAAGCCACTGACAGCTGATGACTAATTGGTTGTTAAGGACATGGCAGCTGGCTTCCCAGTCCCCCGGTTAGCAATCAGCCATTGAAATCTATTACCCACAAATCATGTGAAAAAAGTCCCCGACCATTTCCAAAAACTCACTGGCCGCAAAACACATAGATGTGAACTAGTACCATAGGAAATCATGTTAAATGGACTGTAAAGTGTTTCTGCAAACTGCAAAACCCACTAAAAATGCACAGGTGTGAACCTAGGGTCAGGGCCAGTTCCCACTGGAGCGATGCAGGAACCTTGTGAATCCAGTGTGCATTCCCACATCGCATACAACTCGCAGGCAGTTCACACTGCCATATGCAAACTGCTGGGAGTGTCAGTAGAAAGCTAATGACACCCCCCAAATCAGTTTGCAAATCGCAGGGTGAACTGCAAATTCAGACAACACCCATGCGATCTGATTCTGCTGAAAACCAAAAAAAAGGGTCTTGTGCGAGTTTGGTCCCAATATGATTCAAATTCAACCATAAAATCTGTATGGCTGAGCTTGCATCACACAGATATCGCATGTGATTTGCAGTGCGGGGAAAATTACATGCGATGTCGGACAGCACAGTAGTGTGAACCGGCCCTAAGGCCCATTTCACACTTGTGCAACTTGTCCTGCGACGCCTGTGTCCATAGACCTCAAGATTACACTGGTATTGCTTCAAATCACATCAAATTTATGGACCTCAAGTTGTATGAAAAGTCGGGCAAGTGTGAAAGGAACCTAATGAGATTCATTGATAACACCTTTGAATTAGGCCCCATTTGCACTTGTGCGACCAATGCTTGTGTAATCTTGCGGTATATGGACCTCAAGTCGCATCAAAGTCAAACCAAAGTAGTGCAGGGATGAATTTGACCAACTTGTAGGATGCACAAGTGAGAATAGTGCCTAATTCAAAGGTATTATCCATGAATCTCATTCACACTGCTGTGACCTGTGTATTGAGTACCTGTGTATTGTATTTTAAATATTAGTGTCAGGAAGCTAGTTGTTAGGTAATTTGGACAGGGTATAATCCCCAATCCACATTAAACTTAATAGGTACGATGCCCGGCGTGTGTGGAGAGACGACTCGTTGTACATCTTGCCACATGCATGAGTTCCTTGATCATCCGATCGAGGGTGAATACTGCTGTGCAAAATGTAAGCGCATTGTTTCCCTAGAAGCCCAGGTTCTGAATCTGGGGAAGCAACTGTCAGCACTGAGTAGTCCCTCCATACTAAAGGAGAGCCATGAACGTACATGGCAGGTGCTGGCTAGGGCCAGCACAGAGGTGGGTGGAGACAAAGAGGTGCAGGCATGAGCAAAGAGTAGATGGGTGACAGGAAGGGTAGAAGGGAGAAGTGCCAGGGAGGCCAATCCAGGGCTGGAGCATCCCAATATGTACACTCCATTGAGTGACATTGGTGAGACATTGGTGAGACTAGTCAGGGACCAGCACTGCTGGAGCGGAGGGACTCTCCTAGCTTCTGGGGGAAGAACTCCTCCAGTGAGAGTGGGGGGGAAGCAAAGGGAAAGGAAAGACAGATTCTAGTGGTAGGGGACTCAATTCTTAGAAGGACAGAGAGGCCAATCTGTAACAAAGACCTGAAGTGTGCGAACAGTATGTTGTCTACCGGGCGCTAGGGTTCGGGACATCACGGATCTGGTGGACAGATTACTGGGAGGGGCTGGGAAAGACCCAGCTGTCATGGTGCACGTTGGCACCAATGACAAAGTCAGAGGCAGATGGAGTGTCCTAAAGAACGATTTTAGGGACATAGGAGCTAAATTGAGGAAAAGGACGTCCAAGGTAGTATTATCAGGAATACTGCCGGTACATCGAGCCACACCAGAAAGGCAGAGGGAGATTAGGGAAGTAAACAAGTGGCTGAAGAACTGGTGTATTAAGGAGGGGTTTGGGTTCCTGGAGGACTGGGTCAACTTCTCAGTCGATAAATCGGTACTATAGAAGGGATTGACTGCACGTAAATGAGGAGGGTGCAGATCAGCTGTGAATGAAGATGGACAAAAAGTTAGAGGGTTTTTTAAACTAGCCGACGGGGGGGGGGGGGGAGGGTCCAGAGGTAGAGATAGTCGGCGCGGAACATATTTCAGAGGGTAGTATTGGGGGCATCAGTGGTAGGTTGACCAAAGCACATAAACCCAAGGTAAGTACAGTAGCAAGTCCTAGTTGCAATCTCGGAACACCCAATTAGAGGATAATATCGGTCTAAACTATGTGGCATGTTCACCGATGCCAGGAGCCTGGCAGACAAGATGGGTGAACTAGAGATACTGTTGTACGAGGGGGAATTGGATTTTGTGGAAATTTCAGAACTTGATTCAACAGATCTCATGATTGGCTGGCAACCATTCAAGGGTATACCCTTTATTGCAAAGGACAGAGAAGGTAAAAAAGGGGATGAAGCTAAGGGAAAAATAATACTGGGAGTATGCTATAGGCCCCCTAACCTGAGGGAGGATAGGGGAGACAGATCTCCTATCACAATTTGGATTAGCAGCAAGGATGGGAAGTGTTATCATAATGGGGGATTTTAACTAGCCAGACATAGACTGGGCGGAGGGAACGGCACATTCATCTAAGGCTCGCCAGTTCCTAAATGTCTTGCAGGACAATTTTATGGGTCAGATGGTAGACGCACCAACTAGAAATATAGAAATAAAGCATTACTGGATCTACTGATTACCAACAATACTGACCTGATCACGGATGTGGAAATATGGGGCAATTTAGGTAACAGCGATCACAGGTCAATTGGCTTCAGTATAAATCACACAAAGGGAAATACAAAGACACTGAATTTCAAAAGAGCCAACTCCCCTAAACTACGAGCCTTGCTAGAAGAAGAACATGGAGAAGAGATGGGTTTGCTTTAAGAGCATATTAAATAAGGGCATTAGCCAATGCATCCCATTGGGCAATAAATTTAAAAGAGCGGACAAAAGTCCTGGATGGCTTAACTCCAATGTAAAAATGCATATAAAAGCAAAGGAGAAGGCCTTCAAAAAATACAAGGTTGAAGGATCATCATCAGCACTCAGACTTTATAAAGAATGCAACAAGAAATGTAAGAGTACAATAAGGACAGCTAAGATAGAACATGAAAGCCACATAGCGGAGGAGGGAAAAAAAAATCCCAAGAAATTCTTTAAGTATTTAAACAGTAAAAAAGGGAGGACAGACCATACTGGCCCCATAAATAATCAGGTAGGACATCTGGTTACAAAGGATGGGGAAATGGTGAAGGTATTGAATTTATTCTTCTCCTCATTCTTCATGAGGGAATCGGGGGCTCAGTAACCAAAACTGCAGTGTTTATCCTCATGACACATCACAGGAAGCACATCCATGGTTAACAGAGGACAGTATTAAAATTAGACTTGGGAAACTTAACATTAATAAATCACCGGGACCAGATGGCTTGCACCCAAGGGTACTTAGGCAACTCAGTCAAGTAATTGCCAGACCATTGTTCCTAATTTTTACTGACAGTCTACTGACTGGAATGGTACCATCTGATTGGAGAAAAGACAACGTAGCACCAATATTTAAAAAGGGCCCAAAATACATCCCTGGGAATTGCAGAGCAGTTAGACTAACATCAATAGTATGTAAACTCTTGGAGGGGATAAGGGACTATATACACAATTTTAGTAATGAGAACGGTATCATTAGCAGTAATCAGCATGGATTCATGAAGAATTGTTCTTGCCAAACCAATCTATTAACCTTCTATGAGGATGTGAGTTGCCATCTAGATAAAGGAAGGCCCATGGATGTGGTGTGTCTGGATTTTGCAAAAGCATTTGACACAGTTCCTCATAAATGTTTACTGTACAAAATTGGCATGGACCATAGGGTGAGTACATGGATTGAAAACTGGCTACAAGGGTGAGTTCAGAGGGTGGTGATAAATGGTCAGGGTGGGTAGTGGGTTCCCCAGGGTTCTGTGCTAGGACCAATAATATTTAATTTGTTCATAAACAACCTGGAGGATGGGGTAAACAGTCCAATCTCTGTATTACTAAGCTAAGCTGGGCAATAACTTCTCCACAGGAGCAAATGAGGTTCAATGTAGATAATTAAAAATAATGCATTTGGGTGGCAAAAATATGCACTGGGGGGAGAACCTCTGGGGGAATCTAAGATGGAAAAGGACCTGGGGGGTCCTAGTAGATGATAGGTTCAGCAATGGCATGCAATGCCAAGCTTCTGCTAACAAAGCAAACAGAATATTGGCATGCATGAAAAAGGGGATCAACTCCAGAAATAAAACGATAATTCTCCTGCTCTACAAGACTCTGGTCCGGCAACACCTAGAGTATACTGTCCAGTTCTGGGCACCGGTCCTCAGGAAGGATGTACCGGAAATTAAGCGAGTACAAAGAAGGGCAACAAAGCTAATAAAGGGTCTAGAGGATATTAGTTATGAGGAAAGGTTGCGAGCACTGAACTTATTCTCTCTGGAGAAGAGACGCTTGAGAGGGGATATGATTTCAATAAACAAATACCATACTGGTGACCCCACAATAGGGATAAAAACTTTTTTTGCAGAAGGGAGTTTAACAAGACTCGTGGCCACTCATTAAAGTGGTTGTAAACCCATGGGGAAAAAAAAAAAAAGCAACCTGCAAGGCAAAGGCATAATGAGCTAGTATGCATAGCATACTAGCTCATTATGAATAACTTACCTGAGAACGAAGCTCCCGAAGCGGTCCTCCGTCTTCATGTCTGCCGCTGCCATGGATCCCGGAGTGCCTTCTGGGTCTCGCTGCTCCGGTGCTGTGATTCGCCGGAGCAGCGATGACGTCACTCCCGCGCATGCGCACGGGAGCCGACACTCGCGGCATATCACCGTGATCTGCGGCCAGCCCAGTGCGCCTGCACGCTGCTGTCTATGGCGCATGCGCCGTAGACAGCGGTGGCTGTCTTTTTGGAAATATCTCCTAAACCGTATAGGTTTAGGAGATATTTCTTGGACCTACAGGTAAGCCTTAATCTAGGCTTACCTGTAGGTCAAAGTGGTTTGTAAGGGTTTACAACCACTTTAAAATTAGAAGAAAAGAGGTTTAACCTTAAACTACGTAGAGGGTTCTTTACTGTAAGAGTGGCAAGGATGTGAAATTTCTTTCCACAGGCAGTGGTCTCAGCGGGGAGTAGGGATGAGCCTCGAGTTCGAGTCAAACTCATGTTCGACTCGAACATTGCCTGTTCGTCGAAAAACGAACAATTTGGGGTGTTCGCTGCAAATTTGAAAAGCTGCGGAACACTCTGTAAAAGTCTATGGGAGAAATCTAAAGTGCTTAATATCCATATCAGACCTGAAGGGCCTGGTAATTTAATTTGGGGGGGAACCCCGCGCTTTTTTTTATCAATGACTTTCAATGACCTTTCTCTGTATTACGGGGAGCCGACAATTCATTATAGCCGCAAGTGCTTTTAAATGACTTTTTTTCCTGCAGAAATGACACTTTGTGCAGGGACAGTTCTAAGCACGGGAAACATGCGCCCATTTACAGGCATACTATAGACACCCCCCAGGTACGAAATTTAAAGGAATATTACACTTTTATTGTTTCACTTTAAGCATTATTAAAATCACTGCTCCTGAAAAAACTGCAGTTTTTAAAACTTTTTTTTGCATTGATACATGTCCCCTGGGGCATTACCCAGGTCCCCAAACACTTTTTAGGACAATAACTTGCATATAAGCCTTTAAAATTAGCACTTTAGAACCCTAAAAGTCTATGGGACTCGAAAGTTCAAAAGTTCACACAAAGTTTAGGTCTGTTCGCAGGTTCTGGTGCAAACCGAATTGGGGGGGTGTTCAGCTCATCCTTAGCGGGGAGCATCGATAGTTTCAATAAACTATTGGATAAGCACCTGAACGACCGCAACATACAGGGCTATACAATGTAATACTGACATATAATCACACACGGGTTGGACTTGATGGACTTGTGTCTTTTTTCAACCTCACCTACTATGTAACTATGACCTGAAAGTCACACCATTTTTCTGCCACTTTGCTGCTGTAACTTGACCCAACTTCAGGGAATAACTGTGTAACATTGTGCCCTATGTACCTCACGCCAAATGAAAGTCACACCAAAGTAAAACAGTGACTACTTTGAAGTTGTTGCAACTTGATGTAGCACAGATATGAATGGTTATCATTAAGAATCATGGGGTACAACTTGTCAGTCCAAATTTGCTGGAAAAGTCGCCCAACTGTGAAACAAGTCATTTATATTTTAATAGAAAGGAGCTCTTATTTATATTTGCATAGTCCTTACTGATTTACATCAGCAGAACAAATGCAGGAAGTGATGTGTGCACATGGGCCAAAAGCAAATGTGTGGTGTTGCCAAACAAATCAATGAACCTCACCCACACCAAATCTAACTACGACATCCACCCCCACATTGAGTAAGCACAGGTACATATCCTACACTTACCTGGCAAATGGACAGCACCTCCTCTTTGCTAAAGAGGGACCTTGCCATGTCCACCTAGATGGAGATCCTGACCAGCACAGGAACTTCCCGTGACTACAATGACTCATTTCAGAAGGTGAAACCACGCTCTTTTTATCGCAACCACAATTCGAATTGTTTCATTTTTGTTTATTTGCAGAAATGCCAATCTGTAATTTGAAAGTAAACCAATCTGTAATTTGAAGGTAAACTTAAGGGAGTTCGATCAGAAATGGTGTCCCTGGGATAGTAGCAGGTGAATTACAAAGACAAAGGCCCAGTTTGAGCCCTGGTTCACACTGACAGCGGGAGGAAGTCATGCAAGTTCAGCTGAACTCACACGATTACATTCCAGCATGTCAGTCCCGACTGCGGGGGGGGAATCCAGAGACATTTGTGCAGGTTTTTGCACTGATGTCAATAAAAATTGTTACCGAAGTCGCCGAGAAGTAGTACAGAAATGACTTTTGGAAATTGCGGCACAATACCAATTAGAATGGTGCAATTGCCGTCAATTTGACATGTCAAATTTCATGTCAAATCACGCCAATGTGAACCAGGGCTGGCACATCACTGCCTATCCACCAGCTGAATTGTTTACCTGCAATTTTCCACAGCTGTTATATATAAAGATTCCACCTTTATTATTTACTTGCAGGTGTGCTGAAGAGATTTGTTTTATTGGTACACAAATACATATAGAAATTATAAGATATAAAAGAAAGATATTGCACTTCCCCAAAACCACCACCCTCCAAAATGAATTAAAAAGAAAAAAGGAGAAAAAAAGCACACACACACATACACACACACACACACACACAACAAACAAGCTCAATAATGTACTTTTATTCTGACAGCAGAAACAAAATTATGTACAATGATGTACTAGCTTAACCACTTCCCACCCGGCCAATGCACATATACGGCGGGGTGGGAGCCGTCTACTTCTGATAGGCCGTTCAGGAACGTCCTTCAGAAGGAGCGGGATCGCGCATGCGCGTGCCCGCGCAGCGGCGCGATCCCGATGTGCTCGTGTCACCCGGACACGGCGCATCTCAGATCGGCAGGAGGGCTCTGGGATTGGCCCTCCTGATCACATGACGGCCGTGTCCAATCACGGCCGTCATGTGATGTAAACAAACAGCCGGTTGCTAGGCAATCGGCTCCTCCTCTCCTCACACAGAAGTCATCGCTGAGGAGAGGAGAGCAGATCGTTGCAGCCGGCTGATGATCAGTGAGTATGAGCTGTTTTTTACAGCTTTTTACTCACTGATCACCAGCATAGTGTAAACACACAACACACCACACAGTATAAACACAATGTCCCCACATATGTCCCCAAAACACACATGTCCCCAAAACATACATGTCCCCAAATAATAAAAACACATGTCCCTAATAATAAAAACATGTCCCCCACATATCTCCCACTAAAATCACATGTCCCAATGATTATCTGCACACATATGTACATGATCACCTGCACACATATGTACATGATCGATTGCGTACATATGTCCGTGATCACACAAACCAATTATTATACACTTAACGGAATTTTTTTTACCAAAAACATGTAGCAGAATACATTTTGGCTTAAATTTATGACAAAATTCGATTTTATTGGATTTATTTTAAAATAGAAAAAAGAAAATATTGTTTTTTTTCCAAATTTCCGCTTTTTTTGCGCTTAGATCGCAAAAAATAAAAAACGGAGTCGTGAATAAATACCACCAAAATAAAGCTCTATTTATGCGAACAAAATGATAAAAATGTCATTTGGGTACAGTGTAGCATGACCGCGCAAATGTCACTGAAAGCGCTAGAGCGATGAAAGCTGAAAATTGGGCTAGGAAGGAAGGGGGCGAAAGTGCCCTGTATTGAAGTGGTTAAAAAAAAAAAAACTTCTACAGGATATATGGTGCTACATTTAACAAAACAGCTAGCAATTGGGTTTTAAAGGCCCTGCTCATAGGAACTTACAATCTAAAATTTGTCTAAACCTTAGGGTCGACATAGCTTTACTTTCAGTGTATAACGGGTAACATTTCATACTACAACTCACGCACAGGCTAATATCATTTTTATCTGCAAGATTATAGAAACATACTTAACAGTCTTTATTCTTACAAAACATTCCAACATAATATTATATATCACGGATTCCGATAAGCCCCCCGCCTGCAGACCCCGACAACCAACGGCCAGGGTTGTCGGGAAGAGGCCCTTGTCCTCATCAACATGGGGACAAGGTGCTTTGGGGAGCACCCCCCCATGTTGAGGGCACGCGGCTCAGGAGGGGGGGGCACTCGCTCGCTCGTCCCCACCCCCTTTCCTGGCCGGCCGGGTAACGTGCTCGGACAAGGGTCTGATATGGACCTGGGGGGACCCCCATGCCGATTTTTCAGCGTAGGGGTTCCCCTTTAAGTCCATACCAGGTGACAGGGCCAGCGACGCCTCCTTCGCTGGCCCTGGCTACCTGGAGACGCGCTCAAAATGAGCGGACTTTCCTCCGCGTGTGTGGGCGAGTCCGTTCATTTCAAAAGTACAGCGGATAGTCCGGCAGACTTAGTACGCCGTATTAGTCTGCTGAAAAATTGCCGTGTGTGGGCAAGTAGCTCGTTCGGAAAGTCTGGCGGACAGTCCGGCGGAAAGTCCACCAGACTAAGTCCGCCGGATAGTCTGCTACGTGTGTACGCGGCATAACAAGTGAAAGTGACAGAGAAAAATATATTTTACCAAAACATTCCACATTCTAGCATTCTTAAAAACCAAATAGATTAAGTAGAAGCAACAATGTTGCAAAAGAAAATTTATTTCAGAGAAAGATACATTTCATATCAACATTAAAAGGATTTATTTGGGGAAGTTACAACTGTACCATTATAATCAATGGGTAAAACTTGCATTGGACTATAATAGAGCAGATTTTCACTCCCAAAAAATGCTCTTTGAGCCCTTGTACACACGGTCGGAGAATCTGTCGGAATGAGTCTTATCGGACCGCGTCGTCAGATAATCCGACTGTGTGTGGTATGCATCGGACTGATTCCGAATCTCCGTCTGACCCAATTTTCCAACATGTTGGAAATATTTCCCGACCAACTGGGCCGGACGGACCTAATCCGATCATGTGTAGAGCATTTTCATTGGACCAAGTGCCACGCATGCTCAGATCAAATTCCTACATCAAAGCTATTGGCTACTAGCCTGAATGTAGTCCCATCGTAACGAAATTACGTCATCACGTTCTGAAAGATCGGATTTTTAGCCAACTTGGCCCGACCGTGTGTATGCAACAGTTTAGGACACAATCCATCGGACTAAATCCGACGGGCAAAATCCGACGGATTTGGTTGGCAAAATCTCCGACCATGTGTACGTAGGCTAACACAGTGCTCATTTTGGTATTTACTATAGCGTCCTGTAAAAAAGACATTGGAGCTAAAATGAGAGCTATTTGCATGTCTGAGCATTCTCAGTTTGTTGTACAAAAACAGGGAATTTATCTCTTCCCGGTCTTTTAGGGCCGGTTCACACAGCGGGCGATGCGAGGCGACACGACTCGCCTCGCCTCGCTCCCGCAAGTCGCCCCCGTTCTGTACAATGGAACCGTTCTGAGAGGAGCGACTCGAGTCGCTCCGACTCAGAAAAAAGGTTCCTGTACTACTTCTGGGCGACTTCGGGGGCGACTTGCATTGACTTCTATACAGAAGTCCTCTGCAAGTCGCCGCTGAGGTCCCCGCAGGTCGCGGCGAGGCAAGTCGGAGACGCCTCGCCGCGCCTGCAGTGTGAACCGGCCCTTAAAGATATTTCAGTGTAGAAATCATTTTTTCACACAGTTTAAAAGCAGATTATCTTTAAATAATATACCATATATTTCAGTATCATTTAGGCCATTATATCATGCTCTAAACATTATTTCCATGTGCACTACTCCAGGTTTTCGCAGAGTAAGGGTTTGGGAGCTATTTGGTTTCAGGGAACTATAATAAATTAGTTTTTGGCAGTATTTTTTACCAGCGCTATAGTGAAAACAGTTTTAGCACTAATTTGCACGATTAGTGCTAATTCATGGTAATTAGTGCCGTGGCACTATAGTGAATGACCCCCCATAGTATATTTTAAAAAGAAAATAATAAAATGTAATTTTAAATTATTACAATTTGTACAATGCAATATTTTTAGAAAGATCTAAATCAGCAATTCTCAAACTTTTTTTTTTTTTTTACCAAAGCCTCACATGCTTCTCGACACCTGCATTTCCTGTTTTATACCTAATCAGCATCATCCAAAACCAATGCAAGAGTTAGCTTTTAACATTGTTGGCAACATTTTACACTGGATGTTTGTTTTTTAAAATAAGTCAGGACAAAATCCTAATTAGAAAAGAAGTAAAAATTGTAAAATGAATGACATTAGTGTGTATATTGGGTCTAACAGATGACTCATGCCACACACTACAAGAATCCACTGGTCTAAGTCAATGTTAATATTATTGATTCCATGTACTACAGATCACTATAGATTACAGTTACTGGAAGCCCAGCTCCACCCAATATTTTCTTCTTTATAGAATAGGAATAGTATTAGCCTCTCTTTAACCTTTTTTCATGTCTCCCTGTGATTCCGCCCGAGAGATCTACCATTCCTGTCCCAGTGATGCCAATGCAATAAATTGGGAGGGTGATCATATCTGGGGCACAAAATTGTCTGACGCCAATAAAAGAAAATTGCACCTCTATCCCCTGAAGATGCTGGTTACAGTGAATTGCGTTGATCGGGGCTGAACACATGATGTCATCACGCACACCAGCGGGAGATCCAGTGGTGCTTATCGCTGTACTATGCTATTATTTTTATGCATTTTGTAAGTATTATTGTTCTATTAAAGTGAAGCAGTTTTAAAGGATACTGCACTATGGCGGTCCCTTTTTGATCTAACCCCTCTTTGCTGAGTGCAATAATTTAGGACTTGTTGACTGGATTACCATTGCCACAGTGTGTGGTGCTATGGAGCAGTAAGGCCCTTTATGATCTCTTTGTGGGATCAGATTTTCTGGTAAGGAGCCTACCTAATTCGTTTGGTGGTGTGATCCTTTGGCATCTTCCTTTCCTGCTGCACCACATGTACATCAAGTTCACCTGGAAGTGGAGTATGGACTATTCAATTCATATGATCAATTTTTGTTTTATATATTGCACTTTTTTGAGTCCATATTACTAGCAAAAATCACATATCACATTGTGAATATATATTATGAATTGCATGTTTTCATGAATTTTAATGTCACGGATCATTATTTGCAAATGGTGAAAGCTGCACTGCATTGATTTTTTATATTATGCATTGTCCATTTTAAAGGAACAGTGCATCTGTTCCTATAATTTTTGTTCTGAATTTCATTTTCTATTAGTGAATTTTTATCACTTTTATTCATTATTTATGATGATTTATTATCTCTTAAAGGGTATAGTGCACTCATAATTTGTTTTAAATTGCATTTGCACGTCTTGTATCTATACTTTGGTCTATTTGTCCTCTGACCGCACAGCTACTCACATGGACTAATCTTCAGATCCTATAAATCGTAGGTTTGGCTCTGGGGAAGATCCTCTTCCATTGACCCTACTGTCCATTCACTTTGACCATTTTGGACAATGTATTAAGATAAACCTACTCAGTCTAAATGCATGATCCAAACGAACAGACGGTGTAATATAATATTTATGCCCCTTAAAGCGATACTTTCCAACCTTTGGTGATCATGCAATGGAAAAAGTCCAGAAGTTGTTGGCACTGCATGGGCACCCCAAATTAGCACATACACAACTCTCTCTGCCGTGATTCATCTGACCCCAGTGATTCACAGGTTGGGCGTTGAACCGCTGTCCCTCGGTGGTGCTTGTAATGCTTTTTTGTTTTAATTCTGGTTATTCATTCAAGACGTATTCATTGCCTCAAAGAAAGTAACTTCCCTTCTGTAATGTCTGTGCCCCTCTGAAGGGGATAAAAAAGCAATTTCAAAACGCGTTGGTTGTTCATTATCTGAATCTCTTGTTTGGTGATTCTAAATGGAAATCTGAGTATATTGTATATATAAATTTTGCAATAACCATTTTTTAATATGTATTGTCATTTTTATATTTTGTAACAATAAAGACTATAATATTTTACATTCACTCTAAGTCACAATCTATTGTGCAAATTCACCTGTTAACGTTAAAAGTCCCATTATGAGAGTTTTTTCTATGTACAGTATGCATAGTCAAGGGATGTTGGCAACCATTAGTTACTATTAGACATGTGCAAAAGGAAAAAATGTGTTTAGTTTTGTTTCATCTTAATTCGTTAATTAATTAATTTCGTTTAGTTATATTCGTTAAATTCCTTAAATTCGTTTTCATATTTCGTTTAGTTTTCTACCGAATTCGAAAAATCGGTCACATTCGAAAATATTCAACCAAATTCGAAAATATTTCTACCGAATTCGAAATGAATGAATTTGAAAACTATTTCAACCGGATTCGAAAATATTTTGCGACCCAACTTTAGGGCCATGTATCTCGGGGTCACTTAGTGCTAGAAACCCCAAATTTGGATATGTTGTAGTGATAGTTCTATTGTGTTTGCATACCAAATTTGGTGTTTCTAGCTATAAGTGACCCCGAGATATGTGGCCCCAAATTCGAGTCACAAAATGTAATTCTCTGCTGCAGAAGTACTTTCATATTGCCCATATCTGGGGTCGCTTGGTGGCAGGTGACGTGGCAAGTGGACAATCCACAACTTGGTCACTTGGCACTCGTGGCCGGTCACATGGCACTCGTGTTAAGTCACGTGGCACTCATGGCCGGTCACGTGGCACTCGTGTCAGGTCACGTGGCACTCGTGTCAGGCCCCATGGCACTCGTGGCCGACCACATGGCACTCGTGTCAGGTCATGTGGCACTCGTGGCCGGTCACGTGGCACTCGTGTCAGGTCACGTGGCACTCGTGTCAGGCCACGTGGCACTCGTGGCAGGCCACGTGGCACTCGTGGCAGGTCACGTGGCACTCCTGGCAGGTGTCGTGGCAAGTGGACAATACACAAATTGTGGCAGGTGATGTGGCAAGTGGACAATACACAACTTGTGGCAGGTGATGTGGCAAGTGAACAAATACAATACACAAATTTTGGCAAGTGGACAATGACATACAGCATATGCACTTGCCTTGCGATCGACATCTGTGTCTTCTTCAATCAGGCATGCTGACAACTTCATTGATACCATAAATATAAATTAAATAAGATGTGTGTGTGTGTTTTTTTTTGCACTGGTACACTGCAAGTATGAAAAGTTGATGTGACAGATATATATAAGTAAATATAAGTAACTAACCATCTTCCAAAATTTCTAATTCAAATCGAAAAGATTAGAACAGAATAGAAAAAAATTATTTAATAGAATAAAATAGAAAGAATATACAACCATCTTCTGAAATTCAAATTTGAATAAAATAAATTTGAATTTCAAATAGTATGAATTCAAATTTTTAAATGAATTAATTTTAAATTTGGATAGAAAAGATTATAATAAAATAGAAAATAGACTAGAAAAACGATAGAACAGAACAGAATATAATATATTATATTTTATTCTGTTCTGTTCTATTGTTTTTCTAGTCTATTCTTTTATATTCTATTAAAATCTTTTCTATTAAAATGAAAATCATTATATACTAAATTCGAATTTCAGAAGATGGTTTTATATATATATATATATATATATATATATATATATATATATATATATATATATTTCCGACATTTGAATTTCGTATAGAATGAATTCGAATTTGAATAGAAAAGATTAGAATAGAAATAGAGAATAGACTAGAACAATAGAACAGAATAGAATACAGATACTATCTATTTAATTTTAATCTTTTTTGCAGATTACCATTTGTTTTAATAAGATCTCCTGCAGACTATTAGCATCTATTTCATTTTTTTGCAGATCTCCTGCAGACTATTAGTGTCTATTTCGTTTTTTTCACCAGATCTCCTGCAGACTATTAGCCTCTATTTTTTTTAGCAGATCTCATGTAGACTATTAACAGCCATTTCACTTCTTTTTTTGCAGATCTCCTGCAGACTGTTAGAATCTATTTCATTTTTCTTTTTTTTGCAGATTACTATTTATTTCCATCAGATCTCCTGCAGTATATTAACATCTCTTTCATTTTTTGCAGATCTCCTACAGACTATTAGCATCTATTTCATTTTTAGTTTCATTTTTTTGCATTAGAACAGCCATTTCCTTTAGATATAGATGCTAATAGTCTGCATGAGATCTGCAAACAATGAAATATATGTTATTATACTGCAGGAAATCTGATGGAAATAAATAGTAATCTCCAAAAAAAAAATGAAATTGATTCTAACAGTCTGCAGGAGATCTGCAAAAAAAGAAGTGAAATGGCTGTTAATAGTCTACAGGAGATCTGCTAAAAAAAATTGATGCTAATGGTCTACAGGAGATCTGGTTAGAAAACAAAATCGATACTAATAGTCTGCAGGAGATCTGCAAAAAATTTAAATAGATGCTAATAGTCTGCAGGAGCTCTTATGGAAACAAACAGTAATCTGCACAATAAATTAAAAATGAAATAGATAGTATCTATATTCTATTCTGTTCTATTGTTTTTCTAGTCTTATCAATACTACCCCATTCAATCCCCCTACCCCTCTCTTACATGAATTCCCACATTTTTCCCGAGGTACTCAATTCCTCCCATTTTTTCCAGTATTTTGAAATTTTGAAATCTGTTTCTCTACATATCCCTCTTGTCTAATTTGTTTCTACGTGAAATACATTTCGCTCATCTCATAGTTCCACTCTATTATTGTTGGAGCTTCTTCCTTTTTCCATATACGTGCTATTACGGTTTTAGCTATTGTAGTATTTTTTGGTACAAAAATTCCATCTCTTTTTGTTTTAATTTTTCAGATGTATGGGAGAATAATACTGTCTTTATATCAAAATGTATTCTTATACCTGTCATCTTCTGATATAGTTCTATTATCTTACCCCAAAATATTTTTATCTTCCAACTGTACCAAATATGCTCTAGAGTACCCTTTTCATTCTTACACTTCCAACAGAGTTCAGAGTTTTCTTTATTTATTATTATGATACTTAATAGCTAAGGGTGTTTTATATATTCCTTCAAATATCTCTTCCCATTCTTTCTCTGTCAACTCCTGCCCTATTTCTTCCTCCGATTTTCTTATTCCTGCTATTTTTTTAATATCCCCACCAGGAAGTAATAGGTTATATATCTTAGCTAATTTCTTATTTGCTTTGCCCTTATTCATTGCTATTTGTTCAAATATGGTTAATGGTCTATTAATCATTGTCTTTATTGGGTCAATAAATGCCTTCAGTTGCAAATACTGAAACCATTTATTTTTATATTCTTGCCCCAATTCCTGAAATGTTGGCATATTTCCATCATTCAGGATTTGTATTATCCGTTCATGTTCTTCCATATTTCATTTCAAAAATTTGTTATCCTTTAAAGCTGGCCTAAATTCGGGATTAGCAAATAAGTAGGAGGATTGAATGGGGTAGTATTGATAAGATGTTGTATGTTTTTTTTTTTTTTTTCCTTCTGTAGTGTATGGGAAATGTTTTATAATGAGGTGAAATTTGAATGGTAAATGTCGAATGTATGTTTTAAAATATAAAATAAAGAGAAATTTGAAACACAAAACTATTGTTTTTCTAGTCTATTCTCTATTTCCATTCTAATCTTTTCTATTCAAATTCGAATTCATTCTATACGAAATTTGAATGTCGGAAAGAAATATATATATATTATAAAACCACCATCTTCCGAAAATTCGAATTTAGTATATAATGATTTCGATTTTAATAGAAAAGATTTTAATAGAATATAAAAGAATAGACTAGAAAAACAATAGAACAGAACAGAATAAAATATAATATATTCTATTCTGTTCTGTTCTATCATTTTTCTAGTCTATTTTCTATTTTATTATAATCTTTTATATCCAAATTTAAAATTAATTAATTAAAAACTTTGAATTCATACTATTCGAAATTCTAATTTATTCTATTTGAAATTTGAATTTCAGAAGATGGTTGTATATTCTTTCTATTTTATTCTATTAAATTATATTTTCTTCTAATCTTTTCTATTTGAATTAGAAATTTTGGAAGATGGTTAGTTACTTACTTATATACATCTGTCACATCAACTTCTCATACTTGCAGTGTACCAGTGCAAAAAAACACACACATCTTATTTCATTTATATTACTTTTCTGCAAAAGAGAATGACATTTTGTGACCCGACTTTGGGGCCACGTATCTCGGGGCCACTTATAGCTAGCAAACACAGTAGAACTAGCACTACAACATATCCAAATTTGGTGTTTTTAGCTCCAAGTGACCCCGAGTTATGGGGCCCCAAAGTCGGGTCGCAAAATGTCAAGCACTTTTCTGAAGCAGAGAATGACATTTTGCGACCCGACTTTGGGCCCCGTAACTCGAGGTCACTTGGTGCTAGAAACCCCAAATACTGTGTTTGCATACCAAATTTGGGGTTCCTAGCTATAAGTGGCCCCGAGATACATGGCCCCAAAGTCGGGTCGCAAAATTTAATTTTTCGAATTTGATTCGAATTTCGTTTGAATTCGTTAGCATTGCAATTCGGTAATTCGGATGCATCCGAATGTCCGAATAATGAAAATTCGTCCAAATTTCGATTCGGAATGAAACGCACATGTCTAGCTACTATCATTATTTGTATCTACACTGTGAACTGGGTGCTACAGTTTCTAGTTTTCTAATGTTCACTTAGTGCAGGGATTTTTTTTGGTTTATTTAAATAAAATAAAATTTTCAGAAGTTTAACTTTTCTTTGCTTCACCTTAAATGTGTTTTCACATCACTTTCCCTCCAGACAGGCAGTAAGGAAAATCTCCCCAACAGACTCACAGACGGCAATAAAACCATATAGGGTCTCTAATCCTTCCACACTCTATCCAAAATTAAATAAAAAGTTTTGTATGGAGTAAGGATTTGAAAGAGGACTTTTTCCTATCAACCAATGCTAACAACCCCCCCACCACAACCACCACCTGATCCCTTAAGCTAACCTGCATTAAACCCCATCCAGATGCTTTCTTACCTCTGTATCATGACCCACTTTGGTGTTTACACCTTTTTTCTGAAATTACCTATTCAAGTCTTGGCAGCGGCTTCCTTGCAATACAAGACAATTTGGAGCTTTTTACAAATATGCTGTACAAAGTGATCAAGGCAATAACTGACAGGTCTTCCAAGTAAGCAATACACAAAGCAATGCCCGAACAAGCATCCTTTAACATTTGCTCTGCTATTGATTTTCAATTCCAAATTGTACAGTAGTAAGTAGTACTGGTGGTACTATAGTGCAGGGTTGAGGGTAGGCAGAAGCACTATTCTGGCAGTCATAAACTTAATCCCAAGGGCTCCGTAAACTGGGTTCTCCCCAAGACACAAAGAACAATGCCAAACACTAAAGACGTGAGCTTACTTATAAACTTTAGGAAAGGCCTCTAACTCTGTCCCTATGCACAACACAATTTAAATGGGAACCCTTCACCATGACCCTCTTACTATATTCAGAGGGGGATATGTCATTTTAGAATATATTTCAGTTTAAGACAAGCTTTTGCTCTTCCTAAGTGCATTGGAGAAACTTTAGTAAGAGATACCTCTGCGGATGCCGAGACCTCTGGGAAAACATTTGGAAATTTTTAGCAAAGGGAAAAAAGTTTACACAATTATTCAGAGCGTAAAGGTTTTTAGAAGGAGGAAAAGTCGCATTAATTTACATTATGTCTACGATTCTTCCTTTTGGAGGTTATTTAATATTCTCTTTGTAGCTCTCTTCAGCTGTCATCTTCAATAACGTGAGAAGCTATTTTGCCTCTAATGTACAGCCCTGAGGTGTATTGAGCTGCAATTACGGTATATGTATCTGCAGTCTCCTAGACACCACACTCTGGAATACTTAACTCTTCAATGAAGCATAATGGAGTATAACACATCTTTGTGATCAATAAGGTATGGCCGGAAGCAGAAGACATAAAGCAGATACAACCCATTCTATTAAACTGTCAGATAAGATAACTGATTATTTCATGCGTAATATATTTTACCATTACTGTTTAAATCATCTTCAGGACCTAATTTCTAAACCTTCATTAGTAATTAGTTGTAATGGCTTCTTAAACTGAAACAGTTGCTGTATTATAAGAGTTTAAAAAAAAACTATGTTTAAAACTAGTGTGTTGGCTGGGTATTTGGGCATCATAATGACACAGGCACACCTGAACAAAGACACCCTTTTACCCTTTTTGTCCTGACACTGCTAATTGGAGAGCTAGGTAGCTGCCATAACCAACAGTATTTTCAGGAACACCGTGCATTTCTCTTTAAGATAAAAGTAGTATCCAAGATGCATTTGCTGCAAGATCACTTTTATCGGCGGCGGGAGAGGTGCCCACCCACCTCCTGCCATTCTCCGGTCACCTCCGCTGGTAGTGGCGGAGATGATCATGTCCTCTCCCGTGGATGCCTGGCTGTTGACTGAGGGGAAGATGGCCCCCGCTCGGCTCCATAGCATGGGGGAGCAGAAGCAACGTCAAACATCACTTCCGCCCATAGCTCCTAAAGGAGAATATTTTTATTTTTATTTTTTCAAGTGACTTTTTATTATTATTGCATTTTAGTGTAAATATGAGTTCTGAGGTCTTTTTGACCCCAGACCTCATATTTAAGAGGTCCTGTTATGCTTTTTTTCTATTGCAAGGGTTTACATTCATTGTAATAGGAATACAAGTGACCCATATTTGTATTTTTTTAAAGAGTGTCAAAAAATAAATTTAAAAGTAAAATAAATAAGAAAAAAATTATTTTTTACGAGCGAAGAAGCGCACGCATACGTGAGTAACGCCCGCATATGAAAATGCAAAAATTGGGTTATCTTTACTGTTGTTTTATTTTCTGATTCAAAAGAATGTATTTCTTCCCAAAAAAGTACGCTTCTAAGACCGCTGTGCAAATACGGTGTGACAGAAAGTATTGCAAAGACCGCCCATTTTATTCTCTAAAAGTCAGTTAAGGCATCCAATGGCCACTTCTGGTAGTAGGAGGTCTGGTTGCATGACAGATTAAAAACTACTAGAGACTAAGATGCAGAGTAGGCTGACTATGAGTTCCAGTGCCATATGGCAGTTTCTGCTGGTTAAAATCTCTATTCCAGAATGGGTGGATAAAGGTTTGGAGGATCTCCCTATCACTGCTGCATTGCGATCATCCTCAGGGGCTCCTGCAATTGGAATTTGTCACAATAATCACCTGAAGATCTCTTTATTAATAAATATATATACCTGGGTATATGTGTGCAAATCCACCAGGACTCTTGTTGGGGCTTTTGCTAATAATACCTGTTTATACTTTGCATGTATGTACTATTAATATTTTCTTATAAAAGTGTATTATTTACATACTGGATTGCACGTATATATTTATGGTTAATGTTATATGCAGCAGTTTCTCTGCTATTACTTTGATTAGATTACAGGTTAATTTCCCAGGAAGGGAGCCCTTCTGTTCACAGAGACCCTATCCTGGCCTGGGTGGAGGTGCTGCCAACTTTATTATCAAACCCACTCTTCCATTTAGCAAAGGTTCTGGTTCTCTACCTACAGGTTTAGCGCACTCTTCTGTAAAAGTTTTGTAGCTTTTCACTTTGGGCTTACCCTAAATAAAAACTTTTAACTATGCTCTTCAATTTCACATGGCACTGAGTTCAGGTAAAGCAGTGTTTTGAATGTATTCTACCTAAAAGCCACTTTGTATATGACACATAAGATGTGTGCTCCCTTTTTCCACCTCTTCTCCATGAGATCTAAGAAATGTAATTAACCAGTTTATTTTGCAGCCACTGTTACATTTTTTTGTCTACATCAATATTTTACCTGTTTCTAGAGTGCTGTCGGTGCCTAGCAGACTGCAAATGTCATCATTTTCTGCTCCTAATTTCATGCAGTCAAGGGAGGTAATTTATGAGCCAACAGCACAATATAAAGGTCTCACAAAATGCTTCTGTGGCAAAACTGCCCATTTTTTACTTCTTATGCACCTGCTTTATTTCTGTGAAAAAGCTCTTATGCACAGCAAATATGTCAAAAAGAGACTTTTAAGTAAAATGGCATTCCCACTAAGCTTTGTAATGTAAGTGAAATAACCTAAAGCCATTACCTCTATATGTGTTGGCATAAAGATCCTAGAATTAAGTACTGCATTTTGTTTTTTAAAGTTCAGCACTGTGAATGTGACTTTCACCAAACATTTACTGTTGATGAATCAATCATTGCCATTCAAAACACATGCACCAGTATGATTTCCCTACAGTGAATGTTTGGTGAATGTCAGATTCACTGCTTTCCAAGTAGACCCTATAGCAGCGATGGCAAACCTTGGCACGCCAGATGTTTTGGAACTACATTTCCCATAATGCTCATGCAATCTGCATTAGCAGTATGGAGAAAAAAAATTGTCCCCCGATACAGATCCATCATCAATCACAAAGTCCACCGCACTGCCAGACCGAAAGAAAGAAAAAAGTTCTGCCTGCTCCACTGTGTGTCAGTTCTTAAATAGGTAAGAGGCAGGGCCACATGGCAACACATCGTGGCACCGCCCTCTTGTGACGTCACTGACCCCGGCATGCCCCGTGCCTACAGACCCCCACAACCGCCACGCAAGGTTGTAGGGAAGAGGCCCCTGTGCACATCAACATGGGGATAAAGTACTTTGGGGTGTGGGGGCTATTCAGGCCGAACCAATGCCAATTTCTATAATGCATGAGCCAACATCTTTGGAGTTTTAGATCACCGACAAAAATGTAGTTGTAAACCTATGACATGAAAAATGAACAATGCATGGCTGGTTGTAGCCCCAAGTGGACCTAACCTGATGAGCTCCCACCATCCTGTTCCATCCTAAACAGTATTCACGGGCTGTTTGGCCATTTTTTTGACCCAAAGTACTGCACAGCTTTCTGCTGTACTCCAGTGCCTTACTGGATGCCGTCCTATCAGAAAGCCTCTGCCACACCGGCCTTATCCATGGCACGGGCGCCATCTTGGCTGGTAAGCTTCAGGTGCTCCTTGCTGAAATGGACATGGCGACTAATCCGGACTGTGCTGCGGCACTCCCTCCACTGGGAGAAACAGACAACACAAATGTCATCCTGGGAGCCACCGAGCAGTGTAAAACTTCTCTCCAGGTCCGGATCAATCAGAAGGCTGAAGAATGCAACTTTATCAAAAATGATCTGCACAAGATCATAGGGCACCTCTCTGAGACAGAAGACTAGATTTCCGCTACGGAGGATGTCACAACCCGACACACTGATATTCTCCAGCCTCTGCAGACCACGGTCTGGAACCTAGTTGCCTAGGCAGACGATGCAGAAAACAGGGTCCACTGCAATAATGTTTGGGTCCTTACCTGAAGGCCCATCGAGGACAAAGCCAGCGGAATTTGCAGAGACCTTTTTCAAAGAGGTTGTTCATTTGGATGAGGTACCTATGTAGTAAAGAGTGCCCACAGGAAGAAAACCCCTGGTGCACCACAGCGTCCCATGCTAGTCCACTTCTTAACCACTTGCCCTCTGGAAGATGTATCCCTCTTCATGATCAGGTTATTTGTTGCTATGTGACACTGCGCTACTTAAACTGACAATTGCGTGGTCATGCAACGATGTACCCAAATGGAATTTATATATTTTTTTCCACACAAATAGAGCTTTGTTTTGATGGCATTTGATATTATTGATGTAGCACCCTAATGTTTAGGCAGGGTTGCTAGTAAATTTACTGGGTATTGTTGCCTTGGCCAATTGACAGAAGATCAATTGACTTCACCCTAATTTGGGAATTGCTGCATTTCTCTCTTCTGACATTAGATGGCCGGATATCTGGTGACATTAGATAAGACAAGGTCATTGCAAGGACAGATTAGGAATAGATGGGGTATCTCATATGGGCAGGGATCTTCTTGGGTCCCTTGGCCTGCTGGGAGAGCCTATTTATTTGGGTGAGGTCAGGTGATAGGGGCTCAGTGCCACCTGTACAGCTGTCTGGGTGGACGTGTGTTGTACTGCCCTGGGCTTATCCCAGGGAAATGTGGCTGCTAGGCTGTCAGAGCCTATCCAGAAGTAAGAGGGCAGAGCAGGATTGGGACTGCGGCTTGCAGTCCAACCAAAAGTGATGGTTCTGCTGGCCGGAGAACCTGTCGTGGTCGGAGGTAGAAAAGAAAACCACCGCTCTAGGTCAATCCACCCGAAAAACTGTTTAGTTTGCAGCCAAAGGGAGTCCCAGGTGCAGGCTGATTGCACAGACCAATAAATGAGGAAAGAAGAAACTCTGGACAGTCGCACTCCGGATCGAACCAAAAATGATTTGTGCCTTTATTTTTCCAAGTAGAGAATTACATCATATGAACTACAGCAACAAAGGAGAAAAATAGGACAAAAATTGCTGACACGTTTCGCGCTAAAATTTGCGCTTACTCATAGCTAGTGGTCGGAGGTAGAGGGGAAGCTGTTGCCATTAAGGGTCCATCCTCCTTGTTACCAGGGACCACCGTGAGTAGCTGAAGCAAGTACCAGAGCAGTATTCTCACCAACTGGGGACGGTGAAGAATTAAGAAACTTCAGCAGCGTATCTACACATGCAGATGTGGTGTCTGGCTGGGTGCCTTTCCCTGCATGGCTGTCTACCTATAGAAGTCTTTGAGTCTGCTAATTAACATTGCTATTGCTAAAAAGGGTGTCCTGGCCCTAAACGCTCTCTCCCACAGTTCTGTTTAAGAGAAAATAAGTCCCTTTGCATTCAAGAAGTGTCTGGCGCCCATTATTCTACCTTGCAGTACACCGATCATGCCTCATAACCCACTCTACACAGAAGGATGTGAGCTGTCCCTAACTCTGGAGGTCACCATCAGGCCTGGAGAGGCCCAGGACTTGGCTTCATATAATAGAAAAAAGAGCGATACTTTTGAAAACAAATATGTTTACTTTCTGCTATAAAACATATCCCATAAAAAAATACAAAATAAAATAATAAATCAAATATCTTAATAAAGTTTAGTCAAAATATATTCTGCTACATGTCTTTGGTTTGTGTAAAAGATATAGCGTTTACAAACAATGGTAAATATACACTGGAATTTTTTTATTTATTTTTTTTATACTAGTAATGGCGGCGATCAGCAACTTATATTTGGACTGCGGTAGTGTGGAAGTCAATTTCATACTAACTGACACTTTTGTAGGAACCAACTAACTGCCACAGACTTCACCAGTGCCATTATTACAATGATCAGTGCTAATAATATGCACTGTCACTGTACTAATGACACTGGGAAGGAAGGGGTTAACATATGGGTTGATCAAGGGGTTAAATATGCGCCCAACAAGTTTTTATGTGTGTACAGTGTGCTGCTTTTTCTAGGTATCTAGTTCTTCATTCTCTGTTTAGTAAGGAATGAAAATCTAACTAGATCCCATGTCACTGAACACAGCTCTGTGCTTTTTACACTTTGTAGCTGTGTTCTGTGAGACTCAGAGCCATTCACTGGGTGCCAGGATGTGCTGGGATGAAAAAAAAAAAAAAAAAATAAAAAAAAAAAAAAAAATATATATATATATACAGTGGTGTGAAAAAGTGTTTGCCCCCTTCCTCATTTCCTGTTCCTTTGCATGTTTGTCACACTTAAGTGTTTCGGAACATCAAACCAATTTAAACAATAGTCAAGGACAACACAAGTAAACACAAAATGCAATTTGTAAATGAAGGTGTTTATTATTAAAGGTGAAAAAAAATCCAAACCATCATGGCCCTGTGTGAAAAAGTGATTGCCCCCCTTGTTAAAACATACTATAACTGTGGTTGTCCACACCTGAGTTCAATTTCTCTAGCCACACCCAGGCCTGATTATTGCCACACCTGTTCACAATCAAGGCATCACTTAAATAGGAGCTGCTTGACACAGTAAGGTCCACCAGAAGATCCTTAAAAGCTACACATCATGCCGAGACCCAAAGAAATTCAGGAACAATTGAGAAAGAAAGTAATTGAGATCTATCAGTCTGGAAAGGGTTATAAAGCCATTTTCAAAGCTTTGGGAATCCAGCGAACCACAGTGAGAGCCATTATCCACAAATGGCGAAGACATGGAACAGTGGTGAACCTTCCCAGGAGTGGCCGGCCACCCAAAATTACCCCAAGAGCGCAGCGACGACTCATCCAAGAGGTCACAAAAGACCCCACAACAACGTCCAAGGAACTGCAGGCCTCACTTGCCTCAGTTAAGGTCAGCGTTCATGCCTCCACCATCAGGAAAAGACTGGGCAAAAATGGCCTGCATGGCAGAGTTCCAAGGAGAAAACCACTGCTGAGCAAAAAGAACATCAAAGCTCGTCTCAATTTCTCCACAACACATCTTGATGATCCCCAAGACTTTTGGGACAACATTCTGTGGACCGATGAGACAAAAGTGGAACTCTTTGGAAGGTGTGTGTCCAAGTATATCTGGCGTAGAAGGAACACTGCATTTCATAAAAAGAACATTATACCAACAGTAAAATATGGTGGTGGTAGTGTGATGGTCTGGGGCTGTTTTGCTGCTTCAGGACCTGGAAGACTTGCCGTGATAAAAGGAACTATGAATTCTGCTGTCTACCAAGAGATCCTGAAGGAGAATGTCCGACCATCTGTTCGTGTACTCAAGCTGAAACCAACTTGGGTTCTGCAGCAGGACAATGATCCTAAACACACCAGCAAGTCCACCACCGAATGGCTGAAGAAAAACAAAATGAAGACTTTGGAGTGGCCTAGCCAAAGTCCTGACCTGAATCCTATTGAGATGTTGTGGTATGACCTTAAAAAGGCCGTTCATGCTCGAAAACCCTCTAATGTAACTGAATTAGGACAATTCTGCAAAGATGAGTGGGCCAAAATTCCTCCAGGATGCTGTAAAAGCCTCATTGCACGTTATCGCAAACGCTTGGTTGCAGTTGTTGCTGCTAAGGGTGGCCCAACCAGTTATTAGGTTTAGGGGGCAATCACTTTTTCACACAGGGCCATGATGGTTTGGATTTTTTTTCACCTTTAATAATAAACACCTTTATTTACAAATTGCATTTTGTGTTTACTTGTGTTGTCCTTGACTATTGTTTAAATTGGTTTGATGTTCCAAAACACTTAAGTGTGACAAACATGCAAAGGAACAGGAAATGAGGAAGGGGGCAAACACTTTTTCACACCACTGTATATATATATATATATATATATACACACACACACACACACACACACACACACACACGCACACACGCACACATATATGTGTGTGTGTGTGTGTGATTTTGCAGGCCGCTCTGTGACTGTAAAGCTACAAGGATTAGTCACTAAGTGGTTAAACTACAAAGAGACTGTGACCATATCCTTAGTGAGGGGCCAGGAAACGTCCCTCCCCACCTAAACCCAGATTTTTCAGCTAAGGTACAAAAGAAGCGCAAATCCTTCACTGAAATCCGCAAGAAACTCAGTGACAAGAACATTCCATACAGTATGCTGTATCTGTGGTTCTTTAAAACCCCAGAGACTCCAGACGACTGGTTGGCCATATTGCATTGATTCTTGGAGGGTGCAGATCCTTCTTCGTTTTGGTTCCCTGTTCCCGTTAATTCTTCAATGTCTTGTCTGTCTGTGCTGCTGCCATTCATGGGGTGCCTCACCAGAAGACTCTGATACTTTTTTCAGTTCCTGTTTGCACCGGTCATGTGTACTTTCCCCTTGCTCCTCTCTATGACCTGGATCCTTACATCAGTGTTCCCCCTTAATGTGGCATTTCCCTGTTTCTCAAACACATACTGTATATACACTTTTTTATGAAGCTCCAATCTCAGGTTTACATACAATTTTTGTTCCCTTCTCACCCTTCACTTCACTGGAGTTTGTCCCCTGGGAGCCTGGATTTGGAGGAAGACTCTGCCATCTAGTGGACATAGTTTGCACAAAGTTTTGGGAATAAAACTGTCATAGCTATGTAGCACTACCCCAGAAGGAGCTGCTGATTAAATTTGGGCTTACCGTTACCTTCTGTTCTACTCGTTTCACGTCTAGGGGTGTCCCGTGGTAAATGGCCCAGTAACTCGAGAGACTGACAACAGATCCATTTGAATGGATTTTATTTGCAAAACGTAGACAATGAACAGTCTCTTGAATTGGGATCAGAGGGTTGAAAAGGAAGTTCAGGTACTCTTATGCCGCGTACACACGACCAGACTTTTCAACATCAAAAGTCTGACGGAATGATTCTGGCAGACTATTCGATCGTGTGTGGGCTGCAGCGGACTTTTGATTTGCAAAAGTCTGACAGACTTTAGAAATGGAACATGTTTCAAATTTTTCCGCCAGAACTCCGCCGGACCCAGTTCCTACCGAGAAATCCGCTCGTGTGTGTGCTAGTCCGACGGACAAAAAGCGATGCGAGGGCAGCTATTGGCTACTGGCTATGAACTTCCTTATTCTAGTCTGGTCGTATGTCATCACATTCAAATCCGTCGGACTTTGGTGCGATTGTGTGTGGCCAAGTCCGTTCATTCGGAAAGTCCGTCAGAACTCTGTCAGAACTCCATCAGAACTCCGTCGAAAGTCTGTCAGACCTAAGTCTGGTCTTGTGTACGCGGCATTAGTGTTAAATCAAAATGTTGAAGAACTTGCTTACTTTGACTATTCTCTGGATGCAGTCATTCGCAACTGGATGTTCACTCAAGTTGGACAGTCCTTCTCTCACAAGGCCTAGCAGCCAACAAGGTGCTTACTCAGGAACAAGTCTCTGCCACAGATGTTGCTGTAGAACATACAAGATATGTCTTTGCCACAGACGTTGTTGTAGAACAAGTAGGAAAACTAAACTTGAAAAACACTCGTAGGATACCTGGATCTTTAAGCCAGCTTGGCGGTATCCACGAGACTGGATTCTCTTGGGTAGCTCTTCAGGAGCCGCCGCTACAGGTAGTTTATATTTGATGCTAAGCTACATGGTAGGGAGTTTAATTTGTTGGGGTGTTCTCTTTTGCTAAACTTCCTTGCACCCAATAAGGCTGTTTTCTCCCTTTGGAGGGGTTCTAGACTTTCAGATTGGAGGGATGGCAACCCCTTTTGTAGGCTTCCCTGAAGGGCCTGTTGGGTTCGACCTGATCTTCCCTGAACCTTGTCTCATTTCCTATTAATATGGCTTTACGAATAACTTCATGCTAGAGGGGGTTGCCATCTTCCTAATAAATCTTTACCATACACAGTCTTCAAGGTCATGACTGACCCTGGGGGCTGATATATGATTTTATTACTGGAGTTTAAAGCAGTTTGATGTTTGCTATGGGTATCGTCAACCTCTCTTTGTGCCTACCATCCTTTACCTCATTTAGGAAAAGTTGGCTCCCTATCTACCTGCAAAGGTAGCAGTGGAAGGGGATTTTAATGCCATACTGAATGATATATTAGATATCTTCAATCCTATAAGGGGTGCAAATCCATCTAGTATGTTGGGCAGATGCTTTCCTGTTTATGGAGATTTGGTGCTGGAAACGCCAGGAGGATAGATTTTACTCTCATCTCTCTGCCCCTCATAGATCTGGTTCACATATAGATTTACTGCTTGGGGTCTCATCTGTCTTGGCCCATGTGGAGTCTGTATCCTACCTGCCAATCATTCTCCCCTGGAGCTTGTCTGGGAATCGGCGGGACCCCTGTTGTTGGAAACCAGCCCCCGGGTGGAATCAGGTCAAGGAGGTCAAGAAACTTGTTGGCAAAAACCTGTCTGATTTCTGGACTCTTGATTAGGAACCTGCCTCCTTGGCTATGGTTTGGGAGGCATAAAAGGTCACTATCAGCAATTAAAGCAACACGCAAAGAATATGCCTCTCAGACTACAAAGCTTGAGGGACAAGAAACAGAGGCCGTGGCTGCCTTTACGGCATCAGTGACCCCAGAGAATTATTCTCACTTAGAACAAATTGGACTCAACTTGAGGCTATATTTCACCACTATTGCTCATTCCGATGCCAGTGCCTTTGCAGGGAAACTCTTTGAATCAGGAAAAAAGAATGGGAAGCTCCTTGCTAACCTGGTTGCAGAAAGTGGTACGAGAGCTACATTCTGCCTCGGGTATTATACTTACCTCACCCTCAGATATTCTCAGGGAATTCAAACAGTATTATAGTAATATTTATTCACAGACATCATCTATTTCCCCTCATATACTTTCTATGGAACTATCAAAAATCTTTCATACCCTTTCTTCTAAAAAGAGGGAGGGTATGGAGGCCCCTTTGTCTCCATTGGAAAAACTTGAATCAGCTATTTATTCCATTCCCAAATAACAGGATACCAGGACCTGATGGCCTTTGTGAGGAGTAGAAGAAAACACCCCTGTGTTGGCCCCCAAACTCCAGTGCTTGTTTATCGTATGGAAGAATTACCATCCTCTATGTATCAAGCTCATGTGGTCCTGATTCCAAAGCCGAGCAAAGACACCAGATATTTGTACCTCTTGTTAGACCCATTTCCCTCCCTTATTATGATTTTAAGATTCTTGCCAAGGTCCTGGTATCCAGAGTGATAAAGATTCTCCTCTCTCTAATTAACATAGACCAGGTAGGCTTTATGCCAGGCAAATCTACTGATATAAACCTGCATAGAGTTCTTAGTCACCTTCAGCTTCCATCCTAGTCTTTTGCAACCAGACTGCTGGTAGCTTTGGACATCGAAAAAGCATTGGTGTCTGTTCAATGGCAGTGTTTGGATGCAGACTTAGAAATTCTTGGGTTTGGCCCTGTCTTTCGAAAATGGTTCTAATTTCTCTAGAAGATGCCTATGTCCTGTATTAGGTTGTGAAAGCGATTTCCTCTTCTTTTCTCCATCCAGTGGAGCACAAGGCAGGAGTGCCTGCTCTCCGCTGCTCTGTTTGCGCTGGCTATGGAGCCACTGGCAGCAGCGTTAAGGCAGACTGCAGCAGTAACTGGTATCAAGGTTAGTACGATTACTGAAAAACTGTCATGATACGCAGAATATTTTGTACTATTTGTCAATGACCCTGATTACTCTCTGTTGCCCTTGACATATTGTCCTCCTTTGCCGATATCTCGAGTTTTTGCACCAATTGGGAGAAGTCCCAGATCCTCCCTATAGACCCCGGGCCACAGAGTGTGGCTGAACTGGCTAGTCTAATGTCTTGGGTCTCTTCTATTTGTTACTTGGGTATTACACTTTTTTCTAATGCACAGGAATGCTGCCAACTTAACTTGTACCTGGTTGTGCGAGTCATTAGGCAGAGGTTTGATGCTTAGGACAACTTTCCCCTAACAATTTTGGCAGAATTAACTTAATTAAAATTAAAGTACTTCCTGCTCTTTTATATGTACTCCAACATTCCCCTACGTGGATCCCTAAGGTCTTTTTTAACCAACTCCTTCAGTTCTCAGCTCTTTGCTATGGCAGTCCTGCCCACCTAGGTTTAGTAAACAGATTCTCTATAAACAATGGATCCGAGGTGGTTTGTTATGTCCTGACTTTCACGCATTTTTTTTAGCTGCCCTCCTGATCCATGCCCACAATTGGCTGATTTTGGAAGATTCCGAATTCACAGTAGTCTTAGAAGCATCCTATACGGGCTTCTTTGAAACACTCTGCAATTTGTTTTATTGGGGGGAGCGGGATGCATTTAAATTTCTTACCCCATCAATGAGAGCAGTCATTACGGCTTGGTTTTTGACCATGTCTAAACTCTCCTCAACCCCTGCCCTTTGGTCTGCCTACACACCCCTATGGTACAACCCTACACTGTCAGAATTTGAGACCCTTCCAGATCTGGGCCTCAAAGGGTAGTAAATGTTTATACAACATACGTGATAGGGGATCCTTGATTAACTTTTTTAGATTTTTGCAACTCTGCCATGCCTGTTGTTCACAATTCAGTACAGATTTGATTCATTTACTAGCTGAAACTTGGAGTCTCTTCTATGTGACCCCTACTTGAAAAAATCATTATCGGTCATTTAGAAGGCGCTGTTACCCTCAATTCATGTTGTTTTGACTCCTTGCACTCAAAGTGGTGGGCATAGGTGGCAGAAATGGATGCAAAGGACTAGGTAGAAGATATTGGGGACTACCCCCTTTCTCAACTAGTGGCAACAAGAGACAAACTAATACAATTTAAAATATTACATATGGTACACTTAACACCACCTAGACGACAAAGAATATATCCTGGCTGCCCCCCAGCAGAATATTTTCATATATTTTGCTATTGTCCTTGCATTGGTGAGTTTTGGTTGGAGGTCCTAGATTTCATCTACTCCTTGACCACTGTTAAAATCCCCCATATAGTGGATGTGTGCTTGCTGGGCCTGGTCATCTACTAGAGTGATTAGAACATTGCTTCGTCTGTTTCTCTTGTATCACAGGAAGGCCATAGTTTTGAAGTGGAAAGCTGATGAGTTCCTGTCACTAAATTGCAGGAAAGTGTTAGTTAACTCAGTTGTAGCACTTTATAAAATTACTTATACTGTACCTCCGAAGGAAATCTGAAACATTTTAATAAAATATGGGGAGTTTGGTTTTGATTCGCCTTCTACTGCTGATACTACCTGTATGAAAGGAGGGAAGGCCTAAGAATCCATGGGTGTGGATTTCATCTAATAGCATAAATACACTCTTACTTTGGGATTACCTAATTTTCTGTACTTTGTTTTTAATTTTGTTCTTTTTGTTTTGTACCCCTTTGGGATTTTTTCAATAAGGATATATGCTGTGATTGATCAAAAAAGGATCTCCTCCAAGGCAGGTACCCTTCCAACATGTACTCCTTCTGATATCTTATAACTGCCATGATTGATAATCACCCCTGAGTGCTATTTAGTTAGTGCTATTTTTTTCTGTTTTTGTGTTGTACTATTGTGAGCTGGGGTATGCCCAGAGGCTCTGTTTTGTAACTTCTTTTATCAATAAAAAAAAAAAGAAAGAAATCCCAGGAACATAGTGAATGATTGGTACCGACTGTTCACTGTGTTCATTCAGAAAAGGAAGGGGCCAGTAAATATGACATATTTACCTACCCCACACTGATTTCCATCCTGAAAGATGCGAGAGGGAGAGGAAGTGGAGTTGGCGTGGGGGGGGCCCAGGGGGACCTGAGCTTATATTATTTTCTATTTCATGAAGACGTTTGTATAAAAAACCAGCAGGAGGGAGAGGAGGAGGAGAAGCTGGTTTTCAGCTGCTGCAGGGGGGAACTGCAGGGGATCAGTTCCTGTAAATGCCTCCCCCACCGCACCAATCATGCCTTCCTGCCCAGGATCCCTTTCCTTCTGCTTGTCAGCTGTCTGGGCTCAGTAAGACTGGTGGTATCCCCTAATTGGCAGCCCTGCAGCAACCCACTCCTTTCCATTCTTCTCAGCTCCCTAATGTCTAAGGTGACCTTCCTTCACACTTTGTGAAGCTGAAGTTTATCATCCTACAGGCAGCTTATGCACTTGGCAGTTGTACATTTTTAAATGTAACCATTATCAGAGGCACAATATTAAATATTAAAATATCAAGGTCTATGGTATCAAAGCAGTGGCCACAAGGGATAGGGTTCTAGTACCCGCCTTGTTCTTATCAATCACAGATGAATCACTACATTACAAAAGGTGTTTTTGTGAACCATGAATGGAATGTCATAAACTTCTCTTTTCTACTGCAAATTGTTGGTAATAAACGGTCTTCTCCTAGCCTTACCTAAAATAGAGATATTTAGTCTGTAGATAACTGAGCCCTTGGCATCTAATGAAGGCTTTTAAGGAAGAGCTGGTTAATGGATTTAGTATTCTACTAAATACCCCAGACTATAAATAACAATGCTCTAGGCTATGGAATTCTATTCAATGGATCTTAATGGACCTTAGAAGTATAACCTACAAAACTATACACTCAATAGATAAAAGAAAAATATTTTTTTACATGTGTGTAATATATCTGAAAAAAAAATATGATACACCCATTTTTTTGTTGTGATATCGTAGAACTCTAGGATTTTTTTTTTTATTAAAATGTGCTTTTTATTAAAATGTAACAAATAGTTAATTCCCATGATTTTCTGGTAGAGTTCACAGAATACAAGGTGTTCAGTAAATAAGGGGAGTGGGGAGTGTATAAAAGACACTGGTTTTTATGTATGAGAGCCATAGCCAAAATTATAGCGAGAGCTGTATAATCCAGTTTAAATTAAACTGCATTAAAGAGAACACAGCAATACTAGACAGTTAACTGTTTGTTACACAGCATATTTAAAAAAAATGTTTGCCTGGAATTCTGCTTTTAATTTAATTTTGTTTTACTTATTTATGTAACAGGATAGGGCTTGATGGTTTCAATGTTCACCTTTAGGCCACATTTACATTGAGGTATTTTACAGGCGTTTTTGCACTTAAAAATAGCATCTGAAAATCACCTATAAACTGCCTCTTCTGCAGGCTCAGTGTGAAAACCCGAGCACTTTAACACTGGGGCTTGCAAGTCCTGCAAGCAGCATCTTTGGGGTGGTGCAGAAGCGGCGTATACACCGCTCCTAAAACTCCCCTGCCAATGAAATCAATGGGCAGCGCTGCAGAAGCTTTGCGGGCGCTTTTAACCCTTTAAAATGCACCCCGCTAGCGGCCGAAAAGCAATGCTAAAACGGCGGTAAAGCGTCACTAAACCTAGTGGCGCTTTACCGTCAACACGGCCAACGCCTCAGTGTGAAAGTGGACTTACCCATGCTCTTCTTGGCCAAAAGATATCCTAGGTCTTCTGGGTTGAATGACGCCCACTATGAATGCAGGGAGCCATGGCCCTATAGAGAGTGGTGCTGATGTCACCATGTCAGCAATGTTAACTGCATTAGTGAGGACTGCCTAGCCCAGAAAAAAGGAAAATGTGAAAAGGACCTTGTGGCTTCACAGGACCAGCCTTAAAGTGTTAGTAAACCCAGTAATATGAAAATTGTTCATCGCTCCCCACAGTGCCCACAGCTTATAAATCTTCTTTTTACATTAAAATACTGCCACTATATACAGTGCCTTGCGAAAGTATTCAGCCCCCTTGAACTTTTCAACCTTTTGCCATATTTCAGGCTTCAAACATAAAGATATAACATTTTAATTTTTTGTGAAGAATCACCAACAAGTGGGACACAATTGTGAAGTGAAACGAAATCTATTGGATAATTTAAACTTTTTTAGCAAATAAAAAACTGAAAAGTGGTGCGTGCAAAATTATTCGGCCCCTTTACTTTCAGTGCAGCAAACTCACTCCAGAAGTTCAGCGAGGATCTCTGAATGATCCAATGTTGTCCTAAATGACTGATGGTGATAAATAGAATCCACCTGTGTGTAATCAAGTCTCTGTATAAATGCACCTGCTCTGTGATAGTCTCAGGGTTCTGTTGAAAGCGCAGAGAGCATCATGAAGACCAAGGAACACACCAGGCAGGTCCGTAATACTGTTGTGGAGAAGTTTAAAGCCAGATTTGGATACAAAAAGATTTCCCAAGCTTTAAACATCCAAAGGAGCACTGTGCAAGTGATCATTTTGAAATGAAAGGAGTATCAGACCACTGCAAATCTACCAAGACCTGGCCGTCCCTCTAAACTTTCAGCTCAGACAAGGAGAAGACTGATCAAATATGCAGCCAAGAGGCCCATGATCACTCTGGATGAACTGCAGAGAACTACAGCTGAGGTGGGAGAGTCTGTCCATAGGACAACAATCAGTTGTACACTGCACAAATCTGGCCTTTATGGAAGAGTGGCAAGAAGAAAGCCATTTCTCAAAGATATCCATAAAAAGTCCCATCTAAAGTTTGCCACAAGCCACCTGGGAGACACACCAAACATGTGGAAGAAGGTGCTCTGGTCAGATGAAACCAAAATCGAACTTTTTGCCCACAATGCAAAACGATATGTTTGGCGTAAAAGCAACACAGTTTATCACCCTCAACACACCATCCCCACTGTCAAACATGGTGGTGGCAGCATCATGGTTTGGACCTGCTTTTCTTCAGCAGGTACAGGGAAGATGGTTAAAATTGAGGGGAAGATGGATGCAGCCAAATACAGGACCATTCTGGATGAAAACCTGTTGGAGTCTGCAAAAGACCTGAAACTGGGACGGAGATTTATCTTCCAACAAGACAATGATCCCAAACATACAGCAAAATCTACAAAGGAATGGTTCACAAATAAACGTATCCAGGTGTTAGAATGGCCAAGTCAAAGTCCAGACCTGAATCCAATCGAGAATCTGTGGAAAGAGCTGAAAACTGCTGTTCACAAACGCTCCCCATCCAACCTCACTGAGCTCGAGCTGTTTTGCAAGGAAGAATGGGCAAGAATTTCAGTCTCTCGATGTGCAAAACTGATAGAGACATACCCCAAGCGACTTGCAGCTGTAATCACAGCAAAAGGTGGCTCTACAAAGTATTAACGTAAGGGGGCCGAATAATTTTGCACGCCCCACTTTTCATTTTTTTATTAGTTAAAAAAGTTTCAAAAATCCAATAGATTTCATTCCACTTCACAATTGTGTCCCACTTGTTGGTGATTCTTCACAAAAAATAAAATTTTTATATCTTTATGTTTGAAGCCTGAAATGTGGCAAAAGGTTAAAAAGTTCAAGGGGGCCGAATACTTTCGCAAAGGCACTGTACCTTTTTGGCTGATATGTATATCATAGCCACATGATAAACTGCAGGGGGTCTGCCTCAGTGCCGATTGTTCAGGTAGGGGGAGATTTTCACTACAGCCTGTGTCCTCATGCTGTTATGGGAGGCAGATCATCCATCAATCAAGATGTGACATCCCATCCACTGTGTTATTTTTTAGTTACTGGGCATGGAGGAGGAGGAAGGAACTGGGATGCCATTTAGGATCTGTATACACACCCAAATGTGTGATGTCAATATCATGTGACCTGAAAAGCTCAGCTCAACAAGGAAATGTTCTTTCCAGCAATAGACACCAAACTGAGCATGTGTGGGGAACCAAACTGAGCATGAGTGGGGGGCCACTCTGTCTGTGTCTTCTCTGGCCTTGCCAAGAGAGACCCTGCATGAGGGGACAATCTGTCCATACAGGATCAAAGAGCCTTCTTAGACAATATGAGGATTAACACCTTAAGTGCCACAGTGAGTATAACAAACATGCTATGCTGCATATACAGACAGATTTTACTGTTGCAGGTTTTGTAACACTTTAACATTTTAGAATATGTAAATAAGCCAGTGAGGGTCCAAAAGGATGGGGGTTGATTCCTTTATACTATCATGTGACTTCCGGTGCAAACACAGGAACGTCTTGCAACCCAGCATTAGAAGTACACATGGAGAACTTTTCAGGGGGAGGAAGCAGACAAAGCAACCTCCATGTCGATGTTTCATCCTCAACCACAGATTGGAAGGATGTAGCTACTGCTGTGTCTGTTAGCTTTACATATAATTTAATACAAGGTGTCAAGACACAAAGGGGGAAATTTACTAAAACTGGAGCGTGCAAAATCTGGTGCAGCTGTGCATGGTAGCCAATTAGTTTCTACCTTTAGCTTGTTCACTTACGCTTTGACAAAAAGCCTGAAAGCTGATTGGTTTCTATGCAGTTGCACCAGATTTTGTACTCTCCAGCTTCAGTAAGTCAGCGCCAAAGTTCCCAAAGGACTATACAGCACTATGTACAGAAAGCACAGCAGAATAAGTTGGTTCCTTTCTTGGAGAACTATGGAGAGAAAGCACGTTATTTCCTTACTTGGGGCATACAGAAAGAAAGCACAAAAGAGTTGTTTGGAGATTTTCATCATCCAAACAAGTGAAAACTGAAATGCAGTCTTTTTTAAATTGTCCTTTGCGTGGTACTGGTTACTTTTTGCAAAGTGAAATTTTACCAAATTCGCTATGCTCTGCTGGAATGCAAAAGGCAAATTCCCCCTCAGTCAATCAATCATTTAGTTGTTTGTAGAAATTTCATTTTTTCAGTGAAAGGAAAGGAGAACATGTAAAAAAGGAGACTAGAGCTTCATGTAAAAATACAATCTATCCCTATGCAATATTTCATATTTATTAAACAACCAAAAATCCTTTTTTTTTTTTCCCCTGAGCAGTAACGTAACAATTACGGTATATATACAAAACTACTATACATTCCCTTTTAAATGAAATGATGTCCAGTATAATTTCAGGAGGAAATGTTCTTACTTTTGTTTTGTAAGTAGGTAATTTAACACACGATTGTAAATAAATATTGCTTCTAATACCCAACCAAGCTGCATCATTATTCTGAGCTAATTATCCCGTTTTGCTGATTCATTTTTATTTAAACATGCTGAAACAAGACAATGGAATGAGCAAATGTTGAGTCAGCAAAGTATTCCCTTTCTATAGCTCCAGCTTATAAAACGTAATATTATTTTTCCACAACTATTCCTTAAGCGGGAGTCCGCCGGGACTCCGCGTTTTTTTTTTTTTTTTAAAGCCAGCAGCTACAAATACTGCAGCTGCTGACTTTTAAAATAGTGACACTTACCTGTCCAGCACACCCGCGATGTCGGCACCCGAAGCCAATCTTTCGATCGTCTCTCGGGTGCTGCCACCGCCATCTTGGGTATGGGAATCAGGAAGTGGAGCCTTTCGGCTTAATTTCCCGGTTCCCTACTGCGCATGCGCGAGTCGCGCTGCACAATAAGGATGGACCCGCTGCCTCTGGGATCTGTGTGTTTCCCAGCAGGCAGCAGGGGGACTTTCGGAAAGGGGCGTAATCTACGCCCCTTTCCGCAGAGAGCTATCCCGGAAGTGGGTGCAGATACCTGTACTGTACAGGTACCTGCACCCCCCCCCCTGAAAGGTGCCAATTGTGGCGCCGGAGGGGAGGAGGGTTCCGATGAGCGGAAGGTCCACTTTAGGGTGGACCTCCGCTTTAGTGGTCCACATGCAGAAGTTAGCTACTCCATGATGCTGTTGGCACAAGAAACTCCAATGTTAATTTGAAAGCACCATGGCAAGGAGAGTATCTAGATGTTTTGACATACCTTGCTATTTGTATATGCTACTTTTAGAGCACTCTACTCACTATCAGGTTTAGTATGTTCTGTACATAAAATGTCTATGAATACTTCAAGGTGATATGTTATACATAAACTATCAAAGCTGAAAATGTGCAAAGTTATTTTTTTCAAGTCATTGAGTGGTTGGCCTTTGTTCTTGTAAGACAGCGGTGCTTAACTAGGGTTAATTATACTGACACATATGGTGGTAGTATGGAATTGGATCTCTGAATGATTAAAAAACAAATGAGACAGGATTCTCTGTATTAT
The DNA here is from genome assembly GCF_037356315.1 of Lithobates pipiens. NCBI lineage: Eukaryota > Metazoa > Chordata > Amphibia > Anura > Ranidae > Lithobates > Lithobates pipiens. Next base: position 157,853,820 of record NW_027507784.1, read on the forward strand.
TCAATCCGATATCAAAGGGGAGAAATAAACTTGATGTGTTGGAACACAGCTATTGACATATTTTTAGGTCATCCTTGTAACTAATAGGCCTGATGAGCAATTTGGAATAGGAGGTATGGGAAGATATTCAGCAATCTATTAGTGGTCTGTAATTGTAAAAAAGAACCCCTGCTGTTTGACTACTAATGACAATAAAAGATAATTTTAAGAATTATTGCTGTTTAAAGCTGACATTTAGATATGTTTTTTATTGCTTGGTTATAATGGTCCAGCTTGGACCAATGTAAATATGCTTAGGTCATACCTGAATAATCCTTATGCAAGGTGCCAATCACTGTATTCGTTGCCGTTACTACAATGAGAGCAACAGTCTTCGGGGTCCAGTGCACACCAGCTGCAATCTTGCATAGTAACTAACCACAAGAGGATGCTTTATTGGCACTGCCCCTATTTTTTCCAATACATACAAGGCTTCTTTAAAGCAGATCTTCAGTAATTTTTTCAACTTTCCATCTATTAAATCGTCTGCCCTTGTTGTTTTAACTTTGGATAGTACATTTTTTTTTTCTGCCAGTAAATACCTTATACAGCCCACTTCCTGTTTCTTGTCTGGTAAAAAGCCTAGGCTTATGACATCATGCACAGGTCTCTCTCTAACTCTTGTGAGAGTTTGCCAGGAAGGGGGGGGGTGAGTCAGAAGAGGGCCAATAAGAGATGCAGGGCAGCAGAGCTGGAGGTGTGCCCCTATGTGTCTGTGTAAATGCAGGAAGTGAACAGGCAGCAGCTTCAGATGCCCACAGTTAAAATGGCTGCAGCCAGACTTAGTGGAGGGATATTTCTGCAGCATATTTGGCAAGTACAGAATCACAGTTTATATAAAATAACATGCAAAGTGGTTGGAGGGAAGTTTCAGAATGGCAAAGATGCTTTTATTATATATTATATGCACAGACTGCAGTTCCTTTTTAATGTTGATGGGTATAAGCCAGTAACTCGGTGGACTCAAACGTTGAAAATATTTATTGACTACACAAGTATATCCAATAAAACAATGCAATGCGTTTCAGCTGCTGTGGCCTTACTCATAGCCAGGCGTTCTTTGGTTGGATGATGTAGAGGGGCAGTGCAGTGATAACCTACACATCTCAGTCAGAGAATGCATTGCATTCATTGAAAACATACAAGACTTTGTCTAAATGGTGGCAGTGCCGAACAACCGACCCCCTGTTGTTAATATGTGGAATTACAGCCACTAGGCACTGGACCTGGAGACTGCTTCAGGCAACTACTACAGTGATTTGCAGCCCACATAGTGATCAGTTATGAGATATGCATACTTACATTGGGACAAGCTGGACCAATGTAACCAAGTAATAAAAAAAAAACATTAACCTTTTTTACATTTATGTTTAATACATTTAAAATTGACAAGACTTCCATGCAGAATAACCGGAGCCAGGAGCAGTGAAAGTTTCTATTTCAGGCTGCATAATGATGTCGTCACTCAATACTTGACAACATTCTGCCTGCTAAGTGATAATACCACCCTCAAAGGGGACTGTGTAAATATATGCTGTACTTCGGAGTTTGTTTATCAGGGGATAGAGTTAAGCCATGCATTCCTCCAATGAAGAATCCTTACAAACATTAATCTACTGACTAATCAACCTTTGAGAAAGTGCTCCATTTATTCCTGCCTCATTAATGTCTTGGGGCACAATGAAAAATCTGAGGCATCTTCTTGGTCAAATGTCAGTGTAGACAGGTACATTCAGCACATGTAGTGATATATGAGGGAATTATATTATGACTAATTTTAGAAGTGATGTCTGAATTTGGTGCCTTTGGACTCTGTCCCCTAGTTGCCCTCCCCCCAGGAAGTATTTTGGCCTCTTTTGTATACTTGTACATTATAAAGTTTGAAAGTCAGGGCATCAGACTGCTTCTTTTCCAAGGTTGTGAATATATTTTCAAAGCCCAAGTGGCTAAAAGATAAAACATACAATACATGCAGACAATAGTTAATACATAGGATTAGATCTCAAAACCCACTCTACTCCACAAATAGACTAATGCATACAGTATAATAGTGAGGCATAAGAGAGTGGGTGACAAGAGAGATCAAAAAAGGATGCAAAGTAAGCCAAAGAAATACTATACTATATTATATGTTCTCAGTCTTCCGGTTTGAATGGTGCTGAATGTCACTCAATGTGGAAGATTGAGGACATCTAGTGGCAGAAAGAAGTTACTGTGAGGACCAGTGGGTACTGCAGCCAGAGCCAATTTTTTAACACCTCCAATGGACCTTTTTTTAGCCAGAGTTTGACTTTAGGACGTTTGAGCTTCGTAGTCACCTTTACTTTTTTCTTTTACAAAAAGTTTTTTATTATGCAGTCAAACAAACAGAGCCAACAATTGGACAGTTACAGTACAATGTGAATAGGTGCAGCCTGAAAGAACATAACCAAGGCACAAAGCCTTACAGTATAAAAATACCAGATCCAAGCCATTGTTTCGGTTTCAATAACACAGAAACATCAAACCACATGTCAAATTATATATACATACAAACCTTAAAGGAGTTGTAAAGCTGAAGGTTTTACATCTTAATGCATTCTATGCATTAAGATAAAAAAAAACCTTCTGTGTGTAGCAGCCTCCCCAGCACCCCCCAATTACCTATCTGAGCCCCTTCTCTCTCCAGCGATGTCCACGATCTCCTCAGCCGTCCAGAACACTCCTCCTGATTGGCTTAGATGGCACCATTGGCTCTCAATCAAAGTGAGTCAGCCAATCAGGGGAGAGAGGGGGCTGGGCCAGGTCAGGGCTCCATGTCTCAATGCATACACAGAGCTCTGACTCGGCTTGGGTGCCCCTTGTAGCAAGCTGTTGGCTGAGGGGGCACTCAAGGGAGGGAAGGACTAGGAGCAGCAAAGAGGGACCCAAAGAGGATGATTCGAGGATTTGTGCAATACTAACACACAGAGGAGGTAAATATAAGATGTTTGTTTTGTTTTTTTCTTCTTTAAAAAACAAGCCTTAAGGGCCGGTTCACACTGCAGGCGAGGCGACTCCGACTTGCCTCGCCGCGACCTGCCGCGGCCTCAGCGGCGACTTGCAAATGACTTCTGTATAGAAGTCAATGCAAGTCGCCCCGAGGTCGCCCAAAAGTAGTACAGGAACCTTTTTTCTGAGTCGGAGCGACTCGAGGTGCGCTACTCTCAGAACGGTTCCATTGTACAGAACGGGGGCAACTTGCGAGAGCGAGGCGAGGCGAGTCGTGTCACCTCGCATCGCCCGCTGTGTGAACCGGCTCTAACAATCACTTTACAATCACTTTAAGTGATTAAACATAAAACATGCTATATTGTCATGAATGAGAGTTACTCATATAGTAACCGTCCAGGCCAACGCCTGGTGGCCACATAATCAGATTAGCTAACCCAGAAATAAGAAGACAGAGGAAATGGAGAAAGGGAAAAGGAGAAACAAGATAAAGAAGAGAAAACGAAAAGAGAGAATTAAAAGAGGAATCCCAGGAATCTGCAATGTAGGATCACTAGATCAACAAAAGAGTATTGTTCAATAGAGATTGCTGTGCGTGGGCAAACCAGGATTGCCAAACCCAAAGACATTTCCCAAAGGTATCTGATAATATGGCTGTCAATTTAATTGACCATAATGTCATTCATACGGTTTTTGAAAGCTTTGAAGCTAAGAGTTGGGGTTTTCCAGGCTCTTGCAATAGTCAACCAGAGTTCTCACATATGCAGAGTGAGGGGCCCTGGGATGTATCTTCTGAGTGGGTAAATGGGTTTTGGAGTTTTCCTCCAGGATTAGCAACTCCTGGACTGGGTTTACATTTTACTGGAAATTAATATTCTGATTGCACAGGTATTTTAGTCAAGGGGCTGTCTATGGTTCAGGGCTCTTTCCCCTGGAGGACAACTCACCCTCTTCACACACACAAGTGATCATCTTTGCATCCACCTCCACAGCCAATTGTTGGTCATATACTGGGCTAAATGATGGCCAGTATCATGCAACCCACTTCATATAAGCCCAGGCAGTCAATGACACAACCCCTTGAGATGTTTCATCATACTGCCTGGGCTTTACAGTTCCCCTGTCCTGGATGTAATTATTAGTGAGTGTCATTCAGTCCAGCAGGAGAATGCCACTACCACTGATGAGGAGAAAGAGCAAGCCCCCCCATAACATCCCCCGTGCATGCAACCAGAAGGCTACAGAATTAAAGGTATGCACAAAGTGATATAAAAAAAGGCAGAAGAGCTTCATGGAGGAGCGCAAACAGTGGGGAAAGTAAAAGGCTGGAGTTCTGCTTTAACATATAGTGTGCTGAAATTTGCACAACGTGGGCATCAGATGTTAAGGCTGACTTGATTCCAGCCTCACTTCCAGTTTTGTACAGTTCTACAGGCTCCTCCACTGTACTGAAATTTTAACTGCATTGATTTCACTGCACATTGTGAGTTCTGCACAGTAAATTAGAAGCTGAAGCAAGTCCAAAAGAGCCTGCCTCCTTTCCTGGTTGAAAGATGTCTAGAATCATCTAGCATCATCTAGCTCTTTCCTCCCCAGCCTTGTCCCTTGCCCGCCACTTTCTTTCATTGGATTTCACTTTTTATCAATCATGGAGGCTCAGTATCACAAGCAAATGCAGCCTGACGTCTGCCCATTAGGGCATTGATATTGTCATTACTCCCCCCAAGAGCCAGCCTACTGCTTGCATCGGGGCTGGGGGTTCTTGAAAGGATTCCTGTAGCAGGTTGCTGGCCCCTACCACCAGCCATAACCTGCCCATATTGCATAGGAAAGCACAGAGCCTGAATGATGATGTTGTTGCATTTAAAATAAGACGTGATGAAAATGTAAAGCTTTTATTTAAAAATGTTATTACAAGGCTGATGAAAGGGGGAATGAGGAACCAGAGAAGGTAAAATATGCAAATTCAACTTCACACACACACACACACACACACACACACAAACACGTCTTTAGAGCATTTTTAATTATATACTAAAAATTGGCATCAGTGTAATCTGGGGGCAAAAAGTAGCAACTGCCTGATAAAATCCATTGGTAAATCCAAAGTCCAAAAGCATAAAATGCATAAAAGCATAAAAATGTCATAAATCTTACTTGTTTAGTGATAGATCAAGGATAAATCCGGATCCAAAGGCCTCTATCTGGAAACTGGCTTGAGCAAGATGCACAACCTGTAAGAAGAAAATCAAATATACAGTAATTACATTTCAATTTGCAGTTATGAAACCTACTTGGAGTGAATAAAGAACCAATAATTGTTTTAACAGTTTGTCTGCACTTTAGATTAATGGCCCCATAATATCATTCCATATCTTACCTTATTCATTTATGTATGGGTCAGCCTTTCCTTAAACCCTAATGTGTATGAACAATAATAAAAACCATTGTTAAAGGACACCTTCCTTGAGAAATGATCAGCCAGTGTCCAGATAATGTTACACTGTAGTCCAAGCCAAGTTTTTTACTGCTGATTAACACCTCCTCGATTAACCACCTTTCCCTAATCTGTATTTAAATATCCCCCAGCATGCTTCCCCGGTCTTGGAATATATTTATAATTGCCACACGTTTAGGACCCAGCAGCTGACACTTTGCTTGGTTGGTGGCTCTCAGTTCCGACTGTCACTGACAGCTCCAGTCTCCATTGATGTTTGTGAACCAATCAGAATGGTTCTGATGACATAGTGATTTTAAGCAAGCTGGAGACTTTAATTAAAAAAATGAAAGCCATGTTTTGGCTTTAATACTGTAATTATTAGATACAGAGGAATCCATAAATTATTTTTAAAAAAAGTAATTCATTAACTTTAAGCCCTTGTACACACGGGCGGAGATTCCGACGGAATGTGTCCTATCGGACGGATAATCCGACTGTGTGTGGTCTGCATCGGACTGTTTCCGTTGGAATATCCGTCGGACCCAATTTTCCAACTTGTTGGAAATATTTTCCAACAAACTGGTCCGATCGGACATACTCCGATCATGTGTAGAGAATTTTGATCGAACAAAGTGCCACGCATGCTCAGATCAAATTCCTACACCAAAGCTATTGGCTACTAGCCTGAACGTAGTCCCGTCGTAACGAAATAACGTCATCACTAGTGATGGCCGAACGGTTCGCCCGGCGGTCGTTTCGCGGCGAATTTCCGACTTTCGCCGTCCGCGGGTTCGAACGCCTTTTTCCGTCGTTCGCCCCGGCGGACTTACGTGTTTAATGTATACAAGAACTTTAACCTTTCGTGACACGTTTATCATGTGTTACAGGACAACCAATTGAGACATGACAGCTCATGGACACTTGGACATTCCCCCTAACCTATAAATACACCCGATCCGGTGGCCATTTTACATTCTTTCTTCTGTCACTGTAGGGAAAGGATCCTGTGTGGAGTAGGGACAGAGAAAACGCTAGCTATTTGGTACACAAAAGTTCTTTTCAGGACTGGTATAGGTGTTAGGTCAGCAGCCTGAGTTTCTTTTGTCAGTTTAGATAAAGGGACAGAGCGCTGTATGCTGCTATTTTAGGGACAGCTCAGCCAGATTAGTCTTTCTTCATCATCATCATCATCATCATCATTAGCTGTTACTATCAGGTCCACAAAAGAGCTGTTCCAGCTAATCGTTCCAGCCTACTCTTTTTTGCCAATTTGTATAGGGACAGGCAGGAAGCAGTGTGTCAGGCAGTGAGGATAATTTTAAAGACTTGCTGTTACTATTAGTTCCACAAAGGTTCTTTTCAGGACTGGTATCAGTGGTACGGTAATAGGCTTGTACACGTATAATATTCTTTCTTCCAAATATAGAAAGAATATTATACTTGACTGCTGCCCTTCTGCTGCAGTCTGCTAATCATTCACAACTCACTTGTTCCACAAAGCTCTTTATCAGGACTGGTAACTTGGTCTGTCTAGGGTGCTACGGTACATAGGCTTGGGTGCGGTACAGTCTGCTGTTCTGTAAGGACCGCTATCGGTCCACAATACATAGGGTTGCCGTGCACTACTGCTGACCGCTGCCCTATACTGCAGCAGTCCTTCAGCGGTATAGGGACTGACGCACAGTCTGCTAAACACTAATACACAACCTGCTTGGTCCACAAAAGTTCTTATAAGGACTGGTAACTTGGTATAGGGTGCTACGGTACATAGGCCTGAGTGCAGTACAGTCTGCTGTTCTGTAAGGACCGCTATCGGTCCACAATACATAGGGTTGCCGTGCACTACTGCTGACCGCTGCCCTATACTGCAGCAGTCCTTCATTGGTATAGGGACTGACGTACAGTCTGCTAATCACTAACACACAACCTGCTTGGTCCACAAAAGTTCTTATAAGGACTGGTAACTTGGTATAGGGTGCTACGGTACATAGGCCTGAGTGCAGTACAGTCTGCTGTTCTGTAAGGACCGCTATCGGTCCACAATACATAGGGTTGCCGTGCACTACTGCTGACCGCTGCCCTATACTGCAGCAGTCCTTCATTGGTATAGGGACTGACGTACAGTCTGCTAATCACTAACACACAACCTGCTTGGTCCACAAAAGTTCTTATAAGGACTGGTAACTTGGTATAGGGTGCTACGGTACATAGGCCTGAGTGCGTTACAGTCTGCTGTTCTGTAAGGACCGCTATCGGTCCACAATACATAGGGTTGCCGTGCACTACTGCTGACCGCTGCCCTATACTGCAGCAGTCCTTCAGCGGTATAGGGACTGACGCACAGTCTGCTAAACACTAACACACAACCTGCTTGGTCCACAAAAGTTTTTATAAGGACTGGTAACTTGGTATAGGGTGCTACGGTACATAGGCCTGAGTGCAGTACAGTCTGCTGTTCTGTAAGGACCGCTATCGGTCCACAATACATAGGGTTGCCGTGCACTACTGCTGACCGCTGCCCTATACTGCAGCAGTCCTTCATTGGTATAGGGACTGACGTACAGTCTGCTAATCACTAACACACAACCTGCTTGGTCCACAAAAGTTCTTATAAGGACTGGTAACTTGGTATAGGGTGCTACGGTACATAGGCCTGAGTGCGTTACAGTCTGCTGTTCTGTAAGGACCGCTATCGGTCCACAATACATAGGGTTGCCGTGCACTACTGCTGACCGCTGCCCTATACTGCAGCAGTCCTTCATTGGTATAGGGACTGACGTACAGTCTGCTAATCACTAACACACAACCTGCTTGTTCCACAAAAGTTCTTATAAGGACTGGTAACTTGGTATAGGGTGCTACGGTACATAGGCTTGAGTGCGGTACAGTCTGCTGTTCTGTAAGGACCGCTATCGGTCCACAATAGATAGGGTTGACGTGCACCACTGCTGACCGCTGCCCTATACTGCAGCAGTCCTTCAGCGGTATAGGGACTGACGTACAGTCTGCTAAACACTAATACACAACCTGCTTGGTCCACAAAAGTTCTTATAAGGACTGGTAACTTGGTATAGGGTGCTACGGTACATAGGCTTGAGTGCGGTACAGTCTGCTGTTCTGTAAGGACCGCTATCGGTCCACAATAGATAGGGTTGACGTGCACCACTGCTGACCGCTGCCCTATACTGCAGCAGTCCTTCAGCGGTATAGGGACTGACGTACAGTCTGCTAAACACTAATACACAACCTGCTTGGTCCACAAAAGTTCTTATAAGGACTGGTAACTTGGTATAGGGTGCTACGGTACATAGGCTTGAGTGCGGTACAGTCTGCTGTTCTGTAAGGACCGCTATCGGTCCACAATAGATAGGGTTGACGTGCACCACTGCTGACCGCTGCCCTATACTGCAGCAGTCCTTCAGCGGTATAGGGACTGACGTACAGTCTGCTAAACACTAATACACAACCTGCTTGGTCCACAAAAGTTCTTATAAGGACTGGTAACTTGGTATAGGGTGCTACGGTACATAGGCTTGAGTGCGGTACAGTCTGCTGTTCTGTAAGGACCGCTATCGGTCCACAATAGATAGGGTTGACGTGCACCACTGCTGACCGCTCACCTATACTGCAGCAGTCCTTCAGCGGTATAGGGACTGACGTACAGTCTGCTAATCACTAACACACAACCTGCTTGTTCCACAAAAGTTCTTATAAGGACTGGTAACTTGGTATAGGGTGCTACGGTACATAGGCTTGAGTGCGGTACAGTCTGCTGTTCTGTAAGGACCGCTATCGGTCCACAATAGATAGGGTTGACGTGCACCACTGCTGACCGCTGCCCTATACTGCAGCAGTCCTTCAGCGGTATAGGGACTGACGTACAGTCTGCTAAACACTAATACACAACCTGCTTGGTCCACAAAAGTTCTTATAAGGACTGGTAACTTGGTATAGGGTGCTACGGTACATAGGCTTGAGTGCGGTACAGTCTGCTGTTCTGTAAGGACCGCTATCGGTCCACAATAGATAGGGTTGACGTGCACCACTGCTGACCGCTGCCCTATACTGCAGCAGTCCTTCAGCGGTATAGGGACTGACGTACAGTCTGCTAAACACTAATACACAACCTGCTTGGTCCACAAAAGTTCTTATAAGGACTGGTAACTTGGTATAGGGTGCTACGGTACATAGGCTTGAGTGCGGTACAGTCTGCTGTTCTGTAAGGACCGCTATAGGTCCACAATAGATAGGGTTGACGTGCACCACTGCTGACCGCTCACCTATACTGCAGCAGTCCTTCAGCGGTATAGGGACTAAGAGTTTTGTCACAGGGTCATTTAAAAAATGACATGCAGAGGAAGAGGCAGGCCATTCCGCAGGGGTGGTAGGGGTAGGGCAGGAGCAACAGGCTTGAGCCAAAGTGGGAAGTTGCAGAAGGTGCGTTCAATTACTTTAAAGGATGCACCAGACTTGGTTGAGTGGCTCGCTCAGCCTTACTCTTCTGCACCCTCCTCATCCTCTCGATCTGCACCCTCTTCTTCACTCTCTGCTATGTGCACCCCCAAAGACACTACCACCAACAACACGACCACCACCACCACCACCACATACCTTCCGCTTGAGTCACTGGAATTATTTTCCGATCCATATCAAGAGGACATTTCTGATGCGCAGCCACTCTTGGTATTGGATCAGGAAGAGGAGGTAGCAACAAGCGCTACTCAGCAGTCTGACGCCAGTACCCAGATCAGCCCAAGGAGGAGGTTGGTCCCCGGTGTTGCTGCCTACTCTACTTATAGCGGTGGGGAAGGTGACGTTGATGATGACGTGTCTAGTGATGTCACGTGGGTGCCCACAAGAGAGGAAGAGGAGGGGAGTTCAGAGGGAGATATGGACCAGCAGATAGGGAGGAGAAGCAGCAATGACTTACATTGCACAGCAGGGACAAAGCAGACTGCAAATGTATCAGGAGCGAGTCATCGACCATGTACGGTCACATCTGGCGCTCCCAGGACACCGGCACATGGCTCCGCAGTGTGGGCTTTTTTTAACGTGTCCGCTGCTGACAATAGCGTTGCCATCTGCAATCTTTGCAGTCAACGCGTTAGTCGCGGTAAGCCCAATACTCACCTAGGGACGACCGCCTTAAGAAGGCACATGAGCAGCCATCACCGAGCCCAGTGGGAGCAACGGAACACACAAAGCCACACTGCAGGCTCTCACCGTCCAGCCTCGTCTTCTACTTCTCCTTCTCCTCTCTCCTCACAATTGTCCTCCACTCCACCTTCCATCACGCCAAGCTCACATTTTTCTGCAAAAAGGCAGGCTTCCGTGGGCCTAATGTTTGAGCGTAAAAAAATGATGACGCCGGATAACCCTCTTGCCCAACGGTTGGCGGCTGGCTTGTCAGAACTCATAGCCCGCCAACTACTGCCATATAAACTGGTGGACTCGGAGGCCTTTCGCAAATTTGTGGCCATTGGAACACCACAATGGAAGGTCCCAGGAAGGAAGTATTTCTCAGAGAAGGGCATCCCAGAGCTATATGGCCATGTTCAGCGGCAAGTGAATGTATCTCTGGCACACAGTGTCGGTGCCAAGATACATCTGACCACAGACACGTGGTCTAGCAAACACGGGCAGGGAAGGTATATCAGTTTTACTGCCCACTGGGTGAACCTTCTGACGGCCGTCAAGCATGTAACCCGTGGCACCCGTGTAGATTTGGTTTTACCGCCACGGATTGCATGCAGGCCTGACTCTTCTTCTCCTCCTCCTACTCCATCCTCCTCCCTCTCCTCCTCAGCTGCCTCCTCCTTTTCCGCTGCTAGCGTCTCTTCCACTGCACCGCCCAAGCTCCCCAGAACCTATTCCACATGCCAGGTGAGACGTTGCCATGCCGTGCTGCGTCTGTTGTGCCTGGAAGCAAAGAGCCACACTGGCCCGGCACTCCTTTCAGCTTTGCGTTCACAGGCAGATGAGTGGCTAACACCGCTCAATTTGACAGTTGGTAAAGTGGTGTGTGACAACGGTGCCAATCTGCTTAGCGCATTGAAACAGGGCAAAATCACGCACGTGCCGTGCATGGCACACGTCTTAAACTTGGTCGTGCAGCGATTCCTTGTCAAATACCCTGGGGTCCAGGACATCTTGCGGCAGGCAAGGAAAATCTCGGCCCATTTCAGAAGATCTTACACGGCCATGGCTCGCCTTGCTGACATTCAGCGGCGACACCATCTGCCGGTCAGACGTCTTATTTGCGATTGCCCGACGCGATGGAACTCAACCTTCTATATGCTTGATAGGCTGCTCCAGCAGAAACGTGCAGTTAACGTCTACCTGTATGAACTCTGCGAAAGAAACGGTTCTGGGGAGCTGGGTTTTTTTTCACCGCGCCAGTGGCTGCTCATGCGCGACACATGCAGACTTCTGCGGCCATTTGAGGAGATCACCAAACTGGTCAGTCGCAGCCATGGCGCCATCAGTGACATGGTACCTTATGCCTTCTTTCTGGAGCGTGCATTGCGTCGTGTCATTGATCAGGCTGTGGAGGAGCAGGAGCGGGAAGATGAGGAAGTCGCAATGCTGGATGAATTCCCAGGGGGGGCTACTCTATCTGAGACAAGTCAACAACAGGAGTCTGATGAGGAGTCAGAGGAGGATGGTGCCGGGGCGGATGAGCAGGAGCAAGAAGAGCATGCTTTAAACCTTTCTGGGATCCCTGTTGTGCGAGGATGGGGAGAGGAGAATGAAGAGGACGACATTATCCTGGATGATGAGCAGGAGCCAGGCCACCACACCGCTTCCACTTTAGTGCAAATGGGGGCCTTCATGCTCCAGTGTTTTAATAGGGACCCCCGTATAAAAAGCATGAGGGTCAAGGACCAGTACTGGGTGGCAACGTACTTAGACCCCCGGTACAAACACAAAATGGCGGAAATGTTACCGCCGTCGCAGAGGGCTGTCAGAATGCAGCACTTCCAGGCCTTGCTTCGAGAAATGCTGCATTCTGCTTTTGCGTGCGCTGGCAGAGGAGCAATTCCCACTCCCAGAGAAGGATTTGCGGGTACCAATCCAACAGCGCCTGCAAGAAGAGGCCGGTTTGAAGATGTGTTGGTGACTTCGGATATGAGGTCATTCTTTCAGCCGACCCATCGACAGGTGTCATCCGGATCCAGCATCAGGGAACGCCTAGACCGTCAGGTGTCCGACTACATTGGGTTAACGGCCGATGTGGACGCTCTGAGGAGTGATGAACCCCTAGACTACTGGGTGGGCAGGCTTGACCTCTGGCCAGAGCTTGCCCAATTTGCAATCGAACTGTTGGCTTGCCCCTCATCCAGTGTCCTGTCCGAAAGGACGTTCAGCGCAGCAGGGGGGATTGTGACCGATAAGCGTACTCGCCTAGCTCACCACAGTGTTAACTACCTCACATTTCTAAAAATGAATGAGGCATGGATCTCGGAGGAATTCAACACATGTGATCAGTAGACCATGTATATGTCTATAAACAATTTTTGGAATCAAGCACACAGACCTTCTTAATTCATTTGGCTCACTTCCCTGACCCAAAAAAGCACACCGTACTATATGCCCCTACCCTCCTCTTTGAAGAGGTTGAGCGGTGTCATATTTCTACTGGGGCTGCTTATTATGAGGGGTTCCCACCATCCCTGTGCTGTGCTGACTTCCTCCTGGGTGTTCTTATTATGAGGGGCTCCCACCATCCCTGTGCTGTGCTGACTTCCTCCTGGGGGTTCTTATTATGAGGGGATCACACCATCCCTGTGCTGTGCTGACTTCCTCCTGGGGCTGCTTACGGTGCTGCTGTCAGCGCTGTATGTCACGGAGCTGCTGTCAGCGCTGTATGTCACGGAGCTGCTGTCAGCGCTGTATGTCACGGAGCTGCTGTCAGCGCTGTATGTCACGGAGCTGCTGTCAGCGCTGTATGTCACGGAGCTGCTGTCAGCGCTGTATGTCACGGAGCTGCTGTCAGCGCTGTATGTCACGGAGCTGCTGTCAGCGCTGTATGTCACGGAGCTGCTGTCAGCGCTGTATGTCACGGAGCTGCTGTCAGCGCTGTATGTCACGGAGCTGCTGTCAGCGCTGTATGTCACGGTGCTGCTGTCAGCGCTGTATGTCACGGAGCTGCTGTCAGCGCTGTATGTCACGGAGCTGCTGTCAGTGCTGTATGTCACGGAGCTGCTGTCAGCGCTGTATGTCACGGAGCTGCTGTCAGCGCTGTATGTCACGGAGCTGCTGTCAGCGCTGTATGTCACGGTGCTGCTGTCAGCGCTGTATGTCACGGAGCTGCTGTCAGCGCTGTATGTCACGGAGCTGCTGTCAGCGCTGTATGTCACGGAGCTGCTGTCAGCGCTGTATGTCACGGAGCTGCTGTCAGCGCTGTATGTCACGGAGCTGCTGTCAGCGCTGTATGTCACGGTGCTGATGTCAGTGCTCTGTATTACGGTGCTGCTGTCAGTGCTCTGTATCTCCTGCACCCTCTTGTTTGCCTACCCTGGTCCCTGACCTTCCCTCTCCTCCATTGCCTTCATTAGCTCCATAGTCCTGAATTGTCAGAACAATTTCCCAAATAAAAAAAAAATGCTTGTAGTTATCGATCCCAAATTCACCTCATACATGTATTATGCTATTGTCCAGGTGGTGGGACTACGTGCTACCCCCTAATAATTACCCCGTGGCCGCAAATTCGACCTAAAGGTTTGCGAAATTCGCCTCCCATTGAAGTCAATGGAGCCCGCGGCGAACGGTCGTTTTCGCGAACGTTTGTGTCCGTTCGCGTTTCGCGTTCGCGAAACGTCCCGTCGGAAGTTCGTCCATCACTAGTCATCACGTTCTGAACGATCGGATTTTCCGACAACTTGGTCCGACTGTGTGTATGCAACAGTTTCTGACACAATCCGTCGGACAAAATCCGTCAGACAAAATCCAATGGATTTGGTTGGCAGAATTTCCGACCGTGTGTACAAGGGCTTATACTGTAGTTATCAGATACAGATGTATCCATACATTATATTAAAAAAGTAATTCATATCAATGGTATCATTTTGTTTTACATTTTTGCACATTTGCCAGTCTATAATAAAATAATTATTGAAAACAAATAAAGTCCTGTTATTATTCTTAAAAAAATAAAAAACTGTTAATTAGGTATGCAAACTAATCATAGAGTTATTGTCAAAGAAAGTGCATATACTTAGTAGCTAAATGTTTTCTGTAGTTTTGAATAGAGTAGGGGTAGATTAGTATCCCTGTCAAGATTGTATTTCTATCTATGTTCCAACCACCAATCACCCTCTGTGATTGTCACAATGGCAAATCAAAACAGAATGTGATGGGAAATCCAAATTTTGAGAATTATCACCAGAACAAGAGGGAGGGGTAACTCTGTTCTTCTCACTTACTAGAAGTCAAGGGAAATCCTCCCAACAAGCCACAAACAGCTAAAAAAAGAGACGTCTATCAGGGGTTTAGCAACCCCCTACCAATCCCTAAGCAAAACAAAAAACCTCTTTACATACACTAAAATAGAAGCATACTGACAATGATTAATTTGTCCTGAGCATCCAAGCATCAATACAATGTTTACTGTATAAGGAAACAGCAAAATGGTCTTCCAAACTAAAACTAATATCTGATTGGACTGTATTTGCTGTACAACACCATGATCCTCTCTAACATGTAAGAGATTCAGTTTATACTCAATAAATGTATTTAATCTAAGAGCAATATCTAATAGAGGCTAAATCAATTCATCATAATTAAAGTGTTAGTTGAGGCTCATTATATCTATTCTTAGAAACATTCCCTTCTCCCTCCTCCTATCTATCCTACATACCCTGTATAAAAAAAGATCTGTGTACTTACCTTTTTTGTAATCTGGTCTGGTCCTGTAACAGGATCTAGTAACTCTAGCTCCTCTATGTAAAGGAGTTCACACCAGCTGTGATTTTCCAGTGGGCCAAGCCTAGGCTCCCATGGTCCATCCATTATTGACGGCCCCCCTCTCCCCTGCAGCAGCCACTCACTGACACAGGGGAGCTTGAGTGGCTGGATAACGTAACCAGACTAGACTGGATTAAAAATAGGTAAGTACACAGATCTTTTTTATACAGGGTATGCAGGATAGGTGGGGTGTGTTTTTAAGAATAGTTAGGTTTTTCTTCCATTTAAAGGGGAAGATAATGCTATCCCTAGATTTTATCTGATGGTAGGTTTTTTTGGGTGTTCTAAACATTATTCTAGTCAATTCATACAGGAGTTAATTCATGTGCTGATGAAGATCACAGAAGGCTAGTAAATTGCAGCACAACTTTGTGGTACAGCTTATAATGGTCTGGATCAAGTTCTAAGTTACATAGTTCAAAGAGTTTGGATAGGTCACAGCCAACTCACAGTTGTTCAACAGAGTCTCTCAGGTTCTACGATGGTGGCCCAATGCCCAGAAATGCCCAGAAATCAAGATCATTTGTGCAATATGAAACTGGCACCATGAAAAATATTTCTGCATTACAAATGAGATCACTCTTTCTATCAATATATCACACCATGCAAAAAAGTCCATACAATTGCCAGATCTATGTGTATACTGCTGCCATATCACAGACTTAGTGAAACTTTTTTTTTTTTTTGTATATCTTCAGAGTCAAATTAATTATAAAGGACATCAAGGGTGTCTGTAAAAATGGTGTGTATTCAACCAAAACATTATTTTTAAATGTGGATAAAGAAGGAAAGTGAGAGAACCATTGGCAGGTTTTCATTGCTGTCTTTGTTTCTGCTCTTTCTGCATTTGTCCTGGAGGCCATTGTCACTGGGACACAAAGTAACAAGGAATCCAAATGTTTATGGTTGTCACAGAACAAGAGGTGAGGAACAAATCTTCCAATAGTGACATCTTCCAATAAGACAGGATTTCTCCTCACTTTGGAGAGATTTTCTTCTGTTTCCTTGTTGAGTCAACAATCTCCCCAATGGCGTGCAGGCAATACAAAAATAGATGGCGGTCTAACCATTTCCTATTCTGTCTAAAATAAAATAAAAATGTGTTTCCGCTGCAGATACACTTTAAATACTTTTGGACAATGTATTTGGTGGTTTTTAATATCAGGCAGGCTGTGTAGGAGTCAGTCTATATCAGCCTTTGTTTGGTGAAGTAGTAACAGGCCAGGGTTTTTGTTTATAGCCGAATGTTCTTTATATTTCTTTATTATTATTATTATTATTATTATTATTATTATTATTATGAAGAGCCTTGGGATCCAAGCTTTCTAAATATATTGGTGTTTGAAGGAGTAAGAAACCAAAGTAATGATGTAAGCAAATGTTTGCGAGAGTCAGATAGGGACAGAGTTTCTTCATCAATTCCACCATGAGCAAACATCAGAACATTACTTCTTGTCACTGGATCTATGATAATGCTAACAACACCCTCAACCCCACATTAAACTCACAAGGGGGTTGATTTACTAAAACTAGAGAGTACAGAGTCTGGTGCAGCTGTGCATGGTAGCCAATCAGCTTCTAACTTCAACTTGCTCAATTAAATTTTGACAATAAAACCTAGAAGCTGATTGGTTACTATGCACAGCTGCCCCAGATGCTGTGTGCTCCAGTTTTAGCAAATCTCCCCCAAAGAGTCTTAAATAGCAGAAATTATCACACAATGGTGTTTATTTATATGAACTGGAGGGTGCTAAATCTGGTGTAGCTGTGCATGATAGCCAGTCAGCTTCGAACTTCAGATTGTCCAGATTTTGCACTCTTCTCCAATTTTAGTAAATCAACCCCTGTGTGACAACAACTTTAGCAAGGTAAATTTATCTTTGTATCTTGCAAAGAATTCTTTTATATTTTTTCTTTTATATAAAAAGTCACTTTACTGTCTTTTGGGGTGCATTTCAATTTAGCTCCATATAGAACTTTATGTCCAGGAAAGGCTGCCCCGACTAATGGAAGGAGTCTTATAGCTGTCTCAAATACTGCATTATTCAGTCGCTCACAGCTTTCTCCCTGAAATGCAAACTGCTTAATACAAATGAGAGTGTACTCTGCTCTTTTTGAGCTTGCTGATGCCAGCGAATGATACAAGAGTGAAATGGAGAGCCTGGGGAATAAAGTGTGCCTCCTGGATGTGCTGCAGTGTGAAAATAGCACATCCAAAATGTACTTCATTGCAGAATGCACACAGAAATTCATAAAAAAAAGTGCATTGCTGCAGTTTATGTTATTTTAAGTTAGCTTTAACTTTTTGGACCTTACGTTCTCCTTATTCCCCAATAAATAAAATAGGGGGTAAAGGATAAAGAGAAATACACAAAAGGCCTGCCAAGGTTTTCACTAACACATTTCTGTGTTTCAGCATAGAGAATTGACCATACTGTGCGCTTCTGTTTAGTGTGGTTAGTTTTAGCAGAAGAACTGACAGGGACAACAGGGATTTCACATAAAGGAAGCAATACAAAGAGAACAGGATACTTTCTTGCACAAGTACATGGTACAGCAAGCACATATCAGAAAATAAATGTTGGGGTAACAAATAGAGATGGGCTAAACAGACCCCTGTTCAGTTCGCACCAGAATTTCCGAACACCGCATAAGTTCGGACCCGAATAACGAACCCCATTAAAATCAATGGGACCCGAACGTCAAAAATCAAAAGTGCCCGTTTTAAAATCTTATATGCAAGTAATTGGCCACACAATGTTCTAGAGGTCTGGGTCCTGCCCTGGGGGACATGTATCACTAAAAAAAAAGTTTGTGAAAAACTTCATTTTTAAATGAGCAGTGATTTTTTTAAATTTTAAAGTGAAAGCCTAAAAATAAAAAAAATCATTCCAATATAGTGCCTGGGGGGGGGGGGGGGATGGGGGTGAGGGGGTCCCCTTAGTCTACCTGTAAAGTGGCAGATCTGTACCATGTCAAGAATCTCCTGGGGAGCCAGTGTGAATGATGAGGTCACAATGTAATGCACTGGGAACAAGATTCGAGATTTTTTGTATAAAATCTGGTGTCTCTTTGGCTGTTGGTGACACTTTCCCACCATAACTCTATAGAAGTACTCTTGATGAAAGCAAGAATTGGCCTTGCTGTAAAACAGGTGCAGAAAAATTACTCTTTGGGTGTCGGGGGCGGCTCCCAACATAACCCTATTGAGGTGCTCTTGATGAAGGCAAAAAAAATTGCAATGATATGCATATGGTTGGTGTTTTTGCCACGTTTGATGTGCCTGAGACACAGTTTTCAGATAGCAACAGTGAGATCTGCTGCAGAAGTGCTGAAAAAGACCCAGACAGCTGAGCTTTGGGGAGTGGGCCGGGAAATAAACAGCTGCAGAATGTGATGGATTAGGGTGGCTGCTCTCTCTTTCATGATTTTGGCCTCCTTGGGGTTGTGCCGCCTCATTTTCAATTTCCTCCTCTGTTCTTTCCATCACCCAAGTGGCATCAGTGACATCATCATCTCCATCTCCTCCATCTCCTTCATCTTCATCATCACCACTGGAGACAACTTGGCAATATGCCGCAGTTTGGGGAACATGAATGACAATTTGTCTACCAGTGTTCCTCCCTCTCTCCAGGCTCATGTTTCTGTCATCCTCAACCTCAGAACCAAAATCGGAAACCATTTATGGCTGGGCATCATCAAGGGGAAAGAGGCAAGTGGCTGATCCTGTGGTCAAATAACTCAGCTGACTCCTCAATGACTGATGTTGGGGCTATGGCAGGAATAGATGTGGACAAGGAGGCAGGTTTATGCACTCTGGCAACTGCAGGGGACTGCATACTTGTCTCTGCTTGTGTGACAGAGGATGAGGAGAATGAGGAAGGTTTAGTAAGCTAGTCCACCACCTCCTCTGTATGCAGGGGCTGGTTAGTACGGGCAAACTCACTAAACAGAGGAAATGATGCCCTGCCTGAGGACTGACCACCACGTCCACCTTTGCCTGTGGACACATTTGTTGCTGGCCCCCTTACAGTGCCAAGGGAACGTTTGCCTCTCTTTGTTGTTCTCCCAGACATTATTGGGAGGGAGGGGGCGGTGCTTAAAAGCAAATGTAAAGGAGATGTCGAAATCTGTACATAGATGCACTTTAATCAATGTAAAGAGGTGTTTGGTGCACTTTAATTTGAGTTCTCACACTACACAAACGCACTCCACGGATGCAATATAATGCCCAAACATATAGTGACACACAGAACTATATGGCATTAAACTGGCAGTAATGCACAAAACGATATGGCGTTAAACTGTCAGTAACGCACACAGAACTATATGGCGTTAAACTGGCAGTACCACACACATAAGTAAATGGTGTTAAACTGGCAGTAACACAATTAAATAGAAGGTGTTCAACCATCACTACACTGACGCTATCTGAACTGGCCCTACTCTAGCTATACACTATAGTAAAGATTACTGACACGGTCTCACTACACTACACTGAAACTATCTGAGCTGTCCCGACTCTACACTAATGTATGTATGAATGACACTATCTCACTACACTACAGTGAAACTATCTGAGCTGTCCCTACGCTGAATGATGGTCCCCCTCACTACACTCACACTATCCCTAGACTGACACTAAACTAATATTCTACACTGGCAATGGAAGAAAAATAGCACAGTATAGCACACTAACTGATAGCACTGAACAGAGCCATTTTCTATCTCTCTCCATGCCAAAATCACACTGAAAAATGGCTGGCATTAAAATAATACTTTTATACCATGGGGTGGGAATGAACTATGATTGGATAAAATCTTGATGACAGTGTCAAATCATGACTCTGACAGTGCTCTGTGCCCTGATTGGCTGAAGCTTTCACTGCTTGCAATGCACTATTCAGCACCGCAATGCACTGTGGTTGGTTCGGGGGGGGGGGGTGAACAAACGGTTGAACGGGGCTGAGAGCGTACAGGTGTGAGGGGGGCTGAGAGAGTACAGGTGTGAGGGGGACTGTGAACGTACAGGTGTGAGCGGGACTGTGAACGTACAGGTGTGAGGGGGGCTGAGAGCATACAGGTGTGAGGGGGGCTGAGAGCATACACGTGTGAGGGGGGGCTGAGAGCATACACATGTGAGGGGGGCTGCGAGTGTACAGATGTGAGGGGGGCTGTGAGTGTACAGGTGTGAGGTGCATAAATCGGGCAGGCTTGTAGGGGCCTCATAGCATTACTTTGCCCAGGGGCCCAAGACCTGCCTTACAATCTGGAGGAGCCTGTGGAACTGTAAGATCTGTTAAGTAAAACAGATTTTTGAGACCAGCAAATAAACTTTATTTAATTAACCACTTAACAACCGCCCATTGCCGATTAACGGCATCAGGGCGGTTGTTTAATTCTAAGAGGCCGTTAATTAACGGCCTCTCAGAATTCTGCTCTCGCGCGCCCCCTGGGGCGCGCACACGAGAGCATCCGTGACCGCTGGGTCCAGTGGACCCGGCGCATCACGAATCACGGTAAACGGCCGCTCATCGCGGCCGTTTACCACGTGATCGCTCCGTCAAATGACGGAGTGATCACTTGTAAACAAGCCGGCGTCATGTTATGACGCCGGTTCCTCCCTCCCCCTCTCTGTACCGATCGGTACAGCGGAGGGGGAAGAGATCGGTGTCAGCAGCGATGTGGGCTGCATCTGCAGTGCCCACATCGCTGCTCACCGAAAATTAACCCCTCAAATCCCTGCAAATACTCTGCATTACTCTGCAATTCCCTGCAAATACTCTGCATTACTCTGCAATTCCCTGCAAATACTCTGCATTACTCTGCAATTCCCTGCAAATACTCTGCAATTCCCTGCAAATACTCTGCATTACTCTGCAATTCCCTGCAAATACTCTGCATTACTCTGCAATTCCCTGCAAATACTCTGCAATTCCCTGAAAACACTCTGCATTGCCCTGCAACACTCTGCATTGCCCTGCAACACTCCGCAATGCCCTGCAACACTCCGCAATGCCCTGCAACACTCGGCATTGCCCTGCAACACTCCGCATTGCCCTGCAACACTCCGCAATGCCCTGCAACACTCCGCAATGCCCTGCAACACTCCGCAATGCCCTGCAACACTCTGCAATGCCCTGCAACACTCTGCAATGCCCTGCAACACTCCGCAATGCCCTGCAACACTCCGCAATGCCCTGCAACACTCCGCAACGCTCTGCAATACCCTGCAACACTCTGCAACACCTGCCAATACCCTGCAACACTCTGCAATGCTCTGCAACCCCCGCCGATACCCTGCAACACTCTGCAATGCTCTGCAACCCCCGCCGATACCCTGCAACACTCTGCAATGCTCTGCAACCCCCACCGATACCCTGCAACACTCTGCAATGCTCTGCAACACCCGCCAATACCCTGCAACACTCTGCAATGCTCTGCAACACCCGCCAATACCCTGCAATGCTTTGCAACGCAGTACTCTGCAACACCATGCTCTGAGATACCCAGCCATAGTCGGTGATACCCTGCAATACCCAGCCATAGACATCTCCCGCCGCCCTCCGCCCTCCGGTGCTTCTACCGAATCGCTAATACGATCAAAGCCAGAATCTTTTTTTTTTTTCAGGCTTCCCAGCTTAGAGGTGAGATGTGGGTCTTATTGACCCCACATCTCACTGTAAAGAGGACCTGTCATGCCATATTCCTATTACAAGGGATGTTTACATTCCTTGTAATAGGAATAAAAGTGATCAAAAAAATTATTTTTGGGGAAAAAAATGTCAAACTAAAATAAATAAAGTAAAATGAACAATAAAAAAAAATGTTTTTTTTAAAGCGCCCCTGTCCCCATGTGCTCGCATGCAGAAGCGAACGCATGCGTAAGTCCCGCCCACATATGAAAACGGTGTTCAAACCACACATGTGAGGTATCGCTGCGAACGTTAGAGCGAGAGAAATAATTCTAGCCCTAGACCTCCTCTGTAACTCAAAACATATAACCAGTAAAAAAAATGTAAATCGTCGCCTATGGGGATTTTTAAGTAGCGACGTTTGCCGCCATTCCACGAGCGTGTGCAATTTTGAAGAGTGACATATTAGGTATCTATTTACTCAGCGTAACTTCATCTTTCACATTATGCAAAAATTGGGCTAACTTTACTGTGTTTTTTTTTTTTTTTAAGCACAAAACTGTTTTTTTTCCAAAAAAAAGCATTCGAAAAATTACTGCGCAAATACCGTGCGAGATAAAAAGTTGCAAAGACCACCATTGTATTCTCCAGGGTGTTTGCTAAAAAAACATATATAATGTTTTGGAGTTCTATGTAATTTTCTAGCAAATAAATTATGATTTTTACATGTAGGAGAGAAATGTCAGAATTGTCCTGGCTGCTCCAGAACACCTGATGGCGCTCCATGCATGTTGGGCCTCTGTATGTGGCCACGCTGTGTAAAAGTCTCACACATGTGGTATCACCATACTCGGGAGTAATAGCAGAATGTGTTATGGGGTGTAATTTGTGGTATGCATATGCTGTGTGTGAGAAATAACCTGATAATATGACAATTTTGTGAAAAAAAAAAAAAAAGTAAAAAGAATCTTGATTTTGCAAAGAATTGTGGGAAAAAATGACAACTTCAAAAAACTCATCATGCCTCTTACTAAATACCTTGGAATGTCTTCTTTCCAAAAAGGGGTCATTTGGGGGGTATTTGTACTTTTCTGGCATGTTAGGGTCTCAAGAATTGAAATAGGCCGTCAGTACTTCAGGTGTGATCAATTTTCAGATATTGGCACCATAGCTTGTGGACTCTATAACTTTCACAAAGACCAAATAATATCCACCAATTTGTACTTATTTTTACCAAAGATATGTAGTAGTATAAATTTTGGCCAAAATTTATGAAGAAAAAATTACTAATCTGCTAAATTTTCTAACAGAAACAAAGAAAAATTCGTTTTTTTACAGAATTTTCGGTATTTTTTCTTTTATAGCACAAAAAAAAAAAAACCCAGCGGTGATTAAATACCACCAAAAGAAAGCTCTATTTGTGTGAAAAAAAGGACAAAAATTTCATATAGGTCCAGTGTTGCATGACTGAGTAATTGTCATTCAAAATGCGAGAGCACCGAAAGCTGAAAATTGGTCTGGTTATTAAGGGTGTTTAAGTGCCCAGTGGTCAAGTGGTTAAACAAACCAGCTAAGAGAACTTAAAAATAGATGTTCTTCTTTAACACAACTGTCTGTTGATGTTGCCCCTAATGTACAGGACAAAAAAAAATACTGTTAAATACACATGTACTTTGTTACTTTGAGGTCACTCAATTATTACTGTTCAGTTATATTGCAAGTAGGTATTTTTTATACTCTGTGGGTGATAGCCACATTAAACTGACATAGTGAAAAATGAAATGCTGGTAAATGAAAAACTTTGGTTTGTCATGGCTGTGTGACAGAAGGTCAGATGAAGTGGATTCTGCCGAGCTAGCAAATGAAATCATGCAGAATGTGCATACAAAAGACCTTGAGAATTCCTTGAAGCCAAGCAATCCCCTAGAAATTATTTGTCATTTAATTAATGCAAATCATTTCTTCACTTGTTCCATTATTTTCCTCTTCATCTTTATCTCACTTATCACATCAACACTCTGCAGTATAATAATGAAGATCATCTTGCCTTTTCTATTGTATTTATAGCAATAAAATGTATCCTTGTGTTTTCAGAAAAGCTGTAGTAATATACCAAAATAGATTTTTTTATTAAAATAATACACAATACACTGAAGTATGTTGTTTTTTTTATCATTAATCATCCATGAAGCTAAATCTGACTAGTATGTTTAAATCTGTACTAGGACCAACTAGCAAAACAAGATTGAAACACACATATATAAACTATTTTAAATGCTATTGCATTTCATCAATGGTACCAAGCTCTCCTTCATAGCATCTGTGAATAAGAAATTGCTCTGCCTTGGAATTATTGATGGGAAGCACACAGAGGTTAAAAACCTTTTCACTCTCTTTAGCCTCAGTGATTTTATAGAATTCCTTTTTATATACAGCATAATGCCCCTTTCACATGGATGGTGGACTTTATGATTCTCTGAAAAACAGCCTGGGCTGCCACCTCCTGGTTGCCTGTTTTTTTTTTTTTAAATCCCAAGGGTTATTTACATTGAAATACCATACCATAACCATGTGCCAAGTGATTGGCACATGGTTGCAACACAGTCCCATTGACTTCAAGCATGGGACACCACCTGCCAGACATGACATGATTAAAAAAAAGACCTGAGCATGGAAATGTGAACAGACCTGGGTGGCCACTAAACTGGGATACAAGATTTGGCTGCTTTAAGCAGGTGTAATAAAAAGGAATTTCTTGTAGTGTTTCACTGACATTGGGGTGAGATGGACAAGAAATGCCACCAGTTCGTCCAGCATCTGGACATTCGTCAGCTTGAGAATGACATGTGCAACCAGTTTCCAAAAGTCTGTGATTCCTGGGCAAGTCTAGAAGATAATCAAGAATGGTGCCTAACTCTTTTTGACATGTCCAACACAATGGGAAGCCTTGAGGAAAATGTTTATGTAATATTCTGGGAACCAGTGGTGGCCACTCATGTAGGGCACACGGGCGCCACTCCTCTAATCCATTCGCCTGGCCCCTAATCTACATGCAAGGTGCCGGACGCATGGATTTCAATGGGGGTTTTTTTTTTGAAGCACATGATTAGAGCCTGAGGCTCCAATGGGCTTAAAAAAAGGTGGGCTGGTGTGGTCAGATGGATGGATGGATGGATGGATGGATGGATGGATGGCTGGCTGGGTGAGAGGCCGCGGGCCACCCCCCGAAGAAATTTGAACACCAGCTGCCACTGCTGGGAACCCTATACCATTATGACAATATCTTATAACCTGTTTTCTGTATTTCACATGAGATGGATGCTTTATGGGTATTTGTGAACACTTTTAATGGTGATGTGTGTATCATTGTTTTTATTCAATATTTCAGAGAATGCTAAATTATCAATAAAATTAAAATATATTAAATTATACCAGTAATTTTGATTGTTATAACAATGACTACAAGAAATTAACACTTTTAATAAATACTTGAACTTTGCAAGCATTTAGCACTAGCCAAAGAAAATATTGTATTCACGCTCTTCCCTTCAAAATGGAATTTACCTGCATGGACGCTTGCTGAGTTCGCTCTCCCATCAGCCTAGCTACAGCGGCACATAGGGGGACAATCCGCAGCCATCCGATGGGCAGATCGAGGGCCACCCGCTCCACTGCTGCCAGGGGACCCTCCGCCGTCCCCCCGGGGCCCGCGGCCGACCTCCGGGCATATTTTTCGCAGCCGGATACTCCGGCCGGCGGGCCTTCCAAGATGGCGCCGGCCACGATGGAGGAGACGCTACAGGCCTCATCCCCGGCCTCGAGTGAGAGGAGCGGCCGCCGCGCGGGCACCGAGGAGGACGGGACGCCTCTTCCATCCAGGGCAGCCGATCGGACCTCCGCTGCGGTGAGTGACACCCCGCTCCCGCCCACGCATCAGGCCGCCAGTTTAGGCCCGAGGCCTACTACGTGGCCCCTTACTCCAGACGCATGTGCATCCACCCCCCCACGGCACTCGGAGCAGCGCACGGCTCTGAGGGACCTGAGCCCATCACAGTGGGGCCAGAGGTCCCCTCTGCGCAAGGCACTTGACTGGGAGCAGGACAGTGGGGAGGCTTGGGGGGTGGCAAGTGGCCGCATCGTGCCGGGTCAGAACCCGGGGTACTTGGGGCACGGATCCCCTCCCCCCCAACGGACACACAATGCACGAGGGCCCTCCCTAGGGTGCTGCGGGCGACATCGGACCCCTTCCTCCCCGCTAGTGCACTGGGGTCCCCTCCCTCCATAGAGGACACTGACTTCCCAGCCCCCCCCCCCAGGAAAACCGCTACCCTGGCCTCAGCGGAGACATGGGGGAGTGGCGGAGCCCTGACTGGACCCGGGAGCCCGGTCCCCACCACCCAAGTCCCAGAGACTGTCCTCCTCGTTGGCCCCTAGCCCACAGCGACGCCGGAGTGGCTCCCTGGCCCCTGTCGCGCATAGATCGGGACTAGACCTGCATCGGGAGGTGAGACAGAGCCACCTAACTCCCCCGGATCCACCGCCCCCCTGGCACGGGGTGTGGGACCCACCTACCGGGCCCACCCTAGCTTCACGGGAGACAGACTATGGACCCCACGGACCTCCACAGCCATCCCTTTTGCATCCGGCTGGGGGTGACCCTGGAGGGCCCCCCCCACCGCCCCTGCACCCGCAATGGCAGCAATACCTACAAGCTATCCCCACTAAGGAGGACTTTAAGCAATTGATCGAGGATGTTAAATCAACCTGTCGATCAGAAATACAAATGTTGCACTCCGGTCTCAAGCATCTAGCGGACCGGGTGGAGATGGCCGAAGAGGAGATACAGGAGACCAAAATAGCGATCCACAGGACCCAAGCACAAGGGGCCGATCATCGCATGCTCCTGAGGGACATGCAGCGTCATGTGGAGGACCTGGATAACAGGGGGCGTCGGCATAACATAAGAGTGAGGGGGATTCCAGAGGCGGACGGGCCGGAAGATCTCCAAATTATCCTGCAAGAAATATTTAACGACCTTCTTGGGGAACCCACCTCCAAGTTTATTGAATTGGACAGAGCACACAGGGCCTTGCGCTCCAAAAGCGCGACTTCTACCCCCAGGGATGTCATCTGTAGAATAACTTCGTTCCACATTAAGGAGGACATAATGAGACAGGCCCGCCTGGCCCTGGTGGTGACCTTTCGTAACATCCAAGTGCAGCTCTTCCCAGACCTATCCTGGCTCACACTGCAGAAGCGTAGACTCCTTCAACCGCTGCTCCGCACCTTGCAGGACGCTCATATTCCATACCGCTGGGGATATCCATTCGCTCTTACAGCTAAGCATCAAGGCAAGACGGCAACCTTGCGGTACCCGGAAGATCTACGCACCTTCTGTGAGGACCTAGGAGTCCAACCTCCCCAGCTGCCGGAATGGGATCTTGTGGCTGCCCAGCCACCCGCTCCAACCCTGTGGCAGAAGGTCCCCTCCCGTCAACGCCCTCGCAACCGGGAGGCACCTAAGAAATCGGCCCGACAAGGAAATGGCTGAAGTTTTGCATGGCGGCAATTTTTGTATATCTTTTTTTCCTTTTTTGATCCCGTAGGCCCGTGGGGCGCAAGGGATCACGGCCCGTTTTGTTTGTTGGTTGGCCGGTGGATTGATGTCCGGACACTCCGAACTTGCCCTCTACTTCTGCCCCAAGAGTTCCCGTCTTTTTCCCCCTTCCAGTGCCTTTTGTTTTTCTTAAGGCTGATACAACTGGGAGACTGAGAACATGGGTTTTCCCCTGTCTCTGTGTCACCCCCTTCCTACCCGGATGCATTGGTGTTGCATCCGGGATCTTAGGAAATGTCTGGCGACTATCATCGCAAGGGCGTTTCCTCAGCTCCCCCCACCTCTCACCACCTGCTTTATCTACACCTCCTGACGGGTGGAGTCGGACTCCCATGCGGCCGCCAGGCCCGGCCCATGGGTTCGGGTTCTGGTGGCCCCCTGGGAATCCGTTCAGACCTGAGCGATTTGCCTGTTCATGGTCTCCTATGGTTCAATTTTGTAATGTACAACAGTTGTTTATTTGATATGTGCACTTATATTCTAACCTCTTCTTTCTCTCTCTTTCTCTGCTTTTTCCTCTCCCCCTCCCCTCCCTGTTATCCCATTGTGTCGCGGTCGGTGGGCATCGTGGAACTCCCTTTCGAGTCCTTTCTCCGGAACAAGCAAGCTCCTGGCTCCTGGCGGTCGTCCTGCATGGTGCAATATGGGTAAGACCCCGCTTACATCCCCCCCCCCTGACGTGACTGATGGCTAAGATTTTATCCCTAAATGTCCATGGACTGAATTCTAACGGGAAACGGCATCTGGCACTGAGGGAATTCAGGCAGTCAGGAGCGGATATAGTCCTTGTCCAGGAGACACATTTTGATAAGGGGGGGTCCTTTGCTTTCGCCTCTAGATATTTTCCTTTAGCTTACCTATACTCGGAACCTCACAGGAAGGCTGGCGTGGCTATTGTGATACGTCATGGAGCCCCTTTCACCTACTTCACTCACTACGGTGATCCCGGGGGAGGCTTCTTGATTCTCAAGGGCAAGTGGAGATCCCAGCCGATTACCCTATGTACCCTGTACGCCCCGAATGTCCGCCAGCATAGCTTTCTCTCCAAACTCCTGTCACGCTTGTTCAAGACGGATCATGGTTACTTAGTGGTGGGGGGTGATTTTAATCTGGCTCACTCCGCTATTGCGGACCGTTTGGCGACGTCGACCCGGCCTCCCTCCGCTAAAGCCCTTAGGGACTATTGACCCGCAGACACGCTCTTTTTGATGTCTGGCGGGCCCTTCACCCGGCGGACCGGCAGTACACGTTCTACTCGGCCCCGCACCAGTTGCACTCCCGCATAGACTACTTTTTTACCAACAATACCACGCTGAGAGTGGCCCGGCGGGCCCATATCCTACCAATCTCGTGGTCGGATCACGCACCGATCCTACTAACACTGGATCTAGAAGTCCCTGCAGTTAGACCCTACAATTGGAAACTTAACACCTTTCTCCTGCAACATTCCCCATCACAGGCGGAACTGGTCTCAACCTTGAAATTCTACTTCGCTGAAAATGCAACCCCGGACATTACTCTCCCCACTTTGTGGGAGGCCCACAAGGCGGTCATCCGTGGAAAGTGCATGGCCCTTTCTTCTGCTTTGAAGAAAGATGCAGAGGCCGCTAAATTGCGAACGGAAAGGGAGCTTGGGCAGTTAGAAAGGGTTATGCAGGCCTCTCCGTCACTGCGACTCCTCCGGAAGATCACTAGGCTTCGCATGGTGCTTAAGGACCTGGCGCTTCGCCGGGTAGAAAAGACCATCTTGCGGATTAGGCAGACGTATTATGACAGGGGCAACAAGGCGCACTCACTCTTGGCGAGGAAATTTAAAGATAAAACCCTCCTGTCCGCCCCACACCAGATTAAAACTAAAAAAAACACCGTAGTTTCTTACCCTAAGGAGATAGTAGACACGTTTGCGAAATTCTATGAGGAGCTGTACAACTGTGGCGACATACCCAGTGCCCCCCTGTCGGCGGAACTCTCCCAACGCATGCACCAATACTTGACAGACAGCGGGATCCCCCGCATCTGAGACCAGGATCTAGCCTCCCTGAATAAGCCCATTACGGAGGAGGAAATAGAATTGACCGTCAAGTCGCTACCGGCTCATAAATCCCCGGGTCCAGACGGCTTACCCTACGAATATTATAAAACGTTCCTGCCCCTACTGCTCCCATACTTGGGCAGATTGTTCAATGCGTTTCTGTTAAATACCCCGGTCCCTCCCGATATGCAACGCTCCTTCCTCACCCTGATACCCAAGCCCGATAAGGATCCCATCCTCTGTGCCAATTATAGGCCCATTGCACTTCTGAACGCAGATCTGAAGATCTTTACGAAACTTCTTTCCCCCCGGCTCAATATGGTCCTCCCTTCCCTCATTCATAAAGACCAGGTGGGATTCGTCCCTCTCCGTCAAGCCGGCGACAACACCAGGAAGGTCATAGACTTAGTCGACGTGGCGAATAGGGGGGGCACCCCGTCCTTGCTTCTGAGTTTGGATGCGGAAAAGGCATTTGATAGATTGGGGTGGCCCTTCCTGTTCGCCACGTTACAGCACATGGGGATGGGGGGACCGTTCCTGCAGGCTATACGACACCTTTACTCCAACCCGTCCTCCCAAGTTAAGACCCCCTTCGCTACCTCCTCAGCATTTTCAGTCTCCAATGGCACGCGCCAGGGTTGTCCCCTATCGCCCTTATTATTTGCTATTTGTGTAGAACCCCTGGCGGCGTCCATCCGGCGGAATCCGGATATCAGGGGCGTCCCGGTTCGGGACAGGGAATTTAAGGTATCATTGTTCGCGGACGATGTTATCCTCACCCTGACCCGACCCGGGATATCCCTGCCTAACTTACATAGGGAGTTGGATCGCTACAGCGCCCTATCGGGTTATAAAATGAATGCCTCCAAATCGGAAGCCCTCCCGGTAAATATGCCGCCCCTGGAGGTTGAACATCTCCAAGCCACTTTTCCATACCACTGGAAAACCGCTTCCCTGAAATACTTGGGTATACATATCACCCCGACCTTCGACTCTCTGTATCAGGCAAACTTCCCGCCCCTGTATGGCGTTATTAGGCAATTACTCTCCCAATGGCGGAAGCACCAGATCTCCCTCTTTGGTAGGATAGCTTCGGTGAAAATGACGATTCTCCCGAAACTCCTCTACCTTTTCCAGACCCTTCCTATTCCCGTACCATATCACCACCTGCGAAAATTACAAGCGGACCTCCTGGATTTCGCATGGAACTACAAACGTCATAGAATCCCCGCTCGGTGATGACAGCCTCTCGCTCAGACGGGGGTCTGGCGTTTCCGGACCTTGTAAAGTATCTCCAGGCAGCCCAGCTCCGTGCAGTGACCTCCTGGTTCACCCAGAGGTCGTACAACAGATGGATGGAAATCGAGAAGCTTTGGTTGGCTCCAGTTCACCCTAATAGTATGCTATGGAGTGCTGCAGCACTGGCTCCCCGGACCCAATTGCTGGGATCTATGTCCCATCTACAGAGCCTATGGCGCAAGCTTTCTAAGACATATGTCTTGTCTTCGGACAAATCGCTCCTGACGTCCTTCCTGTACCACCCTAAGATGCCAGATAGCCTGACGTATGCGATGTCCCATCCATGGTCATCCCGGAATCTCTTCCATCTGGGGACCTTAGTGGACCCCAGATCGCGGAGAATGTTGTCCTATGCTGAACTTCAGTCCAAATTCGACCTCCCGAGACAGAGCTTCTACAGCTATCTGCAGATACGACATTTCGCCCAGACCATATCCTCTGACTTGCGCTTCTCCCCACCCTCCGCTTTTGAGGCCATAATCCTAGAGGGCGCGGCCCAAAGGGGATTGATATCAGCTATATATAAAATACTTAATGCCCCCCCTTTAGCTCCAATAGGCAAACATGCTTATATGCTCAAGTGGGCGGAACAGTTGGGTGAGGAGATTACGGATGAGCAATGGCAGACGATATGGTCCCAGGCTTCAAAAAGCTCTCTATGCATGCTCGATAGGGAGAACGCGTACAAAATTTTATTTTTCTGGTACATGACTCCGGACGTTCTTCACGCCATATACCCCACCACCTCTGACAGATGTTGGCGGTGCATGACCCATAAGGGTACGCTGTTCCACATTTTCTGGCAGTGCCCCCTTGTGGTTCCCTTCTGGGAGGGGGTCCGGCGCCTCTTGTCTGATCTCTTGGATCGGCGAGTGGTCCTGGATCCTAAAACCTTCTTGTTGGGCATCCCTTTCCCTAAGCTGACGAAGTCCCGCAAGAAATTGTCACAACATATCCTGACAGCGGCGAGATGTCTAATAGCCCTACATTGGAAAAAGGTGCTGCCCCCCGCTATCGGAGCACTCCATGCTAGAATTAAGGACGTGGAGTTGATGGAGAGGATGACCGCCAGGATACAGGACCGGCTTGAGGCCCATGATGTGGTCTGGAGCCCATGGAACTCCCGGGAGGACCAGATGTGAAATGGCCGCAGGGACCACACACGGTGACTACCCCTACTTCCTTCCCATACCCCTCCTTCCCCACATCCTCCTCCCCCCCCTCTTTTTTTTTTTTCTTTTCTTTTCCTCCTTTGCTATACTTTCTCTCTTTTCCCGTATCCTTCTTATCTCCTACCCTTCCCGTCTCTGCTCTCGTTTTTCTTCTCTCGCTACTGCTTGGTTTTCCTATTTCTTTTTGTTAGCCTCTCTTTTCTTTACTCCGCCTGGCTGGTGCTTTCACGTGCCTTGTTGCTCCTCTAGAATGCTATTTCGTGGATGATGCTTGTAATGAGTGGTTAACACTGTTTGTAGATGTTTATAACTAAGTGCAGGGCTACCCTACTGGACCCTATGGTGGGTAACGCCATTCTTTAATCCTCAGGGTCGGCCCGGATGTTCGCGGGGGGCCCCCCCGGTCTGGTATCTGCCGGCCCCGGGGGGCCCACTGGGACGGGCCATTGGGTGGGAGGTCCCTAATGCCTACTCAATTATTTACTTACTGTTTTACTATGACGTAGTAATGCATGACGTGTAATGCACTCTTTGAAAAAATAAAAAAGTTATTTGACAAAAAAAAGAAAATATTGTATTCACAATGAAAATTACATTTAGATGCAAAAAATGTATGCAGAATTGATGTATGTGAAGCCATCATGGAAAAAAAAAACAGCTCTTTGCAAAGCAGCGGAGCCCTGATTGACCCACAGTACTGCCCCCCTATTAGGCTCTATTAACATTTGTGTGACTTTTAATGCAACTATGGATATCAAAGTCGCATAACAAGTTGTTCCCCATGTTTTCCAATGATAACCATTCATATATGTGCAAACTAAAGTTGCAGTGACTTCAAAGTAGTTCATGCACTACTTTGGTCCAACTTTCATGCAACTTGAGGGTCATAGACTTCAATATTAACCCTAAAGTTTGCATGAAAGTCATACCTGAATGTTATACAGTCCAACAGTTGTGCAACAGTTGTCCATTATCACTGGTCAAAGCCAGTCATATCCAAGTTGCACCCATCTAAAGTTGAACCAAAGTTGCACTCCAAAGTCAGTGTAAATTTGGAGTCATACAAATGTGAATGGAGCCTTAAGCCTCATACACACAATCAGACTTTATACAAACTTTCCCGTGGACTTTTGTACAAAGGGCATTGGCCCTGAACTTGTTACGTATACACACGATCAGACTTTTTCAGCCAACTTTCACCAAATCACATGTTTTTTCTGCTCTTTACCACCACCTTTGGTCAACTTCTGTATTGTTGTCTGATCTTTTGCATTGGTTCTGAGCATGCGTGTTTGTAAAGTCCGATGGTTTTCTGTACACACGATCGGACTTTGCTCCATTGTACTTATGTTGTCGAAAAGTTTGTCTGTTCACACAGCCAACAAAAGTCAGATGAAAACCAAAAAAGTTTGTCTGATGGAGCGTACACACGGTCAGATGTTGCCTTAAAACAGCTAATTTGCATGTTTGTTGTCAAAAAGTCTGATCGTGTGTATGGGCCTTAAGTGTGAGTCCTTCATTCTTGCTGTTGTGGAGTCTGATAAATAGTGAAAGAGATATTGCCCACAGCAGGTAATCAGGAATTATCTGAAATTGCAGCAACCTCTCCACTTCTGCACTGTGTTTTGTAAACTAACTATAGTAGTTTTCCAATAAAATCTATAGAGCCAAATGGCAGTATGAGCAGTGAAGATAGGTGACCTGTCCTTGATAGCAACGAATCTTGGCAAATATGGTATTTAAATGGGTGTTTCCATCTATAGTCAATATAGCAGGGACTATACTGACTTGTGATTGGTTGCTACACATTACCACACATTACTCCTTGTCTTATCAAATGAGTTATATAATATAATCAATGGAGAGTAGTTGTTCAATCAAATGATTTTCCACAAGAAAAGGAGTAGCAATGGAATGTATAATTAAGATGACTGATTTTTTGGCGGGGCACAGTCCACCTTTATGTAGGTGACCCTATTGTCATTAGCGGGAACATCCCATAAGTGTCAACTATTCTTCAAATATTTATATTTTCTCTTAAAAAAAAAATAAAAAATATATATATATATATATATATATATATATATATATATATATATATGTATGTATATATACACACTGTAAATATACTGTATATAAAAACTATGTATTAGAAAAATTGAAAATCTTCCGAACACGCCCAGTATAAACAGTCCTCTAGGTGTGAAAAAGTTAAAGGAGACTGCCAAATCCCTAATTCATAGAGGAAAAAATAGTCCATGAATTTCACAATTAGATACTCGCATCAAAGGGGCTCATTAAGGATTTTTATTTACATTTACTGTTAAATCTTTAAAAAAATATTTTTTTTGTGTCTCCTTTACAGGTAACATTATGAAGTGGCCTGGAACAGTGGGGTAGACTTATTACAACTGGAGAGTGCAAAATGTGGTGCAGCTCTGGATAGAAAGAAATCAGCTTCCAGGTTTTAGCCCAGGTTCACACTGCAGGCCAGTTTGAAATCATGCAAACTCAGCTGAACAATTTCAAACTGGCATTTCAGTCGGACATGGGGGGGGGGGGTGGGGGGGTTGATTTCACAGACATCTGTGTGGGTTCGTGCACAGTTGTCTATTCAAGTCGCCAAAAATAGTGCAAGAACTACTTTTGGGAATCGGTGCCGCGCCGCAAAGTCGGCATCGCTCCGATTCGGATGGTGCCATTGCTGGCAATAGGCGGTTATTTGACATGTCAAAACAGCCCGGTGTGAACGTGGGCTGACTGTCAAAACCTAATTGAACAAGCTGAAGTTAAAAGTTGATAGGTTACAATGCACAGCTGCACCAGTTTTTGTAATTCTCCCCCACTGTTACTTTGTGTCTCTTTAAAGTCTCCTTATAGCGGAATGATTAGATTGAATGATGTTTTTTGTAAAATTATTCAAGTGTTACTAATTTCTGGTCTGTGGGAGATTTGCTTTAAAATTAGTATTTTTAATTCTTTGTTACATTCTTGTTATAACTGATAAAGGGTCCTCAGGTGTCCAAAATTGTTGTATATTAATGAGCTTATAACTCTCTAAATAACTCTACAAGGTGCTGTAGATTGGACTCTCTCTCTCTCTCTGCATGTATGTATATTTATATATGTAAATTATAGTATATTTATAGTTGGGGAGCCTTTCCTTTTAAAGATGAGGGTTGTATGGGAGATTTCAATAAGCAATAAACACATAGTAACTGTCACTTGAGGAGGAGAAGAAATAGTAGTGCTTTGCCCTGGCACCTGTTACTAAGAAATATTCATGTAAGATGAGTCTGGGACAGCTCTGGTGAATATGCTGTAATTGCTAACCATGCTTGCAATGTCATACAAAGTTCTAGAAAAAAAATTCTGACATGTAATCCAGCCTCAAGTGTATACAAATCTAGGGATCCCAAAAGGATTGCACTGTCAGAACCACATAGCCCATGCGAGACACTCACCTTACTTCACAAGAAGGGACCTAAATTGTAAGTTACACTAAAAAAGACATTGCAGAAGATGTAATAGACTGTGATTTCAGGTTGGAACATTGCTGTTCTAAACTGAACAAACGTCTCAATAGAGCGATCAAAGCCACAGCGGGCACAGCTTGCTCCATTCTCAAGCAGCAAAGTGTTTCAACTCACAGCTATTATTGCATGGCATATTTCACTGTGTAGGCAGAAGCGTTTTTGTGAGTTGGTAAATCCTATTTTAAATAATTCTAAACAATTTCTATACCCTGTGGCTTTTTATATGTTTGTGAACTACAGTTCCCAGAAAACTCTAAATAACTTTCATGTCAGATCCATGTCATCACATGCACACAATACACACTAACAAACTGGAAAAAAGTAAGTATAATCATCTTACAATAATTATAACCTGTGTGGGCACTGGGTGGTTATTAGGCCACAGAACTCATTCTACAGGTAGTGTAGGACTTGAGTAAAATATGCCCTTTGGAAATCATTAAATGCCTTTCAATGAGGCAATTTAATTTGCACCACCCACTTCAAATGGTACCTTCTGCTACAGTAATAATGCTTCTCTTAGCAACAACAAAAAAGTGTCTGGTCACTCCCCCTTAATGGCCAGCTTGAAGCTTGAAGCTACGAGCACTAAAAGCTCTACACCTTGACTGATTGCAGTCTGTCTATACTGGTATGCATGGGTGTCCGCAGGTAGGAGCAAGGGGGTCAAGTGCCCCCCCCCCCCCCCGGAATCAAGGATCAGATCTTAAATTCAACACAGTTCCATCGCTATCGGGGTGCGGGCAGCCCACACCCATGTGCTACCCGCCAGTGTGGTGAGACCATCAAGGTTCTGTCAATCCCCCCTATCAGTATAGTGTGACTGTGGTCTGTTTTCCCTGCTCAGTCCAGCGGAGAACTCGCCGGCGCTGTGACAGGAGAAAGGCGAGCTGCGGGCTATCAGGTTTCCCCCAGTCACCTCCCCTTTCTCCTGTCAGGAAGAAGAGACAACGACTCTCACCAGGTTCCTCGCCCAGCTTCCTGCCTGCTCCGTTCCTTCACTATTGGTCATAACTGAGGGCCAATCAAAGGAGACTAGGAGAGGAGAGCATCATGGGACATGTAGTCCCAAAGATTGGTGACCCCATTTTCCACAGGGAGGAGGCTACAGCTCGATCAAGAGAGAGATTGAGAGACTGCAGCCTGCAAAAAAGCTAAGGGAGAGCGTGCTACAGGAAAAAGAATGAGGAGTGTGCTGGGCGGAAGCCAGAGAGAGAGAGAGACACGCTGCACAGTGCCACCAGAGAGAGAGCTACACTGCCCCATGCCACCAGAGAGAGCCCTGCTGTCCAGCGCCACCAGAGAGAGCCACGCTGCCCAGCGCCGCCAGAGAGAGAAAGACTGAGCCACTGCCAGGGTACAGACATGCTACACTACTGACCAGAGTTGTCCCCGGGTAACCCAGAGTGAGCGATCGTCCAGCCAGAGGGATCACTGCTGTCGTTTCGCTGGGTCTGGTAAGAGGGCCTGTTGGCCATTATCCATTACTTATTCTAGGGACTGTACTACGTCTGCAGTCTCTGACCATGATAATGTGATAATGACATTGTCGAAAAGGGGTGGTGCATGGGTGACCCTAAAATTATGCCCCCCCTGAAAAAAGTTCTGCGGATGCCCATGCTGGTATGACTTATGTTATTCCTCAAATATTTCATTTTGTTTGAAGAATAAAAAGACATCCACTATAAACTCTCATTTGCAGATACTCGGGTATTTATAATACTGTAAAATTGGAAAAAGTTGTGCTACAAAGTCTCAATGTATTGAGTCCATAGAAACTAGCATACTGATATGGAAAACAGTCAATTAGCCATTTGGGAATTGAAAGTCGTTTGCAAGTTTAAGAACACTGCAATGTGCACACACAGACAGACAGAGTGCCCGACCACCGTAGCCGTAGATTCTGCTTACCAGTAGGCAAGCCATAGTGGGAGAATATGATTAGTGTTTTTCTCTCCTTCTGAGCATCCATTGGACACACGCGGTTATTTTAGCGGGATAGAGGGAACGGTCATTACCATCTGACATTGCTGCCATTGTGGCACCTGCAAGTTTAAAGGCCTAGGCTGGGCTAAAGCCACCTACCTTTAAAGCTTGCCATCTGGTAAGCAGAATCTATGGCTACGGTGGTCAGGCACTCTGTCTGTCTGTGCACATTGCAGTGTTCTTAAACTTCCAAGCGACTTTCAGTTCCTATATGGCTAATTGAATGTTTTCCATATCAGTCCAAATTTTATCTCATTTTCTGTGTTATCGCACTGTTTGCTGCTGCTTTTTTACATATTTGTTTTATTATTTTTCAAGAGCGGTATTACCCCCCCCATTTATAATACTTTATGAGCCCTGACTGGACAAAAGGTGGATAAATATTAAAGTGATTGTAAAAAAACAACAATCTGCAGATCATATAAAAACTAGCGTGGTAAGACTCCACCCACTTGGATGGACTTGGGTCTCACCACGCTAGTTTTTATCTGCAGATTGTTGTATTTTTTCTGAAACTTTTTATCCTTTTCTGATTGGTCTTGTGTCATGGCAATAAACCATCACGGTTTTATGCTATGTTGGCATTCTTCTCCTCTTTTTTTACCCATCGCCTGGGAGCGAGAGACAGAGGGAGCAGCCATTTGAACTGATATCTTCATCATCCTGCCTACATCCAGAGAACAAATTCTATGCATTATATAAAACCACGCATTACTAGGCTCCTATAATGTGTAGTCTAGCAGTCTAGTCTTTTGCAGACTCCAACAGGTTTTCATCCAGAATGGTCCTGTATTTGGCTGCATCCATCTTCCCCTCAATTTTAACCATCTTCCCTGTCCCTGCTGAAGAAAAGCAGGCCCAAACCATGATGCTGCCACCACCATGTTTGACAGTGGGGATGGTGTGTTGAGGGTGATGAGCTGTGTTGCTTTTACGCCAAACATATCGTTTTGCATTGTGGGCAAAAAGTTCGATTTTGGTTTCATCTAACCAGAGCACCTTCTTCCACATGTTTGGTGTGTCTCCCAGGTGGCTTGTGGCAAACTTTAGATGGGACTTTTTATGGATATCTTTGAGAAATGGCTTTCTTCTTGCCACTCTTCCATAAAGGCCAGATTTGTGCAGTGTACGACTGATTGTTGTCCTATGGACAGACTCTCCCACCTCAGCTGTAGTTCTCTGCAGTTCATCCAGAGTGATCATGGGCCTCTTGGCTGCATCTCTGATCAGTCTTCTCCTTGTCTGAGCTGAAAGTTTAGAGGGACGGCCAGGTCTTGGTAGATTTGCAGTGGTTTGATACTCCTTCCATTTCAAAATGATCGCTTGCACAGTGCTCCTTGGGATGTTTAAAGCTTGGGAAATCTTTTTGTATCCAAATCCAGCTTTAAACTTCTCCACAACAGTATTACGGACCTGCCTGGTGTGTTCCTTGGTCTTCATGTTGCTCTCTGCGCTTTCAACAGAACCCTGAGACTATCACAGAGCAGGTGCATTTATACAGAGACTTGATTACACACAGGTGGATTCTATTTATCACCATCAGTCATTTAGGACAACACTGGATCATTCAGAGATCCTCGCTGAACTTCTGGAGTGAGTTTGCTGCACTGAAAGTAAAGGGGCCGAATAATTTTGCACGCACCACTTTTCAGTTTTTTATTTGCTAAAAAAGTTAAAAAATATCCAATAGATTTAGTTCCACTTCACAATTGTGTCCCACTTGTTGGTGATTCTTCACAAAAAATTAAAATTTTATATCTTTATGTTTGAAGCCTGAAATGTGGCAAGAGGTTGAAAAGTTCAAGGGGGCCGAATACTTTCGCAAGGCACTGTAAATATCATGGATCAAACTGTCTGTAGCTAGGCTCTGAAGAAGAAGGTTGGTCCTTGGAAATACGTCAGCCAGCTGGGTCCTATTCAGTACCCCCTCTCCCGGCCGGGTAGGCCAAGCAATTTGTGAGAGACCAACAACTCATGTGGCCTGATGAGCGATTTTGTATGTTATGTTTGTTAGTAGACATCTTTATGGTTTTATCAAACACCTTTTAAGACATTTGTTTGATAATGCCAATGTGCACTCAATTTTCTTATATACCTACCCCATAAAGCAGTTTAGCCCATGATGTAAAGACCAGACCAAATCCAAATTTAGACAGGACAGCCCACTCTATAATGTTGAAAGCTTTGACGGCCTCCACCTAGATGTTAAGAAATAGCATGCTGAGGTTGAGGGCCGTGGACTTCTGGGGCATGAATCCAGATTGATCCGGGTGTATGTTCGAAAGAGATCACTTTATTAAGCCTGAGTGCTAGGACTTTAGCTAAGATCTTGATATCGCTTTTTAGAAGAGATACTGGTCTGTACTGTCCTTGCCATATATTGGCCTTTGTCATAGAATGAGGAAGACTTGCACGTTCTCTGGCTGCATTCAAGTGGTTGTAAACCCTTACAACCAACTTTGACCTACAGATAAGCCTAGATTAAGGCTTACCTGTAGGTCCAAGAAATATCTCCTAAACCTACACGGTTTAGGAGATATTTGCCGAAAGACAGGCATCACTGTCTATGGTGCATGCGACGTAGACAGCGGCGCGCAGGCCCACTGAGCACACCGCTGTCAGCGGTGATATGCCGCAAGTGGCGGCTCCTGTGTGCATGTGCGGGAGTGACGTTATCACGGCTTCACCGAATGACAGCGGCGGAGCGGCGAGACCCACCAAGAAGATGGATGCTCCGGACTACAAGGGACAGCGGTGACTTCGCTGGCTCCAGTGTCAGATAAGTGACACATAATGGACTACTATGCGATGCATAGTAGTCCATTATGCTTTACCTTTGCAGGGAATCAAAGAGGAAGTAAACCCATCAGGGATTACTTCCTATTTCAAAGCCCATAACAAGAATGGCAATATAAATTCTCCATACTGTTTGTAAAACCTCCATGAGCAGACCATCGTCACCCCATGCCTTGCAGTTGGGGAACGAAGCTGTCACCTTCTGTAACTGCTCTAATGTAACTGGATAATCTAATCGTAGTTCCATTCAGACAAAATTGGTAAGTGGATATAATCCAAGTAAGATAACAGCAAGTCTAGGGTATATATTTGCTTGGACTAATAAAGAGAAAAGTAAAAGGCGACAAGTTCAGTCATAGTAACTTCTGGAGTAGTAATTAACTGTTCCCTGTGCGCAAGGCCCCAAAGGCATTGGAAGTCTGTTGTGCTCTCACATTTTTGGCAAGCAGTCAACCTGTTTGCTCTACCGCTTCAAAAAATTCTAGTTTGGAAAAAAAGTTTTTGATCTACCGAGGGCAACACCAGGTGGTCCAGCATGTCCTAGGTGGATAACCAAGCCCCCTTAGTGGAATCAGTAGGATTATCAATAAATGCTTGTTTCAACTGGTGCACCTGCTGCTCAACCCTAATAGTAAGGTCATTCGTGGTCCTTTTGACTTTTGTGATTTCAGAAATAAACACACCCTGGAGAAGCGCTTTAAATGTCTCCCAACTTT
Organism: Lithobates pipiens; assembly: GCF_037356315.1. Lineage (NCBI taxonomy): Eukaryota > Metazoa > Chordata > Amphibia > Anura > Ranidae > Lithobates > Lithobates pipiens. The sequence goes on from NW_027507784.1 coordinate 157,895,024, forward strand.
ATAGTATATCAGGAGGTTGGTTACAGTATAAGAAAAAAGAAGTCACTCACGTGTTCCTAGGGAAGCACAATTGCTAGATTCAGTTGACCATAATTATAAAAAATGAATTGCTAATTTCTCGATTAACAGTTCAGAGTTCCCCCTTTCAAATGAGAACCCATAATTTGTCCCCAAGTAACCCACCAACCTACTGATTTTCTCAGTATTAATGAGTAGTCACACAATTTGCAAACTAAGTGACTATGCATGTAAAGGTGGGAAATGGATTTCTGGAAGCTGGTGATTAAAAGGTCATATTTTAAGCTGACTGTTAACTGTCATTATTTATTTATCACTTTTGTACCAGAACGCAGGCCTAGCAGTCTTATGCCGCGTACACACGGTCAAACTGTATGACGTACTTAGTCTGGCGGAAAAGTACGCCAGACTGTCCGTCGGAATTTCCGAACGGGCTACTTGCCCACACACGGCACTTTTTGAGCGGACTAATACGGCTTACTAAGTCCGCTGTACTATCCGCCCTACTTTTGAAATGAACGGACTCGCCCACACACGCGGAGGAAAGTCCGCTCATTTCGAGCACGTCTCCAGGTAGGCGGGGCCCGCGAAGGAGATGTCGCTGGCCCTGCCGCCTGGTATGGACTTAAAGGGGAATCCCAATGCCGAAAAAAATCGGCGTGGGGGTCCCCCCCAAGTCCACAACAGACCCTTGTCCGAGCATGCTACCCGGCCGGCCAGGAAAGGGGGGCGAGCGAGCGCCCCCCCTCCTGAGCCGTACCAGGCCGCGTGCCCTCAACATGGGGGGGTGCCTTGGGGAAGGGGGGGCCGCGCGGCCCCCCCACCCCAAAGCACCTTGTCCCCATGTTGATGAGGACAAGGGCCTCTTCCCGACAACCCTGGCCGTTGGTTGTCGGGGTCTGCGGGCGGGGGGCTTATCGGAATCCGGGAGCCCCCTTTAATAAGGGGGCCCCCGGATACCGTCCCCCCACCCTATGTGAATGAGTATGGGGTACAATGTACCCCTACCCATTCACCTGTAAAATAAAAGTACAAAAAAAAACATAACACACGAGATAAAATACTTTATTGCACAGCTCCAGGGGTCTTCCGCCTTCAGGGGTCTTCTCGCCGGACTCCTCCGCTATCTTCTTGTAGCTCTTTTGCTAGCGGAGGAGTCCGGCTTTCTTCCTCGCCGCCGGCCTCTTCTCCCGACTTCGGGGGTCTTGTCCCCCTCTTCGGTTCTTCTGCCGGGCCACCGCGCCTTCTTATAGCTCTTTTACAGGCGGTGGCCCGGTCTTCTGTCGCCGCCGCCGCCGCCTTCCGTTCTTCTTCTTCTTCTTCTTCTTCTCCTTCTTCTCCAGGAGATGTTGACTCAACGCTCTCTCCGGCCACAACGCCAGGGCCGCGCTGCGCGGCCACTTATATAGGGACAAGGGGCGGTGTCACATGGCTTTATGTCACATGGGTTGGTCACATGGGTTGATGTCACATGGGGACTATGACATCGTAAGGGGGCGGGGTCACCATGTGACACCAACCCATGTGACATAAAGCCATGTGACACCGCCCCTTGTCCCTATATAAGTGGCCGCGCAGCGCGGCCCTGGCATTGTGGCCGGAGAGAACGTCGAGTCAACATCTCCTGGAGAAGAAGGAGAAGAAGAAGAAGAAGAAGAACGGAAGGCGGCGGCGGCGGCGACAGAAGACCGGGCCACCGCCTGTAAAAGAGCTATAAGAAGGCGCGGGGGCCCGGCAGAAGAACCGAAGAGGGGGACAAGACCCCCGAAGTCGGGAGAAGAGGGTCGGCGGCGAGGAAGAAAGCCGGACTCCTCCGCTAGCAAAAGAGCTACAAGAAGATAGCGGAGGAGTCCGGCGAGAAGACCCCCGAAGACGGAAGACCCCCGGAGCTGTGCAATAAAGTATTTTATCTCATGTGTTGTGTTTTTTTTTGTACTTTTATTTTACAGGTGAATGGGTAGGGGTACATTGTACCCCATACTCATTCACATAGGGTGGGGGGCCGGTATCCGGGGGCCCCCTTATTAAAGGGGGCTCCCGGATTCCGATAAGCCCCCCGCCCGCAGACCCCGAAAACCAACGGCCAGGGCTGTCGGGAAGAGGCCCTTGTCCTCATCAACATGGGGACAAGGTGCTTTGGGGTGGGGGGGCCGCGCGGCCCCCCCTTCCCCAAGGCACCCCCCATGTTGAGGGCACGCAGCCTGGTACGGCTCAGGAAGGGGGGCGCTCGCTCGCCCCCCTTTCCTGGCCAGCCGGGTAGCGTGCTCGGACAAGGGTCTGTTGTGGACTTGGGGGGGACCCCCACGCCGATTTTTTTCGGCGTTGGGGTTCCCCTTTAAGTCCATACCAGGCGGCGGGGCCAGCGACGTCTCCTTCGTGGGCCCCGCCTACCTGGATACCCGCTCGAAATGAGCGGACTTTTCTCCGGGCGGGAAAAGTCCGCTCATTTCAAAAGTACGGCGGACTGGCATACACACGGCCGGATTGTCCGCCGAAATGCGAGTACGACGGACAGAATTTCGAAAAAAACGAAATTCTTAGTACGCCGGACTGCACGCTGAAAAAGTCCGCTGAAGCCCACACACGAGCGGACTGTCCGCTGAAATGTGTTTCGGCGGACTAAGTAGGCCATACAGTCCGCTCGTGTGTACGCGGCATTAGACACAGACAAATCATGCAACCTCAAGAAATGCCTAATTCCACATGGGGAGCAATAAGCATGGACTTAAATTGGGTGGAGACAATAATCACTGCTTCTGCCAATCACTGCAGTACATCCAGTTTTGATTTCACAAACAATTGTAAAGTGGCAATGTATCACATTTCTATAAATAGTTTTTTGGTTGCTATGTAATTATAAGCATTTAGTAAACCATTGCAAGCAATCAATAATCAGCATACGGTACATTTGTTTTATTTTGATAAGAAATAATTCAGTAGAGGGGCAAATAAGGTGAGACGTCCTCAATCAGCAGGGAATACCTGAGACTATTAATTGAATTATTGTCTTTGAGAACATTTACGAGATATCTGGCAACATTAGCAGGTATTTTCTGAACTTATCAAACAGATATAAGAAAACACTTTTATTGGTTCATTTAGCAGACCAAAAATCAGCAAAAAAAAAAAAAAAGAAGTTCGTTGTTAGTGTTTACATACATTTTAAAGTGATCCTATTATAAAGGCAAGGCCAAGGCCTATGCACATATACCACACCTCCTACAGTTTAAAAAAAGAATAATACAGGAAGAAAAATTGCATTTCCCCCCTTAGTTTAAAGTGGTATTAAACCCAAAACCAAAAATGTAACATTAAATCTTACTAATCATTATATGTGGTGGTTGCATCAGTTGTCTTTTCTTAGGATTTGTTCCTTCTGTTTTCACCTGGTGATCTGTCCAGTAACATAACTCCTGTTTTAGAGTGCTCCCACTCTAGATGAATGAGCAAAGGAGGCACTTTCGGACAGCAGCATTGTCAGTCTGGGGGGAAGGGAGTGTAATGAAGCGTGCACACAGTCAGATTTTCCATCGGGAAATGGATGTGAGCTTGTTGTTGGAAAGTCCGACCGTATGTATGTATGCTCCATCGAACGTTTGCTGTTGGACTTTCCGCCAACAAATGTTTTATAGCAGGTTCCCAAATTTTCCGCCAACAAAACTTTGTTGTCGTAAAGTCAGATCGTGTATACACAAGTCTGCACAAAAGTTCACGCATGCTCGGAATCAAGTACGAGCCGGAAGCGCTCGGTCTTGTAAAACTAGCGCTCGTAATGGAAATAGCACATTCCTCATGCGGAAAATTTTGAAATCTCTCAATGCATTCTCTTCTTTTTTATAATGCTATAATAATGAAGTTGCTTTGCTGATATTCTGACAAATGGATTTGTTATTATTTTTTTTGATCTCCTGAATAATCGTGTTTTTTAGTGTTTTTTTTCTCTTGATCTCCAGAATAATCTTATTTTATTTATTTTTCTGGTGATTTAAATTTTTTTTCTAGTGATCTCCAGAATATTTCTTTTGTCGTTTTGTGTGTCAAGTTACCACAACACCTTTATTATCTTGTATTTTTAACCTCAGAGAGATACACCTTTGAACTAAAACACATAGCCAAGTAATTGTCCAAAAAAAATTAGGAATTTAATAGGGGTAATAAGAAAATAGAGGAAGGCAACGCTGGAGAAACAGCTGGAATTGGTGAAGCCTTTCAACCCCAGGACAGATATCAATTATTTGACTGTCTAAATTGGTAACCTGAGGAGTCCATTTAATAGGGAGCACAATACGGTCCAGGACTCCAAGAGATCGGAAGCAGCAGCAGATGACATATATGTCCCGAGGCTGTGGTCTTACAACAGCCTGCGTCTTTTGCCAGACCACACCAAACTCAGGCCATCACTCTCAACACCCACTTCCATGCTTCCTGCTATGCTACTGTGGTGGGTTGGGTGGCTGAGGTGTTGGTTGTGTTGGAGGAGGTGGAGGAGTATGGTCCAACTCACCCAGGTGGGTTTGATTTGTGAGTTGGGCCCTCGTCCCCATGTTTAGGGCCTGAATGATTTCCTCACAGATCAGGCATTGTCCTTCCTCCATGTGTTCGAGTTTACTTGCTGTCACACCTCCAAATGACTCGGGGCCACCAGTGATCTTTGTAAGTACAGCAGTAGCCTGGCGAATTAAAGCAGTCACAAACTCCTCCAGGTTCATCGCCTTCCTGGTCCTTTTGGTTGGAGGGCAGAGCTGAGGCTTTCCTGTGTATGAAAATGGTACATAGTTTTAGTTTTTTGGTCATCAATAACACACAATTTTGAGCTCATGACTGTTGCAAATTAAATGTTAACAAATAGAAAAGACTATCATTCTGACCCCAAAAATTTTGATTCTTGTCCCAATCATTTTTGGCTACTATTGTCTATTGATATGTAATCCACTTTGTTAAATACGAAATTAGTGATCAATAATAGCATCTAGTAAACATCATTCAATTTTTGACAAGAAATATGTTCAACAATGCTATACCTGGCTCAAGCTGGGCTCCTCCACATCTTCTTCCTGGGTGGAAGGCCCAAGTTGGACTTCAGGAGCCTCAGCTGATGTGGAAGGAAGTGTGGAAGGCAGTTTTGAAGGAAGTGTAGATAGCAATGGGCTAGGTTCACTCTGGTCTGACAAAAAATGCAGTCTGTCATAGTACCACATCTGCTGCTGCTCCAGATCTCATGGAATCCTAGACTTTCTTATGCTCCCTATTAAATATGCTTCTCAGGCTACCAATTTTGGCCTTCAAACAGTTGATGTCTGCTGTGGGATACAAATTCCAACAGTTTCTCCAGCGCTGCCTTCCTATTTTGCTTGTTTGAGTATTTTCTGCATGTCACTTGCCAGAGACATGGCTGCTCCCTGTACATGTCGAGGAATTTGGGCAGGAAATCCGGGTCAGTGAATTTATCCACCATTTTAGCTGCAAGACACAACACAAAACAAACCTTAATGTCAGGCTAAACTCCCCTAATCTTGTCCCAATATAGGTCTCTATCTATAAGCAGTATAGGCCACTAACCACTGATGCCCCAAGTTACAAATGTACCTTCATTTGAATGATTGCCGCTTATGATCCTCCGTCCTCCACTCACAGATCGTACATGCGACACCCGCGTATTATTCTTTAAGTACACTGTGCATGCATGAAACTCCACCCCTGTCCTTCTTTCTATTGTATTCCCCGCCTCCTCTCTTTCGGGGCAGAGGGAGAGCACATGGCGGAGACACAGCAGGTGCCTGCAGAGAGCAGCAACGACGAGGATGAGGAAAGCCAGGAGCAAGGCAGTTCCACATCCAGGATGAGATATAAGGCCTCAAATATGTCCTTCGTAGAGATGGTTGACATCTTGAAGAGGGCAGACTATGATGGGAAGTATGGACCGTACAGAAACCCAAATGGGAGAAAGGCCAAGATCATGACTAAAGTTGTGAGAAGTCTGCACAGGAATTTTGGGGTACGACGATCCAAGGAGCAATTAAGGAAACACTGGTCAGAACAGAAATTGAGGGAGCATGATCAGTATAGAAGGATCAGGAAAGTGCTTCAAAAAAGTAAGTATCTGTCATGTGTTCCTATTATTATTATTACTTCCGTGCTGGTACATGTGCAGTAATCATTCGTATTAAACATTGTTCATTCGACCACTAATACAATGTTTTTAGCAGATGCAGGTTAACTACATTTGTTCATGACTATTTTTATTAAAATAAGTTTGTTGCATTGTTGTCTAGATGTGTTTTAACTACAGTGGTGTGAAAAAGTGTTTGCCCCCTTCCTCATTTCCTGTTCCTTTGCATGTTTGTCACACTTAAGTGTTTCGGAACATCAAACCAATTTAAACAATAGTCAAGGACAACACAAGTAAACACAAAATGCAATTTGTAAATGAAGGTGTTTATTATTAAAGGTGAAAAAAAATCCAAACCATCATGGCCCTGTGTGAAAAAGTGATTGCCCCCCTTGTTAAAACATACTATAACTGTGGTTGTCCACACCTGAGTTCAATTTCTATAGCCACACCCAGGCCTTATTATTGCCACACCTGTTCACAATCAAGGCATCACTTAAATAGGAGCTGCTTGACACAGTAAGGTCCACCAGAAGATCCTTAAAAGCTACACATTATGCCGAGACCCAAAGAAATTCAGGAACAATTGAGAAAGAAAGTAATTGAGATCTATCAGTCTGGAAAGGGTTATAAAGCCATTTCCAAAGCTTTGGGAATCCAGCGAACCACAGTGAGAGCCATTATCCACAAATGGCGAAGACATGGAACAGTGGTGAATCTTCCCAGGAGTGGCCGGCCGCCCAAAATTACCCCAAGAGCGCAGCGACGACTCATCCAAGAGGTCACAAAAGACCCCACAACAACGTCCAAGGAACTGCAGGCCTCACTTGCCTCAGTTAAGGTCAGCGTTCATGCCTCCACCATCAGGAAAAGACTGAGCAAAAATGGCTTGCATGGCAGAGTTCCAAGGAGAAAACCACTGCTGAGCAAAAAGAACATCAAAGCTCGTCTCAATTTCTCCACAACACATCTTGATGATCCCCAAGACTTTTGGGACAACATTCTGTGGACCGATGAGACAAAAGTGGAACTCTTTGGAAGGTGTGTGCCCAAGTATATCTGGCGTAGAAGGAACAATGCATTTCATAAAAAGAACATTATACCAACAGTAAAATATGGTGGTGGTAGTGTGATGGTCTGGGGCCGTTTTGCTGCTTCAGGACCTGGAAGACTTGCCGTGATAAAAGGAACTATGAATTCTGCTGTCTACCAAGAGATCCTGAAGGAGAATGTCCGACCATCTGTTCGTGTACTCAAGCTGAAACGAACTTGGGTTCTGCAGCAGGACAATGATCCTAAACACACCAGCAAGTCCACCACCGAATGGCTGAAGAAAAACAAAATGAAGACTTTGGAGTGGCCTAGCCAAAGTCCTGACCTGAATCCTATTGAGATGTTGTGGTATGACCTTAAAAAGGCCGTTCATGCTCGAAAACCCTCTAATGTAACTGAATTAGGACAATTCTGCAAAGATGAGTGGGCCAAAATTCCTCCAGGACGCTGTAAAAGCCTCATTGCACGTTATCGCAAACGCTTGGTTGCAGTTGTTGCTGCTAAGGGTGGCCCAACCAGTTATTAGGTTTAGGGGGCAATCACTTTTTCACACAGGGCCATGATGGTTTGGATTTTTTTTCACCTTTAATAATAAACACCTTAATTTACAAATTGCATTTTGTGTTTACTTGTGTTGTCCTTGACTATTGTTTAAATTGGTTTGATGTTCCGAAACACTTAAGTGTGACAAACATGCAAAGGAACAGGAAATGAGGAAGGGGGCAAACACTTTTTCACACCACTGTATAATGAAATGCAAACTTGAATCAGTGTAAGGAGAGGACAATGAGCAGCTGCTTACACATCTGGACACACCATAACAACCTTTTTATGGTGTCCCACGAAGGTGCTCCAGTGGATACTAGGGGTCTCTTCATGTGTGAAACTTTAACAAAACAGGTAAGTATTCCAGCTTTTAAAAGGGGAAAAAATCATGTCTTCAGCTTGGAACTCTGCCAAAACAGACAATTTGACGACACTTCCAAGCAATGTTTCATATTACTATTTCTCACCTCAAATATCCGTCTGCTTTTTTTATTCACATAGCGGAGAAAAGAATTGGGACATCTGAGGACACCAGGAACCCCACACTTCCTGAAGAAGGGGAACAACTCAGCACAAAACCTGAGGATGTGGATTCCAAGGTTCAGGAAATGGTCAAAATGGTGACCACAACAGATCAGTGCCTGAGACCACAACTTCAGGTAATAGATGTATGCCTGCATATTTATAATACATGGTGTGTTTTTTTTATTTTTAGGTGATGTGGATGTTGTGGAACAAGAAAATCAATACAACAGGGCAAGGACACAATTCCTCATCAGCAAAATAATGGTGTGCAATCGGGATTTAGAGAAGGTCAAGCAAAACATCAATGATGTTGAAAAAAGACTGACCAACATCATTGATGTTTTAGCCAAAATCCAAAAACAACAAAAATTTAAATGTTGTCGTTATTGTTTATCTTTTTATAAACATTTTAAAGTAATTGCCCAAAGCCAAATTTTGAAGATGCACACAGTGTGTCAACATGTGCTATCTGCCATCACGGGATATCAATTTATGCGTTTTGTGGGTGCAACCCCTTCCTCTCAGCTAAAGTAGGTGAGAGGAAGGGGTTGCACCCCCGAAACATGTCCATTGATCCCCCATGATGTGAGCTAGCACATGTTGACACACTGGGGCTTATTTCAAAAAAGCAATTTGTGTGCATTTGTGTGCATCTTCAAAATGTGGCTTTTACAGGGGTGAGATCACCCCTTCTGATGAAGGCAAAATCAACAAAGTTTAGACTAATGTCCAGGGCCAGACTGGCCTACCAGGATACTGGGAAATTTCCTGGTAGGCCGCCTGCCCTGGCTGTAGCTGACTGCAGTGCTCCCCTCCCTTTCTCTCTTTCTCATATGTGTCACACACACAGCGGGCATCTCCTGCGGTGTGTGTCATGGACCTGGCTGGGTCTATGTTTGGCTGTACTGTAGCAAGGTCACACCCCCCAAGACCGGCTTGTGTGATAGTAGATAGAACACTGATACATTCATATCCACAGTGGGGCTGCATTCATATCCACAGTGAGGCTGCATTCATATGCACAGTGAGCCTGCATTCACGGGCACAGTGAGGCTGCTTTCATGGGCACAGTGAGGCTGCATTCATGGGCACAGTGAGGCTGCATTCATGGGAACAAAGAGGCAGCATTCAGGGGCACAGTGAGGCTGCATTCATGGGCACAGTGAGGCAGCATTCATGGATACAGTGAGGCTGCATTCATGGGCACAGTGCAGCTGCATTCATGGGCACAGTGCGGCTGCATTCATGGGCACAATGATGCTGCATTTACAGGCACAGTGATGTTTCATTGATGGTCACAGTGAGGCTGTATTCATGGGCAAGGGGAGGTTGAATTGATGGGCACAGCGAGGCTGAATTCATGGGTGCAGTGAGGCTGCTTGATGGGCACAGTAATGCTGCATTTGATGGACGGTGAGGCTGCATTCATGGGCACAGTGAGGCTGCATTCACGGGCACAGTAATGCTGCATTTGATGCACAGTGAGGCTGCTTTAATGGGCACAGTGAAGCTGCATTCATGGGCACAGTAAAGCTGCATTCATGTGCACAGTAAAGCTGTATTTGATGGACAGTGAGGCTGCATCGATGGGCACAATAAGGCTACATTCATGGACACTCATGGGCACAGTAAGGCTGCATTTATGGTCACAGGGAGGCTGCATTGGTGGGCACAGTGAGGCTGCAGTCATGGGCAAAATGAGGCTGCAGTCATGGGCACAGTAATGCTGCATTTGATGCACAGGGAGGCTGCTTTAATGGGCACAGTAAAGCTGTATTCATGGGCACAGTAAAGCTGCATTCATGTGCACAGTAAAGCTGTATTTGATGGACAGTGAGGCTGCATCGATGGGCACAATGAGGCTACATTCATGGACACTCATGGGCACAGTAAGGCTGCATTTATGGTCACAGGGAGGCTGCATTTATGGTCACAGGGAGGCTGCATTGATGGGCACAATGAGGCTGCAGTCATGGGCAAAATGAGGCTGCAGTCATGGGCACAGTGATGTTGCATTCATGGGCACAGTGAGGTTGCATTCGTGGGCACTCATGGCCACAGTGAGGCTGCATTGATGGGCACAATGAGGCTGAATTCACGGGCACAGTAATGCTGCATTTGATGCACAGTGAGGCTGCTTTAATGGGCACAGTGAAGCTGCATTCATGGGCACAGTAAAGCTGCATTCATGTGCACAGTAAAGCTGTATTTGATGGACAGTGAGGCTGCATCGATGGGCACAATGAGGCTACATTCATGGACACTCATGGGCACAGTAAGGCTGCATTTATGTTCACAGGGAGGCTGCATTTATGGTCACAGGGAGGCTGCATTGATGGGCACAGGGAGGCGGCATTGATGGGCACAGGGAGGCTGCATTGATGGGCACAATGAGGCTGCAGTCATGGGCAAAATGAGGCTGCAGTCATGGGCACAGTGATGTTGCATTCATGGGCACAGTGAGGTTGCATTCGTGGGCACTCATGGCCACAGTGAGGCTGCATTGATGGGCACAATGAGGCTGCATTCACGGGCACAGTGAGGTTCCATTGATGAGTGCAATGAGGCTGCATTCACGGGTACAGTGAGGCTGCATTCATGAGCACAGTGAGGCTACATTCATGGGCACCGTAAAGCTGCATTTAATAGGCACAGTGAGGCTGCATTGATGGGCACAGTGAGGCTGCATTGATGGTCACTGATGAGGCTGCATTGACCTTTTGTACCATGTCTCCAGTCTCTGAACATCCCTTGTACCATGCCTGCAGTCTCTGACCATCCCTTGTACCATGTCTGCAGTCTCTGACCATCCCTTGTACCATGACTGCAGTCTCTGAACATCTCTTGTACCATGTCTGCAGTCTCTGACCATCTCTTGTACCATGTCTGCAGTCTTTGACCATTTCCTGTATCATGTCTGCATTCTCTGACCATCTCTTGTACCATGTTGGCAGTCTCTGAGCATCTCCTGTATCATGTCTGCATTCTCTGAGCATCTCTTGTACCATGTCTGCAGTCTCCGATCATCCCTTGTACCATGTCTGCAGTCTCTGATCATCTCCTGCATCATTTCTTCATTCTCTGACCATCTCTTGTACCATGTCTACAGTCTCTGACCATCTCTTGTACCATATCTGCAGTCTCTGACCATCTCCTGTATCATGTCTGCATTCTCTCACCATCTCTTGTATCATGTCTACAGTCTCTGACCATCTCTTGTACCATGTCTACAGTCTCTGACCATCTCTTGTACCATGTCTACAGTCTCTGACCATCTCTTGTACCATGTCTACAGTCTCTGACCAACTTTTGTATTATGTCCGCAATCTCTAACCATCTCTTATAACATGTCTGCAGTCTCTGAGGGAGTCTGGAGAGGAGTCAAAAGAGGGAGCGCTGCCAGGATGTGGGTCATGGGAGAAGTCAGACATGTGTGGACTGTGGAGAGGAGACTATAGGATAAAACCAGAGCCACCAAGCTGGAGCCAACTGACTGAGCCCTGCAAGGTGCACCTGAGTGGAGGTCAGTGCCAGCGCCGTCAGGCCAGTCTGAGGGGGGGTCACTGATGTAAAGGGGGATTGAATACAACAATGTAAGGGGGCACTTATATAAAGGTTTCCCCCTATTTTAGTGCATAGCTCCCAAAAGTCCCTGATTTTGAGGGACTGTCCCTGATTTCGAGCAGTGTCCCTCTTTCCTCCTCATTTGTCCCTCATTTTGGTCTCATCTATATAGTTTTATATAAAATGCACTTTTTAGCTTTCAAAAAGTGTTTCCCAGTGCTGAATCTTTCATCCAGTTTCTAAATTGCTGCATTTGTACATTTTAAAAGCCAATATAAAAAGGAATATTACTGGTAAAAAAAACCCTAGTGGATTTAATTAACCTTTTTTTGGTTAATTCTCCTTTAAGGGGGTGTGGCAACGGGGCGTGTCCTATGCCTACATAAGTTTGTTAGTAGGTGTCCCTCATTCCCATCTCAATGTTGGGAGGTATGCCTAATGCCGCGTACACACTACCGGACTTCCCAACAAACTAGGCCCGACGGGATCAGTCCGGACAATCCGATCGTGTGTGGGCTAGTCCGATAGTTTTTTGGGAAAAAAATCAGCTGCACCTAGAAATAGAACAGATGTTTCAAATCTGTCCGATGGACTAAAAATCAAGAAAACCGTTCATCTGTGTGATAGTCTGATGGACCAAATACGACGCAAGGACAGCTATTGGCTACTGGCTATTGAACTTCCTTGTTTAGTCCCATTTACATCATCACGTTCAAAACGTACGGACGTTCAAATGGACTTAGTCCGTTCGTGTGTGGCCAAGTCCGTTCGTTCGGAAAGTCCATCGGACCTCTGCCGAAAGTCCATCGGAAAGACCGTCGGACCTAGTCCGTCTAAAAGTCCGGTCGTGTGTACGCGGCATTAGTGTATCCTTTCTGCGGAAGGTGGTCTCTGGTCAATAGAGTCCCCCCACATTCCCAGAGTTCCTGGGGTCCCCCTTGATGATTGATCACTTTTAGTACTATTTGGATATATATTATATATATATATATATATATATATATATATATATATATATATATATATATATATATATATATATATATATATGTATATATATATATATATATGTGTATATATATATATATATATATATATATAAAGCCCTATGTGCTTTCATATCTGTCTTCTCTATATATAATACACTCTACACTCTTCAAATGTGCTTTAAAATGCATGGTTTTCCTTATCATGAACCAGAAAATAATGACGTTGTGCTGTTGAGCTGGTATAAAAATGCTATGGGGCTGGTATGAATTTTTTTCCAGGGCTGGTTTTTATTGCCAGTCTGGGCCTGCTTATGTCTCATATGGCCTTCACTTTATTATAGTTGAACTTGTAAGTTCCTGAGTTGAGAATGTCGATGTTATGTTTTTAAACATGCCTGTTTAGCTACAAAAAAGGCTATATCTACTGTCAAACATACATGTTATACACCAGAGATATGCAATTAGCGGACCTCCAGCTGTTGCCAAACTACAGGTCCCATCATGCCTCTGCCTCTGGGTGTCATGCTTGTGGCTGTCAGAGTCTTGCTATGCCTCATGGGACTTGTAGTTCTGCAACAGCTGCAGGTCCGCTAATTGCATATCCCTGTTATAAACCAAAGATATTGGTTTGTTAAAAAAAAACTTTCATAATGCACATGTGAATGTGCTTTGAGTAAAATGTTTTATACTCAACAATGTGTGGCTTCTTCTTTAAATACTCAACCAGTTGTTTTTAGTAAGTTGGTGTAGTTACAGTGACAATGGGGGTTATTTACTAAAGGCAAATCCACTTTGTACTACATATGCACTTGAAAGTGCACTTGCAGTGCACTTGTAGTGCAAAGTGGATTTGGCTTTAGTAAATAACCCCGCTGTGCTCTAAAATTCCCCCCAATCAGGCCATTTTAGGGGCTCCAAGCAATTAATTCATGGAGTTTGAAAGGATGATTATTTTTATCATTAATGCATTACATACATTAACAACAAAAACATTGTGTGTGTAGCAGACCCACAGCATAACATAATAATCAGCTGAAGAAGAGATTGTCCCCTCATGTATCAAATAAGTTATGTTTGCACTATTGATGAAAATGGCAAACAATAAAAGGACATTGGAGAACCTAGGAGACAGATAAGAAACACAAGCAGTAAATCAAATGAAATTTGAGTTCAGTTTTTAACAAATTTATTTTAAAGATCTTTTAAACATTCTCTGGCATATCGATTGCGCGAAGTACTCCACATAGCTTTGCCGTACTTTGCGGGCACTTTGGGGGCAAGCCAGGATGGCCAGTTTCAAGTGCTGTCAAGGTTTCTGCTGATGAGTCAGCCTCAGTCGCAAGTGAGGCCACATAGTTGGCTGCATTCTTTCACAGACAATTATGTAGAATGCAGCAGCACAGAATAATATAGTTCAGTTTGTATTCGGCCATATTTATCGACGTTAGGAATAGCCGGAACCGGCTGGCCATTACCCCAAAGGCATTCTCCACCACTCTTCTGCCACTGGCCAGCCAGTAGTTAAAAACCCTCTGCTCCGGAGTGAGGGTCCTCATGGGGAACGGCCGCATCAAATGGTCCCCCAGCGCACTTCCCTTATCTGCCACAAACACATATGGGTGGCCTGCCACGTTATCTGCTGGAGGTGGCAAGTCCAAGCTGCCATTCTGGAGCCATCTGTAAAATTCGATCTGTGCAATGACTCCACCATCTGACATACGGCCATTCTTCCCCATGTCCACATAGAGAAACTAAGTTGCCGACACCACCGCCAATAACACAATACTACTATACCCCTTGTAGTTGTAGTAGTATGACTACAAGGGGTAGGACGATGCAGACGTGCTTCCCATCTATCGCACTACTGCAGTTGGGAAAGTCCCACTGCTGGGTGAATTGGGAGGCCTCAGTCTGCCATTCCTGTGGGTTGGAAGGAATCTGAAGCAAACAAAAATTTTTTTACTTTTGCACATAACAAGCAGATTAGACACAAACATTATTGGGCAACATAAGTATAACATTTATTGAAATTAGTATTTAAAGACAAAAGTATAAGGTCCATTTATCAGATTCCTCACCCCCTCTGATGGTCCACTGTAAACATTTTGGGGGGGGGGGGGGAGATGTTTTGGACAGGTAACCCTCTCCACTTCATTGAAAGCTGAAAGCATAAATAATGTGTGTTACTTTGGCCAGCCCCTCCTTGCTTACACTATTGGCAGCCCACTGGAGAGGTAAGAAGTGTCATAATCCAAAGTTATGTATACACACTGTCCAAAAGCACATTTTTAACATTCTGCAATTAACTATCAATAAAGTAGGAGAGCAAAACTTGAAAGAGTAGCATTTGAAAGTATTTAGGCAGGCACTTGTACTACATGCTTTGGTGGATTCATCCATAAATATGACCACAAAAGAGGTAGTTACAGTGTGTATGGGTAAAAAAGTATTGGTATCGGTTGACTTTGCGGCTGGGGGGGAGGGTTTCCAAATGAGTTTTGCCCCCCCAAAAAAAGCCTCTTGTACTCTGCCTGAATATAAGGACAACAATAACATTTGTACACATTTTAGGGGGTGTTTAGGGTAAGCACTACAATGGAGCTGACAAAATACATTGTTAAGTGACTATGCTAGGTGTGCATGGGCCCAGGATAGCATGCTGGGGAGGTTAGTGAAGACAAATATACATGAAGGACAAAAAAAGGAGCATTAAAAGCTTACAGCATGCATTACAGCATGCATTAAGACAAAGAGGACATTCACAGCATATTATAATCATGGTAACTATGGAATGATGAAATAAATACATTAGCAAACATTAAATACATAGAATGTGATGTTAAAGGATAAAACTTACCTTAATACAGTCCTTCTGCAACCTGAATGATTGCAGAACAGGTCTCTGGAATAATGATTTCCAGAGCCTGGGGGGGGGGGGGATCCCAGTCGTGAACTTGATATCCTGGTGGAGACTTCTCCCCATCGTCAAGTACCACAAGGTGGCGACTAGCCTTTGCTCTGGAATGATGGCTTGCCGCATGCAGGTGGCCTGCTTGGTAATATAGGGTGTAAGCAAAGCCAGCAGACGGTCAAAAACGGGGTCCGCCACCTGGAGAAAATTCCTCAAATCATCAGGATTATTCTCCTGGAGCTCCTGCAGCAAAGCCATATGACAGAATTGGTCATGATTAAGTAACCAATTCTTGGTCCATAAACTCATCCTCCCCCTGTTCATGGACTGGACATGGGTCAAACCAAGAACTCCAACATCAAGCCTAACAACAGCACAAGCTCTCCAACAATAACGTAACCCGCAACATAGCTAGAAAACAGTTAGCTCCACAAAACGAACTGAGAAGAACGAGCTGAAAATCAGACAAGACAAAAAAGCAAATGAACTATAAATAGAACGCACTGAAAGACAGGAACGAAATGACAACACACACTGAAGAACAGATACGATCCCACAAGCACAAACTGAAAAGCAGAAACTAACTGAAAAGCACAAGGCTGAAAAGTGTGAATTGTCTCTCACCGAAATTCTACTAACACGAGATAAACACAAGATTAGCAGAAGGAGCTCAAACTGTGAGCACTGGCTATTGAACTTCCTTGTTATCTGCTTATCATACGTGTTGTACGTCACTGCATTCTCACGTTCGGAATTGTTGGACAAAATTTGTATGACCGTGTGTATGCAAGACAAGGTTGAGCCAACAAGCTTCGAACAAAAATCCACAGTTTTGTTGTCGGAAAATCTGATTGTGTGTACGCGGCATTCAATTTACTAGCAGATTTAGATACACTAACAAACTGAAGCCAAACTCCTGCTAATTTAAAGTGATTGTATACAGTCACCTTTAAAACAACCCATTCAGTTTAAAATAGAAATGAAAGGCAAAACATTTTTGTATAGATAAGAAAAAAAAAAACATTATAAATACCTTTTTTTCCCTTTTTTTTATAAGTGATCACATTGCCTCTGTTCTCTGCTCCATAAGGGCTGGAGGAGGAGAAGCAGCAGTACACCAAGCTTCCCAGTGAATGGCTGTGCAGCAGGGCATGCCAGGACAAGTCTGATCATTGGAGTGCTCTACTGCATGGTCAGTTTTTAACATGAAAGCAAGGGAACTAGCAAAAACACCAGGGATTTCACATTAGGCTGGGTTCACACTGCTGCGGGGGGAGATCCGGATGTGATTCGCACCGCAAATCACATCCGATCTCCGTAGCGATGCGAGTACAGCCATACAGATAGTATGGCTGAATTCGCATCGCTCCCGCAGCAAACTCGCACGGGACCCTTTTTTTGGTCCGCAACAGAATCGGATCGCATGGGGGTTCACACCATGCGATCCGATTCCTGTGCGAGTCGGCAGATCGCACTGCGATATGCGGACGGATCTGGGGGTGTCATTAACATATCATTGACACTCCCAGCCGTCCGCATAGGGCAGTGTGAACTGCCGGCGGGAGTAACGCGATGCGGGAAAACGCAGCGGATTCGCGGCGTTCCCGCATCGCAGCGGTGTGAACCCGGCCTAAAGGAAACAATACATAGTGAACAGGATACTTTCTCATACTAGAACATGGTACAGAGGGCACAAATCAGTAATATGAAGTGCTGGGTTAACAAACGCTTTAATCCAAACATTTTTTTTTTTTCATTTTGGGATAAAGGTGTTACATAATCATTTCTTTTTAAAAAGCTGATCATTGTAAGCATAAGCAACCCTGTGTGTTATGCCCTGTATACATGGTCGGATTTTCCGATGGAAAATGTTCGATGGGAGCTTGTTGGCAGAAATTCTGACCATGTGTAGGCTCCATCGAACATTTTCCATTGGAATTTCCATCACACAAAATTTGAGATCTGGATCTCAAATTTTCTGACAACAAAATCTGTTTGCCATGAATTCTGATCATGTGTACACAATTCCAACGCACAAAGTTCCACGCATGCTCAGAATCAAGCAGCAGAGCCGCACTGGCTATTGAACTTCATTTTTCTTGGCTCATTGTACATGTTGTATACCACTGCATTCTTGATGTTCGGAATTTCCGACATAATTTGTGTGACCGTGTGTATGCAAGACAAGTTTGAGCCAACATCCATTGGAAAAAATCGATGGATTTTGTTGTTGGAATGTCCGATCAATGTCCGATCGTGTGTACGGGGCATTAAATGGTTTGTCTCATATCTGTAACTGATACATTCTTCTGGAGAGCTTTTTCTGTTACAAAACAACAGACTTTCTGGCTGGATCACCAGGTGAAAATAGAAGAAAGAAAGCCTAAAAAAAAGAAAATGAATGCATTCAATACTTCTAAAAATTGGTAAACATTATAGCATTATAATAAATGTTTTCTCTTTTGATTTATTTCTTTATTCTTTTTTAATACCTTTTTAATTTTCAAGAACAGCCCTAACAATATATTTAAAGGATAGCCTCAGAAACTATTTCCTAAAGACTATTCTGTTCTTTTGTGGCCCACATGTGATAAAGACGTGCAATAACAGCATAATATATTTCATTATCAATTATTTCTTAAAGGGCATATCCAGCAAAACCAGATTTCAGATTATACTGCTACTCTGTGTTCAGTTACAGAGATTTCTTTCACTTACCTAGTAACAATGGGTTTACCAGACAAGAAGTGAAGCAATATATCTAACTGAACATAGACACAAGTAAACATGTTTTTGTTTAAAAAAGGAATTCCAGGCCTTTGAAATTGTTGCTACATTCCTCATCTCCAACACTGCTATCTTTGAGTGTATGGCACATGCAGATGCGCTAAAAGTCTCTGCCAAGTCTTGGGCATGCGCAAACAATGGCAGTATCTGTTGTTCTGGTACCTTCAGCGTCTGCACACATGCATAGGAAAACTTCAGGCATGCGCAGATGTGGCGCAGATCTCTGCTGAGTCTCCAAAACCTATGGCACATTTGTGCATGCGTGGAATCCCATGGCATGCATGCGTCTGACAGTAACACTACCTCCTGAAATAACTCACATGGACATCCTAGGACAGTGATGGCAAACCTTGGCACCCCAGATGTTTTGGAACTACATTTCCCATGATGCTCTGGCACTCTGCAGTGTAGTGGAGCATCATGGGAAATGTAGTTCCAAAACATCTGGGGTGCCAAGGTTCGCCATCACTGTCCTAGGAGGTAGCGGAGAGAACAATGTCATTCTCGCCTAGTCGAAAAACAAGCAATTGCTGTGGTGCAGCGCCATTATTGTCAAAAGCAATCATAAACAATTTGAAATTTAAATCCATTTGTGGGAGAGGGAGTCTTTTATTGGCTGAAGGTCTGCTTTGATTAAAACAATGGAAAGCTGGCCCTCAGCCAACTTGTTATTGCTGTCTGTTCTCCTGTTCCAGATTGTCCCTCAACTGGACTGGTTTGCTGCCTTCACTTTGGTCAGGTTAGGCTCCATTATCTGCAGCCCTATTTAGCCTTAATTCAGGTTTTATAGCACTTTCTTCATGATTTATCCATAAACTGGCTTAAAGCCCTGAAGAAGAGGGATGTTCGTCCCATGAAACACTTTGGATGTATTCAGTGTTTTTGTTCAATAAAGATCATGCCCAAGTGAGATAACAATCTTTATTAGGCGCTTCTAATGACATATTCAGGATATTAATAACTTAAAGTGGTTGTAAACCCTTTTAAGTGACTTTTACCTATAGGTAAGCCTAGAATAAGGCTTACCGATAGGTAGTGGAAATATCTCCTAAACGTGCGCCGTTTAGGAGATATTGCACTTGTAGTGTGCCAATGTCATCATTGGCGCATGCGCTGCGAAGAAACGGACCACCGTGCCATTTCTTCCCCCAGTGTGTGCTGTGACATGCGCAGGAGTAGTGATGGACGAACTTCCGACGGGACGTTTCGCGAACGCGAAACGCGAACGGGCACAAACGTTCGCGAAAACGACCGTTCGCCGCGGGCTCCATTGACTTCAATGGGAGGCGAATTTCGCAAACCTTTAGGTCGAATTTGCGGCCACGGGGTAATTATTAGGGGGTAGCACGTAGTCCCACCACCTGGACAATAGCATAATACATGTATGAGGTGAATTTGGGATCGATAACTACAAGCATTTTTTTTTTATTTGGGAAATTGTTCTGACAATTCAGGACTATGGAGCTAATGAAGGCAATGGAGGAGAGGGAAGGTCAGGGACCAGGGTAGGCAAACAAGAGGGTGCAGGAGATACAGAGCACTGACAGCAGCACCGTAATACAGAGCACTGACATCAGCACCGTGACATACAGCGCTGACAGCAGCTCCGTGACATACAGCGCTGACAGCAGCTCCGTGACATACAGCGCTGACAGCAGCTCCGTGACATACAGCGCTGACAGCAGCTCCGTGACATACAGCGCTGACAGCAGCTCCGTGACATACAGCGCTGACAGCAGCACCGTGACATACAGCGCTGACAGCAGCTCCGTGACATACAGCGCTGACAGCAGCTCCGTGACATACAGCGCTGACAGCAGCTCCGTGACATACAGCACTGACAGCAGCTCCGTGACATACAGCGCTGACAGCAGCTCCGTGACATACAGCGCTGACAGCAGCACCGTGACATACAGCGCTGACAGCAGCTCCGTGACATACAGCGCTGACAGCAGCTCCGTGACATACAGCGCTGACAGCAGCTCCGTGACATACAGCACTGACAGCAGCTCCGTGACATACAGCGCTGACAGCAGCTCCGTGACATACAGCGCTGACAGCAGCACCGTGACATACAGCGCTGACAGCAGCTCCGTGACATACAGCGCTGACAGCAGCTCCGTGACATACAGCGCTGACAGCAGCTCCGTGACATACAGCGCTGACAGCAGCACCGTAAGCAGCCCCAGGAGGAAGTCAGCACAGCACAGGGATGGTGTGATCCCCTCATAATAAGAACCCCCAGGAGGAAGTCAGCACAGCACAGGGATGGTGGGAGCCCCTCATAATAAGAACCCCCAGGAGGAAGTCAGCACAGCACAGGGATGGTGGGAGCCCCTCATAATAAGAACACCCAGGAGGAAGTCAGCACAGCACAGGGATGGTGGGAACCCCTCATAATAAGCAGCCCCAGTAGAAATATGACACCGCTCAACCTCTTCAAAGAGGAGGGTAGGGGCATATAGTACGGTGTGCTTTTTTGGGTCAGGGAAGTGAGCCAAATGAATTAAGAAGGTCTGTGTGCTTGATTCCAAAAATTGTTTATAGACATATACATGGTCTACTGATCACATGTGTTGAATTCCTCCGAGATCCATGCCTCATTCATTTTTAGAAATGTGAGGTAGTTAACACTGTCGTGAGCTAGGCGAGTACGCTTATCGGTCACAATCCCCCCTGCTGCGCTGAACGTCCTTTCGGACAGGACACTGGATGAGGGGCAAGCCAACAGTTCGATTGCAAATTGGGCAAGCTCTGGCCAGAGGTCAAGCCTGCCCACCCAGTAGTCTAGGGGTTCATCACTCCTCAGAGCGTCCACATCGGCCGTTAACCCAATGTAGTCGGACACCTGACGGTCTAGGCGTTCCCTGATGCTGGATCCGGATGACACCTGTCGATGGGTCGGCTGAAAGAATGACCTCATATCCGAAGTCACCAACACATCTTCAAACCGGCCTCTTCTTGCAGGCGCTGTTGGATTGGTACCCGCAAATCCTTCTCTGGGAGTGGGAATTGCTCCTCTGCCAGCGCACGCAAAAGCAGAATGCAGCATTTCTCGAAGCAAGGCCTGGAAGTGCTGCATTCTGACAGCCCTCTGCGACGGCGGTAACATTTCCGCCATTTTGTGTTTGTACCGGGGATCTAAGTACGTTGCCACCCAGTACTGGTCCTTGACCCTCATGCTTTTTATACGGGGGTCCCTATTAAAACACTGGAGCATGAAGGCCCCCATTTGCACTCAAGCGGAAGGTATGTGGTGGTGGTGGTGTTGTTGGTGGTAGTGTCTTTGGGGGTGCACATAGCAGAGAGTGAAGAAGAGGGTGCAGATCGAGAGGATGAGGAGGGTGCAGAAGAATAAGGCTGAGTGAGCCACTCAACCAAGTCTGGTGCGTCCTTTAAAGTAATTGAACGCACCTTCTGCAACTTCCCACTTTGGCTCAAGGCTGTTGCTCCTGCCCTACCCCTACCACCCCTGCGGAAGGGCCTGCCTCTTCCTCTGCCTGTCATTTTTTAAATCACCCTGTGACAAAACTCTTAGTCCCTATACCGCTGAAGGACTGCTGCAGTATAGGGCAGCGGTCAGCAGTAGTGCACGTCAACCCTATGTATTGTGGACCGATAGCGGTCCTTACAGAACAGCAGACTGTACTGCACTCAGGCCTATGTACCGTAGCACCCTATACCAAGTTACCAGTCCTTATAAGAACTTTTGTGGACCAAGCAGGTTGTGTGTTAGTGATTAGCAGACTGTACGTCAGTCCCTATACCAATGAAGGACTGCTGCAGTATAGGGCAGCGGTCAGCAGTAGTGCACGTCAACCCTATGTATTGTGGACCGATAGCGGTCCTTACAGAACAGCAGACTGTAACGCACTCAGGCCTATGTACCGTAGCACCCTATACCAAGTTACCAGTCCTTATAAGAACTTTTGTGGACCAAGCAGGTTGTGTGTTAGTGATTAGCAGACTGTACGTCAGTCCCTATACCAATGAAGGACTGCTGCAGTATAGGGCAGCGGTCAGCAGTAGTGCACGGCAACCCTATGTATTGTGGACCGATAGCGGTCCTTACAGAACAGCAGACTGTAACGCACTCAGGCCTATGTACCGTAGCACCCTATACCAAGTTACCAGTCCTTATAAGAACTTTTGTGGACCAAGCAGGTTGTGTGTTAGTGATTAGCAGACTGTACGTCAGTCCCTATACCAATGAAGGACTGCTGCAGTATAGGGCAGCGGTCAGCAGTAGTGCACGGCAACCCTATGTATTGTGGACCGATAGCGGTCCTTACAGAACAGCAGACTGTAACGCACTCAGGCCTATGTACCGTAGCACCCTATACCAAGTTACCAGTCCTTATAAGAACTTTTGTGGACCAAGCAGGTTGTGTGTTAGTGATTAGCAGACTGTACGTCAGTCCCTATACCAATGAAGGACTGCTGCAGTATAGGGCAGCGGTCAGCAGTAGTGCACGGCAACCCTATGTATTGTGGACCGATAGCGGTCCTTACAGAACAGCAGACTGTAACGCACTCAGGCCTATGTACCGTAGCACCCTATACCAAGTTACCAGTCCTTATAAGAACTTTTGTGGACCAAGCAGGTTGTGTGTTAGTGATTAGCAGACTGTACGTCAGTCCCTATACCAATGAAGGACTGCTGCAGTATAGGGCAGCGGTCAGCAGTAGTGCACGGCAACCCTATGTATTGTGGACCGATAGCGGTCCTTACAGAACAGCAGACTGTAACGCACTCAGGCCTATGTACCGTAGCACCCTATACCAAGTTACCAGTCCTTATAAGAACTTTTGTGGACCAAGCAGGTTGTGTGTTAGTGATTAGCAGACTGTACGTCAGTCCCTATACCAATGAAGGACTGCTGCAGTATAGGGCAGCGGTCAGCAGTAGTGCACGGCAACCCTATGTATTGTGGACCGATAGCGGTCCTTACAGAACAGCAGACTGTAACGCACTCAGGCCTATGTACCGTAGCACCCTATACCAAGTTACCAGTCCTTATAAGAACTTTTGTGGACCAAGCAGGTTGTGTGTTAGTGATTAGCAGACTGTACGTCAGTCCCTATACCAATGAAGGACTGCTGCAGTATAGGGCAGCGGTCAGCAGTAGTGCACGGCAACCCTATGTATTGTGGACCGATAGCGGTCCTTACAGAACAGCAGACTGTAACGCACTCAGGCCTATGTACCGTAGCACCCTATACCAAGTTACCAGTCCTTATAAGAACTTTTGTGGACCAAGCAGGTTGTGTGTTAGTGATTAGCAGACTGTACGTCAGTCCCTATACCAATGAAGGACTGCTGCAGTATAGGGCAGCGGTCAGCAGTAGTGCACGGCAACCCTATGTATTGTGGACCGATAGCGGTCCTTACAGAACAGCAGACTGTAACGCACTCAGGCCTATGTACCGTAGCACCCTATACCAAGTTACCAGTCCTTATAAGAACTTTTGTGGACCAAGCAGGTTGTGTATTAGTGTTTAGCAGACTGTGCGTCAGTCCCTATACCGCTGAAGGACTGCTGCAGTATAGGGCAGCGGTCAGCAGTAGTGCACGGCAACCCTATGTATTGTGGACCGATAGCAGTCCTTACAGAACAGCAGACTGTACTGCACTCAGGCCTATGTACCGTAGCACCCTATACCAAGTTACCAGTCCTTATAAGAACTTTTGTGGACCAAGCAGGTTGTGTGTTAGTGTTTAGCAGACTGTGCGTCAGTCCCTATACCGCTGAAGGACTGCTGCAGTATAGGGCAGCGGTCAGCAGTAGTGCACGTCAACCCTATGTATTGTGGACCGATAGCGGTCCTTACAGAACAGCAGACTGTAACGCACTCAGGCCTATGTACCGTAGCACCCTATACCAAGTTACCAGTCCTTATAAGAACTTTTGTGGACCAAGCAGGTTGTGTATTAGTGTTTAGCAGACTGTGCGTCAGTCCCTATACCGCTGAAGGACTGCTGCAGTATAGGGCAGCGGTCAGCAGTAGTGCACGGCAACCCTATCTATTGTGGACCGATAGCGGTCCTTACAGAACAGCAGACTGTACCGCACCCAAGCCTATGTACCGTAGCACCCTAGACAGACCAAGTTACCAGTCC
Source organism: Lithobates pipiens (assembly GCF_037356315.1). Lineage (NCBI taxonomy): Eukaryota > Metazoa > Chordata > Amphibia > Anura > Ranidae > Lithobates > Lithobates pipiens. Next base: position 157,919,647 of record NW_027507784.1, read on the forward strand.
TTATAAGAACTTTTGTGGAACAAGTGAGTTGTGAATGATTAGCAGACTGCAGCAGAAGGGCAGCAGTCAAGTATAATATTCTTTCTATATTTGGAAGAAAGAATATTATACGTGTACAAGCCTATTACCGTACCACTGATACCAGTCCTGAAAAGAACCTTTGTGGAACTAATAGTAACAGCAAGTCTTTAAAATTATCCTCACTGCCTGACACACTGCTTCCTGCCTGTCCCTATACAAATTGGCAAAAAAGAGTAGGCTGGAACGATTAGCTGGAACAGCTCTTTTGTGGACCTGATAGTAACAGCTAATGATGATGATGATGATGATGATGAAGAAAGACTAATCTGGCTGAGCTGTCCCTAAAATAGCAGCATACAGCGCTCTGTCCCTTTATCTAAACTGACAAAAGAAACTCAGGCTGCTGACCTAACACCTATACCAGTCCTGAAAAGAACTTTTGTGTACCAAATAGCTAGCGTTTTCTCTGTCCCTACTCCACACAGGATCCTTTCCCTACAGTGACAGAAGAAAGAATGTAAAATGGCCACCGGATCGGGTGTATTTATAGGTTAGGGGGAATGTCCAAGTGTCCATGAGCTGTCATGTCTCAATTGGTTGTCCTGTAACACATGATAAACGTGTCACGAAAGGTTAAAGTTCTTGTATACATTAAACACGTAAGTCCGCCGGGGCGAACGACGGAAAAAGGCGTTCGAACCCGCGGACGGCGAAAGTCGGAAATTCGCCGCGAAACGACCGCCGGGCGAACCGTTCGGCCATCACTACGCAGGAGTGACGTCACGCTGCTCCAACCAGTCAGAGCCAGGGTCCGTGGCCCAAGAAGGAAGAGGAGCAAAGATGGATGCAGCCTGCACAAGGGACAGCACGGGCTTCGTTTGCAGGTAAGTGTCATATAATGGGCTAGTACGCGATGCATACTAGCCCATTATGCTTTTAATTTGCAGGCCTTGCAGGGAGCAAAAGAGGAAGTAAATCCCATCGGGGTTTACTTCCTCTTTAATGCTAATGATTGCTCATGTCTGCCTGCTTTGTTCTAGTGTTATGCTAGTAAAAGACCATTACAAATTGTTTTGAAATTATATGTTACAAGAACACAAATGACAAAATATCCTAATAGTAAGTAGTTTCCAATGTAGAGTTTAGCATAAGATCCCAGAAATAACTTGATTCTGATTCAGAAAAATAATGTGATTCAGATTCAACAAAAAGCCTAAAGATATATTGATTTGTCACATGAACTGCATTTTTTCTGCTCTGAAAAGTGCAGAAACGTGTCTGGCATGAATGAGACCGTAGACTAATGGCACTCAATGTCACTTTTCTAAAAGATGACCTCTCCTTGGGAGGGGATTCATATAAGCCTCACAGACAGTCCCTATCTAATCCGTTCTAAATAAGGGAAACCAGAGAGTACAAAAGTCTCTATCCCAAAGCTCCAACAGTTGCAATGTGTCTTGACGGCTAAGGAGCATAGGCTTAAAGCCACAACATTAACCAGTATCAACATCAACCTTGTCCAAAAACAACAATTAGACAAATTAAAATGAATTTAAAGGCAGATTTTTTTTTTTTTAATTAGAAACATGTAATACTTACCTGCTCTTTGTAATGGTTTTACACAGAGCAGCCCCCATCTTCCTCTTCTTGGGTCCCCCTCTTGCCAAGTGCCCCCATAGCAAGAAGCTTGCTATGGGGGCACCTAAGCAGGCTCGTTACCAAGCCCCTGTTTTGTGTAAGAGTGCAGTTTGGCCCTACCCCTGCTCAATCCTCTTTGGCTGACTGGCTATGATTGACAGTAGCGGGAGCCCAAAGCTCCCACTGCTCTTTGAGCCAATGAAGAGGAAGAGACCCAGGAGAGCCGCTGCTCTCATCGCTTGATTAAGATGGGGCTCAGGTAAGTATTTTAGGTGGGGCTGGGGGGGGGGGGCGGCTGCTGCACACAGAATGTTTTTTACCTTTATGAATAGGATGCATTTTAGGTTGGAAATTTGAAATTCCAAACTTAAGAAATTTCAGCTGCACTTAACCTGTGCCAGTCACAGAACACACTTGAAGATTAACTTGACCTAGTCTAAAAGGCCTATCTTTACCATTTAACTTCCACCCAAAAGCATAGCCTAATAAAGAAACATTTAATGCTGGTAAGGTCAAACTGCTGAGAAAGCTGTGACAATAAACCTCAAACAAAGGGGGTGGGCTCTTTGTCAATAAGTAATAAAAACACAGAGAGTTTTTGACAATTCCTTTATCAAAACATACATTTAAAAAAAAAAAAACAGTGTCCCCTGATGTAGATCCATCTTCAATCACGCTGCCCGCCACACAGCTGACTCAATAAAAAAAAAAAAACGCTCCATGAAGGCTGACCGCCTACTGCAGGCTCCACCGTTTGACAGTGGACAATGGATTTACAATGGATTTGAAAATGGATTTAAATCTGTGTTTTTTTGTTTTTTTTAATAAAGCAATTGTTAAAAATTGTCCCTGTTTTTAGACCCCCACTATCAATGAATGAATGAATGAATGAAATACTTGTATAGCGCACAATGCGAACTGAATCGCCTCTAGGTGCTGTGACGAGCTTTGATCATCTGCTAAAAGAGGTCTTGAGTTTTTTCCTAAAAGCCAGGTGATTTTCTTCCAGGCGGATGCTGATTGGTAGAGCATTCCATAGCCGAGGCCCTTGGACAGCGAATCTCCGATCACCCTTGGATTTATACCGGGCTTTGGGCACGAGGAGGAGGTTTTTGTTGGCTGATCGAAGACTGCGGTTTGGTGTGTAATGATTTATTTTCTCCATTAGGTATTGCGGAGCTTCTCTATGCACGCATTTGTGGGTGAGGCAAAGGGTCTTGACCGCTAAATCAAATAATTATGGCATTCAGTATTTAACTAAAAATTCTTAATGAATTGCACTTTCAAAACTGATTTACAGAAAGCATTTTTTTACCGCATTTTTTTGGCCATTATTTAACTTTTAGTGAATTGACCCCCGTATAACGTACAATGTACACTAATTTGGGTTATTTTCACCAAAAAATATAGCAGAATACATTTTGGTCTAAATTTATGAGTGAGATTATTTATTTGCAACATTATATAACAGAGATGAGGAAATACAAATTTTTGTAATTTTTTTTGTTTATTTATCAAAAAATAAAAATAAAACCGTGGTAATTAAACAGCACCAAAAGAAAGCTCTATTTGTGTGGAAAAAAATGTTTTATTAAAGAAAACACAGTAGTGTACAGGTATTGCAAGGCATGTCCAAAATTGCATTTTGCTACACTCCTTAAAGGGGTTGTAAAGGAATTTTTTTTTTTTAAATAACAAACATGTTATACTTACCTCCACTGTGCAGCTCGTTTTGCACAGAGTGGCCCCGAACCTGGTCTTCTGGCATCCCTTGGCGACTGTCTCAGCTCCCTCCCGCAAGGACTCCACAACTTCATGCGAACTCCCTCGCACGATGTGGAGTGCTTGCGGGCACGCTCCCGTGATACAGCCGGCGGCTATAGCCGCTCGCTGTATCACTCGGTGCCGCGTCACTGGATGTGAATAAAAGCAGCGCAGCCATTGGCTCACGCTGCTGTCAATCCATCCACTGTAACCAATAAGCGGCCAGGCTGATCGGCAAAGAGGATGTCGGTGATGAGCGCGGGACTTTCGAGGGGTCAGGTAAGTATAACGGGGGGTTATGCATTATGCAATGCATTAAGGTGAAAAAACGTTTACCTTTACAACCCCTTTAATTAGATACATATTTTTTAGGTTTTATGCGATATACACCTATTAATACAGCAAAACAGACGTAAACCTAGAGCACATTAAAAAAAAAGCGTACATGAATTCCCCATCATACAGGGAAGGTGAGGTACAGAAAGCTCCGATGCCCTTCTTGAAGTGACTGACAATTCTTGTAGCAACTAAAAAAATTATAAAAGTTTAATTTGAGTACAGTGTTGCATGACCATGCAATTGTCATTCAAAGTGCGACAGCACTGAAAGCTGAAAATTGGTCTGGGCACGAATGGGCGAAAGTGACCGGTATTGAAGAAGTTGAAGTAGAACTAAAGAAAAAACAGATTTTTCATTTTGGATACAATTAGTGAGGGATATAACCACTGTTTCTGTTGCCATCTGTGTCCCATTGGGGAGATTTTCCTTCACTTCCTGTCCCATAGACAGAATAGAAAATTAAAGGAAATCCCTTCTAAGTGAGGTAATCCCTTGTTGTTACCAGGCTCACCAGAACCAGTGTCCCCATTGTTAGATTTCCTCTGTTCTGGTGACAACCCAAAATGTGGGATTTTCTTCCACTTTTTATTTTATTTTCACCATGATAATGGCGAACAGAACAAATAGAGAGGGTGAATCTTCCTAATGGGGGCACGGGCAGCAAAAAAGTTTTGCCTTTAGGTAGACTTTAATTTGAAAAAAATATCCACGCTTGTTTTTCACAAGAGGTTGTACAGCAGTTGGGGTGTAGCAGGTGCTGACAGCGATTAGGCTATTTTTATGTTTTCTAATGGACTCTGTAAAATGCTGATTGCTCATTTTTAGGATGTTTTACAATTGATTCTGTCAATGTGAAGCACATATTTAAAAGCACATGATTTTTTACAGTGCAAATAATTTCCGCATTTAGTAGGACTTTGATGAATCAGCATGAAGACTTGGGCTCACCAATGATAGCTAGTTTACAGCCTGCATTACTGCCAGGTATACAGTCTACAAATTATGAATAACTCTTTCCCTTCCAAAGTACCCCTGTTTCTTATATACTGCATATCAGTTGGTGTTCATATATTGTGAATTTAGAAACATGTCTAATTTTTTTTTTTTTTCAAGCAATTTGCTGAATTAGCTAGAACCGGCTCCCCAGTACACCTGGATAAAACTATCTCTAGCTGAGGAGCCAATCAGCACATCAACCTCATACACAACGCACAATGGCCTCAATAGGCACGTTGATGAAGCCCGTGACTATCACTAACCTGAAGCTAGTGATAGAGTCAGGGAAGTTCAGAACCGCTTTCAGTTTTTATTGCTGCCCATGCCCCAGTTGAATGGATCCAATATTAATATTTGTCACTGGAAGAAAAAATCAACAAAGATCCGAATTCTATGGTAGTTATAGAGGGGATATCTTTCAAAGGGGACACCTTTTGTGGTGACAACGGTCAGAGGTGGGGTTTACACTAATTTTGTGGAGCTTTCCTTTTTGTTGAATTTATGGAGACATAGCAGTGAAATCTTCCAGATGAGAACACAGATGTAAAAACTGAACAGAGGTTCTAACCCTTGCCACACAATTCATAGCCAAGATAAATATGTTGGGCTGGAGTTACACTTTGAGAAGTGATAGTCCATATGATCATGTCTAAAATGAATGTTTCAATGAAAATACTACAAGAATAAATCAATTGTCATGACTTGACAGATCTTGAGGCTTACAAGCTTCCCTTAAACCCCAAAATTACAAACAGAACCTCCACCCCCTCCCAAATTGACCAGGCAACAAGCATTCTTTCTTTTGGAGTCAAATGGCCATAGCAACTTACTTATTGTAAATATAACACAAACCAGCGTGCAGTGCAACCCACCTGAGCTCGGTACAGTAATGATGCGCTGAGCTTGGTGGATCGCACTGTTTCCAGTTTTTTGAGAACTTTATTGAGATGTCAAAAAAACATTGCTTCTCATCTTGCTGCGCTGATAAAAAGTACTGGGCACATAGGCGACAAGGCTTTTTGACTTGTTCATGCGGTAGGACTGTGCTGGAATAGCCATATCATCTGCAAAAACTCGCTGTATCTACCACAAGTGTCCTGCCAAGGGCCCCAACAACTATTACATGGCGTTGGAGACAATTACCCACAAAATGACCCCATCTACAGTTGAATCTCTACCAGCACATTACCAAGGTAACCCAATTTTGTGAAGAGACAACCGCTTTAGATAGGCCCAAACCAACAATCTCCAAAAAATTTAACCAGCACTGCTTTCCAAGAACCAGAGACCCCTGACTGCTGCTACGACAGGTAAATTAAACACATTAATGCAATAGATACATTTTAAGTGAGATCCTTAAATCAGTGCTAAAAAGGACCGAATTTGAAAATGAAGAAATGGGAAGGAGATTGGTGCTGGCTAAGCTACAACTGATCTTCCTAACCACTTGGACCCCCCCCCCCCCAATGACCCCCAACCCTGCAACCAAGTGGGTGCCTTTTCTCCTTTTTTAAAACAAAGCAAGCTTAACATGAATCGCTCTGTCTCTTCTGCTAGCCCCAGTCATGGCAGCCTTCCCCTTAACTGTGCTTATAGCTCCAGGCCCTATTCTTGAAGAAAATACAACTAATTGGTGCTTTTCAAAAAACTGACAAAATGAAGCACAATAATAACTTGTTCATCAACCTGTGTGTGTGTGTGTGTGTGTGTGGGGGGGGGGGGGGGGTACCTCTCCTCTCATGTATGTGCTCATCAATGCCCAGGACTAAGTGGGACCATGGTCATGTGAAAGTCAACATTAAGGTGGAACCCTTGCTTACAAATGAGCTGTACACTGTGTGCTGCTGTGTAACAGGCTCCCTCTGTAAAACAAACATTCTGTCCCATGTCACTACACATCTTAGTTCAATGAATGTGGCATTTAGGAAGGATATATCGCTGAGCCAGTCCAGCAGACCTCTGCCATCTCACTCCCAGTGACATAATGGGACCCCCACTAATTACCATCAGATGTGCATATAGTATATATTATGTTGTATATATTAGCAGGGGTTCCCTGGGACCAGAGAGTTATTGGTACCTCCATGATAAAACAATTGGGAAGGGCTGCTCTATAGCATTGAGGGGAAATCAAAGTGATTGTAAAGTTGTTGTTTTTTTTGCTTTTTTTAAAATAAAAAAACATGTCATACTTACTTGCTCTGTACAATGGTTTTGCAAAGAGCAGCCCCCGAACCTCCTATTCTTGGGCCTCCTACCAGCGCTCCTGGTTCCTCCTCTTCTCCGTGTGCCACCAGGAAGCCACTTCCTATGGTGGCACAGGTGAGGGCTTGATATCAAGTACAGCGCTAGATCAAGTTAAGGCTCAGGTAAGTATTTGAGGGGGCAGGGGGCTGACAATAGAATTTTATTTTTTTTACCTTTAAAGGGGTTGTAAACCCTCGTGTTTTTTCACCTTAATGCATCCTATGCATTAAGTTGAAAAAACACCTGGCAGTCACTGGCCCCCTAGTCCCCCATTTTACTTACCTGAGCCCCTTCATCTCCTCTGCGGGGACGTGCTGTCCCTCTCTCCATGGGGTCCAGGCTCTTGATTGGATAGATTGATAGCAGTGCAGCCATTGGCTCCCGCTGCTGTCAATGAAATCCAATGACATGGGCGCCGGGGGGGCGGGGCTGTGTCTAGCATTAATGTCTGTTTATGCAAATGCTGGACTCGGGAGCGCGCCCGCAAGGTAACTCCCTCAGGGATTATCTGATGCAGGGAGGAGCCACAAGAACTGCCGGGGGACCCCAGAAGAGGATGCTCAGGGCCACCCTGTGCAAAATGAGCTGCACAGTGGAGGTAAGTATGATATGTTTGTTATTTAAAGCGGAGGTCCACCCTAAAGTGGACCTTCCTCTCATCGGAACCCTCCCCCCCTCCGGTGCCACAATCGGCACCTTTCAGGGGGGAGGGGGGTGCAGTTACCTGGATAATCCAGGTAACTGCACCCACTTCCGGGATAGCTCTCTGCGGAAAGGGGCGTAACTTACGCCCCTTTCCGCAAGTGCCCGCCCCTTCCCGCAAGTGCCCCGCTGCCTGCTGGGAAACACACAGATCCCAGAGGCAGCGGGGAGCGTCCTTATTGCGCAGCGCGATTCGCGCATGCGCAGTAGGGAACCGGGAAATGAAGCCGAAAGGCTCCATTTCCTGATTCCCATATCCAAGATGGCGGCGGCAGGACCCAACAGACGACCTAGAGATCGGCTTCGGGTGCCGACATCGCGGGCGCGCTGGACAGGTAAGTGTCACTATTTTAAAAGTCAGCAGCTGCAGTATTTGTAGCTGCTGGCTTTTAAAAAAAAAAAAAACGCGGAGTCCCGGTGGACTCCCGCTTTAAAAAAAAAATAAAAAAACGATCCTTTACAATCATTTTAATGTATTCTCTGCATTACGCCTTTACAACCACTTTAACAAGTTGTAAAGGCTTATAAAGAAAAGTCTAATTTTGTCTCAACTGGAGCGCAGTCAATCAATTTTACATTTTCATTGTCTAAGATTTGTGGAAAAATCTGAATATACTTGTAATCATTCCTCCCATAGTGTCACAAGTGATTGCTATATATTTTTTTCTTTTAGAAAATACTTGTTTTCATCCTGTTTTTGCATCTCAATGCTATTGATCCCCTGCAGCCATTTCCTGTCTACCTGTACATATTCTAGCAGTGGCTGCACTCTATTGATTAAAGGCTTCCTAATAGTGACAACAGTGCACCATACCCAGTGAGCTTCAGTACAGCTACCAGACAGGAATTAGGAAATAGGGACACAGCATTGTCACCCAACAACAGGAAGTGCCTCCACCAAGACCTTTATGGCAGGGTTTAACAATAATAAATTTTATATATATATATATATATATATATATATATATATATATATATATACAGTGGGGATCGAAAGTTTTGGCACCCCAGGTAAAAATGTAAAAAGGGATTCAATAAAATTTCAGAAAATTTTGGATGATAACTTGATGCCATCTGTGAAAAGGCTGAAGTTAAAGAGAGGATGGCTAAATTCTAAACACACCTCAAAATCCACGGGGGATTACATCAAGAGGTGTAAACTGAAGGTTTTGCCATGCCTTCACAATCTCCTGACCTCAACATTATTGAAAATCTATGGATAGACCTTAAAAGAGTAGTGCGTGACAGACAGCCCAGAAATCTCAAAGAACTGGAACACTTTTGTAAGGAAGAATAGGCAAAGATACCTCAATCAAGAATTGAAAGACTCTTGGCTGGCTACAAAAAGCGTTTACAAGCTGTGATACGTGCCAAAGGTACAAGATATTAACTCTGCAGGGTGCCCAAACTTTTGCAGACGCCATTTTTTTGTTTTCTGTAATTTTGAAAGTGTAAATGATGAAAATAAAATCTAAAGCCGCGTACACACTGGCGGACTGTCTGGCCAACTTAGTCCGTCGAAACACATTTCAGCGGACAGTCCCCTCGTGTGTGGGCTTCAGCGGACTTTTTCAGCGTGCAGTCTGGCGGACTAAGTATTTCGGAATTTCCGTAATATTGTCCGTCGTACTTTGGTTTCAGCGGACAATCCGCTCGTGAGTAGGCTAGTTCGACGGACTAAGTATGGCGCATGCTCAGAAAGGATTTACACGGCGAAAGGTTGCATTGCTGTGTATTGGACTTCCTATTTCTAGTCCCGTCGTACGTGCTGTACACGTCATCGCGCAAACTTTCGACGGACTGTTTGTGCATCCGTGTGTGGTCAAGTCCGTTCATTCGAAAGTAGGACGGACTGTCCGTCGGATTGTATGACGGACTAAGTAGGCCATACAGCCCGCCCGTGTGTACGCGGCTTAACTTTTTTTTGACATATTATAAGAATGTCTAATCTGTAATTTGATGCCATTTGGAGATTTTTCCATCTTTCCTTGGCTTCATTATGCACATTAATACACATTTTTAATGGGGTGCCCAAACTTTCGATCCCCACTGTGTATATATATATATATATATATATATATATATATATATATATATATATATATATATATATAGCTAAGTTATATATCAGTCAGTAGATGTTGCATGCTGCATCACACACATCAAGGCCATTTTAAACTCTATTAAACTTTATACCAGCTTTTTTCAAGGAGGGTGCCTTCAGGTTTCTTCAGGTGCCTTGGCAAAATGCATAAAAATTGCCCAACATTTATATACAAACCAGCAAATGGATCAAGCTTCCCTTTTAGTTACAGAAAGCCACAGGCCTGTGCGCCACTACAACCTTCCAGCTTTCAGCATTATAACAACCAATGACATCATTGGTTGATAAGGAGGAGATCTCTAAAATATACTTGTTTTCCTTGATTCCCCCCCCCCCCCCCCCCACCTATCCATTAGCACTGGGGGTCACATTAGCTGAGGGAGGGAGAGAAAATGAGAGGAAAAAAAAAATTGGAATACTAGTTACTAGTGTGTAAAGGTTACTTTGGAAGAATAAATCCCCTCTAAGGTTGGGTGTTCTACTGATAGATGTTGTTACGTTATATAAAACTATTCGTTTTATTTTTTTATATTATTAGAATGGGGTACCTTAAGATTGTACAGAATTTTAAAGGGTGCCTTGCCTTGTTTTTGCTTTTCACATTAGCCACAATTAAGGTTATTCTGCCATCCACTATTTCAATACAGTCAACTCATATGGAATCATACAGTTTCAGCACCAAGTTGCATTTTTTTTAGGTGTTTCATTTTAATGGAAGCCTTTTATCCATACCTTGTTATGCTTTTGCTGGTCCCTTGTCTTGGTATCCAGTATGTGATATGGGCTTTCTGATTCCTTGTTAAGGTAATAAACTAGTCTTGAGGGCAGTGTGATCTCTCTGTGGACTTCATTGCTCTGGTTGTGATTAGGACTCTCTCTACTGCTGCTGTTTCGTTGAGATGCCTGCTCTTCTTCTGCAAGTGTGCCAGCAGTAGCAGCCGTATCATTGTGGTGCGGAGCTAATGGAAAAAGACAAAAACAAAGGCAGTATTCAGTACCTGTATGTGAATAATATGATGTGCATTAATGCATTATATCTGTGAATATATTTTATTTAATATAATTAATTAAAACCTGTAATTAAAGGAACATGCAGGCTGCCTTTGCTAATCAATTTTCTTCTGAAAATGCTAGTTGCCTGCCTATCGTGCTTCAACACTTTTACTGACCTAGAAGAAAGAATGCTCATCAGATGTTCAGATTTTATTCTGATTTTACTTGCTGCATGTTTGTTTCAAGCAGGGAATTATTAAAAACAGAAGATAAGCATTGCAGCCAGGCAACTAGTATTTTTAGAAGAAGGGCAGTCCCTGCATATCTTTCAGGGTTCCAGGACTTGTTCCTGACAGATATTTAAAACATTGTTTAACCACTTAAGGACCAAGCCCCCTTTTCAGACTCCGTGTTTACATGTTTAAAACATTTTTTTCTTGCTAGAAAATTAGATAGAACCCCCATACATTATATATTGGTTTTTTTTCGAACACCATGGAGAATAAAATGGCGGTCATTGCAATACTTTTTTTTACCACCGTATTTGCGCAGCGGTCTTCCAAGTGCACTTTTTTGGGTGAAAAAATCACTTTTTTTAATAAAAAAATAAAACAGTAAAATTAGTCCTTTTTTTATATTGTGAAATATAATGTTACACCGAGTAAATTGATACCCAACATGTCATGCTTCAAAATTGCGCCTGCTCGTGGAATGGCGTCAAACTACATTCTACAGGTTGCATGTTTTGCGTTACAGAGGAGGTCTATGGCTAGAATTAATTGTTCTCGCAGCGATACCTCACATGTGTGGTTTGAATATCGATTTCATATGTGGGCGCTACTCACATATGCGTTCGCTTCTGCGTGCGAGCTCGTCGGGACGGGGTGTTTTAAAAAAAAAAAATTCTTATTTAATTTATTTTTACACTGTTTAAAAAAAAAAATAGATCACCTTTATTCCTATTACAAGGAATGTAAACATCCCTTGTAATAGAAAAAAGCATGACAGGCCCTCTTAAATATGAGATCTGGGATAAAAAAGTCCTCATATTTGGACTTAAATGCAATAAAAAAAAAAATTTAATTTGAAAAAATGTTCCTTTAAGAGGTATGGACGGAAGTGACGTTTTGACGTCGCTTCCGCCCTCCTATGGTATAGAGAAGAGTGGGGGCCATCTTAGCCTCACTTGTCTCATATCGAGGCTGAAAGGACCCAGTCGCCACCGTCGCTACGACGGCTCAGGTAAGCGGCGGAGGGCGCGGGAGAGCGGCGGGAGGAGGGGTGGCACCTCTCCTGCCCCCGATAATGGTAATCTTGCAGCGAACCCGCCGCAGAGACCACCATTATCGCAAACATAACCGCCTTCTGTAAAGAAGAATATCCCGGTTGTGGCAGCAGCTGCTGCTGTTACCGAGATATCTCTCTTCAAAGTGCCGACGTATATGTACAGGAGGCAGTCGGTAAGTTTCAAATGCAATTTTAAATACTGTTAGACTAATAATCTGAATTCTATCTTTATACCAATATTCCATACACCCATAGCTCCCAACTGTCCCTGATTTCAAAGGACTGTCCCTGATTTGGAGCAATGCCCCCCTGTCCCTCATTCCTCCTCATTTGTCCCTCATTTTAGTCTCATCTATATAGATTTATCTATCAAAAAGTGTTTTCCAGCATTAAACTCTTCATCTGATTTCTAAATTGCTGCATTTTTAAATTCCAAGAGCCAATATAAAGGAATAGTAGTGGTATAAAAAAAAGCAATTGTGGGTTTAACTAATCTTGTTTTTTTATACAATTCTCCTGTAAGGGGGCGTGGCCAGGGGTGTGTTCTATGCCTGCATACTTTTGCTGATAGGTGTGCCTCATTCCCATCTCAAAAAGTTGGGAGGTATGCATACACCTAAAACACCAGAAGTATGGCTGAAATATGAATCTACATGAATATGTCCCCCAAGAAGTTTTCTATTTAAGCAGCTCTGGCTGCAATATTCACTTACAACCCTAAAGACTAAGGAAAGACTTATGTTGATACCACCTGAGCATGACACCTTGCACTCATTGAATTGATACACAGAACAATGTGTATGCGGATGTCATTACGTCATTGCTGCTCTCTGCATCACCCAGAGCTATCTATATAAAAAAAAGTATGGTGAATATTACATTGGGATATATTTATTAAGCAGTGAATGTAATATTCAACAAACATTCATTGTAGGTGCTATTTCCTGGTTACATCTGGTGAAGGATTTACCTTCAGTGAATGTTTGGTGACTCTCAATGTGCACTGCTCAATAAATATGCCCCAAGATGTGGTGCACTTTTTTTTTTAAAGCTGGGCTAATGGCAAAAAATTTAACTGAACCTAATATGAGGATGAATTCAGGCAGGAAAGGTATACTTAACTTGAAAGAGATAATGTGGTAAATTGTACACCACAATTTAAATATGTTCCTTTGAGTGCTTTAATGGTCACATTGGTGTAGCATTATCTGCCACATGCCCTCAACAAAATACTTTCATTTAGGACAATTCTAAGCCACCATGGCAGAAAATGCCAGAATAGAAACTCCAAACCTGATCACTAGTCTTTATTTTACCCCCAGAGGGTGGTGACCATCTACCTGTATCCAAAGTAATACAGAGTTAGCATTGGAAAACAAATATTTTGGCTATACGTAGATCCTTGTTTTTTAAATGTCTTGGCCACTGTGATTGTTAGCCCTTGTACACATGGTCGGACATTCCGACGGAAAATGTCTGATCGGACCATGTTGTCGGATAATCCAACTGTGTGTGGGCTCCATCAGACTGTTTCCGTCGGAATATCCGACCGACAAAGTTTTAGAGCTGGGCTATAAAAATTTTCGACAACATGATCCGATCGGACTTTGTCCGATCATTTGTAGAGAATTCTGATCGGACAAAGTGCCACGCATGCTCAGATCAAATTCCTAGACCAAAGCTATTGGCTACTAGCCTGAACGTAGTCCCGTCGTAACGAAATAACGTCATCATGTTCCGAACAATCGGATTTTCCGACAACTTTGTCCGACCTTGTGTATGCAACACCAGTTTCGGACAAGATCCGTCGGACAAAATCCTACGGATTTTGTTAACGGAATGTCCAACCATGTGTACAAGGGCTTTAAATCTCCTTACATAATTCCTGACTCTGTTCCGGTCCTCCAGAGTTTTTTGTGCCCTCTTAAACTTTGGGTGTTCCAGCATCTCCTATGGCATTAGGCATGTTTAAAAAATTTTTTTTTAAAAAATCCAATAGGTGGAGCAGGCTCCATATGACCCAGAGCAGGTGTACAGACCTAGGAACTCAAGTGAAAATATGTTACCAATAAAGTCCATGATAGATGAAAAATCGTCAGGTAGTTTTAAGCTTCAGTATTTTCCTTACATTGAAATAGTTAAACAGGAAGTCCAGACTAAAACTAAAATCCCGGCATCTATAGCCACCAACATTCTAACATTAACCTATCTAGCCCTGAAAAGAAAAAATCAGTATTGATACCTTTTCTGCAGGTGATCCAACCTGATCTGCAGAAGACACGGTCACCAACAGCTGTGAAATGAATGGGAAGTGACGTCACCCATAGACTTACTATGGGGCATCCGTTGATGGACGTGTCCTCTGCACCCGCCTACACAGCTAAGCCGCGGCTGACAGCTCAGTGTGGGATCAGAGCTTCCGCCGCTGGAGATCGGGTCGGATTTTTTTCTTTTTGGGGCTAGATAGGTTAGTGTTAGAATGTTGGTGGCTAAGGATGCAGGGATTTTAGTTTTAGCATGGGCCTCCACTTTACGACATTTAAGTAAGCACATTTAACCTAAGTATAGTAGGATTAAAGTAATTTACTTTGAGGTTTTTATGTTTTATAGAATGTATTATTGTGAGTATTGATTAGTCAGAGTTATAAATACATTATACAGATTTATGAGAGGTAGTCACTTTCTTGACTTTATAACGTCTTTGATATGCTTTATTTGCTTACAAGTAGTTAATGTTCCTGAGTTATGAGTTCACATCCGACAAAAATTTGGCTGTTGAAAGCACTTTACTAACAATCTGAAAATTGACAGAAGCTCATCGTATGAATTTATCCACCCGATTTTCGTATCATGTGTATGGGCTTTTACTCCCATTTTCTGTTGTATCTATAGGAAAGGAAGTAAAGGGGAATCTGGTGTGCAAAGCATTTCCTACCTTATCTAAAAAGAAAAGAAAAAAAGACTATGTGTTTAGATATATTTTAAAGGAGTCCAGCCTAAGCTCCTTTGGCTGGGATTTTCCTATGGGTCACAGGAGTGCAATTCGTTTTGCACCCCTGCGACCCGTTTTCAGCAGAGTGCGGACTGAAGTCCAATCTTTGCTGATGTCACAGGAATCAGTCCAGGTACCGAGTCATTGTGACAAAGGAAGTTGGGTTCCGCCAGGTGCCTGAACTGACACCCGTCTCAGGCTCTTAGCGAGCCACTCCCCGCCCCTCCACAGATCAGTGCTCCAGTGAGCATGGAGGGGCCGGGCTTAGAGATGCTGATTGACAGGCAGCAGCTCTCTGCTCGGAGAGCTGTGAGAACTGAGCGATTGGCGCCAGGGGACAGATGCAGCATCAGACTAATGCTGCACCCACGAGGTAAGTATGGTGGGAGGAAAACCCCCAAACTCATACTTCTTCTTTTAAGCTTACCTTATGAAGTTATTGGTGTGGATGGGGCAGGGCCAAACTGGCCTACCGGGATACCAGGACATTTTCCAGTAAGCCGCCTGCCCTGGGGCCGCTTTGATCTGTGGCTGCAGTGCTGCCCTCCTGCTTCCTACTCTTGTTTGTCATACACAGCGGGAGCTGTGTGTGTTGTCGGTGGTGCTGTAATAAGGTCCCGCCCCCTAGATCTTCTTGTGTGATAGGCGGAACACTGATTCAATCTACTATCACACAAGACAGTCTAGGGGGGCGGGACTTCGTTACAGCGCTGCGGACAACACACACATGCCCAGCGTGTGTGTTATCCAGGGCAGGCAATGGTGAGGCTACATTCATGGACAGTGAGGCTGCAATGATGGGCACCGTGAAGCCACATTGATGGGCACAGTGAGGCTGTATGGCGAGGAAAACCCCCAAACTCATACTTCTTCTTTTAACCTTACCTTATGAAGTTATTGGTGTGGATGGGGCAGGGCCAAACTGGCCTACCGGGATACCAGGAAATTTTCCAGTAGGCCGCCTGCCCTGGGGTTGCTTTGATCTGTGGCTGCAGTGCTGCCCTCCTGCTTCCTACTCTTGTTTGTCATACACAGTGGGAGCTGTGTGTGTTGTCGGTGGTGCTGTAATAAGGTCCCGCCCCCTAGATCTTCTTGTGTGATAGGCAGAACACTGATTCAATCTACTATCACACAAGACAGTCTAGGGGGGCGGGACTTCGTTACAGCGCTGCTGACAACACACACAGGCCCAGCGTGTGTGTTATCCAGGGCAGGCAATGGTGAGGCTACATTCATGGACAGTGAGGCTGCAATGATGGGCACCGTGAAGCCACATTGATGGGCACAGTGAGGCTGCACTCCCGGGCACCATGAAGCTGCATTTAATGGGCACAGTGAGGCTGCAATGGTGGGCAGAGTGAGGATGTGATGGCGGGCACAGTGAGGCTGCAATGATGTGCACCGTAAAACTGCATTTGATGGGCACAGTGAGGCTACGATGATGAGCGTAGTGAGGCTTCATTCATGGGCACAGTGAGGCTGCAATGATGGGCACAGTGAGGCTGCAATGATGGGCACAGTGAGGCTGTAATAATGGGCACAGTGAGGCTGTATTGATAGGCATAGTTAGGTTGCAATGATGAGCATAGTGAGACTGCAATGATGGGCACAGTGAGGCTATGATGATGGGCACAGTGAGAGTGCACTGATGGGCACAGTGAGGCTGCATAAATGGGCACAGTGAGGCTGCATTCATGGGCACTGTAAAATTGCATTTGATGAGCACAGTGAGGCTGTGATGATGGGCACAGTGAGGCTGCAATGATGGGAACCGTAAAGCTGCATTTGATGGGTACAGTGAGGCTATGATGATGGGCACAGTAAGGCTGTGATGATAGGCACAGTGAGGCTGAAATGCTATGCACAGTGAGGTTGCGACGATGTGCACAGTGAGGCTGCAGTGATGGGCTCAGTGAGCCTGCAATCATGGGCACAGTTGAATGGGCATCGTGAAGCCGCACTGATGGGCACAGTGAGGCTGCAATGATTTGCAGAGTGAGGCTGTGATGATCGGCACAGTGAAGCTGCAAAGATGGGCATAGTGAGGATGCATTCATGGGGATCGTGAAGCTGCATTTGATGGGCACAGTGAGGCTATGATGATGGACGTAGTGAGGTTGCATTCATGGGCACAGTGAGGCTGCAATTCTGGACACAGTTAGGCTGCAATGATGGGCACAGTGAGGCTGCATTGATAGGCATAGTTAGGCTGCAATGACGAGCACAGTGAGGCTGCAATGATGGGCACTGTGAAGCTGCATTTGATGGGCACAGTGAGGCTGCATTAATGGGCAGAGTGAAGCTGCATTCATGGGCAGCGTAAAGCTGCATTTGATGGGCACAGTGAGGCTGCAATGATGGGCACCGTAAAACTGTATTTGATGGGCTCAATGAGGCTGTAATGATGGGCACAGTGAGGCTGCAATGATGTGCACAGTGAGGCTGCAATGATGTGCACAGTGAGGCTGCAATGATGGGCACCGTAAAGCTTCATTTGATGGGCACAGTGAGGTCGCATTGATGGGCACAGTGAGGCTGCATTCATGGGCAACATAAAGCTGTATTTGATGGGCACAGTGAGGCTGTGATGATGGACACAGTGAGGCTGTGATGATGGACACAGTGAGGCTGTGATTATGGACACAGTGAGGCTGCATTCATGGGCACAGTGAGGCTGCATTCATGGGCACAGTGAGGCTGCATTTGATGGACACAGTGAGGCTGCATTGATGGGCACAGTGAGGCTGCATTGATGGGCACAGTGAGGCTGCATTGATGGGCACAGTGAGGCTGCGTTTATGGGCACAGTGAGGCTGCATTCAAGGGCACAGTGAGAGCGCACTGATGGGCACAGTGGGGCTGCATTCATGGGCACAGTGAGGCTGCATTTGATGGGCACAGTGAGGCTGCATTGATGGGCACAGTGAGGCTGCATTGTTGGGCACAGTGAGGCTGTATTTATGAGCACTGGTGAGGCTGCATTTGATGGGCACTGATGAGGCTGAATTTGATGGGCACTGGTGAGGCTGCATTGATCTCTTGTACCATGTCTGCAGTCTCTGACCATCTCTTGTACCATGTCTGCAGTCTTTGCCCATCTCTAGTATCATGTCCACAGTCTCTAAACATCTCCTGTATCATGTCTGCAGACTCTGGGGGGTCCTACAGAAGAGTCAAGAGTGGAAGCGCTGCCAGGATGGGGGTCATGGGAGAAGTCAGACGTGTGTGGACTGTGGAGAGGAGACTATAGGATAAAACCAGAGCCGTCAAACTGGAGCCGACTGACTGAGCCCTGCACGGTGCACCTGAGAGGAGGTCAGTGACAGCTCCGCCAAGGCCAGTCTGAGGGAGGGTCACTGATGTAAGGGGGGAGTGAATAACGTAGGGGGACACTGATATAAAGGTTTCCCCCTTATATCAGTAACCCCCATCTCCTTACCTTAGTGTATTCTTTCTATGGAAGGTGGTCTCTGGTCACCAGAGTCCCCCCTACATTCCCAGAGTCCCTGGTGTCCCCCTTGATGATTGACCACTTTTAACTGGAATTTGCTTTTATTTATGTATAAAGCCATGTGTGCTTTCATATCTGTCGTCTCTATATATAATACACTCTTCAAATGTGCTTTAAAATACATGGTTTTCCCTTTCATGAACAAGAAAATAATGACGTTATTATGTTGGGCTGGTATAATAATGCTATGGGGCTGGTATGAAATTTTTTCCAGGGCTGTTTTTTTTTTCCAGTCTGGCCCTGGCATGGGATTACAGGTAGGGATAGTCAGGGTTACATGTATTGTTCTCAACATCTGGTACTTTGTGCTGAAATCTAACAGCACTGTCCTCTACGCATCCTTTCCTTTTGCCTATATCCAACAAGCCCTTCTATTATTCCATAACTGCCCCACTATATATATATCTATCTATCTATCTATCTACCCATCTCTTCTTCCATCCACAACTTCCCCTCCTTTTTTCATAAAATTGGCATACAAAATCTACTTCTCTTAGAAAAAAATGTTTGATAATTAAATATACAATCGTTATTGAAAAATGTATTATTCTTCGCTAAAATCAATATAAGGAATGCGGGGAATCAGGATGTGGATACAATCTTCTGCCCCATACAAAGTAAGTCCTGTTAATAAACAAGAACTATAATGTAATATCTGTCATATTAAATGCCTGGGAAACACAGCATGGCCTTTTGCTTACTGCAGCCCTAAAATGCAGTGCAAAGCCCTGTGATAATAATAATTTTAAAAAAAGCTGGCACTTGTTCTTGCCAATACAATATTCCTGATATTGTAAACCTCCAAACTGAACCTATCAACATGATCAGAGATTTCATACCATTTAAAAATAATTCATTTTTTGTTTTCCAGTCCAACATTCATGACATTCTTGACTTAAAGAAATGCATGAGGAATCAGCAAATGATAAGATAATCCACATTGTCCAATCAGCCAACAAACATGGGCCAGGACTGGCATACCATCCAAAGGATCTGCTGAAGCTGAAACTCTATTTTAATTCAAATAAGATGAACACTCTCCTTTGCCTTATCTTCCACAACAGGAACCTCTAGTGACTGAAAAAGTAAGTAGTTCTTTGTGCAGTAAAGGGAAAAGGAATTCAGCACAGCTGCTCCACAGTTTTACATTATTCAATAAAACACTGCTGATTTATTCAAATTGAAATCAGAAGGACAAAAAAAATTATTAAAAACAAAATGACTTTGCTGCATGTATACATTCACAAAAATTGAAAGCAAAATGATAGATGGAAGAAATGAATAAAATACCGACTCATTGGCTTCACCTTAAACGTTGATAAAAAAAAATGGGGAATTGTGATAGGGTTATTTAGGGTAGGTCTTCTCTTTGCATAAACCTGTTACTGGAGTCCAGTTTTTCAAGTAATGCATCAACAGAGCGACTGTAGCAGAGTGTCTCTTTACTTATCATGCTTAGATGCAGGCACAGGTTCCTTTAATTCTTTGTCCATCAATCCTCTGAGTTCCCACAAACTCATAGGCTCCCAAAAGCTCCTGGCCTCCTGGAAAAATCCAAGGTGTCTAAATTGCTCTCTCTCCCACAATTATGTGCTCAGAGAGACTGTGCCTGATGAGACTGTTGTGGCATGATGTCACTGACAAGGCATGTGATTTGTCTGCAGGCGCCACATCCTCCACTGTTAATCCGGACATGTGGGCAGTTGGGTTGGAGCACAATAGAACACAGCTTTTTAACAAGATCTAGTCACTACATAGAGCCTGTGCCTATTGTTTCCAGGGTGCTGAGCCTGAAGTGGGGTGGCCCTGTGCCTACAGCCTGTGTGTCTAGATCCGAGACTCTTTTGCCACTTGCCTGTGGAGCCAGTCCTGGGATCCTGCCAGCTGATCACCTGGACTGCCAGACCCAGTCTACCTCACTTTGAAAGGGTCACTGTCATAAAGGAAGAACAAGTAGCAATTTGTACTTACAGTATCTCACAAAAGTGAGTACACCCCTCACATTTTTGTAAATATCTTATTATATCTTTATATCTTTATCTATTATATCTAAAGAAATTACACTTTGCTACAATGTAAAGTAGTGAGTGTAGAGATACTATAGAATCGTATTAAAGTGATTTCAAAGTTTTTGTTTTTTTAATAACAAACATGTCAGTTAGCTGCTCTGTGCAATGGTTTTTCACAGAGCAGCCCTAATCTTCCTCTTCTGGGGTACCTCGTCAGTGCTCCTGGCTCCTCCTCTTCTCTATGTGACACTATAGGATGCCGCTTCCTGTGGTGGCCCACTTTTATTAAAATAAATTAAAGTTCTATAAATGCAGTTGCCAGTGCAGGGGAATGTAAACATCAAAAACAGGAACAGAAAAGGACAAGTCACATGGCTCTTCAGCTGCTCTTCTCACTGGTCCTTATGACCATATCACCCAGTTCTGGATCTCTTGATCCTACTGAGCATACAGTTACAAAACCCTAAGTCCATGACACAATGGGTTTACTTGCTGCTGCCTGCAGCCACTGTAATTCCAGGTGTCAGCCTGGTCATTGCAAACGTGCACTTGCTCCCTGCAGCACAGCCCACTACCTGGCCTCTCAGTAGAGGTTCTCCTGACACCCTAGGCTCTTTCACTCTTCTGAGACTTACATATTCACTTAGTCCCCTGAACTTGCATGGTTGTCCCGGATCTCAGTCCGCCAGACTCGCATAGCCACCTCAACTCTCTTTGGCCTATGGGCAAGGAATCCCTTTAACATGGAGTACAGTTTCCTGGCAAGAACGCACATCCATCCTGGCTGGAGCACACAGCTCCCTCCTGACGGTACCCTTAGCTATGGCTAGCTCCTTGCTTATAACATAGCCTGCAGGTCTCTAATAAGATCTGAACACAGGATTGAAGGCTTCGACCCACCCATGATGATTTGAAGCCTTCAAGCTCCAGACCCCAATCTGGCATTGCAAAACTCTGAGAAAAGTGAAACCTCTTCTCCATACAAACCCAGTACTCCGGCACCCCGCACTCTGCATTGGCAAGAATCACGTGTGCCTTTTTCCTATACTCACACCATTGCAGGGCCCATCACTGTCACAATAAAGAAAGTATAGTAAGTGAGAACCTTAGTACAGTAAATGTGTTACTGGCTCGATCATCAAGTGAGTTAAAAAGAAAAACCCTGAAAACAGAGAATAATGACCTCATCTAAGAACTGGCAAGTTGCTATATATTAAATTGTTGTTCTTGGGTTTAGGTATACTCTAAGCTTACACTACACCAATTAATTTTCACATGGTCCTGTTTTAAACTTTTTGTGTGAAGACTGAGAGAGAAAAGGCCAAAAAAAGAATTTACGAAAAGAAAAATACTTTTACTAATCATCTATTTAGGTGGCATCTTTCTGCTTTTGAATTTGTCCTGCATTGCAGATTGGACTGAGATGCAGCTGTTCTGATAGCTGTTCTTATGCTCATAATGCACTTGCTGGAGTCACATGTGATTAAGATATTGACTGAGTTGAAGTTTTGAATCAGGAAAACTGAAAATTTCTTATCAAATACCGTAATTTTCCTTTCCTGATGAACTCCATGGCAGCCTACGTATGGGTTAATCCCGCCTCTCATACCTCATAGGACTGCTCTCCTATAAATCTTTGCTCCGAGCCAGAGCCCCTGTTCTGTAATTTAGCCTACTCCAGCAAATGGGAGGGAACTCCTGCTGCCATGGAGTCCAAAACTATGGTAAGTATTTGATAAGAAATTTTCAGTTTTCCTGCCAGATTTCATGGCAGCCTACGTGTAGGAAATAACTAGCCATACACACCTGGGTGGGCAATTGCTGGTTAAAGAAAAAAAGGTTTAATTGGCGCTGTCAACAGACAGAATGTGTAAACCAAAATTAACAGAAGACAATGAGGGCAGCTCTACGCAGTAGTGCGCCATGAACGTATTAATTGAAGACTATGAGGCCGCTTTGCAAATCACTCCTGGGGCGACATGTTGGGAAGCCGCCCATGATGTAGGCACCCTCCTGGTTGAATGAGTGGTCATCGCCTCCGAGGTGTCAAACCCTTAGCCTGAATGGCCTTAACAACCCATGCTGTGATAGATCTTGAAGAAGCATGTAATCCTTTGTTTTTCCCATGGAAGAGAACAAACAGATGCTCAGACTGGCAAAAAGAAGCTGCGGATTCTAAATACTGTTTCAGAACTTCTCCAACATCTAGAGGGTGAATACTAGAGTCCTCAGCTGAGCTAAATGTTGGAAGAGCAATCTCCTTATTCTCGTAAAAAACTGATTATACTTTGGGTTTGAACCCAGGATAGGAATGAAGACTACCTGAAAAATGTTAGGAATGGCTCCTTGTATCCTAGAGAGCCAATTTCGAAGACCCTCTTAGCCATAGTTATGGCCACCAGGAAGGCACCTTTTAGAGAAAGTTCCTTGATAGACAACTGATCCATGTGTTGCATCTCTTTTCCTGACAAGGAGAAGGTCCCATTTGGTCCTACTTGGAAAACCTCAGCTTTCTCTGAGGTCTGAGCCGTATTGCTCCTCTGAAGAACTGTCTAGTAAGAGGATGTCTAGCCCAGGATATGAACCCGTAAGGAGTTGACTGACAAGGAAAGATCCAGTAGGAAGCCTAGGATATCCTGTATCTTTGGGTTATTGCAGGAATCTTCAGTGGTAGAAACGTAGTCTAAAAATTTCAACCAAATCCTTTAGAAGACTCTATTGGTACCTGCTCTTCTGGCGTTTAGCAATGTAGAGATAGCCCTGCTTGGACAACCTAGATCCTCCAGCCTTCCCCTCTCAAAAACCAAGCCATCAGGTGCAGATGGGTCAGGCATGGATGTAGAGTCATCCCTTGCGACAGGAGATCTGGCTTGGAGGGTAGAGGAACTGGGTCCCGGAACCTGAGTTGAATTAGCAGAGGAAACCATGGCCTGTTTGGCCAGTACGGGACAATTGCCACTATTTCTGCTTCTTTTCACCTGAGTCTCGGCAGGAAACAGAGACTGACAGGAACCGGGGGAAAAGCATAGGCCCTGCGGAATCTCCACTGGTCTGTCAGAGCAGCATCCACTCTGAAGGCCTGGGGACAACATCTCATGTAGTACCTCTTCAGTTTGAAATTGCACGGAAGGCAAACAGGTCCACCTCTGTTATGATTCTCAGAGACAGGACCCAGTTGAAGACCTTGGTGTGGAGAGCCCATTCATTGTTGTCCAGGGATACTCTCCAAAGAAATTCTGCCTGGATGGCTCTTCTTCCTTCAGCAGGGAGACACTGTGAGTACCTTCCTGCCTCTTGATGTATGAGACTGTTGTTGCGTTGTACAGTCTTATGCCCTGTACACACGGTTGGAAATTCCAACGGAAAAGGTCCGATCGGATTGTATTGTCGGAAAATCCGATCATGTGTGGGCTCTATCGGACGTTTTCTGTCACAAGTTCCAACGGAAAAAATTTGAGAGCAGGATCTAAAATATTCCGACAAAAAAATCCGATCTGACTTTTTCCGATCGTTTGTAGAGAATTCCGATGGACAAATTGCCATGCATGCTCAGATTAAATTACAAGACCAAAGCTATTGGCTACTAGCCTCCTACGTAGTCCCGTTGTACGCAACGAACGTCACCATGTTCCGACGATCAGATTTTCTGACAACTTTGTCCGACCGTGTGTATGCAACATCAGTTTCGGACAAAATCCGTCTGAAAAAATCAGATGGATTTTGTGGTTGGAATGTCCGACCGTGTGTACAAGGCATTAGGAGAACTGAGGCTCCCGCGGTCAAGTGGTGAAATGCTTGTAGAGCACAGAATGCTGCCCATAGCTGCAGAACATTTGAAACTACCCCTCGGGACAGAAAACTCCATTTGCCTTTGGCTACTTTTGCCAGGCAGAGGGTGCCACAGTCTCTGTTGCTGGTATCCATTGTGACTGTAATCCAGGAGACAAGTGCTATGGAGTAGCAGTTGGGGAGATTGCAGCCACCAAGGAAGGCTCTCCCGCATGGAAGGAGTTATCCAGACAAAATTATCTTGGGATCCCGGATCCCACTGTTATAGAAAATCCTTCTGGAATGGCCGCATCTTCCACTGTGCCCATTTCACCATAGGGGCTGTGGCCACCATGGTGCCGATGATCTTCAGACACTGTGAGGCCCTGAGAAGAGAAGACAACATTGCAAGACGAATTTTGTCTGAATCACTGTAATTTTCTCCAGGGGCAAGGAGACGGTGCTCTTCACTGTGTTGAATTGAGCCTTGAGGGATATCAGGGACTGTGTAGGTTCTAGGTGGCTCTTTTCCCTTCAACAGCCAACCAAACTCAGTCAGAGTGGAGATGACCTGAGATCGATGGATTAACAGCTACTCCCTGTCCCGAGAAAGTAACAGCAAGTCATCCAGGTAGTGATCCAGACGGATACCTCTGATCCTGATTTGTGCCACAACAGCCAATAAGAGCTTTGAAAATACCCGAGGCGACGTAATAAGCCCAAACCGGAGACAGGTAAACTGAAGGTGGACTTGATCTATTGCAAAGCAAAGATACCTTTGCAACTATTTTGCTATCGGGACATGGAAGTAAGCATCCTTCAGGTCTATAGACATGAGCCAGTCGCCTGGCCGAATTGCCTGACGGATTGTGAGCAGCGTCTCCATCAGGAATTTCTCCTTCTTGATCAAAGAATTCAAGTGGGTCAGGTATATGACTGGTCTCCAGGAGCCGTTCTTCTTCAGGACCATGAAGAGAGGCAAGTAGATTCTGCCTATAATAGAAGGACTTGTTTTTTCTCTTCTGAGTGTGGCAAGACTGTGGGTACAAACCGAAGTGTGGGTGGGTTGCTGAACGTCCCTATATCAAAAGGATTTGAATGCTTCACGTCCACTAGAAGATGCTCCCTTTGAGGATTTTTGGCCTGAAGGCTGGTTTCTCTTCCAGTTCTCTTCCAGTTCTTCTTGAATTCACGACCAGGCCTATAGCAGCAAGCTTCTCTTGCACAATCCAGATCTTGCCTGGGATGAGCTCTCCTTTGACCTAGTAGGCGAACCCTGACTTGCCACCCATGGCACAGGTGATGGCACTGTCTAGCTTGTTCCCAAAGAGAGAGGAGCCCTCAAAGGGAATCCTGCACCATGCCTGCTTAGAGGCAGGATCAGCTACCCATGGGTGCAGTCACAAGGCACGCTTAGCCATGACGGATTAGAGCATGACTCGTGCCACCAGGCAAATTATGTCAAGGGAGGCTTGCCCCAGAAAGACTTATGCCAGCTTTAGCTCATATACCAGTGAACTCCTGGCCATTTCTTCAGAGACGCTTCCCAAGGATGCATCCACATCATCCGTCCAGGCCTCCATTGCTTTGGACAGGGCTGCAAGGGCCAAGGCTGTTCTACAGGCCATACCTGCTGTAATATATATGCGTTTGAGGTCAGTATCGATCTTTCTCTCCAAGCTGTCCCTGAAAGAAACAGCGTCCTCCAGTGGGAGTGTGACATGCCTCACTAACCTCATTAGGGCTGCATCAATGAGAGGAGCTTCACATCTTCACTCTTGAATGGGTACATTTTTGCTATTTTAGTAAGTAGAAAATTTGTTCTCTCAACGCCACCTCATTCATCTATAATTATCGCACGAGTTCACCCAGGAAGGAGTTTGGGCACTCTTTCTTGAGGTGTTGGAAATACTTCCTCTGTTTAGAGGGTGCTTCCACTGGCTCTTCCCACCTCAAAGCTTCCTTGACTACTTTGACCAGCTGTGGTACTAGCTAAAAATATAAACCTGTGCCAGGGCCATCCACCTCTACCTCAATGTCTGAGGCTTCACTTAAGGAATGACTATGATGAGAGAGACCCGGAGCCACAGGGTCATCCCCCGCAAGGAATGTGCTGTGTCAATAGAAGGATGGATGGTATGGCCGTTCTGCTCAGGGATTGCTAAACCACCTTTCTGACCAGTGCTTCCACTTGTTGGTCCCTACTTTCTCTTTCCCCACAGCTTGGGTATAGCATGGCTGATAGAGGGATTTACCCTCGGGAACCTGAACCCCACATCCCCAGCAAGCTTTCTTAGCAGAGCAGCTGGAATGGCGGTGAGATTGGTGTCCAGATTTAGGCTCTTTCCTGTAACGTCCAGATCTAGAGGATGATCTATGGCATCTGGAACTCGATGAAGAGTGATGGTGTTGTGACCTAGGATGTTTTTTATCTTTGCGTGCCGCATGATGGTGTTCAAAACTAGAAGGGATTAGAGGAAAAATAAAACATAACATGCTCCTGGTGAATATCCCTAAACAAACAGGCAGGATAACCAAAAGAAAAAAAACGTTCTCCCTTTTTTTTATCCTACCTGACGTGTAAGGGTTGGCCACCGGGGGGGGGGGGGCAATGACACATCCATGGCAGAAGGTAACAGGAATGTAAAGTTATAAAACAGATCATAAACAATAAATAGAGAGCAGGTAGCAGCAGCTAAGCCTGTAGCCTGGTCACCTACATTAGCCATACTAAGCAATGCCCAGGGAAACTGCCGCCAAAGCCAGCAGTCCAGCTGCTCTTACAGATGTTTAAATGTGCCACCCAAATATTACTTCATCGCAGCGCGCCTGTGCTGGGACCATCACCGCCCGGCGGCAGCTGTGCACGACTGCCACCATCTTGCCAATACCGCACATGCACAAACCAAACCCCAATCCCACTTGTAAGCCAGTAGCTGCACAGAGGGTTAAGAGGACTCAGAAACAACGAATTGGAATGCAGATGCGTTCCAGACATCATAGCAATGGGCACCAGAATTACTCCTGCAAGACAGACAACACAGATAATAGCTACCATGATCTCTTATACTTTACCACCATCAGCAGTATTGTGACAGACCGGGATTTGATGTTGTACCAGCTGCGCGACCGGGGCATGTGGTAAGGAGGCCTCCCGCTAATAGCTGGAACGTTTGGTCATATTCCTGCTTGCCTGCCAATGGCCAGGCTAGTAAGCTCTTTGCGGCATTGCAGATATCGCCTGTATCCACCCTGCTAATACCTAGGGATTGCTGGACTCAAGACAAGGCACCACCATAAAAAGATCATGTGCACACCACCAGGCCTGAATCGCAAGAAATTTATAAAAGGTAAGACTTCATTATGGTCCTAGGAGGAGGACAAAAAAGGAACACGGCCTCTGGCTCGGAGCAAAGATTTATGGGAGAGGGGTCCTATGAGGTATGAGAGGCAGGATTAACCCATATGTAGGCTGCCATGGAGTCTGTCAGGAAACTGCTTTTTCCAATCTTGTGGATTTCAGAAATAGTTGCAAGTAAAGTGGTTCTAAAGCCAAAATATTTTTTAACCAAATGTGCTGCATTAAGGTAGAAAACATTTTATGGCTTTTTTTCAGTCTCCTTTCCTGTGTGAAGGTTGAAGAGATTAGAGAAGAGATCCAGCACTGTGCATGGCTGCATCTCTTCTCCCCTCTCTTCCTCTTCACACAGTGAATCAGGCAGCTGTAAATCAAGTACAGTGAGGAGGAAGTGGGGGCAAGGATAAGCCCTGCTGTGTGTGTCTATGGAGTGCAGCTATTGATTATGTTGGTATAGAAGGTTTAAATACATTTTATCTTACATTTTTCTTTAATTAGCTTTTTTAGGAGCAGGTGAAAGGATAGGCTACCCAGAGATGAAAGAGCTTTAAAAAAAAGTATTTGCTGCATTTTTAATAGCATCTGTTCATTGCAACTGTAGTGTAGCAGTGGGCCTGCATTATGCAATTAAACTCAACTGATTTAAATACTTATAACTGTAAAATGTCCATCAATACATGTTATTTATACCTTCTTTTGTCGATTGCACAAAAAATCTTGCATAGATGACTGTCGCTATATGAATCTACAGACCTGAATTTTTGTAAAAACTTTTTCCA
Source organism: Lithobates pipiens (assembly GCF_037356315.1). Lineage (NCBI taxonomy): Eukaryota > Metazoa > Chordata > Amphibia > Anura > Ranidae > Lithobates > Lithobates pipiens. The sequence continues at coordinate 157,948,155 of NW_027507784.1, forward strand.
TCAGTGGACCTGTCTTTATGCAGGTCTACCTTCTCATCTTAAGATGAATGTTCTTGTAACATTCTGACATCATTTGTCATCATCATCACCAAGTGCCTTTTTTAAACAAACAATGAATTTAGTAGATCATGTTGTTATTGTTTATATGCATGTATAAAAGATATTACACAAACTTGGCAAGCATGTTCATGCATACTCTTATGCCGCATACACACGACCAGACTTTGATGGACTTGGTCCGGCGGAAAATTCGACAGACTTTGCAGCTGAGATCCGCCGGACTTTCAAACGAATGGACTTGACCACACATGATCACTCCAAAAGTACGAAGGATTCGAACGTAATGATATAGAATAAGGAAGTTCATAGCCAGTAGCCAATAACTGCCCTAGCGTCGGTTTTAGTCCGTCGGACTAGCACACAGACGAACGGATTGTCTGCTAAAAGCCAAGTCCGGCGGACAAATTTGAAGCCAGTGTTATTTCTAGGTCCGCCAGACTTTTAGGAAGAAAAAGTCCGCTGGAGCCCACAGACAATCGAATCGTGTGTACGCAGCATTAGTTTTAGTTTTTCTTAGAGTTAAAGGTAAGCTTGAATAAGGTTATGGTAAGGTTAAGACAAGGTTTAGGGTAGCATTAGCAATTGGTTTAGGGTAGGGTAAGGCCTCATTCCAATTATTTCTATGAACAATAAAGAGGTAACATGTTATTAGTCTAACCCATTAATAAATACCTTTCAGGATCTACTTTTTAAAGAGATTATAATGTTTCAGTACTGTAGAAGGCCTCAACCCCAGTATGGAGCCAAAATATCAGGAATGGAAAAATTGCCCGATAAAAAACAAAATGCATTTTAGAGGTTTATCGCCTTATCAAATTTGCTGGAAATTAATAGCATCCTCATATAGTATGTAGTATTGTTGCTAACACCAGAAGTTAGTAAAATAATTTTGTTTTGATCCACTGCCACATTGGCTTTGCAAAATATACCCCATCAAAAAACAGCTGTTTTTTTAACTTTATTTCTGGATTACAATAATTTTCTTTGAAAAAAAACAAGTGGTCCCAATATTTAACTCTAACCTAAATGCTTTAGGCGTTTACTTTTTTAGATGGAGTGTTTTTGGGGGTATTGTAATGTTTTGGCACTATTCAGTCAGCATACGTTTGGGCCTTATGTATTGCATTGTAAACACAGCAGAAGTGCTTTGTCACGTTCTATGGTATCCTTTTACAGCTGAGCTACTCATGTGAGGACTGTAACCCTATCTTTATATGTACATATTTACAGTATATCCTCCAGCATTAGCTTCTTTTGCAGCTTTTGGTGTTTGGTCACGTCTGAATAGAAGTAGGGTATATGAATTGCCTTTGCCATATTCTGTGATCATGGGTCTGAATGACGTAATCATAAAATTCTCTACATTTGACGATCACTGTGGGTCCCGCTCTGATCAATTTCTAAATGGTGAAGTATTGCCCATCTAGGGCCACCAATCTAACATATGTTATTAGGAATAGCTCAGGAGTTAAACTACTTGAGGACAACAGTTTTTGTAAAAGTTGTACTTATCTTGAGACCTTTTTATGATATTTTTAATGATATTAATGTACGCAACAATGACGGGAAAACTGTATAAAAATGAAATAGATTTAATCAATACTGGGCACTTTCACCCCCTTCCTGCCCAGGCCAATTTTCAGCTTTCAGCGCTGTCGCATTGTAAATGACAATTGTGCGGTCATGCAACATATGACATTTTTATAATTTTTTTTCACACAAAAAATTTCTTTTGGTGGTATTTAATCACCACTGGGTTTCTTTCTAAAAAAAAAGGCCAACATTAAAAAAAACATCTTTTGCAAATAAGCAATTGTTGTCCTTTACTTGTGTGCACTGATGAGGCTGCACTGATGAGCACTGATAAGCTGCACTAAGCGACACCGATATACTGTATTGATGGGCACTGATGAGGCTGCATTGATAGGCACTGATGAGGTGGCACTGATGGGCACTGATGGGCACTGATGGGCACTGATGAGGCGGCACTGATGGGTACTGATAAGCTGCACTAATGGGCAATGATGAGGCGGAACTGATGGACACTCATAGGCGGCACTTATATGCTTCACTGATGGGCATTAACATGCTGCACTGATGGACATTGATATGTTGCATTGATGGACACTGATATGCTGCACTGATGGGGCTGCACTGTCCCTGTAACTGGAAAGCTGCTTATCGGCTTTCCTTTCTTCAGACACTGACAGCACTGAGGAAAGGGAATGCCTGTAATCGGCATTTGTTTACATGTGATTAGCTGTGATTAGACACAGCTGATCACATGGTAAGAGCATACGCCATTATTTCTTTACCCAGATCAGTAATGAGCTGTGTCCAAGGAATACAACTCACCACTGATCACCATGCTGCATGCCCCCAGGGGCACACACGAGTGGCGCAATGTGAAGGACATCATATGAAGTCCAGTCAGGATGGCAAAGACATCGCACAGACGTCATTTTGCTATAGGCCATGCGGGAAGGTGTTAAGTAAATGTATAGTTTTAGAAAGGAAGGGTTCCCACTGTGAAGATGCGCTCTTTTTTTGCTTAGTGACCATTATCACCTAATCAAAAATCAATGGGGAATACAAAATGTTGCCATTTACAACAGAACAAGAGGTGAGGGTAAAGCTGGCTATTCCTATCTTAACTAGTTGCAAACTTTGGGCATGCTTTACATGCCCAAAAAAACTTCACCTTCACCATTGTACACAGTGTCTTTGCCATGTCTCTGGGACATCCCCCTTCCAAGTATACCATAATTGTCAGCTGTGATTATTCATAACTGGCATTGAAATATACTCAGAAATAAAGTTGACAGCTCTAGCTGTCAAAAAAGTAGTTTGAATCCGTGTTTATAAAAAAAACCTTACTCTGGAATTAAACAAAGAAACAAAGTAACATATTGTTACATTTGTATCATTCTATTCTTTCATCTGCAGATCAAAGGGCGAAAATAGATCCGCAGATGATGTCAGTTAAAGCAACCAGGAAATTAAAAAAGTTCCCCTGTAATCCCATATTAACCCTTAGTTTTTCTACTCAGCCCTAATTAACTTCTTAGCCCTTGTACACACGGTCGGAGATTGTGTCCTATCGGACCGTTTTGTCGGATAATCTGACTGTGTGTGGTCTCCATCAGACTGTTTCTGTCGGAGTATCCGACGGACCACGTTTTCCAACTTGTCCGTAAAATTTTCCGACAAAATGCTCCGATCGGACATACTCCAATCATGTGTAGCCTACTCCGACGGACAAAGTGCCACGCATGCTCATATCAAATTCCTAGACCAAAGCTATTGGCTACTAGCCTGAACGTAGTCCCGTCGTAACAAAATAATGTCATAACGTTATGTACAATCGGATTTTCTGACAACTTTGTCCAACCATGTGTATGCAACAGTTTTGGACAAAATCCGTCGGACACAATCCAACGGATTTGGTTGTCAGAATGTCCGACCGTGTGTACAAGGGCTAAGACTCCTTCTCTCCTGAACTATTATTTTCCTTCTGATTTTTGTTCGTTGCTATTTTATTGACTTTTAATATTTAAACATTTTTGTTTTGTTTGTTAATACTTTTAAATATTTAACATATATTTACCCATTTCCCATTTAGAAAATGCAAAATTGAAAAAAAAAAACACTTTATTTTAATTGTAAATAACTTTGCGATACTTTATACCAGAATTATAATTTTAGTGTCATTTTAAACAGAACAAATTACAGAATAAAATGTGCACATATTTATTTTCAAACAAACACTGTAATCTATGGGCTACCTTAATCTTCCAATGAGGACACATATCTCCACAATGGGACAGAAGAAGCAAAAAATAAACAAAAACATGGTTTTATTCCTTATAACTTTATAACTTTAACTTAGTTAAACCAAAAAAAAAGTTTGGCCATATATATATATATATATATATATATATATATATATATATATATATATATACACACACTTCAAGTTACTTGGGTGTGTGTTGCTGTAAGGCATAGCAGAAAACATGTAGCAGTATATATATATATATATATATATTTTATTTTTTTTTTATTTTTTTTTACTACTAAACCCTAATCGGCAGCACTTTTAGCTAGGCTGGTGAAAAGAGGTGGCAGGTAATGTAGCGGCTAGGAAAAGTTTCTGCACTAATGCTGTTCTCTGGCAAGTCTGTCCTCCACACTCATCCCTAGTAGTGTACTGACTATACTGAAAACTGTCTCTATGCCAGTCCTTGAATTTGTCCCCACTGATACTGTCAGGTATCACAGAGCGAGGTTGCTGGAAGGCAGAATCAAAATCTTGATGTAGAGTCTCATGAACTGTGGTTGTACCCCTGTTCATATGGATGCATTTATGGGGGTACTTCCAGATTTGTCAAATGCTGAAGATTACTTGACTTCCGGAAGATTCACAACCCCCGCCCACCCCCCCCCCCTTTATGACCATAGCATTTTTTGCAATATTGCACTTGTGGTACTTTAACTGACAATTGCGCAGTCATGCAACGCTGTACCCAAACACAATTTTTGCCTTTTTTTACAACAATATTGAGCTTTCTTTAGGTGGTACAGTTGTTTTTTGCACTATAAACAAAATTACTCCAACAATTTTGAAAAAAAAAAATATAGATTTTTTTTTTACTTTCTGCTATAAAACATATCCAATAATTTTTTTTTTAAATCGAATTTCTTCATGAATTTAGGCAAATATATATAAAGATGCCGATCTGTACCTTATCTCAGTGCATCTCCTGGCGCTCACGTGACTACTCTCCTCCCCAGCTGACGTCAGTGGGAGTTCTCGGCCCCCTCCCGCTATAGCTGTCAGCCGGGGAGAGGAGAGAGCTGAGTCGTCACATGTGCGTCGGGAGACGCTGTGATATAAGGTACAGATCGGCATCTTTTTATATAAGACAGACCATGGGACACATAATGTTATTTTACAGAAGGGATTGTATGTTTATAGTGTAGTGACTTAACAACCACTTTAACATGGACCCAGGCAATTATTACTTCCAGACAGCAGGGTCAGCAACAACAGCTAATATATTTCTGTCATTATGGGTGTACCTTTAAGTCATTTGCATAACTTTTAGGTCTTGTAGTGCTCTCTGAACCCCTTGAGATCTACACTAGATTGCTACAATTGCAGGGCGCTCTGATTCAGTAGAATGGGCTACAGTCATTTTTACCACACTGCAATGCATTGCATTACAGCTGCGGCATGTGTACACACCACCCACTGCCTTTTCAACATATGGGGGAGCGGTTGAGGGGGCAGCAAAACCGCAGCTCAACTGCATGGTTTTACTGCCCCCAGCTGCTAGTGTAAGAAAGGCTTTAGCGCAATATTTATTTAACAGTACTGTTTTCAAGATAAGAGGTGGAAAACCCTACCTACTCCTTTGGATATACTCTTTTGGATTAAAGTAATACTAAAGCCTTCATTTTTTTCCAGGTGGCTCCTTGTGGATATATTAACTGTATATTTTATGATTAAAATAAGTGCTAGTATAGAGAGAGTAGTAGAGACTACTAGACTGGAGTATGGTGCATGCATGTAAGGTTGACTCCAGCAGGACTCTGCATGCTAAAGAGCCACCCATAGAATGGATTCAGTGACATTTACCATGGGACCAGGATAAAAGGAGAGGAATCACACAATGTAAATGCTGCCACCAGCATCTTGATAAGAAAAAAAGATTTAATATCAGGTCTGCTAACATTATATTGGAAACCTGTAAATTCTGATTCAATACTTGGTGATATATACAGTACCGGTGCTTAGGAAAAACAAAAATCAAAAGTGACAAAACAAAAAATATTCTATATACAGCGATTATGTGTCACCAAACTAATTTATATATATACCCTGTTTCCCCCAAAATAAGACCTAGCGTGATTGTTGGTGATGGCTGCAATATAAGCCCTACCTCCCAAATAAGCCCTACCCTGTTTCCATTTATTCTCGTACAAATATTTATATTGCAGGTTTGATATTTGTTTTTAGGGTTTCCCCCTTTTTTTAAAAGCCAGTTAGATGCTTAAACATGAGCTAAAGGGACAGGGATCTGGTTTTAATATTTTCCCCATTTTTTTTACTGAAAAGGTCCCTGCTTTTCAGTAGCATAAAAGAAAATATTAAAGAATTATTAAAAAATAATAATAGGAAAATGTAATGCCCTATTTGAACTTTCAGTTTAAATTAGCTAACATTTCAGGTACATCAAAGCAAAAGGTGTGCAAAGTCTTATGCCCCGTACACATGAGCGGAATTCAGTCAGACGGGAGCTTTTCATCGTATATTCCGACCGTGTGTATGCCCCATCGGACTTTTAACTTAGACAATTCTGTCGGACCTAGGAAGAGAACATGTTCTATATTTTTCCGATGGAACAAATTCCTATTGGGAAAAGCGCTCATCTGTATGCTGTTTCGATGTACCAAAAACGACGCATGCTCTGAAGCAAGTACGAGACGGAAGCTATTGGCTACTGGCTATTCAACCTCCTTTTTCTAGTCCCGTTGTATGTATTGTACGTCACCGTGTTCTTGATGGTCAGAATTTGGTGTGATCGTGTGTACGCAAGACGGCTTCAGTGGAATTCCATCGGAAAAACCTTCAGAGTTTATTCCGATGGGAAAACCAGTCGTGTGTACAGGGCATTACAGTTTGTTTTATTTCCAATCCTTCCAACCATGTGAGTTACACAGTCTTCCCAGATCATACAATCAGCCTAAAGCCCCATTCACACTATCAGTTTTTCTGCTGAGTTTTTCCTTCAGATTTACCAAAACCATGTAGAAGAAGGGCCTGCCTGATTGTATACATGTGGAAGCTCCTAAGGTTGGACTTCATATTATATGATTTTGGTAAATCTGAAGGAAAAACTCAGCAGAAAAAATGATAGTGTGTATGGGGTTTAAGGATTACATTCTTGCCCGCAGACTGTGACTGGACAGTAAAAGAGAAGAAACAGACTGACAATGTAATCTCTCTGCTCCCTAGTCCTAGAAGAATGTTCTCCTCACCACATTTTAGGACACATAATTATCTCCTAGCGCTTCCCTTCTCTTTCCCCAACTGCTCTGCTCCACAGAGTATTACATGATGTTCTTGGAGTCAGATTTAGATATTTACACTAGTTTTATTTAAGATACATTTAATGATCTTTTGTATCTAAAGTAAATATATACTGTAGATTATTTTTTTCTGTAATCTGCCTCAAATTTACCCTTAATGGACCTTACAAACTGATTGCTAAATCACTTGGTCTAGACTTGCTCTATTTCAAAGGGCACATTATAATTGTTTGGGGATAACTGAATAACAAAAAATGATTTTGGAATTAATACAGTAAAAATATATAGTGTAAATTACAGCAGGAGTGGGGTCCACTCTTTAGGCAAATCTGTGCTTTGCTAATGCAACAGGTTCACTTTAGGAGCAGTTTGAACTGCTATTATCTTCAATCTCTGCTACTTTGTTAAATTTCCAGAAACAAAAAATAGTCAGTACTTCTGGAGACTGGGGAGCATGTAACCGACTGTAATTTATTTCATACGATGGTACTGTTGTTGTGTGATTGTCCACTGAAGTGCTTGGTGATTGGCTCTGTAGGTACTCAGTGCTGTAACGTGTCCCAAGCCCTTAGTGGGCTCCCAAGAGAAAGTGAGTACATGCAGTGTGTGGGCTTGGCTCTAATGTGAACCTTTTACTTTGGCCTGCATGGGCAAAGCATAGGTTCACTTCAAGGGACATGGAATATACATGAAGTTATAAACTGAACTGCTGGGTTGTGTCCTCCTGGTCCTCAAGATCTATCTACAACCAAAATATTGGTGGTAAGTGGACCAAATAGGGCTATTACAATCTATCCCTATAGATTCATTAATGTCTGTATTTTTCCCTAAGCATCTAATAATATTCAAGATTTTCCTGTTTATTAATAATGTATTTCCCTGTTAAGATATACATCAGAGTATCTGCCAACAACATGCAGCATTTGATCAGCAGTGACACAAAGATCGCTCTATAAAGGCGAGCATCTGAAGCATTTCGTGGTATGTCTGTTCTTTTTATAGACAGATCTAAATTAATTTTACAAACAAAAAAATGCTAAGATAGCTGCACGCTCCGAAGATCTTTTTCATTTTTCACCCAGCAATGCTGCAAAAGCTTTGATGCATAAAATTATACACATCCAAGAAGAACATGAAGTCATATAAATGCATGGATGTCTTTTTGTGTCAGGTAAGAATGTCTGCTGGTTAAATGGATTTAAGGTGTAAAAGAGAAACAAGTGCAGAAGAAATAAATGGATAAAGCAATCTAGAAATCGCCAAACAATGCAGGCAACAGAAAAAAAGCAACATGACCTTAATAGATCATTTACTGTTTTTTCAAACAGTTATACCGTGATTCATATATAGTTTGCAACTAATTGAATCGATAGCAAATATTGTTATCTATCTATCTATTAGAGCTGCACGATTAATCATCAAGAATTGTTATCATGATTTTTTTCCACGTTGCGATCTTGACAAAAGTGTTTCACAATTCTTGCTATGCGAAGAATTCCCTCTGCTCTTCTGAAGCCACAGCCGTCAAAAGAAAAGAAGAAAAAAAACGGACAGACTGCCAAGACTCACAACATTCTTTAGCAGTGGAACTAAGTATAAACATTGTAACAATTTGTCAAAGGAATAGACTTCGTGTGTAAATAAGGAAAGTTTAACCACTTAAACACTAATCCTTTTTCTGACATTTGTTGGTTTCAAATTAGAATAATAAATTTTTTTTGCTAAAAAATTACTTAGAACCCCCAAAAATCATATATGCATATATATATATATATATATATATATATATATATATATATATATATATATACATCAAATGGTGGTTATTGCAATATTTTATGTCACATTGTATTTGCGCAGCAGCTTTTCAAATGCATTTTTTGGGGAAAAATTACTTTAATGAATTTAAAAAAAAATAGCCAGTAAAGTTAGCCCAATTTTTTTGTATAATGTGAAAGATTTTACGTCGCGAGAATTGTGAGAGAATCGTGATCTTTTTATTCTAAGCAAAAAAATTGTGATTCTCATTTTGGCCAGAATCGTGCAGCTCTACTATACATCTATCTGCAAAAAATACGAAAAACATACTGCGTTTAGACAAATTGTAAAACAAAAGATGCCAGCACTAAGAGTCCACATACAGAAAAACTATAACAAAATACTACAATAATAGTGCACTGCTAAAGACAGTGAATACGCAAAAATACTGACATACAGAGAAGAACAGAAATCCTCAATAGAACCAGAAAATAAAGAAAACAAATATATAACGTGCAAAAAAAAAAAGGCTACCAAAATGTTCCAAAAACATTAGTAGAATGTTGTTCTCCATGATCCATGGTGAAAGACAAAGCCAGGTGTACAGGCTTGGATGCTGGACCAGGATAATAGAAGTGGAGGTGCCGTGGTCCCCAGAATAGTGTATTAAAACTGTTTACCAGAGCAAGTTAACCACTAGGTTATAGGTGGTCAAAATGCACATGGAAAATTAAGGTCTCCCTCCGACCATGACATGGGGTTTATTTACGAAAGGAAAATCCACTTTGCATTGCAAGTGCACTTGGAAGATCAGAAATGAGTGGAAGCTCTGCTGATTTTATCATCCAATCATGTCCAAGCTAAAATGCTGTTTTTTATTATCCTTGCATGTCCCCCTCGGATCTACAGCAACTTTACTTCCAAGTGCACTTTCAGTGCAAAGTGGATTTTCCTTTAGTAAATAACCCCCTGTGTCTTTGTAATTCCAGATTACACTCAAACGTAAAGCAGAAAAAGCGCTCTCATGGTGTAGTACAATAAAAGAACTTTAATAGCAAGGTGAGTATTGCACTTACAGGAAGCTGAAGGATAAAAGCTCAACAAACATTCATGCAGCATGAACGGCATTCCTACCATTTGTTTTCACTATTTTTTTCTTCTATTGAGGATGTCTGTTCCTCTCTGTATGTCAAATTTTTGCTTATTCACTGTTTTTAGCGCTGCACTATTATCTATCTATCTATCTATCAGATAAATGACAGCCAAACCATTTGTGTGTTTTGTTATTTGCATACAGACACTTGCATATGCACAAATAAGTTAAAGCTAAAGTGATTGTAAAGGATCGTTTTTCATTTTTTTTTAAATAACAAACATGTCATACTTCCCTCCACTGTGCCACTCGTTTTGCACAGAGTGGCCCTAATCATCCTCTTCTGGGGTCCCGTGGCTCTCGTGGCTCCTCCCCACATCAGATAACGCCCTAGGAGAAGTGCTCTCCCAAAGGGGTTACCTTGCGGGTGGGTTCCTGAGTCCAGCATTTCTGTCCACAGACACAAATGCCAGACTCGGCCCCGCCACCCGGTGCCCACGTCATTGGATTTGACTGACAGCAGCGGGATTAACACACTTTTAGTCTAAACTAAAACTAAATCAATTCAGATGACTAAAATATGACTAAAACTAAAATGGTGTTTTGGTCAAAAGACTATGAATAAAACTATTATTATTATTATAAAACAGGATTTATATAGCGCCAACAGTTTGCGCAGTGCTTTATAATACAGCAACAATACAATTCAATACAAGAGGGTTAAGAGGGCCTGCTCCTGCAAATTTACAATCTAATAAAACTAAATCGAAATGTGATGTCAAAATTAACACTGGTTATATATCACAAGGGCTAAATCGGTGTCTGTAGCGCATCTTCAAACCTTAATACCATAAATATCAATGTTATTAGATTTTTACTCCAGGAGTATAGAATCAATTTGGCAATTCTAGAGAAATACTTAAATAATGCATTGCAATTAAACTAAACCAATTCGATTTTAGTCCACGAAAATGATTAAAAATATGACTAAAACAATTCTGCTAAAATAACTAAAATACTTTATTTTAATTTTTGTTCTTGTTTTTATTTACAATTTTTAGTGAATGGCAATTGAGTTTTGCAATTACTACACCATGGGAGCCATCCTTTGTTTTTAATGGGAATCAGATTTGGAGATCTGGCATATATAAATAAAAAGAGGGGTACGCCCTGACCCCTGGAGTTGTGCAGAATGGCGCCTGAAGCCGAGGGAGCTGGGCGGTACAGCCAGAGGGAGTGGAGCTATATGCATATTACCCCTGTAGGGGTGTGAGGATTCGGTGAGTAGGGACCCTTGAGGGGAGCACTAAAGTCACTTGGAGATACTACGAGCACAAACGTCACCTCTAATTCCTTTTGGATTTTTGCACATTAATTCACAAAAACTTTATGGACAATTTTTTATGTATATAGATTATGTATATTTTTTCACTAATTTGCTTTTTTGAGCACTATTAAGGTGGTACGGACATTATTATTATGTATGTTTGTACGTTAGTCACTGCACAAGTCTGGTTATATTGTATATTATTTACATGTCACGTATAGTACGTTCAGGTTAGGGATCTGAGTTTGCCTTGTTTTTTCTTTTTGAGCTTTTTTGATGATTGACTGATCCCTTGATTATTTGTACACTTTTTATTGGAATTTATTATTACATAATATCATTATGGGGATATTTGGGCATCATATGCACTAACATATATTACACCACACGCATATTGCGTACATAGTTATTTCTTTATATCACTATATATTTAGTTTTTTTCCAAACTCCCCTATAATAGGTTATACTACTACAAAAAAACTCTAGTGGAAACATTCAGGGTATGAACTAACACATATGCCCATATCATATGTAGCGCCACTGACCCCATTATTAGCATAATCCATTAATACAAATCGTTTGCTTTTTGGGCAGATTCCTTTAAAAAAACTGTACTGAAAGAAACATGTAGGCTGCTGTTGCCATACATTCTGCAAACCAGGTGCGGGAGGTTTAAAGGATAAGTTCACCTTTGAAAAAAATAAATACATTTATTTAACATGTTTTTTCAGGTAAACAATTGTGCATTTATTATGTTTTTTCTCAGTAGCCTGAAGCGCATTGCACCCGCGATCAGTGGATCACAGGAGCAACGTCAGGCTCCTGCACACTCTCTCAGAATGTGCAGGGAGAGGAACCACGCCCACAATTATGAGTGTTAACGAGGGGGTGCTGCATAGTAACATGTTACACCCTAAATATGGCTGTAACATGTAACATGTTACTAAAGGAGAACGTAACATAAAACATATTATAAACATAAATATATTGGGTGACATTTATCAATTCTGTTGCACAGCAAGGCAATGCTAAACAGCAATAGTGGGACACATTTTAAGACTAATGCTGCGTACACACGATCAGACTATCTGGCGGACTTGGTCCAGCAGACCAGAGTCCGCCGGACTATCTGCCTGTGTGTGGGCTCCGGCGGACTTTTTCTTTCCAAAAGTCCGGCGGATTTAGAAAGAAGTTTAGACTCAAAATTGTCCGCCGGACTCTGCAGTCGGTAGTGGAGGAGCCCGGCTTTCTTCTTCGTCGCTGCCGTCCGGGGGTCTTCTTCCGACTTCGGGGGTCTTGTCCCCCTCTTCGGGTTTCTTGCCGGGCCTCCGCTATCTTCTTCCAGCTCTTTTACTAGCGGTGGCCCGGTCTTCTGTAGCTGCCGCCTCTTCTTCTGACTTTGGAGGTCTTGTCCCCCTCTTCGGTTCTTCTTGCCGGGCCTCCGCTTTCTTCTTCCAGCTCTTTTACTAGCGGTGGCCCGGTCGTCTGTCGCCGCTGTCGCTGCCTTCCTGCCTTCTCTTCTTCTTCCTTGAGATGTTGACTCGATGCTCTCTCTGGCCGCAATGACAAGGACGCGTTGTGCGGCGACTTATATAGGGACAATGGCGGGGTCACCAGGTGACGTCACATGGTGACCCTGCCCCCATATGATGTCACAGTCCCAGCATCCTCCGGGGTCACCGTGTGACATCACCCGGTGACCCCGCCGGATAGTCTGATCGTGTGTACGCGGCATTAGTCTTAAAATGTGTCCCACTATTGCTGTTTAGCATTGTCTTGCTGTGCAACAGAATTGATAAATGTCACCCAATATACTTATGTTTCTATTTCACCCAATATACCGTATATACTCGAGTATAGGCCGACCCGAATATAAGCCGAGGCCCCCAATTTACCCCCAAAAAAACTGGCAAACTTATTGACTCGTGTATAAGCCGAGGGTGAGACATGCCTGTCCATCCCTGTGTGTGTGTCCGTCCATCCCTGTGTGTCCGTCCATCCCTGTGTGTCCGTCCATCCCTGTGTGTCCGTCCATCCATCCCTGTGTGTGTGTGTGTCCATCCATCCATCCATCCCTGTGTGTGTGTGTCTCCATCCATCCATCCATCCATCCCTGTGTGTGTGTGTCTCCATCCATCCATCCCTGTGTGTGTGTGTGTCTCCATCCATCCATCCATCCATCCCTGTGTGTGTCTCCATCCGTGTGTGTGTGTGTGTGTGTGTGTGTGTGTGTGTGTGTGTGTGTGTGTCCAGCCTACCTTTGTCCCGAGCCTCCGTCCCGTGCCTTGCCTCCTTGCCTCCGTCCCGTGCCGTGACTTGCCTCCTTGCATCCGTCCCGTGTCGTGCCGTGCCTTGCCGCCGCCGTCCCGTCCCGTCCCGTCCCGTGCCCTCTTCGTCGGCGGCCATTGTAAAGTTCAAAAGCTGCGCCGCCGCCTTCGCCTGTGATAGGCGGAACACTGAATTTCCCAGCAGCCTGTGTTCCGCCTATCACAGACGTCGTATCATCCTCGTCCGTAGTACGAGGATGATACGATGTCCGTGATAGGCGGAACACAGGCTGCTGGGAAATTCAGTGTTCCGCCTATCACAGGCGAAGGCGGAGCCGGAGGCGCGGCTTTTGAATAGAATGGCCGCTGTCTGTCTGCTCGACACGCTGATCGAGCGGGCAGACAGCGATGACTCGAGTATAAGCCGAGGGGGGCACTTTCAGCCTCAAAAAAGAGGCTGAAAATCTCGGCTTATACTCGAGTATATACGGTATTTATGTTTATAAATATATTGGGTTTTGTCCGGTTTGTCCGCCGGACCTAGTCCGCCAGAAAAGTCCAGTCATTTGTGTTGTTTGGAAAGTCCGGTGGACCTCCGCTGCAAAGTCCAGCGGTTTGTCCGCCGGACTAAGTCTGCCGGATAGTCCGATCGTGTGTACGCGGCATAAGATTTACTAAAAGGTTACAGCTTAAAGTGGAGCTCCAGTCTCTGAAGTGAAAATTAAAAGTCAGCAGCTACAAAAACTGTAGCTGCTGACTTTTAATAAACAGCCACTCACCTGTCTCACAATCCAGTGGTGTGCCCAACCTAGTCATGTTCTCCTGGAGTCCTCCCTCGCCAGCATCTTCATTATGGACACCCAGCTGTGACAGCTTGCGGCTTCACAGCTGGGTGCCCACTGCGCGAGTGGCACTGTTCTCTGTGACTGGCCCCGAAGTCTTCTGGGACATTTTATGTGTCCCAGAAGACTTTGGAAAGGAAGTGAGGGGGAGGAGAATTTCTGCTTCTGATCGCCTGAGGCAATCTAAGCTGAAGTGGAAGCGGGTACCTGCTCCACCCCTTCTCCCCAAAAGTTCCATTTCGCAAACAGGAGCTGAGGAGGAAGCCTTAAAGTGGAACTTTCCCTATTGGGTGGGGCTCCGCTTTAAAGTGATTCTAAAGGTTGCTTTTTGTTTTTAAAAAAAAACGTTATACTTACCTGCACTGTGCAATGGTTTTGCACAAAGCTTCCGATCCTCTTCTTTTTAGGTCCCCTACTGCCAGTCCTGGCTCCTTCCCCCATTGAGTGCTCCCCAATAACAAGCCCCAAGCTATGGGGGGCACTCGAGCAGGTTCGCTGCTGAGCCCAATCCTATGAATGGACATAGTCACACAGAGCTCAGTTAGGCCTCACCATATCCCCCCCCCCCCCCTTGCTTGGCCCACTTGGCTCCCTCGCTGTGACTGACATCAGTGGGAGCCATTGGCCAATGGGAAGAGAGAGTGACCTGGGATAGCTGCCGCTCTCATGCACATTGCTGGATTGAGATGGGGCTCAGGTAGATATAAGGGGGAACTGGGGAGGAGCTGCACACTGAAGGTTTTTTTACCTTATTGCACAAAATGCATTAAGGTAAAAAACTTTCTGGCTTTAAAAGTAGATTAGGGGGCTGAATGCATGGATAGGGGGGTGCCACTACTTATGCTGCTAGCATTAGTAAATAGATAGGAAAGTATATCATCTTTACTTATTTTAAACTTTTTCTTTACACTTCAGTTACTTCTTGGTTTCCAGGCCTAGGCAAGTGATGTCATACATCCTAGGAGTTTTCAGATGGGGAGGAGGGGTTTTCTCAGCTAAGCACACCCTCCTGCCTGCATGCCTGAGCTAAGGGCAGATGGATTCCAGGAAGTAAATGCTACATGAATCATCTGCCCTTACTCAAGATGGCCACGGCCAGAAATGCTAGGGTGGAATTTTCCAAAGCGATTTCTCAGCAAATTAAAGCATTGAAAAATGGATGGATGGGCGAGTTTGCTTTGAATATTAAAAATGTATTAAACAGTGTTCTTAGTGTGTGGTGCTCAAATGCAGTGTAGTTCCATTTAATTGCGTGTCTGTTTAGAGTGAAAATCTGTCTCAATTATAATCATGGATCTGTCTATGAATGTTGTAAGGTCTCACGCACGCCGGGCGCCTGGGGCTATACAACGTGAAGCCAGGTAACTACTACATTATTTATTTGCTTTACATCTTAACACCTGAGGATAACCTAGTATTTGCAGATCCATATGCTCCCAAGGGAAAGGGGGTTTATAGGCAGAATACAAATATACTTCTGCCATATAAAGCACTATAGCCCTTAAACAATGTATTTGGCCACATGACAATTCTTTTCTATGCTTTATATAACGATGTGTATTGGCAACACTTCTGACCTTGTAGACTATGAGAACAGACACATAATGTGTATATGCTACAGCAGGGATTTATTACCTTATTAAAACTGATCTGAAGTCACATCAGTCCTCAAGTACCCTTAAACACCCTTTCTAGAAAATGTCAGGGTTGGGTTTCAGACTTTGCCTTAATGCTCGCCTTGTACTTAAGCCGGATACAGTAACCAACACTTGTTCATTTTTGCATACATTGACAGCTGCGGTACGGTATCATTTCTCCTGTTCTTTATGCTGCCTAGATGTGAGGGTGCGTTCACATGCGTGCATCTGGAAATATGTGCATCTTAAAGCAAAACAGCTGATTGAAATAATCACATGGGATCTGTTTTATCTATGCATTTCTGTCCATTCATTAACAGGATTTTCCCAGCTCCAACAGCCAGCATAGTGACCTGAGATTTCTCTGCAGCCATTTAGCAATATACCTTGGTCACCTTCCAATCCCCAGACATTCACTGGACAGAGAATGTGCAGTAGTACAGTTATAAGCCCCACCCTATTATCATTTTGCTCTCTCATCCTGTCAGCTGATCCTGCTCAGCATATTTCTATGCAGAACATCTGATTGCCCCCTAGTGCTGCCTTCTCTCTCTCAGACTGTGCTCTGCTGTACAGGATTTTACAGGGGGCTGATACCACTGCAGCAACCATTATAAAGCTGGATGATGGTGTCACAGTTCCCCAGTTATTTCTCCACATTGTTCAACTATAAAATGATTAACTTGGCACAGGACAGGCCCAGGTGTTTGGTGGGTGGGGGGAATATAAAATAATCATCAATTCTTAGGGCTTATTTGCACATGTGACAGCTCTTGCCACCCTTCAAAGCAACGATCTTCACTATCGCTTTTCAGAGAACAGTTGACAAGTGACTATGTTGCCTACCCACCACCTGTTTTTCCCTGAATAGCCTGCTCGTCCAAGCTGCCTGCATTGCACATGATTTCAGGGTGGTTGCTAATGCCTCTGGCGGGTCTTCTCCGCTGTCTTCTCCCTCTGTTCTTCTTCCAATGTTGACCTGATGCTCTCTCCCATTCTAATGCATAGTGTTCGGTGTGCCACTACTTATACTGGCATGGGGCAGGGTCAACGGGTGACATCATCCTGAGGCCCGCCCCATATGACATCACCATGGTGACCCTTCCCCATGCCAATATAAGTAGTGGTACACCGCGCACCCAGCATTAGAGCGAAAGAGAGCATCAAGTCAAAATCGATAGACGAACAGAGGAAGAAGATAGCGGAGAAGACCCGGCAGAGGCAGAAGACAGCGGACAGATGGAGAAGAATCGGAGAGGGCTAGAAGACATCAGCGGAGAGAGGAGAAGACCCAGAGAGGAAATAAGAACCGGCAGAGACAGAAGACATCAGCGGAGGAGGCAGAAGAGCCGGAGCAGCCTTAATAAATTACTTTAAAAACCTGTGTACCTTTTTGACACTTTGTTTTTAGGTGAATGGTTAGGGGTACAATGTACCCGATATCTATTCACATAGGGTGGAGGGCTGGGATCTGGAGGGCCCCTTGTTAAAAGGGTCTTCCATATTCCGATAAGCTCCCCGCCCGCGGACTCCGACAACCAAAGGCCAGGGTTGTCGGGAAGAGGCCCTTGCCTCCCCCGCACCAAAGCACTCAGCCCCCCATGTTGAGGGCATGCGGCCTGGCACAGTTCAGGAGGGGGGCGCACTTGGCTAAGGGTCTGGTATGTATTTTGGGGGGCCGCCCACACCATTGTTTCAGCGTGTGGGTTCCCCTTAAAAAACATAATAGTTTGATCAAATATGGTCAGCTACAGGACAATTTTGCATCAGTGAAAACAAGGACAGCCACAGAGAGCTACTGGCCTATTTCTATCTGCCATTCAAAGCGTGCATAATAAGTGTGTTTGATTAAATGGCACATCTTGCCCATCCGATTTAGGCCCATTCAGTAAAAAAAAAGATGCTAGCAACCAAAAAGAGATCAGTTAAACAGCCAGTGGCAAGGTGAAAATTAAAACATATATAGACCAGAACTTTTTTTCATTTTGGATAGATCAGAGAATGGTTAAAACGGACACACACATACAGTATATACTGTATATATATATATATATATATATATATATATATATACTGTATATGTATGTATATATATAATATATATAATTTTTTTATTTTATTTTATCTGTGTCGTATTGGGAAAGCATAATTACATTTCCTGTCTTGTGAGAACAACAGAAAGTGAATGTTAAGCAACAAAGTGAGGGAAAATACTGTTTTACACAGCATGTATTTCCAATGGAAGAGTCCCCCTTTTTTCTTGTTTTTTCCAGTGACTATTAAAACATTTTGAATACCCCTCACTTTTAGTTTCATTGACAGTGATCACCAGGACAAATAGGGTGAATCTGCCTAATGGGGAGACAGACCGCAATAAAAACCTGGAAGTGGTTCTAACCCCCCACCACTCTATTTAAATCTAAAAGCAAAGTTTGACCTTAGATACGTAAAGGGACAATTTATATCTATGCATTGCAGCAACATGCACAACGCACATTAATTCATTTTTGCAGCACTCGGCAATGCACGGCACTACTTTATACAATGGTGTGGCGAAAATATTGTGACATGTCTGATAACTGGGACGTTTTTGTGCATCAGAAATCAATGATTTGGTGTGCCTTAATTGAAGGTATGTTATAGCCTGTGCAGGAATGCAGTTCACAAATTGAAGTTGTCACCAAGAAAGCTACTGTCCCATTTTACACTTTAAGGGTTTAATTGAGTTGTTGGCATATTAGAGTATAAAAGCAACAAGCAGCAGACCAAAGCATTTTTTTTGTTTTTAGAGATTAGATACCCTTTGTAAGTTTCTTAAGAAATCATCTGGCAAATGCAGAGATATTAAATATTTCACTGTATTTGATAGAGTTGCATGTGCTCTCTTAAGGCTCCATTCAAACCTTTGAGGTTTGCTGAGGTGCATTAACATGTGCTGCACTAAGGGCGGCCCAGACATTCTGAAAGTGCCACAACTGCACCTCATTCACCTCAATGGACATTACTTTTTTGTAATGCAGAGGAGGACAATGTACGGCATGTGAGTTATAAGGCTCTGCAGCATGTGGGCATGGCTCTCTATTGGGGATGTGCATTGAGTGGCCATTGTAAAAGAACTGAGCTGTACAGACTGTCAGTGGTTACCGCAAACTCACCATTCTGAGCGGTGCCGAAAGCTATACTCCAAGCACATAAAAAATGCAATCATGCCGCATACACACGACCAGACTTTTCGTGGGACTAGGTCCGACGGTCTTCCTGACGGACTTTCGGCGGAGTTCCGACGAACTTTCTGAATGAACGGACTTGCCCACACACAATCACACCAAAGTCAGACGAATTTGAACGCGATGACATACGACCAGACTAGAATAAGGAAGTTCATAGCCAGTAGCCAATAGCTGCCCTAGCGTTGGTTTTTGTCCATCGGACTAGCATACACACGAACGGATTTCTCGATAGGAACTGGGTCCGGCGGAGTTCCGGACCAAAAGTTTGAAACTTTCTTTTTCAAAAGTTCATCAGATTTTTGGACAGCAAAGGTCCGATGGAGCCCACACATGATCGAATTGTCTGATGGATTTGTTCCGTCTGACCTTTCCTGTCAAAAAGTCTGGTCGTGTGTACGCGGCATTAGACTTGGAGAGGGAGGCAGAGCATTGGGGCTAAGTCAGGGGTGCTGCTTGTACATCATAATATGAATCAGCTGACAGGAGGAGAGAGCAGAGAGATGACCTCATCACTCTGCTTCTGCTCTTTTTTGCTGTAAAATCTCAGTGTGGGCAAAGGGGCGACCAGGCTGCATAACAGCAGTATAGAAAATTCAGGTCACCAATCTGGCACTGCTGTCTGGCTGGGCTGTGTATATTCCATGACTAGATGGACAGAAATATACATATACATACACATATACATACATATACATATATATATATATATATATATATATATATATATATACACACATATATATAAAATACATTTTTTATTTCTTTATTATTATTATTATTATTTTTACTCTATTTAGTTGTTGCCCCTGAGTTCAGCCTTAAAGGAAATCTGAACTTACAAAAAATATGTAGGCTTCCATTGCCATTGTAATTTGGCTTCAATACTTTCTGAGTCACTGACAGCATGCTAATCAGTGAAACTCCAGGTCAGCACTCCTGATTTGTTCACCTATTCCAGGTCAGTGACTTAGAAAGTACTGATGCCACTGGATCACCATGACAGTCAGGAATATAGCATGTTAAGTCAGCCAAGGTGCCCTCCATGCTTTTTCAGTACGTTTCTTGATATTCACTTTGAAGTTCACATACTGTAGCAGCTAAGGCCCTGTACAACAAAACCGTGGATTTTTGTTCGAAGGATATTGACTCCAACTTGTCACACAAATGTTGGCCAACAATTACGAACGTAGTGACGTACTAGACGTACGTGATATCTCCATTACGAATGCTAGTTTTACAAGACCGAGCGCCTCTGGCTCGTACTTGATTCCGATCATGCGTGGACTTTTGTCCGACGGACTTGTGTACACATCATCGGAAAGGCCGACAACATACATTTGTTGGCGGAAAATCCGATCGTGTGTACGTGGCATAAGACTAGCATAAATCTGGGATGTTCTTTATGTTTAAATTAGGTTTAACGTTATATACAATTTCTATTTAAATCGTTTACATTCTCAAAGCCAGGCTTAAATGGTGCTTCTATAAAAGCAGTTTCAAAATTGGTACCCACACATTTTGTGATTATATTAACACACATGTCCTCAACCAGAAACTGGACTAGAGTATAGAAAGAGTAGAAGTATATATTATAGATAATATAAATTAGAGAGTGGCAATGTAAAAGTAGTTTTAGTTTTCCCCATAGAGTCCCAAGCTAATCCGGTCTCTGAGGCTGGGTTCACACCTTTGTGTTGCAGGAATGTGCACATTAGCATGTGTGTTACCGCAGCATATGAACATGTGTTTGTTGTGCAAAGGGGTGCTGTTGTAGCATTTTTTTTTTATAGTGCTCCAACACACCTTGCAAACACACATATGTATTAACGCACCGTAATGCATTGTGTGATGTGGTGTGCTATGTAAAAAAAGTACAGTCACTTTTTTTTTTTTTGGTGCATTTTAGTATGGTAGGGAGCCCATTCAAATAAATGCTGCCCTAACACAACGCATGGTAACATGCAAAGTAATGCAAATCAATGTGCTCCGTGTCAAAGTAGTCTAAGTGGTAATAAACCAAGGTTTTTTTTTGTTTTTTTTTAAAGCATGATGAGGATTTGACACACAACCCAACCTAAAAAATAAAAAGACTGGGGTAGGGGAGTTGTCAAGTCTTTTTAAAATGTATTAATATACTAGCTTTGAACTATTTTGAAAACAATAAAGTCTGATGTAAATTTGTTTTGTTAAGCAGAGAATCTCATTGATCTTATAGAATTGTGTGTTCAAACATTGCCGTTGTGTGCTGTTCAAACATCCCTTTCTTTGAATATAGAAGAGTCAGCAGTGTTTTCTATAAGTCATAACTGCAGATAGCCACTGCAGTCAGAGATGATATGAAATCAACACTATGAACAGGCCAAGTTACTACACCAGCCCTTCCCAACCTTTTTACCCCAGAGGCACCCCAAAATAAATGTTCATGTCTTGGGAAACCCTTACTTAAACTATTTTTTTGGGGACGGTCAGGGTGAGGAATGACCCTTAGTGATCGGTGGGAAAAATGCCCCCCTAAGCCCTTGTACACACGGTCGGAGATTCCGACAACCAAATCCGTCGGAGTAATCCGTCGGAGTAATTCCGGAAGAGGTCCGGAAGTGATGTTGCATACACACGGTCGGACTAATCCGATTGTACATAACGTGATGACGTTATTTCGTTACGACGGGACTACATTCAGGCTAGTAGCCAATAGCTTTGGTCTAGGAATTTGATCTGAGCATGCGTGGCACTTTGTCCATCGGAGTAGGCTACAAATGATTGGAGTATGTCCGATCGGAGCATTTTGTTGGAAAATTTTATCGGCAAGTTGGAAAAGTTGGTCCGTCGGATATTCCGACGGAAACAGTCCGATGCAGACCACACACAGTCGGAATATCCGACAAAACGGTCTGATAGGACACATTCCGTCGGAATCTCCGACCGTGTGTACAAGGGCTTACAGTGGATGAACAGACTCCAAAAAAGATCATTGGTGTCAGGCCATTGGCTCTGCCCAGAACCATGTTGGCACCATCAGATGGGAATTCAATCAGTCACAATCCCAAGCAACCTTTGGAGAAACCCTAAGATTCCATGCAACCCTGGTTGAGAACAGCTGTCCTATACTATCAATGTCACATATAGCCATAGCACATCCAACACTGGGACATCCTCATTAAACAGCCTCAATCCAAACAGCAACAGGTCATCTGGTTTGTCCAATAAAGCAATGCATAGGGCAGTTAAACATGGTAGTCATTCAGAAACCATGATGTAGTGTTGCTGTGGGTCACTTCACTTTACACACTTGGCACTGCCTTACCATAAAATTCTTTACATGGCAAGGAGGAGCCTTCAAGATTAATCTTTTAAAACATCACCCTTTAACAAATGATATAGTCTGATTTGATTTTTGGCACTGGTAAAGCCAGCATCCTAACACTCCTACAACACGTCCTCAATGGAAAGTAAACTGTTTATATTTCTAGCCTGACACTCAAATAAAACTCTTTTTGAAATGTAGTAATCCAGCCTATCTCAACCAGTGTTCCTTCAAAGATTCAAAGAGTGGTTCCTTGGGCAATGAGTAATTTCTGCTTCTTGGATAAGTAACCACTGATACCATGGGGGTTATTTACGAAAGACAAAGCCACTTTGCACTGCAAGTGCACTTGGAAGTGCAGTCGCTCTAAATCTAAGGAGTAGATCTGAAATGAGTGGAAGCTCTGCTGATTTTATCATTCAATCATGTGCAAGCTAAAATGCTGTTTTTTTTTCCTTGCATGTACCCCTCGGATTTACAGCGACTTTACATCCAAGTGCACTTTCAGTGCACTTTTAAGTGCACATGCAGTGCAAAGTGGGTTTGCCTTTAGTAAATAACCCCCCATATATCTTTTTAGCTATATATGAGGGGAGATTCACTGACCAAGACTGTAAGACACATTTGGGGTTTATTTACTAAAGGCAAATACACTGTGCACTACAAGTGCACTTGGAAGTGCAGTTGCTGTAGATCCGAGGGGGACAAGCAAGGAAATAAAAAACAGAATTTTAGCTTGCACATGATTGGATGATAAAATCAGCAGAGCTTCCCCTCATTTCAGATCTACCCCTCATATTTAAAGCGAAGTGCAATTGTAGTGCAAAGTGGATTTGCCTTTAGTAAAAAGCCCCCATTCTTCCCACTGACCACCAATATTAGAAGCATTCTTCTGAATGACCACCAGTATAAAAAGGCACATCTCCCACTGACTACCCGTTTAAGGCAGCTCTATTCTCGTGGACCACCAGTGTGATGTGGTCCTTCTCCCACTGGATGCCAGTTTAAGGGGGCCCTTATCTCATTAACCACCAGAGTAATGGGGCTTTTCAGCCACTAAATACCAGTTTAAGGGTGCCCTGATCTCATTGACCACCAGTTTAAGGTGAAACATAACTGACCTTCAATGTAAGGGGTAACTTTACTGACCTCCAATGTAAGGGAAAAGTTCACTGACCTACAATGTAAGGGGGAAGTTCACTGACCTCCAATGTAAGGGGGAAGTTCACTGACCTCCAATGTAAGGGGGAAGTTCACTGACCTCCAATGTAAGGGGGAACTTCACTAATCTCCAATGTAAGGGGGTGTGACACCGACCACCAATGTAAGTGGGCCCATCACTGACCTCCAATGTAAGGGGGCACTTCACTAATCTCCAATGTAAGAGGCGTGACAACGACCACCAATGTAAGTGGGCCCATCACTGACCTCCAATGTAAGGGGGCACTTCACTAATCTCCAATGTAAGGGGCGTGACACCGACCACCAATGTAAGTGGGCCCATCACTGACCTCCAATGTAAGGGGGCCCATCACTGACCTCCAATGTAAGGGGGCCCATCACTGACCTCCAACGTAAGGGGGCCCATCACTGACCTCCAATGTAAGGGGGCACTTCACTGACCTCCAAAGTAAGGGGGAACTTCACTGACCTCCAAAGTAAGGGGGAACTTCACTGATCTCCAATGTAAGGGGGCGTGACACCGACCACCAATGTAAGTGGGCCCATCACTGACCTCCAATGTAAGGGGGCACGTCATTGACACAAAATGTTAGGGAGGCACTTTCCATTGACAAACAATATGAGGGAACACTAACATTTTAACTGTTTAGATTCTTGCCAATATTATAACAGTTTAATTTCTTTATCTTTATTACTAAAAAAATATGTTGGCATATAGAGCAACCTTATGTGCCAAAAACACAAATGCTTATGCTTTTATTTATTTATATACAACTAATTGTTAACTCTAGCATCATGTGAGGTGTAGATATAATAAACATTAGCAGGGGTTCCCTGAGACCTGAGAGTTATTTTAAGGGCTTCTCCATGTTAACAATGTTGAGAAAGACTGTAGTAATAATATTTTACTAGTATGCAATCTACACTGCATTCCAAAACTGAATGGTAAAGGTTAAATTAGGTAAGTGAGAGTACTTACTTTAACCAGTACATGATCCAAGGGCTACATACAATAGGGGTTCATTTATTAAAACTGGAGCAAAAGTGGGGCTGTTGCCCTTAACAACCAAGAACTTTCATTTGTAGGAACAGAAAAAACTTAGTTTGTTGTTACAGGTTAAAGTTTTGCTGATTTTTTTTAGTTTTCTTTGCTTGAGTTTTCCAAGATCAGCTCCAAAATTGCTCTGGGTGACAAGCTACTGTACATATGGTTATGGCTTTGCTATCCGCATTCCATTTGCTGCAGTACTTCCTTATGCAACATCAATCCACGACTACATGGGGAGCAGAGCTGAGCTATCCCTTCTCCAACTACAGGACTTCTCCCAAACAAATCTGCTTCTGCAGCTGTTACACCTTGCAGAGGTCACTGCAGAATTTTTTTTTATACATGTAGAAATTACATGGGAGATTCATAAGTAGAAATGGCCTTAAGTGATCAACCCAGGTGGTTAGTCAATGCCAAACAGAAGGTGCACATGGCTGGAAATTAGCAGCATTAGACCTACTTGTCTGCAGCAATTATTTAATGCTCAGACAGCTGCTGGAGTTATACATACCGTCCTATCAAGGCTGGTTAAGTCATCACCTTTTATTTTTGGGTGCAGCAGGACTGCTGCAGCTAAAGATTCCTATAAACTTGTGTATGGCACTTCTTGGCTTTAGTACCTGTCACTGTGCACTACCTGCCATAGACTAGTATTAGGCCTGGAAGATCTACATTGATCTTTCTGAACCTTCATCATACAATGTCATTGCAATCAAATAATAAAAAAATAAAAAAAAGTACAAGGTGACAGTTGAGCAGGCAGCATAGTGTAGCTGAGATATAACAATACATATAGATCACTCATTCATGGCAATGAAAGGAGAAGAGATCTCTGAAGCAGGGGGTGTCACTTACCTGTCTGTGAAGCAGAGGCTCCCCAAGGTTGTGGACAAGAGAGCAGCAGAAGACAGAAGAGGTGCAGCAGTGCAGGACAGGAGAGGTGGGCTGTCAGATGGGACATGGGGGAAGATGAGCGGGGATGCCGCAGGGAGCTGCCTGCTTCCTCCATATCTCATAGCTCTGCAGACCTGGGATACAGCACTACTCAGTCTACCAACGGGATCTTCATTGGCATGCTCCTCTCTCGCTCAGCAGGGGGGGCCCACCAACCCCACCAGGGGTTATCTGGCTCCCATTTGGATTTTTCCCTACAGCTGCTATTGCAGCACTTATATCCTTCTCCAACAGTATCCACCCGTCTGGCTCTCTCTCTCTCTCTCTCTCTCCTATTTTTTCTGCACCTTGCACCTCCCTCCCACCCCCCTTGACGCATGACAGAGGATCAGACAGCCTCCTCCTCCACTTACTACTCTATGCAACACAAACTGCTGCTGCTGCTCCCCCCTCCCTCCCCAGGGCTGGTGCTGATGCTTCTGTTGCTAGGAGAGGAGGTTGCTAGAGCACATGCGTGCTGCAGTCCTAGAGGAGGGTCCCGAAAGGATGCAGTGGCACAACCTGGGGAGCCCAGGCATTGTCAGGACTTAGTCATCTACACATCAAACCACAGCACTGTATAGATGTGTCATCACATCCTACCAGTGTACGATCTGCTAGAAGAACACAGCTGATCCCCTAGAAGGGATGGATCTATAATAATGCTACAATGTGTTACTGGACTGCAGGATGTGATCATAATTTAAAAGGCAGCTGTCCCAGTATATTTTACATTGTCAGTGTATCCCTGATGATGTACTATCCAAGGTCTGCATAATGTGTATAGTGTGCCTGCCAGGCAACAGCACAGGGTGATGCTTCAATAAATGCTTGGACTAGGGGTGGTTCAGCAGCACTGATATGCTTCCTATGGTAAGAGGACTACATATCCCATGATGCCTGAACAAGAGATTGATGTAGCCAAGGCATGCATGAGAAATGAAAAAGGGGGGTGTCCCCATCATAGGCAATAGCTGCAATCTATAGCTGGGAAATCACTGGGGTGCACACATGGTGAGCTTTCCTCTGCAGTGCCCATTAAGAAAGAAGTACAGTGTAACCACATTGCTACATACAGAGGATGTGCTGCATATTATCACAGTCCAAATCTGATACATCTGTAACAATGATTCTTGCAACTTTGTGAATTCTAAACAAACACTTTAAAGAAGTATTAACCCCAAAAGCAAACATTTATTATATTGCAGTTTACCAGTTCTTGGATGTGGTGGCTGCATTCGTTTTCTTTTTTTTTAGGTTTTAAGTTATTTATTTTCATCAGGTGATCTAGCCAGTAAGTCTATTGTTTTTCAACAGAACACGCTGCCCTGCAAATGTATCAATGTGAGTATTAAAACTACCCATTTACCACTGATGGGGTGCTTACAGCAATCAGCATTTATGTAAATCTTTACAGGCATACACCACTTTTAAGTACACAATGGGGTTTATTTACTAAAGCTGGAAAGTGCAAAATCAGGCTCACTTCTGCACAGAAACCAATGACCTTCTAACCCCAGCTAGTTCAATTAAGCCTGGTAATAATACCTGGAACCTCATTGGTTTCTGTGCAGAAGTGAGCCTAATTTTGCGCTTTCCAGCTTTAGTAAATAAACCCCATTGTGTACTTAAAAGTGGGATATGCCTATATATATATATATATATATATATATATATATATATATATATATATATATATATATATATTGTGGCAACTGTTTGTAAAGTATTAGCTGGGAGTTGTCTTCAATTTGTTAGTGTATCTAAATCTGCAAGTACATCCAACCCTCCCCAAGACTGACAATGCTGCTGTCCAAAGGTGTCCCTGTGCTCCTTCATCCATAACGAAGGCGTTCTAATACAGGAGATGTGTTACTGACCAGATCACTGGGTGAAACAGAGTTAAGAAAGCCTATTGCCCCGTACACACGATCGGAATTCTCGTCGGAAAAAGCTATGATGTTTTTTTCAGACGGAATTCCGCTCAAACTTGGCTTGCATATACACGGTCACACAAAAGTTCGCTGAACTTTCGACCGTCAAGACCGCGGTGACGTGCAAAACTATAACACGTTGGAATTGGTACAGACGATCTAAATTTCCAATCAAAACTTTTTCCATTGAAAGCATGCTCTCAATCTTTTGCTGGCAGAAATTCGGCCAAAAGCTCTCGTCGGTCTTTTGCTGGCCAAATTTCCAATTGTGTTTACGTGGCATTAGGCTGCTTTCACACCTAGGCATCAGTGGTGTGAAAGCAGCCTTTGCCATTGTTTTTGCAGAGGTTTTTGGCCGCTAGCAGGGCACTATTAACCCCCGCTAGCGGCCAAAAAAGGGTTAAGACGACCCAAAAAAAACAACTCACCGCTGCAGTGGCACTTTGGCGGCGGTTCGACTGGGCTGCCCATTCATTTTAATGGGCAGGGGCAGTTTAGAAGCAGTGTATTCACCGCTCCAAAGATGCTGCTTGCAGGAGTTTTTTTTATGTCCTGCCAGTGCATCGCCTCAGTGAGAAAGCACTCGGGCTTTCACTGAGACTGCAGGGGAGCAATCTTTCAGGCGCTTTACCTGGAAATTGCACGGTCATGAAATGCTGTACCCAAACAAAATGTTTTCCCACAAATAGAGCTTTCTTTTGGTGGAATTTGATCACCTCTGCGATTTTTATTTTTTACGATATAAATGAAAAAAGACTGAAATTTTTTAAAGTGGTTGTAAACCCTTACAACCAACTTTGACCTACAGGTAAGCCTAGATTAAGGCTTACCTGTAGGTCCAAGAAATATCTTGCCGCGAGTGGCGGCTCCCGTGCGCATGCGTGGGAGTGACGTCATCGCAGGCTTCGCCGAATGACAGCGGCGGAGCAGCGAGACCCACCTAGAAGATGGATGCGCTGGACTACAGGGGACAGCGGCCCCTGTGTCAGGTAAGTGACACATAATGGACTACTATGTGATGCATAGTAGTCCATTATGCTTTACCTTTGCAGGGAATGAAAGAGGAAGTAAACTCATCAGGGTTTACTTCCTCTTTAATGATATTTGCTACTTTTTGTTATAAAAAAAATCTAACAAATTCAATTTCAGTCATACATTTAGGCCAAAATGTATTTAGCCATGTCTCAGGTAAAAAAAACTAAAAATGAAATAAGCGTATATTTATTGGTTTACGCAAAAGTTATAGCATCTACAAACTAGGGTACATTTTCTGGAATTTACGCAGCTTTTAGTTTATGGCCTATCTCATTTCTTGTGGTGCTAAAATGGCAGGGCAGTACAAACACTAACCCAAATGACCCCATTTTGGAAAGTAGACACCCCAAAGAAATTGCTAAGAGGCATGTTGTGCCCTTTGAATATTTTATTTTTTGTCACAAGTGATTGAAAAATGCTTCTCCTGAGTACGGGGATACCTCATGTGTGAGACTTTTTGGAGCCTAGCCACGTACAGGACCCCGAAAACCAATCACCACCTTCAGAATTTCTAAGTGTGTAAATTTTTGATTTCACTCCTCACTACCTTTCACAGTTTTGGAGGCCATGAAATGCCAAGATAGCACAAACCACCCCCCTCCCCCTATGACCCCCAGACATGACATCTTTTTTGGGGTGTTCTTTGTCCTGAGGTACCACAGAGGACTTCTGGAAAGTGCCTCTCATGCAGCCGGCTAATGAGAGGCACTTCAGAATTTCTAAGTGTGTACATTTTTGATTTCACTCCTCACTACCTATCACAGTGTCAAAGGCCATGAAATGGAAAGATAGCGGAAGCCCCATTTTGGAAAGTAGAGACCCCAAGCTATTTGCTGAGAGGCATGTTGAGTCCATGGAATATTTTATATTTTGCCACAAGTTTTGGGAAAACTACACATTTTTTTTTCTTTTTTTTTTTTACACAAAGTCACTCAATGATATATTGTGCAAACATGCCATGAGTATATGTGAAATTACACCCCAAAATACATTTTGCTGCTTCTCCTGAGTACATGGATACCACATGTGGGGGATTTTTTGGCAGTCTAGCTGCGTACAGGACCCTAAAAACCGATCACTGCCTTTAGGCTTTTGCACGTGGGCGCCGTCCCCTCCATCACACCACCCCCTATATGCTTAATGGATAGATTCATGCATAGCACGGCCGCCACAACCAACTCCTATTCATGCTTCCGGCCCCTTTCAGGGCACCAGGCACATGAAATACAGTGGTCAGGTTTTTTTTTTGAAGCACTTGATTATAGCCAGAGGCTCTAATAGGCTTCAAAATAGAGTGAGCTTGGGTCGCGGAGAATGCGAACGGAGCCTACCCAGGTGTATTACAACAGCGAATGAACATTCGCTGTTGAAACACTGATCCTCAACCTGGCTAATCAGGAGCGGGTGTGAGACACGTTTTCTGATTGGCCGAAAAGAGAAGACTCCCGATTGGCCACCGAGGAGGAGGGAGGAAAGGGAATCCGCCGACACTGTGATAACCCGTGGAGAGTCTGCCAGTGTATGGTAGCGACAGAAACATTCACCGATGCATAGACTAGGTTGGTCAGGACAGGGGGGACAATAAAAGCGGGTGTCACACCTAAATCCGCATTTTCTGCACACATCTTTTTTGTGTTCTTTGGTCTGAGGTAGCACGGAGAACTTCTGGAAAGTGCCTTTCATGCAGCCGGCTCACTGCATTTGCATTGGGAAGTTGGGGCATAGCACTGTCTGGAAACAGAAGGACTGTGATGATCTCTTCCTGGAATTTTAGGAAGGATCCAGGTTGTCCTGACCAGTGGCGGCCCATCCATTAGGGGAGCCTGTATGCCTAATGGATAGATTTATGCATAGCATGATTCTATCCATGGCTGTCACGGCCACCCCCCTATTCAGGCATCTGGCACCTTTTAGTACACCGGGCGCTTGAATTACAGTGGCAGGGGTGTTTTTTTAAGCACCTGATTGGAGTCATTGACTCTAATAGGCTTTAGGGTGGACTCAGAGCACAGAGCATTGCGCCATGAGCCCACCCAGGTGCGTTATAAAAGCAAATGAATATTCATTTTTCTAACACTGAACCGCCTCTCCGCCAAGCAGGAAGTGTGTGTCTGATACCCGTCACTTGATTGGCAGAAAGGACAGGTGCTCCTATTGGACGCCTAGCAGGAGGAAAAGCATGGAGGAAGCATGGAGGACACAGGAGTCACCGCCTAACCTGCTGCCCATCCCACAGCTCTCCGCACGTCACCCGCTAACTGCCACCAAGATGGGGAAAGTGCCGGTCAGACATCGATAGGGCCGGGGGGGTGCTGGAGTCACAGTGGCTGCATTTGATGGGCACAGTGGCTGCGTTTGATGGGCACAGTGGCTGCGTTTGACGGGCACAGTGGCTGAGTTTGACGGGCACAGTGGCTGCGTTTGACGGGTACAGTGGCTGCGTTTGACGGGTACAGTGGCTAAATTTGATGGGCACAGTGGCTGAATTTGATGGGCACAGAGGCTGCAATTGATGACACAGTGGCTGCATTTGACAAGCACAGTGGCTGCATTTGACAGGCACAGTGGCTGCAATTGATGGCACAGTGGCTGCAATTGACGGGCACAGTGGCTCCAATTGATGGGCACAATGGCTGCAATTGATGGCACAGTCGCAGCATTTGATGGGAACAGTGGCTGCATTTAATGGGCAGAGTGGGGTGGCAATTGATGGGGTTTTTGTTCAGTACTTTTCAGAATCTCCCCCCCCCCACCAAAAATAAATAAAGATTTAAGCACCAGCCACTACTGGTCCTGATGCTTTTTGTAGCACATAAGCATTCAGCAGAGCCAATTAAAATAGGTAAACAAACACTTTTTATACAAGCGTCTGGCTCTATGGGCAATTAAGTATGGCACCATCATCTGGTCATTGAAGTCAACCCCTCCCATGTTAAAGTTGTATTCGTGGACACAGAGGGGCTTCACAACAACACTGGTCTCCTTTGGAATTTCAACTGTCGTATCTGCGTGAATTGAGGACAGAACAAAAACATTCCGTGTGTCACTCCACTTCACTGTGAACAATTTATTACTTCTCAAGCATAAGTCGGGACTCCACAAGCCATTGGGGGAAGCTTGCACAGTGCCATATGCGCCAATTCTACAATCAAAAAGGTGACTAAAAAGTGGCACAAGTATTTTTTTGTCCACGTACAAGTGGTACCCCTCTCCAAATAGGGGTGACACCAAGTCCCAAACAATCTTACGGCTGCTCCCTATGTAGTCTGGGCAATTGGGGGGTCCACATGACTAGCTCTTCCCTCATAAACCATAAAACAATATGTATAGCCTGTTGCCCTGTCACAGAGCTTATACAACTTGACCCAATATCTGCCATGCTTGCTGGAGAGATACTGTTTGATAGATAAGCGGCCAGAAAATGTAATCAGGGACTCATCAACGCAGACAACTTGATTGGGAATAAACAAGGCTGCAAATTGTTGGCTGAAGTGGTTTATGAGGTGGCGAATTTTGTGGAGCTGATCGTATTCAGGGTCACCCCGAGGACAACAGAGTTCATTGTCCTTGAAGTGCATGAACCGCAAGATCTGCTCGTATTTAGTCCAGGCCGTGGAAGCAGAGAACACGGCATATGATGAATTGGGTCAGTGGACCAATGTGTCCACAAAAAAACTTTTAATAAAAATGAATTGCATATATTAAGAGTACTGGTATCAGTGTGCTCTCAGCGTTGGTGTCAGTGTGCTCTATCTCAGTGCTGGTGTCAGTGTGCTCTATCGTGGTGCTGGTGTCAGTGTGTTCTATCGCAATGCGGGTGTTGGTGTGCTCAATCACACCAGCGCTGAGATAGAGCACACTGACACCACACCACAGTACCACCCCCCAAGCCCATGTACCTCACATGTAGCAAGGCTCTGTCCCCTCTTATCTCAGTCCGTCGGCTGCACAGTGCACACAGACAGGCTGAATTGGTTCTGCCTCCATCACGGAAGCCCCGCCCTACAAGGAGGGTAGACTCGTCGATCCTGTGTTGAGGTGCTAGCTGTGCCCTGCCCTTGCACAAGAAAGGACAGACAGGATTTGCTGGCGGTGTGAGTGGGCGGGGCAGGGCAGTTGATGGTCTCTATGTGTCTACCGGTGTTCTGACGGGAAGGACACTTGCAGTTCCTGTGAAGTTTTCTTGATGGGAGTGTGGCAGGGTGTTACAGAGAAGAGAAGAGGCCTACTGACTGTACTCTGAACCAAGAGGCACCTAGGACTGATGTATGAGGATAGCCAGAGGCGGCTCTTTAGGCAAAGTAGGCGGGAGCGAGGCCCCTAGGAGGGCGAGGCCTTAGGCGACCACCTACTTTGCCTAATTAAAGAGCCGCCTCTGACTAGAATACCTCTTTTTGGACATTTTAGGCACTAAATTTATAGGTACAGCTCCTGCGACTCACAGGCAAAAGAGCACCTGTTAACTGTTAGCGTTCACAGGGATCAGGCTGGACTCTGCTAATGCTGCAGTTATGTGTGTTGTGTTTTGTAAGTGACAGTGATCTATTGATACTGAACTGGGCTGAGCAGAGGGGTTAAACGCAGGTGCTAGCAGGTGTCTGGGCTGATCCTGCTAACACCGCATTTTTGGGAACACTATACTACTGGGGACGCTAATATAGTTCTGATCAGATCAATGATATTGATCTGTTCGAACACTATACTAGTAAGGGAGGTGTATGGTGTGTGCGTGTGTGTTAGCGCTACTGGCACTAATCTGACGCTGCCTAGGATTGCAGCTGACCCTAACTGATACTAAAACCTAACTGATGTCATTAATGACACTAATACGGTGATCAGAAAAAATATCTGTACACTATACTAGTGACACTGTGACAGGGGGTGAAAGGTTTAACTAGGGGGCGATCAAGGGGTTGAACCTTTATTAGGAAATATGCAGCGGGTACCCTGGCGCTATGAAAAACTGGCTGTAACACTAACTAGCTAACTAGCCTCACCTGTGACTCTAAATACAGTGATCAGAAAAGAGATCTGCACACTATACTAGTGACACTGGTTGCAGGGGGTGAAAGGGTTAACTTGGAGGCGATAAGAGGGCAAATTTAATGGGGGTTAATGGGGGGTACCCTAAACCTACCTGGGCCTACTAGTAACTGCCCTAACGCTGATTAGTGTCACAAGTGACACTAGTACAGTGATCAGTGAAAAATCAGAAAACTGCACTTGGTGGCACTGTGACAAGGAGAGAAAGGGTTAACTGGGGGGGGGGGGCATCAGGGGGTGATCGGGGGTGACAAGTGTGCCTACGTGTACTGGTGTCAGTGTAGTGTTGATGTACTTACGGTAAAATGTCCTCTCCTCTCGGACTGGAACCGAAAAGGGCTCCAAAAGGAGAGATGACATCACTTCCTCTACCTGTGTTTACATTATACAGGCAGAGGAAATCATTGGCCTGGGCCTGGAGATCGGTGCACACCGCAGGAGTGCCAAACTGTCACCGTATAACTATGTTGGCTGGTCGGCAACTAGTTAAACTCATTATTCAAAACACAATATGTAAAATATATTTTCAAATTGGCAGCTGATCATATTTGTAGAAAAAATCTATTTTTAGGAATGTAGAGTTTACTTTAATTTTGCATGTTCCTGTTTTCCTTTTCCACTGTTAGTGCATTGCTTATTAGCTTTGCTCTATAGTCTAATGTGGATCAACTGCACAGATCCTTTAGCCAATGTTTCAAAGCATTAGAAGTACTGGAACGATGCCTTTGCATGCGTGTCTATAGATGAACTTCATATAAAGTTGGTTATCTGTTGATGTGATTTTAATAACTTGCTGACACCTAGTTTATTATGGCCAAAAATCATGAGTTCCCAAGCCCTACTCCATAGAAGCCATGGTTTTCATAAACTGCTTTGATGATAGACAAAAATAGCTATAAACAAAAAAAAGAGCGACAATTTTGAAAAAAAAAACACTATGAGGGTTATTTACGAAAGGCAAATCCACTTTGCACTGCAAGTGTACTTGAAAATACACTGAAAGTGCACTTGGAGGTGCAGTCTCTCTAAATCTAAGGGGTAGATCTGAAATGAGTGGAAGCGCTGCTGATTTTATCATCCAATCATGTGCAAGCTAAAATGCTGTGTTTTATTTTCCTCGCATGTCCCCCTCGGATCTACAGTGACTTTACTTCCAAGTGCACTTACAGTGCAAAGTAGATTTTCCTTTAGTAAATAACCTCCAATATCTTTTACTTTTTGCTATAATAAATATCCCAATTTTTAAAAAACAAAAATAATTGTTTTCCTCAGTTTAGGCCAATATTTATTCTTCTACATATTTTTGGTAAAAAGAATCGCAATAAGAGTATATTGATTGGTTTGCGCAAAAGTTATAGCGTGGAGATAGATAATAGGGGATAGATTTGTGGCATTTTTTTTTTTTTTTTACTAGTAATGGAGGTGATCTTTATCGGGGCTGCGATATTGCAGTGGACAAATAGGACACTTTTGACACATTTTTGGGACCATTGACAATTATACAGCTCCGGGCACACACTGCGGGGCACGCCTCCAGTGGCACGCACCTCCTACAGCATCTTAAAGGACTGATGTACAGCTATGGCGGCTCACCCAGGGGAGCCATTCTGCCACAGTATAACTGTGGCGGCCGGTCGGGAACCGGTTAAAGGTGATGTTTGGGCAGGAATGAGTTTTGGCCATTTGAGCAGTAAAAACAAGTTAGCTCTAATGATGTGTGGCCCTATTTCTGGGTGCTGCAATGTTTGTCACTTATTTTACTTTTACTCAGCAGTTGCCAGTTGGCCTTTCAATGTCTGGCCCTAAGGCAGGTGGTTTTGGCTGGTAAACTCAGTACACTGATCACGGTGGGTCACTCACTCGGCATCTCCTCCAGTCATAAAAAAAAACCTTACATTCTTTTCAGTAAATGCAAGGTGTTATGTGATTGCAAAAGTGGAGATTGTGATGTTCATTAGCATCTCCTCCAATCACCGAGCACCTTACATTCAATAAAAAGAATGCATCCATTTTAATGAATGGAGGAGGTGTTGATTGAGTGACCCACAATGATCAGTGTAGTGCGTGCGATACAGCGAAAACTATGAGACCCCATCCACATCTGTGAGGTGCAGTTCTTCTGCATCACGTTTTTATGCACGTTTTACGCGTGATATTAAACTCTATTGGAACACGCAATTTCATGTAAGCGCATCCTGCATGTTGCATTGTTGATGTTTTTTCATAAAACGCATGTATAATTTAACAGCAGCACACCTAAAAACAAATATAAAATGCACATAAAAACGTAATACAGAAAAAACGCTCTGCACAGATGTGACCTCAGGTTAGCTCTCAGTGCTGGATGTTTTGCCCCAACAGGATTTTAATGCATGAGTAAAAGTAAGATATATATAACAAATGCCAGAGATGGGGCATACAACATTAGAACTTATCTTATTTGTATTGTAAAAATGGCCAAAAATAATGTTTGCCCGTACTGAACTGTGTAGCAAGGTCCCAGGCCTCCTTTGATCTAATGGGAACATCCAGGGCCAGGGATAGCTGACATCCTTCTGTATGTAGTGGGTTGTGAGGCATGGTGGGTGCAGAGTAGTTAAAGATATTGGGCACCAGACACTTCATGAATGCAAAAGAAAGTTTATTTCTCTTAAACTTTTTTGGAGAGAGAGGTTTAGGGCCAGGACACCCTTGGGTGGTTAATTAATTAATTGGCAGACTCCGAGACTTCAACAGGAGGACAACCATGCAGGGAAAGGCATCCAGCAAGACGCCACATCTGCATGTGCAGGAATACTGTCTCTTATGGCAACAGTCTTTAACAGCTCCACACACAAAACGTAACAGTTCTTTCTCTTTCACTACAATCACTGCTTGTAGTTCTTCAGCCCACTGAGCTCCCGGTCTCTCACTAGACCCACTGATTCACTATCATTGAATCCCATGAGCTCCTCCAATCTTCACAGTGGTATCTTCCTCAAGCATCACCCCCGCCTCTCTGCTGAGTCCCTAGCTTGGTACCCCAAACCCCACCCCACTGGCCTGCTCGGGCCCTGGCTTGACACACAAGGCTGCTCTGCAAGCGTCACCTCCGGTGGCTGAGTTCCTGGCTTGATACCCACTGAAGTAATTAGGCGAATAGTCCCTTACTGCTTCCCCTCTACCTCCAACCATGACAGGTTCTCCAGCTGGCAGAACCGTCACTTTTGTTTGGACTGCATTTGCAGCCTTGCATTGCAGCCTTGTCAGTCATTTGCAGCCTTGCATTGCAGCCTCGTCAATCATTTGCAGCCTTCCATTTAGCCTTGTCAGTCATTTGTAGCCTTGTCACAGTGTCTTTGCCGGCTTGTCATTTAAAAATGGCGCCGCCGAGATACAGATCAGATATCCTATGTATCTCGGTGGCACTTGGTAGCTCTTGGCCGTTCTCAGCGGCTTTCGCCAATTTCCGCCTATTTTCGGCCACACTCGGCCATTCTCAACTATTTGTAGCCGCACTCGGTCGTTCTTGGCGGCTTTCGGCTTTCCGAAAGCCGCCGAGAATGGCCAAGTGTGGCCAAAAATAGCCGAAAGCCGCCGAGAACGGTAGAGAATCAGAGGAACGGCGGGGGAACGGCATATAACACGCACCCATGATTTTCACCTGATTTTAAGTTGCTTGTTATACACTGATAAATACGGTATAGAGCCTGCATTTCTTTGTAAGTATTTGTTAGTGGGCAAACGTACAGAATCTACAGGAGATCATATAATAATTTTCCCCACTGTACTTCACCTTTAAATAAAATTTGGTTTTCTTTGTGTAATAGGCAGTAAAGCCTTCTT
Organism: Lithobates pipiens; assembly: GCF_037356315.1. NCBI lineage: Eukaryota > Metazoa > Chordata > Amphibia > Anura > Ranidae > Lithobates > Lithobates pipiens. The sequence goes on from NW_027507784.1 coordinate 157,985,768, forward strand.
AAACTAAAACATTTACATATTCTAAAAATAAGGAGAGTGGGCAGAGCAATGAAAATAATTGATTTATTACACATACTTACATAGGGCCGACAATTTACGCAGTTCTGTACATACACTTCAGTCCCTGCCCTCAAGGAACTTGCAATCTAAGGTCCCTAATGCACATTCATACACGTATTAGAGAAAACTATGACAGGAGCCAATTAACATACCAGCATGATTTACTGAAGGAGTGTGGGCGAAAACCCACACAGGGAGAACATGCAAACTCCATGCTGGTAGTGTTGTGGTTGGGACTCAAACCAATGACCCTAGGGCCGCCAGGCAGAAAAGGCAGTAAAGTAAAGGCTGAAGGTTTTTCATCTTAATGCATTCTGTGTGCAGCAGCCCCCTCAGCCCCCCAATACTTACCTGAGCCCCCTCTTAATCCAGCAATGTCCACAAGTGCCTCGGTCATCTGGGACACTCTCTCCTGATTGGCTGAGACACAGCAGCTGTGCCATTGGCTCCTGCTGCTGTCAATCAAACTCAGTTAGTCAATGAGCAAAAAGAGGGGGTGGGGCCAATCCGCGGCTCTGAATGGACACATGGAGTTGTGGCTCGGCTTGGGCGCTTGCTGTGTGGGCACTCAACAGGAGGGAGGGGCCAGGAGCTCCAGCCAGGGACCCGAGAAGACGAGGATCTGGGCAAAACTACTACACAGAGCAGATAAGTATGACATGTTTGTTATTTTAATAGAAAAAAAACAAGACTTTACAATCACTTTAAGGTTTTTCACCTTAAAGTGGTTGTAAACCCTTACAACACACTTTGACCTACAGGTAAGCCTAGATTAAGGCTTACCTGTAGGTCCAAGAAATATCTCCTAAACCTATACAGTTTAGGAGATATTCGCCCGAAGACAGGCACCGCTGTCTACGGCACATGGGCCGTAGTCAGCGGCGCACAGGCGCACTGAGCGCGGCATTTCCAAGAACGGAGCTGCCGCGCGTGTCGGCTCCCGTGCGCATGCGCGGGAGTGACGTCATCGCGGCTTTGCCGAATGACAGCGGCGGAGCTGCGAGACCCCACCGACAACATGGATGCGCCGGACTACAGGGGACAGCGGTGACATCGCTGGCTCCTGTGTCAGGTAAGTGACACATAATGCGATGCATAGTAGTCCATTATGCTTTGCCTTTGCAGGGGATGAAAGAGGAAGTAAACTCATCAGGGTTTACTTCCTCTTTAATGCAGCTCTATGCATTAAGGTGAAAAACCTTCTCTGCTGCAGCTGCCCATAGACCCCCCCCCTTTTTCTTACCTGAGCCCATCCAATCCAGCAATGTGCATGAGTGCATCAGCTCTTGCTGCTGTCTCTGTCTTTACTGGATTGATAGCAGCGGGAGCGATTGGTTGTCAATGGACGCAGCAGTGGGACTCGGGAGCGAGCATGCACAAGCTGCTTTCCTTGGGGGGACCCAATGAAGAGGAGGGGCTTGGAGCACCGACGGGGGATCCCAGAAGAAGCGGATCAGGTAAGTATAGGCATGTTTGTTATTTTTATATAAAAAAAAAGAAGTATAACCACTTTAACCACTGTGCCAATTCTTTTATGCCCCAACAGCCAAATGCTCATCCAGAATATACCAAAATATAGAGCCATTTACTTCATAGTGCATACAGCTGTTTCAGGCTTTTTGTTCATCATCAGGGCAGTACATATAAACCAGAGCTTCTATGGAGTAGGGTTTGAGACTCAATTTGCATTAAAAAATTGGGCAAAATCCTCTTATTTTTAGGCTATGTCATGGAATGAGGCATGTGAACGACTTATTTTTAAGGGTTCACGCACACAGGGGTTTAACATGTATTCTATATGCCTAGAATTCTTTCGGGACACTTTCCCATGCCTGAAGAGACATATGTGCTGCATACAGCCGGCTGTATAAGTGAATGGCTGTACGTGGCTGTGCTCTTGTAAACGCTTACAGCCATGCACTGTGGGGTATGTGCAGATAAACACAAGAAAAATATGTTAGGCATATAAAACGCCTGTTTCCCCGTGTGCATGAGCCCTAAGAAGGCTTTACTGTGCTACACACAGGTTTGGTTGAAGGGCTTTTTGATTCCATTGTGTATTGGCATAAATACATTATTAATCGCAGCATTTTATATTTTATTTAGTACTGGTTTTCAAAAAACTCCCTTTTTTTTTTTCTTTTTTTTTTCCAACTTTCTTTTTTTGTAGCTGACTCAAACTAAAGAAAATATCATTCTGTATAATGTGAACACAGAGTTTCTAACTTATTTTACAAAATTAGTATTATTAACCAGGTGAAAACAGAAAGAAAAAAAAGCTTCAAATAGAAAACGAATGTAGCTACCAAGTGTAACTTCTTGTTAACCAGCCACCACAATTATACTGTGGCAGGTTGGCTCGGTTGCGCGAATCGCTGTAGGTGTACGTCGGCTCGTGCACAAGGTTCTGCTGACGGCACATGCGTGCACCGATTGGCCAGCAGGGGAACCAATCAGCAGGTCCAGCGGACTCGATGTCCACCAGCCGCCGGCAATCGTTCCCTGCAGGGACAGAATGGGGATCTGCCTGGGTAAACAAGGTAGATCTCTGTTCCGACGGGGTAAAACAGGATCTTGTTTTCCTGTTATGCAGGATGTGTGTGTTGTCCAAGGCAGCCCATCCCTCCACACAGTTGTAAACACAATGAGCAAACACATTTAACCCTTTGATCATCCCTGATGTTAATCCCTTCTCTGTCAGTGTCATTAGTACAATGTCAGAGCTTATTTTTTAGGGCTGATAACTGTAATAATGTCACTGGTTCCCAAAAATGTGAGCTAGGTGTCCGATCTGTCCTTAGTAATGTCGCAGTCCCTCTAAAAATCACTGATCACCGCCAATACTAGTAAAAAAAAATATATTTTTAAAAATGGCATAAATCTTTCCCCTATTTTGTAGATGGCATAACTTTTGCGCAAACAAATTAATATATGCTTATTGGGTTTTTTTTTTTACCAAAAATATGTAGCAGAATACATATTGACCTAAATTGAAGAAGACATTTTTTAAACTTTTTTTATTGGGTATGTTTTATAGCAGAAAGTAAAAAATATAGTTTTCTTTTGTTTATAGCAAAAAAAAAAAAAAAAAGCAGAGGTGATCAAATACCACCAAAAGAAAGCTCTATTTGTGGGAAAAAAGTTACTTAGTGCCATATTGCAAAAAATGGCCTGGTCAGGAAGGGGGTAAATCCTTCCGGGGCTGAAGTTTGGTAATCTACAATATATCACATTTTTAGTTTTGGGTTTAATGTCACTTTAAGAACCAATATACTGAACAATAAAGTTTGTAAATATTCATATTTTTCAATAATCGATACTTCAGTTTTTTTTAATTCTTCAGGCCAGTCATGTGACACACAGGGTGCTGTTCCTCTATCTCTTCTCCCAATGGTGGGCAGTCTTCAATGATGCAGCGCTATGCCAACTTGGCCTGCAAGCACAATATGACCTTCATGTTCTGTTTTAAAGTAATAGCAAAGGGTCAGGGTTTTTTTTTTGGTTTAACCACTTGCCTACTGGACATTTTCCCCTCCTTCCTGCCCAGACAAATTTTCTGCTTTCAGTGGCGTCACACTTTGAATGACAATTGTGCGGTCATGCAACACTGTACCCAAATGAAAATGTTTTAATTTTTTAAGACAGATAGTGCTTTTTTGGTGATATTTAATCACCACTGTTTTTTTTTTTTATGCTAAACATATTAACAAAATTTAGAAATAAAAGTTTTTCTTAGTTTTATGTTATACAATGTTGTAAATAAGTATATTTTCACTGATGGGCACTGATGAGGCTGCACTGATGGGCTGTGTGTCCATAAGCATTCCTTTTTTTCAACCACTGCTGAGAGGCTATTAAAATTAAGTCACGGAGCTGAGCTTTAAAATGTGATAATTTTAATATACAATAATTATATTTGTGTCATTGTTTTATAACATGCAAATGTATTTAAACTCTTACAGTAAACTATTAGGGATCCATGTAATTTTCATATATGGCTTGAGGCTAAACCTTCATAATTGTTCCATTCTTTTATTCTTTTATAACAAAAATGCCAAATAAAAATAATTGTATAAATATACCTTACATTGTGACATGTAGAGCATATAAAAAACACGTGCTCATATTGCTTGATCAAATACAGACAGTACATCTCAATTGCTTTCCATAAAGACTGATACAAATGTACAAGAATCTGAAATCTGAATGTACAGGTTGAGTTAATGAAGCAAAGGGTATGCTCATTACTGTAAGAGCTTTTCTTCTCTTTCAGGTCTCATCAAATATCAGCATGTCCCAGTATGTCTTCAGTTGTAAAATTGGACTCATTTGCAGGACAAGGAGTATAATAAGTTCATACTTATTCACTTCCCTGCCATCTATCTGCCTCCAGGGACCAATAAAAAATTCTTGTCCTATGTAGGGTGGAGAATGTGATTGTTTCCCTTTTCTCCAATAGTGCAATGATTGGCTGTTCATTAGGTACTAATGTGTTTTAACCTTGTGTAAGCTCCAGCTCCAATCACCCAACCAGAATATTACCAGGCAGATGAAACTACAATATTTATGGTTGAACGGAGTGGCGAGGTGTGACTAGAAGTATTGTGGTGGGAAGGTGTACCTTGTAATTACAGGATATAACTTTACATACTGTACCTTTAAGATAATTACTAGTGATTTTATACTAATTATAAAATAGCTTCTGAAACAAACCTTTGCTTTAACTCCCCTTTATGTTAAAGGAGAAGTAAGTCCAAAGCTCATGTGGCCCTACTTCTCCTCTGGGTCCCAGGGGTGCACTTAGTTCAGCCAACAGCGGGCTAAACTCTGCTGTTTGCTTATGGCACTCAACTGGCCCAGACTCTGGAGTGATCCTGACTTTAATGCTGGATTTCACCCAGATGCCTGAATTGGCAGCTGGCACAGCCTCTCTTAGTCAGCTCTGAGGTAAGCAATCAGGATTATAGGAACCCTGGGGTAAAGGAATCTTATAGTAAAGCTAGTTGTTCACAAAAGCTTGTTACAAAAGCCATTAAAAGCTGTCAATTTCTTTAGGGCCCACACATATCAGCAGGCGATATATTGACAAAAACTAAAACACAAATGAAAGAACACAGAGTGCACTTCATTGCTTAGAAAATCATTTACAAAAAATAAAACAAATAATTACACTGACAATAAGGAAAAACTAGTCATCCATATCAGAAGACATATGTTGCAACTGCATGTGTTCTGGCAGTCAGTGCTCTACCTGTCAGGAAAGTTTTCACTTGTTGGTGGCACTGTGCTCCCAGATCTTTAGGCTGCAGTTCTAGTGTCCACTAGCAGGTGTCTATCGGCAGTCAGGAGCGGACCTCATCCCATGCAATTAGGCATCTCCTGATGCTGATTGCAGGAGGTGTATTTAAACCTGGTGAATGCTATCACACTTTGCCTTGGTATTTTCTCCTTGTGCCCCTGATCTGTGTTCCTAAAGCCTGCATCCCGTCTCCTATTCCTGGACTCTGACCCTGATCCTGCAACCTGATTTCTTCCTACTCGCTCAATCCTTCTCCCGGTTACCTTTACCTGTCCTCTCTTGTTCCCAGCTCCCCTCTGCTTGACCTCCCCTGTTTGATTCTGGCTATGGTACAATTTGGTTATCCTATGCTCTGTACATATTGGATTTAGACTGTATTTTGTTTTGTGTTCAGTGGTTGTTGGTTCACTGATTACACTATTTACTGTATTGGAAGTGTGTTTTCCTTGTTGTTCATGCACATTTTAACCACTTCCGGCCCGCCCCACCAGCGGTGCGGCTCTCGTTCTGTGACAGCATCCCAGAACGAGGGCTCTTGTGTGTCCGTGGGAACACGCAGTGCGTTGCTAGGACACAGCACTTTTTAGGAAGAAGATTTATTTTTTGGCCCTTCTAAATTTAATTAATTTTACTTTTTGTTCAGTAAAATATTATTATATAAAATGGACATCAGTACATTATTAATATTATTATAATAAAATCTGACCTACAGGACACCTGTATTTTTAATCCTTAGTGATTGTCACCCCGCTATTCCTATTTTCCTCTTTGCCTAGCTTTACATTCTTACTTTCAACACTGATCCAAAGACAGAGAGTGCAACCTGCCAAGTCCATCACAGCCATTCCAGTTTCTTCTCTCCATAGCCATGTATCTCCCATGAATCTATGGCACAGTCAGCAATTTTTTTCAATGATCAGGCCATATAGTCACCTCCTAAATGGCCAGTTTAATGTGTACTGTTTATTGGAATGATTTGAGAACATGGAATGCATGTTCGGGGGAAAAGATTGAGTAGCATAAAACAAGCTGCACAGTCAGCCCTTGTACACACGGTCGGACATTCCGCCAACAAAATCCGTCGGATTTTGTCTGACAGATTTTGTCCGAAACTGGTGTTACATACACATGGTCGGACAAAGTTGTCAGAAAATCCGATCGTTCGTAACGTGATGACGTAATTTAGTTTCTAAGGGACTACATTCAGGCTAGTAGCCAATAGCTTTGGTCTAGGAATTTGATCTGAGCATGCGTGGCACTTTGTCCAATCGGAATTCTCTACAAACGATCGGACAAAGTCCGATCGGATCATGTTGTCGGAAAATTTTTATATCCAGCTCTCAAACTTTGTTGGTCGAACATTCCGAAGGAAAAAGTCAGATGGAGCCCACACATGGTTGGATTATCCGACAACACGGTCCGATCTGACATTTTCCGTCGGAATGTCTGACCGTGTACAAGGGCTCAGACTTTTTGGTTTGGGGTTTAGATTAAATTATCTAAACATTACAATGAGCTGTAGCTGTAAGGGAAGAGTGTTGGCAGAAGATAGAATGCCCATAAAGGACAGTTAAGCTGTCAGTAAATCTACCAAAAATAAAATTACTTCCTAGGCTCTATGGCTCAATATGCTGCCTTGTAAGACAGGAATGCCTGTGATGTGAATATTGCTTAACAGATATAAAGAAATATTTTTGACATCTAGGATAGGAAGATAACTATGGTGAACTTCTGTACAATTTGTCAATTTCCTTATTGCATTCTGCTAATGCTAATTCACAATAATCACAAATGCAACATAAAGCCATGAACAACTGGTTCAGCAAAATACACAGAAGACAGATCTAAAGTAAAAAGACAACCCTATGGGTGGGCTCCAACAAAAATGAATCAGCTCATGCCACCAACTCTTACATTGTGAAGAACAAAAAAAATTTGAATCACCACAACTTCCTGGTCACAAGTCGCTTAGGTTACCCAGAGTCATCTTCGGCTTTCGTATTATCTGGCAATCTTCCCATTCTTTGAGCGGCCAATCGAAAACTGTGTAGATTAGGAGTATAGAGTTTAATTACATCAATCTCTAAAGATACAAACAGATAGCATAACGTGATAATGGTGATCATCTTAGATCTTGCTTCATAATATATTATTATTATTATACAGGACTTATATAGCGCCAACAGTTTACGTATCGCTTTACGAAATAAAGAGAGACAATACAACAACAATACAATTCAATACAAGAGATGTCAAGGGCCACCCATGGGACTGTTCCTTATGTACTACTAGATTTTGGGTTCACTGTAAGATATAACCTACAGATCAGGTAAATAGCAGTTATAAAAATCTTTCCAAAGTCAGTTGAAATCTCCCTTTATGCCAAGTACACACGATCGGAATTCTCGTCGGAAAATGCTTTGATGGATTTCCCGTCAGAATTCCGACGCAATTTCGCTCAAACTGTCTTGCCTAAACACGGTCACACCAAATTCTGACGGTCAATAACACCGCGACATACAACACGTTCGACGGCACTATAAAAGGGAAGCTTAATGCTTCCGAGCATGCGTTTGAATTGTTTCCGAGCATGCATTGGAATTTTGAGTGTCGGAATTGCATACACATGATCGAAAAATCAGATAGAAAGGTTTTCCGTCTGAAAAATTAAGAACAGGCTCTCAATCTAAAGACCATCGGAAATGCCGACAGAAAAAGACAGATGGGCATACACGCGATCGGAAAATCCAATGAAAAACTCCCATCGGACTGTTTCCATCGGAAATTCCAGCCGTGTGTATGCAGCATTAGACACTTGTTACCAGAAAAGGTGTCATGATTATGACAAGTTTTTCTTCTCCTTTTTCAGTGACAAATATAATATTTTGAATTTCCTGACTTTTTTTTTTCACCAGGACAAACAAGTGATTTACCCAATGGGAAAATAGACATCAATAAAAACCTGACCTGACTATAATGTCTTCAGATATGAATGTGCTTCAATGTTATTTTTTAAAAGATATGCTTTGTCCTATTTCTGCAAGTAAAATTTCCAGCTTCATATGTTGCGGAATATAAATTATTGAATGAAATGCCAGCAGTAAGTTCAAAGAACTATGTTCAATTAATAGTTCATGAACGGTTTGCATAATCTGCACTTATCTGCTACAACATAGATAACCTAGTCAGCTTTTCAAAGCAGCTATATGTTTTCCAAATATCCGATTTTCAAAGTCTGCCGATTGGGGTGTTGTTTTCTGCTACATCACCTGTCCTTGATATCCATGTAAAAGATTGAATGCTAACTACATCCAACAGATCGTTTAGCATCTGTATCAAGAGTTCCTGGCTAGAGGGTTTATACATTACCCAATAAAACCATAGCTTCCTATCCTTAATATAATGTGCTACTTAGATTGAAATGATGTGCAACAGCAAGGGGTATTCACACCTAGGAGCTGTACTCAATGATGGCAAGTTGAGTTCAGGCATACACGTTCTTTATGAAGAAATCTGTTATTTTTGGATGCTGTTTTCAATACAATCCTATAAAAGCCTTTTGACTTTAAGTATTTATGTTGTACAAAAATTGAAGTTTCGAATAGTATGACATCTCTAAATCCATAGGCAGTACTTACTTTGTATGCCAGAAAGATGATATAGATTTTCACACTAAACTCCCAGTGATTCCTGATAGGGTTGATCCCGTTTTTTTAATTCTGCCTAGCTTCTCTTATAATGGCAGGTTCATTAGACAATGGCATTGAAATATGCCAGACATCCGATTCAAAGATAATATTCTTAATTCCTCTCTGATCATCTTTCTTATGCCAAGATAATGGCCATTGGCTAGTACAGATTATGTGTGCATTTATTGGGTTGATTCTTCTCAGTTTTATTATTAAGTCATTTTTTTTTTTACACCTCTGCAAGGCACCATAAATAGGAGGTCTTTTTTCCATAAATAAATTTCAATCCTGCTCATTTTCATTTTCTCCTCATTGCAATTGAAAATGAACAGCGAATTGACCCCACTAATGGTTAGAAAATTGAGTGTAATACTGTGTGGAGCGCTGGGTATATTAGAGTGTACAGTGTGGAGGGCTGAGTGTAGTAGGGTTTACAATGTGGAGGGCTGGGTGTAGTAGAATGTACAGTGTGGAGGGCTGAGTGTAGTCGGGTTTACAATGTGGAGGGCTGGGTGTAGTAGAATGTACAGTGTGGAGGGCTGAGTGTAGTGGAGTGTCCAGTGTGGAGGGCTGAGTGTAGTGGAGTGTACAGTGTGGAGGGCTGGGTGTAGTAGAATGTATAGCGTGGAGGGCTGTGTGTAGTAGAATGTACAGCGTGGAGGGCTGAGTGTAGCGGAGTATACAGGGTGGAGGGCTGAGTGTAGTTGAGTGTACAGGGTGGAGGGCTGAGTGTAGTGGAGTGTACAGTGTGGAGGGCTGAGTGTAGAGAAGTGTACATTGTGGAGGGCTGAGGGTAGTGGAGTGTACAGGGTGGAGCGCTGAGTGTAGTGGAGGGCTGAGTGTGGGGGAGTGTATAGCGTGGAGGGCTGAGCGTAGTGGAGTGTACAGCATGGAGGGCTGAGTGTAGAGGAGTGTACATTGTGGAGGGCTGAGTGTAGTGGAGTGTACAGTGTGGAGGGCTGAGTGTAGTGGAGTGTAAAGTGTGGAGGGCTGAGTGTAGTGCAGTGTACAGCGTGGGGGGCTGGGTGTAGTACAATGTACAGTGTGGAGGGCTGAGTGTATTGGGGTGTACAGCCTGGAGGGCTGAGTGTAGTGGAGTGTACTGTTTGGAGGGCTGAGTGTAGAGGAGTGTACAGCGTGTGGGTCTGAGTGTAGTGGAGTGTACAGCGTGGAGGGCTAGGTGTAGTAGAAAGTACAGTGTAGAGGGCTGAGTGAAGTGGAGTGTACAGTGTGGAGGGCTGAGTGTAGCGGAGTGTACAGTGTGGAGGGCTGAGTGTAGCGGAGTGTACAGTGTGGAGGGCTGAGTGTAGTGGAGTGCACAGTGTGGAGGGCTGAGTGTAGCGGAGTGTACAACATGGAGGGCTGAGTGTAGAGGAGTGTACAGTGAGGAGTGTTGAGTGTAGTGGAGTGTACAGTGTGGAGGGCTGAGTGTAGTGCAGTGTACAGTGTGGAGGGCTGAGTGTAGTGCAGTGTACAGTGTGGAGGGCTGAGTGTAGCGGAGTGTACAGTGTGGAGGGCTGAGTGTAGTAGAATGTATAGTCTGGAGGGATGAGTTTAGTGGAGATTACAGTGTGGAGGGCTGAGTGTAGAGGAGTGTACATTATGGAGGGCTGAGTGTAGAGGAGTGTACATTGTGGGGGGCTGAGTGTAGAGGAGTGCACACTGTGAATGAATGAATGAATGAAATACTTGTATAGCGCACAATGCGAACTGAATCGCCTCTAGGCGCTGTGGCGAGCTTTGATCATCTGCTAAAAGAGGAAGGTCTTGAGTTTTTTCCTAAAAGCCAGGTGATTTTCTTCCAGGCGGATGTTGATTGGTAGAGCATTCCATAGCCGAGGCCCTTGGACAGCGAATCTCCGATCCCCCTTGGATTTATACCGGGCTTTGGGCACGAGGAGGAGGTTTTTGTTGGCTGATCGAAGACTGCGGTTTGGTGTGTAATGATTTATTTTCTCTATTAGGTTTTGCGGAGCTTCTCTATGCACGCATTTGTGGGTGAGGCAAAGGGTCTTGAACGTGATCCGATTTTTTACGGTTAGCCAATGTAAGCTCCTCAGCGAAGGAGAGATGGATTCCCAGGGTTTTTTTCCTGTTATCAGCCATGCCGCCGTCTTTTGGATCAGTTGTAATCGCGCAAGTTGATATTGTGGTAATCCTATGTAAAGCGAGTTTGCATAGTCCAGTCGTGAATTAATGATTGTTCCAACTACCACTGCTTTGTCATTCTTTGGGATAAAAGGGATGAGTCTGCGAAGCATGCGCAGCAGATGGTGAGATCCACTGACTACAGATCCTATTTGCGCATCCATTGACATTTGTGTGTCTAAAATAACCGCGAGACTCTTGGCTTTGGTCTTTGGGGAGATAGTCTGCCCAAAGACGGTTGGTGGAGACCAGGAGGTTTTGGTTGCGGGCTTATGATTTTGGTGTAAGATAAGAAGCTCTGTCTTTGATTCGTTCAGCTGGAGGGAGTTAGTGGTCATCCAGTCCTCTATTGATTTGAGGCAGTTTTCAAGTGGTTGTTGGTGATCTTTTTTTCCATTGATCCGGAAATAAAGTTGCGTGTCGTCAGCGTAAGAGTGGAAGCAGAGATCTGAGCATCTGATGATTTGGAGAAGTGGGCGAATGTAAATGTTGAAGAGAACGGGTGATAAAGGAGAGCCTTGAGGGACTCCGCAGGTGACTGCCCGAGTTTCGGAGAGGAATTTTCCTAGTTTCACTGTCTGTGACCGATTTCCTAGGAAGGACGCGAACCATTGGAGATCTATGTCTTGGACTCCGGCTACTTCTGTGAGTCGGACGAGTAGAGTATTGTGATCTACTGTATCAAACGCTGCACTTAGGTCTAGCAGTACGAGGAGACACGGCTCTCCCTCATCTGCTGCTTCGAGGGCGTCGTCCCAGATCTTGAGGAGCGCTGTTTCTGTTCCATGACCCGGGCGGAAGCCTGATTGCAGCGGGTCCAGGAGTTTGTGAGTATTCAGGTGAAGTTGTAGCTGATGTACTACAGCTTTCTCCATGATCTTAGAAATGGTGTTGAGGCTTGTAATTGGCCTACGGTTGTTTGGATCCTGAGGGTCCAGGTTTGGTTTCTTGAGTAGAGGTTTGACGATGCCTTGTTTGAGGATGCTGGGAACAATCCCTTCGTGGAATGATCGGTTTATGAGGTGGGTTATGGTTGGAGCCACGATGTCGGAGCATTCTTTCAGTAGTTTTGTGGGGATGATGTCAATAGGTGAGGTACTGTCACGCAGTTTATTAATGATGTTTTTTGCGGTGTCTTCGGTAATTGGGGATAGTGAAAATTTCGGCGGTTGCGGTATGTTGGTGCAGACATCCTCTTTATGTATTTGCTGGCTGAGGTTGGATGTTTTCTTCTGACAAATTGTTTCCCTGATGGTTTTGACTTTATCGATGAAAAAATCCGACAGTTTGTCACAGTAATCCTGGGATTCGCTTTCTGGGGGTTCTAGGCACACCGGATTCATTGATTGATTAACCAGTTTAAACAGTTCCCGTGGTTGGTTTGCGGCCGTTGAGATTGTATATGATAGGTGGTCTTTTTTGGCTTTGAAGATTGCTTTCCGATAATTCTCTGTGAGACCTTTGTAGTTAAAGTGGTTTTCCTCTGTGGTATTTCTTCTCCATGTTCTTTCCGCTCTTCTGCGTTCTTGCTTTAGTACGGCGAGGGAGCTATTAAACCATCCAGAGTTTTTCTTCCTGATGAGAGCCCTGCGTTTTGGTGCTACCGAGTCTGCTGATTGCAGCAATGCCCTGTTCAGGGAGTTGAGTGTTTCCTCCGTAGAGTGGTTTAAGGTTATTGTAGTTATCTTGTTGGACAGAGTGGATTTGAAGGATTCGGAGTACAGTTTTTTATGCAATCTGGTCCAGTGCGTTGTTGTTACAGGTTTCCGTTTTTCGTTGGTGATGTTGGTAGCTATTTTGAATTTGATGGCGTGGTGATCCGTCCATGGCAGAGTTATGTTGTCGAGTATGTTGACGTCAATGTTCTGTTTGAAAATGAGGTCCAGGGTGTGTCCTGACCCATGCATGGGAGTCTTTATCAGTTGCTGGAGACCCAGTTCTTCTAGTTGATTGATGCAGGCAGTCGCAATGGGGTCTTTAGGCTCATTTGCCCAAAGGTTGAAATCTCCGAGTGCCAGGAAATTTTTGAATTTTAGGGTGTGCATTGCAAAGGATTCCATAAGGGGTGAAAGAAGATTGGACTTTGGTCCCGGTGGTCTGTAGCACAGTAGAATATGAGTGGTGTCATGGGGTGTTGGTTGAAGATGTAGCGTCAGGGTTTCCATAAAAGGCACTGGGTTCTGAGATGATTGTTTAGTGAGATCCAGGTGACCTTTAAAGATCACTGCTAGGCCTCCTCCTTTTTTCCCTATCCGGTGTTCGGTTAGGATCCTGTAGTTTTCCGGCACCAATTCGGTGAGGATGGTGTTGCAGTCAGAGGTTAACCAGCTTTCGGTGATGAAGAGGCAGTCTACATTGTTCTCGATGATGAAGTCGTGTACTTCCAGTCTATGTTTGACTGCAGGCCTGGCGTTAATCAAGGCGCAATCTAATTGTAGTGGTCGAGTAGATGTTTTCCTGTGATTGGGAGCTGCTTGTCGCCCGGTTTTTAATAGTTGTTCTCTTTGAAGTATTTTTTGTATGGAAGATGGCAATGTGGTGTTGATGTTCCTTAGTCTGTGCAGAACTTCAGCTGAGTATTTGAAGTAGCACATGGTTTGTGGATGCTGTTGATGGTACTATGGGCCTAAGATGATGATCCTGATCAGGGTATTGATCCTGAGGAGGGGCTAGGTATCAGACTTGCCGCCGTGCTTGAGGCTATTAGCGCGCAAGTTGATCAGGGGATGCCTATATGGATGCGGAAGGAGTTGCTGTATTCGGTTGCTGGCTGTTCCGGCTACCTTTACTTAAGGTGAAGGTCTCCGCTCAGAAAAGAAGTCTGGCTGTGATCTGGAATAGTCGTCCTAGGATAGCGTGAAAAATGGAACGGAGGCCGGAGGTAGGGGTATGCTAACCTACGGTTGTTCCTGATTGTTCCAGAGGAAGGCGAAAAACCCCCTGACAGTAGCAGCCAAACGCACCAGTGGGGCAAAAATTCCTTCCTGACCCCCGTAGGTGGTCGGACGGAGTCCCTGGAACAATCACTGGGGGGGGGGGGAGTGGAGGCGCGAGCTTACCTGGCTGCGGTGGTCCCCGTTAAACACTCTGGTTCCGGTGAATCTGGCTTGCTGTCAGCCTGACGTTTCCGGAGAGCTGTCTGGTTGCCCCTTGCAGTGGGATCTTTAAAATGGAGGTAGGATAGAGGTTAGAGACTCCTGTCTTAACTCCTGCTTTCAACTCCTGGTTATTAACTCTCCACTTTAGTTAAAAAATCCACTTGTGTTCACAAAATCCACATGCAAGCCACAATCAGGAGGTCTGAGTGTAGTGGAGTGTACAGTGTGGAGGGCTGAGTGTAGCGGAGTGTACAGTGTGGAGGGCTGAGTGTAGCGGAGTGTACAGTGTGGAGGGCTGAGTGTAGCGGAGTGTACAGTGTGGAGGGCTGAATGTAGTAGAATGTACAGTGCGGAGGGCTAAGTGTAGTTGAGTGTACAGTGCGGAGGGCTGAGTGTAATTGAGTGTACAGTGCGGAGGGCTGAGTGTAGTTGAGTGTACAGTGCGGAGGGCTGAGTGTAGTTGAGTGTACAGTGCGGAGGGCTGAGTGTAGTTGAGTGTACAGTGTGGAGGGCTGAGTGTAGCGGAGTGTACAGTGTGGAGGGCTGAGTGTAGTTGAGTGTGCAGTGCGGAGGGCTGAGTGTAGCAGAGTGTACAGTGTGGAGGGCTAAGTGTAGCAGAGTGTACAGTGTGGAGGGCTGAGTGCAGCTGAGTGTACAGTGTGGAGGGCTGAGTGTAGTTGAGTGTACAGTATGGAGGGCTGAGTGTAGTGGGGTGTATAATGTGCAGGGCTGAGTGTAGTGGGGTGTATAATGTGGAGGGCTGAGTGTAGCGGAGTGTACAGTGTGGAGGGCTGAGTGTAGTTGAGTGTACAGTGTGGAGGGCTGAGTGTAGTTGAGTGTACAGAGTGGAGGGCTGAGTGTAGTGGGGTGTACAGTGTGGAGGGCTGAGTGTAGTGGGGTGTACAGTGTGGAGGGCTGAGTGTAGTTGAGTGTACAGAGTGGAGGGCTGAGTGTAGTGGGGTGTACAGTGTGGAGGGCTGAGTGTAGTTGAGTGTACAGTGTGGAGGGCTGAGTGTAGTTGAGTGTACAGTGTGAAGGGCTGAGTGTAGTTGAGTGTACAGTGTGGAAGGCTGAGTGTAGTTGAGTGTACAGTGTGGAGGGCTGAGTGTAGTTGAGTGTACAGTGTGGAGGGCTGAGTGTAGTTGAGTGTACAGTGTGGAGGGCTGAGTGTAGTGGGGTGTACAGTGTGGAGGGCAAGTGGTCTGAAAAGTGTGAAAGATCCAAATAAGTAGACCATGGTACATTTTATTTTACAAAAAAGACAAAAGATGGGGCTTCTGGACTTTTTAGGCACCATGTATAAAATAACAATCATAGAATAAAGATAAAAATCAACATTTTATTAAGAACATATTATTTTTTCATTGTACTAGACAACAGAGATTGCTAAAAGAGCATCTAATCACAGCAGGAGTCATATCCTCCATAATATACAGACTATAACGCCATTTCACATTTTCACTTTTGAAAATAGATAGTAAACATTTAATACATAATCTTCAGAAATATGATTATTCTACTTGTGGTATTAAGTGTAGTGCTTGAGAAGGAGAAAGCTCTACATGTTTCGCGTGTTTTAACACGCTTCTTCTGGAGCGAGAGATTTGTGTGACTAGTAAATCAAAAAAGTGGGTTCAAAACGAGGGACCCCACAAGGCTGATTCCCAATCCTATAGAGGACTGCTGCAGTTTCAATGTTCAAATGGTTGATAGCACCTAAACGCACGCATCAATGCCTCCAGTTCAGGAGAAAGGTTTTTTATTTTATCTTGTTTTACTTTTTGGCCACGATATCCACACCATAAAGTATGGCCTCTCAGCCTAGTGTTTGTTTCCCAGATCAGCTGTGCACAGCTGATCTGGGAAACAAACACTAGGCTGAAACCTTTAGAGGACTGCAGAGACTATCTGGCTCTGGTGCAACTACACAGGGAAACTTTCTTGTCCGAATCGGATGTTCCACACGGTTTGAGACAACTACTGATTTATACAGCCTCCTGATTTCAGGCTTACAAACACTACATGTTTGCAGGAGAGGCCATACTTTATGGTGTGGATATCGTGGCCAAAAAGTAAAACAAGATAAAATAAAAAACCTTTCTCCTGAACTGGAGGCATTGATGCGTGCGTTTAGGTGCTATCAACCATTTGAACATTGAAACTGCAGCAGTCCTCTATAGGATTGGGAATCAGCCTTGTGGGGTCCCTCGTTTTGAACCCACTTTTTTGATTTACTAGTCACACAAATCTCTCGCTCCAGAAGAAGCGTGTTAAAACACGCGAAACATGTAGAGCTTTCTCCTTCTCAAGCAGTACACTTAATACCACGAGTAGAATAATCATATTTCTGAAGATTATGTATTAAATGTTTACTATCTATTTTCAAAAGTGAAAATGTGAAATGGCGGTATAGTCTGTATATTATGGAGGATATGAGTCCTGCTGTGATTGGATGCTCTTTTAGCAATCTCTGTTGTCTAGTACAATGAAAAAATAATATGTTCTTAATAAAATGTTGATTTTTATCTTTATTCTATGATTGTTATTTTATACATGGTGCCTAAAAAGTCCAGAAGCCCCATCTTTTGTCTTTTTTGTAAAATATTAATTGGGACGTGGCACTTGCTGTACTTCTGTGTATCCACAGCACCACTCTGTGTGAGATGCATTTTTTGATTAGCATGGTACATTTTATGGTTATTTTGGTTCTTGCTCCTGGGATACTGTGGTTGAGTATCTGGGAATGTACAATGAGCCATTATGAGAGGTATATTCTCTTTCTCTTTCTGTGGAATTTTTAAAAATGTAGTTTACAATTATGAAGAATGCAACAGGATGCAATGGAACACATATTGGTGAACAGGTACATCCCACACTCCCAGGAAAACAGGAACACTAGTTGGGAATTAAAGAGGAGGGCCGTTTAAAAAAAAAAAAAAAAAAAGTCAGCAGCTGCAAACACTGCAGCTGCTGGCTTAATAAGCACACTTACCTGTCCAGGGCGCCCGCGAGGTCGGTCACCCGAGGCCGACCCGTCCCTCGGCTCTCGGGTCCCTGCACCGCCATTCCTTCTAAGGGAAACAGGCAGCGGAGCCTTACGGCTTCACTGCCCGTTTCCTACTGCGCATGCGCAGGTCGCGCAGCGCTTTGTGAATAGACGCGCTGTGTTCTGGGACACACAGTTCCCAGAACACAGCCCGACCCATTACCCAGAAGACAACGCGACGAGGAGAGAAGACAGAAGATCTCCGCGGAGGAGGAAGAGGAAGATTAGGATTATGTGCCTAGCAACAGGCATTTCTGGTAAGTAAAAAAAAAATTATTTTTTTTCATTTTTTTTTTTTTTAGATTTTTTTGTAATTTTTAATATTTTTTTTTATTCAGGGTGGCCCTCCACTTTAAGACAAGGATATTTCCTGTTGAAGGCTCTACTGATTACAAAATATACATTTTAGGTGGTCTGACCGCTTTACTTTTTTCTAATTTTCAGCAATGTATTATTGCAATTAGCTGTCAGCTTGCTCATACTTGCCAAACTGCTTCATGGCATAATCAAGAGGTTCCTGTGAAACCTGCAAACCAGCACCCAAAGTCTTCAGCTTGTGGGGAAATAAATTCAGTTTCAACTGTCTTAATCATTTGTAAGTTATGATTTCTGTTAGTAAAGATACCTCCTATGAAGAAGCTTTTTGTCTAGCATAAACTGGAAGCTTAGGCTATAATTATCAGCGGCACAATTGTTAACGAGTCCCGCCGCTTTGATATGGTGAGATTCACTAACCTCAGCAGGACACCAAGCAGGTGCTGCACCATCCTGTCTCAAAACATGTTCTGCTATCCATCACTTCTAAGCTAAGCTAAAAATGCAAATTTAACTCCCTGGTACTGAGAAATTTAACCTCTGGCTCATTGCAATAGTTCGAGCTACATGGAAGATTTTTAGTAACATTGTTAAATAAATGGTTCCCTATGGGATAAGCTACACAAGTGGCATGTAGAAGCACCTTGTGGCTAACAGTTGAATGTGATTAGACCAGTGTTCAACCATTTAAAAATGCTACTAGTGTGGGCTACTCTGGGGGACGCAATAATATCAAGGCAACTGGCACTGCTAGAAAAAGGTTAGCTATGGCAGCCTCATATTTCTTTTATGGACTGTATACCCTAATTTATCTATTAAAAATTTCTTTATAGATATTCCAGGATTGTCCCCATTTATACAGTGGCTTGAAGGCCACATGATTACTCTTACTCTCTGGCTATGCATGGCCTATTCTATACTGTGAAAGAATTCAACATGGTGTCAGAAGTAGTAATAAATAAAAAGTTAATTGGAGCACGTTGGAGCTTAATTTGCACCAGGGAACCAAAGAAGTGGGCCAAAGGCCAACTTTGGTCACGACAGAAAACACAAACCCTTTTCCCCATATATATTATGTCTTGCACAAAATATGTAAAAAAATAAAAATAACAATCAAGATAATAGTGAAAAATATCATACATCAAAAATGTATAAATAATCACAATACTTAAAAGTGCATGTATATGTATCGCCGGCTCCTGAAGAGCACGCGCTATGTGTTTTTTTCTATTTAAAGTTCCTAAAACCACAGTTGGGTTTTAGGGTCAATTATACCAAATTATGGTTTCAGTACCAGTCTAGCTGGATTGCACTGTGTTCTGCTTGGCCACAGGTGGCGCTGTCACCACTGGCAAGTGTGAGAACGTAGTTTAGCTAGGAGCATTGAGTGCCATTCCTTCTCGGAATCAGCCCAGTGGGAGTATCATCTTGCTGTGCATTCTGGGAGAGGGTACTTAAGGTACTGACATCACGTGCTTCTGGGTTCCGGTCCAGAAGATCTTTCTGTCTGTTTGGTCCTGGTCCTTCTGACCAGCCCCCATGGCCCTCATGGCCTGGGGTGCGGATCCATCCAATGCCGAGTCTCGGGGCTGGCTAGCCCAAGGCAAAGTGACTGGAAGGAGGATTCAAAGGTGGTCCGGTGCTGTCTCATCTGTGGAGAGGCCCAGAAACTGGAGAAGCAACCAGGGGAGGACTCTTCGGGAGAAGGCCATGCTGAAGGCTGGCTTCTCAGAAAGAGCCTGGAGGCTCAGTTGAAAGACACCAAGCGAATCTACACTGATACGGTATATCCGGACCGGCTGCAAGATACTGGTACCGTATGATGGCTCTCTAAATTTATCTACATCCTTCAGTTACATCCAAGTCTGTGGCAGAGACTTTATTCACAAGTGTTCTACATCAAGTCTGTGGGAGACGCTTTATTCACAAGTGTTCTACATCAAGTCTGTGGCAGAGGACCGTCCCGGAGTTCACCTGAACCAGATCGGAGGAGTGAGATCGTACCGGAGAAGTCTACCAACACTACCAGTGAGAAAACTGGGGCAACTGTGTTGGGCGGGACAGTGACAAATTATCTGCCAGCAGAGGAGTTCAGAGATTCAGAGCTAGACTCTCTTTCTGATGCTGGGGATGATGACCTCTTTGAGACAATGTCCCAGGAGATGCTTTGGGCCAACGCGAATGATGTTGCCGCAACCTGTAGTATCTTCGGCTGGTTGACTTTAAATTCGGGGAGTACATCGACACGGGCGGAAGCCCGACCACCATAGACTTGACTTTACTTAAGCCTGTAAATTTGCCTGTACCAAAAAAAAAACTCTTTTGCCCTGGTGCACAAGTCCTCAAACTCTTGTGTACCTCCCGGGGATGGGAATGCTAGAGCTCTGCCCAAGCTCGCACGGTCCCAGCAACTGCTTAACAAGCGGGTTGCAACGGAGTATGGACTAGAATTTCCGTATGTGCCCAAGGAAATTATGGATGTGATAGAGAAAAATTGGGAATAATGGTATGCTGATGATGTCTGGAACTACCTTAATGTTCCAAAGCCTTTCAGAAAAAAAGTGTTTGCTCCGGACATGTACGAGAGGTTTACTGGCTGTCTACAACACTGGAGTTATGGAAGGCACATCTATGCAGACAAGGTTGTAATCTGCCGGCCAGGAAGAGACAATGTGGTCTACTTCATAACCACAGTAGATGCGCAGGGGAAAGCATTGACTCTGCCAGACCCGAGGTTTTACTGGTAGAAAGAACTACTGAAATTTTCCCCTCAAAAGAGTTTTTTCTTTTTCCTTGCTTGAATTCAAGGACTGTGGGCTAGTTATTTAGAGTTTAGGGTTCTAAAGAAACTCCACATTTAAGATCTCCTATGTACCACGGTACTTGTCTCAAGGAAAGAACTGGCACTTAATGACTCTCGCCACTAGGTGGTGTGGGTTTGCGCAAAATGTTTTAGTCTTCTTGCTCGCTAGTGTTGAATCTTTTAAATTTGGGAGAGAGTCTCACTAGTTGTAAGTGAGATTTTGCTTTCTAAAGATATAAAAACAAAGTGTATTTTGTTGTTTTTGTGTGTGTTTATTTTCAGGAATCAAGAGCACCTATCAAGCTGCCGGACAGTGAGTGGTACAGATAGTCAGGAATTGGGTTGTATAATATGTAAACTCAGTTGAAGTCCGTGTGACGAAACCGGTCAGGGCGTGGCTTACACGATACTCCAGCGGTGACGCTCTGCGCTCCACAGCCCTCTAAGCTCTAACCGGGCAGTGTGAGATACTTCCTACAGGACGAAAGTGCTTCTGGAAATAGTGGAGTATAGCGAGAGCGCCCTCTGCATGTGTTCATTCATTGATGCGGATTACTTTTTATGTGATATACGCAGCTTTTACCTAAGGGATGATTTTATTTGTATGGGGAAGTTTGTTTGAATAAAAGGTATTACTCTATATGTGAATTTGTTTTGCCTTATATGTTAACCCCCGCATTCCTGGTAAAATATGGTGAGGAGGAAATAGGAGGATTTTTCTGATGTGGATCATATTGGATATCTACTTGATGTGAAAAGTCTTTACCCCTGCACACCTGGTGATCTATGATGAGGATGAGGAAATAAGACACAGCTAATGGTCTGCAAGCTTTGATTGAGTACCTCCTTACCCAGTTTTTTCTGGAGAGTTTGCCCCCCAGGGGGAGTGTGCAGCACGTGGTGAATTGCATATCTGATGACAGGTGCACCCTTTGGTATTAACCCTGAGTTTGCCAGTCTTTACCAACTCTTCATATGAACTGTATATCACTTCACTATACATCCAATTACGATTTCAAGGTGTATGGGACATTATTGAGGATTTTCATGATTGGACTAATCTCTGATTTTTTAACGCTGTTTTAGTAATTTTATTCTCAGCATTTGCACTGCATTTATTTTTTACTAACCCTTTGAAATAATATGTAACCTGCCTGTGTAATTTGTTAAACATTTTACATTGTTGAATGTTTTTTTGTTTTTCCTTTCCCTTCCCCATTCCACCCCTGAAGTTCAGGTACTCAATTTTTCTAGGATTAGACGTTTTTTCCTTTCTTTCCCAGACGATGAGGACATTGTTTAAATGGAAGGGGGGAGTATGTAGCGCCGGCTCCTGAAGAGCATGCGCTATGTGTTTTTTTCTATTTAAAGTTCCTAAAACCCGGTTGGGTTTTAGGGTCAATTATACCAAATTATGGTTTCAGTACCAGTCTAGCTGGATTGCACTGTGTTCTGCTTGGCCACAGGTGGTGCTGTCACCACTGGCAAGTGTGAGAACGCAGTTTAGCTAGGTGCATTGAGTGCCATTCCTTCTTGGAATCAGCCCAGTGGGAGTGTCATCTTGCTGTGCATTCTGGGAGAGGGTACTTAAGGTACTGACTGTAAGGTGCACCCCTCCTAGCTCCTAGCTCAAGCCCTACAGCCCTGCATTGACCATGAAGGTACTCTTATTAACTGTTACTAGGTGCTGGCTCACATCTTCATGCAGAATGAATAGGAATAACAGTATAGGGGTCAAGGGTAGAGCAACATTTACAGGAATGAGTTATAATTATCCCTGCTGTATACAGACAGGAGATATAATGTCAAAAGCACAAATTGCAGCAACAACTGAGTATCGCATCCAGAGGAGGGATGGGACATGTAATATAACAGCTGTGGCACTTTCTTTATCCTTGATGCGTGGATCCATTGCGGGCTTTGCTCGGTCAGAATTGCTGTCCTGGAGACCTTGAGGACTTCAAATGGACCTTGGAAGACAGGACCTGGTTGCTTGCGGACTGCAAGTTGTTTGATTAACACTTTGTCTCCTGGTATGAAGGGGCTCTGTGGAAAGAGGAGGGAAAGTGACAGCAAACTTATCATAGTTTTCAGTAAGGCTACTTACCAAATGTTTCACGTGCTCTTCCTGTAAGGAATATAAGTTAGACTCCTCACCTATTTTAGGGGCTTTTTGTGCTGGCCTACCCATTAGGATTTCAAAGGGAGAGAGACCTGTCCTGGCATGAGGGGTGGTCCTTATCTGGAAGAGTACCCCTGGCAAGAAATTAAGCCAGTTCTTCATAGTACCCTGTGTGGCCTTCCTTAGCTTGTCCTTAATGTTCCTGTTCATCCTTTCCACTGCTCCTGCACTCTGTGGATGGTAAGGAATGTGGAGCTTCCATTGTATCCCCAAAACTTTCACTAACTCTTGGGTGAGTTTTGCTGTGAAAGCGGGCCCTTGGTCAGAGTATATGGTAGCAGGTAAACCAAACCTACTGATCCAATGATTGATTATACATCTAGTAGCTATCCCTGCGGTCTCTCCTGTAACAGGAAATCTATCTGTATATCTTGCAGGGGATCTGGGATCCCTATGATTCCCTCCTTGTTTGACCACAATCCATCCGGATTGCGTGTCAAACCTGCATGAACCCAGCAATCTATGTCTTCGGGTTGTGCTTTTCTTTGTACAAGAGAAGCTGTGGAGGGAAAATCAGGTGATAAGAAAACTATTGAGAACAACATTTGAGTTTCCTCCACAGGTATCCCATTAGCTGCAGCTTTGGCTGCTCTGTCAGCTAAATTGTTACCTTTGGTAGTTTCTGTTTTGTCATAAGAATGGTCTTTCACTTTTATAATATTAACTTTGGATGGTAAATGGAGTGCTTTCAGGAGGTTTTCCACCCATTTTTGGTTGGCAATTTGTTTGTTGTCTGCGGTTTTAAACCCCTGATTAATCCAGATCATTCCATAATCATGGGCCACGTTTAAAGCGTATTTGCTGTCAGTGTAAATGTTCACTTTCTGCCCCTGAGATAACTGACATGCCCTAGTTAAGGCATGTAGCTCAGCTTGTTGTGCTGAACTGGCTGTCAGTGGTTTTGCTTCAATAATCACGTCAGGCAAAGTAACTACTGCCAGGGGAGGGCTGGGCCAGGGGGCAGGGATGCAATTGCCCCCTGGGCTGCTCTGATATGCGGTGGCAAAGGCTGCTTTGTCGTCAGCTCAAAACCGCAACATGCACAGTTCTTGAGCTGGCCGAGTCCAGTACTGTGAGCCAGCGATGTCTTCATGTCAGGGCTGACAGTCTGTGTTACACAGCACAGCCCCGCCCAGCCCCTCCCTACTCCACACCATTGGCTGGCAGAGGCTGGACCTGCTCTCTGCTCAATCTGAGCAGTTGGCTGGAATCCAGTGAGGCTCCTGGGAGGCTGGGACCATCCAAGTAAGTGAGCTCCTCCTCTCTCCTCCTCTCTGCAGCCAAAGAGTTTTTTTCTAGCAGCCTGTGCCAGTACCTTGCCCTCCTAGGGCTAGGTGGTATGATGAGGGCTCTCACTGACATGCTGCAGTTTGGCTGCAGTGCTGGTGTACTGGCAGTCATCCTGCATGTTGCCTCTGGGACATAGAGGATGCACATTTTTACTGCATGTTCTGAAAGTGCACAAAACGTCCTGCATGCTGCATGTTTGGTGCACTTTCAGAACATGCAGCAACAATGAGTAACCAAAAAGAAGTCTGAGTGGGTGTGACATCCGCCAGTACACCCGCACTGCAGCCAAACCGCAGCACACCAGTGTGAGCCTAAATGCTTGTATTCACTTGCAGCAGCCACTGCCACTCCTCTGAAAAGTGATCCATGCTCAGGTCACTTTTCAGAGGCATTTGACAGGCAGTAAATAGTTGATATCACATTTCATCCCTGCCTGCTTTAACCCCCCTAAATGCCAATCCCTGCAGGTAATGACACAGTTCACTTTGAACTCCACCTTATTTCCATTACTCTCTGTAGGTATTAGATGTGGTCTCACCTTTTTGTTTGCACATCTAATACCAAAGGGTACTTTCACACTGGGGCGATGTGGGCGGTAGTGGTACAGCGCTGCTCGTTTTAGTGGCACTTTATCATTGTTTTAGTGGCGCTAGCGGGGCACTTTTAACCCCCACTAGTGGCCAAAGAAAGTGTTACATTCATTTCAATGGGCTGGGCACCTCTCCCAAACCACCCCAATAATGCTGCTTGCTGGACTTTTCAGAATGTCCTTCAAGCGCACCGCCCCAGTGGGAAACCTGGGGTGGCATAAGAAGCGCTTTACAGGTGCTATTTTTTTAGCACTAAAATGCCTGTACAGCGCCTTCAGTGTTAAAGGACCCTAAAGAGAGTTCTAGAAATAAGGTGGAGTTCAAAGTGAATTTCTACACCTAAGTGGAGCCCCCCTTTCAGAAGATTTGAGGATATTATTAAACCCAGAGACTGGTGGACTTAGGCCACAATAGACAGATTGAAATTCTGCCGGTTCAGCAGACATTTCAATCTATCTCTGTGCAGACTGAATGTACAGAATTTGACTCCATCAACTGACAGTACAACCAGCGTGTCTTTATGTTTTTTAGCGATCAGTGCTGGCTGCTATAGCTGCCAGCAGTGATCACTGTATTCTGATGGCTTGGAAACTTTCACCTCAGAGCACACACCGACACACGGCTCTTACGGAAGCTTGGTAATTCAAGTTCTAGGCTTCATAACATCATATCCCTGCCACTCCTAAACCTGCTTCACCGCAGCACCAGGCCCACAATGCCCTTAATCTGGCCTGTGCTCCGGCATGCGCCTGCATGTGCATTTCTTACTATCCGCAATTGAGACAGGAGGAACCTGCACCCTGGTGAATCTGGTGTTCATGCCGGGGAGACAGCAGGAATTGCGAGTTTAGCCTGCTGCGCTCACTGTGACTCTCAGCTACTCTGCTTGCTTGGCTTGCCTAGTGGTGTGGTGCTCACTCACCAGAGAAGCTCCGGACTCCACAGGTAGTGCTTAGTGTTGTGGCAGTGACAGCACAGTCTTTAGTCTTCATCTTCCTGCAGTCTCATTGGTCTGTGTACTGGGTGTGGGGAAGGGGCAAGCTCTTTTTCTCAGTCTCTCTTTGGGCAATCATGCAGTCTCTTTCTGAGAGACTGCTCCATTCTCTAAGAGACTGCTCCACTTCACACTGCCTGTACAGAGACTGACTGCTTCACAGTGCCTGCACAGAAAGTGACTGCTCTCTCTGTGCAGGCAGTGTGAAGCGGGGTCTTTGCAGGCAGTGTGAAGTGGGGTCTCTCTCTGTGGAGGCAGTGTGAAGCGGTCTCTCTCTGTGGAGGCAGTGTGAAGCGGTCTCTCTCTGTGGAGGCAGTGTGAAGCGGTCTCTCTCTGTGGAGACAGTGTGAAGCGGGGTCGCTCTCTGTGGAGGCAGTGTGAAGTGATCTCTCTCTGTGGAGACAGTGTGAAGTGGTCTCTCTCTCTGTGCAGGCAGTGTCAAGCAGTCTCTCTCTCTTTGGGGCAATGTGGAGCAGTCTCCCTCTCTCTCTGTAAGGGGAATGTGGTATAGATGGGTGGTGAGCCGATTCAGTGGTTCAATGGGCCACTTGACTGGACTTGCCCCCCAGGCCTAAGGCTGCCAGCACTCCCCTGACTACTGCATACCCTGTTCTGTATGTGCTATCTGATGGTCTGGAACAACTTCGGTCAACAAAAATGTCTAGAAATTCAGGGTTGGGAGTGTCAGTGAGGTCCGGTCTTGGTGAAGTTGTATTAGTCAATTCTTTAGAACAGTCATGGGTGGGAGTGATTGCAATGGGTAGTCTAAGTAAGGAGTGTAACAATCTAACTGCTGGAGTAGTTTCAGAGCATGATTTGACTGTGAGTCTCTGTGTGTTTAATAACACAATCTCATAACCACTGGATCTCTGAGCTGTCATGTGTTGAGTTGACATGTTTTGTAGAAGATACACTACTGTGTGTGTGGTATACAGAGTGGTGTCAGTGCCGAGAGTAATTTTTGATGCTTCCTTTACGGTCATAGCAAAAGCAGCCACAGCTTGTAAACAAGCAGGCATGCCCTGGACTTGAATTGGTAGTTTGTTTTTTTTGAAAGGTAGGCCACGGGGCGGTAGTGAGTACCGTGCATTTGCGCTAGAACCGCAGCAAAAGCACGGTCCCTGACTACGCAGTATAGTACGAAGGATTTTCTGTAATCTGGCAAGCCCAATGCTGGGGTACTGGCCAAGGACTGTAACAAAGAGTTAAAAGCTTGTGTAATTTCCTCAGTATATGTGACCTGTTTTAGGGCAGTCAATGCAGTGGCAGGGCGTAGGACTGAGTCATAAAAAGAACAGTCTGGGATCCATTGTCTACAGTAGATGATGAGCCGAGGAAGGAAAGGAGCGATGCCTTATCCTTCGGGGGACCGAGACAGGTCAGGGTTTTGACTCGTTCAGGGGACACCTGTCGTGTCCCGCCTGAGATAATACATCCTAGGTATTCCACCTTGTCCCTGCACCACTGGATCTTTTTCCGAGACGCCAAGTGGCCCTTGAGAAACAGGTGATTCGTCAGGCTTTTCAAAGTCCGCTGAACACTGTGTCCCGCTCTCACTACACAACAGTAGGTCATCTACACACTGTAGTAGGACAGATCCCTGGGATGATACCCATCCAAGGTGACTTTCAAAACCATTGAAAAGGCTGCCGGACTGTCCGCACATCCCTGAGGGAGACGACGCGTCCAGGTCAGCTGTTGGCCAGGGGTCCCAGGTAAAAAGGGAAGATTTCCTGAAAATCCTCATGTAAATCAATGCTAAAAAAAAAACATTGGATAAGTCTAGTACCGTGTAAGTGGTGGATGTGGCAGAAATTTTGAAAGATCCCGGTAATGTCTGAAACTATTTGTTTAATCCCTGAAGGTCCTGCACCATCCTCCACTCCCCACTGGCCTTTCTGACAGGATTTATGGGGGTATTCCAGGGACTAATGATGGGTTTAAGGATTCCCCTTTGTAAATACTCTTCAATTTGTGGCTGTATACCCTGTAGTTTTTTGTGTGTATTGTTTTTGAAAGAAGGGTGTAATGTTAGGTTTGAAAGTAGGGACATATGGAGTGCATTTGATATGTAGTACATCTGTCTTGGGCTTTGCCCATATTGGGTGAGTCTCTAGAGGCGCCGGTATGGTCATAAAGTAAAATGTCAAATCTCCCCCTTTTTTTTTTATCATTGTTAGGTCACATGTGGCTGATTTAGCAGTCATTCCCCTTGTAGGTCAAATTTAATGGTTATCCTCAATGAGGACATAAGGTCCCGTCCCATTAGACATAAAGGGAAATCAGTGAGGATGGCAAAACTTTGCTTGGTTAAGGGTCTATCCTGCAAGTCTGACACCTGAAGTGGTTCTACGGGGTGTTTGTCATTACCCTATGGTCTAGGGTGGAAGGGGTTACAGGGATTATTATCCCTGTACCCGGCCAGTCCATCTGAATTAGATCCACTGAATTTCTTGGCTATACGGGCTGCCTGTTAGTAGGTTGATTTGGATAATATTGATTTGGAGTTCTACTTTCACTTTGTATGTGAGGAGGTTTCCGTTCTTGCCGATATCCCTGTTGGTGTTGTTGACCTCTTCCCTGATATCTGTCTCTGAAATCAGCTCTCCTTGGACCACCTCACCATGCTCTATAGCCCATCCTTTGAGGACAATCAGATTTCCAGTGGGAAGGATCCCCACAGTTAAAACACCCTTGATTGTCATAGGGCTGAGGATATGACCCTTGTGGTTGGTCATTGAGAGCAGGAAACATGGCAGAAATACAAGGGGAGATTTCAGGTGTGGTTTGCGTGAATAATCCCCCTTTTGTATGAAAAACCCCGGAGGATGCTCGTTTTTTAACATTCTCCATAAAATCTTTAGGACTCTATGTAGCCCAATCAGAATTAACAAATTTTATAATTTGTGTGACTTTAGGGTCTCCATTATTCATGGCTGTATGGACAAACAATTGTGGGCTATCAATTTCACAGGATGTGTACATTTTAAACAACCGTGACACAAAGGAATAAAATTCTTCCCCTGTTTGTTGTTTACATGCAAGCAAATCATTTATGGGCATTTCTGGTTTATATGCTTTTCTCCAGGCGGCTAGGAGTTTGTTCCAAAAGCCAGTCCAATCTTCCTCATTTTCATCTAACTTACTTTCCCGTACCCAGTCTGTGACTTTCAGTTCTGCAGTGGTTTCAGGATCTACAGCAATTATAATAACTTCCAGATCCTCTCCAGACATCCTTGCCCCTTGGCAGTATCTTTTAAGAAAGCTTACAGCTGATTTGGGATCTTTTTTAGGTTTAGGACATGTTTCCTTAATTTCCTTGACCGTGCCTAGGGGCAAGGGAATTTGTACTTGGGTAGTACCCATAGTAATAAGGGGAAATTTAAGGGCTGTTACATCTTCTGACACTAATTCTGTTTCATTTACAGACTTTTGGAGAGGCATTTTAAGGTGACTCATTTTTAAAGAGAGGTCATCATTTTGTGAGTCCTCTATTTCCTCTTCCTCGCTCTCTGACCGGATAGGAGAGCGAGAACAACTTCTAGAACTATGTATGTATGTATTTATGTAACATCTGTCCCATTTATTCCCATAGAGCAGCCCTCGGTATAGTTCTCAATGATAAAATGGGGGTCATTACACGAGGGACAGGGGGCATACATCTAGGGGATGAGGGAACCGTTTTCTATATTCCTTCAATGTTTTAGACCATACTTTATAACATTCAATCATGTAATCATTATTATGGGGAAATGGTGGCTAATTGTACTGTTTGTGTTGCCCACAAATTTTAGTAATCTCCTCCCAATCCTCTTGGCAACAAGGGCCATCAGTAGTTAAACCCGAAACTTGAAGAATATGAGATCTGGATAGTATGTTTGCCCAAAAGTGTTCAGTACAATGTTTTCCATAATTTCCCGACACAAAATCAAATGGGGTGGGCTGTTCCAGCTTACCTTCTGGACCTCCCTTACCCAGCTGATTTCCCATGTTCAATTCTTATACTTTAACTTATAATATGACTTCTATTTATATACATCAGTTGCAGAACACACTCTTAATGATTTTGGACAGACTATAAATTGTTCACCTGTTCTGAATTCAATGGTACTCCTAACACCTTTAACAGTTAGACCTTCTTGAAACACAAAATTATTATGTATATTAAACCTTAATGTTTGTATCTGTGGTGCACCTTCACGGAACAAAAGACCCTTTTTCCACCTTGTGATAATAACCATCATCAACACTAGCAACCAAATAGGTTTGAGATTATTTGTATACAAATAATAAGCCTGTTAAACACTCAGGGCAGCGTCCTGCCAACAAATTGACATTAATGACATTAATGACATTCATTCTAGAGGTTTCCAGTGAACAGTCCTTTGTAATTGAAAATTTTCAATTATTTGTCTATATTCTTATGCTTAATCCTGGCCAACCTAGCGAGGAGCTCAAAACTTCATACTCCTTAACTGAGCAAGCTACCTTATTTCAAAGACAGAGACAGAGATTATATCATTGTCTTGAAAACCACAATATCTCTACATCAAGTATTCAAGGTACAGCATCAACGAGGCAAGCTTTTCAAAAAGACTTATTATAAGTAATTTTAAAGAAAGCTTACCCGGTTTAATGGCTGTACCCCACTTCTGGTACCATTTGTAAGGTGCGCCCCTCCTAGCTCGAGCTGGACTTTAGTGATCACTGGAAAGCCCTCTCAATCGATTTGGTAAAATCAGACAATCACACGAGTTGAGGATTATCATGACTACGTTCTTCTACTTCCTGTATACTACTTTTATGTGCTTCAAACATTGCATTGTCAGCCAATCGGGATTAGACAAGACATTCAAGACATTTGACCAATAATGAAACATTGACATTTAGAGCGTCATACATTAAGCAGAATTTTTAGGGGAATTTTTGATAAAAGGTCTCCAGACACATATTTATAAAAATATATTTCATGACCTTAAAATAAAACCACATAACTTAATTTCACCTTATGAATATTTCCTACTTCCTATAAATTCTAACAGCTAGCCACAAATACATCCTGTTTCTTGCAGACTTCAGAATTAACTTGCAAAGCATGGTGTTTCACTAAACTTCAGTAAATATCTGTTCAAGCAGAGTCTAAATGTAATAAGAAGAGTATAAACTTAAAGGGTGACTCTCACTACCCTTACACTGACATCACGTGCTTCTTGCTTCCAGTCCAGAAGATCTTTCTGTCTGTTTGGTCCTGGACCTCCTGACCAGCCCTCATGGTCTGGGGTGCGGATCCATCCAATTCCGAGTCTCAGGGCTGGCTAGCCCAAGGCAAAGTAACTGGAAGGAGGATTCAAAGGTGGTCCGGTGCTGTCTCATCTGTGGAGAGGCCCAGAAACTGGAGAAGCAACCAGGGGAGGACTCTTCGGGAAAAGGCCACGCTGAAGGCTGGCTTCTCAGAAAGAGCCTGGAGGCTCAGTTGAAAGACACCAAGTGAATCTACACTCATACGGTATCGCCGGACCGGCTGCAAGATACTGGTACCATATGATGGCTCTCTAAATGTATCTACATCCTTCAGTTACATCCAAGTCTGTGGCAGAGACTTTATTCACAAGTGTTCTACATCAAGTCTGTGGCAGACTTTATTTACAATTGTTCTACATCAAGTCTGTGGCAGAAACTTTGTTCAAGTATTCTATACGCAAGTCTGTGGCAGAGGCTTTGCTTTATTCAAACACTCTATCAGCTGCTAGGCCTAGTGAGAGGAGGTCTATCCGGTAGCTGTGAGAACCCAGTTGTGAGTGGCAATTCTCTGGATTTCTATAGTGAGGGACTTCCTATCTTTTGCAGTTCCAAGAGTACCTGAATTTCTTACCTAACCCTCTACCTTTCATTGAGAGACTATTTTGTCTACTTGTCCAATAAATATACTAAAAGTGGATCCAGTGTCAGTTTCTGCAGTTCTTTGGGCCATCTACCTCAGAAAATCCCTAGACGCACACGAGGTCAAGAAGGTACGGTAAGAAGAACGGTAAGCCCAACATACCAGCAGCTCCTTCGGGCTGAGTGCTACATATTCATAAAATATACAGTATAAATAAAAGTGACAAAAATCAATAAAAATGTTTTATTATTTATTTTTCTTGATTGCTATTTACTTTTTCACATATTTTGTGCAAGGTAGCACTACACTCTTAAGTTATTTGGCCTCATAGGATGCGGCACATTCTGCTGTGGGCCAAGCCACGTTTTAACAGTTCAGTAATACTGTTGTGTGAATCAGATATTCAGATGACACAGCTAATAATGCACTCCACACTAGCGGAGTGGATTTTGCATTATTCACTCATCTTCACACTGAAGTCCCAGATAAGTGAACATAAACGAATCTATAGTTCTTTACCATTAGAGCAGTAAATATGTGGGCATCAGGGAAATTCCTTTGCTTGCTTTACCCTTGCTGTTTAACGGGGTTGAAGCACTGTAATGTACATCTAGTATCTGAGACGTGTTACTCTCATCTTATTGAATTATTAAAGTTCTTCCTCCATAAATTGCAACCTTACTTCAAATATAGTGTACTTTGACAAGCTTCTGAGACCTTTGCACACACTATATACTTGTGTATATTGCTAATAGCTTTTCTTTTAAGTAGCTTATAGTTTATGTTCCTGCAGTTTGAATGACGGTTTAAAAATCAACTGCATATTAAAGGTAAACTGTAATGGGACGGGGTCAAGTTTATAATTACTTTTTACGTTTATAGGATTTAGACTAGTTATATATCTGTTTTCCTCGCAAAACATATATATATATATATATATATATATATATATATATATATATGTAGCACCCTGGTGTTTTGGCAGGGTTGCTAAGTAAATTTAGTTTGCCAGTTAGTTGCCCTGGTTAATTGTTAGTAGATCCACTGATTCCTCTCTAGTTCTGTAATTGCTGCACCTTTTCTCTTCTGTCACTAGGTGGCGTTATACTGCTGACATTAGATAGATAAGAGCTTAGCAAGGTCGGGTTATGAATGGATGGGGTATGTTAGCCAATTGCCGGGGGTTTCTTTAGTCCCTTGGCCTGCTGGCAAAGCCTGCTTATTTGGATGGAGTCAGGTGATCGGGGTTCTGTGCCACCTGGACGGCTGTCTGAGTGGACATGTGTTATGCTGCCTGGGGGTGCTAGGCTGGAAGCCTAAGGCCTATCCCAGGGACATCTGACTGCAGGATTTGAGTCCAACCAAGAGTAGCGGTTCAGCCGGACGGGGAACCAGTTGTGGGCGGGGGTAGAGGGAAAGCTGTCACCACTAAGGGACCATCCACCTTGTTCCTGGAGACCATTGTGAGTAAGCTGGAGCCAGTACCAGAACAGTCCTCTCACCAGCCAGGGATGTTGAAGAAGTGGGAAAACATCAGCAAGTGCCTAGCCAGGCACCCAGCGGGACAGCAGAGGTGACGCTTCAGGGGCATCAGTGAGTGCCAAGCCAGGGACCCAGCAGGGAAGCGGGGTTGACACTTGAGGAAAATACTGTGTAATTGAAGTGGAAGAGCTCATGATGATTGGGTCTAAAAGTCTAATGAGAGACTGGGAGCTCAGTGAGTGAAGACCTACAGTGACCGTTAGTGACTGTTACAAGATTTGTTGCCATAGGAGACAGCGGTCCTACCTATACAGACATGGTATCTGGCTGGAGGTCTTCCACTGTATAGCTGTCTACCTATAGAAATCTCTGGGTCCGCCAATTATCATTGCATCTACTTAAGGGTCTCCTGGCCCTAACCCTCTCTCCCACAGTTCTTGTCAAGAGACAATAAATCTCTTTGCATTCAAAAAGTGTCTGGTGCCTATTACTTCAACTTGTATTACACCCACCATGCCTTGTAACCCACTCTACCAAGAAGGATGTTATTACTGATGTTATTACTGTATATGGTTTTTGATTTACTAATAGGCTATTGTGCATGTATATTTTAACCTGAGCTACAAATATCTGTAAATAAAATACTTTTATTAAAATACATATAAGGAAAAGCATGTGAGAAAAGTCCTAAACTTTCACCCATTGATTAAGACCCCTTTCACACTGGGGAGCTTTGCAGGTGCTACAGCGCTAAAATAGCGCCTGCAAAGCACCATGAAAGAGCCGCTCCTCACACTCCAGTGTGAAAGTCCTTAGGGCTTTCACACTGGAGCAGTGCGCTGGCAGGACGGTAAAAAAAAGTGCTGCTAGCAGCATCTTTGGAGCGGTGTGTATACCGCTTCTTCACCGCTCCTGCCCATTGAAATGAATGGGGCAGCGCAGCTATAGCGCCGGCAAAGCACCGCTGCAGCAGTGCTTTGCAGTGGTTTTAACCCTTTCTCGGCCGCTAGCAGGAGGTAAAACCGCCCCACTACTGGCGAATACCGCCGCTAAAACTACGGTAAAGCGGTGCTAAAAATAGCGCAGTTTTACCACCAGCACCTGCACCGCCCCAATGTGAAAGGGGCCTATTTCACAAAAAGGAAAAGTGATACTGTAAATGAGCAAGGATTAGCTGCACGCTCTGATGGAAATTTTCCCTGTGGGGTTTTTTTATTGCAGCAAATAATTTAAAGTAGTTTATAAAAAATAGTTTATTACAAAAAAGCATTGTACAAGATAACAAATATCAATGAAGACATGAGCTTTGTGATCAAAACTGGAAGACATGACATACATAATATACATTTTGTACAGTGTTGAATCAGAGCAATGTTAGATAAATGCAATTAACATTATAAAAAATAGCACAATATCTGTAGAACATCATGTAAGAAGAATTCCAACGCGTTTCGACCACATATAGTGCAGGTCTTCTTCAGGGGGGAAAGATGCAGACTTCTAAAAAATATATATATATAATATTTAAATGACTACATTTAAATCCTATTAGTAATTCTATCAATCATGAAGAAATACACCTATAAACTAGTGCTGTCAAACTGGTACCATTAAAAAATCAAACCTAAATTAAATATTACACATCTACCTGATTTAAAAGGAATGTATATCTTTATAATTTTATTTTAGCAGCCCTGACCATATAAAACAAATAAAGAAAATATGTGTAGCCAGGTGCATAGCTTACTAAATAATGGAGAGGAAAGGGCAACTTTAGAATGCACAACAGACTGGTTTCTTCCCTAGCGCATATGCATGCACATTACATCACTTTCAGCCTCTAGAGGAAGAATGCCTTTTTCTGATTGCAGCAAAGAGTCTTGGGACTTGTGGTTTAACAATACATATCTACTGAGGAGTCCGGAAAGTTTTGGACCATAAATCTCAGTGTTCTGGAACCACAGGGGATCCTGAGAGAGTCTATAATTTTGATTGTTAATGGCAGACTTGCTCTCTTGGAATGGAGACATCTCAGAGGTCAGTCAGGAGCTGCTGTCCTGCTTGCAGCCGCACTGAGATATACTGTAGCGGTCCAGCCTAACACAAGCAGTAGTCTAGAGATTGCTCTGCAGCAGCAGAGGTTGTGTGACAATGCGCATCCAAGTGCAAGAAACCCAGCTACACAGCTGTGCTTAGTGGGCTGGAGGCATGAAGACATTTGCACCAATCGCCATCCGCCAACACTGTGATAGCCCGCCATGCACTCATCACTCTAAACTTCTGTGGGTCCAAACCTGCTTGTTCCACCTTCTTCCGTTGGAGTACTATCTTCAAACGGGATTGTTAAGGGGACAGCTTGCCCAGCCTTTACTCTGTTTTTTTTTCATACGTGGACGCGTCTACCAGACATCTTTACTTTCCTCAATGGCAGTTAAGGAGATCTTGCTACCTTACCCTCGCTGTATGCAGATCTGACTCAATCACCAGCACCTATAGCTCAAGTATAAAAGGGCCCTAGATCATTTCTGACAGAAGATGCAGCCTCAAACTTTTTTCTATACAGATACTGTATCTACTCAGGAGTGCCTCTCCTCAACTCTGTAGAGAGCTACTACCTTCCTTTCCATTACTGCACTTGTGGCTATGCAGAGCCTGACTGCATTGGTGGCAGGCCTCCCTTCCACAGCCAGTGCTGTACCTCTATAAAGCACAGCTATAATCCATACTGCTTCACCCAGTGATTCATTATTATCTGCTTAAATCTGCCTATTTTTTCTTACCTGTATTTAGTACTTTCTAACATCAACTAACTGTGTACTGTTATCCACGCTTTTTCTATAATTGTCCTGAACTACTTTGAAGTACTCAGTATAACAATGTTTATTGAAATCCATGTTCATTGTTCATTGTCTTTAATTTGTTCTGGCTACTGTTTTTGACAAGGTTACTGGACAGTAATCGCCAAATTCATGTCTGAACCTAGAGTGTCAGAAAGGTTGACGTGTTTGCAAGGTCAGGTCAGTTCCAAAAGACAAGCATCACTCAGTGGTCCTTTGGGGTTAGCGCTACATATGTACAAAAGTATTACACAATACTTTGAAGAGACACTGTCACCTTGCCCAAGCAAAGAAAAAGGGAAAGTGTATCTGCAAAGGGTTCACCTCTGACCCACTTATACTTAACATGCTTGTGCTCCTATTCCCTCCACAGCTGCTGCCAAAATCAGTGTTGTCAGTCACCTGAGAAAGCAGTGATGTCACTCCATTTGTCATCTGAGAGGGCTGAGGCCTTGCAGTTGGCTACTAGGTCTGACCACTCCCACATACTCTGAAGTATTGGGCAGTAGCTGCAATGGAGGAAGGAGCAACAAGGGAGTGTAGCTACAGTAAGGTGATAGTGTCTCGTTAAAGGATAAGTATCGCCAAAACTATTTTGGCTGTGCTTCTCCTATGGAGCACAGGCAGGGGCGTAACTATAGGGGGTGCAGCAGTCGCGACCGCAACCGGGCCCTGTGCTGCAGGGGGCCCATGAAGCCCCCTCTACATATGGCTGGCAGCAGCATAGGCAGCTAGGGGTACCAGTGCACCATGCACACGGGTGGCTGGAGGTGGAGGGTGACTAGCAGAGTTCCAAGCTCGACTATCGCACTGGCTCCTCAGATTACCCCTCTCCTGCTCCATGCATTGCTGCTCAGTCCAATGTCTGTTCTCCCCAGCCAGAGTCCCGCCCCCCCCCCGAGTCAGGCCCACACTGCACTGCATACTTCTCCCGGGTAAACAAACTTTAAGCACACAGATGCAGTGCAGCCCTATGAGAGCCGGTGTTCTGGCAGATAGTGTCCTGCCATCATATAGTGTCCGCCCCGTACTGCGGCAGAAGAAGCTTCGGAAAATCTCCGAAGATGAACGGCGCCTGCGCCGTGAGTGGAGGTGGTAGCCCCACCATCCAAGCGGACATAGGGTTGGGAAAATTAGAGGGCCCCTCGCGGGCGAGCTTTGCTCGCCACGCTTCGGGCTCGGCCTTGCTGCGCTTGGCTCTTTTATATTCCTACTCTATGTCCGCTTGGATGGTGGGGATAGAACCTGGACTCACGGCGCAGGCGCCGTTCATCCTCGGCTATTTT
The DNA here is from genome assembly GCF_037356315.1 of Lithobates pipiens. NCBI lineage: Eukaryota > Metazoa > Chordata > Amphibia > Anura > Ranidae > Lithobates > Lithobates pipiens. The sequence continues at coordinate 158,022,768 of NW_027507784.1, forward strand.
CGGAATCTATGTGTGCTGTGTACTGCGCTTGCGCAGTACACAGCGGACACTATCCGGTGGGGGACCATATATGATAGGACACCGGCTCCCCGGAGGACACTGCAGGCTTGTCTGCCAGCCCCCCTCCTCCCCCGTCATACACAGATGATGAAAGGTCTTTCTGGGAGATATGCTGATCACCCGTCCAGCACATTGGATGGAGCCCAGGCCAACACGGATGAGTGTGCGGCCTGCAGCTTGGTCATGGTGAGTGAGAGGACCCCATCCACCACACACCATTACTTACCCCCTCCATCTCCCCCTGGGGACAGGGGTCCCTTCTCACATGGGGACAAGGACCCCCATCTCCCCTGGGGACAGGGACCCCTTCTCACCTGGGGGCAGTAACTTCATCTGCCCTGGAGAAAAGGACCTCATCTCTTCTGGGGAAGGGGACCCCATCCTGCCTAGGGACAGTTCCCCAATGGGGCGCCTAAAAATAAAAAATAAAATAATAAAAAAAAACTACTGATGCCAGTGGTGGAACTACAGGGCTCACAAAGGTCATACCTGTGACCACACCCTGGAGTTCCACCGCTGGACTCAGAGGAAAGGGCCCTGACTGGGGTTCAGGGGGGCCCCTTCATGATTTCTTGCATCGGGGCCATGAAGGTTCTAGTTATGCCACTGAGCACAGGAGTGCAGTTCACGTCACTCAGCCAGTCCAGGCTTGGGAAATATTACACAGATGCCTGGACCGAGTTGGCTCAATTTCTCAGAAAGCAGCTGGGAGATTGAACCAGCCACTTTTGCCCCCTCCCCATCCCAGGGCTCCAGTGAGCGCTGGAGGGGTAGAGCAGAGAGCTGTTGACTAACAGCCACCAGCTCCCTGCAGGCTGAAGATCGAGAACTGAGTGATTAACTGTCTTTGATTGCTCAGTTCTCTGTCAGAGGCGAAGGTGGGACGGCTGCAGCTGGGATCAGTGCCATCTAGATGAATTTTATTTATTTTTTCTGCTCTTTTAGGGCCAGTTCACACCACATGCAGTCCAGTGCATTTTTTCTGCATCAAAAACGCATGGAAATTAGGTTATATGCTTTTCAATGGCATAGTTCACACCAGTGCAGTCAGTTCCAGTGCGTTCCAGTGCATTCCAGTCCCAGAAAAAAAAGTAGAACATGCTGCATTTTTCTGCACTGGACTGCACTGGAACGCTGTAAAACTCATCAAAAACGCACCGGAACGCACCTAAATGCACCAAAAACGCACTGCAACACACTTGACCTTATTTAGGGTCAGTTCACACCAGACGCAGTTCCGATCAGTTCTGTGTGCTTTTTTTCTGCACTAGAAATGCATGCAAAGTGTTTTCCATGTATTCCGATGGCTCTAGTTCACACCATGCAGTCAGTTTCTGGTCAGTTTCCGGTCAGTTTCTGGTGCAGAAACTGACTGGAACTGACTGTATTGGTGCAGAAAAAACAGAACTGCATGGAGCTGCATCTGGTGTGAACTGGCCCTTAAGGTTAAGAAAAAAGGGGGGGGGGGGAAGCACTGGACTGCATCAAAAACGCATCAAAAACACGCATGCAGAAAAGCACCTGGAACGCATCCAGACTGCATTTCTATGGTGTGAACTAGCCCTTAAAGTGTATTTAAATCTTTACAATAATTTTTTTTCTGTACTTTAAACCTATTCCAATAATTTGAATGATCTTTAAGTTTGTAAACGTACTTTGTGCGGATCCCCAGGCATTACTTCCTTAACCACTTGCTTACTGGGCACTTAAACCCCCCTCCTGTCCAAACCAATTTTCAGCTTTCAGCGCTGATGCACTTTGAATGACAATTACGCGGTCCAACACTGTAGCCAATTTTTATATTTTGTCATAAAATTTTGCAAACAGGTAATTTTTTCCTTCATTGATGTATGCTGATGAGGCGGCAGTGATGGGCACCGATAGGTGGCAGTGATGGGCACTGATGGGTGGCAATAATGGGCACTGATTGCTTACACTGATAGGTGGCACTGATTGGCACCACTGGCGAGCATTGATAGGTGGCACTTGTGGGCATTGATAGGTGGCACTTGTGGGCACTGTGGGCACTGGCAGGTGGCACTGGCAGGGGGTACTGATTGGCACAGACAAGGTTCCTGTGTTCCTTCCTCTTCAGGACCATGTCCCTTTAACTTAAGTCGGTGATCGGCTTAAAAAATTATTACCAAGCTTTTGTTTACATCATGTGATCAGCTATCATTGGCTGACAGCTGATCCCATTTTTAAGGGGCCGGGACCGGATCGGTGATCATCCGAGTCTCAGTGACTCGGTGATCCCAGTATGCTCCCTACAGGGAGCGTGCACAGAGGAGGACGTCCTATGACGGCCTTTTCCGGAAATTGAGGTCCGCGCTGTAGCCATCATGGTTAAATTATTGTGTGATCCATATTCACTATGCCCTGGGCATAGAGCTCAGAGTGTGCTTTTGAACTACAGAGAAGGTGGAAGGAGAAGTTTCAGGAGGCGGAGTCAGCAGAGCTGACCTTACTGTTTGCAGGCAGCAAGGTACCATGGGATATGTAATCCTTAGAAATTGAAAACAAACAGAATAGAGGAAGCAAAACATGCAGAAAATCCAGGAGGTTGCAGAAAGAAATAGCCAGCAGACAGGCAAAACAACATGAAAGGGGATTTTTCAAGGAAGCTTTTATTGGTTTTTCAAACATAACTATTATTTGTATTGCTGTTACAATGATACTGGTATAAATTGAAAGTGTATGCTGAGACCATGGATTTCTTTTAACCTCCCTGGAGGTATGATTCAGTCTGGAATTAGGTGCTGAAAGCGGTACAATTATTTTGCATGGAAATCTGGCGTTTTATTTTGTAGTCCTGTAATTTTTAGGAATAACGCTCTTAAATCTCTTCAAACCAGAGTCTAGCAGACATCCCGGGTATGATAAAGTTTATAATATAATAAAGAATAATAAAAATTATTCAATAATGTAATCAAATCCTAAAACACTGAAAAAGGGACACGTTTTGGTTGCTATGGACAATCTCCAAATTCCAGGCAGAAAAAACAGTATTTATAATATAAAAGTGCATGCAGGGCACTGCACAGACCACTAGGGACAAAGGGGATGTGCATTTTTTAATACAGTACTGTACTCTGTAAGATTACAGTGCTGTGTGTGTTTTGTGTCTTTTTACTTTTTTGAATTTGCCGCCGTTCTCCGCGCGCCGTAACGTCGCAGGGAACGGAGCTGCTTTGTTCTGTGGCTTCCTAACATTACTTAAAGAGGGATTCCGCCAAAAAAAAAAATATTAAAAGCCAGCAGCTATAAATACTACAGCTGCTGACTTTTAATAAATGGACACTCACCTGTCCCGGGTTCCAGCGATGCCGGCAGCCGAGGCCGATCGACCGCTCGGGCCTCGGCTGCTGCCGCCGCCATTCTAGGTGAGGGAATCAGGAAGTGAAGCGAATCGGCTTCACTTCCCGGTTCCCTACTGCGCATGCGCGAGCCGCGCTGCGCAATAGGAAATCTCCGCGCTGTCACTGGGACCCGTGTGCGTCCCAGCAGACAGCGCGGCAGGGCAGGAAATGGCGTAGACTCCCGTGGGAGTCTATGCCCGGAAGTGGGTGAAAATACCTGTCTTTGACAGGTATCTCCATCCCCCTCCCCCCTGAAAGGTGTCAATTGTGACATCGGAGGGGGGGGGGGGGGGGGCTTCCCATCAGCGGAGGTTCCACTCTAGGGTGGAATCCCGCTTTAACCCTATTGGCTCCTTTTCATTTTTTTGCTGCATGCCTGAGTACAAGCAGAAATTCTGAGAATACATCACATCTATTATGCGGTTATCCCATTTACTTTGTCATTGTGGATCTAAAAGTGCAGAATGTTTTAGGCAAAGTACGGTAAGTCTTTCATCAGGCTCAGGCAATGTCAGTCCAGTTTACAAATCTGTGTCATTGACCTCATCATCCACATTGAAACAAAGAGAAGCCTAAACCTCAATGTGTCAAGTCAGGCAGCAGTTATAACACTACCTGTCTATAAATAATAACAGGAATGTGTAAGCCTGTACCATTAATATTGACAGCAGAGAACACTGCACAAAAATCAATGCTTGACTTACCTCCTAGAGTACACTTACTGTAGGAAGAGTCAAAAATACCATGTTGAGTCTCTCTTAAAGTGGTGTTGCCACCAAAAAATAAAAAATAGTTTAAAATTCGTAAAAAAATAAATAAATAATTGGGAATTTTTTTTTTTTTACTCACCTCTAAATACCTGTTGCTAGGGGGTCCCTCATAGTCTGCCTTCTTCTTTGCCCTGGCTGGTTACATCACTTCCCCTCACACCGCACAGTCACCTGAGACCTGTCATGTGTCCCAGATGACTGTGCGGCGTATCAAGGCGCTCTGCACCGCTCGCGCATGCACAGTGGGTGCCCGACTGTGAAGCCACAGCCGGGTGCCCACAGTAAGAATGACGGTGCCGCGAGTGGAGAGGGGAATGAGGGGGGGCTTCGTTCCCCCACATTGCTGGACCCTGGGACAGGTAAGTGTCCAATTATTAAAAGTCAGCAGGTGCAGTATTTGTAGCAGCTGACTTTTAATTTTTTTTTTTTACGGGGCACCCCACTTTAACCAATTCAAGTCCGCCCTATAGCAGTTTTACTTCTAGGTAGGTGATTACACACAGCGGAAGCTGATCGATGGGGGCATGATACCCGATGCCCTCCTGTACCCACCGATCGTTAGTGCAGAGCCAGAACAGCAATCTGTTTATGTAAACAAAGCAAATCACCGTTCTGACAGGAGGGAATGGATGGAATTTGTGTCCTTGCAAAGCAGGAAATAAATTCCTTCTCTTCCCCTAGTAAAAGCAGCACACACACACTGTAGTAAAACATTGGCTAGGCACACAGTTAACCTGATTGCCCCTGATTTTAACCCCTTCCCAGCTAGTGTCATTAGTACAGTGCATATTTTTTTTAGCATTGATCACTGTATTAGTGTCACAGGTCCCCAAAAAGTGTCAAAAGTGTCAAAAGTGTCAGTGTCAGAATGTCTGCCACATTATCACAGTCCCGCTATAAGTCTCTGATCACCACCATTACATCCCATAGTTTGTAGGTGCTATAACTTTTGCACAAAGCAGTCAATATATGCTTTATTAGGATTTTTTACCAAAAATATGTTGCAGAATACATGTTGACCTAAATTTATGAAGAAATTCGCTTTTTTTTTCTTTTTTTTTATTGCATATGTTTTTCAAAATTGTGTCTTTTTTTGTTTATAGCGCAAAAAAAAAACCCAAAATGCAGAGGTGATCAAATACCACCAAAAGAAAGCTCTATTTGTGGTGAAAAAAAAGGACATACATTTTATTTGGGTACAGCATTACACAACCATGCAATTGTCAATTAAAGTAATGCAGTGGCATATCGCAAAAAATGGCCTGGTCATGATGGTAAATCTTCCGGAGGTTAAATGGTTAAAACATAACTCCAGGCAATGTTTAAACAAAGTAGGGAAGACTTAAGACTAAAGCCGTGTACACACGGGCGGACTGTCTGGCCAACTTAGTCCGTCGAAACACATTTCAGCGGACAGTCCGCTCGTGTGTGGGCTTCAGCGGACTTTTTCAGCGTGCAGTCTGGCGGACTAAGTATTTCGGAATTTCCGTAATATTGTCCGTCCAACTTTGGTTTCAGCGGACAATCCGCTCGTGAGTAGGCTAGTTCGACGGACTAAGTATGGCGCATGCTCAGAAAGGATTTACACGGCGAAAGGTTGCATTGCTGTGTATTGGACTTCCTATGTCTAGTCCCGTCGTACGTGATGTACACGTCATCGCGCAAGCTTTCGACGGACTGTTGTTCATCCATGTGTGGTCAAGTCCGTTCATTCGAAAGTAGGACGGACTGTCCGTCGGATTGTCTGACGGACTAAGTTGGCCATACAGTCCGCCCGTGTGTACGCGGCTTTAAGAAGCTTAAGATATCTTTTGCAGTTCCTCAATTCATTGGGGAAATTTTCCCTCACTTGTGTGGTCACAAAAATGGAAAATACACAAAATCTTTTAAAGAAGGACAAAGATAGTAATAACAAATTTTGGGGGAAAAAATGGTGAAGGGTGAGAAACCCCGTCCAGTTTTTAATTCCTTTCTCTATTCCTGTTGGCGATATCTTCTTTCATCCTGACTGGAAGGGAAACATCCCCAACTATACACAGGTGACAGAATTTACAACCCTTCTCCACCCAAATAAAAACCAAAATACATTTAGAATGTAGCAATGAAATACAAAAAAAGATAAAAAAGTAGGAAGTCACTGTCTTCTTTTTTTTTTTTTTTTATCAAATCCTTTTTATTATTTTATATGAAAACAACATTAACACAATACAAACAAAACCACAAAATAGAAATCACACCAAACAAAAAAAAAAAAACAGTAATGCAGCGTACACATGACTGGACTTTCCGCCAGAATAAACTCTGACGGTCTTTCCAACGGAGTTCAGACGGAGTTTGGCTGAAACAGAGTTGTCTACACATGATCACACCAAAGTCTGTTAATTTAGAACGCAATGGCGTACGATGGGACTAGAAAAGGAAGTTCAATAGCCAGTAGCTAATAGCTGCCCTTGCGTCATTTTTGGTCCGTTGGAATAGCATACAGACGAATGGTTTTCCCTATAGGATTTGATTCCGTCGGAAAGATTAAAAACATGTTCTATTTCTAGGTCCATGAGAATTTTTTTTAAAAAATGTCAGATGAAGCGCACACAAGATTGGAATATCCGATGAAATGATTCCGTCTGACCTTTTCTGCCGGAAAGTCCAGTCGTGTGTGTGTGTGGTCGGTACGCGGCATCACTGTCTTCTAACTAAAAAAACAATGGCAATTATTTATGAGACACGGTGCTTTAGCAAACTAAATGTCATCCAGTTATGGCTTTACATCTTCTTTAACAGGCACAATATTTCATTTCTTCTAAGGCACACTTGAAGAAAAAAGTGCAGCATCCTTAGTACCTCTCCAGTCTACTATTCTTACTCTCTTCCTTTTAATACAGATAAGGTTAGACCATATGGCAAACAGTACATCTACAGGAGCTGAGTCAGGACTTCTCTAACGGCTTTATGAGTCTCTTGATAATAGGTAAAATTGCATTGGATATCTGCTTTTTTAATTAACTGACTGGATTTAGGTTTTCCACTAGTAATGTACAGTGCATTCTACTTTTAGAGGATTTTGTTTAAAGTTAGAACTTCAGGCAAAACATATAATCTACATAAAACACGTAATAAATAAGTAAAGTGCAAAAAACGATTTACTTGTGACTACGTTTTGCTTTTAGCTGCTCCATCTATTGCAGGCCTCCAGCAGCCATCATGCTTGAGGTGATTATAGCCTTATTAGTGCACTTTCAACAAGAACAATTGAGTACTATCCATGATACTTTTCTATTTGGTCCTGAAAATGTGGATGTTAGTGCAAATAAAAAAAATATCATGGACAGTACTCCATTGTTCTTATTGGGTCTGTAGCAGGAAATTAAGCCTTGTCTAAGGTCATGGCCTGCTCCTCTGGGTTCCAGGCAGAACACTGGCCATGACAGGACAACTCTCAATGCAGGACTGCTACAGCACAATGGAAAAAATCCTACAGTGCACACCACTCAGCAGTACTCACTTACATATGATATTTAGCATGAATACAGATCTACTTTAACTTTGTTACTTGTAAGAGGAGTTGTATTATCCACATTCATGCTTGTTATGTTCTATATAATATTCTTTGCTTTAAAGAGGTTGTATACTCCGCTTGGACATTTTTACCTACAGGTAAGCCTATAATAAGGCTTACCTGTAGATACAATAAATATCTCCTAAACCTACACTGTTTAGGAAATATTCACCCTGCATGCAGCCGCTGACGTCAGCTGCATATGCGCAGTGAAGGTCTGGCGTATCTGTGCCGGAACTTGCCCGAACGGAGGACTCCCACTTTAAAGAGAAGGCTAAAGATGTGTGAATAATGAAAATCTACTTGCTGGAATATAGTAAACCCACCAGATTTGATACCACCCTTCTTCGGATTTAATGCACACTTGCTCCCCACCGCGAGGACCCCCCTTTTTTTTCCTCTTCTCTTCTTCCCCCCTATTCTTTATTCCTCCCTTCTTAGCTAATCTCAACCCCAATTTCTTCTTTAACCTCCTTCTCAATACTCTTATTTCTCAGTTGCACCTAAGAATCCATTTGGCCACCAGGCGTAGCCTTGGATGAGATGATTACATGGATGGATACTCACGACTATTTACAGTTAGGCCCCTGTTGAGACAAACTCTTCAAGTATTTGTTTAAAATTGGACACGGTCCTACGGGCATTCCTGAAACCTTAGTGTGTCCAACCACGTACAACTGTTTTCAGCCTCTGTTATATTTCTATGGCTTTGTTTTTCTTTGATTTACTAGCATACTTATAACATAAAATTTAGCATCTTATAAATAAAATGTTTATTCATGATCCATTTTCTACACTGTTAAATTGTGAAATTGCTATGGTTATCAATAAAACCTATTGTAAAAGAAAATCTACTTCCTGAAAGTTTTCTTGGTCTGCTCCTGTTAGTAGGGTTAATAGGGTTCAGAGTGGACTTTCAGTCTGTTACAACTCTCCCTCTTCTGATAGTTATAAAAAAGTATTATCATTTTATTCAAATTATTTATTTTTTGTGTATGTTCATTTAAATGTTTTATTATTTTTACCAGCCCATCCTATGCCACTATTTTCCCCTTGGCGAGAAAAGGGTTCAAGCCAGGTTGAGGTTGCCACTCCACCTACCTCCATAGGATTCTCTAGATGTGCAGCATCTTCCTTTCGAGGAGCCAGGACGGGCTCTATCCCCTGCCGGCACTCTCAGCAGCAGATGCACCAGCTTGTGCACCCTTCTTTTCACCGAGCCTGAGAGGCACACAAAGAACTAACCGGTCACAACGAGAGAAAGGAAGATAGTGGCAGAGGACCCAGTGTGTGTCAGTGGAATGGTCTATAAGTATGTTTTTTGTAGTGTGGTTCCTCTTTAATAAAATACATGTTCCTTCCCAAATGATACTAGTCAAAGGGTAAATGACTGGGACTGCGTAAAAAAACAAAACGATTTAACTATTTTTTGGGGATGCCGAAGAGTAAAAGAGCCCAGTGGCCATATGTATTGGCCTGTGTTTTGGGAACGGAAATTACTCAGTGGCCTTCCCCACTTAAAGAGGAGCTCCAGGCTCTCCCCAAAAAAAATTTAAGTTAGTAGCTGCAAATACTGTAGCTGCTGACTTTTAATATTAGATCACTTACCTGTCCAGGCATCCAGCAGTGCCCTCTCCCGAGCCAATTCTTCAAATGGTTATCAGGTGCTGTCCCCTCCATCTTGACTAAGGGAAACCGTCAATGAAGGCTTGTCAAAGTATGTGCAAAAAAGATAACCGCAAGGCTTGCGGCTTCACAGCCGGTTACCTACTGCACATGTACGAAAAGCCCTGCACTTTGTCAACAGACTGCAGTCTTCTGGGGCCTGTGAAGTGCCCCAGAAGGCCACTGGGAAGGAGGGGGGGCAAACTTCCGGGGGGGGGGCACAGCAAACTGAGCTGGAAGTGGGAGTAGGTACCTGTTATAACCAGGTTCCCGCTCTCCCCAAAAAGGTGCCAAATGTGGCAGCGGGGGGGGGGGGGGGGAGGCAGACAAGCAGAGCTTCTCCTTTTGGGTGGAGCTTTGCTTAAACATTTCTGGCCAGTGCGTATACAGGTTTTTATCAGCATTATACCAGCCTGCATGCCAAGTGTGATCTGCTCCTCATCTTTAGATCTAACCAATGGAGTAAAACATAAAGATTAACTGAACGCTGGAAGATATGCCCCACAAAAAGTAGGTAAAATGAAAAAAAACAGTCACCAGTATTGTTTTCCCAATTACTGATTTATCATGGCTTGTTCTGCACTGTGTCTCTATCTGAAGGCCGCCATCTTAAGAAAGGTCCAATGTCGGAGCCTCCAGCAAAGAAAACAGTGAGCAGCATAATAGTGACATTACCAAACTTTACTTCAAATCTTCTGAGACAAGTAGTCAATGGCACAATGCCTTAGTTCTCAACCTGCAGATATAAAGCTTTGAGGTTGCAGGTATTTTAATTTTGCAGGAGGATTTTCAGACAAAAGGTAGACATTTCAGGGTACTACTTAGATATAATTACCTTTTCTAAATGTCCCCTTTAACATAGCAAATCTTTACTTTTTGAGTTCAGTTCCACGCAACAATTAAACTTTTAGAAGTCAAATAATTGTCTTATGTGAAATCTGATCTATAGAAGCATACTTCCATGAAAAATATTAAATGGAATCTGGTATTCTAATTCTGAATACTAGGTCTAGGGGGAAGCCAGTCTTATTCGCTTTTACTATGAACCATATTTGTTACCCTGGAGATATTATGCAGCCAAGTAGTCAGAAGTTGACAAATTCTGAACCCAAAACCAAAAATATAATATATTGCATCTTACCAATCCTTGAATGTGATGACTGCATTAGTTTTCTTTTTCTTTTTCAAGCTTTTTTCCCCCCTCTGTTTTTGCCTGGTGATCCAACCAGTAACACACTTCCTTTATAAGAGTGCCTACGTTCTAGGAGTGAAAGAGCAATAGAGACACCTTTTCAACATTGTTAATCTGGGGAGATGTGTTAGATGTACTAGCAGATTTATATAAACTAACAAAATTAATCCAAACTCCAGCTAACACTTTTAAGCAGTTACAGCAACAGTTTTAAGGGATAAAGGTATTACATAAATCAATAAAAGCTAATCACTGTAAGCACCTCCGTCAGTGCTAAGTGGGAAAGCTTGTGCCTGTTGAAAAATAACAGACTCATTGGCCAGATCACCAGGTGAAAATAAAGGAAGAAAGGCTATAAAAGAAAGCTAATGCAGCCATTGCATATAAGATTTGATCAGCTGCAATATAATAAATGTTTTGTTTAAGTGGTATTAAACCCAAAAGAAAATAAAGGAAACCACAATTGTTTGCAGATTAATTGATGGAGGTGAGCAAACTGAGCAAAGTTTGGTTTGCCAGGAGGTTCAGTGAAACCAGCAGGAAGTTTGTGAATCTTAAACAATTTGCCAAACCCTTTTGAAGTCATATATAAAAATATATATATATACACAGTATCTCACAAAAGTGAGTACACCCCTCACATTTTTGTAAATATGTTATTATATCCTTTCATGTGACAACACTGAAGAAATTACACTTTGCTACAATGTAAAGCAGTGAGTGTAAAGCTTGTATAAAAGTGTAAATTTGCTGTCTCCTCAAAATAACTCAACACACAGCCATTAATGTCTAAACCACTGGCAAGAAAAGTGAGTACACCCCTAAGTGAAAATGTCCAAATTGGGCCCAAAGTGTCAATATTTTGTGTGGTCACCATTATTTTGCAGCACTGCCTTAACCCTCTTGGGCATAGAGTTCACCAGAGCTTCACAAGTTGCCAGTCCTCTTCCATTCCTCCATGACGACATCACTGAGCTGGTGGATGTTAGAGACCTTGCGCTCCTCCACCTTCCATTTGAGGATGCCCCACAGATGCTCAATAAGGAAAAAAACAGGGAGGGGGAGGCGTCGACCTGAGTGCAGTATTAAAATGATGACTTTAATAGAATAAGACTAAAAACACTTACAAGATGATACTGACTACACAGATGCTCAATAGGGTTTAGGTCTGGAGACATGCTTGGCCAGTCCATCACCTTTACCCTCAGCTTCTTTAGCAAGGAAGTGGTCATCTTGGAGGTGTGTTTGGGGTCATTATCTTGTTGGAATACTGCCCTGCGGCCCAGTCTCTGAAGGGAGGGGATCATACTCTGCTTCAGTATGTCACAGTACATGTTGACATTCATGGTTCCTCAATGAACTGTAGCTCCCTAGTGCCGGCAGCAGTTATGCAGCCCCAGACCATGACACTCCCACCACCATGTATGACTGTAGGCAAGACACACTTGTCTTTGTACTCCTCACCTGGTTGCTGCCACACATGCTTGATATCATCTGAACCAAATAAGTTTATTTTGGTCTCATCAGACCACAGGACATGGTTCCAGTAATCCATGCCCTGAGTTTGCTTATCTTCAGCAAACTTTTTACAGACTTTCTTGTGCATCATCTTTAGAAAAGGCTTCCTTCTGGGATGACAGCCATGCAGACCAATCTGATGCAGTTTTGTGGCGTATGATCTGAGCATTGACAGGCTGACCCCCCACCCCTTCAACCTCTGCAGCAATGCTGGCAACACTCATACGTCTACTTTCCAAAGACAACCTCTGGATATGACGCTGAGCACGTGCACTCAACTTCTTTGGTTGACCATGGCGAGGCCTGTTCTGAGTGGAGCCTGTCCTGTTAAACTTCTGTATGGTCTTGGCCACCCTGCTGCAGCTCCGTTTCAGGGTCTTGGCAATCTTCTTGTAGCCTAGACCATCTTTATGTAGAGCAACAATTCTTTTTTTCAGTTCTTCAGAGAGTTCTTTTCCATGAGGTGTCATGTTGAACTTCCAGTGACCAGTACGCGAGAGTGAGAGCGATAACACCAAATTTAACACACCTGCTCCCCATTCATACCTGACAGTATAACAAAGTGTAATTTCTTCAGTGTTGTCACATGAAAAGATATAATAAAATATTTAGAAAAATGTGAGGGGTGTACTCACTTTTGTGCGATACTGTATATATATTTATTTATTTATTTATTTTTTGAATTGTTACTTTTTGGGTAGCTGGACAATACAAAAAAAATTCCAATACAGCGAGGAGAGGGTCCAAAAATCCAAACAGCTTGCTTGGGAGATACCTTAACCATCTGGGAGGATGTACCCATACATGAATAGTAGTAAACAATAGCTTTCATTCCTGATGCCATTGCTTACTATAGTGATCTCTGTGATGGTCACTGTGATTACATGGTACAGGGCCAATCACAGTGTGATTGCATTGGTCAATCACAGCAAACAGTAGTAAACAGTAGCATCATAAATTATGCCAAAGATAGAGAAATCATTGCTTATACTGTACAGTAATCATCACTGTATAATAGGGCTGCAACTAATGATTATTTTCATAATCAATTAGTTGGCCAATTATTGTTTCAATTTATCAGATAAAAACAGTTTGGTGTATAATTTAGTTAATATGTAAAGTTTTAAAAAAAGTCGATTTATTCTTGAATGTCTATATGCAGCAGTAAATATAAATAACCAATTATATGGTTGGGGAATTAAATATTTAATCCACTCGGAGAATAATCGATAATATATACTATTAGAGATCAAATCTGGTACATATCATCAGAGGTAAAAAAAAATTTACTCAAAGACACTTTTTTTTTCTTAAAAACCCTACAACACTGTTTTGCATATTTTCAGACCAGTCTGTAACATAATATTATGCATGACAAACTGCCTTGTCATAGGCAGGCAAGTAGCTTGATACAACCTGCACCCGCTGTCACTTATGCTGACCATACACATGTAGATTTTTCATTTTAGGAAAGTTTGTTTGATTTTCTAATTATTAGTGGGGTCAAATCAATGTTAGTTTTCTACCACAGTGATGGAAAAATTCAAAGGAGCAGAATAGAAAATTTTCTAATTAACTAATTTTCAGACAGTGTATGTGGGTTTTCGTTGAGAAATTACATCAATTTTAAAATTGAATGTTGAAAACAAGTGAAATTTTCAAATGACATTTGTCCATTCATTGAAGGCACAGAAAATTTTCGTACAAATATTCTCATCCGAAAATCAATACTTGTATGGCTAATATAAAGCCTGGTCCATACTATAGGTTTTTTTTTTTTTGTTCAACCCAGAATGAAAAAAACCTGTCAGATTGCTGTACTAGCACAAGTGATGTTAGTACAGAAATCTCCCCACTAAGCTATTGCGTCCTGGCAGGGGGACCGCCCCCCACCAGAACGCACCTGTTAGCTGCAAGTGCTGATCAGACGCTGGTCAGCTGCTGGTTTTCCAGCATGCTTGTTTGACCAGCTTCTGTCGGACAGGCAGCTGTACGAATGGGCTGAAAGTTGGGCAGTTTCAACTGTACCGGCTGATTTTGGCTGATATTCGGCCCATGTGGCCCGTGTGCTTAAGATATTTAGTAGCAGCAGCATGCTTTTTTCTTCACCTGTCATGATGGGGGTAAAAAAGCAAAAATTAACCCTTTATCTTATAAAAATAATCACTACTATAAAGGGATCATTTATACTGCGGAAAAGTGAAAGTAATTATGTATATATACATACAAGCAATGGGTACTTCCACTACTTTTTAAAGGACCACTATCATGAGAAATTTTTTATTTTGATAGTATACCTATTTGCTTTTTGGATGTGAACAGTCCTGGAAAAGTAGCTGCTGACTTTTAATAAGGACACTTACCTTTCCAGGGCGCCCGCGATGTCGGCCGCCCGAGGCCGACCTGTCTCTCGGCTCTCGGGTCCCAGCACCACCATCATCACTAAGGGAAACAGGCAGTGGAGCCTTGTGGCTTCACTGCCCGTTTCCTACTGCGCATGCGCGAGTTGCGCAGCGCTTTGTGAATGGGAGGCGCTGTGTTAGGAAACACACAGTTCCCAGAACACAGCGCGCCCCATTACCCCGAAGACAACGCGAGGAGGAGAGAAGACCGAGGATCACCGCGGAGTAGGAAGAGGCAGATTAGGAAGACTGCCTAGCAACAGGGATTTCTGGTAAGGTAAAAAAAAATGTTTTCACATTAATTTTAAAATATTAATGCTGTTTTTTTTGTTTGTTTTTTAGGGTAGCCCTCCACTTTAATATGTAGCTAGTTTTTTTAGATGTAAAAACTATTTAAAATACAATTCATAAATATTTTTAACAAAAATCGCATTTTTGCATTAATTGTCACTACAATTATGTAGACCTTTGGTATTTGTTGCAATGCTGCAGTTTCAATCTGTAGGTGGCACTATATATTGTGATATATGAAAATTGGAGTCAGAAGTCTTTAAAAAAAATAGATGTTCATCAAGGTTTCCTTAATAAAAAATAATATGCATGTTAATGGAAGGAAATAAAGCATAGAACTTTGCAAAAAAAAGCAATACTATAACTAAATACTAATAGTGGAATCATGCATTCATGAGGCAAACAGTGTTAATACAGATGCTGAATGGCTAGACATTGTCCTTTATATGTATTAGCATGCTAAAGTCTCTTTTGAGATCACTTGCTTTAAACAACACATTTGAGCTCTTACTGCAAAATGCAATTTAATGTTTCTATTCAGAAAAGCGTATATTTGATTAAACTGAACCTGCATTCCCTTGTCAACAGCAAAACATACATTTTACTTATTCTGACAGCTCAAGGGTTAAGTTAATGGACATAGAAATAAGCAATGCAGAGATAGGCTCATCCTAAGCAGATGGTATTTTGTCTGCTCCCATCTGTTACCATAAACATTTCTAGGCATGATTTTGGGACAAGTATTGTTCCAACTGGTTTCTGCATATTGCTAACAGAAAAGATCGCTACTGCTGACATCACCATAAACCATAATTATAAGGCGATGGGTAATTTATTGTGCACTAGTGCAGAAGACTGACTATTTTCTGGTCAAGGACCTCAGGCAATAAAAGGGTATAACTGATGTTAAAAGCCATACACTCATGTCAGCTTTGTCCATCATAACCAAGTTAACATTCTGCTGACAAGACATAGACCTTTATATGACAATTGACAAACCACATTATGTTCCTCTAGCTGTGTCATTTTTATGACTAATTGTCTTTAGCCTTCACTCAAAAGGTAATGATTTATCCTCCATCTTCTCTACATCTTTCAGATGCCTCCTGGGAGAACACCTCCCTTACAATCTCTCTCCACCTACATCCTTCCTCATCCAGACAGCCAGTAAATGCAATCCCAGAAGACCCTATATGTCAGCAAGAAGTATTCCCTCATGCATGATCATATATCCTTCTTTATGGGTTCTCGCTTGGGTGGAACAGGAAACTGCAGAATATGTTCCCTTATCTAAGTAATATATTAATGAAGGTAAACGTTGGTCCCATACAACAGAGATGAAAGCTGAAATGCAAACATGCAATTATTTTATACCAACATGAATGCAGCATCAGTTAGCAAACTATTCTGTAAATATTTCTGGAATGTTTGACTTAAATTGCTCCGGAAATTACACATTCGTACATTACCAGTTTTGTAATTCAACTGCTGCTACTTTTTCGTTTTCTTTACTTGGTGTTTTCATATTAGTGTTCTGTTTATTTGTTTGTTTGTTTTTTTTCTCTGTGCCCCGTTTTAAATTCGGCCCTATCTATACCAGAAATAACATCAGTCATTTCATTTCTAACTAAATATTTTGCTACCGTAGTCTGCTTCGAATGTAGGACTAAATTCATGGGGATCACTTTAAAACATTTGGCCAACACACTAATATTAGACACATGAGATTTGTTTCATTACAAATCGAAATTTGTACAAAATGTTCATTATTTGGAGATGCGGATTTATCCTAATCACATTAGTAACAAATTTCAAATAACCCAAAATAAATTATAATGAAACAACAAAATGTATTTATATTCATTAGTTTAATTATGGCTTTTTATTAATGTTTAAAGCATTCAAAATATTGTAACCAAATAATGAATGATCCAAATTGATTCAGATTGTGTTTTTGAGTTGCATTAACATTTTTCATTATTATAAAAAATGCACTACTTATGAAATGGAAACATATTGCAATCAATACAGTAAGGTATAAAAGTGAAATATGATTTGGAGATTCTGATGGAACTTCCTCCATCCAACCCAAACACAATAAGTAGAAGTCACCATCTTAACATAATAAATGAATCAGAAATTAATTTATTTTCGTTCGTTATGTTATGATTCCAAGATTCTGATGAATCTACCTCCAACCAACCCAAACAGAGTGCATAGGTAATCTCCCAAAATAATGAATTGACACTTTAAAACAAATGTATCCAGTCTTTCAAAATATCTTCCAAAATATGAATGGATTCAGAGCCACGAATATATGAAAGGAATCCGAATATACAAAACAAATTCCGAAAACAAATCATTCTAACATAATGAGTATGACAAAACAAATTGATTAACATAACAAATAAATCCAAAATGAAATGAAACAATTGTTTGCGTCATACACATCTCTAGGTAAGTGCAGTAAGTGGAACCAAGAATCCTTATTGTAACACAGAAGTAGTTATGTTCAAAGTTGGAGTAAAACCGCTGACATTTTTTTTTTTCAGACCTGCAAGGAAAAAGGCATAATAAGCTATTATGCACTAGCTCATTATGAAATACTTACCTTAGATCGAGGCCCTGACATCTCACCCGATACACGCGAAGGGAGCTGACATGTTCCCTCTGCGTATCTTCTGGGTGTGAGTGGCTGGAGCAGCGATATCGTCACTCTCGTGCATGCGCGTGGGAGATTTCTTTCCGGCAAGGTCCCTCATCTGCCGGGCTTTCAGCCGAGAATCCCCTGTGCGCATGCGCCGCTGCAGTCAGCGGCTCATTGCGAGGGGAATATCTCCTAAACCATAGAGGTTTAGGAGATATTTTTTTTTTTACCTACAGGTAAGCCTTATTATAGGCTTACCTGTAGGTAAAAGTAAAAAAAATTAAAAAAGACTATACAACCACTTTAAGTCATGCTTTATTGTCACAAAATGACTAGTAGTGCAGTACTGCATATTGTTCTATATTAATGTAGCACCTTTGTAGGTAGGTGCTAGGATTAGTGTATTATAGTTTTTGCTTTCTCTGCTTAATAGAGAGACAGCTAGGCAAATGTATTTGCTGTCTTCTTAACAGAGAGCAGTGATTGGCTAGTGTAGTCTGCTCAGTGTGCTTTGGTGCTGCTTATACTGTCTTGAAGTTTCACACTGTCCTAGCATCTATGGAAAGTGCTAGAGTTACAGTAGGCAGAAACCATGCAGATGGGAGCATGAATATTCATACAGCCCTGGGCAATTAGAAGGGGAGGTGCCCCTAGGCAAGCTGTTTCCTGTATTTATGTTCAAGGAGCACATAGACATTTTGGTAATTTCTAGCAGAGGATTACACCAGGTTGGGGGACAGACAATGCCTATCATAGCTGACAGAGAAAGAGTCTACAGTTCATCTGGTCTGGTATCACAGAGAGAGAAGGCTGCTGATGGTGCTTCAGAAGCCTTGTGAGTACAGACATCCTAAGGAGCCTTAGACAGCTAATTACCCTCCTGTGCTCTAAGTCAGCTGAGGGTCCACACAAGGAGAACAGTACACTGGCTAGTGTTCTTAGAACTTTGTCTAGGACTGTCCACTACCTTATTAAGGGGCATTGCTCAGTCCTTGAATCAGTTTGCTGCTGCTGTGAAGAAGTCTGCATCTGCCTTCTGCAAGGACTTCAACCAAGTTTCACTAGGAAAGGAAGTTAGAGTCCTTGACATGAATAATTCAGTTTGGCGTATTCTACCATATCCCTTCCCGATCCAAGTTCTCCAATAAAACAACAAAACAAAATCCCTAGAATGGCCATGTGGAGAGGCACTGTAAGTATGAGTGGGGGATTTACCTTTATATGATTTTTCTCTTTAATCATTATCCTACCTAATACTTACCTTTAATACTTTTATATTCATTGATACCGCATCTGCTCCTGAAGAGTGGCAATGTAACCATGAAACACATCAAGCTGTCTGATGCTTTTTATGTTACCATCATATATCATTTAGTATATGATCTTTTGGATTCTACCAATTTGAATACATTATACACCTTACTGTTGAGAAACATAGCAATGAGTCTGGCATGATGTTACTGTAGCACTGACCCCCGAAGGAGCAGCTGATTTTGTTGGGCTTACCATTACCTTCTTGACCTCGTGTACGTCTAGGGGTTTCCTGAGGTAGATGGCCCAAAGAACTGTAGAAACTGACACTGGATCCGCTTTTGGGATTTTTATTTGCAAAATGGAGTAGACAAAACACAGTCTCTCAATGAGGTATAAAGGGTTTAGGTAGAAAGTTCAGGTACTCTTGGGACTGCTCAAAATAGAAAGTCTCTCACTATAAAAATCCAGAGAATAGCCACACACAATTGGACTCTCACAGCTACCGGATAGACCTCCTCTCACTAGGCCTAGCAGCCGATAGAGTGTTCAGATAAAGCAAAGCCTCTGCCACAGACTTGTTGTAGAAAACTTATAGAATAAAGTCTCTGCCACATACTTGTTGTAGAACACTTGTAGTATAAATTCTCTGCCACAGATTTGTTGTAGAACACTTGTAGTAACTGAAGGATGTAGACAAATTTAGAGAGCCCTCATACGGTACCAGTATCTTGCAGCCGGTCCGGCGATACCGTACGAGTGTAGATTCACTTGGTGTCTTTCAACTAAGCCTCCAGGCTCTTTCTGAGAAGCCAGCCTTCAGCGTGGCCTTGGTTGCTTCCTCAGTTGCTGGGCCTCTTCACAGTGGAGATGGCACGGACCACCTTTGAATCCCCCTTCCAGTTACTTTGCCTTGGGCTAGCCTGCCCAGAGACTCGAAATTGGATGGATCCGCACCCCAGACCATGAGAGCCATGGGGGCTGGTCAGGAGGACCAGGACCAAACAGACAGAAAGATCTTCTGGACTGGAACCCAGAAGCACATGATCTCAGTACCTTAAGTACCCTCTCCCAGAATGCACAGCACGATGACACTCCCACTGGGCTGTTTCCGAGAAAAAGTATCACTCAATGCACCCAGCTGAACTGCGTTCTCACACTTTCCAGTGATGACAGCGCCACCTGTGGCTAAGCAGAACACAGTGCAATCCAGCTAGACTGGTACTAAAACCATATTTTGGTATAATTAAGCCCAAAACAAAACTGCGGTTTTAGGAACTAGAAAAACACATAGCGCATGCTCTTCAGGAGCCTGCACTACATACTGCCCCTTTCCTTTTAGACGTTGTCCTCATTGTCTGGGAAAGAAAGGAAAAAAACGTCTAATCCTAGAAAAATTGAGTACCTGAACTTTAGGGTTGGAATGGGGAAAGGGAAGGAAACACAACAAAGAACCTTGAGCAATATAAAATGTTTAATGGTAAACACAAGCAAGTTACATGTCAATGCAACCCAATTCCTAACTATCTATACCACTCACTCTCCGGCAGCTTGATAGATGTACTCCTATAAAAGAAACACACACAAAACACACAATGTTCCTAGAAGGCAGGGTCTCATCACATCAATGATGAGTCTCTCTCGTCTAAGCTTAAAACTTTCAAACTAGCAAGCCAGAAAACGGAAAACTATGTTTTGCGCAAACCCACACAACCTAGTGGCGAGAGTGATTAAGTTCAATTCCTTCCCTCGAGACAAGTACTGTGGTGCGTAGAAAATCTTGACGCAAAGTTTCTTTCGGAACCTAAACATCTAAATAACTACCCACAGTCCTTGAATTCAAGTAAAAGGAAGAAAAAAACTTCCAAAGCAAAAGAACCAGTTATGGTAGCTGTTTTGCCAGTAGAACCTGGGATCCGGCAGAGTCAATGCTTTCCCATCTACGGTGGTTATGAAACAGACCACATTGTCTCTTCCTGGCCTACAAATGACAACCTTGTCAGCATAGATGTGCCTTCCATAGCTCCAGTGTTGGAGGCAACTGGTAAAGCACTCGTACATCTCCGGAACAAACACTTTTTTCCTGAATGGCTTTGGAACTTTCAGGTAGTTTCAGACATGCTCTGCATACCATTCTTCCCGTTTTTTCTCGATCACTTCCATAATCTCCCTGGGCACATACGGGAACTCTAACCCATACTCCTCTGCCACCCACTTGTTAAGCAGCCGCTGAGACCGTGCAAGTTTAGGCAGAGCTCTCGCATTCCCATCCCTGGGAGGCACACAAGAGTTGGAGGACTTGCGCACCAGGGAAACAGAGTTTTCCTTGGGTACAGGCAAGTTCACGGGTTTAGGTAGAGTCAAATCTATGGTAGTCGGGGTTTCTGCCCGTGGCGATAAACTCCCCGAATTTAGGGCCAACCGACCAGAGATACTGCAGGTTGCGGCAACATCATCCGCGTTTGCCCAAAGCATCTCCTGGGACATTGTCTCAAAGAGGTCATCATCCCTAGCATCAGAAAAAAAGTCCCACTCCGAATCCCTGAACTCCTCTGCTGATAGATAATTTCTCACAGTCCTGCCCAACACAATGGCCCCAGATCCCTTGCCATCAGTGTTAGTAGACTTCTGCAATACGATCTCCTTCCTGTGGTCCAGTTCAGGTGAACTCCTGGATGGTCCTCGACTGCGGCCACAGGAGTACTTAACTCGACCCACTTTCTCCAAAGCAGGCAAAGTCGTAGCGGTAATGGTGGACGAAGCGGTGTCCATGACCTCCGGAGTAGTTCCTCCAGCATTGGCAATAGTAGTAGTAGTAGTCACATCTCCCTCCGGGATGCTGACAGCAACAGGCATCGTAGCTGTGGTAGGCCTCACCAAAGGAGCATAGACAACAGACTAAAATTTCCTTATGTCATTATGCATTATAAATGGTCACAATCACGGTTTATTCGCCAGACATCATTGAGCTGTGCTACCTCCCTGGCTGCATAATTCATATAAAGTTCAAAACTTTTCTCTTAATTATCCAGTTGTCGGGATGGAGGTACAATTTTATGTCCTCATATAAAGTCCCAAATTCTTGCTTCCTTTTTTTTATTATCTTATTGGGGATGGAATCATGCGCCATACATGGCCTATATTTTTTGGTAGCATACATTATATACCTATTACTGTGGAGACACGTATCAATGTGTCTGGCGATTTTATGATGTCACTATTGTGATACCATTACACTGCTATGTTAATATGCTATTATGTATTATGTTATGGAATTAAAGTTTCCTAATTTTTACTGTATTATATTGTATATATAATGTCATAATGCAATACGAATGGTCACAATTATGCTATATCCACCAGACATCATTGCACTGTGCTACCTCCCTGGCTGTATGATTCATATCAAGTCCCAAACTTTGTTCTTAATTACCCAAATATCGGGGATGGAGGTACAACTCAATCTCCTCACATAAAGTCCCAATCTTTTGTTTTTTCTCTCACATGACACAGAGGGGGTTATTTACAAAAGGCAAATCCACTTGAAATTGCACTGAAAGTGCACTTGGAAGTGCAGTCACTGTAAATCTGAGGGGTAGATCTGAAATAAGGGGAAGCTGATTTTATTATTCAATCATGTGCAAGCTAAAATGCTGTTCTTTATTTTCCTTGCATGTCCCCCTCATATCCACAGCGACTGCACTTCCAAGTGCACTATCAGTGCATTTCAAGTGCACTTTGCACTTGTAGTTTGTACTTGTAGTGCAAAGTGGATTTGGCTTCAGTAAATAACCCCCAGAATGTCCCAAGTCTTCTTTCCTCCTCACTGCTGGTTAGGTCCTCCTTTGGGTGGTAATGTCAATGTTTGGGTGATATGGACTCTTACTATTGGCTGTCCAGTATTTGGGTCCTCTTAGCCCTTTAGATTGTGGCAGCTTGATTACATCACAACATAAGGAACGGTTCGTGTAGGCCGACTGCAGAACTTAAGTTGGATTCACACCTATGCAGTTTTAGTGCTTTTTGCATTTTGCAGGTTTGCACTACAGAATGTGTTCCATAAGAAACCATGTTAAATGGGCCTTTTGTGCAAATCTGCAAAATGCATAAAGCACTAAAAATGCATAGGTGTGAATCCCGCCTAAATCACAAGATAAGGACACTAATATTGTACACTGGTATTCTGTCAGGTTGATGTATACTGCTTGATAGAGAGAGTTATACTGCTCTTTAGGTGGATTGTCAAGATGCTAGCATATAGAGGCTGAAAGTTTTTTTATTATTTTACAGTACTCTAAAAAAATACATTTTGCCTTATTCACAACCTTAGTTTTCAGGAAATCACTGTACAGTGAAATATTTATTTTTTCTGCACTCCATGAAAGATATGCTAAAATAGCAGTACACATGATATTTTTAGTGCATAAAAAACGAAGGTATATTTAAAAAGTTTTGCAAGCACAACGTTGTGAATCTGATCTAAGAAGTTAATGAATTATAAAATGGGACTAAATATTAAACCTTAAAGGGTAACTCAACATTCTTTGGGGAAAAATATTGCAAATAAAAAAACGAATATAACATATACAATTGTGACACAATTTAAAGTTATTAAACTGTTCCTGTTCCTTTTCAATCTGCAGTGCTATAAATGTATGCAATATGGCAGCCTGAACGCATTCTGTACTCAGTTGATATACAAAATGCTCCCAGAAATGTAATTTCCTGCTTGTGTGATTGGCTCACTGATTTTCCCAGAAGTCTGTACTAAGATACAAGTCAGATTGTTGGCTCCCTGCAACGAAAAGTTCAGATTTAGTGAGATGCTAAGGGTTAATCAATCTTACCCTGCCACCCTCCTCATTAGAATACAGCAAGTGCATTACCTGAAAAATAATGAAAAGGTCACTCTCATTCAGAATCAGTACCCAAAAATCATAGAAGAACAAACCTCTATTTCTTCAGAGCAGAAACAGGTAGGTCTATGCAACAAGGTCTGTTAAAATCTGTCTAATGTATATAGAACACCCTGTCAGGAACCATAAACCAGGCAGAGACAGATAATGTAGTTAAAATTACACCTTGAATGTAATAGCAAAAATAACATAGATCAGGAACATAAAAAAACAGAAGCCAGGGTTTGGAAGCCAGAGCGGGTAATCAGACGAGCCAGGGTCAGGAAACCACAATAAAATCAATAGGCAAGTGGGTCCAAGGCCTCTCTCCACTGGGTATGAGTTGTAAGAGGCCCACTGTAAGGTGACAGAGTGTTTTCTGAACGCAGATTAGAGATTTCGCTGGGTCCCATTGCTGTAACCCAGGTTTGCTATGCTCAGGTATTTATTACCATCACCATACTTTATGTTGTAGCCTGTGGTGTTCATATATAGGTAGTAACTTTTTTATGCTAGCACTTAGCGGTGGATTTAGCACTTGCTAATCATTCCCTGCAGGAGTCTTTCCATCACTTTTAGATATGCAATTAAGCTATCTATTCTTAATTAAGTCGGGTCATACTAACTTTATACAAAAAACAATATAATTTTGGGTACACTGCAACACAATATATATATATTTTTTTTTTTGCATTTTACCTGTATTTCCCCTCTTCTTACTAGTCATATCTACCCTGCAGGGCTACCTTTACTTGATGTCCCTTGTGAGTACCTTGTTGCGTAGTTCATTTTCATGACGGTCATGAACTCCATCGATGCATTCTCCATTGTCCTGGGCTTTTGAGAGAGGCTATCTCCTCCCTCTCTATCATTGCTTACTATCCTGATTGTGAGAATCATTGACCATATGTTATTAGAGTGGTGAGTGATGTTTGTTATTTTGTGCTATTTAATAAATGCAAAAAGAAAAGGTTTTTTTTTTTTTTCTTCGCATATATCTAGTTATCCTGTATTTAACTTTGTTTCTTTTCAATACTATTACCAATTCTTGTTGTATCTTTGTTTTTAGATTTCCTGTATTTTATGTGATGCAATTTTTGTATACCCCTGATGAAGAGACTTTATTGATGTAAGATCTCGAAATGCGTTGGGTTTTGTTGCCCTCTGTCCACTGCAGGGTCTCCTACTGTTGGATTGGGGAAGCACATAGTTCAACAGGATATGTACAACCATCTATTGATGTTTGGAAACAGATGTTATATATATTGTATTTAATAATGTTTATACACTATTAAATTACGTATTGTTATTTCAAACTTAGTTTGTATATTTTGTATGGCCACTTGCCCATCTCAAAGTCCTCTCCCTAGAGGAGTAAAAGTGTGTTTCTTTTTTCAAACTATTTGCTATATTAGGATGGGGCAATGGTAAGGCCTGTTTAGATTTGTGATGCTCAGCACCTGGTTCAATTTGATTGGAGTGTTTTATTCTGAGCACATATGGGACAAGCGGCTACAAAGGCGGTGACATCAGTGCGGAGACTAGGCCACCAGAATTGTTGAGACATAGACCATATAAGTTGATTCTTCTGTGAGTGTGCAGCTGCTTTGGGAGAATGGTAGGTCTGGCGCAAAGCAGTGTGGAGATTCTTCAGGGACAAAGTAGCGGTCATGAGATTTTCCAGGAGGAGAATGGGTGAGAGACATCTGGCCTCTCAGATCCAAAGGTGAAGTGAGACTAGTGCAAATGGCCAAGGTATCACAGGAGTAGGAACAGACTCCATCTTGGAAGAGGAGTACAACTGCAGTGACAATGCCTCGCCCTTGCACTGGGGAAGAATGAGACTGTATAATTGAAGCTTGACAGAAAAAGGGCCTACCGCGCCCTTCTGGGAGATATGGTCAGCCAAAATGAGGACTGGCACTGAAGTACCCTTGAGGAGATGCCTGCATTCTTTAAGAGTTAAAATAATGGCTAATAATTCTCTGTCCAGACTCTTGTAATTGCATTCTGCAGGAGACATTTTTTTAGAAAAGTAACTACAGGGATGCATAGCGCTCTCAGAGGTAGGACATTGAGACAGGAGAGTGCCTACCCAGTCGCAGATGCATTATCTTCAAGAATGAAGGGTAACATAGGATCAGGATGTGCCAGCACAGGAGCTGTAGCAAAAGGGTAACTGGTCTGAATTCCAACCATGACACTCCCTGCCTTGAGTTTGCATGCTCTCTCTGTGCCTGCATGGGTTTCAATTGGGTACTCAGATTTCCTCCCGCACACTCCAAAGACATGCTGGTAGGTCAATTGGATCCTCTTTAAATTGACCCTAGTATGTGTACTGTACATATGAATGTGAGTTAGGGAACTTAGATTGTAAGCTTATTAAGGGCAGAGACTGATGTAAATGTACAATGTATGGTATCTCACAAAAGCGAGTACATGCCTCACATTTTTGGAAAATATGTTATAATATCTATTCATGTAACAACACTGAGGAAATTACACTTTGCTACAATGTAAAGTAGTGAGTGTACAGCTTCTATAAGTGTAAACTTGCTGCCCCCTAAAAATAACTCAACACACAGCCATTAACCGCTTCCCGACTGGCGCACGACGATGTACGTCGGCAGAATGGCACGGACAGGCGAATGGACCTACAGGTACGTCCCTTTGAATTTGTTGCCGTGCCATCGCGTGTGTGCCACTGGTGGCATGCGCGCATGCTGGCTGGGACACCCAAGAGTCCAACCGCGGGTCCCGCGGAGACTCGATCGCCGCGCGGATACCCATGATCGCCTCACGTGGAGGTAGAACGGGGAGATGCCAATGTAAACAGCATCTCCCCATTCTGCCTAGCAACAAGTGACACTGATCTCTGCTCCCTGTGATTGGGGCAGAGATCAGTGAGCTGTAAAACACGGCCATGCCCCCCACAGTTAGAAATACGCCCATAGGACACACTTAACCCCTACACTGCCACCTCCTGGTTAACTCCTTCACTGCCAGTGTCATTTACACAGGAATCAGTGCATTTGTATAGCACTGATTGCTGTATAAATAACAGTGGTCCCAAAAATGTGTCAAAAATGTCCGATGTGTCCACCATAATGTTGCAGTCACAATAAAAATCGCTGATCGCCACCATTACTAGTAAAAAAAAATTATTAATAAAAATGCCATAAAACTGGGGGCGTGGCCTGATGGCGCATGGAGTAGGACGCATCCCGGTGAGCTCCATGCATTGATCCTGCTTCCCGTGTCATCCTGAGACCCACAGTGGTAATTTACACCCCCAAATCGGCCTGGCAGATACCCCGGACGCTGGCCATCATGTCTCCGCCAAAATCTGGAAAAAACGCAGCTGCAAAACTGGCCCAGTACCGCCGGCAGGAGGGAGAGGAGTCCAGGGAAGATGGTGGCGCGGCTAAGGCAGGGGGGAGAGATCGGTGAAAGACACAGACAAGCTTCTCGAAGCTATTACTTCTGCCGCACGTCACTCACTTCTCAGATTGAGGAAGTGAAGGTAGTAGGCTTGTGCAATTCGTTTAGTAACGAATCGAAATTCGGCCGAATTTTGCATCTTGTCCGAATAAAAAAATAACAAATTACAACGAATACGAAAGAAATATAACGAATGAATTCGACATGATTCGAAATTATTTCAACCGCATTCGAAATTATTTCAACATGATTCGACATTATTTCAACTGCATTCGAAATGATTTCAACATGATTCGACATTATTTCAACCGCTTTCAACCGCTTTCGAAAATATTTTGTGACCCGACTTTAGGGCCATGTATCTCGGGGTCACTTGGTGCTAGACACTTCAAATTTGGATATGTTGTAGTGCTAGTATTATTGTGTTTGCATACTAAATGACCCCGAGATATGTGGCCCCAAAATCGGGTCGCAAAATGTTATTAGTTATTAGAGCAGAGAATTACATTTTGCGACCAGATTTGAAGTATCTAGCACCAAGTGACCCCGAGATACATGGACCTAAAGTCGGGTCACAAAATATTTTCGAATGCGGTTGAAATAATGTTGAATCATGTTGAAATAATTTCAAATGCATTCGAAAATTATTTCAACATGATTCGAAATTATTTCAACTGCATTCGGAATGATTTCAACATGATTCAACATTATTTCAACCGCATTTGAAAATATTTTGTGACCCGACTTTAGGGCCATGTATCTCGGGGTTACTTGGTGCTAGACACTTCAAATTTGGATATGTTGTAGAGCTAGTATTATTGTGCTTGCATACCAAAGTTGGGGTTTCTAGCTATAAGTGACCCTGAGATGCTAGTATTATTGTGTTTGCATACTAAATTTGGAGTTTCTAGCACCAAGTGGCCCCGAGATACATGGCCCTAAAGTCGGGTCACAAAATATTTTCGAATGTGGTTAAATTATGACGAATCATGTTGAAATCATTTCGAATCCCGTAGAAATATTTTCGAATTTCGTTGAAATATTTTCGAATGTGGCCGATTTTTCGAATTCGGTAGAAAACTAAACGAAATCCGAAAACGAATTTAAGGAAGTTAACGAATATAACTAAACGAAATTAATGAATTAACGAATTAAAACAAAACAAAACTAAACTAATTTTTTCCTTTTGCACATATCTAGAAGGTAGACATCTCCTTAATTAGGCAAGATCTGCACAAGCTTTGCGATCAGGTCAAATCCACAGAGATTAGCGGAGTAGAAGATCCCATTCCACCGCTGCAGACCGCATGCAACAACAAATTCAACAGCTATTCTCCAATCAAGATGAAATGTAGAACAGGCTTAGGAGATGCAACCTGCGCTTGATCGGTCTCCCGAAGGGGGCGGAGGGTAAGGATCCTACCACTTTTCTTGAACAATTGCTGGTTGCTACATACGGTAGGGAGGCCTTCTCCCCCATGCTGGCGGTGGAAAGAGCACACCGAATGCCGGCTAGACCGCCCCCTCCCCCCCCCCGCACATTTATTGCCAAGATGCTCAATTACAAAGATAGAGACACCATGCTGAGAATGGCCAGAGAAAGGGGTAATATCCCTGTCAGCAACGTTAAAGTCGCACTGTTTTCCAACTTCTCTGCGGAGGTTCAGCATCGACGCCAGGGATTTATGGAGGCCAAATGTAAACTTAGAGACAATAACTTCAAGTACGCCATGCTCTTCCCGGCCAGACTGCGGGTGGAGCATGATGGAAAAGCGTCATTCTTTGAGGACCCTGCGGAGTTGATTGCCTGGATTGAGCAGAGAACAACCCCTGCCAGAGAGGATTGACTGTGCTGTGAGTACACTGTGCTTTAACTCCCTAGTACATGCAATATCTTGTATCCTACTTATGAGTTGCTCTGGCGGCCCTTTCACTTAAAATTATTCATTTATTTGTTTATTTATTTATTTTTTCTCTTTCTTCCTGTTCATTGCGGGCCTAGAGGTCTGCCTACCCCCCTGTTGTTCTTATTGTGGAACCAGACAGTCCTCCCACTCCAGATGGCCATTCTGTTCTGTTGCCTACTTTAGCTGTACTTGGGACTTATCCACGCCTGACTAGATGGGTCGCTAACTTACTACATATAACTGTGATGTTGGTTGACAGCCCCATTTGGGATATGTCGTGATTCCCTTGTGTCACTTTGCCCCAAGCACCTCCAAGAAAAGTAGTCCTCATGACTGGAACCTTACAAGGAAAGTACATGTGCTTAATTGCCCCCATGCGTGGGTCGGTATCACTATGATGTATGAGCTCCGGTTTATCCATTGGGTACCTGGCCATGCACCAATACCCAAAAGACTCCATGTGACCTTTCTACTACATATGATTCAGATGACTATTTTTTGTTGGACTTTAGGTTATGTTATGTTTGGGATTTGTGCCCGCACCAGTTGGGGACAGTGCAGGGCAGGGAGGGGGGAGGGGGGTAGGTCTCTAGGGTTGTTTCTAACAGTGTTTACTATGATATGGGAGCAGGCTTTCACATATTGCATTAATTTGAACTGGCTGGGCAGGGCTCTGTTATCCATGTGCCTGGTCGAACTGTGTGTGATTGGCAGGGCTTCCGGGGATAGGCCGTTGGCCGTCTTGGACTTGAATGCAACTGGGCATGACTACGACACAATTAAACTACTATGGCGTCTATAAAATTTCTTACATGGAACGTGAGAGGCTTACATGAGCCTATCAAAAGGACAGCTGCCTTCACGTTCCTTAAGAAACAAAGGGTGGAGGGTAGGCTTCAGATGGCCCTCCGCCGCCCTTGGATTGGATGGGTTTTCCACTCTGTGCACATGTCCCACTCTAGAGGGGTATCAATATTAATAGCAAAATCAGTCCACTTTGAACTAGATGAGGTGTACTCAGATCCACTGGGTGGGTTTGTGTTCCTGTCCACTAAATTGTATGGGGAACTGTTTCTTATTATGGCCTTATTATGTACCCCCCCCCCCATTTACCATGACCCTAATTGTGGAGGGTATATCATTTATGACCAGATACCCAGCGGCTCAGGTGGTCCGGATGGGGGACTTCAACACCACATTAAACACAACCCTGGACAGACTTAAGCCGCCGCCACTAGCTGAGGGGCGGAATGGGGATACCAAGGTATACAAACTTATCTCCTCTGTTCACCTAGTAGATACCTGGAGACACAGGTTCCCATACAAGCGAACATATTCATGCTTTTCCTCAACTCACAACTCATTGACCCGGATTGAGTTTATCTTTATTTCCCAACGCCTTACACCGAGACTGCTGGCAGTGTCCTATGGCCCCAGACTGATGTCAGCTCCTATTCCGTAATAATTAGCATGCCCCTAGACAGACCACCTCAGGCCTGGCGTCTGAATCCTTTCTGGCTGTCCCTGCTGCCGGAGGAGGATACGCTTCCGACAGAGTGGAGCCAGTTCTTTAATGATAATCTGTTGCGGCGGTGTGGGACTCATTCAAACTCCATGCCTGAGCGACTTTGACTTCACGTATAAACAGAATCAAAGCAGACTCTGCAGAAGCCCTAGACAGGGCAGTGTCGGAGCTTTCCCATTCAGAACGCATATACGAGACGGACCCCTCTCTAGCGAATGCTAATACACTCAATAACAATACGCACAAGCCAGGCAGAAAAACAGTTTTTTGCTAAACAGAAGCGATTTGAACACGGGGAGAAGGCAGGTAAACTTCTTGCATATCTAGTCCACAGTGAGGACAGGCCTCCAATAGTTATAACCCTACATGGACAGGGCGGCACGCCAGTCTCTGACCCATGTATGGTGACAGCCAGGTTTAGAGATTTCTTTAAAGAACTATACACATCTACGACAATGGAGAACAGCGCACCTATGGACAGGGCACCTATGGACCAATTCCTTGAAAATTTTTCACTCCCCCAACTCTCTGAAGCTCAGAGAGACCTTATCGAGGCTCCTCTTACCGAGGAAGAAATAGTCTCTGCCATTGCGGAATTTGCTAAATCCAAGTCCCCAGGTTCGGACGGTCCACCCATAGAATTTTATTCCCATTTTTCGGAGGTACTAACACCCAGACTACTTGCTCTGTATAATAATCTGTTTGACACCCTAACACTACCACCTTCAATGAGGGAGGCCGTAATAGTCCTCATACCCAAGCCAGGTAAAGACCCGGGATACCCAGAGTCATACCGCCCCATTTCCTTATTACAAGTGGATGTTAAAATATTATCCAAGATTTTATCCATACGTTTAAACCAAGTAATACTCTCCTTAATACATGCAGACCAGGTAGGGTTTATGCCGGGCCGCAAAACCTCCTTCAATCTCAGGAAACTTTTTATCAATTTACAGGCCACACATGCAGACGTTGGAACTAGAGTAGTGGTAGCTTTGGACACCACCAAAGCATTCGATTTAGTAGAGTGGAGGTACCTCTGGAGATGTCTGGAGAGGTACGGCTTTGGACCCAAGTATATTAGATGGGTTCAGTTGGCTTTATCAGCATCCAACGGCCAGGGTGGTGGCGAATGGGTGGTCCTCTCAACAATTCGACCTCAGTAGGGGCACAAGACAGGGCTGCCCACTTTCCCCACTTCTATATGCACTGGCTGCGGAACCTCTTGCCGTGGCTATCCGCACAGACCCAGAGATTAAAGGACTAACACTCGGACCTTTGACCTTTAAAAATTAGCCTTTATGCTGACGACACCTTGCTCTACCTAACAGACTCTGGCGCCTCCCTACACAAAGCGCTTAAGATGATCGAGATGTTTGGGACTTTTTCAGGCCTGAAAATTAACTGGGGCAAGTCCCAGACAATACCAATTGATAGCTTCCCGATCCCCAAATCTCAGACTGACATGACACTCCAGAGGGTCAATACAATTAAATATCTTGGCATAAACATATCCAGGAGCCCAGCAGATTACATTGCCCTAAATATTGAACCAATTTTTTCCCTGATCAGGAAAAAGATACACGTGGGCTCCGTTGCCCCTTGGGGTGTGGGGACGTATAAACCTGATAAAGATGGTGTTGCTTCCCAAAATACTCTATATTCTCTGGCACACTCCGGTTTATCTACCTCTAAAATATTTTAAATCCCTTGAAGCCCTCCTCAAACCATTTGTGTGGGGGAATAACAGACACAAGCTCGCCTGGCAGACACTTAAAAACCCGACTGACATGGGCGGAACAGCCCTCCCGGACTTTAATTATTATTATATTGCTTCGCAACTGTTCCAAATCTTCCACGTTGATAAGACGGATAGAGAGCGTTTCCTTACTCTAATATGCCCTCGATGGGCACAATGTACAGGAGACCTGATTAGTGCCATCTCGGTGGGTGCAGGGAGAACAGAGACAAGGGAGCATCGAATGTCACTACTATATCATTATAGGCGCATATGGGACTTGGCATCCACTAAACTGGGCGTACCACCACACAATGAATACACACCACTCTGGCATAATAATCGCCTACGGGAACATCTCCATATACAAAACTCAGAAATATGGGCCTCACGCGGCATATACTATTTGTGCTATCTAATCATTGCTGGGACTCTTAAGACCTTTATTGGCCTTAAAGTGGAGTTTACACTACACAACCAAATGTTCTTCCGCTATCTCCAGGTCCGCCATGCGACTCAAGCGCAGTTTTCGCAGCCCCTCCTGTAACGATATCACATCTGGGAAAGGAGATGTTGTAACTAGTTTCCATGTTGTTTGGAAAGCAGCCGTGACCTTAGAATAATCTGAACTCCCCCCTCCCTGTCTTAGGAATCCAAAGCTTTTAAAATTTTCAAAAGGGAAGAAAGGTTATCTCGGCAGAGGAAGCAAAACCAGGCTAGGTCAATAAACAAGGCTCAAGTTGCCTGGCAAGATATTCAGGCCTGTTGTAAAACTGTCATCCTCTCCATTCAGAGAACCAACAGATACCCGTCGTAAATACTTCAAACCACATAGCGTGCAGACAGATTAGTAAAGTTTTGAAACTTCAACATTTTTATAACTTTCAAAGCAATCATAGCACAGCCATAATATGGACATATTTAGTTTACTCAGATAATTTCTAACATTTCAAGTCTAGACACCCCTATGTCAGGTCATATGGGAAGCCACTGGGACCCCTTACTCCTCCTAGGTAACCCTGAAATGGGAAACCTGTCATGTGTGGACTTGTTTTGAAGCAAATATCATGCTGATCACTAAAATGGATATCTGCAGTCTATAAACAGTAGAGAGGCAGAGATATGAATATGTATCACAAAGTGTTCCTGGGACAGGGTCATGAGTGTAGACACCTCCCAGCAACCAACCCCTGAACAAGATGACCAGATGATTGGTCACTGGTCGCTGTCAACACCCCCTTTGATTTGACAGAAAAGAGGAGAGACCAAGGCAATGGTCAGTTCTCCTTTTAACATCCAAGCAGGAACATCTGCCAAGTTTGAGAACCGATTACCTTTGCTCATCGATCGAACTCTGATCAACCCTCGGACATTAATTGCAAGTATTCTTCCTTCCCAATTCTACCTTATTTCTTTGTGGCTGTATATTGTCTTTATTTTTTGAAACATCCTTTTTCTGTAAATGTTTTATTCGCACCAACCTTGACCTTTTCATAATAAATCCTTATGTTGAAAAGTGTTAACCTTGTCTTTAAAGCTCTTGATGCAAACTATAAACGAACCTGTCTCTTAAAAGGGCACTACTGTGGTAGAGTAAGGCACTGAGCAGACCTGTCTGTGGTGGCAGTGTGTGTTGCAGGCGCTTATTCTAAACTTATAATTGGTATTGCTAAAATTACGAGTCCCCCCGGCTCTGTCTTTAAACGGGGGTGGTGGCAGTTAAAGGGTTAATTGTGTACTTAGCCCAGTGACAATCGCTCTCAGGCTGCCCGCACCTAGATTGTGGTCCCGCAAGCTGGAAAATCTTTGTGC
Organism: Lithobates pipiens; assembly: GCF_037356315.1. Classification (NCBI taxonomy): domain Eukaryota; kingdom Metazoa; phylum Chordata; class Amphibia; order Anura; family Ranidae; genus Lithobates; species Lithobates pipiens. The sequence continues at coordinate 158,056,797 of NW_027507784.1, forward strand.
TGTATGCAGCTGAGTGTGGCATTGTTACGTAAGTGACAGCTTGGCGTGATGTTGGCCGGTCCTTTGTCCCCAGTTAGCGAGGAGGGCAGGGATCTGACACCCGCGTTCATCACACCTCCCACAACCCGCTTCTAATCCTCTCATGGCTATAATTAAGGGCACAGACCCCCAAAAACTTACTTCGCCTTTCTACAATATGCTCTCCACCCCTCCGTCGGCAAAACTGGCGTATGGGGCAATGGAGGATGGGGAGTGGGAGGAGTCTCTGGAAACCTGCAAGACAGTATCCCTCAGACTCTCTGATAGACTCACCCAAAATTTAGATACTCCACCGAGCCTATCTTACCCCTATTAGGGTGGCCAGATTCAAAAGGAACCAGTCTGCTGTGTGTCCAGGGTGTGGTCTCAAAACAGGCACATTTTTCCAACTCATATGGGCCTGTCCCAAACTTCAAGGGTTCTGGAAACAGGTAGTGTCCTTTCTGCATGATGTCATGGGATCTCCTCTGGCGCTTGACCCAAAGCAGTGTCTGCTCAGAATATTCCAGACGGTCCTAGATAGGTTCACTGACACATTCCTACAGGAAACTTTGTTTTCTGCTAGGAAAACCATTGCTAGAAAATAAATGAGGCCAGAGCCCCCACATGTACTAGACTGGAAGAGGGAAGTGAACGCGACTCTACCATATAAGACATTCCTATTCATTAATAGTGGGCTGCCCAGCATAATACAATAGAATATGGGACCGCTTGCTACAGGAAGTAGACACCTGCACATAAGGGATGTTTACTAAAAAGTCAACGATGCCCCCGTATGTGCACATAGTGTTCTTACCGCATGTATCATTACTGAAAACTGTTCCCCAATAAGTGCCTACCAAATGTGATGCTCTGAATATACCCTGTAGCTGTATTTCCTATATTGCCCGCCTTAAAATGTGAATGATTGTATTGACACTGTCAAGTTATGTATACTTTTTGCCCAATAAAACCTTTTTTGAAAGTAAAAAAAAATGCCATAAAACTATCCCCTATTTTGTAAACGCTATAACTTTTGCGCCAACCAATCAATAATTGCTTATTGTGATTTTTTTTACCAAAAATATGTAGAATACATGTCGGCCTAAACTGAGGAAAAAAAAATTTTATATATATTTTTGGGGGATATGTATTATAGCAAAAAGTAAAAAACAATGCTTTTTTTTGTTTATAGTGCAAAAAATAAAAATTGCAGAGGTGATCAAATACCACCGAAAGAAAGCTCTATTTGTGGGAAAAAAAAGGACATCAATTTTGTTTGGGGGCCACGTCGCATGACCGTGTAATTGTCATTTAAAGCGACACAGTGCCGAATCGCAAAAAGTGCTCTGGTCTTAAGCCAGCAAAATGGTCCGGTCTGAAAGTGGTTAATGTCTAAACCGCTGGCAACAAAAGTGAGTACACCTCTAAGTGAAAATGTCCAAATTGGGCCACTGGTGGGATGTGACTCTTCAGTGTTACATGGTCTCAGGTGTAAATGGGGAGCTGGTGTGCTAGCTGGTGTCTCACTCTCTCATACTGGTCACTAGGGATGAGCTTCGTGTTCGAGTCGAACATACGTTCAACTCGAACTTCGGCTGTTTGTCCCGCTCGGCGAATTCCGAACATTATGGGCCGTTCGAGCCAAATTCGTGTGGCGCTCACGGCCCACGATGCACTGCGTCATCGCAGTGCATTGCTGGCTCATGATTGGCCAAGCATGCACTGTGACCCCGCATGCTTGGCCAATCACAGCGCCAGCAGCGAGGAGAGCCATGATTGGCCACAGGCAGGATGCCTGTGGCCAATCATAGCTCAGGCTGTGTAGTACACGCCCCACACTATATAAGGCCGCCAGCGCGGCGGCCTTGTGTAGTGTGTTGGCGTCTGAAGCAGTTAGTGGGTGTTCTGTGTACCTTCAACACAGTACACACCGATCGTTATTGGCCGATTTTCGATCTTGCTCTTCTGTAGTGGTTGTTGTCTGCTTGCCCTGACCGCAGTATACACCGCTATATTCACCTCACCTATATAGCTAGTGATCTATATTTTATAATAGAGCTTGCAGTCAGTAGTGTTAGGAGCTTGTGCGTGCTGTCTGCGTGCTCTGTACCCAGTACACACCGCTATATCCACCTACATAGCTCTTCTCTATTTGAGCCCACTTGCCATCTGCAGGAGTTTTTGGAAGTTGTGTGTGCCTCCAGCACAGCACAGTATACATCTGTATATACCCCTTTATCTCTGGTGTTCTATAAAAAAGGCATCTGCAGGAGTTAGTGGGTGTTTTGTGCCTCCAGCACAATATACACCTGTATTTACCCTTTATTGCTGTTCTATAATAGAGCCATCTGCAGGGCTTAGTGGGTGTTGTGTGCCTCCAGTACAGTATACCCCTTTATCTCTGGTGTTCTATAATAAAGGCATCTGCAGGAGTTAGTGGGTGTTGTGTGCCTCCAGCACAATATACACTACCCAACTGCTGTTTTACCCAACTCCCTTCAGGCCATTACCATGTCTGGAAGGCCAGCAAGGAGAGGCAGACAGACGTGAGCCGATTAAAAGAAGGCAAGCAGGCTCTGTGTCTAGAGACAACAGTGCTGGTCGTGGACGCGGTGCATTGTCATCAGCACGTGGCCATGGGACACGCTTGTCCTTCTTTTCGGCAGCTGGACATGTTGAACCGCAACATGCCAATGACTTGGTAGAGTGGATGACCAAGCCCTCTTCATCCTCCTCATCCTCTCTCACCCAGTCTCAGGGTACTAGCAAAGCAGCTGCCAACGCATCGTCTTCCCTCGTCTCAATGTCATCATCAGTGACTCCTTCCCTAGACCCACCACGTCCTCCTGAGGAGTCTCCTGAACTCTTTGAGCACAGTGTTGGGTACATGCTCCAGGAGGATGCCCAGTGTTTTGTAGCCTCTGATGATGACACTCAGCTAGAGGAAGGCAGTAGCGTGAATGCAGAGAGAGGGGATGCTCAAGAAGGACAGCAATCTGGCAGTCATGTTCCACAAGCTGCAGCATATTGCCAGGTTTGCTACAGCGATGAAGAGGGAGGGGATGATGAGGGCACTGACTCCACGTGGGTGCCTGGTAGGAGAGAGGAGGAGGAGGCACAAGTCCAACGAGGCAGGATGCCCTCCGGGGGCCATCTTAGGTGCAGCACACCGACTGAATCACACCGCAGAGCTCCGCCTGTGCAGGGCGCTGCCTCTGCGCGTTATTTTAAAAGTTCTTTGGTGTGGGCCTTTTTTGAGACGAGTGCATCAGATCGCACCACTGCTATTTGCAACATATGTCTCAAGCGTATCTTGCGTGGCCAAAACATCAGCCTCTTGGGCACCACATGCTTGACCAGACATATGTTGACCTGCCATGCAGCTCGTTGGCAAGCGTACCTCAAAGACCCACACCAAAGAACAAAGCGGATCTCTCCTTGCTCCTCATCAGCTGGCATCTCCAACCCCACTAGACCTTCAGTCCTCTCTGAAACCTGCTCTGGGAGGAATAAAGGTGTAGAATTAGGTGTGTCACAGCCAAGTGCTTCCGGGCACTCTGCTAGCAGTACACCCACGTCCGATTATAGCAGGCAAATGTCCCTGCCCCAGCTGCTGGACCGGCGAAAGAAGTTCACTCCCAGCCATCCACATGCCCAGCGGTTGAATGCTAGCTTGGCTAAATTGTTAGCACTTCAACTGCTGCCTTTTCAGTTGGTAGACTCGGCCCCCTTCCGTGAGTTTGTACAATGTGCGGTTCCTCAGTGGCAGGTCCCCAAACGCCACTTTTTCTCACAGAAGGCGATTCCGGCTCTCTACCGGCATGTGGAAGGCAATGTCCGTGCCTCGCTGGACAGGGCGGTCAGCGGTAAGGTGCATATTACCGCTGACTCATGGTCCAGCAGGCATGGACAGGGACGTTACCTGTCTTTCACGGCCCATTGGGTCACTCTTCTGGCAGCTGGGAAGGATGCAGGACAAGATGCAGTAGTGTTGGAGGTTGTTCCGCCATCACGCCTCCAAAATGCTACTATTGGTTGTGACACACCTCTCTCCTCCACCCCCTCCTCTTCTTCTTCCTCCATGGCCTCTTCCAGTGCTCTGTCCTCAGAACCAGCGGTGCTCCGTAGGCGTTCCAGGGGCTACGCAAGTACGCAGGCAAAACGATGCCATGCCGTGCTTGCGCTGGTTTGTTTGGGGGACAGGAGCAACACTGGGGCGGATGTTTTGTCAGCTCTGCAGGGGCAGGCCGAGAGGTGGTTGACGCCACGCCAGCTTAAGCCAGGAATGGTGGTTTGCGACAATGGCACCAACCTGAGAAAAAAGAGAGGAGAAAAAGGGGCGGGACTTCGTATGGAGTAAGAAATAGTTGTAAAGTTAATTGGTGAGTATATAGGAATTTAACTGATTGTAACAATAAGACACACATAGAAACCAGGTACAGAGATGTAACATCAATATCATAAGGTACAATATTTAAGCTTATTGATAACATCAATTACTCATACTGAATTAAGAATCAAATTCCAAAATTCACCAAAAAAAGGATAAAATAAAATGTTTGACACAGTAAAACCTGCAAGACCTATTGCCTCCCTGGGTCAGTAATTAAAAATGATACAATAATAACTTGAGACTCAAATAAGTGATGGTAGGAACACGGCAGTGTGTAGCTCTACGCGTTTCGTGGCTTTTGAGCCACTCATCAGGAGAAAGGCGTGATGAATCTATAGTAAAATAATAATGAATGAGTAATCTAATAAAAAATAATAGACGACATAAATATGGAAAAAATGAATGGGCCTTACCCCGAGTATATGTCTACTTGCTCAAATACGCAAATTGACAATAGGATGACCGGACAACGCAAACCGTCCAGGGACACCCCTTGCCGGGAGCTGTGGTAGGCAGCCCCGGAAACATAACCCACATAGGCTTCACCCAGGGCGGGCATGGAACCAACTAGGCACTCCTGAGGGAGAACAATTAAGGATGTGAAAAGTGAGCAAGAAAAAATTGCTCAAAAAGGAAGGTGAAGAGAAAATAAATAATGGGCAAAGAGCCCGTGCTATTACGAAGTTAACAGAATGGGACAGTGAAAATATCCCAAATAAAATAAAAAAGTAAGTGTAACATGCATGAGAAAGATGAATAAGAGGCTTGTTGTCCAAGGAAAAAAACATACCGTGAATAGGAATTTAAGGTGCACCGATACCTATGTTCAGGAAGATGTATGGAAGAAAGGACAAGAAGAAGCCCTAATTGTGTATAAACCCAAGTGCAGGTAGCCTAGAATGCCAGCCACTTCCCAGGGAAATACCTGCAAGCGTGTCGCCAGGGATAGCCCGCCAACGCCACGACGCATGGCGGAAAAACAGGGAGGATGGGTCAGCAGTCGGGCTAGCTAAGTCACCGGCCGACTGACTAAACATCCCCCAGTCCGCCTGCGGATGTAAGCTCCACGTGCAGGGACGCAGTATCGCCATGACTGGTGTCACGCGTTCAGCGTGGGAACCGTGACGTCGACGCGCTGTGCGGAGTCTCCACCCCCCCAGGCGTAAGACGACGCGGGGGCAGGGAGAGGTCCGCAGAGCGCGACGCAGCTCCCGGAAGTGAGGACAAAACCGGGCGGCGCAGCAATCCGGCCACCCCACATACCAACAGTGTAGACAGACCAAGAACACATGCTCACAGGGGACCTAATTATATATAGATAATTGTATAAAACAAGTTGGAGAATTTAAAAAAAATTGCTTTGAAATCAAGAAATATTATAATTAAATAAGGAAAGGGAGGCTAATCCAGAGGTCAATAGATTGCAAAATATTAGGGGTAAACAGATAAAGTGTAACTAAATAATTCCTGATTAGTTGAATAACAAAAAATAGGGGTTTTTAGGGACTTAAGCGAAATCATGTCCTGGTAAGGATCATGTAGTTCTATCCCTAGGGACTTTGAGTGAAACCATGACCTGGTAAGGTCATGCGTTTCCATCCCAGTTCATTGAGAGGAAAAAGAGCAAGGGGACGAGATTTGATATAAAGTAAAAGGTAATTATAAAATTAGTTGGTAAATGTATAAGGGTTTAAATGATTGTAACAGTAGTACATACATAAAAAGGAGATACAAAAATGTAACATTGGTAACAAAAAATAAGGGTTTTTAGGGACTTTATTGAAATCATGTCCTGGTAAAGGTACATGTAATTCCATCCCTAGGGACTTTGAGTGAAACCATGGCCTGGTAAGGTCCTGCGTTTTCATCCCAGTTCATTGAGAAAAAAGAGAGGAGAAAAAGGGGCGGGACTTCGTATGGAGTAAGAAATAGTTGTAAAGTTAATTGGTGAGTATATAGGAATTTAATTGATTGTAACAATTCCTATATACTCACCAATTAACTTTACAACTATTTCTTACTCCATACGAAGTCCCGCCCCTTTTTCTCCTCTCTTTTTTCTCAATGAACTGGGATGGAAACGCAGGACCTTACCAGGCCATGGTTTCACTCAAAGTCCCTAGGGATGGAATTACATGTACCTTTACCAGGACATGATTTCAATAAAGTCCCTAAAAACCCTTATTTTTTGTTACCAATGTTACATTTTTGTATCTCCTTTTTATGTATGTACTACTGTTACAATCATTTAAACCCTTATACATTTACCAACTAATTTTATAATTACCTTTTACTTTATATCAAATCTCGTCCCCTTGCTCTTTTTCCTCTCAATGGCACCAACCTCCTCTCCGCCCTCCGACAGGGACAACTGACCCATGTCCCCTGTGTAGCTCACGTCCTTAACCTGGTGGTGCAGCAGTTCTTGGGCAGGTACCCCGGCTTACAGGATGTCCTGAAGCAGGCCAGGAAAGTCTGTGTGCATTTCCGCCGATCATTTAATGCCTGTGCTCGGCTGGCTGAGCTCCAAAAGGAGTTGAACCTGCCCAAGAACCGCCTTATATGTGACATGCCCACCAGGTGGAACTCAACTTTGGCCATGCTGCAGCGGCTGAACACGCAGCAGAGGGCCATCAATGAGTACCTGTGTGACTACGGCACCAGGACAGGGTCGGGGGAGCTCGGTTTTTTCTCACCACGCCAGTGGGGCATGATCAGGGATGCATGCACTGTCCTGTCACCGTTTGAGGAGGCCACAAGGATGGTGAGCAGTGACAGTGCATGCATCAGTGACACTGTACCTCTTGTCCACCTCTTGGAGCATACGCTGCGTGGAATAATGGACAGGGCACTTGAGGCAGAACAGAGGCAGGAAGAGGAGGACTTCCTTGCCTCTCAAGGCCCCCTTTATCCAGTCAGTGTTCCTGCTGTGCCACCCATCACACAGGAAGAGGATGAGGAGGAGGAAGAGGAGGAGGAGGATGATTGTGTCAGCATGGAGGTGGAGGCTGGCACTCAGCATCCGCAGCAGCAGCAGCAGTCTTGTAGGGATGATTTACAGTCCCAAGAAACACGTGGACTTGTACGTGGCTGGGAGGAGGTAGCTGCGGATCATGTTGTCCTTAGTGACCCAGAGGACTCCGGACCGAATGCCTCAGCTAACCTACGCTGCATGGCCTCCCTGATCCTGCAAAGCCTGCGGAAGGATCCTCGTATTCTTCGGATCAAGGAGAGGGACCATTACTGGCTGGCCACTCTCCTTGATCCACGGTACAAGGGTAAGGTTGCCGACCTTATCTTGCCATCGCAGAGGGAGCAGAGGATGAGACATCTCCGGGAGGCCTTGCAGAAAGGTCTGTGCAACGCGTTCCTAGAGACTGGGAGGTTACAAACTCCTGGTCCTGGACAACGTGTTGCTGAGGCATCGGTCAGAAGGAGCGGTGGAGAAGGTGGCCGTCTGACTGATGCTTTCAGACAATTTTTTAGTCCGCAGCCCCAAGGTATGATCGGTTCCAGCAACCATCGCCAGCGTCTGATTTACATGGTGCAGGAATACCTAGGGGCAAGGTCAGACTTGGACACCTTTCCCACCGAAAATCCTCTGGCTTACTGGGTCTTGAGGATGGATCACTGGCCAGAGCTTGCACAGTATGCAATTGAGCTACTGGCCTGTCCTGCATCCAGCGTTCTTTCGGAACGCACCTTCAGTGCTGCTGGTGGCTTTGTTACCGATCACAGGGTGTGCCTGTCCACCGAATCAGTTGATCGACTGACCTTCATCAAGATGAATCAGTCTTGGATCACCCACAGCTACCAAGCACCTGAATCTGATATAACCGAATAATTTTTTTTGAAATATCACATCCCTTCAAGACTGCCTATGCTGATGCTGAGTGACTGTCCTGTTATGTTGATTGTCTATCCTCTTCCTCCTCCACTGATATGTTGGAAGAACATTTCTGGCTCTGGGTGATGCCATCAGCCCAATTTTTCTGCCCCTGTTTAACAGGGGCGTTTGATTACAATTTTTGATGCAATGCTTTGCAGCAGGGCTAATTCCTGCAATAAAACTAGAGTATATGGGAGAGGTTGCAGTGTGGTGGCACCAGCACCAGTGCCTAAGGCCCAATTTTTCTGCCCCTGTTTAACAAGGGCGTTTAATTACAATTTTTGATGCAATGCTTTGCAGCAGGGCTAATTCCTGCAATAAAACTAGAGTATATGGGAGAGGTTGCAGTGCCGTGGCACCAGCACCAGTGCCTAAGGCCCAATTTTTCTGCCCCTGTTTAACAGGGACATGTAATTACAATTCTTGATATAATATTTCACAGGAGGGCCCGTTCCTGTGCCCACCCAGAGTAACTGTGAGGACTTATAGTGTTGTGGCACCAGCACCACAACCACCAAAGGTCAATTTTTCTACCACTGTTCAACAATGGCATGTAATTACAATTCTTGATATAATCATTCACAGCAGGGCGCTCCAGCGCCCACCAAGAGTCACTTTGAGGGCTTACAATGTTGTGGCAAAACCAACACCTTGTTCCGCCATTTCTGCAGAGCATATAGGGCAGGCCCCTACTTTCAACCATCCAACTTACAAACATCTCCTACTTGCAAACGGAAGGAGACAACAGCAAGTGAGATGAAAAAAGATGGACGACAAAACAAATTATACAGGGGTGATAACCCTTCCCTACGTTTTCCAAAAAGCTTAAAAATAGTTTTTTTGACTGGAGCTACACTTTAAAAATGTACCAGTTGAAAATTACAAACAGATTCAACTTAACACAACAAACCTACACAGTCCCTGTCTTGTTTGCACCACCTGTATACTGCTGTTCTGAGTATATAGGGCCTGGGGGCCACACGCATTTCCTTTTTTTAATATGGGTACTGGGTTCCCCTTAATATGCGTACAAGACCCAAAGGGGCTGGTAATGGGCAGGGAGGGCTACCCATGCCATTTTTTTCAATGATTTTCAACCATATTGCAGGAACCAGATATAAAATTAAAACCGCAAGCAGTTTTAAATGATGTTATTTCCGTTTAATGTCATTTTGTGCAGGGACTGTTCTAAACAGGAGAAACACGTGGCACTTCACAGGCATACTACAGACACCCCCAGGCACCATATTTAAAGGAATATTTCCCTTTTTTTTCACTTTAATCGTCATTAAAATCAGTGCTCCCGCCAAAACGGCAATTTTTAAAAACATTTTAGGCATTGACCCATGTCCCCTGGGGCAGGAGCCAGGTCCCCAAACACTTTTTAGGACAGTATCTTGCATATTAGCTGTTAAAATTAGCACTTTTAATTTCGAACGTTCGAGTCCCATAGACTTCAATGGGGTTCTAAAGTTCGTACGAATTTGGGGTCCGTTCGAAAGTTCTGGTGCGAACCGAACCGGGGGGTGTTCGGCTCATCCCTACTGGTCACTGGTCAACACGACACCTCATGGCTAAGAACTCTCTGAGGATCTGAAAAAAATAATTTTTCCTCTACATAAAGATGGCCTAGGCTATTAGAAGATTACCAAGACCCTGAAACTGAGCTGCAGCACAGTGGCCAAGACCATACAGCGGTGTAACAGGACAGGTTCCACTCAGAACAGGCCTCCCCATGGTTGACCAAAGAAGTTGAGTGCACGTTCTCATCGTCATATCCAGAGGTTGTCTTTGGGAAATAGATGTATGAGTGCTGGCAGCCTGTCAGTGCTCAGACCATATGCCGCACACTGCATTAAATTGGTCTGCATAGCTTTCGTCCCAGAAGGAAGCCTCTTCTAAATATAATGCACAAGAAAGCCCGCAAACAGTTTGCTGAAGACAAGCAGACTAAGGACATGGATTACTGGAACCATGTCCTGTGGTCTGATGAGACCAAGATAAACTTATTTGGTTCAGATGGTGTTAAGCAAGTATGGCAGCAACCACGTGAGTAGTACAAAGACAAATGTGTCTTGCTTACAGTCAAGCATGGTGGTAGGAGTGTCATGGTCTGGGGCTGCATGAGTTCAGAGCACTGGGGAACTACAGTTCATTGAGGGAATCATGAATACCAACATGTACTGTGACATACTGAGGCAGAGCATGATCCCCTTCCTTCAGAGACTGGGCCACAGGGCAGTATTTCTACATGATAATGACCCCAAACACACCTCCAAGACGACCACTGCCTTGCTAAAGAAGCTGAGGGTAAAGGTGATGGACTTGCCAAGCATGTCTGCAGACCTAAACCCTATTGAGCATCTGTGGGGCATCCTCAAACGGAAGGTAGAGGAGTGGAAGGTCTCTAACATCTACCAGCTCTGTGATGTCATCATGGAGGAGTGGAAGAGGACTCCAGTGGCAACCTGTGAAGCTCTGGTGAACTTCATGGCCAAGAGGGTTGAGGCAGGGCTGGAAAATAATAGTGGCCACACAAAATATTGACACTTTGGGCCCAATTTGGATATATTCACTTAGGGGTATATTCACATTTACTAAACATAGGTCAATATCTGCACTAATTTGAACAGCAAAATCAATCAAAGCAGCCAGCACAGTCTGTTGATAAGCAAACATAAAATAATACCCAAGCTCAAAAAACATGGCGCTTAAAAATAACAGTGAGTCCAAAGTGGAGAAGATGGATGTACCCGTCACCAACTTCAATGTATATAAACAACAGCACTCGCCACTACAAGGTATAATAATCTGCTTACCAGATAGCTGGAGTAATTTACCCTTTATGCAAATGTAAGTGCAATATTTTATCTTTAATAAATCAATGTTTTATGGATTCACACTATGGTGAGTTTCTTATCATTTTCCTGGGACCGTGATTGTTGTCTGTTGGTCCATCTATCGAGTTGTGATCTCCTGGCTTGTCTTCAGTGTACTCACAATGAATTGCTGCTGCTGTTGGTCTGATGTCCGGATGCTGATCAAATATACAAGCTTGATATTGCTTGCCTTCTGGTAAGCACATATTTTGTGTGGTGGTGGCTCACTAATAGCAGCGTTTTTTGTCTGCATAAGAGGAGCTGTTTATTGATGTTTATTGATTTTTATTTACTTCACTGGACTGATTTTTTTCTTCTTAATTAATTATTTTTTAAAAAATTTTGAGGTTTTGATATTTATCATTTATTAATTATTATCTAATATTCATTTATTATTTAATATTTTGATATCTATATGGGTTGATCAGTTGGTGTGATTAACTATAATTTGTCACTTCACATATAATTTAATGTATTTGCACAGCTTTTTCCTATTTTTATGATCACTGTGTTTGTATATATCTTACAAATTTGAGCTGCAGCCATTTATTTTTATTTTTAGTTTTAGTTTTAGCGTGGTATTCATTTTTTATTTTTTACCTACAAATCGCAGATTGCTCCTTCTGGACCTATTTTCCAAATCGTCCAATTTTTCCAAAATAAATGTATTTGTTCTATCCTGTTCTGTGGATTGTGCCTGATAAAGTTCATCTTCTATTTTTGATATGCAGTGTTCAGCCTCATTAAGCCTGGTAGCATGTTCCCCTAGTTGGGCCTTGAACTGCTGCATCCCTGCACTGACTGCCTTCTCCACAGAGACTGCTATCATGGGTGAGAGGAGTGCTGCTAAAGCCTGGGCAATCAGTTTAGTGCTGTTATCCCCATGAGATGGTGGGGGACATGCTGTGAGGAGTACTGTGGGAGGAGGGGGCCAGGCCGCTGCTTGCCTCCATTTCAGGCTCCGTTTCCGTGGATGGATATGAGTAGGCCAAAGTCTGGGGCCTCAATTTGTGGCTGTGCCATTGGAGTCGCCGCGGCCGCGTAGGAACGGACGCCTTTTTTTCAACAAAATGGTCCATGGTGCAACTGTGGATGCTCGGGTGAGGCAGATGGTGTGAGGAGTGGGTATTGACGGTTTTATATGTCGTTTTTCGGAGTTGAGCTGCAGGAGCTGATGCGGAGAGCAGCTACTCCATACGGCGCTGGAACTGGAAGCCATTCTGGACTCTCTAATAATGTGTATCCTTCTTTTACAGCAAAAGCTGTTTTTTTAAAAAGATTAAAAAGTGTATATTATCTATTCGATAATTGTCGATAAAAGTCTCTCTTTTTTTTATGTCTTGTTGCATAGAATGCCTTAAGATCATCCTTTGTGGTTATTGAGGATTATATTTACATGAAAGTTTTTATGCCCAATGTCCAGCTTGATTTATGCTTTGAGAGTGTGTAATACTTAGCTAGGCATGTTTAGCTCAGTACAAAGACAATTATAAAAGTTACTAACGTCATACATAATTTATGTTTCATATACAGTCTTTTTTTTTTTTATACAGTAACTATGCCTTTGATGATTGGCTGGTCTAATTGCTGTCCAATAAGCAACATTAAACTAACTGGTCACATGAACAATAACAATAATTGATGATGGCAAGATTTGCTGATCATGCTCCATTTATAATCTGAAGCCTCATCCATTATTAAAGGCTGTATGTTTCTCTCTCTCTTTCCATCGATCAATTTCTGAAACCATGAAATATACAAATGTACATTCCCAGCATCATACAGGGAAATTCAAGGACAGCTTTTGACAATAATTAAAAGTGACAGAAATGATTTGACTAAATTAAAGTTTATTAACTATTTATGTGGTAAGTTAACTTATTCTAGATACAGTGTCCCATATGCATGTAAGCGGTATTTTCTTTAAGTGTATCATGGATTTTATATCATGACACTAGTAAAATATCAAAGTCAAGTTTCAAAGGGCAATGAATACATTTTCAGGGAAAAAAAATGAAAGAATGCAAGATCTCAAAACATGAATGAGGAAGATTAAATGATGTGATACTGTACTTTGTGCTGCATTATAGTATAAGCATACTCATATGAAACGTGATCATTAGGCAGGAGCTCGATGTTCAGGTCGAAAACAAGTTCGACTTGAACATGGGGTGTTCACCCATTTGCAGAACAGTGAATATTATGGGGCATTCATGGGAAATTTGAGCACCACAGAACACCCCATAATGCACTGCGAGATCGCAGTGCATTGCTGTATGTTGATTGACCAAAGCATGCACCTGACCTGCATGCTTTGGCCAATCACAGAGCGCTCTGCTGAGAGAGCCATAATTGGCCAAAGGCAGGGTGGACTAAGTTCACTCCCCACACTATATAAGGCTGCTTATACAGCGGCCGTGTGTAGTGTGGTTGGCATGGACAGTGAGATAGCTTGAGTTATGCCGCATACACACGATTGGAATTGTGGTCGGAAAAAGCTCTGATGGTTTTCCCATCGGAATTCTGCTCAAGCTGTCTTGCCTACACATGGTCACACCAAATGCAGATTGTTTAGAATGCGGTGATGTACAACACGTAGGACGGGACTAGAAAAAGGACGATTAATAACCAGTAGCCAATAGCTTCCGTCTCGTAGTTGAATCTGCGCATGCGTGAGTTTTTGTTTGTTGGAATTGCATACACACGATCAGAATTTCTGAATGAAAGTTTTTCCTTCTGGAGAATTGAGAACATGCTCTCAAATTTTTGCTGGCGGGATTTCGGCCAGCTAAATTCCGATGGAGCCTACACACAGTCGCATTTTCAGATAAAAAGCTATCATCGGTCTTTTGCTGACCGAAATTCCGATCGTGTATACACAGCATTAGATTAAGCAGGCAGGTTATTCAGTTGGTGGTAGTGTATTTGATATATATATATATATATATATATATATATATATATATATATATATATATATACACACACACACACTATATATCTATGCATTTATTCAGTGTATACTTGATATTCAGTCAGTGCCAGCAGTGCATCCAGTGTAGCCTATATTTACAGTGCATTCGTTGGTGTAGTGTTTATAATACGCCTCAGACGGTGTATTAATAAATATATATATATATATATATATATATATATATATATTATACACGATTTTGTTCTTCAAGCAAGATTGTGCAGAAGGCAGAAGAGCAGTGTATATAGAGATTGTACATAGAGACTGTGTATTGTTAGATGTTCCTGAAGAAGTTTTGCAAGTCAAGTGGGCATCCCATGTTACCTCTATCCCCATCCAAGTTTATTCACTGCAATAAAACAAAAGAAAACAAAGTACTGGACTGTTTACTAAATGCAGTGTGCTTGTGAAGATGCAGTGTGCCCGACTGTGTAGTGTGGGGGATCCCTTTCTACTTGTGGCTCCTTGGGGGGTGCACTACATAAGATACACCCCCAAAAAAGAAGCAAGCACTAATCTGCATCCCCTACCCTATCCCCAAGCACAAATTCCCATGCTGTGTTGACTTTTTAAGTGTAAATCAAGCAAATGACTTTGTTATAGGTATTGTCAGTATTTCCATATAATGCTTATACTATTCAAATATTCACTGTGTTAGTTTTCATTAGAAGTTCTGTAATTTTTCAGGTTGCCAGTAAAAAATGTTTTCTGCCAGTAAATTGACCATGTTTTTTCAGTAAAAAATGCTGCGGAAGGTGGCAACCCTATGTGGGAGCATCTTTTTCCTTGTATTGCCCTTAATCCAATATGTGCATACCCCTAAATCCCAAGGTGCATTTCACAAGTGAGATCTCAATTCCAGTACATGTAGCTCTTCCCCTAGATTCCCAGGTAACAAATTAGAGCAGTGCTTCAAAACATACAGCTCACACTCCAAATTACAGATTTTTTTGCCCTCCCATAAGCATTCCAGCAGACAAAGCTTTCTCTGGTCTTCAAACTGCGCCCCCTGGGGTGGGATGTGGCCCTTTTCTTGCCCCTATCCGGCCCTTGGGGCCCTATTCCATCCACAACTGACTCCAAGGACAGGGCACTATTTCTCTATTTCTCTCACTGATACCAGTGGTGGGGCACTAATTCTCCCACAGACACCAATGATGGGTAGCTATTCCTCCCACAAATATCAACAATAAGGAACTATTATTCCCACTGATACCAACAATAGGGCACTATTCCTTCCTCACCAACAATGAGGTGCTATTACTCCCAATAAAACCAATGATGGAACATTGTTTACTACCATGAACGCTGCTGTATTATTTACTCCCACCGGTCACAGTCCAGCCCCCCTAAAGTCTGAAGGACAGTAAACTGGGCCTTTATTTATAAAGTTTGTAGACCCCTGCTCTACACTATCAATGTCACTAGTTTGATTCCCACTCCAGTATACACAGTTTACATCCCAGTATGAACACCACCTATGATCTTTCCCAAAATATAATACCCTATCATGTCCTTCCTTTACATAGATCAATGCTATCCTACTTTGGGGGGGAAATAGTAACACCATGAGAAGTACGCATCCTGGAGAAAGTATAGAGCTGTGTTTTTTTGTGTCCATAAGGGCTCATCTAACTGGAGGCAGCCCTTGCCAGCCTTCCGAAAATCGATCAGTGGTAAATCTCTTTCCAAAGATGGTTGACATGTGGCTGCTTCTTCACCGCCCGTTTTAACTGTGAAAAACTTGCACCACTACACTGTAAATGTATGCGTTGCATTCCTGTAACCTTTCTAATGGAAAAAAAGAACAAAATCATCACTAGTAGCATAAACACTGCCTTGAAAACCCAATGAGAATATATCAATAGAAAAGAGAAACAAACAACCATGTATCTCTAATAAGAACATACACTCAGGGATTTTACTTTTTATTCTAATGCCCATAACAGCTATACAGGAATAGACCACTTTTTCATTACTCAAAAGGGACCTACAAGATCTTATGAAGGCTGAGATAGGATCCATTAACTTATCGGATCATGCCCCCATATCCATTAAATTACACATAAATAGCAGACAGAAGCGAACCTTTTGCTGGAGACTAAATGCCTCACTCCTCACAGACCCAAACATTCAAGCCCAAATCCACAAAGCACTTACAGACTACTTCTCCACAAACAACACACCGGATGTTTCCCCCCTGACAGTATGGGAAGCGCATAAAAGCGTGATCAGAGGTGAGCTGATCAGATGGGGTGCCAAGAAGAAAAAAGAAAAAGAAAAGTACATTAACGAGTTAGTACAAAAAATCACAAAGCTAGAATTGATACACAAACAATCTCATGCCCAGATAAATTACACTGAACTTAAGAAAACTAGAAAGGACATACAGGAGTTTTTAGACAATAAAACAAAGAGGCTACTATTTTTAAATCTATATATTACGAACAAGGAGATAAGGGAGGTAAGATCCTGGCTAAGGCTCTAAAAGAAGCAATTCTTTCCAATAACATTTATGGTATACGTTCCAAAGACGGCACTCTGACATACATTACTGTACTCCCTAAACCAAACAAGGACCCCACAGACTGCACAAACTACAGACCTATTTCGCTCCTAAATTTAGATCTAAAAATGTTTGTAAAGATTATAGCAAATAGAATTAGACCTCTTTTGGGAAAACTCATTGGCCCAGAGCAGGTTGGTTTTATGCCAAACCGCTAAGCAAAAGATAATACTACTAAAACCCTTAACCTAATCCACAGAATCAATCAGAGCAAGGTTGAAGGTCTCCTTCTGTCAACCCACGCAGAGAAGGCCTTCGACCAGGTTGCATGGTACAAGTTGTCACTAAATGATTTATTGTTCAAACATTGCATAGTTATATGTGGAATTACACCCCAAAATAAATTTTGCTGCTTCTCCTGAATATGGACATACCACGTGTGAGACTTTTTGGGAGCCTAGCCACGAACAGGACCCCAAAAATGAAGTCCTCACTACCTATCACAGTTACAGAGGCCCTGAAATGTCAAGATAGCACAACCCCCCCCCCCCCTCCCCAAATTAACCCATTTTGGAAAGTAGACACTCCAAGGTATTTTCTAAGAGGCATGGCGAGTATTTTGCAGTTCTCATTTGTTTTTGAAAATGAAGAAAGAAAGAAAGAAAGAAAGAAAGAAAGAAAGAAAGAAAGAAAGCTCTATTTGTGGGAAAAAAGGACACAAATTTTGTTTGGGTACAGCATTGCATGACTCACAATTACCAGTTAAAGCAGCGCAGTGCCAATTTGTAAAAAGTGCTCTGATCATTGAGGGGCTAATTCTTCCGGGGCTTTAGTGGTTAAAATATGAACTTATGAAATGGGAATAGGAATTGATGCAGGTGTGTAAAAATAAGAGTACTCTTTAAAATGGCTAATGAAGTGAGAAGGAAAGTGAATCCCAAAGGGGTAGACATCCAGTAAGCATTGTTTTGAAACAATCGTAGCTTACCCATAAATAGAAATTATAAATAAAACATAGTAAAAACGTGGGAAGGAAGTATAGGAAGGAAAAGGAAAAAGCAGAGATCAAAGGGAGAGAAGAGACTCATGGAAGAGAAAAAAAGGGGAGGGTGAGAGGGGAAAAATAAAAAATAGGAATTGAAAAAATAGGTGGAAGTGGGATTTCCAGTGATGATGTATCTCTTATATTCTCTGGGCCACTTGAAAAGCGAGAGACTGACATTGCACTTGCATACATACATGAACATTCCACTTCAAACATTGGTAATTATTTAGCGTTTGTATAGATCAGTATCCTTAAAGAGCATCCAACACATCCAGGTTTTAGTGTGTAAGGTTATTGTTTCTCTACTAATTAAGGATAGTGTTCATTTGTTCAAAAGCAATCTACGGCAAATTTAGGTCTAAGTTCCTGATCTATGCAACTGCTGGAAGGTCTGCATTGGGCTTATAAGTGAGAAAGAGCATAGCGTAGGCTCATGAGCATAGGTGTCCTAAGGGGTTGGTGTAAGTGCACAATTTCTCAAACTTAGTAAGGGGCTAGTTTCATCTGAAACTATGACCAGTAGGAGAATTGTTCAGATTGGTCTTGCAAATCCTGCAGGGGTTTGAAAGTGCTTTGGTCAAAAAAGATGAGTGCCCGAAGTAAAACCTAAAGGTCAGTGGGTTTTGTTTGGATGAGAGATTGTATTTTTAGACGCAGACTATAGAAAGTGCAGAGGGTAGTTTTAATTAGAGATTGTAAAGTAAACACATCAGGTATGTGAAATTTCCTACGCCAAGGCCAAACTTGATGTGGAATATTCAAAAAGGATTGTTCAAGTGCTATCCGATCTTTGACTTTGGAGTTTACTGCCCAGTCTACAAGTCTGATTAAGTGACGTATTTCTAAATATCATGTAGGCTACTGTTGAGCGAATGGTTAGAGCTGAGCAAAAAATCTGAGAACACCCAAATTTGCATGGCGCTCTGCAGGTCGTTCGCCGGCCGAGCACTCCACAATGCACTGCTCACTTTACAGTGCATTCTATTGCCCTAATTCTAGGGCTGGCTGGTCAGGTGCAAGGCTTTGCCAATTAGGGCACAGAACACTGTGAGAGCCCTGATTGGACAAAGTGGTGATGACTTTCTCCAATCATGGCTCAGTGCTCATAGTCCCACCCCACACTATACAGTAAATAGTAACTTCCCATAGGAAGCTTTTGCATTGTGTTGGAGTGGAGATACAGTGCCTTGCGAAAGTATTCGGCCCCCTTGAACTTTTCAACCTTTTGCCACATTTCAGGCTTCAAACATAAAGATATAAAATTTAAATTTTTTGTGAAGAATCACCAACAAGTGGGACACAATTGTGAAGTGGAACGAAATCTATTGGATATTTTAAAATTTTTTAGCAAATAAAAAACTGAAAATTGGTGCGTGCAAAATTATTCGGCCCCTTTACTTTCAGTGCAGCAAACTCACTCCAGAAGTTCAGCGAGGATCTCTGAATGATCCAATGTTGTCCTAAATGACTGATGGTGATAAATAGAATCCACCTGTGTGTAATCAAGTCTCTGTATAAATGCACCTGCTCTGTGATTGTCTTAGGGTTCTGTTGAAAGCGCAGAGAGCATCATGAAGACCAAGGAACACACCAGGCAGGTCCGTAATACTGTTGTGGAGAAGTTTAAAGCCGGATTTGGATACAAAAAGATTTCCCAAGCTTTAAAAATCCCAAGGAGCACTGTGCAAGCGATCATTTTGAAATGGAAGGAGTATCAGACCACTGCAAATCTACCAAGACCTGGCCGTCCCTCTAAACTTTCAGCTCAGACAAGGAGAAGACTGATCAGAGATGCAGCCAAGAGGCCCATGATCACTCTGGATGAACTGCAGAGAACTACAGCTGAGGTGGGAGAGTCTGTCCATAGGACAACAATCAGTCGTACACTGCACAAATCTGGCCTTTATGGAAGAGTGGCAAGAAGAAAGCCATTTCTCAAAGATATCCATAAAAAGTCTTGTCTAAAGTTTGCCACAAGCCACCTGGGAGACACACCAAACATGTGGAAGAAGGTGCTCTGGTCAGATGAAACCAAAATCGAACTTTTTGCCCACAATGCAAAACGATATGTTTGGCGTAAAAGCAACACAGCTCATCACCCTCAACACACCATCCCCACTGTCAAACATGGTGGTGGTAGCATCATGGTTTGGGCCTGCTTTTCTTCAGCAGGGACAGGGAAGATGGTTAAAATTGAGGGGAAGATGGATGCAGCCAAATACAGGACCATTCTGGATGAAAACCTGTTGGAGTCTGCAAAAGACCTGAAACTGGGACGGAGATTTATCTTCCAACAAGACAATGATCCCAAACATACAGCAAAATCTACAAAGGAATGGTTCACAAATAAAACGTATCCAGGTGTTAGAATGGCCAAGTCAAAGTCCAGACCTGAATCCAATCGAGAATCTGTGGAAAGAGCTGAAAACTGCTGTTCACAAACGCTCTCCATCCAACCTCACTGAGCTCGAGCTGTTTTGCAAGGAAGAATGGGCAAGAATTTCAGTCTCTCGATGTGCAAAACTGATAGAGACATACCCCAAGCGACTTGCAGCTGTAATCGCAGCAAAAGGTGGCTCTACAAAGTATTAACGCAAAGGGGCCGAATAATTTTGCACGCCCCACTTTTCATTTTTTTATTAGTTAAAAAAGTTTAAAATATCCAATAGATTTCGTTCCACTTCACAATTGTGTCCCACTTGTTGGTGATTCTTCACAAAAAATAAAAATTTGATATCTTTATGTTTGAAGCCTGAAATGTGGCAAAAGGTTGAAAAGTTCAAGGGGGCCGAATACTTTCGCAAGGCACTGTATCTCCACTCCAACACAATGCAAAAGCTTCCTATGGGAAGTTACCATTTACTGTATAGTTTGCTACTAGTGAGTTTGAGTAACACAGCATTACAAAACATTCAGTGCTCTATATGCCTTTTTTATTGCATTTTTTTGTTTGTCGCATGTTTATTGTTTTTTTTTGGATTTTTTTTTTGCCCTGCCTGCCACCTTTTTTTTTTTTTTTTTTATGACTGTGATGCTGGTGTTCTCCCTTTTTTAATTATTTTATTTAATTTTTTATAGATTTTACATTTCTGTCAGGATCAGTACTTAATTTAACCACATGCTGACCTGCCGCCAGTATGCGACGGCAGGTCGGCTCATTCCTGCAAATCACCGCATTGGTACCTCGGCTCCTTTAACCTCCCTGGCGGTATGATACATTCTGGTTTTAGGTGCTGAAAGCGGTACAATTATTTTGCATGGAAATTTGGCGTTTTATATTGTAGTCCTGTAATTCTTAGGAATAACTCTCTTAACCACTTCCCGACCAGCGCACGACGATGTACGTCGACAGAATGGCACGGGCAGGCATATTGGCGTACAGGTACGTCCAATATTCGATGCCGCCCTGCCATCGGGAGCGCGCCGCCGGCGGTGCGCTCCCGCGCTGGTCGGGACCCCCGTGAGTCCGGTCGCGGGACCCACGGACTCGATCGCCGCGGGCATCCCCGCGATCGTCTCACGGAGCGGCCGAATGGAGGAAATGCTGTATAAACAACATTTCTCCATTCTGCCTAGCAACTAGTGACGCTGATCTCTGCTCCATGTGATTGGAGCAGAGATCAGTGTACACTAAATGAAAGCCCAACCCCCCCACAGTTAGTAACACACCCCTAGGAACACTTAACCCCTACACTGCCACCTACTGGTTTACCCTTTCACTGCCAGTGTCATTTACACAGGAATCACTGCATTTACATAGCAGTGATTACTGTATAAATGACAATGGTCCCAAAAATGTGTCAAAAATGTCCGATGGGTCCCCCACAATGTCGCAGTCACAATAGAAATCGCAGATCACCGCCATTACTAGTAAAAAAAAATAATAAAAAATTATTAATAAAAATGCTATAAAACTATCCCTATTTTGTAAACGCTATAACTTTCAATAATCAATCAACCAATCAATAATCACTTATTGCGATTTTTTTTACCAAAAATATGTAGAAGAATACGTATCGGCCTAAACTGAGGGAAAAAAATGTTTTTTTATATAATAATAATTTTGGGGGATATTTATTATAACAAAAAGTAAAAAATAATGCGTTTTTTTCAAAATTGTCGATCTATTTTTGTTTATAGCGCAAAAAATTTAAATCGCAGAGGTGATCAAATACCACCAAAAGAAAGCTCTATTTGTGGGAAAAAAAGGACGTCAATTTTGTTTGGGAGCCACGTCGCACGACCGCGCAATTGTCAGTTAAAGCGACGCAGTGCCCAATCGCAAAAAGTGGTCTGGTCTTTGACCAGCAAAATGGTCCGGTCTGCAAGTGGTTAAATCTGTTCAAACCAGAGTCTAGCAAACATCCGGGTATGATATTTTTTATCACATAATAAAGAATAATAAAAATTATTCAATAATGTAATCAAATCCTAAAACACTGAAAAAGGGACACTTTCTGGTTGCTATGGACAATCTCCAAATTTCAGGCAGAAAAAAAAACAGTATTTATAATATAAAAGTGCATGCAGGGCACTGCACAGACCACTAGGGACAAAGGGGGGGGGGGGTGTAATTTTTTAATACAGTACTGTAATCTGTAAGATTACAGTACTGTGTGTGTTTTGTGTCTTTTTACTTTTTTGAATTTGGTGCCGATCTCCGCTCCCGTGCGCCGTAACGTTGCAGGGAATGGAGCTCGGCGGCATTCGGCACTGTGAATCGAGCGGAGGACAGCTCGATCACACAGCACGGAGGACATCGCTGGATCCAGGGGACAAGGTAAGTAACTCTCCCTGTGTCCTCCCTGCATCCAGAGATGCAATCCGGAGCCAGACTCGGGATTACCGCTAGGGAGGTTAAGAGCCATAGCAGGCGTGCCCACTTCACAGCGGGGAACCTGGTGCACACAGCCGGCAAATCCCTGTTCTGACAAGGGAGGAGCGACAGCTCTGCTGTTCCTACTAATTAGGAATAGTGATGAAGGGAAAAACAACCCAAACAAGGCAGGATAGCCTCCACAGGCAGCCATCATGGAAGAGTAGAGAGCAGCCACCCTATTCCATCAGATTGTGGAGCTGTTATCTCCAAACCCACTTCCCTACAGCTTAGCTGTGTGGGCCTTTTTTAGCACATGCTTTCAGCTGTTCGCACTGTTGCAATTTTCAATCTCAAGCATGGCAAAAACACCAGCCATTTGGGTACCACATGTTTGACAAGGCATTGAGTCTCCCACTACAGAGCACCTGAAAGCACTCCTCCCTTTCATGTCTACCCCCCACTATATCTCATGACCTCTCAGCAGCCTCCGCTGACAGGGGTGATGGTATAGCAAAGGGTTTTACAGGTCCTTGCAACATGTCTGCCAGCAGCACACCACCAGCTGTAGAGTATGGCAGGCACATTTTTCTGCCCCAGCTGCTTCAGCAGAAAAAAAATACATTCCCTGACACCCACATACCCAGCATCTAAATTCGAGCTTGTCCAAATTGCTGTCTCCTTCCATGAATTTGCAGAATGTGCTGTACTCATCACCCAGGTTTCCAGTCACTATTTCTTTGCACGTAAGGCCATTCCAGCACTGTACCATTACATGGCAGGCAATGTTTTGACATTGTTGGGCAAGGCAGTCAACAGCAAGGTCCACCTTACTGCTCACACATAGTCCAGCAAGCATGGTCAAGGATGATATGTTTCATTCACAGCACACTGGGTAACTCTGCTTGCAACTAAGGAGAATGCAGAACAGGGCTCAATGCTGGAGCTTGTGTTGCTGCCACATCTCCATAAAGCTGGTGGTGATAATGCAAGATTTTCCAGCTGCACACCCTCCTCCTCTTCCTCCTGCTCCATGCACTCCTCTGCTGGATTGTCCTATGAACCACAAGTACCCCCTAAGCATTCAAGGGGCCATCCAACGACTCAGGCTAAAAGATGACATGCAGTGCTTCAGCTGATTTGTCTAGGGCAGTGGTCATCAACCCTGTCCTCAGGGCCCAGTAACAGGCCAGGTTTGCAAGATTACTTACTGAAATCCATCACAGGTGATATAATTTGCTGCTCAGTGATTGCAATATTCTAGTCTGCATCTCCCCAAGGTAATACATAAAACCTGGCCTGTTAGTGGGCCCAGGGGACAGGGTTGATGACCACTGGTCTATGGGACAAGAACCACACAAGAGCAGAGATTCTTTCAGCTCTGCTGGGGTAGGCTCAGAGGTGGTTCACGCCACAGAAGCATGAGCCAAGAATGGTGGTGTGTGATACTGGCACTATCCTTCTGTCTGCCCTTTTGACAGAGAAAGTTGACACATGTGCCATGCCTGGCATATGTCCTCCACTTGGTAGTGCAGCATTCCTAAAACAGGTACCCAGGTTTGCAAGATCTTCTAAAGTAGGCCAGAAGAGTCTGTAGCCATTTCAGGAGGTCATACACAACCAGTGTTTGGCTGAAATTCAGCGAGAATTCCAGCTGCCTGTAAACCACCTAATTTGTGAAATGCCTGACTTGTGAACTCAACTTTGGCAATGCTGCAGCGTCTGCACAGGGCCGTCAACAAGTACCTGTGTGAGTATGGCACAGGGACAGCCTTAGGGGAACTCAGATTTGTTTCCCCACACAAGAAGCTGCTGATAAAGAATGCATGCACTGTACTGTCATGATTTGAGGAGGCGACAAGGATGGTGAGCCGTGACAATGCATGCATCAGTAACACAATCACTCTTGTGTTCCTGCTGGAGCATAATCTGCATGGCATTATGAAAAGGGCACTCAAAGAAGAGCAGCAGGAGGAAGAGGAAGACTTCCTTTCCTCTAAAGGCCTCGCTTATTGCAGACACCATTCTTGCAAAACCACAGAACACAAGAGGAGAGCGGGGAGGAGGAGGATTCTGGCAGATTTGGAGGCATAGAAGCAGAGGATGACATACATAAAACCTTAAGAGATGGTTTTCAGTCCCCAGAAGCCTTTGTAGTAGTACCTGGCATGGAGGAGGCAGTTTCAGATACTGTAATCCTCATTGACCCCGAGGACTCTACTTTTCATGCCACCACAAACTTGCACTGCATTGGCTCCCTTATTCTTTAAAACCTGCAAAAGGACCCAAGAATTTGTGGCATCAAGGATAAGGATCATTGCTGGTTGGCAACACTCCTTGACCACCGTTAAAAGGGGAAAGTCTTGGAACTCATCCTGCCTTTGCAGAGGGAGCACAGGCTGATATATCTAGAGGACACCTTAAGAGGAGTTTATGTAATGCCTTTCCAGACTCTGGTAGGTTACAGTCTCATGGAAAAGCTAGTTTTGAGGCTTCTGTTGGTCATTGATGCATTTAAAAAAAATGTAGTCCTCGGCACCAGGGCTGTCAGCTTCAACATCCGATTGGAAACATCTGCATCATATGGTGGAAGATTATCTAGGGGTGAAAACAGACTTGGAGAGCTTTCCAGTAGACAATCAACTAGGTTTCTGAGCCATGAGAATAGACCACTGGGCAGAACTTACCCAGTATGCAATTGAGCTTCTGGGCTTCCCTGCATCCAGCGTGCTTTCTGAACCGATATTTAGTGGTGCTGGAGGTTTTGTGACAGATAAAAGAGCGTGTCTGTCCACAGATTCCGTTGACTGGCTGACATTCGTCAAAATGAATCAGTCCTGGATTAGCAGCAGCTATCAAGCCCCTGATGGCGATGTCACTGATTCAGTGTTATTGGGATTCCAAATCTCTGCAAGACTGCCTAGCTTTGTGATGTTGATTTTATCTTGAAGTAATTTTTTGGTGTAGGTTTCATAGGCACAATTAACACCCAAGGACCAATTTTTCTGCACCAGTTTGACAGGTGCATCAAATTTTTTTTTTTTACAGCAAGGCCAATTCTTGTTTTCATCAAGAATACCACTATAGGGTTATGGTGTGAAGGTACCACCAACACCCAAAGCCCAATTTTTCCACATCTGCTTGACCGGGGCATCAAATTTAGATATTTTTTTACACCAAAGCCAATTTTTGTTTTCATGAATAGTACCTCAAAAAGGTTACAGGGTGAAGGCACCACCAACACCCAAAGCCCAATTTTTCCTCACTATCTAAAGTCTGCGAAATAGACACCAGACTTTATCTAAAAAAATTGTTAATCTTGGCCTGAGTGTACTATAATTTGGCTTCTTCACATAAGGCTTGCTCACTGTGGTGCAAAAATTAGTTACTGCCATTCAAAGTCTGCCAAAGAGACACCAGAATGTGTCCAAAAAATCTCTAATCTTGTTCTGCGTGCAGTAAATTGTGGCATCATCAAGCAGACTGGCTCTCCAAGATGTTGTTTACAAAATAAAGAATTAAAAAAAATATATTTTTAAGTGACGCTTCACACCAGCGTGATGCGGGAACCAGCATGATTCCAGTGCTGGCTCCCACATCGCACAAAACTCGCAGGCATTTCACACTGCCCTATGGGTGTCAATAGAAAGTTAAATGACAACCTCAGATTCCCCCCCCCCCACAGTGCAAACTGTGAATTTGGACAGGAATCAGATAGCACGAGTTTTTGTCTGCACCATCTGACATAAAAAGGGTGCTGTATGATTTTGGTCAGAATGTGATGCAAATTCAGCCATACAATCACACAGACACACCATAAATGAACATAATAAAGATGATCACTGCATAATTGTGGGGCATCATTTCTCACAACCAGACTTGTTACATCCCTTGTATTCCCTGGTTACATCTGTGGCTAGACAAAACATGTTGGGCGCTGCTTGGTGACATCACATCCACCAGAAGTACTGCTGCGGTCATCATGGATTTTCTTCTGCGTTTTTTGTGTTTTATGTACATGGGAGTGGCTTTTTTTTTAAAACTACATTTTTATTCAGAATTGCTACACTATGGGATGTGTCTTTATGCTCCTCTTCCATGTATTGGTGAGCTCAAACTGGTGTTGCTGGATTCTACAGGCTGTCAAGGCCATGTGTCAGCCAGGCATTCTTAGATCACTCTTAATTCTGAGATCCTACAGTTTCAGCAAGAGTGTTTGCTATACTTGGGGACACCTGTCATAGGTCCCCAGGTATTTACTTACAAAAGGCAAATAGACTGTGCACTTTGCAAGTGCAGTTGCTCCAGAGTTTAGTAAATTAGGTGAAGCCTCACTTTATCAAGAATACCCAATGACCCGCAAGGAAAAAAAATGTTTTTTGCTTGCACATGATTGGATGATGGAAATCAGTAGAGCTTCACCTCATTTACTAAGCTCTGGAGCAACTGCAAATGCAAATTGCACAGTCTATTTGCCTTTAGTAAATCAACCCCATAATACTTGAAGTGTTACCTGTGGGGGAGGGGGGTTACTGCACTTTTCCTTTCTTCCTTCCTTATCAAATAAGACTTCAAATGTTGGCTTCTGACCGGTTCAAATTGACTATTTTACAGACATATTTTAGCACAAATAAATATCTTACAAAAAAAGAAAATTTTAGTAAAAACTGCTGTGAAAAAAATAAAAAGCATCCTGCATAAGAACAGTATTAACATTTACCTGTCCCGCTGCCTGTGCTTCTTTATCCTCTTGCAGCGTTACATCTACTTGCAGAATCTTCAGCACATATATCTGAAATTTATTTAAAGGACTGACATTCTCCTTCATGAAGGTAATGTCTAAAGGGGTAATCAACATTGCAGCAAGTGATGGGAGTCTACTGAAGTACAAGAAGATCCTACCATCAGTAAAGCAAACAAAATATTGCATTATGTGCAGTATCCTACTGCCAATCAAAATTAATTTCTTGTTTTCTTTGGTTTCTAAAGTGATTGAATACAAATTTATGAAATAATCCTCCATCTTCAGATTCATTTAAAGGACTAACATTCTCCTTCATTAAGGTAATGTATAAAGGGTGTAGCGGTAGCCCCGTGGGGCCGCTGAGAGTAGTAGTTCCATTTGTCACCCTGCCCAGCATTCACTTCCAGTCACTCCCCAGACAATGAACAGTCCATCAGCTTTGTTTTTGTTGTTTTATTGAGGGATTAAACTTGGATGGGGTAAAAGGATTATGGGATGCCCAGAATCAATAAATGATGAAATGATTGATTGTAACCTCTATTCACATCCTCTAAAGCTCCAGACTTCTCCAGCACAATGCTTATTTGTAGACTGTTATTTTCTCTCCTGTGTAATACTCAGTTTCTAGCACAGCTTGCCCATGATTAGGCCCAACTCAGAATTAAGCCCAACTTTAGGGATTTGCCATTTGCTGGCAGGAAACATGGGCCCCTTTGGTGCAGCAACCAATAGCAATATAAAAAGTCTTTAGTGCTAGCTGTATTGAGGGGGGCTATTGATCACAGTCAGTCCTGTGCAGACTCTGTCAGCTCTCCTGGCTGCAGCAGCCAGTAACATCACAGTCTCTCCTGCTGGCTCTACATCCATCTCAGTCCACTCCCAGTCTGCTCCAGCATGCCTTTCCCAGCTCTCCCGACTGTGCCTGTCACTCATCGTCACCTGGTTGATAACTCCCAGCAGTTTTTCATTGCTGTCCTCTCCTGCTCCTGTTCAGGGCACCCCTTGGGTTGTGTGCGGTTCTCTCACAGCTCTGAGCCCTGGCCTAAGGTCACCCCCCAGACTGGGGGGCTTCCTCCAAGGCCCCGACATCCTAACACTCCATCTCTGAGTTCTTCCACCCAAATAACTCCTCAACAGCTGGGCTGACCCAAATTATTTAAGGAGGTCTGCCCCCTGCCAATCCTAGTTGTGGATTGGTCAGGGCTTCTTCACACACCCCAGACAGCTCCATCTCTCTTCCCCTCCTCTACTTCCAGAATCTTCTCAAAGCCAGAGGGAGATAATCAAGAATTGACACTGCCTGTGAGTCACCAGCCTACACTAAACCACTCCCCAGCTCCCAGATCAATACAAACAGGTCTAGCTTTCAGCTAGGCCTGCCTAAATTTACCTGCACTGGCCAAAAATTTATCTCTAGCACCTACCTAAAATAGAGGTTGCTACAACATTGTAGTATTCCTCTTGGTAGTTCCCACAGTCCTCATAGATTAAAAAGAATTGCTCGCTCTATATGTTTCGCAACCTAAAATGTCACATCTTCAGGAGCTTCAATAATTCTTGTTTGTTGGAGAAACATGCTCAAATTAGAATACAGTACAAAATATTTGCATAATGGTACAGGTATGTACATGAACTCACCAATAATGTGGTGCTTAAATAAATGGTCTCAATGCTCACATATATGTAGAGCGAGCAATTCTTTTTAATCTATGAGGACTATGGGAACTACTAAGAGGAACGCTACATCTCAGTGTGGGCATTTTTTCAATATTGCTGCACAGGAATTATTAACCAAGTGTTATTTCTAGGATAAAACCACTGTGTCCCATATTGCTTTATCACATATATTTTTGCGTGGTATATGTATGTATTTTATGTGAATTATTAAAATTGTTATATATATTTTTATACGTGCCTACAAAGTCCATCATTCCTTTATTTAGCATCTATAGATTACATAGGATGTGGCACACCTATATTTAGATGTCTGATTGCCAGCCGAGGGCAATGCAATCAGCCCAATCTCAGCATGCTTATAGTCAGACTAGAAGCATGAGACAATTAGACTAGGAGAATCTCGGGACTGGCAAAGAAGGTATTATTATTATTGGAAACATTTGAACACATATACAGGCATACCCCACTTTTAAGTACACAATGTGGTTTATTTACTAAAGTTGGAAAGTGAAAAATCAGGTCACGTTTGCATAGAAACTAATCAGATTCCGGGTTTTATTACCAAAGCTTAATTGAACAAGCTGGGGTTAGAAGTTCATTGGTTTCTATGCAGAAGTGAGCCTGATTCTGCACTTTTCAGCTTTAGTAAATAAACCCCATTGTGTACTTAAAAGTGGGGTATGCCTGTAGTCAGTACCTGCAGAGCTCACCAAGTAGTGAAGGAAGGCTAAAACAGTGCTGTAGCTAGTGCCATCAAAATAAGTTGACCGTGGCTGCTATAATGTTTCTATATAGCTGGCCATAAAAGAAAAATCTTTAATTGAGGAAGACTAAGGCCACGTACACACGGGCGGATTGTCTGGCCAACTAAGTTCGTCAGACAATCCGACAGACAGTCCGTTCAAAATTTGCATGAACGGACTTGACCACACACGATGAGCAGACAGTCCGCTGAAAGCGTGCACGATGACGTGTACAGCACGTACGACGGGACTAGAAAAACGACGTCCTATACACTGCAATGCAACCTTCGGCCGTGTAAATCCTTTCTGAGCATGCGCCATACTTAGTCCGTCCAACTTGCCTACACACGAGCGGACTGTCCGCTGAAACCAAGTTTGGACGGACAAAACCAAGTTTGAACGGACTGTCTTACGGAAATTCCGTAAGACTTTGTTCGTCAGATTGTCCGCTGAAAAAGTCCACTGAAGCCCACACACGAGCGGATTGTCCGCTGAAACACGGTTCAGCAGACTAAGTTGGACAGACAATCCGCCCGTGTGTACGCGGCCTTAGAAATCTGCATGAATAAAAGCATCCCCCTGTCCTATTGCAACCTTTGCCCAAACACAGATGATGACACACATGGCAGTATGTTCATTCTATTTTTACTAGAATTGGTCATCATGCAGAACTTTTTTTAAGTCAATTTGAAAATTGCTGCATGCCATAATAAGGGTTCAGAAAAGCTAGTTATTGATCTCTAGTTAAAATG
Organism: Lithobates pipiens; assembly: GCF_037356315.1. Lineage (NCBI taxonomy): Eukaryota > Metazoa > Chordata > Amphibia > Anura > Ranidae > Lithobates > Lithobates pipiens. The sequence goes on from NW_027507784.1 coordinate 158,087,236, forward strand.
ACACTGTCAGCCATCCAAGAAAAATCTCGATGGAAGTTTTCGGCAGTAGAACAGGTATTATATTCATCTCTCCAGTGACCAGTGTTTTCGACTTTCATTCAATTTAATTCCTACAATCTATGCCAGACTTTTCAGCATTTGAAACTCCCAGGAATGTTGGATGCCTGTGTCCCTTGCTGCGGGTTGTGGATCCGCTATTCATCCCCTACACCACTGCAGACATCAGAGGCATAGATAAAAGGGGTGATGATGGGGTCCAAACCTCCCTCCCAGAGAATCAGCAGTGCAGCAGCTAGTGCTGACAGTTACCTGAGCACCGGAATCATTTGCAGCTTCCACTCCTGCTTCCTGTCAGACCATAGAGACAGACAGCGGCAGTACTGAGTGGGGAAGGCCCTACCTAGCTCCTTATCAGCTATGGTAACATTACCCAGCTGAGAGAAGACTTGGTGGGGGGGACTGTACTAGGAGAAAATCTGTACTAGAGGGGCTCTGTACTAGGAGGGGGAGCTTTAATGGAGGGAAATTTTGACTTGCGGTGGTAAGTAATTTTTGTTGTACTCTGTCTTCTGATCTTTGCATTACGCTCTCCCGACTCCTATACTATGTGCATTATGTACCCCTGTATTATGTACCACTGATCCCTGCATTGTGTGTTTATACACACTTGACCCCTGCACTCTTTGGGGGAGATTTACTAAAATTGGTGCACATAGAATCTGGTGCAGCTGTGCATAGTAACCAATCAGCCTAATTGAACAAGCTGATGTTAGAAGCTGATTGGTTACTATGCACCAAATTTTGTGTGCACCAGTTTTTACTAAATCTCCCCCTGCGAGTTACGTACTCCTAAACCCTGCACTATATGCACTATGCTATGTATTTCATTATCATGACCACTGCACTTTTCATATTGTATAACAGCTGCTGGTTTCTAAGTAGACTTTGACAATGTTAATGAAGTTCTTCTTCAATTTAGGCTGTGTGAAGGAAAAGATAGCTAATGGAAAGCAGAAGAACACACCTTGTGCCAACTGCAAAAACCCAATCAACATTCCTCCCTATTCTGCTGAGTTAAATTAGCACTGGGTATTTTGTAAGCCATTATAGGATTATCCAGGATGATAAATTTAACTAAGAAATACCATCACACTGTTTTATAAATGGGAAAACACATGTCAAATAACTTTTTGTAAAATCAATAATGTAAAGTCCAGACAACTTTTAGTGAAAAATGTCCTCCTGAACTTGAAATTCCACAATAAAAGATCACACAAAAGTGTGCTTAATTCTTCTCCAAAGTGCAATACACCTCCATGCAAGTGTGTGAAACACACCTCACTTACCAGATTTCTGTGACCTCTTACTGCCAAGTAGGTTTAAATAAACTCTATATACTGTAGATACATCTTCACATGCGCTATTCCAGCTCTAACATTCACAGTTCCATACTCCTGAGGAAATCCATTGGATGAAACACATTTAGTAGGCAGGTATGTGCCTCGTCAGATTTTACCAGGAATTCCTGACTTGGCCACTCTGTTGTGATTATTCAACATCAGTACATAAGCCTGAGATATTAGTGTGGTTACAGCATGAAATCTACTAAGTGAGCTATGTTTCAGGCACTTTCGTGGACATGTATTGCACATTAAAGAAGAACTGAGCACACAATGGAGTACTTTTGCGTTATCATTTAGGTTGGAGTTTCCAGTTCGGGAGGACTTTTTTCACTAAAAACTTTAGGTACTTTTATCATTATTGTTAGAATATCACAAATTGATTATTTGGCACCTGTTTTCACATTTTTATAAGTACGTGTTTTTATTTCTGTCTAAGATGAATTAGCTTGGAGTATTTTTGTAAGCCATATTTAATAGAGAAGTTTCATGTTTCCACACCCACAATTTTCTGCAACATGCAATGTGCCACTTTATTATTCTCCTCTAGAAGCCCAAGGGTTAATCCCCCAACCACGAAAAAAAAAAAAAAAATCTGTCTGACAGACACAATAGATGCCATGTAATAAAGTTGAACTCCCAACCTATGTGTACTGAAAAAAATTCATAGTGTCTACTAAGGGATGGCCTCAAGAAAAGTAACTGAAATGTACGATTTTATCAATTTCCAGACAGTTAGCCCCAGACTGTTTAAATCATTATTCTCTAATATGAAAGCATTTCACCTTTCAGGTTCACATTTCTTCGTCTTCTGGCTAAATTGTTTTGGGAAACATGTCACTTTGAGCAGCAACACAGAGGCCATTTTACAAAGTTGGAGGTACTGACTAGCAATATTCCTCCTGCCAAGGACAACATAGTCATGCTCTGTACTGTATATGTTCTTCCTGTGTTTGCATGGATATCCTTCTGCATACTCCAGTTTTAACCTACAATCTAAAATGCTAAATTCTTATTGGCTTCTGACCAAACTGCCAAAAGACTAAATCGCTGTGTGTCTGTATGACTGAGAAATGGTTATTGGATTGTAAATTCCTCTGGAGCAAGAACTGGGGTAGATGGACACATGCATAATGTAAGGTACTTTGGTGTCATATATTAAGAAAGGGGTTTGTTTGGGACTTTAGATGATGCACACAACTAGAAAATCAGTAAGCAAATGGTGTCATATAGACAGAAATAAAAAATATGATTAACCATTTCCAAGTGTAACTGGCAGAGTTTTGTACATGTTTTAACTTACTGTATGTCGATAAGATATTCTAAGCATTAAGTTAATTAAGTGTTAAATTCACTAAACTACATGGACTACTACAGGTAAACAATCATAACAACCTAACAACATTTCTTAAAAAAATTACCTGGAAGAAAAAAAACAATATATTTAAAGTTTAAGCCCGTCCATGTGTAATGCTTTAGGTAGATAAAAGTGGATTTGATTATCATCTGGCATCTTATATAGTTTGTCTTGTAATGACTTTAGAATGGTTACAACAGGGCATGTTCAGAACTCCAGAACAGAAGGAGACACAGTATGCAATTAATAGTTGAACTTACATTCACTACAAATTGGAATACCAGATCTGGGTGAACTTATTTTACTGTGGACACATACATAATTAATATTTTTGGTTGCTAGCTACAGGTGCTTCTAGTTTAAGACTTGCCACAAAACCCATTGGTGATTGTAGTTATTTTATTTACCACATTTCAAAATCTTGCTAAAAAGTTTAGGCAGACCAAGACACAATTTTAAAACACAGAAACTGTGCTGAATTAAGAAAGTGTATGGTCTTTAGGAGTGTACTTCATGAATCCTTTGCTTTATAAAACTTATTTTATTCCACTATCACCAGTCAAATTAAAACAATTGCAAGTTTGAAGACTTTTAGAAGTCTCAGCCTTCCTTTTTTCTGTGATTTTATGTATGGAGAGTCAGCAAAGAGCTTGCAGTGGATAATTTTAACGATAGCTTTCATGCATCACAAACCAGTTTAGCAAAAAAAAAAAAAAAAAACTTTTTACACTGCCGCAATACCTGGATGAAAATTTGGGGTACTGAGCAGGTAGATAATATGTTCCTTACAAGTTATGGCAGAAACATGTTACTTTATCTAGTTGACAACTGCATGTCTAAAACACTTTTTCTTTGTTGCAGAATTGCTTTTATATATTTTTTTCTTTTCTGAAAAAGATTTTTTCACTGTTTTAAAGTAGACCTAAAATAATAATAAAAAAAAAAACTGACTATACTTCCACCTGCCCAGAGCCCTGCCTAGTTTCTAAAAATTTTAATAAAAGCCATACAATTTTTACCTGTCATTCCTTAAGGGCTCTCTTTGATTCCAACTAGCTTGCATGTAGCTGCTATTTTTAGGTTTCAGATGTATCCAAGGCTAGGATATGTGAAGCAGAGGCACTGATTCCCAGCTCAAACAAAAACAGTGTCTCTGCCTAATGCAGAACTTTACCTGGGCCATGGTAGAAAGTCATAAATGGCGGGGTCAGCCTCTATTCAGATGCACTATATTGCCCAACTTTTGTGAACACCTGACTATTACAACTATGGCAATTGAGCTTGTTGAACATGTTATTTCAAAGCCATAGGCATTATTATGGATTTAGGATCATTTTGTAGCTATAACAGTCTTCACCACTTTGGGAAAGCTTTACACGAGATCAAGTGTGTCTGTGGCAAGTTGCATCTATTCAACAGAAGGAACAATTTTCAGATCAGGTACTGATGTTGGATGAGAAGAAAGACCTAGCTTCTAATCAGTGTTCCAATTTATACCAAAAGTAGAAGTCAGGGCACTATGCAATCTACTCGAGTTTCTCCACACCAATCGTCATGATTGTTCAAAATATATTATACTATATTGTACTATACTGGAGACACCTGAATTCAATCATTTAAAGGAGTGTGTGCATACTTTTGAAAATATAGGAAAGAGTGATGGTCAACTGTCCACAAACTTATGGTCATATAGTGTAGTTTCATGGGTTGGCGAACCTCCCCCCCGTATTTACCGGGGTATAACACGCGCCGGCGTATAACACGCACCCCAAGTTTAGGAGGGAATTTTCAGGAAAAAAACTTACATTTGCCCATCAATGCAGCCTTATCAGTGTCATTTGCAGTTTTGTCATGCAGCCTGTCCATCATTGAAGCCTTGTCATGCAGCCTGTCCATCAGTGTAGCCTTGTTATGCAGCCTGTCCATTATTGCAGCCTTGTCCATCATTGCAGTCTGTCTATCATTGCAGCCTTGTAATGCAGCCTTGTGCATCATTGTCCCCTTGTCAGTGTTCATTTCAGATTTTATTTTTAAAAATGGTGCCGCCGAGATGTCCTGTGTATCTTGGCGGCGCCCGGTAGTTCTCGGCCGCCTTCGGCCATTCTCGGCGGCTCTCGGCCACCTTCGGCCATTCTCGGCCGCCTTCGGCCGTTTTCGTCTATGAGAACGGTCGAAAGCAGCGAGAAGGGCCAAAGGCAGCTGAAAGCCGCCAGGAGGCTCAAAAATCATGCAAAAATCGCAGAGGATCGGCGTACAACACGCACCCGTGATTTTCCCCTGATTTTAAGGGGAAAAAGTGCGTGTTATACGCCAATAAATACGGTAAGTTTTTTTTTTTCCTTAAACTTCCCACCTAAAACTTTTTTCCTTAAAATGCCCTCCTAAACTTGGGGTGCGTGTTATACGCCGGTGCGTGTTATACGCCAATAAATACGGTATATAAAAAATCCTTTTTGTGATTAAGAGTGTGAAGATGATTTTTTTTACTACAAAATCGGCACGCTCAATTTCTTTGAAAAAAATTTTGGGCACACTGTGCTCAAAAGGTTGCCTACCCCCTGTTGTAGTTAAATGTGATTGTTGATATAGGAAGCTGAAAGAGAAAATGTTACAAATCACAAGAAAGTACAATCACAATGACAGTGTAACAGCTCTTCTCTAAGGCCGCGTACACACGCGGGGACTGTTCGCTCAACTTTGTTTGTCAAACAGTTTCAGCGGACAGTCCGCTCAAACTTAGCATGGACGGACTTGCCCACACACGATGAACGAACAGTCCGCTGAAACCGTGCGCGATGACGTGAACGGCACGTACGACGGGACTAGAAAACGACGTCCTATACACTGCAATGCAACCTTCGGCGTGTAAATCCTTTCTGAGCATGCGCGGAACTTAGTTTGACGAACAAGCCTACACACGAGGGGACTGTTCGCTGAAACAAAGTTTCAGCGGACAGTTTTTCGGAAATTCCGAAAAACTTTGTTCAGCAGACTGTTCGCTGAAACTGTCCGCTGAAAGCCCACACACGAGCGGACTGTCCGCTGATACACTGTTCAGTGGACAAAGTTGAGCGAACAGTCCCCGCGTGTGTACGCGGCCTAAATTGCTGTGAACTAGAACAAATTCAGATAATGTAGAACTAAAGACAAAAGTTTGTTTTAATTTTGGATAGTGTGAGGAAAGGCTATAACCCCCTGTCAGTTTTTTTCGCCATCTGTGTCCCATTGAGTAGATTTCCCTTCATTTCCTGTCTGGGGCCAACCCAAAATTTGTGTTTTTCTTTTACTTTCATTTTTAATAATAACAGTACACATAACAAATAGAATTGATGAAGGGTGCATCTTCCTAACAGGGACACAAACAGCAAAAAACTTACCGGGGGTTCGAATCCCTTTCCACTCTATTCAAAACTAAAATAAAAGTTTTGTCTTTAGCTATACTTTACTGTGAACTTTCTAATTTCATTACAGTTGGCAATGATGGCTAGATAATGTTACGTTTACATTGATAAAGTTTATTTCTACCCAAAACCTTTTTTTGCTTTGGAAAGAGTGGGTAAGGAGTAGACCCTGTGTCCTCTCTCGTGAGATTTGTCTTCTCTATTTGTACTTGTAACTATTACCACTGAAAATGAAATGAGGGGAAATTAAAATGTTTGCGTTGTCTTCAAAACAAGAGGTAAGGGGGTAATCTCCCAATGAGGACACCTGTTTCTGGAACAATTGTCTAAGGGGGAATTCCCCTCACTTTGGGAGATAAAGCCTGTTGCATCTCTAGGACGGGTGGGAAAGGGAAATGTCCTCAGTGGTGCACAGACAGCAAAACATAAACCAACAGGGGTTTAACCTTTCCCTTCTATTCTAACCAAAAATAGGTTTACCTATACATGCACTTTAAAGGGTAAAGAAACTTCCCCCCAAAGTTTCCTTATTCTTTTTCACACACCCCCTACTAAGCACAAGAGGTCTAGCCCCAACTTATCGGCTCCTGTCCCTCTACATTTGCATAGAAGTCCATGGGCAGAATTGTGCTGATGCAGATGTCAGATCAAGAAGCTGAAGGATGGGTGTAAAGAAGATCTAGTTAAGTACAGCAATTTGGGGTGGGGGAGAGTGAGCTTGACCTACTTAGGGAGTGGGGGCAAAAGGGTAAGAAAACTTTGTGGGAAAGTTTCCTTACCCTTTAAAGGTTGGCATAAAAAACTCTGATCCTTCTTCGATGTTTTCTAAATTACTGGCATCTAAAATAAAGCTTTAATATACCCCTTTGAATAAAATTTATAGAAATCAGTAAGATGAATATGGAGCCCTGTTCTAATCGGAATACATTAATATACAACAAGACAACTATGCTTATGGTCAGTTCATTTTACATATTTTTTATATAAAGAAATATATTTTACAATAAACATTATTAATAGATTATGAAAGTGTAAAATATTTAGAAAATTATCTCAGCAAATATTCTAAACTATAAAAAAGTATCAAAAATGTACCTTAATACCCGTTTTCCAGCACACAGTGTTTTAGTGTCTTATTAGTCCATAAACAATGACATTTTAATACAAGTTCACCTGACTTTTTTTCTGGTCAGTGTGTTAGTAAAAGTTCTTGTATTATAAGCTTTATTTGCTACTTCATGTCTACTCCTTAGATAATGCATTTTGTTCTGCACTATAAGCTCAGAGGTTTTGCTCCGCGATCTAGTAATATTTTTCTCTTGATACTTATTTTGCAAACAGTTTTTTGTCATACTTTGTTTTCTTTTTTGGTGATTGAGTGAAACAAACTGTGACTTTACCAGTCTTTTCTTATGATCCTGAACTGTAATTTCATTCCTCTGGTTTTTCACTTTTTCTTTATTTGGCTGAGGAACCCGAGCAAAAGGTTTGTTTGATTTTGGAAGAACTGAAGACGTTTTTTTGCTTGCCCGTTTCCTACATTTGGATACTCCTTGTGTTTGTTTTCCCAAATGTTTCACCATCCTGTGGGGATTATGTCTAGAACGTACAGCATCTCTAGATTCCATTTGTGACTTCCTAAGCCTAACTGAAGAGTTATGAGGGTCTCTTTTGATCAACTTCTGCTGTTTCAAAGGTTTACTTTTTGATTTTGAGAGCAACATACTGCATTTGGTATCTTCCTTGGCCTTGGTTTTAGCTGCTTTGCATTGAGAAATGGTAATGTGTGCATATGGTTTTTCAGAATGCCCTGATTTTACAAAGCCAGTGCCTATGTATTCTGAGTTCACAGAAGATCCACTTCCCTTTATGCTGGAGCCTAAATCCTTTCCCTTAATAGATCCAAAGTGTAAAGAAGCAGCAGAAGAACTGCTCAGAGACTTCTTAGAGGTGCTCGATTCCTTTTGTTCAGGATCTACTTTATCAACATTTCCTTCACTACTAAGACTTCTGAACAGCTTTCGAACACAGAGCGCCTTGCTACTCATTCCTCGTACTGAGTTCCTGGGAGGGGTTTTGAGAATACGATTAGTCGAAGGGTCATAATACTTCAGAGGTGACTGCTTATATTTATAAAATACAGAGTCTCTACTGTCGGTGGAGCACCGATTGCGACTTCTCCTACAGGTACTTGGTTTTATGTCTGGGTGAGAAAGAACATATACCATTGTCTTGGGTTGTAACGGAGTTAAAATTTTGGTGTATGATTCTGGAAGTTTTAAAGCACACATTCTAGTTTTCATGTCTGGAGTCTTTTCGTCCTCCAGGTCATCAAAAACGCCTTGTGAATCACTTTTCAGGACTTTCTTTTTTACCACCGGATAGTTGACCAAACTCGTCTGAGTACCATGGCTGACTTTTACAACTTGGCATCTTGAAGCTTGCCTCCACACTCGTTTGCATGGTTTAGGAAGCTTCGATTTTTTTAAAAGTCTTTCTGATTTAATACTAGTTGTATCAGGGTGATGGTCTTCACAATAATCTTCAAATAATGGCAGCAAATTTATTTTTTGGGACTCATCTAAGTCCTCTGTCTTTGTATCTACTTTTTTTTCTATTTGTCTGCTCGTATGTTTTCTCTTAGAGCCCACATTCACGGAACAATCATCTTCAAAGTAACAATGGAACTTTCCCTTCCTAAACTCTTTTACCAGGGCTTCAATTTTTAAATCATCTTCATACATTACTTGGGACCAAGTTTTACCAACAAATGATAGAGGAATATGAGGCAGAGCTGGAAGAACTTCCTCATCCTGTTCGTGTTTTATAGCCTGTACTTCTATTGTTGGACTTTCACGCAGGATACATTTAAGTTTTGATTTGTACTCTTCATCAATGTTTACATCAGACTGTTTGTGCAAGTCTAAATTTGTCATTGCAACTTTTAAGTGATCTTCTTTTAACTCTGAAGGTGCAATACAATCAAAACTTAGAGTAGAATCTTCAGTAATAGATGGGACATTTAAGGACAATACACTTTCTTCATCTTTTTCTGTTGTCTTGTCTGATGAAGATTCATGGCAGTATTTTTTGATTACTGCCTCAATGGTTTTATCTACTAAGGTTCCATCACCTTTGCTCAAGTGAATACCTTTGTTCTTGAAGTCGGAGAATCCTTTACATTTTCCATCATTTGTATTTTTTTTTGCTTCGTTACATAGCTCATTATCCCTGAGAAAGCATTCCTTCTTTTCCTGAGATATGAATATTCTGTCATTCTTAAACAAAGTGCTTGAGGTCAGATGATGATAGCTGCCTTGAAAATGTAACTGGCTTTTTTGTAAGTCATTTGTAGGGTTTTTTGATGTAGCTGTAGCTAGGCACTTTTTGCATTTCTCGTAATTTGTCTCTCTGTTATTATTGGACCCTGAACAAAGCACAGCATGCGGAGTTTCAAAAGTGCTGTTATTTGCAGTCAACTGGCTAGTAGAATATAAAGGTAAAGTGCTATAGTGAAAGGTGTGAGGTATGGTATTTACTGTTTTATGTAAGGCTTTTTGGCAAGTAGTCGGAGAATTTCTGAAAATGTTTTGCTGGGTTTCCCCAGTTTTGGAACACTGCCCCTCTTTGTGGTTTGTGTTGTGTGATTCTGTGAATGTTTTTTCATTGCAATTGAACCGTGATCTATATGAGTCAGAGATACAATGCTTGTCCAAACCAGTTAATCTTCCACTGCTGGAAACAGCACTCTGATTTTCCTGCGAGAGAGTACATGTACTGTCTTCACATGAGGAAGTAAGCACATTAACTTCTGGGATATCATCATATGTTGGTCTGAAAAAGGCAAATGTGAATCAATTGTTTATTAAAGAGTATCTAAACTCAGGAGCAAAAACATATATATTGCAGTCCTTAGAAGAGTTTTAAATTTTTTTTTCTTTATTTTCACTTAGTGATCCTTCCAATAACACAATATCACAGTCCTTGAGTGACAACATGTACTCACTGTACTGCATCTATGAATCAGCAGCATTGTCATCCTAGACTGCCCACTCCTTAGTATGACTAAAGAACACCCACCCTCTTTTCTTCTTTATAATTTAGGAGGGCTACGTTCTGTAGTCCAGCCTTTTTCAACCAGGGTGTCGTCAGATGCCTTGACAAAATGTCTAAAAATTGCCCCAAACTGTCCAAAAATGATGTACGAACTAGCAGATCATTCAAGCCTTCCCTTTTTATTACACAAGGCCACAGGTTTTCATTGCACAGAATTACAACCTTTCTGTTGGCATTCTAACAACCAGAGACTTCATCAACTGATAAGTAGGGTATAGAGAGCCTGCACAGCATCTTTGTGTGCCCCTCCCAGGCTCCTCTTCCCTCAGCCAAGGAATCACATTAACAGAGTGAGGGAGAGAAAAGAGAATACTGGAATACTAGTCAAAGTCAATGTGCAAAGATGTTTTTGCATTGTAAAAATAGATCAACCCACGTGTATGGATGCTGCTGCAATATGTAAAACTATTAGTTTATTTTAAACATTTTAGAATGGAGTGCCTTGAGAATATGCATAATTTTAAAGGGTGCCTTGATTAAAAAAAAAAGTTTGAGAAACATTGATGTGTAGAGTAAATTAGGAACTCACTGGATTTCTGGCAGGATCAACTGGTATTTTTCTGTACTTGCAGGATATATTTTAAAGAGACAAAACATGGGGAAATGTGCATGTAGCGCAGAGATGTGCTGACATTTTTTCTATCCAGAACATTGTGTCCAAATCCACTGTGCAGAAGAACAAAGAGTAACCCCACACACTCCGATTTCTGATTAAACTGAAACGCAACTCATTTAAAAAGAACAAATTCTATTCAAGTACTGTATGTATTCTTAAGTCAAATAAGTACCTTCTATTGCTTTCAGTCTCCTCCAAATCTACAAATTCTTTTTTTGTTTTGTTGCTGTAGTAATCAAACTTCCTTTTAGAGGGTAGCTACATTTGTTGTTCATGGTTCCACTGTATGTAGGACTGTAGCAACCCTCTTTTGACTAGGAAACATTGGATATGGGATTTGTAGTATACATAGAGAAGTGCACAAGACCACAACTAACATATACTGCTTGTTGCAAACAAACAAAAGTGAGGGGGGAAATGTGCAAGTATGTGCATGTGTGCACTCGTACGTGCATTCATGTCCACTGGCACCAAGCAGCCTAATTAAACCTGAGCTCTGCACTAGTTCTTTGCTGTATGATCTTCAGCCTTATGATCCAGTTCCCGATAGACATCCTTGATCCTGTTAATGACCCAACTTCCTCTCTGTCTCTGCTCTTGAATTAACCTTGTCTGTTCATGTTAGCTGTCTGCCTCCACAACAGATGTCGGCCTGGACTATTGACCACGCTTCTGCCTAGTGAATTTGTACCTCACAGCCCCATTGTTGCAGAATCCTGCCTATTCCTGACTCTGCTTATGCTTTGGTGTCTTTCCATCTGGCTGTCACTTGACCAGATGTGTGACCTGACTCCACCATGAACTGGATTTGGCATCTTTACATTGTATCACCAGCTATACCTCTGCTCATCAGATACCGGTGCTCCCCAGTATCTACATCTTGGCACCTGTGCCACCCTTGCAGACCCTGTATCAACATCCAGGGGTGCTCAGATGTGAACTGTGCAAGAGGCCACCCTCATCATCTCAGTGTCAGAAACCATGAATCAGACTGAGACAGAAGTACAGTTAAAGTGGTTGTAAACTCTCCCCCACAACTTTGTCCCATGTAAATCAGGCTAAAAAACCCTAATGAACACTGCTTGTAGATATCTCCTTACTTGCTTACTATTGTTGTAATCCTTTTTGTTCTTTAGAATGGCGTCACTGAGCATGCCCAGATCTTTCATGATTAAGGACTTCCTATGGCACACCACTGAAATCCCAGGAGACTTCATAATCAATCAGGGCTTCCTCCTACACCCCATGTGACAATGTGACATCACATGCAGTGTAAACCTGGCCATCGGACAGCATTACTGCAGTCTTATCAGCTGAAGTTGATAAGACTCACACAGGCAAACACTAGATAATCTGCACAAGTAAATACTATGAAATAAAACAAGTCAGCTATGAACAGGGAAGCAGGGTTAAAAACAAAACAAAAAAGGAAGGCGCACTGACCTAGTGCATTACCATAAAAAGAGCTTTATTAAAAGCAGAACAAATAGCAAAATGGCTACTCACAAATTAGTATTGATCAAAGGCAAAATTAATACAATTGGATCCATCGCACCGAACATCAACACATCCAGATCAGATGTCAGATGAATTGACAAATACCTCAATGAAAATGGCTAATGCGTTTCGGGGGTGAACCCCTTTCTTCAGAGCCAAAATAAGCAATGGTCCCAGCCCTGACAGTACCCCCTCCTCAATGACCCTTCCCCCTTGTAGGACCACCAGGCTTGAGGGGAAAATGTCTATGGAAATCACAGAGGAGGACAGGGGCATGTACGTCCGAGGATGAGACTCAAGAGCGTGCCTCCGGATAGCACCCCTTCCAATGCTTCAGATACTTTATGCCCCCACGGAACCTACGGGAGTCAACAATGGACTGTACTTCATATTCCTCATGGTTCTCAACCTGTACAAGTTGAGGGCAAGGCACGGAGGTGGTAAAGCGGTTGCAGACCAAAGGTTTTAATACGGAGACATGAAATTTGAAATATGCATATTAAAAGGAAGGTCTAACGTGTAAGACACTGGATTAATCCTGCAAAGAATACGGAAAGGCCCAATAAACTGAGGTGTGAACTTCAGAGAGGGAACACAAAGTCAGAGGTTGCAAGTTGAAAGCCAAACCCTATCCCCAACCTGGTAGAAAGGTGCAGGCAGGCGTCTGCAGTCAGCATGCAGTCTGTACCTATCATTGGCATGTCGCAAAGCCTCCTGGACTTGTGCCCAAGTGGAACGAAGACCACGGAGATGCTCCTCTAATGCAGAAATACTCTGCAGAACAAATGAGTCAGGCAACATGGAAGGTTAGAAACCATAGTTCGCCATAAACGGGGACAATCAGGAAGCAGAATTCAAGGAACTATTGTGAGCAAACTCCGCCCACGGTAAGAAGTCTGACTAGTTGTTATGATGGTCAGAAATATAGCACCAAGGACTGATTGGCTCATTCTGCAGCCCCATTAGACTGCGGGTGATACACAGAGGAGAAAGAATGCTGAATTCCTAACTGTGCACAAAAGGCTTGCCAGAACCGGGACACAGACTGACTAGCCCTGTCTGAGACAATAATAATAATAATAACCTTGGTTAGCCCATGTAAGCGAAAGATCTCCCGAGCAAAAATGGAAGCCAGTTCCTTAGAACTTCTTAAGTGGAATACAATAGGACATTTTCGAGAACCGCTCAATCATCATAAGGATAACTGTCTTGCCCTGGGAGTTGGGTAACTCCAGAATGAAATCCATAGACAGGTGGGTCCAAGGCCTTACTCTGAGCACACATGGAACAGGCAGCTACGAAGGAGGTTACATCAGCACGTAGACTAGGCCACCAGAATTGTTGGAAAATGGCCCAAAAGAGTTGATTCTTTTCAGGGTGGTCAGTAGCCTTGGGAGAATGGTAAGTCTGGAGCACGGCAGTATGGAGATTCTCTGGGACAAAGCAGCTGTCACCAGGTTTCTCAGGGAGCGCATGGACCTGAGCAGCAAGAATTTTGTCACCCAAAGGAGAAGTGAGACTGGTGAGAACCGTAGCCAGAATAAGATCAGGCAGAATTACAAGAACCAGAACCAACTCCATCTTGGAAGTGGAGGAAAATTGCCGTGACAAAGCATAAGCCCTTACATTCTTAGTACCAGGTAAGAATGAGACAATGTACTTGAAACTTGACAAGAAAAGAGCCCTTCTGGGAGAGAGGCGTTTAGCCTCAGACAAGAATGTGAGATTCTTATGGTCAGTAAGAATGAGAACCTGCACAGTGGTACCTTTGAGGAGATGTCTCCAATCTTTCAGGGCTAAAATGATCGCTAATAGCTCTCTGTCACCAATCTTATAATTGCACTCCGCAGGTGACAATTTATGGGAAAGTAGCCACAGGGATGCATAGCGCTCTCAGAGGTAGGACGTAGAGACAGAAGGGCGCCAACTCCAGTATCGGAAGCATCAAACTCAAGGATAAAAGGTAACGTAGGATCAGGGTGTGCCAACACAGGAGCAGAAACAAAGGGTCCATCAAAAAGCCAGCAGTGGAAATTACATAACCCAGGAATTTTACCTGTCGCACTTCTCCGATTTACAACAGAGATTGTTCTCTCTTAGTTTCTGAAGCACACAACAGAAATCTGTGTGATGGCTCTCCAGGGACTTGAAAAATATGAGGATATTGTTGCGATAAACCACCACATATAACTGCAACAAATCTCGGAGGACATCGTTAATAAGTTTCTAAGAAAAACTGCTGGGGCGTTACAAAGGCCAAAAGGCATTACGAGGTACTCATAATGGCCTTTTCTGGTATTAAACGTAGTTATCCACTCGTCGCCCTCCTTAATCCTTACGAGATTGTATGCCTCTCTCAAATCAAGCTTTATGAAAACCGTTGCTCCCTTGATTCGGTCAAATAACTCTGTAATCAATGGAATCAGATAGGCATTCTTAATCGTGAAATGATTGAGACCCCTATAATCAATACAAGGTCTCAGTTCACCACTCTTCTTCTTCACAAAGAAGAAACCAGGACCAGCAGGAGACGAGGATTTGTGGATGAAACCTCGAGAAAGTGCATCTGCAACATACTGCTCCATGGCCTTATCCTCCAAGACTGACAAAAGGGTAAACCCGGCGGCGAGGGGGTATGGCACCAGGTTGGAGGTCAATTGCACAATCATGCGACTGGAGTGGAGGAAATTTACCGGCTTGACCTTTATCAAAGACATTGCTAAAATCGCGGTACTCCTCCAGCAGGGAGGTAAGTGAAGAGGTACACAGGACCTTGGCTACATTCTGGAAGCCTATCTTACTGCATTGTGGCGACCAGGAGAGAACCTCAGCACGGAATCAAAACAGGGGTCGTGCCTCTGTAACCAAGGATAACCAATAACTAGTGGAAACTTAGGTGAGGAAATAACTTGGAATTGGATTATCTCATGGTGAAGAGCCCCTACAGCCATATTAACAATGGAACACTCTCATGGGTCACATGGGCAGGCTGTAGAGGTCTTCCCTCAAGAGCCTCAATGGCAATTGTAGTGTCATGCAGCTGCAGCGGAATCAAGTGCTTTGATACAAAGGCAGCATCAATGAACAGGCCTGTGGCCTCAGAGTCACTTGGGGCCTGTATCTTGATGGACGACTCAGCCCAAAAAAGGGTAACCAAAACCAGGGGCTTATCCTTCTGGATAACCGGGAACGAAACAATGCTACCTAAGGTCTGTCCATGACAGGACCTCAAGTTTCGGGCATTCCCTGGATGGGTAGGACAATACTACAAAAAGTTATCTGCCTGGCCACAATAAAGGCACAATCTCTCCCTCCTCCTAAGGTATCTCTCATCCACAGAGAGACACATGAAGCCCAAGTGCATGGGTTCATCTTCATAGACTGACTCGGTACCAGAAGTCATGGGAGGTGAGGGAGGCAAGGGTGGGACTGCAAAGTGCATAGAGAAATGTACAGGAGGCTTCCGCAAGGGCTCCTTCACAGGGAGTCATTCTCTGAGTCTGGATTCAATGAGGATGGCAAACGTGATCAACCTCTCCAGCTCAGTGGGTATATCTTGGGCTGCTATCTCATCCTTGATGGTATCCGAGAGACCATGAGAAAAAGCAGCCACGAGGGTCTCATTGTTCCAAGCAACCTCTGCTGCCAGAATTTAATGGCGTAATCGGCAACAGTTCTCATACTGTCACAAACTAGGGTAACTCAAGACAACAGGTTTTTGCGTCTCCCATAGAGGGTTTGCCCAGGCCAAGGATCTCTCAGAAAGCAAAGATATCACAAAACCTACTTTGCTTCTGTAAATGGGAAACACCTGGGGCAGCATCTCAAAGTATCTCAGCCTGGTTAGTAATCCCTCTGTATTGGACTGGATAACCCCCAAATCACTGGGGAAGTGGAGCGAAATTAGACATGCCTCTTATAGAGGTAATACTCAAGGCGAATGCCTGCACAGAGACTGGAGCAGCAGCAGGGACGGCCTGCAACACAGGTTGTACCGGAGCAGCCACAGTGGGAGATTCCAGGTGAGCCGTGTGACTCAGGAGCATTTGTAATGCCATTGCAAACTCATCCAAAAAATATTACCAAAAAGTGGATTCACTGCATCTTCTGAATTCATGGCCTTAACCTACTGTCAGAAACCATGAATCAGACTGAGACAGAAGTACAGTTAAATCACACTTATTTAATAATAATAAAAAAAGGTAAACAGAGTAAACATAGTCAAAACATAGCCAGAGTTCAGGAACCGGAACAGATAGTCAGACAAGCCAAAACATCAGGGAGCCAGAGATGAGTGTAGTAGAACAGCAAGCAGGATCTGGAGCCAGAAGGAATGTCAGCCAAGCAAGTCTTTAACTGGAACACAGGAGAGCATCTCTAGAAATTAGAGATGCGACCAAGGCGAAGGCAGAGATCATCTGGACTGGACGGCTTAAGTAGGCAGGACTGACTAGCAGGATATCATCAACAGGTGAGGCACTGTGGAGAGATAGGAGCTGGCAATTAGCCAACAGCTGAGTGGCCAGCTTTGAGAAGGAAGGGCTGAGCACAGCCCTGACACTCAGGTTTTGAATACAGGTAGGTGGCAACATGTTTTTTGTGTGTTACCATTCACACCGCATACCTGTAATAAAGAAAAAAAAAATTCTTATCTTTCTAGATGTTTGTTTGGAGCAGACTTTGCGCAAACTGCAAGCTACTCAAACAAACAATTTAAAATGAAAAGAAAATCTATCCCCACTTAGAAAGAGGGACACTCTGAGTTTCCACTCATTAACATGGAACACAGAATCCCAGCTTCAAGATCTTTAACCCTTTCTTTGGTCAGACAGTGTTCACACCTAACCTAAGAGAACAAGTACAACATAAGGAGAGATTTGTAATTTTTTGTTCAGTTATTCTATGTGAATGAGAACAAATTAAGTAGGTGTTATCCCAATCTGAATGCAAAAGTGGAAATACACTTTAAAGCCTAACTGAACTTGTCTGTAAAATGCTAATATTGATTCTAGGTACAGTAAAATAGTAAGTAATTACGGTATCGCTGTTAGATTAGCTGGTAAAGCAGTCATGGCCATAGTAAAATAAGTTACCCCTAGTCATGATTCGGTAGAGACTGGGATGCTGGTCATTTTGTAAGCACATCCCTCCACTCTGCAAAGTGCTGTTTTTTAATATGTGACCATCTTCCACAATGAGTGCTTTCCTATCTAAACTGTGAAGCCAAATACATGATTACATACATTTTTGGTTCAAATGGCAATTTTTAATCATAAGTAAAACATTTTTAATCAACCTGATATCTTATATTGTCTCTGATGACTGTACTTTCATCTCTCTGTGCATATATATAGTTTATATTATGCTATGAATAATGAACCAAGTATCTTGTATAACGTTACATTGATTTTACTGTACATCTTTTTGTATTCATTTAATCTATGAAACTCATATGAGTTCTTTAATTGTCAGAATATCTTAAAATACATTTTCAAATGAATGCAGGAATGCAGTGTGTTCTTTTTTTTCATAATTTTTTGTACTTTGTACTTCTTAACCACCACTTTTTAAAAGTAACTTTATTTTTCATCGTTTTCTATAATTCTGGTTATTTGCGAACATAGCCCCAGTTTTTATCCGTTAAAGAACAAAGAATTGTTTTCAAAATTGTTGGTGGAAAACCTGTGGATATTTTTTTTTTTAAACATCACTCTCAGCTGAAAACTAGGATTATTTACTGGGCAAAAGGCATCTCTTTTTTAGAGATGGTGGACATTGTTGGACAATTGTCAACTGGGCAGGAAGTGAAGGTAAATCTAATCAAAGGTTAAAAGAGATATATACGTTAGCTACACACCATATGGTACATATAACAATTTTACTTATAGGAGTGCTGAAGGAATCAAATCGATGGCACAATCATTCATGAAAAAAGATGTATGTCCAGGTATAGGTCCATTCATTATAAAGGATGTTGATTTTTCACTAGCATGATCAGTACAAAAAGCCAACATTTCAGAACCCTGTATGGTCCTTTTATTAGGGCAGCATGACAAAAAACATTTTTCCACCCTATTCAAACAAAAAAAAAAAACTTAACAAGACTTCCACTTTAGTTCTAAAAATGAACCACCAGTTTTGAGTGGACTTGTTCTGTACATTCTCACAAATACCTTACTAAGATAGCAGAAGGTATGTTGTGACAAAAG
The DNA here is from genome assembly GCF_037356315.1 of Lithobates pipiens. Taxonomy (NCBI): domain Eukaryota; kingdom Metazoa; phylum Chordata; class Amphibia; order Anura; family Ranidae; genus Lithobates; species Lithobates pipiens. The sequence goes on from NW_027507784.1 coordinate 158,105,832, forward strand.
AATCTCTTACCTAGTATCATGGTAGTTTTGAGGATGGTAGCGATGAACATCTTGCAAGAATCGCTCCATCAATGCACTTGTGGTAAATCGATTCTTATGTAGCTTGGATACATGTCTGTGCTGTTCACTTGCAAGGTGCTAGAGAGAAGATTAAACAATAAATATAGTAAATTAAATTACAAAAAAATGGAAATGCAAAACAAAATGTATTTTCTGTATCTCTTAACCACTGTTTCCAACTGCCCGTAAAAGCCTGTAGCAGGAGAAAAGTGCCAGTAAAAATTGTTGTGATCGCCTCAGAATGCGCAGTTCCCGGAGATGGCTGAGTCAATCCAAACTAATCTTGAATTTGCTCGGTGCCAGGGGGCAGGTCTGGCAGACAAGGCTGTGTGGGCACGGCGTGGAGTAAAGATGTCACAACCACACCGCGCCAGCCCAGGAGCCGAGCGAGTCGAAGATGAAGGCTGCAGTGCTGCTGTTGAGTGGGAAATACTGGGAGTCTGTGCTGCAAGTGCAGCTTTATGGTCATGTGTTCTAGTGGGGACTATTTATAATTCACATTCCTGGTAGAATGACATCTGCTGACTCCATGGCTCTCTGGAGATGAGTCTGGTAAGAGAAAGGTATTGGTGTGGGATGAGGAGGATGGGAAAGTCTGTGGATTTACTGCATAGAAAGCAATTACCAGATGAGGGTCAGTACCTGATGAGAGTTTAAAGTATCACAGATCAATGTCCACAATCTCTAACCACCTCTTGCATCCTGTCCGCAGCCTTTAACCACCACCTCCTGTATCTTGTCTGCATCCTTTAACCACCATCTCCTGTATCCTGTCTGCAGCCTTTAACCATCACCTCCCGTATCCTGTCCACAGCCTTTAACCACCACCTCCCATATCCTGTCTGCAGCCTTTAACCACCATCTCCCGTATCCTGTCCACAGCCTTTAACCACCACCTCCCGTATCCTGTCCGCAGCCTTTAACCACCACCTCCTGTATCCTGTCCACAGCCGCTAACCACATCCATATTCTGTCCGCAGCTTTTAACCACCTCATGTTTCATGTCCACAGCCTTGAACCAATACTTGTATCATGTCTGTAATCTCAATATGTCCTGTATCATGTCCTCAGTCTCTGACCGTCTCCTGTACTATGTCAACAGTCTCTGATCATCTCCTGTATGATGTCTGTAGTCTCTGACCATCTGCTCTAACATGTCCTCAGTCTATGAGCATCTCCTGTATCATGTCCTCAGTCTCTGACCATCTCCTGTATCATGTCCTCAGTCTCTGACCATCTCCTGTATCATGTCTGCAGTCTCTGACCATCACTCTATGGAAGGTGGTCTCTAAGTCTGCAGGATTCCCTCTTACAGTGCAAGGGAGAAATCTGCGTACCTGGATGCAAAGGGGAACTCTAATGTAAAGGGCAATGCTGCAGACCCTAATATGTGGGAACTCTGATGTAAAGGGGAATGCAGTGATCTCTGATATAAGGTGGTCTCTGGTCACCAGAGCCCCCTCTTACATCAGAGTTCCCCTGTAGATCATGATCTGCAACTTTCCCCTTTACATCAGAGTTCGCCTTGCACTGTAAGAGGGCATCTTGCACACTCTGATGTGTGGGGGAACTCTGTGCTGGCTGGGTTATAGTAAATGTTCATGTAAATTGACAAATATCGTTTTTACTTTTGTTTTAACTTTAACACATTGCTAATAGCACTTACTACATGTTTATAGTTTAAATATTGATATTTGCACTGTGTTTCACTGAAAATGGGCCTTTTATGTACTTTTTTGCAGGGTCAGTAAAAAACGTGGCTCTGTCAGTAAATGTCATGATTTTTGCCAGTAAAAAATTGGTGTCTTTGGAAATTTTGGCATTCTGTCAGTAAGGCCCTTATGCTCATGGGCGTTTTTACAGACACTTTTAGGAGCATCTTTTGAGGCTTAAAAACGCTTCTCCATGTTAGCCTATGGGATCATGTCCACCAAGGCGTTTTTGAGCTGTAAATGACATAGGCGTTTTTAAGCCAAAAAAAACCCCACAACCAGCACGTTCTGAGGCGCGGCGCTAGAGCTATAAAAACGGCAGACAGGCAAAGACGTGGCTTAACGTTGTATAGAACGTTAAGCTGCGCTTTTTGGCGTCTGCGTTTTTAAGCTATAAAAATTTAATAGGCCACAATAATGTCTGAAAACACAGGAAATTCCTGTCTGAACACTACCCAAATGTCCTTTGCACAGTGTGATTGTAGGTAGGACATAGGAGAAAGAAGATGGCCAGTGCTGTGTCTCAGGGGGAACTCTTAAGTGCAGTTAAGGCCCATCCTGAACTTTGGGATCTGGCTCATCCACTGCATGGAGACCATATCAAAAAGGTAAAAACGTGGGAGAATATCAGTGTGTCCATAACCCCGGGCTGGGAACAGATGACTAATGGAGCCAGAAAAGAGACAAGTAAGTCTATTTTCATTGAATGCATGATCTGTTTGTTGTGTAATGTAAATGAAGAATGCATATTAGTTTATTAACCCTTCTTTTGCACGTTTCTTTATGCAAAATTTTGCAAAAGAGGTGGAGAAGGCATCACGGAGTGGAGTACCAGCCCCTACAAAAAAAGAAAACACATATACCACAACAATTTGGCTTTCTTACGCCAAAACATGATAAATAGCAGCAGACAGTAAGTTATTTTTTTTGTGTTATTTTTTCATCATATATTTCTCTATGTGCATTGCTTTGCAGGCTGTTTCAATTTTCCAGGGATATTGTTTAACTTTTTTAATTGTATTCTCTGCAGGACAACATCTAACATTGCTTGGCAAAGGGAGGAGGCTGTGAAAGAGGCTCATGTGGATAGACCCACCAGTCCCATGGAGAGCACTGCCAATGCATCACCCCATGACAGCAGTGTGGCAAGTGTCATAGCTGAGTCTCCACATGAGGTAACTGTCCATCCGGTATGTCTGCCCTTTCTCATTGTCTGTCTGTCTATCTACATGTAAATTTAAAATGTTTGTTCTTTTGCAGGAATCCAGGGCTTTGGAGTTGTCAGCTGGCAGGCAAGTACATGTGGAGGTGCGCGGTCGTGTCATCGTGTCATGCTTTTGCTATGCAATACAGACATGCCAAATTAAGTGGTGGGCCACCACCACGTGATCCATATAATGCTTCTCATGATCTCCCAATGGCCCTCGGGAACTCAGCAGCGTTAGCACCCCCTCTCAATATCAGCCCCCTCCTCAACTCCAGCCACCACCTATCCCGTCCCAGACCTCATTTAACACCCCAAACTCCTATGGTGAATTTTCACCTTCTAACCCCCATTTTCACCATGATCTAACACCTCCCTCATATCGTGTACCCCACTACCAGCATGAGTTTGTGCCTGAATGCCAGCCCCAATCATTATTACCCCGTCCCCAACACCCACATCCCCATGGTGATCAAGCATCCACCTATCAACAGTTGTGATGAACCCTGTTCATTTATTTTTGAAAAATATATATTTTTTTCTTTCAGAAAAACATTTTGTTTTATTATTTGTGTTTTATATGATGCACAACAGCACTCCTTTGCACTCTGCCTGGGACAAACATATGCTAAGCCCAAAAAGGGCTAACATACCCTTGCCTCACGCTCAGTGAAAAGGACTTGTTGAACAATCGACAAAAAATGGACATAAAAAGAAATAACATGAATTTGAAAAGCTTTATTTAAAGAAAAATACAAGAAAGCAGAGTTCATTAATGATGTTTTCCAAATTCTTTTTTACACAAAATCATTTTGCCATGACACCTCTCTATCAGGTGATGCAAAAAATTCACCAAATTTATTTTGGATGGTCATAACATGTGCCGTTTTTATTTCTCACTATATAAAGGAAAAAAGCCACAACATTTTGAAAAACAAAACTGTTTCATATCAAATAAAAATGGTATAATATTTCAAACACCGCCAAATGACCCCTTTTTGGGAAGTGGAACCCCCAAATGTGATTTTTTTTTTTTTTTTTACACATTTTTGGATATAAAGAAACTTGCAAGCATAAATCTTCTGTTATTATTGGCAGAAACTAAAGAATTCAATTGCATTGCATTAAAATTGCATTGTGTGCAATGGCTAGATGTGACGGATATACCTAAGACACTTTAAAGCACCCCCAAAACAGTACAACACTCATTGGTGGTCATTGGGAATTTAACCTCTCTGGCGGTATTATTATGCCAGATTTTTGCATCTCAAAGCAGTACATTGTTTCGCATGGAAATTTGGCGTTTTATATTGTAGGTCTGTAATTCTTAGGAATAACTCACTGAAAGCGGGAGTTCCGCCATATTTTTTTTTTAAAAAGCCAGCAGCTACAAATACTGCAGCTGCTGACTTTTAAAATAAGGACACTTACCCGCCCAGGGCTCCCGCGATGTCGGCACCCGAAGCCGATCTCTCGATCGTCTCTCGGGTGCTGCTGCCGCCATCTTGGGTATGGGAATCAGGAAGTGGAGCCTTGCGGCTTCATTTCCCAGTTCCCTACTGCGCATGCTCAAGTCGCGCTGTGCAATAAGGATGGTCCCCGCTGTCTCTGGGATCCGTGTGTTTCCCAGCAGACAGCGGGGGACCTGCGGAAAGGGGCGTTGATTCTGCGGAAAGGGGCGTAGATTCTGCGGATATCTATGCCGGAAGTGGGTGCAGATACCTGTACTGTACAGGTACCTGCACCCCCCTCCCCCCTGAAAGGTGCCAATTGTGGCGCCGGAGGGGGGGAGGGTTCCAATGAGTGGAAGCTCCACTTTAGGGTGGAGCTCCGCTTTAAATCTGTCCAAACAAGAGTCTAGTAGACATTCCAGGTATGATAAAGTTTGAAACACAAAATCATAAATTATAATTTTATAAATAATTGTAAAAAATAATAATATATTAATAAAATGTATTCAATAATGTAATCAAATCAAAAACACAGAAATTGTCTCAGTTGCAGAATTGTCCCTGTTGTTACTTTCAGTGTTTGATGACGAATTTTCCCATGAATCACTTTCGCTCAATTCTGCAAGTGAATCTAATTTACTATCTCCGTTTTCTAGCTGGCCTAAAACCACTTTTGGCATAAAGGGACGCTTTTTGGTTGGACATTCTCAAATTTCCAAGCAGAATGAACAGTATATATAATAAAAAACTGCATGCAGGACACTGGACAAATCACTAGGGATAAAAGGGATGTGAAATTATTTGATACAGTAATGTAATCTTACAGATTACAATGTACTGTATGTGTTTTGTTTTTTGAATTTGGTGTCGGGCTCTGTCCCCATGTGTCTCCACGCTCGCAGGGAACGGAGCCCGAAACACAGTACATCGGGTGGAGTACACAGCCCGTGGACACAGCAGGAGGACATTGCAGGATCCTGGGGACAAGGTAAGTAACTTTCCCAGAATACTGCAATGCAATCCCTAGTGTGGCTCAGGGTTACCGATTTCAGTAATGAAAATTCACCCCGAGCCACACTTGGGACTAACGCCAGGGAGGTTAAAACATCACAAAACAAACCCACAATCATTGGTTGCTGCTTCCTATGTGGAATGATTGCTTTCACTTCCTATCCCACAGACATAGCAGGCAGGAAAAGGAAATATCTACAGAATAAGGTAAATCCCTGCTTAGAAAATTGTCATTTGAAGTGCCCCCATTGGAAGATTTCCCCTCTATTCCTGTGACAATTTAGCATTTTGGATTGTTCTGCACTTACACGATGTTTATCTAGCACCACCCCCAAAGGAGCCTCTGGTTAAATTTTGGGTTCTGTGTCCAGCGTCAGGACTCCGAGAACAATCTCAGCCCCCACCCCCCCCCCCCCCCCACCCCCGGTACACCTGGTTGAATAAAATTACTGCAAGTAAAGTTTACAACACAAGTGAGAAATAGGTGATTGACAGGGAGGGGACGCTGGCGCTATCTGTTCACTGCTTCTCCAGTGGACCGCATCTCCCTTTGAGAAGAGGAGGAGTATAGAGAGGCATGTAGGGAGGCATGTACCTCCGAAGTTCACCAAACTATCACGAGGGGAGCCGAGGAACGCCTCAAGTTGACTGAAGGAAACCCTGCGAAAGCCGGAAGAACCAGCTTCTGTTATCCCAGCCACAAGCGGGTGGGTACTCCCCGAGAAGCTGTACGGCATCGAGCCCTTAGGGAGAACATCAAATAGGAGCATAAGAAGCGGACGGAGGTACTTGTGAGCAGTATACCACTTTTTTTTTTCTCTTTGATCCAGAGTGATTGGCTAGATTCTAGAAGATTGCAGCAGTTTTTCTTAGAAAGTTATTGTGAAAAACATATCACGGGTCTCGGAGAGGATCCTGGCACTGTCTGTTCGTCGCTTCTGCAATTGAGCCAAAATAGCGACTAGTTTATATATCTTTTATATTAAGCAAACTTTTTAATACTTTCTAAATAACCTTTTACTATCCGTGCCACCAACCAGAGGATCTTCTTAAATAACTGCTTACTATATGCACCACTGAACCGTGGACCTTTCTGGATAGCTATCAGGTAGCTCTAATGGTCGTCCTACCTGTTGCCACTAGCAAAACACCTGCTTAGTGACTCCCTGGAATTGGCTTGACTCAGCTTGTCCATGCCATTGTGAAGTGCATCTGGGAAGCCTGAAACCACCCATCGCCGCTATTGCAGAGTTGAAAGTCCTTGCAGCTATCATTCTGGCTACGCAGCTAAAAACAACCTGCACTTCTTCCATGCCGCTGTCGGCACCACCACAATGTTGAGTTACTCCATCAACCAGTTGATAAATCTCAGCAGTTTTTCCACTCCACCGTGCACTGTAGTGGTTAAACAATTAGGACTTCTCCACCATCCATGCCACATACATAGGAGTTCGTGTAGAAAGTTTGACTGCTCACAGACAAGCCATACCACCCCGGCTCTCTGGTCAGCAACACGAACTGTCGCTCCACACACGCATCATCAGAGTGCTGTTCTCTATCGGATATGTAGTTTGGACGTCTCCATGGCAACACCTCTCGGTGAGCTGAATGGGAAATGTGGAGTGGACTTTAGTTTGCTACAGCCTGTGCAAAGATTTGTTGCGTCTTCAAGTAGCAAAATGTAACTCTTAAAGAGGAAGTAAACCCATCAAACCGTATAGGTTTAGGAGATATTTCTTGGACCTACAGGTAAGCCTTAATTTAGGCTTACCTGTAGGTCAAAGTGGTTTGTAAGGGTTTACAACCACTTTAAATGCACAGTCTATTACAAACAAATCCTGCCTCATTCATGATCATATCCTGGATAAATGTCTGGACTATATGTGCATTACAGAGACCCGACACCAACCAAATACTTTTTCCTCTTTAAATGAGAGCTTCCCCAAAGATATAGCTACCTCTAAAAAGCTTGCAGCACAGGGCGCAGTGGGGGCCTGTCAGTCATTTATCGCAGCGATCTGGAGCTATCTCTGCAACCATTACCTGAACTGTCTTCATTTGAATGCAAGGCCCCTTCCCCTGTGCTGGTCCTCCTTATTTATCGACCACCAAAACCAAACCCATCGTTTATCACTGAGATGTCAAATCTTCTCACAACCTTCTGCACATCCTCTGCCGATGTTATAATTTTGGGCAATATGAAAATTCACATTGACACCCCCTCCTGCCGTTTTGCAGCGGAATTTCTTCAACTACTGTATTGTTTTAATTTTAAACAACTTGTTGATGTCCCCACACACACCAGGGGGGACACCTTGGATCTGGTCATTACAAACTTTGCTCTTCTTACCAACCTGCAGGTGTGTCTGATCACAAGGCCAATTCCATGGATTTGCCATCCCCATCTAGACTCTGCAAGCCTCAACGAAATATCTGTTTCAGAAACCTAAAAAACAAACTCAGAACTCTTGGCAGCAGACTTTCAACATCTTTCCACACACTTTTCATCAGCTGACGAAGCAGTGGATTACTACAACAGCCTACTTAGCAGCCTCTTGGACCTCCATGCCCCTGTTAAAATAAGAACAGTCATCTTCACCCGCTCAGTTCCCTGGTTCACAGATGAAGGCAGCAGGGCAGGTCCTTGAGCGGCACTTCAAAGCCTCTGGCCTCACTGTCCACAAACAAATTTACAGTGAGCAGCAACAAAAATATGCGCAGTCCTCAAAGAGGCAAGGTCACAGTTTTACTCCAATGCCATCCGAAATAGCCCAGGAAATTCCAAGCAGATTTCTCCACTCTAAACCACCTTCTTAGACCAAAATCCCCTCCACTTACTGCCCTTACAGAAGAGCAGTGCAATAAATTCATGGATTTTTTCACATCAAAAATTGCACATATCTGCTCTGCCCTTTCTGGTCCTCCCACCCAAATTGTTCCCCCAACATATATCATCTCCCAACCCCTAAAATGCTTTCCTGAAGTGTCATCAGAAGAGGCGCAGATCATCATCAGGAATATGAAACCCTCCACCTGTCCTCTGGACCCTCTCCCAACTTCTGTGGTAAAAACTCATATCACTGTCCTAAGTCCCCTGATCACCGCTGCTATGAATCATTCCCTCCAAACTGGTAATGTTGCCCCTGTTTTACCAAATGCCATTATCAGACCTTTGCTCAAAAAACCCACTCTTGATCCGGAAGTCCTATTCAACTATAGGCCCATCTTCAATCTCCTCTTCATATCGAAAGTACTTGAGAATGTAGTTGCCACACACCTTCAGGCCACCTCAGACATAATAACCTCTTTGAAAAATTTCACTCAGGTTTTCCCTTTGCTCACAGCACAGAGACTGCCCTAGTCAGAGTTACAAATGACCTCCTCATATCATCCGATGGTGGCTCTCCTTCCCTCCTCATCCTCCTGGACCTTTAAGATGCATTTGATACTGTTGACCATGGTATTCTTTTAAACCACCACTGGACTCAATGACACAGCCCTCAGTTGGTTCAAATCATACCTCAAAAACTGGACAGAATACATCTCCCTGGGCCACTTCAAATCAGAGGTCAGTCCTTGGCCCCATCCTCTTCATCCTCTATCTCTATCTCATCCTCTATCTCACCCCCCTTGGGGTCAGCCATCATAAAATTTCATTCCACTGCTATGCCGATGAGACACACTTATGCCACGTACACACGACCGGACTTTCCGGCAGAAAAGGTCAGATGGAATAATTTAGATATTCCGATCATGTGTGGGGCTTCAGCTGACATTTTTCTTCAAAAATTCCAATGGACCTAGAAAAAGAACATGTTTTAAATCTTTCCAACTGAATCAATTCCTAACGGGAAAACCGTTTGTCTGTATGATGGTCTGACGGACCAAATACAACGCAAGGGCAGCTATTGGCTACTGGCTATTGAACTTCCTTTTCTAGTCCCGTCGTATGTCATTGCGTTAGAAACTAACGGACTTTGGTGTGATCGTGTGTGGGCACGATTGGCACTCCTTACCAGACCAAATCATCTTTCATAACCAGAATCACCTTTTCTGGTTCTAACATCCCCAGTCACAAATCTTGGTGTAAAAATGGACTCCCAACTTACTTTTGAAGCCCATATAAATCATCTATGCAAGACCTCTTTCTACCACCTCCGTAACATCTCTACGTCCTATTCTTTCCCTTTCAGATGCCGAAAACCTGGTTCATGCTTTTGTCTCCTCCAGACTGGACTACTGTAATGCACTTCTCATTGGGATTCCTAGAAAGAGTCTGCAGAGGCTTCAGTACATCCAAATCTCTGCAGCAAGGATCCTGATGAGAGTGCAGAAACATGAGCACATTACCCCCATTCTTCACTCACTCCACTGGCTTCCTGTCTCTGCCAGGATTGAGTACAAGGTTTCCCTCCTCACACACCAATACATCCATGGACATGCTTCCCCTACCTCAAAGATCTTCTCAAACCACAAAACGCAGCACGTCCCCTCCGCTGTAATCACTCAAACCTTCTTCATATACCCAGAACTAGACTCAGGACAATGGGAGACAGGGCCTTTTGTGCAGCTGCCCGGCGCCTGTGGAATGCCATACCTGATACCTTGAGGGCTTAAGACATTTCTTTTGAGCAAAGCTTTTTGTCTCTTTTAGATGTTTGTTTCATTGTATAAACTGCTCATTCTTCTTTTTTTGTATTTAACCTGCAGCACTTTGATGAAAAGGGCACTATAAATAAAGTGTATTATTATTATTATTATTATTATTATTATTATTATTATTATTAAATACCTTTCGCCTGGCTGTGGGACATGCCAATAAATACACACCCACCAGTTTAGTGGTAAATACGTTTAGCCTGTTGATTGACTATTATAGCATAAGTAACAGTTAAACTGATAAACAATGCATATAAGCTTTAAATGCAACAAGGGTACTTAGAAAATCCATACTAGGTTTGAGTGCACTCAAACTAATAGACAGAGGTATAATACCTTTTTAAAACTGGCAAGCATATAGAGCTTCTAGGGGCAGTCCTTAGTTCTAAATTTTCGTTGGAGCTCGTTGGCGCATGTTGTGGCTGTCAGTAAGGCCTGCAGGCAGTATTAGAGCTATGGGGTCACTGGTTAAGTAGCTCTTAGTGACTTTATTCCCTTGCAGTGGTAGCAAGTATTGGCTGCAAAGCCCGCTCACCAGTCACAATAACACTAATTTAGTTCCCCCTCCGATCAGGAATAAACTCACTTAGATTGCTTAGGGTGACTCTGGCAGGCAGCACGGCAGCATCCCGGGAGTGGCTCCATCTCTCCACTATCCGGTCCCAGAAGTGCTTGCCCACACTATAGTAGCTTCCAATGGTGCCTCGTCCTCTCTCCACACTGGCCCCAATAACTTGCTGCAGACTTAGGCGTTTCCCCAAATGGCTGTGGATTTCTGCCAACTCAGTCGCTAATGCCGTGTACACACGATCAAACAATCCGGCGGAAAAGACAACCCCCGCCGCCCGCGTGTGGGCTCCGGCAGACTTTTTTTTACCCAAAAGTCCGGCGGACTTAGAAAGTAGTTTTTCTTTAAAAATTTGTCCGCCGGACTCGCAGTCCGGCAGACAATACGCCCATGTGTGTGCACTAGTCCACCGTACTTTTGAAATGAACAGACTTTTCCCGCACGGAGAAAAGTCCGTTCATTTTGAGTGCGGCTCCAGGTAGAACTGACTACTGACTGACCGGCTGGGTTGCGTGCTCGGATAAGGGTCTTATATGGACCTTGGGGGGGACCCCACGCCATTTTTTCGGCATAGGGCTTCCCCATTAAGTCCATACCAGGTGACGGGGCCAGTGACGTGTAATCTTGCTGCCGAAGGCGGCGACATTGACTTCCTTCGCTAGTCCGGGCTACCTGGAGCCATGCTCAAAATTAACAGACTTTCCTCCGTGTGTGTGGGCAAGTCCGTTCATTTCAAAAAGTATGGCGGATAGTCCAGCGGACTTTGTCCGCCGGACCTAGCCCGCCAGAAAAGTGTGTGGGCAGGTCCGCTCATTCGGACAGTCCGGCGGACTTTACGGCGGTTTGTCTGCCAGACTAAGTCCGCTGGATTGTCTGATCGTGTGTACGCGGCATTACTTTCTCTGGCTGACAATCTTTGGCACAGTTGTTCTCTTCTCACTTTCTCTGCACTGACATGTCAGAGTCTTTTCTATTCCTGGGCTTCTAGACTCTCTCTCCCTCTCGAATCTCCTCAGCTCTTCCTGAAACTCCCCTTTTCTCCAGTGTGCTCTGTGTCTCTGAGTTTTCTGGAAGGACAAGTCAGCATCTCCCTGTCTCCATCTTGTGGCCAAAAGGAGAAATTGCATTACAACATGCCTGCTACATACTGCCCCACCAAAGAACCTTTGATCCCCAAAGGAAGGACAGAGTCTATCAACATATAATATCCACAACCTGTTACATGCTTTCAAAATACAATGAGAGGCAAAAACATGTTAGTACATGTAAGAAAGCAAGCAATTGGCAAGCACGTATGAACCTGACAAGGGAACCTCCCACTATTTGTCATAAGAGGTGAGGTTGTCTTGCCCACAAGCCACTGATATTGGGATGGCCCACCTAGATGTGTCAGGGGGCTGGAGTCACCCTCCACTAAACTTGTAATGGGAAGGGATGGCGTGTTGTGAGTTCGTTGAGAAGTATAGATATTGGTGGGTGAATTGTTTGTTTTTCCCTTTGCTTTTTGGGCTCAGATAGTTCTCGTATAGCAGTCTCTTCCTCTTCCACAATAGAAGGTTGAAGAGTCCCTGTGTCCTCTGCAGTTAGGGAAATCAGAAGATCCTCCTTGCCTGTCCATGATTGGCTCTGTGGTATGAACTCTGGTGCCTCAGGCCTGAGGATTCCAGTTTCTCTAGAATCCATTTCTCTAGAAGGAAGAAGAGTGTCAGTTTCTGATAGCATAGACTGCCACAGCCAATCCATGCCCAGTTCTTCACCCTCACTGTTCTCTTCATCTGTGTTCAGTGGCACAGACTGAGACCTGGTTATTGAACATGATCTCTGAGTAGTCCGAGCAAGCTGTGGATCTGGTTGTTGAGGCATTCAAACTGTTTCTGATAGAGGTAGCAGATGATTCTGGTGCCAGGTCTTTAGCGAGCCTGTGCTCCCTTCTGGGATGAATCTGGTATACTGGTAATCCTGGCAGCTGCTTACAGATGATGTAGGGCTGTGACATCCAGCAATCACCCAGTTTGTGCTTCCCAGGGACGCCCAGGTTTCTCAGTAACACTCTGTCGCCAGGCTGTAAATCGTGTACTCTCACCTTCAGGTCGAAGTTCCGCTTGTTTCACTGGCCCCGGGTGTCTGAGGCAACCTGGGCTTTTTCATATGCTGTTTTCAGACTCTTCCTCAGGTGATCTGCATATCCTCTGTGTCTTTTAATGAGTCTACTCTCAAAGTCTCCCCCCTAGTCAGAGTGAATACACTGAGGTAGGTCGTAGTGGACAAAGAACTTCTCTAACAGTATTTTGGCCACCATAGGTGCTTGTTAGTCTTTAGTTGGGAATGCCTGGGTATACCGGGTGAAGTGGTTGGTCCCCACCAGAACATTTCCCTGTCCACTCAAGTCAGGCTCCAGACACAGAAAATGAATACACACTAATTCCAGTGGTCCTTGACTTCAAAGATGGCTCATTGGGGCAGCTCTGTGGGGCAAAGTCTAACTTTGTATACACGTATGCAGGAGTGACAGTATCCCTCAACTTCAGCCCACATACAGAGCCAAATGAACTGGTCTCGCACCAATTTGAATGTCCTCTCAGACCCTAGGTTTGCCATGAATGTCATGTAAGGCAGTCAGCACAGTTTTCCTATGCTTTCTCTGTTAGAATAGCTGCCACTAATCTTCAGGATCATTTGAGCGGCCCCTTCGGTAGACCACCCGATTGTGTAACTGCAATCGATCCCATTCCTTGTGCACTAGTTGTGCTTCTGTTGGAGAGTCTGAAAGCAGTAGATCTGGGCGTTGGCCCTCCAGGACCTTCAGTGTTAAACTTCAGAGGGGATCTTCCATCTGGTCCTTTCTTAAGTCCCTATCTAAAAGCTTAGGTAGGCCACTTTCCCTGACCTGGACACTGAGATTCCGATGGCTTCGGCCCCAGTTGTTCCTTAGGCCTGATGTTTTACCCCCTGACACAAGGCTTGTATCACTTCTGGTGTTAGTTGAGTCTACTCTTCAGACCAAGCCCCTGCATCATAAGGTCTCCTTGACAGGGCATCACCATCCCGGTTCCCGACCACTGGACGGTACTTTAAACTGAAACAGAATCCTGATAGGGCGGCCAACCATCTGTGCCCAGTGGCACCTAGCTTGGCGTTGGTAAGAATATATGTGAGCGGGTTATCGGTCTTGACTAGAAAGTCTGTACCATACAAGTAGTCTTTCAACTTGTACACCACTGCCCACTTCAGAGACAAGAACTCCAACTTGTGAGTAGGGTAATTCTCAGCAGGTGCCAGACTTCGGTTCACATAAGCAACAAGCCGCAGGTGTCCATCATACTCTTGATACAGTACCCCGCCTAGCCCATCTAAACATGCAGTTCATACAGCTTGGTTGGATCAGCATAAGCCGGAACAGGAGCAGTTGTTAGACTATACTTCAACTACCGAAAGGCTGGCTCGCATTGGGTAGTCCACTGGTCTTGGTTTGACTCCCGAGGCTTCCTGGGCCCTCTGGGTCATCTAACTGTATTTGTTGGGTTTGGATCCTCGACAACATCCTCATTCTTCAATAATTCATTAAGGGACAGAGCTACTTTAGAAAATCCTTCGACAAACTTTCTATAGTATGAGCAAAATCCCAGGAATGACCTAAGCTCAGTTACATTGGTAGGCCTTGGCCAAGAGGTGACAGCTTCCAACTTCTGGGGGTCAGTAGCTATTCCTTCAGTGGAGACAACATGGCCGAGGTAATTAACTAAGGCTGGTAAAACTGACATTTCTCCAGGGACAGCTTCAACCCCTCATCATGGAGTCTCTTCAGGACTTTCTCCAGACTCTCTTCATGTTCTTCAAGGTTTTTGCTGAAGATGATGATATCGTTCAGGTATAGCAGCATTTCGATCAGGTTCATGTCTCCTACTGTCTTCTCCATCAGTCTCTGAAATGTTGCTGGAGCGCCAGACAGACCCTGAGGCATCCCATCGAACTCAAAGAACCATATTGGGGTGATAAACGCTGTATTCTCCCTATCTTGGTAGGTATGCTCAAACTGGTACACAAGGTCAGAGGCCTTTTATGTTCTCCCAAGTAGTCGTGAGCAGTACAGTTCTGTTTGCTAAGTTTCAGGTTGCAAACAGCTTCTGAGTAGGGATGAGCCGAACACCCCCCGGTTCGGTTCGCACCAGAACTTGCGAACGACCCCCGCGTTCGTTACGAACGTTAGAACCCCATTGAAGTCTATGGGACTCGAACGTTCGAAATGGAAAGTGCTAATTTTAACGGCCAATATGCAAGATAGTGTCCTAAAAAGGGTTTGGGGACCTGCCTCCTGCCTCAGGGGACATGGGTCACTGCAAAAAAAAGTTTTAAAAACGGCCGTTTTGGCGGGAGCACTGATTTTAATGACGATTAAAGTGAAAAAAAAAGGTGAAATATTCCTTTAAATATGGTGCCTGGGGGGTGTCTGTAGTATGCCTGTGAAGTGCCACGTGTTTCCCGTGTTTAGAACAGTCCCTGCACAAAATGACATTAAACGGAAATAACACCATTTAAAACTGCTTGCGGTTTTAATGTTATATCTGGTTCCTGCAATATGGTTGAAAATCATTGAGAAAAATGGCATGGGTAGCCCTCCCTGCCCATTACCAGCCTATTTGGGTCTTGTACGCATATTAAGGGGAACCCCGTACCCATATTAAAAAAAGGAAATGCGTGTGGCCCCCAGGCCCTATATACTCAGAACAGCAGTATACAGGCGGTGCAAACAAGACAGGGACTGTGTAGGTTCATAGTTTCATAGTTAGTAAGGTTGAATAAAGACACTAGTCCATCCAGTTCAACCTGAGTGAGTGTCTACAATTGTCCCTGTACTTTGTACACTCACATTGGTCCCTACCCTCAAGGAGCCCACAATCCAAGGTCCCCATTCATATACTAGGGCCAATTTTGGACCGAAGCCAATTAACCTACCTGCATGTCTTTGGATTGTGGGAGGAAACCGGAGTACCCGGAGGAAACCCACGCAAGCACAGGGAGAACATGCAAACTCCAGGCAGGTAGTGTCGTGGTTGGGATTTGAACCAACAACCCTTCTTACTGCTAGGTGAGAGTGCTAACCACTACACCACTGTGCCACTGTTTGTTGTGTTAAGTTGAACCTGTTTGTAATTTTCAACCGGTACATTTTTAAAGTGTAGCTCCAGTCAAAAAAACAATTTTTAAGCTTTTTGGAAAACATAGGGAAGGGTTATCACCCCTGTATAATTTGTTTTGTCGTCCATCTTTTTTCATCTCACTTGCTGCTGTCTCCTTGCGTTTGCAAGTAGGAGATGTTTGTAAGTTGGATGTTTGAAAGTAGGGGCCTGCCCTATATTATAGCGGTATGTACTTGGTACAGAGCACGCAGACAGCACGCACTATCTCCTAACACTACTGACTGCAAGCTCTATTATTAACCACTTGACCACTGGGCACTTAAACACCCTTAATAACCAGACCAATTTTCAGCTTTCGGTGCCCTCACATTTTGAATGACAATTACTCAGTCATGCAACACTGGACCTATAGGAAATGTTTGTCCTTTTTTTCACACAAATAGAGCTTTCTTTTGGTGGTATTTAATCACCTCTCAGTTTTTTATTTTTTGTGCTATAAAAGAAAAAAGACCGAAAATTCTGCGAAAAAAAGAATTTTTCTTCGTTTCTGTTATAAAATTTAGCAGATTAGTAATTTTTTCTTCATAAATTTTGGCCAAAATTCATACTACTACATATCTTTGGTAAAAATAAGTACAAATTGGTGGATATTATTTGGTCTTTGTGAAAGTTATAGAGTCCACAAGCTATGGTGCCAATATCTGAAAATTGATCACACCTGAAGTACTGACGGCCTATTTCCTTTTTTTTTCCACAAAATTGTCATATTATCAGGTTATTTCACACACACAGCATATGCATACCAAAAGACCCTGGAGAATACAATGGTGGTCGTTGCAAATTTTTATCTCACACGGTATTTGCACAGCAATTTTTCAAACGCGTTTTTTGGGGGGAAAAAACAGTTTTGTGCTTAAAAAACAAACAAAAAAAACAGTAAAGTTAGCCCAATGTTTGCATAAAGTGAAAGATGAAGTTATGCTGAGTAAATAGATATCAAACATGTCACTCTTCAAAATTGCACATGCCCGTGGAATGGCGCCAAACGTCGCTACTTAAAAAATCCCCATAGGCGACGCTTTAAAATTTTTTTTACTGGTTACATGTTTTGAGTTGCAGAGGAGGTCTAGGACTAGAATTATTGCTCTCGCTCTAACGTTCTCGGCGATACCTCACATGTGTGGTTTGAACACCGTTTTCATATGTGGGCGGGGCTTACGCATGCGTTCGCTTTTGCATGCGAGCACATGGGGACATGGGCGCTTTAATTTTTTTTTTTTTTTTTTTATTGTTCATTTTACTTTATTTATTTTAGTTTGACATTTTTTTCCCCAAAAATATATTTTTGATCACTTTTATTCCTATTACAAGGAATGTAAACATCCCTTGTAATAGGAATATGGGGTGACAGGTCCTCTTTACAGTGAAATCTGGGGGTCAATATGACCCCACATCTCACCTCTAGGCTGGGAAGCCTGAAATAAAAAATAAAAAAAAGATTCTGGCTTTGATCGTACTGGAGAGTTGGTAGAAGCACCGGAGGGCGGTGAGGGGTGGGGGGCGTCTATGGCTGGGTATTTCAGGGTATCACCGAGTATGGCTGGGTATCTCCGAGTATGGCTGGGTATGGCAATTTATGGCAGGGTATTGCAGAGTATTGGCGGGGTATTGGCGGGGTACTACAGAGTAATAGCAGGGTACTGCAGAGTATTGGGGGGTACTCCAGAGTAATGGCAGGGTACTGCAGAGTAATGGGGGTTACTGCAGAGTAATGGGGGGTACTGCAGAGTAATGGCAGGGTACTGCAGAGTAATGGCAGGGTACTGCACTGCAGAGTAATGGCGGGGTACTGCAGAGTAATGGCGGGTACTGCAGAGTATTGGGGGGTACTGCAGAGTATTGGGGGGTACTGCAGAGTAATGGGGGGTACTGCAGAGTAATGGCAGGGTACTGCAGAGTAATGGGGGTACTGCAGAGTAATGGCAGGGTGCTGCAGAGTAATGCCAGGGTACTGCACTGCAGAGTAATGGCGGGGTACTGCAGAGTAATGGCGGGGTACTGCAGAGTAATGGCAGGGTACTGCAGAGTATGCACTGGTATTGCAGAGTATTGGCAGGGAATTGAGGGGTTAAATTCGGTGAGCAGCGATGTGGGCACTGCAGATGCAGCCAACATCGCTGCTGACACAGATCTCTTTCCCCTCCGCTGTACCGATCGGTACAGAGAGGGGAGGGAGGAACCGGCGTCATAACATGACGCCGGTTTGTTTACAAGTGATCACTCCGTCATTTGACGGAGCGATCACGTGGTAAACGGCCGCGACGAGCGGCCGTTTACCGTGATCTGTGATGCGCCGGGTCCTGTGGACCCGGCGGTCACGGATGCTCTCGAGTGCGCGCCCCAGGGGGCGCGCGAGAGCAGAATTCTGGGAAGCCGTTAATTAACGGCCTCTCAGAGTTAAACAACCGCCCTGAAGCCGTTAATCGGCAATGGGCAGTTGTTAAGTGGTTAAAGCTAGATCACTAGCTATATAGGTGAGGTGAATATAGTGGTGTATACTGCGGTCAGGGCACAGACAACAACCACTACACAGCAGCAAGATAGGAAATCAGCCAAAAACGATCGGTGTGTACTGTGTTGAAGGTACACAGAACACCCACTGCTTCAGATGCTAACACACTACACGAGGCCGCCTCAAAGGCGGCCTTATATAGTGTGGGGCGTGCACTACACAGCCTGAGCTATGATTGGCCACAGGCAGGATGCCTGTGGCCAATCATGGCTCTCCTCGCTGCTGGCGCTGCGATTGGCCAAGCATGCGGGGTCACAGTGCATGCTTGGCCAATCATGGGGCAGCAATGCACTGCGCCACCGCAGTGCATTGTGGTCGGCGCGTGCGCCACTCGAATTTTGACGCGAACGGACCAAACGTTCGGAATTCACCGAACGTACGTTCGACTCGAACACGAAGCTCATCCCTACTTCTGAGGCTGGTCCACTCAAACTCTCTGTGATTCTCTGATTTTTCTGGGCCGCAGGGATGTCCCACTCATCTAAGGCTTGCATGGCTTGCTGCAGCCATTTCTCAAAACTCTCTTTACTGACAGGAACTGGCCATTTTACAGAAAAGGCCACCAGCTTTGAATTCCCGAGTGCTTTCACACTGGGGCGGTGAGCTTGCAGGACAGGAAAAAAAGTCCTGTAAGCAGCATCTTTGGGGCGGTGCGGGAGTGGTGTACACACTGCTCCCAAAACGCCCTGCCCATTGAAATAAATGGGCAGTGCTGCCCACAAAGTGCTTCAGCAGCAGCACAACACGGCTGCTTTTAACTCTTTCTTCAGCCACTAGCGGGGGCTAAAGGCATGCCACTAGTGGCCAAAAAGCACGGATATAACAGCGGTAAAGTGCCGCTAAAACTAGCTGCACTTTACCACTAACGCCCCAGTGTAAAAGTAGCCTTAAGCTTTAACCTCATATTATAGGGTTTTAGTAAATCTGAAGGAAAAAATCTACAGAAAATTGTATAGTATAGCTTTAGACTCTGTTAGATCTGCAATTTCCATGGTGCTGCACATTTGATCATTTATGACAACAGTCATTTGATGGCTTGACAGTTACATAGAGAACACAAGCAACTGTGACATAAATTCATGGCATGCCTTGATGGGTTTGGTTCTGCTTTGACTCTGAACACCAGGTATGATCTTTATTGCATACTTACACTGAACCAGCATAGGCCAATGTAAGTATGCATTACTACAGTGATAGCCACCATTCTACGCAGATCATGTGCCAGTGGTTTCCCTATAAGAGATCACCTTGTATTAATAAAAAAGAAAAAAGTTGTCCTATGAATGGTGGTATTGTTGAATGAGCAAACCTCTGTGGTCAGTGCATAGTGGGGAAGCTACTCACAAAGGATCTGAGCAGGACCCAGAACTTAAGCTGGCTGTATAAGGTTTGAATCGCGGCCTGTTTAGTATGGACTGCTTGAGATTAAAACCATGTATGAGCAGGCTGAATGTACCCAAGTTGATCAACTTGGGTACAACCAGCCTGTTTAGCCTTCCCTTCAGTCTTGTACAATTCTATAGGCACATTTCTGGTTTCACTGCACACTGAGCTTCTAATCATGCCTCAGAAGCTGCAGGAAGTCAGTCTGCCTCATTTCCTGGCTTGAAGACTCCAGTATCACTCTTTTCTTCCCCAGCCTGACCTTCCCTGGCCCACCCAGTGATATTAACGGCAGATTAAAAAAAAAACATGTTATACTTACCTGCTCTGTGTAGTGGTTTAGCTCAAAGCAGCCCTGATCTCCTCTTCTCATGTCCCCTGCGGAAGCTCGTGGCCCTTCCCTCCTGCCCCCATAGCAAGCAGACTTGCTCCCGAGATGTTGCTTTGTGTGTCCATTCACACAAGGAGCTTGACTCGGCCCCACCCTCAGTCTCTCCTCATTGGCTCACTGGCTGAGATTGACAGTAGTCGGAGCCAACGGCTCCCACTGCTGTCTCAGCCAATGAGGAGGTAGAGACCCAGGAGAGACGCTGCTCTCATGCACATTGCTGAATCCAGATGGGGCAAGTATTTAGGGGATAGTATTGGGGAAAGATATGGGGGTAAGTATTGGGGGGGGGGGGCTTCTGCACACAGAATGTTTTTTACCTTCATGTACTGTATTAAAATGCATGAAGGTAAAAAAAAGTTTACGACCAATTTAAAGCATATCTTTCATGGCAAATGGAAGGCACTCTTAATTGCCAGCCTCTGCCCCTTGAACACAAGCCATTTGTAAATAAACCCATTGCTCAAAAAAAAAAAAAAAATACTTACATGTATCAAAAATCTCCTTGGAGAGGTACAAAAAGCTTAGTGTGACACCACACTGTAGAATGTATCTGAATCACCGAAAAACTGAGAACACTATCAAATACCATTTACTATAATCTAGGTTACAGCTATCTTTATGTTCTTTTAATATGTTACATTTTCTTACCTTTTCTAGGTTAATGTAATGTACTTGGCAGCAGCTGCAGTATCCTTGTCTAGAATACCCTGGGGGTAAATTGCTTCCCAACTGCTCTTGGACTTGTCCATTACCACTTAAAAAATAAAAAAAACATGAATAGATTTATACTGTCTCTGGAAATCACAGATATTTTCAGAATCATACACCTGTCAGGATTATTGCAAATATTTATGATTTAAATTCCACCTTTTTTGTCCAAAATGGTGCAGGCTGTTTTCCAGCTAAAAAAAATATATTTATACAAAAAGTAAGGTTAAGGATTGTGAGTTTGATATGCTTTTCAAAATTTGGATATATATATAATATCAAGATATCAGCATTTTTGGCATACTGTACATGAGATCAGTCCTCACAGAGGATGAATAGGTAGGTGGCTCAAGTAAATAGTGGCACTAAACCCACTTCTTAAAAAAACTATTAATAAATGGTGTATTACATGCTGTTCACACTCACTCAGTCACTATGATATTAATTTTCTGTATTCTACGAAAAACCTGGTTTATCCTGCTGCTCTCTATCTCCACCTTCTGTTCATGTCCCCAATTCAGCTAGATATTTTGCAGCTTTGTTGGCAACTCTGCACGCTCAGTTTTCAGTGATTTTCTATGCTCCCTCTCCCATCTGAGCAGCCGCTGTGGCTAAAAAAATCACACATGTGGGTGTTTACACACTGGTAAATGACAGCCCGCTCCCTCCCTCCTCCTCTATGCACACTAACCAGCTAAACACAATGGGGGTGGGATATTACATGTAGATTGATGGAGGCTTCACCTCCCTCTTATTTTAAGACAGGGGCTGGAGGGGCGTGGCACAGCCCGTCACTGGCAGAAATCCACCCACGCCATGTTATTGACAAAAAATAATATATATTTGTATGACAATTTAAAACAGTTTATTGATATTATTTATATATTTTTACTCTGCAAATATTACATAATTACAGTGCCATCATCCACATACAGAAAGAGAAGAGATATAAATTAAACAGTGTGTATTTAGTATTAAAGTTAGGTCTAATTGGCAGAAAAGTGGTGCGTCATTAAAACTACAGTAATATTTTGTTCTATCTGTTTCTCTCTGCTGTAGAAAAGGCACTCTGCATGGTTTGGAAGAGTTTTCTAAAAAGAGCAGTGAAATGTATCTTAAAATTCAAGCCCTTCACCATGCCACAGGAAAGGTAAAAGCCACAGGTCAAATCTAATGTTGCTTTTTGAAGCCCTTCACCATGCCACAGGAAAGATAAAAGCCACAGGTCAAATCTAATGTTGCTCTTTTCATGCAAATCAACACACACATTTAATACCTAAGAAGGGATATGCATCAAGCTAGAGAAGTGTAATTTTATTGCCTTTGATGTATCAGTTACACAGGCAGTTGACTTTTTAATTAGGCAGCTTTTCAAGTGAATTTCACTGACACTTGTATTCATAAATGTTGTGCTTGAGCAAGTTCACATTCACTGTCTATTCCTACTATAGCTAAAAATAACAGTGGAACTGGAAGTACGGAGCTATGTGTGACTTCACAGGCACAGCTTGGTCCTTTTATCTTATCAAACACATTCCAACTAAACTTAGGGGTTCATTTAGAACGAAGAACGTGGATACAAATATCCACTCTTCGTCATACACCTCAGGGTTACTCCATACGGTTGCCTGCTTTTTGCAGCCCATTCGTAAAAATGCATGCCTCATTGTGGTGTGTACCAAGTTCTCTCTGTTTAAAGCCTAATTCTAACTCCAGGTTCTAGTAAACTTTAAATAGTTTGTATAGATCAATCTGGTCAAAACAATTTCCTTTGCCAACACTTGCAGCAGCTATGTGCACTGTATAAACTGTATGTAGCATCAGTTCCATAAAGGTATACAGCTCTGTGTTCCAGCAGTGGGACGGGGACTTCTTTGCTGTGCTAGATTGTTTCTTAGAGCAGGTGCTGTTACAGATGGCCGTTCAGTTCCATAAGTATTAATGGCAACATCTCCACTAACCATTTCCGTAAAGCTGATTTTAAAAAAAAAGGGCTTGTTGAGGAACTTTGGCTTTTAGAATTTCTACTACAGGGTACAGACAGCAATAAAAACATTTATTTTAGTAGACTGAGAAAGGCTTAGAACGTCTAACCAGTGGCGGCCCGTCCATATAGGGCACAGGGGTGACGCCTCCCTAATTCATGCGCCCTACATGCAGGGTGTGCTAGATGCTTGAATTTCAATGTTTTTTTTTTAGAAGCACGTGATTAGAGTAGGTGCGGGTGGGGGGAGGTACGCCCTCCCCAAAAAAAAATATATACCATCAGCCACCACTGCGTCTAACAGGTTTTTATTGTATGTGTCCCCATTGTGTAGATTCTCCTAATTTCCTGTGTTGTCAGGGTGATCAGAATAGAAGGAACATTTTTCACAACATGGCAACAGATAACAATAAAACTATGATAGAGATTATAACTCTTCACTCTTCTGCAGTTTCACTTTTCTGCCTTTACTGTGGAAGTTAGTGAGCTGAGGGTTGGGATACAGGGAAAGCTTGCAATGCTGTCATTTTTAAACTTACTAACATATATTTTTATTATTTAACCTACAATGGAATCCACACTCTTAGCTTAATGTCCTCTATATATGTAATCATTGTAATAATGTATGGAAAACATGACAAGTTTGACGGATTTCATCTCTCAAATGTCCTATATAGCTATTTTTCCACCAACATCTTTTTCTAAAAAATATTGTATAGTTACCATCCATTAGAAAAGAGTTTGAAGTCCACTGCATTGTAGATCCAAATACATTAGGGTAGAACAAAATGATAACTTGCTATAGACCAGGCAACATCCGTAAAGTGGCAATATAGAATCCGATAATCTTATTCCTTTACATCCAAGAAATAATGTATATATGGATTTAGAATTAAAACAAAGATATCTTCTCTGAAAAGATTATCTTCTGATTTGAGAAGTACAATAATGTGTTGATCTCATATATACTTCAAACTATTATCTCTGCTAGGCACTTAAAATATACTGGTGAATCCTCCTCTTTATACAGGTTATCATCGGCCACTTTAGCACAGGTTTGTGTCAAGCAGAATCCTTTACAAATACTTTCTCAAACATGTTTTGTATAAAATGCAAACTCTTCAAAGGATCTTTGTCTTACGAAGTTCAAATGGCACTACTTGGCTGTATGTTGTACAAGAATGTTAAAAACATAATTGTGTTTTACAGATTTGGATAAATCTAAGCATAACATGTAAGCTGGACATGATCTAATAAAACAGTTGAAAAGAAATCTTAAAAAACATACCATACAAGTATAACCATATATATTAAACCAAATATATTATTCCTACTAATCATGCTCACTATCCAATTCATAAACAGACTAAGGCTGGCCATCCATGGTTGAATTTTCGAAAGAATTTTCCTTTGAAAATTAGAAAATTTGTTCATTTTGTGATCCAATGGTGCTACTATTGATTTCGAAATTTGACCCACCAAGCCCTAAATTTCACGTCATGTTGCTACAGAAAATAATTTTCATGGGGATCTTATTTTCTTTCCGGGAATTTTCTTTTCTTGCTCATGTGCATTTCTTTTTCGATTATATCTTTCGCAGGATTCTCCCATCATTGATTAGAAAATTGTTCTTTTTTTAAACAATTTCCAACATGTCCGATTACTCAAATTCGATGGCCGTATGAAAATCGGATGTTGCTGCAGCTTACTAATGGTACGAAATACAAACAAAAATTCTTAGATAAGATTTTCGAAAGAAAATTATTTCGAAAATTCGACCCATGTATGGCCTCCCTTAATTACATATACAGGGATACACCACTTTTACGTACACAATGGGGTTTATTTACTACAGCTGGAAAGTGCAAAATCAGGCTCACTGCTGCATAGAAACCAATGAGCTTCTAACCTCAGCTTGTTCATTTAAGCTTTGGTAATAAAACCTGGAAGCTCATTGGTTTCTATGCAGAAGTGAGCCTGATTTTGCACTTTCCAGCTTTAGTAAATAAAGCCCATTGTGTACTTAAAAGTGGGGTATGCCTATATTTTAGACATGTTGTGTATGTGATGGATAGAGTTGCAAAAGGACTGTGTTAAAGTGGATGTAAACCGGATTCATGAAGTTTGACCTGGGCACATATATCTGCAGTGTTTGGTCATCTCTCTCCAAAGCAGTGGAGTAGCTGTCCAGTAGCTGTCTCCTGCTCCACTCTTGGGTTATCAGCCTGACAACTCCTGACAAGTTCTCCATCACACATGATAAAAGCAGCCAGAGTTTTTTGTTAAGGGAGGATGCTATCAATAGATTAGCACAGAGCTGAAGGATTCAACAAACCCACTTTAAGATCAATAGTTGTCCTCACCATTTAACTACTGGCCAAGTAAAAATACTTATTCACTGGGGTTGATTTACTAAAACTGGAGAGTGCAAAATCTGGTGCATCTGTGCATGCTAGCCAATCATCTTCTAACTTCAACTTGTTCATATAAGCTTTGACAATAAAACCTGGAAGCTGATTGGTTTCTTTGCAGAGCTGCTTCAGATTTTGCACTCTCCGGTTTTAGAAAATCTATCCCATTGTGTATCAATTAACAGCTAGATAGACATTATCAGAGTCCTACATTTTCAACACATCTGGGAACATGCTTCATTGTATACAGTTTTTGTCAAAAAATAATTTTTATCCATTTTTCTTCTTCAAGATTTCTAATCCAGGGTTCATGTCAGGATCAGATTTTCCTATTGCAGGCAATAACAAAGCAATAGATTTACAAAAATAAATTATTATTATTAGATTTACAAAAATAATATTATACAATGTGACATAATGTGGGATTTACTAAAACTGGTGCACACAGAATTTGTTACAGTTGTGCATTGTAATCAATCAGCTTCTAACCTCAGCTTTGACAATAAAACCTAGAAGCTGATTGGTCACTATGCACAAATGCACCAAATTCTGTGTGCACCAGCTTTAGTAAATCTCCCCCATAATATCAAACATACTGAAAACTATATTTTGGTTAAATGCATGTTAAATAGTGCAAGTCCATAATGGAATTTGGAAGAGCTAACGATTGTGGTAATAGCAGCATCATTGGCCTGCACTGTTTCAGATATCCAATTTAATAGATGCAGAGGGGTTGATTTACTAAAGGCAAATAGACTGTGCACTTTGCAAGTACAGTTGCACTAATTTTCCCGAGAGCTTGAAGTCCTGCTGATTTCAATTCAATCATGCGCAAGCAAAGATGCTGTTTTTTTTTTGTTTTTTTTATTTCTTTTTATAAAGTGAAGCTTCACCACATTCACTAAACTCTTTGGAAAATGAATACAACTGCACTTGCAACGTGTGCAGTCTACTTTGCTTTAGTAAATCAACCCCCATTTTCTTTTTGTTCCCCTGGCTAGTGCCTTCTAAAGCCCCGTACACACGTTCAGACTTTCCGACAACAAAATCGCTTTGTTTGAAGGGTGTTGGCTCCAACTTGTCTTGCATACCTCCATTACGATGTGATATCTCCATTACGAACGCTAGTTTTACAAGACTGAGCGCTTCTGGCTCATCCTTGATTCCGAGCATACGTGTTTGTACTTTGGACTTTTGTCCGACGGACTTGTGTACACACGATCGGAAAGTCTGACGACGCACATTTGTTGGTGGAAAATTTGAGAGCATGCTAGCCAACATTTGTTGGCGGAAAGTCCAACAAAAAATGTCCGATGGAGCATACACACGGTCGGACTTACCGCCAACAAGCTCACATCCAACATTTCCCATCGGAAAATCCGATCGTGTGTACGCGGCATTAGTATTACTGACCATACCAAGTATTTCTCACCATATAGCAATCAATTTTTCATGCAAATCACCACTGGATACAATTGTTTTAATCAGTCTGACGTCTGAAACAATAGTCCCCTGCAAACTAAATGGCAAATTTGCCTTCATTAATCCAGTCACTTACAATTTCACGCTCAATAATTTGATCCATATACCAGTGGATCGACTTCACACTAATCTGAGTTTTACAACCCATCCTATTATCTTTATCTTCAATTTGAGCCCATTATTCAGATTAAAGCTAAAAACGAATAATAATGTTAGTTTCGGAATATTGCAACAATGACAACAACAATTTGTGTGTGTCCAGTGGAGTTTGATAACTAGATTTGTGGCCAATGATTATAAGCCACATCCAGATATGGTATAGTAAATAGTAAGACTATGTAACTACCACTGTTAAAACTTACCTGTTACTGCCATCCAATGTAACCTCATTTTTCTTATCCACATCTGCAGTAAAGGAACATACATAAATATTAGAGAACATTAACATATACCATTTTATATAAATATATATTATAATATTAAATATTATTAGTGTTTGTTAATTTGGGAGCTTTGATTATTTTTTGGGTCAGGTTGTGAGGTGTAATCAGGTATAATGTGATTTAAATGGATGTGGACCTGTCAGTGGTATGTTATAATTCGGCGCTTGTAGCATGAAATGCATTAACATTTGTTCCTCAAGTGTGTGTTGTGATTTTATGGATATTTTAATCATTGCAACAAAGAAGCCAGAATTTTACAGTCATCAGCCTGCGGTCATCCATCCCTGCCTTCTTGATTTTCTACGGTAAGAGCCAGACTGGCACCTGACCAGTTTTTTTAATGCTTGTTGTGGTGGACTGACCTGGAGAGATGTCTAATGTATGGTGATCTCTACCTCCAAGTTTGGTCTGGAACCCAAACAAACCTTACTCTCCAGGTAAGTCCAAAAGCTCCAACTACACCTCCAGATCTATTACAGAGAACAGTCCAGTTCAAAAACTGCTTAGAATTAGATCTACTCTACTACAGTCACTTTTCCGAAGTATCAGCTCTACAGCTGCCAAAACAATAAAGATTGCTGTACTTTTCCCTGAACATTTTTAAGGAAGACTTGTTAAACTTTCTTCATTTTTTTTAAATCAAATCTTCCTTTCTAATCTTTAGAAATATGTCTGTCAGATTGCCTATCGGTGAAAAAACATATGTTCAGATCGATCAAGACAATAATTCTACATGGCATCACTATTACAATTGTAATAGTAGACCGTTTTCAGTCATTTTACACAATGAAATAGTAGTATATTAACAAGTGAAAATGAAATGTCATCCCCTGCTCTGCCATTACATAATAAATAGCATAGTTGCCTAAGTATTCTTATATGTATGACAGTTATAGGTAGTAAAAATAACAGGAGCAGAATTTTAGCTCTGCGTCTCTGCTCCATCTAGCTCCAGTAACTCAGCTCAAGTGGTTCAGCCATGTCAACTCTAGTCATTTCTGCCCCTGCTTACCCCTTACTTGTTTTTTTTCTACCCACATATCTTTAGACTTAGCCAATATGACAGTTCTAAGCCCTTGTACACGCGGTCGGAGATTCCGACAACCAAATCCGTCTGAGTAATTCCGACTGATTAATTCTGGAAGAGGTCCAGAAGTGATGTTGCATACACACGGTCGGACTAAGGAAAATCTGATTTTACATACAGTGATGACGTTATTTCCTTACGACGGGACTACGTTCAGGCTAGTAGCCAATAGCGTTGGTCTAGGAATTTGATCTGAGCATGCGTGGCACTTTGTCCGTCGGAGTAGGCTACACATGATCGGAGTATGTCCGATAGGAGCATTTTGTCGGAAAATTTTACTGGCAAGTTGGAAAACTTGGTCCGTCAGGATATTCAGACGGAAACAGTCCGATGCAGACCACACACAGTCGGAATATCCGACAAAACGGTCCGATAGGACACATTACATCGGAATCTCCGACCGTGTGTACAAGGGCTTATAAGGGTTGAATTTGAGATAAAGTTTACTTGGATCCGAGGTAGGTCTTACATGTCCCAACATTTGATGGAAAGATACTGATAAATAGAGAATAATAATCCATGTCTGTAATTCAACACAGTTTTTATACTCTTGTGAGAATAGTGCAGTATCAACTGTTTTAAGATGATCAACATCTCAGGGTTGATTTATTAAAAGCAAAGCTTTACACGTTTTAAGTGAATTTGCCCCAAGCTTAGTGAAAGAGGTGAAGCTCTGCTGACTTTCCATCATTCAATTGTATGCAAGTAAAAAATACAGAGGGAGATTTACTAAAACTGGAGCACTTGGAATCTGGTGCAGCTCGGCATGGTAGCCAATCAGCTTTTAACTTTAGCTTGTTCAATTAAACGGTAACTCCACTTTCATGGGGAAAAACATTGTAAATAAAAAAAATAATAATAATATACCATATACAATTGCGACACAAGTCATATTGTGAATGAATGTTATTAAAAATTACCTTTCCTTTTCTATCTGCAGCTCTGTTATTTTCTGTAAAGTGCAATGCAATATGACTACCTGGAGGTGTTCTGTACACATAATGTGTACAGATGAGACATCATTACCTGCTTGTGTGATTGGCTCACTGATTTTGGTTGGTAATTATCAAACCACTTCCATTTGACTCACTCAGCCCAGTGGCACAGAGAAACAAACAATGATTTCTTTAGAATAACAAAAGGTAGGAATCTGCAACAAATTTTGTTAAAATGTCTTATTCTCCTTGCACATGACTGGGTATTCTCTGTAAAGTACATTTTCATCACATCCACTAAGCTAAGGGAAAATTCCCTTGCAAAGTGAACAGCCTATTTGCTTTTAGTAAATCAATCACATGGAGTTTTTTTTTTCTCTGAATGTAATTGTTGAGTACAAAGGATTTACTATACAAATATTTCTGTCAGTCTAATTTTGACTCACTAAAAAAGCTATGTTGTGAAACTAAACTTAAAATTATTATTTTTTTTTCATTTTGAACAGTTTTTTGCTAGTAAAAGGTCCAATTAGCTCTTCGCTTAGCAATCCTGTTTCAACACATAAATGGGTACCTTCACTACTGGGGATTGCCCACAGATTTTATTAGGAAGGTCAGGCTTGAAAATCAGGCTTGCATAATTACAGAACTTTGGAAAATGATGCTTGTGGTAGTATAGCTTGTATAAACCATATGGCATTTCCTATAAAGCATTCTGCATTTACCAGTAAAAAGGTGAATTTATTGAAATGTAAACAGATTATTGTTTTTGAATTCTATTACCATTTCCTGAGGCAGATGAACCTTCTTCAGATTGCCTTCTCTTATCATGCATCTGTATTAAAACAAACATTTAAGATATATATTATTGACAATCACCATCTTAAACAATCATAAAACAGGTGAAACTATTTTAATTTATTCATGTGATTACCTCCTTTACACATCTGCATTAATACATTTCTGACTTCACAATACACAAAAAATGTATAATAAAAAAAGGAACAGCACTTATTAATAAAGCAGACCTTCACTCAACAGTGTGCAGACACTTTCCTCAACTCCAATCCTTCCCCTACATGACATAAAAAGCCCACAGTTTTTTTTATTTTTTTATTACACTTTTACTTACCTTTATTATTATTATTTTTTTATACTCATGGTTGACCCATCTCCTGCCTCAATTCTCGCCTAGGCAAAAATTATGTAAAACCTCCTCCTACAAATTCCTGAGACAGGCTGCAGGAATCTTCCCGACAGCTCAGTAAGATTTATCTGGTACTGTATCAACGGGGGGCATGCTTTTCTTATATTAAAAAAAAGGTAGATGCAGAGGGGGTGTGGCCTAGCTCCGGAGAAAAATGGCTGCTTAGAGAAAGAGCGCCGGCATCCTGAGCTTCAATTTAGCATCCCAGCAGTGGGTAAACCTTGTCCCACAACCACAAAGATGATGGGTAGGAGCCAGCCAGCCACCTGGTCTCAGCTGGACCCGTCTACCCAGCTGAGTAGGAACATTCCAGCGATGTTTCGCACACAGACTCACAGGCTGCATCTCAAGCCATGGACTATAGTATAACAGGTTATGCCACCACCACTGACACCCCTGCAGTATCTCTGGCAAGCATGACTGCCTCACAGACCTCTCCTCTCCTATGCTTAACGGACCTCCAGCGAGTGGCTCTAGACATCAAAAGCACCTAAAAACAGACATTAAAGCTGTTGTCCTTACGTCTAGAGCATGTGGAGTCGGCAGCCATGACACACGGAGCAGCCATTCACCAAGTATAGCAAGTGGTAAACGTGCACACCCAGCACCTCATGGACATGCATAGGTACATGGAGGATCTTCATAACAGGGGTCGCAGATGTAATCTGCATGTCAGGGGAATTACAGAGACAGTAGAAGGTCCTCAATTACAAGCTGCTGTTTGGGCTGTATACAATACTCTTTTAGGCAGGCCGCCAGATGCACCTGTTGAAATGGGGAGGGTAAGGGAAACTGATCCACCCAGGGATACTGTCTGCTGTCTAGTTAGCTTTACCCAAAAGGAGGAAATCCTGCGCTTGGCTCAGAACCATGCCTATTTGGAAAATGAAGGGGTAAGCATCCAGCTGTTCCAGGACTTATCCGTCATTTCTTTACAGTACAGGAGGGATCTTCGCTCTCTCCTGCAAGTCTTGTGGGAAAGACACATCCCCTACCGGTGGAAGTTCCCATTTTGTCTACAAGCGACTAATGGAAATCGCACAACGCAACTGAGAACAGCAGCAGATCTTCAAACTTTCTGTGACCCCTTAGGAATCCCGGTGGTTCTCGTTCCAGACTGGTATAGAGTATTTCTGCAACCAGAGCCCTGGATCCCTACCCAGCCTGGTGACACCCTGAGGTCACAAAGAAGCAGACAACACCACCGCAGGCCCTCGGCTAACTCTCCACCGAGACATCACAGAGACATGGAAACCGATTAGAGCCCAGGCGTCTCCCCATCATCTGCTCGCCGCAGAACTGATCATTGAGTTCATAGTGAGCTGTTCCATAGCTTCTCTTCGTTCCTACCTATGCTTATCAACAAGTACTGACCAGTGAAACGATTAGTAACACTAGTTCTGCTTCCTGCATATAGCGAGCAACTGATAAGTAACTGTGGGGGGTTTTGACATCTGCTCATGTACTTTATCATGCACTGGTAAGTGCCCTACTTCACACTGCTGCTGGAATTATTGGTATCTCTCCGATGCTCTTTCCACTTTGCTACACTGAGCCACCTAGTAAATTATGGACAGCTACTGCACAAAAAGGCCAAAGATGCCCTGCTACCTGTCTAGCTCATGTTATCTTTATAGGGTATCGGAATCCCTGGCTATTACTTTTTTTTTCTCTTTTTTTTTCTCTTTTCTCGGGGGCAGAGGGGGCTAGAGCTCGCTATACTGCTGACGCAGTAAATATGATGGCAGTACAGAGACCCATTAATGTTTTCAATTCCATTCTGTAGTGCTGGAGGGAAAAGTAATTAGCAAAGCTTACCGAGAATGTGTTTTGTTGTTTGTTCCATGTTGTTCTTCAATACAATGTTTCTTTCAACACCATGACAACTTATAGTTTACCCTGAGGAAGAAGAGCTGTAGCTCTTAGCTGTATAAATGGTCATAGATGCTAAGGGTTCAACGACCTAGAGATCCCAAAGTCGGGAGAGGTTCTTACCCTGTCCGCACTGGGCGGTAGGTGCTCTCCCATAGTTGGGAGGTGTAGCACTCTATAACCTTCCTTATGTTAATTATCCCAGAGAATACAACCTGGAAGTATGCTGGGCAATGGGCCTCTTGTCTCTGTATTAATTTATGATTTAGATGACCCCAGGTGCAAAGGTCCTAATAGCTCAATATGGTAATCACGATGGCAGTTAAGTTCTTTATGTTTCTCATTACATGTTATTATAGGATTTTACGGTTACTACTGATCCGTCAGGGATCCCTGACTTGCCCAGAGGGCGAGGAAGCCGATGTGAACCTTACCCATCTATTGTGGGTGAGCCTGCTTGGTATCCCTCCATCCAGCAGGGCCAGGGATTCTCCTTAATGTTTATACTTGCGCTCTGGAGCTTCTGGATGGTAGGATGTATATTTTTGTTTGGGTGCTAGGTTTCTTCCCCACCTCAAAGAGGCAAGTCCCCCCTTCGAAACTAGCCAGAACAGTCTTTCGTAACTTCTGTATCCCATACTCTCCCCTTTTAGGTAACTCAGCTGGACTGGAAATACCGATACTTCATTAACCCCATATACGGGGTGGTTCTCTCACACAAGGGCTAAGCGTCTCTTAGGTTACTGGTGAGCCCTGAGTGGCTACCTAGAGCGGGCTTAACTCTTACCTTTATCTCCCCTACTTTCATACTTTTTTTTTTCCTCTCTATTCTCTGTCCCCTGCCCCCTCCCCCTTAGACCCTTTCCACTGAAAACTTGGGGTGGTTTTGATAATTGCTTCTGTCCACTGAACATGCCTTCTACAGTAAAGGCCTCAATATCCCGGAAAAACTTAGCAGTGTTCTTGCTGAAGCACATCGCCATAGAGCTTAAGTGATATTTCCTAAAAGGGACTTGGGAAATAGACCAGTGACTCTGGCAAACATATACTGTCCCAATTCTAGACAGGTGACCTTTCTGAAAGAGGTTCTCCTGAAGCTCACGACATTCCAGTCATGCCTTCTAATACTGGGGGGAGACTTCAATATGGCCCCAGACCTGCTTCTTGATACCTCCACTGGTACCTCCTCATTTCCATTCTCTGCTTTACGTCAAGTGAAGCTTCACTTAGCTTCCCTCGCACTCCATGACACCTGGCGCACTATGAATCAGTGGGAGAAAGATTATACATTTTTCTCATCTCCGCATAACCGCTACTCGAGGCTAGGTTATCTATTCATCCACCAGACAGACCTGACCTACCTCCATGATGCGACTATTGAGAGCATGGTACTTTCTGACCATCACCCAATCACGCTGACTTTACAATTTCCACAGAGGGAGACGACTACCAGGAACCATATACACCTTTTTGGTTATGCTTTTTATAGTACTTTCTGTATTATCTGTAAAACGTTCAATAAAAAACTTTTTGTGAAAAAAAAGTGCAATTTTGTGAGTGACACCCTGAATGTAGGTGTAACATGTTACAAAGGGTGAACTTATCCTTTAAATTTATGCTATCACACTAGTTATCACTATGTGATACATGGGGAAATGACAGGTCCTCTTTATTGAGCCATCAGGGGACTATGTACAAATCGTTGATGGACTACAGCAACCACAGCTCTAAATTGGGAAGGGGTGTAGGTATCTTCAGAACCTCATAAAAGTGACTGCCGGCTCTAGAGGTATACATGGATTTAAGGCATAGTGATTATATACATCTAGCTTTTACAAGGATATATTAAAACTATTGATTTTATCTGTTTTGCTAGGAGTGAGGAAGAGACCTTCATACTGTCTGGAAGGCTCTACAAGTGGACTGTGACCTGCTGGACTGCTGAGGTCTGAAGGCTGCAAGTTGGACACCCGGAGGCAGATCACAAAAGCAAAAAATGGAATTTGGAGAAGGCTGAGAACAATATAAGTGAGCTCCTTAACGTGTGATCCACCTTCCCAGCTGCATCAGGATCTGGGTAGAAAATCCTCCAGAGAGAGCGTTCAAGTAGAGTTCTGGTGTTTATTCGTGTTATCCAGTTAATTCTGGTAAGAGTCCGATTCAAAAGGGGTTTGGCTTATCCCCCATTTTTTCACATGTGGAGGTGTTGATGACAGCGATTTAATCTCAGTGTGTACATCAAACACCGTTCTGACTTTTCTACACAAATATTGTGGAGCTGATATAGCATATGTTTGCAACTTACTTATTTTTGACTTTATACTCTATATACATGCACTATTGTATGATAGCACACCTGGAATAATCGGACTGTGTTATTTCTATGTTGTGCTGCCTTTATATTTGCTTTATTGTTTCACTAAAACTTACCATTGGTTGGTTTGAATGGTAGCTGCTTCAGACCTAATTGGTCATAAGATTAAGCCATTAAGGGAATTTTTGATTTTTTTTTCACCTATTCCATAAGCACTTGATTTTGTAGGAAGGGGTTTGATCTTTTTATATGTTTGTTTTGTTGAAAATACTATTTTTTTTATGTTGGCGGTGCTTTTATTTCTTTGTTTATAGAGCAAGGAGGAATAACCAGAAGCACAGAGCGGTTATTATGTTTCTCAGTGTCATCATCTCTTATTTCACGGACAAAATGGCAGCATATTGTCACTGGCTACACAGGCCAGAACCTTCAGGCTTATATTTGTCTAGTTCATAATATATCATTCTTCCAGAATATCTGAGCCGATAGCTCCCTGTTTTCTGAATGTGTATTCAAGCTACTCATCAATTGTAAACAATTATTTTTAATGGTGAAGTCTGGAAACTGTCAGGTTTGGAATAATAACCCTATACACGATGCTTAGTTGCATCTGAGCAAACAGAGAGACTGTCCAATGATCCTCTCCTCGGGAAATTGCAGCAATTGCTGACTCTCCATGAACATCAGTGCATATATGTGTATTCCTAACCTTTACACCGCCTGGTGCCCAGTGCACACAGTACATTTAGCCTAAAGATTCTATTGACCTGACAATTTCAAACTGCATTTACAGTTCAATGTGATGCACTTTATAAGAATTAATGTAAGCTGCAGCATCAAGGTTTCGCTGACACTGCTATGCACTTTGTAAAGCATGTTTAGTCAATTAAATTGAATTCTTTTTGTATAAGTAATTTGGCAGAAGCATTGTCTGTCACTGTAGAGAGTAGTAGGTGACAGGGAGAGATCCTGTTTCAGAAGTGAAATGATCCCTCAAAAAAATTCAAACAGTCTGCCCAAGGGAGGATAATGAATGTAGACAGGTTGATCTTACCCACAAATTATAACGTTTCCATACAATTAGGGGGTCAGGACTTCAATGTGCTGTGATAGCCTAAACACACATGACACAGAGCTAGACTGATGACTGAGAGTGACAGTTGAAGAGGGACAGGGTGGTCCCTGTCTCAATAAACCCGAGCTAAGCAAGAAGTCTTAGTCTCAGCAGAAGACAGATCCAGACTGGTGTATGATAAAATTAATTCATCAGGGAGGATGAGGTTGAGGCAGCTCTTCCCTTGCTGTCCCTCTAAAAATGTGATTCATGGTGGGTCACTTTTCAGAGGACATTTCACAGGAGGATGGGAGGCAATACTTCACCTCTGTGCCTCCTGTTTAAACACTGTGATGCCACGTACACACGGTTGGAATTTCCGACGGAAAATGTTCGATGGGAGCTTTTTGTTAGAAATTCCGACTGTGTGTAGGCTCCATTGGACATTTTCCATCGTAATTTCCTTCACACAAAATTTGAGAACTGGATCTCAAATTTTCCCACAACAAAATCAGTTGTCGGAAATTTTGATCGTGTGTACCCAATTCCGACACACAAAGTTCCACACATGCTCGGAATCAAGCAGAAGAGCCGCACTGGATATTGAAGTTCATTTTTCTCGGCTCATCGCACATGTTGTACATCACCTCTTTCTTGACGTTCACAATTTCCAACAAACTTTGTGTGACCATGTGTATGCAAGACAAGTTTGAGCCAACATCCGTCAGAAAAAATCCATGGATTTTGTTGTCGAAATATGCGATCAACGTCCTATCGTCTGTACGGGGCATAAGATCACACCACCATGCTGCAAATGAGTGCATTGCATTCACTTAAATGGGTCACATTCAGTGGCAGTACTGCCCACAGGGGTATATAATGGGACAACCCCTTGTGGGCAGAACACTTACTAAAAAGCGGGCAAAAAAAGTCTTAAAACGCACACAGCTGAGTGAGCTAAAACCTTAAAAAACTCTTCATTTGGAATTAAATCTTACTTACAATTGAATGGAGAAACTGGGAAAACATAAAGTAGGCAGAAACAGTGGATTGTGTATTGCTTCTTGCCTCCATGAACATCAGTGCATATATGTGTAACCCTATTGTTTAGTTTACATATTGTTTCTTTGCATACATTTATGGATG
Organism: Lithobates pipiens; assembly: GCF_037356315.1. Classification (NCBI taxonomy): domain Eukaryota; kingdom Metazoa; phylum Chordata; class Amphibia; order Anura; family Ranidae; genus Lithobates; species Lithobates pipiens. The sequence continues at coordinate 158,142,624 of NW_027507784.1, forward strand.
ATACATTGAGGTTGAATTGCTAACAGCAAATATACTGTGCACTGTTAGTGTAGTTGCTCTAGATCAGGGTTTCTCAACCAGGGTTCCGTGGAACCCTTGAGTTCCTCTAGAGGTTGCTAGGGGTTCCCGGAGCAATGGTTAATTTCTGCCTCTCAGGTAAGTTCTCAAGGACACCATTCATATTTTTAGTTATCTGTAAGGGGGTAATTCTTCCCAATAACCGCAAGTATAAGCCCTTGTACACACGGTCGGACATTCTGCCAACCAAATCCGTTGGATTTTGTCCGACTGATTTTGTCCGACGGATTGTGTCCGAAACTGTTGCATACACACGGTCGGACCAAGTTGTCGGAAAATCCGATCGTTCAGAACGTGATGACGTTATTTCGTTGCGACGGGACTACGTTCGGGCTAGTAGCCAATAGCTTTGGTCTAGGAATTTGATCTGAGCATGCGTGGCACTTTGTCCGATCGGAATTCTCTACACATGATCGGAGTATGTCCGATCGGACCAGTTTGTCGGAAAATATTTCCAACAAGTTGGAAAATTGGGTCCGACGGATATTCCGATGGAATCAGTCCAATGCATACCACACACAGTCGGATTATCCGACAACACGGTCCGATAGGACACATTCCGACGGATTCTCCGACCGTGTGTACAAGGGCTTAGAAGCATTCTTCTCAATGACCATCACACTTATGTATGATGAGTTGTAGATTTTACATTTTTAGCGGGGGTTTCCCAAGACCGGAGAACTATTTCCAGGGTTCCTCTGTGCTGAAAAGGTTGAGAATGGCTGCTCTACATCTAAGGGGAAGCTCTGAAATGAGCAGAAGCTCTGCTGATTTCTATCACCCAATCGTGCGCAAGCAAAAATGCTGGTTTTTAGTTCCCTTGCAAGTGATTGAGTATTCTTTGCAAAGTGAAGCTTTACCTCATTTAGTAAGCTCTGGAGCAAGTGCACACTATATTTGCTTTTAGTAAATCAACCCCATTCTTTTTAAAGGATAGCCTGCAATAAATATATTTATAGTAAAGAGCAAAAAGTTTACTAGACCACATATTGTTTATTATATTTTGTATACAGATTTGGAAATGATCCCTCATATGATCCTCATATCCTCATCCTTTCTCGGTAAATGCAATTAGCATCCCTACTTAAAACAAACCTCCTATCTGACATAGACAAATACTACAGTATGTAGTAGCTCCCCTATGCTCTAAAATTGCTACATATAATCATAAAAATATACTCTAAGGGAGCAAATTCTTGTTAGATTTGGAATCCTAGATGTCAGAGAGTACATACCTTGGAATACAATAGTTCTGCACATCAGTTTTTAAGGTTTATAGATGTGAAGAATGTCCTCTCATCGAAACGCATCAGCCACTTTCGTCTCTGAGGGTCATCTGTAGTACACGAAAAAAAATAATGTTATATCAGGTTTTTCTTTCAAAACTGAGATTAAAACTTTGTGCAAAACCTGGTGCAGTTCTGCAGATAAACCAATCAGCTTCCAGGTTTTTCTCATCAACACTTAATTGAACAAGCTGAAGCTGCACTAGATTTTGTGATTATTTTGTGATTATAGATAGATATATAAAATATCACTACATATCTGGGTGTTAATGCCATGTTTTTTTATTATTGTTATTATTGACCCTTCTTACATCAGGGTCCCCAGAGAGCCCCCCTCATTCCATGAAGGTCCCCAGAAATCCCCCCACTTATATCAGGGTCCCCAGTGCCCCCTCATTACTTAAGGGTCCCCAGAGACCCCCCTTACATCAGGGTCCTCAGAGCCCCCTCATTAGATTAGAGTCCCGAGAGAGCCTCCCTACTTACATCAGGGTCCCCAGAGATCTCCCCACTTACATCAGGGTCCCTGGTGCCCCCTCATTACATCAGGGTTCCCAGAGAGCCCCCCATCATTACTTCAGGGTCCCCAGAGTGCCCCCCTTACATCAGGGTCCTCAGAGCCCCCTCATTACATCAGAGTCCTCAGAGAGCCTCCCTACTTAAATCAGGATCCCCAGAGAGCCTTAGCCTGTGGGACAAGTCCAGTCAAGTGGCTCGTTGAACCAACCAATTGACGCAACTTGTGAAGGACTACAAGTCCAAGCATTAATGCCTGAAATCTAAGGATGTGACCCCCCCTTAGGTCTCATGGATTCAAGCTGTGACCTGTAGTCCTTCACTAGTTGGGAGTGCGGGGGGTTTGACACATCCTAAGCTGTGAGGGGTTCATGCTGGGACCTGCAGTCCTTCACTTTTGGAGGGTCACAAGACACAGCAACACATTTTCTGAGGTAAGAATATACTGTATAATTGGAAATTGAACTGATATTTTTTAAAAGCAGAGTTTGTGTCATTTCAAGCATTCTCACAGAAAATGTTCTAGTTATATGCCTAGGTCTCCTTCCTTTCCTACCACAGTCTCCATAGATGCTATGATATAATATTACTGACAATAGGGCTGACACAGTAGAACACATATCCATACAGAGTGCAGTATTATTGCAGCCTTATCCATACCATAGTTTATGAACACAACCAGCAGCCAAAAAGAGCTGGTCTTAGTCCCTGTAACAGAACACACATCCCTTCTTGTCGCCACTTCAGCAGTTCAGTGGGAGTGGCTCCGCTGTGAGTCTCCTAGAGGGGAGGGGTTAAACGCTTAGCACAGAGCTAGCTTCCTACTGATGAGAACAGGCATGCAAGGAAGATGGGCTGGGCGTGATCTCTGTGGCCAGCCACACCCCCTCCCGCCCACCCACACTGCAGGTCAAATCAAGGAGAAGTTAAGCAGGATGTTCAAGCAATCAGAGTCCTCAATGGGAGCAGGGGGAGGAGATTCATGAATGAATGAATGAAAATATTTGTAAAGCGCACAACGCGAACTGAATCGCCTCAAGGCGCTGTGAAGAGCTTAGTTGTCATGCCCAATCTGTTCTGGGCAGCACCCCACCCCGCAACTGTGAAAAACAAATCATCATGCCTCTCCTCGATGTGCCAGAAATGTCATCCTGTGAGTCTGCAGAGACATTATTACAGGACATCAGACTCGTGGCTATGAGCCACAGATTCGGGGCTATAGCCCCAGTAGCCACCTCCTAGCGACGCCACTGCCCAATGCTAAGTTGCTTATTTCATTACTTTCTCTGTAAGTTATCAATGGAAGGTGACATATTATGTAGTTATCTCAAACTACATTCAAGTGTAAATGCATAAAGAGAACATGGTTGATGTGAATATGAATATACCATTAAGTGAGGATTCTGTAGCAATACTGGCTATATTTTATAAGATAAATATATATTTGTTATAATCCATTTTATAATATAATATAATAGATTTTGAATAATACATTTTTAATTTATGACCTTAAAGTGGTTGTAAACCCATGGGGGGGGGGAAGCAACCTGCAAGGCAAAGGCATAATGAGCTAGTATGCATAGCATACTAGTTCATTATGAATAACTTACCTGAAAACAAAGCCCCAGAAGCGGTCCTCCGTCTTCATGTCTGCTGCTGCCATGGATCCCGGAGTGACTTCCGGGTCTCACTGCTCCGGCGCTGTGATATATATAGGACTCCACCCACTCAGCCGCATGTTTCATTTACAGATTCTTGTGAATGAAAAAATTACAAGTATCTTCTGCCACCGTGGCGCACTTGTAGTATGAATGGGCTACAAGTGCCCTGCTCAGCATGCTTTTAGTTTATTCAGTGTTCCTCTAGCTTTCTAACTGAAAGCTTATACAAAGATATAGGTACAAAGCTAGAGGAAGACCGTATAGGAGCCTGACATTGCAATCAAGATCTGCTGAATGCTCTGTGGGTTCCAGTAAATATAAATAAATAAATGCAATTTTTACCTGCAAAAATATTTGCATTTATTATTTTATTTATTTTATTTTTCTGAAAGGTCAACTTAGCCTTTAATGTCAAAGTTTCTCATATGGATTGTGTAGAATCTCATGAAGTACATTCTGTCCCAAAAGGAAAAGCCTTGCCATCTTAATTGGCTTGTATCCAAGATTCTGGTAGGAGTTTGTTTGGAATACAAATTGAAATTATAAACCAGTGGTATGGTGGGCAGTCAATTTTAGCCTCTAAATGTAAAGAAAACTCAAACTGTGAGAAAATGTGCAGCAATTATGTGCCTGGCATGATTTTAGAAGAGTAACAATTGTGTTCTTATTTCTGTGCGTTACCTAGAAATAAAATTCAGTCACAGTTAATAGGAGGCACCTCTTGCCATTTTCCAGCTGACATAAGAAAAATGGAACTGTAAAGAGTGAGTAGTAGTTAGACGCATGAATATTAGCCAAACAGAAATCTACAACATGCAATGGCTTGCTAAATTGTGGAAATAAGCCTTTTTTTTCAATAGGCATTCAGCACAAAGTTGGTTTATGCACACAACAGTATGCCCTGCAGAGGGTGACATGTTGACTATGTGGACTTTTTTTGCTAATAATGCATACTCAATATGTCATAACAACTTACTAACTGCTAAAACCAATTGTCACTACTCCGTAGTCTTACCCTTAAACCTGTCTGCCACATTTGATACAGATAACCATGCACTCCCATTCAAAAAAGACCACTCCCTTGACATTCCAGCATCTGCTCTATTCTGGTTCTTCTACTACCTATTTTAGCACACCTTCAATGTCACTTACAATATTATCTCCTTCTCGCCTCTTACTATTTCTGTATGGGACCCCCAAGCCTCTGTCCTCAGACCCATTCTATTCTCCCTCTACACCTTCTCCTTGCATCAGTTGATACCTTCCATGGCATCCAATACCAACTTCACACTTTAATTCTGGACTCTGACCTCTCTTTCAGGTTCCACATTCAATCACTGTTCCTATATTAACATTTGCAAAATGTGCCCCTTTTAAGCAAATTATACCATACACCGATTCACTCCCTCCAATGGCTTCTGCTAGACCAATGTGTAAAATTACAAACATTAACACCATACAAAATCCTAAGTAACTAAGCCACATCACAAATCAAACTATTAACCAAATTGTCCACTCCACTCCTCCCAGGACTTCCTGCTTTCTTGCTCCTTTGTCACTTCCTCCCATCTTGCCATCAGGACTACCCCAGATGTTCTCCCATCCTCTGAAACGTTCTACCCCAATCTGCTAGCTATCTCCTACTTTGTCATCCTTTAGGTGATCCCTGAAAACTCATCTCTTCATAGAAGTCTATACCTTCTTAAGCTATAAACTGTACATTTACTTTCTTAATCAGACCATTAGTGATGGACGAACTTCCGACGGGACGTTTCGCGAACGCGAAACGCGAACGGACACAAACGTTCGCGAAAACGACCGTTCGCCGCGGGCTCCATTGACTTCAATGGGAGGCGAATTTCGCAAACCTTTAGGTCGAATTTGCGGCCACGGGGTAATTATTAGGGGGTAGCACGTAGTCCCACCACCTGGACAATAGCATAATACATGTATGAGGTGAATTTGGGATCGATAACTACAAGCATTTTTTTTTTATTTGGGAAATTGTTCTGACAATTCAGGACTATGGAGCTAATGAAGGCAATGGAGGAGAGGGAAGGTCAGGGACCAGGGTAGGCAAACAAGAGGGTGCAGGAGATACAGAGCACTGACAGCAGCACCGTAATACAGAGCACTGACATCAGCACCGTGACATACAGCGCTGACAGCAGCTCCGTGACATACAGCGCTGACAGCAGCTCCGTGACATACAGCGCTGACAGCAGCTCCGTGACATACAGCGCTGACAGCAGCTCCGTGACATACAGCGCTGACAGCAGCTCCGTGACATACAGCGCTGACAGCAGCACCGTGACATACAGCGCTGACAGCAGCTCCGTGACATACAGCGCTGACAGCAGCTCCGTGACATACAGCGCTGACAGCAGCTCCGTGACATACAGCACTGACAGCAGCTCCGTGACATACAGCGCTGACAGCAGCTCCGTGACATACAGCGCTGACAGCAGCACCGTGACATACAGCGCTGACAGCAGCTCCGTGACATACAGCGCTGACAGCAGCTCCGTGACATACAGCGCTGACAGCAGCTCCGTGACATACAGCGCTGACAGCAGCTCCGTGACATACAGCGCTGACAGCAGCTCCGTGACATACAGCGCTGACAGCAGCTCCGTGACATACAGCGCTGACAGCAGCTCCGTGACATACAGCGCTGACAGCAGCTCCGTGACATACAGCGCTGACAGCAGCTCCGTGACATACAGCGCTGACAGCAGCTCCGTGACATACAGCGCTGACAGCAGCACCGTAAGCAGCCCCAGGAGGAAGTCAGCACAGCACAGGGATGGTGTGATCCCCTCATAATAAGAACCCCCAGGAGGAAGTCAGCACAGCACAGGGATGGTGGGAGCCCCTCATAATAAGAACACCCAGGAGGAAGTCAGCACAGCACAGGGATGGTGGGAACCCCTCATAATAAGCAGCCCCAGTAGAAATATGACACCGCTCAACCTCTTCAAAGAGGAGGGTAGGGGCATATAGTACGGTGTGCTTTTTTGGGTCAGGGAAGTGAGCCAAATGAATTAAGAAGGTCTGTGTGCTTGATTCCAAAAATTGTTTATAGACATATACATGGTCTACTGATCACATGTGTTGAATTCCTCCGAGATCCATGCCTCATTCATTTTTAGAAATGTGAGGTAGTTAACACTGTGGTGAGCTAGGCGAGTACGCTTATCGGTCACAATCCCCCCTGCTGCGCTGAACGTCCTTTCGGACAGGACACTGGATGAGGGGCAAGCCAACAGTTCGATTGCAAATTGGGCAAGCTCTGGCCAGAGGTCAAGCCTGCCCACCCAGTAGTCTAGGGGTTCATCACTCCTCAGAGCGTCCACATCGGCCGTTAACCCAATGTAGTCGGACACCTGACGGTCTAGGCGTTCCCTGATGCTGGATCCGGATGACACCTGTCGATGGGTCGGCTGAAAGAATGACCTCATATCCGAAGTCACCAACACATCTTCAAACCGGCCTCTTCTTGCAGGCGCTGTTGGATTGGTACCCGCAAATCCTTCTCTGGGAGTGGGAATTGCTCCTCTGCCAGCGCACGCAAAAGCAGAATGCAGCATTTCTCGAAGCAAGGCCTGGAAGTGCTGCATTCTGACAGCCCTCTGCGACGGCGGTAACATTTCCGCCATTTTGTGTTTGTACCGGGGGTCTAAGTACGTTGCCACCCAGTACTGGTCCTTGACCCTCATGCTTTTTATACGGGGGTCCCTATTAAAACACTGGAGCATGAAGGCCCCCATTTGCACTAAAGTGGAAGCGGTGTGGTGGCCTGGCTCCTGCTCATCATCCAGGATAATGTCGTCCTCTTCATTCTCCTCTCCCCATCCTCGCACAACAGGGATCCCAGAAAGGTTTAAAGCATGCTCTTCTTGCTCCTGCTCATCCGCCCCGGCACCATCCTCCTCTGACTCCTCATCAGACTCCTGTTGTTGACTTGTCTCAGATAGAGTAGCCCCCCCTGGGAATTCATCCAGCATTGCGACTTCCTCATCTTCCCGCTCCTGCTCCTCCACAGCCTGATCAATGACACGACGCAATGCACGCTCCAGAAAGAAGGCATAAGGTACCATGTCACTGATGGCGCCATGGCTGCGACTGACCAGTTTGGTGATCTCCTCAAATGGCCGCAGAAGTCTGCATGTGTCGCGCATGAGCAGCCACTGGCGCGGTGAAAAAAAACCCAGCTCCCCAGAACCGTTTCTTTCGCAGAGTTCATACAGGTAGACGTTAACTGCACGTTTCTGCTGGAGCAGCCTATCAAGCATATAGAAGGTTGAGTTCCATCGCGTCGGGCAATCGCAAATAAGACGTCTGACCGGCAGATGGTGTCGCCGCTGAATGTCAGCAAGGCGAGCCATGGCCGTGTAAGATCTTCTGAAATGGGCCGAGATTTTCCTTGCCTGCCGCAAGATGTCCTGGACCCCAGGGTATTTGACAAGGAATCGCTGCACGACCAAGTTTAAGACGTGTGCCATGCACGGCACGTGCGTGATTTTGCCCTGTTTCAATGCGCTAAGCAGATTGGCACCGTTGTCACACACCACTTTACCAACTGTCAAATTGAGCGGTGTTAGCCACTCATCTGCCTGTGAACGCAAAGCTGAAAGGAGTGCCGGGCCAGTGTGGCTCTTTGCTTCCAGGCACAACAGACGCAGCACGGCATGGCAACGTCTCACCTGGCATGTGGAATAGGTTCTGGGGAGCTTGGGCGGTGCAGTGGAAGAGACGCTAGCAGCGGAAAAGGAGGAGGCAGCTGAGGAGGAGAGGGAGGAGGATGGAGTAGGAGGAGGAGAAGAAGAGTCAGGCCTGCATGCAATCCGTGGCGGTAAAACCAAATCTACACGGGTGCCACGGGTTACATGCTTGACGGCCGTCAGAAGGTTCACCCAGTGGGCAGTAAAACTGATATACCTTCCCTGCCCGTGTTTGCTAGACCACGTGTCTGTGGTCAGATGTATCTTGGCACCGACACTGTGTGCCAGAGATACATTCACTTGCCGCTGAACATGGCCATATAGCTCTGGGATGCCCTTCTCTGAGAAATACTTCCTTCCTGGGACCTTCCATTGTGGTGTTCCAATGGCCACAAATTTGCGAAAGGCCTCCGAGTCCACCAGTTTATATGGCAGTAGTTGGCGGGCTATGAGTTCTGACAAGCCAGCCGCCAACCGTTGGGCAAGAGGGTTATCCGGCGTCATCATTTTTTTACGCTCAAACATTAGGCCCACGGAAGCCTGCCTTTTTGCAGAAAAATGTGAGCTTGGCGTGATGGAAGGTGGAGTGGAGGACAATTGTGAGGAGAGAGGAGAAGGAGAAGTAGAAGACGAGGCTGGACGGTGAGAGCCTGCAGTGTGGCTTTGTGTGTTCCGTTGCTCCCACTGGGCTCGGTGATGGCTGCTCATGTGCCTTCTTAAGGCGGTCGTCCCTAGGTGAGTATTGGGCTTACCGCGACTAACGCGTTGACTGCAAAGATTGCAGATGGCAACGCTATTGTCAGCAGCGGACACGTTAAAAAAAGCCCACACTGCGGAGCCATGTGCCGGTGTCCTGGGAGCGCCAGATGTGACCGTACATGGTCGATGACTCGCTCCTGATACATTTGCAGTCTGCTTTGTCCCTGCTGTGCAATGTAAGTCATTGCTGCTTCTCCTCCCTATCTGCTGGTCCATATCTCCCTCTGAACTCCCCTCCTCTTCCTCTCTTGTGGGCACCCACGTGACATCACTAGACACGTCATCATCAACGTCACCTTCCCCACCGCTATAAGTAGAGTAGGCAGCAACACCGGGGACCAACCTCCTCCTTGGGCTGATCTGGGTACTGGCGTCAGACTGCTGAGTAGCGCTTGTTGCTACCTCCTCTTCCTGATCCAATACCAAGAGTGGCTGCGCATCAGAAATGTCCTCTTGATATGGATCGGAAAATAATTCCAGTGACTCAAGCGGAAGGTATGTGGTGGTGGTGGTGGTGGTCGTGTTGTTGGTGGTAGTGTCTTTGGGGGTGCACATAGCAGAGAGTGAAGAAGAGGGTGCAGATCGAGAGGATGAGGAGGGTGCAGAAGAGTAAGGCTGAGCGAGCCACTCAACCAAGTCTGGTGCATCCTTTAAAGTAATTGAACGCACCTTCTGCAACTTCCCACTTTGGCTCAAGCCTGTTGCTCCTGCCCTACCCCTACCACCCCTGCGGAAGGGCCTGCCTCTTCCTCTGCATGTCATTTTTTAAATGACCCTGTGACAAAACTCTTAGTCCCTATACCGCTGAAGGACTGCTGCAGTATAGGTGAGCGGTCAGCAGTGGTGCACGTCAACCCTATCTATTGTGGACCTATAGCGGTCCTTACAGAACAGCAGACTGTACCGCACTCAAGCCTATGTACCGTAGCACCCTATACCAAGTTACCAGTCCTTATAAGAACTTTTGTGGACCAAGCAGGTTGTGTATTAGTGTTTAGCAGACTGTACGTCAGTCCCTATACCGCTGAAGGACTGCTGCAGTATAGGGCAGCGGTCAGCAGTGGTGCACGTCAACCCTATCTATTGTGGACCGATAGCGGTCCTTACAGAACAGCAGACTGTACCGCACTCAAGCCTATGTACCGTAGCACCCTATACCAAGTTACCAGTCCTTATAAGAACTTTTGTGGACCAAGCAGGTTGTGTATTAGTGTTTAGCAGACTGTACGTCAGTCCCTATACCGCTGAAGGACTGCTGCAGTATAGGGCAGCGGTCAGCAGTGGTGCACGTCAACCCTATCTATTGTGGACCGATAGCGGTCCTTACAGAACAGCAGACTGTACCGCACTCAAGCCTATGTACCGTAGCACCCTATACCAAGTTACCAGTCCTTATAAGAACTTTTGTGGAACAAGCAGGTTGTGTGTTAGTGATTAGCAGACTGTACGTCAGTCCCTATACCGCTGAAGGACTGCTGCAGTATAGGTGAGCGGTCAGCAGTGGTGCACGTCAACCCTATCTATTGTGGACCGATAGCGGTCCTTACAGAACAGCAGACTGTACCGCACTCAAGCCTATGTACCGTAGCACCCTATACCAAGTTACCAGTCCTTATAAGAACTTTTGTGGACCAAGCAGGTTGTGTATTAGTGTTTAGCAGACTGTACGTCAGTCCCTATACCGCTGAAGGACTGCTGCAGTATAGGGCAGCGGTCAGCAGTGGTGCACGTCAACCCTATCTATTGTGGACCGATAGCGGTCCTTACAGAACAGCAGACTGTACCGCACTCAAGCCTATGTACCGTAGCACCCTATACCAAGTTACCAGTCCTTATAAGAACTTTTGTGGACCAAGCAGGTTGTGTATTAGTGTTTAGCAGACTGTACGTCAGTCCCTATACCGCTGAAGGACTGCTGCAGTATAGGGCAGCGGTCAGCAGTGGTGCACGTCAACCCTATCTATTGTGGACCGATAGCGGTCCTTACAGAACAGCAGACTGTACCGCACTCAAGCCTATGTACCGTAGCACCCTATACCAAGTTACCAGTCCTTATAAGAACTTTTGTGGACCAAGCAGGTTGTGTATTAGTGTTTAGCAGACTGTACGTCAGTCCCTATACCGCTGAAGGACTGCTGCAGTATAGGGCAGCGGTCAGCAGTGGTGCACGTCAACCCTATCTATTGTGGACCGATAGCGGTCCTTACAGAACAGCAGACTGTACCGCACTCAAGCCTATGTACCGTAGCACCCTATACCAAGTTACCAGTCCTTATAAGAACTTTTGTGGAACAAGCAGGTTGTGTGTTAGTGATTAGCAGACTGTACGTCAGTCCCTATACCAATGAAGGACTGCTGCAGTATAGGGCAGCGGTCAGCAGTAGTGCACGGCAACCCTATGTATTGTGGACCGATAGCGGTCCTTACAGAACAGCAGACTGTAACGCACTCAGGCCTATGTACCGTAGCACCCTATACCAAGTTACCAGTCCTTATAAGAACTTTTGTGGACCAAGCAGGTTGTGTGTTAGTGATTAGCAGACTGTACGTCAGTCCCTATACCAATGAAGGACTGCTGCAGTATAGGGCAGCGGTCAGCAGTAGTGCACGGCAACCCTATGTATTGTGGACCGATAGCGGTCCTTACAGAACAGCAGACTGTACTGCACTCAGGCCTATGTACCGTAGCACCCTATACCAAGTTACCAGTCCTTATAAAAACTTTTGTGGACCAAGCAGGTTGTGTGTTAGTGTTTAGCAGACTGTGCGTCAGTCCCTATACCGCTGAAGGACTGCTGCAGTATAGGGCAGCGGTCAGCAGTAGTGCACGGCAACCCTATGTATTGTGGACCGATAGCGGTCCTTACAGAACAGCAGACTGTAACGCACTCAGGCCTATGTACCGTAGCACCCTATACCAAGTTACCAGTCCTTATAAGAACTTTTGTGGACCAAGCAGGTTGTGTGTTAGTGATTAGCAGACTGTACGTCAGTCCCTATACCAATGAAGGACTGCTGCAGTATAGGGCAGCGGTCAGCAGTAGTGCACGGCAACCCTATGTATTGTGGACCGATAGCGGTCCTTACAGAACAGCAGACTGTACTGCACTCAGGCCTATGTACCGTAGCACCCTATACCAAGTTACCAGTCCTTATAAGAACTTTTGTGGACCAAGCAGGTTGTGTGTTAGTGATTAGCAGACTGTACGTCAGTCCCTATACCAATGAAGGACTGCTGCAGTATAGGGCAGCGGTCAGCAGTAGTGCACGGCAACCCTATGTATTGTGGACCGATAGCGGTCCTTACAGAACAGCAGACTGTACTGCACTCAGGCCTATGTACCGTAGCACCCTATACCAAGTTACCAGTCCTTATAAGAACTTTTGTGGACCAAGCAGGTTGTGTATTAGTGTTTAGCAGACTGTGCGTCAGTCCCTATACCGCTGAAGGACTGCTGCAGTATAGGGCAGCGGTCAGCAGTAGTGCACGGCAACCCTATGTATTGTGGACCGATAGCGGTCCTTACAGAACAGCAGACTGTACCGCACCCAAGCCTATGTACCGTAGCACCCTAGACAGACCAAGTTACCAGTCCTGATAAAGAGCTTTGTGGAACAAGTGAGTTGTGAATGATTAGCAGACTGCAGCAGAAGGGCAGCAGTCAAGTATAATATTCTTTCTATATTTGGAAGAAAGAATATTATACGTGTACAAGCCTATTACCGTACCACTGATACCAGTCCTGAAAAGAACCTTTGTGGAACTAATAGTAACAGCAAGTCTTTAAAATTATCCTCACTGCCTGACACACTGCTTCCTGCCTGTCCCTATACAAATTGGCAAAAAAGAGTAGGCTGGAACGATTAGCTGGAACAGCTCTTTTGTGGACCTGATAGTAACAGCTAATGATGATGATGATGATGATGATGAAGAAAGACTAATCTGGCTGAGCTGTCCCTAAAATAGCAGCATACAGCGCTCTGTCCCTTTATCTAAACTGACAAAAGAAACTCAGGCTGCTGACCTAACACCTATACCAGTCCTGAAAAGAACTTTTGTGTACCAAATAGCTAGCGTTTTCTCTGTCCCTACTCCACACAGGATCCTTTCCCTACAGTGACAGAAGAAAGAATGTAAAATGGCCACCGGATCGGGTGTATTTATAGGTTAGGGGGAATGTCCAAGTGTCCATGAGCTGTCATGTCTCAATTGGTTGTCCTGTAACACATGATAAACGTGTCACGAAAGGTTAAAGTTCTTGTATACATTAAACACGTAAGTCCGCCGGGGCGAACGACGGAAAAAGGCGTTCGAACCCGCGGACGGCGAAAGTCGGAAATTCGCCGCGAAACGACCGCCGGGCGAACCGTTCGGCCATCACTACAGACCATCTATCACAGTCATTACCTTTTGCATTATTTGCCCCTCTCATTTTTAGACTGTAAGCTCTCATAAACAGGTACCGCCTAATTCTCTATTCTCCTATTTAATTTAGCTGTACTGTCACCATTTGCTTTGTAAAATCCTGCACAGACTGTTGGTGCTATATATACCCTGCATAATATTAATCATATGGCCATATCATTATTACAGGGCAAATACCTTAAAGTCCAAAGGAGCCCTCATATTTTAATAATGGTATGAAGTCAGGCTGCATAAAAAGTATAAAATCTTTGTGCTTATTTTTAATCTGTTACTGTTTTGCTAATATATCAAACTACCCTGTACATGTAGCATGCTGGAGACCCAGCAGTCCAGTTGTTTAATCAACATTGCTGCTTTGAAAACATGAGCATTATTGATTGGAGCACTGTGCCAAAGGTGTGTTGCGCCACTGGAGACCTGGTCCACTGGGCTTTGTGTGGGATTTGCTGCCATTACAGGGCAGTTTCATATAGTAGTAAAGTATAAAAGTAGAAATATAGGCAAAAATTTCACTTTGAAAAGAGTAAGGGAGGGTTATAACCCCTGCAAGGCTTGTTTTTTTCACCTGTGTCCTATTGGGGAGATGTAACGTCACTTCCTGTCCCATAGCCAAAACAGGAAGCATAGGAAATCCCTACAAATAAAGAGAATTTCTTGGGGATCCCTAGGTCACCAGAACTACTGTCCCCATTGGAAGCAATCCCCTCTAATACTTTTCTAGGGACAACCCATAATTTTGTTTTTTGTTTTTTTACTTCTGCTTTCAATCATAATGTTAAGCAGGACAAATAGAGAGGATGAACCTCCTCAACGGGGGCACAGACATCAATAAAAATGGACAGGGGTTCTAATCCCTCTCCACTTTAACCAAAAACAAAAATTGTGCCTTAGTTATACTTTAACACAACAAAAGACACATTCTTTACTTTTTATGCAGCTGTACTGCATGTCCCTTTGACAATATGTAGGTTCATATGGGCTTTAAGGTGTTTGCCCTGTCATGATTTCAGGACAATAATAATAATAATAATAATAACAATAATAATTTTATACAGGATTTATGAGTAAAGCACCAACAGTTTGCCTATGTCTGGTCTCAATGCCAGACTTGGAACAAGCTTGCTAAAAGGAGTGTCAGAATTCTTTATCTCCATACTTGTCTTGGGTCTACTATTCAGAAAGTGATTAACCCCCCTGACGGTATTCCCGAGTCTGACTCGGGGTGGATTTTTTATACCAAGAGCGGTATCCCCGAGTCAGACTTGGGACTGCATCGCTGGATCCAGGAGGAGGATTACTTACCTTCTCCCTCGGATCCAGCGTTGTCTCCCCGCTGAACGAGCGAGCCGTGTCTCGCTCGATGCATTACATCGCCGATCTCCGTGCCCTGCGAGCGTTGCGACGCACGGGCACGGAGATCGGCGCCAAATTCAAAAAGTGAATCAAACAGTAAACATACAGTATAATGTAATCTTACAGATTACATTGCTGTATGTAAATATTTCACATCCCCGTTGTCCCTAGTGGTCTGCCCAGTGTCCTGCATGCAGTTTTATATAATAAAAACTGTTCTTTATGCCTGGAAACTGGAGATTGCCCATAGCAACCAAAACTGTCATTTTACATCAAAAATGATTTTAGACCAGCTAGAAAACAGCGATAATAAATTAGAATCACTCGCAGAATTGAGCGATAGCGATTTGTGGGGAGATCCGTCATCAAATACTGAAAAGTAATGACAGTGACAATTCTGCAACTGAGCAAATTTCAGTGTTTTTGATTTGATTACATTATTGAATAATTTTTATTATTGTTATATTATTATTTGGTACAATTATTTATAATTATTTATTATATTATAATTTATGATTAAATTTTTCAAACTTTATCATACCCGGGATGTCTGCTAGACTCTGGTTTGGACAGATTTAAGAGAGTTATTCCTAAGAATTGCAGGACTACAATATAAAACGCCAAATTTTCATGCAAAATAATGGTACCGCTTTTAGCACCTAAAATCCGAAATAATCGTACCGCCAGGGAGGTTAAAGTGGTTCTAAAGGCAGAAGGTTTTTACCTTAATGCATTCTAAGCATTGTTGTGAATTCATGAAGAAATACATTTAATATTCACTGGCAGAGATGAGAGATTTCAGTAGGCCTAAAAAAATGGATGAACTATAATTTTGATATTATGGAACTGTCACCCTTTTGGAGACCTTTAAAAAAATACATGATCTCACACTTTTTGTTTTTCCAAATGTGCAGGGGATTAGTTATCTGTAACTTTTACAAACCCTGTGTTGAAACAAGAGACTGGAACAATGGTAGCTTTTGTCACCAAACAAAAAGATGTTTACTTATTTTGTTGGTTAGATTGAGAAGACCAAACTTGCATAAGTATTTACCACATGGAAGTAATCCTTAACTAGAAAACCTCATTGTGCGTAAGTGAAGACTGTTTGGACAATATACAACCATGAAGACAAAATTCAATAGCTGACACCTTGTCCAACAAAACCTATTGTGTTAATTGTAGAGACTTGAAGGGCACGGCCAAGCCATCGTAACATTTATTGGACTGCTCAAAGTCCATCTCAAAACATGGTGTTAGAGGGATATGCAAGTCAGACATATTTCAAAAGTACTTCAAGTAATTCAAACTATATGTGATATTTGTAGGTCACAAAAGAGATATTATAATGTTAGTATCTAATGATCTAAAGAACTTTGTCATTAAGAAATTATACATGAAAGCGTGATCATAAGTAGAAGTGTTTTAGCAACGAATTAGTATTATGAAAAACATATAATCGTGATTATAACTGTATAAGAATTTAACCTATGTTTAGATAAACAAATATTGATTGGATCCTTGAATTATACATGTATCCATATAGATAATTGTATGTGATATTGATTGATCTATATCTAACCTGTGTCCGTTCTAAATGGACTAAAGATTTAATAGATATACATTGATATACCGTACATATATATAACCATTTTATACAATGGGGATTATTCAAAATTATGTTAAGCTTATTTTCTATTATATCGATTACCATGATTCCTGAACACTCGAGATATATTGGTTAGAACATATATAAAAAAAAATACACATTATAAATATAAAATATTAACTTAAAGAGATAAACACCAAACACATGTGAGACACCTGGTGGTTGAAGGTGCTATTACCTTAAAATCATTAGACTCCTGGGAAAGGTTGCCTGCCAATGAGGAGGGAACACATACCTTCTGGGCAGAACTTAGTATAATTTTATGATCTTTTTGTTTAAGAGGATATTTAAGAAAGAAGAAAGAGGCCATAAATGAGAGCTCAGAGACATATCCTGGGAGGGGGGGGGGGGGGGCACTGGAAGACTCCCAGACAAACTGACACTCATGCACCATGCATGAATACACATTGTTACATTCATGAAGATCCCTGCTCCTTGGAACTCGCAGGTCACACAAAGTAATTCCTCTGTAAGAGAATCCATGTTGAATGCCCTGGCAGCCATCTTAAAAATCCTGGTAACCAACAATCCACACTAATAGCCATATTGGAATGGGTAAATATTTTGTTTATTATATCTTCTATGTTCTCTTAAATATTGATGTTTTTGAATATTCTATTATTGAAAATATTTCTCCCGAATCAATAACCGCCTTTTAAATTTTTCTCTAAATTAAATTTTTCATTATAAATTTATTTTTGCATAGATGCCAATTTTATTGACAAACAAATGTCTAATTTATTTCACATTGTTAACTACTTACTTACCTGCAGTATAGTAACGGTTGGACGTGTGAAATACAGACATACTGTTTAATTGTCAATTATCAAAAGGTTATTGATTCTACAGAGAAGTGATAATGGTGATAATTAAGTCCAAAGTACGACACTCCCATTTTGTGGGTGTTTCCATTAATTATCAAGGTGTTCATGTGACGCAATCGATATTTTAATTTCATGTAAATATTTGTCTTTTGTCAAACAATAAATGTAACTATTTTGTATGATCACTTGTCTCCGTGAATATGTTTCACATGTATAGACTGTGTCATACAGATTGATTTTGTATCTTAAAAATATCTTCGTTAAAAATTACTTAAATACTGTGCGGGAAACTGTCCTTAAAAAGCACAACAGCATTAAGATAAAAAACCTTCTGGGTGCAGCTACCCCCCATCCCCCCACCTATACTTACCTGAGCCCCATCTTAATCCAGTGATGTGCATGAAATCAATGGCTCTTTCAGGTCTCTCTCCCATAAGCGAGAGCCGTTGGTTCTTTTTGCTGTCAATCACAGACAGTGAGCCACGCTCGGTGTGTGCTGAGCCAGTCTCAGTGTGTAGATGGACAATGTCCATTCCCAGGAGTACGGTTAGGAAGCGAGCCTGTTCAAGTACCCCCATAGCAAGAGGCTTGCTATTGGGGACACTCGGTAAGGGGGAGGATGCAGGACCACCAATGGGGGACCAAAAAAGAAAATTATATATATATATATATATATATATATATATTTTTTTTTTTTTTATAACAAACATAATAAATAAATAAATAAATATATATATATATATATATATATATATATATATATATATATATATATATATTATATCCTTTTCAATCACTTTAAGCCAATGCATCAGCCTGACAGCCAAGGAATAAACTTTGTTAAAGGGAGAGGTCTTGTGATAAGTGTTATGACTAAGGCCTTATAGGCTGAAACACGTCAACTGACTTAATCTGCGTTTGTTCACTGTGCCTATTCAGTAACAACCGGAGTGCAGATCATTTTTTCTACATTACTCTACTCAGCCAGCGACTGTGGATGGAGCACCTGCGAGCTCTGCTATCTATGTGGTGTATGGGTAGTAGCACTGACTTTTCTGTTTATACTTGTGATAAGTGTACTTTAAAGCAGACTAAAGGGAATGGAAGAAAGGTGTGTAGGCTGTATTGTACTTTTACCCTGTAATGCCTCTGTGTCTGTGTGAATATCCTGCACCATTAGTAATGGTACTTCATTCCCTGTATGGCGAAAGGTGGGCTCAGCATAGAGGCCTCACTTTTCTACTGAACTGTACTGAAGCAATAAAGCTAGGTCTTGTCCCCACCCCAGTCCCTGACTGGATAGTGAAGGAGAAGCAGGAGACTAATAAGTTCGTCGTTCTGCGACTCTGCTCTTTCTTCCTATCAGTACTCCCTTTACAACTGATTGGCACCTTGTGCTGCTTTTCCCTCTCCCAATTTGGGCTCTGCTGTACATAGGATTGCCAGAGACTGACATCACCATAAAAAAATTGACACTTAAGCTAGTTGCTTTTACAGTACACTTAGAGGCATATTTATAAAGCAGTGAGGGTAACTTTCACCAAAATTCACTGGTCGTGAATGAACCACTGTTATTTAACCGCTTGTGGATCAGCCGCCGCAGTTTTACTTCGGCAGGTTGGCTTCCCTTCGCGAAATTACGTTATTGTACGTGATCTTGCGAAACTTGGATAGCAGGTGATAACCCACCGCAAGCTCCGTGAGTCTGACCGTGGGCCCCGCAGGCTCGATGTCTGTGGGGATACCCGCGATCGTCACATGGAGAGGAAGATTTTTTTTTACCAAAAATATGTAGAAGACTACATATCAGCTGTGGGACTGAGAAATCTGAGTAAAAAAAAATGTTTTGGTTTTTTTTATATATTTTTTGGTGATATTTATTATAGCAAAAAAGTAAAAATAATGTGTTTTTTTTTTCAAAATTGCCGCTTTTTTTTGCTTATAGCGCAAAAAATAAAAACAGCAGAGGTGATCAAAAGAAAGCTCTATTTGTGGGGAAAAAAGCACGTCAATTTTCTTTGGGAGCCACGTCGCATGACCACGCAATTGTCAGTTAAAGCGACGCAGTGCCAAATCGCAAAAAGTGCTTTGGTCTTTGGCCAGCCAAATGCTCCGGTGCCGAAGTGGTTAAATGCATGCATAAAGAGTCACCTGCAGTCAATGAACACATGTCTGCATTAAGACCCCTTTCACACTGGGGCGTTTTTCAAGCGCTTTAGCGTTAAAAAAAGCGCCTGTAAAGCGCTTGAAAGAAGCCTCATCTGCAGTCCCAATGTGAAAGCCCAAGTGCTTTAAGAGGCCTTTCACAATGTCAGCGCCCGGAAAACGCTCGTATAGCGCCGCTTAAACTAGCAGTGCTTTACCAGCGTTTTTCAAGCGTTATTGGGGCGCTTTTAACCCCTGCTAGTGGCCAAATAAAGGGTTAAAAGCACCCACAAAACGCTGCTGCCAATAGCGTTTTTCAGGTATTTTACAGGCGCTTCCCATTGATTTCAATGGGAAGGGCCGCTTTAGGAGCGGTGCATTCACCGCTCCAAAAGCGCTGCAAAGAAGCTGCTTGCAGGACTTTTTTTGACGCCCTGCCAGCGCAGCGCCTCAGTGTGAAAGCACTCGGGCTTTTACATTGGGATTGCAGTTGCAGCTTCTTTCAGGCGCCTTTTTTAACGCTAAAGCGCCTGAAAAACGCCCCAGTGTGAAAGGGATCTTGGTGTGAAAGCACTCGGGCTTTTACATTGGGATTGCAGTTGTGGATTCTTTCAGGCGCTTTTTTTAACGCTGACAGCCCGTTCACACCTGAACGTTTTGTAGCCCTACGCCTGAAGCTACAAAACGCTGGAGGGGAAAAAATCCATTATTCTCAATGGAGATGGTTCACATCTCCACTCCATGTCGCCTGAAGCCCTACGCCTGAAGCTCAAACAAGTTCCGGACCCTTTTTTGTCACGCGAATTGGGCTGATTTGGGCGTTTTCATTCCCATAGAAACTAATGGAAACGCTCGATTCGAGCGTTTAGCGCGACAACGAGCGTTTCTACGGGCGTTTTGACACTGTATCTGCTCAAGAAAAAATAAGCAGATGAAAAATATTTTTCCTATTGGCTGAAAAAAAACGCAGAAGTTAAAAAACGCTCGTTGTCGTGCGTTGTAGTGTGACAAAACGCTCGTTGTCGCGCGTTGTAGTGTGACAAAACGCTCGTTGTTGCGCATTGTAGTGTGACAAAACGCTCGTTGTCGCGCGACAAAACGCCGGTAAAAACGTTCAAACACGCTACGCTCAGGTGTGAATGCAGCCTTAAGCGCATGAAAAACGCCTGAAAAACGCCCCAGTGTGAAAGGGGTCTAAGTGTTGTTTTTTTCTGCCTAAGACCCCTTTCACACTGGGGCGTTTTTCATGTGCTTTAGCGTTAAAAAAAACGCCTGAAAGAAGCCGCAACTGCAATCCCAATGTAAAAGCCCGAGTGCTTTCACACCGAGATCCCTTTCACACTGGGGCATTTTTCAGGCGCTTAAGGCTGCTTTCACACTTGGGCGGTGCGGGCGTCGGCGGTAAAGCGCCGCTATTTTTAGCAGCGCTTTACTGTCGTTTTAGCGGCGGTCTGCGGGCGCTAGCGGGGTGGTTTTTAACCCCCGCTAGCGGCCGAAAAAGGGTTAAACCCGCCCGCTATGAGTCGCTGCAGCGGCGCTTTGCCGGCGGTATTGCCGCGCTGTCCCATTGATTTCAATGGGTAGGAACGGTTTAGGAGCGGTGAATACACCGCTCCTTCACCGCTCCAAAGATGCGGCTAGCAGGACTTTTTTCACTGTCCTGCCAGTGCACCGCTTCAGTGTGAAAGCCCTCCGGCTTTCACACTGGAGTGAAAGGGGCCGGTTTCTTTCAGGCGCTACACAGGCGCTATTTTTAGCGCTGTAACGCCTGAATACCGCCCCAGTGTAAAAGCAGCCTTAGCGTTAAAAAAGCGCCTGAAAGAAGCTGCAACTGCAATCCCAATGTAAAAGCCTGAGTGCTTTCACACTGAGGTGCTGCGCTGGCAGAGCGTCAAAAAAAGTCCTGCAAGCAGCTTCTTTGCAGCGCTTTTGGAGCGGTGAATACAACGCTCCTAAAGCGCCCCTTCCCAATCAATGGGAAGCGCCTGTAAAACGCCTGAAAAACGACTGAAAAACGCTATAGGCAGCAGCGTTTTGTGGGCGCTTTTAACCCTTTATTTGGCCACTAGCAGAGGTTAAAAGCGCCCCAATAACGCTCTAAAAATGCTGGTAAAGCGCTGCTAGTTTAAGCAGCGCTTTACGAGCGTTTTTCGGGCGCTGACATTGTGAAAGGGCTCTTAAAGCACTTGGGCTTTCACATTGGGGCTGCAGACGAGGCTTCTTTGAAGCGCTTTTCAGGCGCTTTTTGTAACGCTAAATCGCTTGAAAAACGCCCCAGTGTGAAAGGGGTCTTAGAGCCGGTTCACACAGGGGTGACACGACTTTCAACACGACTTTTGGAGGCAACTTGGACAGTTTTTCAGGCAGACCTGAACGGATGCTCCATAGAGCTCTATGGAGTGTCGGATGTCAGTGGTGACATGTCCGCTGACATCCGACCCGCTCCGAAAAAGTGTGACGGAGGAAAAAGCTATTTTTCCATCCATCATTGGATAGGATCGGGTGATGACGGGCACTGCAGTCCGTCGTCACCCGATCTCCCATAGGGGAGAGTGGTGCTGTGACAGGTCCGTCCCTGCGCAGTGTGCAAAGACAGACCTGTCATCTTCCTGCTCAGCGGAGATCGCTCCAGCGGTCCCCGCTGAGCAAGCGGATATCCACACCTCGTGTGAAAGGACCCTTAAGCTTCAGTAAAAAAAGGAATTAATAATAAAAATGCCATAAAACTATTCCCTATTTTGTAGACAAAATAACTTTTGCGCAAACCAATCAATATACGCTTATTGCAATTTTTTTTTTACCAAAAATATATAGAACACATATCGGCCTAAACTGAGGAAAAAAATAGTTTTTTTATATATTTTTGTGGCATATTTATTATAGCAAAAAGTAAAAAATATTGTTTATAGCGCAAAAAAATAAAAACGCAGAGGTGATCAAATACCACCAAATGAAAGCTCTATTTCTGGGGAAAAGGGACGTCAATTTTTTTTGGGTGACATGGCACGACCGCGCAATTGTCAGTTAAAGCGGCGCAGTGCTGTGTGTGTGTGTGTGTGTGTGTGTGTGTGTGTGTGTGTGTGTGTGTGTACACACCAGTAGTAACAAAATACAAATGTTACAACATCTGATAATTTAATTGTATGAGTAGTTACCACTCCTGTTGAAATAATGTGCTTGAGTTTGTTATAAGAACTCTTGGCTAACAAAAATACTTAAACAGCCAAAAGACTGATACAGCTGCCGTAACTAGGCACATACAGTAGGTTTTTATTTCCGAAACATAATTATCCACAAGCACAAAGTGAGAATTTTGGGTTCAATTAAATTAAAGTCAGCATACAAAGAGAGAAAACACACATTTGGTGCAGATTGTTTAACTTTTTATTTTTTTTCCTTCACTCTGAGTGTACAAATTATCGTGAATCATTCACAATAATCCAGGAGCATTTAAATACCATACAATTATAACAGAATTGTAGAGGAAATCTGCAAAGATTAAGCAAAATTGTACCAATAACTGATGCTTATGTAAAAATGGAAGTGCTGTCAATTATAAATCGGCAAAAATGAATGTTATACTGAGAAACAATATTTATGTATTAAACACTTAGACCCCTTTCACACCGCAGAGCCTATAGCGTCAGTGGTAAAACGTTGCAATTTTTAGCGCCGTTTTACCGTCGGATTTGCAGTGCATTTTGGCCGCTAGCAGGGCACTTTTACCCCCGCTAGCAGCCGAGAAAGGGTTAAAACCGCCCGCAATACGCCGCAATAGTGGAGTTTTGCCGGCGGTAATGCAGCGCTGCCCCATTGATTTCAATGAGGAGCAGCGGTGGAGGAGCGGTAAACACACCGCTCCAAAGAAGCTGCTGGCAGGACTTTTCCTGATGTCCTGCCAGCGCAACGTTGCGGTATGAAAGCCCTCGGGGCTTTCACACTGGAATAAATGGTGCAGCAGTTTTAGGGCGGATTGCAGGCGCTATTTCTAACGCTATAGCACCTGCAAAACGCGCTCGGTGTGAAAGGGCTCGTAAAACAAATCTGGTATTAAAAGCTTCAAGGATAACATAAAGGTTTCAGGACAGTTTAATAGATACTCACCTGCAGCAATTTAAGCAAATATAGTAGAGTTGTAGACCAGCCTTTAACCCTTGGTTCACATTGCAGCGATTTGGCATGTGATTTGACACGTGTGTTGTATGTTTATATATATATATATATATATATATATATATATATATATATATATATATATATATATATATGTATATATATATATATATATATACATACAGGGCTTTTTTTCCTCAGAGAATAGGTGCAGGAACTCAACCATGCCAGCCACACACACATACCTGCCAAATGGCATCAAATAGTAGCTCTTCCCTCTGCATACAACCCCCCCCCCCCCCCCATTAAAAGCTCCACCATCTGTAGTATTTCTTACCTTTGTTGCAATATTAAGCTGAAACACCTATCCAGCTGTCGTACCTCCCAGCATACTATACTATACTAGAGTCACTTGCAAGGGAGATCGTGCAGTAGGAGCATCAACAACTGGTCACCAGGGAAAAATGGAGACCACAGAGGGTGCCACCTACCACGCACCCTCTCCTGCCCATGACTGCACTGAACCCTGGGCACCTGTTCTGTTTCTCCTTTGTCCCTGTCCAGCACTAAGTGGGATCTGCACATGAGATCTGACCTGTGGGAGCTACTGGGAGATAAACTATCACTTCTAAATGCAGAAGCTAGACTTTAGTGTTACCAAGTGATAGTGGTGAGCAGGGAGCAGAAGACCTGAACCAGAGGTGGTGGAACTGAGTTCCCCCTAGTTCCTGCTGAAAAAAAGCCCTGTATATACAGTGGTGTGAAAAAGTGTTTGCCCCCTTCCTCATTTCCTGTTCCTTTGCATGTTTGTCACACTTAAGTGTTTCGGAACATCAAACCAATTTAAACAATAGTCAAGGACAACACAAGTAAACACAAAATGCAATTTGTAAATGAAGGTGTTTATTATTAAACGTGAAAAAAAATCCAAACCATCATGGCCCTGTGTGAAAAAGTGATTGCCCCCTAAACCTAATAACTGGTTGGGCCACCCTTAGCAGCAACAACTGCAACCAAGCGTTTGCGATAACGTGCAATGAGGCTTTTACAGCGTCCTGGAGGAATTTTGGCCCACTCATCTTTGCAGAATTGTCCTAATTCAGTTACATTAGAGGGTTTTCGAGCATGAACGGCCTTTTTAAGGTCATACCACAACATCTCAATAGGATTCAGGTCAGGACTTTGGCTAGGCCACTCCAAAGTCTTCATTTTGTTTTTCTTCAGCCATTCGGTGGTGGACTTGCTGGTGTGTTTAGGATCATTGTCCTGCTGCAGAACCCAAGTTCGTTTCAGCTTGAGTACACGAACAGATGGTCGGACATTCTCCTTCAGGATCTCTTGGTAGACAGCAGAATTCAAAGTTCCTTTTATCACGGCAAGTCTTCCAGGTCCTGAAGCAGCAAAACAGCCCCAGACCATCACACTACCACCACCATATTTTACTGTTGGTATAATGTTCTTTTTATGAAATGCAGTGTTCCTTCTACGCCAGATATACTTGGACACACACCTTCCAAAGAGTTCCACTTTTGTCTCATCGGTCCACAGAATGTTGTCCCAAAAGTCTTGGGGATCATCAAGATGTGTTGTGGAGAAATTGAGACGAGCTTTGATGTTCTTTTTGCTCAGCAGTGGTTTTCTCCTTGGAACTCTGCCATGCAGGCCATTTTTGCCCAGTCTTTTCCTGATGGTGGAGGCATGAACGCTGACCTTAACTGAGGCAAGTGAGGCCTGCAGTTCCTTGGACGTTGTTGTGGGGTCTTTTGTGACCTCTTGGATGAGTCGTCGCTGCGCTCTTGGGGTAATTTTGGGTGGCCGGCCACTCCTGGGAAGGTTCACCACTGTTCCATGTCTTCGCCATTTGTGGATAATGGCTCTCACTGTGGTTCGCTGGATTCCCAAAGCTTTGGAAATGGCTTTATAACCCTTTCCAGACTGATAGATCTCAATTACTTTCTTTCTCAATTGTTCCTGAATTTCTTTGGGTCTCGGCATGATGTGTAGCTTTTAAGGATCTTCTGGTGGACCTTACTGTGTCAATCAGCTCCTATTTAAGTGATGCCTTGATTGTGAACAGGTGTGGCAATAATCAGGCCTGGGTGTGGCTAGAGAAATTGAACTCAGGTGTGGACAACCACAGTTATAGTATGTTTTAACAAGGGGGGCAATCACTTTTTCACACAGGGCCATGATGGTTTGGATTTTTTTTCACCTTTAATAATAAACACCTTCATTTACAAATTGCATTTTGTGTTTACTTGTGTTGTCCTTGACTATTGTTTAAATTGGTTTGATGTTCCGAAACACTTAAGTGTGACAAACATGCAAAGGAACAGGAAATGAGGAAGGGGGCAAACACTTTTTCACACCACTGTATGAGTACTATAACGTGTGTATTTTACCCTCCGTTGGACAGTCTTGTGTTAGCTTGAGCATGTGGTTGGTTTACCGAAAGCCCAGTCTTAGTAGCCACACACCTTCAAAGTTCTCCTGAAATGCCTGTTTTTTTTGTCTTTAGACTTTGAGGCTGGTGTTACTATTTTAGTGTGAGGTTTCAGAGTTCTAATAATCTCTAGGTTTTGTTCCAGTGATTGACAGAGTTTACTCGTGTGGCTATAAACACTTGGGAATGTTATGACGTTCAAAAGGACAAAGACGATGTAACATCAAACAAGCATAGCTCCCAACTGTCCCTGATTTTAAGGGACTGTCTCTTATTCGGAGCAATGTCCCTGTGTCCCTCATTCCTCCTCATTTTGGTCTGATCTATATAGATGTTTTTAAAATGCACTTTTTATCTTTCAAAAAGTGTTTTCCAGCACTAAACCTTTAATCTGATTTCTAAATTGCTGCATTTGTAAATTCCAAAAGCCAATATAAAGGAATAGTAGTGGTAAAAAAGCATTTGTGGGTTTAACCAATTGTGTTTTTTTTGTACAATTCTCCTTTAAGGGGGCGTGACAGGGGGTGTGTCCTATGCCTGCATGCTTTTGCTGATAGGTGTCCCTCATTCCCACCTCAAAAAATTTGGGAGGTATGAACAAGTGCAATTGCAAATGCTGCTATCTGACTGTTGAATAATTAGTATTGTTGCTAGGTATGTATTGATTAAATCCAGGGACTGTTAACCGTGTTTTCACAGCCCTCCATAACTGCCAGCCACTGGGCCCATATCTTTTATCCTCTCCACTGGCAATAGTGGATAACAACACAGTCAGTGGGAGAGAAGGGGATGTAGAAAAACAAATAATAGACCTTGCAGTATACAGCAAAAAAGATAAATCAAACTAGGAAATGTAGTGAGCGCTTAAAAAGTCCATTTACATGCACACTATTGAGTAGGACATTATTATTATTATTATACAGGATTTATATAGCGACAGTTTATATGTCGCTTTACAACATTAGGGCAGACAGTACAATTACAATACAATACAATGCAATTCGATACATTTAGCCTTAAAGGGTAACTAAAGCAGCAGTGAAATGGGAACATGGGTTGAATCAGGCCCATGGGCTGTGGCGGGTGGACCAGAAAAGGGTACAAGCCTCCTGCTACAGTATATTAGAAACTGCATACACCTATTTCTGCTCCAGGTCAGTCCGCTGTTTACCTACTGCAGCTTTTCCGGGTGCTTGTCAAGCTTGTAGGACATTCAAAGGCTTTGATAGCACATACCGGCAAGATGCTGATATAAAATGTTTATAGATGCTTCATTACATCAAGAACTCATGACCTTCTGATACATTTCACGCTAAACAGCACTTAGTCATAGTCTAAGTCTTAGTCACTTCTAATAATCAACTGGAGACCTACAACAGGTATCTCAATCTGCAGTGCTATCTTTGCCAAACTTAATATGATAATATAATTGCATTGCGTGATAACCTAATTTTCCCAGTGAGGGCCCAAGCTACGCAAGTCATAAAGATCCCTGCAACAAGAGCTAACCTTCGGAACTTCAGTTACTAAGTCGTTAATGGAGACTGCAGATTTGTGTTCCTGCTGTTTATACTCCCTCTGCATTTCTACAGCCTACAATGGTCCTCTCAATTTCAGACAGATGTGGAATTTTAGCTGGTGTTCAGGTGATAAACAAGAATAAAATTTTTATCACTTTACAATGTATTCTTGACTACAAGGAAGGTAATTAGTGCATTACAAGTGTGTTTAGTAAGGAATCCCATGCAGAGATGCAGTGCATTACAAAAACTACATTCTGCGTTTTTGTGTTAATGTGATACTGAACACACACTTTAATTTACATTGTCCCTTCAATTTCTGTGTGTGGATGATGACACTGTAATTACTAAAAATATATATCTAATCAATATACAGCTGTCACCAAGATCTTTCCCAGCCTGTCTGCAGGGAAACATAAGCAGGAGAAAATGCTAGTCCTCGGCTGCTGGTCTCATGTTCCAAATAAAAAAAAAAAAACAGCATTTGGAATACAGAGTAAAAATAAATATTTAATAACAATAAACTGTTTTAAATTGTCATACAAATATATATTTGAAATCAATTCTTCATTATTGTTTGGCAATAACATGGCGTGGGTGGATTTCTGCCAGTCACAGGCTGTGTCACGCCCCTCCAGCCCATGTCTTAGAATAAGAGGTAGGTGAAGCTTCCATCAATCTACATGTAATATCCCACCCGCATTGTGTTTAGCTGGAACATGGTTATGGCAGAGGAGGGAGGGAGTGGACTGTCATTTACCACTGTGTGTATGCCCACATGTGTAACTCTATAGTCACATGGGCTGCTCAGATGTGATAGGGAGGAAATGTTCAGTATAGAAACTCAAGGAAAAATTTGCATATGCAGAGCTGCAAACATTGCTCTGAAAAATCCCTAACTGAGCTGGGGACTTGGACAGAAGGAGGAGATAGAAAACAGCAGGATCAAACAAGTTTTATGCTGAATACCGAAAACAAATTTCTTAGTGACTGAGTGAGTATGAACAGCATGTAATACAGCATTTATTAATAGCTTTTTATGATGTGGGTTTAGTGACACTTTAATATACTAATAGCAGACCCACTGAAATTAGTGTGCTTTTTTGCACCATGGAAACTGCTTATTAATACACGTAAGGGCATGTAAAAGTGTGTACAGCAAGACCTGGTATAAATGCCTGGTACTATGTGTGCAATATTATTGTACTTGTACTCATTGTCTCCACCAAGCTTGGCTCCACCAACTAGTACCTGCCAAAACTGCCTATTGGACACACTGTGACGGACAGTCTCTTTTTTTCAATGGGGAGGCTCAAAAAGTGCAATAAGTGTATCCCATGCCCAACCTTTACAGAGTAAGGTAAGTCTTGCCCATAACTTCAGCTATCTATACTCTCTGGATCTTCTGCTTACACATTTTGTTGCTCCATGTTCAATTTTAATCACTTACACTTTTCTGACAGGTTTACTTTACATAGTCACATAATTACATAGTTAGTAAGGTTGAATAAAGACACCAGTCGATCCTGAGTATGGGTGTGTGTCCAAAATTGTCCCTATCCCTATACATTGTGTCTCACTAAGATGCTCATCTATTATTATTATTTATTTAGGGTACCCATATAGCACTGTCAATTTTTAGCGAGGCACTCCACACATACATTACACTCACATTGGTCCCTACCCTCAAGGGACCCACAATCAAAGGACCCCAACTCATTCATATACTAGGGCCAATTTTTTTTTTGGACAGAAGCCAATAAACCTACCAGCATGTCTTTGGAGTGTGGGAGGAAACCGCAGTACCTGGAGGAAACCCACACAGGCACAGGGAGAACATCCAAACTCCAGGCAGGTAGTTTTGTGGTTGGGATACAAACCAGCAACCCTTTTTTACTGCTAGGTGAGAGTATGACCCACTACACTACTGTGCCACCCAACTTTACCAGTGCCTAAAGAAATGCTATTGCCTTGCCCATGCATGTTCTCTGCAAAAGGGTACCCTGAACCAGCTTATATAAACCGTAGTTGTGTATAGGTGGATCAGACTTGAGAGAGAAGTTGGCCTGAAACATTGTCCATTTCCCCCTCCCTGGTTTCCATCACTAGTTGATACTCAGAATCCTACCATACTGCAATTATACTGCTGGACTACACATCATAATTTGCATATGCCTAGACTGAAGGTGTTTTGGCACTCAAATAATAGTATTTATACTGTTTTCATGTTTTTGGGCTGTTCATTTTCCCTGTACTAAGTGGCATCACTGACCCAGCGGAGCAGTGACATCACTTCCTTGGTTATTTGACAGTGCTTGGGTCTTCCTCAGAGTTCCTCTGCTCCCTCTACTGCTGTGCCTTCATGCTGCTATCACTGGAGAAGCTAAGAAAGATCAGCCAGAGGAAATCTATTTTAGCTCTGTAGTCTACCTGAGCTGCCTGGGAAGTTATCTGAGGTTAGTTGATGCAGATCAGACTAAAACAGGAAATCAGAGAGTGTGGTGGTGAGGTGATGAAGGGATTTGTGGAATGTCTAATGTCATCTTTTTTTTTAATGGAGCTTTAGCTTGTTTTGTTTTTTTTTTGTTTTTTTTTTGGTAGCTTAAAGTGACTTCAATGCTTTAAACTGCACCAAATGCAGAACAGAATCCAGAATCTTTTGCAGACAGAATTGTGTCTGCCACTGAACCACACCCAAACTACTGCAAATGGTTTTTGGGCTATTGTGCCATAACCTCCACCCACCAACTACTGTGTGTGCGTTTAGGTTTAGTGAACAAATTTAGACATTTTGAGTTTATAGATGGCTGATTTTACACACATGGCTACATTGAATTCTAGCTTTGTGAAGAAACGTTTAGGACTTTTGAGCTGGAGCTGCTGCCTGTTCAATAACTGGATTTACACAGACACACAGAGACACACCTCCAGATCTGCAGCCATGCAGCTCTCATTGGCCCTCTTATGACTCATCCGCCCTTCCTTCCTGGCAAACTCTCACGAGAGTGAGAGAGAAAGCTGTGCATGATATCAAAAGCCTAGGCTAATGACCAGACACGAAACAGGAAGTGGGCTGTATAAGGTATTTACTGGCAGAAAAAAAAATTTACTATCCAAAGTTAAAACAACAAGGGCAGAATATTTAATAGATAGAAAGTTGAAAAAATTACTGAAGGTCCACTTTAAGGAAAAAACATTTTCAGGTTTAGTAAGACTTTAAGGCTGGATTCACACATGCTGCACCCAAGGCTCACACAGCATGTGCATCCCTGTTCAGGTGTGAATCAGGTCTTAATTTTTGCCTGAATTCGACCTGGATCGGAACCAAAGATGCACAGAAATGCGGCCGCCCCAGACAGGTGTGAACCGGCTCCATTGCAAGGCAGGCACACTCTCCAGTCATGCGAATTGGATGCACGGAAACCCGCATCTAATTCGCATTTGTGTGAACCCAGCCTAAATGGCTCATATGCATCTTTGGCCATTTGTTTCTTTTTTTTTACCAGTATCCTGGGTGACCACATGTGCGGTTGGGCTCTGTTTTTAAAAATGTTTTTATTTTGCTGGTTAAAGATAGATCCAGATATACACGTCCTTAGTTCCCATGTTAACACCTTTTTAGAATGTAGACAAAGCACCCACCACTGCCATGCCCCAGCTACACAGACCAGGAAGAATCATAATGCAAAAAGCAATTGGTTATTGTTAAACCTATAAGACCCCCTTTCACACTGGGGCATTTTTCAGGCACTTTAGCGTTAAAAAAAGCGCCTGTAAAGCGCTTGAAAGAAGCCTCATTTGCAATCCCAATGTAAAAGCCCAAGTGCTTTCACACTGAGAACCCTTTCACACTGGGGCTTCTTTCAGGCGCTTTACAGGCGCTTTTTTTTAAGCGTTTAAAAAAGTGCCTGTAAAGCACCTGAAAGAAGCCGCAACTGCAATAACAATGTCAAAGCCCGAGTGCTTTCACACTGAGGCGCTGCGCTGGCAGGGCGTCAAAGAAAGTCCTGCAAGCAGCTTCTTTGCAGCGCCCTTTCCCATTGAAATCAATGGGAAGCGCCTGCAAAACTCCTGAAAAACGCCTGCAAAGCGCTTTTGGCAGCGGCGCTTTGTGGGCGCTTTTAACCCTTTATTTGGCCACTAGCAGGGGTTAAAAGCGCACCACTAGCGCTCAAAAAACGATGGTAAAGCGGTGCTTTATGAGCGTTTTTCGGGCGCTGGCATTGTGAAAGGGCTCTTAAAGCACTTGGGCTTTCAAATTGGGATTGCAGATGAGGCTTCTTTCAAGCGCCTTACAGGTGCTTTTTTTTAACGCTAAAGCGCCTGAAAACGCCCCAGTGTGAAAGGGGTCTTAGTGTTTTTCCACCTCTTCCTTTATGCTGGCTTTTAAAACTAGGGAATGAATAGATGAAAGATTTTGTGCACTATACACTTTAGGTAGTTATTGTATATAGTACCTTTTTACAAAAGTCTATATATCTGGCCAAAAAGAGGTAGAAAGGGAGAATGGTTTCAAAAGAGATAGGCAGACCTGTAAATGAAGGACATTTGGGAGCTATGGGTATGTGTTACTGCTCTTCCACCACCTACTGCTGCTGCTGCAAGCAGTGTTAGACATTTGTCTTATCCACAGGTTCCCTTTTATTTACGGTGTGGTGTTTTCACCCAATCAGTATAAATATAAGGCGGTTATACTGGGGGTGATTTATTAATTATTTTGCAACACATTTCTAATGGTGTGGATGTAGTCGGAAGCCTTTGCGCAAATTCATGAAAATACTGTGATATTTTCATTGTTAGTATCAATGCATGTGACTGTTGTGATAAATTTAGAAAGAAATACTGTTATATTGGTGATAAGTAAAGTGAAGGTAAATATATCCCCTTTCATATTTGATTATTGACTGTATTACACATGTAATTTTTGTCTGCAACAAAATGTATCTTTAAAGCCCAACTCAGGACACAGAAAATAAAAATACCCTTGCAGTGGCCTCAACACTGCAAAAATTAAATAATTGTCTTTTTGCCTGAAGACTAAGGTGTAAAGCCCCATACACACGATCAGATTTTCTGCTGATTTTTGTCTTCAGATTTACCAAAACCATGTAGTGCAAGGGCCTGCCTGATTGCATACAAATTGAAACTCCTAAGGTTTGACCTCATATGATATGGTTTTGGTAAATCTGAAGACAAAAATCTGCAGAAAATCTAATAGTGTGTATGGGGCTTAATACTTACCCTAATATCCACTCAGCAGGGTTCCTGGTGCAACCGGTCCCACAAAGCCTACTCTCTAAGGTGATCACACTCCTGCTTTCTCCATGTATAATGCAGGGTAATAGCGCTGCACTCTATGTAATGATGCCAAATGACTGCTTGCAGCCTGGAGTGCCAGAACAGGGGTAAGATAAGCAAAGCCATCTTTACATTACCCCCTAGTTGCTGCAAGGGGAACTGCAGGGATTTTTTTTCTCATCCCAGAGTGGAGTTTTAACTGCCTCTGGAATTGATATGCCACTTCAAAGGAGAGATGCTTATTGTTACAAATTCATATACAACTTACCAAAATGCTCATGAATCTGTCGCATGTTCCATCATTTGTTGTACTATCATGAGACAGATATCTAGGACAGATAACTAGGACTCTCTTTAAAGCAGAACTTCACCCTAAAAGGGAAGTTCAGATTTAACACCTCCTTCCCCCCTCCTCTCCCACTTTTGGAGGTTTTTTTTGGGGGGGGGTGCCTAGTTTTATCAGGTACAGTGCCTTGCGAAAGTATTCGGCCCCCTTGAACTTTTCAACCTTTTGCCACATTTCAGGCTTCAAACATAAAGATTTAAAAATTTTATTTTTTGTGAAGAATCACCAACAAGTGGGACACAATTGTGAAGTGGAACAAAATCTATTGGATAATTTAAACTTTTTTAACTAATAAAAAAATGAAAAGTGGGGCGTGCAAAATTATTCGGCCCCCTTGCGTTAACACTTTGTAGAGCCACCTTTTGCAGCGATTTCAAGTTCAAGGGGGCCCAATACTTTCGCAAGGCACTGTACCTGCTCCCACTTCTGTTCTGAGCGCCTAGGATTCTAGGTACTCACAGATCCCAGAAGGCTGCGTGACCATTCATAAAGCACAGCACGGGTCACACATGTGCAGGTGGAAGCCACAAGGAATCACAGCCGGCTTCCCTTAGTATATATGCCAGCTCTAGGAACACTGGTGAAGAACCGGCCCAGGGGAAGATGGCGCTGGATTCTTAGACAGGTAAGTGTCCTTATTTTATTTTTTTTTAATTTGCAGCTGCTGGCTCTTAAGTTTTCAAGTTAAGACTGAAGAACTGCTTTACGAATTCCAAGGACTGTATCTAAATACTGGGCTATGTATGATGAATCTTACAATAAGTCACATTTATAGAGAGTGAATGATTACATAATCTTACGGAGCAGCAGGAAAAAAAAACAGCCATTTAAAACTGAAGCTCTATGAAAAAACGCCCAAAGTATTTAACTTGCCTAGGGCCCTGGTAATCCGTAATCTAGCCCTGCCTACGAGAAGGGCATGCACATTAAAATGTGACAGAGAAGCTCCCACACACTAAGATCTATTACTACTAATATATCACGACATACCATGCAAATATGGGAAAACAACTACAATACTATTAAAATACAAAATATATTAAAAACTATTTATTTGGGTGATACTGCCCCTTTAACAAGCAGAGTAGTATGCATATATACTGTCAGCCAGGCTCTCTAGCTGGTTTGTATATGCACATAGCAAGACTACATACACACATGCTAGCTTACAGATCATCAGGAAAGCCAGGGCTGTTAGTAAACACAGGATTTGTGTTGGGCGTGGATGGTTAGTTCATGGTCCCACCATATCTCACCCTTAGTGATGGACAGAGCTGGGATCCCGTTGAACCGAATTAGCAGGCCTCTCTTCTACTACTTTCCCAGGTTCCATCCATCTCTTTCCGGGTTTCATTTGAGAATAGGGACCCCCAGCATCCCTTTAGTGTTGCACATTTCCACCCACTAGGTGGTGCTGCACATCTAGCAATCATTCGCTCACTTAAAGCGTATCTAAAAACAAAATGGTTTTCATTGCAGCTTACCAATCCTGAAATGTAGTGGCTCCAATCATTTTCTAATTCTATTTAGATTTTCTTCCCTTTATATTCGCCAAATGATTCTCCTAGTAAAACATCTTCTGTCTGACAACTTTCACTCTCTGTGCTGCTTCAGGACAACAGAAACAAAACAGAACTATTGGGAACTCCCCTATCTACTTGTACACTACATAGCTGGGCAAGGTCCTGGGCAAGGTCCACAATATATCGGCCAACAGTGGCAGGTATTTTCTGCA
The DNA here is from genome assembly GCF_037356315.1 of Lithobates pipiens. Lineage (NCBI taxonomy): Eukaryota > Metazoa > Chordata > Amphibia > Anura > Ranidae > Lithobates > Lithobates pipiens. The sequence continues at coordinate 158,177,520 of NW_027507784.1, forward strand.
CTTATAAAACAGATATAGAAATTAAAACACTTTCAATGGTATATTTAACAGACCAAAAGAAGTTAATTCTTAGTGTTTGCATATATTTTAAAGAGATCCTGTTATAAGGCAAGGACAAGGACTACCGTTTTCAGGTCTCCTAAAAAAAATCCTCTGATACAATGATGGAACCATATTTATTATATATATATATATATTTCTTTTAAAATAAACCTATATTAATGCTCCATACTTCTCGTGGTGTCCCTGCCAGACTGCTACAAGTATTTTTTGTCTTCCCAATTAGTCACTACTGTCTGGTGGTTATAACCGGATACGTCCAACCCCTCCACCATACTGGATGCTGCAGTGGTGCACTCCCTAGAAGCCCTCCAGTTTCTTTTATTTAGAGGTGCCTAAACCTTAACTCCTTCTATGCACTACGCTCGAGGCTTGGCAGGTGGGCCTGGCCTGGCCAAAACTGGTGGTATCTAAAGCCCCATACACACTATCAGATTATCTGCTGAGTTTTTCCTTCAGATTTACCAAAACCATGTAGTAGAAGGGCCTGCCTGATTGCATACACATTGAAACTCCTAAGGTTTGTCCTCATATTATATGGTTTTGGTAAATCTGAAGGAAAAACTCAGCAGATAATCTGATAGTGTGTATGGGGCTTTAGAATGCCTCATTATAGCTAAACCCTACCTTGTCTTACTGATATCTATTACCTTAGCCAGGGGCTTGGGCCAAACACAAGATAAAAAACATTTTGCAGGTTGAGTAGTTTGGAGGAAAAACCCACCTCCCACTTGCATACTCACCTCTTCTCTGTGGCCTCATCGGATTTGGTGGGGCTTTGCTGTCAGTGGGTACTGGTCATTCCAGAACTCAATAATGATGATTGGGATGATATGTGGGATCTCCCTTTAACTATGTTGGTTTCATCAAGAGGCCATTGTAGCCAATTCAAAATTACTCATAGGGCCTACTACACCTCCTATAGGCTTCATAAAATGAATGTCTCGCATTCACAAGAGTGTTGGCACTGCAGCTCTCCTTTGGGAGATTTTTCACATTATTTTCTGGACATGTCCTGTGATTGCTTGATACTGGAAGGAAGTAATAAGGGTGATAAATACAGTAGCATATACTTCCTTGAAGCCCTCTGTGAGCCTTTGCCTGTTGGTCCTAGTAGAAGACTCGATCCCCATAAGGCCAATGTCAGCACAATTCCAAGTCAGCACTATGACTTGGAAAAAATCCACACCTTCCTCCCTTTCATTTTGGAAACATTTACTAAATACCAGCATTACCGTTAAACAAGGATACTTACATTAATCAAGGTTGCCCAAAGAAATATGTCTGGATATGATCTAAGTGGTTGGCAGGACCTGATACAGCGTTGGTCTCCCCTACTGATTAAGACATCCACCCTGTTTCTGATGTGTAATATTTTTACATTTAATTTCTTCACGGTCGAGCCACACCCAAGTGTTTCAAGTAGTACCCTCACCTGTTTTTTGGTGCTCTGATACTACTTATATCCACTTATTTACAATTTGTTGTGCATTGTATTCATTGTGCATTTGTTTTTCCTTTTTTTTTTTTTTTCTTCTGTGCTTTCCATGAGTACTAATAACAGATCTTTAGAAAAAAAAATAATAATAAGTCTATATACTGGGCCACTGTATCCAGAGACCCTTTTCTCATAAACACTGATTCTGCTGAGCTCCTTGAAGACCTAGTCTTCACTGTGTCAGACGCCTCAGATTGTATGTCCAAAGCTTCTGGTGAACTGAAGTTAACCCTTCTGTCACTGGGGGAAACCAGATTTGTTTTTCTTCAAAATAGAATGTAATCTTTTTTTTTTATGTACACGGTTCCCTTTAATAAAGTAAAGTATTTGCTCTCTAAGGCTGGATTCACACCAATGCATTTTTAATGCTTTTCGCATTTTGCAGATTTGCACTACAGAAATTGTTCTATAGGAAACAATGTTCAATGGACTGTAGTGCAAATCTGCAAATTTGCAAAAAGCACTAAAACTGCATAGGTGTGAATCCAGCCTTAGTATCCATTATTTCTTTGCTCCAGGCTTGTGATATTTAGCAGATTCAGTCTCTAGATCATAGATAAAAAAACTTTCTTCATCGGTAACAATCAATCTCATCAATCCAGAGAACATTTAGACAAAATATTGTTCCATTATAAAACACAAGTCTCGGCCACTTAGAACCAGAATTGGAGAAAATTATAATGACACCAATAATTTGAACACAAAAAACATATCTAAACCCTTGTACACACGGTCGGACATTCCGACAACAAAATCCGTCTGATTTTGTCTGACAGATTTTGTCCGAAACTTGTGTTGCATACACAAAGTTGTCGGAAAATCAGATCGTACGTAACGTCATGACGTTATTTTGTTACGACGGGACTACGTTCAGGCTAGTAGCCAATAGCTTTGGTCTAGGAATTTGATCTGAGCATGCGTGGCACTTTGTCCGATCGGAATTCTCTACACACAATCAGACAAAGTCCGATCGGATCATGTTGTCGGAAAGTTTTATAGTCCAGCAGTAAAACTTTGCCGTCGGATATTCAGACGGAAACAGTCCGATGGAGCCTACACACAGTCGGATTATCCGACCACACGGTCCGATCGGACATTTTGCGTCGGAATATCCGACCGTGTGTACAAGGGCTTACAGTCCATGGCCTAATAGGAACCAGGCCACATAGGAGGAGGTTAGCGCCAGGCAAGTGAGAAAAGCTTCATCTGTATTTACAGCAGCTCCCCATCACTCACATTCTCGCCTGAGCTCCTTTTCACATTAGATTCTCATAGCCTACTGTAAACTGCACGTGCAAGGGATTTTGTTTGCACGCACCTTATGAGAATCTAATGCCTGATGATCTAATGTGGAGCTGGGGCAGTGATGCTAGTGCTGGGGAGCGGCTGCAAATACAGATTATCATTTGTGAATAAACCAGGTTAATCAACATTGTATGTGCTAGAAGAGGATCAACTGCGTAAGATTGTAAATGACGGTATATTTGAGACAAATTCAAATCTCCATATGTTCTGGATTAAAGTTAAGGTGGAATTTCCTCCTTGCCACAAAAGAACTGAAAAGCCTACTTCCATTTGATACGCTATCTTTGTGAAGCTGGATTTTCTGCCTTGACAACAACCAAAACGAGATTACAGAATAGACTTGACATAAGCAACACACTTTGGGTGTCACTGTCTAGTTCAGGGAACCCACTGATTCTGCATTATGGTGAGTTGTATCATTATTTCATGATATATTACAATGTAATTATAATAGAAATAAAGTGCACAATAGATGTAATGCATTGAATCACCACAAAAACACACCCCCCACCCCGGTTTGTGGAAAAAGTTTCTTCCACAAAACCAGTCCTTGGTGGCACAAAGGTTGGGGACCGCTGCTTTAGAGAATCCCATAATCCCATGGTGCTAACCTAAATTGTTTTAGGTTAGCACTAGGTTTTGTTTATTTATATTTTATGGTGCAGAGAGAATAATCAGACCACCTAAAGGGGAAGATATACATCAAAATTTGTTGGAAGCAAGGTGGATGTTTATTTTACAAACAAAGATACTATCCGATCCAAATTACAGATTGGATATAGATTAATTAAAAAAAAAAAAATTGTGTGTGTGTGTGTGTGTTTATTGTGTAAAAAACTGTTGACAAAGAACAAAGAAAAAAATGAACACTGTGGTCATTTTTTATGATATATCACACAGATGGTGACACCATTATTGAGACAATTATTGAGCACAGCAATTTTTTGTTTAAATGTTTCCATTCTGGTTAGAGATGCTGGTCTGATCATGTATAGTCTCAAATTATTTGTTACATCATTTTCATTGTTATTATTTTTATATGATATCTCTACATGATGATTGATTTGGGTTATTGTTGCTATTGCTCTGTAATTCTCAGAATATCTTGAGCTGTTTAATAATTTTAACTATCTACACCTGTTTCCCTAATATGTTTGAATGGAGAGGATTCATATGTTAGTAAGTGTTCTGTGTTTGTACAAACATGCTCTGAGTAAGGCTTCGGACGAAACACGTTGATGTGTTACTGTTGTATCCTGCCATGTATCCAATAAAGAATTGTTGCAATGGATGTTACCGAGTAGCCAGCTTCATTTTATTTGAGGATTATTGCTACAATTCAAAGACACCTGGGCCATAGAATAATTTTCCAGGCTCCCAGGTAATTTGCACTGGAACATGTTTTCTTTGTTCTCCTTCTAAAAAAGGTTGTAATCCATGCATATATGGTGGTGGCTGCATTGGTCTGCAGGATTCACTTTTGTGCAAACTAACTTATTAAATAAATAAACCAAACAACCATGTGGCAAAAAAATAATTGCCCATGGCCCCTTTACTGGTTTTAAAACATATAACATAAGCACTGCATATTGAAATCAGTAATCAATATTCAAATACACAACACGCAGAACAACTTGCTCACTCATAGGACTCGAGTGGATTCATTATTTAATGAAATAAAGTCCCTCCTTTTTTAAGGGTGACAAACCACACAAGGTGGGAAGCACAAGGTCCAGTGTCCAGCCAACTGCAGAGACTTCTGCTGTGCTGCGGCCTTTTATACTGCTCCAAATGAGATGCGGAGTGTTCCAGAATGTCAATCGTCCACTTGAACTGTACCTGTACGGGTATACTCAAAATATTTAAGGGCTGTAACCTTAAAATAACGCTAACATTGGAGGTAACTAAAATAGTTAATGTAAATGGTGGACTGCAGCCGCAGGCCAATGGAAACAGGCCCAAATGAATGGTGTCCTCTTTCTGTCAATAGTTTAGTTTTCTATTTTTAGGCTAATTGCCCTCTGTTTTGACCTGGTGATCTGGCCAGTAACACACCTCCTGTATTACATTACAGTGCCCCCACTCTGGATGAATGAGCACACGGGGCACATATGAACAGCAACATTGGGAGAGGGGGGTGTTAGCTGTACTCCTAGATTTAGATACATTTGCAAATTGTAACTCAAGCTAATACTTTATAAGCAGTTACAGCAAACAGTTTTTTCCTTTTGGGCTAAAGGGTTAACATAAATAAATAAAAACTGATCATTGTAAGCTAGTGTTAAATAGTTTGTCTTATCTCTGTAACTAATACATTCTGCTGGAGGGGTTAGTCTTTTGAAAAACAACAGACTGGCTGGATCACTAGATGAAAATAAAGGAAAGCATGCCTAAAACTGAAAATTAATGCAGCCGTCACATCTAAGACTTGGTAACCTGAAATATAATGAATGTTTGATGTTGGGTTTAATGCCCTTTTAGGGTTGACATTCCGATTGAATGTTCATTATAAAAATATAAGATAAACATTAGCATAGTTAGAAACAAAAATGTTTGCTTAGGTTGAATAAAAAGTTTATATAGAAAGGGCAATTTTTAAAGATTACCCTCCTCCCTGGAATTCTCAAAGATGGTGTCAGGGTTTTTATATTGGTAACAATATGACGCACCCCAGTACTACAAGAGGTTCAGCAAATTTAAAGGCATGGGAGTCCCTACCTTTATCCCTTCTGGGAAGCATCAATCTAATTAAGAAAATGAAATTCTTACCAAACTGTACTTATCTTTTCCGTGGATCCCTAAGTCTTTTTTTGCTCGGCTTAATCAAACGTTCACCTCCTTTATATGGGGCACTCAGACCCCCAGATATATATTATCTCACAAAAGTGAGTACACCCCTCACATTTTTGTAAATATTTTATTATATCTTTTCACATGAGAACACTGAAAAAATGTTAACTTTGCTACAATGTAAAGTAGTGAGTGTACAGCTTGTATAACAGTGTAAATTTGTTGTCCCCTCAAAATAACTCAACGCACAGCCATTAATGTCTAAATCACTGGCAACAAAAGTGAGTACACCCCTAAGTGAAAATGTGCAAATTGGGCCCAGTTAACCATTTTCCCTCCCCAGTGTCATGTGACTCGTTAGTGTTACAAGGTCTCAGGTGTGAATGGGAAGCAGGTGTGCTAAATATGGTGTTATCGTTCTCACTCTCTCATACTGGTTACTGGAAGTTCAACATGTCACCTAATGGCAAAGAACTCCCTGAGGATCTGAAAAAAGAATTGTTGCTCTGCATAAAGATGGCCTAGGCTATAAGAAGATTGATAAGACCCTGAAACTGAGCTGCAGCACAGTGGCCAATACCATACAGTGGTTTAACAGGACAGGTTCCACTCAGAACAGGCCTCGCCATGACTAACCAAAGAAGTTGAGTGCACATGCCCATTGTCCTATCTAGAGGTTGTCTTTGGGAAATAGAGTGCTGCCAGCATTGCTGCAGAGGATGAAGGGGTAGGAGGTCAGCCTGTCGGTGCTCAGACCATACGCTGCACACTGCATCAAATTGGTCTGCATGGCTGTCATCCCAGAAGGAAGCCTCTTCTAAAGAAACAGTTTGTAGAAGACAAGCAGACTAAGGACATGGATTACTGGAACCATGTCCTGTGGTCTGATGAGACCAAGATAAACTTATTTGGTTAAGATGGTGTCAAGCGTGTGTGGTGGAAACCAAGTGAGGAGTACAAGACAAGTGTGTCTTGCCTACAGTCAAGCATGGTGGTGGGAGTGTCATGGTCTGGATCTGCATGAGTGTTGCCGGCACTGGGGGTGTACAGTTCATTAAGGGAACCATGAATGCCAACATGCACTGTGACATACTGAAGCAGAGCATGAGCCCCTCCCTTCAGAGACTGGGCCACAGGGCAGTATTCCAACATGATAACGACCCAAGAAACGCCTACAAGATGACCACTGCCTTGTTAACTAGAGGGTAAAAGTGATGGACTGGCCAAGCATGTCTCCAAACCTAAACCCTATTGAGCATCTGTGGAGCATCCTCAAATGGAAGGTGGAGGTGCACAAGGTCTCCAACATCCACCAGCTCAGTGATGTCATCGTAAAAGAGTGAAAGAGGACTCCAGTGGCAACCTGTGAAGCTCTAGTGAACTCGATGCCCAAGAGGATTAAGACAGTGCTGGAAAATAATGGTGGCCACACAAAATATTGAAACTTTGGGCCCAATTTGGACATTCTCACTTAGTGATGTACTTTTGTTGCCAGGGATTTAAACATTAATGGCTGTGCATTGAGTTATTTTGAGGGGACAGCACATTTACACTGTTATGCAAGCTGTACACTGACTACTTTACATTGTGACAGAGTATAATTTCTTCAGTGTTGTCACATGAAGATATATAATAAAATATTTACAAAAATGTGAGGGGTGTACTCACTTTTGTGAGATTCTGTAGATGGTTAACTCTAATGAGACTGACCTCCCATGGGGGGTCTGGCATTCCCTGACCTCTGTAAATATTTCCTGGCCTCTCAACTAATCACTACTGCTTGGTGGCTGACCCCCAATATCACCAACTCTGCTGTACTACTTGGGGCAGCAGTGGTTAATTCATTGGAGCCTTTACAATTCCTAATTTTCCGAGGCCCTCATGCTCCATATGAATTAACTCCATCTATGCTTACCACTCTTCGTGCCTGGGGGCTTGGTCTCAGATACAAGCTTTATCCCAAACGAGCAGTTTCCCCCAATGTCCCACTATGGTGTAATCCTAATTTGGACCAAATTTATAAAATTACCAGAGCCATATCCCTGGACTAAATTCAACATTAAGGCAGTTTCCCAAATAGTAACCAACTATTCACTGACCCCCCTACCTCTTTTGTTTTACAAATTTCACATCCTGGAGTCATATCTTTTTTGTTATCTCCAACTTACCCATGCCTTTAGCAACCAATTTTCTCACATTGCTCCCCACATTATACAATCTTCCTTAGAAGATTTTCTCAGACTAGACTGTACGGAAAAGCCTACTTCCCAGCTATACTCCCACCTTGTTAGGGTGTCCATACCAGTCCTGGAGGGTCTTGAGGGAAGGTGGCAATGAGACATTCCTGAACTGGATGGTGATGATGGGATGATATCTGGGACTTCCCATTTTGGTCCTTGGTTTCACTCAAAGATCGTCTGATTCAATTCAGACTGGTTCACGTGCCTATTTTATGCCCTACAGATTGAATAAAATAAACCCTAGCTCCCCTCTGGGGTGCTGGCAATGCGGGGGGACTCAGGAGACTTCACTCATATCTTCTGTACCTGTCCAATCATAAAAGGGTCCTGAGAGGAAGTGATATCATTTATACAGCTGATCAGTGCTATACCCTTACAGGTCTCTATGTCTGTTTGTGTATTGGGGCTCATTGAACATCTAATCCCTACTGTGGCAGGGCATACTCTCATCAGTCTTCTATCATTCTATGCCAGGAAAATCATCACGCTCCACTGGAGGAAACCGATTCCCTTACCTATCGCTTTCTGGAAAGATGTTTGCGTTTTTGTTATGTTTCTCAGTGATTGATACACAGGCTATGAGGGTTAGAAGTTTCTACCTGTTGTAATACCTCATGACCTAAGGGAGCCATACATATTCCTTTATTAAGGTGCTCTCCACTGTTCTTCTTTATTTGTTAATTTATGTGCATTCCTTATCGTCCGAATGCATTTTTGTCCGAATTTCGGGGATTTTTACGTTTGTTTTAACAAAACAATAACGAACGTGTAGAATGCGAAAGATCCAAAATAAAAAAATTATTTATTTTCGTATCCATTATTTTTTGTATCGCTGCGACAACAGTTCGATATAGATAGATAGAAGATTCAAAATTACGGTGACAATAGCGATCTGTGTCTATCGAAACTGCGGTCGAATGTGCCTAACCTAACTCTATTAATCCAAGATTATTCGACATAGAGAGAAAAGATTCGACATTATAGAGACAATAGTAAAAGAGCTGTTAGTGGTCAATGCTGGAATGGGTTGGAGAAGTAAAATGATGATGATGATGATGAATGTTATTGGCTGATTATAACCAAAGAGGAGGAGCAGTTAAATAGCTTGTAAAATACACACATACAGCCAACTTACTTTTACTTCCGATCAGGGGCGTTGCTAGGGGTCAAAAAGACCAGGGGCTTCAGCCCAAAGGCCGATAGTGGCACCGCGGGGGGACCCGGGTGGTCGTGTCGCGGGTGTGTTTGGCAGAGAGATGGGGTTGTGTGGCGGGGGGTAAGCTAACTTGCTGGTTGCTGCCTGGCTTACTAGTGCTGCCCATCAATGATGCATCAATGTATGACTCACCTACCTGACACACACTGACCTCACCTACCTGAAATACATACACTGACGGACAGTACAGACATATATACACTGACCTCACCTTACCGGCTACCTGACATACATACACTACACTGGCCTGGCTAACTGACATACACTGAGCTCACCTACGATGAGTATTATATATACCTATGTTTAAGTCAGTATTAATTGTATGCAGGCAGCAAAACTAGAATATATGCATGAGCATTGCGCACACATATTCCCTTTGTGCAATGCACACACCAAAACACATTGGCAGAAGAGTAAACTTAGATTCAATTAAAAAAATATGCATACAAAATTTCTTAATAAGTTGTATTTTTATTATAAAACAAAGTCATCAACATCCAATATATGGGTGGGAGAGAGACAGAGTCACGCTATGTCTCCTCTAATATTAAAAAACACAACTAGAAACATACAGTAGAGTATCCCCTCCCACAGAATTAGGTATATTAAATTATAATATCCAACACTGTGCATGAAAGTTTACCCCGTATTGATGCCCACCATATACTCTAAAAAGTCTGAGAGTGAATCCCCTCTTGTGTGCTCACACTGCTAGATCGTACTATATCAGGCCATTACAAAATCCACAAAGGTAAGTAAAGGACAACAACAAATAATAATAGAAATAATAATACATAAAATATAAGAAATTAACCACATCAATACCAGGCACTTAAACACCTTCCCGCCCAGACCAATTTTGAGCTTTCTGCGCTGTCGCAATTTCAATGACAATTGCGCGGTCATGCTACACTGTACCCAAATGAAATTTTTTTAATTTTTTCCCACAAATAGAGCTTAATTTTGGTGGTATTTGATCACCTCTGTGGTTTTTATTTTTTGCTAAACAAATAAAATAAGACAGAAAATTTGGAAAAAAAAAATTTTTGGTTTCAGTTTTTGTAAATAAGTACGTTTTCTTCTTCACTGATGGGCACTGGTGGGGCGGCACTGATGGGCACTGATAAGGCAGCACAGATGAGGTGGCACCAATGAAGTGGAACTGATGAGGTGGCATTGATGGGCATTGATATGTGGCACTGATAGGTGGCACTGATGGATGACACGGATGGACAATGATAGGTGGCACAAATTGGCACAGATTGGCATGGATAGCTGGCACGGATTGGCGGCACGGATGGGCATGGATGGGCACTGATAGGTGGCACGGATGGGCACTGATAGGCAGCATTGTATTGTACTGATGGATGCCAATCAGTGCCAAACAATAATGCATGCCAATCAGTGATGCCCATTGTTGGCACTGATTGGCATACATTGTGGGCACTGACTGGGATCCCTGGTGGTCTAGGGTGGCATACTTGCTGCTGGGCATCCCTGGTGGTCTGGTGGAGTCCCTGGTGGTCCAGTGTGCAGCACAGACCCCCCCTCTCAGAGGAGCAGCCGATCGGCTCTCCTTTACTCGCGTCTGACAGACGCGAGTGAGGAACAGCCGATCACCGGCTCTTCCTATTTACACTGTGATCAGCCGTGATTGGACACGGCCGATCACCTGGTAAAGAGTCTCCGTCGGATACTCTTTACCGAGATCGTAGTTGAGGGGTGTCAGACTGACACCCCGCAACAATGATCGCCGTGATGCGCACCCCCGGGGGCGCGCAGCGGCTCAAAATCCTGAGTACGGTCTATGACGTCCAGTCAGGATTTTGAAACCCCTTTGCCACCGTCATTTGACAATGGGCGGGTGGCAAGTGGTTAATGTGGACTAGAATATAAGTGTCTTAAATATCGTATATTGTATATAACATCCAACGTTAATCAAGGATCAATAAAAGTCCAAAAATAGTGCAAAACTGTATATCTCTTGTGTCCATAAAGTGCAGAGTGCAAAAAAAAAAATCCAAAAAAATGCAAATAGTGCAAAAAAAAATAAATAAATTGTATATGCAAAAAACTGTGAAAAAAACTGAGCAAAGCAAAGCTGTTTTATATATGCCACATAAGGCTACCAGCTATATAAATAATGCGCTCAGTCAATATGCATCAGTTCACAGGAACCATGAGGTAGATCAAAAACAGATTATAGGTGAGTCACCTATAATCTGTTTTTGATCTACCTCATGGTTCCTGTGAACTGATACATATTGACTGAGCAAATTATTTATATATCTGGTAGCCTTATGTGGCATATATAAAACAGCTTTGCTTTGCTCAGTTTTTTTTCACAGTTTTTTGCATATACAGTTTTTTTACTAGTCAAACAACATTAGAATTCTACTATAGCTTGTGGGTGGAGCATTCGACCAGAAATGAACGATTGCGGCCTCAAACAGTTTAGCTGCTTTGTCAAATCTTCTTAGAACATCCGACAGACACCATAAGCCTTCAATTGACAGATACAACCTTTAAAAATGCATTTGTATAAAACTCCAAATTAATTAACGAAAAAAAAAAAAAAAAAGAATTTCGGGAGTAACTAAATAAATGTATTTTTCCGAAAATGTATTTTTTCAGTGTGCACATGTCTATAATTTATTGATATTTATAATACAATAATACCAGTGTGTGGGTTATTGTACATTATACCCATATGTTTGTACGTTGATTATTTGATTATTTCGGTGGGGAAAAATTGGTCTTTGTGTGTCAGTGGCGCATTCACACCATAATCCTATAGAGTTACTCTTGATGAAAGCAAGAATTGGCCTTGCTGTCAAAAATTTAAATGATATGCACCTGTCAAACAGGTGCGGAAAAATTGGTATTTGGTGTTGTTTAATTTTGCACATGAAACTACACCAAAAAAGTTCTTCCAGATGAAAGCAACACAAACAATGCTAGGCAGCTTAGAAGTCCTGCAGATATTCCATATCCCAAAAACACTTTATCAGTGACATCAGCATCAGAGGCTTCATAGCTGCTGGTAATCCAGGACTGATTGTGATAAATGTCAGATGGTCCATGGAGTCTGGACAGACACGTTCAATCATCAGTAACAAAACCTCCAGCAGCACTGATTGCCCCTTTGGAAAGCACACTGGTTACAGGGCAGCCCAGCAGCTTAACTGCATATTGGGCAAGTTCTGGCCAGTGGTCTATTCTTATGACCTAGTAAGTCAGTGGATCGTCGACTGGAAAGCTCTCCGTCTCTGTTTTTGCCCCTAGATAATCGTCCACCATGTGACGCAAACGCTGCCAATGGGATGTTGAAGCAGACAGCCCTGGGTGGCGAGGACTAAAAAAAAAATAGTGAAATGCATCACTTAGGCGGCTACCTTTTCTACTACTCCTCGTTTGACCAACAGAATCCTCAAAACGACGTTTTCCATGACACTAACCTACCAGAGTCAGGAAAAGCTTTAGATAAACTCCTCTTTAAGGTGTCCTCAAGCGTTTTGGTGATTCTGGAAAGGAAGGAACAGAGGAAAGATGGAGCTGCCTGGGGTACGCTGAGGAGCCCTGACCAATCCCCAACTTGGATTGGCAAGGGGCAGTCCTCCTTAAATACTCAAGGTCAGTCAAGCTGGGAAGGAGTTGTCTGGGTGGAAACTGGAGATGGAGTGCTAGGCTGTAATGGCCTTCAAAGGAAGCTCCCCAGTCTGGGGGGGGTGACCTTTGGCCTGGGCTCAGGTGTGGATGGGACCCTCTTACAACACACGGAGGTGTCCTGGACAGGTGGCATGGCAGCAAGGGGAGGACAGTGAGAGAACACTGCCAGGCAAAGTGTCCAGGAGTCACCACAAGTTGCAGCCAGGAGGGCTGGTGAGTGTTACACAGTCGGGAGGTCTGGGAGGCATGCCTGAGAGGAATGGGAGATTACAGACTGGGATAGGTGCAGAGCCAGTGGAGTGGGCTGAAGTGGCTTGGGCAGTGAAGAGAGGCAGCTGCAGCTAGGAGGGCTGGCAGTGCCTGAAGAGGTGGTACTGGGATCAGTAGGCACATGTAGAACAGCTATTACCAAGGACTACCATATTTTTGCTACACCATAGAGGCCTGGCTGAGCCAGCGTCAGGCCTGCAAATCAGTGCTAGCTGATCCTGGAAGGGCTAGCAAGGGATGTGCTGGAGTTGTTAAGGAGAGATAGTCTGCAAGTGAGTGTTGTACTGGAGATAAGAGAGGAGTTGTATATACCGGAGGTGTATAAAGTCTTCACAGTTCCTAACAATTTCTGCAATCAACTGGGCATCTCATAACTACTCTATCCCCATCCAAGTTTAATCCCCTCAATAATAATACAAATCAAAGTGCATGGACTGTTTTCTGTCTGAGAGTGACTGAAATTGTGTGCCTGGCTGGACAGGGTGACAGACGGACTACAAGGGGGTACCGCTACATATGTATTTTTTTTTTCTTCAGGTCACTCCAGCTAAACATTTTTTTTTTTGTAAACTTGTAGAAGGCTAGAAGGGTTCTAGTGCTCTTCTACTTTACTAAAACAGTGGTGATGAATATTTTCCCTCAATTTAATTTCTGGTGACAATGAGGTTGATTTACTAAAGGCAAATAGGCTGTTCACTTTGCACTTTGCACAGTGCGTGCAAGAGGATTTTACATTGAGCTTAGTGAATGTGGTGAAATGTCACCAATTTGCAAAGAATACCTAATCACGTGCAAGGAAAATGTAAAAAAAAAAAAAAAAATAAGCATTTTTACTTAACAACGATTGGATTATGGAAGTCAGCAGAGCTTTACCTCATTCACTAAGCTCTGGGGTTAATTCCTTTTTAATATAAACAGTATATTTGCCTCTAGTAAATTAACCCCAATGTCTTATAAAGTTTCAAACAGGAACACAAAGAACAGTAAAAATTTAAAATGGATTCTGGATGCATAGAAATGAAAGGGTTAACCGATTATGTACACATTATGTAAGGTACACAGTTATGTATGGTACACAAGTCATATTACTGTAAGTTTATTATTTAGTGGTTACTGAATAAAAAACTATTTGTACATTGGCTGGAAAGGGTGTGAAAAGAACACGCACATCTAAAGGAATGCTAGAGATGCCATGTTTTTTAAACGTTCAGCATTATACGCTTTTACTTCCGGACCGCTGCTAAGATCATAGAGTGCTAATGTTAAATAGTAGAGCGGTTGATGGTCATACGGTCGGATATCTGGGAAATAGCAACCTAATGAGTTTGATTTACTTAAAGGGTAGACAATTTTAACTTTGCAAAAGCAAATGTTTTATTTAGTTTAATAATTAAAGTGAAGCTGCGTTAATTCCAATCATTTAATCATGGTAGCAAAAATCTTGTGTTTAAAAATTTCACTTAGGGATCATGTACACAAAACCCCTTTGGCTTTTTTGTTTTAGCCTGTAAAAGCACCTCTATGTACAGTAAGTCTATGGGTGAGATTTACTAAAACGGGTGCACACAGAATCTGGTACAGCTGTGCATAGTAACCAATCAGCTTATAACTTCAGCTTGTTCAATTAAACTTTGACAGTAAGAGCCGGTTCACACAGGGGCGACACGACTTTCAACACGACTTTTGGAGGCAACTTGGACACGACTTGAATACGACTTGGGCATGGCTTGGGGCGACTTACAACATGACTTTAAATCGCCCCAGGCCAGGCGACTTTTGCCATGGCCAATCAGAGAATGAGCTCTGAAGGGGGAACTCCACACCAAATAAAAAAAAAAATGGCATGGGTTCGCCCTCCGAGAGCATACCAGGCCCTTAGGTCTGGTATGGATTCTAAGGGGAACCCCCTACACCGAAAAAACAGTGTGGGGGTCCCCCCAGATCCATACCAGACTAGTGATGGCCGAACGGTTCGCCCGGCGGTCGTTTCGCGGCGAATTTCCGACATTCGCGGTCCGCACGTTCGAACGCCTTTTTCCGTCGTTCGCCGCGGCGGACTTACGTGTTTAATGTATACAAGAACTTTAACCTTTGGTGACACGTTTATCATGTGATACAGGACAGCCAATTGAGACATGACAGCACATGGACACTTGTACATTCCCCCTAACCTATAAATACACCCGATCCGGTGGCCATTTTACATTCTTTCTTCTGTTAAGATAGGGACAGGTTCCTGTGTGGAGTAGGGAGAGATAAACCACTAGCTATTTGGTACACAAAAGTTCTTTTCAGGACTGGTATAGGTGTTAGGTGTTGATAGGTTTGCTGTGCTGCTGATTCTTGCAGCAGCCTGAGTGTCTTTTGTTAGTTTAGAGAAAGGGAAAGGACGGTGTATGCTACAGGGACAGCCAGATTAGTCTTTCATCATCATCATCATCATCATCATCATTAGCTGTTACTATCAAGGTCCACAAAAGAGCTGTTCCAGTAACCACTAATCGTTCTCTTTTTTTGCCAATTTGTATAGGGACAGGAAGGAAGCAGTGTTGTCAGGCAGTGAGGGTAATTTTAAAGACTTGCTGTTATTATTAGTTCCACAAAGGTTCTTTTCAGGACTGGTATCAGTGGTACAGTAATAGGCTTGTACATGTATAATATTCTTTCTTCCAAATATAGAAAGGATATTATACTTGACTGCTGCCCTTCTGCTGCAGTCTGCTAAACATTCACAACTCACTTGTTCCACAAAAGTTCTTATAAGGACTGGTAACTTGGTATAGGGTGCTACGGTACATAGGCTTGAGTGCGGTACAGTCTGCTGTTCTGTAAGGACCGCTATCGGTCCACAATAGATAGGGTTGACGTGCACCACTGCTGACCGCTGCCCTATACTGCAGCAGTCCTTCAGCGGTATAGGGACTGACGTACAGTCTGCTAATCACTAACACACAACCTGCTTGTTCCACAAAAGTTCTTATAAGGACTGGTAACTTGGTATAGGGTGCTACGGTACATAGGCTTGAGTGCGGTACAGTCTGCTGTTCTGTAAGGACCGCTATCGGTCCACAATAGATAGGGTTGACGTGCACCACTGCTGACCGCTGCCCTATACTGCAGCAGTCCTTCAGCGGTATAGGGACTGACGTACAGTCTGCTAAAAACTAATACACAACCTGCTTGGTCCACAAAAGTTCTTATAAGGACTGGTAACTTGGTATAGGGTGCTACGGTACATAGGCTTGAGTGCGGTACAGTCTGCTGTTCTGTAAGGACCGCTATCGGTCCACAATAGATAGGGTTGACGTGCACCACTGCTGACCGCTCACCTATACTGCAGCAGTCCTTCAGCGGTATAGGGACTGACGTACAGTCTGCTAAACACTAATACACAACCTGCTTGTTCCACAAAAGTTCTTATAAGGACTGGTAACTTGGTATAGGGTGCTACGGTACATAGGCTTGAGTGCGGTACAGTCTGCTGTTCTGTAAGGACCGCTATCGGTCCACAATAGATAGGGTTGACGTGCACCACTGCTGACCGCTCACCTATACTGCAGCAGTCCTTCAGCGGTATAGGGACTGACGTACAGTCTGCTAATCACTAACACACAACCTGCTTGTTCCACAAAAGTTCTTATAAGGACTGGTAACTTGGTATAGGGTGCTACGGTACATAGGCTTGAGTGCGGTACAGTCTGCTGTTCTGTAAGGACCGCTATCGGTCCACAATAGATAGGGTTGACGTGCACCACTGCTGACCGCTCACCTATACTGCAGCAGTCCTTCAGCGGTATAGGGACTGACGTACAGTCTGCTAAACACTAATACACAACCTGCTTGTTCCACAAAAGTTCTTATAAGGACTGGTAACTTGGTATAGGGTGCTACGGTACATAGGCTTGAGTGCGGTACAGTCTGCTGTTCTGTAAGGACCGCTATCGGTCCACAATAGATAGGGTTGACGTGCACCACTGCTGACCGCTCACCTATACTGCAGCAGTCCTTCAGCGGTATAGGGACTGACGTACAGTCTGCTAAAAACTAATACACAACCTGCTTGGTCCACAAAAGTTCTTATAAGGACTGGTAACTTGGTATAGGGTGCTACGGTACATAGGCTTGAGTGCGGTACAGTCTGCTGTTCTGTAAGGACCGCTATCGGTCCACAATAGATAGGGTTGACGTGCACCACTGCTGACCGCTCACCTATACTGCAGCAGTCCTTCAGCGGTATAGGGACTGACGTACAGTCTGCTAAACACTAATACACAACCTGCTTGTTCCACAAAAGTTCTTATAAGGACTGGTAACTTGGTATAGGGTGCTACGGTACATAGGCTTGAGTGCGGTACAGTCTGCTGTTCTGTAAGGACCGCTATCGGTCCACAATAGATAGGGTTGACGTGCACCACTGCTGACCGCTCACCTATACTGCAGCAGTCCTTCAGCGGTATAGGGACTGACGTACAGTCTGCTAATCACTAACACACAACCTGCTTGTTCCACAAAAGTTCTTATAAGGACTGGTAACTTGGTATAGGGTGCTACGGTACATAGGCTTGAGTGCGGTACAGTCTGCTGTTCTGTAAGGACCGCTATCGGTCCACAATAGATAGGGTTGACGTGCACCACTGCTGACCGCTGCCCTATACTGCAGCAGTCCTTCAGCGGTATAGGGACTGACGTACAGTCTGCTAAACACTAATACACAACCTGCTTGGTCCACAAAAGTTCTTATAAGGACTGGTAACTTGGTATAGGGTGCTACGGTACATAGGCTTGAGTGCGGTACAGTCTGCTGTTCTGTAAGGACCGCTATCGGTCCACAATAGATAGGGTTGACGTGCACCACTGCTGACCGCTGCCCTATACTGCAGCAGTCCTTCAGCGGTATAGGGACTGACGTACAGTCTGCTAAACACTAATACACAACCTGCTTGGTCCACAAAAGTTCTTATAAGGACTGGTAACTTGGTATAGGGTGCTACGGTACATAGGCTTGAGTGCGGTACAGTCTGCTGTTCTGTAAGGACCGCTATAGGTCCACAATAGATAGGGTTGACGTGCACCACTGCTGACCGCTCACCTATACTGCAGCAGTCCTTCAGCGGTATAGGGACTAAGAGTTTTGTCACAGGGTCATTTAAAAAATGACATGCAGAGGAAGAGGCAGGCCCTTCCGCAGGGGTGGTAGGGGTAGGGCAGGAGCAACAGGCTTGAGCCAAAGTGGGAAGTTGCAGAAGGTGCGTTCAATTACTTTAAAGGATGCACCAGACTTGGTTGAGTGGCTCGCTCAGCCTTACTCTTCTGCACCCTCCTCATCCTCTCGATCTGCACCCTCTTCTTCACTCTCTGCTATGTGCACCCCCAAAGACACTACCACCAACAACACGACCACCACCACCACCACCACATACCTTCCGCTTGAGTCACTGGAATTATTTTCCGATCCATATCAAGAGGACATTTCTGATGCGCAGCCACTCTTGGTATTGGATCAGGAAGAGGAGGTAGCAACAAGCGCTACTCAGCAGTCTGACGCCAGTACCCAGATCAGCCCAAGGAGGAGGTTGGTCCCCGGTGTTGCTGCCTACTCCGAGATCTCTACTTATAGCGGTGGGGAAGGTGACGTTGATGATGACGTGTCTAGTGATGTCACGTGGGTGCCCACAAGAGAGGAAGAGGAGGGGAGTTCAGAGGGAGATATGGACCAGCAGATAGGGAGGAGAAGCAGCAATGACTTACATTGCACAGCAGGGACAAAGCAGACTGCAAATGTATCAGGAGCGAGTCATCGACCATGTACGGTCACATCTGGCGCTCCCAGGACACCGGCACATGGCTCCGCAGTGTGGGCTTTTTTTAACGTGTCCGCTGCTGACAATAGCGTTGCCATCTGCAATCTTTGCAGTCAACGCGTTAGTCGCGGTAAGCCCAATACTCACCTAGGGACGACCGCCTTAAGAAGGCACATGAGCAGCCATCACCGAGCCCAGTGGGAGCAACGGAACACACAAAGCCACACTGCAGGCTCTCACCGTCCAGCCTCGTCTTCTACTTCTCCTTCTCCTCTCTCCTCACAATTGTCCTCCACTCCACCTTCCATCACGCCAAGCTCACATTTTTCTGCAAAAAGGCAGGCTTCCGTGGGCCTAATGTTTGAGCGTAAAAAAATGATGATGCCGGATAACCCTCTTGCCCAACGGTTGGCGGCTGGCTTGTCAGAACTCATAGCCCGCCAACTACTGCCATATAAACTGGTGGACTCGGAGGCCTTTCGCAAATTTGTGGCCATTGGAACACCACAATGGAAGGTCCCAGGAAGGAAGTATTTCTCAGAGAAGGGCATCCCAGAGCTATATGGCCATGTTCAGCGGCAAGTGAATGTATCTCTGGCACACAGTGTCGGTGCCAAGATACATCTGACCACAGACACGTGGTCTAGCAAACACGGGCAGGGAAGGTATATCAGTTTTACTGCCCACTGGGTGAACCTTCTGACGGCCGTCAAGCATGTAACCCGTGGCACCCGTGTAGATTTGGTTTTACCGCCACGGATTGCATGCAGGCCTGACTCTTCTTCTCCTCCTCCTACTCCATCCTCCTCCCTCTCCTCCTCAGCTGCCTCCTCCTTTTCCGCTGCTAGCGTCTCTTCCACTGCACCGCCCAAGCTCCCCAGAACCTATTCCACATGCCAGGTGAGACGTTGCCATGCCGTGCTGCGTCTGTTGTGCCTGGAAGCAAAGAGCCACACTGGCCCGGCACTCCTTTCAGCTTTGCGTTCACAGGCAGATGAGTGGCTAACACCGCTCAATTTGACAGTTGGTAAAGTGGTGTGTGACAACGGTGCCAATCTGCTTAGCGCATTGAAACAGGGCAAAATCACGCACGTGCCGTGCATGGCACACGTCTTAAACTTGGTCGTGCAGCGATTCCTTGTCAAATACCCTGGGGTCCAGGACATCTTGCGGCAGGCAAGGAAAATCTCGGCCCATTTCAGAAGATCTTACACGGCCATGGCTCGCCTTGCTGACATTCAGCGGCGACACCATCTGCCGGTCAGACGTCTTATTTGCGATTGCCCGACGCGATGGAACTCAACCTTCTATATGCTTGATAGGCTGCTCCAGCAGAAACGTGCAGTTAACGTCTACCTGTATGAACTCTGCGAAAGAAACGGTTCTGGGGAGCTGGGTTTTTTTTCACCGCGCCAGTGGCTGCTCATGCGCGACACATGCAGACTTCTGCGGCCATTTGAGGAGATCACCAAACTGGTCAGTCGCAGCCATGGCGCCATCAGTGACATGGTACCTTATGCCTTCTTTCTGGAGCGTGCATTGCGTCGTGTCATTGATCAGGCTGTGGAGGAGCAGGAGCGGGAAGATGAGGAAGTCGCAATGCTGGATGAATTCCCAGGGGGGGCTACTCTATCTGAGACAAGTCAACAACAGGAGTCTGATGAGGAGTCAGAGGAGGATGGTGCCGGGGCGGATGAGCAGGAGCAAGAAGAGCATGCTTTAAACCTTTCTGGGATCCCTGTTGTGCGAGGATGGGGAGAGGAGAATGAAGAGGACGACATTATCCTGGATGATGAGCAGGAGCCAGGCCACCACACCGCTTCCACTTTAGTGCAAATGGGGGCCTTCATGCTCCAGTGTTTTAATAGGGACCCCCGTATAAAAAGCATGAGGGTCAAGGACCAGTACTGGGTGGCAACGTACTTAGACCCCCGGTACAAACACAAAATGGCGGAAATGTTACCGCCGTCGCAGAGGGCTGTCAGAATGCAGCACTTCCAGGCCTTGCTTCGAGAAATGCTGCATTCTGCTTTTGCGTGCGCTGGCAGAGGAGCAATTCCCACTCCCAGAGAAGGATTTGCGGGTACCAATCCAACAGCGCCTGCAAGAAGAGGCCGGTTTGAAGATGTGTTGGTGACTTCGGATATGAGGTCATTCTTTCAGCCGACCCATCGACAGGTGTCATCCGGATCCAGCATCAGGGAACGCCTAGACCGTCAGGTGTCCGACTACATTGGGTTAACGGCCGATGTGGACGCTCTGAGGAGTGATGAACCCCTAGACTACTGGGTGGGCAGGCTTGACCTCTGGCCAGAGCTTGCCCAATTTGCAATCGAACTGTTGGCTTGCCCCTCATCCAGTGTCCTGTCCGAAAGGACGTTCAGCGCAGCAGGGGGGATTGTGACCGATAAGCGTACTCGCCTAGCTCACCACAGTGTTAACTACCTCACATTTCTAAAAATGAATGAGGCATGGATCTCGGAGGAATTCAACACATGTGACCAGTAGACCATGTATATGTCTATAAACTATTTTTTTAATCAAGCACACAGACCTTCTTAATTCATTTGGCTCACTTCCTTGACCCAAAAAAGCACACCGTACTATATGCCCCTACCCTCCTCTTTGAAGAGGTTGAGCGGTGTC
Organism: Lithobates pipiens; assembly: GCF_037356315.1. Classification (NCBI taxonomy): domain Eukaryota; kingdom Metazoa; phylum Chordata; class Amphibia; order Anura; family Ranidae; genus Lithobates; species Lithobates pipiens. Next base: position 158,199,015 of record NW_027507784.1, read on the forward strand.
ATATTTCTACTGGGGCTGCTTATGATATCCCTGTGCTGTGCTGACTTCCTCCTGGGGGTTCTTATTATGAAGGGATCACACTATCCCTGTGCTGTGCTGACTTCCTCCTGGGGGTTCTTATTATGAGGGGATCACACCATCCCTGTGCTGTGCTGACTTCCTCCTGGGGCTGCTTACGGTGCTGCTGTCAGTGCTGTATGTCACGGTGCTGCTGTCAGCGCTGTATGTCACGGTGCTGCTGTCAGCGCTGTATGTCACGGTGCTGCTGTCAGCGCTGTATGTCACGGTGCTGCTGTCAGCGCTGTATGTCACGGTGCTGCTGTCAGCGCTGTATGTCACGGTGCTGCTGTCAGCGCTGTATGTCACGGTGCTGCTGTCAGCGCTGTATGTCACGGTGCTGCTGTCAGCGCTGTATGTCACGGTGCTGCTGTCAGCGCTGTATGTCACGGTGCTGCTGTCAGCGCTGTATGTCACGGTGCTGCTGTCAGCGCTGTATGTCACGGTGCTGCTGTCAGCGCTGTATGTCACGGTGCTGCTGTCAGTGCTCTGTATTACGGTGCTGCTGTCAGATGCCTCTATCACGGTGCATGTGTCATTCCGGTATGTCACGCTGCTGGTGATCATCTCCTGCACCCTCTTCTTTGCCTACCCTGGTCCCTGACCTTCCCTCTCCTCCATTGCCTTCATTAGCTCCATAGTCCTGAATTGTTAGAACAATTTCCCAAATAAAATAAAAATGCTTGTAGTTATCGATCCCAAATTCACCTCATACATGTATTATGTCATTGTCCAGATGGTGGGACTACGTTTTACCCCCTAATAATTACCACGTGGCCGCAAATTCGACATGAAGGTTTGCAAAGTTCGCCTCCCATTGAAGTCAATGGGGCCCGCGGCGAACGGTCGGTTTCGCGAACGTTTGGGTCCGTTCGCATTTCGCGTTCGCGAAACGTCCCGTCGGAAGTTCGTCCATCACTATACCAGACCCTTATCCGAGCATGCTACCCGGCCGGCCAGGAAAGGGGGTGGGGACGAGCGAGTGCCCCCCCTCCTGAGCCGTACCAGGCCGCGTGCCCTCAACTTGGGGGGGAGCCACCCCAAAGCACCTTGTCCCCATGTTGATGAGGACAAGGGCCTCTTCCCGACAACCCTGGCCGTTGGTTGTCGGGGTCTGCGGGGGGCTTATTGGAATTCGGGAGCCCCCTTTAATAAGGGGGCCCCCACCCTATGTGAATGAGTATGGGGTACAATGTACCCCTACCCATTCACCTGTGAAAAAAAATGTACAAAAAAAACACAACACACAAGGGTTAACATAGTTTATTGCACAGTACGGCGCTCGCTCGTCCCCACCCCCTTTCCTGGCCGGCCGGGTAGCGTGCTCGGATAAGGGTCTGTATGGATTTGGGGGGGACCCCCACGCCGTTTTTTCGGCGTAGGGGGTTCCCCCTAGAATCTATACCAGACCTAAGGGCCTGGTATGCTCTCGGAGGGGGAACCCACGCCAAATTTGTTTTTATAAATTTGGTGCGGAGTTCCCTCTTGAGAGGTGATAATTCTGTGAGAGTCGCCTCTGTATAGACGGAGATCTGACTTGTAGGCGACCTCCATTGAAATCAATGAGTACCAGTGGCCTACAAGTCGGATTGAAATAGTACAGGAACCTTTTCTGAAGTCGGAGCAACTTCAGTAGTGTGCATTAAGACGGCTCTCATTCACTTACATTAATTTTTACATGTTGTCCGACCTGAGGCGAATAGGGGCGACCTGAAGTCGGTTCTGAGTCACCCCTGTGTGAACCGGCTCTAAGGCTGGGTTCACACTATACTACATGACAATAGGACTTTCATCCTTCTTTGCTCTGTGACATCAGTCCTACATTGGTCCTACAGCCATCCGACTTTCATGAACAGGATACTACTTTGATCCAACTTTTCAGATAGTATAACTTGTCCTTTGACCAATCAAAACTAACACACAATGAGAGGGGCTACAGCAGAAGGCAGGAAATAACACAATGTCGGATGCCAAAGTCGGATGGTTAGGACAAGAATCCGACTTTGATCCTACGTCAGTGATAGTCAATGGGCTGAAGTAGGATCAAAGTCAGATCAAAGTAGTACAGGGAGCATTTTCAAAGTCGGACCGACTTGTGTCGGACCAGTTAAGACTGCTCCCATAGGGAAACATCGATTTTCACACGTCATGCGACATGAACTCCCAATGTCAGAGCATTTGTCGTACCAGTGTGAACTCAGCCTTAGGCCGGGTTCACACTATACTACACAACAGTAGTAAAACTTTCATCCTACTTTTCTCGGCGACATCAGTCCTACATTGGTCCTACATCCATCTGACTTTCATGAACAGGATACTACTTTGATCCGACTTTTCAGATAGTATGACTTGTCCTTTGACCAATCAAAACTAACACACAATGAGAGGGGCTACAGCAGGGGGCAAGAAATAACACAATGTCGGATGCCAAAGTCGGATGGTTAGGACAAGGATCCGACTTTGATCTTACTTCAGTGATAGTCAATGGGCTGAAGTAGGATCGGACCAGTTAAGACAGCTCCCATAGGGAAACATTGATTTTCACACATCATGCGACATGAGCTCCCAATGTCGGATCGTTTGTCGTACCAGTGTGAACCCGGCATTAAACCTGGAAGCTGATTAGTTACTATGCACAGCTGCACCAGATTCTGTGTGCATCCGTTTTAGTAAATCACCTCTATGTGTTCACATAGGCATTTACATGCATATTAGGCTAAAAATTAAACACCAAACACACATTCAGGTGAGGAGCTGAAGAACAGAAAAGAAGCTTAACATGCCTTAATGCATGTAATTGTGTCTAAACGCTAGACACATCTAGCGTGTGAGCAATAATATATTCCAATGGCCAGAATAAATTCATATTCTGGCCAATAGACTCCATTAATGCTCAAACGCTGCAATACTCTGCTTTTATCATGTTTTTTAAGCAACTTTTCTCCTAGCTTTCAGAGTGGTTAAACAAGACACCCTGTGCAAATGAAGCCTAAAGCCTCATACACACGATCGGATTGTTGGCAAACAAAACCGTGTAATGAAAACTTGTCACACTACGTTGTTTTTCAGCTCTTTAGCACCATCTTTTGGGTTCCTTCTGCTGATTTCATGTTAGTAGAAGTTTGGTGAGTGTTGATTCGCACTTTTCATTTCGCGCTATTCAGTTTGTTTCTGAACGGCTGTTCGTCAACCAGCCATGTTGCGGAATCGGAGGAGATAATGCATTATTTATTATTGGACTTGGAGTTATTGCATTGACATTATTTTTTGGGTTGAAAAATGATTTGCTTTGGTATATTTTCTATATTTTTGGATGCATAGAATGCCCTTTTTGCTTAAGTTCTATTGGCATATAGAATGTCTAATTTAATTCTTTTAATTTTTTTTAATGCACAATAAAAAAAGTTGTGTAGAATACTTGGCTATGCGTTTTACTTCAAATGACTGTTTGGGAGTAGGCAATTAAATAAAAAAAAAATACAATTGTATTGTAAAATTGACAATGGACACCAACATAGTTGTATCTTTGATCATAAAAACTGTGGGATAATGGTGTTGTGGTAACTTGCCCCAAAAAAAAAAGCATAAGAATATTATTCTGTTTGAGGAAAATTTTAAAACATGCTATCCAACATTTGTCCACGGAAAGTTGGCCAACAATTGTCTGATGGAGCATACACACGGTCTGATTTTTCAGCCTGTCATCACACATTTTACCAGGCAAAATCCAATCGCATGTGTGAGGCTTTACTCTCGAATATGAATTCAAAATGAACAATGATTCACTATATTCACTTTGGTAAGAGAACATTCTGTACTGCTTAAAGTAGATGTAAACCAGGAGCGTATCATGAAATCAGTGGGTCTGATAAAAAGTAGGCCCTAGTCACTGCGACTATGCATGCTGCAACAAAATGTGGGTGTGGCTTAAATTGCAATAAATATTGGGCATGGCTTAAATGGGGTGTGTTTTAATAGAGTCGGAGATGACTTGCATAGTGCAGAATGCGGTAATGTTAAAAAAGAAAATACAGTGCAGAGTGTACAGCGGTGGGTAGTTTGTGCAAGAGAGGGGAGTTGAGTGTATGGCGGTGGGTGGTATGTGCAAGTGAGAAGTGTGGAGTGTATGGTAATGGGTAGTATGTGCAGGTGAGAAGTGCAGAGTGTATAGAGGTGGGTAGTATGTGCAGGTGAGAAGTGCGGAGTGTATAGAGGAGGGTAGTGTGTGCAGGAAAGTAGAGCAATGGACAGTGTCAGAATTGTATTTTTTTTACAATTTTATTTTTTAAAAATTTTCTTTACAATTTATTTTTGTATTATTATTATTTTTTTTTTACAATGATTGGTGGGGGTAGTTGCTCAGTGTCAGTAGCTTTTTGTTTTTTACTATTTTGTTTTTTTATTATTCTTTACAAATTATTTTTTCACAGTGCTTCTGGGGAAGGGGGTGGGGGCTATGGGCCAGCAAACGGTGACAGTAGGGCAGTGGATAGCGTCAGTAGCTTTTTATTGTATGTATTTTTTTGGGGGGGGGGGGGGTTGGGACAGTGGGAAAGTGTCAGTAGGGTGGGGGTATAGTGTCAGTAGTTTTTTATCGTATATTATTTTTCTACAATTATATTTTTTATAACTTTTTTACAATTTTATTTTTGACTATTTATTGTATTTTTATTTGTGTCAGCCCTGTTGGGGGGCTTTGGTGAGATATCACGTGTCTAAACATTCCCCAGTCCCTTTCTCCGCAGCATCAAACATGAATTTGCAGGAGACAGGCGCTTCTCTCCATTCATAAACTTAAGCAAAGTAAACACAGCTTACTCTGCTCAGTTATCAGAGAGCACAGAAGCAATCGTTAGCGATTGCTCACTGTGCCCAATTCAGAAAAGGAAGGGGCTGGTAAATCACATATTTACCGGCCTCTTCCTCCACTCTCCATCTTGACACTTCCCTCCTCTCCTCTCTTACCAGCTGCGGGAGGACGAGGGGGGGGCGGGAAAGAAGCGCGACATGAGGGCCGGAGGAGGACACGGAGGGTTGTTGGAGCCCGGAGGAGGACACAGAGTGGGCCAGAGGAGGACTCAGGGGACAGTGAGGATAATCGGTGCAGTGGGAGGGAAAGCTGCAAGCACCGACCTCCCTGTATGGCATTTCAGCTGACAGCCGCAAGGAAGGAGAGGAGGAAAAGCATCTTTCATCTGCTACAAGAATCAGTGTTTGCAGCTGTTCCTCCCATCGCACGGATTGTCCCTGACTGTTAACCAGGGTGTAGCACTGACTCCTTCTTCACCTCATGCACATCTAGGGGTTTCCCGAGGTAGATGACCCAAAAGCTGTAGAGACTGATGCCAGATCCACTTAAAGGGAATTTTATTTATGAAAAAATTGTTAACAGGTAGGAAAATCCAGATACTCTTATCTATAACTTCAATGGAAAGAAAGTCTCTCACCAGTAGAAAATCCTGAGAATAGCCATTCACAACTGGATCCTCACCCTTATTGAATAGTCCTTCTCTCACCAGGCCTAGCAGCCAACAGGGTGTTTAAATCAAGAACAAGTCTCTGCCACAGACTTTGCTATAGAACACTTTAGTGAAACTGAAAGTTTGTAGAACCCTCGTATGGTACCAGTATCTTGCAGCCGGTTCGGCGATACCACACGAGATTGGATTCACATGGGTCTTTCAACTTGTCCAGGCTCTTGATGAGAAGCCAATCCTTGCGTGGCCTTCTCCCGAAGATAACTTCACAGTTGCTGGGCCTCTCCACTAACCAAATCCTTCCTTCAGTTTCTTTGCCTCGGGCTAGCCAGCCCCAGGAAGCACAGCAAGAGTAACACTCCCACTGGGCTGGTCCTGAGAGAGAATAACCTAAATGCACCCAACTAGACTGCGTTCTGCAACCTACCATGATGACAGCGCCACCTATGGTCAGGCAGAACACCCGGCAGTCCAGCTAGACTGGTGCTGAGGTCCAAATTTTGGATAATTAAACCCAAAACCATACTGTGGTTTAAAGGTAAAGTTAAATGACAAAAACATATAGCGCGTGTTCTTCAGGAGCCGGCGCTACAAGGGGATCATCCATTGGTACAGTGTGGGTCACAGTGGGTACCCCCCTCTGGGCCCAGCCCATGTGCAGTAAACACCCTGCACACATGGATGATAAGCCACTGATGTAAACCCTCTCCTATACCTAGTTATGTGAACAGCCTGAGATGATACACAGGGATGGAACAAATCTCCCAACATAGGTTTTACATGTATATTTGCTGTTTTCATCCTGCTATTTTCTTTAGAAAGTGAACATTGTGTTAGAAATTTTTCTTCCTGTTCCAGCAGTGGGAGGGGAGTCTTGGCATACACCATGTGACAGATGATTGGTGGAAAGGCACATCCCCCCCCCCTTTACATAGGCAGTGGAATGAAGATACTTGCAGAGCTGTGCTGTGAATAGAACAGCTTTCTGCTAATCTATTTATAGCACCCACTCCGACACAAATTTCAAATGAGCTTTTATCTCCCATGTCAGAGAACTTGTCAGAAGTTACCATGCTGATAGCAGAAGAATAGAGCAGCAGAAAGACGTGGGACTTAGGGCTTTGGAGAGAGATAAGTAAACACTACAGATAGATGTGCCTAGGTGAAATTTCATGAATCAGGTTTACATCCACTTTAGTTAAATAAACTACAGAAACTGTAATAAATTCTAATTTCAAATAAGTATAGTACTGCACATTTGAACTTGCATACTAAAAAGCAGTAACATATTTAGATTCTTATGACAAAATGCATGTTCATTATCTGGCTGTGCAGAAAAAAATAGTAATAATAGCTTATAGGAAAAATTTCTGTAGCTAGCACAAGATGAGAGATAAATATTGTAATAGTAACCCATGTGTTAAATACAGTGGCGGCTGGTGCTCCATTTTTTGGGGGGAGGCAAACACCCACGCTACCAGGTCCGCAGTTACCTCATCCATGGTTGTGGCTTCCCATCCTTCTTGGCCACTGTGAAATCCATGCACAGAAGATGGATGAAGCAGTAGGAGAGCAGCCAGGTGGACAGAGCCAGACTGCGGCACGCTCCAGTGTCATAAATCACCATCTTTGCCTCTGCACATCACTGCCGGAGACTGCACAGTCATTGGTTGCCACCAGATCCCCCCCGCATCCTCCTCCTCCGCTCCTCTACTCCTCCTCTCCAACCATCGCCGCACACAGCACACAAATGGGTGGGGTCGGGGCACTGTCAAGCCCATCCTTTTTTTAAGACAATTAGAGACTCAGGCTCTAATCATGTTCATCTAAAAAAAAACATTGAAATCCAAGCATCCAGTGCCCTGCATGTAAATTAGGGGACGTGCACATGGATCCAGGGGAGCGGTGCCCCTGCACCCCTAATGAGCGGGCCACCACTGGTTAAATATAGGAAGAAAAGAATGGCTGCACACCACAGGAATGTTCAAACGATTTTGTACCAAAAGTAGCAAATACAGCCAACCATGATAGTGTCCATACCCAGGAGGTGACGCGTACGTTTCAGACTGACCTCAGTGCTTCTTCAAACTGGTTAAATATGTGTCTTGTGAATTGTGGTAATATATATGTAATATATTGATCTAAACTCAAAAAATGAAGATTTGCTACGTTATATGTCATAAAGAAAATAAAACTTTCCTGCTAAAAGCTAGGTGGAAAAAAAGCTGCTGACACAATATTCTGGTAAAAGAATCACAATAAGGGAACAAAAAGTGCAAGGCTAACAAATTTATAATGTTCAAAATACCTTGTGCAATATGGCTTAATGATGAGCAACGTGAATTAAAATGCCTATTATGTGCAATAAATAAACTAAACTAAATATCATCAAATACATATGACAGCAAATAATAAACAGTAAAGTCCTTCTCATCACAATGTTCATTCCAAAACATTCCTTTTGAAACAAGTGCAAGGATGCCACCAGAAGAGGAAAAATACAGGAGACATCCAGGCACCTACACTAGTATAACAAATGGGAGGCTTACCAGAAGCTTGTGACCCCAAAAAAGGTGGGCAACAAAAGGCAACAATCCTTCAAATCGTGCATCACCGACTCCCACCACGATCAGATATTTAAAAGTGAGCCTTTCAAAAACAAATTTCCACCCAATCAAGATCAGAGGTCTGCGGCCATGCTAGTCATTCTCACTCGTCATGAACATAAGAATGGAACAGAGAAGCTGACTATAGTGAAGTCTTATGCCATGTACACGAGCAGAATTTCCAACGTGAGCTTTTCATTGTATATTCCAATCGTGTGTTTGCCCCATTAGACTTTTTACATCGAAAATTCTGACGGACTTAGAAAGAGAACATGTTTTACATTTTTCAGATGAAACCAATTCCTATCGGGAAAATCGCTCCTCTGTATGCTGTTCCGACATACCAAAAACGATGCATGCTCTTGAGCAAGTACGAGACAGAAGCTATTGGCTATTGACTGTTGAACTTCCTTTTTCTAGTCCCGTCGCACGTGTTGTACGTCACCGGGTTCTTGACGGTCGGACTTGACCATGTGTATGCAAGACAGCTTGAGCAGAATTCCGCCTGAATTCCGTCGGAGAAAGTTCTCCCCTTATATCAGTAACCTCCCCTTATCGTAGTGTATTCACTCTGTGGAAAGTGGTCTGTGGTCACCAGAGCCCCCTTCTACACCAGAGTTCCCAGCATTCCCCCCTTAAATTAGAGTTCCCCTTTACATCAGAATCTGCAGGATTCTCCTTTACAGTGCAAGTGGAGATTCTGCAGACCCTGATGTAAGTGAGAACTCTGATGCAAAGGGGAAAGCTGCAGATCGAGATGTAAGGGTAACTCTGCAGACTCTGGTGATCAGAGACCACTTTACATCAGAGTTCCACTTTACACAAGAGTCTGCAGCATTTCCACTTACATCGCAGTCCATACAGTTACCCTTTACATCAGAATCTGCAGAAGTGCCCCTTTCTGTAAGAGGGAATCCTGTAGACTTTGATGTAAGGGGGAACTCTTTGGACTCTGATGTAAGGGGGAACTCTGTGGACTGTAATGTAAAGGTGGACTCTGAAATAAAGGAGTGCAATCTGATGTAAAGGAGAACTCTGATGACTCTGATGTAAGGGGGAACTCTTGTATAAAGAGGTGGGCTCTGGAGACCAGAGACCTCCTTTCAGCAGAGTTTCCCTTTTAACCAAAGTCCACAGCATTCCCCCTTACATCAGAGTTCTCCTTTACATCAGACATATGGGATGTAAGAAAGAACTCTGTGGACTCTAATGTAAGGGGGAACCCCGTTGACTCATGTTTTGTATATGACTTGCTCCTCCTGACCCCTGCAAATGGTACATTATGTTGTACATTACATAGTCTTGACTAAGATGTTCATTGTTCCAACAGTTGCTGGTTTTAATTACATTCATCTTTAAGGTAAGTAGACTCATTTGGTTAATCCCTTTTTTTGCAAAAAAGCATACGCAATGGACATGTTTAATTAAACAAAAAATGATCCTCAGTTCTGAGGTTTATTTGTGTCTGTGAGACTGTCAGTTGTGGTACACTAATTTGGAATATTTTGTGGTTACAAGAACTGTTATATGTGTGCAGTATATATATAGTGACTATGAACAGATTCTGTTCAATGATCCCCCTGTAAGCCCCTTCCACTGTTAACCAAAATATGGCCATGTATACTGATTGCGGAGACGTGCACACACACCACAGAACTTATTTTTCTGTTTCATCTCAGGGTGCCCAAGGTCTTTACAATCCTAATGATGCTCACATTTTTGTCAACCAAAAGCCACTCCCCCACCAAAAAAAATAGGACATTGGGGCACATCAGGGCACGGGGCACATTAGGCCACATGGCCAATCAGGGCACATTAGGGGCACATTATGGGGCACATCAGGGCACATTATGGGGCACATAGCACATAAGGGCATGGGGCACATAAGGCCACATGGCACATCAGGGCACGGGGCACATGGCACATCAGGGGAACATTGTGGCACATCAGGGCACATTATGGGGCACATTAGGGCACATCAGGGAACATTATGGCACATTAATGCACATTATGGGGCACATCAGGCCACATTATGGGGCACATAGCACATCAGGGCACAATATGGGGCACATAGCACATCAGGGCATGGGGCACATTAGGGCACATGGCATGTCAGGGCACATCAGGGCACATTATGGGGCACATAGCACATCAGGGCACATAGCACATAAGGGCACGGGGCACATCAGGGCACGAGGCACATGGCACATCAGGGGAACATTATGGCACATCAGGGCACATCAGGGCACATCAGGGAACATTATGGCACATTAATGCACATTATGGGGCACATCAGGCCACATTATGGGGCACATAGCACATCAGGGCACAATATGGGGCACATAGCACATCAGGGCATGGGGCACATAGCACATCAGGGCATGGGGCACATTAGGGCACATGGCATGTCAGGGCACATCAGGGCACATTATGGGGCACATAGCACATCAGGGCACATAGCACATAAGGGCACGGGGCATATTCTGGGGCACATAGCACATCAGGGCACATTATGGGGCACATAGCACATCAGGGCACAGGGCACAGGGCATGGTGCACATAGCCCATCAGGGCACAGGGCACATCAGGGGGCACATCTGGGGATCTTACTAGCCGGCATGCAGAGTAGAGCAGGAAGCGTCTGTGTGTAATAAGTTCTCTCTCATGTCACTCAGTGCTGTTCGCTCCCCGGCAGCCCCTCCTCTCTTCCCGTCTATCCTAGATGATGTCACAAGCCTATGGGGATAGACAGGAAGAGAGGAGGGGCCGCCGGGAAGCGAACAGTGCTGAGTGATATGAGAGACAAACTTATTACAGGCAGGCGCTTCCTGCGCTACTCTGCATGCATCTCATTTAACTCGGGCGGCTCTAGTCCTGCAAAGGGAACGGCGTGCAGGGACGCCGTTCCTACGTGTTCCCGCAGGACTCAAGCCCTGGTTTCCACCATCCCTGTGCTGTGCTGACTTCCTCTGATTGGTGAACAAAACATCAGTCATGTTTCTGTTCATTTGGATCCGAAATTCGTTAACAACATTTCATATGAAATTCGTAAGCATAGAAATTCCCATAGGGTTCCCACTATCCCTGTGCTGACTTCCTGGGTTTTTAACCTTTAGTTTTCTTAACTTTTCATAAAAATAACGAAAGTACGTTATGATGAATTTATCATTATGAGGGGCTCCCACCATCCCTGTGCTGTGCTGACTTCCTGGGTTTTTAACTTTTAGGTTCGTTAACTTTTCGTTAATTATGAATTTTCGTTATGAATTTGGATCCGAAATTCGTAAACCAAATTTCGTATTTCGTACGGAATTCGTGTGTATAAAAATTTGGATTTCGGATTCATACGAATGTACGAATTTTCGTTTCGTACGAAACTAATCACACATGTCTAGTAAATTTTGAAGTTCTTCAGTAAACTGTTCTGAGCCTGGTCTGAAGTTATTCAAGGAGGTATTAAAAGAACCAGGGTCTGTAAAAACATGTGGGGTATGAATCTCAGCTACTACAAAAGGTTTACTCAGCAAGTCAAGCTGCTATGGGTAACCAAGTACTAGTTTAAGCACTTCAGCCCCGGAAGGATATGAATGACCAGGCCATTTTTTGCGACACGGCACAGCGTCGCTTTAACTGATAATTATGTGGTTGTGCGACGCTGTGCCCAAACAGAGTTTTTTTTGGTGGTATTTGATCACCTCTGCGTTTTTTATTTTTTTGCGCTATAAACAAAAACAGACCAACAATTTTTAAAAAAAATTTTTTTTTTTTACTTTCTGCTATAATACATAACAAAAAAATAAAATAAAACTGTATTCATCACTTTAGACCAATATATATTCTTCTACGTATTTTTGATAAACAAAATCGCAAAAGGCGTATATTGATTGTTTTGCGCAAAAGTTATCACGTCTACAAATATGGGATAGATTTAGGGAGTTTTTTTATTTTATTGTTTTTACTGGTAATGGCAGCGATCTGCGATTTTTGACTGGACTGCGACATTGCAGGTCAGAAAAATCTGACCCCAAATGACACTTTTTGTGGACCAGTGACATTATTACATTGATCAGCACTATAAAAATGCACTGATCAATGTAAAAATTACACTGGCAGGGAGGGAGTTAACATTAGGGGTGATCAAGGGGTTAAGCGTGTTCCCTCAGTGTGTTCTAACTGTAGGGGGGATGGGCTGCCAGGAACATGACAGAGATCACTGTTCCCAATCACTGGGTACAGTAGATCTCTGTCATGTCACTAGGCCGAACAGGGAATCACCTTGTTCTGCCTCTCCTCACTGTGATCGCAGGTCGCCGGTGGACATTGAGTCAGCAGGATCTGCATGCGCCTGCTATACTCCTTGCACAGACCGATGTACAGGTACGTTGATTTACACATGAGAGCCGACCTGCCACAGTATATCTGTGTGAGCTGGTCAGCTAGTGGTTAAGGTAACAGGCCTTTCGGTAGCGAAGGGGTGGGTGTTCTGGCTCCTTTCCTAGCTGTTGGGTTCCAGTAGCAATCAGTTCCAAACCCATGCTATGAAAATCTATGGCCTGGTTGCAAGGTTCGGAAGTGAAGGAGTTACCAAGTGCATGTATGAGGTCCAGGCTATATGCACGACGAGACCCCATTCTGTTTCTGGAATTAAGGAAACAGAGGTACGTTTGGCTGGTGGAGAGGGCACGCCTGGTGGAGTGGGCACCACTCAGCAATGTCCCTCCTAACCTACTTCACTTTACAGTACTGTACTTTTATTACTGCACACAGTGTGATGTCTCATCTCTAAATCAGGGAATTGCCCTTATGTTAGACTTTCCAAATGACCGCAGTCTCTGCCTGGTCCCGGACATTGATGAGCACACTCCATGCGAAAGGTACCCCCACATGAGGGCAAGTAGGTCCCACCCACATGCAGGAGACTATGGGGGTATTTACGAAAGGCAAATCCACTTTGCACTACAAGTGCATTTGGAAGTGCAGTCGCTTTAAATCTGAGGGGAAGATCTGAAATGAGGGGAAGTGCTGATTTTATCATCCAATCATGTGCACGCTAAAATGCTGTTTTTTTTATTGTCCTTGCATGTCCCCCTTTGATCTACTTCCAAGTGCACTTTCAGTGTACTTTCAAGTGCACTTGTAGTGCAAAGTAGATTTGCCTTTAGTAAATAACCCCCTAAAAGTGTTCCTGTTTTAGACTAATACAACATGATGCAAATAGATTAACAATCACTGACCCAGAGGAAGGAGAGTAAACACAAGGAGAGTAGACACAAGTGTTTGATGAAGAACAAATCTTGTGTGTGTAGAAGTGAATAAATTGTGTTATAAATAAAATAAAGATTTGTTTGTTACAGGGCCTATTAGAAGAGCAGGGCTGACATTAGGGGACCTTTGGATTAAATTCTGTTTAGAAGTGGTCTGAAACCCATTTTTGAAATTCAGGACTCCCTTCTTCACATACAGGCACAGTCAAGGAGGAAATAAGCTCCAACCTAGGATTGCCACCTCATCCCTTTAAAACCACATATTAATTACATTCTGTGGCTGATTAAGATGGTAAATAAACTCACTTGGTGCCTTATCTGCAATAAATTAGCCCCAGAACTTGTGTAATTCACATGTGTTCAGGTTTAAAGGGATGAGGTGGCAAGTGGCAACCCTACTCCAACCCCCAAGACAAACCTTGGCAACATACAGATAGGCCTTTCCTGGCACCCACCAATCTCTCAACATAGGAACTCAAGGTCCCAAGTTACGGGGGCAGAGCCCATGGGTGTGCAATCCAACATCTACCTATTCTTTATGATAGACACAGGGTAGATAACTGTTCGGCCTCCACAAGCTGTGCTTAAGGAGTCTGTGCAGAGAATCGTTGTGGTAGCAAAGTCCATTTCATAAGATAAAGTGGAACTTTTGGTAGAAAATTAAGGCTGCTAGATCACTTTAGGCTAGACCCTTTTGCAGGTATAGCTATATAAAACAATAAAAATAAGTGTTTATACTGTTTAAAATCCAGTAATACATTGATTCACCGTGCATTGCACATGCTCAGTTGCTCACCATTTTAAGGCACTGCCAAGTTTGTAGAGAATAATCCGCTTGGAAAGAAGAAAGGAATGGCTATACATCCAGAACTTCCGACTGCCTTTTATTTTGCTTCATCATTATCAGTAATGATTAAGCACAAGATGTATGTGTGAAACGCGTCTACGTGACCATAGTTTGCGGTCTTTGGTGTTATCTTTGTGAATCAAAATAATAGGCAATCGGAAGATATGGAAGTGAAAACAATTCTTTCTTCTTTCCAAGTTTCCCATAGAGGCGGGCCGGGCTAGCACTCTGCAAGATACTCCAGTCAGCCTTATCTTTATACACCTGGAGCAGCGGTTCTTTTTCTTGTATAGGAGGATGATCTGCCGACAGCCTTAGGCCGCGTACACACGCGGGGACTGTTCGCTCAACTTTGTCCGCTGAACAGTGTTTCGGCGGACAGTCCGCTCGTGTGTGGGCTTTCAGCGGACAGTTTCAGCGGACAGTCTGACGAACAAAGTTTTTCGGAAATTCCGTAAAACTGTCCGCTGAAACTTGGTTTGAGCGGACAGTCCGCCCGTGTGTAGGCTTGTTCGTCAAACTAAGTCTCGCGCATGCTCAGAAAGAATTTACACGCCGAAGGTTGCATTGCAGTGTATAGGACGTCGTTTTCTAGTCCCGTCGTACGTGCTGTTCACGTCATCGCGCACGGTTTCAGCGGACTGTTCGTTCGTCGTGTGTGGTCAAGTCCGTCCATGCTAATTTTGAGCGGACTGTCCGCTGAAACTGTTTGACGAACAAAGTTGAGCGAACAGTCCCCGCGTGTGTACGCGGCCTGAAAGCCAATTTAAACCCTCCTATACTTGAGGCCTCATTCATACAATGGTGTTGAGAAATCAGTTTTTCTGCACGGTTTCTGCAATAATGTTTGTCTACATGCCCTGTTCACACCACAAAGTGCAGATTTTTTTTCTGTGACATGTATGCGGTTTTCTGCACAGGAAAAAAAACTGACGTGACATCAATATTGGTGTGAATAGGGTGCATAACTGGCGCACATGAAAACTGATGTCAACGTGCATAAAAACAGACTGAAACGTGCATGAAAACTGAGAAAACTGATGTAAACGAATGTGGAACTGATATCCCTGCAACTGAAATCTGCACAGCTTTCCCATCAGTTTTCATGCAGGTACGGTGTGAACGACACCCTGATCAGAGAGGACCGGAGCGGGACCAGACTGACAGGGAGGGATAGAGGAGGGTCGGACATGACCGTGTGTCTAGTGACACACGAAGGGGTGGGATTGTAGAGGGGTAGAGGCGGGGCTGAAAGAGGGGGAGCGGCCATATATAAAGGGGGCGGAGCCGGAACGGGCAGTACGGAAGGAGGAAGACACGAGGAGGCAGTTTTTTCACTGCTCCTCATTTTTCACCGAACATGGCCGACGTGGAAGCGCTGCTGGAGAGGCTGCGGGCGGCGGCATCATCCCGGGGGCCGGACTGGCTGCACCATGAGGTGGCAGCGGCACTGGACGGGTCCACGGAGCTGGCGGAGGGACCAGGAGGTTCGGGAAGCGGCAGATCGGCGGCACGTGGGCGGATCTCCAGACCGCCATCAAGGTATTCGCCGGGGGCTGTGGTGGGGCCTACGAGACTTTCCAGGAGTCCGCGGGGGGAGCACTCCTCCCCCCAGCTAAGAGGAGCCAGCGACCGTGTCAGGGGGGTTAGGGCGGCCTGAGCGGCCTGCACGCAGTGGATATGCGGGAGGGGGCGGGGCCACGGACATCCATGGCGGGACTTCACCGGGCTATGGGGTATATTCCCCATTGGACTGGGCGATGCAGCCCTGCACGGGCTGGGGGGGCTTCAGGACGATGGGTCAGGCGCCCTGCGGATGCAGAGAGGGTGGCCATCAGCAGGGGGGCTTCAGTGAGGGTGTCTCCCCCGGCCGCTCTACACGTAGCGGGGGGGTGGATGGCAGGACCCCCCGCACGGCTAGTGAAGAGGGATGCACAGCCGCAGGTGACAGGGGCATGTCAAGAGCTACCCCGCCAGCAGCCCTGCGGGAGACGAGGGGGCGGGCAAACGGGCTCCTCATGGTGCGACCAGGAAGGGTGCTTTGTCGGCCAGGGGTCCAACGATGGCGGTCCCCCCTGCAGCCCTGCACGGGCCGACAGAAGGGGGAGCGCTAGGCCAGCCGCTGTGGGCCGAGCGGGCGAGGATAGGACCAGTCCGGAGGGTGGGCGGAGGCCACCGAGTGACCGGGTGCGGGCATCACGGAGCAGGAGCGGTGCCTGGATCGGCCCGCCTGCCAGCAGAGCCGAGAGACAGCGGGTCCCGCTGGACAGCGGGGGGGCAGTTGGCAGTCAGTATGGGGCACGGAGCAGCCCGGCGTCCAGGGGCCCCTCGCCAGGGGGGTCGCCGTGCGCGGAAGACTTGGACGGTGTGAGCAGGTTGGAGGGAGAGCTGTCTGAAGAGGAGGAGGTGCCCAGTCGGCCGATCACATCAAGGGAGGTCCAATCAGCGACTGTGGGGAGACTGCCCAGTCAGCCCGGTAAGTCGAACAACAATGTTGTTTTCACTAATGCTTTGAAGAGTTTGTTGGATTCTGTGTCAGTGGGGGGGGGTGGCGGGGCCTCCCGCGCCGCCGCTGGCTACCTCTGACCAGACGCGGGGCGGGAGTGTGGCCACAGGGGGGCGCGGGGACAGATGCACGAACTGTTGGAGGGTTTGCGGGTTCTTGTGGGCCCTTTTGATGGTAGTCAAGTTCTGGATCCGGTGGATGGGCGAGGTGTCGGCGGCGTGGGCACGGCCGGCGGATCGGCTACTGTGGTCGCCGGGGGTGTGCCAAGCGAGGGGATCGGGGCGGTTCCCGCGGTCAGTCTGGCGACGGGTACTTCGGAAAGGTGAGTACGGTGGATTCGCAGGGTACGGAGAAGACCGCGAGGTCGGACATCGTGAGGATCGCAGATGCGGCTCAGTGCGAGGTATATGTCTGCTTCGAGGGACCGTTAGGTGCACATTTAAAACAGGAGGTGAGGGAAAAAATCTGGAAAGGGGAGTATATGGAGATTTTCTCCCTTTTGCCCCTGGATAGGGTTAAGCCAGATGATACAAAGAAGGAGGATGAAGAGAAACGTCGGTACCGTTTAATCCCGCGTACGTTTGCTAACTGGTTACAAGCGTTCGCCATTTTAGCAAGCGCCATTGGGAAAAGAACCCCGAACACTGTTCGGCCTTATTTTGTTACATGGACGCTGTTGGGGAGGCCTATAGGGTTTATGGCGGCACGGCGTGGCTTCGCTACGACGAGCAGTTTCGGCAGCGCAGGGAGGTGCGCCCTGCCTTGCGTTGGGACCATAAGGACATTAGCATCTGGATGAGGCTAATGGCGTCAGCGAGGACCCCTAATCAGCCATTTCAAGGGGGGCAGGGAGTAGCCACTCCTCGGGACTGTCGGCCGGAAAAAAATGGGGAGTGTGCTGGCAGTTCAATGAGGGCTCCTGCAAATTCGGTGGTGCCTGCAAGTTCAAACACGAGTGTTCGGGCTGCGGGGGAGGACACGCACTCCCGCAGTGTTTTAAAAAGGTAAAACGTACCGGAGAGCCTTCGCACAAGAGGGACGATGCCGGTGATGTGGGAAAGGATGGTTCCTTTCCTAAATAGGTACCCGGATAGGGCGGCAGCGGGGTTGCTCTGCGCGGGTTTTCAGCATGGGTTTAGGATCCCGTGTGCGTTGGCGGTGGTGCCCCCGCTGGCGAAGAATTTGAAGTCGGCATTGCAACACCCGGCGGTGGTTTCAGAGAAGCTGGCTAAGGAGGTGGCCTTGGGGAGAATGGCGGGGCCCTTTGCGACCAGACCGTTAACCGAGTTGGTGGTGTCTCCGTTAGGTGTGGTTCCCAAAAAGGAGCCTCACAAGTTTAGGTTGATTCACCACTTGTCATTGCCGAAAGGGGGGTCGGTGAATGATTTCATCGACCCAGAGGCTTGAACGGTATCGTATACATCTTTTGATGCGGCGGTCTGATGGGTGAGGCGCTACGGTCAAGGGGCGTTGATGGCGAAGTCAGACGTGGAATCTGCGTTTAGGCTCTTGCCGGTTCACCCGGATAGTTTTCGTTTGGTGGGTTGTTGTTGGCAAGAACAATTTTATGTAAATCGATGTTTACCCATGGGCTGTTCCATTTCCTGCGCTATGTTTGAGGCGTTTAGCTCCTTTTTGGAGTGGGTGGTTCGGGATGTGGCAGGTATTGACTCCGTCATCCACTACTTGGATGATTTTCTCTGTGTGGGCCCTCCTTCTTCTAATGTGTGTGCGCTTCTGCTGTCCACGTTGCAGCACATTGCGGAGAGATTTCGGGTGCCTTTGGCAGCTGATAAGACGGAGGGTTCACGTACGGAGCTGAACTTTCTGGGCATAGTGATTGACTCCATGGCGATGGAGTGCAGATTACCAGAGGGGAAGCTCAGGGACTTGCAGAGGGAAATTCGGGAGATTTATGGTTGTAAAAAGGTTCAGTTGCGTGCGTTGCAATCGTTGTTGGGTAAATTAAATTTCGCGTGTAGGATCATTCCCATGGGGAGGATATTTTGTCGCAGGTTGTCGGCAGCCACATCCAGGGTGAGGGCTCCTACACACTTCATCAGATTGACTAGGGAACATAGGGAAGACCTTTTGGTGTGGTATCAATTCCTGACTGAGTACAATGGCAAGTCAGTGTGGATGTCGGGCCCGGTGAGCAACTTTGACGTGGAATTGGTTACTGGCGCCGCAGGATCCACAGGATACGGAGCGTTCTTTCAAGGTCTTTGGAGCACAGAGCTGTGGCCGCAGTCTTGGGTGGAGGCGGGTTTCCTTCGGAATTTGGTGTTGCTGGAACTTTTTCCGGTGGTACTGGAGTTGGAATTATGGGGGCAGGCTTGCCGGAACCTGAAATTGCGGATAAATTGCGATAATATGGGGGTTGTGCAGGTGATCAACAGCATGTCGGTGTCTTCACAACCCGTCATAAGGCTGATGCGGCAGTTGGTGTTGCGCTGCTTGCAGTTAAACGTTTTTCTATATGCTGTGCATATCCCAGGGGTTGATAATGCCCTGGCTGATTCTTTGTCTCGCTTCCAGTGGGACAGGTTCAGGAATCTGGCACCGGACGCAAAAAAGGAGGGAGTCCCTTGCCCGGGCTGGATTTAGGATTTGGCGTTAGAATCACCGCGGGATGGATCCGGCGGTCCGTAAGTGCGGCCACATGGTCGGCTTATAATAAGGTATGGCAGGAATGGCTGACTTTGGTTCAGGAGGCAGAGGTCGGGGGAGACGAGCGTGCGCTGGGGCTTCTGGTGTTGTATTTGGTATCCAGGAACATGGAGGAGGGGAAGTCGGTTTCATCCATAGATAGGAAGATGGCAGGGTTGGCATTTTGGTTCAAGCTGCGTGGGATGGTGGATTGGACGAAGGATTTTTGGGTGAAGCAGGCTATTAAGGGATATCGGAAGGAGCATAGGAGTAAGGATACGAGGCGGCCTATTACTTTTGTGAATCTTTTGGCATTATGCGCACAATTGGGATCGGTATGCTCCTCACACTTCGAACGGTTGTTGTTTTCGGCAGCTTTTTCACTGGCGTGTTTCGGGGCATTCAGGATTGGGGAATTGGTGAGCCCTTCTAGGGCGGTGGGGGGGGGCTTGTTAGCACACGATGTGGAAGTGTTCGGTGATAAAGTATCGGTGCTGTTGAGGATGTCAAAAACGGAACAACGAGGTGTGGGGGTTCGACTGTGGTTGTACGTGCTCCCGGACTGTGTGGCATGCCCAGTACGGGCGGTTGGGAGTTTTGTACGTGAGAGATCGGCGGGGGGTGGTCCTTTATTGGTTCATGCGGATGGGTCTTTCTTATCGAAATACCAGTTTGTGGCGGTACTGCAAAAATGCTTACAGAGGTTGGGCTTGGATGGTTCAGCATACGCTTCCCACTCCTTCCGTATCAGGGCGGCCACTGAGGCTGCCAGACGCGGGTTGGATGAAGCGGAGGTGCGTAGGCTGGGGAGATGGGAATCCAAACGATTCCGCACTTATGTTAGACCGCAGTTGGTTTGTGAATAAAAAAAAACAGTGGTTGGTGAGTGATTGCTACGTTCTGTTTGTTGTTTCAGATGGAGGGTCTACACGCCTCGTCTGGATCCTGGGGCATTCGTATGTGTGCTGGGGGGCCAGGAGAGGGGACGCAAGACCAGGTGGGAGACAGTTGGGGATCTCCAGGCGGGAGGCATCCATCCGGTGGCTGGGTAGGCCGGGTATGATGTGGGGCAGGGTGGTCCCAGAAGTGGAGAGATATGTTTGGTTGGACAGACCGCCGGATGTGTTGGTCATTCATGCAGGAGGTAACGACCTGGGTGTCCGAACAGTCAGGGATCTGATCGCAGATATCAAGGCTGACCTGGTCTACCTGCGTACAGCTTTCCCGGACACTTTGCTGCTGTGGTCGGACATGGTGGCGCGGACGACATGGCGCATGGCCCGGTCTGTGTACAGACTTAATAAGGCACGGATTAGAGTCAATAAGGTGGTCGGGAGGTTTTTGGCAAAGGAAGAGGGGATGGTGATTCGCCATAGAGAATTGGAGATCAACGTTGGTCTTTATTTAAGGAAGGATGGGGTCCACCTCACGGATGTGGGCATTGACCTTTGGTCTTTGGGGCTTCAGAAGGGCATTCAATCGGCCCTGCCGGTGTGGAGGTGCCATCAAGGTTGAGGTTTCACCCTTTCAGGCTGTGGCGGTAGTTATTTATTGGTCAGTGACGGTAGCAGTTATAGAGGTGGTAAAGTGGGTGGGGGGCTCGTCGGTAGATGGCCCCTCCGGTGTGTACATCAAAAGTTTTGATGAATACTGGTGTTGTTGCACTGCGGGAATGGTGGTTGTCTCCGAGCGGTACAGCTGGAGGCCTATGAGGTTATGGAAAAAGTCCCGCAGTGCCCCCTGGTGTGTATATATATATGGATATATATATATATATATTTGTAGGTATATGGTAAGAAGGAGTTTAGCTCCGTCACTGACCAATCAATCAGGTGAAACATGTTGTTTCTTTGTTTTATGTGTTAATATGTTATTTATTATTAAAGTAATTTGGAGTTTTATTTGGTTGGTTTAATAAAGGCTGTTGTGGCCAGTTTACTCCACGAGAACTGTGTGGTGTATTAAGGGAAAAAGGGGTAGGAGTAAAAGGGGCTATATCAGTAGAGAGTGTATATCTGGGCTACACAGGTCATGCAACTGCCATGGTGCTGCTGCACATGTAATCAGTTATGACACCAGCTACAGTATTTGATGATTCGACAATTTCGTTGAGGACACAAGCAAATGTGAGAGTTAACAATCCCAGCATTACCAGGAACGTAACTGTTTTTTGAAACCATTAAATTGATGGGTTTAGTTCCACTTTATTTAGTTACTGCTGTTCAAGGGCTCTGGGCTTCAGCAAAATGTCAGCCTCCAGCAAGAAGAAACAGAAGTAATGCTGGAGGCAATTTACAGCACACATTTTGGTAGCATAATTATTAATGTGGAATGTATGTTCCGTGCTAAAGAACATTCTTTTTTTTTATCAAGTTGTTATGTGTAAATTTCCACTTTAAATATTTTCCTATATAAGAGTATTTATGTGCTCAATTGGTCTCCTCCAAAGGGAAACAATTTTGCATGAATTTCTCCCAACTAGTTCTCCACAAAAGAGCACAACTACTCCATAAGTAGGAATCCCTAGGCTTACTCAGCATTCCTGGGTCTATCTTTCTCCCTCCCCATGACCATGCCTGTTGTGCTTACTCTCTTCTGCTGGGTCTCTTCCTATAGGGTATGTGCAGAACAGTAGACATGTCACTGCCACTTTTAGTAAGTCTTTTACAAAGTAATACCTGGGTTTGCAAAAGCAATTGGTGCACACAAAGTCGATTTATATCCTTTATGGCTATTGAAAAATATAATTGAATCACATTTTTTTTTCAGGGTGTTCTGCTTTAATGTGAAGTGAGTGGGAGGTGTACAGTAGAGTTTTAATATACAATAAACACAAAAAGGCACAGTAAAGAGTTAATGTATAGTGAATGTGAGGCAGACAGTAATGGGTTAATATACAATAATTTAAAGGCACCCAGTAAAGGGTTAATGTATAAGGAATGGTTATGCTTAACCACTTCCCACCCGGCCTATAGCAAAATGATGGCCGGGCAGTGGTTGAGTTATCCTGACTGTCTTTCAGGATAACTGCCAGGCCTTTCAGTGCCCATCAGTGCTGCCTATGAGTGCCCATCAGTACTGCCTATGAGTGCCCATCAGTAGTGATGGACGAACTTCCGACGGGACGTTTCGCGAACGCGAAACGCGAACGGGCACAAACGTTCGCGAAAACGACCGTTCGCCGCGGGCTCCATTGACTTCAATGGGAGGCGAATTTCGCAAACCTTTAGGTCGAATTTGCGGCCACGGGGTAATTATTAGGGGGTAGCACGTAGTCCCACCACCTGGACAATAGCATAATACATGTATGAGGTGAATTTGGGATCGATAACTACAAGCATTTTTTTTTTATTTGGGAAATTGTTCTGACAATTCAGGACTATGGAGCTAATGAAGGCAATGGAGGAGAGGGAAGGTCAGGGACCAGGGTAGGCAAACAAGAGGGTGCAGGAGATACAGAGCACTGACAGCAGCACCGTAATACAGAGCACTGACATCAGCACCGTGACATACAGCGCTGACAGCAGCTCCGTGACATACAGCGCTGACAGCAGCTCCGTGACATACAGCGCTGACAGCAGCTCCGTGACATACAGCGCTGACAGCAGCTCCGTGACATACAGCGCTGACAGCAGCTCCGTGACATACAGCGCTGACAGCAGCACCGTGACATACAGCGCTGACAGCAGCTCCGTGACATACAGCGCTGACAGCAGCTCCGTGACATACAGCGCTGACAGCAGCTCCGTGACATACAGCACTGACAGCAGCTCCGTGACATACAGCGCTGACAGCAGCTCCGTGACATACAGCGCTGACAGCAGCACCGTGACATACAGCGCTGACAGCAGCTCCGTGACATACAGCGCTGACAGCAGCTCCGTGACATACAGCGCTGACAGCAGCTCCGTGACATACAGCACTGACAGCAGCTCCGTGACATACAGCGCTGACAGCAGCTCCGTGACATACAGCGCTGACAGCAGCACCGTGACATACAGCGCTGACAGCAGCTCCGTGACATACAGCGCTGACAGCAGCTCCGTGACATACAGCGCTGACAGCAGCTCCGTGACATACAGCGCTGACAGCAGCTCCGTGACATACAGCGCTGACAGCAGCTCCGTGACATACAGCGCTGACAGCAGCTCCGTGACATACAGCGCTGACAGCAGCTCCGTGACATACAGCGCTGACAGCAGCACCGTAAGCAGCCCCAGGAGGAAGTCAGCACAGCACAGGGATGGTGTGATCCCCTCATAATAAGAACCCCCAGGAGGAAGTCAGCACAGCACAGGGATGGTGGGAGCCCCTCATAATAAGAACACCCAGGAGGAAGTCAGCACAGCACAGGGATGGTGGGAACCCCTCATAATAAGCAGCCCCAGTAGAAATATGACACCGCTCAACCTCTTCAAAGAGGAGGGTAGGGGCATATAGTACGGTGTGCTTTTTTGGGTCAGGGAAGTGAGCCAAATGAATTAAGAAGGTCTGTGTGCTTGATTCCAAAAATTGTTTATAGACATATACATGGTCTACTGATCACATGTGTTGAATTCCTCCGAGATCCATGCCTCATTCATTTTTAGAAATGTGAGGTAGTTAACACTGTCGTGAGCTAGGCGAGTACGCTTATCGGTCACAATCCCCCCTGCTGCGCTGAACGTCCTTTCGGACAGGACACTGGATGAGGGGCAAGCCAACAGTTCGATTGCAAATTGGGCAAGCTCTGGCCAGAGGTCAAGCCTGCCCACCCAGTAGTCTAGGGGTTCATCACTCCTCAGAGCGTCCACATCGGCCGTTAACCCAATGTAGTCGGACACCTGACGGTCTAGGCGTTCCCTGATGCTGGATCCGGATGACACCTGTCGATGGGTCGGCTGAAAGAATGACCTCATATCCGAAGTCACCAACACATCTTCAAACCGGCCTCTTCTTGCAGGCGCTGTTGGATTGGTACCCGCAAATCCTTCTCTGGGAGTGGGAATTGCTCCTCTGCCAGCGCACGCAAAAGCAGAATGCAGCATTTCTCGAAGCAAGGCCTGGAAGTGCTGCATTCTGACAGCCCTCTGCGACGGCGGTAACATTTCCGCCATTTTGTGTTTGTACCGGGGATCTAAGTACGTTGCCACCCAGTACTGGTCCTTGACCCTCATGCTTTTTATACGGGGGTCCCTATTAAAACACTGGAGCATGAAGGCCCCCATTTGCACTCAAGCGGAAGGTATGTGGTGGTGGTGGTGTTGTTGGTGGTAGTGTCTTTGGGGGTGCACATAGCAGAGAGTGAAGAAGAGGGTGCAGATCGAGAGGATGAGGAGGGTGCAGAAGAATAAGGCTGAGTGAGCCACTCAACCAAGTCTGGTGCGTCCTTTAAAGTAATTGAACGCACCTTCTGCAACTTCCCACTTTGGCTCAAGGCTGTTGCTCCTGCCCTACCCCTACCACCCCTGCGGAAGGGCCTGCCTCTTCCTCTGCCTGTCATTTTTTAAATCACCCTGTGACAAAACTCTTAGTCCCTATACCGCTGAAGGACTGCTGCAGTATAGGGCAGCGGTCAGCAGTAGTGCACGTCAACCCTATGTATTGTGGACCGATAGCGGTCCTTACAGAACAGCAGACTGTACTGCACTCAGGCCTATGTACCGTAGCACCCTATACCAAGTTACCAGTCCTTATAAAAACTTTTGTGGACCAAGCAGGTTGTGTGTTAGTGATTAGCAGACTGTACGTCAGTCCCTATACCAATGAAGGACTGCTGCAGTATAGGGCAGCGGTCAGCAGTAGTGCACGGCAACCCTATGTATTGTGGACCGATAGCGGTCCTTACAGAACAGCAGACTGTAACGCACTCAGGCCTATGTACCGTAGCACCCTATACCAAGTTACCAGTCCTTATAAGAACTTTTGTGGACCAAGCAGGTTGTGTGTTAGTGATTAGCAGACTGTACGTCAGTCCCTATACCAATGAAGGACTGCTGCAGTATAGGGCAGCGGTCAGCAGTAGTGCACGGCAACCCTATGTATTGTGGACCGATAGCGGTCCTTACAGAACAGCAGACTGTACTGCACTCAGGCCTATGTACCGTAGCACCCTATACCAAGTTACCAGTCCTTATAAAAACTTTTGTGGACCAAGCAGGTTGTGTGTTAGTGATTAGCAGACTGTACGTCAGTCCCTATACCAATGAAGGACTGCTGCAGTATAGGGCAGCGGTCAGCAGTAGTGCACGGCAACCCTATGTATTGTGGACCGATAGCGGTCCTTACAGAACAGCAGACTGTAACGCACTCAGGCCTATGTACCGTAGCACCCTATACCAAGTTACCAGTCCTTATAAGAACTTTTGTGGACCAAGCAGGTTGTGTGTTAGTGATTAGCAGACTGTACGTCAGTCCCTATACCAATGAAGGACTGCTGCAGTATAGGGCAGCGGTCAGCAGTAGTGCACGGCAACCCTATGTATTGTGGACCGATAGCGGTCCTTACAGAACAGCAGACTGTACTGCACTCAGGCCTATGTACCGTAGCACCCTATACCAAGTTACCAGTCCTTATAAAAACTTTTGTGGACCAAGCAGGTTGTGTGTTAGTGATTAGCAGACTGTACGTCAGTCCCTATACCAATGAAGGACTGCTGCAGTATAGGGCAGCGGTCAGCAGTAGTGCACGGCAACCCTATGTATTGTGGACCGATAGCGGTCCTTACAGAACAGCAGACTGTACTGCACTCAGGCCTATGTACCGTAGCACCCTATACCAAGTTACCAGTCCTTATAAGAACTTTTGTGGACCAAGCAGGTTGTGTGTTAGTGATTAGCAGACTGTACGTCAGTCCCTATACCAATGAAGGACTGCTGCAGTATAGGGCAGCGGTCAGCAGTAGTGCACGGCAACCCTATGTATTGTGGACCGATAGCGGTCCTTACAGAACAGCAGACTGTACTGCACTCAGGCCTATGTACCGTAGCACCCTATACCAAGTTACCAGTCCTTATAAGAACTTTTGTGGACCAAGCAGGTTGTGTGTTAGTGTTTAGCAGACTGTGCGTCAGTCCCTATACCGCTGAAGGACTGCTGCAGTATAGGGCAGCGGTCAGCAGTAGTGCACGGCAACCCTATGTATTGTGGACCGATAGCGGTCCTTACAGAACAGCAGACTGTAACGCACTCAGGCCTATGTACCGTAGCACCCTATACCAAGTTACCAGTCCTTATAAGAACTTTTGTGGACCAAGCAGGTTGTGTGTTAGTGATTAGCAGACTGTACGTCAGTCCCTATACCAATGAAGGACTGCTGCAGTATAGGGCAGCGGTCAGCAGTAGTGCACGGCAACCCTATGTATTGTGGACCGATAGCGGTCCTTACAGAACAGCAGACTGTACTGCACTCAGGCCTATGTACCGTAGCACCCTATACCAAGTTACCAGTCCTTATAAGAACTTTTGTGGACCAAGCAGGTTGTGTGTTAGTGTTTAGCAGACTGTGCGTCAGTCCCTATACCGCTGAAGGACTGCTGCAGTATAGGGCAGCGGTCAGCAGTAGTGCACGGCAACCCTATGTATTGTGGACCGATAGCGGTCCTTACAGAACAGCAGACTGTAACGCACTCAGGCCTATGTACCGTAGCACCCTATACCAAGTTACCAGTCCTTATAAGAACTTTTGTGGACCAAGCAGGTTGTGTGTTAGTGATTAGCAGACTGTACGTCAGTCCCTATACCAATGAAGGACTGCTGCAGTATAGGGCAGCGGTCAGCAGTAGTGCACGGCAACCCTATGTATTGTGGACCGATAGCGGTCCTTACAGAACAGCAGACTGTAACGCACTCAGGCCTATGTACCGTAGCACCCTATACCAAGTTACCAGTCCTTATAAGAACTTTTGTGGACCAAGCAGGTTGTGTGTTAGTGATTAGCAGACTGTACGTCAGTCCCTATACCAATGAAGGACTGCTGCAGTATAGGGCAGCGGTCAGCAGTAGTGCACGGCAACCCTATGTATTGTGGACCGATAGCGGTCCTTACAGAACAGCAGACTGTACTGCACTCAGGCCTATGTACCGTAGCACCCTATACCAAGTTACCAGTCCTTATAAAAACTTTTGTGGACCAAGCAGGTTGTGTGTTAGTGATTAGCAGACTGTACGTCAGTCCCTATACCAATGAAGGACTGCTGCAGTATAGGGCAGCGGTCAGCAGTAGTGCACGGCAACCCTATGTATTGTGGACCGATAGCGGTCCTTACAGAACAGCAGACTGTAACGCACTCAGGCCTATGTACCGTAGCACCCTATACCAAGTTACCAGTCCTTATAAGAACTTTTGTGGACCAAGCAGGTTGTGTGTTAGTGATTAGCAGACTGTACGTCAGTCCCTATACCAATGAAGGACTGCTGCAGTATAGGGCAGCGGTCAGCAGTAGTGCACGGCAACCCTATGTATTGTGGACCGATAGCGGTCCTTACAGAACAGCAGACTGTACTGCACTCAGGCCTATGTACCGTAGCACCCTATACCAAGTTACCAGTCCTTATAAAAACTTTTGTGGACCAAGCAGGTTGTGTGTTAGTGATTAGCAGACTGTACGTCAGTCCCTATACCAATGAAGGACTGCTGCAGTATAGGGCAGCGGTCAGCAGTAGTGCACGGCAACCCTATGTATTGTGGACCGATAGCGGTCCTTACAGAACAGCAGACTGTAACGCACTCAGGCCTATGTACCGTAGCACCCTATACCAAGTTACCAGTCCTTATAAGAACTTTTGTGGACCAAGCAGGTTGTGTGTTAGTGATTAGCAGACTGTACGTCAGTCCCTATACCAATGAAGGACTGCTGCAGTATAGGGCAGCGGTCAGCAGTAGTGCACGGCAACCCTATGTATTGTGGACCGATAGCGGTCCTTACAGAACAGCAGACTGTACTGCACTCAGGCCTATGTACCGTAGCACCCTATACCAAGTTACCAGTCCTTATAAAAACTTTTGTGGACCAAGCAGGTTGTGTGTTAGTGATTAGCAGACTGTACGTCAGTCCCTATACCAATGAAGGACTGCTGCAGTATAGGGCAGCGGTCAGCAGTAGTGCACGGCAACCCTATGTATTGTGGACCGATAGCGGTCCTTACAGAACAGCAGACTGTACTGCACTCAGGCCTATGTACCGTAGCACCCTATACCAAGTTACCAGTCCTTATAAGAACTTTTGTGGACCAAGCAGGTTGTGTGTTAGTGATTAGCAGACTGTACGTCAGTCCCTATACCAATGAAGGACTGCTGCAGTATAGGGCAGCGGTCAGCAGTAGTGCACGGCAACCCTATGTATTGTGGACCGATAGCGGTCCTTACAGAACAGCAGACTGTACTGCACTCAGGCCTATGTACCGTAGCACCCTATACCAAGTTACCAGTCCTTATAAGAACTTTTGTGGACCAAGCAGGTTGTGTGTTAGTGTTTAGCAGACTGTGCGTCAGTCCCTATACCGCTGAAGGACTGCTGCAGTATAGGGCAGCGGTCAGCAGTAGTGCACGGCAACCCTATGTATTGTGGACCGATAGCGGTCCTTACAGAACAGCAGACTGTAACGCACTCAGGCCTATGTACCGTAGCACCCTATACCAAGTTACCAGTCCTTATAAGAACTTTTGTGGACCAAGCAGGTTGTGTGTTAGTGATTAGCAGACTGTACGTCAGTCCCTATACCAATGAAGGACTGCTGCAGTATAGGGCAGCGGTCAGCAGTAGTGCACGGCAACCCTATGTATTGTGGACCGATAGCGGTCCTTACAGAACAGCAGACTGTACTGCACTCAGGCCTATGTACCGTAGCACCCTATACCAAGTTACCAGTCCTTATAAGAACTTTTGTGGACCAAGCAGGTTGTGTGTTAGTGTTTAGCAGACTGTGCGTCAGTCCCTATACCGCTGAAGGACTGCTGCAGTATAGGGCAGCGGTCAGCAGTAGTGCACGGCAACCCTATGTATTGTGGACCGATAGCGGTCCTTACAGAACAGCAGACTGTAACGCACTCAGGCCTATGTACCGTAGCACCCTATACCAAGTTACCAGTCCTTATAAGAACTTTTGTGGACCAAGCAGGTTGTGTGTTAGTGATTAGCAGACTGTACGTCAGTCCCTATACCAATGAAGGACTGCTGCAGTATAGGGCAGCGGTCAGCAGTAGTGCACGGCAACCCTATGTATTGTGGACCGATAGCGGTCCTTACAGAACAGCAGACTGTAACGCACTCAGGCCTATGTACCGTAGCACCCTATACCAAGTTACCAGTCCTTATAAGAACTTTTGTGGACCAAGCAGGTTGTGTGTTAGTGATTAGCAGACTGTACGTCAGTCCCTATACCAATGAAGGACTGCTGCAGTATAGGGCAGCGGTCAGCAGTAGTGCACGGCAACCCTATGTATTGTGGACCGATAGCGGTCCTTACAGAACAGCAGACTGTACTGCACTCAGGCCTATGTACCGTAGCACCCTATACCAAGTTACCAGTCCTTATAAGAACTTTTGTGGACCAAGCAGGTTGTGTGTTAGTGTTTAGCAGACTGTGCGTCAGTCCCTATACCGCTGAAGGACTGCTGCAGTATAGGGCAGCGGTCAGCAGTAGTGCACGGCAACCCTATGTATTGTGGACCGATAGCGGTCCTTACAGAACAGCAGACTGTAACGCACTCAGGCCTATGTACCGTAGCACCCTATACCAAGTTACCAGTCCTTATAAGAACTTTTGTGGACCAAGCAGGTTGTGTGTTAGTGATTAGCAGACTGTACGTCAGTCCCTATACCAATGAAGGACTGCTGCAGTATAGGGCAGCGGTCAGCAGTAGTGCACGGCAACCCTATGTATTGTGGACCGATAGCGGTCCTTACAGAACAGCAGACTGTAACGCACTCAGGCCTATGTACCGTAGCACCCTATACCAAGTTACCAGTCCTTATAAGAACTTTTGTGGACCAAGCAGGTTGTGTGTTAGTGATTAGCAGACTGTACGTCAGTCCCTATACCAATGAAGGACTGCTGCAGTATAGGGCAGCGGTCAGCAGTAGTGCACGGCAACCCTATGTATTGTGGACCGATAGCGGTCCTTACAGAACAGCAGACTGTACTGCACTCAGGCCTATGTACCGTAGCACCCTATACCAAGTTACCAGTCCTTATAAGAACTTTTGTGGACCAAGCAGGTTGTGTGTTAGTGTTTAGCAGACTGTGCGTCAGTCCCTATACCGCTGAAGGACTGCTGCAGTATAGGGCAGCGGTCAGCAGTAGTGCACGGCAACCCTATGTATTGTGGACCGATAGCGGTCCTTACAGAACAGCAGACTGTAACGCACTCAGGCCTATGTACCGTAGCACCCTATACCAAGTTACCAGTCCTTATAAGAACTTTTGTGGACCAAGCAGGTTGTGTGTTAGTGATTAGCAGACTGTACGTCAGTCCCTATACCAATGAAGGACTGCTGCAGTATAGGGCAGCGGTCAGCAGTAGTGCACGGCAACCCTATGTATTGTGGACCGATAGCGGTCCTTACAGAACAGCAGACTGTAACGCACTCAGGCCTATGTACCGTAGCACCCTATACCAAGTTACCAGTCCTTATAAGAACTTTTGTGGACCAAGCAGGTTGTGTGTTAGTGTTTAGCAGACTGTGCGTCAGTCCCTATACCGCTGAAGGACTGCTGCAGTATAGGGCAGCGGTCAGCAGTAGTGCACGTCAACCCTATGTATTGTGGACCGATAGCGGTCCTTACAGAACAGCAGACTGTAACGCACTCAGGCCTATGTACCGTAGCACCCTATACCAAGTTACCAGTCCTTATAAGAACTTTTGTGGACCAAGCAGGTTGTGTATTAGTGTTTAGCAGACTGTGCGTCAGTCCCTATACCGCTGAAGGACTGCTGCAGTATAGGGCAGCGGTCAGCAGTAGTGCACGGCAACCCTATCTATTGTGGACCGATAGCGGTCCTTACAGAACAGCAGACTGTACCGCACCCAAGCCTATGTACCGTAGCACCCTAGACAGACCAAGTTACCAGTCCTTATAAGAACTTTTGTGGAACAAGTGAGTTGTGAATGATTAGCAGACTGCAGCAGAAGGGCAGCAGTCAAGTATAATATTCTTTCTATATTTGGAAGAAAGAATATTATACGTGTACAAGCCTATTACCGTACCACTGATACCAGTCCTGAAAAGAACCTTTGTGGAACTAATAGTAACAGCAAGTCTTTAAAATTATCCTCACTGCCTGACACACTGCTTCCTGCCTGTCCCTATACAAATTGGCAAAAAAGAGTAGGCTGGAACGATTAGCTGGAACAGCTCTTTTGTGGACCTGATAGTAACAGCTAATGATGATGATGATGATGATGATGAAGAAAGACTAATCTGGCTGAGCTGTCCCTAAAATAGCAGCATACAGCGCTCTGTCCCTTTATCTAAACTGACAAAAGAAACTCAGGCTGCTGACCTAACACCTATACCAGTCCTGAAAAGAACTTTTGTGTACCAAATAGCTAGCGTTTTCTCTGTCCCTACTCCACACAGGATCCTTTCCCTACAGTGACAGAAGAAAGAATGTAAAATGGCCACCGGATCGGGTGTATTTATAGGTTAGGGGGAATGTCCAAGTGTCCATGAGCTGTCATGTCTCAATTGGCTGTCCTGTATCACATGATAAACGTGTCACGAAAGGTTAAAGTTCTTGTATACATTAAACACGTAAGTCCGCCGGGGCGAACGACGGAAAAAGGCGTTCGAACCCGCGGACGGCGAAAGTCGGAAATTCGCCGCGAAACGACCGCCGGGCGAACCGTTCGGCCATCACTACCCATCAGTGCCGCTTTATCAGTGCCCAGCAGTGAAGGAGAAAACGTACTTATTTACAACATTTTATAACAGAAACAAAGAAAACCTTTTTTTTCTCAACATTTTCATTATTTTTTTATTTGTTGCACAAAAAATAAAAACACCAGCAGTGATCAAATACCACCAAAAGAAAGCTCTATTTTCTTGGAACAAAATGATAAAAAAAATTGTTTGGGTACAGTGTAGCATGTCAGCGCAATTGTCATTCAAAGTGCGACAGTACTGAAAGCTGAAAATTGGCCTGGGCAGGAAGGGAGTGTAATTGTCTGGTTTTGAAGTGGTTAAGCACCAAGGAAGGTGTGAAACTCGTTCTGTATTGTGCTGAATTTTCACCCTTATTTCGCTGTATGGTATGGATTGTAATTTTATGTATGGACGAATAAAGGTGACTTCATTGGAGTGCGACCTTCCAGACTTTTTTCACTATATGTTTCTGCTACATACAGGGCCAGCACCCTTTCCATGTGCAGTGATGGTGAAGTAAAGGGTCTACTACCTTGAGTGGTATACTAGCTATTTTATAAGGCATGGATGGTAGAGACTCTTGAGATATCCAGTAAAATGCCCTCATGTATATCAGGGAGATGTGTACTCAATGTTCTATGTGGAAGTCAGCTACTCATGATGTCCTGGAAAAGCGTCAAGGAATTCCAGCTCTCCCAGCAGAAGCAGATGCACTGCCTATCCTTCTCCTCCCTTCCTCCCCAGGGAAGAGATAGAGACCTCCAAATCTATGAACTCTGAGAATAAAGATTTTTATCTGTGAAACTGCTGCTACAGCACCATGATCTTACATTTGGCACCACAGCTCAAAGTGTAAACCCAATCCCTATAATCTCATATATACTTTTGCATGTACATCCTATCCTTATAATGTGTGTATATATATATATATATATATATATATATATATATATATATATATATATATATATATATATATATATATATATATATATATATATAAATATATATATATACACACATACATATACACACACACTGTATATTGCTAGAGAAAACATTTGAAGAGTCCACGAGTACACAAGTGCTTTCCGGAGTCTCAGAAGCAGTTGAACAGACCGAACAACGCCCCCCCTGGCATACTCAGTTCAAAAATTCAAGAGAATGTCCAGCGCTTCAGAATCAGTTATAAAAGGTGAGTGTCATCCTGCAGATGCCTTTCCAAGCCACTTACCAGATTTCCAATCTACTTACACCAGATGGGTCCAATAAACTGTCATAATACCCAACCGTGTGTCTTCTCCTTTATTCATCTTTGCTTCCCACAATATTAGACATTTGCAATTCGTTTCGTTCCAAATATGTTTTTCGACGAAATTTGACAAATTCTTTCATCCGGAAATATTCGAAAGAACAAAAACCTGTTTAACAAATTTATCTTAAATTTCTAAAATCTAAAAATCCGAAAAGTTTGGAAATTCAGAAATGCGAAAATAAGAAGGAAAATCTGAAATAATAACTATTACTAACTATTAAATTATAGGCATTGGAATTTCCTTTCAAAATTGGCTATTAGTGAACGTAATGAATAGGAATTTATCGGAAGTTACGAATTATCCGAAATAACGAATGCCATAACTAAACGAATGGAACGTAACAAATTAATAATAATAAATAATAAAAATTGGATAAAAACGTTTAATTATTATTATTGTTATATTGTTACATTTGTTTAAATGTGGCATTCGTTATTTTGGATAACTTGTAACTTCGGATAAATTCGTGTTCACTAACAGCCAGATTTGAAAGGAAATTCCAATACCTAGAATTTAATAGTTTTTCTTTTTTTGTAATTTTTTCTAATTAAGTTTTATACAAGATATACAAAAAAATTGACCCGGCACAGCACTGAACCACTCACAAGGCCAACATTTACAATAACAACCAAACTGACTAACATTATCTCTAATTTAAGTAACTAACCTTTCCCACCCCCCAACAACCTAAGACTCAGTTCCGCATGCTCCTCTTAGAAACCTTGTAACCAGACAAAAATGCACCTGGTACTCAATTCATGTCACGAGGATTGACCGTACTGTGTGCGCTTTCCTCCAGTATTAAGCCAAATCAGCAATTATAGCTGTAAATCTCCAGCAGTGAAAACCCGCCAGTGTTCGTTGGGCCTCAAATATCACCCATCCCTGACCCGGTTTTTAAAATGAGATCCAAACTATAGCTTTCAAAGTTAATAAGATTCCTACCCCACTGTTACATCAGAATTATACCACGCTTGCCACACTTTACTCCCACATCCCCTTGGCTGAATAGGAAGCACTCAAAGGCTTCCTGCTCATTCACAAACTGAAGCATAATAAACGCAGTTTACTATGCTTCCGTGATGAACAGACACAGGAGTGATTGGTACCGATCGCTCGCTGTGCTCATTTAGGAAAGGAACTGGCCAGTAACTGATGTATTTACCATCCCCTTCCCCTGCTCTCTATCCTGAAACATCCCCCTGTGTACCCACAGCAGCTTCCAGTAGGAGAGGCGATGAGGGAAGATCACGGGGGGGCCAGAAAGCAGATGGAAGGGGCACATGTGCTAGAACCTATCCCCCTGCAGTGCAGGTGGAGGGGGAAAGAGGAGGAGAAGCTCTCAGTGCTGCTGGCGGAGGCAGAAAGTGTCTGCAATAAGACAGTACAGCCGGACCTCCTGCTCAGCAGGTGCCCAGGCTCCCCTTTTGAACTGATGTGTCCAGGGCCCAGTACAGGAGGGCTGGCTGTACTGCCTTATTAACTGATTCTAATTAATGAAGAAAGGCCGAGATGATTGGGGCAGGCTAGCCTACCCACCTCTTCCCATGCCTTAATGGTGGTTTTCATAGACTGTAAGGGGAAGATCTGACTTAGTACCTCTATGAGCTGCCAATTGTAAAGACTCGTATGATCCCCCTGGAGTCAGGCAGTCCAGAATTACTTTCTATCCATGATCCCAGGTGGGCCACCTCCAATACCGTGGCTGAGTCACCAGCATGAGAAACCATCCAGCGGTGAGCAAACACCATCTGGCTCGCTATATAGTATTTTCTCCAATCCGACAAAGGGTAAATCTTCTTGACCC
Source organism: Lithobates pipiens (assembly GCF_037356315.1). Lineage (NCBI taxonomy): Eukaryota > Metazoa > Chordata > Amphibia > Anura > Ranidae > Lithobates > Lithobates pipiens. Next base: position 158,234,391 of record NW_027507784.1, read on the forward strand.
TAAGGTTCCTGAAGTACTTTCAACCCTATCCCTGGTGACTTAGGGGACCACAGGAATGAACTAGTGACGCCATCTAACTTCCTAAAGAATGATTTAGGTATCCATACAGGTGCCTGCCTTAGAAAATCACCGGGAGAATTTTCAAATTAGTAGGTTAATCCTCCCTATTTAGGATAGTATAAGTTTTTGCCATCCCTGGGCCTTCTTTTTAAAGAGGGTCAGTAGGGGTGTTAGGTTAAGGGACATATAATCGGAGTCATTTGCCGTGACTTTGACTCCTAAATACATGATCATGGAAACCCATCTCAATGGCAAGTTAGGGTCTGCCACCACTTTTGCACCTGCATCTATTGGCATGATTGATGACTTGTTCCAGTTGACTTTCAGACCCAAGAAGGCAGTGAAACTGTACATAATCAACAATAATTGCTGCCAGCAATTCTCTTGGGTCTTTCAGAAACAGCAACAAATCATCGGCATAGAGCGGCAGACCTTCATCAATAGTACCTACGCCGATTACCCTGACCTCCTGTGGCGTTCTCAAGGCTACCGCCAAAGGTTCCATCACGAGAGCAAACAGGAAAGGTGACACTGAGAAGAAAGGGGGCGTGTCAACACCCAACTGTATCGCCACCTTGTGGTTGCTATATAAAAGCGAGATCCATTTTCTGAAGACTTGGCCAAACCCCATTTTCTCCAGTACCATGAGCATGTACTGTCAGTCTAATGTATAGAAAGCCTTTTCGATATCGATAGAGACTATAATTCTGGTAGGGGATTCAAGGTAGGGAAGTTGTAAGTGTGTAAACAGTCTTCCCAGGTTCGTGTCAGTAGACCATAGAAAGGAAAACACAATAAGGGAGCCCCCAAAGCTGCATAACCCAAAAGTATACAAAAAACATAGGAAGTTTCCCATGGGGTTTTTTAGCAGCAGAGAATTTGTATAAAAATGGTTGAAAAAGTCATTTATTTAACAGACAATAATAATTTCAAATGAACAATGATAAATCATCCATATAGGTAGTGCGACACAAAAACAAACATGGAACATCACTCATAGCAAAAAACACTCTATGTACAAGCATGGTTTGCCTATTGTATTTGTAACATATGTATCCACATGAAAAAACCCTGATGCATTTCGACCCTTGCGCTTTCCGGTCTCTTCAGGGGGATTTATATTCTAGGAAAATGTCAAAATATCTAATTAAAGACTTTGGAAAATATAATATATATATATCATTTCAAATTGAGCAAAATTATATCTCCATACACATAGAGGTATAGTTACCAATGGGTGTATCGCACAAACCAGCATTGTAGCTGTCCAGTGATCCCATCGCTGCCGCATGTCCCCCCTCGTGTCCTCTGGGTGGGTGCATAGTCCACTGAGCTTGCAGTGGGCCACGTTCTGGGACCCAGAGAGGAGGATGGGGGGTAAAACACCCGCAGATGGACATGCAAAACCTTTGGAGGGAGTATATAGAAGTGCTTGGCAGCTGTAGGCTTATTGTTACTTGCTCATTAATGGATTCATCATTTTTCTATAATAAGTTTGTTATACATAACATAGTTTATTTGTAGGTTGGATTGATTATAAGAAGGATTAGCTAACATTGAAAAGAAGGTGGGTGAGGGGTGGGGTCTGGTGATGTGATTAGTAAAGTGAAAGGGCATGATGTGGGGTAAACTGATGATGGGACAATAGAGGTGTGAATGTGAAAACAAAAAAGCTGCTAAAAACTAAAAAACAAATATTAAAAGTGAAAAGTGTGGGTATGAGTGTGGAGTGCCTAAATTGATGGGGGGGGGGGGGTGCGTGTGGAGTGAAAAGGGAAGGGTGGGGTTAATTAAATAAGATGGTGAAAGTGAGATGGATTAGGGTGCCAAACCACAAGTGATAGGACACTGAATACTATAAGACTGAGGTTAGATTACAAAAGGAGGGGGGGGGGGGGGCATGCAGCAGCAATGGGATCACTGGACAGCTACATTCCTGCAATGCTGGTTTGTGCGATACATCCTCATGTCTTCATTCACCCATTGGTAACTATACTTCTATGTGTATGAAGATATCATTTTGCTCAATTTGAAATGCTATATATATGCTATATATATATATATATTTTCTATATTGTCCAAACTCTTTAATTCGATATTTTGACATCTTCCTAGAATATGAATCCCCCTGAAGAGACCAGAAATCGCAAGGGTCGAAATGCATCGGGTTTTTCATGTGGATACATATGTTACAAATACAATTGGCAAACCATGCTTGTACATAGTGTTTTTTGCTATGAGTGATGTTCCATGTTTGTTTTTGTGTCGCACTACCTATATGGATGATTTACCATTGTTCATTTTAAATTATTATTGTCTGTTAAATAAATGACTTTTTTTTACATCAACCATTTTTATACAAATTCTCTGCTGCTAAAAAACCCTGGGGAAACTTCCCGTGTTTTTCGTGTCAGTAGACTTGCCAGGCATAAAGCCCGTCTGGTCAATATCCACCAGAGAGGAAATTATCCCAGCAAGTCTATTCATCAACACTTTCATTAAAATTTTCAGGTCCATTTTCAGCAAGGTTATATGCCTGTATGATGAGCATTCGAGGGGATGCTTACCAGGTTTCAGTAAAAGTATCATATATGCCTCTAGCATCGAGTCAGGGAGCCTCTGCTATTGCAACCAGTAGTCTAAAAGAGTAGTAAGTCTGGGGGCCAGCTGATCTACATAGGACTTGTACAAGTCAGCGGGAAACTTGTGAGGTGGAAAAGCAAAGATGGCTGAAACAACCTCTTTGGTAGTAATCTTGGCATGCAGAGGCAGCCGGTCTGAATCCAACAAACTCGGGAGAACACGGCCCTCCAAAAATGTATTCAGGTCTTTCTGACCGTATTTTGGAATGGGTGCATATAGAGTAGGAAAAAAAATCCCTAAATTCCTCCATAATAATAGAGTGATCTGCTATTGCTTGTTTAATACCCGCTTAGAAAAGTTTTACACTTGTAGTTATTAGATATGTACCTGCTTGTGGTGGCCGAGACACACTGGAGTAATTATACATTTAGATTAATAATCCAGGTTAATAAACAGATTCGTTTACCACTGAGGTCCACCTCCTGAGAATGCCCATTGGGCAAAACATGCTGGAGTGTGCTTTGCAGTGGTGACATCACATCCGGTTGCCCAACTTCCTCTGAGAGCCAGCGTGGGTCAGAGCGATCAGAGTGGAGAGGCATCCCCCACAATATTGTACGCTGTTTCTTTTGTGCCTATCTTAGGACGGCACCAACAAGCAGGGCCGCTAAGGCAGTACAACCAGCCCTCCTGTAGGGGCCCCGAGCCTCATCAGTCCAAAAAGGGGGCCTGGAAAATTGCAGGAGAGGAGAGGAGAGCTGGCTGTTCTGCCTTGTGACTCCTGTGAAACCCCCTGCACTGCTGCTAGCATTCTTCCTCCATTCTACTTACTTGCCTACAGTCCCTTTGTTTAGCAAGCTTTCCCATGCTGGCTTTGTTCTCGGGCTGCATCCCAATTTTGGAGCAGCAGGGACAGCTGCACACTGCCTCTCTCTGCTTCTGCCTTGAAATTATTACACTACCGGTATTTCATCAGAATCAGCGACCCATCATAAATTGTAACGGAAGTGACGTTTCATCACCGCCATCTTGCTACACCCCGCTCTCGGACACAGTAAACATACAGTGAGAATGCGGGAATCAGACATCTTGTTACACCCAATGGAGTTATACATTTTACTGTTATTTTTAACAGTAAACTCAGCTTATATCGTCAAATACAGTGTTTACAATTCTAAACAGACTGATATTGATATTTGAAAGAAGCGGTGTTCTGTCAGATTATAAAGCCTGTGAGATCTGCAAGCTTGCTGCTGCTGCTGAGTTTACTGTTAAAAATAACAGTGAAATGTATGACTCCATTGGGTGTAACAAGATGTCCACTTCCTGCCTTCTCACTGTATGTTTACTGTGGCTGAGTGCGGGGTGTACCAAGATGGCGGTGACAGAATGTCACTTCCATTACAATTTTTGATGGGTCGCAGATTCTGACGAAACACTGGGTCCTGAAACTCCCCCTCTCGTCCCCCTGTGATTGGCATCGTTATCTTGCAAAGAAGAAAGATCGAGGAGGGAAGAAGTTCTCTGCCTGTTGCTCCCTGATGAGACCAAAGCTCTGTTCTCCTGACCTCCACACCATGCTCTGTGTGCATTGTGGCTGTAGGGTTTGAATGTTATGCTTCTGTTGCAAAGGAGTGAGTGGGGAAAAGGAGGGGTGAAGCTGAAGAAAGTTCAAAACTCCAGCTGGCAAACATCTTCCCCAGCCTCAATGCACCAGCTATTTCTATATGCCACTCCTGAGGCTCCCTTCACACTTAGCATAGCGAGAACACATGTTCCTGTGCGTTTAAAAAATGTTTTTAAAAAATGTAGCTTATTCATACATAGGGCAGCCTATTCATGTGAATTTATGACCACCCCTGGCTGCACACCCAAATCCTAACAATACAGTAAGACAGGGCTGTACACATGCTGTGGCTGCAATGTTTTACTACACAGCTTTTTAACACAGGCTACAGAGTCTGGCATGCAGCACCACCTATCAAACTCCCCGTTGAGTTCAGCAATTTTAAAAAAGCATAAGAAATAACAGGTGTCAGGAGGCAGCGGTAGCAAGGGTATCATTTCTGCCATGGCTGCAAAACAGCATTGTGACCATCACATTTTAGCAAAAATTGTATTCAATATTTTCGGGGGGTAGTCCTGTCAGGTAGGCTGTACGGGGCCCCATAATTTCGAACAGCAGCCCTGCCGACAAGAGTACATAATCTCTTAAGACAAGAGTGCATCGTCTCTTATGCTTTAAAATAAAGAAGGTTTATGATTTTATGTGATTAGCCCCCCCTTTAACGGTCTTCTGTAAAGGTGTGTACACAGAAGCACAGCAGTGGTGTGAATCTTTATTTTGGATGGAGTAAAATTGAATGTTCAGTTTCAGCTAAGCATATTGTAACTTTCTTTGATCCTTCACATAGAAGCACAGCAGTGGGGTGACTATTGACTGTGGATGAAAAAAAACAGCAATATTTTGTTTCAGGTGAAACACATTGGAATTTTTAGAATTAACATTTTTTCTAATTTTATAAAAATTTTTGCTTTGAGTAGAACTATAAAGTTTATATTTTAAGTATAGCACATCCAAAACTATTACTATATGGACACTTTATTTTTTTTTTACACTTTTTGTGTGATTCATATTGTATTTGTAAGCACTTTATAGATTTGAGCACTCTTCCTTAGAATTAATATACAGACACTATATTGTTATTAAGCACTTTTATTAGCAATAGCAAATAGCACTTTATGAAAAGTTTCACATTATTTGGTTTAAGTTCACCCATTATCGTTGCATATATATATATATATATATATATATATATATATATATATATATATATATATATATATATATATATATATATATATATATATTGTAATGGACGCCGTGGCTGGGTCCTGGAAGGACACTATATTTCCCCTCTGTTTGGGTTGTGCTCTCTTTAAGGGAATACAATTGATTAACCCACCTGTTAAGGCAGTGTCTTTAAAAAGCAAGACAGGAAGTTGTAGATGGGTGTGGAAGGTGGAGGAGTGTGATCAGCTTGCTGCTGGTTGAAGAGTGGTTTGCCCTGTGGGAGACTGTAGTCCGTGTAAGGGACTGGGAAAGGCTGACAACCTTGAGAGTCAGGAAGACTAAGGAAGCCGGTGAGTCCAGGGGGCTGGAAAGAGTTGACAAATCTGTTGGGAGCAAGCAGAGGAACTGTTGACAATTGAGAGCCAGGTGGCTTGGTATGTTCATTTGTGTGCTGAATGAATTTAAACCCCTGCGTGGGATTACTGGATGAACTAAATATTTTTGTTTTCTTATAATAAACGTGGGCTACCAGGCCCTTAACCATAAAACGCCTGCCTGATGTAGACTAAAACGTGCATCTACCAATTGTGCTTAATCACCCCAACATTACAAGTGGTGGAGAATGCGGGCAATGTAGACGGTGGAATCCGGGTCCTTGCTCCATGGTGAGTCGCATCAGGAACTACTGCTAGCTGTGTGTGGCAGCCAGGCGAACAGCATTGTGTATACGTTTATTTGATGGACTGTGTTGCATGCAGGTTGTGTACCTGTGAAGGAAGAATCAAACATCAGATTTTTTTTTTTTTTTTTTTCCTTTGCTGAGAACTGTTACAAGCTGCTGTGTGCATGTGATTGCAAGGATGAGGCAGTCAAAAAGCAAGTTCATGTTTAATCAAGTTAAAGAGGATGTGAGCTCAGCATGGCCTGGGAAGATGTCTCCACCTTGTAGGGCCAGTCAAAAGGGGCCAGTGATTTGTGAGACAGTGAATGCATGGTTCAAGCGGAATCGCAAAGAGTGGGGCGCAGTGCAAGGAGCTGAAATCTTGGCCTCTGACTATATGCAACCCATGCTGCCTACAGAGGAGGTGGGAGACTTCCTTGTAAGATTTGAAAAAGTTGCTGTAAAGAGAAAATGGCCTAGGGACCGGTGGCCAAAACTGCTGCAAACCTTATTGCGGATAGAGTTCCGGTCGGTTTACCATTTGATGGATGGGGGCCAGGATGACTATCGCAAGTTTAAAGAGGAAATCCTTCTTAGAGGAGAGTTCCATCGTATCATGGGCCGCCAGCAATGCTCCAGGATGGGAGAAGTGTCGCCGGAAGTCCTAGGAATTGGAAATCCGGAGAAACGTAAGGTTTTCTGTCATGGCCGCTTAGGAAAAGGGGTCAGTCCAGAAAGGAGAGTATATCAGCCTGAATCCTGCATGAGGTATAGCCAACCAGCTTTGGAGCGCAAGTCTGCAGTTACCCCTAGCAACAAGGATCTTGTGTTACCTACAGGGGGCGTCAGTGGGTCCAGAAAGGCTGCAGTTTTGCTCCATGGCCACATGGGGGAGTCAGCCTATGGAGACACCACACCAGTGAGACAACGCACTCAAGTGAAGGCTATGACATCAGCTGCAGGAACTGGTAAGACTGTTTCAGTTTATGATGCTGAATCCAGTGAAGTGGGAGTATGTCCAGTGGGGAGATCCGCAGTACAAATGGACATAGACTTTCTGCATTGTGCTACCCAGAGCAGTGGGGAGGCGCAGCGTAAAGCCCAACTAGAGGCAGGGCTAAAGACTGAAAAGGACATGGGGACTCTGCATATGCCTGCTATGATCCAGCAGATGGCTGGGAAAATTGAGCTAGGGGTGACCAAAACAGTGCTGGTACCATGTTCCCTAGTGACAGCTGCTGCAGGGTTGCCCAGGGAAACTTCCAAGGAGCTTGCAGTGTTGGAGCAGAGAGTTTCCCAGGTCAGCTATGGAGCTGCCCAAATAGGCAAAAGTGCCCCTTTACAGAGAGCGGGTGCTGTGAAGAGTTGCTCAGAGGTTATGGTGACTCATAGACAACCCACAAAAGCAGTAGCTATGTCTACACATAATGAGAATGTTGATGGTCTTGCTGACAATAGTGTTCGCCAATGTGATGTGATTGGTGATTATGATGCTGAAAAATGTGTTTCCTGTAATGTTATGACTGAGCCACACAGTGAGAGAGTGTGGGCGCAGCCCCACAACCCTACGTGTAGCCCAGTGGGCAAGGGGTTAATTCAGCCTGCAAAAGCTGAGTGTACAAAGCTGAATGTGTCTGTAGTGCCACCAGAAAAAGGTGTTCAGAATGGTGTGCTGCACCAAGCTTTAGGTGAAGCATCACCCCAATGCAACGTTGATAAAAGTGTGGTGTTACAAAATGATGTATATAGAAGTGAGGAATGTGCAGTTGAAGCTAATGATTCCCAGGTTTCTGTGCGGCTTTCTACAGCAGGTGATGCAACGCTGTGGAACGCCCATGGTGGAACCACAATGGACTGGGACAGCTGGGCCAAACAATTGTTAGCCATGCTGGATAAGGCTAACTTAAGTAACAAGGGTGTGGACACAACTGCTATGCCAGACAGGGGGATCGCCGACCCGCAGGTGGTTGAGGGCGTCTTGGTCCCTGCAAAGGTTGCTGCCCTCCACTCTGAGGAAACAGTTCAGGGCACTGGCATCGCAGATGTGTTGTCCACAGCCCCACAGCTAAATGATATGAAGTATCAAAGTGATAGTGTGACTTGTAATGACCTGCAGAGGCTCACCAACACTGGTGCAGAAGGGATAAGTGTGAGACATGTGTCTGACAGCTCTCCAGGGGAGAAACAAGCTGTGATGATGAGTACCTCCAAGGAGGATGAGGTCTCTTCAAATGTCTCACCCTCTCAACCTGCAGTCGCTGAGCCCCTCCATGTCTTGGACAGGGTAAAAGACCCTAGAAAGTTCTGGTGTTTAGACATGGGATGTTTAGAGATGACAGAAACCTTACTGGAAATGCTAGAGTTGGTAAAAATGAACTTACTGTATACTTGGGTATCTCCACCGCAGTTGGACCAGGTGGTGCTGCGTAGCACCAATGGGTGGAGCCAAGTGGTACAGGCAGTGCTGGGAAACCTTGACCAAGAGTGGAATTGGTGGGACCAATCATTAACCATTTGGCACAGGATCTACAGATTCTCTGTAAGCGTACTTCTAGTTATTGATTGGTATGGAAGGCACGCGAGAGAACTGCTTGAGATATCAGAGGTCTCTCCGTCTGATGTGATGACTAGAAACATCTCTGCTGGTGTGGTCCGAGGTGCGGCGGAGCAGTGGTCAGTAGAGGGCGCAGATACTGCCTTACCCGCTAGGCCTCATGAGAAGGAACGGCCCAGAATGGACTCAGCAGTAGCAGAGATGCTTTCTGTCACTGGCCCAGGGGTACAAGTTAAGGTGCCCGGAGACACTGTGGAAGAAAGTGTTAATAGTGGTTGCCATAACAATGTAATGTGTTCACATGGAAAAAATGGTTTATGCTTGGGTCAGGGTAGGTTGTTAGAACAGGTACCCATGGAGTGTTGGACAACGGGTGAGGTGGAGCTGTGCTATGGTTCCGTCGGATGTAGTCCCTCCTCGGGTCTTCTTCTAACAAACACTGAATTGGAAAGCACTGATGATATGGAAAGCTATGATCTGTTAAGAGTTCGTTCTGTAAACAATGATTTGGTTGCAGTGGGTACCAAGAGAAACTGTTTTAAACCTGAAATACCGATGGTGAAGGGTAAAATGGGTATTTGTAAGTTGAAAGGAGGGCTCAAGGAAGGCAGAGTTCCCCCAAGAAAAGTGAATAAGCCCAGGGACCCCAAAAGAAGAGGAAGGCTGAGTATAGGACAATATAGGAACCTGTTAAGATCCTGGGGGGAATGTTCCTGGAAGCGCACCCGGAAAAAGGGTTGGGCCTACGTGGCTGACAGCCAGCACAGAGGTGTCCCAACCATCATGATGGGTGCTGGTGTTCCTCCCTCCGGATCGAAACACAGGGGGGGGATATGTAATGGACGCCGTGGCTGGGTCCTGGAAGGACACTATATTTCCCCTCTGTTTGGGTTGTGCTCTCTTTAAGGGAATACAATTGATTAACCCACCTGTTAAGGCAGTGTCTTTAAAAAGCAAGACAGGAAGTTGTAGATGGGTGTGGAAGGTGGAGGAGTGTGATCAGCTTGCTGCTGGTTGAAGAGTGGTTTGCCCTGTGGGAGACTGTAGTCCGTGTAAGGGACTGGGAAAGGCTGACAACCTTGAGAGTCAGGAAGACTAAGGAAGCCGGTGAGTCCAGGGGGCTGGAAAGAGTTGACAAATCTGTTGGGAGCAAGCAGAGGAACTGTTGACAATTGAGAGCCAGGTGGCTTGGTATGTTCATTTGTGTGCTGAATGAATTTAAACCCCTGCGTGGGATTACTGGATGAACTAAATATTTTTGTTTTCTTATAATAAACGTGGGCTACCAGGCCCTTAACCATAAAACGCCTGCCTGATGTAGACTAAAACGTGCATCTACCAATTGTGCTTAATCACCCCAACATTACAATATATATATATATATATATATATCTCAATAATTTGCACATAAGGTGAAAATAGAAGTGTTTTCCGAATTACCTGGCCAAAATAATGAAATTTACTATGATATTGTGACGTATTGGGTACCTGAAGCTCAGAGAAAAGGCATTTTATGCCGCGTACACAGGATCAAACAAGCGGGTGGAAAAGTCTGGCAAACTGAAGTCCGCCGGACAATCCCCCCATGTGTAGCCTCCGGCATACTTTTTTGACCCGAAAGTACGGCGGACTTGGAAAGTAGTTTTGCACTCCAGTCTTCCCGCCGGACTCGCATTTCGGCGGACAATCCGGCCGTGTGTGCCAGTCCGCCGTACTTTTGAAATGAGCGGACTTTTCCCGCCCGGAGAAAAGTCCGCTCATTTCGAAAGGGTCTCCAGGTAGGCGGGGCCTGCGAAGGAGACGTCGCTGGCCCCGCCACCTGGTATGGACTTAAAGGGGAACCCAAACGCCGAAAAAAATCGGCGTGGGGTCCCCCCCAGGTCCACATCAGACCCTTGTCCGAGCATGCTACCCGGCCGGCCAAGAAAGGGGGGACGAGCGAGCGGCCCCCCTCCTGAGCCGTACCAGGCTGCGTACCCTCAACATGGGGGTTGCCTTGGGGAAGGGGGGGCCGCGGGGCCCCCCTACCCCAAAGCACCTTGTCCCCATGTTGATGAACATCTTCCCCATATATCCCATACTTATATAGGGACATCGCCAGATGATGTCCCCGCCTATTATGATGTCACAGTCCCAGCATCCTCTGGGACTGTGACACCACAATGGGCGGGGACATCATCCGGGATGTCCCTATATAAGTCTCCACGTGCCCGGTCCCTGTCATTGTGAGCGGAGGACTCGACGAGGCAACATCTGAAGAAGAAGAAGAAGAAGAAGAAGAGAACAGAAGGCGGCGGCGGCGACAGCGGCGACAGAAGACCGGGCCACTGCCTGTAAAAGAGCTAGAAGAAGGCGCGGTGGCCCGGCAGAAGAACCGAAGAGGGGGGACAAGACCCCCGAACTCGGAAGAAGAGGCTGCGGCAAAGAAGAAAGCCGGGCTACTCCGCTAGTAAAAGAGCTACAAGAAGATAGCGGAGGAGTCCGGCGAGAAGACCCCCGAAGACGGAAGACCCCCGGAGCTGTGCAATAAACTATTTTATCTTGTGCGTTGTGTTCTTTTTGTACTTTATTTTACAGGTGAATGGGTAGGGGTACATTGTGCCCCATACTCATTCATATAGGGTGGGGGGACGGTATCCGGGGGCCCCCTTATTAAAGGGGGCTCCCGGATTCCGATAAGCCCCTCGCCCGCAGACCCCGACAACCAACGGCCAGGGTTGTCGGGAAGAGGCCCTTTTCCTTATCAACATGGGGACAAGGTGCTTTGGGGTGGGGGGGCCGCGCGGCCCCCCCTTCCCCAAGGCACCCCCATGTTGAGGGCACGTGGCCTGGTACGGCTCAGGAGGGGGGGACGCTCGCTCATCCCCCCTTTCCTGGCCGGCCGGGTAGCGTGCTCGGACAAGGGTCTGATGTGGACCTGGGGGGACCCCCACGCCGATTTTTTTCGGCGTTGGGGTTCCCCTTTAAGTCCATACCAGGTGGCGGGGCCAGCGACGTCTCCTTCGCGGGCCCCGCCTACCTGGAGTCGCGCTCGAAATCACGCGGCATTAGAAGAAGTACAGAAAATATTATCCCTTTGAGCCCTCATAAAAAAATCTAACAACAACTGGTCAAGTCCCACAGTCCTCCTCCCTAAGAGATGAAATCCACTTCAGGAAACTAAATGAAATATCTAAACTTGATGCTTAACCTATGCCCTGGGTGGATGAGTTGATATAAAGGTTGGGTCCCACCAGGGGGGGTCCAGGGTGGTCGTGGCACGGGGTTTTTTGGCTGGGTGGGGCTTACCAGTGCCGATCAATTTTGACCACTCAGCTACCTGACACATGGACCATTACACTGACCTCACCTACATGACCTACATACACTGAGCTACCTGACATGCATACACCTACCTAACATACACTGACCTTGCCACCGAGATCTTCTTCACTCTGCCATCCGCCTCCAGCACAGCTGGTCATCAACAATACATCGGTGCAGTCACTGATAGATCTCGCCGGATAGCTCCTCTGCTGCCATGATGATCTTTCCGATTTTCCGAGCGGGAACCCAGTGATGTGGTGCGGTGCAGCGGCGGCATTGTAATTCCCACCTTCTGGAGCCTGCAGCGCCTATGATGGACGTCACAAATCCCGTGGTCCCGCCATTGGACCAGTGGGATGTCCATCATAGCTCCAGAAGGCGGGAACCTGCTAGGTCACTCTGCGGATCAGATCGGTCCCAACTCGGTGGCGGCCGGCGGTGCTCAGGGCTAACAATTGGATGGTGCCTTCCTGAGACTCTGGGCTTTTCTGGGATCCATTCGGGGCTTCAGCCCCCCCTAGCCACCCCCTGAGACAGTTAAAAGTTGGCCCCGGCCAGTGTCAAAAAACAGACTAGATCCTTTCTAGGGATTTTAGGATACTACCGGAGGTTTAGGTCTAATTTTACTACTATAGCAGCTCAACTTACTGATCTCATTAACGGGAGCAAGTCCACCATGGTAAAAATAGAATGGAGAGGCAGAACTGAAGGGAGTGTTATGTAAGGGACCCATGTTAACCACCCTAAACTTCAGTCAAGAATTTCTTGTAAAATCTAAAAGAATAACACCTGTCTAAACAGACTTAATGAACGTCGGAGAAAAAAGTATAAAACTTTTCTAAAAAATAAATGATCTTTGCAACTGTGTTCTTTGAATACTATTTTTAATATCCACAAAAAGGAATAGTTACAAGCAATGGACATACACCTCATAAATTACCTTACCCTCCTTGCTGTGGAATATATTGCAAATGGTCCATTTTGCAATATATGCACCAGCAAAGGGGTGAGGTATTTTATGAGGCTTAAGTCCATGGCTTTTTAAAAATGCTTTAAAAAAAATGCTTGTTTTTGATGAAAAAAATTTGTAAAAAGAATGCAATTACAAAGATCATTTACAAGGTATTTTGAAATAAAAGATATACATTTATCTAAAGTTCATTGAGCCTGTTTAAACAGGAGTTTCCTTAGATGTTTTTTTCACTAGTTCAGTACCATTAGGCATTAAATGCATCTTGTGATTTTAAGTCCATTTGTAGTTATTGCATTATATATTGAAAAAAGAATTCCTTGTACAAACAGATACTTCTGATGTTGGCTTGGGTACAGCCTTGTCCTTCGATATTAATGAGGAAGAACATCCAGTAGCATGGGCTCAATGGAATTCTAACCCCTGCAGATCCGTTCGTGTGTATGCTAGTCCGACGGACAAAAACCGACGCTAGGGCAGCTATTGGCTACGTCATCACGTTCAAATCCGTCAGACTTTGGTGTGATTGTGTGTGGCCAAGTCCGTTCATTCGGAAAGTCCGTCGGAACTCCGCCGAAAGTCCGTCGGAAAGACCGTCGGACCTAGTCCCTCGAAAAATCCGGTCCTGTGTACGCGACATAACTCTTGGCGTTGTTGACTCCCTATATTAAGAAGCAGGACACATGCATGAGGCTTTTATTTTTTGGTTGAATAATAATGATTTGATTTGTTATATTTTCTATATTTTTGGATGCATAGAATGCACTTTTTGGTTAAGTTTTATTGGCAGAGAGCATGTCTAATTTTATTTGTTTTCTTTTTTTAATGCACAATAAAAAAGATTGGGGAGAATAATACTTGGCTATATGTTTTACTTCAAAAGACAGTTTGGGAGTAGGCAGTTACATTAAAAAAAAAAATACAGTGTAAAATTGACAAGGGACACCAACATAGTTGTATCTTTGATCTTAAAAACTACTAATGGTGTTGTGGTATCTTGACCCAATAAAAAAAAAAAAAAAAAAAAAAGCATATTAATATTATTCTTGATATCACTAGAAAAAAAAGCCTTTGAAAATTGAGAATAAAAAAAGAGAATGTGCGCTGCATTTCGACATTTCATAATTTGCATCTCAGGAAAGTTAATTTTCCATTACGAATGCTAGGTTACAAGACTGACCACTTCTGTCTCGTCCTTGCTTCCGAGCATGCGTGTTTGTACTTTGGAATTTTGTCCAGTGGACTTGTGTACACATGCTCGGAAAATCCAACAACAAACATTTGTCTGTGGAAAATTTTAAAACCTGCCATCCAAAATTTGTCCGTGGAAAATCCGACAACAGTTGTCCGATGGAGCGTACAGCCTGTCATCACACAATTGCCGTCGGGAAATCCGATCACGTGTACGAGGCTTAAGTGTGGATCATGGCATTCTGAAGATTATAATTGATATTTGAACAATGTAACCAAATAAGCATGTTGATGAATTGTAGTACTCAAATTGATTGCTTTACAGTAAGAGAAATCTGACAGTGAATCATAGCACCTTGCACGTCATCATTTCTATTTGCACTATCTTACTGGATGAGCCTGTTGGAAAATAGTATAAAATCATCAAAAAATACAGGATGTCAGTGTCTTTTGCTGTGTAATCGGATGTCCTTTTGTGCAAAAGGGATGTAAAAGCAAACATAAAACAGAATTACATGACTAAAACAAACTGTAAGTTATTCCATTGCTGTCTTTTCAGTCAAACATTTCACTTCTCATCCTTTCCACAATGGGCGTCCCCTAACCAGTATATCAACATCTCACTGTGTTTACGTACACATTCATGACAACATCTGTTTCCCAAAGAAATTATACTTACATGATCATAGAAGGGTCTTGCTTGTAAGGCAAGGTTATCTTCACAATAAAGTCTTCAACATTTGTTTTTTGCCTAGAGGAGAGGGTCAGCTCTCTCACATTTTAAGTACTGTGTATAAATATATATATATATATATATATATATATATATATATATATATGAGTTTACCTAGCTGACATCCCAAGGTTTGAAAAAAAAATATTACAGCTATATCTGTCCTGAACTAATTATTTACTTTTAGCCTCAATAAGAGGTGTATTTATAAAAAAAAAAAAAAAAAAAAGGATAGCAATTTGCCCAGTGAAAGTACATGTACATTCATTCTGTTAAACAAATAAATTAATAAATCCCACTGCTGACGAAGTCCCAATCGGACGTAAACGTAAGTACGGGGGGAGGAGCTACCTGTGGACGACACCCGCTGTCTAGTTTTGCAGTGTGCCTTGCTGTCTATGCCGCCACTCTTGGAAGAGTAATCCTGTCAAGGTAAGCAATCAACTCAGTAAAGGTGTAATTAACCCGTGATGTATATAGATCTTGATAAAAAGAAGTGAAAATAGACACAATATCTCCTATGCTAGTGTACACCCGCCCACCCTGGTCCCTCAGCGTCATTACCGATGTTATGCCTGATTGCGCATGTACGACCTGAGCCAGTATTTTGCCTCCAGCCCAGGTCAGCCATTTCTGGAAGAATTGTTTATTTCTGGACCTATCTACCAGCAGTGAGCTCAACTTAGTCTGCAAGGCTTCCCATGCTATTTTATTGATTGAACTGGGATCTAAAATAAATCTGGCTTCAGCCGCTAGCGCCTCCCCATTGACCTGTTCAAGCTCTCTATGTGAGGACGTTTTAATGCTGCTCACTTGTTTACTCAAAAGCCCTCTCAAGTAGGCCTTAAGAGCATCCCATACTATTCTACTAGATGCGGATACTGTATTCTGAGTGATAAATATACCCAGATAGTCCAGCAGGGCTCCATCCTGAGGTAATAAATCCGACCAGAATGGATTTAAACTCCAAGGGATATTAGAGGAAAATATTTTAGTTACATTAAACACTAATATACCGTATGCAGCATCCAGGAAGTGGGCTTTATTTCTGGGCGCTGCAAATATGTGTTCTAGTGTTTGTGCTGGAGGTATGAGCAGAAGATTAAGGTTTGGGGTTTTTTTTGGTGGGTCATGGCAATGGCATTAAAAAAAAAAATGTTTTTGTTTTGTTTCGACCTTGGTCACAAAGTAGTTAAAACTAAAAATGCAGCAATTCGCCACTAGATGGTGCTAAGTGTGATGATACTTAATTGTATCTAGTGGCAAAATGTGTTATTTTCAGTTTTTAGTCAATGAAAAACATTTATCTAGCAAAGGAAATATTCATGAAGAACAAATGTACATGCACTTTCAGTGGGGTAAGTGCAATGCAATTTTTTATATATATATAAATACACCCCTGTGTTGTTGTTTTTTTAACACTATAAGGATGAAAACACACATAGTGAAAAAAATGCAGTGGGTACCAAGTAAAAGTATTTTCTTTAGGGCCCGTTCAAACCAGAATAGGGTGAGGGAAACCCATGCTCTGTGTGCATTTCCTGCATTGCAGTTGTGATCTTCACTGGTGTCAATATTAAGTTAATAACACCCCAAGCGCAGTGAGTTTGTTGTTACAATGAAGATCATTGTAACAGAAAAGTTTGCAACTGTCATGAATGCATTAACAATTGATGACAGTTGTGATGACTAGTGATCTGTGATTGGCCACAGATAGTTACATGATGCAGGGTGCTGTGATTGGCCCAGTGACCATGTGATTGATATGCAATCACATGATCACAATGTCAACAAAGCTGTTATGAATAAATTAATTCATTTACAGCTGTGCTGCCTATGCTGTGATTGGCCCACAGCTATCACATGGTACCTGGGCCAACCACAGCACCCTGTACTATGTAATTAGCTGTGGCCAATCACAGCTCACTAGTCATCACAGCTGTCATGAATGATTAACCCATTTATGACAGTTGCAAACTTTGCTGTTACAGTGATCTTCATTGTAACAAACAAAATGTAAAAATAAATAAAAATCCTTGATCACCCCCCCCCCCCCCCCCTTCACCACTCTGCATATCATAGATAATAAGAGGGTACAGCGGAGGGGCAGATGCGCAGGGGGAGTACAGCGGTTGGGCAGATGAGCAGGAGGAGTAGAGCGGTGGGGTAGATGCGCAGGGGGTACAGCGGTGGGGCAGATGCGCAGGGGGTACAGCAGTGGGGCAGATGCGCAGGGGGGTACAGCGGTGGGGCAGATGCGCAGGGGGGTACAGCTCTGGGTGTTACAATGGTGGGGCAGATGCGCAGGGAGTTACAATGGTGGGGCAGATGCGCAGGGGGTTACAATGGTGGGGCAGATGTACAGGGGATTAGGTGAAACAGATTTCCAGGGGGTACAGTGATCCGAGTTGTGGAGTTGCAGGATTTGGGGCTGATACGAGGCATGAGAGTGCAGGATGTTAATTTCTCACTATTACTCAAGTAGTTTACAGCATTTACTTTATAAAAAATTCTTTGTGATTGAGAGTGTAAAGTTTACATTTTTTTTTTTTTAAATCGGCACGCTCAATTTCTTTGAAAACATTTTCCAGCACACTGTGCTCAAAAGATTGCTTACCCCTGTTGTAGACACTATACCTTTCACACAAACCAATTAATATACACTTATTGGTATTTTTTATCAACAACATGTAGCAGATTACATTTGGCCTAAATTTATGACAACATTTGAATTGTTTTTTTAGATTTGTTTTATGACAGAACGTAGAAAATATGTTTTTTTTTCTAAATTTTTGGTCTTTTTTCATTTATTTCGCAAAAAATAAAAAACCCAGAGGTGATCAAATACCACCAAAAGAAAGCTCTAGTTGTGTGTAAAAAATTTATAAAAATGTAATTTGCATACAGTATTGCATGTGCGATTGCCATTTAAAATAGCACGTCGCTGAACAGCAAAAAATGCCCTGGTCATGATGGGGGGGGGGGGGGGTAAAACCATGCCGAGTTAAAGTGGTTAAAGAAGAATTTAATTTAAAAAATGGGTACTACATAGCAACTAAAATGAGTAAAGCAGTGTTGTGGAATATGGATTATACAGTGCAGAGTACAGAATGAGATACTGTGGATATGAGAATGTGCAATGCAGCATATAGAAAGATGTGGTGTGGAATAAGGAATAGAGGGGCTGATTTACTAAAACAGGAGAGTGCAAAATCTGGTGCAGCACTGCATTGAGACCAAGTTTTTTTTTTTGTCAAAGGTGAATTTAACAAGCTGAAGATAGAAGATGATTGTCTGTCATGCACAGCTGCACCAGACATTGCACTCTCCAGTTAAAGTAAATCAACCCCATAGATTGCAATGTACAGAATGAGGTGGTGTGTAATAAAAAACATACAATGCAGTGCAAAGAATGAGATGGTGTGGAATAGAGCATGTAGTTCAAAGTCTACAGAATGGGGTGGTGTGGAACAGGAAATGTAGATTGCAGTGTAGAGAATGAGGTAGTGTGGAATAGGGAACGTACAACACAGTGTACAGAATATGGTGCTCTGAAATAAGGAACATGGAATGTAAAAATGAGATGGCGTGGATTGGAACATGGAGTGTAAAAATTAGATGGTGTGGATTGGAACATGGAATGTAAAAATTAGATGGTGTGGATTGGAACATGGAATGTAAAAATTAGATGGTGTGGATTGGAACATGGAATGTAAAATTCAGTATACAGAACAGAATGAGATGGTTTGAAATAGGGAACACACAACACAGTATACAGAATAGGGTGCTGTGGAACATACCACACAGTGGGGGTTATTTACAAAAGGCAAATCCACTTTGCACTGAAGGTGCACTTGGAAGTGCAGTCACTCTAAATCTAAGGGGTAGATCTGAAATGAGTGGAAGCTTTGCTGATTTTATCATCCAATCATGTGCAAGCTAAAATGCTGTTTTTTATTTTCCTTGCATGTCCCCCTCGGATCTAAAGCGACTTTACTTCCAAGTGCACTTGCAGTGCAAAGTGGATTTTCCTTTAGTAAATAATCCCTACTGTATAGAATGAGGTGTTGTGGAATAGGGAGTGTAGAATGCAGTTTACAGAATGAGATGGTGTGGAACATAGAATGTAAAACTCAATGTACAGAATGAGATGAGGTGTGAAATAGGGAACACATAACACAGTATACAGAATAAGGTGCTGTAGAACATACAACACAGTGTATAGAATGAGGTGTTGTGGAATAGGAAGTGTACCAGCAGTATACAGAATGAGATGGTGTGGAAAAACGAACATAGAGGAGGCGTGGATCAGGGAATGTACGTTGTGGTGTACAGAATGAGGAGGCATGGATCGGGGAATGTACGTGTGTGGCGTACAGAATGAGGAGACGTGGATCGGGGAATGTACGTTGGGGTGTACAGAATGAGGAGGCGTGGATCGGGGAAGGTACATTGTGGTGTACAGAATGAGGAGGCGTGGATCGGGGAATGTACGTTGTGGTCTACAGAATGAGGAGGACTGGATCGGGAATGTACGTTGTGGTGTACAGAATGAGGAGGCGTGGATCGGGGAATGTACGTTGTGGTGTACAGAATGAGGAGGCGTGGATCGGGGAATGTACGTTGGGGTGTACAGAATGAGGAGGCGTGGATTGGGGAATGTACGTTGGGGTGTACAGAATGAGGAGGCGTGGATCGGGGAATGTACATTGTGGTGTACAGAATGAGGAGGTGTGGAAAAGAAGCGTAAAGTATAGAACACAGAATAAGGTGGTCTGGAATAGGGAAATTACAATGTAGTGTACAAAATGAAGGGGGAAAAGCAGCAGCGCTCACCTGCTCCTGTCAGATGTACCAGTTCAAACACCGCTTCTTGGTACTGGGTAACTGATAAAAGCACATCAAGTCTGTCCATATAGCCACAAATGTTTCCCAGGACCGTACATCAATATAGTGAATCACAAAACAAATGACGAGTGAAACAAATATGGGTGAAACATGTTAGAGGGACTCTACTGATGGTTGGAGAGCCAGTTGAAGCCATTTTGTGATTGTTTTTGTGATTCACTATATTGGCATACAGTCCTGGCAAACAATTGTGCACAATATGGGCAGGTGGCATGGAATAGGGAATGTGGAATTCCGTATACAATATGAGGAGGTGTAGAAAGGAAAAGTACAGTATAGTGAGCAGAATGAGGTGGTGTGAAATAGGAAACATATAACGTAGTGTAAACAATGAAGTGGTGTGGAATAGGGAATTTAAAACGCATTATACAGATTGAAGATATGTTGAAAGGAGGCATACAGTACAGTGTACAGAATGAGGTAGTGTGGAATAGGGAACATAAAATGTAGTGTACAGAATAAGGAGGTGTGATACAGGAAATGTAGACTACAGTTTACAGAATGAGGAGGTGTGAAAAAGAGAATGTACAGTGCAACGTACATAACGAGGCTCGGTGAAATAAAAAAAGTACAGTGCAGGTATGTTTTGCTTGCCAGACTTAGAGTAGGGATGCACAAAGCGCTTGCTGGATTACTGCTCCACTCCATCAACACCACACAGGTTGAAAGCTCCACAAAGTTCAAAAGAAGTCACAGTACACTTCTTCAACCTAGAATTTACCAGAAGTCATGATTATATTCCTATGGCTCCACTGACGGGTGGGGGAGCACGGTAATGAGTATCAGCAGGCAGGGGGGGTTATTTTTTTAAGAGAACCAGTGATTTTGCCCTAAATAGGCAAAGCTACAAAGTCTCTTTTAGGTTGAATAAAAACTGAATTCATCTTATATAATTTTTACAGTTCCTACTAGCCTACTCCTTTGAGGCATACCTCCTATGTTTGGTACTATGATAATTTATACATTTGGAGATGTATGTATAAGTCTGCATGCTCATAGTCTACCAGACACAGATGTGTTCCACTTGTGCATAGATGCCAGGTTTATTTAATCTTCTTAAGCTCCCCCTGCGGAATTGCCCAGGTTCAGCAGCAGAGCAAGTGGACTTTAGTAAGTTATATGAAATACTTATGTGCTCAACTCTTCCATCACATCATACTTATTAATCACCACAGCTCATACACAAGCAGAGCAGTGAATTTACTGTAATAGTTTTGCCTGGATCAGTCCCACCTAACTACGGCACTCCAGGCGTTACAGTAACATATACAAACAGAAATTATTATTTCTCTGCATGAACTATATCTTGCTGTTTGATGTGTTGCAACACAATAAAACATGGTTCATACATTAGACTTACATGCAAATGAAATTTGATAAATGAACAGACTAGTCATTATCCCTATAATGTCCCCATTTTAGGATTAGGTCTTCCTACAATTCTAGGTTTGGTCACCAACCAAAGAGGTCTTGGGTTCAACAAAAACAGTCTAGAAAACACTATGACCTGCACAGGCAGTCTAGCAAACACGATGCCCAGGCAATCCAACCGAAAACACCCTCTGGTTGTGTTGGATTGTTGTTCTGAGACCAAACTATCGCTGAGGAAGTCTGCATAATGTATGAACAATTATTTGGTGATCATATTTTTCATTCTCGTGTCTGTGAGCAGCTGTATAATAGTTTCCATTAAAAATAACTTAATATACTTTTGGCTGCATGTCTTTTCATAGTTTCTGCAAGCTCTGTCAAATAACACCAGCACAATGTCTGTCTGCAATAAAAAGGGAACCGGCCTGTCTATGTTCCACCAATTTAAAGCTGAACCCTGGGTAGATGTAAAAGATGCAAATAATGGCAACTCTGTATCCACTAAAACATCATTAAATATATTTTTTCAGATACAAACAGTGTAAGTATCCAAGACAAGGACAAAGGGGAGTCAAGGGGGGCAGTTGCCCCTAGCGCAAGGAAGTCATGTGAGGGGGAGCCAGATGTTGAGTTCCTGTCCCTACAGTGGTGGAAACTCCCTACAGGAGTATTGGCAATGAACTTCCTACAAAAGTAGTGACAGTGAACTTCCTACAAGAGTAGTGACAGTGAACCTCCTACAAGAGTAGTGACAGTGAACTTCCTACAAGAGTAGTGACAGTGAACATCCTACAAGAGTAGTGACAGTGAACTTCCTACAAGAGTAGTGGCAATGAACTTCCTACAAAAGTAGTGACAGTGAACTTCCTACAAGAGAAGTGACAGTGAACTTCCTACAAGAGTAGTGACAGCAGAAGAGAGGAGGAGAGAATGCAAGCTGTGCTCCCCTCCCCCTTCAGCTCCTCCTTCCTGTCAGAGCAGCACTCCTTAATATAGGAGCTGACACAGGAATGCTGTCAGATCGGGACTGTTCAGGATTTAATTACCTGCCCCCTATCTCCTCCTGAGCTCCTCTCCTGGTAGCATAAAATGTGGATGGGGGCAGGTAATAAAACCCTGCACAGCCCCAATCTGAGAGTGCCTCTGTGTCAACTGCTGTATACAAACAGAAGGGTGGAGCTAGGGGAGGAAAGCACAGCTGGAACCTCCTCCCTGCTCTCTCCTCCTTTCTGCTACTCCTGTAGTGAGTTCCCACAGCTGTAGCATCTGAGGTCTATAAGTTTCAGGGATGGAGGATGGGATTGTAATGAGGACACAATGGGGAAGGGTAGAGTAGCAAACATTTGTGCTTGGGATGAGAGGATTTGTGCTAAGAGGGGATATTGGGGGGGGGGCATTTCCGCTAGGAAGTGTAATTTTTTGGAGGTAGGGGGGATATGTGCTAGGAGGGGGGATTCAGAGGGGAGCGGATTTGTGCTCGGGAGGGTGGTGGGGAGGATTTGTGCTAGGAATGGGTATTGCGGGAGACAATTTGTGCTGAGAAGGGCAATAGGAAGGGACTGATGCTGGGAATGGGGGGTGGTGGCAGAGGATTTATACTAGGAAGTATGGTGGGGGATTTGTGCTAGGAAGAAGTAATTGGGAAGGAGAGAATTTTAGCTGGTGGGTGATTGACAGGGGAAAATATTTGTGCTGGGAGTGGGATTCATATTGGGAGGATGGGGAATATTTAGCATTTTTGTTTGGGTAGCAAAGGGAAATGTATGCTTTGGAGGATTAGTATGCAGATTAGTGCTCACTCATCATGGGAAGGTTGGGGGGTGCAGTGTATAAATTGTATGCAACATCAATGCCATCTTTGGGCAGTGACAGGGGTTTACCTAGAGCATATCGCACCCGGGGTGGATCCTATCTCCGACATCCCCCCAACTTTAAAATGTAAAAAAAAACACTGTGCCGCCTGCATACCTCAATACCTCTATCACTACTTTGTACCCCCTCTGCACAACTGGAACCCTTTACATTACACAGCCCCCCTGCAGCTCTGGACCCCTTTACATTACACAACCCCCTGCAGCTCTGGGCCCCTTTACATTACACAACCCCCTGCTGCTCTGGGCCCCTTTGCATTTCACAACCCCCTACACCACTGGACCCCTTTACATTACACAACCCTCTGGACCCCTTTACATTACACAACCCCCTGCACCTCTGGACCCCTGTACATTACACAACCCCCTGCACCTCTGGACCACTTTACATCACACAGCACCCTGCACCTCTGGACCCCTTTACATCACACAGCACCCTGCACCTCTGGACCCCTTTACATCACACAGCACCCTGCACCTCTGGACCCCTGTACATCGCACAACCCACCCCGCAGCTCTAGATCCCTGCACATTACACAACGCCCCCCAGCATGTTACACAGTTGCCCCTTCCTACTTTACTCGTGCAGGGGGGGGGCACACCAGTGCTGAACAGAGAGCAGGAACTGCTGGAGTTCATTTTTCATATTAACAATGCTAATGATTGGTTGCTAAGAACACCTAGCAAACGAACCCCTGCTAGTTAACTTAGCATTTCCTGTCTTCTTTTCAGAGCTAGCCCACTGTCTCTCTCTCCCTCCTCTGCTGTACAGGAGAGTGAGAGAGTTTTTTTTCTCTTGCCCCTGTGTCAATCCGATGGCGTGTCACCCGGGTAGCGGCACCCCCACATCCTGTCACAGCTCGCCTCTCCCTGGCATGCGCTCACATCCATCGCCGCTGCACTGCCTGAGACCCGCCACACTGTCACCGCTTTTCTTATGGGGGAGGGCGGAGGGACACCAGCCTGACACCCCCCCAGTGTGTGGCACCCAGGGCTCCCTGCCCCCTGCAGAAACACCACTGGGTACCACTGGGCAGCGAGAAGGAGACTTCCCGAATACAAGGCTTCTGACGATCAGATGATGTAATGATCTTCACCTCAACCAAATACAAGATTTCCTATGACCAACTGAGCAGCACTCAGTCTGACTCAATTTATTCCGTGAACAGCACGAAAGTCCCCATATCACTGCTGGAGCACAGAGCTATATACGGTATGTAGCTGATGCTATGTACAATTCATACACTGCTCCCAGTAGGAGCCCCTCTTAGTAAAGAAAATAGTTATTTGTCTAAGCAGGCCCAAACAAGCTAACTAGTTAAAGTCTCAGTAACTCTGGAGTTAGGATTTAAAGGGCATTTCCACTTTCATTGTTAGTCTGGCTGAAAAAAGACACAGTCCATCTATGTATATAGATGGACTGTGATAGATGGACTATATATATAATTTATATTGTCAGGGGTTAGCTCTAAGTGGATCACCTTCCCTGGGAAAAAGGTAGTCCAAACAGCAGGTTTCTTAAAAAATCTGACTTGTAGCCAGTTTCATTTAAAAGGTTGCATGAAAATAACACAAACAAAAACAGAAAATAAATCCTTGCCATCCAGGCACTAACTGAACATTGCAGATTCCTAACTCGCAGGTGAAAGGCTTGTACCAGTCACCCACAAAACAAACATACTTACAAAGCAAACTTCACTGCTCTCTCAGGTTTGTGGCTTCCTGAGTCCCAAGCCAAGAGCAATTCTTTGCTCCAGTCCTGCTTAAAGTGGTTGTATAGTCAATTTTTAGACTTTTACCTACAGGAAAGCCTATAATAAGGCTTACCTGTAGGTAAAAAAATATCTCCTAAACATGCATGGTTTAGGAGATATTCCCCTCGCAATGCGCCGCTGAATGCAGCAGCGCATGCGCACAGGGGATTCTCGGCACATGCGCGGGAGTGATGATATCGCTGCTCCGGCCACTCACAGCGCTGGAGCCGCGATACCCGGAAGAAACGCAGAGGAAACATGTCAGCTCCCTCGGCGTGGATCGGGCCAGATGTCGGGGCCTCGTTCTAAGGTAAGTATTTCATAATGAGCTAGTATGCGGTGCCCAGTAACTTGAGACTGACAATAGATCCACTTGAATGGATTTTATTTGCAAAACTCAAACCATTGAACAGTCTTTCAACTTGGGATCAGAGGGTTGGAAAAGGAAGTTCAGGTACTTTCAATGTCAAAGTCCAAAAACGTTAAAGAACTTGCTTCCTTTGACTGCATCAAGAGAATAGCCATTCGCAGCTAGATGAACACTTAAGTTGGACAGTCCCTCTCCCACAAGGCCTAGCAGCCAACAAGGTGCTTATTCAGGAACAAAGTCTTTGTCACAGACATTGTTGCAGAACACGTAGGGGAACTTTAGAACACTTGTAGGATACCTGGATCTTTCAGCCTGCTTGGTGATATCCACAAGACCGGATTCTCTCGGTTACTTCAGCCCTTCCAGGCTCTTAAACCAACCCATACGTGGTGTTCTTCTAAAGAGTCCTCCCTGGAATGCTTGAAGTACAATGGGTCTCTCCCAAACCGGAGATGTCGCCCAACCACCTCAGAATCCTCCCTTAGTTTCCTTGCCTTTGGCTAGCCAGCCCCAAGGCATTAAAGTTGGGTGGATGCGCACCCCAGGCCATAGCTTTCCTGGGGGTTGGTCAGGAGGACCAGGACCATGTAATCAGCACATCATACTGGACCGGAACCCCGAACCACGTGACGTCCATATCCTAAATACCCTCTCCCAGAGGGCACAGCGAGAGGGCCACTCCCACTGACCTGGCTCCGAAAGAAGAGTAACCTAAGCGCCTGACCAGACCATAGTTCCACGCCTGCCACAAGAGACAGTGCCCCCTGTGGCCGGGCTGAACATCTCACAGTCCAGTCAGCCTGATGCAGAAGTCAAATTTAGGCAATTAGACCCAAACCAAACTGTAGTTTGGGTAAAGTTTAACTTTGAAAAACACATAGCGTGTGCTCTTCAGGAGCCTGCCGCTATATATATATATATTATATAAAATATCTTATACCCACAGTTGATCCATAGGAAGGCAAAAAATAACCCAATAAAGCATGATCCAATTTGCCCCATTAGGGGAAAAAATTCCTTCCTGATCCCCCAAAGGGCAATCGGATATTCCCTGGATTTAACTATAACTATAAATGTTAGTATCCAGTTATGTTATGTATATTTAGGAAAGAATCCAGGCCTTTCTTAAAACAATCTACTGAGCTGGCCAGAATCAGCTCGAGGGAGTCTGTTCCACATTTTTTCACAGCTCTTACTCCGTATTTGGAGATGAAATCTCTTTTCCTCTAGATGTAAAGAGTGCCCCCTTGCCCTCTGTGATGACCTTAAGGTGAATAGCTCAACACCAAGCTCACTACCTTATGTATTTGTACATGTTGATCATATCCCCCCTTAATCTTCTCTTGTCCAGAGAGAATCAATTCAGTTCCTGTAATCTTTCCTCATAGCTGAGCTCCTCCATGCCTATTATCAGTTTGGTTGCCCTTCTCTGCATTTTCTCTGCATTTTCTCCAGTTCCCCGATATCCTTTTTATGAACTGGTGCCCAAAACTGAACAGCATATTCCAGATGAGGCCCTAGTAATAATTTTTATAGGGGCAAAATTCTATCTTTCCTGGGGGGAAAAAAATAGCAAACAAAGAAAACACAAGTCTGAAAATGCATTGCAATATGGCTACTTGGAGGTGTTCTGTACACAGAATGTGTACACAACGCCCCCTAGAAATGTAATTTCCTGCTTTTGTGATTGGCCCGCCAATTTTCCCAGAAGTCTGCACTAAGGGACAAGTCAGATTTCAGGCATCCCCTGATACTGATTCCAATAGGAAATCATGTCTAAAGAGATGCAGGCCCAGCAGCTTTCTTCAATAGAGTCCTGCAGGTGCACAGCTGATTGATAATTATGAAACAACTTCCATTAGACTCACTTTTCCACATGGACACAGACAAACACACAGTGATTTCTTCATAATAGTTTTTGGACTTGGCTAGAATACTAGATATTTGTGCAAACAATGTCCCTAATATTATAAAGCACTGATTACTACCTAAATAGTAGTATGAAATCATGGTGATTATTCACTATAATCATCCAAATATGAAAATATGAAATTATATGAAAATTCCTGTTACCTTAGAATACCTGGTCATGTTTTTCACATCATAAATGTTTGACTGCAGGGAATTTGAGACATTTTGTTGATTTAACATTCCAAACTCATAGAAATCAGTTACATAGCTTTGGTGTTCCCAGAACACTGCATCACATAAGAAAAAAAAAATCTTTATTTTTTATTTACAAAAATGTATTGTGTGAAACGTATAAAGCAAGTATTCTGAAATCAACTTAATTACCTGCTAATGTATGCACATCCAAGCTCTCCTGCAGGAGACATAATGTATTGGGCAAACTTGACCTTGTTTGTTGTCCCACTTATGCTTCTTCTTGTCTGGTCATTGTGCCATTGGCATATTATGACTGCAGATATCATCAAACAGAAACAGTCTTTTTGATGTACTTAATTGTGGAAGACACATGGCTTTCATTACACGCACAGCATGAACCACAAATAGCTGCATAGCATACTGTAGAATCCTCCATTTACTGGTTAAAATGACAAAGGTACATTCCACCACAACAGGTACGGCTCCCATTTGTGTCCAGAGTGCATCTGGAATAATGCTCAATAACATGTTTGGCAAGAGAAAATGCCTTACCACCAACAAACACCATCACCATAGATGGTGCCCCTTACTCCGATCGGTGATCACCTGAGTCTCAGTGACTCAGTGATCACAGCGCCTGTAGAGCGTGCGCAGGGAGCGTGCAAAAAGGAGGCCGTTATATGATGGCCTCTCGGAAATTCAGGTCCGCGCTGTGGCCGTCATTCGGCTATAGCGTGGATGTCAAGAAAAAGGAAACTCCATGCCAAAATGTAAAAAAAATAAAATGGCATGGGGTCCCCACAAAACTTCACACCAGACCCTTATCCAAGTGAGTGCCCCCCCCCCCGAACCATACCAGGCTGTTTGCCCTCAACATAGGGAGGGTGCTTTGGGGTCCCCCCCAAAGAACTTTGTCCCCATGTTGATGAGGACAAGGGCCTCATCCCCACAACCCTTGCCCGGTGGCTGTGGGGGTCTGCGGACTTATCAGAAACTGGAGTCCCCCAGATCCCACCTCCCCCGTGTGAATGGGTAGGGGTACATTGTACAGGGTGGTGTGATTGAAGAGGGATGGACATCGCAGGACATTTTTTTTTTCTTTCTTTTATAATAAAGGAATTGTCAAAAACTGTGTATTGTGGTTTTTACTTTTTGACACTTCATTTGGTGAATGGGTAGGGGTACAAAACCCATTCACATGTGGGTGGCTGGGATCTGGGGGCCCCCTTGTTAAAGGAGGCTCCAGATTCTGATAAGCTCCCCACCTGCAGACCCCCACAACCACCGGGGCAAGGGTTGTGGGGATGAGGTCCCCATCAACATGCTCCATCCCTCCTTTCACTGTTTAATTGTATGAGAATCTGTGAGCTGGCATCTGACACAGTGACCAATGCAACAGTGAAGCCATTCATACAGTGCCTTTCAAAAGTATCCACCCCCACCCCCCCTGGCATTTTTCGTGTTTTGTTGCCTCACAACCTGGAATTAACATGGATTTTTTGAGGATTTGCATTATTCAACTTACAGAACATGCCCACAACTTTGAGGATGTTTTTTTTTTTATTGTGAAGCAAGCAACAAATAGGACAAAATAACAGAAAAAGTAAATTTGCATAACTATTCACCCCCCTAAAGTCAATACTTTGTAGAGTCAGAGTAATGCCGTGTACACACGCTCAAACAATTGGGTGGAAAAGTCCAGAAAACTCAAGTCCGCCTGACAATACCCCCCCCCCCCCCCCTGCGTGTAGCCTCCGGCGGACTTTTTTTACCCGAAAGTACGGCGGACTTAGAAAGTAGTTTTGCACTCCAATCTTCCCGCCGGACTTGCATTTCGGCGGACAATCCGGCCGTGCATATGCCAGTCCGCCGTACTTTTGAAATGAGCGGACTTTTCCCGTCCGGAGAAAAGTCCTCTCATTTTGAGCATGTCTCCAGGTAGGCGGGGCCAGCAACGCATCCTTCGCGGACCGGGCCACTGCCTGTAAAAGAGCTAGAAGAAGGCACGGTGGCCCGGCAGAAGAATCGAAGAGGGGGACAAGACCGAAGACGACAAGACGAAGTCGGAAGAAGAGGGCGGTGGTGGTGGCGAGGAAGAAAGCCGGGCTCCTCCGCTAGTAAAAGAGCTAGCAGAAGATAGCGGAGGAGTCCGGCGAGAAGACCCCCTGAAGACGGAAGACCCCCGGCGCTGTGCAATAAACTATTTTATCTTGCGTGTTGTGTTTCTTTTTACTTTATTTTACAGGTGAATGGGTAGGGGTACATTGTACCCCATACTCATTCACAAAGGGTGGGGGGCTCCCAGATTCCAATAAGCCCCCCGCCCGCAGACCCCAACAACCAACGGCCAGGGTTGTCGGGAAGAGGCCCTTGTTCTCATCAACATGGGGACAAGGTGCTTTGGGGTGGGGGGCCGCGTGGCCCCCCTTCACTAAGGCACCCCCCCATGTTGAGGGCATGCGGCCTGGTACGGCTCAGGAGGAGGGGGCGCTCGCTCGTCCCCCCCCCCTTGCCTGGCCAGCCGGGTAGCGTGCTCGGACAAGGGTCTGATGTGGACCTGGGGGGGACCCCCATGCCGATTTTTTGGGCGTTGGGGTTCCCCTTTAAGTCCATACCAGGTGGCGGGGCCAGCGATGCATCCTTCGCGGGCCCCGCCTACCTGGAGACGCGGACTTTCCTCCGCGTGTGTGAGCGAGTCCATTCATTTCAAAAGTATGGCGGATAGTCCGGCGGACTTAGTACGTCGTATTAGTCTGCTGAAAAAGTGCCGTGTGTGGGCAAGTAGCCCATTCGGAAAGTCCAGGGGACAGTCCGGCGGGAAGTCCGCCGGATAGTCCGCTACGTGTGTACGCGGCATTAGTCTCTATGAGCTTGCCACATCTTACCACTGGAATTTTTGCCCATTCCTCCTTGCAAAACTGCTTTCAAGTTGGATGGTTTTCTCTTTTGAACAGCAATCTTTAAGTCTGACCACAGATTTTTCTATTGGATTGAGGTCTGGGCTTTGACTAGGCCATTCCATTCCAAAACATTTACATGCTTCCCCTTAAACCATTCAAGTGTTGCTTTAGCAGTGTGTTTGGGGCCATTGTCCTGCTGGAAGGTGAACCTCCACCCTAGCCTCAAATCACACACAAAGTGGTACAGGTTTTGCTCAAAAATATCCCTGTATTTAGCACCATCCACCTTTCCCTCAACTCAGACTAGTTTCCCAGTCCCGACTGCTGAAAAACATCCCCATGATGGATATCATTTCACTAATTATGTGACTTCTGAAGGTAATTGGTTGCACACACACGTGCCAATTATCAGTTTTTATTTCTGAAAAATAGTTTTATGTATATATTTTTCTAATTTTACTTCACCAACTTAGACTATTGTGTTCTGATCTATAGCATATAATTCAGATTAAAAAAACATTGAACTAAAGGCTGTAATGTAACAAAATAGGTAAAAAGCCAAGGGGGTGAATACTTTTGCAAGGCACTGTATATGCTTCTTGTGTGACCCAAGCAGGAAGAGGAAGGAAATCTGACATAAAAAATAAAGAGTGTATAACTCCCAGCACTTCCTCTTATACAAAAATCAAAACAAACAAAACCCTCTTTACAGGTCTTATTCGTTTTAAAATCTAAAAACAAAAATAATTCTGCGCTGGGGAAGATTTTAACACATAAAAACAGCCTACACCAAAATCTGTGATACCAAATGTGTGCATAAATAAATCAAATAGTGTGGTGCTAAATTAATACAACATGATAGAAAATATACCATACTTAATGTGCATAAAACTTTAATATAAGTTAATGATAAAAAATCTCAATTCATAAAGTGCAAAAATGTGAGATAAATGCAAATTTACATTTCATATTAAAAACACCAACATAATAAATTTAGTGTGTTGAAAAAACAATAGTCAAATCCTATAAAGAAGTAATAAGTCCCAATTCATGAATTAAAAAAATCAAAAAAATGGGTGATTCATGTGCAACATCCAAAAAAAAAGGTGTATATTCCCATATCTAAGTGTAAGCACTGGGAATACTTTCCGGATGCACTGAACACTTATTGGGAATTTTTACCAAAAACATGAGCAGAATACATTTTTTATTGGATGTGTTTTATAGCAGAAAGTAAGAAATGTTGTTTTTTTTTTTTTTTCAAAATTGTCTTTTTTTTTTTTTGTTTATAGCAGAAAAATAAAAAACGCAGTGGCGATCAAGTGCCACCCAAAGACAGCTCTATTTGTGGGGAAAAAAATGACATAAATTGTACTTGACATAAGTTTTACTAAACCTAGGACCCTGCATTCACTATATCTGGTCTCCCACAGTATACAGTGGGGCAAAAAAGTATTTAGTCAGCCACCAATTGTGGAAGTTCTCCCACTTAAAAAGATGAGAGAGGCCTGTAATTGTCATATACTTTTTTTCCACCATAATTTGCAAATAAATTCTTTCAAAAATCAGGCAATGTGATTGTCTGGATTTGTTTCCAAATTTGTCTCTCATAGTTGAGGTATACCTATGATGACAATTACAGGCCTCTCTCATCTTTTTAAGTGGGAGAACTTCCACAATTGGTGGCTGACTAAATACTTTTTTGCCCCACTGTACAGCACATGGAAATGCAATCATTTTAGTAAATATAAACTGCTAAATACCTTTTTTCATCAGCAGTATATAGCAGTCTTGTGACTTCTATGAGTGTCTGTTTAAATCTTGTGGGAGGAGTTTTCGTTCTCCCACGATTGTCCTATGAGAATGCAGGACCCCTGACTGGACAGTGCTGATTGGCCCTGTGCTGATCACGTGTACTCTCCCCAAAAAAAGAAACTCTCTAGAAATACACACCAAACTGAGCATGTGCAGCCTGTCTCTTGACTCTGTGAGAAAAAAAAGAGATGATCAAAGTAGACAGGATCGAACAGCCTTTTTACACAATGCAGAAGATTAACCCCTTAAGTTCCACAGTGAGTATACAGTACCTTCCGAAAGTATTCACCCCCCCCTTGGCATTTTTCGTGTTTTGTTGCCTCACAACCTGGAATTAACATGGATTGTTTGAGAATTTGCATTATTTAATTTACAGAACATGCCCACAACTTTGAAGATTGTTTTTATTGTGAAGCAAACAACAAATAGGACAAAATAAAAGAAAAAGTCAAGCCGCCTTTTGCGGCTATCACAGCTTCAAGTCGCTTTGGATAAGTCTCTATGAGCTTGCCACATCTTACACTGGAATTTTTGCCCATTCCTCCTTGCAAAACTGTTCCAGCTCCTTCAAGTTGGATGGTTTGTGCTTGTGGACAGCAATCTTTAAGTCTGACTACAGAATTTCTATTGGATTTAGGTCTGGGCTTTGACTAGACCATTCCAACACATGCTCGGCATATCCATCCATACCCAGTATACTCATCCATTCATCCATGCTCAGCCATCCATACTCAGCATACTTAATCATCCATCCATCCTCAGCAATACTCATCCATCCATCTATGCTCAGCCATCCCATCCACCCCCATCCATAATTAGCCATACCCATCCATACTCAGCCATACCAACTTCTGAAGGTAAATGGTTGCACCAGAGCTTTTTATGGGCTTCATAACAAATGGGGTAAATATATACGCACATGCCAATTATCCGTTTTTTATTTCTGAAAAATAGTTTTATGTATATATTTTTCTAATTTCACCTCACCAACTTAGACTATTGTGCTCTGATCCATCACATATAATTCAGATTAAAAAACATTGAACTAAAGGCTGTAATGCAACAAAAAAGGTAAAAAGCCAAGGGGGTGAATACTTTTGCAAGGCACTGTATATGCTTCTTGTGTGAGCCAAGCAGAAAGAGGAAGGAAGAGGCTCTTCCTCTTATTCAAAAATCAAAACAAACAAAACCCTCTTTACAGGTCTTATTCATCTTAAAATCTAAAAACAAAAATAATTCCGCGTTGGGGAAGATTTTAACACATATAAACAGCCTACACCAAAATCTGTGATACCAAATTTGTGCATAAATAAATCAAATAGTGAGGCACAAAATTAATACAACATGATAGAAGATATACCGTACTTAATGTGCATAAAACTTTAATATAAATTAATGATAAAAAAATCTCAATTCATGAAGTGCAAAAATGTGAGATAAATGCAAATTTACATTTCATATAAAAAACACAACATAATAAAATTAGTGTGTTGAAAAAACATTAGTCAAATCCTATAAAGAAATAATAAGTCCCAATTCATGAATTTAAAAAAAAAATCTAAAAAATGGGTGATTCATGTGCAACATCCAAAAAAATATAAGGTGTATATTCCCATATTCAAGTGCAAGCACTGCGAATACTTTCCGGATGCACTGAACGCTTATTGGGATTTTTTACCAAAAACATGAGCAGAATACATGTTTACCTAAATTTATGAATAAATTTGATATTTTACATTTTATATTGGATGTGTTTCATAGCAGAAAGTAAAAAATATTGTTTTTTTTTTCCAAAATTGTTTTTTTTTTTGTTTATAGCACAAAAATAAAAAAACACAGCAGTGATCAAATGCAACCCAAAGACAGATCTATTTGTGGGGAAAAAAAATTGGTTTTACTAAACCTAGGACCCTGCATTCACTATATCTGGTCCCCCACAGTATACAGCACGTGGAAATGTAATTATTCTAGTAACTATAAACTGCTATATACTTTTTTTCATCAGCAGTATATAGCAGTCCTGTGACTTCTATGAGTGTTTAAATCTTGTGGGAGGAGTTTTCATTTTCCCACGATTATCCTATGAGAATGCAGAATCCCTGATCCTGTCTGGACAGTGCTGATTGGCCCTGTGCTGATCACATACACTCTCCCAAAAAAAAAAAAACTCTCTAGCAATACACACCAAACTGAGTATGTGCAGCCTGTCCCTTGGCTCTGTAAATATAAGGAAATATTTTGGAGTCAGTGGAAAAAAGAGAAGATGAAAGGAGACAGGATCGAACAGTTTTTTTTACACAATGCCGATGATTAATCCCTTCGGTTCCACAGTGAGTATAAGAAGAATGATTTACTGCATAAACAGACTGATTTTATTGTTGTGGGTTTAGTAACATTTTAAAGCAAAGCAGTACCATATCACAAAAGACCTGGGGGTAAAACTTCCAGAGGTCAACTGGTTGAAGGAGATCTTTGGTTACAACATACATTTTTATTTTAAAACATCTGCATTTTAATAACATTATAAACAACAGTTATTTTTGACAACCCAATATAAGCTCCTTTCATTCTCTGATGACTACTGCCTATCTGCTGGCCATTTTTTTTCAACAACTTCCTAAATGCTTTGCAGCTTCTCCCCTGTTTCCTTTGATTTTCAATTTCAAAGAACTACATATCCCATGGTACCTGCTGCCTGCAAGCAGTGATTTCTGTATTGACTCCTCCTCCTGAAAATCCTCTTCTCAAGATCTCTGTACTTAAAAGGAAGGCTCTGTGAAATGTGTGACGCAGTGCCTACCTATAGGGCATTGTGAATCAGTGTTGCAGAATTCAAGGAAGTAAATGTGTGGAGATCTTTACAAAGTAATTTTACAAATGTCAAGTTCATTCAGAGTAATAGGAGTAGGCTGGAAATAATTCAAATACAATTTAGAAATGACTATATCATTTTACAATGTGACATATACAGTATATGCTTTAAACCGGGGGTCAGCAACATGTAGATTGCAATCTACCAGTAGATCATGGACAGATGACTGATAGATCATGGTCTGGGCTTGCTGACCCCCCCATCCCAAGAGCACTAAGGTGCAATGCAGAAGGCTAGTAAAGTTGGAGCTGTAATAGGGAGCAAGAGCCGCATAAGCCGATGCCTCCTCTGTAGTGCCGACTCCTGTCCCATGCATCTGCCCTCCACCTTATATCCCGGCTAGCGGTCTCCAGATTGGTGCCAGCAGCAGAAAAGAAGAGATCTTCAGTTCAGTGTGAAGAAATACACTGGGCATAATAGTATAGGCTATAATGCTTGGTGGGTGTAGCAGCTGCCAAGCATGACCCATTCAAGTGAATAGGGCCACTCTGCAAGCACCTTGCAACCTTGTGCAGTACAGCAAACAAGGGATTAAAGCAGGCAGCATTGTGTTGCTTTCTCACCACCTTCTTTAAGCCCTTGGACCACACAGAAGCATGCAGTTGCAGGGCGCTTTCAGAGTGGCCCCATTTACTTGAAAGGGTTGTGATGGGCAGACAGTAGCACCCACCAAAAGCAACAGAGAGCTTAATTCCTGCTGCGGCATGTGTACACCTTTTGAATGCTGCCTCAGTGGCTAAAGGGTTTAGAGATTGGAGGCAGAAAAAACGTGACTCGACGAAGGGTTTTACCACCCCTCAACTTTATGTGTAAACAACCAAGGGAGCCACTGCCGAATGCAACTAAGGGCCCATTCACAAGAGCAGCAGGCACTGCTGCTCCTCTGAAAAGTGATCCAAGTGTGTTTGACAGGTGGTGAGGAGGCGATATGTTGCCTGCTCGCCACCTGATTTAAACCCATAAGTGCTGTGTAATGCACGCAATTGCGACATATACGGCAGTATGTCAATTAGAGGTTTAAATCAGGTGTGCAAAGGCGACAACATACCAGTGATCTTTGACTTCTCCCATGTTGTTCAGGTAGATCGCCGCCTCTTTAAAGTGTAAGTTCACCTTTAAAGAAAAATCTGTGAGGTGAACTTACACAGGACCCCCTCCTCACCCCCCCCCCCCCCCCCAGTATCCCTGACCTGGAGCTCGGCAATATCCTGCTATGAGCCCTCATATAGCCGCATCACCTGTCTGGGGCTTAGAAACCCCCTCAGCTTTATCTTCTCTTCTCCCCGCTGACAGGAAGTGCTACACGGTTCTGATTGTTCAGTGCCACCCATGTGACAGCCGACCAATTAGAATGCTCCTAAACTTACCTCCTGACGGGGTACATTTTGGATATTAAGCTGCGGGGGATTTCGAGGCCCCGGAACGGTGATGCTACTATACTAGAGCTCATAGCGGGATATCGCCACGATCCAGGTCAGCGGGACTGCGGGGGGGGGGGGTCCTGTGCAAGTTCACCTTACAGGTTTTTCTGTAAAGGTGAACTTACCCTTTAAGGTTGCCTACCCCATACTATATTTAAAACGATATTTTTTCCCCTTTTTTTTCACTTTTGGACAGCGTAGGGAATATTTGAACGCTCCAGTTTTAGCTACGTGAGCGTTTCTACATGTCTGTGTGTTTGATAAATTTTGAGTTGGTTGGTGCTAGAGTGACATGTGAGTCTACAATTGAAGTTTAGTAGTGAATGTTATAAAATCTCTTTTTAGTGCTTTCAGTAAGCATACTGAAGTCAATAACAGGAAAATGTTCTCTATAATTAAAAATAAAGTGTCCTTTATTCTAGGATTCTCGCTTATTTCCTGCTCCATCCCTCCATTTCACTGTTTATTTGTATGAGAAGCCGTGAGCTGGCATCTGACACAGTGGCAGATGTAACAGTGAAGCCATTCATATATGCTTCTTGTGTGAGCCGAGCAGGAAGAGGAAGGAAATCTGACATAAAAAAAATAAAGAGTGTATAACTCCCAGCGGTTCTCCTTATACAAAAATCAAAACAAACAAAACCCTCTTTACAGGTCTTATTCGTCTTAAAATGGGGAAGATTTCAACACATAAAAGCAGCCTCGTGATACGAAATTTTTTGCATAAATAAATCAAATAGCATGGCAACTAAATTAATATAACATGATAGAAAATATACCGTACTTTACATAAAACTTTAATATAAATTAATGATAAAAATCTCAATTCATAAAGGGCAAAAATGTAAAATAAATGCAAATTTACATTTCATAAAAAATACACCAATATAATAAAATGAAAGTGTTGAAAAATCAATATTTGAATCCTATAAATAATTAATTAATTAAAAAAATCTAAAAAATGGTAGATTCGTGTACAACATCCAAAAAAATATATGCTGATCTTATACAATAAATGTAAGCAAGCCAAGAAATAGATATTTGTTACATCTAAAGCTGATCACCACAGTGAAAACAATCTGTATCTTTAATAATAGAAGTGCACTTACATATTTTCTACAGTAAAATCGCATTCAGAGATACATTTAATTTATTTGTCTTAAAGCTGAACTCTAAGACAATACAAAAATGCTACCGTTTAATTCAATAAAAAATAATAATAACTGTCCCTCACCTACTGATTAGCAATAATGTATCCTCAGAAATGGGACCATGCATAGCCCTAGAAATATCACTGCTTTCCCCCATAAAAATATTACTTTTCTCAACACTACCCCTGCAAATGCTTCCCCCTCCCCCATCTACAGTTTAGTAGCTGACTGATCTGTTAACTAACACAGAGATGTTAGTACAGTAGGGAGCAGGGAGCAGGCTAGTACTAAATTCTGGGAGAGATGAGCAAATATTATCCAAAAATAAATAAGTAGAAAAAAGCATAGATACGGACAGTAATCAATCTAAAGATAATGGTGCAAAATCAGCTTATCTATTCTATTACAAACCTTCCAAAATGTAGACATGTGCGATTCATTATTTACAGAAATTCGTACAAATCCGAAATATGAATTATTATTATTTTTTTATAAATCTTTATTTATCAAAACATTTTTTACCATTTTTAACAATCAACATTTACAAATCCCTTCTCAACATCACAATATTTGCAGGTTACATTCTATTATTTACTTATCTATCCTTTATCAACTTATAACCATTATTGTTACAGTTGTCCATATACTATCTAAAACCCTCTTTGATTCCCTGTTACTCACTCATACAACCCCCCCCCCCCCTGCCAACACCAAAGAGAAAAAAAAAAACCTTTTTATTAATCCCCCCCAAATATCTATCCCTAGTTCCTTCTCCAATTTTTTTATATAACTCGGTTTTGCCGCCTTATTATTTGATATTAAATATTTATATACATTGGATAGATTATGTGTTGGTTTCTGCTCCTGCAAAAATAGTGTTTCAAGTGAGGTCGATGCTCTATCAAGTGTCCCTTTTTTCTTGAGAACCACAATGTACTCTTGAAGTTGCCTATGTTGTATTCATTTTTTTTTCATACTCCCTTCCCAAAGTTTCCAACTGGGGGAGCTTACCCTCCTCTATTGTCTGTATAATCCTTACATCCTCTCCTCTCTGCCATTTCAAGAAAGTCATGGCTTCTCTAGCTGGTGGAAATTCAGGGTTACTGAAAAGGGGTGTCATAGGGCCCACATATGTGGATCCTATTTTTCTTCTCATCAAATTGTCCCATACCTTCAAAGTTGACCTAACCAGAGACGGTATCTCTTTCTTTGGGGGTCTGTTTTCACTCTCTATCCATGGTAGTGATTTCAATTTTATACCCACAATTTCCTCCTCAAGTTTCACCCATTGTTAACATTCCTTATTGTGGAACCAGGCCACAATCCTAGCCGCCAACACTGCTTTTAAATATATTGACAGGTCCGGAAGGGCCATACCCCTATCCCTTTTTAATTTAATTAGGGTCTCTCTTTTTATCCTGGCAAGTTTAGCTGCCCAAATAAAACTTCTGATTGCCTTTTCGTACTGAATTCAAAATATTCCCTAAGGGAAATATTGGGATTGTCTGAAATACTGTATATAAAGTATTTTTGGAAGTATATCCATTTTTATAATATTTATACGGCCTGTCCATGAAAAATACCCCCTAACATACTCTTGCAAAATCTTGGTTACTTTATGCATTATTGGAAAGTAATTATATTCCCGAATTTTCTCCAGCTCCTTAGGTATATACAAACCAAGATATTTAAGCCATTAAGATATATAAAGCCATTTAAAAGGAAAATTCTTTTTCAGATGCTCAACAGCATTAGTAGGGAGCGTAATATTCAAAGCTTCAGACTTATTATAGTTAACTTTGAAATTACTTAGTTCTGCAAAACATTTAAACTCCCTAAGTTTGGTATTGTCACTATTGGATTTGTAATGTATATTAATAAATCATCTGCATATGCAGAAATGTTGTATTCTTCAGTTTTTACTTTAATTCCCTGTATGTCCCTATTATTCCATATTGCTATCATCAAGTGCTCCATAGTCAAAAAATATAGCAGTGGGGACAGGGCACATCCCTGTCGAGTTCCATTTGTTATGGTAACAATTTCAGATTCTTCCCCATTTGCTCTTATTCTAGCAGTAGGGTTCTGGTATAGGACCATTATCTTTTCCAAGAGCAATAGTGCCACTCCCCGCTGTCTCAGTGCCTCCTCAAAGAATCGCCATCCCACCCTATCAATAGTCTTCTCGGTATCAACTGCCAAGAGACAGGATGGGATGGCATGCCTCCGGGCATACTCTATCAAGGTCAAAGTCTTTAAAGTGTTATCTCTCGCTTCTCGATCCTCTATAAATCCCACTTGATCGAAATGGATAGTTTTCGGTAGTTTCGGTGTAAGTCTATTAGCTATCATTTTTGAGTATATTCGAAGATCTATATTTTTCAGCGATATTGGGCGATAGTTCCCACAAAGTGTGTGATCTTTCTTTGGCTTAGGTATAAGTGAGATATATGCCTGCATACTCTGTGGAACGAATGATTGAGAAAGAGATACTGAATTAAAGGTCCTTTTCATAATTGGAACTAGTAAATCTTTAAATGTTTTATAAAAACGTGGAGTAAAACTGTCAGGACCTGAACTTTTCCCTATTTTTAATGTATCAGTTACTTTCAGTATCTCAATCTCGGAGAACTTGTTTTCTAATTGTTTTACTTCCAATGACATCAAGGTTTGTATAGCAGTGTAGTTTATATATTTCTTTATTCTATGCTGGAAAGTTTCAGGATCTTGTTCTGCATGTTGGTTGGGTATGTTATACAATTTTGAATAAAACCCATGAAATTCGTTCAGAATAGCTTTTGGATCGTACTCCATATCCCCTGTTTCTGTTTTTACTTTAACAATGGCTGTAGTATTCATTTGTTGACATAAAACACTAGCTAATAATTTACCCGGTTTACTTCCTTGTTGATAATATAATCTGCGGTTTCTATCTCTTATCTTTAATGTTTGCTTGTTTAATAATGTATGTAATTCCAATAGTTTTTCTGCTAATTTCATTAAGATCTCTTGTCTTGTATTCTGTTTATGTTGAAATACAAATTTTTATGCATACGAATTCCATACAAAATTTTGTTTACAAATTTCGGATCTAAATTCATAATGAAAATTTGTAATGGTTACGAAAAGTTAATGAACCGAAAAGTTAAATCCCCAGGAAGTCATCACCGGGATGGTGGGAACACTAAGGGGAATTTCTATGCGTACGAATTTTATACGAAATACGAAATTTCGTTAACGAATTTCGGAATTTCGGATCCAAATTAACAGAATTGTTTTGTTCACCAATTAGAGGAAGTCAGCACAGGGATGGTGGGAACCCCTCATAATGGGCACAGCAGGTGTACACTCAGACCCGGGAACTCAGCACAGGTATGGTGGGAACCACTCATAATGGACACAGCAGCTGTACAGACCTGAGAACTCAGAACCCCTCATAATGATAAATTCATCATAACAAACTTTTGTTATTTTTACAAAAAGTTAATGAAACTAAAGGTTAAAAACCCATGAAGTCAGCACAGCACAGGGATGGTGGGAGTCCCTCATAATGATAAATTCATCATAACGAACTTTCATTATTTTAACAAAAAGTTTACGCATCTAACGAAAATTCGGATTTCGTAGGAATCCGAATTGAATTTCATACGCGAATTTACGGAATACAATTTTTTTTCGTAAGAAACTAAACACATTTTTTGACGTCGCCCATGTCTACCAAAATGATCTGAAAAAATAAAGTTGATCACACATGTTACAATCTAACTAAACAGGCCTACAATGTTTACTTAGGAGCAGAGAGTGCTGGAGAGTTTACATTTATTTTAATGTAAATAAAAAGGCTTTACAATCACTTGAAGTCTGGCCAGAGAAACAGAAACCCAACAGGGTCATATCAGACCTTCACAAGGACACCGCTGCTTTGATACAGAGAGCAAGGATCCTTCACTGTAGTATGCTAAAGGGAGACTTTTTTTTTTACATAAAAGTGAAATTTTTAACCAGGCTGTGGATACTCCCTTCTGACAAAGTGTAAAGCTCACCACATACCTTATCTCTGAAGCACCTACAGTATAAAAGATTAATCAAATTTATCCTCACAATCAAATGGTTTGAAAGTCTATTCTGGGTGATGCTTGAGGTTTAAATCACATTACGCAATCATTTTAGTCAGATTTCTGTGCTTTAAATCCCAGATCAGCACACTTTCCACAGCAAGAAAAGGGATCCTACTGTTCCAGATAGATTTTAATTATTCTTAATGCTGTTTTTACTTTTAAGCATTTAAAAGAGAAATTAGAGAATGTTTTTCATACTTACCACTACCAGCTCTAAGGCTGAGAACCGAGCAAACACAACCGATCACTCAGTTCTCAGTGCTCCCCGAGCAAAGTGCTGGTGACTGTCAGTCAGGGGCTCTCTGCTCTGCGGGAGTGGCCGGCTCTCAAAAACTTGCTGAAAGGCTGAGCTGGGTGCCAGTCCAGGCATGTAGGCAGATCCTGACCATATGGTCGCGATCATTCCTGACCCTGAACCGGCTCTGTGGTGTCACCGATGACATCCAACGCTCCATAGAGGTCTATGGAGCATCCGTTCAGGTCCGCCTAAAAAACTGACAGGCAGACCTGAACGGATCATTCATATGAAAGAGGCCTTAATGTTGACGTTGAGCGAAAAAGGCAGGATACAAGGTAGGGGTCACACTGGTCACATGATCAGAAGCCAGTCCTGCCAGCTAACTGATCTTTAGCTGGGACCAAGAACTATCTTTGACAGCTCGATCTTTGTGCCAAGAGCACACAGTGAGTGTAAGCGTAAGGATTAGAGTGACTTTGACAAGGTTTAAATGGAATGGCTAGATGACTGGGTCAGTGCAACTCCCAAATTGCAGCACTTATAGGATGTTTCCATTCTGCAGTGGTCAGAACCTACCAAAGAGTGGTCCATGGAAGGAAAATTTACGAACTGGCAACAGGGTCATGGGCGAACAGATCACTTGATACACGTGGGAAGCAAAGGCTGGTCAGTGTAGTCCGATCCAATAGAAAGGCTACTGTAGCTCAAATTGCTTAAAAAGTTAAAGCTGGTTCTGATATAAAGGTGCCAGAACTGTGTAGCTGCAGACCAGTCAGAGTGCCCATGCTGACCCATGTCCACAGGCAAAAGCACTTACAATCAGGGCAGTCTTTAAGGCAGGGCAAAAGGGCAGCTGCCCTGGGCCCTGTCATTGTTGTGGGATCCAAAGCAGCTGCCTCATACTTGCCAACTATCCCAGTTTAAATTCCCCTGTCCCTTAAAGTTTTAGTCCTGTGCTATGTCCCGATATCTCAGTGTGAAGTGCTAGTTAGTGATGGACGAACTTCCGACGGGACGTTTCGCGAACGCGAAACGCGAACGGACACAAACGTTCGCGAAAACGACCGTTCGCCGCGGGCTCCATTGACTTCAATGGGAGGCGAATTTCGCAAACCTTTAGGTCGAATTTGCGGCCACGGGGTAATTATTAGGGGGTAGCACGTAGTCCCACCACCTGGACAATAGCATAATACATGTATGAGGTGAATTTGGGATCGATAACTACAAGCATTTTTTTTTTATTTGGGAAATTGTTCTGACAATTCAGGACTATGGAGCTAATGAAGGCAATGGAGGAGAGGGAAGGTCAGGGACCAGGGTAGGCAAACAAGAGGGTGCAGGAGATACAGAGCACTGACAGCAGCACCGTAATACAGAGCACTGACATCAGCACCGTGACATACAGCGCTGACAGCAGCTCCGTGACATACAGCGCTGACAGCAGCTCCGTGACATACAGCGCTGACAGCAGCTCCGTGACATACAGCGCTGACAGCAGCTCCGTGACATACAGCGCTGACAGCAGCTCCGTGACATACAGCGCTGACAGCAGCACCGTGACATACAGCGCTGACAGCAGCTCCGTGACATACAGCGCTGACAGCAGCTCCGTGACATACAGCGCTGACAGCAGCTCCGTGACATACAGCACTGACAGCAGCTCCGTGACATACAGCGCTGACAGCAGCTCCGTGACATACAGCGCTGACAGCAGCACCGTGACATACAGCGCTGACAGCAGCTCCGTGACATACAGCGCTGACAGCAGCTCCGTGACATACAGCGCTGACAGCAGCTCCGTGACATACAGCGCTGACAGCAGCTCCGTGACATACAGCGCTGACAGCAGCTCCGTGACATACAGCGCTGACAGCAGCTCCGTGACATACAGCGCTGACAGCAGCTCCGTGACATACAGCGCTGACAGCAGCTCCGTGACATACAGCGCTGACAGCAGCTCCGTGACATACAGCGCTGACAGCAGCTCCGTGACATACAGCGCTGACAGCAGCACCGTAAGCAGCCCCAGGAGGAAGTCAGCACAGCACAGGGATGGTGTGATCCCCTCATAATAAGAACCCCCAGGAGGAAGTCAGCACAGCACAGGGATGGTGGGAGCCCCTCATAATAAGAACACCCAGGAGGAAGTCAGCACAGCACAGGGATGGTGGGAACCCCTCATAATAAGCAGCCCCAGTAGAAATATGACACCGCTCAACCTCTTCAAAGAGGAGGGTAGGGGCATATAGTACGGTGTGCTTTTTTGGGTCAGGGAAGTGAGCCAAATGAATTAAGAAGGTCTGTGTGCTTGATTCCAAAAATTGTTTATAGACATATACATGGTCTACTGATCACATGTGTTGAATTCCTCCGAGATCCATGCCTCATTCATTTTTAGAAATGTGAGGTAGTTAACACTGTGGTGAGCTAGGCGAGTACGCTTATCGGTCACAATCCCCCCTGCTGCGCTGAACGTCCTTTCGGACAGGACACTGGATGAGGGGCAAGCCAACAGTTCGATTGCAAATTGGGCAAGCTCTGGCCAGAGGTCAAGCCTGCCCACCCAGTAGTCTAGGGGTTCATCACTCCTCAGAGCGTCCACATCGGCCGTTAACCCAATGTAGTCGGACACCTGACGGTCTAGGCGTTCCCTGATGCTGGATCCGGATGACACCTGTCGATGGGTCGGCTGAAAGAATGACCTCATATCCGAAGTCACCAACACATCTTCAAACCGGCCTCTTCTTGCAGGCGCTGTTGGATTGGTACCCGCAAATCCTTCTCTGGGAGTGGGAATTGCTCCTCTGCCAGCGCACGCAAAAGCAGAATGCAGCATTTCTCGAAGCAAGGCCTGGAAGTGCTGCATTCTGACAGCCCTCTGCGACGGCGGTAACATTTCCGCCATTTTGTGTTTGTACCGGGGGTCTAAGTACGTTGCCACCCAGTACTGGTCCTTGACCCTCATGCTTTTTATACGGGGGTCCCTATTAAAACACTGGAGCATGAAGGCCCCCATTTGCACTAAAGTGGAAGCGGTGTGGTGGCCTGGCTCCTGCTCATCATCCAGGATAATGTCGTCCTCTTCATTCTCCTCTCCCCATCCTCGCACAACAGGGATCCCAGAAAGGTTTAAAGCATGCTCTTCTTGCTCCTGCTCATCCGCCCCGGCACCATCCTCCTCTGACTCCTCATCAGACT
Source organism: Lithobates pipiens (assembly GCF_037356315.1). Lineage (NCBI taxonomy): Eukaryota > Metazoa > Chordata > Amphibia > Anura > Ranidae > Lithobates > Lithobates pipiens. The sequence goes on from NW_027507784.1 coordinate 158,279,336, forward strand.
CCTGTTGTTGACTTGTCTCAGATAGAGTAGCCCCCCCTGGGAATTCATCCAGCATTGCGACTTCCTCATCTTCCCGCTCCTGCTCCTCCACAGCCTGATCAATGACACGACGCAATGCACGCTCCAGAAAGAAGGCATAAGGTACCATGTCACTGATGGCGCCATGGCTGCGACTGACCAGTTTGGTGATCTCCTCAAATGGCCGCAGAAGTCTGCATGTGTCGCGCATGAGCAGCCACTGGCGCGGTGAAAAAAAACCCAGCTCCCCAGAACCGTTTCTTTCGCAGAGTTCATACAGGTAGACGTTAACTGCACGTTTCTGCTGGAGCAGCCTATCAAGCATATAGAAGGTTGAGTTCCATCGCGTCGGGCAATCGCAAATAAGACGTCTGACCGGCAGATGGTGTCGCCGCTGAATGTCAGCAAGGCGAGCCATGGCCGTGTAAGATCTTCTGAAATGGGCCGAGATTTTCCTTGCCTGCCGCAAGATGTCCTGGACCCCAGGGTATTTGACAAGGAATCGCTGCACGACCAAGTTTAAGACGTGTGCCATGCACGGCACGTGCGTGATTTTGCCCTGTTTCAATGCGCTAAGCAGATTGGCACCGTTGTCACACACCACTTTACCAACTGTCAAATTGAGCGGTGTTAGCCACTCATCTGCCTGTGAACGCAAAGCTGAAAGGAGTGCCGGGCCAGTGTGGCTCTTTGCTTCCAGGCACAACAGACGCAGCACGGCATGGCAACGTCTCACCTGGCATGTGGAATAGGTTCTGGGGAGCTTGGGCGGTGCAGTGGAAGAGACGCTAGCAGCGGAAAAGGAGGAGGCAGCTGAGGAGGAGAGGGAGGAGGATGGAGTAGGAGGAGGAGAAGAAGAGTCAGGCCTGCATGCAATCCGTGGCGGTAAAACCAAATCTACACGGGTGCCACGGGTTACATGCTTGACGGCCGTCAGAAGGTTCACCCAGTGGGCAGTAAAACTGATATACCTTCCCTGCCCGTGTTTGCTAGACCACGTGTCTGTGGTCAGATGTATCTTGGCACCGACACTGTGTGCCAGAGATACATTCACTTGCCGCTGAACATGGCCATATAGCTCTGGGATGCCCTTCTCTGAGAAATACTTCCTTCCTGGGACCTTCCATTGTGGTGTTCCAATGGCCACAAATTTGCGAAAGGCCTCCGAGTCCACCAGTTTATATGGCAGTAGTTGGCGGGCTATGAGTTCTGACAAGCCAGCCGCCAACCGTTGGGCAAGAGGGTTATCCGGCGTCATCATTTTTTTACGCTCAAACATTAGGCCCACGGAAGCCTGCCTTTTTGCAGAAAAATGTGAGCTTGGCGTGATGGAAGGTGGAGTGGAGGACAATTGTGAGGAGAGAGGAGAAGGAGAAGTAGAAGACGAGGCTGGACGGTGAGAGCCTGCAGTGTGGCTTTGTGTGTTCCGTTGCTCCCACTGGGCTCGGTGATGGCTGCTCATGTGCCTTCTTAAGGCGGTCGTCCCTAGGTGAGTATTGGGCTTACCGCGACTAACGCGTTGACTGCAAAGATTGCAGATGGCAACGCTATTGTCAGCAGCGGACACGTTAAAAAAAGCCCACACTGCGGAGCCATGTGCCGGTGTCCTGGGAGCGCCAGATGTGACCGTACATGGTCGATGACTCGCTCCTGATACATTTGCAGTCTGCTTTGTCCCTGCTGTGCAATGTAAGTCATTGCTGCTTCTCCTCCCTATCTGCTGGTCCATATCTCCCTCTGAACTCCCCTCCTCTTCCTCTCTTGTGGGCACCCACGTGACATCACTAGACACGTCATCATCAACGTCACCTTCCCCACCGCTATAAGTAGAGTAGGCAGCAACACCGGGGACCAACCTCCTCCTTGGGCTGATCTGGGTACTGGCGTCAGACTGCTGAGTAGCGCTTGTTGCTACCTCCTCTTCCTGATCCAATACCAAGAGTGGCTGCGCATCAGAAATGTCCTCTTGATATGGATCGGAAAATAATTCCAGTGACTCAAGCGGAAGGTATGTGGTGGTGGTGGTGGTGGTCGTGTTGTTGGTGGTAGTGTCTTTGGGGGTGCACATAGCAGAGAGTGAAGAAGAGGGTGCAGATCGAGAGGATGAGGAGGGTGCAGAAGAGTAAGGCTGAGCGAGCCACTCAACCAAGTCTGGTGCATCCTTTAAAGTAATTGAACGCACCTTCTGCAACTTCCCACTTTGGCTCAAGCCTGTTGCTCCTGCCCTACCCCTACCACCCCTGCGGAAGGGCCTGCCTCTTCCTCTGCATGTCATTTTTTAAATGACCCTGTGACAAAACTCTTAGTCCCTATACCGCTGAAGGACTGCTGCAGTATAGGTGAGCGGTCAGCAGTGGTGCACGTCAACCCTATCTATTGTGGACCGATAGCGGTCCTTACAGAACAGCAGACTGTACCGCACTCAAGCCTATGTACCGTAGCACCCTATACCAAGTTACCAGTCCTTATAAGAACTTTTGTGGACCAAGCAGGTTGTGTATTAGTGTTTAGCAGACTGTACGTCAGTCCCTATACCGCTGAAGGACTGCTGCAGTATAGGGCAGCGGTCAGCAGTGGTGCACGTCAACCCTATCTATTGTGGACCGATAGCGGTCCTTACAGAACAGCAGACTGTACCGCACTCAAGCCTATGTACCGTAGCACCCTATACCAAGTTACCAGTCCTTATAAGAACTTTTGTGGACCAAGCAGGTTGTGTATTAGTGTTTAGCAGACTGTACGTCAGTCCCTATACCGCTGAAGGACTGCTGCAGTATAGGGCAGCGGTCAGCAGTGGTGCACGTCAACCCTATCTATTGTGGACCGATAGCGGTCCTTACAGAACAGCAGACTGTACCGCACTCAAGCCTATGTACCGTAGCACCCTATACCAAGTTACCAGTCCTTATAAGAACTTTTGTGGAACAAGCAGGTTGTGTGTTAGTGATTAGCAGACTGTACGTCAGTCCCTATACCGCTGAAGGACTGCTGCAGTATAGGTGAGCGGTCAGCAGTGGTGCACGTCAACCCTATCTATTGTGGACCGATAGCGGTCCTTACAGAACAGCAGACTGTACCGCACTCAAGCCTATGTACCGTAGCACCCTATACCAAGTTACCAGTCCTTATAAGAACTTTTGTGGACCAAGCAGGTTGTGTATTAGTGTTTAGCAGACTGTACGTCAGTCCCTATACCGCTGAAGGACTGCTGCAGTATAGGGCAGCGGTCAGCAGTGGTGCACGTCAACCCTATCTATTGTGGACCGATAGCGGTCCTTACAGAACAGCAGACTGTACCGCACTCAAGCCTATGTACCGTAGCACCCTATACCAAGTTACCAGTCCTTATAAGAACTTTTGTGGACCAAGCAGGTTGTGTATTAGTGTTTAGCAGACTGTACGTCAGTCCCTATACCGCTGAAGGACTGCTGCAGTATAGGGCAGCGGTCAGCAGTGGTGCACGTCAACCCTATCTATTGTGGACCGATAGCGGTCCTTACAGAACAGCAGACTGTACCGCACTCAAGCCTATGTACCGTAGCACCCTATACCAAGTTACCAGTCCTTATAAGAACTTTTGTGGACCAAGCAGGTTGTGTATTAGTGTTTAGCAGACTGTACGTCAGTCCCTATACCGCTGAAGGACTGCTGCAGTATAGGGCAGCGGTCAGCAGTGGTGCACGTCAACCCTATCTATTGTGGACCGATAGCGGTCCTTACAGAACAGCAGACTGTACCGCACTCAAGCCTATGTACCGTAGCACCCTATACCAAGTTACCAGTCCTTATAAGAACTTTTGTGGAACAAGCAGGTTGTGTGTTAGTGATTAGCAGACTGTACGTCAGTCCCTATACCAATGAAGGACTGCTGCAGTATAGGGCAGCGGTCAGCAGTAGTGCACGGCAACCCTATGTATTGTGGACCGATAGCGGTCCTTACAGAACAGCAGACTGTAACGCACTCAGGCCTATGTACCGTAGCACCCTATACCAAGTTACCAGTCCTTATAAGAACTTTTGTGGACCAAGCAGGTTGTGTGTTAGTGATTAGCAGACTGTACGTCAGTCCCTATACCAATGAAGGACTGCTGCAGTATAGGGCAGCGGTCAGCAGTAGTGCACGGCAACCCTATGTATTGTGGACCGATAGCGGTCCTTACAGAACAGCAGACTGTACTGCACTCAGGCCTATGTACCGTAGCACCCTATACCAAGTTACCAGTCCTTATAAAAACTTTTGTGGACCAAGCAGGTTGTGTGTTAGTGTTTAGCAGACTGTGCGTCAGTCCCTATACCGCTGAAGGACTGCTGCAGTATAGGGCAGCGGTCAGCAGTAGTGCACGGCAACCCTATGTATTGTGGACCGATAGCGGTCCTTACAGAACAGCAGACTGTAACGCACTCAGGCCTATGTACCGTAGCACCCTATACCAAGTTACCAGTCCTTATAAGAACTTTTGTGGACCAAGCAGGTTGTGTGTTAGTGATTAGCAGACTGTACGTCAGTCCCTATACCAATGAAGGACTGCTGCAGTATAGGGCAGCGGTCAGCAGTAGTGCACGGCAACCCTATGTATTGTGGACCGATAGCGGTCCTTACAGAACAGCAGACTGTACTGCACTCAGGCCTATGTACCGTAGCACCCTATACCAAGTTACCAGTCCTTATAAGAACTTTTGTGGACCAAGCAGGTTGTGTGTTAGTGATTAGCAGACTGTACGTCAGTCCCTATACCAATGAAGGACTGCTGCAGTATAGGGCAGCGGTCAGCAGTAGTGCACGGCAACCCTATGTATTGTGGACCGATAGCGGTCCTTACAGAACAGCAGACTGTACTGCACTCAGGCCTATGTACCGTAGCACCCTATACCAAGTTACCAGTCCTTATAAGAACTTTTGTGGACCAAGCAGGTTGTGTATTAGTGTTTAGCAGACTGTGCGTCAGTCCCTATACCGCTGAAGGACTGCTGCAGTATAGGGCAGCGGTCAGCAGTAGTGCACGGCAACCCTATGTATTGTGGACCGATAGCGGTCCTTACAGAACAGCAGACTGTACCGCACCCAAGCCTATGTACCGTAGCACCCTAGACAGACCAAGTTACCAGTCCTGATAAAGAGCTTTGTGGAACAAGTGAGTTGTGAATGATTAGCAGACTGCAGCAGAAGGGCAGCAGTCAAGTATAATATTCTTTCTATATTTGGAAGAAAGAATATTATACGTGTACAAGCCTATTACCGTACCACTGATACCAGTCCTGAAAAGAACCTTTGTGGAACTAATAGTAACAGCAAGTCTTTAAAATTATCCTCACTGCCTGACACACTGCTTCCTGCCTGTCCCTATACAAATTGGCAAAAAAGAGTAGGCTGGAACGATTAGCTGGAACAGCTCTTTTGTGGACCTGATAGTAACAGCTAATGATGATGATGATGATGATGATGAAGAAAGACTAATCTGGCTGAGCTGTCCCTAAAATAGCAGCATACAGCGCTCTGTCCCTTTATCTAAACTGACAAAAGAAACTCAGGCTGCTGACCTAACACCTATACCAGTCCTGAAAAGAACTTTTGTGTACCAAATAGCTAGCGTTTTCTCTGTCCCTACTCCACACAGGATCCTTTCCCTACAGTGACAGAAGAAAGAATGTAAAATGGCCACCGGATCGGGTGTATTTATAGGTTAGGGGGAATGTCCAAGTGTCCATGAGCTGTCATGTCTCAATTGGTTGTCCTGTAACACATGATAAACGTGTCACGAAAGGTTAAAGTTCTTGTATACATTAAACACGTAAGTCCGCCGGGGCGAACGACGGAAAAAGGCGTTCGAACCCGCGGACGGCGAAAGTCGGAAATTCGCCGCGAAACGACCGCCGGGCGAACCGTTCGGCCATCACTAGTGCTAGTATTAATGCTGCCCAGCTCTGCCCTATTGTTGTGTACAGATGACTCACCTGCAGACTCTGTGTTTACATGTAAATAACCAGCATTCATATGTAAATAGCTGCAGTATTACTAAGAAAATAGCTGCGGCCGGGGCATTGATATGTAAATAAAGGCAGCATTTATATGTATATCATGCTACCCTGCAGTGAGCCGTAATGTGGGCTGTAACCTCTAGCAACAGTCAGTAAGCAGTAATGATATGCTGTAACTTCTGGCAACCAATCACAATTTCTGCCTGATCTGTTACAGTAGACTGATTTTAAGTCTAGCTGCTATTCAATGTATTTCTTAGAGCAGGCGGAGAGGGAAATTGCATGGGGGGGGCCCAAGAATTTTTTTGCCAGGGTCCAATCAATATTAAAGATGGCCCTGCTTACAATGGGCATGTGAGCATAAGAACCAGACCACAGAGCAATGGAAAAAGATATGTTAAATGTTGTGGAACTCGGAGCCAAAGCTGCAACCTATTTTTAGCCATAGACATATATTACAAAAAACCCCATGCATGCTGTAAGTATTTCCCTAAAATATTTTTGCTTTTTTATGCTGATGTAATGAAATCATAAAGGAAGTTCCTCCTTTGTAAAGTTTTGGGTTGATGTGTTGATAAATTCGACAAAACCCTCCAGATACAGGCAATAAAAAGCTTATACTCATCTTTATTGAATATACAGTATGCAAGTCTTAGGCAAGTGGCAAAACCAACATTGCTCACTGTCATGACTGTTGGGAAAATTGCAGACTCGTGATTGACTGGTCAAAAGTTCAGTGTTACATCCACAGTATAATTATAAAAGTTAGTATAATTATAGCTTACAACTGAAGTATAGGGCCGTTCCCTAGAATATCCAATCAAATAAGCGACATGCCTCTCATCAAAACACTTTTTTTTATTATTTTGATTAATTGCAGAAGTTATCTTTTTTTTATTACATAGGAAAACATATATCATTGCTAGTTGTGAGCTACAGTGTGCAGTACATAGCAGAGGATCTTATCACAAGACAAAATTACAAAGTAGGTAATGAAATAATGGCCATACCAAAATTTAACCCATTCAGTATAAAGAATAGGCATATCTGCTATCTCTGAGAACAGGGATCAACATACTATATGGTTGTAATTTGTACATATTATAGAGGTATATGGTCAAGAAATAATTATGTACATCTTATGCCTAGTACACACGACCAGACTTTACAGTAGACTAGGTCCGACGGGATCAGTCCGTCGGACAATCCAATCGCGTGTGGGCTAATCCGATAATTTCTCGTTCTAAAAATCCAACGGACCTAGAAATAGAACATGTTTCAAATCTGTCCGATGGACTCAATTACTATTGGGAAAACCGTTCGTCTGTATGCTGGTCTGACAGACCAAATACGACGCAAGGGAAACTATTAGCTACTGGCTATTGAACTTCCTTTTTTAGTCCCGTCTTACGCCATCATGTTCAAAACAAACAGACTTTCGAACGGACGTAGTCCGCTGAAAAGTCATTCATGAAGACCGTCGGACCTAGTCTGCCGTAAAGTCCGGTCGTGTGTACTCGGCATTAGAGTTCATGATGTAAGGCCCCTTTCACATGGGGATTTCAATAGTACATATTTGACCCGTGATTACACAGATCAAAAGTGGACTGCAACGTATCCCTATGGGTGGCCAGGTATCCACCTACATCCCGTCACATACTGTATATAGATTACTCAATTCTCCTTTTCTTCCATTGCAAGATAGAAGAAAAATCATAATGGACATCCATTATGAACCGACACAGCCGGAGATCAGTCCAAGATCCCCTGCTGATCTGCTGAGATGGAACAGAGAGCACACGTGTTAAAGAGACCCAAGGTTTTTTGTCATACTAACCTCTGAATTTAACAGTGCCTGTTTTACTATAAAATATGTGTATGGTGGGGCATTGATCACCACTCACCATCATTTCTGTTTGGCTTCTCCCCTTGACTTGCATTTCAGCCCACCCCAATCTTAGGCTCAGTAACTTTTGAAAGTTCCCATCTATGAATCTCTATATCAAGCTGAAACTAAAGGTTTTTTACACATTGGTCTCTGAAGAGTGATCTGCAGTGGCATGCTTTTCACAGAACTGAGATGCATTCAGAAGGCGATTTTTCTGCCTCCTTAATGGGGTTTTTGAATAGGAACACCACGCCACAACCACAAGCCTAGTAGTTGGCTTGAGTTTGCTGCATGACCCCATTAATTTGAATAAGTCGTGTTCAATAATGGTACTGCCTGCCTAAGGTGAAATGGGGGATAATATTTGCTGTGGCACAAATCTTTGCATTGTTTTCAGTAAAGCCATTCACATAGGTGCTTAAACATGAGCTGCTTTCAGATCTGTAACACAGAATCCAAAAATCTGCATCTAAGAACATGTGCTTTATGCGTTTACGCGTATAAGCGCATGTATATGCGTTTGTAAGCATGTAAACTAAGTCTAAACAAAGGAGAAAAATAAGGTATCATAAAAACAAATTATGCACACATACCCATCTCTAATTAAACTTGCGTATAATTTTACGCAATAATTTTTCTCCTAGAAAATACATTTGTAATAACATCTGTAAAATGTTTATGGCTTTGTAAATGAAGCCTTTCAATCAGTATAACGCCTGCAATGCAAATATATAGATTGTAAGCTCTAACGAGCAGAGCCCTCTGATCCCTCCTGTATTGATTTGTATTGTAAGGCCGCGTACACACGGGCGGACTGTTCGCCCAACCTTGTTCGGCAAACAGTTTCATCAAACAGTCCGCTCAAAATTTGCATGAGCGGACTTGCCCACACACGAGCGGACTGTTTGACGAACAAGGTTGGGCAAACAGTTCGCTCAACTTTTGAAATGAACGGACTCGCCCACGTAAGGCGGAGGCAAACCCGCCCATTTCGAGCGCGTGTACAGGTAGGCGGGGCCCGCGAAGGAGACGTCGCGGGCTCCGCCGCCTGGAATGGGCTTAAAGGGGAACCCCAACGCCGAAAAAAATCGGCGTGGGGGTTCCCCCCAAGTCCACACCAGACCCTTGTCCGAGCACGCTACCCGGCCGGCCAGGAAAGGGGGGCGAGCGAGCGCGCCCCCCCTCCTGAGCCGTACCAGGCCGCGTGCCCTCAACATGGGGGGTGCCTTGGGGAAGGGGGGGCCGCGCGACCCCCCCACCCCAAAGCACCTTGTCCCCATGTTGATGAGGACAAGGGCCTCTTCCCGACAACCCTGGCCGTTGGTTGTCGGGGTCTGCGGGCGGGGGGCTTATCGGAATCCGGGAGCCCCCTTTAAGAAGGGGGCCCCCGGATACCGGCCCCCCACCCTATGTGAATGAGTATGGGGTACAATGTACCCCTACCCATTCACCTGTGAACTAAAGTACAATAAAAAACACAACACAGAGAAAAAATATTTTATTGCACAGCTCCGGGGGTCTTCTCGCCGGACTCCTCCGCTATGTGTGTGTAGCTCTTTTGCTAGCGGAGGAGTCCGGCTTTCTTCCTCCCCGCCGCCGGCCTCTTCTCCCGACTTCGGGGGTCTTGTCCCCCTCTTCGGTTCTTCTGCCGGGCCACCGCGCCTGGTCCGGTGGCCCGGTCTTCTGTCGCCGTCTTCCGTTCTTCTGTCGCCGCCTTCGGTTCTTCTGCCGGGCCACCGCGCCTTCTTGTAGCTCTTTTACAGGCGGTGGCCCGGTCTTCTGTCGCCGCTGTCGTCGCCGCCGCCGCCGCCTTCCGTTCTTGTTCTTCTTCTTGTTCTTCTTCTTCTCCTGGAGATGTTGACTCGACGAGCTCTCCGGCCGGAATGCCAGGGACACGCTCCGCTGCCACTTATATAGTGACAATGGGGCGGTGTCACATGGTATATGTCACATGGGTTGGTCACATGGGTTGATGTCACATGGGGACTATGACATCGTAAGGGGGCGGGGTCACCATGTGACCAACCCATGTGACATATACCATGTGACACCGCCCCATTGTCACTATATAAGTGACCGCACAGCGCGGCTCTGGCATTCCGGCCGGAGAGCTCGTCGAGTCAACATCTCCAGGAGAAGAAGAAGAAGAACAAGAAGAAGAACAAGAACGGAAGGCGGCGGCGGCGGCGACGACAGCGGCGACAGAAGTCCGGGCCACCGCCTGTAAAAGAGCTACAAGAAGGCGCGGTGGCCCGGCAGAAGAACCGAAGGCGGCGACAGAAGAACGGAAGACGGCGACAGAAGACCGGGCCACCGGACCAGGCGCGGTGGCCCGGCAGAAGAACCGAAGAGGGGGACAAGACCCCCGAAGTCGGGAGAAGAGGCCGGCGGCGGGGAGGAAGAAAGCCGGACTCCTCCGCTAGCAAAAGAGCTACACACAGATAGCGGAGGAGTCCGGCGAGAAGACCCCCGGAGCTGTGCAATAAAATATTTTTTCTCTGTGTTGTGTTTTTTATTGTACTTTAGTTCACAGGTGAATGGGTAGGGGTACATTGTACCCCATACTCATTCACATAGGGTGGGGGGCCGGTATCCGGGGGCCCCCTTCTTAAAGGGGGCTCCCGGATTCCGATAAGCCCCCCGCCCGCAGACCCCGACAACCAACGGCCAGGGTTGTCGGGAAGAGGCCCTTGTCCTCATCAACATGGGGACAAGGTGCTTTGGGGTGGGGGGGCCGCGCGGCCCCCCCTTCCCCAAGGCACCCCCCATGTTGAGGGCACGCGGCCTGGTACGGCTCAGGAGGGGGGGCGCGCTCGCTCGCCCCCCTTTCCTGGCCGGCCGGGTAGCGTGCTCGGACAAGGGTCTGGTGTGGACTTGGGGGGAACCCCCACGCCGATTTTTTTCGGCGTTGGGGTTCCCCTTTAAGCCCATTCCAGGCGGCGGAGCCCGCGACGTCTCCTTCGCGGGCCCCGCCTACCTGTACACGCGCTCGAAATGGGCGGACTTTCCGAGCGGGAACAGTCCGCTCATTTCGAAAGTACAGCGGACAAGCCCACACACGGGCGGACTGTCCGCCCAAACACTGTTCAGCGGACAAGGTTGGGCGAACAGTCCGCCCGTGTGTACGCGGCCTAAGTGTACTGTCTGCTCTCATATTGTAAAGCGATGCGCAAACTGTTGGCACTATATAAATCCTGTATAATAATATATGTGCATACAGGCTACAGCGTAAAGAGGTGGCGTTCTATGGAATGTAGGCTTCAGCATCCAAACACATGTCAGCAAAGCTGAGACATGTCTAAAATAAAATGGGATTCTTTCTAATGTTATTAGGCCTATATAACCACTGCTGACCTTTTTAAATGTGCATACCATGGATGCCTAAAACTGTGCCAAGTGTGTACAACAATCATCCAAGGAGACTGCAAAGCCTGTGACATGGGGTAGTTATCTCTTGTGGTACAGGTAGATGCTTTTATACAGTGAATTCACGGCAGACAGGAACTATATTTAAGGGCCTGGTAGCTCCCTTTTATTAACATGGTAGTTAGCAAAACACTCCAACATAAAGTTTCCCATAAAGGGGATTTTCTCTAGCTTCAGCAAAATAAAAACACTGGAAAATGCCAAGCCACCTGGCTCATAAGCTCACTCAGCTTTAACTGCAGTACTACGCTGCACCTCTTACCAGTCTCTCTAAACACGTTGTCCAGCTGTCCTGGATACTTGGCACTCTAGCCTTTAGTTGCAGCGCCCTGCTGCATGGCACACCTCTGGCTAATGGATTGGGGTTCTCCTGACCCCAATAGAACCCAACCCTCTGTCTCTTGATTTCTGGCTGTGCACCTCTGACCCCTTGATGAGACCCTCTTTATTTTGGCCTGGGTTGCCTCTGACCCCTCGGTAAGACACTCGTCTCTTGGCTTCTGGCTGGGGCACCTCTGAACCCTGTTGAGACCCTCTGTCTCTCGACTTGTGGTGGGGCACCTCTGACCCCTGATGAGACCCTCTGTCTCTTGGCTTCTGTATGGGGCACTTCTGACTAGGGGTGGACCAATATTGTTTTTCAGGGGCGATACCGATATCAGATGCTGATATTCTGTACATTTAAAGTCTCCAAAAAAAAAACATTACACACAAATCTAGTATAAACTGAACATTTTAAAGTTTATTAAAATTTTAAACATTAAGGGCCTCGTTCTTCACACGATACCTGCATGAAAACTCTGTCTGCACCATAGTGTGTGAACTGTGAACAAAGCCTAAAATTAAACAACTGGGAAAAATAAAGTACTTGGCTTCCCAAAACATAGAAAAATGGCATACCTATAAACTGAAGTGCACTGCACTGATTACATTTAAATTACTACCGCAGTGCATATGCATGTGTTGCACACTGCTGCTTTTCCTGAGGGTGGTTGAGACGAGATAGTCCCAGACCACAATTTAACCCTTTCTCTCTGCAGATAAGGTTACAACTGGACTGCATGGTGCACCCTGCTGTGGGTGGGTGGCTGGCTGGAACCCTGCTGTGGGTGGGTGGCTGGCTGGAACCCTGCTGTGGGTGGGTGGTTGGCTGGAACCCTGCTGTTGGTGGGTGGCTGGCTGGAACCATGCTGTGGGTGGGTGGCTGGCTGGCACCCTGCTGAGGGTGGCTGGCTAGCACCCTGCTGTGGGTGGCTGGCTTGCACCCTGCTGTGGGTGGCTGGCTGGCTGGAACCCTGCTGTTGGTGGGTGGCTGGTTGGCACTATGCTGTGGGTGGGTGGCTGGCTGGCACCCAGCTGAGGGTGGCTGGCTGGCACCCTGCTGTGGGTGGCTGGCTGGCACCCTGCTGTGGGTGGTTGGCTTGCTGGCTGGAACCCTGCTGTGGGTTGGTGGCTGGCTGGCACCCTGCTGTGGATGGCTGGCTGGCACCCTGCATTAGGGGGGCTGGCTGGCCATCCTGCTGTGGGTGGCTGGCACCCTGTGGGTGGCTGGATGGCTGGCACCCTGCTGTGGGTGGTTGGCTGGCAGACTGCCAAGGGTGGGTGGCTGGCACCCTGCTGTGTGTGGGTGGCTGGCTCGCTGGCACCCTGCTGTGGGTGTCTGGCTGCTGGCTGGCTGGCTGGCGTGTCCTCTCTGGTCTAGCTCTGTGGCATGCACTGTCCGAGTAGAGGCAAGTGACGGGCTTTGCTCTATCTGGGTAGAAGAAGCCAGGAGGACAAAGTCAGACTGTCAGAACATTTAGGCCCAGTGACTCCACGCAGGGGGCCTGCAGTGCACCACAAACCTTCCTGGCTTCTTCTACCTGGGCTGATAACATAGTAGGCCCCAAAAAGATGGCCACAGCAGGAGAGAGACTAATATTGGTAATATCAGTAAAGTTTGAGACTGATACTGATTCTTTAAAAATTGTGGATATCGGCCCCTAATAATCAGCCACACCGATAATCGGTCGACCCCCTACATCTGACCCCTCAGTGAGACCCTTTGTCTCTTGGTTTCTGGCTGGGGCCCCCTGACCCGTGGGTGAGTAGCGATGGCCGAACGGTTCGCCCGGCGGTCGTTTCGCGGCGAATTTCCGACATTCGCGGTCCGCACGTTCGAACGCCTTTTTCCGTCGTTCGCCGCGGCGGACTTACGTGTTTAATGTATACAAGAACTTTAACCTTTGGTGACACGTTTATCATGTGATACAGGACAGCCAATTGAGACATGACAGCACATGGACACTTGTACATTCCCCCTAACCTATAAATACACCCGATCCGGTGGCCATTTTACATTCTTTCTTCTGTTAAGATAGGGACAGGTTCCTGTGTGGAGTAGGGAGAGATAAACCACTAGCTATTTGGTACACAAAAGTTCTTTTCAGGACTGGTATAGGTGTTAGGTGTTGATAGGTTTGCTGTGCTGCTGATTCTTGCAGCAGCCTGAGTGTCTTTTGTTAGTTTAGAGAAAGGGAAAGGACGGTGTATGCTACAGGGACAGCCAGATTAGTCTTTCATCATCATCATCATCATCATCATCATTAGCTGTTACTATCAAGGTCCACAAAAGAGCTGTTCCAGTAACCACTAATCGTTCTCTTTTTTTGCCAATTTGTATAGGGACAGGAAGGAAGCAGTGTTGTCAGGCAGTGAGGGTAATTTTAAAGACTTGCTGTTATTATTAGTTCCACAAAGGTTCTTTTCAGGACTGGTATCAGTGGTACAGTAATAGGCTTGTACATGTATAATATTCTTTCTTCCAAATATAGAAAGGATATTATACTTGACTGCTGCCCTTCTGCTGCAGTCTGCTAAACATTCACAACTCACTTGTTCCACAAAAGTTCTTATAAGGACTGGTAACTTGGTATAGGGTGCTACGGTACATAGGCTTGAGTGCGGTACAGTCTGCTGTTCTGTAAGGACCGCTATCGGTCCACAATAGATAGGGTTGACGTGCACCACTGCTGACCGCTGCCCTATACTGCAGCAGTCCTTCAGCGGTATAGGGACTGACGTACAGTCTGCTAATCACTAACACACAACCTGCTTGTTCCACAAAAGTTCTTATAAGGACTGGTAACTTGGTATAGGGTGCTACGGTACATAGGCTTGAGTGCGGTACAGTCTGCTGTTCTGTAAGGACCGCTATCGGTCCACAATAGATAGGGTTGACGTGCACCACTGCTGACCGCTGCCCTATACTGCAGCAGTCCTTCAGCGGTATAGGGACTGACGTACAGTCTGCTAAAAACTAATACACAACCTGCTTGGTCCACAAAAGTTCTTATAAGGACTGGTAACTTGGTATAGGGTGCTACGGTACATAGGCTTGAGTGCGGTACAGTCTGCTGTTCTGTAAGGACCGCTATCGGTCCACAATAGATAGGGTTGACGTGCACCACTGCTGACCGCTCACCTATACTGCAGCAGTCCTTCAGCGGTATAGGGACTGACGTACAGTCTGCTAAACACTAATACACAACCTGCTTGTTCCACAAAAGTTCTTATAAGGACTGGTAACTTGGTATAGGGTGCTACGGTACATAGGCTTGAGTGCGGTACAGTCTGCTGTTCTGTAAGGACCGCTATCGGTCCACAATAGATAGGGTTGACGTGCACCACTGCTGACCGCTCACCTATACTGCAGCAGTCCTTCAGCGGTATAGGGACTGACGTACAGTCTGCTAATCACTAACACACAACCTGCTTGTTCCACAAAAGTTCTTATAAGGACTGGTAACTTGGTATAGGGTGCTACGGTACATAGGCTTGAGTGCGGTACAGTCTGCTGTTCTGTAAGGACCGCTATCGGTCCACAATAGATAGGGTTGACGTGCACCACTGCTGACCGCTCACCTATACTGCAGCAGTCCTTCAGCGGTATAGGGACTGACGTACAGTCTGCTAATCACTAACACACAACCTGCTTGTTCCACAAAAGTTCTTATAAGGACTGGTAACTTGGTATAGGGTGCTACGGTACATAGGCTTGAGTGCGGTACAGTCTGCTGTTCTGTAAGGACCGCTATCGGTCCACAATAGATAGGGTTGACGTGCACCACTGCTGACCGCTGCCCTATACTGCAGCAGTCCTTCAGCGGTATAGGGACTGACGTACAGTCTGCTAAACACTAATACACAACCTGCTTGGTCCACAAAAGTTCTTATAAGGACTGGTAACTTGGTATAGGGTGCTACGGTACATAGGCTTGAGTGCGGTACAGTCTGCTGTTCTGTAAGGACCGCTATCGGTCCACAATAGATAGGGTTGACGTGCACCACTGCTGACCGCTGCCCTATACTGCAGCAGTCCTTCAGCGGTATAGGGACTGACGTACAGTCTGCTAAACACTAATACACAACCTGCTTGGTCCACAAAAGTTCTTATAAGGACTGGTAACTTGGTATAGGGTGCTACGGTACATAGGCTTGAGTGCGGTACAGTCTGCTGTTCTGTAAGGACCGCTATCGGTCCACAATAGATAGGGTTGACGTGCACCACTGCTGACCGCTGCCCTATACTGCAGCAGTCCTTCAGCGGTATAGGGACTGACGTACAGTCTGCTAAACACTAATACACAACCTGCTTGGTCCACAAAAGTTCTTATAAGGACTGGTAACTTGGTATAGGGTGCTACGGTACATAGGCTTGAGTGCGGTACAGTCTGCTGTTCTGTAAGGACCGCTATAGGTCCACAATAGATAGGGTTGACGTGCACCACTGCTGACCGCTCACCTATACTGCAGCAGTCCTTCAGCGGTATAGGGACTAAGAGTTTTGTCACAGGGTCATTTAAAAAATGACATGCAGAGGAAGAGGCAGGCCCTTCCGCAGGGGTGGTAGGGGTAGGGCAGGAGCAACAGGCTTGAGCCAAAGTGGGAAGTTGCAGAAGGTGCGTTCAATTACTTTAAAGGATGCACCAGACTTGGTTGAGTGGCTCGCTCAGCCTTACTCTTCTGCACCCTCCTCATCCTCTCGATCTGCACCCTCTTCTTCACTCTCTGCTATGTGCACCCCCAAAGACACTACCACCAACAACACGACCACCACCACCACCACCACATACCTTCCGCTTGAGTCACTGGAATTATTTTCCGATCCATATCAAGAGGACATTTCTGATGCGCAGCCACTCTTGGTATTGGATCAGGAAGAGGAGGTAGCAACAAGCGCTACTCAGCAGTCTGACGCCAGTACCCAGATCAGCCCAAGGAGGAGGTTGGTCCCCGGTGTTGCTGCCTACTCCGAGATCTCTACTTATAGCGGTGGGGAAGGTGACGTTGATGATGACGTGTCTAGTGATGTCACGTGGGTGCCCACAAGAGAGGAAGAGGAGGGGAGTTCAGAGGGAGATATGGACCAGCAGATAGGGAGGAGAAGCAGCAATGACTTACATTGCACAGCAGGGACAAAGCAGACTGCAAATGTATCAGGAGCGAGTCATCGACCATGTACGGTCACATCTGGCGCTCCCAGGACACCGGCACATGGCTCCGCAGTGTGGGCTTTTTTTAACGTGTCCGCTGCTGACAATAGCGTTGCCATCTGCAATCTTTGCAGTCAACGCGTTAGTCGCGGTAAGCCCAATACTCACCTAGGGACGACCGCCTTAAGAAGGCACATGAGCAGCCATCACCGAGCCCAGTGGGAGCAACGGAACACACAAAGCCACACTGCAGGCTCTCACCGTCCAGCCTCGTCTTCTACTTCTCCTTCTCCTCTCTCCTCACAATTGTCCTCCACTCCACCTTCCATCACGCCAAGCTCACATTTTTCTGCAAAAAGGCAGGCTTCCGTGGGCCTAATGTTTGAGCGTAAAAAAATGATGATGCCGGATAACCCTCTTGCCCAACGGTTGGCGGCTGGCTTGTCAGAACTCATAGCCCGCCAACTACTGCCATATAAACTGGTGGACTCGGAGGCCTTTCGCAAATTTGTGGCCATTGGAACACCACAATGGAAGGTCCCAGGAAGGAAGTATTTCTCAGAGAAGGGCATCCCAGAGCTATATGGCCATGTTCAGCGGCAAGTGAATGTATCTCTGGCACACAGTGTCGGTGCCAAGATACATCTGACCACAGACACGTGGTCTAGCAAACACGGGCAGGGAAGGTATATCAGTTTTACTGCCCACTGGGTGAACCTTCTGACGGCCGTCAAGCATGTAACCCGTGGCACCCGTGTAGATTTGGTTTTACCGCCACGGATTGCATGCAGGCCTGACTCTTCTTCTCCTCCTCCTACTCCATCCTCCTCCCTCTCCTCCTCAGCTGCCTCCTCCTTTTCCGCTGCTAGCGTCTCTTCCACTGCACCGCCCAAGCTCCCCAGAACCTATTCCACATGCCAGGTGAGACGTTGCCATGCCGTGCTGCGTCTGTTGTGCCTGGAAGCAAAGAGCCACACTGGCCCGGCACTCCTTTCAGCTTTGCGTTCACAGGCAGATGAGTGGCTAACACCGCTCAATTTGACAGTTGGTAAAGTGGTGTGTGACAACGGTGCCAATCTGCTTAGCGCATTGAAACAGGGCAAAATCACGCACGTGCCGTGCATGGCACACGTCTTAAACTTGGTCGTGCAGCGATTCCTTGTCAAATACCCTGGGGTCCAGGACATCTTGCGGCAGGCAAGGAAAATCTCGGCCCATTTCAGAAGATCTTACACGGCCATGGCTCGCCTTGCTGACATTCAGCGGCGACACCATCTGCCGGTCAGACGTCTTATTTGCGATTGCCCGACGCGATGGAACTCAACCTTCTATATGCTTGATAGGCTGCTCCAGCAGAAACGTGCAGTTAACGTCTACCTGTATGAACTCTGCGAAAGAAACGGTTCTGGGGAGCTGGGTTTTTTTTCACCGCGCCAGTGGCTGCTCATGCGCGACACATGCAGACTTCTGCGGCCATTTGAGGAGATCACCAAACTGGTCAGTCGCAGCCATGGCGCCATCAGTGACATGGTACCTTATGCCTTCTTTCTGGAGCGTGCATTGCGTCGTGTCATTGATCAGGCTGTGGAGGAGCAGGAGCGGGAAGATGAGGAAGTCGCAATGCTGGATGAATTCCCAGGGGGGGCTACTCTATCTGAGACAAGTCAACAACAGGAGTCTGATGAGGAGTCAGAGGAGGATGGTGCCGGGGCGGATGAGCAGGAGCAAGAAGAGCATGCTTTAAACCTTTCTGGGATCCCTGTTGTGCGAGGATGGGGAGAGGAGAATGAAGAGGACGACATTATCCTGGATGATGAGCAGGAGCCAGGCCACCACACCGCTTCCACTTTAGTGCAAATGGGGGCCTTCATGCTCCAGTGTTTTAATAGGGACCCCCGTATAAAAAGCATGAGGGTCAAGGACCAGTACTGGGTGGCAACGTACTTAGACCCCCGGTACAAACACAAAATGGCGGAAATGTTACCGCCGTCGCAGAGGGCTGTCAGAATGCAGCACTTCCAGGCCTTGCTTCGAGAAATGCTGCATTCTGCTTTTGCGTGCGCTGGCAGAGGAGCAATTCCCACTCCCAGAGAAGGATTTGCGGGTACCAATCCAACAGCGCCTGCAAGAAGAGGCCGGTTTGAAGATGTGTTGGTGACTTCGGATATGAGGTCATTCTTTCAGCCGACCCATCGACAGGTGTCATCCGGATCCAGCATCAGGGAACGCCTAGACCGTCAGGTGTCCGACTACATTGGGTTAACGGCCGATGTGGACGCTCTGAGGAGTGATGAACCCCTAGACTACTGGGTGGGCAGGCTTGACCTCTGGCCAGAGCTTGCCCAATTTGCAATCGAACTGTTGGCTTGCCCCTCATCCAGTGTCCTGTCCGAAAGGACGTTCAGCGCAGCAGGGGGGATTGTGACCGATAAGCGTACTCGCCTAGCTCACCACAGTGTTAACTACCTCACATTTCTAAAAATGAATGAGGCATGGATCTCGGAGGAATTCAACACATGTGACCAGTAGACCATGTATATGTCTATAAACTATTTTTTTAATCAAGCACACAGACCTTCTTAATTCATTTGGCTCACTTCCTTGACCCAAAAAAGCACACCGTACTATATGCCCCTACCCTCCTCTTTGAAGAGGTTGAGCGGTGTCATATTTCTACTGGGGCTGCTTATGATATCCCTGTGCTGTGCTGACTTCCTCCTGGGGGTTCTTATTATGAAGGGATCACACTATCCCTGTGCTGTGCTGACTTCCTCCTGGGGGTTCTTATTATGAGGGGATCACACCATCCCTGTGCTGTGCTGACTTCCTCCTGGGGCTGCTTACGGTGCTGCTGTCAGTGCTGTATGTCACGGTGCTGCTGTCAGCGCTGTATGTCACGGTGCTGCTGTCAGCGCTGTATGTCACGGTGCTGCTGTCAGCGCTGTATGTCACGGTGCTGCTGTCAGCGCTGTATGTCACGGTGCTGCTGTCAGCGCTGTATGTCACGGTGCTGCTGTCAGCGCTGTATGTCACGGTGCTGCTGTCAGCGCTGTATGTCACGGTGCTGCTGTCAGCGCTGTATGTCACGGTGCTGCTGTCAGCGCTGTATGTCACGGTGCTGCTGTCAGCGCTGTATGTCACGGTGCTGCTGTCAGTGCTCTGTATTACGGTGCTGCTGTCAGATGCCTCTATCACGGTGCATGTGTCATTCCGGTATGTCACGCTGCTGGTGATCATCTCCTGCACCCTCTTCTTTGCCTACCCTGGTCCCTGACCTTCCCTCTCCTCCATTGCCTTCATTAGCTCCATAGTCCTGAATTGTTAGAACAATTTCCCAAATAAAATAAAAATGCTTGTAGTTATCGATCCCAAATTCACCTCATACATGTATTATGTCATTGTCCAGATGGTGGGACTACGTTTTACCCCCTAATAATTACCACGTGGCCGCAAATTCGACATGAAGGTTTGCAAAGTTCGCCTCCCATTGAAGTCAATGGGGCCCGCGGCGAACGGTCGGTTTCGCGAACGTTTGGGTCCGTTCGCATTTCGCGTTCGCGAAACGTCCCGTCGGAAGTTCGTCCATCACTATGGGTGAGACCTTCTGTCTCCCACACTGGGAGAGGTCTCCAAACTAGAAGCTCTTAGCTATTCTCAGACCTGAGTATATATTGACCCTGCACATCTATGTACTCACACTGATTGAAGGCACCTGATAACCTATGGAATCTGGAGAAAGCCAAATACAAAGCTTTGTCTGCTCAAAAACAAATAGGCCGGAACGTCACATTTACCCTAAATGCGAATGCTGTGTCACATTTTTCTATATTTTCACAGTGACAGAGCCTCTCACTGTCACAAGCCCTTGGTTTTGAAAAGCTTTAGTGAACCATGCATAGACGGGTATTGTATTTGTGAATGTACATCTCCTTGTGTTTATGCGTTTAAGCAATTGTTGGCATTAGGGTTGCCAGCTCATCCCTTTAAAACTGAACACATATTAATTACACAGTTTCTGTGGCCGATTAAGGTGATAATTAAACTCACTTGGTGCCTTATCTGCATGGAATTAGCCTCAGAACCTGTGGAATTAATATGTTTTAGGGTTTAAAGGGATGAGGTGGCAACTCTAGTTGGCATATGGTACTCTACTGCAGTGGTTATCAACACTGCCCTCGGGGCCCACTAACAGGCCAGGTTTTATATATTACCTTGGGGAGATGCAGACTAGAATACTGCAATCACTAAGCAGAAAATGATATCCCCAGTGATGTATTTCAGTTATCTTGCAAACCTGGCCTGTTAGTGGGCCCTGAGGACAGGAGATGGTGACCGGTGACCACTGCTCTACTGCACATACTGATGCTTGGAATATAGACCCCATTGATAGTTATCCATACATGTGATGCCTTTTTTCCTACAACAGCATAGTGTATAGAACGCTAATTAGCTTGGCACATGCGTATGTAAAAGGACTAGTCTAAATAAATTGTAACGATTATATTGTTTACACTGTATACATCAGGAAGTCTGGGAACACAATATACAGTAATGCAGGCTTCAATGAAAGAGCTACAAGAGTATTGTCAAAGAGATAGCTGATTTTTGGGGGCATAAAGGGCATGATGAGCAAGAACCTGGATTTATAAAGTATGCCCAAAGTTTAACAAAGGTAGCATACTCAAGCATGGGACCTCTATAAGCCTAGTTAGGCCCCAGAATGAATGGCCTCAATGGGGTTCCGCCACTTGTTGCATTACACAATGACACTATCCTATCACATAATGATGTATTTTTTTGCTATAAAATATCTTCGAACCCCCAAACATTATATATATTTTTTTAAAGCAGGGGCCCTAGAGCAGTGATTCTCAACTAGGGTTCCTCCAAAGGTTGCTAGGGGTTCCTTCATAATTGGGCAATTTCTGCCTCTCAGATAAGTTCCCACCGACACCATTGATCTTTTTAGCTATCTGTAAGGAGGGAATTCTTCCCAATGACCACAAGTGTAAGGACCGTTCTTCCCACTGACCATCACACTAATGTATCCTGAGTTGTAGATTTATCATTTTTAGCAGGGGTTCCCCGAGGCCGGAGAACTATTTCAAGGGTTCCTCTGTGTTGAAATGGTTGAGAAAGGCTGCCCTAGAGAATAAATTGGTGGGTTTTGCATTTTTTTTTTATGTGACATGGTATTTTGTGCAGCAGTTTTAAACTTTTTGGGGAAAAAATACACTTTTTGGAATTTTAATGCTAAAAAACACAATACATAACCCAATTTTTGGGTAAAATATAAAAGATAATGTTGGGCCGAGTGAATAGATACCAAACATGTCATGCATTAAAATTGAGCAGGATTCAAGCCTCTGGGGTGTGCAGTCAGAGGAATAGGGGCACTGGGGATGCTCGGAGACACTAGAAGGCGCTCGGAGACACTTGGAAACACTTGGGAATGGGTTTCTCTGAGCGTCTCTGGGTTACTCCGAGTGTCTCCGAGCATCTCTGAGTGGTCGAGTGTTTCTGAGTGTCTAACAGTGACATTGGAATGAATTATCTGAGTTTCCATTGAATTCTAAGGGGAAACTCACTTTGATATACAAGTGCTTTGGATTACAAGCATGCTTCTGGAACGGGTTATGCTCATAATCCAAGGTACTACTGTATTATCAAAAGTATTGGGACACCTTCCCTTACACGCACATAAACTTTAATGGCATCCCAGTCTTAGTCCGTAGGGTTCAATATTGAGTTGTCCCACCCTTTGCAGCTATAACAGCTTCAGCTCTTCTGGGAAGGCTGTCCACAAGGTTTAGAAGTGTGTCTATGGGAATGTTTGACCATTCTTCCAGGAGCTCATTTGTGAGGTCAGGCACTGATGTTGGACGAGAAGGCCTGGTTCAGTCTCCACTCTAATTCATCCCAAAGGTGTTCTATTGGGTTGAGGTCAGGACTCTGTGCAGGTCAGTCAAGAATGGTCAATCATTCCCATACACACACTCCTAAACATTGTGGACAGCCTTCCAAGCAGAGTTGTAGCTGTTATAGCTGCAAAGGGTGGGCCAAATCAATATTGAACCCTATGGACTAAGACCGGGATGCCATTAAAGTTCATGTGTGTTTAAACACAGGTGTCCCAATACTTTTGGTAATATAGTGTTAATCTGCGATGGCCCCAGGTTGTGTGTTTCCAGCACACTGACTGAGCTGTCACCGACAGTTCTTAGTCACAGCTTCTGATTGGGAACTAGTGGGCTGGACACCTGATCATGTGGCCGCTGTGAGAGCCCATCACAGCAGTCACATGATAGAGAAGTTGCGCCACCTACTAAACATTAACCGATTGCCGACCAGCACACACTGATGTACGTCGGGAGAATGGTGCTGGTAAACAAAAGGACATACAGGTACGTCCCCTTTAAGAAGCGGTATCACGGCATGTGCCCGCTGCAGTCTCCGTGACCGTGGGTCCCGCAAACTCCATGTCCGCTCGGTGCCTGCAATCGTGTCATGGAGAGGAAGAACGGGTGGAGATGCTTTCGTAAACAAAGCATTTCCCCATTCTGCCTAGTGACAGGACAGAGATCACAGCTCTCTGTCATCGAGAGCAGTGATCACTGTCCTGTGTGTTAAAGCCCAGCCCCCTCACAGTTAGAATCACTCCCTAGGACACGCATAACCCCTTCACTGCCACCTAGTGGTTAACCCCTTCACTGTCAGCGTCATTTACACAGTAAGCATTTTTATAGCATTGATCGCTGTATAAATGACAATGGTCCCAAAATAGTGTAAAAAATGTCCGATGTGTCTGTCATAACGTCGTAGTTCCGATATAAATCGCAGATCGCCGCCGTTACTAATAAATAAAAAATAAAAATGCCACAACACTATCCCCTATTTTGTAGACGCTATAAATTTTGCGCAAACCAATCAATATACGGGGATAGTTATTATACTGTAGCAAAAAGTAAAAAATATTGCTTTTTTTTCAAAATTGTCGCTCTTATTTCGTTTATAGCGCAAAAAATTTAAATCGTAGAGGCAATCAAATAGCACCAAAAGAAATCTCTATTTATGGGGAAAAAAGGACATCAACTTTGTTTGGGTATGTCGCATGACCGCGCAATCGTCAGTTAAAGCGAAGCAGTGCCGAATTGCAAAAAAAGTGCTCTGGTCAGGAAGGGGGTAAAATCCTCCGGAGCTGAAGTAGTTAAAGCTCACTTAGACCCCTTTCACACTGGGGCGTTTTTCAGGCGTTTTTCAGGCGCTTTAGCGTTAAAAAAAGCGCCTGTAAAGTGCTTGAAAGAAGCCTCATCTGCAGTCCCAATGTGAAAGCCCAAGTGCTTTAAGAGCCCTTTCACAATGTCAGCGCCCGAAAAACGCTCGTAAAGCGCCGCTTAAACTAGCAGTGCTTTACCAGCGTTTTTTGAGCGTTATTGGGGCACTTTTAACCCCTGCTAGTGGCCAAATAAAGGGTTAAAAGCGCCCACAAAACGCTGCTGCCAATAGCGTTTTTCAGGCGTTTTACAGGCGCTTCCCATTGATTTCAATGAGAAGGGGCGTTTTAGGAGCGTTGTATTCACCGCTCCAAAAATCGCTGCAAAGAAGCTGCTTGCAGGACTTTTTTTGACGCCCTGCCAGCGCAGCGCCTCAGTGTGAAAGCACTCGGGCTTTTACATTGGGATTGCAGTTGCAGCTTCTTTCAGGCGCTTTTTTTAACGCTAAAGCGCCTGAAAAACGCCCCAGTGTGAAAGGAATCTCGGTGTGAAAGCACTCGGGCTTTTACATTGGGATTGCAGTTGCGGCTTCTTTCAGGCGCTTTTTTTAACGCTAAAGCGCATGAAAAACGCCCGAAAAACGCCCCAGTGTGAAAGGGGTCTTAAAATGTGACTAACTTTTAATGAATGTACATAAAGTCCTATTTTCCTGCACAGCAATAAAAGCAAGGTCAGACAGATCTATTTAAAAATATTTACGGATCTTGATGAAACATTTAGTCTAAATTGACAAACATTTACACAATGCCGAGATTCATTTGGTGAATCATATTCCCATCCTTGGTGTCAGTGGTTTTTTTGTCTCCGAAATTAGATTTACCTCTGTAGCAGCGGTTTCCTGATCTACCCATGTAGAAGTCATGACCTTTTCACTACGATCGTCACACACTGCCACTTCTGTTCATCTCACACAACTGTAAGATCGGTTGTGAACACAAAAATGTTAACTCTTACAAATCTAGTAGTTATGGAGACTAAACAATCACAGTCTTATATACACCAGCCTTTGGATAGATATATATATCTATATATATATATATATATCTATATATATATATAGATATATATCTATATATATATATATATATATATATATATATATATATATATATATATATATATATAGATATATATCTATCTATATATATATATATATATATATATATATATATATATATATATCTATATATATATATCTATATATATATATATATATATATATATATATATGTGTGTGTGTGTGTGTGTGACACGAATGCCCTGGGAAATGGTGCTCATTTTCTACTGAATAACCTCTTTTTCTGCATAGTACAAGCATGCTTTTTACAAATCGTTTTAATTAATATTACTGGGTTTTCAAAATTCCAATCCAAACAAGAAATGTTTGTTTTGGATAAATTTGAGAAGCGCTAAAATGATTGTAAAAGGTCACCTTGTAAAAACAACTAGGGAATAAAAATGTAATTTAAAATAAGTAAAAAAGCTGCTAACACTACAATTAAAGGGATTGTATATATAGAAATGTGAATAAAGTGCAGCACTAAATGAGGATGTGCAAACAAATAAAGTGTCAGTGCAACACTATGGGGGTTATTTACGAAAGGCAAATGCACTTTGCACTACAAGTGCAAACTACAAGTGCAAAGTGCACTTGAAATTGCACCAAAAATACAATTGGAAGTGCAGTCGCTGTACATCTGAATGGTAGATTTGAAATGAGGGGAAGCTCTGCTGATTTTATTATCCTATCATGTGCAAGCTAAAATGCAGTTTTTTATGTTCCTTGCATGTCCCCCCTCAGATCTACAGCAACTGCACTTCCAAGTGTACTTTGCACTTGTAGTTTTCACTAGACATGGGCACCATCAAAAAATGTGTTTAGTTTTGTTCCGTCTGAAAAAAAAAATGTATTTGTGTATGAAATTCAATTCGGATTCATACGAAATACAAATGTTCGTTAGATTCGTAAACTTTTTGTTAAAATAACAAAAGTTCGTTATGATGAATTTATCATTATGAGGGGCTCCCACCATCTCTGTGCTGTGCTGTGCTGACTTCCTGAGTTTTTAACCTTTAGTTCGTAAAATTTTCGTAACAATTACGAATGTTAGTTATGATGAATGTATCATTATGAGGGGTCCCCAACATCCCTGTGCTGAGTTCCCAGGTCTGTACACCCGATTTGCCCTTTATGAGGGGTTCCCACCATCCCTGTGCTGTGCTGACTTCCTGGGTTATTAACCTTTTAGTTTGTTAACTTTTTGTAACATTTACGAATGTTTGTTATGATAAATTTATCATTATGAGGGGTCCCCACCATCCCTGTGCTGAGTTCCCAGGTCTGTACACCTGCTGTGTCCATTATGAGGGGTTCCCACCATCCCTGTGCTGAGTTCCGGGTCTGAGTGTACACCTGCTGTGCCCATTATGAGGGGTTCCCACCATTCCTGTGCTGTGCTGACTTCCTCTGATTGGTGAACAAAACACCAGTCACAATTCTGTTAATTTGGTTTCGAAATTTGTTAACGAAATTTCGTATCTCGTATGAAATTCGTAAGCATAGAAATTCCCCATAGGGTTCCCCCCATCCCTGTGCTGACTTCCTGGGGTTTCAACTTTTAGGTCCAATAACTTTTCGTAACAATTACGAATTTTCAATATGATGAATTTATCATTATGAGGGGTTCCCACCATCCCTGTGCTGTGCTGACTTCCTGGGTTTTTAACTTTTAGGTTTGTTAGCGTTTTGTAAAAATTACGAATTTTCGTTATGAATTTGGATTCGAAATTCGTAAACAAAATTTTGTATTTCGTACCGAATTCCTATGCATAAAAATCCATATTTCGGATTCGTACTAACGTACGAATTTCCAGAAATTCTTACAAATTTTCGTTTCGTATGAAACTAATCGTACATGTCTAGTTTTCACTTGTAGTGCAAAGTGGATTTGCCTTTCGTAAATAACCCCCTATGAATGTATCAAATATACAAGGATAAGAACTTACACCTGTATAAACCAAAATTTTATATATAAACACGTGCATAATAATAAAGTGCAAACAAATGAAATCAGAGTGTCCATCAATCTTAATTAACAAATGAAAAAACTTGATAGATCCACAATAAGTCTATAAAAAATAGAAATGACTTCTAGAATGAGGACAGTTCCAAGATGGTAGAAAAAGATCTAGTCTACATCCGTAAGGAAAAACCACCATGAGTTCACCATTCATTGTGCAGCCACCACCAAACAAGATAATTAGGTACACTTACCAAATCATGTGGACTCCTTGCTAGTGGCAAGGAGTCAAACAGGCGTGTAAACTGGGAAAGTAGTCACTTCACAGGAACCGGAATGAGGGATAAACAGCGACCCCGTCTTAGCATCAAAGATATTAGGATCCACTAGTTATTAAAGAAACAGGTAACATAAAATGCTTATATATAGGTTTATTGAGTCAAGTAGAACACTTACATCAATATAGATGAATACAGGCACTGTAAAACAATGTGATCACAAGGAGAAGTCAAAAGTGTAATAACATAGGGCTAGCACGATACAAACCGGTGCGTTTCGTCCTCTAAGACCTCACGGGTGTTATTAACTGACGCGTTTCATCCTCTAAGACATCATCTGGGGTATCTGTAGTACCTAATTATCTTGTTTGGTGGTGGCTGCACAGTGGATGGTAAACTCTCTTCATGGTGGTTTTTCCTCACGAATGCAGTCTAGATCTCTTTATACCATCTTGGAACTGTCCTCAGTCCAGGAGTCATTTCTATTTTTTATGGACTTATTGTGGATCTATCAAGCTTTTTCATTTTTGAATTAAGATTGATGGACACTGTGATTTAATTTGTTTGTACTTTATTATGCACATATATGAATTTATGTTTATACAGGTGTAAGTTATTATCCTTGTATATTTGATACACTCATAGGGGGTTATTTACGAAAGGCAAATACACTTTGCACTGCAAGTGCACTTGAAAGTGCAGTCGCTCTAAATCTAAGTGGTAGATCTGAAATGAGTGGAAGCTCTGCTGATTTTATCATCCAATCATGTGCAAGCTAAAATGCTGTTTTTTATTTTCCTTGCATGCCCTCCTCGGATCTACAATGACTTTACTACCAAGTGCACTTGCAGTGCAAAGTGGATTTTCCTTTAGTAAATAACCCCCATAGTGTTGCACCGACACTTTTTTTGTTTGCACATCATCATTTAGCGCTGCACTTCATTATCATTTATATAATTAGAGAATATACTTGGCCCTTTGATTGCCCCTGGTGTTAACCCCTTCCCTGCCAGTGTCATTAATACAGGGTCAGTGCATATTTTTAGCACTGGTCACTGTAATAATGTTACTGGTTCCCAAAAAAAGTGTCAGCTAGGTGTCTGAACTGTCCACTGCAATGTCGCAGTCCTGCTAAAAATCGCTGATCACCGCCATTACAAGTAAAAAATAAATAAATAAAAATACCATAGATATATCCCCTATTTTGTTCACGCTAAAACTTTTGTGCAAACGAATCAATATACGCTCATTGAGATTTTTTTTAATCAAAAATATGTAGCAAAATGCATACTGGCCTAAATTTATGAAGAAATTCGATTTTTTTTTTTTTTTAATTATTGGATATATTTTATAGCAGAAATATTTGTTGGAAAAAAAGGACATCCATTTTATTTGGGTACAGCGACGCACGACCGCCCAATTGTCAGTTAAAGTAACGCAGGACCAGTATAGCAAAAAATGGCCTGGTCATTAAGGGGGTAAATCCTTCTAGGGGTGAAGTGGTTAAACACTATACAGTTTGGATGGATGAATTCACTTGCTGGGTTATTGTATGTTGACAGCAGCAGGGCCAAAATTCCAAGCCAACATGATACCTTCAATTGGAGACTGACAACTAGATCATGTTTCCAAACAGCTATATTAACATTTGTTTTTTTTTTGCTAAGATACTGGCTAGGCACGGATCACTGACACAGTTGGCCAGCTTGAAACACGTATTGCAATATATGCAAACCAAGAATTTATCTCAGTAAAGACAGGTTTGGTAGAAATGTGTTTGTGTATATGTGGCGTTCGGCTGTTAGAATTGGTCAGTATCAACTTATATTGTGATATATGTAAATCTGCAAAGTTAACTAAAGGTGCAGTATAGTAGTGTGCGGAAGGTTATGTGAGAATATTACTGTTACACCTTTATCCAATGCAAGCAATCTCTGGTTCAACACTCACAGTATTTTTTGGGATACCAAAAATGGCATCTGTTGTTCTATAGTGCAGATCCGCAAATCCTCGTCTTCTGCTGGTGCTGGTTTCTTCTTTGTGAAGAAGAAGAGAGGTGAACTGAGACCTTGTATGGATTATAGGGGTCTCAATCGTTTCACGATTAAGAATACCTATCCGATTCCATTAATTACAGAGTTATTTGATCGCCTCAAGGGAGCAACGGCTTTCACAAAACTTGATTTGAGAGGGGCGTATCTCGTGAGGATTAAAGAGGGTGACGAGTGGAAAACTGCATTTAATACCAGAACAGGCCATTATGAGTACCTCGTAATGGCTTTTGGCCTTTGTAACGCCCCGGCAGTTTTCCAGGAATTTATTAACAATGTCCTCTGAGATTTGTTGCAGTTATGTGTGGTGGTTTATCTCGACGATATCCTCATCATTTCTAAGATCATGGAGAGCCACCATACATGACTTTTACATGAAAATGTACTGTACCGGTTCTCATTCTTACTGACCATAAAATCTCACATTCTTGTCTGAGGCTAAACACCTCTCTCCCAGAAGGGCTCGATGGGCTCTTTTCTTGTCTAGTTTTAATTATATTGTCACTTCCAAAATGGAGTCGGTTCCGGTACCTGTGATTCCTCCTGATCGTATTCTGGCTACAGTTCGCACCAGTCTCACTTTTCCTTTGGGTGACAAAATTCTTGTTGCTCAGGTCCATGCTCCTCCTGAGAAACCTTGTAACTGCTGCTTTGTCCCAGAGAGTCTCTGTACTGCCATGCTCCAGACTTACCATTCTCCCAAGGCTACTGGCCACCCTGGGAAGAATCAACTCCTTTGGGCCATTTCCCAACAATTCTGGTGGCCTAGTCTATGTGCTGATGTAACCGCCTTCGTAGCTGCCTGTTCGGTGTGTGCTCATAGTAAGACTCCACAACACCTCCCAGTGGGCCTCCCACAACCCATACCCAATGGAGAGAGGCCCTGGACCCACCTGTCTATGGATTTCATTGTGGAGTTACCCAACTTCGAGGGCAACTCAGTAATCCTTATGGTGGTTGACCGGTTCTCTAAAATGTCTCATTGTATTCCCCTTAAGAAGTTGCCCACTTCTAAAGGAACTGCCTTCCATTTTTGCTCGGGAGATCTTTTACTTACATGGGCTACTCAAGGTGATTGTCTCGGACAGAGGTAGTCAGTTTGTGTCCCGGTTCTGGCAAACCTTTTGTGTACAGTTGGGAATTCAGCTTGCTTTCCTTTCTCCTCTGCGTATCATCCGCATTCTAATGGGGCCGCAGAACGAACCAATCAGTCCTTGGAGCAATTCCTACGTTGCTATATTTCTGACCATCATAACAACTGGTAAGACCTCTTACTGTGGGCGGAGTTTTCTCACAATAGTGCCCTGTTTATGGCAAACAATGGTTTCCAACCTTCCATGTTGCCTGACTCATTTGTTCTGCAGATTATTCCTGCATTAGTGGGACATCTCAGTGGTCTTCATTCCACTTGGGCACAAGTCCAGCAGGTTTGCAATATGCTAATGATAGGTTCAGACTCCATGCTGACCGCACACTCCTGCCTGCACCTTCCTACCACATTGGGGACAGGGTCTGGCTGTCATCTCGCAACCTCCGACTTCGTGTTCCCTCTTTGAGGTTTGCACCCATTTTTTTGGGCCTTTCTGTATTCTTCGCAGTGGCTTACGCATTAGACCTTTCATCTAATATGCGTATTGCAAATGTATTTTTCATGTCTCCTTATTAAAACCTTTGGTCTGCAACAGCTTTACCACCTCAGTGCCTTGTCCTCACCCTGTACAGGTTGAGAACCATGAGGAGTATGAAGTACAGTCCATTGTTGACTCCCATAGGTTCCAAGGGCGCATACAGTACCTGGTGCATTGGAAAGGGTACAGTCTGGAGGAATGCTCTTAGGTCTCATCCCCAGACGTACATGCCCCTGTCCTCCTCTGATTTCCATAGATGTTTTCCCCTCAAGCCTGATGGTCCTCTGAGGGGTGGGGGGTCATTGAGGAGGGGTGCTGTCAGGGCTGGGCTCAGCCCTTTCTTCTCTGAACTGGCCGCTCATCTGTCGGCTAATTGCCAGCTCCCATCTCTCCACAGTGACTTACCTGTTGATGATCTCCTGCTTGTCAGTCCTGCCTACTTAAGCCGCCCAGCCCAGACAATTTCTGCCTTCACCTTGGTCAACATCACAGAGACTATCTCCTGCGTTCAGTAAGAAAGAGAGCACTCACATAGCCACATCCATAGATTAGAGGGGAATAAACCTCGTACATAAGTAACCAGATAACATGGATATTCAAAGATATAATCCAGGAGGGGCTAATTCCAGTGGTCCATATACAGGTAATTGGAAACAGCCAAATCTGCTAACATAAGTAGATCAAGGATAAATAACCAAGTAGCTCCCAAACAGGGGCGAAACAATGCCATAAACGATATTCCAGGACTGGTGGCCAAAATGGAGGATACTAGGGCCTCAAAGCCAAGATGCCTTAATGGCTGCAGCACAAAAACTCACGTACCTAGATCGGTGGCATGGTCCCTATAAGGTGATTTCAGGAATGAACAAATATCGAATGGCCCCTTGGAGACAGCCTCCTGTGTTCCTGTTAAAGACTTGCTTGGCTAACATTCCTTCTGGCTCCAGATCCTGCTTGCTGTTCCACTATGCTGTTCCCTGGCTTCCTGACTTTCTGGCTTGTCTGACTATCTGTTCCGGTTACCGAACCTTGACTATGTTTGTTCTATTTACTTTTTTCATTAAACAAGTGTAATTTAACTGTATTTCTGTCTCGATCTAAATCATGGTTTCTGACGAGTGGTCTCAAAACTGTGGCCGGGACCAAATGTGGCCCTTTGCTTCCCTTTATCTGGCCCTTGAGGGAATTTTCCATTAAGTGACACCAATGATGAGGCACCATTCCCTTACTGACATCATCAATGTGACACTGATTCTTCCTATTATTACCAACAATAGGGCCTTATTCCTCCCATTAAAACCATGATGGGGCACTAATGCTGGTGTCATTTTTATTCCCACTAGCCACAGTCCAACCCTCCTAAAGCCCGAAGGATATTAAACTGGCCCTTTGTTGGAGACCCCTGCTCTAATGCATAGTGTGATCAGTTTTTGATAGGAAAGTAGAGGGACTATCAGGAACACCAGGGATTTCACACAAAGGAAGCAAAACAAAGAGAACAGGATACTTTTTCATACAGTACATGGTACAGCAAGCACATATGAGGAATATGAGATGTTGGGATAACATATTATATAAAGTTGCTTTGCCTTGCCCCCAATTGTTGGAATTACTATTGCCATCTCCCAGGAGTACAACACACTGAAATGCAAAATACTGATCTTTCTTTATTTAAAGTGATATCAAAGTCTTGTTATTTATTGTTTAAAAAAATACCAAATGTTATATACTTACCTGTTTTGTGCAGTGGTTGGGGTCCCCCGATGTTGCTACTGGCGCCCTCCCTCCTGTCAAGTGCCCCCACAGCAAGCAGGAGGAGGATTTATATTCGAGATATGGTGAATGGCACCGTAATCAAAACACATACAATATTAAAGCAAGAGTAGAATTGGCATTGTCAGCTGATGGTGTATGTGGAGGTTTTGGT
This sequence comes from Lithobates pipiens, assembly GCF_037356315.1. Taxonomy (NCBI): domain Eukaryota; kingdom Metazoa; phylum Chordata; class Amphibia; order Anura; family Ranidae; genus Lithobates; species Lithobates pipiens. The sequence goes on from NW_027507784.1 coordinate 158,312,296, forward strand.
TCAATCTACAGACCTGGAGTATTGTAGCCCACAGGAAAGGGTCATATCTCTGGTCACTCAAGTAGAAGGAAATACAGCTAGTAGCGAGAGCTTTAAGGCTCGAATAGTGGTCTCGCAGCACAAATCGTAAAAGGATTCTGGTCAGAGTCCTGCATCAATGGTGAAACTGAATTGAAATGGTCACTACTGTTCCTTAGGCTGTATAGAGGGGGTCCGTAGGGCATGCCATCCACGCTGGCAAAGTCTACCTATATAATTTCCCCTGATGAAAGGATTTTGAATCTGAAATGTGTTGGGTACCGAAAAGCTTATCCCGGATGTTGGTTACTTAAAAAGCATTTCCGAATGCTGGAGAGAAATAACTTTGTATACGTACCTTTACATTCTATTTGCAAGATACTGTGTTAGGTCTATTTGTGTCATATGTCATCGTATGTTTTAGCAATTATCATGTGATAATTTTTTTGTTTCGTTTTTCTTTTTTTTGCATAAAATATATATTATTTTACATATTTTGTTAGTGTTTTGCCAATTTAAAGTCCAACCTTTTCTAAGTGAAGGAAATGAACACTCCCACCCCCTCTACACAGTCTTATAGGGAATCATGGACAGTGGAGCCTGTCAATTACCTTCTGTGAGCTGGAGGGGAGGTAGGTTGTGTCACAGGATTGTGTGGTTTCGGGATAAATGATCAGAAGCGACTCATACAAATAGCAGAGAGAGGAAAGAAAAGCTCACTAGGTGCTTTAATTTGAGGCAAGTAGGGATTATAGAGGGATATGCTTTGTTCATTTTTCATTTAAGAGATTTACAACCACTTTAAATAGCCTGCCGGCTATATAAATAAATAGGGAGCAATATTTTACAACTCAGTGTGGTAAAAGTGATCCCTTCTGTGGAAACTCAGTACCTGATATGTGGTGGAGTGTGGAGTCTAATCTCATCTATATGTGGACAATTTAGTGCCAGAATTACTAAGTAGGACTCACATACATATAGCAATTTGAGAACTTGGAAATCTCTGCGTGACCCACTTGATCTTTCCCTCAATAAGAAGAATAAAGGAAATCATTAACAATACTGTAAACACTTCAGTCCATCAAGCATATCCAGGCACATCAGACTTCGGCGCAGATGTCTCCCAACTCATCTACGGATAGCGTAATAGTTAGGGACAGAACATTCCAAATTTTTCAGCATAGCAACCCTAAACAAGCCTCTGTGTCTACACAGGGTGTGGTGGACCGTAGTAATTTGTTTTCAAAAGGTCTCTGTAGACCAGTCATCTTTCCCTGGCCAGAAGACAAACTCTGCGTGCATGTGTTCTCTGCTGATGCACATCAAGCACTGGCCATCTTGACTTCAAACTCTGTTAGTTCCGATGTGACAAGTCACATCCTCAATCTCAAAATTGGAAATGACACTCCTTCGAGGGAGGGAGAATGAGCTGCCCTCTTGCAAGAACACATGAATCACAGTATTTCAGTCTGCTGAACAGCTGTGCATAACTTCATATTTTTTGTACTCACAGCAGCTTCTTAGGTAAGTTCCTTTTTTTATTATTAATGGAAAACTCCATATAAGAAGAATGCACATGTAAGCTATAAGAATAACTGTTGGAAATTATTTTTATTTTATTAAGTAGACAAAATATCAGAATCTTTTTAATGTTATTTTTTGTGTTTTTGTGAATTTTAAGTTTTTCACAGTTTATTTTACTGCAATAGATTAAATGCAAGTATTATTATCAGTTATTTAGGAGCGATGCTTAATGCTTAGTTACACACAGCAGACCATTAGGTATGGTTAGGTTTGCACAGCCACTTTGTTTTTTGGCTCCCACCAAGTCACAAAATAGGTCAGACACAGAACAGAGATGCTGAGAAGAGGAGCACAGCACAGAGAACTATTTTTCTTTTGCATGAATGTTTCATTTTCACACACCTGTTAAAAGAACGTCAGAATTAGAGAAGACTGCTGAAGGATATGTTGGCACTTATATTTTTCTATGTGTTTTTACATTCCATGCATATATGTTTTCACATACAGAACTATACTTATGTATGCTTTGCTATACTGCCCTCTTATGCCGTATACACACGACCGGACTTTTCGAGCAGACTAGGTCCGACGGTCTTCCCAACGGGTTTTTGGCGAAGTTCCGACGGACTTTCCGAATGAACAGACTTAGCCACACACAATCACATCAAAAGTCTGACGGATTTGAGCGTGATGACGTACGACCGGACTAGAATAACAAAGTTCATAGCCAGTAGCCAATAGCTGCCCTAGCGTCGTTTTTCATACGTCGGACTAGCATACAGACGAGCAGATTTCTCCATAGGAACTGGGTCCTGCGGAGTTCTGGGGGAAACATGGGGCCCACACATGATCGAATTGTCTGACGGATTTGTTCCGTTGGACCTTTGCTGTTGATAAGTCCGGTCGTGTGTACGCGGCATTACTCCTTTCCTTACTTCACTTTTTGTTTTAAAAATCAAGCCAGGAGGAGACAGGGAATGAGCACAGCTCACTAGGTGAAAGTGATGTCAACCTGCCTGCATGCGCCATTTTTTGCTTAAATCTTTCATTACCAGAGGTTACTGAGGTCTAGATGCCCAGGTCAGTTTTAGCATTATTAGCCATTTTAAGAACAGGCTTTTTGTTTACACTTTTAAATTTGTATTTTTTGCTAGAAAATTACTTATAACCCCTAAACATTATACATTTTGTTTTAGCAGAGACCCTAGGGAATAAAATGGCAATTATTGCAATTTTTTTATGTCACACAGTATTTGCGCAGAGGTTTTTGAAACGCAACACTTTAATAAGAAAGCCAGCCACCAGATGAAAGAAAAAATACCAGGGTTATGGCTAATAGCTTCAGGCTAAACCCCAGTAAACCATTTCAAAGCTGTAATGTGGTTATTGATTAATTAGCTAGACTATAACCAATTTAAATGATTTTTGTACTTGCCGACCGCAATACGTATATATTCCTTGCGGCTTGCAGCATCAGCCATAACCCTGTTTTTTTTTTTCAGCCAGAGATTAACTTTTTCATGAAAGTGCTCCAAGCAGCTAATTAGCCACTTGATAGCTTTCAGAAGCAGCGGGCGCGGTCATCCACCCCTCTCTCCGCTCATCAGTGTTTCTCAGTCTAATGCCACGTACACACGATCAGAATTTCCAACAACAAAACCATGGATTTTTTTTCCAAAGGATGTTGGCTCAAACTTGTCTTGCATACACACAGTCACACAAATGTTGTCGGAAATTTCGAACAAAAGAATGTGGTGACGTACAACACGTACGATGAGCTGAGAAACAGGAAGTTCAATAGCCAGTGTGGCTCCTTCTGATTGATTCTGAGCATGCGTGAGCTTTTGTGAGACAGACTTGTATACACATGATCGGACTTTCCGACAACAAGTGAATTTGGCGGAAAATTTGAGAACCTGCTCTCAAACATTTGTGGCTGGAAATTCCGACAGCAAATGTTCGATGGAGCATACACACGGTCGGACTTTCTGACAACAAGCTCACATCAAACATTTCCTGTCAGAAAGTCTGACCGCGTGTACGCGGCATTACTGTTTTTACCGGTGCACCCGAAAACTATCCGTAGGTTCATGCAGCTGGCCATAGAGGTTACCTTGGCCACTGATTGCCTCTTTGGTCTTGGAGGACTGGGAAATGTCATGACATCCTTTCCGATCTGGGGCAGAAGTAAACTATTTTTTTTTTTTTATAAGCAAAAGATCAGTTTTTTTTTTTTTTTTTTTATCTTTTCCTCATTCCCTGTCTCCCATAGGAGAGATTTAGGGTCTTATTGACCCCAGATCTCCCCTCGTAAAGAGAACCTGTGATCTCTTATTTCTTTTACAAGGGATGTTTATATTTCTCGTATTAAGAATAAAAGTGATCTAAAAAATTTTTTAAAGGGACAGTGTAAAAATTGAAAATAAAAATAAAATAAATAAGAAAATAAAATTTAAAACACCCCCCTCCCTCCGTGCTCATGCGCAGAAGCAAACACATACATAAGTCATGCACAAGCATGTAAACGCTGTTCGCACCACACATGAGTGGGAGCAATAATTCTAGCGCTAGACCTCTCAGTAACTCTAAACAGGTAGCCTGTAAAAGAAAACTTTAAAATGTTGCCTGTGGAGATTTTTAAGTATTGTAATTTGTCGCCATTACACAATTGTGTGCAATTTTAAAGCATGACATGTTAGGTATCTATTTACTCAGCTTAACATCACCTTTATATTTTCTGAAAAAATTGGGTTATATATTGTGTTCTTTTGCATTAAAATTCACTAAAGTGTATTGTTTCCAAAGAAATTGCATTTGAAAAAAATTACCTAGTGACATAAAAGAAAAAAGATTGACATTTTATTCTTTAGGGTCTCTGCTAAAATTATATATATATATATATATATATATATATATATATATTTATATATATATATATATATATATATATATATATATATATATATATATATATATATATATATATATATATATATATATAAAATGTTTGGGGGTTCTAAGTAATTTTCGAGCAAAAAAACACTGATTTAAACGTGTAACAAAAGTGCCAGAAAAGGCTTGGTTGGCAAATGGTTAAGGACCTGTGAGGCTTTTATTTTGCTATTTTAATAAAACCCCAGATGTGTTTTCTATAACTAGTGTAAACAAGATGGAAAAATACTTATTTTAAATGAATGTATTATTGTTTCTCTACTGTAATTGTACCTTAAATCACAGTATTAAAGTGATTGTAAACCCTCGCCTTTGTTTTTATAAAAATAACAAGCATGCCTATACTTACCCGCTGCTATCAATCTGTCCAATGAGGAGAGCTATAGCAGCTGGAGCCTCTGCGCTCGTGCACATTGCTGGATTGGGCTCAGGTAAGAAAAGGGGAGGTCTAGGGGGCAGCTGCAGCACACAAGGTTTTTCATCTTAATGCATAGAATACATTAAGGTGAAATTAAGGCTTTACAATCACTTTAAGTAGGATACACACTATAAGAAAATTGGAAGAAAAATTCAGTTTGAGGCACAATCGTTAGATTTTCATACAGTGTTTCCACATCTTTCAACATCCAATTCAGACTTTCCAAACAAAAATCTCCGAAGGGACAAAGTTCAAATTTTTTCTCGTACTTGAACAGAACTAACATTTTTTTGTTTAATGTGACGTTTTTAGACTTTTTTTTAATCAGAAAAATCTGATCTGATAGACTATGCATGATCAGAAACAATGAATACAAAGAAAAAAACTTTTCCTACAAGACTTTTCACACATTAGTTTCATCGTTTGACTTGCTGTGAAACATTGAGGAAAACCGGAAGATTATACGCCCGATTTTCTTATAGTGTGTACCCAGCTTTAGTGGCTCACTGGCATCTTCAGGCTGGAGTGTTTTTTTTTTTTGTAAATGAACCTTCATCCTGAATGTGATCACTATTTCTTACTGATATAGTGATCACATGACCAAGAATCACTCTGATTGGTTCCCAATGCCAGTCCAATGTCAATGATAGTCCAGTCTGAAGCATGAAGTTATGTACAGCGCCACCTGCTAGCTGGTACAAATTAAATGTAACGCAACATCTCACAGCATAGGGCATTATTGAAAGGAATGCTAGTATACAGATCGTGTATGGAAGCTATGAAAGTCATTGAACCAGAAAAACGTACATACAAAAGCACTGGGGCGAGAAGGTCAGCATGGCAACCAGGCAGCTAGCATTGGCATACTAAGCAATGGGAGCCTTATTATGTCTTTCAGGGAAGGCTTTAGACAAGAAGGAAACAATCTGTCATAAGGTCATGGGCAAAATAAAACACATTTTTAGTAGAGTAAGAAAATGTCAAAACTGATTGTTAATGCAACCTGTGTCTTTTAGTCCTGGTGACAGCTGCTCCCCCATTTCTTGTCTGGGTGTCACAGGGACACACAGTAATAGAAAATCTCCCCAGTGAGGTCACAGAGGGACAGACACTCTATCCCAGTGTTTCTCAACCTTTTTGCCATCGATAAACCCCTGGCAAAAATTCTGGAATCTCTGGGAAGCCCTGAAATAATGTATATATCGGTAGGTCACGTAATACCAGTGTGATCAGCGAGCTATAGATATAACAACTTGATAGCAGTGTACAGGTCAGCAGCAGCAGGGCAAGGTACAGAAGGCAAGCAGAGCATAGGACACGAGGCAGGAGGGCATAGTACATGGCAGCAGCACACATATTTACATGGCAGCAGGGTACATGAGAGCAGATCAGGGCACATGAGAGCAGAACATGACACATGGGAGAATAACAGGGTACATGAGAGCAGAGCAGGGCATATGAGAGCAGAACAGGGCACATGGGAGTAACACAGGGAACATGGGAGCAGAACAGGGCACTTGAGAGCAGAACGGGCACTAGCGAGCAGAACAGGGTACATGAGAGCAGAACATGACACATGGGAGTAGACCATGACACATGGCAGCAGATCATGGCACATGGGAGCAGAACAGGAAACATGGGAGCACAGGGCACATGAGAACAGGACACATGGGAACATGACACATGGCAGCAGAACAGGACACATGGGAACATGACACATGAGAGCAGAACAGGGCACATGGGAACAGGATACATGAGAGCAGAACATGACACATGGCAGCAGATCATGGCACATGGGAGCAGAACAGGGCACATGGGAGCAGAACAGGACACATGGGAGCAGAACAGGACACATGGGAGCAGAACAGGACACATGGGAGCAGAACAGGACACATGGGAAACAGAGCATGACACATTAGAGCAGAATAGGGCACATGGGAACATGACACATGGGAGCAGAACAGGACAAATGGGAACATGACACATGGGAGCAGAACAGGACACATGGGAACATGACACATGACAGCAGAACATGACACGTGGGAGCAGAACATGACATGTGACACAGCAGAGCAGGGCACACAATTACAATTTTCATACAGAGGTACACATGCTCGCTGCTCACTGTGGTAGTCCTTACTCTTGCGCGTTGTTCCCGGTCAGAGGGGAGGGGCCAGCCGGGAAGAGCAGAGATACCCTGTTTGCCAGCACTGCTCTGCATGCAAATGTGAGTGTGATGCCGCGTACATGCGATTGGAATTATCGTTGGAAAAAACGCTGATTTATTTTTTATGGAATTCCGACTGTCTTGCTAATTCCAACCGCCAAGAACGCAGTGACGTACAACACGTACGATGGGACTAGAAAAAGGAAGTTCAATACCCAGTAGCCAATAGCTTCCATCTCGTAGTTGAATCTGAGTATGTGTGAGTTTTTGCGTGTCAGAATTGCATACACACAATCGGAATTTCCATTGGGAAAATTGAGAACACGCTATCAAATTTTTGCTGGCGGGAATTCGGCCAGCTAAATTCCAATGGAGGATACACACGGTCGCATTTTACGATGAAAAGCTCTCATCTGTCTTTTGCTGGCCGAAATTCCGATCGTGTGTACGCGGCATTAGACAGTGGTGGGGATGCAATCTACCTGTCAGGGGCTTGCGATTGACAGGTAGATCGCTGCGGAACCCCTGGGGACTTCTTGCGGAACCCCGGTTGAGAAACACTGCTCTATCCAATAAAAACAATTGGCTTGGAGTAAGGTTTTTAATAAAAAGAGTCTGAACCAGATTTCCTTATAGCATTAAGCAAACACATTAATTTAGACAATGTGCAGTGACATCACTTTGAACCTTGTATTTTTTACCCAACCGCCTTTATATTAGTAGTCTGTCTTTGATTAGATGTTTGCACAGACATTATGTCAGACGTCTCAACCTTTAATCTTTTTTAAACACAGGTATTTAATTGTTATTTCAGTGCAAATACTGGCTTATTCAGTAAAGCGGTACACAGTGCAAAGATAATAATCAGGTAATATTCAGCAACCCATTTTAGATAATAGTTTGCTAAAATAAAATCTGTTTTAAAAAGTTATTTGCTATCAGTTACTGTGCTTTACCTGCACTGATTTTCTTTCCCTTATTCAACCAGGCTATTAGATTGTATAAGTATATAGTAATGCAATAAGACTACCGTATATACTCGAGTATAAGCCGAGATTTTCAGCCTCTTTTTTGAGGCTGAAAGTGCCCCCTCGGCTTATACTCGAGTCACCGCTGTCTGACTGCTCGATCAGCGTATCGAGCAGACAGACGGCGGACATTAAAATTCAAAAGCCGCGCCTCCTTCTCCGCCTCCGCCTGTGATAGGCGGAACACTGAATTTCCCAGCAGTCAGTGTTCCGCCTATCACGGACATCCGCTCATTCTCATACTACGGACGAGTATGAGAGGATGTCCGTGATAGGCGGAACACAGGCTGCTGGGAAATTGAGTGTTCCGCCTATCACAGGCGGAGGCGGAATTTTGAATTGTAGAATGGCCGCCGAGAAGAGCGGCGATCCATCGGCACGGCACGGGACGGAGGAGGCACGGGACGGAGGAGGCACGGCACGGGACGGAGGAGGCACGGCACGGGACGGAGGAGGCACGGCACGGGACGGAGGAGGCACGGGACGGAGGAGGCACGGCACGGGACGGAGGAGGCTCAGGACGACGGCGGCTCGGGACGGAGGCTTGGGACACAGGTAGGCTGGACACACACACAAGGCTGCACGGACACACACACACACACACACACACACACACACACACACACACACACACACACACACACAGGGATGGATGGATGGATGGATACACACACACACACACACACACACACACACAGGGATGGATGGATGGATACACACACACACACACACACACACAGGGATGGATGGATGGATGAATACACACACACACACACACACACACACACACACACAGGGATGGATGGATGGATGGATACACACACAGGGATGGATGGACGGACACACACACAGGGATGGATGGATGGATGGACACACACACAGGGATGGATGGACGGACACACACACAGGGATGGACGGACACACAGGGATGGACAGCCATGTCTCACCCTCGGCTTATACACGAGTCAATAAGTTTTCCAGTTTTTTGGGGGTAAATTGGGGGCCTCGGCTTATATTCGGGTCGGCCTATACTCGAGTATATACGGTATGTTCAAACTGAAATATATATTTATAGCAGTGTTCTAAGACAGTGGTTTAAAAAAAAAAAAAAGTGTGTATGAACAGAGATGCTCACCATGCTAGTTTAAAGGGTTAGTTCATCGTTAGGAAAAAAAAATAAATGAAGAGTGAACTAACATTGGACACCACCCCCAATCACCTTGATCCCTGCTGAATTTACCTCTGGGGTTGCTGAGCTGTCAGCACCCACGTAGCGGTCCAATGGTTGGGGGACTCTGTCAGTGCTTCCGGGAGTGACCAGGTAATTTCTGATTGGTCAGCGTCGTCCAGTTTTGTCAACCTACCAGATTGAAATTTACTGACACTACATTCAAAATTTACTGGCACAGCCAAGTTTTTACTGGCATTTCTAAAAGTTACAAAATTACAGTTGAAAGTGCAAATTTCAGTATTTAGGCTACAAACAAATATAATATGCAATTAGCAATAGGATTTAAGGTAGATATAAGGCTGCTTAGTGGTGCTTTACTGTCGTTTTTTGCAGAGGTTTTCGGCTGCTAGTGGAGCGATTTTAACCCCTGCTAACGACCGAAAAAGAGTTAAAAAAATCCCCGCAAAGTGCCGCTGTAGTGGCGTTTTGCGAGCTCGGTGGCGCTGCCCATTCATTTCAACGGGCAGGGGCAGTTTAGGAGCTCCTTCACCACTCCAAAGATGCTGCTTGCAGGAGTTTTTTTTACTGCCCTGCCAGCGCATCGCCTCAGTGTGAAGGCACTCTGACTTTCATACTGAGACTGCAGGGGAGAAGTTTTTCAGGCACTTTATAAGTGCTATATTTTTAGCCCAAAAGCGCATGAAAAATGCCTAAGTGTGAAAGAGGTCTTAAGGAAAAAACATATTTCCTATTTTATTTTCAATATAGTAAGTAGTTCAGGGAAGGAAAGGAGATATTTTCCAGCACACCATGGAACAATAAGGTAATGGATTGTGTATTGCATGATCACATCACAAGAACAGTGCAACATTACAGAGTCACGTAGGACCCCTTCGGCAGGCATGTGATACATGCCTGATGAAGGGGTCCTGGGTGACTCTGAAACGTTGTACTGTTCTTGTGACGTGATCATGCAATACACAATCTGTTTGGGCGCTACCTTGTTGATCCATGGTGTGCTGGCAAATATCTCCTTTGTGACATTCTGAACCAGTTTCCAGCTGGTTGTTGCTGCAGCACCCAAACTTTTGAGAGCTTATTCAGGAGAACATGTGCAATGGGAACATGGAGTATAGCTCAGGGACAGGACTCAGAAGAACAAAAAATTAGAATGGGCAGGCAGACACGCACAAAATTGACTCTCACAGTGATGCTGACAGCAACACATGACATGTCATCTCCTGAGTCACGGAGACAGTCAGGTGTTCATTTCAGTCCACTCTAGTCCAAACTGCACTGACATTCCCGCGCCCGGCTTGCTTTGCTCCCGTCCTGCAGACCCACACACGAGGTTCCGGCCGCTCTGCTCGGCTCCCTTGCACCATGACATCACATGACAAGCTCAGGCACTGCCTCCACCAAACCCGCTGCCCAAATACACTGTAGCAGGCACCCAGATGGTCTCGGACAGCTCCGGACCGGAACTGCACATGCGCAGTTCCAAGCTGAGCGTCACAGCCATATTTTTTATTGGCAACCTTTTCCTGTCACTGGCATTTACGGGCAGGAGAAATGGGCATTTTTTTTACTGCCTGGCAGTAAAAATACTGATAGTTGGCAACACTGGTGCTGTCACAGTGAATCGATCTGGTCTGGCCCAGAAGTTCTGACAAAGTAGAGCAGGGATTTCAAATCCCCTGACCACTGGACCAGGTGCGAGGGTACCGACAGCTCAGCTAATTACAGCAAGGGCTGGGGGGGGGGGGGTTCCGGTGTTACTTACCCTCTACATTTTTTCTGTAAAAGGGGGACCAACACATTAAGTGTAAGGCCATAGAGCGGGTGCGGTTCTAAAGACAAACGCCTTTTTCTCTATTCCACCATCCCTTCCCCTTCCCCCACCTTTAAAATAAGTCCCTCCTTTTTTTTCCTGCAGTCTTCTATCACAGGTCCTTTAATTTCCACTTTAGCTGTGGGTTGTTTGTACCCCTGGACAGCAGGACAATCACGTAATGAAGTGTGAATGCCACACTGTCTAAGAGTACTGTGAGGCTAGGTCGGCGTTATAACATGCCCCCTGGGCATGTGTCCATATTGACCTAGACTCACAGAAAGTAGGTAGGCACCATTCAACCCAGTACTAGCACTGGATCACAGAGTAAGTGAGTCTTCAAGCGTCTTCACTAGAGTGAGGTTAAATATTACTACCAAAGTTGTCTTTTTGTTTTTAAAGATGGTTTGCCACTAATTTATTTGATTTATTTTGAGATGTGAAGTTGGGCACCACTCACCTAGTATAAACTAATTGCACAGTATTACTGTGTATATATATATATATATATATATATATTTACATGCAAGCCTCATGCATTTATCCCTACCTTGCAAATGTCACCCCCTTCGGCAGTAGGAGCCCCGTAAAATACTGGAATCAGTCTATTTGCCGGTGGGCAGAGTTGTGATGTCACATGGCTCCCTGCCCACCTCTACACTCTCCTACTCTTTCTGCTGCCTCTGGGAGCTGACTGCACCATGTAAATCCTCCTCAGTCACACTGATCTTCTGCTGATCTTGAGAATCACGCCCCACGATGAGCAACATCCAGTCAAAACTCAGGAAAGGCACCACATGACTTCAGCATGCCTAATCATGCTGAGGTGTGGAGCAGCCAATCCTGGGAAAGCTGGAGAAGAAAGGAGGAGGGATGTGAAGCTGCAGTCGTAACACTCTCTCTGATCATTCATGAGATAAAGAAATCAGATGTCAGTCCCAGACAGCAGTGGGAGATGTGACAACACAAACTTATCTGTGTGTCATTTTTTTATCCTACTAAAAAAAGACAAGAGGATTGCTCAGAGCTCGATTAACTCTTTGTGGCAAGACTAGGCACAGATGATTTGACATCCTCTACTGTACCAGGTAGAAGTCTTCATTAAAAAAAAATCCAGGTTTACATCCACTTTAAGGATGCTGGTCATGGTATAATCTTCTTATACAGTGTACTAATTCCCCAACTAGTACAGCAAACAATATGCTTTTTGGATAGAATAAACCACAACATTGCATTTAAGATAACTCTTTTAATACCATTTACATACAGTTCAACTACCATATATGATTAATTTTCCAGCTTAATACCCAGGTTAAAACACAAAATAGTAAAATTACTAACAAACTAAAATTAATGACAGTATAATGTACCAAAACAATAACAGTGTCTTTACTGTATTTCTGTAGTTTAAGATTGTATTGGCAGTCTCTTCTGTTCTGTGGGACATGGTCTAGAAAATTCCTGTTATGTTTCCATTGGCTGGCAAGGGAATTCCCCACTATCACTACCTTATAAATGACATACTACACAAATCCTGGTGTTTAGTATTTTTTGTGTCCTTATCCCTTGCATCTAGCAGTCTGTGCATCCACATCCACCTGCCATCTGCATTTTTTTGTGCTTGTATCCCCCTGGTATCTAGAATTATTTTATGTTCCTGTTCCTATATTTCCTCAACAAATGGAGCATTTTGATGCAGCCTGGTCAAGATGACCAGAGTGAGGGATCCTAGTAAACACTTTGACAAGGCAGTAAACCAACAGTGCATTGAATGCTCATAGGCATTTATTCCCACTCCAAAACTTACCACCAGGGGTTAATTTAATAAAGGCAAATGGGCTGCTAACTTTGCAATGGAATTTTCCCTAGAACTTAGTAAATTAGGTGATTGGGCATTCTTTGTAAAGTGAAACTTCACCACATTCAATAAGCTCTTGGAAAAATTCCGTTGCAAAGTAGAACTTCCCCCTGCAAAGTCAGAAATCTATTTTGCGTTAGTAAATCAACCCTATAGAGTCTTATTTGGTGGGATATGGAGTGTGGGGGCAGAAAGGAAAGAACAGTCCTTCAAAAATAAGAATGGACAGCAGTTATGCTGTAAAAAGATACTGACTGGAGCAGGCAAGTCAAAATAGATATATTTTGTTATTATTTTTTTGATATATTTGCTATTCTAATATTGGATATATGTATTATTTGCAAAAAATAAAAAATCAAGAACAAATGTGCTTCATTAGCCAATGTTGGTTGCATACTCAGAGTTAGATTATGCTTTATCATTTATTACGCAAAAACAGTAAAGTCACATACTAATTTAATAAGGAACTAGACAAAATGTTTTTGGGCAGGATATATTTTGCTGTCAGTTGAATATTTAAACACCCTTACTATTTTAAAATTGGCAAACAAAGCTAGCACTATTAAACAAGTGTTCTTTGAGCAATGCAAGCTGGAAGTCCTGGTAAGGATATCGGACAGAACTAAGTAGTAGTTTATGTGTTCTAGCTTAAGAATATGCCAACATGCCTCTTGTGTTCCACCTTATAATTGTTCATATACTTATTGACCAAGGAAGAAAACATAGTTTTTTTGTTTTTTTTAATGGGCATCCTACTATGCTGAGAAAAGTGGGAGTGCAATGATAACATCAACCATTAGATTATTTATTAGAAATTATATTTATGAATGTTTTCTTTCCATAGGTTGCAGGGTCCATGTAGATATGCCTGAATGTGAACTTCAGTTCAGTGCTGTACTGGTAATATTAAAAGCACAAGAGTCTAACTTGGATTACACAGCCAACATTTATTTCCTTGATGGAATAACATTTGTTTACTTGCATTTATAGAAACTTCGAATAATACTTGGGGGTAAAAATACTGGATATGTTCCTTTTATTATTTAAATAGATTAAGGCTGAGCAGCCTGCAAGCTCCATTACAAGAAGTCAAAATAGGAGAAATTCCACATAAATAAGCAGCTTCTCTTTTATTTTTGTATAGAGTAGGGAATATTTAAAACCCTCATCAACCTTTTTTATGTCCTTTTTGGTGAGACTTTTTTCTACTTCCTGTTTGTGGGGAAAAAAAATCTCTCCAAAAATCAGCGCCTTTGTTATCAAAACTGGTATCCGTATTGGCACTTTTTCCTGGGTACCATCACCTCCTGTTCCAGTCACAACTGTGCAATTTCAATTCCCATCACTTTCTATTGTGGTGACAAGGGTCCAGAATACATTAAGCAGGTGGATCTTGCAGCAGGCATAGAGACAACAATAAATCCAGGAAGAATTTGCCCCTTCATGACCAGGCCTTTTGCGATACGGCACTGCGCCGCTTTAACTGACAATTGCGCGGTCATGCGATGTTGTACCTAAACAAAATTGACGTCCTATTTTTCCCACAAATAGAGCTATCTTTTGGTGGTATTTGATCAACTCTGCGGTTTTTATTTTTTGCGCTATAAACAAAGAGCGACAATTTTGACTACTTTTTGACATAATACTAATCCCCAAAAAAATAAAAATAAAACATTTATTCATCGGTTTAGGCCAATATATACTCACAATAGGCATATATTGATTTGCTCAAAAGTTATTGCGTCTACAAACTTTAGTATAGATTTAAGGACTTTTATAAATTTTATTGTTTTTACTAGTAATGGTGGCGATCTGCGATTTTTAGTGGGACTGCGACATTGCGGCGGACAAATCTGACCCCAAATTACACTTTTTGGGGGCCAGTGACATTATTACATTAATCATTGCTATGAAAATGCACTGATCAATGTAAAAATAACACTGGCAGGGAAGGGGTTATCACTAGGGGGCGATCAAGTGGTTAAGTGTGTTCCCTAGGTGTGTTCTAACTGCAGAGGGGGTGAGCTCACTGGGACATGACAGAAATCACAGTTCCCGATCACTGGGAACAGAGGATCTCTGATATGTGCCTGGTCAGAACAGGGATCTGCCTTGTTTACACTGGCAGATTCCTGTTATGCCTCTGTACTAGGTGATCGTGGGTCGCCGGTGGACATCGAGTCTGCCCGACCTGTGGGCATGCTCCCACAGCATGCAGCGGAAGTGCCGGTGTCAGTGCATGCCCGCCCACAACTGCTCCTGCATGACTTGCCGCACAGGTAAGGCGATTCGCACAGCGCTAACAAAGTGCTGCAGTACATCTGTGTGAGCTGGTCGGCAAGTAGTTAAACTATGCATGTGAATTATCCCCCTAGCTTAGTGAATGAGGTGAAGATCCGCTGACTTCCAATTATGTTCAACCAAAAATGCTGTTTTTCTTTCTTTTTTTTCACAATAGAGTAGGTTTACTGTCTTTCTATTTTACTTGTACATTATTGGGTATTCTTTGCAAAGAAAAATTTCACCACATTCACTAAGCTCCAAGAATATTTCTCTTGCAAACTGAACCACCCCTCAGCAAACTGAACAAAACCATGCACTGCAAATATCTACACTTGATATCATAAAAAATTATGAATGTATAAGCATGTAATAAATGTCAAAAACTATTTTAAAGACCCCTTTCACACTGCAGCGCTACTAAAACAGCACTAAAGCCCCAGTGTTTTTTGCGGAGCTTTAGTGGCGCTTTTCGGGTGCTAGCGGGATGGATCTTTTAAGGTCATATGACAACGTGACCTTAAAAAAAGGAAAAAATTACAGTTTTGCAGTGTTTGGGAAGCGCTTCTCACTCATTTCAATGGGCAGGGGCGTTCTGGGAGAGCCATTTATAGAACTCCCAGGCCGCCCCAAAGATGCTGCTTGCAGGATTTTTTCTAATGTGCCGCAAGCGCACCGCCCGAGTGTAAAAGCACGAATTGCATTGAACGGGAGGCAGTTTTCAGGCACTTTCTAGAGGCTGTTTCTAGCGCTAAAATGGCTAAAAAATGCCTCAGGGTGAAAGGGGTCTAAAAATCAACTCCAGTGTTTCTTTACATCTGCTCCCCCTTTCTTGTTGGGGCTCCCACCTATGGAACTGTCCTGCAGTAGGTTCAAGAATGGCAGGCCTTTGTTGAGTGTGAAGTTTAGTTTTCCCAATTAATATCAAGATAATTGACATGAATAATAACATCATTATATTCTAACCAAATGCTCCAACCATGTGAGGCAGCACTACAGCTACAAAATCTTTAGTGAAAAAATTTAGGTTTTCAGTGACTTATTGGTAAGATTTAAGACTTCATAATCCCTTTTGCATCATTCCATATGGGAGCCAACCACTCTCGTATCCCAGTGAAAAAAATTTGATGAGAATCGAGATAACTGTATGAGAATAAAATCAAAAATAACTGGCCTCTTGCTTTTTTTTATCTGGATATGTGTTAAAATCAGATCACTCAGGAAACAGAGCAATATATATTAAGACTAATATATATGCTGGTTCAGCAAAATATTGGGACATTCATCAAGTCTCAAACTAATCACCAAATCACAAGCAATAATAATAATGTAGAAATGGTCCCACAGTTCCTAAAGCCCCATACACATGGGCCAAATGTCGGGAGACATTGGCTGGTTCAATAAAAAATGCCTTACATTTAGCCTGTGTATAAGGCACCCGGTCAAACAGAAGCTGGCCACTTGGCTGGCTTCTGACGGCAAAGAGCGCTGATCAGAGTGTTCTGGTGCAGGGGGCTGCCTTTCTGTCAAAACACAACGGCTCAGTGGGGGAGATTGCTGTACAAACATTGGATTGTTAGTACAACGGGTTGAAAGAAAAAAAAAATTGATTTTTCCTACAGCTTTCCTATAAAATACTTTTCTTGGAGTACATCACGGGACACAGTGCAGCCATAATAAATGACTATCTGGGTTATGCGCCACCTATAGGTGAATGGACACCAATAAATCAATAGACAGGAAGTTCTCCTATATAACTCCTCCCATACAGGAAGGAACTCAGTTTTGTAGCAAGCAATGCATATCCCAGAAAAGAGGGGAGGGACCTCTGTGTCCCGTGACATACTCCAAGAAAAGGATTTTACAGGTAAGCTCAGCTGTATTGTATTATCGTACATCATGGGACACAGAGCAGGCCATAATAATGACTATTTGCGATGTCCTAAAGCAATGCCCATGGGGGGGGGGGGGGGGGGGGGGTGTGGAACACAGCAAATCTTAAGACCACCATCAGACAAAGGGATCTATATTGCTGCTTGTAGCACACTGTGGCCAAACACAGTCCCCTCTGGAGCTCCAACATCCACCTGGTAGAATCTAGTTAATGTATGCACTGAAGCCCAAGTAGCAGCCTTGCAAATCTGAGCCATAGACACCTGATGATGCACTGCCCTAGAAGCACTCACCCTTCTGGTGGAGTGTGCCTTTAATCTACAGGGTAGGCCCTTACCCTTTAAACCATTTCCTGCATAATGACCTGGTAAATCCACTGAGAAATAGTCAAACTTGACGCTGCCTACCCCTTCTTAGCCCACGTACACACGGTCGGAGATTTTGCCAACCAAATCCGTCGGATTTTGCCCGTCGGATTTAGTCCGACGGATCGTGTCCGAAACTGTTGCATACACATGGTCGGGCCAAGTTGGCGAAAAATCCGATCTTTCAGAACTTGATGACGTAATTTCGTTACGATGGGACTACATTCAGGCTAGTAGCCAATAGCTTTGATGTAGGAATTTGATCTGAGCATGCGTGGCACTTGGTCCGATGAAAATGCTCTACACATGATCGGATTAGGTCCGTCCGGCCCAGTTGGTCGGGAAATATTTCCAACATGTTGGAAAATTGGGTCGGACGGAGATTCGGACGGAATCAGTCCGATGCATACCACACACAGTCGGATTATCTGACGACACGGTCCGATAAGACTCATTCCGACAGATTCTCCGACCGTGTGTACAATGGCTTAGGCCCATCTGGCAGGACAAAAAGAGCTGACATTTTCAAATAGACTTTGACTGCCCGAACTACATGAATGTAACAACTTCTCTGTAGTCTGAGGAACAAAAGAGGGCAGAGTGATATCCTGGTTTAAGTAAAAACTGGAAACCACTTTAGGTGAAAAATCTGGATGGGGACGCAAGACCCTTCTGTCCTGGTGTAGGACCAAAAATGGTTCTTTGCAAAAAAGGGCTACCAATTCTGACACCCTTCTTGCTGGGGTTATAGCGACCAAAAAAGCCAACTTCCGGGAGCAGTACATGACTATGCGACAGATATAAAAACAAAATCAAATGATAAATGCTTACGGAGATGGTATATAACTCCCATGATAGCTCAAAAATACCAGCAAAGTAAATCTCCTCTGTGTTGGAGAGATTGTAATCAGAAAGGCACTATGTCTTACATTTGGTGGGAATGTACAAAAATAACAGGGGAGGAAATCCCAAATGACCCCATGGGTGTGCTTATTTCACAACACAAATATTACAAACTAAAAATATAAGAGATCTCTGACCCCACACTTATTGAACGCAGCAAAAGGGATAACAAAAAAATGGCTAGCCCTGGAAAAACCTACCATAAACAAATGGTTCAAAAGAATAGAATATATATCTATAATTGAATATCTTAGTAGTAGGGAGGAGGGCCAAGCAGAAAGATTCAATAGTATTTGGGGAAATGGACAGACTATAAGAAAATCGGAAAGTATACAGAGAAACTGACAGAATAGGGGTTGAACGGGAGGAACAGAAACGGCAAATGGGAAGAAAGGGATTAGAGAAGAGCAGAGCGATGGTGGGAGAAGAGGAGCAGATAAAGGAGTAATGGGGAGGTGGGTGGTGGGGTGGGGTGGGAACGGTATATATATATATATATATATATATATATATATATATATATATATATATGTGTAAACATAAATTGTATGTGATGACTACAGCTGTATTTCTCTCTTAAAATTAGACATGCGTGAATATGTAATTTTTTTTCATATAAAACCAAATAAAGTTTAAATAAAAAAAATAATTAAAAAAAGCCGACTTCCTTGCCAATATGATCAACAGAATATGCCTGATAGGCTCAAAGGGTTGTTTCTGCAGAACAGACAGCACTAGATTTATATCCTAGGGGCATAAGGGCAGCTTGACCGGTGGAACTATGCAAATCACTCCTTGTATAAAGGTTTGCACCAACGAATGTTATGCAATCCGTCTCTGAAAGAAATTAGATAAGGCCAAAATCTGTCCCTTGATTGTTCCCAATGCCAGCTTCAATTCTACTCCTAATTGCAGAAAGGTAAGAATTGTTCTAATATACTTGCAAGGATGCCATCTCTTGGACTCACACCAAGAAATTTAAGATTTCCAGACTCTATAGCCAGCTTTCTGGCATTTATCAGAGCCCATAGCACTGGACCTGAAATACCTAGATCTTTAAAAATTCTGGTCTCAATAGCCAAACCGTCAAATTCAGTGAAAGTAAAGCAGTATGAAATATGGGACCTTGGGACAGCAGATCTGGACAACATGGAAGAGACCATGACTTCCCCACTGTCAACTTCACAATTTCTGCGTACCAAGCCCTCCTGGTCCCGGTCGAAGCCACCAGGATCACGGGCTTCCCTTCCCTCCTGTATCCTGCCTAGCAGCCGCGGCAGAAGTTGAACTGGAGGAAAAGGATAGATCAGAGAGAACTGATCCCAAAGACCTACTAACACATCTGTCCCGATAGCGATCAGATCTTTGGTTCTGAATACAAAGCTGTCCAGTTTGTTCTTGAACCTGGATGTCAATCGATCTATGTCCGGGTACCCCACTGTTGGCAAATCAGATGAAAGATCTCGGGATGTAGGGATAATTCCCCTGGAAACAACTGCTGGCGACTTAGAAAGTCCACCTGCCAATTGTCCACGACCAGAATAAACACTGCCCACAGAAACAGTATGTGTTTTTTCTGCCCATGCTAGAATGTAGTTTTCCTCCTTCTGGGCTGCCTGGCTCCTGGTGCACCTCTGGTGGTTGATATAAGCCACCACAGTGGCATTGTCGGACTGGATCCTGACAGGGGAGCCCTGTAACCTGGCAGTCCAGAGCACTAGAGCCAACTGAGCTGCCCAGATCTCTAAGATATTGATGGGTAAGTCTTTTTCCAATCAAGACCATTTCTCCTGGACCAATGCTTCTTCCAGGACCGCCCTCAGCCCAAGAGGCTGGCATCCATGGTCACCCCTTTCCAGACTATTGGCAGAAAAGGTTTTCCCCAAATTGTTGGGCCTCAACCACCATGTGAGATCCTGCCTCACCCTTGGGTACAGTACCATGGGATAATGCAAAGCCTGGATCTTTTTGTTCCAAGTGAACGGTCTAGAATGGAACTGCACATAAAGGGATTGCCTCAAAACGAGGATACCATCTTGCCCAGCAATCTCATGCACAGCCATATAGAGGGATACTTCATTCCTCTTATGATCCCTTATGGCCTTGGCCTTTGCTGGAGGCAAAAAAAACTCTTGTCTGGGCTGTGTCCAAAATCAGGCCCAGATACTCCAGAACTGGAACTGTCTGCAAGGCTGATTTATCCATGTTTAGAACCCAGGTGTTCCAGGAACTGGGCTGTCAGGGCCACATTCCATGTTAGTCCTGGGCCTGATCGATCCTTGAGTAAAAGATCATCTAGATATCCCACGACTGAGATTCCTTGAGACTTTAAGAATGCCAACCCTGGGGCCAGGATCTTTGTGAACACCACCACTTTGTTTCCTGGAAGACATTGCCTACTTTAAGTAAGACCCAGATATGAGGTAAATAACCCTTTTTTGCACCTAATCCAATGTAAAAACTGTAATCCCGCATACAGCAGCTACCACAGCTTAGAACAATCCTCCAGCGACCAGTGTCTGCAGCAGCTGTCTCCAAGCCCCATAGACTCACGTGCCCAGTAGGAAGCAGCCTGTTCTGTGCCCCTCCAGTGACCAGCCAGGAGCCCTGCTTGGCTAGACTGCTCCTCCAAATAATGGCGATCCAGTGTGCCACATGCAGCCTCGTGAAGTCAGACGCATGCTCCTCCAGTTCCCACGTGAGCAGTCCTGCAGCTGCCTGCCCTCAAAAGACACAGGGATGAACCAGCATGTGAAGCACCCCCTCCCCCAGATGCTACTGACATTCAGTGGGCAAACACGGTACTGCAGTCGGCTGGAGGCTGAACTAGGAATAGTGCATTGATCTCCCTCCAAATCTAATCAAACTCGAGATCCAATCTTCACCCATCATGGCAAGTCTTGTCGCTTCTAGACCTTCAAAGACCGGGTCCCCCATATTTTTTGGGGGTCCACACCTTTGAACCTGTAAAGAACCCTGTTGGAAATCTCCTTAGTGACCAGGGTTCCAAACTCCAGGGTCCAGCGCCACATAGGCCACATTACAGGCAAAACCTCGCTCCTTTCCTTCGGAGGCTCGTGTACCATCCATCTTAGCCTTTTTTTATTAGACATGTGCAATTCATTTCGCTCTGAATTTGTTTGTTAATGGATTTAGACAAATTCAGAAATTCATAAATATCCGAATTAATGAAAACCCGTTCAATTCCGAATTTCCGGATTTAGAATTTTCGCGTTTTCCGAAATAACGAATGCCATATTTAAACTGATTGAAAGTAATGAATTAATAATAATAAATAACAATTATAATAAACATTATTATTATTATTAGTATTAATTATTCATTTGTTGAATTTGCTTAATTTGTTAAACATTAATGTGTTTGTTTGTTTAATAGTTAATTATTATTTCAAATTTCTGGATTTCAAATTGACAAATTTACAAATTTTTTAATGTAAGGATTTCGGATTTTTGAATTTAGGATTTTTTTTAATTTTCTCATTTCCGGTTTTCAGATTTTCAAATTTCTGAATGATTGAATTTACGCATTTTCAAATTTACAAGTTTTCAAATCTACGAATTTACAAATTTATGAATTTTGATCATAATGAATGACCTGAAAAACTAAAAAAATAATCAAAACAATGAAACGAAAATAAACACGAAAAATGAAAAAAACAAAAACAAAAAACTAACACATTTTTCGGCAGTGTACAGGTCTCCTTTTTTGCCATCTGAATGGGTCCGATCATAATACCCTTTTTACTGAGACATCTGAGCTTTAACAGCCATGACCATCACCTTCAAGACACTGGCAAAAAAAAAACTGAGATACTTCCTGTATGGGAGGGGTTATATAGGGGGAACTTCCTGTCTATTGATTTGTCAGTGTCCATTCACCCATAGGTGGCGTATAACCTGCTCTGTGTCCCGTGATGTACCATAAAGAAAAACTACTAGTAGTATACTAGGCTTTATTTATATCTCCTTGTTCAATATTTTTATTGAAAATTTTTCATCAATATAACAAAACAATGGAGAAATTAATATCCCAAACCGGGAGCCAACATAGCCCTTCAGTAGGGTTTATCAAAAACAAAATTTAGGAAGATAACAGCGATGTTAATGTAACAACATATTTATAACATAACAATGCTAATTAATGCCCTGAAGGGTTGTGATAAACCATTGATCAGAGCAAATTAGTGACAATAAATTCTTTATTTGCTATAGAATAATAAGATTGAGCAGGGGTCGGCAGAGTATCAAAATCTGATTTTGTTCCAGAGGGAACAAGGGAGACACGCAAGCCACCCCAACTGGGATCTAGCTGTGAACTGTACGTGTCCCCCTGATCCCCCCTGAAATTTCTGTTCTGCCCTCCGCCCCCTCCCAATTAATTAAATAAATGTAATAACTGCCTAGGTGCATTACTCCAAGTGATGTAGTTAATAATAGATGACTATTGATCAAATGGCATGCAAAATAATGTTTTTATGATAAGTAAAAAGAGAAGAGAGTAATAGGAAAGGAAAGAAAAAAGATAGAGAATAAGTGCATCTGTGATGTGATTATCAAAAAGGAGCGGAGGAGGTAACCAATTATTTGAATCAATCGTTGAGAGAAATTAAGGTAAGTGGTACTTATATCTCCTATCCCACTGTAAACAAGGTCTCTTTTTATACTTTTTCCTCCATCCAAGAAGCAAAATAAACAAACCTTCAAGTTTAACCAGTAGGCTATTCTAACAGGACTTTTGCAGTACTATTTTCCCCAAGCATGGGACACAGTTGACTGTGGTTAAGGAAGTCTGCCTATTTAGCAGGCATGGTCAGGGTAAAAAAAGATAATTTTTCTAAATATAAATTGAGTCCTTGGCAGCACAGACAGAAAAACATAGTCTACTATCTTACTGTTTTGTTTGTCCTTGAAGTGTTGGGTAAATAGTACTTGACTCATATCCTTATGCTCTTGGTAGATTCTCAGTCCACACTGCATGTACCACAAATTATATAGGACACTGCAGACTACATTTCATGGCGCCATTATCAGTGTTTTTAGTATGTACCTAACATGGACTTTACAAAACCAAGCTAAACAAGTAAATGTTCAAACGTATTTTCCTTTAAGATACTCTGTCACCAACTTAAAGGAAAAAAAACGACCATTTTAAATGTTTCTTGCCAGTGTTTTTGCTTTACATAAATGATCTTCCCTTGCACGGCTCCCTCAGTCCCTGCACTTCATTGCACTTTCTTCTGATAGTGTCTGTCCTGGCTTAGCTTCTCCACTCTCCCTCTCACCTCCTGACATAGGCAGAGCATAGGGGAATACCTATAGAGTGACAGCTCTAAGGCCGCGTACACACGCGCGGACTGTTCGCCCAACTTTGTCCGTCAAACAGTTTCGGCAAACAGTCCGCTCAAAATTAGCATGGACGGACATGGCCACACACGACGGACGAACAGTTTGCTGAAACCGTGCGCGATGACGTGAACGGCACGTACGACGGGACGAAAAATACGACGTCCTATACACTGCATTATAACTTTCGGCGTGTAAATCCTGTCTGAGCATGCGCGGAACTTAGTTTGACGAACAAGCCTACACACGAGCGGACTGTTCGCTGAAACAAGGTTTCAGCGGACAGTTTTTCGGAAATTCCGTAAAACCTTGTTCGTCAAACTGTCCGCTGAAACTGTCCGCTGAAAGCCCACACACGAGCGGACTGTCCGCCCAAACACTGTTCAGCGGACAAAGTTGGGCGAACAGTCCGCGCGTGTGTACGCGGCCTAAGTCTGTTTAGACTTCTGACACCACATCCAAGATGGCAGCATCTAGTAGAAAACTGTGTCTATACAATGTCTATACAAGCAAGGCTTTTATAGGTAAATAACATGATAAAATATGTTAAATGCACATATCATTTTATAGAAAAAAATGTTGTTAAAATGAATGGTCTGGTGACAGGGTCTCTTTAAATTTAAAGCCTAACTCCAGCTTTTAACTTTACTAACACTTAAAGTAAACAACTATTACTCATCCAGCGGTTAGGCAAAATATGTAAAAAAAAAAAAAAACAGACTGCTGCTATAATAAAAAATAATAATAAATCATAAGCCTTAAAAATTTATCTCCAGTGATCCATAAAGCTAAAGCAGCATTCTTGAGTGTATTACACCCATAAATTGAAACAGTTTAGGATGGTACACTCTGTGACAATGAGTCCAACTGGAACATACTCTGCTGAATGTTCGTTGGGGGCTTATTGGATGTGTAGTAATAAAGCCTTCAGCACACCGCGTGATTCCACTCCCCTGAGAGTTTACACTCACCAGATCAATAGAGGGTAACCCCTTAAATTCCACATCACGAGCCAATGAGGTTGGCGGCGGTACCAGAGTTTGAATGAACAGCTTAATTGAAGGATATGAATCAACTGTTCAGGTGACCTGACTGAGATATCAATGGTGTTGTCTCTCTGGATTTGACTGCTAAATGGGAAAGACATACCTAACAAGAGTTTCCCCTATATTGATCTGGTGAGTGTAAACTCTGAAGGGAGTGAAATCACGAGGTGTGGTGAAGGCCATTACTACACATCCACTAAGCCCCCAATGAACATTCAGCAGAGCCATCCTAAACTGTGTCAATTTTTTGGTGTAATACACTCAAGAGCACTGCTTTAGCTTTATGGATCACTGGAGATGGACTTTTAAGGCTTATGGTTTATTATTGTCTTTTAACTTCATTTAGCTTCCAAAGTTCATTTGGACTAAGCTGGTCCAAATTAACTATTATTTTTACATATTACATGTGCTGCTGCCAGCTCTCTATAAGCTGTACTGTATGTAGCATCAGCTACATGCAGAATATAGGGCTATGTTGTGGCAGGAGTATGGGGACTTCCTTCCCTTTCCAAAATCAAGTTGGGATGAGTGCTGCTCAGCCATTCACATGAAACGTTGTGTTTTTATAAATGAATACAAGTCTTCCTCTAATTGGCTTAGATAGAGAGGCGCGTGGATGATGTCACAATGTGGGGGAATTTGGGGCTCAAAAATGTATGCTGGGGTTTTATATTAGGCTATGCCTGAATAGTTGCTGAAACAAAGTCAGTTTTCCTACTGTAAATGCATGTATCCAGTGTCATAAAACAAAACATGTATTCCCCAGGCATCCTTTTAGACATACTGTACAACAGACTTGCAAATAGTTTGCTAAAGAAGGAGCATCAAGTGTAGAGCATTAGCGAGCAGGCCTGTAACGTGTTTTCTGACTCTGTGGATATTTCTAGGAAAAGCATTGTGACATATAGTGATGCAAATTCTAGGAAATGCCCCCCCACAAACTGCCTGTTATTGTTACTGCAGAGACAAAATATTTGAATTTTTGCCAGTTTGTGGAAATCATGTCAGCAGAATATTAAATATATGTTTTAAATACCTTATATTGCCAAATGGTCTGTGTAGTAGTTATGTATGTTATATCAGTGTTTTAGTAAAACTAGAGTATGATCTGTAAGTTTAGGAGATACTTGAGAATATTTTATTCACAATACAGTAGCGTCTGTACATTATAATTTGCAGGCTCTATTCACAATAATGGCACTAGGGCACCAGGAATGACCTTCATTA
This sequence comes from Lithobates pipiens, assembly GCF_037356315.1. NCBI lineage: Eukaryota > Metazoa > Chordata > Amphibia > Anura > Ranidae > Lithobates > Lithobates pipiens. The sequence continues at coordinate 158,338,340 of NW_027507784.1, forward strand.
CTTACAAATTCTAACATCTTCCTTACTGGTTCACCTCTTCTGGACATTATTTCTAAATCCAATAAGAAAATTGTAGTGGTACTGGATGCCGAGTAAGTATTAAATATCATCTATATTTTTCCATATTTGTGATTTCCAGATATTAGCAACCCCTATTGGGAATAGTCTCGTTTGTGTCCACTGGAAGTGTCAACTCGACCAATAGGATATGTCCATATCATGCAGTCAGTAATATGAACATGTGACGTGAAACTCCAGGAAGTAAACTGTGGCTTCAGGTGAGTAAAATCGCCATTTTGATCGTTTTTTTTTTCTTTTTCATACCAATGGTTAGGTAGAGAGACTACCTAACCATTGGTATGAAAAAGAAAAAGATCAAAATGGCGATTTTACTCACCTGAAGCTACAGTCATGTGACAACCCTTCTCTCTTCCTCTGTTTACTTCCTGGAGTTTCACTTCACATGTTCATATTACTGACTGCATGATATGGACATATCCTATTGGTCGAGTTGACACTTCCAGTGGACACAAACAGACTATTCCCAATACACATTTCTGCAAAATGGCTGTGATTGTAAATAGGTGCTGCAACAACCACCGTCTTGAAGCCAAAAGGTATTCTAAGCAAAATCATGTGACCAGCACATCACGGATCTCCATAGAGGGCCCAAATCTATGTTCAGCGATCACTGTACCTGGTCTGAAGCCAATTAGACAAGAGGGCTTCCATTGTGGCTAAGTTCCAAGCACCCCTGAAGGTGAGCACAGGGACTGCCAGGCTCAAAGAAGCATGGGTGCCATTTAGGTAGATCTGCTGGAAGCTACTTGCAGCACACTAAGATAGAAAGCAATTGTGCTGCAAGTTTGAAAATTACTTGCCAAGCTATTGCTAGACTTGCCAGGCTTCACAAGTTTGTTGCACAATTGCAGCAAGTCCGCATTGCATGACTCCAGATCAGCTTTGTTGTGCCCACCACAGGCGTCACTGTGGCTGAATTTTCATGCTTTAGACTTGGAGAGCTCTTGCTGTAGATTCACCATTGCAACTTTGCTCTTGCTAGAGACTTGCCATGCAAATTTGCTACGAATTGGAAAAATGTCAATTAGAACTAGTGCTTTAAGTGCTCTGTAAGTGTATAACGTTGCCAGTGAAAATGTGCAGCAAGTTAACAGACTTACAATTCAAAACTGCCACAAATGTGTGGCAAATTATCCTTGCTATCTGGGCAGTCAACTAGATAGCTGTCAGCTGGTCATCAGCACAGATGTCAGGACCTCGGCTGCCCCTGGAGATGTAGTGGGACCAGGGCAGCAACCACAGGCAAGGTGTCAACCAAAGAAGAAGCAGGATCAGGCTGGCAGGACTGGACTGAAGAAACGTAGTCAGGATGGTCGCCAAAGTCATACACAGGAAGGCAAGCCAGACAGTGGGCAGGAGTACAGTCAAGAACAGAGCCGAGATCTTTCACAGGGATTCAGTGGAGCAAGCAAAAGAGTAGTCAAGAGCAAGCCAGAGTCATGCACAGCAGAACAAGGGAAGCAGAGTACTTTGAGCAAGCTGGAGTCCAAACCAGGGATCAGTAGCAGGGAAGTTCAGAAGCAAGCCGGTTGGTAACAGGTAATCCAAGGAATACAGGAAACACAGGAGCAAGGGGTACTGGTAGCTGAAGATCATTCAGCAGAGTCTAAGTGCAGCCACTGTCCTTATATAGGGCATTTGGTGCCAGTTCTGGTAGCAGATGTGTGTGCACGCATGCCTGTGCAAACCTTAGTACGTTCGTGTGCATGCACATATTTCTGTGCAAATGAGCACGGTCATGTACAGTATTGGCAACTATGCTAGGTCTTTTCCTCAGCACATGCACATTTTTATATTGCTATCTCCTTTTCAGCAAATGCTCATGTTTGTTCCAAATAGCACCCCGCCAACATCATTAGAACAGAAGTAACACATGTGTCACATGCCTGAGGAAAGGGTCTTGTGAGACTCCAAAACATTGCTTCTGTTATAACGATGTGATTGCTGAAGAAAGCTTTAAATGTGCTCTCGATATCCGTGGTGTGCTGATGACATACATTCACATCCAGTACACAGGTCCTCTCTCAAGCTCCAGAAACAAGAGAACTCACGAGGGCAGTGAGGGGACCAGTGCTCAAGAAGATAACAAGCAGGGAAAAATGTCTGGTCCTCAGGGCTGGAAATTAACTTGGCTAATAGAGGAAACTGTGACTTTGATCCACAAGGCCCTTTTCATACGGAACCCTGCAATGTTCTCTATGGAGCGGTAAATATCAGCGGACATATGTCTGCTGACACCCGCCACTATCCGATCCAGTTCTGTCCACCAAAAGCAGAGAGATGGTGGTCCTATTTTCCGTTCGTCCTGCGGATCAGATTTCCCCTTAGGGGAGAGGGGGCTCTGTGTCCCTGTCCACCCTGCATAGTGGAACGGACATGGACCTGTCATCCACCTGCTCAGCAGGGATCAGCGTAGCGATTGACCGCTGAGCAAGTGGATTCTGCTTAGCAGAGGCGCCCATGTGAAAGGGACCTTACACTGCAGGATGGCTGAAGAAGACTAGTCTGGTATCAAGCTAAATATCATTTTTGCCTGGAGAAGTTTAAACATAGCTCTACACATAAATTAGTCCAATAGTGAATTTTAGCACACATCATAGGGGTAGAGCTTGAACAACAGGGTATGATCACTCTCAGATGACCTAGATGACCAAAATTATGTCTAAATACAGGTTTTATAATATAGTCTGCCATCATTGCTATTCAATTCTGAAGTGATAGCCAGGTGACACTAAATAATTTACAGTTTTTTTCTTGTCAAGAGATAAGGCTTCCTCCTTTCCTAAATGGCCTCCCAAGCATGAAATACATTTGGAATTAGTGGAGTCAGTACAAGAAAATCTGATTTTAGAAATGTGGTCCATTGTCAGAAAAGACAAAAGAGTCAAGTCCTTAGTCATTTGCCTTTCACGGATTTACTGGAAGTGAAATGCTTATCTTTCTCCATGGCAGGTGCATCCGTGATTATCCCTTGGAAATAATTGTATGATTTTCACCTGATCCCAATTAAAGACAAGCCCGGTTTTGACCCTTGATCCTCATTGTGAGTTGATGGAACTCTATAACCCACTAATATGTAACTAACACTGTTATCAGTTATATATTTTTTATATTTATTTCAGACATTTCCTGTTTGAAAGACAATTATCAGCACTTGGGTGTAATATTGCAAAGTTTCCTTTAGACTTGTCAAATTTTACTCTCTTTCCTTCCCATGATAATGTCTGACTTGTTTTTTTTTTTGCAAACACTTGGCATCAATCCATCATGTTGTAAAAAGCTCCACTTATATAAGTGCGGGTTCTTTAGCTTTTGACTAATGCAGAATCTGTGAATAGAAGGCTTTCTTCATCGGCAGCGTTTTGAAGACCCATTCATAAGCCTGTGCACGCTAAGGCCTGTATTTATCTTTGCATGCCGGAGATACTCATTCATCATCGCACAAAAACGACTGTTTATTATTATTTTTTTTGAAAGAATGACGTTTTTGTGAATAAACAAGCACTGGATTGGAGTATTTCTGTACGTGATCAAATTTTTCCAAGTGCAAATGGCACTTATGGTTAGATAACAGACCCACGCTGAATCAGTTAATGGATCAAATTGGCATGGGAATAGATAGATAAAGGACTAATCCAGATTAAAAGCACGCTTTTGTAACTTTGTGCTGCTCAAGACAGCTCAAAAACAATATAACTCAGGCCCATATATCAGCTTCTCACAACCGCCATCTCTGTTTCTACAGACTTTGAGGATTCTGTAGCTTGATATGTTTATAGCAGAAAACAATGAGAAGTTCAAAGGTTATGCCTCATACACACGTTTCGATTACCGTACGACGTATCGTTCGCATTTTATTGCATAAATAACTAATATCGAATACAAAAGTGCAAAATGTGCTCTACGAAAAGTACGATTTTTGTCTTACAATCCTGGAAAAATCCTCTGTTGTGCGTAGCTACATATTTGAAATGATGTCAAATACGTGTGACTCTTGTATCCTTCTGTTTTATTTTCATGTTTCAGATCATGCGTGGTGTATGTCTATTGATTTTTAGCGGACGCATACTGTACTGATTAAACGATTGTTGCGCGCTGGTCTGTCATCCGAGCAAAGTTTTCATGTTTTTCCCTTTGGATTTTGTTGAACGGACTGTCTTGATCAGCTGTGGAAAGCTGTGTACTAACGATCAGATTGTCGAACGATCAATCTGAAAGCAATTTTTATCATCCAATAATCGGAACGTGTGTACGAGGCATTACAGGTGAACTCTGGTCAGCTGATAGAAACCACCCTATATAGTAAGGGTTTAATGCTTAAAATGGTTGTAAACCTCAGACATAAAGTGTGAACAAAACATATCCTTCTATAGTGCATAATTGTCTCATTTAGGAGCACTAAGGGCCCTTTCCCACTCATACGTTTTTCGTGCATTTTACCAAGAAAAATGTTTCCCTCTAAATCCTATAGGACTCTTCACATCTCTGCGTTACAGTTGCGGTGCGTTTTAAAAAATCCTGCATGCTGCATGTTTGGCGCAGTTTTGAAAACCACACCAAAAATGCTGCTTCCCATTGAAGTCAATGCAAATTGTCGTAAAATCACTGTAAAAACGCATCACGATTTGGGTTTTCCGTGTATCTTTGAGTCACATGTCCATTTTTCACAGGTGCAGGCAACACAAACATGTATTAGAAACTGAAAAAAACATGTGTTTTTACCGTGATTTTGCTACAGAGCAGTATCATTTCTGTCTGCTGCTTCATTCCTCTGCTATCAGCATGAATCGCTTTTGACAAGTTTTCCTGACACCAATAGAAAAAAAGTGGTGGGGGGGGATCTCCAGCTGATTGACTGCCTCAGCTCTGTACCTGTGTGCTGTGTGAAGGGGGTATGTCCCTTCCCTCCAATCAGCTCTCAGTCACTAGGAGTGCAACGGATCATCACCAATCAGTGATCCGAATGGGTCACCCAGCTTGGATCGGCACACGCCGCGCTCCGCGGTCACGGCCTTAGGAAAGGCCGCAGCTTCGGCCTAGCTCCGAAGCGGTGGCCATCTTGGTGCACCCAGGCCATTTACAATGTGATCACTCCGTCAAATGACGGAGCGATCACTTGTAAACAAACCGGCGTCATGTCATGACGCCGGTTCCTCTCTTCCCTCTCTGTACTGATCTGTACAGTGGAGGGGGAGAGATCGGATGGATGCAGCGCTGTGGGCTTGATCTGTAGTGCCCACAGCGCTGCTCTTTGACAGCCTACTCTGCAATACCCTGCCAATACCCAGTAATACCCCGCCAATACTCTGCCATACCCTGTCAATACCCTGCCAATACCCAGCCAATATTACAGTGGGGGAGATTGTGGATATTACAGTGGGGACTATATGGCAGTGGAATTTTCACAGGTTTTTGCAAATTCAATTATTATTTGCTGATCCGAAAAATTATCCGATCCGTGACTCTGATCCGAGGAACGATCCGATCCGTGAATTTTTTGATCCGTTGCACCCCTATCAGTCACTGTCATTTTGCGCCCCCCCTTTTTTTCCAGACAGCTTAGACAAGCTTTATAAATGATGGGCTTTGAACAGATGTAGAGTATACAGATAAAACGGGTACAATTTATGTTGGAGGATTTGTTTAATCTCTGTGTATCACCTGAGGCCAGTCACTTCACTGGGTATATGTAAGTTTTTTTTAACCACTTTAAGTAGTCCAGGTGGCATGTAATTAGGCTGGCCCTACATGGCTAGAATATCTGCTGATTCCTGTGAATAAATTGAAGTTTGAGTCTGCCGATACCATCTAGCTCTACAAACTTCTCTCTCTTGAGAAACAAAAGAAACCAGGCAGAAAATAAAGTTGTCCAAACTGTGAATGGAGCCAGTCAGCTGCCCTCACTGTTTGGGTGTTTTGACAGCCACGGGAGCTGTCTTTCAGAATAAAATAGCTGGAAGCAGAAGATTCACCTGTCTACACTGTATATCGGTGGTCTCCAAACTAGGCCCTTTGTGTGCCTTTATCTGGCCTTTGAGGCATCATTCCTACCACTGGCACCATCAATGGGGCATAATTCCTTCCACTGACAACAAAATCTAATTTGTTGTATCACTTTTACTAACCATGTTATTCTGTGTATTGCTCTGTGTATTCCCTGTTGCACAAAAATCGCATTTTCTATGTTGTGTTATACATTTCCTATTCCAAACCATCCCATTCTGTATGCTGAGCCATGCCTTTCCTATTCTACATTTCCATTTATGGCTAATTTTCTGTATGCTTTGCTATCTGACACTATCTGTATATACAAGCTGTTTTTTTATTGCTACTTCTCTCATATTACAGCTCTATAGGGCAAACTTCATGGTCACCAGATTTTCGAAAGCAGCGTAGATTTTTATGCAGAGTTTTCACAACCTCTGTCTAGGGCACATGTGTCAACACGAGGACCATGGTCCGAATGTAGCCCTCCAGGCCATTTCATGTGGTCCTCCCACCTGTCATGCAGCTGCGGCAACCCTCATCTACGCCCCCACCTTGTCTCAGCAGTCGGCAGCAGAAAGCAGGACAGAACTCCTCCTCCAGATACTGCGCTTCTCTGTGCTGCCGCAGAAAAGTTAGTCTCTGCCCCGCCCCTTCTCTGTCTCATCGGTCGGCAGTAGAGAGGAGGACAGAACTCCTCCTACAGATATTGTGCCTCCGTGTAGAGCCACAGCACCCCTCATCTCTGACTCCCTTGGTCTCAGAGTTCAGCTAACTTCAGCCCTCCCCTGGTCCTCCTTCAGACCCTACACTTTCTGCTTCCCAGCTCCTCCCCAACTTCATACAGCAGCACAATGTAAGGGGGGAGGGGCACTGTGATGTAATTGAGGGTGGAGGTCTCTTGACAACTGATGGTGGGGGGGGGGGGGGGGCTCTTGACATCTAATGTAAGGGGAAGTGGGGTGCTCTGGACATCTAGTTTTACAGATACAACTGGCCCTTTGAGGGCAACAATAATGCTGATAAAATTGAGTTTGACACCCCTGGTCTAGGGATTACTAGGGAGTTGTGATATTAGTGCGGGAGGAATAAAGAGCCTTTTGACAGCCTCTATACCACGTACCTCCCAACATTTTGAGATGGGAATGAGGGAAACCTACTAGCAAACGTATGTAGGTATAGGACATGCCCCCTTAAAGGAGAATTAACCAAAAAAAAGGTTAATTGAATCTACAAGGGACTTTTTTTAACCACTACTATTCCTTTATATTGGCTTTTAAAATTTACAAATGCAGCAATTTATAAATTTGAATGAAAGGTTTAGCACTGAGAAACACTTTTTGAAAGATAAAAAGTACATTTTATATATCAGACCAAAATGAGGGACAAATGAAAAGGAAAGAGGACAAATTAGGTTTGGTCCGACTATAGAAGAAACACCCATTTACATTGGCACCACATCCCAAACTTAGAAAATAGTATAAAGAGGATAAGGAAAATAGGGATTTTGACGGTGCTTTAAATATGGTTCCAATTAGAAGGTAACAAGTTTTTTTTATATAATATTTATTAAAGTCAAAGTTAAAAAAGTAAGTTATATATAAAACATGCAGTAATCTACAAATATGGTGGTCTTTGAGGTCAAAAGTAGATTAGAAGAGAACATTTGCTGCACACTAGCCCGACATGTTTCGCTGTTGTGCTTCTTCAGGGGATGTGCAAGCTATCACCAAAGACAATATATTCATAAAACAGCAAAAAAAAAAAAAAAACAAGATGTACAAAGACTTAAATTATTACCTGTTGTATCAGTATAAGAGCACATCATCAAACCAACACCACAGAGACAGCGCTTACTCCAAGCCGTATCCACCCACTGAAAGCCACTGGCTGTGATATCACATCTACCAAACAGACCCCGGGGTTTTGCGTCCCCCTATGGTCACAGAGGGCAGGAAAAGCCAAGCTACAAAAAAAGGGAGTAAGGAATAAAATGAGTAAAGCAATGCTGAATTTCTGCTGTAAATCTAACCAACAGAGAACCAAAGATACATTTGTATCTTTCCAAGGAAATTTAAACGGATAAGATTTATTTATATATATATATATATATATATATATATATATATATATATATATATATATATATATATATATATATATATATTAGAGAGAGAGAGAGATAAACTAAATTTTTTTATTAAAATCCTCTAAATTATGTAATATAGATGGATACTCACTTAAAACAAATTTTTAAACAGAGCATGGGTGGAAGGGTGACCAAAAGTGCTTTATTCAGCAAAGCCAATAGAATATTTAATCAAGAGATATGAGCACTATGGGAGAGAAAAAAAAAGAGGGTATAAAGTAAAGTGGAAGAATTTGTAAAATTATTTTTAGTGTAATGTGAAGAAAAAATTTATTATCGTGTTGCAAAAAAATATTTATAGATCAGACCAAAAATGAGGGACAAATGAAAAGGAAAGAGGCACATTGCTCCAAATCAGGGACAGTTGGGAGCTTTGGTACCATTAGAAAGAACAGCATAATAAATATTGTGGGGCACTTTAAATACCCCATGTTGTCCTGCTGCTCTATGATCCACAGTAAATACTTATTTAAAAAACTTGATATGCCACTTAAGCTGTGTCTGGGTGTTGTGCTAAATTCTGTGTAATTAGGCAGAAGGGAGTCGCTCTGCCATAGCAGGCTTTTGCTTTTTCAGTGACTACACCCTTCATAGTGTATTCAGTGCCTGCTTACTTTTGGTAAGTTTTTTATTTTTACAGTCTTGCTGTAAGATTTCACTTAGAAAAATACAGATTTGTTATTGCTGTGGGGTGGGGTATGGCTTCAGACTCTTGGTGGATTGCAGTCATATTCTGGAGATCTTAATTTAGCCACTGCTGCAATATGCATACAGTTGTCTATTGAGTCTGCAAAGTATGGCAATCCGAGCAGTTAAATGGACAGCCTGATATAATATGTATAATGCATCCTTAAGTCACCAGGGTCACATCTTGACCAATATTAGGTGCACTCAGCATTCTATAAATATTTGAAGGAATGTGGGACTTTAACTTGGCAAACGTCTCGCTCTGTTGAAAACATTTCAGCATAGCAAATAATTGTACGGGTGGACAAATGTCTTTTGAGGACTTTTGGACATGAGCATTTACTCCTGATATGTGTTTGGCCTTTTGTACACAGACTTTCATAAATTTAACAAATCATTTTGACATCTTCTGACATCATTTGATTGAAGCATTTGAATTGGATGTTGATGGAAGCAGCAAATTCTGAAATAGTATACCTGCCCGCTTAAAGTGGTATTAAACCCCTAAAACAACATTTGAATATATTGCAGCTTACCAATACATAAAAGAGAAGTTCAGTATTTTTTTATTTTTTTTAACTGATTCAGACCTGGAAGATTTTAACCCCTTCCTGACCAGAGCACTTTTTGCGATTCGGCACTGCGTCGCTTTAACTGACAATTGCCCGTTCGTGCGACGTTGCACCCAAACAAAATTGATGTAATTTTTTTCCCATAGATAGAGCTTTCTTTTGGTGGCATTTGATAACCTCTGCGGTTTTTATTTTTTGTGCTATGAACAAAAAAAAAGCAACAATTTTGAAAAAAATGCATTATTTTTTTATTTTTTGCTATAATATCCTCCAAAAATATATATAAAAAATATTTTTTTCCTCAGTTTAGGCTGATATATATTCTACTACATATTTTTGGTAAAAAAAAAAATCACAATAAGTTTATATTGATTGGTTTGCGCAAAAGTTATAGTATCTACAAATTAGGGGATAGTTTATGGCATTTTTATTTTTATTTTTTTTTTCTAATAGTAATGGCGGCGATCCACGATTTTTTATCGGGACTGCGACATAGCGGTCTCAGACGCTTTTGATAGTATTTTGGGACCACTGTCATTTATACAGCAATCAGTGCTATAAATGCACTGCTTACTGTGTAAATTACACTAACAGTGAAGCAGTTAACTACTAGGTGGCTATGAAGGGGTTAAGTGTGTCCTAGGGAGTGATTCTAACTGTGGGGTGGTCTTCAAGTTACATGACAGCGATCACTGCTCGCAATGACAGGGGACGTACAGGTATGCCCATTTGCCCACCGCTGCCATTGTGTGACGTATATCGGTGTGTGGCAGTCGGCAAGTGGTATTAAACCCCTAAAACAAAATTTTAATATATTGCAGCTTACCAATACATAAAAGAGAAGTTCAGTATTATTATTTTTTTTTTTTTCTAAGAATCATACTTACCTAGGTGGATGCAGCATCAGTCTCCTGCTGGCTCTAAAGGCCTACACACGTTACGAAAATCACAAGTAACATTTCGTCTGCCGATTTTTGGATCGTTAGTACGGTGCTTTCAACAGCCCATTCCGATTTTTCGTCCGACAAAAGCTGGATGTGCAGACTATAAAATGTTTGTCGTAAGTGAACATCTGATTTTCGTTTAATTAGCATGGTTTTCATCTGAAATAAAATCGTAAGAGCAAGACTACACTTGCTCAGAAAGAAAGAATACATACAAAACTATTCAACACGACGTCACTTCTGAAGTTTTATTCTGTCGTACAATAATTTTTGTATGGCGAGTAACCTCTTCAATTTCGACATGAGACTAGCATACAACTAAAAACGGACGAACAGTCGTCCAAAAATCTGATCATGTGTACGAGGCTTTAGACTGAGAACCGTGCGATCAAACAACGCTGATCGCTCAGTTCTCAGAGCTCCGTGAGCAGAGATCTGGTGACTGCTCACTGGAGCGCTGGGCTGTGGAGGGGGCGGGAGCGGCTGGCTCAGACTTTTAGCGGCTCAGCCAGGCTTAGCCCAATGTCGGTCCAGGGTTGTAGGCAGATCCTAACCATATTGTCACAATCTTGCCCCAGCCTGGACTGGCTCTGTTTATTTGCACTAATACAATTTAACTGTTAATGCAAATAAATAAATTATCACTGATAGTACTCAACTGTTGTATAGCTGCATGCATTGTTGCTTTACCAAATGGCTGTGTGTCCACTGCAAAAATAAAAAATGATAAAGCCTGACCTGATCTCCAAAAAGGTAGGCCTCATAGCCCCCATTCAGGCGCTCCAGCACTCTATCGATCCACAGCTGCTGTCACAACAGCCTAGGTACACCAGTTTCCTGAGAACTCTGGTACTTAGCGTATGTTAACTACACCTGCATATTCTGCAAGTTCTATAGATGGTGGCTCCACACCATACAAGAGGCAGGGAGAAGATATAGTGCAAAACAAGGTCTTTTCAGAACCACAACCTGGAGTCAGAGCTCTGGTTGCAATTAACATACGCATCTGGATGGGCGCTATTAGGGATACTTTTTGCAAGTCTAATAGCATTGAGTGTCTTCAAGTGCCTCATCATACTTCAGTTTTTCCAAGACTCTTCTCTGGCACTGGGCATTCCCCAACGATCCAGAGAACATTGTTTATTTGATAATGTCAACATGGTTGACATCATTGTACTGTGAGTGCAAAGCGCTGTATTGTTGGCCCAGAAGGGTGGTAAAGTCTATGATGCCCTGCGCTCCAAGAAGTAGTTTAAATGATGCTGTGTGTCATTTGACCTGGAAAAATACCAGCATTATATCACAGAGGGGGTGAGTCTGCAGGGGAAGGGAAAGTGAATATTTCAGCCAGAGCTACTTCAAAGATCAAATAAAACTGGAGCAAAGTTTACATTTTGAAATTGAATTTTATGGGAAAAAGTTTACTAGCATTTCTACTTTGCATTTTGGTAAATGCAGGCTCTCCTACTGTGCGTTGAATGTTAATGTGAATTCAAATAAAAAAAGGTATCTCCAAAGCATCTCAGATGCATTCTAACATAGTCTTAAAAGAGGAAGTAAACCCTGATGGGTTTTACCTCCTCTTTATTCCCCTGCAAAGTAAATGCATAATGGGTTAGTATGCATCGCATACTAGCCCATTATGTGGCACTTACCTGCAATTGAAGCTCACGATGTCCCCGCTTGTGAAAGCATACATCTTCACCCCCTCTTCCTTCCTGAGCCGCGGACTTCGGCCCTGTGACTGTCCGGAGCCGTGTGACGTCACTCCCACGCATGTGCACGGGAGCCACCAGTTATGGCACTGGGGAAGAAACGGCACGGGGGCTGTTTCTTCACTGCACATGACCTCATTGGGGCACTACAAGGCAAATATCTCCTAAACAGCGCAAGTTTAAGAGATATTTTCAGTTCATATACAGTGGTGTGAAAAAGTGTTTGCCCCCTTCCTCATTTCCTGTTCCTTTGCATGTTTGTCACACTTAAGTGTTTCGGAACATCAAACCAATTTAAACAATAGTCAAGGACAACACAAGTAAACACAAAATGCAATTTGTAAATGAAGGTGTTTATTATTAAAGGTGAAAAAAAATCCAAACCATCATGGCCCTGTGTGAAAAAGTGATTGCCCCCCTTGTTAAAACATACTATAACTGTGGTTGTCCACACCTGAGTTCAATTTCTCTAGCCACACCCAGGCCTGATTATTGCCACACCTGTTCACAATCAAGGCATCACTTAAATAGGAGCTGCTTGACACAGTAAGGTCCACCAGAAGATCCTTAAAAGCTACACATCATGGCGAGACCCAAAGAAATTCAGGAACAATTGAGAAAGAAAGTAATTGAGATCTATCAGTCTGGAAAGGGTTATAAAGCCATTTCCAAAGCTTTGGGAATCCAGCGAACCACAGTGAGAGCCATTATCCACAAATGGCGAAGACATGGAACAGTGGTGAACCTTCCCAGGAGTGGCCGGCCGCCCAAAATTACCCCAAGAGCGCAGCAACGACTCATCCAAGAGGTCACAAAAGACCCCACAACAACGTCCAAGCAACTGCAGGCCTCACTTGCCTCAGTTAAGGTCAGCGTTCATGCCTCCACCATCAGGAAAAGACTGGGCAAAAATGGCCTGCATGGCAGAGTTCCAAGGAGAAACCCACTGCTGAGCAAAAAGAACATCAAAGCTCGTCTCAATTTCTCCACAACACATCCTGATGATCCCCAAGACTTTTGGGACAACATTCTGTGGACCGATGAGACAAAAGTGGAACTCTTTGGAAGGTGTGTGTCCAAGTATATCTGGCGTAGAAGGAACACTGCATTTCATAAAAAGAACATTATACCAACAGTAAAATATGGTGGTGGTAGTGTGATGGTCTGGGGCTGTTTTGCTGCTTCAGGACCTGGAAGACTTGCCGTGATAAAAGGAACTATGAATTCTGCTGTCTACCAAGAGATCCTGAAGGAGAATGTCCGACCATCTGTTCGTGTACTCAAGCTGAAACGAACTTGGGTTCTGCAGCAGGACAATGATCCTAAACACACCAGCAAGTCCACCACCGAATGGCTGAAGAAAAACAAAATGAAGACTTTGGAGTGGCCTAGCCAAAGTCCTGACCTTTTGCATTTTGTGTTTACTTGTGTTGTCCTTGACTATTGTTTAAATTGGTTTGATGTTCCGAAACACTTAAGTGTGACAAACATGCAAAGGAACAGGAAATGAGGAAGGGGGCAAACACTTTTTCACACCACTGTAGGTAAGCCTTATTATAGGTTTACCTATATGTAAAAAATGTCTCAGGGGGGTTTACAACCACTTTAAATTCAACACATATTTCATTGGCTTCTGAGTCTAACACTCATGTAGACTAACCCTTACATTTATGCTGTAGCCCTCCCTGCAATGGATCAGAACTCAAAATAACAGCAGGCTCAGTCACTTTAGCCATTCCTGAGATAGTGGTGGCAATGGATGGGAGCCCATCATGCCAAGTAATGAATCTGGCCCTAAACGTGCCAGACTAAAGTGGTTCTAAAGCCTAAACATTTTTACCTTAATGCATTCCCTGCATTAAAGGTAAAATATGTCTAGGTGGTATTACCGCCCCCTCACCCTGATTTGATACAGCGATGTGCCTGTCTGTAGTGGATCTACTCACTTTTACAGACTTTGCTGTCAATCAAATCCTGTGAAGATGGAGTAGGGGGGAGCCAGGCCTTGGTATCTGTGTCTATGGACGCAGGTGTGCCACAATAGGAAGCAGCTTCTTATGCTGGCACACTGAGAAGTGGAGGAGCCAGGAGCACCCGCGGGTACCCAAGGAGAGAAGAATCGGAGCCACTCTGTGCAATTGTATTGCACAGAGTAGGTAAGTAAACCATGCTTGTTATTAAAAAGAAAGAAAACCTTTACAATCACTTTAAATCCTTAAAAAATGTACAAAGCAAAGATAGCAAGTGTGGCAACCTTTTATGGTGCATGATGTAATAAATAAAAAAAGATTTATACTGGGGCAGCTTGGTTTGCTGGTTAGTAGGGATGAGCTTCGTGTTCGAGTCGAACGTACGTTCGACTCGAACATTGGCTGTTCGGCCGTTCGGCGAATTCCGAACGTTTGGGCCATTCGCGTCAAAATTCGAGTGACGCGCGCGCGGACCACAATGCACTGCGGGGGCGCAGTGCATTGCTGCCCCATGATTGGCCAAGCATGCACTGTGACCCCGCATGCTTGGCCAATCGCAGCGCCGGCAGCGAGGAGAGCCATGATTGGCCAAAGGCATCCTGCCTGTGGCCAATCATAGCTCAGGCTGTGTAGTGCACGCCCCACACTATATAAGGCCGCCTTTGAGGCGGCTTCGTGTAGTGTGTTACTTAGCATCTGAAGCAGTGGGTGTTCTGTGTACCTTCAACACAGTACACACCAATCGTTTTTGGCTGATTTCCTATCTTGCTGCTGTGTAGTGGTTGTTGTCTGTGCCCTGACTGCAGTATACACCACTATATTCACCTCACCTATATAGCTAGTGATCTAGCTTTAACCACTTAACAACTGCCCATTGCCGATTAACGGCTTCAGGGGGGTTGTTTAACTCTGAGAGGCCGTTAATTAACGGCCTCCCAGAATTCTGCTCTCGCGTGCCCCGAGGTATGCGCACTCGAGAGCATCCGTGACCGCCGGGTCGCATCACGGATCACGGTAAACGGCCGCTCATAGCGGCCGTTTACCACGTGATTGCTCCGTCAAATGACGGAGTGATCACTTGGAAACAAACCGGCGTCATGTTATGACGCCTGTTCCTCCCTCCCCTCTCTGTACCGATCGGTACAGCGGAGGGGAAAGAGATCGGTGTCAGCAGCGATGTGGGCTGCATCTGCAGTGCCCACATCGCTGCTCACCGAATTTAACCCCTCAATTCCCTGCCAATACTCTGCAATACCAGTGCATACTCTGCAGTACCCTGCCATTACTCTGCAGTACCCCCCATTACTCTGCAGTAACCCCCATTACTCTGCAGTACCCCCCAATACTCTGCAGTACCCGCCATTACTCTGCAGTACCCGCCATTACTCTGCAGTACCCCCAATACTCTGCAGTACCCCCAATACTCTGCAGTACCCTGCCATTACTCTGCAGTGCAGTACCCTGCCATTACTCTGCAGTACCCCCCATTACTCTGCAGTAACCCCCATTACTCTGCAGTACCCCCAATACTCTGCAGTACCCTGCCATTTCTCTGTAGTACCCCCCAATACTCTGCAGTACCCTGCTATTACTCTGTAGTACCCCGCCAATACCCCGCCAATACTCTGTAATACCCTGCCATAAATTGCCATACCCAGCCATACTCAGAGATACCCAGCCATACTCGGTGATACCCTGAAATACCCAGCCATAGACGCCCCCCACCCCTCACCGCCCTCCGGTGCTTCTACCAACTCGCCAGTACGATCAAAGCCAGAATCTTTTTTTTATTTTTTATTTCAGGCTTCCCAGCCTAGAGGTGAGATGTGGGGTCATATTGACCCCCCAGATTTCACTGTAAAGAGGACCTGTCACCCCATATTCCTATTACAAGGGATGTTTACATTTCTTGTAATAGGAATAAAAGTGATCAAAAATATATTTTTGGGGGAAAAAATGTCAAACTAAAATAAATAAAGTAAAATGAACAATAAAAAAATAAAATAAAAATGTAAGCGCCCATGTCCCCATGTGCTCGCATGTGCCACACATGTGAGGTATCGCCGAGAATGTTAGAGCGAGAGCAATAATTCTAGTCCTAGACCTCCTCTGCAACTCAAAACATGTAACCAGTAAAAAAAAAATTAAAGTGTCGCCTATGGGGATTTTTTAAGTAGCGACGTTTGGCTCCATTCCACGGGCATGTGCAATTTTGAAGAGTGACATGTTTGATATCTATTTACTCAGCATAACTTCATCTTTCACTTTATGCAAACATTGGGCTAACAAGTGGTTAATAATAGAGCTTGCAGTCAGTAGTGTTAGGAGATAGTGCATGCTGTCTGCGTGCTCTGTACCCAGTACATACCGCTATAATATAGGGCAGGCCCCTACTTTCAAACATCCAACTTACAAACATCTCCTACTTGCAAACGCAAGGAGACAGCAGCAAGTGAGATGAAAAAAGATGGACGACAAAACAAATTATACAGGGGTGATAACCCTTCCCTATGTTTTCCAAAAAGCTTAAAGATAGTTTTTTTGACTGGAGCTACACTTTAAAAATGTACCGGTTGAAAATGACAAACAGATTCAACTTAACACAACAAACCTACACAGTCCCTGTCTTGTTTGCACCGCCTGTATACTGCTGTTCTGAGTATATAGGGCCTGGGGGCCACACGCATTTCCTTTTTTTAATATGGGTACGGGGTTCCCCTTAATATGCGTACAAGACCCAAATAGGCTGGTAATGGGCAGGGAGGGCTACCCATGCCATGTTTCTCAATGATTTTCAACCATATTGCAGGAACCAGATATAACATTAAAACCGCAAGCAGTTTTAAATGGTGTTATTTCCAATTAATGTCATTTTGTGCAGGGACTGTTCTAAACACGGGAAACACGTGGCACTTCACAGGCATACTACAGACACCCCCCAGGCACCATATTTAAAGGAATATTTCACTTTTTTTTTTTCACTTTAATCGTCATTAAAATCAGTGCTCCCGCCAAAACGGCGGTTTTTAAAACTTTTTTTTGCAGTGACCCATGTCCCCTGAGGCAGGAGGCAGGTCCCCAAACCCTTTTTAGGACACTATCTTGCATATTAGCCGTTAAAATTAGCACTTTCCAATTCGAACGTTCGAGTCCCATAGACTTCAATGGGGTTCTAACGTTCGTACCGAACGCGGGGGTCGTTCGCAAGTTCTGGTGCGAACCGAACCGGGGGGTGTTCGGCTCATCCCTACTGGTTAGCACTGTGGTCCTAAGCTCAAATCCCAACCAGGACACTACATACAAGGAGTTTGTTCTCCCTGTGCTCTATGGGTTTCCTCACACACTCCAAAGCCTTGCTGGTAGCTTAATGGGACCATATGGAAATTGGCCCTAGTGTGTGTATGTATAGGGATCTTAGATTGTAAGCTACTTGAAAGCAGGGACTGGTGTGAATGCACAGTATGTAAAGCACTGTGTAAATTGTCAGTGCTATATAAATACCTGTGACCAGGGGCGGATCAACGGGGCAAGAGCAACTGACGTGTACATGCTGCAGCTGAGACTCCACTATCGCCTTGCCCTAAAATTTTTATTTTTTTTGAATAGCACAATAGAAGAACAGTATCTAAATAGTATCACACATACAGATATGCAGGAAACACTGTAAAATATATATTTTTTCCCTAAATGGGTGTTTTTAGAATAGCAGAATAGAGCAACAGTATCAAAAGGGTGTATCTCACAGTAACATATGCAGTACTGGTGCACTGAGCTTGCATAAAATGCCCGCCGACGCCAACTTAACTAACAGATGGATAAAAGTTATATTTTCTCTGGCACTGGGCTCAGGGCAGTGTAAAAAGATTGTGCACTGCACCCACACAACTAAATCAAGGTAGATCGCTGAGTAATTCGATTTCTGAAGCAGGACTCCTATCTAATTCTCTCCCTCAAAGCAGCAGCAACCTTTCCCTACACTATCTAAAGCAGAGTGACCTGCTGTGTGCCTCTAGCTTATATAGAGGCTGGGTCACATGTTGCACTGGCCAATCACAGCCATGCCATTAGTAGGCATGGCTGTGATGGCTTCTAAGGGCACACGAGTTAAATGAATGTTAATTGGCTGCCCTGCAGCTGTTAAAAAAGCGCCATTACATTACCAAACCCGACCACACAGTAAATTGTTCGGGTTCGGGTTCGTGTCCGGGACCCAAAAGTCCAGTACGAACCCAAACCTTACAGTTCCAGTTCGCTCAACCCTATTAGTGACCCATGGTAATTAATGAACCCCTTTGTTTTGCATTAGTGGCAGTGGCACCATCAGTGTTAAATAACCCTTTTTATGCTGCAGCATGAAGGGGTTTAAAAAAAACACTGCCACTAATGCAGCATCAAGGAGTTTATTAATTCCCATTGGTCACTAATGCATCAGTGAGTACATTAACCCCCTCCATGCTGCGTGCTACAATTAGAAATCATCATCATTATCATCATGAACCACAGCACCTGTATTGTGTGATTATCATGATAAAAATTATGATATAGAATGGCAGTAAAATTGATCTTTAGGCCTCATTCACACAGGGAGTGCTGCAGACATGCATCTAACATGCAGGGCTATCTTTTACTGGCTTTGGGAAGCATAAAGTGTTGCATATATCCCTGTGCCGGCATCCCATTTATAGCTACTGACACCCACAGCTATTGTGTCCCAACATGTTGAGTGTGGTGGGTGTGGGTCCCAGAATGCATGCAGGGTGCGTTCAGGGAGCCGCACCAGCATGTCATATTGGGATATAGCGGCTGTGTCAGTGCAGCCATGTGTCACAATACAAATAAATGGGATGCCGGCATGGGAATGCATGTAACACTTTAAAACAGTGTCACTGTTTTAAAGAAGGTTAGGACCGTATGATATGTTAAATACAGTTCTGTAAGCAACACCTTATTTTCTGGCAGTGCCCCTCCCGAGACTAGACTCTGGATCCGCCCCTGTCATGAACAGCCATTTATTGGGTCCCTATCATGAACAGTCAAGTATTGGGTCCCTATCATGACCTCCTACTCTCAAGCTCTCTCGTCTCCTCCTCCCATACTCGTCTCTACGATTGCTCCAGAGCCTCTCCAAACCTCTGGAACTCGCTACCTCCACCGGTCTGGCTATCCCCTACTCTTGCTACCTTCAGGCGATCTCTGAAAACTCATCTATTCAGAGACGCCTATCACGTCTCAAACTAATCTCCTACCACTTCCATCAACTCATTCCCGACAGTACAACCTTTTGTACCACCTGCCCCACCCTATTAGATTGTAAGCTCTTCTGAGCAGGGCCCTCTTAATCCTCTTGTATTTTATTGTATTGTAACTGTATTGTCTCCTTTTTATATTGTAAAGCGCTGCGTAAATTGCTGGTGCTATATAAATCCTGTATAATAATAATAATAATAATAATATCATGAACAGTCAAGTCATGTATTGGGTCCCTATCATGGACAGTCATGTATTAAGTCCCTATCATGAACAAGTGTCCAAAGACATGCTGGTAGGGTAATTGGCTTCTGTCTAAATTGGCCCTAGTATATGAATGTGAGTTAGGGGCCTTAGATTGTAAGCTCCTTGAGTGTAGGGATTGCACTGCGTCACTTTAATTGACAATTGCACGGTTGTGTGACGCTGCACCCAAACAAAATTGATGTCCTTTTTTTACCACAAATAGAGATTTCTTTTGGTGGTATTTGATCTCCTCTGCAGTTTTTATTTTTTGTGCTATAAACGAAAAAAAAGCGTCAATTTTGAAAAGAAAACACAATATTTTGTATTTTTTGCTATAATAAATATCCCCATTTTTTTTAAAAAAAGCTAATTATTTCTCAGTTTAGGCCGATATGTATTCTTCTACATATTTTTGGTAAAAAAAATCGCAATAAGCGTATATTGATTGGTTTGCCCAAAAGTTATAGCGTCTACCAAATAGGGGATAGATTTATATAATTTTTCTTCTTTTTTTTTTTTAATAGTAATGGCAGCGATCTGCAATTTTCATCATGACTACAACATTATGGCGGACACATCGGACAATTTCGACACATTTTTGGGACCATTGGCATTTATACAGCGTTCAGTGCTATAAAAATGCATTGATTACTGTAAAAATGTCACTGGCGGTGAAGGGGTTAACACTAGGGGTGGTCGAGGGGTTAATTGTGTTCCTTGGGAGGTGATTCTAACTGTAGGGAGAGGGGACTGACTAGAAAAAGTGACGGATCGTGGTTCATAGCTAATAGGAACACACGATCTGTCACTCCTCTCAGAACAGGGAAGTGTGTGTTTACACACACTCGTCCCTGTTCTGTGTCTCCTGCTCACGATCGCTCGTGGCCGGCTGTGATCGCCACAGTCGGCCACGAGCATCAGCACCCCCGCTTTGTCTGCTAGCCTGATCCCATGAGCCGACATATAGCTTCGACGGTTTGTGGGATCTTGCCGACCTGCTACAGTAAAATAACGGCGGCTGGTCGGCAAGCGGTTAAGCCAGCCATAGATAGTGATTTTCTTTCCTGCAACCCAAAATAAAAAAGGCTCTGCACTGTAATTACTGCTAGTGGCTATAATAGCATATAATAGCAATAATTGCATGTAAAATCTGACAGGCTGGTTGTATTCAAGTTGATCGACTCGGGTACATTCGGCCTGCCCACACATGGTTCTAATCTGGGCCTGTCTCTGCTGAACCAGTTGAGATTCAAACCATCTACCGCCAGCTTTAGAATATAAGTAGATATCCTGCAGGCACACTCAGCTTTAATTAGAATAGGGGTAAAATAGTAAATGGCCAAGGCTAGCCAATTGCTATTTCCTGTCTTTATTGTATTAGTGTATTATAAATGACAGTAACCGAAGACTGTTATTTCAGCATCTCCCTAACTCACTGAGCGTAGACAAAATTCATACAGAGACTTTTAGACCAACCAAAAGACCAAAATATTTCTTTGACTTTAATTTTCCGAAATACATCTGGATGGCCACAGTGTGTAATGAAGACGATCACATTTTGTTCTTGGACCAGCATTTAGTTTGCTAACTTTTTCTCCACAGAGGACTAAGTGCCAGAAATTTGGGATCAGGATGAAACTGTGGAAGTTGTTCTCATTTCTCCCTTACGAAATCACTTTCATGTTTTTGAGCTCTTTTGTCCGGAAAAAAAGATGGAGCACAAAACATAAACAGAGTACAAAAATATGTTGTTTCCAGGAATAGAAATTCAGTAGGCTTATTTAAAGGGGAACTTTGCATCGCATACCAGCACATTATGTGAAACTTACTTAAAAATAAAGCCTTTGCTGGAGACGGTGTCCATCTTCACACGGTCTTCCTTTCGGGTTTGCGAACTCCTGCTCGATGACTGGCCGGAGCCGCAATGATGTCACTCCCGCACATGTGCGCGACACCTGCCAGTCACGGCACAGGGCACTGGGGGGGCCGTTCCTTCGGAGTGCATGCGCCAGTGATTTCACTGGCTGCATGCACAGTAAATATCTCCTAAACGGTGAATGTTTACAAGATATTTATACTACCTATAGGTAAGCTTTATGATAGGATTACCTATAGGTAAAACTTAAAGATACAGTGGTGGTCAGAGTGTCACTTTTAAGTTGGTCATACACGATCGTTTTTTTTTTAGACAGAGACACACACCGCTGTAATGCTGGCCATACACTATACCAAAAATCGGGCGAACCCAATTTCGAAAAACGAACGTTCATCCGCGAGCGCAAACGATGCTGCCATCATGTAATGACCGATAAATTGTTCAGTGGACATAAATAAATACATTTTATGTCTGTTTTTTTACATATACCTAGTGCAGACAGGTTGGATGGGAAACACATTAACCTTTCAATTTATCGTTCGGCATAAAATTTCCAAACTTGTCCTTCGTTCTTTCGGCTCAAAAACATCCAAATGATTATCGATTTTGTGCCCATTAACCACTTGACCACTGGGCACTTAAACACCCTTAATAACCAGACCAATTTTCAGCTTTCGGTGCTCTCAGATTTTGAATGACAATTACTCAGTCATGCAACACTGGACCTATATGAAATTTTTGTCCTTTTTTTTTACACAAATGGAGCTTTCTTTTGGTGGTATTTAATCACTGCTCGGTTTTTTATTTTTTGTGCTATAAAAGAAAAAATACAGAAAATTCTGTAAAAAAAATGCATTTTTCTTTGTTTCTGTTATAAAATTTAGCAGATTAGTAATTTTTTCTTCATAAATTTTGGCCAAAATTTATACTACTACATATCTTTGGTAAAAATAAGTAGAAATTGGTGGATATTATTTGGTCTTTGTGAAAGTTATAGAGTCCACAAGCTATGGTGCTAATATCTGAAAATTGATCACACCTGAAGTACTGACGGCCTATTTCAATTCTTGAGACCCTAACATGCCAGAAAAGTACAAATACCCCCCAAATGACCCCTTTTTGGAAAGAAGACATTCCAAGGTATTTAGTAAGAGCCATGATGAGTTTTTGAAGTTGTAATTTTTTCCCACAATTCTTTGCAAAATCAAGATTTTTTTTACTTTTTTATTTTTCACAAAATTGTCATATTATCAGTTTATTTCTCACACACAGCATATGCATACCACAAATTACACCCCAAAACACATTCTGCTATTACTCCCGAGTACGGTGATACCACATGTGTGAGACTTTTACACAGTGTGGCCACATACAGAGGCCTAACATGCAGGGAGCTCCATCAGGCGTTCTGGAGCACCCAGGCCAATTCTCTCCTACATGTAAAAATCATCATTTATTTGCTAGAAAATTACATAGAATCCAAAAACATTATATATGTTTTTTTAGCAAACACCCTGGAGAATACAATGGTGGTCGTTGCAACTTTTTATCTTGCACGGTATTTGCGCAGCAATTTTTCGAACGCATTTTTTTGGGGAAAAAAACAGTTTTGTGCTTAAAAAAAAAAAAAACAGTAAAGTTAGCCCAATTTTTGCATAAAGTGAAAGATGAAGTTACGCTGAGTAAATAGATACCTAACATGTCACTCTTCAAAATTGCACATGCCCGTGGAATGGCGCCAAACGTCGCTACTTAAAAATCCCCATAGGCGACGCTTTAAATTTTTTTTACTGGTTATATATTTTGAGTTACAGAGGAGGTCTAGGGCTAGAATTATTGCTCTCGCTCTAACGTTCGCAGCGATACCTCACATGTGTTGTTTGAACACCGTTTTCATATGTGGGCGGAACTTACGTATGCATTCGCTTCTGCATGCGAGCACATGGGGACAGGGGCGCTTTAAAAAATATATATATTTTATTGTTCATTTTACTTTATTTTAGTTTGACATTTTTTTCCCCCCCAAAAAATTTTTTGATCACTTTTATTCTTATTACAAGGAATGTAAACATCCTTTGTAATAGGAATATGGCATGACAGGTCCTCTTTACAGTGAGATATGGGGTCAATAAGACCCCGCATCTCACCTCTAAACTGGGAAGCCTGAAAAAAAAAAAAAGATTCTGGCTTTGATCGTATTGGCGAGTCGGTAGAAGCACTGGAGGGCGGCGGGAGGGGGGGGGGATGTCTATGGCTGGGTATTGCAGGGTATCACCGACTATGGCTGGGTATCTCAGAGTATGGCTGGGTATCTCAGAGTATTGCGTTGCAGAGCATTGCAGGGTATTGGCGGGTGTAGCAGAGCATTGCAGAGTGTTGCAGGGTATTGGCAGGTGTTGCAGAGCATTGCAGAGTGTTGCAGGGTATTGGCGGGTGTTGCAGAGCATTGCAGAGTGTAGCAGAGTGTTGCAGGGTATTGGCGGGTGTTGCAGAGCATTGCAGAGTGTTGCAGGGTATTGCAGAGTGTTGCAGGGTTTTGCAGGGTATTGGCGGGTGATGCAGGGTGTTGCAGAGTGTTGCAGGGTATTGGCGGGTGTTGCAGAGTGTTGCAGGGTATTGGCGGGTGTTGCAGAGCATTGCAGAGTGTTGCAGGGTATTGGCAGGTGTTGCAGGGTATTGGCAGGTGTTGCAGGGTATTGCAGAGTATTGCAGAGTAATGGCAGGGAATTGAGGGGTTAAATTTCGGTGAGCAGCGATGTGGGCACTGCAGATGCAGCCCACATCGCTGCTGACACCGATCTCTTCCCCCTCCGCTGTACCGATCGGTACAGAGAGGGGGAGGGAGGAACATGTTATGACGCCGGTTTGTTTATAAGTGATCACTCCGTCATTTGACGGAGCGATCATGTGGTAAACAGCCGCGATGAGCGGCCATTTACCGTGATCCGTGATGCGCCGGGTCCTGTGGACCCGGCGGTCATGGATGCTCGCGAGTGCAAGAGCGGAATTCTGGGAGGACGTCATATGACATCCTCCCAGAGTTAAACAATCGCCCTGTAGCCATCATTCGGCTATGGGCCAGTTGTTAAGTGGTTAACTGGCCGAAAAAACGAACGAACAGTCTAATGACCGAATTTCGGATGATTTTTCATATAGTGTATGGCCAGCATTAGACTACACTGATCAGCATCTGCAGCTGATTGGCTGCAGCTGCTGATCAATAGAAATGTTTCCAACATGTCCCTTTGACAGAAGTTGAAAAAAAAATGAACTTCTGTCTAGTGGGGGAGCCTGCACATTGATTTAAATAGGGGGGGGGGGGGTATTTACTAAAGGCAAATTCGCTTTGCACTACAAGTGCACTTGGCAGTGTAGTCGCTGTAGATCTGAGGGGGACATGCAAGGAAAATATAAAAACAGCATCTTTGCTTGTACATGATTGGGTGATCAAATCAGCAGAGCTTCCCCCATTTCAGCTCTTCCCCTCAGATCTAAAGCGACTGCACTTCCAAGTGCACTTGTAGTGCAAAGTGGATTTGCCTTTAGTAAATCATCCCCAATATCTCACAAAAGTAAACCACTCAACTGTAAATATTTTATTCTATATTTTCATGTGACAAAACTGAAGGAATGATACTTTGCTACAATGTAAAGTAGTGAGTGTATAGCTTGTATAATGCCACGTACACAAGATCGGAATTTTGGTTGGAAAAAGCTCTGATGGTTTCTGACGGGATTTCACTCAAGCTGTCTTACATACACACGGTCACACCAAATGCCGACCGTCAAGAACGGGGTGACGTTCAACACATACGATGGGACTAGAAAAAGGAAGTTCAATACCCAGTAGCCAATAACCTCCGTCTTATAGTTGAATCTGAGCATGCATGAGTTTTTGCATGTCGGAATTGCATACACACGATCGGAATTTCCGATAGAAAGTTTTTCCGTCGGATAAATTGAGAACATACTCTCAAATTTTTGCTGGCTGGAATTCGGCCAGCTAAATTCCGATGGACTGAAAATAAAAAGGGGAGTAGATTTTGGCGCTATACCTAAGCCACCTGTGTCGTGATAAAACACTGTGCAAAACCCAAAATAAAGATAAATCCTTTGGTGTGTACAACTCTATATGAAAAGGATAGCCTAAACGTGATACATAAATTATGCATATAATACCATCTATCAAATAAAAAAAATCGTGGAAATTCATGATGTGATTAATTTGATGAAATATGTGAGAAAAAAAAATAATATATATATATATATATATATATATATATATATATATATATATATATATATATATATATATATATATATATATATATATATACCTACTTATGCACTATGTGCCTAAGACCCCAAAATTCATACATAGAAAACCTTATGAAAAAATGTGCCAAAGCAAAATGCTGAATTAAACCCCTAGGTGAATAAATCAACTATTATAAAGATATATATCAATCCTTATATAAGTAGAAAAAAAGGGACCATATATAGTGTAATTCCGTCAAACACCACTTCATTTTTATTCATATAAAACAGCAAATTATCCACTCACAAACAAAATTCTTCAATAGGCATAAAATCAAAGACACAGTAGGATCATCAGGTTCTCTGCGGCTCACAGCATTGCTCACCCATCCCTGGAATCTGCGTAGTTCACACAAATCATACTCCTCTGGTCTCTCCCCTGCAGCTAACAATTTCTCTTATCATAATCTACCAACCTGGCACATTTCGTCGTTAAAAGACATCATCTGAGGGTCCCTCAGATGATGTCTTTTAACGACGAAAGGCATTAGAGTGGTAGTGTACTGCCCCCCCAGCCCCTCACCTGTAATTTCCCATGGCGAAGGCATGCTCTTCCTCTGCCCGGGGTTCTCGGCTCTTGATTGAATAGATTAATAGCAGTGCAGCCATTGTTTCCCGCTGCTGTCAATCAAATCCAATGACGCAGGCATCGGGTGGCGGGGCCGAGTCCTTGATTTGGCGTCTATGGACTACGAATGCTAGACTCGGGAGCACACCCGCAAGGTAACCCCCCGGGAGAGTACTTCTCCAAGGGGGTTATACGATGTGGGGAGGAGCCGCAAGAGCCGCCAAGGGACTACAGAAGTCAAGGATTGGGGCCACTCTGTGCAAAACAAACTACACAGTGGAGGTAAGTATGATATGTTTGTTATTTTAAAAAATTAAAAAAGTAGCTTTACAATCACTTTAAAGTGGTTGTAAACCCTTACAGACCACTTTTACCTACAGGTAAGCCTAGATTAAGGCTTACCCTTAGGTGCAAGAAACATTTCCTAAACCTACACGGTTTAGGAGATACTTGCAAAAGACAGGCACCTCTGTCTATGGCGCATGCGCTTTAGACAGCAGTGCGCAGGCGCACTGGGTGTTCCACTGCTAATGGCAATCATGATGTTAGTGGCGGCTCCCGTGCGCATGCGCAGAAATGATGTAATTGCGGCTCCGGCCAATCACAGTGCCGGAGCCACTATACCCAGAAGGAAGATGGACACTTTGTGGAAGAGGGGACAGCGGTGACATCACTGGCTGTCATGAGCTTCCTGTTTCCTTGGGCAGGGTGACTGGATGTGTCTCCATCCCCTCTTATAATTTTATGCAAGTAGCCTGTAGTGGGTGGGTCTGCTGGGTACCTCCCACATCGCTGCTCTCATACAAATTATGTACAGCACCGTGATGATGTCACTGCTACTTTTACTAAGATAATACAGTATCTGGGCTTGGAAGGTATTTGGTGCACCCGGAGTGGATTTATATCCTTTGATGATTTTGAGTAATATAATTAAATAAAAGTTTTTGTGTCTGGAGTTCAGGTTTAAGAATGAGTCTTTCCTCAGGGGATAACTATAACATGTGTTGCTAGTGAGCATTGCGCAGCTGCTATTTAATAGTTATCTTAAGGATTTATTTAAGGATTTATTTAATTCCTGCGTAAATCTAAACTGACTAAATTAAATTAGGTTGTTGGTCAGTGGCAGAATAGTCAAGCTAAACCGTGTCCTGCTTTGACAGCAATTTAAACACTAGTCATCACTTATTTTGGTTGTCTGAAATTTCAGATTGCTGAAACAATTTTATATTGTTTTAAAACCACAAAAAAAACTGCTATTAATGTCCGTTTTCTGTCTGCCACACTGTTTTCAGTGGACCCTTGAATCTGGTACTTTCTGAAACCCGGAGGATGACCATTGCTGGAAAGCTGGAACCAATAATCCTGACACCGGACGACAATCTAAATTTATTATCAGCGACATTATTATAAAAACGACTTTCCTAAATGCAATGTTCCCTGTTTAGTGGAAAAATAACTTGACTCAAAGTTTACCCGTCCGGAGCGGGCAAGGTCAGAGATATTAGAAATAACGTTGAAAAACTGTTTTGGTTGGTAAGATGTGTAGGGCAAGAGTGTGGAAGGTCTGGCAGTGGCAGCATGTGAAGGAAAGAAGTGACAGGGCTGTGCACGGTATAATGGAGGGTACTAGGTGCAAGAGAAAAGTGTGTAGGGGATGACAGTGGGCAGTATGTTCAGGAGAGGAGTGTGGATGGTATGGCAGTGGGCAGTATGTAAAGAAGAGAAGTGTGTAGGGTATGATGGTGGGAAGTAAGTGCATAAGAGGAATGCAGAGGGTATGATGGTGGGAAGTAAGTGCATTAGAGGAGTATGGGGGGTATGGCAAGGGCAAGGGCAATACCTGCAGGAATAAAGTGCTGCAAGCACAATGGTAGGCAGTTTGTGCAGGCAGGGCTTGCAGATGCTATGATGGATGGCAGTGTGTGCATAAATAGGGTGTGGAGGGTATGATGATGATGGTGGGCACTATATGCAGGAGAGAAGTGCATAGGAGATGGCAGTGGGCAAGAGAGGATGGTATATGGTACAATGGAGGGGTGAATGTTCAGGAGAGAAGTGTGTAGGGGATCATGGTGCGCAATAGCTGCAAGGGCAACTGGAAGGGGGCAGCACTATGCACTGAAGGAGGCAGCAACTGAAGCTAGGTTCTGGGTCCATGACAAGCCCAATCTAGTGCCATCCGCAGAGACCAGGAATGAGGTGATTTACACCAGTGGTTCTCAATCGCAGTCCTCAAGTACCCCCAACAGGCCATGTTTTGGGAAATTCCCTTAGAAAAAATAAATAGCTCTTATCAACATCATGTCATTGATATTGATTTAAAGCAGCTGTGCAAAGTAAAGGAAAACCTGAAAATATGGCCGTTAGAGGTACTTGAGGACTGTGGTTGAGAACCACTGATCTACACTGCTAGCTGCTTTTAAGAGAAAATGTGCGTGGGAGGGACAGGAGCATATTGTCCAGTCTCAGAGGTCCCGCCAGGTTATATGTGAGTCCCAAGCGCAGGTTTTCTGATTGGGAGGGATGTGTGGTGGGGTGACACTGAGCTGGTAGGGCTAGGGTGATAAGAAGGGTCAGAAGAAGGGGTGAACATACGGGAAGTCGGGCTGAGTTTACAGGAGGAAGGGCATTCAGAGTTTGGAGGCTGTCATGTGCAAGCATGTAGCAGGTTCTGTGCTATGTGTGCGTGTCTTTCTGTTCCCTCAGTTTCATATTAATAAAGGTTTAGATTAGAGAAGACCCAGAGGGGGAGATGTATTAAAGCTGGTGTACACAAAATTTGATGTAGCTGTGCATAGTAACTAATCAGCTTTATTGTCAAAGTGTAATTGGACAATCTGAAGTTAGAAGCTGCTTGGTTACTATACACAGCTGCATCAGATTCTGTGTGCGCCAGTTTTAGTAAATCCCCCCCACTGGGTCGTGTTGGGGTGTGTTGTTTTTCACCTGCAATGGATTTTATTGGCCAATCACTATTGTTCCCTTGTAATATTTCCACCATTGAGGGCTGCCTACTTGGTGTGCACACATGCAGGCCTATGAAATGTGAATGTGCATGCTTATGCACCAGTCATAAATGAAGAGTTTTGTAGCAGATATCTTGTGACAGCGCATGCCACAAAAAGCCCCTTTTTATGGCACACACACATACACAATCACTGTTATGAGGAGACAGCAGGAGGTAAAGCCCCCTGGAATCCTAAAATTTACCCCCTTGCATATTCTTTATATAGCATTTACCATTTGTTCTTCCATAGAAGGTGGCTACTAATAAAGATATAATGAGTCTCCTCTTTCTCTTAGTGATGCCGGCTCTGCAGGTATTACCTGTGCTCAGAAATTTGAAAATAAAAGTACATTTTTATTCAGGTCCTTTTTCTTTCTAAAGCCTCATACACACGGTCGGACTTTGTACAAACTTTTCCGTGGACTTTTGTACAAAGGGCGTGGTCCACAAGTTTGTATTGCATACACACGGTCGGACTTTTTGACAACAAACACGAACGTAATGACGTCACAACGTACTGACGCCGCTTCAAAAGAGGACGTTCAATGACTCCAGCGCCACCTTTGGTCAACTTCTGTATTGTAGTCTGATCTTTTGCATTGGTTCTGAGAATGCGTGTTTGTACCTTGTACAAAAGTCCGATGCTTTTGCATACACACGGTCGGACTTTGCTCCATCGGACTTTTGTTGCCAGAAAGTTTGTCCGTTCGCAGAGCCAACAAAAGTCAGATGAAAACAGAAAAAGTTTGTCCGATGGAGCGTACACACAGTCGGATGTTGCTCCAAAACAGCTAATTTGCATGTTTGTTGTCAAAAAGTCCGACCGTGTGTACGGGCCTTTAATCATTAGATGTACTGAAGGAAATATGGTGCTGCAGCGCTTAAAACACAATGGGGTTGATTTACTAAAGGCAAATCCACTTTGCACTACAAGTGAACTTGGAAGTGAAATCGCTGTAGATCTGAAGGGAAGATCTGAAATGAGGGGAAGCTCTGCTGATTTTATCATTTAATCCTGTACAAGCACAAATGCTGTTTTTTATTTTCCTTGCATGTCCCCCTCGGATCTACAGCGACTGCACTTCCAAGTGCACTTGTAGCGAAAAGTTGATTTGCCTTTAGTAACTAACCACCCCTGTCATACTAATCCAATGGCTTCAAGTCACCGATCCAGTAAAGTATGCAATAGGTGAAGTCAGAACTTCGTCCAGTCAGATATCCAAAAAAAACAATGGTCAAAACTCAACCAACAGTAAAGTCTCCTGTCTGCTGCACCTCCTCATTTATAGCAGTGTGAAAGGTTTTTTCTACTCAATGGCTATAGAAGACTCAGGTCTTAGCACAAAGCAATGTCAAAAATTATAAACAAACCAATATTCGCTTCGGCTCAGGCTCAATAGTGTGTAACAGTAAACATGTGGATAAAAGAATTGAGAGACTCACCTAAAGAGAAAATATGCATCTACTGGCTAGGGTAGACATAAATGCAAACTCCAGGGAGGCAAGACAAGGATTGTCAGCTCAGTGTGTGGGCCTTGAATAACCCTTTCACGACTAAGCCTATTTTTGGCATTTGGTGTTTACAAGTTAAAATCCATATTTTTTGCTAGAAAATTACTTGGAACCCCCAAACATTATATATATATATTTTTTAGCAGAGACTCTAGAGAATAAAACGGCAATTGTTGCAATATTTTATGTCACACGGTATTTGCGCAACGGTGTTTTAAACACAACTTTTTGGGAAAAGGGACACTTTCATGAATTAAAAAAAAACGAAACAGTAAAATTAGCCCAATTTTTTTGCATAATGTGAAAGATAATGTTACGCGAGTAAATAGATACCAAACATGTCACACTTTATAATTGCACGCACTCGTGGAATGACGACAAAGTACGGTAGCTAAAAATCTCAATAGGTGATGCTTTACATTTTTTTTACAGTTACCATGTTAACGTTACAGAGGAGCTCTAGTGCCAGAATTATTGCTCTCGCTCTGACGATCGCGGCGATACCTCACATGTGTGATTTGAACACCGTTTACATATGCGGACGCGACTTCCGTATGCGTTTTCTTTGCTTCGCAAGCTTTTTTTTTTATTTATTTTAAAAAGAATAAATTGTTTTTTTTTTTATCACTTTTATTGCTGTCACAAGGAATGTAAACATCCCTTGTGACAGTAATAGGTGGTGACAGGTACTCTTTATGGAGGGATCGGGGGTCTAAAAGACCCCCGATCCCTCCTTTACACTTCAATGTATTCAGATCGCCGAAAATGGCGATTCTGAATACTGTATACTTTTTTAAACCCGGCTCCATTGGCAGCCGAGTAAACGGGAAGTGACGTCATGACGTCGCTTTCGTGTTTACTATTAGGAGACTGGAATGATGCCGATTACGGCATCATTCCAGTTCCTCCCCAGCAGCCGGAGGCATCAGATCGTGAATCGGTGCTCCTGATTGAGCGGGAGCACCGGTAACAGCAGCGGGAGGTGGCGGGAGGGGGTGACGTCCCCTCCCGCTCCTCCGGCATTACAGCCGAGCAGCTTTTAGCCGCTTCAGTTGTTATGGCTGGATAGCCAATTGCCCGCTGTAAAAAACGGTACCGGGATGATGCCTGCAGGTGCGGGCATCATCCCAGTATACCCCCCGGAAGCCGAGTACGCACATCTGCGTACGCTCGGCGGGAAGGGGATAAAGGCATAAGGGTTGATTTATAAAGGTAAATAAGCTGTTCACTTTGCAAAGAAATTTTCCCCAGATCTTATAGAATTTGATGAAATTTTACTTTACAAATCATACCAAATTATGTGCACAGAAAATTAAAAAAGAACTGAATTTTTGCTTGAACATGATTGGATGATGAAAGTCGCAGAGCTTCACCTTAATAAGCTCTAGGGATAATTCCCTTTCAAAGTGAGCAGTCTTTTTGTCTTTAGTAAATCAACCTCATAATGTGTCCACTAAGGGTATAGGCCGGCAAAAGGCAGAGCCCCACTTCCAGAAGTGACATCATCTGGGATGCTACCAAGTCCCATCCCTGGAAGTGATGGCACTCTGATTGCTGACAAGTGACAGATGATGCTGACATCTGCTGACAACTGACTATGACACCTCAGTCCTGACAAGTGCTACTGGCGGCTGAAAGGGACAATGACACTGTTTTGAATGAAGAGGAGCAGCATACAAGAAACCTGACTGTTGTTTGATGAATACGTTATGATACTGACCATTGTTTTTTTTTTTTTTTTTTTAATACATAAATTAAGTTTGAAGGAAGAAGGATTTTCTTTATCTGGCCCCAGTGAGATCCTATGCATTTCTCTCAGAAGAGCTTTTCTTTACATATGAAATAATACTGTACCAAGAGCCAAACTTTTATTGCCTTTGAGACTGGAAAAGCGGTGCCCATGGATGATGTGAAAGGTTTTAGCTGTAGTGTAATTACGTTTAATTTTAATGCTTAAAGACCATATACATGGCAATATGTTTCTAACAATAAACAGGCATAGGGAAACACGTGAGCAGTGTGCTTTGTCACATGGCTGCTATTTGTCCTGCATAGGGGTCCATCCAGTGTAAGCACTGATTTACTCACCAGCTAAAAACAATTTTCTATGGTTTTCAGACAGATGGCAAATATGCGAAGTATTTGTTTTTCATAAAATGCAACTTAGATCCGGCTCCTAAAGGCCTTTTATTCTTCATAGCATTGCTACTTTACATTCCTTAGCTGAATATCAGTCTCCTAATATAAGGATTCTTATTCCAAATAGAATATGTAGTCTTTTCAAAGGTTTTTGAGATTTATATTTAAAAAAAAAAAAAGAATTATTGAAATAAAATTATTAATGAGTGTTAATGTTTTGTAAAAAATGTTTTCTATGTGTAATTTGTAAGTGTCTTTTACAAAAGCTATATTTCCTCATTATTTATCCTGGTTCTGCCTTCTGCTTTGTAGTGCTACACAATGGTTGAACGTTATTTCTTCTTACATAGAAAGTGTATGGGTTGGCCAACCCACTGAAAACAATGCATCCCCTTAGTAGCTAAAATGTTGACAACAGAAATCTATTCCAGACTTCACACATGCTCCCTTCTGCTGATAGACATCCCACCCTGACGGCCTCCACAGTGTACCCCTATGCAGTTCTTGACATCCTGCTTAACCCTCTCATTCCCCACCTTTATACTCTCCAGCACAAACTGCTTTGTACTTTGCTCCTGCGTGCTCACTGCATGCTGCTACTATGCCCACTGTCTTATTCTCCAGTCTACATATTTCTCTCCTTCACATACTGCCCACCATCATACCCTCCACAGTCCTCTCTTTCACATACTGACCACCATCATACCTTCCACAGTCCTCTCTTTCACATACTGCCCACCATCATACCCTCCACAGTCCTATCCTTCACATACTGCCCACCATCATACCCTCCACAGTCATATCCTTCATATACTGACCACATTATACCCTCCACAGTCATATCCTTCACATACTGCTCATCATCATACCCTCCACAGTACTCTCCTTCACATACTACCCACCATCATACCTTCCACAATCCTCTCTTTCACATACTGACCACCATCATACCTCCACAATCCTCTCTTTCACATACTGACCACCATCATACCTCCACAGTACTCTCCTTCACATACTGTCCACCATCATACCCACCACAATCCTCTCTTTCACATACTGACCACCATCATACCCTCCACGGTCATATCCTTCACATACTGACCACCATCATACCCTCCACGGTCATATCCTTCACATACTGCCCACCATCATACCCTCCACAGTACTCTCCTTCACATACTGCCCACCATCATACCCTCCACAGTCCTCTCCTTCACATACTGCCCACCATCATACCCTCCACAATCCTCTTTTTCACATACTGACCACCATCATACCCTCCACAGTCATATCCTTCACATACTGCCCACCATCATACCCTCCACGGTCATATCCTTCACATACTGACCACCATCATACCCTCCACGGTCATATCCTTCACATACTGACCACCATCATACCCTCCACGGTCATATCCTTCACATACTGCCCACCATCATACCCTCCACAGTACTCTCCTTCACATACTGCCCACCATCATACCCTCCACAGTCCTCTCCTTCACATACTGCCCACCATCATACCCTCCACAATCCTCTTTTTCACATACTGACCACCATCATACCCTCCACAGTCATATCCTTCACATACTGCCCACCATCATACCCTCCACAGTCCTCTCTTTCACATACTGACTACCATCATACCCTCCACAGTCATATCCTTCACATACTGCCCATCATCATACCCTCCACAGTACTTTACTTCACATACTGCCCACCATCATGCCTTTCACACTCCTCCCCTAACCATCTTGCCCATTAAAGCAGTTCTTCAATATTATTTTTAATATTCCC
Source organism: Lithobates pipiens (assembly GCF_037356315.1). NCBI lineage: Eukaryota > Metazoa > Chordata > Amphibia > Anura > Ranidae > Lithobates > Lithobates pipiens. The sequence continues at coordinate 158,373,151 of NW_027507784.1, forward strand.
AGCCTTGCACGTTCTGGAACGGGCATAAAAGGTTTTGCTGGCAGGATCAACGGGTAATTAGTGGATAGTGCTTGGTATTATGGAAAAACAAATGGAGCACAATTATAAAGGTTTCCTGCCTGTATAACATATTTATTTTTTGTTGTTTACCCATAGCAGTACCTTAAGGGGGTTTCTGTTGTTACTTGTACCACATAGATATTCTTCTTTCAAAAGCACTATTGGGGTTGAACTTTATGTATTGTGATGGTTCCTACTCCACAATGATCTAATACAGGACTGTCAAAGTAGCTGAACCATGGAATAATGTCTCTGGTCATGTACCACGCTCTGATTGGTATATTACTTAAAGGAGTTGTAAACCCTCAAGGTTTTTCACCTTAATGCATTCTATGCATTAAGGTGAAAAACCTTCTGTAGTGCAGCACCCCCCAGAGCCCCCCTTTTACTTACCTGAACCCGATCTTTCCAACGACGAGAACGATCCCAGCAGTTCCAGCTGCTGCCTCGGGTCTTCATTGGATAGATAGCAGCAGGAGCCATTGGCTACCGCCAATCCAGAAACACGGGAGCTGGGGGGAGGGACCGAGTTCTGCTGTCTGTATCAATGGACTTGGAAGCGTGCACGCAAATGTGCCCCATGGAATGTAATGTGGCTCTCTGTGGGGGCACTCGATGCGAGGAGGAGCCAGGAGCGCCGCTGTGGGTCCCCAGAAGAGGATTTGGGCCTCTCTGTCCAAAACCATTGCACAGAGGAGGTAAGTATAAAATGTTTGTTATATTAAAAAAAAAAAAAAAACCCTTACAACCCCTTTAATTCATTCAATAGTTACATTTTTAATAATGAGTTTTATTGAATTAAAGCAGTACTTACCCCAAAATCAAAACTGTAATATATTGCAGCTTACCAAACATTACACGTGGTATATGCATCAGTTTTATTTATTTTTTGTTTTTTTTTCCCTCTCTGTTTTAACCTGGTGATCTGGACAGTAGCACACCTCTTGTATTAGTGAGACACAACTCTGAATGAATGAGCAGAGGAGGCACAGCAGACAGCAGCATTGTCAATCTGGGGGAGGCTAATTTTACAAGTAATAGAAGATTTAGAACTACTAACAAATTTAAGCCAATCTCCAGCTCACACTTAGTTACAACAAACATTTTTTTCCCTTTAGGGATAAGGGTTTTACATGAAAAAATAAACGCAGATAATATTAATCATCCCTCCCAGTAATAAATGTGTTGTCTCATCCATGTAAACCGATACATTCTGCTGGAGAGTTTGTACTGTGAAAAACAACAGACTTGCTGGCTGGATAACTAAAAGGATATAGAAGAAAGCATAAAAAAGGAAACAAATGCAGCCATTAGGCCGCGTACACACGGGCGGACTGTTCGCCCAACTTTGTCCGCTGAACAGTGTTTCAGCGGACAGTCCGCTCGTGTGTGGGCTTCAGCGGACAGTTTCAGCGGACAGTCTGACGAACAAAGTTTTTCGGAATTCCCATAAGACAGTCCGCTGAAACTTGGTTTGAGCGGACAGTCCGCTCGTGTGTAGGCTTGTTCGTCAAACTAAGTTCCGCGCATGCTCAGAAAGGATTTACACGCCGAAGGTTGCATTGCAGTGTATAGGACGTCGTTTTTCTAGTCCCGTCGTACGTGCCGTTCACGTCATCGCGCACGCTTTCAGCGGACTGTTCGTTCATTGTGTGTGGTCAAGTCCGCTCATGCAAATTTTGAGCAGACTGTTTGTCGGATTGTTTGACAAACTAAGTTGGGCGAACAGTCCGCCCGTGTGTACGCGGCCTTACATGTAAAAGTTGGTTAGCTTCAATACAATGTTTGCTTTTGAGTTGAATAACGCTTTCATATGTTGCAGTAAAGTTAGAGTATAGTAATGCCATGCTAGTGCTTTGAGAGACATCCCCCATTTTTTTATGAGCATTAAGAATATGAGCTGGTACCTAATTCTGTAAATTAAAGCCCTCCATTCATGGCGACACCAACCCATTTTTCAGATAGATAATGCCAGGTAAAAACCCATAGTTTCCTACCAGGTTTTAGAACTGTCTTCCATTTTACTGGTTGAAATTTCTGTAAGATGTACAGAATGTAGATGTATCAGGTTTGTTGGGGTATGTTATCACACATTCGAATGGAACCATTTAAGACCAGTTTTATGCTAGTGACTTTTGGTTATTAGGATCCCAAAGTTACAATGCAGAAAATTGTAATATCATTTATAGCTAACTGATTTTTTTTTTAAATGATTTAAACTTTCCATTGATTTCTCTCCAGCTGCTTATCTCAAGCAAAGGATGAATTTGTCGATGAATGAGACTTTCCCTGAAGAGTTGGACTTCTTAAACTATACTTATGAGTACTACGACTTCGATGAGGCACCATATGGTGCAACAGAGCCACAGGCACTCCATATAATATCTATTGTGATCTACTCGCTGGCATTCCTACTTGGAGTACCAGGAAACTCCATGGTTATCTGGTTCACTGGTTTCAAATGGGAGAAAACCGTCAGCACGATGTGGTTCCTCAATCTGGCGATTGCAGACCTAATCTTCGTGTTGTTTTTGCCTCTACACATTACATATGTGGCTACAGATTTCCACTGGCCTTTTGGGAAGATACTTTGCAAAGTCAATTCATTCATTGCCATTCTAAACATGTTTGCCAGCGTTTTTTTTCTCACTGTAATTTGCTTCGACCGATATATCTTTTTGGCCTGTCCAAACTTTTCTCAGAAACATCGAACACTGGCCAAAGCTGTCATAGTGAGTGGAGTGGTATGGACAACTGCCACCATTATTGCTAGTCCAGCTCTGTACTTTAGAGACATTGCGAAAGATACCCAGATGGCCACCATCTGCTATAATAATTTTCATGAGCATGATCATTCTGTCATCCTGAAGATTCACACATCCTTTACCTTAATAAGGTTTTTTATTGGATATCTTTTTCCTTTGCTAACAATGATTATATGTTATACAACCCTGACTATCAAATTGAAGATGCTAAACAAAAAAGCCAACAGCAAGTTCTTCTGGGTGGTCTTGGCTGTTGTGGTGGCGTTTTTCATCTGCTGGACTCCTTATCACATATTTAGTTTGCTGGAGTTAAAGATCCATCACAGTGATGAATATGGCGAATGGCTAAGAATTGGCATGCCTATTTCCACCAGTCTGGCCTTTGTTAACAGCTGTATCAACCCGATCTTTTATGTCCTAATCAGTAAAGTGTTCAGGACACATTTAGAGGCCTCGCTTGCAGAAATATTTAAAAACACTTTACGGGACATGAAACAGACATCTACACGAAGCGAAAAGCTTGTGGACTCCGAAAATAATTCAACATACTGTGAAACTGTTTCCTAAAAAGTTCACACACACATATATATATATATATATATATATATATATATATATATATATATATATATCCATCCACAAGTAAAATACAGGGCTGAGTGCGTTTTCTTCTGTTCTCACTTCACTTCAGGAGAAATATTGGAAGATCTTATTACACACCCATGGATGTTTCCCTCAATAGGAGAAAAAAACAGGTCATAAACGATTTCTTAGTCAACTATTATTTTAACTCATCCTTCATTTTAAAATGGATTGCTAAAACATTTTTTAAACCAAATGCAATCATTCTTTGTGGTTTTCACCACTGATCTGCATCATGCGAGCAAACCACCATAGAAGCTATTCCTGGCATTCACTGGTCACTGATCTAATTGTGGTTTCTTCTTATAGATTCAATGGACAATACCATATTGGCTTCAAACCGAAAAAGTCCAAGTAGCAGTTATGTAGAAAGGGAAGCTTGGGGGCTATTACTGAATATTCTGCTTGCAGTTATCAAAGTATTTGCTTAATACTGCATATGTTTTTTACTGCATGTTTGTTGGTGTGAAAAGATATCTTGATGTTGAAAGATCTGCAGAAGTGAATACTAAATGATCCCTTGCAGCGGGGCTGTGTCCGTACTGCAAGAGTTAACTGCTCGCTTAAGTCTAGGGCAGGGATCTCCAAACTTTCTAAACAAAGGGCCAGTTTACCATCCTTCAGACTTTAGGGGGGCGGTCTGTGGCCAGTGTAAGTAAAATATGGGGGTAAATAATGCCTCATCATTTGTATAAGTGTGTGTGTGTGTGTGAGGGGGGGGGGGGGTATTGCCCCATTGTTGGTACCGTGGGAAGGAATTCTCCCATCATTGGTGTCAGTGGAAGGAATAGTGCCCCACCATTGGTGCCAGTGAAAGGAATAGTGCTCCATCATTGGTGTTAGAGGGAAGAATAATGCCCCATCATTGGTGTCAGTGGGGAAAAATTGTGTTCCATCACTGATGGTGGATGGAATAGTGCCCCATTATTGGTGTTAGTGGTAGGAATAGTGCCCTATTGTTGGTATCAGTGACAAGAATTATGTTCCATCGTTGGTGCCAGTGAAAGGGATAGTGCACCATCATTGGTGTCAGTGAAAAGAATAGTGCACCATCATTGGTGTCCATGGGAGAAATGGTGTCCCATCATTGCTGTTAGTGGGAGGAATAGTGCCCCATCATTGGTGTCATTGGGAGAAATAGTGTCGCATCATTGATATTAGTGGGAAGAATAGTGCCCTCCCCATTGTTGGTAGTGTACCATTTTTGGTGTCAGTGGTAGGAATAGTGTCCTATTGTTGGTATCAATTACAGGAATTTTGCCATTGCTGGTGTCAGTGTAAGGAATAGTGCCTTGTATCAGTGGGAGGAATAGTGCCCCAAGGGCCAAATAAAGGCAAGCAAAGGTCCACAGTTTGGAGACCACCGGTCTAGGGAAACAATAAAAAAAAATTATTTATTACTGGATCCTCCGCTCCTCTCCGCTGCTAGACCAGCCCCTGCAGCATCTTCTCCAACATGCTTCAGCGGTCTGACATCTTTAGGACCAAATCAGAGTCCATGGCCCTGCATTGGATGTGTTGATGCTTAGCAACAATCCTGCCAAAGTGTAGGGCTGCGCCATCTGCTGGGGGAGTGGAGGATCAGGTAAGTAAAACTGTTTGCCCTCTCCCCTAGAGACCTTTTTTTTTTCCAGAGCTGGGCTTTAAAGACCAAATTGCTTATTAGTGCAAACTGGAAGAATCTTTTTCCAAAGTACATAACCTGAGCTAGGTATACTTGCCTTCACATTGTTCCCCTACTTCTGAGTTACAGAAGGTTACATGCACCCTCATACACAGAAGTACCTGGATTTTGCAGTGGCTGCAATGAAAGGAATGGAGGAGTGCTGTTAAGGTATGGGTGGGTGGGCTTTACAACACCCTGTTACTTTGGCATGAATGGGCAAGGTGACATGGTTTCTTAAAAAGTTGAATTAAGTCGGCCATAGACAGTATGAAACTTGGCTGGCTCATGCTGAACCGGCCAGGATTTGAACTATATATGGGCAGGCTGATTGTACACAAATTGATCAACTTGGCTACAACCAGCTTGCCGGATTTTACATGTGATTATTGCTAGCAGCTGTTATAGCTGCTATCTATAATCACTGTGTTCTTTGCTTTGTAGCAAATAGCATACTGCTTTTGCCAACATATGGATGCCTGCATCTGAACTCTCTGAAATAAGTAGCTCCACAATTATTAGTGTTATTTGGATAAGGTCAATAAACCTATGGGCAGTAACAAACATGGTTAATCACGTACACTTGCATGCAGTGAAATTCCACTGTTACTATGGCTTACAGTATCACTTACAGTATCACTTTTCAAATGTTTAATGTTACATGATATTATTTGTGTAGCATGAAATATATTTGAATTTAGTAAAATAATATATATAACAAGGGATATATGATGACTACCGTACGTAACATTTAAAGGCCTATTATATAAAATAAATGTATTTTAAAAGCAATGTTTATTCCTTAGGTAAAGCTTATCAGCTACAAAATTGCACTGAAGTTTTCTTTTGCATTTAACCAATAGAGAAGAAAATGTATTGGCAGTATGTAATTCGGGAATCACCATAGCACATTATAGTAAATAGATATTTAATTTAAGGAACTCACATGTTAAAAGCAACAGTGCCACCTGCAGGTGAAAGTGTATCTAAAACTAAATTTTTGTTAAAGTTGTGTTTTTTTGCTGGCTGTATATCTGTTGGGGAGATTTGCCTTCTGTATTTGAGTCTAGGGGGGCCGATTTACTAAAGGGGTAAAGCATGCTCACTTTGCAAAGTGAAAATTCACTTTTCATGGAAGTTTTCACTTAGCAAGTGTGCTAAAAGTTCAGTTTGTAAAAAAATACCCAATCACATGTAAGGAAAATTCTAAAAAACTGTCCTTTTGTTTGCAAGTAGTCAGCAGAGCTTTACCTCATTCACTTAGCTATTCACTACTTCCCTTGCAAAGTAGTAATTCAGTTCAGTGAACAGCCAATACTCCTTTAGTAAATTGACTCCAGAAAGAGAAATGTAATAAAACATTTTGAGTTGTGACAATTGTTTGGGACTTCCTTTAACTGAGAGCTGTCTATAGGACAAGAAGTGAAAATATTTTTCCCCCAATAGGACACAGGTGGAAAACATTCCCTAACCAGACACAGATGGTAAAAAATCCTGACAATAGTTTTAATCATTCAAAACTTAAAGTGGTTGTAAGCCCTTAGGTATACCCAGCAAAGTGACTAACCTTAGATGATATACAGAGAAGAAACAAATCTTCCTACATAAGTTGTACCTGTTTATCTGCAGTATTCTCTTCATTGAAAGTGCAGAATTTCTAACACTTGTCTGAGAGTTTAGAAAGAAAAAAAAAGGTGGGGGGGTGGAGATCTGAAACTACAAACTGCAGAGCTCTGTGAGCTGATTGAAGGGAAGGGACACATCCCCTTCACACAGGAGCAGAGCTGAGGCTGTAAATCTACTGTAGGTCCCGCCCGTCACCTTTTTTCCTCTTGGTGTCAGGAAAACTCATCAGACGTGATTTATGTTACTAGAAGAGGAACAAAGCAGCAGACAGAATTGGCACTTAAGTGATCTTAATTAAGACAAGTAGACACTATACAGGGATATACTATGTTCATATTTCATGTCTGTTTACATTAACTTTAAAAACATTTTTTTGGGGCTTATACTTTAAGCATCTAAAAATTTGTAGGGTTGCCTTTATAATTATAAAGCCATAGATCATAATTTTATTGAGAATATATTTTGAGGGAACTACATACAGTACACAGGCTAAGGAATGCCATCAAATAGGGTGTAGCATTAGATTGCAATCATTACAACAAAAACATACATTTCATGTCAGCTTTTGCTTATGTGTTTGCTATAATAAAGAGGTGTAACATGCCTAAATAAAATGGCATATTTATTTTGTTGCAAAAGCACAGTACATAAAATATGGGGGAAATTCAAATAATAAAAAAAAGTATCAAGAAACTACCGTAGGTTTGTGAATATGGTGTGCGGTTTTTAAATGCTTAAATAAAATAAATTTTCTTCATATACTAGCTTAAAATTATTCATTGTCTTTCATTTAACAACAAAGAGAACTGCAATAACAGGATTTTTAAAACAGCCATAGTGATCCCTGTAAAATCATTTTCTTTGATGTACATCAGGGGACACAGAGCCATAGTAGTTACTATGTGGGTTAATAGGCCACCAATAGGTGATGGACACTGGCACACCCTAAGACCCGAAGTGCACTCCCTATATAACCCCTCCCATTACCGGGAGTACCTTAGTTTTGTAACCAAGCAATACAAGTGTATACCAAGAAGGGAGGGACCGCTGTGTCCCCTGATGTACATATAAAAAAAAAAGGATTTTACAGGTAAGCTGTTTTAAAAATCCTGTTTTCTTTTCATACATCAGGGGACACAGAGCCATAGTAGTTACTATATGGGATGTCCCATAGCAATGGCAACTGAAGGGAGGGAGACACAACAAAAAAGTAGGGGAAAAAAAGAGGCTAGAGGACTCATACTGCAGCCTGCAGTACACTGCGCCCAAAGGCAATATCCTCATGACCTTTAACCACTTGCTTACTGGGCACTTAAACCCCCCTCCTGCCCAGACCAATTTTCAGCGCTGATGCATTTGAATGACAATTGCGCGGGCATACAACACTGTACCCAAATGAAATTTTTTTCATTTTTTCCCCACAAATAGAGCTTTCTTTTGGTGGTATTTAATTACAGCTGGGAGTTTTATTTTTTGCTAAACAAACAAAAAAAGATGCAAAATAAAAATAAAATAAAAAAATCATGTTTAATAGTTTGTTATAAAATTTTGCAAACAGGTCATTTTTCTCCTTCATTGAAGTTCGCTGATGAGGCGGCACTGATAGGCTGCACTGGTGGGCACTGATAGGCATAGTTAAGGCGGCACTAATAGGCACAGATAGGCACAGATAAGGCGGTAGTGATGGGCACAGATAAGATGGCACGGATGGGTGGCACTAAGGGGCACTGATGGGTACCACTGATAGATGGGCACTGATAGATGGCACTGCTGGGTGGCACTGGGTACTGATGGGCACTGGTAGATGACACTGATGGGCACGGATATGTGGCACTGGGGTGCAGCACCGTTGTTGAGGCAGATTGTGGGCACTGAATGGTGGCACTGTGGGCACTGCTGGGTGGCACTGACAGGGGGCACTTATTTATTAATGAGGTGGCACTGGCAGGGGGCAGGTGGGCACTGGCAGGGTGATCGGCTCTTTTTTTTCTCCTCGCGCTGTCAGCGCGAGGAGGAATAATAGCCGATTACCGGCTCCGTTGTATCACATGATCAGCTGTCATTGGCTGACAGCTGATCACGTGGTACGGGGTCAGGATCGACCCCTTGCTCGGATCCGTGATCAGGCGAGTTTCATAGACTCGCCGATCACAGAGCGCGCGCTCCTCAGGGGGGCGCGCAGGCCGCTCGTGCACGGGACGACGTCAATAGACGTAGTCCCGGCAAAGGAGGTCCGCGCTGTAGCCGTCATTTGGCCATAGTGCGGATCTCTACTGGTTAACATCGATTTGATAAAATCTGGTGAATGTATGAACCGAAGACCGAGTTGCGGCCTTACAGATCTGAGCCATAGAGGCCTGATGATGCACCGCCCAAGAGGCACTGATCGCAATGGTTGAATGTGCTTTAACATGAAAAGGAGGAATTTTCTTCTTTAAGCCGTAAGCTTGAACAATCACTTGACGAATCCATTTGGAAATAGTAGATTTTGATGCTGCCTGTTCCCTTTTTGGACCTTCTGGCAGTACAAACAAGACCTGTCTTGTGAACCTGAGCAGTTGCCTTTAACTAGACTCTGATCGTTCTTACTACATCAAGGGAATGTAATGCCTTCTCTTCCCTAGATTGAGGCTCTGAGAAAAAAGAAGGAAGAATAATATCCTGGTTTAAATGAAAACCTGTCACCACTTTTGGTAGGAATTCAGGATGAGGACGCAAAACCAACTTATCCTTATGCATGATCAAATATGGCTCTTTACAAGATAGAGCCACTTGTTCCGATACTCTTCTAGCAGAAGATATGGCAACCAAAAAGATTATCTTTCTTGTCAAAAGAACCAAGGGAATTTCCCATAAAGGCTCAAAAGGCTGACTCTTCAAAGCCGATAAGACCAAGTTTAGATCCCAAGGATTTAGAGGTGCCTTGATAGGGATTAATCTGTGTTACCCCCTGTATAAAGCTATGCACCAGAGAGTGGGAAGCAAGAGGCAGTTGAAAAAACACTGACAAGGCCGAGATTTGGCCCTTGATAGTACTCAAGGCCTGCTTCATTTCTAATTTGCATTTTCATTATTTGCATTTGCATAATTTGCATTCTTCATTTCTAATTTGCAATTTCCATTTGCAGGAAATCAAGGATCCTACTTATGACATACTTCCTGGGGTGCCAACCCCTGGATCCACACCAAGAAACATATGCCTTCCAGACTCTATAGTAAATGATACTGGAAGCCAGCTTCCTGGCATTAACCAAAGTAGACACTACTTAAGGAGATAACCCATTATCCTTTAGAATGTGGGTTTCAATAGCCAAACCGTTAAATTTAGCATCCATAAGGTAGGATGGAATACCGGACCTTGTGTAAGAAGGTCTGGCCATAATGGTAGAGTCCAAGGGACTCCTACCGCCATCTTTATGATCTTGGCAAACCAAGACCTTCTGGGCCACTAGAATCACCTCCTTTTGTTTTTGGTAGTAGCAGGAAGTAGCAGAACTGGAGGAAACACATAGATCAGTGAAAACTGATCCCATGGGAAGACTAATGCTTCTGTTCCGCATGCTAGCGGATCCCTCGTTCGACACAAAGTTGTTGACTTTGTTGTTGAATCTGGATGCGAACAGGTCCATGTCCAGAATACCCCATCTCTGACATATCACTAGGAAGATGTCGGGCTGAAGAGACCATTCCCCCAGAAAATAATTGTCGACTCAAGTAGTCTGCCTGCCAATTTTCTATTCCTGGAATGAAAATTGCAGATAGGCAACGATTGTTGCTTTCTGTCCAATGAATGTTGTTTTCAGTCCAAGCTAGAACATGATTCACCTCTATTTGGGCTGCATGACTTCTCGTGACACCCTGGTGATTGATGTAAGCCACAGCCATGGCATTGTCGGATTGAATCCTGACAACACAATCCCGTAGCCTAATCGTCAAAGATTCTAGGGTCAGACATATTGTTTCTGGAAAGAAGTTAACTTTTTATCTGTTGGATCCTTTAACATTAGCGCATTATCCACTGGACACGTGAGACTCTTGTTCACTGAGGCGATTGCAGCATCAATTGCTGGAACCCCCCATTTCTTATAAAAGAAGGATAAAGTGTGGAGAATTTCTTGGGAGGATAATATTGTTTATCCGGATGTTCCCATTTAGAATACATAAGCTTTTTTAGTCATTGATGAATAGGAAAAGCATCCCCAGATGGGGGAGGTTTTAGTGATCTCAAACTAGGGGGTGGGTTCATCAAGAGCCTGCGTTGCAGGCAGACAAAGAAAAAGGTTGAACAAACCAATTTAGTAAGAGTGCACAAGCAACCTGTCTTGTGATGCTACTCCCTCTATATTAGGATCCTCAGAAGAGGATATATTAGTATCTTCCAAATTTCTTGGAAGATCTTCCTGATCCCCTGCCCCTTGCACCTCAATAAGAGGGTCCTGAGCACTAGATGGGGATCTGTTACGTTTAGACCCACCATGGAGAGAGATCATAGCATCAATCTTCTTTTCCAAATTACAAATGGTAGAATAGAAAACCTCCTGTGTGATTATATATAGGGGCTGAAGTGTCCAGCACAGCTGCAACAACAGTCTCCTCTGATGGCTCAATCTGACAGGCCGCATCACTCTCAGAGGAGGATGGCATTCTTTTGGAAATGGATTTAGTTTGTTGTGAAACCATTGATCCTTTAGAGGAGTTCCTGGTCCCTCTTTCACTCATAGCCTGAAGTACAAAAGCAGAGACACTACCAAAAAAATGTACACTTCTAGGTTATAGTCCAGCGCTATAAGCTGCTATTATTACCTAGCCTGGTAAAGTAATAATGTGTCAAAGGGAAATGCCTGTCACCAAACCGGAAGTAAGCCACCTCCTGCTTATGTGACCCTCCATAGCCAGCAGCAGCTACACACACAGTGCTTTAAAAACTTCCTCCATGTGCGGTTGGCATCTGACGCCATTAGCCGCCACCCCCCCCCAGCAAAGTGTTTTCCCGTGTGAGTGGCAGAATTCAGGTGCCCCGCAAACAGTTGATATGGCGGTGGGGGTAAAAACCACCGCTGAGTGGCCGCACGGTTCGTTTTTTTTTTTTTTATAAAAAAAAAAAAATGCTTTTGGCATAGTTCCCCCGAAGTGGTTGAATGAATGAATGAATGAATGACTGAATGACTTGTACAGCGCTAGCTATACGAACTGAATCGCCTCAGGGTGCTTTTCTTGCCACCGGTGTCCATCTGCAGCTATTTTTTAATTTCAACATGGGGGACGTAGGAGAGACCAGCCCCCTCTTTCTTACTGGGGGATCTGCCTGCTCTGGCCGGAGGAGGAGGAAATGATGGATCCTGAACACAGCGCTGTTTCCAGCATAAGGCGGTGAGTGCTCAATACAGCCCCCAGTGGTGACACAGGCATGACAACATTATAAACTTAAAAGGAGAAATTCATAAGAAAATCTCCACTTACCTTCCCACCGCAGGGTTATCTGAGATAAACCCAATCTTCACCCTTCACGGTGGGCTCCGAAACCTTCAGGAACAGGGGAACGTGGAGGTTACCCACAATCCCGGACCTGCAACAGCACCCTGCCAGTAAAAATGTTATGCCCTTACTACCAAAAAGTACTGGATCCCAGGGTCTAGCTCTCTTAAAGGAGAAGCAATCGCAACAAAACCTTGTTTATTCGGACACAAGGCCCAGGTACCAACCCTTAGGCCCATTTGAACGGATCCGGTCAGCATGGCTAGCCCCAGCAAGGATTGCTTCCAGTGGAGCTCAGCACAGCACATCTTTACTCGTGACCAACACCTTAGTCACTGGCGAAAAAACTGAGGTACTCCCGGTAATGAGAGGGGTTATATAGGGAGTGCACTTCTGGTCTTAGGGCGTGCCAGTGTCCATCAGCTATTGGTGGCCTATTAACCCACATAGTAACTACTATGGCTCTGTGTCCCCTGATGTATGAAAAGAAAACAGGGATGCTCAAAGTTTGAAAGAGCGAGGGCCACTAAAAGGACAGTTTTTTTCTAATAAAAATATCAACCATGTTATACTTACCTGCTCTGTGCAACACAGCAGCCTGTTCCTCTTCTGGGGTGCTCTGCCATCACACCTGGCTCCTCCCCTTCATCAGATGCCCCACAGAAAGCCGCTTTCCATGGGGGCGGGGTTGGTTTCACCCGAGTCCTGCTGCTGTGTCCATTGACAGAGACAGCAGGAGGGGGGGGGGATCCAAAAAGTGGAAGTTCCATTTTTGGGTGGAAATACGCTTTAAGGCCTTCTTGGGCCTAACTTAAAAAGTGAGTTGTGGTCATGTTGGTCCACTGACACAATTCTCCTCCATGACCAGATCTTGCGGTTGATGCATTTTAATGACAATGAACCTCTGGGTGACCCTGGATATGCCCCTAGTAAACCACTTCAACCAACAGTTCGCAGCCACGTTTACTTCTGATCAAGTTGTCTGCGTTGACAAGTCCCTGATTAAGTTTTCTGGATGCTTGTCATTCAAACAGTATCTTCCCATCAACCAAGCCAGATATGGGGTCAAGATGTATAAGCTCTGTGACAGGGCAACAGGCTATACGTATAGTTTACAAGGGAAAAAAGATCATGTGGAGCCTGAGAATTGCAGAGCGCTGGTAAGATTTGCAAGAATTTGTGTCACCCTTATTCAGAAAGGGGTACAACTTTTGCACGTGGACAATTACTCAATCAAGTGTGCTACTTGGTTGATCATGGAATTGGCACATGTGGCACCGTGCGATCTAATCACCGGGGCTTACCCCAGCGGCTTGTAGAGTCCCGACTTGTTACATTAGAAGCTTATGCCAGAAGTACATGTGCATAAAATACCAGGACAGGTCAACTTTTGCGCAAAACAATATACACTTATTGAATTTTACCCAGGCTGAATGCTTTTTAGCCTAAATGTATGACTAAATGGAGTTCATTGTATTTTTTGAATATAACAAAAAGTAGAAAATATTTTTCAAAATTTAGTCTGCTCATTTATAATCGCAAAAAATAACTGCAGACGTTATCAAATACCACCAAAACAAAGCTCTATTTGTGTGTGTGTGTGTGTGTGGGGGGGGGGGGGGATGCAAATTGTGTTTGGGTACATCATTGCATGACCATGCAATTACCAGTTAAAGCAGTGCCGTGCCAAGTGGTAAAAAAACCTTAGTTAGACTTACCGGTAACAGTATTTCTACGAGTCTTTCAGGACAGCACCTGGAGAGAGAGCGTAGCTCCACCCACTTTCCCAGGAAACACTGCAGTTAGTTTTCTTTATAGACCGGACACTTCCAGCATGGCCTCAGTTGTTTCAGAGTACCTCCAGCCATGCTGAAATTAGATAAGCAGAGCATAGCAATAACACCACATTTTATAATACTTTAGGGCGGGTCATCGGTGCTGTCCTGAAAGACTCGTAGAAATACCATTACCGGTAAGTCTAACTAAGGTTTTCTCACCTCGTCTTTCAGGACAGCACCTGGAGATAAGAGAGTACATACTTTAGGGTGGGACCACCGCTTGTAGGACTTTTCTACCAAGGGACTGCTCTGATGCAGAGAGCAAGTCCAATCTGTAATGGTGGGTGAAAGTGGAGAAGCTTGTCCACTTACCCGCCCTGCAAATCCGTCCCGGAGAAGCCCCTGCCCGTTCTGCCCAGGATGTTGCTACTGCCCTAGCTGAATGGGCCCTTTACTCCTGCGGGAGGATCTACCCCTGAAGTTTTGTAGGCTACACAGATGGCCATTCACAGCCACCTACTTATGGTGATTTTGGAAGCCCTGTATCCCTTTCGTGGGCGAGAGAATAGTATAAACAGTGAATTTGATTTTCTAAATTCACTTGTGATCTTTAGATAGTGTAGTATGCTAGCCTTGCTCTGGTCAGTGCCTAAAGAAATCCAATAAGGGGGGTCCTGGGATAATGGTCTCTCCAGGAACACCGAGAGGGCGGCTACTTGCACCTTTAGGGTGCTAAATCGCCAACCCTTTTTGCATACCTTCGTGTAGGAACTCTAACGCGGAAACAACTTCCCTTGGTGAGAAAACTTTACTTACGCACCAGGAGCTAAAACATTTCCATGACTTAAAATAAATTGATCTAGTGACCTTCTTTCAGCTGTCTAGTATTGTTGGAACTACTGTAACTTATTAGACAGGCCTTTATTTCTTAGGATCTGCTCCTCAGTAACCAGGCAGCTAAACTTAGGTGCCCAATATTGGGATGTTGAAGGGGCCCGAGTTAGAAGGTCTGTCTGTAAAGGAAGACACCAATGGGGTCCCACCGCCACTTTTGTATAGTTGAAAACCATGTCCTTTTGGGCCAAAATGGGGCTACTAGGATCATGGTCGTGGATTCCCTCTGCAGCTTTTTTATCACTAATGGAATCATTTGGAAGGGGGGGGGGGGGGGAAGCGTAGCACAGATGGAAGGTCCATGGTTGTGCTAGCGCGTCTAGTCCTTCTGCTTGGTCTCGTCTGTTTAGGGAGAAGTAAGTCTCTACCTTTGTATTGGAGTGGGATGCGAACAGGTCTATTTGGGGAGTACCCCATTTTTCTGTTATCTTCTGAAATACTTCAGTATTCAGACTCCACTCTGATTCCAATAGCCTTTCCCTGCTTAGGAAATCTGCGATCTGGTTTAGATCTCCCTTTAGGTGTACTGCCGTCAGGGATGCCAGGTAGGATTCTGCCCACAACATAATCTGAAGGGCTGAGGTAAGCAACACTTTGCTCCTTGTGCCCCCGTCTTGTTACATAGGCCACTGCTGTGGCATTATCTGACAACAACTGAATGTGGTGACCCAGAACTTGGTCTCTGAAAGCCCATAGTCCCAGGAGAATGGCCCTCAGCTCCCTCCGGATGGAGGATGTCCTGGCCTCCCTGGTTGTCCATGCTCCGTGGGCCATCTGCCCGTCCAGATTGGCACCCCAACCCCAGAAACTTGCATCTGTTGTCAGTCTGTTCTATAGGAAAGGTCCAAAGTAGACCCCTGTCCAAATTTGACCGATTCCTCCACCACCATAGTTTCCTCTGAACTTGAGGGGGATCCTGATCAATTTCTCTAGAGGTTCTCCGTAGGACCAATTCCTGAGAATTGTCTGCTGGAGGTCCCTTGCGTGGGAACGTGCCCATTATGCTGCTGGAATTGAGGACGTGAGGTGGCCTGGAACTGACATGGCTGCCCTGATTGAGATTGGCAGTTTTGTCTGAGTCCCTTTTACTGCCTTTTGTACCTTTTCGATCTTTTCCTCTGGGAAAAAAAATTCTTTCCCAAATGGAACAGATGGTATACCACAGAAATTTTATTGTCTGGGACAGGATCATACTTTATTTTTCTTTGTTTATGATCCATCCAAGATTCTCCAGATGTGACCTTCCAGATCTTTCTCCAGTAGCTCCCTTATTCTGGCAAATAGCAAAAGGTCATCCAGGTATGGAACTATAGATATCCCCTTGATCTGAGGGGTACCGGGGCCTCTGCTATAATTTTTGTAAATATCCTTGGTGAGGATGACAGGCCGAAAGGGAGGGCTCTGAATTGTAGATGCGTGATCGACTCTCCCATCTTTACCCCTAATCTGAGGTATTTCTGTGATGTCGGGGCTATAGGTACGCATCCCTCAGGTCTATTAAGGCCAAAAAACAACCTGGGGTCAAAAGGTTTTTTACTGAAAAAAATGGTGTCCATCCTGAGCCTTTTGTATCCGATTGATTTGTTCAGAATTTTCAGGTTTAGAATTAAACAAAACTTCCCCGATGGCTTCCTTACTAGGAAGATGTGAGAATAGCACACCTTACCTTCCTCTCTGGGGGAAACCGGATACAATCACCCTCTGCTGGACGAGCTCCTGTAGTAGGGCTGACATCCCTAGAGATTTTTCTATGTCCCAGGGAGCCTGGGTTACATAGAAGCGACTTGGAGGGGATTGGGAAAACTCCAGTCTGTAGCCCTCTGCAATTATTTTGAAGACGAATGGACTGGAGGTCGCTGTCTTCAACTGTGGAAAAAGGTCTGTAGCCTTCCTCCCACCGCCAGATGACAGTCACTAGTTCTTCGCGGTTTAGCCCGGAGATCGGAATACTCCTGACTTCCCCCTTGCTCTTTGGGACCTCCAATGTTCCAGATTCCTAGCCACCACAGTTGATGCCATTGCTGGTTTTAAATTGGCTAGAGTAGAATCCCATGGCTTTTTAATAGGGAGTTTGCTCTTTTGTCCATGGGGTCTTTTCATGACACCCATGTCCTTGAAGGCCAAGTCCATGTTCCTGGACACCTGTGAAAAAGCCGCATCAAGCTTTGGCTTCTTATTCCAGACCTGGACTGGGAATACTCTGTTTTACTTCCCCCATGCCCTGATACATCCTATCATGCAAGGACTGTTGAGCCTTGTCCTCCTTGATGCTTAAGGTTGTATGTATTGTCTTTAACAGATCATCTACATCTTCCAAAGAATCTATAGCGAGAAGAAACTTTTCTTCCACCTCTTCCTCAGAACCTGGGGAAGCACCTCTCTCCTCGTCCTCTGAATCGCTGTCACTTCTCGGTGCAGACACATGGACGAGAACAGGATGGTGAATTGTCACCACTGTTTGACTGTGCCGCCGGATGTTTATCCAAGAAAGAATGGAATGATTCAAATGTATCCATTAGCTCTTTCCGGAAGGAACTTAATAGTTCTTCTGATTGGGTAGCAGGTGTAGCGGGGGAGGTTTCTTCCCTAACTAGGTCTGCTATAGATGTCTTGCATAATGTTTTAGCCCATGACTCTCCAAGCGTGTTTTTGCAAGACAGGTATTTCCTCTTAGGGGGAGGGGAGGAAAGTGATCTTTTCCTTGACTTTAGCCTGAAATAAACCAACACAAACCCCTATTAAATCATCACCTAATAAAACAATTAACAGCATTAAAGCGGGAGTCCGCCGGGACTCTGCGTTTTTTTTTTTTTTAAAAAGCCAGCAGCTACAAATACTGCAGCTGCTGACTTTTAAAATAGTGACACTTACCTGTCCAGCGCGCCCGCGATGTCGGGACCCAAAGCCGATCTCTTGATCGTCTCTCGGGTGCTGCCGCCGCCATCTTGGGTATGGGAATCAGGAAGTGGAGCCTTTCGGCTTCATTTCCCGGTTCCCTACTGCGCATGCGCGAGTCGCGCTGCCCAATAAGGACGGTCCCCGCTGCCTCTGGGATCTGTGTGTTTGCCAGTAGGCAGCGGGGAACTTTCGCAAAGGGGCGTAATCTACGCCCCTTTCCGCAGAGAGCTATCCCGGAAATGGGTGCAGATACCTGTACTGTACAGGTACCTGCACCCCCCCTCCCCCCTGAAAGGTGCCAATTGTTGCACCGGAGGGGGGGAGGGTTCCGATGAGCGGAAGGTCCACTTTAGGGTGGACCTCCGCTTTAACTGCTTACCTGAGTCTGGCTGGTGTTAGTGGCTCCTGCCACCGTCTGGTTCCTCCATAGTGCCGAGGCTGTAACGGCATCCGGCTGCTTTTATTTTGAATTTCCCAGGTCCTTTTGCTGCTGCGAGGACCGGTGTCTTGTCTAATAACGTCCTCCATCGGATAGTGTCCGCTGTGTACTGCGCATTCGCAGTACACAGCAACACATATTCCGAAAATTGCCGAGGATGAACGGCGCCTGCGCCGTGAGTCCAGGTTCTATCCCCACTATCCAAGTGGACATAGAGTTGGAATAAAAAAAGAGCCGAGCGCAGCGAGGACGAGCCCTTTAATACTCACAACCCTATGTCCGCTTGGATGGTGGGGCTACCACCTCCACTCACGGCGCAGGCGCCGTTCAGCTTCAGAAATTTTCAGAAGCTTCGTCTGCTCCGTACTGCACATGCGCAGTACGGGGCGGACACTATTCCATGGCCGGACACTATACGGCAGAACACCGCAAATCAAACACCAGCTTGAGGCCGGCTCCTCCCCCTGTGTTCCAGCGGCCGGAACCCACGTTGCTGGAAGTCCCGCCCCCGGCCGGAGTGACGCACTAGCCGCCCAGGACCTGGAAGAAGCATGGAGGCCGATACACCGAGAAGGCGCTGCCTACACCGCTGTGCAGCACGCCATCCTCTACAAGCCCCCTGCAGCCTGATGCTCGCCGGATATGAAGGGGAGCAGGCACCGAGAATCCCCCACATGTAAAGGGAAGATGCTGGGCTGGCCTGAAGACAAAAAAACCCCAACAGGTATGCCCCATACTGTCTCCACCTGGAGAGAGCGTAGCACACCCCTGGTTCCCTGCAGCGTGTCCACCATGGTCGGAGGAAACACTACAACTGAGGCCATGGTGGAAGTGTCCGGTCTAAATAAAACCGACTGCAGTGTTGCCTGGGAAAGTGGATGGAGCTACACTCCCCAGGTGCTTTGCTGAAAGATGAGGTGAGAAAGTGCTCTGGTCAGGAAGGGGGTAAAACCTTCAGGGCTGAAGTGGTTTGGTAATAAGTCAAGTGCCACAGCAAAACAAAATGGTACAGAATCTTTGAAAATCATGATTTTAAATCCAGATCATTTTCTGTGAGCCTAATACATGTTTACTCTCAAAAAGCAGATGACAGCCACTGTTCACTGCAGCAGAAAAATGGAAAGGATAGGTTCCTGTGTATGCTACCCCTCCTATCTAAGTATAAAAACAGAATGATATGGAAGCTGCACAGGGCCTCTAGTACTTGGGCAGGGTTGCCATTTCAACCCTTGATACACCAGTGGCAAATACACATCTCAACTGTGGGGTTGGGCAGGAGATGGGATGTGCAGGCATAGCAGCTGCAGTAATTCACCTATTAAGATGCAGAGCCCAGAAGTGCGAGGGTCACTGCTGGGAACAGTGATAGCTCAACTTTTTGACCTAAATAGAGCCAAGCCCAGGAGGTGCCTGGGACTGGACTCTTCCACAGAATTCAGTTTTAAATGACTATGGCCAAAGCATTTGAAGATCACAACTACATTTGTGTCCTCCTGTGACCCAGTCAGCTGATGGGAAGCAAACTGATCCTCTTTAATGGAGACGGGATGACTAGGCCTCATTCACACTGGACGTTTTTCCTCTTGCTTGTGAAGCTGTATAATGCCATATTCTAAGTGTTTTTGGGATTTGAAATTATTTGTTTAAAGCACCACGTGCCTTACATTAACCACTTGCCGACCAGCTGCCGTCATACAGCAGCAGGTCAGCACTTTCCCATGAGCTGTTGTAGCTGTATGCCGGCCCTTTAAGCAGGCATGTGCCTGCTGCACTGCAGGGGGAATGCATGTGGCCGGCAGTCGCAATAACCGCTGGCCACAATTCTTGGGGATATAGTAAAATGTAAAAAGGGTTTTCAAAATTGTCACTGTTTTATAGCAAATAACTGCAGAGGTGATCAAATACCACAAAAAACTGGGGTCGGGATGACATGATGATTTTGTTTGTGTACAGTGTCAGAATTGTGACTTAAAGTGGTTGTAAACTCTCCCCCACATCTTTGTCCCATGTAAATCAGCATAAAAAAAACACCCTAATGAACACTGCTTGTAGATATCTCCTTAGTAAGGTTGTAATCCTTTGTTCTTTAGAATGAGGTCACTGAGCATGCCCAGATCTCCCCTGATTTACAACACACAATATGTAAATATCAATCTGTTATCAGGACTTCCTACGGCACACCACTGATATCCCAAAAGGCTGCAGAATTATTCAGAGGTTCCTCCTACACCCCCACGTGACCTCACATGCAGTGTAAACCTGGCTATTACTGCAGTCTTAGCTAGAGGTCAACCGATATGGGTTTTTCTCTGGCCGATGCAGATATTTAGAAATCATGGCGGCCGATATATGATGCCGATTTTTTTTGGGCCGATCTGTTAGGCTGATTTTTTTTTTATCCGCCTTCATCTCATAAAACCTAACAGACACCTTTCCCACTGGGGTGCTTTTGGGCTAAAAATAGCGCCTGTAAAGTGCCTGCAAAACGGCTCCCCTGCAGTCTGTGAGAAAGACAGTGCTTTCACACTGAGGCGATGCAAGCAGCACGTTTGGAGTGGTGTATACTGCTTCTCCACCACTCCTGCCCATTGATATTGATGGGCACCACTGCCCAAGCGCATGCAATGCGATTTGACAGCGGTGCTTCATGGGCGCATTTAACCTTTTCTTCAGCCGCTAGCTAGGATTATATGCGCCCCACTAGCAGCCGAATAGCACCATTAAAATGATGGTAAAGCACTGCTAAAACTAGCAACATTTTACCATCAACATCTGCCCGCTCCAGTGTGCAAGCAGCCTATAAAATAAAAACAAGTACTCAAAACTTTTGGACGAAAAAAAAAATCAACTAACTTTACTGTTTGTTTTTTTAATCATTTAGTGTATTTTTTCCCCCCCCAAAAAAATGCATTTGAAAGACCTCTGCGCAAATGCCGTGTGACAAAATGTTGCAACAACCGCTATTTTATTCCCTAGGATCTCTGCTAAAAAATATATACTTTTTGGGGGGTCTAAGTGATTTTATGGCAGAAAATACAGGACTTGTAAGCAACAAGTGTGAGAAAAGATTTAGCCTTTAAATGGTTAAACTGAGAACTTCTATACACAGATGATTTAATTCATTCAAGTGTAAACATTGTATCTTTCTGTTCTTTTCTTGGCAGGCTGCCCAGAGGAAAAGTTTCTATGACAACTCAGGCAACTTACACTGACTTCTATTACAGAAGTCATTTCCAAGTCCAGCTGTTCTAAATCGGCCTTTTTATCAGCTCAATCGGCCGATGCCGATTAATTAAAAAACGGCAAATATCGGCCGACATCTAGTCTTAGCTGAAGCTGATAAGATTCACACAGGCAAACATTAGACAATTGGCACAATTAAATACTATGAAATAAAAGTCAGCTATGAACAGGGTTGCCATAGAAATGTTGGATTGAGAAGGAGGCACTCAATGTAAGGGCAGAAATACACTCCACTGTGGACTCAAAACAATACTTAAGATGGCACTGTTTAACTCCTGGAAACACATTTTTAAAGTTTCTTTAAAGAGCAATATATGATTTGGGCTGGATTACAGTGGCTATAGTTTGAGAATTATAATTGACAAAATAAAAAGCAGCAGAGTGGGAGAGTTTACTTCCTCTTTAAAGCAATGCAGTGCCAAATCACAAATAGCTTGGTTGGGTAGGGGGTAAAGTGGTTAAACGGTCAAAAAAAGCTGTTCCTGGATGGTCTGCAATGAGTATTTTCCTGCCTCTAAACACCTATGTGCATGGGCACAGGATAAAATGTGCAGGAAACAAAAAAAAAAAAAAAAAACACACCCCTAGGAGCAGCTGGATGTTCAGTGTGCACAAGGCCACAGATGGCTTAGAGCTGTCAAACCAGGCTGCATATTGGGTTAATACGATCCAAAGCACTTTTCTGCAATACTCCCATCTTGACCATGTTCATTGGGGTCCCATGCTTCCAATAAACTGTTCCTTCAAATGTGAATCCATCAGATTTCACAGAACGGCACATAATACACAGAACACAAAAAATTGGAATCTCAGCAAGTTTTTATTTCAAGTGCCCAATGAAGTGCAGTGTTGTGTATGCAATTAGATCTTGTTAAAAGCGGCAACATCCATGGACTGTACATAGTCTTCAAATGCTGTGATTTTCTCCTCTAGGACATCTGTGCCAACTTTGTCATCTTCCACGACACACTGGATTTGCAGCTTCTTGATGCCATACCCAACAGGAACAAGCTTGGCTGGTAAAAAGAAAAGTTAGACTAAGTGAGAAAGGCTACTTTCAGTACAAGTCAGCAGCAGATGTCTGCATTCTTGCCCCCCCAATACAAGTTTACTACAAGCCATTAACTTTAAGCATTTGTTACCTCAACACTTCATATTCCTGCTATACCATGTATTTGTATGAGGAAAAGAAGCAATATTAAGATACTATGTGTGAAATCCCTGCCAGTCCTTGTTTACTGGTGAACAGACCACAGGTCAGTTCTTTATTTGTGCTGGGAACACAATTTACTGTCCTTCAATAAGACTTGTTCTGACACCTCTGCCGCACAGCCATTCACTGGCAAGCTCAGTGTGCTGCTGCTTCTCCCCAGCTATGATGATTAAAGTATTTATTCATCCCTATACAAAAAGGTTTCACCTTTTATTTTAAGCAGAATGGGGTGTTACAAGGTGATAATTTACAATCACTTTAAGTACAGGTAGTGTCAACTTGCATTTTTAAAGCCGTATTAAATCAAAAACCAAGCCATAACGCACTGCAATCATTTGACATGTGGTGCCATTTTGGGCTCCTGCCCACCTTCCCTCCCCTCCTTATTTTCACCTGTAATCTGGCCAGTAACAAACCTGTTTGAGTGCCTACACTCTGGAGGAGCAGGACATGTGCCAACAAGTAAAGCCCCTTAAACATTGCTTAAGAGGAACTAAGTGGAAGCGCTTTCATAGGGGACATGAAAAATTGGTTAAGGCTTAAAATGGTTGTAAACCCTTACAACACTTTGACCTACAGGTAAGCCTAGATTAAGGCTTACCTGTAGGTCCAAGAAATATATCTCCTAAACCTACACAGTTTAGGAGATATTTGCCAGAAGACAGGCACCGCTGTCTACAGCACATGCGAAGTAGACAGCAGCGCGCAGGCACACAGCATCAATGATGGAGACGGCTCCTGTGCGCATGCGCGGGAGTGATGTCAACGCGGCTTCGCCAAATGACCGCCGGCGGAGCTGCGAGACCCCACCGAGAAGATGGATGCGCCAGACTATAGGGGACAGCGGTGACTTCGCTGGCTCCTGTGTCAGGTAAGTGGCACAATGGACTACTATGCAATGCATAGTAGTCCATTATGCTTTGCAGGGAATGAAAGGAAGTAAACCCATCAGGGTTTACTTACTCTTTAAGGGCATTTTCTTGTGTATAACAGGCAAAGTCTAAAATGGATTCCAGTTAAATTTAGATCAAGCAACAGGCAATTTATGCTTTTTCTTAAACTATTTACAAGTGCTGAGAAAACTGGCAAATCAGAAAATAAAAACAATCCATCATTGCTATCAGCCGAAAGATGGTGATGTTTTAATCATCATATAAGCCACCATATTAATTGCTTTAATACAGGCAATAATATACTTACATGACCCCCAAAGCAAGCCATCCAGCTGAATACTTCGAACACATTCTTCTAATTTTCCCATGTCAGTTTCATCATCCCATGGTTTCACATCAAGCAGGATGGAAGATTTGGCGATAAGTGCAGGCTCTACAACAGAAAATTGACTTAAAAAGCTTGTTTTAAACAGCAGTGTGAAAGTCATCATGCAGGTCTCCTAAACATATTTTGGATTTTTAGATGCAACCTTAAAAAGGTACTAGGTCACTTTTGGCATATAGTGTTTGATGTCAACCTAAGAGAATACCTGCAAAGTCTACAATAAATGAAAAAGAGAAGTATTCCACACAATTACATGGTTTACCCAGTCATGAATAGGCCACCAGAAAAATGTCTTGATCTGCAAAAAAAGGTGGTGTAGCTTCCATAAGCATTCTTGGAGTCACACCAACTAGTTTTTGCTGTGGTTAAGCAAAACCTTGTCCAGTAGAGTTGCAACAAAG
This sequence comes from Lithobates pipiens, assembly GCF_037356315.1. Taxonomy (NCBI): domain Eukaryota; kingdom Metazoa; phylum Chordata; class Amphibia; order Anura; family Ranidae; genus Lithobates; species Lithobates pipiens. The sequence continues at coordinate 158,397,526 of NW_027507784.1, forward strand.
CAGTACTGCCAACACTAATGTATAAGGCTTTTCAAAGTCAAGGTCCCACAATGCACTGGCTACATGAACAGCACAACTAATAACCCAAAGTAACATACAGGAGAGGGCAATGCACATGTGTAGTAGGGTGCAGCATTAACCACTTGGGTACCGCGCTATTGCAAAATGACGGCAATAGCGCGGACCCACATTTCCGGGACTACGTCTATTGACGTAGTCCCGGTTACGAGCGGCCTGCGCGCCCCCTGAGGGGCGCGCGCGGCGCGCTCTGTGATCGGCGAGTCCGTGAGACTCGCCTGATCACTGATCCGTGTAAGGGGTCGATCCCGACCCCTTATCACGTGATCAGCTGTCAGCCAATGACAGCTGCTCATGTGATAAAACGGAGCCGGTAATCGGCTAGTATTCCTCCTCGCGCTGACAGCGCGAGGAGAAAAAAAAAAAAGCCGATCGCCGGCGGCCGTGTTCGGGACATCAGTCCCGATCACGGCCAGCAATTTAAACGGACACCTGCCCCCTGCCAGTGCCCACCTGCCACCCGCAGTGCCATCCTGAAATAAAGTAAGTGCCCCCCTGTCAGTGCCACCCAGCAGTGCCCATAGTGCCCACAGTGCCACCCAGCAGTGCCCACAGTGCCACCCAAAATCTGCCTCAAAGGTGCTGCACCCCAGTGCCGCCCATCAGTGCCCAGCAGTGCCGCCCATCAGTGCCGCCCATCAGAGCCACCTATCAGTGCCCATCAGTCCCATCTATCTGTGGTACCTATCAGTGCCCATCCGTGCCACCCATCCGTGCCACTTATCCGTGCCACCCATCCGTGCCATCTTATCTGTGCCCATCTTTGCCGCCTTATCTGTGCCTATTAGTGCCGCCTTAACTATGCCTATCAGTGCCCACCAGTGCAGCCTATCAGTGCCCACCAATGCAGCCCATCAGTGCCCACCAATGCAGCCCATCAGTGCCCACCAATGCAGCCCATCAGTGCCCACCAATGCAGCCCATCAGTGCCCACCAATGCAGCCCATCAGTGCCCACCAATGCAGCCCATCAGTGCCGCCTAATCAGCGCACTTCAATGAAGGAGAAAAATGACCCGTTTGCAAAATTTTATAACAAACTATTAAAACATGATTTTTTTTTGCATATTTTTTTGTTTGTTTAGCAAAAAATAAAACTCCGAGCTGTAACTAAATACCACCAAAAGAAAGCTCTATTTGCGGGAAAAAAATGATAAAAATTTCATTTGGGTACAGTGTTGTATGCCCGCGCAATTGTCATTCAAAGTGCATCAGCGCTGAAAGCTGAAAATTGGTCTGGGACTGAGGGGGGTTTAAGTGCCCAGTAAGCAAGTGGTTAATAAAGTGATGTGCATTTTTGTAGAAGCCCAAGTTAACATGCAATGCAACAGACCAAAGAATATGTAAATCACCATTGACTGGCAGACAAACTCTTGGAACTTTGGGTATAAATGTTGGTGCCACAGAGGACCCCCTTCAGAGAGACCGAGGGGAAATCTCTGCTGAACACTTTTCTCTGCCACAGGAGGAATGCTGGAACTGCGACTTAGCCACACAATTCCAGACCAGTATCTGTGGACATAACTGTCATGACTTCGGGATTTCTAAATGACTCACTTTTTGATTTCTTTGATTCATATTGTGCCAGACGCTCATCTCTGATTCTCTGTGCTTCTTCGCTTTCCTGTGGGAGAACATAAACACTGAAAAAAGGTGTCCACATTAAATGCTTACAACCTCCTGCTCATCAGACTGGTGTCAGAATAGAAGGTATACATCACATCTCAGCCGAAAGATGGTGAATTCTCTCATCATATCACCAGCCAACTTTGCTCAGAACACTAAATTGTTTGAAGACAGGTACTGAGAACTGGGGCATTGTACATTTCATATTTTCTCACTTACTCCTAGGTTCAAAGGCACCACATCTGCAGCAAACCTTAAACAGGGCCACTCTTAATCATAATGGGTAACCTTCCTAGCCAATACAAACATGTAGGTGGCAAAAAGCATCACAAAGACAGCCAAAGATTTGCACATTAAAACAGATTGCTGCTGCAACAAGTACTGCTAGGTGCCTCACATAGCTGCAGTTCTTCCCTTGGCACAGCTTTAGTCTTGTGCCACTACATAGCCAAATGACCAAGTCACAGGGATAGCAACTTTGACACATTCAAAGGTGCACCAAATCAAGGGCTGATTTAGTCTAGGGCAAGCATTAACCCCCCCAGAGGTGGCATAATTTTCCCTATATTCTTGATGTTTGCTGATGAACCTGGCAAGGCAACATAGCAATGCCCAAAACTACTAAAAGTGGAACTCAAGTCAGAAAATTAAGTCCCGTCAGGCTGTCCTTTTGCTGGTAAAGCTATAGAAAAAATTTTTTTAAAAATAAGTTCCTATACGGTTTTAAAATCCAGTAATAGACTCTGCACATGCTCAGTTGCACTATCAAATTTTTAGAGGCTGATCTGCAGACAGCATAAAGATTTGCTGTTCAGGGGATCTTGGCATCGGCAAAATGGTTGCCATCAACAACAATGCTGGAGACAATTTTAAGCACACAGTGACTTAGGTAGCAAAGTTATGTGGCATGTATGTTTCTTACTAAAGAACATCACATTATGGGTAACCTTGCCCTTTAAGTTGACCATGTATTTTTGCCAATTTACCTCTTCATCATCTGAGCCAAACAAGTCAATGTCATCATCGTCATCTTCTTTAGCATCCTTAGGTGCACTATCTGTTGTGTCTTCAATATTCACTGGACCATATTTTCCCAAGGGTTTCTTCACGCCAGGCAAACTATAAGCAGATGTGTGTAGTCAATTTAGGAATGTAAGGCTTAAATGCTGCACTAAACAGCCAAGAAATTTAGTACTAGTTCTGCTCAGTCTTTAGAGCATAGTGAACTTTTTTTTTATTCTAAATCAGGTATATATTGACTTCATCTTACAAACTGGGGATGTGCTACAGCACTGCATCTGTCCCTAAGAGAGGGAGGCAGCTTCATTACTCACCTGGCTTTTTGCTTCTCGTATGACTTGATGTGGTTATACCAACGTAAAGCATGGAAAAGCTCAGCAGGGGGAGCTCCTGAGAGAGCCTCAAATACTGCAATATCAGCTTGGGAGGGAACATACCTAAAAGAAGGAAAAACACCATCAGTACACATACACTGACAATGCCAATGTCGTAATGTGCTAAACTGCCAGACCCAACACTGCTCTCAACATGAGTATAAACATTAGACTTGCAGGATGTAGGCCATGTGCATAAACATCCCAATCCAAGTAACTGCATGCTGTGTCCATGCATTCCACTGTCCAATAGATTAAAAATGGTTTTGGGAAAAAGGTTTAAATGTTACACTTGCTAGTGGTGTAATCTTAACCAGTGTGAGTGACCCTCTATGTTGGACATATGCCCCATGTACTGCAGAAATAGACTCATGATGTGCCTTCTCCCCCTCTTCGTCACAAACTGAGCTGATAGGGCAATGACAGTGCAGGTTTACAACAAGAACTTCCAAACCTGCTGCCTAGTCAGGATGGGAGGGTCAATCACAGATTCTGGCAGGCTTGGGTAGGCCTACAGGTGGTCAAGCTGCAGGCTTAGCATCCATCTTAGTGTCCAGACAGGCTGGTACACATGCTGTGGCACTTTACTTTAAAAAAAATGCACAGGGAAGATCAGCATCTGAACCCAGATAAGGTGGAGGCCGATAGACTGGAGTTAGTTGAAGGCATTACTATTACATTTAAAGTAACCTTTTTAGATGGAGGCAATGTGCATTATGTGGAAAGCAGGGCACATTACACGCACCCCAGTGTAAAAGGGGGTCTAAATAAAAAATGTGATCGAGTCCGATTCAACCTCTAATAGTATATACAGTATATTATGTCTGCCTGATTTTCAGTGGATTAGAGATTTCTCCCTAATCATATAGTTGGTTATTTATAGTTTATGGCCAGCCCCTAACATGTGAGCTGTAAGAAGACTATACAGATTGTATAGTGTATGGGCAACTTTAGATCTGCACAGAACCCAATTCCTCGAATACACTGCCTTACAAAGAGCACCTTTAGGGGTCATCCAACAGCCATTCGACACAAACATTCCTCACTAGAGATCAACTCGTAGGCCCCGATAACACCAGAGCCATTTTCTGCTTGAACCTCTAAAACAATGGACAAGCCAAACCTCCTGCTTATCAGACTGGTGTCAGAATAGAAAGTGTACATCACATCTCAGCCGAAAGATGGTGATCAAATTCATTCATCATATCACCAGCCTGCAACAAAGCACTAAACAATTTTGTTCAGAATACTAAATTGTTTGAAAAAAAAATAAAAACATATGTACAGCTTCCCTGTACCTACCTCCGCTGACCCGTAGGGTTCAAAACTGCTATAGGTTCAAGTGCAGGCACCACACATCTGCAGCAGTCTCCCAAATCTTATGTAGCCAGGGCCACTAGCTGAGTTTTATTGGCCCATCACCATAATGAGTAACCTCACTGGCCAATAACCATATAGGAGGCAAAAAAACTTCAGCACATCAAGACAGCCAGAGATTTGCACATAACAGATGGCTGCTGCAACATGTACTGCAAGGTGTCTCAAAGCTGCAGCAGTTCTTCCTTGGCACAGCCTTAATCTTGCTTCACTGCTTAGCCAAATACTGACCATTAGTCACAGGGCTAGTAACTTGTACAGACATAGGCGCTCCAAATCAAGGGCTTATTTATTGCCATAGGGGTTATCTAGAAGGATATACATGCCTCCTGCATGCATCCTTACCTGTCAAATGTCTCCCCTCTGTCTGCTATGAGACCTGAAAAACCTGAAGATTTGGTGGGTGGGTCTGTTGTCTGGAGATCGGTGGGTGGAGTTGTGATGTCAGTAGACTCCCCTTGTCAATATGCATATTCTCCTGTGTATTTCTTACACCAGGGGTTGACAAATTTTCTTGGAATCTAGGAGCCAGCTAAAAAAGTTAGGAGCCAGGTCCGTGACGGCGATCTGGACCTGTCCCTGGCCTGACATGGGGACGAGTGAGGGGAACATAGTGCCGCCCCCCCCCCCCCCCCCCACCTGTCTCCAAGTCATTGCCCATAGCGCTTAGAGGGACATTTTATTTATTTTATTTTTTTCAAATGACAATTTTTTTTTAAATTGCATTTTAGTGTAAATATGAGATGTGAGGTCTCTCACCCCAGATCTCATATATAAGAGGACCGGTCATGCTTTTTTCTATTACAAGGGATTTTTACATTCCTTGTAATAGGAATAAAAGTGACACTTTTTTTTTTAAAGAACAGTGAAAAAAATAAAGGTTAAAATAAGAAAAAACATTTTTTAAACGCGCCCTGTCCCGCCAAGCTTGCGTGCAGAAGGAAAGCTTCACATGTGAGGTATCGCTATGATCAGTAGATTGAGAGCAATAATTTTAGCCCTAGACCACCTCTGTAACTCAAAACGTGCAACCTGTAGAATTTATTAAACTTCGCCTGTGGAGATTTTAAAGGATAAAAGTTTGTCGCCATTCCATGAGCGGGCGCAATTTTGAAGCGTGACATGTTGGGTATCAATTTACTTGGCATAACATTATCTTTCACAATATAAAAAAAAATTGGGCTAACTTTACTGTTGTCTTTTTTTTTATTAAATAAATAATTTTTCCCCAAAAAAGTGCGCTTGTAAGTCCGCTGTGAAAATACGGTGTGACAGACAGTATTGCAACGACCACCATTTTATTCTCTAGGGTGTTAGAATAAAAAAACAAACAAAAAAAAAATATATATATATATATATTTATAATATAATGTTCAGGGGTTCTGAGTAAAGGCTCCATTAACATTGCTGGTTGTCATCCCAACGGCCACCACCAGAGGGCGCCAGATTCCAGAAGGAACCATAGGATCACAGAAGGCCTCAAAGCCGGGGGCTCAATTACCGGCCGGTGGCGGCGCGGCCCAACGCGATCACGCCGGGGGGGTCCACAGAGATAGGATACCCCCAGCTGTGCTGCCCCAGGCGCCAGGTCACTAATTCTAGTCGCAAATGCGACCTGGCGCCCGGGTTTTGTCGAGCCCTGTCTTACACTGAACTTCTGCTATGATCTCTAACATCCAGTGAAAAGACATGAAAGTAACCAGATGACTTCAGCATGCCAAATCATGCTGAGGTGGTGAACATCCAATTCTGGCAGAGCAGCAGGAGAAAGGAGTGGGAATTAAATAATGCATGACTTAGGCTAGTGCTCTTGATCTGCAAATCACCTGCCACTCATAGCAAGGGGGAGGGTTTGATAAAGTTTGTTTGTCAAGATTTAAATCACTGCATAAGAGGATTACTCAGATGGAACTACTGTGGCAAGACTGGGCTCAAATGATAGGAAATCTTACTCTACATTATGAGAGAATTCTGGGTTACATCCACTTTAAGCATCAGAGCACCATCATTCTAAAATGGTGATGGTTTCATCCTTACAAAAAAAAAAAAAAAACGAAGGCCTAAGGCCAAAATGAGGCAGTAGCTGTCACATTGCCAACCTGTACTTTCTACTGTATTCAAGAGCAAGCATAACCCCTGAGCTTGAATAATTTTCCCAAAACAGCACAAGTAATGTTTAACTGCTTGCCGACCAGCTTCTGTAATCTATGGCAGGTTGGCGTAGCTGCGCAAACCACTGGTGCAAGTCCACCACTTTAAGAGCTATAGGGCACACCAATGCACGTGGCCGTAATGTCCACCGGTGATCGCACCTCAGTCATAAGGGGGATCTCAATGTCAACTGACAGATCCCTGTTCTGTCAGGGAACTAGAAAGATCAGCTGTTCCTAGTGATTAGTAACAGTGCTTTCTGTACTCCCAAGGCAGGTTGCCTTGTGTTTACAATTAAAAGTGGTGAGCAGAGAGCGAGAACTGAAGGTGGTGGAACAAATTTCCAACTGAAAAGAGTTATGGGTGTGAGGGTCACATTAAATGGCATAGAGGGCCAGATTCAAGCCCAAGGGCCTCATGTTTTGACACTAGGAGATAAGGCACCATTAACACCAGAGGGGGGGGGGGGGGGGGGAACAAATCTATTCTCTATGGAGATGTGAACCATCTGCAGTTTTCCACTCCAAGTTGTCTGAAGCTCAACCAAGTTCTGGACCCTTTGTCGCTTGAATCAGGCAGATTGGCATTTTTCACCCAGGAAGCAGATAAAAAAAAAATGTAAACCCCGATAACAGATGATCATTTTTCTTATTGGCTAATAAAACACCAAAGCCCAAACACTACATGGAAATGAGCAAATACACACAAACTGCCTAGAAACACTAAGCTCAGGTGTGAATGGGGCCTTTTATGGGTCAACTGAGCATTCCCATTGAAGTGCAATCAGCTAATCTACACAAGAAGCTCATGTAGTCTTGAGCAACAGCCATTTTGCATCAAACCCCTTAGATGAAGGCGTTGAAATGAATGAAATTTTGCTGCACACATGAGAGCTACAAGCAGAAAATCACTCAGGTGACAACAAAGGCCCATTCATTTTAAAAGGCATCTAAAATGCTGTCAGGAATTTTTTTTTTTTTAAGAAAGGATATTCAGGATCTCCTCTGCCAGACTTCTTTGTATCAGAGGGTGAGCTGCCCTATACTAGGGTGTGATTAAAATATAATATATCAAATTCAAGTGTGAGCCATCGCAGCCCCCTCCCCCATGCAGTACATGAGGTGCGGTCTCTGCACAGGCCTCAGTGCGGACAATGCGGCCTCCTAGCTCAGGCCTCATCCCACGTGTCTCCGGTTCCCCTCCATATAAAGCGGCCCCAGATCATAGCCCGGCCTGTCCGCTCCCTACAGTCGGGCCTAAACCAGCCTGACTACCGGGTGTAATACAACGAGCCCCCACCATACAAGACTCATCCCCTCCACACACAGCGAGCCGCTCTGACTGGAGATATTTACTTCTCTCACACTGACCCCTCGATGTAGCTCTTATCAGCCAGGAATTCATTCAGCACCTTGAGGCCGGTGGTGGCTTTGAGATCTCCGAAACCCATGACTGCACCTCTGGTTCTATTGCCGCGTGGAAGAAAGAGGCCTCCAGCCTACACCCCATTGGTTTTATAACCATGACGTCTACCCGGACACGCCCTTCAGGGCGGGGTTACGTGTTAAGTCAGGTAATAGAAGTGAGCGGCGACATTTTTATTAAGGGAAAATACTTTTTTCTTCTAATTTCTATGTTCGTGTTAAGGCAGGGAATAGAAGTGAGCGGCGACATTTTTATTAAGGGAAAAGCCTTTTTTCTTCTAATTTCTATGTTCGTGTTAAGGCAGTGAATAGAAGGGAGCGGCGACATTTTTATTAAGGGAAAAGCCTTTTTCTTCTAATTTCTATTACTAAAATATCGTTCCACAAATACCGCTCCCTATGTATACAAATGTGGAGATATCAACAGAAAACTCTCTATAGTGTAATCCGCGAGTGTCCGGACATTGAAAAAAAGCTCCCCCGGCGGATAATGCCCCCTCTGTACTGCGCAGGCGCTGCGCTTGTGCAGTACGGGACCTTTCTCGCCAGAACTCCGGTCATTGGCGAAGGTGTTCCGAAAAGAGCCGAAGGCTGGAGCAGCTTCCGATTGGTCCAGAGCCGCTTTCCGAGGATTGCCGAGTCCTCCATATTGGTTACAAGTGGGGACAGGGGACTGTGTTGTGGTCTAGAAGGCCAAATAGCCGGAGAGTCCTGAAGGGACGGCTGTGGGGTGAGTGAGGGGCGGGCGGGGTGTCGTGTCTCTTCCCGGGCACAGTGTGGAGGGAGAGGCCGGCCTGTGTGTGGCCGGGGAGAGAGGTGACTCTCGTGTCCTTGACAGCTCGGACTTCCCATAGAACAAGTGCGACAGACTGAGCTGTGTGCCGCACACAGGGACACTGTTATTGTTATATTATAATATATATTATCCCTGGGAGGCCTGCTCTGTCCTCTACACATGTGCAGCACGTCTACAATCTCTACACCTCTCATTATTGTATACATAGCATACATACACAACTACTTACCTCCTACAGGTAAATCCCCTTCTATCCTGGGGCTCATTCACACTGCTCAAATCCGCTCTATTTACATGAAGGTGGTGTATAGATTTGTACACATCTAAACCCAGCACTGTAGTAATCAATGAGCCCAGACACACAGCTGTATCTACCTACCAAGATGTGTTTAAAGCGGTAGTAAACCACTGCAAACTACAAAAAAACACCTGTAAGATAAAAGCATAATGTGCTAGTATACATCGCATACTAGCACATCATTAAATATTTCACTTTTTAGAATGAAGCCCTTCCAGCGGCGTGCAGTGACCGCTGAGAGAGCTGACATCTTCCCCTGGTCTTTCTTCCGAGTTTTCCGGCTCCAGCGGTGCGAGTGGCGGAGCCACCATGATACTCCCGCGCATGCACGTGGGAGCCCTCGGTTCCACGAAGCTCTGAAGGTCCAGCACAGTGCGAGCGCATGCACCAGTGACAACAGCGGCTGCATGCAGGGTGAATGTTCATTTTACTTACAGGTAAGTCTCATTATAGGCTTACCTGTAGCTAAAAATAACAAAGCGGGTTTTACTACTGCTTTAATCAGTTGCAGACCACTGATCCGGCGCTTTCAGGTAGCGGGCACAAGAGCACGCTGTTGGCAGCTCCTTCCCACTGTGATTCTACACAGCGGGAGCTGATCAGTGGGTTCCGCCAGCACCCGCTAATCATTCAGTTCGCTATGTAAACAAGGCAGATTGCCCTTCTGTCAGTAAGGAAGGCATGGATCCTGTGTTTCTGCAAAGGGAGAGTAGCTAGCATCAGGAGACCCTTACCTCAACAGTAGATCCACCCCAGCACCAGCAGATCCCCGGAAACAATATATACCCCCCCTCAACAGTAGATCTCGGCAATAATAGACCCCCCAGTAGTCAGCATCAGGAGACCCTTACCTCAACAGTAGATCCTTCCCAGTAATAACCCCAGCAGATCCCTTGAAACAATAGATTTCCCCCCCACCAACAGTAGATCTCGGCAATAATCGATCCCCCAGTAGTCAGCATCAGGAGACCCTTACCTCAACAGTAGATCCCTCCTAGTAATGAACCCCCCACCAGCAACAAAATCCCCCACCAGCAACAATAGACCCCCTGAAACAATAGATCCCCCCCCATTATTTATAGATATATATATATTATTGTGTTTGTGGGTTCTATGTAAATTTCTAGTATAAAATACTGATTTTAACTTGCAAGCGGCAAGTGTCGGAAAAAGGTTTAGTCTTTAAGTGGTTAAACTGACCATTTACAGACAGAAGTTCATCCCTCTGATCTAAGAACGATTATAGTTATCGGTGATGCTGAGCTAAACTTGGCAGGCTGCCTGGATTTATTTTTTTTGAGCAGAGAACTTTCTGCACTTGTTACAAAGAATTGGGAAATGCAGGTTTAAGATCGGGAGGGGATTAGAATCGCAATTTTTATTCTTAATGATTAATCGTGTAGCTCTACCCAGCAAACAGCATCAGGAGACCCTTCCCTCAACAGTAGTCTCTCCCAGCAATGATTGCACCCCTTCCAGCAACAATAGACCCCCCCCCCCACAGTGTCGATAGATCCCAGTCCAACAGTAATGGTTCCCTCGGTAGCCAGCATCCATAGACCGTACAGCACACCCCATCACCCCATGCCAGTACATGCATATAGTGCTGGAGGTGCCCCAATTGTGTTCCCGCTCACAAAATACCCAGAATTCAGGTGTGTATTTTACACAGGATTTTCTGCCAAGAAGAACCAGCGTTCCATGCAGAAAATACACATATCTCTGTGTGAATGCACCCTTCCTGCGATTGCCAGGGGTTCCTGCGATTAGCTGTGAGAAGCAGCCCCATTGAAAGGATTGGGAGGTTGCTGACTCTTGTAGCTAATCGCAGCCACTCTTATGTAATCTCTCATGCAGTGATCATATGTGAGTGATCGGCCCTGGAGGCACTGCAGAGATTACTTGCGAGTGGCTGTGATTAGGTGCAAGTGCCGGCAGCGGTTCTCACATATAATTGCAGGCAGGGTGTATTTGCAGGTGTTAATGCACCATAAGGGCTCATTTATACCATATGTACATTTACTTTTTTTTGTTGTTGTTTGTTTTAGGAGCCTGGAAAGCATTGTACCCACAATCAGCAAATCGCTGGTGCCATGCAGGACTCCTGCAGACTGTCATTGTATGCTTATGACTGTACATCGTACGTTGTACAGGAACAGTGTATATACAAGCTGTAACCACAGGGTGGCGCTGTGAATAGCGTGAATAGGCTATGCCACGTCCTTTTGTTTGATAACATATACTAGGGCTTTGAAAGGATGGACTCTATAGGCATACTTAAAAATGTATGAAATAGAGGGGAGAGTTGGGACTTTAAATGAAGCACCCAGAGGTGCCTCCATCCCGGTAATGAATATAGACTAAAAATAAGTTGGGACTTTAGATGAAGCACTTGAATAGTGGAGGTGAGTTACAATGTAAAATATTTATTAAATAGCATTGATACAAAGACATTAAACCATTGTTGATTGTACACACACACACACACACTGTACACACACACACTGTACACACACACACTGTACACACACACACTGTACACACACACACTGTACACACACACACTGTACACACACACTACACACACACACTGTACACACACACACACACTGTACACACACACACACACACACACTGTACACACACACACACACACACACACTGTACACACACACACACACACACACTGTACACACACACACACACACACTGTACACAGGGCCTGGACATGATGAATAGACAGATACATGCATTACAACACGTGTTTCCAAGAGGTAGATATGTAAATAGATATGGCCTGCTAGTGCCACTGGCAACATGCCCAGGTGCTGGCACATGCGCCCACATGGTAAATATGTATCCATCAAATGCTGTATAAACAATGTCATAGAGTCTAATGGTAATAAAAGAGTAAAATTGGTACATAAAAAGTATTGCTGTGGCATCAAGTAAAGCTCTACACGTTTCATGGGTAATTCCCATTCATCAGGAGCGGATGCGACAGACCCTCCTATGGAATATATATAAAAATATAATGAGCCATACTCTAGAAATATCAACAAGATTAATACATGTATAGGTGGTTAACCAACCACACTCACCAACCCAAACAGCAAATGCAGAGAGGGGACGGTGGCGCAGGGCCGGCCGAGGACACAGCCCCACCGTAGGTGCTGAGGCGGCATAATACAAGGAAGCAGTGTAGGAACGTGCAAGGTGTAGCTCCATAAGCCAAGAAACAGTGTACACTTCATGAAGTAGGAATATCTGGGAACAAAATATTAAATATGTGTATAGATATAACAGTAATATGTTTTATATAATAGTAGTGTTATTTAATAGTGAACCCAGTGTAGCTACCATGAGAAATAGTAACACCTCCACTATTCAAGTGCTTCATCTAAAGTCCCAACTTCCTTTTAGTCCATACTTAAAAATGTATAACAAAATATTTTATTAGAATTATAACAAGATATTAGACACATACGAGATACAATACATGTACTCATGATTAAAACCTTCTCCCTGGTCCACCATCCATCCAGAAACCTGGGCTAGAAGGATACAAAGGGGGGCCTAGGGAGATTCTGAGTAAAGAAAATAACCCAAAGGTAATAGGATAAATGGTGGCCTAGAAAAGTCACTTCCTATAGGTAGTCAAAAATGGGTCACCTAGGCCGAATCAGATGGTGTCATAACTGCTTTTCAAACTATACTTGGCTTGCTCGACTAGTTTTGCGCCAATAAATGCATTTCTTCTGGGGCTAGATCAATACAGATTAGAAATAATATATATAAAGAACCGCGCTCCCTTCCACAGTATTCAAGTGAGGGACACTTCTAAGCTTACCAATTCCCTTAAACCTTTATAGAAAAGGGAAGGGGATATAATAGCATATGGATATAATAATAAATGGAGCCAAGATTATTACCAAAAATCAAACACCATAAGTGCCAGAATCCTATGATGACCCAAAAAAACGTAGTGACATTATCCTCATTAAACGTATATAAATCACAGACTATTGATACCCAAATAATCGTGTAAAAATATATTAAATAAATAAATGAATAAATAGAGTTCATAAATCTCAGTGGATTAGTCCTTGAATAGTCCAACCATAAAGGATCCAAGATCAATTACACCATGTGACTAGATAGGGATTAGCAGTATAAAACATCTCTTGCTTCATATCTGCATCCACAATGTGCACTGTGTAGAAAACTTCACCATCACCAGAATATAAGTTGGCTCCTTACCAGATGCTTAAAAATGAACAGCGTATAGATAATACAATCCAAGATTTTTAGTCCTCCCACATTGGTCCACTCCGACTACTGTGCCATAGGATATCTCAATCTCAGTAAGTTTCATCAGTGGTTAACCATAAAGGAGGAAAGAAACTCTCCAATAGTGTAAAATCACTTTTTTATTGGAATGTAAATAAAGGATTTCACTTACAGACATGGAAAAGTTCAAAAGAAGGCAGCGCCGGCCGTTCGCATATCCCCACAGACTTCTCTTTTTTCTTTTTATTGTTTTTTCAATACATATTAGAACAATGTCCTTGCTGTCAAGGAGGCAGAACACTGTAATGGACACAGACCCAAATGGAGCAGCAGGGCAATACAAAAATAGACTCAGACCAAGGTCTATAAAGGATCAAGCCCCTTAATGTTCCATGACACCATGTGAATCTATGTCTTACCTTATCTAAGAGCCTTGTGTATGTTTGGCTCTGTGATTTCAGCGCCCTGGTAGTTCATAGAGAATTACAAACTGACAGTCGCACAGGCTGTCGTTAGTTGTAGCACATTCATTCACAGAAAACCCTGTGAATCAATGAATGGTGTGGCAGAGCTTTCTCTTTAGATTGTGGCAGGAAACGGGGGACAGATCCCCCCCCCCCCTGCCAAAATTAGGGATCGGGGAGATGCGAGGACTGGTACATTACAGAAGGTTAACTCATCCTTTAAACACAGCATAAATGCAGTATTAATCCATATGCCAGGGAAATTAATGTATTGCAACGGGCCAATTTTTAATTGGCAAAAAGTATGAAAAAAAGGTTATACGCAAATCCATCTCCTGCAAAAAATGATCAGACGTTATTAGAAAACATTGTTCAAAAACCAACTATTCTGTTTTCTTTTAGCACAATGCTGCGACTGCCTACAATTCAAAGGGCTCTAGCAAACGCTGCCCAAGTCGCTAAAAATAATGGTAAGTGTGTATAATTTTCTTTTTTCTTGTTATACAGTATGTACACAACATAATTAATTTTTTTTTTTTTTAACTCTGTTTATTCAAGTAACGGTACAGAGGAAAAACACAGGTACAGGAGATATCTTGTTGTGTACATAGACAATGGTGTCAAAAGGTAGCATTGTCAACAGAAGTCAAGTTGCCAAGAGTCCCATACAGACAGGCAGTTTCCATAATTAGATCGTTTTTTCATATGGAATTATTTGGTCAACCAAAACGATCCATTGGTGTGGAGTAGGAGGAGCTAATTGCATCCACCTTAAAGCAATTGGCTTAAAAATATTCTTGAGTTTCCCTCAAGAATAACTGTATACAGTGGGCCACAATTCATCTAGGCTACCAAATACAAGTCTCCATGGAGCAGAGAATGGGCATTGTGTTCAGGGATGGCAGTAGGTCTGTCAACTGAGATCAAAAATTGCTGTTTTATCAGATGGACAAAGTCCGCTTGGGGTTGATGACAGCTCAGACAGTTTGTGTGGGACAACTGGGCCATTTTGTGCAGGGTCAGTACTAGATACGTTTGGAGGATACTGTGCAGTTAAATGAGCTTGTTATTGACAGCCAGAGATACCAACAAATGGGATTTCCAAATATCTTTCAACACTTTTATGCTGAGGACAGCATTCGTTTTAGCCACCTATCCTTGACTGCAAGAGGGGACTTGCGTAGTTTGTATGGAGATGTTTAGTGCAAGGTGGATATCAGCCGCCCCTTGGGCCCTTGAGACTTAATAGTGTCTTTTATAGTGTATTGGGATGTTCACATGTCTGAGGCCTAAAACTGGGTATTTAAGGCATGTATGGGTTGTAAATGGCAATAGAAGAGTCCCATTGGGAAACCAAAAGTTGGGCGTATGTACATAGCTGATTAATTCATACAGTACATCAGATAGTCAACACCCCCTAGCCCTCCAAACTACAGTGTCTGGTATGGAGGTTAATTGGGATTGCACTGGGTTATCCTGAAGCAGTGTTTCTCAGCTCCAGTCCTCAAGGCGCCCCAACAGGTCATGTTTTAAGGATTTCCCACAGATAAAACTGCTGTGGTAGTTACTAAGGCAGTGAAACTGATCAAATCACCTGTGAAAAATAATGGCAAGCCTGAAAATATGACCTGTTGGGGCGCCTTGAGGACTGGCGTTGAGAAACACTGTCCTAAAGTAATAAATTATCCAGAAGGTCCCTGTAAGGGAGCAATATTCTTGGCTTCCAATAAAATCAACTTGGCTTGTTAAAGTTTTGGGAGCAGCAGCTGTTCATTTTGAAGAATAAATGCCAAGTGGGCATCTACTGTCATGGGAACATTCAGCAAAGTATTTTAGTTGTTCAGCCAAGTAGTATGGGAAAATAGAAAATGCATTTTCTGGAGAAAATGCGTGGGAATGCTGAATAGCATCAAAACTGCCCCATCGTATTGCCCCAATCAAAACTGCCCATCATATTCCTCTATTATAAATCAGTACATGGTGTGTCTGTGCTCACCCCCACTGCCCATCACTGTGTATAAATGTTGGTAACCATGGAAACAAAACAGACAACAAAAGCCTGGCTGCCCTAAATTTAATGACATTTTCTGAAATGATCACTAAACTTAAACAGCTTTTTTACAAAAAAACTGTAAAAGATATCAAGCTTATATAGCCAGATAGCTGAATATTTTGTGAACATGTTAAAGTAAGTTTGGCGTCTGTAGGTGAAAGTATGAAGGAGCTGAAAATTTTGGCAGTGGAAGATTTGACAGATTTTAAGCTCTCATTGACTTCAATGTTAAAAAAAAAAAAAGTGTTAAAAAGCTTAATATTTTAAAAAGTATAAATAGTAGAAAAAAAGTTGAAGGAGAGCACACATCAACTGAAAGAGCTGAACGTTTTAAAAGTTGAAAGGCTTTAATAGCTGAAAGTATGCAGAAATTACGCAGAGCCAAAATACGTACGGAATAATACAATTAAAAAGATGATCATGATTAATAAATAAAAAACGAATAACAATAGTGGGACTGCTAAAGCATTCCCACTAAATATTGAACAAAGCCATACCTGCCTTTTTTTTTTTTTTTTTTTTTTTTTAGGTCTTTGTAAAGTAGTCAACTTTAGATGACAACAAAGTACATTCATTGAAATTTATGAAGTTAAATTCCTAAACACTTACCTGCCTCCTCTCACAATGCAGTGCTGTCCCATCTGCAGCCCGCTCTCCTCTCTACCTGCTCTTACTGTCTGTCAAATCCTGTGAGGAGGGAGCAGGGGGGCATGGCTGAGCCAAGCTGTGTGTGTCTATGGATGCACACAGTGAAAGCACAAAAATAAATCTTTATGGCGCTCACATGAACTATCCTTTTCCAAGAGGTGGTTTACTGTATAAGGAACCACTATTTATTTGTGTTGATGTCCTTAAATCAGTACCAATGTGCAGCTGTTAACCACTCGGGACTCAGTGGATTAGGAAACAAAAATAAAACCTAACCAGCAAAAAACAGCGCATTAGAGGGACCTTTTAAATGTTAAAACATAAAAGTCATTTATTGTAGATTATGAAAAAACTTTAGCAAAGACATCAGACCCCTCCTGGGATCTGAGCAACAAATGTCAATCTGCAGTAGAGAATGGTCACAGTTCTAATTAGCAGACCTTATGCAGATAATACTTAAAATGTGAAATATGTAAAAAGCACTACCACCAAACTGGCCGGGGCTCAAGGGGTTAATGGTCTTTTAGTTCCCAATGTCTGGAGTGGGGTGATAGTGCTGAGTGAAAGGGCTCACAGAACACCAGTAATGGAGCGGTATTCTTGTATATGACTCGCTGTCAGGAGAAGTGTGGAGGATCGCTGCAGTTCTGCAACCAGTGAGGGTGTCGGTCTGTGAGCGGATGCCGATCGGGGTGCTCAGGAGCTCGGGTGGATGGCGTTGTGCACGCTGGGAGATGTGAATCCGGCCGGAAGAACAGATAGGCAGGCCTGATCGGAATGCCTGTGTGTTAGAAATAAACTCACTGCAGATCTTTGCAAATTAATTATTTCACATTACAGTCTGTGGAGGCCAGAGATATATTTTTTATTTTAAAGCTACTGTTTGTAGAGAAATACAGGCACGCTCTGATGAAATGCATTAATGTGGGCAGTCCAATTTGGAGACTAGTTTTTGTGGCTTCAAGGAATACATTTTAGTTGAAAGTACCGTTGTTGGAGTGTGGCTGTTTTTTTTTTTTTTTTTTTTTTTTTTTTGGGGGTGGGGGGATTTATTTTCTCTGCATTCATCTGAAAGTGTCGACAGCTCACTGCGACTTGGCACTCAATTCTGAAGGAAGACAGTGAGTAGTGGAAGTTTTAGGAGCGAAGGATATTCCTTCATCTCTTAAGCCCCATACACACTATCAGATTTTCTGCTGATTTTTTTTCCTTCAGATTTACCAAAACCATATAATATGAGGTCAAACCTTAGGAGTTCAATTTGTATGCAACTTCAGGCAGGCCCTTGTACTACATGGTTTTGGTAAATCTGAAGGAAAAAATCATCAGAAAATCTGATAGTGTGTATGGGGCTTTACTGCTTGTTTAGAATATGGGCAGCAAAATATGAATCAACGTTTTTCAAAGTCGCACAGGTTTTTTTTATTTCTTAATTATTGGGGCCCTTGGACTACATAATCCGTTTTCTTGAAAGGTTGCATCATTTTCTATTCCTCCTACATTCAGAAATTGTATTTCTTTTTTATTATATATTGCCACATTGCCCCATGTTAATTGCATGTCTTCCTATGTATTGCAGTACGGACTACCACCACAGCTGCAAGCAACCTGTTGGAGGTGTTTGTGGATGGCAAACCTATAATGGTTGAGCCTGGCACCACTGTGCTACAGGTAATATGCTTGTTTAGTTCTCTATCTAGTAACTTTTATCTTTTAGGCCGGGTTCACACTTCTGCAAATTGGATGCGTGTCCAGACTCTGAGCAGTGGCTCCAGTGCGAATTGCACAGGAGTCCTCTGCGTCTTTTGGTTCCTTTCAGGTCCGAATTCAGCCCAAAATTCAGGCTGAAATCAGACCTGAAAAGGTGAATGGAGATGCACTGGACTCCTGCTGTGAGCTGCTGCGTGTTCTAGGGTGCACCCTGTTTTAAAATATTTTAGTTGGGGAAAATGATGTAACATTTTTTATTAAAAATCAATTAAAGCAGAGGTAAACTTTTAGCGATTAGACCCAAATGCCCCCTACCCTCCAATCATTGACATGCAATCACAGGCCTTAGATGGGACATGTGTGGACCTCTGCTCTGCAATGCTGCATAAGCACACAGGCTAAGGGGAGATGGAAAATGCTACCAGAAGAGAGGGTAACAGCGCACTGCATGAAGACTTGATGTGGGTTTTGTGTTTCTTATATCAGTGAGGGTGCCTCAGCTATTGGGGCTGCTATATGTAAACTTGCACCAAATTATCCACATAAACAAAAAAAGATCATAAAGAGCTTTATTTTTTATAGAATAAGGGAGAGTTGCCCTTGTTAATTTTTTTGCCATCTGTATTGCATTGGGGAGATTTTAATTTAAATTCTGTCCCATAGCCAAAACAGGAAGTGAGTTAAAATCCCTCCAAAATGAGAGATGCCTGGTTGTTCTCCAGGTCACAAGAACAGGTGTACCCATTGAGAGATACCCCCTCTATTCCTGTTTTGGGGACAACCCAAAAAAAAAAAGCACTTTTGATTTGTACTTACATTTTTTTTTTTTTTTTTTAACTGACTGAATATCTGCTCCCCTGTTGCATTTTCCATCTTGTACAAAATAGGTGGTTAGGGGGAGTAGAGCTGGGAGTTTTATAAAGGTGAGCACCCACGGCATGTGTACCCAAGAGATCTGTAAGGCCTCTTACACACTGCAGCTTGAAAAAGCTCAGCACAGCTTATTTTTTTACGGAGCTAAAATACAGCCCATTCATTGTAATGTGCCTATGCACACAGGCGCATAAACAAGTGCCGTGTATTCTTCCGTAGAAAAAAAAATAGAAAGATCTGCATTTTTTGTCAGTAAATCCATATACGCAGGAATGCGTGTAAGTGCGTGCAAATACGCACGATTTGCACACAAATGTGCACTAATGCCATTAGACTGTGAGAATAGGTTTGCGCGAAATTGCGTGCAAATACATAAATATATGTATAAAATAGAAGAATAAATAAGAATAAAAAGGTAGATGCTCAGACAGGAGTATCGTGTGCATAAGGCCTTAGTCTGTAAATTAGATGCCCACCTAGTGTTCACCTATATCTCTAATATGGCCTCTTGCACAGTAAAGCTTATTTTTTTTTACTGAGCTAAAATACAGCCCATTGATTTGTAATGTGCCTATTAATTGTAATGCACCTATGCACACAGGCGTGTAGACAAGCACCATGTATTCTTCAGTAAAAAAAATAAATAGAAAAATCTGCATTTTGGTCAGTAATTTACGCCTTGTGCGAAAATTTGCGCATTTTGTGAGCTAAATCCACACAGTTTTGCCCATTGACATTGTCAGTGCAAAAGAAAGCTTCCGCTCATGCGCGAAAAATTGCATGAAGGCATATGCACGAAAATACATAAAAGAAAAAAAGTCTGAAAGAGTAGATGCTCAAACAGGAGTATCGTGTGCAAGAGGCCTAATATTACCTACAGGGCCTACTTTTTTAATATCTGGCTAATAAGACATTTTTACGTTTTATTTTTTTATTTATTTTTTTTATTTAAAAATAACCTGTATTTTAAAATACATTTCCTGTATAGCATTTGTAATAGTTTTTTTCTCTTATATTCACTGACCGACACAGCTCCTCTGTAACAAAATGGGTTGTTAGCCCTATCACTGGAGATTACTAGGCAAAGTTGTAATACAACACTTCAGAACTTTAGTTCCGCCCAGGGGGGCAGTCCCTTAGGCTACAATCCCCACACTTTGCCCTAGCAGCCTCCGTTTTATTTTGCCTAGTGAGGAGATAGACCTAGGAACCCTGCGGGCCCATAGGTCCATGTTTTTTTTTTTTTGATGCAGAAGCTTGGCTTTTTGCACAAGATGAATGATCCTGTGATCTTCTATCAACAGCCGGCTGGGTGACAGGCTGGTTCACTTATCCTTGTAGTCTCCCCAGTCCGGCCATCGAGCGTGTGCACGTCGCAGCTACGACTCGGGAGGCCACGACATACCTCAGCTCCAGAGGTGGTCGGTGAGCTTTTATGCTCCGGGGCATACATATGACCGGGCTGCTGATGTCTGCGTCACAGTATGCCGGGCCAGTAACCTTCCCTGTACTGATCAGGAGTTAGCTACAATGGAATGTCTCCCAGCTCTTCAGGACTGGTAAGTACAGCTCTCCCTGTCTCGGCAGGATTGAGCAGCTGGGCATTCCCTGGGAGGTCGATTCGGGGGCCCCCTCACCCCCCTCTCTTCTCTCCCCTGCCCCAAACTCCTCTCCCCCACCCCCCCCCACGGGGAGCTGTACATGGATACTGAGTGGTGTGTGTGCCCCTGGGCTCTCACCTGGGTTCTGGCTGTACTGGGGTGCCTGGGTCCTGGCTGTACTGGGGTGCCTGGGTCCTGAGCGCTTAATCCCGGGAGGTGCCTGTGAGGTTTGCCCCTGTGTGGGTGCAGCGCTGTGTCTGCCACAGGTTTCTTTCTGCCTTTCATGGCGCTGGCTGGCTGGCGGCCATTTTCAGTGTGGGCAAGGGCCAGCATGCTTCTGGGCTTCAAGCGGCCATTTTCCTAGTGATTCCCTATTCAGAACACTGGCGGCCATTTTCTTGAAGCCGGACCACATTTTCCTGTTTGGTCATCACAGAGCACTGGAAGGCTTTCTATGTAATCTGGACAAGTTTTTCAGATCGCTCAGCGATCGTTCACCGATCGCTCTGACCGACTGCCACCGACACAGCTTTGGTACCTGTGCATCTGGGAGCATTGGGGGTCTACAGGCGCTGTTGTATACAGTGCGGTGAGCCTGGCGGGTTAGAACTGCTCAGTCAGCGGCAGCAAGGTGGGTGGGACTGTCACTGTCCTAAGTCCCCTTCGAGTGGCAGACAGGGTAGGGTCAGCATGGCTTCAGAAACTGGTGTTTCTTCCCCCGAAATCCAGGCAATTGCAACCGAGTTGCCTGCGGACTGCGCGGTTCCCATGGACACCCTTACAGCGGTCCTCCATTCGTTCGTTGCCAAGACAGAGGCGGTGCGTGGGAAGAAAGGTGCTAAAAAATGGCCCCGCCCCCCCGTCCTCTGGGAGAGCTGACACAGACTCGGATCCTGCTGAGGCCGGTGACCCCTGCTCTGTCTTGTCAGATGACGCTGACCAGGAACGTTCGGACAGTGAGGATGAGTCCCCGTCCGGGTCCAATCGCTTGTTGGAGCACTTATCACAGCTGTGCGTGATACCCTGAAGATTCCGGAGCCAGCGGATCCCTCTGCTGAGGTACCGGTCCCTTTTGGGTCCCGCAAGCCAGCATGTTCACCTAAGGTATTCCCGTATCTGACTTATTTTGACAAGTTCATTTACAAGGAATGGGGTCGCCCGCAACTAACCTTTTCAGTCCCCAAAAATGGCGGTGCGTTACCCCTTTGAGGAAGGCCTTCTCAAGAAATGGTCGGCTCCTCCGGTCGTGGACCCCCCAGTATCCAGGTTAAATAGAGTAACCACGATCCCAGTTGAGGGGACTCCTGGATTCAAGGATCCCATGGACAGGAAGGCCGAGGTGGTGGCTCATTCCATGTTTACGGTTGTTGGGTCAGCCGTACGACCTGTACTGGCATCCGCACTTGTGTCGCAGACACTGACTGAGCGGGCAAAACTTTTGCACCGCGAATTGGGAGAGCAACAGGCTTCCCCTGTCTGCGTGGAACTAGCAGACCAACTAGTGCAAGGCCTTAAGTACATCTGTGACGCAGCCCTGGATACTCTCCCTCTGTTATCCATGGCTTCAATGTCAGCTGTGGTGCTGAGGGTCCTAACTTGGCTAAAATGCTGGTCTGCTGACCAGGCATCCAAAAAAGCCCTGACGGATCTTCATTTCCTTGGGGACTGGCTCTTTGGAGCCTCGTTAGATGACATTATTAAAAATGCCACTGGTGGTAAGAGTACCCTACTCCCACAGGCCAGGAAAGCTAAGGAGCCACCGCGTAGGCAAGGGCCCTCTCTTTCCGCTCACGGCTTTTCCGCTCAATGGCTTTTTCGTCCGGCCGCAGCTTCGACAAAACGTCCCCAGCCCGACAGGATGCCCACGGACGGTCAAAAACGTCCCTGGAATCGCAAGCCTAACAAGCCTGCGAATAAAAGTGCTACCGCATGAAGGTTTGCCCCCACCCATGTCTCGGGTCGGGGGTCGCCTTCGGGAGTTTGCAACCCGGTGGTCCTCCCGGTTATCCGACCAATGGGTCTGCGATCTGATTTCCACAGGCTACAGTTTCTCTCTTGGCCGCCACACAGATTCTTCCCCTCCAGCATACCCGTGTCCCCGGTTCGCCGGGAGGCCCTGTTGGGGGCGGTAAGGGATTTGCTCAATCGCGGGGTGATTGTACCAGTTCCGGACTCGGAACGCTTTCAGGGATTCTACTCAAATCTGTTTGTGGTTGCCAAGAAGGAAGGGGTATGTCCAATTTTGGACTTTAAAAGCCCTGAATCCCTTTTTGAAAGTGCAGAGGTTCAGAATGGAATCAGTTCGCTCAGTAGTCGCTGCGCTCCATCAAGGGGACTCCCTGGCGTCCTAAGCCCTTGTACACACGGTCCGAGATTCCGACAACCAAATCCATCGGATTTTGACCGAAACTGTTGCATACACACAGTCGGACAAAGTTGTCGGCAAATCCGACGTGATTACGTTATTTCGTTACGACGGGACTACGTTCATGCTAGTAGCTTTGGTGTAGGAATTTGATCTGAGCATGTGTGGCACTTTGTTCGATCGGAATTCTCTACACATGATCGGAGTATGTCCGATCGGAGCATTTTGTCGGAAAATTTTACCAACAAGTTGGAAAACTTGGTCCATCGGATACTCCGACGGAAACAGTCTGATGTAGACCACAGTCGGAATATCCGACAAACCGGTCCGATTGGGCACATTCCATTGGAATCTCCGACCGTGTGTACAGGAGCTTAGACATCCAGGATGCACATACTCGTATGCCTTCGGCATCAAAAGTTTCTGCGTTTTTGCAGTCGGGGAAGACCATTACCAATTTGTGGCTCTTCCCTTTTGGTCTAGCATCAGCCCCCCGAGTCTTTACCAAGGTACTGGCTCCACTATTGGCGTTGCTGTGACAAAGTGGGATCGCGATCGTGGGCTACCTAGACGATCTCCTCCTGAGAGCATCTTCCACCTCAGAATTAGAGGAGGATGTGGTGATCACCATGCAAACCCTGCAGGAATTTGGGTGGCTGTTGAACCTAAAGAAGTTGGTGATTGTGCCGACCCAGCGTCTGGAGTACCTAGGTTTGCTGTTGGACTCCAGGAAAGCGAGAGTTTTTTTTCTCCCTTCAGACAAATTGCAGACTCAAAGATCTGCGGTCAAACTACTGATGCACCGCAAGTGCATGCGAGTACTGGGACTCATGGTAGCCTCCTTCGAGGCAGTACCCTACGCCCAGTTCCACACCAGAGTTCTACAGAAGGAGATCTTGTCAAGATGGGACAAATCTCAGTTGTCCCTAGATCGGCAGATCCAGGTGAGCAAGCCAGTCAGGGACTCGCTGATCTGGTGGTTTAGGTGCCCGGTGATTCAGTGTGGAAAATCGTTCCTTTCTCTGAAATGGACAGTGATCACTACAGACGCCAGTCTATCCGGCTGGGGTGGAGTGATGGGAGTTCAGTTGGCTCAGTGCCTCTGGTTGACAGAAGAATCCGAGTTGCCGATCAATCTGCTCAAATTGAGAGCAATCAGGCGGCAGACAACGCCATGGCTGTGGCGTACCTAAATCACCAAGGGGGAACAAGAAGCTCAGCTGCTGCATGGGAGGTCGCTCACATATTTCGGTGGGCAGAGCGACACGTACCGGCCCTGTCGGCCATTTACATCCCGGGAGTGGAGAACTGGCAGGCGGACTATCTAAGCCGCCAGATGCTGGACCCAGGAGAATGGGCATTGGATTTAGAGACATTCAGGCTGCTGTGCCTGAAGTGGGGCACACCGGATGTGGATCTACTGGCCTCCCGTCTCAATCGGAAGGTGCCAAGATTCGGGTCCAGGACGAGAGATCCGTGGGCAGACGCGTCAGACGCGCTGGTGGCTCCGTGGGATCAGTACCAGCTGATCTACACTTTTCCTCCACTGAAACTGTTGCCACGTCTGCTTCGCAGGGTGGAAGCTGAGGGGGTTCCGGTAGTTCTGGTTGCCCTGGATTGGCCTCAGCGTCCTTGGTAAGCAGACCTGGTGCGTCTGGTGGCAGACGCTCCCTGGCGACTGCCGTTGCGAGAGGACCTCCTATCTCAAGGTCCAATTCTCCATCCTGCTTTACCATCGCTGGCTTTAACGGCATGGCTATTGAGAGCCAGGTGTTGAGGAACTGGGTCTGTCGGACTCGGGGATTCCAACTATGTTGCGGGCACGGAAATCTTCTTCTCTGAAGTTATACCATTGTACCTGGAAGGCCTACATTTCCATGTGTGAGGAGAAAGGATGGCATCCGCGCTCCTTTTCCATATCCAGGATCCTGCTGTTTTTCCAGCAAAGAGTTGACCAGAAATTGGTATTAAGCACCATCAAAGGGCAAATCTCAGCCTTGGCTGTCTTTTTTTTTTTTTTTTTTTTAAACGACCCCTGGCATTGCACTCCTTAGTGAGTACCTTCGTTCAGGTGGTACGACACGTAGTCCCTCCGGTGCGTCCACCGTTACCCCCATGGGATTTGAACCTGGTGTTGTCAGAGCTTCAAAAACCGCCTTTTGAGAATATCGGGGAGATTCCCCTTTTGACTCTACCAGAAAGTGGTCTTTCTAGTGGCCATCACATCGGCCAGGAGGGTTTCGGAATTGGCAGCCTTGTCCTGCAAGTCGCCCTATCTGGTTATCCACAGGGATAAGGTGGTGTTGCATCCGTCTACCGAAGGTGGTCTCGGCTTTTCATATCAATGAGGACATTGTATTACCATCGCTGTGTCCTAAGCCGAAGCACCCTAAGGAGGTGGCCCTTCATGCTCTGGACGTGGTTCGGGCTCTGAAGGTTTATTTGTCTGCCACGGCTCCCTTTCGGAAGTCAGACTCACGGTTTCGGTAGCTGGTCCAAAGAAAGGCATGGCGGTCTCGTCGGGCACCATTTCAAGGTGGATCAGACAGATTGTAGTACAAGCCTACGCCTTGAAGGGGCAGGCGCCCCCCTTTCCAGTCACGGCCCACTCCACAAGGGCAATCGGAACGTCTTGGGCCTTCCGACACCAAGCGTCGTTCCCTCAGGTGTGTAAGGCGGCAACCTGGTCGTCTGCCATACATTTACCAAGTTCTACAAGGTAGACTTCAGTGCATCGGCTGATGCCTGTTTTGGCCGCAAAGTTTTGCAGGCGGTCGTGTAGTTGCAACTGAATATGCAACCGATATTTTTTCCTGGTTTTTCGAAAAAACACAGTACTGTTATGTTAAAGAGGAAGTAAACCCTGATGAGTTTACTTCCTCTTTTTTTTCCCTGCAAAGGTAAAGCATAATGGACTACTATGCATCGCATAGTAGCCCATTATGTGTCACTTACCTGACACAGGAGTCAGCGAAGTCGCGCTGTCCCCTGTAGTCTGCCGCATCCATCTTGCTGGTGGCGTCTCGCAGCTCCGCCGCTGTCATTCGGCGAAGCCGCGATGACGTCACTCCCGCGCATGCGCACGGGAGTCTACAAATGTTCAATATTCAGTGCGCCTGCGCGCCGCTGTCTACGGCGCATGCACCGTAGACAGCGGTGCCCGTTTTCGGGCAAATATCTCCTAAACCATATAGGTTTAGGAGATATTGCTTGGACCTACAGGTAAGCCTTAATCTAGGCTTACCTGTAGGTCAAAGTGGTTTGTAAGGGTTTACAACCACTTTAATGCACTGTTGCATTACTTCCGCAGTGGGCTGCAGTCTTGGGGATCACTCCTGTGAGAGGATACCCTGTTGTTTTGGGGTGGTTTTCCACGCACTGCTGTTTGTTTTTGTGGGTTTAGTTTCACTAGTTCCCACTTGCCATAATGGATGAAGTTTTTATGCTGTGTTTTCCCACCCCTCGTTTGGCACTGCTTAGGGACGTCCCATTTTGTTGCAGAGAGGAGCTGTGTCGGTCGGTGAATATAAGAGAAAATAGGATTTTTTGTACTCGCCGTAAAATCCTTTTCTCTGTAATTCACCGACCGACACAGCACCCACCCCTCCTTTTTTTTTTTTTCTCTTTACGTTATACTGCTTGTTGACTTACTGAGGCTGCTAGGGCAGAGTGTGGGGATTGTAGCCTAAGGGACTGCCCCTTGGGCGCAACTAAAGTTCTGAAGTGTTTTATTACAACTTTGCCTAGTAATCTCCATTGATAGGGCTTACAACCCATTTTGTTACAGAGAGGAGCTGTGTCGGTCTGTGAATTGCAGAGAAAAGGATTTTACGTTGAGTACAAAAAATCCTATTATATTTTTTTTTTCTTGTTTTTAGGCATGTGAAAAAATGGGTGTACAGATACCTCGCTTTTGCTACCATGAACGCTTGTCAGTGGCTGGTAACTGTCGCATGTGTCTGGTGGAAATTGAGAAAGCCCCAAAGGTCTGTATCACTATACCTTCAATGTAACTGATGTGCAAAATGTTAAGTTTTGTCTGCTTTATCCAACAGGTGATGGGTAGCTTTTAAAGTGGATGTAAACCCACTCTCATCCTTTCTAAATTACTGCCATAGTGGTTATCTATAAGCATATGCATGCCTCCTGCATGTATCCCTTACCTTTCAAATGTCTTCCCTCTGTCTGTTATGATACCCAAAAAACTGCAACTTCTGTGGGTGGGTCTGCTGTCCAGGGCTCAGTGGGCGGAGTCGTGATGTCAATAGACTCCCCGCCCACCTCGACACTCCCCTTGGCCAGACATCAATATTTCTTACACTGAACTTCTGCTGGTCTTGTGGATTATGCCCAAAGATCACTAACATCCAGTCAAAACCCAGGAAAGTCACCACATGACTTTAGCATGCCCAATAGTGCTGAGGCGTGGAGCAGCCAATCCTTGGAGAGCTGGAGAATTAAGGAGGAGGGGATCTGAAGTACACAGAATGTCTCTCACACTCCTGCATGAGATGTAAATCGCCTGTCACTCACTGCAAGGGGGAGAAACTGACATCTATTTTTGTCTGACCATTTTTATCTCACTGAAAAAAGATAAGAGGACTGCTCACAGCTGGATTTACTCTCTGTGGCATGACTGGGCACAGATGACATGAAATCTTATACTATACTGTACAAGCCTTTAATTAAAAAAAAACATTTTGGGTTTGCATCCACTTTAAAGGGTTTTGTTGGTAGTATACGTAAGCTCTTAGTAAATTGCTAATGCTGTATCTGTACGGAAGTTTGTATGAGCAGTCTCATCGGAAATTCTTAGAACTTTTTCTTGCCATCATTGAGCAAACTAATTTTAGTTTGCTGTTTTAAATGTAGTTGCAAATTCATTAAATTTCATTACAATATGTATTTTTTTTCTTCTTTTTTTTTTTTTCTTTTTTTATTTCAAATGAAAACCATATTTGCAGTTAGAGAAGAGGGGAGCAAGGGAGTTGGGACTTTATATGAAGCACAGGATAGCGAATAGATAATTAAGGTTGAACGAGGGAATTTTTATTCACATTAATGGCTTGTAAATATACATATACTGTTAGAATCAGAATAAATAGTAAATACAGTGACAAAAATATCCATAATAATACAATTGTCTCAGAGCATGACAACTGGTGTCAAATAGTCAGAAATTATACAAGGTAACAAAGCAATAAATACAATGGTACACAATTGTCATGAGTAAAACTCTAATAAAATTCCGTAGTTCCACCAAGGCAGGGTTAAATAAATTGATGGTTACAAGATAAAATTTGCAGGACCTAAGACCTCACTGAACCTGTTGAGGGTAATAGTAGTATTGTAGCTTGAAAAGCTTGAAAATCTGGATGTGTGTAGATGGAAACACGGCATAAAATAGCTCTACGCGTTTCGTGGCTGACATGCCACTCATCAGGAGCATGCACGTGGTAATCTAAGATAAAAAATAATGGGGACATAGTCAAAAATTAAAATAGTTCAGGGGCATGGGGTAAAAACCCGAACAGCCCCAAAGTATATACTTACTGGTGGAGATCGGTCAGTTAATGGTGTGATAATGGGGTGCCGGGGCATCGAATACAACCCCCAGCCGGGAGCCCTGGCAGACAACCCACCAGAGGCGCACACACAGGCACAGATCCGGGCGGGCATGGAACTACGGGGCAAAACTGTGTGAAAGTGAAAGAAAATAAGGCTAGACTAATACTAAGGTGACTGAAAAGTACGAAAAAATAGGGAAGGAAAAGGCGCACCATGTGTTAGTGAAAGGATGAAAGTTGTGATGCTAGAAAATAAAGCAGGCAGCCAAAGAGGCTGCCAAACAGACAGTAACAGAAGCATAGATGGGTCAATTGAATGGAAAAACAGAAGCTAAAGTACCAGTTAACGATAATGCAAAGGTATGGGTGTACCTGTAGTAACAAAGAGGCCAAGAGAAGGAGGAATTCCGAATAGTGTAGTTGAGTGTGATGAGAGCCTCGAGTGTCCAGATCGCCCGGAGACACGCCACCATATAAATGCCCCCGCAGGACCGCCCACCAACGTCACGCCGTATGGCAAGTACGGGGGAGGGGTGATGCCGGTCAGGATAACAATATCCCACCAGCCAACACCTGAGCACCTCCGTTGCCAAGGAGTTTGAAAAGCCCAACTGCAAACACGCGACAGCGTGGCGAACGCCGCACGTGCAGCGTGGGATGCGTGACGTCGACGCGCAGTGCGGTTCCCCCGCCCCCCCCATCCACACACAGGGAGGGGGATCGGCGGAGGTCCGCAGTGCGCGTCACGGCCCCCGGATGAGGAGAAAGACACAACACCATGGCAACCACACCAGAAGCCAACGCTCCAAACCCATAGTATAAGATGGATTGATATACAGGGATAAACAAGTCATTAAAATGGGTAAACAATAAGACAAATAACAAAACAGGGGAGGCTCAACGTTAGGTCAAATGATGCAAGAGTGGTAGTCAAAATATAATAATAAAGCTATAACATGTGCTTCCACCCCTAGTTATATTGAAAAAGAAAAGAGGAGACATTTAGGGACTTTTAGGAGACCTAGACCTGGTAAGGTCACGTATGTCCATCCCTATGGGACTTTGAATGAAATCATGACCCGGTAAGGTGACTAAAATATCTATAATAATACAATACTACTATTACCCTCAACAGGTTCAGTGAGGTCTTAGGTCCTGCAAATTTTATCTTGTAACCATCAATTTATTTAACCCTGCCTTGGTGGAACTACGGAATTTTATTAGAGTTTTACTCATGACAATTGTGTACCATTGTATTTATTGCTTTGTTACCTTGTATAATTTCTGACTATTTGACACCAGTTGTCATGCTCTGAGACAATTGAATTATTATGGATATTTTTGTCACTGTATTTACTATTTATTCTGATTCTAACAGTATATGTATATTTACAAGCCATTAATGTGAATAAAAATTCCCTCATTCAACCTTAATTATCTATTCGCTATCCTGTGCTTCATATAAAGTCCCAACTCCCTTGCTCCCCTCTTCTCGATATAAGGGATGGAAATGCATGACCTTACCGGGTCATGATTTCATTCAAAGTCCCATAGGGATGGACATACGTGACCTTACCAGGTCTAGGTCTCCTAAAAGTCCCTAAATGTCTCCTTTTCTTTTTCAATATTTGCAGTTAGAATTTTGTTTGAGACATTTTTCAGCCTGCTCCTTCAAATGTTTTATTCACTACGATTTGAAAATGAATGCCGATTTTAATTTTCTGGCAAAAAAAAACTAAACACCAAAATCTCAAAACGAGGCTGGTCTTTAAGTGGTTAAACCAGCTCACAGCTGCAATAGCAGCCACAATCTTGTTTGTGTCTCATGGCTTTTATGTACTATTTTATGTTCTTTTTCTGGACTTGCACAATGCTTGCCAAATGAAGTTGGATATTAATCAAACTTTGTTAAGCTGAAACCTATCCCCTCCTTGCTGTATTCAAGCTACTGTGAGAGAGAACAGGCAAACTATTTCTTCTATACACTCTGTAAGCAATGCATAAAATAGTATAAATTTAAGAAAACATTGAACATTATTACTTTTGTGTCTTAATAGCCTGTAGCTGCTTGTGCTATGCCAGTGATGAAAGGCTGGAACATACTTACTAACTCTGAAAAGAGCAGGAAAGCCAGGTATGTAAACTTCGGAATGCTAGATCTACTGTTGGTGCAATTCATGACAGCTATTATCAGCAAATTCTGTATTGTATGCTGTAAAAAAGCAAAGCTGAATTCCAGGTAAAACGGCATACAGATTAAATTCACCGTGTGCAGAATTATTAGGATAGTGAGTATTTTGACCAAATCGTAGTTTTTATGCATATTGTTATACTCCAAGCTGTATAAACTTGAATACTTATTGGATTTAAAGGGGTTGTAAAGGGTTGTTTTTTATTTTCTTAATAGGTTCCTTTTTAAGCTAGTGCATTGTTGGTTCACTTACCTTTTTCCTTCGATTTCCCTTCTAAATTATTTTTTTCTTTGTCTGAGTTTCTCACTTCCTGTTCCTCCTCAGTAAGCTGTTCTGGCTGACTAAACACTCATATGATGGTGTGAAGTTTACTGAGGAAGGAAGCATAGGACCGCAGAAGGCCTCAAAGCCATGGCCTCAATTGCCGGCGGCAGCGTGGCCCAACGCGATCGCGCGCGGGGGGGGGTCGACAGGATGCCTCCCAGCTGTGCTGCACCAGGTCACTAATTCTAGTCGCAAATGCAACCTGGTGCCCGGGGTTTGTCGAGCCCTGGCCTAAGGAGATCAACACCATAGATCAAGGTGTGCATAATTCTTAGGCAGCTTCTTTTCCTGAAAAGTAAAACATTTTAAAAAGGTCTTTCAGAGGGATGCAGCACTCTTGAAATTGCTAAGATATTGGGGCGTGATCACAGAACCGTCAAACGTTTTGTTGCAAGTAGTCAACAGGGTCACAAGAAACGTGTTGAGAAAAAAAGACGTAAATTAACTGCCAAATATTTAAAAATAATCAAACATGAAGCTACCAGGAACCAATTGTCCTCCAGTGCTGTCATATACCAGAACTGCAACCTACCTGAAGTGCCTAGAAGTACAAGATGTTCAGTGCTCAGAGACATGGCCAAGGTAAGTGAGGCTGAAACCCGACTACCACTGAACAAGACATACATAAGTTGAAACTTCAAGACGGAGCCAAGAAATTTCTGATTTTCAAGGGTTTTGTTGACTGATGAGATGAGTGACTCTTGATGGATCAGATGGATGGGCCTGTGGCTGGATCAGTAATGGGCATAGAGCTCCACTTCGACTCAAACGCCAGCAAGGTGGAGGTGTGGGGTACTGGTATGGGGTGGTATTATTAAAGTTGAGCTGGTTGTACTTTTTTAGGGTGAAGATGGACTCAAAATCAACTCCCAAACTTACTGCCAGTTTTTAGAAGATGTTTTCTTCAAGCGGTGCTACAGGAAAAAGTATTTTTTTTTTTTTTTTTTTTTTTTAAGAAGACCATGATATTTATGCAGGACAATGCTCCATTGCATTCATCGAAGTGGCTAGCCAGTAAAGGCCTTAAAGATGAAAGAATATTGACATGGCCCCCTTCCTTACCTGACCTAAACCCTATTGAGAACTTGTGGACCCTTCTTAAACGGGAGATTTACTGTAAAGCAAAACGGTACACCAGGCATGTCCAAAGTCTGGCCCGTGGGCCAATTTCGGCTCACTTCCCAGTTTCATACGCCCCCCTGGTAATTTGGATATATACTGTATCTATTGGCGCTGCATCGGAGGGGGCAGGACGAGTGCCGTCAGATTACATACAGGAGAATATCCTGTTTTGTAATAGGAAGTTCTGTCTTCTGGGCTGCCATTGGACGACTGTTCTGTCTATCATAGGAGGCGGGACTTTGTATTAAAGAGGCCGCAGAGTAAACCGGAGATTCACCTGTATGTAATCTGTAGGCGCTTGTCCTGTCCCCTCCGAGGCTGCACTGATGGCAATGGTGAGGCTGCATTCATGGCACATGTGAGGCTGCAGATGGGCACTGACCCTTATTTTGCCTCAGTTCTTTATTTAAAATTTAAGTTTTTTTTTTCTTGAAACTTCACTCTTAAAGTGAAGGTGCGTGTTATACGCAGATAAATACTTGATATCCAAATAACAAGCCGAAGCTCCATCCTTAGTTCTGAGCAGCGCTTGGGGATTCGTTGGGGGGGGGGGGGGCCTCAAAAGATATATATATATAACATGCCTGAGCTCATCTCTTCACCACACATAGCCGCAAAGGCAAGAGAATTCTTGTTGGGCAGTGTATTATTGCTCGGGCGAATACCCTTAGACTGAATTTTAATTTCCAAGAATGTCAGATTAAATGGTCAGCCCTCACACTTGTTCGCTTCATCGAAACTTTGAAAAAAGTTTGGACACCCCTGCAGTTCACCTTCCTGAACAGTGTCTGGGAGGCTGTGGTTGTTGCTACACAAAAAGTTGATTGTCAATAGATCAAGAACCTGACAGGATCCATGAATGGAAGCCTTTTTTTAAAATTTATTTTAGGTACTTGTATAGCGTCATCAATTTACTCAGTGCTTTACATATTTATTATACATTCCCATCAGTCCCTGCCCTCAAGGAGCTTACAATCTAAGGTCCCTGTCTCAGATTCATACAACCACATAATAGGGCCATTTTATACATACACATACTAGAGTCAATTAACCTACCAGCATGTCTTTGGATTATCACTGTTATTGAAAAGAAGGGTGGCTATATTGGTCATTGATATTTATTTATTTTTATGTCAGAAATGTTTATTTGTAAGTTTTTAGTTGTTTGTTTATTATTCTTTCTTTAACAGATGAAAATAAACAAGTGAGATAGGAACATTTTTTCTTTTTCAATTAGTTGCATAATAATTCTGCACATTAATAGTTGCCCAATAATTGTGCACACACAGATATTCTCCTAAGAAAGCCAAACCCTCTTTTATGTTCTTTATATATTATAAATATTCACAGTTTGGATTGACGGAGAGCATTGTAGTTCTACAATAATTAAATTAATTCTCAAAAATACTTGCCTTATAATTGTGCACAGAGTGTACAAAACTGGTTTAGAGGCATTTGTGGGTCTTGCAGAGGTGGAAGATCAAAAACAGCAGTGTTTTTATTGTCAATGTTTCAGTGACGCCCAGTCCACACTACAACATGGAATTGTGATTAACTATATAAATCGTAGGGTAGCTGCCAAATGGCTTGTATTTTGGGATATACATAGCCCTGTCTCACAGCACCGCCAGGTGGATGGCACAACTTTGTTAAAGTTTTGGGCTCTCTAGCTTACTGATTAGACAGCGTAAAAAGCAGCAGCAGACTTATGAGGTCATCATTCTGTTAATTCTGCTTTCTACTTCTATCAGCATGTTCCTTGTCGATGCATCAAGTGGGGACTGGGGTAAGTATTTTAGGGGTAAGGGGGCAATATATTTTTTTCCCAATAGTCTTTTAGGACAGCCACCTGAGAGACCTTGGCTCCTCCCCTCTTTAGGAAACACCTGTCAGCTTTATAAATGTCCTCCTCCCCTGCTGCTTCTCAGTTTTTTGTGTTTCCTCCAGAGGGGAGACACCTAGGAAACCAGAGGTCCTGAAAGGTAGCAGAGGCTGCTAGGACAAGCAGACTGACCTCGTTTTGCCGCCCCCGCATTGCTGAGTGCAGTTAGATGTCGGGGGGGCGGGAGCGCCGGTTCAAGTGCCAAGGATCGGTGCAGGGAGGTACACACCGGCCGTCTCAGCCCTTCAGCATCGCTGTGTATTTGAACGGCGGCGCCAGTGGCGGGTGACGTCACATCGGCGAAGGGGGCGTGTACTTCTGCGATCGCGGCTTCCAGCTGTGAAACATGAATTGGCGCTAGGCAAAGGCTGGAGAGGAGCCGTGAATGCTGTAGAGACAGCGGGGGCTCCGGTGATGACACCAAAAATGTCGGATGCAGAGACTAAGGACACTGCTCCAGCAGAGACCAGCTCCAGCCATGGAAAGGTAAGGGGAACCTGGGGTGGATCTCCCCCTGCCTAAGACCACCAGCTACCCGCCCCCCCTCCCCCATCAGGGGTACATGGGCAAAAGGGTGAAAAGGGATCGGTAGGGCCCCTCCAGTGTCAGAGGGTGGGTCATGGGGTCCCTGGCGAGGGTAACCCACATGATATGTATTGTTCACCTGCATTAGTAGGAGGTTTGCAGTTTTAATATTGTGGGTTTTTCTTGTGTCATTTCAGAAATCAGACAAAACTAAGCCCTCCCACAATTCAAAGAGGAGGTGCCATTCTTGTAAAAATGCTCTTAAAGATTCCTGGGGGAAAGCTTTATGCAAGGAATGTATTAATAAATGAGTGCAGGAACATTCCACTGAGCAAAGCAATGATCTAGCAGCATCTTTCAAAGAACTATCCAGTACCTTTTGAATCTTTTAAAACCTTTTTTTAGTGCAACTGTTGCTACCAAAGACGCAAGCACTTCCCTCCACTAGTGCAGGTCCTTCAGTAGCCCCTAGGGAGGAGGCAGAGGATGAGCCTGATAGCGCAGCGTCTGGCTCCCAGGAATCAGAGGGGAGGCACTGGAAGGTGATTCCAGAAAAACCTCCCAATACAAACTCACATTAGAAGAGGTAGATCAGCTTCTGGGAGCCATTTATACCACACTAGGTAATGGTATACAAGCAGAAAAGAACCCTTTATCCCTGCATGATCAGATGTATGAGGGCTTAGGGGAGCAGGAAAATAATTATTTTCCTGTGCACGAGGTCCTAATAGAGGCAATTAAGAAAGAATGGCAGGATCCAGAAAGAAGCCATTTTTTTCTAAAGCCTTAAAGAGGCAGTTTCCATTCTCGGATGATGAATCAGCAGTATGGAACAAATCCCCAAAATTAGATGTGGCCTTCTCACAAGTTTTCCGACCATACGGATATAGCTTTTGAGGACATGGGGATCTTATCCGAGCCAATGGATAAGAGAATGGACTCTTTTAAAAAAAAAAAAAGTCTTGGGACTCCTCTGTGGGTAGCCTGAAGCCTGCAATGGCAATTACAGTAGTGGCCAGGAATGTGGAATTTTTGTTGAACCGTATCCAGGCACATATTGAGGAAGGGACTGCAAAGAAGCAGATTCTATCCTCATTTCCCACTCTTTTATGGGGCATTGCCTATATTGCAGATGCATCGGCAGAACTGGTACGCATGGCAGCCAGATCTTCGGCTCTAGCCAATTCTACCAGACGGGTCCTATGGCTAAAGACATGGCAGGGGGACTGCGCATCCAAGGCCAAATTATGTGGGATCCCCTTTACAGGGGACCTGTTGTTCGGGCCAGGTTTAGAAAAGGTTCTGGACCGCACAGCAGAAAAAAAGAAAGCGTTTCCGCTCAAGCGTAAAGCACCATGGGGTCAAACTCAGAGAGGGGATAGCAGTGCCCGGTTTTCAACACCCAAAGCAGACAATGAGAGGAAGGCTTGGGTCCAGAAGGGGAAAAGCAAGGGAGGCGCGATTTTTCGTCGTCCTGAACAAACCCGTAACAAGCAATGAAATTATCTCAGTGGGAGGAAGACTAGGGGCCTTCATCTCACAATGGGGAAAAAATATCCTCCAACCAGTTTATCTTGAGGACAATAAGAGAAGGTTACTGTCTAGAGTTCTCAAGATTGCCCCCAAGCAGACTTTACACCACCAAACTGCCAAAAGACAGAGGGAAAGCCAGAGGTTTAATGAGTTCCATAAAGGACCTCAGGAAGCAAGGGGTAATAGACAAGGTACCAAGAGGAGAAGGACAGGGCTTCTACTCCCACATTTTTGGGGTACAGAAACGTTCAGGGGAGGTCAGGCCAGTCCTCAACCTCAAGCCTTTGAATCTTTCCATAACTTGGACAAAAGATTCAGAATGGATTCCATATACTCAGTGAAGGCTCTCTTTACCCCCAAACTGTTATATGGTTTCACTAGATCTAAAGGACGCGTACCTACATGTGCCAATACATCAAAGTCATCAGAAGTTTCTAAGGATAGCAATAGAAACAGGGAAAGAAACCATACACCTTCAATTCCAAGCTCTGCCCTTTGGCCTTTCTTCTTCACCCAGAATTTTACGAAGGTCCTGGCGGAGGCCTTGGCACCATTACGTCTAAAGGGCATATCCATCATTGCCTATTTAGACCTCCTTCTGTTCGCAAAATCTCCCAGAAGGTTATTTAGAAGACCTCAGATACACCAGGACTTTCTTAGAGAGTCTAAGGTGGTTGGTAAATGTGGAAAAATCAAATCTACAACCCACGCAACAAATAAAGTATTTGGGATATGTAATAGACTCAGTCCAACAAATTCTTTCTACCCAAGGAGAAAATAGAAAAAATTCAGAAAGAAATAGGATTGATGCAGACCAATCTGCCATGCTCAATAAGGAGAGTAATGTCATCCCTAGGGTTGCTAACATCCGCAATCCCAGTGGTGCCGTGGGCAAGTCTGCATTTTCGCCCATTACAGAGGTTCCTATTGAAAGTATGGGACCACAGGCAAGAGTCGCTGGATACGCAAGTGCTAATACCAGCAAAAATAAAAAAGACCTTATGGTGGTGGAGGGGGGTAAGAAATTTAAACAAAGGGCGACTTTGGATCCTACCCATCTCCCGAATCCTAACCACAGACGCAAGTGGCACAGGATGGGGGGCACATTTAGACTCCCAGATAACACAAGGAACTTGGGGGAAGGAAGAGTGGAGGAGGTCATCCAATTGGAAAGAATTGAAGGCAGTATGGCTCGCACTTCAGTTTTTCCAAAAAGCGTTGAGAGGACATCATGTACAGATCAGATTAGACAACTCATCGGTAGTGGCCTACATAAACAAACAAGGGGGGACCAGGAGCAGGGGCTCTATGGTCCTTAACAGAAAAAATTCTGGAATGGGGAGAGAAAAATATTTTCTTTCTCAGCGGTCCACTTAAAAGGGGATTTAAACAAAGTGGCAGATTTCCTCAGCAGGAAGGAAATAAGGGAAGCAGAATGAGATACTAAAACAGGAGGTATTCGACCAGATCACAAGGAAATGAGGAATACCTCGAGTAGACTTATTTGCATCAAAGGAAAACAGGAAAGTCCAAACTTTCTTTTCCCTGAGGAAGGAAGATGGAGCACTCGGAGTGGACGCATTAGCGCAAAAATGGTCATTCAGCAAGTGTTATGCCATTCCCCCACCAGTGCTAATACCAGCAGTAATAAGGAAGTTACGGTCAGAGAACACGTTGTTAATTCTCATAGCACCTCACTGGCCCAGTAGACCGTGGTTCTCTATGCTCAAAGAACTCACCATAGAGCCCCCTTGGTTGCTACTGGTCCAGGAGGACCTGTTATCCCAGGGCCCAGTGTGCTGCCCGCAAGTGGAAAGGTGGAAGCTAACCGCCTGGTATCTGAGGAGCAGCTGCTAAAAGCACAAGGGTTCTCAAACCGTTTGGTAGAAACACTGCTGAAAAGCAGAAAGGTTGAGACACATAACATATACTAGAAGGTGTGGAAATGTTTTTGCAGGTGGTGCGCAGAGAACTGCAAAACGCAAAGCTCAGTAGCAGTCTTAGAATTTCTACAGAGTGGGATAGACAAAGGACTGAGCCTTGGTACGTTAAGTCAAGTCTCAGCATTATCGGTTTACCAGGAAAGGAGGCTAGCCTCTAATCCATGGGTAATCAGACTCTTTAAATCTGTGAGCAGACAGAGACCTATGCAAGGTACGGCCTTTCCGAAGTGGGACTTGTCGCTAGTGCTGCGAACTATGACGGCAGCCCCCTTTGAACCTCTAAAGGATTGCAGCCTGAAGATGCTGACGCTTAAAGCAATCTTTCTGGTAGCAATTATTACAGCCAGAAGGGTCTGCGAGATAGGAGCATTATCAATCAGACCCCCCTTTTGCCAGGTTTTCCCGGATCGTACAGTGTTCAAGATGGACCCAGGTTTTTTGCCTAAAGTGCTCTCTAGATTTCATAGAGACCAAGAGATTGTATTACCTTTGTTTTGTCCCAATCCTGTGCAGGAACAGGAAGTGAAATTCCATAGTTTAGATGTCAGGAGATGCATCCTACATTATTTAGAAGCAACAAAAGAGATTAGAAAGATAGAATCTTTGTTTTATATGCGGGGGCTAAGTTAGGGCACAAAGCCTCAAGAAGTACAATAGCCAGGTGGCTAACTGAAGCCATAGAACAGGCTTACAAGTTAGGAGGTAGGAAGACCCCGAAAGGAATCAGGGCACACTCCACAAGGGCAATGGTGACGTCGCAGGCGGAGAGAGCTGGAGCAATGCCGGAGCAGATTTGTAAAGCGGCAACATGGTCCAGCTTCGCCACTTTCGTAAGACACTATAGAGCCGACTTATGGTCGGCTGAAGATCAGGCCTTTGGGCGCAAAGTCTTGCAAGCTGTAATCCCACCCTAAGAGTAAGTGCTCGGTTATCTTCTCAGATGGCTGTCCTGAAAGATGATTGGGAAAAAAACGATGTTACGTACCGGTAACGTTCTTTTCCGGAGTCTTTCAGGACAGCTGGATACCCACCCATGTTTAGACGTAAAGATTTCCTTTACAGGAAATGTGATATGATTGATTATGTTTATCATATGTTCTTGTGTCTCCCCAAGCAGGCTGGACGTGCTCTTAAAGAACTGAGAAGCAGCAGGGGAGGAGGAAATTTTATAAAGCTGACACAGGTGTTTTCTAAAGAGGGGAGGAGCCAAGGTCTCTCAGGTGGCTGTCCTGAAAGACTCTGGAAAAGAACGTTACCGGTACCACTTCGTTTTTTACCGTTGATGCAATTTTACACTGTCTAATCAGTAGGCTAGACAGCCCAAAACTGTAACGAAGAAAGTTGTCATCCACCTGGCAGTGATTGTATATCCCAAAATACAAACCATTTGGCAGCTACCCTACGATTTTATATAGTAAATTACAATTCCATGTTGTATTGTCTTGACACTGTTGTAGAATGTTGTAGACTTCTACATGTTGTAGAAGTCTGTCTGAAGTCCCAGCTTTTAATACGTTTTAACTTAAACTACTAATTACATTGTTTGCTGGCAAAGCTAACAATGACTTACTAGTCTGTAAATTGAACTTAAATGTCTTTTCTTTTTTTTTGGTTAATAAACTAGGGAAGGAGTAATGGAGTTCTTGCTGGCAAACCACCCTTTAGACTGTCCCATTTGTGATCAAGGAGGGGAGTGTGATCTGCAGGTAAATTACGTGCATAAGTGAAGTGAGCATCCTCAGGGACAGACCTAAGCTGTAGACTGGACCATTTGCTATGCTGTACGCAGTTCTTGCAAGTTCATGGTGATGATGTCACTATAGGAATTGCCAGTATGTACAGTGACTGCAGCTATCTTTTAACCTTGATTAAAAGATAAGTTTACCTTTTTATAACCTGTTGCATGTTACTCCTGTTTTCGGGGTATAACATGTTAAGGCTGCAGCGGTCCCCATTGGGCACTTTTACCCCCTTCCTGCCAAGGTCAATTTTAAGCCATTTAGCCCTGTCCCACTTTGAATGACAATTGCGCACCACTGTACCCATATTAAATATTTGTATCTTTTTATTTTTTTTTCACACAAGTAGAGCTTTCTTTCTTTTGGTAGCATTTAATCACCACTGGGTATTTATTTTTTGCTAAACAAACTAAAAGACAAATTTAGGAAATGGAAAAAAAAAATTCTTAGCTTCCGTTTATAAAATGTTTCAAATAAGTGAATTTTCTTCGCTGATGTGCACTGACGAGACAGCACTGATGGTCACTAATGAGGGGGCGCTGATTGTCACTGTTGGGGCTGCACTGATTATCAGTTCCCTGATTATTTGTGTAGATGTTACCTGTCAGGGCTGCCGGATGCCGTCTCTCCTGAATGCTGATATGGAGGAATGCTGATAATCCGCAAGTGTGTTTACATTGTAATCAGCTGTGATTGGCCCTTTAATTACCTGGTACTGATTGGCCCTTTACTCCAATCTGTATTTGGCTGTGTCTGAAGCGTTCACAGAGCATGTTGTAACGGGCACATGTGGGGCGTGGTTCTGGGAGGACATCAATAAACGCCCTCCCAGAACTGGACATCCACGCTGTAGCCATCATTCGACAATAGCGAGGTCTGCCCACCCGTCCATGTCATTTATTCAGAGTTTGTGAATGGGAGAACAAGTACCATCATCCTTTGTGGCTGTTGACTTGTAGTTCTCAATGAACTACCAGAGCGCTGTTGAGTTCATTGATGCTTCTAGTCATTGACACATAATGGGCTACTATGCAATGCATAGTAGCCCATTATGCTTTACCTTTGCAGGGAGACAAAGAGAAAGTAAACCCGTCGTGCTACACCTTGTGAATGGTCCTGTGGCCTCCTAAGACCCGTGACAAGTTCCAAAAGGTTGCGAGAGTGGGGGGGGGGGGGAATCAAACTCGTGCTTCGATCGCCTAGACATGGGACCAAGTGACTATCAAAACTAGATACACACATTGCCCCCCACCCTCCCACCATTTATTTATGTTTTTCTGATTATGCATCTAAGAGCACAGCTTAAGCAGGCCATGTACTTGATTCCCCCATCCACGCATTCGAGATGGATTGGGGGAATCCTCACTGTGCCCCTCTGCATTTTGACAGCAGAGAGACTTCCCCCACTGTCAGAAAATACTGATCAGTGCTCCCGGCTATAGCCAGCGGTGCTGATTAAACAGAGAAGATCCAGCAAGCTGGATGTACAAATGTTGATTATGTAGCACCGTTAAACGGAAAGCAAATATGGCTGCCCCTGTGCACAAAGAGAGGAAATATAATTGTTTTCTTGTCCTCCTTAAATCCTCCAGGATCAGTCAATGATGTTTGGAAGTGACAGGAGCAGGTTTACAGAGGGAAAACGTGCTGTGGAGGACAAGAATATCGGACCATTGGTCAAAACC
The DNA here is from genome assembly GCF_037356315.1 of Lithobates pipiens. Classification (NCBI taxonomy): domain Eukaryota; kingdom Metazoa; phylum Chordata; class Amphibia; order Anura; family Ranidae; genus Lithobates; species Lithobates pipiens. Next base: position 158,439,184 of record NW_027507784.1, read on the forward strand.
ATAATGACACGTTGCATTCAGTGTACTCGATGCATTAGGTAAGTATTTTTAAATACATTGTATGCCAATTTCATAGAATTATAGATTTGCATGTTCTTAAAGTGTCAGTGGTCTGGGTCAACCTCTGACATATTTGTTTATGACTGTCAGGTGAGTTCCGTGTACTGTAAAGCCAGATACACACAATGAGATTATCAGACTGTGTTGTGTTTTTTTTTTTTTTTTTTTTTCCATCCTAGTCTCGTTTTGAAAATGCAGAGGTTTCTAAAGTTACAAAAATTCTCATACTACAGAATAAAATTTCAGATATGAAGCCTTACAATCACTTTAACTCATATTTTTTATTAGGAAATTTCACTCAAGTGGCAATGGAGAGGACAATCTATCCCAGTTCAAAATGCAATCGATGTAATGGCGAGACAGCGGCCATCTTTATGGTTAGAAGCGATGTATGCTCTGCAATGTTTATTACTTATCAAATGTGAATTCATTTTACTTTGTTGAATAAATGTTGGTATAAGGATGTTTGCGCAATGAGCATTCTTCTTTTGCCGTTTACATTTACATGATCATTGTGTTTACCGGGTGCTTATTGGAATATAGTTGATGCACTTGGTTCGAGAGGAACAGTCCCTATCGCCTTTTCAGATGTGAAAGATTTGTTTCTTTGGGATACTCGATTACATCAATTGCCTTTTGAACTGGAATAGATTGTCATCTCCATCGTCCTGAATTCAATGTGTTTGGCCTATACACTGAGGGTAAGGGTCAGTGTGTTTGGGTGAAGGTGATGGGTCTTTTATCTTATTCATTCTTCATGGTAGACTCTGCACATTAGAAGCTTTCGGTGGTTGTCATCTTGAATGGTTCTACCTTTTTTTTTTTTTTTTTTTCATGAATAAACTTTTATCATGAACTTTACATTTTTTTATGTATTGTTAATGAGCGCTACACCTCTTTTTTTAATATATGAGAGGGTTTACAACCACTTTTAAGTAGTGATGCACCGAAATTTCAGCCGCCGAAAATGCCCTTTTCAGCAATTTGCCGAAAGAGAAAAACGGCCAATAATGTAGCCTAAAATGGGGCGTGGCCTGGATGGGGGCAGGGCTCTGCCCCCCGCCCCTGGTGACGCCCATCATGGGGGGTGTATAGCGCAGGAGAGCCGCCTCCGCCGCCTGTTTGATCACAGCGCCGGGAACATCACAGCTTTCATTTCAATAGCTGTGTGTTCCCGGCCGCGCGACCTCACACACAGCCCCTCCCCGTTGTCCGGACACTTAGATAGACAGATCATCCGCAGGATTGGACGGATGATCTGTCTATCAAAGTGCCCAGACAAGGGGGAGGGGCTGCGTGTGACGGCGCGCGGCCGGGAACACACAGCTATTGAAATGAAAGCTGTGATCAAAGAGGCGGCGGAGGCGGCTCTCTTCCCTGCACAGGCTGGCTGCAATGGGACACACTGGCTGCAATGGGACACACTGGCTGCAATGGGCTGCCATGGGGCACACTGGCTGCAATGGGGGACACTGGCCTGCAATGGGGGATGCCTCCTGTACCACGTCCTCTGTCTGACCATCTCCTGTACCATGTCCCCAGTCTGACCATCTTCTGTACCATATCCCCAGTCTCTGACCATCTCCTGTACCGCGTCCTGTCTCTGACCATCTCCTATACCGTGTCCCCAGTCTGGCCATCTCCTGTACCGTGTCCCCAGTCTGACCATCTTCTGTACCATATCCCCAGTCTCTGACCATCTCCTGTACCGCGTCCTGTCTCTGACCATCTCCTATACCGTGTCCCCAGTCTGGCCATCTCCTGTACCGTGTCCCCAGTCTGGCCATCTCCTGTACCGTGTCCCCAGTCTGGCCATCTCCTGTACCGTGTCCCCAGTCTGACCATCTCCTGTACCGTGTCCCCAGTCTGACCATCTCCTGTACCGTGTCGCCAGTCTCTGACCACCTCCCGTACCATGTCGCCAGTCTCTGACCACCTCCCGTACCATGTCGCCAGTCTCTGACCACCTCCTGTATAAAAATATTTTTTAAAAACAGTCATTTTCGGTTTTGGTTTTCGGCCTAGTGTATTTTTCATTTTCGGTTTCGGCACCAAAAAACCCATTCGGTGCATCCCTACTTTTAAGTGTTTTTTGTGTTACTAATAGTTTGGGTTGTGGTTTAGGAGGTAAACTGTAAATGAAACAAAGAGTGCACTAGCATAGTGTACTGTGTGTGATTTATTTTCTGAAGATTCCCCAGTCTGGAGAGAGCTGTGAGAAAGTAAATCTACTACAATATGTTAAAGAAAAAGACTGCGCCAATAATTCAAATTTTGGCAGACATAGACTTGTAGATTCCATCACTGTCAAGTGCTGGCATTAGTCTATTATTAGGAGGTAAATGTATAATTATGGGGAAAAATAGGTTAGAACCCTTAGGAAATTTCTGAATTTCAAAATGATTGAATCCTAAAATATGATTCGATTTTCCTTGTTTTGTAATATTCTGGTAGTTCAAAAATCAAGCTCAATGTTATCAGCCGCCCCAGATGTCTGCAGACCTCGGGAGTCTTAGTCACCCAGGTGTGCTATTATTGCATTGAACTTTGTGATATGTAATCCTATTTTCTATTCACTCTTTAAAAATGCAAATGTTAACATTTATTGATGAGCTCTGTGCAATTTAAGTTCTGATTTATGCAGGTTTTCATACATTTTGCTGCAAAATCAGCATTTGTTTGCTAAAAAAAACTGCTATAACTTTTCATGATGCAATCATTTTCTGTGAGATCTAATCATTTATTTAGGGCTTACTGTAAACTGCTCACAACTGCATAGGTTGTCGAAAATAAGATGTATGTATGTATGTATGTATGTGTGTATATATATATATATATATATATATATATATATATATATATATATATATATATATATATATATATATATATATATATATATATAAATTTTACAGTATATTTGCTATGTGTAAAGGCACATGATTAGTTTCTGAGGTTAATCAAATTTTAGATGACTGGTGTTAAATAAAAATAATATATATTTTGTTTGACCTTCGTAAGGTTTTTATTCACTTTTGGATTCCTGTGGGGGGAAAACAAGATCAGATATACATTGTGGTAAAGTACTGTTCAGTTGTTTCTAGCATTAAGAAAAGTACACAAACAAACGTGTTTTTTTTTTTTTGTTTTTTTTTTATATATTTAGGTTTGCTAGTGAAGTTGCTGGTGTTGATGATTTGGGAACAACTGGCAGAGGAAACGAAATGCAAGTTGGCACATATATAGAGAAAATGTTCATGTCTGAGCTGTCCGGGAACATAATAGATCTGTGTCCTGTGGGTGCTTTAACCTCCAAACCTTATGCATTTACTGCTCGACCCTGGGAAACTCGGTATGTGCTTTAGACACATCACTGCTGTCGAAATTTTACTGTGCACACAAAATGTACATTTCTGTTTAATTTGTCCATACTAGTTAAGGGGCTGGGATCATGAAGTGTGTAGCGTTCTGTACCTTTCAGTTAGGTCCATATATATTTGGACACAGGCACAATTTTCATACCTTTTGGCTCTGTATGCCACCACAATAAAATTATTTCAGCTTTAATTTAAGGGGTTGAACATAAATATCAAGTACAGATTTTAGGAACTGCAACCATTTCTATACACCGTCCACCCCATTTTTTAGGGGCTCAAATGAAATTGGACAAATTTAATATAATCCTAAATAAAATGTTCATTTTTAGTATTTTGTCGAGAATCCTTAACTGGTAATGACTGCCTGAAGTCTGGAACCCATAGACATTATCAAAGACTGGGTTTCCTTCTTTCTGATGCTTTGCCAGGCTCTTACTGCAGCTATCATCAGTTGATCTTTGTGGGTCTTTCTGCCTTCAGTTTTGCCTTCAGCAAGTGAAATGTGTGCTCAATTGAGTTGAGATCAGGTGATTGACATGGCCATTGCAGAATATTCCACTTATTTTCCTTCCAAATCTCCTGGGTTGCTTTTGCAGTGTGTCTTGGATCATTGTATATCTGTACTGTGAAGCGACGTCCAATCAACTTTGCTGCATTTGGCTGAATCTGGACTGACAGTATATCTCTAAACACTGCAGAATTAATCCGGCTGCTTCTGTTTTCTGTTACATCATCAATAAACACCAATGACCCAGTGCCACTGGAAGCCATGCATGCTCATGCCATCACACTGCCTCCATGTTTTACAGATGACGTTGTGTGCTTTGGATCATAAGCTGTTCAAAGCCTTCTCCACACTTATTTTCTTCCTGTCATTCTGGTACGGATTAATCTTGGTTTCATCCGTCCAAAAATGCTTTTCCAGAACTGGTCTGGCTTTTTTAGATATTTTTTGGCGAAGTCTGTGGCCGATGGGGCTTTTCTATTCTTCAGGCTTATGAATGGTTTTCACCTTGTGGTGAACCCTCTGTATTTGCTCTTGTGAAGTCTTCTCTTGATTGTACACTATGACAATGATACTCCCACCTCCTGGAGAGTGTCCTTCACTTGTCTAGAAGTTGTGAATGGGTTTTTCTTTATCATAGAGAGGATCCTGCAATCATCCTCCACTGTTGTCTTCCTGTGGAGGTCCAGGCCTTTTTATGTCGCTGAGCTCAGCAGTGCATTCTTTCCTCAGAATGTACCAAACTGTTGATTTGGTCACTCCTAATGTTGCTGCTATCTCGCTGATGGATTTGGTTAGTTTTTTTAAGCCTTGTGCCGCGTACACATGACCGGACTCTTCGACGGACTAGGTCAGACGGTCTTCCCAATGGACTTTCAGCGGAGCTCCGACAGACTTTCTGAACTAAACGGACTCGGCCACACATGACCGGACTAAGTCTGTTTGAAAGTCTGTTTGTTTTTAATGTGATGACGTAAATGGGACTAAACAAGGAAGTTCAATAGCCAATAGCTGCCCTTCCGTTGTATTTGGTCCGTCGGAGTAGCACACAGACTAACGGTTTTCCCGATTTGTAGTCCGTCAGACTTGAGACCGTCAGATTGGAAACATGTTTTATTTCTAGGTGCCCACACGCGATCGAATTGTCTGATGGATTCCGGTCCGCCGGACCAAGTCTGCCGAGAAGTCTGATTGTGTGTATGCTGCATTACAATGGCCTGTTTCACTTGCATGGACAGCTCCTTTGAACGCATGATGTAGGTTCAAAGCAATAGATTCCAAATGCAAATACCACACTTAGAATCAACTCCAGACCTTTTACCTGCTTAATTGATGAAGAAATGGAGTAGCTCACACCTGGCCATGAAACAGCTTTTAATTCAATTGTCCAATTACTTTTGGTCCCTTGGCGCTATAACATTAAAAATAGCACCTGAAAAGCGCCCTGAAACAGCGGCTCCATTCACTCCAGTGTGAAAGCCCGAGGGCTTTCACACTGGAGCTGCGTGCTGGCAGGGTGTCAAAAAGTTCTGCCAGCAGCTTTTTTTGAGTGCATTGGGAGCGGTGAACTCACCGCTCCTAAAGCGTCCCTGCCCATTAAAATCAATATGCAGCACCGCCAGCAAAGCACCACTGTAGCAGCGATTTGCGGACAGTTTTAACTCTTTTTCGGCCGCTAGCAGGGGTTAAAAGCACCCTGCTATCGGCTGAATAGCGCCGCAAAAACAACGGTAAAGCGCCACTAAAAATAGCATCGCTTTACCGCCGACACCCGGGGCGGCTCAGTGTGAAAGGTCTCTTAAGAGCTGTAATTCCTAAACCTTTCCTCCAATTTGGATGTACATACCCTCAAATTAAACCTGAGAGTGTGCACTTTCAGCCCATATCCATTATATATATTTCTATCTTTAACTTTGATAGTTTTTTTTTTTTTTTTTTTCTTATTTATTAAACATTAAAATTGTGCTTCTGTCCAAATGTATATGGACCTAACTGTATATTGACATGAATGACTGTCAACAACTCTGTGGTTTTTAGAGCTTTGTAAACAGGGATAAGGGCAAACATGCCTATAACTAAACGGTACAAGGCATATTTTCCTTTTTTATTTCTTTCTTTGTTGCTGCAGAAGTTGACTGAAGAAATTAAAGGAGACAGATTACTTATGGTATCCATTACTCCATATTCCAGTCTCTTCTGTAATGATATCTAAAGCTCATAAAGCATGACTTCTTAGGTCAACTTTTAACCAAGGAGATTTTAAAGTGGTTCTAAATTCTAGACATTTGTTTACATTTATTGCATTCCTTTTATTAAGGTAAAAAATATACCTGTATTTGTATTGTATCCCCTCTGTATCCAGCACTGTGCTAGTCTCTGATGGCTCTTTTCTCTTTCAGGAGCCATTGGCTCCTGCTACTGTCATTTAACACCTGTAAGCAGAGAGCGGGGCTGAGCTATGCTGTCTTTATCAATGGACACATACAGCTTGGTTTGGGATCAAGGCTGCAAATCTGCCCCCATAGCTAGTGGCTTGCTTTGTGTGCTCACAAAGAAGGGTAGGAGCCAAGACCGCTGGCAGGGAACCCCAGAAGAGGAGGTTCAGGGGCCGTTCTGTGTAAAACCATTGCACAGAGCAGGTAAGTATAACATGATTGTTATTTTAGGGGGGAAAAAAGACACTCCAACTGCTTTTATGCATGTGTGTGCCTGTGAAATAATCTGTTTTACATTGTGTTTATATACAGGAAGACAGAATCTGTTGATGTTCTTGATGCTCTTGGTAGTAATATTGTGGTTAGTACAAGAGGAGGAGAGGTGATGAGAATCTTGCCCAGAATGAATGAAGATGTAAATGAGGAATGGATCTCGGACAAGACCAGGTACAACAGCTTTCGTCTGTCTACTTTTATTCCTCAGCTGAATTTCAAAATATTATATTTGTTTGCCATAATGTCTTGTTTGTCCAGTTTTGCTAATCATTTTGAAAACCGCTGATATTCTATGAAATGCTTGTTTATGTAAACCTCATCTGTTATAGTATATTGGACCCATTTTCCAAACATTGACAATTTTATGCTTAATGTTGAAATAGATTTGCCTATGATGGGCTCAAACGTCAGAGACTGACACAACCTATGGTCAGAGATGAAAATGGTTATTTAGTTCATGCTTCCTGGGAAGACGTACTCACGCGGGTGGCTGGTGTGGTAAGGATTTTCTTTTTTTTTTCTTTTTTGCTGTTTGAGAACTTCAGCCCTAAAGTACTTGGGGCCTAACTGTTTAATTTTGAAGCAGCAAAATTCTTGCGTTTTGCTGCATGAAAATACATGTCAAGTGAACTGATCTTGTGGTGTCTATTGCCTGAAATCTTTTTTTTTTTTTCCAGCAATTTATAGAAGTTAAACTATTCGGTCTGTAGTTACTTGGTAAAGACTTGGTAAAGACTTTGATCCCTTTTTAAAATTTAGGCACCACATTGGCTTTATGCCAGTCATTAGGGTCCCTAAAAATGTGAAACAATGGCTTTGAAATAACAAAGCTCAACTCTTCTAGGACACCTGGGCATATACCATCTAGCTCTGCTGCTTTATTCACCTTTATTCTGTCTAAATATTTTTGGACAATATCATTTTTTGGCCACAGTGGTTCATTTGGGGCTATGTCCATATCATCCCCGTTATGGGCATGAGCTCCCCCACTGTTATCTTCTGTGTAACTTTTAAAGGATGGTAGTGTTCCTTAATTTTTTATTTTTATTTTATTACGACTCCTTCCTTCCCATCTTTTGAAAAGATCCTCTCGATGGATGCCAGCCTGGTAGTGCAGGGGACATGTTTATTGGAGGAATCTTGTCTCCTGTTTAACATCCTTAAGCTTTGGGCCATTTTGCTGTCTCTGCAACAGCCACGCCAGGACCTGGGGCTGTCCCTACACTTGTAGGTGTTCCGGGACCTGTGTTGCAGGTGGGAGCCGCCTGATGCGGACCTGTCTTCCTGAGTTAACAACAAACTGGGCAAGTTTGTCTCCATGTACAGAGATCGTTTAGTGGATGCTGTGGTAGCTCTTTAGGATCAGTGCATCCTGATCTGTGCCTTTCCCTCTCTGAAACTTCTTTCTCGTTTACAACCCTAATGTCAAAGTTGTGACACTGTAAAATCTACATAAAAACAAAGTGCATTGATTAGCAAATTTCATAAACCCATATTTTTTCACCATAGAAAATAGAAAACATATCGAATGTTTGTTTTAAATAGAGAAAATGTACCACTTCAAGATAAAAATAAAGTACAACATAATTTGGAAATTAATGGCAGCAACACATCTCAAAAAAGTTGGGACAGAGCCATGTTTACCACCGCATAGCATCCCCTCTTCTATCTAACTATACTCTGTAAACATTTGGAAATTGAGCCAACCAGTTGCTAGAGTTTTGGGAGAGGAATGTTGTCCCATTATTGCCCAGTATAGGAGTCTAACTATTCCAACAGTCCTGGGTCTTCTACTTCCGAAGTAGCTCCTCTTGATCATACCCCTGTGACTCTGTGGGATCTAAATCTGGTTCTCCACCGCGGAAACCATTGTTTGAATCAATTAGAGGCTTTTATCTAGCTACCTTCACCCATGGTGGTATTGCTTGTAGCTATCACCTCTGCGAGGTTAGTTTCTAATGTGGCTGCCTTCTCCTTCAAGCAACTTTTTCTGGTTTTGCTCAGGGACAAGGTGGGGTTGAGGCCCAGAACGTTTTTGTTTTTGTCCAAGCCAGTTTCTACCTTTTACCTCAACCAGGACCTTGCTCTTCCATTCTTCTGTCTGACTTCAGTTCAACCAAAGAGAATTTCCCTCTATTGTTTGGATGTGGTTTGGGCTGTGAGAGTCTGTCAGCCATTTCTTCTTTCAGAAAGACTGATTCCCTTTTCACCATCCTAGGTGTTCCATGTTTGGGTGCATTATCCAAGTTTATGGTCTTGAGGTTTAGGGTCTACCTGTTCTTGTCAAGGTGCACCCCTTGAGAAACATTGCTGTGTGTTGCATTAGCCAGCCTATTAAAAATGAAAGGCACCACCGCGCATGCATCATGTAATGTACTGGTGTGATTACATTCCGTAGTTATTTTCTATATTATTACTCAAATTTCTATATTTATATTCCTATTATATTATTATTTATCTTTAAAATTCTTTAACTTCCTCTATTATCAGTTCAGCTCTGCCGGAAAAAAAAAAAATCTATCTATCTCATATATATATATATATATATATATATATATATATATATATATATATATATATATATATATAAATAAAATCATTTTTTTTATTTTTTAAAGTCAGCAGCTACAATTACGGCAACTTTTAAAATATTGACACTCACCTGTCCAGGCCGCCCGCAATGTCGGAACCTGAAGCCGATCTGTCCCTCAGCTCTCGGGTGGAGGCATCGGCATCTTCATTTAAGGGTATCAGGAAGTTTAGCCTTGCGGCTTCACAGCCTGGTTCCCTAATATGCATGCGCGAGTTGCGCTGCACGATCCCACTGGTCCCTGTGTCTCTGGGAGAGACACAGGTCCCAGAAGATGGCGGAGGAGGCACCAGATATGGCATAGATATCTGCGGATCCTGTGGCTATCTGTGTCCGGAAGTGGGAGCAAATACCTGGATTATACAGGTATCTGCTCCCCCCTGAAAGGTGCCAAATGTGACACGGGGGGAGGGGGGTGGTTACGAAAAGCGGAAGTTCAATTTTTTGGGTGGAACTCCGCTTTAAGTTTTGCAGATAACAATGCCTTACGTAGGAATAATAGTAGCATGTCTTTATCTTTTATCTTTTTACATGAATGTCTTTTCCATGCAATTATTTTATTGTACCCTAACTTTTTTTTTTTTTTTTTTTCTTAGTTGCAAAGTGTCCAGGGAAAAGATATTGCAGCTGTTGCTGGAGGGTTGGTGGATGCCGAAGCACTTATTGCACTTAAAGATTTGCTTAATCGGTTAAATTCTGATACTCTGTGCACAGAGGAAATCTTCCCAAATTATGGAGCTGGGTAACATTATAACATAATACTTTTCATTTACAAGAAAAATATATTGAATGATCTTTAGTAGTTATGCATCCTATAAAACTGACATTGATACTGATAATTGTTGTGTCATTAAATTAAAACTGTAGTAAACGCCTTTTTTTTTCCTACAGGTATATAATAAATTGTGCAAAAGTGTCCCCATCAAAATAAAATGAATTGAAATTAAATGAAAATAAAATACCTCAGTGATAGCTGCACTCATGTTTATATCCGCATAAACTATATAAAACCAATAAATCTACAATTGTGTTGTGCTATCAATATAAAGTACCTAAAGTCATGATAATCATTCAAGTGAAAATAGTCTGTGTATATATCAAAAAACATATGTGTAAATAAAGGTGTAACCGAAAAATAGTCTAATCCATCTATCCCATGGGGATATTGTGATAAGGTGCAGCCAGTTCTCCATCTTGGCGTCATAGTAGCTTGTGAGTGGCGTGTCCACTTTTGGGTGTGAGATGGCACATATGTGAGTTTGTATGAACTTTTTGCACAAGAGAACTTTCTTGTTTTTGATGGACTTTATTGTACTATTTATGGATTTTTCTCAGTTACACCACAACACAATTGTAGATTTATAAGCTTAATAATAAAGCTTGCTTGTAGGGTAAATGAATATCTCTTAAAACATGCACCATTTAGGAAAAATTCTAGTTAGCAGCAGCCGGTGACGTCACATACCAGTGTCATTCCTTCGGAGATCTGTGTCTCGTCCATGACTCCTGTGTGCATGCACGGGAGTGACGTCATCGTGGCTCAGCCATTCAAGCAGCCGCAGCCTGCGAATCCAGAGGGAAGACCAGGTCAAGACGGGAAGCCTCTGCAGCCATGACAGCATGCTGCTGGAGGGCTTTGTTTCAAGGTAAGTTTTTCATAATGTGCTAGCATGCAATGCATACTAGCAAATTATGCCTTTACCTAGCAGGGTTTTTTTTTTTGTAAGTTTACTACACCTTTAAGAGAATTCTAATTTTAATATGTTTAAAGTGCATTAAAATACAGTATATTGACGCCAGAATTCGTGTTAGAATATTTAGAGCACAGCTTACTTTTGATTGACTCTCCCATGTTTTTTGCCATATGAATTGGAGTCCAGTATGTACATTTTATTGTTTTGTAATTTTTTTTTCGCTAATACTAGATTTTATTGATCCCTTTTAAATTTCGAAGCATGTTTCATAATGCGTGTACTTTTATTTTCTGTTTACCACTATTATATATATATATATATATATATATCTATATATATATATATATATATCTATATCATTATTTTATTTATTTTTTTTGCTTTTTATAAATGGGGCTCCTGTGCAAAATTGTAATACATTTAATTTACATATAATTAAAGAATAGACCATACATATGGGTATTCCTAACTTTTTCTGTCTCTGCAAAATTTGTGGATGACACTTACTGTAGAATTTGCTGGGAAGCACGTATGGCGCTTTCCTCACCCAGAGAAGAATTTTCCTACTTGGGTTATGTCAATGCTAAAATTCAATAAACCCTGCAGATGGCAAGTTGTTTACATTTACCCTGTAACAACAGGATCAGTAAAATGCATAAAATGCATAAAATGCATATAAAATGCAGTAATAAAAAAAAAGTTAGCCTTGCCAAAAGTGGTTTATATACAACAAATGTGACCTGTTTTTTCAGCTTTGTTTGCTGTGTACTTTCCAAGAACCCAGTAAAAAATGTTTTGTATTCACCTTTGCAGCACTGATCTAAGATCAAATTATCTTTTAAATTCACGAATTTCTGGCGTAGAGGAAGCTGATCTCTTGCTGCTGATTGGTACTAATCCACGTTATGAAGCCCCACTGTTTAATGCAAGGATTAGGAAGAGGTATGTATGCATTTTCTGATTTTAGAGACACTGATGCTTTATTTAATTCCTCTGCACATAATTTGAATAATGTAAGTAAATCTTCATTTAATTGGACAAAAGTATTAAACTGCCAGTGAAGTCCCACATGAATTAGTTACGTAGCTGTTTTGTTGGCATCCTTTTTACCACACTCTGTATATTCCACATTATGTGCCACCACTTGTACTATGTTGATTATTAAAGCTCCTGAGCTGCATTCACACACAAAGCCGTGGCTCAGCCCTGCGCCCCCTCTCTTTGTTTGGCTCCGATTGATGGCAGAGGAAGCCAATGGCTCACACTGCTGTCTCAGCCAATGAGGAGGCAGAGTCCCGCATGCACATCGCTGGATTGAGATGGGGCTCAAGTAAGTATCGGTGGGGGGGGGGGGGGGGCGTGCTGCAAAGAGAAGTTTTTTTTTTTTACCTTCATGCATACAGTTCATGAATGTAAAAAACCTCAAACCTTTACAACCACTTTAATTTGCATTTACGTTTTTTTCCTGTATGCTGGCATACTGTGAAGAAGTTATAGTTATGTCTGGTGTATTATTTATTTATTTATTTTAATTTAGCTGGCTCCAGAATGACCTCCAAGTTGCTGTGGTAGGAAGTGCAGTCGACTTGACTTATAGTTATGATCATTTGGGAGACTCTCCTCAAATAATCAAGGATATTGCATCAGGAAAACATCCATTCAGTAAGGTGAGTAATTAATTATATTCTTTGTTAAGGAATACTGAGCAATTCTTAAACTTTATGTAAGTAGTAAAGGTTTGAAACCCTCAGTTCCAGTGTCCTGATGGACCATTGTATGTCTCATATGTTGCTTGGCACAGATCCATGAAAAAACTCACCAATGGTGTGGGGGCGATTCCATCAAAAGGGTAATGCCAGCATCCCGCTACCTTACAACCCAAACTACCACTAAAGTTATTGGGACTTTATCAGCAATCGCAATTAGACATACTCCATATTAAAATAAATTTGTTTATTGTTGAAAATGTTAATAATTCTATTACATAAATTATATATAAGCTGACAATGTACATACAGTATAAACTCCTGTCGCTGTGATATGTCTCTACTGTCCCACCAATCCTACAAGTTTATTTTATTGTTCAAATGTAAAGTGAGGTCCTTTGCGCTACTAATTAAGTGAATAAACAATGAAAACTAATTAACTTTTTTACACCATTGGAATAATTTCTCTAAAATATTAATGTGTTTGAAGTCTGCGCGGATCACTTTCATGATTATTTATTATTTTATTGTTTTTAACTTCACATTAAGTAGGTGGGGATGAGGGACCTCCCAACGTATTTCAAAATTCTTCCTCAGGAGGAAGACTCTGTTCACGCTATAGAAATACACATATTTGGTTAAACTTTACACACTCAGATGTAATATACACAGAAAATGAGAACGCGTGCTTTACACTAACACCTTAAAGTGATTGTAAAATCTCGTGCTTTTTTTTTTTTCTAAAAATAACAAACCTGTTATACTTCCTTGCTCTGTGCAGTGGTTTTGCAGTGGGCAGTCCAGATCCTCCTCTTCTCGGGTTCCTCTTTGGCTCTCCTAACCCCTCTCTTGCAGTTTGCTATGGGCGGCACCCAAGCTGAGTCATAGCTCTCTGTGTCCATTCAGACATGAAGCCCTGGTTCAGCCCCATCCCTCTCTCTCCTGATTGGCTAACTGACTTTGACAGCAGTGGGAGCCAATGGAGACGTTGCTGTGTCTCAGCCAATTAGGAGGAGAGTCCCAGATGGCCAAGTTTCATCGCTGGAGGGAGATGGGGCTAGGGTAAGTATTAGGAGGTGCTGGGGTGGCTGCTGCACACAGAAGGCTTTTTATCTTCATGCATAAAGATAGAAAAACCTTCTGACTTTACAACCACTTTAAAAGAGACCCTGTAAAAAGTTAGTCATAAAATAAAAGTATTGCTTTAGGATTTGGTGTGATTGTCCTGGCTGACTCCCAAAACTGGATGCATCACAGGAACCTATGGGCATAGGGTCAATTCTATTCAAATAGATGTGCTAGCAAATGTCCTGGCAAAGTGTAAAGCCCCCATATAGACATCTAATAGACCATCCTACGTCATCTCATTGTATCTATACCGATTTAATATCAACCCACCAAGGAGTGTGTTATAAAAAATGTATTCTCAATAGGCCATAACATATAATAAGGTAGTACCATGAGAAGGGAGTAAAATATCACACTGCTAAAATACCTTGGTATAACACCGCTGATCATTTCTGTCAAAAGTTCTGTCAGGGACATACTGCTCCAGTGCTGGAGAGCAAAGCAAAAAATAGAAACAAACTTTTCTGTGCCGTAAATATAGATGACCAAAGCATCCAGAGCACCAATCATACCTAGATGGTCTCAGAATAATAAATCGCCAAGTGGTCCAACAACAGAGGACCAGGAATCGGAGAACTTGCCTCTAGTTTGGATCCTATTTATAGTGTGCTGAATTGCTAACCAGCACCACTTTTTGTGTGCAATAATTGGAAAATTACTCCCAGATATGTTACTGGCAGTGAACACATCCCTCCATCTAAAATGTATACAGTGCATCCAGAAAGCATTCACAGCGCTTCACGGTTTCCACATTTTGTTATGTTACAGCCTTGTCCCAAAATGGATTAAAGTGGATGTAAACCCACTCTCATCCTTTCTAAACTACTGCCATAGTGGTTATCAATATATGGATATACATGCCTCCTGCATGTATTCTTTCCTGTCAAATGTGTCTTCTGTCTGTTATGAAAAAAAAAACTGCAGATTCTGTGGGTGGGTCTGTTGTCCGAAGCTCGGTGGGTGAAGTTGTGATGTCAGTACACCCCTGCCCACCTCTACACTCCCCTTGTCAACATGCATTTTCTCCTGTGTATTTCTTACACTGAACTTCTGCTATGATCACTAACACATCCAGTCAAAACCCAGAAGTCACCACGTGACTTCAGCATGCCCAATCATGCTGAGGTGTGGAACAGACAATCCTGGGAGAGCTGGAGAAGAAAGGGGGAGGGGGATCTGAAGTACACAGAATGTTACATATCTCATGCATGAGTATGAGAGAGACAATCGCCTATCGCTGTCACTCTGGGGGAAGAAACAGACTCCTATTTCTTTGTCTGACCATTTTTATCTCACTGAAAAAAACATACTAGGACTGCTCAGAGCTGGATTAACTCGTCGTGGCAAGATTGGGCACAGATGACATGAAATCCTATAATGCCTTAATTAAAAAGAACAAAAAATTAAGGTTTAAATTCTTTATTTTCCTCAAAATTCTACAAACAGTACACCGTGATGACAACTTGAAAGAAGTTTGTTTGAAACCTTTACAAATTTATAAAAAAGAAAATCACATGTACATAACTATTCACAGCCTTTGAGCAGTACTTTGTGGAAGCACCTTTGGCGTAAAATACAGCTTAAGTCTTTGAGTATGTTGCTACAAGCTTGGCACACCTATTTTTGGGCAGTTTCACCCATTCTTATAAGAGTGTTGCTCTCGCGCTATCACTTGTAAAGAAGCAAGAAAGTTACTGCAGCAAACGTCAATGGGTAAAAATCCGTGACCCTGAGATGAGATGAATAATAGTGTGTGGTGCTGCGGTGTAATGAAATAGGTGGTAGATATAAAACGGTAAAAAATATCATGAATGAAAAAATGTCACACACACCACTCTCCTGGTAAGTGCAAAATAATAATGTGGAACGATAAAATGACAACCCAAATAATCAAACAGGTTACGGGTGATAAGTCATCAAATGATAAATGGCCCAAAGTGGATGACAGAAATATTAATATAAGCAAATCCACTTATTTAAATAAGTGTAAGTGCTACTCCTAAATATGGCATAAGAAGTCCATAAAACGTCTTTAGAATTGGTGAATCAGAAAAGTGTTGAATGCTTCCGCTGTGCAATAAAAAAAATCATGTGTCTGTTTCAGTGTATTGACACCTCTGTGCAAATTAGCCTCTCCCCTTACTGCTGTAATGTAACAGCATGTGTACAGTGCCTTGAAAAAGTATTCATGCCCCTTGAAATTTTCCACATTTTGTCATGTTACAACCAGAAACGTAAAATGTATTTTTATTTTGATTATATGTGATAGACCAACACAAAGTGGCACATACTTGTGCAGTGGAAGGAAAATGATAAATGGCTTTCAATTTTTATTTTATTTTAATTTTTTTTACAAATATCTGAAAATGTAGAGTTCATTTGTATTCAGCCCCCTTTACACTCTGATACTCCTAACTAAAATCAAGTGGAACCAATTGCCTTCAGGAGTCACCTAATTAGTAAAATAGAGTTCACCTGTGTGTAATTTAATCTCAATATTTATACAGTTGTTCTGTGGAGCCCTCAGAGGTATGTTGGAGAACCTTAGTGAACAAACGGCATCATGATGGCCAAAGTAACACGCCAGGCAGGTCAGGGATAAAGTTGGGGAGAAGTTTAAAGCAGGGTTAGGTTATAAAATAAATATCCGAAGCTTTGAACATCTCACAGAGCACTGTTCAATCCATCATCCTAAAATGGAAAGAGTATGGCACAACAGCAAACCTACCAAGAGATGGCCTTTCACCTAAAATGACAGGCTAGGCAAGGAGAGTATTAATCAGAGAAGCAGCCAAGAGGCCCATGGTAACTTTAGAGAAGCTGCAGAAATCCATAGCTCTGGTGGGGGAATCTGTCCACAGGACAATTATTAGTCACGCACTCCACAAATCTGGCCTTTATGGAAGCATAGCAAGAAGAAAGCCACTGTTGAAAGAAAGTAATAAGTCCCATTTGCAGGTTTCCAAGAAGCCATATGAGGGACACAGCAAGCATGTGGAAGAAGGTGCTCTGATCAGATGTGTGCTTAGGGTTGTTGTCCTGTTGGAAGATGAACTTTTGCCCCAGTCTGAGGTCCAGAGCGCTCTGGGGCAGGTTTTCATCAAGGATGTCTCTGTACATTGCTGAATTAATCTTTCATTCGATCCTGATTGATCTCCCAGTTCCTGCCACTCCAAAACATCCCCACAGCACTATGCTACCACCACCATGCTTCACTGTAGGGCTAGGTGATGAGCGATGCCTGGTTTCCTCCCAACACACGCTTGCTTTTCAGGCCTAAGAGTACAATCTTTGTTTCATCAGACCAGAGAATTTTATTTCTCATGGTCCGAGAGTCCTTCAGGTGCCTTTTGGCAAATTCCAGGCGGGCTGTCATATGCCTTTTTACTGACTGGTGGCTTCTGTCTGGCCACTCTACCATACAGACCTGATTGGTAGAGTGCTGCAGTGATGGTTGTTGTTTTGGATGGTTCTCCTATCTCTACAGTTCTCGGGTTCGAGGTCACCTCCCTAAGGACCCCTTCTCCCCTGATCACTTCGTTTGGCCGGACGGCCCACTTTAGAAAGAGTCCTGTGCTCATTAAAACTTTCAGTGCTGCAGAAATGTTTCTGTACCCTTCCCCAGATCCCATCTCAGAGGTCTACAGACAATTCCTTGGCCTTCATGGCTTGGAACTGGTAACTGTGGGACCTTTTATATAGACAGGTGTGTGCCTTTCCAAATCGTGTCCAATCAACTGAATTTACCATAGGTGGACTCCAAGTTGTAGAAACGTCTCAAGGATGATCAGTGGAAACAGGATGCATTTGAGCTCAATTTTGAGTGTCATAGCAAAGGCTGTGAATACTTATGTACATGTGTTTTATATATTTATATATATATATATATATATATTATATATATAAATATTTGTACATTTTTTCTTTTTTTTAATTGCAAAGATTTTTCAAACAAACTTCTTTCACATTGTCATTCTGGGGTAAAATAATGAATTTAATCCATTTTGTAATGAGGCTGTAACATAACAAAATGTGGAAAAAGTGAAACGCTACGAATACTTTCAGGGTGCACTGTATATGCAGAATATACATTTTTATTCACAGTACAAAGCATCAGGTTGTTTTCATTAACACACATTTCTTCCTTTTAAAATGTTAGCACCATATGTAAACACTTCATCAGGGTTTCAGTGAGCTGTTGTAATGGAGCAAGCCTCTCCAAGTATACAAAACGGGGTTAAAGTGGAGCTCAAAGGAAAAATTCCAAAATCTTAATTTTACATATGCTTTCGTTATTGCTGCATGCATCCTCCGTGCCCATAGTTCAGATACTCCAGTCCCATGTGGTTTTTACTCTTCTTCCTTTTTTTTTTTTTTCTTTTTCTTTTTTTTTTTCTGATGCTTTTCCTTCGACTAGGGTAGGGACAAGACCAATAAATGTTACTTAAAAAAAAAAAAATCGGATCTCTTGCCCTGCCAGTCAGCTGATTCACAACTATGCATTTTTTGTGCTTTTTGCATTTTGCAGATTTGCACTACAGAACGTGTTCCATAGGAAACCATGTTAAATGGAATGTAGTGCAAATCTGCAAAATGCAAAAAGCACCAAAACTGCATAGGTGTGAATTCAGCCTCAGAGCTCAAAACCAGGACTAGATGGACAAATGCAGGTTTTTTTCTAGGTACAACTACTACCTTGTATGTATTTGATTTTGTGTATTTAGCTGTTTGCTTGGAGTTTGGCTTTAAACCACAAGGTTTGGTCAACTCCCTGCCACCAGTATGTAATTATACAGTACACTAGCAGCAGCACACTGATACAGTTATCACTTTGCTCACCTGTTCTTCTATCAGGAGTTTGTCAACACATGTGCAAGCAGTACCCCTGATTCGCTACTGGAGCTGCTACTCACTCTTTCAGTCTTCAGTGCTGCTATAGGATGGAAGAGATGGCTATCAAGTCAAATTTAAGCACTGAAGTTACTTTAAAAAAAAATAAAAATACATGAAATATTTTTCTAATGAATACATTACTACATTAGTTGGGTTTTATACCTGTAAAGTAAAGTTGTTGCAACACAATTTTGTTTTTTTCAGGATCTCAGTCAAGCCAAGAAACCTATGGTTGTGGTGGGCAGCAGTGCCTTGCAGCGAAAAGATGGGGCTGCAATTCATGCCGCAGTGTCTAGCATTGCACAGAATGCTAGGAGCACCAGTGGCGCCCCAGAGGCATGGAAAGTACTAAATATTCTTCACAGGTGATTATCATTCTCTCTGTATAATACAACAAAGTCTACTGTAAAAATGCCATATTTATGGATTAAAGACAAATAGTTCAGGAGATTAGAAGTTGTTTTTTTTTTTTTTCCCCCTATATCTTTATCTAGTCACCTGTATATACAAATAGACCCAGTCACCAGACCATTTAATTTAATAAAGATCATCCCATAAGATTATTTGTGCATTTTAACATATTTTTTACCTAACATATATACTCGAGTATAAGCCAACTTTTTCAACACATTTTTATGCTAAAAAAGCCCCCCTCGGCTTATGCTTGAGTGAGTGTGCAGCCTCACTGTGCCCATCTGCAGCTGTACCTTTTTGATAACCAAAACAGCAGGTGTCTCCCGCTGTGTCATGGAACTGTAATAAAGCCCCGCCTCCCCCTCGCCCATGATAGACGGAACACTGATACAATGCTGGGAAACTGAATCAGTGTTCCATCTATCATGGACGAGGAGGAGGCGGGCTTTGTTAGTGGATGGCTGTCTAACAGACTGCATGGCACAGCGGGCAACACCTGCTGTTTTGGTTATCAAAGGTACAGCTGCAAATGGGCACAGTGAGGCTGAAAATGGGCATTGTTTACCCAGTAGCTGCTGCATTTCCCACCCTAGGCTTATACTTGAGTCAAGTTTCCCCAGTTTTTTTTGTGGCAAAATTAGGTGCCTCGGCTTGTTTTCGTGTCGGCTTATACTCGAGTATATACGGCAGTTATCTCATGTACCAACAAAGGCCAGAATTTACTGCAGGATGTTATGTTAAAAGCTGCAGCAGACTTAGAGCTGTCACTCAAATGACACTCTACAGCAGAGGTCTCAAACTGGCAGCCCTCCAGCTATTGTGAAGCTACAAGTCCCATCATGCCTCTGCCTGTGGGGAGTCATGCTTGTAACTCTCAGCCTTGCAATGCCTCATGGGACTTGACATTTTGCAACAGCTAGAGGGCTGCCAGTTTGATAGCCCTGCTCTATAGTATTCCCTTTGCTTCCCACCCAGCAACAACATAAAACTGAGGATTAGTCGAGCTGGGGGACTGGAGCATGAGAAACTAGCAGATGTCACATGTGGTGAGCAGCATGGGAGCAATATAGTGGGATTGGAAAAGGGACTGGTGAGAGAGGAGGATCAGCAAACCAGAAGATCAGCAGAGCTGGGGGGTTACTACTGGGCGGGAGACCAGCAAAGCTAGGGGTACTACTGAGTGGGCCTCGGCAGAGCTGAGCGAGGGTACTAATAAGTTGGGGATCTGCTGAACGAGGGTACTAATGAGCTGGGAAAATGCTGAGTGGGGATACTATTGAGCCGGGGTTCTACTGGGCCCCTTTTAAAACAAATAGAAAATCAACACACACAGGGCATTTGCGAAGCTTCTTTTAAAAAAAAAAATCACAGAAACATCAAAAAAGCATGTTCAAGCAGTAGACGCTGTAATGTGTGTTAACGTCAAAGCAAGTGTAAATGGGCCCTGAGCCCCCGTTCACACAATCGCACATACTTGCCATGCAATTTTACAGGTCCAAATCGCATGAAAAGCCGCTCCCTATGCAATGGAACCATTCAAAACTGTGCAATGCCATCTTATGGTGCTGCACCAATTTGAAGTAGTTCCTGCACTGTTTTTGCTGATTTCAGGTGCAACTTGCATATACATGAAGTCACACAGATTTCAGCCAGCACCAGAAGTCACACTGACCTGCAGGTTTGAAATTGTACTATTTCAAGTGAAGTCGCACGAGTTCAAAGCCACATTAAGACCCCTTTCACACCACACTGCCCTTTGCGTCAGCGGATTTGCGACGCATTTCGGCCGCTAGCGGGGCGCTTTTACCCCCGCTAGTGGGCGCGAAAGGGTTAAAACCGCCGGCAATACGCCGCAATAGCGGCGTTTTGCCGGCGGCATTGCAGCGCTGCCCCATTGATTTCAATGGGGAGCAGCGGTGGAGGAGTGGTAAACACACCGCTCCAAAGAAGCTGCTGGCAGGACTTTTTTCTGACGTCCTGCCAGCGCACCGCTGTAGTGTGAAAGCCCTCAGGCTTTCACACTACACACAATGGTGCAGCTTCTTTAGGGCGGATTGCAGGCGCTATTTCTAACGCTATAACGCCTGCAAAACGCCCTGGTGTGAAAGGGGTGTTAGCGTGATTCATGGCTAAGTGTATGCTCTTCAATGTGTATGCTCTTCAATGTGTATGCTCTTCAATGTGTTTTTATTGTGTACATTTCTACCTGTGTTTTATTGTGTGCGTATCTGCCCTTGTTTTTCAAATAGAGTTGCAAGCCAAGTTGCAGCCCTGGATCTGGGTTATAAGCCAGGGGTGGATGCCATACGGAAGAACTCACCAAAAGTTCTCTTTCTTCTTGGTGCAGATGCAGGCTGCATCACACGTCAAGAATTGCCAAAGGATTGCTTTATTATATACCAAGGTATGTCATAATGAAGTATTCAGCACTAAAGCCCAAGTATTTCGTTTAGACAAGTTTCCATTGTAGCCCTTTTGCTGCCACCAGCATATGGCATATGTTGACATCAGCGATGGGTTTCACAGACACACACAGCTGCTACAGCAGCCAGGAATGTGTGTGGATCTGACAAGCTGACTGTTTACTGTCAGATGGAAATGATTGGATGGCTGTATAGCCACAAAATCACTTCAAAACACCCCAGGTACTTTGCCTCTAAACGATCCCTGATGTTCCATTAAACAACATTAGAAAAATACTGTTGCAGCAAAATACCATATAGGACATGTTTGTTCCCTATTGAAAAAGAAAAGTGTAAAAATAAATAAATGAGTTACACCCAAGCACTCGAACTTCCAGCCTAATGTTAAAAAGTTGATTGTTACACATTACATATTGCTGCGCAAGCCGGAATAAGAGCAATATTTCTAGGGTCAAAGTTCAAGGTGAACGCTAAACTGATGACCTATAAAGGCTTTTAAAGTTGCCTATAGAAAATTTAGGATACTGAAATGTGTCACTGTATCATGGGCACACGCAATTTTAACAACTTGACCCCCAGGCCAAGTTCTGACACTTCTCCCGTACATGTTAATTCTATGCTTTTGCTTATTTATTTTTTTGCTAGAAAATTACTTAAAACTCCCAAACATTATATATATATTTTAAGCAGAGGCCCTAGAGAAGAAAATAATGGGTTACAATTTCTTATGTCATACAATATTTGGAAAAAATACATGTTAATGAATACAATATAATACCTATTTTTTGGGGGGGTAAAATATAAAAGTTGTTACGTCAAGTAAATAGATGCCAAACATGTATTGCTTTAAAATTACTTGTAAAATCTCATACAGGTATGTCCTAATCTTTTTCAGCCACCAGAGGGCACGTGCGCACCCACCGGAGGACACAGATGCTCGTGCTCGGCGGGCATGATTGCCGCCGGACATGCGCGATCGCATGCACGACGGCTAGCATGGGGATTTTTTGTGTGTGTAAATACACAAATCCCTGTGCTATCAGAGGAGAGGAGCCATATCGTTTGTTCCTACCAAGTAGGAAAAATTATACGTCTCCTCTCCTAGTCAATCCTATCCCCATACAGTTAGAACACAACCCTTTCCCTGCTAGTGACATTTACACAGTAATCGGTGCATTTTTATATTTTATAGCAATGATCGCTGTATAAATGCCAATGGTCCCAAAAAAGTGTCAAAAGTCTCGGATCTGTCCATCACAATGCCGCAGTACTGCAAAAAAATCGCAGCTCACCGCCATTACTAGTAAAAAAGAAAGAAAAACTGCCATCAATCTTTCCCATAGTTTGCAGACGCTATAACTTTTGCGCAAACCAATCAATATATGCTTATTGCGATTTTTATCAAAAATATGTAGAAGAATATATATTGCCCTAAACTGATGAATAAATAGTTGTTTTTTTTTCAAAATGTTCCTCCTTTTTTTTTTGTTTATAGTGCAGAAATAAAAACTTCAGAGGTGATCATATACCCACAAATACCATCAAAAGAAAACTCTATTTGTGGGGAAAAAAACACGCAAATTTTGTTTGGGTACAGTGTCGAATGTCCGTGCAAATGTCAGTTAAAGCGACGCAGTGCCAAATTGTAAAAAGTGCTCTGGTCAGGAAGGGGGGTAAAATCTTCCTGGGCTGAAGTGGGTCCTTTTATTTATTTTTTTACGTTATCGCTTATACAACATTGTATTGGGTGCGACAGGTTCTCTTTATGGAGAAATCTGGTGTCTGTTAGGCCCCATAACGCCTCTGGCCTCCAAAGCAGCTGATCAAACTGAAATCAGTTTGAACAGATGCTGTACAAGCCGGTAATGGCTTGTAAATAAACAAACCAAAACCAGAAGTGACTATCCTCATCGCTTCCAGGTTCTGGCGTCGCAGAAGAGGTACAGGAACTTCTGTTCCTTACACTTTTCCCAGAGAATGTGACCTGACAGATCCCGTCGGTACCAAGCTCTCCGATGGGTCAGGAGATCCCGGTATAGGCAGGGGGGATCCCCATCCACCTTCTGTAAAAGTGAACAAGTGGCTGTACAGCTGTTTATCACTTTTACCTAAAATAGAATAGCCGTCTGAAAAGAACAATACCAGGATCATGCCTGTAGCTGCAGCCAAGATCATGGTATAACCACTTCAACCTGATGCTGTATATAACACCTACGGGTGGGGTGTGCTTAAAGTTTGATATGTTGGGTATCTATTTACAATTTTTTTTTTTTTTTTAAGTGTTTTGAAAACCTTAAAAAAATGGTGTTACTGTCTCTTTAAAGCAATAACTCTGCCCACAATATAAAAGAATGCTAATAAAGTTTGTATTGCACAGGTATATGTGTGGGAAGAATAACAAAACCTATAATACTTGGTGGTCAATGTTTAATTTGATGTTATATTACTTTTTTTTTTTTTTGGACATGTGACTGAATGGCAGTAAGCACTAGGCAGACACAAGGTCAGCTTTTACGCATTACTCTAACTTACACACATACATTGTACCCAAACAAAATTGTCGTCTTTTTTTTTTTTTTTTTTTTTCTTTCCCCCACAAAATAGAGCTTTTTTTGGTGGTATTTGATCACCTCCAGTTTTTTTTTTTTATTTTTTTTTTTGTTTTTGCACCAAAAAAAAAAAAAAAAAAAAAAAAGTCCTCATCAATTTAGACCGTTATATATTCTTCTACATAAAAAACAATCGCAATAAGGGTATATTGATTGGTTTGTGCAAACGTTATCGCGTCTACAAATAAGGGATAGATTTATGTCCTTTTTATAAATGTATTTGTTTATTTTTTTTTTTTACTAGTAATAGCGGCAATCTGCGAAAACTTTTTAGCAGACATTGCGGTAAACAGATCGGACACTTTTGACACTTTTTTTGGGAACATTGACATTTATACAGCGATCAGTGCTATAAAAAAATATGGATTACTGTATAAATGTCATTGGCGGGGAATGGGTTAACTAGGGGGTGAGCAAGGGGTTAAATGTGTTCCCTTATGTGTGTTTCTAACTGGGGGGGATGGGACTGCCTGGAGGAGGAGGAGACATAGCTGTTCCTAATCACTAGGCACAGCAGATCTGTCTCTTCTCCCCTGTCAGAATGGGGATTTGTGTGTTTACATATACAAATCCCAGTTCTGGCTCTCTTGCTCGCGATCTCGGGTGGCCTATGGACATGGCGGCCGCCGGCCACATGCATCGGGTCCCTCGCCAAGCATGCACACGTCAATTTGCTGGATTGTGCCAATCGGTCACCGTATAATGATGGCAGCTGGTCAGCAAGTGGTTAACCTCCCCATCTTTTATAAGTTACAAAAAATTGGTTAATATATTGCATTTGTTTGCCCTAAAATTCACTTTAGCATATTTTTTTATTTACTGAAAGTTTGCACTTGATATACTTTTGTGCTAATATTGTGTGTCTGTCTATAAAAAATGTTTAAATTACCACCTTTTTATTCTCCAAGCTCTCTGCTTTCAGAAAATATATAATGGTTTAAGTCCATCTCCAGGCCTACAATTATTTTTAAAATGTGTACAAAACCAAAAACCGCTTTTGCAGCGAAAGGGGGTAAACCTTGAGGGAAGCAGTGGATAAGAAAAACGTTTAATCCAAGACCTCATGTACACTGCTGCTGCTAAATGGACGTTTAGGAGCAGTTGGGCATTTTTTTTCAACTGCTCCTGAACTCTCCTCTGTGATCTTATCAGAACATGTACACAGGGTCGTTTACAGTGGTTTCTAGGCAGTTGAGTTTAGAGGCTTTTTTTGGAATGCAAAAAAATGGGTTCAGTAGCTGAGTTTAGAAGCATTTCAAGTGCCAAACACTTCTAAACGTGGTAACTCGTGTTTAGCCGCTTTTCGCTTTCAGGCATTTTGGGCTATTTTGGAGGAAAAAATGATTTTTTTAATTTATTTTCTTCTAAACACAAATGCGACAAACGCGGCATGTAGACAAGGCAAAACGGATGTTTTAAACGTGGGTTACTATCTGTGAAGTTATATCGTTCAGGAGAGGTTGTAAAAATGTCCAGTGAAGCCTAAGTTTGCTTTTTTTTTTTTTTTTTTTTTTTTTAAGGACACCATGGAGATGTTGGAGCTCCTATGGCAGATGTTATTCTTCCTGGAGCAGCTTACACAGAGAAGTCCGCTACCTATGTCAACACAGAAGGCAGAGCTCAAAGAACACTTACTGCAGTGAGTCCACCTGGGGTGGCCAGGGAAGACTGGAAAATCATCCGTGCTATATCGGAGGTATTGCATGAGTTTTTTTTTACACTATATAATATTGTATAGTATTGTCTAGTTCAGCAGGATTCCATGGCCCTATGATTTTCTTACTAAGATGACGCAGCAATCTTTAGTGAGTATTTTTTGCATTTTTTTATTTATTTAAATTTAACGTATTGTAGGCAAGAAACTGCCTCCTAGATACCTGCCCTAACTTGAACAGTGTTTGATTGATTTGATTAATTTAGTTGTGGTGCATTAAAGGTCGTTCCTTTTACAGTTGGCTGGTATTACACTCCCATACGATGACCAAGATTCTGTCAGAGCAAGATTACACGAAGTTTCTCCAAATCTAGTCCGCTATGATGATGTTGAAGAAGCAAATTATTTCAAACAGTCAGCAGAGCTTGCAAAGGTATAGTGCTTGGGTGCATTTTCTAAAGTGCTTTCATCATGCATTGATCAGATTGTATATAATAATTCTCATGTGTGTTTTTGCTTTCAGCTTGCTAACCAACAGTTGCTCTCTGATCCGTTGATTCCTCCCCAAACATCTATTAAGGATTTCTACATGACAGGTCAGAAATAAGATATTAAAGTTCTTTTTGATCTAGTGAGAAAAGTTTTACAGTACTGTGGAACACCTTAAAGTGGAAGTAAACTTTTTTTTCAATCAAATGGCTGACAGGCAGAGTATGTATGATAGAAGAGACCCTATTGGTCTCTACTGCCATAAATGCATCCTTCTGTGAGTCAGCTGTCTTGTTCACTGAGCCTCGCATGTGCAGCTTAGTGAACATTTACGCCCCCTATCCCCCCCCCCCCCACGCACACGGGACCTGGAAGGAAGGTGGGCCAAAGATGGAAGCGCTTAGGGCCTGCCGAATTGATCCCACCACTGGAGGACACCACATGACAGGTAAGACTGCCATAATGTACGAATATGCTGTGCGTACTAGTACATTTAAAAAATTGTAGTGGCCTTTACTTCCGCTTTAAGGGGACACTTTAAAAAATAAATAAAAAAAATACATTAAAGAATGGTTTAACTATCATCTATTTTCTATTAAAACACTTTCTACAGATCCAATTACCCGTGCATCACAGACTATGGCCAAGTGTGTAAAAGCTGTAACTGAGGGCGCACAAGCGGTAGAAGAACCATCCATTTGCTGAAACTGTTTTTCAAAAAAAGATTTGTATTTCCCCTTGCTACCAATTTATTTAAGAAAAACGCATAAATCTGCTGCCAACGTCAGAACAACTTCGGAATAGGACATTGTGTCTGCGCTTGTTTGAAAGCTTCTGTGATTACTGTACCTTTTTAAGGCACACTAGACCTCACAATTCATGCGTGTACAATTTACTCGTAATCTTATTAAATGGTTTATTACAGAGGTTTCTGTGGATTCTGTATATTTTGGAGGGGTTTTTATGTGGGACAGAAGTCTCCTGTGAAACGCAAGGCCTGAAGACTTAAAATGCAACTGTACATATAATTTACACACTTTGAAAATACTCAGAATAATGGCTATAAGCGTGTATCATTTTAAAGTGGAGCCAAACACGCCTCCCCTCACTGGCACCGACCTCTTCGTTCAGTCTTTTTCTGAGTGCTGGATCTTTGGCTATCTAAAGTGGTTTGGCGGGAATGATGTAACTCCCGCCCATGGGCACTGGAGTTGGGCGCTTACATAGCTCGGTGTACACTCTAAAGAAGATCGTGAACAGGCAGAGGAGTTTATCTTATTTTTCAATTTAGTTGCGCTTTAGCAAGTAAGCTTCTGCTTTTTGATTACCTTGAGAAAATAAAGTAAAACCCCAGCTATGTTAAGAATCCAGTTTCCTTCTGATCCTCAACATGTGTGAGGCATGTAGCAAGCCTTCTTTCAGATACCTACCAGATTCTGTACCAGAGCTACACATCCTTTCTTTATCATACAGTACAAGAATCGGGTTCCTTGTCTTAACTTGGATTGTATGCGCTACCTTCAGGCATTTAAACACTGACAACAGCAGCGGTGACATCCCCTTAATAACCACTCCCAACAACCAATCCCTTTTGCTAGTATCCCTAGGCCTAAGTGATGGATGCCTTCTTTCTAATGAGAGAAGCATGTCTTTTTAAATTGGGGTTTCGATAGTTTCCTAGCTGCTCTGTAGCCGCTGAGCTTTGGGATCTGTATTGGGGCCCCACCTGGAAGAAGATGATGGGCTGTCCTGAAACTTTGCTATCCCTTTAAATCTGTGTTGTTGTTAAGAATAATACCAAACTATTTCTCTCCCTTAACAGCAAAAAAGTGAAAAATTGAATAAATAATATCAGAACATTAGTCATAAATTCCCAAAGTGTCCATAAAAAGTGAATCAACACCTTCCCAATGTCCCTTATAATTGATCATAAGTGAAAAATTCCAACAGATGTAATGTGTGATACAGTCCTCAAAATTCCCAAAGGAATATCCACCAATATGTGCAGATAAAAATCCTCATGCAGTAGTGAGTAACCCTCCACCAGATGTGCCCTCACCTGGGAGTATATGACCACAGAATTGATCTAAACTAGCCTTTTTTACACTGCAGTGGATCTTTAATGGCTGTCCCAATGGATGACACAGGAAATCCACATCGTTCCCAGAATATCTCCTCCACTCAGCCCGATCAAGATAAAAAAAACTATAAATAGTGCTTAATACTTTAAAAACCAGCAGTCTTTATTAAAACAGCTAATGGTATAGCACTCACGTGTTCATGATGCTGCCAGTGCAGCAAAATATACACAGCATGACACAATAGCTATTCAGCTCAATAAAAATGCTTGATTTAATGCTCTTGGGAAATATATTTACCGATCTCTGTCATGTAACAGACACGATTTCCTGGCTATGTTCATTCTCCATGGTCCCACTGTATGTAGGAACGTAGCCACAGTGTGTTTTTATCTGGCTCGTGGAGCATTATTCCCCACTGTCAACAATGATGGGGCATAGTTCTTGCCACCGATAATGAGGCACGAGTCCTCTCACTGACAAAAATGATGGGGCACTATTCCTCCCACTGCTAACAATGATGGGGCATTATTGTCCCGACTGACACCAATGATGGGGCACCTTTTCCCCCACTGATATCCGTGGGGGTGAATAGTGCCTCATTATTGGTACCAATGATGGGGTGCTATTCCCCCCCACTGACACCAATGATGGGGCGCTATTCCCCCCACTGACACCAATGATGGGGCGCTATTCCCCCCCACTGACACCAATGATGGGGCGCCATTCCCCCCACTGACACCAATGGTGGGGCGCCATTCCCCCCACTGACACCAATGATGGGGCACCATTCCTCCCACTGACAATGATGGAGCACCATTCCTCCCACTGGCAACAACAATGGGGCACTGTTACTCTGCCTAATACCAATGATGGGGTGTTGTTTACTCCCACTGACACCAGGGCCTGTTCTCCCACTGGCCAACGTTCGCCCCCCTAAAGATTGAAGGACTGTAAAGTGGCCCTCTGTTTAGAAAGTTTGGAGAGCCCTGTCCTAGATTATGAAGTCAAAAGTACCTGTGAACCCCCAAGTGTCAAAGTGACTAAAGTGAGAGAGGATTAAGGTGAAATGTGACCTAGCATTTAAGGTCATGCTTCAAATAATAAATGGAGTGGCAGGGAGCATTACGAGGAAAAGTCAGTGGGAACGCATTAATTATTTATTGCAGTTGTGAAACAGATATCTTTAAATGAGCTATACAAAAATAACACTGAATAAATAAATGCATTCATTGAAATGTGGCTTTCACCAAACATTCACTGGTGGTAACTATCGCTATCATTTGAAACACATCACCCAGAAGCTTCACCTGCAGTGAATGTTTGGTGAATGTTAGATTGCTTTTTAACCACTTCCTGCCTGCCCACTGTCAAATGACAGAGACACGTTGTTTCAAGGCTCCGTGTCTGCTCCAATCCAGTACACGGGTTAGATGACAAGCTGTGAGGTAGAAAATTGCGTCTGAGAGAGCAATGCCACCCTTCAATTTTGGGAGTCGAAGTATTGTTTGTGCTAGTTGGGGAGTTTTTTTACCGGTCCAGATGAATTGGGTTATCAGTCTATTTATCGTTTTTAAGAAGGTATTAGGGATTTGTATTGGGAGTGCTTGAAAATTATATAGAAGTCTGGGCATAATATTTTTATTATACTGCTGCGTCCGAACCAGGTAAATAGGCCCTGATGCCACTCCTTTCAAATTTTTTTTTTTTTTTTTTTTTTTTATTGCTGCCAAAAGCGGGGGGGGGGGATTGAGAGAGAAAATGTCTTCTGGCTTACTGGGTAGTAGGATTCCTAGGTACTTAATATGTGAGGTGGCCCATTTAAAAGGGAAGTCCGCTCGGTGTAGTGGAGTTAGAGAGGACGGTAAGTTAACATCTAATGCTTCCGATTTCTGGTAATTGATATGATGATGTGATAAACTTCCATATGTCTTCAATTCTTTGAGTAGATTTGGGATTGACACCAGGGGCTTGGTAAAAAAGAGGAGATCTTCTGCGAACGCTGCTACTTTCGGGGACAGAGTGGCGTCTAGTCCCAGGCCTTCAATATCTGGGTTATTTCTAATAGTTCACAAGAAGGGTTAGAGGGTGAGAACAAAAAATCAGTGGTGACAAAGGACACCCTTGTCTCGTTCCATTCGATATTTTACAAAGTGGTAGATAGATGGCCGTTGACCTTAACCTGGGCCGAAGGGCCAGAATAGATGGCCTGAATCCAGATCATCATTCCTTCTTTCAATCCTATGCAACGTAGCGCTTCAAATAGGAATGGCTAGCTCACCCTATCGAACGCCTTCTCGGCGTCTGTCAAGAGGAGCAGCATTGGGATCTTCCACATTTTTGCCGCCTGGACCAGATTAATAGCTTTTGTCATGTTATCACGCACCTCTCTTGTTGGGATAAATCCTACTTGATCGGAAAGTATCAGTAGTGGGATCAAATTGATCAGGTGCATTGAAAGGATTTTAGTAAAGAAATTTAGGTCCACATTTAATAGGGATATTGCTCTATAATTTTGACAGTGTAATGGGTCTTTCCCTTCTTTAGGAAGGACAGAAATGTGTGCTCCAAATGCGTCTCTGGGAAAGACCGTCCCCTCTCCTGCTGTATTGTACGCTGATAGGAAGTATGGGGTCAGTATGTCTCCAAAAGTCCTATAGTATAGGAGTGAGAACCCATCTGGGCCCGGTGCCTTACCCAGCTGCATTTGAGCCAGTGCCAAGGAAACTTCATCGGATGAGATTGGCTTATCCAATTTGCTCAGGTCACCGTCTGGAATCTGTGGGAGGCCTGATTTCCGTATGTAATCCTGAATTGCCTTTTTTTTTTGGTAGCTCTATCGGTTTCCGACTGCAAAGATGGGAGATTATATAGGTCTTTATAGTAATCCCCAAAAAGAGCGTCAATTCCTTCTGTAGTGTAAAAAACAAAGGATTCGCCCTGGAACTTTAAATTAAGTGGGTACTGTTTCCGCCACTAAACATAACAGTAGTAAATATAGTATATGGTTTATTCAAATACAATTGTTTACATGCATAAATAACACCAACAGTTGCCAATTAAAAAAGATACATAAACAAGGAATATTGGTACATAAATGTAGTAGTAGTCATAGTACACAGGCATCATACTACCCGACTAGTTTCGCAAGATCCAGCTCGCTCTTCAGGGGTGGATGTGTGTAACAATGTACCACTGAGCTTGACCATGGCTCCAGGTGTGCGGCCTCGAGACGGCAGCAGCAGATGCCTCCCCAAGGAGCTGAAATCCATTTCATTCTTCACTGAGAACACACACAGCTGTGGAGATTGCTTGCGGTGTCTCATTACTCTTCACCATACTCAGCCTATACTTTTTATCGATTAACGAGGTCTCTAGGGATACATCACTACGCCTATGCTATGCCTGCTCTCCGTCTGGCCCTGGGTGGGGTCCCATCTGACTCTGCCCCCTCAGCTCCCTGGGGAGGCATCTGCTGCCGCCGTCTCGAGGCCGCACACCTGGAGCCATGGTCAAGCTCAGTGGTACATTGTTACACAAATCCACCCCTGAAGAGCGAGCTGGATCTCACGAAACTAGTCGGGTAGTATGATGCCTGTGTACTATGACTACTACTACATTTATGTACCAGTATTCCTTGTTTATGTATCTTTTTTAATTGGCAACTGTTGGTGTTATTTATGCATGTAAACAATTGTATTTGAATAAACCATATACTATATTTACTACTGTTATGTTTACTGGCGGAAACAGTACCCACTTCATTTAAAGTCCCAGGGCGAATCCTTTGTTTTTTATATGTTACAGGGATGGAAGTGTGTCACCGGGGACACCAGACCTTTTCCTTTTTCTCTATATTCCTTCTGTAGTGTGCATTATCTTGTGTGTGGCGTTGTTGTTGCTATGTTCATAAAATGAACGGCGGCATTTAGAAAGCGTCTCCTTAGCTTTAACCAGTGCCAAGGATCGGAGCTGGTTTTGCAAAGTGGCCAACTCCAATAAGACCTGGGATGTCAGAGACTGTTTATGGGCAGATTCCAGGGTTCTGATTTTTCCCAGAAGGTCCACAGTCTGCCAAGCTCTTTCTTTCTTAATACGGGACCCTATTTTAATCAACAGGCCTCTTGCGTTGCTTTTGTGGGCTTCCCACACCACGGTAGGATGTACTTTCGAACTCACTTTGGTAGAAAAGTATTGTCTAAGTTCTCTCGACACTTCTGTCACTACTTCTGGGGTCTGTATCAGCGTTTAGTTGAGTCTCCACTTACATTGTTTCATAGCAGGCTGAAGCAGATCCACCTCTATGAAGACTGGTGCATGTTCTGAAAACGTGATAGAACCAATTGAGGGCAAAACGACCCTAGATAAAAGCAATTGTGGCACCATGAACATATCGATTCTGGTATAAGAGTCATGGGGATGTGAGTAGAATGTATAGTCCCTGTGGTTGGGGTGGAGGACATGCCACACATCTATTAAGTGGAATGCATATAGATTTGTCTTAAGGCATCGCAACGCCACATAGGAAAGCTGGGATGTGTTTCTGGTTGAGTCTATAGTCGGGTCCATAAAGAAATTCAGGTCCCCCCCAAGAGTATTTTCCCCTCCGCGAACTCTCCCAAGTTGGTCATATTTCGTTCTAGGAAGGTTATCTGGTTCGAGTTGGGGGATACAGGTTTACGAAGGTCACTAGGGTAGAAGCTACTTTTTAAAATTTGTGCGGTGCCACAAATGCAGCGTCGCACCAATAAGACCGGTGCCATTGCCGACAATTGCTGCCGATTTGACATGCGATTTGACATGTCAGATCGTACCAATGTGAACCAGGGCAAAGGGACTGAAGGATCTCAGTTATAGGGAAAGACTACAAGCATTGAACTTGTTCTCTCTGAGAGGGGACATGATAGTGGTGTACAAATACCTGGTGACCTTAGCACAGAGAAAAAACTTTTCAGTGAAAGTGTTTAAAAAGACATGCGGCCATTCACTGAAACTTGAACAGAAGCAGTTTAACCTTAAACTGTGTATAGGGTTCTTTACTGTCAGAGCGGTAAGGTTGTGGAATTCCCTTCCACAAGCAGTGGTATCAGCAGGGAACGTCGATAGTTTAAAAAAACTATTAGGTGAGCAACATAACGATCACAACATACAGGGCTATACGATTTACTATTGCCATGGACACAAATGCGCACATACACCACAGATTTAACTGAATGGAATTGTGTATTTTTTCAGCTTTACCAACTATGTAATGGAAGCCCCATAGTAACTCTATGGGTGACGTCACTTCCCAGCCATTACACAGCCATCGTTGGCTGTGCCCTGCACAGAGCTTCCGCCGCTGGAGACCGGAACAGAGAAGCTTTAGAAAAGGTATGTATAGCGAGTTTTGCTTTACAGGGCTAGGTAGGTTAGTCTTAAGCCTCGTACACATGATCGGATTTTCCGCAGACAAAACCTCAGACTTTTGTCCGAAGGCGTGTGCCTTGTCAGCCATCAAACACGAACGTAGTGACGTACTACGTGTTTTTTCAGTTCTTTAGTGCCACCCTTTGGGCACCTTCTGCTAACTTCGTGTTAGTAGAAGTTTGAGTGTTGATTCGTGCTTTACATTTAGCGCTTTTCAGTTTGCGTTTTTCAGTTTGTGCTTTAGTTTGTGCAGTTAGTTTCTGAACGGCCGTTCATCAACCAGACATGTTGCGGAATTGGAGGAGATAACGTGTTATTTATTATTGGCCTTGGAGTTATTGCTTTGATTAAAGTCCAGTCCACGAACAGGAGGAGGAGGAGTTCTTGGACCAAAAAAAATTGGTTGCTTTATTAATCGTGACCAATTATGTCATATGTCTTTGCTGTGGGAGCTCCAGGAGAATTATCTCTGGATGACAGACCCCTGCTTTTACCAACTCTTGGCATTGTTGACCCCTTATATTAAGAAGCAGGACACATGAGGCTTTTATTTTATTTTTTGGTTAAATAATAATGATTTGATTTGTTATATTTTCTATATTTTTGGATACATAGAATGCACTTTTTGGTTAAAGTGGAGTTCCACCCAAAAAAAAAAAATCATGAATGTGCATGGGAAAAAAAAATAGAATTTGGAAAGAATTTTTTTTTTTTTTTACCTTACCTTATAATACCTGTTGCTATGTGGTCTTGCGAAATCTGCCTCCTTCAGCACCTGGGCTCCTGAAGTCGCTTCCCTCGGCGCAGGAAGTGAGATCACCTCTCTCCCCTCCCTCTAGGCAATCATCTGGGACACGTGACAGGTCCCAGATGATCACGTGGTGAGTCTCAACGTGCGGCACGGCTTGCGCATGTGCAATGGTTGCCCGGCTGTGGCCCACAGTTAAAGTGCCGGCGAGTGGAGGGGGAAACGAGCGGGGCTTCGATCCCCCGCATAGATGGACCCTGGGACAGGTAAGTGTCTGATTTATTAAAAGTCAGCAGCTGCAGTATTTGTAGCTGCTGACTTTTAATTTTTTTTATTTATTTTTTTTAAGCGGAACTCCGCTTTAAGTTCTATTGCCAATTTTTTTTTAATGCACAATAAAAAAAAATGTGTAGAATAATACTTGGCTATGTGTTTTACTTCAAATGACAGTTTGGGAGTAGGCAGTTACATTTTAAAAAATACAACGTAAAATTAACCACTTGCCGACCAGCGCACGACGATGTACGTCGACAGAATGGCACGGGCAGGCAAATGGGCGTACATGTAAGTCCCTTTAAATTTGCCGCCCTGCCATCGGGAGCGCGCCGCTGGCGGCGCACTCCCGCGCTGGTCGGGACCTCCGTGAGTGGACCGCGCAATTGTCAGTTAAAGCGACGCAGTGCCGAATCGCAAAAAGTGGTCTGGTCTTTGACCAGCAAATTGGTCCGGTCTGAAAGTGGTTAACAAGAGACACCAACATAGTTGTATCTTTGATCTTAAATACTACGGGTTAAAGTGGTTGTAAACCCTTACAAACCACTTTGACCTACAGGTAAGCCTAGATTAAGGCTTACCTGTAGGTCCAAGCAATATCTCCTAAACCTATATGGTTTAGGAGATATTTGCCCGAAAACGGGCACCGCTGTCTACGGCGCATGCGCCGTAGACAGCGGCGCGCAGGCGCACTGAACGCGGCAGTTCCAAGAATGGAGCTGCTGCATTTGTCGACTCCCGTGCGCATGCGCGGGAGTGACGTCATCGCGGCTTCGCCGAATGACAGCGGCGGAGCTGCGAGACGCCACCAGCAAGATGGATGCGGCGGACTACAGGGGACAGCGCGACTTCGCTGGCTCCTGTGTCAGGTAAGTGACACATAATGGGCTACTATGCGATGTAGTAGTCCATTTATGCTTTACCTTTGCAGGGAAAAAAAGAGGAAGTAAACTCATCAGGGTTTACTTCCTCTTTAATGGTGCTGTGGTAACCTGCCCCAAAAAAAAATAGCTTAATAATATTATTTTTGATATTACTAGAAAAAAAAAAGCCTTTGCAAATGTGTTTGCAATAACTCCATCAGTATCACCAGCAAAGCAGCTTCATTATTATCCCATTAACCACTTTCAGACCGGACCATTTTGCTGGTAAATGACCAGAGGTCTTTTTACACTTTGGCACTGCGCTGCTTTAACTGGTAATTGCGCGGTCATGCAATGTTGTACCCAAACAAAATTTGCGTCCTTTTCTTCCCACAAATAGAGCTTTCTTTTGATGGTATTTGATTGCCTCTGCGATTTTTATTTTTTGCGATATAAACGTAAAAAGACCGCAAATTTTGAAAAAAAATGATATTTTCTACTTTTTGTTATTAGAAAAATCCAATAAACTCAATTTTAGTCATACATTTAGGCCAAAATGTATTCAGCCACATGTCTTTGGTAAAAAAAAAGTCAATAATTGTATATTTATTGGTTTGCGCAAAAGTTGTCACATCTACAAACTAAGGTACGTTTTCTGGAATTTACGCAGCTTTTAGTTTACGACTGCCTATCTCATTTCTTGAGGTGCTAAAATGGCAGGGCAGTACAAAACCCCCCCAAATGACCCCATTTTGGAAAGTAGACCCCCTAAGGAAATTGATAAGAGGCATGTTGAGCCCATTGAATATTTTATTTTTTTGCCTCAAGCGATTGAATAATGACAAAAAAAAATTTTTTTTTTTTTTTTTACACAAAGTTGTCACTAAATGATATATTGCTCACACATGCTATGGGCGTATGTGAAATGACACCCCAAAATAAATTCTGCTGCTTCTCCTGAGTACGGGGATACCACATATGTGGGACTTTTTGGGAGCCTAGCCGCGTACGGGGCCCCGAAAACCAAGCACCGCCTTCAGGCTTTCTAAGGGCGTAAATTTTTGAGTTCACTTCTCACTACCTATTACAGTTTTGAAGGCCATAAAATGCCAAGATGGCACAAAACACCCACAAATGACCCCATTTTAGAAAGTAGACACCCCAAGCTATTTGCTGAGAGGCATGTTGAGTCCATGGAATATTTTATATTTTGCCACAAGTTGCGGGAAAATTACAAACTTTTTTTTTTTTTTTTTTTTTTTTTCACAAAGTTGTCACTAAATGATAAATTGCTCACGCATGCCATGGGCATATGTGAAATGACACCCCAAAATAAATTCTGCTGCTTCTCCTGAGTACGGGGATACCACATATGTGGGACTTTTTGGGAGCCTAGCCGCGTACGGGGCCCCGAAAACCAAGAACCGCCTTCAGGCTTTCTAAGGGCGTTACAGTTTTGAAGGCCATAAAATGCCAAGATGGCACAAACCCCCCCCCAAATGACCCCATTTTGGAAAGTAGACACCCCTAAATTTAGGGGTACACTAGTGAGACTAGGTAATAAATGGCGGGTGCCCTGAAACTATAAAAAAATAACTAACCAACCAGCGTCACCTGTAACAGTTATATGGTGATCACTGGTGAAAGGGTTAACTAGGGGGCAATCAGGGGGCTTTATGCGGTAGTATATGGGGGTCCCTGGCGCTATAAAAAGCTGCGGCGAACCTAAATACCTACCTGCCTAACTAGCGTCACCTGTGACACTAATACAGCGATCAGAAAAACGATCGCTTATTAGGCTGGGTTCACACTGGAGCGATGCGGGAACGCCACGAATGCGCGGCGGGTTCCCGCATCGCATGCCTCCCGGCGGCAGTTCACACTGCCCTATGCGAACTGCTGGGAGTGTCAGTGAAATGTTACTGACACCCCCAGATCAGTTCGCATATCGCAGTGCGATCTGCAAACTCGGATCGCATGGTGTGAACACCCATGCGATCCGATTCTGCTGCGGGCCAAAAAAAGGGTCCCGTGCGAATTTGCGGCGGGTGCGGCGAATGGCTGAACTCGAATCGCACAGAGATCGGATGTGATTTGCACTGCAGTGCGGTGCGAATCACATCCGTTCTCAATCCGCTGCAATGTGAACCCAGCCTTAGTGACACTGGCGACGGGGGGTGATCACGGGGTTAAACCTTTATTGGGGGGGTTAGGGGGGTACCTTAGAACTAAAGGGGGCTAACCCTAACTGCCCTAACAGTTATTAGTCACAAATGACACCCGCCGGGTGATCAGGGGGTTAAACCTTTATTAGGTAATAAATGGCGGGTGCCCTGAAACTATAAAAAAATAACTAACCAACCAGCGTCACCTGTAACAGTTATATGGTGATCACAGGTGAAAGGGTTAACTAGGGGGCAATCAGGGGGCTTTATGCGGTAGTATATGGGGGTCCCTGGCGCTATAAAAAGCTGCGGCGAACCTAAATACCTACCTGCCTAACTAGCGTCACCTGTGACACTAATACGGCGATCAGAAAAATGATCGCTTATTAGGCTGGGTTCACACTGGAGCGATGCGGAAACGCCGCGAATCCGCGGCGGGTTCCCGCATCGCATGCCTCCCGGCGGCAGTTCACACTGCCCTATGCGAACTGCTGGGAGTGTCAGTGAAATGTTACTGACACCCCCAGATCAGTTCGCATATCGCAGTGCGATCTGCAAACTCGGATCGCATGGTGTGAACACCCATGCGATCCGATTCTGCTGCGGACCAAAAAAAGGGTCCCGTGCGAATTTGCGGCGGGTGCGGCGGGTGTGGCGGGTGCGGCGAATGGCTGAACTCGAATCGCACAGAGATCGGATGTGATTTGCACTGCAGTGCGGTGCGAATCACATTCGTTCTCATAAACCGCTGCAATGTGAACCCAGCCTTAGTGACACTGGCGACGGGGGGTGATCACGGGGTTAAACCTTTATTGGGGGGGGTTAGGGGGGCACATTAGAACTAAAGGGGGCTAACTCTAACTGCCCTAACAGTTATTACAGTCACAAATGACACCAATGCAAAAAAAAAAAAAAAAAAAAAAAAAATGACATTGGTGTCACTGTGACTGGGGGGCAGGGGTAATTGGGGGGGTGATCGGGGGGTAAAGGGGGGGTGTGAGTGTGCCTGGCATGTTCTACTGTGTGTGTAGAGTGTTGGTGCAACTCACCGATCCGCTCTCCTCCGTGTCGGAACGAAAAATACCGACACGGAGGAGAGAATACATCACTTCCTCTCCTGTGTTTACATTACAGGAGAGGAAGTGATGTCACCGGGGATTTCCATTCGTCGAGAGCGATCGCGAGGGGGTGGCCATGAATGAATGGCCGCCCCCTCATCCCGGATCGCTCTCGAAGGAATGCCGACCGCCGCAGGCACCGGGGGGGGGCCCGATCGGGCCCCCCACCCGCGGGCAGGCAGGGACTTATATATACGCCCATATGCCTGCCCGTGCCATTCTGCCGACGTATATCGTCGTGCGGCGGTCGGCAAGTGGTTAAAGAAGAAGAAAATTGTGTGCTGCATTTTGAGATTTCATCAATTTGCCACGTCACGAATGTTAAGTCTCCATTACAATCGCTAGTTTACAAAACTGTCCACTTCTGGTTCATCCTTGCTTCCCAGCATGTGTGTTTGTACTTTGGACTTTTGTCCAACTGACTTGTGTACACAAGCTTGGAAAATCCGACAACACACATTTGTCCGTGGAAAATGTTAAAACTTGTCATCCAACATTTGTGCATGGAAAATCCGACAATTGTCCGATAGAGCATACAAAGGTCGGATTTTCCTCCAACAGCCTGTCGCACATTTCCCGTCAGAAAATCTGATCATGTGTACAGGGCTTTAGATTAAATCTGCAAGTATATTTAGAGATTTTCGTTTTAGGCTGGACTTTCACTTTAACGAATCTGTCGCAATCATAGCTCCAGAGTAAAATTTTTGCACATACTTTAAGAACTGTTGCATGGCATTTATGAATTTGGTGTAGGACTTACTAATGTGAACAGAAAAATATCACAATGACTTTATTGAATGGCCTGCGGTAACCTCACACCGACTACCCAGAACATTGCTCTGTATAGGTGTATGTTAGATGTGCTCTACTATTACAAGATCTATTCCACACCCATCTATGTTTAATTTATAAACCATGAACAACATATGGCTCATACAGCAACCTTTTACAGGCTATTCTCTTTTTACAGTGCTAACACCTACTATCCTATAGGTACATCATGCTGCAATATAAAACTATTTTGAGTTGTGATATGTTGAACATCTTTTCTACTTGGCTAAATGGCAGATTGGGGCCCTTTATTTACCCTTTATTTCCTTTTCGTCATATTTGGTTGATTAATTCATAATTGGGATTCGTATTCGGAATCTTTTGAATTTTCTTTGAATTTACTGAGAATCAGAGCACTACTCCCTAAGGAGGAACACTGCTTGCTGCAGGCCTTCATCTGTAAATGGATAGCCATCACATCTCCCAGTTTTTAAAAGAGAACATAAGACAAAATGCCTAACTATGACTATCTTTACACTTCACCAGCAGTAGGGGGTTATGATCCTCCCACTGGTGACATGATTCCAATGACACTGATAAATTGGCATGTGTTTCCCTGTCAGGACCATCACTCCCTCAAAAGGAGTCTACCAGACTTCCTGCAGAGTGCAGCCTAACAAACACGCCAGAAAAATTAAACATACAAAACTGCAGTCCAATATACTTTCTGTTCGGCTCCTAAACCGGAGTCTTTTTTTTTTAATAACCCAAGGGAAATTATGCAGGAATGGCACACCCTAGTGTCCATGGTGTTGTCCTCTTACCAGGCACCTTGAATGACCACATCCTGCATGTACGGTTACTTGTAGGGGAAAACCCACCCTAACCCATCTGGCAATAAATCACTTCACAAATAATACCTTGGGTCAGGCAGTCTCCTTCTACTGTCCCCGTCTCCTCTGACAGAAACGGAGTAAGACCGGGTCAGGGGCATACCATGCTGTTGGCAAGACCGGTGCAGGCTGAGGGGGGGCGCCAATTAGCATTGTCTCAGACTCTCAGTCACTTCAGGCTTCGGCACACAGCAGCGGTGGGCTGGCAGCACCGCCGCCGAGCACTTCTGCTTGCTGCTGGCACTGCAGAGCTGCTGATAGGGGCGGGGGTGAGTCTCGGTCTCCCTCTCCCTCCTGCAGGGATAGACTGGCCATCGGGACTACCGGGAGATTTCCAGTGGGCCAATGGCTCAGTGTATGCCGGTTTCAGCCGCATCTGCAGTGCACGGCGATCTACCCGTCAACTGCCGATAGCTGCCGCCTGATGGGTAGATCAAGATGCATGCAACCCCGCCCCTATCTCCAGGGGGCCCCTGCAGCCCCCCTGTCATATTATCATATCCTCCACAAAATCCAGCTCCGATCTTCCCTAGGGCCCCAAAGCCACACTCCAGTACTGGGCTTATACTTTGCCTTCCACAGTCCACACCCCTCTGTTCCCATTGGCTGGGGAGAAGCTGTAAGCCATTTCCTGAATGGAGAGGAGCACGAGGTGAGAACAGAACAGGATGGGGAAGTGTCTGTGCTGTGTGCTGGCAACATGGAATGGTAGAGGCAAGAGGAGGAGCATGCCACCCTATAGCCATGAGGGGTCCGATGTCACTGGTGAGGTATGGCGCTGCTCAGTGTCTTCTAGTCACCAGCTGGGATTCTATGTACCCCCCCATCCGGGGATGTTTACTTACCCCACTTCCCTGACAACTGGGGAAAAGACACACCTCCGGCAGGTGATCTTCCCCCAACACTGACAGAAAGCTTCAGCAATTGCTAAAACAAATCCCTTAACACATCCTCGGGGGGGGGGGGGGGGCTGAAGGGCTGCAGGCTCCAGATTTTGTGTCACATGGCTTTGCCCTCCCAGATCTAAGTTGGCCCCCCAAAGCCCCTTGACCAGCCCCTCCACTCTGCATGCTATGCCCGGCTGCTGAGACCCTTTCCCATTACAGCACTCTGTACTGTTCCGCCTCCGCAGGGCTGAAATTACATTCCTTTACAACAGAGCCAGCTAGCCATGATCTGCACAGGGTGTATCTGCCTACTGCAACTACACTGCCATTCTGACCAGACAATTTCAGAGGACAGAAGGGCAACATAAAACACAGATACACCCTGTGAAGACTGACAGACTGTGTGTAAAGGAATGTGATTTCAGCCCTGGGTAGTGTGTGTGTGTGTGTGTGTGTGTGTGCGTGTTGGGGGGGGGGGGGGGGGGAGGGCTGTATACAGTGCTGGGGTGGGAAAGAAGCTCTGCCAAGTGACCTGCCAGGGGTCCCTGATTCACCAGCGGTGATCCCTGTCCTCTGATGTAATGAGGAACTCTGGGAACTCAAAACTCTTAAGCCACTTTGAGTATCTGGGTGGATGTATCTGCATGCACATTGGAAGTAGTGGGGGGGGGGGGGGGGCCAGGACAACTTTTTCATCTGGGCCCACAAGCTTCAAGCTACGCCTCTGCATATAGCATACATATATGTCCAACTTTCGGCCAACAAATGTTGGATGACAGGCTAGAAAATTTTCGGCGGACACCAGTTTGACATGAGATTTTCGTATGGTCAGTACACAAATCCATCACACAAAAGTCGAAAGTACAAACACGCATGCTCGGAATCAATGATTACCAAACAAAAAATTAGCAGAAGGGGCCCAAAGGGTGGTGCTTAAAGGCTGAAATTCCTCGTAGTACGTCACTACGTTTGTGTTACAATTGTGTACCGTTATTATTCAAGACAAGATTCTGGCACATGCCCTTTTGACGAAAATCAGATGCTTGGTTGGCCAACAATTGTACCGTGTGTACGAGGCTTTAGGGTGGACTCTAGATACAGGAGCAATGGAGGCAATGTTGGACAATAGCATTGTCCACCTGGGACAAGGGTAATGTTAGATGCACTAGCAGGTTTAGATACAGTATATTTGACTAGCAAATTAAAGCCATACTCCAGCTACCACTTTTTAAAATGGAACCAGACGATTCGATTGTTGGCAGGGGATTGTCTGCTGACAGACTGTTGTCCTAAAATGTTACCGTTAGTACGCTCCTTTTGACAATTGTCCAATTGGGCTAATAAATTTTCACCGGACAGTGGTTTTTGTTTGTGGCACGACAATTGTGTACCGTCCAAGATCCAGGCATACACCCTTTTGACAAAAATCAGACGCTCGGTTGGCCAACAGTCGTACCGTGTGTACGAGGCTTAAGCCTCTGTTTGATCCGCAGTTGCCATGGTGGTGCACAGGTGCACAGGTGATCAGCTATGACAGCAGCCTTTTGATGGGTGGATGGACAGTTCAGTAGAGAGAGGGGACACAAGCACACTAGTAACTGTGACAATGCCTTGAATGTAACTATTTTGGGAAATAGAGCCAAACAGAACTCCCAATTATACTCGCCTCCACCTTCCGGTGAGGCTACCGTTACATCCCTCGGCGGCCGCTGTCCTCTTTTTCCTGGGTGTTGGGGGGCATCATCCTGTGCATGAGAGCACAGCCCAAGTGTACCGGGAAGGCACTCTAATGCCGCGTACACATGACCAGACTTTTTGAGGGACTAGGTCTGACGGTCTTTCTGACAGACTTTCGGCAGAGTTCCGACGGACTTTCTGAATGAATGTATTTGGCCACACACAATCACACCAAAGTCTGACAAATTTGAACGTAATGACATACGACTGGACTAGAATAAGGAAGTTCATAACCAATAGCTGCCCTAGCGTCGTTTTTTGTCCGTCGAACTAACATACACACGAACGGATTTCTCGTTCCGGTGGAAAAATTTAAAACGTTCTATTTCTAAAGTCCGCCGGTTTTTTGGCAAGCAAAGATCCGATGGAGCCCACACAAGATCGAATTGTCCGACGGACTCGTTCCGTCGGACCTTTGCTGTCAAAAAGTCCAGCATAAGCTGTCTTTTCTGTATTATTGTAGAAGAGACATACAGCATGTTTCTGAGCCATGCAGGACACCAGGCATGTGAATGCCTTCACCAGGCTCTGAAACGTTGCACTTGGTCCTTTGTGATGTGTTCTTTCTGCAATTAAAGCTTCAGATGACATTTGAATATCCTTGGTGTGCTGCCGAATATGTGCATTGCTCTAATGATGGATCCAGTTTCCAGTTAGTAGTTGCTGCAGCACCCGATACTGATCAGCCACATGTTCAATGGTAATATTTACATTACTGTATGGCTCAGGGCTGAGCCCACAGGTATGCCGCAACAGGAAGTGCACACCGAGAAGAGGAGAAGCCAGGAGCAGGAAACCTAAGAAAAGAGGATTGGGGATGCTCTGTGCAAAACCACTGCACAGAGCAAGTATGTATAACATGTTTGGTAATTTATAAAAAAAAATGTAAATAGAGTTTACAACCACTTTAAGCTAGCCATACACAGATTATCATTTAAATATTCGTACAAAAAAAAAATTGTCAGAACATTCTTCTTTGTTACACGGAGTTACGTTGCCAATTAAACAATACAAGAAAACACTTATACCTTGCTTTTTAAGTGCAGCAAAGAGTTTAATTCCTCGGATGTGGAAAACCCCAAAAGGTCCCTCTTTGAAAAGTTGGTTCTGCAACATAAATAATATGTACAACTTAGAGTATTTAAAGTTCAGTGGAGAAATAGGTGAAGTGGGGTTTGTAACAAGATGGAAAGATTGGGAAAAATATAAGCAATCAGTGAGATATGCCGAAAGGATGGTGGATGCATAACATGATCCAGGGCCGAAAGGGTAGGATTTTTTTTTATATTGGGCGAGACCGAGGGTGGGTAGCGGGTGGGGAGATGGGCTAGACGGGATATTATTTAGTAACATTGTATACGGTGAAATGTTTATTCTGCTGCCCAAGGGGAAAAAAAAAAATGAGAAAATACCACACTCAAGACATATATTTTTGCTATGATGATGTTGAATCGGGCTTAGACTAAGATGAACGTAAAAGTTGAATTAAGTCTCCCAAAAGAAATCACTGAGGTGGTAAAAAAAAAGAACATTCTTCTTTTTTTTGTCACCAGTGAGTCAACGAATTATGTTTGAAAGCTCTTAAAATTTCATACAGACTAAGGATGGCCTTGCGGTTCGCCCGGTGTTCGGTCCGCAGTGAATTTTGCGTGTTCTGGCTCTGTTCGCGTGGAGGACATATGCTTTTACATTGTGAAAGAACTTTGACCCATGATGACA
Source organism: Lithobates pipiens (assembly GCF_037356315.1). Classification (NCBI taxonomy): domain Eukaryota; kingdom Metazoa; phylum Chordata; class Amphibia; order Anura; family Ranidae; genus Lithobates; species Lithobates pipiens. The sequence goes on from NW_027507784.1 coordinate 158,484,098, forward strand.
CATCCATCATGGGGTACAGGACAGCCAATTGAAACATTTCAGCACATGGACAATTGGACATTCCCCCTACCTTATAAATACACCTGATCTGGTGGCCATTTTACATTCTGTCTTTTGTCAGTGTAGGGAGAGGTTGCTGTGTGGAGCAGGGACAGACTGTAGTGACACAAATCACTAGCTATTAGGTCCACAAAAGTCCTTTTAAGGACTAGTATAGGTATACAGTATATAGGATTCTGGTTCACTGCTGCTAACTGCTGTGCTGCTGTATGCTGAGTGCACTGCTGACCGATACAGCTGTCTTTTGTCAGTGTAGGGACAGGACACTGTGTGGAGCAGGGACAGTCAGTTTAATCACTAGCTATTACTATTAGGTCCACAAAGGTCTTTTTAAGGACTGGTGTAGGTGTACATTATATAGGGTTGTACATGTATAATATACTTTCTTTCAAATATAGAAAGCCTATTATACTTGACTGCTGACAGATTCTGCAGCTGTCTTTTATCAGTGTAGGGACTGAGGGACAGTCTGCAAATCACTAGCTACTAGGTCCTCAAAGGTCCTTTTAAGGACTGGTATAGGTGTAATATTTGGTGTGCAGTATATAGGGGTGTAATACACGAATAAAATACTTGCACATATAGAAAGCATAGTATAGTGCATTTCCACTGTGCAGCATTGTGACTGCTGAGCGGTTCTGCAGCGATACTACAAAGAGTGACAAACGCAATTTAAAAAAAAGTATTATAACTGGTGTGATAGACCAGTGGCCCCCAAAAACGACAGATTGAAGCGGGGTGTTATATACCTTCTTCTGCACTTCTCTAGAGACTTTTGTAACAGGGTGATTTAAAAAATGACAGGCAGAGGAAGAGGCAGGCCCTTCCGTAGGGGTGGTAGGGCAGGAGCAACAGACTTGAGCCAAAGTGGCACATTGCAGAAGGTGCGTGCCATTACGTCAAAGGACGCACCAGACTTGGTGGAGTGGCTCACTCAGCCTTACTCTTCTGCACCCTCCTCATCCTCTCGATCTGCACCCTCTTCTTCACTCTCACCCACCAACACCACCACCACCATATACCTTCCGCTTGAGTCACAGGAATTATTTTCGATCCATCACGAGACGTTTCCGATGCGCAGCCATTCTTGGCATTGGATCAGGAAGAGGAGGTAGCAACAACCGCCGCTCAGCAGTCTCATGATAACCCTCTTGCCCAACGGTTGACAGCTGGCTTGTCAGAACTGATAGCCCGCCAACTACTGCCATATAGTGATGGCCGAACGGTTCGCCCGGCGGTCGTTTCGCGGCGAATTTCCGACTTTCGCCGTCCGCGGGTTCGAACGCCTTTTTCCGTCGTTCGCCCCGGCGGACTTACGTGTTTAATGTATACAAGAACTTTAACCTTTCGTGACACGTTTATCATGTGTTACAGGACAACCAATTGAGACATGACAGCTCATGGACACTTGGACATTCCCCCTAACCTATAAATACACCCGATCCGGTGGCCATTTTACATTCTTTCTTCTGTCACTGTAGGGAAAGGATCCTGTGTGGAGTAGGGACAGAGAAAACGCTAGCTATTTGGTACACAAAAGTTCTTTTCAGGACTGGTATAGGTGTTAGGTCAGCAGCCTGAGTTTCTTTTGTCAGTTTAGATAAAGGGACAGAGCGCTGTATGCTGCTATTTTAGGGACAGCTCAGCCAGATTAGTCTTTCTTCATCATCATCATCATCATCATCATTAGCTGTTACTATCAGGTCCACAAAAGAGCTGTTCCAGCTAATCGTTCCAGCCTACTCTTTTTTGCCAATTTGTATAGGGACAGGCAGGAAGCAGTGTTGTCAGGCAGTGAGGATAATTTTAAAGACTTGCTGTTACTATTAGTTCCACAAAGGTTCTTTTCAGGACTGGTATCAGTGGTACGGTAATAGGCTTGTACACGTATAATATTCTTTCTTCCAAATATAGAAAGAATATTATACTTGACTGCTGCCCTTCTGCTGCAGTCTGCTAATCATTCACAACTCACTTGTTCCACAAAGCTCTTTATCAGGACTGGTAACTTGGTCTGTCTAGGGTGCTACGGTACATAGGCTTGGGTGCGGTACAGTCTGCTGTTCTGTAAGGACCGCTATCGGTCCACAATACATAGGGTTGCCGTGCACTACTGCTGACCGCTGCCCTATACTGCAGCAGTCCTTCATTGGTATAGGGACTGACGTACAGTCTGCTAATCACTAACACACAACCTGCTTGGTCCACAAAAGTTCTTATAAGGACTGGTAACTTGGTATAGGGTGCTACGGTACATAGGCCTGAGTGCAGTACAGTCTGCTGTTCTGTAAGGACCGCTATCGGTCCACAATACATAGGGTTGCCGTGCACCACTGCTGACCGCTGCCCTATACTGCAGCAGTCCTTCATTGGTATAGGGACTGACGTACAGTCTGCTAATCACTAACACACAACCTGCTTGGTCCACAAAAGTTCTTATAAGGACTGGTAACTTGGTATAGGGTGCTACGGTACATAGGCCTGAGTGCAGTACAGTCTGCTGTTCTGTAAGGACCGCTATCGGTCCACAATACATAGGGTTGCCGTGCACTACTGCTGACCGCTGCCCTATACTGCAGCAGTCCTTCAGCGGTATAGGGACTGACGCACAGTCTGCTAAACACTAACACACAACCTGCTTGGTCCACAAAAGTTCTTATAAGGACTGGTAACTTGGTATAGGGTGCTACGGTACATAGGCCTGAGTGCAGTACAGTCTGCTGTTCTGTAAGGACCGCTATCGGTCCACAATACATAGGGTTGACGTGCACTACTGCTGACCGCTGCCCTATACTGCAGCAGTCCTTCAGCGGTATAGGGACTGACGCACAGTCTGCTAAACACTAACACACAACCTGCTTGGTCCACAAAAGTTCTTATAAGGACTGGTAACTTGGTATAGGGTGCTACGGTACATAGGCCTGAGTGCAGTACAGTCTGCTGTTCTGTAAGGACCGCTATCGGTCCACAATACATAGGGTTGCCGTGCACTACTGCTGACCGCTGCCCTATACTGCAGCAGTCCTTCATTGGTATAGGGACTGACGTACAGTCTGCTAATCACTAACACACAACCTGCTTGGTCCACAAAAGTTCTTATAAGGACTGGTAACTTGGTATAGGGTGCTACGGTACATAGGCCTGAGTGCGTTACAGTCTGCTGTTCTGTAAGGACCGCTATCGGTCCACAATACATAGGGTTGCCGTGCACTACTGCTGACCGCTGCCCTATACTGCAGCAGTCCTTCATTGGTATAGGGACTGACGTACAGTCTGCTAATCACTAACACACAACCTGCTTGGTCCACAAAAGTTCTTATAAGGACTGGTAACTTGGTATAGGGTGCTACGGTACATAGGCCTGAGTGCGTTACAGTCTGCTGTTCTGTAAGGACCGCTATCGGTCCACAATACATAGGGTTGCCGTGCACTACTGCTGACCGCTGCCCTATACTGCAGCAGTCCTTCAGCGGTATAGGGACTGACGCACAGTCTGCTAAACACTAACACACAACCTGCTTGGTCCACAAAAGTTCTTATAAGGACTGGTAACTTGGTATAGGGTGCTACGGTACATAGGCCTGAGTGCGTTACAGTCTGCTGTTCTGTAAGGACCGCTATCGGTCCACAATACATAGGGTTGCCGTGCACTACTGCTGACCGCTGCCCTATACTGCAGCAGTCCTTCATTGGTATAGGGACTGACGTACAGTCTGCTAATCACTAACACACAACCTGCTTGGTCCACAAAAGTTCTTATAAGGACTGGTAACTTGGTATAGGGTGCTACGGTACATAGGCCTGAGTGCGTTACAGTCTGCTGTTCTGTAAGGACCGCTATCGGTCCACAATACATAGGGTTGCCGTGCACTACTGCTGACCGCTGCCCTATACTGCAGCAGTCCTTCATTGGTATAGGGACTGACGTACAGTCTGCTAATCACTAACACACAACCTGCTTGGTCCACAAAAGTTCTTATAAGGACTGGTAACTTGGTATAGGGTGCTACGGTACATAGGCCTGAGTGCAGTACAGTCTGCTGTTCTGTAAGGACCGCTATCGGTCCACAATACATAGGGTTGCCGTGCACTACTGCTGACCGCTGCCCTATACTGCAGCAGTCCTTCAGCGGTATAGGGACTGACGCACAGTCTGCTAAACACTAACACACAACCTGCTTGGTCCACAAAAGTTCTTATAAGGACTGGTAACTTGGTATAGGGTGCTACGGTACATAGGCCTGAGTGCAGTACAGTCTGCTGTTCTGTAAGGACCGCTATCGGTCCACAATACATAGGGTTGCCGTGCACTACTGCTGACCGCTGCCCTATACTGCAGCAGTCCTTCAGCGGTATAGGGACTGACGCACAGTCTGCTAAACACTAACACACAACCTGCTTGGTCCACAAAAGTTCTTATAAGGACTGGTAACTTGGTATAGGGTGCTACGGTACATAGGCCTGAGTGCAGTACAGTCTGCTGTTCTGTAAGGACCGCTATCGGTCCACAATACATAGGGTTGCCGTGCACTACTGCTGACCGCTGCCCTATACTGCAGCAGTCCTTCATTGGTATAGGGACTGACGTACAGTCTGCTAATCACTAACACACAACCTGCTTGGTCCACAAAAGTTCTTATAAGGACTGGTAACTTGGTATAGGGTGCTACGGTACATAGGCCTGAGTGCGTTACAGTCTGCTGTTCTGTAAGGACCGCTATCGGTCCACAATACATAGGGTTGCCGTGCACTACTGCTGACCGCTGCCCTATACTGCAGCAGTCCTTCATTGGTATAGGGACTGACGTACAGTCTGCTAATCACTAACACACAACCTGCTTGGTCCACAAAAGTTCTTATAAGGACTGGTAACTTGGTATAGGGTGCTACGGTACATAGGCCTGAGTGCAGTACAGTCTGCTGTTCTGTAAGGACCGCTATCGGTCCACAATACATAGGGTTGCCGTGCACTACTGCTGACCGCTGCCCTATACTGCAGCAGTCCTTCAGCGGTATAGGGACTGACGCACAGTCTGCTAAACACTAACACACAACCTGCTTGGTCCACAAAAGTTCTTATAAGGACTGGTAACTTGGTATAGGGTGCTACGGTACATAGGCCTGAGTGCAGTACAGTCTGCTGTTCTGTAAGGACCGCTATCGGTCCACAATACATAGGGTTGCCGTGCACTACTGCTGACCGCTGCCCTATACTGCAGCAGTCCTTCAGCGGTATAGGGACTGACGCACAGTCTGCTAAACACTAACACACAACCTGCTTGGTCCACAAAAGTTCTTATAAGGACTGGTAACTTGGTATAGGGTGCTACGGTACATAGGCCTGAGTGCAGTACAGTCTGCTGTTCTGTAAGGACCGCTATCGGTCCACAATACATAGGGTTGCCGTGCACTACTGCTGACCGCTGCCCTATACTGCAGCAGTCCTTCATTGGTATAGGGACTGACGTACAGTCTGCTAATCACTAACACACAACCTGCTTGGTCCACAAAAGTTCTTATAAGGACTGGTAACTTGGTATAGGGTGCTACGGTACATAGGCCTGAGTGCGTTACAGTCTGCTGTTCTGTAAGGACCGCTATCGGTCCACAATACATAGGGTTGCCGTGCACTACTGCTGACCGCTGCCCTATACTGCAGCAGTCCTTCATTGGTATAGGGACTGACGTACAGTCTGCTAATCACTAACACACAACCTGCTTGGTCCACAAAAGTTCTTATAAGGACTGGTAACTTGGTATAGGGTGCTACGGTACATAGGCCTGAGTGCGTTACAGTCTGCTGTTCTGTAAGGACCGCTATCGGTCCACAATACATAGGGTTGCCGTGCACTACTGCTGACCGCTGCCCTATACTGCAGCAGTCCTTCAGCGGTATAGGGACTAAGAGTTTTGTCACAGGGTGATTTAAAAAATGACAGGCAGAGGAAGAGGCAGGCCCTTCCGCAGGGGTGGTAGGGGTAGGGCAGGAGCAACAGCCTTGAGCCAAAGTGGGAAGTTGCAGAAGGTGCGTTCAATTACTTTAAAGGACGCACCAGACTTGGTTGAGTGGCTCACTCAGCCTTATTCTTCTGCACCCTCCTCATCCTCTCGATCTGCACCCTCTTCTTCACTCTCTGCTATGTGCACCCCCAAAGACACTACCACCAACAACACGACCACCACCACCACCACCACATACCTTCCGCTTGAGTCACTGGAATTATTTTCCGATCCATATCAAGAGGACATTTCTGATGCGCAGCCACTCTTGGTATTGGATCAGGAAGAGGAGGTAGCAACAAGCGCTACTCAGCAGTCTGACGCCAGTACCCAGATCAGCCCAAGGAGGAGGTTGGTCCCCGGTGTTGCTGCCTACTCTACTTATAGCGGTGGGGAAGGTGACGTTGATGATGACGTGTCTAGTGATGTCACGTGGGTGCCCACAAGAGAGGAAGAGGAGGGGAGTTCAGAGGGAGATATGGACCAGCAGATAGGGAGGAGAAGCAGCAATGACTTACATTGCACAGCAGGGACAAAGCAGACTGCAAATGTATCAGGAGCGAGTCATCGACCATGTACGGTCACATCTGGCGCTCCCAGGACACCGGCACATGGCTCCGCAGTGTGGGCTTTTTTTAACGTGTCCGCTGCTGACAATAGCGTTGCCATCTGCAATCTTTGCAGTCAACGCGTTAGTCGCGGTAAGCCCAATACTCACCTAGGGACGACCGCCTTAAGAAGGCACATGAGCAGCCATCACCGAGCCCAGTGGGAGCAACGGAACACACAAAGCCACACTGCAGGCTCTCACCGTCCAGCCTCGTCTTCTACTTCTCCTTCTCCTCTCTCCTCACAATTGTCCTCCACTCCACCTTCCATCACGCCAAGCTCACATTTTTCTGCAAAAAGGCAGGCTTCCGTGGGCCTAATGTTTGAGCGTAAAAAAATGATGACGCCGGATAACCCTCTTGCCCAACGGTTGGCGGCTGGCTTGTCAGAACTCATAGCCCGCCAACTACTGCCATATAAACTGGTGGACTCGGAGGCCTTTCGCAAATTTGTGGCCATTGGAACACCACAATGGAAGGTCCCAGGAAGGAAGTATTTCTCAGAGAAGGGCATCCCAGAGCTATATGGCCATGTTCAGCGGCAAGTGAATGTATCTCTGGCACACAGTGTCGGTGCCAAGATACATCTGACCACAGACACGTGGTCTAGCAAACACGGGCAGGGAAGGTATATCAGTTTTACTGCCCACTGGGTGAACCTTCTGACGGCCGTCAAGCATGTAACCCGTGGCACCCGTGTAGATTTGGTTTTACCGCCACGGATTGCATGCAGGCCTGACTCTTCTTCTCCTCCTCCTACTCCATCCTCCTCCCTCTCCTCCTCAGCTGCCTCCTCCTTTTCCGCTGCTAGCGTCTCTTCCACTGCACCGCCCAAGCTCCCCAGAACCTATTCCACATGCCAGGTGAGACGTTGCCATGCCGTGCTGCGTCTGTTGTGCCTGGAAGCAAAGAGCCACACTGGCCCGGCACTCCTTTCAGCTTTGCGTTCACAGGCAGATGAGTGGCTAACACCGCTCAATTTGACAGTTGGTAAAGTGGTGTGTGACAACGGTGCCAATCTGCTTAGCGCATTGAAACAGGGCAAAATCACGCACGTGCCGTGCATGGCACACGTCTTAAACTTGGTCGTGCAGCGATTCCTTGTCAAATACCCTGGGGTCCAGGACATCTTGCGGCAGGCAAGGAAAATCTCGGCCCATTTCAGAAGATCTTACACGGCCATGGCTCGCCTTGCTGACATTCAGCGGCGACACCATCTGCCGGTCAGACGTCTTATTTGCGATTGCCCGACGCGATGGAACTCAACCTTCTATATGCTTGATAGGCTGCTCCAGCAGAAACGTGCAGTTAACGTCTACCTGTATGAACTCTGCGAAAGAAACGGTTCTGGGGAGCTGGGTTTTTTTTCACCGCGCCAGTGGCTGCTCATGCGCGACACATGCAGACTTCTGCGGCCATTTGAGGAGATCACCAAACTGGTCAGTCGCAGCCATGGCGCCATCAGTGACATGGTACCTTATGCCTTCTTTCTGGAGCGTGCATTGCGTCGTGTCATTGATCAGGCTGTGGAGGAGCAGGAGCGGGAAGATGAGTAAGTCGCAATGCTGGATGAATTCCCAGGGGGGGCTACTCTATCTGAGACAAGTCAACAACAGGAGTCTGATGAGGAGTCAGAGGAGGATGGTGCCGGGGCGGATGAGCAGGAGCAAGAAGAGCATGCTTTAAACCTTTCTGGGATCCCTGTTGTGCGAGGATGGGGAGAGGAGAATGAAGAGGACGACATTATCCTGGATGATGAGCAGGAGCCAGGCCACCACACCGCTTCCACTTTAGTGCAAATGGGGGCCTTCATGCTCCAGTGTTTTAATAGGGACCCCCGTATAAAAAGCATGAGGGTCAAGGACCAGTACTGGGTGGCAACGTACTTAGACCCCCGGTACAAACACAAAATGGCGGAAATGTTACCGCCGTCGCAGAGGGCTGTCAGAATGCAGCACTTCCAGGCCTTGCTTCGAGAAATGCTGCATTCTGCTTTTGCGTGCGCTGGCAGAGGAGCAATTCCCACTCCCAGAGAAGGATTTGCGGGTACCAATCCAACAGCGCCTGCAAGAAGAGGCCGGTTTGAAGATGTGTTGGTGACTTCGGATATGAGGTCATTCTTTCAGCCGACCCATCGACAGGTGTCATCCGGATCCAGCATCAGGGAACGCCTAGACCGTCAGGTGTCCGACTACATTGGGTTAACGGCCGATGTGGACGCTCTGAGGAGTGATGAACCCCTAGACTACTGGGTGGGCAGGCTTGACCTCTGGCCAGAGCTTGCCCAATTTGCAATCGAACTGTTGGCTTGCCCCTCATCCAGTGTCCTGTCCGAAAGGACGTTCAGCGCAGCAGGGGGGATTGTGACCGATAAGCGTACTCGCCTAGCTCACCACAGTGTTAACTACCTCACATTTCTAAAAATGAATGAGGCATGGATCTCGGAGGAATTCAACACATGTGATCAGTAGACCATGTATATGTCTATAAACAATTTTTGGAATCAAGCACACAGACCTTCTTAATTCATTTGGCTCACTTCCCTGACCCAAAAAAGCACACCGTACTATATGCCCCTACCCTCCTCTTTGAAGAGGTTGAGCGGTGTCATATTTCTACTGGGGCTGCTTATTATGAGGGGTTCCCACCATCCCTGTGCTGTGCTGACTTCCTCCTGGGTGTTCTTATTATGAGGGGCTCCCACCATCCCTGTGCTGTGCTGACTTCCTCCTGGGGGTTCTTATTATGAGGGGATCACACCATCCCTGTGCTGTGCTGACTTCCTCCTGGGGGTTCTTATTATGAGGGGATCACACCATCCCTGTGCTGTGCTGACTTCCTCCTGGGGCTGCTTACGGTGCTGCTGTCAGCGCTGTATGTCACGGAGCTGCTGTCAGCGCTGTATGTCACGGAGCTGCTGTCAGCGCTGTATGTCACGGTGCTGCTGTCAGCGCTGTATGTCACGGAGCTGCTGTCAGCGCTGTATGTCACGGAGCTGCTGTCAGTGCTGTATGTCACGGAGCTGCTGTCAGCGCTGTATGTCACGGAGCTGCTGTCAGCGCTGTATGTCACGGAGCTGCTGTCAGCGCTGTATGTCACGGTGCTGCTGTCAGCGCTGTATGTCACGGAGCTGCTGTCAGCGCTGTATGTCACGGAGCTGCTGTCAGTGCTGTATGTCACGGAGCTGCTGTCAGCGCTGTATGTCACGGAGCTGCTGTCAGCGCTGTATGTCACGGAGCTGCTGTCAGCGCTGTATGTCACGGTGCTGCTGTCAGCGCTGTATGTCACGGAGCTGCTGTCAGCGCTGTATGTCACGGAGCTGCTGTCAGCGCTGTATGTCACGGAGCTGCTGTCAGCGCTGTATGTCACGGAGCTGCTGTCAGCGCTGTATGTCACGGAGCTGCTGTCAGCGCTGTATGTCACGGTGCTGATGTCAGTGCTCTGTATTACGGTGCTGCTGTCAGTGCTCTGTATCTCCTGCACCCTCTTGTTTGCCTACCCTGGTCCCTGACCTTCCCTCTCCTCCATTGCCTTCATTAGCTCCATAGTCCTGAATTGTCAGAACAATTTCCCAAATAAAAAAAAAATGCTTGTAGTTATCGATCCCAAATTCACCTCATACATGTATTATGCTATTGTCCAGGTGGTGGGACTACGTGCTACCCCCTAATAATTACCCCGTGGCCGCAAATTCGACCTAAAGGTTTGCGAAATTCGCCTCCCATTGAAGTCAATGGAGCCCGCGGCGAACGGTCGTTTTCGCGAACGTTTGTGCCCGTTCGCGTTTCGCGTTCGCGAAACGTCCCGTCGGAAGTTCGTCCATCACTACTGCCATATAAACTGGTGGACTCGGAGGCCTTTCGAAAATTTGTGGCCATTGGAACACCACCAATGGAAGGTCCCAGAAAGGAAGTATTTCTCACAGAAGGGCATCCCAGAGCTATATGGCCATGTTCAGTGGCAAGTGAATGTATCTCTGGCACACAGTGTCTGTGCCAAGATACATCTGACCACAGTCACGTGGTCTAGCAAACACAGGCAGGGAAGATATATCACTTTTACTGCCCACTGGGTGAACCTTCTGACGGCCGTCAAGCATGTAACCCATGGCACCCGTGTAGATTTGGTTTTACCGCCACAGATTGCATGCAGGCCTGCCTCTTCTTCTCCTCCTCCGACTCCATCCTCCTGTCAGAAACCATGAAACAGACTGAGACAGAAGTACAATCAAATCACACTTGTTTATTAATAAAAAGGTAAATAGAAAAAAGCATAGTCAAGCATAGCCAGAGTCCAGTAGCCAGATCGGGTAGTCAGCCAGTCCAAAGTTCATTAACCAGATTGGGTAATCAGCCAGGCCAGAAGTCAGGGATCCAAGGAGAGCAACTGCAAGCAGGATAAGAAGCCAGGAGGGATGTCAGCAAGCCAGTCTTGAAACAAACAGCAGGAGATGGTTCCTTGTGATGTGACCAACGCGAAGGCAAAGGAAAAAGTGAGCTGGAAGGCTTTAAATAGGCAGGTCAGATGAGCATCATTGGGAACAGCTGGTAACTGTGGAAAGAGAAGAGAGCTGGCAATTAGCCAACAGCTGAGCGGCCAGCCCTGACACCTCCTCCTCGGCTGACTCCTTTTAGCGTCTGCTAGCGTCTTTTCCGCTGCGCCGCCCAAGCTCCCCAGAACCTATTCGACATGCCAGGTGAGACGTTGCCATACTCTGCTGCGTCTGTTGTGCCTGGAAGCCAACAGCCACACTGGCCCTGCACTCCTTTTTAGCTTTGTGTTCACTGGCAGATCAGTGGCTAACACCGCTCAATTTGACAGTTGGTAAAGTGGTGTGTGACAACGGTGCCAATCTGCTTAGCGCACTGAAACAGGGCAAGATTACACACGTGCCATGCATGGCACACATCTTAAACTTGGTCGTGCAGCGATTCGTTGTCCAATACCCTGGGGTCCAGGACATCTTGTGGCAGGCAAGTAAAATCTCGGCCCATTTCAGAAGATCTTACATGGCCATGGCTCGCCTTGCTGACATTCAGCGGTGACACAATCTGCCAGTCAGACGTCTTATTTGCGATTGCCTGATGCGATGGAACTCAACCTTCTTTATGCTTGATAGGCTGCTCCAGCAGAAACATGCAGTTAACGACGACCTGTATGAACTCTGCAGCATAACGGGTTCTGGGGAGCTTGTTTTTTTTTTCACCGCGCCAGTGGCTGCTCATGCGCGACGCATGCAGTCTTCTGCGGCCATTTGATGAGATCACCAAACTGGTCAGTCGCAGCCATGGCGCCAACAGTGACAGGGTACCTTATGCCTTCTTTATGGAGCGTGCATTGCGTTGTGTCATTGATCAAGCCATGGAGGAGCAGGAAGATGAGGAAGTCGCAATGCTGGATGAATTCCCAAGGGGGGCTACTCTATCTGAGACAAGTCAACAACAGGAGTCTGAAGAGGAGTCCGAGGAGGATGGTGCCGGGGCGGATGAGGATGAGCAAGAAGAGCATGCTTTAAACCTTTCTGGGATCCCTGTTGTGCATGGATGGGGAGAGGAGGACCACATTATCCTGGATGATGAGCAGGAGCCAGGCCACCACACCGCTTCCAGTTTAGTGCAAATGGGGGCCTTCATGCTCCATTGTTTTAACAGGGACCCCCGTATAAAAAGCATAAGGGTCAAGGACCAGTACTGGGTGGCAACGTACTTAGACCCCCGGTACAAACACAAAATGGCGGAAATGTTACCACTGTCACAGAGGGCTGTCAGAATGGAGCTCTTCCAGGCCTTGCTTCGAGAAATGCTGCATTGCTTTTGCGTGCGCTGACAGAGGAAGAATTCCCACTCCCAGAGAAAGAGTTGTGGGTACCAATCCAACAGCGTTTGCAAGAAGAGGGCGGTTTGAAGATGTGTCAGTGACTTCTGATATGAGGTCATTCTTTCAGCCGACCCATCGACAGGTCTCATCCGGATCCAGCATCAGGGAACGCCTAGACCGACAGGTGTCCGACTACATCGGGTTAACAGCCGATGTGGACGCTCTGAGGAGTGATGAACCCCTGGACTACTGTTTGGGCAGGCTTGACCTCTGGCCAGAGCTTGCCCAATTTGCAATGGAACTGTTGGCTTGCTCCTCGTCCAGTGTCCTGTCCAAAAGGATGTTCAGCGCAGCAGGGGGGACCGTGACCGATAAGCATACTCGCCTAGCTCACGACAGTGTTAACTACCTCACATTTCTAAAAATGAATGAGGCATGGATCTCGGAGGAATTCAACACATGTGACCAGTAGACCATGTATATGTCTATAAACAATTTTTTTAATCGAGCACACAGACCTTCTTTCTTCATTTGGCTCACTTCCTTGTCCAAAAAAAGCACACCGTACTATATGCCCGTACCCTCCTGTTTGAAGAGGTTGAGCGGTGTCATATTTCTACTGGGGTTGCTTATTATGAGAGGCTCCCACCATCCCTGTGCTGTGCTGACTTCCTCCTGGGGCTGCTTATTATGAGGGGCTCCCACCATCCCTGTGCTATGCTGACATCCTCCTGGGGCTGCTTATTATGAGGGGCTCCCACCATCGCTGTGCTGACTGCGCAGCAGGGGGGACCGTGACCAAAAAGCACACCGTACTATATGCCGGTACCCTCCTGTTTGAAGAGGTTGAGTGGTGTCATATTTTTGGGTCCCGCAGCGAGTTGCTGGTATCAGTGCTGGTGTCAGTGCTCTCTATCTCGGTGCTGGTGTCAGTGCTCTCTCTCTATCTCGGTGCTGGTGTGGTGTCAGTGCTCTCTATCTCGGTGCTGGTGTGGTGTCAGTGCTCTCTATCTCGGTGCTGGTGTGGTGTCAGTGCTCTCTATCTCGGTGCTGGTGTGGTGTCAGTTCTCTCTATCTCGGTGCTGGTGTGGTCTCAGTGCTCTCTATCACGGTACTGGTGTCAGTGCTCTCTATCACGGTGCTGGTGTCTGTGCTGTCTATCACGGTGCTGGTGTCCGTGCTGTCTATCACGGTGCTGGTGTCCGTGCTGTCTATCACGGTGCTGGTGTCCGTGCTGTCTATCACGGTGCTGGTGTCCGTGCTGTCTATCACGGTGCTGGTGTCCGTGCTGTCTATCACGGTGCTGGTGTCCGTGCTCTCTATCACGGTGCTGGTGTCCGTGCTCTCTATCCCGGTGCTGGTGTCAGTGCTCTCTATCACGGTGCTGGTGTCAGTGCTCTCTATCTCAGTGCTGGTGTCAGTGCTCTCTATCACGGTGCTGGTTTCAGACAGTGAGCGAGATAGCAGCAGAGAAGCCAATCAGCAGGCAGTGCCAGCAACATGGCTGAGGATCAGCACTGGACTGGCACCTCCGGACCACCGCAGTGGAGCCCTGCATAGGTGGGGGTAAGGGCCGGGCAGAGGGAGGAGTCAGGGGCTCAAGCACAGGTTGGCACACTGGGACACTGGCACAGGACTGCGCTGCCCTGACTGTGGCACTGATCATCTCCTGCACCCCCTTCATAGCCTGCCCTGACCTTGCCTCTCCTCCATGGCCTTCATGCGCTCCTGAATTGTCAAAATTTCACAGATAAAAAAAGAATGCTTGTCGTTGTTGATCCCAGATTCACTTAATACTTTTGTTATGTCAGTGTCCATATTGTGGGGCTATGTGTGCACAGCTAGTAAGTATTTTGTGGCTGAAAATATGACCTGGAGGTTTTTAAGGTTCGCCTGCCATTAAAGTCAATGGGGTCAGCCGCAAACTTTTGGCCGCGTTCGTGGTTCGCGTTTGCAAAACGTACCATCGGAAGTTCGTCCATCACTAATCCAGACCTGCATTCGAGTGGAATCCCAGACTTATTATACAGGTTTCAATACAACATATGCAATTTTTCATTAGCAAAAAGTACATTTACAGTTCGAATTTTGTTCATTTTAGAAACATTTTCCAGCCTGCTCCATCAAATTTTCTCATCCCTACAGTTAAAAGGGAACATCAATTTGACCCCACTAATCATTAGAATATTGAAAGAACATTTCAAAATGGAAAACTTTCAAACTTAATCCTACTGGTGTGTGGCCAACTTTAGTGATTAGTCCCTGTTTATGGCAAATGTTGTTTCTGTAAGTCCATTTGTTCTAAAAGAGTGGCTATGCAAGGTCAATGAATATTTTATGTTTATTTTCTTGGAAAAAGAAAGCATTGTCTTCCTATGAAAGTTGAGGCACTTTTAGGCATGAAGAATTTGAAGGGCAGGAGACAATTCCTCCATATGTCCCCAAGTAATTGCAATGATATGGACTTATTGGTACACAATAATTACAATTTAAATATAAAACAGTCATTTTATTTGTACTAGATATATAAAAAGACAATTATCCAAATATAGATTTAAAGACATCAATTTCATTATATGACCCGGTATTACAAAACGGGCAGTTTCACGTTACACCGATGCTTGGTATCCTCCAGAATAGCAAATGGAGGACTAAGTAGTCCTCCGTGAACTTTAAGACCTCTACATGTTTCGCGGATATCTCTGCTTCTTCCGGAGGAGTAATATTAAACAAGGTCTGTAACAAAAAAAAACATAATAACATAGTAACACATAAAATAATAGATAGTACACCAGAAAATGTACCCCCTCCTTCCTTTCTCCCCCTTCCCTGCTCTGTCCCCCTTTCCTTATTGTCCTCCTCTCTTCCTTTTTTTTTTTCCCTCTTTTCACAATTTTTCTTTTTCCCCCTTTCCCCTCATTTTTTTTTTTTGCCCCTCTTATACATTTTGCTTTTTCCCTCAATAGGGTATAAACAACAGTACATACAATCCCGTATTCTTCTATTTTTATATATAGTCTCTGGCTTTGGTACCAGTGTACACACACCTACTCTATGCCCCGTGTTCGCCGTGAATGAAACTGATGTTTGTAAATCTATATTTGGATACTTGTCTTTTTATATATCTTGTACAAATGAAATGAATGTTTTATATTTAAATTGAAATTATTGGGTACCAAGAAAGCCCATTTCAATCCAATTACTTGGGGACATAAGGGAATTGTCTCCTGCCTTTCAAATTCTTTATTCACAGGACGAAGGTACATAGGTACCCTACATACTTTAATGGAATACTCAAATCAGAGGCCATATCTCTAGTACTTCATTGCATCTCTACAGTGTTAGTATCATTTGACTCTGGTGTATGTAACATAATATTCTTTTTCCCTCTTCAGTAACGAGAAACGGATTTGTACTTGATCACATGGAGATGTTCCAACAAATACTGGAACACTAGAAAATATCTCTGCACTTCTAATTTCCCTCTTAGGGGGAAGGGGGTCATCATGATAAAAAGTATAAATATTACAGGTAGTGCTCACTCTCCCTGCTGATTGCAGCTCCGTACTTGTGACCAGAAAGGGCAAGTGTCTGACCGCTGAAGAACACAGTGGTCTTCAGCTACAGCCAGGAACAGAAGTTTTCTGCTGAAGCTGGGGAAGAATTATAAAATAATAAACAGTAAGACACACAACACTTGCTTTTCTGAACAAAGCTGACTAGATATGTATACTGTATGTTTTGCTGAGACTACAAATGGGGGGGGGGGGCGCTCGCTCGTCCACACCCCCTTTTCTGAGCTGCGTGCTCGGATATGGGTCTGATATGGCCGTTTTTTTGGCGTAGGGCTTCCCCTTTAAGCCCATACCAGGTGATGAGGCCAGCGAGGTGTCAATCATTGACTTCCTTCGCTAGTCTCGTCTACATGGAGCCGCGCTTAAAAGGAACGGAATTTCCTCCGTGTGTGGGCAAGTCCGTTCATTTCAAAAGTCCGGCGGACTAGCGCACAGATGGCCGCAGTCCGGCGGACAATTTTAAGTCAAAACTTCTTTCTAAGTCTGCTGGACTTTTGGAAAGAAAAAGTCCGCCGGAGCCAGCACACGGTTAGTCTGATTGTGTGTACGCGGCATAAGACTCACTTGCGCAGTTCAGAGCCTGCAACAAATGGATTTTTTTTTATTTAAAGGCCTTTAAATTAAGGTGCAAAGGTGTGTGTAAGGGGACACTGTTAGAAGGTGACACGCTAGGGGGGGGGCTCTGCCATAAGGTAGGACTCTGTGGACTGTGATGTATAGGGAGAATGTTAGGACTTTGGTGTAAGGTAGGACTGATGTGAGCGTGACACTCATCCTGACTGCTGTACTCTATATGTTGTTTTGTATGTTACTTACTCTTGGCATGGCGGCCACCTGTAAGCCTGGGGGCCCCATAATCTTCTATTGCCCGGGGGCCCCATGAGTTGTCAGTCCGCCCTACCCAACAGTTATTTGCTAGCTTTTGATCTCCTCCCATAATTCCACTTCAGATCTAGCTGCAAGAGAAACAAACGCTTTTTTTTTGTTTCAAAGATTTTATTAATGTTTTACGAGCTTTACAATTAGTATCAATAACAAGGTACATGCATTGCATACTAAATTTTAGTTGAAGCAAAAAAGAAAAACATGACAGTTCCAATAACATATAGTATCGAAAAGTGAGTCATTCAAATGTAACTGTGTTTATACCATATACAATACTCTTTTCAAAGGCATTACTTAATTACGTGTAAGGGTGTGGATGGTCCTCGCAAGTTAGTAATGGGGATGGGTCATTAATATCTTTGTCAAGAGATTTAGACTGTTTGTGCATACTGAGTTCGACTAAGTATGCTTTTGTATAGTCAGATATTGCCCCGTCCCCATTTACCCCTAAAGGGAGCTTGCTGTGAATAGGGGGGGGGGGGGGGGGGGTCTTAGGTTATGATAAAAAGGTTGCAGAAGGAGTTGGTACACTGATGCAAGGGACTGAGCTACATTTCCTATATATTCAGTTGTCAGGTTATTAGGTGTTCAGGATTATAGGGCGAGGGAAGGTCATTGATGCCCCTTGTAGGTTTCAAGTGTGGTAGGTTAGCATTATGTTCGTTTTTATGTTCTGTGAATATAGGTGCATAGGAATTCATGTCTGAAGAGGAGAATTGACCAGTCTAGTGGGGGGTGTGGGAGGAGAGTTTGAGGAAGGTTGAGGTGTTTTCCTGAAGTGTTTGCAGCATGCCCATGTTGTCCCATAATTGGTCATATTGTCTCTGGCCTGATGTATGAGATTTTCCATCCCTTCCACTTTATCAACTAGTCGTGTGCATTCTTCGACTGTGGGAGGTGTGGAACCTCTCCAATGGACTGGAACGCAGTCATTGGCTGCATCAATGGGGTGTATTGTGAGAGATTTTTTGTAAGTTCGTACGGAAGAGGGTGTATGGTGTAGTACAAATTGAGTAGGAGTGAATTCTGTGCAGCATAGTAGAGGGAGACTTGGGTGGAATTTGTGTATCTTTTTCAGGAGTTCTGTACCACTTTGAGAATATCTTATATCTATTCTCCTGAACAGAGACATTTAGAGAACCCTTGTGCATGTGATTGTAAATGCATTGCCATTCTTTAGTGGTCAGGTCTAGATTGAGTTCTGATTCCCAACATCTAACCAATTTGTCTTTTTTAATGTCATGGTTTGAGAAGAGGAGTGCGTAAATCGATGAGATTACATGTCTCTGGGGTTCCTCATTGATGCAAAGGGTTTCAAATCGTGTGTAGTCTAGATGCCAAGGTGCATTGGGTTTATAGCTTTGAAAGAAGTGTCTTAGTTGTAGGAACTTGTAGGAAAGGAATGTGGTATTCTGTGAACGCCAAGGACATGTTTTGGTGTGTCAGGAGTTCCCCATTCGTAAAGAAGTTTTTTGCTCTCGGGCATGATCTAGTTGGTGTCACTGTTGGATCTTGTAAGGGGAGGCCTGCAGGGAATTCTGGGTTTTTATCCAATTAAGTCATGGGACCCGGGGTATTTAGGAGCTTGGAATGTTTACCTGCCATTCGGGAGTATAGTAGTGTGATGCTGATCAGCGGATGAGATGATAGATTTTTAGGAATGTGGGATTGATGGATCCATGGAAAATGGGCCAATGGGGATAAGGTGAATGCCTGTTCAAGTTGGATCCAGTCCTTGCTCAACTTGTGTACATGCCAATCCACTATTCTGGTCATATGGCATGTCCAATGATATTTTTGAATATCTAGTAGGCTCAAACCACCTCTTCATTTAGGGAGCGTTAGTTGTTCCCAACTGAGTCTTGATGTTTTATTTGACCATAAAAAGTTTCTGCACGTGCATGGTGGGGGATTTTAATACCCAGGTATATGATGGCCTGGGATTCCCAGGAGAAAGGAAAGTTATGTTTACATTGCGAGACCAGTGCCGATGGAAGGGAGATGTTTAGTGCTTTCGACTTGGCAAAATTTATTTGTAGATTGTATAATTCTTTGAGGAGATTGGGAATAGGGTTTTTACGGATCTGGCAGAAAAAGCAGTATGTCATCATCATAGGCTGCCACTTTGTACATTTTATGATTGATTGTGATGCCTTTGATATCTGGGTTGTCTCTGAGTTTACAGAGAAAGGGTTCCATAGTGAGTAGGAAGATTAAGGGGGACAGTGGTCATCTCTGACGGGTGCCATTTGAGACCATAAAGGCGCTCGACAGGTGGCCATTTACCCCAATTTTAGCAGAAGGGGACGAGTATAAAACCATGATCATCTGGAGTAGTTGTTGCGGTATACCCACCGCCCAAAGTGCTGCTTCCATGAAGTCCCATGCCACCCTGTTTAACGCCTTTTCCGCGTTAAGGGATAAGAAAAAACCTTCAGTTGAGGTTGTGGTCAGCCAGTGGTGAATATTTAATGGGAAGCTGTTGATCAGGCAGCATCGGTCAGTGGGTTCAGCTAGACTAAATAGGTCAAACAGTTGCGCACGTGTGTGCGCGCCAACGCGCACGCAAACACGCACGTGCGCCTGAACACCGTCATGCGCACCGGTGCCCACAGAAGCATGCGAGCCGGTGCCCACAGGGACGCGTGCAACATTGCGCACCCGCGCGCACCAAGGCACGCATCAGGGTCAGCTGCCACACAAGTGCCCACAGGAGCACCCAACCCGCGCACACAGGAACGTGCGCCGGCGTGCGCCAGAGTGGCCAACCATCCATCCAGCCAGGTAACCTCTCTGACATAATGTCCACGAAGGATTTATAGTAACAAGCTGTAAGACCATCTGGTCCCGGGCTTTTACCAGTTTTTAATTGTTTCAGTGCGTTTAAGGTTTCTTCTACTGACATTAGGGAATTTAAATCTGTGGCTTCTTCAGTTGAGATGGGGTTGGGAGAATATTTTTGTAGGAACGCTTGGATTATCTTCGCTCGGTTGTTCTGAGGGATTGTCAAGTGGGGAGTTGGGAGGTTATATAGTTTAAAGAAATATTGTACAAATTGATTTGCAATGTCTTCCGTTTTGGTTAGTGTTGTTTTACCTGTAGTATCTTTAAGCATGTGAATGGTTTGGGACGCCTTTTTAATTTGTAGGGCTCTGGCTAACATTTTCCCAGATTTATTACTAAATTTGTAAAATACTTTTTGTGTCAAGGCATATTTTCTTTTCAGTGATTTATGTAGTTCTCCCAAGAGTTCCTCCATAGTTTGGGTCAATTCTGCCAGAGTGTCCGCTGCTTGGGATGCTTTGTTTATTTTTTCCAAGATGCGTTTGTGTTGATGTGTTAATGCTTCAATGCGTGCCTTCTTTCGTTTAATTTGCGCAGCAGCTAGGGAGATAAAGTCAGCCCTAATTACACATTTATGTGCAGCCCAGACCGTTCCTGTAGCAGATTCATCTGACACGTTGTTTATAAAATATTGCAAGAGTTTTTCCGATATCTGTTGAACTGTCTCTGAGTCAGAAAGTAGGGAGTTGTCAAGATGCCACATGTGTGATCTTGCCATTGTGGATGGTAATGAGAGGGTCATGGTGATTGGGTTATGGTCTGACAAAATCATTGGTTCCATGGATGCTTTGGTTAAGAGAGAAAGGTCATTTTGAGATATAAAAATGTAGTCTAATTTCAAGTGTTTTTTTATGTGGTGTGGAGAAAAATGTGAAATCTTTATCAGTAGGGTGAAGTGTACGCCAGGTGGTATGTAACAACAGGTTATATAGTTATGATTTGATCACTCTGAGGGCTCTGTATATCAGTACGGATTGACCATTGGATGAATCTAGAGTCGGGTTTAGGGTGACATTAAAGTTGCTTCCAACAATGAGAGTGCCTGACTGGAATATTGTCAGCAGTTGAAGGGTATTACGAAAAATGTTACTTGATTTGAGTTTGGTGCATAAATATTTGCTATGGTGATGGGCCTGTTGTAGAGCATTTCTTTCAGAAATAGAAACCTCCCTTGCGTGTCTTTTTGGACTTCTATGTTTTGAATTGGGCAATGCTTGAAAATGATTATGGATACACCTCTGGATTTGGCATCCTTATTGGGTGCGTGGAAGGCCATAAGGAAGTGCCTGTTATGTAGCTTCGGGATTTTATCTGATCTGAAGTGTGTTTCTTGAACTAAAGCAACATGCACTTTAGACTTTTGTAAAGTGGAGAGTAATTGTGCTCGCATTTTTTGTGTTGAGACCTTGTATGTTTATGGAGCATAGCTTGATTTGCCTATGAGGTTGAGTTTCTTGTCATAGAGTGGGGGTGGAGCTCATTTCTCCTGCCATAGGTAGAGGAGTATGTGAAGTGTAGACGCTCAGGGGGGATAGGTAATTGTAGAGTGTCCATGTGATAAGATGAGAATGTGTGTTATGAATAACACAGATAAACTGATGAGGTGATGGAGAGTTTTCTCCTGTTTACCTCAATATCAGGTGAGAATCAGTGTTTTACAGGGTGGAGGAGGTGGGTCCACACTTAGCGTCGTGAGCACACCACCTATCACCTCTGTGTGGGGGTTGGTACCAGCCGGACAGGGATGAGTGTCCGAAAAAATACAGGCATATCTCCCTTTCGCCAAGGAATGGTAGAGAAAGAAGGAGGATAAGTGCACCTCATCAGGGGATTTAGATAAGGACCATAGCGTGTATGTGATATCACAGAAGAGGGGTGAAATTGGAAAAAAGTGAGCACTATGTGATACGGTTTGTGTTGGGGAGTTCGAATGTCGACCGCAGGTCAGTGCGGATGCACCGCAGGGCGTGTGTGATTATCGCTGCTGCCAGTATGCCTCAATTTAGCCAACAGCTAAAATGCCGGGGCGAGGAATGAGGATTGACAAACAAGGCAAGAGCATGACAATATATGGCTGTTATTATAAATGTAACCCGTATTAGTATACTTACAACAACTGTGTATATATAGCACCAAAAGCGGTATAACCTTTAACATTAGTATCATTAAGCTGTTATGTCTCGATGAGGGATATAGGTTAGGAGCCCATCAAGTTTGTGAGGCCGAGTATGTGAAAACTGGTTCTGTCATGTCCAACAGTGTTATGTTTACAGATCCTTTAGTAGATGTTGAAGTCTCTGGGGATTATTCCCATACTGGATCCAGGAAAACAGCAGGAAGGTTCCAGGTTTCATCTGTCATGGACAGGAATTATATGCTGTGGAAGCGCATTATTTGGTGTTGATAGGAATCCAGTAGGTACCGTAGGGGATCCTGTTCATCATAGTTCTGAGGTAATCCATGTAATGTAGAATGGTCATAGCATCTGATAGAGTCTGTGCCGATGGACAGGGTGGGGTGCAGATAGCAAACTGTGGTAGAAAACTGAAAATTGTTACCAATACTTACTGTAATTTTCCATTCCTGGCCTGCCCTCACGTCAGCACACAATGGGTTAACCCCCTTCCTCCAGTCTCTCAGTACCACCTTCTCTTAGCTGATAAAAGGGAGCCCTTCCTCCCCTGCCCTTGTTCCATTAACTAGCGGACGACAGGCCTGTAGGGAGGGGAAAAAGATTGTGCTGACGTGAGGGCAGGCCAGGAAAGGAAAATTTCAGTAAGTATTGGTAACAATTTTCCATTTTCCTGGCCAGCCTCACGTCAGCAAACAATGGGATTTGATTTAGCTGATATAGGGAGGGATAACAAAAAGACTCGAAAAACAACTGGTAATACTACTTTAGTGAATATTTTATTTTACTTGGAAGGGTGCTGACACCACTGCGTTTCCAAAATTTGATGCACTAGCCGCCATGACATCTAAACTGTAATGTCTTGCAAAGGTTTCCACTAGCGGTCCTGCATATGTCTTCCACCGATATTTTAGCAGAAGCTGCCCATGAGGCTGCAACCCCTCTTGTAGAATGAGCTCTAATAACTTGTGGAGGAGTCAGCCCCTGTTTCTCATACATGAGGCTTATCACCTTGGTGATCCAGGTAGCTATGGTTCTAGCTGATGCAGCTTCTCCTCTTCTAGGTCCTGATGGCAGGATGAACAAGGTATCTGTTTTGCGCATCTGTAGAGAGCTGTTTAAGTGGGTTGAAAATAAGTTGACCAATGCCACCGGTCTGAGATCCAGTTGCTTCGCTTGTCTCGGTGGTTGCGTGAAGTTAGTCAGGATCGCCTCCCATTTTACATGGAACTTGGAAACCACCTTACGGGTTAAGGCTGGCGAGGGCCTTAGGATCACTTTGTCCAGGAGAATGATGCAAAAGGGATCTTTGCAAGATAGAGCTGCCAGCTCTGAAACTCTCCTTGCTGACGTTATAGCTGTGAGGAAAATCAGCTTGACTGTCAGGAACCATAGTGGGCATGTCTCCTAAGGCACGATTGGATGTTGGAGCAAAGCTTTTAGCACTGTGCCCAAGTCCCAAGCTGGAACTTCCTTGGTGGTCTTATTCTTATGGCCGCTCTAAGAAATTGCCTTATTAGCGGCTCGTCTACCCATTTGTGGCCTGTGAAGCAAGACAAGGCTGACACCTGCACCTTTATGGTGTTGTATGCTAAGCCCATACTTAAAGCTGGATTGTAAAAAATCCAGCACCTGCGCAATGTTTGCGGACAATGGGGAGAAATTTTGTTGTAAAGCGAATTCTGTAAATTTTCTCCAAATCCTGGTGTATGTGGCATTAGTTGTGGCCCTTCTTGACTTCAATAGTGTCGAGGTTACCTCCTCTGAGATGCCCTGAGACTGCAGTCTGGCTGATTCAACAGCCATGCTGTCAGTTGCAATCTGCCTGGGTTGGGGGGACACCATTGGTCCTGCTGTAGAAGGTCCCTCTTCAGCGGCAGCCATATTGGGGGAACTGCCGCCATCTGCAGGAGCCCAATCCTTCGTGGCCAGAAGGGTAGGATTGCAATTGCATTGACGTTCTCCTTCACAATTTTTAATAGGGTTTTCATTATCAGAGCAATTTTTAATAGGGTTTTCATTATCAGAGGTATCGGTGGGAAAACGTAGACTAGGGAAAATTCCCACGGGATTGAGAAGGCATCTTGAGCTAGTGCTTTGTTGCAGTGGAATCTTGACACAAACTGGGGTACCTGTGCATTCCCTGGGGTCGCCATCAGATCTACCAAGGGTGTACCCCACCTGTATAAGATAGTTTTCAGATAGTCCTCATTGAGTGCCCACTCATTTTTGTTGGGGATATCCTGACTCAGATGGTCTGCTATGTAGTTTTGACTGCCTGGAATGTAGGCTGCCGTCAAGGCTTCCACATGTGCCTCGGCCCAGGCTAATATCTTGGTTGCCAACTGCAGCAGAGGCAAGCTCTTGGTTCCTCCTTGATTGGTTATATAAGCGACTGCCATCTGGTTGTCCTACATAAGCTTGACCCGAGCTCCCTGAATCAGGTTCTCGAATGCCAGTAGGGCTAGGTATGCTGCTTGTAACTCCAAAAGGTTGGAGTGTCTGATCTCCATCCTGCTCCATTTGCCTTGAACCCATCTGCCAAGGCAGTAAGCACCCCAGCCCTGGAGACTGACATCTAAGGTTATTTGGATCCAATCTCCGGGGCTGAGAGGCATGCCCCATGACAGAGCTCCTGGCGCTATCCACCACGTCAAGCCTGGTGGATCCGTCTTAGTATGAATATTTTTTGGTGGAGTGATACGCCATCCCACTGGTTCAGAAATGCCATTTGGAATGCCCTTGTATGGAATCTTGCCCAGGGAACAGCTGAGGTTGCTGCGGTAAACATTCCCAGAAACGTCATACAGTCCCTCGCCGCCAGCGACGAGGACTCCATCACACTGTTCACGCAGGCTACAAGCTTGGCTATCTTGCGATGTGGTAGCGAGACCTGCCCTTTGCTTGTGTTGAAAACAAGCCCTAGGTACTCCATCTCTTGGGAGGAAATCAACTGGCTCTTCTGCTTGTTGATAATTCAGCCAAATTCGGATAGAATTTTCAGCACCACTTTGCCTTGTGCTGTTAACTCTTCGCTTGCACGGGCCACTACCAAGATGTCGTCCAATAGTGGAAAATGTTTATGCCCCTCAAATGTATAACAGCGATGGTAGCTAGCAAGATCTTGGAAAAGACTCGAGGTGCTGTGCTGATTCCGAAGGGAAGACATTTGAACTGGAAATGATCTTCCCCTACCATGAATCTCGGGTATCTATGGTGATGCCTGTTGATTGGGTCATGAAGGTAGGCACCTGCTAAATCGACTGATATTAGCCAGTCCCCTGGTTGCAGAATTGATATAATTGTAAATATTGATTCCATCTTGAATGTCTTGGGATCGATGTAGTGGTTTATAGATCTTAGGTCTAAGACTGGTCTGAGATCTCCGGACGCTTTGGGCACCAGAAAAATTGGGGAGTAAACCCCTGTTCCCTGCTGCTTTAGAGGAACTGGCGAGATTGCCTCCTTCTGAAGTAATTCGGTCACATATTCTTGCAACCACCTTCGTTTGTTCTGATCTTGTGGCCATTCTGTCTGGACAGAGATGTCCGGTGTTTTTTCTTGAAACATTATCTTGTACCCTCGCTTGACTGTTTTCTGGACCCATTGGTCCTTGACCTTCTCCGCCCATACCTTCCAACCTGGCACCCACCTAGGGGTGATCGGCGGTCAACCCGCCAAAATAACTTCTCCGGTTTCTTAGCGGTCTGAGCGGCCTTAGCCTTCACGTTCCAAAAGAAAGGAGCTTTGTGAGCCTCTCTATTGGGGTCTTGTATATTCTCGGCCTGGTCTATATGACCTGGCCTCCTGCGACCTTCTGAACTCTGATTGGCCTGACCGAGCGGTTTGCTGTCTCCTTTTGGGTCTCTGTGGTAGCAGACCCGACTTCCCTCCAGTAGCTTGTTTAATAGCTTCCTCCAGGGTGTCCCCGAAAAGCATTTTGCCCTTGTATGGAATGTTACAAAGTGCCTGTTTCGAGGTACTGTCTGCCACCTGTTATGCTTTTTAAGGAAATTTCCCGCACAATATTTACGAAGTAATTTTTAACAAAGATATTTTTAAGATACAGAATCAGTCTATATGACACAGTCTATATATGTGAAGCTTATTCACGGAGACGAGTGATCATACAAAATAGCTACATTTATTGGTTGACAGAAAACAAATATTTACATGAAATATTAAAATACAGATTGCATTACTTGATCATTTTGACAATTAATGGAAACACCCTCAAACTGGGCGTAGTAGTACCTTGGACACAATTATCACCATTATCACTTCTTGGTAGAATCAATAACCTTTTGATAATTGACAATTAAACAGAATGTCTGTATTTCACACGTCCAACCGTTACTATACTGCAGGTAAGTAAGTGGTTAACAATGTGAAATAAATTGGACATTAGTTTGTCAATAAAATTGGTATCTATGCAAAAAGAAATTTATAATGAAAAATGTAATTTAGAGAAAAATCTAAAAGGCGGTTATTGATTCGGGAGAAATATTTTCAATAATAGAATAGTCAAAAAAATCAATATTTAAGAGAACATAGAATAGATGATAAACATATACTTATCAATGTGGTATATTTACCCATTCCGATTGGCTACTAGTGTGGATTGTTGGTTACCAGGAATTTTTAAAATGGCTGCCGTGGCTTTCAACATGGATTCTCTTACAGAGGAAGTACTTTGTGTCACCTCCGAGTTCCAAGGAGCAGGGATCTTCATGAATGTAAAAATGTGTATTCATGCATGTCTTCCAGCGTCCCTTCTCAGGGGGGGTCCCTAAGCTTCCCCCTGACTCTCTCCCCCCAGCTCTCCTCCAAGCTTTTTTTCTCTTCCTTCTTTTCTAGTTTCTTAAATATCCTCTTAAACAAAAAGGTCATAAAATTATCCTAAGTTCTGCCCAGAGGGTATGTGTCCCTTTCCTATTGGCAGGCAGACTTATGGGAACACCTTTCCCAGTAGTCTCGTGATTTTAATGTAATAGCACCTTCAACCACCAGGTGTCTCACATGTGTTTGGTGTTTTATCTCTTTAAGTTAATATTTTTTTATTTCTATAATATGCGTTCGCTGTTTATATATGTTTTTCTTGCAAGCAGTTTTACTAGGTCTATAGAGTCTTCTGCCAAAAAGGCAGCTTAGAGATAAGGTTCCTCCATTTCTGAAATGATTCCGTCTCTACGTCAGACTTCAGGGCCGTTTCCACATTTGTGACCCAGACCTTCAGAGCCCTGGAGATCGAGGTTAGAGCTATGGCCAGGCGACAAGCTGCTCCAGCAGTTAAATAGATCTTCTTTAGATCTGTGTCTGTGTGTCTGTCCATCAGGTCTCTGAAGGTTGTAGAATCCTGCAATCGCAGGGACACCTGCCTTGCTAGGTGCTGCAAGGCCGCATCTACCCCTGGAGCTGACTCTCAAAAGGCAGCATCTGGGGTGTTAAATGGGTATAATCTTAAAAAGTGATTCTGTATGTTCACCTTCCTTTCCGGCTTTCCCCATTTCTCATCGAATAATTTGCGGATCTCCATCATGAATGGGAAGGTTGCCCCTTGCCTTTTCAAGTTAGGGAAATATCTTTTATTCATTTTTTCCGAAGGCGGAGTGTCTTGTTCCCAGTCTATGGCCTTCTTCACTGCTACAATTTAAGGGTCTACGAGTTGGAAGTCGAACAAATATTCTCCTGAAGATATTTCAAGCCCTGGTGATGAGTCTCTCTTCTGCTTAGATGTGTTCTTGGCTCTAGGCTTAGTCCCGGAGGCACTTATGCCTGCGACCGCCTCCTTTATCCTACGTGCCTCCTGTCTCTCTATCTGTGGCTACATCTCTTATGCATTCTGCGCACAAGAGCTTTTCAGGGGCGGACAAGCCCAGCAGAGGCCTTCGGCGGGACAGCCTCTTGTCGCACTTGGTTCTGCCGCCCTAGCTGTCTGAGCATTTTTGCGGCTTGAACTGCCCGTTGCTTGGGGTCTATGGCCTGTGCATGCCCCAGATGCATGCAGAGATTTTGAGAGGTGGCGGGACTTTTCCTTCCGCGACTGTCTTTTTTTAGGACTTCTGCTCCTATAAAGACAAAACACCTTATTAGGCTGGTATTGCACTCTTTTGTTTTGTGGCCCCGTAGAACCCCTCCTACCTTTCTGACGATCTTTCGTGCATTTTGGGGCTGTGGTGAGCTCATACTACAGCAATAAAAGACAGGATATAGAAATAAGAAAAAAGTCCTATTCTATCGCTGTTTTTTTTACTGGCTCTTTAAAGGAAATAACTTTACCTTAATACTGGATAAGGAGTCACTCAGGGTGGCAGCAGATTTGTAGGGTATCTGAAAAGCTGTAAACACATGGTGTAATGCATTTTGTGATCATGGCTCAGTAAACACTGATACAGCCCAGCCACCCCTCCCCCTCTGTGAAGGAAAACTCACCACTACACTTTCCTCACTAGCTGTGGTAAACAGCACTGGAGCTTCTGGCTCTCCAGGCTTTATAGCCCCACAGCCCCGCCCACCTGTGAGGTCATCACTGACAGAAAACACAGGAGAGGCTGCCGGCACAGCTCCTAGGAAGCAGGAAAGCACAATACTACAGCAACACCACAGCCTAAAATGGTAAGCTCTTTAAGCCTTAGTATGTCCGCATGGCTCTTGCACATAGAGCGTCCAGTGTGATAAAAGGAACTACCTTTATTGTTCTGAACCTTCCGATCCCAGGAGAGGCTTGAACCTGGGTGGGTAGGTTCGGTAGGGGGGTGTAGTCTAATCCATGAGCATGGTGGTCTGGAGTCCGATCAAAAAAAAGGAACAAGGGCAGGGGAGGAGGGGCTCCCTTTTATCAGCTAAGAGAAAGTGGTACTGAGAGACTGGAGGAAGGGGGTTAACCCATTGTGTGCTGACGTGAGGCTGGCCAGGAAAGTTATTATGTATAGTGTAGTCCACAGATTTATACAATTGTAAACTGAAGATGTAAGCCTCCAAGGTAGCAGTGTGTGCGCCTGAGCCTCATCACTGTTGCTGAAGGTGGTGATGTTGCATGGTGAAGAGGTGGAGGTAGTTGGAGTTTTAGGTCAGGATGTATAAAAAACAATATTGTCGGTTAGTATGTCATCATTGAAGCAGGGTAATTTGTTGTCCTGAAGACAGATATATCCCTCTGTTTAGAGTATTGGATAAACCTCAAAGAGTTATGTGGGTCATAGTAAAGATAGATGTATAAATGTATAAACCCGTTAGATAGCTTATTCACAAAACACAGTATTGTGGGCTCCATCAGGTTAGGTAATATATGAGAGACTTTGGATCAGAGTAGCCTCATAAAGTCAGCATTCTTTGACGGGCCCAACTAACAGTGTAGTCAATTACGAACCTGAAAACAAAAACTAGGTCAAAACTCAAAAATGCACGACAGGGCTGGGTTAAAGGTGAACAAGTTTCCATTACCTGATGGTGACTTTAGCGATCTCTTCTGGCTCTCCTTGAGCTAGGCGAGTTGAATGGACTGCGGTTGCGGAGCGAGCCCCTGGGTGCAGTGTGACCGTCTGGGACTGATGGAGATCTGCATTGTCGGAGTCTAGATTCTTGTGCATTCATGAGTTCAGCAGAAGGCGGATCTCTTTTCACTGCTGAACGACGAAAATCAGAAAGAACAGGCACTTCAACCAGCGGGATATTTAAAGTGTGACAGAATTGTGGCAGGTCCTCTGGCACTTTTAGGAGTGCCGTACGCCCCTGAAAGGATGCTAAAAGACAAAATGGAAATTTCCACTTTTATACAAATCCATGAGCAGGAAGGGTATCCAGAAGTGGCCTTCAATCCTGGCAATGTTGCAGGGTGATGCTCGAGAGATCCTGATAGATCTGAATCGTTTTTCCAGCATGCGTGATTTGTGGTTTTCCTCTGGCTTGTTTGAGGATTTCTTTTTTAAATGTAAAATCCGCTATACAGCACACAATAGCCCGCAGAGGGTCAGTGTCCCTATGCCTGTGACTGAGGGTAGTAGTTGATCTACCTCAATTGCCTCTGGAAGACCCCTAACTCTCAAGTTGTGGCGTCTGCCCCTGTTGTCGAGGTCTTCTAGATGCATCTGCATGTCTCGCATTTGGAGGGTATGAGTATCTACGTGGTGTGTGGTTTTCCGCAGCTGTGAGTCGTGATGTTCCACTACTTTTTCAACCGCCATTACTCTATCATTCAGAGCGTGGATATCCAGGCGGAGCTCCGAAATGGCCGCCGACAGAGTGTCCTTAATGTCTGCAGCTATCACCCGAAGATTGTGTATGCTCAGCTGTGGTTGTGATGGTGGCAGGGCATGATCTAAGCCCTTGTTATCCACAGCCAATGCTGGGGAGGTTGCAGACAGTGTTCCGCTCGGTGAGGAAATTGGCGCCTGTGAATTTCTGTGGTGAGCGGCCGCCATGTTCCCTCTATTGGAACGGAACATGTCGGGGATATTGTTGTTTAAACCCACTGAGTTCCCTCGGGGGGAGTGCAAACGGGAGGCGCAGGAGTTCCATGAAGCTGTCCCCGTGTGTGTGTGCGGATGCCAGGCTGTTTAATACCTCCGCTAGGCATAAGATAGGGCGTGAGGCAGCGGGAGCTCTGGAACATCTTCAAGCTAGGCCACGCCCCTGCGCTTTTGTAAATTTTGTAGTTAAAAGATCATACTAAAATTGAGCACTATGTGTCCCAGAGTTTCCTACTGGGTAAAAAAGAAAACGTGCTAGATAAGAATTAGACAATGGCTATGTTCAGTAATCAGTTCAGTGATAAATATCATACCAATAACCACGATTAGTATTTTTATGTTTCAATATATTTGACTGAAAGTACGCAACGTGTCCATTGTATAATGTACAATACACATAAAAATATTGGTCAAAAGCCATGCAATATAACATAATAGAAACATTTGTTTTCCAACGTATGATCATGCAAATTCACAATCCTTAAAGTAAGGGTCTCTTCTACACAAGTAGACCGATCAGGCCCACCTAATCAGATCCTTCAGTCTCCTTTATGAAGTGTCGAGTGTAAACGGACATTTTCTCCATATACACCCACCAACATCTGATCCCATCCAATCCTATCCACTAAAACAGACGGATGGGGATCCATTCCCCATCCCTCTAGCGTATCAGATGGCAGTCGGGTATAAACGGACAGGTGGTCTGTTTACATCTGACCGCCCTGTATATGGAGAGTGGGCTGTGTCTATGTCCATTCAGCATAAACGGAGTGGACACAGACCAGCCATCCGCATGCTCAGCGAGGATCAGTGGACAGATTCTCCACTGAGCAGGCAGACTCCCACATAGAAGAGGCCTAAGGCACTGTCACAAAACTCCAATTGACTGGTGCACAAGACCTGTTTGATTGCTTTTGGTGCTGCTCATAGTAGAGGTGTGTCCCAGAACATGGGGTGAAGGTTTGTCCTAATACCAATCCAGGCTTCAACCTCGACCAAACCACACACCTGGATGCATTTCTTCCCGCCCACCAGGCCTTAGTCATATGGCCCTATGAGTAAACCTTGGCAGGTGGGGTATTTATTATTTACCTGGGCTGGTTGAGAGTAGCGTCAATACTTTCCTCTTTACATTTACTAACCTACAAGTGTTGAAAAGTAACTGTACATTATATATTCAGCACCTAATAATACAGCAGTCAACCTTAGAGACCATAGTTGTTAAAGCGGAGTTACACTCAAAAGTGGAACTTCTGCTTTTCTGTCTACTCCCCCCCCCCTCCCGGTGCCACATTAGGCACCTTTCAGGGGAGGGGGAATGGGTACCTGTTTTTGTCAGGTCCCCCTGCAGGAGACGGTGCCCTCGGAAGTTGGGCCCCCACCTCCTTCGTTTACCGCTGGGCCAATTAGAAAGCGCAGTGTGCTTCGCACACGCGCAGTAGGGAACCAACTGCAAAGCAGAAAGGCTTCACTACCAGTTTTCCTTACCAGGAATGGGGGCGGCAACACCTGACAACCGATCCGTAAATTGGCTGGGGTGCTGACATCGCGGGAACCCTGGACAGGTAAGTGTCCTAATATTACGTCAGCAGCTACAGTATTTAGCATTTAGTATTTAGGGGGGGGGGGGGGGGTGAACACCTCTTTCATTATATGTTGGTCAAAGTTCTTTGATTGAAGATACTAGTACAAAGCTGTGCACAACCTTGGGTACACAATGAATAAAACCCTAGCGGTCATGTTGTGGTATCTACTGGTTTGGGAATAAGGGTTACTTGGGGAGGGGTTCTCGCTTTCCAATAAAAAGGAAATAACGAAAGGAAAGAAAATAGAAAGCAGTGAAAGGGGGGGAGGAGAGGTAGAGTCTCCCCACCCTATATTAGCCTATAAAAGGGGACACAATTTAAATATTTTTCTTGGTAAGATTCAAAGCTTTGTAATAATCTTTCAAATTAAACTGAGACAATCTAGGACAGCAAAAACTATCAAAACCTGGTAGGACCAAGAAAACCATGGACAACCAATACCAATAAATGCATGATGTGCATTTTTAGACATGATTGTAGAAAATGAAGACGTGTGGCTTGTATGTTTCCTAAATGGGAAAACAATCTTTGAAAAAAGGGTGAAAATATGACATTTATAATATGCTCCACCCCTTACGTTATATATGGTCTCAAGAGTAGATGTGTTTTAAATATATTTGGTAAACCGTGAACCCATTGTTTGTTTGCTTTGGTGACAATAAATATGCTTTTGTCCCCTGAAATGAGTGTCTTGTTTTTGGTTGTTTCATTTATTGTATTCTTTTACACATACAGAAGGTATCTCTTCACTTCATTTCTTTATATCCAGTAACAGCGTTAGGGCAATAAGGGCTGATTAACAAGTACCTAAATCTTTGATCGCCATCTAGTGGGTACTTTGTAAAATCTTTTTAGCAGTTTTATTTTGTGTCAGAGATATTTTCCATGTGTGTTATATTTATCTTATTTCTTTTTTGTGGACTTATATCCTTAAAAACACACTTATAGTTTTGTAGAAAAAAATTCAACCAAACCAACTGAATATTATTCACCATCCATTTTCCATATTCATCATGCATACTGATTTTACAAATGGCATTAAAGTGGTATTAAACCCAGAACAGGGGCAGACTGACAACTCATGGGGTCCCCAGGCAATAGAAGATCATGGGGCCCCCTGTGTCCCCACCCACACACAAGCCACACCTACACAAAGCCCCACCCACATAAATCATGGGGCACACAGCAGTGCACAAGCACATCACAGGGCATGATGCGTACAGCAGGGCACAGGCACATCACAGGGCATGGGGCGCACCGCAGGGCACATCAAGGGGTACACAGCAGGGAACAACACAGTGCATGGGGCACATCACAGGGCACACAGGAAGGCACATCACGGGGCAAAGGGCACATCAGGGGTACACAGCAGGGCACTGAGAACATCACAGGACATGGGGCACATCACAGGACACACAGCAGGGCACATCAGGTGGTACACAGCAGGACACGGGGCACATCAAGGAGCACACAGCGGGGTTTATGCTGTACAAAGCAGGGCACATTATTGAGCACAGCATGGTGCATCACAGGGAACATCAGGGGGTATACAGCAGGGTATGGGGCCCACAGCAGGGCACATCACGGGCACACAGCAGGGTTTATTATGCTGTACACAGCAGGGCACATTATTAAGCACAGCATGGTGCATCACAGGGGGCACAGGGAACATCAGGGGGTACACAGTAGGACATGGGGCACACAGTAGGCACATCATGGGGTACACAACGGGGCATATCACAGGGCACATCAGGAAGTACACAGCAGGGCATGCAGCACATCACAGGGCATGTGACACATAGTAGGGCACACAGCAGAGCACAGGGCACACCGTAGGGCACATCCCAGGGCACATCATTGGAAACGGTACATTTGGCGGTACACAGCAGGGCACATCACAGGGCATGGGGCACACAGTAGGGTACATCAGGGGATACATCAGGGAGTACACAGCAGGACACAGAGCACATCACAGGGCATGGAGTACACAGTAGATCGCATCATGGGGCACACAGTAGGGAACATCATGGGTCACAGGGCACATTAGGCAGTATACAGCATGGGCACCAGTAAGGCACATCAGAGAGTACACAGCACATCACAGGGCATGGGGCACACAGTAGGGTACATCAGGGGGTACACAGCAAAGCACAGGGCACATCACAAGGCACATCAGGGAGTACACTGCAGGGCACAGAGCAGGTCCCATCTCTTAGCCCACAGTAGGGAACATCATGGGTCACAGAGCACATTAGGTGGTATACAGCAGGGCACATCACAGGGCATAGAAAAAGAATAGAACTGTGCTAAATCAGTGACTTGAACAAATTAATAACCCATTAATTAATAAATAAAACTATTCATAGTATTAATTGAGTATTGGGCTTTAGTGAAGAGCTAAATGACCAAATGTGCATATAAAAATTATAATCTCACAATATCAAACAAACAAAATGATGAACCAAAAATAAATGAAGATAAAAATTCCAATATAAAATTGCCGGCACACATTCTGAAAAACCCGTCCTTCTGGATGTTCAAACAATAACACAAGGTGACCTCAGCGCGTCGCTCCGTCCCACATCACAGGGCATGGGGCACACAGTAGGGCACATCAGGGAGTACACAGCACATCACAGATCATGGGCATACAGTAGGGCACATCAGGGAGTACACAGCACATCACATCACAGTGCATGGGGCACACAGTAGAGCACATCACAGGGCATACAGTAGGTCACATCAGGCAGTACACAGCAGGGCACGGGGCACATAGCAGGACACTGTGGGTGGGTGGAGGACACAGGGTGACACGGTGGGTGGAGGACACAGAGGGACACTGTGGGGGGGGGTGGAGGACACAGGGAGACATGGTGGCTGGGTGGAGGACGCATGGGGACACGGTGGGCGGAGGACACGGTGGGGGGGTGTAAGGACACAGGGGGACACTGTGGTTGGGTGGAGGGCACAGGGGGAAAATGTGGGGGGTGTAAGGCACAGGGGGACACTGTGGGTGGAGGACACAGGGGGACACTGTGGGTGGAGGACACAGGGGGACACCGTGGGGGGGTGTAAGGCACAGGGGGGATACTGTGGGTGGGTGGAGGACACAGGGAGACACTGTGGGGGGGTGTAAGGCACAGGGGGACACTGTGGGTGGGTGGAGGATACAGGGGGACACTGTGGGGGGTGTAAGGCACAGGGGGACACTGTGGGTGGGTGGAGGACACAGCGGGCCACTGGGTAGGTGGAGGACACAGGGGGCCACTGTGGGGGGGGTGGAAGGCACAGGGGGACACTGGGTGGATGGGTGGAGGACACGGGAACACGGTGGGTGGAGGACACTGTGGGTGGGTGGAGGACACAGGGGGACACGGTGGATGGGTGGTGGACACATTAGGACACTGTGGGGGGGGGGGGGGGTGGAGGACACAGGGGGACATGGTGGGTGGGTGGAGGACACATGGGGACACGGTTGGTGGAGGACACGGTGGGGGGGGTGTAAGGACACAGGGGGACAATGTGAGGGGGATGGAAGGCACAGGGGGACATTGTGGGTGGAGGACACATGGGGACACGGTGGGTGGAGGACACGGTGAGGGGGTGTAAGGACACAGGGGGACACTGTGGGGGGGTGGAGGACACAGGGAGACACTGTGGGGGGTGTAAGGCACAGGGGGACACTGTGGGTGGGTGGAGGACACAGGGAGCCACTGGGTAGGTGGAGGACACAGGGGGCCACTGTGGGGGGGGGTGGAAGGCACAGGGGGACACTGGGTGGATGGAGGGGTGGAGGACACGGTGGATGGGTGGAGGACACAGGAACACGGTGGGTGGAGGACACTGTGTTTGGGTGGAGGACACAGGGGGACACTGTGGATGGGTGGAGGACACAGGGGGACACTGCGGGTGGGTGGAAATGGTGGGTTGGTGGAGCAGGACAAAGGGGGACACTGTGGGTGGGTGGAGGACACAGGGTGACACAGTGGGTGGGTGGACACGGTAGGTGAAGGACACAGGGGGACACGGTGGGTGGGTGGAGGACACAGGGGGACACTGTGGGAGGGTGGAAGGCACAGGGGGACACTGTGGGTGGGTGGAGGACACAAGAGGCCACTGTGGGCGGGTGGAAGGCACAGGGGGACACTGTGGGTGGGTGGAGGACACAGGGGGACACGGTGGATGGGTGGAGGACACGGTGGATGGGTGGAGGACACAATGGATGGGTGGAGGACACTGTGGGTGGGTGGAGGACACAGGGGGACACGGTGGGTCGGTGGACACAGGGGGACATGGTGAGTGGGTGGAGGACACGGTGAGTGGGTGGAGGACACAGGGGGACACTGTGGGTGGGTGGACACGGTGGGTGGGTGGAGGACACTGTGGCTGGATGGAGGACACAGGGGGAACTGTGAGTGGGTGGAGGACACAGGGAGACACTGTGGGTGGATGGAGGACATAGGGGGACACGGTGGGTGCTTGGAAGACATGGTGGGTGGAGGACACTGTTGGGGCACACTGTGGGTGGGTGGAGGACACGGTGGGGGGAGAGGACACGGGAGGACGAGGAAACTATCCTGGGGCCTCCTGCGGTCCTATTGGGGCCTGGGCCCCCTGCACCAGTTCTGTTGCGATGGCGGCCATGGTACCTCCACTCAAGCAAAAACAGCGCCTCATCCGATGCCTGAATACCTCTCACAACGAGCTGCTCTCTGCCGGCCCCTCCTCTCTTCTCATCCGTCCCAGGTGATGTCATGTACAAGCACCTGGGGTGGACGGGAGGGAAGGAGGAGCCGCTCGCTGTGAAAGGTATTAACTATCACAGCCATGTCCTGAATCCAGTTTTGCGGATGTAG
This sequence comes from Lithobates pipiens, assembly GCF_037356315.1. NCBI lineage: Eukaryota > Metazoa > Chordata > Amphibia > Anura > Ranidae > Lithobates > Lithobates pipiens. The sequence goes on from NW_027507784.1 coordinate 158,520,928, forward strand.
AGGCTCTCACGGGCCCCCTCGTGGCACAGGCCCTCAGTCCGAGCCTGATGGGTCAGTCTGCCACTGACCCAGAACCAATCATCAGATGTGGTGGCTGCATCAGGTTTCTTTTAATAGTCTTTTTTTCCCCTCAGTTTTTACCTGGTGATCTGGCCGTAACAAAACTCCTGTATGACAGTGCCCCCACTCTGGATGAATGAGCACAGAAAATAGTGGGGGTGGGGGTGTTAAATGTACTAGCAGATTTAAATACACTTACAGTGTAGAACCAGGATGGAGAGAGGGATAGAGAGAGACAGATGGATGACGAGATGGAGTTAGAGAGAGAGGGTTGTGGAGAGAGGGAGAGAAAGGGGGATGGTGTGAGAGAGAGAGAGAGTGGTAGAGAGGGAGAGAAGGATGGAGAGAAAAATGGAGGAACGAGGAAGGGAAGGGTACCCCTTACATCAGTGTACTCACTGGGAAGCTGGAGAGAGAAGGGTGGATGTGGAAGGAGTGGATGGATGCAGAGCTGTGTCTTGGCCTAGGCTGACAAGGCCCAGGCCTAGGGCGTCACTCTGTGGGGGTTCCAAAAAAAAACACACCCCCTGGATGAAAAAAGCCCCCTCTCCCTCCTCCTGCACATGAGCTCTCCATTTCTCTCTGCATCCCTCTCTTTTTCTTTCTCTCTCTCTCTATCCCCCTCTCTCTTTCCACCCCCCTCTCCCTCATTCACTCTCTCCCTCTCTCTCTCCATACCTCTCTCTCCACCCCCATCTCTCTCTATCTCTCCCTCCTCACAGTAGGTGGTCCTCCTCTGTCCCCCTTCACCCCTTCACAGTAGCTTGCCCTCCTCTCTCCCCCTTCTCCCCCACAGCAGTATTCTGCTCTGCCCCCTTCACTTCCACACAGTAAGTTGTCTTAGGTCCCTCATCACCCCCCCCCCCTACAGTAGGGGGTCCTCCTCTGTCCCCCTTCGCCGTCCAGGTTATGGAGGCACAGGAGGTACATGTCATTGTATTCTGACATCAGAAGACTCCCCCACCTTCAGAATACACAAATCAGTGTTACAACCTATTACCTGCGGTATTGAGTGAGCGAAAATATATCAACAAGGCGGCCAAAGTCTTATATTCAACCAACAGTCCCTGCTAAATCAGCCAAATTTTGATCCATGCATAAGCTCCAATGGACTTCACTGGTTTATCCTGCTCAGCGGGGGTGGGCCTTAGAGAATAGAGATCACATAGGTGCAGCACAGAGGCTTAGTGGTTAGACTTGCAGCACTGGGGTCCTTGGTAGACATGTGCAGGATGAAAAAATTAGTTTAGTTTAGTTACGATTCGTTATTTAACTAAATTTGTTTTGTTAAATTGGTTGCATTCGTTACGTTCGTTTTCGTGATTTGTTTAGTTTTGTATTCGAATTCGAAAAAATTTGCCTGCATTCGAAAAAATGTGACCGCATTCGAAAAAAACTATCAAATTCGAAAAAATTCTACCGCATTTAAAAAAAAATCCAATTCGAAAAAATTCTACCGCATTCGAAAAAAATTTAACCGAATTTGAAAAAGTTAACTATTTAATTCTATTTCTATATAACCATTTTCAGAAATTAGAATTTCATATAGAATGAATTTGCATTCTGTAGTATGGGTCTATATTCATATATAACTTTAGTTATTGAATTACAAGAAAAGTTAAAAGTGATTACTTATATCTATATACAACATATGTAATGCATGAGACATCTTCTTCATTAAGCTATGGGAAGTTGGGAACCTTTGACCTTTTCTTTTCATCAGTTGTAGCTATTGTCTTCACTACCATATAAATATGACTGGGAGACCATGTCGGGGTTTGAGGTTTGATTCAAGACTAATGCCGCGTACACAAGATCGGAATTCTCGTCGGAAAAAGCTCTGATGGTTTTCCCGATGGAATTCCGATAGAATTCGGCTCAAGCTGTCTTGCCTACACACGGTCACATCAAATTCCGATCGTTTATAACGCGGTGACGAACAACATGTACGACATGACTAGAAAAAGGAAGTTCAGTAGCCAGTAGCCAATTTTTGGCGTGTCGGAATTGCATACACACAATCGGAATTACCGATAGAAAGTTTTTCCGTCTGAAAAAATTGAGAACATGCTATCAATTTTTGGCTGGCGGAAATTCGGACAGATAAATTCTGATGGAGCATACATACGGTCACATTTTCTGATGAAAAGCTCTCATCTGCCTTTTTCTGGCTGGAATTCCGATCGTGTGTACATGGCATAAGAGTTTGAAACATGTTGACTGTCTTCTCCAGGTAGCTCATTTATAATGAGCTAGTGACTCCCCTGGATAGTATATGCTGAATTTATCCTGTATCGTATCATCTGTATACAACTTTAATCAAAGCAAAGTAAATCTTTTTATTACATTCTTTTTGTGTTGTTGTGTTTTAATCCTTGCATTTACCGACCACATATCTGAAAGGGTAAATATATGAATGAACTTATGAATAATAGCCGGTTCACACTGCGGGCGATGCGAGGCGACACGACTCGCCTCGCCGCGCTCTCGCAAGTCGCCCCCTTTCTGTACAATGGAACCGTTCTGAGAGGAGCGACTCGAGTCGCTCCGACTCAGAAAAAAGGTTCCTGTACTACTTCTGGGCGACCTGGGGGTGACTTGCATTGACTTCTATACAGAAGTCATCTGCAAGTTGCCGCTGAGGTCGCGGCAGGTCGCGGCGAGGCAAGTCGGTGTCGCCTCGCATCGCCTGCAGTGTGAACCGGCCCTTAATGTAACACAGGATTTAACCCCTTATTACACATTCAAATAGAAAAGATTAGAATAGAAAATAATAGAAAAAAATAGCATAGAAAAACAATAGACCAGCATAGAAAAATATAAATATATATATATATATATATATATATATATATATATATATATATATATATATATATATATATATATATATATATATATATATAAACCCATCTTCTAAAATTTTAATTTCGTATAAAATGAATTAGAATTTGAATAGAAAAGATTAGAATACAGTAGAAAAGAATAGACTAGAAAATCAATAGAACAGAATAGAATAAAATTATATATATATAAAGGTGAATAAGAAAAGGTTATTCCTGCGCCTAATCAGGAAAGAATCTAGTATTCGTACTGCTGCATACACTGAGGTGGGGTGCTTGAGTCCCAGTAACAGAATAAGAAGGTAAAAAAGTAGTGATGCGCGGTACTATAACAGGGAATTTAAGCCTAGGAGGCTAGTATATTCTATAGGCACTAAGATTGTAGGTGATATATATACTAACGTATAAAGTAAAGGAAGGTATATAAAAAGTTGTGCGTGTTTTATGTGGGGGTGGTAGGGGACCCTCACCACTATAACATGATAATATTCGGGATAAGAGACAATTATAATAAACAAGTATAAAGAAAGAAAGAATCACAATACTTAAAACTAGTGATCCCTAATGCGATTTTTTAAAACTGACAGAATCGCATAAAGTGCCAGTGCTAGACGATAAATAGAACCATGAGGGTATCTACTACACCATAAAGTAAATAAAACAATATACATAAAGCAGTCATAAAGAATCGTGATTCGCAATGCGATTTGTTCAAGCTGACAAAATCGCATAAAGTGCCAGTGCTAAAACGGTGAATTGGTACATAAAATACTCTGCTACCCCATAAGGTAAATTAAACAATATACATAAAGCAGTCACCAACTCAATAAATCATTTGTGCAGGGAGTGGTTGGTTGTAGTTGACAGGAATCGCATAAAGTGCTAGTGCCAAAAAAAAAAAAAAGTTGTAGAACAAAATCCGTGCAGGTGTCCTCTACCATAAAATAATCAGAACAATATTTATGCGACAGTGAGCAGCTCAATAATTCAATTGTGCAAAAAGTGACAGAAAATCAAAATAAACGCATAAGCAATGTTGGTGTTAAGGGAGTAAAGGAAATCCCTCAAAATGATCAAAAAGCTGTGTACAATACTTAAAAGAAATTATATATAAAGATTAAACAATAACATTTATCGGAATGTGTCCATTCTGCTTTGTGCGATAACCAGTGGCGATTATGTCAAAAGTCGCATATATCAACAAATCGCATACAGTGCTGGTGTCTGAATATATGTGCACAGAGCAATATAATCGGTGATGGTGGTGATAGAGGTGAATATATCCCACGTGGTCCTGTGTGGTCGGAATATGGGTGTCCCCTTACCTTACAGCTGTAAGGTAACAGCATGTGATATATATATCCTCAGGACTCCTGGTGCTCTTTATCCCTCGAGGTCTTGTCCCGGTATCCCCAGATCCTGGCGTCTCCTGCCTATTACGCTGTGTTGGTCCCTTTAAGTATTTGCTCAGCAGCACTCAGCGTGGGGGGGTTACCTCGGCAATTGGTGTGTATGTAAGGGGTTAAAGAAATGAGGAGGAAGGGAGCCCCATAGTGTAGTAATTTTTAACAAATAATAATTTTATTACAGCAAAAGATTTGGTACTCACAAACAGACAGATTTCTTATGCAGTGTATAAACGAGCCTCGAGCTCGATTGCGTCACTTCCGGTAGCGTCCCGACGCGTGTTCGTCGCGGTCACGTGACTTCATCAGGGGAAACCTCTAGTTTTCTATGCTATTATTTTCTATTCTATTCAAATCTTGTCTATTCAAATTTGATTTCAGATTATATATATATATATATATATATATATATATATATGGAAAAAAGTAGTAGGTGAGATGCACACACGGTCAGTGAAACAGGTGTGCCAGCAATCGAGTCTGTCACAAAGACTCAATATAAAAAAGCAGAAGAGGGATTGCTGCACAAACAAAAGTAAATTTATTGATAAAATTTACATCACATCAGGTATAATTCAGGTATTCAGGTGACGTTTCGGGCTAAGCATGATATCCCCTTCCTCATGACCACATACCTGCAATAAAAGTTGTAACCAACTTCACATATAAAGGCTTATAGCTCACATCTATCATTAATCAGTTAATTACATTCAGCTGGAATCTCCACAAACCACCCCTTGTATCTCTCATACATCATTTTTATATCTATGGGTATATCTGAACAATAGCTAAAAAACGGGACAAAAGGACACCTTCCCTTGAAGATAGTATGCTGAATCATGTAGTTCATCCAAAAAAATACAAAGAAAACATAATCAATGAATCATCAAAATGTATTTGTATATTCACATAACATGAAAAAAACTAAATGACAAACAAAGAAATCTCATAATGTGTGGCCGTATCAGCCAATATCTGGCAGATCGGTCAACACATATAGAGACTTATACCATCATAAAAATAAAAGATCAAAATCTGTATTTAACCCTTTAGGATATAAAGAGTCTAAGCGATTTATCCAGTAAACTTCTCTTTTTCTCAATTCCAATTCTCTATTCCCCCCACGTATATTAGTTGGAATACCATCGATTACCATATATCTCAATTGAGAAACCGAATGGTTCATTTCTAAAAAATGTCTAGAGAGAGGTAATTTATCATTTTTATCCCTAACAGAATATTTATGTCTAGCTATTCTGTCTTTGACTTTTTGTGTGGTTTCACCTACATAGATCAAACCACACGGACATTTGATGATGTATATGACATATGTAGATTGACATGTGAAATAATCTTTTATAGGGATTGTAACCTTGAGTCGGATGATTAAAGGACTTCCCCTTAATCATGCTAGAACATTGAATACATGACAAACAAGGAAATGAACCATAATTAGGAGGTCCCAAAAAAGTAACCCATGAAGTAGGTGCCCTATACTGGTTAGATCCTACTAATCGATTGTATATGGTCCTACCCTTACGGTATGAAGGTAAAGGGGAGAAACGAAACTGAGGGACAGAAGGATAATTTTTGCTTAATATGGACCAGTGTTTTTTAATTATAATATTAACTTTATTAGAGAAGGGATGAAACTGAGAGATGAAGGGGAGCCTAGGACAGGAATTTTTTTCTTTTTTTGTTTCCAAATTAGTACGTTCAAAATGTACTGTATTACCAGGATAACCCCGCTGTCGTAGTCTCGCCTCCATCTCACTCAGTCTGTCCTCCTTAAAGCTAGATTTATCAGTGATCCTAGCAACTCTTTTTAACTGACTTCTTGGAATGGATTTAAATACACCTGGAGGGTGAAAACTAGAATAGTATAGTAGTTGATTGCAGTCTGTGGGTTTGCGATAAATATCGCTAACAATCCTCCCTTCCTGAACAGATAATAAAGTGTCCAAAAAAGGAACATTTTCATTTGCAACCGACATGTTAAATTTCAGACCAGGAACCAAACAGTTAAGATATTCATTAAATAACCATAGCGATTCACTGTCGCCCACCCATATGCCAAAGGCATCATCAATAAATCTAAAGTATGCCAGACAATTATCTTCAAATAGTTTACAATGATAAACAAATGCATTTTCCAGCATATCCATAAATGCATTGGCATATGGTGGGGCGACATTAGAACCCATCGCCGTGCCTGTCAATTGTAAATAGTATGTATCCTTGAACAGAAAAAAATTCTCTTCCAAAATAAATTCTATTTGAGCAGAACTATAAAGTCCTGATTGTTTTAGAAGGCGTTTGCTTGCTTCAATTCCTAGCTCATGTGGAATACCTGTATACAAAAAAAAAGGATATGGAGGACAAATTGAATGCACATAGAAAATCTATTGAGATTAGAAAACGTACAAAGATGGATAGAGATCGTGAGGACTATATAAATAACCATGTCTATAATTGGACTGAACCAAATCGTTTTCGTATGAGATCTAGATCCATGAGACGGCATGTGCAGATTTCAACATCAAATTCCTCCATGACTTCTACAGGATCTTCTACAAGTGCACCGAGAGGGACTTTTTTGGAATATGATCCCCCAAAGTCAAAAGCAGGAGGCGAGGAGGCAAGAAACGCCGAAGGCTCCGTGAATACCAGGTCAATTGCTACCAGGACCCGGAACCGACAGAGGACTTGAATGTAAATATGGTACATAAATATATATATAACCATGTTCCGGCATTCAAATTTCGTATAGATTAAATTAGAATAGAAATAGAAAATAGACTAGAAAAACAATAGAACAGAATAGAATAATATATTATATATATATATATACATATATATATATATATATATATATATATATATATATATATTCTATTTTATTCTGTTCTATTATTTTTCTAATATATTCTGTTCTATTAAAATTTGAATTCATTCTATATGAATTTCGAAATTCAGAAGATGGTTTTATATATATATATATATATATATATAATATATATTATAAAAAAAAATTCTGATCTGTTCTATTGTTTTTCTATGATATTCTTTTCTATTATTTTCTATTCTAATCTTTTCTATTCAAATTTGATTTCATTCTATACGAAATTAGAATTTCGGAAAATGTTTTTATAATAAATATATATATATATATATATATATATATATATATATATATATAAAACCATCTTCTGAATTTCGAAATTCATATAGAATGAATTAAACTTTTAATAGAACAGAATAGATTAGAAAAATAATAGAACAGAATAGAATAAAATATATATATATATATATATATATATATAATATTTTATTCTATTCTGTTCTATTGTTTTTCTAGTCTATTTTCTATTTCTATTCTAATGTAATCTATACGAAATTTGAATGTCGGAACATGGATATGGATATATATATATATATATATATATAAAACCATCTTTTGAAATTCAAAATTCATATGTAATGAATTTGAATAGAAAAGTTATGAATAGAATTCAAAATAAATATAACAGAATAGATTAAAATATAATATATATATATATATATATATATGATCCGAGAGGGTAATCACTTCAATACCCGCTTCTACCACATAATCTAGCAAACCATGATCTATGAGTATGTAATCAATGCGGGAGTATGTCCTATGAACCGCTGAGTAGAACGAGTAGTCCTGGGCCTTCGGATTTATGATTCTCCATACATCCACCAATTGACTAATATATAGTTTTTGCAAAATATTTTTTAACTGTTCGTTTCTCGTCCTCTGTGCCCCGGACGTACTGTCCACTCCCGGATTCAGACAAAAATTTATATCTCCCAGCATGATCACATACCCCTTTTTGAATTCCATTAATTTAGTTAATATTCTGTTTAAGAAACCGATAGGGTTACTATTAGGGGCATAGATATTGACTAGCGTACACTCCATTTCGTCCAGTGTGCCCTTCAGGAACAGATATCTCCCTTCCGCATCACTCATTCTATCTAATAATTAAATTAAAATTATTAAAGGGGGCTCCCGGATTCCAATAAGCCCCTCGCCCGCAGACCCCGACAACCAACGGCCAGGGTTGTCGGGAAGAGGCCCTTGTCCTCATCAACATGGGGACAAGGTGCTTTGGGGTGGGGGGGCCGCGCGGCCCCCCTTCTCCAAGGCACCCCCCATGTTGAGGGCACGCGGCCTGGTACGGCTCAGGAGGGGGGGGGGGCGCTCGCTCGTTCTCCCCTTTCCTGGCCGGCCGGGTAGCGTGCTCGGACAAGGGTCTATTGTGGACTTGGGGGGGACCCCCACGCCGATTTTTTTCGGTGTTCGGGGTTCCCCTTTAAGTCCATACCAGGTGGCGGGGCCAGCGACGTATCCTTCACTGGCCCCGCCTACCTGGAGACCCGCTCGAATGAGCGGACTTTTCTCCGGGCGGGAAAAGTCCGCTCATTTCAAAAGTACGGCGGACTGGCATACACAAGGCCGGATTGTCCGCCGAAATGCGAGTCCGGCGGGAAGATTGGAGTGCAAAACTACTTTCTAAGTCCGCCGTACTTTCGGGTCAAAAAAGTATGCCGGAGGCTACACACGGGGGGATTGTCCGGCAGACTTGAGTTTGCCGGACTTTTCCACCTGCTTGTTTGATCGTGTGTACGCGGCATAAGAATGTTCTCAAAGCTACTGTCTGCTGTAGTGGCGACTCTCAGGGTCAAGGAAGTGCAAATATTCCATTATCTAGACGACATGCTACTTCTGGGTCCGCCAAATGAGCTCCTTCTACTTCATGTGACTTTCACCTGAAAAACACTAGCTCATTTTGGTTGGTTGTTAACTTTCGGAAGAGCCAGATGCATCCAACCCAAATGTTGGAGTATTTTAGGAGTACAATTCCACTGGTGTGCAGAAAGCCACCCTTTATGGACTAAGAAAAGGTGGTCCTGGGGAGTCAGGGGGGACAGAGCTGATCCATAGTAGGCTGGCATGGGGAGGATCCAGGAAAGGAAAATTACGGTAAGTATGGATAACAATTTTCCTTAATCTGGAAAGCTGCTAAACCATATGCAAAGTACTCTTTGTAACATAATTGTATATTTGAATGAGATCTGGTAATGACTGGCCATGTGCAGTTTGTAATGTTCTACTGTAAACACTAATTAAGGTTAACAAAACAATTAAAATAAATAATTGTCAAAGAACTCTGAAGAAGCAAACAAATAACTGCTTTAGTCATCTAAAACTGCATACATCCTGACAACTTTCCCTGGCTGTCCCCTAGAAAACACTTTCCCTAGACATATATTAGTTTTGATTTTCTCTGAAAGTCCTCCTCGCTATATTTAGATATGATGGTTAAAGGTGACTGCTCATTGATCTCCCTGCCATGATCTGCCACAGGTGTAAGACCTTCATTGGGTGTAGAATCTTGATTAAAGGGGCCTTGATATAAGGCTGGTATGTGCCTGTTGCTGTCACATTCTGAGCACTTAACTGTAGTCTTGCAGTCCTTGGGAAAGTGCTCTGTGGACATGCAACATCTGAAGCAAATGGCATTGTTCTTTAGAAACTCCTTGCATTTTTCAATGCAAGGCACCTTCCAAGAAGATGGGGTCTGTCACGAATGAGACAGTAGAACCTTGGGTCTCTTAGCCTTTGTCGCTGCTGGTAGAGGGCATAGATCCAATCATTCTAACGGAGACAACATTTCTAGAGTTTCTGTATTTAGTGGTGGTGTTTTAACTTCTTGTAGTTGAAATGCTAGGAATGCTCAAGCTGATAATAAAGAAGCTCAGATTGTGTTTATCTGTAACTAAGTTTTTGATAAAGAAGGAAACTCCTTGCTGATGTTTGTACTTGGAACCAGCTGTTTACGAGACTCGTGTAACATTTTAACATTTTTTTTTCCTCTGCACCAATGCTGTACCTAGAACATCTGGCACCCTGAGCTGGACATTTTTTTTTTAACCCCCCCACCCCAAAAAAAAAAAGTATAAAGAAATACAGCATAGCACGCAGTGCTGACTTGTAGGTGTGGGCCAACTGCATGAATGGGAGGGGCTTTAAGGGGCATTGTTAAATAAAAGGTGGAGTAAGGGACGAGTGGCATATTGGAGAGGATGGAGAAGTGGCCGCCATTTTGTTGGTAGGAAGCGCTGGTGGCTTTCCTGTTTTTGCCTGTATCAAATTTATTACCTGTGAGTTTTTATTTATAGCTTGTAAGGATTAAAATCTGTTCTGATTATTTTGAAAATGAATATAGTGCCAAAATGTCTCTATTTGTTCCAGGCGTTACCTATCTCGATTTCACCCGCCTTCTTTAGTAAAACTCGAATAGTGTTTACAAAATTTATATGGGCAAGTAAACGGCCAAGGATTAATAGGAATTTGTTAACGCTATCTAAAGAGGTGGGTGGTATAGCGGCTCCTGATCTATATAAATATTATCAAGGTACTCAGTTAGGTAGAATTATTGACTGGTGCCGCCATAGAGATAGTAAAAGATGGATTGCCTTGGAACAACATATAAGCTCTATCCCCTTAGGCAGAGCTATATGGTGCCATGCAGCGCTACCCTCTATATTAAAAGTACATCCTTTAATAGGACCTACCCTTCGTATGGGTGCTAAGTTTACTCGGATCCCCAGATTTTCATCACCAGATTCCCCTCTGTTTCCTATTCTGGGGAATCCAAATTTCTCTCCCGGTTTGGAATCTGGAATATTTGGGAAATTAAAAAAGAAAGGATGTTCCCAGGCCTCACACTTTCTGAGGTTTGGTAAGTGGCCATCAATAGAAATGTTAACGCGACTAGGAGGACAATACGAAATACCCTTCTGGCAAGCGCTACAAGTTAAACATTTTCTTGAAACATTGGGACCCGCCGAAGGGTATGGTCGACCACTCACTAAGTTTGAGAAGTACTGTGGGGAGAGTGAACCTCTCTCCCATATTATCTCTAAGATATATGCGTTATTAACAGCACCTTCTGAGGATTTTGGTATATCGAGTTTATATAAGTGGGAGAGGAAACTTTTACACCATCCCAACGGCAGAAAATAATACATTTAACTTTTAAATCATCTAGATGTCTAGATGTACTAAGGTACAGGAATTAAATTATAAAGTACTAATGCGTTGCTATTACACCCCGTCTCGAATGAATAAATTCTCGTCGGATAGGTGTTGGAGGGGGTGTAAGGAGAGAGGCACCATAGCCCATATTTTCTGGTTTTGTCCATTAATTAGACAGGTTTGGCAAGAAGTTCAGAGAATCTCTCAATAATTTACTGATTACCAGATCCCGGAAGACCCAGCTTTTTTCTTATTACAATGCTCACAAATTCCTTTAGAGAGATATAAGAACTCAATGCTATGCCATTTGGTGAATGCAGCCAAAAGCTGCATCACCATACGTTGGAAAGACTCTGGGACACCTCAAATCTCTAATTATTTAAATAAAGTAAGAAGAATTGGGATCATGGAAAAATTGATCCCTATGTCTTTGGAGGAAAGGGAATGTCTATTGCAAGTTTGGGCTCCATGGGAGTCATTTTTACAATCAGATGAATGGAAAGGGTTGATTGGAGAGGAACTAGAGGAATAGTTAGTAAGTGATGTGGCACTGGTCCCCCTGTCGGCAGGGGCAACATATTTATACTTATTTATTTGATTTGGGATTCCCGTTTTTTTTTTTCTCTTCCTCTCTCTCTCTCTCCTCAGTTCTATAAGTCCCTCACGGGATCTAGGGCTTTGGAGCAGAGGGTTCTTGAGGGGAATTGTTATTGTAATATTGTTAGTTGCTTATAAAGAAAAAAAATTTGTCAGGAATGCACCGTGCATCATTGGTTAAAATAATAACTTTTTGTTTTGAAAATTGATTTGATAAGTTGTTCTATGTAATTATTTTTAGTGATCTATGTCATGTATTCCTGCAGAGAAATAAAGTATTTAAAAAAAAAAAATCTGTTCTGTTTTGGATGTCTGCACAATGAGAGCGTTTCTTTCATTCCCCTACATATATGACCACCGTGCTATACCTCTGGAGTATACCTTTTAGCCAAAGTTTTTCTGATATTAAGCCTTCCTTCTTGGTTGGTCAGTGGAAGGAGGATCTCTTGCAAATTAGTGGAGCTCTTGATGAACAAGAGGAACTGTGGCTGCAACCTACTAATATATTCATTGTGTATAACCCATTCATTGATGATAAGGGTCAGTTATAGTGGGTGTTAGTGACAGTTCTTTCCTTCTTCATCCTATTGAATTCTTCCATTGATGGACTTTATTATGATTAACTTGGCATCTTTTTATTATTGAATTCACTTCATATGAACTTTTTGATTATTACCACCTTTTTAGTAACGCTACACCTTTATCCCACATTGTTTAATAAAACCTGAGCCTTTCCCCCCTAGACTCAGCACACACCTGCCACATTCATTTTACCCATTAAGGTTGAATTATTACAGGATCCCCACAAAAGCATTGATCACCTATTGCACCCTTTAGGGGAAGGCTTGTTTGACCTTTCTGTTAATTCAGAGGTCTATCCATTGAGGTGAGCAGCCTGTATTACTATATGGTGGAGGCATTGACACAGACCTATATAGTTGAACATTTTTTCTGAGCACACCTGTCACAGCTGAGGATATTCTCTCTTGGTTATTTACCCTCTTTCTGCCTTATTCTTATTTTACAGATAAATATGGACTTTTCTAGATGTTCACTCTAATGAATTTATTTATACTTTCTAATTTTATATGAATTTTTAGTTCGTTTTATTTATTATTTTAGCGCTGCACTATATACATTTTCAATGATAAACTGGTAGATCCAATGATAAATAGTTGACCTAGATACCCCCTGCCATTCCTGGCCTCTTTTGGCAGCACAACCAGGATTCCTGCACGAACAACTCAAGTAAATCCTGAGTGCCTTTGACACTTGCCACCAGATGCAGCTTGTAAATTGCCACGTCACTTGTCAGCAGATGCAGCGTGTCACTTGCCACCAGATGCAGCTTGACACGTCACTTGTCAGAAGATGCAGCATGTCACTTGCCAGGAGATGCAGCATGTCACTTGCCACGTCACTTGTCAGCAGATGCAGCATGTCACTTGCCACGTCACTTGTCAGCAGATGCAGCATGTCACTTGCCATCAAATGCAGCATGTCACTTGCCACCAGATGCAGGTTGTCAGCAAATGCAGCGTGTCACTTGCCACATCACTTGTCAGCAAATGCAGCGTCACCAGATGCAGCTGGTCACTTGTTAGCAGATGCAGAGTGTCACTTGCCACGTCACTTGTCAGTAAATGCATGGCACTTGCCACGTCTCTTGCTAGCAGGTGCGTCACTTGCCAAATCACTTGTCAGCGGTTGCGTGCCACTTGCCAGCAGATGCAGTGTGTCACTTGCCACCAGATGCAGCTTGTCACTTGCCAAATCACTTGTCAGCGGATGCAGTGTGTCACTTGCCACCAGATGCAGCTTTTCAGGTCACTTGTCAGAAGATGCAGCATGTCACTTGACAGAAGATGCAGCATGTCACTTGCCACATCACTTGTCAGCAGATGCAGCATGTCATTTGCCAGCAGATGCAGCGTGTCACTTGCCACCAGATGCAGCTTGCCAGAAAATGCAGTGTGTCACTTGCCACATCACTTGTCAGCAGATGCAGCATATCACGTCACTTGTCAGCAAATGCAGAGTGTCACCAGATGCAGCTGGTCACTGGCCACATCGCTTGTCAGCAGATGCAGCGTGTCACTTGCCACGTCACTTGTCAGTGGATGCGTGTCACTTGCCACATCCCTTGTCAGCGGATGTGTGTCACTTGCCACGTCACTTGTCAGCAGATGCAGTGTGTCACTTGCCATTACACTTGTCAGAAGATGCAACATGTCACTTTCCACCAGATGCAGCTTGTCACTTGTCAGTGAATGCAGTGTGTCATTTGCCACGTCACTTGCCAGCAGATGTAGTGTGTCATTTGCCACGTCACGTGTCAGCGGATGCAGCATGTCACTTGCCACGAGATACAGCTTGTCACTTGTCAGCGGATTCAGCATGTTACTTGCCACGTCACTTGTCAGCGGATGCAGCGTGTCCCTTCCCACCAGATGCAGCTTGTCACTTGCCACGTCACATAAATATGAATGACAACTCTGTGGCAGACCCAGAAGGTCCCAAGAGGTGTACTTAACCTACCAGGCTTCTGTCAGCTAAAGACGGAGCTACCCGCGTAATTGTGTGATTCTGCTCACGGTTCCAATATGCTCAGGTGTGAACAGGGCCTAAGAGTGAGAAAAATAAACATACATAAAGCAGGGGTTGACAAATTTGCTTGGAATCTAGGAGCCAGGTCCATGATGGTGATCTGGACCTGTCCCTGGCCTGACATGGAGACGAGTGAGGGGAAGATAGCCCCCAGCCCCCCACCCGTCTCCAAGTCATTGCCCATAGCTCTTAGAGGGGCATTTTATTTTTTTTATTTTTTTCAAATGACGATTTTTTTTTTAAATTGCATTTTAGTGTAAAAGTTTGTCGCCATTCCATGAGCGGGCGCAATTTTGAAGCATGACATGTTGGGTATCGATTTACTCGGCGTAAGATTATCTTTCACAATAAAAAAAAAATTAGGCTAACTTTACTGTTCTCTTATTTTTTTTATTAAATAAATTATTTTTCCCCTAAAAAAAGTGCGCTTGTAAGTCCGCTGTGCAAATATGGTGTGACAGACAGTATTGCAACGACCACCATTTTACTCTCTAGGGTGTTAGAATAAAAAAAAAAAAAAAAAAAATTTTATATATATATATATATATATATATATATATATATATATATATATATATAATGTTTAGGGGTTCTAAGTAAAGGAGAAGGCTGGCAGGCAGGGCAAGCTCCATTAGCATTGCTGGTTGTAATTCCAACGGCCACAACAAGAGGGCGCCAGATTCCAGAAGGAACCATAGGATCACAGAAGGCCTCAAAGCCGGGGGCTCAATTACCGGCCGCTGCGGCCCGATGCGATCACGCCGGGAGTGTCCACGGAGACAGGATACCCCCAGCTGTGCTGCCCCAGGTCGCTAATTCTAGTCGCAAATGCGACCTGGCGTCCGGGTTTTGTCGAGCCCTGACATAAAGCATACCTCCCAACTTTTTGAGATGGAAAAGGGGGACACCTATCAGCAGAAGTATGCAGGCATAGGACACACCCCCTTAAAGGAGAATTGTACATAAAAACAAGATTGGTTAAACCCACAAGTGCTTTTTTTTTTTTTTTTACCACTACTATTCCTTTATATTGGCTTTTGGAATTTACAAATGCAGAAATTTAGAATTTAGATGAAAGTTTTTTTTTTATAAATAAAAAGTGAATTTTATATACAACTATATAAATCTGCCCAAAATGAGGGACAAATGAGGAGGAATAAGGGACAGAAGGACATTGCTCCAAATCAGGGACAGTTGGAAGCTATGCATAAAGGGGATACATTTCCTCTTTAAAAAGGAAGTAAAGCCTTAATAAAAAATAAATATAGACCCTGCAAGGCAAAGGCATAATGAGCTAGTATGCATAGCATACTAGCTGATTATGAATAACTTACCTGAGATGGAAGCCCCCGAAAACGACCCTCGTCGCCCTCCTCGGATGCCGCCATGATACCCGGAGTGACATCTGGGTATCGCGGCTCCTGTGCTGTGACTGGCCGGAGACACGATGATGTCACCCCCCCCCCCTGCGTACAAGAGTGGCCACTAATGCCATAATTGCATGCACCGTAGACAGCGGTGCCTGTCATTTGCAAATATCTCCTAAACCGTGTAGGTTTAGGAGATATTTCTTGGACCTACAGGTAAGCCTTAATCTAGGATTACTTGTAGGGCAAAGTGGTCTATAAGGGTTTACAACCCCTTTAACACCAAGATCTGATCACCCTCCTCCCCTATATACTACAATGGGGTTCCCTTCTAAGATTAGGTTTGCTGAGCTTTGTACAAGAAACAATGAACCCATTACAAACAAAGCAGAGAACATTCACTCATCGCAACTAAACCAAGACACATTCACCCATCACTATTCATCTAGCTGGGCAGGGACACACCATTCACATCGCATCTGACGTCACACCCCGCAGTATCTATTGAAGAGCTATAGGCCGCTGTTCCCATCATCTGAGCTTGCGCAGCAGCTGCGTCCATTGACGCCGCACGTAAGCCGCCATATTGCTTGTGGCAGCTGACCTTAGCATTAAAAAAAAAAAAAAAAAAAAAGTAAGGGGAAGTAACGCAGAAGCGAGCAGTAAATAGGCGCTCAGAAGGGTGCTGCCCTAAAGAAATCCCCATTTTCGCTGCCTAGTTGTTCGGCAGCCATTTTGGTTGAGGCACTGCAGCGGTCCCGGTGCCGCCATATTGGAGGTGGAGTCAGAGGCTCTGTGTTTATCCATACTCAGGGTTAGGGGCGGGGAGAGTGTAAGGTGGCCTGGCCCCTCCCCGTGCCCTCTGCCCTCCGCCGCAATGAACGAATGGCTACTACATAGGAATTGTGGGCGGGGCGCACGGAACCTTCACATACCGGATCTCTGACATACCGGATCCGGAAGCTTGCTTGTCCCCAGTCCAAATCAATACAGGAGAATAGCAAACCAAATTCACAATTGCCATTCCGCTCACGGCTGCTCGTTTCCTGGCTTTCCTGGATTTTACATTGAACTTCAGCATTCCGTGTGCCGGTGTCCCGGTTTTCTATTGGCTGCAGCTGCAGACTGAGCCCCTTCCCCCCACTGTGCTCCCTGGACGATGGTTTGCCGGTCGGTGAGGAGCTGTGCTGCGGTAAGAAGTGTCTGTGTGTGTATGGAGGGAGATGAGTGGGATCGTACAGCAGGGAGCCGGCTTGTAGCATTGCACGGAGATCTGATCAATGCAGCTGTGCCCAGGGGGGGGGGGGGGCAACATTAAGAAGGGGGTCTCATCGGTGCCCCAGAGCACCCCCTGGGCACATACACTCCATGGGGGGTGTGATCAGGCTGGGTATAGGCTGCTTTGGGAGAGACAATCTGATCGTCCCAGATCTGACAGATGTGATCTCCTCTTACATCTGTGGTATGATTGCTGGTGACAGCCCACTTCCTGGGGGATCTCTGCCAGTCACCCATCCAACAGGCGATCAGTAACTCTAATGTAATCCTTCACCCAGAGCAAGGTCAGCCTTGGAGGGTGACAGATCTCCCACCTCCCATGAGATCACCATCATCCAATCTACAGATCCCCCGAGGCCTACGGCTCACCACACCCGGGCAATTTGACTGGTCAGACTCCATGATGGCAACCATACACACTTCAATCTTATTTTCACACTGCAAGGATGTGCAGGTAGCTCAGTTGGCTCCTGGTTTAAATTGGCCCTCGTATGTGTATGACTGTGCGTCACGCTGCCCATACATCACTTCTTCTTCGGTCAAAACTGAACAGATTCTCCCATCCGCACGATCCTCCCCTCTGTGTCCTTGTATTTTGACAGTGGAGGAATTGGCTGGTCTCTTCCACTGTCAGAATGCACTGAGCAGTCTATTGGCTGCATGCGCTGATTAGGCGAATGTTTTCCGGAAACCTTTTCGTGAGCAGTCAATAGGTAGACCGATTGTTTTTGAACAGAACTGGCCTTAGATGCACTGACGTTCAGCTGGTCCCTGTGGAACTGGACACATTTAGATCCATTTGTGGCAGCTTTAGGGACCTGAAAGTGAAACTTTAGTCAGAAAATGAAGTCCTGCTAGATGACTTCAGACTGGCCCGTTTTGCAGGTATCGCTATGGAACACATTAACAATAAGTGTCTATGCTGTTTAGATTCCAGTGATGCACTGTCTCACCCTGCACTGCACATGCTCAGTTGCTCTCCAGTTTTAGGCACTGCTTAGTTTGTAGAGACTGATTTGCTGACATACTTAAGTGAAGTTCCACCCATTTTAAAAGCCAGCAGCTACAAAAAGTGTAGCTGCTGACATTTAATAATTAGACACTCGCCTGTCCCACGGTCCCGATGTGGGCGAACTAAGCTCCCCCCCCCCCCCCCCCCCCTTCGACACCGGCATTGTAACTGTGGGCATGCACTGCGCATGCATGAGCTGCACGCTGTGAATGGCCGGGCAATCTTCTGGGACCTGTGATGTGTCCCTGAAGATTGCAGGCAGGGGGGAGAAATGAACTTCCTTCTGGTGCCGCGGAGCCCTGGGAGAAAGTTTGAGCTTGCTGCCTCTAAAAAGATGTTATCTGCGCCCCCCCAAAAAAAATTACATGCCAAATGTGCCATGTCAGGGACTCGCCATCAGTTAAAGCGGAAGTTCCCTTTTTGGGTGGCACTCTGCTTTAAATCAGAACTTTACCCATAACAACCTAATAAAAAATGTTCTTTACCACGGGACATACATTCCACAATAATAATTGAATGAGCGTGTGCTGCAAATTGCCTCCAGCATTGCTCCTGTTTCTTCTTGCCATTTTGCTGAAGCCCAGAACCCCTGAGCAGCAGTAAGGGCTCGGTCACACTATAAGGCTCGGTTCACACAGGGGCGACTAGGGGCGACACGACTTTGGGAAGGCAACTTGGAGACGACTTGTGAATGATTGACTGCGCGACTTGGCACTACTTAACAGCGCGACTTGGGGCGACTTACAAGTCGCCCCAGGCCAGGCGACTTTTGCCGTGGCCAATCAGAGAATGAGCTCTGAAGGGAGAACTCCACGCCAAATTTCTGAAAAAAATTTGGCGTGGGTTCCCCCTCCGAGAGCATACCAGGCCCTTAGGTCTGGTATGGATTACAAGGGGAACCCCCTACGCCGAAAAAACGGCGTGGGGGTCCCCCCCAGATCCAGACCAGACCCTTATCCGAGCACGCTACCCGGCCGGCCAGGAAGGGGGGTGGGGACGAGCCCTCCTGAGCCGTACCAGGCCGTGTGCCCTCAACATGGGGGGGGTGCCTTGGGGGAGGGGGGGGCGTGCGGCCCCCCCACCCCAAAGCACCTTGTCCCCATGTTGATGAGGACAAGGGCGGGGGCTTATCGGAATCCGGGAGCCCCCTTTAATAAGGGGGCCCCCGGATACCGGCCCCCCACCCTATGTGAATGAGTATGGGGTACAATGTACCCCTACCCATTCACCTGTAAAATAAAAGTACAAAAAAAAAACACAACACACCAGATAAAATACTTTATTGCACAGCTTCGGGGGTCTTCTCGCCGGACTCCTCCGCTATCTTCTTGTAGCTCTTTTGCTAGCGGAGGAGTCCGGCTTTCTTCCTCGCCGCCGGCCTCTTCTTCCGACTTCGGGGGTCTTGTCCCCCTCTTCGGTTCTTCTGCCGGGTTCTTCTGTCCCCGCCGTCGCCGCCTTCCGTACATCTTCTTCTCCAGGAGATGTTGACTCGACGCTCTCTCCGGCCGGAATGCCAGGGACGCGCTGCGCTGCCACTTATATAGGGAAAAGGGGCAGTGTCACATGGGTTGATGTCACATGGTGACCCCCGCCCCCTTACCATGTGACATCAATCCATGTGACATCAACCCATGTGACACTGCCCCTTGTCCCTATATAAGTGGCAGCGCAGCGCGTCCCTGGCATTCCGGCCGGAGAGAGCGTCGAGTCAACATCTCCTGGAGAAGAAGAACGGAAGGCGGCGGCGGCGACAGAAGACCGGGCCACCACCTGTAAAAGAGCTATAAGAAGGCGCGGTGGCCCGGCAGAAGAACCGAAGAGGGGGACAAGACCCCCGAAGTCGGAAGAAGAGGCCGGCGGCGAGGAAGAAAGCCGGACTCCTCCGCTAGCAAAAGAGCTACAAAAAGATAGCGGAGGAGTCCGGCGAGAAGACCCCCGAAGACGGAAGACCCCCCAGAGCTGTGCAATAAAGTATTTTATCTGGTGTGTTGTTTTTTTTGTACTTTTATTTTACAGGTGAATGGGTAGGGGTACATTGTACCCCATACTCATTCACATAGGGTGGGGGGCCGGTATCCGGGGGCCCCCTTATTAAAGGGGGCTCCCGGATTCCGATAAGCACCCCGCCAGCAGACCCCGACAACCAACGGCCAGGGTTGTCGGGAAGAGGCCCTTGTCCTCATCAACATGGGGACAAGGTGCTTTGGGGTGGGGGGGGCCGCACGCCCCCCCTCCCCCAAGGCACCCCCCATGTTGAGGGCACGCGGCCTGGTACGGCTCAGGAGGGGGGGGGGCGCCCGCTCGTCCCCCCACCCCCTTTCCTGGCCGGCCGGGTAGCGTGCTCGGATAAGGGTCTGGTGTGGATCTGGGGGGGACCCCCACGCAGTTTTTTCGGCGTAGGGGGGTTCCCCTTGGAATCCATACCAGACCTAAGGGCCTGGTATGCTCTCGGAAGGGGAACCCACGCCAAATTTTTTTCAGAAATTTGGCGTGGAGTTCCCCCTTCAGAGCTAGTAATTCTGTCAAAGTCTCCTCCGTATAGACAGAGATCCGACTTGGAGGCGACCTCCATTGAAATCAATGGGTACAAGTCGCCTACAAGTCGGATTGAAGTAGTACAGGAACTTCTTTTGAAGTCGGAGGCGACTTCAGTAGCGTGCATTAAGACGGCTCTCATTCACTTACATTGATTTTTAAATGTTGTCCGACCTGAGGTGACTAGGGGCGACCTCAAGTCGGATCGCAGTCGCCCCTGTGTGAACCGAGCCTTAGTGCATGAAAACTGACACCAGTTTCCATTCACATTCGTATCCGTTTTTATGTACCCTATTCCCACCAATGTTTATGTCATGTAATTTTTATTTTTTTCCCGTACAGAAAGAAATCTGCACTTTATACCAGTGCTGTGGTGTCAACAGGGCACAGAGAACAATTTATTTTATTTATTTATTTTTGTGCCCGAGGCCTAAATCCCAAATTGGAACTAAACCCATCAGGTCTTGTTCACACCATGGTGCAGAGACGTCGGTTTTTCTGCAGGAGTTCCGCAAAGGTTCTAAACCAAATTGTCCTCTATGTGACCTAATCAAACCACAACACTGGTATCACGTGCAGATTTTTTTCTGCATGGGAAAACATGACATCCACATTGGTGTGACTAGGGCCCACAAACTGACGTGCATGGAAACTGATGTCAGTTTTCCCATCGATTTTCTTGTGCATATGGTGTGAATGAGCCCTCAATTTAAGTTTAAAAAACATTTTTGGAAGGCTGGAATTGCTAACTGTCACATTTGTTTGTGTCCTCAACCAACTGTCAAACCATCAAATGGATGGTGTCATAACTGGTCTCATGTGCAGCACCATGGCAGGTGTAAATCAAATAGAAGCAGCTTCCTTGGCTGTAATGGCCCGTCCACACAATCCCAATATAGTACGTCAGATCGTACAACTTTTTTGCAAGTAGAAATTGAATTGGTTACTAAAGTCATGAAAATTTCTCATCCGACAGGAAAAAAAATCGGAAGTGATGTCATGTGTTTTAATGTATTTGTATTGTATTTTCGGACAACAACTGTACTGACTAAATGAAAATCGTACGATCTGGTATTGTAAGAGGAACGTTTTCGTGGTTGTTCGATTGACTATTATCAGATGAATTGTTGTGATTGGCTCTCGAAAGCTCTGTACTAACAATCCGATTTATCATATGATCGTGCCAAAAGCAGTATTTTTCGTCCGATGTTCGAATCATGTGTACGGGCCTTAAGGATAGGAGGGTTTAATTCCACTATAGGACTGTCAGCAGATTGGCCTCTACATATTTGGCAGTACCTGAGAACTGAGCATGTGCAGAACAGAGTGAGACTGCGCATTACTGGATTTTAAACGATATAGGCGCTTATTTTGAATGTTTTTTTACATAGCTATACCTGCAAAAAGGGCCAGCCTGAAGTGCTCTAGCAAGACTTAATTTTCTGACCAAAGTTTCACTTTAAAGAGGAAGTAAACCCTGATGGGTTTACTTCCTCTTTGATTCCCTGCAAAGGTAAAGCATAATGGGCTACTATGCATCGCATAATAGTCCATTATGTGTCACTTACCTGACACAGGAGCCAGCGAAGTCAGCGCTGTCTCCTGTAGTCCGGAACATCCATCTTCTCGGTGGGTCTCGCTGCTCCGCCGCTGTCATTCGGCGAAGCTGCGATGATGTCACTCCCGTGCATGCGCAGGGAGCCGCCACTCGCGGCATATCGCCGTTGACAGCGGCGCGCTCAGTGCGCCTGCGCGCCGCTGTCTACAGCGCATGCGCTGTAGACAGCGGTGCCTGTCTTTCGGCAAATATCTCCTAAACCGTGTAGGTTTAGGAGATATTTCCTGGACCTACAGGTAAGTCTTAATCTAGGCTTACCTGTAGGTCAAAATTGGTTGTAAGGGTTTACAACCACTTTAAACATGAACATGTGATCAGTTATGATGCCAACCATTTGATGGTTTGACAGTTTGGTTGAGGACATAAGCAAATGTGACAGTTAACAATCCCCACACTCCAGGCATGCAACTGTTTTTTGAAACCATTGAATCAATGGGTTTATTTTCTGCTGTTCAGGGGCTCTGGGCTTCAGAAAAATGGCAGCCTCTGGAAAGAAGAAATGGGAGCCATGCTGGAGGCAATTTACAACACACACTAATTTTGGTAGCATAATTATTGTGGAATGCATGTTCCCTGGCTAAGAACATTTTATTTTTTCTAATCAAATTGTTATGGGTAAAGTTCCGCTTTAACTGAAAGATCCTTGAGGGCAGAGACTGATGTGAATGCAAAGCTAGATGTGAAGCACTGCATACATTGTTGGTGCTATATACTGAAAGTACCTGTAATAAAGTAAGTGTGCCATTCTATCAAAACCGTCAAACTAGAAGTCACACAAATAGCTAACTCCCATTCCTTCAGTTTAGATCTGATTCAATCAGAGTCAATCAGCCAGGGTGGAAAGTTATCAATTGTTTTGCATCAGTCAGCAGCATCAAGCTCATTTGATCCGATTGTGAGATTGCATGATGGCAACAGAGATTTGATCAATAACTTTTGCTTGTATCTTCCAACTATTGAATTCCATTGGGTAGCTGACTGTTGATCAGTTACTATTGGGAAAGATTGATCAGGAAATCAATCATTTTAAAGAAACATGCAAGGCCATCATTGGATCCACCAACGACTATGTAGGGCAAGGGCTTGTCTGTCTGGTGGCAGATCGATTGGATAGGTTAGGTAGGTCCTCAAATTACTTCGCATTGGTAAGTTTTTAATGTTGATTATACAAAGATTGTGCAGGTCGATTGTAGCATGTATGGTGAGGTTTGCCCACTCTGGCTGGTTTAATGTTGGATTGGGGATTGTTTGTATGTCTGTAGGCCTGCCTGCAATGGGGTACAAATGATTGGATGTTCTTCCTAGATCAATATTTTCTCATAAGCCAAACCCCTCAGCACACCTCCCCAGTTATGAACATGTACAGTTGCATCAGCACAGCGTCCTAGTGGTTTGTAGCACTGGGGCCCTCACTCTCCGTGTGTCTCTCACAGTATCTACATGGAGTTTGCTTGTTCTCCCTGTTCTTGTGTGAGTTTCTCCAGGTACATTTATTTTGTTCCACGCTCCAAAGAAATGCCGATAGGGTAGTTTTGGTCTAAAATTGGCCCTAGTATGATCTACTTGGTGCACCCAAGATGCACTACTATCTATTACTATGTGCCCCAACAGCAAATAGTGATTTAAATTGTGTGTGTATGTATGATTGTGATGAGCGGGCACCAAAGGGTCTGAGCCAGAGGTGGTGGAACGGAGTTCCACCAAGTTCCCCCTTTAAAAAAAAAAGGCGTATGTATGTATGTTCTATCTCCTGACCTGCAACAGAATTCTTTGTGTAAAGACTAGGTTCACCTTTAAGGAAAAAATAACTACACATGTTTTTTGCTGGCAAAAAAAATGCATTTAAAGCATTGCACCCATGATCAGTGGGCTACGGCTCCTGCAGCCTTGTCCTTCAGCTTACTGCCTGTACCTCTATACAGACATTCAGTTGTAAAGCTGGAGGAAATGTCAATGTACTATGAGTGTGCTAATGATGTCACTCATAGTCCTATGGGAACTATAAACCATCTGGAAGATGGGACTTGTATTTTTTTTTTTTCCTGCACAGTCCTCTGCCATGGCGATTTTAAATGGGGCAGCTGATGGTGGGTAGAGGAACCTCTGTCCGCTGTTTTGGGGGGTAGTTGTTGGAAAGTAGGTAGTTAGGTGCATGCTACGGGTGTAACATATTCCTATGGCCCCTTTCACACGGGATGGATCAGCGGGGATCGCTCCGTTGTCCCCGCGTTCATCCGATCCGCTCTGCAGATGGACAGAAAAATAGGATTTTCCTCTGTCTGCAGAATCGGACAATAGCTGAGGCAGATGATAGCGGGTGTCTGCGGATGTTTAACCGCAGACACCCGCTATCCCATAGGAATGCATGTATGTCCGTATTTCATCCGCAAACGGATGGATGAAATACGGACGTACTGTCCGCATGTGTGAAAGGGGCCTAAGACTCCTTTCACACTGAGGTGCTTTTCAGGCGCTTTCATGATAAAAAAAAAAAAGCACCTTTTTAAAAGCTCACGAAAACGTATTTCTATTAAAATCAATGAACGCTTTCACACTGGGACAGTGCGCTGATGGGGCGGTGAAAACGCCCCTCTCCATTGAAATGAACGGAAAGCTCTTCAAACGCCTGAAAAGCTCTTCAAAAGCACTCGGTGTATTACTGGAGGTTTACAAGCGCCTCAGTGTGAAAGGGGACTACACTGGCAAAAGCAAGACGAGGTAAAGAGCTTTGTTCCCTATGAGAGTTCACGTCATTGTGCACTGGAAAAAGTCATGCATGCAGTGTATATTTTTTTTATTTTTATTTTTTTTGTTGTAACTTGGCAGGTTGCAACACCATTGCGTCTAAGATTACATTTTTTTTTTTTTTCAATAAAGATCCCAGTCTGATCTGACACTTCCTCCCCCTCATGGGTCAATTCAGTAAAGGTTACCTCATGCGATATGAAGGTCACATAACAATTTTTTTGGAAATATCGCATGAGATAGTCAATTCATCAAAGTAAAATATCGAATGTGAGGTAAATACTGCACATTTGTTAAAATGGTGAGGTAAATCGCTAAAAAAAAAAAAAAAGAGATAAATCATTAGTCAGTTCACCTCAGTCTCTGCCCTCAAACACACATTTATTATTTATCACCTGGTGTTTGCTGGCAGTATTTTAGAAAAGTACAAAAAAAAAAAGGACTCTTCACTGGCCAAGATGTGAAAAGTATTCAATGTACCAGTGTGAAAATGAAAATAAATTGTAGCGTTTCATCAGAGGGAAACCGTTTTTGTGAATGGAAAATAAATAAATGTGAAAAAACTAAAAAAAATAAATAAAATAAATGCTAAATAACGCAAAACATAAATATTTGACACATAACACTTTTTTAGAGAATTGACTACTTTTGAGATAAATAGCACATGATTTATATTAACTCCCAAATTCATGTGGTATTTATCTCTTGGGGCTCATTAACACTTGCTTTGGCTTCAAGGCTTTGGACAGGCTTTGTTAAAGCTCTCTGAAAGATCCTGTCACTAAATAAAATGGTTGGCTTACAATCCTGTTTACACCTGCTCTTGCTTTGCTTCGAAAATGAATACCCCATGTAGCTTGAGTGGAGCTTCAAATCCTCCATAGAAGTCTATGGCAAAGCTCGCTTGAAGCACCAAGCAAAAGCAGGTGTAAACAGGACTGTAAGTGAACCATTTTATTTAGGGACAGGAGCTTCGACTGGCGTCCAAAGCCTTGTTTTGAAGAAAGTGGAAACTAGCCCTTTGTGAATTGACCCCTTTATCTCTTTGGCCTGCTATGATGGTGTGCCTTACTGCCCAATAGGAGCATACAGGAAAGGGAAGGAATGTGAAGTACTTGGTCTTAGCTGGGATTCGTCTAGTTTTGAAGTGTTTTTGTGTTCGTGACAGAGTCCCTTTAAAGCTGTGACAGCTATATACACAGCAACAATACATATGGCTACTGACCTGCTTTACCTGCCGTAATGTGTAATCCTATTCAAGCACTTCTAGCAGATCCCACAACTAGGTTTCCTCTACAGATTCTGTTATGCAATATGGTAGATTTACACCCTTCAGCCTGTGACTGGACAGCACACTGATTTCATCACTCTGCCCTCTTCTCCTGTCAGCATCAGAATGACAGAACAATGCAATCCAGCCTACCTGCCTTTTCCTGAGTGCAACAGTAGATTTCTCTGGCTGTATGTAAAAAAAAAAAAAAAAAAAAAAAAAAACATTAATACCTTTTTTTTTTTTTTTTTTTTTTTTTTTTTTTAACAAACCTGTTATAATTACCTGCTCTGTGCAAGGGTTTTGCACAGGGCAGCCCTCGTTCCCCCTTTTTTGGGGTCCCCACTGCGGTTCTCCTGGCTCCTCTTCTCACACCCCCGAGTCCTGCTGCTGCGTCCATTGACACAGACAGCAGGACTCGGCCCCATCCACCTGGCACCCGCATCACTAATATGATTGACAGCAGCCAATGGCTCAGCTGCTATCTATCCAATGAGGACATAGGACAGTGGCTGTAGCTGCTGTGCTCGTCTTTGTCGCTGGAATGATCGTGTTCAGGTAAGAAAAAGGTGGGTCTAGGGGGGTGCTGCAGCGCAGAAGGTTTATTGCCATAGAATGCATTAAGGTGAAAAACAGTGAGAATTTACAACCCATTTAAGGGTTCATTTACACCAGTGAACTGCCCTGGACACACAACCTGTGCTCTGTGAGACATGGTGCGGATGCGCTAGTCTCAGGACGTTACACGGTTTATGTATTTTTTTTTTTTTTTTTCTCAGAACTTGTCACAAATGAGCGGTATCGCAACCTGTCACACTGAAATAAAAATAACATCTGCCCAGTGTACTCCCAGTGCATCTGATGTGATTTAGCCCTTAACGTAGACCTGTGGCTTGTCTATACGGGGGAACAGATAGAGGTTCTCTTCAGTGCCAGCCCTGCCAGCTGCATCTACTTGCCTTCCTTTACTTACCTGAGTAAATGGAGGATGCCCTCTGTGAGCCCCAATTCATGACTTGATACTTACACAGTAAGTCACATGATCTTCATACTCAAAAGTACTGTGGATTTTTCTGAGGGCCAAACAGTGGTGGGGTAGTGAAGGACAGGAAAAATCTGAGGCAAATTTACACAGGACCCCCTCGGCTGTCATATGATGCCCTGCAGGATAACAGTCGCCGTTTGCCAGTGGGGGCGAGCATCGCGGCGATTGGTGTTGTGCCAGTCTGACACACTGCTACACCGATCTCCGGTAAAGAGGCTCCGGCAGAGGCTCTTTACCACGTGATCAGCTGCGTCCAATCACGGCTGATCATGATGTAAACAGGAAGAGTCGTTGATTGGCTTTTCCTCACTCGCATCTGACAGACGTGAGTAGAGGAGAGCTGATCAGTGGCTCTCCTAACGGGGGATTTGTGCTGATGGTTTATCAGCACAGCCCCCCCTTGGATGCCCACTTCAGAACCACCAGGGAAGCACATAACATGTGGATGGCCAGATACATCCCCTATTGGCATCCACATGTGCCAACATATGCCCAATCAATGCCAATCAGTGCTCACAAATGGGCACTGACTGGCAGCATTATGAAAACTAAAAAAATTCAGCGATGCCACCTATCAGTGCTGCCTACGAGTGCCCATCAGTGGCACCCCATTGGTGCCCATCAGTGCAGCAATATCGGTGCCCGTCATTGAAGAAGAAAACGTACTTATTTACAAAAAAATTAACATGACCGTAAATAAAAAAAAGTTTTTGGTCTTTTTTTTATTTGTTGCACAAAGGTGATCAAATACCATAAAAAGAAAGCTCTATTTGTGGGAAGAAAATTATAGAAAATTTGTTTGGTACAGTGTGGCATGACCGCGCAATTGTCATTCAAATTGCGACGGTGCTGAAAGGTGAAAATTGTCTTGGGCAGTAAGGTGTATAAGTGCCTGCTATTGAAGTGATTAAGGTGGAAAACCTTCTGCGCTGCAGCTGTCCCCCTTTTCCATACCTGAACCTGTTCGTTCCAGCGATGAGCACAAGCCAACTGGCTCCAGACGATGTCTCTGTCCTAATTGGATAGATTGATAGCTGCAGAATCCAATGACACGAGAGCAGGTGGTGGGGCCGAGTCCTTCTGTCTGTGTCAATGGATGCCCCACTGCCTCATACTGAAAATGAAAGTATATGAAAACCCTCGCCTTGTAAAACAACCCACCTGGCTTAAAATGGAAGTAAAAAGCAGAACGTTTGCGTTCATTTAAAAAAAAAAAACAAGAAGCAAAAAACCATTATAAATACCTTCTCCCAACCCCGTGTGTGTGTGTGTGTGTGTGTGTGTGTGTGTGTGTGTGTGTGTGTGTGTGTGTGTGTGTGTGTGTGTGTGTGTGTGTGTGTGTGTGTGGTGGTGGGCAGGAGGTGTCAAGAAAAGCCTGGTCATTGGATTAGCTCCCAGCACAGCCAGAAACTTGACCACACTGCTCTTACGCCTAGCATAGTCAGTTTTTAATAGGGAGGCGGAGGGACTGGCAGGAACACCAGGCATTTCACATATTGTAAGCAATACAAAGGACAGGATACTTTTTCATACAAGTACACAGTACAGCGGGCACATATCAGGAATATGAAATGTTGGGTTTACATATTTTATAGGTTCTGTGACTGGTAACACAAGTCTGATCTGAAGTTTTCTTTTTCTTTCTTTTTCTTTCTTTTTCTTTCTTTTTCTTTCTTTTTCTTTCTTTTTCTTTCTTTTTCTTTCTTTTTCTTTCTTTTTCTTTCTTTTTCTTTCTTTTTCTTTCTTTTTCTTTCTTTTTCTTTCTTTTTCTTTCTTTTCAGTATTCATGTTTTTATTTTCTTCTTATTTAGGGGTAAAAGCTGCAAATAGTTTCTGAAAATGGTACAAATGATGTTCTCTCTTAAGCATGAGAGTAAATAATGAATCTCTGTTTTGACAGGGGACCTCTTGGAATATACATCCGTGAAGATGTCCTTGAGGATGCTTCACCAGTAACATTGATGAAATGTATAAAGCTTAAAATTGGGTAAGGAGAGCTTTGAGATCAGCATGGAATTTTAGATGTGTTCATTGTTTGGCGAATCTGAAAAAAAGATTTTCAAGAACTTACAATTGTCCTTGCCTAAAAGCGGTTTGTCTCGTTCCTGTAAATGCTAGATCTACAGGACTGTTGTCTTTTGAAAAACGGACATACTGGTAGGATCACTTGGTGAAAATAAAGGAAAGAGCCTAAAAAATGGAAACTAATGCAGCCATCACATCTAAGAATTGGTAAATGGCAATATAATAGTTTTGCTTTTGGGTTTAATACTGCTTTTAAAGTAGTACTTAAAACAAAAAAAAGTGTCTTTAGGTTTGTTGAGAGGGAATAGAACACCTGTCCGGTTTTTATTGTTGTTGGTGTCCCTAAGATTCGCCTTCTCTGTGTTCTGGTGACCAGTGTAACCAAGAGTTATGAATGAAAATGCCAAATTTTGAGTTGTCGCCAGAACACAGAGTTGGAATCTTTTTACAGGGACACTAATTCTGGTGGCAACCAGGGATTTCCCTCACCTTTTGGAAGGATTTTCTGTCTCTTCCTGTTTGGCTATGGGACAGGAAGTGAAGGGAAATCTTCTCAATGGGACACAGATGGCAAAAATAAACTGACAGGAGTTTCTTCCCTCTCTCTCTATCCAAAATAAAGGAAAAACATTCACCCCTGTAGTTGGTCACCCTTCCGACAACAAGGGTTAACGTGGACGATCAATGTAAAACTGTCTCTAAATCTACTGGCAGCCACATTCTAAGGCTAATCTATCTAAACCTGTAAAGCAAAGATTGGTATACATAGCTTTTCTGAAGCCAATCTGGTCTGGTCTCCAGCGGCGGATGCTGCGTGCATATGAGAACTAACAATGGCTAGGAAGTGACGTCACCAATAGTTACAGCGGAGCTTCCGTTGTCTGCTGCCTCTTCTGCACATCCCACACACTGAAGTCACTGCTGACAGCTCAGCGTGAGACCGGACCGGCTTCTGAAAAGGTATGTATAACTATTTCTTCTTTACAGGGCTAGATAGGTTAGTGTTAGAATGTGTCTGTCAGTAGATTTAGACTTGGTTTGTGTTAAAAGGAACTTCTACTTTAAAGTGTTACTAAACTCAAAACGGTAAAGCCAGCCTGTATATGCAGTAACGCTTGTTTGTTATACTCGCTTTTGAACCTAAGGGGTTAATCCTCTGCATTGTGTAAAAAGGCTGTTTGATCCTGTCTCCTCTGTCCCTCCCCTTCTTCCACTGTCCCCAATCCATCTGCTGATGGAACAGTCAGGAGACAAGCTGCACATGCTCCGTTTTGGTTTGTATTGGTAGAGGTGTTTTTTTTTTTTTTTTTCCCCTCTTTCTCCCCTTGGGAGAGTGCATGTGATCAACACGGGGCCAATCAGCACTGTCCAGACAGAGGGTCAGGGGTCCTGCAGCCTCCTAGGGCAGTCTGTGGAGAATGAAAACTTCTCCGTCTACAAGCTTTAACCAGACACTGATAGAAGTCATAAGACTGCTATATACTGCTGATGAGAAAAAGTATTTAGCCATTTATATTTACTAAAATAATTGCATGTCTGTGTACTGTGGGAGTCCAGATCTAGAGAATGCGGAGTCATGGGTTTAGTAACACTTTAACTACTACTTTTTGTAGGACTAGGTGGTTATGAATAAATTGACATGCTTGCCTTATTTCACTCCCTCAGTAGATGGTGCTCTCCTCTACACTGTGAAAGGTCGGTTGGCTCTTGGTGTCCTCCCAAACAATGCAAGAAAATTAAACCAAAAACAAGTTGCTCTTCATGCAGCCAGTTATTGCTTCTATCAGTTTGCATTAGACCAGTATAACAAGATCAGATGTAATCCCTGTTATCTTGCAAGCTTGTTATATTCTAGTTGTCTGTAGTTATTCCTTTATGGTTTCTGCCTTGTTTCCTGACACATTCCTGAATTCTGTATGCTACCTAAACGCCCCTCTAACCCACCTATGGCATCTGAAGCATAACCCTGTCAAGAAGACCCAGAGGTGAGACGTTGAGCTGTAGTGAATGATTCTTTCTTTCAGTTCATCAGCCCAGACAGTTTTACTAACTTACGGTCTAAAACTCTTTAACTCTTAATTCCAGGTATGCATAAATGCAGATATGTAAAGTGGAGGTGAAGCTCCGCTCTAATGCGGGGAATGCTATCAGAACCACTTTTAGGATCTGTGTGTGGAAGCTGGAAACTGTAGTAGCAGTACCTACTACAGTGATCTAGGCAAGCTTCCAGGTCCCATGCCCAGCAACTTTCTTGCTGCTTAGGGAACACTGAGGGCATCATTTGGCATGGGTTACATTCAGGGAACATCCAGCAAACACTTTGGGATGGACGTTTACTAAAACCAGAGAGTGCAAAATCAGGTGCAGCTGTGCACAGAAACCCATTTAGCGTCCAGGTTCTTTTGCCAAAGCTCAAGTCCCGGTTCACACATCAGCGGTGCGAAAGAAGTATGATTCAATGGTGTGGTTTGACCTGCGATTCAGCACTTCGGTTTCCATGTGGGTTTCAAAGCCCTCTAATCTCTCTGTGGAAAATTGGATTGCAAAGGACCATTTTCTAAAATCGCAGTGCGACTCACCCGCATATATGAACGCCCTCAATAGGGATACATTCTATTTAATTTGCCATGCGAATTCGCGCTTTAAAATTGTATCTCAAAAAATGTGAACCGCGGCTAATTGAATAAGCTGAAGTTGGAAACTGACTGGCTACCATGCACAGCTGCACTCGATTTTGCACTTTCCAGTTTTAGTAAATCAACCTCCTTGTGTTTTTATTTTATTTTTTTCAAGGAATGGGAAAATGTTCTCTTATTGTATGAGATGGAGAGGTGGGGCAGTGATGTCACAATCTCCAGCTTGTCCAATTGGAGAACAGTTCACATTCATTGAGAAAATGTACACTGAATGGCGCCTGTACAGAGCAAGTTACCTCTTGTGTTCACTAAGCAGCAGTGCAATAGCTCAGAAGAGGACCCAAAAGGTATCTGCGATCCCACAGGTATATACATGCATGGTTAGTTTTAGTTCAAGCTGGACCAATGTAAACATGCAAAATATGGATGCAAGGAATTTGACTTTGACCACTTAATTTTTACACATAAGATTAACCTCCAACTTTTTTTTTTTTTTTTCCCCCAGCTGATGTTCACAAGGAACAGAGTCACGTGATGTATGAAGGCAAACACATACACTTTTCCGAGGTTGACAATAAGCCCCTATGCTCCTACAGTCCCAAACTCTGCAAGCAGAGGAGACTCAATGGCTATGCCTTCTGTATCCGACATGTTCTAGAGGACAAGACAGCTCCCTTCAAGCAATGTGAATATGTGGCCAAGTACAACAGCCAGCGCTGCACCAATCCCATCCCTAAATCAGAAGACCGAAGGTATGTCCAACTGCCTCTATCAGCTGATGTAGAATCCAGCTACCATTATCTATCATGTGTAGAATATACAGCAAAACTCAATGGCCCCAGAAGAACTTGCGATAATGTGAAGTATGGACTATTGCAACTAATGTTGGTTGTTTAGAAGCAGAGCTGAAGCCACCCAGGGGTGTTTGTCAATGTCCTGTATGCTAGAGGCAGGGTCGGGGAGCGATCACTGAAGATGTGTGTATCAGTGGAGGTTACTAACTTTAAAAGATTACTCCACCTTTTGGTCCGAGTTTCATGATGATCCCATATTTTGTTTACAGCCTTTTACCCCCACACTTGCAGAACCAGTGGATTCCCCCACCCCACTAACTCCTGTCAAATTTGCATTTGACAGCACAGATGTTGATTCAGTCACACAGTTGTGAATTGAAAAGCAAGACCCATCTGCCGCTTTGGCAGAGGTTACTGTAGTCTTCAATTGAGCAAAAGTGGGGTGACGCCATGGCACTTGTAATCCATTGATACTTAAGCTCTGTTACCAAAGTTCTGTACTTTGGTATGGACCTGAGCTGGAGAAAGAATCTGCAGGAGCCAGAGCATTGCACCTACAATCTACTGATTGCAGTTTCAATGCATTACAGACTCAAATGTGTAAAATAATAATTGCACATTATTGCATTATTAAGGGGTAGAGGTCAGATCTAAAGCGATTGCACTTCCAAGTGCACTTGTAGTGCAAAATGGATCTGCCTTTCGTAAATAACCCCCATAGTGTTGGTGTATTGAAAGCTGCTGTGGGAAAAGGAAAGGGAAAAAATGACAAATTGCTTAAGAAAAAAAACATTCATGCTCGCCTATGTGGCTTCAGCATCAGTCTGATGCTGCACATGTCCCAATTGGCTCTTGAGTCCAAGTCGCATGACCACCAATTGCTCTGTTCTCTGTCTTCACTGAGCAAAGAGCAGTGATTGTCAATGTCTCTTCTCTGCCCGTCCAACGCTCACTAGAGCTCCAGGCTGGATCCCGACAACATTGTCTGCAGAGTCACTGTTGGCTGAATCTGGGTTACATGAGTCTAGAAGTAAGTGACTCAAGCAGGCTTTGACGATACGCCTCAGTTGAGGTCAGCTGGGCTTATTGATTACTATACCTTTGGGAAATCAACCCCTTTGCTGCCCTTTTTGTTATTGTTATTGGGGGATCAAAGTGCAGTATTGACTTTTCACCGACAATCTGTTCTCTGAGCTCCTTTTTTATTTTTTGTAGCACGTTTTAATGGGGGAAAAAAAAAAGCTGCTTCAAATTATTGCTCACATTCACGTACTCCTGTCGCCTTAGTCTGTGTTCTTTGCTGCTAGTAAATTTGAGCCTAGCCTTACTCTTTAAAATACTGCTGGCCAGCTTTATCTGCGACATTTTTTTTTTTTATTTGTAGCAAAACAGCTGCATTTGCTCCCCCCCCCCCCCCCCCCTTTTTGTTCTTTTTTTGTCTCTAGTACGTTTCATTCAATTCTTCCTCATTAAAAGTGTTGTCCTGGGAAAGGTTACTATTGCTGTACATTTGCAGTCTCCTAATTCTTAACAAATTTTAATAGAAATTTGGCCAGCCTCGGGGCTCTTTTTTTTTTTATTTTTTATTTTTTTTGTAATCAGCTAGAACAGGGACCGCCTGGGTGAACTACTGGCATTAATTAAGCCTATAAATCTAAAATTGTCTTTTACCTTAGTTAAATAAAAAAAGTGGTTAAGCATTCCTTGCTGATCGAGCACTGGTATTGATTTCTTGATTTCTCTTTCTTTATTTACAAGGTACTGCAACAGTCACCTGCAGGTACTCGGCTTTATTCCCAAAAAAGAAAGGAAGAAAAAAAATGATGCACTGGAGGAAGTAAAGGCTAGGAATCAAATGGAAACCGTGGCCTTCAGTTTAACAGTGCCCACCCTGGCCTTGAAGATGCCCAATGGACTGGATGGGATGACCCTTTCCCCTCCTGGGGCCAGACTCCCCCTCCATTACCTGGAAACGGACTTGGATGATTCTTTCACTGTGGAGGAGGAAGAGGAAGAGCTTAGGAAAGGGACATCTATAAAGAAGAAGTTGCAGAGCAAGTTGGCACAGAATCGACAGCGTCAGAAAGAGTCCGAGATTTTAAAAGTTCAACAAGAGCACTTTAGCCCTCACCCTGCACCTTCTCAGCTGCAACCTTCGTCTCTTCAAGAGCAGCAAATGCTGGTACAACCCGCACCAACATCGCTGAAATCTACTGGGCTAACGCAGAGCCTGACTTGCACGTCACCTCAACCTCAGAATACCAGCTTACCAGTACAGGGAGCCTCGCCCGTAATGCACACATTCGCACAAACAAGAAATTTGTCTAATAAGAGACCTCTTTCTGCCCCACCGCTCTCTACAGACCCACCACGATCTGACAAAATCCAGGTGACTGCCACAGCCTTACCAACCTATTCCTCCTGTGTCAGCCGGTTGCAGCGACTGATGAAACTGTGCACACAAAAACGGCAACTAGAAAACGATTTGTTCCCGCATTTGGGTAAGTCTGGACACCAGCATGGAAGTGTAATGAAATCCCAACTCAAGATCAAACTTTAAGTTTTGCTCAAACTTTAAAGCTGGCCATACACTGATTAGAATTTAGCTGGTTTTGCTGGGACCTGACGGTTTATGATCAGTGTGTGGCTGTCCCTGCTTGGGAGAAGTCAATTGTTTGACTTCTGTTGAAGGGTCATGTTGGAAAATTTTCTTCGATCAGTGACTGCAGCCACAGATCGTTGTATTTTGACAACAGGTGCAGATGAGGGAAGGGGGTTCTGCCATCCACCTCGTTATTGGCTAGTTTTTGGGTCCAAACACACTAGACTTAAAAAAAAGAATAAACACCAGCTCCCCTGGCAGACAAAATGTTTGTATCCACTTGCGCTCTGGAAGATTTTGTCCCCTTCATGATGATGGCCATTTATTGCTATTTGGCACTGCACTAATTTAGGTGGTAATGGCGCGGTCATGCAACTCTGTACCCAAATATTATAATTTTTTTTCACCCAAATAGATATTTCTTTTGGTGGTATTTGATCACCAATGGGTTTTTTGATATATAAAAAAAGACCAAAAATTTAGACTTTTGCACGGTCACTGTACTAATGACACCGGTTGGGAAGGCGGTAACCTCTGGGGTAATCAAGGAGTTAAATGTGCCTAACAATATGTAATATGTGTAAAGTAGAGCTGCACAATTAGATGTTAACAAATCGCGATCTCAATTCAACCTTCTCACAATCGGAATTTCTACAAAGTATTCATGTAACAAGTGCAGAGCCGTTCTCTGCTCACTCACTGTCAAAAAAAAATTACAGCTGCTGACTTCTAAAATATGGTTACATACCTGTCCAGGGTGCCCGCGATGTCTGCATCCAAAGCCGATCTGGCCTGGGTATCTATTCCCGGAAGTGGGAGCAATATACCTGTATTTAGACAGGGATCTGCTCCTCCCCTCCCCCCTGGGGGGGGGGGGGGGGGTTCCGAAAAGTGAAAGTTCCATTTTTGTGTGGAACTCCACTTTAAAAACCTAAGTCTTTTTCTGACACTTGTTTTATTACAAGCAAAAATCAGTATTTTACTTGGGACCCCAAACATTTTTAGCAGAGACCCTAGAGTAAAATGGCGGTTGTTGCAATATTTTATGTTGCACTGTATTTGCGCAGTGGCCTTAAGTGCCATTTTTGGAGAAAAAATACAATTCAACGAATAAACAGAACAGTAACGTTATTCCAAGCAAAAGATAGTGATGTTATTTTTTTCTGAATCGTGCAGCCCTAGTGTAAAGTGCTTCTTTTTACTAAAGATCTTTTAGACACTTGGATCACTCCCTCTGTACAGAGTTCTGTATTGTTTACCAACGCAGTGCTCTGGGCTGTGATTGTGATTGCCAATCAGCCGGATCTCGTGCATGAATTTATTTTTATTTTTTTGGGGCAGGCGGGGCGCACAAGCCCTAAACCCAGGTTTTTTTTTTTTTTTTTTTTCTGCCTCTAAACACAGAGCTTAAAATAATGCCTTTAAACATTCTAATGTGCATGGACACATAGGATAACATTGAAAAAAAAAAAAAAAACTGGAGAGCTGAGCGGACATTCTTCGACATCCCCCCTCTTCTTCTTTTTTTTTTTTTTTTTTTTTCTTTCTCCGTGCAGCATTCTGGTCCCAGAAAGCTGCAAGACCAGTCGGATGCTTCTGTTCCCTGCTTTCTGTTATGTTTGATGTGGAAAACTGCGTTAATGCTGCAGCAGGCAGTCTATTCAAGACCGTATCGCTTGAACAGAGGACCATGAAAGGGGGAACAAAAAAATAAAAAAGCAGTACAATAAAGCTTTACAAAACATTGTGCATCAATATGAACCCTTTCACGTCTCTTTAAAATCTTGCTTTCCGGAAGAAGCCGGTGCTATCTTAGCCGAGTCCCCAGAGAGCTGTACTTCCACCCTTCTGACTGTAATCCTTCGCATGTGCCATATCTGTGCGTATGATTGTACAGTTCTCCCCTCCTGTGTACTGCGCCACCCAGCTGATATTTATGCCACCTGTGACGTTTTGAGTCACATGGGGCATGCAAAGAAAGGACTGACTGCACAAAAGGCACGCTGTAAATAGAGGGGAAATCTGTGCATGTGCCGTGACATCACAAAGAATCCGAACGGATTACAATAAAATGGAGAAAGTAAGGATAATTGTACACAAAGCGATTTAGTAAAGTGTTGCTTCATTATTTATATGGAGGAAAGTCACCAGGGAGAATTTTTAACCCTTTTTCATCTCTATAATGTTTAGAAAGTTTTGGCTGGCATTGGGCTTTAAGACCGATCCTTTTACCTGGTTGAATGAAAAGCTGTGTTTTACAGGGCAATGCATACAGCTTTTCTCTTCAGTTTGCACACAACCTCTCAAAACTTTCCATTTGGGTTTTTATTTTTATTTATTTTTTGTTAAACTGAATCGTGCTCAGCGGGTAACGTGAAATGTTTGCCTTTGCTATGTCGCAGATTTCTTTGATTTGCTTGTTTAGTCAGCAATGTGAACAGAAAACCTACAAGCATCTGGCACATTTGAAAATGTTTGTGAAGACACAGATGTTTGTCAAGTGAACCCGATCACAGTTCTATTGAAGAGTATCTGTGTTCTGTTCAAAATTTTGGATCTTCCCAAATGGTTCTTTATGCAAACCAGTCTTTCACATGGCCAGAGTAGACTAAGCAATTATGTCAGTACATTTTCAACTGTTTATTGCATGGGTTTGACAGATTATTTTCCACTGCTCATCAAAAGAACAGATTTACACAAATGGCATGTCTGCAATGCTAACAGTTGATGCTTTTTGGAACATTTTGCTGTTGCAATTATATGTACAGTGGCAAGACAAAGTATGTGAATCTCTTGGGATTAACTGGTTTTCGGCTATAATTTGCTATAACCTGTAATCTGATCTTTATCAAAGTTGGCAATAGATGAACATAATGTGTTCAATAAAGACATGAGAAAATAGCATTTTTGTAAAACGCACCCATTAAACATTTTCAGTGCTGGAGGGAAAGGTTAGTAAACCCATAGACTAATTGCTTCAACAAAATCAAATTAGTCAGTTTGCATACCTAGAGTCTGATTAATGAAATGAGTTTGGAGGTTTAGCCCTTGTTCACATTGGAGCGATTTGACAGGTCAGATCGCAGGACAAGTTGCAGCCTATTGCTGCCAATGGTACTGTTCCAGTCAGTGCAGCGCCGCACTGATTAGTGGTAGTTCCTTCCTACACTACTTTGGCCGATTTCGGGTGCAACTTCAATAGACATCTGTGCAGGAAGGAGCACAGATGTCTTTCAAGTAGCACCTGAAATCGCGTTGACCTGCTGCATCAACTGATGTGGGTAAAGAAGAACCCATGAGTAACAGCTAAATGCTTAAGACGTCACTGGAACTGGTAAGCATCCCCGTCATGAGTCTACCATAGGTACACTTTTAAACAGTCAGGGTATCCATTACAGAACACCCCAGAGGAAACTGCTTCTCTCCAAAGAAACAAAAACTGGCTGGTTGCAGATGCAATGAATGATTAGAATCGTCTGATTGCCTCTGACCTTGGAGGACTGGAGCGATGTCACTTTTGGTCCAGGGTGGAAGTAAACGCCTCTTTTGCTTTTAAAGGTAAAGAGGGTTTGAGTCTTTTTGACCCCCGATCTCTCAATAATGAGGACCTGCCATCCTTCTTTCTATTACAAGGGATGTTTACATTCCCTGTAATAGGTATAAAAGTGATTTTAAAAAGCGACCGTGTAAAAATAAGAGGGAAATGTTCTGTTTTTTCCGTTTTTAACCACTCCAGCTCCTGTGGGCTCTTCATTGGATGATTGATAACAGTGCAACCATTGGCTCCCGCTGCTGTCAATCAAATCAATGATGCGGGCGCGGGGCTGAGTGATGGTCAGCGGCCATAGCCAACGAGTGTATCACACGGGAGCGCGCCCACAAGCTAACGCCCTTGGGAGAGCGCTTCCCAGAGAGGTTAGCTCTTGCGGGGAGGAGCCTTCATGATGCTCTCTGCGCTTTCAACAGAACCCTGAGACTATCACAGAGCAGGTGCATTTATACAGAGACTTGATTACACACAGGGGGATTCTATTTATCACCATCAGTCATTTAGGACAACATTGGATCATTCAGAGATCCTCGCTGAACTTCTGGAGTGAGTTTGCTGCACTGAAATTAAAGGGGCCGAATTTTTTTCGCACCACTTTTCAGTTTTTTTTTATTTGCTAAAAAAGTTTAAAATATCCAATAGATTTCGTTCCACTTCACAATTGTGTCCCACTTGTTGGTGAGTCTTCACAAAAAATTTAAATTTTATATCTTTATGTTTGAAGCCTGATATGTGGCAAAAGGTTGAAAAGTTCAAGGGGGCCGAATACTTTCGCAAGGCACTGTACCACTATTAGAGGAGATATACTGTATATACTATTTAAAGGGTGAATCTGGTAAATATCAGACTTGGATCAAATCTTTTCTAAATACCCAGCGGCTGAAAAAGGTACAGATGTGAATGTGTCCCATAAGAAACCATGTAAATTAACAAAAAACATAGATATGAACCAGGCCTAACATAATGGGGTTAAACTAAAATTGGCCCTTTATAGTCCAAAAAAAAGCAGATAATCGCTACTGCAAGGGGTTAATTTTTTTTTGTTTTACTGTGAAAGTAACATTTACAGTAGCGATTATTTGCTTTTTGTACTATAAAGGGCTCATTTTATTTTTTAACCCATTATGTTACTGGCAGATCGATTATTTAAATAGTAATCGATTCGTTTCATAATCGATGAGTTGGTGATTAGTTGTTTAACCACTTAAGGACCGCCGTATTGCCAATGTACGTCATTACAATGGCACCGGCAGGCACAAGCATGTACATGTACGTGCCTGCCTTCCAGCGGCTGGATACGGCGGTCCGGTTCGCTGCAGGAGCGATCCGTGATGAGGGGATGGCCGTTGGTTTCTGGCCATCCCCTCTCGATCGCTCCTGGCCAATGAGAAGCTTCCTCCCACTGTGTATTGTATACACAGGAAGGAGGAAGTGATGTCATTCTCCTCGGGGCGGTCTTTTTGACCGGACTACGAGGAGAAGACAGAAAGTAAGTGTGCACCAACACTACACTGACATGTAGGCACACACAGGCACACTTTTTATAGAGCTAGGTACCCCGATATACTACCCAATAATGGTTTTAACCCCCTGATTGCCCATAGTTAACCCTTTCACCCCCTTTTGCCAGTGTCACTAAGCGATCGTTTTTCTGATCGCTGCATTAGTGTCACTAGTGCCGCTAGGTAGCTAGTTATTTTTTTTTTTAGGTTCACCGCCAGGTTTTTATAGCGCTAGGTACCCCGATATACTACCCAATAATGGTTTTAACCCCCTGATTGCCCCTAGTTAACCCTTTCACCAGCGATCACAGTAGAAGTGTCACTGGTGACGCTGGTTAGCCAGTTAGTTATTTAGGTTCCCTGTCAGGTTTTTATACAGCGCCAGGGACCCCCATATACTACCTAATAAAAATTTGAACCCCCTGATTGCCCCTAGTTAACCCTTTCACCAGTGATCACCGTATAAGTGTTACGGGTGACTCTGGTTAGTTTGCTTTTTATAGCATCAGGGCACCCACCATTTATTACCCAATAAAGGTTTAACATCCGGCGGGTGATATCAATTAGGGTCAGGGTCTGCGTCGCCCCAGGCAGCGATAGGTTAGTGCCAGTACCGCTAACACCCACACGCAAACCATAAACCTCCCGTAGTGGTATAGAATCTGAACAGATCAATATCTGATCTGATCAGATCTATACTAGCATCCCCAGCAGTTTAGGGTTCCAAAAAAAACGTATTGTTAGCGGGCTCAGCCCAGATACCTGCTGGCACCTGCGTTTTGCCCCTCTGCCCAGCCCACCCAAGTGCAGTATCGATCGATCACTGTCACTTACAAAACACTAAACACATAACTGCAGCGATTGCAGAGTCAGGCCTGATCCCTGCGATCGCTAACAGTTTTTTTTGGTAGCATTTTATATTTAAATCCGAAAGGCAGTGCTTGGTTTTCGGGGTCCCGTACGTGGCTAGACTCCCACAAAGTCCCCCACATGTGGTATCCCCATACTCGGGAGAAGCAGCAGAATTTATTTTGGGGTGTAATTTGACTTATGCCCATAGCATATGTGAGCAATATATCATTTAGTGACAACTTTGTGCAAAAAAAAAAAATTGTAAAATTCCTGCAACTTGTGGAAAAATATAAAATATTTCATGGACTCAACATTCCTCTCAGTAAATAGCTTGGGGTGTCTACTTTCCAAAATGGGGTCATTTAGGGGGGTTTTGTGCTATTTTGGCATTTTATGGCCTTTCGAAACTGTGATAGGTAGTGAGGAGTGAAATCAAAAATTTGCACCCTTAGAAATCCTGAAGGCAGTGATTGGATTTCGGGGTGCCGTACGCGGCTAGACTCCCAAAAGTCCCACATATGTGGTATCCCCGTACTCAGGAGAAGCAGCAGAATATATTTTGGGGTGCAATTCCACATATAACTATGGCATGTGTGAGCAATATATCATTTAGTGACAACTTTTTGTAAACTTTCTTTTTTTTTTTTTGTGTCATTATTCAATCACTTGGGACAAAAAAAAAATATTCAATGGGCTCAACATGCCTCTCCACAACTTCCTTGGGGTGTCTACTTTCCAAAATGGGGTCATTTTGGGGGGGTTTGTACTGCCCTGCCATTTTAGCACCTCAAGAAATGAGATAGCTTTTAATTTACGACTGCCTATGTAAATTCCAGAAAATGTACTCTAGTTTGTAGACGCTATAACTTTTGCGCAAACCAATAAATATACGCTTATTGACATTTTTTTTTTTTTTTTTTTTTTTTTTTACTAAAGACGTGGCTGAATACATTTTGCCCTAAATGTATGACTAAAATTGAGTTTATTTGATTTTTCTTATAACAAAAACTAGAAAATATCATTTTTTTTTTTTTCTCAAAATTTTCGGTCTTTTTCCATTTATATCGCAAAAAATAAAAATCGCAGAGGCAATCAAATGCCATCAAAAGAAAGCTCTATTTGTGGGAAGAAAAGGACGCAAATTTCGTTTGGGTACAACATTGCATGACCGCGCAATTACCAGTTAAAGCAGTGCAGTGCGAAATTGTAAAAAGACCTCTGGTCCTTAGGCTGTTAATTGGTCCGGGGCTGAAGTGGTCAAGCCCTACTTTAACCACTTACAGACCGCCGTTATACATCAGAACTTTGAAGGATATCGTTGTTATGGCAGCAGCTAGCTACCATAACCCCCTCTTCAGCGGGCGGTCAGCTTTCAGATATAAGTGGTCTCAGCTGCGGATTCGCCATGAGATCACCCTACCGTCGCTCTCCGCTGCTTACTGGAAGCTTGCCCCCACCTATCTCTATACCATTGCAGGGCGGAAGTAATGTCAAAACGTCACTTCTGCCCATAACTCTTAAATAGACCCCCCCTTTTTTTTTTTTTTTTTTTTTTTGTGTGTGTAAATGAGATCTGAGGTCTTGTCCCTAGATCTCATATTCAAGAGGTCCTGTCATGCTTGTCCAGATAGATATAATTCAGCTTCCTAAGGTAAAACTGCTGAAGCATAGGCACCTTATGATGCCTATGCATGTAAGTTGGGCCCTTGGATATATATATATTTTTTTTTCCTAGGAACCTAAATTGTGCCTCAACTTTTGAGTTGAGATTAAAATCCTTGATGTTATGCCACAACCCAGTCATTCAGCTATCAAATCAGACAGTAAATGTGTTCTGGCATTAGGCAGGTCTTGATGTGTGTAGCCTAGGTCTTGGATCCAAGACACTCCTCAGGCTTATAGGACTTCATTTAAATGCCGACAGGGTATTTGCAAATTGCTTCATTAAGTCTCCATTCACATTTGCATGTCACTAAGCGACTTTGGAATCACCTTGACTTGACGTTCTCTGGACCAAAGTAGTGCTGACACATTTCAAAGCTGCTGTAACTTTAAGTTACACCGATCTGAACAGGTACCATTGCAATGGGCTGTGACTTGTGCGTCTTGTGGTGTGACTTTGGACATGACAAGTGTGAATGGGCCCTAAAAGTGCTGAAATTTTTTTATTTTTTTTCCCCCCTCCAACAGGGCTGGATTGGTCAGAAGATAGCGGAGAGGAACAAGACGAATCCGATAGAGAATCTCCATACCAAGTTGCATGGTCATTCCGAGAGAGTCTCCAACAAGACTGCAGAAAGTAGGTTTTTCTGTGGGGTCCAGTGTAATAAACCATAAAAAGCAACCATAAATCATCTTTTACAGATCCAAACACTTTGCCCTGGTTTAATTGGATTAGTTGCTATAAATATATTCTCATGTACCAGGGATACAAAGAGACAAAGTTTGATATTGATCATCACTATGATTTAAGTTTTTGGATAGAGTGGACATGGATTAGAACATTTATTAATAATATTATTATTCTTATTATTGCTGGGTGTGTGCCTCCCGCAGAGTCACCTTATTTGTCCTGGTTTTTGTACCATTATTATTGAAAGCGAAAGAAAATCACAAATTTTGGCTTGTCCCCAAAAAAGTAAGAGGGGAATTCTTCCAAAGGGTACACTGGTTCTGGTGACCTGGGGGGGGGGGATTTCCTATCGCTTCTGTTTTGGCTATGGGACAGGAAATGAAATTA
This sequence comes from Lithobates pipiens, assembly GCF_037356315.1. Lineage (NCBI taxonomy): Eukaryota > Metazoa > Chordata > Amphibia > Anura > Ranidae > Lithobates > Lithobates pipiens. The sequence goes on from NW_027507784.1 coordinate 158,565,084, forward strand.
AATCTTCCCAGTGGGTCACAGAAGGAAAATAAATAAAGACAGATTGTAACCCTACCTTACACTAAATAAAAAGGAAAAAAAATGTTATGCATGTATGGGGGTTCTGAGTAATTTTCTAGCTAAAAAATACTGATTTTTTTTTTTTTTATGGAGAAAAATGCCCAAATTACCCTTGGTGGGAACTGGTTAAAATGTTTTAAATTTTACAACAATGGCAGGAAATTGTATGTAGAAAATCTATACATATTTTCTATTCTTTCTCATGTGTTGTAGGTATGATGCTGAAGAAGCACATAGCAGGAGCTCCAGGGTTGCACAACTTTGCACTTATTTTCAACAGAAATACAAGCACCTCTGCCGCCTGGAGCGAGCAGAATCGTGTCATAAGAAATATCGCCACACATTCCGGAAAGCATTGCAGAAAGCAGCCATCAGAGAGCCGGAGTCTGCAGGGCAACTGATACAAGAATTAGGCATGGCTGCACACATGAGAACCAGGTAAGGATATGCAAAATGCTTACGTTTTTTCGGCATACATTACTATTTAACAAACAATCTTGCCTCCAGCACTTCAGGAGATTCTGTTTCACCTGCAGAGCCACCTGCTTCTAAAACTTGGTATCACGTTTTCTTTGCAGTTGCAAGCTGTAACAAACAATGGTCGTGCTTGTAAGTTGTTACATTTTGGATAATGCATCCCATCTGGACAGTAAGGTCATCGGGAATCACTGGATTTTTTTCACCCTTCTATTATTGAAGCAGAAACAAATTCTTGGCCAGTCCACCTGTTTAATGCTTGTCTGTGTTTTTATAATATTATTATACAGGATTTATATAGAGCTGACAGTTTACGCAGCGCTTTACAACATTAGGGCAGACAGTACTATTACAATACAATTCAAGACAGGGGGAATCAGAGGGCCCTGCTCGTTAGAGCTTACAATTTAGGAGGGAGGGTCAAGTTATACAAAAGGGTAATGGCTGTGGTGGATGAGCTTAAGGAAAAAATAGTGCAGTTGTTAGATGGAGGCATGATAGGCTTCTCTGAAGAGGAAAGTTTTCAGGGATCGCCTAAAAGTGGATATATTTGGAGACAGTCTGACAGATTGGGGTAGCGAATTCCAGAGGATGGGCAAGGCTCGGGAGAAGTCCCGGAGGCAGATATGGGAGGTGGTGATGAGGGAGTTGGAGAGCAGGAGGTCTTGGGAGGAACGAAGAGGGCGATTAGGTTGGTATTTTGAGACTAGGCTAGTGCTGTAGCTGGGGGCAGAGTTGTGGATAGCTTTCTAACTTAATGTTAGTATTTTGAATTTAATCCGGTGGGCAAGTGGCAGCCACTGGAGGGATGGGCAGAGAGGGGTAGCAGAAAAAACTTGAATAGCGGCCTTTCAGGCGAATTGCCAACACCTTTGTCAGAAGATGTCATGCTGCAGTAACTAAATTGGTCGATATGAACCTGGGTCGACAGACGCTGAGCAGTTTGTAAGGTGGATGAGTTTGGCAGCAGCATTTATGATGGACTGAAGCAGGGATAGTCTAGTTAAACGTAAGCCAATGAGGAGGGAGTTGCAGTAGTCAACGCGAGAGATAACCAGGGAGTGAATCGGGAGCTTTGTGGTTTCCTTGGTTAGAAAGGGACATAGCTTGGAGATGTTGCGGAGGTTGAAGCAGCAAGCTTTGGAAAGTGATTGGATGTGTGGCCGAAAGGAGTTCAGAGTCCAGGATAACACTTAGAACCCTGGCATGTGGGGATGGGTGGATGGTTGTGCCATTGTTCTTGCCAGAAGTCAGGGGAAGAGGCACATGGGGGAGGACAAGTTGAGTTTGAGGAAGTGTTGTGGCAGCCATACAGATATGTCTGTTAGCAAGTTAGTGATGCGTGAGGAGACTGATGGAGTGAGTTGAAGGGTGGAGAGATGGATTTGTTTGTCGTCAGCATATAAATGATATTGAAAGCCGTGAGCTGACCCAGGGCAGAGGTGTAGATAGAAAATGAAAGGGGTCCAAGAACAGAATCTTGGGGAACCCCGACGGAGAAGGAGTGGAGGAAGTAGAATTGTAAGTGACACTGAAGGTGCATTGATGGGTAGGATAAGAGCCACTGAAGAGCACAGTCGCCGAGACCAAGGGAGTAAAGTGTTTTTTTTTATTTATTTATTTTTTTTTTTTTGAGGGGGTGGTCAACTGTGTCGGAGGCAGCTGAAAGATCCAGAAGTAGGTGTACAGAATAGTGTCCATTGGTTTTTGCAGTTAGTAAGTCATTTGTGAGTTTTAAAAGAGCAGTTTCTGTGGAGTGTTGGGGAATTTACTGGTCTTTATTCTAAAAATGTTATAAACTGTTGCGCAATCCATTTTAGGAGAAAAAAAAAATCAGCGATTCGAACAAAATATTAAAAACAAATAGTTAACAAGGACAATTATGCAAAGAAAGCCGCGCTTATGGAATAGGCCACAATCGAACAGTGATATATATGAATATTTATGTACCCCCAGATCCTTTTTCTCTTAATAGTTAATTTCGCAAAATATAAAAATGTAATTGTTTTTATGAGGTTGCTGCCTCCCTGAAAACCACAGGCTGCATTAAACAACCTGGGTTTGAAAATTGAATGATTGTTGTGGGCTGCTGGCGCTACCTCAGGCTGGTGTTAAATCCGAACCTGCCTTAACCATTTATCCCTAAAGCCTATATATATATTGCACCCGTGTTTAATATTGTATTCCTATTATTGTGATTATACCAAAAAAAGGTTTTTTTTCTTTATATCCTTAATCCAACCAAATGTGACTATACATCACTTATGTTAATTACCATATATGAATTCACTGGGTTCATCACTTATTTCAAAAGAGCTGAAAACAAAAACCATAACCAAAACACAAAAAATCAAAAAGAACCGAATAATATTCAAACTATTCTGTGATGGTGAAAAAAATCCCCATGTATGGGAAGTATAACACCTATACCTCCACTGCACGTGCACAATCCTTGTGCTAATTATTATTTATTATACTGTAGAGGCCCCCAAGCCTTAATAACTAGATTTGTGTGTACCACCAAAAACCTAAAAAATGCAACCTTATTCAAAACCAGAAAAATTATAAACAAAAAACAAAAACCAGAAAATGTGTAAAAATAAACGTGAATAGAAACATGTAAAAAATCATATATATATATATATAGTCCAAAGATAGTCTTTCTTCAGGTATTCCCAGAAGTACAATTATTTTGCTTCAAGTGACAGAAAGGTGACTTTCTCATATCGTCTTCCAGGACAGCCTTTGAGATATAGGGCTCCTCCCTCCGGGACAGGAAACACGTCAAGCCAATTAAATAAAAGGTGTGGTCCTCCAGGCCCTCCTCAGTTTTTGTGTTTCCTGCCGGACGGGAAGGAGCACGTCTTGGAACTGGTAAGGGGAGCTCCTTCTCAGGGGTTTTACCTGGGGAGAGCGCCTTGATGGACCTGGCCCTTAGCACCCCTCGGTCCGAACGAAGGGAGGAGAGGGTAGCTTTCAGTCCCCGCTGCCATTTAAACGTTCGGAGAGAACGGGACCCCGATACGCGGCAATCTCCCCCTCGGAGCGCTAACCGCTCGTACCTGTCGGTCGGAGGCGGCGGGAGACGTTCGCTCTACCGACCGGCGTTCGGGTACTGTGAGCGGTACGTTCGTAAGAACGCACGGCGTCGGGGCGGAGTTTTTGCGTTCTGGCGTACGGAAGTGGGAGAGACGCACTTCCGCCGGATTCGCGTCATCAGGGGGCGCCGCAGGACCCGTTCCAGTCCTTTGGGCGCGGCGGTGTGACTACAGGGTTGCCTGGAGCAGTGTGAAGGCTCAGAGAGACTGAGTGATACACAGGAACCATGGAGAGTGCGGTTGTGCAGGTGGACTCCGGTTCAACAGGCTCCAGTACCTCTCAGGTAAGCTTGGTGAGGGCAGACCAGGACTTACACTGGGGGGTGGGGGGTCACTCTGACCCGTAGCACCTTCCCGGGGTGGAGAACCTGCTGGTGAAGGGGGGCACTTCCTAAACAGACCCTAGAAGCACAGTGGTGTGGTTAGGGGTGGTATTTTAATGGGACCCTGTTTTTCTTTGTTTTTAGGTTAAACAGGACAGAGCCCAGATACCTTTACCCAGAAGGAAATGTGCCGTGTGTGGGGCTAAGTTAGGCACCGGTTGGGAGAAGCCGCTTTGCCCAGATTGTGTCAGTAGCCTGGTAAAAGAGGACTCGGTGGCAGCTTGTCACAATGTTTTAACATCCGTAAAGGATGAGATTGCATCCACCTTCCAATCTTTTAAAAACATGATGGATAGGATGCAGGGTCCTTCTGTCTCTTTACCCAGAGCCGTGAGTATGCCTTCCTTATCCGAACCAAGTCAGGAGGAGGAGGTGGATAGGGAGAGGTTATCCAGGTCATTAGCCTCCTCTAGGACAGAGTCTACTTCAGAATCTGAGGGGGAGGAAGAGGCCATTAGATCAGCCAGATACAAGCTGTCTTTGGATGATGTGGGTGACCTCCTCAAGGCTATATATGACACCTTAGAGATCAGAGAAGAACAGGTCCAGCTTTCAAAACACGACATGATGTATCAAGGGTCGAGTGTAATGAAAGACAGGGTATTCCCCGTCCATAAGTCGCTAGTGGAGGCGATTCTGCTGGAGTGGGAACAACCGGAAAAAAGGCCATTTTTTTCAGGTAGCCTTAGAAGGAGGTTCCCTTTTGAATCGGATGCGGTGCATCCCTGGAACAAGGTTCCCAAGTTAGACGCTCCCTTGGCTAAGGTCTCTAAGAAGACAGATTTGGCCTTTGATGATATGGGTTCACTCAGGGACCCTATGGATAAGAGGGGAGAGCTGCTGCTCAAGAGAGCCTGGGATGCCTCTTCCATTGGGCTTAAACCGGCCCTAGCAGCTACCTGTGTGGCCAGAAACTTGGAGTGTTGGCTTACACAGTTACAATCACATATTTCTGCAGGTACTTCTAGGCAACAGCTGTTGAAGTCCTTTCCGCTACTGTTTAAAGCGGTGGGCTTTTTAGCGGATGCCTCTGCAGAATCAGTCAAACTGGCTGCTAGATCAGCAGCACTAGTGAACGCTGCCAGAAGGGCCGTTTGGCTTAAAACCTGGTCAGGAGACACAGCTTCAAAACTAAAGTTGTGTGGATTACCCTTTTCAGGGGACCATTTGTTTGGGCCCGGCCTGCAAGAGGCGTTAGAGCGCACGCAGGATAGGAAGAAAGCTTTCCCAGAAAGGAAAAAGAGACCTGAAGGGAAACGCCTTTTTCGAAGCCCCAGGCAGCAAAACCTGCAGGAAAGGGAGGTTCGCCCCAAAAAGCATTGGACGGGTCACAAGGGAAGAGGCAGAGGAGGTATCTTATTCAATCCTCCTCAACCCTCCCCTAAAACCCAGTGACTCCTGCGTCCCGGTGGGAGGAAGACTGGGGAAGTTCCTCCCACAGTGGGAAGCTTCAACCGAAAGTCCGTTCATTCGAGATCTTGTAAGGAACGGCTACAGGTTGGAGTTTGGTTCAGTTCCCCTCCCGAACTTTCAAGTAACAAGGTTACCAAGGGACCAAGAGAAAGCAGAGGCTTTGGCTCTTCTTCTGGGGGATCTGGTGGACCAAGAAGTAATGGTGCAGGTACCTCAGGAGGAGCGAGGCTTGGGGGTTTACTCCCACGTATTCGTGGTAAAGAAACCTTCGGGGAAGTTCAGGTTAATACTGAATCTCCGTCCCCTGAACAGATTTATAAAATACAAGCGGTTCCGGATGGAGTCAATCTTCTCGGTAACCAAATTCCTGTTTCAGGGCTGTCACATGGCCACAGTGGATCTCAGGGATGCATATTTGCATATCCCGATTCATCCGGAATCTCAGAGATTTCTCAGGTTGGCGGTGAGGTTGAACACGGGGGTGTTACACCTCCAGTTTCGAGCTCTCCCCTTCGGGCTTTCAGCCTCACCAAGAGTCTTTACAAAAGTTCTGGCAGAGGCACTGGCCCCATTAAGGCTCAAGGCTATAACAGTGATCCCATATCTGGACGATCTACTGTTCATAGCCCAGTCGGCCCAACAGCTGCAGAGGGACATACAGGAGGCCTTGGTTTTCCTGCGCTCACTGGGGTGGCTGATAAACCAGGAAAAATCCCAGCTGACCCCCTCACAGGAGGTCCTGTATTTAGGATACAGGATTTCTTCAGTGGAAATGAGAGTATTTCTTCCGGAGGAGAAGATCGGCAAGCTAGAGCAGGCGGTAGCCCAGCTTCAATCTGGTCGGGAAGCCCAGATCAGGGAGGTGATGAGAGTCCTAGGGTTGATGACATCATGCTTTCCAGCAGTGGCCTGGGCAAGACATCATCAGCGTCCTTTACAAAGACTCATGCTCCGTTATTGGGATGGCAGGCAGGAGAGCCTGGATCAGGTTATGCCCCTATCCTCGGCAGTCAGGAGGTCTCTTTGGTGGTGGCGGGCCCAGGTCAACCTAAACAGGGGTCTTCCCTGGTCCCCACAAGCTACGGTGGTGGTCACGACCGATGCCAGTGCGCTGGGTTGGGGTGCCCACCTAGAGGGAAGCTTAGCCCAGGGTTCCTGGTCGAACCTAGAGACAGGTCGTTCCTCAAACCAGAAGGAACTTCTGGCAGTCTGGAAAGCTATAGAAACATTCCAGTCCCAGTTACATGGCAGGGATCTGCAAGTTCGCTCAGACAATGTGACAGCAGTAGCCTACCTGAACAAGCAAGGGGGAACCAGAAGCCCTGCACTGCAGGTAATTGCGGACAAAATCTTCTGCTGGGCAGAGAAGAATTTGTCCTCAATATCAGCCATTCACCTAAAGGGAACCCAGAATTTCCTGGCCGACTTTCTCAGTCGCCAGAAGATAGGTCAGGACGAGTGGGCCCTCAACAAGGAAGTGTTCGAGGAGATCGTGTCATGCTGGGGAAGGCCAGAAATAGACCTATTTGCAACAGAAGGCAACAGGAAGGTGACACAATTTTTTTCGGTTCACCCACAGGATCGGGCCAGGGGGATAGACGCCCTTGCCAATCCATGGATGTTTGGCCTGTGTTACGCCTTTCCTCCCGTAAGGATGGTGGCGGAGGTTCTGCAGAAGTTCCGTTCGGAAACTACGGACCTCATTTTAGTAGCTCCTTTTTGGCCAAGGAGACCCTGGTTTGCCAGCATAAAGAGATTGGCCGTACATCCTCCGCTGTTTCTACCAGTCAGGGAGGACTTACTTTCCCAGGGGCCGATCCTGTGCCCTCAGATAGAGAGGCTCAAGCTTGCGGCCTGGTATCTGAGGAACAAATCTTAAGGTCACAGGGTTTCTCAGAGAGAGTGATTAAGACCTTGTTAGAATGCCGTAAACCTGTTACTAGGGCAATTTACGCCAAGGTAGGAAAGAGGTTTAATTCCTGGTTGCGAGAACAGGGGATTGCAAGTCCCGGGGTCCCGGCAGTCCTAGATTTTCTACAGGCAGGGGTAGAACTGGGCCTATCTATCAGCACTCTAAAGGTACAGGTGGCGGCCTTAAGTGTTTTCCTTCAGTCCTCCCTTCAGCAGAATCCATTTGTCAGGAACTTCTTCAAGGCTCTATCTAGATCCAGGCCTGTGAGAATGAAGTCCTGTCCTACTTGGGATTTGGCCTTGGTTCTTAGAGCTCTGACCCAAGATCCATTTGAACCATTAGAGGGGGCTTCACTTAAGTGGATTGTACTAAAGACTGTATTTTTGATAGCGATCACGTCAGCTAGAAGGGTCAGTGATCTACAAGCGCTCTCGGTCAGAGAGCCATTTCTGTTAATCTTAGAGGACAGGGTAGTACTTAAGACTGATCCTAGTTTTCTTCCTAAAGTGGTGTCCACTTTTCATAGGACACAGGATATTATTTTGCCAACTTTTTTCTCAACCTCAGACAAGGATGAGGCGAGATCTTTAAGTTTGTTAGACGTCAGAAGAAGTCTATTGATTTTTTTAGAAGCCACTAAGGTCTTCAGGAAGTCAGACTCACTTTTTGTTAATTTTTCGGGCGCCCGCAAGGGCTGCAAGGCGTCCAAAGCGTCTATCGCCAGGTGGATACGAATGGCGATAGTTAAAGCCTATGAGTTAGAGGGGAAGCAGGCACCCTTAGTTAAGGCACACTCTACAAGGGCGGTTTCCGCATCATGGGCAGAGAGAGCTGGAGCCTCTCCGGAGGAGATCTGCAAAGCAGCAACGTGGTCCAGCTACTCAACGTTCGCAAGACATTACCGTCTGGATTTATGGTCTGATAAAGAGCAGACTTTTGGACGTAAGGTCCTCCAGGCAGTGGTCCCGCCCTGACAAGGTGAGCTCCTTGCTTATCATCTCAAAGGCTGTCCTGGAAGACGATATGAGAAAACCGGAGTTAGACTTACCGGTAACTCTTTTTCTAGGAGTCTTCCAGGACAGCCTGGCTTCCCACCCAAAGTTGTTTAAATTGGACTAAGTGGTGAGGATGTGTATTAACATGATTGTTAGTGTGTTATGTCTTTCAGAGCCTCCCGGCGGTTCTTGGAGTAAAACTGAGGAGGGCCTGGAGGACCACACCTTTTATTTAATTGGCTTGACGTGTTTCCTGTCCCGGAGGGAGGAGCCCTATATCTCAAAGGCTGTCCTGGAAGACTCCTAGAAAAAGAGTTACCGGTAAGTCTAACTCCGGTTTTTGTGATTATGCCTGCTTATTGGTGACTTCCGTGCTTTTCCCCCTCAAGGGTCCCCACTCACCGAATCCACGCACCCCCTAGGGGGTTACACGCCTGTAATCTGTGTTCCACTTTATTGAGGATCCCACTGCTTGGCTCTGTCTTCAACAGGTCCTCTCCAGGATTTTTAAAGGAGATGGGAGAAAAACTCTTTTGTCCGCCAGTAGTTCCTCAAAATGAAAAAAATCCACTCATGGTGTAGTATTTTGGTTTACTAAATACTTAAGTTGGGGGGAAGGGGAGCAAGCTACAAAAATCTTAAAAAAAGGGTTTTCTTTATAAATATGTATATATGGTGGGAGACTGGTAGCCACTTAAAAAATGCTTTATTGCAAAAAAAAATTATTAAAAAAAAAAAAAAAAAAAACTTTTCCATATGCCACAAAAGTTTCTGCACAACACTTTGTACAAAAAAATCTTTTTAGATTTTCCACAACATTGCAATCTATAACAGTTGCACTGCAAAAAAATTTCTTTATATGTATAGCAGTCATACACTTCAGAAAATATAAAAAATCAAAAAGAATTAGTAATAATAAAAATAAAAATATATAAAAAATTGTATAAGAAAGCAACAATACAGTCCTTTATATACTTATGTATAGCAGCGCTGTGCTCAGTCATATGAGGCCTATACCCCTAAGTATACACCCTCCTTCTATGGTGGGGAGCTCTGATCTCTCTTTAGGGGGTACCGGTTTCCAGGCTCTATAAGGCTACTCATATGCTGAATAAAGATTATAAAAAATTAATATTGTTTAGCTTTAAATGTTGGGCATCTTTGCACAGACATAAGCAGCAAAATGCAAAGACCACAATGCAAAAACAGCACTCCGGTTTGTGGAATCCCTCTGAGCGAGCGGCGTGCGCTCCAACGGGTCAGGCGCACCGGAAGTGACGTGGTGTGCGTAATGACTCTGTACGCGTTTCGTCATAGACGTCCTCAGCAGCGATACTACACACACTCACAACCACGTATTTGAAGATGCCTGTACCTCCCATTACCAGACACCAACCAATAGCTGGACTGGGTGGGGTTACAGGTTTGTTTACATCTATCGTTCCTCATTATACCTAACGGGCCAATTTCTATATACCTAATGTTTATACTCATAAACCCCACCGATCGTAAAAAGGGGCACAACGGGTGGTAGTAAATACTGTCTCACTGTTCCTTGTCATGTCCACAATGAGGAGAAAAAGGAGAAAGAAAAAACGAGAGAGAAAAAAGCACGCACCGAAGAGTTTCTTGTTTTAACCTTTAGCTTATTACCTTACTGATATTCATATGTATTAATCTTATTATGCCCAAGAGAGGGGCACTTCCCTTATGTTTAGAATTCTTTCATTTGTAATTAGGCTCGGATGGTCCCTCAAAGCTATTTGCAAACCAGCGAGGAATTATTTCTATTTTTATTTTTATTTATCTGCATCTAATACCTCTTACAAAAATTCCCAGATATTATCTTATAAACCTCATGGTGAACAAGGGATATGGTAATTTCAACTATGCACTCCACACTGTCATTTGGAATCTTTTACCAGCTTATTTATCCACATCCGATGTCCCTCACAGGACTTCCAGTTATTCATCCCAGATATTACCTTTTAAAACTTATGACGAACAAGGAATATGTTAATTTTAAATAAAAGGACCTCACATGATACCTTAAAATCTTTTGCCTACTTTAGGGCTATATCAAATTCTTCATCCTCAGGGAATTCAAATTGAAAGTGGTTGAAAGCACTATAGCAGACATTAAAAATCAGCTTGCACCCTTCACCGAACATAAAGATTATAAAGATAAGGAACAAGAGCTACAAGAAGCCATAAAAAAAAATATGATGCAGACCTCCAAACAAAAAAACAGAAATTTAAGAGGGATGTAGCCGATTATAACGAAATGAGAGTATATAAATGGCAGACATCCATGCAAGAGGGAAGGAATGAACAGGAAGATGAGTCAAGAGAAGACCTTAATGAAGGCCCTATGGAAATAATGGGAGGGACGACTGAGACACCAACAATGATGAGTAACTATATTACAACACCTAGAAGAAGACCTATACTCAAAACCAACAACCAGGGGAACTATGCGGTAGGAAATAGAAGAAGTGACCATCAGGAAATGTTTGAAGAAGAAACACCTAGGTATAATATCCCTACTCGGAATCAGTTTTCCCCTTTAAGAGAATATACATATAATACATACCCGCAGGAAGACACTCAATATAGAAGAGAACACAGATATCCGCCTAGGAAGCCACTGAGAGGCTATGGGGATTTTCGCGGGAATGGCCCCAGAGACAGACCACCGGGGAGATGGACTGCAAGGGTACCCTACAGAACCCCAAGATGGAGAGGAGGCAATACAGAGAGAAGACAGTTCAGAGAAGGCCCTTACAGGAGAGAAGAATACAGGGAAGATTACAGAGAAGGCAGGGGACAAGGGATGCCGAGAGGGAATTGGAACAACCAATACAGGAGGAGAACGGAAGACATGCAAAGATATGGAGAAAGAGAAGAAAATATAGGGGATGCCGAGGAGGAAAGGACAAGAAAGAGAAGACGAACCTAATAGGAAAAGGGATATACAACCTAAGCCAAGTGGAATTCAGTAAAGATGAAATGAAAATTTTAGATTTGGGCCTAAAATACGCCCCGGAAAAACATTTGAATAAATTTGAAACATACATAGATCTTAAAAAATTTATTAGAAAGTTGAATTTAAAAAAAACATTTTGCGACGAGTACGGAAAGTAAAGTAAGACCAGTACCAGTATACACCCAAACACAATTGAAAAACAAATCGGTGTTCAACCCTAATACAGCAGGGAATCAATGCCTGACAGCCTTTAGCAAAATGGTAGAAAATGATTTGAGAAAACTTAAAGATAGCAAGAAAAAGAGATCAAATAACATATGGAAAACGATCAAACAGTTGGGGGACAATAAAGAAGTAGTGATAAGGCCGGAAGATAAGGGAGGAGGCCTAGTTATTCTGGACAAGGACTATCAAGAGGAAATGAAAAACCTGTTACAAATTGAGAATACATATAAAAAACTGAATGGTAATCCCAAATTAAGATACGAAGACCAGTTGAAAGCGTATGTGAAAAAAGGGCAAACAATGGGTATCCTTAATGAGAAAGAGGCCGAATATTTGGTGTCAAATTCCACGAAAACACCCGTTATGTATTATAATCCTAAAATACATAAGAGATTAAATAAACCACCAGGAAGGCCAATCATCAGCGGTATCAATTCCGTTTTTTCAAGGCTGGGAGAATATTTAGATACCTTCCTTAAACCGTTGGTATTGAAGGGGAAATCCTATCTAAGGGATAGTGCCCAACTTGTAGAGCTTCTGAGTAACATCCAGGGTACAGATAAATATCTACTAGCAACCATAGACGTGAATTCGTTATATACAAGCATTGTGCAGGAGGACGGCTTAATAGGGGTAGAAAGAGCACTACATGAACATACGAATATGAAACAAGAACAAGTGCAGTATATCATCGAAGGCCTAAAGATGGCCATGGCCTGTAACTATTTTTGGTATGGACACCATTATTATGTACAGACCACGGGAGTAGCTATGGGTGCGCGGTACGCACCAAGCGTCGCCAACCTTCTCATGAACAAGTGGGAGGAGGAGTATATATACTCAAAGAACATACCCCAGTTAAAATTCTTTCGGCGGTACATTGATGATTTGGTGATCCTATGGGATGGGACGCCAGAAGAATTTGAAAGATTTCTACTAAACCTGAACAATAATAAGTATGGACTAACTTTCAGCGGTAAATGCGATAAACAAAAGATAGAATTTTTAGATTTAGAAATCTTTAAGAAAAATGACGTCCTTCATACAAAAACATTTTTCAAAGAAACGGATAGAAATAGCTATATCCCCACTTCAAGCTGCCATCATCCAAAATGGAAAGCAAATATCCCAAAAGGACAGCTTCTAAGAATTAAGAGAAATTGCAACTCGATGGAGGATTTTTCTTCCCAAGCAGACAAACTGGTTGCACAATTTATCGAAAAGGGATACAAACATGAATCGCTGGTTAAAATAAAAAATGAAGTTGGGAATATTGATAGAAATACCCTGTTAAACAAATCGATAAAAGAAAAACAGAAATTTGACTTAGCATTCATCACTGGATATAATGCACAGTATTATGAAATAGAGAAAATAGTAAAAAAATATTGGCCCATTCTCCAGGAAGACAAGATCCTGTCAACAATCCTCCCAAAGAAACCAAAATGTTATTTATAGGAGAGCGCCGACACTACGAAATATGCTAGCACATAACGTGATTGATGGCCCTAAAAATAGTACCTTTTTGGAAGAACTGAAAGGGTTCTATAAGTGCAATAAATGTTTGGCCTGTAGGGTTAGCAAACCCCAACCTCGAAGGAAGAAGACTTTTAGATCTAAAACGGATCATATAGAATATAAAATCAAAGAACTTATTACATGCCGCAGCACACACGTCACATATGTGCTGGAATGCCCCTGCAATCTGCAATATGTGTGCAGAACCACCAGACCACTATACATTAGGGTTAGGGAACATGTAAATAACATTAGGAAGGGGTTCCCTAACCATAATGTATCCAGACATTTTGATCTTTTTCATCAAAGGGATCCCTCCAAAAGGGTATTCTATGGAATTGACTGTATAAAGAAAAATTGAGAGGAGGCAACATGACCACCCTTATATCTCAGAATGAGACTAGTTGGATATATAGATTGAACACCCTGGCCCCCAAAGGGCTAAACATCGATATAGATCTTAATTGCTTTATAGCAAATCCATAGATAGCGAGGTGGGATATATGTATGATTAGGGTTTTTCTCAAATCATAAGCAATGTAAGGAAGGCATATTTATGCATGCATCTACCACTCTTGTCTGGTAGAAAAAAACATTTCCGCAATAAAGGATGTTTGACTAGATAATATCTAGGTTTGTTCCCCTATGTAAAACAAAGTTTGTTTTACTAGATAATGTCTGGGTTTCTCCCCCTGTGTGTGCATGTGTCTACTTCTATACATTGAGGGAGACGCAATCTGTTAACATGTATACACACACATGTACAGATTCCACTTAGCTTTCTAGCTGAATGAGTCAAAGAATCTTTAAAAGATTCTTTATTAATGTTCTACCATCTAAATTCAACAATAACGGACATCAAGATGGAGTGATTAAAATTGTCCTTTGGAAATTTTATATCATAATATCGAAAATATAGGATATGTGTAAGGGGTGAGGCCTAATAGGCATGTCAGTAAATCATTTAGGTAATTATATTATATAAAAAAATAAATGTGATTTATTATGGTTGCAATAGGGGATTTTTTGTTCCCCCCCCCCCCATCTGAGTTTTATAGGGTAATATCTGAGGATGAAGAATTTGATATAGCCCTAAAGTAGGCAAAAGATTTTAAGGTATCATGTGAGGTCCTTTTATTTAAAATTTAACATATTCCTTGTTCGTCATAAGTTTTACAAGGTAATATCTGGGATGAATAACTGGAAGTCCTGTGAGGGACATCGGATGTGGATAAATAAGCTGGTAAAAGATTCCAAATGACAGTGTGGAGTGCATAGTTGAAATTACCATATCCCTTGTTCACCATGAGGTTTATAAGATAATATCTGGGAATTTTTGTAAGAGGTATTAGATGCAGATAAATAAAAATAAAAATAGAAATAATTCCTCGCTGGTTTGCAAATAGCTTTGAGGGACCATCCGAGCCTAATTACAAATGAAAGAATTCTAAACATAAGGGAAGTGCCCCTCTCTTGGGCATAATAAGATTAATACATATGAATATCAGTAAGGTAATAAGCTAAAGGTTAAAACAAGAAACTCTTCGGTGCGTGCTTTTTTCTCTCTCGTTTTTTTCTTTCTCCTTTTTCTCCTCATTGTGGACATGACAAGGAACAGTGAGACAGTATTTACTACCACCCGTTGTGCCCCTTTTTACGATCGGTGGGGTTTGAGTATAAACATTAGGTATATAGAAATTGGCCCGTTAGGTATAATGAGGAACGATAGATGTAAACAAACCTGTAACCCCACCCAGTCCAGCTATTGGTTGGTGTCTGGTAATGGGAGGTACAGGCATCTTCAAATACGTGGTTGTGAGTGTGTGTAGTATCGCTGCTGAGGACGTCTATGACGAAACGCGTACAGCGTCATTACGCACACCACGTCACTTCTGGTGCGCCCGACCCGTTGGAGCGCACGCCGCTCGCTCAGAGGGATTCCGCAAACCGGAGTGCTGTTTTTGCATTGTGGTCTTTGCATTTTGCTGCTTATGTCTGTGCAAAGATGCCCAACATTTAAAGCTAAACAATATTAATTTTTTATAATCTTTATTCAGCATATGAGTAGCCTTATAGAGCCTGGAAAACGGTACCCCCTAAAGAGAGATCAGAGCTCCCCACCATAGAAGGAGGGTGTATACTTAGGGGTATAGGCCTCATATGACTGAGCACAGCGCTGCTATACATAAGTATATAAAGAAGGACTGTATTGTTGCTTTCTTATACAATTTTTTATATATTTTTATTTTTATTATTACTAATTCTTTTTGATTTTTTATATTTTCTGAAGTGTATGACTGCTATACATATAAAGAAATTTTTTTGCAGTGCAACTGTTATAGATTGCAATGTTGTGGAAAATCTAAAAAGATTTTTTTGTACAAAGTGTTGTGCAGAAACTTTTGTGGCATATGGAAAAGTTTTTTTTTTTTTTTTTTTTTTTTTTTTTTTGCAATAAAGCATTTTTTAAGTGGCTACCAGTCTCCCACCATATATACATATTTATAAAGAAAACCCTTTTTTTAAGATTTTTGTAGCTTGCTCCCCTTCCCCCCAACTTAAGTATTTAGTAAACCAAAATACTACACCATGAGTGGATTTTTTTCATTTTGAGGAACTACTGGCGGACAAAAGAGTTTTTCTCCCATCTCCTTTAAAAATCCTGGAGAGGACCTGTTGAAGACAGAGCCAAGCAGTGGGATCCTCAATAAAGTGGAACACAGATTACAGGCGTGTAACCCCCTAGGGGGTGCGTGGATTCGGTGAGTGGGGACCCTTGAGGGGGAAAAGCACGGAAGTCACCAATAAGCAGTCATAATCACAAAAGTCACCTTTCTGTCACTTGAAGCAAAATTGTACTTCTGGGAATACCTGAAGAAAGACTATCTTTGGACTATATATATGATTTTTTACATGTTTCTATTCACGTTTATTTTTACACATTTTCTGGTTTTTGTTTTTTGTTTATAATTTTTCTGGTTTTGAATAAGGTTGCATTTTTTAGGTTTTTGATGGTACACACAAATCTAGTTATTAAGGCTTGGGGGCCTCTACAGTATAATAAATAATAATTAGCACAAGGATTGTGCACGTGCAGTGGAGGTATAGGTGTTATACTTCCCATACATGGGGATTTTTTTCACCATCACAGAATAGTTTGAATATTATTCGGTTCTTTTTGATTTTTTGTGTTTTGGTTATGGTTTTTGTTTTCAGCTCTTTTGAAATAAGTGATGAACCCAGTGAATTCATATATGGTAATTAACATAAGTGATGTATAGTCACATTTGGTTGGATTAAGGATATAAAGAAAAAAACCTTTTTTGGTATCACAATAATAGGAATACAATATTAAACACGGGTGCAATATATATATATAGGCTTTAGGGATAATAAATGGTTAAGGCAGGTTCGGATTTAACACCAGCCTGAGGTAGCGCCAGCAGCCCACAACAATCATTAAATAGTTAACAAGCATTTTGACAGACTAACCACTAAAAAAAATCCTGACTCTGTTTGCGAGTGTCTTGCAATACGAGCAGAAATCAAGCTAATGTGGTGTGCAGCACCACATTTGGCCAGAGGTGCAGGTGCGCAGGTGACACTCGGAACAGTTTGGAAATATTTAGAAACACTCTGCTCCTGAGGGTTTCTGAGTTCAGCCGAGCTGTCTGAGTATTTCCATGGCTCTCCGGCGCCATGAAGTCAACGCGGAACAAATTATCTTCGTTTCCATTGACTTTTATGGGGAAACTCGCTTTGCTATGCAAGTGGTTTGGATTACAAGCATTCTCCTGGATCGATTATGCTCATAATCCAAGGTTCCATTGTATACCTGAAATTTCATTTGTCCACGTGATTGCCAAATGTATCCACATAACCCAAAATCTATCCGTGTGAAAACAGTAAATCCTTCAGACCGCTTTCACACCGAAGGCCTGTAAAGCGCCTGAAACGGTCTCCCCAGTTTGAAAGCCCGAGTGCTCACTGAGGCGGTGCGCTTGCGGGACATTACAAAAAATCATGCAAGCGGCATCTTTTGGGGAGGTTTGGGAGCGCTGTATACCACCCTTGCGTATTGGAATGCTTCTGAACGGCCTGAAAAGCGTTTCGGAAGAGCTGCCACACAGGCGGCCTTAAACCTTCAGCCGCTAGCGACCGAAAAACGCTAATATGGCTCAGCCCCGGTGTGAAAGTACCCTTGGTCGATATTAAAGGATAAGTTTTCCTTTTTGGGCACAATTTCACTTTTCCTATGCCATTTCTGGCTCAGCCATCCCAATGTGCTTATCTCTCGTTTACCTTATCTGCAGAATGTTTAAAATCTTATCAGTTTATTTGTATTTTTGAACGGATTTTCAGATGCCATCACTTCCTGTAGCTTGTATTGGCATTCACTTCCTGCTAGGTCATGTCCCAGAAGCCTTCACTTCCTTGTTGCATCACAGAAGAGGGCGTGTTCACTTCTTTGGTCCACACCTCCCTCAGTAGAATACCACCTTCCATGCACTTTCTATACAATCTGAATTTATATAATCTAATTTAGATCTCCCATCAGCTATGTAGTACAAGGACCTGTCTGATTTGATACAAACTGAATTGATTGTTCAGGTGTGCCTTTCTATTCCATAGGTCTGGTAAAGCTAAAAGAAATTGCATGGAGATTGTACAATCGGATTGCATAGTGTATGGCCATCTTTATACAAGTACATAGGAGGTGGTGGATGGAGACACCACTTTTTTTTGCAGGCCTCGTTCACATGTCCACGTAGTGGAAATTCACATTGCCACATGCATTTGTTTTGGAGCATTTCACTCACCACGTATAGGGCAGCCTATTCACTTGAATAGGCTGCTGTACACATGACAATTGCCCCATAAGAAGCTCCAGAACTCTTTTTGGAGTCGAAGAGTGGTGCGTTACTGCAGTTTTTTGTGCATTTGCTGCACTTGGGGAGCCTTTAACATGTAATGACAACACAAGCATGATGCACATTTGCAGCGTTTCTGAAACACATGGCAAGCGTCGCCTGTTTTTTCATGCTATTGTTTTTGTGCTATTAACCATTAATGACACTGAAAGCGCAACTAGGTAATTTTGGGTGTATAAATGTGGCCATACACTGTATAATAGGAGGACACACCATCAATCCAATCACTCTGTATCCAATTACGCAGGCTCTTGCACTACTTCAGGGGTGTTCTGTGGGCTGCATGTGGCCCCAGGAAGTTTAGCATGCAGCCTGAGCCTGTCTGAAGGGACCCTGGGGAAACCAGACAAATGCAAGTATGGAGAGATGCCAGGGGTACTGTGAAAACTTAGTTGATGGGTTAAGGTGTTCTAATGAGCTCAGCTGGTAAACTCCTTCCTGTGTCT
Source organism: Lithobates pipiens (assembly GCF_037356315.1). NCBI lineage: Eukaryota > Metazoa > Chordata > Amphibia > Anura > Ranidae > Lithobates > Lithobates pipiens. The sequence goes on from NW_027507784.1 coordinate 158,583,528, forward strand.
TACTGGCTAGTCTCAGTGAAGATATTTGCCAGCGCACCATGGAATGACATGGCATCCAAAGGGGTGGTTTATTGCATGATCACAACACAAGGAGAGTGCCAACTGGCTAGTCTGTCTGTATACCTGGGAGTTTCTGAAGTGATCTGTGAAATGCTGTCATGCATGAGGTAAGGCCTTGTTTTCCAAATGTATGGAAAAAATATTTTTTGTGCTACAGAGGTACGTTAATGGTATATTGATACATAGAGGAGAAAACTGAACTTTGCCTTTTTTTTTAAGTTTAATTCATCCATGTGACAAATGGGATATCCTAATGTGAAGCCATGCTTGTAATTGTGCATACACTTGTAAACTAATGAAAATTTGCATACACAGACTAACTACATGAAAACAATCAAATGAATTAGCAGTGACACAAATTAATATATAAATGGCCAGTCTACTATTGCAAAAAGTTCACTATTCTACGAAAATGATCCCAGTGTTAAAGTTTTTCAAACCATAAATGTGTTACAGTGTTCTGTCTCTCCCCTCATGCACAGCCTCTTACCAGATGGCAATGATTTCAAATCGTAGAGATCAAAAAAAGCGTTTGAGCTGTTAAACGAGAAATAACTCCTTAGCCTGCCTCCAGAACGTGGCCTTCACAGGAATGATTCACTGCTGGTAATCAGATGTCATCCACAGCCATATGTGCCCAAGCACAACTCAGGAGAAGCCTCAGTGTAGTAAAATCCATTATCATTTATTTAAAAGCAAAACTACCTTACAAGCATAGAAGAAATCGAGCATATATGTTAAAACCGATATTATAATAATAATTACTATTATATCATCCTATGTATTAATTTGTCTAGTCCCTATAGACTAGTTAGTCTATTAAAACTCTGAGCGCATGCTACTGTTAATATCACAATAATACAAATTTAGCTATGAAACCAAACACACGGTTTAAGAGTAATCAAATCTCATTTATTTCCCAAGGAAATAAGAAAGCTAACATGTATTAAAAGGAGTTACAAGATTACATAGCACACAATACAAATAATATACTTGGCACGTCCTCGTAGCTGAGCCTCGTGATGGAATAAGGGGGAGCTCTGTTTGAAACATTCCCTTTTGAAAAACACACCTCACCCACACGAGATATGAGATGTTGACAGGTATTTATTTTCCTCTGCATTTTTTAGCAACATTTGTTTATACAGTATATGTAGGTGGACCTCACAAGTTCATCTTTTTATCAAGACTTTGATGCGCTTCACAGTATTAGAATAGGAATCCTGAATGGTTTTGGACCCCAAATAATTAGTTTATACAGTTTTATGTAAATGTTTATTCAGAGCTTCTGACACCCTTTTAGAAAAACCATAACATCATTAATATGTTAATGTGGTTTTGTTATTGACTTTTGTGAGAAAAGAGCTATCTATTGTGCATATTTGTTCTATGGTTATGTTTTAATTTTTGATTTACAGACCTATTCAACCAGAACTCAGAGGAACAGAACCAATACTCTGCAGTGCAACTATGAAGAGCCAAGCATGCTCAAACCGTGCCCTACCATACACAAGACACTGTTTTCAGCGTATCCTTTTTCTAGCATTGTGGTTGTTTGTCACCCAGTAGGGTGGATGCAGTTATGGAGGGCTTAAAATTGGAGTACACCAAAATCACTTGTATAATGATTCTGCAGATTCCGCTTTAACCACGCTATATCCTATTAATAAAGTCAAAAGTTACAACTAAAGATTCCTCTGATGGTTTAAAGAAATGACATAACTAGTTACTATGAGTCACAGGCCCCATTAAGTATACCACAATCTTTTTGTTATCCCTGGCTGCCTCCTCCCAACACTGCAGCTCACACTGGGAGAAGACAAAGTTCTCTTTAAAAAAGTTTTTTATTTTTTTTCCAGATGCATATTTGCCTAGGTGGATGCAGCATCATTCCCCCACTGCCTCTGCACTGAGAACTGAGCAATTGAACACCGCCGATGGCTCGGTTTTCACCGCTCCCCCGAGCAGAGAGCTGCTGACTGTCAATCGGCATCTCTCCGCTCTGAAATGGTGAACAAAAAATAAAAAATCAGCAGAAAGAAATGATTAAATGGAGAAGCAGAGTAAGGCGTCAAGTAGGGCTGATGAGTAAATTAAAATTAAGGGTTAATAAGGGGTTTAAGGTGTGGTTTGTGTACTTTTTTTTATTTTTTTTTTATTGAAAGATTGCTTTTAACCAGTTCAGGTCCACCCTATAGCAGATTTAGGGTCCTTTCACACGGGGCGGATCAGTGCTGATCCGCCCCGTGGATATCCGTTTGCTCAGCGGGGATCGCTCCGTCGATCCCCGCTGAGCAGGGAGAGGACAGGTCCGTCTCTGCACACTGCGCAGGGACAGACCTGTCACAGCGCCGCTCTCCCCTATGGGAGATCAGATGACGACGGGGCGCAGTGTCCGTCGTCATCCGATCCGCAGACGGATGGAAAAATAGCTTTTTCCTCCGTCACACTTTTTCGTATCGGAGCGGGTCGGATGTCAGCGGACATGTCACCGCTGACATCCGACGCTCCATAAAGGTCTATGGAGCATCCGTTCAGGTCCGCCTGAAAAACTGACAGGCGGGCCTGAACGGATCGTCAGTGTGAAAGGGGCCTTAATGCTACACCCTGTAACAGATGTTCTCTTTCCCACTGTGATTGCACACAGCGGGAGCTGATCAGCTGGTACTGCAAACTCTATGTCCGCCAGTATCTGCCGATCAGGAGGAAAAGACAGAATTGCGGTCTGCCTAAGTAAACAAGGCAGAGTGGCGTTCTGACAGGAAAGAAGGCAAAGCGGGGACAAAGATTCATGTCTTCCCCTTGTAAAAGCACCTCCTACAGTTTAGTAAAGCACATGTTGGGCAAGCAGGTAACCCTTTAAACTCCCTGATGTTTAACCCCTTCCCAGCCAGTGTCATTAGTATTGTGACTGTGTGTATTTTTTAGCACTGATCACTGTATTTGTGTTGCTGGTTGCAAAAAATGTCAGAATGTCTGCTGCAATATCGAAGTCGCTGATCACCATCATTACTAGTGAGAAGGGGAAAAAAAGAGAGAGAAAATATCCCATAGTTTGTAGGCAGTAACATTTTTGCACAAACCAATCCATATATGCTTATTTTGATATTTTTGTTAAAAAAAAAATGCAGCAGAATACATATTGACCTACATTTTTATTGTTTGGCTATCCCTTTCTATAGCAGCAAGGCCATTTTAAAATTTATTTATTTATTTTTATTTATTTTTTTATATTTTTTTTCTTATTGGAACAGGTAATGGAGGAAAATTTATGGATTTAAAAATTAGTTTAAGTGTAATCCAATCAGGGAGCGTCATTGCTGCTGTCATGTAATGCACTGCAGCCCTGATGGTCCGATGTCCTTTCCCTTTTTTTATTTATTTTTTTCCTGACCTGCAAATCTAGTTAGAATTGTGCTCTTGATTGCAAAGGGTGAGAATTGATCCCCAAAGGTTATTTTAACCACTTCCCAACCCATAAGCTGTCATATGACATCCTGGACTTTGACTGGGGATATCTGATGGCTTAAGAACAATCTTGGCGGCAGTTCAGCCCCCCACTCCCGCCGCCCTCTGTTGCGTCTCCCGGCTGGAAGTTGAGCATAGAGATTTCTGGTGACCAGATGGTCCCCAGTCATCTCTCTGACCCTTTGGAGGCCTGGGCACGAAGATATGTCATGTCGGGCCGGTGGAAGTAAACAATGCCTGGGACGTGGCTGGAAAGGCAGAGAGGTAGAGAGGTGTTTGTGTGAGGGTGTGTTTGTGGTATTTTTATTTTTTTTATTTTTTTTATCTCAGCCTTTCCAGCCTGGAGTCCTATTGATCCCACATCTCTCCATAAAGAGGACCTGTCATGCACTATTCCTATTACAAGGAATGTTTACATTCCTTGTAATGGCAATAAGTGATCCAAAAAAATCGGCGTTTTAAATCGCACATGTAAGATATTGCCGAGTGCATTGGAGCAAAAGCAACCATTCTAGCTAAGACCTCTAAAAATTTTTTACAGGTTACCCGTTTAGAGTTAAAGCATCACTTATGGAGATTTTTAAGTAGCAAAGTCTGGCGCCCTTCCATGAGTCTGCGCAATTTTAAAGCGTGACATGTTTGGTATCTCTTTACTCGGCATAACCTCTTTCACATTATACAAAAAAAATTGGGCTAACTTTACTGGGTGTGTGGGTTTTTTTTTTTTCCATGAAATGTTTTTCAGAAAAGCAATAGATACTTTTGGAATCATTGATGTAGGACAGTAAGCGCCCCCCCATTCCTCAGCTCACAGAAGCAGATCGATGGTCCTGTAGCCTATCGCTTTTCAGTGTCCTACATGCAGGTTAAATTAATACCTGACGAAAGGGCCCACGTTTCAAGACAGTGACATCTGATAGCCAAGAGGAAAATGGCTTTAATGAAAATCAACCTTTTATGGAAGAAGATATTTCACAAGCAGGAATTCCAGTTTGTGTTAGCAGCAAAGACATGATCAGCAGCACCAGTGTATATGGATGATTGTTGGAAAACCCAGATGTAAGGACATCACAGGGAGCAGTCTTTGGGATAGCTATGTGAGGCTTGATATCTTTGGATGTTTGAGTTTAAACCCCAGAGGGGAGTGTGACGCATGTGTGGAGGGATCTGGTTAGAGGTGCACAGTTTACAGACAACACTGAGATCACCATTTGTGTTCACCTTGCACTTGTTCTCATCACCATCTGATACTGCTGTCTGTTGTTATACATTTATCACTTATGTCAAATAGACATTTGTTAGCCTGGCCATTTTGGTATTGACAGAAGCGCTGCTTGTGATGAATTTTTTTCTGATGCTTCCTTAGTATTGGGTATATTTATCATATTGAAGGATTGTAAACGTTTTATTTTTAGGAGAAAAGCATTTAAAAAAAAAAAAAAAAAAATCGCTGTGCAAATGCAGCGGGACATGAAAAGTTGCAATGACCGCCATTTTATTCCCTATGGTCTCTGCTATAATAATAAAAATAAAAATAAATGTGTGTGTGTGTATATATATATATATATATATATATATATATATATATATATATATATATATATATATATTATATAATTATATTGGGGCTGAAACAATGAATCGACAACTAATCGATTATGAAATTAATCGATTAATCGGCCAGTAACATAATGGGGTTAAAAAAACTAAAATGAGCCCTTTATAGCACAAAGAGCAAATAATCGCTACTGTAAATATTACTCACTGTTCTACAGTAAAAAAAATTAACCCCTTACAGTAGTGATTATCTGCTTTTTTTTTTTTTTTTTTTTCTACGATAAAGGGCTTATTTTAGTATTTTTTTTTTTTTTTTTTTTTTTTTTTTTTTTTTTAACCCTATTATGTTACTAAACGTCTTAGACCTGGTTCTATGTGTTTATTGGTGCTTTTTGCAGAAATGCACTACAGTTTATTTACATGGTTTCCTATGGAACACGTTCACATCTGAAAGGGTCAGGGACTTTTAATGCAAAATGGTGCTTTATTGGTTCAATATTCTTCTATGGAGAAGCTGCAGAAAAGCATGTAATGCGTTTTTGCAGCAATTTGTGTTTTTTTAATCTGCCCAAAAAAAGGAAAAAATGCAAATTGCAGTAAAATCACGTGCGCAAAAATGAAAACCTACAGCAAAAAGCACTGCAGAAACAGATCAAAAGCAAACTGTATTAAATGATTGATCGGCCAACTAATCGATTATGAAAATAATCGTTAGTTGCAGCCCTAAAAAAAAAATATGTATGTATAAAAATGTATATTATCTTTGGGGGTTTTGAGTAATTTGAGTAATAAATGATTTTTGCATGTAGGTGGGAATTGATGGTTAAAATATATATGTAAACCCTAACCTTGTAAAGCAACCCATTCGGTTTTCAATAGAAATAAAAGACAAAACATTGGTATATAGCTAAAAAAAAAAATACCCTTTTCCCCTTTTTTTTTTTTTTTTATAAAAAAGAACAAAAGAAAACAAACGATCACATCCCCTCTTTCTCAGCTGCACAAGAGCTTGAGTAGAAGAAACCACAGCACACTGATCTCCACAATGAATGGCTGTGCAGAGGGGGGTGTGTCAGGACAAGTCTGATCATTGGAGGAGAGCAGGCTGAGTTCCCAGCACATGTTAAGATTAAGCGATTTGGTCCGTGAAACATGTTAACCTTGCTGCTTCAGTCCTGTTGTGTTGTGGCCTAGTGATGTTGTTCGTGGATTTCAACGATTAAAGCATTTATATTTATGAAGATTGGATTTCGGTCACCTCCTTTGCACATCCTTTTAAAGTTTTCCAGTTCAAGGACTGGGCCAGCACCAGATCTTCAGTACAGCTATTGTATCACCTGGAGCGTTGTTGCAGCCTCTGTCTCATTGAGTTTCCAGCAAAGACCGAGAACTGACCACGATGTGCTCCCTGAGGTCTAGTGTGATCAGCAGAGGGACTTGCATGAACACCAGGAATTTTACACAAAGGAAGCAATGCAAAGAACAGGATACTTACTGTTTAGTATTTGTTGCCTTGTGTTAAATAGTGTGCACATCTTGTTTTGGGATGGAGATATTCATATTTAATGAGTTCTGTATAATTGGGATGGAGCCTTGGCTGTGCTGTATAGCCTCCCATGATGTGGGTCCATGGGTTTGATCAGCGAAGGAATCTGTAGATCAAGGGTCTCAAAGTGGCAGCCTTCCAGCTGTTGCAAAACTACCAGTCCCATGAGGCATTGCAAGGCTGACGGTTACAAGCATCACTCCCACAGGCAGAGGCATGATGGGACTTTCTAGTTTTGCAACAGCTGGAGGGCCGCCAGTTGATGAATCCTGCTGTAAATCCAGGTGTCAAGCCAAACCGTGAAGGCAGCTGGGTATGCTCAGACTTGCCTGACTGGTGTTTTCCATTTCTGTGGCTGTGTGCCTTTTGGAAAGCTATTTTTCTGCTGCTTACTGCTGAGTCTAGTGAGCCTCTCCCCAGGAGTTTGGATGCTGGGATGGGTGATTTTTATTTATTTTTTGCAGTGAATTTTTGGCCGCTACACTGCAGGGGAATATGTGAAGGTGGGGCACTGGAGGAACCGCTGGATTAACACGGTATCTGCTTTGAGGGATAAAACAAAGCAAAAGGGGTTGCCATCATCTAAGTGTAACTTGATTAGTGATCAAAACTGATAAACAATAATGCTCTCACTGCATAACATGAAAGGCCAGCGTGCAAATAATTAATTATCCCTCAATTCCAGTGGAAAATGACCTGGAGCTTGGTGCCAATCTGCAGATTTGCCCAGGGAAGTGGTTAGTGATGCAATATAGCACTGGCCCTCCCACACCCATGTCAGCGTGTGAAGTCATCCATTGGTCCCAAACTCCCAGCCACTTTACTGCATTGCTCTGCATTTCACCTTGGTTTATCCATTGTTGCCTTGTATCTGGCAGCTTCCCAGCACTACTGTGCATCACCAGTCGCTTCTCTGGGCAACTCTGCAGATCGACACTGGGTTCCAGGTATAATTTACATGGCTTTCCATGTTTTTCAGTGAGTGCATTATTGCTTTTTATCACTCAAGCTACACTTAGATGGCGGCGCCCTCTTTTGCTTTGTTTTGTATGTACAATAGAGATACTCAAGTCTTTGGTTTACAAGGAGCAGCATTCATCACAAAGTGCTACTATTTATTGGCCTTTCATATAGACGTTTGATGCTTGAAGGACATATATGCTTGACTTCTCCATATTCAATGCTCACACTTTGAAAGCTGAGTAAAAAGTGTCTGCCTAAGAACAGAAATGTGATGCACGCACCATACGCAAGGCTTGCGTGTTGGGGACTCAGCTGGGATAATGTAAGGCGATGGTGGCATCGATAGTGCAGCATAACATGCCCATGTACTCGCCATACATTGATACGGAGACGCACAGGATTACTTGTGCCATGAAAGGCAGTTGTGGCTACATCACAAAGTTTCTAATTTTTTTTTTTTTTTCACAATGAATGCCTTTTAATTTGCACATACTGCTGCTCAACCATTGACTTTTACTTTTCCCTTGACATGACAGTACGATTTGTAGCATAGTGTTCCTAGTCATGCCCCCCTCCAGACTTGGGCATATGGTCCCTTTTAGTCCTAAAATTTACTGTAAGTTGGCTGTCCTGAGACTAGAGCTGCACGATTCTGGCTAAAATGAGAATCGCTATCTTTTTGCTTAGAATAAAGATCACGATTCTCGCGGCGTAACATCTCACATTATACAAAAAAAATTGGGCTAACTTTACTGTCTTCTTTATTTATTTTTTTTTTTATTTAATTCATTGCACTGTTTTATTTATTTTTTCCAAAAAATTGCGTTTGAAAGACCGCTGCGCAAATACAAAATATTGCAATAATCGCCATTTTATTCCCTAGGGTCTCTGATAAAAAAAAATATATGTTAGGGGGTTCCAAGTAATTTTCGAGCAAAAAAAAAACAAACTTATTTTTGCATTAAGATGTAAAAAAAAAATAAAAAAATAGGTGAATATATCCCTGGATAATGTAACTTTAATTTATGATTTTTTTTTTTTTTTTTTTTTTTTCATTCAGACATGCACTTTGACAGTGTCTTTTAGATGCAAAATACCCTGAAGCCTATTGTGCATCCAAGCTGGAGGCCCTCTTTTCTTGCTAATTAAGTGGATTTTTATGGTGTAGTTTACTGGGTTATGGCTGCTGTTTTGCAAATTGTAGTTCTTAACAACCTGTCAGATATACTTTCAAACAGCTCTCAACAGCTTTTCACCAGTTGCACAGCAAAGTTTGCTGATGGACAGCAGTGCTCTGTGCCTGTGTTTGACATCACACATCAGACACCCCTATGTGAAGAACATGCCAAGAAAATGGTAAGCATTCTTGATGGAACACAGTGGGGAGTGAAAAAATGATCTATCCTTGAGTGGGCTTCCCTTTGCGCACTTGTTGCCCAAAAGAAGCTCATGTTACTTTTTGTGTGACAAGCTGAAATTCCGGCGCTCAACAATCGTGTCAAGATTTGTACTGCATTAGGGGTGCCATTTTGAATTAATGGCACCTAAACATGCGTTGTGTGATTGCTGCACGATTTGGAATCGTGGGTGGAAGTGCAATGATTCTGCCTATGATTCCAAATCACAACATGTGAATGCAGTTAAATGGCTATTGGCGTGGTTATCATAGAGGTAAGTTAACTTTTACAATGTCCTTTGTGCATACGATGAGAAACTGTATAACCAACATTTTAGGTACTTATTCATTATTTCCTTCTGATTTGCTTGTAAATTTTTATTTAAAAAAAGTTTTCCAATTCTTTCTTGCCTTAAGTAGTGTTATTTTTTGCTGGAAATAAGTTTGGTTTTCAGCACACTTTCTGAGTTATCTAAAGGAAACTTGTCATTCGATAATTATGGGGGCTGCTGTTTGTGGTCTTCCAGCAATGTTGGTTTCTTAGGTGTTATGATTCTACGCTCCAGACTTGGATACACTGCTCTGAAACAAATTTGCAGTGCAGGCATTCTTATTTGCTGCAGCTTCTTAAAGTGAACTTTCATTTAAAAGTGAAAAATTCTGCTAATTCACCCACGTCCCCAAACATATTTGTGTGTGTTTTTTTTTTTTGAAAGGGGGGGGGGGGGGGTTGTAGGGAGCAGGTACATTTTTCTGTCCGGTACCTGCTCCCACGTCTCCAATTCTTAGCTAGGATTCATCCGCCCACACAGTGTGGAGCAGACTGTGAAACTGGAATTAGTAATTCACAGGCAGCTCCCACAGCCAAGATGGTGGCACCAGGTTTCAAAGGATCAGCCACCAGTGAAGACTTGTGAGCTGGTGGGTTTCTGTTAAAGTCAGAACCTACAGTATTTTAAAAAGCTGGAGTTCCTTTTAATTTTAGAAAATATTAAAGGCCAGTTGTCAATTGCCTATAAAAATGTTTTGTTTTTTCTTCTTCCCCTAAATATCCTATTAGGACAATTTCTTGCGAGGAGACAATTCACGTAAAATTCAACACCAGCAGCAGAGGAAACCCAGGAAAAAGACCAAGCCCCCAGCACTTACCAAAAAACACAAGAAAAAGAGGAGGCGAGGTCCGAAACGCCCTCAGAAGCCCATTCCGCCTGCATTGCCACAAGGCAATCTCTGTATGCCCAGCAGCCTCTCGCTGCCAGTTGAAGTCTCCAGTATAAGGTTAGTACTTTATTTTTATAGCATTTTTAATATGGCAAATTTGTGGCTTTATAATCTTTCTGGGTATTCTTAGTAAATCATACTACATATGCATTGTGATTTTTCCATACCCGGATAATATCTTACATGTGCAACAGTCTTACTATGTATTCATTTTTCTCAGTAAGCTTAACATTAGTCTATTTAATATGTATCTGTGTTTTTACGCTTGGCAAAGTACAGGTAGTACAGTTCATTTAGCATATTTGGGCTTTTTCCTAGCAACTACTATATGTGTAAGTACATACAATATGCTAAAATATATAAAGCAGTTTACTATTCCTTTAGATATTATGGCTACATTCGTCTTTTATTTTTCAGTGCTCCTTCTTCTTTTTTTTTTTTTTTTTTTTTTTTTTGTTTGTTCCCACCTGGTAAACTGGCTAGTAATGTGCTTCCTGTCTTTGACAGCAGATGATAATCATGTTAGATTAGTCGATTTTTGATGCACTTTCCATAAGGGACTAACAAATTTAAAGCCTAACTCGCTTTCAAAGTATATTGAGAAATATTTTAGTATAAAACAAAAAACATCCAATATACTAAGTGGGAGTGAATAATTAAGCCCTCCCCCCAAGGATAAAAGGATAATCTGGTTATAGCCATTTACTCCTGTCATTTTTAAAGTTGAGCATACAGTAAACTCAAGGAAAGAAAAAAATCAGAACAACTCTGCGATCCTCTATGTAGTGAGAGATGGCAAGGTCATCGAAAAGGAATAACTGTCCACTGTATAAACAGCATCATGATCCACACATTGTGCCTATTTCTGAGGGACACGGAAGGGGGAAGACCAGAAAAACAGCGGGGGAACACAGAGGATAAGGGATGTAGAAAGGTGACTATATTAACCACCATATAGATAAGCTATGACCATTAAAGTTCGATGTGCATATATCAAGCCCATGGGGTCCAGTTATCATTTACTAGAATCAGTGACATATTGGAATGTTTTTCATTGGGCATGATTGGGCTATAGTCAACTTGGCTGCCAAGAGAATAAGAAGTATGTGTGTGTGTCTATATAATTTTCTATAGAGAAATGTATCATTCCATTGTGGTTGTACAGTGAGTCAGATTAGTACAGATCAGAGTGGGGTTTTTCGGTCATTCTGTGCCCCTAATAGACAGAGTTCCTTAGACATAGGAGGTGTATTGGGAGCTGAAGCAAGGGTTTCCCAACTTCTTCAATGGATTCTTGGTTCCACCAGACCCCCGCCCGAAGTGACTCCCATCACATCTCTCCCCTTTCGGCAGCAGACTAACACAGGAGGAGACCCCAGATGGGTTGACTCTGATGTTTAGTCTGTAGTTCCAGTACCCCAATGCATGTACCTCAAACACATTGTCCCAAACTATCTCCTGTCCGTATAATTCAGATGTTCTCTGTGCTGGGCAGAGGTTAGCAAAGCTCTGCCCTGTTGGCAGCACTTCAGCTTTGGGGACAGCCATGTCTAGGGTTTCTGCTGCTAATCCTAGGGCATGCTGCTGAACGTGTTCTAGCAGTTCCCGGTATGCCCTTTTCAGATGCTGTTCCTTTTGCAAATATTCCAGGCTCTGAGACCCCCTGCATGACTAAGCATAGCCTCTCTGTATTCTCGCAGGTCCTCAAGGGTAGGTTTCCCTTCATAGCCAAACACAAAACAGTCTGTAAGGCTCTCCCACAGCAATCCAGGGCCACCAAAGTCATATCCCTCCCAGAGAGCATTCTGTTGTCTAAATAACTCTGTTCTGCATGCCATTGCAGAGCCTGATTATCGATTGTCCTGGGGCCGCTCTCCCGGGAATGGCAGCCGTAATTTCCGTTGGTCACTGGCTCGTTGCTCTGGAGTTGGAAAGTCCTTGCCCTGGTGTCTACCAGCGACCTGAAGGGCTCCAATCCAGATCTGCACCCAAATCAGGCGGCCGAGCTCCAGGTACTGATCCGCAGACAGACCTGGGGATTGCTGAAAGGGCGCTCCGCTACCGCCCTTGCAACTCTGATGCCAGATACATCTCTGCTGGGATGACCAAAGTCTGCTATCCCGATGGAGGTTCGGAAGTCCCAGACTGCAGGAAGTGTCCCACTGCTTGCCACCAACATATCTGATCCCAGTCACTCCACTTGAGTGCTTCCATCAGTACACTGCTTCCTCCAATTTGGGCCTTTTGGATATCAGGTTTTAAAGCTGAATATTGTAACCAAGAACCAGACGAGACTAGCTCAGTTATAAAGCTGGAATATGAACTGTTTATTGAAACACAGGTAACACCTTGGACAATTCCCCCTCCCATTGCTTTCAGGGTGGGGTAGACTGTCCGTCCAATCAGCAGGGAGGAATTCCGAGCCCCCCCCCCCCCCCCGCCCCCTTTCCCCACAGCAAACACATGCATGAATAATATTCTCCCAAGGCAGACCAACACAATAGAACAGTGGAATACAGCCACACCCCAAACAACCCAGCAAAGAGTCCACAAAAGTATGAGAATACACGCACAACATTCCAGTGTGGTTGTACGGTGAGTCTGATTAGGACAGATCAGACTGGGGTTCTCTATCACCCTGTGCCCCTAATAGACACAGGGTAACTTGGACATAGGCGGTGCTTGGGGAGCTGAAGTAAGGGTTTCCTAACCTCTTCGAGGGATTCTGACGGATCCATTCTGATGTCTTTTCATGGGCTAAATGAATGGTACTCCTATCCTAAGAAACAAGGTTTTGCTTGTGAACGCTTCTCTTTAGAGAGCTGGGCCACAGTACTTTTTGGTAGTGAGGCCATAAAGTTTTACTGGCATGGGGCTTTTGCTGGTTCAGGATTGTGAGATCCTGAGAGTGCCCTGGTTCCTGAAGGTTTCCTATAAGGTCTCGGATAAAACACTGCTGCGAGGATAAGGTAAGGGAGATTTTCTCAGGAATTTCTCCTTCTATATATAGTGTTGTCTTGCTTATGTGTCACCACTGGGGGGCTGTATTCAGCACTCGCCATCCTGATGCTGGAAACAGCAGAAGCCTTCACTCTCCTCCAGCCGGAACAGACCCTCTGGTAAGAAAAGTAGGGGTCTGGTCTCCTCCTGTGGCCCCAGATTGGCTTTATTCCCCTTCAGGGGGGCATGCCAAGATGGTTGCCTCTTTTGAAGAAGAGAAAAAAAAAAAAAGAAAAATATAAAGGGCAGACCGTGGCCGCATCAGCGGAGGATTTATACCCCCCCCCCCCCCCTCCATGCTTACAGGTACAGCTAGCGCAGGAAAACTCCTTCCTGGAAAAAAAAAGGAAAGGGGGGGGTCTGTAATTTTGTGGGGGGTGTGGCTAACTGCGTCAGACGCTGGACATACATGAAGGAAGCTGGCAAAATGTTCTGTCACCCTGAAAATGATGGCAGCACGAACATCCCATTACACCACATTGGAAGTTCCCTTTAAAATCTAGGCACGTAAGGGATCTAAGTGATAAAAACTTTGAGAAAAGGATCAACCCAAAGTGGGTTCCCTGAGCGAGACCACGTTGACTCCTTCACATAGGATATCGGCGCATGTCTCATCAGATTGTAAAATGGGTAGATGGTAATTAACACTTTTTTTTTTATTTTGCTAAATTCACTACTGAATGAAGTGGATAGGGTTAAACGAATAAGATTCTTGTTCCTGATGGCTTTTTTTTTTTTTTTTTTTCTTCAGATCATTTCTGTTTTTTCTTTTGCTATGGATAATGCCCTGTCCAGCATCTGAGGATAACCATGGAGTAAAAATCTCCCATAAAGTGATTGTGCCTCTTGTTGAAAATGTAGGTTGTCACTACAGATATGCCTGACCCGTAGGAACTGACGGTCAGGAATACCCTTATTGGTATGTCTTGGGTGGTCTGACTGGGCAAGTAAAGGAGTTTCCCGACGAGGGTTTCCTATATATAGTGGAGGAAACTACACTGTTGGCTCCAATCAGGCACACATCCAAATAACCTACTGATTTGCTGTCCAGACAACCAGTAAAAAACAAGATTCCTGTTGTTGAAGTGTTCCAATAGGCAAAAGACAATCGCTCCCCCATCAAACCACCAACAATAGGTAGTCAATTAATCTAAAAGAGCCTTTTTGATGACCTAAAGGTGTTCTCTCCTACAAAGATGTGGGCCCGCTCCCACCAATCCATATAAATGTTGGCCAGGGAGGGAGAAAATTTGTCTCCCATAGTGGCCCCACACCTCTGGAGGTAGAATTCGCCACCAAAGATGAAGTAGGCACGTGACGGCAAATATTTGAGTATATCTGGAATATTTAACCAATTTGTCTATGGAACACAGACTGTATATCACAGATAAAAAAGACAGCTGCAACTGCAGGATGGTGGGGTATGGGGGAATAGAGGCTGGTTACCCAGGTAAAATCATCCTCCCTCCCATATAAAATCTTTCATGATGTTAAGAAGGTAATTTGTGTCCTAGAGGTAACCTGGCAACCAATAGCTGTAACTGCCGATCTAACCACTGACTCAATCGTTCATTTAGGGAATTGATGCTGGTGAATAAAAGGTCTACCTTGCAGGGTATCCAACCCCTTTGTGGGTTTTGGGTAGATGGTAAAAAGTGGATAATCTGATATCAAAGATTTGGCTTCTTTCTGGTTAAATATGCCTATTCTTACACCCCTTGAATCAAATCCGTAATCATTACTCTACTCTATTTCTTTGTCCGATCCCCAGCAAGTTTAGTATAGGTTAGATGATCAGACAATTGTCTGACTGCTTTCTGTTTGTATTGATCAGCATTTAATACAACAATGAGGCCTTCCTTGTCAGAGTTGTTAATGGTATTGTCCTCCAACAGCCGATCGAGGGCTCATCTTTCATAGATTACATTGCCAAGCAGTTTAACCTCCCATAACTTGCTGTGCCAAAGCTGTCAAATCGCACTCAATCGTTTTTTGAAATTTGGTCATATCCGGAGTGTGAGAGCTGACTGGATAGAAATCTGATTTTGATTTGTACGGATCTGACAGCTTTATCACAAACCTATAGTGTATCAACTGTGTTACTGTCTGCCGCTAAATCCTCCAAATGTCTGACAGCACATTGTTCTCTAAAAGAAAAATCCTCCTATATCAGGCACACAGACAGATATGTTCAGATGGATTAGACCTTTCTGCATTATCAATTGAATAGTAATGTAACTTCTTAATAGATGAATTCCTCACAAATCTGTTCACATCTACAATGGTGTCAAAATGAAATATCTCTGGGGACAAAAATTAAGTCCTTTTAGACAATAGGGACATTTCTCCATCGGTGAGTATGCTGTCCGACAAATTCAATACATTAAAGAAATCTCTTAAAACTTGTGTGTCCTGGTGGCGGGACACATATATCTCTTCTATTCCTCAGTACCCCCACTTTCTGCACCCCCGGCGTGTCCTCCGGTATGTTTGTTTTTGTTCCACCTCCTCTTGCGTTTCCTGTGATTGTGGTCCCCATTTTTGGGGGTAAAGGGGTGGATCTTTCATGCTGGCCACTAGTGGATGGATGTTCCGGTGATAAGTCAGAGTCAGCCAAAGTATCGCCCCAATATTCTGTATCGGTGTCAGAAAAACTGACATGTTTTTTCAGGTTCCATTAGTAGTATACTGAGGCGCACCGCTACAGTTGCATCTCAGTTTCCATATGTAAGCATTATTGGTGTCATAGTCTTATCAAGTAACTTATTATTATTTTATTTTTTTTGTTTGCAATTATAGAATTTTTCATATTGTTTACATTTTTCATTGAGATGTTGCTCAAGATGTGTGAACTCACCCGCACCTTGTAAGGGTTTTAGTGCTAGTTGAAACCTCTGCTATTTTACTTACTGTAGAAATTCAATTTTACAGTTTTTGGATAGAATTCTTATATCCGTCAGAGCTTTAGAGCAAGTGGTCAAGGTGAAAGTCCATTGAACTTTGGGTTTAATCGAACCGTTCAAAAGTGGGGAACTTTTTTACTAGCAATCCCTTCGGTATCCGATCATTGAGTAGATACTCAAGGAGAGAGAAAGTTTGATTCCCAAAAAGCTTGGATCTCTTTTAATAATGCTCTTTTCCAGCTTTATGAATAACAATAGCACAGAGCCAGCTTCATTATCTGTTTTATTGAAGGCTTCCTGAGCATTGGTCCTGGGTTAATTGTCTTTCTGTAACCCGTACGGTATGGCTGGTGTCCTGTGTAGCAGTGTCCTCAGTCATCATACAAATATTTGTATTCAGAGCGGCATGTAACTCTGTGTAAATAGGCTGGTAGTCACCAAGCTGGCGATGCTGCGAGTGAATGGATTAAGCCGGATAGGATTCCAATCAAGTGCAAGCCCCTGCCCCCGGTCAGTGTTTCTCAACTCCAGTCCTCAAGGTGCCCTAACAGGTCATGTCTTCAGGCTTTCCATTATTTTGCACAGGTGATTTGATTAGTTTCACCGCCTTGGTAATTAGCACAGCTGTTTCATCTGAGGGAAATCCTGAAAACATGACCTGTTGGTGTGCCTTGAGGACTGGACAAAGAAGAAATGGCTGCACGTTGATGAAAGTCCAATGCAGTTTATTAAATCAGCATGATGATCTCAAAGGACACCGACAGTCTTGTAGATGTGTTTCACACAGTACAATTGTGCTTAATCATTACAAGGACATATCCCACTGGACAACACTTGTATAAGATCGCCCTCTATCAACACAGGTGTTTCAGAGGGTGAAAATCAAATAGCAGGAAAAACACACTTGTATAGTCGCCCCATTTGACGAGGACATGAGTCTAAATCTAAAATAAATCTTGATGATATACTAATCTAAAAAGTATAAAGTGATAATTGTCTTCATAAAAATTAAAAAAGGTGCCTGCACCACACAATTAAGATGTAGTGCAAAGAACCTCAAAATTATTGTAAATAAAAATAATTGTATATAAAATTATATGCGTGTGTAGTTAAAAATAAATTAAATAAAAAAAAAAAATCACACAGCTGCCTTATCTTTGAGGAGTTCCACCTCCAGGCCCACATCTTGGGAGGAGAGAACCCCCTTAGGTTGTCAATTTAGGCTTAGACTAGATTTACTGGTTGTGTAGACAACATCCGTATGTTATTTGGATGTGTGCCTGACTGGAGCCAATGTAGTTTCGGCCACTTTTTATATAGGAATCCCTTATTGGTAAACTCACTTTTATGTGCCAAGTCAGGCCACCCGAGACATACCATTAAGGGTATTCCTGTCGGTCAGTTCCTATGGGTCAGGCGTATCTGTAGCGACAACATACATTTCCAACAAGAGGCACAAACAATCACTCTGGGAGATCTTTACTCCATGGTTATCCTCAGATGCTGGGCAGGGTGTTATCCATAGCAAAGCAAAAACGGATGACTTCTTAAAGCGGAGGTCCACCCTAAAATGGACCTCCGCTCATCGGAATCCCCCCGATGGATAATACAGGTAACTGCACCCACTTCCGGCATAGCTGTCTGCGGAAAGGGGCGTAGATCACGCCCCTTTCCGCAACTGCCCGCCCCTTTGCGCAAGTGCCCCGCTGCCTGCTGGGAAACACACAGTTCCCAGAGGCAGCGGGGACCGTCCGGATTGCGCCGCGCGGCTCGCGCAATGCGCAGTAGGGAACCGGGAAATGAAGCCGAAAGGCTCCATTTCCTGATCCCCATACCCAAGATGGCGGCGGCAGGACCCGACAGACGACCTAGCGATCGGCTTCGGGTGCCGACATCGCGGGCGCGCTGGACAGGTAAGTGTCACTATTTTAAAAGTCAGCAGCTGCAGTATTTGTAGCTGCTGGCTTTAAAAAAAAAAAAAAAAAACGCGGAGTCCCGGTGGACTCCCGCTTTATAGAAAAAAAGCTATCAGGAAAACAAGAATGCTAATTGTTTTTAACCCTATTCACTCCATTCAGTAGTCCATTTAGCAAAATGCATTTTTTAAAATGGACATCTACCTATTTTACAATTTGATGAGACATGTGCTGATATCCTACGTGAAGGAATTAACGTGGTCTCTCGCAGGGCACCCACTTTGGTTTGATCCTTATCTCAGAGTGTTTTTTTTTTTTTTTTTTTTTCTCCAGCGAGCCACTTAGATCCTTTACTTGGCTAAATTTTTACAGGGAACTTCAAATGTGGTGCAACGGGATGTTCGTGCTGCCATCATATTCAGGGCAGCGACAGCGTTTGAGGAAAAAAATATCCACCAATGTGGCTGGACTATTAAATATGCATCGCCGGGGCTTAAACTTCGAGTGGGATGTTGGCCACTTCTATGTATAGATTACTTTAATGCCTCCGCTAGTCGAGCTGCCAGATGCTGGTAACCTAGATTTGTATTCATTTTTTTTTTTTTTTCACCTCCTTCGCCCCCTGTCTTCCCAGCCCCCCTCCCGCCTTCTTCTCTACCATCCTTTTGTAACTGATGTGGTGGTCCACTGTAACCATAATTTCTTAGCTGTGGTCATCTATTTTTATGCCCCATTTTTTTTGTTCCAGGTATCATGTATGCTAATTTTTTTGAGATTTATATGACCTATGTGGGGATCTGGACATTTTTGTTTAGATCGATTTTATTGATTGATTCATCATTTAACCTTGGACACCTTTACATATATTGTATATGATCATATATTTGTCCTTTTTCTATATACACGTGGTTTATATCAACCAGTTACGTTTTTCCATTTTTGTGTGTGTGTGTGTGTATATATAATTTTACTATACAGCATCTCACAAAAGTGAGTACACCCCTCACATTTTTGTAAATATTTTATTCTATCTTTTCATGTGTCAACAATGAAGAAATTACACTTTGCTACAAAGTATAGTAGTAAGTGTACAACTTGTATAACAGTGCAAATTTGCTGTCCCCTCAAAATAACTCAACACCTAGCCATTAATGTTTAAACCGCTCGTAACAAAAGGGAGTACGCCCCTAAATGAAAATGTCCAAATTGTTCCCAAATTGTCAATAGTTTGTGTGGCCACCATTATTTTTCAACACTGCCTTAACCCCCTTGGGCTTGGAGTTCACCAGAGATCAGTTTGCCACTGGAGTCCTCCTTCATGCCTCCATGATGACATCATGGAGCTGATGGATGTAAGAAAGCTTGTGATCCGCCACCTTCCATTTGAGGGTACCCCACAGATGCTCAATAGGGTTTAGGTCTGAAGACATGCTTGTCCAGTCCATCACCTTTACCCTCAGCTTCTTTAGCAAGGTGGTGTCATCTTGGAGGTGTGTTTGGGGTCTTTATCATGTTGGAATACTGCCCTGCAGCCAAGTCTCTGAAGGGCGGGGATCATGCTCAGCTTCAGTATGTCACAGTACATGTTGGCATTTATGGTTCCCTCAATGAACTGCAGCTCCCCAATGTCGGCAGCACTCATGCAGCCCCAGACCATGACGCTCCCACCGCCATGCTTGACTGTAGGCATAATACTTGCCTCACCTGGTTGCTGCCACATACACTTGACACCGTCTGAACCAAATAAGTTTATCTTGGTCTCATCATACCACAGGACATGGTTCCAGTAATCCATGTCCTTAGGCCGCGTACACACGGGCGGACTGTTCGCCCAACTTAGTCCGCTGAACAGTGTTTCAGCGGACAATCCGCTCGTGTGTGGGCTTCAGCGGACTGTTTCAGCGGACAGTCTGACGAACAAAGTCTTACGGAATTTCCGTAAGACAGTCCGTCCAAACTTGGTTTCAGCAGACAGTCCGCTCGTGTGTAGGCTAGTTCGACAGACTAAGTTTGGCGCATGCTCAGAAAGGATTTACACGGCCGAAGGTTGAATTTCTCGTCCCGTCGTACGTGCCGTTCACGTCATCGCGCACGCTTTCAGCGGACTGTCTGCTCATCGTGTGTGGTCAAGTCCGTTCATGCAAATTTTGAACGGACTGTCTGTCGGATTGTCTGACGAACTAAGTTGGGCGAACAGTCCGCCCGTGTGTACGCGGCCTTAGTCTGCTTGTCTTCAGCAAACTGTTTGCAGGCTTTCTTTTGTATCACCTTTAGAAGAGGCTTCCTTCTGGGATGACAGCCATGCAGACCAATTTAATGGAGTGTGTGGCGTATGGTCACCGACAGGCTGACCCCCCACCCCTTCAACCTCTGCAGCAATGCTGGCAGCACTCGTACGTCCATTTCCCAAAGATAACATCTGGATATGACTCTGAGCATGTGCACTCAACCTCTTTGGTCGACCATGGTGAGGCCTGTTCTGAGTGGAACCGGTCCTTTTAAACCGCTGTATGGTCTTGGCCACCATGCTGCAGCTCAGTTTCAGGGTCTTGGCAATCTTCCTATAGCCTAGTCCAACTTTATGTAGAGCATCAATTCTTTTTGTTCAGATCCTCCGAGAGCTCTTTGCAATGAGATGCCATGTTGAACTTCCAGTGACCAGTATGAGAGAGTAAGAGCAATAACCCAAAATTTAACATACCTGCTCCCCATTCACACCTGAGATCTTGTAACACTAATAATTTGCATGACACTGGGGAGGGAAAATGTCTAATTGGATCCATTTTCACTTACGAGTGTACTCTCTCTTTTGTTGTCAGTGGTTTAGACATTAATGGCTGTGTGTTATTTTGAGGGGACGGCAAATTTACACTGTTATACAAGCTGTACACTCACTACTTTACATTGTAGCAAAGTGTCATTTCTTCAGTGTTTTTACATGAAAAGTTATAATAAAATTATAAAAATGTGAATAGTGTACTCACTTTTGTGAGATGGTGTGTGTGTGTGTGTGTGTGTGTGTGTCTATTTTACACACTTACATGAATTTTGAGGTTCTTTGCACTACATCGTAATTGAGTGGTATAGGCACCTTTTTTTTTTTTTTTTTTTTTTTTTTTATTCATTTGTTATGAATCCTCTATCTCTTTATATTTATATCAGTATATCATTGTGATATGTTTATTTTAGATTTAGACTCGTGCCCTGATCAGATGGAATGATTGATCAGGTGTGGTTTTTTTTTTTTTCCTGCTGTTTGATTTTCCCCTCTTTGAAACACCTGTGTTGATAGAGGGGTGATCTTGTATAATGCCGGCCATACACAGTTCGATTTTCGAAAGAAAATTCTTATCTAAGAATTTTCGTATGAATTTCACACCATTAGTGGGCTGCAGTAACAGCCGATTTTCGTGCGGAAATAAAATTTGAGGAATCGGACATGTTGGAAATTTTTTGAAAAACTAACGATTTTCTAATCAATGATGGGAGAATCGTGCGAGAAATGTAATAAGAAAAGAAAATTTACGGAGAGAAAAGAAGCTTCCCGGCCAAGCAAATTATTTTCTGTAGCAACATGAGGTGAAATTGAAGGCTTGGTCAGCCGAATTTCGAAAATCAATGGTGGCATCATCGGATCACAACAAAACGAATTTTCTGATTTTGAAAAGAAAATTTGTTCGAAATTCGACAATGTATGGCCGCATTAGTGTTGTTCAGTGGGATATATCCTTGTAGTAATTAAGCACAATTGTACTGTGAGAAACATATCTACAAGACTGTTGGTGTCCTTTTTGATGTCATCCTGCTGATTTAATAAATTGCATTGAACTTTCATCGATGTGCAGCCATTTCTTCTTTGTTGCATAGGCCTGGCTGCCTCCATAGGTATATCAAGCCTAATCCATTCACCTGGAGTTGAGTTCTTTATCCCTCTTTCTTCCCACCAACTCTGACTAGCTTCCCTGTTGCTGCTGGAGAAAAGCATCCCCACAATATGCTGCCACCACCATGTTTCACGGTGGGGATGGTGTGTTCAGGGCATTTGTGCAGTGTTCATTTTCCACCCCACGTAGTGTTTTGGTTTTAGGCCAAAAGTTCAGTTTTGGTCTGATCTGAGCATAACACATTCTTCCACATGTTTGCTTTATTCAATGGCTTTCTTTTTGCCACCCTTCCATAAAGGCCAAATTTGTCACATGCACAACTAATCGTCCTGTAGACAGATTCTCCCTCCTGAGCTGTGGATCTCAGCAGCTCCTCCAGAGTTACCATTAGCCATTTGAATGCTTCCCTGTTTCTCTCAAGACACAGCCTGTGTGTTTAGGTGGGTGGCCATGTCTTGGTAGGTTTCCATTTGCGGATGATGGTTTGAGCAGTGCTCTGTGAGATGGTCAAAGCTTGGGATTTCTTTATATAACCCAACCCTTTGTTAAACTTTTCCAACTTTATCCCTGACCTGTCTCATGTGTTCCTTGGCCTTCATGATGCTGTTTGTTTACTATGGTTCTCTAACACACCTCTGAGCTGTATGTATACTGAGATTAAATTACACACAGGTGGACTCTATTTACTAAATAGGTGACTTCTGAAGGCAATTGGTTCCACTGGATTTTAGTTAGGGGTATCAGAGTAATGGGGGGCTGAATACAAATGCATGCTACACTTTTCAAATATTTATTTTCTAAAGTACTTGGAAAACCATTTATCATTTTCCTTCTACTTCAAAATTATGTGCCACTCTGTGTTTGGTCTTTCACATAAAATCACTATAAAATAGATGCGCTTATACTCAGGTCAGTTTTTTTGTGTAAATTTAATCCATCCAATTTAGGCACGTGTACACCACCATGGTAGATCAAGTACAATATTTTGCATCACAGTGATTATGGTAGGGTGTAAATGTCAAGGGCAGAAATGTAGTTTAAATGTACAGATGGAAAGCATTGTAAAATATACCAGTGCTATGTAAATGGCAATTGTTCATTCTTGCATAACGGTATTTATTATGCGCTAAAAATGGCTTTGTTTTTAGTACATTTTAGAGTGTTTGTGTGTGTGTAGTCAAAATTGTGGCCCACACAGGGGTGGGGGCCATAGGCCCCAAATACAAGGTACAAAACCTACAATAGAATAAGCATTAGCCTTATAGTGAATGGTACAAAAACATGCACATAAAGGGTACTGTACCTGCCAAGAGAAAAAAGAAAAAGGATTGCAGCTAAAGAAATTCTCAGTGAGATCTATCATCCACAGACGTGTTAGTGGTAGGGTTCTCTATTTCGAAAATTCCAAATTTTTACAGTTGACACCAAACAGGAATAGAGGCAAAATCTATCAATGGGACACCTGTTCTGGTAACCATTATCGAAGGTTATCATCCCCCTTTTTATTGTACAGATTTCCCTTTGACTTCCTGTTCTTTCCTATAAGAGAAAGGACTGACGGCAAAGGAATCGGTGAACTGGAATTTTAACTCTTCAAGTGTGTGTATTATAATCTAATATAATAAATATAATTTTGCTTTAATTGTCCACACTAGGTTAACATTGTTCTGTGAAGCAATGTAGACATCTACTCCTTCTGTTTTTTGTAGAAGTCCATCCACGCCAGACTTGAGCACTGAAGAGCTACCGGATGACATCACTAGTGAGATCACTGACATTCCTCATGATTTGGAACTGAATCAGGAAGATTTCTCTGATGTCCTTCCACGTCTGTCTGATGACCTACAAGACTTTGACTTTTTTGAAGGTATGCTATATAACCATTTTTGATTTGTAAACCTAGAATGTCTTATGATGATCAGCTCAAAAGGAGTCAGCTACTACTTCATGGGGCTGCATGATTTACTCCTCTTACCTAGAAGGCTGTACAAACGGGTTAATGAACATGTCCAAAAAATTCACCAGTATTTCCTGTGGTCTCCCTGCAGTATATCTTTACCATTACTAACTTGCCATGCTGTGTGTAACACTGTATCTCTGGAGTTGGCTACTCCTAACGGTTGGGCAGGATTGTGCTTACTCTGCCCAAAGATGCACACAGCCTGGCTTGGAAGCGGGTGTGCAATCATAGGAAGAGGCTGCTTTTGGTTGCACACTGAGAAGAGAAGGAGCCAACAGCACCGGTGGGGACCCAAATAAGAGTAGGTTCTGGGCTGCTCTGTGCAATGCCATTTCAGAGAAAGCAAGTATAAACTTGTTTTTGTTTTAATTTTAGAAAAAAGTTAAATACTTTACCATCACTTTAAGCAGAAAAAGGCCAGATCCTTGCATTGCAGGTGTTCAGGTACAGCTTTCTCTCAAGCACAGTCAACAGTGTGCAGTAAAGTAGTAGGGACATGACCTCACCAGATGTCTCTCAAGGCATAGGGAGGGCTAGGTATTGGAAGTGAACTGCTATTTTAGGAGGAATTCAAGACACAAGGTGCACTTTTTCCAGGGTAACTGTTTTGGTGCAATTAACATACCGTACTTGTGATTGCTAATACCCCACTTTTCAAATATTTAAATTTTTAAATGCTGATTTTTTTTTTTTTTTTTTTTAATTAACCAAATGCAAACATGGACATTTTTTGGAATTTTAGATATAATTTAGAATAAATGTTTCGGACATTGCTTTTAAAAGGTCCCATTATCACTACTACAGCAATCTTTATTTTCTTTCAGGTAAAAATGGTGAGCTTCTCCCAACAACTGAAGAAGCCGAAGAATTGGAGCGGGCTCTTCAAGCAGTTACATCTTTAGAGTGTCTAAGTTCCATTGCAGTGCTGACTCAAGCAGATGGTGTTGCTGCTCAGGATCTTTCAGAGCGTGGAATGACGTCCTCATTCTCTGCAGGGTCTGGAACCACAGGGATCCATTCGCTGAGCCGAGTAGATCATACAGACCTTGGAAAATTACTAAATGGGCATATGGTTCACGAAAACTTTTCCAGTCTGGAACTGGATGAAAACCTCCTTGGTCGTGCTACTTTGTCTAGCCCACCTACACCTCTGAGTGGGCATATTCAGAGGCAGTTTTCATCATCTGCCAATGTTGGCCTTAGTTCTGCAACTCTAATAAGCCACAGCTCGCTTGAAGAGAGGTCTTTCACGGGTACATACCATGAACTTCATGAAAGCAGCCATTCTTCCCAGCGGCATTTACCTGCAGAAATTCTAAGCAAGACAGAAAATTTAATCACCTCGCAACAGCAATACAGCAGTGACCATCCACATTCTTCTCCTCATGATAGCCATTATGACAGTGAGCATGTTCCTTCACCGTACAGTGACCAAATTACATCTCCACATGCTGCCTCCTTCGCTGGTGATGGTTTAACAGATACATTTTCTTCAGAGGTGCCCATTATTACACAGCACTTGCTCACTACCCAAATGGAGGTGCCTCTAAGTGGGGTGGTAAATGCTCAGTCTCATTGGGGTAACCTCCCTGTGAACCTTGGTGACCCATCAACATTCAGCACCTTCCTCAGTTCTGATGGGCACCTTCTCTCCACGTCTTTGTCTACCCCTCAGGCTGTCTCTCATTCAGAACCTTCACAGCCTACCTTCTCCACTGTGACCCCCAACAGCTCTAACATGCTTCCGGGGTTACCACAGACAAGTTTTAGTGGCCTAAGCCCCCCTCCCTCTGAACTCATGGATTCTATGCCCTCCAAACAACAGCTCCCACAATTCATTGCAGCCTTTGGCCATCAGCTGACTTCTCACAGTGGCATCCCCAAAGACCTGCAACCCAGCCATAGCTCCATTGCTCCTCCTGCAGGATTTACTGTAACAGGTGCCACAGCTACAAGTACCAACAACACCTCTTCATCCATCAATCACAAAATCTAACTGATATCCTTGCCTGTTAAAGAACAAGTAGTATGAGAAGCGATTAATCACATTTTGCGCCTCTTATCACTTATTCCCGGATCTTATTTTTCACATTAAAGGAGGAGTGTATTCAGTACAGTGTCCTCCTTGTGCTGTAATGGCACTGGTGCTCCTATTATCCTTGTTTGTCTACTTTCCCGGTTTTACTCCCAGACTAGTGAGGCTGGGTTCTCTAACTTTCTGCTTTGCTCCTGACCACAGGAAATCTGCATCATGTCTTTTTACTACCTGATGTTGGCCATCTGAATATATGTAGTTTAATGCAGAGCTACAAATCCGTGGCAGCAAGCAGGTTAGGGTATCAAGGAGAGTGAGCTTTCCATGAAAGAGCAGTAATTGGGCAGTACTGTTTCTCCTTACTCAGTGCAGTATGAACCCAGTGTCCTTTTTCTAAAGAAATTAAGCTATCCCAATCTTGTTCCCTGTGTGTGCGTGTGTGTGAGTGCGTGCTTGTGTGTTGTAGAAATTGAAGAAATCCCAAATCTTAGGGGTGGTGTTGCTAGCACTTTAAGTAGCTTCCATTCCATGTTTCCTGCTAAACTCTGTGCATGGTCCAGAACATAGTAAAAGTACTTGAGGCATGACAAAGGCAGAGAAAACACAAAATTGAGCTGGAGTAGCTTACAATGCATGGTTTTTGGTTCAGTTAGTTTAAATCCCAATACTGGAATCCTTTTATTCCACCATCTCTTTAAAACTCCATGACCATTTTAACTTTTTTTGCACATTTGGCCCTTGTTTGCTTCTTACAATAAAGTTCTAATTTGATTGAGAAAAGCTATTTGTAGGACCTTCATCCTGATTCTGTAGTTGGGATTCCTGCATGTAGGGATGACTTCTTTTTGGAATTAATTTGAATGTATTGGTCTGTGGTTGGATATTTTTATTGTCAGGTTGTAGACTAGTAGAAAATAAATGATCACTTGCCCATTTGGTTAAGGTTACCAAATTTTATATTAAGACATTTAATGTTGTCAAATGTAGGACTTTACCCACAGCAGTTTTATAAATATTTTACCCAAATGGTTTTAAAGTTTTTCCAAGACAAATCAGTGTAAAATCTCTAATACAATAAAATAATCAGTCAGGGACAGTATCCACTAAAAGTAATAACTTTTTATGGGCCCACAGCATGCAGTCACCTTTAAAAGGCTTTATATCTTTTTGCCAGAGCTATCTGAAAAATGCTAGGATCTTATACCTAGATTATAATCTTTTTCATATATTGAGGTCACCGGATGTTAACTGTCAGGTTGCCTTCTAGGATTGGACACTGGGAAAAATAAAATTATATGCTTCCCTAGTAAAACCCCTCCTATTACCAGTATTCCAAGTCTTAGGAAACGTGTTCCCTGCCTGTGTTATATGCGCTTGGGCAGTGATTACTTTTCTGTTGGACATGATTTCCTCTTCCATATCCTGGTTAAAACATATTGACCAGTTCCATATTATGGTCTAAATTTTTAGGGATGTTCCCATTTTTATCATTGGTATAAGTAGTCTTATCTCCTTCTGGCTTGGTTCTCCTGCTATTATCACCTGGTCTTGTCCTCTTCCTATTAGGTGGGGGGGAATCTGTCTTCATCTGATGTTAGCTTTGGACATTCATTCTTGAGTGGCTCGTTAGCTGCAGGCTATCCTGTTAGAGCAAACCAACATGAACAATCGTTAAAATCACATGGGTCCCACCCCACATTAATGTTTTATGATCATGCTCTTGAAACTGCTTGCAACAAAATGTAATCATGCTGGTAGTAGGAGTGCTTACCTTGTGCTGGTCTATTTATTTTCATTTTTATTTTTTGCAAGTGTCCAATCCTCCAACACATGGATTTTTTTTTTTTTTTTTTTTTTTGCGAGTCTAAAGCCTCATATACACGATAGGACTTTGTACAAACTTTCCCTTGGATTTTTGTACAAAGGGTGTCTGCTGTGAACTTGTATTGCATACACACAGCAGGACTTTTTCAGCCAACTTTCTCCAAATCATGTGGTTTTTCTGCTCTTTACCGCCACCTTTGGTTAACTTCTGTATTGTTGTCTGATCTTTTGCATTGGTTCTGAGCATGCCTGTTTGTACTTTGTACAAAAGTCCTATGGTTTTCTGTACACACGATCAGACTTTGCTCCATCGGACTTTTGTTGCCAGAAAGTTTGTCCATTTGCACAGCCAACAAAAGTCAGATGAAAACCAAAAAAGTTTGTCCGATGGAGCGTACACATGGTCGGATGTTGCTCCAAAACAGCTAATTTGCATGTTTGTTGTCAAAAAGTCTGATCGTGTGTATGGGCCTTTAGGCCTAATATTCTGAAATTGTGCCAATATATCAAAGCTCCAGCAGTCTTTATTGGAAAGTTATTAGAGCTTTTGTCTTGATGTCCTTGGAAGTGTTACGCCTCGTAAACACGATCAGATTTTCGGCAGGGAATTGTGTGATGAGACTGTTGGCCTAAAATCCGACCGTAAGTACGCTCCATCAGACAAATGTTGTCCAACTTTCCGCCAACAAATGTTGAATGGCAGGCTAATACATTTTCCGCGGACAACGGTCTGTTGTCAGGTTTTCTTATCGTGTGTACACAAGTCCGCGTCACAAAAGTCCAAAGTACAAACACGCATGCTCGGAATCAATGGTCACCAAACACGACATTAGCAGAAGGTGCCCAAAGGGTGTCGCTCAAGAGCTGAAATTTCACGTAGTATGTCACTACATTTGTGTTTGTTGGCCGACAATTGTGTACAGTTTGTATGCAAGACAAGTTCTTGGCATACACCCTTCAGACAAAAGTCTGATGCTTTGTTGGTCAACAATCCGATCATGTGTACGAGGCTTGACTCTTCTTGCTCAGATTTTATTCATATTGATATTGGGTGCAGACTATAATATCCCTGTGAAACTTTGATGAACAACTCTGTCGGCAACAAGTAAAATCTTTCAGTGAACTGTTAATTGGCAAGAAACCACAGCTGACACCATGCTAAGATTAGAAAAGTAACACTGTTCACTCTATTTTATTTTTATTTCAATTTATGCGGTAAGGTTAAGGGAGGCTTTCAACCTGCTAAATGAACATGCCACATCCTCCCAATTCATTTGTTAAAATGGCAGCTTAATGCAAGTAGACAAACAAGCAGTTAAAATATATGAAAGCTGCCTTAACAAATGGGTTCAGCCACATCTACTGTCATCCCAATTTGTAAGATCCAGTTCACACAAATGTACACTTTCATCAGGCTTTAAGCAGAACTGTTTTCTTTTTGTTGACATTTTCAAATCTTGAGACCGTGGCTTTAGAATTCTTTTGGTTTTTAGGCTTTTGCACAGTTGCTCCACTTCTATTGAAAATATGAGTTTGTTCACCTATAACTGGCCATAATTGGTGAGATCCTTTTACAGTATCAGGGAAAGATGTGACATCTAGGAGCACTCTGGACCCTTCTCTTATCCTAAAAGTATATTTCTGAATACTGTTTTCTAATGGTCAAAGGGTTTCTTTAACTGGCCTTACCAATTTTCATAGGCTCCCCACATTTATCTTAGCTCAGTTTTTGAGCTGTGTGCTACCCCATTACTGCTGTGGTGATTGGATCTGTTGCAGTGCTTGCAAAATTGTGTATGGTCAGAATTAAAGGATAAGTTCACCTTTTTAGAAATCATAAATGCACATATTTTTGCTGAAAAAAATGTGCATGTATTTTTTTTCCTGCATGACCCTGTAAACCATTGTACTAATGATCAGGGGTGCGATGTTGGTGTTCTGCAGACAAGCCTTGCAGCTTTCATCCTGTACCTCCATATGGGCTATCAGTGTGACTACTGCAGGGCATTTCATGAACTAAAAGGGTGCTCGACAGTGCCCTCGCAGTTCATTTAGAACTACAAGCCGTCGGACACAGTGGCTGATGGTACTTTTTGTAGTTCATTAATTCACAGGTGAATGAATGATGTGGCCATGCTGTTTTTGAATTGTGATGACGGGTGCTGGGAGACGTGGCAGGAGCTATATATGGGTGGAATATGTTGCATATTCC
Source organism: Lithobates pipiens (assembly GCF_037356315.1). Classification (NCBI taxonomy): domain Eukaryota; kingdom Metazoa; phylum Chordata; class Amphibia; order Anura; family Ranidae; genus Lithobates; species Lithobates pipiens. Next base: position 158,613,473 of record NW_027507784.1, read on the forward strand.
AGAGGGTAAACCTCTCATTTTAGGCTACAGGACAGAAGGCTATATTTTTTGCCTTTTGACATGTTCTAAACTTTTTAGTTCAGTAATGGAATGGTGTGTAAGATGGGTATCCACATGGGTAAAATGAATTCAGCATGGATTGCGACACCACATAAGAGCAGGAAACTTTATTTTCATGGTCTCTGCAGAACCATGTTGGCCACAGTGAGTGTAGTACAGGACTATACACATCTAAAGGGTACTTATAGTTTAGCAACTAGTCTCCATATGCCCTCATCTCCCCCTTCCCTGTAAAATAATTCATAGACATTCAGAACTCTCTGCGTCAGAATTGATTGAATTCTAGTTTTCCCAACGCTGTACTGTCCCATTATACTCTATGGGAGAGCAGGCATATATGCAGTAGCTGGCTTTCTGAATGATGGCAAGCTATCCAGCTGTAGCCAGTGTGTATAGCTAAATTTCAATAATACTGGCATATTACATTAAATATTTTTCAGGGGGATCAGGAATACATGAAGCTTCCCCCCCCCCCCCCACCAACATTTTAACTACATTTTTTTTTTTTTTTTTTTTCCACTACTAGTTACATGTTTGTTTGCTCTCGATTTGACTGAATTCCTGGAATTGAACACTGAGGATAATTTTGCATTTTTTCAATACTATGTAGTGGCACCTCTAATCCAAACCTTTACAGGTGGAGTATTTATTATGGGGTATGTGCAATTTCTGTAGACTAGCTTCCTCGGGTCACAAATTTGAGAAAAATATTCATTTGATATAGTACATTATTTTACACAGCGTAACAACTTAATGATTATATTAGATATGCAGAAAAATTTAACAGTGGTCTCCTTATGTTCCCTTACAGTTTGTGTCTGTATTGTATGTTAACCTTCTTGTTGGCCAAAAATCAAGGTCAAATCTTGAGTCACTATTTTTACTTATTTTTTTTTTTTGCACAGTATATTCACCTTTCATGCCTAACTGTAGTCAGGAATTTCTTCCTTCTTTTTATGACTAGTTTAGCCACAGGTTAAACCATTTTACATAAGCTACAAAAATGAAATGGAAATATTTGAAATCTGTTAATTGCAGCATGCTCACAATTAATGATTTAAAATGTATCTAATTGTTGACCAACAGGTTTGTTATTGCTTAGGTCTTGCTTGCACTGAGGGGGCATCTTTCATCTTTAGCCTGACATGAATAATAATCTTAGTAAATGTAACTGTAGGACCCTTTCGATATAAATATAATGTCCATACATACTACAATATGTATGTTGCTGTGTTCTGAACAAATAAGATGACATCTTTGGAAGGAATGTGCAAAATGTATCAATACTTTGACTGCATCTGGCAGTTTATGGTCATTACCTAATCACAAGCCCCAACTGCTTGGTCCAAGCCTTGAATGAAAGAACAGTTTTACCTTGATGTGTACTAAGTAGTTATGGCCAATTTGCTGTTCTGTCAAAAATTTTTGTACACAGGGTGGAATCCGCCCAAGCTGATCTTCCTGCTCAGTGGGAATCTCTCCGCTGATCCCTACTGAGCAGGCGGGTAACAGGTCTGTCTCTGCTCGGCTATGGAGAGCAGACACAGCCCATTGTTCTTTATGGGGTGCTCAGATGGAAAATGGACTTTATGTTCGCTTCCATCCGATTTTGTCTTTTGATCCACCGGATGGATGGTGAATGTATCCCCATTCATCTGTTTTTTGGATCAGATGCCGGCATGTGACAGCGAACACATGTCTTTTGGCATCTGTCGCACCATAGAGAACAATAGGTGGTCCAATCGGGTCCGCTTTAAGGGCATTCTTCTGCATTCTCCTACTGACCTGAACTGTTCTTCAGATGACTTTTCTAGTTGGTGTTTAGTATCCCATTAAACCACTTGCATCCTCAGTGGTTGCAGTGTATTAATGTTTTGTCCAGTGTGGGGAGTGTCATGATTTTCTACTATTCCATAACTGTAGCATTTATAGCAGTAAAAGTATCTTGAAACAAAGATCAAGCAAGACATTGAGTTGAAAGGTGTGTGTGTGTGTTGTTTTTTTTTTTTATATAATTGCTATAATCTATTGACTGGGAATACCACATAGATTCACAGCTACAGCATACCTGTAGGCAGATGTAAAGATGCACAAAGTTTGGTATTAATTAAAATTCCATTTTTATTTTTTGTTATAAATAGGACCACAATGTCTTTGTATTGGCTTAACGTAATCTCCTCTATAGCAGTATTTAAACTGAGTGAGAAGGATTGTTGGCCAATTTGACTGTACAGCAGTGCATGGAACTGCCAGCGTAAAAGGGAGAATTTGATAATACGTTGTAAAAGTAGAGATGATCTCATCGGTGCTACTTCACTGTACATTGACAGACTTGGGCAGGTCCTTCACCAGGCTGTATTCCTGCTGTTGAAAGGTTGGGTTGGGAATCTGGCTTTGTTGTCTGCCAAGGATAAGTGAATCTTATGCCGCGTACACACGACTGGACATTTCTACGTACTAGGTCCGACTGTCTTTCCAAGAGACTTTCGGCGGAGGTCTGACGGACTTTCTGAACGAACGGACTTGGCCACGCACAACCGGACTAAGTCAGTTCAAAAGTCTGTTAGTTTTGAACGTGATGACATAAATAAGGAAGTTCAATAGCCAATAGCTGCCCTTACGTCGTATTTGGTCCGTCGGACTAGCACACAGACTAACGGTTTTCCCAATTTGTAGTCCATCGGATAGATTTGAAACATGTTTTATTTCTAGGTCCGTCAGACTTTTGGGGAAAAAAGTCAGCTGGAGCCACACATTATCGAATTGTCCGGATTTCGGTCCCCTGGACCAAGTCTGCCGGAAAGTCCGATCGTGTGTACGTGGCATTAGGCGTGGCTGGCCAGAATTACATCCATTGCTAGGTAAAACAGTCCACACTTAATGAATTTCAACTATTTGGCTATTCAACTGTTTACCTATATTAATGCTTTTAAGACCCGTGGATTGATGAAACAATAGCACAAAATACAGCATGTAAAAATGTTTTTTTTTTTTTTTTTTTTAAGATTAAAATGGAAAAATTTAATTAAAAAAAAAAAGCATCCTTATGGCCAGGTTTAAAATTGTGTGGTGGGTTTTTTTTTTTTTTTTTTTTTTTTGTTTTGGAGACTGGCTTCCATAAAAAAAAACTGTGCTCACCTTGTCATGAGCAACATAGATGTTAGTCCATTTTTTATCGATCTGGAAGACCTTATATTGATGACTGTATGTATAAGCATTGCATTCTGAGATAAAAAAAAATATTTATTCCTTGCACTAAACTGGTGTAAATATCAACCTGGATTGCCTGCCTAGAAAGATTAATTATAAAAAGAATTGTAACCCCTATATAAGACTATTAGAAGTTCTGAATAGTGCTGCTGTAGCAAAGCAGAGTATTTAACCTTTTTGAAGCCATTTTTTTCTAACATCTTGTGGCTCCCCATTTGGTTGGGAGTTTGAAGTTGAGAGTTGAGATCTGATCTATTTATTACAATACCTCCACTTTATTGTATAACGCTTCAGTAGAGAAAAAAGATTCTTGGTATACCATTCCATTTTATGGTATTCAGATACCTGAATATCTTTGTTATTAGGTTTGTATACTTCTGTATGCCTATGCCATTAATAAAAATAGTTGCAGGGGTGGAATGCTAATCAGAGGTAGGTGTTCATCTGTCTTTCACTCGAGTAGGTAGCGGGCAATTTTCATTAAAAACACTTTACAAATTGGCTTTGGTCTTTTATTTAAAAAGTGCCGTTTGCCTGCCTCTTGCCATTTGTTTACCCCTAGTCTTCTGTGTATTGCTGTTACATTTTATGCACTTCTCACACAACACTGCAACATTTTGTCATGGGGAAGTTTGATTTGTGAAAATTTTGTTAATGGCTCAAAATTTTGTTTATAAATTTTCAGAGAATTGTTCACCTATTACACTTCTCCTTTTTGCAGCATGTATATGGTTATGTATCGCAGCTGTAAGGTACACAGTTAAGTTGAACTCCAAATTCACTATTCTTTCAGTAATGGAGGTAATTATTGAATAACACATTTTGATTCTATTGGTCTTGACAAATGCTCATATGTAACAAAAAGGCAAAAAAGTGATTTGCTTTAATGTACTCCTTTCCCTGGAATGACCTAGTGTTTATAACCTCCCACTGCTTCGAGTTTGCAAAATGTTAACTGCTGCATCCTAAAGCGCAACTCCAGGTTGGGCAGCTCCCCTTTTGTCCACAGCTGCAGTTAACCATGAACTTTTCTTATAAAAAAAAAACATTCCTTCCTCCTCTCCTCTAGTGTGAAAATTGGGCAAATCTCAGAGCTTTAAAAGGAGATCATATAGCATTGTGTGTTTTGATGTGCCATAATACAGCCTTGGCTCACTGGAAATTTCTACAGAAAACTGCAGAGGGTGTCCATATGTGCCTGGGCTCACTGGAAGTGGGTTGAATAAAGCTGGGCATCTGTTAACATGGAGGATGACATAGGGCATTACTTTAATATAGCAAGGAAAGGGGGATGTGGCTGGGATGGCTTAAGACCAAGAAAATTGGCTTGAAGGACAAACTATTTTGTTCATAGTAGATTACAATTGGTCATTTTATTTCAAAATTATGCTTTTCAATGGCTGTCCACATATGACCCATTTTGTGGCACCTAAATGGTGGTTTCATTAAGCATGTCCATTCATTTTCAGCTCCGTTAATGTGTTCATGATCCAAACGTGTATCTGCCACGTTTTTTTATTTTTTATTTCTTGTTTTTGGACAGGTGCAATTGCTTACTCCATGTATGCATGTTGGAGTGCTATTGAAAAATGAATAAAAGGACAGTGAATTGCAGTGTTAATGTGCACGCAATTTGAATGCAGCCTAAAGCTGGTGACGCGCTATTAGTTTTTAAAAAAAGGTCTGCTCCAGCCGGAGCTGCTGTACTAACCATGCAAGGTTAGTTTGGCGATCTCCACCACTGAGCTTTTGTGTTCTGACAGTGGGGACAGCCCCCGGACAGAACATGCCAATCGACACTCTCTGCCATTGGCTTAGAGTGCTGATCGGGAGTCGGTCAGCTGCTGGTTTTCCAGCATGCATGTCCGGCAGACCAATGCCTTTTTTTTTTTTTTTTTTTTATTCCATTTAAATTATTTTTTTTTTAACCGGCCGTTGTCTTCTGACATTCGACCTTTTGTGTACCCAGCTTAAAGCTGTGTATGCAAACTTGATCACTTTATTGTGGAAACCGACGCCACTGGTCATTTTATTACAGTACACAACAGAAGATATTATCAGAAGACAGACTTATGAAAAACTGACTGACAGAGCTGCATACCATATTTTCCAGAGCATATGTATACTTAATTATATTGGTGGGGGGGGGGGGGGACACGATGGTCCAACAAATGTAATACTAAACTTTTGTTTCATTTTAGTGAGCTTGCAACTTGGTAAACCTTAGATTTCTGCAGTGTTACTTTTGCACTCTAATTAGCATCCGTTACTTTTCCAGTCCCATGCAACATGTTGCCTACACATGGCCAAGGGCTGTGTTTTTGTTAGTGGTAATCTGAAACTTCCTAAGTTTTAAAAGGTCCAGTTTTATGCCCCAGTAGCTGCCGTAAAATATAGCAAGTCTCAGGGATTCCCTTGGTGGAAACAAGGGCAGTTACTATATCTACAGAATATTTGAAGTCACTTAATTCAGATGCGTATGGGTGTGTCTGTAGAGGTTGTCTGTGTACTTATCCATGCTCTCTTGACAGGTTAATATATAAGCAGAACTTGCTATATTTTTTTTTTCAGCTTTAATGTTTTATTTAAGGATTTTCCTTATTCCCTTACCCCTGTCTTGGCCTTTTCAAAACCCTAAATTAGAATTTAAGAGAAAAGTTATATTAATTTATGCTAACATTGCCTCGTAAATTATACATTTTATACTAAAGCTGTATTGAGTGTATTGGATTATGTTGCATATGTGTATTTGATAGCTATATTAAAATATCTATATACAAGCTTTTTATTTTACTATGAGATATTAAAAAAAAAAAAAAAAAAAAAAACTTTTTTACACTGGAATTACGGGATACCGTGTCGAGGTGTAAACACTTTTCTTGCTACCATGCAGATCTAGTTCAGGAATTTGGTCCTTTTTTATTTGTGTCTAAGGTAAACAAACTGCATGTGTTTCCAGTAATAGATGGCAACAGTTTCTGGTTGTTGTGGTGACACAGATGGTTTGTCTTTTCCCAGACACTTTGAGGGGGCCTGGTGTATGATTGTCAATGCATATGCAAATCATTGTGTAGTGTGCATCAGCTTTTCGCACATCTGTATGTTTTTAGGTAGGCTTGTATACAAAGATAAAGTTTAATATATTGAAATGTGTGGAATACATGTGCTATTGAATTATAGTTAAGAGTTGATATTAATGAGATATCTGCAGATATTCAAGTTTAAACATTTCAAAAAAAGAACAGTCAATTCTATTGCTGTTTTTTGTTTCCCTTTTTTTTTTTTTTTCACTCTGAACCCCAAATTAGTATTATGATGTAGAAGTCTCCTATACTTTACAATGTGTATGTAAATGGGGAAAAAAAAGTTTTGGTGATGCAACCTGTATAGGAGGTGCTAATTTCATGTCTTAGTGAGTGTTTAAAGTGGTGAGTGTTTAGCAAAGAATTTGTGTGAATTCATGTTTATATCCCTAGATACTATTTCTGCAAAGCATTTTAAATAGATGTGCCAAATTCTGAAGTACCCCACAACTTATATGCAGTATTCCTTTTACCATCATCTTTGTCTTTGTCCCTCTTTCATTCAGGATCCATTAGATGGGATACATTTATGAAGGCTTGCACATAGGTAAAGGTTCCGCTGGTGTTCTGCCCCAACAGGTTATGTATTCAGTATTTCCCTCAGATGAAATGGCTGTGGTAATTACTAAGGCAGTGAAACTGATCAAATCACCTGTGCAAAACAATGGAGAGCCTGAAAACATGACCTGTTGGTGCGGAGGGCTGGAGTTGAGAAACACTGCTAAAACCTATAGCAGTGACTCTTCTGCCATTTGTCTAGTACAGCTAAGCAAATATAGGCAGATGTCTGCTGACAACAGGACACCCCTTCTTGCACCCTTAACTTTCTACATGTTTGAAATGATTTCACCTTGGGTAATAACTCCTGTAAAAGAATGCCCTCTCAATTGAAATGGAGCTTCTACATTAAAACTTAAGAAATATCCGCATAAGACCTATTTACCATTTGTGTGTAGGGTAATGATCAGTAAATATCAATATATCTCTCCCACTAGCGTTTGGTCTCTGGTTATGTTATCTAGCTGAAGAAAATCTTTCAGTTCTATTTAGCAGATGAGGCTCAAAGTCAACTAAACTCTGAAGTTAGGTCTGCTTTACTCAATCAGCCAAGCAAAATAAAGGATAGAAGGTAGGGCAATAAAGAAAAAAGTATCCACATCTGTAAAGGGGAGAAACACAAACTGTTGTGGTGTAAACCAGAGCACTGCTAGGGTCCAATATGTTCCCATATTGTTGCCACTGTCCTTCCTCTGGAAGGCCCAGTTCACACTGCCGCAACTTCCTCGCGGACATCCCATCGTGATTTCGGCACAACTTGCATATGTCCTCTTTAACAGAAGTCGTGCCAAAGAAACAACAAAAGTAGTGCAGGACCCTTTTTCTTAGGCAGAGCGATTAAAGTCGCTCCTATTATCCATTGCACTTAATGGGGCACGACTTGTCATGCAACTAGTGCTCTCAAAGTCTGAGCGCATGTCGCACCTGTATGAACGGGGCCTTATGCCGGTTTGCTCGAGTAAACCAAGGTTAGATATACTTTAAAGCAGACTGTAAATCCAATAGTAAACTGATAGTCAAATTTGTTTCTGGAATGTGGATCTGAGGAGGGTTGCAGAAAAATTCATATTTTTACCAGTTTTAAATTGATGGAATTGTAAAATTAGTTTTTAACAATTATTTAAAGAAAAAATAAGGCTAAACAAAAAGTAAAATGGTGCCTGTTGGGGGGGGGGGGGGGGGCGGGGGGATTCTTACTATTTACCTCCTTTGGTAGATAGACGATTCCTTTATTCCTTGCTCTCCTCTTTAATAGCTCTAGCAGATGAAAACTTTTCAGCGTCCATAAAATCTCTGGATATTTGATGGCTGATCCCCCATTGCACTCTGAGCCCGTTTAGATTTTTGTACTGCGTTCAGGCAGCCCATTGAAATGAATGAGCTGCCAACGTACTCGGTCATGAAAAATTGACGTGATTCATTGTTGTAATGCAACACACTGCCATGCATAATAGTGTAAATGAACCCTCTGTGATTTTTTTTTTTTTTTTTTCCTGCCAGCCTCTGTCACTACAGGGCACAGTAATAAAATAGTGGGTGGGTCCACATGAAGCAGGGTCCGGGTAGATGCTGAAGATTTTTTGTCTGCTAAAACTCTTGAAGACAGACAATATTCAAGTTGGCACCTCCTGTAGATGTGCGTATTAAGCTTTTTCTTTAGCAGAAGTCCTTTTTATTTATATATATTTATATATATATATATAATTTTTTTTAGGAATACTGCAGCCTCAAACAAATTTAAGCAAAATTCTTGTAACAGATTATATCATGCAAATGGCAATTTCATTTTTATACCATTTAAAACTAAAAGCATATGCTGGTTTGATTGATGTAACTGCATGGTAGCAAGTATTTATTATGTTTAAATGCATTTATGTTTTGTCACACTTGTCTGCTATTTGTTAGCTCTTCAGTTGCCAGATCTAGCCTGCACCACACCATTCTGTGATGTGTACAAATGTTCTCTGGGAGCAAGTGCTTGGGAAATTTCGAATCATATGTTGAAATGTAATCTCTTGCAAAAAAAGACATTTCTCAAAGTTACTAACTAAGGTTCTGATGTTTTACTTAACCCCTTCAGTGCATGTGTTGGTTGTGTTTTGCTGTTGGATTACATTCTAATTAATAATACTCATTGATTTAAACTTTGTAGAATGGAAAATCAAAGTACCACAAATTATGCAAGCATGTATACTTGCAAAAAAGTTTTAAGTGCTTATTTTCAGTTTAAATTTGTTTCTCGAATAGGAAATGCATAGCTCAATCAACATTCATGCATTTAATGCATCATTTGGTGACACGGGCTTTACAAAGCCAGAGTATAAAGTACAGTAACACTTAGCAGCCAGTAATCCTCTAACTGCGCTCATTACCGGAGTTGAGTTGCATTCGGTTGCTCACCATTTTTTTTCTACTTTGCCAAACGTATTCAAGATTTGGAGACAGTCAATACATTTCAATTAAAATTTGGGGAAAACTGAGAAGGGGTTGTTTACCATGAAACACTGGTGTTTAGAATTTGACACTGCATCCTTTTTAACTTTTTGACAATATGACTGTGTAACACTGTATTTTATCTGTTCCTCTACATTTGCAGAATCTCCTGGCTACCTGAAATATGCAAAGATATATGACGTAGGTGTCTGATCTTTTAAATTCTGAGGGCAAAATTAGATGGACTGCTTATAGCTTTTAAATCAAGAGATTTCCATAACGCTGCCTCTGCTGTTTTGGGGTGCTCCGCACACTGACAGGGCCAGATGTATTGTATTGTGTGGTGCTACACTGATTGAAGCATCTTCAAAATAATTTTTTAGAGGGCTTTTTTGCCAGCATGTTCAAGACTCCAATGCGGTGTTATGCATCAAATTAAAAAAAAAATGCATTGCTAAAGCATTTCTTATTGGACATACCTGCATGCATACATCTATACAACACCTTTCTTGAGAGTTATCTCCAAAACGGTGGGCTTCTTAAAATGCTCAGAGCTTCAAACAATGGCTTTTAAAACATGGCTGGTTTTACTTGCACAATTATAAAATGTTTAAGTACAGTATTTTAAATGCATAATTTCTTATTGGTATTTAACAGTTCTACTTTTATACAGAAAAATCTGTTTTGGAAGGCTTTTGCATAAAACACATTGTTTCATTGTAAGGACACAGGCATTGATTGGGGTTAATGTAAAATGTGTTTTTTCTTTGATGTAAAGCATCTCCCTGATCTCTTTAAGAAAGGAAGTCAGTCATATTCTTCTTGCAGGGAGCTTTTTAATGCAAGTCAGCTAGCATTTCTCAACTAGTCTGGCAATGAATGTACCATCTTGCCATTTTAAATCCAAAAATAGCAGAGAAAATCTTTTTGTTATCTGGTCTTGTTTAGTTTGTTCAAGGGTTTTTGTATACAGAAGTTTACATTTTTATGTATATTTTCTTGTGTAAGAAAAAAAAAGAAATGGGTAAAAAAAATCCCTGATGTAATATGTGTATAAAACTGTGTATTATCTGTATATAGTGTGACGAAATGATTTTTCTTTCTTTTTGGATGTATTAATAAATCTTGCTGTGAAGTTACTTTTGGCTGGTGTGTTTTTTTTTTTTTTTTTTCGATTTTAGGCAACGTTTTCATCTGTTTTTTTATCTTTTAACATACACTACGCAACATAATGGTCCTTCGGACTTTAACACGAGAACCTGTGCATTAAAAATAATAATCTCTGCAACATGTTCTGCTGTTCCCCCAGTTTGCTTTTTTAAAACCATGCAGGTATAGGAAAAAAACCTGTTTAACAGCAGAGCTGCAGAAGAGACACTACATTACCTCAATAGGAGCACACTGGATTTCTTGCTGAACAGCAGGTATTTTTTTATTTTTTTTCCTCGTCCTTTTGAGGGGCAAGAAAATCAGGACTGTCAAGTTATACTGCGGCCATCATGCGATTGGGACACCAGCAAACGGAAAAGTTGTAAGCCAGTCCCTGTATAACTCCTCTTCTACTCAGCATGCACAAGCTTTTTTTTTTTTTTTTTTTTTTTTTATTATTATATGCTAGGGTCATGGGTTGAACACCTTTTTCTTCTGCTCCACTGGAAATAGTCTGTTTTTGGTAGCCTGCCTTCCAGCTTGGGCATCTTTCCTCTAAATTTATTGCTGCTTGAGCTTGTCTTTGCATAGCAGCTAACAGGACCGACATTTCCTGAGCCTTAGCTCTCAAGACTGTAGCTAGATCCACTGGACTAGCCTGGAATGTAACCTTTTTGGGAACTAGGTTCTGCATTGTGACACTTTCCAATGCAAAGTGTAATGTGATTGGCCACATATCACTTTCTGGGCATAGAGCAGTAGCACAGCCCCAGGTGCGACCCTGAATGCTTGGTATGTCTGGTTTGGCTATAGCACTGGAAATTACCTCACTGTTTACGCCACTGGCTGTGTATTTTGAAACTTGGGACCCCTATTGTTATAGGATAGTCAACAGTCTTCCTCAACTATGTTGGGTGTGGCTGAGGCATCCCCCATGTCTGCAGAGACCTCCATGTCCACTCTGGACTTCCTAGCTGTTTGCACTCAGCCAGTCCTGTAAAGCGTATTAAAGCATGCACTGGCACCATCCACTTAGAGTCAGAGACTGGCTCTGACCCCCTGAGTCCTTGCCCCAAGCTGGGCATGGGGCCCTGTCATATTCTATAATTCTAATTTAGTCTATCGCTGTAAAGACTGTTGTTCCCTCAGATTTACAAACAGTTATTTCAAACCTTACTGATGCAGTGCGCATTACTCTGCATCTGGAGGATCAGCCCACTATTCCAGGCTTGGAGTCTTTTAGAGCACCTACAGCTCCAAAGACCCTTCCTCTTTACCCGCCATTTGAGTCATTGCTCCTGCATTCTGGAAATGTCCTGAATGGTCCTGGGCACTACCGGAGTGTGGTGTAACTTTTCATCATTTGAGCGGGAATTGATATGGTGGCCTGCTAACAGAAATACTACTATACTAGTTGACGGTGTGCTCATCGTTTTGGGGTCTTTCCTGACTTGCAGTTAGAATCCTTTTCCTAAATACCATTTTGAATTGACTGCTTGGATATAAACCTTTGTCCTATGCTGGCGGTAACCTAAGAAACCATGTCGGCATGGGTAGATTCTGTTTTAATCCTCCTGCCTCTGCGTAGTTTGCGGTTTTTCATAGAGTGGCTGGAGCAAATGTCTAAAGCTTTGGTTGTGATGGCTTGCTACAAGAACTTGTCTCACATGGGACTGATGTCTGTTAAAAATGCACAGAACTTTGGCCATATAGTTGGGACACAGTCCATCTAGTTCAACCAATAAAAGGGGAGAAAAATTATACAATCCTATACCCAGTTGATCCAGAGGAAGGCAAAAAAAAACAGCAAAAAAATCCTCCCTGATCCTTCATCAAAGAGGCAATCGGCTATTCCCTGGATCAACCTTACCCATTAATGTTCGTATACAGTTATATTGTATACAAAGAATCCAGGCCTTTTTAAAGGCTATCTACTGAGCTTTCCAGAAGCAGATCTTAAGGTAGTCTATTCCACATTTCCACAGCTCTTACTGTGAAACCTTTCTGTATTTGGAGATGATCTCTTTTCCTCCATATGTGAAGTGTGCCCCCTTGTCCTCCTTTAAAGTGAATGACAACATCGACTGCACTATATGGACCACTTATGTATTTATACATGTTGATCATATCCACCTTAATCTCTTCTCAAGCAAAAATAAATTTGGTTCCTCTAATCTTTCCTCATAGCCCTGGTATCCTGAACCTCCAGAGGAGGATCTTGAGCACTTGATAGGGATCTACTGCATTTAACCTCGCTCTGAAGGGATAAAATCACATCAAGCTTTTTCTCTAAGCCAGCGATGGTAGAGGACAACACTTCACGTGTAACATACTCAGGGGCTGAAGCGTCTTGAACGACTGCAATAACGGCTTTCCCTGACGACTCAATCTGACTGGCCGCAACACTCTGAGGAGGAAGACATTCTTTTTGACAGGGTCTTAGTGTGTTGTGACCCCTTAGAACCTTTAGAGGAGTTCTTGGCCACCTTGCCACAAGCAGAGGCACTACCAGCAAAAGAATGTTACACTTGCTAGGCTATAGTACAGTACAAAAGCTGCTATTAGTCCTAGCCATACAGTACAACGTTGTCAACAAAAGGGAATGCCTGTGTCACCAAACCTGACCAGCAACCACTCTGCTCTGTCCCTCTGCTGCCAGACTGCAGCTTTTCCTGCATAGCTTAAATTACTTCCGTGTGTGGCCAGTGTCTGGTGCAGTTTAGCCACTCCCCCCCGCATGAAAACTGCGCCCCCTTCCTCTTTCAACAGAGAAGTGTGTGAGCGCCGGCATCATGGCGGGCGGCGGTGGGTGAATCCTCCGCCTGACGAGCACCCGTGACCTGCCCAAAAAACTTTTTTCTTAAATAGGAAAAAAATAGAGGCATCTGGCTGAAAAAACGCCAATCTTGGGGGCCAGGAAGTGATCAGAACCCCCTTCATACCTGAGGGTCTGAGCTGGCTTGAACGGAGAGGAGAGTGGAGCTTCTGCTGTTTCCAGCATCAGACTGGTGAGTGCTCAGTACAGCCTCCAGTGGTAACACATAGACATGACAACACAATACATGGAAGGAGAGATTCCTGAGAAAATACCTCCTACCTTTCCTCTCAGCAGGGTTTATCGGAGATAAAAAAAAAAAAAAAAAAAAAACAATCTTCGCCCTTCACGGTAGGCTCAGAGACCTTGAAAGGAAACCTTCAGGAACAGGGGTACACTCAGGTAATCCCACAATCCTGTACCTGCGAGAAGACCCTGCCAGTAAACTTATTGGCTTTACTACTAAAAAGTACTGGATCCCAGGGCCCAGCTTTAAAAGCATTTGTAAGCAAAACCCCGTGTCTTCGGATGACAAGGAATGGATACCATTCATTTAGTCCATTACAGAGACATCACAACAGATGCGGTCAGGATGGCTGGCTCTCATCAAAGATTACTGCCCGTGGAGCTCAGTACACACATCCTTACATGTGCCCAACACCTTAGACCATGGCGAAAAAACTGAGGACTCCCAGCAGTGGGAGGGATTATATGGGGGAATTTCACGCCTTAAGGGGTGTGCCAGTGTCCAGCACCTGATACGCCGATATAACCCACGTAGTAAGTACTATGGCTCTGTGTCCCCTGACGTAAGAAAAGAAAAAGGGGATTAACTCCAGAGATAAAACTATAATTCTCCTGCTCTACAAGACTCTGGTCCAGCTCCACCTAGAGTATGCTGTCCAGTTCTGGGCACCAATCCTCAGGAAGGGTGTACTGGAAATGGTGCGAGTACAAAGCAGGGCAGCTAAGCTGATAAATGGCATTATTTACTTTATCATATGCCTTCTCTAGGTCAAAAGATGTCAAGAATCAGGATCATCCAACTATTCCTACCTTTACAAAAATGAATTATATCCCTACCTAAAATTAAATTCTCAGAGATCATTCAATCCAGCACTGCACAGGTCTGCGTCTCGCTAAGCATCCTACTAATGACATTTAGATAATCTCCTCGCCACCATTTTTGCAAATTCCTTGTAGTCTGACTTTAACAGGGAGATAGGCCTCCAATTTCAAATATCCTTCCGATCCCTCTTCTTTTAAGTTAATACCACTACCCCTTCTCTTATAGATTCGGATATAATACCTTCCCTCATCATGTAATTACATAACTCAACCACTTCCCCTTTAACCACTTGCCGACCGCTGTCTGCATATATACGTCAGCAAAATGGCACGGCTGGGCAAAGTAAGGTACCCGTATGTTACTTTGAAATTCCCGCCGCGTGCCTGCCGCAAGCTTTGTGACTGTGCCCGTGGACTTGATCGCCACGGGGATACCCGCAATCGTGTCACGGAGCACAAGAACAGGGAGATGCCGATGTAAACAGCATCTCCCCGTTCTGCCTAATGCCAGGTTACTGATCGTCTGCTCCCTGTCATCGGGAGCAGCGATTCACTTAGAAACACTCCCCTAGGACACACTTAACCCCTCCCTGCCCCTAGTGGTTAACCCCTTCACTACCAGTGACATTTTTACGGTAATCAATGCAATTTTAAAGCATTGATCGCTGTATTAATGCCAGTGGTCCCAAAAATGTGTCAGAATTGTCCAATGTGTCTGCCATAATGTCGCAGTCACTATAAAAATCGCTGATCGCCGCCATTGCTAGTAAAAAAAAAATGATTAATAAAAATGCCATAAAACTATCCGCTATAACTTTTGCGCAAACCAATCAATATACGCTTATTGCGATTTTTTTTTTTTTTTTTTTTTCAGCAAATATATGTAAAAGAATATGTATTGGCCTAAGCTGAGGAAAAAAAATTGTCGCTATTTTTTTGTTTATAGCACAAAAAATAAAAACCGCAGGGGTGATCAAATACCACCAAAAGAATTTGTGGAAAAAAAAAAGACACCGATTTTGCAATATTACATCGCACGACCGCGCAATTTTCAGTTAAAGCAATGCAGTGCCGAATCGCAAAAAGTGCTCTGGTCAGGAAGGGGGTAAATCCTTCCGGGGCTGAAGCGGTTAATATCCAAAAACAATTTAAAAAAACTCACTTGGCAAGCCATCCCCTCCTGGGGTTTTATTAACCCCCATGCTTGTCACAGCTTCCCACACCTCCTCGTTCACCTCTTTCTGCAAAAAAACCTTGTCATCCTCATCTAAATTATCCTCTACCATATAAATCATTCTAGCATCTGACTCGGCAACGCCTCATACAACTGTTCATAAAATTTTAGGCACGCATTCAAGCACATTTTCTCCCTTTACATTCCCTCCCTTCTTCATCATACACACCTTCAAACAATCCTTTTTCCTCACAAACCTTCTTGAACAAAACTCTACAGCATTTTTCATCCTGCTCCAGATGTGTTACTCTCACTTGAAAAATAATTTGTTTTCCTCTTTCAGTTAATACCTCTTTAATCCTTTTCCTAACATGGGCTATTTCATCGGCCATGTCAAAGCCCATATTGTTAAATGAATATAATATAGCCAACCTGACTTGTAACCTAGAATATCTCCTTTTCTCACTGCTACTTTTATCCTTATGCCACGTACACACGATCAAACAATCCATTGGAAAAGTCCGGCGGACAATCCGCCCGTGTGTAGGCTCCGGCGGACTTTTATTTTTTTTTTTTTTTTTTACCCAAAAGTCCGGCGGACTAAGAAAGTAGTTTTGCACACCAATCTGTCCGCCGGACACGCATTTCGTACTTTTGAAATGAACGGACTTTTCCCGGCCGGAGAAAAGTCTGCTCATTTTGAGTGCAGCTCCAGGTAGCCGGGGCCAGCGAAGGAGGCGTCGCTGGCCCCATCACCTGGTATGGACTTGAAGGGGAATCCCTACGCTGAAAAATCTGCGTGGGGTCCCCCCCAGGTCCATATCAGACCCTTATCCAAGCACGCTACCCGGCTGGCCAGGAAAGGGGGTGGGGGTGGTACCAGGCTGCGTGCCCTCAACATGGGGGGTGCCTTGGGGAAGGGGGGGCGCGCGGCCCCCCCACCCCAAAGCACCTTGTTCCCATGTTGATGAGGACAAGTGCCTCTTCCCGACAACCCTGGCCGTTGGTTGTCGGGGTCTGCGGGTGGGGGGCTTATCGGAATAATTTAATAAGGGGGCCCCCGGATCCCGGCACCACACTCTATGTGAATGAGTATGGGGTACAATGTACCCCCTACCCATTCACCTGTGAAAAAAGTAAAAAAAAAAAAACACAACACACAAGGGTTAAAATAGTTTATTGCACACCTCCGGGGTTCTTCTTCTGTCTTCGGGGGTCTTCGCCGGACTCCTCCGCTATCTTCTGCTCTTTTGCTAGCTCTTTCACTATCGGAGGAGCCCAGCTTTCTTCTTTGCCGCCGCCCTCTTCTTCCGACTTCGGGGGTCTTGTCCCCCTCTTCGGGGGTCTTGTCCCCCTCTTCGGTTCTTCTTGCCAGGCCACCGTGCCTTCTTCTAGGTCTTTTGACAGCGGTGGCCCGGTCTTCTGTCGCCGCTGCTGCTGTCGCCATCTTCTGTTCTCCTGTTAGGACTAAGTCCACCGGATCATCTGCTACGTGTGTATGCGGCATTACTCTTTTTTTGAAAAAAAATAAAAATAAAATTTTCCTTTTGACTCAATCCCACTGCCCCAAAATATTCTTGACATCTTTTTTTCCTATTCTTTCATTTACTATATACATTACGAAAATGGGCTTTGACATGCTCGTCCTGCAACAATAAAATATTTAACCTTCATACCCCTAAACCAAACGTAATACTATGCCCCATACCCAAATCAACATACATTGCCACATGGTCTGAAAAAATGACCAGGCTGTGCTTAACATTTGCACATTTGAACGCATCAGAAAACAAACATAAATCAATTCTGGTTTTGGTGCGCCCACACTCCGAGGAAAAAAAGTAAAATATGGATCCACCAAACCCAGAACAATATGAAGATGATTGAGATGCAAGTCCTGAATTACCCCATTCAGCACGGTGCTACCTACATCTAACTTATTCTCCGCTACTCCTATCCAATCTTTCACAAAATGGATCATATTAAAATCGCCCATGATCACGGTAGGTCTCCTTCCCACTGCATGTAACTTCAAAATTTAAAAAAACTCAAGATGTTCCCATGTTTTCACAGGCGTATTTAAATTAAAAAGCCTAAACTTCTGGTTAAATAAAACTAAATCTGCCATAATTAATCTTCCTGGCACTAACACAACATGTGACATACGAATATTTCTATTTGCAATGATAATGCCTACCCCAGCATTCCTATTGTCCCTAACTGCCGACCATATGTAATCCACCACCCACTCCAGAGGCTTGCGTGGTCGATTAAAAAAACATTCCTGTAGACAGGTGATGTTTCCTCCATTAACCCTCAAGTACTCAAAGGGCACTCTGTTTAGCAGGAGACCCAAAACCCCTCACATTGAGGGACACCAACTTGATGCTCATTCACATGAAGATGTACATTCCTCAGGGCCACAACATTTTTATCATCCAGAAACTCCTGACTAGGCGACATTGTGGCCGGCTGAAAAACTCCTTGAGTCTCCGGTCTTAGTGCTGGTGATTCTACCTCCACTCCAACATCCCCCTGGACCTCAAAGGGGTTACTTGTTTCAATTCCAGCTGCCTCTACTTTCAATTTCTTAGCCCTTCTCTTCTTAGGGCTCTCCAAAGCATCCACCTTGGTCTTGGCACCTAATGTCTCCATCTTTTCCACCTCCTCTTCTTGGGCTTCCTGCACCTCTGGCTCCCACTGTAAGGCTGCTGCAAACTCCTCCATAGCCTCCTCCACTGTCCTCTCCACCTCTGCTCAACTCTCCGCTGTTAATGCCTCCAAACTGGTGGGTGTCACTTCTACTCTCGAAAAATGTGGGTTCAGTTGGACTTTTTAGGCATAAAAGAAGTTGTAAACACAACCAGTATATTCAAAAAGAATTATTTCTATTTATAAAAACAGAAGTAAAAACAAAAAGTAAATAAAAAATTCAATTTTCTTTTTACAAAAAAAAAAGAGATATTTTCTCCTTATAACTACACATTTAAGACCTAGTTGACATCCTATCAAAGGTAATAAAATCCATTTCAAATTTCCAAAGAGGAAAACAGAAAAACAAAGTACATATCTATATAAATATAGAATCAAGGATATCAACCATACAGTCAACAATTACATATATTTTTGGTGCCAAAAATATATGTAATTGTTGACTGTATGGTTGATATCTCTCTTTTTTTTGTAAAAAGAAAATTGAATTTTTTATTTACTTTTTGTTTTTACTTCTGTTTTAATAAATAGAAATAATTCTTTTTGAATATACTGGTTGTGTTTACAACTTCTTTTATGCCTAAAAAGTCCAACTGAACCCACATTTTTCGAGGTCTTTTATGTGAAGGTTCTTTTATAATTTTTTTATTTTTCTCCCCAATTTCCCTTTTTCCTTGTTAATGTTTACATTTATAAAGTGATAACTAGGACGTGGAATTTTGTTTATCAGTGTATCCACAGACACCACCCTGTGACAGATACACACTTTTCTCATTTAAATATCACTTCTACTCTCTCCTCCACACCCTGGTGTCCACTTTCTTCATCTTCCACCTCCTCTCCCTGTCTTTCAGAAGAGTCAGATAGCACCTGTGTAGACACTGGTCGTCCACTCTCAGCAGTGCGCCTGACAGCTTCAGCATAAGAGACATAGGTCCTTCTTACTTTTGGACAATTCTTCACTGTGTGATCACGCTGTACACATATATCACAGGCCTGCTTAACCAAGCAAGCCCCAGCCTCATGTCCCTTTCCCCCCACAGTTCTGGCAGAGCATTTCCACATTACATTCATCTCTGGTATGCCCAAACTTATGACATCTTCTGCAGTATGTTGGTTGACCAGGATAGTAGAGAAACCTGTGAATAGTGGGAAAACAGCGCTGTCTATTAATCCTAAAGAGTAAATAATAGTAAACAAATACAAAAATTATATATAAAAAATGGGTTTCTGCTGCAACTTAATGTGAGATACAAACAATACAATACTATTCAAAAGAAAAAGCGGACCCAGGAAGAAGTCACCTTTGACAAAACGACGTAGAGTTCAGCGGCGTGTTGACGTCACCACCATTTCCCGTCGGTCCAGGAAGCGACGGGCAGTGAGAGAGAGCCGGCCGGCTCGTTATTTGGATACACGCTTTTATATCTTCCCCAATGACCATTTACTAATGTGGCTGGGATGAGAGATCAAAGGAGGAGGTAATTGGATCTGAGTGGACCATCGTATGCATTCCAGCACAAAGACCCAGGCTGGGGGATAAGCCTTAGCCACGTTGGATCTCCCTAAAAAGAGATTTGGCTAGCTGGTAAGCTGCAGTAGATCTATTGGTGGAGGATCTTCTCCTTGGTGTATTTTATCACGTCTTGAGGGTGTTATGTGCAGTGTCACCTGAGAGGATTGAAGATCTGTCTTTGCATCCCTTTCACTTCAATTGTGGACTTTTCATTATTCTGTGGACTATGTGCACTTGTTATTCACTTTCATTATAAAGTATATTTCCTGCTATTGAAAAATTAGCTGGTGGATGCCGCACTTCACCAATCCCTTCAGAATCCACCTTCAGTTTGACAAAAAAACTTAAATTTGCCATTAAAGATCCCCAGACGATTAGTCAGCCTGAAGCCTCCCTTCACTGAAGAACAGTATCTCTTAAAAAAGGCCACTACCAAGGCAATGTCCGTGAAGGGGTTAAACAGGGGAACAACCAATGGCTTCTCCTCCATAGCATATAAGCATGGGCATCCACAGAACTTTTTCCAAGGGGGGGCATCATTTCAAGGCCACTCATGCTCCGCCCCTTTTCGACAATCTCATGAAAATCTTTCCACTGGTAATACATATGTGTTATATAACAGATAATTCATCTTCACTTTGTATTGGAAGTTACTCTGGCAGCTGTGTTCCATGCCCATATAGCCTAGAGAATGTACATCTTTTTACATTGCAATACATCTGTTGTGGCCATATTTTGATCTCATACTGTCACTGTATATGCTGTTTTCATCAAGATAAAAATATGGCAACAACAGATGTATTGCAATGTAAAAAGATGTACATTCTCTAGGCTATATGGGCATGGTACGCAGCCACCTGAGTAACCTTGCGGACGCCCATGCTTTCAAAAGCCAGCCCTGGAAAAAAATTTATACCAGCCTCACAGCATTATTATACCAGCCCAACAGCATAACGTCATTATTTTCTTGTTCATAAAGGGGAAAAAACATGCATTTTAAAGCACATTTGATGAAGAGAGTATTAGATATAGATATGAAATCACATAGGGCTTTATATATATATTCAAATTCCAGTTAATAGTGGTAAGTGATCAATCATCAAGGGGGACCCCAGAAACGGGGCACCTTCTGCAGAAAGAATACTCTAAGGTAAGGGGGGTGGGTTACTAATATAAGCCCTTTATATCAGTGCCCCTTACATTATCGTATTCACTCCCCCCTTCAGTGACCCCCGAATGGCCTGGCGGTGCTTTCACTGACCTCCTCTCAGGTGCACTGTGCAGGGCTCAGTCAGTCGGCTCCAGCTTGGAGTTTTTATCCTATAGTCTCCTGTCCACAGTCCACACAAGTCTGACTTCTCCCATGACCCCCATCCCGGCGGTGCTCCCACTCTTGACTCCTCTCCAGACTCCTTCAGAGACTGCAGACATGCTACAGGAGATGGACAGAGACTGCAGACTTGATGCAAGAGCTCAATTCAGCCTCACTGTGCCTACCAATGCAGCCTCACTGTGCCCACCAAATGCAGCCTCACCGTGCCCACCAAATGCAGCCTCAATGTGCCCACCAAATGCAGCCTCACTGTGCCCACCAATGCAGCCTCACTGTGCCCACCAAATGCAGCCTCACTGTGCCCACCAAATGCAGCCTCACTGTGCCCACCAAATGCAGCCTCACTGTGTCCATCAAATGCAGTCTCACTGTGCCCATCAAATGCATCCTCACTGTGTCCATCAAATGCAGCCTCACTGTGCCCATCAAATGCAACCTCACTGTGCCGTGAATGCAGTCTCACTGTGCCCATCATTGCAGCCCCTCCTGTGCCCCATGTCCCAGTCTGCAGTCCCTGTCTGTGGGAAGGTGTGTTGTTGATGCTCGGTACAGTACCTTGCATGCCAGCAGGATATCCATGACGGCCAGCAGCAGGCAGGGTCTGTTCTCGTTTTGGATGGGGACGGTGCTCCTTCCAGAGGATCTGTCTGCTGTGAGATGGAGTGGTTCCTGGCCACCTGCACCTTCAGCTGTCCTCATTTTCCGGCCCCAGTCAGCCTGCCCTCTGGTCCTGGGGAAGTGGAGAGCACTGAGTGGGAGTTGGAGAGAAGGGGGAGCAAAGAGTACTGGCGCGGTTGGAGAACACATGGGTGGGGGCAAAGAGCGAGGGGGAGTGGAGATCACAGGAGTGGGGAGCGGAGAGCGCTGGGGGGGGGACTTGAGAGTACTGGGGGGGGGCAAAAAGAACAGGGATAGAGAGCACGGTAGGCTGAGGGCACTGGGGGGGCTAAGAGTGTGGGTTGGAGGAGAGCACTGGGGGGGGCTAAGAGTGTGGGGTGGTAAAGAGCACTGGGGGGGCAGAAAAACAGTGGTGGAGAGCACGGGGGCTGGAGAGTACTGGGGGGTACAAAGAGCAGGGGGGAGTGGAGAGCAATGGGGGGGGAGCTTGAGAGCACCAGTGGGGGCCAGAAAGAACAGGGATGGAAAGCACGGGGGACTGGAGAGCACTATGGGGGTGGAGAGCGCATGGGTGGGGGCAAAATGCAAGGGGAGTGGAGAGTGCTGGGGGGGGAGCCAAAAAGAACAGGGGTGGAGAGCACGGAGGGTAGAGAGCACTGGGCGGGGCTGGAGAGCACCAGGGGGGCAGAAAGAACAGGGGTGGGGAGAATGGGGGGCTGGAGAGCACTGGGGTGGGGGCTGGAGAGTGATTGGGAGAGCTGAAGAGCACTGGGGGGAGAAAGAACAGGGGGGAGAGCACTTGGGGGAAAGAACAGGGGGAGAGCACTGGGGGAAGTGGAGGACACTGGGGGGGAGAGCACTGGAGGGAGTGGAGAGCACTGAGGGGAGAGCACTTGGGGGAAAGAACAGGGAGAGAGAGGAGAGCGCTGGGGGGGGGGGGGAGAGCAGTGGGGGAGAGCACTGGGGGAAGTGGAGGACACTGGGGGGGAGAGCACTGGAGGGAGTGGGGAGCACTGGGGAGGAAAGAACCGGGGGAGAGCACTGTGGGGGGGGGGAACAGGGGGGGAGCACTGGACTGAGTGGAGAGCAATGGGGAGAACAGGGGGGGAGAATGGGGGAGAGCACTGGGATGGTGGCTAGAGAAGGATGGGGAGAGCTGGAAAGCAGCAAGAACAGAGGAGGAGAAAACTGGGGGGGGGGGGCAGGAGAGTGTGGTGGTGGAGGAGAGCACTGTGGGGGGGGGGGGGCAGGAGAGTGTGGTGGAGGAGAGCACTGGAAGGGGTAGCAGGAGAGTGTGGTGGTGGAGGAGACCACTGGGGGGGCAGGAGAGTGTGGCGGTGGAGGAGAGCACTGGGGGGGCAGGAGAGTGCGGTGGTGGAGGAGAGCACTGGAGGGGGTGGCAGGAGAGTGTGGAGGTGGAGGAGACCACTGGGGGGGTGGCAGGAGAGTGTGGCGGTGGAGGAGAGCACTGGGGGGGCAGGAGAGTGCAGTGGTGGATGAGAGCACTGGGGGGGCAGGAGAGTGCGGTGGTGGAGGAGAGCACTGCAGCCCCCCCCCCCCTCGATCCTCCTATCCAGGCACTGTGGCACGGATGGGCATCTACTCCTCTGGATCACAGTGCTGGATGGCTATGTTTGGCGGCCGCTTTGTAACACAGTCCCGCCCCCCCAGACCGGCTCATGTGATAGGCGGAACGTGATTCTCTCTACTATCACACGAGCTGGTCTGGGGGGGCGGGACTGTGTTACAGACAGCCGCCGAACACAGAGCCAGTGCTGTGAACCAGAAGAGAGAGCGGAGGATGCAGCATGGCGGCGGCAACACCTTGGGGATTCCGGGGGGGGGGCACTTGACCCCCCTTGCCCCCTGCTGCGGATGCCCATGCATACAAGGGTTCCACTATGAAAGGCCTTATAGACTCATGGTTAGCTTTTTCCAATTCCTTACACTTCTTAATAATTCCTAGGCGAAAATTGCTATGCACAAAAGAAACATCATAGTACCTTGGTGCTGCATGGTCCTGGATACAATATATGTGTCATGAAAAACACAAAATGCAAGTTCACTCAATGTAGAGTCTGAACTTCAAAGTGGGTACACCTATTAAGGATGTCCTTAAATTACTAACCCCAAAAAAACACTCTCTGAGCATGCGCAGAAAAGTCCAAATGCTGTTCATACACAAAATTCCCTGAGCATGCCCAGACCAACCCAAATGCAGCTAGCGCAAAATAAGCCACCCCCCACCCAAAATTAAGCACATCATCCAGCATATCCTTATTTAAGGCTAAGAAAAAAAAGTGGAAAAAAGTACTGGACTGCATCAAAAATGTATCATAAACGCACACTGGTAAGCATTAAAAACGCACATGCAAAAAGCATCTGGACTGCGTTCCTAAAGCTAGTAACTTGGGGGGGTGGGGTTACTCTGCCTGTAAAGTGCTGCATCTGTAGCATGTATCCAAAATAGCCAAACACAGTAAGCCAGCCGATGAAAGGGGGGTGTATGCTTGGGGGCAGGAGGGGCTCGGGCACCCCAAAAGTCAACCACCTTGTTCCCATATTCAGGGGGACAAGGGCCTTTTCCACACAACCTTAGGCTGGGGGCTTTACAGAATGTGGAAAGCCTCTTTAAACTAGTGGGTACAAGGTTCTTTATGGTTGGTATTGGGCTGAGCCCAACATGCCCCAAAGGCAGCCAGCTATGTTGAGTGCATGTGGTCTTGTATGATTCAGGAGGGGGTTGGGTGATCGCTGTTTTTGCCCCTTTGCTAGCTGGCCCTGTTGTATGCTCTGAAAAAGGATGTGGTTTTGATTGGTGAAATCAGCTCACAGCCTTTTGAGAATGGAGTGTGGAGTTCCCCTTTAAAAGCAAAAGTTAGCCCATGGAAATCCAAGGGGTTAGAAGGGGGATGACTTTAGCATTGGAGAATGGAGTGTGGAGTTCCCCTTTAAAAGCAAAAGCAAGCCAAAGCAAATCATATGAATTAGAGGGGGAGACAACAGCATTAGAGAAATGGAGTGTGGAGTTCCTATTTAAAAGCAAAAGCTAGCCCAAGGAAATCATATGCATTAGATGGGGAAGGTTAAATGCCCTTTTAGGAGGAGCTAGAGGAGCGAGAGTCTTTTTACAATTTTAACAAGGTGTATGTCACATGTTGGCAACGTAACATGCTAACATTACCTGTTTCCAAATATCCTTAAAAAAAATACATAATGGTGAACCAGTGTAAAAAAAAATTGTCAAGTTTAGAGTTGTGCTAAAGTGGCCTTCGCGCTACTCAAAAGAATAATGTGCAAAATGCATAAAAAACACACAAATAAAACTGATCTCCGTGAAAAAATGTGATGTGATGAACTCAAAACTAGCTGCAAAATCTAAACGTGTTCACAGTACACTAAAGCATGATAAAAACAATATAAAGTGATTCAGGGCTGGACTGGGACAAAAATTTGGCCCTGGACTTCATCCAGACCAGCCCACTTTAATTTTGCAAACAAGCACAAAAACAGTATATAAAACTATACGTAATTGTGCAAAAAAACATAAGTAGCATAACAAACCTCTTTTATTATTTCACTTATTCTCCTCTGTTTTTTTTAATCATCTTTCTTACATCACTGCGTGAAGTTGAAGGCAAGCCGCGCAGCCATTACTTTGTCACTGAAACCGGCCCACTGAGCCATCGGCCCACCGGGAATCTCCCTGTAGTCCCAATGGCCAGTACATGCCTGAAGTGATTCTGTACAGTAACGTGTCTGGTCTCAGTCTACAGCAAATGCTGTTACTTAAACAATATATATATATATATATATATATATATATAGAAAGCCCCGAAGACTAGTAAACAATTAAAATGAATTGCTAAAATGATAAAAGTCCATATATAGATAAATATTCATAAGCTTCTTCAGTGTATATTCATTGCATCAACTGGAAAATTAGCTCACAGAACTCTCACCTCACATCTGAATAAAAACAGCATCAAATAAGACAGATAAACATTGACCTTCCTATGATTCAATTCCACAACTTTCCACTGGGGGCGTCTCCGTCTTTACATGGCCATCTTAGTGCCTTACACCCGGTCCCTACATCCGGTGATGGACACAGTGTTCCCAACCTTTTTAGCTCAAATGGTGGTGGAAATGAAAGGAGGGAAAAAAGGAAAAAGAAGCCTCCGATAGTGTAATAAGTTCCAAACTTCAAAACATTTATTAAAGTTCCCAAATTGGACTCTTACATCAACAACAGTTTTAAAAAAGCATATTGAATAAAAGCATGGTGTTTTAGCGCCTTCTCACTTCACTTCTGGTATCTCATGTGTCAGCTTCCGGCCACTCCCTACGTGTTACGTCAACCACACGACGTCATCAGGGGAACCGGATTGGTTGTTGGGAACTTCCTTATATATCATCAAAACCAGACGTGATAATACGCCCATTTCTTAGTAGACCGCTAAAATTCATAATAGCGCCGCCATTTTTTGGTTATCTATATACGGATAGTTCATCGCGGCCATTTTTATTGCAGGTAGGACACAACCGGAAACAATATCTAGTGATGGACCATTCATTTGTTGACTACATACAGAACAAATATGCATTTCTGATGGGTACGAACTGCAAATCTTAACTAATAATAGTCATAAAAACTTATATGTAATAAAAATATTTAAAATCCATAAAACAAATAAACATAAATAAAGGAAATAATCTAGCAACTATCTAAGAATTAGGAGTATTACTGGTTAAAAATAGTGTAATTAAAATAATGTATTGAGAACACTTATAAAATATATCAGGTATAAAAGTTCAAATAATGGCATAACGGGAATGTAGTGACAAGAACACAATATATAAAAATCTAGCAATACTTTGATTAAAAATTACTTTAAAAGCAGTTAAGGTCAAACTTTACATTAAAGCCTTCAGGTATAAGAGTTCTCATACTATGTATTCACGTCGATTCTTTCTAACTGATCGTTCTGACCTTATGACTGCCTGTTCATTCCCTATTGTATCTTTCAATCCCCCAAAATTGTAATTGCGTGGGATCTTTATTATGCACTTCTGCAAAATGTCTTGACACACTATGCTTTGGGAAGCCATTTAAAATATTTTGGACATGTTCTTGTATCCTGATTTCAATGCCTTATGTCCTTTCAATGAATCGCAAATTGCAACTACATTGGAGGGCATATACCACTCTCTCTGCATCCAATAAAGTCTCTAATCATAAAGGACTGTCCTGTGGAGGTGGCTATGAATTTTGACCTTTTCTTATGCAGTTTCTGTGAGTGTCAACATGCAAACAATTCTTGCAGGGGTAAAATCCTTTCCCAGGGAAAAAAATGTAACCAGTTTTGGGGGGTGGTTCCACTACTGCTTTAACAATAATGTCCCCCAGAGTCGGTACTCTCTTGTTTGGTTTTTTTCAAATCTGTATCATTTTTCAATATATGCCAGTGTCATTGGACCAATTTTGCTACTTCTTTATGTTGTACATTATAGTCAAGTATCAGACAAGGTGTTCTCAATACATTATTTTATTACACTATTTTTAACCAGTAATACTCCTAATTTTTGGATAGTTGCCAGATGAATTCCTTTATTTATCTTTATTTGTTTTATGGATTTTAAATATTTTTATTAAATATTCATTTTTATGACTATTATTAGTTAAGATTTGCCGTTCATACCCATCGGAAATGCCAATTTGGGTACTTTAATAAATGTTTTGAAGTTTGGAACTTATTACACTATCGTGGCTTTTTTTCCCTTTTTCCCTTGTTTCATTTCCACCACCACTTGAGCTAAAAAGATCAGATGCACTGTGTCCATCCCCGGATGTAGGGACCAGGTGTAAGGCACTAATGCCGTGTACAAACGATCAGACTTTCTGGCAGTCCGTCGGACAATTCGATCGTGTGTGGGCTCCAGCTGACTTTTTTTTCCCCAAAAGTCCAATGGACCTAGAAATAAAACATGTTTCAAATCTATCTATCCGACGGACAAAATACGACGCAAGGGCAGCTATTGGCTACTGGCTATTGAACTTCCTTGTTTAGTCCCGTTTACGTCATCATGTTCAAAACTAACTAACTTTTGAACGGACTTAGTCCAGTCGTGTGTGGCCAAGTCCGTTTAGTTCAGAAAGTCTGTCGGACCTCTGCCGAAAGTTTGTCGGGAAGACCGTCAGACCTAGTCCATCGAAAAGTCTGGTCGTGTGTGCGTGGCATAAGATGGCCATATAAAGAAGGAGACGCCCCATTGGAAAGTTGTGGAATTGAATCATAGGAAGGTCAAAGTTTATCTGCATTATTCAATGCTGTTTTCAGATTTGAGGTGAGAGTTCTGTGAGCTCATTTTCCAGTTGATGCAATGAATATACACTGAATAAGCTTATGAATTTATTTATATATATATATATATGGAATTTTATAATTTTAGCAATTCATCTTAATTGGTTACTAGTTTTCAGGACTTTATATATATATATATATATATATATATATATATATATATATATATTTGTTTCAGTAACAGCATTTGCTGTAGTTTACAGTTGCACCTGTTCAACCCATGCAATTGCATTTGCGTTGCTTGACATTGGCCGTGCAGTAAAAAAAAACGCATTTGAAAGAGCATAAGAGCCGCTTGCGCATGCACTGTGCTTAAATTAATCTCATGCAGTTCTAAACGTATTTGCAGGCATAGCAGGCTTGCTCAGAAAAAGTTACTTTCTCATTCGATTTTGGGCATATTTGTTACATAGGCAGTTGTTACTATTTTTCCTCACATCTCCCCATAATATTGGCACCTCCATCTTCTGTTAATATTGAATTGAAGATGCCGTGCGCCATGTCCTTAGTGTCGGTCAGATTTCATTCCTCGTGCGCCAAGATCGCAATAGTAAATGGGGGTTAGCGCTCTGTTACCGGCGCAAACATTTCGTAAATACGTAATTGTGTTTTGCTCCTCGCTGTGTGCCTCAACTGATAGCGCAAATGTTTTGTAAATCAGCCCAATTGTTCAGAGCAGAATTTTGAAAAAAATTTTGGCATGTTTGGGCAGTTTTCCTGCACTGGACAATGTTGCAAAATGACAATGCATATGGTGTGAAGGGGAACCTCTGGAGTATAGAACTAGAGGCTTTTTTTTTCCTTGAATGGTCCAATATCTGGGTACACAGTTCATTGTTTTAATGACAGAATGACTTCATGTATTCTTAGGGCAGTAAGGCTCTATTTCTTAATAAGTGCTTCAACATGTTGCTGAATGTTTCCATTATTTGATCCTGTGTGCTTATGTATCTCTGCTTAGTTTATTTTTATTTTCTGATGTTGGTTTAAGTAGATTATAAAAGATGATATTAAAGTGACCACAGTTTTTCAAGTTGGGAAAGAAGAATTCGGAAATCTAGGAGGAGCAATTACTTTTTAACACTTATTATTGCACACATGAATGACAGAAAAAAAATCATTAGTGACATGACAGCTATGTGTGTTTTTATGTTCCAGGTTCTTACACTGCCAACTAGATCTGGGCCAAACACCCCTTGCTTCGGTTCTCGCCAGAAGCCCTAAACATCGCAAAATTTTGGACCCGAGCGATGAACCCCATTGTAGTCTATGGAACCCAAACAGGAAAAATCAAGTCCCCATTTTGAAGGCTTATATGCAAGTTATTGGCCATAAAAAGGGTATGGGGGCCTGGGTACTGCCCTAAGGGACATGTATCAATGCAAACAAGTTTATGTGATGAAGCGAAATTATAGACCACTCAGGCCAAGATTAACTTTGAAAGGCTGTTTGTAAAGCACACTGAATGCAGGGCAGCCCAGCAGCTCAATTGCATAGAGGGCAAGTTCTGGCCAGTGGTCTATTCTCATGACCCAGAAACCCAGTGGATTGTCTACTGGAAAGCTTCTCCATGTCTGTTTTTTTTTGCCCCTAGGTAACCTTCCAACATTTGATGTAGACATAGCCATTGGAGTGTTGAAGCTGACGGCTCTGGCCGCCGAGGACTAAAACATTTTGAAATGTATCACTGAGGTGGCCCCCTCCTCCACTGCTCCTCATTTGACCAACAGATGCCTCAAAAGTAGCTTTTCCATGAGACTGTAACACAGTGTTTCTCTTTTTTCAGTCAAGGCACCCTTTAAAATTATGGACAATCTCGATGCACCCTATTCTAAAATGTAAAAACGATTCTAATACTAGCTTTACATTATCCAGCAACCTCAATACACGTAGAGCACCCAATGTTAGAGGTGATTTATTCTTCCAAAGCACATACATTTTTGCAAAGGGGTATTGACTGACATCCTCCTTCTCAACTGATGTCATTGGTCATTGGCAGCTGGAAGGTTGTAATGTGCACAATGAAAACCTGTTACCTTTTGTGTAACTAAAAGGCAGGTTTTATCCACCCACTGGCTTGAAGAAAGCTCAAGGCACCCTGGTTGAAAAAGGCTGCTGTAACCTACCAGATTCTGGAAAGATTTTACATAAACTCCTTTTTAAGGTGTTCTCAAGATATTTCATCCACTGTTGTTCTGGGATGAGTTCTGAGAATTTCCTCTTGTAAAGATAGTGAAGAAGGGTTGCCAACTATTCTTCTTCTTGATGCCACAAATTCTGGGGTCTTTTTACAGGCTTTGAAGAATAAGGGGCTCCACGGACCGCAAGTTTGCGGAAGGCATGAGAAGCAGAGTCCTCAGGGTCACTGTGAATCTGTAATTTCCCCAGCCACGTACTACTCCCAAGTTTTCTGGGGACTGAATCTATCTCTTAATGTTTGACATATGTCTTCCTCTGCTTCAATGCCTCCATAACTGCCAGGATCCTCCTCCTCCTGCCTCTCCACTTGTGTGTTCTGTGGTGTCGCAAAAATGGTGCCTGCATAAAGCAGGCCTTGAAAGAAGAGGAAGTCCTCCTCCTCCTCCCGCTGCTCTGCCTCTAGTGCCCTGTCCATAATACCACACAGTCTGCTCAAGCAGGAACAGAAGAGGGATTGTGTCACTGATGCATGCATTGTCACAGCTCACCATCCTTGAGTAAATACTATGCCACGCTATAAATATGATCTCATCAAAAATAAAATAAATAAATAAAAATAAAAGGTATTGGATCAATATAAAATACAGAAGCTAAAATCACAATACATTATTAAATAATTCAATTGGAAAGTGCTGTGCTAGGTATTATGCACTATACACCCAATAATTGGATACCAAATGCATACATAACATAAAAACACACAAATATTCTCCAATGGTGAAGTGCCAGTAAATAATAAATAAATAAATTATAAAAAAAATTCATTACGGGAGTGGAAAACTCAAATGCACAGTAAGTATATAGTGCTCATGTGAAAAAACATATAAATTCAGAAGATTCATAAAAGTCCATATAGTGTATATAAAAAAAATATTTAACAAATATTAAAGTGCTCATGTGCAGACAAAGTGTCCTGCTGTGCTTCTAATCAATACGCTGAGTAGTTCATGCAATCACAAAAACGACTTGGTAAATGTTCAAATATGCCAAGGTGTCTTCCATTCAGTGCTCCCCTAGGTAGTGAACGCTCATCTTAGAGCGTGCGACTTAGTGATTAGGCTAAGTCTAATCACGTGTTAGAACCTCCTCTGGGTTCAGAAGGGAAAAACTGCATCCAGGGTTCCTCAATGAAATACCTTCCTTTTATGCAGAAATAAAAGCCCTTGATAGTGTAGTAAGATTTAAACAATTTAATGAACACAAGTAAACAAATCCTAACACAGGGTACTCACATTTATGAAGTGCGTCTAGTGCACCACTCTATTGCCAGCAATAGCCAATAAGATCAGATACCGGAAAGGTATGGGGGTGATGTGTGTCTCCTCCTATGGCAGGTAAACTGCTCCTCGTGCCGTCCTGTCCCCTCCCTGGTGCGTTTTTGATACAGGGAATTCGTATCTACTTCAGGGGGAATTACCCTGAAGGAGCAGGATTCTTTGTGTTTTTTAGCTCACCGTCCTTGTTGCCTCCTCAAATGGTGACAGTACAGTGCATGCCTCCATTATCAGCAGCCATTGGCATGGGAAAAAACAATCTGAGGTGCCGTGAGCCTGTCCTTGTGCCACACTCACACAGGTACTCGTTGGCGGCCCTCTGCTGCATCTACAGCCACTGCAGCATTGCCAAAGTTGAGTTTCACCTAGTTGATATGTCACAAAGCAGACAGTTTACAGGCAGGTGGAATTCCTGCTGAATTTGAGCCAACTGAACACTGGCTGTGTTTGGCCGCCTGAAACAGCTACAGACTCTTCTGGCCTGTTTTAGAAGATCTTGCAAACCTGGGTACCTGTTTAAGAAATGCTGCGCCACCAAATTGAGGACATGTGCCAGGAATGGCATGTTTCAACTTTGCCTGTCGAAAGCAGACAGAAGGTTAGTGCCATTATCGCACACCAACATTGCTGGCTCAGGCTTCTGTGGCGTGAACCACCTCTGGGCCTGTCCCTGCAGAAGACGAGGATGACATCCTTCCTAGTTGCAAGCAGTTACCCAGTGTGCTGTGAACGAAATATATTGTCCCTGATCAGGCTTGCTGGACCACGTGTCAGCAGTAAGGTGGACCTTGCGGCTGACTGCCTTGCCCAGAAATGCCAAAACATTACCTTCCACATGATGGTACAGATGGCATTACGTGAAAAGAAAAAGCGACTGGCAACCTCCCATTGTGGTACAGCAAATTCACAGAAGGGGCAGAATCCATCAGATGGAAAGACAGGAGTTGTAAAGCCAGCAATTTGAACAAGATGGAATTTAAATGCTGGGCATGTGGGTGGGAGGGTGTTCTGTTTTTTGTTTTGTTTTTTGAGCTGCAGCAGCTGGGGAGGAGAAATTTGTCTGCTATACTCTACAGTTGGTGGCGTGCTGCTGGCAGACATGTTGCATGGACCTGCGAACCCCTTTGCCATACTATCATCTCTTTCAGTGGAGGCTTTCTCTGTTGGTCTCCCAGTTATGATGGGAGGGCTTATTATCCAAATGATATAGATGCTGGGAAACTTGCAATTGTATACACTTTATTCAGTGAATTTTTTTTTTTATTATTGCTGTGTCTGAAACCTACCACAAACAATGGTAACACCCTGACAGATTTTCTAGAATTGTATTGTCTTGTCTGCTTATTTTCATGCAACATTGTGTACAATTGGTAAAATGACAATTGCCAATTTTATATAATTTTATCTTATATGGGGTTATTCTGATTCATTTTGGCACATTGCTACTGCATAGATACAGACAATGTAAGTACTTTTGAGAGTGGTTTTTGGGGGGGTTTATCCTAGCCAATATTACTTCTAATTATTTTATTTCAACCTCTATTTCCCGTGACAGGGCCAGACCTTACAGATATTATTTGTTATTATACTACAGCATTCAGTTTTCCACGTGCATGCTCCTGAAGAGTGGATGAATCCACGAAATGCATAGAGCTACTATATGCCATGTTTTATGCCAACCATATGTTTTACTTACCTAATGATCACTTGTAATATGTGATTTGTATTTTTGTGGTCAATTGTTATTGCTGTATGTTTATCCATTGAATGGAATATATTGGTCTTCTTGATGTACTCATGACTACCCTCATGCAACTTACCATTGATTTTCCAATAAATGTAAATGTTTTACACCTGCCTGCTTCATTTAAAGTCCCAACCTCCAGTCATTTTGATTTCATAATTTTATCTTTAATATTTTATGAGGATTAAAAACCATATCAGTATGGGCAGAACTGTAAAAATCTATCAGGATATTTGTGTTTCATAAAGGCCTCCTTCACATTCACACAGGCGCTGAGACCCATAGTTCATAAATGGGCGGTATGGTAAAGAATATGTTAACCAACATTTCATATTCCTGATATGTGCCCGCTGTACCATGTACTTGTATGAAAAAATATCCTGTTCTCTTTATATTGCTTCCTTTTGTGTGAAATCCCTGGTGTTCCTGCCAGTCCTTTGCTTTGCTATTAAAACTGAACACACTAGGCAGGATAGCATAGTGTGGTCAGTGCTGGGAACTCGGCCTGCTCTACTCTAGTGATCAGATTTGTGTTAAACCCCCTCCTACCCCCACAACAACCATTCACTGGGAAGTCCAGAGTGCTGCTGTTTCTCCTCTCCTCTCTGAGCTCCTTATGCAGCTGAGAACATAAATTCTGTGATCACTTATAAAAAAAGAAAAAAAAATGTATTTCTAATGTGTGTGTTTTTTGCTTTTGTTTGTATAAACAAATGTTTTGCCTATCACTTTTATTCACTTTTAAACTGAATACTTTGTTTTACAATGTGAGGGTTCACATATACTTTAATGAATCTTTAGCTGCCAGATGCTGTTAGCAGGCAGCCCCTGCAAGTGTATGAGGATGCAGTTGCTGTGAGGACACAGCACAGCATCCTGCATTAGGGGACACTTACCTGCACGCTGTCAAATTGGGACAAGTGGCTGTGTCTATGTTTCTCGTCTCATTTCACACATGTATCCCTTGTCGGTTAACATGCGGCAAACTCTTTGTATAAAGTGTTGTGCTTGTCCAATGGGTATAAATAAAAAGGGGCCTACTGCACATGGCCTTTGAAAAATATCCCTTGGAACGTTCCTGGACACCCTTAACAGCCTCCCAACCACTGTATAGACAGATGACGGCGGGTGGGATTCGCTCTTATTCTGGACCCATGTCATATGAGATTGCCCAATCTCACCACTGGCGCTATGTATCACTGAGACACAACGCAGCCCCAATCTCAGTAAAGAGCCAATGACGTGGCTCTTTACCCATGTGATCGGCTGTGTCCAATCACATGTAAACACAGAAGTGCCGGTATTTGGCTCTCCTCGCCTCACACTGACAGAGTAAGTATACCTACTGTATCGATCACTCTATATATGCGCATCCATAAGTAATATATGTTCCCACCTTTCCTGCATTACCGAGCACGTGTTAAAGGATATTCCCTGGGCAGGCACAGGGACAATAAGGAGACCGAAAGGAAAATCAACGCATGGCTAGCAAATCCAAGCCCATTAACAGGAAATAATAAAACCCATCCCAAAGTACGGTTAATGAGGGGTATATAGCATGGGCATAAGTATAGGTATTATAAACCCCTAAGACACTTACTGTACATAGAGTAAATGGCCCATATGCATATAGGACCAATTGAAGATGTAAGTAGAGGCCACAGAGTTCCAGTGTAGTCCAGGACCTAAACCACAAGAGACAGAATGTGTTGCTGCATTCGCACTTCAGCTGACTGAGGTAGTCCAGCATGCCTGGGAAAAGGGGCATCATAGGTTCCATAAGAGATTGCCATCACATCGTCCAATGTGTCAGAGAATCACCAGACTTCAACGTCGGCACTTCCCCGTGTGCCTACGGGGAAGAACGGCGCAATGGCACACACGGGAGTGCGAATTAGCAGGTCCGCGCACACACAGTTCCATGGCCTGACGCACGCATATGATACAATACAATGTCGTGCGCGCATGCGCACACCTGTGCACACGGCTATGGGCATCACCTGATTGGCCTGACAGGCCTATAAAAGGCATCAATGTGCTCTGTGTCTTTGCTGGTTTGTCTTTTCAGCTCCAGTGTTCCTGTGCCTTATTTCCCGAGCCTTCCCGTTGTGACCTGGATCGTACCTGACTACTCTCTTGGACCTCTCCTGTGATTGACCTCTGGCTTGCTTTCCGGATTCCCCTCTCTGCTGTTCCTGTGTTTGATCCTTGGCCTGTCTCCTGGACTTGTCTCTGCCTACTCCCTGTGTTGTGATGCCTGGATCCAGCGATGGAGATGAGTGGAAAATGGCTTCCAGGTCTAGATTCGGACACTTTGAATACCTAGTAATGCCCTTCGGGCTCTGCAATGCCCCAGCCACATTCCAGCACCTAGTCAACGATATATTCCATGAGAATCTAGACAACTTCATAATTGTGTATCTTGACGATATTTTGATTTTCTCCAACTCACTAGAAACACACCGAACACACGTCAGGAAGGTCCTCCTCATCCTCAGAGTACACGGGCTCTACCTAAAAGGAGAGAAATGTGAGTTTGAAAGAGACTTTATCCAATTCCTCGGGTTCATCATCACCACAGGGGGAATCTCAATGGACTCACAAAAGGTCAAGGCTATCCAAGAATGGCCAGCACCCACAGACAAGAGATCCGTTCAGCGATTTGTTGGCTTCGCCAACTTTTATCGTAGGTTTATTCAGGGATTCTCCACGATCATTTCCCCTATTACTCAACTAACCCATCACCAAGTTAAATTCCAATGGTCTCAGCAAGCCCAGGAAGCTTTTGATGAACTAAAGAGACTTTTCACATCAGCCCTTATCCTCCGGCATCCCGACCCAAGTCTTTCTTATGTATTGGAGGTAGACGCCTCCAAATCCGCAGCAGGGGCGATCCTTTCTCAAAGAAGTGGCCCGAAGGCTCTCCTTCACCCAGTCCCCTTTGCCTCCTGGAAACTCAGTCCTCCGGAGAGGAATTATGATGTTGGGGACCGAGAATTTCTCGCCATAAAATTCGCCCTGGAAGAGTGGAGGTATCTATTGGAGGGTGCGTCTCAACCTATCATGATCTTCACAGACCACAGGAACCTGGAGTACCTCAGAGCTGCCAAACGCCTCAGATCTCGACAAGCACGCTGGGCCCTCTTTTTCTCCAGGTTCAATTTCCACATCACCTACCGCCCGGTTCCAAAAATGGAAAAGCAGACACACTCTCCCGAATGTT
Source organism: Lithobates pipiens (assembly GCF_037356315.1). NCBI lineage: Eukaryota > Metazoa > Chordata > Amphibia > Anura > Ranidae > Lithobates > Lithobates pipiens. The sequence goes on from NW_027507784.1 coordinate 158,650,007, forward strand.
TCCAGAAGCCGAAGAACCATCTGAACCTGCAACTATTCTGTCTCCACACAACTTCTTCCAAATCATCCAGCCTGACCTAGAAACAGCCATTAAACAAGCCACCGATCAAATCTCCGAAACTACAGCATCCTCCCTAGAAAAGAAACATTGTTTACTATGGGCACACAGCAAGATATTCATTCCTCCCTCTGTAAGGCTCCAGATTTTGCAGACCTTTCACGATCATAAGATGGCAAGACATTTTGGGGTCCAGAAGACTGCTCATCTGATCTATCGTTCCTTCTGGTGGCCGGGTTGGAGGAAGGATTGTCCAGTCTTGTATTATCTGCCAACGAAATAAGGGGGCTAACACCAAAGCCTGGGAACTTCTGAGATCCTTACCTGTTCCCGAACGTCCCTGGAGAGAGATCTCTATGGATTTTATTGTGGACCTGCCATCTTCAGACAAGTTTACTACGATCCTAGTAGTAGTAGATCGCCTCTCGAAGATGATACACTTCTTACCCATGTGTGGCACTCCCTCTGCTGCGGCTACAGCAAGTATTTTCATCAAGGAAGTCGTGAGGCTACATGGCGTCCCCTCCAATATCGTGTCTGATAGGGGAATTCAGTTCACCTCCAAATTTTGGAAGGATCTCGACAAGACACTGGAGATCAAGACCTCTCTATCTTCTGCATAACATCCACAAAGCAACGGGCAAACAGAAAGAACGAATCAAACGTTAGAGCAATACCTCCGTTGCTTTTGCTTCGGCTCCCAAGACGATTGGTCTTCTCTCCTGCCCTGCGTGGAATTCACCTATAATAACTCTGTACATTCCGCTACCAACCAAACAAGATTTTGGGTGAACTATGGCTATCACCCTTCTTTCCTGCCAGATTCCATCCCTGAAGTCTCCGCTCCTGCAGTCCAAGAACGGGTAAAGTCAATTCAGGACAATTTCCTACAGATTCAGGAGGCCATGAAGAAGGCTCAAAGAGATTATGAAGTGTACTACAATAGAGGAAGAAGGAGTTGCCTGAGTTTTAAGATCGGGGATAAGGTTTGGTTATCTTCTGCCAACCTGAGATTGCCATACCTGTCACGGAAGCTCGATCCCAAGTTCATTGGCCCCTTCGAGATCAAAAGGGTGGTAAACCCAGTAGCTTTTAAACTGGTGCTACCTAGTTCGTACAAAATTCACCCAGTGTTCCATGCATCCCTATTAAAACCAGTGATTCCAAGCTCCTTCACCGGAAGACAAGTGGCACCACCTCCACCCGTCGAAGTCGAAGGTGAGGAAGAATTCGAGGTGGAAGCCATAACGGACTGTCGAAGAAGGGGAAGACAGACCCAATACCTGGTAAAATGGAAAGGGTATGACCCTGAAGACAGTTCTTGGGAACCCTCCAGTAACATCCACGCTCCTCGCCTGATAGAGATAGAGACACCCCGAGCGACCAGCCAGATTGGGCATCTTGAGGCTGCCCTTTGGGGGGGGGGCACTGTCAGAGAATCATCAGACTTCAACGTCGGCACTTCCCCGTGCGCCTGCGGGGAAGAATGGCGCAACCGCGCACACGGGTGTGCGAATTAGCGGGTCCGCGCACGCACAGTTCCATGGCCTGATGCACACATATGCGTGATGCAATACAATATCGTGCGCGCATGCGCACACCTGTGCACACGGCTATGGGCATCACCTGATTGCCCCTGTTGATGACCACTTGTGTCGAAACGCATCGGGCAGCATTACTTGCACCCCACATTGCTTTTTTGAATTGATTTTACTTTCAGTGATCACTTTTATATTTCTGTTAAATGCGTATATTTTAATAAAACCAACTGGTTTATTTTTGACCTACACTATCCGGAGCCCCCCTTCTTTTTCTTTTTTCGGTTTATGGAGCTTTAATTTAAAATCAAAGCTGTGTTACTCTCCGCTTTGGAGACGTTGCTTCTTTGGGCTATGGAAAACTTCAGCCGATTATCTAGACCACTTACCTTCGTCTGAGACAGAGGACATGTATGGGAGGACGGTTGGTCGAGATCGATTTCCATTAAGAGCTGGAACACAATCCCTTTTGGGATTACATGCACTTCTGACCCACTGTCGTACGACAGGTGGGTCCAACACTTCCGGTAAGGGTATTCAACTTATCTCTATTGATTGCTGTGCCTCCAGACATTACTACAGACAAGCTGATCTCTGTCGGTGGTTTTCCTGTAACCTTAATCCTGGGTCCCCAAGAGAGAATTGGTTGACTTTACCTAAATAGTATATGACGACTCTGCCTAAATAGTATATGAGGACTCTTGCACAGATCGATACACCATTAATTGTTTGAATTTCTTGCTACGTGACTGATATCAAGTTTTTTCACATATAAGTTGTATGTCCACTCTACTGGGGATTGCACAGTACATACATTGTTGTTTACACAGATAAGTGTGAGACTCCTCTGTGGTTCAACACAGGTTGCTCACACTTGTCCGTACAAATCACCTTTAGATTTATTACACTTGTTTCCTTAGCGCTATATTTTTTGTTCCACATTTACTGTAACTTTGTTTGTTTGAGTGTTAGCTGCTTGTTGTATTATAGTAGCGCAGTGTTTTTTCTCTTTTTTCTTTGTACATCACCTGATTGGCCTGACAGACCTATAAAAGGCATCAATGTGCTCTGTGTCTTTGCTGGTTTGTCTTTTCAGCTCCAGTGTTCCTGTGTTCCTGTGCTCCTGTGTTCCTGTGCCTTATTTCCTGAGCCTTCCTGCTGTGACCCAGATCGTACCTTACTACTCCCTTGGACCTCTCCTGTGATTGACCTCTGGCTTGCTTCCTGGATTCCCCTCTCTGCTGTTCCTGTGTTTGATCCTCGGCCTGTCTCCTTGACTTGTCTCTGCCTACTCCCTGTGTTGTGACGCCTGGATCCACGGACTGACCTCTGTGTATGACCTGGCTTGCTTTTGGACTCTGATCTAATATCCCTGGTGTTTGACCCTCGGCCTCCTGCTGTCCTGCTGTCCTGCTGTCCTTCACTCCAGGTGTTAGAACCCCTCCCGGGCATTCCCTTCTAACAAGTTCCAAGACCATTTGCACGGGCATCTCTTCCTTCAGAAGACCTTCTGCATACAAGTCACTTGCTGGCAACCCGTGCCCCTCTGTACCCTGTACCCACTGTTCCATCCTCAGGGGTACTGTGCACCCAGCTGCAAGGGAAGCCGCTCTCAGCACTTCGGCTCTGGTGAGTACCTGACACAATGTTGCCGCCAACGCTACTTGTTCCAGACTTCAGAGAGTGGGAGGAGGCTTAATAACAGACTGCATAATGGTGAAAGAGTGCTGACCAAAACTTCCTTACCAACCCACCTCTTAAAGGGACAGTGTCACCCCTAACTTGGGGCATTTGGGAACTTACACCCAGTACGGTAGGATACAACTAGACCTGAAAACTTCAATTCAACTTTGGGCTGTTAATGCTACACTGGCCAGTGGGAGAGGTTTGGCTAGAGTCAAGGACCTTTTAGTTTCCAATACTGCCTTTTTAGTTAGGACCCCTCTAGATTCCAGGTTTGGGTGCAGAGATACTTGGTCCTCTCATTGTTTGTAGTGTTGTACAAATTTGTTTATCTGTTATTGTTTTTTGCTGCGGTTGTTCTGTTGTTGCCTTGTTGAGAGTATTACCCCAAATAAATTCTCCTTCAGCCTTGGTCTGTCAGAAGGTGTGGCACTGCCAAAGGGTCATTGAGCTCTGGAATCAGGGGACCCATACATCAGCGGCTCCTTCGGGACTAAGTGCTACACAAGTCCAACAGCATTTTCCAGCAAGAACTTCCTTGTGTCCCTTTTCTCTCCTCTCTACACTGTCTTTTTCCTTTCTTTCTTATATCTCAAGCAATGTATTCAAAATTAAAATATCCACATGCTATAATATTGTTACATCTTCTGAATTTATTAAAACTTTAAATATTTGCACTCACATATATTGGTGCTACAATCTGCTCTGGATACAACTGCAACTATCAACCCGGGATGCTATTACAGATCAGAGATATGTGCGCAAGTCAACATCTCTTACCCCCTGGCACCACCGATGATTTTAGCTTACACACAGCACTCTCCTCATCAATCAAGCAGGCTATGGTGCGGACGTGCCCAGACCCCTCCCTTCTAATATGTTTTGTCATCTATGGACTGTCTAAAAGGGATGGGGATCTCAGACACCAGCTTCCCTTATATAGCCACACCTTTCTAAGATATTAACCCTCACTTAACCTCTAATAAACTATGAAAGTATCAGATTTGCATGCATCAGCAATCTCCCACAAGTGCCCCCTTCTCCTGTATAGAAGACCAATCATCTGCAATGCTTACTGATATGCACAAATAGTAGATACAAAAATTCATAAGTATAAATCCATACAATATAGCATCCTAATGCAAAAATATAAAAATTAAACATATAAACTATATCTATACATAATCCATACAAGTAACACAAGATCAACATATACATTTATGAAAACAAAATGATATAACAAAAAACATGGATACAGTATATATATGGCCCCCTATTACAACTACTCTACTTACCATTAGTGAAGCAATTCCTCTAGATGCACCCTCTGGTCCTCCACCTGTGGCTGCTGCAGAACTACAAGTCCCATCATGCCTCTGCCTTTCGGAGTCATGCTTGTAACTGTGAGCCTTGCAATGCCTCATTGTAGTTGTAATTCCACGACAGCTGGAGGGCCACAGGTTGAGCACCCATGCAGTCTGGGTGTTAAGCATATTAGTTTAAATTTCACGTGTCTACCGTGCTTCAACCCACGGGATAGTATGCTTTAACCCCCCCCCCCCCCCTCGCCATTCTACTTTTATCTTTGTTAAAGCCCGGTTCACTTTTGTCTTAATCATGTTATCTTTTAAAATGTACTGTCACACCATGATTATCATCTCCTTTTTTATATGTTAAATGTGTTCACTAATTCTTTTACCCAGTGTTCCTACAGTCTAGCCAATGTGATCAAATCTGCACAGACATTCCATCATATATACCACCCCTTTAATGGCACATTGTTTTATATTGGATGCACATTGGGTAGTTTTGGATTTGAAAATTTACTTTTTTTTTTTCTTGCTTTGGACTATTACCCTGCGATTACAACCAACGCATCTTCCAAATGCAAGAACAATGATTATAACTATGTACTATGGGATTGCAAGAGATGCGGTCCACACTCTGTGGACTCTCAATGGTGGTGCCGTGGCCACCCAACATTTATTTTTTTGTGTTGCACAACACAGTGCCATGCAACACAAAAAAGAAAAATGTCAGGCAGCCGTAGCATCCCCAGTGAGTCTGCACTCCTTGCTTCAGTGACAGCTGGTGTAGCGGGATACAGAATTTACACTGCACTTGAGCTCATTGTGGAAGGAAGTCTCCTCCTCTGCTCTGACCATATGACAGAGTGAAGAGGACGTCATTTTACACTGGGCTCCCACATATATGAGGAGTGAGGGTTGTCTGAGTGGAGAGTGTCTGTACTGAGGGTTCTAAACCCTGGGGGGGGGGGCAAAGGTTGTATGCTCAAGGGAGGGTGATTTCTATACTGAGGGGGTTTTATTGGGAGGGTCTATCTGTGGGGGTGTTCTGTACTAAGGGGTCTATACTGAGAGGATTGTGTTGGGGGGAGTGTGTACTGAGGAGGCTGTGTTGGGGGGGTCTGTACTTGAGGGGTGTGTGTTTAGGAGGGTTCCATCTTTACTGAGGGGTTTATGTTGGGGCAGTCTGTTTCAGGGGGTGGTGCTGACAGGTGATCTGTCTGTACTGATGGGATAGGCTGGGAGAGGGGATGTTAAAGGAAATCTATACTGTGGGGAATATTTGGGTTGAGTGGGAGGGATGATTTGGGGGTAATTTTAGTTGTACTTTGTAGAGTGGCCTGTACATTATGCACGCATGACCCCTTCCTTATAGACACAGAGTGCTTATTAAAGCAGAGTTCCAGACTTTTTTCAGTTTATTAAAAGTGAGCATCTACAAAAAGTATAGCTGCTGACTTTTAATAAACAGCCACTCACCTGTCCCACGGTCCAGCGATGCGGGCGCCTGAAGCCTCACTCCTCTCCCCCTCCTCTCTGCGGCGCCCTCATTGGAACTGTGGGCACCTGGCCGTGACAGCTTGTGGCTTCATGGCTGGGCATGCACTGTGCTCTCTGAGTAGACAGACAATCTTCTGGGACCTGTGACGTGTCCCAGAAGATTGCCTAGAGGGAGGGGCCCCCTAGGAGGAGAGGAGGAGTCGCCCCCAAAAAAAAATGACATGCCAAATGTGGCATGTAAGGGGGCGAGGAGTACTTAAAGCAGACATTCCACTTTTGGTGGGACTCTGCTTTAAGACAGGTGCTGAGACCGGCCTCCGTGCTGAGCCACTTTTTGTGTGTCTACATCCACCTCAGGGCTGTGTGCAATGTCTGTGTTCAGATCCATGCACTGGCTCTTGCCCGCATGTCAAATTTTGACAGGCGTCTGTGTCTGTGCAGCCACTACATTTGCACCTACTTCTATGGCCTGCCTACAAGCAGCTGCGAGGTAGATGCAGACTAAACAAAAAACAGTTTAGCATGGAGGACAAGTCTCTGCACCCATCTGGATGAGCCCTTAGGGGAATTTATTAAAACTGGAACAGCCAGAATCTGGAACAGATGTGCATAGTAACCAATCAGCTCATCATTTTCATTTTCAAAGCTTAACCAAACAATCTGAAGGTAAAAGCTGATTGCTTTACACAGCTGCTTCAGATTCTGTGTTATCCAGTGCTGGTAAATTCCTTTCACTGTGTTTTACATTTCATACTTCTGACTACTGTAATCTAAGGCTGGCCATAGATGATTCATTTTTTCATTTATTTATTTATTTTTATATCCGCCGGTGGGCTGATCAAAGAAAAAACAATAGATTCCCTCCTCCACACAGGCGAGGTGGATGGAGGAATTCTAGGCTCAGAGAAAGTGGGTGGAATGGTGCTGGCCAGCAGACTGAGGGCACCTTGTGCTGGAAAGTTGATAAAATGTAATTCTTAAACAAAAGCTCCTTTCTTTCATTTCAAATATTTTTATTAAAGAAAAAAATAATTCAATACATGTGAAGTATATAAATTTTGTAATATAACAAGATAAACATATTTAGACAAATGAAAATGAGTATTAGTGGGACTGAGGTCAATTGTAACAAAAATTAAAGACATTTGGGATCATTATACAGGTACATCTTAACAGGGGCCAAGTTCTGGCTATATGGCTTGGCTTATCCTGTATATGGGAAATACCATATCAATTGTCAAGATTTTATAATATTTTATTAACTGTATCTACAATTGGGACCTTTAATAATTTAATATTCACGTTTTATTGGGGAAAAAATTAAACAGGAAAATTATAGGTTATATATTATGAAGATGTGAAAATCAATGTGGTAAGGTTGAAATAGAGGAAGGGGAGATAAAAACAAAAAACACAAAAAAAATGGGGGGGGGGGGGGGGAGGGTAAGAATTATCTCCAGAGGGAATTAGGTTGCTATTCAGATAGTTGTAGTTCTGAATAGTAGAATAAACATTGGTACATTTTCAAGATAGTACAAAGGTATGGTAGATGATGATTTATCCATGGGAGCCATAGTAATTCAAATTTTTGGATTTTGTCCAAAAAGATAGCTTCAGTTTTAGCATGCCTGTGTAACTCTATGTTTGACTGATAAAAGACACAGTGTGGAAGTTTTCCATGCTGCGGCTATTGTTTGTTTTGCTGCCGTTGTTACATGCATTAAAATTTTAAATTGACATTTTGTAATGTACAGTGGTTTGTTATTCAAGAGAGCTGTAGTTGGATCCAGTAATAAGGTGGTATTGAACATGGTGGAGAGTAGATTGAATACATTTTTCCAAAAGACTATGGCTATAGGACACGTCCACCATATATGTAGATGTGTGCCTATGTCATCAAATTCTCTAAAGCATTGAGCAGGATATTGTGGTAGATATTTTGATATTTGGGCTGGGACTAGGTACCACCTTGTAAGTACCTTATAATTGGTTTCTAAGGCTGCGATATTTGGTGTTGCTGATTTAGGCCTCTTTCACACGGGGCAGGTCAGTAATGATCCGCCCCGTGAAGATCCGCTCGCTCAGCGGGGATCGCTCCGTTGTCCCCGCTGAGCCGGCTGCGGACAGGGCGGTCTCCGCACACTGTGCGGGGACCGCCCTGTCAGCTCTCCGCTCTCCTCTATGGGGATCGGACGAGCATGGACCGTCTGTCCGTGTTCGTCCGATCCGCTCTGCAGACGGATAGAAAAATAGGATTTTCCTCCATCTGCAGAATCGGACTGTTGCGGAGGCGGACGAAATCGGGTGTCTGCGGATGCTCATCCGCAGACACCCGCTATCCCATAGGGATGAATGTATGTCCGTATTTCATCCGCAAACGGATCGATGAAATACGGACATATCGTCCGCATGTGTGAAAGGGGCATAAATATAAGAAGGGGGGGTTGTGGTGGACTGTGACAATAATTGATATAAATCTGAGATTAAACCACGTCTATGTGGGTCTGAAATGCAAGTTTGTTACTTGGTATTGGTAGTATTTGTTGTATTTGGGAGTTCATTTTGTTGTAGGAAATTCTTTATTTGTAAATATCTAAAGGTTTCACTGCTTGCTAAGTCATATGTTTCACAGAGTTTGGGAAAGGTTTTTATAGTATTGGATTCGTAAAACTGATGTGTCCTTATTAAACCTGCTTTAGACCAAGCTGAGAATGTGGATGGAGAAGTCCAGGCGGGATAAAAATCTAGGTTGTGTAGAAAAGAAAGGAGAGGGTTATGCTGAGATTGGAGTCCGAAGCTATATTTAAGTCTGTCCCAGATGGCTAAACTATGTCTGGTGATTGGATTCGTTATTCTGCGGCGAAGGGTGGGGGTGAGCCATAAGAGATTTGCTAGGGAGAGCGGATCACAATCAACTGATTCAATCGAGACCCAGAGGGGATTCTCTTTGGTAGCATGGTACTTAGGGAGTCGAGCAAGCTGGGCAGCATAGTAATATTTACTAAAATTAGGGACACTCAGCCCACATCGAGTTCGGGGAGTGTATAGAGTAGATTGTGGTAGAGGGGGTCTAATTTTACCCCATATAAATTGTGCAACTTTGCGCTGTAGAATCCGTAGGAAGTATGCTGGGACTTGAATTGGTAGTGTTCTAAAAAGGTATAGGATTTTAGGTAATATTGACATCTTAATTACAGTTATTCTACCCATCCATCCTAATGGTAGAGAAGACCAATTTTTCATTAAGGCAGTTAAATGGGTCAGTAAGGGTGGATAATTTGCTTTGTATAAATGTATTGGATCTGCCGTAAATGAGATACCTAGGTATGTAATGTGTGTTGTTGACCATTGAAAAGGAAGAGTCTTGTAGTTGTGTTTGTAATTCTGATGAAAGTGAAATGTTAAGGGCTTTAGATTTATGAGGATTTATTTTCAGTCCTGATATAGAACCAAATTTATTAAGAATGTCAATTAGATTTGGTGCTGAAGTAAAAGGTGAGGTGAGAAAAATCAGGACATCGTCAGCAAACAAACATAACTTATGCTGGTGACCGCCTAGTTCAAGGCCTTTGATGTTGACATTGATGTGGATTAATTGGGCTAGGGGTTCAATTGCCAAGGCAAATAGGAGTGGGCATAAGGGGCAACCCTGCCTGGTTCCTCTTTCAATATTTATGGTTTCAGATCTAAATCCTGAATAAGATACGTAAGCTTTTGGTTTGTTATAGAGCGATGTGATCCATTGTATAAAATGTGTTCCAAATCCCCATCTTTGGAGGATGGAGTCAAGATATTGCCAGGATAAAGAATCAAAAGCTTTTTGTATGTCTATTGAGAGCAAGCAAGCAGTGATGCGGCGAGTACGTGCCATATGAGCAAGGAGGGTTGCTCGACGGATATTATCAGCCGATTGTCTAGATGGAATGAAACCTGTTTGGTCTTTGTGTATGAGTGTTCCTATAAGTGGATTAAGTCTGTTTGAAAGTATTTTAGCTAATAATTTAATATCCAGGTTGAGAATAGATATAGGTCTATAATTGGACCAAGCTGTGTCATCAGAGTTCGGTTTTGGTATCATGGTTATGGAGGCTAATAGGGTCTCTGGTCAAAAGTAATGTATTAAGAGTAGCGAGTTAAAAGCTTTTGTTAGAAGGGGGGTAAGTAAGGTGGAGAAACGTTTATAATAAGTGGCTGAAAAGCCATCAGGGCCTGGTCGCTTGTGCGGTTTCAAAGATTTTATAGTAGTTTCTACTTCAAGATTTGTGATTGGTTTTTCAAGGGTTTCATGTTCTTCAATAGAAAGAGAGGGCAGTTGGATATTGGATAATAGGGAGGTGAGATGAGTGAGTTTGGTCAAATTCACGATCTTCAGTGGATTACTAGTATAGGTATTTTTTGCAATTTGTAGTCTGATTTTGTATTCTGGTTTCCGAAGATGATCAGTTCTGTGGTAGGTTTATTTGCTTTCATATATAGTGTGTGTTTAGCTTTACGGAGGATTTTTTCAGCAGATTCTGATCCAATTCTAATTTAGCTTTATCATAAGCTAATTTATTAGCTGGTGAGGGTGTTTTTTGAACGTTTTCGGATGCTTTGTAAAATGCTTGCCCAGTTGTTTTTGAGTTACTTTTGGTGGTAGGAAGCTTGGCTAATACAAACTCCTCTTATTCTTGGTTTGAGGGCTTCCCAAAGTGTCAGAGGATTTACATCTATTGAAGTATTATTTGTTATATATTCTTGAATGGATTTTTCTATGTCTTGCCTGTAGGTTGGGAGTGCTAGTAAGCTATCATTTATAGTCCAGGTTTGGTGATTGGGTTTAGGAATAAGAGAGGAGAAAGTGGTCGATGTTACATTGTGGTCAGACCAGGCACAAGGGATTATTTGTGAGTCAAGTATAAGTGGTGAGGAGATGACATTAACGAGTAGGTGATCAATACGGGAGAATTGTTTGTGTGGGTGGGAATAGTGAGTATATTGTTTTTTCCTAGGATGTTTTTCACGCCATGTGTCAAGAAGTGAATGTTGATTTAGTAGATGTTGAAAGGTGGGTCGGTGTATTGTTGAGGGTGTAGGTGATTTATCCAAGATTGGGTATAATACTTGATTAGAGTCCCCACACATTATAAGAGTGCCTTTTTTATGAGAATCTACTACTGTAAATAAACGGGAAAGGACAGAAAGTGGGGTTTTATTGGGGGCATAATAGGAAACAACTGTAATTTCAGTATCTAGTAATAAGCCTTGAAGTAATAAATATCTGCCTTCTGGATCTTTGATCTCGTTGCAGAGGGTAAATGGTGTAGTGTGATGAAAAGCAATTAGTACTCCTCTTTGTTTAGTGGACGCTGAAGCTTTAAAGATTTGAGGATATCATCGATGACAGAATTTAGGGGAGGATTGGGTGGTAAAATGCGTTTCCTGTAAACATATTATGTGTGCTGATAGTAAAGAAAAGGGTTCAAAGGCTTTTGTTTGTTTTGGTGGAGAATTGAGTCCTTGCACATTGAGTGATATTATATTTAGGGAAGCCATGGTTATATATTTGGTTTGATTGGAGATTTAAAGAATGTTTATGGGTGTTATTGAAAATGTGCTGGAGAAATGTGAGGTAGATCAATCAAAAATAAAGAAAGGGGGGGGGGGGTGTTAAGGAAAGGTTTTGTGTGAATTTGGTGAGAAAGAATCGTTCTGTTTAATTTTAATGTAGAGAAAATCTTTTGTTGAAGAAAAGTAAGTTTTGCTCCTGAAAGGATCTAGTATCCAAGGAATAGTGTGGAATCACCAATCCGTGGATACTATGTCGTCCAAAGTCGTCCGGTAGATAATACCTGGCACATAAGGATCAAGTTGGAGGTGCAGTGAGCTGTCCACTGGACCTTAACAGCCAGTATAAATATCATTTCATGTAAAACTTATAAACTAAACAAGTCTTTTAAGAAAAAAGTTATAGTAAGTAACACAGTAATTGAGTAAAGTATATAATGTAACCTGTTTTTGTTGATGAGGTTAGCGTCTTACCTATGAGCTAGTGGTAAGTTGTGTGTGAAGAAATTTGGCAGGTATGAGTAATGCTGCTATTAATTTTTAGTGAGGTAAAGTAAAATCTAGCTCATCTGTAAAAGGTCGTACATTTTGGGATTAATTATTGGCCATATAGATACCCAATGTATCCAAGAATCAGTAACCTAAGTGGTCTGACAAGAAATTAGTATATATCCATTTATCTAGAGTAATTTACCTTATCTAAACTGAAATTATGAAAGAATTCTCATACATGGGAATTCACCCTAACACAGAGATAAAATCTGTATCAGGGGGTTACCATCTCAAGGATTGCATATAGTATTTTGTGTTGTATAAGTTCTTTTAAGGTCTCATATCACCAACAGGAGAGTTTTCAGTCCATTTGGTCTTCTGTGGTTGGAGGTGTAGAGGCAAAGCAGCTTCTTTTATGGTTGCAGGATTGAGCTTGAAGTGATGAAATGTCTGGTTGATTAGTAGGGGAGCCTGATGCAGCTCGGCGTTTTGGTCTTTCTGTAGTATTTTCAGGTATCAGTAAGTGAAGGCTGTGGATCTTGGAAATGAGGTCGTCCGCCGATTTACAGATGTATGTGGTATCCTTGTAAGTAAAATGAAGGGGGCGAATGGGAAACCCCATTGATAGGTGATTCTATTATGTTGGAGAATCTGTAAATACGGCTTCATCAGTTTTCTTTTAATGAGAGTTTGCTGTGAAAGATCTTGGAAGTCGGTGTCCTTGGAAGATTAATGGGTTTTTTTGCGGGCTGCTTCCATCAAGTGCTCCTTGGTGTGGAAATAATTGAGTTTGATGACAATGTCTCTGGGTGGGCCATCTTCTTTTCATGGGGCCAATGATCTGTGAATCCTGTCCATCTCAAGACGTTCTATTGGGATTGAAGGAATAAGTTCTTGAAAAAGAGCAGTCATAGTGGAGTGGAGGTCCACTATGGATTCAGGGATGCCACGCACTCTAAGATTAGATCTTCTGGCTCTATTTTCAAATTCTTCCTGGCGGTTATTGAGATTAGAATTTTCTTCTTTAAGAGATTCCAATTCGTCGTTATAGTTTGTGGTCATTTTCGTCCAATTCATCCATCCTTTGTTCCAGTACTGATGCGCGTTGGCCTATTTCACAAATCTCCCTTGTTAGTTTCTCAGTGATATTATCTGAGGTCATTTTAAGTGCTTTCTGTAAGATTCTTTCAAATTGGTTAAAATATCTGTTCCGGTGGGGTATTTTTTAAAATACCTGGAGTCATTTCAAATTCATATTCAAGCTCAGGTTCAGGTTCAGTTTGTTGATAAGATAGTGAATTTCTATTCAGTTTCTGTTTGTGAGGTAAAGCTGAGCGGGAGGTTGATGCTGCTTCCATTTTAGCTGTGGCTCTTGTCAGCGTTTCAGGAGGTTTTACAGCTTTCATTTTCAATTTTCTCCCACTATACATTATATATTCTTGATCCTGGTGACTTTATCTATCTATGGATTACTGTTTTAAGGTGATTCGCATTAGTGACTAGTTTTGTCACGGCTGCCAAGTTCCGGTAGATGCGGAGCACTAGGCGAACGTTACCTGCCTAGTCAGCCTCGCGCATGCGCCTCACCCAAAAGCTCCTTTCTATTTTATCCTGGGTTGTTAATCATCTTATTTATTTTGGGCAAGAATTTTGGCTATAGTAAAAAAACAAAAAAAAAAACAATATTTCCACCAGCCTGTCCAATATGCCAAGAATACGGCTTTTTTTTAAAAAAAGGTTGAATTTGTTTAAATGACCTTAGCAAACACATTTAACAGGATAAAAAGTAATGTATGTAAAAGCTCAATAGAGTATTTTTCCAACTAACTGCTTCATTAACAAATATCAGTTTAAGTGATTAATTATGACTGTAAGGGCTACACCTATTATAATTTGTTTTTATTTGTTATACCTCTAGCTTGTATATGCTCATTCTCTTGCAGCTGTCCTTTAAAACTCTACGTACTGCTATAGCATTGACCCTTCTAGCATTGTACATGTTCACACATAGTACTCTGTTTGAAATTACAACTTGAAGAGTCGTGTTCAGTGCCAAATTCTCTCGAGTCCAATTCATGTCGTCTTGTATTCATTTTCCCAGCAAGTATAAAAACCTAGTAATCTTTGCCAGGGGATTTACACCTGCATGAACATTAGGGACCAGAAGTAATGAAGCTACTCCCATGATCCAGCTGTGCTTCATGGAGCAGGCTTTAGTCTTCTCTACTTTCTTATAGGCGGACAATGGGAGAGCAAATCAACATATTATTATTCTGCCGGATTTCAGACTAATAAAAAGGGATTACATATGTATAAGGAAAGTTAGTGAAAGCAACAAGGCAGATACATTGTATATTCCATCTAATGATTTAACATATGTACAGCAGGACTGCAGACTACACAACAGCTTGATTATTTAAGTTTTGTACTTACTCTTAAAGACCTTACTGCTGGGGTGACAATTCTGACAGATTTAGAAGTCATATTATGTGTATCTAAAGAATAATTAGGGTCAAAATACAAATTTCATTACAAACTTAAACACTTAGAAACATGTTTAGTTTATATCAGATTTATCATTTCAAAATACATTTTCAATATATGTATTCTGCAACTTTCACTAAAATATTACCTGGTGATCCTAAAGATCCTTGTTCAGGTGTTTCCTGTTAGATTGTGACAACGCTCTATTCCTGTCTCCCAAATGTACTACTGTGGTGGTTTCTGTTATCCAATCACAGTTGCTTACGATGCATGATGCAAAAGTTGTATCAACATATATTACATAGACATGGTCCACAAATGTCACCATCAGAAAACTTGCCCTGGATGTGACAGGCAAACCACATGTCAACAACATCTGAGATCCTAAATTCTTTTATATTAACTTTATTTTCAATATAGTACATTTTCTTGCTGCTATTAATTGTGAGTTGTGTATTTTTACTTGCTTTCCCTCAATTTCTATTTGGGATTGAAATGCCAATAATACATATATCAGAAATGGAGTACAGAGAAGAAGCAGTAATGAGAGGAGAGATCTTTTATATATTTCACATTCTCGTGATGTTGAATACAAACTCCTCTAAGATATTCCCTTTTATTTTCCAAAAACATCTTAAAGTGGTTGGGAAGTCAAAAGGTTTTTTTTTATCTTAATGCTTTCTTTGCATTAAGATAAAAAGCCTTCTGTGTGTAGCAGCCACCCTAATACTTTCCTAAACACAATCTTCCTCCAGTGATGTGCACAAGTGCCTCGGCCATCCAGGACTTTCCCTCCTGATTGGCTGAGACACAGCAGGGTTGCCATTGGCTCCCACTTCTGCCAATCAAAGTCAGTTAGCCAATCATGAGAGGGGGCGGGGCCGAATCACGGCTCCCTGTCTGAATGGACACAAAGAGCTGCAGCTCGGCTCGGATGCCCCATAGCAAGCTGCTGGCTCTGGGGGCACTCGACAAGAGGAAGGAGCCAGGAGCACTGAAGAGAGACCCAAGAAGAGAATGATCTGGGCTGCTCTTTTCAAAACCACTGCACAAAGCAGGTAGGTATGATGTTTAATTTTTTTTCTTCTTTAAAAATAACAGACTTTAGTATCACCTTAAGAATGCAACACAACTATATACTGTATAGAGTATATAAGAGGGAAAATAGGAATTTACAGACAGTCAACATTCACCAACACATTTTTTCCTTTTGTAAGTCACCATCTTGTCCCCCTTGAAGAGTGGAGTTTCACTGGGACAATTTATGAGAGCTGAGAAAAAAATGTTCCTCAAATAACTATTTCAATGAAAAATGCAATCTTCTCTGGAACCATTTTAGATAAATGGCATATTCAGAAAAGAATTTAACATTGGCATTCTATAGAGCAAAAAATAAGAACATTTTGCCTTTAATCATACTTTCAATTGGTTACCTAAACCACCAAGAGTTTTACATCACCCTGGCCATCGTAAATGTTCATTTAAGCCAGCTGTCAATCAGGTAGCTGAACAATATGGTCAGGATCCTGCCAGAGCCTGGAGCGGCTCAGTGATGTCAGCTTTAGCCCACTATCTGCTGATTTTGGGTCACAGGAGAGCAGAAGCCAAAAAGGCTTTGGCCATACTTCTCCCTTTTTTTTTCTTTTCATAGTTTCTATTTTATTGAGTATTCAAAAATAACCTACAAAGTCCATCTGCAAAAGACAGAAAAAATAAAAGAAAAATTGTACTCCACCTAACAGATGATATATTACTCCCCTGTTACAGAAAATAGAGCTACACAAACTAGACAACCTGTTGTAATCACACACACGCCACAAAGCAAACATCAAGCCCCCCAAGAGCAGAGGCTATGTCCTATAGGAAGCCTCTGGAGGGAGACCTGGCGAAATTCAACGTAATTTTGGAAAAGGGAACGCTTAGAGAAGGGCCTTAAAGTCAAGTACCAACTGCAGTATCAGGGTTCTAAAAGCCATGGGGACCACACTTTATCAAATTTGGAAGGGAATCCTGTGCTGTTCTACATGACTATACAATGGAAGAGCATTGTTTACAATGGCCGCACTTCTTTTTTAATGAACTCACTTCACACTTAAATGTGTATATGTATGTGAGAAGATATTTTGTTTGAAAATAAGGGAATTTTTCAGGGCAATGATATCTAACAATGCAGAGAGTTCTTTCAAGAGAGAAAATAACAAAAATAACTGATAAAATCTCTCTCCTCTCAATTATTTCCTGCTTTTTTGCCCCCCCCCCTTATACAGTATCTCACAAAAGTGAGTACACCCCTCACATTTTTGAAAATATATTTTATTATATCTTTTCATGTGACAACACTGAATAAATTACACTTTGCTACAATGTAAAGTGGTGAGTGTACAGCTTGTATAACAGTGTAAATGTGCTGTCCCCTCAAAATAACTCAACACACAGCCATTAATGTAACAATACATACAATTCTATTATACCTCCAACCAATGGGGAAAATAAAACCAAAATACATAAACAAATAGTGTAATATTCTTTCTGTCCTACCCTTAAGTGGGCAGAACGCAACCTCAGTGAGGAATGATACAAGCATTAATGTCTAAACCACTGGCAACAAAAGTCAGTACACTCCTAAGTGAAAATGTTCAAATTGGGCCCAAAGTGTCAATATTTTGTGTGGCCACCATTATTTTCCAGCACTGTCTTAACCCTCTTGGGCATGGAGTTCACCAGAGCTTCACAGGTTGCCACTGGAGTCCTCTTCCACTCCTCCATGATGACATCACAGAGCTGGTGGATCTTGCGCTCCTCCACCTTTCATTTGAGGATGCCCCACAGATGCTCAATAGGGTTTAGGTCTGGAGACATGCTTGGCCAGTTTATCGCCTTTACCCTCAGCTTCTTTAGCAAGGCATGTTGGAAAACTGCCCTGCGGCCCAGTTTCCGAAAGGAGGGGATCATGCTTCAGTATGTCACAGTACATGGCATTCATGGTTCCCTCAATGAACTGTAGCTTCAGTGTCGGCAGCACTCATGCAGCCCTAGACCATGACACTCCCACCACCATGCTTGACTGTAGGTAAGACATACTTGTCTTTGTACTCCTCACCTGGTTGCCGCCACACATGCTTGACGCCATCTAAAAAAATATGTTTATCTCGGTTTCATCAGACTACAGGACATGGTTCCAGTAATCCATAACCTCGGTCTGCTTGTCTTCAGCAAACTGTTTGCAGGCTTTCTTGTGCATCATCTTTAGAAGAGGCTTCCTTCTGGGACAACAGCCATGCACACCAATTTGATGCAGTGTGCAGCATATTGTCTGAGCACAGGCTGCCCCCCCCCCCCCCATCCTTTCAATCTCTGCAGCAATGCTGGCAGCACTCATATAACTATTTCCCAAAGACAACCTCTAAAAATGATGCTGAGCACATGCACTCAACTTCTTTGGTCAACCATGGAGAGGCCTGTTCTGAGTGGAACCTGTCCTGTTAAACTTCTGTATGGTCTTGGCCACCGTGCTGCAGCTCAGTTTCATGGTCATGATAATCCTTTTATAGCCTAGACCATCTTCATGTAGAGCAACAATTCTTTTTCTTCTGATCCTCAGAGAGTTCTTTGCCATGAGGTGCCATGTTGAACTTCCAGTGACCAGTATGAGAGAGTTAGAGTGATAACATCAAATTTAACACACCTGCTCCCTATTCACACCTGAGACCTTGTAACACTGATGAGTCACATGACACTGGGCAGGGAAAATGGCTAATTCGACCCAATTTGGACATTTTCACTTAGGGGTGTACTCAATTTTGTTGCCATTAATGGCTGTTTGTTGAGTTATTTTGAGAGGACAGCAAATTTACACTGTTATACAAGCTGTACACTTACTACTTTACATTGTAGCAAAGTGTAATTTCTTCAGGGTTGTCACATAAAAAGATATAATAAAATATTTACTAAAATGTGAGGTGTGTACGCAATTTTGTGAGAAACTGTATACAGTCGCATCTCAAAAAGTTAAATTTACTCTTTGATAATATTCTATTTCAGTAATTTAATTCAAAAAGTTAAACTCATATATTATATAGATTCAAGCATATATTTCAAGCATTCTTTCTTTTAATTTTGATTATTAGAGATGACAGTTAGAGAAAACCCAAAATTCTGTATCTCAGAAAATGTGAATATTACATAAGACCAATAAAAAAAGGATTTTTAATACAGAAATGTTGGCTTACTGAAAAGTATGTCCATGTACAGTATAGTATGCACTCAATACTTGGTCAGGGCTCATTTTGCATAAATGAATGCATCTATGCAGCATGGCATGGAGGCGATCAGCCTGTGGCACTGCTGAGATGATATAGAATCCCAGATCTCTTTGATAGGGCCCTTTTGCTTGTCTGCATTGTTGGGTCTGGTGTCTCATCTTCCTCTTGACAATACTCCACAGATTCTCTATGGAGTTTAGGTCTGGCAAATTTTCTGGCCAGTAAACACATGATCATTAAATCAGGTTACTTTTGGCAGTGTGGGCAGGTGCCAACCCCGGCTGGAAAATGAAATCAGCATCTCCATAAAGCTGGTCAGCAGAGGGAAGCATGAAGTGCTCTGGAATTTCCTGGTAGGCCGCGTACACACGCGCGGACTGTTCGCCCAACCTTGTTCGTCAAACAGTTTGACAAACAGTCCGCTCAAAATTAGCATGAGCGGACTTGACCACACACGATGAACGAACAGTCCGCTGAAACCGTGCGCGATGACGTGAACGGCACGTACGACGGGACTAGAAAAACGACGTCCTATACACTGCAATGCAACCTTCGGCGTGTAAATTCTTTCTGAGCATGCGCGAGACTTAGTTTGACGAACAAGCCTACACACGAGCGGACTGTCCGCTCAAACCAAGTTTCAGCGGACAGTTTTACGGGATTTCCGAAAAACTTTGTTCGTCAGACTGTCCGCTGAAACTGTCCGCTGAAGCCCACACACGAGCGGACTGTCCGCTGAAACACTGTTCAGCGGACAAAGTTGGGCGAACAGTCCGCCCGTGTGTACGCGGCCGTAGAGGGCTGCGCTGAACCAACACCTACAGATGGCATGGCTCCCCAAATCATCACTGACTGTGGAAAATTCACACTGGACCTCATGCAACTTGGATTCTCTGCCTTTTCACTATTCCTCCAGACTCTGGGACCTTGATTTCCAAATGAAATGCAGAATTTACTTTCATCTGAAAAGAGGACTTTGGATCACTGAGCAACAGTCCAATGCGTTTTCTCTTTAGCCCAGGTAAGATGTTTCTGATGTTGTCAGGAGTGGCTTGACACAAGGAATGCGACAGTTGCAGCCCATGTCCTGGATACATCTGTGTGTGGTGGCTCTTAAAGCCGTGACACCAGATGTAGTCCACTCCTTGTGAATCTCCCCCAAATTCTTGAATGGCCTTTGCTTCACAATCTTCCCAAGGCTTCGGTTATCCCCGTTGCTTGTGCATATTTTTCTACCACACTTTTCCCTCCACTCAACTTTTCATTAATATGCTTGGATATAGCACTCTGTGAACAGCCATCTTCTTTAGCAATGACCTTTTGGTGACTTCCTGTCAAGTCAGCAAGGGACTCTCTTTATACTACATGTGCATGTATGGGATAAGTTGTTTTTACAAAATATAAGGAATATCTTAGAAGAAACTGTATTCAACATTAGGATTTGAGAATCTCTCCTGTTCCTATTGTTTCTTCTCCATACTCCCCTTCCTATATAACCCAAATAGAAGTTGAGGGAAAGTGTGTTCTCCTTTCCTCTGCAGCAACTACTCTCTGACACAGGGGAGCCAGAGCTGCTGGATCACATGACTGGACCAAACAGAATATGGTAGAGAGAGTGGGAGGGAACATTTTTTTTTGTAATTCCTTTATTGAATGCCAGAAGAAATAACAGGCACATGGACAACAATAATAAAACATACAGAATTTCAAAACATAAATCTTTCGGTAGCACCCAGGTGGGAGATATAGAGACCACCCCCAACTTAGGCTTAAACTAAACATGAAAGCATTCCCGAACCGGGGGCTAAATTCCCCTCTTAAGACCTCCAACAACAATTAGGCAATCCGATCCCACTCAGGTGAACAGTAATCATCACATGGCCATGCATTACAGTGAGATGCACAAATTTTGTTATTTTATAAAGAAAGGGAAGAGGAGGGAGATGGGCGATGGGCCGGGCCCAAGGCTGACAGAGCATACATTTGTTGAAAACTGGTCATTCCCGGGGGAGCCCACAACCCACCGCTGCCTACATGGACTAGCCGGCAAAATCTAATCATGAAAGACAAAGGACTGAGGAGGCGAAACGGTAAGGGGGAAGGGGTTACGGAAGAAAGGGACTACAGGGGGAGACAGGGAGGAAGGGGGGCTAGGGAGAAATGAAAGGAGATCAGAACAGAGAGACAGACCAAGTAGAAGAAACAAAGAAGAGACTCCAGGCGGGCTGAAGCGACCAAGCCTAACATAAAAGAGCAAAATAGGGACCGTGAGCGCCACCAAGCCGCAGGGGGGGGCCAAAGCCAGCGAACAGAGACCCTCTCTCAATGGGCATTTAAAGCTACCACCCGGAGGTAAGCCTCAGTGTAGGTGAAATGTTGCAAAGGTCTCCAAGTCTCACGAAAGGCCTCCTCCTTATTATGAAGCGTCGCTGTGAGGTCTGCCATATCTCTTAATTCGTTCACTTTAGAGAACCATAGAGCCATAGCCGGTGGGTTCTCCGATCTCCAGCACAAAGGGATACAGACCTTCGCCGCGTTCAGCAATTGAATAGTCAAAGAGTTCCTGTACCTTTTAATGGATCGCTCCGACAGGTGCAGCAGGCAGGCCGCAGGGTTCCCCTCCAGAGAGACACCCGTCAGACGACCGATCATGTCGGTCACCCCGCGCCAGAAGGGAACCAGCTTGGGACAGGCCCAGAAGACGTGCAACATCGTTCCCTCCGCCTCCCCGCAATGCCAGCAACAGGCAGGCACCTGGGGGAAGATGCGGTGGAGAACGGATGGGACCCTATACCACCTAGTTGTGATTTTGTAGCACGTCTCCTGAACCCGTGTAGCCATAGAGGATTTCTGCACAAAGGAGGGAACATTTTTAAGAACAGTTATAGCTGGTCTTATTTTTCCCTTTAACTCTGTAGTCAAAATCAGCATTGAATTCTGGTACTTGTAGCAACCTTCCTGGGTATTTTCCTTTAAAGAAGCCTCAATGGTCAGTGGTACCAGGGGCCACCATTTTGGTTGATTTTATGTATTACATTAGACAGACAACATTGATTTTCAAAACAATGGTGCCCTTGTCTTATAATAGCTGTATTAGCCATAGTGATGAGTGGACAAGGTTGCAAACCAAGCCATTTTATAATTTAATATTATTACAAATTGCTAGTGATTGCCAATCTAGCAATTCTCCTTTTAATTGACAGTATGGCAACCTAGATCAGTGATGGCGAACCTTGGCACCCCAGATGTTTTGGAACTACATTTCCCATGACGCTCTGGCACTCTGCAGTGTAGTAGGAGCATCATGGGAAATGTAGTTCCAAAACATCTGGGGTGCCAAGGTTCGCCATCACTGACCTAGATGGTCTTTGTACATTGCATATATACAAAGCTCCCCTATCTACTTACAATATAGAAAGCTTTGGGCCGCACGCTGTGTATCAACCACGTCTCAAGTGAAAGTAAAAGCTTCAGATACAGTTGCTGCCCACTGGCTATTCTCCCTGATGCATTTTGCCCAGATTGGCTTTCTTGTAGAAAGGCGTTGCCAATGGGTGGGCACTAAACATGAAGTTTGGACTTTGACTTTGAGATGTGGTTCACATGCATAGTGTGTGGTCCAGGGCTTTGTCCAGGGCTTTGTATTACTGTGTATGGACGGAGTGGGACGTGCTCATTGAGGGACTAGTATCTGGAGTGGAGAGAGAACTGGTGGGATGATATATGGGAGGCTTTGAGCAGTGCTGTACCTGTATTCTGTCTACTTGTTTAATTGGCTCATTGCACTTCCAAAAAATCTATGCTAAAAGTAAAATTGCAGGGACATACATATTTGGTGAAAAACACTCCAAGGATACTCCCTGTCTTCCTGTATGCATATACTGCAGCTTTTCCATTACAACATTGACATTTGTTATGAGGTTATAATGAAGGCTGGCCATCCAATTTACAAATCTGCTTGTGTTAGGACATTGCAAAACAAACAGAAGTTTCTTCAGAAATTAGAAAGATGTGAACCTATAAAATATATTGCCAAAGTTGTTGCAATGTATACAGTTCACTTAGAATTTTGATTTTTTTTTTCTCAACTAAAGTTTTATTAAACAGATCGTGCCGCATTACAAAAATCCATATCAAATGCACCACAATAAATCTTAATGTTTTTAAATCACAAATGCATCTCAGCAGTAAATAACAAAGTATAACAATCAACTAGTAAAGATCAGAAAATACAAGATAAAGAAAGGGTACATGATAAATCATTATGTATACCCCATTGACCATGAGTACAATAATCCCAGGAACAATGTCATCCCCTGCCAATTATCAGGCGGTCCCTAAGGCTGCTTTCACACTGGGGCGGTATTCAGGCGTTACAGCGCTAAAAATAGCGCCTGTGTAACGCCTGAAAAAAACCGGCCCCTTTAACTTCAGTGTGAAAGCCGGAGGTGAAAAAAGTCCTGCTAGCCGCATCTTTGCAGCGGTGAAGGAGCGGTGTATTCACCGCTCCTATACTGCTCCTACCCATTGAAATCAATGGGACACCGCGGCAATACCGCCGGCAAAGCGCCGCTGCAGCGGCGCTTTGCGGGCGGGTTTAACCCCTTTTTGGCCACTAGCGGGGGTTAAAACCACCCCGCTAGCGCCCGCACACCGCCGCTAAAACGACGGTAAAGCGCCGCTAAAAATAGCGGCGCTTTACCGCCGACGCTGCTCCCGCCCCAGTGTGAAAGCAGCCTAAGGTCAACAGGCACCAGGCCTGGTGTGTCCAGCCCGGGAGCCTATAATTTATCGAGTTTACCAAAACTACCCTGTGTTGAAGGAGACTATCTCCCATTTTGGCTATCCATTACTTTAGAGTGGAGGGGGATCAGTAGATGTCCAGTGCCGAAGTATTAACCACTTCGCACAAAACAACGTACCCATACGTCATTACTTTGACGCTAAATGCCTGGGGTTATGGCAGCAGCTAGCTGCCATAACCCCGGTATTTTCAGGAACGCCATGCATTTCTCTTTAGGATAAAAGTGGTCTCTGTAGTGGATTCACCGCAAGATCACTTTTACGTATCACTTATCACTTATCTCCCACTTATTGGTGGGAGAGGTGCCACCCGCCAGTAGAGGAGGAGACGATCGCGTCCTCTCCAGTGGATGCCTGACTGCTGACTGGGGGGAAGATGGCCCCCCCGCTTGGCTCCATGGCATGGGAGGGAGGAAACTATGTTAAACGCCACTTCCGCCCAAAGCTCTTAAAGGAGAATTTTTTTTTTGTTCAAGTGTCTTTTTTTATTGCATTTTAGGTCTTTTTGACCTCAGATCTCATATTTAAGAGGTCCTGTCATGCTTTTTTTCTATTACAAGTGAGGTTTACATTCCTTGTAATAGGAATAAAAGTGACGCATAATAAAAAATAAAATAAAAAAAACAGTGCCAAAATAAAATTCTTTATGTAAATTAAATAAGAAAAATAAATAAATTGAAAGCGCCCCATCCCGACGTGCTTGAGCGCAGAAGCAAACGAATACGTGAGTAGCGTCCGCATATGAAAACGGTGTTCAAACCACATGAGGTATCGCCGCAATCGTTAGAGCGAGAACAATCATTTTAGCCTTAGACCTCCTCTGTAACCCAAAACTGGTAACCTGTAGAAATTTTTAAACATCGCCTATGGAAATTTTTAAGAATAAAAGTTTGTTGCCATTCCATGAGCAATCCCAATTTTGAAGCATGATATGTTGGGTGTCAATTTACTCTGTGTAACATTATCTTTCACAATATAAAAAAAATTGGGCTAACTTTAATTTTGTCTTTAATTTTAATTTTGTCTTTAATTTTTTTCCAAAAAAAGTGCGCTGCGCAAATACGGTGCGACCGATTTTATTCTCTAGGGTGTTAGAAAAAAATATATAATGTTTGGGGGTTCTAAGCCATTTTCTAGCAAAAAAAATGATTTTAAATTGTAAACAACAAGTGTAAAAAAGAGGCTTGGTCCTTAAGTGTTTAACTTACAAGCCTGGAACAATGCCCTAGCTATGGCCTGTTTGGGAATATCATCCACCGGGAGACCACACACAATCCATTTTTTTTTTATCACATTAACTAAGTATGTAAGATATGTTTTCCCTTCACGCAGAAGAGAACTGAACTACATTCTGGTGCACCAACTTCAAATCTGCAAAGCTGGGTGCAGTCCTTAAAGTGATTGTAAACGATCGCCCTGTAAAACAGAAATGAAATGCAAAACATTTTTGTATACTATAGATATTAAAACATAGTAAATTACTTTTTTGGGGGGGGGGGGGGGCGGGGGGCATGGCTTGGTGTGCGATGCGGACAGCAGCACACTGAGGGAGCTCCGCTGACACAGCCGTACACAGCTCTACACCCGACCACCGGCTCCCAGATGCCGGGGAAGAGGCTCAGCAGGGGCGTTGTTAGGTGGCAAAAGAATCAGGGGCTTCAGCCCAGAATCCAAGCCGGAAACGGCAGGGGGGGGGGGGGTCGGGTGTTGTATGCGACGCAGGTTTTTTTTTGGCTTGGCCGTCACACTGACGGTAGTGACTTACATACACTAACGTACCTACACTGACTGCAGTGACCTACCTACCTGACCTACCTACACTGACAATAGTGACCTACCTACACTCACCTGCCTGATCTACATACACTGGACATATACATACACTAACGGTAGTGACCTACCTACACTGACCGACATGGGCGTCCGCAGCAGGGGGAAAGGGGGGTCAAGTGCCCCCCCTGGAATCCCCAAGGTGTTGCCGCCGCCGCCATGCTGCTTTTTTTTTCTGAGTCCGCTGGCGGCTGCATCCTCCACTCTCTCCTCTGGATCACAGTGCTGCCTCTGTGTTCGGCGGCCGCTCTGTAACACAGTCCCGCCCCCCCAGACCAGCTCGTATGATAGTAGAGAGAATCACGTTCCGCCTATCACATGAGCCGGTCTGGAGGGGCGGGACTGTGTTACAGAGCAGCTGCCGAACATAGCCATCCAGCGCTGTGATCCAGAGGAGTAGATGCCCATCCGTGCCACAGTGCCTGGATAGGAGGATCGAGGGGGGGGGCTGCAGTGCTCTCCTCCACCACCGCACTCTCCTGCCCCCCCCCAGTGCTCTCCTCCACCACCGCACTCTCCTGCCCCCCCCCCAGTGCTCTCCTCCACCACCGCACTCTCCTGCGCCCCCCAGTGCTCTCTTCCACCACCGCACTCTCCTGCCCCCCCCAGTGCTCTCTTCCACCACCGCACTCTCCTGCCCCCCCCAGTGGTCTTCTCCACCACCACACTCTCCTGCCACCCCCTCCAGTGCTCTCCTCCACCACACTCTCCTGTCCCCCCCACAGTCCTCTCCTCCACCACCACACTCTCCTGCCCCCCCCCCCAGTTTTCTCCTCCCCTGTTCTTGCTGCTCTCCCCATCCTTCTCTAGCCACCATCCCAGTGCGCTCCCCCCCTGTTCCCCCCAGTGCTCTCCACTCCGCCCAGTGCTCCCCCCTGTTCTCCCCCCCCACAGTGCTCTCCACTCCCCCCAGTCCTCTCCCTTCCGTGCTCTCCCTGTTCTCCTCCCCAGTGCTCTCCCCCGTTCTCCTACCCAGTGCTCTCCCCCCTGTTCTCCCCCCAGTGCTCTCCCCCCTGTTCTTTCCCCCCAGTGCTCTCCCCTCAGTGCTCTCCACTCCCCCCAGTGCTCTTCCCCCCCCTGTCCTTTCCCTCCAGTGCTCTCCACTCCCTCCAGTGCTCTCCCCCCCCCAGTGCCCTCCCTCAGTGCTCTCCCCTCGTTCTTCCCTCCCCCCAGTGCTCTCCTCTCTCCCCCTGTTCTTTCCCTCTCAGTGCTCTCCACTCCCCCCAGTGCTCTTCAGCTCTCCCCATCACTCTCCAGCCCCCACCCCAGTGCTCTCCAGCCCCCCATTCTCCCCACCCCTGTTCTTTCTGCCCCCCCTGGTGCTCTTCAGTCCCCCCAGTGCTCTCTACCCTCTGTGCTCTCCACCCCTGTTCTTTTTGGCTCCCCCCCAGGACTCTCCACTTCCCACCCCTGTACTCTCCACTCCCCCTGCATTTTGCCCCCACCCATGTGCTCTCCAGTCCCCCATGCTTTCCACCTCTGTTCTTTCTGGCCCCCACTGGTGCTCTCAAGCTCCCCCCATTGCTCTCCACTCCCCCCTGCCCTTTGTACCCCCCAGTACTCTCCAGCCCCCGTGCTCTCCACCCCTGTTTTTCTGCTCCCCAGTGCTCTCCACCACCCCACACTCTTAGCGCCCCCAGTGCTCTCAGCCTACCGTGCTCTCTACCCCTGTTCTTGTTGGCCTCCCCAGTACTCTCAAGTTCCCCCCCCAGCGCTCTCCGCTCCCCACCCCTGTGATCTCCACTCCCTATCGCTCTTTGCCCCCACCCATGTGTTCTCCAACCCCCCCAGTACTTTTTGCTCCCCCTTCTCTCCAACTCCCACTCAGTGCTCTCCACTTCCCCAGGACCAGAGGGCAGGCTGACTGGGGCCGGAAAATGAGGACAGCTGAAGGTGCAGGTGGCCAGGGACCACTCCATCTCACAGCAGACAGATCCTCTGGAAGGAGCACCGCCCCCATCCAAAACAAGAACAGACCCTGCCTGCTGCTGGCCGTCATGGATATCCTGCTGGCATGCAAGGTACTGTACTGAGCATCAACAACACACCTTCCCACAGACAGGGACTGCAGACTGGGACATGGGACACAGGAGGGGCTGCAATGATGGGCACAGTGAGACTGCATTCACGGCACAGTAAAGCTGCATTTGATGGACACAGTGAGGCTGCATTTGATGGGCACAGTGAGGCTGCATTTGGTGGGCACAGTGAGTCTGCATTTGGTGGGCACAGTGAGGCTGCATTGGTGGGCACAGTGAGGCTGAATTTGATGGGCACTGGTGAGGCTGCATTGAGCTCTTGCATCAAGTCTGCAGTCTCTGTCCATCTCCTGTAGCATGTCTGCAGTCTCTGGGGGAGTCTGGAGAGGAGTCAAGAGTGGGAGCACCGCCGGGATGGGGGTCATGGGAGAAGTCAGACTTGTGTGGACTGTGGACAGGAGACTATAGGATAAAACCTCCAAGCTGGAGCCGACTAACTGAGCCCTGCACAGTGCACCTGAGAGGAAGTCAGTGAAAGCACCGCCAGGCCAGTCGGGGGGGGGGTGGTCACTGATGTAAGGGGGGAGTGAATACGATAATGTAAGGGGCACTGATATAAAGGGTCTCCTCCTTATATTAGTAAGCCACCCCCCTTACCTTAGAGTATTCTTTCTGCAGAAGGTGCCCCCCCCCCACGTTCTGAGTTTCTGGGGTCCCCCTTGATCACTTACCACTATTAACTGGAATTTAGATATAGATATGAAATCACATAGGGCTTTATATATATATATATATATATATATATATATATATATATATATATATATATATATATATATATATATATATATATATATATATATATAAAGCCCTATGTGATTTCATATCTATATCTAATACTCTCTTCATCAAATGTGCTTTAAAATGTATGGTTTTTCCCTTTCATGAACAAGAAAATAATGACGTTATGCTGTTGGGCTGGTATAATAATGCTGTGAGGCTGGTATGAAATTTTTTCCAGGGCTGGTATTTGAAAGAATGGGCGTCCGCGAAGTTACTCAGGTGGCTGCGTACCATGCCCATATAGCCTAGAGAATGTACATCTTTTTACATTGCAATACATCTGTTGTTGCCATATTTTTATCTTTATGAAAACAGCCTATACAGTGACAATATGAGATCAAAATATGGCCACAACAGATGTATTGCAATGTAAAAAGATGTACATTCTCTAGGCTATATGGGCATGGAACACAGCCGCCAGAGTAACTTCCAATACAAAGTGAAGATGAATTAGCTGTTATATAACACATATGTATTACCAGTGGAAAGATTTTCATGAGATTGCCAAAAAGGGGTGGAGCATGAGTGGCCTTGAAATGATGCCCCCCCTTGGAAAAAGTTCTGCGGACGCCCATGCTGACCGACCTACCTACACTGACATTTACCTACACTGACATACCTACACTGACCTACCTACACTGGCATTAACACACACTGACCTACCTACACTGACATTTACACACACTGACCTACCTACACTGACATTTACACACACTGACCTACCTACACTGACATTTACATACACTGACCTACCTACACTGACATTTACACACACTGACCTACCTACACTGACATTTACATACACTGACCTACCTACACTGACATTAACACACACTGACTTACCTACACTGGCCGACCTACATACACTGACATTTACCTACACTGACCTACCTACACTGGCATTAACACACACTGACCTACCTACACTGACATTTACACACACTGACCTACCTACACTGACATTTACATACACTGACCTACCTACTCTGACCTACCTACACTGACATTAACACACACTGACTTACCTACACTGACCTACCTACACTGACATTAACATCATACACTGACCTGTCTGAGCCGTGGTGTCACAGTAGCCAGTCCTCAGAGTAGAAGCCGAGGAGGAGAGGAGAAGCCGAGGAGGAGAGGAGAGCGGTTCGCCCAAGCGCCAACCAGGGATGTGGCGCGGCAGCCTCTTTGTAATTACCGCCTTCTGGAGCCAACAGCGCCTATGATGGACGTCACACATCCGCTGTCCCGGCATTGGACTAGTGGGACGTCCATCATAGACGTGCAGGCTCCAGAAGGCGGGACCTGCTCTGGCACTCGGCCGCACTCGGCCGCGATTGGCCACGCTCGGCGGCGCTCGGGATCAGATTGGTCCCGGCGCTCTCGCCTACCCTGCACAGCTGACACTCGGGGCTATAGGGGGACACATTCGGGCTTCAGCCCCCCCCCTGCCGATGCCCCTGAGGCTCAGCAACACCCCTCTCTCTCGCCCATGCCGCAGAGTGGCTGCATACCCTGCCAGAAACATCTCAGAGCTTTTTAAAAGCAAGTCTGCGATATACAGTGGCGGCCTAGGATCCAAGATGGCGCTGACACAACATGAGGAGGAGTATAGTGACAACTCACAGTCTGCTCCAGAGGACGTAAGGGGTAAGACAAAATCAGATCTCCCCCTAACTTACTCTGACATGTCTGTGATCACGGCAGACATCAAATCCACTTTTTCAGCAGCGATTTGATTTGAAGATAAACCTGCTAGGGCATAATGAAAAATTGATATCTGTGGAGACTGCAGGGAAACACAGAGACAAGGCCATTACTAGGCTAGAGAAGACCTCCTCTGCACAGGCCCAGCATTTCATAGAAATGAATAGACACATTGAGGATTTGGACAACAGAGGCAGGAGATTTAATATAGAGAGTAAGAGGAATCCCAGAGTCACTGGATCATGATCAGATTATATCAGTGCTCCAGCGGGTCTTTAACAGCCTGTTAGGAAGACAAGAGGACACGGAGATAGACTTTGTGAGAGCTCACAGAGCCCTGCGGCCAAAGGGCCATGAGACTGCACCACCGCGAGACATAATCTGCTGTCTCCAAAGCTTTACTTTGTTTCAAATCTTTCTTTATTATTTCTTTATAATTATAAAACATACAAAACATCCATCAACATACCTAACATCCATCAACTACTACATATTTCTCAAAAAAAAAAATAATAATAAAATATATATATATACATAAACATATATATATATATATATATATATATATATATATAAAAATCAGCCCTCATCTCTCCCCCCTACCCCATCGCTCCTCACTTCCTCACTTACAAATATTCCTTAAGGATCCCTGAGGTGCAAAACTCCTCCCACTTTTTCCAATGCTTTGAAATCGGATTCTCCACATATCCTTCTTCTCTTATTTGCTTCTCCATATAGTGTGTTTCACTCATTTCACATTTCCACTCTATTATTAATGGAGCATTTTCCTTTTTCCATTTTCGCGCTATTACAACTTTTGCAGCTGTAGTCATACAGTGCAAAAACTCTATCTCTTTCTGTGTTAATGATTTAGGTGTGAGAGAGAATAGTACTATCATTATATCTATGTTTATCCTAGTACCTGTCACTCGCTGATATATTTCTGTTATCTTACCCCAAAAATCTCTTAACTTGTAACAGCTATACCATATGTGTTCTAAAGTACCCTTTTCTATTTTGCATCTCCAACAGGTTTCAGGGTTCCTTTTATTTATTCTATTCATTACTACTGGGCTTCTATACCATCTTATTGCAACTTTATAGGTTTTTTCTTGGTCCTTGATTGCTACCGATAGTTTATGTATTCTTCCATATATCCCTTCCCATTCCTTCTCTGTCAACACATTCCCTATTTCCTCCTCCCATTTTTTCACTGCTGCTATTTTTTTAAATATCACCATAGGGGAGTAATAGATTGTATATCTTAGAAAGTTTTTTATTCGCTTTATCCTTATTTAATACTATTTGCTCGAATACAGTTAATTGTCTATTAATACTTATCATTAATGGATCTATATATGTTTTCAACTGAGAGTATTGCAGCCATTTATTATTATATTCATGTCCCATTTCCTGAAACGTTGGCATCTCCCATCTATCAGGATTTGTATTATTCACTCATGCTCCTCCATATTCCATTTAAGAAATGTTTTGCTTTTAGTGCTGGTCTAAATTCGGGGTTGGCAAATAATGGGGTCATAGGGCCACTCATGAGGAGAGATTTCCTTTTTTTATTATATCATCCCAAATTTTTAATGTTGTTTTTACAAAATGGGTACTCCTTTTCTTCTGGTCTTAAATTAGATTTTATCCATGGTTGATGTTTTATTCTAGCCCCTATTATATCTTCTTCTAACTTTACCCATTGTTTATTTTTTGCATTATGCTGCCAATCTATAATTCTCATTATTGACGCTGCTTGGAGGTATTTGGAGAAGTCAGGCATTGCCAGTCCTCCATTTTTTTTTGTTCTTATTAATACTTCTCTTCCTATTCTAGGAAACTTATGCGACCATATAAAACTTTCTGCAGCTTCTCTTAAATCCTTCATAATCTTTCCTGATGGTATAATAGGGACAGTTTGAAAAATATATAGCATAATTGGTAGAGTATCACCATCTTTAGAATATTTATTTTCCCTAACCAGGAATAAGTTATTTTATCATATTTTCCTAAAAGTTTTTTTACCTTATAAATTGCTTTATTATAGTTCATGTCCTGTAGAAGTTTTAAGTCACTTGGAATATATATTCCAAGATACTTAATCGCGTCTTGTTTCCATTTAAATTGGAAATCATTTAGTATTATCTTTTGCATTCCTTTTTCCAATGAGATGTTCATTACTTCAGATTTATCATAATTAACTTTAAAGTTGCTCAATTGCCCAAATCTTTCCAGTTCTTTTATTACATTTGGTATTGTAATTATAGGGTTAGTTATATATAATAAAAGATCATCTGCATATGCAGCCGTCTTATATTCTTTACCTTTAACCTCTATCCCTTTGATATCCGTATTTCCCCTTATAGCTTCCATAAGATGTTCCATTATCATAACGTACAGAAGTGGGGGATAGGGGACACCCCTGTCTATTCCATTTGATACCTTTATATAATCTGACAACATCCCATTTGTCCTAACTTTTGCTCTTGAATTTTTATATAATGCAGTGATCCTATCTAGCATTTTAGGTCCCATTCCTATTTGCATCAATACTTCCTCCAAGAATTGCCATCCCACCCTATCAAAAGCCTTCTCGGCATCTATAGCCAGAAGGCAGGCAGGGATGGCATTTCTCTGAGCGTATTCCATCAGTGTACATGTCTTGATAATGTTATCCCTTGTTTCTCTACCCTTCATAAAACCCGTTTGGTCCAAATTTATATGATCTGATATAATTTCTGTTATTCGTCTCGCTATTATCTTAGAGTATATTCTTATATCTATGTTTGTCAAAGATATAGGTCTATAGTTTTTACAAATTGATTGATCCTTTTCAGGCTTTAATATTAATACGATATGGGCCTCCGTGCTCTGTACTGCAAATGGCTGTGTTTGAGAGATAGAGGTATATGTTTTCTTAAGAATAGGCGTGATTAAACTCTTAAATGTCTTATAGAATCTAGCGGTATACCCATCCGGGCCTGGACTCTTTCCCAGTGCAAGTTCTGCGATTGCATGCTCTATTTCTTCTATTGAGATTTCACGCTCCAGATCCTCAATTTTTTCTATTGAGAACATGGGTACCTCTGTTTCCCGTATATAGTTTCGTATCGCCTCACCCTTATTCCCTTTCTCCTTATATTCCTGATTTTCTTTTATATTATATAACTTGGAGTAGTAAGTATGAAAAGTTTCAGATATTTCCACTGGGTCATATGTCATTTCCCCATTTGGTTTTACAATTTTTTCTATGTACCGTATTTTTCGGACTATAAGGCGCACGTAAAAGCCTAAATTTTCTCACAAAATCGACCGTGCGCCTTATAATCCGGTGCGCCTTATATATGACCTGTTGACATCGCTGGAGTTCTTTGGTTAATGCACCCGGAATGATGGCAAGCACCGAATTAGTTTTCTTCACTTGGGCTTTAACAGTATCTGTCAGATGGGCGCGCATGGAATCACAGATCAATAGGGATGGAGATTCGTGGAAAAAGCCACCCGGTCTCTTACCGTAAACCGACGTACCGTAAACCTCTCTCAGGTTGTTCTACTGCGTGACTGATAGCGATGAGTTTGAAATCCGCTTCGTAAGCATGTCTCTTAACAGGAGCCATTTTTGGGGCAGCGGGTATACCGTAGAAAATGAACGAATGAATGCGCACACCTCCTGACTAAGATGGCCATAATGCCCAATCCAAGCAGTGCAGCTTCGTGGGATTACCAAAGCTAGGAAGCTGCACTGCTTGGATCGGGCATTACGGCCATCTTAGTCAGGAGGTGTGCGCATTCATTCGTTCATTTTCTACGGTATACCCGCTGCCCCAAAAATGGCTCCTGTTAAGAGACATGCTTATGATGCGGATTTCAAACTGAAGGCTATCAGTCATGCAGTAGAGCATGGAAATAGAGTAGCTGCGAGAGAATTCAACATTAATGAATCAATGGTACGGAAGTGGAGGAAGCAAGAAGATGCCCTGCGCCAGGTAAAGAAGACCAAACTGAGTTTCCGAGGAAACAAAGCAAGATGGCCACAGTTGGAGGACAAAATTGAACAGTGGGTTATTGAACAGAGAACCGCAGGTAGAAGTGTCTCTACTGTCTCTATTCGACTCAAAGCAACAGCGATCGCACGCGACATGGAGATCAACGACTTTCGAGGAGGTCCCTCTTGGTGCTTCCGTTTCATGAAAAGGCGGAATCTCTCTATCCGCACAAGAACCACTATGTCACAGCAACTGCCAAAGGATTACGAAGAAAAGCTGGCCATTTTCCGTACCTACTGCAAGAACAAGATCAATGAACAGAAGATCCGACCAGAGCACATCACCAACATGGACGAGGTCCCCCTTACCTTTGATATCCCTGAAAACCGTACTGTCGAGAGAACAGGGACCAGTATGGTATCTATACGCACTACAGGAAACGAGAAGTCATCCTTCACTGTAGTTCTCGGTTGCCAGGCTAATGGCCAGAAACTACCACCCATGGTAATTTTCAAGAGGAAGACTCTGCCAGAAGAAAAGTTTCCGGTTGGCATCATCATCAAGGCTAACCCGAAGGGCTGGATGGACGAGGAGAAGATGAGTGAGTGGCTGAGAGAGGTTTACGTCAAGAGACCGGGTGGCTTTTTCCACAAATCTCCATCCCTATTGGTCTGTGACTCCATGCGCGCCCATCTGACAGATACTGTCAAAGCCCAAGTGAAGAAAACTAATTCGGTGCTTGCCATCATTCCGGGTGGATTAACCAAAGAACTGCAGCCACTAGATATAGGTGTCAACAGGTCATTTAAAGTTAAATTGCGAGCTGCGTGGGAGCATTGGATGACAGAAGGCGAACACACATTCACCAACACAGGGAGGCAACGCCGGGCGAGTTACGCCACTATCTGCCAGTGGATCGTGGATGCCTGGGCGAAGGTATCAGTCACCAGTGTAATCCGAGCTTTCAAGAAGTCCGGAATTATCACTGAACAGCTAAGTACCGGTACCGATGACAGCAACGAGACTGACTCGGATACTGATGAGAATGATGAGAGGGATACGGGCGTGCTTGATGCCGAAATTGCCCAATTGTTAAACTCAGACACTGAAGATGAAGAATTTGATGGATTTGCGGGAGAAGAATAAAGTGAAAAAGTGAGTGTCTGGTTTTGTACGGTATTCACCGGTAACTGAACAGTGTTAAGAGTTATTGAAGAATAAAGTGAAAAAGTGAGTGTCTGGTTTTGTATTTAATTGAACAGTGTTAAGAGTTATTGTTATAGACCATTTTATGGTTATTGCTAAAGAGTTGAATAAAATTTGACTTACAGTACCGCATCCGAGTTGTGTTTCATTAAATGCGCCTTATAATCCAGCGCGCCTTATAGTCCGATGCGCCTTATATATGGAAATATCCATTATATCAGCCGGTCGTTGCTAGTGCGCCTTATAATCCGGTGCGCCTTATCGTCCGAAAAATACGGTACCTTAAGGGTTGCTGCTTTTTTAATGTTCGGGCCAACACTTTCCCTGATTTATTTCCGAACTTATACCACTGTGTTCTATTTTTGTCTCTTATCTGTAGGGACTCTTCATCAAGCATTGATTGCATTTCCATTTGTTTTTCCTTTAATCTTATTCTATCAAATGGTTTCATACTCCTCTTATGTATCTCCTCTAATTCTCTAATCTCTGTTTCCAATTGAGATTGTTTCAATATTTTTTCTTTTTTTCTTCTTGCTCCATGCTTGATGAATATTCCCCTCAATACACATTTTAATGTTTCCCATTGAATTGGGAATGATGTTTCATCTCCTTCATGAGTTATTAAAAATTATTTTATAGTTTGTTGTATCTCTACCTCACATTTATTATCTTTCATTAGATTATCATTCAATCTCCATATCCCACTCCTTTTCTTTGTCGCAATTACTGCAAACTCTAGATATATTGGGGCGTGATCTGACCATAGAAATCCCCCTATCTTTGATATTGGCTTCATTATTAAACCTTCCCTATTTACAAAAAAATAATCTAATCTGTGGTATGAGTTGTGAATATTTGAATAGTATGTATAATTTTTCTCCATTTGATGTTGGGCCCTCCATATATCAGTTAGCTGGTATTTTCTCAAGACATTTTTAAATTCCTTTATTTTAATGTTATTCTTTTTTTTTTGCATATTAATATTTGTAGTGTCCCTTTTTATATCCATCAGGAAATTAAAGTCGCCTCCCACAATTACTATTCCCTCAGCTTTCTCCATTGCGTCTGATAGGGCTTTTATTCCAGTCTCTATTTGCCCATAATTTGGAAGGTACAAATTTATTATTGTAAATATTTTTCCATACAGCTTAAGTTTTATTATTAATAACCTCCCATCCTTACCTTCATATTTTTGTATTATTTGGACTGGTATATCCCTATGAAACGCAATCGATACACCTTTTGATTTAGAGTAAGGAAATGTATCATGTATCCACACACTATAATTTCTATTATTTATTTTAGGTATGTGATCTGATCGAAAGTGTGTTTCTTGAAATAGCACTATATCAATTTTCTGTTTATTCATAAAATTCAATATTTGATTTCTTTTAGAGGGGGAGTTTAGACCTCTGACATTAAAGGAGCAAAACCTTACATTTCCCATAAAGAAAAAAAATAAAAATAAAAAAAATAATAAGAAGAACACGCAAACACTTACTATACTAACACAAATATCACTTAATACCTTCCAATCTACTTCCTTATCCTACCCAATCCATTACCACTCATTCGCCATAAAAATTTACACCCACATATACTCCAACCCACCCCTTTGACACCTCTTATCCCCTAATTATTGACTATACTAGTCTATCTTACCCTAGGTAAGGTCCCTATTGAGGGGGTATCTGATACTGCTGATCTAACTTTACTACCATTCGGCCGTTACATGCTATTTTTCCATTCCTATTCGAATTATTCTCCTTTTCTATATACGTCTATTTGCCTTATCATTTATTTGTACATCTTCCATCTTACCATCAAGCTTTGAGCTATTTTTTCCCCTTCCAACTATAATGAGGAGACCATAGGAAAATAAACCAGGGGAGAGAGAGGGATATGGTGGAGAGTAGTGAAGAGGGGGAGAGGAAAAAAAAATAAAAAATATAAAAAAAAAATTCAAAAAAAAAAAAAAAAAGGGGGGGAGGGGGGAGGGGGTAATATTACACACCCATTACTAAGTGTTTAATTAAGGTTAGATATACCACTACATATCTAACATATCCAAACTATATATTAACCTCCCATATCAATAGTGTTTTATTAACCCTAAATTAACATAACCAACCCCAATGTGTATATTTAATAATCTTGTTAACAAATTCATTATTACTATTAAGGCCTGTGACATACCAAATATAATACATCCATACAATTTAGTGACTCTTTCTTGCCTTTTCGACTTACTTCCTTTTACCCATTACCATTATACCCCCCTACATCCCCTCCCTCCCAACACCTATCCTCACCACCCCTTCCACCCTTTACCCACCTATATCCAACCCCCCCCCCCAATCCACTCCCCCTCCCCTCCACCTCAGCCCCCATTTCCCTCCTATCTCCTTCTAATAAAATCCTTAGGCCAGTCTAGTATTTTCACTTCTGGAAGCTGCAATTTCTTCTGAAAGTCCTCTAAATCAGCCATTTCTCTAAATATTACAGTCTGTCCTTCATGCTGAACCTGTAGCTGAAAGGGAAATTTCCATCTATATTGCTTATTTTTAATCCTTAACTGCTCCAATAATGGTTTCAGAGCCCTTCTTTTATCCAATGTTTATTTAGATAAGTCCTGAAAAAAAAGCAAATTTGATCCTTCATACTGTATATGATTATTTTTCCGTACTGCCGCCATGATCTTCTCCTTAGTTTGAGGATAGTGAAGTTTACATATCACATCTCTAGGCATATTGACATCCCCTTTCCTTGGTGCCATAGCCCGGTGCACTCTATCAATTAATATTTCTGCTTTTGATAAGTCCTGCAATATATTACTAAAGATCTTTTGAATTACTTCCAGGAGCATTTCTGAAGTCACGCTTTCCTTTAAGCCTCTTATTCTTATATTATTCCTTCTACTTCTGTTTTCTTGCTCATCCATAGTACTTACTGCTTGCTTTAAATCCTTTTCTTGCTCTTGCATTTTTTCCTTCACCTGCTTTAGCTCCTTCTCCAAACTTTCCATTCTTATATTCATACCTTCTATTTTACCATGCGTTTCCAACGCAATTGTTTTTATCTCTTGGATTTCTGTTTTATACGCTTTCTCCATCCTCTGAACATAGTGATCCATATCCACCCTTGTGGGTAAGGAGGTTATATAAGCTTTAATATCCCATTCTTCCTTCTCCTTCTCCTTTTTGTCATCTATTTCCATTTCCAGGATATCTATGGAGGAACTATTTCTAGGATGATCTACCATTTCTTCTCCTGATATACCAGATACTAAAGATGATTCCACAGAGTTTATTACCTCCTGAGATAACTGTGATGAATGTGTTATATGTGATGTTTGCATCGATATTTGATGCTGTAATTGTTGGAAAAATTCCTTAATATGAGTGGTTTGTGTGGCTTGAGCCTCTGTATTGCTTTTACCTTTACTGTCCTTTTTATTCCCTCCAGAGCAAAGTGGTTTATTACCCTTTTTAGGTGCCATTATTTATATATATATATTTTCCTTTCTTTTTTCTTTTCTTCTCCTCCTCCCCCTTACTCTATTCCCATTTATCACTGTTTATGCTCCAAATCAAAGCCTCTCATATAACCTCTCATATACTATTCAAAAGCATCTACTTAAGATGGCTGAGGAAAAAAAAAAAAAAACACACCATAGAAAAGATGCTATTAAGTTGCCAGTAATCGCAGATATAAAGGTTGCTTACAGATTATTGGTAGCGATTTTCAAGCTTCATGGGGATATGCAAAAAATGCCAGAAAAATGCAATTAAGTTGCCAGTAATCGCAGATATAAAGGTTGCTTACAGATTATTGGTAGCGATTTTCAAGCTTCATGGGGATATGCAAAAAATGCCAGAAAAATGCAATTAAGTTGCCAGTAATCACAGATATAAAGGTTGCTTACAGATTATTGGTAGCGA
Source organism: Lithobates pipiens (assembly GCF_037356315.1). Taxonomy (NCBI): domain Eukaryota; kingdom Metazoa; phylum Chordata; class Amphibia; order Anura; family Ranidae; genus Lithobates; species Lithobates pipiens. The sequence continues at coordinate 158,689,181 of NW_027507784.1, forward strand.
TTTTCAAGCTTCATGGGGATATGCAAAAAATGACAGAAAAATGCAATTAAGTTGCCAGTAATCGCAGATATAAAGGTTGCTTACAGATTATTGGTAGCGATTTTCAAGCTTCATGGGGATATGCAAAAAATGCCAGAAAAATGCAATTAAGTTGCCAGTAATCGCAGATATAAAGGTTGCTTACAGATTATTGGTAGCGATTTTCAAGCTTCATGGGGATATGCAAAAAATGCCAGAAAAATGCAATTAAGTTGCCAGTAATCGCAGATATAAAAGTTGCTTACAGATTATTGGTAGCGATTTTCAAGCTGCATGGGGATATGCAAAAAATGCCAGAATCATGCAGTCACTCAGCCCCCCCTGAGCCTTCAGTGATATCACTTTATGCAAAATTGCATCACAGTTTGTGCTCCACCTCGAAACCTCCCATATACTATTCAGCAGCGACCAGCTATAGCAGATGAAAAATAGAGTGCAGTTTAGTCCCCAATATTCACAAGTATATAGGCTGCTCACAAGCTGTTAGCTGTGCTTTTTAGGCTTCAAAGAGAAAAGCGCCCCCCCTGAGCTTTCAGCGGTATCGCCTTGTTCAAGATTGCTTCTCCTTTTACTTTTTTACTTTATTTACTTCTTTTTACTTTATTTCCTTACTAACCTTGAACAGTGTCCATAGAGTGGTGGTCAGCATCATATTTTGCTTGTTCAGCTTTACTTTCTCCTGTCACCTTTCACCATCCTTTCACCATCCAGCTCCGTTCTTTTTCGTACCCCCCCCGGAGGTTCACGAGCTCTCCCGAGGTTCCCCGAAATCTTTCCGGGATCTCCCGATCTCTGCCGTCCTCTGCCCGACTCCTCTGTGACACTTCCGAGGCTTCCGAAGGGAGGATCACATCTGTCGGCTCCGTCTCTCAAGCCTTAGACACGGACCGGCGCTCGGATCCACTCCCTCCCCCAGCCTCTCTCAGCTTCAGATCTGGCGGCGCAGGGACCGGCACTCCACGGGGTCCTCCAATCCACCGGACGTACGGCTCCAAAGAACGGCCTTCCACGGGCTCTCCACCTCCTCACAGTGATCACGCCAGGCACTCCATCCACTTAGCCACAGGTGAGGGGGTGAAAGGGATATCCCTTATGCAGCTCGGAAATTTGCTGTGTTAGCAATCCCTGAGTGAGTCCTTCCAGGGAGATTTCATATGCGGCTCAGAGTCTCCATAACGTAGCTTAACTTCTGTGCAGATATTAATATATAGGCTCCATAAACTCTTTATGCCACAGCACAGGCAGCAGCAGCAGCAGCAGCAGCAGCAGCAGCAGCAGCTTCCTACACCAGCGTGTCAGCATGCCGACCTCATGGAGCTCACTTAGTCAGCAGCTCCTCCCCCCTCCATCAGGTGTCCCCAAAGCTTTACTTTGAAGGAAGACATCATGCACAAAGCAAAGAGAAATGCCCAAATAGTATTTAACAGTGAAACTATAATACTCTTCCAGGATCTCTCCCAAATCTCCCTGAAAAACAGGCGAGCCCTGCGCCCCTTGTTGGAGAAAATAAGGGATAGAGACCTGAAGTACACATGGCGTTTCCCATTTGCCCTTACAGTCTCACACAATGGACAACAGCATGTCTTGCGCACACCGGCTGATCTATCAGACTTTTGCACGGCCTTGAACATAGGCCACATGGAGCTACCTGACTGGTACACAGACTTCCTTCAGGCCCCTCTGGAAAGAAGCCCCCTCAGGTTCCCATTCGTCCCACCAGATAAGAGACAAGCCAAGAAGCAGAAACAGTGGCGCGGAGGTGGTTCCAGGACAGGGACCCTGAGATCACAAGCTGATTCAGCCAGAGGTCAAGAAGATGATTAAACTATCTACCTCTGACCCACTTCACTTCTCCAGAACCATACAGGGAGCCAAAACGGACAGCATCTGAAAAGGGTCCAAAGCACGCAAAGACAATTTGCACATTTTTTCATGCACTTCAATAGGCGTAACGTCGGGGACAACCCGTCCTGCCTACTACCCCTTCGAACTAACAGCCAACCCACGTAACCATGGAACTTTGTTAAAAACTGCTCACATTCGAAACTCCAGGTTGACACTTGTCTTACATCAAGCAAACAAAGAGCACTGATGGGGTTTTAGTCTGCTGGATGGACCGCAGAACTTAAACATAGCCCCTCTGACTTGAAGGACTTGGGCCAGCAGCACTCAGGCTCATGATGACTCACTGCTTTAATATTTATTTTTCTCCTTTTTAGGTCGGGTTTACAAAGTTACAAACCCACAGGTTCACAAGCTTATATATGATTAAAGTTAATTGTTTATGCGCACTGTATGTGTACTTTTGGATACGTTTCAAACTTAAAACCATAGCTCTCATGGTGACGGCTGTGTGGGAGGAGGTAATCACTTCCCTAGTTCTTTAAGTTTAACCTATCCCCAGGGTACCTTACAGGTGGGCTGCCGCCGGGTCGTTAGCGACCTCCCCTATACCCCAAAGCGTGACCTAGTGCTCCTGATTAAGGACACAGGGGACACTAGGACGTCTAGTGGGGCCTCCTCCTGGGTGTGCTTCCGCTGAGGAGGAGCACCACTGATCATCCCTCATCTATACTCTTGAGCCTTCTCTTTTTTCCTACCTATTCCCCCCCCCCCCCCCCTTTCCCCTACCCCATCTTTTCTGATCTCACTCTATGCTAGTTGGAAAGAACATTGCTTGCTTCAATTTAGCTCTAGCACAAGTATTAACTTGCTTCTGTCAGTTTTGTTATTTGCAGTGGAACCCTTGGAGCATCTCCTCCTGTGCAGTCCAAATGGCCTACTCATCACTGGGATGTAGCCCTTCGGTGATATCACACAACATTGGAGGCTTGAACATCCCAGAATGTCGCTCCACCTTACTACATGAGCTCAAAAAAGGTAGGCCCCATTTTGTATACCTTCAAGAGACACATTTCAAAACAGACCATATACCCAAACTTACAAATCAATATTTTACAAGAGCATTCCACGCCACCAACAGGGACTCCAAGTCAAAGGGGGTCTTCATTTTAATAAGCAAGGAGGCCCCATTCAAACTGATTGAACAAAAGACGGACCCAGAAGGCAAATATTTATTCCTAAAGGGAACATATGGGAACATCCCAATGACCCTAGCGAATGTGTACTTTCCAAACAGGGCTCATGTCTCGTTCTGCCAACAAATTACTAAACAACTCCAGGGGTTTGCCACAGGCTGCTTAATATTAGGTGGTGACTTTAATGTCCCGCTCAATCCACTGACAGACACCTCAAATGGTAAATCATGCATCATCTATAGAATACTTAAAAAAATAAAACGTTACAATCTCTATATCTCACAGACACATGGCTTTTCCTTAACCCAGAAGGCCGGGACTTTACACACTATTCCACCCCTCACACCAAATATGCTTGTTTAGAGTACCTATTCATCACACAAAGGCATCTAACATCGGTGGAAGAGGCTCACATAGGAATCCAATCAATCTCAGATCACTCTCCAATTTCACTAAAGATTGATCTCCTGACCCCCCCGCCCAGACAGCCAACATGGAGACTCAATACATCTCTGCTGACAGACCCAACTATACTGCCCTCAATTACCAAAGCTATGAAAGAATTTTTTGAACACATCTTAATTAGGGATGGCCGAACGGTTCGCCCGGCGGTCGGTTTGCGGCGAATTTCAGCTGTTCGCGGTCTGCCCGATCGGCGGCCTGTTGCCGCTGTTCGCCCGACGGACTTACGTGTTTACTGTGTAAAAGAACTTTGACCTATGATGACACATCCATCATGTGGTACAGGACAGCCAATTGAGACATTACAGCACATGGACACTTGGACATTCCCCCTAACTTATAAATAGACCCGATCCGGCGGCCATTTTACATTCTTTCTTTTTGGAGCAGGGAGAGACTGCAGTGACCCAAATCGCTAGCTATTAGGTCCACAAAAGTTCTTTTAAGGACTGGTATGGTATAGGTGTAGTTCAGGATATAGGTTTGAGGCACTGCTATTCAAGTCATTGTTGCAGCAGCCTGTCTTTTGTCAGTGCTGAGAGAGGGACAGGACGCTGTATGCAGCAGGGACAGTCAGTTTAATCATTAGCTGTTACTATTAGGTCCACAAAAGTCCTTTTCAGGACTGGTATGGTAAAGTAGTACAGGATATAGTTTTGAGTGCTATTCAAATGATTGTTGCAGCAGCCTGTGTTTTGTCAGTTTAAATAGGGACAGACAGGAAGCTGTGTGTGGCAGTGAGGGACAGTCAGTTTAATCAGTAGCTGTTGCTATTAGGTCCACAAAGGTTCTTTTCAGGACTGGTATGGTAATAGGCTTGTACACGTATAATATTCTTTCTTCCAAATATAGAAAGAATATTATACTTGACTGCTGCCCTTCTGCTGCAGTAGTCCTTTATGAGTATAGGGACTGAGGTACAGTCTGCTAATCACAACCTACTAGTTGCACAAAGGTCCTTCTAAGGACTGGTAAGGTATAGCGTACTAGAGTATATAGGGTTGAGTGAGGTACAGTCTGCTAAACCTTAAGGACTGGTATAGGTCCACAATATATAGGGTCGAGGTGCACTACTGCTGACTGCTGCCCAATTCTGCAGCAGTCCTTTATGAGTATAGGGACTGAGGTACAGTCTGCTAATAACAACCTACTAGTTCCACAAAGGTCCTTCTAAGGACTGGTAAGGTATAGTGTACTACAGTATATAGGGTTGAGTGAGGTACAGTCTGCTAATCCTTAAGGACTGGTATAGGTCCACAATATATAGGGTTGAGGTGCACTACTGCTGACTGCTGCCCAATTCTGCAGCAGTCCTTTATCAGTATAGGGACTGAGGTACAGTCTGCTAATCACAACCTACTAGTTCCACAAAGGTCCTTAAAAGGACTGGTAAGGTATAGTGTACTACAGTACATAGGGTTGAGTGAGGTACAGTCTGCTAATCCTTAACCACTTCCCACCCGGCCAATGCACATATACGGCTGGGTGGGAGCCGTCTACTTCTGATAGGACGTTCAGGAACGTCCTTCAGAAGCAGCGGCGCGATCCCGATGTGCTGGTATAGGTCCACAATATATAGGGTTGAGGTGCACTACTGCTGACTGCTGCCCTATTCTGCAGCAGTTCTTTATCAGTATAGGGACTGAGAGTTTTGTCACAGAGTCATTTAAAAAATGACAGGCAGAGGAAGAGGCAGGTCCTTCCGCAGGGGTGGTAAGGGTAGGGCAGGAGCAACAGGCTTGAGCCAAAGTGGGAAATTGCAGAAGGTGCGTGCAATTACGTCAAAGGAAGCACCAGAATTGGTTGACTGGCTCACTCAGCCTTACTCTTCTGCACCCTCCTCATCCTCTCGATCTGCACCCTCTTCTTCACTCTCTGCTATGTGCACCCCCAAAGACACTACCACCAACAACACCACCACCACCACCACCACATACCTTCCGCTTGAGTCACAGGAATTATTTTCCGATCCATATCAAGACATTTCTGAAGCGCAGCCACTCTTGGCATTGGATCAGGAAGAGGAGGTAGCAACAACCGCCACTCAGTAGTCTGATGACAGTACCCAGATCAGCCCAAGGAGGAGGTTGGTCACCGGTTTTGCTGCCTACTCCGAGATCTTTACTTATAGCGGTGGACCAGCAGATAGGGAGGAGAATAACTTACATTGCACAGGAGGGACAAAGCAGACTGCTAATGTATCAGGAGCGAGTCATCGACCATGTACGGTCACATCTGGCGCTCCCAGGACGCCGGCACATGGCTCCGCAGTGTGGGCTTTTTTTAACGTGTCCGCTGCTGACAATAGTGTTGCCATCTGTAATCTTTGCAGTCAACGCATTAGTCGCGGTAAGCCCAACACTCACCTAGGGACGACCGACTTAAGAAGGCACATGAGCTGCCATCACTAAGCCCAGTGGGAGCAACGGAACACACAAAGCCACACTCCAGGCTCTCACCGTCCAGCCTCGTCTTCTACTTCTTCTCCTCTCTAGTGATGGCCGAACGGTTCGCCCGGCGGTCGTTTCGCGGCGAATTTCCGACTTTCGCCGTCCGCGGGTTCGAACGCCTTTTTCCGTCGTTCGCCCCGGCGGACTTACGTGTTTAATGTATACAAGAACTTTAACCTTTCGTGACACGTTTATCATGTGTTACAGGACAACCAATTGAGACATGACAGCTCATGGACACTTGGACATTCCCCCTAACCTATAAATACACCCGATCCGGTGGCCATTTTACATTCTTTCTTCTGTCACTGTAGGGAAAGGATCCTGTGTGGAGTAGGGACAGAGAAAACGCTAGCTATTTGGTACACAAAAGTTCTTTTCAGGACTGGTATAGGTGTTAGGTCAGCAGCCTGAGTTTCTTTTGTCAGTTTAGATAAAGGGACAGAGCGCTGTATGCTGCTATTTTAGGGACAGCTCAGCCAGATTAGTCTTTCTTCATCATCATCATCATCATCATCATTAGCTGTTACTATCAGGTCCACAAAAGAGCTGTTCCAGCTAATCGTTCCAGCCTACTCTTTTTTGCCAATTTGTATAGGGACAGGCAGGAAGCAGTGTGTCAGGCAGTGAGGATAATTTTAAAGACTTGCTGTTACTATTAGTTCCACAAAGGTTCTTTTCAGGACTGGTATCAGTGGTACGGTAATAGGCTTGTACACGTATAATATTCTTTCTTCCAAATATAGAAAGAATATTATACTTGACTGCTGCCCTTCTGCTGCAGTCTGCTAATCATTCACAACTCACTTGTTCCACAAAAGTTCTTATAAGGACTGGTAACTTGGTCTGTCTAGGGTGCTACGGTACATAGGCTTGGGTGCGGTACAGTCTGCTGTTCTGTAAGGACCGCTATCGGTCCACAATAGATAGGGTTGCCGTGCACTACTGCTGACCGCTGCCCTATACTGCAGCAGTCCTTCAGCGGTATAGGGACTGACGCACAGTCTGCTAAACACTAATACACAACCTGCTTGGTCCACAAAAGTTCTTATAAGGACTGGTAACTTGGTATAGGGTGCTACGGTACATAGGCCTGAGTGCGTTACAGTCTGCTGTTCTGTAAGGACCGCTATCGGTCCACAATACATAGGGTTGCCGTGCACTACTGCTGACCGCTGCCCTATACTGCAGCAGTCCTTCATTGGTATAGGGACTGACGTACAGTCTGCTAATCACTAACACACAACCTGCTTGGTCCACAAAAGTTCTTATAAGGACTGGTAACTTGGTATAGGGTGCTACGGTACATAGGCCTGAGTGCGTTACAGTCTGCTGTTCTGTAAGGACCGCTATCGGTCCACAATACATAGGGTTGCCGTGCACTACTGCTGACCGCTGCCCTATACTGCAGCAGTCCTTCATTGGTATAGGGACTGACGTACAGTCTGCTAATCACTAACACACAACCTGCTTGGTCCACAAAAGTTCTTATAAGGACTGGTAACTTGGTATAGGGTGCTACGGTACATAGGCCTGAGTGCGTTACAGTCTGCTGTTCTGTAAGGACCGCTATCGGTCCACAATACATAGGGTTGCCGTGCACTACTGCTGACCGCTGCCCTATACTGCAGCAGTCCTTCAGCGGTATAGGGACTGACGCACAGTCTGCTAAACACTAACACACAACCTGCTTGGTCCACAAAAGTTCTTATAAGGACTGGTAACTTGGTATAGGGTGCTACGGTACATAGGCCTGAGTGCGTTACAGTCTGCTGTTCTGTAAGGACCGCTATCGGTCCACAATACATAGGGTTGCCGTGCACTACTGCTGACCGCTGCCCTATACTGCAGCAGTCCTTCATTGGTATAGGGACTGACGTACAGTCTGCTAATCACTAACACACAACCTGCTTGGTCCACAAAAGTTCTTATAAGGACTGGTAACTTGGTATAGGGTGCTACGGTACATAGGCCTGAGTGCGTTACAGTCTGCTGTTCTGTAAGGACCGCTATCGGTCCACAATACATAGGGTTGCCGTGCACTACTGCTGACCGCTGCCCTATACTGCAGCAGTCCTTCATTGGTATAGGGACTGACGTACAGTCTGCTAATCACTAACACACAACCTGCTTGGTCCACAAAAGTTTTTATAAGGACTGGTAACTTGGTATAGGGTGCTACGGTACATAGGCCTGAGTGCAGTACAGTCTGCTGTTCTGTAAGGACCGCTATCGGTCCACAATACATAGGGTTGCCGTGCACTACTGCTGACCGCTGCCCTATACTGCAGCAGTCCTTCATTGGTATAGGGACTGACGTACAGTCTGCTAATCACTAACACACAACCTGCTTGGTCCACAAAAGTTCTTATAAGGACTGGTAACTTGGTATAGGGTGCTACGGTACATAGGCCTGAGTGCGTTACAGTCTGCTGTTCTGTAAGGACCGCTATCGGTCCACAATACATAGGGTTGCCGTGCACTACTGCTGACCGCTGCCCTATACTGCAGCAGTCCTTCATTGGTATAGGGACTGACGTACAGTCTGCTAATCACTAACACACAACCTGCTTGGTCCACAAAAGTTCTTATAAGGACTGGTAACTTGGTATAGGGTGCTACGGTACATAGGCCTGAGTGCGTTACAGTCTGCTGTTCTGTAAGGACCGCTATCGGTCCACAATACATAGGGTTGCCGTGCACTACTGCTGACCGCTGCCCTATACTGCAGCAGTCCTTCATTGGTATAGGGACTGACGTACAGTCTGCTAATCACTAACACACAACCTGCTTGGTCCACAAAAGTTCTTATAAGGACTGGTAACTTGGTATAGGGTGCTACGGTACATAGGCCTGAGTGCGTTACAGTCTGCTGTTCTGTAAGGACCGCTATCGGTCCACAATACATAGGGTTGCCGTGCACTACTGCTGACCGCTGCCCTATACTGCAGCAGTCCTTCATTGGTATAGGGACTGACGTACAGTCTGCTAATCACTAACACACAACCTGCTTGTTCCACAAAAGTTCTTATAAGGACTGGTAACTTGGTATAGGGTGCTACGGTACATAGGCTTGAGTGCGGTACAGTCTGCTGTTCTGTAAGGACCGCTATCGGTCCACAATAGATAGGGTTGACGTGCACCACTGCTGACCGCTGCCCTATACTGCAGCAGTCCTTCAGCGGTATAGGGACTGACGTACAGTCTGCTAAACACTAATACACAACCTGCTTGGTCCACAAAAGTTCTTATAAGGACTGGTAACTTGGTATAGGGTGCTACGGTACATAGGCTTGAGTGCGGTACAGTCTGCTGTTCTGTAAGGACCGCTATAGGTCCACAATAGATAGGGTTGACGTGCACCACTGCTGACCGCTCACCTATACTGCAGCAGTCCTTCAGCGGTATAGGGACTAAGAGTTTTGTCACAGGGTCATTTAAAAAATGACATGCAGAGGAAGAGGCAGGCCCTTCCGCAGGGGTGGTAGGGGTAGGGCAGGAGCAACAGGCTTGAGCCAAAGTGGGAAGTTGCAGAAGGTGCGTTCAATTACTTTAAAGGATGCACCAGACTTGGTTGAGTGGCTCGCTCAGCCTTACTCTTCTGCACCCTCCTCATCCTCTCGATCTGCACCCTCTTCTTCACTCTCTGCTATGTGCACCCCCAAAGACACTACCACCAACAACACGACCACCACCACCACCACCACATACCTTCCGCTTGAGTCACTGGAATTATTTTCCGATCCATATCAAGAGGACATTTCTGATGCGCAGCCACTCTTGGTATTGGATCAGGAAGAGGAGGTAGCAACAAGCGCTACTCAGCAGTCTGACGCCAGTACCCAGATCAGCCCAAGGAGGAGGTTGGTCCCCGGTGTTGCTGCCTACTCCGAGATCTCTACTTATAGCGGTGGGGAAGGTGACGTTGATGATGACGTGTCTAGTGATGTCACGTGGGTGCCCACAAGAGAGGAAGAGGAGGGGAGTTCAGAGGGAGATATGGACCAGCAGATAGGGAGGAGAAGCAGCAATGACTTACATTGCACAGCAGGGACAAAGCAGACTGCAAATGTATCAGGAGCGAGTCATCGACCATGTACGGTCACATCTGGCGCTCCCAGGACACCGGCACATGGCTCCGCAGTGTGGGCTTTTTTTAACGTGTCCGCTGCTGACAATAGCGTTGCCATCTGCAATCTTTGCAGTCAACGCGTTAGTCGCGGTAAGCCCAATACTCACCTAGGGACGACCGCCTTAAGAAGGCACATGAGCAGCCATCACCGAGCCCAGTGGGAGCAACGGAACACACAAAGCCACACTGCAGGCTCTCACCGTCCAGCCTCGTCTTCTACTTCTCCTTCTCCTCTCTCCTCACAATTGTCCTCCACTCCACCTTCCATCACGCCAAGCTCACATTTTTCTGCAAAAAGGCAGGCTTCCGTGGGCCTAATGTTTGAGCGTAAAAAAATGATGACGCCGGATAACCCTCTTGCCCAACGGTTGGCGGCTGGCTTGTCAGAACTCATAGCCCGCCAACTACTGCCATATAAACTGGTGGACTCGGAGGCCTTTCGCAAATTTGTGGCCATTGGAACACCACAATGGAAGGTCCCAGGAAGGAAGTATTTCTCAGAGAAGGGCATCCCAGAGCTATATGGCCATGTTCAGCGGCAAGTGAATGTATCTCTGGCACACAGTGTCGGTGCCAAGATACATCTGACCACAGACACGTGGTCTAGCAAACACGGGCAGGGAAGGTATATCAGTTTTACTGCCCACTGGGTGAACCTTCTGACGGCCGTCAAGCATGTAACCCGTGGCACCCGTGTAGATTTGGTTTTACCGCCACGGATTGCATGCAGGCCTGACTCTTCTTCTCCTCCTCCTACTCCATCCTCCTCCCTCTCCTCCTCAGCTGCCTCCTCCTTTTCCGCTGCTAGCGTCTCTTCCACTGCACCGCCCAAGCTCCCCAGAACCTATTCCACATGCCAGGTGAGACGTTGCCATGCCGTGCTGCGTCTGTTGTGCCTGGAAGCAAAGAGCCACACTGGCCCGGCACTCCTTTCAGCTTTGCGTTCACAGGCAGATGAGTGGCTAACACCGCTCAATTTGACAGTTGGTAAAGTGGTGTGTGACAACGGTGCCAATCTGCTTAGCGCATTGAAACAGGGCAAAATCACGCACGTGCCGTGCATGGCACACGTCTTAAACTTGGTCGTGCAGCGATTCCTTGTCAAATACCCTGGGGTCCAGGACATCTTGCGGCAGGCAAGGAAAATCTCGGCCCATTTCAGAAGATCTTACACGGCCATGGCTCGCCTTGCTGACATTCAGCGGCGACACCATCTGCCGGTCAGACGTCTTATTTGCGATTGCCCGACGCGATGGAACTCAACCTTCTATATGCTTGATAGGCTGCTCCAGCAGAAACGTGCAGTTAACGTCTACCTGTATGAACTCTGCGAAAGAAACGGTTCTGGGGAGCTGGGTTTTTTTTCACCGCGCCAGTGGCTGCTCATGCGCGACACATGCAGACTTCTGCGGCCATTTGAGGAGATCACCAAACTGGTCAGTCGCAGCCATGGCGCCATCAGTGACATGGTACCTTATGCCTTCTTTCTGGAGCGTGCATTGCGTCGTGTCATTGATCAGGCTGTGGAGGAGCAGGAGCGGGAAGATGAGGAAGTCGCAATGCTGGATGAATTCCCAGGGGGGGCTACTCTATCTGAGACAAGTCAACAACAGGAGTCTGATGAGGAGTCAGAGGAGGATGGTGCCGGGGCGGATGAGCAGGAGCAAGAAGAGCATGCTTTAAACCTTTCTGGGATCCCTGTTGTGCGAGGATGGGGAGAGGAGAATGAAGAGGACGACATTATCCTGGATGATGAGCAGGAGCCAGGCCACCACACCGCTTCCACTTTAGTGCAAATGGGGGCCTTCATGCTCCAGTGTTTTAATAGGGACCCCCGTATAAAAAGCATGAGGGTCAAGGACCAGTACTGGGTGGCAACGTACTTAGACCCCCGGTACAAACACAAAATGGCGGAAATGTTACCGCCGTCGCAGAGGGCTGTCAGAATGCAGCACTTCCAGGCCTTGCTTCGAGAAATGCTGCATTCTGCTTTTGCGTGCGCTGGCAGAGGAGCAATTCCCACTCCCAGAGAAGGATTTGCGGGTACCAATCCAACAGCGCCTGCAAGAAGAGGCCGGTTTGAAGATGTGTTGGTGACTTCGGATATGAGGTCATTCTTTCAGCCGACCCATCGACAGGTGTCATCCGGATCCAGCATCAGGGAACGCCTAGACCGTCAGGTGTCCGACTACATTGGGTTAACGGCCGATGTGGACGCTCTGAGGAGTGATGAACCCCTAGACTACTGGGTGGGCAGGCTTGACCTCTGGCCAGAGCTTGCCCAATTTGCAATCGAACTGTTGGCTTGCCCCTCATCCAGTGTCCTGTCCGAAAGGACGTTCAGCGCAGCAGGGGGGATTGTGACCGATAAGCGTACTCGCCTAGCTCACCACAGTGTTAACTACCTCACATTTCTAAAAATGAATGAGGCATGGATCTCGGAGGAATTCAACACATGTGATCAGTAGACCATGTATATGTCTATAAACAATTTTTGGAATCAAGCACACAGACCTTCTTAATTCATTTGGCTCACTTCCCTGACCCAAAAAAGCACACCGTACTATATGCCCCTACCCTCCTCTTTGAAGAGGTTGAGCGGTGTCATATTTCTACTGGGGCTGCTTATTATGAGGGGTTCCCACCATCCCTGTGCTGTGCTGACTTCCTCCTGGGTGTTCTTATTATGAGGGGCTCCCACCATCCCTGTGCTGTGCTGACTTCCTCCTGGGGGTTCTTATTATGAGGGGATCACACCATCCCTGTGCTGTGCTGACTTCCTCCTGGGGCTGCTTACGGTGCTGCTGTCAGCGCTGTATGTCACGGAGCTGCTGTCAGCGCTGTATGTCACGGAGCTGCTGTCAGCGCTGTATGTCACGGAGCTGCTGTCAGCGCTGTATGTCACGGAGCTGCTGTCAGCGCTGTATGTCACGGAGCTGCTGTCAGCGCTGTATGTCACGGAGCTGCTGTCAGCGCTGTATGTCACGGAGCTGCTGTCAGCGCTGTATGTCACGGAGCTGCTGTCAGCGCTGTATGTCACGGTGCTGCTGTCAGCGCTGTATGTCACGGAGCTGCTGTCAGCGCTGTATGTCACGGAGCTGCTGTCAGTGCTGTATGTCACGGAGCTGCTGTCAGCGCTGTATGTCACGGAGCTGCTGTCAGCGCTGTATGTCACGGAGCTGCTGTCAGCGCTGTATGTCACGGTGCTGCTGTCAGCGCTGTATGTCACGGAGCTGCTGTCAGCGCTGTATGTCACGGAGCTGCTGTCAGCGCTGTATGTCACGGAGCTGCTGTCAGCGCTGTATGTCACGGAGCTGCTGTCAGCGCTGTATGTCACGGAGCTGCTGTCAGCGCTGTATGTCACGGTGCTGATGTCAGTGCTCTGTATTACGGTGCTGCTGTCAGTGCTCTGTATCTCCTGCACCCTCTTGTTTGCCTACCCTGGTCCCTGACCTTCCCTCTCCTCCATTGCCTTCATTAGCTCCATAGTCCTGAATTGTCAGAACAATTTCCCAAATAAAAAAAAAATGCTTGTAGTTATCGATCCCAAATTCACCTCATACATGTATTATGCTATTGTCCAGGTGGTGGGACTACGTGCTACCCCCTAATAATTACCCCGTGGCCGCAAATTCGACCTAAAGGTTTGCGAAATTCGCCTCCCATTGAAGTCAATGGAGCCCGCGGCGAACGGTCGTTTTCGCGAACGTTTGTGCCCGTTCGCGTTTCGCGTTCGCGAAACGTCCCGTCGGAAGTTCGTCCATCACTACTCCTCTCTCCTCACAATTGTCCTCCACTCCACGTGCCATCACGCCAAGCTCACGTTTTTCTGCAAAAAGGCAGGCTTCCGTGGGCCTAATGTTCGAGCGTAAAAAAATGATGACGCTGGATAACCCTCTTGCCCAACGGTTGACGGCTGGCTTGTCAGAACTGATAGCCTGCCAAATACTGCCATATAAACTGGTGGACTCGGAGGCCTTTCGAAAATTTGTGGCCATTGGAACACCACAATGGAAGGTCCCAGGAAGGAAGTATTTCTCAGAGAAGGGCATCCCAGAGCTATATGGCCATGTTCAGCGGCAAGTGAATGTATCTCTGGCACACAGTGTCGGTGCCAAGATACATCTGACCACAGACACGTGGTCTAGCAAACATGGGCAGGGAAGGTATATCACTTTTACTGCCCACTGGGTGAACCTTCTGACCGCCATCAAGCATGTAACCCGTGGCACCCGTGTAGATTTGCATGCAGGCCTGGCTCTTCTTCTCCTCCTCCTACTCCATCCTCCCCCCTCTCCTCCTCGGCTGACTCCTCCTTTTCCGCTGATAGCATCTCTTCCGCTGCGCCGCCCAAGCTCCCCAGAACCTATTCGACATGCCAGGTGAGACGTTGCCATGCCGTGCTGCGTCTGTTGTGCCTGGAAGCCAAGAACCACACTGGCCCGGCACTCCTTTCAGATTTGCGTTCACAGGCAGATCATTGGCTAACACCGCTCAATTTGACAGTTGGTAAAGTGGTGTGTGACAACGGTGCCAATCTGCTTAGTGCATTGAAACAGGACAAAATTACGCACGTGCCATGCATGGCACACGTCTTAAACTTGGTCGTGCAGCGATTCATTGTCAAATACCCTGGGGTCCAGGACATCTTGCGGCAGGCAAGGAAAATCTCGGCCCATTTCAGAAGATCTTACACGGCCATGGCTCACCTTGCTGACATTCAGCGGCGACACAATCTGCCGGTCAGACGTCTTATTTGCGATTGCCCGACACGATGGAACTCAACCTTCTATATGCTTGATAGACTGCTCCAGCAGAAACGTGCAGTTAACGTCTACCTGTATGAACTCTGCGGCAGAACAGGTTCTGGGGAGCTGGGTTTTTTTTCAGCGCGCCAGTGGCTGCTCATGTGCGACGCATGCAGACTTCTGCGGCCATTTGAGGAGATCACCAAACTGGTCAGTCGCAGCCATGGCGCCATCGGTGACATGGTACCTTATGCCTTCTTTATTGAGCGTGCATTGCATGGTGTCATTGATCAGGCTGTGGAGGAGCAGGAGCGGGAAGATGAGGAAGCCGCAATGCTGGATGAATTCCCAGGGGGGGCTACTCTATCTGAGACAAGTGAACAACAGAAGTCTGAAGAGGAGTCAGAGGAGGATGGTGCCGGGCCGGATGAGGAGGAGCAAGAAGAGCATGCTTTAAACCTTTCTGGGATCCCTGTTGTTGTGCATGGATGGGGAGAGGAGAATGAAGAGGACGACATTATCCTGGATGATGAGCAGGAGCCAGGCTACCACACCGCTTCCAGTTTAGTGCAAATGGGGGCCTTCATGCTCCAGTATTTTAATAGGGACCCCCGTATAAAAAGCATAAGGGTCAAGGACCAGTACTGGGTGGCAACGTACTTAGACGGTACAAACACAAAATGGCGGAAATGTTACCGCCGTCACAGAGGGCTGTCAGAATGGAGCACTTCCAGGCCTTGCTTCGAGAAATGCTGCATTCTGCTTTTCCGTGCGCTGGCAGAGGAGCAATTCCCACTCCCAGAGAAGGAGTTGCGGGTACCAATCCAACAGCGCCTGCAAGAAGAGGCCGGTTTGAAGATGTGTTGGTGACTTCTGATATGAGGTCATTCTTTCAGCTGACCCATCGACAGGTGTCATCCGGATCCTGCATCAGGGAACGCCTAGACCGTCAGGTGTCCAACTACATCGGGTTAACGGCCGATGTGGACGCTTTGAGGAGTGATGAACCCCTGGACTACTGGGTGGGCAGGCTTGACCTCTGGCCAGAGCTTGCCCAATTTGCAATCGAACTGTTGGCTTGCCCCTCGTCCAGTGTCCTGTCCGAAAGGACGTTCAGCGCAGCAGGGGGGATCGTGACCGATAAGCGTACTCGCCTAGCTCACGACAGTGTTAACTACCTCATATTTCTAAAAATGAATGAGGCATGGATCTCGAAGGAATTCAACACGTGACCAGTAGACCATGTATATGTCTATAAATGATTTTTTTAATCGAGCACACAGACCTTCTTTCTTCATTTGGCTCACTTCCTTGTACAAAAAAAGCACACCATACTATATGCCGTACCCTCCTGTTTGAAGAGGTTGAGCGGTGTCATATTTCTCCTGGGGCTGCTTATTATGAGGGGCTCCCACCATCCCTGTGCTGTGCTGACTTCCTCCTGGGGCTGCTTATTATGAGGGGCTCCCACCATCCCTGTGCTATGCTGTATTACTCCTGGGGCTGTACCTCTGCTGTGCATATTATGAGAGGCTCCCACCATCCCTGTGCTATGCTCATTATGAGGGGCTCCCACCATCCCTGTGCTATGCTGACTTCCTCCTGGGGCTGCTTATTATGAGGGGCTCCCACCATCTCTGTGCTATGCTGACTTACTCCTGGGGCTGTACCTCTGCTGTGCGTATTATGAGGGGCTCCCACCATCCCTGTGCTATGCTCATTATGAGGGGCTCCCACCATCCCTGTGCTATGCTCATTATGAGGGGCTCCCACCATCCCTGTTCTATGCTGACTTACTCCTGGGGCTGCTTACAGTGCAGGTGTCAGTGCTGTATATCACGGTGCTGGTGTCAGTGCTGTATATCACGGTGCTGGTGTCAGTGCTTTATGTCACGCTGCTGATGTCAGTGCTCTCTATCATGGTGCTGGTGTCAGATCACTCTATCATGGTGCAGGTGTCATTGCTGTATGTCACGCTGCTGATGTCAGTGCTCTCTATCACGGTGCTGGTGTCAGAACACTCTATCACGGTGCAGGTGTCATTGCTGTATGTCACGCTGCTGATGTCAGTGCTCTCTATCACGGTGCTGGTGTCAGATCACTCTATCACGGTGCAGGTGTCATTGCTGTATGTCACGCTGCTGATGTCAGTGCTCTCTATCACGGTGCTGGTGTCAGATCACTCTATCACGGTGCAGGTGTCATTGCTGTATGTCACGCTGCTGGTGATCATCTCCTGCACCCTCTTCTTTGCCTACCCTGACCTTCCCTCTCCTCCATTGCCTTCATGCACTCCACAGTCCTGAATTGTCACAATTTCACATATAAAAAAAGAATGCTTGTACTTGTCGATCCCAGATTCACCTCATACATGTGTTATGTCATTGGCCATGTGGTGGGACTATATTTGCACAGCTAGTAATTATTTTGTGGCTGCAAATTTTACCTGTAGGTATGCAAAGTTCGCCTCCCATTGAAGTCAATGGGGCCCGCCGCGTACGTTACGGTTCGCGAGCTATCGGCCGCGTTCGCGGTCCGTGTTCTCGAAACGTCCTGTCGGAAGTTCGTCCATCACTAATCTTAATACCTGAAGCGGACCTGCTCATGGTATGGGAGGCCCATAAGTGTACAATTAGAGTAGAACTGATTATATGGGGCTCTAAACGTAAAAAAGAGAGGGAAACCAACATCCACCAGCTAGCAACAAAAATAAACACCTTGGAATCACACCACAAGCAATCGCTTTCGTTGCAGTCAGCCGAAAAATTACTTGAAGCTAGAAAGGAACTCTAACACATCCTTGACTCTAAAGCTAAATGTATGCTGTTCTTTAGGAATAAAGTTCATTACGAGTCGGGCAATAAGCCAGGGCATTGAAGGATCACACATCCTCCAACAATATAGCGGGCATAAAGAAAAAAAAACGGGGACTTAGACGTGATTACAGTATCGATTGCGGCACACTTCCATGAGTTCTGCACTAAGCTATATAACCTCCCACCCCAACACAAACCACAGGGTTTAATGGGAGACAGGACCCGTATTATGCAGGATTATTTGACCAAAAGCGGACTACCGAGACTTCAAGACCTGGACTCATCTTTATTAGAAAACCCGGTGACACATTTCGAAATTAGACAGGTAGGTAGCTCTTCCCCTCTCCACCCTGCCTAGTTCGAGCCTGCCGCTCTGACCCCCCATCACCTGGGCTGCTGGACATTGGTTGAGGGGCCCCTCTACCTCGTTTCTGGGTGGTCCCCCTGCCTGTGCGGACACCACTCATCTGTTCGGGATTCACCACTTTTTGGACTCCGGGATCTGTCGGGCTGGAGTCAATCTCACCGGCGTTGGTAAGCTATTGGTGGAGAAGGGGCTGTGAGTCTCGCAGAGGATATTGCGAGATCTCGAACGACATCCGTGCTCGCGCAACACTGCTTGTTGCTGCTGCTGAGATAGGAGGTCTCCTCACGCTGCCGTCGCTCCACGCCGCAGAGGTAATAACTTTGGCTATGAGACCTGCCGGTTGGCGCTCCAGGTCTATGCTGTGCTGAGGACAGTCCATAGAGATCGGAGGGAACCCCCTTTGCGGTGTGGTCTTGTATTTATTTTTACATTTTGATGAAATTTGCTGCCCTGTTTTAACTGACCAAACAATATACAGGAGAGTGGAATCAAATCGCTCGAGGGCATAGACCTCAGCGCTATCTCATTGCTATCTTTTTTTTTTGCTGGACTGCACCGCTTGACTTGACTGTTTTGCCTTTATAACATTAGCTTGCATATAATCATATGCTCCTTGCTGTTTGAGATATCATGCCTGGGGTTAAAGTGATTGGGGACAATTCATCTATTAATTGGGGTTAAAGTGATTGTTTCTCCGCACATTTGCTCATTGGGTAACATACCCCCGTACTGCTGTTCCCCTCCGTCTCGCTCTCTAAGACTCAAGTTTAAGTCTTATGAAGTCACATATGGTGCTCCCTATATAATTGCTTTATATACTGTTTGCACTTTACGATCAAATAGTGCTGAGAACTTTTCTGCTTGTAATACTGTTGGAGCTACGCCCCAGCTTATCGCTCTTTGTCTCCCCCCTTTGCAGGATTTGGTTACTCCCGGATATTTTGGGTTGGAGTGACACGGTGGTCTATTGATGCTCTAGTGGGAAAAACTCTAGTTATTATTTAAAGCTAATCATGTCCAGGAAAAGATCTCCTGAAGAGCAGCCTCCTCTGGAGGGGTCTCAAATCACCCGTTCGGCTAAGGATAAAGCCAATCATATGGCTTTGACTGCGGCCACAAAACTAGAGCGATATGCACACCCGAGTCTGGTTTCACCCTCAAAGACAAGTAGCCAACAAAATATTCTACAGAATAAAGACTCTAAAAACTCGTCTGGAGATAGAAAGAGCCAAGGACATTCTGCGACTAACCCCCCACCCCCACTCCATTAGTTTCTAAATCTGGTGGTACTAAGGGATCAGGGGGAGGAAAAATTGCAATTGCCAATGTAAACACGGAAGCGATCGATACGTCAGCTAGTATTTATACATCTACACTTGCTACGCTGGAGGGGGAGCCTACACTAAGAGACATACTGAATGCGATTAAAGAATGTAAAGTTTCAATATCTAGCTTTGATAGTCAGTTGAGATCTATTAAAGAGGAATTACTATCTATGAGACAAGAATTAAATAGGACTATATTAAGGACCTCCGATCTTGAGGAACGCATAGGAGTGATTGAGGATGAGTCGAGTCCTGTGAAGCATGAAGTCGCATCCCTTAAAAATCTGATTAACAGTCAAGCGGCTAAGTTGGATGAGATGGAGAACAGGAGCCGAAGAAACAACATTAGGGTGATAGGTCTCCCCGAGCATTGCGAGGGCACTAATTTAATAGGTTTTCTAGAGGGGTGGTTCCGGGATCTTTTTGGGGTTACTGCTCTCAGTCCCTTATTCGCAATAGAACGTGCAAATCGAGCTCCAGCTAAGGTTCGCCATATGGGGGACCATCCTAGGCCTACAGTGGTGTGAAAAAGTGTTAGCTCATTTCCTGTTCCTTTGCATGTTTGTCACACTTAAGTGTTTCAGAACATCAAACCAATTTAAACAATAGTCAAGGACAACACAAGTAAACACAAAATGCAATTTGTAAATGAAGGTGTTTATTATTAAAGGTGAAAAAAAATCCAAACCATCATGGCCCTGTGTGAAAAAGTGATTGCCCCCCTTGTTAAAACATACTATAACTGTGGTTGTCCACACCTGAGTTCAATTTCTCTAGCCACACCCAGGCCTGATTATTGCCACACCTGTTCACAATCAAGGCATCACTTAAATAGGAGCTGCTTGACACAGTAAGGTCCACCAGAAGATCCTTAAAAGCTACACATCATGCCGAGACCCAAAGAAATTCAGGAACAATTGAGAAAAAAAGTAATTGAGATCTATCAGTCTGGAAAGGGTTATAAAGCCATTTCCAAAGCTTTGGGAATCCAGCGAACCACAGTGAGAGCCATTATCCACAAATGGCGAAGACATGGAACAGTGGTGAACCTTCCCAGGAGTGGCCGGCCGCCCAAAATTACCCCAAGAGCGCAGCGACGACTCATCCAAGAGGTCACAAAAGACCCCACAACAACGTCCAAGGAACTGCAGGCCTCACTTGCCTCAGTTAAGGTCAGCGTTCATGCCTCCACCATCAGGAAAAGACTAGGCAAAAATGGCCTGCATGGCAGAGTTCCAAGGAGAAAACCACTGCTGAGCAAAAAGAACATCAAAGCTCGTCTCAATTTCTCCACAACACATCTTGATGATCCTCAAGACTTTTGGGACCACATTCTGTGGACCGATGAGACAAAAGTGGAACTCTTGGGAAGGTGTGTGTCCAAGTATATCTGGCGTAGAAGGAACACTGCATTTCATAAAAAGAACATTATACCAACAGTAAAATATGGTGGTGGTAGTGTGATGGTCTGGGGCTGTTTTGCTGCTTCAGGACCTGGAAGACTTGCCGTGATAAAAGGAACTATGAATTCTGCTGTCTACCAAGAGATCCTGAAGGAGAATGTCCGACCATCTGTTCGTGTACTCAAGCTGAAACAAACTTGGGTTCTGCAGCAGGACAATGATCCTAAACACACCAGCAAGTCCACCACCGAATGGCTGAAGAAAAACAAAATGAAGACTTTGGAGTGGCCTAGCCAAAGTCCTGACCTGAATCCTATTGAGATGTTGTGGTATGACCTTAAAAAGGCCGTTCATGCTCGAAAACCCTCTAATGTAACTGAATTAGGACAATTCTGCAAAGATGAGTGGGCCAAAATTCCTCCAGGATGCTGTAAAAGCCTCATTGCACGTTATCGCAAACCAGTTATTAGGTTTAGGGGGCAATCACTTTTTCACACAGGGCCATGATGGTTTGGATTTTTTCACCTTTAATAATAAACACCTTCATTTACAAATTGCATTTTGTGTTTACTTGTGTTGTCCTTGACTATTGTTTAAATTGGTTTGATGTTCCGAAACACTTAAGTGTGACAAACATGCAAAGGAACAGGAAATGAGGAAGGGGGCAAACACTTTTTCACACCACTGTATATTGATCAAAGTTCTTAATTATCATGATAAAGTGTCCTTACTGCGAGAAGCCAGGGAGAAGGGTGACATTAGATTTGAGGGGGCTAGGGTCTCTTTATATCCTGATTTCTCGCCAGATCTTCAGAAACGAAGAGCCGAATTCATTACAGTCAAGCGTAGTATGATTAAGTATAAGATAGATTACGCTCTCCTCTATCCAGCTCGCCTGAGGGTAATAGCACTCGGTAGGACGCTTTTTTTAAAACACAGAGGGAGGCAGCCCAATGGCTAGAGGAAAACAAAAAAGAGTTATAGACCTACATAACTGGGTTGTTTTTTACGATTTAATAATCTTATGGTTTGTAATTTGTCATGTGGGGGGTGAGGGCGGTGAAGATAGGGATGAGATATCAATAATTTTTTGCAAGCTTATTTTACGTATAAAAAGGAGTAGGGGGGGGGTTGCACTGTGAGGGATTGAGGTTAAAAGAATGTATATGGATGAGTGTGGAGGGGTGCATCTGTGCTCCTCGCTTTGGGTTTGGTTTTCTATTGAAGTATCAAGTAGAAATAGCATAAGCAAGTGGTGGATGGGGTGTAAGAAGGTCACGGGTCAACCCCTAGTGGGGAGCCCTGTAGGGCAAGATAGGAGGGTGGGGAGGGGAGGGGTTCTGAGTTTAGGATTTGGGAGGGATAGGGAGGGAAGGGTGGAAAATACTGCACTAATACATGTATACACAAGATTGAAGATCTACCTCCTGGGAGGAGGTGGGAGAAGGCACCACAACTGGGGGGGTAAAAATGTAATTTATTTATTCGGGAATGGCACGATTGTAATTGTGTGGGAAAGGGAAGGTCTCTTATTCTTCTTTTTTCTTTCTTTTCCCCTTTTTTTTCTCTGTTTTAATTCGCCCATTATATAGGTTGCTAAGATGAGATGCAGGCAAAAAGAATTAGGGTAGTGTCATGGAATGTCTGGGGTTTGGGTGATCCGACCAAGAGAGCTGTGGTATTATCAGCATTAGAGGGCATAGGGCCCGGATTGCTCTGCTTGCAGGAGACACACCTGACTGCTGAGACGGTTCCGTTCCTCCGTGGTCGGAAATTCCAAACTCAATTCCATTCGGTATTTTCTTCATATGCAAGAGGGGTGAGCATTTTGATCAATAGGGAGATCTTGTTTTCCTGTTATAACAGTCGCATAGACACAAAGGATCGCTAAATTTTTTTATATTGCCGTATTGAAAATAATCCATATGTGATAGCAAGTATATATTTTCCACCTCCATTCAAGTTGGAGATTTTACATGAGTTAATATCATTCATAATAGCTATCTCGCTTCCTATGTGAAGGCAGTACAATATGACCCAAGGGGGATATCAGATCATTCCCCCTTAACATTGACGCTTATTGTGGGGAAAAAGCAGTATTTTGGGCAATGGAAAATTCATCCTTCGTGGTTAGAGATATTGGGCGATCCAGAGCGATTAATATCTGAACTGAAATATTTTATCCATATTAATGCGGGTACTGCATCGGCGGGAGTGGTTTGGGATTCATTAAAAGCTTTTTTAAGGGGACTCTTTATCCAGCAAATTGCTGGCAACAAAGCTGAGATGAAGAACCGGGAGGAGGAGGCTAGGAAGACTGTGCAAAGGGCAGAACAGCAGTATATTATCAACCCAACCCCATTCAATCAGAAGGTATGGTTGGAAAAGCAGCAAGAGTACAAGATGACCATTAGGAGAAAGATAGCTAATAGACGTATATTTCAGAGACAAGTGAATTTTGGGGAAGGATAAAAAGTGGGTCGTTTACTGTCTCTACTGGTTAAAACAAACACTGCCCCTTCAACGGTATTAGCAGTTAGGACGCTACAGGGAGAGATTACTTCTGAACCCACTGAGCCCATTTGAATATCCAGATCCCAGCAGACAATGGAGGTTCCAGGGTCATATTAGCCCTGGATGCAGCCAAGGCCTTTGATTGCCTTGAGTGGGAATATTTATTTGCGGCTCTTGTTAGATTTGGGTTTGGGCCGAATTTTATCAAATGGACAAAGATGCTCTACACTAATCCAAGCGCGAAAATAAAAATCAATAATGAGTACTCTGATGTGCTCCAATTGGAACGAGGTACGAGGCAGGGTTGTCCTCTTTCCCCTCTTCATTTCGTTCTGGCAATGGAACCATTGGCCATAGCTATCAGGGCTAACCCTGTCATACAGGGATTTAGGAGAGGTCAGATGGAGGAAAAGATCGCATTATTTGCCGATGATGTTTTGCTCTTCTTGGGAGAGGTCCAAACCTCGTTAAAAGTGGCAATGGGAATGATTAGGGAATTCGGCCAAATATCCGGATTGACTATCAACTGGGATAAATCTGCATTACTTCCGATAGACACGGGGGTCACTGATGTATTACGGGATACCTTTAACTTGAAGGTGGTGGAGAAAATTAAGTACTTGGGGGTTTGGATGGCAAGGGATGTAAATGGGTACCTGGAGGATAACTTAGCCCCTCTCCTGTTGAAGCTCAAATATAAGGCGGATATTTGGAGCCGCCTCCCCTTATCGATGGCAGGACGTTGTAACTTGGTCAAGATGGTGTGGCTCCCCCAAATTTTATATTTTCTCCATAACTCGCCGATATGGATTGGTTCGAGGTGGTTTAAGAAAATAGAATCTGTTTAGAGATTTTATATGGAGAAAGGGGCCGCCTAGGATTAGTTTACGGACGTTGCAGCTACCGCTGGAGGAAGAATCCTAGACTTTATTATTTGGCGGCACAGTTGCAGCACCTAGCAGGAGCAGGAATATTGAGCGAGGGTATGCCTCGTTACAGCCTGTTAATGTTAGGATGCCCACATAATACACTTATTGAGGCCCTTGAGGCAAACTCGTATGTATATTGGTAGATGCTGTCCAACGATTAACCAGATGGTTAAACTCTGGAAAACAGCCAAGGCTTTACTAGGATACCAGGGGATATCTGTATTGGCCCCTTTATGGAATAATAGAAACTTGGCCGAATTAGCTAAAGTTGAAAGATGCAGAGAATGGGTGAACCAAGGGATAAACCAACTAATACAAATATTTCAGGGTTCAGATATTAAATCATTCACTAGTTTAAAATTGGAGTTCTCGCTGTCGAACCGTTCGTTTTACAAATATCTCCAGGTCAGACATGCAGTCCAGTCACAATTTGGACCCCAAAAGGTACAGTGGATTCAGATTCTGGTGTTATCACAAATTATGTCCCAGGACACGCTTAAGGGACTGATTTATTATATGTACGCTGGATTAGGGGATAAAATGCTAGACCATGAAGCCCTGCTCAAAAGTAGGAAAAGATGGGAGAATGACGTGAGTCTGCTGTCTAACTCCGACTGGGATCGGATAATCGATCACGGAACTAGAGTTTAGATTTCCCCTTCCCAGAAAGCTTCCCACCTTTTCTTTTTTTATCGGGTATATCATACCCCCAAGAAAATGTTTAAATTAGGCTGGAGAAATAATGACCACTGTCCTAGATGCGGCTTAACCGGCGATTTCATTCACATGTTCTGGAGGTGTCCGAAATTATATAGGTATTGGACGCAGGTTATAGATCAGATTAAGAGAACCTTTAATTTAACATTGAAAGCAACGGTTAGGACTTGTCTCCTTACTATACCTGAGGGACTCACAATCCCCAACGTCACTATAATGCCAGTGATTAGGTGTCTCTTCCAAGCAAGGAAGTTAATTGCGCAACAATGGCATTCACATTCGGGCCCGTCATTTGAAACTTGAAAGGAAACTTGAAAGGGTCTTTTTCATCAAACAGGGCAACAACAAGAAGTTCAGGGGCTTATGGGGGTCTTACTTGCGGAAGTTGGGGATCCTACCATAAGTAGATGGGCTGTAATAGCTTCTGTCACAGAAAACAGACTCTCCCCACAGGCGTCTGGTGTCTTTCTCCCTTTTGATGTGATTCCTTTAATATCTCTTTGTTTTAAATTTTGCTCTATCTCTATGAGTGTTTTTCCCACTTCACGAAGGGTGGACCCTTCTTTTCTCAGGGCTTCCTTGTTGGCCTCTTCCTGACTCTGTTCGTTAACCAGAGAATGATATTGCCATAGAACTGGGGAGAGGAGAGAGGAGGCTATAATTAAATTAGGTAAACGATGGGGTCTTATGGGGATGGTGGGGGGGTGGGGGGATGGGGGGGATTGGGTGGGGAGCTGCGGGGAGGAAAATTCAATATAGGCATGAGATGCCAGGGTAATAGGTATAGTAACTGTGTACATTTTGAGAACACCAAGGGTGTGGAGGTTTATTCATATCTTGTTCTCTTTTTTCTTCTTTTTGTATTTCTTAAATGCTATGAATTTTTGATGTGAGTATAAGGAATCTTTGGGAAAATCTCTGATATGAAATAAGCCACGATGATGTGGAATTGTGAACGAGACATGAATGAGTGGCAAGCTGAATCTAGTCTCTGGTATAAAAACACTGATGTGGCAAAAAAAAAAAAAAAAGAAATTAGACAGGTGATGAAATTATTGAAAACCAGGAAAAGCCCGAGCCCAGATGGCTTCTTCGCTACTTATTACAAAACCTTTCTAAACATTCTCACTGAACCATTTGCTGCTGCCTTGAACTCTATGTCTACTCCCAGGGAGATAACATCAGATTTCCTCTCTGCTCATATTGCAGTGATTCCTAAGGCAGGTAAGGACCCAACGGACTGCGCCAGCTATCGACCCATTTCTTTACTAAATTTAGATGCCAAACTCTTAGCTAAAATTTTGGCAATTCGCCTGGGTCCCCTTCTTCTGGATCTCATTGTTTTGGAACAGGTGGGTTTTGTTCCGGGCAGGGAGGCAAAAGACAATGTCACCAAAGCCCTGCTTCTCATTCAAGCGACGCAGGATAGGAAAATCAAGGGCCTTCTCCTCTCTACGGACGCGGAGAAGGCCTTTGATAGGGTGGCCTGGCATTTCATGATGGTGGTGTGCAGTCATGTGGGTCCGGGCTCTCACATGCTATCGCGGATCTCTGCCCTTTATTACAATCCCACTGCGAAACTGAAAATGAATGGCTCCTTATCTGAGAAGGTACACATAAAAAATGGCACCCGGCAAGGCTACCCCCTGTCACCCTTGATATTTATTCTGACCTTAGAGCCTTTCATCAGATCGATAAAGCTTAATGCTGCGATCACAGGTTTCGCAGTACGGGATAGGGATTTCAAGCTAGCAGCATACGCGGATGACCTTCTGTTTTTCTTGACGAACCCAACAATTAGCATCCCTAACCTACTAAAAGGATTTGGTCACGATGGCTACATATCGAATTTTAAAAATAAACTACACAAAGTCTGAAGCGCTGAACATCTCCGTCCCAGACAGATTATTAACACTGACTAAATCTAACTCAAATTTCAGATGGGACACCAAAGCGATTAAATATCTGGGAACTTGCCTAACACCACAAATCCAGACCATTTATGAACACAATTTTCCTCAACTACTAAAAAGCTGCACAGAAGATATCACAAAATGGCAGAGAGGATACTTCTCATGGTTTGGGAGGGCGGCCATAGTTAAAATGGTAATCTTACCCAAATTTCTATACCTGATGAGAACCTTATCCATTAAAATACCATTGCATTTCTTTAGAACACTCAACTCAGTCCTACTAAAATTCCTTTGGAACCAGCAAAAACCCAGAATAAAACTAGATAGATTGACCAACACCAAGGAAACAGGTGTGATAGGATTACCGTATTTCAAGCAATACCACTATGCCTCACATCTGTCAAGAGTGATAGACTGGCACTGCCATGGTCAGGCAAAGGATTGGATAGCTTTGGAGGAATCCCTATACACAGCTCCACTTAAATTCTCCCCTTGGACCCCTAGACCCCACAATCTTAGTAGTAACCATATTCACCCCATCACAGGCAACACTGTTAAGATTCTAAGGCACGTAGCCAACCAAAAAATTATTACCACCCCGCTCAGTGACCTGACACGGTTGAGGGACAATTCTGCTTTCCCCCCAGGTGTGAACAACACAATATTTCAACCCACCCAACATGACAACCCACTACTAACGTGCGACTGCTACAATGGAAGCAGCCTCAAAGAATTGTCGGTATTAAAGACTGACAGCAGCTTGCCACAATTGAGATGATGGTCATACCTACAATTAAGAAGCTACCTGACTAAACAAAAACATGCACAAGACTTCTATAGATCTCTAACTGACTTGGAGTCGGTGTGCCATGGAGGCTCGCCAATGACTAAATCCACCTCGATAGCATACTCGTGGCTGCATGCTGCCAGAAACACGAAGACGGACGGGCACAGGAGGAGATGGTCAGAGGAATTACAGGAGGAGATCACAGACAAACAATGGAGGTACACTTGTATTCTAGCACATAAAAGCACTATAAGTTTGAGAGTACAGGAAACAGGCTACAAGCTGCTAACACACTGGTATAACACGCCTGACAAACTCCACAAATGGGACCCCCAAAAATCAACATTATGCTGGAGATGCCAGGCAAGCAGAGGCACACTACTTCATATTTGGTGGCAATGCCCCCTAATTATCCCATACTGGAACAATGTGAAAAACTTAATCCAAAAAATAACAGAAACCACATTGAGATTGGATGCGGCTTGCTGCCTGTTACATATTACTCAATATACTCTCAAAAAATACAAAAACACTTTGTCCAAGCACCTCCTTACTGCGGCTAAGATATTGATCCCACTGCACTGGAGATCTACACGGGTGTCCTCCATCTCAGACTGGATGAATAAAGTCAGAGATATATGCGAGCTGGAGGACGCTTTGGCCTAAGATAACGGCAGAACAGAAAGATTCCAAAAAAATTGGCAACCCTGGTTTGCATTTCGTTACTCTCGGGACCATGAAGACGCCAAATCCATACGCTACTCATGAAGGTCTACTTGCAAAAGCATTTATAGAAGTTTGCAAATACCTCCTTTATAACCCTTTGGTGATATATTAGCAAGCATCACCCCAACTCATCCACTCTCCCCCCCCCCCACCCTAACTGCCACTTACCTCTTTGTCCTTTTCTCTCTCTCAAAAGTACCAGTTGCAGTATATGACAAGGAACCACATTGGTCTATGGTTAAAATGGTACATATGCTGTTACCACTCTCTTTTTTGTGTTTATTGACCAATGCCTGAAGCAAATCCATTATTCTGAGAATCACCAGTAGAACAGTTAGTAGACTCTGCTTGGTTTCAGCCTTATTAATTGAATAATAATCTATGTTTACAAATCTAACGTATCATCTAATCATATAGATCTGTTATATCGATGTTATGTTAACCTTTTACAGTTGTATCTGCGACTTGCGTACTGTGTACTCTATCTTTTTCTTATTCATCTTTTAATAAAACAAATGTTTAAAATAAATAACTTTTTTTTAATAAGTGATCACATTCCCTCTGTTCTCAGCTGCATAAGAGCAGGGTAAGGAGAAGCAGCAGTATACTGAGCTTTCCAGTGAATGGCTGTGCAGCGGGGGCGTGTCAGGACAAATCTGATCATTGGAGGAGAGCATACTGAGTTCCCAGCACAGCTAGAGAACAGCATAGTACAACAGGCACATATCAGGAATATGAAATGTTGGGGTAACAAACTTTACGCTTTAAGCTTTAAGCTTTAAATGTACAAACCTTTAGACACACAATAAACATAATTTATACCTGTTTTAAAGGCTCATATTTAATGTTAAACCTATATTTATAATGTAACATGAAACATGTTTGCACCCTCCTTCCCCCCCCCCCCCCCCCACAGACAGACAAACCACCCTCCACTTAATTTAGTGCAGCTGTATGTGATTCGCCTGGACACAGCCACAGCATCGGTTCACAGGGATCTGTCAATGTAAAGACTACAAAATCACATCTGCCACCACGACAAACAGAGGAACACACAGGTCTAAATGGAACACAAATGTGGTGATGTCATTGCATTTGTAATCCATTGAATACATCCTCCAGCCCTATAACAGAAGGTACGCACTTCCATGCAGATCTGTAAAATGCACCCGCAATGCACGGTTTTTGGTTGCAATGCTTCAATGCAAAAATTTGATAAATGCACAATTTCTATTCTATTAATGCGGTTATGTTTATTACATTTTTGGAAAAGGTGGACTATGCCTTTTAAGAATTCTTCAGAATTTGAAAGCCTCCTTTGCTTCTAAAGCAATTGGAATAGTTTTTTGCACTGCAATGAAAACATGTAACCACCGGATGGCACCAGAGGACCACAAATCAAGATTGTGGTTGTGGAGCACTGTATCTGTAATCCATTTCTTTAGGCTAAGCAAACAGAAGAAACCATCGCAGTGAGGTGAAACTCTAACATCCTGCTTATTATCAACTGACGTTGTTCAGTCTGTAAAAATCTTTTCAAACACAAATCTGACCTGATCTCACTAGATTGGATTGCTTTGTTTTTTTCAACTTCTTAAAATATAAACTATAATATGAGCTTGTACTTCAATTGAATGGCATGGTACCTCACCAGATAGCACTGAGCTTAGTTATCTTTAATAGAGGAGATATGATAAAATGGATGATTACCCTCCTAAAAGAACCCAGCCTGGCATCCTCAACCCTGAGCCTAGTGGAGGCATGAGCAACCTGGAAGCATACAGCCGTGGCCAAAAATTTTGAGAATGACCCAGAATTTGTGGGGTTTTTTTTTTGTTCATCCGAATCTTGAAAGTTCTCAATGGGATTAAGGTCTGGGGAGTTTCCTGGCCATGGACCCAAAATTTTGATGTTTTGTTCCCCAAGCCACTAAGTTATCACTTTTGCCTTATGGCAAGGTGCTCCATTATGTTGGAAATGGCATTGTTCCTCACCAAACTGTTCCTGGATGGTTGGGAGAAGTCAGTCTCGAAGGATGTTTTTGTAATATCCTTTATTCATGGCTGTATTCTTAGGCAAAATTGTGAGTGAGCCCACTCCCTTGGCTGAGAAGCAACCCCACACATGAATGGTCAAAGGGATGCTTTACTATTGGCATGGCACAAGATTGATGGTAGCGCTCACCTTTTCTTTTCCGGACAATGTTTTTTCCGGAAGCCCCAAATAATCAGAAAGGGGATTCATCAGAGAAAATTACTTTACCCCAGACCTCAGCAGTCCAATCCATGTACCTTTTGCAGAATATCAGTCTTTCCATGATGTTTTTCCTGGAGAGAACTGGCTTCTTTGCCGCCCTTCTTGACACCAGGCCATCCTCCAAAAGTCTTCTCTTCACTGTGCATGCAGATGTGCTCAGACCTGCCTGCTGCCATTCCGGAGCAAGTTCTGCACTGGCGGTGCCCTGATCCCACAGCTGAATCAACTGTAGGAGACGGTCCTGGCACTTGCTGGTCTTTCTTGGGTGCCCTGAAGCCGCCTTCAAAAGAGGCAGCAGACTTGGTGAAAATGAATCTATATGTCATTCTCAAAACTTTTGCCCATGGCTGTAGAGTTTATATGAAACATGTCTTTCCTGAAACTGTCAGAAGGATTAATTGGAAAATGTATTTACATACTGAAAAAATGTTAAGTCAAAGTTGATTAGCAATTTATCCAACTTGCTACTCATGCAGGAGTCTTGATAAAGGGCAGGAAACAGAAAGGGCTTGGCAGGAGGAGGAATGTGTTTAATATCAGTGACAACTTCATGTTAAAGCCCAACTTCAGAGTCAGCGTCTTCTTCTTGCAATATTTTGAAGTACTCAGCATTGTCTGAGATCTTGTCAGCAGGATAGTGACGTAATCAGTAGCAGTCTGGGTAATTAAACGCCTGGTAAGAAGGCATACCACTTATGTAGGGGGCTTATTGCTTATACACTCTTCCATCTTGTATATTTGATGAAAAAAATGTAACCAATTTGTTATATACTTGATTAAAAAATTCACCAACTTGTTGCATAGGTGGAAAAAAAAGATCAACTTGCTGCATATTATTTTAGGGGAACCTCTATCTGTAGTAATAACAGCCTGTTACATGTTTGCAAATAATGGATGATATGACTTTTCCAGGTGTTGAAAAAAAGTTAATGGGACAGAGATCATGCATCTAGGCTGCAGGATTATGCATGTGTCAAGGATACAGAACTTGGGCCCAGTTAGAGTGCAAAGTATCAAGGCACAAACAGCATTATTAACTACTAAATGTGCAATACTTACATAAATCATCCATAATAACATTAATCAACTGATAATCCTCAGCCCAATGAAGGTCAGATCTACAATCTAGAAAATTGCAAATGCTCAGCTCTGCTTGGCAGAACTTACAGACAGATATGGATAATCTGGTGCTTTCAGCCAATTATTAGCATTAGGAACTGGATCAATAAGCAGACTTCCATTTGTATTCTATTAGTACAACTGGAGTATTGTAGCTGTATGTGTTGCAAATAGGAAACCTACCTTTTTTAAAGTAGCATTTTTTTAATTTAAAAACATTTTTGGAGCCCTTGAAAGCTGAACATTACTATATCTTTGGGAAACAGCACCAAATACATTAGTTATGTGGAATGGTGTGAGTCCTATTACATGCTAGCTACCGATTCTGGTAAATGTTTGCCTATTGTTATGTCTATTAGGAAGCTGTATTAAAGAAAAAGGGCACTTTTTCCTTTTCTGTCCCTCTACATCTCAATCAGCACTTTGCCAACTTCACTATTGCCAGTCTGATATCACCCAGCCTCTATTCTGAAATGTTCTGATATCCACATAAGCATGCACATCCATTACTTCATTGAATAGCCAGTTCACATCTTGACATGCAGGCTTTCCTCTGATGAGAATGGAGGCCACAGCATGCATAAAGCAGTAGATCTATGAAGAATATTTTCAAAGAGAAGCAACATGGCACTGGAAAGGCTGCACAGAGATGACCCCAGGGGATCAGTGTTACGGGTAAGTATGACCTATTATGAAAGTATTGGAGAAGGGGGCAGGACCAGAAAAGGAGCAGGGAAGTAAAAGAGAACTTATCCTTTATAGAGTAAACAAGAAGTGCTCCAAGTGCAACTCACTCAATAAAATAATAAAAGCTGCAGCTTCTTGTGGCGCAGTTTCACAGCTCTTCATTGTGTACATTGTCTACTATTGGACAGTTGTAAGATATTTGCGATTACCGTCAAGAGCCTTCTTACTGCATTTAGAATTTTTTTCTCTATGTAGTTAGTACCACAATGAAGGGGATGTCATTTGGTATGTTTGAGCAGTTTTAATGTCGCTAGCTGATCTTTTTTCCCTTTTTTACTTGTTGCTGTTTTTGTCCCTGGAAAAAAAATCAAGTGTAATAGAATGACTTAAAGAACTTCTGAAAGACCCCATGCATGCACAGTTCAGGTACAGATGCTTTAGATATCTGATGCTTGGCACTTAGCTTGCTTTGTTGACACTTCTGAAAGGAGATCCTTTGCAAAAATTTCAGTTCTGACCAGCTAGGCCCCACCTCATGAAGTATTGAATATTGCTCCCACACAATCCTACAAGCTTATTATTATGATGGCCAGTAACATTGGGCAATCAGGCTGAACATGAGGCAGGATAGGGTCATAACAGCGCTTTGATGATTAGACTGCTCAGAATTTTGGGTTAGGGACTGCAGGTTGCTACAGGTATGGAGCAGTACATTTCTCATGGACAGCATCAGTGGCACTGTATTCTGTAATTTTACATTATTACTTGGCCTAAACACAACAGCACCTCAATCAGATCATTACAACTTGAAAAAAGCCTTTTTTTAAATTAGCTATGGATACAACAGCTGATTTTTATCTAATGTTTATAGGCCTGAATTCACTGGTATAAGATGTAGGCACGTCATATGTAAAAACTATAGGTAAATTGACTCTTACAAAAAATAAAGTTAAAGCTCTCACTTTTTTTTTTTATAAATTAGCCAGTGACACAACAGTTTAATAGTATAGTTTTCAAGCTTTTTTAACAGTATCACACTGCATTGTCTCTAATCTTTAATAAAATGTCAAAGCAGAATGCATAAAAACATCTAAAAACCACAATCTCCACTTTCCCCAACCTCCCTTCTATCCCAGTTCTCCAATTATTCCCGGAATAAGGTATACATTTTGCCTGATGTCATAATTGGTACACACTGTCCGAAAATAGGCCGGTTCAGCAGGAACCTGCCAAATTTCAGTCAGTGTGTACAGCAGTCTCTCCGACAGAAGCTGACCTAATGACTGGCTTTTTGTCAAAGGGACATGCTGAAAAAACAGTATCTGATCAGCGCTTACAGGCAATGGCTGCGAGCACTGATCAATGTATTCTGGTAGGGGTGAGCCCTTCTGTCAGAATACAATAGCACAGCTACGGTTGCCACATCATCCCTTTAATCCAGGACACATATTAATTACCCAGGTTATATAGGATCTGGAGCAACCTGGGTTTTTTAACCAAAGAGGAGTATCAATGACCAGCATAAGGAAAAAGCATGAAGGAGGGCTTAACATGGTTCAGAGGAGGACAGAAAGGAAAGATGAGAGCAGGGGCGTACCAACGGTGGGGCGGGGGGTGCGGTCCGCCCCAGGTGACACACATTGGGGGGGTGTCAGTGGCGTATCTAATGGGGGTGCAGTCCACACCCGGGTCGGGTGACACCACTTACAGAGGGTGGGGAGAGCCCTGGCAGCTCTCTATGGCCGTTTTTTTTCCAGCCAGATCACCCCCGTGCTGCGGCAGCAATGGTCTGGTCTTACTCTTTGCTTTCCCCCTTGCTCCTCCCACTACTGCTGCACTTCCGAGCCAAGCCTGTTACTATTCTCCGCCCGAGCGGTGCAGCTGCTACCGCACACTGTTTTCCAGACCTTGCTAGCTGCTGCCATGGTGTACTTGAAGCTGAGCCAGCTGCCCTCCCTGCCAGTGTCCTCCGAGGTGAGCTTGTGATAAGGGGGTGTGGGTTGGCATGGTGGTCTCTGCCCTCAGCTGGTGTGCTGTGAGAAGAGGGTGGGGTGTTTGTTTCTGCCTCCCTTGGTCTAATAAGGGGGAAGGGGGGAGGCTGCTGTGTCCACCACTAACTAATGTGCTAACTCACTGCTTTTAGTTTAAAGGGTGATTCAATGATTGGAGTGCAATAATTTTCAATAAAATTTTACCTGAGTGTCATTTTTTGATTGGACTTTACTTGCATGCTGTTCCATATTTTGCTTGTTGTTTTTCCAATGCGGCTTTAGAAATGCCTTCTGGATTCCTGTGCAACTCCATGCGGTGCAATTTGCAACTCATTCATTTAACTGGGATGAAATCACATTGAATCGCACAAAAATGTAATGCACACACTACTTTTTCAAAAGCGTACTGCACCAAATTGCATGATACTATGGTACCATGAAATCTGAAGCGGGCAAAAGCACTGCCATTGTGATCTGTGTTAAAGGTGTCCTTAGAAAAATATATATACACCTGCAGGAGATCACGTACCCAGTGCGTTTTGAACGCAGTGTGGGAAACGCATACAGAACATGGATTTCCTGCACCACCTTCTGGTATAAATGAGCTCTTAAAGTGGTACTAAAGGTTTGTTGTTCAGAGTGACCCTGAACCTCGTCTTCTGGGGTCCCTCAGTGGCTCTCGTGGCTCCTCCCCGAATTAGATAACGCCCTAGGAGAAGCGCTCTCACGTGGGGGTTATTTTACTGACTCCCTCCTGATTCATTAATTTGGCGTCCACATACGCCAAGTTTATGACTTGTCCCCACTCCCCAGCACCCACATCATTGGATTTGATTGACAGCAGCGGGAGACAATGGCTGTGCTGCTATCAATCTATCCAATCAAAGCCGGACTCCGTGGAGAGGAGGACAGCGCGTCCCCGCCGAGGAGATGAAGGGGCTCAGGTAAGTAAAAGGGGGATTGGGGGGCCGGTGACTGACAGGTGTGTTGGTTTTTTTTCACCTTAATGCATAGGATGCATTAAGGTGAAAAACCGCAAAGGTTTAAAACCCCTTTAAATATTTCAAATCAGATATCACTCATAAATTTTAACAGTATTTATTTTAGTAGTTCCATTGCGCCCATAATTTTATTTTATTTCTGTTCTACAGATGCATAATAGGCTGTAAATGTAAATTTTTTTTTTTTTGCAGCAAGGCAGAGCAGGAGTAAAATAAGCCCATTTGTTAATAACCCCAAGCAATGATGTCAGTGGATGTTATAATTACCCCCACAGCATTGGTGTCAATGGGGGCTATGCAATGTAAGACCCCTTTCGCACTGAAAGAGCCACTTCTGCGTCTCCAATGTGAAAGTCCCGAGGGCTTTCACACTGGAACGGTGCACTGGCAGGGCAGTCCTGCTAGCAGCATCTTTGGAGTGATGTATACACCACTCCTGCCCATTAAAATCAATGGGGCATAGTTGTAGCAGCGTTTTGCAGTGGTTTTAACCCTTTCTCGGCTGCTAGTGGGGGGTAAAAGCACCCCGCTAGTGGCCGAAAAGCGCCGCTTTTTTTTTTACTGCCGACGCACCCTCCACCCCAGTGTGAAAGGGGCCTAAAGGGGTCCAGAGGTGTGGGGGCTGTGTAATGTGAAGGGGTCCAGAGGTACGGGCTATGTAATGTATAGGGGGTCTTCCTACATTTTACCAGCAGTTATGGATGCAGTGCTGTAGATTTCTGAGGTTGCATATTTTTTTCTGCATTTTCTGAAAATGCACCAAAAGTTTGCATCTTTGGCGCATTTTCAGAAAACAGGAAAATATATATTTTTTTGGGGGGTGACACCGTGTTTTACTGCACCAGGTGACACCAGCCCTAGTAATGCCACTGGCAGCAGCACAGGCCACAGAGCATGGAGGCGCTACACATGACGTAATTTTATGTCAATGTGCGGTGTGCCGACTGCCCACCTGGGGGGGGGGGGTGCCAGATATAGGATCCGCCCCAGGTGCCAAATAGTCTAGGTACGCCCCTGGATGAGAGGGCTCCATAATGAGAATAGAGCAGATGCTGCAGAAACTCATTGGAAAGCAGAACATGCAGGGTATGTTCCCATACCTGGCCATCAAGAACATTGGCAAACATGAAGGCTCTGGTGGGTGGCATTATGAATACCCACAGCACTTTCAACCTGGATCTAAGATGTACAGAACATTTGATTGCTGACAATTAGGGGGCTTTAAAGTTTTTGTAAAGCTTGCTTGGGCACTAAAAATTCAGCTGTAGTAGTCTTTTTATGCATTTATTTCCTGTTTTACCTTGAATGAACATTTGCATGGAAGAGGGTTGTAGAAAATAAATTCAAAATATAATCTAATGCTCTGAGAAAATAAAATAAATTATTGAATGCTTTAATGTTGTATGAGTCTGACCATAGGTGAATAGATGTTTCCCTAATAGTGATAAGCAGTTAGATATTTGTCTGTCTTGTTATCAATGTGCGGTTCTAGAACCAGGCATGATCTTCTTTCCACCAATCTAATGGGTGTTATTATGCAATCTTTACCAAGCTGGAAAATTAGACCTGAAAGTCAGTGAATTATTTAAGTACTGATATGACATTTGATGGAAAAATACAAATGGTGGCTGATTTTGTTTTATCTTTTAACACTTTTTATTTTTTAATTTTATTTTTTAACATTTTCCATATTAAATAAAAATAGATAAAGCATCAAACTGTTTAAAAATAATAATATATTTAAGCTTCAGCAGCAATGATAGTCATTCTTTTCATGGCAGATTTGAGTTGGGACTCCTTGGCCTATATAATATCAAACCAAGGAGTAAGGAATTCTGGGGCGCTGGGTTAAGCTGCAAGCTATTACAAAGTGGGCTCAGAAAACAAGTGATAACATGAAAATATGAGACAATATGGAGACAGGCTGAATCGGGTAAATGAGAAATATTCACGCGGGAGTTGACTACACTTTTATGCCTTTTTTATGCCTAGTGCACTAGAAAGATACATTTATTTGAGTCTTAGTGTAGCAAGGTTTACAAATAATATTGTTTCTCATTTTTCAAAATCCCCTGTCCCAAACAACAGTTCTTGCATGTGTTATCCTCATCACCAGCAAGTGAGAAGTTCACTGCACTATATCCCGTTCTCTCCTGGGATGTATTAGCTGAGAGTGGAGCCTTTCAGCAAGAATACAGTCTGAGATAAATTTGCTGTCAGAGGAATAACAAGGATTTGAATTGCAGCCTCGTTTTTTTATAACAAACTCAAAACAACAGTGTGGATAAACTCATGAGAACGTGCTTATTCACAGATGGACTCATCTACCTGACATATTTTTACTTGTGACTGCAATATAAATCCATACTGTAAACTATTTATCAAATACACTTTAACACCTCCGCAATAAATCCACTTATCGGGGATTCACTGAGCAAAGAGAAAATCAATGTTAAATTGAGTTTTACTTTGTTTTCCTAATAATTTTGTCTTCCATGTCATTCTCTATAGGAGCAGGACTGGAAAGTGAACAGGCTGGCATCTTAGAACAATAGTATGTGGTTAGCTGACAGTATATGCTCCTGCTTCTTTTTTAACTTGTCTAGCAAAATATTATGGGTGGGATATATAAAATTATTTTAAATTAAACTTGAATGTAGGCAGTGCATTTTACCTAGCATAGGCAATGCTTTTAAGGTATTTGTAAACAATTGTCTTCTATTCATCAGGATCAATTCAATGTATTGCTTAGAAAGTGGATACATGCCATTCCCCCCACTGAAGAAACACTGTCCAGTAAAATGTATTGGAAAAAAAGATTGTTGTAAATATAGTAAATAAAAAGACTAATAAAGTTTATTGAAAAAAGGTGGCTGTATTGTTAATGTGTTTTTACTTGTTTTCCTGCTGGTCCTCTACTGTGGTAATATGAGGGAAGAGAGGTCAGCAGAAAGTCTAATACTTTACTTTAGTTCCACATTCAGGGCTTCGGGAAGTTGGGGGTTGAAAGACAGAGCAGGGAGCAATTATGTGTAATGCTACCCCCCTTCGTAGCCCCTTCGTAGTTTGTACTCTGTTATGCACTACAAGAACAACCTCTGCCCCTCTAACACACATGGTTGAATGAAAGTCACGGCAAGCACGTATAAGATCATTATTATAGATATCTTTAACTTGGCTGTGAGTTAGTTCCAGGAAATCAAAACAAGACAGATTACAGTAGTAGTAAATTGACCCAGTATATTGGTGCGAGAAAGAATAAATAGTGGTTTGAGCATAAATGAGTATACAGAAGGTAGGTTCAGATCCATTCTGATAGACAGTATAACCACTATGCCAAAGTAACTTAGAATAGAGTTCTGTACCACTAGACTGGCATCAACA
The DNA here is from genome assembly GCF_037356315.1 of Lithobates pipiens. Taxonomy (NCBI): domain Eukaryota; kingdom Metazoa; phylum Chordata; class Amphibia; order Anura; family Ranidae; genus Lithobates; species Lithobates pipiens. Next base: position 158,727,985 of record NW_027507784.1, read on the forward strand.
CATACATCAGCAAAGTCAGCAATAAAGAGTGCATATAAACATTAACTTAAATGTGAATAATAATACTATAACTAGTCTAGAGTGCACTCTAGGAGAATGGCTAAGATATGGTGCAGTGTCCACTGAGAGGTACTTCTTAGCATAAGCAATAGCCAAAGGTCTCTGTGTTGCAGCTGTAAAGGGGAAGTCTTTAGTCCTAACTCTTCAGCTGGCTAGCATTGGGTCCCAGTTGTACTATTGGTGCACACAAGAATAGTCCCAGTCAAACCTGGGAGCAGCAATAAGGTGACTAGATGTCTGTGTAGTATGTTTCTAAAGGGTTCAGTCTTTCTAGCAGTGGTTACTAAATCCGCACAGCAGCAGCTCACCAGTTCCAGCTATATTGTAGTTCACCATCCAGTCATACACAGCGATCAGTCCGCTCTCTGCTCTGAACCCAGGTGACGCTAGCTGTTTGCGCTTTTCAACCTAGGCACTCTGGTTCACACTCAGGCTGCTGAAATGGCAGATGGTGCACACTTGACAGTGATTTGCACTATCCGGCCTCCCTCAAGGCAAGCAAGAGCTGTGCTCTGTACAACCTGGGGAAATGCAGCACTTTATTTTCCTTTTGGCAATCTCTCCCTGGGGAATGTAGTTCAAAAGCTCTTGATAAAACAATAAAGTCTCTCCTCTGGACTACAGCTTCCACAGTGTAAGACTGCCTGACTCGTCTATTGAATTTTTCCTGCTCAGCAGCTACCTCCTCTTGTGAAATAACTGTTAACTAGTTCAGCACTACAGGGCAGCAGCTACAGAGAACAGGGGCCGCCAGTGTTTCTTTCACTCTCCATTCTTAGCTATGCACCTGACCACATATGCAAGGTACAGTTAACATTTAGAAGTAGTGCTTTTTAGGGGAGGGTTTAATACTACTTTAAGTCAGCTCTTCTCCAGTCATACTAGCACTGCCTACAGACAGTAAATGAAAGTTGGGTGCCTACAAATTATCCAGACACCAAATGATGTTTTTCTATATGACTACTTCATAGACTGATGCTACTATATAAAAAACAGACTGTTTAGTGAAAAATCCATTCTGACTGCTAGTCTTTTCCCCTGAGGCTGGACTGTAGAGGGTATTTGCTAGGGTTTGAGGTAACACATACATATCCATGATGATGGCTGATTCTGCTGATTGTGCCGGGGATAAGGGAGACTCATCTACCATGCATGCTTATTTTCCAAAGGTTTTTCAGCCGTGGTCTTTTACCATGGTATTTTAATGTTGAATGAACTCTGTTGTGCATCCAATTCATTCAAAATCCTAAAATGGAAACAAGCATGTTGAAGATTAAAATGCCATGTAGGACAAAGTGACAAGTTTAAAATATGGCCAACTAATTCAGATGCACATACCTACATTTTTCTCAACACAAGAGAGCAACCTCTTGGAGCTTACATAAGGCTGGCAGCCAAGACTAGAACAAGGGAAAAGCAGGGGTCAGCTGCTCTGGGCACAGTTGAGACAGCTGCATGGCCCTTCCCTTTTGCCAGGGCCATGGAGTAGCTGTGCTGGAACACTGAGCAAGGCAAAGTGGCTTTGACACAGCAACAGAGCAAAACAGGGGAATTGGTGTCTTATAGAACATTGGCATTGTAGAGGAGAGGGACAACAGTGGAGATTGGGACATAGTACAGCAGTGGTAGATCAGAGAATTTAGGGCACAGTGAAGGAGTGGCAGAACAGCAGGAACGGGAGCACTGTAAAGGAGTAGCAGAACATCAGTAATAAGGGCAAGAATACCCAGTGTATAGTGGATGAGTGGCTGAAGGATTGGGTGCAGAATGGGTTGTGCATGAGAAAAGGGAAAGGGTGTTAGGTTTGGCTGAGGTGGCAGATCGGGCCATAGACACAGAGCCTATAAACCAGGGAGGAACCTTGGGGTGGAGTGGAAAGCTGAAGATGTCATCTAGGAATGAGGTGGAACACCAGAACACAGTGATTGAAATCGAACTACATTGATATAATTTCTTGTTGGGGAAATCCTTATTTCAAAGAAGTTGCTTACATTTTACAGATCTAGCGTAAATCTAGATCTAAAATGATCAGAAAAATAAAATAGCACAACAACCACATCAGATGAAATAATGAGGCTGAACACATTTATATAGATACATCCCAATGGCTATTTATGCAGACCTCAAACATCTTAAGTTCTCTTATGTAAGGAAAACTTACAAACGCTTGTTATCTGTGGTCCCCTTTTTAATGTAGAGATGTGAATATAACATAGTGATTTACACATCCCATCTGATCAGGGTTACCATAATATCATTTGAAAAGATCACTGTAGAAAATACATTGAAAGACCATACTGTTTGTGATCATCTGAATAAGAAAAGCTTTGGAAAATGCTTTGAATTTTCCCCTGTGACCTGAACTAGAAAGTCAGTCTAATTGCATTGGCTAATGATAGTAATTGATGTCACAGAAATGCTTAATACTTTTGTGTGGTAAATGGGACCCCTTCCTCTCTAGAAGTTAATCACTTAATGGGCATCTTCTTATAGGTGCATATTTCCTGTGTGCAGTACATTACTGAGATATAGCTAACTGGATTATTTAGAGTATAAAGGTGAGTCAAATAAATCAAATTTAAATGCCCAACATGTTCAGCCTGTTGCTCAGTATGCATTAATGTAAGTGCGATGCATTATTAGGAATTTATGAAATTCTTAGATTGTGCTGTGTGTGTGTGTATATATATATATATATATATATACAGAGAGAGAGAGTAGGCCAACATGGTTGATTTTATTGCATAAGGAGCCTGTGGCTATAATGTTAAAGCTGAATTATGGCATGCTTACATTTATCCAGATTGGACCTATGTAAATATGCATATCTCATACCTGAGGGGCCACTGAGGAGAGCCCGATATTCACTGAAGTACTTTTGGTGAGCTTCTGGATCCCTCTGCACACTATCCACAGGGGGGTACTCACTTGGTACAGCTGCCATTCACAGAAAGTCTTGTGATTTCTTGTCACTAAAAAATGTGTTCTTTAATTGGATTGTGATGTCCCCACCCTTCATCTCTGTCTTGTTCAATCAGGGAATGCTTTGCATTCATTATTCTTTGAATGGCGGCAGTGCCAAGTGAATGCCATCCTGTGGTTAGTATGCATCAATTCGGCAAAGAACCTGAAAGATCACAGGCTATCACTATAGTAGCTAAAAATTTGTTATAGCACAAAGAAACAAGCGAGTACACTCTAGAGCAGTGAAGTCGTAGCTGAATAGTTGAATAGATGACAGGCTTGAGAAAGAGGCGTTGCCACCTCAAAACATGTAGCCATGTCCCCTCCACATCCTCTGGTATCTGATGTCATTGACCAAGTTCCAATGCTGTCAGGCTGGCTTCTACGCTGATGTATTCTCTGGTTTTGAGCTTGTGCATCTCCGAACACTAGCGGTGTTGCTCCTATCTGCTTCAGATCCTCATGGATGATGGCTTTTAAACTTGATATGCACTTTTATTCATACTTCATGTGAGTGGTTAATTTATATTTTTTTCCTAAAAAATGATTTAACCTGCTGCACTTAGAGGTGCCTTCTTGTGTCTCCTTTACATCACTGTAGCTATGATTACTACAGTGATTTTCAGATTCCCTAGTGACCCCTTTAGGTTTGAGCTATGCATACGGATAGTAGTCTAGGCTGGGCCAATGTTAGTATGCAATAAAGATCATACCTGAGGTTCAGATTTAAACAAGTTTGTAAGTTGTGCTTACTGAGATTACAGAGGTAATAATAACCCTCTACAAGTTCATACTACCCATCTTAAACCACTTAATATCTGAAGGTAAAACAAACCTTAATGCCTGAATGCAACGTTGGTATGTGTTATGCCGCGTACACACGATCGAATTCCGCCGGACCACAGTACGCCGGACAATTCAATCGTGTGTGGGCTCCAGCGGACTTTTTCATAGTAAAAGTCCGGCGGACTTAGAAAGTAGTTTTGACTCAAAATTTGTCCACCGGACTTGGCTTTCAGCAGACAATCCATTCGTCAGTGTGCTAGTCTGGCGGACTAAGATTGACACATGCCCTGAAGCAAGTACGAGAAGGAAGCTATTGGCTACTGGCTATTGAACTTCCTTTTTCTAGTCCCGTCGTACGTGCTGTACATCATCGCGTTCGAAATCGCCAGACTTTCGGAGTGTCTAGTAAAAGAGCTGGAAGAAGAAAGCGGAGGCCCGGCAAGAAGAACCGAAGAGCGGGACAAGACTCCCGAAGAGCAGGACAAGACCCCCACAAAGTCGGAATAAGACCCCCGGACTGCAGCGGCGATGAAGGAGAAAGTCGGGCGCCTCCGCTAGTAAAAGAGCTAACAAAAGAGCAGAAGATAGCGGAGGAGTTCAGAGAGAAGACCTCCGAAGATGGAAGAGAAGACCCCCGGAGCTGTCTAATAAAGTATTTTAAAAACCTGTGTTGTGTTTTTTTTCTGTACACTTTTTTTCCCCAGGTGAATGGGTAGGGGTACATTGTACCGCATACTCATTCACGTAGGGTAGGGGGCCGGATTCTGATAAGCTCCCTGCCCGCAGACCACGACAACCAATGGCCAGGGTTGTCGGGAGGAGGCCCTTGTCCATATCAACATGGGGACAAGGTGCTTTTGGTTGGGGTGACCACAGGGCCCCCCTTCCCCAAAGCACCCCCCCATGTTGAGGGCACGTGGCCTGGTACGGCTCAGGAGGGGGGGGTGCTCGCTCGTCCCCACCCCTTTTCCTGACCGGCCAGGCTAGGTGCTCAGATAAGGGTCTGCTATGGACTTTGGGGGGACCCCCAAGCTGTTTTTTCGGTGTAGGGCTTCCCCTTTAAATCCATACCAGGTGACGGGGCTAGCGAGGTGTCAATCTCGCCAATGGAGGTGGCGACATTCACTTCCTTCGCTAGTTCCGTCTACCTGGAGCCACGTTCAAAATAAACAGATTTTACTCCGTGTGTGGGCAAGTCCGTTCATTTCAAAAGTCCGGCAGACTCCCGCCATAGTCCGGCGGATTGTGTAACGGACTAAGTCCGCCGGATAGTCCGATCGTGTGTATGCGGCATTAGTGATTTTAATTGATTTATTTAATGTCTGAGGTTTACAACCACTTTAATGTCATAAGGAGGATCCCCAGAGAAACTAGTGTAAAGAGATAGTGGGAATAAAAAACATTCCAACAAATGTGGGTGGAAAGTAGACCTGTGCACGATGGGAAATTTAATTTAGTTTAATTTTGTTTTCATTCGTAAAATATATAATTTTGTTCTGATATATTCATTCTGTTACATTAATTAGTTTTTGGATAATTCATGATTTCTGTAGAATATTGATATTTGTTATAATGAATCAATTTAATTGTTGCATTTTCAGATAATTTGTTATTTATGTATGTACAGTATCTCACAAAAGTGAATACACCTCTCACATTTTTGTAGATATTTTATTCTACCTTTTCAAGTGACAACACTGAAGAAATTACACTTTGCAACAATGTAATGTAGTGAGTGTACAGCTTGTATAACAGTGTAAATGTGCTGTCCCCTCAAAATAACTCAACAAACAGCCGCTGGCAACAAAAGTATACTTCTACGTGAAAATGTCCAAATTGGGCCCAATTAGCTATTTTCTATACCCGCTGTCATGTGACTCGTTAGTGTTACAAGTAGGGATGAGCTTGGTGTGCGAATCGAACGCTCAATTACAGAAGAGCAATATAGCTATATAGGTAGATACAGGTGTATACTGCGCTCAGGGCACACAGACAACACCCAGAAACTCCTGCAGATGGCCGATAGCTCAATTACAGAAGAGCAATATAGCTATATAGGTAGATACAGGTGTATACTGCGCTCAGGGCACACAGACAACGCCCAGAAACTCCTGCAGATGGCCGATAGCTCAATTACAGAAGAGCAATATTGTTATAAAGTGTGTTTGTCTTATTTAACTATTTTTTACACTTTCTTTGTGAAATGGTAGGGGTCATTTTGTACCCCCTTACCATTTCAAATAGGGGGGCAGGATCTGGGGGTCCCCTTGTTAAAGGGGGCTTCCAGATTCTGATAAGCCCCCCGCCCGCAGACCCCCACAACCACCAACCCTATTTTCCTGCGGCCTGCCAGGTTGCGTGCTCGGATAAAGGGTCTGGTATGGATATTTAGGGGGAACCCCACCTCAATTTTTTTTTCTAAATTTGATGCAGGGTTCCCCTTAATATCCATACCAGACCTAAAGGGCCTGGTAATTGAATTTGGGGGACCCCCACGCTTTATTTTATTTTTTTATCAAAGACTTTCAATGAGTGTTCTCTGTATTACGGAGCCGACAATTCATAATAGCTGCGAGTGATTTTAAAGGACTTTTTTTCCTGCATAAATGACACTTTGTGCAGGGACAGTTCTAAGCACCAGAAACATGCACCCCTTCACAGGCATACTATAGACACCCCCCCCCCGTACGAAATTTAAAGGAATATTACACTTTTATTGTTTCACTTTAATCATTATTAAAATCACTGCTCCCGAAAAAACTGCGGTTTTTAAAACTTTTTTCTGCCTTGATACATGTCCCCTGGGGCAGGACTCGGGTCCCCAAACACTTTTTAGGACAGTAACTTGCAGAATCTTTTCTCTCTGTCAAATCTTTTTTCTCTGTCGAATATTTTCTCTATATAATCTTGGACTAATAGAGGTAAGGTTAGGCACATTCGACCACAGGTTCTATAGACACAGATTGTTATTGTCAGAGTCACGTCGAATCTCCTATTCTATATCGAACTGTTGTAACAATAAAAACGAAAATAAAGCATTTATTTATGTCGGATCTTTCGTTTTTAGGATTCTGGGCTTTTGTTATCGTTTGTAAAAACTAAAACGAAAATAGCTGAAATTCGGACGAAAATGCATTCGGACAAAAACAAATGCACATGTCTACTATATAGCTATATTGCTCTTCTGTAACTGAGCTATCAGCCATCTGCAGGAGTTTCTGGGTGTTGTCTGTGTGCCCTGAGCTCAGTATACACCTGTATCTACCTATATAGCTATATTGCTCTTCTGTAATTGAGCTATCAGCCATCTGCAGGAGTTTGTGGGTGTTGTCTGTGTGCCCTGAGCGCAGTATACACCTGTATCTACCTATATTTCTCTTCTCTAATTGAGCCATCTGCCATCTGCAGGAGTTAGTTGGTATTCTGTGCCTCCAGCACAGCATAGTATACACCAGTATCTACCCCTTAATTCCTGTTGTTCTATAATAAAGGCATCTGCAGGAGTTAGTGGGTGTTGTGTGCCTCCAGCATAGCACAATATACACCTGTATCTACCCTTTATTGCTGGTATTCTATAATAAAGGCATATGCAGGAGTTAGTGGGTGTTGTGTGCCTGCAGCACAATATACACTACCCAATTGCTGGTTTTCCCATCTCTGTCTGGAATGCCAACAAGGAGAGGCAGACAGGCATGAGCCGATAAAAGAGGGCAAGCAGGCTCTGTGTCTAGAGACAACAGTGCTGGTCGTGGATGCAGTGCATCGTCATCAGCACGTGGCCATGGGACGCGCTTATTTTCGGCAGCTGGAAGTGTTGAGCCGCATCATGCTGAAGACTTGGTAGAGTGGATGACCAAGCCCTCTTCATCCTCCTCATCCTCTCTCACCCAGGCTCAGGGTACTAGCAAAGCAGCTGCCAATGCATCCTCTTCCCTCGTCTCAATGTCATCATCAGTGACTCCTTTCCTAGACCCACCACGTCTTCCTGAGGAGTCCCCTGAACTCTTTGAGCACAGTGTTGGGTACATACTCCAGGAGGATGCCCAGTGTTTTGTAGGCTCTGATGATGATACTCAGCTAGAGGAAGGCAGTAGAGTGAGCGCAGAGAGAGGGGATGCTCAAGAAGGACGGCAATCTAGCAGTCATGTTCCACAAGTTGCAGCATACTGCCAGGTTTGCTCCAGCGATGAAGAGGTAGGGGATGATGAGGGCACTGACTCCACGTGGGTGCCTGGTAGGAGAGAGGAGGAGGAGGAGGCACATCTCCAACGAGGCAGGATGCCCTCCGGGGGCCAGCTTAGGGGCAGCACACCGACTAAATCACACCGCAGAGCTCCGCCTGTGCAGGGTGCTGCCTCTACGCGTTATTCTAAAAGTTCTTTGATGTGGGCCTTTTTTGAGATGAGTGCATCAGATCGCACTGCTGACCCCACTAGACCTTCAGTCCTCTCAGAAACCTGCGCTGAGAGGAATGAAGGTGTAGAATTAGGTGTGTCACAGCCAAGTGCTTGCGGGCACTCTGCTAGCAGTACACCCACGTCCGATTGTAGCAGACAAATTTCCCTGCCCCAGCTGCTGGACCGTCAAAAGAAGTTCACTCCCAGCCATCCACATGCCCAGCGGTTAAATGCTAGCTTGCCTAAATTGCTAGCACTTCAACTGCTACCTTTTCAGTTGGTAGACTCGGCCCCCTTCCGTGAGTTTGTGCAATGTGCGGTTCCTCAGTGGCAGGTCCCCAAAAGCCACTTTTTCTCACGGAAGGCGATTCCGGCTCTCTACTGGCATGTAGAAGGCAATGTCCTTGCCTCCCTGGACAGGGAGGTCAGCTGTAAGGTGCATATTACTGCTGACTCATGGTCCAGCAGGCATGGACAGGGACGTTACCTGTCTTTCACGGCCCATTGGGTCACTTTTCTGGCAGCTGGGAAGGATGCAGGACAAGGTGCTGGAGGTTGTTCCGCCACCATGCCTCCAAAATGCTACTACTGGTTGTGGCACACCTCTCTCCACCACCCCCTCCTCTTCTTCTTCCTCCATGGCCTCTTCCAGTGCTCTGTCCTCGGAACCAACGGTGCTTCGTAGGCGTTCAAGGGGCTACGCTAGTACGCAGGCAAAATGATGTCATGCCGTGCTTGCACTGGTTTGTTTGGGGGACAGGAGCCACACTGGGGCAGATATTTTGTCAGCTCTGCAGGGGCAGGCCGAGAGGTGGTTGACACCACGCCAGCTTAAGCCAGATTTGGTGGTTTGCGACAATGGCACCAACCTCCTCTCCGCCCTCCGACAGGGACAACTGACCCATGTGCCGTGTGTGGCTCACGTCCTTAACCTGGTGGTGCACCGGTTCTTGGGCAGGTACCCAGGCTTACAGGATGTCCTGAAGCAGACCAGGAAAGTCTGTGTGCATTTCTGCCGATCATTTAATGCCTGTGCTCAGCTGGCTGAGCTCCAAAAGGAGTTGAACCTGCCCAAGAACCGCCTTATATGTGACATGCCCACCAGGTGGAACTCAACGTTGGCCATGCTGCAGCAGCTGCACACGCAGCAGAGGGCCATCAATGAGTACCTGTGCGACTACGACACCAGGACAGGGTCAGGGGAGCTCGGTTTTTTCTCACCACCCCAGTGGGGCATGATCAGGGATGCATGCACTGTCCTGTCACCGTTTGAGGAGGCCACAAGGATGGTGAGCAATGACAGTGCATGCATCAGTGACACTGTACCTCTTGTCCACCTGTTGGAGCATACGCTGCGTGGAATAATGAACAGGGCACTTGAGGCAGAACAGAGGCAGGACGAGGAGGACTTCCTTGCCTCTCAAGGCCCCCTTTATCCAGACAGTGTTCCTGCTGTCCCACCCATCACACAGGAAGAGGAGGAGGAGGAGGAGGATTGTGTCAGCATGGAGGAGGAGCCTGGCACTCAGCATCAGCAGTCTTGTAGGGATGATTTACAGTCCCAAGAAACCCGTGGACTTGTACGTGGCTGGGAGGAGGTAGCTGCAGATCATGTTGTCCTTAGTGACCCAGAGGTTTCCGGACCGAATGCCTCAGCTAACCTACGCTGCATGGCCTCCCTGATCCTGCAAAGCCTGCAGAAGGATCCTCGTATTCTTTGGATCAAGGAGAGGGACCATTACTGGCTGGCCACTCTCCTTGATCCACGGTACAAGGGTAAGGTTGCGGACCTTATCTTGCCGTTACAGGGAGCAGAGGATGAGACATCTCCGGGAGGCCTTGCAGAAAGATCTGTGCAACGCGTTCCCAGAGACCGGGAGTTTACAAACTCCTGGTCCTGGACAACGTGTTGCTGAGGCATCGGTCAGAAGGAGCGGTGGAGAAGGTGGCTGTCTGACTGATGCGTTCAGACAATTTTTTAGTCTGCAGCCCCAAGGTATGATCGGTTCCAGCAACCATCGCCAGCGTCTGATTTACATGTGCAGGAATACCTAGGGGCAAGGTCAGACTTGGACACCTTTCCCACTGAAAATCCTCTGGCTTACTGGGTCTTGATAATGGATCACTGGCCAGAGCTTGCACAGTATGCAATTGAGCTACTGGCCTGTCCTGTATCCAGCGTTCTTTTGGAACGCACCTTCAGTGCTGCTGGTGGCTTTGTTACCGATCACAGGGTGTGCCTGTCCACCGACTCGGTTGATCGACTGACCTTCATAAAGATTAATCAGTCTTGTATCACCCCCAGCTACCAAGCACCTGAAGCTGATGTAACCGAATAATTTTTTTTGAAATATCACATCCCTTCAAGACTGCCTATGCTGATGCTGAGTGACTGTCCTGTTATGTTGACTGTCTATCCTCTTCCTCCTCCGCTGATATCTTGGAAGAACATTTTTGGTTCTGGGTGATGCCACCAGCCCCTGTTTAACAGGGGCGTGTAATTACAATTTTTGATTCAATGCTTTGCAGCATAGCTCATTCCTGCACTACAACTAGAGTATATGGGAGAGGTTGCAGTGTCGTGGCACCAGCACCAGTGCCTAAGGCCCAATTTTTCAGCCCCTGTTTAACAGGGGCACATAATTACAATTTTTGATGCAATGCTTTGCAGCAGGGCTCATTCCTGCACTACAACTAGAGTATATGGGAGAGATTGCAGTGTCGTGGCACCAGCACCAGTGCCTAAGGCCCAATTTTTCAGCCCCTGTTTAACAGGGGCGTGTAATTACAATTTTTGATGCAATGATTTGCAGCAGGGCTCATTCCTGCACTACAACTAGAGTATATGGGAGAGGTTGCAGTGTATAGGCCCAATTTTCAGCCCCTGTTTAACAGGGGCATGTAATACAATTTTTGATGCAATGCTTTGCAGCAGGGCTCATTCCTGCACTCCAACTAGAGTATCTGGGAGAGGTTGCAGTATTGTGGCACCAGCAAGCAGTGCCTAAGACCCAATTTTTCAGCCCGTTTAACAGGGGCATGTAATTACAATTCTTGATATAATATGTCACAGCAGGGCCCGTTTCTGTCATGATTATGCAATAGAGTTTGTTTGCTTACCTGTTTCCATGTGTTCATCTCTAGAGACCAGCTGACCCTCAACTGACTGCTTTTGTAATCCATCCTCTGGCATGACTCCACCCTAGCTCCTATCAGAGAACTCTATATTAACCTGTGCACTGCAGGCCAACCCTGCTGATCAACCATTGTGTATTCCTTTGTGTGTTTAGCTTCCTGTTACCTGCCATGTGCTCTTCTGTTGTTCCGTTACCAACTTTGGCGTGTCCTTGACTATCCCTGTTTGTCTGTGATCCTGACCTATTGGCGTGTCCCTGACTATTCCTGTCTGCTTGTGGCCCCGACCTTGGCTTTATCCCTCATTATCCCTATCCTCCTGTTGCCTACTGTGGATGTGAGCTGGGGTACCCTGGGGGTCACGACCTGGAGCCAGTTGCAGCCAAGTCCATCCTCACCACTAGAGGCTCTGGTGAACACCTGCTGGCTCTTAGACTCCGCGTCCCAGGGAATCTTACACTCCAACCTCGGTGGGATCTGTCTCCGTCCGCAGCAGTCAGCCTTAGGGTCCACAACCTTGCGGTGCATTCCTGATCCCTACGGTGTGCATCTGTCACCTCGCCTCAAGGTGACCTGACAGTTTGATCAGCCATGGACCCAGCTGATGTGCCGCTATCTGCAGATGACCCATTGCAGGGCTTAGTTCGCAGACTTGAGACCCAAGAATCGCATCAGACCCAGGTGATGTGATTCCTTCAGGATTTGGCATCCTGTGTTGAACAGGTTCAGGCCTCATTAGGACCCTCGGTTCGACAACCTCAACCGCTATCTGCTGCTGCACCTATCGCATCAGTCGCAGCCACACATTCATTACAACTACCAGCTCCGGTCCGTTTCTCTGGGGACTCCAAGGCTTGCAGGGGGTTCCTTAGCCAGTGCACAATTCATTTTGAACTTCAGCCCCAAATCTTCCTGTCCGATCGGGCGAAAGTAGCATATATTATATCCCTCCTGTCCAGGCAAGGCACGAGCTTGTGCTGCCCCTCTGTGGGAACTGAATGATCCAGTGGTTTGTAGCCTGTCTGATTTCTTGAAACTTTTTCGGAATATCTTTGAGGAACCGGGTCTTCTTTTTCCCAAGAATTGTGGGAAAAAATTACAACTTCAAAAAACTCACCATGCCTCTTACTAAATACATTGGACTGTCTACTTTTCAAAAAGGGGTCATTTGGGGGGTATTTGTACTTTCCTGACATTTCAGGGCCTCAAGAAATGAGATAGGCCGTCAGTGCATCAGGTGTGATCAGATGTGATCAATTTTCAATGATTTGCACCATAGCTTGTAGACGCTATAACTTTCAAAGAAACTAAATAATATCCACTAATTTGGTTTATTTTTACCAAAGAGATGTAGCCGTATAAATTTTGGCCCAAATTTATGAACAAAAATGACTTATTTGCAAAATGTTATCATAGAAACGAAAAAAAAGTGTTTTTTTTCAAAATTTTCGCTCTTTTTTCACTTATGCCGCAAAAAATAAAAAACCCAGTGGTGATTAAATACCACCAAAAGAAAGCTCTATTTGTATGAAAAAAATTATAAAAATTTTGTTTGGGTACAATGTTGCATGACTGAGTAACTTGCATTCAAAGTGTGAGAGCGCTGAAAGCTAAAAATTGGTCTGGTAAGGAAGCTGTATAAATGCCCTGTATTGAAGTGGTTAAAATCAGTGCTCCCGAAAAAACTGCCATTTTTAAAAACATTTTAGGCATAGACCCATGTCCCCTGGGGCAGGAGCCAGGTCACCAAACCCTTTTTAGGACAATATCTTGCATATTAGCCATTAAAATTAGCACTTTTTATTTTGAACGCTCGAGTCCCATAGACTTCAGTGGGGTTCTAAACCGTCTTTGGCTCATCCCTAGTTACAAGGTGTCAGGTGTGAATGGGGAGCAGGTGTGTTAAATGGGGTGTTATCACTCTCACTCTCTCATACTGGTCACTTGCACCTCATGGCAAAGAACTTTGAGGATCTGAAAAAAAGAATTGTTGCTCTACATAAAGATGGCCTAGATTTAACAAGATTGCCAAGACCAGAAACTGAGCTGCAGCACGGTGGCCAAGACCATACAGTGGTTTAACATGACAGGTTACACTCAGAACAGGCCTCGCCATGGTTGACCAAAGAAGCTGAGTGCACCTGCTCAGCGCCATAGGTAGAGATTGTCTTTTGGAAATAGACGTATGAGTGCTGCCAGCATTGCTACAGAGGTTGAAGGGGTCGGGGGGTCAGCCTGTCAGTACTCAGACCATAAACCCCACAATGCATCAAATTGGTCTGCATGGCTGTCATCCCAGAAGGAAGCCTCTTCTAAAGATAATGCACAAGAAAGCCTGCAAACAGTTTTCTGAAGAAAAGCAGACTAAGGACATGGATTACTAGAACCATGTCCTGTGGTCTGATGAGACCAAGATAAATGGATTTGGTTCAGATGGTGGCAAGCATGTGTGGCAACCAGGTGAGGAGTACAAAGACAAATGTGTCTTGCCTACAGTCAAACATGGTGGTGGGAGAGTCATGGTCTGGGGCTTCATGAGTGCTGCCAGGACTGGGGAGTTACAGTTCATTGAGGAAACCATGAATGCCAACATGGAAATGGAGAAATCCCTCAAGGGGTGGGACTATTGCAGCACTGATAGATTAAAGTCAAAGAGGTAATAGGAATTGTAAAAATATCAAATTTGTTTACAAACTGTACATATACAAAACATCAAGTGAAAATGAATAAATAACAACTATATATGAATATTGGAAAAATTGGATACAGACACACTAACGCGTTTCAGGACTCCTTCTTCAGAGGTGTCTTCAATATAAAATACATACAACTTTCCAAATTGTTGAGTGATAAATCATATCGTAAAACTTAAGAACATGTATCAGTGGGCCATGAGTTGTTATTACCTGACACCCAACCCAATGCAACCACTCGGAACAGGCCTGCGGAGATTCCTCCTGGATGCGGTTTGAGAAGACAAGGACTGTGTGATGTTAAAAGATGGATATACTCCTAATGGGAACTTGGATCAGCAGGACCACTGTATAGTGTAGAGAATCCCTGCACTGACATAGTCCTGAGTCAGTTGTTAATGAAGCCAGGTGGTCAATATTTCTGAGCTCAAAAATTGAGTCCACACCTATATGAGTTTCAGAGAGATAGACACACATCCAGCCAATCCAAGAACCCTGTGTGCAGATAGCTGCTTCCTGGATGCTTAAGGGGGAAGGAGAGCCCACACCCAACCCAATGTGACCATAGGTCCACTCAGAGCAGGTCCTCAGGATGCGGTCTAAAGAAACAGGGACTGTATGAAGTTTGCTAGATGGGTATACTCCCAAATGGGAACTTTGGATCAGTGGGCCCACTGTATAGTGCAGAAAATCACTGCACCTACAGAGACGATACTAACGATAGTCCTGAGTCAGTTGTTTGGTAGTGAAGCCAGGTGGTCAGTATTTCCAAGCTCAAAAAGAGAGTCCTATGGTCACATTGGGTTGGGTTTCGGCTCTCCTTCTCCCTTAAGGTAGCAAAATAATAAATGTTTTTCAAAATTTTCTACAAATATCTGAAAAATGTGGCATGCATTTATATTCAGCCCCCCTGAGTCAATATTTTGTAGAACCCCCTTTCCTTGCACTTACAGCTGCAAGTCTTTTTAGGGATGTCTCTACCAGCTTTGCACATCTAGAGAGTTACATTTTTGCCCATTCTTCTTTGCAAAATAGCTCAAGCTCTGTCAGATTGGGTGGAGAGCATCTGTGAACAGCAATTTTCAAGTCTTGCTACAGATTCTCAATTGGATTTAGGTCTGGACTTTGACTGGGCCATTCTAACACATGAATATGCTTTGATCTAAACCAGCTCTAGCTGTATGTTTAGGATTGTGGTCCTGCTGGAAGGTGAACCTCCGCCTCTCAAGTCTTTTGTGGACTCTAACAGGTTTTCTTCTAATTGCCATGTATTTGGCTCCATCCATCTTCCCTGTCCCTGAAAAGCATCCCCACAACATGCTGACACTGTAGTTAGGTGGATTTCATAGTAAACCTGAACTTCAAAAAGAGTTGGCACTGCTTAAGACCAAACTAATACCTTAAAATTGTTGTTAAATCTAAGAGCGCCAATTAGTAAAATGTGTTTTTTTAATTGTTTGACTTGTTTCAAATTCCTATTTAAATATTGGATGAGTGTGACTGATTTCACATTCCCTCCATTCCCTGGCTGTGTCCTGCAATTGGATGATTGTTCATGGTTTTCAATGAATGAAAGTGGGCTTGACATTTAATTAAAACTTAATTACCTTGTAGCTGATTAAAAGTGCTCCACCTGCTACCTCTGCAGCATTATAAACTTCTGTGCAGATCATCAACATCATGATTATATCACAAAATGAATCTTTTATGGTAATAATAATTTCATTTCTCATTTAGATAGTTATCTATTATCTGGAACCCTTAGACGGGCACATATGCTATCTGAGAGAAAATTACTATGAATCTACATATATGAAAGCATCTGATTGTTTCATAAGAATTTTACTGTAAGACCAAGTATTGTGTCATATTCAAATGAAAATTCCACTAGAAACAATGTATTTATCTTTGTGTGGAGCCAAGAGTATGGCAGTTGGTGGGTGATATTATATGTACTTCTGTTCCAGGGAAGATCAAAGCTATGAAGTTTCTCAATTGTTTGCTTCTATTTAGTGCTCCCACTTCTGTCCTGCTGTTAAGCAGGAACATCCTCCAATGAACTCAATGGGGTTGAACATACTGTGAAAAGATGGCATTGACAGAACAACTTGAATCTGGTAGAACATAAAGGACTAAGTTTAGGCTTTGATGTTTTTTAAAGGTACCAATAGAGTTCTTTTGCAATAGTTACTTCCTGTCGACCACTGTTCTCCAAAGACTGACGTCATGGCCCAGTGTTAGTCCTTTAAATTATGTCCATCATCATTTAACCCATTTCCTGTAAAATAGAACTTATCATGATCCTGCCCCTTGTAGGGACCATGCCACAGCTCCCTGCATTCACACACAATGACACTGAGAACACCACTGATATCATCAAATCTCTGACACCTTATTGTCACATGACCAGACTGAAGACATCAGAAAATGTAACTTTAAAAAAATTGAGGGTACTGGGAGGCATGAGGGGTAGGTAGAGTAGTAGAGTTAAGAATTTAACTGTGTGAAGTATAATTATTGCGCTTGGATGTCCTGTTCAGTCTCCCATCAAACGTAGTTAGAACAAGGTCCTGTTTAAATAAAATACGAAGAAAAATATAAATAAGGTTTTCTTACCATTTAAGTTACATAGAAAATACATATTTAATGCAGATTTTCATTTGTGTGCGGCTAAGAGCAGTTAATTTATAAGACACGAGTAAACTCGTTTTACAATTGCTGAATGGCTACATCATTTATTCAAAACACCTTTTACATTAACGTATGTCTTCTGATCGGTATATTAGATAAATATTCATGAATATCAAAGATAGAACATTATGTTTGGAGAAACTGCATATTTACTGACACATTACGTGTTTCCCTTCACTTTGGATATTTTATCACTCTCTTCCTTAGGCCGGGAAGTAAGGAGAAATCTTCATAATGAAGAAACATACATCAATACAAACTCATCAGAAAACCCTTCCTCTTTATTTATTTTTAAACCAGAAAAAAAGCATTTTGGCCATGGCTCTACTTTATAACAGTGTTGCCAACCTACTAGAAATTTACTGACATCCAAAATTTGTTGGCACAATTAAGTTTTTACTGGCATTTCCAAAAGTTTCAAAATTATAGCTTTAAGTGCAAATTTCAATATTTAGGCTACAAAAAATTACAATGCACTATGACATCACACGACACGTTTCGGCATCACCTTTGCTAGACCTGCCCCCCCCCCCCCCCTGCCAGTGCCAACTAAACACACTGCAGCAGTCAAAGACACATTTTTTACTGGCAACCATTTCCCATCACTGGCATTTACTGGCAGGAGAAAAGTGCCTGTTTTTTTACTGGCTGCTAGTAAAAATACTGATGATTGGTAACGCTGCTTTATAAGCTTTCAGTGATTATCTAAGACAGGAAATGTGCCTACACAATTTTAATTGTTGTCATTTTTATCACACAGTTCTGGATCTTAATGTTTGAATTTCAAATTGGGTTTTTGCTAGTAATTTTGCATTGTAAATAAGCTTTCATAGAGTTGCATTACATTTGACAGATGTTTCAAAACTATATGACAGTTCCAGCTTACATTGAATTTACAGATTTGGGAAATGTGCATTTTGTTTGCTTTAAAGAAATAAAAACAAAAAAAAACAAAACAAAAAACAATAACACATTTTTACATGTGGAGAGAGAATTCTTGAATGCAAATACTAATGTGTCCAAGGAATCCTGCAATACAGAAATATTCATGCTGCTAATACTGATCTTACCTAAAAAGATAGATACCTGGTTGTCAAGGCTTTAGAACATTCTATGCCCTTGACTTAAAACAACAAAGCAGATTGGGGGGGTTCTAACCTTTCCTGATCCGCTGTGACCTCACTCTGTCTTTTCTGATCTGCTGTTACTTCAGCCTATCATTTCTGATTTACTGTGATACCACTCTAGCTTTCTGTATTGCTGTGACTTTGCTTTTTTGATCTGCTGCAACGTGTGAGGAGAGGAACGAGCGGGTGCTGCAGCGCTGTGGGCTGGATTTGAAGTGTCCACAGCGCCGATCTGTGTCTGTCCCTGGCTAATCCCTGGCTCATCCCCTGCTCATCCATCCCCAGCTCATTCATGCCTGGCTCATCCATCCCTGGCTCATCCCAGGCTCATCTATGCTCCATCCCTAGCTTATCCATTCCTGGCTCATCCATCCCTGGCTCACCCATATCTGGCTCATCCACCCCTAGCTCATCCATCTCTGGCTCATCCCAGGCTCATCCATGCTCCATCCCTGGCTCATCCATGCTCCATCCCTAGCTCATCCATTCCTGGCTCACCCATCCCTAGCTCACCCATCCACATTCATGCTGATCTATCCTCATTCATGATCTTCCATGCTCCATTCCTGGCTCATCCATCCTCCATCCCTGGCTCCTCCATCCTCATCCATCCCCATCCATGCCACATCAGTACTCATCCATGCCACTACAGTGCCCATCAGTGCCTCACAAAAGTGTAATAGGTAGTCAAATTAGATTTGAAATGTATGTCCCTAGAATGCCTGATGGTGCTCCCTGCATGTTGGACCTCTGTATGTGGCCAGGCTGTGGAAAAGTCTGACACATATGGAATTTCGCCATACTCAGGAGGAGGAATAGCAGAATATATTTTGGGGGGTAATTTTTGCTATGTACATGCTATGTGTTAGAAATATTGTATAAATCGACAACTTTGTGTAAAAAAATAAAAAAATATATATGCGTTTTCATTTTCTTTCCACATTTTCCAAAAACTTCTGTAAAAAAAAATGACATAATGCCTTGTAGAATATACGTTGGGGTGTTTACTTTTCAAAATAGGTTAATTTTTGTTTCCATTGTCCTGGTGCTCCAGGACCTTCAAAAGTGTGATAGGTAGTCAAGAAATTATATGTGTAATTTATGCTCCTAGAATGCCTGATGGTGCTCCCTGCATGTTGGGCCTCTGAATGTGACCAGGCTGTGGAAAAGTCTCACACTTGTGGTAAATTTTCAATGATTGGCACCATAGCTTGTAGACTGTAAAACTTTCACAAAGACCAAACAATATGCACTTATTTGGGTTATTTTTACCAAAGAAATGTAGCAGTATCAATTTTGGCCATAATTTATGAATAAAAATTACACATTTTCTAAATTTTATAACAGACACTAAGAAAAAAGCATATTTATTTTTTATTACACAATTTTAATTTTTTTTTCATTTATAGTGCAAAAAATAAAAAACCCAGAGTTGATCAAATACCACCACAAGAAAGCTCTATTTGTGTGAAAAAAAGGACAAAAATTTCAATATGGGTACAGTGTTGCATGACTGCGTAATTGTCATTCAAAATGTGAGAGCACTAAAAGCTGAAAATGTGTCTGGTTAGGAGGGGGGTTTAAGTGCCCAGTGGGCAAGTGGTTAAAGAGAACCCCCCCCCCCCCCCCCTCCAAAAACACATAAGATACAAAATGCATGAAAACTGCATGCAAAAATGCATAAAAAATGCATAAAAAACAAGGGTTTAAAACACAAAATATACTGCAAAATGTGCCTGAAAAACGCATCAAGCCACATAGATGTGAACCTAGACTTAGGAAGTAAGTGCATTTCTGGTAAACCAGCTGGTATTTCTATGCATTATTATTTTATTGCTGCTGTGCAAATGATAAATCCTAAAATTATTTTTTTTTTTTTTTTCCACAAAAAATTTTTTATTAGATTTTGCACATAACAGCTTATACGTTCAAAACAGAAAACAAGAAACATGATCTACAGAGATTCCAGGGCATCGGCATGAAGTATGGTAGTCATGTGGATAATAAGCCCATTGGGAATCCCTCTTAGCAGTTCAGAAACCAGCAGGGGGTTCACATTGCCACACTTGGCAAGAAGAAAGATAGAAAAGTAAGTGGGGAATTATGAAGAGAAAAAAAAGGGGGGAGAAAGAAAGAGAGAAAGAGAGAGAAGAATAGAGAAAAAGGAAGAAAAGAGAGAGAAGAAAAGAAAAAAAGGGGGGGGGGAGGGGATGCACGAGTAGGAAAGGAGAATAGATTTTAAAGAGGGGAGGAAGAATAGTAAAGGAACAGGGAAAAGAGGGGGGTGGGGAAAATGGGGAGCAAGAAAAGGAACATGGGGTGGGAAAGGGTAAGGGGAAAGGGGGGAGTGTAAGGTATAGTTGCTATCGAGGACATATGCCCATAGGCAATATGATCCAGAGCAGGCTCACCACCTCGGTACAGTCCGGCAACGGCTAATGTTCAAGTGCCACAAGTCTGAAAGCGTTGCGTAGATTTAAAGTGGATCCAGCAGGCCCAAGTTGTCGTGAATTTTTGACCTAAAATTATTTTTACAATTTTATCACTCCAGACATTACAAATATACTCTCTTAAACAATACTCATACAGGGTGAATAAATCAGAAAATACATATTTTTTCGCTTCTGGACAATAACATGTCCATGTGCTTGTTTCTTGCCCATACAAGAAATGACAGATGCAAGCTAATCAATAAACCAATTCAAATGAAATTGCATCAGAAAAAAAAAAAAAATTGAAAGGAAAATTTCTCCACTTAATGATGTAAAGACCTGGTTTATGGCTTTACGCAATAAAGTGATTGGTTACAGTAAGTAGTATATGTGACTTCCAGAAGAAGATACAGGTACAATGCAATAAAAATCTATTTGCTTTATAGCAAGGTTACTTTATTAAAAACATTGATGAACTGTGACATATGACATAAGACTTGTACATTAACCACTTCCCACCCGGCCAATGCACATATACGTTCAGGGACGT
This sequence comes from Lithobates pipiens, assembly GCF_037356315.1. NCBI lineage: Eukaryota > Metazoa > Chordata > Amphibia > Anura > Ranidae > Lithobates > Lithobates pipiens. The sequence continues at coordinate 158,748,820 of NW_027507784.1, forward strand.
CCTTCAGAAGGAGCGGGATCGCGTGCGTGTCCGCGCTGCGGCGCGATCCCGATGTGCTCGTATCACCCGGACACGGCACATCTCAGAGGAGGCAGGAGGGCTCTGTGATTGGCCCTCCTGATCACATGACGGCCGTGTCCAATCAGAAGAAGAAGAAGAAGAAGAACGGAAGGCGGCGGCGACGGCGGTGACAGAAGACCGGGCCACCGCCTGTAAAAGAGCTATAAGAAGGCGCGGTGGCCCAGCAGAAGAACCGAAGAGGGGGACAAGACCCCCGAAGTCGGGAGAAGAGGCCGGCGGCGAGGAAGAAAGCCGGACTCCTCCGCTAGCAAAAGAGCTACAAGAAGATATCGGGGAGGAGTCCGGCGAGAAGACCCCCGAAGACGGAAGACCCCTGGAGCTGTGCAATAAAATATTTTAACCCTGTGTTGTGTTTTTTTTGTACTTTTTTTCACAGGTGAATGGGTAGGGGTACATTGTACCCCATACTCATTCACATAGGGTGGGGGGCCGGTATCCAGGGGCCCCCTTATTAAAGGGGGCTCCCGGATTCCGATAAGCCCCCCGCCCGCAGACCCCGACAACCAACGGCCAGGGTTGTCGGGAAGAGGCCCTTGTCCTCATCAACATGGGGACAAGGTGCTTTGGGGTGGGGGGGGCCGCGCGGCCCCCCCTTCCCCAAGGCACCCCCCCATGTTGAGGGCACGCGGCCTGGTACGGCTCAGGAGGGGGGGCGCTCGCTCGCCCCCCTTTCCTGGCCGGCCGGGTAGCGTGCTCGGACAAGGGTCTGTTGTGGACTTGGGGGGGACCCCCACGCCGTTTTTTTCCGGCGTTGGGGTTCCCCTTTAAGTCCATACCAGGCGGCGGGGTCAGCGACGTCTCCTTCGCGGGCCCCGCCTACCTGGAGACGCGCTCAAAATGAGCGGACTTTCCTCCGCGTGTGTGGGCGAGTCCGTTCATTTCAAAAGTAGGGCGGATAGTATGGCGGACTTAGTCCGCCGTATTAGTCCGCTCAAAAATTGCCGTGTGTGGGCAAGTCCGTTCATTCGAAAGTATGACGGACTGTCCGTCGGATTGTCTGACGGACTAAGTTGGCCAGACAGTCCGCCACGTGTGTACGCGGCTATAGAACTACAAAAATATACAAACAGTTGTATGAACATGGTTAATAAGCTGAAGGGATCCCAGTAGTAGATGTTGGCAGGGTAATCGCACTTGTTCCCGACATGTTTCGCAATGTGCTTCTTCAAGGGAAACGTGCAACTGACAACAAATTTTAATATTCAAGGAAAAAGACAAAGAAAAAAGAAGAGAATTTAGACCATAAACAAGACAAAAAACCTTTTAAAAGGCATATTTAATGTAGATATCAATCACACAAATATTCTGATCTATTAAAAGCGGCGCTTACCCACAGCCACCCAAGTTATGAAGTACTCGGGATCAACAAACAGATGGAAACGTATGCACCCTATCGGCCAAACAAGCGGCCCCCAAGGCCTATTGGAGGACACAGATGGGGGTAAGTCAGTGCTAAAAAATGAATAAACAAAACAGGTTGTAAATAATAAGTGATTAGAAAAATGTGTCTACTAGCCTAAAAGATATACTGGGGTAATTATAATAATAACAATAAACCTAATTTCAATGAGGAAAAGGGGCATAAGCCTCAATTACCGTATATACTCGAGTATAGGCCGACCCGAATATAAGCCGAGGCCCCCAATTTACCCCCAAAAAAACTGGCAAACTTATTGACTCGTGTATAAGCCAAGGGTGAGACATGCCTGTCCATCCCTGTGTGTGTGTCCGTCCATCCCTGTGTGTCCGTCCATCCCTGTGTGTCCGTCCATCCCTGTGTGTCCGTCCATCCATCCCTGTGTGTGTGTGTGTCCATCCATCCATCCATCCCTGTGTGTGTGTGTCTCCATCCATCCATCCATCCATCCCTGTGTGTGTGTGTCTCCATCCATCCATCCCTGTGTGTGTGTGTCTCCATCCATCCATCCATCCCTGTGTGTGTGTGTATCCATCCATCCCTGTGTGTGTGTGTGTCTCCATCCATCCATCCGTGTGTGTGTGTGTGTGTGTGTGTGTGTGTGTGTGTGTGCGTGTGTGTGTCCAGCCTACCTGTGTCCCGAGCCTTTGTCCCGAGCCTCCGTCCCGTGCCTTGCCTCCTTGCCTCCGTCCCGTGCCGTGCCTTGCCTCCGTCCCGTGTCGTGCCTTGCCTTGCCTCCGTCCCGTCCCGTCCCGTGCCGTGCCTTGCCTTGCCTCCGTCCCGTGCCCTCTTCGTCGGCGCCTCGGCGGCCATTGTAAAATTCAAAAGCCGCGCCTCCGCCTTCGCCTGTGATAGGCGGAACACTGAATTTCCCAGCAGCCTGTGTTCCGCCTATCACGGACATCGTATCATCCTCGTACTACGGACGAGGATGATACGATGTCCGTGATAGGCGGAACACAGGCTGCTGGGAAATTCAGTGTTCCGCCTATCACAGGTGAAGGCGGAGCCGGAGGCGCGGCTTTTGAATTATAGAATGGCCGCTGTCTGTCTGCTCGACACGCTGATCGAGCGGGCAGACAGCGATGACTCGAGTATAAGCCGAGGGGGGCACTTTCAGCCTCAAAAAAGAGGCTGAAAATCTCGGCTTATACTCGAGTATATACGGTAAGTCAATTTTATATAGTATCAGGAGAGACATTCTTTACTAATGGACTTAGCGTATAGACATGATAAAATTATTAGCTATAAATAAAAACAGTGCCAGAGAAAAATAAACCTATAACAATTTATCAAACAAAAAATGTATGTAATGATGGCCATATACCTTTAATAATGGATATCGGGTGAGACGTGATGTTAATCCTCCCTATCAAACCAGCTGTACAATTTCTAAAAGCAGATAGTAGCCAGAGGAGTAAGCAGCCAAGCACGTTGGAAAAGCCAGGCTCTATTGCCCCAGAATGATTCCTTTTCCTGGGGACAAATGTAATATTAAGGCTGGGTCCAGGGGTTTAAAAGGTAAAATAAAATAAAAAATATAAATTTGTAAGTGAAATATATAGATTACCAGAGAGCAGGGAAACGAAAAACTCCGTCGTAGCAGCCGATAGTATGTTTAAGCATACTGACAGGGAGAAAGATTGCACTGCTTATAAATCCCCCATCCATCGAGCCGGCGTGTGACGTCACCGGCTCCATGCGGACACTGTGGGAAAGGCACTGCGCATGTGTAGAGCTCACCGCGCCATGCCCAGACTACAGTTCCCATAATGCCGCTGGGCTGACGAATGTAAAGGACAGCCCGGGATCCGCTACCAAAAGGCAACAGCGGTGGGACGATCGTGTCGGATCTCCGCCGCAGCGGAGAGCCGAGACGAATGCAGAAGGGCCGGGAGGCATGTAGATGTTAGTCCCGATGAAGGGAACACATCGGAGGCCTGAACCAAAACGGGCGCCCCCGGGGTTGTAAACACCAAAGGGCGCCCTGGGTGTCCGTATGCCCTCCAAAAAATAGTAAAGGCCAGGGGATCAAGAGTCAAGCCAAAATGGTGCAAAATAAGTGGAGAATGGATACTCAAAAAATAGGCGGTGGGGAGCCACAGTGTGAACACAGATCAGGGAAATCTGCAGAGATCCCATGGCTCGATGGATGGGGGATTTATAAGCAGTGCAATCTTTCTCCCTGTCAGTATGCTTAAACATACTATCGGCTGCTACGAAGGAGTTTTTCGTTTCCCTGCTCTCTGGTAATCTATATATTTCACTTACAAATTGATATTTTTTATTTTATTTTACCTTTTAAACCCCTGGACCCAGCCTTAATATTACATTTGTCCCCAGGAAAAGGAATCATTCTGGGGCAATAGAGCCTGGCTTTTCCAACGTGCTTGGCTGCTTACTCCTCTGGCTACTATCTGCTTTTAGAAATTGTACAGCTGGTTTGATAGGGAGGATTAACATCACGTCTCACCCGATATCCATTATTAAAGGTATATGGCCATCATTACATACATTTTTTGTTTGATAAATTGTTATAGGTTTATTTTTCTCTGGCACTGTTTTTATTTATAGCTAATAATTTTATCATGTCTATACGCTAAGTCCATTAGTAAAGAGTGTCTCTCCTGATACTATATAAAATTGACTTAATTGAGGCTTATGCCCCTTTTCCTCATTGAAATGAGGTTTATTGTTATTATTATAATTACCCCAGTATATCTTTTAGGCTAGTAGACATTTTTCTAATCACTTATTATTTACAACCTGTTTTGTTTATTCATTTTTTAGCACTGACTTACCCCCATCTGTGTCCTCCAATAGGCCTTGGGGGCCGCTTGTTTGGCCGATAGGGTGCATACGTTTCCATCTGTTTGTTGATCCCGAGTACTTCATAACTTGGGTGGCTGTGGGTAAGCGCCGCTTTTAATAGATCAGAATATTTGTGTGATTGATATCTACATTAAATATGCCTTTTAAAAGGTTTTTTGTCTTGTTTATGGTCTAAATTCTCTTCTTTTTTCTTTGTCTTTTTCCTTGAATATTAAAATTTGTTGTCAGTTGCACGTTTCCCTTGAAGAAGCACATTGCGAAACATGTCGGGAACAAGTGCGATTACCCTGCCAACATCTACTACTGGGATCCCTTCAGCTTATTAACCATGTTCATACAACTGTTTGTATATTTTTGTAGTTCTATGTCTTTTTAATGCATATAAATAAATTAATATAATTTTTTTTTTAATATAGTTTGTGCATACCATTGTTATATTTCGCACTGCTGAAAAATTCCCCTCCTTTATTCCTTTATTCGTTATAACATATTTACTGGGGGATGAGGTGCCTAACCTGTTTAGGTGTCACTGGGGTATTGGACCAATCCATTTCTTCATGTAGCAGAATATATTTTGGCTTAAATTTATGACAAAATTAGATTTTATTGGATTTCTTTTAAAATAGAAAAAAGAAAAATATAGTTTTTTTTCCAAATTTCCGCTTTTTTGCGCATATATCGCAAAAAATAAAAAACGGAGTCGTGAATAAATAGCACCAAAATAAAGCTCTATTTGTGCGAACAAAATGATAAAAATGTCATTTGGGTACAGTGTAGCATGACCGCGCAATTGTCACTGAAAGCGCTAGAGCGATGAAAGCTGAAAATTGGGCTGGGAAGGAAGGGGGCGAAAGTGCCCTGTATTGTAGTGGTTAAAAGAGAAATATGGGAATCCATAAAAAAAAAATCATACTTGCAAAGGTGGATGCAGCATTGGTCCGTTGCTGAATCTGTCCCCTGTCAGGTCTAACACTGAGAACTAAGCGATCAAACACCTCTGATCACTCGGTTCTCGCAGCTCCCTGAGCAGGGTGCAGGTGACTGACAGTCACCGGATCTCTGCTCTGCCCCTGCCCCTCACACTGATAGGCTGGGCCAGGTGCCGGTCCAGGTGTGTGGGTGGATCCCAACTTCATTGTCGCAATCTTGCCCGAGCCTGGATCGGCTCAGTGACGTCAGCAGACAGTGAACTTCAGACAGAAATACATACATGTGTGGTGAAAAATCTGTGGTGGATCCTGCCAAACAAACAAACTGAAAAATTCAGAAAAAACCCCATCAATTGCAGCCACTGTGTCATCAAACACAGCCACTGTGCCCCATCAAATGCAGCCACTGTGCCCATCATAGGTAACCTGTGTGCCCATCATATGCAGCCTCTGTGACCCCCCCACTTGCCATCTAACTGGCACACACCCCATCCTGGTGGCGGGTGACAGCAGCGAGCTGTGGGACATGCAGCAGGTGCTGGTGGCAAGCTCCTTTGTCCTCCATGGCTCTCTGTCCTCTCCCGTTCCGTTCCTCTGCTCTCTTCCGTTCTGTTAGGCAGCCAATCAGGACACCTGTGCCTTCAGCCAATCAGGTGATGGTTATTAGATCCACACCTCCTGATTGTCAGGGAGGCCATTCAGTGTTAGCAAAGCAAATATTAATTTGCTTTGTTAACCCACCTGGGTGAACAGTGAGTGCAATACTTTGCGCTCACAGTTCACATTTTTAAGCCTATTAGAGCCTGTGGCTCTAATCAGGTGCATTAAAAACACTCCCCTGCCGCTATAATTCAGGTGCCCAGTGAAAAGGGACTGGACGCCTGAATAGGGGGTGTCTACAGCGGCCATGGATAGATTTATGCAATGCATGAATCTTTCCATTATACACAGAGGGCAATGGCTGGAGAGAGGGGGCTCGCCTTATGGACGCACCGCCACTGCTCACAACACCTATAAGATCAATGAATTCAATAAAGGAAGGAGAGAGAGAGGGAGGCCATTGATAATAATAAAGGCCCACTAGACCATGCAAGACATGAAAACACGAAGCAAATTCAGGTTTCAAAGAACAGGCATATCCATAGACCAGCAGTCAAAGTAAAGTTGCTGCAAAGACACCACCTGTCGGTTGTGTGTGATGAGACCAGGCTCCCACGGACTCCAACATCATGGCCACCACCAAGTGGGTCCTTATATATCCACAAGCATGCTGCCAGCTCAGGTCCACGCCTAGGAACAACTCACACACCAGCAGCCCCAGGACATGGGCAGGGACATGGATCATGGGCACATCACGCCCCACAGGTAGGCGCCGCCTCCAGGAACAGTGTCCCCATCCCATAGATCCAGACACAGAGGCGAGGGGGAGGCTCAATCCAGGATAGTGTCCTGCCTCAAACCAAATGCTCGTTCGCCCCTCAGAGATGGGCAGATGTGGGGACAAACCCAGCCAATCGTCTATGCCCCAACCACCCTATGTATTGCAAGGGCCTGCCCAATTGCATACAAATTGAAAATGTTTAGGTATGACCTCATATTATATGGGTTTGGTAAATCTAAAGGAAAATTTGTACAAGAAAATTGTATAATGTATGACCAGTATAATAGATATGTATAGGTTGACCCCTAATTAATTTGTGCTGAGTAAACTGGCCTCACTGTCACAGCCTAGGATAAGGTGACCAGATTTTTAAAATGAAATCCGGGGACATATTTTTTTTTTTACTAGTAACGACAGCGATCAGTGACTCATAGCGGGACTGTGATATTGTAGTGGACAAATCGGATACTAATGCGTACACACGACCAGTTTTCCCATCGGAATAAACTCGTAAGGTTTTTCTGACGGAGTTCCGCTGAAACTGTCTTGCCTACACATGAACACACCAAAGTCCGACCGTCTAGAACGTGCTGACGTACAACACATATGACGGGACTAGAAAAAGGAAGTTCCTGGTTCTGGCCTGTCATGTACACCTCACTGCTCACATGACCAGGCAGAACTTCCAACACAGCCCGACCAGACTGATGTAAAGGCCAACTTACGTAATTAACCCTCAGAACCCATACTGTTCTGAAGCAAAAACTAAATTTACATGCGTATGACATTTTTTCCAAAATGTCATCCGCTACACATCCCCCCCCAGTCATTTAGACGATGTCCCCATCGTCTAGGTAACAACTAGGGTAAAAATCCAACACACAAAAACGTAGTCATGCCTGAGTTCTTGTTTTGGGTGCTGGGCAAGGGAAAGAAGTGGAAAACATGTTTAAACATTAACATTTATCACAATGACATATTCATTGCTGTATGCATACCACCCAGCTAACTGTCTAAGCCCACCCAGACTCCGGTGACCTTGACAGCCGTTCTCAATGCATCCTAAAAGAAAAACATAATACAAAAGGCAACACTGTAAACTATACACTCTGGTTTTGAAGGGCGAAATTCCATCATTAACACAATGGAATTTCCTCCTTCATAAGCACATGAAGTAACTCTTCTAACACGCTCTAATCGCTGGTAAAAGAAAGGTCTCTACCTATTACCACTATTTTCCTGCTTTAACAAATGAACACGATGGGCCAAAAGCAGGGCCGCTGATAAGCCAGTACAACTGGCCCTGTTATACCGGGCCGGGCCACCAGGGGGCCCGAGCAATCTGAACAGATTGCAGAAGAAAGAAAAAAAAAAAGTCTTTCTCCAACTCCCCGTCTGCTCCTCCCTCAGCAGCTATTCATCTGCTCTCAATGAGCAGTCACTGGGGCTAAACATCTCAGAGGCAGAAAGGTGGAGCCAACTGTGAGATCTTGTAGTTTCAGTGGATGGGAGGGGGTGTGGCCAGCTTGGAGCATGATCGTTCCTGGCTTCTTCTGGTCTGCACACATGAGCTGCATTATGGTGGCAGTGAATCTGGATTCTCAGGGGACTGCAGGTTAGCCCAGTCACATTAACTGCAATGTAAAGTCTAATGTCTGCTTTTCATGTAGCACAGCTGTCCTGACTGTGAGGAATTGGGTTTTATACTGCACTGCCATATTTCTCACAGAAGTGCTGCATGAAAAAGGAGATGCCACCAATGTCAGCAAACCCCACTTTTTTTCTATTGAAATCACTGGATCACACCATGCCTGGAGCTGAATCACATGGGAACGCACTGTGCGTTCCTGTGCAATTCACATGCAGGTCTGTGCAGTGCAATTTCAAGCTCATTCATTTTGAATGGGCTAAAATTGCAATGCACCAAAAGTAGTGCAAAAAGTAGTGTATGCATTGTAGTGTATGCACTACTTTTTAAAATGCAATGCAACCAGATCACATGATCCAGGGCTGGCAGGGGCAGGACAAACACACTACGTTTGGAAACCTGCATTTGAGGTTTCATTGACTTTTTATTGACACCTGGTGCAGATCACAAAAGCAGTGCATTTTGCATGCAGGTTGAATTTTACAGGAAGCCACAGCACATTTCTTCGTAATTCAGATGCAGCGTGAACCGCTCCCTTAGACATATTACTTCTCATTAAAGCGGGAGTCCGCCGGGACTCCGCGTTTTTTTTTTTTTTAAAAGTCAGCAGCTACAAATACTGCAGCTGCTGACTTTTAAAATAGTGACACTTACCTGTCCAGCGCGCCCGCGATGTCGGCACCCGAAGCCGATCTTTAGATCGTCACTCGGGTGCTGCCGCCGCCATCTTGGGTATGGGAATCAGGAAATGGAGCCTTTCGGCTTCATTTCCCGGTTCCCTACTGCGCATTGTGCGAGCCGCGCTGCACAATAAGGACAGTCCCCGCTGCCTCTGGGATCTGTGTGTTTCCCAGCAGGCAGCAGGGCACTTGCGGAAGGGGGCGGGCACTTGCGGAAAGGGGCGTAATCTACGCCCCTTTCCGCAGAGAGCTATCCCGGAAGTGGGTGCAGTTACCTGGATTATCCAGGTAACTGCACCCCCCTCCCCCCTGAAAGGTGCCAATTGTGGCGCCGGAGGGGGGGAGGATTCCGATGAGCGGAAGGTCCATTTTAGGGTGGACCTCCGCTTTAAAAGTTTAGAATTTTTTTTTTTTTAAAAGGGCTTAGCTGACATGGCATCTTCTTCTTTTTCATGTAGAACTGTTTGACTGTGACAAATTGGACAGTGCAGTTATGAACGCAGCACAGTATTATCTGCATCCTACACACAGTCATCTTACACTAATCACACCTAATAATTAAGCGTCATTTAAACCATGTCCATTTTCCAGCTCCGCGTAGCGCATATTTTTAAAATAGCCACGCCCACAATTTAGCCTTTATGTATACCCTAACCTCTCTGTATAGGGGCGGGGCCAGGGGTAGGGCTGAAGGAGGGACCAGGGGTGAGGCTGAAGGGGGCCCCGTCAGGTAGGCTGTACGGGGCCCCATGATTTCTATCAGCGCCCCTGGCCAAAAGCCTAAAGAACTTGACATGCATCCTGTAGACTACCTGTCTAACTACCCCAGAGTCTTTGGGGATTGCAGAAACACTGAAAAAATTTGAAGACACAAGGAAGCTCTCCTCTTCTTTCTGCAAAACTTCTCAAAGACTTGACTCCAGGAACAGCTCACCAATAGAACCTTGAGTCAGGTAGAGTTAGATCTTTCCCTTGAGCATTAACAGTAGTAACAAAATAAATGGCACTCTCTTTATCCGATCTGCATATTATAACTTTGTCACTGTAGATGTGCCGACCGTAGCTCAAATGTAACAAGCATCCTTGAAATCTGTCATAAAGCTCTGGCGAAAAGGCCTTTTTCTGAAATGGCTTTGGTACCTTGAGGTAGTCCCAAACATCATCTTCTTACCAAGCCTCACGATTTTCCTCAATTACAGTCATGACATCCCCGGGGACATAGGGAAACTCCAACCCGTACTCGGCAGCCACCCTTTTGTGGAGAAGCCTCTGTGACCTTGCGAGTTTTGGCAATACACAGACACTTCCCTCTCCAGGTGGTATGCAGGAGTTTGGGGACCGCTGCACCAACACGGCAGGGCCCCTTTTTAGTGTGGACAGTTTCACAGGTTTGGGGAGAGTCACACTCACTGTGACAGGACCTGCTACGTTCAACACTCCTTTTCCAGAGGTCAAATCCAGCCAGTCTGAAACATCTGCACAAGTGGCGGCCACATCATCTCCCCCTGCCCACAACAACTCCTCCGACAATACCCCAAAAATGTCCCCATCTTCCAGATCTGACAGTGTCTCTAATGCCGCGTACACACGATCAAACAATCCGGTGGAAAAGTCCGGCAAACTCAAGTCCGCCAAACAATACCCGCGTGTGTAGCCTCCGGCATACTTTTTTGACCCGAAAGTACGGCGGACTTAGAATGCCGTGTTGCACACCAATCTTCCCGCCGGACTCGCATTTCGGCGGACAGTCCGGCCGTGTGTATGCCAGTCCGCCGTACTTTTGAAATGAGCGGACTTTTCCCGCCCGGAGAAAAGTCCGCTCATTTCGAGCGGGTCTCCAGGTAGGCGGGGCCCGCGAAGGAGACGTCGCTGGCCCCGCCGCCTGGTATGGACTTAAAGGGGAACCCCAACGCCGAAAAAAATCGGCGTGGGGGTCCCCCCCAAGTCCACAACAGACCCTTGTCCGAGCACGCTACCCGGCCGGCCAGGAAAGGGGGGGCGAGCGAGCGCCCCCCCTCCTGAGCCGTACCAGGCCCCCCCCACCCCAAAGCACCTTGTCCCCATGTTGATGAGGACCGGCAGAAGAACCGAAGAGGGGGACAAGACCCCCGAAGTCGGAAGAAGAGGCCTGCAGCGAGGAAGAAAGCCGGACTCCTCCGCTAGCAAAAGAGCTACAAGAAGATAGCGGAGGAGTCCGGCGAGAAGACCCCCGAAGACGGAAGACCCCCGGAGCTGTGCAATAAAGTATTTTATCTCGTGTGTTGTGTTTTTTGTACTTTTATTTTACAGGTGAATGGGTAGGGGTACATTGTACCCCATACTCATTCACATAGGGTGGGGGGCCGGTATCCGGGGCCCCCTTATTAAAGGGGGCTCCCGGATTCCGATAAGCCCCCCGCCCGCAGACCCCGACAACCAACGGCCAGGGTTGTCGGGAAGAGGCCCTTGTCCTCATCAACATGGGGACAAGGTGCTTTGGGGTGGGGGGGCCGCGCGGCCCCCCCTCCCCAAGGCACCCCCCATGTTGAGGGCACGTGGCCTGGTACGGCTCAGGAGGGGGGGGGCGCTCGCTCGCCCCCCTTTCCTGGCCGGCCGGGTAGCGTGCTCGGACAAGGGTCTGTTGTGGACTTGGGGGGGACCCACACGCCGATTTTTTTCGGCGTTGGGGTTCCCCTTTAAGTCCATACCAGGCGGCGGGGCCAACGACGTCTCCTTCGCGGGCCCGCCTACCTGGAGACGCGCTCGAAATGAGCAGACTTTCCTCCGCGTGTGTGGGCGAGTCCGTTCATTTCAAAAGTAGGGCGGATAGTACGGCGGACTTAGTACGCCGTATTAGTCCGCTCAAAAAGTGCCGTGTGTGTGGGCAAGTAGCCCGTTCGGAAAGTCCGACGTACAGTCTGGCGGGAAGTCCGCCAGACTAAGTACGTCGGACATACCGCTACGTGTGTACGTGGCTTTACTCTGAATCTCTGTATTCCTCTGCCGGTAAATAATTAGACAAGGATGTTCTCTCGGTCAGACTTTTTTTCAAAGCAATCTTCTTCCGCTGATTGGATCCAGCTGGACTCAGTGGCGGAACTTTGCGTGGCTTCCTTGAGGACTTTGTACGCTTTACCTTCTCTAGTGGAGAAATGGTGACTTCCGAAAGGGTGGTAGAAACAGTGTCCATCTGTTCCAGAGTGGTTTCCTCCGCAATTTCCATAATAGACGTAGCAGCATCTCCCTCGGAATATCAACAATGACAGGTGTCACCTTTGTAGAAGGCCTCACAAAGGAGGGAAAACAGCCGGTTCATCGGTTATCATACCCGTGGCCCAGTCCATGCGGTAGGCCCTCGGTGACCCAATCGGCTGCTCCACCTTGAAAACGTACACTCCACACTTTCTGCATTTAGAGAATGGCCAAGGGTTGGTGACCAGGCCGTCGCACTTTCCACACGGCATACCCAGGCCATTGATGTCTCCAGTAGTGTAGAGTATGAACCGCCCCTGTGGCAGCAAGTGAATGCCCGTGTCCGTAAACACCAAACCAAGTGGCTGCGTTCCCACGAGACCCCTTCCAATAGGCATCCTGGGTCCTGGAACAAGTTGCACTCCCGGTACACAGTAAATTCAGAGGAATTTTTTTCTCCAACACCGACAAAACTGGACTCGCCTCTTCCTTCCACAACACACACTCACGCGGTGCCTCGTGCGAGGAAAAGTTCTGGCCTCTCATGTGCACCTCACTGCTCACTTGACTAATGTCAAGGCCAACCTATGTAATTAACCTTCAGAACCCCTACTGTTCTGAAGCAAAAACTAAATTTACATGCGTATGACATTTTGTCCAAAATGTCATCCGCTACATGTGTTTTTGCAAAATTTAGCAGGGCTTGGATGTTTTTCTTTGTAAGAAAAGGCATCTGTCTTGCCACTCTACCCCATAGCTCAGACATATGAAGAATACGGGAGATTGTTGTCACATGTACCACACAGCCAATACTTGCCAGATATTTCTGTAGCTCCTTTAATGTTGCTGTAGGCCTCTTGGCAGCCTCCCTGACCGGTTTTCTTCTTGTCTTTTCATCAATTTTGGAGGAACGTCCAGTTCTTTGTAATTTTACTGTTGTGCCATATTTTCTCCACTTGATGATGACTGTCTTCACTGTGCTTCATGGTATAGCTAATGCCTTGGAAATTCTTTTGTACCCTTCTCTCGACTGATACCTTTTATTAATGAGATCCCTCTGATACTGTGGAAGCTCTCTGGGGACCATGGCTTTTGCTGTAGGATGCGACTAAAAAAATGTCAGGAAAGACCTACTAGAATGGCTGAACTTTATTTGGGGTTAATCAGAGGCACTCTAAATGATGGTAGGGGTGTACTTACTCCTATATTACACCAGTTTGAATGTGATTGCTTAATTCTGAACACAGCTACATCCCCAGTTATAAGAGGGTGTGCACACGTATGCAACCACATTATTTTTATTTTATTTTTTTTACCTCCCCTCCCTAAAATATTTCAGTTTGTTTTTCAAATGAGTTGAACAGTTTATAGGTCACATTAAAGGTGGAAAAAGTTCTGAAATTATTTATCTTTGTCTAATTTTTATACATCACAGAAACCTGACAATTTAACTGGGGCGTGTGGACTTTTTATATCCATTGTATCTATCTATCTATCTATCTATCTATCTATCTATCTATCTATCTATCTATCTATCTATCTATCTATCTATCTATCTATCTATCTATCTATCTATCTATATATACAAAGCATGGAAGTGATTACATTTCAGGGATGCCTGAAGTTGCTGGTTTATTCTTTAAAGCGGTAGTAAATTTAGAAAAAAACTTAAGGGGAACCCCGCATCAAATTAAAAAAAAAATTGACATGGGGTTCCCCCTAAATATCCATACCAGACCCCTTCAGGTCTGGTATGGATATTAAGGGGAACCCCACGTCAAATTAAAAAACATATTGACGTGGGGGTCCCCCTAAAAATCCATACCAGACCCTTTATCTGAGCACGCAACCTGGCAGGCCGCAGGAAAAGAGGGGGGGACGAGAGAGTGCCCGCCCCCTGAACCGTAGCAGGCCACATGCCCTCAACATTGGGAGGATGCTTTGGGGGTCTGTGACCCCTCAAAGCACCATGTCCCCTTGTTGATGCAGGGACAGTTGATAGCACGGGAAACATGCGCTCCTTCAGAGGCATACTATAGACACCCCCCAGGTACGAAAATTTAAAGGAATATTACACTTTTAATGTTTCACTTTAATCATTATTAATCATTAATCATTATTAAAATCACTGCTCCCGAAAAAACTGCAGTTTTTAAAACTTTTTTTGCATTGATCCATGTCCCCTGGGGCAGGACCCAGGTCCCCAAACACTTTTTAGGACAGTATCTTGCATATTAGCCTTTAAAATTAGCATTTTATATTTCTCCCATAGACTTGTACAGGGTGTTCCACGGCTTTTCGAATTTGCCGCGAACACCCCAAATTGTTCACTGTTCGCTGAACAATGCGATGTTCGAGTCGAACATGAGTTCGACTTGAACTCGAAGCTCATCCCTACTGGCTGCTTGAATGGCCGGGCTGCGATGATGTTACTCCAGCGCAAGCATGAGGGAGCCACGGCACAGCTGTCTCAATGGACGGCATCATAAAACAAAAAATAAAACAGTTTCTGAAGCTACACCTTTACTAAGTAAATGCAAAAGAGGAAAATTAATATAACAATTCCTCAAACCCTACATGTATTTGTACCATCACTTCAGATTATCTGTGTAGGAGAAAGAAGTGTGTTTCTCTGAATCAATTAATCAGCATATGAAAAAAGGACGAGAAGTCCAAAGTGATTCATCAAAAAGAAACAACTGGTATTTGCAAAAATACAAAATACTTTAATTAGGAAAAGAAAAATGCTGTCCATTAAGAGTGCAGTGCCGGGGACGTCACTGACTGCTACTCATTGGAATATCTTTCAAATGTTGCAAGTTTAGGAGATACAGTAAAACCTCGGATTGTAACACGGTTTACGAGCATTTCGCAATATCAACTTTTTTTTTTTTTTTAATCCTGACTCGGTTTGCGAGCGTTGTCTCGCAAGACTAGCAGGATTCAAGCCTCTGGGGTGTGCAGTACCGCATTTGGCCAGAAGTGCAGAGGCGCCGGTGATGCTCGGAGACACTCAGAAACACTCGGAAACACTCCGTTCCCGAGTGTCTCAGAGCGGCTCTGAGTGGTCTGTGAGCTTCTCCGAGTGTTTCTGATTCCCCCCACCTCTGGCCACATGGGGTACTGCATACACTAGTAGCGACACTGAACAAATTATCTGAGTTTCCATTGATTACTATGGGGAAACGCGATTTGATATACAAGTGCTTTGGATTACAAGCATTTTTCTGGAACTGATTATGCTCATTATCCAAGGTACTACTGCATTCATTTTACCTGCAGGTCTGCTTTATTATAAGCTGACCTGTAGGTAGAAGTTGCAAAGTGGACTTTATTACTACATGCAGGAAAAAAAAATTGCATTTAATTATTTTTTTCATAGGCGTTGCACCTGTGATCAGTGGATGGTGGGTGGAATGTTAGGCTCCTCCATCCCTCCATATGAGCTTTCAGTTAGGGAGCTGGAGGAAGTGTCAATGGACTATGAGGTCGGGTTCACACCTATGCAAATTAGATGCGGGTTTCCCAGCATCCAATTCGCATAGCAGGAGCATGTGACTGGCTCCCTATGGAGCTGGTTCACATATCTCCCTTGGGCTGTGAAGTGCACTGTGCATCTTTGGCTCCGTTTCAGGGTGGAATTCAGGCATACAATAGTCCCTGATTCGTCCCTGAATTAGGGAACAGGTATGCACAGCACTCCTGTGCGATCCACAGCGGGTTACAGTGTGAACCTGGCCTTTGTGAACTGATTACCACACTTGTGTTCCATTAAGGTATAAAAAGGTGGAGTTAGTTTTTAAAAGTGTGAAACAAAAAAGTGTAGCGCTAAACAAGTGAGTAGAAACACACTGAATACAATAAGCAAATGTGAACCACCTGTGTTAAACCACAGAGGGGCTACACACACCTGCTGTAAAATTAGTGAAAACAACACTATATGTGCTCTATTATCCATAGAGGAATAAATATACAACTTATATATAAACAAAATACAATAACACAATATAAATGAAAAAGAATAAAAGTTAAGTAATATTCAATATATCAGTCTGTGCAAAAATCTTCATATATTATTAAGGCAAAGTCAGCCAATTTTCTCTTGGAAACCTTGAGTTGGGGTGGCAGAAAAATCAACGACAGAAATCTGCTTGTCTGTGGTGATATCTGAAGGCACCGCACTTAATAAAAATAAGATGGACACCCTTACCAGAAATGTTGGACCCACCTGCCGTTCGACAGTGGGTCTACCAGGCGTATCGTCCCACAGGGACTGTGCTCCAATTCCTCATGGAATAGGTCCCAGCATCCGATCCTCCCAAAGACGTCCTCAGTCACAGGTGGAGGTGGGTGGCCCAAGCTGTTGCCAACTGATGTTTGCCACAATGGAGGGCAGTAGTATTTCCAGGGCCAGGTATATCCAGGCTCTAATTTCGGATGGAAACTCAAGCTGGGTACTTCAGGGCTAGGGATGAGCCGAACACCCCCCGGTTCGGTTCGCACCAGAACTTGCGAACGACCCCCGCGTTCGAAACGAACGTTAGAACCCCATTGAAGTCTATGGGACTCGAACGTTCGAAATGGAAAGTGCTAATTTTAACGGCTAATATGCAAGATAGTGTCCTAAAAAGGGTTTGGGGACCTGCCTCCTGCCCCAGGGGACATGGGTTACTGCAAAAAAAAGTTTTAAAAACTGCCGTTTTGGCGGGAGCACTGATTTTAATGACGATTAAAGTGAAAAAAAAAAGGTGAAATATTCCTTTAAATATGGTGCCTGGGGGGTGTCTGTAGTATGCCTGTGAAGTGCCACGTGTTTCCCGTGTTTGGAACAGTCCCTGCACAAAATGACATTAAACGGAAATAAGGAAATAACACCATTTAAAACTGCTTGCGGTTTTAATGTTATATCTGGTTCCTGCAATATGGTTGAAAATCATTGAGAAAAATGGCATGGGTAGCCCTCCCTGCCCATTACCAGCCTATTTGGGTCTTGTACGCATATTAAGGGGAACCCCGTACCCATATTAAAAAAAGGAAATGCGTGTTGCCCCCAGGCCCTATATACTCAGAACAGCAGTATACAGGCGGTGCAAACAAGACAGGGACTGTGTAGGTTTGTTGTGTTAAGTTGAATCTGTTTGTAATTTTCAACCGGTACATTTTTAAAGTGTAGCTCCAGTCAAACAAACTATTTTTAAGCTTTTTGGAAAACATAGGGAAGGGTTATCACCCCTGTATAATTTGTTTTGTCGTCCATCTTTTTTCATCTCACTTGCTGCTGTCTCCTTCCGTTTGCAAGTAGGAGATGTTTGTAAGTTGGATGTTTGAAAGTAGGGGCCTGCCCTATATTATAGCGGTATGTACTGGGTACAGAGCACGCAGACAGCACGCACTATCTCCTAACACTACTGACTGCAAGCTCTATTATTAACCACTTGACCACTGGGCACTTAAACACCCTTAATAACCAGACCAATTTTCATCTTTCGGTGCCCTCACATTTTGAATGACAATTACTCAGTCATGCAACACTGGACCTATAGGAAATGTTTGTCCTTTTTTTCACACAAATAGAGCTTTCTTTTGGTGGTATTTAATCACCTCTCAGTTTTTTTTTTTTGTGCTATAAAAGAAAAAAGACCGAAAATTCTGCGAAAAAATGAATTTTTCTTCGTTTCTGTTATAAAATTTAGCAGATTAGTAATTTTTTCTTCATAAATTTTGGCCAAAATTCATACTACTACATATCTTTGGTAAAAATAAGTACAAATTGGTGGATATTATTTGGTCTTTGTGAAAGTTATAGAGTCCACAAGCTATGGTGCCAATATCTGAAAATTTATCACACCTGAAGTACTGACGGCCTATTTCCTTTTTTTTTTTTTTTCACAAAATTGTCATATTATCAGGTTATTTCACACACACAGCATATGCATACCAAAAGACCCTGGAGAATACAATGGTGGTCGTTGCAAATTTTTATCTCACACGGTATTTGCACAGCAATTTTTCAAACGCGTTTTTTGGGGGGAAAAAAATGTTTTGTGCTTAAAAAACAAACAAAAAAAACAGTAAAGTTAGCCCAATGTTTGCATGAAGTGAAAGATGAAGTTATGCTGAGTAAATAGATATCAAACATGTCACTCTTCAAAATTGCACATGCACAATTTTACTGGTTACATGTTTTGAGTTGCAGAGGAGGTCTAGGACTAGAATTATTGCTCTCGCTCTAACATTCTTGGCGATACCTCACATGTGTGGTTTGAACACCGTTTTCATATGTGGGCGGGGCTTACGCATGCGTTCGCTTCTGCATGCGAGCACATGGGGACATGGGCGCTTTAAAAAAAAATTTAATTTTTTTTATTGTTCATTTTACTTTATTTATTTTAGTTTGACATTTTTTTCCCCAAAAATATATTTTTGATCACTTTTATTCCTATTACAAGGAATGTAAACATCCCTTGTAATAGGAATATGGGGTGACAGGTCCTCTTTACAGTGAAATCTGGGGGTCAATATGACCCCACATCTCACCTCTAGGCTGGGAAGCCTGAAATAAAAAATAAAAAAAAGATTCTGGCTTTGATCGTACTGGCGAGTTGGTAGAAGCACCGGAGGGTGGTGAGGGGTGGGGGGCGTCTATGGCTGGGTATTTCAGGGTATCACCGAGTATGGCTGGGTATCTCCGAGTATGGCTGGGTATGGCAATTTATGGCAGGGTATTGCAGAGTATTGGCGGGGTATTGGCGGGGTACTACAGAGTAATAGCAGGGTACTGCAGAGTATTGGGGGGTACTCCAGAGTAATGGCAGGGTACTGCAGAGTAATGGGGGTTACTGCAGAGTAATGGGGGTACTGCAGAGTAATGGCAGGGTACTGCAGAGTAATGGCAGGGTACTGCACTGCAGAGTAATGGCGGGGTACTGCAGAGTAATGGCGGGTACTGCAGAGTATTGGGGGGTACTGCAGAGTATTGGGGGGTACTGCAGAGTAATGGCAGGGTACTGCAGAGTAATGGCAGGGTACTGCACTGCAGAGTAATGGCGGGGTACTGCAGAGTAATGGCGGGGTACTGCAGAGTAATGGCAGGGTACTGCAGAGTATGCACTGGTATTGCAGAGTATTGGCAGGGAATTGAGGGGTTAAATTCGGTGAGCAGCGATGTGGGCACTGCAGATGCAGCCCACATCGCTGCTGACACCGATCTCTTTCCCCTCCGCTGTACCGATCGGTACAGAGAGGGGAGGGAGGAACCGGCGTCATAACATGACGCCGGTTTGTTTACCACGTGATCACTCCGTCACGGCCGACGCGGCCGTTTACCGTGATCCGTGATGCGCCGGGTCCTGTGGACCCGGCGGTCACGGATGCTCTCGAGTGCGCGCCCCAGGGGGCGCGCGAGAGCAGAATTCTGGGAGGCCGTTAATTAACGGCCTCTCAGAGTTAAACAACCGCCCTGAAGCCGTTAATCGGCAATGGGCAGTTGTTAAGTGGTTAAAGCTAGATCACTAGCTATATAGGTGAGGTGAATATAGTGGTGTATACTGCAGTCAGGGCACAGACAACAACCACTACACAGCAGCAAGATAGGAAATCAGCCAAAAACGATTGGTGTGTACTGTGTTGAAGGTACACAGAACACCCACTGCTTCAGATGCTAACACACTACACGAGGCCGCCTCAAAGGCGGCCTTATATAGAGTGGGGCGTGCACTACACAGCCTGAGCTATGATTGGCCACAGGCATCCTGCCTGTGGCCAATCATGGCTCTCCTCACTGCTGGCGCTGCGATTGGCCAAGCATGCGGGGTCACAGTGCATGCTTGGCCAATCATGAGCCAGCAATGCACTGCGCCACCGCAGTGCATTGTGGTCCGCGCGCGCGCCACTCGAATTTTGACGCGAACGGCCCAAACGTTCGGAATTCGCCGAACGGCCGAACAGCCAATGTTCGAGTCGAACGTACGTTCGACTCGAACACGAAGCTCATCCCTATTCAGGGCTGAACAGATCTCTAGCCAGAGATCATTACAGTCAGCACGTTGACTCAAAACTTGAACAATCAACTGAAGGTATACAGTAACCTTTTCCCACCGTACCTGGAACGTTTCCCGCTTCCTTTATGGTACTGGAAAATTGTGAAATCGTCAATGTCCTTCCCAACTCAGTAACCAGGCACTTCTCAGGATGTCACTTGCCGGCCCTCCTCCGAAGAGTCCTCCCCCGTCACTTCCACAAGCTGTGGTACACCCGGACACTTTGAATCCTCCTTCCGGCCCAGCCGGTTCCGAGACTCGGGAACAGACGGATCCCTACCTCAGACCAGGTAGGTATATTAGGGGCCTCTAACAGGAACATGTTGCGGGATGTCAAACACCCCATGACTGGGACCCTTCACGGGGCTACCCCGGTCCCGGAACCAGAACAGACCACACGGGTCTCACGAACAACTCCGGAACCCCGAACACGTGACCCACACCTGTTTAAGTACCCCCTCCCAGACTCCTCAGCGGGCCCCGGCACTCCTGCTGATTGGCTCCGAGAGGGCCGATACCAAAATATCCAACCAGGTTTGGTTCTAACCTGTCATGTGCACCTCACCGGTCACATGACCAGGCAGAACTTCCAAACACAACCTGACCAGACTGGTGTTAGGCCTACCTACAATAATTAACCCTCAGAATCTTTATTGTCCTGAAGTCAAAAACTAAATTTACAATGCGTGTGACATTTGATACCAAATGTCATCTGATATATATATATATATATATATATATATATATATATATATATATATATATATACACAAAATTAAGCATTCATACTGTAAAAAATTGGGTAGCCATTGAACTCAGCTGCATACAGCCAAATTTATAATATGTTCCCAGGCTGTGACACAAGTGCCAAATTTCAATGACTCTCAATTGTCATCTTCCTCACTCGCCTAAAATTAGTACAGTATTAATACGGAAAGGTTAAAAATGATATGATCCAATAGGCTTAACTGAGTTAACAAGGCAGATATTATTGAGCGGAGAGCAGAGCCAGTAGCAGGGTAGAGAGTGAGCCAATCAGATAGGAGCAGTGAGACGGTCAGCCAGTGACAGAAGGGATAGTCTGCTTTGAAGTGAATGAGAATCAGGGAGTAACTTGCCACAATCTCCTTCTTTCTGCTGGTTTTAGGGGCTGTAGCTGGGGCCACGTGACTGCCAGCAGACCAGTATTCCTCCTTCCAGCACTGTCTTACAGCTTGTTTACATGCAGGGCTTTGGGCAACAGATGCAAAATCCATACACAATGCTTGCTATTCTAGCCAGAACCATGGACAGCAACACAGCCTGCCCATAGCACAAAGCCATACAGAAGCTTTACAGGCAGGAAGTCATGTTATTTCATGATGTCTCATCATTTGCTGGCACGCAGCATATGACATCTGCTGGTTTCATAACATGTCAACCAGGGGGACACGTACATGTGCATGGCTGTCCCGGTGTCCTATCATATAGGGTCTTCCATCCGATAGTGTCCGCTGCGTACTGCGCATGCGCAGTACACAGCAATACAGATTCCGAAAATTGCCGAGGATGAACGGCGGCTGAGCCATGAGTCCAGGTTCTATCCCCACTATCCAAGTGGACATAGAGTAGGAATATAAAAGAGCCAAGCACAGCGAGGCCGAGCCCGAAGCGTGGCGAGCGAAGCTCGCCCGCGAGGGTCCCTCTAATATTCAGAACCCTATGTCCGCTTGGATGGTGGGGCTACCACCTCCACTCACGGCGCAGGCGCCGCTCAGCTTCGGAGATTTTCCGAAGCTTCGTCTGCGCGGACACTATATGATGGCCGGACACTATATGGCAGAACACCGGCTGTATTATCTTCTTGATTATGCCAGGAGAATAGTAGACTTCAAATTCCTTGCACATGGATCAGCTTGATTCATCCCTCTTGTGTTGAACTGTTGACAACACCGGAGCACCTGGTTCCCGTCCCCCTGCTGTGTGATTGTTGGTTGGCTACTGTGTGTGTGGTCCTGAGCTCAGGTGTGTACATTTTAACTTGTGACAATGTTGTCCCATTTTTTTGGTGGTCTGGAAGGTTGCCAGTCTAGTATCGGCGAACCACAACTTTGGTCAATGTGCATTTGTATATTATCGATAAAGCCTTTTTGTATTTTTTATATACCGCTGTTGGTTCTTATGTACCTCCTTCATCGAGTGGCCACTACTTGACCCTCAGGTTTCCTTTGTTTTGCTTCATGATGTCTCACCTGGTGAGGATTTTATCTGGGGAATCAACCAATTGCTGAGATGTCCTATAGCAGAAAGACAATTCCCCCTTCGCACCGTCCTGATGGATTAACTGTAATCTGCGGTGAATGTTAATGAAATATTGAAAGAGAAGATATTTATAACTACTAGTAATAAAGGTGAAAGATGTTCACATCTCAACAAGGTGAAGATATAGTGGAAAGCCCTTTGTGTGGATAGATGTGGGAAAAAGACATTTAAAGTATATGTTTTTTTTTTTTTAATAAGTGATCATTTATTCTCTGTGCTCAGATGCATAAGGAGCTTATTCCCTATACACACGGTCAGACTTTCCGACGGAAAATGTGCAATCGGATTGTGTTGTCGGAAAATCCGATCGTGTGTGGGATCCATCTGACTCTTTCCATCGGAATTTCCAACACACAATGTTTGAGAGCAGGATCTAAAATTTTCCGACAACAAAATCCGATCGTTTAAATGACGATCGTGTGTAGACAATTCTGATGGACAAAGTGCCACGCATGCTCAGAATAAATTACGAGACGAAAGCTATTGGCTACTGGCCTGTTTATAGTCCCGTTGTACGTGTTCTTCGCCACTGCGTTCATAACGATCGGATTTTCCGACAACTTTGTGCGACCGTGTGTATGCTAGACAAGTTTCACCCAAAATCCGTTGGAAAGTCCGGCCGTGTGTACAGGGCATTAGAGAGGTGGCTGTGGAGACTGCAGGGGTGTGTGCCAGCAGGAGGCAGAGAAACAGCAATATACTGATCTCCCCAATGAATGGTTGTGCATGCCAGCACAAGTCTTGGCCATTGGACAACAGGCAGGCAGTGCTCCCAGAACAGACAGAAAACTGACCAAGTTGGAATGGATATGCTGTCATGCATAGCATGGTCAGTTTTCAATAGGAGAGCCTGACAGGATAAGGTGGAAGGGGAGAAAGAGGCACCAAACCATCAATGGTGTAGCTCAGGGATATGCAATTAGCGGACCTCCAGCTGTTGCAAAACTACAAATCCCATCATGCTTCTGCCTCTGGGAGTCATGCTTGTGGCTGTCAGCCTTGCTATGCCTCATGGGACTTGTAGTTCTGCAACAGCTGGAGGTACGCTAATTGCACCTCCCTGTAGTAGGATTTATTCAACAGTGTACACCGATCAGCCAAAACATTATGACCACTGACAGGTAAAGGGAATATAGTACAATAGCATCTGAAACTCTCTTCTGCCTTACTAACAAAGTCCACTGCCCCAATGACAACACCCACAACTCTACTGACACAGTCCATATTTTAATACATTATAAAATGTTTGTTTATATTACAGTATATACACCGATCAGCTATGACTTTATCACCAATGACAGGTAAAGGGAATATCTCAGTACAATAGCATGAAAATTGGTGGGATATATTAGGCAGCAAGTGAACATGTTGTCCATGAAGTTGATGTGGTGAAAGCAGAAAAATAAATGGGCATCGCCGTTTGTTGTGTATGGGGCTGTGAAGCACATGGTGACCCATGTCCACAGCCAAAAGCTTCTACAATAGTGACATGAACATCAGAACTGGACTACGAACAACGGAAGAAAGTGGCCTGGTCTGGTGAATCATGTTTTCTTCTTCTACATCATGTGGATGGCTGGGTGCGTCACTTACCTGGGGAAGAGATGGCACCAGGATGAAGTATAAGAAGGAAAGTTGGCAGAGGCAATGTGATGCTTTGGGCAATGTTCTGCTGCAAGACCTTGGGTCCTGCCATTCATGTGGATGTTACTTTGGTGTCCATGCCTCAATGGTTCAGGACTGTTTTAGCAAAAGGGGACCATACTCAATATTAGGTGAGTGGTCATAATGTTATGGGCGATCAGTGTATGTTAAAATACAATAAAATTGCATGCACAAAATAACGCTTAAAAAAGTCATATAACAAACTCACTATATGGACCCCTTATGTATGTGTACATGTTGATCATATCCCCCCTTAATCTTCTCTTCTCAAGAAGGAATACATTCAGTTCCTCTAATCTTTCCGCATAGCTGAGCTCCCCTCCATGCCTCTTATCAGTTTGGTTGCCCTTCTCTGCACTTTCTCCAGTTCCCCGATATCTTTTTTGTGAACTGGTGCCCAAAACTGAACTGCATATTCCAGATGAGGTCTTACTAATGATTTGTGCAGGGGAAAAATTATGCCTCTTCTAATACAGGAAATAATTTTTGCTTTGGAAACAGCAGCTTGGCATTGTATACAATTATTAAAGTGGTTGTAGTCAGAAGGTGTTTTAACTTAACCTCCCTGGCGGTATGATTATTTCAGATTTTCGGTACTGAAAGCGGTACCATTATTTTGCATGGTAAGTTGGCATTTTGTATTGTAGTCCTGTAATTCTTAGGCCACGTACACACGCGGGGACTGTTCGCTGAAACTGTCCGTTGAAACCAAGTTTCAGCGGACAGTCAGCTCGTGTTTGGGCTTTCAGCGGACAGTTTCAGCGAACAGTCCGCTGAACAAGGTTTTTCGGAAATTCCGAAAAACTGTCCGCTGAAACCTTGTTTCAGCGGACAGTCCCCGCGTGTGTAGGCTTGTTCGTCAAACAAAGTTGCGCGCATGCTCAGAAAGGATTTTCACGCCGAAAGTTATAATGCAGTGTATAGGACGTCGTATTTTTCGTCCCGTCGTACGTGCCGTTCACGTCATCGCGCACGGTTTCAGCAAACTGTTCGTCCGTCGTGTGTGGCCATGTCCGTCCATGCTAATTTTGAGCGGACTGTTTGCCGAAACTGTTTGACGGACAAAGTTGGGCGAACAGTCCCCGCGTGTGTACGCGGCCTTAGGAATAACTCACTTAAATCTGTCTAAACCAGAGTCTAGTAGACATCCCGGGTATGATAAAGTTTGAAAAATGAAATCATAAATTATAATATAATAATTATAAATAATTATACCAAATAATATATAATAATAATAAAAATGATTCCATAATGTAATTAAATCAAAAACACAGAAATTTGCTCAGTTGCAGAATTGTCACTGTCATTACTTTTCAGTATTTGATGACGGATCTCCCCACAAATCGCTATCACTCAATTCTGCAAGTGATTCTAATTTATTATCGCTGTTTTCTAGCTAGTCTAAAACCATTTTTGATGTAAAGGGACAATTTTGGTTGCTATGGACAATCTCCAGTTTCCAGGCATAAAAAACAGTTTTATATTATAAAACTGCATACAGGACACTGGAGAAACCACTGGGGACAAAGGGGATGTGAAATAATTACATACAGCAATGTAATCTGTAAGATTACATTATACTGTATGTAATATGAGTGTTTTACTTTTTGAATTTGGCGCCGTTCTCCGTCCCCGTGCATCCGAACGCTCGCAGGGAACAGAGTCCGGTGATGTGATGAATCGAGTGGAGGACGAGCCGCTCACAGTGCGGGGAGACATCGCTGGATCCAGGGGACAAGGTAAGTAAACTCATCCTGGATCCAGCGATGCGATCCCGAGTCTGGCTCGGGGTTACCGCTTTTGGTTCAGAATTTTCACCCCGAGCCAGACTCGGGAATACCGCCATGGAGGCTAATGCATTTTATGCATTAAATACAAAACCTTCTGTGTGCAGCAGCCCCCCAATACTTACCTGAACCCATCTCGATCCATTGTCTCGGCCATCTGGGACTCTGCCTCCTGACTGGCTTAGACACAGCAGCCGCGCAATTGGCTACCACTGCTGTCAATCAATGTCAGTTAGGCAATGAGGGGAGAGAGGTGGTGGGGTTTAACCATGGCTCCATGTCTGAATGGGCACACAGAGCTGTGGTACGGCTCGGGTGCCCCCATAGTAAGCTGCTTGCTGTGGGGGCACTCGTTAGGAGGGAGGGGGTCAGGAGCTCTGGACAGGGACCCAAGAGGAGGATCCAGGCTGCTCTTTGAAAAAGCACTGCACAGAGAAGGTAAGAAAAATGTGTTTGTTATTTTTAAAGAAACAAAAACAAAAAACTTTGGTATCACTTTAAGATTATGATCTATCAAAACACCCAGATCCTTCTCCACCATTGATTCCCTCAGTTGTACTCCCCCTAGTATGAATGAATATGTATATTCTTAGATCCCAAGTGCATAACTTTACATTTATCAACATTATGACCCCTTTCACACCGGGGGCGTATTGCAGGCGCTATAGTGTTAAAAATAGCGCCTGCAATCAGCCTTCAAACTGCTGCTCCATTGTCTCCACTGTGAAAGCCCGAGGGCTTTCACACAGGAATGGTGCGCTGGCCGGGGCGTCAGGAAAAGTCCTGCCAGCAGCTTCTTTGGAGTGGTGAAGGAACGGTGTGTTTACCGCTCATCCAACTCTCCTGCTCATTGAAATCAATGGGGCAGCGCAGCTATACCACCGGCAAAACGCCGCTATTGCGGTGCATTGCGGGCAGTTTTAACCCTTTCCCGGCCACTAGTGGGGGTTAAAAGCACCCCGTTAGCGGGCGAAATGCGCCGCAAATCCGATGGTAAAACAGCACAAATAATAGCAGCGTTTTACCGCTGACGCCCCTATCGGCTCGGTGTGAAAGCCATCTTAACCTCATTTGCCACATAGTTGCCCAATTAAACAGTGCATTGAGGTCAGCTTGTAAGTTCGAGACATCCTGTAAGGATATTATTCCAGTACATAGATTGGTGCCATGTGCAAACACTGAAATGGTACTTTTAATCCCAGACCCAATATTTTTTATAAAGATATTAAAAAGGTAAGTGTCCCCATACTGAACATTGGGTTACACCACTAATAACCTTAGACTATTCAGAGTAAGAATCATTAACCACTAGTCTCTGAATTCTGTCTTTTAGCCATTTTTTTTCCATTTACAAATTGATTTTTACAAGGCTGTAGCCATTACCTTACACATGAGCCATGTGTGGGGAATTGTGTTATACGCTTTTGCAAAATCCAAGTATACCTTGTCCACTGCATCCCTCTGTCCAAGGTTTTACTCACCTCCTCATAAAAAGAAATCAGGTTGTTTGACAACTTCTGTCTTTCATGAATCCATGCTGTATGTTACTTAAAATATTTTTTTCAGCAATAACTCATCTATGTGGTCTTTTATTAAACTCTCCAGTATCTTCCCAACTATAGATGTTAAACTAACTATAGTTACTTGGTAAAGACTTTGATCCCTTTTAAATATAGACACCACATTAGACTTACGCCAATCCAGTGGTACCATTCCAGTCATTAACGAGATCCTACAAATTATAAACAATGGCTTTGAAATTACAGAGCTCAATTCTTTTAGAATACATGGGTGGATGCCATCTGCTCCAGGTGCTTTACCCTCCTTTATTCTGTCTAAATATTTCTGTTTAAGTGTAAAGGGAGGACTCCCAGATGTAAGGACAAGTCTGTGTACATTTGATAGTGATGTGATTGGTCTCTTCTATGACCAAGCATAGTGATCACATGGTATAGAGCCGCTCAGATTGCCTCTGTAGTCACGGACTATGAACTGTTGTCCAAGAATGACTTCATTCTCTGTCAGTAACAGTACCCAACAATTCTCTATATAAAGACATACAACAGTACAAAACAAGTTAAAGTGCAATTTCACTCCTTTTTCTTCTGTAAAGAATCCCCCTCCTTTAATGAAATTGCAGATATATATATTTTTTCTAGCTACCTTTTTCTGGGGAGCGCAGCTGCACTTTTGCCCTTCCTGCCTAGATGAGAGTGATGTCCCCAGCTGTCCGAAGCTGCCTAGGATATGCACAGCATGCATCCCAGGAAGCTTCAGGGGTCATGTTGACCACACTTGGCATGCCCTGCCATAGGTCATCAGGTGGCAACCTGTAAGAACCCAGAAGAGACAGCTGACTCCCAAGGAAACAAAGAAGATGGTGGCATGGAACTTTGACTGAGGGGGCCTTTCTGTGCTTCTCTGAAAGTGACAGACAGGGAATGACAGCACTGAAACTTGAAGTGACTAAATCATTGTTACTTCTGGCTTCATTAGTCACAGAGGAGACGGATGAATGAATGTTCCTCTGTCTCCTCTGTGTGAACCGTTTACAGACGTTTTCCAAGGGCAACAGCAGGATTTGAGGTGACACCCGTCTCAGTACTGTAAGAGTCATTGGGCAGCTGTAGAGCGCTGCAGATCACTTTACTAAAGAGTCAATCACATTTTGTCATGTTACAGCCAAAAACGTAAATGTATTTTATTGAGATTTTATGCAATAGACCAACACTAAGTGGCACATAATTGTGAAGTAAAAGGAAAATAATAAATGGTTTTTACATGTTTTTGTAAATAAATAACTGAACAATGTGGTGTGTATTTGTATTCAGCCCTCCCTGAGTCAATACTTTGTAGAACCACCTTTTACTGCAAAATAGCTCAAGCTCCGTCAGATTGGATGTAGAGCATCTGTGAACAGCAGTTTTCAATTCTTGCCACAGATTCTCAATTGGATTTAGGTCTGGACAGTGACCGGGCCATTCTAACACAGGAATACGCTTTGATCTAAACCCTTCCATTGTAGCTCTGGCTGTATGTTTAGGGTCTTTGTCCTCCTGGAAGGTGAACTTCTGCCCCAGTCTCAAGTCTTTTTAACAGATTTTCTTCTAAGATTGCCCTGCATTTGGCTCCATCCATCTTCCCACCAACTCTGGCCAGCATCCCTTTCCCTGCTGAAAAAAATAGGATTTTTTAAAACAGCTTACCTGTAAAATCCTTTTCTTTGATGTACATCAGGGGACACAGAACCATAGTAATAACTATGTGGGTTATATTGGCGTATCAGATGCTGGACACTGGCACGCCCCTTAAGGCATGAACTTCCCCCATATAACCCCTCCCATTACTGGGAGTCCTCAGTTTTGTAGCCAAGCAATCAAAGTGTATAAGAAGAAGGGAGGGACCTCTGTGTCCCCTGATGTACATCAAAGAAAAGGATTTTACAGGTAAGCCGTTTTAAAAATCCTATTTTCTTTTCTTGCATCGGGGACACAGAGCCATAGTAATAACTATATTGAATGTCCCATAGCAATGGCAACTGAAGGGGGGAGATAGAATCAAGGAAACAGGAGGCCAGAGGACTCATAATGTAGCCTGCAGTGTATGCTGAGCCCAAAGGCAATATCCTCATGACCTTTAATATCGATTTGATAAAATCAGATAAACATATGAAACGAAGACCAAGTTGCGGTCTTACAGATCTGAGCCATAGAGGCACCACCCAAGAGGGACTAATCGCCTTGGATGAGTCCTGTCCATATCTTGGACCCTCTGGCAGTACAAACAAAACCTGTGTTTTGTGAACCTGAGCGGTCGCCTTTAAGTAGACTCTGATCGCTCTTACTACATCAAGAGACTGTAGTGCTTTCTCTTCCCCAAATTATGGCTTCTGGGGAGAAAGGAGGAAGAATAATATCTTGGTTTAAATGAAAACCTGTTGCCACTTTTGGTAAGAATTCAGGATGAGGACATCAAACCACCTCATACTTATGCATGATGAAATATAGCTCTTACAAGACAGAGCCGTTAGTTCCGATAATCTTTTTTGCTTGCCATTTCTTCTGCAAGAAGAGTATCTTTGTCAAAGAACCAAGAGAATTTCTCGTAAGGTTCAAAAGGCTGATTCAGCAAAGCCGAAAAGACCAATTTTAAATTCTAAGAATTTAAAAGGTGCCTTGACAGGGGAATAAACCGTGTTAACCCCTGAATAAGCTACGCACCAAGAGTGGGAAGCAAGAAGCCATAGGAAAAGACATTGAGACGGCCTGGATCTGGCTCTTGATAAAAGTCAAAGCCAGCTTCATTTCAGATCCAATATGCAGGAATGCTACCTATTGACATACTTCCTGGGGTACCAACCCCTGTATCCATACCAAAAAACCTATGCCTTCCAGATTCTATAGTGATTCTGGAAGCCGGCTACCTGGCATTTGTCAAAGTAGACACTACTGAAGGAGATCACCCACGATCTTTTATAGAGTGGGATTCAACAGTCAAACCTGTTAAACTCCTTGTCCGTAAAGTAGGATGAAATACCGGACCTTGTGCAAGAAGGTCTGGCTATAATGACAGAGTCCAAAGGACTTCTACTGCCCTCTTTATGATCTCGATAAATTAAGATCTGGGACCAGACTGGGGCCACCAGAATCACCTCCTTCTGTTCCTGCTTAATCCTGCGGAGAAGGCGCGGAAGTAGCAGAGCTGGAGTAAATGCATAGATCAGTGAAAACTGATCCCCTGGGAAGACTAATGCGTCTGTTCTGCCTTCTAGTGGACCCCTCGTTTGACATGAAGTTGTCAACCTTATTAATGAATCTGGACGCAAATAGGTCCATGTCCGGAGTACCCAATCTGACCTATTGCTAGGAAGATGTCAGGGTGAAGAGATCCTTCTCCCGGAAATAATTGTTGGCATCTCAAGTAG
This sequence comes from Lithobates pipiens, assembly GCF_037356315.1. Classification (NCBI taxonomy): domain Eukaryota; kingdom Metazoa; phylum Chordata; class Amphibia; order Anura; family Ranidae; genus Lithobates; species Lithobates pipiens. Next base: position 158,779,675 of record NW_027507784.1, read on the forward strand.
TATGCTTGAAATATTAAAATTGACGATAGTCAAGGAGTGTTGTGTTCTGCCAAAGCTAGAACATTATTCACCTCTTTTTGGGCCGCACGACTTCTCGTGCCTCCCCTGGTGATCGATGTAAGCCACCGCCGTGGCTCTGTCAGATTGAATCCTGTGAGGACAGTCCCGTAATCTGACCGCCAAGATTCTATGGCCAGATGTACTGCCTGAAACTTCCAACAAAGTTGATAGGCAAGGTCCTCTAACCTGGACCATCTCCCGTGGATAGAATCTTCTTCCAGGGCTGCTCCCCAGCCTAGAAGGCTGGCATCTGTTGTTAACACCTTGCAGGATAAAGATTTTCCCTCCTACTGGATAACAGCCCAGAGGAGGAAGGGCTAAGCCAGCCCCGACAGGACCCCCTGAAGGAGGCCACAATTTCCTCTAAAAATCTCCTTCAGCCAAATTAAGGAATTTTCCTTTATCCTGATAAGTTGAATTAGTCCTACAATGGAACCGATTCTTGTCTGGGGTAAAAAATACCTACTTCTGTATGGTATCTATAACCAGCCCCCAAGTATCCTCCTTGATGGTTTTAAGGAGAATCTTCAGTGGCTGAGAATCCAACCTAGAGATTTCAGATATCTACAGCTGAAATCCGACTCTGTTTTTAGACCTGAGACTGAATCAGCTATTAAAAGTAGATCCTTTTAATAGGCTAGGACCGTTATGTCTTGAGCCCTTAACCTGGATAAAGGAGGTGCCAGAATCTTTCAGAGACACTTGTAGTGCTGTGGCTAAGCCAGATGGCAGTGCCACGATTGAAAAAAATATTTTATATTTCAAACCGCAGAAATTTCTGGTAAGTGGGAAACGTTGAAACATGGAGATATGCAACTCCCCTCCTTGCAGGATGGACACAGCAGATCGAATTATGAAAGGATCGGATGTTCAAGTGCCGATTCAGATCTCTGAGATCTAGAAAGGGTCTTACCTCTCTGTTTGGCTCTGAGACCTTAAAAGGTTTGCGCCAAAAAAAACCTGTTCCACTAAGGGAATCTCTGATATCACCGACTGGGATAACAGCTGACCCTGAGGCCAAAAAGAGACGGCACTTCTCTTCTTTCCTTTCTTTTTCTCTCTGGAACCTTAAGAGCATTCTTTGAGGAGATGGACACTCTTGCATAAAGACTGCCCATGGACCCCACAGGCAGCACCCAAACAGGACCCAAACCCCGGACCCTCAGATCGAAAGCCGACTGGGTCATCCAGGCTCTTTAAACTCTAGATGTAACCTAGAGAAGGAAATCACAGAAATCCCTCGGCTCTTAACATTGTTCCTGCCAGACCTTGAGAATCGCAGGACCTTTCTCCTCACCCAAACGAGTGGGGGTGCTCCTTCATGAGAAGGCCTTAGCATTCTGCTTAATGGGCTTTCTGCCCCCAAGATCCTGGTGCTGCCCCTGGGAACTAAGGCATAGGAGAGGCTGCACGATTAAAGGAGAACTGTCTGAACCTCCTTTTACTGGTAAAGAGAGCTTTACCCTTTTGGATGTACTTATCCATTCTAAATAGTCGTACCCCAGGAAGGGACACTAAGGGACTGGCTAAGGGTTTTCACCTAGTGCTTCGGCTGATTAATATTTCAGCCATGGACCTCTGCAAAAATGCACTAGTCCAAGTATAAGCCATAGGGCTTAAACGATCGAGTCCTTCATAGCAGCTGTGAGACACAGTGCATCAAATACACCAGCCCCTTGACGGGCCTGCTGATCAGGCAGAACTTTCAAATATCTCACACCTGTTCCTTAACCCCTTGGAGTCCATATTCCAATGCATTGGTGTGACTCAAAATGTGCTCCACCAAAATAGTGGAGCAGATGTTAAAGGATAAAACATCTTGTCTTTAAAAGGAAAATCCAACCTTAACTTGCTGAATCCTTTAACATCAGTGCATTATCCACTGGACAATCTGATAGTGTGTACGGGGCTTTAGAGGAATTCCTGGTCCCTTTCTCACTCATAGCTTACAGTACAAAGCAGAGGCAGTACCAACAAAAGAATGTTACACTTGCTAGGATATAGTACAGTACAATAACTGCTATTAATCCTAGCTATACAGTACAATGTTGTCAACAAAAGGGAAATGCCTGTGTCACCAAACCTGACCAGCAACCACTCTGCTCTGTCCCTCCACCACCAGACTGCAGCTTTTCCTGTACAGCTTAAATGACTTCCTCCATGTGTGGCTGGCATCAGATGCCGTTTAGCCACACCCCCCCACACGAAAATGGTCTTACCCTTCCTCTTTCAACAGGGACGTGTGTGAGCGCTGGGATCATGGCGAGCAACGGGGGGTAAATCCTCCGCCTGACGAGCAGCCGTGACCTGCACAAAAAACGTTTCTTTTTTTTTTAAGAGAAAAAGAGGCAGCTGGCTGGCATTAAAAGGATCAAAAACCACCAATCTGGGGGCCTAGGAAGTTATCAGAACCCCCCTTCATACCGCAGGGTCTGAGCTGGCTGGAATGGCGAGGAGAGTGGAGCTTCTGCTGTTTCCAGAATGGTGAGTGCTCAATACAGCCTCCAGTGGTGACAAATAGACATGACATGACAACACAATACATGAAAGGAGAGATTATCTCCCCTACCTTTCAACGCAGCAGGGTTTATCAGAGATAAAAAAACAAAAACAAACAATCTTCACCCTTCATGGTAGACTTCCGAGACCTTGAAAGGAAACCTTCAGGAACAGGGGTACACTCCCGCACTCCCACAATCCTGGACCTGCGAGAAGACCCTGCCAGTAAACTTTTATTGTCTTTACTACCAAAAAGTACTGGATCCCAAGGCCCAGCTTTAAAAGCATTCGCAAGCAAAACCTTGTGTCTGTCTTTGGATGACGAGGCCCGGGTACCATTCATTTAGTCCATTACGGAGACATCAGAACAGATCCGGTCAGAATGGCTGTCTCTCAAAGGATTACTGCCCGTGGAGCTCAGTACAACATTCCTTACACGTGCCCAACACCTTAGAAACTGGCGAAAAAACTGAGGACTCCCAGTAATGGGAGGGGTTATATGGGGGAAGTTCACGACTTAAGTGTCCAGCACCTGATACGCCAATATAATCCACATAGCTATTACTATGGCTCTGTGTCCCCTGATGTAAGAAAAGAAAAGCATCCCCACAACATGATGCTGCCACCACCATGTTTCACAGGGGTGATGGTGTGTTCAGGGGATGTGAGGTGTTTGTTTTCTGCCACACATAGCATTTTTGCTTTTAGGCCAAAAAGTTCAATTTTGGTCTCATTTGACCAGAGCACCTTCTTCCACATGTTTGCTGTGTCCCCCACATGGCTTCTTGCAAACTGCAAACAGGACTTCTTATGGCTTTCTTTCAACAATGTTCTTCAATCTTCTTGCTACTCTTCCATAAAAGGCCAGATTTGTGAAGTGCCACGACTAATAGTTGTCCTGTGGACATATTCTCCCACCTGAGCTGTGGATCTCTGCAGCTCCTCCAGAATTACCATGGGTCTCTTGGCTGCATCTCTTAAATAATGCTTTCCTTGCCCGGCCTGTCAGTTTAGGTGGACGGCCATGTCTTGGTAGGTTTGCAGTTGTGCCATACTCTTTCCATTTTCGGATGATGGATTGCTCCGTGAAATGTTCAAAGCTTAGGATATTTGTTTATAACCTAACCCTGCTTTAAATATCTCCACAACTTTATCCCTGACCTGTCTGGTGTGTTTCTTGGCCTTTATGATGCTGTTTGTTCACTGAAGTTCTCTTACAAACCTCTGAGGGCTTTACAGAACACTTGTATTTATACTGAGATTAAATTACACAGAGATGGACTCTATTTACTAATTCGGTGACTTCTGAAGTCAGAGTAAAGGGGGCTGAATACAAATGCAGGCCACACTTTTCAGATATTTATTTGTAAAACGTTTTTGAAAACTATTTATCATTTTCCTTCCACTTCACAATTATGTGCCACTTTGTGTCGGTCTATCACATAATAACCCCAATAAAATACATTTACATTTTTGGTTGTAACATGACAAAATGTGGAAAATTTCAAGGGTTGTGAATACTTTTTCAAGGCACTGCATTTCCTTGTTTTACACTTGGGCGCATTGTGAATAGTTTGCTGCACAGTCAGCTTCTGAATAGGGTGCTCCTGGGTTCACAGCTGGACAGATAATTGACAATTATTTAAACATATGGTAGATATGGTTTACAATCTTAATTGGTGGAATCTCCCAATGGGAATGTTTAGGTGGAAAAAACATCTTTAAAAAATTGTAGCAAATTTTTGGAACATCTGCTCTGTCAGTCACTGGAATACACATAGTGGAAGAACCAATAGCATTCCTTGTCACTACTTCTTTTAATTAATAAAAGCTCTTTACGGCAATGGTAGAAGAACTTGTTATGCAGGAGAATTCTACTGAGGTCCTCTGTGTTTACTGATATACACAAATAAATATTGCATCTGTGCACCAAAACAAAAAGCTAGGATGTAAGGTGTGTAAATTATGGAACCACTAGTTATTTTTATTTTTTTATCTTTAAGATTTTGATTGAGTTATCAAAAACAAAGTGTCACATATCAGCTGCGGAGCTGATCTGTGTCTCACCTTTACTGCAGTGGGTCGGCTGGCATCTGTTGTCCACTGTCTGGTGTTCAGCTCTGTGCACTCTCCAGCTATGGGTGTCGACGCCCTTCACCTGTTGTCTAATATATGATTCCTTCCTGCTACTTCCTGTCCAGTCCTCTTTTGCTTCTCTATTTAAACCCCTTTCAAACCTGCTACTGGTTGCATGAGCAACGTTTGTTCCTAGCTCCCCTGTGTAACCTGTTTACCTGTCTTCTCGTGATCTGATCTTCTGTGTACCGACCCTGTTTGTTCTGATTATGTTGTCTGCAGCCCGCCCTGACCTTGGCTCACTACCTGGCTTTCCTTGCTTCATCCATCCATCCTTGTCTACAGTGTCTTTGGGTACTTCCCTAGCGAGCAGCGTGAACCCGGGGGTCGTGACCTGGGGTCAGCACCCCAGGTCACGATCAAACCTTCGTGAGAGGGTCACTGGCGGAACACCAGCTGACTCTTAGATTCCATGCCCTGGGGGATCCCGTGTCACCTACTCGCCTGGGGGTTCGCTGTAAGTAGTACCGTGACAGTTTGCTCAAGCCATGAGCGTCTCTGAGAATCGGCCATTGACCGAGGATCCCATGCAACATCTAGTTCAGAGACTTAACTCCCAGCAAGCTAATCAAGAGCAAATAATGCTGGTTCTCCAGGATCTGGCCTCTCGTCTGGATCGTCTGCAACTCGCTGCAACTTCAGCTCCTCCCGTTCCTGCTCCCGCTTCAGTTGCTCCGGTCTTACCTGCTGCACCTGGCAATCCCTGCCTGCATCTGCCGTCACCACCTCGGTTCTCCGGTGATCCTAAGGCTTGTCGGGGCTTCATTAATCAATGTTCCATCCACTTCGAACTTTCCAGCCACCATTTTCCTACTGATCACACCAAAGTCGCATACATCATCTCTCTCTTCTCCGATGATGCTTTAGCTTGGGCCTCTCCACTCTGGGAATCACACGCTCCTATCACCTCTGACCTCCAGCTCTTTTTGGATGCATTTCGGAAAACTTTTGATGAGACTGGCAGAGTGTCTTCGTCTGCTGGGGCCCTCCTTCATCTTCGTCAGCAAGAAATGACAGTCGGCCAAAACGCAGTTCGATTCCGTACGCTGGCCGCTGAACTCAAATGGAATAATGAGGCTCTTACTGCTACCTTCTGGCAAGGCCTATCTGACTGTGTCAAGGATAAACTCGCTGGACGCGCCATTCCCACCACATTGGATGACTTAATCGCATTGAGCATTCAAATTGACATTCGCTTCCAGGAGCGGGCTCTGGAGAAATCCAGATCCAGTCATCCCCCTGCTGGCCGTCCAGCACAGGTAGTCCAAAGATCGGTGCAATCCTCTCCATCTTCGACCTCTCACGTGTTGGAAGAACCTATGCAGCTTGGGCGAACCCGCCTCACTCCTGAGGAGCATGGCAGACGCATGGGACTGGGTTTGTGCCTTTATTGTGGCGATAAAAGACATCTTTTGAACACCTGTCCACTCCGTCCGGGAAACTCCAGGGTCTAGTTCACTCAGAGGGAGGTGATCTAGACCGATCCGTTAATTTTCCTCGTTTCCCTCGTTTCACCCTTCCCGTAGCTATCCGCTGGGCTCAGAATGCTTATCAACTCTCTGCATACGTGGATTCTGGTGCTGCCGGGAATTTCATTGAACAGTCTGTAGCTTCCGAGTTGGGCATCGCCTTTGTTGCCTTGGCTATGCCTCTCTCCGTGACAGCAGTAGACGGCTCCTTCTTGCCTATGACTCCAATCCATTTTAAAACCTCTCCTATATGAAAAAAATGATAAAAATTTTGTTTGGGTACAGTGTTGCATGACTGAGTACCTGGCATTCAAAGTGTGAGAGCGCTGAAAGCTAAAAATTGGTCTGGTAAGGAAGCTGTATAAATGCCCTGTATTGAAGTGGTTAATTACAGCTGGGAGTTTTATTTTTTGCTAAACAAACAAAAAAAGATGCAAAATAAAAAAAATAAAAAATCATGGTTAATAGTTTGTTATAAAATTTAGCAAACAGGTAATTTTTCTCCTTCATTGAAATGCACTAATGAGGCGGCACTGGTGGGCACTGATAGGATGCACTGTTAAGGTGGCACTAATAGGCACAGATAAGGTGGCACCGATAGGCACAGATAAGGCAGTACTGATGGGCAAAGATGGGCAGAGATAAGATGGCACGGATGGGTGGCACGGATGGGCACTGATAGGTACCACTGATAGATGGGACTGATGAGCACTGATAGGTGGCACTGCTGGGCACTGATGGGCAGCACTGATGGGCACTGGTAGATGACACTGATGGGCACGGATATGTGGCACTGAGGTGCAGCACTGTTGTTGCGGCAGATTGTGGGCACTGATAGGTGGCACTCTGGGCACTGATGGGTGGCACTAATGGGTGGCACTATGGGCACTAATGGGTGGCACTGATGAGTGGCACTTTTTCCTACACATAGGTGGCACTGGCAGGGGGCAGGTGGGCACTGATGAACTGACTCCAGCTCGCCGTGATCGGGACTGAAGTCCCTCTCACGGCCGCCGGTGATCGGCTTTTTTTTTCTCCTCGCGCTGTAAGCACGAGGAGGAAAACTCGCAGATTGCCGGCTCTGTTGTGATCACATGATCAGCTGTCATTGGCTGACAGCTGATCACATGGTAAGGGGTCAGGATCGACCCCTTGCTCCGATCTGTGATCAGGCGAGTCTCATAGACTCGCTGATTACAGAGCGTGCCGCGCTCGCCCCTCAGGGGGGCGCGCAGGCCACTCGTGCACGGGACGACGTTCATAGACGTAGTCCCGGCAAAGCAGGTCCGCGCTGTAGCCATCATTTGGCTATAGCGCGGATCTCTAGTGGTTAAAGGTCCACAGGCAAATAGTATGTGTTTTTAAATACATTGGATGACCTTCTCCATATAGTTGGATGTGTCCCGGTTGCTATGACATTTGTACTTGAGGCGCAGCCCATTTGAAGGTATCTTACATCTTATTTTGGTTATGTTTGTCTTTCTGTTCTCTGGATAGTTGAGCACACGCTTTTTAAATGTTACATGCAATGTAAAGTCCATGTATATATGCGTTGTTTTGAATTTTAACTCTAATATATCTAATTTCAGATAGTGAGATTTATTTTGCTCTCTTTTGCTACGTCTTTGAACCTTTTACCATGTCCTGAGGAAGCATTTACAGCGAAAGGCGTAGATGCAACGCACAAGGGCTCAATGTACAAATTGTATAATTTTATATGATTTTTATATTCTTTCTTGAACACGGTTATGATATTGTGTATTTTCCATTAATAAACTATTTTGTTACTTTCTTATTTGTTTCCATGCCTTAAAAGTCCGACCTGTTGATACCTATTTGGTATCTTCTTTGGTTTCCTCCTGTATTGAATTGAATTGTTATTGTACTGTCTGCCCTATTGTTGTAAAGCACTGCGCAAACTGTCAGCGCTATATAAATCCTGTATAATTATAACAAAAAATGCTAAACACACTTGTACCAGATAAACTATATTACCAAAAGCATTGAGACGCCTGCCTTTACACGCACATAAAATTTTATGGAACTTGACTGGCCTAAACTTTGTGGACAGGCTTCCCAGAAGAGTTGAAGCTGTTTTAGCTGCAAAGGGTGGACCAACTCAATATTGAACCCTACTAACTAACCATCCCTGTCAGCACAGCACAGGGATGGTGGGAGCCCCTCATAATGAGCACAGCAGGGGTACAGCCCCAGGAGGAAGTCAGCACAGCACAGGGATGGTGGGAGCCCCTCATATTGAGCACAGCAGGGGTACAAATCCAGGAAGTCAGCACAGCACAGGGATGGTGGGAGCCCCTCACAGTGAGTACACCAGGGGTACAGCCCCAAGAGGAAGTCAGCACAGCACAGGGATGGTGGACGCCCCTAATAATGAGCATAATGAGTCAACAACTGCCATATTGAGAAAGGTATTTTTATTTTTAAATTCATCATAACGAACGTTCGTTATTGTTACGAAATGTTAAGGAACCTAATGACAATTCGTATTTCGAATTGAATTTCGGACACGAATTATGAAATATGAAGTAACGACTAATACGAAATGGAATGGAATGAAACAAAACAAATTTATTGACGGCACACATGTCTAGTAACTGTATGATTAATCAGATTTCTCATAAGCACCTTTAACAATTGCCTCCCTTTTGTTTGACTTTGTCCATAAGAACTGCACTCTGTTCTATAGAATTCTCTAATCTGGTGCAATTTTTCCTAAGCCTATGAAATTGGCTTATGGGAATATCATTGTGGTGGCATCTGATGTGTGAGGTATGGTCCTTATATATATACACACACTATAATCATATAAGACAGTTTTTTCTTCAAATTATATGCACTGGCATTTGATTGACTTTTATAGTGAGCATACTTCTGGGCGCACCCAATATATCTGGTACTAGTGTGTTTAGCATCTTTGATGCATTATAGGCAAGTTATTAACCTCTTCCTCCCTAGGACTCTGTGCTTGGTTTGCGTTTTGTATTCTTCGGCTTTAACTTACCTGGTTGTTTTTCCTGCAACCTCAAGAGTTGGGAGTGATGTCACACAATTATGTTGGCACACATTAAAGGGGTTTAAACCCTCAAGGTTTTTCACCTTAATGCATTCTATGCATTAAGGTCAAAAACCTCCTGTGATGCAGCAGCCCCCCAGAGCCCTCCTATTACTTACCTGAACCTGGTATTTCCAGCGTCAGGGATGAACACACCAGCTCCAGCTGATGGCTGGGGTCCTGATTGGATAGATTGAAAGCAGTGCAGCCATTGGCTCCTGCTACTGTGGATCAAATGCATTGGACACAGCAGTACTGATGGGCACTAGATATGTGCATTTATTTTCTTTATCGCTTTAACAAACCATAACGAACGTGCAGAATCCGAAAACCGAAAGATCCGACATAAACAAATGCTTTATTTTCATTTTTATTGCGACAACAGTTTGATATAGATAAGAGATTCAACATGACGCTGACAATAGCGATCTGTGTCCATCAAATCTGTGGTCGAATGTGCCTAACCTTAGCTCTATTAGTACAAGATTATTCTACATAGAGAGAAAAGATTTGAAATAGAGAGAAAAAATTCAACATTATATTGACAGTAGAAAAAAAAGGTAGAATGTGCCTAACCTAACTCTATTAGTCCAAGATTATTCGACATAGAGAGAAAAGATTTGACGTGAAGACAAAAGCAAAGCAGTCGCAGCGAGCAGACATTTATGGTCAAATGCTCCACCCATAGGCTATAGAAGAATTCTAATGTTGGGTGACTAGTAATAATAATCAATAAATATAATTATTACTAGTGATTACCGGCACTTCCTGGTTACCGCTGTGATCAGCTGTGATTAGTCACAGCTAATCACACTGTAAACAGCCAACATCATAGGCTCTTTACCACGATCAGAGATGCGGTGTGTCAGAGTGACACATCACAGATCTCCGAGCTACATGCCCCTCGCAGGCAAGCAACCTTGGCTTATCCTGTTGAACGTCATATGAGGTCCAGTTAGGATAACCGAGCCACATTGCGGCGTCAATCAGCAATGGGGCGGGCAGGGAAGTGATTAAACATAAAGGTGTCTATTTTTCTTTTAAAGCAAACAAAATAGAATTTTCAGCAGCAACACGGAGCTGACTTAATTCCAGAAAACATAACACAAAAGTCCACTTATCTTCAGCACAAATACAAGAAACATAAAGTTCATAAACAGGATTTACCCCAAGGTTAGCACAGTCCAACTCTGGCTGTTTGGCAGCTTCCAGCACACGTGCAGCCCTCAGACAGGTCTCTCTTCCAAACTCCTACTCCACCACATCCAGCACTGGGAGCTTCCTGTCTTATGTGCTGCTTCCTTGAGCCTGCTTAACCCTGTAGGGACTGGAATCCTCGTAGTTACCACCCGAATATCACTCTGAAGCTCCAAAATTCTGATCATTACTAATTCAGAGAGGACTGCGAGTCAATCCACTCCTTATGCCCGACTGTCCCAGAATTCCTCACCCTATATTATATATAATTCCTCCCTCAATATACTGCGGCAGGGTGCCGTTCTGTGCCGAATCACGTACTTACAGTGCCTTGAAAAAGTATTCATAACCCTTGAAATTTTCCAAATTTTGTCATGTTACAACCAAAAACGTATTTTATTGGGATTTTATGTGATAGACGAACACAAAGTGGCACATAATTGTGAAGTGGAAGGAAAATGATAAATGGTTTTTAAATTTTTTTACAAATAAATCAGTGAAAAGTGAGGTGTGCATTTGTATTCAGCCCCTCTGAGTCAGTACTTTGTAGAACCACCTTTCTCTGCAATTACAGCTGCAAGTCTTTTTGGATATGTCTCTACCAGCTTTGTACATCTACAGAGTGAAATTTTTGCCCATTCTTCTTTGCAAAAAAGCTCAAGCTCTGTCAGATTGGATGGAGAGCATCTGTGAACGGCAATTTTCAAGTCTTGCCACAGATTCTCAATTGGATTTAGGTCTGGACTTTGAGCCATTCTAACACATTAATATGCTTTGATCTAAACCATTCCATTGTAGCTCTGGCTGTAATTTTAGGGTTATTGTCCTGCTGGAAGGTGAACCTCTGCCCCATCTTGAGTCTTTTGCAGACTCTAATGCCACGCACACACGAGCAGAATGTTCGATCGTGTGTATGCCTCATCTGACTTCTTTTTTCAAAAATTCTGACAGACCTAGAAATAGAACATGTTCTAAATATTTCCGATGTAACCAATTCCTATCGGGAAAACCGCTTGTCTGTATGCTGTTCCGACGGACCAAAAACAACACATGCTCTGAAGCAAGTACGAGATGGAAGCTACTGGCTATTGAACTTCCTTTTTCTAGTCCCGTCGTATGTGTTGTACGTCACTGCGTTCTTGACAATTGGACTTTGGTGTGATTGTGTGTATGCAAGACAGTTTCAGCGGAATTACGTTGGAACTCCGTCGGAAAAACCTTCAGCATTTATTCAGATGGGAAAACCAGTCGTGTGTACAGGGCATAACAGGTTTTCTTCTAAGGTTGCCCTGTATTTTGCTCCATCCATCTTCCCATCAACTCTGAGCAGCTTCCCTGTCCCTGCTAAAGAAGGGCATCCCCACAACATGATGCTTCCACCATGATGTTTCTCAAGTGTGGATGGGGATGTGTGGGGGGGTGTGTTGAGGGTAATGTGCAGTGTTAGGTTTTCCCCATACATAGCATTTTGCTTTTAGGCCAAAAAGTTCAATTTTGGTCTCATCTGACCAGAGCACCTTCTTCCACATGTTTGCTGTGTCCCCCATATGGCTTCTCCCAAACTGCAAATGGGACTTCGTATGGCTTTCTTTCAACAATTGCTTTCTTCTTGCCACTTCCATAAAGGCCAGATTTGTGGAGTGCATGAGTAGTAGTTGTCCTGTGGACAGATTCTCCCACCTAAGCTGTGAATCCCTGCTGCTTCTCCAGAGTTACCATGGGCCTTTTAGCTGCTTCTCTGATGAATGCTCTCCTTGACCAGCCTGTCAGTTTAGGTGGACGGCCAAGTCTTGATAGATTCACAGTTGTGTCATACTCTTTCCATTTTTGGATGATGGATTAACAGTGCTGAATGAGATGTTTATAGCTTCAGATATTTTTTTTATAACCTAACCCTGCTTTAAATGTCTCCACAACTTTACCCCTGACCTGTCTGGTGTGTTCCTTGGCTTTCATGATGCTGTTTGTTCACTAAAGTTAAACAAACCTCTCATGGCTTCACAGAACAGCCGTATTTATACTGAGATTAAATTACACCCAAGTGGACTATATTTACTAATTGGGTGACTTCTGAAGGCAATGAGTTCCACTACATTTTAGTTAGGGGTATAAGAGTAAAGAGGGCCGAATACAAATGCATGCCACACTTTTCACATATTTATTTGTAAAAAAAATTGAAAACCATTTATCATTTTCCTTCCACTTCATAACTATGTGCCACTTTGTGTTAGTCTGTCACATAAAATCCCAATAAAATACATTTATTTTTTGAGTTGTAGTATGACAAAATGTGTAAAATTTCAAGGGGTATGAATACTTTTTCAAGGCCCTATAGTAGGTGACCCAACATGTCCAGGTCTGGGGCATGCATGCCTGCCACCCGTGACCACTCTCATTGTTATTAAACACAGCAGGAGCTCATCTATGGGTACTACAGACTCGATGTACACTGGCACCCGTCGATCATTAGGCAGAGGGCCAGAATGGCTGTCTGCTATGTAAAGAGTGCAGATCGCCGTTCTGTCTGTAGGGAAGGCATTGATCCTGTGTTCCTGCTTAGCAGGAGCATGGATAAATGCCTTCCTGTCACGTACCTGGTGGAGATCGAGCTGTAGAGAGGGCTGCTCTTGCACCTCCTGTCCAATGCCCCTGATAGAGATGACATGGAGTGTAAGACATAGAGTGGCGCAAGGGCGGTATAGCAGGTGGCACTAGCTGAGGCTTGACAGGAACCCGATGGCTATAGATCACTGGACAGGCACTGGGAACTGGAACTCTGTGTCACTGGATCAGCAAGCAGAGGTGAAGCCGGAATATAAGCCAGGGGGTTGTTAACAGCCAGGCACAGCAGGTACAGGAACGTGAGACTGAAGCCAAGACAGGATACAAGCTGGGTACAGAACACAATCGGGCAGCAAGGTACAGGAGCATAAGATAGGATCAGAGTCAAACACCAAAGCCAAGATCACGGGTAGGCAGGCGGAAGTCCAGAGAAGGTACAGGTGAAGCTGGGTCAAACACAGGTAAACTGGAACAGATCAATAATTATATTATAAATATTCTGCTCTCAGGACAGAAGGTTTGCAGCCTCCCCTGTTATCCCCTCTAGGGAGCTAAATACTAAATAAATAAATCTGTGGGTTGTGTGGCGCTTCCTTCAAAAATTGATAATATAAATAATCACACTACCAAAAGTGCTGAAGTATTCCTACAGTGCACACATATTATCAGAATACTATGGGAAACAAACCAAAAATACTATGTGATCAGACTAAAAAACATATTAAGCAAATAAATGAATAAATAAATGACCCCTCAATTAATCAATAAATTCATAAATAAATAATTAATGGGTCATAAGAGACCAAAACATATCCGAAAGTCCAAAAATATGTATGTGATAATAGTCTAAATATAATATATAAATAATCAAGTTCATAGAAATTGTGTGTATATATATATATATATATATATATATATATATATATATATATATATACACATATATATGTATATAGTGAGAATTCCAAGGTGTGTCCCAGACGAAAAAAAGCAAAAAATTGCGATAATTGGTGACTTTTTGTGCTCAAACAGTACAGGTGACTCTTGTGCTTCCCCTCCAGGGTCCCCACTCACCGACTCCCCGTACCCCTACAGGGGTAATAGGCGTATATGACAGCTATAGGTTCCTGAGAGCTGGTCCGTTCTCACACTAGTGACACCTTATCTAGCTCCTTCAGCTGTTGATATGCCTCAGAGACACTCCACACCGGTCATATACTTGGTAAGGGAATATGCAGAATTTGCCCGGATGTATCCTCTATCATCATTCCATAGGGAAGAGCTCAGCTATGGAAGGTCCAGCCTCTCCAATTAAAAACTAGATAGTATCCCTTCTTTTTTTACAATCCACAATTTTCTCAACCTCATACTCCTCGTTGGCCATCAATTATTGTAGGTGCTTTTGGACCTGACTCACGACCAGGGAATGGGTCTAACTTTGCATTTTTTAGCAAGGACACATGAAAGACAGGGTTAATTTTAAAAGTCTCTGGGAGTGAAAGTCAGTAGACTGCTGGATTAATCTGCCTCTTGACAGGAAATTAACTGATATATCTAGGTCTGAGCCTCTTGGATGGACATGACAATCTTAAATTAGCAGTGGATAACCAGACCTTGTCTCCTATTTGATGTTTTAGATCTCCTCTTCTTTTCCTGGGAAAGAATTTTTTATTGTCTTGTTGTGCTTTAGAAATGGCATCTTGCAATACCTTGTTAGCTGGAAGAGCACTTATCCTTTCTTGGACTTCAGGAACCAAGGAACCAGGCAAGATGTTGGGTAGAAAGACTGGGAAGTACCCATACTTTGCAAAAAATGGAATGGGAAATCAGATGCAAGGAACAGGTTTCAAGTAGCAGGAGCTGAAGACAAACCAGCAATTGATCTGTGCGCCAGAGCAGCTTTTATAGGCCACCAGGGGGGCGCTAAACGTGCGCCAATGCGCACAGACATGCAAGATCTCGGTAAAGAGCCAATGACACGGCTCTTTACCCTTGTGATCAGCTGTGTCCAATCACAGCTGATCACATGTAAACAAGTAAATGCCGGTTATCAGCTTTCCTCATCTCACAGTGAAAGAGTGTGTGGCGAGGACAGCCAATCAGAGGCATTTCCTCACAGGGAAGACCTGCACAGATAATCAGGGCACTTATTATCACTGCAACCCCAACAGTGCCCATCACTGTTGCCAATTAGTGACCATCAGTGATGCCAATCAGTGATGCCTTTCAGTGCCACCCATCAGTACCCTTCAGTGCTGCCTATCGATGCTCATCAGTGCTGCATATCCTGAATTGTGAAAGCTTTTTTTCATTCTTTATCCATTTTTGCACTGATGTGGCACAGGCATCAAATTGGTAGTAAAGGCAAGCTTTATATATTGTCACCATATATGGTTCATAACTAGGCAAACAAAAAAACATTAACAATAGTAATAGCGCAATTTAGCATACAAAGGGATTAACAGTAAAGACTAGGCATAAGATGACATTTGGTGTCCAGATCAGCATAAACAGTAGCAAGTCCACCTCAAATGCAGCAGTAGTAAAGTTTAATCTATTGAGTGCTGGAACTATACTGCCAGAGCGCATTTGTGCAAGGTAGATGTGGTTCAGATGTGGTAAAGCTTCAGCATAATGCGGTATAGGGTTGGTATAGGTGCAGTCTAGGCTAGCTTCAAAGTGCAGTATAGAGTGCAGTATGGATTGGGAGCACATGGTGTCCCACTCTCAGTGGCTCAGTCCCTGCTAGCAGTATCAAAAATAGGGGAAAAGCCCTCTCATTAGTCCCCAGGATGCTGTGGTGACTGCTCAATGTAGAAGAGGGGGCCCATCAGTGTCTCTCCAAAAGGCTCCAGTAATCAGTGGAGGGAAGCAAAGGGTGAGTGTATGCTCCAGTCTCCCTGCTGCAGCAATGCAGGTGCTACAATCAGTCTCAATCTCAGGACCATATCCAGACAGCTGTTCTCACTCCATCAGTGCTAAGAGGAAGAACTTTCCTTGGCAGTTTAGTAAAAATCCTCTCTCCCCTCCTCCTACTGCACAGTGCATATTGTGATCTGTAGTGCAACCATTATAGTGTAGCAATTATATGGCTACCGTCTCAAATTACAACTCCCAGCATTCTCAGCGTTCTGCATAGAAGTCTATGGGCTTGTTTGGCTTTAGCTCTCCCCCTCCTGGCTGGAGGAGGATGTTGCAACATAATATTAATATCACAGTAGAGAGGCAAATAAAGAGCAATGTCTCCTTTTCCATGTTGTTGTAGCCAAGCACCTGGCTACAGCAGGCAGACCCTTCCACTGAGCATTCCAAAAGCAGAAGATGACTGCAGCAAGTAGTAATTAAGTGGAACCCAAGTGTCAGAAGGTAGAAGACTGCAATATTTTCTAAAATACTTGCACTATATAGCAACCCAGGAAGAATATTGTTCTAAAAAATGTGGGGTTCCACTTTAACAGCCTAAAGACACTCACCTGCTCAGCAGCTTTGAATATAGTATAAGGAAATATTAGGGCCTAAAGTTTTAGGTGTGCCCATAGGGCACGTTGGGTATCAGAGCCCAAAAGTTTAGATATGTCCTTGGCTACTTTTGATTATGTCTGCCGTAAGAATGGCACAGTGATAATAAAAAAGAAAACAGAGACATTAAAAGTTTGAAAGTGTCACTAACATACTTTGGCTCCTTAAGTGTGATGACTTCAGAGATTCACAGAGCTGAGTATAAATAGACCAACAATTTGACCTAAGTCATTAAGCTGGCCCTGTATGTCATAAAATGCTTTATGTCTATCTGTAAAAAAAGACTCTGATTTGTTACCTATGGGTGGTTATCCCCAAAGGTAAATATCACTGAACAATATATCTGCACATAAAAATAGCCATCATGGTCGACCTCATCACCAAGTCCGCTAACCATAGGTAAAGTAATCACAGAAAAGGTTCCCCTGTGCTTTTTAAAATGGCATGGATCATTATGCAGTGGAGAAAATTGCACTGTGCGGTGGCTGTGAGCTGGATAAACAATGCACTTCATTTTCCAATGGCTCATTTCTCAGGCGATAGGTTGGTTACTGGGAATCAGTTCCTCTATGAGTCACAACGTCAGAGAGAAGCATTGTGGACACATTGATGAATCTGCTTAATTTCCACTCTGCAGGCAAGAACTTTAAAAAGACATTTCAGCTGGAACCTTGCCAGTCAACTAATGCAATAACCTCAGTAAATCTTTAGCAGGTCTTTTATAACAAGTAGGGGAAACCAAGACCGCCTGTTGTAGAGAACAAAATAAAATGTTAAAACAATGTAGGAGGATATTGAATCATCTGTCCACCGTTGCTTTCTTAACACGCTGATTCCTATTAAACAAAACAGGAATTAGTTAGAATGGAATGGAAATGAGATCCTAGAACACATAGATATACATATATGAATACAATACTTTAAATAGCTTGCTAACCATTTCTATCATATCATCATGTTTTATCTTGATATCAGATTTAAAGGACTATTATAATGCTACCATAACTATAAAAATCATAATCTTGGGGCATAAAGATTTTAAGCAAATTGGAGTTTGTTACTTAATTGGCAAAAATGTGTGCCATTTAGAAGTCTGAAATTGTTCTTATAAATGTCAATGACTAAAAGGCTATTTTAGGAGGAGTTAAATCCGACACTTATCCAAGATTCATCATAGAGTCTCAATATTAGGGATGAGCCGAACACCCCCCGGTTCGGTTCGCACCAGAATTTTCGAACGGACCGAAAATTCGTACGAACTTTAGAACCCCATTGAAGTCTATGAGACTCGAACGTTCGAAATAAAAAGTGCTCATTTTAATGGCTAATATGCAAGATACTGTCCTAAAAAGGGTTTGGGGACCTGGCTCCTGCCCCAAGGGACTTAGGTCAATGCCTAAAATGTTTTTAAAAATGGCCGTTTTGGTGGGAGCACTGATTTTAATGACGATTAAAGTGAAAAAAAAGTGAAATATTCCTTTAAATATCGTGCCTTGGGGGTGTCTATAGTATGCTTGTGAAATGCCACGTGTTTCCCGTGTTTAGAACAGTCCCTGCACAAAATGACATTTAACGGAAATAACATCATTTAAAACTGCTTGCGGTTTTAATGTTATATCTGGTTCCGGCAATATGGATGAAAATAATTGAAAAAAATGGCATGGGTAGCCCCCCTGCCCATTACCAGCCCTTTTGGGTCTTGTACGGATATTAAGGGGAACCCCGTACCCAGGCCCTATATACTCAGAACAGCAGTATACAGGCGGTGCAAAGAAGACAGGGAATGTGTAGGTTTGTTCTGTTAAGTAGAATCTGTTTGTAATTTTCATCTGGTACATTTTTAAAGTGTAGCTCCAGTCAAAAAATCTATTTTTAAGCTTTTTGGAAAACATAGGGAAGGGTTATAACCCCTGTACAATTTGTTTTGCCGTCCGTCTTTTTTCATCTCACTTGCTGTTGTCTCCTTCCGTTTGCAAGTAGGAGACGTTTGTAAGTTGGATGTTTGAAAGTAGGGGCCTGCCCTATATGCTCTGCAGAAATGGCGGAACAAGGTGTTGGTGTTGCCACAACATTGTAAGCCCTCAAAGTGACTCTTGGTGGGCGCAGGAGCGCCCTGCCGTGAACGATTATATCAAGAATTGTAATTACATGCCATTGTTGAACAGTGGTAGAAAAATTGACCTTTGGTGTTTGTGGTGCTGGTGCCACAACACTATAAGTCCTCACAGTTACTCTGGGTGGGCACAGGAACGGGCCCTCCTGTGAACTATTATATCAAGAATTGTAATTACATGCCCCTGTTAAACAGGGGCTGAAAAATTGGGCTTCTGGCACTGGTGCTGGTGCCACGACACTGCAACTTCTCCCATATACTCTAGTTGTGGTGCAGGAATGAGCCCTGCTGCAAAGCATTGCATCAAAAATTGTAATTAAACGTCCCTGTTAAACAGGGGCAGAAAAATTGGGCCTTAGGCACTGGTGCTGGTGCCACGACACTGCAACCTCTCCCATATACTCTAGTTGTGGAGCAGGAATGAGCCCTGCTGCAAAGCATTGCATCAAAAATTTTAACTAATTAAACGCAATTAATTGAAAAATTGGGCTGGGGGCATCACCCAGAACCAAAAATGTTCTTCCAACATATCAGCGGAGGAGGAAGAGGATAGACAATCAACATAACAGGACAGTCACTCAGCATCAGCATAGGCAGTCTTGAAGGGATGTGATATTTCAAAAAAATTATTCGGTTACATCAGCTTCAGGTGCTTGGTAGCTGTGGGTGATCCAAGACTGATTCATCTTGATGAAGGTCAGTCGATCAACTGAGTTGGTGGACAGGCGCACCCTGTGATCGGTAACAAAGCCACCAGCAGCACTGAAGGTGCGGTCCGAAAGAACGCTGGATGCAGGACAGGCCAGTAGCTCAATTACATACTGTGCAAGCTCTGGCCAGTGATCCATCCTCAAGACCCAGTAAGCCAGAGGATTTTTGGTGGGAAAGGTGTCCAAGTCTGACCTTGCCCCTAGGTATTCCTGCAC
Source organism: Lithobates pipiens (assembly GCF_037356315.1). Lineage (NCBI taxonomy): Eukaryota > Metazoa > Chordata > Amphibia > Anura > Ranidae > Lithobates > Lithobates pipiens. Next base: position 158,799,229 of record NW_027507784.1, read on the forward strand.
CATGTAAATCAGACGCTTGCGATGGTTGCTGGAACCGATCATACCTTGGGGCTGCGGACTAAAAAATTATCTGAACGCATCGGTCAGACGGCCACCTTCTCCACCGCTCCTTCTGACCGATGCCTCAGCAACACGTTGTCCAGGACCAGGAGTTTGTAACCTCCCAGTCTCTGGGAACGCGTTGCACAGACCTTTCTGCAAGGTCTCCCGGAGATGTCTCATCCTCTGCTCCCTCTGCGACGGCAAGATAAGGTCGGCAACCTTACCCTTGTACCATGGATCAAGAAGAGAGTGGCCAGCCAGTAATGGTCCCTCTCCTTGATCCGAAGAATCCGAGGATCCTTCCGCAGGCTTTGCAGGATCAGGGAGGCCATGCAGCGTAGGTTAGCTGAGGCATTCGGTCCAGAGTCCTCTGGGTCACTAAGGACAACATGATCCGCAGCTACCTCCTCCCAGCCACGTACAAGTCCACGGGTTTCTTGGGACTGTAAATCATCCCTACAAGACTGCTGCTGCTGCTGATGCTGAGTGCTAGCCTCCACCTCCATGCTGATACAATCATCCTCCTCCTCCTCCTCCTCCTCATCCTCTTCCTGTGTGATGGATGGCACAGCAGGAACACTGTCTGGATAAAGGGGGCCTTGAGAGGAAAGGAAGTCCTCCTCTTCCGGCCTCTGTTCTGCCTCAAGTGCCCTGTCCAATATTCCATGCAGTGTATGCTCCAAGAAGTGGACAAGAGGTACAGTGTCACTAATGCATGCACTGTCACTGCTCACCATCCTTGTGGCCTCCTCAAACGGTGACAGTGCATGCATCCCTGATCATGCCCCACTGGCGTGGTGAGAAAAAACCGAGCTCCCCTGACCCTGTCCTGGTGCCGTAGTCGCACAGGTACTCATTGATGGCCCTCTGCTGCATGTGTGGCCGCTGCAGCATGGCCAACGTTGAGTTCCACCTGGTGGGCATGTCACATATAAGGCGGTTCTTGGGCAGGTTCAACTCCTTTTGGAGCTCAGCCAGCCGAGCACAGGCATTAAATGATTGGCAGAAATGCACACAGACTTTCCTGGCCTGCTTCAGGACATCCTGTAAGCCCGGGTACCTGCCCAAGAACCACTGCACCACCAGGTTAAGGACGTGAGCCACACAGGGCACATGGGTCAGTTGTCCCTGTCGGAGGGCGGAGAGGAGGTTGGTGCCATTGTCGCAAACCACCATTCCTGGCTTAAGCTGGCATGGCATCAACTACCTCTTGGCCTGCCCCTGCAGAGCTGACAAAATATCTGCCCCAGTGTGGCTCCTGTCCCCCAAAGAAACCAGCGCAAACGCGGCATGGCATCGTTTTGCCTGCGTACTTGCGTAGCCCCTGGAATGCCTACGGAGCACCGCTGGTTCTGAGGACAGAGCACTGGAAGAGGCCATGGAGGAAGAAGAAGAGGAGGGGGTGGAGGAGAGAGGTGTGTCACAACCAATAGTAGCATTTTGGAGGCGTGGTGGTGGAACAACCTCCAACACTACTGCACCTTGTCCTGCATCCTTCCCAGCTGCCAGAAGAGTGACCCAATGGGCCGTGAAAGACAGGTAACGTCCCTGTCCATGCCTGCTGGACCATGAGTCAGCTGTAATATGCACCTTACCGCTGACCGCCCTGTCCAGCGAGGCAAGGACATTGCCTTCCACATGCCGGTAGAGAGCCGGAATCGCATTCCGTGAGAAAAAGTGGCGTTTGGGGACCTGCCACTGAGGAGCCACACATTGTACAAACTCACGGAAGGGGGCCGAGTCTACCAACTGAAAAGGCAGCAGTTGAAGTGCTAGCAATTTAGCCAAGATAGCATTCAATTGCTGGGCATGTGGATGGCTGGGAGTGAACTTCTTTCGGTGGTCCAGCAGCTGGGGCAGGGACATTTGCCTGCTATAATCGGACGTGGGTGTACTGCTAGCAGAGTGCCCGGAAGCACTTGGCTGTGACACATCTAATTCTACACCTTCATTCCTCTCAGAGCAGGTTTCAGAGAGGACTGAAGGTCTAGTGGGATTGGAGATCCCAGCTGATGAGGAGCAAGGAGAGGTCCGCTTTGTTCTTTGGTGTGGGTCTTTGAGGTACGCTTGCCAACGAGCTGCATGGCAGGTCAACATATGTCTGGTCAAGTATGTGGTGCCCAAGCGGCTGATGTTTTGGCCACGCGAGATACACTTGAGACATATGTTGCAAATAGCAGCGGTGCGATCTGATGCACTCGTCTCAAAAAAGGCCCACACCAAAGAACTTTTAGAATAACGCCCAGAGGCAGAGGCAGCGCCCTGCACAGGCGGAGCTCTGCAGTGTGATTCAGTCGGTGTGCTGCCCCTAAGCTGGCCCCCGGAGGGCATCCTGCCTCGTTGGACATGTGGCTCCTCCTCCTCTCTCCTACCAGGCACCCATGTGGAGTCAGTGCCCTCATCATCCCCTCCCTCTTCATCACTGGAGCAAACCTGGCAGTATGCTGCAGCTTGTGGAACAGGACTGCCAGATTGCTGTCCTTCTTGAGCATCCCCTCTCTCTGCACTCACGCTACTGCCTTCCTCTAGCTGAGTATCATCATCAGAGCCTACAAAACACTGGGCATCCTCCTGGAGCATGCACCCAACACTGTGCTCAAAGAGTTCAGGAGACTCTTCAGGAGGACATGGTGGGTCTAGGGAAAGAGTCACTGATGATGACATTGAGAGGAGGGAAGGCGATGCGTTGGCAGCAGTGCTGATGATGATGATGCACCGCGTCCACGACCAGCACTGTTGTCTCTAGACACAGAGCCTGCTTGCCCTCTTTTATCGGCTCGCGCCTGTCTGCCTCACCTTGTTGGCCTTCCAGACATGGTAATGGCCTGAAGGGAGATGGGAAAACCGGCACGCACAATCTCCTACAGCTGACTGCAAGCTCTATTTAAAAAGAGCAATGTAGCTAGCTATATAGGTGGATATAGCGGTGTATTCTGCGGTCAGGGCACGCAGACAGCACGCACAATCTCCTACAACTGACTGCAAGCTCTATTTAAAAAGAGCAAGATAGCTAGCTATATAGGTGGATATAACGGTATATTCTGCGATCAGGGCACGCAGACAGCATGCACAATCTCCTACAACTGACTGCAAGCTCTATTTAAAAAGAGCAAGATAGCTAGCTATAAAGGTGGATATAATAGTGTATACTGCGGTCAGGGCACGCAGACAACAACCACTACAGAAGAGCAAGAACGCAAAATCGTCCGATAATGAACGATGTATACTGTGTTGAAGGTACACAGAACACCCACTAACTCCTACAGACGCCAACACACTACACAACGCTGGCGGCCTTATATAGTGTGGGGCATGTACTACACAGCCTAAGCTATGATTGGCCACAGGCATCCTGCCTGTGGCCAATCATGGCTCTCCTCGCTGCCGGCACTGTGATTGGCCAAGCATGCGGGGTCACAGTGCATGCTTGGCCAATCATGAGCAATCAAAGCACTGTGATGGCACAGTGCATTGTGGGCTGTGAGCGCCGCACGAATTTGGCACGAACGGCCCATAACGTTCGGTATTTGCTGAACGGGCAAACAGCCGATGTTCGAGTCGAACATATGTTCGACTCGAACGCGAAGCTCATCCCTACTCAATATGTTTACTGATTAATCATACGGCTAATTTATACTATAACATTTGAATTCATTATGCTACAAAAAAATCCTGTCCCAAGAAGAGCTGTCTTCCCGTATTTTTTTTAATGGCTTTGCTGCTTATAACATTGGCCATATTTATATCATATACACTGTAGTAACAAACGTTTTACAACTTATTAATAATAAGGACTAGGGATAAGATGACATTTGGAGTCCAGGTCACAGTATTAAAGGGGTTGTACACCCTTGTTTAAAAAACTAAAAATAAATAACAAACATATCATACTTATCTCCACTGGGCAGTCCCTTTTGCACAGAGTGGCCCCAATCGTCGCATTCTGGGGTCCCTCGGTGGCTCTCGCGGCTCATCCCCGCATCGGAAAACCCCCTAGGAGAAGAGCTCTCCCTGGAGGTAACTGTGCGGGCGTCCTCCAGAGTCCAGCATTTGTGTCCATAGACACAGAATGCTGGACTCAGCCCCGCCCCCTGGCGCCCACATCACTGGATGTGAATCACAGTAGTGGGAGCCAATGGCTGCATTTCTATCAATTTATCTAATCAAGAGCCGAGACAAAAAGCAGAGAGGTAGAGCGCCTCTCCGCCGTGGGAACAAACGGGCTCAGGTGAGTAAAATGGGGGCGGGGGTCAATGTCAGAAGTTTTTTCACCTTATTGCATAGGATGCATTAGGGGAAAAAACATGAGAGTTCACAACCCCTTTAAGACCACCTCAAGTGCAGCAGTAGTAAAGTTTAAACTACCACGTGCTGGAACTATACAGCCAAAGTGCATTTACGTTTATGGCAGTGATGCTAGTCCTAATGTGCCCCTCTGAACTAATGTGATCCTGCTCAGGGGGAACGCATCCTGGGCAGATTTTACTTGCACCAGTCAGCAGTGTTATTCAATTAGGGAAAACAAGTTGTGCAGAGGATCTGCTGAGGACGCCCCAGCAAAAAGTAGTAATGGTTCTCAGTGTTTACTGTGTACTTAGAGACATCACATGACCAGGCACAGGGGAGGATCTTTGAAGACAACTTCTCTACTTAGAGCTCTCTTCCTTAGAAGTGCTACTACTGCAGGGCAGTAAAAAGCCAAAGAGAGGGGGAAAAAGCAGATAGACACTCAGGGTCCGTTCACACAGGGGCAACACGACTTTCAATACGACTTTTGGAGGCAACTTGGACACGACCTGACCACGACTTGGGGCGACTTACAACACGACTTTAAGTCGCCCCAGGCCAGGCGAGTTTTGCCGCGGCCAATCAGAGAATGAGCTCTCAAGGGGAAACTCTACGCCAAATTTATGAAAAAAATTTGGCGTGGGTTCCCCCTCTGAGAGCATACCATGCCCTTAGGTCTGGTCTGGATTTTAAGGGGAACCCCCAAATCCATACCAGACCCTTATCCGAGCACGCTACCCGGCCGGCCTGGAAAGGGGGTGGGGACGAGTGTGTACCCCCCTCCTGAGCCGTACCAGGCAGCGTGCCCTCAACATAGGGGGGTGCCTTGGGGAAGGGAGGGCCGCGCGGCCCCCCACCCCAAAGCACCTTGTCCCCATGTTGATGAGGACAAGGGCCTCTTCCCGACAACCCTGGCCGTTGGTTGTCGGGGTCTGCGGGCGGGGGGCTTATCGGAATCCGGGAGCCCCCTTTAATAAGGGGGCCCCCCCGGATCCTGGCCCCCCACCCTATGTGAATGAGTATGGGGTACAACGTACCCCTACCCATTCACCTGTGAAAAAAAAAGTAAAAAAAAAAAAAACACAACACAGGGTTAAAATAGTTTATTGCACAGCTCCGGGGGTCTTCCGTCTTCGGGGGTCTTCTCGCCGGACTCCTCCGCTATGTTCTGCTAGCTCTCTTGCTAGCGGAGGAGCCCGGCTTTCTTCTTCGTCGCCGCCCTCTTTTTCTGACTTCGGGGGTCTTGTCCCCCTCTTCGGTTCTTCTTGCCGGGCCACCGCTTCTTCTTCCAGCTCTTTTACTAGCGGTGGCCCGGTCTTCTGTTGCCGCTGCTGTCTTCGCCGCCACCGCCTTCCGTTCTTCTTCTCCTTCTTCTTGAGATGTTGACTCGACGCTCTCTCCGGTCGCAATGCCAGGGACGCGGTGTGCGGCGACTTATATAGGGACAAGGGGCGGGGTCGCCGGGTGATGTCACAGGATGCTGGGATTGTGAAATCGTAAGGGGGCGGGGTCACCATGTGACATCAACCGGCGACTCCGCCCCTTGTCCCTATATAAGTCGTCGCACACCGCGTCCCTGGCATTGTGGCCCGGAGAGAGCGTCGAGTCAACATCTCAAGAAGAAGGAGAAGAAGGAGAAGAAGAAGAAGAACGGAAGGTGGCGGCGACGACGGCGGCAGTGACAGAAGACCGGGCCACCGCTAGTAAAAGAGCTGGAAGAAGAAGGGGTGGCCCAGGAAGAAGAACCGAAGAGGGGGACAAGACCCCCGAAGTCGGAAGAAGAGGGCGGCGACGAAGAAGAAAGCCAGGCTAGCAGAAGATAGCGGAGGAGTCCGGCGAGAAGACCCCCGAAGACAGAAGACCCCCGGAGCTGTGCAATAAACTATTTTAACCCTGTGTTGTGTTTTTTTTTTACATTTTTTTTCACACCCCCCCTTGTTGAGGGAACGTGGCCTGGTACGCTCGGGAGGGGGGGCGCATGCTCATCCCCATCCCATTTCCTGGCCGGCTGGGTAGCGTGCTCGGATAATGGTCTGGTATGGATCTCGGGGGACCCCCACGCCGTTTTTTCAGCGTCGGGGGTTCCCCTTAAAATCCAGACCAGACCTAAGGGCCTGGTATGCTCTCGGAGGGGGAACCCACGCCAATTTTTTTTCATAAATTTGGCGTGGAGTTCCCTCTTGAGAGCTTATAATTCTGTCAGAGTCGCCTCCATATAGACGGAGATCCGACCTCCATTGAAATCAATGGGTAAATGTTGTCCTACCTGAGGCGACTATGGGCGACCTGAAGTCGGATCTGAGTTGCCCCTGTGTGAACTGACCCTCACAGCCCAAAACAGCGCCTTTAAGCACCTGGCTACAAATATAAAAAGAAAATGTAACTTGAAGTGCTACACCACTGGTAAAAAGGTCCAAGCACGACTTTACATTATGTCAGGGGGACAATCCAGAGTATCCAACGTGTTTTATGGGTTCAAAAATGCCCCTTCATCAGGGCTTGAGACTGAAGACAATGTAAATGGTTTAGAAGTAAACTGAACCTTTAATGGTATTTCTTCCTGTGTGATTGAAAACTCAAGTCTTCTCAGCAGCTGGTTTGGCAGACCAACGGATCAGCCACACATAAAACCAGCTGTAAATACCATATTTAAAACTGCTGGCACTCACAGAAACAGATTTTCAGTGAGATTCTTGATCAACATTGTACTAATAACCTCAATTTTTCTGTTACAGCAAGGACATCTAAATAATACTGCTTAGTCCAATAGAGACCATAGTTTTACCATGCTGAACAGTCCACTCTAAAAATAAACATACCTGTTCTGACCTTCCACCTCTCTTTCTGCACACTATAAGTGTGCATAATGACACATGTAATGAGAGGTGTTTCTATTACTCTAGAGCTCTGGTCTCCAAACTGCGGCCTGGGGCTAGATTCGGCCCTTTGGTTAACTTTATGTGGCCCTTGAGGCAGTAATGCTGCCACTGACACCAACAATGGGGCACTATTCTTTCCACTGACACCAACAATGGGGCACTAATCCAGTAAACTGGCCCTTTGTTTAGAAAGTTTAGAGACCTCTGCTCTAGAGCACTAGAGTTTTTTTTTTTTTTTTTTTTGGATAGGGTGGAGAGGGTTTAGAATGCCTGGCAATTTTTATTGTTGTCTGTGCCCCCAATAAGGAGATTCACCTTTTCCATTTGTCTCATTTACCATTATCATTGAAAGTGAAAGTAAAATAAAATCCTACATTTTGGGTTTTTCAAAGAAAAGTAATAGAGGGGAAATCTTCCAATGGGGACACTAGTTCTGGTGATCTGAAGGTCCCTAAGGAATCTCCTGTAATTTGAAGGAGTTTCATTTCACTTTCTGTTTGGCTATGGAACAGGAAGTGAAGGGAAATCTCTGCAATGGGACACAGATGATGAAAAAAATCTGACAGGGGTTGTAACCTTCCATTGTTCTATCCAAAATTAAAACATTTTTTTGCCTATAGTTCTATTGATGCAATACGATACAAAGTGCACTGTAACCCCAAAACCAGAAATGTAATATATTGCAGCTCACCAAACATTAGATGTGGTGGCTGCATCAGTTTCATTATTTTAGACCTCTTTTTTCACCTGGTGATCTGGCCAGTAACACATTTTCTGTGTAATGCTGGATACACACTATAAGAAATTCGGAAGAAAAATTCTATAGGAGTGTAGCAGGCATGTTGTAATGCAATTTCTCCTTTTGGCCACAAGATGGAGAAAGAGAGATGCTGACTTGTCCTTCCAGAAAACTCAGAGACACAATGCACACTGGGAAAAAGGGGAGTTTCAGGAAGTGCTGAGGTGAGAGAAAAGAGAGAGACAGGTTTTCACACAGCACTACAGAGAGAGTGCTGACAGGAGACGGAAGAGATTGAAGTGCTGAGATGATTGAAAGAGAGAGAGACAGGTTTTCCACACAGCACTACAGAGAGAGTGTTGACAGAAGATCTGCGGAGGGCAGGGCCTTACAACATTGCCAGGGGCCTGAACCACCATTTGGGACTTCCGATGTGTCATCACCCAGAGGATTGGTGGGCGGGTGTAAACCCAGAATCTTTCTTAGCACAGTACAAACACTGCATGCAGACACTTATTTCTCTTTCTACTGTCAGAGGATGCTTGTTTGGAGCTGCCAATTTTAGACTTTCTGTTCTTACAAACCACTACTTAACTACTTCCTAAAGCAGTGGTCATCAACCCTGTCCTCAGGGCCCACTAACAGGCCAGGTTTTATGTATTACTTCCTAGAGCAGTGGTCATCAACCCTGTCCTCATGGCCCACTAACAGGCCAGGTTTTATGTATTACCTTGGGTAGATGCAGACTAGAATACTGCAATCACTGAGCAGAAAGTGATATCTCCTGTGATGTATTTCAGTTATCTTGCAAACCTGGCCTGTTAGTGGGCCCTGAGGACAGGGTTGATGACCACTGTCCTAGAGGATTACTGTCTCACTTTTGATTGATTAAACCTACTCTCTTTACAAAGGGCCCCAACGTTTGCTAGCAGAAAACACTAGTACCCTTCAACTCAGGGCATGTAATGTTACAGAACTGTGCTTACTGTACCTGTTAACCAATTATATTCATTTTGTATTGTTACTTTCAATGGTGTTTGTGGCCCAGAAGGAGCTGAGAAGTTGATAGATCTTCTCTCCTCCCTCTCGGTGTCTGTGTTATGGGCATATAGATTACTGCCTTATTCTAAATTTACAGTTGCTAAGTATTGAAGATTGTCTTTTTTAATGTATTAATTCTTTTCAGAAAAGTTAATTAGTGTTGTAAGCTTCCATATGCTTTAAACCGTGATAATACATTCAATTTGTTTATCACTACCAGGTGTGTGTCTGTTTTTGGTGATAATCCACAACCAGGATAACAGTATTTTCCACATATGTCTTTTATGTGTTTGTAGTAATGTAATTTAACCAAATGTGCCAGAGGGGCTGAGGCCATTCTTGGGGTTGAGGTGGAGATCAGAGAACCCAAATTTACCAAGCAGCTCCTTCGGGGCTGGCGCTACATGAACAATTGGCCTAATATCTGATTGTTAGTATAGTGCTTTTGATTGCTGATTCCAACTGTTAGCCCTTGTACACACGGTCGGACATTCCGACAACAAAATTTGTCTGTTTTTTTTGGACGGATTTTATCCGAAACTGGTGTTGCATACACACGGTCGGACAAAGTTGTCGGAAAATCCGATAGTTCGGAACTTGATGACGTTTGTTCGTTACGACGGGACTACGTTGCGGCTAGTAGCCAATAGCTTTGGTCTCGTAATTTGATCTGAGCATGCGTGGCACTTTGTCTGATTGGAATTCTCTACAAACGATCGGAAAAAGTCAATGTTGTTGTAAAATTTTAGATCCAGCTCTCAAACTTTGTTGGTCGGACATTCCGACGGAAAAAGTCCAATGGAGCCCACAAACGGTCGGATTATCCGACAACACGGTCCGATCGGACATTTTCCATTGGAATTTCCGACCCTGTGTACCGGGGCTTAGGATGAAAAAAAAATTAAGGTGCACGCTAGAGATTTTTTATCGTATGTGAACAAGTCTGATTTTCGCTCAATGTGTAAAGTATTGTATTGTATGAAAATAATCAAATATAGAAAAACGCACATGATCAGAAGCAAAGAACGACCCGGAAGAAGATGGTAACAAACATAGAAATCGTACATAAGAAAGAATATTTGCCTTTGTTCGTTTGAGAATTTTCATACAAGTTAATACTCACTTCAGCCCCGGACCATTTGGCTGGCCAAAGACCAGAGCGCTTTTTGCGATTCGGCACTGCGTCGCTTTAACTGACAATTGAGCTGTCGTGCAATGTGGCTCCCAAACTAAATTGATGTCCTTTTTTCCCTACAAATAGAGCTTTCTTTTGGTGGTATTTGATCATCTCTGGGGTTTTTATTTTTTGTGCTATAAACAAAAAGAGAGCGACAATTTTGAGAAAAGACACAATATTTTTTACTTTTTGCTAAAAAATATCCCCAAAAAATATATAAAAAAACATATTTTTTCCTCAGTTTAGGCCGATACATATTCTTCTACATATTTTTGTTTAAAAAAAAAATCACAATAAGCGTTTATTGATTGGTTTGTGCAAAAGTTAAAGCGTCTAAAAAATAGGGGATAGTTTATGGCATTTTTATTAATAATTTTTTTTTGTTTACTAGTAATGGCAGCGATCTGTGATTATTATTGTGACTGCGACATTATGGCGGACACATCGGACACTTTTGGCGCTATTTTGGGACCATTCACCTTTATACAGCGATCAATGCGATTAAAAATGCACTGATTACTGTGTAAATGTGACTGGCAGTGAAGGGGTTACCCACTAGTGGGGCGATACAGGGGTTAAGTGTGTCCCAGGGAGTGAATCTAACTGTGGAGGGGATGGGCTATGTGTGACACGACACTGATCACCGCTCCCAATCACAGGGTGCTGTGATCAGTGTCCTGTCACTAGGAAGAATGGAGAAATGCTTGTTTACATCAGCCTTTTCCCGTTCTTCCTCTCCTTGAGATGATCAAGGGTATCCCCGTGGACTCACCCGCAATCACACTCACAGAGCTTGCGTGGGCATGCGTACGCCCACAATGCCGCCTCTTAAAGGGCAATGTACAGGTACGTTAATATACCTGTACGTGTCCTTCTGCCGACGTATATTGGCGTGAGGCGCCCGCCAAGGGGAAACCATCATCAGTTACATCATGATAAACCCCTTTGTGGAAAATTGAATGACCATTCGTCTGATTTTCCCATAGTGTGTACCCCACTTTAGATTACCTACACACTGGATTAATTGTCAGTCTAGAGCTGGAGGGAGTGTTGGATGCACTAACAAATTGAGGCTAAACTCCAGCTAACACGTTTTAACTAGTTACAATGATAGTTGTATTCCTTTTGGTATAAAAGTTTTACATAAATAAAAAATAAATACTGAATGAATGACTTGTATAGCGCTACCTATACGAACTGAATCGCCTCAGGGCGCTTTTCTAGCCACCGGTGTCCATCTGTAGCTATTTATGTGGTCCTTTAACCTGTAGAGTCCCGACACACTTACAACATTGACATACACATATTATGGCCAATTTTTTATTTTTTTGGACAGGGTCTAATTAACCTACCAGCATGTCTTTGGAGTACCCGGAGGAAAACCACGCAGGCACAGGGAGAACATGCAAACTCCAGGCAGATAGTGTCGTGGTCGGGATTTTGAACCAGCAACCCTATTGCTGCTAGGTGAAAGTGCTAACCACTACACCACTGTGCTGCCCTAATACTAATAATTGTAAGCACCCCTGCCAGTGTTAACTAATTTGTCTCAGCCCTCAAACTGCTACATCTGCAGGACAGCTTGCCTTGGTACAAAAAAACAGCAGACTAACTGGCTAGATCATCAGGTGAAAATAAAAAGAAAGAAAGCATTAAAAAGAAAATGAATGCGGCAATCACATCTAATAGATGATAAGCTGCAGCATAATAAATGTTTGTAATCAATGTAGCACTAACCCTTGAAGGAGCTGCTGGTTATTTTTGGGCTTACCATTACCTTCCGCTTCTCCTGTTGCACCTCTAGGGGATGTCCCATGGTAGATGACCCAGTAACTTGAGACTGACAATAGATCCACCTGAATGGATTTTATTTGCAAACTTCAACCATTGAACAGTCTTTAACTTGGGATCAGAGGGTTGGAAAGGTACTCTCAATGTCAAAGTCTATAAACGTAATGGAACTTGCTTACTTTGACTGCATCCAGAGAATAGTCATTCGCAGCTGGATGAACACTCAGGTTGAACAGTCCCTCTCTCACAAGGCCTAGCAGCCAACAAGGTGCTTACTCAGGAACACAGTCTTTAACACGGACATTGTTTCAGAACGCGTAGGAAATTAAGCTGTAGAACAATTAAGCTGTAGAACACTTGTAGGACACCTGGATCTTTCAGCCTACTTGGCAATATCCACAAGACCGGATTCTCTCATGTTACTTCGGCCCTTCCAGACTCTTGTTAAGAAAACCCCCGTAGTGGTGTTCTTCTAAAGAGTCCTCCCCTGGAATACTCAAATTTCAATGGGTCTCTCCTGAACCGGAGACGGCACCCACCTCAGAATCCTTCTCTAGTTTCTATGCCTTGGGATAGCCAGCCCCGAGGCATTAAAGTTGGGTGTAACCGCACCACAGGCCATAACCTTCCTGGGGGCAGGTCAGGAGGACCAGAACCATATAATCAGCACTTCATACTGGACCGAAACCCCGAACCACGTGACGTCCGTATCTTAAATACCCCCTCCCAGAGGGCACAGCGAGAGGGCCACTCCCACTGACCTGGCTCTGAAAGAGAGTAACTTAAGCACCTGACCAAACCATGTTCCACGCCTGCCACCAAAGACAGCGCCCCCTGTGGCTAGGCTGAACATCTCACAGTCCAGTCAGACTGACACAGAAGCCAAATTTAGACAAATAGACCCAAACCAAACTGTAGTTTGGGTAAAGTTTTAACTTTGAAAAACAGCGCGTGCTCTTTAGGAGCCTGGCGCTACATCAAAAATATGTGAAAACATACAGACAAACAGCAGTACAGGAGTATAAATATAAAATAAAAGTGAGCTTTCTGTTGACTTTAACCACTTCCCGACCTACCCATGTAGCTTTTTGCTACAGGGTGGCCGCTCTGTGCAAAATCATGTATATATACGTGATTCTGCATCTCTGGGTATGGGGTGCGCGTCTGATCACCATCCAGGTCACTGATTGGCCGCCGACACCCGGTAATCAGCTCTAATGCTGGTCATACACTATACAAAAAAATCGGCTGAAATTCGTTCATTTGGCCAGTTGGTTAGTTATTCGGCCAGTTAATGGGCACAAAATTGGTAATCGTTGAGATGTTTTTGAGCCGAAAAAAGAAGGACAAGTTTTGAAATGCTCTATCAAACAAATGATAAATTGAAGGGTTAATGTGTTTCCTGTCCGAACGGGAATGGGAATATGTCAAAAAACGAACAAAAAATTGAATAATTTATGTCCACCGATTTATCGTTCATTACATGATGGCTCTCAGCTCTTACGGCTGAATGTTTGTTTTTCAAAAATTTGTTTGGCGGATTTTTTGTATAGTGTATGGCCAGCATAAGTCTCATAAAACACAACTCTGTTAGTGTAAACAGCACAGAGCTGTGTTCAGTGATAGGGGATTTAGTTGTTTTAAAACAACTAGATACCCAGTAAAAGCAGCACACAGTACACACACAAATACTTGTTAGGCACATATTTAACCCCTTGATCACCCTAGATGTTAACCCCTTCCTGCTCAGTGTCATTGGTAGAGTAACAGTGCATATTATTAACACTGATCACTGTAATAATGGCACTGGTGATGTCAGTGGCTGTTAGTTTACACAAAGTGTCAGTTAGTGTCAGATTGGCTGCCGCACTATCGCAGTCCCGTCATTAAACGCTGATTGCCACCATTACTAGTAGAAAAAAAAATTCCAATATATATATATATATATATATATATATATATATATATATATACATATACAGTATCTCACAAAATTGAGTACACCCCTCACATCTTTGTAAATATTTTATTACATATTTTCATGTGACAACACCGAAGAAATGACCCTTTGCTACAATGCAAAGAAGTGCGTGTAAAGCTTGTAAACTTGCTGTCCCCTCAAAATAACTCAACACAGCCATTAATGTCTGAACCGCTGACAACAAAAGTGAGTAAACCCCTAAGTGAAAATGTCCAAATTGGGCCCAATTAGCCATTTTCCCTCCCCAATGTCACGTGACTCGTTAGTGTTACAAGGTCTCAGGTGTGAATGTGGAGCAGGTGTGATAAATTTGGTGTTATCTCTCTCACTCTCTCATACTGGTCACTGGAAGAACTCTCTGAGGATCTGAAAAAAGGAATTATTGCTCTACATAAAGATGGCCCAGACTATAAGAAGATTACCAAGACCCTGAAACTGAGCTGCAGCACGGTGGCCAAGACCATACAGCAGTTTAACAGGACAGGTTCCACTCAGAACAGGCAACGCCATGGTCGACCAAAGTAGTTGAGTGCATGTGCTCAGCATCATATCCAAAGATTGTGAAATAGACATATGAGTGTTACCAGCATTGCAGCATAGGTTGAAGGGGTGGGGGGTCAGCCTGTCAGTGCTCAGACCATACGCCGCAGACTGCATCAAATTGGTCTGCATGGCTGTCATCCCAGAAGAAAGCCTCTTCTAAAGATGATGCGCAAGAAAACTTGCAAACAGTTTGCTGAAGACAAGCAGACTAAGGGCATGGATTACTGGAGCCATGTCCTGTGGTCTGATGAGACCAAGATAAACTTATTTAGTTCAGATGGTGTCAAGAGTGTGTGGCGGAAACCAGGTAAGGAGTACAAGGTCAAGTGTGTCCTGCCTAAAGTCAAGCATGGTGGTAGGAACTACATTTCATTGAGGGAACCATGGATGCCAACATGTACTGTGACATACTGAAGAAGAGCATGATTCCCTCCCTTTGGAGACTTGGCCACAGGGCAGTATTCCAACATGATTATGACTCACCTTCTATGAGGAGGTGAGTTGCCAGCTAGATAAAGGAAGGCCTGTAGACGTTGTGTATCTGGATTTTGTAAAAGCATTTGACACAGTTCCCATAAATGTTTATTGTACAAAATAAGGCCCCTTGGCATGGACCATAGGGTGAGTACATGGATTGAAAACTGGCTATAAGGGTGAGTTCAGAGGGTGGTGATAAATGGGGAGTACTTGGAATGGTCAGGGGTGGGTAGAGGGGTCCCCCAGGGTTCTGGACTGGGACTAATCCTATTTAATTTGTTCATAAACTACCTGGAGGATGGGGTAAACAGTTCAATCTATGTATTTGCGGACAATACTAAGCTAAGTAGGGCAATAACTTCATTGCAGGATGTGTTAACCTTGCAAAAAGATCTGAACAAATTAATCGGGTGGGCAACTACATGGCAAATGAGGTTCAATGTAGAAAAATGTAAAAATAATGCATTTGGGTGGCAAAAATAGGAATGTGATCTATACACTGGAGGGAGAACCTCTGCTGCAGCTAACAAAGCTTCTGCTAATAAAGCAAACAGAATATAGGCATGCATTAAAAAGGGGATCAACTCCAGAGATAAAACGATAATTCTCCCGCTCTACAAGACTCTGGTCCAGCCGCACCTGGAGTATGCTGTCTAATTCTGGGCACCAGTCCTCAGGAAGGATGTACTGGAAATAGAGCGAGTACAAAGAAGGGCAACTGTCAGAAATCATGAAACAGACTGAGACAGAAGTACAATCAAATCACACTTGTTTATTAATAAAAATAAAAAGGTAAAATGAAAAAAGCGTAGTCAAGCATAGCCAGAGTCCTGTAGCCAGATCGGGTAGTCAGCCAGTCCAAAGTTCATTAACCAGATCGGGTAATCAGCCAGGCTGGAAGTCAGGGATCCAAGGAGAGCAACCGCAAGCAGGATAAGAAGCCAGGTGGGATGTCAGCAAGCCAGTCTTGAAACAAACAGCAGGAGATGGTTCCCTGTGATGTGACCAACGCGAAGGCAAATGAAAACGTGAGCAGGGAGGCTTTAAATAGGCAGGTCAGACACGCATCATCGGGAACAGCTGGTAACTGTGGAAAGAGAAGAGAGCTGGCAATTAGCTGACAGCTGAGTGGCCAGCCCAGAGGAGGAAGGGCTAAGCCAGCCCTGACAGCAACAAAGCTAATAAAGGGTCTGGAGGATATTAGTTATGAGGAAAGGTTGCAAGCACTGAACTTATTCTCTCTGGAGAAGAGACGCTTGAGAGTGGATATGATTTCAATATACAAATACCATACTGGTGACCTCACAATAGGGATAAAACTTTTTCGCAAAAGGGAGTTTAACAAGACTCGTGGCCACTCATCAAAATTAGAAGAAAAGAGGTTTAACCTTAAACTACGTAGAGGGTTCTTTACTGTAAGAGTGGCAAGGATATGGAATTCCCTTCCATGGGCGGTGGTCTCAGTAAGGGGCATTGATAGTTTCAAGAAACTATTAGATAAGCACCTGAACGACCGCAACACACAGGGATATACAATGTAATACTGACAGTTGCCGGTGTGCCTCCCTCTGAAAAGTAACCTGTTGATGTGACTTTCAACCTGTTTGTTCTTCAACCAATGAGAAAATATTTTCTTAGTTCCCAGCTGTTATGCAGACAGACTGAGATCACCATTGCAAGGGGACCTGTGTTCAGAAGTGTGGTCCCTTGCCCCATGGCCTGTCTGCTTGTTGTCTGGTTGCAGCCGTGCCTCCTGTCCCCAAAGTTATCCCTGAGAAGAAGAGAAACTGGTGGGCAATATTGTTTTACTATAAATTGAATGACTGTGAAGCTTTAAGGACACTGGGGGTGTTTAGTTGGTTAGGTAGGATATGCTGTGGCAAAAAGGGACAAATTCTTAAGTTGCATTTTGAATGATGGACTGTTCAATGTACCAGGTGGCGTGAGTAGTGCCAACCTAAGTGAGGCCTTATTCACAAGATAATTAGAAGACTCTGAGACTTTTATAGGTAGACAGCTATGCAGGTGAAGGCCTCCAGCCGGAAACCACTTCTATATACAGGCTATATCAAGATGGGGTCAGTGGCGTGCCACTGACCTCATCTTGGTATAGCCTGTTTGTATGTAAGGTTCCATCTAGGGAGTCTTATCTTTAGGGGAAAGAAGAAAAATAGATGTGGCGCTATACCTTATAAAACTCCCTAGAAAATATAATATAAATAAAATTGTACAAATTTTCCAGCTTGCTGGCTAATATTTTAAAAAACAGCGAGAAACCTTAATGGACTATATAGTAAAATCAATAGTAAAATCAATAGATAATAATAAAGTGCTAGGGGTTAGTCCTTATTAATTAGTGAATGCAAAGTGAATATAAATTTTCCAGCCTACTGGTTAATAAATGCAATAAAACTGTACGGTCCACTCAAATTAGGTAAAGGTGAATAAATAAATATTTAGATAAATAAAACTATCATGAATCAATCAATACTTAATAGTGAAAGCTACTAGAGTTGCTTGTGACTGTGATTGTAGCACAACCAAATGAATGGACACAAGGGGAACAATCAAACCTATATAAACGTGAATACTGGTGGGGTGGTGGGTGTAAACACACTGTGTCAAATATCAAAACATGCCAAAAAATACCACAATAAAAAATTGGAAAATAGAAAATTAAAACTAGTGAGGAAATGAAAAATGATAAAAAATTCAAAATATTTTAGTCCAGAAAGTAAAAAGTAAAAAGTAAAAAATCTAAAAAGTCTTGCGGTGATAAGTCTAATATGAAAGTCCAATTGAATAAAGTTTAAAATTAATATTTAAACATGAAATGAATATTTGGTGGTGAGAAAAGTAAGTGAAGAAAGTGACATCGATATTCGTTCGCAGTGAACGTTTGCAGTGAACGTTTATGGATTTTACTCTCACCAGAGATATGACCCCGTCCGGGGTGGATCAGCCTCCACAGTATAAGCCACTGTGTCGCTTCTTGGGCTGTCTCTGCTATGCTGCTGGGGAGATCCTTCGTTCTTCCGTGGGGATGTTGTACCTCGTTTACATATGATAGAAAAGAGGACTGCCCATGGTGTAGTATGTTTGAAACTCAGTTTATTTGAAACAACCTTAAAAATACTCACATTTAGTACGAAAAAAACGTGTATTGTATTAAAAGCGTTCGGAACATCCACTCGGCTGACACGCCGTTTGTGCTGAAGGTGTACGTATCTGGCCACGCCCTACGCGTTTCGTCATTCAGACGTCATCTGGAGCGGCCATCTTCATACACCTTTCCACTTTTATAGGGTATAGTAACCAATCGCGCATGTGCGGGGTCACAGCCGCCATGTTTGTTAAGGTAATTTTCAATGTTAAGCCTATTATTATGCCGGCCCGGCCGCCATGTTGGTTGGGGGAATTGTCAATACTAAGCCTGTTGTTATGCCGACCCAGCAGGCAGTATATCATTGCGTCTGCTGTTGTTTGTTAAACGCAGATCGGACACTATTCCTACTTAAGTGGAATATATGCTATTAAGACACCTTTATGCACACACATAAATTGATGTAACCATAGAACAAAGATAAAGGATAAAAATAACCATTACAATAATTTGACAATATTTATGGAATTACAATAGTTTAGCAATATTTAAAATAAAAATAAAAATAAGAATTGAATTAAAAAATTACCATGAAAATCTGTAAAAGGGAGACTGAAAATCAGAGGAGAGATTTGAAGGAAGGACTAGAAGGGGGGACTAGTCTATGTGTATATATCTTATTATAGAATCTGAAGGTAAATTAAATCGGTACTGCCTAAATTAAAATTAAAATTAAAATTCATCTCAGATATGAAGGAGGCTAGTTGGGTACCAAGGAAAATTTATATTTGACATGCTTGGATGTATTACTTTTGAAATATTGGACTTTATGCTATGTTGCCCAAGGACTAGAATGCTTGATACATTTAAAGGAAGGGAAAAAGAACTCTTTCGTCCAAAGCTATCAATATATGAAACATGTCAAAAAGTATATATTAAAACCATGTATATTAAAAACTTTTTTGTTAAAAAAACTTTTTTGTTAAAAAACTTTTTGTTAAAAAGGTAGAATAGAATATGGTTAACAATAGAATAGGATAAGAATGTTGCTACTTTTGCATTGGGTAGGAGAGTTAAAGTGTTTGGGACATTAGGGTAATAGAACATAGAACATAAGATTTTCATTAAAGACCTCGTTGATTGTGTGGCATTCGATCTCCACACGATGTGTTAGGACAGGAGTCGGTTAAAAATTGGTTAAAAATTGGTTAAAAATTGGTTAGAAAGCAATTGAGGTCCAAGTCTATGTTCATTCCATCTGGTTGCATTGTTTCCATATTAAAAATCCATCTGGTTTCGTTTTGGGAAATTTTCTTGGTCATATCTTCTCCCCTCCAATGTCCCTTGATTTTATCGATTGCATAAAAAATCATCTGTTTCGGATCTTGATTGTGAAAGTCTCTAAAGTGACGTGAGACACTGTGTTTGTCATATCCTTTCCTAATATTCTTGATATGTTCTTTGATTCTCACATGCAATTCTCTTGTGGTTCTACCCACGTATTGTTTATGGCAAGGACATTCTATAATGTACGTAACGTGCGTACTTTTGCATGAAATGAGTTCCTTAATGTTGAATTCTCTCCCGTTGGTAGTTGAAGTAAATTTTGTAATTTTTCTACTGGTTTTCTTACTTGTACGGCAGGGGAGACATTGGCCACATTTAAAAAAGCCTTTAAGATGTTCGGCAATTTTGATTTGTCGTGGGGGGTCTATCGTGTTTTTCACTAAATTATTTCTTAAGTTGGGAGCTTTTTTGTATATGAAAGAGGGATTATTGGGCAAGATTTGTTTTAGTACTTCATCTGTTTTTAAAATAGGCCACCGTTTTTTGATAATCTTTTCTATCTCTCTGTGTTGTCTATTGAAACCTGTCAGGAAGGCGGTTTCCATATTCCATATCTTTGAGAGCCCTTAGTTGGGTTTCTTTGTATCCTTTACTGATGAACCTATTAATTATACAGGAATTGCACAAAAAAAAAAAGAAGATTTTAACAAACAGGCCGAGGTCATCATTAATAGGTTCATCAGTAAAGGATACAAAGAAACCCAACTAAGGGCTCTCAAAGATAGTGTATTAAAAATGGACAGGAATCAATTGCTAGAGAGCAAAACAAATACCAAGAAGACCAGGAATATGGAAACCGCCTTCCTGACAGGTTTCAATAGACAACACAGAGAGATAGAAAAGATTATCATCAAAAAACGGTGGCCTATTTTAAAAACAGATGAAGTACTAAAACAAATCTTGCCCAATAATCCCTCTTTCATATACAAAAAAGCTCCCAACTTAAGAAATAATTTAGTGAAAAACACGATAGACCCCCCACGACAAATCAAAATTGCCGAACATCTTAAAGGCTTTTTTAAATGTGGCCAATGTCTCCCCTGCCGTACAAGTAAGAAAACCAGTAGAAAAATTACAAAATTTACTTCAACTACCAACGGGAGAGAATTCAACATTAAGGAACTCATTTCATGCAAAAGTACGCACGTTACGTACATTATAGAATGTCCTTGCCATAAACAATACGTGGGTAGAACCACAAGAGAATTGCATGTGAGAATCAAAGAACATATCAAGAATATTAGGAAAGGATATGACAAACACAGTGTCTCACGTCACTTTAGAGACTTTCACAATCAAGATCCGAAACAGATGATTTTTTATGCAATCGATAAAATCAAGGGACATTGGAGGGGAGAAGATATGACCAAGAAAATTTCCCAAAACGAAACCAGATGGATTTTTAATATGGAAACAATGCAACCAGATGGAATGAACATAGACTTGGACCTCAATTGCTTTCTAACCAATTTTTAACCGACTCCTGTCCTAACACATCGTGTGGAGATCGAATGCCACACAATCAACGAGGTCTTTAATGAAAATCTTATGTTCTATGTTCTATTACCCTAATGTCCCAAACACTTTAACTCTCCTACCCAATGCAAAAGTAGCAACATTCTTATCCTATTCTATTGTTAACCATATTCTATTCTACCTTTTTAACAAAAAGTTTTTTAACAAAAAAGTTTTTTTAACAAAAAAGTTTTTAATATACATGGTTTTAATATATACTTTTTAACATGTTTCATATATTGATAGCTTTGGACGAAAGAGTTCTTTTTCCCTTCCTTTAAATGTATCAAGCATTCTAGTCCTTGGGCAACATAGCATAAAGTCCAATATTTCAAAAGTAATACATCCAAGCATGTCAAATATAAATTTTCCTTGGTACCCAACTAGCCTCCTTCATATCTGAGATGAATTTTAATTTTAATTTTAATTTAGGCAGTACCGATTTAATTTACCTTCAGATTCTATAATAAGATATATACACATAGACTAGTCCCCCCTTCTAGTCCTTCCTTCAAATCTCTCCTCTGATTTTCAGTCTCCCTTTTACAGATTTTCATGGTAATTTTTTAATTCAATTCTTATTTTTATTTTTATTTTAAATATTGCTAAACTATTGTAATTCCATAAATATTGTCAAATTATTGTAATGGTTATTTTTATCCTTTATCTTTGTTCTATGGTTACATCAATTTATGTGTGTGCATAAAGGTGTCTTAATAGCATATATTCCACTTAAGTAGGAATAGTGTCCGATCTGCGTTTAACAAACAACAGCAGACGCAATGATATACTGCCTGCTGGGTCGGCATAACAACAGGCTTAGTATTGACAATTCCCCCAACCAACATGGCGGCCGGGCCGGCATAATAATAGGCTTAACATTGAAAATTACCTTAACAAACATGGCGGCTGTGACCCCGCACATGCGCGATTGGTTACTATACCCTATAAAAGTGGAAAGGTGTATGAAGATGGCCGCTCCAGATGACGTCTGAATGACGAAACGCGTAGGGCGTGGCCAGATACGTACACCTTCAGCACAAACGGCGTGTCAGCCGAGTGGATGTTCCGAACGCTTTTAATACAATACACGTTTTTTTCGTACTAAATGTGAGTATTTTTAAGGTTGTTTCAAATAAACTGAGTTTCAAACATACTACACCATGGGCAGTCCTCTTTTCTATCATATGTAAACGAGGTACAACATCCCCACGGAAGAACGAAGGATCTCCCCAGCAGCATAGCAGAGACAGCCCAAGAAGCGACACAGTGGCTTATACTGTGGAGGCTGATCCACCCCGGACGGGGTCATATCTCTGGTGAGAGTAAAATCCATAAACGTTCACTGCAAACGTTCACTGCGAACGAATATCGATGTCACTTTCTTCACTTACTTTTCTCACCACCAAATATTCATTTCATGTTTAAATATTAATTTTAAACTTTATTCAATTGGACTTTCATATTAGACTTATCACCGCAAGACTTTTTAGATTTTTTACTTTTTACTTTTTACTTTCTGGACTAAAATATTTTGAATTTTTTATCATTTTTCATTTCCTCACTAGTTTTAATTTTCTATTTTCCAATTTTTTATTGTGGTATTTTTTGGCATGTTTTGATATTTGACACAGTGTGTTTACACCCACCACCCCACCAGTATTCACGTTTATATAGGTTTGATTGTTCCCCTTGTGTCCATTCATTTGGTTGTGCTACAATCACAGTCACAAGCAACTCTAGTAGCTTTCACTATTAAGTATTGATTGATTCATGATAGTTTTATTTATCTAAATATTTATTTATTCACCTTTACCTAATTTGAGTGGACCGTACAGTTTTATTGCATTTATTAACCAGTAGGCTGGAAAATTTATATTCACTTTGCATTCACTAATTAATAAGAACTAACCCCTAGCACTTTATTATTATCTATTGATTTTACTATATAGTCCATTAAGGTTTCTCGCTGTTTTTTAAAATATTAGCCAGCAAGCTGGAAAATTTGTACAATTTTATTTATATTATATTTTCTAGGGAGTTTTATAAGGTATAGCGCCACATCTATTTTTCTTCTTTCCCCTATTTTACTGTTCCATCCATCTGGATGGAAACATAATAGAGGCTGCTCTTACCTTACATTACACTACAGACTCTCTGTATAACAGATTCCATAGCGCACCCTATCCCTCTGTTTAATTATCTTTAGGGGAGGCTGCAACCTAGGGTGTTTACCTAAGCGCGGCCTTCTGCAAATAATTAAAAAAACACTTCTATATAGGTAGGACCTCTGTCTCCTATGGCAACAATCTTGTAGCTGTTACTAGTGATAAAGGTATTCAACTATTTGCAACACGAACAGTTCTCTTTACCCCACACTTACTCACTGTGGGTCTTCACTCAACGGGCTCCCAGTCTCTCTCACTAGACTTAAGATCCACTAGCCACTGGATCCCCTGAGCTCTGTCATGGTAGCACTCAGTAACTTCCTCAAGCATCACCCCCGCATCCTTGTTGGGTCCCTGGCTTAGCACTCACTTATACTCTTTAAGCTTCACCCCTGCTGACACGTTAGGTCCCTGGCTTGGCACTCAACAAGCACCACCTCTGCTGCCCTGCTGGGTCCCTGACTTGACACTTGCTGAAGTTTTCCCACTTCTTCACCATCCCTGGCTAGTGAGAAGTCTGCTCTGGTACTGGCCTCAGCTTACTCACAGTGATATTGGGTAGCAAGGTGGATGGTCCCTTAGTGGCAATAGCTTCCCCTCTACCTCTGACCACAACTGGTTCCCAGGCCGGTGGAACCGTTACTTCTGGTTGGACTACAAGCTGTCAGTCCCAACCCTACGCTGCTTTCCTGCTTCTGTATAGGCCCTCAGACAGCTTAGCAGCCAGATGTCCCTGGGATAGGCTTAGGTTTCTGGCCTAGCAGCCTGGGGCAATACAACACACCTCCAACCAGACAGCTGTCCAGATGGCACAGAACTCCGATCACCTGACCACAACCAAATAAATAGGTTATGCCAGCAGGCCAAGGAACCCAAGAAAATCCCTGCTCATTGACTGAGACACCCCATTCATTCCTAATCTGTCCTTGCAATTCCCTTGTCTTATCTAATGTCACCAAATACCCAGCCATCTAGTGACAGAAGAGAGAAGTGTAGCAATTCCAGAATTAGGGCGAAATCATTTGACCTAACAATTGGCTAAGGCAACTGTCGCTTGGCAAATACATTTAATAACAACCCTGCCTAAACATCAGGGCGTTACAATTGTAATTCCACATAGAGGCTTAGTCTGTATTAGCTATTAGAATTACTGAAAAAGAATAGCAAAAAGAGAGTTTGGGGCCCTTACTTTGTCATAAAATTGCCAGTAAAACACAAGCCCAAGAATGTTTTCAGAAAGGCAATTAGGGATGAGATTTAACAATAGTCCATTCTTATTTTGACAGAGGGGGAACTTGCAGCATTATTGTGTATCAGAAGCTAGGAGGTAGGTAATTTGTCCATGCAAAAAATTACTTGCTGCTAGTTTGTTCATGCTGTTTTTCCAAATGATGGATGCTTTGTGATTTCCCAATCCTCTCCTTGAAAGTTAACATTTTTTCATGAAAAACACTGGCCCTATAGACAGCAAAGAATATATCAAATGGTCTCTGAAGTAAAAGTCATTTTTTTTTTTTTATGAGAATGGTGACCCCAGTTGCCATATACTTCCTTTTTTTGTTTTAAAATCCAGACATTGGGCAAGTCCCTAAAGAGAAAAAGAAGAGCTCACTGTTCCTGGAGAGACTTATAAGAGACCACATGTTGTAAGTTTTTAGATTTTGTGAAAAAAAATGAAAAAAAACATACAGTAGCTATGCCTAAGAAAAAGAAAAACCTCAAATGTTTCTTTTTTATTCTGACTACAGAACTGAGCAATGAAGAGGACTATGAAGTTCAATCAGCCATATCGCTACAAGACATTTCAGTTGTTTCAGACACATATCGGATCCCTTAATAAATTGTTTTGAAGTCTGCATATTTGAATATCTAGTCATTTAAGGTAGAGATTTACTACTGGTGAGGTAAGCACAACTTTGGGAAGCATTGGAGTCATGAGCTGAGTGAATCAGTCACATTTAAGCAAATATGGCAAGTTATAAAAAAAAGATTTTATTGAGGTTTACATTTTTTTTTGGGTGACTGCAGGCTAATGCTGTATGGTGAACAGAATACTTGTATAGAAAACTGGTCTAAGGGCTTGTAACACCCCTATACTTAGCTTTGAAGCACTAAAAAAAAACGTACAAATTATATTATGTTGAATGAGAAGCTGACAGCTATACTTTCGGACACCCATAAAAAGTTTCCGGTCTAGCAACCTTGGAACCTTGGATTGCACATACCCAACCCTCCAGATTTGACAACACACTTCCCTTGATTTAGTGCTCCTCTGACGCACCCCCGTGGAACTCTTCTTTTCTTTTCCTTTCTTCTTTTATGTCAAGTTCTTTCTCTCTTTTCTCACTCTTCTGCCATTTCTGCTTTATTCTACTCATTTAATCTATATGTCTATCTGGCCACCAGGCATTGTCTTGGTTGGGATGGTTACGGTGAAAGCACCTTTCCTCTTTTTATACTGCATTCTTACCTACATGTATATCTAAAGTCAATAAGTTCTTATGTCTAGCTGTATTCAGCTGTATATTTGGATGCCTTTGCTCTAATTCATTATATACTGTAGCAAGAATCTCCAAGTTTCCTCAGCTAGTGACTTTAGGATCTTCATTGTTGTGAGGAGCCGAGCATTGAACATGCGTATCCTCCTGACTTGCTCTTGATCAACATACAATGTAAAAATCTAACCGTTGTTGGACTGAATATTATTAAAATCATTTGAAAAAAAATGGTCACTGGTACAATCTATAGTTTCAATAATCCACGGGGTCATTGGTTATCCAGGGAAAAATAACCAAAATGATCCTATTTAGCTACTATAAAGAACTGACTCATTTGCAGCACTGTCACCTAAAATAAGAGATTAAGGCACATTCTTCTCCATTCTGATATCAATGGGGAACTAAAGGAATAGGATGCTGGTTAGGGGGGCATTAAAGTGTGCTTTGCCCAGCGTGAGCAAAGCAGGTTTACTTAAATGATACAAAGTGTACAATGAAGCAGTGCTTCAGCTAGTGTTCCACCATTCAGCTCTATTGTCAGAAACCATGAAACAGACTGAGACAGAAGTACAGTAAAATCACACTTGTTTAATAAAAATAAAAAGGTAAATAGAGTAAGCATAGTCAAAGCATAGCCAGAGTCCAGAAACCAGATTGGGTAGTCAGCCAAGCCAGAGTTCAGTAACCAGATCGGGTAATCAGCCAGGCCAGAAGTCAGGGATCCAAGTAGAGAAACATCAAGCAGGATGAGCAGGATAAGGAGCCAGAAGGGATGTCAGCAATGCCAGTCTTTAAACAGGACCACAGAAGATGGGTTCTTGTGATGTGACAAAGGCGAAGGCCAAAAGATCAAGTGAACTGGACGGCTATAAGTAGGCAGGACTGACGAGCAGAATCAACAACAGCTGAGTAACTGTGGAGAGAGCTGAACGGCCAGCTCAGAGAAGGAAGGGCTGAGCCCAGCCCTGACATCTATACACTCTTGTTGTCTAAGAGCATTTTGTTAATGTTACAAGCATGATCTAAGCTCACCATTTTAGTACCCATATGTATGAATCCAAGGGGGGTATGGTTAACGCAATGTACGCTTAGTTTAGCAGCTAATAGATTCCATTTTAAATGGAGAATATATTAAGAACGTATATGAATTATGTTACCACATTGGATTGCATTGTGAGGATATATTCCACAGAAGGAGTACATGAATGAATTCTGAATATACCAGTTTTTCATTGCAAAAATGTAATTCTCTCTTGAATGCATTAAAATGGCTTTAGCATCATTATTTTCTATTGATGTCACTCAATATTCCATTCATTATATAATGTAATTGAAATATTTATTCAAAAGGCACACTGTCATGGATCTATTAAAGTTATACATTATGCATTCAGATGTACATTGCTCTGAAGCTACAAACATCAATATTCTTGCTGTTATACTGTGCAACACACACAGCACAATGGATTTAAAACTGCGATCTTTGTGCATGCATATAATAAATGAAAGATTGCAAATATTTATTGCATGTCTGCATATAATCCCTAACCAGTGTTCTATAAGCTAATGCCAGTCAGGGGTGGGGGGATTGCTTTTGACTTAATTAGTAGTTCGGTAATTGGAGGAGGGATATTTGCGTGAGAGCTGTATATTGATACAATTTTTCTTAATAAATTTTGATGAGATAACCCATGGGTGTGCAGATATATTTTATTTTATTTTTGTGTGGTAGATCTGTTTTCTGTATACACACCCTACCATTATTGATGGAAGTACCCCTATACATGTAATCTGTCAAGCTCCAAGTTTTGTTTTTTGTTTTTTATATTTCCACACTTTATGTTCTCCTGCAGTGTGGTCTCAAGCAGCAGCAGCCTGGGGTCCAAAGTGCAACTGTCCTCCTGCTCCTAGCCTTGTGGTGTGTCCATTCTTCAATCAGAAGCACACTCCCAGGCAGCTGCAGCCTGTGGAACCGAGCCTCTATTCCACCCTTAAGCTCCTCTCCCTCCAGCTCAGGCCCTCAACTCACCCACCCAAAAACCTTTTCCTTTTCCTCTAGCAACTTGAGGGCTGTAGATCTTATCTAACTACCTGGGTTGGGCTTTGCTATGGACTACATTCCCCAGCTGCTCCTATACCCACTCTGCCCTAACTCCTGGGGTGGGGTCCTCTGGCTGCTGCAGCAGCCCTTCTCCTCTGACTAGGGATGAGCTTGGTGTTCGAGTCGAACATACGTTCGACTCGAACATCGGCTGTTCGCCCGTTCAGCGAATTCCGAACGTTATGGGCCGTTCGCGCCAAATTCGTGTGGCGCTCACGGCCCACAATGCACTGCGATGGCGCAGTGCATTGCTGGCTCATGATTGGCCAAGCATGCACTGTGACCCCGCATGCTTGGCCAATCACAGCGCCGGCAGCGAGGAGAGCCATGATTGGCCACAGGCAGGATGCCTGTGGCCAATCATAGCTCAGGCTGTGTAGTACACGCCCCACACTATATAAGGCCGCCAGCGCGGCGGCCTTGTGTAGTGTGTTGGCGTCTGAAGCAGTAAGTGGGTGTTCTGTGTACGTTCAACACAGTATACACCGATCGTTATCGGCTGATTTTTCGATCTTGCTCTTCTGTAGTGGTTGTTGTCTGCGTGCCCTGACCGCAGTATACACCGCTATATTCACCTCACCTATATAGCTAGCGATATATCTATCTTTTATAATAGAGCTTGCAGTCAGTGTTAGGAACTTGTGCGTGCTGTCTGCGTGTTCTGTACCCAGTACACACCGCTATATCCACCTACATAGCTCTTCTCTATTTGAGCCATCTGCCATCCGCAGGAGTTATTGGAAGTTGTGTGTGCCTCCAGCACAGCACAGTGATGGCTGCATAGCATGTTTCAGTACAGGTTCTATTTATGAGGACAGCGCATAAAGTGTATTGGAACAGTCGCATTGGTGGTTATTTACTAATACTGTGGTGTGTAAAATCTGGTGCAACTCTGCATAGAAGCCAATTAGCTTCCAAATTTTACTTCCAAAGCTTAATTAAAAAGGCCGAAGTTAGAATCTGATTGGCTACAATGCTCAGCTGCACCAGATTCTGTGTGCACCAGTTTTGGTAAATCTCATGGTGTCTCATTTGGAAGCCTGTGTGGCAGGGTGACAATCCAGAAGCACAGATGGGAGACATTGAACAGAGTGTTGTCACTTTATAGCAAGAAGTTCTTTGGGACTTTTATGGCAGGTTCGCCACATGCTATTTTAATGAAAACTGTAAATTAAAAAATTTTGAAAGTTAAGTTTTAAATTACTTTAAAATGTTAAAACTTTATGGGATTTTAGTGTTTGGGTTTGCATAAACTCTAACCAGAAAGGGTTTGTGATGTGACAGGACCTAAGGTGTAACTTACTTAATCAGGATCCATAGTCTAAACTCGACAGACTTCCCCCTTGCAGTTAAATAAATGTAGGGTGAGAGCTGATTCGTTTTTCTAGTGGATGAAAGATATGCACATACATTATACAAAGCTGTGGCTTTAAAACATTAAATAAGTGTGCATCAATAACTTGAGCTGAGAAAATGGGATTAAGTTCTGTCTGCTGCTGACCAGGCAGCATTGCTGGATCCTTGCATATTATTTTAATTAAATATGCACTCATGGTTTTCTTACCTCTGCCAGCTCTTTCTTTCTTGCACTTACTGTTTCCATGCTGTCTTCTGCCAAGATTTAGGGAAATGTTTATTTTTGTGGCTTTGACTGGCCCAGTTGACTCATTCGTTTTATTACATATATCTCAGCTTTGGACAGTAGAGTTTAATAAAGTGTCACATTGCAGGCATCCCGGGCTACACCTGCAAGTTTATCTGCAATGCAATCACTCTAATTACATTGATTAGATTATGCTGCGGTGTCTCCACATCTCATAAACTGTTTCTGCTGCAGACGTACAAATGTCAGCGTTCCACCAGCTAGCCAAATACGATGTGGAAGTTCTGAGTCAAAAGGGTCATTTTAATTAATGGAAATGACTGACTTATGTAACTGAGGTGCCACTTAAACCTTAGAGTGATTACTGTAAAAATGCAATGGCAATTACTGAAATAAAATGGCATAAAATATAGCATTAGGTAACACTTAAAAAATACTTGCCCACTACCCTTTATCTACATGCTAGGAAAATGCTGCTGGTATTTGAAACTTTTACTTTAATGTAAACTGTTTATGTTAATGGTATCTTCATTCTCTGCACCTTGAAATCATTTTCTATCCTTTACTAGCTGAGGCAGGGTATTTTCTGGAATTTTGCTCTTGCTAACTCCAGGTGTCACACTCATCAGTTGTAGGGAAGAGTACAGAGAAACACCAGTCGCTGCAATTACTGCAATTTGCACAATATTGTCATGAATAGAAAAAATTCGTAAGAGAATCTGAATGTGCAAGCCCAAAAGAAGAGTTATACCCTTAACACACGGTCGGAATTTCCGACGGAAAATGTGCGATTGGATCGTGTTGTCGGAAAATCCAATCGTATGTGGGCTTCATCGGACTTATTTGGCATTTCCGACACATAAAGTTTGAGAGCAGGATCTAAAGTTTTCTGACAACAAAATCCGATCGTTTAAATTCCGATCGCATGTGGACAATTCAGATGGACAAAATGCCACGCATGCTCAGAATAAATTATGAGACCACAGTTATTGGCTACTGCCCTGTTTATAGTCCCGACGTACTTGGTTTATGTCACCCCGTTAAGAACGATTGGATTTTCCGACAACTTTTTCCGACCGTGTATATGCAAGACAAGTTTGGCACAAAATCCGTGTATATATGTACGTGTATACAGGGCATAACACTACCAGATATGTTAAAACATTGTATATTTATTTCAGTATCAAAATATTAAAAAGAACATTGACGCCAACATGAACATCTATAATAAAAGCAGTAGAATACACAAGCCATATTGTGCAGTTTCCTGCACAGGGTTATATAGCGAGAGAGTGAGCAATGGTAAGTAGGTCCTCACGTACTCACTCTCTCGCTATATAACCCTATGCAGGAAACTGCACAATATGGCTTATGTATTCTACTGCTTTCATTATAGATGTTCATGTTGGCATCAATGTTCTTTTTAATATTTTGATACCGAAATAAATATACAATGTTTTACCATATCTTGAAGGGTTACTCCTCTTTTGGGCCTGCATAGCCTGATTCTCTTCCCAATTTTTTCTATCATATACATTATGGATGATGGCCATGAATGTCACTTTAATTATTTAATATTGTCATAACTATTTTTCATTTCTACAGCACCATTGTATTCCAACATCAATTACAATATGTGAAATCAAAAAAAAAATCCCAAAAAGATAAACATGGTGTAATAGGCAATGACACAAATTATGCCAGGCTTTACCAAAAAAAAAGCTCAAGATCTTCAGAAAATGGTGAAGTTGTTATGTTACAAAAATACATAAAATATCCAAAAAACATTGATCTAAACAAGAGTTGAGTGAAATAGAAAATGTAAGATTAAAGTCGTTTTGGTGCAATGGGGTTTAAATGTTTAAATGTCTTCTTTTCAACTATTCAGCTTTTACGTCAATAATTGATAACCCTAACACAAGTGCTAACCCCAATACTAACCTTAACTCTAGGGCCCATTTACTTTGAAGTGCATTAAAATGCAATATGTCATGCTTTCATTAAGGCAGCCCCTTGAAAATGAATGCCAAGGCACCCTAACATGGTAAAAATCATACTTTTATTGTAATATAATGCATTAGCATGTGTTGAGGTTCTGCAATGCAAGCGTGCGACCTTAATGCTTTCAGGTACAATTTAAAATAAATGCCACTACAATGCAGGTTATGTGTTGCCATGCATTGTGGTAGCATGCTCAAAAATACGTTTGTTACCACACCACAGGAGTGTAAATGAACTCTTATGGCAACCTTTGCAATAATTTTAATCTTAACCCTCATCCTTTGTTTAAAATCATAGTCATGTGTTTGGTATGTCAGCATATGTCAGTTGAAATGAATGGCTTTTTTTTATAAACAAGGCCAGATCACTAGGGTCTTACAACCTTGGACAATGCATACTTCTAATTTTAAAGTGGAATTTTTTGTTTAACCACTTGCTTACTGGGCACTTAAACCCCCCTCAGTCCCAGACCAATTTTCAGCTTTCAGCGCTGATGCACTTTGAGTGACAATTACGCGGTCATACAACACTGTACCCAAATGAAATTTTTATCATTTTTTTCCCACAAATAGAGCTTTCTTTTGGTGGTATTTAGTTACAGCTCGGAGTTTTATTTTTTGCTAAACAAACAAAAAAAGATGCAAAAAAAAAAAAAAAAAAATCATGTTTTAATAGTTTGTTATAAAATTTTGCAAACGGGTCATTTTTCTCCTTCATTGAAGTGCGCTGATTAGGCGGCACTGATAGGCTGCATTGGTGGGCACTGATGGGCTGCATTGGTGGGCACTGATGGGCTGCATTGGTGGGCACTGATAGGCTGCACTGGTGGGCACTGATAGGCATAGTTAAGGCGGCACTAATAGGCACAGATAAGGCGGCACCGATGGGCACAGATAAGGCGGCACTGATGGGCAAAGATGGGCACAGATAAGATGGCACGGATGGGTGGCACGGATAAGTGGCACGGATGGGTGGCACGGATGGGCACTGATAGGTACCACAGATAGATGGGACTGATGGGCACTGATAGGTGGCACTGATAGGTGGCTCTGATAGGTGGCACTGCTGGGCACTGATGGGCGGCACTGCTGGGCACTGATGGGCGGCACTGGGGTGCAGCACCTTTGAGGCAGATTTTGGGTGGCACTGTGGGTGGCACTGCTGGGTGGCACTGTGGGTGGCACTGTGGGCACTGCTGGGTGGCACTGTGGGCACTGCTGGGTGGCACTGTGGGCACTATGGGCACTGCTGGGTGGCACTGACAGGGGGGCACTTACTTTATTTCAGGATGGCACTGCGGGTGGCAGGTGGGCACTGGCAGGGGGCAGGTGTCCGCTTGAATTGCTGGCCGTGATCGGGACTGATGTCCCGAACACGGCCGCCGGCGATCGGCTTTTTTTTTTTCTCCTCGCGCTGTCAGCGCGAGGAGGAATACTAGCCGATTACCGGCTCCGTTTTATCACATGATCAGCTGTCATTGGCTGACAGCTGATCACGTGATAAGGGGTCAGGATCGACCCCTTACACGGATCGGTGATCAGGCGAGTCTCACGGACTCGCCGATCACAGAGCGCGCCGCGCGCGCCCCTCAGGGGGCGCGCAGGCCGCTCGTAACCGGGACGACGTCAATAGACGTAGTCCCGGCAATCTAGGTCCGCGCTAATGCCGTCATTCGGCAATAGCGCGGATCCCAAGTGGTTAAAGTGTAACTCCACTTTTGTTGAGAAAAAAAACAAACATTCCTCTCTGGGTGATCTATGTACATTGCAAGGATTATAATAAACTTTATTGCAGATTCCTACCTTTTGTTATTCTTGAAAAAATTCCTCTGTGTTTGTCTGTGCCTCTCTTCTGAGTGGGTCTAATCTGAGTGGTTTCATAATTAACTGTCAGGTGTGCAGCTGCTCAGCTCTGATGAGGAAATCTACTGGGCCTGCATCCCTTTAGATGTGCTCTTATTGAAAGTATCTCACAAAAATGCAATTTTTGTTGCAAGGGATGCCTAATATCTGACTTGTATCTTACTCAGACTTCTGGAAAAATTGGTGCGCCATCACACAAACAGGAAATTATGTTTCTGGGGAGTGGTCAGTGCACATTCTTTCTTTTTAAAATAATTTATTGAGAATGATACAAGTTAATAATACAAGTTTTAACATTGTATAGGGCTATCAAACTTGAATAAAGGAACTTCTCAGTTATTAATTTGGAAAAACAATAGTACAGTTACCATATAGAGAGTAATATGGGAATCTTTTATCAGTAAATATATGTGAAGAATATAATCATAACAATTAATAAACCTGGTATAATTTGTATAAATGAAAATAATTAATATGTCATATATTAAATAATTAGACATAGAGATACAACTATGTTGGATAAATTGGTCTGTATTGGGGTGTCCTGGAGAGACACCCATCCAACCAGGGCCAAGGTTCGGCTACGTGGACTGGCTTTTTCCGGATTAATGGGCGTCCCACCAAAACATCCCCAACATAACTTTGGGTAGATTGTTTCTAAACCGATCATTTACTTTCTTCCAAAGATTAATTCAATATAACAATGGAATAATACATTCCCACTATTATACATATCTAAAAATGAAGTTTAATAAGTAGGAAAAAAAGGGGTGGGATCTAAAAGGATGTTGGAGGGAATGAGGGGTTTCCAGAGGGACTCGATGGTTCAAATATACAAGTCATCATATAACATTAGTGTCCGTAAAGGTGGTGAGCCTCATCAGGGTAAAGAAGTGAGAAGTCAAAATCTGGCGGTAGAATGTGTGTTATCCATGGAAGCCATAGTGTTTCAAATTTAACAAGTTTATCAAGTATGATTGCCTCCATTTTGGCATGGATCATAGCTTGTGTTACACGTTGTTTTACCGACACTTCACAGAGCTTGCCTGACTTCCAGGCTTTAGCTATAGATTGTTTTGCTGCCGTTGTGACATATAGTAGGAGTTTAAATTGGCGTTGTGTTATGTTTCGTGCTTTATTATTTAAGAGAGCCACCGATAGATCAAGTTGTAAAGTAGTATCAAACATTGTAGAGAGAATATTAAATATTTTTGACCAAAAGGTCTGGGCTATGGGACAAGTCCACCAAATGTGTAGATGTGCACCTGGGTCACTACAGCCCCGAAAACATTGTGGGGGGTATTGGGGAAGGAATTTTGATATTTGTGCTGGCACTAGGTACCACCTAGTAAGAACTTTATAATTTGTTTCAAGGGTTACTATGTTTGGTGTGGGATATTTTGTATTTTGCTAGATTTGTGCTCAATCCAATGAGTTTGGAGGAAGATTTAAATCAGCCTCCCATTTAGAAGTATAAGATGGGGGAGAGAAGGTTGTGTGTGAAAGCAGTTGGGCATATAGGTCTGAGATAAGTCCTCATCTGTGTGGATCTGATGTACAAGCTCGTTTAAAGGTAGTATAGTTTGGAGTTGTCAATTTTGTGGGGACATTTTGGGACAAAAAGTTTTTAATTTGTAAATATCTAAATGTTTCATTATTAGGTATATTGTGAGATTTGTTTAGTATTGGGAATGTTATGATTTTATCAGATTCGTAGACATTATGTATTCGTGACCCACATTTATCCAGGCCATGAAGGAGGAAGGTAAAGTCCAAGCTGGGTCGAAGGAGGGATTGTGTAAAAAGGAGAGGAGTGGGTTAAGTGGAGATTGGAGACCAAACCGGGATTTGAGTCTATCCCAAATGGAAAGGCTATGTTTTGTGACTGGATTTGTAATTGATCGATGTTGGGATGATGAAAGCCATAATAGATTTGATGTGGAAAGAGGATCACAGTCCACCGATTCTATTGCTATTCAAAGAGGAATTTCTTTTGTGGCATGGTACTTAGCTATTTGTGCTAATTGTGAAGCATAATAATATTTCAAGAAGTTAGGAACACTTAGGCCTCCACGGATTCGGGGCATAAATAGGGTAGGTTGTGGTAATCGTGGTTTAAGTTTACCCCAAATAAATTGGGCTGATTTGCGCTGCAGTATACGGTAAAAAGAAGCAGGAACATGTATAGGGAGAACTCGGAACAGGTATAAAATTTTAGGTAGTATTGACATTTTAACCACAGTGATTCTACCCATCCATGCTAACGGTCAAGAAGACCATTTTCTACAGTCATCTTCCAGGACGACACAACTGAGAGATGACTGGTCCACCTGACAGGAAACACAATCAACAACAAGTTTAAAAGTTCCCACCCCTCCCTCAGACCCTCAGTTCTTGATTGTGTTTCACACAGGATGGCAGTGAAACCAAGTTTTCTCCGTTTTTTTTTTTGTGTTTTTCTGGAAGGGTCTGGGACCCTTTTTATCTCAGGAATTGTTTCCCCTGGGGGACTCAAGCAGACAGGGGTTCTGTGGTAGTCTCGGGCGGCCTCCGAGTATAGGGGCCGCCTGGGGGAAGTTTTCCCGGATAGGGAAACCATTTAACAGCCTCACAGGACAGGGGAGTTGTCCCTGGTAGTGCTGCTCCCTATTTGTACCGTTGCCTTGCCTGAAAACGCCGCTTCCGGATTCGTTGGTGGAGTGGCAGCGATGCTGGATGCGGATAGCGTGCGATCCAGCACTACTGCGGATGTCCGGAAGTCCGCCGGAGCGCCGCGTCACTTCCAGATTTGGCGGTGGAGGTCTCTCTCTCTCTTTCTCTGACGCAGTGATGACTGGACGCAGGGCGTGCGTCCAGTCATCACTGCGCACGACCGGGCGACGGACCTCCGAAAAATGGCGCCAGTTATCAGCAATAACGGCAGGGGGTGCAGTGGAAAGCACCCAGGCAGCGCTAGTAGGGCGATACTGTGCGTTCTAAGACCCACAACTGCAGCAACTCCAAGGCAATCAGGAGGGGACGCTTAAGACAGCACCTGGTCCAGCGATCCTGCAGGGCAGCAAAGTCACTATGGATGTGGAAGGTCTGTCTGAGCAAACAGCCACTGAGGTCGCCACAGGGGGTGAGTGATCCAGCTGTGTATTGTAAGGGCAGGGTACTGTGAGGCAGACCCCCCTTCCCCTTTAGGACATGGGTAGCTAATTGTCTGTTTTCTACTGTTTCCAGGGACTGAAGGCTCAGCCCAGGGGTCAGCCAGTAGGTCCAAAGAAAAAGCTACATCTAAGTCCAGGAGCTGTGGTTATTGTAACTCTAAACTAGCACAAGACCACAGCAAGCCCTTTTGCGATAAATGCATTTTTAAGCTCGCAGGCAAGGAGACCGCTCAGGTAGTGAAGGAGTGTCGTGCCTTGCAGTCAGAAATGCTAGCCACCCTCCAGTCTTTCCGAACGACACTAGAGAAGGGTTTGGGATGAAGGCCCATCTGGTAGAGAGACCCCTCGCTCACAGGAAGACTTTTCCACGTCCTACACGGAAGGTTCCCAGGGCCAGGTCTCCTTTTTGTCTGAGGTGGAGGAGGGTTAGGTCCCAGATTTTAGTACTGGGGAGGAAGATTCGGACCAGGATAGCCAGGGGGAGGCTAAGCCTGGGGGCCTTTTGTTCTCGGCAGAGGACATGGAAGGCTTATTAAAGGCCATTTATGCCTCAGAAGATATACAGGTTCCCTCTGCTCAGGTTTCAGCAAAGGATAGGGTGTATAGAGGCCTAGGAAGGTTACAGGCCAGGACCTTTCCTGTTCACCAGTCCCTGAAGGATATAATCCTCAGAGAATGGAAGGAACCTGAACGTAAACTTCTCAGGCTAAAAGCTTGAAAGAGAAGGTGTCCCTTTAAGGACGAGGAGGAGGAGAAATTTTTTAAAACTCCCCGTTTGGATGCAGCCCTAGCACAGGTGTCTAAGAGGTCTGTTTTGTCCTTCAAAGACTCTGGAAGCATTCAGGACCAGATGGACAAAAAGTCTGAGACCTTACTCAGGAGGGCTTGGGAGGTGAATGCGGTGGCAGTGGCACCTGCTCTAGCCTCCGCCTGTGTAGCCAGAAATGCAGACGCCTGGCTTGGCAGGTTGATGGAACACGTCTCGCGTAGTAAATAGACTAAAGGAATTGTAGACTCACTGGAGGTAATCAGCAGAGCAGTAGCGTATGTGGCAGATGCAGAGGTAGAGACTGTCAGAACCACGGCTAAGTCAGCAGCACTTCTAAACTCTGCCAGGAGGGCCCTATGGGTAAAAACCTGGGACGGAGATTTCACTTCCAAATCTCGTTTATGCGGGATTCCCTTTGAGGGCTCCCTGTTGTTTGGTTCGGGTCTGGATCAGGTCTTGTCCCGGTCTACCGAGAGGGGAAAGAAGTTCCCAGTGAAACCCAAAAGGGAAAGGGGCAAGAGATTTTTTCGTGGCCCCCAGTCAAAGACTCATCATAAGGGGAGAAGTGACCAGAGGAAGAAGTGGAATCTCAGAAAGGGAAAGGAAAAAAATTGGAATCCTTTTTTCCGGTTCCGGAGCTTCTCAGAAGGAAGCCAAATGACGCCACCGTAAAGGTAGGTGCAAGGCTCTGCAGGTTCCTTTCCGAGTGGGAGAAGGTTACGCAGCGTCCATTTATTTTAAGCCTCTTAAAAGAGGGGTACAGACTGGAATTTCAGAGGTTACCCCCACAGAATTTTCTTATTACTTTTCTCCCCAGGGACCTGGGCAGGGCAGAGGGTCTACTAGGAAGTATACAAAAGCTGGCAGAGCAAGAAGTTATTGCTCCGGTACCAGCCAGTCAGTTGGCCCAGGGCTTTTACTCCCATGTGTTTGTGGTTCCAAAACCCTCGGGCAAATTTCGGTTGATAATAAATTTGAGAGGACTCAACCGTTACTTGCTGCACAAGAGGTTCGGAATGGAGAGTATCTATTCAGTAAGGAAACATCTTCAGGCAGAAGTTTTTATGGTCACTCTGGACCTGAAAGACGCATATCTACACATACCCATTGCTCCCAAACACCAGAAATACCTACGCTTCGCGATTTGCATACAGCAGAAGGTAGAACACTGGCAGTTCAGAGCACTTGGCGGCCAGCCCAAGGGTTTTCACAAAAGTAATGGCCGAAGTGGTAGTATACCTACATCTCCAGGGAATAGGTTTGATACCCTACCTGGACGATTTACTGGTCTACAGTGTGGATCAGATGCAAATTTTGATAGACAGAGACACCGTGCTAGAGACTCTGGAGACCTTGGGTTGGATGGTCAGCCGGGAGAAGTCCTCACTGACACCATCTCAGTCCAAGCTGTACCTAGGCTACCTGTTAGACTCACAGGCACAGAGGGTATTCCTACCAACAGAGAAGGTAGTGAAAGTCCAGAATGCAGTTATCACCCTTCTCGAAAGAGGAGAAGCCTCCCTGAGGTATATAATGAGACTGCTGGGTCTCATGACCTCTTGCATACCAGCAGTAACTTGGGCACAGCTCCATTCTCGGCAGCTTCAGGACTTCCTGCTTGCCTCATGGGGGGGGAAAAAGAGAAACACTGGAGAGAAGAGTGTTGCTCAGAGAGGAGGTCACTCTCTCTCTCTCTGCAGTGGTGGCTCGACTCAGACAATCTATCGAAGGGTCGCCCCTGGTCCCAGATAGACCCGTTGGTCTTAACCACTGACTCCAGCGCTTGGGGTTGGGGGGGCTCATCTGGGAGACCGGTATACCCAGGGGTCCTGGAACCGCAGCCAAGCCAGGGAGTCCTCCAATTTCAGGGAGCTTCTGGCAGTAGGCAAAGCGCTAAGCTATTTCCAGGAACAACTGCAGGGCAGAGAGGTACAGGTCCTCTCGGACAACCTGGTCACGGTTGCCTACCTGAACCACCAGGGGGGACAAGGTCAGGTAGACTGAGGGAGTTAGCACAGCAGATCCTAGGGGAAGCAGAAAGGAAGGTCCTTTCACTTTCAGCGATTCATATAAAAGGGTCGCTCAATCTTCAGGCAGATTTTCTAAGTAGACAACCCATCCTTCAGGGAGAATGGGGATTGAACAAAGAGGTCTTTGCCCTGGTGTGCAGACATTTCGGCAGGCCAGAAATAGATTTATTCGCTTCCTGGGGGAATGCGAAGGTCCGCAGATTTTTCTCCCTTTACAACGATCAGGAGGCAGAAGGGATAGACGCCCTTGTACAGCTGTGGGATTTCAGGCTGGCTTATGCCTTTCCCCCACTGGTACTCATTCCCAGGGTTCTACAGAAGTTAACCCACTCAAGGACAGACCTGGTGCTGATAGCACCCTGGTGGCCCAAGAGGGTTTGGTTCCCCACCATTCAGAGTCGCTCAGTAGCTCCCCAGCTGCACCTGCCGGTACAACGAGACCTACTCATTCAGGGTCCAGTCTTTCACCCCGACCCGGACCGTCTCTCTCTGACAGCATGGCTCTTGAGAGGGAAATACTCCATGACAGGGGTTGTTCGGAGAGAGTGATAGACACTCTTCTACTCAGTAGAAAAGGAGTCACCAGAAAAATGTATGCAAAGGTCTGGAAAGTTTTCTCCCATTGGCTGCAGTCTAAGGAGGGGGCTCTCCAGATGATACCTACCCTCCTAGACTTTCTTCAAGAGGGGGTGGGCCAGGGATTGGCAGTCAGCACCCTCAAGGTCCAGGTGGCACC
Source organism: Lithobates pipiens (assembly GCF_037356315.1). Lineage (NCBI taxonomy): Eukaryota > Metazoa > Chordata > Amphibia > Anura > Ranidae > Lithobates > Lithobates pipiens. The sequence continues at coordinate 158,839,071 of NW_027507784.1, forward strand.
CCTGTCCGTGTTTTTTGACAGGAGGCTAGGACAAGAACCCCTGATAAAAAGATTTTTGTTGGCCAGGGAAAGGGTAGTTCCAGTCAGGTCGGTCAGTTGCCCTCCATGGGACCTATCCCTGGTGTTAGATGCCCTAACAAATGGGCCCTTTGAGCCGGTGGCTCAAATTTCTGTTAGACTTTTATCATTTAAGTTAGCCTTCCTTCTGGCTATCACCACGGCCAGAAGGGTGGGTGATATACAGGCCCTTTCGATTAAAGAGCCGTTTTTGCGTATCCTAGAGGATAGGGTAATCCTCACTCAGGATCCTCTTTATTTGCCAAAAGTAGCTTCTTTATTTCACAGAACACAGGAGATTATTCTCCCGTCTTTCTGCCAGAATCCTAAGAACAAGGAATAGGAAAGGTTCCATCTCTTAGATGCCAGGCGCTGTCTCCTAGTATACTTGGAAAGAGTGCGAGACTTTAGGAGATCCAGTCACTTATTAATCACCTTTTCAGGGGAGAGAAAGGGTCTACAAGCCTCTAAACCAACGATAGCTAGATGGGTCAGACAAACCATATCTATTGCTTATAGGCAGACAGGTAAACCGGTACCAGCCCACCTTAAGGCACATTCAACCAGATCCCTGGCGACCTCCTGGGCAGAAAGGGCAGGCGCCTCAATCGACCAGATCTGCAGGGCAGCAACATGGACGAGCCATAGGACATTTCTGAGGCACTACAGAGTGGAGCTGTTGTCCCCTCAGGACTTGGCATTTGGCAGGAAGGTCCTACAAGCGGTTGTCCCGCCCTAAGGTAGGCCTGAACTTCTTGCTTATCGCCTCAGGTATGCCGTGCTGGAAGATGACTGGAGAAAATGACCAGTTACACTTTTTTTTTTTGTTTTGTTTTGTAACGGGTTTTCTAGGAAATCTTCCAGGACGGCAGGCCTACTTCCCTACCCTTGTTTTATTGGTGTGGTATATTCATTCCTCACAGAATGTTCCCTCTGACACTGGTGTGGGCTATCCTTTGCCATAACTGAGGGTCTGAGGGAGGGGTGGGAACTTTTAAACTTGTTGTTGATTGTGTTTCCTGTCAAGTGGACCAGTCATCTCTCAGGTGTGCCGTCCTGGAAGATTTCCTAGAAAACCCGTTACCTGTAAGTGTAACTGGTCATTTTTTCATTAAGGCAGTTCGTTGAGTTAGCATGGGTGGATAATTTGCAGAGTATAAGTCAGCTGGATTAGCAGTTGATAAGATTCCTAAGCATGATATATGTTTTGTCGACCATTTAACTGGAAGGGAATCTTGTAATTGTTTTTGTAATTCAGGTCATAATGAAATATTTAGGGCTTGTGATTTATGTTGGTTAAATTTTAGGCCAGATAATTTACCAAATTTAGTAAGAATTTCAATGAGGTTTGGGGCTGATAGTAGGGGTGAGGTTAGAAATACTAAGACATCATCAGCAAAAATACATAATTTGTGCTGGTGACCACCTAGTTCAAGGCTTTTTATATTTATATTGGATCTAATGAGTTGGGCTAGGTGTTCAGTTGCTAAGGAGAATAGAAGAGGGGATAATAGACAACCCTGTCTGGTTCCTCTTTCAATGTTGAAGGGGTCAGAGTGGTAACCCGAGTAGGATACATAAGCTTTTGGATTATGATAAAGAGAGGAAATCCATTTCAGGAACCGTTCTCCAAATCCCCATCTATGAACAATGGCAGTAAGATAAACCATGATAAAGTGTCAAATGCCTTTTGTATGTCGATTGAGAGGAAGCAAGCAGGGATTTTGAGAGTTCTGGCTATATGGGCTAGTAGGGTAGCATGACGAATGTTATCACCTGTTTGTCTGGAGGGAATGAAACCAGTTTGATCTTTATGAATCAGTGTTCCTTTTGCACAGAATCCTTTTGTTTTGCGAAGAGTCTGTACTGCCAAGTCTGTCAAAAAGAGGTCCAGTTCTAACTTTGCTGTATCATAGGCAAGTTTAGTAGTTTAATTTAGTGACAATAAGTAAGAAGTTTCATATGTGCAATATCTTGATAGAAGATTTCAGTCCATTTGTTTTTCAGGATTTGGTGGAGGTGATGTAAAACGACTCCACTTGTTGGTACTGGAGAAGGCTTGTTAAATAGGATTTTCTTGAGTATTGGGTGAGTTTGATGATGCTCGGGGTTTGTATCCTTCTGTTGTGTTTTCTGGAATTGTCAATCGAAGTTCATGGATTGCAGTTAGAAAGTTGTAAATTTTCTTGCAGGTGTATATGGTACCTTTATGAGTGAATCGAAGAGCAAATGGAAAGCACCAACGATATGTGATGTGGTGGTATTGGAGTATCTGTAGATGTGGTTTCATCTCTTTTCTCTTGAGGAGAGTCTGTTGTAAAAGGTCCTGGAATATTTGATAAAGATGACCTTGAAAAATCAATGCATCCTTATTACGTGCTGCTTCCATTCGTTGCTCCTTTGTTCTGAAATAATGTAATTTTATTACAATATCCCTGGGGGAGGGGGGGCATCTTCCTTTTTGGGGGCCAGAGTTCTAGGGATTCTGCCCATCTCCAAGCGTTCAATGGGAATTGATGGAGCTTACTCCTGAAAGAGTGCTGTTACTGTTATGGAGTCGCAAGTTAGATCTCCTGGGTCTGTTTTCAAAATCTTCTAAGCGTGTGTAAAGGGAAGAAATTTCTTCTCTAAGGGCTTCTAACTCATCAGCATGAGTATTGGTGATACGATTTATTTCCTCCATTTTGTGTTCTAATATTGATGAGCGGCACCCTACCTCACAAATTTCCCTTGTCAATTTTCAGTTATTGTGTCTGAGGTATTTTGGAGGGCTTTTTGTAAGACACGTTCAAACTGACTAAGAAGATCTGAGCCATTAGGGATATTCTGTAATGTTATAGGGGTCATTCTGAATTCATGGTCAGAGTCAATATATTGTGAGGGAGAAGAGTCAGAGTTCCCTTTCAATTTCTGCCTCTGAGGTAATGCAGAGTGGGAGGATTGTGCTGCTGCCATTTTAGAAGCATTTTTAGTCAGGTTTTCTTTGCCTGATAGTTGTTTAAGTTTTGTCTTTTTCCCATTAAACATTATATGTGCTTGTGCCTTGCAGGCTAAATAGTAGGCAGGTTACCGTGGAGATGCAGTATTCGTCCGTGACTCGAGGAGAGAAGGCCGATTTTGTCCCGGTGACAGCGGAGCTCTAGGCATCCATGTCTGCTCAGCAGCTTCGCTTGTCAGTACACATTCTATGTACAGAACAACTCCAGGTAGCCATATTGCAATGGATTCTCCGAAAATAACAGCAGCTACAGATTGAAAAGGAAAGATCATTTTTAATAACATTCAATTACAATATGATTAGTTTTGAAATTATATGCGCTATATTATTTTTTTCTTTATTTGCTTTATTTTTAGTTACCCTCAAAGAAAAGTCCACTTAGCAGTGCAGCATAGCAAGATTAGAGGCTAATTTTACTTGAGTATCACCATAGGGGAGATCATTGTTTTTTCAGCCTAATCAAGTTTGGCAAAATTGCCTGAATCTCCTAAATCAAAACCACAAGAACATTAGAATGATTCCCAGAAGCAAATTGTTCAAATTGAAAGTATAGATTAATCCACAATTACAGGAAATAATACACATGATTTTCCTATATTTTTCTATGCTCTTGGTCAACCAGGGAATGATAAATGGTCAAACCATCATTTCAAATGATTGATGCAACCAGGAGAAAGATTGATTAGATCGAATTGATTAGAGTTTTCTCTAGAACTGATTGTTCAATTTCAACAAAGATGGTAGTTTATTGATTGAACCGCCCATGTAGTGCAGTCAGTTTCTGAAAGATGCAATTCTTTTATCAAAACACTTGTTATATTGAAAATGGTGTCATTACATATACACACAGCATTGGGTTGACCATAGATGAGCAGATATCAATAACTGCTGAGATATATTTTCTCCTAACACAAGTTGTCACCCCTCTGTAATATTTCTTTGACACTGACAGCAGTTTATATATGGTACTTCTGATCCTTCACAGTTCTACATAGTATATTGAATGATTGCAGGGAGATTTTCCAGCTTGGTTCAATAACAAGTACTTACAACTGTCTGAAGCCCTCAGTGTCACACTGAATAGGAGAATAAATAACCTAAAACATGGCAACGATGCCAAAATTGGGAGAAACACTGTCTATAGCATGGGTGTCCAACCTGTGGCCCACAGGCTGCATGCAGCCCAAGATGGCTATGAATGGAGCCCAACACAAAATTGTAAACCTAAAAATGTTGATTTTTGTCGGAATTTTTTGTAAAAATACAAACACAGCCAACACATGTGGCCAAAGTTTTATCGTCTGAAAAAAATTATAATAATCCCACTCTTTACAATAACGCCTTATCCATGTCATCAGTTTTTGGCAGCACCTATATTTGTGAGCAAATAGTTTCAAGGATGAAGCACACAAAGGGCAAATTAAGAACCAAAATATTTAATGAGAACCATTAGAAGTCATTGAGAACTGCTATTACATTCATTGGACCAGATACTGATGCGTTCATTTATCAAAAACAGTGTCAAATATCGCTCTAGTTTTATGTTGCATCTTTTTACAATAAAAAATATTACAAAAAAATGAAGTTTTATTACTCAGATAGCTACATTATCTATACAAGTGATTGTTAACTTTTTTCTTATATTGGTTGAACTAGATGGACTTGTGTCTTTTCCTCCATAGATATATGGAGGCTTCAGATATATAATTCAGATATATGGTGGTGGATTGAACACTGTTCATCTATGGAGGATTTTGTGTAATCTATTACAGCAGGACTGTCTTTTTGTTTATCAATTTTTATTTTTTATAGAGACTTTTTTTGTGTTTCATGGGGTGTTTTACCAATTGAATTAATTAAAACACGTTGCTTGTATCATTCCTCACTGAGGTTGCGTTCTGCCCACTTAAGGGTAGGACAGAAAGAATATTACACTATTTGTTTATGTATTTTGGTTTTATTTTCCCCATTGGTTGGAGGTATAATAGAATTGTATGTATTGTTACATTAATGGCTGTCTGTTGAGTTATTTTGAGGGGGCAGAAAATTTACACTGTTATACAAGCTGCACACTCACTACTTTACATTGTAGAAAAGTGTCATTTCTTTAGTGTTGTCAAATGAACAGATATAATAAAATATTTACAAAAATGTGAGGAGTGTACTAACTTTTGTAAGATACTGTATGTCCATTCATGACAAAGATTCATTCCATATTTCTATGTTTAGATGTCAATATTTTTAATAGATGTGAAATGTTGATATAAAATAATTGAACATCAAATGTGTTTAAATATACATCTCCCAGAAAGTAAATCTCTTCCCATTGTTGTAGTAAATACATTGTATCCCGAAGGTAAGATGCCAGACTCATAACTTGAGGTTGTAAAAAGAAATCGATGATGGTGAAACATTTCTCAAGGCTACCTAATCCAGATATAATAGGTCTCCCTGGAGGTTTAGAACCGTTTTTATGTATTTTGGGCAACATATAAAAGGTAGGGATCACTGGACATTTAATTGACAAATATTCCCATTGCTTATAAGTTACAATGTTCTCACTTTTGACCTCCAGCAGGAGCCAGTACAATTTTTTTGAAGGTTTCTGTAGTGTTTGACGGTCTTATAATGTTTGCTGTTTTTCTATTGATGTGTTGCATCTTCAAAGTATATGTTACTAAGCCAAACCACAATGTTGCCACCTTTGTCTGATTCTTAATATTGAATTCTGTTCTGGGGAAGAAGTCATGTAATGCATGGTTTGTTGCCATCCCTAGGTGGGAGACATTTCACTTCTGAAGAGAGGTTTGAAAAATAATTTGACAGCTGATCACATAAGTGATGGTAAATGTATGGATTTCTAGAGAGATGACATCTAGTTAAATCTAGTTTATCAATATTTTTATTTTGGTTAACCCATTACATCTTATAATACTTGCCTGTCAAGAGCATCTAAATCTGAAGGTGTACAGTCTGTTGATGATTTTCAGCAGCATTCCATTATTTCAAAATTACAGACAGGTGGCTGAAAAGCAAGATCCTTTTGTAAAGCTTATAAGGATCCTGTTTCAGATAAGAATTCAAAAAAGTAAAAGCAGAAAGGTAGCTTTTATTTTTTTAAGGCAACCTGTTTCAAGACCTTCGATGTTTAAGTGCAACAGTCACTGGCCAACTTCTGAAAATGCTAGTTGACCTGGACTGAAGGAACATGTATTCATAACTGGTATTGCTTGAAAGTAGAATTGGAGTTGGCAACAATTAAACTTCCAAATTTCAGTCCCTGTGATCATCCTATCAGTGACTATGGTAATCACATACTCTTTAATAACTGCGATACTGAGGGCATGCTTTTGTAAAGGCATTTTGCATAGTTTACCTCAAACTGGCTTGGTTGAGGTAAATGAGGCAAAAGATTTCAACTTGTTGTGTACTTACTTGTAGTGCCCTGGTGTTTAGTCAGGAAGCTCCTCACTAAATTCCTTGTCAGGAATAGCTACTGTTGTTAATTACTAGGGATCCTTTGACTTCTCCCTAAGTTTGGCCTGGTTGTACTTTCCTCTTCTACCACCAAGTGGCTGGGCACTTGGAGGTATTAGAATGAGAAGGACAACTCAAGGTCAGGTTATGGGTATATGGGGTATCTCAGCAAATGGGCAGGGATTTTGTCAAATCCCTTGAAGGATTGAGGGATGAGGTCAGGTGATCCAGGTTATTGTGTGCCACCCGGACCGACGTCTGGGTGGACGTGTTTCCCATGCCCTGGGCTGCTAGGCTGGAGATTTGCCTATCCTGGGAGCATCTGGCTGCCAAGCTGTGTGAGGGCATATCCAGAAGTAAGAGGGCAGCTCAGGGTTGGGATTGCGGCTTGCAGTCCAACCAAAAGTGATTGTTCTGCCGGCCAGAGAACCTGTCAGTGGTCGGAGGTAGGAGGGATCTGTCACCATGAAGGGACCAATCACCTTTACCAGGGACCACAATGAGTAACTGAAGCAAGTACCGGAGCACTATTCTCACTGAACGGGCATGGAAACTTCAAGCAGCGATCAAGACAACCTCTGGATATGACGGTGTGCACGCGCACTCAACTTCTTTGGTCGACCATGGCGAGGCCTGTTCTGAATGGAACCTGTGCTGTTAAATCGCTGTATGGTCTTGGCCACTGTGCTGCAACTCAGTTTCAGGGTCTTGGCAATCTTCTTATAGCCTATGCCATCTTTATGTAGAGCAACAATTCTTTTTTTCAGATCCTCAGAGAGTTCATTGCCATGAAGTGCCATGTTAAACTTCCAGTGACCTGATCAGTATGAGAGAGTGAGAGCGATAACACCAAATTCTCCGGTGAGGGACAGCACACGAAGACTTTCCAGTCAATGGATCTGTGAAAGAAACAAACACTCGGGCCACGCAGCCACGAGTTAGAGGGGGGAAGACAGACTCAAACCATTTCGCTTTCCCCCCTTCTCACCCGTGGCCGGGTGGCCCAAGTGCTTGTTTCTTTCACAGATCCATTGACTGGAAAGTCTTCGTGTGCTGTCCCTCACCGGAGAATTTGGTGTTATCGCTCTCACTCTCTCATACTGATCAGGTCACTGGAAGTTTAACATGGCACTTCATGGCAATGAACTCTCTGAGGATCTGAAAAAAAGAATTGTTGCTCTACATAAAGATGGCATAGGCTATAAGAAGATTGCCAAGACCCTGAAACTGAGTTGCAGCACAGTGGCCAAGACCATACAGCGATTTAACAGCACAGGTTCCATTCAGAACAGGCCTCGCCATGGTCGACCAAAGAAGTTGAGTGCGCGTGCACACCGTCATATCCAGAGGTTGTCTTTGGGAAATAGACGTAGGAGTACTGCCAGCATTGCTGCAGAGTTTGAAGGGGTGGGGGGTCAGCCTGTCAGTGTTCAGACCATACAACGTACACTGCATCAAATTGGTCTGCATGGTTGTCGTCCCAGAAAAAAAGCCTGCAAACAGTTTGCCAAAGAGAAATGGACTAAGGACATGGATTTCTGGAACCATGTCCTGTGGTCTGATGAGACCAAGATAATCTTATTTGGTTCAGATGGTGTCAAGAGTGTGTGACGGCAACCAGGTGAGAAGGACAAAGACATGTGTATCTTGCCTACAGTCAAGCATGGTGGTGGGAATGTCATGGTCTGGGGCTGCATGAGTGCTGCCGGCACTGGGAAGCTACAGTTCATTGAGGGAACCATGAACGACAACATGTACTGTGACATACTGAATCAGAGTATGATGCCCTCCCTTTAGAGACTGGGCCGCAGGGCAGTATTCCAACATGATAATGACCCCAAACATACCTCCAAGACAACCACTGCCTTGCTAAAGAACCTGAGGGTAAAGGTGATGGACTGGCCAAGCATGTTTCCAGACCTAAACCCTATTTAGCATCTGTGGGGCATCCTCAATTGGAAGGTGGAGAAGCACAAGGTCTCTAACATCCACCAGCTGTGGAAGAGGACTCCAGTGGCAACCTGTGAAGCTCTGGTGAACTCCATGCCCAAGAGGGTTAAGGCATTGCTGGGAAATAATTGTGGCCACACAAAATATTGACACTTTGTGCCCAATTTGGACACATTCACTAAGGGTTGTACTCACTTTTGTTGCGAGCAGTTTAGACATTAATGGCTGTATGTTGAGTTATTTTGAGGGTACAGCAAATTTACACTGTTATACAAGCTGTACACTCACCACTTTACATTGTAGCAAAGTGTAATTTCTTCAGTGCCACATGAAAAGGTATAGTAAAAGATTTACAAAAATGTGAGGGGTGTACTCATTTTTGAGAGATACTGTATACACACTCACACAAACATGAGACCATACCAAAAAAATGACACTTGATAAATTAATGACTTCTTATCTCAAGGTCACTAAGAGACATTCATCTGCAGGCATGAGCGTAGCATAAGAGGTTGCAGGGGTCACAATCGCAACCCTGCCCCTAGCTCTAGGGGGCTCCTGCAGATTACCTGTCATATTATCATATCCTCCACAAAGTCCAGGTCCGATATGTCCTAGGGCCCCACAGCCACCAGTACTGGGCTTCCACTTTGCCTTCCACATAGCACACCCCTCTGTTCTCATTGGCTGGGGAGATGTTGTGAGTCATTTTTTGAATGGAGAACAGCCCACGATGGGGAAGTGTCTGTGCTGTGTGCTGGCAACATGGAATTGTAACCAAGCTCAGTGAGTTGAGAGGAGAAGGATGCCGTCCTGTAGCCACAATGGGACCAATGTCACTGGTGAGGTAAGACACCGCTCAGTGTCTTCTAGTCACTAGCTGGGATTCTCTGTACCCTCCCCCCACCCAGGGATGCCTGCTTACCCCACTTCCCTGACAAATGGGGAAAAGACACCTCCAGGAGATGACCACCTGCCAACACTGAAAGTGAAACCTTCAGAAATTGCTAAAACAAATCCCTTAACACCTCCTGAGGGACCCCTGAGGGGCTGCAGGCTCCAGATTTTGCTTTGCCCCCCAGATCTAAGTTGCATCCCCCCAAAGCCCCCTGACCACCCCTTCCACCCTGGATGCTATGCCCTGCTGCTGAGCTTCTTTCCCTGTTTAGCACTATACTTCTCCTCCACCGCAGGGCTGAAATCACATTCCTTTACAACATTATCTGCCTACTGTAACTACACTGCCATTCCGACCTGGTCAGAACGGCAACAGATACACCCTGTGAAGGCAGACAGACTGTGTGTAAAGGAATGTGATTTCAGCCTTGTGTATTGGGGAGGGGGGGGCTGTTTACAGTGCTGGAATGGGAAAGGAGCTCTGCCAGGGGTCCCTGTTCTCTGATTCTCCAGCGGTAAACCCTGTCCTCTGATTCTCCAGCAGTGATCCCTGTCATCTAATTCTCCAGCAGTGATTCCTGTCCTATAATTCTCCAGCTGTGATCCTTGTCCTCTGAATCTCCAGTGGTGATCTCTGTCCTCTAATGTAAGGAGGAACTCTGGGAACTCAAAACTCTTAAGCCACTTTGAGTATCTTGGCGTGCGGTGGGTGAATCTGCACATGCGGTTGAAGTGGTTTGTGGTATTGGGGGGGGGGGGGCAGGTCAAATTTTGCATCGGGGCCCACAAGCTTCAAGCTACACCTCTGTCTGCAGGTACACACCTTCTCATGTTGGTTTGTCTTCGCTGCAGCGGTGGGTGCAGCTGGTCCAGTAAGTAGTCGAATGTGCCTAAGGTCATCCTGGTGAAGCTGAAATTTTTTGTAGGATACTGTCGGACATGAGCGTAGTACAGAGCCACAAAACCTTTCAGAAGGCCGCTTCCATAGCATGGGATGAGTCCAAAATCAACAAAGTCTCCTAGCCACAATCTGCTTTTTCTTGCTCTCCTTTCTCCACATATAGGCAAATATGACAAACAATGTCACGCTGTCCCAAAAATTGTTGGAACCCATCGCACAATGAAGATAGCACACACAATGACAAGGACAAAGCCAGGATACAGCAAGGACAAGTCATTCACTGAAAACTGCAATGCTTTTTGGGTAACGTCATCAAAGCCACGGAAACTGCTGTAAACGGATCACAACAGATGCAAAAACAGATGTAAACAGGTAAATTAATGGATGTAAATGGATGTTAAGGAAACGGAAGAAGGATGTAAACGGAGGTTAACGGAATTTACAATGGATGAAGACGGCTGAAGCAACGGATAAGAACTGATACGCTTTCAACGTATCTAAACTGACGTTGCCCGTGTGAAAGGGGCCTTAGACTAACTTGCACCTCTCAATTTCATGTGGCATAGCCAAAGCATCTGCAACATACAGCATAATGACATCTTTAAAAAAAACAAAGAGACTAAATGAACAGTAGTTGTTTTATATCAATGCCTATCAATGCCTATTTCATGTGATCATTGAATACATTACTTATGAGGCACTAACTAGTCATTGCAAAGCACTTTACCAATCCCAGCAAGGGTCAACTTCTGCACGTGCAGGATTGCTGTCTCCTATGGCAACAGTACTTAAACAGTTCCTAAGTCAAAGTAACAGTTCTCTCAGCTGTACTACAACTTCTTCTTGTAGTTCTTCAGCCCCTTGAGCGCCTGGTCTCTCACTGGACCCTCTGAATCCCTAACTCTGAATTCTGTGAGCTCAAGACTTTTTAATTGGTATCTCCTTCAAGCGTCACCCACACTTCCCTGTTGGGTCTCTAGCTTGATACTTCGGATACCTTCAAGCTGTACCCCTGCTGACCAGCTCAGTCCCTAGCTGGACACATAAGGCTGCTCTGCTAGTTGGGTCCCTGAAGGGGACCCAACGTGAAGCGTGAAGGAAAAGGAAGCCGCAACTTCTGTTAGAGGGACATCGGTCCCCTTAGTGCCCACATGTGCCCCATCAGTGCCCTTCAGTCCAACCTATCAGTGCCCACCACTGCCACATATCCATGCCCATCAGTGCTGCCAATCAGTTGCTCATCATCAGTGCTGCCTATCAGTGCTGCCTACCAGTGCCTAGCAGTGCCCATCAGTGCCACCTAATAGTGCCCATCAGTCCCATCTATCAGTGCCTATCAGTGCCACCCATCAGTGCAGCCTCATCAGTAGGGATGAGCTGAAAACCCCCCGGTTCGGTTCGCACCAGATCCTGCGAACGGACTGAAAGTTTGCACGAAATTTAGAACCCCATTAAAGTCTATGGGACTCGAATGTTCAAAATCAAAAGTGCTCATTTTAAAGGCTAATATGCAAGTTCTTGTCCTAAAAAGTGTTTTGTGACCTGGGTCCTGCCCCAGGGGCAATGTATCAATGCAAAAAAAAAGTTTTAAAAACTGATGTTTTTTCAAGCGCAGTGATTTTAATAATGCTTAACCAGTTCCCGACCAGCGCATGACGATGTACGTCGACAGAATGGCACGGGCAGGCATATTGGTGTACCTGTATGTCCAATCTTCAATGCCGCCCTGCCATCGAGAGCACGCCGCCGGCGGCGAGCTCCCGCGCTGGTCGGGACCCCCGTGAGTCCGGTCGCGGGACCCGCGGACTCGATCGCCGCGGGCATCCCCGCGATCGTCTCACGGGACGGCTGAATGGAGGAAATGCCGTGTAAACAGCATTTCTCCATTCTGCCTAGCAACTAGTGATGCTGATCTCTGCTCCATGTGATTGGAGCAGAGATCAGTGTTCACTAAATGAAAGCCCAACCCCCCCACAGTTAGTGACACACCCCTAGGAACACTTAACCCCTACACTGCCACCCACTGGTTAACCCCTTCACTGCCAGTGTCATTTACCCAGGAATCACTGCATTTATATAGCAGTGATTACTGTATAAATGACAATGGTCCTAAAAATGTGTCAAAAATGTCCGATGGGTCCCCCACAATGTCGCAGTCACAATAAAAATCGCTGATCACCGCCATTACTAGTAAAAAAAATAATAAAAAATTATTAATAAAAATGCTATAAAACTATCCCTATTTTGTAAACGCTATAACTTTTGCGCGAACCAATCAATAATCGCTTATTGCGATTTTTTTTTTACCAAAAATATGTAGAAGAATACGTATCGGCCTAAACTGAGGGAAAAAAATGTTTTTTTATATATTTTTGGGGGATATTTATTATAACAAAAAGTAAAAAATAATGCGTTTTTTTTCAAAATTGTTGCTCTATTTTTGTTTATAGCGCAAAAAATAAAAACCGCAGGGGTGATCAAATACCACCAAAAGAAAGCTCTATTTGTGGAAAAAAAAGGACGTCAATTTTGTTTGGGAGCCACGTCGCACGACCGTGCAATTGTCAGTTAAAGCGATGCAGTGCCGAATCGCAAAAAGTGGTCTGGTCTTTGACCAGCAAAATGGTCCGGTCTGTAAGTGGTTAAAGTAAAGAAAAAAGGTGAAATATTCCTTTAACTATTGTACCTGGGGGGTGTCTATAGTATGCATGTAAAGTGGCGTGTGTTTCCCGTGCTTAGAACAGTCCCTGCACAAAATTACATTTTTAAAGGAATAAAAGTAATTTAAAACTTCTTGCGGCTTTAATGTAATGTCTGGTCCCGGCAATATGGATGAAAATCATAGTCATGATAGTCACTCAGCATAACAGGATAGTCACTCAGCATCAGCATAGGCAGTCTTGAAGGGATCTGACATTTCATAAAAATTATGCTGTTACATCAGCATCAGGTACTTGGTAGCTGGTGGTGATCCAAGACTGATTCATTTTTTATGAAGGTCAGTCGATCAATCGAGCCGGTGGACAGGCGCACCCTGTGATAGGTTACAAATGTGCGTTCCCAAAGAATGCTGGATGCAGGACAGGCCAGTAGCTCAATTGCATACTGTGCAAGCTCTGGCCAGTGATCCATCCTCAAGATTCAGTAACCCAGAGGATTTTCGGTGGGAAAGGTGTCCAAGTCTGATCTTGCCCCTAGGTATTCCTGCACCATGTAAATCAGATGCTGGCGATGGTTGCTGGAACCGATCATACATTAGGGCTGCAGACTAAAAAATTGTCTGAACGCATCGATCAGGCAGCCACCTTCTCCACCACTCCTTCTGTGACTGACCGAAGCCTCAGCAACACGTTGTCCAGAACCAGGAGTTTGTAACCTCCCAGTCTCTGGAAACGCATTGCACAGACCTTTCTGCAAGGCTTCCCATAGATATTTCTTCCTCTGCTCCTTCTGTGGCGGCAAGATAAGGTCCGCAACCATACCCGTTACATGGATCAAGGATGGTTGCCAGCCAGTATCTCCTTGATCCGACGAATAGGAGGATCCTTCCGCTGGCTTTGCAGGATCAGGGAGGCCATGCAGCATAGGTTAGCTGTGGCATTCAGTCTGGAGTCCGCGTCGCATCTTTTTGCCTGCGTACTTGCATAGCCCCTTGAATGCCTATGGAGCACCGCTGGTTCTGAGGATAAAGCAGAGGAAGAGGCCATGGAGGAAGAAGAAGAGAAGAGGGTGGAGGAGAGATGTGTGTCAGAATCCCCAGTAGTAGCATTTTGGAGGCATGGTGGTGGAACAACCTCCAACACTACTGCACCTTGTCCTGCATCCTTCCCAGCTGCCAGCAGAGTCACCCAATGCGAGGTGAAAGATAGGTAACGTCCCTGTCCATGCCTACTGGACCATGAGTCAGGAGTAATATGCACCTTGCCGCTTACTGCCCTGTTCAGCGAGGCCAAGACATTGCCTTCCACATGCCGGTAGAGAGCCGGAATCACCTTCGGTGAGAAAAAGTGGCGTTTGGGAACCTGCCACTGAGGAACCGCACATTCCACAAACTCATGGAGGCGAGCAGAGTCTACCAACTGAAAAGACAGCAGTTGAAGTGCAAGACATTTAGCCAAGCTAGCATTCAACTGCTGGGCATGTGGATGGCTGGGAGTGAACTTCTTTCAGAGGTGCAGCAGCTGGGGCAGGGAAATTTGCCTGGTACAATCTGACGTTGGTACTTGGCTGTGATACACCTAATTCTACACCTTCATTCCTCTCAGTGCAGGTTTCAGAGAGGACTGAAGGTATAGTGGGGTTGGAGATCCCAGCTGATGAGGAGCAAGGAGAGGTCTGCTTTGTTCTTTGGTATGGGTCTTTTAGGTACGCTTGCCAACAAACTGCATGGCAGGTTGACATATGTCTGGTCAAGCATGTAGTGCCCAAGCGGCTGATGTTTTGGCCACGTGAGATACGCTTGAGACATATGTTGCAAATAGCAGCAGTGCGATCTGATGCACTCATCTCAAAAAAGGCCCACACCTAAGAACTTTTGGAATAACTCGCAGAGACAGCAGCTCCCTGCCCATGCGGAGCTCTGCGGTGTGATGCAGTCGGTGTGCTGCCCTTAAGCTGGCCCCCGGATGGCATCCTGCCTCATTGGAGAGGTGCCTCCTCCTCTCTCCTATCAGGCAACCACGTGGAGTCAGTGACCTCATCATCCCCTCCCTCCTCATCCCTGGAGCAAACCTGGCAGTATGCTGCAGCTGGGAGAACATGACTACAAGATTGCTGTCCTTCTTGGTCACCCCTCTCTCTGGGCTCACGTTACTGCCTTCCTCTAGCTGGGTACCAGCATCGGAGCCTTCAAAATGCTGGGCATCCTCCTGGAGCATGTACCCAACACTGTGGTCAAACAGTTCGGGGGACTCCTCAGGAGGGCATGGTGGGGCTAGGGAAGGAGTGACTGATGCCATTAATCCAAGGGAAGAGGCCACACAGCAGCTGATTTGCCAGACAAACAAACCTGAGGCTGGGTGAGAGAGGAGGAGGATGAGGACGGCTTGGTCATCCACTCTACCAAGTCTTTGGCATTTTGCGCTCAACACGACAGCTGCCGAAAAAAGGACAAGCATGCCCCACGGCCACATGCTGTGGCCTCTAGGCACAGAGCCTGCTTGCCCTCTTTTATTGGCTCGTGACTGTCTGCCTCTCCTTGTTGGCCTTCCAGACATACTAATGGCTGATACTAATACTGATTACACTGCAGCTAGCAGAATCAAATGCCTGCCTGTAGTATTATTAGTATGAGAACACCGGCAATTGTATTCAGGTAAAGCTTTAGGTGCACACTGTGCAAAGGACACTAAAACAAAATACTACAGCTCCCTGCCTGTATTTGTATGAGAACACCACCAATTGTATTCAGGTAAAGCTTTAGGTGCACACCGTGCAAAGGACACTAAAACAAAATACTGCAGCTCACTGCCTGTATTTGTATGAGAACACTGGCAATTGTATTCAAGTAAAGCTTTAGGTGCACACTGTGCAAAGGACACTAAAACAAAATACTGCAGCTCTCTGCCTGTATTTGTATGAGAACACCGGCAATTGCATTCGGGTAAAGCTTTAGGTGCACACTGTGCAAAGGACACAGTACACTAAGTGAAAATACTGCAGCTCCCTGCCTGTCAGTATATTATGGAGAGAATAACAGGGACAGATCCAGCTAAACTGAATACAGTGTATAAATATATATACAACACATCTGGGATGCGTATATATATCCTCTACAGACTGTAACTGAAGCTAACTGATTTGACTGCCTACTCTATCTAACTCAAATTAAATGCCACTGTGTAAAATATTCATGTGGGTATGACCAAGGAATTGTCAAAGTGTGAGAGCGCTGAAAGCTGAAAATTTACCTGGGCAGTAAGGGGGTATAAGTGCCCAGTAAGTAAGTGGTTAAACAGCAACAGTGTAAATGGGCCCTTAAAGAGGAAGTAAAGGCAACAATAAAAAAAAAAAAAACACACCCTGTAAGGCAAAGGCATAATGAGCTAGTATGCATAGCATACTAGCTCATGATGAATAACTTACCTGAGAACGAAGCAGTCCTCCGTCTTCCTCTTCGCCGCTGCCATGTATCCCGGAGTGACTTCTGGGTCTCGCTGCTCCAGCACTGTGATTCACCGGAGCCGCGATGACGCCACTCCCGCGCACGGGAGCTGACACTCGCGGCATGTCGCCGCGATCTGTGGCATATCGCTGCGATCTGTGGCCTGCCCAGTGCGCCTGCGCGCTGCTGTCTGCGGCGCATGCGCCGTAGACAGCGGTGACTGTCTTCGGGTAAATATCTCCTAAACCGTATAGGTTTAGGAGATATTTCTTGGACCTACAGGTAAGCCTTAATCTAGGCTTACCTGTAGGTCAAAGTTGGTTGTAAGGGTTTACAACCACTTTAAGCTTTTATACTACTCAAAAAGGAATACCGAGTGTTTTTTAATGCATTATATTATGAATGAGAATAAATGTCAAAAGAAGAGCCATGAAGAAAATGTCTTTATTATATTCCAAAGAAATGTAATTTGCGTGGCAGCTTGGAAAAGAACAACTGTGCTGAAAACATAGAAAAAGCAATAAAACAACAAAGCTTCAGATACACTGATCAAAATGTGCACAAGATGTAATCATGGGAAGAGTAATCTATTCAAAGTAGGAAAGACTCAAAACATAGTTATAAAATTCTCTGATTCACATCATGATGGCTTCACAAAAGCAGAGCTCATGCAATTACACTTTTAGAACATTTATATAATTGGGTCTTACTCTAAATAATCTCTCAATTATTCAACACCAACCAACACTGAAGATTCTGCTGTCAGGTGCAATGTGGGAAGAAGTGGTGGAAAAGCCCAGTATCAGTGGTGTTGTGTGTGTGTGTGTGGAGGGGGGGGGGGGGGATTGTGTGCGTAAATACATGTGTGTATTTCTTTACTGAATTGACTAATTTGACAAGGCAAGTAAATAAATAAATACAAATATGACATTGATCTTAAACCATTATAATTTCCATTATAATTTCCATTTCAATAACCTAGATTTGTTCCCAAGTTCTAGATGAACCCTAGGGTGGTCCATTGGGGGCACACCGGCACCCCCCCATCCATGCATCCAGCCCCTTGATCTAGATAGCCCCTTGATCTAGATGCAGGGAGCACCAGGCGCATAGATTCCAATCAGGATTTTTCCTTTTTTGAAGCATGTGATTAGAGCCATAGGCTCTTATAGGCTTCAAAAAAGGGTGGACTCTGGGGACAGAGTACTGCGCCCAAAGCCAACCCAGTTTTGTGACAATAGAGAATAAATATCGTTTGCTGCCCCCCCCCCCCCTCAAAAAAAAAACCCACCTGCCACCACTGTAAGGAAGGGAGTGTTGAGATGGACAGTAGCAATGAAGACATACTAGAATATGTAAATTGCCACCTACAGAATAAATTGGGCACATTCAGACAGGCAGATATAAAAAGAGAATATGAAAAGCGAAAGAAGGAAGATTAAAAGCATTTGTGTTATTATTATATTATTCATGCTATTATGGGTAATGCACAACCGGATTTAAAAAAAACTAAATAGTTGAACTTATTCTTTAAATAAACCTTGAAACATCATAGCATTTGATTCATGAAGAGTATCAGCCTACTCTTTGTGCATATTCATTTTTTGAAATGAAATAGCACTGTCATAACATTAGAAAAAATATCCAGATGATATTGTACATTGTGTTTATTTATTTAGTGCAGACTACAAAAGAACACCATTTTGTCAGAAGTAAATGCTTGCTGTAATTTAATACAAATGTGTACGTTTTCATTCCAAATGGATTTTTTATTTTTTGCTGAAAGAATGCATAGGGGATATCTTCCAGCCAGAATCAAATCCAAAACATTTAATAAACTTATTTGTTGCCTTAGAAACAAGTAAGTGATGTTATTTCTAATGAGAACTTACGATAAAATTAGATTTTTACTTGTAAGGCTTAAAAATACTTTTTTTTGCTCCAGGTTAAACATTCAACTAAATAAATTAAACAAGTGTCTATTGTGTGTTACATTGGTGGCTGGCCGAGTATTGGAGCTGTTATATGAAGAAAAGAAGCATGTCAGTTCATTACTGAAGTCAGCTTGCAATGATCTCTCCTATTAGCAGAAGCTCTGTCTGGTTCACATGTAGAGAAGTAGAATGGGACCAACACGTACAATGCAAGCCTCATCTACCATTACACGTATAATACATCAGACTGAAGGAAATCAAAGAGATGTGGACAAAACACTTCAGAAATAGAAAGCATTATTAAACCTACAGCAGTAAGTCGACAGTCTGGAAAAACACCAGATATTTGTGTAAGGAGGCATCATGGTGATAACTCATTATGTTTTTGGAAATCCCCCAACCTTTTACTATTTGTGCACATGGCAGAGAGTGACTGAAAGCAAATAGAATTGGAGGCATTTTTTTTTTAGACCGTGTTGATGGGGAGCCCACTGAGTTTTTTAGACAACACCATAGAAAGGCCATTCTTTCCATCTAAACAACTTGCTTTGTCGTGGGTTTGCAAAACATTAAAGGGAGCTCTTTAATACGAGCCAAGGTTCAAAAAGAAGTTCCGACATTACCACATGTGGATCCAAGCTGTCAGCATGTTTTTTAGTTCAAGCCACTGTTTAATTTAGAGAAAAATGCTGCCAAGGTGGACTGCTTAAAAGGAAACTGGCTGGATGGAATTGCTACGCATAGAAGGGGCTACCTACTACTATGCCATAATGTATAAAAAAATAAAAAATAACTTGCCCTGTACAATAATGCATCTGTTATTTTGGCTGGCATGTTTGTGAACTAGTTTTTTTTTTCCAGCACATAAGTTCAAACAATCCATCTGTATAAATAAATCATCATAATAGCATTAGTGTCCCCAATTGTATTTGTGCATATCTTCTTTTACTATACTGCTTTGTCCAGGTAACTGAATAGCATTTATAAGTAAAGCTAATTAACAGAGGCAGGTAGGCTTTTCTACTGTTAGTCAATACAGAGAATGTTGTAAAACAAATCTTATGATTTGTCCATAAATTTGTATTTAAAAAATGGGTAAATGTGGGCCACACTGAATTAATATGTATATAATCAGTTATCAGAAGCTATCAACCCTCTAAAATCTGATTTTTGTTAAGAGGGTTGAAATAAAAAAAGAAAGAAAAAAGAAAGAAAGATTTTTAGGCTAGTGGCCAGGTTGTAGATTCATTTTCCTTTTTCAAACCATGCAGAATGGCAGGCTCTTCAGACCCTTCTAAAGTACTGTATAGATTTGTCTGCCATTAGAAGTAACATTTTTTAGTCACTTAAGGTATCCATAGGCTGCGGGGAGAGATTGATGCAGTGACTTGCATAAGGGTATGTTTGCCAGTTTCTGTTGGGAAGTTAGTCTTTGCCAGTACTTGAAGGATTCGTTGCCACTGAGCAGAGGCTAGCAAAAAGCTCTTCAACTTGCCAATTCAATCAGAAAGGTTAAAATAAAGGCAAAAATGTCTACGAAAATGAAAGGAATGCAATCACCACATCTAAGGACAAATAAGCTGCAATATAATACATTTTATCCTTGGGTTTAGCTACACTTTAAGTGCAGATGGAAGGTTACTGTACAAATATTTTTAGATGTAGACACAAAATGAGTCATCATTAATTTTTGGTTACCTGTCCACCATGCGAACTCCCAAGTCTGTGCATGCTAAGTATATGATTTGTGACTTTTAGAACCAATATTTAATGAACATACCTTTCCAAACATCTGTAAGGCTACCACATTTATTTGCAGAGGAATGTGGGAACAGAGTCAATACCCTGTTACCTTATAAAGTATAGCCTTGTTTGGAACCTCCCAAAAAGCATAGGGGGAGACTTATGGGGAAAGACGTTTGCAGGCATTCGTTTTAATGAGTTGCCAAATCCTCCTTCCTCACTGTAAGCTCATGCTCTTCATTCTGATAGACACACATTGAGGTTAGGAATAAAATATTCCTTTTGCCCACTACAAATACCAATATCTGTTTCATCGTATCGTTTCCCTGAACTTTCTTCAAGAAATAAATATGTTTGTGAATGCAGAGGAAGAGTTTGTTGAGTTCAGCTACCTGATAAAGATTGTCTGCCTTGATTGGTCAGGCATAGAAGTCTCAGAAAGGGAGTTAGAATAAAGGCTTTTTTTTAAAGGTAATTTTATAGAAAAAGAAGACATACATAGAAAAGGTACAACATACCCCACAAGTATACATAGGCAAAATGAAAAATATCAATTTAACAAAGACAGACATAAAATCTACATATAAGCCTACACAGATGTGCAGTAAGAAAGAAAACATAAGGTAAGGTCAAACAACAACTTGCTGGTAAAATGAACAGAGAACCATATATCGGTACTTTTGACAGGCCAGAGGGGACAAAAAAATTAAAGGAAAGTTTTTATAATCAAAGAGTAGAATGAACCTACTGGAATATGTACTGTACCATATAGGGACCCTTATATGAAACCAACATTTCAAAAAAAAACATTACATTTATATCTCTATGTCACCTGACATGGTAGTCAGTCACCCATCCTGACCATAATCTTTCAAATTTTTCAAATTTAAGCTATGCAAGTCATTTAATACATTGACAATGCTTTGTTATTCAAAGCAATCCAAACTTGGAAAGGTCTGCCTTCTTCTAGTATAGTGCAATATTCTTTTTAGCATATGCGTCTAGCAAGAATACAGATGTTAGGAAGGGCCAATTCCCCCTCAGCAAATGCACAGACTTCACTCCAAAATTTTGTGTGCCTTTGGACAGTCAAAAATCATGTGAAAAAAGTCTCAGGAAGCGGCATAACATGACACTCAGGAGATGGGACTTTCCCCATTTTATAAAGTGGAGGAGGCGTGTAATAGATCCTTTGCAAATACCTTGGCTGGGTTCACACTTAAAACGGATGCGGCTGACAGCAGGGGTCTGGTGCATTCCTATTTTTCCTTTCAGGAATGAATCAGGCCCAAATTTGTGCCTGAATTTGGACCTAAAATGGAGCCAAAGACGCACAGGACACCTGTGCAATTCGCTCCACAGCCACCACGGAGATGTGTGAACCGTCTCCATTGAGAGCCGGTCACAATGCCCTGTCATATGAAACTTATTCAATTTCCATAAGTGTGAACCCAGCCTTAAGTAGAATAAGCCTATCCCCTGCCACTATATCTCCAGAAAATTGGGACCCCACCAATTCTTTACAGGCCTCGTCTTCTAAATAGGGTATATCACATTGCCACTGAAGCCTAATCTTAGCCATGCCTGGGGAAGAATCAAACAGTAGAAGGTAGTAATATATGTTTAAATAAATTTTGCTGGATCCCTGTCAATCAACAGGATTTCAAGTTTAGAGGGTTGAAGGTGAACATTCTGTAAGCCAAACTGCGTGGTCACTGTTTGCCCAAGTTGCATATAAAAATAAATGGTGAGTGGGAAAATAATTGATGAGCATACTTAAGGCCAAATTTCACCCAGCGTTGAGCTTCAGATAATTTGTATAGCATTTGTATTGTCTCCTAGACATGGATTATACCATACAGATGCATTTGGGAGAAACTGAGGGCTGTTTTATGCAGCCTTTTATTACATGTGTGGAATATTTTATATGGGAGTTTCAAAATCTCCACACCCTTTAAGGGGATGTGGGCCATTCCTATACAACAAATGAATCAGGGCCTCATATGACCGCATTATTGCAGCTTAAGTTGTAACTGTGGTGTTTGGCAAATCAGGGAAAACCATGCATTTATGTGCAATAACTGAGCTGCCAAATAACACTGCAGATTGGGTAGTGCTACTCCCTTGCCCTGCATAGGCAATTGTAAAGATGTTCTAGCCAGACACGAACCCCATAGAAAGCAAGAGAGAAGGGCATTAAGCTCCAAGAATACTTTTTTGGGGAGGTATACTGGTGCTTGCCAAAATAAATATAAGAAACAAGGCAAAAAGATAATTTTGAATATATTAATTCTTCCGAGTAAATTCAATTTAGACCAGGTGAGAAGAGTATGCTTAAGCCTTCCTAACAGAGGCAAACAATTTTTGGCTACATAAGATTGTAAAGGCTGCTGCACCTCAACCCCCAAATATCTACATTTAGAAATCCCTTGTAGGGGGATCTGTCTGGGTAACACTGGTATATTGTATGGATCAAAGGGGAATATACTGGAATTACTCCAGTGTTAACTTTAAAACTGGAGAATTACCCAAAATAAGCAATAACTTCTAGCGCTGTAGTTAATGACTTTTTGGAATCTGCCAATTATAGGAGCTTGTCCTCCGCGTATAGAAATATTTTCTCCTCCAAGCTACCAATTCTAAACCCACAGATGAAGGGATTCCATTTAATCAATGCTGCCAATGGCTTAATTGTTTAAGCAAATAGTAGGGATGACAACAGGCACCCCTACCGAGTACCATGGTGACTGAAGAAAGGGTCTGTAATATAGTTGTTAATCCAAATTTGGGTCATCGGTAGAGCATATAACAAATAACAGTCAGTTTGTCCCATATTATAAACCGTTTACCAAACCAAGCCACTCCATCAAGTCAAACATTTTGAGAATAAAGGCTTTTCTATTTTATTATGACTACCTGCAGTAACGAAGATCAGCCCAGCCTGCTTTTTCACCATATGGGTACATTTACACTATGTGCATTGACTGACACTGGATCCACACTGGATAAAACACAAGTCAAACTGCAAGGGCACATAGAAAAACATGCATTGCGCTGCCCCCTCAACACAGCTCACTGCAAGGCAAACCTGCCAGCTGTCTGCATGCTAAAACATAGCTTTTTAGATCCCTTTCATACTGGGGCATTTTTCAGGTGCTTTTGGGGTAAAAATAGCGCATGTAACGCTCCTGAAAAATGCCTCCCCTGCAGCCCCAGTGTGAGAGCCAGAGTGCTTTCACACTGGGGCGGTGCGCTTGCAGAACGTTACAAAAAGTTCTGCAAGCAGCATCTTTCTGACGGTATGGGGAGTGGAGTATACCCCACTCCTCCACCGCCCCTGCTCATTGAAATCAATGGGCACCGCTGCTGAGATACCTGCAAATCACTTTTAACCCTTTATTTGGCCTCTAGCGGGGGTTAAAAGCACCCCGCTAATGGCCAAAAAGCGCCCTGCTATTACAGCGGTAAAAAAGCGCCCCGCTATTACTGCAGTAAATTTAGCTGCACTTTACCACTAACACCCCCCGCCCCAGTGTGTACAGGCAGTATGAATGAGCCCTAAAAGTTTACCTATGATAAACAAATGCTCTGTTGTCCTTTATAATAAAGATGCAATATTTATACAAAGTATATGGGAGATACATTAAAGATACTGGTTTTAATAAAAAAAATGACTGTGAATTTATGAAAGTTTATGCCTTAATCAAACCTCTACCCAGAAGTAAGCAACACAGTGTGAAGCAAATGAATATAATATTTTGTATATTTGCTTCCTTTTTATTGTATGGTGTAAGTGTGCGTTTTTCATACACATGCTGTGCTTTTATTATTTTCTGCTTCCCACTTACATTCCTTAACAAAATAATGTTTTTTTTTTTGTCTATTCTTCAACTCAGAGTTTTCCCACTGCATTTAACTTACAATCTCAATTCATACAGCGTCTCCTGTTTATATCTGACATTGTTCTGTGGGGGGATTTGCTGAGCTAAGAAACAATCCAGGCCTTTCCTTTATAATGTGAATGGCAAATTTTCCTGCCTGTTTATGTTATGTACACATATAGTGATCTGCTCCCATTTCTCACATTGCATTATGCCCTTACACTCTAGCTGATTCCCATTTATGTCTGGACTAGACTGTTTGACCTCATGTTTGTAACTGTTATTGAATAAACTGGAATCTGCACAAGGCTCTTTGTTTTGCCTTTTGTGATATTGTTGAATAATGCAGTGTTGTGCTTAAGATGCATATATCTCAAATGAAAATTACCGTAAACGTCATCATATTTTTCATTCATTTATATCAGGAAAATGAAACAAACAATTAAATGGGAACTTTGTCACCCCCCCCCCCTTTTCACACCTGTGTTGTTCATTTTTCTTTCCCTTCTTACCCGGATTCCTGGGATATCTTTAAAACACATACTCATACCTCCATAAAATTCAATGCTGTACTGCTATAATCCTCCAAAGATCACCAGATGCTGGGTCCCATGTCACCATCTTCTTTACTTACATCATCAAGGGGCTGGCTGTTTCTTCTGGGTTCTTGCAGCCAGCTCTTGATGACACGCGCATGCACAGTGTGTTCTAGATTGCCCTGAAGCTTCCTGGGATGTGTGATGAGAATTTCCCAAGAGGCTTCAGGTAGCTGGGGACTTCATTCTCGTTTAGGCAAAAAGGTGGAAGAGTGGGCTGCTCTCCCCAAAAAATTGGTAACTGCAATTTCTTGAAAGAAGTTGGGAAGAAGAAATATTGTTTAAAGTGGTGTTTCGCCCCAAAAAATTAAAAATAAAAGCCAGCAGTTACACATACTGCAGCTGATGGCTTTTAACAATCAGACACTTACCTGTCCTGGAGTTCAGCAATGTCGGCACCGCAGCTGATGTTCTCATCAGCTGTCGGGTGCTGTCGCTGCCTTTGCGGGTAAGGGTACCCAGCAATGTAGCCTTATGGCTTCACGCCAGGAATCTTACTGTGCATGCGCGAGGCCCGCTCCTCTCTCCTCTGGCCCGATGACAAGGAGAGGAGGAAGGAGGAGGCGGGAGCCCGGCGGTGATGTCAAGGGCCGTGGCCCAGACTCCCGGAAGTGGGAACAGGATACCTGTTAAAGTCAGGTATCCTGCTTCCACCCCCCCCCCCCCCCGAAAGGTGCCAATTGTGGCTACCGGAGGGGGAGAGGAGACAAATTAGCGTATGTTTCACATTTTGGGTGGAACTTTGCTTTAAAGAAGAAAAAGAAAGTGAACTTAACATACCTGTATATACATGTGACATTGCTAACTCCAAATATGATACCATGATACTATGTATGCTTACTTTTACACAAAAAAGTCTCAGTTTATTAAGTTATGAGTTATGTTAGCTGTGTTTCTTTGTTATCTCATTATAATTTTTTCATCAAAAACTAAAACATGCATAAAATGATACTGCATAGATAATATATTTTTACACATTTACCCCAAATAGTTATTTATTCACCACAATCCTTTATTTCTAATAAATCAATATTTTATCTTATGAGTCATTATTTCAGGGCTGTCACTAGCAGCAACCCACCAGCAATGGGATATCTAAATAAAGAACTCTTCTATCTTCTGCTATGAGATTGCCTAATTGCTGTCCAAAAATCTGCAGAATCTCACTTGCTAGAGTAGAGAATAATGATGAAG
Organism: Lithobates pipiens; assembly: GCF_037356315.1. Taxonomy (NCBI): domain Eukaryota; kingdom Metazoa; phylum Chordata; class Amphibia; order Anura; family Ranidae; genus Lithobates; species Lithobates pipiens. The sequence continues at coordinate 158,864,802 of NW_027507784.1, forward strand.
ATACACATTGCTGGTTTGGCTAAAAAGGTAGACATTGTATAGGATAAAATGAGTGTTCTCTCTTACTGTCTACTTACTGCAAGTCAGTACCAGCGGCAGATGAATCTTATTTCCATCTGAAACATCTTCTTCTGCTTTCTTCAACTTAGACCACACAGTTAATACCAGACCAAAAGTAAGGCCACGTACACACGGGCGGACTGTCTGCCCAACTTAGTCCGCTGAACAGTGTTTCAGCGGACAATCCGCTCGTGTGTGGGCTTCAGCGGACTTTTTCAGCGGACAGTCTGACGAACAAAGTCTTACGGAATTTCCGTAAGACAGTCCGTTCAAACTTGGTTTTGTCCGTCCAAACTTGGTTTCAGCGGACAGTCCGCTCGTGTGTAGGCAAGTTGGACGGACTAAGTATGGCGCATGCTCAGAAAGGGTTTACACGGCCGAAGGTTGCATTGCAGTGTATAGGACGTCGTTTTTCTAGTCCCGTCATACGTGCTGTACACGTCATCACGCACGCTTTCAGCGGACTGTCTGCTCATCGTGTGTGGTCAAGTCCATTCATGCTAATTTTGAACGGACTGTCTGTGTGTACGCGGCCTAACAGAAACCTGCAGCCAGACTGTACGTGGCAATGTATTTACATATTCAAAACAAGCAGTAAAAGTCCTCCCTTACCTCTATAGCTACAGGCATTGTGGAGAAATTTGTTTTCAAATTGCACAACGGAAGCACATTATATTTATTATATTTTTCAAGTCTGTAGCCTGTATTTTGAATCCCATTCATAAAATGCAGAATGTTGTATTGAGCCTGTTGTATATTAGATCTGAGGTTTTTCTGATTAACACGGTATAACGATCTTTGTGAATAGAAGAGAGTTCACCATGGAGAGCAATTCACATTTGCAGTGCACAACGCCATGCTTTATTAAGGTGTGAAGCTTTTTTTTAGAGCAGTACAGCCATACCTTAATAAGATCAACAGCAGAGTTATAGTACAAAAATATCACACATATTGTATAAAAATAGTTATATTAATATAATAAAGCATTCCAATTCTATGATAGGTTTGTACTAGTCACATTACATGTCATATACACAAGGCATTTTCCTTGAAACCTTATTGAACAGTGACTAAAAATAATTTACTGCAATAAGTTGGATTTCAGTTAAGATTTATTTGTTTTAATTAAATGCTCAGACACTGTAACACTCATCCAAACTGAGCGGCTTTTTATATTGAATATTTTATGTTTTTGTGTGTGAGTTTCCAGTTCTGCCATGGTGATTACAAAGAGGCCTCATTTTATCCAGTTTCTTCTGTGGTATAGACAATGCACTAGAAGTGAAAATAAAAAAGCATGGTGGCAGCAATTTATTGAGATATATTGTATATAAAATAAGTTATTGGGGCCCCTAACAGCGTCCGGTGCCCTACAATGCACCCCTATTTATTCAATGCTAACACTGGTGGGCTCTAGAGGTACTCCTAATTATACCCTTGTACAATGGTTTTATTGGAATTCGGCATTAATACGTTTTAACAAGGTGATCTCAAGAATTCCTTAAATAGGCTTAGATCCCTCTGAATGAGTTGCTGCTGTGCTGAGCCTGTGCTACGTAACAAAGGAGAGGGGTTTTTACATTACAGTCAATGAGAACTAGACTGGTTAGAACTGGATAAATGAGTACCAATGTGTGGAAAAAATCTCAAATCTCAATTCTCAAGCCCTGAGCCAGGAATTTTACAATCCCTTTTCTGATACGAACTAGGCTGCCTGCCCTGTGGTAGTGGTTGTAGTTATTCCCTTATATGAGCATAATTGCCAATTGTAGATGGATTGATCCTTTGTTATCTTTTCCACTAAGATGACATTTTCATCCAAATCATACTGCATTGATTGGAAATATGTAGAAACTATAAAAACAGATTTTCTAAATCTATCTCTAAGCCAAACAGTATAAATATATTATCCAGGATTTAGGGAACATTATCAAAAATCATGTTGTATAATGTCATATACATTGCAATGATAATGATGTGCTGACTCAAGCATTAAAAATACTAAATTAAATCTTCAAACTAGCTATGATAATAAGCTACAACTGTCACAAACTAGAAATGCAGGATGTAACTTGCACACAGTCAAAAAATGCATAGTCAGCCATAACTGGATACAATTTTGGAAATGAATAGGTTGTTAATATTTTTGTTGTTACTTACTTGTATAGCACCAATGTGCCACAGCAAGATTTTGCAGGGTTGGGAAATTGCAAAATAAACTTTTAAAGGATTAACCTAATGTAACACTCAGTGAAACATAAGCTAAAGCCGCATACACATGATAGGACTTTGTACAAACTTTCCCTTGGATTTTTGTACAAAGGGCGTTGGCCCTGAACTTGTATTGCATACACACAGTAGGACTTTTTCAGCCAACTTTCACCAAATCACATGGTTTTTCTGCTCTTTACCGCCACCTTTGGCCAACTTCTGTATTGTTGTCTGATCTTTTGCATTGGTTCTGAGCATGCCTATTTGTACTTTGTACAAAAGTCCTATGGTTTTCTGTACACACGATCAGACTTTGCTCCATCTGACTTTTGTTGCCAGAAAGTTTGTCCGTTCGCACAGACAAAAGTCAGATGAAAACCAAAAAAGTTTGTCCGATGGAGTGTACACACGGTCGGATGTTGCTCCAAAACAGCTAATTTGCATGTTTGTTGTCAAGAAGTCTGATCGTGTGTATGGGCCTTGTATAGAAGGTCTTGTATAAGTAAATATTAAAGATTTTATATAGCATTGCAAATCAATGAAACAATTATTAGATGTCACATTAAAGCGTAACTCCACTTTTGTTAAGAAAAAAACATTCCCCTCTGTGTGATCTATGTACATTACAAGGATTATAACAACATTTATTGCAGATTCCTACCTTTTGTTATTCTGAATAACTCCCTGCTTGTTCCTTTGCGCCTCTGTGCTGAGTGGGTTTCATAGTTATCAGTCAGCTGTGCAGCTGCAAAGCACTAAAGGCCCATACACATGATCAGACTTTTTGACAACAAACATGCAAATTAGCTGTTTTGGAGCAACATCCGACCGTGTGTACGCTCCATCGGACAAACTTTTTTGGTTTTCATCGGACTTTTGTTGGCTGTGCGAACGGACAAACTTTCTGGCAACAAAAGTCTGATGGAGCAAAGTCTGATCGTGTGTACAGAAAACCATAGGACTTTTGTACAAAGTACAAACAGGCATGCTCAGAACTAATGCAAAAGATCAGACAACAATACAGAAGTTGACCACAGGTGGCGGTAAAGAGCAGAAAAACCACGTGATTTGGTGAAAGTTGTCTGAAAAAGTCCTGCTGTGTGTATGCAATACAAGTTCAGGGCCGACGCCCTTTGTACAAAAATCGAAGGGAAAGTTTGTACAAAGTCCTATCGTGTGTATGAGGCTATTTTTATTTCCTGACGAAAGTGGAGTTACCCTTTAAATAACAAAGCATCCAGAACAGGTTAATAAAATCTAAGGAAAAAATCTTGCATACTGATAATTGCTGAATAAATAAAATTACTGAAAACATATCTTAGTCTATCGATCAGCATTTAGAAGATGTAACTATGGAACAAAGGACGTCGGTTTTCCAGAAGCAGGACTATGAAAAACCTTGTGGAATTGGGAATTAATGCAAAACCTCAAGCATAAATATATGAAACCCGTAATAATGATGGAATAGGCAATAGGTATGAGCAAAGTTATCATAGTGTAATTGATTCCATCATGGAATTACAATGGTTGAAAGTTTTTGAAGGATGATTTAGTTTACTTAATAAAGTTTTCTTTGTATTTGTGTTTTTCCACTTTTTGTCGGTTTGATTATTTGTGTACTGTTTTCAAATTTTGAGTGTAGTTTTTTTCTGTGTTTTCTTTTTTTTTTGTCTGTTTTACCTCTCAAGAGCTTCCCTCTAGCAACCTTTTCTGCATGGATGGCATGTTAACTGACCTTGCATGCTACAATAATTAGCTAATAATGAGCTGACAGCCCCCTATTTTCGGCTTTTTCCCATTTAGCCCCCGTTCAATGGAAGACGAAAATTATATATAGAGGCAGTATTTCTACTGCTTCTATATAGGACACCTTCTTACTACCACTGGTTGCCAAGGAAGCCACAGATCCTTGCCCCTCCACATCCCTGGACACCACTGACGTCCCTGGAAATCCCTGACTGGTAAGCAAAGGCGGTGGGATAGCAGTGACATAACTACCCAAATATGGCTATAGCGTTATGTGGTAAATTATGACACCACCATCCTTACCCCTTACCTTATGTAGTTGATAACACCTCGGGTAGCTGTCATCCAGCTACGGTATGAGTGGTGTCGGAATTGGTCTTGTGCACTGGTTTGTTGTTTTTTTTCCAGCAAATCAGCGAGCATCATGACTAAAGATAGATTTACAGTGAGGGACTTTTTTATGATCTTTATTTTTAATAAATCACTTTTCAAATATATGGGTGTCTTTATTTCTAGGTTACCATTCTTTTTTTTTGGAGAATGAGTAGTAGTATTATGTACCTCAACTCATTCACATGGTGGAAGGGGGCAGTATCTGCAGGCTCCCTTATTATTACATCTAGATAAGCCCCCGCCCACAGACCCCAAAAACTACCAAGGTTGTTTTCCTCATCAGCCTAAGGACAAAGTGCTTTTCCAGGGGGAATTCTCCTGGCAAGAAACCTCCCAATGTTGAGGGATTGTGGGCTGTTATGCTTCTTTTAATTGCTGGCAAATGACATTTCATTGCCAGCTTCTTTAAAAAAATAAAAAAGCACACAGACCCCTTCAAAGGTCCCCCAAATTACACAGACACCTCTTGGAGAGGTCTGTGTGTTGTTTTGTTTTTTAAGAGGGTGGCAAAGAAATATAATTTTCGAGCAATTTAAATGCTTTTTTTTCCTTTGCAAATGAAAGTGTTGCTGAGCACCCATTTACATTAAGAATTAGGACACCCTCAGACATGTTATTAAAAAGAATATGGCATTTTTAACATTCTACTTTAAGCATTTAAATAAAGCACTGCACCTGGTCAAATGGAATTAAACTGTTTTTACATTGGTACATGCTCCCCAGGGTAATGCCCATCCTTCATGCTATTATTTTAAACCCCCTACCTATTTGCCCAGAAAATGCTCATTTGATAAATTCAACCCTCATTGATTTCACTACAGTTTCGGGTTCAGCACCTAAACATCTATGACATCTGCCAAACCTGGCTTGAACCAACCACAGGACAGCTTGGCTCATCCATAATCATTAGACCCCTTTCACACTGAGGCACTTTACAGGCGATACAGTGCTAAAAATAGCACCTGCATAGCGCTTGTAAAGAGCCTCTCCTGCCTCAGGCTTTCACACTGGAGTGGTGCGCTTGCAGGATGGTAAAAAGGCCCTGCAAGCAGCATCTTTGGAGCGGTGAAGGAGCGGCTCCTGCCCATTGAACTGAATGGCACTGCTGCTGAACCACCAGCAAAGCACAGCTGCAGCGCCACTTTGCGGGTCGTTTTAACCCTTTTTCAGATGTAAGTAGGGGTTAAAAAATGCCTGCTAGTGACCGGAAACCCCCGCAAAAATGACAGTGAAGTGCCGCTAAAAATAGCGCTTTACCGCTGACGCCCCAGTGTGAAAGGCCTAAAAGAAGCTTTTCATAGAGAGACAACATATAATGTATTTCAGACATTAGGTCCTTACCATGAGTTAACCCTAGCATTCTCAGTCAACAACTCCAGCTTCTACTCAAAAGTGGAGAGATGATGATATGGACACTGTATTGCTATTCCAGTGCTTTAGCTGCCACTTTTGCAGCATCTCTTAAGGGATCCTCTAAAAAAAGTGACATCAATTTGTGCTTTTTGAATTTGAGTTTACAGAGATCTTATCCATATAATTATACTATAAGTGTTTTTGCTCAGACATTAGCAATGTTTATTTTTTATGCTGTGTTGGTTTCAGTCTGCCTTATCACTCACCATATTAGTCCTTATTACTCACCTCATTAGTCATTATTACTCACCTTCTATACTGCTTGTGCTAGCATAAAGGGAAACATAGCAATCATTACACTATGCCTTTCATGCCTTCTTCTGTAGCACTGTATCACTTTTTGTGCTGTTCTTTAGGGCTTGTTCACATGTGCTATTATTGCTGTGCACCAAAAAGTGATCTGCAATATTTTAAATTATGAGGGTGATAAATGTTGTGCTAATAACGTTACTTAATTATTTAAACAACAGTTGCAACCATTAGATAGTGAACGCAAAGCACTAAAAAAATACCATGGAAAATGGGTTTGAATGGTGCGCATATACCAGGGATATGCAATTAGTGGGCCTCCATCTGTTGCAAAACTACAAATCCCATCATGCCTCTGCCTCTGGGTGTCATGTTTGTGGCTGTCACAGTCTTGCTATGCCTCATGGGACTTGTAGTCCTGCAACAGCTGGAGGGCCGATAATTGCATAACCCTGGTATATACTATTCCACACATAACATCAAATACTAATAAACAAAACAATGGGGTTAAAATCCTGCAGTTGGTCTAACATAAAAATATTAAAGAATGTGTAGATATATAATAATTAGACAAACGTGTCCAATCATACAAGATAAATTTTTTTTTTAAAAAGAGAGCATGAAAAAGTTCCATCCACAGTGGGCTGTTTAATAATGAATATGCCCAAAGACTACTCTAATTCAGGTATTGAGAAAAAAAGCCTATCCACCACCAGGTGAAATAGTCGCTCACCTCAAGAATAATTGACCATCAGGTTAGACAGTGCTCGTAAGATGGACAATGATGGTACTCTTCAGTCTGTATAACACTTCCCCCCCAATGCAATCCAGGTCACTGGATCCCGAATTCCTTCCATGGATCCATCTGCGTGATTTTGTATCCAATTTTTGTCTCCCAATAGCAGATTTTACTGAAAGTAAAGGGAAAAATTCATAGCACAATAATGCTAATAAAAGCCACATTTATTAAAACTCGAAAAATATAACTGCTCACATTTAGCCAAAATTGTAATTGCATAAAACAGTCAAACAGGATGAATTCCCTCCTCACCGCACTTCTGGGCACTGGAGTCACCAGAAATGACGTCACTGACTCCATCAGGCGCATTGCGTCACTAGTCACGTGACTTCTTCACTCCTAAATGGCCCACTGTGGATGGAGCTTTTTCATGCTCTCTTTTTTCATGTTTTTTCATCTGTTCTAGTACTTTGTGCACAATTATATCTGTTTGTTTAATTAATATCTATCTACACATTCTTTAACATTTTTATGTTTTTAGACCAACTGTAGGATTTTAACCCCATTCTTTTGTTTGTTGATTTGATGCTATATAAGAAATAGAATAAGCACACCATTCACACCCGTTTTCCTCTTCAATTGGTACATCCCACCAAATGTGACATGCCATTCAATGTTGGCCATGGCTTGTGTACAGTCCGGAGCGACTATATTTCTGCATTTAGGTGGGCAGTCATGAACAATAAAACCACAGCTCAATTGCCTGTTTTTACCACCGCCGGCCGCCCGTGTGAAACAGACCTTACAGAGGATAGTAAAGAATATGATGAAGACTTAAAGTGGAAGTAAACTCCCCTATCGTTTTCAGCCAAGGAAGCTGCCATCTTTGCCTCTGTTTAATCTTCAACTGCTATGGTGCTGCACATGTGATTCGTTATGACACCAGCAATTGGATGGTTTAATAGTTTGGCTGAGAGCACAGCCAATGTGCAATTAGCATTCCCGGCATGCCTTTTTTTTTAACTGTTTAAATTGATGGGTTTACTTCCACTTTAACATGTGCATAACATTTACATCTGGTATTAGGCAAAGCCAGAAAGTCTTGCCCACGCTTTTATTGGAGGAAAATGGAGGTTGTGTACTTTCTCAGCTAGTACAGAGACCATATCTGTGCAATATTACGTGCAGTAAATACACAATTTCTAGCATTTTCTATTTCTGTAAATGTTTTCCACATAAAACCGTCTGGTTCTGGGGAATTGGAAAGCTATTAATTAGCTCAAAAGTATTGTGCACATTCATGACCTCTGACAGAAAGTAGTTTAATGGAAGCTGAAATTGGTTTACTGTCTGTGTAAATGCTACAACACTGTTATATTGTTTATCAAACATTTATCTAGTAGCAGGACAATAAATAATAAAGATGGATAGATATGTCTACAAATAGTGAAAAAAATGTCCTAAGTACATCTAAATCCAAAAAAAGTTTCTTCATTTTAGATGTGGAGCATGTGGCTGGCAGAACCTATGTCAGGTGATTCTGCAATCTGGGTTCCACAGCAGAGATTCTCCATCAATTTCTGTCCTTAATGCACAGGACACTGCTCTGGGGTGCAAGTGGTGCATGTGCCTTTTGGAGATGTGTAGGGGTGCCATTCACAATGAATGCTAACCAAAGTGCACCAGCGCACTTAACATGTGTTAAGTCTTTATATGCTGTTATGCTGGCCATAGCATACATTATACAATTTTCATGCACAATTTTCCTTTAGATGTACCTTCAACTATGTCGTGCAAGGGCCTGCCTGATTGCATACAAATTTAAAGGGTTTAGGTTTTACTTCATATTATATGTTTCTGCTAAACCTAAAGAAAAATTGTACAAGAAAATGCGTGTTTACTGTGCGTCAGCACATCCCGATTGGCTTGAATGGGTCCTGAGTTTAATAACCGCTTGACGACAAGTGCACGATGATATACATCGGCACAATGGCACAGCTGCGCAAATGGGCATACAGGTACGTCCCCTTTAAAAAGTGTCAATGTGGACACACGCGCGTGCACCGCATGCTCCGTGACTGTGCCCGCGGGACCCGCAGACTCGATGTCTGCCGGTGTCCCGTGATCGTGTCACAGAGCGGCAGAAGGGGGAGATGTAAACAAGGCATTTCCCGATTCTGCCTAGTGACAAAACAGTGATCTACTGCTCCCTGTTATTGGGAGCAGTGATCGCTGTCATGTCCTAGGTAGCCCACCCCCCCACAGTTAGAATCACTCCTTAGGACACACTTAACCTCTTGATCGCCCCCTAGTGTTTAACCCCTTCCCTGCCAGTGTTATTTATACAGTAATCACTGCATTTTTATAGCACTGATCACTGTATAAATGACAATGGTCCGAAAATAAAAAGTGTCTGATGTCTCTCCCATAATGTCGCAGTCACGATAAAAATGTCTAATAAAAAAATAATAATAATAATGCCATAAATCTAACAACTATTTTATAGACGCTATAACTTTTGCTCAAACCAATCAATATACGCTTATTGCGATTTTTTTTTCTTTACCAAAAATCTGTAGAAGAATACATATCGGCCTAAATTGAGGAAAAAAATGTAGATATTTTTTGGGGATATTTATTATAGCAAATAGCAAAAAGAAAAAAATATTCCTTTTTTCTTGTTTGGGTGAAATGTTGCATGACCGCACAATTGTCAGTTAAAGTGACGCAGTGCCGTATCGCAAAAAGTGCTCAGGTCAGGAAGTGGGTAAATTCTTCCGTGGCTGAAGTGGTTAATGTTCTAAGGAGGAACAATTGGTGTGGATGGTTTCTGAGTTTATTAGTGTTCTAAGGAGGAATGGTTGTTAAAAGAGGAAGATCTAATGACTGGAAACAGTTTTTGTAGTGCCAGCACTAACACTGCTACTCTATTAAGGTCATTGTGTAACTGGACCGAGAAATGGCAAATTACCTTTGTAGCAGAATATATTCCATCATGTATACAGTAAGTTACCTCTTCATTTACATGGAATTTCTTTTATGTATCAAAGAGAAAAATCAAATAAATTAAAATTCATTTTGGTTAAATTATATAGTATATGCTATGTTTTGATGGTTCAAGGTACACATACATTTTAATGAATTAATTAAAATATATTTTACTTTGCACTCCTAATTCATTAAATCCACTAAAAATTACATGCATTTTAAGGTTTTACTATTTTCTTTTTTGGCCTATCGTCTTGATGTTGATGCTATAAATATGTGTATCATGTTCAAGTATAACTGTTAATCAGTGTTGATGATTAAGAATGTGTTAGTTGTAATTAATAAAGCATAGCATGAACATAAACAAGACACTGCATGGATGTCTACCATTAATAAATTAATGAGAGTTTTATAGCTGAAGTAGATCTATCCTCTCTACCTATCTTATGGCATGTCATTATTTCCTCTCTCAGGAATTTACTCAGAATCACTTTAACCACTTCAGCCCCCGAAGGATTTGCCCCCTTCCTGACCAGGCCATTTTTTGCGATACGGCACTGCGTCACTTTAACTGACAATTGTGCGGTCATGCAACGTTTCACCCAAACAAAACTTATGTCCTTTTTTCCCCACAAGTAGAGCTTTCTTTTGGTGGTATTTGATCACCTCTGCGTTTTTTTATTTTTTGCGCTATAAACAAAAACAGAGCGACAATTTTGAAAAAAACACAATATTTTGTACTTTTTTCTAGTAATGGAATCTGCGTTTTTTATCAGGATTACAACATTGCGACCGAAAGATCGGACACTTTTGACACTATTTTGGGACCATTGACATTTATACAGCGATCAGAGCTAAAAATAGCCACTGATTACTGTATAAATGTCACTGGCAGGGAAGGGGTTAAACACTAGGGGCGATCAAGGGGTTTACTGTGTTCCCTAGGTGTGTTCTAACTGTAGGGGGGTGGGAGTCACTGAGGGAGGAGACCGATCGGTGTTCCTACTTAATAGGAACACACAATCTGTCTCCTCTCCCCTGAGAGAACCGGGATTTGTGTGTCCATTCTCATTCTGTCACGAAAGCGACACGCACATCGGCTTCAGGGACACGCTATGATATCTTAAAGGAGCAACGTATAGCTACAGCAATTTGCGCAGCCGTGCCAACCTGCAGCAGCATAACTGCGGCGGCTGGTCGGCTAATGGTTAAAACTGTCTTTCATAAGCAGTTATGTAAATCAGAATGAATATTCACTTTTAGATAGATATTGACGCTGAAAGTCATATTTAATAAAAATAAGGGATACTGTTATGTACAGCCAACATATGTCCTGGCCTAGGGTGACAAGGATTCCAGGGGCAGCAAAAAGCTAGCCACATATTTTCTTCTTTTTTTCCCACAATATTTTATTAGTAGAAAAAACAGTGTAGGTTTATAATATTGTTGATAGTAACAATCAATGGTAAACATTTGGGATCAGAACAAACACGAGTATATAACTATGGTGAAGGTCAAGTCTAAAAGTCAACAGAACAAGTATTTTTTAAGATATAATGGGTTATTTACTAAAGGCAAATCCACTTTGCACTGCAAGTGCACTGAAAGTGCACTTGGAAGTAAAGTCTCTGTAGATCCGAGGGGGGCATGCAAAGAAAATAAAAAACAGCATTTTAGCTTGCACATGATTGGATGATAAAATCAGTAGAGCTTCCACTCATTTCAGATCCACCCCTTAGATTTAAAGCGACTGCACTTTCAAAGTACACTTTCAATGCACTTGCAGTGCAAAGTGGATTTGCCTTTCGTAAATAACCCCCATAGTGTCTGATTGTGTTTAATCCATTAACGTTCATTGCTAACTATAAAACAAGCCTTCTGTCTATTGCTAGATTGGTTTGGGGTGTGCATCTTGTATAAAATCTGATTTTTAAGAGTTGCTATAATAATTATGGTCATTAGGTGTGGTATTTTGCCCATGTATCCCATGGCCCGATCTGGTCACTTTTCGGTGTTTTATGAGATAGAGCTCTAATGGTTGCGTAAGGTCGGTGAAGATATAAACCAAAAGAGAGAAAGAAGAGAGAACAAGTAGAGGAGGGGGGTTAAGGAGTGGGGGGGTATGGTGGGTCAATGATGTTGTGTTAGAAGGTGGGTTATACTTCACCTCCCAGTCTCCACCAACCATTGCCAAAAATGTATGAAATACGTATAGAACAGCCAAGTCAAAAAGTTTTAGACATGTACTTAGATATCTCGAGAGGGGTCCTCCCTCACTCTTCCATTGTTTAGGGGTGGGAGGCCCTACGTTTCTTATTTTACTAAAATTATCAGGGGGACCGTATGGTGGGGGTCATTATGAGTCTAAAGTATCTTGGAGTGAGCTTGGTTCATCGGTAGCTTATATCTGTAGTGCGGAAGTGGGTCCAGCAGGCCCAGGTGTGGGAGAATTTGGCTGGGCAATCTTGAGCTACAGAAATTATTTCCTCCATCTCTGCAATTTTTCCAATTCGGGGATAGTCGGAATTTTTCCAATTTGCTTGAGCCATTCAGGGATAGTCAGAACCCCAATGAAGAGGAATACATATTTTGGCTGCATTTATTAGGAGTGGTATCAATATTTTACGATATTGGTGTGACATTATGTCCGTGTGGTGTAGGAGAAACTGTGCTGGAGTGTGTTCCAGAGTATAGCAGGAGATCTGTGGTGTCAGTTCACGGACTTGTGTTCAGAATGGATAAATTAGGGGACACGACCACCATATGTGTAGTACAGCATCTCCAGCACTTGTTGGAAAGGGGTTGTATTTGTTAAGAATTACTGGGGTTTTATACCAGAGCAGTAGAACCTTACAATTATTTTCCTAGACCCAGACATTAAAAGGGCCTTTATGTGTTATTGTGGCTATGTGCTCCCATAGCTCCTCCGTCAGCTCTTTTTGCAGGTCTCTCTCCAATCTATACACATTTTGTTGGCTTTCATTGAGCTGTCTGAGGAAAATATATTGTAAATAATGGAGATCACTTGTTTCTGAGGAGCAGATTGAGCGCATAATTGTTCAAAGGGAGTAAATGGGCAGGAAAGAGAGGAGCAACATTCAGCATCTTTGAGGAAATGTCATATCTGGAAGTACGTCCAAAGGGGAAAAGAGTTGCTGTTCACATTAGCTGGTAGAGAAGTGCGTTCTATAAGTGTGCCTGCTTGGAAAAATTGGTGAGCCAGAATCTCCGGGTGCTGCCAAGTGTCTGTTAAAAATTGTACTGACATACCAGGGGGAAAGGCTGGATTGAATTTTATAGGTGTAAGGGGTTCGAGGGGTTAGACGAGAGGTGAAGCTTTCGGCAGGATTCTATAAAACAGCAGAGTGTAGAGTTAAAGGGGTGTTCTTTCAAGGTCAGGGGTATGTGGTGTATCGAGTTCCAGGGCATCAATCGTAGTGGTAGAGGAGAGAAGGAATCTTTGAGCTGCACCCAGTCCTTGCAGTGGCCATGCAATGACCAGTCTACAATTCTGGCCCGGTGGCAAGCCCAGTAGTATTTCTTAAGATCTGGGAGACCAATGCCACCTTTCGTTTTGGGTTTGGTCAGTTGGTCATATGATATTCTAGGTCTTTTCTGTCTCCAAAGAAATCCATTGGATGTGAATGACAGCAGCACGAGCCAATGGCTGCACTGCTTTCAATCCATCCACTCCAGCCAATCAATGGCCAGGCTGAGCGGCAAAGAGGGCATCGGGGGCGAGCACGGGACTTTCGAGGTCAGGTAAGTAAAACAGGGGGGCTGGGGGGGCCGGCACTGTGAGATGTTTTTTCACCTTAATGCATAGAATGCATTAAGGTGAAAAAATGTTTACCTTTACAACCCCTTTAAGGGCATGGGATTTGTTAAAGTTGATCTTAAAATTGGAAATATATTGAAAAAGTTTGAATTTGTTCAAGACATTTGGATCGATAAGTGCAGTTCTTTTAAGAATAACAAAATATCATCAGCAAAGGCTGCTAATTTATAGGTGTGATCCGAAATGGGTATGTCTTTGATATTTATTATTATTATTATACACGATTTATATAGCACCAACAGTTTACGCAGCACTTTACAATGTAGAGGGGGACAGCACAATTACAGTACAGTTCAATACAGAAGGGAGAGGAGGGCCTTGCTCGTAGAGCTCACATTCTAAAGGAAGGGGATGGTGCTACAAAAGGTGATAGATGTGGGGAATGATTTGATGGGAGTGGCTCAGGGACAGTTGTTAGATTGGTGTGGGTTAGGCTTCCCTGAATACTTTTCCCTGATATTTTCATTAGATCGTAGGCAGCATAGGAAAGGTTCAATGGTTAAGACAAAAATAATTGGGGAAAGTGGGCATCCCTGTCTCTCGTCCCATTGCTGATGGAGAAGGTGTTCGACAGGTGCAGTTGGAGCCATATAAAGGAACGTAATGGAGTTAAACATCCATTTTTGGAGACCGATGTGTCGCAAGACTTCTCCCAGGTAATCCCATGCCAGCCTGTCGAACGCCTTCTCCGCATCCAGTGATAGAAAGAATTATGGGTAGTTATCCAACGGTACAGATTCAGGGCTTTAATTGTGTTATTCCTGGCTTCTCTCCCAGGGATAAAGCCAACTTGGTCTTTCCCTATCGGGGTAGGTAGGAAGGGTAAGAGACGAGTAGCTAATATTTTGGCAAATAGTTTTATATCAACATTCAGTAAAGATATTGGCCTGTAGTTAGTGACCAATGTGGCATCTTTTTCTTTTTTTGGGATCACTGTTATGTGTGCCTCTAGCAATCTATGAAAAGGGGGAGTGGATGAAGTTAAGTAGTTAAAGGTCTTGAGTGGGGGGATAAAGTATCTTTGAAAGTTTTAAAATAGACAGCTGTGAATACATCTGGACCAGGGCTTTTGCCGTTTCTGAGCTGTTTGACTGCAGTTTTGAATTTGTCTGCCGAGATCGGGTTTTCCAGGTGAAGGGCATCCTCTTTATCTATAGACTTAGGGTAGAATTTCTGGAGGTAATTTTTAATTGAGGTAGGTCTATAGTCAGTTCCCATATGTCCGGCTGGATGTTTGGGGAGGTTGTATAGATCTGAATAGTAATCTCTCAAATTGGGCCGCAATGTCTGCTGGGGTGACATAGGCTTTCCCTTGAGGGTCTTTAATGGTGTGTATATGTGTGCATGCTTTCTTTGTCTGGAGAGCCCTGACTGGGAATGTTGCCAAATTCGTAAAAAAGTTTTTGATATAGGACAAATTTTCATTGTGCTTTCCGGTTAAACTCTTCATGTAAAAGTTTCCTATGTTGGGTAAGGTCGTGCTATATTTGCTGTACTTGTGATTGCTTGTGGACAAGTTCCAGGATTTTGATCTTATTGAGTAGGTCTGTAATTATCTTTTGTTGGGCCTTTCTCTGGTCTGTTTTAAGTATGAGGAATTTCCCTCTTAGATCACATTTATGGGCCTCCCATTGGCTAAGTGGGGTTGTTTCAGGTGTGTCATTTTCTACAAAGAATTCATGTATGTTCCTGCATATAGCTTTAATGTCTTCTTCCGAAGTCAGTAGTGCCTTCTAAGCGCCAGATTTTTGTGGAAGTGTTTTTGTTTAGGAATGTCAGGGTCATCGTGACTGGGTGGTGGTCCAATAAGAGCATTGGCTTGATAGTTGCAGTGGTTAGGAAGGGAAGGTCTTTCTGGGACAGGAATAAGTAGTCTATTCTGTAATATTTGTTGTGTGGGGCAGAGAAAAAGTCATTGGCATGAAGGGTACGCCAGGTATGATGAAGAAGGAGATCTTGGATCTGTATCTTAATTTGCTGACTGGCTTTGTATGGCATTGATGCTGTAGCAGTGGAGGTGTCTAAAATTGGAAACAGAGCAACATTGAAGTCCCCCCCAAGGATGGTTATACGCAATTGAAAGTCTGCGCGGGAGCTGTGAAAGAGATCTAAAAAAAAAGCCACGAGGGAGTCTATGAGTTGGCAATCAAATGTTTTGAGATTAAGGCCGCGTACACACGCGCGGACTGTTTGCCCAACCTTGTTCGTCAAACAGTTTGGGCAAACAGTCCGCTCAAAATTTGCATGAGCGGACTTGCCCACACACGAGCGGACTGTTTGACGAACAAGGTTGGGCAAACAGTTCGCTCAACTTTTGAAATGAACGGACTCGCCCACGTAAGGAGGAGGCAAATCCGCCCATTTCGAGCGCGTGTACAGGTAGGCGGGGCCCGCGAAGGAGACGTCGCGGGCTCCGCCGCCTGGAATGGGCTTAAAGGGGAACCCCAACGCCGAAAAAAAATCGGCGTGGGGGTTCCCCCCAAGTCCACACCAGACCCTTGTCCGAGCACGCTACCCGGCCGGCCAGGAAAGGGGGGCGAGCGAGCGCGCCCCCCCTCCTGAGCCGTACCAGGCCGCGTGCCCTCAACATGGGGGGGTGCCTTGGGGAAGGGGGGGCCGCGCGGCCCCCCCACCCCAAAGCACCTTGTCCCCATGTTGATGAGGACAAGGGCCTCTTCCCGACAACCCTGGCCGTTGGTTGTCGGGGTCTGCGGGCGGGGGGCTTATCGGAATCCGGGAGCCCCCTTTAAGAAGGGGGCCCCCGGATACCGGCCCCCCACCCTATGTGAATGAGTATGGGGTACAATGTACCCCTACCCATTCACCTGTGAAATAAAGTACAAAAAAAAACACAACACATGGAAAAAGTATTTTATTGCACAGCTCCGGGGGTCTTCCGTCTTCGGGGGTCTTCTCGCCGGACTCCTCCGCTATGTGTGTGTAGCTCTTTTACTAGCGGAGGAGTCCGGCTTTCTTCCTCCCCGCCGCCGGCCTCTTCTCCCGACTTCGGGGGTCTTGTCCCCCTCTTCGGTTCTTCTGCCGGGCCACCGCGCCTGGTCCGGTGGCCCGGTCTTCTGTCGCCGTCTTCCGTCGCCGCCTTCGGTTCTTCTGCCGGGCCACCGCGCCTTCTTGTAGCTCTTTTACAGGCGGTGGCCCGGTCTTCTGTCGCCGCTGTCGTCGCCGCCGCCGCCTTCCGTTCTTGTTCTTCTTGTTCTTCTTCTTGTTCTTCTCCTGGAGATGTTGACTCGACGATCTCTCCGGCCGGAATGCCAGAGCCGCGCTGTGCGGTCACTTATATAGTGACAATGGGGCGGTGTCACATGGTATATGTCACATGGGTTGGTCACATGGTGACCCCGCCCCCTTACGATGTCATAGTCCCCATGTGACATCAACCCATGTGACCAACCCATGTGACATATACCATGTGACACCGCCCCATTGTCACTATATAAGTGGCAGCGGAGCGTGTCCCTGGCATTCCGGCCGGAGAGATCGTCGAGTCAACATCTCCAGGAGAAGAAGAAGAAGAACAAGAACGGAAGGCGGCGGCGGCGGCGACGGCGACAGAAGACCGGGCCACCGCCTGTAAAAGAGCTACAAGAAGGCGCGGTGGCCTGGCAGAAGAACCGAAGGCGGCGACAGAAGAACGGGCCACCGGACCAGGCGCGGTGGCCCGGCAGAAGAACCGAAGAGGGGGACAAGACCCCCGAAGTCGGGAGAAGAGGCCGGCGGCGGGGAGGAAGAAAGCCGGACTCCTCCGCTAGTAAAAGAGCTACACACACATAGCGGAGGAGTCTGGCGAGAAGACCCCCGAAGACGGAAGACCCCCGGAGCTGTGCAATAAAATACTTTTTCCATGTGTTGTGTTTTTTTTTGTACTTTATTTCACAGGTGAATGGGTAGGGGTACATTGTACCCCATACTCATTCACATAGGGTGGGGGGCCGGTATCCGGGGGCCCCCTTCTTAAAGGGGGCTCCCGGATTCCGATAAGCCCCCCGCCCGCAGACCCCGACAACCAACGGCCAGGGTTGTCGGGAAGAGGCCCTTGTCCTCATCAACATGGGGACAAGGTGCTTTGGGGTGGGGGGGCCGCGCGGCCCCCCTTCCCCAAGGCACCCCCCCATGTTGAGGGCACGCGGCCTGGTACGGCTCAGGAGGGGGGGCGCGCTCGCTCGCCCCCCTTTCCTGGCCGGCCGGGTAGCGTGCTCGGACAAGGGTCTGGTGTGGACTTGGGGGGAACCCCCACGCCGATTTTTTTCGGCGTTGGGGTTCCCCTTTAAGCCCATTCCAGGCGGCGGAGCCCGCGACGTCTCCCTCGCGGGCCCCGCCTACCTGTACACGCGCTCGAAATGGGCGGACTTTCCGGGCGGGAACAGTCCGCTCATTTCGAAAGTACAGCGGACAGGCCCACACACGGGCGGACTGTTCGCTCAAACACAGTTTCAGCGGACAGTTTTTCGGAATTTCCGAAAGACTTTGTCCGTCCAACTGTCCGCTGAAACTGTCCGCTGAAAGCCCACACACGAGCGGACTGTCCGCCCAAACACTGTTCAGCGGACAAGGTTGGGCGAACAGTCCGCCCGTGTGTACGCGGCCTAAGATTGAGAACCCTTTCATTTTAGAAAGTGAGTTAGTGTCATGATAAACTGTAGGAAATAGGTGATTTGTAAGTTTAGGCATCTTGTTCGTACGGAAGTGGGTATAGAGTATATAGGTGTGACACCCGTTATTTTTGTTCCTCCTGACCCTGACAATCTGGTCTCTGCCTCAAGGACTGTTTCCATCGCTACCACATGCTAGTGGAGTATTAGTATAGTGTACAGCATCGCATAGTCTAGGGCAAACATTCATACAGTATCTCGAAAGATTTACAGTAGATAGTCAGGGAATCACATTTTGACAGACCCTATCCTAGAAAATTTACAGTTTTTTACAGTTAAAGAAAAGTTAAAAAAAAGTTTAGAAAAAAGTTTAAAAATCCATAAAAAATTTAAAAAGTAAGAAAAAAGTAGTTGTCGTTTTTTTGAGTTAATGTTCCTTTCTTACTGTTGTTACTGTGTTTTATTGTTAATCATTGTTTGCTTTGCAGGTACGCCATGCAGCTGCAGCCCTGATCTGTTTATTCTGACAACAGAAGGATGTGCTTTCAGAATACATGTCAGTGACTGCATCGCTGGATGAGGAGATTCGGAAGAAAATAAATGTATTTGTATATAAGATTAGCATATGGACAGGTATAATATGTTATATTTGGGGTTGGTAAAGTGTACGCCTTTCTTCCTCTCAAATGAATAAAATATTAAATATCTGCAGGCAGCAGACCAGGTCCTGCAGAGACACCTGTGCTGACATCAGGCCAATGGGGTCTCCTCCAGCCCCTCCCCCTTCACAAGCAGCTGACATCTAGTTCATGCTCCAATGTAGGACACAAGGACAGGGGAGATTGCGGGCTCACAATGCTCACACACTGCTCATTGTTACCCGTTTCTCCAGCAGGGTTAGTTAAGCTTGTTTTCCCATGTTGGGAATGCCTGAAGCTTGGTTCGCTGAGTCTTGGAGCATGAAGCTGTGCTGTAGCAGGAGGTCATACAATAGACAGATACAGGTCTTCTGACTACAGCAGTCTGGTGCACTGTCAGCCGTCAAGGCTAGTGAGCAAGAAAGAGCCAGGATCAGCGGAAGGCCGGGAGAGTGGCGCCGGCCGCAGGATCAGCTAAGCTGCCTTGGGCCCCAGAAATACATGCTGCCCTACGCCACCCCCCGACTGATGTGCGCTCTAGGCCAGTGCCTACCTTGTCTATTGGTAGTGCCGGCCCTGCCAGAAGACAACCTATCTAGCATGGGAAGAGCTGCACAGCGGGAGGCCTGAACAGTAGTCTTAAAGTGGAGGGCCACCCTAAAAAAATACATAAAAACAATCCTTTAAATACATTAAAAAAGATTTGAATTTTTTTTTTTTAACTTACCAGAAATGCCTGTTGCTAGGCAGATCGTCCTAATCTTCCGCTTCCTATTCTGTGGTGATCTTTAGTCTTCTACTCCTCACATTGTCTTCTAGGGAATGGGGCGCGCTGTGTTCTGGGAAGTGTGTGTGTTCCAGAACACAGCGCGCCCCCTTCACAAAGTGTTGAGCGACTCGCGCATGAGAAGTAGGAAATGTGCAGTGAAGCTGCAAGGCTCCACTGCTTGTTTCCCTTAGTATGAATGGCGGCACCGGGACCCGAGAGCCAAGGGACGGGTTCGCCTCGGATGGCCGACATCGCGGGCAACCTGGATAGGTAAGTGTGCTTATTAAAAGTCAGCAGCTACAGTGTTTGTAGCTGCTGACTTTAAAAAAAAAATTTTTTTTCAGCTGGCCCTCCTCTTTAACCAAGCAGCAGGAGCCAAAGTGACAGTGTGAGTACGTCTACCTGATCACCCCAAGGACCAATAAGGGAGAAGGCTGCCAGATACAACATTTAGCAAGCTTTTATTAGGACAGTGTCACAGCTAACCTAATTCCCTTGCTCTGGGACAATTTACAAGGCAGCTGGGTGGGCTGGTATTTTCTGGAGAGCTCCTGCAAGCAGTTGGGGCTTTGTGAGTTTCACCAAGGGGACATAGAGCTCCAGGAAGAGAAAACGTGTTACTTATCCCTTAAAGCAGGGATTATTGAATTAAAATTCACAGAGATACGGGCATTAAAAATTTCATCCAGCAGAGGTCCGAGTTTCATGCTTGTGCTATGACTCGGTTTCCTCACATCACATTAGTTTCCCCTTTTACATGAGCGTCATCAGTCCTTTACATCACAGCCCCTCTTTACATCAGAGCACCCCCTTTACAGTACAGCCCCTCTTTTACATTACATCCCCCTTACATTACAGTGCCTGATTTTCATTACCACCCCCTTTGCATCCAAGTCCCCCATTTTTATATCACACCCCCCCCCCCCCGTTTATATCACAGTGCCTCCTTTACTTAAATGTCTTCTGTCCCCTTTCACATCACAGCACCCCCACCTTACATCAGAGACCTCCAACCTTTACATAAGTCCCCCCGCTTGCATCACAGTCCCCTTTCCTTGCACCTCAGTCCCATTTGCAGCCCCCTTACTTGCAACTCAATCCCCTTCACAGCCCCCCTTCCTTGCACACCAGTCCCCTTTACAGCCCCACCTTACTTGCATCTCAGTTTTCTTTACAGCTTCCCCTACCTTACTTGCCCCCCAATCCCCTTTCACAGCCCCTTCTCCTTGTGTCCAAATCCCCTTCACAGTGCCCCTTCCTAGCACCCCAGTCCCCTTTACAGCCCCCCTTTAGTATCATCTCAGTTCCCCCCTTACTTGCATCTCAGTCCTCTTTACAGCCCCCCTTCCTTGTATCCCAGTCGTCCTCACAGGCCCCTTTCCTAGCACCCCAGTCCTTTTCACAACCCCCCTTCCTGGCACCCCAGTCAACTTCTTAACCCCAACACAATATAATGTAGCCCTAAAATATACTATGAAAAACATATGTGACAAATAAAGAAACAAATAAAGTCCAAATATTAAGTGAATAGAAGAAGTCTTTTGAATCCTTATAGGACATAGGATGTAATTATACACAAAATGTGGAGGCTGGAAGGTGATCTTGAAGACATTCAAAAGCAGTGGATTCTAAATAAAAGCAAACAAGGTGGGTACTCTTACCGGAACCATAAGGTTAAGCATGCATATAAAGATGAATGGATCTCCACGGAGCTATCAGCCATTGAAGTTACTGTAAACCTTCTTAATCCGAGGAGGAATGATCCGTGACATCCCCGGGATTCTTATTTCTCCAAGGTCCCGATGGAATGGACGTAAGGAAAACTCAACTCCGGCAAAAACCAAAGGTGATGGGTAGATCCAATCTCCTTCAGTGTCCAGCACTTCCTCTCCTCCATGCATATCTCCATGTAAGTCACCTCAGCTTGATGTTTTTGGAGCAAACATCCATCCGTCACGGCAACCAACACTGCAATGTGAAGGATGATCAGGTTTACAGTAACTTCAATGGTTGATAGCTCAGTGGAGATCAAGTCATCTTTATATGCATGCTTAACCTTATGGTTCCGGTAAGAGTACCCACCTTGTTTGCTTTTATTTAGAATCCACTGCTTTTGAATGTCTTCAAGATCACCTTCCAGCCTCCACATTTTGTGCATAATCACATCCTATGTCCTATAAGGATTCGAAAGACTTCTATTCACTTAATATTTTGACTTTATTTGTTTCTTTATTTGTCACATATGTTTTTCTTAGTATATTTTAGTGCTACATTATATTGTGTTAGGTTTATTTAAGAATTTGGTTATATTCGTATGTAGCTGATGGTTTACACACTTATTTTTTGGGTTAGCGCAATACTTTCTTCTTTAACTTCTTAACCCCCCCGGACCCTAGTCTCCTTAGTAGCCCCTTACTTTCAACTCAGTCCCCTTCACAGCCTCCCCCCTCCTTGTATCCCAGACCCCTTCATAGCCCCCTTCCTAGCACCCCAGTACCCTTCACAACCCCCCTACTTGGCACCACAGTCCACTTCACAGCCCTCCTTCCTTGGACCTAGTCCCCTTTGCAGCCCCTTATTTTCATCTCAGTCCCCTTCACAGCCCCCCCTTTTTGTGTCCCAGTCTACTTCATAGCCGACCTCTTCCTTGTATCCAAGTCCCCTTCGCAGTTCCCCCACCTTTTTTTGTATACTGGTCCACTTTACAGCCCCCCTTCCTTCCTTGCAGTCCTCCAACCTTTCCAATCCTAACTTACACAGCAGGCAGAAGGCACGGCATGTCCAGGTAGAGGGTGGAACATGGTTTTCATGTTAACAGGCAGGTGATTGGCTGCTAGGACTGTCCCACATCCTAGCAATAAATCGATGCCTTGTTAACTTGAAAAGCATGTCCCTCCCCCTGTCCAGACATGCCACGCGTTTTGCCTTCTGCCTGCTATTGATGAATGCTGTGGCGGTGGAGAGAGAAGGAAGCTGTCAGCCGGGAGAGGATAGAGCTATAAAAATAGGATTGTCTGGCGGTCCATGCTTAGACTGTGATCCGCCATTTAGTGATGCTTGCCTTAAAGACTGACATTATTCCGGAGGGATTACAGTCCAGGATCAATGTTTTGTTTTGTATATAGAGAGGACGTTTTTCCTCAAGTTGTTCTTCCAAGTTGGGCATCCCATAATTCCTCATCCCTAAGTTGATTTCCCTCAATAAAACAACAATAAAAAAGCTGATAGACTGGTTATTGACTGCGTATGGAAGTTGGAAAATGTGTGTTGCCTGGCTGTGCAGGAATAGGGGGACCCAAAATCCAGCTGCCCTCTAGGGAGTAGCATTACAACCTAAGTAAACCTAAGTAGCATTCTACCTAAGTAGTGCAGAAGCCACACAACACACCAACAATTAAAGCTCAGTCTGCGAGGGAGGGGGCTCTTTTTAGAATTTATTGCTCAAGAATCTTTACCAGACAAGCTGTTTAGGATCATGGGATACTCCAAACGATCAGCAGTAACATTAACAGAAGTAGCTTCCCTATAGTCTGTCAATAGCAGCTTTGCTGGAGGTGGCTGGGAATGTTGGCATATCTGAAGCCACACAGCTGTATGCCACAGGGAAAATGTAAGCAACTGGCTCTCTTTCACCTATACACAACCATCATTCACAGTATGGTCCTCACAGTGTCCTAAGAGCTGTCTGCGAAACAGTCTCCTCAAGTAGATACTCAAAGTGGGAGATGACAAAATCCTCCTCCAGACCTGAACTCTGAAACAGTGTCCTTAGCAGGTATCCCTCTTCTCACCTGTCCTCTTCATATACTTGGTACAACAGACACTGAGGCCAAAACAGTGGTTTCTTGCTTTGGTGATCTTTTTCCTAGGGGCAACAGCCTCAGGAGTGCTAGAACTCACCCTGATGAGGAAAGAACCATTGGCTCAGGGCTACTGCCCATTTTTTCACCTCTCCAGCCACATTCTGGATACTTCCTTTCAGGGATTGGCCAGAGCATGATAAATATTCAGCTTATTATCTGAATCTCCCTCCCTATGTTCTGGAAACTTCTCCCAGAGGCAAGGGCAAGCAATCAGACTTGTGAACAATCTTGAGCAGACCAGAACAATCAACCGTCGCTCCCTCACTACAGTACAATAAAAAAAATGAATTGTCCTAATATCCTAACTGGTAACAACCACTTTATCTATTATAATGTAACCAATAATTACATTTACCTAAAAGCTCCACTGAGTGGGTGCTATTTTTTTTTGTATTATTTAGTTAGCTCTATTTTATGAGCACATGGCACTTCTGCTTGGAGTTTAGATTTAATGTTAAAGTGGTTCTAAAATCAAAACATGTTTTTGCCTTAAGGTATACATGTCCCACTACTTGTTCCCCCACCCTCCCTAAACATTTATGCAAGCCCTCCAGTGCTGTGCCCATCTGCAGCAGCGCTGCTCTCTCTTCCTCTCTTCACAGGATGCAATGGCAGCAGTGAGAAGCAATGGCCAATGGCACACACAGAAACACCTGCAGGGAACTCCATAAGAGGAGTGAAAGGCTGCTCTGTGCAATGCCAATGCACAGAGCAAGTAAGTATAACTTCTTTTTGTTTTAGGGGGTAAAAATTTACCTTAAAGTGGTTCTAAATGCAGAAGGTTTTTACCTTAATGCATTCTATGCATTAAGATAAGAAAACCTTCTGTGTGTAGCAGCCCCCTTCAGGCCCCCTAATACTTACCTGAGCCCCATCTTCCTCTCCTGATTGGCTGAGACACAGCACCATTGGTCCCTACTGCTGTCAATCAAAGTCAGTTAGCCAATCAGGAGAGAGAGGGGGCAAGGCCGAATCACGGCTCCATGTTTGAATGGACACACACTTGGGTGCCCTCATAGGAACCCACTTGCTGTGGGGGCACTCAATAGGAGGAAGGGGCCAGGAGCACTGAAAAGGGACCCGCAAAGAGGAGAATCGGGCTGCTCTGTGCAAAACCATTTCACAGAGCAGGTAAGTATAACATGTTTGTTATTTTTAAAGAAAAAAAACAAGACATTACTATCACTTTACGAACCACTTTATGAGGCAATGTCAGCCCAACAAAATCAAACTTAATTTATAGTTTATGTTGCAAAATTTAGGTAAATCATCTAGGGGCAATAGTAAACACTCTTTTTTCTGTATAATGCACTGTTACCTGTTAAAGACTTTGATAGCATGAACTGCCGTAAATATTTCAGTACCTTAACCACTTGCCCGGCCGTCCTTCTGCTATAGGCCAGGTGGTGGTCTTGTTATCCTGACTGGACATCATATGATGTCTTTCATGATAACATGCCGGCGTGTGCCTGTGGGGGTGTGCAGCATGGCGATCGATGGTGCTGTGTGTCAGTCTGACACACCGCATCTCTGATCGTGGTATAGAGCCTCTGATGGAGGCTTCATACCATGTGATCAGCTGTGACTAATCACAGCTGATCACATCGTGAACCCGGAAGTGCTGGTAAACAGCTTTCCTCGGTTTGTGCTGATAGGAAGAAACAATCGGCGGCTCTCCTTGTCAGAGGGGTATTCGCTGATAATCAGCACATTGATTATCAGCACAGCCCCCATGAGATATGCCCACCACAGCTGCAAATCTGTGCCCATCAGCTGCCAGTCAGTGCCCACCACAGTGCCAATCAGTGCCCACCACAGTGCCCATCAGTAACACCTGTCAGTACCTCATCATCAGTGCTGCTCATCAGTGCCATTCATTAGTGTCCATCAGTGCCACCTCTCGGCGCCAATCAGTGCCCATCAGTGCCGCCTTTCAGTGCTCATCAGTGCCGCCTATCGGTGCCCATAAGTGCTGCATATCAGTGCCACTTATTGGTGCCCATCAGTGCTGCATATCAGTGCTCATCAATTCTACATATTAGTGCCTCCTCATCAGTGCCTATCAGCAGCACCTTATCAGTGCTGCCTCATCGGTCAACATCAGTGCCGCCTCATCAGTGCCCATCAGTGCTGCCTCATCAGTGCCCGCCAGTGAAGGAGAAAACAACATGTTATAACAGAAAGGAAGAAAAACATTTTTCCTCAAAATTTCGGTCTTTTTTAGTTTGTTTAGCAAAAAATAAAAACCCCCAGTTATGACCAAATACCACCAAAAGAAAGCTCTATTTTTGTGAGGAAAATGATAAAAATGTAGTTTGGGTACAGTGTTGCATGATCGCACAATTGTCATTCAAAGCGCGACAGCACTGAAAGCTGAAAATTGTCCTGGGAAGGAAGGGGTGAAAGTGTCTGGCATTGAAGTGGTTAACATACTAGCAGAGTTCATTGCCTGTCAGTGGCTCAAACTTGTATTATTCATTAAAAGTCATTGTTTAGTTAGCCTAAAAGGTTTCGCTGTATGTTTAATACCCTAATAAAGCAAACATGTAGTGTTATAATGTGTTAAGTATTAAACAAATTTTATATACCAATAAAAAAAAATCACATTTGTAGTTTGCTGTGTGCCACATTCTGTAGGTAATTTAATCCCTCTAGAAGCACTGGGTTCTGAATCACAATGAGGGAAAATAGAGGTCTAGACAAGCCGCAGCTTGTTTGACTGATCACATCCCAAATCATAATGAAAGTTCTAAGTTTGTAGAGATGTCTATGGCAATTGGCCAACAAACATCCACATATTTCATCCAGAGAAACTGATTGGAATGCCATGGCTCTCCTCCAGCTAGCAGGGAAAGGGTTCACTTACTGTACATTACATTTATTTAACCAACATTTACTTAAAAGTCTATCTTGATCAATGCTATAGATGATAACAGAAACTCATTCCTTGCAGTAGATCTGTAACCGAACAGCCTTTCCATAAACCTTTGTCTAAACAAAATGTATGTTATGAATTCCTACCCTGATTCTCCAGAAAGATGATACATAAATGATTTTGTAGTGTTTAGTATGGTATTTCCAGACAGCATCCGCCCTCATTGAAAACACTCACATTCAAAAAGATTTAGAGTAAATAATACAGTACAGTATATGACAGTCCATAATTTATACATAGAGAAACCCAAACAGTAAGATCTTACAGTGGATTCAATGTTTCTTTTAGTTTTGGATAACAAAGAGAAGGGTTAGACCCTTGTCAGGTTTTTATTATCATCTGTGTGTAGGGGGGGTTTACCTACCTTATCCAAAACGTATATATTATTTGTGTGTAGGAGGATTAGACCATTGCGCCAGAGGCAGCCGTCCCTCCTGCCCGCCCCTTGTCCTGGCCCTGGTTTCCAGGGTGTTAATGCCCTTTATAAATCTTTTTTAAGTTCCTGTCCTAGGGTGACTGGGCTTACACAGTGTAGTATTTTTATGGAGAAGCAGTGTTGTCACCCTTAGAAAGAAAGTGTATTAGGACCACAGAACACGCCCCTCATCTACGTAACATAGTGAGTGTTTTTGCTCACAGAGGTTATCACAGAGGGCTGGGCTGATTACACTGCCTGAGATTTTATTTCAACAGAGACAAAGTGTATTTGGAAGTTATGAGCCTACTGGATTTGTGGCATTGTATTTTTTTTGCACATATCAAACGCTTTTCTAGTCAAGATGATTTTATTATTACCATCAGGGATGAGCCAATGTTCGAGCCGAACGTAAGTTCGACCTGAACATCGGGTGTTCGCTTGTTCGCCGAATAGCGAAAAATTTGGGGTGTTCGTGGCAAATTCAAAATCCGCGGAACACCCTTTAAAATTCTATGGGAGAAATCAAAAGCACTAATTTTAATGGCTTATATGCATGGTATTGTCATAAAAAGTGTTTGGGGACCTGGGTCCTGCCCCAGGGGATACGTATCAATGGAAAAAAAAGTATTAAAAACGGCTGTTTTTTTCGGGAGCAGTGATTTTAGTAATGATTAACGTGAAACAATAAAAGTGAAATATTCCTTTACATTTCGTACCTGGAGGGTGTCTATAGTATGCCCATAAAGTGGCGCATGTTTCCCGTGTTTACAACATTCCCTGCACAAAATGACATTTCTAAAGGAAAAAAAGTAATTTAAAACTACTCGCAGCTGTGATGAATTGTCGGCCCTGTCAATGCACATAAAAGTCATTGAACAAAACGGCATGGGATTCCCCCACAGTTACGAGGCCCTTTGGGTCTGGTATGAATATTAACGGGAACCCCAGACCAAAATGTAAAAAAAGAAAAATTGCGTGGGAGCCCCCTAAATTCCATACCAGTCCCTTCGGGTCTGGTATGGATATTAAGGGGAACCCCGTGCCAAAATTAAAAAAAATGCCGTGGGGGTCCCCCTCAAAATCCTTACCAGTCCCTTCAGGTCTGGTATGGATTTTAAGGGGAACCCTGTGCCAAAATTGAAAAAAAAATAGCGTTGGGGTCTCCCCAAAAATCCCTACCAGACCCTTATCCGAGCACACAACCTGGCAGGCCACAGGAAAAGAGGGGGGATTGGAGAGCGCCCCCTCTCCTGAACCTTACCAGGTCACATGCCCTCAACATGGGGAGAGTGCTTTGGGGTATGTTGATGGGGACAATGGCCTCATCCCCACAACCCTTGCCCGGTGGTTGTGGTGGTCTGCAGGCGGGGGGGGCTTATCGGAATCTGGAAGCCCCCTTTAACAAAGAGACCCTCAGATCCAGGCCTCCCCCTGTGTAAAATACAATTTAAAAAAAAAGTGTGAAGATGGTAAAAATGACATGACATGGCTTGGGACAAGTCCTTTATTAAAAAATAAAAATAAAATAAAAATAAAAATGTCCCACCAAGTCCATTCATCTTATTCTTCTCTCGCTCCGATGGACCAAAAAAAGAAAAAAAAAGCTGCACGCCACCACCGATCCGCCTCCATGGGAGGCACCCACCATAATGACTGTCCTCTCAGGTGACAGTTCTTTTATAACTGAGGGCGAGGCCACATGGGATGTCCCTGGCCCCCTCTGACACACGGGGACTTCCCTATGGCTTCCCAGTAGCATCAGAGGGGAGCAGGGCCACCCAGTGACGTAACCTGGTGACCCTGCCCCCCCTGACAGATAAACAAGTAAAACTTATGTAGGACGATTTGTTTAATCTTTGTGTATCATTTAAGGCTTTTCACTTCACTGGGTATATTTGAGGGTTTACAGCTACTTTAAGCTAGTTCTGAATAATCAAGTGTATATAGTGTTATGTGAGAGGTCTAATTTCTGGAGATGTATGTGACGTTTTCCCCTTCACTTCACAAATGGTATTCCAGATTTGTAATTGATGGTCCCTCACTACCAACCAGGTCTTAGAATTTGGCAAAAATATACTATATTCTATTATTATATACCTGTATATATTATTTTTTAACTGATGCACAGGTTTGGCTGTATACAGAAATAGCCAAATTTTACAGATCCTCACAGAACTATTAAATTGTGCAGTAAATAAAAGAGACAGTTGAAGAACACCTACATATATGCGCTGGTGCATACTATAACCATATCTACCATTCAGATCCATCCGTCCTTAAAAATACCATCCTTGTTAAAATACATTTATAGACTCCTGTGTGACAGTCTAAACAAGTCCCAAATCCAATTACTATGTGATGCACGAACCTCATAAAGGAAACAAAGTGTTTCTTTACGGAGCACTCCCGAGCGTGCCTAGAGTGCTAGTGATAGGGTTTTGTTTGTGCTAGTGTAGGTAATTTTTCAGGCTTGGCTTACAGCCAAGCCTGTGTGTTTTTTTGGGTTGGGTGAGTGAGGCAGGTAGGCTGGATGACTCATCAGCAGCTTCTCTGGTGACTGCCAGCTAAATCTCACTGCCGGGCAAATCTCCAGGGAGGAAGGCAGCCAGGAGGGCTGATGAGTGTTACAGTCAGAGGACTGAGAGACATGCCGGAAGGGACTGGATTCAAGCAGTCTGGGATGGATGCAGAGTCAGTCTAGGAGGACTGTGAAGAAGTAGTCAGGAGGGCTAGTGAAAGGGGAAGCTGCAGGCATGCGGGATGGCAGTGCCTGAAGAGGTGGTACTGGGAGCATTAGCCACAGGAGAGGACAGCTATCAGCAAAGACCTCTATTTTTGCTACAGCAAAAGGGGTATGTGGTCCCTGCCTGCAAAGGGCATTCACAAGGATCTGACTGAGTCAGTGTCAGATCATCACATCAGTGCTAGCTGATCCTGGGTGTTGTAGTTCAACAAGCAAGTTTGTGCTGGAGGTAGAAGAAGAGGAGTGTGTATATACCAGATGGAAATAGGTTGTATCCCTGATCAAGTGGGCATCCCATAATAACTCTTCTCCATTCGAAGTTGAAATGTCCTAAATAAAAAAGACAAACAAATCTGCAAGGACGGCTTCTTGTCTCAGGAGTGATTGAGAAATTCATGTGCCTGGTTGTGCTGGGTGGGAAATAACTAACATTCACCAGAGGCTCTTGTGGGGGTAGTATCTATCTTCCCTGGGTGATCCAAACATTATTTTGTGTCTCATACACTTTCCCTCCCAGACACTGCAGCTCACAGTGGGAGGGTTTCAGCAGTGCTGGCAATCCAAAAAACAATGGGCAGAATTTAGCGTGGCCAGGTGCTAAATGACAAGCTACAAGCTCGAAAATCAGTGAAAGTTTTGATAGCTAAAACCCCTACCACAATATTTCATCCCGCTATAGTACCAGAAGGCACAGTCTACATGAAAGTGCAATCTCTGCTCTGAATTCAGAAGCAGTGCAGCATTGCTGTCCGCTCACCACAGGAAGCTGCATTAGGAGGACTTCACTGGAAGGCTTAACAGGTATTTATGGGTCTTTGCAGGGGGATAATCTTGGCATTTTGTAACTCGTTTTGCACTCCTGTGACCTGTTTTCAGCAGAGAGCAGGCAGAAGTCCGTTCTCTGCTGATATCACCAATGTTAGTCCAGGCCCCCCCGTCATCCCGACCACGGAGTCTGGATTTGCCAGCTTAGCTTAGCTCACAGCTTAGCGCTCCAAAG
Organism: Lithobates pipiens; assembly: GCF_037356315.1. Lineage (NCBI taxonomy): Eukaryota > Metazoa > Chordata > Amphibia > Anura > Ranidae > Lithobates > Lithobates pipiens. The sequence goes on from NW_027507784.1 coordinate 158,895,412, forward strand.
AGCGAGGAGAGAGAAGAGCAGAGAGCTGCGACTGACAGTCTGCAGCTCTCTGTTCATGGAGCTCTGAAAACCAATCGATCAGCGATGTTTGATAGCTCGGTTCTGAGTGCAGAGACAGATGCAGCTTCGGACTGATGCTGCATTCACCTAGGTAAGTTTCATAGTTATTAAGGTTAAATAAAGACACCAGTCCATCCAGTTCAACCTGAGTGAGGTGTCTACAATTGTCCCTATCCCTGTACATTGCACATTCACATTAACATTGGTCCCTACCCTGAAGGAGCCCACAATGCAAGGTCCCCATTCATATACTAGGGCCAATATTGGACAGAAGCCAATTAACCTACCTGCATGTAAGTATGATTGGGAAAAAAAATCCTTTATTGCTCTTTTAAGGTAAGGATCTATCTTGGAAGTATTCTGTGCCCTGCCCAAGGCAAAGGGATTCGGTAAAAACACAATCTCATTTCCAAACTAAAAACACATTTACAGGGCTTCTGCAAGTAAGCCGCATTCCTTTTCATTCCATGCCATGTCATAAATATTTGTCTTCATAGATTTCTCCATATTCCAGCACGACAGTTAGGCAGTCTAATTGGATTCATTAGTTTGTCATTTTGTACTTCGGGACCCCTGTGTGGCAGTATAAGCTGAACAGGCACTATATGTCCCCCTGAGAACTGCCCTCTATCCTTGCATGACCAAACTTAGATAAGCAGAAATCTTTGGACTTTATCATATGCTAGTACTGGAGCATAACAAATGAGAAAATGTAGAAGAACAATACTAAACTGCCCTTTGCACGGAAGGTTGAATATGATAACATTAGACTTTTGTAAATTTTATCAGCAGCTTTTGAGGCTTATTAATTCCGGCATGGTGTCAGAACTCTATTTCATGGCATTTTGTATGCATGCGCCAAGTTAAAGTGATTTTTTTTTTGTAGCATTTAGTTCCGAAAAAGAAAGGCTTGATTTGAACTAAAATTTGTCTGAACATTGTTACTTGGGCTGGAGATTTCGAAATTATACATGGTCTCAGCTGGTATCCAGCTTAATTAGAGTATCGCAAAAGAGAAGCAGTTCAATTCAAAGAAAGCTGTCTTGTGCCATAACAGAAAAGGGACGTCAAGGCTCCAAGATGAAGGAACAAGACAAACTCAGCAGGACTAAGGTTGTTTTTATAATGTATACTGTAAGAGAAAGTTTCAAATCAAGAACAAATGCAAGATGTAGGGATAAAGTACACTGTAGTAAGCATTTTATGTTTTATCACAGTACAGGTATTATAAGGCTTGATATAGCAACTCTTCTATTATTTCAATTCAGTATTATTGATAAAACTCATCAATTAAGTGATAATTAGTGTATTAAATAGAATAACGTAAAAAAATTTCATCTGTATCATGTGACTTTCCCGTGACTTAGCATTAGTGGATGGATATCTGTATCAGGTTTAGTGCCAGTTGGATTAAAATGTTCCATGACGCTGCTGCACCAACCACCTGTTTAAACCACGATTACAATAAAAGGATATATTGGGGAGGTATACAGAGAGAGTAGATTATTATTGCTCAACAGCTTTGTACTCCTTTGTATTGGCTGCTGATGTTTATTAATTCAGAATCACTTTTAGCAAGTATTCACGTTGAACTAAAGTGGTAATAAACCCAAAAAGCAAACATTCATTATATTGCAGCTTACCAATTCTTAGATGTGATAGCTGCATTCGTTTTCTTTTTTAGTCGTTCTTTCTTTGATATTCACCTGGTTATCCAGCCAGTAAGTCTGTTGTTCTCCTACAAATGTATCAAGAGTGTTGAGACAAACCAATTACCACTGACATTGGTGCTTAAAAAGATCAGCTTTTATTTATTCATGTAAAACCTTCATCCAAAAAAAAAACTGTTGCTGTAAGTGCTTGTTTAACACTTCAGAGTGAGCTGGAGTTTGGCTTCAATTTGTTAGAGGATCTAATTCTGCTAGTACATATACTACCCCCCCCCAGTTTAACAATGCTGCTGTCAAAAGGTGCCCCTGTTGTGCTCATTCATCCAGAGTGGGGACACTCTAATACAGGGGGTGTGTTACTAGCTATATCACCAGGTGAAACAGTGGGGGGAAAAAGGTTAAAAGAAGAAGACAAATGCAGCCACCACATCTAATGATTGGTGATCTGCATTATATACAATGTTTTGTTTTTGGTTTAATACCGCTTTAATAGAGTAAAATAATGCAATTTTTATATACAGTGATTGTACATTAGGTCCTTTTCAGCAGGTGATCCCCTCACAGATCCCCCACAGATCAGGGCTGGGCAGGCGGATGACACATCAGTGTCCGCTCAGTTTCTGAACAGTGGACATAGACAGTGCTCGCTCTGCTCTATGGGCGACCTGTTGCAAATTGACTCTGCTGTCTGTTTACACCCAACTACCTCTGATCCACTCTGCCTAAATGGAAGAGGATGGATCCCCAAAGATAGGTGGGTGTAAATGGACAGTCGGTTTACATTTGCCCCTCCATAGAGGTGAAATGGACTATCCAATCAGGGCCACCTGAAAAACTGACAGGCAGACCAGATCGGACCAGCAGTGTGAAATTGGCCTTTTATTTTTACTTACATGAATTTGTAAAAGCCCACTCTATTGACTGCCTGGCAAACAATACAATCAGCTAAGCACTGATAAAGTCAATACATTGGCAAAGATGAATGGTGACAAATGATTTCAGTGATTTTTTTATTTTTTTAGCATTTCTTATGCCCTATTAAGCTTATAACAATGTAGCATAAAAGATAAAAATGGCAAGGTATTAAAATTCAGGCTATGCTCCTAAATAAAGTTATCCTTACTTTGGTTCATCCGGATCAAATTTAATTCATGCCAAATAAAAACACAGCTTTCAATATAAGAAGATTATTTATGAATCTTCATGCTCAACATGAGGTTCAAGAGTGGTGATGACTTTGGATGAAGCCGAGGCATTAGCCTCAGTGGAATGGAGCTACTTATGGGAGTGCTTGTGGAATTACTGTATGTTATTGGCCCCAAATTTACTAAGTGGATTCAATTGGTGTACCATGCTCCAGTAGCACATGTACTTTTGAGTCGTCAGGCTTCTAGGGCTTTCCCTTTGTTCAGAGTTACAAGGCAAGGTTGTCCCTTATCTCCCCTCTTGTGAGCCATAGCCATAGAACCCCTGGCAATTGCCATCACAGCACATCCAAAATTTGTGGCTTGCAGGTGGCACAGCTGGTAGAAATTCATTTATACGCTTTTGTACCTGGAAGAATCAAGTTCTTCACTGCTGGCAATGTTCCACCTTATAGAATGTTTTGGGAAATTCTCTAGACCTGAGAATAAACTGAGATAAATCCCAGATACTCCAAATAGATTTGCATGCTTCCTCTGCCGACCAAGAATCCCTTCCTTAAGGTTAGTTAAGGTTAGCTCCATGAAATATTTAGGTGTCCATGTTACCCATACCCCTGCAGACTATACACTCCTTAAAGTGGAAGTAAACCCTTCTATCGTTTTCAGTCAAGGAAGCTGCCATCTTGGCCTCTATAGATTCTTCAACTGCCATAATGCTGCACATGTGATCAGTTATGAAACCAGCCATTGGATGGTTTGAAAGTTTGGTTGAGAGCACAACCAATGTGAAAGTTAGCATTTCCGACTTGTCGGGAATGTAAGTGTTTTTTGAAACTGAGTTTACTCCCGCTTTAACTTGGAACTCTTACTCAATTTATTGAAATCTAAAACACAAACATGAGCTTGTCTCCCCCTGAGGGTCATGGGCAGAATACATCTTGTTAAAATGGTCTCATTTTTATCACTTCAATAAGACAGATAAAGAACGTTATTTCACCCCGATGTGCCCATCTGTAGTCTGCCATGCTACTACAAATTATACTGAGGGGGGTCAGAGACTCTCAAGAATAATATGATCATAAAAGTGTGGTTTATCATCATAAGAAAGTGTGGGAATTGGTGACTAGTAAGGCTAATGTGCTTACCTTTTACACCCATTCACCCTTTTGGTTTAATTCTTAATTGTCTGAATTGTTATCTTTACCTAATTATGATATGTTGTCGAAAAGGGGTGTCATTTATTTATGCCACGTGTTGACTAACAATGGTGTGAAAACATTTCAGGAACTTAACCACTTAAGGACCGCCGCATGCCAATGTACGTCGGTGCAATGACACCGACAGGCACAAGCACGTACATGTACGTGCTCGCCTTCCAGCGGGTGGGGGGGTCCGATCGGACCCCCTCCCGCTGGATGCGGCGGTCCGTTTCGCTGCAGGAGCGATCCTGGCAAATGAGAAGCTTCCTCTCACTGTGTATAGTAAACATAGGCAGGGAGGAAGTGATGTCATTCTCCTCAGGCGGTCTTATTGACCGGACTACGAGGAGAGGACACAGTAAGTCTGCACCAAACACTACACTAACACATAGGCACACACAGGTACACAACCCCCCCGATCACGCCCCGATCGCCCCCCGACCCCCCCTCCCCGGTCCCCCCTCCCCTCCCCCAGTCACAGTGTCATTGATTGCAGTGATCATTTATTTACTGATCACTGCATTCAGTGTCAGTTGTGACAGTAAAAACTGTCAGGGCAGTTAGTGTTAGGTCCAGGGTAGCCCCCTACCACCCCCCAATAAAGGTTTAACCCCCTGATTGCCCCTAGAGTTAACCCTTTCACCCCCTTTTGCCAGTGTCACTAAGCGATCATTTTTCTGATCGCTGCATTAGTGTCGCTAGTGTCGCTAGTGTCGCTAGGTAACTAGTTATTTTTTTTTAGGTTCACCGCCAGGTTTTTATAGCGCTAGGTACCCTGATAAACTACCCAATAATGGTTTTAACCCCCTGATTGCCCCTAGTTAACCCCTTCACCCCCTTTTGCCAGTGTCACTAAGCGATAATTTTTCTGATCGCTGCATTAGTGTCACTGGTGCCGCTAAGTAGCTAGTTATTTTTTTAGGTTCACCGCCAGGTTTTTATAGTGCTAGGTACCCCGATATACTACCCAATAATGGTTTTAACCCCCTGATTGCCCCTAGTTAACCCTTTCACCCCCTTTTGCCAGTATCACTAAGCGATAATTTTTCTGATCGCTGCATTAGTGTCACTGGTGTCGCTAGGTAGGTAGCTATGTTTTTAGGTTCACCGCCAGGTTTTTATAGCGCTAGGTACCCCCATATACTACCCAATAATGGTTTTAACCCCCTGATTGCCCCTAGTTAACCCTTTCACCAGCGATCACCGTATAAGTGTCACTGGTGACGCTGGTTAGCCAGTTAGTTATTTAGGTTTCCCGTCAGGTTTTTGTATAGCGCCAGGGACCCTCATATACTACCTTATAAAAATTTTAACCCCCTGATTGCCACTAGTTAACCCTTTCACCAGTGATCACCGTATAAGTGTTATGGGTGACTCTGGTTAGTTAGTTTGCTTTTTTGCCCCAGGCAGCGCTAGGTTAGTGCCAGTACCGCTAACACCCACGCGCAAAGCATACACCTCCCGTAGTGGTATAGAATCTGAACAGATCAATATCTGATCTGATCAGATCTATACTAGCGTCCCCAGCAGTTTAGGGTTCCAAAAAAACGCATTGTTAGCAGGATCAGCCCAGATACCTGCTAGCACCTGCGTTTTACCCCTCTGCCCAGCCCACCCAAGTGCAGTATCGATCGATCACTGTCACTTACAAAACACTAAACACATAACTGCAGCGATCGCAGAGTCAGGCCTGATCCCTGCGATTGCTAACAGTTTTTTTTGGTAGCGTTTTATATTTAAATCCGGAAGGCAGTGCTTGGTTTTCGGGGTCCCGTACGCGGCTAGGCTCCCAAAAAGTCCCCCACATGTGGTATCCCCGTACTGGGGAGAAGCAGTAGAATTTATTTTGGGGTGTAATTTGACTTATGCCCATAGCATGTGTGAGCAATATATCATTTAGTGACAACTTTGTGCAAAAAAATAAAAATTTTTAATATTCCTGCAACTTGTGGCAAAATATAAAATATTTCATGGACTCAACATGCCTCTCAGTAAATAGCTTGGGGTGTCTACTTTCCAAAATGGGGTCATTTGGGGGGGGGGGGTTGTGCTATTTTGGCATTTTATGGCCTTCGAAACTGTAATAGGTAGTGAGGAGTGAAATCAAAAATTTGCACCCTTAGAAATCCTGAAGGCAGTGATTGGATTTCGGGGTGCCGTACGCGGCTAGACTCCCAAAAAGTTCCACATATGTGGTATCCCCGTACTCAGGAGAAGCAGCAGAATATATTTTGGGGTGCAATTCCACATATAACTATGGCATGTGTGAGCAATATATCATTTAGTGACAACTTTTTGTAAACTTTTTTTTTTGTGTCATTATCCAATCACTTTGGACAAAAAAAAAATATTCAATGGGCTCAACATGCCCCTCAGCAATTTCCTTGGGGTGTCTACTTTCCAAAATGGGGTCATTTGGGGGGGGGTTTGTACTGCCCTGCCATTTTAGCACCTCAAGAAATTAGATAGGCAGTCGTAAATTAAAAGCTGTGTAAATTCCAGAAAATGTACTCTAGTTTGTAGACGCTATAACTTTTGCGCAAACCAATAAATATACGCTTATTGACATTTTTTTTTACTAAAGACATGTGGCTGAATAAATTTTGCCCTAAATGTATGACTAAAATTGAGTTTATTCGATTTTTCTTATAACAAAAAGTAGAAAATATCTTTTTTTCTCAAAATTTTCGGTCTTTTTCCATTTATATCGCAAAAAATAAAAATCGCAGAGACAATCAAATAACATCAAAAGAAAGCTCTATTTGTGGGAAGAAAAGGACGCAAATTTTGTTTGGGTACAACATTGCATGACCGCGCAATTACCAGTTAAAGCAGTGCAGTGCGAAATTGTAAAAAGACCTCTGGTCCTTAGGCTGAAAATTGGTCCGGGGCTGAAGTGGTTAAGGAAGGATTTGCTCTCCCCAACTCTGCCATTTTTTTCTACCTCCAGCTCCGCCATGTCCTCCGGACTCAATTTTCCCTTTCCTACCCTGGGTTGGACTTGCTCTATTTACTGTAAGTTATTTTTAGCGTTGATCACAAAAAGTTGACTTCTGCCTTTCATAACAGCCTCTTCTTACCTGCGGCCACTACAATCTAATATCAACTAAAAACACTTTGGGAGGCAGACATGGGGGAGCTGAAGGATGGAGACTGGGATGAGATTTTAGAGTCCTGCAAACGGGGTTCCCCAAAACTCTCTGACAGACTTATACACCTTTATATACTGCACAGGGAGTATTCGACTCCTATCCACTTGTCTAGATATTGTACATCACACAGCCCCCTGTGCCCTAGATGCTCCACTTCTAGAGGCACATTGTCCTGTCATTTAAGGCTACTTGATTTAGATGGTCAAATTCCCACATGATCAAGTGGGCTGACCCTTGACACTAAGACCTAAACAATGTATCCTCAATCTCTTTAACCCAATACTAATAAATACTTAGTGATTGTTTTTCAAGAAACCCTCTTTCGTGCTAGAAAACTCGTAATTGGATATGTACTTACAATAAAATCTGTATTTTGTCATTCATTAAGGGACACAGGTCCCGCGCCTCTGCGTTTCTGATCTACTCCTAATACTGTTTTTCTACAAAACGGAATGATGGGAGTGGGGAGGTTTAATACCTGGCTGGCCAATAAATATTTGTTTCCCCGTTTTAAATTCTTCTTGTAGCAATACAACCAATTGCCTCTGAATAACTAAATTCTATGTCCCTTAATGAACTTAAAAAAAATTGGTTTAACGGTAAGCATAAAAATCCTGTTTTAATAACAGAGCAGACATCATTGTCAGTCATCCTTGCTGCACAATAGCCACATGATCTGTTTCTGTTTATTCTCCCCGAGAAATCTGTCCTTCTTTTGGGTTTCCTTTCTCTTCAAAGTTCTCTGTTTGGCCTATTCCAGCTCTGCATTACATATACAAATTTCAGCCCCGATCATTAAAAGATTCTGATACTGGGTGTGTCCCATTTTCCAGCTAATATGTTTGGATGGTCTGTAAAAAGGATTTAAATCCCAAGTGTATAAAATCTCTAAGCATTTATTTATTGAAAACCATCACAGACAATTTGCCATGACAAGGTGCCACTCACAAAGCAGGCTTTGTAGTCTCACAGGCCCATGGGATATTACAGCCGTCTGTTGAAATGGAACAAAAAAATTGGATTTGGCTGGTCCTTTAATCAATTAGGTAAAAAAAAATCTGTTATCAAAGCATAGGATATGTTATTCAGCTTGGACCAAATCAAAGAGCTTTTGAGAGCTCTCCTGTTAGGGAATTGTTAAGTAAGCATAAGGGTTGTCATCTGCTTACTACTCCAGCGCTTACCAGCTAATAAAACTATATCACAATCGTGCATGTTCCCCCTACAACATTGCTTTTGTTTGTTCTAGCCCTAAAGCACATTGCCGTGCTTCTTGGCTCCAGGCCAGCAAAGCTTTCAGGTCCTTCACAGATCAATGTATGCCCATTAACCCACTAGCTACCAGGCTGAGCCATCGAGTACCAAATTTAACTAAGTACAGCACAAAGCTCATAAATAATTAATCGCATTAATATAAGATTTTAATTGGGGTAATGTATGTGGTTCTATTTAAATTATGCATTCAGAATGCAAAGTACATTGTTTATGGAAACGTGGGATCACACTGAGCCAAGGCACAATAAAACTTAAATTGTATGACTGATTGCTGTTTTTAGGAGGCACGATATATTTGAATAGGAGTGTATTCCATAATGTTTCATAGATAAAGACATATTGCATGTTCACTGGCTACTACAGAAGTTTTGTGTTTTGCCTGTGGAGGCAGCTCAATGTTATTCTGTGTGTCCATGCACATTAGGATGATTAGAGGCTTATAGCGAACTTGGTGTTGAGTTATTCACTTTAAGGTCATCACAGAGGACAAGGGGCACTCTTTACGTCTAAAGGAAAAGAGATTTAATCTTTAAATACTGAAGGTTTCTTTAGTAAGAGCTGTGAAAATGTGGAATAGACTCCCTCCAGAGGTGGTTCTGGCCAGCTCAGTAGATTGCTTTAAAAAATGCCTGGATTTTTCCTAAATGTACATAATATAAATGGGTACTAACATTTATAGGTGAAGTTGACCCAGGAATAATGCGAATGCCTCTCGGGGTAACAGGAAGTAATTCCCCCCCCTCCTGTAAGCAAATTGGATCATGCTTTGCTGTTTTTTTTGCCTTCCTCTGGATCAACTCTGGGTATAAGATAGTGTATATGGAATTATATGATTCTTTTTTTTTTTTTTTTATTGGTTGAACTAGAAGGATTTGCACAAAAAGACCAACGTAACGGATTATTGCGGTACCAGTGAGGAGTTCATACATATTTCCATTTTAACAAATTTATTGAACAAAATATATACATATCAACATTTTAAAATCAAGAAAAAAATGTTCTCATCAGATTACAACAATTATAATTACAATTACACCATTGTCAGGGCTGGCTTAGTCCTTCCTTCTCTGGGCTGGCTGCTCAGCTGTTGGCTAATTGCCAGCTCTCATATCTCTCCACAGTCACCCAGCTGTTCCTTATCCAGCTTTTCTGGCCTGCCTACTTAAAGCTGTCCAGCTCACTTCATATCTGCCTTCGCCTTGGTCACATCACAAGAAACCATCTCCTGCGGTTTTGTTAAAGACTGGATTGCTGACATCCCTTCTGGCTCCTTATCCTGCTTGCTGTTGCTCCACTTGGATCCCTGACTTCTGGCCTGGCTAATTACCCGATCTGATTATTGAACTCTGGACTGGCTGACTACTCGATCAGGTTACTGGACTCTGGCTATGCTTTGAATACGCTTATTCTATTTACCTTTTATTTTTATTAATAAACAAGTGTGATTTAATTGTACTTCTGTCTCGGTCTGATTCATGGTTTCTGACAACCATATGTCAAGAACAAAGTGGTTGCCCCTTTTTCTCAGATAGCTTCTTCAGAATCAGCTATCTGCGAAACACGTCAACCACTTTGTTCTTGACATATGGTGTAATTGTAATTATAATTGTTGTAATCTGATGAAAACATTTTTTCGTGATTGTAAAATGTTGATATGTATATATTTTGTTCAATAAATTTGTTAAAATGGAAATATGTATGAACTCCTCACTAGTACCGCACTAGTCCATTATGTTGGTCTTTTTGTATAAATGTTATTTGGGATCAGGTACCCCCATATCCCTTTTTTTCTTATATTCCTGAACTAGAAGGACTTGTATATTTTTTCAATCTGACTAACTATGTAACTATGCATATTTTAAAATCAACGTTTAGGGGCAGGAGAAAAAACCCTTCTGGTTTGTGTTTTTACAATTCTAAATTCTCTTAAACTTTTTAAAACTGTGTACAAAAACACTCTATGTATGCGTTTTTTTCTGCCGGAGCTTTTTTAGCTCATACACTTCACATCACCACTATTCATTACTTCACTCATTCACAGGTATAGGCTCATTTCATAACTTCAACACACACATTTCCCATGGTTTCATTTTCCTACTCTTACAGAGCAGTGTGAACTGTTAAGCATACACCAGATTCACATGGTCGTGACATGGTCACTTGGTCTTCACCTGGCTGTTGTCTCTGATCTAGATGGGACTCCTCACCACAGCCCCGGGGGAGATGATCATCCTTGTCCCTCTTCTTCCTTTGGATTTAGAGTTGGGTGTCACCATTTGGCCTTACTGTAAGTTACACACCTTTATTTTGAGAGACTGTTCTCCGTTTTAAAGGATATCCTATACATACAGATATCACTGATTTATTTTCAGAGCATTTTTACTCCTGATGATTGGCATGAGCCATGAAACGTTCATCGAGTTACATCGAACTGATGCTTAAACAATTTTGGCTTACCATGAAAAATCGATAATGTTTATTGAACTTTTATAAATGGATGAGTGTCCTTTTGTAACTATAATGTTTATTATGTTTTATCCTACTCTGTATAATGATTACATATTTATGCAAATTTATTACATTATACTGTGTCCTGTATTTCAGATTGAAACCCTCTATAATGTGATTTGTTATTAATAATTAATTTTATAAATTAACTGAATATGGTATGCATTCAGTGACTTGCCTCATATAAAGTCCCATTTCTTTCTTCTTTTTGTTGTAACTGTCTGTAAGTACAGTGATCTCCCCTGCTATTGTATTCTGACAGGAGGAAATCCCCCCTCCCGATGCCAGAACACACTGGTCAGCTCTCTCAGCCATTGATCGGATGCCGATCAGCAGACCTTTTTTGGTCATGCCCCTCCAACAGAAGCTGGATATTCGGCCGGCTTCTGTCGGAACGGCTGCCGTACAAATGGGCTGAATGTGATTCCACCCGATATTCAGCCCATGTGTGCTAGGGTTTACCACTCAAAACTGATATTTTAGTTTTTAATAAATGCTGGAGAGTTAAACCATCTAACAATTTATTTTATCTCTCAGATACTGTAGTGGAGAGATATCTGCTTCGAAGCTGCTGGATCTTTCAATTATGAGGACTTCTCACTTCCCTGGCTGTATTTTTATGTATTTTATATTATGGAGATTGGAACACAATAGGTGGAAACTATAAAAACTCACATTTGAGCAGGAATAGAGTCACAAATTGTGGTAGAGAAATCACGCTGGGGTATCCAAGATATAAAAGAAGCTACAGAGTAAGCCCATCAGGTTTCATGTATAATTAAAATATCACTTTGTGTGAAATGTAGCTGTAAGATAATTAGTTGCAAACAAAATATAGTGTAGCACAACCAAAAAGAAATAAATCAAGTCCACATATTATAAAATTCCACCGATGTGCAACTTTCAGTGACAGTTCTTATTATCCAGTGACTTCAGTGACCACCACCTCTAGCTGGAATGCCTGATCCCCTCCTAATATAGACCCCACTACAGAGCCACACATGCCTGGTGTTATATCTCTCAGGATACCTCGGGAAAACAAATCCTCCTCCTAGTGCCCCTGGGCAGCTCAAACTTCCTCCCAGGATCTCATTCAGTCACTCTCTGCTGATAACATTTATTAAAACTTAACACAGGGATTAAAATACTCACATAAAAATGTGTAAAACATTCATATCATCAACTTTGATGTGAACGAAGAAAAACTTCATGAATGGTGGCACCTCACACCTGTACGCATTATGCTCTCTGATGAGCTTCTTCAGCAGGTGAGGAGCTATCAGAAATACAAGGAATATATAAACTTCTACCTTATCATCAATCATCCCACAAGTGTGAACTCCTTTACACTCAGCTGAGGGGGATTATCATAGGTGACACTGGATTCTGTGTCACATTATATCATATCTTCTTCCTTCCTGCTTTGTGCCTAACGTATGGGTACTTCCTCCCCACTCATAAACCAGACGTGAGCTATCGTTGATATGAACCTATTGAACACGGGTAGGACAAAAAAACGGAAATTGCGAAACCGGAAGTGACGTTCCGGACTCGGCTCAAAACCAGAAATGACGTTCCAGACTAAGCTCTAATTACTGTCTGCTTCCACACTTACAGGCGGCCCTATTCACAGAACACCAGAATGTATTCCTAGAAACTAGCTAATGATATGCAAATCCAGTGTCCCTCACCAACTAAAGGGCACAGACACAGGGATATCTGTGAACATACTCACCCCTAAGCTGAGCATACAAAGTGTCTACACCCTTGGGAGTGATCCGCAAAATAAAATAAAATAAACAAATAAAATTGACAATAAAATACAATAGTATAATCTAAAAATATCTATAATTATCTCCCACACAGATAATAATAGATATTTTTATATATAGATTATATTATTGTATTTTATTGTAAATGTTATTGTTTATTTTATTTTGTGAATCACTCCCAGGGGTGCGGACACTTTGTATGCTCAGCTTAGTGGTGAGTATGTTCAGTAGTAGTAGTATATATTCCTGTGTCTGTGCCCTTTATAACAGATATAACACCAGGTATGTGTGACTCTGTATTGGGGTCTACATTGGGAGAACTCGAGAGGAGGTCTGTGTTGTCCAACAACACCAGAAGGAGAATTTGTTTTCTCTAGGAATCCTGAGAGATATAATACCAGGCATGTGTGACACTGTAGTGGGGTCAACTTTTGGAGGTGAACAGGCATTCCAGCTAGAGGTGATGGTCACTGGATATTAAGAACTGTCACTGAAAGTTGCACAATGGTGGAATTTTATAATACTTGATTTATTGCTTTTTGGTTGCGCTACACTATATTTTGTTTGCAAGTATTTTACTGAGAGTCACATATGGATACACTCTGAGAGGTGTAGGCAGCATTCACGTTAAGCCTATTAGCAGGCTAATACACCGAATATTTGATTCACATTATTTTTTATTGCGCTGATTATATCTTTTTCACAATTTGTAAAAGAAAATAGTTCTGCTCAATGAAAACTGTGGGGTTTTTCAACAAAATATATATTTTTTTCATTTTGTGCTTTTTTTTTTTAGTTAAAACAGATTTAGGGCCAGATTTCTGATAACTTTATCATGACAGCAAGGCTTGTTTTTCCTCCAAAAAAAATGCATATGAAAAGATTTTCATTAATTTATGTAGAGCCAAGTGAACATATATACATCAAGTTGTAACTATGCAGCAATGCACTGCAGAAATAAAGTCAATTGATATGTTATATTTTGATTCTGATGTAGCACCCTGGAATTTAGACAGGGATGCTCCTCATAAATTTTCTTGCCAGGAGTAGTTATCCTGGTTGATTGTTAGAGATCATTTGATTTCTCCCTAAGTTTGGTCTTGTTGCACTTTTCTCTTCTACCACTAGGTGGCTGGGTACTTGATGGTATCAGATATGAGAAGGCCAGCCCAAGGTCAAGTTATGGGTATATGGGGTATCTCAGCCAATGAGCAGGGGTTTTCTTAATCATTTGGCCTGCTGGGAACACCTATATATTTGGGTGGAGTCAGGATTCCCATTTCATTTCATTCCATTTCATTTCTTCTTTTTCTTTCGTTTTTTAAGCTTGTGGCACCATATTTTTTAACTAATTGGGTTCTTCATCTCACTCAAATGACAGCCACTGCCTCCTTAAATTCACACTAAATGATACGCCCCCTCGCCCCATGTAACAGGGCTAGTCCTGGCATGTGGTCATTTAACTGGTAAGTTCTGTATCTATGGGAGCCAAGCCATATGCCACATGCCTCTCCACTCAGAAGTACTAGGATTTTTAGAAAACGGTGGTAGCGACTGGGTCAGCAGGGTAATATAGTAGCAGGTATAATCAGGGCCGGTCCTGGGCAGGTGCACGGGGTGCACTGCACTCCAGCGCTCCAAACTGCCTATAGAAGAGGGGCGCCGAGAAAATGACTGCACTGGTTGCTCACTTAATTTGCTAGAATTGCCGGCCTTCTGGCTATCTAGCAACCAGTGATTTCAATCAGAGAGGCAGACACAGGGATATCTGTGAACATACTCAAGTCTAAGCTGAGCATACAAAGTGTCGCGGCCTCCCCAGCATTCAGAGCGTGCCGCAGCCACCCCAGCATTCTTTGCTTGCCACCTCTGCGGCTGGTTAACAAGCTCCGTCCCCCTCTGCCATGTTCTTCAGACAGCGTGGCTCAGAGGGAATGGAGCAGACGTGACTCGGAGCGTGTCTCCTCTGAACTTCTGCTGAAGACCAGAGAGAGAACAGAGCTGCTCAGCTGCAGCTGCCTGCCTTGCTGTGAGTCACAGTGAGTGACTCCCTGTCCCTGCACTGCACCAGGCCGGTCATCATCAAGGAACTTAAAAGTGAGTGAGTAAAACCAGCCACTGTGCCCATCAAACGCAGCCACTGTGCCCATCAAATGCCCACTGTGCCCATAAAAAGCTACCACTTTGCCCATCAAACGCCCACTGTGCCCATCAAATGCCCATTGTGCCCATGAAAAGCTGCCACTGTGTCCATCAAATGCCCACTGTGCCCATCAAAAGCTGCCACTGTGCCCATCAAACGCAGTGCCACTGTGCCCATCAAAAGCTGCCACTGTGCCCATCAAATACAGACAATGTGCATACCAAATGCTGCCACTGTGCCCATAAAACGCTGCCACTGTGCCCATAAAACGCTGCCACAGTGCCATAGAATGCAGCCACTGCTCCAATCAAATGCAGCCACTGTGCCAAACGCAGCCACTGGGTACATCAGCGCAGCCACTGTGCTCATCAAACGCAGCCAATGTGCCCACCAAATGCAGGCACTGTGCCCATTAATCACAGCCACTGTGCCCATTAAAAGCAGCTACTATGCCCATCAAACGTAGCCACAGTGCTCATCAAACGCAGCCACTGTGCCCATCAAACGCTGCCACTGTGCCCATCAAACGCTGCCACTGTGCCATAAAACAAAGTGGTGGGGCTTATAGGTGGAGAGGTGGAGTTTTTGCCATAGAAACCTTAGTAAAGGGGAGGAGTTGGTAAGATGACCACGCCCATGTGGGGGGGCCAGAAATATTTCTGCACCCAGGCACCTGTGACCCTAGGATCAGGCGCCTGTGACCCTAGGATCGGCCCTGGATATAATAGTAATATTAAGAAATAGTATTGAAATCTGTATATATATATATGCATAAACACACACACATATATATATAATGTGCCGCTCTCCTACTAACCATTAGTACATAAGACTGTGCTGTAAACCAATATATAGCATATATAAATATGATATTAGTTGTGAAAATTAATAATATTATTAATAAAATTAATAAAAATTGATAATAATGAAAATAATAAAAATATTAAATATAATAAAGTGTTTGTGCTCCTTGAATCACACACAATACAAAGTGATTTGAATAGATAATACAAAGTCCATAAAGTTTAAATCAGGTGTACCCTCACCTTAAGGGCTTAGAATTAAGCCTAGAGTTGTGGCTTGATCTAGGCCCTAGGGTAACACTGCTGGTATATGTGAGGAGGCTTGGTGGAAGTAACCAGGAGATAATAGTATCCACATACAGTTGGGCTACCATTGGGAACAGGAGGTTACGGAGTATCTATATGCAGCAGCCAGCACATTAATTATACACATCAGAATGACCCAGACCATCTGCTGATAACTAATCTAGGCTTAATTCTAAGCCCTTAAGGTGAGGGTACACCTGATGGGGGAGGAGTGCACATTGCATGAAGGTACCTGATCACTTTATTCGTTATTGTGGAATTTGCTGAATATTTTTAATTTAAACTTTATGTACTTTGTTGCATTATTTATTCAAATCACTTTGTATTGTGTGTGATTCACGGAGCATGAGCACTTTATTATTTGTAATATTTTTATTATTTTCATTATTATCAATTATTCATTTTCACAACTAATATCATATTTATATATGTTATATATTGTTTTACAGCACAGTGTTATGTACTAATGGTTAGTAGGAGCGTGGCACATTATATATACTGTATATATGTAGCGGCAGGGCTCCTGAAGAGCATGCGCTATGTGTTTTTCAAAGTTAAAACCTTATCCAAGCTACAGTTTGGTTTGGGTCTATTTTTCTAAATTTGACTTCTGTGTCAGTCTGACTGGGTTGTGAGATGTTCAGCCTGGCCAGGCACTGTCTCTTGTGGCAGGCATGGAACTATTGTCTGGTCAGGCGCTTAAGTTATTCTTCTATCTGAGCCAGGTCAGTGGGAGTGGTATTTAAGATACGGATGTCACGTGGTTTGGGGTTCCAGTCCAGTATGATGTGCTGACTACTTGGTCCTGGTCCTCCTGACCAGCCCCCAGGAAGGCTATGACCTGGGATGCGGATCCACCCAACTTTAATGCCTTGGGGCTGGCTAGCCCGAGGCAGGGAAAATAAAGGAGGATTCTGAGGTGGTTGGGTGCCGTCTCCTGTTTGGGAGAGACCCATTGTACTTCAAGCATTCCAGGGGAGGACTCTTTAGAAGAACAATACGTGTGAGTTTGGTTTTATTAACAAGAGCCTGGAAGGGCTGAAGTAACCGAGAGAATCCGGTCTTGTGGATATCGCCAAGCGGGCTGAAAGATCCAGGTATCCTACAAGTGTTCTACAGCTTAGTTTCCTACGTGTTCTGCAACAACGTCTGTGAAAAAGACTTTGTTCCTGAGTGTTCACCTTGTTGGCTGCTGGGCCTTGTGAGAGAGGGACTGTGCAACCTGAGTGTTCATTCAGCTGTGGATGGCTATTCTCTGGATGCAGTCAAAGTAAGCAAGTTCTTTAATGTTTATAGAATTTGACATTGAGAGTACCTGAACCTCCTTCCCAACCCTCTGATCCCAAGTTGAAAGACTGTTCAATCGTTCGAGTTTTTGCAAATAAAATACATTCATGTGGATCTATTGTCAGTCTGAAGTTACTGGGCCATCTACCACGGGGACATGCCCTAGACGTGTCACAAGGAGAAGGGAAGGTAACGGTAAGCCCAAAAATAACCAGTAGCTCCTTCAGGGGTTAGGTCTACATATATATATATATATATATATATATATATATATATATATATATATATATATATATATATATATATATATATATATATATATATATATATATATATATATATATATATATATATTGTGGCAGCAGGCAGGTAAAATCACCTGGTTGTATGCAGGATGGGAAATATGTGTGCCCTAGATTCAGGCTTTATGCAGACTTGTACAACTAGAGGGGAAGAGTTAATGAGCCCAGCTGAAGTAAGTGGGCTCATTAAGACCTCTACAAAAACCCCCAGCATGCTTAGGGAGATGCTCCATCCTGGAACCAGTTTTGTGTGCATAGACTGGGGAGTGTGAGACCTGTTCTGTGCGGTGAGTTAACGCCTGTGTGGCAAACCTCTACAACAGAGACAGGGACTGGTGCAGCACAAGGCTGCACTCAGTTGTTAGACAGGGAAACTAAGTGTGTAATTAGAGGTCAAGCTGACCAGGATTTATTTTCATGTTTTTCTTTTGTTTTGGCTGTTATATTTTTTACTGCATGTAGCATGAATAAACCGCACCTTTTGTTTTTTCCACTTACAACGCTGTCTGCTGTGCCTGATTTTGTGTTGTGAACCCATCCAGGGGGTCACACACACCCGCTGCCGAGCTAACCCCTCACAATATATATATAATATATATACAGATTTCAGTTCTTTTCACATTGTGGGAAGGTGTGGGAAGTGCTAGCAGCTGTTTCTAGTTTCTAGTCTTTCTAGTTTTTAGTTTTGGCAGTGCACAAGCTTCCACCCACTTAAAAAAATAGTATAGGCAATGGAAGGTGCCTAGGACAAGGTAGGCTGGGATTTTTTCCTTTCTTTATACCATTGAATGTCAGTATGTTTGCGTGGAAGATAATTAAAGTGGAAATAAAGTCTGCAAATTCTTACCTTCACTCCAGCATTGCAATGTCCATATGTCTCTTCTTTCATTAAGAGCGTGTCTGCTGCTAGCAATTCTTTTATTTTTCACTTTAGTTCCACTTTAACTTATAAATACTGTATATATTTACATTATGTGAGGAAACCTATGCAAACATAAGGGCAGGGCTCAAGTCCTGCGGGAACGCATGGGAACGGAGTTCCTGTACTTTTTCCACAACAGGAACTCAGTTCCCGTTAGCAGCCATGTCCTGCAAGACTTTGAAGTATGCGAGCTGTGTGGCAGGTGCTACACCAGCAGCTGCCGACACAGCTTGCAATAGTAAGTGCCGCACACCTGACCATTCAGGCATTGCCAGTAGAGGGCCCCATTACAGCTACCGCTTCAATCTACCTGTCAATCACAGCTAGCTGATGGGTATATCAGGTCCCTGCTGCTAAGAGATTGTATTTCTACGTAAACTGTCGGTGCTATATAAATCGTGTATAATAATAATAATAATAGTCAGACCTCTCGTGATGCGCTCCTCCCCGCCAGCCCCTCCTGATTTTCTGTCTCCTCATCATCCCCCCCCCCAGTCTCCTGCATACTTGCTCTGTGTGTCCCGCTGAATCCCCCCTCCTCTATCTTCAGTGCCATATGATGAGAGAACCCAGAGGAGGAGCACAGCTATTCTGCTCACAGGACATGCAGGGAGAGAGGTGCGCTGAGGGAGGAACATCAGTTTGGGGTGGTAAGCTGAGCACAATACCTGGCAAAGTTTAATGCTAGGAGGGAAGTTTATGGGGAAATATGTGAAGGGTTGGAATAGCAGCGAGTGTGTGTTAGAGCCCTGCAGAGCTTGCAGCCCCCCAAGCTAACATACATCTCCTAAGCAGGAACACATCACTATCTCCCCAAGCATTCTGTTCAGATAATGTGCAGTTAATTTATGACCTTTCAGTTTAACCCTGTGTTATCCAAACTCTGTTCAATGAAAAGTGTAAACTCACCACATAAACACTCTATATACAAAATAAAATTCCCCAATAAAGATCAGAACACAATGTTCACCTTTGCATGGAAGCACAATTGAATGAATGCTGATTATTCAGAGAATTACCGTATTTATGTTTATTGAGGATTTTTTTAATGTACTAACAGTTAAGCTTCATACACACAATACAAAAATTGGATGAAAAATACTACTTTTGAAGTGTCCGTGCATATGAGCGTATCATTTTTTTTTTTGGTGGGCAAGTGGATCTTGGGTGGGAGCGCCCACACTTTTTTCCCCAGGAGTTGACCCCTGCATAAGGGCAGCATATAAACTTCATGCAAATACTATCCTTGCTGAAATCTGAGCTCAGGAATCAGAGCTGTAAGAGTACCAACTAAAGTGCATGTGACTGCTGCCCAAGTACAGGTCATTGATACATGTATAAGGTAAAAGAGCACCTAGCACATGCATTATTTGCAAGGCCTTCTGCCCACGTTAAAATCTGTGCATGAAGGTCAAAAACCGTCTGTGTACAGCGGCCCTGCCAGCCTCCCCAGTCCTTACTTGAGCTCCCTCCAATCCAGCGATGTTCATGATAGCCTTGGCTGTCCCAGGCACTCTCATTGGCTGAGACAACAGCTGGAGCCCATTGGCTCCCACTGCTGTCAATTACAGGGGAAACTGGGGGTGGGGCCGTGCTGTGGCTCTATGGGTCTTATAGACCCATAGAGCAGAGGCAGAGGCTCTGGAGCAAGCATGCAGTGGTGTCCCCAGGGCTTTCTTTGGGGCACTGCTTGAGAGGGAGGAGCCAGGAGCGCTGGTGGCGGATGCAAAAAGAAGAGGATCGGAGTTGCTGTGTGCAAAACCACTCCACAGAGCAGGTAAGTATAACATGTTAACGTGTTTGTTATTTTAAAAACAAAACATGCCATTAAGGCCCTTTTGCCCTTTTTGAAACCCTATTCTAGTTGTTTTCCCATTCTGTCACCCTGTCACACATGTCTCTGGTGGAGGTTAAAGCAGCCCACAAACATTGCTCAGACATGGTTTACCATTGTCAGTATTAGGAAACTGGTCCACAGCAATGAAGTGCAGCCAATGCGGGAGCAAGTACAGTACATATAGACAGGATGTGGCTGAAAGAGGGTGGAGGAAATTAAGAGCACTGAGAAATTGATGAAAAATTTAAATGTAGTCCAACTAGGGTGTAGATCAACTTTAAGCATTGTGTGTGTGTGTGTTGTGAACAGAGTTGAATAGCTAGAGACTAAGCTTCAAAAGCTTTTCTCAGATTTGCATTGAGTGACCTATCGGAGAACAGACTTAAAGTGATTGTAAGGGTTCATTTTTTTTTTTTAAATAACAAACATATTATACTTACCTCCGTTGTGCAGCTCGTTTGGCACAGAGTTGCCCCGAACCTCATCTTCTGGGGTCCCTGCGGCTCCTCCCCACATCAGAGGGGGTTACCTTGCGGGCGCGCTCCTGAGTCCAGCATTCGACATCCATAGCTGCCAAAAGTATTACTCGGCCCGACCCTCGGCGCCCATGTCATTGAATTTGATTGACAGCAGGGGGAGCCAATGGCTGCGCTGCTATCAATCAATCCAATCAAGAGCTGGGAACCCTGGGTCAAGGGTCAAGTTCCAGGGCTCAGGTAAGTAAAAGGGGGGGGGGACTGGTGGGCCGGGCACTGCCAGGTGTTTTTTCACCTTAATGCATAGGATGTATTAAGGTGAAAAAACACAAAGGTTTACAACCCCTTTAAGCACACCACCTCCATATAATAGACATTTACCAAAAAGAGCATAAAAAGTGTAAAGTATGGTGCCAACCTAAATTTTTAAACATGTGAAGCGGCCCCTTTAAGTGAATATTCCAAGTAAATAAAGTCAGGCGCTACAAAGCAACCTCAACCTCTCAAAACAAGTCCAACATAAATCACAGGCATGCGTTCCAACAATGGAAAGTGCTAATCCAGACCCAGAAGAAAATGACGTCAACGATGACGGACGCGCAGCCTCAGTTCAGCCTTAATTCCGGTTGGAATGCACGCTGGCTCAGACCAAGTGGTCTGCAGCATACAATTAGGCTGTATATATTGGTGCTGACGTTAGCACCATACAATGTAATAGCAAAATTGTTTTTTATCTTTCACATTTTTAATAAATGATATCACACTATCTTGGAATATTACACCTTTCTTTGGTGGTTGGTTGGTAATGAGAGAAGGCGATCTGGAGGGCCAGTGGTTGGTGCAACTGTATGTGATCTATGTTAGACTTGTTTTGAGAGCGTGGGGTTGTTTTGTAGTGCCTTTTTTTATATATGTATTTACCAAAAAGAGAAAAATGTTTTTAACAATCTTTTTATACAGTATTTTAGCTTTGAGCAAAATAAATATATACAAAAACATAATAGTTTTCCTTTAATTTTAAGTACTAATCTATAAGCTTATCCTCATGTATTTTTCCCCTGTAAAAAAGGCACCTAAATATTTACACATTTAGAAACATTTTCCTGAAGGAAAAAGCACTGATAACCTAAATCCTTAGGAGAGAAAACCAGACCACACATTTAAACATACCTTCTGAAAAAAGATGATTGTTTTACTATGTCTAGATATAAACCGCCCATGTATGGTATAAACACTGTCTAAGCTAATATCTTAGAATAATATACTATGAAAACCAGAGACTGCCTCAGGTTCACCAAATCACGTTTCAAAGTGATGAAAGATCATTTAAAAATTTCCAGCAACAGTTTCTCTATACTTTAAGTATTAATATGAAATATATATCGGAAACTCTACAAAGACAGTTGTTCAAAAATAGCTTTGGTTATCTTGTTCATTAACAATTTTTCATACTTCTGAGGTTATTATGTGCCTAGACCAGATGGCTGTGTTGACTATGGACACAAAGTAGGCCTAGGCCCAGTGGTTTGCTAGATCCTGCTGGAACCTAGGACATGAGTTTAGTCTTTTAAGGAGTGGCACTGGCCTCATTAAGGTAATTGAAGGTAATTCCAAGTGTGATCCTGTAGACCAAGTTACTTCAGCCTTAGTTGAAATTTAGTTCAGAGATTTTTTGTTCTCTTTTTCATCCATTCTCCCATCTCACGGCTCCAACATTCTTTGGAATGGTAGATACATCATTAAGGCCAGTTCACATCACTCCACTCAGTGCTGCAACTTAAGTGTGCTGCTTTATGCAGCCTATTCAAATGTAATGGGCTGCAATGTATCTCAATGCACAAGAAAAACAATGCAAATTAAGGTGCACTATCCCTTGATGTTGCATAAATAACTCATACAACATATAATAAAGCACATAATAAATAGTCCCTAAACCATTGAATCAAAATTCAATATGAGTACAAGTCCAGAAAAAAAATGTGATCTGTGAAGAAACCAAAAATGTAGGTCAATAGCACACTGGTGTCACCAACTTCAGTGAACTGACACCACAAATAATTATACACCATCTGCTTACCAGAGCAAAAGACCCATGTAGGCAGAAGCAATTAGCTAGTCTGCCACCAGGTGGCTCTGTGCCAGAATAGGGGTTTGGGAGCCAAACACTCAACATCTATGCTGATCTAGCCAGCAAGTGTCAGTCCTGGACAGGACTAAAGGCTGGGGAGATATTGACCTGCAGCCAGGAGAACTGGCTGTAGATTTCCTGACCCTTATGGAAGTGGGGGCTAGCGTAGGTTGCAAAAGGCCTTTTAGACTAGGCAAAGAGTTCCCTAAGCCCTTGTACACACGGTCGGAGAATCCGTCGGAATGTGTCCTATCGGACCGTGTCGTCGGATAATCCGACTGTGTGTGGTATGCATCGGACTGATTCCGTCCGAATATCCGTCGGACCCAATTTTCCAACATGTTGGAAATATTTCACGACCAACTGGTTCGATCGGACATACTCCGATCATGTGTAGCGAATTTTGATCGGACCAAGTGCCACGCATGCTCAGATCAAATTCCTACATCAAAGCTATTGGCTACTAGCCTGAATGTAGTCCCATCGTAACGAAATTACGTCATCACGTATTGAAAGATCGGATTTTTCGACAACTTAGTCCGACCGTGTGTATGCAACAGTTTCGGGCACAATCCGTCCGACTAAATCCTTTGGGCAAAATCCGACGGATTTGGTTGGCAGAATATCCGACCGTGTGTACAGGGGCTAAGAGAGGCCATCCCCCTGAAAATCCCTGGGAGAGGTGTACCTATTGGGGAGGTCACTGCAGATATCCTTTACAAACAAGTATTAATGACCCCAGGTGGAGAGAAACTGCTAAGGGTAGATGGCTTACTTTAATGACTGCATGATGCTTTCACATGTGACTACTGCAGACCGTCCACTAACTGTGATTGGCCATGTACTGTCAAGTGACCCTGGATAATATGTCAGTGTGATGTGACTATTTGTGCCATTTTCCAAATACCACCAGTAGACATTCCGTCCTTTGTGGATATGAAGGTCAATGGCTGGGAATGTCGGGAGGAAGCCTTTACCACAGATTGAGGCACAAGATGGCAGAGGGTTAAAGCCTTAGCAGGAAGGTCACTGTTTCAACAGGAGCGGCGCAGTGCAGGAACTTGTACTCTTGGTGCCAATATCTAGCCAATCTCAAGCCACTACTTACACCCCTATAGATATTAGGTGTGCGCATCTTCACTGGTCTCACAATTCAATTCGATTATGATTGTCCTGTCCACGATTTGCTTTGATTCCGCAATGCATCACGATTACTGCGCATGTTTTTTATCCAAAAATTCAAGCAGTCAGAAGAACTAAATTTTTTTTATTTTCATTTGCTCTTAGCACAATATCCTATTTGGGGTGGGTAATTCTCATAACCATCCCAAAAGAGGGCTACAAGTTATTCACTTTCAGTTCATTATAGAGACCAAAGGGGTAATATTTACATCTAGAGGAAAAACAGGCTTCTTTCCCGTAAGCACTGTAAAAATGTGGAACAGATTGACCAAGGATGGTGGGGTGGATGGGATCAGTGGCAGAGGGATGGTAGGATGGTGGGATCAGTGACAGAAGGATGGTGGGATGGAAGGGACCAGTGGTAGAGGGATATTGGGATGGAAGGGATCAGTTGAAGAGGGATGGTGGGATCAGGAGCAAATGAATGGTGGGATGGAAGGGATCAGTAGAATACGGATGGTGGGAGGGATAAGATCAGGCAGAGGGATAGTGGTGGAGGTATGGGATCAGGCAGAGGGATGGTGGTGGGAGGAATGGGATGAGGCAGAGGGATGGTAGTGGAGGAATAGGATCAATGACCCTGACACTCACCAGCTCTCAGCTGATTCCCCCTCCTCCATGCTCAGTGTGTGTTCTACCTTTCCGGCGCCTCCAGTGATGCCTCTTCTGTCATTGGGTCTCCTTGAGCTCCTCCCCCTGCACTCTACTGGCTGTCAGCTCATCAGCAGACTTTCTGCTTTAGAAAGGGGCTTCATTCAAGAGGCAGGCTCTGCATCTGTGTTTCTCTCTGAGAGGCAGAGCTCTGCATGAAGTTCTGGATGTCGTCATCTGAGATCGATCCCGCTGACTCACAGCATCGATACAGAATCGCAAATGTCCGAATCATGATGCATCGATGCTGCGATTATATTCAACACCCCTAATATATATGAGATCAAAAGTGCTTGTATTCAGCAGAGGCAAAGAGCATTACTTCTCCAGGATCAGAAATAGAGATGAACCACATCCACTTCACATAGCAGGTTCTTTGATATAGCAACTCTCCCTTGCTCCACAGAATATAGTGGTGGTGAGACACACTGTGGGGTGATGTTCTATTGAACGAAATACGTCAGTGATGCGTCAGATCTACCGGAGCCTTGTCCCTGTCATTATGCCCATGAATGTCTTGGTGATCACCTTTTGGAGATGTTGTGATTATATGCCTGTCACTTCAGAATTGATGTAATGCTGCATACATAGGATCGGAATTTCGGCCAGCAAAAGACCAATGAGAGCTTTTCATTGGAAAATGCGACCGTGTGTATGCTCCATCAGAAATTAGCTGGCCGAATTCCCACCAGCAAAAATTTGAGAGCATGTTCTCAATTTTTCCTACGGAAAAACTTTCTATCGGAAATTCCGATTGCGTGTATGCAATTCCGATGCGCAAAAACTCATGCATACTCAGATTCAACTAGGAGATGGAAGCTATTGGCTACTCTGTATTGAACTTCCCTTTTCTAGTCCCATTGTACGTGTTGTACGTCACCGCGTTCTTGATGGTGGGAATTTGGTGTGACCGTGTGTATGCAAGACAGATCCCGTCGGAATTCTGTCGGGAAAACCATCAGAGCTTTTTCCGACAAAAATTCCGATTGTGTGTATGCGGCATAAGTGTTTTACCTTTTAAATAAACCTCATATGAGATGGTTTTAAACTATGTGGAGGTCTCTTGTTTCTTTACAAATATTGGATCTTCATGACCAATTAAGAAGGCTGGTTTGTGGGAGAGATATGATGTCTGATTATTGAGGACCATACTCGTGACCATCATCTTGGAAACATTTTACTTCTATGCCTGTCTGACTCAGTGCTACTGGCATCTGGGTCCAAATATTTGGTAATATTTGGTAGTATTTACTCTTTCTTCTGGGTAGTGGATGCACGTGTGACGGTGAGTCCTTTAATGGACATCAGTGGTCCTCTATGTGCCTAAGTGGAATGGACTGTTTCCAGCTCTCCTGACTTGGACTTTCTTTGTTATTGCACATTTGCTGTTTCATATTTACAGCTACATATGCAGACTTCCGTTTGCACATTTTGCTGTTTCATTTTTACAGTTACTTATGCATATTCATTTGCAGTTTAGCATGGTTTAATCCTTTACAAGATTTAAGATTATTTCACATTTAACACAGTACTTGTTTTGTAGAAATAGCAGTAGGTCATGTAATGATGTGAGCTTTTGCCATACATTAGGGAGCAAGCTGTCTCTGTGTTCCATTGAATATTGTTTGCGATTTGGCAGATCAACTCTTTCAGATTGAGGAGTCTTGGGATCATGTTAAATTTACTAGTAGTACTATTGGACCAGCATGTGGGGCAGTAATTTCTAATGCCCCATACACACCATTGGACTTTCCAACAACAAAAACGTGGATTTTTATTCAAAGGATGTTGGCTTCAACATGTCTTGCATACGCAGGGTCACACAAATGTTGGCGAACAATTACGAACGTAGTGACGTACAAGACGTACATGAAGTCTCCATTACGAACGCTAGTTATAGCTCCAGCTCGTATTTGATTCTGAGCATGCGTGGACTTTTGTCCGACGGACTTGTGCACACACAATCTGAAAGTCCGACAACAAACATTTGTTGGCTGAAATTTGAGAACCCGCTAGCCAACATTTGTTGGTGGAAAGTCCGACAACAGACGTCTGATGGAGCATACACACGGTTGGACTTTCTGCCAACAAGTTCACATCCAACATTTGTTGTCGGCAATTCTGATCGCGTGTACAGGGCATTAAAAAGTAAGGCGACACTGCTCCAATATCTTTAGTGTTGCAATGGAAGACTTAAAAACGTTTACTATTGATTTTGCTTCATCAAAGATTCTCTTAACACTTGCCTCCTTCTGGTGCACCATGTGGACCACAAGGTACGAACCAGACCACACATGGTGTCCAGTCCAACATCTTATGGAAATAGTTTTATACGAGATACAAAAAAAGTTGAAAAATAACAAAGATACACCAGTAGAGCAGATAGCCCCAATATCACACATTTCATATCCATGTGATAATTGACTTTCATCGTGTAAAAGAATAATCAAATTGTCTCACTGCAGATCATTCATTTTGGACTAAGTCTCAGAGTACCTTTGCGTCATGGGGGAGTCTTCCTCACTAGAGCCGGGTGGTTCTTCTGCTGCTGCTGTGGTTTGATTAAATGCTTCCACCATATTACTCCTTTTCAGGGCCACGTCAAGGGGTGGGCTGGAGGAGCAGCTGCCCCGGGTGCAATGGTTTATTGCAGGGATGGGGGCACCCTGACCCTAACTCTAAGGGAAAGGGGGACACAGATTGGTATCTTTGCCCTGGGCGCTGGATGACCTTGTCCCGGCACTGCTCCTATTGTCTATTATAACTCTTATGCCGCGTACACACGAGCGGACTTTTCAACATCCAAAGTCCGAAGGACTGAGTCCGTCAGACTATTCGATCGTGTGTGGGCTGCAACGGACTTTTGACTCGCCAAAGTCCGAAGGACTTTAGAATATGGAACATGCTTCAAATTTTTCCGAGGGAACTCCGCCGGACCCGGTCCCTTCGAAAAATTTGCTCGTGTGTATGCTACTCCGACGGACTAAAACCAACGCTAGGGCAGCTATTGGCTACTGGCTATGAACTTCCTTATTCGAATCCAGTCGTACGTCATCACGTTCGAATCCGTCGGAGTTTAGTGTGATCGTGTGTGGCCAAGTCCGCTCAGCCGAAAAGTCTGTCAGAACTCCGTCGGAATTCCAGCAGAACTCCGACGGAACTCCTTCGGAAGTCTGTCGGACATAAGTCCTCTCGTGTGTACGGGGCTTTAGGAGCTTCCTCTTCGGTATGTCCCACTCGTGCAACCATTTGTCCACACAGTGATTTAATTGACTGTGCAGTGTGTGGGTGAGCTGCTTGTTCAAGGGCCAACAATATATATGTGTGCAGGTTTATTTTGTTCAATCAACAACAGAAAAGTAGCATGCACTTATAGCAAGGAATGAAGCCGTGACTCAAAAAAGTTATATTTTTGTAACAAAACATATTTTTACACAGTAAAGACGTTATATAATGGCTAAATCTGTGTCTGTATAGTTTGTTCAAACCTTACCATAAATAATTTAAAAAGTTTTACTCCAGAAGTATATAATGAGTTTTGAAATTCTATAGAAATGCTTAAATAATGCATTACAATTTGACTTAAAGCGGTAGTAAACCCGCAAATTTCTTTTTTTTTTTTTTTAAACCTGCAAAGTAAAAGGCATAATGAGCTAGTATGCACCGCATACTAGCTCATTATGAAATACTTACCTTAGAACGAGGCCCCGACATCTGGCCCGATCCACGCGGAGGGAGCTGACATGTTCCCTCGGCGTTTCTTCCGGGTATCGCGGCTCCGGCGCTGTGAGTGGCCGGAGCCGCGATATCGTCACTCCCGCGCATGCGCGCGGGAGATTTAATTCCGGCCGGCCGGCCGGCCACTGCCGGATTTTCAGGCCGAGAATCCCCTTGTGCGCATGCGCCGCTGCAGTCAGCGGCGCATACCGAGGGGAATATCTCCTAAACCGTACAGGTTTAGGAGATATTTTTTTTACCTACAGGTAAGCCTTATTATAGGCTTTCCTGTAGGTAAAAGTTACAAATTTGAGTATACAACCACTTTAACACATTCGACTTTAGTCGACTGAAATGATTTAGTCGACTAAAATGTACTGGAGATTTTAGTGGACTAAACATGACTAAAACCAAAGCCCTTGCAGGTGACAAAATGTACCTAAAACTAAAATGGCATTTTAGTCAAAAGACTATGACTAAAACTAAATTGAAATTTGCTACCAAAATTAACACTGGTTGTAAAACCTTATATATACCTAGTGAATGGACTATCCTCAGGTGATACACAGAGATGAAAAAAATCCTTCTACATAAGTAATACCCTGCCAATACTCTGCAATACCCTTCCAATACTCTGCAATACCCAATACCCTGCCAATACTCTGCAATACCCTGCCAATACTCTGCAATACCCAATACCCTGCCAATACTCTGCAATACCCCTCCATACCCTGCCAATACTCTGCAATACCCTGCCAATACTCTGCAATATCCTGCCAATACACTGCAATACGCAATACCCTGCCAATACTCTGCAATACCCTGCCAATACTCTGCAATACCCAAAACCCTGCCAATACTCTGCAATACCCTGCCAATACTCTGCAATACCCAATACCCTGCCAATACTCTGCAATACCCTACCATACCCTGCCAATACTCTGCAATACCCTGCCAATACTCTGCAATACGCAATACTCTGCCAATACTCTGCAATACCCTGCCAATACTCTGCAATACGCAATACCCTGCCAATACTCTGCAATACCCAATACCCTGCCAATACTCTGCAATACCCTGCCAATACTCTGCAATACCCAATACCCTGCCAATACTCTGCAATACCCCGCCATACCCTGCCAATACTCTGCAATACCCTGCCAATACTCTGCAATACCCAATACCCTGCCAATACTCTGCAATACCTGCAATACCCTGCCAATACTCTGAAATACTCTGCCATACCCTGCCAATACTCGGCAATACCCTGCAATACCCAATACCCTGCCAATACTCTGCAATACCCTGCCAATACTCTGCAATACCCTGCCATTTTTATTTTATTTATTTTTTTATTTCAGGCTTCCCAGCCTAGTGGGGAGATGTGGGGCCTTATTGACCCCATATCTCACTGTAAAGAGGACCTGTCATGCCTATTCCAAGGGATGTTTACATTCCTTGTAATAGGAATAAAAGTGATCAAAAAATTAATTTTTGGGGAAAAAAATGTCAAACTAAAATAAATAAAGTAAAACGAACAATAAAAAATAATTTTTTTTTAACCACTTGGGATCCGCGCTATTGCCAAATGACGGCATTAGCGCGGACCTACTTTTCCGGGACTACGTCTATTGACGTCGTCCCGTGCACGAGCGGCCTGCACGGCGCGCTCTGTGATCGGCGAGTCCATGAGAATATATAAAAAAATATATAATGTTTTGGGGTTCTATGTAATTTTCTAGCAAATAAATGATGATTTTTACATGTAGGAGAGAAATGTCAGAATTGGTCTGGGTGCTCCAGAACGCCTGATGGCGCTCCCTGCATGTTGGTCCTCTGTATGTGGCCACGCTGTGTAAAAGTCTCACACATGTGGTATCACCATACTCGGGAGTAATAGCAAAATGTGTTTTGGGGTGTAATTTGTGGTATGCATATGCTGTGTGTGAAAAATAACTTGATAATATGACAATTTTGTGAGAAAAAAAAAGGGAAACAAAAATCTTGATTTTGCAAAGAATTGTAGGAAAAATTACAACTTCAAAAACCTCATCATGCCTCTTACTAAATACCTTGGAATGTATTCTTTCCAAAAAGGGGTCATTTGGGGGGTATTTGTACTTTTCTGGCATGTTAGGGTCTCAAGAAATGAGATAGGCCGTCAGTCCTTCGGGTGTGATAAATTTTCAGATATTGGCACCATAGCTTGTGGACTCTATAACTTTCACAAAAACCAAATAATATCCACCAATTTGTACTTATTTTTACCAAAGATATGTAGTAGTATAAATTTTGGGCAAAATTTATGAAGAAAAATTACTAATCTGCTAAATTTTATAACAGAAACTAAGATTTTTTTTTTTTTTACAGAATTCTCTGTCTTTTTTCTTTTATAGCACAAAAAATAAAAAACCCAGCGGTGATTAAATACCACCAAAAGAAAGCTCTATTTGTGTGAAAAAAAGAACAAAAATTTCATATGGGTACAGTGTTGCATGACTGAGTAATTGTCATTCAAAATGTGAGAGCACCGAAAGCTGAAAATTGGTCTGGTTATTAAGGGTGTTTAAGTGCCCAGTGGTCAAGTGGTTAATTGAGACAAGTACACTCTATAGAGGTATATGCTTTGTCCTATTTGATGTCTGAGGTTTACAACAACTTTAATCACAGTAAAATGTATTCCAAATAATATTTTACTTACAGTATGTATGACTTATGCCGCGTACACACGTAGCAGACTATCCGGCGGACTTAGTGTGGAAAAGATCCTTGTCCCCATCAAACATATAAATAAAGGGATAAAGTGCTTTGGGGTGGGTGTGTGGCCAGGATGGGGGGTGCTCGCTCGCCCCCCCTTTTCTGACCTGCCAGGCTGCATGCTCAGATAAGGGTCTGGTATGGAATTTGGGGGGACCCTATGCTGTTTTTTTGGCCATGGGGGTTCCCCTTAAAATCCATACCGGACCAAAGGGTCTGGTAAGGTCTTGGGGGGACCCCACCTCATTTTGTTTTCATTTTGGAATAGGGTTCCCTTTTAAGAGCCATACCAGACTCAAAGGGCCTGGTATGGATCTTGGGGAGACCCCATACCATTTTTTTTTCATTTTGGTATGGGGTTCCCCTTCAAGATCCTAAGAGCACAAGTCGCATCACAAGTCGAATCATTATGATCCAACTTGGCTGCAACTTCTTTTCAAATCAATGGGCTCCCATAGGGAACCATTAATTTTTACATGTCAAAAAATATATAAAATGCTTGACGCTGCTTAATGCTGTACCTAGTGTTAAGCCGCGTTTAGCAGCCAATAGCAGCGTCAGATGTTTTTACAGCTGTAATGCCGGTCCTGAGAATGCATTGGCCCTGGGCTTTTTTTTAAAACACCTGTGCCATTTACAGCTCCTAAAAGCCTGTGTGTGCATGAGGCCATAGCATAACATGGAGAGGTGTTTTTTAGGTTGCAAAAAAAACATCTGAAACTGCTAAAAGCAGCTGTAAAAATGCCCTGTGTGCATGAGGCCTAAGAACTATGTCGGTATTGTGACATATGGATGGCGTTACATAAAGATAAAGCAAGGTGACAGAGCCAACAAATGTCAAGTCTATCTTTCATTTGTCCGATGTCTAATCTCGATCAATGCAACAGTCTAAAGGTATATTGCATGGTCACTATGTGGAATAGAGGGGAGAAAAGAAATGGAGGGGGGAAGAGAGCTTAAAAGAGCAAAGAGTCAAAGGCAAAAGAAGATGAGGACAGTGTTCCCAAGCCAAACTACTCCATTGGTAGTTATTGTACCCAAGGGTCTGTCAAATTTTGACTGTGTATTAATAAGGGCACAGGAGAGCTTGTTGTGGTGTTAGTCATTATCCAATTTATTTTCTGTTTGGTATGTCAAAAGATACCACTGACTGGTCCCAACACCTAGCTTTTGCTATTTTGGCTGTTAAAATCACATAAGATATCAGGTGTTTCAGATGGCAGATGGGGTGTCAACATATAGTTTTTGAAAAAGGGCTATTTCTGCTGCTCTTGGGGTGGTCATCCTCCCCATTTCCGAACGTACAGTATCAGGGTAAAAAGTCTGATCCAGAATCTGGTAACTTTAGGACATTGTCATCAAAGTGAAACATGGTTCCCATCTGACCACAACACCTAAAACAAAAGGATAATGCTTGTGGGCACATTTTAGCCATTCCAATAGGGACCATGTACCATCACAGCAATATTTTATGGTTAGATTCAACCAGGGTCGTGTAGTATCTTTTTTTAACCACTTAAAGACCAGGCCTCTTTTTCAGACTCTGTGTTTACAAGTTAAATACAAGTTTTTGTTGCTAGAAAATTACTTAGAACCCCCAAACATTATACATTTTCTAACACCCTAGAGAATAAAATGGCAGTCGTTGCAATACTTTCTGTCACAACGTATTTGCGCAGTGGTCTTACAAGCGCACTTTTTTTTTTTTTTTAAATACACCTTTTTGAATTAAAAAATAAGACAACAGTAGAGTTAGCCCAATTTTTTTAATATTGTGAACGATAATGTTACGCCGAGTAAATTGATACCCAAATTGTCACACTTCAAAATTGCGCCCGCTCGTGGAATGGCGACAAACTTTTGTCCTTAAAAATCTCCATAGGCGACATTTAAAAAATTCTACCGGTTGTATGTTTTACAGAGAAAGTCTAGAGTTAGAATTATTGCTGTCGATCTACCGATCATGGCGATACCTCACATGTGTGGTTTGAACACCGTTTTCATATGACTCACATATGCGTTCGCTTCTGCACGTGAGCTCGGCTGGACGGGGCGCGTTTAACCACTTAAGTCCCGGACCAATTGTCAGCCTAAGGAACAGAGGTCTTTTTACAATTTCGCACTGCACTGCTTTAACTGGTAATTGCGCGGTCATGCAATGTTGTACCCAAATGAAATTTGCATCCTTTTCTTCCCACAAATAGAGCTTTCTTTTGATGGTATTTGATTGCCTCTGCAATTTTTATTTTTTACGATATAAATGGAAAAAGACCGAAATTTTTTTAAAAAAAAGATATTTTCTACTTTTTGTTATAAGAAAAATCAAACTAACTCAATTTTAGTTATACATTTAGGCCAAAATGTATTCAGCCACATGTCTTTAGTAAAAAAATGTCAATAAGCGTGTATTTATTGGTTTGCGCAAAAGTTATAGCGTCTACAAACTAGAGTACATTTTCTGGAATTTACACAGCTTTTAATTTATGACTGCCTATCTCATTTCTTGAGGTGGTAAAATGGCAGGGCAGTACAAAACCCCCCCAAATGACCCCATTTCGGAAAGTAGACACCCCAAGGAAATTGCTGAGAGGCATGTTGAGCCCATTGAATATTTTTTTTTTTCGTCCCAAGTGATTGAATAATGACAAAAAAAAAAAATGTTTACAAAAAGTTGTCACTAAATGATATATTGCTTACACATGCCATAGTTATATGTGGAATTGCACCCCAAAATATATTCTGCTGCTTCTCCTGAGTATGGAGATACTACATGTGTGGGACTTTTTGGGAGCCTAGCCGCGTATGGCACCCCGAAAACCAATCACCGCCTTCAGGATTTCTAAGGGTGCAAATTTTTGATTTCACTCACTACCTATCACAGTTTTGAAGGCCATAAAATGCCAAAATAGCACAAACCCCCCCCCCCCCAAATTACCCCATTTTGGAAAGTAGACACCCCAATCTATTTGCTGAGAGGCATGTTGAGTCCATGGAATATTTTATATTTTGCCACAAGTTGCGGGAATATTACAAACTTTTTTTTTTTGCACAAAGTTGTCACTAAATGATATATTGCTCACACATGCTATGGACATTAGGGATGAGCCGAACACCCCCCGGTTCGGTTCGCACCAGAACTTGCGAACGACCCCCGCGTTCGGTACGAACGTTAGAACCCCATTGAAGTCTATGGGACTCGAACGTTCGAATTGGAAAGTGCTAATTTTAACGGCTAATATGCAAGATAGTGTCCTAAAAAGGGTTTGGCGACCTGCCTCCTGCCTCAGGGGACATGGGTCACTGCAAAAAAAAGTTTTAAAAACTACCGTTTTGGCGGGAGCACTGATTTTAATGACGATTAAAGTGAAAAAAAAAAGTGAAATATTCCTTTAAATATGGTGCCTGCGGGGTGTCTGTAGTATGCCTGTGAAGTGCCACGTGTTTCCCGTGTTTAGAACAGTCCCTGCACAAAATGACATTAAACGGAAATAACACCATTTAAAACTGCTTGCGGTTTTAATGTTATATCTGGTTCCTGCAATATGGTTGAAAATCATTGAGAAACATGGCATGGGTAGCCCTCCCTGCCCATTACCAGCCTATTTGGGTCTTGTACGCATATTAAGGGGAACCCCGTACCCATATTAAAAAAAGGAAATGCGTGTGGCCCCCAGGCCCTATATACTCAGAACAGCAGTATACAGGCGGTGCAAACAAGACAGGGACTGTGTAGGTTTGTTGTGTTAAGTTGAATCTGTTTGTCATTTTCAACTGGTACATTTTTAAAGTGTAGCTCCAGTCAAAAAAACTATCTTTAAGCTTTTTGGAAAACATAGGGAAGGGTTATCACCCCTGTATAATTTGTTTTGTCGTCCATCTTTTTTCATCTCACTTGCTGCTGTCTCCTTGCGTTTGCAAGTAGGAGATGTTTGTAAGTTGGATGTTTGAAAGTAGGGGCCTGCCCTATATTATAGCGGTATGTACTGGGTACAGAGCACGCAGACAGCACGCACTATCTCCTAACACTACTGACTGCAAGCTCTATTATTAACCACTTGTTAGCCCAATGTTTGCATAAAGTGAAAGATGAAGTTATGCTGAGTAAATAGATATCAAACATGTCACTCTTCAAAATTGCACATGCCCGTGGAATGGCGCCAAACGTCGCTACTTAAAAAATCCCCATAGGCGACGCTTTAAATATTTTTTTACTGGTTACATGTTTTGAGTTGCAGAGGAGGTCTAGGACTAGAATTATTGCTCTCGCTCTAACATTCTCGGCGATACCTCACATGTGTGGCACATGCGAGCACATGGGGACATGGGCGCTTTAATTTTTATTTTATTTTTTTATTGTTCATTTTACTTTATTTATTTTAGTTTGACATTTTTTTTCCCAAAAATATATTTTTGATCACTTTTATTCCTATTACAAGAAATGTAAACATCCCTTGTAATAGGAATATGGGGTGACAGGTCCTCTTTACAGTGAAATCTGGGGGGTCAATATGACCCCACATCTCACCTCTAGGCTGGGAAGCCTGAAATAAAAAATAAAAAAAAGATTCTGGCTTTGATCGTACTGGCGAGTTGGTAGAAGCACCGGAGGGCGGTGAGGGGTGGGGGGCGTCTATGGCTGGGTATTTCAGGGTATCACCGAGTATGGCTGGGTATCTCTGAGTATGGCTGGGTATGGCAATTTATGGCAGGGTATTACAGAGTATTGGCGGGGTATTGCCGGGGTACTACAGAGTAATAGCAGGGTACTGCAGAGTAATGGCGGGTACTGCAGAGTAATGGCGGGTACTGCAGAGTATTGGGGGGTACTGCAGAGTAATGGGGGTTACTGCAGAGTAATGGGGGGTACTGCAGAGTAATGGCAGGGTACTGCACTGCAGAGTAATAGCGGGGTACTGCACTGCAGAGTAATGGCGGGGTACTGCAGAGTAATGGCGGGGTACTGCAGAGTAATGGCGGGGTACTGCAGAGTAATGGCGGGGTACTGCAGAGTAATGGCGGGGTACTGCAGAGTAATGGCAGGGTACTGCACTGCAGAGTAATGGCAGGGTACTGCACTGCAGAGTAATGGCGGGGTACTGCACTGCAGAGTAATGGCGGGGTACTGCACTGCAGAGTAAATGGCGGGGTACTGCAGAGTAATGGCGGGGTACTGCAGAGTAATGGCAGGGTACTGCAGAGTATGCACTGGTATTGCAGAGTATTGGCAGGGAATTGAGGGGTTAAATTCGGTGAGCAGCGATGTGGGCACTGCAGATGCAGCCCACATCGATGCTGACACCGATCTCTTTCCCCTCCGCTGTACCGATCGGTACAGAAAGGGGAGGGAGGAACAGGCGTCATAACATGACGCCGGTTTGTTTCCAAGTGATCACTCCGTCATTTGACGGAGCAATCACGTGGTAAACGGCCGCTATGAGCGGCCGTTTACCGTGATGCGCCGGGTCCTATGGACCCGGCGGTCACGGATGCTCTCGAGTGCGCACACCTCGGGGCACGCGAGAGCAGAATTCTGGGAGGCCGTTAATTAACGGCCTCTCTGAGTTAAACAACCGCCCTGAAGCCGTTAATCGGCAATGGGCAGTTGTTAAGTGGTTAAAGCTAGATCCAAAAAGCTGTCGGTGACAATCAACACTGCGCTATCCCCAAGAAATTATATACAAAAAGAAGCTGCTAACACGATCACAAGGATAAAATAGTGAACAAAATACCAAATATTAAATTATAGTGTAGCGCTATAGAAAAAAGAAGGAAAATAGTCTATTTAAACTACTTAGTGATATAACGATATTATATAAGTGTCAAAATTAAATAACATTCAGTGATGCTTCTCAGACTGCACCACACTTGCATAAAATCGTGAAAAAATTTTGAACTGAAGAAATCAAATAATGTGAAAAAGTCCAAAATATACAAAAAAATAGTCTATTGTTTAATTTAAATTAAATCCAATCCACACGTGAGAGGGAAAGAACCATCCACCTTCTTCTTATAAGGACCACATGCAGGCACCCTGTGGCATTTCCATCACCAAATAGGATGTAAGCTTACCAAATTGAATGGATCCAAGCGAATATATATTCGAAGGATCAATTAGGCTTCTAAATACTCTTATATAGAGCTCTCCACCATAAATGACTCTCCAGGGAATTTTCAACCAAGTACTCAAACGATGGGAAAATCTTCCGCTTTAAACTCCAACGCACATTATGGAACTCATACAGGGAGAAAATGAGGGCCACAATAGTGTAAATCCGTTTAAAAATTTTTAATAAAATAAGTAATGAACTTACATGTATCCAATGAATTAAGCGCTTATATCATATAAAAAATAGAGCTGCAGTAGGAGTCCCGACGCGTTTCGTCCTCAAAAGACGTCATCTGGGGTACTACTCCACTGCAGACCACTTACTTTTATACTAGACATACCAATCTGGGCGAAAATTCGATCTGCCTGTGTCACCGCATGTTACTTCCGGTTTGACCTGGCATCCGGCGTGCGTTCCACGCCTCATTGCCGTGTTATTATATAAACGACCCCATAATCATATGTCACGAGATACTAAAAATAAAGCCTTCCATAATAAATATCATAGCCGGCCTTACGAATGTTCCATAACGCAGAAAAGTGAATATTCAAAAACCGTGACGCTATACACAGCACGTCACTTCCGGGTCATGGGTAACAGTGAACTCATCAGCCAATCAGGAAAACACAGCACGTCACTTCCGGGTCATGGGTAGCAGTGAACTCATCAGCCAATCAGGAAAACAACGCAAAAACTATTCTGACATCACTTCCGGTCTTCGCTGGGCTACGACCAGACAGAGGCTGAGACGCACCCACTGTTTTTGGGTGGCAGAAATTGGGTCAGAATGCACCCGCCATGGACCTACAATCTATAGGTGGATCTCAACCTGCAGGCCCTATGGCACCTGAGAGGGTTGATATACCCCCCAAGTCTTATAGTGAAGCAGTACAAGGTAGGCCGTATGGTGGCCCACCATCTTCTCAACAAATGGTACTTCACTATACCCCTCATACCCCTAACAACCCTCAAAGAGGAAGAGGTAATAATCGGGGTAGAAGAGGAGGCCGTGGGTTTAATAGAGGACGTCCATATAACCATGATGTTCATCAATATAGAGAATATAATAATTCACCATATTATTCTCCATCACCCAGACGTGCCCCTCCTAACCCTCATTACGAGGGATCCCATCACTCAAATATGGCTATGGTTTCTACACATAATAGGTTCTCCCCGTTAAGGGAGGTATATGATAGAGATAATAGGAATAACACATATGTACCATCTGTGTATAATCCACCTAATACCAACTATAAAAATCAGGATTTTCGGGAGGATCCACACACCCGAAAAAGGGACCAAGATCCAAGAGAGGGTGCAGAGGGGGAGAACGAGTACAAAGGAGGAAAAAGAAGGCGTGTTTAATAGGACAGGGCGTTTTTAACTTGAGTAAGAAAACCTTTTCTCAGGCTGAACTGTCAGTGCTTGACAAAGGATTGAAGTATGCACCTCCCAAACAACTTAACAAGTTTGGCACATTTATAGACATACATAAATTTATTAGAAAAATTAACATTCAAAGGTATTTAACAACTAACCCCTTTAGGACTGATTATTTGGCGGCTACATCAGGAACGGTACATTCAGGGTTGGCTAACCCATCTTTATTCGTACCCCCTGTACCCACTGCGCCAGCTGTAAAAATATTTAAGGATTTATTACTAAACGATCTGGACAAATTGCCTGCTAGACGTGTAAACCGACCTTCCTTCTCGACAACTGGTTTTAGATCCTTGTGTGAGCAAAAGGATGTCGTTATACGTCCAGCGGACAAGGGTGGGGGGGTTGTGATTTTAGATAGAGAACATTATGAAATCGAAATGCAGAAAATTCTGGACGAACCAGGCACCTATAAACGACTCCCCAATAATCCCACGAATTCATATAAGAGACAACTTAAAGATCTGGTAAATAGAGGTTATGAATTAAAAATTCTGAATAGTAAAGAGAAAGCATTTCTAGTTCCCACCGCTCCACGGATTCCCACAATCTACTATCTACCAAAGATCCATAAGGATCCAGTGAACCCTCCTGGTAGGCCTATAGTGAGTGGCATTAATTCGGTCACTTCACGCATAGGCCGTTATATCGACTTTTATCTGCAGCCCCTTGTCAAGAAAACTCCTTCCTATCTCAAAGATACTGGGGCTACAATCAGGAGACTTGAAGGTATTGAGCCTTATGAACAATGTATTATGGCCACGGCGGATGTAGCGTCCCTTTATACATGTATCCCACAAGGGATGGGGATTGAGGCTGTTCGGCATTATTTAAATCTTGATGACTCTTTGGCATCATTCCAATGTGAATATCTTGTGGAGCTTTTGGAATTTGCCATGGAGCACAATTATTTTTGGTTTAACGATAATTTTTATTTGCAACAACAGGGTGTTGCAATGGGGGCAAAATTTGCCCCTAGTCTTGCGAATTTATTTATGGCCAAATGGGAGGAGGATGTCGTCTATGCCCAACGGAACCCTTCATTGGTCCTATGGGCTAGATATATAGACGACATCCTCCTCCTATGGAATGGCTCTCCAGAGTCTTTGGTTGAATTTTTTGATGATTTGAATCGCAATGACAGGGGTATTTCACTTTCCGTTGAAATGAGTTCTTCCAAGATTATTTTCTTAGATTTAGAGATAGAGATTGTGGATAGCAAATTTGTGTTTAAGACACATTTCAAACCAACAGACCGAAATAGCTTCATTTCCCTTGACAGCTGTCACCATAAATCATGGTTGAGTTCGGTTCCACGTAGCCAATTCTTACGTCTGCGGAGGAACTGCACCGACCTTGAGACGTTTAAGACTCAGGCAGAAATCCTCAAGCAAAAATTTGAGGATAAGGGGTATGATGCCAGGATTCTAGATGGGGAAATACAGAAAGTTATTGACACCAACAGGGAAACTCTCGTTGTGGAGAAAACATATAGGGAGTCGGATGACACTTATAGATGGTCTATGCTGACATCTTTTTCAATACAGCACAGACAAATTAAGACCATTATAAA
This sequence comes from Lithobates pipiens, assembly GCF_037356315.1. Classification (NCBI taxonomy): domain Eukaryota; kingdom Metazoa; phylum Chordata; class Amphibia; order Anura; family Ranidae; genus Lithobates; species Lithobates pipiens. Next base: position 158,935,827 of record NW_027507784.1, read on the forward strand.
CAAACACTGGGATGTGTTGAGGAGTGATCCGGTTCTAGGCTCTAAGTTGCCTGAACGGGCGAAGGTTCTCTTTAGGGGAGCACCCTCCTTACGTAGTTTAATTGCTCCCAATGTCATCAATCCTCCTAGGCGCCCATCGTTCTTTCATAATCTAACGGGCTATTATCCCTGTAAGAAATGTATTGTGTGCCAATTTAACACTGCTGGTAGGCATAAAACAACTGAGTTCACATCAACAACAACCAATAGAACGCATACTATTAAGTCATTTTGTACCTGTAACACCAAATACGTGGTATATCTAATAACTTGCCCATGTGGGAAACAATATGTGGGGAGGACCACGAGAACATTTTCAACTAGAGTAGGAGAGCATATATCCCTGATAAAAAGTAGGATTTCTAAACATACTGTCCCGAAACATTATAGGGAATGTCACAATAGCGACCCTACAGGCACACAGTTTTTGGCTATCGATAAATATACACCCCCTTGGAGGGGTGGAGCCATGATTTGTGGTGTTTCCCAGTTAGAGACCTACTGGATATACACGATCCGATCTTATTTTCCGTTTGGTTTAAATATAGAATGGGACATTAATGCGTTCATTAGTGATGGGTAGGTCAAAAAAATGGCAAGGTCCTGATGGTTCTAGCTTCCAGTTGTTTGAATTTTTGTTGTACATGGATTTTTTCTGTATATTTTATTTTCTGCGTAGCTGCTATTTATGTAATGTATGGTTCGTGGGATAGAATTCTATCTGCCTCTTGTGTCAACGCATTGGTTCCTATGTTCTTATGTGCTTACTGGCATACAGGAAATTACGGTATGTCCTATATGCACATATGTGTATTACCATGTTTATTTATTCCTGGTAATTTCTGGGATTGAGGTTCCATTGTACTGAGTTTGCGGTAAAAATCCGTTTATTTTGTACAATTTGACATTTTTGACAAGCACAATCTGGCATGTAATATTTTTTGCCAAATTTGAATCTGTTATGGAATACATCTGTTACGTTTTTTATAATATATTTTTTACTTGTTTTTTTTGCCTTCCTGATATGAGGGTAGTGTATTTATTTTTAAATAAGTTTATTTTTCGCCTTTTCTTTTTCTTTTCTTTTTCCCTTTACTAGTTTCTGAGACCCGGAATTATTGTGGATAGTAAATTATTATGGGTCCTGATGGAATGTGTGCGCTTCCGCGCACGTTCATTTGCGTTCCATTAGCAACTGGTAGTTGAGCGTCATTATCTGATGTTATTTATTCCTACAATAAAGTTTTAGTTTACAAGATGTGCGCTCCGGCGCACGTCTATTTGCGTTCCATCATTAACTGGCATTGGGGCGTTTCTATCGACATCACTTCCGGGATCTGACGCATCCCCACGTGGGAGCTCTGTAGGTGCGGTGCGTCTCAGCCTCTGTCTGGTCGTAGCCCAGCGAAGACCGGAAGTGATGTCAGAATAGTTTTTGCGTTGTTTTCCTGATTGGCTGATGAGTTCACTGCTACCCATGACCCGGAAGTGACGTGCTGTGTTTTCCTGATTGGCTGATGAGTTCACTGTTACCCATGACCCGGAAGTGACGTGCTGTGTATAGCGTCACGGTTTTTGAATATTCACTTTTCTGCGTTATGGAACATTCGTAAGGCCGGCTATGATATTTATTATGGAAGGCTTTATTTTTAGTATCTCGTGACATATGATTATGGGGTCGTTTATATAATAACACGGCAATGAGGCGTGGAACGCACGCCGGATGCCAGGTCAAACCGGAAGTAACATGCGGTGACACAGGCAGATCGAATTTTCGCCCAGATTGGTATGTCTAGTATAAAAGTAAGTGGTCTGCAGTGGAGTAGTACCCCAGATGACGTCTTTTGAGGACGAAACGCGTCGGGACTCCTACTGCAGCTCTATTTTTTATATGATATAAGCGCTTAATTCATTGGATACATGTAAGTTCATTACTTATTTTATTAAAAAATTTTAAACGGATTTACACTATTGTGGCCCTCATTTTCTCCCTGTATGAGTTCCATAATGTGCGTTGGAGTTTAAAGCGGAAGATTTTCCCATCGTTTGAGTACTTGGTTGAAAATTCCCTGGAGAGTCATTTATGGTGGAGAGCTCTATATAAGAGTATTTAGAAGCCTAATTGATCCTTCGAATATATATTCGCTTGGATCCATTCAATTTGGTAAGCTTACATCCTATTTGGTGATGGAAATGCCACAGGGTGCCTGCATGTGGTCCTTATAAGAAGAAGGTGGATGGTTCTTTCCCTCTCACGTGTGGATTGGATTTAATTTAAATTAAACAATAGACTATTTTTTTGTATATTTTGGACTTTTTCACATTATTTGATTTCTTCAGTTCAAAATTTTTTCACGATTTTATGCAAGTGTGGTGCAGTCTGAGAAGCATCACTGAATGTTATTTAATTTTGACACTTATATAATATCGTTATATCACTAAGTAGTTTAAATAGACTATTTTCCTTCTTTTTTCTATAGCGCTACACTATAATTTAATATTTGTTAAAGCTAGATCACTAGCTATATAGGTGAGGTGAATATAGCGGTGTATACTGCAGTCAGGGCACAGACAACAACCACTACACAGCAGCAAGATAGGAAATCAGCCAAAAACGATTGATGTGTACTGTGTTGAAGGTACACAGAACACCCACTGCTTCAGATGCAAAGTAACACACTACAGGAGGCCGGCTTAAAGGCGGCCTTATATAGTGTGGGGCGTGCACTACACAGCCTGAGCTATGATTGGCCACAGGCAGGATGCCTGTGGCCAATCATGGCTCTCCTCGCTGCCGGCGCTGAGATTGGCCAAGCATGCGGGGTCACAGTGCATGCTTGGCCAATCATCGGGCAGCAATGCACTGCGCCAACGCAGTGCATTGTGGTCCACGCGCGCGTCACTCGAATTTTGACGCGAACGGCCAAAACGTTCGGAATTCGCCGAACGGACGAACAGCCAATGTTCGAGTCGAACGTACGTTCGACTCGAACACGAAGCTCATCCCTAATGGACATATGTGAAATTATACCCCAAAATACATTCTGCTGCTTCTCCTGAGTACGGGGATACCACATGTGGGGGACTTTTTGGCAGCCTAGCCGTGTACGGGACCCCGAAAACCAAGCACCGCCTTCAGGATTTCTAAGGGCATTCATTTTTTATTTCACTGAGCCTGAATCTGACAGATGAGTGACTTCCTCTTCACTATCTGTCATGCTCAGAAACGTGTAGGCCTCTTCACTAGTGTACCTTCGCTTTGCCATTTTGGGCTCTAAATTTAGTAGTACACTAGTGAGATTCACAGGTAAAAAAAGCACCTAGGCTGTCAGCGACTGTATAAAACGCTACAAAAAAAACTGTTAGGGATCGCAGGGATCAGGCGTACACGAACAATGCGTTTTTTGGAACCCTAAACTGCTGGGGATGCTAGTATAGATCTGATCAGATCAGATATTGATCTGTTCAGATACTATACCACTACGGGAGGTGTATGCTTTGCGTGTGGGTGTTAGCGGTACTGGCATTAACCTAGCGCTGCCTGGGGCGACGCAGACCCTATCTGACCCTAAAACCTAATTGATATCACCCGCCGGGTGATCAGGGGGTTAAACCTTTATTGGGAAATAAATGGCGGGTGCCCTGATGCTATAAAAAGCAAACTAATTAACCAGCGTCACCCGTAACACTTATACGGTGATCACTGGTGAAAGGGTTAACTAGGGGCAATCAGGGGGTTAAAACCTTTATTAAGTAGTATATGGGGGTACCTGGCGCTTTATAAAAACCTGACGGGTAACCTAAATAACTAAGTGGCTAACCAGCATCACCAGTGACACTTATACTGTGATCACTGGTGAAAGGGTTAACTCTAGGGGCAATCAGGGGGTTAAAACCTTTATTAGGTAGTATATGGGGGTCCCTGACGCTATATAAAAAGCTGACGGGGAACCTAAATAACAAAATAACTAACTGGCTAACTGGCTAACCAGCATCACCAGTGACACTTATACGGTGATCACTGGTGAAAGGGTTAACTCTAGGGGCAATCAGGGGGTTAAAACCTTTATTGGGTAGTATATGGGGGTTCATGACGCTATATAAAAACCTGAAGGGGAACCTAAATAACTAAATAACTAACTGGCTAACCAGCATCACCAGTCACACTCATACGGTGATCACTGGTGAAAGGGTTAACTCTAGGGGCAATCAAAAATAACTAGCTACCTAGCGGCACCAGTGACACTAATGCAGCGATCAGAAAAACGATTGCTTAGTGACACTGGCAAAAGGGGGTGAAAGGGTTACCTTGGGGGCAATCAGGGGGTTAAACCTTTATTAGGGGGGTAGGGGGCTACCCTGGACCTAACACTAAATGCCCTGGCACTTTTTACAGTCACAACTGACACTAAATGCAGTGATCAGTAAATAAATGATCACTGTGACTGGGGGGGGGGGGGTGATTGGGGGGGGGTGAACAGGGGGGGTGACTGGGGGTTAAAGTGTGCCTATGTGTACCTATGTGTCAGTGGACTGTTGGTGCACTTACTATGATGTCTTCTCTCGTCGCCGTCCGGTCAAAAAGACCACCACGAGGAGAGTGACATCACTTCCTCCTGCCTGTGGTTACACTGCACAGGCAGGGGAAGCTTCTCATTTGCCAGGAGCGATCGCGAGGGGATGGCCAGAAACCAACGGCCATCCCCTCATCCCAGATCGCTCCTGAAGTGAAACGGACCACCGCAGCCAGCGGTAGGGGGTCCGATCGGACCCCCCACCCGCTGGAAGGCAGGCACGTACGGGCTTGTGCCTGTCTGTGCCATTGTGCCAACATATTATTACATGCGGCGGTCCTTAACCACTTCAATACAGGGCACTTTCGCCCCCTTCCTTCCCAGCCCAATTTTCAGCTTTCAGCGCTCTAGCGCTTTCAGTGACAATTGCGCAGTCATGCTACACTGTACCCAAATTAAATTTTTATCATTTTGTTCGCACAAATAGAGCTTTATTTTGGTGGTATTTATTCACGACTCCGTTTTTTATTTTTTGCGATATAAGCGCAAAAAAGCGGAAATTTGGAAAAAAAAACAATATTTTCTTTTTTCTATTTTAAAAGAAATCCAATAAAATCTAATTTTGTCATAAATTTAAGCCAAAATGTATTCTGCTACATGTTTTTGGTAAAAAAAATTCCGTTAAGTGTATAATAATTGGTTTGTGTGATCACGGACATATGTACGCAAATGATCATGTACATATGTGTGCAGGTGATCACGTACATATGTGTGCAGATAATCATTGGGACATGTGATTTTAGTGGGACATATGTGGGGGACATGTTTTTATTATTAGTGACATGTGTTTTTATTATTTGGGGACATGTATGTTTTGGGGACATGTGTGGGGACATTGTGTTTATACTGTGTGGTGTGTTTACTGTGTGGTGATTTGTGTGTACACTAGACTAGTGATCAGTGAGTAAAAAGCTGTAAAAAACAGCTCATACTCACTGATCATCAGCCGGCTGCAGCGATCTGCTCTCCTCTCCTCAGCGATGACTTCTGTGTGAGGAGAGGAGAAGCCGATTGCCTAGCAACCGGCTGTTTGTTTACATCACATGACGGCCGTGATTGGACACGGCCGTCATGTGATCAGGAGGGCCAATCACAGAGCCCTCCTGCCGATCTGAGATGCGCCGTGTCCGGGTGACACGGGCGCATCGGGATCGCGCCGCTGCGTGCGCGCGCGCGCGCACGATCCCGCTCCTCCTGATGGACGTTCCTGAACGTCCTATCAGGAGTAGACGGCTCCCACCCGGCCAATGCACATATACGGCCGGGTGGGAGCCGTCTACTCCTGATAGGACGTTCAGGAAGTGGTTAAGTGGTTAAAAAAAAAAATTATTTTTATTTTAATTTTAATTTTTTATTTTTACACTGTTTAAAAAAAAATTGTGTCACTTTTATTCCTATTACAAGGAATGTAAACATCCCTTGTAATAGAAAAAAGCATGGCAGGACCTCTTAAATATGAGATCTGGGATCAAAAAGACCTCAGATCTCATATTTGGACTTAAAAAAAAGAAAAATGTTATCATTTTGAAAAAATGACATAAAAAAAATGTGCCTTTAAGAAGCATCTTCCCCTCACTCGTCTCAATACCTAGCAAGGAGACAGACGCGATCGACTCCGCAGCTGCCGATGGCTCCGGTAAGCGACGGGGGCCACTGGATTGCGGTGGGAGGGGGGCCCTCTCCCGACACCAATAAAAGTGTTCTCGTGGTGAATCTGCCGCAGAGACCACTTTTATCTTGTAGCCGATCACCAGCCGAACATGGGGATACCGGAGTTATGGCAGCTAGCTGCTGCCATAACAATGATATCCATCCCCATAATAGGAACGTGCATCAGCGTGCGGCGGTCGGAAAGTGGTTAAAGTGTACATAAGTCCAGCTTGATTGCATCTAATTCATCATAACTCACATCTGGAGGGCAGTTGTTCTCTTCCGGATCATGCTCGAGTGACTACTTTCTGCATACTGAACACAGCGGGTTGCTTGCTTGGCTTCTCTACATCTAGATAACATCTTGTATTTATTTGAATTGAAGGTGTTCTCTCATTGGATAAGGTGGAGATCATGACATCATCCTCTCCCTCTCCACCTCATCCAATGAGAAAACTTTGAAAAAATACAAGACGTTCTCTGAATAGTGGAGGTGCCGTGCAAGCGCTCCCTCCCCCCAGCCCCCCTGTGTTCAGTATACAGAAGGCATGTCCAGTGCCAGTTTTAGACCTTGTGGAGCCCAGAACACTTCAAGTTCGGGGGCCCTACCTCTCATATGTAACAAAAAGAGGGGGGGAAAACACAGCGCTATATCAGAAAAAACAAGTGAAAAAACAGCTGCCAACACTTCAAACAAACAAGGTTAAACAATTTAAAACAATAAGTAGTGTAGCGCTTTTATTAAGTGGAAGTGTGATTCAATGGGAAAAAGAGAAAACCCAGAATGTGATCACAAAAAAATCAACCTTATCAGTAATCACATGAAAGAGTCAATAATCACATGAGGAAAGTCCATAGACAATCACAGATCTTATTGGAGTCCTCTATAATGTGACTGGTGCACAAAGGATGTGATAAAAACTGCTTCAGAAGTCAGGTATAACCCGATATATCAGCTTGTCTGAAGATATCAAAGAAATGGGTAGAATACTCTTAACTAATATGATGGACTCACACGGTCTTATGACAGTTGAGTCAAGTGCGCTTGGGGTCCGGACCTAGGACCAGAAGATAGATTGGAGGTGCTACGACCAGGTGTAGAGAAGACTCCAAATGGCTGTGGACCCCGGGGGGCGTCTCCAAACGACTGTAGACCCTGGAGGGCGTCTCACAGGGGGTTCTCCGGAATGTTCGTCAGGTTATCCAATTCAGATGTAGCTCAATTGGAGTTACAGCTCCAAGCGAGGGGTGAGAGGTTTGTGGAAATTATAACGAAAAAGAAAAAAGAAAGCTCCACATGGTGCAGGTCAAAAAATATTAACCATCAGGTTTTATTAAAAGTCATATAATAAAAATAAGAAAGAAAGTTTGCAAAATTCTAATAAATACTTTGTAAAACAGGTTTCAGGGGCCCTTCAACATGGAAAATAAATTAATAAATTAGGCTCCAAAGAAGGCACTTACACTTTAAACAGATAATTGGAACTGGCAAGTCATATATCACAGTTATGCATCACATCACAATATTTAGAAAAAGTCTTTCTTCTTGCATTTAGCATCTGCAAAATCTTTAACTTAAGGCGACCAAAAATGGATCAAATTCCAGCAGGTTCCGCAGGGACTGTCATATTTTTTGCATGCAATTAACAGCAGTAATGATTGTGTTCTGCTGGCTGGGAAGGCTCCCCATGCCCCCCCCCCACCAGCAGAACACAATAGCGCTGCAGGAGGCATTGCACCACCAACACTGATAGTGTTAATGAGGGAATCGAGAAATTTTCTTTCCTTCCATCGAAAAAAAAATCCCAGAAAAATGTATGGGCTGCCTAACTCTTCAAACTGTATCATCTTGAGGACACTACTGTTGCCATTAGGCATAAAGTGCTTACCCTTTCATGGATCATCATGGTTCTCAGATAATTCTTCAGTGCCAATTTGCTGAACAACCTTTCTCTCAAACAACTAGTGACCATCATGCTCAATTATATTCTCATGCCGCGTACACACGACCGGACTTTCTGGCAGAAAATGTCCAACAGAATCATTCCGTCTAATATTGCGATCATGTGTGGGCTTCATCTGACTTTTTTCTTCAAAAATTCAGACGGACCTAGAAATAGAACATGTTTCAAATCTGTCCGACAGAATCAATTTCTATCAGGAAAACCATCCGTCTGTATGCTGGTCAGACAGACCAAATATGGCGCTAGGGCAGCTATTGGCTACTGGCTATCGAACTTCCTTTTCTAGTCCCGTCGTACGTCATCACGTTCAAAACTAACGGACTTTGGTCCATTCGTGTGTGCACAAGTCCATTCGGTCGGAAGTCCGCCGGAACTCCGTCGGGAATACCGTTTGACCTTTTCTGCCGAATAGTCCAGTCGTGTGTACGCAGCATAAGAGGTACATTCTCACCTGTATCATGTTATAAAACGGCCTATTGAGATGAAGAGACATATGACCAGAATTTGGCAAAGGCTGCAAACTGGACAATTTCCTCAATGAACACACTAATTAAATCTCGAGGGAAAATGTTACATTTTTTTATAAAGGAAATCCAGCGCTGGACATGTTACTCAAGCAGCACCTGGAATAGACCAGCACTGTCTCACTGTATATAGCCAGCAGCAATCTGAATGTGAGATATGAAGAATTAGATATAACCAGGCTGGACCAATGTAATTTAAAACGGTTGTAAGCCGCTGGACATTTTTTTTTTTTGTACTTGCAAGGTAATGTCATAATATGCTAGTATGCATCGCAAACTAGCACATTATGTTAACCTTACCTTAAAACGAAGCCCTCCCATGGCAAGATGTCAGCACCGCGAACTGGGCTGTGAAGAAACGGTACGGGTGGCCGTTCCTTCAGAGTGCATGCACCAGTGATGTCACTGGCTGCATGCACACTAAATATCTCCTAGACGTTGCACGTTTAGGAGGTATTTACACTACCTATAGGTAAGCCTTATTATAGGCTTACCTATAAGTATAACTTGACCCTCCCTCCTGATTGATAGATTGTAAGCTCTAACGAGCAGGGCCCTCTGATTCCCCCTGTCTTGAATTGTATTGTATTGTAATGTCTACCCTAATGTTGTAAAGCGCTGCGTACACTGTCGGCGCTATATAAAACCTGTATAATAATAATAATAATAAGTAAAAGAAAGATGGAAGTTTACTTCCACTTTAAAAAAAGTTAATTCCTGGCATTCAGCTTTAATTATGATTGTGCAGTAGGGATGAGCTTCGTGTTTGAGTCGAACATACGTTCGACTCGAACATCGGCTGTTCGTCCGTTCGGCGAAGTCCGAACATTTTGGTCCGTTCGCGCCAAATTCGTGTGGCACTCACGGCCCACAATGCACTGCGATGTCGCAGTGCATTGCTGGCTCATGATTGGCCAAGCATGCACTATGACCCCGCATGCTTGGCCAATCGCAGCGCCAGCAGCGAGGAGAGCCATGATTGGCCACAGGCAGGATGCCTGTGGCCAATCATAGCTCAGGCTGTGTAGTGCACGCCCCACACTATATAAGGCCGCCAGCGCGGCGGCCTTGTGTAGTGTGTTGGCGTCTGAAGCAGTGGGTGTTCTGTGTACCTTCAACACAGTACACACCGATCGTTTTCGGCCGATTTTCGATCTTGCTGTTGTGTAGTGGTTGTTGTCTGCGTGCCCTGACCGCAGTATACACCGCTATATTCACCTCACCTATATAGCTAGTGATTTATCTTTTATAATAGAGCTTGCAGTCAGTAGTGTTAGGAGCTTGTGCGTGCTGTCTGCGTGCTCTGTACCCAGTACATACCGCTATATCCACCTACATAGCTGTTCTCTATTTGAGCCCACTTGCCATCTGCAAGAGTTATTGGAAGTTGTGTGTGCCTCCAGCACAGCACAGTATACATCTGTATATACCCCTTTATCTCTGGTGTTCTATAATAAAGGCATCTGCAGGAGTTAGTGGGTGTTCTGTGTACCTTCAACACAGTACACACCGATCATTTTCGGCCGATTTTCGATCTTGCTGTTGTGTAGTGGTTGTTGTCTGCGTGCCCTGACCGCAGTATACACCGCTATATTCACCTCACCTATATAGCTAGTGATTTATCTTTTATAATAGAGCTTGCAGTCAGTAGTGTTAGGAGCTTGTGCGTGCTGTCTGCGTGCTCTGTACCCAGTACATACCGCTATATCCACCTACATAGCTGTTCTCTATTTGAGCCCACTTGCCATCTGCAGGAGTTATTGGAAGTTGTGTGTGCCTCCAGCACAGCACAGTATACATCTGTATATACCCCTTTATCTCTGGTGTTCTATAATAAAGGCATCTGCAGGAGTTAGTGGGTGTTCTGTGTACCTTCAACACAGTACACACCGATCGTTTTCGGACGATTTTCGATCTTGCTGTTGTGTAGTGGTTGTTGTCTGCGTGCCCTGACCACAGTATACACCGCTATATTCACCTCACCTATATAGCTAGTGATCTATCTTTTATAATAGAGCTTGCAGTCAGTAGTGTTAGGAGCTTGTGCGTGCTGTCTGCGTGCTCTGTACCCAGTACATACCGCTATATCCACCTACATAGCTGTTCTCTATTTGAGCCCACTTGCCATCTGCAGGAGTTATTGGAAGTTGTGTGTGCCTCCAGCACAGCACAGTATACATCTGTATATACCCCTTTATCTCTGGTGTTCTATAATAAAGGCATCTGCAGGAGTTAGTGGGTGTTGTGTGCCTCTAGCACAATATACACTACCCAACTGCTTTTTTACCCAACTCCCTTCAGGCCATTACCATGTCTGGAAGGCCAGCAAGGAGAGGCAGACAGGCGCGAGCCGATAAAAGAGGGCAAGCAGGCTCTGTGTCTAGAGACAACAGTGCTGGTCGTGGACGCGGTGCATTGTCATCAGCACGTGGCCATGGGACACGCTTGTCCTTCTTTTCGGCAGCTGGACATGTTGAGCCGCAACATGCCAATGACTTGGTAGAGTGGATGACTAAGCCCTCTTCATCCTCCTCATCCTCTCTCACCCAGTCTCAGGGTACTAGCAAAGCAGCTGCCAACGCATCGTCTTCCCTCCTCTCAATGTCATCATCAGTGACTCCTTCCCTAGACCCACCACGTTCTCCTGAGAAGTCTCCTGAACTCTTTGAGCACAGTGTTGGGTACATGCTCCAGGAGGATGCCCAGTGTTTTGTGGGCTCTGATGATGACACTCAGCTAGAGGAAGGCAGTAGCGTGAGCGCAGAGAGAGGGGATGCTCAAGAAGGACAGCAATCTGGCAGTCATGTTCCACAAGCTGCAGCATACTGCCAGGTTTGCTACAGCGATGAAGAGGGAGGGGATGATGAGGGCACTGACTCCACGTGGGTGCCTGGAAGGAGAAGGGAGGAGGAGGAGGAAGAGGAGGAGGAGGAGGAGGCACATGTCCAACGAGGCAGGATGCCCTCCGGGGGCCAGCTTAGGGGCAGCACACCGACTGAATCACACCGCAGAGCTCCGCCTGTGCAGGGCGCTGCCTCTTCGCGTTATTCTAAAAGTTCTTTGGTGTGGGCCTTTTTTGAGACGAGTGCATCAGATCGCACCGCTGCTATTTGCAACATATGTCTCAAGCGTATCTCGCGTGGCCAAAACATCAGCCGCTTGGGCACCACATGCTTGACCAGACATATGTTGACCTGCCATGCAGCTCGTTGGCAAGCGTACCTCAAAGACCCACACCAAAGAACAAAGCGGACCTCTCCTTGCTCCTCATCAGCTGGCATCTCCAACCCCACTAGACCTTCAGTCCTCTCTGAAACCTGCTCTGAGAGGAATGAAGGTGTAGAATTAGGTGTGTCACAGCCAAGTGCTTCCGGGAACTCTGCTAGCGGTACACCCACGTCCGATTATAGCAGGCAAATGTCCCTGCCCCAGCTGCTGGACCGGCAAAAGAAATTCACTCCCAGCCATCCACATGCCCAGCGGTTGAATGCTAGCTTGGCTAAATTGCTAGCACTTCAACTGCTGCCTTTTCAGTTGGTAGACTCGGCCCCCTTCCGTGAGTTTGTACAATGTGCGGTTCCTCAGTGGCAGGTCCCCAAACGCCACTTTTTCTCATGGAAGGCGATTCCGGCTCTCTACCGGCATGTGGAAGGCAATGTCCTTGCCTCGCTGGACAGGGCGGTCAGCGGTAAGGTGCATATTACCGCTGACTCATGGTCCAGCAGGCATGGACAGGGACGTTACCTGTCTTTCACTGCCCATTGGGTCACTCTTCTGGCAGCTGGGAAGGATGCAGGACAAGGTGCAGTAGTGTTGGAGGTTGTTCCGCCACCACGCCTCCAAAATGCTACTATTGTTTGTGACACACCTCTCTCCTCCACCCCCTCCTCTTCTTCTTCCTCCATGGCCTCTTCCAGTGCTCTGTCCTCAGAACCAGCGGTGCTTCGTAGGTGTTCCAGGGGCTACGCAAGTACGCAGGCAAAACAATGCCATGCCGTGCTTGCGCTGGTTTGTTTGGGGGACAGGAGCCACACTGGGGCGGATGTTTTGTCAGCTCTGCAGGGGCAGGCCAAGAGGTGGTTGACGCCACGCCAGCTTAAGCCAGGAATGGTGGTTTGTGACAATGGCACCAACCTCCTCCCCGCCCTCCGACAGGGACAACTGACCCATGTGCCCTGTGTAGCTTACGTGCCCTGTGTAGCTAACCTGTTGGTGCAGCGGTTCTTGGGTAGGTACCCCGGCTTACAGGATGTCCTGAAGCAAACCAGGAAAGTCTGTGTGCATTTCCGCCGATCATTTAATGCCTGTGCTCGGCTGGCTGAGCTCCAAAAGGAGTTGAACCTGCCCAAGAACCGCCTTATATGTGCCATGCCCACCAGATGGAACTCAACGTTGGCCATGCTGCAGCGGCTGCACACGCAGCAGAGGGCCATCAATGAGTACCTGTGCGACTACGGCACCAGGACAGGGTCAGGGGAGCTCGGTTTTTTCTCACCACGCCAGTGGGGCATGATCAGGGATGCATGCACTGTCCTGTCACCGTTTGAGGAGGCCACAAGGATGGTGAGCAGTGACAGTGCATGCATCAGTGACACTGTACCTCTTGTCCACCTCTTGGAGCATACGCTGCGTGGAATAATGGACAGGGCACTTGAGGCAGAACAGAGGCAGGAAGAGGAGGACTTCCTTGCCTCTCAAGGCCCCCTTTATCCAGACAGTGTTCCTGCTGTGCCACCCATCACACAGGAAGAGGATGAGGAGGAGGAAGAGGAGGAGGAGGATGATTGTGTCAGCATGGAGGTGGAGGCTGGCACTCAGCATCAGCAGCAGCAGCAGCAGCAGTCTTGTAGGGATGATTTACAGTCCCAAGAAACACGTGGACTTGTACATGGCTGGGAGGAGGTAGCTGCGGATCATGTTGTCCTTAGTGACCCAGAGGACTCCGGACCGAATGCCTCAGCTAACCTACGCTGCATGGCCTCCCTGATCCTGCAAAGCCTGCGGAAGGATCCTCGTATTCTTCAGATCAAGGAGAGGGACCATTACTGGCTGGCCACTCTCCTTGATCCACGGTACAAGGGTAAGGTTGCCGACCTTATCTTGCCATCGCAGAGGGAGCAGAGGATGAGACATCTCCGGGAGGCCTTGCAGAAAGGTCTGTGCAACGCGTTCCCAGAGACTGGGAGGTTACAAACTCCTGGTCCTGGACAACGTGTTGCTGAGGCATCGGTCAGAAGGAGCGGTGGAGAAGGTGGCCGTCTGACTGATGCTTTCAGACAATTTTTTAGTCCGCAGCCCCAAGGTATGATTGGTTCCAGCACCCATCGCCAGCGTCTGATTTACATGGTGCAGGAATACCTAGGGGCAAGGTCAGACTTGGACACCTTTCCCACCGAAAATCCTCTGGCTTACTGGGTCTTGAGGATGGATCACTGGCCAGAGCTTGCACAGTATGCAATTGAGCTACTGGCCTGTCCTGCATCAAGCGTTCTTTCGGAACGCACCTTCAGTGCTGCTGGTGGCTTTGTTACCGATCACAGGGTGCGCCTGTCCACCGAATCAGTTGATCGACTGACCTTCATCAAGATGAATCAGTCTTGGATCACCCACAGCTACCAAGCACCTGAAGCTGATGTAACAGAATAATTTTTTTTGAAATATCACATCCCTTCAAGACTGCCTATGCTGATGCTGAGTGACTGTCCTGTTATGTTGATTGTCTATCCTCTTCCTCCTCCGCTGATATGTTGGAAGAACATTTCTGGTTCTGGGTGATGCCATCAGCCCAATTTTTCTGCCCCTGTTTAACAGGGGCGTTTAAGTACAATTTTTGATGCAATGCTTTGCAGCAGGGCTAATTCCTGCAATCAAACAAGAGTATATGGGAGAGGTTGCAGTGTGGTGGCACCAGCACCAGTGCCTAAGGCCCAATTTTTCTGCCCCTGTTTAACAGGGGCATTTAATTACAATTTTTGATGCAATGCTTTGCAGCAGGGCTAATTCCTGCAATAAAACTAGAGTATATGGAAGAGGTTGCAGTGTGGTGGCACCAGCACCAGTGCCTAAGGCCCAATTTTTCTGCCCCTGTTAAACAGGGGCGTTTAATTACAATTTTTGATGCAATGCTTTGCAGCAGGGCTAATTCCTGCAATAAAACTAGAGTATATGGCAGAGGTTGCAGTGTGGTGGCACCAGCACCAGTGCCTAAGGCCCAATTTTTCTGCCCCTGTTTAACAGGGGCGTTTAAGTACAATTTTTGATGCAATGCTTTGCAGCAGGGCTAATTCCTGCAATAAAACTAGAGTATATGGGAGAGGTTGCAGTGTGGTGGCACCAGCAGCAGTGCCTAAGGCCAAATTTTTCTGCCCCTGTTTAACAGGGACATGTAATTACAATTCTTGATATAATATTTCACAGGAGGGCCCCTTCCTGTGCCCACCCAGAGTAACGGTGAGGACTTATAGTGTTGTGGCACCAGCACCACAACCACCAAAGGTCAATTTTTCTACCACTGTTCAACAATGGCATGTAATTACAATTCTTGATATAATCGTTCACAGCAGGGCGCTCCAGCGCCCACCAAATTTCCCTTTGAGGGCTTACAATGTTGTGGCAAAACCAACACCTTGTTCCGCCATTTCTGCAGAGCATATAGGGCAGGCCCCTACTTTCAAACATCCAATTTACAAACATCTCCTACTTGCAAACGGAAGGAGACAACAGCAAGTGAGATGAAAAAAGATGGACGACAAAACAAATTATACAGGGGTGATAACCCTTCCCTATGTTTTCCAAAAAGCTTAAAAATTGTTTTTTTGACTGGAGCTACACTTTAAAAATGTACCAGTTGAAAATTACAAACAGATTCAACTTAACACAACAAACCTACACAGTCCCTGTCTTGTTTGCACCGCCTGTATACTGCTGTTCTGAGTATATAGGGCCTGGGGGCCACACGCATTTCCTTTTTTTAATATGGGTACAGGGTTCCCCTTAATATGCGTACAAGACCCAAATAGGCTGGTAATGGGCAGGGAGGGCTACCCATGCCATTTTTCTCAATGATTTTCAACCATATTGCAGGAACCAGATATAACATTAAAACCGCAAGCAGTTTTAAATGGTGTTATTTCCGTTTAATGTCATTTTGTGCAGGGACTGTTCTAAACACGGGAAACACGTGGCACTTCACAGGCATACTACAGACACCCCCCCCCAGGCACCATATTTAACCACTTCCCGACCAGCGCACGACGATGTACGTCGACAGAATGGCACGGGCAGGCATATTGGCGTACAGGTACGTCCAATATTCAATGCCGCCCTGCCATCGCGCTGGTCGGGACCCCCGTGAGTCCGGTCGCGGGACCCGCGGACTCGATCGCCGCGGGCATCCCCGCGATCGTCTCACGGAGCGGCCGAATGGAGGAAATGCTGTGTAAACAACATTTCTCCATTCTGCCTAGCAACTAGTGACGCTGATCTCTGCTCCATGTGATTGGAGCAGAGATCAGTGTTCACTAAATGAAAGCCCAACCCCCCCACAGTTCGTAACACACCCCTAGGAACACTTAACCCCTACACTGCCACCCACTGGTTAACCCTTTCACTGCCAGTGTCATTTACACAGGAATCACTGCATTTATATAGCAGTGATTACTGTATAAATGACAATGGTCCCAAAAATGTGTCAAAAATGTCCAATGGGTCCCCCACAATGTCGCAGTCACAATAAAAATCGCTGATCGCCGCCATTACTAGTAAAAAAAAATAATAATAAAAAATTATTAATAAAAATGCTATAAAACTATCCCTATTTTGTAAACTCTATAACTTTTGTGCAAACCAATCAATAATCGCTTATTGCGATTTTTTTACCAAAAATATGTAGAAGAATACGTATCAGCCTAAACTGAGGGAAAAAAATGTTTTTTTATATATTTTTGGGGGATATTTATTATAACAAAAAGTAAAAAATAATGTGTTTTTTTTCAAAATTGTCGCTATTTTTGTTTATAGCGCAAAAAATAAAAACCGCAGGGGTGATCAAATACCACCAAAAGAAAGCTCTATTTGTGGGAAAAAAAGGACGTCAATTTTGTTTGGGAGCCACGTCGCACGACCGCGCAATTGTCAGTTAAAGCGACGCAGTGCCGAATCGCAAAAAGTGGTCTGGTCTTTGACCAGCAAAATGGTCCGGTCTGCAAGTGGTTAAAGGAATATTTCACTTTTTTTTTCACTTTAATCGTCATTAAAATCAGTGCTCCCGCCAAAACGACCATTTTTAAAAACATTTTAGGCATTGACCCATGTCCCCTGGGGCAGGAGCCAGGTCCCCAAACCCTTTTTAGGGCAGTATCTTGCATATTAGCCGTTAAAATTAGCACTTTTAATTTTGAACGTTCGAGTCCCATAGACTTCAATGGGGTTCTAAAGTTCGTTCGAATTTGGGGTCCGTTCGAAAGTTCTGGTGCGAACCGAACCGGGGGGTGTTCGGCTCATCCCTATTGTGCAGTATGAGTCCAGTGGAATAGCGATACAATGGAGCTGGAAGGTACTTTTAGGTGTCCTTTTGTGTGTACTGGTCCTCTATTCTGGAACTGCTGTCTGAAAATGACTAGGATCATAATTGCCCAGTTCTAAGGGAGTGCAGAAAAAACAAGATAAAAAAAAGTAAAGACACCAAAGAAAAAGGACGAGAGAGTAAAAATAGGAATAACGGGGCAAATGAACTGTCTAGGATCTCCCCTTTCTAAACCTGAAATTTTCTATAGAAATTATATCCATATCTGTAGTTTGGCAGAATTGGATGAGAGTCTATTTTTTAGGTACCAGATTGCTGGGAGACATTTGTAAGAAGACACATGTCTTGACTGTATTATCATTTTTCTGCTGATATATTTTTGTTCTTCTAATCTCCCTGCTGACTCTTGATAGATGCTAGTGCTACAGTTACTTTTCTCCGATATAAAGGTACATACTTACTTTGTAAGAGACAAGAATAAATGTCTATGTAAAATCTACAGGGAATATAGATCTCTCACTGGCTGGGCCATTATCCAATGTCCAGCTGTAGCAGCATGTCTAAAGGCTTGCCTAATGATTTGTGCAGATGGATGTACCAGTTTGTGTTTACTATAAACTGTGTTTGCCACATCTCTGATGTTCACAAGTCTCAATAAAATAAATATCACACAAAATTAAGGCGGGAAGCATATATGTTTTTAAATGTACAGTATTTAAATAGAAGCCCTGACAAATATTTGAAAAAATCCTTAACCAAACTCAAACAAAAACAATTTATTATTCTGTCCCTCCCTATCCCTCTTACACAAATACTAGAAACTTTTATACTATTTTTTGTTTTTATACTTTTTTTTACAGTTTTGATGCTTTCAGATTTTTGGTCTAGACTAGACCCTGCTGCCTCCTAGTATTGCTTTGTTAAATCTTAGCTAGCCCAGGAGGCAGTGGGTTAAAAAGGCCCCAAATTTGCACTGCATGTGCGCATATGAGTTGGATTTTCATGTGCAGCAAGGTCCCAGGCCTCCTTTAGTCTAATGAGAACCTCCAGAGCCAAGGACAGCTGAAATCCTTCTGTATAAAGTGGCTTGCAAGGCATAGTGGGTGTAATGTAAGGTAAAATGTGGATGGTAATATAACTGCGCAACCCTTAAAAAACAATAAAAAAGCAGCTACACCAGAATGTGACAGATATTCAAATAGAGTGCTGAAAAAAAATTGCAATGTCCATTAGCAGACTCCAAGACTTCTAAAGGTAGACAGCCATGCAGGGAAAGGCATCCAGCAAGACACCACATCTGCATGTGTAGGAGCGCTGTCTCCTATGGTAACAGTCTTAGAACAGTCCCTAACACGAAATTGTAACAAACTCCTTTACTTTTATACAGTCACTTCTTGTAGACTCTCAGCCCACTGAGCTCCTAGTCTCTCTCACTAAACTTGCTGATTCACTGTCACTGAATCCCGTGAGCCCATTGGCTGGGTCCCTGCCTTGGCAGCTGCTGATATTTCCAGATTCTTCACCGTCCCCAGTTGGTGAGAATACTGCTCCGGTACTTGTTTCATCTACTCACTGTGGTCCCTGATAACAAGGTGATTGGTCCCTTAGTGGTGACAGCTTCCCATCTACCTCCAACCATGACAGGATCTCTGGCCAGCATAACTGTCACTTCTGATTGGACTGAAATCCGCATTCTCAACCCTACGCTGCTCTTTTGCTTTTGGATAGGCCCTTAGACAGCCTAGCAGCCAGATGTGCCCAGTATGGAAATCTATCGCACGGATGGGCCACCAGACTCTACCAGCTCCAAAATGCCTGGAAGAGACCAGTGGCAAATCTGGGCACATGCAGGTTCTTTAAAAATGGTGGTGTGGACTAGAGGTAGGGGAAGTAATTCAGATGTGGCTTGCTTTTGCTTTATATGTACATTAAATACTACTAATAAATCTATTTGCAGAAAAAAATGTGCATGTATTATTTTTTCCTGCAGGAGCCTGGAAAACATTGCGCCTGAAAACATTCTGCATTCCTGCAGAAATGTCCTCCAACTTTCAGCCCATACCTTTGGTTTTCTGTTTGAAAGTCCAAGAATATGTAAGTGGACTACAAGAGCACTCAATCAGCTCCCCGGAGGCAGACGGTACTTGTAGTTCATTCATTTATGGGGATCTGTGAATGAATGATGCAACTATGTGGGCAGAGCACATTAAATATGAGTGAAACATGTAACATGTTCCAAAGGTGATCCTATAAATAAACATTACAGTTCACTTCAACATACCCTGTTTCCCCGAAAATAAGACCTTGCGTGATTGTTGGTGATGGCTGCGATATAAGCCCTACCCCCAAATAAGCCCTAGTTAAAGTCCTTGTAGGTCCTATTTTCATGGTAGGGCTTATTTTTGGGGAAACAGAGTAGGGCTTATTTGGGGGGTAGGGCTTATATTGCAGCCATCACCAACAATCATGCTAGGTCTTATTTTTGGGGAAACAGGGTATGTCATCATGTGTCAGCGTGTATCATGGCATACAATCACATGTGTCTTACTGCCTTTTAGTCCAGCTCATGCATCCCTTTAACCGGGTCTTCATGTTCGGAGGGCAGTAAGGGGTGCCTGATCATGTGACCACAACGACTTGCTAATAATGACCAGCTATGATCACTACTCCAGACTGGGAGCTGTCCATGACAGCTTGGTCACTGTGCTGGGAGCATGCAGTAATCGTGCTGTCAGCAAAAAAAACCTTGGCTGCCCGAGGACATATATGTGCAGCATGTGAGTGTTAAAGTCCACCTTTGTTGCTACCTTGCATCAGGGCTGAACTGGGACAACAATTTGGCCCTGGACATCATCATGACCAGTCCACTTTAATTTTGAGTGTCCCCAACAGCATCCTCCTTACATCAGTGTGTCCCCAGCAGTGTCCCCCTTAGATCAAAGAGCTCCAATCAGCAGAGCCCTTCACATCAGAGTCTCCATCAGCAGCCCCTTCACATCAGAGTCACCATCAGCAGCCCCTTCACATCAGAGTCCCCACCAGAAGCCCCCTTCACATCAGAGTCACCACCAGAAACCCTCTTCACATCAGAGTCCCCATCAGCAGCCCCTTCACATCAGAGTCCCCATCAGCAGCCCCTTCACATCAGAGTCCCCACCAGAAAGCCCCTTCACATCAGAGTGTCCTCCCTCTCCTTTCCCTCCCACATGTACTCACAGTTTTGAAGGCAGCTTTTCGTTTCTCTCTCCAGTCATGTGATAACAAGTGATAAAGGGAGAGAGGAATGAAAGTCTGCTGGCTGTCTATCTCCCCCTGCAGGCTGGAGGGAGCATAATGCCTAATGCTCTCTCCAGCAAGTGACGGAAGCAGCTCCTACTGACAGGAGTGAAATCGCGATCACTAACTGTCAGAAAGGAGCGGCTCCAGGACTGCATCTGACCGGCCCATTGAGCCATCGGTCCACCCGGAAACTCCCGGTAGTCTCGATGGCCAGTCCATGCCTGCCTTGCATATGCATTATGTTGGGGGTAAGAGGATAATGCATGGTGTTTAAAGCTTTTCTATTGACTTTAATAGATAGCACCTCAAGAAAATATGCAAAGATGTGAATCCAGCCTTAAGGATAAGTGCACATTTGTTGATAAAAAAAATATATAGCTTATACAAATATTATATGTTGGGCTGGTGGCCCTGAGACACTTCCCCCATTCAGAGTGGGACCTGCAGTCATTGACAGCTCTTGTTCATTATATAACTATCTGGTCCCTGTGCAGACCTGCAATCATAACACCTGGGTGATGGAAGCCTTCCATTATTGACTCATATTGTGTATCTGAGATGTCATGCAACCAAACACAGAGAGCTGCTAGGGAAATCAATGCTGGAAAATGCAAAACTGTTTAAAATGTTATGCCTATTTGTTAAAGGAAATTGAATGAAATTGATTATTTTTTTAGTCCATATTTTCACAGAGCAACAGTCATTATGTTCACCTCATTAGGTGTCCCCTGACTTCCAGGAACAGGTCAAGTACCCCTGAAGACAGAGAGGCCCAGCATTCACCCCAGGGATGATTCCATGGATAAAATGAGGCACTGAAAGAATATTGGGCGCCAGGAACTTTCTGTAATTTTAGAAGCTTTATTTCTCATAACACATAAGGAGAGAAGGTTAGGGATCTCAGATACCTAGAGTAACACGGACTTTACCAGATATATGTCCAGCTACACAGACCTTTCCTTCTGTGTTGGCACCAGTGCCTTTTGTACAATTTCCTAGGCTTCCTTGTATCTTCTACAAGAGAGTCACTAGACCCCTGCACTAAAACTAGCCTTGATCCTGGCTTCCTCCAACAAGGTCCTCCTCCTGGGTCTCAATCTTGGCACAGCTCCCCCTATGGACAGACAGGGTAGCCTCCAGGACCACTTCAGACCTATCAACTAGTCCAGAGCATAGAGCTGTGGACAGAACAGGATAGATTAGTCCAGCAACACCCCCCCCCCTCTTCCCCCTGGCTGCTGCCTCGGGGAAGAGAGAGATCATGAGGCCTGCCCCAAATATTTATGTCCTCTCTGAGTTAAGAGAAAAAACATCTGAACAAATAAACTACAAATTCAGCTTGGGCTGGCTACCACCCAGAATGACTACATTTAGGTAGTAGTTCTGTTTAAAACAGGGTGCTGCACTCACAAAATACTTTTACAATTTATCCCCATCAATGCTTCTTTTATGTTCTTTAGGCTATCACCCCCTTTTTACCATAGTCACTCATTTCTTTGTGTGGTGAACTTTTAGCCCACAGGAACCCCCTACCATAAAAGGGCCAATTGGTTGTGTTTGCCTCCCAAGCCATAAGTTCCTTGTTCTCCCCCGACAAGTTCAGATATTAGGACGGTGGTAGATTTTGGTACATTTTTCAACACGTTTTTCAACAAATGTGCATTTATCCTTTAATGAAGGATTTCCAAACCATAGCCTTCAGGGAAAAGCTGGTGTATTATTCAGTTACATAAAAAAAGAACAGCACAATGATTTCAACTGTGATTCTGTGAAGGGAGGTGGAAAACGTGTTCCATTAGTAAGCCCTGAGGACCAGTTTTGGAAACACTGCATTAATGTACACTAAAACTTTTTGCTGCCATAGATCAATCGACAGAGGATCACAGGACAGTCAGCTGCACTCATGCAGCTAATATATGCTCTATATGTCTGTGTAAGTCTGAATGTCACATTGGAGAGGTGTAGATAGGGTTAAAACTTTGTCAAAAAGTTGCAGCTTAACATTATTATCCTTTACTCATAATTTTTCTCGAATAAAATAACAAAGCGAAGATAACGGGCATAAGGGAATGAACTGAAGGGTGCCATGTGTTGATGTAATTCCTGTACATTGCCCAGGGCAGCATCAACTTAAGATACCTTTCTCAGTAGAACACTAAATTGTTGTTGAGCAATCTGTATACAAGGGTTTCTAATCGTTCATTGGGGAGAAAAAAAACTCTTAAAAGAACGTTTTCATTTTACATAACATATATATATATATATCTATATACATAGAACACAGCATATGCGATGGGAACATTGTACACTATTAACTCTTGCAACAGGAAGCATTGCACACCAGAATGCTCTAATTTACGCTTCTTTCAACCATGCACTGTTGCTTTTATGCATCAAATTGCTGAAAAACCTGGATTCATATGTAAAATGGCTTAGTTTATATAAAAACTTAGAGGAATATTTATAGCAGAGAGTGGATACTTCCATATGATCTCTGCTGAATGGTGCAGTGTTACTCCACTCTATGGCCTCCATTTCACATCCTACTTAAAAAATGTAGGCTGCAGTGTGGAGTCTTCCATGGCTCTCAGAGCTTCCTACCTATTGCTGCCATTGTGTGATAGACTGGTGACATGACCAGACCCGTTTTTAAGGCAGGGCAAAAGGGGCAGCTGCCCTGGGCTCCATCATTGTAGTGGGGCCCAAAGCAGCTGCCTCATACTTGCCAAGTATCCCAGTTTAAATTCCCTTATCCCTTGAAGTTTTAGTCCCGTACTATGTCCTGATATGTCAGTGCAAACGTCTGCTGCCCAGCTCTGCCCTATTGCCATTTACAGATGACTCTCTTGCAGACCCTGTGTTTACATGTAAATAACCTACACTGATATGTAAATAGTGGTGGCATTAATATGTAAATACTCGTGGACCGCGGCATTGGTTTGTAAATAGAGGCGGCATTCATATGTACAGTGGTGTGAAAAAGTGTTTGCCCCTTCCTCATTTCCTGTTCCTTTGCATGTTTGTCACACTTAAGTGTTTCGGAACATCAAACCAATTTAAACAATAGTCAAGGACAACACAAGTAAACACAAAATGCAATTTGTAAATGAAGGTGTTTATTATTAAAGGTAAAA
Source organism: Lithobates pipiens (assembly GCF_037356315.1). NCBI lineage: Eukaryota > Metazoa > Chordata > Amphibia > Anura > Ranidae > Lithobates > Lithobates pipiens. The sequence goes on from NW_027507784.1 coordinate 158,959,515, forward strand.
AAAAATCCAAACCATCATGGCCCTGTGTGAAAAAGTGATTGCCCCCTAAACCTAATAACTGGTTGGGCCACCCTTAGCAACAACTGCAACCAAGCGTTTGCGATAACGTGCAATGAGGCTTTTACAGCGTCCTGGAGGAATTTTGGCCCACTCATCTTTGCAGAATTGTCCTAATTCAGTTACATTAGAGGGTTTACGAGCATGAACAGCCTTTTTAAGGTCATACCACAACATCTCAATAGGATTCAGGTCAGGACTTTGGCTAGGCCACTCCAAAGTCTTCATTTTGTTTTTCTTCAGCCATTCGGTGGTGGACTTGCTGGTGTGTTTAGGATCATTGTCCTGCTGCAGAACCCAAGTTCGTTTCAGCTTGAGTACACGAACAGATGGTCGGACATTCTCCTTCAGGATCTCTTGGTAGACAGCAGAATTCATAGTTCCTTTTATCACGGCAAGTCTTCCAGGTCCTGAAGCAGCAAAACAGCCCCAGACCATCACACTACCACCACCATATTTTACTGTTGGTATAATGTTCTTTTTATGAAATGCAGTGTTCCTTCTACGCCAGATATACTTGGACACACACCTTCCAAAGAGTTCCACTTTTGTCTCATCGGTCCACAGAATGTTGTCCCAAAAGTCTTGGGGATCATCAAGATGTGTTGTGGAGAAATTGAGACGAGCTTTGATGTTCTTTTTGCTCAGCAGTGGTTTTCTCTTTGGAACTCTGCCATGCAGGCCATTTTTGCCCAGTCTTTTCCTGATGGTGGAGGCATGAACGCTGACCTTAACTGAGGCAAGTGAGGCCTGCAGTTCCTTGGACGTTGTTGTGGGGTCTTTTGTGACTTCTTGGATGAGTCGTCGCTGCGCTCTTGGGGTAATTTTGGGCGGCCGGCCACTCCTGGGAAGGTTCACCACTGTTCCATGTCTTTGCCATTTGTGGATAATGGCTCTCACTGTGGTTTGCTGGATTCCCAAAGCTTTGGAAATGGCTTTATAACCCTTTCCAGACTGATAGATCTCAATTACTTTCTTTCTCAATCGTTCCTGAATTTCTTTGGGTCTCGGCATGATGTGTAGCTTTTAAGGATCTTCTGGTGGACCTTACTGTGTCAAGCAGCTCCTATTTAAGTGATGCCTTGATTGTGAACAGGTGTGGCAATAATTAGGCCTGGGTGTGGCTAGAGAAATTGAACTCAGGTGTGGACAACCACAGTTATAGTATGTTTTAACAAGGGGGGCAATCACTTTTTCACACAGGGCTATGATGGTTTGGATTTTTTTTCACCTTTAATAATAAACACCTTCATTTACAAATTGCATTTTGTGTTTACTTGTGTTGTCCTTGACTATTGTTTAAATTGGTTTGATGTTCCGAAACACTTAAGTGTGACAAACATGCAAAGGAACAGGAAATGAGGAAGGGGGCAAACACTTTTTCACACCACTGTATATCATGTCCCCCTGAGGTCACATCCACCATTACTTTTGCTGAATGCTGCCCACTGGGGATGTAAAGGAGCATGCTTGAAAGTCCTGCCTACAACTGTGGTCATTAAGCCTAACATCAGCCTGTTCTGCAAAAGTAAGCAAAATTGGAGGTGGAACGCTTCTTCAAAATAACAGCACCCTGAATTTTGGTGCATGTGAATATGCAGGCAGGCAGTGAGGAGATGGTGTGCTGTAACCTTTGGCAACCAATCAGTGAGCAGTAATGCTGTGCACTAACCTCTTGCAACCAATCATTGAGCAGTAATAATGTGCGGTAACCTCTATCAACCAATTAGTGAGTGGTATAGATGTTCAGTAACCTCTAACAATCAATCAGTGAGCAGTACATGTACATTATTCTCTAGCAACCAATCAACAAGCAACAAGAAGTCATGTGCTGTAACCTCTAGTATATAACAGTGAGCCATAATGTGTGCTGTAACCTCTAACAGCCAGTCAGTGGCTGGTAATGATATACGATAACCTCTGGCAACCAATCACAATCACTGCCTGATCTGAATCAGTAAACTGATTTTGAGTCTAGCTGCTATTTATTGTATGTCTCAAAGCATGTAGAGAGCGAAATTGCGTGGAAGAGGGGGCCCAAAAAAATGTTCGCCCAGGGTCCAGTCAATATTAACCACTTAACAACCGCCCATTGCCGATTAACGGCTTCAGGGCGGTTGTTTAACTCTGAGAGGCCGTTAATTAACGGCCTCCCAGAATTCTGCTCTCGCACTGGGGCGCGCACTCAAGAGCATCCGTGACCGCCGGGTCCACAGGAATGACGGAGTGATCACTTGTAAACAAACCGGCGTCATGTTATGACGCCGGTTCCTCCCTCCCCCTCTCTGTACCGATCGGTACAGCGGAGGGGGAAGAGATCGGTGTCAGCAGCGATGTGGGCTGCATCTGCAGTGCCCACATCGCTGCGCACCGAAAATTAACCCCCGATTCCCTGCCAACACTCTGCAATACCCTGCCATTACTCTGCATTACTCTGCAATACCCCCATTACTCTGCATTACTCTGCAATACCCCCATTACTCTGCATTACTCTGCAATACCCCCATTACTCTGCAATACCCCCATTACTCTGCATTACCCTGCAACACTCTGCATTACCCTGCAACACTCTGCATTACCCTGCAGCACTCTGCATTACCCTGCAGCACTCTGCATTGCCCTGCAACACTCTGCATTGCCCTGCAACACTCTGCATTGCCCTGCAACACTCCGCAATACCCTGCAACGCTCCGCAACACCTTGCAACACTCCGCAATACCCTGCAACACTCTGCAATACCCTGCAACACTCCGCAACACCTTGCAACACTCCGCAATACCCTGCAACACTCCACAACACCTTGCAACACTCCGCAATACCCTGCAACACTCCGCAACACCTTGCAACACTCTGCAATACCCTGCAACACTCTGCAATACCCTGAAACACTCTGCAACACCTTGCAATACCCTGCAACACCTTGCAATACCCTGCAACACTCTGCAATACCCTGCAACACTCTGCAATACCCTGCAACGCCCTGCAACACTCCGCAACGCCCTGCAACACTCCGCAACGCCCTGCAACACTCCGCAACGCCCTGCAACACTCCACAATGCCCTGCAACACTCTGCAATGCCCTGCAACACTCCGCAACACCTTGCAACACTCTGCAATGCCCTGCAACACTCTGCAATACTCTGCAACACTCTGCAATGCTTTGCAATACCCTGCAACACTCTGCAATACCCTGCAACACCCGCCAATACCTTGCAACACTCTGCAATGCTCTGCAACACCCGCCAATACCCTGCAACACTTTGCAATGCTCTGCAACACCCGCCAATACCCTGCAACACTCTGCAATGCTCTGCAACACCCGCCAATACCCTGCAATGCAATACTCTGCAACGCCATACTCTGAGATACCCAGCCATAGTCGGTGATACCCTGCAATACCCAGCCATAGACATCCCCCCCCCCCTCCCGCCGCCCTCCGGTGCTTCTATCGAATCGCTAATACGATCAAAGACAGAATCTTTTTTTTTTTTTTTTTTTTTTTTTTTTTCAGGCTTCCCAGCTTAGAGGTGAGATGCGGGGTCTTATTGACCCCACATCTCACTGTAAAGAGGACCTGTCATGCCATATTCCTATTACAAGGGATGTTTACATTCCTTGTAATAGGAATAAAAGTGATCAAAAAAATTATTTTTGGGGAAAAAAATGTCAAACTAAAATAAATAAAGTAAAATGAACAATAAAAAAAAATTTTTTTTTTTTAAAGCGCCCCTGTCCCCATGTGCTCGCATGCAGAAGCGAACGCATACGTAAGTCCCGCCCACATATGAAAACGGTGTTCAAACCACACATGTGAGGTATCGCTGCGAAAGTTAGAGTGAGAGCAATAATTCTAGCCCTAGAGCTCCTCTGTAACTCAAAACATATAACCAGTAAAAAAAAATTAAATTGTCGCCTATGGGGATTTTTAAGTAGCGACGTTTGGCGCCATTCCACGAGCGTGTGCAATTTTGAAGAGTGACATATTAGGTATCTATTTACTCAGCGTAACTTCATCTTTCACATTATGGAAAAATTGGGCTAACTTTACTGTTTTTTTTTTTTTTTTTAAGCCCAAAACTGTTTTTTTTTCCAAAAAAAAGCATTCGAAAAATTACTGCGCAAATACCGTGCGAGATAAAAAGTTGCAAAGACCACCATTGTATTCTCCAGGGTGTTTGCTAAAAAAACATATATAATGTTTTGGAGTTCTATGTAATTTTCTAGCAAATAAATGATGATTTTTACATGTAGGAGAGAAATGTCAGATTGTCCTGGGTGCTCCAGAACACCTGATGGCGCTCCCTGCATGTTGGGCCTCTGTATGTGGCCACACTGTGTAAAAGTCTCACACATGTGGTATCGCCATACTCGGGAGTAATAGCAGAATGTGTTTTGGGGTGTAATTTGTGGTATGCATATGCTGTGTGTGAGAAATAACCTGATAATATGACAATTTTGTGAAAAAAAAAAAAAAAGTAAAAGAAATCTTGATTTTGCAAAGAATTGTGGGAAAAAATGACAACTTCAAAAAACTCATCATGCCTCTTACTAAATACCTTGGAATGTCTTCTTTCCAAAAAGGGGTAATTTGGGGGGTATTTGTACTTTTCTGGCATGTTAGGGTCTCAAGAATTGAAATAGGCCGTCAGTACTTCAGGTGTGATCAATTTTCAGATATTGGCACCATAGCTTGTGGACTCTATAACTTTCACAAAGACCAAATAATATCCACCAATTTGTACTTATTTTTACCAAAGATATGTAGTGGTATAAATTTTGGCCAAAATTTATGAAGAAAAAATTACTAATCTGCTAAATTTTCTAACAGAAACAAAGAAAAATTCATTTTTTTACAGAATTTTCGGTATTTTTTCCTTTATAGCACAAAAAATAAAAAACCCAGCGGTGATTAAATACCACCAAAAGAAAGCTCTATTTGTGTGAAAAAAAGGACAAAAATTTCATATAGGTCCAGTGTTGCATGACTGAGTAATTGTCATTCAAAATGCGAGAGCACCGAAAGCTGAAAATTGGTCTGGTTATTAAGGGTGTTTAAGTGCCCAGTGGTCAAGTGGTTAAGGATGGCCCTGCACATGACCTGGACAGGTATTTTATTCAATGTACGTGAATAGTGCTATGCCTTATAAGCATGAACAATGTACTGTATGTGACAGTATGGCCACTGTAAGGGCATACCACTGCTTTGTTTGGGGGACCTTATAAGTGAAGATCTTCTATTCTGTGCAGACTTAAGTATCTCATAGCAACTGCCTTCATTTCAGAAGTAAGATATGCAAAACATGAAAGCTGATAACTAATACTTTGAGTTTATCTTGCTTTAATGATTAAACAAAATAATGGTTTCTGTATAATTTTATAATCATCAATGATTGACTTTGTAAACTTGGAGTTGAGAAAAAAATATATTAATCTTTCCTTCGAATAGAAGCAGATGAAATATGAAAAAAATATACACCATAACCGAATTGGACTTTGTATTTCTTGTGTTTCTTTTTTTAAATGTAAATTTCTATTTCAGTTGGTTTACTTTGAGCGCATTGGTATATATTTTACATTTTGTGGTATGTGGGCAGACAAATATTATGTGTCACTTTTATGTTCCTGTAAGTGGCCTCAGAGTTGCCAGTAATAGCAATAGTCAACACTCTGTATGATATTATCAGCAGCATCCCCTCCAGCAAACCTGTCTGTGCAATCTGGCTTCTTCTCATTCCATCTGCTACCATTTCAAGCTTCAGTATAACGTCTTTTGGTCTCAGTCTTTGTTTCCATTATGTAGCACTTTAGTAATCTGGAATGTTTTAAACTGTGTACTGTAGACTGCTGTTAGAAAACCTCCCTTGTCTTGTAAGATGAGTAGAAGTCATTTAGGAGATCTCCACAAAAGATGTTTAGCTACGCAGAAATGTGCACAATAGTTGAGGTTACATGGAGGTCTGTATTTTCCATGATGGCACCCATGGGCCTCTGTCTAGAGAGCAGGGTTAGAGGGGGCAGTGCCAAGCCTCAAAATGTACAAATTGTGATAACTTTTACTTAATTTTTTTCTCTCTCCTTGACACCTCTGGACATTTTAGGCCTGTTCACACTGTTGTGGGTGGTTGTGGGAATGTAGGAATTGCAGCTGTTCCAGCACCCGCAACCACATACAGCCAAAACACACTGCCCTATAGAGACACACTGGGCTGCCATTCATTCTTAATCGCACCCTCATGCATCTAAACCCACAGCGCATTTGCGGGTGCGGGAAAATTTCCCTGTGGCGCATTTTGAGAATGGTGTAGGCGCCTTTTTTTCTGTGGGAAATGCAACTGATTCAAATCAATGGGTTGTTGAGCCTGTGCAAATGCAGGCTGCAAACCCACAACAGTGGGAACATAGCCATAAGGCAAAATATAGCAAAATAATTAAGAAGGAGTGTAGAGAGTTTTGAGGGAGCAAGAAGTCGTTCAAGAAACATAAAACCATCTCTCATCTCTTTTTTTTTATTATATGTACAGTTGAAACGTAGTTCTGAATATAAAGCAGGCAGCACACTGTCTCCAACAGTGCATTCTACCATTCTATTAAATTATTAAGTTAACACAATGGGCATAGCTTGTACACAAGGGCATCAGCATTAAGGTGTTCCTGGGTTAGTATGATATCTAAATATTGCCCTAGTTACATAGAGGTAGAGGAAGATTAGACTGACACTCCCAGTGCCAATCTAATCGTGTAGGAAACATTAGCGGATGGTTGAAATTATCCAGCAACTTTTCATAAGTCTTCATTGGAATGGATGACTGGCTGTATATGCATGGGTCTACATAAAGATTGTCATCTGATCAAGCAGAATGGTTGCAATGGAGACAGCCATCTAATTTCTAGAAGTACCTTGAGGGATGACTGGCCTGGTTTTCAGTTTGTCATGTTCTGATGTGTGTCATATAGCTTAAAGAGGAACTGCAGTCTGCTCACATAATTTGTAATAAAAACATCTTTGCCCTTCTGAAGCTTCCCTCCAACCACTTTGCATATTATTTTAATAATACTCTGATTCTGTATGTGCCAAACATGCTGCAGAAATCTCCCTCCACTGAGTCTGGCTGCAGCCATTTCAACTGTGGCAACTGAAGCTGCTGCCTGTTCATTTCCTGGATTTACACGGACACACAGAGGCACACCTCCAGCCCTGCAGCACTCATTGACCCTCTTATGACTCACCCCTCCCCCCTTTCTGGCAAACTCTCAACAAGAGTGAGAGAGAGAGCTGTGCATGATGTCATAAGCCTAATGACCGGACAAACAGGAAGTGGGCTGTATAAGGTATTTACTGTCAGAAAAAAAATGTTTTACTATCCAGAGTTAAAACAACAAGGGCAGAGGATTTAATAGATGTAAAGTTGAAAAAAATTACTAAAGGTCCTTTAAGCGCTTTAAAGTGGATGTAAACCCTTACAAACCACTTTGACCTACAGGTAAGCCTAGATTAAGGCTTACATGTAGGTCCATGTTCCTACACGGTTTAGGAGATATTTACAAAAAGACAGGGGTGCACAGGTGCATTGACATGCTGCTGCTAACGGCGATATGCCGTTAGTGGCGGCTCCCGTGCCCATGGAGTGACGTCATCACTGCTCCGACACTGTGAGTGGCCGGAGCAGCGATACCCGGAAGAAGATGGATGCTCCGGGCCACAGGGAACAGCGGTGACATCGCTGGCTCCTGTGTCAGGTAAGTGACACATAATGGGCAACTATGCGATGCATAGTAGCCCATTATGCTTCACCTTTGCAGGGAGACAAAGAGGAAGTAAACCCATCAAGGTTTACTTCCTCTTTAAGAGCTGCTGTGAATGCTACTAACAGCCAGGTCTGACCAATGTATTCTGAAAAACTACATTAAAGTATCACTCAGGCAGCCTGTGCTACTAATGCTTTGACTTTCAGTGACTTGAGGATCGGGGGCATGTTTTTAATGAATGGGGATCTTGCCACTCTCTGAAAAGGTAGCTAAGTGGTTCTTCTGCAGCACCTCTTCCAAGTGGTGCATTTTTTTCTCCTCTGGGATGGAAAGACATAGAATGTCTAGGCCAATGCTTGCTGGACCACAAATCTGTGGTCACGTGGACCTTCTGTTGCCTGTTTGGCCCAGCGACACAGCATTACCTTCCATGTGTTGATAGAAGGGAGGCATTGTCTTCTTTTAGAAATTATGGCTAGGTACCTGCCACTTTGAAGCAGCACAGGTCACTAAGTTTCAGAGGGGGTAGACACAAGATGAAATTGGGCAGTTGTAAAGCCACCATCTTTATTAGTCAGTATTGAGACCATGGACCTGGGGGCTATTGGTTCAAATTTTATTTCTTCTACTTCTTCTACTTCAGCAGCTGGAGAAGAGAGTTCTGCATTGTCAACAATGCTGCCGTAGACTGCGAATTGGGATTGGGAGACTTATGGCAAAGTACATGCCTATGTTTGACTTTACTCTGCAGGGTCCCAAGCTGACCCTCTACCTATAAGTTAGGCTTTTTAAACCCTTTCTCAGACATCTATCCCTAGTGCATGTACACCTTTCCCTGCTGTATGTTTAAAAAAAGATCAGAGTGGCTGCCATAGTGGGTGCCATCTTTTCTTTTTTTTAGATTTCCATCCCTTTCTCTTAAAAACTGTAGTTGTCGCAGCGGATGAAAATGGAGATTTTTATGGAGTGAGGTAAGAGGTGGAAAAGGAGGTGGAGGCGCAGGCCATTTGCTACCAACCACTCATTCAACCAATGTCATTCATGGGCTGCTCATGGGCTGCTCTTATGGAACTTTGTGGTGAAGAATCATGTGTCTGCTCATGCATGTGGAACCCAAATGACTGGTAGATTCGCCAAGCCTGATATGCTGCAGGCAGAGGAAATAAACCACTATGGTGCTGTCAGCAGCAGATGTGTTAAAAAAGACTCAGACTGCTGCGCTATTTAAAGCAGCCCTGGGGATAGCATTGGCCTGCATGGGCAGTGCTATCTGGTAGAATAAGATGGCTGCTTTCTACACTTGTCTGTAAGTTTCCCCTGCCCCTGGATGCCAACTTTCCTTTCTGATGTTGCACCTCTCTCTCACTTTTCCCATCTACAATCTCTGGCACCCAGGCGCAGTGTGCCATCTTGTCATCCACGCCCTCCACATAACTTAAGTCCACTTGATAATAAACTACAGGAACATCAATGGCAGTTACTCCACTCTGCCTGTTGTCTCCTCCCTCTTTGCTCCTATCACTCTTCTCCTCCACATTTGATAACAAGAATTTTCATTGGATGAGCATGCTTCTGCATCAAGCTATGCATGCTGTGCTCAAATAATTTAGCCAACTCCTCTATGCCTGTTTGTACCGAAAACAATAGGATTTTTTTAGCCTTTGTTTGCCTCCTACATGTGGTCCTGTATAGCACACCCACTGCCTGAAAGAAAAGACACAAGTGCCCTGCATCTGAAAGGTGTGGTCGACCAGTGCTTTATCCTGCAGATGCAGAACCTGCTCTCCTCCTACTAGCTGCATGTGAAGATTCTCTTCCTCTTTGTTTGGACTCCCTGAGATATAATGACTATAGGGAATTGCCTAACTTTTTTAGCAGCTATGGCAAAAGAGAGATGTTGCACTTTGATGCACTTAACAATGTGGTGAATCAGTTCACCAAACTGTACCGCAGTAGTGTGCGATGACGTGCTGCAAGAATAGGTCAGCTTTGCTAGCCCCTCCCTTTCCATCTTGCTGCCCCCTTCCCCTCCACACTAAATCATGAAAAAAGCCTCCTAGATTGTTTTAGGTGTTTTTCCTGCACTCTCGATGGATTGAACACCAGAGACTATTTAAGGTAAGTTCCTGAGGGACTGGGGGCTGAGCCAGGCATGGCACCCTGAGTTCTCCTGGTGGCTTCACTTACTGTTGGACCTGTTCTGCATGGGCTAATAGCTGTTGTTACAATTGTATCTCTGCTGTCCAAACACTTGTCAGCCTTGCCTATGGAAAGACTGGAGGTGTGAAGCTTCAGGGACAACTTTTAAGAAACATCCAGGGTTGGTTCAGGGCTAACTGGCTGATCCTGTGTAGTGTCAGTGCCATATAAATAAGGTGCTGTCCTGTGTACTGCACATTCTTGAAGATCTCATTCATATGGATGTTTGGGGACACAGGCAGGGTCTAGCACAAAAAAATTGCAGCGTTTTCCCACATCCATGCAGCCAAAAGTGGAGCATACAGCTTCATAAAGGTGAATGACTGTATGCATTTGTGTTAGGGTATGGCAACACTTTTTCACATCATTATTGGAGTAGAAGAGAATTAAATTGATCTTAAAATATAAGAACATTTTATCCAAAAATGCTATATACAGCGAAGCAAATCCTTCCATGTGATAGAAAGAGAATGTTTTCCCCTTATACTGGGATATGATATAAGTATTATCAGTCCAATGAGGAAATAGCTTGCTGTGATTTTCAATAAAGAATTAAGGATTTAAAAAATTGTATTTGTCCTGTCCCATAATTGTAAATCCCATAACTAATCACCGGAGAGTGCAATATCTGGTGTACTGTAGTTTCTCATAGAAACCAATCAGCTTCCATTTTTTTCTTTTGTCAAAGTTTAATTGAACAAGCCTAAAGTAGTAGATGATTGGCTACCATGCACAGCTGCACCAGATTTTGCACTCTCCAGTTTAATAAATCAATCTCATTATGTTCTTGAATTAGTGATAAATGTTAGAAAATGCCATTGTAAGGCCTAATGGGAATCTCTCAAGTCTGTGAAGTATTGTATATTGGCCTGATAATTTAACCACAATTATGAGCAATATGTCCAGTATATTTACACACATTTCTCAGCAGTCTGAGCTCTGTGCAGTAGGTAAGTAAGTAGATGTAAGTCCTAACTAAACGTCAATTTGTTTGCCAAAGCATTGTGCACCCTATACAATTGCCATGTTTATTTTCATAAAATACTGTTTTCTTCTTTTTTTTTCATCTTGGTGTTGCTGATCTCCTCCAGCCTTATTCTTGCTTACAGTTGCTCCAGTATTTGTTAAAGTGGTTGTATAGTAAATTTTTTTACTTTAACCTACAGGTAAGCCTATAATAAGGTAAAAAAATGTAGGTTTAGGAGATATTCCCCTCGCAATCCGCCGCTGACTGCAGCGGCGCATGCGCACAGGGGATTCTTAGCTGAAAGTCTGACAGAGAGCCGGACCCTGCCAGAAAGAAATCTCCTGCGTGAATGCGCGGGAGTGATGATATTGTGGCTCCGGCCACTCACAGTGTCAGAGCCGCGATACCCGGAAGAAACTCTGAGGGAACATGTCAGCTCCCTCTGCGTGGATCGGGCCAGATATTGGGGCCTCGTTCTAAGGTAAGTATTTCATAATGAGCTAGTATGCCGTGCATACTAGCTCATTATGCCTTTTCCTTTGCAGGTCAGGAAAAAAAAAACTTCAGTGGGTATACAACCGCTTTAAATATCATTGCTTTGGACAAGCTTCCTGAGAAGGATAACCAGTAAACTATGCCTGTACAATTTGTATTGGCTCGGCCACTTACCGTCTCTACCAGGGCAGTGCCTGACATGGTTGCAACACAGGAACACAAATATGAGTCTTTTTGTATCTCAAAAATGCAGTGTGCCTGAACAAGGAGCTTAAAGTGGAATGAGACCTCTGGAAAAAAAAGGGCCCCCAGCAGAAGATTTTAGCCATAATGTGCTAGTATGCACAGCATATTAGCACATTATGGCAGACTTACCTTGCAAGTGATCCCCTTCAGTGCTGCAGGGTCAGTATACCCATCTGCTGTGAATGCCTCCAGCTTCTCCTGGTCTTCCATGCAGATTTGGGCTCTTCGGGCACTTGATTGGCTGTGCATGCACACAGGAGTTAAGTCATCTCAAAGTAGTGGCGGTACATTTTTTAATTTTTAATTCTGTTTTAATGACAGGATTGCCAGTAATATTATAATGGAAAGGAAATAAATATTTCAAAAGATTGAAGACAATTTTTGGAATCCCATTAACATTTTAATTCTTGTATTAGATTTTAGTGATTGAGTTTACATCTAGGTTATTTTACAATGGTGTTCCCAGTTCTTTGTCCTTTAAACATTTTGACTGCACATTATGGGTCATCTCATTGTGGAGACTATGCAATATATTTGGCATTCAGGCCATATCTTAGATATTTGCAAACACAATCCAAACCAAACATGCATTCTTTGCAACACTTGTGAAAAACATACAACACAAAAAAGGTACAACACAGAGCTATTCAACTGTATCTGACAGTTGACAGTTACCATACTGCCTTACAGTCATAATCTCACTAGAAAAAGGACCTCATTGGCAAACAGGACCCTTTAACTATACAGGACCCTTTACCTGTACAGGTGATAAATCAATCATGCAAGATTTGTTACATTTGTGTTTGAGCATAAAAGAACACAACCATATCTGTTATTTTTGCCTTTTTTGCAGTGATGGTTTTCCTATCTACAAGACAAAAGGATCAAGCTGTGCTGTTTCAGCATAAACAGAAGTACTATATTATCTCCTAGACATCTGCACCAGCTAGCGCTCAAAAAGCCACCATGCATCAAATATCATGTTGTCCACCATAATAATATCTAATTAAATTAAACTATATCAGATTAAAAATTCCATTATTGCATGTTTTGACTCGCCTGCTTACCAGATGTACAGTGAAATATATCTTGTTTCTTATCCGCAAAGCTTTGGTTGCAGCCAAGTAATGTACAATCTAGGCAATGTATTTATTTGGAAAACATCAGCTGTCTGGGTGAAATGATTCCCTGGGTGCTGTGTGCATCATAAGTGGTATGTATTACAGCTCTCTCCATCTCTCGCTTTTTAACACCTTTCATCTCCTGTTTAAAATGTTGTGATCGCCCTCTCCAGAGCGAAACTCAATTTCCTCTCTCCGTCCTATTTTATGGTCGTTGTCAGGAATTTCAGACATTTGTCTAGGTATATGACAGATCTGCTTCAGATTCATTGCTCTTCTTATGTACCTTAAGATTGCAATACCAAGTCCATAAATTCAGTTTTTTTCTGTGCTGCCAGCACTCGGTTGTTTGAGATCATGCCCTGAAGGCTATTAGAGCTGCTCTCCTGTATTTGATATGAATTTGCTCAATACTTGGGATAAGCCGATAGCTGGGCTTTGTTGACCAGAAATCGGACTTGTTTTCCATAATCCCAAACTTCAAATTTCTCTTTTGTGATTTATGAAATCTTTATATGAGTTCAAAAGCTTAGTCAGTTTTAGTTCTAACTTCTAAAACACTTATTACAAATGTTTGCTGCAGTACTACAAAATCAGGGTTTAGGTAAGCATTAAAGTGTAGCTAAAGACAAAACTTTTTTAAATTTTTTCAGTTTTGGATAAATTTGAGGCACACATTGTGGGTGTGCACCACATTGTGTACCATACGCTTACAATGTGGGGGGGAGTTATTGTTGTTTTTGAAATACACGACCGGTTATTCCATCAGAATAAACTCTGACGGTCTTTCCGACGGGGTTCCGATGGAGTTCCGCTGAACTGGACTTGCCTACACATGATCACACCAAAGCCCAGTCGTTTTAGAATGCGATGACGTACGAGGGGACTAGAAAAAGGAAGTTCAATAGCCAGTAGCCCATAGCTGCCCTTGCATCGTTTTTGGATCATCGGAATAGCATACAGATGGACAATTTTCCCAATAGGAATTGATTCCGTCGGAAAGATTTAAAACATGTTCTATTTTTAGGTCCGTCAGAATTTTAGAAAGAAAATGTCTGATGAAGCCCACACACGATCGGATTATCCAATGAAATTATTCCGTCTGATCTTTTCTGCCAGAAAGTCTGACCGTGTGTACACGGCATAAGGGTTTTACTGCTGTCTGTGTGATTTCCACTCTTTTTTTGTCCAGTTTACCATTATCACTGAGAGTGAAAGTGAAAGAAAATCAGAAATTTTGGGTTGCCCCAAAACAATAATAGAGGGGATATCTACCAATGGGGACACTAGTTCTGGTCACCTTGGAGACAACAATGGATTCCTTCACTTGGAAGGGATTTCCTCTCACTTCCTGTTTCAGCTAAGAGAACTGAAGTAGAATCTTCCCAATGGGACATACAGCAGGTGGCAAAAAACTGCCAGGAATTATAGCATTCTCTTACACGAATGTGAAAAAAGTTTTGCCGATAGTTCTACTTTAAAGATTCATGATTTGTTGTATATGCCAAGGTTTATATGATAATCACCACATTCAACAATTTAAGTTTTCATTTTTTATTTTAGTTTAAATGCACCCTTTTCAGCAAAATGCCCAAAGGCGTGCTAGCGAAGTTAAATCCAAAGAAATGGTGCTTTAAAAATCGAATCCCCAGTGTGAAAATTGAACTGAATACTGAAAGAGTTTCTGGTATAAATAACTGTAGGAAGTGGAAAAAAAGCATTCCTACACGTGGGAGGTTATTTACTAAAGGCAAATCCACTTTGCACTACAAGTGCACTTAGAGTTGCCACCTGTCCTGAATTCACGTGTCCGGGTTTCAAACTGCCTGACACATTATTCAGATTGAACTATGGCTTCCCAGTGGGGTTTCTGGCTGCAGTTGTCTAAGCCGAGAGTGTCTGTTATGCCGCATACACACGATCTGACTTTTCAATATACTAGGTCCAACCGGTCTTCCCGACAGACTTTCGGCGGAGGTCCAACGATCCTTCTGAACGAAACGGACTTGGTCACACATGACCGGACTAAGTCCGTTCGTTTTGAACATGATGACGTAAACGGGACTAAACAAGGAAGTTCAATAGCCAGTAGCCAATAGCTGCTCTTGCGTTGTATTTGGTCTGTTGGACTAGCATTCAAATGAATGGTTTTCACAGTTTTTAGTCCGTTGGACTTGAGTCCATCGGATAGATTTGAAACATGTTTTATTTCTAGGTCCGTCTGACTTTTGGGAAATAAAAGTCCGCTGGAGCCCACACACGATCGAATTGTCCGATGGATTCCGGTCCGCCGGACCAAGTCTGCCGGAAAATCTGATCGTGTGTACGTGGCATTAGACTCTATTTCACACTGCCCAAAGCCGGCAGTAACAATCCCCGCCCCCCCACACACACATATGGAAAACGAGAGAAGACTCAATCTGCTCCTCTCCCTCCCGCCCCTTACCCCTCTGTGTCTGCCCACACTCCAATCCCCAGGGCTGTGCCTCCGAAAGACAAAGTTGGGGCTGGAGATTTGAAGTCCAGCAGCCTCAGATACTGGGTGAGAGGTGGCAAGGGGTGAGTAAGCTCACCATCCTTCTCACTCCTGCCTCTGAGTGAATACACTAATGCCCCATACACACGAGTGGATTTTCAGTCGGAAAAAACTTGAATGGTTTTTCCAACGGAATTCCGCTCAAGCTTGGCTTGCATACACACGGTGACGTACAACACTACGGCGAGCCGAGAAAATGAAGTTCAATGTTTCCGAGTATGCGTGGAATTGTTTTTGAGCATGCGTAGGAATTTTGCGCATCAGAATTTGTACAGATGATCGGAATTTCTGATCGGAACTTTTTCTGACCGAAAAAGAAAGAACCTGCTCTCAATCTTTTGCTGGCTGGAATTCTGCCAGCAAAAGTCCGATAGAGCATACACACGGTCGGAATTTCTGACCAAAAGCTCATATCCGCCTTTTGCTGCCAGAATTTCTGATTGTGTGTATGGGGCTTTAGGTAAATCAGGGTTCTCAGAGCACCTCTTACATCAGATCTTCCCTTTACACCAGAAGCCACAATGTTCCGCCTTACATCAGGGTTCCCAGAGCATCCCTTATGTTAGAGTACCCAGAGTTCTCCCTTACATCAGAGCTTGCAGAGTTCCCCCTAACAGTGTAAGGGAACTATTTGAGTTCAGATGTAAAGGGGGAACTCTGTGGACAAAGCAGGACTCTTATGATCAACTTCATATGATTAGAAATGTTGCAAAATATATGTATAGTATATACATTTATATGCTAAAGTGTTTGTGTTTGACTTGAAGAAAAGGTGCACTGCAAATCAGCAGAGCTTCCCCTCATTTCTGATCTACCCCTCAGATTTACAGCGACTGCACTTCCAAGTGCACTTGTAGTGCAAAGTGGATTTGCCTTTCGTAAATAACCCCCATAGACTCATACACACTCCTCCACAGCTAAACACCAACAAAAAAAACCTTTATATTTATATTATCTATGGCTAGATACAAAACAAAAAGTAGCAAAACAATCCCAAATAAAAAAACGAAAGCTGCCTTCCATGAAAACAGATAAATATACATTTGAAAAATCATATAGATATATTTAACTGCCAAAGGATTTGTAGTTGTATTCAGCAAGTCTTTTGATTCAGTCTCCCTGTCAGACAGGACAGAGAGATCAGTGACACTACTTTTTTCTCTTTTGCAGTGTAACGTTAGGCTCTGTTCTCCCCTAAATGGCAGCCTTAGCCCGGACTTCAGCCAGGCCATGACCCCCCCCCCCCCTTACTGTGGCAGGGGGACTGTGACGTGACAAACTTGTAAAGAAGGCAAATTGCCTTGTCTATGCATTGGAATTGCACTGGGATAGCCCCCCATTCTTGTAGCCATCTACACAATCTTGCAATTGACACTGCTTTATTGTATTAATTGAACATGGATCATATTTTGTATATCGCACTACATCACTTTATGTATACTCAGCGTTTGCAATGATAATTGAATGACCCAATGGGGGTTATTTACTAAAGTAAATAACACTAAAAAAGAACACACTGCCCGAAGGGGCTTGGAGAGTGCTGCTCACTCCAAATAGATATAAAAATGGAACAAGTTCCCCCACAATCGGGGTTTTTAGGCAGCAAAAACACTAATAGTATGACGGAGTAGCGTAAAAAAAGTATTTTAATATGTTTATTACCATGAAAAAACAACAACATGGCACAAAGGTAAAAACATGAGCTCCACCTAAACAATTGAAAAACTCCAAACGAAAAAATAATGTAACATAAGAGCTATATAAAAAGTACAATAATAACGATGGATGTGCAGAGGCAGACACAACTATTACTGACACTGTACAATATAACAACAGTGGAGGTATAGTTCTAACGCGTTTCAACCCGCTCAAGGGGTCTTCTTCAGAGAAATGGTCTGTTATAAAACAAAAATGTAATAAATAATTACATCAAATATTAATTGTTTATACTGGGAATACCTGATATTTTAGTATAATTTACCCAATAGTGCACGTCCAAAGGGATAAAATAAAGTACTTTCAGTGGAGTACCCCCTCCGAATGACTGCCTCAATTTCCCTTCACGTATCAAGGATGTCAACAAGTCCAAAAATGTCACCAAATGGGAAAGATTAGGGGTCCAACGTCGTGGCTTGCGAGAGGTCACACACATACCTCACCCCCCATGGACATAGGGAGTGGGCGCGGACGTTGGCAGTCCGACAATATGGCAGGTCACACCTGTGATAGAATCCCATATATATATATATATATATATATATATATATATATAAAAATTAGGGACATATATTTTAAACATAATCACTGGGTGTGTGTAGGGCATGAAACTATTATCATACCTCTAGTCTATGTGTATAGAAGATAGCCACACCTAGGTGTTTAAATTTGTCTATATATTAGATTAAAAGGAGAAGAAAGGAAGAAGAAAGAAAAAGGAAAAAGCTCACGGACTCAGGTTCTTAATTGGTGTCAGAAAAAAAAAAAAAAAAAACACACTGTGCACAAAAAAAGGGAAAAAGGTGAGGAACACATGAACAAGTGAAAATGGAAACAACAACAACAAAAAAAAAAAAAAATATATATATATATATATATATATATATATATATATATATATATATATATGTTTTGTAGTGGAATGTGTGTTAACTGTGTGAGATGTGTGAGTGATATAGTGCATACTGTGTATAAGACAAAAGAAACTGTGTGTGTGTTATTGTGGAAAATGTAAACAATGTGCAAGTGATGTGAACAACATAATAATGACAGTAGTGCCTGGATGGAACCAAATGTATATTGATGAACTAGTGCAAACGTCGTGTATGTGAAAAAATGTGAGAAAACAAAAAAAAACTCACAACAGCAAAAACCAAGGTGGACATGCAAGCCTAGTAAGGTAAACAAAATCATAAAGATCAAGGTTATTACCTGTATTACCTGAATAAATAGTGTTAGTAAAGGGGTACCCCTGTAAGAAAAGGGGGGACTGTGAACAAGGACCTAGCCCGGGATAGGTAACAGACGCAGTCACAGACTCAGATATAGAGTCGCCCAATCTATAAATTAATAAATAAGTAACTCAGGGTGTTGTTATACCAAATTTCTTTCAAAGAAAATATATAGAAAATAATACATGAATATAAGAGATGAATAGGCGCAAGCAGGGAAAAGTTAGCCGTACGTACCGTCCGAGAGCTGGAAATTCCTAAGTCCTTCCTCATGTAAAGATAGGCAGTAAATGTGCCCTTCCTACTTGGGGGAACATTTATACTAAGCCCTAGAGTTCCTCACAGGTGTCATCCACATGCCTAATGGCCGATAGCTGCCCCATTCCGCATGGCCACCTAAATAGGTGGACCGCGTGTGGCCACCCCGGCGTCCCGAAAGGCCCCTTACTGATGTCACTTCCGTCGCAACTGCCTGACGTCAATACGTCATGCGCACCCGCTAGATCGCGGGTGCGCACGAGGCATGAGTCCGGAAGTGTCCAAGGATGCCGCCGGCAAAGGAATGAATGTCCCCCGTGGATGGGCGGTAAGAACCCACCCATATCACAAGAGGTGACAAATGGAGGGGCTCGTGTAAATGAACAAGACCCCTCCTACCCTTGCCGGGAAGTCACGACAGGGTGCTCCTCTCCTCCAAAACAAATGGCGACAGGACCATGATAGTGGGGAATAGCATCCCCCAAGGGGGGAGGGGCATGTGGTACTGTGGCTACGGCACACCGCATCGGTCCACACCCCCACAACGCCCAAAAAAATAAAAAAGAGTTGAGTGGGACAGGAAGTGTAGGAGTGAGGGAAACAAAAAATAAAAATAAAAGGGGGGGAGGGCATTGGGGGGGGAGGAGACACAGGTGGTGCACCCAAACACAACACCACATTGGCACAAATTTATCTCATCAATCCTATCGTGTCATTCCATATTAATCACACTAATTCACATATATATCATACATATTATTTGCATACAAATGTGTGCATTACATAGAGCACGACCACAATAAATATGTAACAGCAAAGTAACTAATATTTATAAAGCATTAGCCATACAAGGTACACTATCTAGACCCCAAGTGTAGTAACAAAGGCTAAAGTGTTTCCAATAATTTAGAAAGGCATGACCAGGAGATTTAACTGAGAGAACGCTTAAAAATGAGGGGAAAAAACGAGCAGCCGAATAAGGACAGGTTCAACAAGTGGTCTCTACTGTGTCCTTCCAGAGGTGAACCCCTTTAAAAAAGGGGCAAAGGAGACCGACTCGTTGAGTCCTGGAAAAGAGGTGACATTCAGTTTGTGTATCCACCTCTGTTCATGTTGGAGTAGAGTCTTATTCCAATCACCCCCCCGTTCAGGGTTTTGTATTCGATCCAGGGCATTCTGTAGTTGTGTACTTTCACAGCATGTCGTCCTATTGGCAAATAATAATCTTTCCCATTTGGCGACATTTTTGGACTTGTTGACATCCTTGATAAGTGAAGGGAAATTGAGGCAGTCATTCGGAGGGGGTACTCCACTGAAAGTACTTCATTTTATCCCTTTGGACGTGCACTATTGGGTAAATTATATTAAAATATCAGGTATTCCCAGTATAAACAATTAATATTTGATGTAATCATTTATTACATTTTTGTTTTATAACAGACCATTTCTCTGAAGAAGACCCCTTGAGCGGGTTGAAACGTGTTAGGACTATACCTCCACTGTTGTTATATTGTACAGTGTCAGTAATAGTTTTGTCTGCCTCTGCACATCCATCGTTATTATTGTACTTTTTATATAGCTCTTATGTTACATTATTTTTTTGTTTGGAGTTTTTCAATTGTTTAGGTGGAGCTCATGTTTTTACCTTTGTGCCATATTGTTGTTTTTTCATGGTAATAAACATATTAAAATACTTTTTTACGCTACTCTGTCATACTATTAGTGTTTTTTCTGCCTAAAAACCCGATTGTGGGGGAACTTGTTCCATTTTTACTTACTAAAGTAAAATCCACTTTGCACTGCAAGTGCACTTGAAAATAAAGATACTGTAGATCAGAGGGGGACAGGCAAGGAAAATAAAAAACAGCATTTTAGCTTGCACATGATTGGATGATAAAATCAGAAGAGCTTCCCCTCATTTCAGATCTACCCCTTAGATTTAGAGCGACTGCACTTCCAAGTGCACTTGCAGTGCAAAGTGGATTTGCCTTTCGTAAATAACCCCCAATGGATGAATATCAACTTCTTACTGAATGCACTATTGGTTATATCGAAGACCAGAATGGAATTTAAAAGTTTCTAATTGTTTTTGGATAATCACTTTTTTGGTATTTATTTTTGCTGGTGAATATAGGAGATTTTGTATTTGTTACCCTAAAATTCCCTAGACCCTAGACTTTATCAGGTGTGCTTATGTTCTAATTCGGCTTAGATTTAATTGAGCGAAGTGATTTGGACAAAGTCGCCACTGATCTTAAATTTTGGCTTAGATGCATATAAAACATATATATATATTATAACATAACATTATATATAAACTCTAACAATGAACTTATCTTATAGATGCCAGCAGTAATCATTGTACTCTGCCGGCCGGGAATGCTCGCTGCACCGTCCTGCAGGCAGAATACAACAGCAATGTGGAAGGCTTTCCCCATCAACACTAACTGTGTTGATGGAGCAATCAAGCAATCTTCTTGGCGGAAGGAAAGAAAATTCATTAACCCCCCTGACGGTATTCCCGAGTCTGGCTCGGGGTGGAATTTTCATACCAAAAGCGGTATCCCCGAGCCAGACTCGGGACTGCATCGCTGGATCCAGGAGGAGGTTTACTTACCTTCTCCCTCGGATCCAGCGTTGTCTCCCCGCTGTACGAGCGAACCATGTCTCGCTCGATGCATCACATCGCCGATCTCCGTGCCCTGCGAGCGTTGCGACGCACGGGGACGGAGATCGGCGCCAAATTCAAAAAGTGAAACAAACAGTAAACATACAGTATAATGTAATCTTACAGATTACATTGCTGTATGTAAATATTTCACATCCCCTTTGTCCCTAGTGGTCTGCCCAGTGTCCTGCATGCAGTTTTATGTAATAAAAACTGTTCTTTATGCCTGGAAACTGGAGATTGTCCATAGCAACCAAAACTGTCCTTTTACATCAAAAATGGTTTTAGACCAGCTAGAAAACAGCGATAATAAATTGGAATCACTCGCAGAATTGAGCGATAGCGATTTGTGGGGAGATCCGTCATCAAATACTGAAAAGTAATGACAGTGACAATTCTGCAACTGAGCAAATTTCAGTGTTTTTGATTTGATTACATTATTGAATAATTTTTATTATTGTTATATTATTATTTGGTACAATTATTTATAATTATTTATTATATTATAATTTATGATTTCATTTTTCAAACTTTATTATACCCGGGATGTCTGCTAGACTCTGGTTTGGACAGATTTAAGAGAGTTATTCCTAAGAATTGCAGGACTACAATATAAAACGCCAAATTTTCATGCAAAATAATGGTACCGCTTTTAGCACCTAAAATCCGAAATAATCGTACCGCCAGGGAGGTTAATCCATTGCGTGCTCAAAGCTGGCCATGCACTAGGAGTGTATTGTAGATTTCTCCATCTGCACAAATAAGGAAGATAGAGGTATTCCCCCCCATGGCATATTATATTCTGACAGCAGAATTGTCTGAATACACTGATCAGAGGCTAGTTACAGTATCTCACAAAAAAAGAGTACACCCCTCACATTTTTGTAAATATTTTATTATATATTTTCATGTGACATCACTGAAGAAATGAGACTTTGCTACAATGTAAAGTAGTGAGTGTACAGGTAAGTGTAAATTTGCTGTCCCCTCAAAATAACTCAACACACAGTCAATGTCTAAATCGCTGGCAACAAAACTGAGTACAGCCCTAAGTGAAAATTTCCAAATTAGGCCCAATCCCTGTTGTCATATGACTCGTTAGTGTTAGAAGGTCTCAGGTGTGAATGGGGAGCAGGTGTGTTAAATTTGGTGTTATCACGCTCCCTCTCTCATACTGGTCACTGGAAGTTCAATATGGCAGCTGATGGCAAAGAACTCTCTGAGGATCTGAAAAAAATAATTGTTGCTCTACATAAAGATCATCCCTGGCCTAGGCTATAATAAGATTGCCAAGACCCTGAAACTGAGCTGCAGCACGGTGGCCAAGACCATCCACTCAGAACAGGCCTTGCCATGGTCGTCCAAAGAGGTTGAGTGCACGTGCTCATCGTCATATCCAGTGGTTGACTTTGTAAAATAGATGTATGAGTGCTGTCAGCATTGCTGCAGAGGTTGAATGGGTGGGGGGGGGGGGGGGGCTGGTGGGCTCAGCCTGTCAGTGCTCAGACCATATGCCGCACACTGCATCAAATTGGTCGGCATGGCTGTCATCCCAGAAGGAAGCCTCTTCTAAAGATGAGGCACAGGAAAGCCTGCAAACAGTTTACTGAAGACAAGCAAACTCAGGGCACGGGTTACTGGAACCATGTCCTGTGGTCTGATGAGACAAAGATAAACGTATTTGGTTCAGATGGTGTCAAGCGTGTGTGGCAGCAACCAGGTGAGGAGTACAAAGACAAGTGTGTCTTGCCTACAGTCAAGCATGGTGGTGGAAGTGTCATGGTCTGGGGCTGTATGAGTGCTGCCGGCACTGGGCAGTTCATAAATGCCAACATGTACGTTGACATACTGAAGCAGAGCATGAGCCCCCTCCCTTCGGAGACTGGGCAGTATTCCAAAATTATAACAACCCCAAACACACCTCCAAGATGACCACTACCTTGCTAAAGAAGCTAAGGGTAAAGTTGATGGACTGACCAAGCATGTCTCCAGACCTAAACCCTATTGAGCATCTGTTGGGCATCCTCAAAACAGAAAGTGGAGGAGCGCAAGTAATCTAACATCCTCCGGGTCCGTGATGTCATCATGGAGGAGTCGAAGAGGACTCCAGTGGCAACCTGCGAAGCTCTGGTGAACTCCATGCCCAAAAGGGTTACAGCGGAGGTCCACCCTAAAGTGGACCTTCCGCTCATTGGAACCCTACCCCCCTCCGGCGCCACAATTGGCACCTTTCAGGGGGGAGGGGGGTGCAGGTACCTGTACAGTACAGGTATCTGCACCCACTTCCGGCGTAGATTCTGCAGAAGGTGCGCCCCTTTCCGCAGAATCTACGTCCCTTTCCGAAGGTCCCCCGCTGCCTGCTGGGAAACACACGGATCCCAGAGACAGCGGGGACCATCCTTATTGCGCAGCGCGACTCGCACATGCGCAGTAGGGAACCGGTAAATGAAGCCGAAAGGCTCCACTTCCTGATTCCCATACCCAAGATGGCGGCGGCAGCACCCGAGAGACGATTGAGAGATCGGCTTCGGGTGCCGACATTGCGGGCGCGCTGGGTGGGTAAGTGTCATTATTTTAAAAGTTAGCAGCTGCAGTATTTGTAGCTGCTGGCTTTAAAAAAACAAAAAAAAACGGCGGACTCCCGTTTTAAGGAAGTGCTGGAAAATAATGGTGGCCATACAAAATATTGACACTTTGGGCCCAATTTGGACATTTTCACTTAGGGATGTACTCACTTTTGTTGCCAGCGGTGTGTTGAGTTATTTTGAGGGGACAGCAAATTTACACTGCTATACAAGCTGTACACTCACTACTTTATATTGTAGCAAAAATGTCATTTCTTCAGTGTTGTCACAGAAAAAGATGTAATAAAATATTTACAAAAATGAGAGGGGTGTACTCACTTTTGTGAGATACAGTAACTGGCTGCAGCTGAGATCAAGAAAAGTTTCCCAGTATGCTCTTGCAACAATAGTTGATCAAACAATCAACCTTTGTCAAGTGAGGATGGCCATACAAAGATTGACTTTTTGTACTGGCCAAATTTCAATCGGTGTATGGCCAGCTTTAGGAGCTGAATGCATTTCTAGCAGATCAACAGGTATTTTACTTTACTTGCAGGGTCTTTAAAAGGACAAAATATTGGGAATATTGTATGTACTGCAGAGATGTACAGTATATGCTTTCTTTTATTTTGCCTCGGCATACACTTTAAAGAAAACCAGAGTAAAGAGATGGGAACAAGTGATGTATGTGTAGAAGTTAAGGCATTATTTGATACATACTAAGCATACAGAATAATAGAAAATGTCCTTAGAGTGATGGTAATCTCCCTGATTTTTACCTGATTACCTGAGCTCTGAGTAATAGCAGCATGGAGATCACATATTGCAAGCTAATTGTCAGTCCTTATCTGTATCAGTACTAATTGTCATGCACACTATTCTAATTATATTATAATTAGTCAGCATGCAGATTAGTGCTGACTATCCCACTCTGAACTCTGTTCAAAGGAATAATTTAGTTTGTACATCCTCATCCTACTTTGAAAAATGGCAGCTAAGCAGTGTTAAGTGAAATGTCTGACAAAGTTTGTATCAGGGCCATCCTTGAAAGGAGGCAATTCTAAGAACCTTGTCTGTACTGTAGCTGGGGGAAGAGACAAAGTTCAAAAATTTACGTTGCTGTTGCATGTACGGTTTGCTAGCATGAAATAAAGGAGAGTTCCTAGAACACCATCTAATATACAGTGTAAGACAGGCATACCAAACTCCATGAAAACATGGCGGAATTAACCACTTCAGCCCCGGAAGAATTTACCCCCTTCCTGACCAGAGCACTTTTTGCGATTCGGCACTGCGTCGCTTTAACTGACAATTGCGGGGTCCTGCGACGTGGCTCCCAAACAAAATTGATGTACTTTTTTTTCCCACAAACAGAGCTTTCTTTTGGTGGTATTTGCGGTTTTTATTTTTTGCACTTTAAACACAAAAATTGCGACAAGTTTGAAAAAAACGCATTATTTTTTACATTTTGCTATAATAAATATGCCCAAAAAATATATAAAAAAACATTATTTTTCCTCAGTTTAATCCGATACGTATTCTTCTACATATTTTTGGTAAAAGAAATCTCAATAAGTGCTTATTGATTGGTTTGTACAAAAGTTATAGCGTCTACAAAATAGGGGATAGTTTCATGCCATTTTTATTTATATATTTATTTTTACTAGTAATGGCAGCGATCAGTGATTTTTATTGTGACTGCGACATTATAGTGGACACATCGGAAAATTTTGACACATCTTTGGGACCATTGGCATTACTACAACGATCAATGCGAAAAAATTGCATTGATTACTGTAAAAATGTCAATGGCAGTGAAGGGGTTAACCACTAGGTGGCGGTGTAGGCGTTAAGTGTGCCCTCAGGAGAGATTCTAACTGTGGGAGGGGAGGGACTGTGTGTGACACGTCACTGATCAGCGTTCCCGATTACAGGGAGAACTGATCAGTGACAGTGTCACTAGGCAGAATGAGGAGATGCTTGTTTACATCAGCATCTCCCCGTTCTTCCTCACCGTGAGGCGATCGCGGGTATCCCCACGGACATCAAGTCCGTGGGACCCACGATCATAGAGCTCCCAGTGGGCATGCGCCTGCAAGCCGCCTCTTAAAAGGCAACATACAGGTACATTAACCAACACCTATAAATATGGGGAGGTGAAGCCTGATTTTACCTGGAGAGGTATGTGAAATATACACTCTGGGGGTTATTTACTAAAGGCAAATCCACTTTGCACTACAAATGCAAACTACAAGTGCAAAGCGCACTTAAAATTGTACTCGCTGTAGATCCGAGGGGAACATGCAAGGAAAATAAAAAACAGCACTTTAGTTTGCACATGATTGGATAATAAAATCAGCAGAGCTTCCTGTCATTTCAGATCTATCCCTCAGATTTACAGCAACTGCACTTCCAAGTGAACTTTTAGTGCAATTTCAAGTGCACTTTGCACTTGTAGTGCAACATGGATTTGCCTTTTCTTAAAAAAAAAACCTATATTGTCAAAAGTATTGGGCCTGACTTTACACGCACATGAACTTTAATGTCATCCCAGTCTTAGTCCGTAGGGTTCAATACTGAGTTGGTCCACCCTCTGCAAGTATAATAGCTTAAATTCTTCTGGGAAGGCTGTCCATAAGGTTTAGGAGTGTGTCTATGGGAATGTTTGGCCATTCTTCCCGGAGGGGAATTGTGAGGTCAGGCACTGATGTGGATGAGAAGGTCTGGTCACAGTCTCTGCTCTAATTCATGCCAAAGGTGTTCTGTAGGATTGAGGTCAAAACATTCCCATAGACACCCCTAAACCTTGTGGACAGCCTTCCTAGAAGAGTTGAAGCTGTTATAGCTGCAAAGGTTGGCCAACTCAATATTGAACCCTACGGACTAAGACTGGGATGCCACTAAAGTTCATGTGCATGTAAAGGCAGGTGTCCTAATACTTTTGGTATTGGTAATATAGGGGGTTATTTACAAAAGGCAACTCCACTTTGCACTGCAAGTGCAGTTGGAAGTGCAGTCACTGTAGATCTTCCGG
Source organism: Lithobates pipiens (assembly GCF_037356315.1). Taxonomy (NCBI): domain Eukaryota; kingdom Metazoa; phylum Chordata; class Amphibia; order Anura; family Ranidae; genus Lithobates; species Lithobates pipiens. The sequence goes on from NW_027507784.1 coordinate 158,986,354, forward strand.
GAAGATCTGTAATGAGTGTAATCTCTGCTGATTTTATCATCCAATCATGTGAAAGCTAAAATGCTGTTTTTTATTTTCCTTGCATGTCCCCCTCAGATCTACAGCGACTGCACTTGAAAATGCAAAGTGGATTTGCCTTTCGTAAATAACCCCCATAGTGTATATTATAATATATGCAAACTAAAAAATACCTATTTTGTAAGCAAGCGTAATAATAATAATATTAATAAGCGCTTACACCTCTTTAGTGTTTCATGTGTTGGATGTATGAAAGCTATTTAGGACCTGGACACTCAAATCTCCATTTTTACTGCATGGTACAAGTTAGCAATTATAAAAGGGCCGGGATTGCCTGAAGTCATTTTTGATGAAGCTATCGAAAAAGTTTACGCTCACTGTGCTGTAACCCCTTTGTATTATATATAGATTCTTTTTATGGTTTTGAGAAACACAGCTGGTTATGAGCATAAATGAAGATTTTTGCCTGTTGGTGCCGTTCACCCTCCTAAATGTTTAAAAAAAATATTTTTATAATTTTTTTTTTTTTTTTAGTATGCACAAGGTTTGCATAAAAGCAACAAACAACAGTGAGCAACAAAAAGTACAGCGTGTTTAGTGTTCCATGTTCCAATAAGCGTTCATGGAAAAAGAGATATACATCATTTGACTGCAGCAAATTGCATCGTGGTATTTTAATGCTCTTATATTGAGTGTATGTAATATTGTTAAAAAACACTATAACCTGGGACACCAGTGGCAGCTGGTGCTCAAAATTTTTTGGGGGGTGTAAACAAACTGAAAAATTCTGAAAAATACTTAAAAAAAACATCAATTGCAGCCTCATTGTGCCTATCAAATGCAGCCACTTTGCCCATTAAATGCAGCCACTGTGCAATCAAATGCAGCCACTGTGCAATCAAATGCAGCCACTGTGCCATCATATGCAGCCACTGTGCCCAGCAAATACAGCCACTGCGCCCATCATATGCAACCACTGTGCCTAGCAAATACAGCCACTGTCTCTAGCAAATACAGCTACCGTGCCCATCAAATACAGCCACTGTGCCCATCAAATACAGCCACTGTGCCATTAAATGCAGCCACTGTGCCCAGCAAATACAGCCACTGTGCCCAGCAAATACAGCCACTGTGCCCATCAAATACAGCCACTGTGTCCATCATATGCAGCCACTGTGCCCAGCAAATACAGCCACTGTGTCCATCATATGCAGCCACTGTGTCCAGCAAATACAGCCACTGTGCCATCAATTACAGCCACTGCGCCCATTATATACAGCCACTGTGCCCAGCAAATACAGCCACTGTGCCATCAATTACAGCCACTGTGCCCATTATATGCAGCCACTGTGCCCATCATAAGCAGCCAGGTGCATCCTCCTCACTTCACCAACCCCCCCCTCCCCCGCGGCTGGTCAAGTGGCACTTTCCGCTCATGTGGCTGGGCTCTGCTCCTCTCCTGCAGTGACGGGGCTCTCCTCCTACTCTTCTGCAGTGGCGGGAAGCAGCGGCTCCAGTGTAGGGTTACCACCTGTCCAGGATTCACCCGGACAGTTTGGGTTTGGAATCTTGTGTACAGGTTTCAGTCTGCCTGAAACCCGGACACATTTAGACTGGGCTGTGGCTCCCCAAGTAACTGAGAGAGTCATACAAGAATCTGTTGCAATTCGGTAGTTGCCAGCCCCTGTCTGGGGGCAGGTTTGGCATCACTGGGGGGGGGGGGGGCATGATGTCAGTAAAAGCAGTTACCACTCTCCTTAGGGCACCCAAAGGTGTCCCAGGTCTTTTATAATTCTATAGTGTATACTACAGAAAAAAAAGTGTCCTGTGTCGCTAAAGTGTTCGGGTTTGGCTTGAAGAAAAGGTGGCAACCCTACTCCAGTGTCCACTCGGCTCCTCAGGCCTTCTCTGTCGTGTCTCTTCCTCTTCCGCCAAAGCGTTAGGCATCCAATAGGTCTCACTGACCTGCCTCCTGATTGGCAGGGAGGAGCATTAGTGTGAAAACAGCAAAAATTTATTTGCTATGTCACACAACAGGGTTGAATCAGGACGCAGTGCTCTGCGCCCCCTTATCCCACCCTGTTTTGAAGCTGATTAGAGGCTTATAATCTGGCTCTAATCACGTGCTTTAAGATACACACCCTCCGTCATAGTATTTCATGTGTCCAGAATCCTGAAAGGGGCCAGGCACATGAATAGGGAGGGTCCACAATGCACAGGCCGCCACTGTGGAACACTCTGTTCAAGTACGGTATCTTTCAATATATGAACAACCAAATGTAAATCAAAGAAAAGGCTTCATGTGTCAAACTGTATCTGCCTCCTCTTCTTTTTTTTTTTATTCTTTATTTCTTTGCAAGAATACAATCATAAGTCGATAGTGATAGTTACATAAAACTACTTTTAAAGACCAGTTTCAAAACATAACTCATTCTTTAAGTCTTAAAACAAAACATGACTTAGTCCTGCCATTTTTATAAACAAATAACAATATTACAATATCAATTCCCTTTAAAGAGGAAGTAAACCCTTACAGCCTTTCAGATTATATTTTGCTGCAAAAAAGGCATTGGTCCAGCTGAATGAACATTTGATCTAGGCCTTGTACACAGTGGGATGCCTATTTCGTGTTTCAGATTTTGCACTGCTTCTTTCAGTCATTTTGATTCTGCAACTTTGTACTGTTGTCTGTGTCTCCTAAGCCTTGTCCTCTCATAATAAAGGAGATATTTATCAACGAGACTGGCATTAAAAATGTAAAAAAGTGTACCAGGAGCAGTATGGATCCAACATACAAATTCATCTTTAATGTAGGAGCATGGTCTCCAACAACCTCTCCTATCCATAGTTAAAAGTAGTTGTGAACATATAGATGCTTTCTAATGCAATTATAGCTATACAGGTATCATAACTGCTTTTGCTTGGTTTCATAAATGATCTTTGATTTTTTTTTACAAGGTTAAAATATTCTGTCATATGACCATGCATCTCTTTTTCCTGATAGCGAGGGCAGGGTTACAGGATGTTGTGCAGACACACAATGTGCCTATATTCTATAGTCTGTTCATTCTGACATAAGACACAGACTGTGCTTAACCACTTCAGCCCCGGAAGATTTTACCCCTTTAATGACCAGACCATTTTTTGCTATACGGCACTGAGTTACTTTAACTGACAATTGCGTGCCACCATAACAGTCGTGCAACGCTGTACCCAAATAAATTTGACGTCCTTTTTTTTCCTACAAGTAGAGCTTTCTTTTGGTGGTATTTAATCACCTCTGCAGTTTTAATTTTTTGCGCTATAAACAAAAAAAGAGTGACAATTTAAAAAAAAACATTTTTTACTTTCCGCTATAAAACATCCAATAAAATAAAATGTAAAAACCTAATTTCTTCATCAATTTAGGCCAATATGTATTGTGCTACATATTTTTGGTAAGAAAATTCCAATAAGCATTTATTGATTGGTTTGTGCAAAAGTTATAGAGTCTACAAACTATGGGACAGATTTATGGCATTTTTTTTTTTTTTTGTAGTAATGACGGTGGTCAGTGATTTTTTTTAACAGGACTGCGACATTGCGGTGGACAAATTGGACACCTAACTGACACTTTTGACACTTTTTTGGGAACCAGTGACATTATTACAGTAATCAGTGCTAAAAATATGCACTGTTACTGTATTAATGACACTGGCAGAAAAGGGGCTAACATCAGGAGCGATCAAAGGATTAACTCTGTCCCTAGGGGGTGCATTCTAACTGTGTGGGGGATGGTCTGACTGGATGAAGTTAAGGATCAGTGTTCCTGGCAGGAACACCGATCTCTATCTTCTTCCCTGTCAGAACTACAATCTGCCTTGTTTGCATCCCCGTTCTGCCTCTCTAAGGAACAATCGCAGTGGGCAAGCGGTTAAGCAGGGGGCATGTTCAAGAGGCAGACTGTAATTGGGAGGGGTGTGTGCCAGAGGCAGGCTTTGATTGGGAGGAAGTGCGACAATGGCAGGGCGTGATTGTGAGGGGTGTGTGCCAATGGCAGGGTATGATTGGGAGGGGTGTGTGCCAGAGGCAGAGTGTGATTGATTGAGGGGCATGGTGGCTGAACCAACTCCAACTATCCAACAGAGGCATGCTGTGCGTCTGCACCTCTGAATGGTCAGCCAAAGGATGAAAACTGACCATGCTAACACAGATCAACTTCTGTGCTTTGTGTGGTAATTTTAGAACATGGAAGAGTGAGGACTTGCAGGATCAACCAGGTACTTCAGATGAAAGATGTACATAAAAATTATACAGACTATGATTTCTAAAATACACATACAGTGTCTTGAAAAAGTATTCATACCCTTAGACATTTTCCACATTTTGTCATTACAACCAAAAATGTAAATGTATTTTATTGGGATTTTATGTGATAGACCAACACAAAGTGGCACATAATTGTGAAGTGGAAGGGAAATGATCAATGGTTTTCAAAATGTTTTACAAATACATATCTGAAAAGTGTGGCGTGCATTGGTATTCAGCCCCCTTTACTCTGATACCCCTTACTAAACTCTAGTGGAACCAATTGCCTTCAGAAGTCACCCAATTAGTAAATAGAGTCAACCTGTGGGTAATTTAATCTCGGTATAAATACAGCTGTTCTTTGAAGCCCTCATAGGTTTGTTAGAGAGCCTCCGTGAAGGTCAAGGGACATACCAGACAGGCCAGTGATACAGTTGTGGAGAAGGTTATAAAAAAATATCCCAAGCTTTGAACATCTTACAGAGCACTGTTCAATCCATCATCCTAATATGGAAAGAGTATGGCACAACTGCAAACCTACCAAGACATGGCCGTCCACCTAAACTGACAGGCCGAGAAAGGAGAGCATTAATCAGAGAAGCAGCCAAGAGGTCCATAGTAACACTGCAGAGATCCACAGCTCAGGTGGGAGAATCTTTCCACAGGACAACTATTAAGCCCCATACACACTATCAGATTTTTTGCTGATTTTATCCTTCAGATTTACCAAAACCATATAATATGAGGTCAAACCTTAGGAGTTTCAATTTGTATGCAATCAGACAGACCCTTGCACTACATGCTTTTGGTAAATCTGAAAACAAAAATCAGCAGAAAATCTGATAGTGTGTATGGGGCTTCAGTTGTGCACTCCACAAATCTGGCCTTTACAGAAGTGTGGTAAGAAGAAAGCCATTGTTTAAAAAAAAAGCCATAAGAAGTCCCATTTGCAGTTTGTGAGAAGCCATGTGAGGGACAAACATGTGAAAGAAGGTGCTCTGGTCAGATGAGATCAAAATTTAACATTTTGGCTTAAAAGCAAAGCATTATGTGTGGTGGAAAACTAATACTGCACATCACCCTGAACACACCATCCCCACCGTGCAACATGGTGGTGGCAGCATCATGTTGTGGGGATGCTTTTCTTCAGCAGGGACAGGGAAGTTGGTCAGAGTTGATGGGAAGATGGATGGAGCCAAATACAGGGCAATCTTAGAAGAAAACATGGTAGAGTCTGCAAAAGACTTGAGACTGGGGCGGAGGTTCACCTTCCGACAGAACAACGACCCTAAGCATACAGCCAGAGCTACAACGGAATGGTTCAGATCAAAGAATATTCATGTGCTAGAATGGCCCAGTCAAAGTCCAGACCTAAATCCAATTGAGAATCTGTGGCAAGACTTGAAAATTGCTGTTTATAGAGGGTCTCCATCCAATCTGACAGAGCTTGAGCTATTTTGCAAAGTAGAATAGGCAAAACATCACTTTCTAGATGTGCAAAGCTGATAGAAACATCCCCAAAAAGGCTTGCAGCTGTAATTGCAGTGAAAGGTGGTTCTACAAAGTATTTACTCAAGGGGTGGGGGCTGAATACAAATGCATGCCACGCTTTTCACATATTTATTTGTAAACTATTTTGAAAACCATTTGTCATTTTACTTCCTTTTCACAATTATGTGCCACTTTGTGTTGGTCTACCACATAAAATCCTAATAAAATACATTTACATTTTTGGTTGTAACGGGACAAAATGTGAAACATTTTAAGGGGTATGAATACTTTTTCAAGGCACAGTATATGAACACACACATTGAATAAAAATAATTATTTAGGATAATATTCACTTTAAATGTAGCTTATACTACACCCCCAATCACTACATCCAATGCCTGGGAGGACTTCAATGCAATGCTGGAATTTGGCTGTCAAAACAAAATCTCTAGATGGTGAACAGTCTTAACAGACACTTTCCTGTAAGACCTAAACATAGTGAATCTTTGCACTGTCTTGCAAATGCACAAATTACAATCACTGTCAAAAGACTAACAGCATTTGCCTGTTTCCACACTTCACAGTTTATTGAGCCATGGTACAAACAGGCATTTGTTTATTTTGTTGATGCTTTCAATAGGCTTGTCAAACTGTACACAAAAAATGCTATCCTATGCAAAGGGTACAAGTTCATGATCACAATCAATAACATGGTGAACAGCCGTTAAAAAACAAGCGGACGTGTCATTCACAAAAATAGCTACGTCTCTATTTCTGAAATCAATGAAGGTCACTAAAGACTGAAAACTTGACAGTAGTAACTGAATGTTTAAAAAAAGAATAGGTAATGTGAAGTGCTAAATAGACAATTATACTGTAATCAGACAATAATTAAAAGTGCGCTATCCTTGTGCTAGGTATGTTAATAAATCACATAAGATACACAATAAAGTGCACTAAACATATGATGAACGCATCCTAAATTGACATATCTGTGCAAATAAAGTTAAAATAAATTGTGCAAACACTGTGCACAAAAATATTATTTATAAAAACTAACTAAATATATAAAGTGCAAAAAAGTGCTCAGACTTTTGTATAAACATCAAAAGTTCTTCTTTGTTTGCCGTGAAGGAATGATGATAATGTGCACCACCGAAGAAAAAGTGCCCCCAATAGTAATCACCACAAGCTATTAAATGAGCTCCTTACCCGCTACTCTGATCCACAAAGAGATCCTTAGACGCCTTGCTCCAACCAAATTATTGTTTGGTTGGAGCTTGTTGCACATCCTACTCGGATTGGTCATTTAGATGCTGCTGTCCATTTGATTTAATTGAGTGTTATTGTATTTGTTTTCCTTTTTTTTTTTCCACTAAGGTTTACAGTTTTTTTTTTTTTACAAGCGCACAAATATTATCTTGGGTTTAGTAAATTGTGCTGTAATATTCTTGCACTCAAAAAGTTTGGGACAGGAGTCCATCCCCACTAGAGGGCTGACTGGGTAACCAGGATTTGATTATAGTAGCTGGGGCAAGCAGTGATGTAAACCAGAAAGGTGACACGGAAAGCTCTGAGGCGTCTTAAACTGGACATAGGTGGGTAGAATTTTGAACAAACATTCTTAGAAAAAGAATTTTGTAAGAAGGTTTGTTCGTTTTTTGAATCAATAGCGGGTCAAATCTATTTGTTTTCAACCACAGTGACAAGGAAATTCGAAGGAGCAGGATGAAAAATGGTTATTAAATGAACTAATTTCTAACAGTGTATGTGGTTTTCGTTCAGTAAAGTCCATTCATTCTAAAATCAAATGTTAAATGCAAATTAAATATTTTGAACAACATTCAAATGCTCTATATATGTTCTGTTAATTTTTTCACAAATTTTCCTAATGCCGCGTACACACGATCGGACTATTCGGCAGATTTAATACGGTGGACCTAGTCCGGCGGAACACCCGCCAGACTTTGCAGCTGAGGTCCGCTGGACTTTCCGAATGACGAACCTGCCCACACACGACCAGACCTTTCCGGTGGACAAACCGCCTGACTATGGCTGAACTGAACAGACTTGCCCACACACAGAGGGAAGTCCGTTCATTTTGAATGCTACTCCAGGTAGCCGGGACTAGCACAAGAGGTCAATGTCGCCGCCTCCATGGGCGAGATTGACACCTCGCTGGCCCCATCACCTGGTATGGACTTAAAGGGGTCCTCCCAAAGTCCATATCAGACCCTTACCTGAGCACGCAGCCCGACCGGTCAGGAAAGGGGGTGGAGACCAGCGAGTGCCCCCCCGAGCTGTACCAGGCCGCGTGCCCTCAACATGGGGGTTGCTTTGGGCCCGGCAAGAACAACCGAAGAGGGGGACAAGACCCCCGAAGTCGAAAGAAGAGGTAGCGGCGACAGAAGACCGGGCCACCGCTAGTAAAAGAGCTGGAAGAAGAAATCGGAGGCCCGGCAAGAAGAACCAAAGAGGGGGAAGAGGTGGACAAGACCCCCAAAGTCGGAAGAAGACCCCCAGATGGCGATGAAGAAGAACTTCACTAGTAAAAGAGCTAGCAGAAGATAGCGGAGGAGTCCGGCGAGAAGACCCCCCAAGACGGAAGACCACCGAAGCTGTGCAATAAATTATTTTCTCCCCGGACCCATCTCTAGCCCTACTCAACTTAACACCCCACAATTATACCCGCAATCAGCTATCCCTATTCCTTCAACTTACCACGGCGGCTAAGCAAACGATAGCCAGAGCCTGGAAAACTCCGACGCTCCCGGTGGTGGAACTGAAAAACAGGGTTACACAGGCCATGATCCATTGCAAGATTGAAGCGAAGCTCTTAGATCGTATGCCTCAATTTTATAAGGTCTGGCAGCCTTGGATATAACACTTTTTGCCCCCTGATTTAGACCCCTATCTTTTAGAGCCCTGAAATACCCGTTTGTTAGAAATCATCTCCAGCATGCGGCGGCCTGGGCCCGTGCGGGCCGATCGACTAGTCTCTCTCTCTCTCTTTCTCTTGCTCCTCACTTCTCTTTCCTTTCTTTCTTATTTCACTACTTTTACTCGTGTACCTGATCTAATTGTTCTTTCCCTTCCTCTTTCCCATATTTGAAAACTTTGCCCACGCAGTACCAGTGCTCCCCTAACCAATATATTTTTCGCTATTGGGAGTAATCTACCTCTCCGACCCCGGTGACACCGGAATGTTTGGGTTCCTAATTGTTTGGCTAAACAATTACTTTCCATCCTGATCTATGCGGCATGTCCATGTGTACTCCTTGTAACTGCTATATTACGTATAAGTCGCAAGTTTCGTGATCGATTGTTCTTTATCCATTGTTCTATCTGAATTCTGATTGTAACGTACTGTGTAATTCATATGTCAATTGATAATAAAAATTTTGAAAAGAAAAAAATATGTGTTGTGTTTTTTTCTTTACGCTTTTTTCACCAGGTGAATGGGTAGGGGTACATGGTACCCCAATACTCATTCACATAGGGTGGGGGGTAGGGTTGTCGGGTAGAGGCCCTTGTCCTCATCAACATGGGGACAAGGTGCTTTGGGGTTGAGGGCACGCTGCCTGGTACGGCTCAGGAGGGGGTGCCCTCGCTCGCCCCCACCCCCTTTCCTGACCGGCCGGGCTGCGTGCTCGGATAAGGGTCTGATATGGACTTTGGGGGGACCCCCCATGCCGTTTTTTCAGAATAGGGCTTCCTCTTTAAGTCCATACCAGGTGACGGAGCCAGCGAGGTGTCAATCTCGCTGATGGAGGTGGTGACATTAACGTCCTTCGCTAGTTCCGTCTACCTGGAGCCACGTTCCAAATGAATGGACTTTTCTCCGTGTGAGCAAGTCCATTCATTTCAAAAGTCCAGCGGACTAGCACACAGACGGCAGGATTTGAGTCAAAACTTCTTTCTAAGTCCGCCGGACTTTTGGGGGAAAAAAGTCAGCCGGAGCCCACACACGGGCGGATCCACCGGATAGTCTGATCGTGTGTACATGGCATAAGACTTTTCTTAAGAGTTTTTGCTCTTTCTTAAGAGGCACCAAAAGTGTAGAGGCAAGTGGGAGAAAGCTCATGACGCCTGCTTGATTTGAGGAGGTGGAAGTCCCTAAAACAAGAAGCTAATTTGAAGAAGCCACCTTGTCCTCTCCAGAGCAACTTACAAGGGGTGATGTGTTTCATTGCTGATGGCTAGGGATGAGCCTGCGATGTTTGACTCAATTATTGGGTGTTTGCCCGTTTGCTGAATACCAAATATTATCATGGGAAATTTGAGTGCCCGCAGAACGCGCCATAATGAACAGCGAGACCGTCAATGCACTGCGAGATAGCAGTGCATTGACGGCGGCCAATGCATGCACCCGTTCTGTATGCTTTGGCCAATCACAGCGGGCTCTGCTGTGAGAGCCATGACTGGCCAAAGACAGGGTGCCTTTAGCCAATCATGGCTCAGGGGAAAAAAAAGGCCCTTCAGGTTTGGTATGGATATTAAGGGGAACCCTGTGCCAACATTTTAAAAAAATTGTGTAGGGGTCCCCCAAAAATCCATACCAGACACTTATCCAACCACGCAACCTGGCAGGCTGCAGAAAAAGGGGGGTCCAAGAGAGTGTACCCCTCCTGAGCTGTACCAGGCCACATGCCCTCAATATGGAGATTATGCTTAGCGGTCCCCCCAAAGCACCTTGTCCCCACAACCCTTGCCCCTGTGGGTTTGGGGGCTTATTAGAATCTGGAAGCCCCCTTTAACAAGGGGTCCCCCAGATCCTGGCCCTTCCTATGTGACTGGGTATTGGGCACATTGTAAAAATCACAGGAGACAGTTTGGGACAAGTCCTTTATTAAAAAAAAAAAAAGTGTCCTGCAAAGTAACTCCATCTTTGATCACAGTGTCCAATGACCTGAGAAAAAAAATAGAAATGGGAAAAACTCCATCTCGATGGGAGGCGTCCTGCTGACTGCAGGCTTTTTCCAATGACACCCGTTATATAGATGAGGGCGGGGCCACCTGGTGGCGTAAACGGGTGACCCCTCCCCTTCTGACATCATGTGATGTCACATACTTCTATGGCGATTGCGTTTTTTTAATTGGGGGGTGCATATTTTATTTAAATAGATTGGCTGGTTCTAAGAATTACTGCACTATGGGAGCTCTTTATTTATGCTTCTTTCACTGAGAGCAATGCAGAATGGCCATGAGAATATGTAAATGATCTTAAAGAGGCCACACTCCTTTAATTTCTGGAGGCACTGTGAAGTGCATCAAGAGAGACCCCAGTGAAGTGTCTGGGTAATACATGCTAAACTGTTTATGCTGGAGGGGAGAGTTTTGTGAGCCTGAAGGGAGCACGTGGTGCCTATATATTAAAGAGGAAGTAAAAACCATCAGGGTTTTATTCCCTTGCAAAGTAAAAGCATAATGGGCTAGTATGCATCGCATACTAGCCCATTATGTGACACTTACCTGCCGACGAAACCCGCAATGTCACCGCTGGTGGAAGCATCCATCTTCGCCTCTCTTCCTTCCGGGGCCACGGACTCTGGCTCTGTGACTGGCTGGAGCCACGTGACACATGCGCGTGGGAGCTGCCAGTTACGGCACACACTGGGGAAAAAGTGGCACGGAGGGCTGTTTCTTCACTGCACATGCGCCATTGACATCATCGGTACACTATCAGGTAAATATCTCCAAAGCGGTGCACGTTTAGGAGATATTTTCCATACATATCGGTAAGCCGTATTATAGGCTTACTTATATGTAAAAATGTCTCAGGGGGGTTTACAACCACTTTAACCTCCCTGGCGGTATGATTCAGTCTGGAATTAGGTGCTGAAAGCGGTACAATTATTTTGCACAGAAATCTGGCTTTTATTTTGTAGTCCTGTAATTCTTAGGAATAACACTCTTAAATCTGTTCAAACCAGAGTCTAGCAGACATCCCGGGTATGATAAAGTTTATAATATAATAAAGAATAATAAAAAATATTCAATAATGTAATCAAATTCTAAAATCCAAATCCTAAAAAAGGGACACTTTTTGGTTGCTATGGACAATCTCCAAATTCCAGGCAGTAAAAAACAGTATTTATAATATAAAAGTGCATGCAGGACATTGCACAGACCACTAGGGACAAAGGGGGTGTGTATTTTTTAATACAGCACTGTAATCTGTAAGATTACAGTGCTGTGTGTGTTTTGTGTGTTTTTACTTTTTTGAATGTGCCGCCGTTCTCCGCTCCCGTGCGCCGTAACGCCGCAGGGAACGGAGCTCGGCGGCATTCGGCACTGTGAATCGAGCGCAGGACGGCTCGATCACACAGCGCGGCGGACATTGCTGGATCCAGGGGACAAGGTAAGTAACTCTCCCTGTGTCCTCCCCTGCATCGAGCGAAGCCATCCCGAGTCTGGCTCGGGGTTACCGCTCCTATCAGTATATTCCTACCCCGAGCCAGACTCGGGATTACCGCTAGGGGGTTAATAGTAGTGTTAATTTCACCCTGGTGTGGATAGTATTAATTATGGGAGATTGGAGCACTAAATGAAGTTTTCTAATATTTAGGCACTTTAGTGCAATTTCAAATGCACTTTGCACTTGTAGTTTGTACCCAGGGCCGGACTGGGAATAAAAACCAGCCCTGGAAATAATTTCATACCAGCCCCATAGCATTATTATACTAGCCCAACAACATAGCGCCATTATTTTCTTGTTCATAAAAGGGAAAACCATGCACATTTGAAGAGCGTATTATATATAGATTACATAGGGCTTTATATATTTTTATATATAAATAAAATGGAACATTTCGGTTAAAAGTAGTAAAAGTGGGGGAATCCTCAAGGGGGACGACTGGGACTCTGCGAATAGGGGGGGGGGCTCTGGCAACCAGAGAGAATGCAGACATGATACAGGAGATCAATGCAGCCTCACCAGTGCCCATCAATGCAGCCTCACCACTGCCTATCAATGCAGCCTCACTGTGCCCAGCAATGCAGCCTCACTGTGCCCATCAATATAGCCTCACTGTGCCCGTCAATTCAGTCTCACTGTGCCCATCCATGCAGCCTCACTGTGCCCGTCAATGCAGCCTCACTGTGCTCATCATTGCCACTTTACTGTGCCAATCATTTTCGTATCCCCATGCCAATCAATGTAGTCTCACCGTGCCCATCATTGCCACCACATCGTTCCAATCAATGTAGCCTCAGCATGACCATCAATGCAGCCTTACTTTGCCCATCATTGCCACCTTACCATGCCAATCATTGCCGACTCACTGTGCCAATCAATGTAGCATCACTGTGCCCATCATTGCCACATCACTGTGCCCATCATTGCAGCATCACCATGGCCATCATTGGTGCCTCACCATGCCCATCATTTCAGCCTTACTGTGCCCATAATTGCTGCCTCACCATGCCAATCATTGGAGCCTCACCATGCCCATCATTGCAGCCTTACTGTGCCCATCATTGCCGCCTCACCATGCCAATCATTGGCGCCATACCATGCCCATCATTACAGCCTTACTGTGCCGCTCATTTTTGCCTCACCGTGCCAATCAATGCAGCCTCACCGTGCCAATCATTGATGTCTCACTGTGCCCATCATTGCAGCCTTACTGTGCCCCTCATTGTTGCCTCACCGTGCCAATCAATGCAGCCTCACCGTGCCAATCATTGATGTCTCACTGTGCCCATCATTGCAGCCTTACTGTGCCCCTCATTGCCGCCTCACCGTGCCAATCAATGCAGCCTCACTGTGCCCATCATTGCCGCCTCACCATGCACACCATTGCAGCCTTACATTACCCATATTGCCACCTTACCATGCCAAACATTGTCACCTCACCATGCCAATCAATGTAGCATCACCATGCCCATCATTGCTGCCTCACCATGTCCATCATTGCAGCCTTGCATTGCCTATCATTGCCACCTTACCGTGCCAATCAATGTAGCATCACCAGGCCCATCATTGCTGTCTCACTGTGCCCATCATTGCAGCCCTACTTTGCCCATTGCCACCTCACGGTGCCAACCATTGCCACCTCACCATGCCAATCAATGTAGCATCACTGTGCCCATCATTGCACCATCACCGTGCCAATAATTACAGCCTTACTGTGCCCATCATTGCTGTCTTACTGTGCTAATCATTGCCACCTCACAGCGCACATCTCACATTGTGTCATGGAGCTCAGTGTGAAAGGTTCAGTCTCGCTGTGACAAAAGTCCCACCCCCCCTCCTAGACCAGCTTGTGTGATAGACAGAACACTGTGTCTATCACACGAGCTGGTCTAGGAGGGGGGCGGAATTTTGTCACAGCGAGACTTCACACTGAGCTCCGTGACTCAGCGACACTCTGCTTTGAGCTACACTGCAGCCACAGCGTAGCTCAAAGTGGCCCCAGGGCAGGCAGCCTACTGGGAAATGTACCGGTATCCCAGTAGGCCAGTCCGGCCCTATTTGCACCTGTAGTACAAAGTGGATTTGCCTTTAGTAAATAAACCCCAATGTGATTGATATATATATATCTTTTAACACAAGGCTTCACACTGCCTACAAACTGCTTATAAATGTTTCTATAAATATGTTTATTTGTAGTATGATGGATTAGCACTCTTTACAGTCCCTTTTATCCCACACATTATTTATTAGCAGCACAACACTTTTACTAGTATCAATTCCTTTTCTATTACTTTCTAATACACTAAATATGGTATATTTCTTTTCATACATATGTAAAAGTCTGTAGCAGTAAAATGCCCCCTAAAATGCCTATAACAATATATTTTTATAATGTAATACATGTTTTTGTTCTCACTTTACTTATCTTTGAAAACATTAAAAATGTATGTTAAACAGATCCCTTATGAATATTCATGATGTTATACTCTGGGCACAAGCCTGCACATGGAGGTTTCTTGGCTTCAATCATTTTTATTACGTTTTGATATACAACAAGAAAAACTTTTATTTTTTTATAAAGAAGATAAAACACAGAAAATATCATACAGAAATGAACCTAAAACAATATAATATAGTTACTTACCTATTGATCATTATGTAGTACAGAGAATGTAGATGGAATTGTTTATATCAGTGGTTTAATAGACAAAAAGGAATGTATTAGGTAAAATGTAGGTTTAATCGAAAACTTTAGAATATTACATTATAATGTGTAAAGGTTTATTGAACAATTTCAATACAAAATGAAGTTCAAGAATTGTACAGAAAAATAGAGTGTGTCACAGAGATAAGTCAGTCAGTTACATACATGGGAAAGATCAACAACCTTATTAGTGTGATCAATATGGTCTGATAGAGGACCATGCTGTACATTGTGGAAAAGAATACTTATGCACTACTCTGTGTAGATTACAAAGGTTACAAAAAAATAAATAAAGTGCAATAAGGAATATATATTAGGCTTGTGCAACTCGTTTCATAACAAATCGAAATTCGGCCGAATTTTGCATCTTTCGGACATTCGGATGCATCCAAATGTCCGAATAAAAAAAAAAAAACGAATTACAACGAATACGAAAGAAATATAACGAATGAATTTAAATGAATTCAACATGATTTGTTAATTCTTTAAAGATCTAATGAAACAAAAGGTCAGCTCAAAGTAAATCTTATAGTCCAATCAGCTAATTAATTTTGTGCCGGAGGTTGGATTACTGGCAAAGTGCATTCCTGAGAACTGAGTTTAAAGGGTGTTGTATTGTATTTGAGCCGAGGAGAAGAGACGTTGTCATTTTGTTTGTTAAAAGATTCAATAAACAAACGACTTTCCAAACTACAAATCATTATCACGAATGTCTATACATACATAAATAGCGAATTTCAACGAATACGAACGAATGAATTCGTCACTCTACGAATAATAATGAATTATCCGAAAACGTATTAACGTAACATAACGAATATAGCAGAACGAAATGATGTATTTTACGAATGACAACGAACCGAAACTAAACGAAATTTTCCGTTGTGCACAAGTCTAATATATATCTGCTGGACTCCTATAGTGTCACCAGCACCAAAAGAGAGTAAAATGTATACGATGGAGCAGTGCTATATACCGGTAAATACATTCTAAATAATGAATAATCTGTGCAAGTGTGCAAAACATCAGTAAAACATTATGCAGCTGTGAAAATAAACATCAAAAGTGCAATGATGAAACAACGTTTAATAAAAAACAGTCCAGTTCAAAAAAATTGTTAAATAAATGGTCTCGTCAGATGTGTAAAATGTGCAAAAAAATGGTAAGATAAAGTGGCCCAGTGCAAAGAGATTCAAAGTGACTTGATCACACTTGTAGCCCCCTTCTTTTTTCTCTTTTTAATCCACACACAATGTGCCCAGCCTCTCACCTCTAAGGAAGACCCCAATTGGTCTAGTCAAGCGTCTATACAATCCTCAGTGTCAATCCCCTATCCTTTCCTCTTTGTTTGGAAGTGAAACGACTGGGGCTACAGACACTGGAGGCTCCTCTTCTGTGTGGTTCCCATCCTAATAGACCTCTCTTGAACTCTGCTCCAATTCAGGGGTCATGTATTGGGATAGAAGGAATCTCCAAGGTGTAGTATTTCAATAAAAGTATTTTATTTTAAAAGCAGTAACTCACATGTCAAAAACTATGCATTTAACAACATGCTATACATTGACCTGGGTGTGATTATGACTGTGACCTAGCAGAAGGAACTCAGGAAGGATCCAGTTATAGAGGGAGTGAAGAGTAATAGCGAGAAACATAAGCAGGTAGGAAAAAGAGAAGGAAGGGGAGGGTCTTAGGTAGCCACTGAGAGCAATTACTTTTTTGCTGGTTCATAGGTTAATGGTCAATGGTGTCACAATTGGCTTCTGGAGCAATCAGTGCTCATATAGTGAAATGCTCCAAGTGAGTACATAATAGTCACATTGGAGTCAGACTGTCAGCTCCTCTGTGTGTTGCAGGTGGGTAAGTTTGTTAACCCATTACATAACAGTAGGAGGGTTGTTAATTCTTCAGTATCTGGGTATTACAATTCCAGCTGCAACAGGAAATAAGTAAAGAAGACTTTTCTATGCCTGTGATATGGAGTCCAGCAGCATAGAGAGGATTGCAATTTCTGGTGTTCCCGAGATGGAAAGACTTGTCACTTGTTCATTCATATATCATGAAGATCTACATCCAGAAGGGCAGAACCACCAGATGTGTAGTAAAGTGTCTCTTTGTATCATGCAGCGCCAACACCAATTCAGTACTGAGGGGAATATTTTATAAAGGAGACAATTATACCAGTGTGTAAGAATTTTATAGTTGGGATATATAGGGGATGAATAGTTCTGAATCTGTAGGATAGCATAAAGTTGGGAAATTAGGTTGTTGGGGGCTTGAGATTGCAGGCAGAGAGCTTGGAAAGGTGTAGGGTCTCTATGGTAGCTCCTACTTTATTGATATGGAAGACATAGGGGGAAGATATAAGCTTCTAACTTCAGCTTGTTCAATTACGCTTTGAGAATAAAACCTGGAAGCTGATTGGTTTCTATGCAGAGCTGCACAAGATTTTGCACTCTCCGTTTTTAGTAAATTTCCCCCATAGTCTTTAAGTTGCCAATGGAGCCAATGGCCTAGGAGGTGGTTGATCCACTTCTAGAGTGGCACCACATTCAAGATGGCCAGCTAGTAGTGCCATAGTTAAAGGGGAAGGATTTGCTTGTGACCATTTTAAGAAGGAGATTGCATCAAGACCTAGGAAGAATGTTGGGTTTCTTAAGATGGGGGTCATTAAGAGAACTTTTAAATGATGTGTCCACACTCATAGGAGGGGGAGTATACATATTGGAAGTGTAGTGGGTGGGGATCATCTTTCTGGGGTATCCATGGTAGAGAAATTAGCAGGAGAGGAGTCAGAGCAAACTATATAGTAACCCACAACTTGTCTCTGTCATGAAATTGCTAATCTAATATGTGTGACAATTGTGCGGCTTTGTAGTGAAATGCTGTGTAAATTGTCTGCGCTATAGTACATACAGAAAATACCAAAAATAAATAATATGTATAGTAAAGCAAGACGTGAGCAAAACTAAATAAATTGAGGTCCAGAGTGTTTAGTTTGACTTGATGTTTCGATGAGGAACAAGCCCACCTTTTTCAAAGCATCCGCACAAAGCCAAGAGAACCTATACATAGCACCACATCCTCCCTTCTAATGATAATGTCCACACCCTACACTGTAACACCCCGCTGGAGGGTGTGGATGGGTAGTGGTACTACATGCAAACATTTACACGGTTTCGTGTAGCTGCTTTGAGAATGGTGGGCTCAAAATAAAAACACTCTGAGTGTCAGCTTGGCATATTGTATAGCCTGATGACTGCTCACTTTTTGCTCTACTGGATATGACTTTTGTTTTGTGATGTACTTGGGCATTGCTCTGCCAAATAGTGTGGGTGCCTACTCTCAATGCTGCGCTATATAAGCAATTGATATAGTGTTATAGATTTTGACTGCCCCTGTACATGGTCCATCTCTGCTAGAAAAAAAAAGGATAACGAATGGAGGACAGGGTGTAGGAAGAAACCCAAGGAAATGGTTAAAGAATAACTATACTTTAAAAAGAATTTAGCACAACTGCCCACTTGCCTTTACCATCCACTGTAAATCCACCATTACACACATCGCAGAGCAGCTGAGGGTCATGTCCTCAAGTCTTGTGTTGTTGCTTCAGTCCTCAAATGAGCCAGCAGGTTGTGCAATACTGCAAGTGAAAAATATTCCTTTCCATAGATGGTTTCATAGAGCTCAGCTCCTTGCAGTACTTCCTCGCCTGTGCTGTCTGGTGCAGGTTATGGCATATGGACAGGTTTTTCTGCTGCTCTGAGGTCTCTGTAAGGTTAGGGGAGGAGTTGGGCTTAATCCTTTAAAAAATATAGTAAACCTTTAACCACTTTCTCCACTTTTTTTATCCACTACCACTTCATTTGGTCTGGACGAAGCTGTTACCAAGTCAAAATCCCTCCTCCTACCCTTTCTTCTCCAAACGAAAAGACTACACTGTCCACGCTTAACCCTTTTCTTTGCAGCCAGACATTCAGGGAAGCAGTGCTGAGAAAGAATCTGGAAATCTATATTTAAAAAAATAAAATAAACGATTGACAGAAAGTGTCTCAGCCAATTGGATGTCATCCAGTTAATTTAGATGGACTCTAAACCTTAACCCACTACTTTTAAAGTCTTGATATTAAACCCTTCTTTATCACCCTTAACCTAATCAACACCATGATCTATGTATCACCTGAACTCTCAGCCTCAGATGCTTGGCTTACATAGTTACAGAGTTAGTAAGGTTGAATAAAGACACCAGTCCATCCAGTTCAACCTGAGTGAGTGTCTACAGCTGTCCCTATCCCTGTACATTGCACACTCACATCACCTTATTGGGCCAACACTTACCCCAGTGTCAGAACCCATTCATAACAGTCTAGTGCCCATTTGCAGCTGTGCTGAATGTGCATTGCCTAAAAGCCTGATAATTAGTGATGGACGAACTTCCGACGGGACGTTTCGCGAAAGCGAAATGCGAACGGACCCAAACGTTCGCGAAACCGAACGTTCGCCGCGGGCCCCATTGACTTCAATGGGAGGCGAACTTTGCAAACCTTCATGTCGAATTTGCGGCCACGTGGTAATTATTAGGGGGTAAAACGTAGTCCCACCATCTGGACAATGACATAATACATGTATGAGGTGAATTTGGGATCGATAACTACAAGCATTTTTATTTTATTTGGGAAATTGTTCTAACAATTCAGGACTATGGAGCTAATGAAGGCAATGGAGGAGAGGGAAGGTCAGGGACCAGGGTAGGCAAAGAAGAGGGTGCAGGAGATGATCACCAGCAGCGTGACATACCGGAATGACACATGCACCGTGATAGAGGCATCTGACAGCAGCACCGTAATACAGAGCACTGACAGCAGCACCGTGACATACAGCGCTGACAGCAGCACCGTGACATACAGCGCTGACAGCAGCACCGTGACATACAGCACTGACAGCAGCACCGTAAGCAGCCCCAGGAGGAAGTCAGCACAGCACAGGGATGGTGTGATCCCCTCATAATAAGAACCCCCAGGAGGAAGTCAGCACAGCACAGGGATAGTGTGATCCCTTCATAATAAGAACCCCCAGGAGGAAGTCAGCACAGCACAGGGATATCATAAGCAGCCCCAGTAGAAATATGACACCGCTCAACCTCTTCAAAGAGGAGGGTAGGGGCATATAGTACGGTGTGCTTTTTTGGGTCAAGGAAGTGAGCAGACTGTACGTCAGTCCCTATACCGCTGAAGGACTGCTGCAGTATAGGGCAGCGGTCAGCAGTGGTGCACGTCAACCCTATCTATTGTGGACCGATAGCGGTCCTTACAGAACAGCAGACTGTACCGCACTCAAGCCTATGTACCGTAGCACCCTATACCAAGTTACCAGTCCTTATAAGAACTTTTGTGGAACAAGTGAGTTGTGAATGTTTAGCAGACTGCAGCAGAAGGGCAGCAGTCAAGTATAATATCCTTTCTATATTTGGAAGAAAGAATATTATACATGTACAAGCCTATTACTGTACCACTGATACCAGTCCTGAAAAGAACCTTTGTGGAACTAATAATAACAGCAAGTCTTTAAAATTACCCTCACTGCCTGACAACACTGCTTCCTTCCTGTCCCTATACAAATTGGCAAAAAAAGAGAACGATTAGTGGTTACTGGAACAGCTCTTTTGTGGACCTTGATAGTAACAGCTAATGATGATGATGATGATGATGATGATGAAAGACTAATCTGGCTGTCCCTGTAGCATACACCGTCCTTTCCCTTTCTCTAAACTAACAAAAGACACTCAGGCTGCTGCAAGAATCAGCAGCACAGCAAACCTATCAACACCTAACACCTATACCAGTCCTGAAAAGAACTTTTGTGTACCAAATAGCTAGTGGTTTATCTCTCCCTACTCCACACAGGAACCTGTCCCTATCGTAACAGAAGAAAGAATGTAAAATGGCCACCGGATCGGGTGTATTTATAGGTTAGGGGGAATGTCCAAGTGTCCATGTGCTGTCATGTCTCAATTGGCTGTCCTGTATCACATGATAAACGTGTCACCAAAGGTTAAAGTTCTTGTATACATTAAACACGTAAGTCCGCCGCGGCGAACGACGGAAAAAGGCGTTCGAACGTGCGGACCGCGAATGTCGGAAATTCGCCGCGAAACGACCGCCGGGCGAAACGTTCGTCCATCACTACTGATAATCCATTTTATGGATAAATTAGAATATGATCTTCCTAACATTTGAAAAAAGGTAAACACAGTTTTTCTTAATGGAATATGGGGTGAAAGTGTCCACTGAGCTATACCTTGTCATGAGAATCAATTCATGAGTAAATTATTACTTTCTGACTTTCATGTCAAAATAAGTATTTCAATTGCTAGAACATGAATTGGAAAATCCATGTATTGTGGCTGCATTTACTGCGGTGAGTTTGTGCATTCAGAAGTGTGTGCAGTTTGCTTGCAGTGCTATACCAATCTTTTTCTGCCATCTCAGCACTGAACGCTATTGAGAAAGCTTACTTCCCCCTTACAGTATTATTCTTTTTTTATCCTCTTTAATTCCAGGGTGAGTTGGCAGATGTCATACTGACTGCCTCCCTGCCATCTTCATCTAAAAACTGCCATTCATTCATAGCCTACTTCATGTCTTATCTACCACACCCCTTGGGCATTCTCGTAGAAAGTTGTCAGAAATTTCAACTGTCCATCTTTTTCTGTAAAATCCTTCTGTATGCAGAGCACTAACGTTTTTATTTAAGGTAATAGGGAGTTATGTCTATAAAAGTGCTTTAGGACAGTAATGAAACAATCTAATTATAAAGTACAGCATATACTGTAGATTTCAAGCCTTAATTTTTTAAAAAAAGCTACACAGGCTAATGTTTTATGGTTACATAATAATTAATATAAAACTGAAGTTGAATAAATTACAACTTCTCCACCCAATATTTAGACATAGCCATATTGAATACAATCCCTGGACATTTACATTTTTCTCACAAGAATATAGAGTAAAATATTTCAGGGGGTTATTTTAGAAAGAATTTGCATATCCATTTGCCCAGGGAAAGTGCATGTACTTTTGTTTGGTTTGAATTAGGAAAAAAATCACAAATTTACATAGTCAATAAAGTGTGCTGTTCAATTGCAATCCATGGATTTGGTGTGAATACCACTGTTGGTCACAGGATAGCACAGATAGAAAATTCCTATCACCATCTAGTGGCCAAATGCAGTATTGTCCATTTTAAGTCAATGAAAAACATTCGTCCAGTACAGGAAATATTTAGAGCATTCTTTTTTTGCCTCATTTGCACAAAGCAAAAATCCATACTCTTTCACTGGGCAAATAGATATGCAAATTCAACGCTTTTTAAGTCAACCCCATTTATGCGTATATCAAGTTAGGATTTCAGCTAGGTGAAATAATAAGGATTTGAAGTTAAAGGACAGAAATGGTTGTTTAGATGCATAGCCCTGTGTATTTTGTCCATGTAAACAAACCATTATACTGTTGTTTCAAAGATCAATTAAGAGCCTATTCATGCTAGTGTGCACTATGCACATTGGTGCAATGTAGTGCCATTCATTCATTCAATGCTGCTTCTCAATGCAATTCTATTACAGCACAAATCAGCAGATGGACTGAGGACAGTGGAAGAAGGGGATGATCAAATAAAACAGGATAAAACAGCCTTTTTAAACAATGCAGAGGAATAACCCCTTAGGTTCCACATTAAGTATGGTTTACTGCATATACAGACTGTTGTGGGTTTAGTAACACTTTAGGGATAGCTTCCTGACTGGAATGGTAACAGCAGATTGGCAAAAAGCCAACTTGGTACTAATATTCAAAAAAGGGCCAAGATACATACCTAAAAACTACAGACCAGTCAGGCTAACATCAATAGTGTGTAAACTATTGGAGGGGGTGATAAGGGACTACATCCAAGAATTTGTTGATGAGAAAAGAGTCATTAGAATTGGGTGTGGTGTACCTGGGTTTTGCTAAAGAATTTCATACAGTACCTCATAAATGTTTAATACAATCAGTTGGTATTGACAATAGTATATCTACCGACATAGAAAACTGGTTACATGAGCATGTACAAAGGGTGGTGATAAATAGTGTATCTTCTGAATAGTGTGGTAGGCAGGGCACCCCACGGCTCTGCCCTGGGACCAATTCTATTCAACTTGTTCATAAATGATATAGAGATTGGAATAAATAGTTTAATCTCAGTGTTTGCTGATGATACTAACCTAAGCAGGGAAAAAACTTCACAACAGGATATAGTAACTTTACAGGAAGACCTTAATAAAATAAGGGATGGGCAACTACATGGCAAATGAGATTTAATATTGATAAATGTAAAGTAATGCACTTGGGGCTTAAATATATATACATGCAAGTTACTCATTTGGGGGAAAACCTTTGGGGGGATCAAGATCTGCAGGTCCTAGTAGATCACAGGCTCAGCAAAAGCATGCAAACAAATAGACAGAGGTATAGTACCCCTTTAAACTGGCCAGCAGATAGAGCTTCAAGGTAGTTACAGCTAGGTGCAGGCCTTAGCCCTAAGTTTTGTTGGAGCTTGTGGGCGTTGCGGCCATCAGTAAGGCCTGAAGGCAGTATTAGAGCTATGGGGTCACTGGTTAGGTTGCTCCAAGTGGCTTTATTCCCTAGCAGTGGCAGCAAGAAGTGGACGCAAGGCCCGCTTACCAGTCCAGGTAACACTGTGTTAGTTGCCCATCCAATCAGGCTTCCACTCGTTTAGGTTGCTTAGGGTGACTCTGATAGGCAGCACGATAAAGACAGCATCCTGGGGGTGGCTCTGTCTCTCAACGAACCGGTCCCGGAACAGCTTTCCCACACTGTAGTAGCTTCCAATGGCGCCTCGTCCTCTCTCCACACTGGCCCCGATAACTTGCTGTAAACTTAGGTGATCCCCAAATGGCTGTGGATTTCTGCCAACTTAAGCTCTCTCTTTCTCTAGCTGACAATCTTGGTTACAGTTGTTCCCTCCTCACTGTCTCTGCATTGTCCTGTCAGAGCCTGTTCTTTTCCTGGGCTCCTGGACTCTCTCTCTCTCTTCCTCTGAAATCCCCTCAGCCTCCCCAGCTCTTCCTGAAATCCCCCTTTTTCCCAGTGTTCACTGTGTCTCTGAGTTTTCTGGAAGAAAAAGTCAGCATTTCCCTATCTCCATCTTATGGCCAAAAGGAGAAATTTTATGACAACATGTGTACTACAACTGCATAAGGGATTCTTTACTGTTAGAGCTGTAATAGAAAAGGTGAATGTGAAACTCCCTTCCACAGTCGGTGGTGTAAGCAGGAAGTGTGAATAATTAAAAAAAAACCGTATAGATGGGCATCTCAACAAACACAATATACAGGGATATGGGAAATTGTAGTGATGTAAACACATACACACATACTGTACACACAAACACATTGAACTGGTTTAAATGGTGTCTTTTTTCAACCTTACCAACTATGTAATAATACACCCAACAAGCAAATTCTATACTTACTTGTTGAGGGAGCACTTAATAAGCTTTGGGATGGAGGGTGGGATCCCCAAGAGAACAAGTTTGGTATGCTGGAAGCGTTTAAGTCACTATATGCTGTATGAATGCCCACCCTAAGGGCATATTTCCAGTTTCACTCTCCTAAATTACTGGTGGGGATGATTTTCAGCAAAATTATTATCATTACTAGTAAACTGCATTACTATTGTGCAAAATGCATATACAGTTGTAGCACTGACCCTTGAAGGAGCGGCTGATTTAATTGGGCTTACCATTACCTTCTTCACCGCGTGCG
The DNA here is from genome assembly GCF_037356315.1 of Lithobates pipiens. Lineage (NCBI taxonomy): Eukaryota > Metazoa > Chordata > Amphibia > Anura > Ranidae > Lithobates > Lithobates pipiens. The sequence continues at coordinate 159,011,089 of NW_027507784.1, forward strand.
CCTAGGGGTTTCCCGGTAGATGGCCCAAGAACTGCAGAGACTGACACCAGATCCACTCAAAAGGATTTTTATTTGCAAAAAATAGTTAACGAACACAGTCTCTCAATGTAGGGTTAGAGGGTTTAGGTAGGAAAAGTCCAAGTACTCTTAGTGCTAAGTCAGTATGAAAAAGCACGTCTCTCATATCAGGAAATCCAGAGAATAGCCACTCACAGCTGGATCCTCACCCTTATTGGATAGTCCTTCTCTCACCAGGTCTAGCAGCCAACAAGGTGTTTAAATCAAAGCAAGTCTCTGCCACAGAATTGGTGTAGAACAGTTTAGTAAAACTGAAAGGTCGTAGACAACTTGTAGAACCCTCGTATGGTACCAGTGTCTTGCAGCCAGTCTGGCGATACCACACGAGATTGGATTCACTTGGGGTCTTCCAACTTGTCCAGGCTCTTGTTGAGAAGCCAACGCTTGAGTGGCCTTCTCCCGAAGAGTCCTCCGCTGGAAAACGTTCACAGTTGCTGAGCCTCTCCACTAACCGAGACGGCACTGGACCCCCTCCAAATCCTTCCTTCAGTTTCCTTACCTCGAGCTAGCCAGCTCTGAGGTTTGAAGTCAGGTGGATCCGCACCCCAGGCCATGGCAGTCCTGGGGGCTGGTCAGGAGGACCAGAACCAAACAGTCAGAAAACACTTCTGGACTGGAACCCTGAAACACGTGACATCCGCACCTTAAGTACCCTCTCTCAGAAGGCACAGCAAGAGTGACACTCCCACTGGGCTGGTTCCGAGAGAGAATAACCTTAATGCACCCAACTAGACTGTGTTCTAGACCCTGCCGTGATGACAGCGCCACCTATGGTCAGGCAGAACACCAGGCAGTCCAGCTAGACTGGTGCTGAGGTCTAAATTTAGAATAATTGAACCCAAAACCTAACTGCGGTTCAAGGGTAAGGCTAAATGACAAAACACATATCGCATGCTCTTCAGGAGCCGACGCTACACAGTATATGTAGAAATAGTAAGAGCTACAGGACAGAGAGGTTTTCATTTATATCATTTTGCAGATGTTACTTTGTAAATAAGATGCTATTAAAGATGCTAAGTATAAAATATAAGTGCAATATGGGTAGCAATGATTATGAACTGTTCTTGGTAATATTGGTAATATTGGTAATATTCTTATCATTATTAGTCATCAGTAAACATATGATATACAGTATGTGCTGCTCCATTTTTGCTCCTTCACCTACTTTTGGTATATTTCCTGTTCTTTTGTCATTCTTTCCTCCCTCACATCTCAGGAACTAGCTATCACCAGGGATGCAGTATGACTAGTTCAGCAAGACAGACTTCCATCTGCATATAAAAGATTTACTTTTTTTTACTGCTGATTCTGAAAAATGCTGTCACTACATACCAGGGAATGAATGTTCCTACTGGTGCAGATTGTAGGTAATTTACATGTTTCTGGAATATTTAAACTTTTACTGTGCATGTCCCTGCCGTAGGCATTTGGAAATCATATGAAATAGTTCCTAGGCAGAGGGAATACTGATTTTGCATATGTGCACTGCTACTGACTACAGAAATTGTTTCTGCATCCATTAAATGCTTGTCTACCCTAAGTATAACTATATCCTTACATACTCTATGATAGTGACATACAGAAACAATTACACTCAGGCTTGTTTCATAAAACTATGCAATGGACAAAGCTCTAATAGCAAAATACTGTCTATAGCACCCAACTGGAACAAACAAATGGCCCCTGCCCACACCTATAACTGCCCTTCACAGCAAGGAGCACATGAAAAGATAAAAACAGAACATTCCATAGCTCAACTCACCAACTAGTCTGCTGACCAACCAGATTAACCTGTCCAACAGTCTGTGTTAAAAACAGGGGTTTAGTTAGCACACATTTGCAAACGAATGCGTAAGCTGCAAGGCCTCTTCACAGCACCCTGTGTATGCTTGCAGTCCTAAACGCTACTGAATATATGAGCGTCTCCACAGTGGGAGCACATGCATTCAATGGATAGATGAGGGGCAGGTGGGTCTGGAGGCAGTCCAATCCCCCTTAAAGAAGCCAACTGGATCCAACATTTTACTGGTCTTATTTTAGTAGATTTAATTCTGGTTGTGCTATTTATTAACTAATGCCAGTTGTGCTTTAGGAAAAATGTGGTCAGACTCACATATTTGCATTGCTTAACAGACAGACATACATGTGTACCACAATGATTGGTTCCCATCTGCACAATGTAATGCGCTAAACACAAGTCTATTATGCTATGTTGGAAATGTGTGTTAAGGTGGATGATACTGCAATGGATGCAAAATTAAACACACATATGTGAGTATTACCTTTATGTAAGTCTGTCAGGTGAATTTTCCACCTATTTTCTGTCATCACAATGGTCTTTACTTCACTTTCTACACATTATTTCATATTATTCTGCAATTAATAAATGATAACCTCTGTTATAAAATATAAAGAATTTAGGAGTTCAACATTATAGGATAGATCACAGGTAATGTTAACCTTTTTTCAATGCTTATATGCCTATGCCAAAAGTAGCATCATCAGTATGCATCTGCTACCTTGATTGTGGCCCTATTACAAATTTTTGGGTTTGACAGCGGGGTCCAAGAACTAGAAAAATACACAGGTGCACATTCCTAGCTCTCTGCTACAGTGTTTTTGATTTTTTTTAAGTATTTATTTATTCATTTTCTGTAAACAGTTTTAAAATGAACCTCTCAAAGTAACATTGAATACACATTGTATGCATATAGCACACAGCTAATATTTGGCCAAAATAATAGTGTAACAGTAACACATACCATACCCCCCCTAATGGAGGAAAATGCCATAAAATATCATAGTTGTTTTAGGTGGGCCATGCAGGGCCCAAAATATTACTCTTCAATCTTAAAACAGAGTAAACATCCAGACAGCCATACTAGCACACACACACACATATACTCCACTCATACTCACACTGCTTCCTCCCTCACCTTTACACAGGAGAACCAAGGAGTCCACAACTTGGCATTTAGCAAACCATAGACATAGTGGTATGGGGTTGTGCCCACCATCTACGACAGCGGATTGTCCTTCCAAAAGGAGCTTGCTATATCAAGGTAGGGCTGCCAAACCTTAAAAAAACTTTTCTGGGCAAGCCCTTCCATTATATATTAACTTGAAAATAGGTAAAACGTTATCAAAAGGTTTGTATATCTGGAGCAGAGACATTTTTCCATCGTAGCAGAATCAATTTCCTAGCGTAAAATACGTACAAGGGTTCAAGCATGAGTCCGATGAATAAAGTCATTCAGTACACCAAGCAATCCAACCTCTGGAGTATGAGGTACAGGTACATGTAAAGTGTTGTCAAAGAAAGAAAAAATATGTATTTCCAATACGTTGACAAAGCAGAGGAGGACCAAAACATATGTAAATGATCTGCTTCCTTTAAACCACAATGGGAGCTGGAAGCAGCAGAGACAAAACTCATATGGGCTAACTTAGCAGGAGTATAGTGCAGCTGGTGTATAAACTTAAACTGTGTAAATTGATCATTGGAACCAATGATGTCCTAAAAACAGACCCCGGATGCTCCACCACTCCATGGACAGTCCAGGAAACACCTCCCACTTTTGCTGAACAAGTTGAAATGGGTTGCACCCAGTCGACTGAAAACAGTCATAAACAGTCATAACCAATTTAGAGTTATCAAGATATGATAATAGCACCTCTAGGGGTGAGTCTGAGAGCTGCTGGGTCAAACCCCTAAACTGTGCCTGAATGGCATGACGTAACAAAAATAAGTGATTGAAAATAATAATTGAAAAATAATTTGTTGTTCACTCCACTCCGAGCCTTCAAATCCTCAAAAGGAAACAAAAATGTTATTAACAAAAATGTGAGAGGCATGGGTGACCCCTAGTCGAGTTCGTCACAAAGAGTCTTGGTGACCCAAGAGCTCTGAGAAGTTGGGATTGTGCCACAGTGGTGCATTAGGAGACACTAAAGTGGTTGTGTTAACACTTTATTCCCCTCTTGCCAAGCCAGCCAGCTAATATCTATCGGAGAGCTGCGTGAGCAGTGCTTAATCATATACCTGTGTAATGCGTCCACAACAGAGGTATTTGAACCATAAAATGCAGACAGGAGTTCAAGGTGGTCTCCTGTAACCAATCTGAAACAAAAGTAAGTTGTCACGAAAAAAATTGTTCCAGAGATTCGGACAGGCCAACCCACCATCAGATTTTGAAGCTTGGAGAGATTTTTTTGCAGTACATGGGTGTGTCCCCTGCCAGAGGAAGGTGATCAGAATAGAGTCTAGTTTTTGGAAAAGTTTCTTAGGCAAAAAAACTGGGAATGGCCGAAAAACAAACATTTTTGGTAGATAGATCATTTTAAAAATTCATGCGTCCAATCATAGGCAAGGAAGTTCAGGTACGTAGCCAAGCTTCCGTGTGTTACACAATCAGTGTTATATTAAGAGACTCAAAAGTGGATATATCAGCATTAATGCAGATCCCTAAATACTTAAAGGTTGGCTGTTTTTCCAGTTTGGACTGAAGTATATAGTCATAGTTGAGTTTAGGGCCAACTGGAAAAGCCACAGATTTTTCCCATCCAACAAATAGCCCGGCGACCTTCCCAAACTCCTCCACAACCCCCATCAGAGACACAAAAGATGTCTCAGAACCATATAGATTCATGCGTCATCCGCATAAAGAGAGATCTTCTCAGATGATTCGCCATAACAGATGTCCCTCAGCAACGTCGTCTGCTGCACTGCCAGAGCAAAAGGCTCAATTGTCAGCGCAAACAGAAGTAGCAAGAGCAGGCAGCCCTGTCTCGTGCCTCATTGTAGAGAGAATACATCTGAAATGTCTTTATTGGTACATACCCTCGTTTTAGGTTAGTATAGAGCAGCCGGACCCAGTTGATGTACTAAAACCCATCCGGTGCATAGTCTCCCAAAGAACTGACCAGTTAACAGAATAAAAAGCCTTCATTACATCTAACAACAGTACCAGTTCCCTTTTTTTCGGTCAATGGCCGCTTTGTAAATATATAAATAAAGTACTCTTACCAGGGATGAACCCTGTTTGATGTGGGTGGACAAGGTGAAGAATGACCTTTTGCTGTCTTATAGGAGTTTTGCCAGCACTTTCACATCATCGTTAACATTGAAACGGGGTGATAGGACCCACATTGCAATTTGTCTTTCTCGGGTTTGGGCAATACTATGATCAGTGCCTCACACATAGAAGCGGAAAGCTCACCCTCTTCAAATGCCACTTCAAACAGAGAATGCTAAGTATTCCACATAGGTCTTGTAACAGCCATCTAACCCTGGAGTCTTATTTGGAAGAAGGGAGTTTTTAGCCTCTGTAATTTCCTCGATTGTCAGGGGTTTATCTAAAATAAGTTTATGAGAGTCCCCCAGTTCTGGGAAGTGAATAGATTCAAAGAACCCCTCAAACGTAATTTCAGCAGGGCGCCCTTGGTCCGAGTATAGGTTTTCATAAAAGGACCTAAATGTCTGGTTAATGATCAATGGATCAGAGGAAGCTGATCCACATTCTACCAGAGAAAGTGCATTCAGATGAACAACCAGGCTGTTGCAGGGATTCAAACCAGGATAGAGCATTCACAGGGGTTTGAAAAAAATGTACCTGGCCTTGGTAGACAACTCTCAGGAAATAACATGGAGTATCGGATTGCTTTCTCCCTCAAGTTCTGCTGGACATGTTGTTACTTGGCCCGCAGGGTACAGACAGCAGGGGAGTAATCTGGGCAGAGGGACACCGCCACATTGTTTATCTTGAGGCTCCCTTTTAAGTGAGCAGAGCATAGGATGGAATCCCTGTCCCTGTAGTTGAGTAGATGAATCACTATGGTATGGGGAGGTTTGCCCTCAGGGAGCGGCCTGCCAGGGACTCTGTGAGCTCTTTCAATCGCAATGCAGGGAGACAGACAGTCCTTTTCTAATTCTTGGGTGAACAAACTCTCTAGGAAGGACACCGGATCAGAAACCTCCACCCGCTCAGGCAGGCCAACCAATCTGAGGTTATTCCCGTGTATGCGATTTTTTAAGTCCTCTACCTTATCTTTCAGTGATTTGATTTTACTGCCATGGGTTTTAACAGCAGGAAGGACAGGGTTAATCGTATCCTCCAGATCACTGATGTGCCACTCAGTAGCAGAGACCCGGTCCCGTATCTTATGCATATCGCATATCTTATGCTTATGGTGAATTATAGTTATGTCCAGTTTAAGCTTCTCCAACTCCCCATAAGATCAGAATGATTTACATGAATGATTTTAAGGACATCCAACAGGGTAGGCTCCGGCTCTGGGTCATCCTTCATGCCATCCTCACTCAGAGAGGTCTGGGCTTACAGCATCGGCGGAGCAAATGCCCCTGGGGAGGACGGGGGAGAGGGCGCCGACGCTTTCCCAAACAATTCTGGTGTGGATGCCAGGGAGGAATGAAGAGCGGTGGAGTGATGGCCATCTTGACAGGAGCACGTGGAGATATTCATCTTGGCTGGGGATTGTTTCCTCCGTCTTCCCATCCACCTAACCTCTCAGTAAATGCTCTGTATCCCTCTACAAGGAGCCAGGAGAGAAATCAGCTGATTTGGAGGAACAGGTATGCAGGATTGCACAGGATTGTACAGAGGGGATCTGCAGAAACAAAGAAAAACAATAATGTCAGGATCCACTGCTCTGCCTGACTGACAGCTGGCTTTGACTTTCAGGGTGTAACTGAGAGCCAGAACAGGCCTTAATCACCCCATCGCCAGCTTGGAGTTTCAGTGAGCACTGGAAGAGCAAACTAGTGACTGACAGCTGGTCTCAGCTGCAAGTAAACAGAGAGCAGAATGATCAGAGGTCATGTAATCATTCAGTTCTCCATCTTAGAGATGGCTTGGAAAGGCTACAGTGTCACACAGATGCTTCAACATGGAGGTGAGTGAGTATGTTTACTTTTTAATTTACCCCAAACTTCCCCTTTAACTTCTTCCCGCCTGGCCTATAGCAAAATGACACCCATGCAGTGTTTCTGTTATCCTGACTTGACATCATATGACGTCTTTCAGGATAACGAGTCAGCCCACGCTTGTCGGTGGTGCGGTGTGTCAGTCTGACACACCGCAACATTGATCTCAGTAAACAGCCTCTGATGGAGTCTCTTTTTCATGTGATCAGCTGTGTCCAATCACAGATGATCATGGTGTAAACAGGAAGAGCCATGTGTCGGCTTTTCCTCTATCGTGTCTGACAGACGTGACTGGAGGAGAGCCGATCAGTGCCCATCAGTAATGCCTGCCAGTGCCTCCTTATCAGTGATGCCCATCAGTGCCATCTATCAGTGTCCATCAGTGCCACCCATCAGTGTCCATCAGTGCCCATCTGTGCCGATCAGTGCCCCCTATCAGTGCCCATCAGTGCCGCATATCAGTGCCCATTAGTGCCACCCATAAGTACCCCCCAGTGCAGCCTTTCAGTGCCCATTAGTGTCCCCTATCAGTGCCCATCAGTGGCACCTATGAGTGTGTATAAGTGTCGCCTATCAATGCCCATCAGTGCTGCATATCAGTGCTACCTATCAGTGCAGCATATTAGTACCCATCATCAGTGCCACCTCATTGGTGCCACATCATCAGTGCTGCCTTATCAGTGCTCATCAGTGCAGCCTCATCAGTGCCCATCAGCGAAGACGAAAACGTACTTATTTCCACCTTTTTTAACAGAAACAAAGAAAAACTATTTTTTTTTCAGCAAAAAAATAAAAACCCCAGAGGTGATCAAATACCACCAAAAGAAAGCTCTAATTGTAGGAACAAAATTATAAAAATGTTGTTTGGGTACAGTGTAGCATGACCGCACAATTGTCATTTAAAAAGCGACAGCGCTGAAAGCTGAAAATTGGCTTGGGCAGGAAGGAGGGAAAGTGCCAGGTATTAAAGTACTTAATTACTTTTCTCATGACATGGGGAATTGGGTGTGAGAACTTACATATATGTCATGTAGTCTCGACATGGTTTAACTGGAATAACTCCTAGAATTCTTCCTTTTTCCCTGTGTTTTGCAAACTAAAATATTAAACTGGACCTCAACTCGAAAAGTAAAGTTTTGCCATGTTATAAAGTAAATCTAGATATGTTAATGTACTAAAGCAATACCTTGAAAAATCTGCTTTTTGTCTTGAATACCTTCTGGAAAATATCAGTGTATTTGCTTGCAGCTGGCAGCTGAGGGTGTTTAGGAAATTGTGTGCCTACAACCTCATAGCCATATATCTGCTGTATGAGATCACAGGCATTGCTGCCTCTGGCTGATAATCTGAGGAGATTTGCTGATGTCACTACTGTTCTCCTTGTTGGGGAGGGAGCTATACTTGAGGACCTGTGCTGCATGCATCTTGGCTGTCTGTACAGATGTTTTTGACAACGGAGGGCCGCTTACCTGACTGCAGATCACTTACCTTGAGTACAAAGCGCATGGTACTGCCTCTGCATAGATGTTTCCATCTTCGATTATTCAATATGGTAATACTTAGAACAAGGATTCCAAGGTAATATGCTTGGAAATGCAGAATTCTATGAACAGTTTTGAAAAGAGGAGCAGGTCTTGGAGCTCAAATGACAATAGAAAACCTAAGTTCATGAAACAATTTCCACTGAATATGTTGAGACCTTATGAACCACTTTCATACCGGGCCATAGTAAAATGACGGCTGCAGGAACTCTTCGTCCCTCTGGGTGGACGTTATATGATGTTCTTGTCTTCCCAGCATTGTGGAGAGCGAGCACACGCCACCGGCGTCGCACGCTCACTGGGGACCCGATGGGCGGCCGCAATGTCCGCTGGACACCTGTGATTGCTCATCACAGAGCAGGGATGTGGCTCTGTGTGTGTAAGCACACAGATCCACGTCCTGTTCGGGGAGAGGTGAACTGATCGTATGTTCCTTGCATATAGGAACACAGATCAGTCTCCTCCCCTGATCAGTCTCCTCCCCCCACAGTTAGAATTACTCCTTAGGACACACATTTAACCCCTACAGTGCCCCCTTGTGTTAACCCCTTCCCTGCCAGTGACATTTATACAGTAAATCAGTGCATTTTTATAGCACTGATCGCTTTATAAATGTCAATTGTCCCAAAATAGTGTCAAAAGTGTCCAATCTGTCCGCCGCAATGTCACAGTAAAGATAAAAATCTCAGATTGCCGCCATTAGTAGTAAAAAAAAAATAATAATAAAAATTACACAAATCTATCCACTATTTTGTAGATGCTATAACTTTTGTGCAAACCAATCAATTTACGCTTATTGCATTTTTTTTTGTACCAAAAATATGTAGAAGAACACATATCGGCCTAAACTGAGGACATTTTTTTTTTTTTTTAATTGGGATATTTATTATAGCAAAAAGTAATAAATATTGTGTTTTTTCAAAATTGTCGGTCTTTTTTTGTATATATTGCAAAAAATTAAAAATGCAGAGGTGATCAAATACCACCAAAAGAAAGCTCTATTTGTAGGGAATTTTTTTTTATCAACATTTAATTTGGGTATAACGTCACATGACGGCGCAATTCTCATTCAAAGTGTGGCAACACTGAAAGCTGAAAATTGGCCTGGGCAGGAAACGGGTAGAAATGCCGTGTATTGATATGATTAAATTGACTGGGAAAAAAAAAGTTTAAATGTGATTGAATGGATGTTGCTTAATAAATTGAGGGTTTCTTCAATCACAGCTGCACCTTATATTCCTAGATCTTATATAACAACTTTTATACTGTGCACTGCAGTATAGTGTTTTTAATAAAATGATTGCATGCACACAGCTACAATGAAAAGGTTAGCAGAATAGGCTCACTTCACTAAGATGTAGTGATCATTATTTGCCATATTGATCATTAATTTCAGCAATGAGATCTGAAAATAACAATCCCATGGCTAGGAATAATGATTTTTATGGCAGAGACCACATGAGCTATAGCTTAGTGACTTTTATCACTAATTTATACAAGGAAAAGCTAAGTGATGGCAGCATCTTTATAAAATAGAAAAATGGCACTATCGGTCACTGTTCTCTTGTTATCATATATTATATGCAGGGGCGAACTGACAACTCATGGGGCTCCCGGGCAATAGGAGATTATGGGGCCCCCAGGCAATCAGAGATTATGGGGCAACACAGTATTCAAAAACACACACACAGTATACAATCACACAGTTTACAAATACATGTACACATAGTATACACAGACATGTTTCTATTGGCTGAGAAGGTACTGGAGAGGTGGGGCAGCTATAATCTCTGGATTTTTAGACCAAAAGGATGTCGGTAAGGAAATTTCAGAGACAGATGTAAAAAAAACACAGATTTTTACATACTGTCCCTGGTTTTACTGAGGCTGGTAACCCTGATGGGGCCCCCTAGTGGCCCGGGGCCCTCGGGCAGTGCCCGAGTGGCTGAATGGTCAGTCCGTCCCTGATTATATGTGTATATATATATATATATATATATATATATATATATAATAAATGTACAAAGAAAATACACAGCATTTCTATATGCTCTTCCTTGGAACGATACACCTATTTTTGATGTGGGTGTCGATATTGATCAAACATGAATTCATTTCTGTATCTGCCTTTTCTCTTTTTTATCAGTTCAAGTTTACACACTACAAAATGACAAGAGTGGAGTGACAGCACGTTTTACTATTTTATTACAAGTGCCATCATGACCAGGCTATTGCTTGTAAAAGTTAGCTTTTCCCCACTAACTTTAACTTTCTGGGTCAGAGGTTGTTAACTTAGTAGTAGGTGCAGTCTGGTGTGGTAGGCAGTAAAGTCCCACTTTGCAAAGAAAGTTGTATTGAAACAGTAGGTTAACAGCACAAACAGGCCCGATGGGGAGCTCACCTGCCCAGTGCCATTTACAACCGTGCAGCAAATTGACAGCAGTCAGAAGACTCAGAGATACCCACAATGTCTGCAATGAGGAACGAAGTGCAGCTTGGCCTAACCGAAGAGGAAGATGTGGTACCTGTTCTCTTCTTACTTCATCTGAACCTTTCCCTATCATTGCTACTGTCCCTGTCAGACAGGAAGCCTATCCCCAACTTAGGGTTGCCACCTCATCCCTTTAAAGCCAGATACATATTAATTACACATGTTCTGTGGCTGATTAAGGTGGTAATTAATATGTGTTCAGTTTTAAAGGGATGAGGTAGCAACCGTACTCTAACCTGTCCACTTGCATAAAGCATGCCAAACCCAGGGGTCAGAGTTGTAAATAGATTCTGTCTGACATAAGATAGCCACAAGGGTCACATGGGGCATGTGCATCCAACTGAATCACTGCCCAAGTGACCAAGGAAAGTATAGCAAAACATAGCTTATCTTAGACCCCTTTCACACTGGGCGTATTTCAGGCACTTTTAGGCTTAAAATAGTGCTTGTAAAGCACCTGAAAAATGCCTCACCTGCAGCCCCAGTGTTAGAGCCCGAGTGCTTTCACACTGGGTCGGTGCGCTTGCAGGATGCTAGAAAAAGTCCTGCAAGCAGCATCTTTTGGGCAGTGCCAAAATGGTATATACACCGCTCCTCCACTGCCCCTGCCATTGACATCAATGGGCATCACTGTCAAAGTGCCTGCAAAGTGCTTCGGCAGCGGTGCTTTGCGGGTGCTTTTAACCCTTTATTCGGCCGCTAGCGGGGGTTAAAAGCGCTCTGCTAGCAGCCAATAGGCACAGCTATAACAGTGGTAAAGCTCTGCTAAAATTTGTGGCTCTTTACCGATACTGCGCCCCCCACCCCAATAGTAGCCATAACTTCCTCTCCCATTGCATTACTACTGCAGATGGGTGCCACCTGCAGAGGAGAATATAGACTGCACCTGCCTACATGCCCTCTTTACCACACTGTCAAAATCATCTTTTTCACCAGTATTGTTATGTACCAGTATGACTTCAAAAGAGGTGAACAGATTGGTTTTCTTTTATCTATGGATAGCTATTAGTGATGAGCTGCATATACTTTGGTTCAGGTCGAGGTTGGTTTAGCGAACATGACTAAAGGTGCCGTAGCTGTATCTGAGCTGAATGGGAGCTGAATGTTAAAAAACAATAATGGCCATTTTCTAGGCTAATAGGCAGACATTGTCAAACAAATAGCATGGGGGTTGGGCACTACCCTGGGGAACATGTACCATATGGCAAAAAAAGCAAAAAGCAAAAATTGTTTTGCAGGCATCAGCAGTTTTAGTAATGTTTAGTGTTAGTTCACCTTTACAGTAAATCTGTATAGGTGACCTAACACCAAACTGAGTTCCCCAACCCCCCCCCCCCCCAATTTCTCACTGTACTTACCTCACGTGAAACTGGCCTGGCAAGGCTCCCACAGGCTGCTCCACCAGTCCAATGATTTGAAATCCCCACTGCATTCTCTCCTCACCATCCAGCGCTGCCAGTACAGATCACACAGATTCTAATTGGTCAGCAATGCTACATGGATGGTGCTGACCAATCAGAATCCATCCGGTCCATCCCCATATAATTATTTCCAAGCACTTCAGGCTTTGCACACATTTTAGGAGGGACCCAATGTAAAAAAAAAAAAGACTTGGGGGTCCCCAAATTCTATACCAGATTATTGGGTACCTACACTCAGGGTACCCACCCACAGGGATATTCTTCCTCCCTTAGCTTTGAAGCCAGGCAGCTGTCAGGGATAGAGGCAAGCTGCTGCAGTGGTGGGTCATTTTTATGCTGTGGACTCGGGGCACCTCACAGGAGATGCAGGGTACATGCCCTAGATGCCTAGCGCTAATAATGCCTTTTTCTTGAATACACTATTCTTATTTTTCAGTTGTCCTGATACAGTAGCGTGAGTGAGTGTAACATCCTAGATCTGGAATTTTGTTACTGGTCTAATCCCCAGATTAAAATAAAGGAGAAAAAGCTTAAAAAGGGGGAAAAAATACAGCCACCATATCCCTTATGCTGCCGGGAGAGTAATTGGAGGAGGGAGCAGTAATGGCCACAAGCACAAGAAGCAGGTGAGTTTGTGTGTATTGAAACATAATACTGTAAGTAATTTTTCTTCTTCACTGGTGGGCTCTGATAGGCAGCACTGATAGGCACTCATGCTGTGGCCCTGATGGGCCCTGACTGGAAGTGGCACCGATAGGTGGCACCAATAGGCAGCACTGATGGGCACTCATAGGTGGCATTGATAGGTGGCACTGATGAGCAGTCATGCGGCTGCACTAATAGGCACCACTGATGGGCACTCTTGTGGTGTCACCGATAGGCAGCACTCATAGGCACTAATGCGGCGGCAAACAAAACAATATAAAGTTGGCGCACAAATGACTGGACTCTTTAAGAGCGCTTGGCTATCTCGTGGGATGTTCGTTTATTTAAATAAATGTCCTGTAGATGGTCTCAATGTGCGGCTGTTAACCCATTATGGACTTGGCAAAAAATGGATGCAGCAGAAAAAACGATCAAAAACAGCGCATCAAAGGGACTAGTAGATTGATGTGAAAAATACTTTAAAATGTCATTTATTAAATGTAAACAATGAACACAGACATCTGATCCCTGCAGGATCTAAAACACATAAAAAACACCAATCATAAAACGGACAGATGTTTGATAATGAAAAGCTCCTCAGATCTCTCAATTAAAACTTTGGAAAGGTGAAAACCAAAGACCAATGTGTACAGCTATCGAATGCCTAATGAATGCAATCAATCATCTGAAAGAACCCAGAGCGTTGTATGAAAAGTCAGTGTAAACGAATGGAACAACGTTCCTAGGGACACTCACTTCATAGGTGTTCAATGGGCTGCAGAGCTGATGAGTCCAGTCTGATGACCGAGGGGGAGGTGTTTATTTCAGCTCCATCTGAAGCGTTCGGCTTGGAGGCAGAGGTGTAGTGCTGCACGCTGGGTGGTAAGGATCAAGCTTAGTCACCAGATGATATCAGCTGTACACATAGGCAGCTTAGAGAATGCTGCACTGCTTGCAGCGCCGCTTGTCCGAGCGGCTGCGGATCACATGAGAGGCTTGTCACGTGGAAGGCTGTGAAGGGGAAGGTTGCTATGCCGACTCTCCTGCTTACATGTTTCGCGCTCCTGCGCTTTGTCAAAGCCCTAATGCGGCGGCACTGATAGACAGCACTGATGGACACTGATGAGGCACTCATGGCCACTCGTGCAGCGGCACTGATAGGAGGCACCGATTGGCACTCATGTGGTGGCACTGATAGGCAGCACTCACGAGCATTCATGCAGCTGCAATGATTGGGCACTGATGAGGCTGAGCTGATGGGCACTAATGAGACTGCATCGATGGACACTGGTAAAGCTGAGCTGATTGTCACTGGTGAGGCTGTGCTGATGGGCACTGATGAGGCTGCATTGATGGGCGCTGGTGAGGTTGCATTGATGGGCACTGATCAGGCTGCATAGTTGGACCTTCAAGACTTCTGCAGAGCCTCTCCCATCCTCTGGAACTCCCTGCCCCAGTCTGTCCGATCAGCCCCTACCCTGTCCACCTTTAGGAGATCTCTGAAAACTCATTTATTCAGCCTATCCCACACCCACCTAACAAGTGTCCCCGAGCCCCCCCATCAAATCATTCTCTGCAGCCATTACCTTTTGTACCACCAACCCCTCCCTTTAGAATGTAAGCTCTACAAGCAGGGTCCTCCTTTTGTATTGAACTGTAATTTTGTTATCAGCCCCTATACATTGTAAAGCGCTGCGTAAACTGTTGGCGCTATATAAATCGTGCATAATAATAATAATAATTGATGGGCAGTGATGAGAATGCATTGATGGGCACTGATGAGGCTGCGCTGATGAGCACTTGTCATGAGTATAATACACTCTTCAAATGTGCTTTAAAATGCAAGGTTTTCCATTTTATGAACAAAAAAATAATGAGGTTATGTGATTCGGCTGGTATAATAATGCTATGGGGCTGGTATGAAATGATTTCCAGAAATAACGTATATATCATACAATCATTACATAAACACATACCACATACACTGCATATATAATTTGAGGAAAATATGCATATAAAATAGTTTACTATTTGCCAATAAAAAAAAATAAAAACATGCCCCGGATTTAATTTTAATCTTTGGGAGGAATTAGAGCAGACACTGCGAGCCAGGCCTTCTCGTCAAACATCAGTGCCTGACCTCACAAATGCGCTTCTGGAAGAATGGTCAAACATTCCCATAGACACACTCCTAAATCTTGTGGACAGCCTTTCCCAGAAGAGTTGAAGCTGCAAAGGGTTGGCCAACTCAATATTGAACCTTATAGGCTAAGACTTGGATCCCATAAAGTTTACGTGCGTGTAAAGGCAGGTGTCCCAATATTTTTGACAATATAGTGCAGAGTTGGAGATCTACCTGAACAACATGGGAGAAGTCAAAGATCACTGGGCACAGTGTCTCCTGCTCAGACCTAATTTAAATCTCTAATTGCCGTTTAAATCAGGTGATAAGGAGGCACTATATTGCCTCCTTACCACCTTACCCACTTGTCAAACAAACTCGGATCACTTTTCAGAAGAGCAGCAGTGTCTGCTGTACTTATTAATGAGACCTTAGTTGCTGGGATAAGAGATGGAGTGCAGATGGTGTCACTCAGCATGGGACAGGAGTTGGCACTACAGAGGAGGCATCGGCTTATGCCGCTCTTCGTCCCTGCTACAGCTTAAACTTTACAAGCAGTACCTCTGTATTGTACTCTGTTGCTCTGGGTTGGTGGGTCAGCAAGTGAAGACCATGATCTACCAGTCACCTGGTCACCACCTACTGGTAGATTGTAATCTACAGGTTACTGGCCCATTGATATAGTGTATATGTGGTAGAAGCAAATGGATGGAAATCCCTTGATTTCATATTTTTACTGATCCCTTCCCTAAAGCGTATGCCAATGGAAAATTGAAAGACACAGATTTAGTACATCTCTGGAAAGCATGCACATTTCCTCAAGTTTCATTCCTTTAATTACTAGGGATGAGCCGAACACCCCCCGGTTCGGTTCGCACCAGAACCTTCGTATGAACTGTAGAACCCTATTAAAGTCTATGGGACTCGAACGTTCGAAATCAAAAGTGCTAATTTTAATGGCTAATATGCAAGATATGCAACAGACATAAAAGAGAGTCAAACACATTTTCGAGTCGAACACCGAGCTCATCCCTATTAATTGCATTGCAAGTACAGGATAAAGACTGTTGATGAACCAGAAATATAGCATGCACGCACTTTCCTCTTTGACTTGACAACACAGTTATGAATTCCTAAGCATGTGGTGTCAGCTCTGTCCACTTTTTCTGATGGACTACAAAGACCAAAGATCCTCACCAATTCCCGACCCCTCTTCATCACCATAATCCCTCCTTATCTCCATAACCTGTCCTTGTGCACAGGCTGGGAGCACAGGAATTTCTCAGTTTACAAGATTTCTGGCTAGATCAATAGGTATTTTTCATACTTTTCGAACAGATATAATAAAACCCTTTCAACAGTATATTTAGCATACTAAAAGAGAGCAAAAAAAGAGAAGTTCATTGTATGGGTTTACATACACTTTAAGAGACCTAATAGGTGTATTACATGATCTTTAGTCCTCCCATGCATTCTTCTTTATCTGAAAATTGTATACAATCATACAAGAAGACGCGTTATGTTGAGCAGAATGCCCACGTCAGACAAAATATTTAAAACATTTTAAAGGATAGTGTGAGGCTTAGTGGAAAATCTGTTATCCTGAGGGTGATAATAGATAAGGAGAATTTTCAGTTCCTGCAATCAATCCATTGAACTTTCCTGCAGCTGTGAAATGTTAAGGGAGTGATTGTTTTGATATGTTTGGAATTTATAATAAACAGACCACATACCAACTGTAAACCTATACTGTATATCTACAGCACTGGAAAACTCAATTTGCTGTTACAGCCCTACCGACCTCTTAAAAGTTGTGGAAAAAAATCTGATAAATCCAGAAAAGTTTGACATTCGTTTTAATTTACTGACACCAAAAACAATCAACATTACAGGAGGCATATCATATAAACTGCTTTGTAGGGCTGTTTTACAGCTGAAAAATTATTCACAGTCCGGCATTCGTGTAAAATGTGTGGGAAAGTGAAAAACAGGATGTAGAGAGGATGAGTTTTTGGCAAAGAAGTACATTTTCGATGGAGATCTGTGTTCGCTTCCAATGTTTAATAGTCATGGACCCATTCTAGGCTTGATTGGTTTTAAACACATATCTGAAACTCTAGCGCTTACAGATTTTTGGGGGATACAGCTTTAATGATTCCCCTTCTAAACTACATCTAAATCCTCATGCCGCGTACATATGGCCGGAATTTCCGATGGAAACAGTCCGGGAGCTTTTCATCGGATTTTCCGACTGTGTGTATGCCCATCGGTCTTTTTCTGATGGCATTTCCGATAGACTTTAGATTGAGAGCCTGTTCTTAACCACTTACAGACCGAACCATTTTGCTGGTCAAAGACCAGACCACTTTTTGCGATTCGGCACTGCGTTGCTTTAACTGACAATTGCGCGGTCGTGCGACGTGGCTCTCAAACAAAATTGACGTCCTTTTTTTCCCACAAATAGAGATTTCTTTTGGTGGTATTTGATCATCCCTGCAGTTTTTATTTTTTGCGCTATAAACAAAAATAGAGCGACAATTTTGAAAAAAACACATTATTTTTTACTTTTTGTTATAATAAATATCCCACAAAAATATATAAAAAAACATTTTTTTCCCTCAGTTTAGGCTGATACGTATTCTTCTACATGTTTTTGGTAAAAAAATCGCAATAAGCGATTATTGATTGGTTTGCGCAAAAGTTATAGCGTTTACAAAATAGGGATAGTTTTATGGCATTTTTATTAATAATTTTTTATTTTTTTACTAGTAATGGCGGCGATCAGCGATTTTTATTGTGACTGCGACATTGTGGGAGACACATCGGACATTTTTGACACATTTTTGGGACCATTGTCATTTATACAGTAATCACTGCTATATAAATGCAGTGATTCCTGTGTAAATGACACTGGCAGTGAAGGGGTTAACCAGTGGGTGGCAGTGAAGGGGTTAAGTGTTCCTAGGGGTGTGTTACTAACTGTGGGGGGGTTGGGCTTTCATTTAGTGAACACTGATCTCTGCTCCAATCACATGGAGCAGAGATCAGCGTCACTAGTTGCTAGGCAGAATGGAGAAATGCTGTTTACACGGCATTAGATCCCAATAGGAGGCTTCTGCAAGCATGTGTGTTCAGTGGAGAGAAAGCAGAAAAAGGATCCATGTAGTGCCAAACCCCCAAAATATATCCCCGGAAGGGCTCAAGAGGCTCTGCCCCCAACGCCATGTGTGGACTGCCGTGCTAGCGCAGGAAGCATCCGCCATAATCGGTAGGCGCGCATACGCAGGCGTCTCTATAGGTCATCCAGGTGACACAGTACTTACAGCCGTAGAGACGCCGCGCAATCGCAGACATCGAACGGCTGGTGCAAACACATGGCCCCGATGTGTAGGTGGTCCCAAAAGAGCTCAAAAGAGCAGACGGGGACAGCAGGGGACAAGATATGATATCATGCATTGATATCATGAGTAAAAGCCAATTCATACAGAGTACATATTTTCATGGTACAAAACATAAAATGAGTTGTATGAGAGAATTAAGCCTCATACACACGATCGGACTTTGTACAAACGTTCCCGTGGATTTTTGTACAAAGGGCGTAGTCCACAAGTTTGTATTGCATACACACGATCTGACTTTTTGACAACAAACACGAACGTAGTGACGTCACAACGTACTGACGACACTTCAAAAGAGGACGTTCAATGACTCCAGCGCCACCTTTGGTCAACTTCTGTATTGTAGTCTGATCTTTTGCATTGGTTCTGAGCATGCGTGTTTGTACCTTGTACAAAAGTCGGATGCTTTTGCGTACACACGATCGGACTTTGCTCCATCGGACTTATGTTGTCAAAAAGTTTGTCCGTTCGCACAGCCAACAAAAGTCTGATGAAAACAGAAAAAGTTTGTCCGATGGAGTGTACACACAGTCGGATGTTGCTCCAAAACAGCTAATTTGCATGTTTGTTGTCAAATAGTCCGACCGTGTGTACGGGCCTTAAGACTGATTCTTTAAGAGTAGCTCCTTCTTGTCAATATTCATAATATGGTCCTACGTTCTCCATAGTTATGTTCATGTATGGTTAGCATAGATTGATGTGAGATGTGTTTGGAAAGGGGAAGGCACCCCATTCTAAAATATAAAAAATATTCTAATAATTTTACATAATGCATCAACATCCACAAGTCCAAGTAGGACACCCAATGTTAGAGGTGATTTATTCTTCCAAAGCAAATACAGTTTTGCAAACTGGTACTGTGACCCCAACGCTGATGGAGAGGGGCAAGGGAGAGTCAAACAAGGATGCTATGAAGGCAACTGATATCCTCCTTATCAACTGAAGATGCCATTGGTCTTTAGGACTCCAGCCGCTAGCAGGTTGTAATGGTGCACAATGAAAACCTGTGGCTTAGTGTAACTAAAAGGCGGCATTCATCCACACACCGACCTGTATATGATTTTTGGGCAATTTGTAGGCATTTTGCCAAGGCATCCTTGGAGAAACCTCAAGGCACTCCAGGGTGCCTGGGTACCTTGGTTGTAAAAGGCTGGTGTAGAGAAGGGAATGGGGGGGGGGGGGGAGAGTAATTGGTAAGATAGGTGAGGTAAAAAATGGAGAGGGGAGGAAGAGGGAAGGGTGGGATTTAAAAAGATAGGGCAAAAAAAAAGTTACTAACAATTACCTTATTCGTATAATGGATTACTGCTTATCACAAATAGGTACATCTAAGGTCAGGGTAGCATCCAGAGAATTTTTTAACTACACACATTTGTCAACTGAAAGGTAATTTCCACTTTAAACTGCATTGTGAATTATTAATTTATTCAATAAATGTATCTACATCCTATAGATCAGAAAGTTCAAAATGTTTAAAAAATATGAGGCACTCAGGACTTTCATGGTACAACTAAACTCACAACTCTAAATTCTTATTAAAATCATAATATTTTTTGCACAAATTTATATTAAAAATTCACAACCATTCGTGGCTAAACAAGCTGAAAAAAAATTATTCAAATATATCAATAATAAAAAGGTCAGGTCTGAGCATTTGCCCCCTTACAAAATAATCTGGAGTGGGTGACTGGGGACTAAGAGAAGGCAAATTTATTAAATACTTTCTTCGGCTCTGTGTATCAAAGGAGCATGAGGGAGCTCATGGCCATAATGGGGTGGTAATGACACAGCTCCAAATGATCCACAATGGCTCAAAAGTGATATTGTCCAGAAATATTTAGACAGACTAAAGGTAGATAAAGCACCTGGACTAGATGGCATTCACACACGGATCCTAAAATTGAGCTTTGTCATTTTAAAGACAATGTTTCTCATTTTTAAGGACTGGAATAGTACCGCTGGATTGGCGTAAGGACAATGTGGTGTCTATATTTAAAAAGGGATCAAAGTCTTTACCAAGTAACTATAGACCTGATAGTTAAACTTATATAGTTGGGAAAATACTGGCGTGTTTAATAAAAGACCACATAGATGGGTTCTTGCTGGGAAAAAATATTTTAAGCAACAGACAGCATAATTTCATGAAAGACAGAAGTTGTCAAACAAACCTGATTTCTTTTTATGAGGAGGTAAGTAAAACCTTGGGCAGAGGGGTGGCTGTGGAAGTAGTATACTTGGATTTTGTAAAAGCGTTTGACACAGTTCCCCACACACGGCTCATGTGTAAGGGCCGGTTCACACTGCGACGCGAGGCGAGGCGACACGGCTCGCCTCGCCTCGCTCCCGCAAGTCGCCCCCATTCAGTACTATGGAACCGTTCTGAGAGGAGCGACTCGAGTCGCTCCGACTCAGAAAAAAGGTTCCTGTACTACTTCGGGGCGACTTCGGGGGCGACTTGCATTGACTTCTATGCAGAAGTCCTCTGCAAGTCGCCGCTGAGCTCCCCGCAAGTCGCGGGAGGTAAGTCGGAGACGCCTCGCCGCGGCTCGCTGTGTGAACCGGCCCTAAGGTAAAGTCTACAGGCTTGGAAAGATCAGTTTCTAAATGGATAGAAAACTGGCTAAAAGACAGAATTCAGAGAGTAGTGGTTAATGATTCTTACTCTGAATGGTCTAAGTTTATTAGTGGTTACCCCAAGGTTCTGTGCTGGGACCCTTACTTTTTAACATTTTTATAAATGATATAGGGTGTGGGATTAAAAGTACTATTTCAGTCTTTGCAGATGACACCAAGCAGTCTTTACAGTCTAACTTAAAAGCTGTCCTCAATGCACTGTTTAATTGGACAACTAGGTGGCAAGTGAGGTTTAATGTTGATAAATGTAAAGTTATGCACTTGGGGGCTAAGAATATGCATGCATCATACATACTGGGGGGGGGGGGATACAACTGGGGGAATCCATAGTGGAGTAGGGATTTTGGTATATCATAAGCTTAATGATAGCATGCAAGCCAAGCTGCAGTTTCCAAAGCAAACAAAGTCCTTTGTTGTATTAAGAGAGATAGGACTCCAGAGAGAGAGATACCATTTTGCCCCTGCACAAATCATTAGTAACACCTCACCTGGAATATGCAGTTCAGTTTTGGCCACCAGTTCTCACAAAAAAGGATATCTGGGAGCTGGAGAAAGGACAGTTAAGGGCAACAAAACCGATAAGAGGCATGGTGGAATGCATCTATGATGAAAGATTAGACTAAATTAATTTATTGTCTCTTGAGAAGAGGAGATTAAGGGGGGGGGGGGGGGTATGATCAACATGTACAAATACATAATAGGTCCATATAGTGAACTTGGTGTTGAGTTATTCACTTTAAGGCCCCCACAGAGGACAAGGGGGGAACTCTTTACATCTAGAGGAAAATAGATTTTATCTCCAAATACGGAAAGGTTTCTTCACAGTAAGTAACTGTAACTGTAACTGTGAAAATGTGGAATAGACTCCCTCAAGAGGGGGTTCTGGTCAGCTCAGTAGATTGCTTTAAAAAAAGCCTGTGCATACTATAACTGGGTACTAACATTTATAGGTAAAGTTGATCCACGGAATATTTGATTGCCTTTCGGGGGAGCAGGAAGGATTTTTTTCCCCTGCTGTAGTTAATTGGATCATGATTTGCTGGGGATTTTCAATTTCCTCCGGGTCAACTGTGGGTAAAGGATTGTGTAAATGGGATTATATTGTTGTTATTTTTTTTTAATTGGTTGAACTAGATGGACTTGTGTCTTTTTTAAACCTAACTAACTATGTAACTATGTGTAACTATGTAATCTGGCTGCAGCTGCCTCTCTAACCAGCCCTGCACAGCTGACTCTTTATACCAGTCCACCAGACTGACTATTCACCAGCCCACCTGGCTGACTCTCTAGAGATCTTCTAGGAAAAGGTAGAAGACTTAAGCCCACCATTGTCTTTAAAGGAGTCTGGGAGACCAGCTACATGTGGCAGTGTTGAATTACTCACTCTGTACTCTATTTGCTCCCATGTGTCCAGGAAAGCTTCCTCCCTTTGTTTCTATGGTAGGATCCTTCTGTCAGGTCACCTTGGGGCGAGGTGACAGGTGCACACCGTAGGGATCCGGAGTGCACCGCAAGGTTGTGGACCCTACGGCTGACCGCTGCAGACGGGGGACAGATCCCACTGGGGATAGAGCGTGAGATTCCCTGGGGCTCGGAGTCTAAGAGCCAGCAGGTGTTCACCAGAGCCTCCAGTGGTGAGGATGGACTTGGCTGCAACTGGCTCCAGGTCGCGACCCCCAGGGTCCCCCAGCTCACACCCACAGTAGGCAACAGGAGGATAGGGACGAGGGACAAAGCCAAGGTCGGGGCCACAAGCAGAAAGAATAGTTGGGTACACGCCAAAAGGTCAGGATCACAGGCAAACAAGGATAGTCAAGACACGCCAAAGTCGGTAACGGAAACCAGTAGCAGAGCACACGGCAGGCAAGCGGAAGCTAACACACAAAGAATACACAATGGTTGATCAGCCCTAAAGGCCTGCAGTGCACAGGTTAATATAGGGCTCCCTGATAGGGCCTGGGGTGGAGCCATGCTTAGAGGAGAGGCCATAAAAACCACCAGGTGGAAGTGGCTGGCTTCTTAGTCTGAAGACATGAGGGAAGGTAAGCAAACACAGGAAGATCACTGCATAACCATGACAGTACTCTCCCTCTTACGAGGCCTCCCCCTTCCCTGCCTGGGTCCAGGCTTAAAGGGAAACTCCAGATGGAACCTCCTTAACAGACAGGGAGCAAAGACCTCAGATGCAGTGATCCAAGACCTCTCCTCAGGACCCAACCCTTTCCAAAGTACGAGGTATTGAAGAATGCCTTTACGGAACCGGGAAACCAAAACTTGACTAACCTCGTATTTTAGATTATCCTCAGAGACCGAAACAGAGGTAGGGAGAGGACGAGGGGACTTGAGGACTAAAGGCTTTTTAGGAATGGGTAAGGGCATGAGAAGATCAGGAGTCTGAGCAGGGTCCCCCAGACCCTTAAAGATGAGCTGTGCATCCATAACCGGACCACCAGACTGGGCAGAGGTCAGTGGATCCCTGAGGTCAGGTTGGATAGAAAGTGACATGTCACAAGAGTCAAGCTGGGTAGCTGAAACAGAAACAGAATGCAGAGTACCCTGAGAAAAAGATTGAAAACCCCTCCTGGCCGAATGAGGTATTCTATTCAAAGGATGGATTGAGCCTCTTAAATGGGTTTGAACGGACATAGTAGCAGTAGGGAGAGGCTGGGTCACAGAAGGTCCTGAACAAGAAGCAGGAAGCTCATTGGGCATGGGCTGGACTGGCATAAGTGGTGCAGAGGCCGACTGAATAGTATTGTCAGATGTAGCGACCATCTCAATCGCATCACAAGGCATAGCGACTCTGGAACTTGCAGACAAGTTAGCCTGGCTGTGCGTCCAAGGGAGATTAGGGACAGGCAAAGGTAAATGGTTATGCGAACTGGAGTGAATGATCGACTCAGGTTCATAAGTGGGCTCCTCATTCAGAGTACCACATAACCCAGAGAGTGCACCAGTCCGGCTATTGCAGGACGTATCGCAGGGATCGCTATATACAGCAGGAAAAGCAGAAGATACTGGGATGGTGGAAACAGGAAGTCTCTCCTTTGGGGTACCCTTGAGTAGGCAGGAAGAGGAACAGGAGGAACCCCAAGCCAGGATCTGTCCAGCAGACCAGTCAACGTGTGGAGAATGGAGCCGTAACCAAGGAAGACCTAATATGATAGGAGATGAAGCCTTAGGTAAGACAAGGAAGGATATCCACTCCTGGTGAAGTTTCCCTACTGACATCTTAACAGGAATAGTCTGGAAGTGGATAGGGCCCCCTGGGAGAACCGTGCCATCAATCGCCAAGACCACCAATGGTGTTGTAAGGGGCAAAAGGGTAAGTCTCATGGAGGATGCAGTTTCCCAATCCAAGAAATTGGCAGCGGCTCCGAAATCCAGATGTGCTGAGACCGAACGAGAGGAAGCACCGACATGAAGCAACACAGAAAGGAGAAGACGAGAAGGTGAAGGTGATATATCAGGGTCTAATACTCCACCTTCCAGATGTATTAGCCCTGAGCGTTTTTCCGGATGAAGAGAACAAGTGTCACAGAAATGACCTTTGGCCCCACAATAGAGGCATAGGCCCAGAGTCCTGCACCTAGCACGTTCTTCGGGAGATAACTTAGTCCAGCCCAATTGCATAGGTTCCTCGGTAGGCAGGGGGTGCTCCTCGGATCGAAGAGAAGGGACTGGGGGCTCAGGTTGCCTAAAGAACGGGGAGTGCTGGCGTCTTTTTTCCAGAGCCCTCTCCTGAAAGCGAATATCGATCTGGTTACACAAGGAGATGACACTGTCCAGATCAGCAGGAAGGGATCTTCCTGCTAATTCATCCTTCACTCTATCAGAGAGGCCATGTAAAAATCTTGCAACTAGGGCCTCATTATTCCAGCTCAATTCAGCTGTGAGGATACGGAACTGAAGAGCATACTGTCCCACAGACGTGGACTCTTGACGAAGACATAAAAGAGCGCTAGCCGCTGAGGAGACACGACTCGGTTCCTCGAAGATATTCCGAAAAAGTTTCAAGAAATCAGACAGGCTAGAACCCACTGGATCATTCAGTTCCCACAGAGGGGCGGCCCAAGCTAACGCCTCGTCGGACAGGAGGGATATGATATATGCGACTTTTGCCCGATCGGACAGGAAGTTTTGGGGCTGAAGTTCAAAATGAATAGTGCACTGGCTAAGGAACCCCCTGCAAGCCTTGGAGTCCCCAGAGAAACGGAGTAGTAATGAATGTGTGGCTGCGACTGATGTGATAGGTGCAGCAGCAGATAGTGGTTGGGGGTCCTAATGAGGCCTGAACCTGTTCAAAATGGGATGCCAAATCCTGAAGGAATCGCATCACCTGGGTCTGATGCGATTCTTGGGTCTCAATTCGCCGAACAAAGCTCTGCAATGGATCATCTGTAGGAAGCGGCACGTCAGCCGGGTCCATGGCTGATCAAACTGTCAGGTCACCTTGAGGCGAGGTGACAGGTGCACACCGTAGGGATCCAGAGTGCACCGCAAGGTTGTGGACCCTACGGCTGACTGCTGCAGACGGGTGACAGATCCCACTGGAGATAGAGCGTGAGATTCCCTGGGGCTCGGAGTCTAAGAGCCAGCAGGTGTTCACCAGAGCCTCCAGTGGTGAGGATGGACTTGGCTGCAACTGGCTCCAGGTTGCGACCCCCAGGGTCCCCCAGCTCACACCCACAGTAGGCAACAGGAGGATAGGGACGAGGGACAAAGCCAAGGTCGGGGCCACAAGCAGACAAGAATAGTCGGGTACACGCCAAAAGGTCAGGATCACAGGCAAACAAGGATAGTCAAGACACGCCAAAGTCGGTAACGGAAACCAGTAGCAGAGCACACGGCAGGCAAGCGGAAGCTAACACACAAAGAATACACAATGGTTGATCAGCCCTGAGGCCTGCAGTGCACAGGTTAATATAGGGCTCCCTGATAGGGCCTGGGGTGGAGCCATGCTTAGAGGAGAGGCCATAAAAACCACCAGGTGGAAGTGGCTGGCTTCTTAGTCTGAAGACATGAGGGAAGGTAAGCAAACACAGGAAGATCACTGCATAACCATGACACCTTCCAGCACCCGAGCCCTGGCCCTTGGCAGGACACTCCCCCAGACTAGACGGTACCCCTCAGGGCAACTGACACTGCATCTTCATCTTCCACCCGACTCCCCTTCTGGCATGACCCATGTCTATTTATGGGGTTGTCTCTGCCCCCTGCCAGCCCACCATTGGGGATTGGCCAAGGTCCAATACATATCAATGGCAGCTTCTCATAACCCCCAACCTTCATTCTAGAAGGCTCTCCAACCTTTCAGACCCTGGGGGGGGGGGGGGGGCACCAGAGAGCTGCCAGGGTGAGCCACGCAGTCTTGAACTCTAGTGAACCCTGACTCAATAAGACTCATAGACTGTAAAATGAGTCAGGTAAATTTTCCTACTCTGCCTCTACTAATAGCACACACTAGAGGGTGCTACATATGCAATCAGGCAGGCCCTTGTACTACATATTTGAAGTTAAATCTAAAGGAAATTGAGTAAGAAAATTGTATAATGCATGTCCAGCTATACACAGGGATGCCAGAGCTGCGGGATCACGTGACATCATATCAATCTTTAAGGCCGTCATTCTCTCTTTGGCACTACATTGAAGAAGAGGATGAGTGATAGGACCAGATGGTAGTTGGGACCTCTTTCAAGCTACCTCCCTGTCATAAACAACCACAAAGCATCCCCAAGATCCTCTATAGACTGTGATTGCCGGGTCTGTGATGAAGTCTGTAATGGTTAGGTCTGTAATGGTAGTGAGTTGCCTGAGGTAGAAAGAAACTTCTCATCCAGGGTGACCTGGCTGCTCTCTAATAACATACTGGCCTTCCATTATTCATTTGGCTCTGTGTTTTCCACATCATCCAGGTTAATGGTGGTTCTGTGTGAACCAAAAAACAAACAGTTAAAATATTACTGAAAACCAAAAATTAAAACTAGGTCAACTTACTGTTTAAAGCTCCAGAATAGGCCTTAGGAAGTACAACTAGTTGAAATATATGTAGGTGTTAGAATATTATTCCAAATTCATAATTTGGCACTTATAGGTATTATAATATATTTATGGCAAGCTTGCAAAACATATTTGGTTTTATGATTAATCATAATAAATAGTATGTGTGAATGACCTTGATCAAGTGTTCAGTGAAACATATCCTCATCTAAAGCTGAGTTAGTAATACGTTTCTGATGTAGCCAATTTGAGTATGACATATATGGTATCTTGGTACAGAATGTCATGAGAAGACAAAAATAGACATGTGTCTATGTAGTCAAAGCAATGATACATTATGGATTATATCTTGTTAAAATAAGTTTAGTGTAGTCTCAGTCATGTTAATACATATTAGTATATAGTTACTTAATGTAAAGTTACTAATATGTGTTCATATTATGTAAATGTATGGTTATATGACATTACATGAACAGCACATGATGTCAAGTATGGAGTGTTACATGTGAGCTTGTCAATCAAGCTCCATATGACTCTCTGAGTTAGTATCTACTTTTGGATCGCACATTGCGGAAGTTAGCAGAAATGAATGTGTGCCATACAAGGTTCTAAGTTTGTGAGGTTATGACGTTCACATGTAGCATATAAGCCTACGTTTCCAGATTGATGGAGAGCACTCACGGACACTCACGGACACTCACTCACACTCAGACACCCACACACACACCCACTGGAGAGATGATACTGACATATTCACACAGAGATTGATGACTTGGGACAGCTGAATTCTGCCAGAAGTCTAAGAACGTCATTTCCTATTTCTTCTTGAAGGACACACAAGACAGCGAGACAGCAACCATTGAAACACACATGCTTTCATAAGCTTATTACAGCTTTATAACTATTCTATTTCATATATTTTTACCTACACTGAACTGAACTATTATACTTTTTACATTGTATTTATGATGCTAACTGTGTGACAAATAAACTCACACTTTCTTTTAAGTCAGTTTGACTATCAATGCTATTGATTCGGAAATGCCTCTGAGATATAAGAATATAGACATAAATAATATTCTTACAGTAGGTGTGCCTCAATGATGGTCCAGCCCCACCACTTTGCTCAATTCTAGATAACAATGGGAAAAAGCCACGCACATACATAAATACTACAAATAAAATTAAATATAAACACCTATGAGTGATTCATTAATTGATTGCAATAGTAGTGAGAAAAGTTGATCTACCCCTCTAATAAATCAAACATACCATAATTTATAAAAAGAATTATAAATAACAAGTGTTAATAATGAAATTTGAAAAATCCCAATGAAGTGATAAAAAAGTCCAATAAATGAAAAATAGTCCAGTGAGAACTTAATAAATACCTAAATTTCATAAGAATTCATGAAAAAATAAAAAATATTAGATTAATAGTAGCAATTAAAAAAAATATTTTTTATAAATGTATATCAGTGATAATAATGAAAAATTGGTGATAATGAGTGTAATAATATTTTAAAAATAAAAAATAAAAAGTGTTCAATCTTCTGTGCAACCAAAAACAGCAAGGATCGTGACCACCACCACACAAAATATGCGCTTACCAAAAGGCAAGCGATTTCATGCCCATAGTCAATCTCCACAGCACCTCCTCAGACTATCTTCACAGTAGGGTCCCTTATTGAATAAAACAGACCGGAACCATCAACAGCAGCACAAGAAGCAGAAAGGCAGTAATTGGGATCTCAGGGAAATGGAAAGAAGACTCACCATAGCATAAGCGTAAAAAGACTTATTCGTGGGGACCGTCGTTTTACGACGAAACGTACGTCGGATGGCAGATGTGCTGACGTCATTGCGATACAGCGTAGGTTGGGCGGGCGATTGCATGCCGCCCAGCATTTTTTATGGCAATTTTTACTGCTTTCTATGTAAGTGTATTTCTTTACTCTTATTAAATTTGTTATACGGAATTATGCTATGGTGAGTCTTCTTTCCATTACCCTTATCTTATATTGTGTTTACGTGTATCTTGTAAAACTGAGCTGCAGCGATTTTTAGTTGTACTAGTGTAGATTTAGGTTTAGCGCAGTATTTATTTTTCTTTTTGATCCATTCTCTGTAGATTCTCTGTTTTGCATGAGACCTCATTTCAGCAGGCTCCCCATTATGGTTTTTAGCAGTTGTGGTAACGGCAGTGGAGGTGTTCATACAATCACTGCCCTCCCTTTTCTGTTTTGGCACACTGTACATGATTGGGTTGCAGATATTTTGGCTAGCATTATAAAAACCCATATATACCAGTGGCTTCCTTCCAGGGTTTTTCCATTTGGTCCCAATCAGGATATATTCATGTTAAAAATCTCTCCCAGATGTCAACATTTCTCCTTTTGTTTATAAAATATGTCTTCTGAGGGTTATGTAGCTCTAGGTGTTCCTGGGCCATGGTAATAAAGTATTCCACATCCATGCATGCCTTGGCTGCCATTATGATAGCATGTATAGTCTGCACTGCTCTGTACACACCGCCTGTACAACGAGGAAGTGGGATGGGAAATGGCAATTCATCAAAGGAGTCCAACATAATTTTGATCTAAAATTGTGTTTATGTTCATTGCATTTACGTGCATTTATGCATGTTTGTATTGTGTTAAAAAATGCTTGCCCAACTATTTGTTGATGAGTTTGCACTAAACATTAGGTACAACCCATAGCGCATTGTTTGTTAACAAGTCACAAGAGTCAATCCTAAGGAATCTGAAGTCCTCTAAATATAAAAGATTAGACTCACTGCAGCCATATTGTCAGTGCATGGTGGAACTGTTGGGGAAAACTGACCATTCAATATAGAGATACTGTGCATTAGTCTGCTATTATACTGTGGATCGCAGTGGTGGACTACATATCCTTTGGTACCTTGTTCCATAACACCACATTTTTAAAGTAATACCACAGATTTTAAGGTCAAGGTTAATGTCCTTAGTCTGTAATTTAAATAATATGTGTATTTTCAATTGTGCATAAAGGGGGAAGGGGGGAAAATTGGGACTTTGAGTAAGGTTTACACATGGTAATATGTGCCTCCATCCCTGAATTAATGAAACATAAAAAGGAAGTTGGGACTTTATGTGAGGCAAATGGCTGTTGAATAAGGCAATACATGTACAGTGATTAAATTAGTCGGGGCAATGGCTGGTATTGGTGCTCCAATCATCAGGGCACCACAATAAAATGAAATAGTTCAACTCACCATAATGCAGAATCAGTGGGAGCCCTTAGTGTACCACTTGCACCGTCGCCTGCCACCAGATGCTGATTGTCACTTGTCACCGTTGCCTGCCACCAGATGCAGCTTGTCACATGCCACGTCGCCTGCCACCAGATGCAGCTTGTCCCTTGCCACGTCACCTGCCACCAGATGCAGCTTGTCACTTGCCACGCTACTTGGCACCAAATGCAGATAGTTACTTGCCACGTCACCTGCAACATCACCTGCCACAAGATGTGGATGTTCACTTGCCAGTGGCTGTGTCACCTGCCACCAGATGCAGCTTGTCACTTGTCATGTCACCTGTCACCAGATGTAGATTGTCATTTGCCATATCACTTGCCACGTCACCTGCCCCAAGATGCGGATTGTCACTTGCCAGTGGCTGTCGCCTGCCACCAGAAGCGGATTGTCACTTGCCAATGGCTGTGTCCCAGAGTGAGTCAATTGCCCCGTTGCCCCCCCAAATCCGCCCCTCGACTGAACATGTACAGATTCAGCTGATGCATTTCAGAAGTACATTCTTTCTTCAGGGATGTATTGTGGTAGAACAGAGTCACTTCTACAAATAAAACAAATAAATGTATGAGCACACTATTATCATGTCTTATAAGTCTTATGCCCCATACACACGATTGGATTTTCCAACAACAAATTTTGGATGTGAACTTGTTGGCAGAAAGTCCAACCGTGTGTATGCTCCATCGGACATTTGTTGTCAGACTTTCCACCAACAAATGTTGGTTAGCAGGTTCTCAAATTTTACGCCAATAAATGATGGTTGTCTGACTTTTCGATCTTGTGTACACAAGTCCGTTGGACAAAAGTCCATGCGTGTTTGGAATCAAGTACGAGGCGGAGATATAACTAGAATTCGTAATGGAAATATCACGTGCTTCTTGTACGCCACTACGTTTGTAATTTATTGGCCAACATTTGTGTGACCATGTGTATGCAAGACAAGTTGGAGGTAACATCATTCGAACAAAAATCCATGGTTTTGTTGTTGAAAAGTCCGATTGTGTGTACGGGGCATTACAGTTAATAGTTTTCTGTTATTTATTACACTCACATGTTGTGTGGAATGAAATATTTCTACAGCAGTCGACAGAGATAAAAACAACCAATGGTATCCATCCTAACACAAGGGGGAGATGACACGTCTGCTGTAGCGCTCTAAGGAGAGCAAACAAGGACCACCATGGAAGCACGTCAGAGGGGGGAAGAACAGTCGCCCAACAGGATACAGTCTAGTATCAAAAAAAGTTTAGTGCAAATATAATAATATGTATATTTTGTTATGTTATAAATGGTTGTATTTACATGCTATTATATTTTTTCTTTCCAGTAGTACCCATCCCAGCCAGGTAGTCTTTTTGATTCGTCTGTCTGGGTGTCTATTTTTTTTTTTTTAGCACATAGTTCTGCTCTTGAGAGTCAACCCGGCGCGTGCGGGCCACCCACTTTATATTTAGGCGTTATGGCACCTTAACATCTTCAGGCATCTGACCCAGCTTTGTCTTTGGGTCCAGGGACACGGGCTGAAAACTGTCTTCCTTCCAGCGGGTGGGGACATGCCATGTGTCTTCCAGTCCGAGGGACTAGGCTGGAATGCACATCAGCCATCCGGGAAGCAGATACATGCCCGACTGATGGTCTTTCTCCTGCCAGTTTGGCTTTTTAAGGCCACCCCATCCACTTGTCTGCATCATCCAGGCTGATTGCCCACCAGAGAGGCCGCTCAGTGCATCCCTAAATTTCTGCTAGACTTGTTGAGCTATATTTTTGTGTATGTTTACCCAGTCTTGATGTCCATATTTAACACTTGATCTCACCTTATGCAATATACACCCTTGGTATCATTTGACTATAGATGTTTATGCTGGATTTGTCTGACCATTATATTATGGACACTTTGGCTGGCTCTGTCTGACCATAGCATTCAGCTGTGCTATGCACATCTCCACTTACATTTTACTTCATGTGTAAGCATCCATTCATGTATGTAGATGCATGTGTATATATATATATATATATATATATATAAACCTAATTTTGCCACCCCCTCTTGCTCCACCCCTGACTCCACCCCCTTTGCCCTGCCCATATATACCTAACCTTTTTAATGAAGTGTCACCAGTGCCCATCAAATTCAGCCTCACCAGCGCCCATCAATGCAGGCTCACCAGCGCCCATCAAATGCAGCCTACCAGCACCTATCAGTGCAGCCTCACCAGCGCCAATCAAATGCAGACTCACCAGCGCCCATCAATTGCTCCAATTCATTCGAGAGTTGGGACACGCCTCTGACACTTTGTGCGAAAGGAGACTTAGTTGCTTGCTGCAGAGAGAAGAGATTAGGAACACCGGTGGCCGGGCGCCCTAGGCAGCAGTGCACCTGAGGAGGCTGCCTAGTTTACCTAGTGGTAGCACAGGCCCTGACATTTATACACATCACGCTTAGTTTTTTAGCCTTTTAAGTGGAGTTTCAAGGTTGCAAGCAATCAGTATTAGTGATGAACGAACTTCCGATGGGACGTTTCACGA
This sequence comes from Lithobates pipiens, assembly GCF_037356315.1. Classification (NCBI taxonomy): domain Eukaryota; kingdom Metazoa; phylum Chordata; class Amphibia; order Anura; family Ranidae; genus Lithobates; species Lithobates pipiens. The sequence goes on from NW_027507784.1 coordinate 159,044,183, forward strand.
ACGAGGGCCGCGAACGTGGCCGATAGTTCGTGAACCGTAACGTTCGCGGCGGGCCCCATTGACTTCAATGGGAGGCAAACTTTGCAAACCTACAGGTCAAATTTGCAGCCACAAAATAATTACTAGCTGTGCAAACATAGTCCCACCACACGGCCAATGACATAACACATGTATGAGGTGAATCTGGGATCGACAACTATAAGCATTCTTTTTTTATATGTGAAATTGTTGTGACAATTCAGGACTGTGGCGCGCATGAAGGCAATGGAGGAGAGGGAAGGTCAGGGTAGGCAAAGAAGAGGGTGCAGGAGATGATCACCAGCAGCGTGACATACAGCAATGACACCTGCACCATGATAGAGTCATCTGACACCAGCACCGTGATAGAGAGCACTGACATCAGCAGCGTGACATACAGCAATGACACCTGCACCGTGATAGAGTGATCTGACACCAGCACCATGATGGAGAGCACTGACATCAGCAGTGTGACATACAGCAATGACACTTGCACCGTGATAGAGTAATCTGACACCAGCACCGTGATAGAGAGCACTGACATCAGCAGCGTGACATAAAGCACTGACACCAGCACCATGATATACAGCACTGACACCAGCACCGTGATGGAGAGCACTGACATCAGCAGCGTGACATACAGCAATGACACCTGCACCGTGATAGAGTGATCTGACACCAGCACCGTGATAGAGAGCACTGACATCAGCAGCGTGACATAAAGCACTGACACCAGCACCGTGATATACAGCACTGACACCAGCACCGTGATATAAAGCACTGACATCAGCAACGTGACATAAAGCACTCACACCAGCACGGTGATATACAGCACAGACACCAGCACCGTGATATACAGCACTGACACCTGTACCGTAAGCAGCCCCAGAAGGAAGTCAGCATAGCACAGGGATGGTGGGAGCCCCTCATAATGAGCATAGCACAGGGATGGAGGGAGCCCCTCATAATGAGCATAGCACAGGGATGGTGGGAGCCCCTCATAATATGCACAGCAGAGGTACAGCCCCAGCAGGAAGTCAGCACAGCACAGGAATTGGGGGAAGCCCCTCATAATAAGCAGCGTGACATACAGCAATGACACCTGCACCGTGATAGAGTGATCTGACACCAGCACCGTGATAGAGAGCACTGACATCAGCAGCGTGACATAAAGCACTGACACCAGCACCGTGATATACAGCACTGACACCAGCACCATGATATACAGCACTGACACCAGCACCGTGATGGACAGCACTGACATCAGCAGCGTGACATACAGCAATGACACCTGAACCGTGATAGAGTGATCTGACACCAGTACCGTGATAGAGAGCACTGACATCAGCAGCGTGACATAAAGCACTGACACCAGCACCATGATATACAGCACTGACACCAGCACTATGATAGAGAGCACTGACATCAGCAGCGTGACATAAAGCCTCACACCAGCGCCGTGATATACAGCACTGACACCAGCACCGTGATATACAGTACTGACACCTGCACCGTAAGCAGCCCCAGGAGGAAGTCAGCATAGCACAGGGATGGTGGGAGCACCTCATAATGAGCATAGCACAGGGATGGTGGGAGCCCCTCATAATATGCACAGCAGAGGTACAGCCCCAGGAGGAAGTCAGCACAGCACAGGGATGGTGGGAGCCCCTCATAATAAGCAGCCCCAGTAGAAATATGACACCGCTCAACCTCTTCAAAGAGGAGGGCACGGACATATAGTACGGTGTGCTTTTTTTGGACAAGGAAGTGAGCCAAATGAAGAAAGAAGGTCTGTGTGCTCGATTAAAAAAATCGTTTATAGACATATACATGGTCTACTGGTCACATGTGTTGAATTCCTCCGAGATCCATGCCTCATTCATTTTTAGAAATGTGAGGTAGTTAACACTGTCGTGAGCTAGGCGAGTACACTTATCGGTCACGATCCACCCTGCTGCGCTGAACGTCCTTTCTGACAGGACACTGGACGAGGGGCAAGCCAACAGTTCTATTGCAAATTGGGCAAGCTCTGGCCAGAGGTCAAGCCTGCCCACCCAGTAGTCCAGGGGTTCATCACTCCTCAGAGCGTCCACATCGGCCGTTAACCCGATGTAGTCAGACACCGGACGGTCTAGGCATTCCCTGATGCTGGATCCGGATGACACCTGTCGATGGGTCGGCTGAAAGAATGACCTCATATCAGAAGTCACCAACACATCTTCAAACCGGCCTCTTCTTGCAGGCGCTGTTGGATTGGTACCCGCAACTCCTTCTCTGGGAGTGGGAATTGCTCCTCTGCCAGCGCACGCAAAAGCAGAATGCAGCATTTCGCAAAGCAAGGCCTGGAAGTGATCCATTCTGACAGCCCTCTTTGACGGCGGTAACATTTCCACCATTTTGTGTTTGTACCGGGGGTCTAAGTACGTTGCCACCCAGTACTGGTCCTTGACCCTTATGCTTTTTATACGGGGGTCCCTGTTTAAACACTGGAGCATGAAGGCCCCCATTTGCACTAAACTGGAAGCGGTGTGGTGGCCTGGCTCCTGCTCATCATCCAGTATAATGTCGTCCTCTTCATTCTCCTCTCCCCATCCACGCACAACAATAGGGAACCCAGAAAGGTTTAAAGCATGCTCTTCTTGCTCCTCCTCATCCGCCCCGGCACCATCCTCCTCTGACTCCTCTTCAGACTCCTGTTGTTCACTTGTCTCAGATAGAGTAGCCCCCCCTGGGAATTCATCCAGCATTGCGACTTCCTCATCTTCCCGCTCCTGCTCCTCCACAGTTTGATCAATGACACGACGCAATGCACGCTCCATAAAGAAGGCATAAGGTACCATGTCACTGATGGCGCCATGGCTGCGACTGACCAGTTTGGTGATCTCCTCAAATGGCCGCAGAAGTCTGCATGCGTCGCGCATGAGCAGCCACTGGCACGGTGAAAAAAAACCCAGCTCCCCAGAACCTGTTCTGCCGCAGAGTTCATACAGGTAGATGTTAACTGCACGTTTCTGCTGGAGCAGCCTATCAAGCATATAGAAGGTTGAGTTCCATCGCGTCGGGCAATCGCAAATAAGACGTCTGACTGGCAGATTGTGTCACCGCTGAATGTCAGCAAGGCGAGCCATGGCCGTGTAAGATCTTCTGAAATGGGCCGAGATTTTCCTTGCCTGTCGCAAGATGTCCTGGACCCCAGGGTATTTGACAACGAATCACTGCACGACCAAATTTAAGACGTGTGCCATGCATGGCACGTGCGTAATTTTGCCCTGTTTCAATGCGCTAAGCAGATTGGCACCGTTGTCACACACCACTTTACCAACTGTCAAATTGAGCGGTGTTAGCCACTGATCTGCCTGTGAACGCAAAGCTCAAAGGAGTGCCGGGCCAGTGTGGCTCTTGGCTTCCAGGCACAACAGATGCAGCACGGCATGACAACGTCTCACCTGGCATGTCGAATAGGTTCTGGGGAGCTTGGGTGGCGCAGCGAAAGAGACGCTAGCAGCGTGGCGGTAAAATCAAATCTACACGGGTGCCACGGGTTACATGCTTGACGGCCGTCAGAAGGTTCACCCAGTGGGCAGTAAAAGTGATATACCTTCCCTGCCCGTGTTTGCTAGACCACGTGTCTGTGGTCAGATGTATCTTGGCACTGACACTGTGTGCCAGAGATACATTCACTTGCTGCTGAACATGGCCATATAGCTCTGGGATGCCCTTCTGTGAGAAATACTTCCTTCCTGGGACCTTCCATTGTGGTGTTCCAATGGCCACAAATTTGAGAAAGGCCACCAGTTTATATGGCAGTAGTTGGCGGGCTATGAGTTCTGACAAGCCAGCCCTCAACCGTTGGGCAAGAGGGTTATCCGGCGTCATAATTTTTTTACGCTCGAACATTAGGCCCACGGAAGCCTGCCTTTTTGCAGAAAAACGTGAGCTTGGCGTGATGGAAGGTGGAGTGGAGGACAATTGTGAGGAGAGAGGAGAAGGAGAAGTAGAAGGCGAGGCTGGACGGTGAGAGCCTAGAGTGTGGCTTTGTGTGTTCCGTTGCTCCCACTGGGCTCGGTGATGGCTGCTCATGTGCCTTCTTAAGGCGGTCATCCCTAGGTGAGTGTTGGGCTTACCGCGACTAATGCGTTGACTGCAAAGATTGCAGATGGCATGCTATTGTCAGCAGCGGACACGTTAAAAGAAGCCCACACTGCGGAGCCATGTGCCGGTGTCCTGGGAGCGCCAGATGTGACCGTACATGGTCGATGACTCGCTCCTGATACATTTGCAGTCTGCTTTGTCCCTCCTGTGAAATGTAAGTTATTCCTGCTTCTCCTCCCTATCTGCTGGTCCATATCTCCCTCTGAACTCCCCTCCTCTTCCTCTCTTGTGGGCACCCACGTGACATCACTAGACACGTCATCATCGACGTCACCTTCCCCACCACTATAAGTAGAGTTCTCGGAGTAGGCAGCAACACCAGGGACCAACCTCCTCCTTGGGCTGATCTGGGTACTGTCGTCAGACTGCTGAGTGGCGGTTGTTGCTACCTCCTCTTCCTGATCCAATACCAAGAGTGGCTGCGCATCAGAAATGTCTTGATATGGATCGAAAATAATTCCTGTGACTCAAGCAGAAGGTATGTGGTGGTGGTGGTGTTGTTGGTGGTAGTGTCTTTGGGGGTGCACATAGCAGAGAGTGAAGAAGAGGGTGCAGATCGAGAGGATGAGGAGGGTGCAGAAGAGTAAGGCTGAGTAAACCACTCAACCAGGTCTGGTGCGTCCTTTAAATGAATTGAATGCACCTTCTGCAACTTCCCACTTTGGCTCAAGCCTGTTGCTCCTGCCCTACCCCTACCACCCCTGCGGAAGGACCTGCCTCTTCCTCTGCCTGTCATTTTTTAAATGACCCTGTGACAAAACTCTCAGTCCCTATACTGATAAAGGACTGCAGCAGAAGGGCAGCAGTCAGCAGTAGTGCACCTCAACCCTATGTATTGTGGACCTATACCAGTCCTTACAGAATAGCAGACTGTACCTCACTCAACCCTATGTACTGTAGTACCCTATACTATACTACCAGTCCTTATAAGGACCTTTGTGGAACAAGTAGGTTGTGAATGATTAGCAGACTGTACCTCAGTCCCTATACTGATAAAGGACTACTGCAGCAGAAGGGCAGCAGTCAAGTATAATATTCTTTCTATATTTGGAAGAAAGAATATTATACGTGTACAAGCCTATTAACATACCAGTCCTGAAAAGAACCATTGTGGACCTAATAGTAACAGCTACTGATTAAACTGACTGTCCCTCACTGCCTCACACACAGCTTTCTGCCTGGCCCTATTTAAACTGACAAAACAGAGGCTGCTGGAACAATAAATCGAATAGCACTTTTGTGGACCTAATAGTAACAGCTAATGATTAAACTGACTGTCCCTGCAGCACACAGCGTCATGTCCCTCTCTCTTCACTGACAAAAGACAGGCTGCTGCAAAAATCAGTAGCACAGCAGTGCCTCAAACCTATATCCTGAACTACACCTATACCAGTCCTGAAAATAACTTTTGTGGACCAAATAGCTAGCGATTTGGGTCACTGCAGTCTCTCCCTGATCCACACAGCAACCTCTCCCTATAGTGACAGAAGAAAGAATGTAAAATGGCCACCGGATCGGGTCTATTTATAAGTTAGGGGGAATGTCCAAGTGTCCATGTGCTGTAATGTCTCAATTGGCTGTCCTGTACCCCATGATGGATGTGTCATCATAGGTCAAAGTTCTTTTACACAGTAAACACGGAAGTCCGCCAGGCGAACAGCGGCAATAGTCCGCCGATCGGGCAGGCGGCGAACAGCCAAAATTCGCCGCGAAACGACCACCGGGCAAAGCGTTTGGCCATCCCTAATCAGGATTGCATTAATATATGTATTCTAGATTGTAAGCTCTAACAAACAGGGCCCTCTGATTTCTCCTGTATTGAATAGTATTGTAACTGTACTGTCTGCCTTCATGTTGTAAAGCGATGCGCAAACTGTTGCGCTATATAAATCCTGTATAATAATAGTAAAAATTATATTCTTATATGGCCAAATATAGCTGCTTTTGATTGAGCAACCTATTTAGGCCATATTACCATATTTGCAATAAACTTTTTTTGATACTAGACTACATCCTGTTGGGAGACTGTGCTTCCCCCCGGCATGCTTCAATGGTGGTCCTTGTTTTATCTCCTTAGAGCACTACAACAGATGTGTCATCTCCCCCTGGTGTTAGAATGGATACCATTGGTTGTTTTTAACTTTGTTGACTGCTGTACTAATAAATAACAGAAAACAAATAACTGTGAGACTTATAAGACATTATAATAGTGTGCTTATAGGTTTGCTTGTTTTATTTGTATAAGTGACTCTATTCTACCACAACAGCCCTGAAGAAAGAATGCACTTCTGAAACGCGTTGATTAAATCTGTATATGCTCAGTCACGGTATATGTACCGTGGGGCTTACAGGAGACATAGAACATTGTTTACATGCATTTTTCTTGCCTTGTTGTCAATGTAATAACAATACACCAGCCGTAATTCATTTTTTTATGACATTGTTTAATAAAAATTTATATTTGAGATTTTATACTTCGGTTACAAAATGTAAATCATTATTCATGGTTTGACTCACAACTTTAGGCCTTTAAAGTCTCTTTAGGTGGTTCCTTCTTTTTCCAGTACGTGGGATGATGGCCTAATCTCCTTATTGACCACACTCCCCCTTGTCTTCTAGTACCATTAGCCCTAAAAATGGCCAGAACTTAATAAAAAGATTCACCCCCTATATACTTCAGCAGAGTTTGCTGTAAAGTTGAATTTTGAACAAGATTCCTGAAAAGGCTCGTAAATTGAACCTTGCCCGTTTAATCATAACTACTCTAATTTCAGTTACTGCATACTTGTTCTGGTTCAGTGACTCAAAGGGCCTTGGAACTAGATGATTAAAACGACAGTCAAACAATATTTTTAGAAACAGGTCCACAATTAAAGCAATTAAGGTAAACAGGCCCACAATTAAAGCAAGTGATATGTTTTTAATAACAATCGGTTTTAAATATCTGAACAGAAATTACAATCTCTTTTTTTTTTTTACTTACTGAAAGCAGCTTCTTGTACTCTGTTACAAAAATGTACAAAAGTTTGATTTAGAACCTAAAGAAACAAATAAAAACTCAAAAGAATGTATTCTTGAACACGTGACTGGTACATGTGAGGTTAGCCATTTGAATCTTTAATTTATCTGCCGATATCATAAGAAATACATATGTGAAAAGGTGAGATGAAATCTGTCATTATTCTCCTGAATATTAAACAACCTGTTTAAAATGTTGCCCTTTTGGCTCAGTCTCATGCTATCTGGATATGGATGCCTCTATTTTAAGTGGTTTATTCATTGCTACATACAGCCGGTAACAAGGGAGAAACACAGTTGATTGATTATATTGGGTTTATAGATTTCCCTTCACCTTTAGGCTTTTGGATAGTTAATGGCCAAAGCCATTAATGTTTCAGAGTCATATGGGCAAGTATTCAAAATTAGTTCATTATTTCACTAAATTCTCTGTGGGGAAGTGTCATTTAACTAGTACATTCCTCAACAGTTAATGTAATTGCTCTAAAGAGACGAGCAAACGAATGTCAGCTTTTTAATCTGTTTAAGATTTTCATGGGCTTTTTTATAGCATACACCAAACAAACTATTGAAGCAACTCCCTGTTAAGTTTGCTCACTGTTCAGTTAGCGCTTATATATGGGCCATTGTTGGTATTGTCGATAAGTGTAGAATGACACATTACAGAGGCACCTTAACATACACTATAATGTCAAAAGTATTGGGACACCTGCCTTTACACGCACATGAACATTAACCACTTCAACCCCGGAAGATTTTACCAACTTCCTGACCAGAGCACTTTTTACAATCTGCCACTGCGTCGCTTTAACTGACAGTTGCGCGGTCATGCAATGCTGTACCCAAACCAAATGTGCGCCCTTTTTTTCCCACAAATAGAGCTTTCTTTTGGTGGTATTTGATCACCTCTGCAGGTTTTATTTTTTGAGCTATGAACAAAAAAAGAGCGCCAATTTAAAAAAATATATATTTTTTTACTTTTTGCTATACTAAATATCCTCAAAAATGTTTTTAAAAAACACATTTCTTCATCACTCTAGGCCAATATTTATTCTTCTACATATTTTTGGTAGAAAAAATCGCAATAAGCTTTTATTGATTGGTTTGCCCAAAAGTTATAGTGTCTACAAACTATGGAAAAGATTTATGGCATTTTTATGGCATTTACTTTTTTTCACTAGTAATGGCCTTGATCTGCGATTTTTTTAGCGGTACTGTGACATTGCGGCAGACAGATTGGACACTTTTGACACATTTTTGGGACCACTGACCTTTATACAGCGTCACTGGTAGGTAAAGGATTGATACTAGGGGGCAATCAAGGGGTTAAATGTGTGTTCCTTATATGTGTTCTAACTGTATAGGGATAGGACTGACTGGCAGAAGAGACATATCGTTGTTCCTACCAAGTAGGAACAAACTATATGTTTCCTTTCCCCTGTTTACACAAAAATCCCTGTGCTGTCTCTCATGCCCGTGACTGAATAATTGGGCAATTACAAGGCAATTGAAAGCATTCAAATGTCCTGACTCAATCATGTGCCCTTGTAATAAGAACTCTATGCACTGCATGCACTTGTAACCTTACTGCGTTAACAGAAATAGCTATGCGTGTTAGTTACTATAAGCCACATCATGTAAAAAAAAAAAAAATACTACTCCTAATGCCGCGTACACACGATCAAACAAGCGGGTGGAAAAGTCCGGCAAACTCAAGTCCGCCGGACAATCCCCCCGTGTGTAGCCTCCGGCATACTTTTTTTACCCGAAAGTACGGCGGACTTAGAAAGTAGTTTTGCACTCCAATCTTACCGCCGGACTCGCATTTCGGCGGACAATCCTGCCGTGTGTCTGCCAGTCCGCCGTACTTTTGAAATGAGCGGACTTTTCCCGCCCGGAGAAAAGTCCGCTCATTTCGAGCGGGTCTCCAGGTAGGTGGGGCCCGCGAAGGAGACGTCGCTGGCCCCGCCACCTGGTATGGACTTAAAGGGGCACTCCAACGCCGAAAAAAAATCAGCGTGGGGGTCCCCCCCAAGTCCACAACAGACCCTTGTCCGAGCACGCTACCCGGCCAGCCAGGAAAGGAGGGGCGAGCGAGCGCCCCCCCCCCTCCTGAGCGTACCAGGCCGCGTGCCCTCAACATGGGGGGTGCCTTGGGGAAGGGGGGCCACGTGGCCCCCCCACCCCAAAGCACCTTGTCCCCATGTTGATGAGGACAAGGGCCTCTTCCCGACAACCCTGGCCGTTGGTTGTCGGGGTCTGCGGGCGAGGGCTTATCGGAATCCGGGAGCCCCCTTTAATAAGGGGGCCCCCGGATACTGGCCCCCCACCCTATGTGAATGAGTATGGGATACAATGTACCCCTACCTATTCACCTGTAAAATAAAGTACAAAAAAAACACAACACACAAGATAAAATAGTTTATTGCACAGCTCCGGGGGTCTTCCGTCTTCGGGGGTCTTCTCGCCAGACTCCTCCGCTATCTTCTTGTAGCTGTTTTACTAGCGGAGGAGTCTGGCTTTCTTCCTCGCCGCCGCCCTCTTCTTCCGACTTCGGGGGTCTTGTCCCCCCTCTTTGGTTCTTCTGCCGGGCCACCGCACCTTCTTATAGCTCTTTTACAGGCCGTGGCCCGGTCTTCTGTCACCGCCGCCGCCGCCGCCTTCTGTTCTGTCTAGCACCCCTGGTAGAGATGACAGGGAGTGAAAGACACAGAGTGGCACGAGGGCCGATGTAGCAGGTGGCTCAGGACGGGTCTTGGCAGGAACCCGATAGCTTCAGATCACCAGATGGGCACTGAGGACTGGACTTCTGTGTTTCTGGATCAGCAGGCAGAGTCGTGGTCGGAACATAAGCCAGGAGGTCATCAACAGCCGAGCAAAGCAGGTACCGGAATGTGAGACAGAACCAAAGACAGGATACAGGCCGGGTTCGGTACACAGTCGGGCAGCGCAGTACAGGAGCATGAAGCAGGAACGAGGTTAAACACAAGCCGAGGTCACGGGAAGTCAGGCAGAAGTCAACAGGAAGGTTCAGGTACAAGCCAGGTGAAACATAGGAACGCTGGAACAGATCAGATACAGGTAACAGGTACTAGCTGAAAGACCTCTCAGCAAGGCTCATGTGTCAGTGTTCCGTTTAAATAAACTACTTGGCGCCCAGACGTGCACGTGTGCATTGGCGTGCACCTGTGTCCGTGCGTTGGCGCGCGTTCGCGCATGCACCCATACACACTGGTATTGTGTGCTTTTGTGCAGGTGCACATCTGTTAGCCAAACTTCCCTTACATATACTGAAGCAGAGCATCATCCCCTCCCTTTGGAGACTGGGCCAAAGGGCAGTATTTCAACATGACAACGACTCCAAACACACCTCCCAGATGACCACTGTCTTGCTAAAGAAGCTGAGGGTAAAGGTGATGATCTGGCCAAGCATGTCTACAGACCTAAACCCTATTGAGCATCTGTGCGGCATCCTCATATGGAAGGTGGAGGAGCACAAGGTCTCTAACATCCAACAGCTCCGTGATGTCACCATAGAAAAGTGGAAGAGAACTCCAGTGGCAACTTATGAAGCTCTAGTGAACTCCATGCCCAAGAGGATTAAGGCAGTGCTTGAAAATAATGGTGGCCACACAAAATATTGACACTTTGGGCATAATTTGGACATTTTCTCTTAGTGGTGTACTCGTTTTTGTTGCCAGCGGTTTAGACATTAATGGCTGTGTGTTGAGTTATTTTGAGGGGACAGCAAATTTACACAGCTGTTATATAAGCTGTACACTCACTACTTTACATTGTAGCAAAGTGTCATTTTTTCAGTGTTGTCACATGAAAAGATATAATAAAATATTTACAAAAATGTGAGGGGTGTACTCACTTTTGTGAGATACTGTATATTCTTTTTTATCCAACCTGGGGGGATGAACAAAAAAAAATGATCAGATTTCTGCATTCATGCTAAAGAGCACAGATGAATGAATCCAACACTATTGTATTCTTACAGAATACAGTGGGTGCTGCCAAAACAGTGACTGTAGCTGATTGACTGCAGGTACTGTTCAGCCAGGAATTATCCGCCTGGCTCCTTCGATTTTGGCCAGTTCATCAAACAACGGACAAAATGTAATCATTGTATGGCCAGATTAATAGTAGGGAGCACATTTAACTAAAACTTTTAAACTCCATCCAGTAAAGCATTTTACAGTAAAGTAAAATGACCAGTAATGTCACACTGATGCAATATCTACCAGGTAAATATCAAGCTAATAAAAGCAAACAGTACATATACATTTAGAGATGCATCATTTGTTGCAATCCTTAGCTACAGTGGCACATTTCAAAGGGGCACTAGGTCTCTGTCTGTGGTGGACCAATCCTCAAAGTCTCTACTAAAAGTGATTGTAAACGATCACCTTGTAAAACAACCCATTCAGTTTAATATAGAAATGAAAGGCAAAACATTTTTGTATAGATATAAAAATACATTATAATGACCCTTTTCCCTTTTTTATAAGTGATCACATTCCATCTGTTCTCAGCTGCAAAGAGCTGGGGGGAGGAGAAGCAGCAGCATGCTTAGCTACCCAGTAAATGGCTGTGCAGCAGGGTGTGTCAGGACAAGTCTGATCATTGGAGGAGAGCACACTGAGTTCCCAGCATAGCTAGAGAACTGACCAAGCTTTGACCAAGCTTTGTTCTCCTGCTTGGTGTGGTCAGGTTTTAATAGGAAAGCAGAGGCTGGTAGGAATACGAGGGATTTCACATAAAAGAAGCAATACAAAGAGAACAGGAAACTTTCTCATACAAGTACATGGTACAGCAGGCACATATCAGGAATAAGAAGTTTTGGGGTAACAAACACAAAAAAGTTGGGTCACTCCTACCTGTATGTAACCTGCAACTCAAGCAAAATGTACATATATACATAAAACCCTAATCTTGCATAGGAACATATAAGCCAAACAATGATCATGCTGAGATCCAAACTTACATATGTACACATGGGCCAAACAAAACACCTAGGATAATATAAGTTTTTTTTCTCAGAATGATCCTTTTTGGCTTATATTTCTATGTTTATCATTGTTTTTTTCTACTCTCTGATTATAATTATGATTTCCAACATATGTAAACATTCCTACAGCTTACAAAATTCTCTCAAGAAGACCCGGTGGGGTCAAAACGCGTCAGAATTGCATATCATCTTTACTCTAGTGCTTGAGCACTGTTTATCATTGTGTACAGCCACATTAATGATGTTGTTGTTTTTATCTTTTGTACCACAGCTCATGTTTTGACTGATTTTGTCAAATTTTTGCTACTATGTCATAATAGAACCTTAGTTATACTAATTATACTTCGTGTAGTATTTTTTCAACCTTGTGTTGCCTAGAAAACCCTTTACAGGGGACAATTCCTCTTTCTTTGACATTACCCGGGGTGTGCAGCTGTTTTCTTTTCTCCCATAAGTGTCTTCCCTTTCTAAAATATTTCTATGAAAGACTGGGGTTTTCTGTGACATGGATGTACACATTGCTTAGTGGGAGTCTTTTTTTTTTGTCTTTTCTGTTCTTTTAGTGATGGGGGTCACTTTTGAAAACTCACCACAATTTTTAGTCACCACTTTCACTTTATATATTTCATTGGGCTTGGATGGCTTTTTACATTCATATTTGTTCAATTACTTTGCACTTAGCAAGGTGTCTTTGATCTATTATGAATATTTACTTTAATAGCACCTTTTCAATATCATTCAACACATTAGTATCGATATTCACACGTCTTACACACACCTTGTACATTATTTTTTCATTGGATATGCACTTTTGCCCATGTGTATAGGTCAACACTTCAATTAATCCTTTATAAAATGAACACATGAACTAATAATGTTCACATTGTTATCTATGACCCCTTCTTCTTATTTCACAGATGTATTAATATATTATAAAATGATGTTGACATCAGGGGTTCATCTATTTTATATAACATGGGTTCATAATTATGGTAGTATTTATATTTTCATTATATGGTGATACATATTGTAGCATTATTCTATATGTGCTTTTTGTAGCTTTTAGTGAGATCTCAGCCAGCTATAGTGGACCATTCCTGTATGTTTACCCTTCACATGGATCATGGTAGCCCCGCTTTTCCACAGCTCCAAGGACAGATACCTGTGGTGGTTATTATTTGAACTTTGTTTTTAAGTGTATAACTTTTGTAAACTGTCACAAAACTGATGTGGCCCACTTTATGTGGACATGTGGACGGATGTATATATATATATATATATATATATTTATTTATTTATTTTTTTTTTTCCTTAATTTGTCAATTCTCTTTTATAGACACCCTGTCAGTAGCATCCATTCCTGATGAAGTGAAATAATGTTCATGAAACGCGGTCACGATGTAATTTATCCATAACATTTTTTTGCAGGTTCATGGAATTCAGTCTTGAGCATGTTTTAAGATTGTTAAAATATGTAATCTATATAGTTATTATCTATGTTAAAAAATAGACTGACAGTAGTACGTCAGTTCTTCTGTGCTAATTTAATTTGCTATATTTCTTGTATAAAAAAGTATATATATTTTTTTTCTCACAATATAGATTTTATTGAAAATAGTTGAATGTATACAAACGTATATAAGTATACAGATACCACAAGAAGAGTAAAAGGGCATTCAGGGGTTTAAAAAAGAAAATGTAAGTACATAAGGTAACTGGTAGTAATTGAACATAATCTAATAACTAATAATATAAGAACATATAGGAATGGGTGCATTCTTGATAGGAAATCTTACATAAAATATTTAGTGATAAACAGTAAGCGTAAAATAATATCACAATAAAAAAATTAAGTAATGACTTAACCTCCGCTAGGGAAGTTAAGTCAATATTTAGGAACAAGATTGGTCTGTTATTTTGTGCAATCTTTGAGGTCTTTATTTGCCTTCGGTATGACTGTGATGCGGGCTTGTAAAAATGATTCAGGGATTTTTTTTGCTGTGTGTCTAGATAGTTAAAGTTTACAAGTAGATTTCAAAATATCTACAAATGTTTTATAATATTGAGAAGTTAGGCCATCTGTGCCTGGGCTTTTGCCCGATCTAAGGTCTTTAATGGCTTGGATGAGTTCATGTTCTTGTAGTGGGGGTTCTAGTTTTTGGATCTCATCTGGGTGTAAAGCTGGTAAAGAGCTTTGTTTTAAAAATTTTGCTATAATATGTTCCTATATCCCTGAAGGATATTTGGTTTGTGACTCGCAGGTAGATCGTAAAGTTTTGTATAGAAGTTATGAAACTGTGCTGCAATCTTATCTGTCGAGTGTTCCAAGATAACTTCCCTTGAGCGTATATAAAATATGTTTTCTAGGGTGTTGGTGTCTTTTAGAGCTCTGGCCAGATACTTTCCGCTCTTATTACCATGTTTGTAGTAAAGTTTGTTTTTGAAAAAAAGCAAACGTCTTGTCTTGTTTTCTAAGAGAGATTGAAGTTCTCCCCTGGCTTCCAATAATTTAGTAGCTGATTGTATGAAGAGTGATTGTGTTGAGATTCAAGGCATAAAATGGTGGTGAAAAGAGTGAAAATTCTCTTTTCTGAAGCCTTTTTAAGGCAAGCTCTCCATTTAATAAATTCTCCCCTTATCACACATTTATGTGCCTCCCAGGTCACAAGGGGGGATTTTTCATTATTAGAGTTCAAGGAGAAGTAAGTTTTAATTGCTTCCTTTACCTGAGTGAAAATATCAGGTTTCAGGAGCAAGGTTGGATTTAATCCCCAATTACAGGATTTGGTCTGGTTTTTAGATTGGGAGAGGGTGATAGCAATGGGTGCATGATCCGAAACGTCTGAAATCCAATTTTATCTTCTGTCAGTAAGGTAATATCTCTTTGTGTGTTGAAAAGGTAATCAATTCAAATATTTGTTGCGTTGTATTGAGTAAAATGTGAAATCTTTCTCAGTAGGATTTATTAGTCTCCAGGAATCCATTAAAATTAGGGAATTTAACATCTGTTTATTATGTGTAAGTGTCTTATAGGCAATTGAAGTCTGACCATTGGATGTGTCTTGTAATGGATTAAGTGGGATATTGAAATCTCCACCTAGAATTATCACCCCTGCTGAGTTCATCTATAATCCTCTGGCAAAACGAGACGTGTGCTGTATTAAGAAAGTGAGGGTCATTTGTTGACCATTAAAGGACCCCTTGAGAAAGAGATATCTTCAATCTGGATTAACCAATTGGTCAGTAACAGAGAAGTTAGAATCTTTACTTAATAATAATGCAACTCCCTTTGTATTGGCCAGAGAATTAGAGGCATGGAAGACCTTTGTGAAATATTTAGTTATCAGGTTTGGAATTTTGTCCTTTTAAAGTGGGTTGCCTGAAGAAAAAACATCTTAGGTTTAGCTTTTGCAAGCTCTCCTAATAGTGAGGATCTTTTTTCAGGAATATCGAGACCCTTAGATATGTGTTATTGGAGATCAGCATGGGGTATTTCCCTAGTTCAGAATAGGCCATTTTTGCACAAACGAAAAACAGAAGACAAACAACAACAACAAAACAAAAAAATGGGTGGGGAGAAAAAAAAATAGAGAGTTAAATCTTCAGGGGTTTATAACAAGTAAGTCTATAACAATGCCTGTATTAGTCTAGATAATAGTCTAAGCCCTTGTACACACGGTCGGACATTCCGACAACAAAATCAGTCGGATTTTGTCTGATGGATTTTGTCTAAAACTGGTGTTGCATACACACGGTCGGACAAAGTTGTCGGAAGATCCGATCGTTCGTAACGTGATGACGTTATTTAGTTAGGACGGGACTACGTTCAGGCTAGTAGCCAATAGCTTTGTTCTCGGAATTTGATCTGAGCATGCGTGGAACTTTGTCCGATCGGAACTCTCTACAAATGATCAGACAAAGTACGATCAGATCATGTTGTCGGAAAAATTTATAGCCAAGCTTTCAAACTTTGTCTGTCAGATATTCCGACGGAAACAGTCCGATGGAGCCCACACGTGGTCGGATTATCCGACAACATGGTCCGATTGGACATTTTCCGTCAGAATATCCAACCGCGTGTACAAGGGCTAAGACTAGTGTCAGATTTTTGTGGACAATTCTTCAGGTTTGTGAGAATAGAAACTGATTTAAATATCTGAATGTATCTACAAGATATTTGTGGGGGGATGGGAGATTTCCGAGTTTAACCCAGCAGAAAAGAAGTGATCTTACACAAATAATAACAACAATATTTCCAACACAAGTTGGATAAAACTGGGTTATCAGTACTGTGGTAGATATATCTGTGGCTCCATGGCATTTATAGTTATAGCATAACAATAAGCAGGTGATTAATTAACGGTCTAATCATATAGTATGTAGCTTGTCAGATTTTAGTTAACTGGAAATCTTAAAAAAAGAAAAAAAAAGGGTGTTCAAAAGGATAGAACTATTAAATATACAGAACATTCTTATGTCTAAGCTGGGGTTCTTCAAGAAGATACCTCATGTGAAGGTTGTCATGAATAATCACAGGAAGAAATAGATAGACCCACTTAATGCAAGTCGATAATACAGCTTAATCACTTCAGCCCTGGAAGATTTAGCTGTTCAATGACCAGGTCATTCTTTGCGATTCGGCACTGCATCGCTTTAACTGACAATTGCGCGGTCGTATGATGCTGTACCCAAACAAAATTGATGTACTTTTTTCCCCACAAATAGAGCTTTCTTTTGGTAGTATTTGATCATCTCTGCGGTTTTTATTTTTTGCACTATAAACAAAAAAATTGCTTCAATTTAGAAAAAAACACAATATTTTGTACTTTTTGCTATAATATCCCCAATTTATTTTTATTTTTTAAAAAGCACATTTTTTCCTCAGTTTAGGCTGATAAGTATTCTTCTAAAAAAAATAAAAAATAATCGCAATAAGCCTATACTGATTGGTTTGCACAAAAGTTATAGCGTCTGCAAAATAGGGAATAGATTTATGGCATTTTTATTTCTTTTTTACTAGCAATGGCGGTGATCTGCGATCTGCTCCTATAGTGAGTCCCCTCCCCGCACAGTTAGAACACACAGTCAGGGAACACAGTTAACCCCTTGAGCGCCCCTAGTGTTAACCCCTTCCCTGCCAGTGAAATTTACACAGTACATTTACAGTACACAGAGCTAACAGATCGTGGTTCCTTGCTATTAGGAACTCACAATCTGCCTCTCATCACAGAACAGGAATTTGTGTGTTTACGCACACGTCCCTGCTCTGCCTCTCGTGCCCGTGATCGCACGGGGACGGGCTTTCCATGTGACATCAACGGATGGTCACGCCCCATGGCTGTTGTCAGGAAAGGTTCCACAAGCTGATGATACTGTCTGACATTTGGCGTGCAGTACTGTGGTCCACCAGCAGGTGTCTCCTGCCAGTCTGGAACTGGGAGGGGAGCTGTCCCCTATTGGTGGTATTATGTGATCTTTGGGCCACAGTCCTGGCATCCACCAGCGGGTGGTTCTTGGCAGTGTGGGGCCGACATCGGGCATCACCTGAGTCTGATTGCAGGAGATGTGTATAAGTACTCGGCAGACACACATATGTCTTGCCTTGGTATCTTTCCTTGTGCCCTGATCCTGAACCTGAGAGCTCTGTATCTGTACCTGACCCTGACCGTGTTTCTGTTACTGTCTGTTTATCTGAACCCTGAGCCTTGTACCTGTACCCATCCCTCCTGTGATGCATCCATCCTCTCCTTGTCCTGGTTGTTTCCCTTCCCCAGCTACTGACCTCCCGTTGACAACCCTGGCCTGGCTCTGTTTATGATCTCAGTATTCCCCTTTACTTGTATATATTTGTCTGTTACTATTATTATTTGTGGGTTTCTGTTTGGTATTGGTGGTTGTGCATTGAGTGATATTGGAGGTGGTTTTATTTATATTTATTGACTTATCTTTAATAAATCATAAATTTTCACCTTACCTGTGTTTGTTCCTCTATTGCTGTCCACACAGCTCTGGTCATACCTGATTCTTACAGCGGTGTATGAGATGCCAGACAGTGGAAGACGGCGGCAAGGAAGAACATGGCAGTGAGGAAGAACACAGCAGTGGGAGAAGTAGGGGGTGGTGAGAGAGATGGCTACAGAAGATGTTGGCAAGAGAGACAACATCAGAAGAAGATGATAGGGGAGACACGGCTCGGGGGAGAAGACCACTCAGAGCTATTTTACAATAGAGGAATTGTCAAGAACTGGCTATTGTTTTTTGTCACATTTCACTGCTTTTTTTTGGTGAATGGGTAGGGGTATAATGTACCTGATACCCATTCACATGGGGGGGGGGGGGGCATGGCTTCTAGATTCTGATAAGCCTCCCGCCCGAAAAAACCTGTTGAGGGCACGTGGCCTGGTACAGTTCAGGAGGGGGGGCGCTCTCTCACCCCCCCTCTTTTCCTGCAGCCTGCCAGGTTGCGTGCTCAGGTAAGGATCTGGTAGAGATGTGGGTGGGAACCCCACGCCATTTTTTTTTACTTTTGGCTGGGGGGTCTCCTCTGGGTCCATACTAGACCCAAAGGGCCTGGTGTAGACCTGGGGGGGAACCCCATGCCATTTTTTAAAAATGTTGGTCTGGGGGTCCCCTCGGAATTCATATTAGACCTGAAGGGCCTGGTATAGACCTGGGGGGACCCCATGCAGTTTTTTCATGATATCTTTATGGCTGGCATTTTTTTTTTATTTCAGTGGGGAAACCGCTGACAGCTGATGGCTCATTGGTTATTAAAAACGCGGCGGCTGGCTTCCCAGCAACCAGCTATTTACAGTGTTTAAATAAGAACCGCAAAACACATCAAAAATCTCATCACAAATGCAACAGTTCCATTGAAATCTATTACCTGCAAATCACGTGAAAAAAAATTCCTGACCATTTCCAAAAACGCACTAGACGCAAAACGCATAAATGTGAACTAGTTCCATAGGAAACCATGTTAAATGGACTGTAGCGTGTTTCTGCAAACTGCAAAATGCACTAAAAAATGCATAGGTGTGAACCTAGGGTCAAGGTCAGTTCACACTGGAGCGATTCGGGAACCCTGAGAATCCAGAGTGGTTTCCCATACAACTCACAGGCAGTTCACATTGCCATATGCAAACTGCTGGGAGTGTCAGTAGAAAGCTAATGACACCCCCAAATCAGTTCACATATCACAGAGTGAACTGCAAATTCAGACAACACGAATGCGATGCAAATTCAACCATACATTCTGTATGGCTGAGTTTTCATCACACAGACATGTGATTTCCAGTGCGGGGCAAATCACTTTCGATGTCGGACAACACAGCAGTGTGAACCGGCAGTGTGAAAGGGGTCTTATGGACCTCAAGTTGTATGAAAAGTCGGCCAAGTGTAAAATGAGATTCATTATTAACACCTTTGAATTAGGCCCCATTTGCACTTGTGCGACCAATTCCTGTGTAATCTTGCGGTATATGGACCTCAAGTCGCATCAAAGACAAATCAAAGTAGTGCAGGATGCACAAGTGAGAATGATGCCTAATTCAAAGGTATTATCCATGAATCTCATTCATGCTGCTGCAACCTAAATGTCACACTATTTTGCTGCCACTTTGCTGCTACAACTTGGCCCCAACTTTGGGGAATGACTGTGTAATATTGTGCCGTATGTACCTCAAGTCACATGAAAGTCGCACCAAAGTAGTACAGGGACTAATCTGAAGTTGTTGCAACTTGAAGTAGCACAGATATGAATGGTTATCTTTGAGAATCATGGGGTACAACTTGTCATGCAACTCCAGTCCAAATTTGCCGGAAAATTCGCCCAAATGTGAAACAAGTCATATATATTTTAATAAAAAGGAGCTCTCATTTATATTTGCATAGTCCTTATTTATTTACATCAACAGAACAAATGCAGGAAGTGATGTGTATACATGGGCCAGAAGCAAATGTGTGGTGATGCCAAACAAATCAATGAACCCCACCCACACCAAATCTAACTATCACACCCACCCCCACATTGAGTAAGCACAAGTACATTTACAAATGAGCAGCACCTCCTCTTTGCTAAAGAGGAACCTTGCCATGTCCACCTAGATGGAGAGCCTGACCAGCACAGAAACTTCTGAGTGGTTACAATTACTAATTTCTGGGTCAGAAGGTGAAACCAAGCTCTTATGATCGCAGTTGTGAATATTTGATCGCAACCACGATTAGAATTCTTTTATTTTTGTTTATTTGCAGATATGCAAATCTGTATTTCTAAATATAACAATATTTGAAGGTAAACTTAAGGAAGTTTGATAAGAAATGGTGTCCATGGCATAAGACCAGGTGAATTACAAAGACAAAGGCCCAGTTTGAGCCCTGATTCACACTGGCGGCGGGAGGAAATCGTGTGAGTTCAGCTGAACTCACACAATTTCATTCCCGCATGTCAGTTCCGACTGCGGGGGGAATTTCAGAGACATCTGTTGTCATTTAAAAATTGCACCCCAAAAAGTAGTACAGAAACTACTTTGGGAAATTGCGGCGCCCCACCAATAAGAATGGTGCAATTGCCACCGATTTGACATGTCAAATTGCATGTCAAATCTCAGAAATGTGAACCAGGGCTGACACATAAAACACTGCCTATCCACCAGCTGAATTAATTACCTGCAATTCTCCACAGCTGTTGTATCTAAAGATTCCATCTTTAAAATTTACTTGCAGGTGTGCTGAAGAGATTTGTTTTTTTGGTGCACAAATACATATATAAATTATAAGGTATAAAAGAAAGATATTGCACTTCCCCAAAACCACCACCCCCAAAATGAATTAAAAAGAACAATGAAAAGAGAAAAAAAACAAATAATGTACTTTTATTTTGCCAGCAGAAACAAAATTATGTACATTCATTTACTATCTTCAAAAAAATATTCTACAGGACATATGGTGCTACATTTCTCAAAACAGTTAACAATTGGGTTTTAAGGGCCCTGCTCATAGGAGCTTACAGTTTAAAATGTGTCTAAACCTTAGAGTGGACACAGCTTTACTTTCAGTATATAACGGGTAACATTTCATAGTACAACTCACCAGGGGTGCCCATCTTCACTGGTCTCACAATTTCGATTTGATTACGATTATCTGGTCAACGATTCGATTTGATTCTGCCATGCATTGAGATGCATCACGATGCATCACGATTACCAACAAGCTCCCACTTCCGCTTGGACGCCTAGGCAGCCCTTCCACTCTGCAATCTTCTGGGACACATCACAGGTCCCAAAAGATTGCCCGGCTATACAGGACAGTGCAAGCTGCATGCTGTCACAACCAGATGCCCACAGTAGTATTGCTAGCACTCTGGACAGGTGGGGGAGAGAAAGGAGGGTTTGGGTGGCCATGTCGCTGGATTGTGGGACAGGTGAGTTTTTTTTAAATCAAAAGTCACACTTTTTTGTAGCTTCTGACTTTTAATAAACAAAAAAAATTGACTGGAACTCTGCTTTGAATTAAAAATAACCTCACTCCCTTAAAAAGTGCACTAATCCGGTGCACTACAGGGTACAGACATTCACACACACTGCCTCGAAGCCAGAACTCTGTGGGCAGCTCATGCCAAATTCGTGTGGCACTCACGGCCCACAATGCACTGCGCCATCACAGTGCATTGCTGGCTCATGATTGGCGAAGCATGCACTGTGACCCCGCATGCTTGGCCAATCACAGCGCCAGCAGCGAGGAGAGCCAAAATTGGCCACAGGCAGGATGCCTGTGGCCAATTATAGCTCAGGGGGTTTAGTACACACCCCACACTATATAAGGCCGCCAGCGTGGCAGCCTTGTGTAGTGTGTTCCGGCGTGCAGGGAGAGAAGGATAGGCAGGGACAGTTTGTTCTTTTCTCAGGCATCTGCAGGAGTTAGTGGGTGTTGTGTGCTTACAGCGCAGTATACACCTGTATCTACCCTTTATTGCTGTTGTTCTCTAATACCGCCACCTGCAGGAGTTAGTGTGTGTTGTGTGCCTCCAGAGCAGTATACACCTGTATCTACTCTTTATTGCAGTTGTTATCTAATACAGCCATCTGCAGGAGTTAGTGGGTGTTGTGTGCCTCCAGCACAGCACAATATACACCTGTATCTACCCTATATTGTTGTTGTTCTCTAATACAGCCATCTGCAGGAGTTAGTGGGTGTTGTGTGCCTTCAGCACAGCACAATATACACCTGTATCTACCCTTTATTGCTGGTGTTCTCTAATACAGCCATCTGCAGGAGTTAGTGGGTGTTGTGTGCCTCCAGCGCAGTATACACCTGTATCTACCCTTTATTGCTGTTGTTCTCTAATACAGCCATCTGCAGGAGTCAGTGGGTGTTGAATGCCTCCAGCACAATATACACCTGTATCTACCCTTTATTGCTGGTGTTCTATAATAAAGGCATCTGCAGGAGTTAGTGGGTGTTGTGTGCCTCCAGCACAATATACAACTGTATCTACCCTTTACTGCCAGGGTTCTCTAATACAGCCATCTGCAGGAGTTAAGGGGTGTTGTGTGCCTCCAGCGCAGTATACACCTGTATCTACCCTTTATTGCTGTTGTTCTCTAATACAGCCATCTGCAGGAGTTAGTGGGTGTTGTGTGCCTCCAGCGCAGTATACGCCTGTATCTACCCTTTATTGCTGGTGTTCTCTAATACAGCCATATGCAGGAGTTAGTGGGTGTTGTGTGCCTCCAGCACAGTATACACCTGTATCTACCCTTTATTGCTGGTGTTCTATAATAAAGGCATATGCAGGAGTTAGTGGGTGTTGTGTGCCTCCAGCACAGCACAGTATACACCTGTATCTACCTTTTATTGCTGGTGTTCTCTAATAAAGCCATCTGCAGGAGTTAGTGGGTGTTGTGTGCCTCCAGCACAGCACAGTATACACCTGTATCTACCCTTTACTGCTGGTGTTCTCTAATACAGCCATCTGCAGTAGTTAGTGGGTGTTGTGTGCCTCCAGCACAGTATACACATGTATCTACCCTTTATTGCTGGTGTTCTATAATAAAGGCATCTGCAGGAGTTAGTGGGTGTTGTGTGCCTCCAGCACAGCACAGTATACACCTGTATCTACCCTTTATTGCTGGTGTTCTCTAATACAGCCATCTGCAGGAGTTAGTGGGTGTTGTGTGCTTCCAGCGCAGTATACACCTGTATCTACCCTTTATTGCTGGTGCTCTCTAATACAGCCATCTGCAGTAGTTAGTGGGTGTTGTGTGCCTCCAGCACAGTATACACCTGTATCTACCCTTTATTGCTGGTGTTCTATAATAAAGGCATATGCAGGAGTTAGTGGGTGTTGTGTGCCTCCAGCACAGCACAATATACACCTGTATCTACCCTTTATTGCTGGTGTTCTCTAATACAGCCATCTGCAGTAGTTAGTGGGTGTTGTGTGCCTCCAGCACAGTATACACCTGTATCTACCCTTTATTGCTGGTGTTCTATAATAAAGGCATCTGCAGGAGTTAGTGGGTGTTGTGCGCCTCCAGCACAGCACAATATACACCTGTATCTACCCTGTATTGCTGTTGTTCTCTAATACAGCCATGTGTAGGAGTTAGTGGGTGTTGTGTGCCTCCAGCGCATTATACACATGTATCTACCCTTTATTGCTGGTGTTCTATAATAAAGGCATCTGCAGGAGTTAGTGGGTGTTGTGTGCCTACAGCACAGCACAGTATACACCTGTATCTACCCTTTATTGCTGGTGTTCTCTCATACAGGCATCTGCAGTAGTTAGTGGGTGTTGTGTGCCTCCAGCACAGTATACACCTGTATCTACCCTTTATTGCTGGTGTTCTATCATACAGGCATCTGCAGGAGTTAGTGGGTGTTGTGTGCATCCAGCACAATATACACTACCCAATTGCTGGTTTTCCCATCTCCCGGCAGGCCATTACTATGTCTGGAAGGCCAACAAGGAGAGGCAGACAGTCACGAACCAATTAAAGAGGGAAAGCAGGCTCTGTGTCTAGAGACAACAGTTCTGGTCGTGGACGCGGTGCATCGTCATCAGCACGTGGCCATGGGGCACACTTGTCCTTATTTTCGGCAGCTGGACGTGTTGAGCCGCATCATGCTGAAGACTTGGTAGAGTGGATGACTATGTCCTCTTCATCCTCCTCATCCTCTCTAACCCAGGCTCAGGGTACTAGCAAAGCAGCTGCCAATGCATCCTCTTCCCTTGTCTCAATGTCATCATCAGTCACTCCTTCCCTAGACCCACCATGTCCTCCTGAGGATTCCCCCGAAATGTTTGAGCACAGTGTTGGGTTGGGGCTCCAGGAGGATTCCCAGTGTTTTGAAGGCTCTGATGATGATACCCAGCTAGAGGAAGGCAGTAGCATGAACGCAGAGAGAGGGGATGCTCAAGAAGGACAGTAATCTGGCAGTCATGTTCCACCAGCTGCAGTATACTGCCAGGTTTGCTCCAGTGATGAAGAGGGAGGGGATGATGAGGTCACTGACTCCACGTGGGTGCCTGATAGGAGAGAGGAGGAGGAGGCACATCTCCAACGAGGCAGGATGCCCTCCGGGCGCCAGCTTAGGGGCAGCACACCAACTGAATCACACCACAGAGCTCCGCCTCTGCAGGGCACTGCCTCTGTGCATTATTCCAAAAGCTCTTTGTTGTGGGCCTTTGTTGAGTGCATCAGATCGCAACGCTGCTATTTGCAACATATGTCTCAAGCCTATCTTGCGTGGCCAAAACATCAGCCGCTTGGGCACCACATGCTTGACCAGACATATGTTGACTTGCCATGCAGCTCATTGACAAGCGTACCTTAAAGACCCACACCAAAGAACAAAGCGGACCTATCCTTACTCCTCATCAGCTGGGATCTCCAACCCCACTAGACCTTCAGTCCTCTCTGAAACCTGCACTGAGAGGAATAAAGGTGTAGAATTAGGTGTTTCACAGCCAAGTACTAGCGGGCACTCTGCTGCCAGTACACCCATGTCCGATTGTAGCAGGAAAATTTCCCTGCCCCAGCTGCTGGTCCGTCGAAAGAAGTTCACTCCCAGCCATCCACATACCCAGCAGTTGAATGCTAGCTTGGCTAAATTGCTAGCACTTCAACTGTTGCCTTTTCCGTTGGTAGACTCGGCCCCCTTCCGTGAGTTTGTGCAATGTGCGGTTCCTCAGTGGCAGGTCCCCAAATGCCACTTTTTCTCACGAAAGGCGATTCTGGCTCTCTACCATCATGTGGAAGGCAATGTCCTTGCCTTGCTGGACAGGGCGGTCAGCAGTAAGGTGCATATTACCGCTGACTCATGGTTCAGCAGGCATGGACAGGGACGTTACCTATCTTTCACGGCCCATTGGGTCACTCTTCTGGCAGCTCAGCAGGATGCAGGACAAGGTGCAGTAGTGTTGGAGGTTGTTCCGCCACCACGCCTCCAAAATGCTACTACTGGTTGTGACACACCTCTCTCATCCACCCCCTCCTCTTCTTCTTCCTCCTTGGCCTCCTCCAGTGCTCTGTCCTGGGAACCAGCGGTGCTCTGTAGGCATTCAAGGGGCTATGCAAGTATGCAGGCAAAAATATGTGCTTGTGCTGGTTTGTTTAGGGGACAGGAGCCACACTGGGGCAGATATTGTGTCAGCTCTGCAGGGGCAGGCCGAGAGGTGGTTGACGCCATGCCAGCTTAAGCCAGGAATGGGGGTTTGCGACAATGGCACCAACCTCTTCTCCGCCCTCCAACAGGGACAACTGACCTATGTGCCCTGTGTGGCTCACGTCCTTAACCTGGTGCTACAGCAGTTCTTGAGCAGGTACCCGGGCTTACAGGATGTCCTGAGGCAGGCCAGGAAACTCTGTGTGCATTTCTGCCGATCATTTAATGCCAGTGCTCGGCTGGCTGAGCTCCAAAAGGAGTTGAACCTGCCCAAGAACTGCCTTATATGTGACATATCCACCAGGTGGAGCTCAACGTTGGCCATGCTGCAGCGGCTGCACACGCAGCAGAGGTCCATCAATGAGTACTTGTGTGACTACGGCACCAGGACAGGGTCAGGGGAGCTCGGTTTTTTCTCACCACGCTAGTGGGGCATGATCAGGGATGCATGCACTGTCCTGTCACCATTTGAGGAGGCCACAAGGATGGTGAGCAGTGACAGTGCATGCATCAGTGACACTGTACCTCTTGTCCATCTCTTGGAGCATACGCTGCGTGGAATAATGGACAGAGCACTTGAGGCAGAACAGAGGCAGGAAGAGAAGGACTTACTTGCCTCTCAAGGCCCCCTTTATCCAGACAGTGTTCCTGCTTTCCCACCCATCCCACAGGAAGAGGACGAGGAGGAGGAGGATTGTGTCAGCATGGAAGTGGAGCCTGGCACTCAGCATCAGCAGCAGCAGTCTTTTAGGGATAATTTACAGTCCCAGGAAACCCGTGGACTTCTATGTGGCTGGGAAGAGGTGGCTGCAGATCATGTTGTCCTTAGTGACACAGAGAACTCTGGACCGAATGCCTCAGCTAACCTACGCTGCGTGGCCTCCCTGATCCTGCAAAGCCTGCGTAAGGATCCTCGTATTCTTCAGATCAAGGAGAGGGACCATTACTGGCTGGCCACTCTCCTTGATCCACGGTACAAGGGTAAGGTTGCAGACCTTATCTTGCCTTCGCAGAGGGAGCAGAGGATGAGACATCTCTGGGAGGCCTTGCAGAAAGGTCTGTGCAACGCATTCCCAGAGACTGGGAGGTTCCAAACTCCTGGTCCTGGACAACGTGTTGCTGAGGCTTCGGTCAGTCACAGAAGGAGCAGTGGAGACGGTGGCCATCTGACCGATGCGTTCAGACAATTTTTTAGTCCACAGTCCCAAGGTATGATCGGTTCCAGCAACCATCGCCAGCGTTTGATTTACATGGTGCAGGAATACCTAGGGGCAAAGTCAGACTTGGACACCTTTCCCATCGAAAATCCTCTGGCTTACTGGGTCTTGAGGATGGATCATTGGCCAGAGCTTGCACAGTATGCAATTGAGCTACTGGCCTGTCCTGCATCCAGCATTCTTTCGGAATGCACCTTCAGTGCTGCTGGTGGATTTGTAACCTATCACAGGGTGCGCTTGTCCACCGACTCAGTTGATCGACTGACCTTCATAAAGATGAATCAGTCTTGGATCACCACCAGCTACCAAGCACCTGAAGCTGATGTAACCGAATAATTTTTTTGGAAATGTCACATCCCTTCAAGACTGCCTATCCTGATGCTGAGTGACTGTCCTGTTATGTTGACTGACTATCCTCTTCCTCCTCAATGATCCTGCTGATACCTTGGAAGAACATTTTTGGTTCTGGATGATGCCACGAGCCCAATCTTTCAGCCCCTGTTTAACAGTGTTATGTAATTAAAATTTTTGATGCAATGCTTTACAGCAGGGCTCATTCCTGCACTCCAACTAGAGTATATGGTAGAGGCTGCAGTGTCATGGCACCAGCACCAGTGCCTAAGGCCCAATTTTTCAGCCCCTGTTTAACAGGGGCATGTAATACAATTTTTGATGCAATGCTTTGCAGCAGGGCTCATTCCTGCACTCCAACTAGAGTATATGGGAGAGATTGCAGTGTCGTGGAACCAGCACCAGTGCCTAAGGCCCAATTTTTCAGCCCTGTTTAACAGGGACACGTAATTACAATTTTTAATGCAATGCTTAGCAGCAGGGCTCATTTCTGCACTCCAACTAGAGTATCTGGGAGAGGTTGCAGTGTCATGGCACCAGCAAGCAGTGCCTAAGGCCCAATTCTTCAGCCCCTGTTTAACAGGGGCATGTAATTTCAATTCTTGATATAATATTTCACAGCAGGGCCCGTTCCTGTGCCCACCAAGAGTCACTTTAAAAGCTTACAGTGTTGTGGCATCAGCATACCAAGACATTTTGGAAAATTTCCCGCTCCCAACTTTGTGGGATGGCCCCTTCCTGTTCCAACATGACTGCACACCAGTGCACAAAGCAAGGTCCATATAGACATGGATGAGCGAGATTGGGGTGGAGGAACTTGACTGGCCTGCACAGAGTCCGGACCCCCACCCGATAGAACATTGGCTGAATTGGCTGAATTAGAGCAGAGACTGCGAGACAGGCCTTCTCATCCGACATCTGTGCCTGGCCTCACAAATGCACTTCTGGAAGAATGGTCAAACATTGCCATAGACACACTAAACCTTGTGGACAGCCTTCCTAGCCTATTGCGATCGTGTGTACACAATTCCAACGCACAAAGTTCCACACATGCTCAGAATCAAGCAGAAGAGCCGCACTGGCTATTGCACTTCAATTTTCTCGGCTCATCGTACATCACCGCGTTGTTGACGATCGGAATTTCCGACAACATTGTGTGACCGTGTGTATACAAGATAAGTTTGAGCCAACATCCATAGGAAAATATCCCACGGATTTTGTTGTCCGAATGTGTGATTGTGTGTATGTGGCATAAGTGTTTAGCCGCTATTTGTTTTCATGGAACTATAGTCAATTTGATTTTGGGAGTACTTTTTTACCCGCGCTATAGTGAATACCGTTTTAGCACTGATTAGCTCCAATTTGTGGTAATTAGCGCTGCGGCTCTTTAGTAAATGACCCCACAATATGGATGTTTTTGATTATAGATCATAATCATTTCAGCTGAGGGAGTTTTTGTAGTATAGCAGTATATCTATGAACAGGTCCCCAGAAGCCTTCGTTGGGATGTTAATCCCCAAAAGGGGGAATCATAATTAGATTCCTGGTTTAAGTATTTTAATGAAGCAGGCATCACATTTTTAGCTTTCCTAGTAGACAGAAAGAGGGATACGTGAAGATCCTTGGCTAATGAGATAAAAACCTTAAATGATAAGCCTTCTAAAAATTCCCCAGAATATATCTTACCCTCTTTGGGATTAAAAAACTATCTGGAAAAAGAAGAATGAGAACAAAAAAATAAGAAAAAGAAAAAATGTATTAGAGATGTGGGAGATTATAAATCAGGGTTGGTTTTCAGCTGGCAAAGACCAGAAGAATTGAAGGGTATGGATACCAACAATATTGGTGTTCTGTCCCCCAATGAAACCAGGGTTCAAACCAGAACCCCCATTGTGAAGGTTCCTCATATTCAAAGACCAGCAAGACCACAACGTGATGTGCCACTACAAAGAGACCAATGTCCAAGTTTCAGAACGCCCAGTAATCATAATCAGAATTGGAGGGGTCCACAACACCCTAGGAATGAAATTTCTTACTTCAGCCCTAGACCTTATCCATATGAAAATAGAACATCTGGCCAACACAATAATTATGGGAGACCACCTCCTAGGTCCCAACCTAGGTATAATTATCCTCACCAGGATAGGGGTAGACCCCCCCAGGGCCCCAAGCGAGGTCCTGATAGGAGAACAGAACATTGTTATCCACAGGAACAATATCCAGTCTCCACTCATAATACATTCTCTCCTCTAAGGGAGGACAGTAATTTGAGTGGTCCATACCCATACATTGAGAGAGATTTTGAGTATCATGATCACTCCCCATATAATTACAACATGAATAATCCAAACTCAACGAGCAATTGGGGTTTTCACAGGGAGGGAACAGGCCAGAATCGAAAAAGAGGCCCTAAAGAGAGGTACAAGAGGGGGTAGAGAATCAAAAGGAAAAAGAAAGCAAACGTATCAGGTTCTGGCATCTTTAATCTCAGTAAAGTATGACTCACTAAGGAAGAGACCATTATTTTAGATAAGGGTTTAAAATATGTTCCCCCAGGGGGTTTCCTCCTTTCACATCCACTCTGGATTATCGAATCCATCTCTATTTAACCCTCCGGTTCATGTCTCCCGGTCTATCAGTGTCTTTAAGGATCTTTTCCTTGGTGACCTCGATAGTATGGCTATTAAAAAGGCCTCATAACAGCTCAACCATCAAGATCAGGCTTAAACAGTTATGTGAGAGAAAAGATCTGGTGATCCCAGCAAATAAGGGGGGTGGTTTCGGTATCATTGGTTTGGACAAAAGTGATTATGAAAATGAGATGTCAAATATTTTAAATGATCGAGAAACATATAGTCAAATAGTATCTGATCCCATAAAGAAATTTAAAAAAGCATTAGAGAGTATCATTAAACAGGGTTTTCTTGATTCTACATTAAATAAAAAAGAGTATGCCTATCTGGTTCTATCGAGTCACTTGGATCATATATGGCTGCCCTTAACAACAACAATAGAGGCATCTTATTATTGTTTGAGGTTAGTTCCACAGAAATTCATTTTTTAGATTTGGTCATTAAAGTAGTTGATAACAAACTAAGTACTAATACCTACTTTAAACCAACAGACCAAAACTCATATATTCTGGTGGACAGTTGCCATCATCAGAACTGGTTACGTTCAGTTCCGCTGAGTAAATTTTTAAGGCTGCAACTCAACTGTATGGACATCCAAGACTTTGAGATACAAGCATCCTTGGTTAAAAACAAATTTCTCAAGAAGGGATATCTACAATCTGATTTGGATTATGAAATTCATAGGGCAGACAAAATAAACAGAGGAGAACTCTTTCAAGATAATTCTCAGTCCAGGAATAAGAGCTCTAAAGATTTGAAATGGTCACTTTTCACGGCCCTTTCAATTCAGCATCAGGAGATTAAACAAATTTTGAACAAACATTGGAGAGTACTAAAGAATAACCACATTATTATAAGGCTGATGTTGTTTATAGAGGAGCTCCGTCGCTCCAGATGCAAATTGTTCCCAATATCATTAGTCCTCCTTCCCGACCCACGTTTTTTCATAATTTAAAAGGCTGCGACCCATGTAAAAAATGTTTTATATGTCACCATAATATACTTGGGAGAAAGAATGCAACATCTTTCCCTTGCAATGTCACTCACCACACTTAGCCTATTAAGCCATTTATTACATGTGCTACAACAAATATTGTATATTTGTTAACTTGCAAATGCGTTAAACATTATGTGAGCAGGACCACACAAAGCTTTTCTACTAGGGTTAATAAGCATATTTCTAACATAAGAGTATGAAAAAAAAACTGTGTCATTAAACACTATGCTCAGTTTCATCAAAAGGATCCAACTGGTACTCAGTTTTTGGCGATAGATCATTTCACCCCCCCCCCCCCCCCCTTGGCCTGGGGGTTCAATTAAACGTGGTGTATCCCAACGTGAAACCTATTGGATATATGAGTTAAAATCATATTTTCCAGAAGGCTTGATGTTTCCATATAAGGTTATCCTTATTGTCTCTATTGAAGTTATTTTTGTTTTTATTTTATGTTATTTTTTTAAGCTTTATATATGTTTATTCATTATTCATGTATATATCATTTGATTTGAAATATTTGGAACCTTTTAGTCAATTCTGTGCGACGCACAGATAGTATATGTTCAACATGTATTTCCTTACTGATACATTCTGGTACATCATTGTGTCACATGTGTTTTTTCATATTGTCTGTTTTTTTTATTGACTGCAAATATTAATACCATTTTGAATTGCTAGTGGGTGTATCACATCCCCTTTAATTAGTGAGAGATAACATGAAGGTGTGGTATATTTAAGTGCACCATGTAAAGCATCACTCCCGCATGTTGTCCAATAAGAGCAGAGCATTTGAGTGAGACTTGAAACACATCTGCACTTTTTCCGGTTCTTGAGTGTGGAGCGCATCATGATACTCCTACTTACTTAGCCCTTGTACACACGGTCGGACATTCCGACAACCAAATCCATCGGATTTTGTCTGACGATTTTGTCCGAAACTGGTGTTGCATACACACGGTCGCACAAAGTAGTCAGAAAATCCGATCGTTCAGAATGTGATGACGTTATTTCGTTACGATGGGACTACGTTCAGGCTAGTAGACAATAGCTTTGGTCTAGGAATTTGATCTGAGCATGCGTGGCACTTTGTCCGATCGTAATTCTCTACAAACGATCGGACTGCAAATATTAATACCATTTTGAATTGCTAGTGGGTGTATCACATCCCCTTTAATTAGTGAGAGATAACATGAAGGTGTGGTATATTCAAGTGCACCATGTAAAGCATCACTCCCGCATGTTGTCCAATAAGAGCAGAGCATTTGAGTGAGACTTGAAATACATCTGCACTTTTTCCGGTTCTTGAGTGTGGAGCGCATCATGATACTCCTACTTAGCCCTTGTACACACGGTCGGACATTCCGACAACCAAATCCATCGGATTTTGTCTGACGGATTTTGTCCGAAACTGGTGTTGCATACACACAGTCGCACAAAGTAGTCAGAAAATCCGATCGTTCAGAACGTGATGACGTTATTTCGTTACGACGGGACTACGTTCAGGCTAGTAGCCAATAGCTTTGGTCTAGGAATTTGATCTGAGCATGCGTGGCACTTTGTCCGATCGTAATTCTCTACAAACGATCGGACAAAGTCCGATCGGATCATGTTGTCGGAAAATTTTACAGCCCAGCTCTAAAACTTTGTCGGTCAGATATTCCGACGGAAACAGTCTGATGGAGCCCACACACGGTCGGATTATCCGACAACACGGTCCGATCAGACATTTTCCGTATGAATGTCCGACCGTGTGTACAAGGGCTTACAGTGCAGGTTGAAAGTGAGGCACAGAGCGCCTTACATAATTTCCACCTCTATGGCTATTGATTGTGGAGCAGATTGCATCACTTCTGCCCTTCCACCCACTAACAATGTGTTATGGAGGCAAGGCTTGAAGTGCATTGCAGTGCATCACTTTCGCCCTTCCACCCACTAACAATGTGTTATGTAGGTGAGGTGTGGAGCACGCACTGGCGCCATTTTGGGACATCATGGAAGTAGTCCCAGGTGTCCCCTATCACTGGTTTGGATGAAAATTCTTCATTGGTGAGTCCTACTATATATACCACAGCGATTGCCCATGATCCTCACACCCCAGATGATGTCTGATGGGATGAAACGCATAAGGGGATGTTCATGGCAATCACTTTATACCTTTTACGAGACAAGCTTGTTTGTTTGATTTCTTGTAAGTGTGAACCCCATAAAAAGACCATAAAGTGTTACAATATGCATATTTTATTTATCTTACATGTTTGTTGTCATGGGATAACTTCACATTTGAGCCATACTTGCTGTTCACCACAGAGTTTATCGTTTGAGGAGGCATCACCTGTTCCTTATTGAAGCTTATCCTCCAATCACTGCCTCATATGGATGATTTTCTTTGAGGTTTTTCCTCAACAAAGCCTGTTTGACCCACATGCTATACAGTATGTGTGTGCCAAAAACCATGAATCAGACTGAGACAGAAGTACAGTTAAATCACACACCGAGGTGGTAAAATGGTTACAAACCAAAGGTTTTAATAAGGAGACATGAAATACATTTGAAATACGCATATTAGAAGAAAGGTCTAATGCATAAGCCACTGGGTTAATCCTGCGAAGAATATGGAAAGGCCCAATAAACCGAGGTGCAAACTTCAGTGCGGGAACACAAAGTCGGAGGTTGCGAGATGACAGCCAAACCTTGTCAGCCGGGTGTCTGCGGTCAGTAAGGAGTCTGTACCTATCGTTAGCCTCCTGGACTTGTGCCCAAGTGGAATGAAGACCACAGAGATGCTCCTCTAATGAAAGAATTCTCTGAGGAACAAATGAGTTAGGCAACATGGAAGGTTGGAAACCATAGTTCGCCATAAACTGGGACAATCGGGAAGCAAAATTCAAGGCACTATTGTGAGCAAACTCCGCCCACGGTAAGAAGTCTGACCAGTTGTTATGGTGGTCAGAAATATAGCAACATAGGAATTGCTCCAAGGACTGATTGGCTCGTTCTGCTGCCCCATTAGACTGCAAGTGATATGCAGATGAGAAAGCAAGCTGAATTCCCAACTGTGCACAAAAGGCTCGCCAGAACTGGGACACAAACTGACTACCCCTGTCCGAGACAATCACCTTGGGTAGCCCAGGTAAGCGAAAGATCTCCTGAGCAAAAATGGAAGCCAGTTCCTTAGAAGTTGGTAGCTTCTTAAGTGGAATACAGTGGGACATTTTTTTGAGAAACGGTCAACCGCCATATAGATAACTGTGTTGCCCTGGGAGTTGGGTAACTCCACAATGAAGTCCATAGACAGGTGGGTCCGGGGCCTCTCTCCATTGGATATGGGTTGTAGGAGGCCCACTGGAAGGTGTTGTGGAGTCTTACTCTGAGCACACATGGAACAGGCAGCTACGAAGGCAGTTACATCAGTACGAAGACTAGGCCACCAGGATTGTTGTAAAAAGGCCCAAAAGAGTTGATTCTTTCCAGGGTGGTGAGCAGCCTTGAGAGAATGGTAAGTCTGGAGCACGGCAGTACGGAGACTCTCTGGGACAAAGCAGCAGTCACAAGGTTTCTCAGGAGGAGCATGGACCTGAGCAGCAAGAATTTCGTCACCCAAAGGAGAAGTGAGACTGGTGCGAACTGTAACCAGCATACAATCAGGAGGAATCACAGGAATCGAAACCAACACCATCTTGGAAGTGGAAGAAAATTGTCGTGACAAAGTGCCAGCCCTTACATTCTTAGTACCAGGTAAGAATGAGACAATGTAATTGAAACCAGACAAGAAAAGAGCCTATCATGCCCTTCTGGGAGAGAGGCGTTTAGCCTCAGACAAAAATTTGAGATTCTTATGGTCAGTAAGAATGAGAACCGGCACAGTGGTACCTTTGAGGAGATGCCTCCATTCTTTCAGGGCTAAAATGATCGCTAACAGCTCTCTGTCTCCAATCTCTTAATTGCACTCCGCAGGTGACAATTTCCAGTCTCAGAAGCATCAACTTCAAGGATAAAAGGTAACGTAGGATCAGGATGTGCCAACACAGGAGCAAAAACAAAGGCAGCCTTGAGACTCTCAAAGGCCTTAATAGACTCCAGAAACCAACTCGGTGGGTTGCCGTCCTTTCTGGTCATATCAGTCAGGAGCTTGACCAGAGACAAGAAGTAACGAATAAACTTCTGATAATAGTTGGCAAAGCCCAGAAAACGCTGCAGAGGACCTAAACCCATGGGTTGGGGCCACTGTAGGACTGCTGAAAGTTTCTCTAGGTCCAGCAAAAAACCAGCAGTGGAAATTACATAACCCAGGAATTTAAAACCCTTATGCGTTGAGTGTATGCATATATGCGGCCTCGGCTTTCGGGGGTTATACCAGGATGATGCCCGCAGCTGCAGGCATCATCCTGGTACCATTTTTTAAAGCAGGCGATCGGCTTTCAAGGTATAATAACCAATGCAGCTAAAAGCTGCTTGATTGTTATACAGGAGGAGCAGGAGGGGACAGCCCCCCTCCCGCCACCTCCAACCGCTCTGGCCGGGCTTCCCGTCCCACCGGGAGACCCGATCCATGATCTGGCACTTCCGGCGTCTAGCCACAGACTGGATTCGTTCCAGTCTCCTTAATGTCACAACGTCACTTCCGGTTTCATCAGTTGCCAATGGTGCAGGGCCATCTTTAAGGCAGGGCAAAAGGGGCAGCTGCCATTGTTGTGGGGCCCAAAGCAGCTGCCTCATACTTGCCAACTATCCCAGTTTACATTCCCTTGTCCCTTGAAGTTTTAGTCCTGTGCTGCTACTAATGCTGCCCAGCTCTGCCCTATTGTTGTGTACAGATGACTCACCTGCAGACCTGTGTTTACATGTAAATTCTGGCATTCATATGTAAATAGCAGTGACATGCATATGTAAATAGCTGAGTCCAACTGCATTGATATATAAATAAAGGCAGCATTCATAGGTATATCATGCCCCCCTGCAGTGAGGAGAAGATGTGCTGTAACCTATAGCAACCAGTGAGCAGTATTACTTTACAGCAATCTCTAGCAGCCAATCAACAAGCAGAAATGTGCTGTAACCTCTAGCAACTAATCAGTGAGCCTTAAGGAGTGCTGCAACCAATCGCAATCGCTGCTGATCTGATACAGTAAACTGATTTTAAATCTAGCTGCTATTTATTGTATGTCTCCGGGAAGGTGGAGAGCGAAATTGCATGGGGGGAGGGGGGCCCTAAGAAAATTTTTGCCCAGGGTCCAATCAATATTAAAGACGATCCTGCAATGGCGCCAGATTTAAAAAAATATACAGTATTCAGAATCGCCGTTTTTCAGTGATCTGAATACTTTCAAGTGCAAAGGAGGGATTGGAGGTCTTTTAGACCCCCAAACCCTCCATAAAGAGTACCTGTCACCACCTATTACTGTCACAAGGGATGTTTACATTCCTTGTGACAGCAATAAATGTGATCAAATGTTTATTTTTTTTAAAAAACACAATTTAATAATATAAAAACAAATAAAATAAATAAGAGAAAGAATTTTTTTAAAGCGCTCCTGTCCCCGCGAGCTCGCGCAGCAAACAAAATGCATATGGAAGTCGTGCCCGCATATGTAAACGATGTTCAAAGGACACATGTGAGATATCACCACAATCATCAGAGCGAGAGCAATAATTCTGGCACTAGACCTTCTCTGTAACTCTAACCTGGTAACTGTAAAAAAATTTAAAGCGACGCCTATGGAGATTTTTAGTTACCGTAGTTTGTCGCCATTCCAGGAGTGCGTGCAATTATAAAGCGTGACATGTTTGGTATCTATTTACTTGGTGTAACATCATCTTGCACATTATATAAAAAATTGGGCTAAATTTACTGTTTCATTTTTTTAAAATTCAAGAAAGTGTCCCTTTTCCCAAAAATTAGAATAAAAATTGTGATGCGCTAATTTCAAACCATACAATAATCGCAGTAAGCCACAAATATGCGATTATAAAATTATATCAAGTGCAACTGTGCATAAATAAGTCAAAAAATGCCCCTGTGCATATATTTAGAGTAATAGCTAGTGTATAGACCATAAGATAACTCTATGTGCAAAAAGACGCAAATTTGTCATATAGACTAAAATCCATATATAGAGTGTATAAACTTATTACAATATGTACAAAGTGAAGCAAAGACAGATATCTGTGCATATGTTAAGGTGATAACTAGTGCATAAATCATAAAGTGACTTTATGTGCAAACAGACGCAAGTTTATCATATAGACTAAAATACATATATATAAAGTGGGTGAGACTTGTTGCAAGGTATAAAAAATGGAGCAAAAAGACAGGTATATAAAAAAAAGGAGGAAAAAATATATATAAAATATTATATCCAAGTGACCAACGTGATTAAAATGTCCCATACACAATCAGATCAAATCGTGCAATTCGGTAAACACACTAAATAAAACGTGCAACGTGCTGGGCAGTCAATCCATCCGTGATGGTCCGTGCAGAAAGTGCAAATGCTATGTAATTACCTCACTGCTGTGGGTAAACAGCAAAATAAGTAATGGACATCAGGATGATTGCAGAGACGGCTGTGTAACACAATCTTTGGGAGACTTCTCTAACTTCCTCATGAATGGCAGGTAAACTCAAGGAAATGGATTAAAGAGGACCGCCATAGTGTAGTATTTCAAACATGTATCAATTTTATTAAAAAGGTTTAAAACTACTCACAAGCAAAGTATGGATAAGCACATAAGACAGACAGCATAAAGTTTAGACCGGATATGGGCGTCACTTCCGGGTTCCTACGCGTTACGTCGTGGAGACTTCAACTGGGATGTTGAAGTCTCCACGACGTAACGCGTAGGAACCCGGAAGTGACGCCCATATCCGGTCTAAACTTTATGCTGTCTGTCTTATGTGCTTATCCATACTTTGCTTGTGAGTAGTTTTAAACCTTTTTAATAAAATTGATACATGTTTGAAATACTACACTATGGCGGTCCTCTTTAATCCATTTCCTTGAGTTTACCTGCCATTCATGAGGAAGTTAGAGAAGTCTCCCAAAGATTGTGTTACACAGCCGTCTCTGCAATCATCCTGATGTCCATTACTTATTTTTCTGTTTACCCACAGCAGTGAGGTACCGTATATACTCGAGTATAAGCCGAGATTTTCAGCCTCTTTTTTGAGGCTGAAAGTGCCCCCCTCGGCTTATACTCGAGTCATCGCTGTCTGTCTGCCCGATCAGCGTGTCGAGCAGACAGACAGCGGCCATTCTAGGATTCAAAGGCCGCGCCTCCCTCTCCGCCTTCGCCTGTGATAGGCGGAACACTGAATTTCCCAGCAGTCTGTGTTCCGCCTATCACGGACATCCTCTCATCCTCGTCCGTAGTATGAAGATGAGCGGACGTCCATGATAGGCGGACCACTGACTGCTGGGAAATTGAGTGTTCCGCCTATCACGGACATCCGATAGGCGGAACACTCAATTTCCCAGCAGTCAGTGGGAAATTGAGTGTTCCGCCTATCACCGACGGAGGCGCGGCTTTTGAATCCTAGAATGGCCACCGACGAAGAGCTGAAGGACGGAGGCTCGGCTCGGGACGGGCCGGGACGGGCCGGGACGCAGGCCGGGACGGGACGCAGGCCGGGACGGGACGCAGGCCGGGACGGGACGCAGGCCGGGACGGGACGCAGGCCGGGACGGACACAGGCTGGACGGACACAGGTAGGCTCTACTGTGTCTTTACTGTGCCTCTCCTGGAAATGAAGAAATCAATGCATGTGCCCTATTCCATTTTTCTTTCAGTTTGTACCATATGGAACCCATTACTTCAATGGCTACTTCCTCTGACTGGTGTTTATGATGATCAAACAATGTTTAGCAAATAATATACATACACATATGCTTATTATAGTGCTTTTGTAACAACAGCAATGTAAAACCTTTCTATTACTGGTGTTACTGGTTTATTCCTTAGTAGCCTATTTGACAGTTGTTTCTAATTCCTTAGGGCAATTTTGATATATTAATGAACCAATCAAACTAAGGTGGGAAAAAGCACACACACACACACGGATGCATGCACACACACACACACACACACACACAGGGATGGATGGACACACACACACACACGGATGCATGGACACACACACACACACACACACACGGATGCATGGACACACACACACACACACACACACACGGATGCATGGACACACACACACACACACACACACGGATGCATGGACACACACACACACGGATGCATGGACACACACACACACACACGGATGCATGGACACACACACACACACACGGATGCATGGACACACACAGGGATGGATGGACCCACAGGGATGGACGGACACACAGGGATGGACAGGCATGTCTCACCCTCGGCTTATACACGAGTCAATAATTTTTTCCAGTTTTTTGGGGGTAAATTGGGGACCTCGGCTTATATTCGGGTCGGCCTATACTCGAGTATATACGGTAATTACATAGCATTTGCACTTTCTGCACGGACCATCACGGATGGATTGACTGCCCAGCACGTTGCACGTTTTATTTAGTGTGTTTACCGAATTGCACGATTTGATCTGATTGTGTATGGGACATTTTAATCACGTTGGTCACTTGGATATAATATTTTATATATATTTTTTCCTCCTTTTTTTTATATACCTGTCTTTTTGCTCCATTTTTTATACCTTGCAACAAGTCTCACCCACTTTATATATATGTATTTTAGTCTATATGATAAACTTGCGTCTGTTTGCACATAAAGTCACTTTATGATTTATGCACTAGTTATCACCTTAACATATGCACAGATATCTGTCTTTGCTTCACTTTGTACATATTGTAATAAGTTTATACACTCTATATATGGATTTTAGTCTATATGACAAATTTGCGTCTTTTTGCACATAGAGTTATCTTATGGTCTATACACTAGCTATTACTCTAAATATATGCACAGGGGCATTTTTTGACTTATTTATGCACAGTTGCACTTGATATAATTTTATAATCGCATATTTGTGGCTTACTGCGATTATTGTATGGTTTGAAATTAGCGCATCACAATTTTTATTCTAATTTTCAGCAGTGAGAGACAACTCATTTAGTGACTGCTGCTTTTTTCACTAGCTATTTTCACTTTTTCCATAGAGCGCAGAAGTCTCTAGATACACCTTTTCCCAAAAAGTTGAGTTTAAAACACCACTGCACAAATAGCGTGTGACATAAACGATTTCAACAATCGCCATTTTATTCTCTAGATTCTCTGCTAAAAAACACATTTTTGGGGGTTCTAAGTAATTTTCTAGCAAAAATTACGGATTTTAACTTGTAAACACCAAAGGACAGAAATAGGCTTGGCAATGAAAGGGTTAACCTGTTCACAATGGAATTCGCACTTCTCCAATTTATAATAGAGATTGTTCTCTCTTAGTTTCTGAAGCACATGACAGACATCTGTGTGGTAGCTATCGAGGGACTTGGAAAATATGAGGATATTGTCGAGATAAACCACCACACATAACTGCAACATATCTCAGAGGACATCGTTAATAAATTACTGGAAAACTGCCGAAGCGTTACAAAGGCCAAAAGGCATTACAAGGTACTCATAATGGCCTGTTCTGGTATTAAATGCAGTTTTCCACTCGTTGTCCTCCTTAATCCTCATGAGATTGTATGCCACTCTCAAATAAAGCTTTGTGAAAACTGTTGCTCCCTTGAGACAGTCAAATAACCTCGTAGTCAACGGAATCGGATAGGCATTCTTAATTGTGAAATGAATGAGACCCCTATAATCAATACAAGGTCTCAGTTCACCACTCTTCTTCTTCACAAAGAAGAAACCAGCACCAGCAGGAGATGAGGATTTGCAGATGAAACCTCAATAAATGGTGTCTGCAACATACTTCTCCATGGCCTTAACCTCCAAGACCAAAAAAGGGTAAACCCAGCCATGAGGGGGTATGGTGCCACTTTGAAAGTCAATTGCGCAATCATACAACTGGTGTGGAGGCAAGCTACCATCTTGACCTTTGTCCAAGACATCACAAAAATTGCGGTACTCCACAGACAGAGAGGAGAGTGAAGAGGTGCACAGGACCTTGGCTACCTTCTGGAAGCATGTCTTACTGCATTGTGGTGACCAGAAGAGAACCTCAGCATGGAGTTAATCAAAAGAGGGGTTGTGGCTCTGTAACCAATGATAACCAATAACCAGCGTAAACTTAGGTGAGGAAATAACTTGGAATTGGATTATCTCATGGTGAAGAGCCCCTACAGCCATGGACAATAGAACAGTTTCATGAGTCCCATGGGCAGACTGTAGAGGTCTTCCGTCAAGAGCCTTAATGGCAAGTGGAGTGTCACGCAGCTTCAGCGGAATCGAGTGCTTCGATACAAAGGCAGGATCAATGAACAGGCCTGCAGCCCGATTTGATTAGAGCCTGTATCTTGACAGATGACTCAGCCCAAGAAAGGGTAACTGTAACCAGCGACTCTGATTAATGTTTGTATTACATAAACATTTGATATTTTGTCGTGTGAGTGGTGTAGCGCACCTTTTTTCGTTTTCCATATTTTTGTATTATAATTATGTTTTATAGTAAGGTTACAGCTTCCAATAGGTTCATATAGGGATCAATTCCTTTTTTCCTAGCTGCATTTGCAGCGTGAGTATATTTGTATACCGTAGCGCAGTTTCTTTTCTATATTTTTCCACAAAGTATATCTCAACCTGGTTGAGAAACCCTCTGCATGCACTGGATCCCCCTCAATCGCTGGGGAAGCGGAGTGGAACCAGACATACCTCTTATAGAGGTAATACTCGAGGCAGGTGCCTGCATGGAGACTGGATCAGCAGCAGGGATGGCCTGCAACACAGGATGTACTGGAGCAGTGGGAGATTCCAGATGAGCCTTGCAACTCAGGAGCATTTGTAGCACCATGGCAAACTGATCCATGCTGTGATCCTGCTCATCCAGTCTGGAAAAAAATATTACCAACAAGTGGATTCACTACATCTTTTGAATTCATGGCCTTTAGGCCTTCCAGTATAGATGCCCCACAGTAAAAATGATGTTAAAACTATGGGATATAGTTAAAAAAAAAATGGGATACAGTAAAATAACAAAGTTTACACCCCTTTGGAATAATAAGAAGCTACAAGAAATATGGCGGGTTGGAAAAATTGTAGAATGGGAAAAATGTGGTATTGTAAGGTTGAGTCAGCTATATGGAGGTAGGGGTATTAAATCTTTTGAGCAATTACAAAAAGAATTTAAGTTACCACAAAAGTCTTTTTATGCTTATATACAAGTAAGGCACGCTTTAAAGACCCAGCTTGGAAACGTAGTATCAACATGGGAAGAACTGTCCCTGTTACATCTAGTAGCACAAGTAGGACCCACTAAAGGATTAATATCTAAATTTTATGCCCAGTTGGGTGCACAGATTAATTGTGAGAAGAAAGGGAGGGTTGAGAAGGGGAAATGGGAGCAAGACATAGGTAATATAACACGAGCGCAGTGGAAAAATATTCTAGAGGCATGCCCAAAAGTCTCAGTCTCTCCCCCCCATAAGATATCCCACTTGATGGTAATTAATAGAGCTTATTATACCCCCCAGAGATTATTTAGATTCGGTAAGAGAGCAGATGATTGTTGTCCTAGGTGTGGGGGGACAGGAAATTTAATACATATGCTCTGGAAATGTCCTAAATTATTTAGATATTGGGAAGGAGTGGTAGAGACACTAAGCAGAGTCTTTAGGACGGTAATAGAATCAAACCCCATAGTGTGTATCCTGGGATATAGAGACGAGAA
This sequence comes from Lithobates pipiens, assembly GCF_037356315.1. NCBI lineage: Eukaryota > Metazoa > Chordata > Amphibia > Anura > Ranidae > Lithobates > Lithobates pipiens. The sequence continues at coordinate 159,087,081 of NW_027507784.1, forward strand.
AGCAGAGAGAAAGGGAGTAACTATCGTAATTCTAAGATGCCTATTTCAAGCTAGAAGAATGATTGCTAGAAGATGGCAATCAAATCTAGCTCCTACAATAGAGGATTGGGTGAGTGCTGTAAACGAATATCTATGTAAGGAGAGAGCGGTATATGCAAAACGAAATAACCTAAAAGAGTTTAACAGAAACTGGCGAGATTGGTTAGTAGAGATGCATACCCCAGTCTAAAACACATTAGGAAAAGGGAGTAGAGAAGGGGGGGGGGATGGGTACTGGGTGGGAGTAGGGTAGAGGGTAATAAAGGTATTAGAATTAATACAACACATTACAACACATGTATGTTACATTGAAGGATAAAAGCACAAATATATACACTTGAGAGGGGGAGGGGGGGTTGTAAAGATATAAAGGGAGGGAAGGAGGGAGGGGGGTATATTAATAGGAAAAATGTTGGCAGAGTAAAAAGAGTCGAGGAGGGGTAAAGGGGGTTATAGTACTGTCTAGATAATGTTTTCATTTTTCTTTTTTTTTCTGTTTTTCTTATTAAATTATACTCGTTGTATGGATGTATATTTATTGCCCCCTTCTTCCTGGCACTTTAAAACCCAGACTCCTGGCTGGAAGGAATATGTAATGAACTGTTGGCAATGTTATTTGAAAAAGGTGTTTTGTATAGTCTGAAAATTTAATAAAGATTAAAGTTAAAAAAAGAATTCATGGCCTTTGCCTACAGTCAGAAACCATGAATCGGTCTTAGACAGAACAACAGTTAAATCACACTTATTTAATAATAATAAAAAAAGGTAAACAGAGTAAATGTAGTCAATACATAGCCAAAGTTCAGGAACCAGAATGGATAGTCAGACAAGCCAAGATGTCAGAGAGCCATAGATGAGCATAGTAGAACAGCAAGCAGGATCTGGAGCCAGAAGAAATGGTAGCCAAGCAAGTGTTTAACAGGAACACAGGAGAGTGTCTCTAGAGATGTGACCAAGGCAGAGATCCTCTGGACTAGACGGCTTAAGTAGGCAGGACTGACAAGCAGGATATCATCAACAGGTGAGTCAGTTCAGCCCTGACAGTGTGTCCATCTCGTCTGGTAAGCGTGCCAACCTTACTTTTTTCTTGTGTGCACTTCACGATCAAGTATCTACTAAAGGTTATCATTTCATTTTGGTTCATCACCTATGGACTTCCTTTTATATTATTATTCTATATGGTCTATTCAAGATGGACAAATATGTTATATCTGATATGTTATATTTGATAGACATGTGCATTCGTTTTCGTCCGAATGCATTTTCGTCCGAATTTCAGGTATTTTCGTTTTCATTTTGACAAACGATAACGAAAGTGCCGAATCCGAAAAACAAAAGATCCGACATAAATACTGTAAATGCTTTATTTCCGTTTTCGTTGTTACAACAGTTCGATATAGAATAGGAGATTTGACATGACTCTGACAATAACAATCTGTGTCTATTGAACCTGTGGTCGAATGTGCCTAACCTTACTTCTATTAGTCCAAGATTATTATTATTATTATTAATAAGAGAAAATATTCAACAAAGAGAAAATATTCAACATAGAGAGAAAAGATTCGACAGAGAGAAAATATTCTAAAGTGCTAATTTTAAAGGCTAATATGCAAGTTACTGTCCTAAAAAGTATCTGGGGACCTGGGTCCTGCCCCAGGGGACATGTATCAATGCAAAAAAATGTTTTTTTTAGGGAGCAGTGATTTTAATAATGATTAAAGTGAAACAATAAAAGTGTAATATTCCTTTAAATTTCGTACGGGGGGGGGGGTGTCTATAGTATGCCTGTGAAGGGGCGCATGTTTCCTGTGCTTAGAACTGTCCCTGCACAAAGTGTAATTTCTGCAGGAAAAAAAGTCATTTGAAATCACTCGCGGCTATAATGAATTGTCGGCTCCCCTAATACAGAGAACACTCATTGAAAGTCATTGATAAAAAAAAAGCGTGGGGTTCCCCCAAATTCAATTATCCGGCCCTTCAGGTCTGGTATAGATATTAAGGGGAAGCCCTCGTCAATTTTTTTTTTTAATTGACGCGGGGGTCCCCCTAAAAATCCATACCAGACACTTTATTGGAGCACGCAACCTGGCAGGCCGCAGGAAAAGAGGTAGGGACGAGAGAGCGGCCCCCTCCTCCTGAACGGTACCAGGCCACATGCCCTCAACATTGGGAGGATGCTTTGGGGTCCCCCCCAAAGCACCATGTCCCCATGTTGATGGAGGCAAGGGCCTCATCCCCACAACCCTGGCCGGTGGTTGTGGGGGTCTGCGGGTGGGGGGCTTATCAGAATCTGGAAGCCCCTTTTAACAAAGGGACCCCCAGATCCCGCCCCCCCCTGTTTGAAATGGTAAGGGGGTACAAAAGTACCCCTACCATTTCACAAAGAAAGCGTAAAAAATTGTTAAATAAGACAAACACACTTTTGAAAAAGTCCTTTATTAAAAATAAAAAAAATAAAAAAAGATTCCAGCGGTGGTAATCCATTCTTGCTATCCAGCGACGGATGGTCATCTCTCCAGCAGGTTTCCGTTACATCAGAGGGAGGCGGGGTCACCCATACGTCATTGGGGAAGCCCAGCTTCCCCATTTGCGTCAGAGAGGGCGGGGTCAGGTGACGGGTGGCCCCGCCCTCCGCATATAAGAAACGTCAGGCCGCTGGGATTCCGCAGTGTCTCCTCCGTGGAGACAGAAGATGGATGGATTCACTGCGCTGGATCAGATAAGCCATCGCTGGACCCCGGAGAGATGATCATTCGTCGCTGGATAGCAAGAGTGGATTACCACCGCTGGAATCTTTGTTTATTTTTAATAAAGGACTTTTTCAAAATTGTTTGTCTTATTTAACTATTTTTACACTTTCTTTGTGAAATGCTAGGGGTACTTTTGTACCCCCTTACCATTTCAAATGGGGGGGCGGGATCTGGGGGTCCCCTTGTTAAAGGGGGCTTCCAGATTCTGATAAGCCCCCCACCCGCAGACCCCCACAACCACCGGCCAGGGTTGTGGGGATGAGGCCCTTGTCCCCATCAACATGGGGACATGGTGCTTTGGGGGGGACCCCAAAGCATCCTCCCAATGTTGAGAGCATGTGGCCTGGTACGGTTCAGGGGGGGGCGCTCTCCCGCCCCCCTCTTTTCCTGTGGCCTGCCAGGTTGCGTACTCGGATAAAGGGTCTGGTATTGATTTTTAGGGGGACCCCCACGTCAATTTTTTTGACGCGGGGTTCCCCTTAATATCCATACCAGACCTGAAGGGTCTGGTATGGAAATTTAGAGGGAACCCCACGTCATTTTTTATTTTTTTTGTGTAATCAGTATTTATTGCAATATAACAGAAACAGAAACATGAAAAACAAGACAAGTCCAACATCACATTCAAGTGCAATACTTATCGGCCTCAGAAAAGCCGCTCTAGTGTCAGATTAACAGCATGTAAGTTGAACATATAAACAAACTGAAAGAGAGAGGTCTTAGAGTCATAAAGAAAGGGAGAATGTCGTGGGTATACACATAGTAGGTGGGCGGGGAAAACCGTATACTTGCAAGGGCAAAAAGAAACCAATTACCCCAACAGATAGCGGGACTACTCTGGCAAAAAGTTACCTGAAACATGGACACCGTCCCGGCACTAGGGTAGAGGGGGGGGCCCTAACAGCCGCCAACTAGCCATCCTCCACCGCCAGTGTATCCCGGGAGCCGGTGTCACCACAGAGGGTTGGCCGGAACGCCACCCTCTGCCAATCTCAAAAGTTCTTGCCTGGCAGCCCCAGCGTCAAAATAGGGATCCCAGCCCACCATCTACCAGCTCCGGTAGCTCAGGCTACACGACATTCAGACCAGAGAAAGGTAGAGAGGTAAGGAAAGAGGAGGAGGAAGAGAGAAAAGGACAGCATAGGGTAGTAAGGGAGGTTAACTGCGTCTGCAGCGGATAGAGGGGAAGAGGTATAGTAGAGGGGGACAAAAGAAGGGAAGGGAGGCAAGAGGAAAAAGACAGGAAGAAAATAGGAAGAGTAGGTCAATTTACCTGAGTATAGGCTCCAAATGTCTGCTCTGTCCGCACCGGGCACACCACTCTCGAGTGTTAAGTTTCATAGGCAGTATTCCCTCGCTAAGAGCTTCCAGGGGGAAATCCAGTCCCCCCTCGGGCTCCACCCAGTCTGAGAGCCTTAAGGGTAGGGTCTGCCAACTCTAGCAGAGCCACGTCTAAACTGGAGGGTACGTGGTTAGGGTCCGATGCATATGCCGACCAAGGTCTCCAGATCTCATGAAATGGATCTTCAAGGCCTTTACATGTGGCAACCCAATTCTCTGCCTCTTTCACCGTGTGCACTCCCCTGCACCACTCTTCTCGAGTGGGGATTCCAGGCCTTCTCCAGTATATCAGAATCAGGCGTCTTGCTGCATTCAGCAAATGTGCCAGCACAGTTTTCTTATAAACACTGAGCGGGACCGGGGGTATCTGTAAAAGGAAGTGCAGCAGCGAGAGAGGGACATCTATCCCTGTCACTGCTTTCACTTGGCCCTGTATGTCTTCCCAGAAGGGTCGAATTAGGGGGCACTCCCACCATATGTGGATTAGGGTCCCTAGTTGCCCACATCCCCTCCAACATAGCTCCGAAGCGGAGGGGTAAATACAAGCTAAGTCCGCTGGCACCCGATACCAACGTGCCAATAGCTTAAAATTGGTCTCCTGGACCTTGGAGTCCCTAGAGGACGAATGGGTGAGGGAATAAAGGTGTGATAATTGCGACTCCGTAAACGTCGTCCTCATGTCAGTCTCCCATCATCTAATATAAGCAGGGGTGGCCTGGGGGCCGGCTGAGTCCAACAGCTGGTATAACTCAGAAACCAGGTGCGGAGTCGGCTCCTCCGCTAGAAAAATGCGCTCAAATGGGGTAAGGGATAAGGGATCCCTGATAGTATGACCATGTACCTGGAAAAAGTGGTGCAGTTGTCGGTATCTCCAGAAGTTCATGCGTGAACCGCACCTACCTACGGGCAGGGCTTCATACGGCATGAGACCACCATCCCTTAAGAGCTTCCCGCAACTAGCGTTCCCATCGTCCTCCCAATCCTCAAAAAAAGCCATCCGTTCTCCCGGCGGGAACCATAAAAAACCACCCAGTGGGGCCAACAGGGACATAGGGGGAGCTAGCTTAAGGGTTGGGTTGAGCCTGTCCCAAACTGAAAACACATGGGTCGTCAAGGGGGAGGTCGTCTCCGCCAGGCCTCTATATTCCCGGGGCAGCCAGGGCGCGTAAGATAAATTCCTACCCGCCAGACATTTCTCTAGAGGGACCCAGAGCTTAGTTCGAGAATGGAAATGCCAATCCAGAATCTTCTGGAGGGCCACAGCTTGATAATACCGTCTAACGTCCGGGACACCCAGGCCACCCCTCCTCTTCGAACTACGCAGCATCCGTAACGCTATTCTAGGTTTACGGTCGTTCCAAATAAAGCGAGACATCATACTACTTAAGCGGTCAAAGAAGCACTTGGGTAAGGGGACCGGAAGCATCTGCAAGTAAAAAAGTATACGGGGTAGGACATTCATCTTTATGACGTTCACCCGGCCAAACCACGTGAACGCCGTCCCTGTCCATTGCAAAAGATCTCTCCTGATCGCATCAAGTAAAGGTGGGTAATTGGCTAGGTACAGGGTATCAAAACGGTTCGTTAAGTGCACTCCCAAGTATCGCAGGGGCGACATAGTCCAAACGAAGGGAAAAGCTGCCTTGAGGGATGCTACTAGGTGAGGGGCTAAGTGAACGGGGAGTATTTCCGACTTCGAAAAATTGATCTTAAAATTAGATAACGACCCAAAAAGCTTCAGTTCCTTCATCAGGTTCGGCAGAGAGAGCAGGGGGTCCGTAAGGTGAAACAGCACATCATCAGCATAGGCCGAGAGTTTGTGTTCTGTATTACCAACTTGGAGGCCCTTAATATCAGGGCTAGCCCTTACTGTGCGGAGAAATGGCTCCAGCACCAGGGCAAACAAGAGGGGCGAAAGAGGACACCCCTGCCTCGTGCCGTTTCTAATGGGGAACCGAGCCGACAAAGTCCCATTCACCTTGACCTGGGCACAAGGCGTGGAATATAGGGCCGCGATCGTAGTCAACATCCGCGGGCCTAATTGTATAGAGCGAAGCACCTCTGTCAGGAAGGACCAGTCTATGCGGTCAAAGGCCTTTTCGGCGTCAGGGGACAGAACAATATACGGTTGCGGGGCTGGGTGGGAGCGTGCCCAGTGAATAAGATGGACCGCTCGAAGGGAGTTATCCCTGGCTTCCCTCCCGGCAACAAAGCCCGTCTGGTCAGGGTGGACAAGGTCAGGAATAAGGAGCTTCATTCTATTTGCTAAAATTTTTGACAGAATCTTTATGTCCAAATTAAGAAGGGAAATAGGGCGGTAGCTCTGGGGGACGGTGGGGTCCTTGCCCTCCTTCGGTATCACGGTGATGTGAGCTAGAAGGGCTTCCGGGGGGACGGCACCACCTCCAGCTATTGCATTAAAGTAGGCGCACATAGGAGCCCGCAGCTGGGGCAGGAAAGTTTTGTAGTAAACCTTAGTAAATCCGTCTGAACCAGGACTCTTACCATTAGGCAAGGACTCCACCGTGGCCCCAAGCTCCTCCACAGTAATTGGGAGCTCCAGGGCAGCGGATTGTTCTTCAGTTTCGGCAGATCAGCCGCCGCCAAGTAGGCACGGGTCGCCTTAAGCCTGTCCACTCGGGTCGTGGGGGAAATTGTAGAGTCCAGATTATATAGCGTCGCGCAGTACTCACGGAACCCGGCCGCTATTTTAGAGGATTGGACCACCAGAACCCCCGCAGAATCGTGCAATTTGTGAATATAGGTCCAGAGCTGGTGCAAGGATTTTTGACACCCTAGGCGAAACCTCATTTTGCCGCCCCCCCCCCCCCCCCGGCTCCACCCCTGACTTCACCCCTTTGTCCTGCCCATGTATACCCCACCTTTTTAATGAAGCACCCATCAAATGCAGCCCACCAGTGCCCATCAAATGCAGCCTCAGCAGCGCCCATCAATGCCACCTCACCAGCGCCCATCAATGCCGCCTCACCAGCGCCCATCAATGCAGCCTCACCAAGCCCATCAATGCAGCCTCGCCAGCACCCATCAATGCAACCTCGCCAGCGCCCATCAATGCAGCCTCGCCAGCGCCCATCAATGCAGCCTCGCCAGCGCCCATCAATGCAGCCTCGCCAGCGCCCATCAATTTAGCCTCACCAGTGCACATCAATGCTGCCTACTTGTGCCCATCAATGAATGTTTGCTTGCTTCCATTCATTCAGGAGTTGGGACACAGACACAGTCCTCCGCCGCCACTGCGCCTCCGACGCTATGTACGAACTGAGCGGTGGCTGCCTGCTGATGCTGAGACTTAGTTGCTTGTTGCAAAGAGAACAGAGTAGTAACACCAGTGGCCAGGCTCCCCTAGGCAGCAGTGCGCCCTAGGCGGCTTCCTAGTTTGCCTAGTGGTAGCACTGGCCCTGATGGGCAGACTGGTTGTACAGAATTTGAAAGATCAACTGACTTCAGTACAACCAGCGTGTCTTTTTTTTTTTGACGATCACTGCTGGCTGCTATAGCTGCCAGCAGTGATCACTGTATTCTGATGGCTCGGAAACCTTCACCTAAGAGCACACACCCACACACGGCTCTTACGGAAGCTTGGTAAATCAAATGCCAGGCTTCCCTAGCATTACACCTGTGCAGCTGCGACTAAGTCTGGGCACAAGCCAGCACAGGCTCCTAGAGATGCAGCATGGTGCCTAGTAACAGGAGAGCTGGGATATGACGTTATTTACATCGTATCCCTGCCACTCCTAAACCTGCTTCACTGCTGCACCAGGCCCACAATGCCCTTAATCTGACCCTGGGGACTGGTGCACTGGCCTTTACAGAGAGAGAGAGACTTCTCAACATTGCTTCCACAGAGAAAATGCAATATGGAGCAATCTCTCTCTCTGTGTGGGCAATATGAAGCGATTTCTCTCTCTCTGTGTGGGCAATGTGGAGCGATTTCTCTCTCTCTGTGTGGGCAATGTGGAGCGATTTCTCTCTCTGTGTGGGCAATGTGAAGCGATTTCTCTCTCTCTGTGTGGGCAATGTGGAGCGATTTCTCTCTCTGTGTGGGCAATGTGAAGCGATTTCTCTCTCTCTGTGTGGGCAATGTGGAGCGATTTCTCTCTCTGTGTGGGCAATGTAAAGCGATTTCTCTCTCTCTCTGTGTGGGCAATGTAAAGCGATTTCTCTCCCTGTGCGGGCAATGTAAAGCGATTTCTCTCTTTCGATGTGCTTGCAATGTGAAGCGATTTCTCTCTCTGTGCGGGAAATGTGAAGCGATTTCTCTCTCTGTGTGGGCAATGTAAAGCGATTTCTCTCTCTGTGCGGGAAATGTGAAGCGATTTCTCTCTCTGTGCGGGAAATGTGAAGCGATTTCTCTCTCTGTGTGGGCAATGTAAAGCGATTTCTCTCTCTCTCTGTGTGGGCAATGTAAAGCGATTTCTCTCTCTGTGCGGGCAATGTAAAGCGATTTCTCTCTTTCGATGTGCTTGCAATGTGAAGCGATTTCTCTCTCTGTGCGGGAAATGTGAAGCGATTTCTCTCTCTGTGTGGGCAATGTAAAGCGATTTCTCTCTTTCGATGTGCTTGCAATGTAAAGCGATTTCTCTCTCTCTGTGTGGGCAATGTAAAGCGATTTCTCTCTTTCGATGTGCTTGCAATGTGGAGCGATTTCTCTCTCTGTGCGGGCAACGTGAAGCGATTTCTCTCTCTGTGCGGGCAACGTGAAGCGATTTCTCTCTCTGTGCGGGCAACGTGAAGCGATTTCTCTCTCTGTGCGGGCAACGTGAAGCGATTTCTCTCTCTGTGCGGGCAACGTGAAGCGATTTCTCTCTCTGTGCGGGCAATGTGAAGCGATTTCTCTCTCTGTGCGGGCAATGTGAAGCGATTTCTCTCTCTGTGCGGGCAATGTGGAGCTAATTTGGTAGTTAAATGGGCCACTTGACTGGACTTGCCCCCCAGGCCTAAGGCTGCCAGCCCCCCCCCCTGCCACCAGCGCCCATCAATGTAGCCTCACCAGCGCCCATCAATGCGACCTCACCAGCGCCCATCAATGCCGCCTCACCAGCGCCCATCAATACCGGTTTACTAGTGCCCATCAATACTGCTTTACCAGTGCCCATCAATGCCGCCTCACCAGTGCCCATCAATATCGCTTCACCAGTACTCAAGTGTTCAACAATGCCGCCTCACCAGCGGCCACTAATGCCCATGAATACTGCTTCACCAGCGCTCAACAATTCCGCCTCAGCAGCGCCCATCAATGCCACTTCACCAGCGCCCATAAATTACAGACTTGGGGGGACATTTGGCAGATCAGTCAACAGTCAATATAATAGATATATATACACTCACATTTTAAAATGACATTTCATGGTCATCACATTCACATAGTGTCATTCACATTAAGGCCCCTTTCACACTGGGGCGGTGTTGGCGTCAGCGGCAAAGCGCCGCTATTTTTAGCAGCGCTTTACTGTTGTTTTAGCGGCGGGCTGCAGCCGCTAGCGGGCAGTTTTAAACCCCCGCTAGCGGTGGAAAAAGGGTTAAAACCGCCCACAAAGCGCTGCTGCAGTGGCGCTTTGCCGGCGGTATAGCCGTGCTGCCCCATTGATTTCAATGGGTAGGAGCGGTGAATACACCGCTCCTTCACCGCTCCAAAGATGTGGCTAGCAGGACTTTTTTCACTGTCCTGCCAGCGCACCGCTCCAGTGTGAAAGCACTCCGGCTTTCACACTGGAGTGAAAGGGCCCGTTTTTTTCAGGCGCTACACAGGCGCTATTTTTAGCGCTGTAGCGCCTGAAAAACGCCCCAGTGTGAAAGGGGCCTAACTGAGAGAGAAAGCAACAGTTTTTTACTTACCTCACGGTCACACCAGTAACGCCTGTTGCTGGCACTAACTCTACTGTATTTGCCAGCCTGTGTACCTGCCTCCTGTGGTGCCTCTTCTCTTCCTGTTCCAGGCTGCACGTACCTGACCCGAAGTATCCCATGATGATGCATGCTGCATCCATCCTCCATCCATCCTTCGTTCCAGGAGAGCATGGGGGCGGGGCCAGGGGCTCTGTGCTATCAAATGGCACGTGTCATGTCACAGAGAGCAGAGGGGTGGAGGGGGGAGGGGGCGGCTGCTACTGTGCCTGTGTGTCAGCCTCATAACTAATTTCACAGACCGTCAGACTGAGAGGGGGGGGAGAGGGCGGCTGCTGCAGTGCCTGCCTGTGTGTCACAACAATTTCACATACATTCAGACTGAAGTGAAGGGGGGAACGGCTGCTGCTGTGTGTGTCATCATCATGATGACTAATGTCACAGAGGACTGAGTCTGACAGAGAGCGGAGGGGAAGAGGGGGGGGAGGCTGCTGCCTTTGACACTGAGAGGCGGTGCGGTGCCCTGTAGGTTACTGAACAGTGACTGGACATATGATCGTTACTGGCTCACTGCGTGAGCGAGGTGATAGCAGATGAGAGGAGGATTACTGGAAAGCCAGAGCGGGACGGGGGGAGGGCGGATGGCGCTGCTGCTTGACATAGCACTGACGGTAGTAGTTGTTGCAAGGACAGTATGCAGCCAAAAATAACCAGCGGCCGGGCGCCCTAGGCGGCAGTGCGCCCTAGGCGGTTGCCTAGTCCGCCTAGTGGTAGCGCCGGCCCTGTATAGGTCTGAGCGTGGCGTTTACGGAGGGCGCGGGCCAGCATTCCCGTGTTCATAATATTTATGGGCCAAAAAGCGAAATTGTTTGCGGGCTTGGCGGTCCAACAACCGCAAAAACAATTCCCGTAGCTCCGTCAACGCCGACAAAGCCTCTGGACTCCCATTAGTCTTATGATCGAGTTCAGCTTTCTGAAGGGCAGTGTATACCCGTGTGAAATCAGCCTGGCGTTCTTTTTTCAGCCTAGACCCCTGAGAAATTAAGGCCCCTCTAACCACCGCCTTATGGGCCTCCCATACTACCCCTACACCCACCTCAGCAGGCGGATTCTCCTTAAAGTAGTTAGGCAGTGTATCTGTGATCTCCTTCACCGCTACCCCATCATCTAATAAATTATCATTGAGCCGCCATGTCCAGGACCTCTGCAGGCCCATGGGCAGGGCAAAAGCCACTGTCACTGGGGCATGATCTGAGATAGAAATTACGTCAATAGACGTGGACTGAAGGAGTTCCAGGACATTGCGGTCAACGTAGACGTGGTCAATACGCGTGTAGACATCATGCACCTTCGAATAATAACTGTAGTCCCTATCAAGGGGGTGCAGTGTCCGCCAACCGTCCGATAGGAGATGGGATTGCATAGTCTTGCGGTAATGTTTAAGGAATTTGTAGGAATGGGAGGGTCTCGCATGGGATGTGTCCAACTGGGGGTCGGGGCTTACGTTAAAGTCGCCTCCTACAATTAAAAAGCCCTCCCTAAAATCCGCTAGACGGTCTAATGTACGGTCAATAAAAGTGAGTTGGTCGGCGTTAGGGGCATAAATCGTCGCGAACGTGTAGAGTTGTCCAGCTATGGTGCCCTTCAAAAAAACATATCTGCCCTGGGGGTCTACCTTATGATCAGAAGGTTGGAAGGGGCAGGACTTATGTATGCCAATAGCTGTACCTCTCGATTTAGCTAGGGGGGAGTTGCTCAGGAACCACTGGTTAAAAAGATGGGTAGGCAGTCTAGGGGACGACTGATGTGTAAAGTGAGTCTCCTGAAGGAGAATCACCTGTGACCTCAGCCGCTTCAATTCCCCCCAGAGCTTACTACGCTTATGAGGAGAGCATAGGCCCCTAACATTGTAAGTGCTTACCTGCAGTGCAGCCATCCAAATAAGTCAGGTCGGGTCATACTCGAAAAGTGGAGGTGCGCCCGGTGCAGACGGCAGAGTGGCAGGGATGACCTAAAGAAAGGAAAGTCAGAAAAAGGAGAGTAGTCACGGGAAGAGAGAGAGAGAGAAGGGGGAGAGAAAACATACGCGTGAGAGATATATAAGGCACAATTGATAAAACATAGCGGCCTAGGCCGGTCAGAGGTAGAAAAAAACTAAAAGTTATGGCGAGGTCCCCACCCCACCCAAAGGGAGGGTGGGGCCCAGGCCACAACTTCAGATCCCAACCAGGATCTAAGCCCGTAAAAAAAAAAAGAGGAAAAAAACGGGCATCCTACTGGGGGTACGTGGAATCCCATAACAAAGAGGGAAGTGGGTCCCCACCTCCGCCCACCGCATCTAACTTGGTGCGATAAAGGAGGGGGAAAATAATAAAAAAAGAAAAAAAAAAGCAGCAATGACTAACGTGTAGCAGGTTCCCCACGGCCGAACAAAAACAATGCCATTCAAAGAGGGAAAAAAAGGAAAATTAACTACAAATGTGAAGCAAAAACTCGAACCAGCACAGGGTGCCGTGGGGAATCCCAGGTAAGTCAAGTCGAGTCAACTCAGAGTTCCTCAGAGCACAGGAGTGCGTCCTTGGGATAAGATGCGGCACCCTCAGGGACCTAGGACAGCAGAGTCCGTGGAAGGATCCATGGATTGTCTCCTATGGCGCCGTCTGCGGTTCTGACTTCTAGCGGGCAGCCACGGTTGCGGTGTCGGCAATCTAAAAGCCGCAAAGTCCGAAGGGTTCCTCCAGTCCGGAAAGTCAATCTGTTCCAGCTCCAAGGAAGCTAAAAAGTGCGGGAGATCATCCTTAGTACGAAGAGTCACGGTCTTTCCGTCCCTGGTTACCTGGAGGGCAAAGGGGAACCCCCAGCGGTACGGCAGGCCAGCCTCTTGAAGAGCCAGCAGGAGGGGGCGCAGGGCCCTGCGTTGCATAAGAGTGCGCCTTGAAATGTCCTGGTAAAAAGCCAGATGTGCACCATCAAAATCAAAATAAGGCTTCCCTCTCATTTTCTGCATTATGCGATCTTTAAGCGTATACTTATGTAGTTTACAGATAATGTCTCTGGGATTATTCACGTCTTGGGAGGGGGGCTTCAAAGCCCTATGTGCACGGTTAATTTCCACAGTAGCCATGGCAGGAAGGCCTAGGATCTCCTTAAAGACGCCTTCCAGGGTGGGAACAATGTCTCTAGCTCCTGTGGCCTCAGGGAGGCCCCGGATCCTAATGTTAGCTCTGCGACTGCGATTCTCGGTGTCGTCCAACTGACAAAGCAGGGCCTCAATCTGACGGCCTTGTGCATCACATTGGTCCCGCAGCATATTAATAACAGGGAGGGCCTCCTCAAACCTCTGCTCCAGGGACTCCATCCTGCCCCCCAGGTGTACTGTGTCTGCCTTAAGCTGTGCAATGTCCTCCTTAAACGCCTTCTCCACTCTATCAGCAAAACGCTCCAGGTCAGCCTTGGTGGGGAGGGACAGAATATGGCGCCTGATATCAGCATCAGCCAGGGGGTCCGGTTCGTCAGGGGCTTCCATCGGCAACCCGGGGGACCCTGGGGAGGTCGGGGGGACCGAATCACTCACCGACTGCGGGGAAGGGATCGGCGATGCGTCCCTCCGGTGCGACTTTGCGGCCGCGGATGGCGCGGCCTTGCCAGCTTTCAGGGGCCTTGCCGGCCGGTGCCATTTTGGAGGCCTCCCGGCCCTTCTCCTCCTGTCCTGGGAAGAAATTATCGAGCTGTGCTTGCCGTGAGCGGTCCACCCGCGGGTGCTGGGATGACGCCCGGCCCTTGTGGGACATCGCCGTGTGAGGATGGGGACAGATTCACCCTCCTTGCGCTGTTATAATGCGGCGGTGAGACGGAGCTGAGGAGACACACGTCTTCACTCCTCCATGGTCAGGCCACGCCCCCCACGCCATTTTTTAAAAAAATTTGATGCAGGGTTCCCCTTAATATCCATACCAGACCTGAAGGGCCTGGTAATTGAATTTGGGGGAACCCCACGTTTTTTGTTTTTTTTTATCAATGACTTTCAATGAGTGTTCTCTGTATTATGGGAGCCGACAATTCATTATAGCCGCGAGTGATTTTAAATTACTATTTTTCCTGCAGAAATGACACTTTGTGCAGGGACAGTTCTAAGCACGGGAAACATGCACCCCTTCACAGGCATACTATAGACGCCCCCCAGGTACGAAATTTAAAGGAATATTACACTTTTATTGTTTCACTTTAATTATTATTGAAATCACTGCTCCCGAAAAAACTTTTTTTTGCATTGATACATGTCCCCTGGGGCAGGACCCAGGTCCCCAAACACTTTTAGGACAGTAACTTGCATATTAGCCTTTATAATTAGCACTTAGGTTTTGAACGTTGGAGTCCCATAGACTTTAATATGGTTCTAAAGTTCACACAAAGTATGCTATATAGAGTTTAGCAGCTCTGTCGAATCTTCTTTATACATTCGACAGACACCATAAGCCTTCAAAGACAGATTCGACCGTAATTCATGTGGATTTTCCCGACGAATGCAATTTTTGAACGAAAAACAAAATAAATAAAAACGAATTTCGGGAGTAACTAAATAAATGTATTTTTTGGACGAAAGCGAAATTCCAAAACGAAATATTTCACTCTGCACATGTCTAATATTTGATTTATTATGTTTTTCCACTACGGAATTAAAGTTCAAATTCACTTATTTTTGAGCGCTTCGCTATTTGTTTTTATTTTGCAGACATTGTGCCCTGTAAGTCAGTCCATATTTTATTTTTTATTTTTTGTTCAGCAAGAGGGTTGAACCAAAAAAATTAGCCAATTCCTGCGTCCACATTTTCGATGTGGATGGGGAATCCTTCCCGCTGCCTTATATTATTCTGCCAGTGGGGAGCCTTCCCCTTTGGCAGAATACAATGATAAGTGCTGCTGTTCATTCAGGAAAAACCCCGACAGGCTGGTTGTACACAAGTTAATTGATAGCTAGGGCACTAGCCCATACATGGATCGAAATTCATCCAGTCTATGCTGAACCATATTAATTTCAGTCCATGTATGGCCAGCTTAAGCTGGTCATGATGGCATTTCTTCCATTATAAAGCCACTAACCAAGCAGGGTTTGTTAATTGCTCATTTACGGTGCACAGATAAATGACTCAGAGCAACAACTCAGTGTAGTGTTATTTTTAGTTTTGGACTCCAGCAGCAGCTTTGCTCATGCTTAATTTAACACTTAGCTGTGGTCAGCTACCATTAATTTAATTTCTCTTTAAAGCAGCCACTTGCTAATTTGATTTTCTTTCCTTCCACCACAGGTGGAAGGAAAGACTATCAATCGATCCCCCCTTCAACACATTCAATGCTGATGAGGAATGCCTCCTGCAACACTATTGGGGTCAAGGGGCTTAAAATTTGGGAAGCATTCCAGGCTGGCAGAACACAATGACTAGCTATGGCCACTGGTAGTAATCTTATGCCAAAAATCTGACGGCTAGTTCTACCCAAGTTGATTGATGGATCAGCTTGGGTACAATTATCCTGTCCATACATGGATCAAAATACACAGTGCAAATTTCTTTCCTGCAACTAGACAATGTTGACAGGGGAATCCCTCCCGGCGGGAGAAGATAGTCATTATGGCTACCAGCTATATCAGCTGCTAGCGATAATCACATGCAAGATCCAACAGGCTGGGTGTACCCAAATTGATCAATTTATAAACTTGATACTTTCAGCCTGCCCATACAAAGTTTAAATCTCGAGATTCAAATTGTCCATGGCCGCCCTTAGGCAGTTTCTCTTTCAAGTGAAATAATAGCTGCAGTTTGTGCTTAACAACTGATATGAAGATTAGATATTAATTTATAATTACATTAAATGTATCTTATATTTAGGGCTATAAGGTTGTTTTAGCATTGTTATCACAGTGTGTTTATTTTTGTCTTGTATCTTACTTTCCTGTTTAGCTTTGTAGGATGAAGGGTGGTTGTATCAAAAGATGCTCCGTTTCCATAGGAACCATCAGTTATTTGCCATTTCTTCCACAAATCTTCACACACTGCAGATATTGCAATCCTTTGTTTCTTATTTGCCTGCTTTATAGTAACATACCCCTGTAATAATCAGAAAACAGGAGCAATCAGTGATAGAGGTAATTGCTCTTTATTGAGTGTGTGACTTGAAGGCTCTATTTTCCTTGATGTATTTCAGCCATGATAACCACTTTGAAAGTTTAATGGGTGTTATAACTGATGCACACACAATTTGCATTGAATTTGCTGGTCACAATACATGATAATGTTGTATAAATTATACATATATATTATTCTGATGCATTTATAAACAGAATGTTTGATAATTCTATTCTAGATATGAGGAGAAGGCAGTTAAAGGGTTACACAGTAAAAGGTTCCTGCAGCAATTGTTAAGTGATTGCATTGGGCGGACTCATATAATCAATGCTACAACAGGTGTGTCCTTTATTTAGAAATTGAAGAAATCAATTAAATGGCTGACTGGTGGTCCACTCAGCACAATTTCAGCCTTCCCAAGTCTGCAGTAAATGTTTCCCCATCACAGGGGAGCATGAGAGCAGAGTGCTGAATGGTGATTTAGATTACATGTATAGATTTCTTTGCCTGCCTGTGCTATAACTCCATTTCTCCTTTACAGGCTAGGCACATATCAAAGTTATTATCTGCAAGACATTTGCATTACTATACTTTTATTAGTTGGCTAATGGTGGATTACTGGGACATTGATAGGGTCTTAAAAACCCGAGCCATCTTTGGGAGCTCTTGATAGTAAGAATTTGTAGACCACCAAGATTGGTGGAAGTGGTCAAGTATGTGATTTAGTAGGGTTGGTTATTTAATAGGAAAACAGAGATATTGAGAATAGTCAGGAGACTTTATAGTTCAGGAAACAAAAAAAAAACATCTCTCATTTCTTTTGTTTGGTTATGTGTACAAGTGAAAAGAAGCCTTGTATATAAAGTAGACAGCAAACTGATCCTAGTAGTGCATTCTAAATTTTTTTGTCAAATTATTAATCGCATGATGCAAGGGGCAGTGTTTGTACAAAGGAACTTTATCATTCATGTAGTCCTAGGACAGCATAATGTCTAATTGTGCCCCTATTTATTGGCATTGTTATTAACTCCAAGGGCTCCACAATATACTTTACAATGGGTGCCGCAAGTGAGAATGTCTGCTGTGCATTACAGAGTCACTGTAAGTAGACAACCTGGCTTCTTATGGTTTTGAAGAACTAATGGTCCCATCCTTATAGCTCAATCAATGAATAAATTAACCACTTTAATCATCTAATTACAACACTAACACTATTTGAAAAATTGGCCAAACTATTTGGTAATTTAGACAGTTTGCTTGTTTTTCGCCCCATTAATGTGCACAAATCAGTAATCGGTTTGGATGTTTTGGAGCCAAAAAACGAAGGACAAGTTTGGAAATTTTCTGCTGAATAAAAGATAAATTGAAAGGTTAATGTGGTTCCCATCCAAACCCTTTGCCCTAGGTATATGTGAAAAAATTAACAAAAAAAACAAATTCATGTATGTCCATTGAACGATTTATTGCTCATTACATGATGGCACTATAGTTTGCTCTCGCAGCCTAATGTTCGTTTTTGGAAAATGGGTTTAAACAATTGTTCGTATAGTGTATGGCCAGCATAAGGCAGTAGTGTGAAATAATGTATATAATTGTCAAGCCAATGACATAAATACACAAATTAAAATAACGGTATTCCACAAATGCATAATGCAGTATTGGTATTTACCATTTACAACTGGCAAAATATTGGTGTCAATGAAGGGTAAATTCTATTTACTGTACCTGGTATCTGTTTACCGGCTTCATAGGAAAATATATATTTTATATAATGATCATTTTAAACTGGGTAATGTTTCAACAGTCATTAATTCCTCCGAGGGTAAAAAACAACAATTTTAAATATTGGATATGGGATGCATCTCTCTTCTTCAGTCACAACATAGCTAGGCAAGTGGTAAAGCATAACAACAAGGGCAGAGATTGGCATGAATATAACTTGTGGTGCTTCCTACAATATATATATATAACGTTTTATATGTGATATGAGTAGGGCATGGTTAATACCACTTGCAGGTTACTTTTGCCACCTATGTTCTACTGAACAGATTTCCCTTAATAGCCTGTCCAGTAGGCACCCCAGGAAGTGGGAAAAATAGCTCACAAATTTTTTTTGACAGATGTAGCTGGAACAAATGTCCCCATTTAAAGATATGTCCTCTATTGCTGTTATGGTGACAAATGAACATATTTGGAGCTTCTCCCACTTTCAGTCACAATAACAGTGGTCACCGTAACAAACAAAGGTGTTGACGTGGGCAGAAATAAAACCTGATAGGGCTTCTATAACCCCCCCCCCCCCACACACACACACACACACAAACACACACACACACACACACACACACACAGACACACACACACACACACACACACACACACACACACACACACACACACACTCTATCTAAAAAAAAAAATGGCTTTAGATACACATTAGAATACTTTATTTGTCAAGGCAATACTGGGTAACAAAAGTTAGAGTTAGTGGGACCCAGAACTTTGATATATAATACTGTGTCTTCATCAAAGTCTTCAATTTGATTGATGAATCTATAATATGAAAATAGTGTTGGCCCAAACTACTATTGGCCTGAACAGACAGAGGTCAGAAAACAAGAATCTTTGCATTTATGTGTCACTGCTGTTAGGGTATCATACTTCTAGATTCACTTACCAGTGCCATGTTGCAAGAGCCAGATTCAGTGCCAGGCTATTCAAGCCATGATCCAATTTGTACCATGTTGCCTGGGGTGCCATTGAAATTATTTTTTCAGAGGTAAGATGTTGCCAGGTGCCATTTTTCCTCTTCTCAGCATATTTTGTCAAATAGGTGATATTTACTAGACTTCTGCTGCTAACTCATCCTGGTTTTTATGGATTAAGGTTGATGCCAGAGGAGCCAAGTATGTAAGCGTTAGTATATAAGCCACTGCAATTCGTGAAGTTCAGTTACGAGAGCTACTGTGCATTCTACATTTGAAGTCTCATCCTTTCAATTCCTGAGACGACACTGTGCTTATTTTTTTTTTCATGCTCTTTTAAAATAATTGCATATGCTTTTCGGTTCAAAACGGAGGTGTCGGATACTTAACATAAAATTTCTATTGAGCAAAACACCATTATTTGTATTAGTATGTTAGCTCATACCCTATATAATTCCTTGCCTCTTGGCTCCAGTACAGTTTGGAATATGTCCAGATCAATACAGCCCTTTATTCTCTGAAAGCATATAGAACCACTTGATGAAATGAGAAGAGTTACTTACTTTTTCCCCTGGGGGTACAGAAGCAACAAAAACACTTAGCAAACGGCAAGATCTTCTGTAGAAGCACTTAGTATATTCACAGAAAATATTGCATCATTTTTAATTAACATGAAACTAATACAAAATACTTTTGTCATTTTACACCTGAAAAGTATGTCGGAAAGTCAAAATATTAAAGATCTTTTTACAAAGAGATTGTTATTTTTTTGCCTCCTTGAGGCCAGATATCATTTTAATATATCTCCATAAATCTATGGTTTTATTGATGATATTAATGAGGACACAAGAGAGTAGTAAGGAAGACTCCATAAAACTGAACCTAATATTCACAACATTATTATGTATAAGAAGTGTTGCATGAACTGTGGTTCTTTGTGAAAACAGCATTTTCAGGGAGGTTTTTTGTTAAACACGTGACAATTTTAAGATGTGACTCTGGAGCCAAGTGGGACACACAACAGACATTTCTACATAGCAGGAACAGGTAAGTATAAGATTTATCAGAATCTACTCTTACACATCTTGCAAGCAGTAAATTATCCCTTCATTTTGGTGTTTAAAATTACTTTTATAAATGCTTACTAGAAGCATAACTATCAAAATGTGCTCCGAGTAATTTTAATTTTCACTTAGTTTCGAGGCTGTAGAACATGCATTACATCTTAATACAGGCATTACTGCGATCTGGTCCAGCGAGTCTCCAAATTGCAGCTTTTGCTGATGATTTACTTTTATTCAAGTCAAGACAGCACATACTTAGATTCCTATGGAACAGTCTGAATTACTCAGCAAACCATATAAGTTCAAAATTAATTTTCAAAATTGGAAGCACTTACAGCTTGTATTGCCAGCACTGGATGCACAATGCTCCTGATGGTCCTGCTTTCAAATTACCTAAGCAAGCCAGCTAATGACTGTGCGTTTGAGCGGGGAAGTTTGCTTGGGAGAGCCATAAGAAAGAACCACATGTCTTACAAATACTGCAGGCTGTGTTCTTTTTAATAAAGCAGAGTACCTGGCAGAATGAACGTCTTACTAAGCACATACGTTGTATGAGCTATTCTGTTTAATACATCATTATAACCACCATACTGAGGAAGAAGGAAATAGGCATAGGAAGTGTACTGGATAACCCCTCCTGAAATATTATCAACCAGTGATGATGTTTAAGAAGCTTTATAAGAGCCCATTCACACCTCATGTGTAGGACTGTGTTTTACTCCAATGCAGTTCCAATGCATGAACTAAACAATTTTCATTACATCTTGTTGTTTCAGTTCACACCAATGTGATGTGTTGGTGTGTGCGGAAAAAAGTAAGACAAGACATATTATCATGCAGTACAATATGACGTGATGCAATAAACTGCATCCAAACAACAATAAGGTTGTTTGGAATGAAATGTTGCACCACCTGTAAACAATGCACACCAGTGTAATATACAAATATTAATGTGTGCTCCCTAGTGTCAATGGTCACTAAATGTACTACCTAAATGAAACCTTCAATTTCATTAAATATTGCTATAATATATATATATATATATATATATATATATATATATATATATATATATATATATATATATATATATATATATATATATATATATATAAATAATGCTTGAGTTTGTAATTTAAACTGTATTTTTAACTATTATAAAAGTTTTTTAGTATCTGGTTCCTGCCCTCTCCTCTGGATAATGTTTAATCGTTTTTAGAAATTATTGTTATCTTTTGCATCAATGCAAGAATGATATAGGGCCCCCGCTGCCTCCTGGAATGATGTCCAAATCATACATCCCAGCAGGATGTGGCCCCTCGGATAGGCACATGTGTCCAGTGGGATTGTCCATATGCAAAGATGTGTTACAGTTCTTTGGCACCTTAGCACATCTGCTCCCATGCTGGATTTTTGAAGATAGCAGGACGAAAGCAGGATGGAGGGATGAGAACATTAGGAAAGTGAAGCCCCTCTTTGATATCTTTGAACATAACCTATAGTATATGATTTTCTGCCATAAATCAATATTTCTCTACTTCTTATCCCTCCTCTTCTCTTTGGGTGGTGCCCTTTAGAGCGGTGGTACTGGGCTTTTGTGTAATGGGTTGACAGACATTGGCTTTAATATAACCTGGAAGACTGGCAGCATTAAATGGTGTTTAAAGTAAATACTGTGGGGAGTATTGAAGGTGAGTGCTGCAGTTTTGAATTTTCAATGACAATCCGTTTAAACTGGAGAACAACAAAGGCAATCAACACAAGCATCCACTATAAAGCAGTTAGGTTGGCTTTAAAAGGCAGTCACACATTTATTTTTGAAGCAGCAAATCTCTATAACCAATCCAACTGTAGTTTTACTAGAAGTACGTTTCTTCATTGTTGTGTAACATAATGTAGCGGGGCCACTAACTCAGGATACAGAATGTCTGCTTAGGCTTTATTCCTACATACAATCTTACCTGATGGCTGTGGTCTAAAATGATAATTTCCGATGTGTAGACCCATATTAGCAATTTTAAAATTACTAAAGGCATAGAGCATACACCATTATATATTACATTATCTTTATGGCAATGTTATCAATATGTACTGTATTTGACTAACAAAATGAATGTAACAATGATGCTTTTTTTCATGTAAAAAATAAAGTACTTTTGATATATAACATAATAATGTAATTTGTTAATTCAGACATTTGCTCAATTGATTCTTGAGAAGTGTTTTAATATTTAAACATTTTAAAATATATTTTAATGTTAGATCAACTTTAAAGATGATTATCAACTTTGCAATTTGGCATTAATAAATTCCTGACAAATCAAAAGTTCTTCAATATTATATATAATTTTTAAAAGCTGTACATTCTATCATTAACCACTGGACTGGATGGTTTTACCCCACTTCCTGCCCAGGGCATTTTTTGCTATTTTGCACCATTACTTTAACTGAAAATTGCACGGTCATGCAATACTGTACGCAAATAACATTTATATTATTTTTCTCACACAAATAGAACTTTCTTTTGGTGGTATTTGTTTTTTTTTTTTTATATAAATGAAAAAGAAAGAAAATTTTGAAAAATAAAAATATTTTCTACTTTCTGTTATAAAACCTATCCAATAGGAAAAAAAATCAAAAAAATTGAATTTCTTCATAATTTTAGGCCAACATTTATTCTGCTACACATCTTTGATCAAAAAAATCCCAATAAGTATATGTTAATTGGTTTGTGCAAAAGTTAAAGCGTACAGAAGCTAGGGTATATACAATGGATGTCATGCCTTCAGCAAGTGTTTCTTATGCTCTATTGTTTAATTGTTGAATATGCTAATGGTATGCAAAGTAAATTGTAATATAACCATCTAGTGGCTCTTTTACATACTTAGTATCTGTGAACAATTTACTTAAGGTAGGTAGAGATTGTTGCTTAAAAGCTACCATAGCTTCCCATAATTCCTGTGGACTATACCATGAGGTCTGAGAGACAGTCCCCAGTAGCCATCTTAATTTTTCATTCTTTGCATCTGCTCCAGAAGACTCCACACCTATGCAGCTGCAATTCTAATGTCAGCCTAACAGAAACATTGTTGGTATGTTTATAACCCCTTTCCCTAATTAGACTAATGTATTAGGACTGTATATTTGTATATTGTGTATACTTTTTGTATGTTATACATAGTTACATAGTTAGTAAGGATGAATAAAGACATCAGTCCATCCAGTTTAACCTGAGTGATTGTTTATAATTGTCCCTATCCCTGTACATTGTGTCTTTTATTTTAGTTTTACTCTAACTTACCTGCAATAAAAGTTGAAAAAAGGACCCTTCGTCTGCCTCAATGAGTTGTTAAAGCGTTTGTATAGTCATACTTTTAACTTTGACCTACAGGTAAGCCTATAATAAGGCTTACCTGTAGGTAAAAATAATATCCCCTCGCAATGAGCCGCTGACTTCATCGGCACATGAGCTCCGGGGATTCCCAGCTGAAAGTCCGGCAGACGCCAGACCCTGTCGGGAAGAAAACTCCCGTGCGCACTAGCGGGAGTGATGACATCGCGGCTCCGGCCACTCACAGTGCCGAAGCCGCGATACCCAGAAGAACATGTCAGCTCCCTTGGCGTGGACCGAGTGAGATGCCCGCGCCTTGTTCTAAGGTAAGTATTTCATAATGAGCTAGTGCATAATAGCTCATTATGCCTTTTCCCTTACAGATGTAGAAAAAAAAGTCAGCGGGTTTACCTCCGCTTTAAGGGAGGAGAGTTAGCTGTCTGTCTAATTATACCTCAGCCACGTATAGTGAGGGCAGAACAATGGATATAAAAAGTCTACACACCACTGTTAAAATGTCAGGTTTCTGTGATGTAAAAAAATGAGACAAAGATAAGTCATATCAGAACTTTTTCCACCTTTAGTGTGACCTATAAACTGTTCAACACAATTGAAAAACAAGCTGAAATCTTTTAGGGCGGGGGGGAGAAGTAAAAATAAAAAACTAAAATAATATGGTTGCACACCCTCTTACAACTGTGGATGTAGCAGAATTAAGCAATCACATTCAAACTCATGTTAAATAGGAGTCAGTACACACCTGTCATCATTTAAAGTTCCTCTGGTTAACCCAAAATAAAGTTCAGCTGTTCTAGTAGGTCTTCCCTAACATTTTCTTAGTCGCATCCTACAGCAAAAGTCATGGTCCGCAGAGAGATTTCAAAGCATCAGAAGGATCTCATCGTTAAAAGGTATCCATCAGGAGAAGGGTACAAAATAATTTCCAAGGCATTAGATATACGATGGAACACAGTGAAGACAACACTGCACATCAACAAAAGAACACCATACCCACAGTGAAGCATGTTGGTGGCAGCATCATGCTTCGGGGCTGTTTTTCTTCAGCAGGAACAGGGGCCTTAGTCAAGGTACAGGGAATTATAAACAGGTCTAAATACCAGCCAATATTGGCACAAAACCTCTAGGCTTCTGTCAGAAAGCTGAACATGAAGAGGAACTTCATCTTTCAGCATGACAACAACCCAAAGCATACATCCAAATCAACAAACGAATGGCTTCACCAGAGGAAGATTTCAGACAAGACCCAGACCTGAATTTGATTGAAAATTTGTGGAGCGATCTAAAGAGGTCTGTTCACAGGTGATGCCCTCACAATCTAACAGATTTAGAGTGTTTTTGCAAAGAAGAGTGGGCAAATATTGCCAAGTCAAGATGTGCCATGCTGATAGACTCATACCCAAAAAGACTGAGTACAGTAATAACATCAAAAGGTGCTTCAACAAAGTATTAGCTTAAGGGTATGCACACTTATGCAACCATATTATTAGAATTTTTTATTTTTACTTCTCTCCACCTAAAATATTTCAGTTTGTTGTTGAACTGAGTTGTACAGTTTATAGGTTACATTAAAGGTAGAAAAAGTTTTGAAATGATTATCTTTGTCTCATATTTTTTTACATCACAGAAACCTGACATTTTAACTTTTTATTTTTAGGGGTGTGCAGACTTTTTAAATCCACTGTATACTGGAATTTACACAGCTATAGATGCTATACTGTAAATGCAGTGATCAGCGACTTATAGTGGGACTGTGATAGGGTGGCAGGCAATCTGGTACTAACAGACACTGGCTATGATGTTCACTAACTGACAGTGATGTCGCATGAGTGTCCCAAACCTGGAAGTAGGCCCGTCACGTACATGTATGTGACTGTGCCTGTACCTTCCACCTGCTTACAGTATATTTAATGTGTGCGGTCAGCAGGTCGTTAAAAACCAGGCCTTCAACTCGAATCCAGTGAGTATGCCTACACTGAGATTATGTCATCAGTCTGCTGCAGACCAGATTAAACATTTCTCAGTCTCCTCCTCCCCAATCACCAGACTGCAACATTGCAACTATATAGCAAATCGCAAAGTTAGAGGCTGAAGTGGGTGTTGATCTGCATCAGCCATTTGTGAACAGAGCCAAGAACTGAACAGGCACTAGAAATTACATGACTGTACCATCCCCAAATCACCATTCTAGTCACAGAAATTGCTACTAACTCTTTTTAATAAAACTTTATCGTTCAAAAAACATCAACATCTTGCTAAACACAGAATCCATCTCTGCATTTTGCATGGCTTCTATGTTTTTTTGCCCTTTGCGTGTTTGGACCTGTTCCTTACACCCATTTAAAGAGTCTCACTAGCATGTGGCCCTAATTCCTGCATACTCCAAAAGTATTCATCCTTGAAAAGTAAAGGTTTTCTCAGTTTGAAAGTCAACAATAATGGTAGAAATTATGTTATTCCACTTACACAACAAAATACAACTTGGTCCAATAAAACAGAATATATAGTGTACATTTAGTCTGCAGACGTTTGTCATCAGAATATATAAACTTTACAACTTTTCCTTTTTGTAGTGTCAAACTTTATAAAAATCCTAACCTTGAAATTGTTCATGCCATTCATAAAGCTGCCCAATCCCACCTTGAAAAGCTGAGTAAATATGTCCACACACTGATAAGATAAGGTGATCTATTGCAAACAGCAGGTCACAGGCTGATGGAATGCATAACAGGCAGAATCACTAAAATCTCACAACCCTGCAACCGAGATGAGGGAGGACTGCGGTACTATGGGCAGTATACTGAGTTGTATTTTTTTTCCTTTAGCAGAGGTATTTAGTCAAAGCTGACAACTTTTTGTATGAGTTTATAAATGCTAGCATGAAAAAAATGTTATTGTGTTTATAAAAATAGGGGCATATTTATCACAGGTATTCTGTTGCCACATATACCATCAACACTTGGTTTCTTGCTTTTTCAGAAAAATCTATAAATCAAAAAATACTTATCAGGTGTAACTTTTAAAAACATTATTTTTTTAAACTTTGCTTTAAAGGTAAATGTTGAAGGAGATCTTGAGGATAGAGTGGTATTTTGGATACAGTTTAGGTTTATAAAGAGCTAAGTTATTAACTATAGAAAGTTACAAACTGTTGCCAGATATTATTAAAAATATAAATACTCAACTTCTTAAAGGAATAGGAAAAACTGCATAGGCTTGCAGACTTGTGGAAGTGTAGGGTTTTAACTAAACTTAAAGTGTATGTATAGCTCTTTCGTTATGCAAAGCTTTTTTTTTTTTGAAAGATTATAAACCCAATTAGTTTTTTTTTTCTCCCACCGTGTCTCTGTTGGAAAAATTTACGCTCTCTGTTTGTTACTATTTGTCACCACTGAAGGAGAAGATGATGAGCAAGCTAAAATGTTAAAGTTGTCACCAGAACAATTAGTGAGGGCATATTTTCCACTAGTGAAACCCGTTATGGTGACAACTGTCTAGGAGAGAAATTCCCCTCACTTTATTATTTTACTTCAGGACAAAAAAGAAAGGAAATCTGTGTAACAGGACATGGACAGCAACAAATCAACTAATAGGGGTTTTAACTCTTTCATATAAAGAAAAAAGTGTGCTGTCCCTTTAATGCCCTGTATACACAGTTGGACATTCCGACCACAAAATCCGTCTGATTTTTTCCGATGGATTTTGTCCAAAACTTGTGGTGCATGCACACGGTTGCACAAAGTTGTCGGAAAATCCGATCGTTCCGAACGAGGTGATGTACAAAACGTACAACAGAACTACGTAGAGGCCAATAGCTTTCGTTCCCAATTTTATTCAGCGCATGAGTGGCACTTTGTGCGTCGGAATTCTATACACACAATTGGAAAAAGTCAGATTGGATTTTGTTGTTGGAAAATTTTAGGTCCAGCTCTCAAATTTTTTCCGTCGGAAATTCCGATGGAAAAAGCCCGCTAGAGCCCACACACGATCTGATTTTCTGACAACATAATCCAATCAGACTTTTCCCGTCTGAATTTCCGACTGTGTGTACAGGGCATAAATCTTAAATATTATGTATCAGTAAATCATTATACAGTAAAATTAACAATCTTTACACATTAGCAATAAGTTAATTATTATAATGTCTTAGAGAATCCTTAAAGAGGATGTAAATCCTGATGGGTTTTACTTCCTGTTTATTCCCCTGCAAAGTTAAAGCATAATGCTCATTACGTGGCACTTACCTGCAAACGAAACCCGCGATGTCTGTGATGTCCCTGTTGGTGGAAGCATCCATCTTCACCTCTCTTCCTTCTAGGGCCATGGACTTTGGCTCTGTGACTGGCTGAAACCGTGTGTCATCTCTCCTGCGCATGGGGGAGCCGCCAGTCATGGCATACACTGGGGAAGAAACAGAACGGAGGTCAGTTTCTTCACTGCGCATGCGCTAATGACATCATTGGCGCACTACAAGGTAAATATCTATTAAACGGCCCACATTTAGGAGATATTTTCAGTACATATAGGTAAGCCTTATTATAGGCTTACCTCTATGTAAAATTGTCTTGAGGGGTTTACAACCACTTTAAAAGTTCATGAACAAGTGAAAAGTCCAAATCACATACGATCATCCAAGTACCATGGAAGTGCTCAGTGCTCAAATGTAAACAAACTTATGCTCCAGTGTTCAAGTGCATGATGACATCACAGATCTAGCTCTGACTAACGTGTTTCTCCATAATAGGTGTTTTCTGGGATAAACCTAAACCTGATAAAAAATGTTTTGGGCATACACACCTTTTAAATAAATCTTTTTCTTTGTCTATGTGAGAAAAAACAATGGGTTCTCCTTAATGCCCCTCTCCAATGAAAATAGAAACTTTTTTTTCTTTTCTCCTCTACCATTTTGTACAACCACTAGGAGCAAGGAAACAAAAGCATTGTGTAAGCTCTGAGTAGCTGTAATCATCAAAGTCTACACAGAGCTGAAAACTGTATTCCTGCCACCACGCAGCAGCACTGTGCCACCAGGCATCCTTTCAAAAAGGCATGTGGAGTCACACCATTGGTCCAAAACAAATTTAAGAATCAATAAAACAATAGATTTTAGTGGTCTAGTATAAATGTCAAAACTCATAACACACAAAGCTGATATGCAAAAATACTGGTTGTAGTAGTTGCAGAAAGTTGTTGATTCGACTTTGAGAAACATAACTTTTTCGGGCAGTGATAATAAGCGGCATGTTCTTCTTACTGCACCTATGTACAATCCTTTTACTAAAAATGAGGAAATATGGGTGTTTTCTACTAAGAGATTCTGACTTTGTTTCTTCTAAATCTAATTTGTTAAATGTTGATCTTATTTAAACATGATGTAGGTGGAATTAGAGGGGTGAAGCACCTTGCACAGGCTTTTTCTATCAGTTCTAATGAAAAACGTTTGGTACTGTGGACAGCCATTTTTTCCTACTTTTTTTGTCTTCAGGTACACCACGTAACAGTATGCAATTAGTTATAGATAGTTACAGCAAGGGAACTTTTGTGATTGTGATTACAATACACAGCATCTGTGGGTTTGTTACTTCCTAATAAATGGTATTTATGGCCTTTCTGCTTCCTCCAGACTGGGAATCTTTATAGAGCATTACAGAACAATCAGAAAGTGTGTAAGCATAGACACCCATGTGATATTTTTATTAAAAATAGTAACATTTGCAAAACTCAGCGATCAATGCTGTGAATGTGAGGAACTTCCTAGCGCCGTTTATGCAAGGGATTAAGCATTCCCACTACCAAATTGACTGTGCTTAGCTGGGCGAATGACCAGCCCCCCCCCCCCCCCCCCCCAATCCTAAAGGATGTCTAATGTCCACTAACTCTTTGTTTACAATAGCAAATTCCTAGAACGCCAATGCTCTATTATACTCTGAATAGGCATAGTGGTTTGGCACATTCTCTGTGATCGGAGAGCCGCTTATCACCCTGTCGTGCTCTTTCAGCTCAGCCATAACCAGGGCTTCAAAATATGATCAGTGTCATCATAGTCTCTCATAATCCTGTTTATATGTGCTATTTACTATTATTCTAATATTAATAATACTCAGGTGACCTCAGTATGGACTCTAATCAGTCATATCAACCCCAGATACATTGATACCGCACACAATTATTAGACCCCAGATAGTGGTGTCTTTATCCTACTTCCATCAATGGTCAGCACAAAAGCGATAACAAGGGGGTCATTTTGATATATTTCCTCGATACCAACAACATATCTATAAACAAGATTGGCTCCCAAGCCAATATACTGACTAGATCTGCGGAGGGTTGATTGTTTAAAGGTTGAAAGTAAGACGATTAATGTTTTATAGTCTAGAGAGACATTTACTAATTGTTAAACACATTTTGCTATGTACAATGATTAGTTGAGCACCTTGTGTTCCTTCAAATAATGTTATGGTTAACCAAACGGTCAAGGTTTTACCTCCCCTGGGGAAGGTTGTTCCCCCAATCAGCAATATTGCTGTCTGTTCAAAATATTCCCTTCCTAACCTACCTACCTTAACAATGCCAGCAGGACTCCCCCCCCCCAATTGTTAGGAAAAATAGCCTAGGGGGCAGTTGGCTCTAGGTAACATAGCTCACCAGGCTCTCCAGGCATACACACTCCACTGTATATAAACTACATACCATATATCTCACCAGGTAAGCAGAAGCAGGCCAGCAAACACATTTGCCACACAAACGGATTGCACCTTCACAAAAATCTACCTGAGAGTTGTATTTGATCACTATACCTACTCAGTGAACCCCAGGCTATTTTAATGCTTACATGATAAGATACCGTACTCTTATAGACAGCCATGATCAAGTAATGCAATTATCTCTATCCATCCACCATAAGGCGATGGAACAGGCATTGTTTCTCTGCAAACAGCCATACCTATAGAAATGGACATCCCAAAGCATAAAGGGACATCGTGATAGCAAATCCCCCCTTTTTCCCTTCTAGATGAAGTTGATCGCAAACCTGCCTACGCACGGGTTTAGACAGGTATGACTACGTTAGCTCAAGCAAGAGTCACAATCTCAACATACCCCATGAATCTTATTCATCTTAAGTAGACCCTGTAACGTTGTACTCCTTCCTCAGTTGCTTTTGACCTCTTTTTCTTTTTTTCACTTATACGGCATCTAGCTCAGAGCCACTCCATGCTACCACCAGGCAGATCATACCAAATTCTGCTGCCCTTTTCAGAACTTTTATTGTCACCAGAGTAGATATATGGTCTATCTTAATGCTGGAAATACACAGATCCCACGCTATTTCCTAAAAGTAATAACCAACCCTCCCCCCCTCCTTTTTGTTGGCCCCCCTCCTCTTTTTTTTTTTATTTCACTGAGGGGTGTACTCACTTTTGTTGCCATCGGTTTAGACATTAATGGCAGTGTGTTGAGTTATTTTGAGGGGACAGCAAATTTACACTGTTCTACAAGCTTTACACTCACTATTTTACATTGTAGCAAAGTGTAATTTCTTTAGGGTTGTCAAATGAAAAGATAAAATAAAATATTTACAAAAAAAGTGAGGGGTATACTCACTTTTGGGAGATACTGTAAGACTAAAGGAGTATCTATTTTAATTTCCAAACGCCTGCCACTGCAAATAGCTGACTCACTAATAGATGACGACAGCCGATATCTGTTTATTAAAGGTGTACTATGGGATAGACCCATTACTCTCTCCAATATATACAGCCCAAATATGACCAAGGTTGGGTTCTTTCGGAATATCGCAAAAACATCTGCCTTCCAGTCGGGCATGCTGATTCTGGGAAAGGAGCCTCAACGTCGCACTCAATCCTTTAGAAAACACTTCGACGGGTACTTCCTCGATACCATTCTGAGCACTCAAACAAATCAAGCTACAATTACATGACCTCCTGCTACATGATGCATGGAGAACGTTAAACCCTAACACAAAAGATTTTACATTTTTCTCAGCACCTCACATCCGTTATTCTAGGATAGATTACTTTTTCCTGTCCTAAAGAGATCTTCTTTTCCTCCTCAATGGAACGATCGAGCCAATGGTATTATCGGACCACCATCCAATAACACTGGCCCTTTGATTCCCTGGCCAAATTCCCTTTACAAAGACCAGGAAACTCGACCCATCTATACTCACAGAAACAACGAATACTTCCCACATATGTAAATCTTTACAAAACTTCCTTAACCACTTACCCACTGAGCACTTAAACCCCATTCCTAACCAGACCAATTTTTAGCTTTCGGTGTACTCACATTTTGAATGGCAATTACTCAGTTATACAACATTCTACCCATATAAAATGTGGGTTCTTTTTTTCACACAAATAGCGCTTTTATTTTGGTGGTATTTAATCACCTCTGCGTTTTTTATTTTTTGTGCTATAATAGAAAAAAGACTGAAAATTCTGTACAAAAAATGCATTTTCTTTGTTTCTGTTATAAAATAATGAGTCATTTTTCTTCATAAATTTTGGCCCAAATTTATACTGCTACATATATTTGGTAAAAATTTCCCAAATCGGTGTATATTATTTGGTCTGTATGAAAGTTATAGAGTCCACAAGCTATGGTGCCGATCTCTGAAAATTTATCACACCAGAAGTACTGACAGCCTATCCCATTTCTTGAAACCCTAACAAGCCAGGAAAGTACAAATACCCTCAAATGATCCCTTTTTTGAAAGTATACATTCCAATGTATTTAGTAAGAGGCATGGTGAGTTTTTTAAAGTTGTAATTTTTTTTCCCCCCAATTCTTTGCAAAATCAATTTTTTTTTTTTTTTTTTTCACAAAATTGTCATATTAGCAGGTTATTTCTCACACACAGCATATGCATACCACAAATTACACCCCAAAACACATTCTACTACTCCTCCTGAGTATGGCGATACCATATGAGTTAGACTTTTACACAGCATAGCCACATACAGAGGCCCAACATGCAGAGAGCACCATCAGGCCTTCCAGGAGCATAAATTATACATATAATTTATTGACTACCTCTTGCACTTTTGAAGGCCCTGGAGCACAAGGACAATGGAAACACCCTAAAAATTACCCCATTTTGGAAAGAAAACAACGTATAATCTATGAGGCACAATGGGTCCTTTGAGCATGTAATTTTTTTTTCTACAAGTTTTTGGAAAATGTAGAAAGAAAAATGAAGGGGCATAAATTTCAAATCTAATTCTATTACCTATTACACATTTGTGAGGCACTGTAGTGGCATAGATGAGAACTGATTAGGGATGAGCCTGATGTTCGAGTCGAATGTAAGTTCGGCTCGAACATCGGGTGTTCGACTGTTCGCCGAAAAGCGAACAATTTGGGGTGTTTGCAGCAAATTCGAAAGCCGCAGAACACCCTTTAAAAGTCTATGGGATAAATCAAAAGTGCTAATTTTTAAGGCTTATATGCATGGTATTGTCATTAAAAGTGCTTGGGGACCCGGGTCCTGCCTCAGGGGACATGTATCATGCAAAAAATTCAAAAAATGTTTTAAAAACAGACAATTTTTCGGGAGCAGTGATTTTAATAATGCTTAAAGTAAAACAATAAAAGTGAAATATTCCTTTAAATGTCATACCTGGGGGGTGTCTATAGTATGCCTGTAAGTGAGGGTGCTTTGGGGTAGCCCCCTAAAGCACCATGTCCCCATGTTGATGGGGACAAGGGCCTCATCCCCATAATCCTTGCCCGGTGGTTGTGGGTGTCTGCGGGCAGGGAGCTTATCAGAATCTGGAAGCCCCCTTTAACAAGAGGACCCCCAGATCCCGGCTTCCCCCTCTGTGTGAAATGGTAATGGGGTACAAATGTACCCCTAACATTTCACAAAAAAAGTGTGAACATGACACGGCTTGGGACAAGTCCTTTATTAAAAGATAAAAAAAATAAAAATGTCCCACAAAGTCTTTTTCTTCTTCTCTTGCTCTGTCGACAGACCAAAAAAAAAGCGACCCACCCACCTCCATGCGAGGCTCCCGATGTATGACATGCCTTCGCTTTGACAGTTCATTTATATCTGAAGGCTGAGCCACACCGTGACGTTCCCGGGTGACCCCGCCTCATCTGACGCACGGGGACTTCCCAATGGCTTCCCCAAGGCATCAATGGGGGCATTTACATAACCAGGTGGCCCGCCCCCTCTGACTACAGGGAAGCCATAGGGAAGTCCCAGTGTGTCAGAGGGGGGCATGGTCCTGCCTTCAGTTATAAAAGAACTGTCAAAGCGAAGACTCGTCATACAGCGGGAGCCTCCCATGGAGGAGGGTATGTCTCGTTTTTTTTTCTTTTTCGGTCTGTCTGCAGAGCAAGGGAAGAAGAAGACTTCGTGGGACATTTACATTTTTCAATTTTTTTAATAAAGGACTTGCCCCAAGCCGTGTCATGTAATTTTTACAATTTTCACACTGTTTTTGTGAAATGGTAGGGGTACATTTGTACCCCGTTACCATTTCACACAGGAGGGGAGACTTGGATCTTGGAGTCCCCTTGTTAAAGGGAGCTTTCAGATTCCGATAAGCCACCCCACCCACAGACCCCCACAACCACTGGGCAAGGGTTGTAAGGATGAGGCCTTTGTCCCCATCAACATGGGGACACGGTGCTTTGGGAGGCTGCCCCAAAGCACCCTCTCCATGTTGAGGGCATGTGGCCTGGTACGGTTCAGGAGGGGGGCACTCTCTCGCCCCCCTCTTTTCCTGCAGCCTACCAGGTTGCATTCTCAGATAAGGGTCTGGTATGGATTTTTGGGGGGACCCCATGCCATTTTTTTTATTTTGGCGCAGGGCTCCCTTTAATGTCCATACCAGAACTGAAGGGCCTGGCATGTAATTTGGGGGGACCCCAGGCAATTTAATTTTTTTTTACATTTTGGTTCGGGGTTCCCCTTAACCACTTTCAGACCGGACCATTTTGCTGGTAAATGACCAGAGGTCTTTTTACAATTTGGCACTGCGCTGCTTTAACTGGTAATTGCGCGGTCATGCAATGTTGTACCCAAACAAAATTTGCGTCCTTTTCTTCCCACAAATAGAGCTTTCTTTTGATGGTATTTGATTGCCTCTGCGATTTTTATTTTTTGCGATATAAATGGAAAAAGACCGCAAATTTTGAAAAAAAATGATATTTTCTACTTTTTGTTATTAGAAAAATCCAATAAACTCAATTTTAGTCATACATTTAGGCCAAAATGTATTCAGCCACATGTCTTTGGTAAAAAAAAAGTCAATAACTGTATATTTATTGGTTTGTGCAAAAGTTGTCACATCTACAAACTAAGGTACGTTTTCTGGAATTTACGCAGCTTTTAGTTTACGACTGCCTATCTCATTTCTTGAGGTGCTAAAATGGCAGGGCAGTACAAACCCCCCCAAATGACCCCATTTTGGAAAGTAGACCCCCTAAGGAAATTGATAAGTGGCATGTTGAGCCCATTGAATATTTTATTTTTTTGCCTCAAGCGATTGAATAATGACAAAAAAAAATTTATTTTTTTTTTTTTACACAAAGTTGTCACTAAATGATATATTGCTCACACATGCTATGGGCATATGTGAAATTACACCCCAAAATAAATTCTGCTGCTTCTCCTGAGTACGGGGATACCACACGTGTGGGATTTTTTGGGAGCCTAGCCGCGTACGGGGCCCCGAAAGCCAAGAACCGCCTTCAGGTTTTCTAAGGGCGTAAATATTTGACTTCACTCCTCACTACCTATTACAGTTTTGAAGGCCATAAAATGCCAAGATGGCACAAAACCCCCACAAATGACCCCATTTTAGAAAGTAGACACCCCAAGCTATTTGTTGAGAGGCATGTTGAGTCCATGGAATATTTTATATTTTGCCACAAGTTGCGGGAAAATTACAAACTTTAATTTTTTTTTATTTTTTTTTCACAAAGTTGTCACTAAATGATATATTGCTCACACATGCCATGGGCATATGTGAAATGACACCCCAAAATAAATTCTGCTGCTTCTCCTGAGTACGGGGATACCACATGTGTGGGATTTTTTGGGAGCCTAGGCGCGTACGGGGCCCCGAAAGCCAAGAACCGCCTTCAGGTTTTCTAAGGGCGTAAATATTTGACTTCACTCCTCACTACCTATTACAGTTTTGAAGGCCATAAAATGCCAAGATGGCACAAAACCCCCACAAATGACCCCATTTTAGAAAGTAGACACCCCAAGCTATTTGCTGAGAGGCATGTTGAGTCCATGGAATATTTTATATTTTGCCACAAGTTGCGGGAAAATTACAAACTTTTTTTTTTATTTATTTTTTTCACAAAGTTGTCACTAAATGATATATTGCTCACGCATGCCATGGGCATATGTGAAATGACACCCCAAAATAAATTCTGCTGCTTCTCCTGAGTACGGGGATACCACATATGTGGGACTTTTTGGGAGCCTAGCCGCATACGGGGCCCCGAAAACCAAGCACCGCCTTCAGGCTTTCTAAGGGCGTTACAGTTTTGAAGGCCATAAAATGCCAAGATGGCACAAACCCCCCCCAAATGACCCCATTTTGGAAAGTAGACACCCCTAAATTTAGGGGTACACTAGTGAGACTAGGTAATAAATGGCGGGTGCCCTGAAACTATAAAAAAATAACTAACCAACCAGCGTCACCTGTAACCGTTATATGGTGATCACTGGTGAAAGGGTTAACTAGGGGGCAATCAGGGGGCTTTATGCGGTAGTATATGGGGGTCCCTGGCGCTATAAAAAGCTGCGGCGAACCTAAATACCTACCTGCCTAACTAGCGTCACCTGTGACACTAATACAGCGATCAGAAAAATGATCGCTTATTAGGCTGGGTTCACACTGGAGCGATGCAGGAACGCCACGAATCCGCGGCGGGTTCCCGCATCGCATGCCTCCCGGCGGCAGTTCACACTGCCCTATGCGAACTGCTGGGAGTGTCAGTGAAATGTTAATGACACCCCCAGATCAGTTCGCATATCGCAGTGCGATCTGCAAACTCGGATCGCATGCTGTGAACACCCATGCGATCCGATTCTGCTGCGGACCAAAAAAAGGGTCCCGTGCGAGTTTGCGGCGGGTGCGGCGGGTGCGACACGAATTCAGCCATACTATCTGTATGGCTGAACTCGAATCGCACAGAGATCGGATGTGATTTGCACTGCAGTGCGGTGCGAATCACATCCGTTCTCAAACCGCTGCAATGTGAACCCAGCCTTAGTGACACTGGCGACAGGGGGTGATCACGGGGTTAAACCTTTATTGGGGGGGTTAGGGGGATACCTTAGAACTAAAGTGGGCTAACCCTAACTGCCCTAACAGTTATTACAGTCACAAATGACACCCGCCGGGTGATCAGGGGGTTAAACCTTTATTAGGTAATAAATGGCGGGTGCCCTGAAACTATAAAAAAATAACTAACCAACCAGCGTCACCTGTAACAGTTATATGGTGATCACTGGTGAAAGGGTTAACTAGGGGGCAATCAGGGGTAGTAGTATATGGGGGTCCCTGGCGCTATAAAAAGTTGCGGCGAACCTAAATACCTACCTGCCTAACTAGCGTCACCTGTGACACTAATACAGCGATCAGAAAAATGATCGCTTATTAGGCTGGGTTCACACTGGAGCGATGCGGGAACGCCACGAATCCGTGGCGGGTTCCCGCATCGCATGCCTCCCGGCGGCAGTTCACACTGCCCTATGCGAACTGCTGGGAGTGTCAGTGAAATGTTAATGACACCCCCAGATCAGTTCGCATATCGCAGTGCAATCTGCAAACTCGGATCGCATGGTGTGAACACCCATGCGATCCGATTCTGCTGCGGACCAAAAAAAGGGTCCCGTGCGAATTTGCGGCGGGTGCGGCGGGTGTGATGCGAATTCAGCCATACTATCTGTATGGCTGAACTCGAATCGCACAGAGATCGGATGTGATTTGCACTGCAGTGCGGTGCGAATCACATCCGTTCTCATAAACCGCTGCAATGTGAACCCAGCCTTAGTGACACCGGCGACGGGGGGTGATCACGGGGTTAAACCTTTATTGGGGGGGTTAGGGGGGTACATTAGAACTAAAGGGGGCTAACCCTAACTGCCCTAACAGTTATTACAGTCACAAATGACACCAATGCAAAAAAAAAAAAAAATGCAATTGGTGTCACTGTGACTGGGGGGGGCAGGGGTAATTGGGGGGGTGATCGGGGGGTAAAGGGGGGGTGTGAGTGTGCCTGGCATGTTCTACTGTATGTGTGGTGTGTTGGTGCAACTCACCGATGCTCTCTCCTCGGTGCCGGAACGAAAAATACCGACACGGAGGAGAGAATACATCACTTCCTCTCCTGTGTTTACATTACAGGAGAGGAAGTGATGTCACGAAGGATTTCCATTCGTCGGGAGCGATCGCGAGGGGGTGGCCATGAATGAATGGCCGTCCCCTCGTCCGGGATCGCTCCCGAACGAATGCCGACCGCCGCAAGCACCGGGGGGGGGCCCGATCGGGCCCCCCACCCGCGGGAAGGCAGGGACTTATATATACGCCCTTATGCCTGCCCGTGCCATTCTGCCGACGTATATCGTCGTGCGGCGGTCGGCAAGTGGTTAACCACTTAACAACCGGCCCATAGCCGAATGACGGCTACAGGGCGGTTTTTTAACTCTGGGAGGCTGTCATATGACGGCCTCCCAGATTTCCGCTCTCGCGCGCCCCTTGGGGCGCGCACTCGAGAGCATCCGTAAACCATCACGGATCATGGTAAACGGACACTCATCGCGGCCGTTTACCACGTGATCGCTCCATCAAATGACGGAGTGATCACTTGTAAACAAACCGGCGTCATGTTATGACGGCGGTTCCTCCCTCCCCCTCTCTGTACCGATCGGTACAGCGGAGGGGGGAGAGATCGGTGTCAGCAGCGATGTGGGCTGCATCTGCAGTGCCCACATTGCTGCTCACCGAAATTTAACCCCTCAATTCCCTGCCATTACTCTGCAATACCCAGCCATTACTCTGCAGTACCAGCAAATACTCTGCAATACCCCCCAATACTCTGCAGTACCAGCAAATACTCTGCAGTACCAGCAAATACTCTGCAATACCCCCCAATACTCTGCAGTACCAGGAAATACTCTGCAATACCCCCAATACTCTGCAATACCCCCCAATACTCTGCAACACCTGCAAATACTCTGCAACACCCGCAAATACTCTGCAACACTAGCCAATACTCTGCAACACCCGCAAATACTCTGCAATACCCGCAAATACTCTGCAATACCCACCAATACTCTGCAACACCCGCCAATACTCTGCAGTACAATTCCAGCCAATACTCTGCAATACCCGCCAAAACTCTGCAGTACCCGCCAATACTCTGCAGTACAATTCCAGCCAATACTCTGCAATACCCTGCCAATACTCTGCAATACCCTGCCATAAATTGCCATACCCGGAGATACCCAGCCATACTCGGAGATACCCAGCCATACTCTGAGATACCCTGCAATACCCAGCCATAGTCGGTGATACCCTGCAATACCCAGCCATAGACATCCCCCCTCCCGCCGCCCTCTGGTGCTTCTACCGACTCGCCAATACGATCAAAGCCAGAATCTTTTTTTTTTTTTATTTCAGGCTTCCCAGCATAGAGGTGACATGTGGGGTCTTATTGACCCCATATCTCACTGTAAAGAGGACCTGCCATGCCATATTCCTATTACAAGGGATGTTTACATTCCTTGTAATAGGAATAAAAGTGATCAAAGAATTTATTTTTGGGGAAAGAAATGTCAAACTAAAATAAATAAAGTAAAATGAACAATAACATTTTTTATTTTTTTTTAAAGTGCCCCTGTCCCCATGTGCTCGCATGCAGAAGCGAATGCAAACGTAAGTCCCGCCCACATATGAAAACGGTGTTCAAACCACACATGTGAGGTATCACTGCGAACGTTAGAGCGAGAGCAATAATTCTAGCCCTAGACCTCCTCTGTAACTCAAAACATATAACCAGTAAAAAAAATTTAAAGCGCCGCCTATGGGGATTTTTAAGTAGCGACGTTTGGCGCCATTCCACGAGCGTGTGCAATTTTGAAGAGTGACATGTTAGGTATCTATTTACTCAGCGTAACTTCATCTTTCACATTATGCAAAAATTGGGCTAACTTTACTGTGGTTTTTTTTTTTTAAGCACAAAACTATTTTTTTCCAAAAAAAAGCATTCAAAAAATTGCTGCGCAAATACCGTGCGAGATAAAAAGTTGCAACGACCACCATTGTATTCTCCAGGGTGTTTGCTAAAAAACATATATATATATAATGTTTTGGGATTCTATGTAATTTTCTAGCAAATAAATGATGATTTTTACATGTAGGAGAGAAATGTCAGAATTGTCCTGGGTGCTCCAGAACGCCTGATGGCGCTCCCTGCATGTTAGGCCTCTGTATGTGGCCATGCTGTGTAAAAGTTTCACACATGTGGTATTGCCATACTCGGGAGTAATAGCAGAATGTGTTTTGGGGTGTAATTTGTGGTATGCATATGCTGTGTGTGAGAAATAAACTGATAATATGACAATTTTGTGAAAAAAAAAAAAAAAGTAAAAAAAATCTTGATTTTGCAAAGAATTGTGGGAAAAAATGACAACTTATTCAAAAAACTCATCATGCCTCTTACTAAATACCCTGGAATGTCTTCTTTCCAAAAAGGGGTCATTTGGGGGGTATT
Organism: Lithobates pipiens; assembly: GCF_037356315.1. Taxonomy (NCBI): domain Eukaryota; kingdom Metazoa; phylum Chordata; class Amphibia; order Anura; family Ranidae; genus Lithobates; species Lithobates pipiens. Next base: position 159,127,086 of record NW_027507784.1, read on the forward strand.
TGTACTTTTCTGGCATGTTAGGGTCTCAAGAATTGAAATAGGCCATCAGTACTTCAGGTGTGATCAATTTTCAGATATTGGCACCATAGCTTGTGGACTCGTACTTGTACTTATTTTTACCAAAGATATGTAGTAGTATAAATTTTGGCCAAAATTTATGAAGAAAAAATTACTAATCTGCTAAATTTTATAACAGAAACAAAGAAAAATTCATTTTTTTACAGAATTTTCTGTATTTTTTCTTTTATAGCACAAAAAATCAAAAACCCAGCGGTGATTAAATACCACCAAAAGAAAGCTCCATTTGTGTGAAAAAAGGACAAAAATTTCATATAGGTCCAGTGTTGCATGGCTGAGTAATTGTCATTCAAAATGTGAGCACCGAAAGCTGAAAATTGGTCTGGTTATTAAGGGTGTTTAAGTGCCCAGTGGTCAAGTGGTTAATATTCATACCAGACCCAAAGAGCCTGGTAATGGACTGTGGGGGAATCCCATGCCATTTTTTTCAATTACTTTTATGTGTATTGCCAGGACCAACAATTCACTATAGCCACGAGTACTTTTAAATTACTTTTTTCCTTTAGAAATGTCATTTTGTGTAGGGACTGTTGTAAACATGGGAAACATGCGCCACTTTACAGGCATACTATAGACACCCCCCGTAGGAAATTTAAAGGAATATTTCACTTTTATTGTTTCACTTTAAGCATTATTAAAATCACTGGTCCGGAAAAAACTGATGTTTTTAAACTTTTTTTTTGCATTGATACATGTCCCCTGGGGCAGGTGTCAGGGCTGGCTTAGCTCTTCCTTCTCTGGGCTGGCTGCTCAGCTGTCGGCTAATTGCCAGCTCTCATCTCTCTCCACATTTACCCAGCTGTTCCTAATCCTGCTCGTCTGATCTGCCAACTTAAAGCTGTCCCGCTCACTTCATCTCTGTCTTCGCCTGGGTCACATCACAAGAAACCATCTCCTGCGGGTCTGTTTAAAGACTGGTTTGCTGACATCCCTTCTGTCTCCTGCTTGCTGTTGCTCCACTTGGATCCCTGACTTCTGGCCTGGCTGATTACCCGATCTGGTTATTAAACTCTGGACTGACTGACTACTTGATCCAGTTACTGGACTCTGGCTATGCTTTGACTATGCTTACTCTATTTACCTTTTTATTTTTATTTAATAAACAAGTGTGATTTAATTGTACTTCTGTCTCAGTCTGATTCATGATTTCTGACAGTAGCCGAAGGCCATGAATTCAGAAGATACAGTGGCTCCCAAAAAAAATTGATGTAATTTTTTTCCCACAAATAGAGCTTTCTTTTGGTGGTATTTTATCACCCCTACGGGTTTTGTTTTTTGCACTATAAACAAAAAAGAGCATCAATTTTGAAAAAAAAAAACGCATTATTTTTTACTTTTTGCTATAATAAATATCACCCAAAAATATATAAAAAAAACATTTTTAGGCTGATACATATTATTCTACATATTTTTGGTAAAAAAAAATCATAATAAGCGATTATTGATTGGTTTGCGCAAAATTTATAGCGTTTACAAAATAGGGGATAGTTTTATGGCATTTTTATTAATATTTTTTTTTTTACTAGTAATCAGTGATTTTTATTGTGACTGCGACATTATGGACATTATTATCGGACATTTTTGCACATTTTTGGGACCATTGTCATTTATACAGCAATCAGTGCTATACAAATGCACTGATTCCTGTGTAAATGACACTGGCAGTGAAGGGGTTAACCAGGGGGTGGCAGTGTAGGGGTTAAGTGTGTCCTAGGGGCGTGTTACTAACTGAGGGGGGCGTGGCTGTGTGTTAGTGAACACTGATCTCTGCTCCAATCACAGGGAGCAGAGATCAGTGTCACTTGTTGCTAGGCAGAATGGGGATGCTGTTTACTTCCGCATCTCCCCATTCAGCCTCCCCGTAAGACGATCGTGGGTATCCCCGTGGCGATCGTGTCCGCGGGATGCGACCGGACTCACGGGGGTCCCGACCGTGCACGCGATGGCAGGGCGGCAATTTCAAATGGACGTACCTGTACGCCAATTTGCCTGCCGTGCCATTCTGCCTACGTACATTGTCGTGCGCCAGTCGGGAAGTGGTTAATACCAAATAAAATATGTTTGGAAAAAAAAATAGTAACATTTGATTCTCAGAAACTTTCTTTGTAGACTCATTTTGTCACATAAAATAGCATTCAGGAAGAGACCAAACTCAACCTCACTACACAGGAAAAAAAATAAACAGTAAATACCATCAATCATGTCATTCAGCGATGTAGATCCTTGTCAATCACAATGAAAGGCACCCGCCAAAAGAAGAACCTAACAGCACTAATGCAGTGACAGACACTTGCTGAATGGCAGTTGCCAAAGCTGTCATTAGCAATATATGGGAAGGGACTGAGATAGTTGTGACCACATTGCCCAAATATAACCTTGGTCATATTTTGTCAATGTTATTGACCAAACATGGCACCGCGGCCACATTTTGTCAATGATTTCACCACCCTATTTCCATTACTTTGCTTAGGTGGCCAGGGATTCTCAGGTATGTAGGCAAATGGGGCCATGTGACATCACCCATTTACATGGCTGGGAATCACCAGTCATGTGAGAAGAACATGTGCAAGGGCAGTGTAAAAATATTGGGGGTGAAGTTGTATGGTGATTTATATTCCAGGGAGAGTTGGGAGAGGGTGCAATCAAAAATTCTAAATAAAATACTATGTTTTGCTTTAAGAACTCTTCATTAGAAAGTAAAGTATTCATAATTAAAGCTTCATTGCTGCCTATAACTAAAAATGATTACGCTATATTTTCATGCACCATGGCAACAGCAGATCAAACAGAAGCTAAGTTTGCAGCTTCCTTTGTTGTAAAGTATAGAAGGGTTTAGAAGCTTTAAGAGGTAGAAGGTAATGAAAGGTTAGCTGAATGGTGATAAAGGCAGGTTTTACATAGGGATTGAGAAGGGTATCAAGCAGTTTTGTTTGGAGGCGGTGCCAAGAGAAATGTGGTGTGAAAGTAAAAAGGTGATGTAGATTTTGCATGGAAAAGAGCAGATGAATGGAATAGGACTTTTGTAGGGGAGACCGAGAAAGTATGGAGGAATGTGTGCGAGAAGTTGCATGGATGGCTGTGCATAAATGTCTGCAGTGCCGACTATAGAATTTCAGAGAAAAAGGAGGATATGCAGGTAGTGAGGTGTGTCTGAGGGAGGGTATGTGGGAGTTGAGACATATAAGATGGTGATGGTATGGTTGGAATGAGTGAAGCAAGAGTGTTCTAGATATCTGTGAATTGCATAATAAATAGCTCATTGGATAAAAGAGATATTTTGATTTTCAGGAGGGAGAGTTTGAGAGTGAGTGAATTTGTGGCCATGATCTGTAGACAGTTGTTTTTTTATGATTATTTTGATTATTTTTAAGTTGCAACCAGAGAATGCTGAGAACATCTGACATTTTAAATGTTGGAAAATATGCAAAGGATAATTTATTTTGTGGACGTTGTCCTATGATAAGCATCTTTTTAACTTTAACAGATTTATTTAGATTTTTTGATTTTAAGGATAAATGTTCAATAACGAGGATTTTTTATTTTGTTAAGCATATTGTGTGATTTTATCTTATAGGGTCAGTATAGGATTTTGTTAATGGACAGTGATAGAATGTGAAGCAGTTTTATGTAGGGAGTTTATGTGGGGATGCCCCAATACCGATATTGGTATAGGTGCCGATACCAAGCATTTGTGTGAGTATTGGTACTTGCTCAAATTCTTCCGATACCAAAACAAATGAATAGGCGCAAATTGCACTGCAGAGAATCACATGCGATTTGAACAGGAATACGGTGCAAATCCTGTTCGAACTGCATTTGATTTCCCCCACTGCTCCAGTGTATGTCTATAGAAAGGGATTACAGCACCAACTAGTAGGCAGTTTCAAAAATGTTAGAACTCACAGTACATATCTGGTAGCAAATCAGGGCCACTGGAGGTGCTCACAGGGCTGGAGTTGTAGAGGCAGTCCACTCTCAAGCTGACATTACTTCCACCCTATATCCATAAGGTTCCGGAACTTCTCTTCCAGTTCTGTGAGCACCTCCAGCAGCCCTGATTTGCTTCCATTAGGGGATCTGGACACCTAAGTTGATTATTTTGCATGTGGGCAGATATATACTGTGAGTTCTAGCATGTTTTAAACTGCCCACTAGATTGCGCTTTAATCTCTTTTCACATACACGCGCACACACACACGCACGCACACACAGGAGCGATGGGGGAAATCGCATGCAATTCGGACAGGAATTGCACTGCATTCCTGTTTAAATAGCATGTGATTCTTGGCAGTGCTATTTGCGCCACTTTTGTTTGCATTGATGCAAATGGCACCACAAAGTATTGGTACCCTGTATCTGCGATTACTTGACCGAAAGTATCAGTACTTGTATTCACCAGTAAAAAAAACGGTATCGGTGCAACGCTAGTTTAATGTGAAGAGAAATAAAGAAATATGTTATATTTGTGTGTATACTGTGTGATTATTAATTTTGTATTTTTTTTCTACTTTCAGGGTGAGAGCTGGAATCACAGAGTGATAGCAGTAGAGAGAAAGTGCCGTGTTTTTTTATGTCTAAATGTAAATGAGGCTAGGTAAATGGAAATTTTTGAAGGGGTAGTTCCACAATTGTATCTTACTAAGGAAAGACTAATTGTTATGTAAATTTTGCTTTACACTTTTAATAGATTTTAAATAATAGAATTAATAAAACTCCAACCCTCCTGAGTGCAGCCCAAGTAGGAGAATATTTACCTTACTTCTGATCCTGGTTTTTCATCTATATTGGTGAAAATTGTCACTGAGACAGAAATTTATGGGAAATCACCACAACGAGAACACATACTGCAATAAAATTAAAGCTCTCACTGTCTAAATTAGGGATGAGCCAAACACCCCCCGGTTCAGTTCACACCAGAACATTCGAATGGACTGAAAATTCGTATGAACTTTAGAACCCTATTAAAGTCTATGTCCGACGCTGTGATTGGCCAAGCATGCGGGGTCACAGTGCATGCTTGGCCAATCATGAGCCAGCAATGCATTGCGATGGCGTAATGCATTGTGGGCCGTTTGTGCCACACGAATTTGGTGCGAACGGTCCACAAAGTTCTGAATTCGCTGAATATACGAACGCCCGATGTTCGAGTCAAACATGCGTTCGAATTGAACACCAAGCTCATCCCTAGTTTAAATAGAAAAAACATTTTATTTAGGGTTCCACTTATTTTAATTACTTTGACATTGGTAAATCCCTACTCAATCCCTACTCAATTCAATAGTTGCACCCATTCAATAAGAAACATTTGATTTGTCCAGTACCCCCACAGGTATTGGAGCCAAGCATTCATTTCAAGTGTATTTATACCCAAAAGATTACAGAAGGATTAGAACCCCTCATGTTTTTATGCTCACTGAGGAGTAGATATGAACTTTAAATTCTGGTCTAACATGAGTTTGACTGGAACCCAAGATATTTGAGGTTAGAGAAAATGGAAAACGAATGTGGCCATTTGTGGCTATAGTAAGCTTTTACCAAAATGGTAAGCAATTACCAAAAAATAATTCTGTGGCCTCTGAACTGTGGTCCATGTACCCTGGATGTCCTTTGCATGCACACATATTATGTGGTGTATGGATTTATAGAAAAGCATTTATTATAATAGTCTTCCTTTATGTGGTTGTGCAAATGGCATATTTTATGCATTTCTTTAGTTTCAATAAATATGCAACTTATATTCAACTAACCCACACGTTGTCCATGACCTCATTTAAAGTCCTAACTTTCCCTTTTAATTAATGAATTAGGGATGGAGACACATACCCCATGTGCCTCACTCAAAGTCCCAAATCATCCCATCATTTCCTGAACTGTGGTCAGGTCACTGGGAAGGGACAATCATGGGGGTTTTCTTACATGCAAGCCCCTCTATGGAGGTCAGTTGTCGGTGTTGAAGAAGACATTGGGTACAAATTACAGAATGTTTGCAGAGAGAGGTAGTTGCTGCTCCTAAGTGTCCTTTAGCAAACAGGGACAAATCAAAAAGTGTTTGCAGGGAGAGCTAGCTGCTGCTGCTGATTGCTGAAGACACCTTTATTTACATACAGACTCACTCATTGTGTGTTGAACAATCCTCAAATGGATATTAAAAGCTCACAGAGTCTGTTAGATAGTTCAACCAATAGAAAAAAAAGGAAGGCAAAGAACCATATGAAGCACGAACCAGTTTGCTCCAGCAGACGGTCTTTCCTGATTCCTCAGAGGACTATTGGATATTCATTGCCATTGGATGAAAAATCACTGGTGTTATTACCAGTTATATTTTGTGCATTTAGCAATGTATCCAGTGAGCTGGCCAGCTCTTACTGTAAATAAACATTTCTGTATGTGGAGGTTAACCACTTCAGCCCGGAAGAATTTACCCTCTTCCTGACCAGGAAGCTATAAACAAAAAAAGAGCGACAATTGTGAAAAAAATTTATTTTTAACATTTTGCTATAATAAATATCCCCCAAAAATATATAAAAAATATATTTTTTCCTCAGTTTAGGCCGATATACGTATTCTTCTACATATTTTTGGATTATTGATTGGTTTGTGCAAAAGTTATAGCATTTACAAAATAAGGGATAGTTTTATGGCATTTTTATCATGACTGTGACATTATGGCGGACACATCGGACATTTCTGACACATTTTTGGGACCATTATCATTTATACAGCAATCAGTGCTATACAAATGCACTGATTCCTGTGTAAATGACACTGGCAGTGAAGGGGTTAACCGCTAGGTAGCAATGTAGGGGTTAAGTGTGTCCTAGGGGCGTGTTTTATCACTGTGCGGGGGCGTGGCTGTGTGTGATACGTCACTGATCTCTGCTCCGATCACAGGGAGCAGAGATCAGTGACACTGTCACTAGGCAGAATGGGGAGATGCTTGTTTACATTAGCATCTCCCTGTTCTTCCTCCCCGTGAGGTGATCGCGGGTATCCCCACTGAGATCGAATCTGTGGGACCCGCGACCTGACTCATGGAGCTTGCCCGCTGGCCGCCTCTTAAAAGGCAACATACAGGTACATGATTCTGCCTGTACGAGCCCTTCTGCTGATGTACATCGGCGTGAGGCGGTCGGCACGTGGTTAAACCTCTTTACCACCAGACGTAAAGTGTGCCCTCTTGTTGGTTGTAATGACTTTAACCACGTGCCGACCGTGCCTTTAACCACGTGACTCCCCTGCACAAATCGCCGTAGCTGTACAGCGGCCGCTTTAAGGTGTATAGGGGGTTATAGAGGGCCTGCGCGCACCGCCGGAGTGTCAGAAACCATGAATCAGATTGAGACAGAAGTACAATTAAATCACACTTATTAAATAAAAATAAAACGGTAAATAGAGTAAGCGTAGTCAAAGCATAGCCAGAGTCCAGTAACCGAATCGAGTAGTCAGCCAGTCCAGAGTTCAATAACCAGATTGGGTAATCAGCCAGGCCAGAAGTCAGGGATCCAAGTGGAGCAACAGAAAGCAGGATAAGGAGCCAGAAGGGATGTCAGCAAACCAGTCTTTAAACAGAACCACAGGAGACGGTTTCTTGTGATGTGACCAAGGCGAAGGCAGAGATGAAGTGAGCTGGACAGCTTTGAGTAGGTGGATCAGACGAGCAGGATTAGGAACAGCTGGGTAACTGTGGAGTGAGATGAGAGCTGACAATTAGCCGACAGCTGAGCAGCCAGCCCAGAGAAGGAAGGGCTAAGCCAGCCCTGACACGGAAGCACGTGCGCACCCGCCGTGTCACTGATGTGTGTGCCCGGGAGCCGCGATGTCCGCCGGGCACCCGCAATCCCCCGTGACAGACCAGGAACCTAGATCTGTGTGTGTAAACACACAAATCCACGTCCTGTCAGGGGAGAGGAAACAGATCATGTGTTCCTAGTATATAAAAAAAAACAGATCGGTCTCCTCCCCAGTCAGTCCCACCCCCCCTCAGTTAGAACACACAGTGAGGGAACACATTTAACCCCTTGATCGACCCCTAGTGTTAACCCTTTCCCTGCCAGTGACATTTATACAGTAATCAGTGGCTATTTATAGCACTGAACACTGTATAAATGTCAATGATTTCAAAAAAGTGTCAAAAGTGTCCAATCTGTCCCCTACAATGTCGCAGTCCCAATAAAAATCGCAGATCGCCACCATTACTAGTAAAAAAATATTAATAATAAAAATGCCATAAATCAATAACCTATTTCGTAGGCGATAAAAATTTAGTGCAAACCATCAATATACGCTTATTGCAATTTTTTTTTACCAAAAATCTGTAAAGGATTAAACTGAGGAATGACATTTTTTTCTCCTTTTTTTTCCTCTTTTTTCTCCCTTGCTCTATCCAAAATGAAAAAAATTGCCCTTAGTTCTACTTTAAAGTTCCCCTCGCAATTTTTTTTTTAAAGTCAGCAACTACAAACACTGTAGCTGCTGACTTTTAATAAGGACACTTACCTGTCTAGGGAGCCCGTGATGCCAGCCCCTGAGGCCTATCCATCCATCAGATCAGGTGCAGGTGCCCCCATTCTAATTAATGGAAACAGGCAGTGGAGCCTTGCTGCTTCACTGCCCATTTCCTACTGCACATCCGTGAGTCGCGCTGCGCTTTATGAATGGCCGGCTGTTTTCTGGGACACACACATGTCCCAGAAGGCATGGGGGGGCTCACCGAAGAAGAGGATATGACGTCCTGTGCCACGGACCAGAGGGATCGGAAGTACAGGCTGTACTTCATAAAAAGGTAAGTTAGAAGAAAAAAATAACATTTTAACTAGCCAAAAACGAGTGGTGGAGAGGTAGTCTTTTATTTAAGACCACCTCTCAAAAGTGGGCGGAACTCCACTCTAAGATGAACACCAAATTCACTATATATGGACCCTTTATGCATTTGTACATAGTTATCATATCCTCCTTTAATCACCTCTTCTTAAAAGGGAATACATTCAGTTCAGCTAAGCATTCCTCATAGTCGAGGTACCCCATGACTTTTATCAGTTGCCCTCCTCTGATTTTTTTTCACCCAATATCCTTTTTGTAAACTTGTGCCCAAAACTGAACTGCATATTCCAAATGAGGTCTTACTATTGATTTGTGCAGGGGCAAAATTATGTCTCTCTCTGGAATTTGTACCTCTTTTAACCACTTCCCACCCGGCCAATGTATATATACGGCCGGGTGGGAGCCGCCTGCTCCTGATAGGACGTTCAGGAACGTCATTCAGGAGCAGCGGGATCGCCCGCGCGCGCGCCCGCGCAGCGGCGCGATCCCGATGTGCTCGTGTCACCCGGACACGGCACATCTCAGATCGGCAGGAGGGCTCTGTGATTGGCCCTCCTGATCACATGACGGCCGTGTCCAATCACGGCCGTCATGTGATGTAAACAAACAGCCGGTTGCTAGGCAATCGGCTCTCCTCTCCTCACACGGAAGTCACCGCTGAGAAGAGGAGAGCAGAACGCTGCAGCCGGCTGATGATCAGTGAGTATGGGCTGCTTTTCACAGCTTTTTACTCACTGATCATCAGTGTAGTGTAAACACACAACACACCACACAGTGAAAACACAGTCCCCACATATGTCCCCAAAACACACATGTCCCCAAAACATACATGTCCCCAAATAATAAAAACACATGTCCCTAATAATAAAAACATGTCCCCACATATGTCCCACTAAAATCACATGTCCCAATGATTATCTGCACACATATGTACGTGATCACCTGCACACATATGTACATGATCATTTGCGTACATATGTCCGTGATCACACAAACCAATTATTATACACTTAACGGAATTTTTTTTACCAAAAACATGTAGCAGAATACATTTTGGCTTAAATTTATGACAAAATTTGATTTTATTGGATTTCTTTCCAAATAGAAAAAAGAAAATATTGTTTTTTTCCCAAATTTCCGCTTTTTTTGCGCTTATATCGCAAAAAAAAAAAACGGAGTCGTGAATAAATAACACCAAAATAAAGCTCTATTTGTGCGAACAAAATGATAACAATTTCATTTGGGTACAGTGTAGCATGACCGCGCAATTGTCACTGAAAGCGCTAGAGCGCTGAAAGCTGAAAATTGGGCTGGGAAGGAAGGGGGTGAAAGTGCCCTGTATTGAAGTGGTTAATATACAAACATATTTTGCTTGCTTTAAAAACTGCAGTTTGCATTGGGTTATTATTAAGACTATGATCTACCAAAACACCCAGATTCTTCTCCAACATTGACTCTCCCAGTTATACTCCTCCTAGAATGTATGATGCGTGCATGATTTTAGCCCCAAAGTGCATACCTTTACATTTATCAACATTAAACCTCATTTGCCAAATAGTTGCCCATTTAAACATTTGACATCCAGTAGGGACATTATTCCACTACATAACTTAAGACCCATACACACTATCAGATTTTCTGCTGATCTTTGTCTTCAGATTTACCAAAACCATGTAGTGCAAGGGCCTGCCTGATTACATACGCATTGAAATTCCTAAGGTTTGACCTCATATTATATGGTTTTGGTAAATCTGAAGGAAACAATCAGCAGAAAATCTGATAGTGTGTATGGGGCTTTAGTTTCATCTGCAAACACAGAAATTGTACTTTTAGGCTAGGTTCACATTGCTGCGATGCGGGAACGCCGCGAATCCGCGGCGTTTTCCCGCATCGCATACCTCCCGCCGGCAGTTCACACTGCCCTATGCGGACGGCTGGGGGTGTCAATGTTATGTTAATGACACCCCCAGATCCGTCGGCATATCGCAGTGCGATCTGCCGACTCGCACAGGAATCGGATCGCATGGTGTGAACCCCCATGCGATCCGATTCCGTTGCGGACCCAAAAAAGGGTCCCGTGCGAGTTTGCTGCGGGACCGCTGCGAGTTCAGCCATACTATCTGTATGGCTGAACTCGCAGCGCTACGGAGATCGGATGTGATTTGCTGTGCGAATCACATCCGGTTCTCCCCCCGCAGCGTTGTGAACCCAGCCTTAATCCCAAACTTCATACCATTTATAAATATGTAAAAAAAGTAAGGGTCTCAACATTGAACCTTGGAGCATATCACTAATAATCTTAGACTATTCAGAGTATGAATCATTAATCACTATTCTCTGAATACCGTCTTTAAACAGTTTTCTAGCCATTTAAAAACATAATTCTCTAAGCCTATAGACTTTATCTTACACATTAGCCATGTGTGGGAAACTGTGTCAAGCGTTTTTGTATAGTATATTAAAAGCACATTCACTCTTTTGTCTACGTTTTTCCTTACTTCCTCATAAAAATAAAATAGATTTGTTTGAAAACTTCGGTCTTTTCTGAATCCATGTGGTTTATTGTTTAAAATATTGTTTTCTAGCCAAAACACTTATGCATGTGGTATTTTATCAAACTCTCAAGTATCTTCTAGACCAGCGGTCTCCAAACTCCCTTTGCTTGCTTTTATCTGGCCCTCAGGGCTATCAAAGCTCTAGTTCATCCACTGATACCAACAATGAGACACAATTTCCCCCAATGGCATTAATGATGGAGCATAATTCCTCCCATTGACACCAATGATGGTGCACAATTCCTCCCACTGACACCAATGATGGTGCACAATTCCTTCCATTGACACCAATGATGGTACACAATTCTTCCTACTGACACCAATGATGGGGCACAATTCCTCCCACTGACACCAATGATAGTGCACAATTCCTCCCCTTGACACCAATGATGGTGCATTATTTTGGGGCTAGGTTAAGGGTATTTAATTAATTTGTCTTTTCTTTGTCCCCAGTCACCAAATATGAATTATCCTGTAAAGAGCTTACATACTCTATACTCTTTACTATTAATTTATTTGAAGAATCATTGGGGCTTGTCCTACTCTCTTTTGCAATCCGTCACTCATTTAGAAATTTTTACTTCCTTTTCATATATTCTGCTATAGTCTTTGTAACTTTCATGATGGTATTGTTCCCTCATTGTTATATATTTTTTTTCAGATGACTTTTACTTATTCCTTAAAGCTTTTTTTTCACCCCTTTTTAAATGTGAGCCGCCTAGGTTTTATTTTTAGCCTTATTGCCCATGGGAATATAATTTGCAGTGTGTTTGCATACAGTTAATTTGAAACATTCCTATTTCTGTTTTGTGCTCTTCTTCAGTGTGTGATGGGAACACTTGGAGTAAATAAAGATAGATCACATGGTGTTTACAGGAAGAGATATCTTTTTGTGCATGCCAGCAAAAAAAACTGGTGGTTGTTTAGCTGCTGGGTGCCCTTGCTTTTTTGTAACTGGTGCTGGGCAAATAACTGGCTACCACTTCGCCATTGATAAATGTGTATGGTGGCAGGCAAGTAAATAGTTAAATACTGTGCATAGAGTCACTAGAATATTTTACTGCCCTTTTTCAGTAAAATAAATACACTCAAATGTTTTTTGTTTTTTTTTATTAAAACCTGTCTGGTGTTGGTCCTGTTCAAAAAGTCACCTAGTATAAATGTTTTAGATAGCATGCACATATTTACTGCAATTTTTTTTTTTTGTGAATTCAATACATTTTAATATAGATTTTTTTTATTGATTGATTGATTTAAGACTGGCTGTTTTTGGTCCTCTTCAAAAAGCAGATCACTAAAATTGTTTACATACTGCAGACATCCCAACCTGCAAAAACGAATTTCAGGGAGGTGGCAAACTCATTTCAGGGAGGTGACGCTTTGTGGTGGCACCGGCCCCCCCAATTAAATGCAGCCTAACCAGTGCCAATCAAATGCATCCTTACCAATGCCAATTAAATGCAGCCTGATTAGTGCCAATTAAATACAACCTTACCAGTGGCAATTAAATGCAGCCTTATGTGTGTCAATTAAATGCAACCTTACCAGTGCCAGTTAAATGCAGTCTTACCAGTGCCAATTAAATGCAGCCTTACGAGTGCCAATTAAATGCAGCCTTACCAGTGCCAATTAAATGCAGCCTTACCAGTGATAATTAAATGCAGCCTGATCAGTGCCAATTAAATGCAGCTATACCAGTGCCCATGAAATAAAGCCTTACCAGTGCTCATGGAATACAGCCTGATCACACAGAGTTTTGAAACGGGTTTGAATATCCCGGTGGCCACTGTAACAAATTTCCGCCTCCTATGATACACATCACACTGATTCAATGTATCATTGGATCAGAGTTCTGTCTATCTAGGAAGCGGGACTTTATTACAGTCCTCCACCTTGCACAGACTGGGACGTCATCACAAGGGCAGCCATAAGAAATTTTGGAGCCCTCTACACAGTTTTAAGCCTGGGGACCCCTAGGCCTGACCACCAACATTCAACTGACTGTCTCACCGAATCTGCCCACCGGCCATCCCACCAACTCTCATCCTCATCCCCACCCAGAATCTTCTTCACCCCTCTCCACAATGTAACCCCATCATCCTCAACCCAACCCAGAATCATCCACATCCTGGAGAGAGATGGTTGATTCTGGGTGAGGATGAGGATGAGGATTACAGTTACATTTTGGAGAGGGACTGATGATTCTGGGTGTTTATGAGGTTGAGCGTTATATTGTGGAGAGGCTCTCCACAATGTAATTCTCATCCTTATTCCCACCCAGAAACCCACAATGTAACTCTATCATGTCAGGGTATATGATGTCCATCTGGGCAGATTAGTACAGACAGTCCACTCTTCACATACATGCTGAGCTGAAACTAAAACAGCTAGCAGGCTGCACACACAATTACTCTCCATGCTGCTTTCTTTAATCTGCATTCAGCACCTGGAGAAGGTGGGCTAGGTCCCACCACTTTGGAGGCCAGCCAACCCCGCCCCGAGTCTTGCCCAATCATATTGCAAGTCTAGCAGCAGGGTAGGATTCGGAGCCTGGAAGTGCCCAATAACTGATCAGCTGCAGGGGAGAACTAGGGAAGGAGTAATCTCACAGCTTTGGCAGCTTGTGTGAAGGCAGAGCGCTTCTCTGTTGTGGAGAGTAGTCTATTCTCTTGGGCCATCGGCTGGTTGCCGAAGTGCTTATGCTGCTGGAGCCCTGGTCATCGCATCCTCCTGCCACAGACAGAAGACAGAGCAGCCATTTTTGGCTACACAGGCTGCTCTGTCTTCTGTCTGTGACTGAGTGACAGGCTCAGAAGGGAGACCACCCGACACTCGCGGGTGTCCGCGAGCCCACAGCCAAATGAGGGAGACTCCCGTGACTTATGGGAGACTTGGGATGTCAGATACTGTACACAAATAAGTTCCCAATCCCATGTTATAATGGCCCAAAAACCATCTGCTAATATTAGACTTCACACATAATTCCAGGGGTACCAGCAGCTATCCCTTGATTGCTAACAAGGCCTGTGTAAACAATCAACAGGAAAAACAAAAGAAAAGAGAGAGGAAGCACTTCCCTAGCATAAAACCTTTTTATTCTGATTAACAATATACATAAAAATCCATTTCTCTCAGATGTTCCCGATGTTAACAACATCTGTCACAATGCTGGCAGCCTGTATAGATAGAGCTCGTCCATCCCTATGTGAAGTAGTACCTGATCCCAGCAAGCCGGATAGAGCCTGTTTAGGAGGGCAGGACAAGAGGAACATCAGGAACATGTGAGTGTAATGGATTTTTATGTATTATGGTGATCTATAGTTTATAGACTGTATTATGTTGATCTGAATGAAGAAGGTTTTTACGCTAGGGATGCGCCTCCCTTCTTTTTACATACTGTACATGTACTTAGTTTAAAGTTTTGATGGCCTTTTCCAGTCTAAAAATACAGTCTGTCATGTTGTGGTTGTCTTGTTCAAAAAGCAGCCTTGTGAAAGTGCTTAAATACTGTGAATGTAGTCATTATAGTATTTTGGTGGCTTTGGTGGCTTTTTCTGTGAAATAAATATACTTTATAATTCACTTTTTAAAAGGTAACCAATGTCTTTTCTATGCCAAAGAGCAACCTAAGTGCATAAATACTGTGCACGTGGCCAATAGTTTTGGTTGCTTTTCTAATTCTGTTTTTTATCTAAAGGCTGGCTGTTGTCTCCTCTAAAATGTGACACGATAACAGTGCTTAAATATGTACACGTCTGCACAAGATTTATCTTGCTCTTCTGCGTGAGATAAATACACTCTACTGTTTATTGTTTATTTGAAAGCTGACTGGTGGTGTCTCTCCTTTTCATACTGCAGCCTACTAAAAGTAGAAATATGAGCAAAATTGTTATTTTCATTTTGGAGAGAGAAAGGGAGGGTTATGACCCTTTTCAGGTTTGTTTTCACCATATCTATTCCATTGCAGAGATTTTTCTTCACTTCCTGTCCCAAACAGGAAATCCCTCCAAATTAGGGGAATTGCTTGGGGAACCCCAGGTCACCAGAACAAGTGTCCTCAAATGGTACTAAGCTGAGGTTTTATTAGTAAGAGTACACTGTCCTATAGCTTTTAGATTTGTTATGGCTAAAAACAGGCCTCTTTTTGCTAGATAAAATAAATCATGTGTCCCCACCAGAATTACCTAAAGCCTTTTTTCACATTAGAATGAATCAGTTCGGGACTTTGCTGCTATGTTTAAGCCAAGATAAATGCAAAATGTAAATAAACAATTACACATGCAAATTATGTGATGTCAAAATACAGTGGGTCTGACACAGTCTATGAGAATCCCACTGTTCAGTAAAAGTGCATTCAGCCTACAGGTATCGCCCATGCATGTAATAGGAATGGTGTTTTCCCATGGCATGCTCAAAGTTGCATGAAAAGAAAGACTCTCTTCTCTTTTTAAAGTTTTTATCTGCATTTTTACATGTCCCCCATAACAGTGCTCTTGCCTTTCGCTTAACAACCCCTTGCCTATTAGCCTTGAAATCCAAATCTGGTTTCTAAGAATTGATCCCTATAAACTGCAATGGGCTCTGGAATAAAGATTGCATTTCGATACTTTATGATGGGTTTGATAAAGGGGCACAAGAACCAACCTAGGCCAATTCTCTCATCCCTACGGGGGAGATTTACCCTCTCTATATATCCTAGTGACCATTCTCACCAAAATGGATGGGAGATCACTGTTGTGCTTGTTGAGCCATAGTTCTTGGCTTTGTTCTCTCAGAGCATTAGAGAGGTCTTGTTATGACCACATTGCAATAACTTCCACACTCAATTCATGCCATTGGACCACTGGTATGCCATTGGACCACTGGTATATGTTTTTGGAACGGGTGACTCCGTTATTTGAAACATCTGGGAAGAAATGCTTCCTTTATCACCCTACACTGTACTGACGAACACTTTTAAGATGGCGGCGGTATCAATAATTTCCTGGAACATCAGGGGACTGAATGACCCTCTAAAACGCACCATGGTGTCTTCCTTGCTACGTAATATTTACCTGCTATTTGTGCCTTACAGGAGACGCATCTCACCGCTGACTCAGTATCTTGTCTGGGCTTCCGGTGGGTGGGAAGGGCATACCACTCCACTCTCACCTTGTTTTCTAGAGTTCTGAGTGTACTGGTACATAGTTCTCTAGACTAGGAGGAGGTTGACTCGGTGATTGACAGAGTACATTTTTTTACTGTGTCGCTTATACACCCTTAAATGTATTCTTGCTTTTGCTTATATACCTCCACCCAGGGCCGCTGATAAGCCAGTACAGCTGACCCTGTTGTACTGGGCCCGGCCAGCAGGGGGGGCCCGAGCAATCTTAACAGCATTTAGAATAATAAAGAAAAAAGTCTGACTACACAGGGCGGACCGAGGGAGGAGGAGAGCATCACCACAGGAGCCTGGATATCACCAACTCTCAGATAACACACAGGTCTATGGATAAGAGAAGAGTGGACATGTATCCGGACATGTATTCCTATCAGCACCCGAGCCTCCCTCCCCACTCCTCGGGAAGGACAGAACATCGGAGCTCTCCTCAAGGCAAGATAACAGGTGACAGATTGCATTCTTCTCCTGTGATCACCGTTGTTCTGTCTCTGTACAATACTGTGCTGTAAACTTGCACTGTACCTCAGCAGGACAGGTCTGGTGGAAGTGAAACTAAATTCAAGAATATGTTAGGAAAATAATGGGACTTTTCAGGTACTACACACAGATGCATTTCACAAAATCATTCTTTTAATATATGTGTATGTTGAATATATTTATATAGCACCTGAAAAGTCCCAGTATATTCCTAACATATTCATAAAGTTGAGTATTAACAGCAAAGAAAGTGTGTTCACTTACCTGTTTCCATGCTCCAGCCAGCTGCAGAGCCCTCCTCCTCCACCAAACCTCAGCCTCATCACATCGCAAGGGGGCTGAAGTGTGAGCAACTGGGCTTTAGTCAGTAAAACATACACAAGCGCTGTAGGGGACCATTCAGCGCTGGAAGAAGCCAGCTAAAGCAAGAAATTGTGTAAAGCTGGGTACACACACATCAAAATTCAGTTTAGCAGTAATCAGACAAATTTTGATCTATGTGTAGCCCTCCTTGTTAGAAGCCAATCATTATACCACCTTAGTATATTCATATGCCATCCCACATACCGACTCCTACCACCTTTGATCACTTCAAATCACTGAAGTGGTTAGAGTGTTCCTTTAATATCTCTCAGAAAAAGTTAACCTTTGTATACTGATTCCACTTCATTTGATCATCATCTAGTTGTGTTAAATTGGTGGGGGGGTGCTGTCTGTATACCCTAGCCTCTCGGTATAGGGGCGGGGCCAGGCATGGCGCTAAAGGGGGCCCCGTCAGGTAGGCTGTACGGGGCCCCATGATTTCTATCAGCAGCCCTGCCTCCACCTTATGATAACTAGACCCTTAGAACGCTATTAGAATTTCAAATCAAATTCCCTGAGTTGCCATTATATATTTTAGGGGACTTTAATTGTTACACGGACCCTGTTTTAGATAAACATCCACCAGTTGTAAATGGAAGGGGGACTAAATGCACAGCCCTGAAAAAATGTATAGATGAGGTGAGTTGGAAGGATCCATGGAGAGCTAAACACCCAGGGTTGAGATTGTTTTCTTGTTTCTCTAAGAGTCACTCCTCGTTAGACTTGTGTATATGTTCATATGCAGCAGAACACTATATATATCAGAGGTTAAATATGCTCCCCGCAGTGTGTCGGATCATTCCCTACTAGCGGTACAGCTGGAAGTACTCTTGCCATCTGATCTGTTTGGAGCTCCTTGGAGGTTAAATGCCTTCTGGCTCCATATCCTCCCCTCACGTGCAAATTGTGGCTCAAATAATAGATTTTTGGCGTAATCACACAGAGGAGGTAAATAATACTTGGGAAGCCTTTAAGGCGATGCTAAGAGGAATCTTTATTAGAGAGATTCAATCGATTAAACGTAACACCAATGCTCAGACGGAGGATATGGAATGGTTGGCAAGTGACTCTGAGAGGGCCTTTGCTGAGAATCCCACGAACAGTAATAAAGAGGCATGGTTGGCCGCTCAGGCGGCTCTGCACCGCAGGACCGTATCGGCGGCAGAGAACAGGAGATTTTTTAACAGGTCGGCCTTTTATCTGGAGGTGGAACACACGGATCGCCTCTTAGCCAAAATTTCTCATGCCCACCACATGTCCCCTTCTATTGGGGTGCTGCGCACAGATACTGGGCAAGTAACTAACTCCTCTTCTCGGATAATGTCCACCTGTACCACTCCTCTATACAAATCCAAGCAAAACTATATGACAGATTCCCTTAACCGGTATCTGGATAATGTACAACTTCCCCACATGTCTTCCTTCTCTAGGATGCAATTGGATGCTCTCTTAAATTTAAAGGAACTGCAGATGGTGACCGGTGCATTTCCCAATTCCAAGGCCCCAGGGGATGATGTTATACCTATAGAGGTTTCCAAGCAATATACAGAGTGTATAATACCCAGACTACTGAAAGTGTTTAAGGTCTAGGAAGAAGGGGGAGCTTCCCCAATCTATGTCTAGAGCCACAATTGTGCTAATACTGAAGCCACATAAGGATCCCTTTGTCCCAGGTTCCTATCGCTCTATTTCCCTTTTACAAAATGATGTCAAGATTTGGGCAAAAATCCTGGCGCTACGCCTTAACAAAGTAATTTCTTAAATTATCTATTCAGACCAATCCGGATTTATGTCCCAAAAATCAACAGCTATTAATTTTAGCTCTTCCTCAATATCCAATCACCAGAGGATAATGGCGGAGACAGGTCATTGCTGTCCCTTGAAGCTCATAAAGCTTTCGATAGCATTGAATGGGACTATCTCTGGGCAGTCATGTGCAAATTTGGGTTCGGCAACAGGTTTATCTCATGGGTTCAGCTGCTGTACTGTACACCGATTGCATACATCAGAGAGGGAGGCCAAATATGCCAGAGTTTTAAACTATACAGAGGTACAAGGCAGGGATGTCCCCTGTCCCCTGTCCCCTCTGTTCTTTGCCCTGGCCATAGAGCCTCTGGTTGCTTTGGTCCGCTTCAATTCTTCCATACATGGCTTTAGATACGGGGAAGTTCATGAAAAAATAATGATGTATGCTGACGATACAATTCTATTCCTCTGTGATACATCAACTTCCCGACAAGAGACAATGACGGTGATAAGGGAGTTTGGGGAATAAAAAGTCCTCTCTTATGCTGCTATATGTGATGCCTGACCCATCGGTGCTGACCCTACAGGACATTCTACTTTCAGGTTCTTTTAGATACCTGGGTATACAGGTAACCCCCCACCCGTTAGACTATATTGACAACAGGCTTAAGTTATCCCTGGCAGGACGTGTTTATAAGGTTTACAAACCTTATAAAAATGATTATGACGCCACAGCTACTCTATGTGCTACACAACACCACAATGGTCACCCCCCTGAAAAAAATCCATATTATAAATAATTTTTTTTTGGCAATCTAAACCAGCTAGAAAAAAATTAGAGCAGCTACAGCGCCCAAAAGAAGCTGGAGGACTGGCGTTGCCTAATACCTGGCTCTATTATTTGGCCTCACAGTTACAACACATAGCGAGAGCAGTGCGACCCCAGCAGGAGCAGCACCTGAATTTATTTAACTCTTCTCCAAAACTGCTCAGCTTTGCAATGGGATCAGGGGTGGCGGGTTCCTCAACCTTTTCCATGGTGATGCCCCGCCAAAGGCGGTGTTGCAGTGGGAACTACATGTCAGTGCTTTCAAGGAGGAGCAGTGGGAGGAGGCCTCACAGGCTGTTCCCCAGTGCTCTCTGAATGTGGCTCAGCGCTTGTCACAGCGCTATATTCTCCTAAGTGTTCATTATACACCAGCTAGACTGGCTTGTATGGGGGCGAGATCAGATGCCAACTACACTAGATGCAACAGAGAACATGAAGATTTGATACATCTCCTCTGGAGATGCCCGAAGCTCCACTGGTATTGGACACAGGTCCTGGACACTATTACTAGGGTCTTCCAGATTAAGATACTGTATTTGCTGGCGTATAAGACTACCTTTTACACTTAAAAAAAATGCCCAAAAATCGGGGGTCGTCTTATACGCCGGGTATACAGGTATACAATGCTGCCCGATAGATGTCAGCCCCCAAATGTCTGCTAATACTGTATGTGGCTTCAGCTACAAACAGTATACGCCGTTGAGCCAATCCCGGCGAGTGATGTATTCTATTAATGAATACAGAGCCTGCTTGGATTGGAGTAACAACCTCTGCCAATCCGAGCAGGCTACATAGAGTAGCCTGCTCGGATTGGCTTTGAGAGAGAGAGGCAAGGGCTGATGATGCTACAGCCTCTGCCAATACAAGCAGGCGTTGTATTCATTAAAATAATACACCGCTCACCATACTTCCCTGGGTAAATCCATTCACTGATCTACTACTATACATCCTGCTATTTGCCTTTGAGGTCCCAGGCACCCAAGAGGGACAGGTAAATCTGGGACATATGACAGGGGGGTTATTAAATGCATTTTGGTGGACAATTCCCATAGAATGTAACCCAAAAGTGGTATAGGTTTGGTTAGTGAAAAATTCTACTTTCCAGAGTTGTGGCATTCAATAGATCTCGGTTTGTGTTATTATTGTTTGATTTACTTTATGACATAACACAGCATGGCGGATGAGTAGTTGGCATTCTTGCTTTGTATTTTTTAATCGTTCTAATGTTTTTTTTAAATGGTGTTGCCTCAGAAGGGGGGTAGTCTTATACCGCGAGTATTGCCCAAAACCTATGTTTTCACTTGAAAAATAGGGGGTCGTCTTATACGCCCAGTCGTCTTATACGCCGGCAAATACGGTAACTGCTTACACCAAACACTGTCTATAATGCCCCGTACACACGACCAGACTTTTCAACATCAAAAGTCTGACGGAATGATTCCGGCAGACCATTCGAACGTGTGTGGGCTGCAGCGGACTTTTGATTTGCAAAAGTCTGACAGACTTTAGAAATGGAACATGTTTCAAATTTTTCCGACAGAACTCCGCCGGACCCAGTTCCTACTGATTAATCCGTTCGTGTGTGTGCTAGTCCGACGGACAAAAACCGACGCTAGGGCAGCTATTGGCTACTGGCTATGAACTTCCTTATTCTAGTCCAGTCGTACATCATCACGTTCGAATCCGTCGGACTTTGGTGTGATTGTGTGTGGCCAAGTCTGTTCATTCGGAAAGTCCGTCAAAACTCTGCCAGAACTCCATCAGAACTCCGTCGAAAGTCTGTCGGACTTAGTCTCTCGAAAAGTCTGGTCGTGTGTACGGGGCATTAGGTATACTAGATGCACTACCCTTGGAAGACACTCCCAGACAGGCTGTGGCGAGGGCCCTTTTCCAGGCCTGGAAATTAATACTGAGACACTGGAAATCCACAGAACCCCCTACACTACAGGAGTGGATTACCCAAATGAGTGATACTATCCTACTAGAAAAGTTTGATAGATTGTGGGCCCCATGGCTAGATGTTCCCGGACTAGCCCCACTAGATTTGGTGTATGACCGACTGTTCTAATGATTGTTATAATGTTTACCGCTGTCTTTGCTTTTCCATGGGAATGTGTGAGAAAAATGATTATTCGTTTGCGTGCAATGAAGAGTGGGTTACCATTTTTGTTTTGTTTCCAGAATGTTATGTATACTATACGAATGTTATATATGTTGGAATCGGCAGTTCATATGTACCTGTTTTGCTCTGAACCATGTATGTACATATACTTTCTGTGCTCAATAAAAACTTTTTGTTTGATTAAAAAAAAACTTTGATCCACATGTACAAAATGTCAGAACATCTTTTTTCCACTTGAGAAACATTGCTCGGCTGGATCCTATGCTATCATACACTGTAGTAGAAAAGCTGATCCATACATTTGTGTTATCCTGACTTAACTACTGAAATGCTCTACTCGCTGGTACCTAAATCCACTATTAATTGACTTCCATGTGCACAAAATTCTGCAGCCAAACCCTGACCAGGTATGGTGCAAGTGACCATATTACCTCTATCCTGGAGTCCTTTCACTGACTACCTGTCAGGTTTTGCATAGACTTTAAGAATTACTCCACCCCCCCGTAACCTCCGCTCCTCACTCAAATTCTGGTCTTCTGTGTGTATCCCTTATTCACCTACACTCAATGGGAAACATTGCCTTCTCCTGCTATGCTCCAAAACGCTGGAATTCACTTCTAAGGAACATCAGAGAGTCATCTTCTGTAAACTCATTCAAATCAAATCTAAAAGTGTTTCTCTTTAGTAAAGCGTTTATGTAATTGTCCCTTTATTCTTTTAATTTTAACCTGTGTATTTCTTGTGTTTTCTTTGTAAAGCGCTGTGAGACGATACCTTAAATGCACTATATAAAATAAAATAAATAAAGTTTATTAATTTTTACTGCTGCATTTCAAGGAAAAGAAGTGCAGGAGAACCCCCCCCCCCCCCCCCAACAAGACACAGACAGCAAAAAATAAATTGACAGGGGTTTTAACCCTTCCTAACTCTATCCAAAAAAAGGTTTGGCTTTACACATTAAATCAGTTGTTTAAGCAAAGTATTGCAGCAAATTTAATGCAATTTCCTCAGAAACATTTTTTCAGCAGTGATTTTATTTTGTTTTTTTGATGTGACCTTCTGGTCCTCTGCTCTGAAATCAGATGTGATCATTCATATATAGTAAAACTGAACTTCACTGAAATTATTAATATCATAATGAAGCTAACTTTATCCATATAGTTTACAAAGTTTTTCAAACCCTTTAATTTGTTGTCAGACTTTTGTTGTTATTTAAGTTCTTTACCTCCAAAACCATTCTATCCTAGGTCAAAAGAAGCCCGCAGTGACTCCTATTCCATATGGTGGATTACTATCATCTCTCAAAACAGTGAAAAAAAAACTGCCACAGCAAATGGATACTCAGTATATAAAGCGAACAGTCATCTTCATACTCTGCAAGGATTCACATTAGTAAGAGATGACTAAATGTTTGGAATAGAATACAAAGACATACTGTGACTGATGTGTGCAGAGGGCAAACCTTATCTCTCTAACACAGGCAGCTTGCACAAATGGCAGCTATACCTATTACAGACATAGGGCCTACTTGCCATTGCATAATATGAATATACGGTAATTCTCCATTACAAAACTCATGGTGTAAAAATCATTTAGTTGTCATATGCAACATAAATACGTCCACCTTACTAAATATATGATGCACAGAATTATCCATAGCCTAAAGTATAATTGTGTTTTATACCCTACTTCAAAAATTTGCAAAAAATATAACTTAAAAATTGTGCATTGCACAGAAGTTTTGGCAGACATACAGTATACAGACAAAAACAGGCAATTATTAGACTTGAGTTGCACACATTGCCTACCACCTGCAGAGCACATTTAAAGTGGTTGTAAAGGTTGAAGGTTTTTTACCTTCATGCATTCTATGCGGGAGTACTTGCTCTAGGGGCACTGGTCATAGGGGAGGATTGAGGAGTGCTGACGGGTGACCCAAGAAGAAGAGGATTGGGGCTGCTCTGTGTGAAATCATTGCACAGAGCAGGTAAGTATGACTTGCTTGTTATTTTTCAAAAAAAAAAAAAAAAAGCCAAACATTTAATACCACTTTAACTATATGCAATATATACATGGAGCCCAGCTGAACTCAGACCATTAAACATGTATTGTACCAATGACCACAAAGTTTAATATTGGTTGGTCAGCAAGTCCTAATTTACCAAAATTACCGCTAGTAAGTCAGGAGTTCGGGAGGAAACTATCTTGCTAGGCCACAATGGCATCTTTAGAAATTTTCAGTGTAGTCTGTTACATGTAACCTCTAGCTAGCACTGTACCATAAACCACACAATACTCATTGTTTGCCATGGACTTCACTGCAAATACCCTTTATATATATATCCTCTATATTTTAATTAAATATTGTTTGTGTTCAGGAGCAAATGGCAATTTTGCATTTAAAAAAATTATGTTCTAGTACATAATGATTTGTTATTTAATTCTAATAATAAATAAATAAATTTGCAATGAAAGTGCCCTTATTGACCACTGAGACATTATTGTTTAATAAGGAAATGACAGTTGCTAGAACTTGGAACCTTGGAGTCAGAGAAAATAAGGTTCAAACAACAAAGTAGGAGCACAGAACAGGCTCTTAGGCATAACATTTGTTTTTAAAGAGAGTTGATAGTCTTTAACATTGTTCTTATATTTTTTAGCTATATGTTCACCACCCCAATCTCTGCCACTGAGCACTGCATGACATTTACTTCCTTGCTTGCCACCACTGGCAAAACACCTGTCTGTTTTTTTTCCTGTCTGTCTTATTACTGACTACGGCCTGGTTGGGAGATCCAGCCTCTCTCTTTGTCATGGTGACCATGTTTATCATAGGAGAAAGGAAATCTCAAAACAGAATAGGAACAAAGAGGTAACATGTTGTCTAATTTAAGAAGACCTTCTTTAAAGTAGTCAGAAACTACTTAGCCACTTGCAACTGTTAAAACAAAAAATACTTTGATTAGGACTAGGAGTATGTAATGTACAGTAGCAAGGACTGTTACATATAATACAATGTATAGAATGCAAAAGTGAGCGTGTGTAGTGTGTGTAATAGTGCCCCTTATGTTGCTGGTCAACAAGAGCAAAAAATGGCAGGTGTTTGTTGTCAACATAAGTAAAAAATGGCTTGCATTGATGGCTAGGGGGAGAAAAATAGTTTACCATTAGTGTTCATAAGGGAGGAAAAATACTCAGTATCTATGGTTAGCGGGAGGAAACAAAGGCCGGTATCAGTGGTCAGTGGGAGGAAACTGGTGCTCTGTGCAGGGAGATGGTAAGGGGGACTCTGGTATTCTACAGAGGGAAAGGGTGGCACTGGTGCGCTGCAGAAGGAGAGAAGGGACTGAATGCTCTATGGAGGCAGTGGGGAGCACTGGCACTCTGGGAAGGGAGATGAGAGGCACTGGCACACTTCAAAGGAAGAGGGGTTTCACTGTTGCTCTCTGAAGAGAGGGGGACACTGATGCTCTGCCAAGGGAGTAGGGGGTGCTGGCACTCTGCAGAGAGAGAGAAAGGCACTGGTGATTTACAAAGAGAGAGAGGGGCACCAATGTTCTGTGGAGGGAGAGGGGGGACACTGGCACTTCGAGAAGAAAAAGGGAGCACTGGGGCTCTGTGCAGGGAGATGGGAGGGAACACTAGTGCTCTGCAGGGGGAGAGGGGACAATGATGCTTTGTGGAAGAAAAGGGGGTGCTGGAGCTCTGCAGAGTAAGAGGAAGGCACTGATGCTCTGTGGAGGGAGAGAGGGTACTGGTGCTCTGCAAGGGAAGAGAAAGACACTAATGTTCTGTGGAGGGTAGGGACACTGGAGCTTTGTGGAGGACAACACTGGGGGAACACTGGTGTTCTGCAGAGGGAAACTGGGGCACTGACACTCTGTGCAGGAAGAGGGGAGGGCCGCTGGTGCTCTGCTGAGGGAGCACTGATGCTTTGTGAAGGGGGAGGGGGGACACTGGCACTCTGAGAAGGAAAAGGGAGAACTGGGGCTCTGTGCAGGGAGATGGAAGGGTGTGTTAGTGCTCTGCAGAGGGAGAGGGGGCACTGATGCTCTGCGAATGGAGTAGAAGGTGCTGGTGCTTTGCATAGGGAGGGGGGGTACTGGCGCTTTGCAGTGGAGAGAGATGAAGGCACTGATGTTCTGTGGAGAGAGAGAGGGGGTACTGGTGCTCTGTAAGGGAAGAGGAAGGCACTAATGTTCTGTGGAGGGTAGGGACACCGGAGCTCTGTGGAGGACAAGGGAACACTGCTGTTCTACAGAGGAAAACGGGGGCATTGACACTTTGAGCAGGGAGAAGGGAAGGGTGCTGGTGTGCTGAGAGAGAGGGGCAATGATGCTTTGTGGATGGAGAGGGGTGCTGGTGCTCTGCGGATGGAGAGGGAGGTTCTGGTTGCAGAGGGAGAGGGGGGTCCTGGCACTCTGTGGAGGGAGACGAAGGCACTGGTGCTCTGCAAGGGAAGATGGGGGCACTGATGCTCTGTGGCAGTAAAAGAGATGCACTGGTGCTCTGTGAAGGGGAGGAACTAATGTTCTGAGAAAGGAGAGGAGGTTGTTACCCTGCTAAAGGAGAAGAAGGCTATGATGCTCTGTGGGGGAAGGAGGGGAACTAATGGAAGTAATGCTGTGTGGAGGAGAGGGACACTCATATTCTGAAGAGGGAGAGTGGGGCACTTGTGCTCTGTGAAGATGAGGGGAGGTTGATACTCTCCATGAGGGATAGGGGGAACACTGGCCCTCTGTGCCCTCTGTGGGGAGCACTGAGGCAGGCTGAGGTAAGTTAGGCTAATTTTAGGGGTGTTGGATCTTCTTTAAGGTAGGCTCAGGCAGGAAGCTTACTGTATGTAATAAAATTAGAGAATGGAGCTTTTGCAAATAACTCAACTAGCAGAACAGCCTGTTTAGGCGAAAAGGGTACAGCTTTGGCAGTCACCTCTTCCATGGCTTCCCAGCAACGGTGATAACATTTCTCACTGATGGCTTGGGACTGAGAAGTAGCAGTGTGTGCAGTGGCAGGCTCTGCACACAGGCAGCACAGCATTGAGAAATGCTCCAAAAGCACAGTGATCCTGAGCTCAGGAGCAGAGTATGGGAAGAGGAGGGCTTACAGTACAAAGCTCATCGCTGCAACTGCTAAGTGCAAGCCAGGGCTTACCTGTCATAGGAGGACAACCAGAAGTAACAACGCTGCTGAGCTACCACTAACTCGTGTGAAAGAGAGAGAGCAGGGAGATGAGCGCTGTAGTGTTTTGATTGTGGGACACCGCTTGAATCTGCCAGATGCTGGGACTCATTTTCTGCTATAGTCCCATAGGATCCGGGACAGTTGGAAGGCATGTCTATAGATAAAGAGTCTCATCATTATTGCATAACAGACCCAATAACTGCAGCAGATTTGTAAATTGCATGTCGGCAGTTTGCAAAGAGTTAGTGACCTGTCAAAACCACTTTATTACCTCAGTGATTTCTGTCTGAATGAGGCTAACAATCATAATCACATAAACACTTTAGCAATAGTTAATTAATAATTCACACAAAATGTATTAGCATGATTCCAGTAACCCACAAGAAAATAACAATTTTATCACCTAAAATGACTCATATGGTGCACACAGGCACATCAAATCAATATATAAATTACATAACTAGCATTATTTCAACATACAGTGATATTTTTAGGGGATAACTATAGAAGCAGGAAACACAACAATTATATAATGGTGTTAAATGAAACCTAAACTAGATACACAAACCAGGTGAAAAGGAAAGGAGGTAAAGAGCTTAAACAAAAATGCCAGTGGGGAACTGGGAGTACGATGAGAAGCCAAGTAAAGAGGACAACTGGAACTAAGCATACAAACCATTTGATCAGAGGCAAAGTTTGGCAGCTCAACATGTTCCCAATGCCATTTTTTAAATGCTTAACCTCGTCTCCTGTTTACTAAGGTTTTATTCAGTGACAGTCTTTCATTTCTTTTTTTCCTTTTCTTTTTAAAAATTAAAGTGTTACTAAACCCAGGATCCTGCATTCAATATATCTGGTCTCCCACAGTACACAAAACATGGAAATTAAATTATTTTAAAGTAAATATAAAAATAGTAAATATAAACTTCTAAATACCTTTTCTCATCAGTAGTATATATCAGCATTGTGACTTGTATCAGTCTCTGCTTAAAGCTTGTAGGAGGAGTTTTCATTCTCCCCGATCCTCTGTCTGAACATGTCCGGACCATACTGATTGGCCCTTTGCTGATCGCATGCACTCTCCCAAGAAAAAAAAAAACTCTTTAGTAATATACACCAAACTGAGCATGTGCAGCTTGTCCCCTACCCTCTATAATATGCAGAGATGAGTTGGAGATGCTGGAAGAAGGTGAGGATCAGAGGAAACATGATCAATCTTTTTATGCAATGCAGAGCACAGTGAGTATAACAAGCATGCTTTACTTCATATAATGTACAGACTGATTTTACTGTTGTGGGTTTAGTAACACTTTTATGGATGTTTTGGACAATGCACATATACTCTGCTCTATTTGTGGGCCCCATGGTGTACCTAGCATACCTGGAACCCGGGGCTGATGGTTAATTAATAGTCCCCTCCACCACACAAAAACACATCAAAAGAAAAAAACAAAGGAGCATAGTGGTGCACGCAAGTCAGTGTGGCCATATTGCACTAACTATGGGAAGGGCTTAAAATGTTTCTAAGACTTTTCGTTTTTTTACCTTAACCACTTCAGCCCCAGAAGGATTTGCTCCCTGAAATGGCCAGGCCATTTTTTTATGGTACTGCATCGCTTTAACTGACAATTGTGCGGTCGTGCGGCGCTGTACCCAAACAAAATTGACATACTTTTTTTCCCACAAATAGAGGTTTCTTTTGGTGGTATTTGATCACATCTGTAGTTTTTATTTGTTGCGCTATAAACAAAAAAAGAGCAACAATTTAAATAAAAACAAAATATTTTTTACTTTTGCTCTAATACATATCTCCCAATTTTTAAAAACAAATCTCTTCATCAGTTTAGGCCAATTTGTATTCTTCTACATATTTTTAGTAAAAAAAATCAATCACAATAATCGTATATTGATTGGTTTGCACAAAAGTTAATTGCATCTACAAAATGGGGGATAGATTTATGGCATTTTTATTATTTTTATTTTTTGCTAGTAATGGCAGCAATCTGCGATTTTTAGCGGGACTGTGACATTGTGGACACTTTTGACACTTGTTTGGGACCAGTGACACTACACCATCAGAGCTAAAAATGACCACTGGTTGCTGTATAAATGTCACTGGGAGGTAAGAAGTTAACAATAGGGGGCGATCAAGGAGTTAAGTATGTCCTACAGAGGTGTTTCTAACTGTGGGGACAGTGTAGTGACTGGGAATAGAGAGACATCGCTGTTTCTAATCACTAGAAACAGCAGATGTCTCTCCTTTACCTGAAAGAACTGGGGATCTGTCTGTTTACATTGACAGATCCCCCGTTCTCTCTCAGGAGCAATCGCAGGTGCCGGCGGACATCAAGGGCAGCAGGCACGTGCATCAGCTCTTACGTCACGTGGCGCGCAGGCGCCTGCTAAGTCTTTTTAAAAGGCTACAGCTACGACGATTTGCCCAGAAGAGCCAACCTGTCGCAGTTTAATGACAGTGTCAGGTCGGCTAGTGTTTAAAGGGTAACTCCACTTTCATGGAAAAAAATAGCAAAAGAAAATAATAATAATATACCGTAAACAATTGTGACACAAGTCATATTGTAATTGTTATTAATAATTACCTTTCCTTTTCAGTCTGCAGCTCTGTAATATTCTGTGAAATGCAATGCAATATGGCTACCTGGAAGTGTTCTGTAAACAGAATGTGTACAGAATGCCCCCCAGATATGTAATTTCCTGCTTGTGTGATTGGCTCAATGATTTTCCCAGAAGTCTGCACTAAGATACAAGTCAGATATCAGGCATCCCCTGCAACAAAAATTTTATTTTTGGTAAGATACTCCCAATAGGAAATTACATCTAAGACCCCTTTCACACTGCCAGTCTTTTTCAGGCGCTACAGCGCTAAAAATAGCGCCTGAAAAAAGCGGCTCCATTCACTCCAGTGTGAAAGTCTGAGGGCTTTCACACTGGAGCGGTGCACTGGCAGGGCATCAGAAAAAGTCCTGTCAGCAGCCTCTTTGGAGTGGTGAAGGAGTGGTGAACTCACTGCTCCTCCACCGCTCCTCCAGCGCAGCTCCCCATTGAAATCAATGGGGCAACGCTGCGATACCGCCAGCAAAATGCCGCTCCGGCTGTGTTTTGCAGGTGGATTTAACCCCTTTTGTCCACTAGTGGGGGGTTAAAATCGTCCCGCTAGCGGCCGAATAGCACCGCTAAAATGACGGTAAAGCTGTGATAATAATAGCGCCGCTTTACCGCCGATGCCCAGCGGCTCAGTGTGAAAGCCCTCTTAACCAGCTCAATACAGTGCACTTACACCCCCTTCCTGACCAGACCATTTTCAGCTTTCAGCGTTCTCACAGTTTGAATAACAATTACTCAGTCATGCAACACTGTACACATATGAAACTTGCGTCCCTTTTTCCACACAAATAGAGCTTTCTTTTAGTGGTATTTTTTTTTTTTTTAATCTTTTTATTTGTTTTAAAAGAGAAAAGGATAGAACAGAGCCTTGGGGCATTCCTCGGCTCGAACAATACAACACAACAGGTAAGGCAGAACACCTAAAAACTATCAGCCTAACCCAAAGAACATACAACAACCAAACCCCATAGCTTGCTGCTAAAATTGACAGGAGTAATGTAATTCCCAGTAATTAACATTAAGCTTAGTGATGCACTACAGGCAGTCTACCAACAAAGGTCTACAAGTGGGCGTCAACCGGACACTCAGGCATCTCCAACGCTACCCTAGAGAAAGCTTACTAGAGGAGTTGTCTACTGGATAGATTGGGTTGATAACCCAACAGGGCTGTCCTGCTTCCCAACCGTTGTCTCAGACTCCAACCAGATATTCCAAACCTTCTGAAACTTCTGAGGGCATCCCCGGATGAAATATGCTTCTTTGTACAATGGTACTGCAAGGTTAACTAATGATTTCCATGCACTCAGGGTGAGGGCCGCCGTGGGGGCCCTCCACTGGAGCACAACAAGTTTCCTCGCAAAGAAGAGCAGCAGCCCTAGCAATGTGCGGACTGCCCGCAAGGGAACCAAAGCGTCTACCAACCCAAGCAGACACATCTCCACCGTCTGAGGTATAGGGATCGTTGTCAGCTCAGTAATAAATGAGAGTATTCGTGACCAGTAACGTTGTACCACGGGGCAAGCCCAAATCATATGAATGTACCCCGCCAAATCCGCTCCACAGCGCCACCACTGTGACGAAGAGTCAGGGTAAATCCTATGAAGTCTATATGGGGTGTAATAAAATTGATGTAGTATTTTAAATTGAATTAGCCGATCTCTTGAGGAAAACAAATGTCTAAAGGGGGAGTCCCAAATGTTCTCCCAGTCCTCTCCATCCAGTCCCGGCAGCTCCGCCACCCAAAATTCCCTACGTTTTTCTAATCCACTATGAACCGAGGGCTGCAAAGCCTTGTATATCGTGGATAATGGTTTAAGCAGCAACTCCTGACGCAGAAGCGACTCCATACTAGACTGATATAAGGTTAGGGGCGAACTACCAAACTGAGTCCCAAACGCATGTCGAAGCTGCAGGAACCGGAAGAAGTACACATTGGGCAAGTCAAACCTAGATTTAAGCTGATCAAATGTCAGCAATGCACCATTCTCACAAACGTGGTGTAGACACCGAACGCCCCTCGACGCCCACACAATCGGATCCGGAATAGAGTAGAATTCAGGTAGGGAGGGATTGAGCCACAATGGAGTATTAGGAGAGAGCACTCGGGGCCCAGCCGGCCGGCAGCCACACACCCCAGACCACGCCCTCAGCACCGTCCTCATTGAGGCGGTGAGAGGATGCGGAGCTCGAGGGCCCCTAAATAAAACGTTCCGCAGTGCTTTGAATGATCCCACAATGGAGGCCTCCAAGGCAACAGCTGCGTTGGTGGCATCCGAGGTAAGCCAGCCGTGGGCGTGCGTGAGCATCGCCGCTATGAAAAAGAGAAAATAATTAGGGCATGCCAGGCCCCCCTGCGTCCAAGGTCTCTGTAGTATGGATAAGCGGAATCGGGGAGGCGTGGTGCCCCACAAGAAACTGGAGATGTGAGAGTCTAGTCGCCGAAAAAGAATTTTGGGTATCCACGTTGGAGAATGGCGCATTACGTATAGGAGAGGGGGAAGCAATTTCATTTTAATTAAATTAAT
Organism: Lithobates pipiens; assembly: GCF_037356315.1. Lineage (NCBI taxonomy): Eukaryota > Metazoa > Chordata > Amphibia > Anura > Ranidae > Lithobates > Lithobates pipiens. Next base: position 159,159,571 of record NW_027507784.1, read on the forward strand.
TCGACCTATTAGCGTAAGGGGGAGGCTGGCCCACACTTTAAGCCTATTCTGTGTGGTTTGTAGGATGGGAAGAAGATTAAGTTTACAAAAATCCTGTACCCTGGGAGAAATGATGATACCAAGATACTTAATTTGTTCCGCCCACTGTAGCGGAAGTGATGGGTCAGCCAGCCTCCCAGCATTCGGGTCCACTGGCAGAATTTAGGACTTGTCCCAGTTTACCCTCAGGCCCGACACATCCGCGAAGCGCGACAAAAGCTCCAACGCCGCCCGGAGGGACAGGCCGGGATCCCGGAGGAAGAGAATAATATCATCAGCGTACAGTGCAATCTTTTCCTCCAAGGATCCCACCCGCACCCCCCGAACGTCGTCCGAGGATCGCAGCGCAACCGCCAAGGGTTCTACCATTAAGGAAAAGAGGGCCAGGGACAGAGGACACCCCTGTCGGGTGCCCCTCTCCACTGGAAATGAAGAGGACAGCACACCTCCCAGTTTAATTTGTGCATTTGGTTTCTGGTATAACAGTTGAATCCACTTCCTATAATTGGGGCCAAAGCCATACAACCTGAGTACCTCCTCCATGTAGGCCCAGGACACTGAGTCAAATGCCTTTTCAAGGTCTAAGGCCATCAGAACCCTGGTGTCCTGGTCCGTAGAAGGGATTTGCAAATGAGTGAAGACTCTACGGATATTGACATCCGTTGACTTCCCTGGCATGAAACCAGTCTGATCTATGTTTATCAAAAACGGGAGGATCCCCATCAGCCTGGTGGCTAACACTTTCGTTAGTATCTTCAAATCATAATTGAGAAGGGATATAGGACGGTATGCCAAACAATAGGAGGCATCCTTCCCCGGCTTATGTACCAGAACTATGTGGGCCTGTGTCATCGAGTCAGGCAGAGATCCGGTCTCCAAACAAAGGGCATATAACTTATGGAGTCGTGGGACTAGATCAGCCATGTACATTTTGTACCAGTCACCTGGAAGCCCATCAGGGCCCGGCGTCTTATTAGGAGGTAGGGAGCGGATTGCTGCTTCTATTTCAGTTATTGAAATGTCCGCTTCCAGTAGGGCCACGTCCTCCCCCGTCAAACCCGTCAGAGATAGACCCTGAAGAAATGAGAGGTGCTCAGGGGACAACTGCTCAGTGGTGGATCCATACAATGAGGAATAATACGTTTGAAATTCATTAAGGATGTCCGCTGGGTTAGAAGTCACACCCCCTGTCGCAGTATGTATCATGGGTACAACCGTTTGAAATTTGGGGTCAGCCACCAGACCGGCCAAAAGCCTCCCATTCTTGTCCCCCGACTCAAATATCCTGGCTCTGAGTGACCACTCTGAGGAGGTCGTCTTATTAGATAAGTGTAGAGACAGCTCCCTCCGAGCCCGTGCCAGGGAGGAATATGCCCCAGGAGAAGGATCCGACGCAAACTCCCCCTCTGCCATACACACATTGGACTCCAGGTCCTTAGTCTCTGAGGCACAGTCCACCCTGGCAGCCTTTATTGCCGATATGTAATCCCCTCTTATAGTTGCCTTGAAGGCATCCCAGGTGATCTGTGGGGTGGACACATTATCATTACAGTTCCAATATTGAGCAATCTTCCCTCGCATATTCTCCTCCACCCGCTCATCCCGCAGCCAGCGAGTCGCTAGTCTCCAGCCACCCCTGCCCTTCCCCCCCCCCCAGCTGCAGAATGACCTCCAGAGGGGAATGATCTGAAATTCCCGCCGGCAAGTATGTTGCCGAGGCTACAAATGGAAGCATAGCCGGAGAGCAAAAGGCCAGGTCTATTCTGGAGCCCGAGTGGTGGACCGCAGACAGGTGGGAGAAGCGCTTCTCCTGTGGATTCTTCCATCTCCAGACGTCCGTGAGCTGCAGGGCCGTGGCCCATTGCTCCAAATCTGTATCCGGAAGTCTGGTTGGATTGGAAGTATCCAGAGTCCTATCCAGAATGCCATTAAAATCTCCCGCTATAAGAAGTCTCGTGACCATATGAGGAGCCAGCCTGTCATACACCGCGTGAAGCACAGATGTCAAAAAAGGGGGTGGAACATAGATGTTCACAACCGCAAACAACTGGGCTTCAATAGACAGCAGCAATATGACAAACCGCCCCCCCGGGTCCGAGATAACATTTTCAACCTGGCAATTAAGGGATCTATTTAGGAGAATGGACACTCCTCTGGCATAATTAGAATATGTGACATGAAAGGACTGTCTCACCCACCTCCTGCGTAGGGCCAAATGTCTACTGCCCGTCAGATGGGTTTCTTGTAGAAAAAGAATGTGTAGCTTGTGCGTTTGTAAATACTTAAACATGAGTGCTCTCTTGAAATGGCTATTTAGGCTACGCACATTCCAGGACATCAATTTAAGCTCCATCCCATACATACATAGATAGATAATAGAGCAGCCCATCGGATGAAGGGGGGAGAGCCAATCGCCCTGTCCCCCCACCCTCCGACCCGCCACACCCATAGCAGTATGTGCCAACCAACACCCACACGTAGTAAATAGTGCATGTACCCAAGTATATATATATATAGCATTAAAGCATGATAAATTAGCAGCAAGCAAACAACCCCTGCCAACCCGCCAGAACCAATGAGGTAGGTCAGCTTCATCTCCAAACAAAAAACTGGAACAGTCTGTTACCAAAACCTAATCGCTGGTCAAGGAGAACTAGTTAGTTCTATGTCCTCCACTCTTAGGTGATGCGATGACAGTACTTGAGTTGGAGACAGACTCGAACAAAAGAAAAAGAGAACAAAAAGACAATCCAAAATAAAAAAACAAAAAAGGAGAGGGGGAGGGGATAACGTCCCCAAGTGTAACCGTCTTCCAATCGTTATTGCTCCGTTTATTTCAGGATGCAAAAAACACCAAAAGGACGAAACAGGAGCATATGAGGTAATACTGTAGAGGAGTAAGGCCTTCGTAGGACAGAAACATGCATCAGCCTGGTACCCGGAACCACTGCAGACAAGGACGCCCTACCGCAGGGTAGAGAGCCAGGAGTCTGCCTCCTCCGGGGAGTCAAAGAACTTTGCAGTGCCCGCATGCACCACACGTAGCCAGCTCGGATATAGCATACTGTAAAGAAGGCCCTTTTCCCTGAGGCGCCGACGGATGTCCTGGAAGGTTTTCCTCTGCTTCTGTAGATCCGCCGAGAAGTCGGGATATAGATGAATTTCGGCGTTTTCATACTTGAGGTTTGGATGTTTCCTGGCTTCACTCAGGATGCGGTCCCGATCCCGATAGTTAAGGAACCGTACTGGGAATGGTCTAGGTGGCGCCCCAGGTGGGCGACGGCCAGTCGGTACTCTATGTGCCCGTTCCACCACGTAGGTCGGCGAGACAGGAGTCAGGTCCAGGATGCCTTTAAAGAAGGCTTCAGCAAATTCCGCAGGACGATCTCCCTCGGATCCCTCCGGCAATCCAAGTACTCGCACATTGTTCCTCCTTAGGCGGTTCTCGGCATCATCGGATTTAGCCACCAGCATTTTAACCGTGCCCTCCAGCGCCTCGATGCGGTGATCATGATTAGCGGTCAGGTCCTCCGCGGCTGATATGCGTGATTCAGATTCTGTGAGGCGGCCTCTAAACTTGTCTAGGTCAGCCCGTATGCAGTTACATTCCTCTGTGAGCTTGTCAATACGGGTCAGTAGTGAGGATCTACTGTTTTCAATGGCAAGTAGGATTACCGCGTGTCACCAGAGGTTGGGACCTCCGGTGCGGAAGGGCCCCCCTGCCCCGACTCCATGTTCAAATCAGCTAACAAATTGTGAAGCCTGTCAGTCGAGGCGGTGGTAGGGCGTTCGGCTTGTGCCAGCTGTTGCTTTTTGCTGGAATGCGGGGTAGCGGTTTTGTGCTTCGCCGGCATGGAGGAAGGAGAGATGGGCAATGAAGCAGTCACTGTTATACCGGAGTGTAAGGCTAAGTCCCTCCTAGGTTATGAAGTTCCAAACAGACAGAGGTAGCTGGATGGTAAGAAGGGCAGCGCCAGCAGCAGCAATCCCCGTCCAGCAGTTGCAGCAGCAGGATGGGAGACAAAGGACTGAAAGGAACAGGTGAGGCCGGGGTTCATACAATATGGCAGCTGAGTCCAGACAGCAATAAAAGCAGGGCTGGGTATACAGGAGAAGTGAGGGCAGGCAGGAAGTCCCCCAGGCCTGAGGCTCCTCGATTGGACACTGCCCCTTCTTTGGTAGCCCTGGCCAGGTCAGGAGGCGATGGGCAGGCAGGCCCCCAGGCGAGGAGCGGCGCGGCCGCGACGGTCCTCTGCGGCCAGCCGCCGTAGGAAAGACCGGGGATTCACAGGCCTCACTAGGCCGCACTAGGCCAGAGCGGTCCGGGGCCTCCCCGTTCGCTCCCAAGGCCCAGACACGCCACCGGAGCACACAGGGGGGAAAGCCCAACAGGAGTGGAGGGTGGATGGGGATCCCCTACCTCCCGATGCGGCCTATTTCCACCGAAATTTCGGGCCTCCGGAGCGGCAAGATGGCGGCCGCGAGCTCCCGGTGGCGATCGTCCCCCAGCCGACAGGAGGGGAGAACAGGTGAAATGCCAGGGAACAGGCAGCTGCGTTTTCAGGCTCCTATCTGGTCTGGCTAGGAAGGATGGTGTTGGATTAGTCTCAGGATACACGGAGCTCTCACTAAGAACGTCCGCCGCCGCTCACATCCGGTTACGCCCCCCTCTTTTAGTGGTATTTAATCACTAGTGGGTTTTTTATTTTTTGTGCTATAAATTTAAAAAAAAGTAAATTTTGTGAAAAAATGCCCTTTTCTTTCTTTCTGTCATAAAATGTTGCTAATTAGTAATTTTTCTTCATAAATTTTGGCCAAAATTTATACTGCTACATATCTTTGGTAAAAATAACCCACATTAGTGTATATTATTTGGTCTTTGTGAAAGTTATAGAGCAGTGCTGGCAAACCTTGGCACTCCAGATGTTTTTGAACTACATTAGCCATGATGCTCATGCACCCTGCAGTGTGGTTGAGCATCATGGGAAATGTAGTTCCAAAACATCTGGGGTGCCAAGGTTCGCCATCACTGTTATAGAGTCTACAAACTATGGTGCCAATCACTGAAAATTTACCACATCTGATCAGGCCTTCAGTACATCAGGTGTATCTCATTTCTTGAGACACTAACATGTCAGGAAAATACAAATACACCCCAAATTACCCCTTTTTAGAAAGTAGACATTCCATGGTATTCAGTAAGTAGCATAGTGAGTTTTTTTTAAGTTGTAATTTTTTGCCCACAATTCTTTGCCACATGAAGATTTTATTTTTTTATTTTTTATTTTATTACAAAATTTGGCATATTATCAGGTTATTTCTCACACACAGCATATGCATACAACAAATCACACCCCAAAATACATTCTGCTACTCTTCCCTAGTATGGCAATACTACTGGTGTGAGACTTTTACACAGCCTGGCCACATACAGAGCACCAACATTGAAGTGGCACCTTCAGGTGTTCTACGAGCAAAAATGACACATCTCATTTCACAGCCACCTATTACATTTTTGAAGGCCCTGGAGTACTAGGATAATGGAATTGCCCACAAAATGACCCCATTTTGGAAAGCAAACACCCCAATGTATAATCGGAGGCATAATGAGTCTCTTGAACAGTTCATTTGTTTCCAGAAGTTTTTGGAAAATGTGGAAAAAAATGAAAACGCATTTTTTTTTTTTACACAAAGTTGTCAATTTATAAGATATTTCTAACACATAGCATGTATATAGCAAAAATTACACCCCAAAACACATTCTGCTACTCCTCCTGAGTATGGCGATACCACATGTGTAGGACTTTTACACAGCCTGGTCACATAGAGAGGCCGAGCATTGAAGTAGTACCTTCAGGCGTTCTAGGAGCATAAATGACACATCTCATTTCATTCCTACCCATCACAATTTTGAAGGTCCTGGAGCACCAGGACAGTGGAATTACCCCGAAAATGACCCCATTTTGGAAAGCAAACACCCCAACGTATATTCTATGAGGCATGGGCTGCAAATAGGTACTCGGGTACTCTGATGGGCTGGTGACAGGGACTCGGGTACTCTGATGCACTGGTGACAGGTACTTGGGTGCTCTGATGGGCTGGTGACAGGTACTCGGGTACTCTGGGCTGGTGACAGGTACTTGGGTACTCTGATGGCCTGGTGACAGGTACTCAGGTACTCTGATGGCCTGTTGACAGGTTCTCTAATGGCCTGGTGACTGGTATTCGGGTACTCTGAAGGGCGGTGATAGGTACTCAGGTACTCATATGGATTATGACAGGTACTCGGGTACTCAGATGGACTGACAGGTACTCAGGTACTCTGATGGGCTGTGACTGGTACTCTGATGGGCTGTGACAGGTACTCGGGTACTCTGATGGGCTGTGACAGGTACTCGGGTACTCTGATGGGCTGTGACAGATACTCGGGTACTCTGATGGGCTGTAAGAGGTACTCGGGTACTCTGATGGGCTGTGACAGGTACTCGGGTACTCGGATGGGCTGTGACATTTACTTGGGTACTCGGATGGACTGTGAGTGACAGGTACTATGATGGGTGGTGACAGGTCCTCTTTATTGGGGGGGGGGGGGGGATCAGCGCGATTGATGTGTACTGTAAGCGGTAACGAGATGTTACCGCAATCTCCTCCTCACACACGATTGGTGTGTGAGGAGGAGGAGAACCCGGTAACATCTCGTTACCGCGGTTTGCTTACATTTAGTGATCGGCTGTGAAACGATCACAGCCGATCACGTGGGTAAACAGCCAGCCAATGGCTATTAACCAGCATCGGTGAAAAAGCAGTGTTCGCGAGATCACGCCGCCACCGATGTGATCGCGCATGCGTTGTGCACGGTGGGGGTGTAACCATCTGTGATCGGCCGTGACTTCATCATGGCCAATCACGTGGTAAACAGCCATACCCAGTGGCTGTTCACCCCCCTCGGTGGCGAGCGATGTCTCCATGAGACACCGCCACCGAAGGAACAAGGATGCGTGCGCACGATCATGTGCATTCCCTGTTTAAATGGGAGGCCGTCATATGTCGGCCTCCTGCCACAAGAGCCGCGGCACCTGGCCGTCATTTGACAGCCGGCGGTTGGCAAGCAGTTAAAGAATGCAGGCCCTGCAATTTTCCTCATTAAAGTTTTGCAGGTGCTGCAGCTGGTTAATAGAAGTAGAATTTTACACTTTAAAGTGGAACTTTACGCATAGCAAGTTGATAAGAAATAATGTTCTTTTGAAAGTAACATACATTCCACATTTATAATTATGCTACTGAAATTACTGTGTGCTGTCAATTGCCTCCAGAATTGGTCCTGTTCCTTCTTGCCAGAGGATGTCATTTTGCTGAAGTCCAGAGCCCTTGAGCAGCAGTAAATCTTTAGGTTGTCAGTAGATCAGCCTCTAGTGGTTTTGATTTTTAGCACAGTGCCAAAAAATAGAGAGCAACTGAGCATGTGCAGAGCAGGATGAGTCAGTGTATTACTGGATTACTAAACAGTATAGGCACTCTTTTTTTTTTTTTTTTTTTTTTTACTTTCAAAAGGTTTTTATTTTCCATAACACAAAACATAGGCCTGAGTGGCCATCAGATAACAGTATACAGATAAGTACACATAAATGAACAGAACGACCTCTTATTACAACCGCTATTACAATTGCACTAAAAACACAATCATGTAGCTGCAGGGGTCACTGTATAAATGGCTTAGGTGAAGATCAGCCATGGGTGAATCTGACGATAGTCACTATCTAAGGTAGGAGCTAGGTGCCATGGTGCGTGCTGCCATTCACAGCCGGCAGGGAACAGGAGTATCCGCAGCGGTCCCTGGAGGCACTCATTTTTTATATTTTACATAGCAATACTTGCAAAAGGGGCCAGCCTAAAGTGATCCAGCAGGACCTAAATTTATGGCTAAAGTTACACTTTAATGCATTAGGGTAAAAAGGATCCCCTAACCGTTCCCCCATACTTACCAGAGTATGGGGGGAGCAAGCCCGCACAAGTGCCCACATAGAAAGCAGTATTCTATGGGGGCACTCACCAAAAGGGAAGAGCCCATCCCCGATCTGTGTGATTGCCATCCCCATCCACCCCCGATACACGTGACCAGCCTTGTCCAATCACAGCCGGTCACATGTACTGTGCACATTCATGTCGCTCGTGCACGCACCTAGGGCCCATGCAGAGCGGCGATTGGGGATGCAGCTTGTCACCCTGACACAGCCCAACCCCGATCGCAGTAAAGAGCCAATGAAATGATTGTGTCGCAGAATGTAAGCAACCCGCAGTAACGAGATGTTACCGGGTTCTCCTCTTCACACACCGATCGTGTGTGAGGAGGAGATTGTGGTAACATCTCGTTCCCGCCTAGTGTACACACCAACACACACTGATTACCTCACCCCCCCAATAAAGAGGACCTGTCACCAGCCATCAAAGTACCTGTCACCACCCATCAAAGTACCTGTCATCACCAATCAAAGTACCTGTCATCACCCATCACAGCCCATCTGAGTACCTGAGTACCTGTCCCAGCCCATCTGAGTACCTGAGTACCTGTCCCAGCCCATCTGAGTACCTGAGTACCTGAGTACCTGTCATCCCATCTGAGTACCCGAATACCTGAGTACCTGTCAGCCCAACTGAGTACCCGAGTACCTGAGTACCTGTCACAGCCCATCTGAGTACCCAAGTACCTGAGTACCTGTCACAGTCCATCTGAGTAGCCGAGTACCTGTGTGCCTGTCCCAGCCCATCTGAGTACCCAGGTACCTGTCCCAGCCCATCTGAGTACCCGAGTACCTGTCACAGCCCATCTGAGTACCCGAATACCTGAGTACCTGTCACAGCCCATCTGAGTACCTGTCACAGCCCATCTGAGTACCCGAATACCTGTCACAACCCATCTGAGTACCTGAGTACCTGTCACCGCCCATCTGAGTACCTGAGTATCTGTCACAGTCCATTTGAGTACCTGTCACAGTCAATCTGACTACCCGAGTACCTGAGTACCTGTTACAGCCCATCTGAGTACCTGAGTACCTGTCACAGTTCATCTGAGTACCTGAGTACCCGTCACAGTCTATCTGAATACCTGTCACAGTTCATCTGAGTACCCGAATACCTGTCACAGTGCATCGGAGTACCCAAGTACCTGTCACCAGCCCTTTGGAGTCCCTGAGTACCTGTCACCAGCCCATCGGAGTAACGGAGTACCTGTCACCAGCCTGTCGGAGTAACGGAGTACCTGTCACCAGCCCGTCAGAGTACTCGAGTACCTATTTGCAGACCATGCCTCATAGAATACACATTGAGGTGTTTGCCTTCCAAAATGGGGTCATTTTGGGGGTAATTCCATTGTCCTGGTGCTCCAGGACCTTCAAAAATGTGATAGGTAGGAACGAAATGAGATGTGTAATTTATGCTCCTATTACGCCTGAAGGTACTACTTCAATGTTGGACCTCTGTATATGGCCAAGCTGTGTAAAAGTCTCACACATGTGGTATCGTCATACTTAGGAGGAGTAGCAGAATGTGTTTTGGGGTGTAATTTTTGCTAAATGCATGCTATGTGTTAGAAAAATCTTATAATTGGACAACTTTGTGTAAAAGAAAAAAAGATTTTCATTTTCCACGTTTTCTGAAGACTGTGTAAAAAAATTAACCGTTCAAAAGACTCATAATGCTTCATAGAATATACTTTGGGGTGTTTGTTTATCAAAATGAGGTCATTTTGTGGTTAATTCCATTGTCCTGGCGCTCCAGGGCCTTCACAAATGTAATAGGTCGTTAGGAAATTAGAGGTTTCATTTATGTTCTTGGAACGCCTGACGGCGCTCCCTGCATGTTGGGCCTTTGTATGTGACCAGGCTGTGTAAAAGTCACACACCTGTGGTATTGCCATACTCAGGATGAGTATCAGAATGTATTTTGGGGTGTCATTTTTGTTATGTACATGCTTTGAGTTAGAAATATCTTATAAACTGACCACTTTGTGTAAAAAAAAAAATGTTTTCATTTTCTTTCCACGTTTTCCGAAGACATGTGGGAAAAAAATGAACTGTTCAAAAGACTCATAATGCTTCATAGAATATACTTTGGGGTGTTTTTTTTCCAAAATGGGGTCATTTTGTGGGTAATTCCATTGTCCTGGTGCTCCAGGGCTTTCACAAGTGTAATAGGTCATTAGGAAATTAGAGGTGTCATTTATGTTCCTAGAACCCCTGATGGTGCTCCCTGCATGTTGGACCTCTCTGTGTGGCCAGCCTGTGTAAAAGTCCCACACATGTGGTATCGTCATACTCTGGAAGAGTTGCAGAATGTATTTTAGGGTGTAATTGGAAGTATACATATGCTGTGTATGAGAAATAACTTGACAATTTTTTTGTAAAAAAAAAATTAAAAAAAAAAACATTCTTCTTTTTTCCCAAGAATTGTGGGAAAAAATTACAACTTCAAAAAACTCACAATGCCTCTTACTAAATACCTTGGTCTGTCTATTTTTCAAAAAGGGGTCATTTGGGGGGTATTTGTACTTTCCTGACATTTCAGAGCCTCAAGAAATGAGATAGGCCATCAGTGCATCAGGTGTGATTAGATGTGATCAATTTTCAATGATTTGCACCATAGCTTGTAGACTCTATAACTTTCAAAGAGACTAAATAATAGCCACTAATTTGGGTTATTTCTGCCAAAGAAATGTAGCAGTATAAATTTTGGCCCAAATTTATGAACAAAAGTGACTTATTTGCAAAATTTTATCATAGAAACTAAAAAAAAGTTTTTTTTTCAAACTTTTCGCTCTTTTTTCATTTATGTTGCAAAAAATAAAAAACCCAGTGGTGATTAAATACCACCAAAAGAAAGCTCTATTTGTATGAAAAAAATTATAAAAATTGTGTTTAGGTACAGTGTTGCCTGACTGAGTAATTGGCATTCAAAGTGTGAGAGCCCTGAAAGCAAAAAATTGGTCTGGGAAGGAAGGGTGTATAAATGCCCTGTATTGAAGTGGTTAATAAAAAAATAAAAAAATAAAATAATGTAATGTTACTATAAAGAGCCATAGCTTAATAAAACCTGAGCCTAATCACTGTATACACAGAAGACATATGCCACAGTATGTGTGCCTCCACTCTCAGGAGTGCATAACACATAGAGTGCAGGACTCAGCAGTGGGTGATGCACAAGCCTCTGCACAGAATACAACCAAAAACTACCCCCTTCTGAAAGTACAAATCCAAGCCCATATCCCTCACAGTACAAATCTCAACCAACAGTCCCAATCTCTCTTGTACCAAATTTCCCAGACAACCCTACATTGCCCTTCCCAGCCCACCACCTCAGTAAGCTCCCTCTTTCCAGCCTAATCTCTACAGACCCTCCCAGTACAGACCTTTCCCAGTACATAGCCCCAGCCTAACCCTTTTGTACAGAATGCCACCCCCCAGTCCAGACACCCTCAGTATAGATCCACCCTACCCTTCAGTGCAGATGCCCCTCCTATACTAACTTCTCAGTACACACCCCCAGTACAGTCTCAGCATTAGCCCTCAATACAAACCCCTCTTCCAGCCTAACCACTCAGTACAGACTCCTCCCTGCCAATCTATCCCCTCAGTACAGATCGTGCCTAGTACAGCCTCCTGGGCTAACCCCTCAGTCCAGCCCCCCTCCTTCCACCCTAACTCCTTAGTGCTGACCTCCCAGTACAGACCATCATGTATAGTCCCCTCTAACAGACTAACCCCTTAGTTCAGACCCTGCCATTTCCACCTTAACCCCTTAGTACAGACCATTCCCCCAGTATAGACCCCAATCAGTACAGATTGCTACATCCAGCCCAACCCCTCAGTACAAACCTGCCTCTCATTCTAAATCCTCGGTACAGACCTCCCCAGTACAGACCACCTCCCAGCCCCTTTCACCTCACCCAGGTTTTATCCAAGACTTTTTTTGGGAGCTTATGATGTATTTTCTTGTCAGTTACTTCGTATTTATGATGAGGGCAGTGGTGTTGGTGTAGTTAAAGAAGCTGTCCTGCAAGGAGGTAATAAAGTGCAGGCAGCCACCTACGAGTCCTGATGCTATGCTCTAGTGCCAGGTCATTCTCACAAGAAAGCTACAACACCTGGTAGTTCAAAGAATAAGGGATGGAGGACAAGGGGATTATTGCGGTGCAAAACAACTCAGATAAAGAGGACTTTTTAACATAAAATATTCATTTTATTACATCATAGCAAAAATATGCATTATAGAACAATATTAAAAAAATATAATAGGGAGCAAGTCACATTCCATATAGAGCCAGATTGATAGAAGGCCTTAGTACAAATTCAGGTCAGGTCGTCCCTACATGTTTCGCCAAGTCATTGGTTTCCTCAGGGGAATAGGACATGACCAATAAATTGGTAAAGAGCTCTAGAGAACAAAAAAGAGTTTGAACAATAAAAAATATAACATATTTTAGACATTTCCATATTAATCAAACAAAATATATAACACGCTGCAAGGTATTGTGAAATGGCATGGATCAAAAAGATCTGCTCTCAAGTTCTCACAGTATCCATAGATGAAACACACCCCATAATAGTGATGGCCGAACGGTTTGCCCGGCGGTCGTTTCGCGGCGAATTTCGGCTGTTCGCGGTCCGCCCTATCGGCGGACTATTGCCGCCGTTCGCCCGGCGGACTTCCGTGTTTTCTGTGTAAAAGAACTTTGACCTATGATGACACATCCATCATGGGGTACAGGACAGCCAATTGAGACATTACAGCACATGGACACTTGGACATTACCCCTAACTTATAAATAGATCTGATCCGGCGGCCATTTTACATTCTTTCTTCTGTCACTATAGGGAGAGGTTGCTGTGTGGAGCAGGGAGAGATTGCAGTGACCCAAATCGCTAGCTATTTGGTACACAAAAGTTCTTTTCAGGACTCGTATAGGTGTTAGGTGTAGTTCCTGATATAGGTTTGAGGCAGTGCTGTGCTAGTGATTGTTGCAGCAGCCTGAGTGTCTTTTGTCAGTTTAGAGAAAGGGACAGGACGGTGTGTGCTGCAGGGACAGTCAGTTTAGTCATTAGCTGTTACTATCAGGTCCACAAAAGTGCTATTCCAGTTATTGTTCCAGCAGCCTCTGTTTTGTCAGTTTATATAGGGACAGGCAGGAAGCTATGTGTGAGGCAGTGAGGGTCAGTTTAATCAGTAGCTGTTACTATATTAGGTCCACAAAGGTTCTTTTCAGGACTGGTATCAGTGGTATGGTAATAGGCTTGTACACGTATAATATTCTTTCTTCCAAAAATAGAAAGAATATTATATTTGACTGTTACCCTTCTGATGCAGTCTGCTAATCATTTACAACCTACTTGTTCCACAAAGGTCCTTATAAGGACTGGTAACCTGGTGTAGGGTGCTACAGTACATAGGGTTGAGTGAGGTACAGTCTGCTATTCTATAAGGACTGGTATAGGTCCACAATACATAGGGTTGAGGTGCACTACTGCTGACCGCTGCCCTATACTGCAGCAGTCCTTCATCAGTATAGGGACTGACGTACAGACTGCTAATCAGTCCCACACAACCTACTAGTTCCACAAAGGTCCTTATAAGGACTGGTAACCTGGTGTAGGGTGCTACAGTACATAGGGTTGAGTGAGGTACAGTCTGCTATTCTATAAGGACTGGTATAGGTCCACAATGCATAGGGTTGAGGTGCACTACTGCTGACCACTGCCCTATACTGCAGCAGTCCTTCATCAGTATAGGGACTGACGTAAAGTCTGCTAATCAGTCACACACAACCTACTAGTTCCACAAAGGTCCTTATAAGGACTGGTAACCTGGTGTAGGGTACTACAGTACATAGGGTTGAGTGAGGTACAGTCTGCTATTCCTTAAGGATTGGTATAGGTCCACAATACATAGGGTTGAGGTGCACTACTGCTGACTGCTGCCCTATACTGCAGCAGTCCTTTATCAGTATAGGGACTGACGTACAGTCTGCTAATCAGTCACACACAACCTACTAGTTCCACAAAGGTCCTTATAAGGACTGGTAACCTGGTGTAGGGTGCTACAGTACATAGGGTTGACTGAGGTACAGTCTGCTATTCTATAAGGACTGGTATAGGTCCACAATACATAGGGTTGAGGTGCACTACTGCTGACCGCTGACCTATACTGCAGCAGTCCTTCATCAGTATAGGGACTGACATACAGTCTGCTAATCAGTCACACACAACCAGTTAAAGAATGCAGGCCCTGCAATATTCCTCATTAAAGTTTTGCAGGTGCTGCAGCTGGTTAATAGAAGTAGAATTTTACACTTTAAAGTGGAACTTTACGCATAGCAAGTTGATAAGAAATAATGTTCTTTTGAAAGTAACATACATTCCACATTTATAATTATGCTACTGAAATTACTGTGTGCTGTCAATTGCCTCCAGAATTGGTCCTGTTCCTTCTTGCCAGAGGATGTCATTTTGCTGAAGTCCAGAGCCCTTGAGCAGCAGTAAATCTTTAGGTTGTCAGTAGATCAGCCTCTAGTGGTTTTGATTTTTAGCACAGTGCCAAAAAATAGAGAGCAACTGAGCATGTGCAGAGCAGGATGAGTCAGTGTATTACTGGATTACTAAACAGTATAGGCACTCTTTTTTTTTTTTTTTTTTTTTTACTTTCAAAAGGTTTTTATTTTCCATAACACAAAACATAGGCCTGAGTGGCCATCAGATAACAGTATACAGATAAGTACACATAAATGAACAGAACGACCTCTTATTACAACCGCTATTACAATTGCACTAAAAACACAATCATGTAGCTGCAGGGGTCACTGTATAAATGGCTTAGGTGAAGATCAGCCATGGGTGAATCTGACGATAGTCACTATCTAAGGTAGGAGCTAGGTGCCATGGTGCGTGCTGCCATTCACAGCCGGCAGGGAACAGGAGTATCCGCAGCGGTCCCTGGAGGCACTCATTTTTTATATTTTACATAGCAATACTTGCAAAAGGGGCCAGCCTAAAGTGATCCAGCAGGACCTAAATTTATGGCTAAAGTTACACTTTAATGCATTAGGGTAAAAAGGATCCCCTAACCGTTCCCCCATACTTACCAGAGTATGGGGGGAGCAAGCCCGCACAAGTGCCCACATAGAAAGCAGTATTCTATGGGGGCACTCACCAAAAGGGAAGAGCCCATCCCCGATCTGTGTGATTGCCATCCCCATCCACCCCCGATACACGTGACCAGCCTTGTCCAATCACAGCCGGTCACATGTACTGTGCACATTCATGTCGCTCGTGCACGCACCTAGGGCCCATGCAGAGCGGCGATTGGGGATGCAGCTTGTCACCCTGACACAGCCCAACCCCGATCGCAGTAAAGAGCCAATGAAATGATTGTGTCGCAGAATGTAAGCAAACCGCAGTAACGAGATGTTACCGGGTTCTCCTCTTCACACACCGATCGTGTGTGAGGAGGAGATTGTGGTAACATCTCGTTCCCGCCTAGTGTACACACCAACACACACTGATTACCTCACCCCCCCAATAAAGAGGACCTGTCACCAGCCATCAAAGTACCTGTCACCACCCATCAAAGTACCTGTCATCACCAATCAAAGTACCTGTCATCACCCATCACAGCCCATCTGAGTACCTGAGTACCTGTCCCAGCCCATCTGAGTACCTGAGTACCTGTCCCAGCCCATCTGAGTACCTGAGTACCTGAGTACCTGTCATCCCATCTGAGTACCCGAGTACCTGAGTACCTGTCAGCCCAACTGAGTACCCGAGTACCTGAGTACCTGTCACAGCCCATCTGAGTACCCAAGTACCTGAGTACCTGTCACAGTCCATCTGAGTAGCCGAGTACCTGTGTGCCTGTCCCAGCCCATCTGAGTACCCAGGTACCTGTCCCAGCCCATCTGAGTACCCGAGTACCTGTCACAGCCCATCTGAGTACCCGAATACCTGAGTACCTGTCACAGCCCATCTGAGTACCTGTCACAGCCCATCTGAGTACCCGAATACCTGTCACAACCCATCTGAGTACCTGAGTACCTGTCACCGCCCATCTGAGTACCTGAGTATCTGTCACAGTCCATTTGAGTACCTGTCACAGTCCATCTGACTACCCGAGTACCTGAGTACCTGTTACAGCCCATCTGAGTACCTGAGTACCTGTCACAGTTCATCTGAGTACCTGAGTACCCGTCACAGTCTATCTGAATACCTGTCACAGTTCATCTGAGTACCCGAATACCTGTCACAGTGCATCGGAGTACCCAAGTACCTGTCACCAGCCCTTTGGAGTCCCTGAGTACCTGTCACCAGCCCATCGGAGTAACGGAGTACCTGTCACCAGCCTGTCGGAGTAACGGAGTACCTGTCACCAGCCCGTCAGAGTACTCGAGTACCTATTTGCAGACCATGCCTCATAGAATACACATTGAGGTGTTTGCCTTCCAAAATGGGGTCATTTTGGGGGTAATTCCATTGTCCTGGTGCTCCAGGACCTTCAAAAATGTGATAGGTAGGAACGAAATGAGATGTGTAATTTATGCTCCTATTACGCCTGAAGGTACTACTTCAATGTTGGACCTCTGTATATGGCCAAGCTGTGTAAAAGTCTCACACATGTGGTATCGTCATACTTAGGAGGAGTAGCAGAATGTGTTTTGGGGTGTAATTTTTGCTAAATGCATGCTATGTGTTAGAAAAATCTTATAATTGGACAACTTTGTGTAAAAGAAAAAAAGATTTTCATTTTCCACGTTTTCTGAAGACTGTGTAAAAAAATTAACCGTTCAAAAGACTCATAATGCTTCATAGAATATACTTTGGGGTGTTTGTTTATCAAAATGAGGTCATTTTGTGGTTAATTCCATTGTCCTGGCGCTCCAGGGCCTTCACAAATGTAATAGGTCGTTAGGAAATTAGAGGTTTCATTTATGTTCTTGGAACGCCTGACGGCGCTCCCTGCATGTTGGGCCTTTGTATGTGACCAGGCTGTGTAAAAGTCACACACCTGTGGTATTGCCATACTCAGGATGAGTATCAGAATGTATTTTGGGGTGTCATTTTTGTTATGTACATGCTTTGAGTTAGAAATATCTTATAAACTGACCACTTTGTGTAAAAAAAAAATGTTTTCATTTTCTTTCCACGTTTTCCGAAGACATGTGGGAAAAAAATGAACTGTTCAAAAGACTCATAATGCTTCATAGAATATACTTTGGGGTGTTTTTTTTCCAAAATGGGGTCATTTTGTGGGTAATTCCATTGTCCTGGTGCTCCAGGGCTTTCACAAGTGTAATAGGTCATTAGGAAATTAGAGGTGTCATTTATGTTCCTAGAACCCCTGATGGTGCTCCCTGCATGTTGGACCTCTCTGTGTGGCCAGCCTGTGTAAAAGTCCCACACATGTGGTATCGTCATACTCTGGAAGAGTTGCAGAATGTATTTTAGGGTGTAATTGGAAGTATACATATGCTGTGTATGAGAAATAACTTGACAATTTTTTTGTAAAAAAAAAATTAAAAAAAAAAAAACATTCTTCTTTTTTCCCAAGAATTGTGGGAAAAAATTACAACTTCAAAAAACTCACAATGCCTCTTACTAAATACCTTGGTCTGTCTATTTTTCAAAAAGGGGTCATTTGGGGGGTATTTGTACTTTCCTGACATTTCAGAGCCTCAAGAAATGAGATAGGCCGTCAGTGCATCAGGTGTGATTAGATGTGATCAATTTTCAATGATTTGCACCATAGCTTGTAGACTCTATAACTTTCAAAGAGACTAAATAATAGCCACTAATTTGGGTTATTTCTGCCAAAGAAATGTAGCAGTATAAATTTTGGCCCAAATTTATGAACAAAAGTGACTTATTTGCAAAATTTTATCATAGAAACTAAAAAAAAGTTTTTTTTTCAAACTTTTCGCTCTTTTTTCATTTATGTTGCAAAAAATAAAAAACCCAGTGGTGATTAAATACCACCAAAAGAAAGCTCTATTTGTATGAAAAAAATTATAAAAATTGTGTTTAGGTACAGTGTTGCCTGACTGAGTAATTGGCATTCAAAGTGTGAGAGCCCTGAAAGCAAAAAATTGGTCTGGGAAGGAAGGGTGTATAAATGCCCTGTATTGAAGTGGTTAATAAAAAAATAAAAAAATAAAATAATGTAATGTTACTATAAAGAGCCATAGCTTAATAAAACCTGAGCCTAATCACTGTATACACAGAAGACATATGCCACAGTATGTGTGCCTCCACTCTCAGGAGTGCATAACACATAGAGTGCAGGACTCAGCAGTGGGTGATGCACAAGCCTCTGCACAGAATACAACCAAAAACTACCCCCTTCTGAAAGTACAAATCCAAGCCCATATCCCTCACAGTACAAATCTCAACCAACAGTCCCAATCTCTCTTGTACCAAATTTCCCAGACAACCCTACATTGCCCTTCCCAGCCCACCACCTCAGTAAGCTCCCTCTTTCCAGCCTAATCTCTACAGACCCTCCCAGTACAGACCTTTCCCAGTACATAGCCCCAGCCTAACCCTTTTGTACAGAATGCCACCCCCCAGTCCAGACACCCTCAGTATAGATCCACCCTACCCTTCAGTGCAGATGCCCCTCCTATACTAACTTCTCAGTACACACCCCCAGTACAGTCTCAGCATTAGCCCTCAATACAAACCCCTCTTCCAGCCTAACCACTCAGTACAGACTCCTCCCTGCCAATCTATCCCCTCAGTACAGATCGTGCCTAGTACAGCCTCCTGGGCTAACCCCTCAGTCCAGCCCCCCTCCTTCCACCCTAACTCCTTAGTGCTGACCTCCCAGTACAGACCATCATGTATAGTCCCCTCTAACAGACTAACCCCTTAGTTCAGACCCTGCCATTTCCATCTTAACCCCTTAGTACAGACCATTCCCCCAGTATAGACCCCAATCAGTACAGATTGCTACATCCAGCCCAACCCCTCAGTACAAACCTGCCTCTCATTCTAAATCCTCGGTACAGACCTCCCCAGTACAGACCACCTCCCAGCCCCTTTCACCTCACCCAGGTTTTATCCAAGACTTTTTTTGGGAGCTTATGATGTATTTTCTTGTCAGTTACTTCGTATTTATGATGAGGGCAGTGGTGTTGGTGTAGTTAAAGAAGCTGTCCTGCAAGGAGGTAATAAAGTGCAGGCAGCCACCTACGAGTCCTGATGCTATGCTCTAGTGCCAGGTCATTCTCACAAGAAAGCTACAACACCTGGTAGTTCAAAGAATAAGGGATGGAGGACAAGGGGATTATTGCGGTGCAAAACAACTCAGATAAAGAGGACTTTTTAACATAAAATATTCATTTTATTACATCATAGCAAAAATATGCATTATAGAACAATATTAAAAAAATATAATAGGGAGCAAGTCACATTCCATATAGAGCCAGATTGATAGAAGGCCTTAGTACAAATTCAGGTCAGGTCGTCCCTACATGTTTCGCCAAGTCATTGGTTTCCTCAGGGGAATAGGACATGACCAATAAATTGGTAAAGAGCTCTAGAGAACAAAAAAGAGTTTGAACAATAAAAAATATAACATATTTTAGACATTTCCATATTAATCAAACAAAATATATAACACGCTGCAAGGTATTGTGAAATGGCATGGATCAAAAAGATCTGCTCTCAAGTTCTCACAGTATCCATAGATGAAACACACCCCATAATAGTGATGGCCGAACGGTTTGCCCGGCGGTCGTTTCGCGGCGAATTTCGGCTGTTCGCGGTCCGCCCGATCGGCGGACTATTGCCGCCGTTCGCCCGGCGGACTTCCGTGTTTTCTGTGTAAAAGAACTTTGACCTATGATGACACATCCATCATGGGGTACAGGACAGCCAATTGAGACATTACAGCACATGGACACTTGGACATTACCCCTAACTTATAAATAGATCCGATCCGGCGGCCATTTTACATTCTTTCTTCTGTCACTATAGGGAGAGGTTGCTGTGTGGAGCAGGGAGAGATTGCAGTGACCCAAATCGCTAGCTATTTGGTACACAAAAGTTCTTTTCAGGACTGGTATAGGTGTTAGGTGTAGTTCCTGATATAGGTTTGAGGCAGTGCTGTGCTAGTGATTGTTGCAGCAGCCTGAGTGTCTTTTGTCAGTTTAGAGAAAGGGACAGGACGGTGTGTGCTGCAGGGACAGTCAGTTTAGTCATTAGCTGTTACTATCAGGTCCACAAAAGTGCTATTCCAGTTATTGTTCCAGCAGCCTCTGTTTTGTCAGTTTATATAGGGACAGGCAGGAAGCTATGTGTGAGGCAGTGAGGGTCAGTTTAATCAGTAGCTGTTACTATATTAGGTCCACAAAGGTTCTTTTCAGGACTGGTATCAGTGGTATGGTAATAGGCTTGTACACGTATAATATTCTTTCTTCCAAATATAGAAAGAATATTATATTTGACTGATACCCTTCTGCTGCAGTCTGCTAATCAGTCACAACCTACTTGTTCCACAAAGGTCCTTATAAGGACTGGTAACCTGGTGTAGGGTGCTACAGTACATAGGGTTGAGTGAGGTACAGTCTGCTATTCTATAAGGACTGGTATAGGTCCACAATACATAGGGTTGAGGTGCACTACTGCTGACCGCTGCCCTATACTGCAGCAGTCCTTCATCAGTATAGGGACTGACGTACAGACTGCTAATCAGTCCCACACAACCTACTAGTTCCACAAAGGTCCTTATAAGGACTGGTCACCTGGTGTAGGGTGCTACAGTACATAGGGTTGAGTGAGGTACAGTCTGCTATTCTATAAGGACTGGTATAGGTCCACAATGCATAGGGTTGAGGTGCACTACTGCTGACCACTGCCCTATACTGCAGCAGTCCTTCATCAGTATAGGGACTGACGTAAAGTCTGCTAATCAGTCACACACAACCTACTAGTTCCACAAAGGTCCTTATAAGGACTGGTAACCTGGTGTAGGGTACTACAGTACATAGGGTTGAGTGAGGTACAGTCTGCTATTCCTTAAGGATTGGTATAGGTCCACAATACATAGGGTTGAGGTGCACTACTGCTGACTGCTGCCCTATACTGCAGCAGTCCTTTATCAGTATAGGGACTGACGTACAGTCTGCTAATCAGTCACACACAACCTACTAGTTCCACAAAGGTCCTTATAAGGACTGGTAACCTGGTGTAGGGTGCTACAGTACATAGGGTTGACTGAGGTACAGTCTGCTATTCTATAAGGACTGGTATAAGTCCACAATACATAGGGTTGAGGTGCACTACTGCTGACCGCTGACCTATACTGCAGCAGTCCTTCATCAGTATAGGGACTGACATACAGTCTGCTAATCAGTCACACACAACCTACTAGTTCCACAAAGGTCCTTATAAGGACTGGTAACCTGGTGTAGGGTGCTACAGTACATAGGGTTGAGTGAGGTACAGTCTGCTATTCTATAAGGACTGGTATAGGTCCACAATACATAGGGTTGAGGTGCACTACTGCTGACCGCTGCCCTATACTGCAGCAGTCCTTCATCAGTATAGGGACTGACGTACAGTCTGCTAATCAGTCACACACAACCTACTAGTTCCACAAAGGTCCTTATAAGGACTGGTAACCTGGTGAAGGGTGCTACAGTACATAGGGTTGAGTGAGGTACAGTCTGCTATTCTATAAGGACTGGTATAGGTCCACAATACATAGGGTTGAGGTGCACTACTGCTGACCGCTGACCTATACTGCAGCAGTCCTTCATCAGTATAGGGACTAACGTACAGTCTGCTAATCAGTCACACACAACCTACTAGTTCCACAAAGGTCCTTATAAGGACTGGTAACCTGGTGTAGGGTACTACAGTACATAGGGTTGAGTGAGGTACAGTCTGCTATTCCTTAAGGACTGGTATAGGTCCACAATCACTGCTGCCCTATACTGCAGCAGTCCTTTATCAGTATAGGGACTGACGTACAGTCTGCTAATCAGTCACACACAACCTACTAGTTCCACAAAGGTCCTTATAAGGACTGGTAACCTGGTGTAGGGTGCTACAGTACATAGGGTTGACTGAGGTACAGTCTGCTATTCTATAAGGACTGGTATAGGTCCACAATACATAGGGTTGAGGTGCACTACTGCTGACCGCTGACCTATACTGCAGCAGTCCATCAGTATAGGGACTGACCTACAGTCTGCTAATCAGTCACACACAACCTACTAGTTCCACAAAGGTCCTTATAAGGACTGGTAACCTGGTGTAGGGTGCTACAGTACATAGGGTTGAGTGAGGTACAGTCTGCTATTCTATAAGGACTGGTATAGGTCCACAATACATAGGGTTGAGGTGCACTACTGCTGACCGCTGCCCTATACTGCAGCAGTCCTTCATCAGTATAGGGACTGACGTACAGTCTGCTAATCAGTCCCACACAACCTACTAGTTCCACAAAGGTCCTTATAAGGACTGGTAACCTGGTGTAGGGTGCTACAGTACATAGGGTTGAGTGAGGTACAGTCTGCTATTCTATAAGGACTGGTATAAGTCCACAATACATAGGGTTGAGGTGCACTACTGCTGACCGCTGCCCTATACTGCAGCAGTCCTTCATCAGTATATGGACTGACGTACAGTCTGCTAACCAGTCACACACAACCTACTAGTTCCACAAAGGTCCTTATAAGGACTGGTAACCTGGTGTAGGGTACTACAGTACATAGGGTTGAGTGAGGTACAGTCTGCTATTCCTTAAGGACTGGTATAGGTCCACAATACATAGGGTTGAGGTGCACTACTGCTGACTGCTGCCCTATACTGCAGCAGTCCTTTATCAGTATAGGGACTGACGTACAGTCTGCTAATCAGTCACACACAACCTACTAGTTCCACAAAGGTCCTTATAAGGACTGGTAACCTGGTGTAGGGTGCTACAGTACATAGGGTTGAGTGAGGTACAGTCTGCTATTCTATAAGGACTGGTATAGGTCCACAATACATAGGGTTGAGGTGCACTACTGCTGACTGCTGCCCTATACTGCAGCAGTCCTTCATCAGTATAGGGACTGACGTACAGTCTGCTAATCAGTCACACACAACCTACTAGTTCCACAAAGGTCCTTATAAGGACTGGTAACCTGGTGTAGGGTGCTACAGTACATAGGGTTGAGTGAGGTACAGTCTGCTATTCTATAAGGACTGGTATAGGTCCACAATACATAGGGTTGAGGTGCACTACTGCTGACCGCTGCCCTATACTGCAGCAGTCCTTCATCAGTATAGGGAGTGACGTACAGTCTGCTAATCAGTCACACACAACCTACTAGTTCCACAAAGGTCCTTATAAGGACTGGTAACCTGGTGTAGGGTGCTACAGTACATAGGGTTGAGTGAGGTACAGTCTGCTATTCTATAAGGACTGGTATAGGGCCACAATGCATAGGGTTGAGGTGCACTACTGCTGACCGCTGCCCTATACTGCAGCAGTCCTTCATCAGTATAGGGACTGACGTACAGTCTGCTAATCAGTCACACACAACCTACTAGTTCCACAAAGATCCTTATAAGGACTGGTAACCTGGTGTAGGGTGCTACAGTACATAGGGTTGAGTGAGGTACAGTCTGCTATTCTAAAAGGACTGGTATAGGTCCACAATACATAGGGTTGAGGTGCACTACTGCTGACTGCTGCCCTATACTGCAGCAGTCCTTCATCAGTATAGGGACTGACGTACAGTCTGCTAATCAGTCACACACAACCTACTAGTTCCACAAAGGTCCTTATAAGGACTGGTAACCTGGTGTAGGGTGCTACAGTACATAGGGTTGACTGAGGTACAGTCTGCTATTCTATAAGGACTGGTATAAGTCCACAATACATAGGGTTGAGGTGCACTACTGCTGACCGCTGCCCTATACTGCAGCAGTCCTTCATAAGTATGTGGACTGACGTACAGTCTGCTAACCAGTCACACACAACCTACTAGTTCCACAAAGGTCCTTATAAGGACTGGTAACCTGGTGTAGGGTACTACAGTACATAGGGTTGAGTGAGGTACAGTCTGCTATTCCTTAAGGACTGGTATAGGTCCACAAAACATAGGGTTGAGGTGCACTGCTGCTGACTGCTGCCCTATACTGCAGCAGTCCTTTATCAGTATAGGGACTGACGTACAGTCTGCTAATCAGTCACACACAACCTACTAGTTCCACAAAGGTCCTTATAAGGACTGGTAACCTGGTGTAGGGTGCTACAGTACATAGGGTTGAGTGAGGTACAGTCTGCTATTCTATAAGGACTGGTATAGGTCCACAATACATAGGGTTGAGGTGCACTACTGCTGACCGCTGCCCTATACTGCAGCAGTCCTTCATCAGTATAGGAAATGACGTACAGTCTGCTAATCAGTCACACACAACCTACTAGTTCCACAAAGGTCCTTATAAGGACTGGTAACCTGGTGTAGGGTGCTACAGTACATAGGGTTGAGTGAGGGACAGTCTGCTATTCTATAAGGACTGGTATAGGTCCACAATACATAGGGTTGAGGTGCACTACTGCTGACCGCTGCCCTATACTGCAGCAGTCCTTCATCAGTATAGGGACTGACGTACAGTCTGCTAATCAGTCACACACAACCTACTAGTTCCACAAAGGTCCTTTTAAGGACTGGTAACCTGGTGTAGGGTACTACAGTACATAGGGTTGAGTGAGGTACAGTCTGCTATTCCTTAAGGACTGGTATAGGTCCACAATACATAGGGTTGAGGTGCACTACTGCTGACTGCTGCCCTATACTGCAGCAGTCCTTCATCAGTATAGGGACTGACGTACAGTCTGCTAATCAGTCACACACAACCTACTAGTTCCACAAAGGTCCTTATAAGGACTGGTAACCTGGTGTAGGGTGCTACAGTACATAGGGTTGAGTGAGGTACAGTCTGCTATTCCTTAAGGACTGGTATAGGTCCACAATACATAGGGTTGAGGTGCACTACTGCTGACCGCTGCCCTATACTGCAGCAGTCCTTTATCAGTATAGGGACTGAAGTACAGTCTGCTAATCAGTCACACACAACCTACTTGTTCCACAAATGTTCTTATAAGGACTGGTATCTTGGTCTAGGGTTCTACAGTACATAGGGTTGAGTGAGGTACAGTCTGCTATTATATAAGGACTGGTATAGGTCCACAATACATAGGGTTGAGGTGCACTACTGCTGACCGCTGCCCTATACTGCAGCAATCCTTTATCAGTATAGGGACTGACGTACAGTCTGCTAATCAGTCACATACAACCTACTTGTTCCACAAATGTCCTTATAAGGACTGGTAACTTGGTCTAGGGTGCTACAGTACATAGGGTTGAGTGAGGTACAGTCTGCTATTCTATAAGGACTGGTATAGGTCCACAATACATAGGGTTGAGGTGCACTACTGCTGACCGCTGCCCTATACTGCAGCAGTCCTTCATCAGTATAGGGACTGAGAGTTTTGTCACAGGGTCATTTAAAAAATGACAGGCAGAGGAAGAGGCAGGCCCTTCTGCAGGGGTGGTAGGGGTAGGGCAGGAGCAACAGGCTTGAGCCAAAGTGGGAAGTTGCAGAAGGTGTGTTCAATTACTTTAAAGGACGCACCAGACTTGGTTGAGTGGCTCGCTCAGCCTTACTCTTCTGCACCCTCCTCATCCTCTCGATCTGCACCCTCTTCTTCACTCTCTGCAATGTGCACCCCCAAAGACACTGCCACCAACAACACCACCACCACATACCTTCCGCTTGAGTCACAGGAATTATTTTCCGATCCATATCAAGACATTTCTGATGCGCAGCCACTCTTGGTATTGGATCAGGAAGAGGAGGTAGCAACAACCGCTACTCAGCAGTCTGACGACAGTACCCAGATCAGCCCAAGGAGGAGGTTGGTCCCCGGTGTTGCTGCCTACTCCGAGATCTCTACTTATAGCGGTGGGGAAGGTGAGGTTGATGATGACGTGTCTAGTGATGTCACGTGGGTGCCCACAAGAGAGGAAGAGGAAGGGAGTTCAGAGGGAGATATGGACCAGCAGATAGGGAGGAGAAGCAGGAATAACTTACATTGCACAGGAGGGACAAAGCAGACTGCAAATGTATCAGGAGCGAGTCATCGACCATGTACGGTCACATCTGGCGCTCCCAGGACACCGGCACATGGCTCCGCAGTGTGGGCTTTTTTTAACATGTCCGCTGCTGACAATAGCGTTGCCATCTGCAATCTTTGCAGTCAACGCATTAGTCGCAGTAAGTCCAACACTCACCTAGGGACGACCGCTTAAGAAGGCACATGAGCAGCCATCACCGAGCCCAGTGGGAGCAACGGAACACACAAAGCCACACTCCAGGCTGTCACCGTCCAGCCTCATCTTCTACTTCTCCTTCTCCTCTCTCCTCACAATTGTCCTCCACTCCACCTTCCATCACGCCAAGCTCACGTTTTTCTGCAAAAAGGCAGGCTTCCGTGGGCCTAATGTTCGAGCGTAAAAAAATGATTGGAACACCACAATGGAAGGTCCCAGGAAGGAAGTATTTCTCACAGAAGGGCATCCCAGAGCTATATGGCCATGTTCAGCGGCAAGTGAATGTATCTCTCAGACACGTGGTCTAGCAAACACAGGCAGGGAAGGTATATCACTTTTACTGCCCACTGGGTGAACCTTCTGACGGCTGTCAAGCATGTAACCCGTGACACCCGTGTAGATTTGGTTTTACCGCCAGGGATTGCATGCAGGCCTGGCTCTTCTTCTCCTCCTCCTCCTCCTACTCCATCCTCCTCCCTCTCCTCCTCGGCTGACTCCTCTTTTTCCGCTGCTAGCGTCTCTTCCACTGCGCTGCCCAAGCTCCCCAGAACCTATTCGACATGCCAGGTGAGACGTTGCCATGCCGTGCTGCGTCTGTTGTGCCTGGAAGCCAAGAGCCACACTGGCCCGGCACTCCTTTCAGCTTTGCGCTCACAGGCAGATCAGTGGCTAACACCACTCAATTTGACAGTTGGTAAAGTGGTGTGTGACAACGGTGCCAATCTGCTTAGCGCATTGAAACAGGGCAAAATCACGCACGTGCCATGCATGGCACACGTCTTAAACTTGGTCATGCAGCGATTCGTTGTCGAATACCAGCAGAAACGTGCAGTTAACGTCTACCTGTATGAACTCTGCGGCAGAACAGGTTCTGGGGAGCTGGGGGTTTTTTCACCGCGCCAGTGGCTGCTAATGCGCAACGCATGCAGACTTCTGCGGCCATTTGAGGAGATCACCAAACTGGTCAGTCGCAGCCATGGCGCCATCAGTGACATGGTACCTTATGCCTTCTTTATGGAGCGTGCATTGCGGCGTGTCATTGATCAAGCTGTGGAGGAGCAGGAGCGGGAAGATGAGAAAGTCGCAATGCTGGATGAATTCCCAGGGGGGGCTACTCTAACTGAGACAAGTCAACAACAGGAGTCTGAAGAGGAGTCAGAGGAGGATGGTGCCGGGGCGGATGAGGAGGAGCAAGAAGAGCATGCTTTAAACCTTTCTGGGACCCCTGTTGTTGTGCGTGGATGGGGAGAGGAGAATGAAGAGGACGACATTATCCTGGATGATGAGCAGGAGCCAGGCCACCACACCGCTTCCACTTTAGTGCAAATGGGGGCCTTCATGCTCCAGTGTTTTAATAGGGACCCCTGTATAAAAAGCATAAGGGTCAAGGACCAGTACTGGGTGGCAACGTACTTAGACCCCCCGTACAAACACAAAATGGCGTAAATGCTACCGCCGTCACAGAGGGCTGTCAGAATGCAGCACTTCCAGGCCTTGCTTCGAGAAATGCTGCATTCTGCTTTTGCGTGCACTGGCAGAGGAGCAATTCCAACTCCCAGAGAAGGAGTTGCGGGTACCAATCCAACAGCGCCTGCAAGAAGAGGCCGGTTTGAAGATGTGTTGGTGACTTCGGATATGAGGTCATTCTTTCAGCCGACCCATCGACAGGTGTCATCCGGATCCAGCATCAGGGAACGCCTAGACCGTCAGGTGTCCGACTACATTGGGTTAACGGCCGATGTGGATGCTCTGAGGAGTGATGAACCCCTGGACTACTGGGGTAGCCTAGCTCACGACAGTGTTAACTCGCCTAGCTCACGACAGTGTTAACTACCTCACATTTCTAAAAATGAATGAGGCATGGATCTCAGAGGAATTCAACACATGTGACCAGTAGACCATGTATATGTCTATAAACAATTTTTTAAATCGAGCACACAGACCTTCTTTCTTATGAGGGGCTCCCACCATCCCTGTGCTGTGCTGACTTCCTCCTGGGGCTGTACCTCTGCTGTGCATATTATGAGGGGCTCCCACCATCCCTGTGCTATGCTTTTTATGAGGGGCTCCCACCATCCCTGTGCTGTGCTGACTTCCTCCTGGGGCTGCTTATTATGAGGGGCTCCCACCATCCCTGTGCTGTGCTGACTTACTCCTGGGGCTGCTTATTATGAGGGGCTCCCACCATCCCTGTGCTATGCTGACATCCTCCTGGGGCTGCTTATTATGAGGGGCTCCCACCATCCCTGTGCTATGCTGACATCCTCCTGGGTCTGCTTATTATGAGGGGCTCCCACCATCCCTGTGCTGTGCTGACTTCCTCCTGGGGCTGTACCTCTGCTGTGCATATTATGAGGGGCTCCCACCATCCCTGTGCTATGCTTATTATGAGGGGCTCCCACCATCCCTGTGCTATGCTCATTATGAGGGGCTCCCACCATCCCTGTGCTATGCTCATTATGAGGGGCTCCCACCATCCCTGTGCTATGCTGACTTCCTCCTGGGGCTGCTTACTGTGCAGGTGTCAGTTCTGTATATCACGCTGCTGATGTCAGTGCTCTCTATCATGGTGCTGCTGCCAGTGCTGTATACCACGGTGCTGGTGTTAGTGCTTTATGTCACGCTGCTGATGTCAGTGCTCTCTATCACGGTGCTGGTGTCAGATGACTCTATCACGGTGCAGGTGTCATTGCTGTATGTCACGCTGCTGATGTCAGTGCTCTGTATCATGGTGCTGCTGTCAGTGCTGTATATCACGGTGCTGGTGTTAGTGCTTTATGTCACGCTGCTGATGTCAGTGCTCTCTATCACGGTGCTGTTGTCAGATCACTCTATCACGGTACCGGTGTCATTGCTGTATGTCACGCTGCTGATGGCAGTGCTCTCTATCACGGTGCTGCTGTCAGTGCTGTGTATCACGGTACAGGTGTCATTGCTGTATGTCACGCTGCTGATGTCAGTGCTCTCTATCACGGTGCTGGTGTCAGATGACTCTATCATGGTGCAGGTGTCATTGCTGTATATCACGCTGCTGATGTCAGTGCTCTCTATCATGGTGCTGCTGCCAGTGCTGTATATCACGGTGCTGGTGTTAGTGCTTTATGTCACGCTGCTGATGTCAGTGCTCTCTATCACGGTGCTGGTGTCAGATGACTCTATCACGGTGCAGGTGTCATTGCTGTATGTCACGCTGCTGATGTCAGTGCTCTCTATCATGGTGCTGCTGTCAGTGCTGTATATCACGGTGCTGGTGTTAGTGCTTTATGTCACGCTGCAGATGTCAGTGCTCTCTATCACGGTGCTGTTGTCAGATCACTCTATCACGTGTGAGGGGGTTCGCTCGGTAGCGGGTGTGTGTGACCCCCTGGATGGGTTCACAACACAAAGTCAGGCACAGCAGACAGCGGTGTAGGTGCAAAAAATAAAAGATCCGGTTTATTTAGGCTACATGCAGTGATACATATAACAGCCAAACAAAATAAAACAAGAAAATAAATCCTGGTCAGCTTGACCTCTAACTACACACGTAGACTCCCTGTCTAACAACTGGGTGCAGCCTTGTGCTGCCCCAGTCCCTGTCTCTATTGTAGGGGTTTGCCACACAGGCGTTAACTCACCGCACAGAACAGATCTCAGACTCCCCAGTCTACACACACAAAACTGGTTCCAGGATGGAGCATCTCCCTATGCATGCTGGGGTTTTTTGTAGAGGTCTTAATGAGCCCACTTACTACAGCTGGGCTCATTAACTCTTCCCCTCTAATTGTAAAAGTCTGCATAAAGCCTGAATCTAGGACACACATATTTCCCATCCTGAATACAACCAGGTGATTTTACCTGCGTGCTGCCACACACGGTACCGGTGTAATTGCTGTATGTCACGCTGCTGATGTCAGTGCTCTCTATCACGGTGCTGCTGTCAGTGCTGTATATCACGGTGCAGGTGTCATTGCTGTATGTCACGCTGCTGATGTCAGTGCTCTCTATCACGGTGCTGGTGTCAGATGACTCTATCACGGTGCAGGTGTCATTGCTGTATGTCACGCTGCTGATGATCATCTCCTGCACCCTCTTCTTTGCCTACCCTGACCATCCCTCTCCTCCATTGCCTTCATGCGCTCCACAGTCCTGAATTGTCACAACAATTTCACATATAAAAAAAGAATGCTTGTAGTTGTCGATCCCAGATTCACCTAACACATGTGTTATGTCATTGGCCCTGTGGTGGGGATGTTTGCACAGCT
The DNA here is from genome assembly GCF_037356315.1 of Lithobates pipiens. Classification (NCBI taxonomy): domain Eukaryota; kingdom Metazoa; phylum Chordata; class Amphibia; order Anura; family Ranidae; genus Lithobates; species Lithobates pipiens. The sequence goes on from NW_027507784.1 coordinate 159,190,222, forward strand.
ATTAATTATTTTGTGGCTGCAAATTTGACCTGTAGGTTTGCAAAGTTCGCCTCCCATTGAAGTCCATCGGGCCCCCCACGAACGTTCCGGTTCGCGAACTATCGGCCGCGTTCGCGGTCCGCGTTCGCGAAACGTCCCGTCGGAAGTTTGTCCATCACTACCCCATAATCCCTTAAGACCCGATACCTACCCCGATATATATATCCAGCGGTATGAAGAGCACGGTATCCACCTTAGGGATGGCATCCCAAAACCACCTTAGTGTGGCTGCAGGGGGGCAAAAAGTGGCCAATGAAAAAAAATTACGTTAACATAGAGAAATTTGGCTCGAAAGCCACTAAATGTCCCTGGGGGAATAGGCCAACATGGCCTCTGTACCTACCCAATCAATAAAGAAGACTGATTTAAAACAGGAGTGCTGAATGAATGAATATTGATTCAATGAAGTAAAAAGTGGCTCGAGTACTCCAGGAATAAGGGTATAATGACTAAAAAAAATAGAATAAGAAACATAATGGCAATGATACCACTGGCAAAGAAGGTATCAAATAATAACAAAATACTGCAGTAGGGAGGATAATAATGTTGTGAATTCATTAAGAAAAAAAAAAATAATAATACATTTAATATTTACTGTCAGAGAGGTGAGATTTGTTTAGGCCTCAAGAACAGATGAACCATGATTTTGCTATCATTGAACTGTTACCCTCTTGGAGAACTTTAAAGCAAAATACATGATCTCATGTTTACTACATCAACTATTGAAAACTTTTACAAGCATGCATTGAGACAGAAACTCGCTGGAACAATGGTGTATCTCGTCACAAAACAAGGAGATATTTACCTGGTTTTAATGGATAAACAGAAGCGACAAATAACAGCCATGAAGACAAAAGGTTAAACTATTGTGTTAGAGTAACTAACACAACTCATTGTGTGAATTTTTAGGAACTGTTTGGACAAACTAAGTCATCTTTAAACATCCATGGGACTACTCAAAGTCCATCTCTACACATGGTGTTAAAGAGATGTGAGAGGAATATCCAAGTCAGACATATTTCAAGTAATTCAAATTATATGTGATATTTGTAGGTCACAAACAGAGACATTATTTAGTATCCGATGAGTTGATGAAATCGGTTATAAAGAAAATATATATAAAAGTATAAGGTTGTAAGTAGAAGTGTTTTAGCAACGAATTAGTATTATGAAAAACATATAATCATGATTATAACTGTATAAGAATTTAACCTATGTTTAGATAAACAAATATTGATTGGATACCCGAATTATACATGTATCCATATAGATAATAATTGTATGTGATATTGTTTGATATATATATCTAACCTGTGTCCTTTCTAAATGGACTAAAGATTAATAGATATACATTGCTATGCATATATATCACCATTTTATGCAAGTGATTAACCAATAATTATGTTAAGCGTATTTTATATTATACTATCATTCCTGAACACTCGAGATATACTCGTTAGAACATATATAAAAAACGAACGCATCGCTGGAACCCGGGACAGGTGAGTGTCCATTTATGAAAAGTCAGCAGCTGTAGTATTTATAGCTGCTGGCTTTTAATTTTTTTTTTTTTGGTGGAATCCCTCTTTAAAGAGATAAAACACCAAACACATGTGAGACACCTGGTGGTTGAAGGTGCTATTACCTTAAAATCACGAGACTACTGGGAAAGGTGATCATTAACTCTGCCTGCCAATAGGAAAGGGACACATACCCTCTGGGCAGAACTTAGTATAATTTTATGATCTTTTTGTTTAAGAGGATATTTAAGAAACCAAAAAGATGGTCAAAGGAGGAGAGCTGAGAGAGAAGAGCTGGGGGAGTGAGGGCGAAGCTTAGGGACCCCCCCTGAGAAGGGACACTGGAAGACTCCCAGAGAGACTGACCCTCATGCACCATGCATGAATACACATTTTTACATTCATGAAGATCCCTGCTCCTTGGAACTCGGAGGTCACACAAAGTAATTCCTCTGTAAAAGGATCCATGTTGAAGCCACGGCAGCCATCTTAAAATTCCTGGTAACCAACACTCCACACTAATAGCCATATTGGAAATGGGTAAATATATGTTTATCATCTATTCTATGTTCTCCTAAATATAGATTTTTTTGAATATTCTATTATTGAAAATATTTCTCCCGAATCAATAACCGCCTTTTAGATTTTTCTCTAAATGTAATTTTTCATTATAAATTTCTTTTTTTGCATAGATGCCAATTTTATTGACAAACTAATGTCTAATTTATTTCACATTGTTAACCACTTACTTACCTGCAGTATAGTAACGGTTGGACGTGTGAAATACAGACATTCTGTTTAATTGTCAATTATCAAAAGGTTATTGGTTCTACCGAGAAGTGATAATGGTGATAATTGTGTCCAAGGTACTACTACGCCCAGTTTGAGGGTGTTTCCATTAATTGTCAAAATGATCAAGTAATGCAATCTGTATTTTAATATTTCATGTAAATATTTGTCTTTTGTCAACCAATAAATGTAACTATTTTGTATGATCACTCATCTCCGTGAATAAGTTTCACATGTATAGACTGTGTCATATAGATTGATTCTGTATCTTAAAAATATCTTTGTTAAAAATTACTTAGTAAATATTGTGCGGGAAAATGTCCTTAAAAAGCACAACAATAATTATAGCTTTCCCTACAGAGGTAAAGCGTGTGTCAGTAGTACACTGCTAGCACAAATGAATACAGACAAGGCAGCCAGAGATAAGAATGCCTAAATTCAAGGCAATACCAGCGTGAAAAGTCCAACCACAGGTGTCCTACAGTAAGCGAAAAACCCACTAGGTTACAATAAAATGTACAATACAGAAGGGATGTGTGGAGCAAAACCTCCCCAACCTGTATACCGACCTTAGAATAACAAAACGACCATAGCAGCGCCCCTGGAACCAGCAGACTATTGCTGGCTCTGACTGGCTTTTAAACCCCCCACCCAATCGGCGTGGCAGAGCCTGGCACTAAGAAAATTTTGTTAACATAGAGACATTTGGCTCAAGAGCCACTAAATGTCCCTGGGGGAATAGGCCAACATGGCCTCTGTACCTACCCAAACAATAAAGAAGACTGATATAAAACTGGCTTTTAAACCCCCCACCCAATTGGCCTGATGACAGGGGTTTAAAAGTCTAAGGTCTAAGGTATACAGGTTGGGGAGGTTTTGCTCCACACTTCCCTTCCTTATTGTACCTTTTATTGTAACCTAGTGGGTTTTTCTCTTACTGTAGGACTCCTGTGGTTGGACTTTTCACGCTGGTATTGCCTTAAGTTTAGGCATTCTTATCTCTGGCTGCCTTGTCTGTATTCATTTGTGCTATCAGTGTACTACTGACACACGCTTTACCTCTGTAAGGAAAGCTATAATTATTATCCTCCCTACTGCAGTATTTTGTTATTATTTTATACTTTCATTGCCAGTGGTATCATTGTCATTATGTTTCTTGTTCTATTTTTTTAGTCATTATACCCTTATTCCTGGAGTACTCGAGCCACTTTTTACTTAATTGAATCAATATTCATTCATTCAGTGCCCCTGTTTTAAATGTCTTCTTTATTGATTGGGTAGGTACAGAGGCCACGTTGGCCTATTACCCCAGGGACATTTAGTGGATTTTGAGCCAAATGTCTCTATGTTAACATAATTTTCTGTTTTTTTTTTTAGTTTTATTGACCGCTTTTTGCTCCATGCAGCCACACTAAAGTAGTTTTGGGGTGCCATCCCTAAGGCAGATACCATGCTCTTCATAACGCTGGATATATATCGGGGTAGGTATCGGTCATATGGGACTATGGGGTGTGTTTCATCTATGGATACTGTGGGAACTTGAGAGCGGATCTTTTTGATCCATGTCATTTCACAATACCTTGCAGCGTGTTAATATTTTGTTTGATTAATATGGAAATGTCTATAATATGTTATGTTTTTTATTGTTCAAACTCCATTTTGTTCTCTAGAGCTCTTTACCAATTTATTGGTCATGACTTATTACCCTGAGGAAGCCAATGACTTTGCGAAACATGTAGGGACGACCTGACCTGAATTTGTACCAAGGCCTTCTATCAATCTGTCCCTATATGGAATGTGACTTGCTCCCTATTATATTTTTTTAATATTAATTGTTCTATAATGTATATTTTTGCTATGATGTAATAAAATGTATATTTTATCTTAAAAAATGCTCTTTATCTGAGTTGTTTGGCACCGCAATAATTCCCTTGCCCTCCATCCCTTATTCTTTGAAAAAATTTATTGGGATGAGGTACCTTATCTAAAACGGACCCCACTGCCACTTTTTTTCAACACCTGGTAGTGTTGAAGCTTGCTCACACTCTCTTGCCTCCCACATTTTCTTCAGTCTATTGCCAAAAGGCTTCATTTATATGGCTAATAAAAAATGCATGTAAAAGTGCTTTTCAATTATGGATCTAAAAACAGCTTCATTGTTTTCAAAGGAGCCATTCACACGGGTGCGTAAACATGCAACGTATTTAGCTCCGTAAAACAGAATCTAAGTCTAAGAACATGCACTGTATGTGCTTACGCATATAAACACATGTATACGCATTTGTAAGTGTGTAAATGAAGTTTAAACAACCAGGAAGAATCAATTATCATCATGTGCTCATACGCATCTTTACAAGTTTGCAATTATTTTACTGATCATTAGACAGGAACTTTTCCCCTAGAAAACGTGTAATAACATCAGTAACATTTTTATAGCCATGTGAATTAAGCCTTATAGACTGCCTCACTGGGCAATAGCAGTGTGCACAATGTAGGACAGGTTAGGCTGTCAAGCTTCAACACTGCCAGGAAGTGCCAGAGCTTTCCCATCAGAACAGCTAGACACAGGTGCCTTAATGGAGAAGTCTAGGCAAAACCTAACTAACGCTAAACCTGCTCTGTGCCACATTTTAAACCTAATCTATCTAACCCTGTAAAGCAAAAATGACTGTACTTACCTATAACTACAGCCGATCCAGTCCGGTCCCAGCATCAGCTGTCAGCCGTGGCTTCGCTGTGTAGTCGGGTGCAGGAGAGGCACCTGACAAACAAGCCCCATAGTAAGTCTACGGGTGACGTCACTTCCTATTCATTTCAAAGCCATTGTCAGTCCTCTCCTGCACACAGCATCTGCCGCTGGAGACTGGCCCGGCCCAGGTGTAGAATAGGTAAGTACATCAAATTTTTCTTTACAGGGTTAGATAGATTAGGCTTAGAATGTGGCACAGAGCAGGTTTAGCATTAGTTAGATTTTGCCTGGACTTAAACTTTAACCACCTTTCTATGGGAGACATTTTTAATCTTTTGCCCACCTGTTAAAATGATCATTGTTTTCTAGAAATGTCTCAAACAATTATATATTTTCTCAATGCAGAGGCCTGAAAAATACTATAGTGGCAGTTTCATTTTTTTATGTTGCATGACGTTTGGCCAACTGTTTAACAAATGCATATTTTCAGGAAAGAATACACTAAAATGAATTTTAGAGAAAGGCAAACAATATAATACCCATTATTTTTTTCTTTTGCGAAAATATAAATGGTGCTGTTGAATCAAGTAAATACATTCCAGGCAGGGCAATGTTACATTTTGCACCCCTGTTGCACCTTGCAACACTTTAAAAGCCGTTAAAAGTTATAATTTTAAGAGCTAACCATAAATTATGTCTGTGGAATTATTGCCCTCACTTCGATCTTCATGATGATACCTCACATGCAGAAGTGATGTGTTTCTGGATTCATTAGTCAAAGATAAGATCAGAGAATGGATGTTCCTTGAGCTCCTTGGAGGAACAGGAGAGCCCAGAAACCACTGTAGGTGCTGGGGGGCAAGCGGGGTGACTCTCTCAGTGCCCTGGCTGTAAAAATAAATACCAAGCACAGGGAGCTTGTTTTAACCCCTTGAATACCAGGACATTTATAAATGTACCTTGCTGGACAAGTGGTTAAAGTAAAACTTAAAGTGATTGTACACTTTAAGTTACACTTTAAGTTAAGATACACTTTAAAAAAAAATAATGAGTGTGCAAGCGCGGGACTTCCGGAAACGCCACCCAAGCCGGGAGATCCGCTCTGCTCCGGTCTTCTAAGGTGCCCAGATCGTGCTATCATTAGCGGACAAAGACAGCGAGACCCCCGCGAACTCCGGTCACAGCAGGGACACCTCCCGCATGTCGGGACCACTTCCTAAGAGAGAAAATTAAACCGGCATATAAACTTCGGCCTGGTTCCCTCTGAGCCTCCCAAGATGGCGGCCGCGCTGAACCCATGTGGAGACACAGCCACAGACCCCATTGCAACGGACCCACCTCTGACTCCTCATCACCCTGTGAGTAATTGCCAGCACCCCTTCTCCTCCCTGGGATCCACAGAGTCACTTTTAGGCAGACTGCAGGCCGGCATGCCTTACTCCCCCCTCAGCAATACACCTGGCAGTATCCCAGCCTCCCCGCAGGCCTCCACCATGCAGCCTAACTATCCCCCTGACATGGCCCAGCTTCTAAACAGCTTCTCTGACATGCTGGCAACGGGCCTGGCCCAAAATGCAGCACAGATCACCACCTCAATTAAAGCAGACATTCAGAGCCTGGGGGCCAGGATAGATGCGATTGAGCAAGCTGTTGATGATTCCACTGCACGCACAAATCAGAATACCTTGTGTATTCAATCACTTCAGGACCAACTTGAAACTGCACAATCCAAATTGGAAGATTTGGAAAATAGAAGCAGACGATACAATTTCCGTGTCAGAGGCATCCCCGAATCCACTTTAGACGTGCATGACACAGTCAAAGCCTTGATTAAAGACCTCATCCCAGACATTCCAGACCACAGGCTGGAATTGGATAGGGCACATAGAGTTCTCAAGCTCCTTGCCAAGATGGCCTCCCCCGGGACATTGTTGTCAAGCCCCATTTCTATGGGGTCAAAGAGGAAATCATGAAGAGATCTCGTAATAGAGACAGCATCTCCCTGCACGGCAATAAAATCCAAATATTCGCTGACATTTCTCCGGCCACTATCCAGAAGAGGATATCCCTCAGACCACTCCTGGATGTTCTCTCCCAGAAAATGATCAAGTACAGATGGGCCTTTCCCTTTCACCTACAATTCCAGTACAAAGAGAAATCCTACAACTTCACAAATTTCCAAAATGGCGAACGCCTACTTCTTCAACTTGGTCTCATCTCCCAGGCCATCGACCACGACCAGATAGAGACCCGCCCAAGCTCGTCTAAGAGACCCCCACCAACTAGCCCGCTTCCCCTGATGTGGATGAAACAACAATCAAAGAGACACCACGACTCCATCCCACCAAGATGACTCCCTTGGCCTGCTTTCCCTAAAGGGATTGGTCCCAACCTTCTGACTAGGCCGGTTTTCTGAATGACCCCTTCACACATCCAGTCGGTTCCTGACTTGCTGAACATCTTTTTTTTTTTTGAGACTGGAGACTGATTGCCTCATTCGCATTGATGGTCCACCTTTTCTAATTGGACCCCTGGGGATCCCCCCACGCTATTCTAAAGCATAATGCCTTACGACCGGAGCGGAACCTTTTGCCGCTCCTCCTGTTGTAGTCTTGAGGGTTTCTTTTTTTTCCCTCAGGACACCACCAGGACCGCATCCCTTTTTAGGGATGCCTTCTAACCGTTACCTGTACAGTCTAGGGAGTCGGAGCAGGTGTTGGCCGCCCAACCCTGCTGACACACAGTCCAGGATACTTCCTATCCTGGACTTGTTCTCCCTCTCTCCCTCTTCTCTTCTTATTTCCTCTCTGGTTTTCCCTCTCTATCTTTGCTCTTACCTCCCTTCTTCCTCAGGTACCTCCAAGGGGAGCTCTCCATCCGACTTCCAGGTGGTCCCGGGGCCAGCTCCGCATATCTTCGCCAAAGAACTCTCCCCAGCTGGATCAGGTGAGACATTTAAGCCTTTCTTCGCTCCAACACCCTCATGTCCATGACTGACGATACCCCCACACTCCCATCCCTCAAGATAGCCACACACAACACGCAGGGCCTGAACTCCCCAATGAAAAGACGCAAAGCTCTCCATAGTTATCACTCGAGAAAAATTGTCATCATTCTACTTCAAGAAACCCACTTCCCGAAAAACTTCAACCCTACCTTTTTACACCGAAATTATCCTACCTTCTTTCTTGCTAGTGCAGAGGACAAGAAGCGAGGAGTAGCCATCCTTATCTCCAAACATATCCCTTTTACCCTTTCCAAGATAGTCAGAGACGATGAGGGGAGGTTCATCCTGGTTAAGGGTCATATAAACGGAACCTTGTTCTCCTTCATCTCTTATTACGCCCCAAACAAGGGCCAGACCCGCTTCTTCTCCTCTATGTTAACCTCCCTCTCTCCTCATTTAGAAGGTAAGGTAGTCCTAGGAGGCGACTCCAACGTCGCCTTTGACCTTCTCTTAGACAAATCGTCCCTTCACAAAACCCTCCTCAAAAGGCCACCCAAACAGAGCCTCAGCATCGCATGACTCTTCCACTCAATGGGTATGATAGACGCTTGGAGGGAACTACACCCAACAACTAGGGACTACACACATTTCTCTGCACCTCATAACACGTATGCCAGCATCGATCATATTTTCCTACATTCCTCGGATATCCCATTGGCTTTCCAGGCCACCATAAGTGAAGTCCCCTGGTCAGATCACTCCCTAGTCTCCCTCACACTCTCAGGTCTTCTGAATAAAGCTAGCACCCCTCAATGGCGCCTTAGGGAATCTCTCCTTTCTAATACTGTGCACCGCACTATGCTTGAACATGAACTGAAGGAATACTTTCACCACAATGACACTGCAGATATCTCTCCTAGCACCTTATGGGAGGCTCATAAGGCGGTCATGAGGGGCAAAATCATTCAACTATCCTCACGCCTGAAATGTGAAAAACAGGTTGACATCATTAAGCTTGAGAAAGACTTTCGTTCTATTAGCCATGCCCACAAAGCCATCCCCTCCCCCTCTTCACTCGCACGCCTGGATGCGGCCAGGATTGCACTTAATACGGCTCTCACCTCTAACGCAGAGCAACACCTGCGATGGGTAAGTGGTAGATTCTATCTTAACTCTCCCCAAAATATACCAAAAACCTCTACCAAAAATCAGGTCTCTGTCTGGACCTCTGACCCAAAATCCCAAACAAATTTTGGAGGCCTTCCACAAGTTCTATTCAAATCTCTACTCGGGACCTAGCCCGGGTAACAGCCAAACAATCAACTTGTTCCTTGACAGCATCCCCCTCCCCAAAATCTCTGATGCTCACCGCTTAATCATGGACGCCCCCTTTTCCGAGGAGGAAGTTAGTGAAGTAATTAAGACTCTCAAAAAAGGCTCTGCCCCTGGCCCTGATGGATTTTCCAATTATTACTATAAGTCCTTCACGGAGGTCCTATCTCCTTATCTGGCCCGGTTCTTTAATTCCCTTGATCAGAACTCGCCTATTGACCCAGCTTCCAATCTTGCATACATCTCTGTCATCCCCAAACCTGGCAAGGACCAGAGCCTAGTAAGCAACTATAGACCAATCTCTCTAATCAACAATGACCTCAAAATAATGACAAAAATTCTCTCTAACAGACTAGGATCTTTTATTTGGTCCTATGTCCATAAAGACCAGGTAGGTTTTATCCCGGGGAGACAGGGACCGGACCAGATAAGGAGAGCCGTGGACATCATCTCTTTACTCCAGGCTCACTGGGATGGGAACCCCCCACAGGAGGGTTTCCTCCTCTCGCTTGACTTACAGAAAGCCTTTGACACTATTACTTGGCCATACTTATTCCGCACCCTTGAGAGATAGGGCTTCGGCTCTCCTTTCATGACCCTCCTGGGGACCCTCTATTCCCAACCCAGATCCCAAGTCAGACTTCAAGGGCACCTCTCTGACCCCTTCCCAATCTCTAAAGGCACCAGACAGAGCTGCCCCCTGTCCCCCCTCCTTTTTGCTATAGGAGTCGAATCACTAGCGATTGCCATTAGGAGTCACCCAGACATTCATGGAGTCCAATGTGGCCAATCCGTACACAAATGCGCATTATTCGCTGACGACGTCCTCCTTTTTGTCACTTCTCCCCTCATATCTACTCCTAATATTCTCCATCTCCTTCTTAAATTCGGTCAGGCCTCAGGGTTACAGGTTAACATGTCCAATTCCATAGCCTTTAATATCTCCTCCCCCCAAGCTCTGGTTGACAGGCTGAAAGAACACTTACCCTTCTCCTGGAGCTCTACTTCCATTCCCTACCTAGGTGTCCATCTTACTCCCAACTTCGGCCAACTTTATAAACACAATTATCCCCCAATGTTCAAGAAGCTGATCTGGATCAATGGTCACTCGACAAATTGTCATGGTTAGGTAGGGTCAACGCGGTCAAAATGACCCTCCTCCCAAGGATACTTTACCTATTCCGCTCGCTCCCCATTTTTGTTCCCAAATCCCACATACAAAACCTTCAACCGTCCATTATCCGATTTATCTGGGGTAACTCCAATCATAGACTTCCCAAAAACACTCTCTTCAGATCCAGACAGAAAGGTGGCTTGGGCCTACCTAACCGCCATTGTTACTATCAAGCTGCTCAATTAAACCAAATTTCAGCTATTTATTCGAGAGGCCCTAAACCAGATTGGATTGAAATGGAAAGACAAACAATCCCAAAGTTCACCATTGACTTCCTTCTCTGGCGCCCTCCAAAATCCAGACCCCCGATCATGTCCCCTACCCTCTCTCACTCCTTTACGATTTGTGACACTTTACACAAACTAAATAATGTTATCTCCAGCTGGCACCCCCTAGCCCACATCTTTAATAACCCCTCCTTTCCCCCTGGGTTAAATATTAAAGCCTTTCAATGGTGGCTAGATAAAGGCCTTTATAGAATTGGGCACTTTTTCAACCTAAATGGCCCCATTACTTTAGGCCAATGCACCTCACAACTTGACATGCCCCCCACAGAACAGTTCAGTTTTCTCCAGATAGCTCACTTCTTACGCACACTCTCTCCCATGAATTCAGACCCCCTAGTGGTCACTCCCTATGAACAATGGTGTGTGTCGGCCATGGACATGAGGGGGGGAATTTCCCTGATCTACTCGGCTCTCTCCACTCCTTTGGAGAAAACAAGTTATATGTGGAGCTGGGAACAAGACCTCGATTTAGAATGGGAATTGGACACCTGGCACTCCTACTTCACAAGGGCCTTCAAAGGGATCCTAAACGTCTCCCTCATTGAAGCAGACATTAAGGTCCTCACTCGGTGGTATTTGGTCCCGACTCGCTTAGCTAAATTTTACCCTCAATCCTCGCCTCTATGCTTTAGAGGCTGTGGCCATCTGGGCTCCCTTCTTCACATTCTTTGGGAGTGCCCTCGGGGCAGAAGCTACTAGAACAAGATCTTTACAAGATCTTTACCCTAATCCGCAAAGCCACTGACATTGCGGTCCCCCAAAATCTGACCATAACCCTCCTGAACCAGACCATTCCTAAAATCTCCAATTACCACCAATGCTTGATTCACTACATACTCATAAGTGCCAAAATGATCATTGCCCGGTCTTGGAAGTCCCCAAGGGTCTCTTTCCCAGTAGCTAAACAAAAAATCTCCTGGATCATGTTCCAAGAAATAAACCTCTAGTCTCATCCTTGACAAATCTGAAAATTTTTAAAAAGTATGGGAACCTTGGGCCCGCTATATTGGGGTGCTCCTTTAGACCTGGACCTGAACATAACCTTGACGACTAGCTCTGAAGCGAGCCCCCCTTCTCCCTTCAGGAGCTCCCCTTGATATGGGTACCTTCCCTATCCACTCCACCTCTCCCACCCCCTCTTTCCTCCTCTTCCCTTTCTTTCTTACTTGACTTTCTATCCCTTCCTGCTCCACCCCTCCCTTCGATGCCTTTCGTTGGGAGGTGGAGGGTACATGGCACAAGATCAGAACTTAGCCTGAGCATTGGTGCATTTCCTTACTTATCTGTTTGCCATGGCACCGCTAACCTTTTGCCCGCATGGCCGGTCCTACTCTGTTCCCCCTGTTGGGGCACCGAGTCGGCTCCCATTGTTCAATTTTCCTCAGGTTGAACTAGTGATGTTTCCCCCTCTAGTCTTCCTATCCTAGGTTTGATGCACACTGTAATTTTGGAGGGTCTGAGGGTCGGGGGGCTTTGGGTCCCAGGCACAGTTTGAGCCCAATAGGGGTGTCTGGGAGCCGGGCCCTCCGGAGAAACTCAGGTACCCTCCCCTTCTTTTTCTTGTTTTCCTTTTTTCTCTCCTTGTTTACCCTTTTTGGTCGATGAACCCCCTGTGCATCATTTCTACCTAGTTTGCATGAGCCCTGCACTGCTAGCCTCTAACCACACGGGAATTGTATGCAGGTCACTATATTGTTCTGTTTGTACACTGTTCTCTTGCTCATCAACATGTACCTTTAAGCTGACTCTCCTGCGTGAGAGACGCATCTGTTCCATGTACTCTTTTATTTCAATAAACGTTTATTTAGAAAAAAAATAAAAATAATAAACATGTCATACCTGTTCTGTACAATGGTTTTGTGCAGAGCAGTTCTGCCCTTCCACATGCCCCCATAGCAAGCTTGTTATGGGGCACTCATGTGGGCTCGAACCTGAGCCAGTATGTATGCGCCCCCCCACTCCCTCCTCCTTGGATTCTATTGATAGCCACAGGAGTCAATGGTTTCCATTGCTGCCCCATGTCCAGGAAGGAGAGAGAGGGCAGTGCCGCTGCTCTTGGGAACAGCACTCGATTAAGGCTCAGGTAAGTATTGGGGGGAGCTGAGAGAATGCATTATGGCAAAAAAATAAAAAATCTGGCTTCACAACCACTTTAGGACAAACAGCAAAAGAAAAAAATTCAGTTGGAATAAAAAATATGTATTGGGGAGTGTATCAGTATCATCGCCTATGTCCAGTGAGTATGAACCAACCCAGGAAACAGTAATCCCAAACCAGAAATCTATAATTGTTATTTTATATTTTTCATACTGTCACAAGATTGCAAATAAATTATCTGTACAGTAAATCTCTGCCACTGTATGTGAAACTCGCATTACACATCACATGGCTTTGAGCATTATTGCTGTCCCCAGAGTCCATAAACATTAACATCTCACATTGAGACTATGGAGAGGGATGGAGGGGGGGGGGGGGCATGCTGCAGACACCTCCAGATTATCTAAAGGAAAGCAATAGTAATTAGACAAACAACCAACATGTCTGATCAGGTTTTGACAAGTCTCAGAACAATGGTGTTTGCCAGTACCCCACACACATTACTGTGCCAGCCAATGTCAAAAATGATACTAGGTATAAGGTAAAGCTTGCTGGCCAAGTGGTAGATCTCTATGAGTAAAGATCATTTCCTAAACAGCAACAATTTTTTTTTCTACTAAAGAAATTGTTTGAGAAAAGCGTGTTCAAAAGTGCCAGATAATATCAGAAGGATTCTTTCAAGTACAGGAAATGTGAATGCGTATTGAGTACAGTCCTTCACTTATCTTGGAAAATGGAACATGCAATAAGGTTGTAACCTAACTGAAAATGGCTGAAAACCTCAAGCTCTGCAGATTGATTTTTCAAATCTTTTGCTCATACAAATGATCTTTCTTATGCTGGCCATACACTATATGAAAAATCGGCTGAAATTCGGTCATTTGGCCAGTTTGTTCATTTTTCAACCAGTTAATGGGCACAAAATCGAAAATCGTTGGGACATTTTTCAGCTGAAAAAATGAAGGACAAGTTTGGAAATTTTCTGCTGAAGGAACAATAAATTGAAAGGTTAATGTGCTTCCCATCTGAACTGTTTGTACTAGGTATATGTAAAAAAATGAATAAAAAATTGATTCATTTATGTCCACTGAACGATTTATCAGTCATTACATGATGGCACTATTGTTTTCTCTCAAGGCCGAATGTTCGTTTTTTCGAAAATGGGTTTGGCCGTTTTTTTGTATAATGTATGGCCAGCATTAGATGAATCGATGTTTGACTCAGAACGCCCCTTTCTTCAGACTTTTATCTTATATCTTTGCACTGTTTTTCTACAGTTGTCTGAACCCTTTGCCTTGTCACATGAATATATAAAAGCAACAAATTGTTATCTTATACCACAATAAAAGAAACAGACCATGGAAAAAAATTTGTCATATTATTTATTAAATAGTTATTTAAAAAAAATGTTTATACAAATTACATAACACAGTTTACATTGTATTTCTAATTCTTTACATAAAGAATCACAGTAAAGCTCTTAACTCCATTCATTCTGGCTCAGCCAGCAAATGGAATGATGTCATTTAACCCTTTTGCTACCAAAGGAGCATGCAATGCCAAGCCATTCCAAGGCCCCCTGAAAAGACTGGAGTGCAGCTGGAGACAAAATACTCAATGCAAATTTCACATTACAGCAAAAGTATTTACATAGATAAGGAAACATAAATAGACTGGGCAGGAGGGAGTAAGTTCTTATAGATAAATAATTTACATTTAAAAAAAAAATAGCACAAAAAACAGGATTGACTGAACTGGTTAAAATAGATGCAAAAAATATTTCTGTTCAATTTCATGTTACTTTGTTTGATAGGCTGCCTCAGCTTTAAAGGCAGACCTACCTCTTCGGTATATAGTCATTGGTAAGAGTCACAGAATAATTTTTACAGTTGCTTGAAATATGAAATTTGCTGAGTATATTACACTGCTGTGCTAACATTAAACATAAACAAAATAATTACTTTATGGATACAAGACAGATCCTTCAATTTCCTAAACATTCATTATCGCCTGTACAGAATTATAGCTACAATATTGTAAGGACTTAGGCCATGATAGAATACATGAACATCTGTTAGTTTTACCCGCTTGCTGGTTGCATTTTATAATAGGGATTTTCTTTATTGAATTGTCCACTTTGAGTGTAGTTTAAAGTAGTTATGATCGAGATAGAAAAAGTTGGGTTTGAGAAGGTGTGGCTGTAATGAATTGCTTTTAATGCCTTGACCATGGAACAAAAACAGAATTGCCGAATATAGTGCTAACACTGCATTTAAACTTAGTTCTATTGTCAAGTTTGACTTGTTCAACATTTATGCTGCATTAGGATTACATTTTACCATGTTTGCTTCTGTTAAAGGATCAGGATACAGAAAGTTATCAATGGAGAGTGGTGGGTTTAGGCTTTGGCTTCTTATATGCCTTTGATATTCCAGCAGCGAAATCCAACCACCATGATTCCTGGCCCTGTTCCTATTCACCTGGGAATTTTGAGCATCCCTCTTGTTGCAATTTCTATAATATAAGTTAACCACTCAATGGGTAGAACAAAACCCATCGTATTGGTAACCATAGGTGCTTAGATGCAGGAACTCAAGAACAGAAATCTCGCCAATGGAGCTCCAAAGAGTTTTAAAAATAAGTGGTTTAACTCTCCAACATCTACCAAAGATTGGAAAGTCAGTTTTGAGTAGACCAACTCTAAAATTAACAGCTCAAAATATTTTTTTTTAACAAATTTAGATTTTAGAATACTGGCCAGAAAGGTAACCCACATGTAACTATTCCTTAGTGAAATGTCTGATTCACGTTTATAAATCAAAAATAGCTCCAATTGCTAGTTATGACAGTGCGGTTATTTTGCTTGTGCTGTGCATTTCATTCAAATCATTCATTTTTTTAAGTTGCATTTTACAAAAAAAGTGACTACTGTGTCTATTCAGTATAGTCTTGGACATACTGTCCTTACCCAAATACAAAGTCCTTAACTGCTGAGAACAGCAATAACCTGTGAAAATATATTAAATGCTGCATTGTTCAGATTGTTCCATATAAAATCACACACCGGACTTCAAGTACAATAGTAAAAACTGAACTGAAGTAGTTACAATTGTATTTGCAACTGCTAATTAAATACAAAAAAACTCCAGGAATTAAATTTGGAAAGCATTATGAGAGATACACAGGTTTTTTAGAGATACAAAATTTAAAAATCCCATTGTTTCCCTTAGATGGCCACTTCTAGTCCCACTGCATTACTTTATCTATAGTGTAATATGCACAACAGAAGTCTAAAGGGACATATATTTCAATTCAGGTAAGCACATGGTCTGGAAATTGTAATTCCATGTTGCTGCCCAAGCAGTGATGTGTCTACAGCGTGGTATCTAATTAAGGTAAGTGCAGTTAACACACTTACCTCTTGCGAGTTTTTTCGGAAAATACTTCCTAAGGTTTTTCTTTAATGCAACTGTTCTTTTTTTTCCCCATTACAGACAGTCGTTATTTTTTTCAATGCAACAGTTAAGGAAAGGAAACAATTGATTGGTAGGAGAATATTGAAAATCTTCTTTGCATTTGATAAATAAAGCCCATGGTGACTAGAGATAAACCATTTTTTAAAATTATACATTAAAGGATGTCAGCCCTGGCCTGTAAAGGCTAGAAGAAGGACTTGAGCTAGCCATAGATATTGGCATGTGTGATCAATAGCTATAATATCTGTTTTCTTTTTCCATGTTATTAATGGCAATGACATGAGTATTGCCTGTGTCTGTCAACCTTTTTTCTTTATAGAGGCACTCAGCTGGTGTCTGTTAAGACATTTGCAAAATAGCATTTTCCTACTGTCCATACTAGTGCGTACTCAGCTGCCAGCCAACTTCAAGTAATACATTTTTTTGGCAAATGTAGAGTTATGGCATATGAGAAACAATTAAACGTAGGTGTTTCTAATTAGTAACAACTTATTAGAGTCTTTCTTTGAGTTTGTAATCTGCATTAGAAACATGCAGGAAACATGTAGGACATCTGGCAACAGGGACAATTTCTTATATGAAGCCCATTTTGCCTTATTTTATATCTCCTTGTTGTTTATGGTGTTATCTTAACGTGTATGAAGGGAATAGCTATAACCAATTCTACAATCCAGTGTGCTTGACCACCAGCTGGATAGATCTGACTTTGCTTTGGCAACAGGAACTACCCATTTAATATACTAGATCTACAAACAAAGTCACAACCAAGTTGATTAAGAAGAATTTGAAGTCCCATTAAAGACATGGCAACAAAGAAAAATGTTCATTCTTCTGAACGTTCACGCTGTGTATCCAAGGCACTTAAGCAGGAAACAGGACTACGCTTAAATTAAAGTTTATGTAATTAGCTGCTCCTGAAAACGTAAACAACGCCTGTTTTCCTTAACAAAAACACAGTGACAACAGCAACAACAAAAACTACTTATAGGCATAAGACACTAGTTTCTGCCATTTTGCCAGAACAGTCATATATCGCTGAATAGACTGGGCACTACAATCAGTAAACAGAAATATACAACAAAACATCAAATTCAGAATACCTTTACATTGAAACTTATAGGCACCTAAATCATTTCCTAATAATGAAAAGTATTGCCCCTATTTCATTGCTGCTAAGTGCTGGCGAGGGTGTTCTGCTGAGCCACTACACAACTAAACATTCACAGGACCTACACATAGGTTTGTGAATTTTCATCAATTTAAAATTGCCTGTTGTGTATTGTGGTATAGATAGCATATATTACATTTCCTATGCGGAGGTTGAATGTTGTTACCTCTATCATATGATTTAATCTGTTATTATTTATCAACATTCAGAAGATGCATGAAAATGCATTTGATGTGAAATCTTGCTTAATATTTGTACTGATGTTACATTACCACTGCATATATCAGCATATAATAAGCACACAATTAAGCTTATTATTGCCGATCTCGGTTCCCAGTATGCTCTTCTCTATCTGAGTGTGTGGCTAAGGTGTAAAGCAGAATGGTTTCCTAAAAATATGCACATTGCCCCTACTATTTTACCACAGCATATGATCTTACCATAAACCCCCTTCACTTGTATATCTGTAAGAACACTTATTTTTTCTCATCCAACTCTTCATTGAATGATGCATAGGCTTAAACTGTCCAGGGGGTTAAATTTAAAAGGTACAGTCAATCAAACCAGAGGCTCCTGTAATATAATTCACCTGAAAGGATGCTGAATAGATCTTCAATTACAACATATCCATAACCTACACAATGTGGAAAGGTGCATTATGTAGGCAGTACTAAAATGTATATTAATTCACTGGCAACCTGTGGAATTGATCTAGAAGCTACAAGACTTTGACTGCTAGTACATTGACTGGATATATTTTCATTAATATCAGTTTAACTTGCGTAATAACAGCTTCTACCATTTCTAGGTGACACATATACATTACCAGTTTGAATGGAACCATGCCGAATTCATAGCAAATGCAGTGTAGGGGTTAAACACAGTTTTCATAAGCTCCACTAGAAAACAATACATGAAATGTAACTACTCCCTATCCCTCCAAACATACAATACATAAAAGGTACAATCAAAGCCAGCTCTGAATATAAAACCCTTTAAAAATATGTCCATTGTTCTAGGCATTTGAAAATGTAAGCGACCACAAGAAGAAGCAAGCAATCGCATTTCCATTAGAGACCTGGTTGTAGAAAATGGCTCTTAATCATGACTTATTTTAAGGCTGTTCTGCTCATGTTCAGATGCTGTTGTGCACCTCCTCACTTGGAGTGGGATCAGCATATTTCACGCCACCTAAAAGTGCAGTTGTTTCCAAATATCCAAGTGGCGAAATTAACAGTGCTGAAATCAGAACTGATTCACATCACTCCTCAATGGAGCAATACTTTCTACTGGGATATTTAAACCCATGAAAAAATCATTCATCATTAAAGAAAAACTGGGAGGCAATTGAGTTTTGGGAGGCATCGACGGAAAGGCTATTTTGTCCTTTCCTTTCAAGCAGTTTCCTTCAAACATTGTTTCTTCTCTAATTTGTTGTAAGAAATGTTCATTTCCATGTCTTTAAGAAAAAAGCAGCTGAAATAGCTAATTAAATTACCACCACGTTTGATGGTGAGAGAAGATTTTCCAAATGGTAATGTCATCAAGTGTTCAGCATTAAAGTAAACAAGTCTATCATGCTTCAGAACAACACTTCTGTGGATTCATTTTCACTTTGTGCTTTATTCCATCATAGAGTTCAAAATTATAGTTCTCCAAGGTAGTTGAGCTACGAGAAGAGAGGCCTGTGTAAGAGCAAGTGCAGTACAGTAGAAGACCGGCACAGATAGCTCCAAGCAGAACTCCAAGGGAACTCATAGCAATGATAGTAACTAGAATTGGATCCAAAGTATAGAGCCAACTTTCTTCTTTGTCAGTCCTTGGAGTTACCACATTACTGGTGGGAAAAGCTGTATAGAACTCATACTCATCTAAAGGGAAAACAAATGTAAAATAATTAAGACTACTAGTAATTAATGATAGAACAAGCCAAACTGTATATCTATTATAGCAAAGGTACCAATAAATATGTCACTTATCAGAAAAATTGTTTTAGAGTTAAATAGTAGAGGTCAGCAACTTAATTTTGCCAAGTTGATTTTGCTTTTATTAAAATGTCATCAAAGTTCACAATATTTTTTACTCCAATGCAATTCACCAAAATTTCACCCAAGGCAAAATATACAAACTGACGTTGCTGACATTTTTGCTGAAGTGCATTGAAGACTGGGGTAGGGAACTGCAAAAATAATGTTGCCAACTTTCTCTGTTAATTCAGACTAAGGCCGCGTACACACGGGCGGACTGTCTGACGGACTTGGTCCGCTGAAACGTGTTTCAGCGGACAATCCGCTCGTGTGTGGGCTTCAGCGGACTTTTTCAGCGGACAGTCTGGCGGACTAAGTCTTTCGGAATTTCCGTAATATTGTCCGTCCAAACTTGGTTTCATCGGACAGTCCGCTCGTGAGTAGGCTAGTTCGACGGACTAAGTATGGCGCATGCTCAGAAAGGATTTACACGGCCGAAGGTTGCACTGCAGTGTATTGGACGTCGTATTTCTAGTCCGGTCGTACGTGCCGTACACGTCATCACGCAAGCTTTCAGCGGACTGTCTGTTCGTCGTGTGTGGTCAAGTCCGTTCATTCAAAAGTAGGACGGACTGTCTGTCGGATTGTCTGACGGACTTAGCTGGACGGATAGTCCGCCCGTGTGTACGCGGCCTTATGTTTCACAGATGATTAAAACAATTTCTTTAGTTCTAATGAATGCTGGAACATATCTAAGTATTTACCGCCACATGGCTAACTCAGTCATCTTAATGTATATATGAAGCCATTTAAAAAAAAAAAATTGGATAGTGTAAAGAAGAGTTAGAACTTTGTTAGGTTTTTAATGCTTTCTGTGTCTCTGTACGGGACTGAGAGGAAATTTTGAGCTTCCACAGAACTAGAATATGGTAGAAGTCTTCCAATAGTAACACTTGTTTCTGTGTCGTCTAAAAGTGGACTTACCTAATTTTTGGAAATAGTTCTCAATTCCTGGCAGGAAGTGGGAGAAAATCTCTCAAATAGATGACAAAAACTGACAGGGGTTCTAACCATTCCTTACCATACCCAAAAGGCAGAAGATGATTGTAAAATAACATGATAGGCTGTGTGACTATAAATTCTGGGTTTGTTCCCAGCACTCATTAGAACTCAGGAAGCAGCTTCAATAAACTGTGAAATGTCTTCAACATAACAGAACAAGCCCAGTTGAATGTAATTAACTACCACTAGCTATACCATAACCTGGATAAACAAGAACCCTCGAAGACATACACAACTGGATGGATGTTGATGATCAAATAAAAATAAAAATGTAGATCTTTAGCCTAAGATCAAACTTGAATGAATGTATATGCTTTGTCTTTGAACATTTGCCATCAGATATATTAAAACAAAGTCTTACCAATTTTTCCTCCATAACGACGACCCTGATTATCAACATCATTTTTTATCACAGGTACATCCACTAAAAGAAACAAAAGAAAAATTATTTTAATTATTTTTAAGCTCAGAGCTACGCATCCAAACAATATTAATCCCAAATACAATAGTGTTGTAGAATCACTGAATTATTCATGCTGACCAGTGCGTATAGATTTATATTTTGCCATTATTTGGACAAGAACAGCTAATAGCCTTTAAGTGTTGAAAACACAAGTTCATCATACCCAGAAACTGGTAGGGCAATTTGTAGTCCCACTGCAGCTCCAAATGCATCAATGGCCTAGCCCTATTCCACAATACAAATATGCTTCTAGTTATTCCCTGCTTTATGTAAAACCATTTTATTAATTCCATGTCTTTTTGAGTCTTGAGGAATGAAAGCTTGGCATAATATAAGTAAACAAACTGAAAAATATTCTAGGGAAAGAGGATGAGATAATATGCATGTGTAAAGTTCAGGATAGTCATAATTGTTTGCATACTAAAGATGTTGTTCTGTACGTTAGAATAGCATATATCCTAAAAATTTAAATAAAAAATTGGAACAAATGTAAGACCATGTTCAGATCCCAGACTCTAATTGCAACTTTTCAAAAAAACACAAAACAAAAAAAAAATTCTCCCCCCAATTTATATACACTCCCCTCTGGTAGCGTTGGATCTACCCTTTTATGCTTAGTATCAGTGAGAAACATATATTCTTTTTCCTTATCTTGAGGGACATATTCCTATATTATTTATATCAGATAAGTCCTATGTATTTTGAGCTATAGAGAATAACACTTCTAAATAGATACAGCACCGGTTCACACAGCTCCACAATGTGGCTGGTTTAGGTATAAGGGTCAGTTGACATTAGAATGCGGTGCAGATGAAACGCACCACGCTTGCAATCTGCAGAGGATGTGAGTGTGAACATAACAACACCCCAAATGCAGGTTGCAAACACAGTGGAGGTTATTTACAAAAGGCAAATGCACTTTGCACTGCAAGTGCACTTGAAAGTGCACTGAAAGTGCACATTCAAGTGCAGTCGCTCTAAATCTAAGGGGTAGATCTGAAATGAGTGGAAGCTCTGGTGATTTTATCATCCAATCATGTGCAAGCTAAAATGCTCTTTTTTATTTTCCTTGCATGTTCCCCTCGGATCTACAGCAACTTTACTTCCAAGTGCACTTTCAAGTGCACTTGCAGTGCAAAGCGGATTTTCCTTTAGTAAATAACCCCCAGTGCGTTTACCTGCAATGGATCGCATTGGTACAGTAGCACCATGTGACCCGGTTGCTGTGTGTTTTTAAAAGTCATGCATGCACTACTTTTGGTGCGTTCTGGCACAGTTTCATCTATTTCAAATGAATTGGCTGAAATTGCACAGCTCCAGAATTGCATATGAATCAAGGTAAAAACATGTCCTAAATGCAGTTCTTTGGACCACAAAGGTATTTTCAAGGAAAGGTATTTACTATTAGAGAAAAAAATTAGCTTTCTGTGGGTTACTTTAACCTGCAAAAATTGTTAATGCTGCTTATCATCCACAATAATTGTTTGAGAACTGTTTGTGTGCATTGTGGTCATTCTGTGATAAACCGATATGTTGAGAATGTTATTAAATATTCCAAATCCCAGCAGGTTTTCCATTACCCCAATAAGAGACCCTATGTCATATTTAATACAGATGCAGTTCACTGGAATGAGTCAACCAATCATAGGTAAGGGAAATTCTAATTTCTTATACTCATTGTTTTAAGTGAATACAAGTTAACTTGGCTGAAACAAATCATCTTGGGATTACATAAAACCCCTGTAGGGATTTTTTTTGGCTGTTTTTTGAACACTGCAACCCGCTGGGCATATCGCCGTCCACTTTATGTTCTAAAGATGGAACAAGAAGTGAAAGAAATTTTTTAAACAAAATAGGCAAACCCCCTTTTGATAGTTGTCATTGCTACAGGTGTCCCCATTCTAGGGTTTACCCTCATGTTCTAATCAGGGGACAAGTAAAGTTTGGATTTCTCATCACTTTCTGTGCTGGTTACAATAGCCGCCTGGACGAATAGAAGAGGCAAATCTCTGTAGTAGGGCCATGGACAGAAAAACTATCAAGCTGACAAGGGATCTAACTGTTCCTAACTGCCAAAGAGCTGATAAATTTCAAATATATATATATATATATATATATATATATATATATATATATATATATATATATATATATATATATATGTATATATATTCCTAAAATGAAGAGTGTACTTGTAAAGCGATATTGATTTTACCATATCATTCCCTGTTCTCCAATATATAACACACAGCACAAATTTAACATTGCATTAAAGAAATGGAATGATGGTTTGGGAGTTCTGACTATGGAACAATTAACACATTCACGTCACTTCTACTTTTACAATGTTGTATCAGATGAGGGTTGGTTCAAGTTTAGTGATTTTTTCTTCCCCTGTTATTGGTTAGTCAGTGATGTCTGCAATGGATGTACAGCACCAACAAACATACCATCATTTTCTGATCTAACCAACCTTAATCATCTACATTTGGCTGTGATCCTGTCTTTATTATATTCACTTCTTGTATTATAATCAATTTTTGTATGAAATCGACCTGATCTAATTGTGCAATGCTGCTTAGTCACACCAGTGTGCAACTGTGTTGCTTATATTTTTTCCTTGGGGAAATGGAAAATGATGTTCCATTTTGCAGATTACTCCAGAGAGACAATCTTCATTATAAACACATTCAGGGCAATTTAGCACTTTACTAAAATCCTGTAAGAGCAACCATTGTTGTCTCAGGTGACAGAGTGATTGAAACTTTGGAAAAGGCAGCAAAAAGACGACACTCTATGAAATAGTAGATGATGGAGGAACAAAACTGTAAATTTGGTTAAGTGTTTGGGAGCCTGCATCATTTATCTACAACATTTCCAAAAGTAAGTAAAGACAAACAGATTTTTGTACAAAAATACCATCCTTTAATTACATTCCACACAGCACATGATCAAATAAGTTTCAAATTTCTATAATTTTTTTTTTTTTCGTTCATTCACAGGCAGAGGACAAAGCAAGAGATGCAGCGTAATAAGGAGAAAATGGCTGGATATCATTTTTAACAATAGTGACTAATCCAATGTTTTCAGAGAAAATAACATTATACAAAGTATCAATAAAGGGCAGCATTCTCCATGCTCAAATCTTTGCAAATAAGTAAAATATCAAAAACCTAAGAAAGAGCTTTATTTTTAAAGGCTTATATCTTTAAGGAGAGTATATATAATCACTTTAAAATGAATTTGAAAAACAAAACAAAAATCAAAGCTCTTCTATGTGAAAGAGCAATGATAAAATCAAAGGCAGAAACAGTGATGATCCTATGGTAGTGAATTATAAGGTACACATGCCAACTATACATATAGAGTATGTCACCTGTAAGCTGAACTAACAAAGTTGAACCTACATGTCACTTGATATTAATAAAGTTGCATGCTGAAAAAATTGTATGCTGTGGTATTCCCACTACATAGGTATAGGTGACAGGTGCACCTAAGACCACCCCCACATCATGGCTTCATAAGGAATAGGATTTGGTAATATAGACAAAGGCAACAGCAACAGTCATCTGAGGTTGTGTGTGTTAATAGATCATATATAAATTTTCTCTGTGTACACAAATATAATTTAACATGCACCTTCATTTTAAAGTGATTACTCCTTCAGTAAAAAACATCTTCCCAGAATGTTAAAATGTAACAATAGCAATCATTTTTTTTTTCTATTGAGACAAGCGAAAAACATAAAAAAACCCTGCACTGAATGGAATACAAAGATCAAACTGTGTCTTTTGTATTCTCATTGTCAATATCTATGTATTAAACATTTTTTAAAGCAACCCCAGACATCAACAGGACAGAACAGACAGAAAATAAAATCTTTTACATTGATCAAAAAAGGAAAAAAAAAAGAAAATATACATATAACAGACTTTTGTACTGTGTTTTTTTTAACACTTCCAGCTGCAATATTTGTATCTAAAGTGGTAGCCTAGATGTGTGTGTGTTGGCTTAAGGAAGAAAAACAGATTAATGAGGAACAAATTCCAAAAGATAGAAAACTGGGGGCCAAAAGGTGCCTTGGATTTTCTTTTTTTTTATCACATGCAAGAGCTATTTCTTTTTTTATATATGTACTATTTTTCCTTTGAATTTTCAGAGTCAAACAGTAAATGCTATTTACAATAATAGAACTTTTGTTCTAAGCATGTGGTAACAGATGGTAAGCCTCAGATACTGCTGTTAGATTAAACAGACGAGAGAAAAGTAACAGTGTAATTACCAATTACGGTGCAATGGACAGAGGGGTGCTGTCTGACACTCTTATGTTATAAGACTGATGTGATTTTTAAAAGACTTGGTATAAATTTCCTCCTGTGATTGAGCTGTATGAAAAGTCTACGTACAAAAATCCAGTTTCATAAAGAAGACATTTTTTTTTTCATGAACCATTTTTTAAAAGGCCTTATAATGTTTTGTGCAGCAAATTGGCATGATAGTGGACTAAGCAAACCACAAAAATGCAATGTGAAAACAGAGAACCCTGAAGAATAATTTATATCTACATTATGTACTTATTAAACAGTGTGCTTCCATGTATAGATAGGAAGCAGCATATTTGCTTTGTAGGGAAAAAAAAAAAATATTCACAAACAAAACAACATACATGATGGGTTACAAACAGCATACGTGAGGTTGCCTTAAAACAGATATGCAATAAGTTCAATTGAAATAACTCTATAGAAAAGGTGGGGAGTAATTATACTGACCATACATGGGCTAAAGATCATTGTGTTGCTTACAATAATCTTTACATATAATTAATAGCAAAAGATTAAAATAAAGGTTCCCCTATTAAATAGGGTATTTGCTCAGTATGAGGGCTTCCTGGGTGGTATGTGGACTTGGCGGTGCAACCATTTTCTGCAGGTGGACTGCTTTCTATGCCAAGCCCTTGCTAGACCCATCCAGTGCACCTATGATAAGCTAAATACAATATTCCAGCTGCACATTACACAGCCTTGGACTCCACAGGTGAGAGCTGAAGCTGCAGAGATTCTACTATGACAATTAAGGTCTGCAAGGGACAATGCATGAAGCCCCTATTTAGGAAAGTCCACACGTGACTTTAAGAGAGTAATGTTGTCCTTCCAACTTAGTTTGTAGTTTCAGACCATTTTTAAGAATAAAAATGTATTAGAACTTCTAACAAACTATATGAAGGTCCACCTATGTTTGGCCAGCATAAATCAGACAAATCCTTTTTATAGTTTTCCTAGATCACTGCCTCAATTGCTTTGCAGTACACTTTCTGATAGTACAAACTATAACAACTTCTAGGCACATACGCATGTGCAGATTACGGCACAGAAGAAAAAAAATAAATCAGAAGTAATGCCATATGGACAAAACCATTCTAATACAAAACGGCTCAAAATTATACACAGCAGTGTACTGTATACTAGCATTTCTGTGAGAAATACATTCAAACACCCAAATAACAGCATGGATACAAAAAAATATACAATTCTATGTCACTTTAGCATATAAGGCCACCCATTTGCTACCTAAAAAATATGTAAAACTGATTGTTCTTAAGCTCCACTAACACTGAAACGTCAAATGTGTGAGCCACAACTGTTATGTACATTGTGTTAAAAAGAAATATAATTAGCACCAGTGCATTTGTCTGTTTGTCTACTTCTTATTGTATTGTGTTAATTTGGACCAGAAAAAGTATTAGGTAATCAATAATTTCCCAATGCATATGCTTTATATATTAATCAGAATTGAGGCTATAAGTTAGTACAATGAGGAGATTTTTGGCTCAGGTAAACATAAACAAGGTAAACAGAGAGTATTCTGTAGCATGGCATGGGCAAAAGGAAATACCGTAATTCACATGAACATATCAGGGGTGGTATTCTGCTCCTACCACTGGCTTCCTGTGTGCACTACTAAATTTCAATTAGCATGCTGTCTTAACAAAGTTCAGCGGCTGGTATAAGAAATTTGGAATATCTCAAAATGTCTGCAAATGTATGAGAATATCTGTAAATAGCCTGAATTATGGCTCAATTGTGATGTATTAAAATTAAAGTGGGAATAAACTCCCATCTTTGTCTTTTACCTATAGGTAAGCCTATAATAAGGCTTACTTATAGGTAGTGTAAATATCTCCTAAACGTGCACGGTTTAGGAGATTTTTACTGTACATGCAGTTGGTGACAGCACTGGCGCATGCGCTCTGAAAGAATGGCCACCTGTGCAGTTCCTTCAGAGTCCTGCGTGGGAGTGGCGCCGTTGAGGCTCCTGCCAGTCACACAGCTGGAGTCCATGAATCCAGAAGGAAGACAGGGTGAAGATGGGAGTGCCTGCAGCAGTGACAGCGCAGCACTGGAGGGCTTACTTTTAAGGCAATTTTAACATAATGGGCTAGAATGCAATGCATACCAGCCGATTATGACATTACCTTTCAGGGTAGAAAGAAAAAAAAGGCCCAGCTGTTTACTACTGCTTTCATTTCAGGGTCCCTATATTGTGATATAAGATATTTATCCTATTGCAATCTTTTGACCTAAATGGTTCCTTCAGGGATTTCCTTTTTATCAAAAGTTCATCTTTCTGTGACCAGCTGCTATTTTTTTCCAGTGCCGGGTATCCAAAACTTAAAGATTTTTATTTATCAAGATTTCTGGAAGCTGGTGAAACGGAAGAGGCTGAAGACCACTAATTAAGTTGTAATGGCAGTGTAATTTTATAGTATCAGGTCTATTTAGTTATGGTCTTAAAGCAGAACTTCACCCATTCTTTCTCCTCCTTCCCCACACCTCTGCCACATTTGTATTTTTTTTTTTTTTGAGGGAGCGGATATCTAGTTTTGACAGGTACCTACTGCCTCTTCCACTCGGACCGACTAGGCAATCTGAGTGGAAGTTGTTCTCCACCCCCTCCCTGCCCGCAACCTTCTGGAATACATCACAGGTCCAAGAACGCAGCGGGACCATTCACAAAGACAGAGTGGTTCACGCATGTGCAGTGGGCAGCCAGCTGTGAACCTTGCAAACAGTCACAGCTGGCTGCCCACAGCTAGAATGCCAACATCAGGGACCAAAAGACTGGAAAAGAGGAAAAGAGTCAGTCCATGTGAATATGGTACTGGATGCTTGGACAAGTCTCTATGAAAAGTCAGCAACTACAGTTTTTGTAGCTGCTTACTTTTAATTTTGGCACATGTGACTGAAGTTCATTTTTTATTTTAGATATGTAAGGTAAGCATATCTGGCACTACATTGATGAAACCCATCCACAAGGATTTCAAGAACTCTCACCACAGTCAAGCAAAGCTCCACTTAATTTTTTTCATTTCATATTCTTTTTTTACTGATGGTAAAATACAGAAAATATATACATTGTGAAATTCTTACCATCAGTGAAAAAAGAAAATGAATGCTGTAAAGAATAGCACCTATTATTTTCTGAATCTGTAGTAATGATCATGACCGGCTTTACACCACTGGAGCCTATGAGCACACAATTTTTAACACTGTAAGTAATCTCTTTCTACTAAGATCAACTCTTTTGAATAGAACATTTTTCCTGCTGTTACACTGGCTTAGAGTTTTGTGATAATGTTTAATTTAGCCTTTTCACTTTTCTTATTAATGACATGGAAAAAGTATGACCAATACTTTTGCAGGAAAAGCCACTGCTATGTCTCTGCCATCTATAGACAATTGCCTACAGTGCCTAATGGTAAGGTCTTGATGTAGTTTATTAACACATACCTGTCAGTTACTTACAGTGTTAGTGATCATAGCATGGACTAACTATGGTTATCTTTTGTGTAAGCTCGGTATTATTTAGCCTCATATAATGATTGATAATATTGATGTGTGCAAGTATGGGTAAAATATAACAAGCAGTAGGTTAGCCAAGTGAATTACTGGGCTATAAAAAGCCCCATTTCCCAATATGTACTGTTATGTCATCCTTTGCTTAGTGTGATATTTTGAATGTTACAAGCCTCTGTATAGTAACTTTAATGCCTTGTTAATTCAATGGATATATTGCTGCAAAGTGACATCTGCACTGATGCATGTCTTGTATATTGAAAAACTCTATTTCGTGACAAGAATCTCATTAATCAGAGTCATGTAAAACATAGTCATGACTAGATAAGGCAGCAAAAATAATACATAAAAATAATATACACAGGTTTTCGATTTTTAACAAAACACCGGTTAATTCACAGACTGAGCAACAACTGCCAACACAAGATGGCTGAGAGGGCATAAAGCAGAAGCTTAGTATAGGAGGAGAAGAAGCCATTGAGATGAAATCTCACCACATACGAATGTGAGGACAAGTGTGAGGTCGCTCTTTCTCTGACTCTACCTGGTCATTAATAATTGGAACTCTCTATACAATGATATGTATTTCAGACCTTGTGAGATCTTTTAATGATGGTACTTTACAGAGCTTTTAGCAACCATATAGATTTGAGCCAGGCCATGAAAGCAAACCAGTGGCTATATAGGCAACCAAAATATTTTTCATATGTTAGTTTTTTTTACAAATCAACCCACTGTGCTTTACTGATCTGTCACATGCCCCTGGTCCACTCGGTGATAAAGGCTGAGCTACAGGGAACACTTTTTTAACCATTTGGAGCACAAAATTAAACTAACTTTTTGACAAATGGCTTATACCACACTGAAATCCATTAGGTTGATTTACTAATACCGGCCATAGATGGAGAAAATGTATTTTCTGCAGCCACGGGTTCCTGCTGAACCGTCTGAGATTCAAACCATCTATGTCTGGCTTTGAGGAGAAAAAGACTTTCACTTGTTTACTTTGCAAAATGGACAATCACTTAGCGTAGTATATAAGGTGAAACTGTGAATACTATAAATATCCTATCACATGCAATAAAAAAAAGAAAGATTTTTGCTTGTGCATGATTGGATAATTATAGTCAACACAACTTCACGTTATTGGGTGACTAGTCTCTTCTCCATTAGTAAATATGCCCCAATGTGTTTCAAATAAGGAGGCAAGAGATTAATCTTGTGCTAGCAAGTGAATAAAAACAACCTGTGTTGCTCCATAAAAAAGAATTGACCATTTTGGCTTGCAACAACAACACTGATGTGTATTATGAATGGTCTGACCAAAATTATTTTCGGAGTATAAACTGCCTAACGTTTAATATGTTATTTTGCAAAATGTAAATAAAAAAGTGCATTTGTAAAGTACAAAATATTATCATGTTTATTAATTGCATATATGGACTAAATCTGTCTAAATGTATTCTAGAGAGCTCAGATAGCTGTATGTTATGTCCTGTTTATCCCTTGGGCAGCATTTAATAAATTCATCTACTTTTTTCTTATTCTCTTCCCAGTCATTGGTTGCATAATCCACAAAATTACTTATATATCAATCAGCCTTTGCCACGTTTACAGAAACCTGTGCTGAGAGAATTACATAAGCTGCTATCTTCAGAAAATGCTAGTTGTTTGGCTGCTATGTTGATCCATTGGCCTACAGGCTTTCTAAGTCACTAAGATTGATTTACTAAAAGAGTACAAGTGGTTCAGTTAGCATGGTGAACCTTTACTTTGCAAAGTGTATGCGTACATAGTTTAGTAATTAAGGTAAAGTCGTGATTACTTTGAATGCCCAATTGTGATCCTTGCTTGAACATATAACCCTATTCTCTAAGCTAAGTGAACATTCTCTGTTGAATGTGAAAATACACTTTGCAAAGTGAACCTGCCTTTATTTTTTAAGTAAATTAGCCCCACTGACCTGGAAAAAAGTATACAGGCCAGGTCAGCTCGGCTTACTTGTTTAAAATCAGGGACTCTGAAAGTACTGAAGTAAGAGATAGCCATCTAAGTAGCATGTTCAGAAAGAAGACATCAATTGCATTCAATATATTTCTTCCAGGACAGGCTTCTTTTAAATTAGCAGGTGAACAATCTTCAGAAATACAGCAATAAGTGGGTTGAAATACAGTAAATCAGAAGTAGCTTTCAAGAGGTTTTAAGATCATCTAGATTTAAACTAGAAATCCAGAAAGGCAGGAAAATGACAAAATTAAAGATCATCTGTTAGGAAGCAGAAAAGCAGAAGTCACTGATGGAAGCAGACATTCCCCGAAATAAGGGCCGCATAATAATCCTAGGGCAAGTAGGTTGAATTACGCTTAAGGTACTGTCCTGGAATCAGTATGGGCTTTGTAATTCAAAAAATAGCAGCTTCAATCAGAGCCTTCCAAGACAGGTATATATTGGTTTCTGACAGAGTCTCTTTATGTTTATTAGCTGCCATGAAGGACTAGAATTATATTCATTACATGAAGGACTGCAATGAGAGCTCGCTGTAATACATTACCATTGCTTGCCTAGTTTAATTTGTGGTTTTCACCACTGCTCACACATGCTATCTCTTACACACAGAATATAGATAGATGTCTACACTCTTCTGACTTTCCTTCATGTTCTCAGGCAAATTTTGTTTCCGTCTGGGGGAAAAATTATAAACAAAGCTTGGAAAAAAAAAACTTGTCTTTCAAAAAAACAAAACAAACTGAAGAGCATTCAGGTTCGTAAAGGCATTTCGCCTTCTTCTCAAATGTATTCCAAGATGCAGCATTAGATTTTAGAGACAGTCAACGAGGGGTGAGATGTCTATGGGTTCATTTCTTAAAGTCTTCAGAATAAAGTATCATTGGGGCATAAGGGTTTGGAGGAAAAAAGTGCAAATTGAGCCAACAGTTCTTGAGTCTGTTAAGTCTAGATCCAGCATCCGCCTTGCACTCAGCATCGCGAGCTGTGGTCGGGATCATCTTGCTCTAGTTTTATAGTTAAAGTAGGCTCCACTGCCAGTGGTGCACCGTTGGTATAATGTGAGGTTTTGTAGGTGATGGCTGGGTCGCTCTTCTTGGCCGCATAGCGGAATCGGTGGTAGTGGAGCACCAAGGCCAGTGCGACGGAGACCAGTACCAGAACAGCGCCTCCTGCTGCCATAACGTAATACCAGTAGACTGGGATGGGCTGCACTGACACCGTGTCCACTGTGGGCTCGCTCCCTGGTAGAAGGGTGCCCCCTGGTGGAGAGACACAGAAGAGCGTTGCTAGGTGGGATGTTGGTGGACTAAAACTGAGAAATCATACATGCTTTTTTCCCTATAATTTAACAACTAAGCTGTTACATATTTCAAATATAACACAATAAATGAATTTATTATCCTGTTTACAGATCTAAACACCACTTACTTTTAAATATTTTTTTAGTGGCATAGCTATACAGGCATACCCCACTTTAGTACGCAATGGGGTTTATTTACTAAAGCTGGAAAGTGCAAAATCAGGCTCACTTCTGCATAGAAACCAACAAGCTTCGAACCCCAGCTTATTCAATTAAGCTTTGGTAATAAAACCTGGAAGCTCATTGGTTTCTATGCAGAAGTGAGCCTGATTTTGCACTTTTCAGCTTTAATAAATAAACCAATTGTGTACTTAAAAGTGGGGTATGCCTGTATTATTCTAGCATAGTGCTGTCCAATTTGAAGTGTAATTAAACCCAACAACAATTAAAGTGTTAGTTCACCTTTTCAGAATAAATTAACACTGTACACCTTTCCCACACCCCTGGTCCCCACTGTACTTACCTCTGCGGGTGATGAGCTGTCAGTGCTCAGGCAGGCGGTGCAGATGTCTGGGGATTTTTTATCCCTGCTCTTCACCCTGTTCCTTCTGCAGTACTTCCACAATAGATCAGAGCAAATCTGATTGTTCAGTGCTGGCATTGAGAACTGCTCTGATCTATCCCAGAAGCACTGCATGACAGCTCTTCACCCATGGTAGCCAATCAGCTTTGAACTTCAGTTTGTTTAATTAAAGTGGTTCTAACGTCTCAATGATTTAAAAAAAAATGCATTAGGTCAAAAAAACTTTCTCTGTACAGCGTCCCCCTCCCCCAATACTTACATGTGGCCGATCTTCCTCCAGAGTCAAGTCTTCCTCCAGCGCTGTGCACAAGAGACCCTCTTCCTCATTGGCTGAGTGGGAGCCTGCTGCTGTGAATCACAGCCAGGGAGCAAATGAGGAAAGAGAGGGGACGGGGCAGAGCTGTGGCTCCGTGTGTGAATGCAGTGCAGCAGCTTGGAAGTGAACCTGCCTGAGTGCCCCCATAGCAAGCCACTTGCTCTGGGGCCACTCAACAGGATGGAGGGGCTACTCTGTGCAAAACTATCACTAAACTATCACTCTCAAAGCTTAATATCACTTTAAGCTTTGAGGAAAAAAAAAACTGGAAGCTGATTGGTTTACATGCAGAGCTGCACTAGATTTTACACTCTCCAGTTTTAATATAGCAATCCCACAGTGTGTTAGGACTTCCAAACACTTTGCCCTGTCCTCATCCCCATAAAATAGAAGGAGGTGTTCTATTTCTCATGGAGGTGAACCAGGCAGGGCTGATAACACTGACTGAGATAATACTGCAGTGTGCACAGCTCACTGGATTTCTATGAGGATCAACAGGCACTTATCTGCAAACATATATGGAATACCTCTTTCAATGGTTTATTTAATAGACCAAAAGGGAACAAATTAGTTCATTGCTAGGATTAACATACACTTCACGATACAGACATAGTATGACAGCAATTACAATAGGCTCAATGAACATTTCTATTTATGTAAAAGAGCCAAATGTGCAATATGTTTTGGATTTTGTCATATGCAAATATATGTTATTAATAAAAAAAATGTACAGAAATATGGACAAAACCATGCAAAACATGTTGGAAGACATTTCACTAAAAGAGTTAAAGTGGTATTAAACTCAAAAGCAAACATTTATTATATTGTAGCTTACCCTTTGTAAGATGTGATGGCTAGATTGGTTTTGTTTTTTAGACATTCTATTTTCACCTGGTGATCTGGCCTTGTTTTTTTTTAAAAAAGAACAATCTCTCCAGCAGAATGGATCCGTTACAGAGAGGAGACAAACCATTTATCATTAGCAGGGGTGCTTACAATGTTCAGCTATTATTTATGTAAAACTTTTATTCCAAAGGGAAAAAAACTGTTTTCTGTAACTGATTAAGATGTGTGAGTTGGAGTTTAACTGAAATTGTGTTAGTGTATTTAAATCTGCTAACAATCCTCTTCGTTTAGACTGGAAATGCTGCTGTCCAAAGGTGCCCCTGTGGTCCTTTTTCAGAGTGAGGACACTCTAATACAGGATGTATGTTATTTGTCAGATCACCAGGTGAAAACAGAGGGAAAAAAATACCAAACACAAAAAAAAGTAATGTAGATATCACATCTAATGACTGGAAAGCTGCAATGTATTACATTTTGGTTTTGGGTTTAAATACCACAGTAAGATGAAGCCATTAAAATTGGGAAAAACTGAAAAGAACCTATTTTATTTTTTTCTAAAAGAATGATTTCATACCTGACTTATGTTTTACAGATTATTTCAGAAAGCAAACCCAAATCATAGTGGTGTCAGATCTGGACAAGTAATTTGCTTCACTAGCTGAGCCTACTAAAACCACAAACCTCTAACAATATCTGCTCTAATTGTATCATCTTATAGGTATGTTCTATTGGTGCATCGGAGGTACTGCAAGCTCCACGAAAGGAAGATTTCAAAATAATTGTGCAAAAGTAAGAAGCAGCAGTTATCTGTCTGTTAGAATTGTACAAATGACCTATCTGAAAACCTGGGTATATTAGTAAATGTGACATTCCCTGCTGGTAACTCAATCGCTATAATGTAAAATGCATGCACCAGGAATGTAAACCTGCAGTGTATGTTTGGTGAATGTCACACTCATTGCTTTAAGAGTATGCCCCTTATATGCCCCTTTTATAATGAAAACACATTGCTTAGAAAAAAAAAGCCTTTAAAGCCCAACTCCAGCTAAAACATTTTCATTTTGATAAGAGATGGGACGGGCTAGATTTTACTCATATATTTGTGTCCCTATTGGATATTTTTAAAAATAGATTTGTAAGGGTTTAGAACTTATAACAATGGTTAAATTGACTAAATAAATACTCCCATTACTTAAAGGCATGGCTTTTTTCAGCAGGAACATAGGGAAATGCAGTTTTGGTACCTCCAGCACGGAATGTATGAAATGGCGAGGGGTGATGGGGTGTACTGGAGGGTCTATTGATGCTGGCTGCTGGGTAAACTATTGTCACTGGTGAGGATTTATTATTGCTGGAGAGGATCGATTATTGCTGGAAGGGTTCCATTGTTGCTGGGTGGGATCTATTGTTGTTGGAGGGGTCTTTTGTTGCTGGGAGGGAGCTACTCTTTAGGCTCCATAGACCCTCTAGTAGCCAGTGACAATAGATCCTGTTAAGGGGTCTATTACTGCTGGAGAGTCTACTGATGCTTCCTGCTGGGAGATTTATTGTTGCCTGCAGGGGTCTATTGCTGCTGGGGTGGATCTATTGTTGCTGTGGGTATTTTGTTGAGGGGGTCTATTGTTGTTGGCTTCAGGGGATCTACTTTACTGCTTTTCTTGTTAACATTAACAAATTCCACACAACTTAGAACCATAAAATTATATCTGGTTTTGTATTCTCTAAAAGGAGCTGTACTGAGAGGTGGGTAAGGACTGGAACCGAGGCTGGTGGGTAGGGGCAGAGACAAGGGGTGACTCAGAAGGGGGCAGTACCTGCACATATTCTCTAAGAAAAAATGGGGTGTGACAGGGACAGGAAATTAGAGATTTCTTGTGGGGGTCACAGACATAAATAAAAAACAGACAGGAATATTAACTTTTACCTACTCTGTTCAAAAATAAACAAAATGGTTAGACTTTAAAGGAAACCCTGTACTTGTGAAATATGGGGGATATCAAAGCTAGCTTCCTTCTCTTCCTTCCTCCTTCTTCTACAAAATGTCTGACTGTGTCTGAATTCCATACTTTGGTATGGAAAAAGCATGTGTATAAAAAAGTGGAATCAGAATTCTGCATACCTGTATCTAGTAGTGACTCAGAAATAACTAAAGCCATTGGATCAGCACGACAGCCAGGCAACTAGCATTCCCAGAAGGCAAACTCAGCAGTGACAGCCTCTAAATTCTCATATAAGTTTAACATTTATCCAGACTATGCACAGTAAAGTATGTACGTATTCTAAACAAGCAGTAAAGGAGCTTTAAAACTAGTCTACACAGACCTTGGCAGCTAAAGGAATTGTGGAGAATTTCATCTTTAAAGTTCTCAACCCAAGCTCTTAAATCACAGCTCCTTTTCTCTAGCAGCAGAATCTCAGCATCCTGCCAGCCTTCTGATATAAACATACAACACATCCTGTAAGCTGTTTGAGCCAACTGAAAAATGTCTTCAGAGTCTCTTTTGTGAACTTTGAGGATGGATTATTTCACAATACATGCAGCTACTATGGTCACTGATGGTTTGATTTAAAAATATTTAACTGGCTGCTAATGATTTTTAAACACATGACTATCCCCATGTTCACTTTAAGCCTTAGGGAGAAAAACAAGAAGTTGATTAAACTCAAAAGCTTTGCAGCTTGCTACCATCTGAGCTAAACTAGCCTTAGCTAAGCTGTTTGCCAGGAGACATCCTGCAAAAATTCTTAGAGGTATATAAAATACCACAGAATTCAAGTTGGACCTTGAAGAAATATACAGTTTCCAATAACACTGGGTCAGCCAAAATTCCTTATCATGTAGATGTGTCTATATGATGCTTGCTCAGCAATACTGTTCACTTTCCTAATTTGTCAACTTAACCAGAAAAGGCAATTCACTATTTTTTTTTTCATCTTCTCAAGGGTAAGTCAACCTCTGTGTAGCTATTCATAATTCAGAGCCTACAAAAGATTTGTTCTTCAGACTAAACAAAAAAATAAAATACAGTTTTCTGAATTGCAGATTGCATAATTTAAAGTTTAGTTGTGTTCTAAGAATCTGCTTTCTGGGGAAAAATGGGTTTCCTTCACAATTTGAACAGCTTTATCGATATTAATTACAGACAACAATGTCGCTGAAAGATTAACAGGATGGAAATAGAATAATAGTATGAGGCTTCAAAACCTCAGCAGCATAAAATATGTACAGGCACATCTTGTATAATGGAACTAAAACAGCCGTAGAAATAATAAAAAAAGCTCGACCTCACAGTGACCTTCTTTTTCAAGTAAGCTAAATTCCTCTCATATGCTGGCTGTAAACCAAAGCAGCAGCACTGACAACCCATAAGAGAGAAGATGATCATACTATCAAAGAAAAAACGTATTTAAGTACGGTACACAAAAGAGGATAATATAGCTAAACATGGCTGCCTACAAGCTAATGAGAAATGCTGCTTTCATATTACTGTTTTATGATTATCCTTGTTATATAAAGTGATCTCAAATGTAATAGGTGGTAGTGGTAGAAGAGTAACCATTTTTGGGAATCTAAAAAACGAATTATAGTGTGCTGGTTTATCACTTTAAAAGAAAAAAGAAAACCTTTACAAAAAAATTGTTACTGGTGGAATATAAAGGCAAGTCATTTGAAACAGCCGAAGTGAGCCATATCACTTGATTGATTTTTACAATAAAGGAATTCATATCACATGTAATCACAGAGACCAACCATTTGTCACCAACTTTTCAATCACAAAGACATTGCAGGCAAAGACAGGGACAATATGGAGGATATGAGACTCATAGGGATTGATTTACTAAAGGCAGATAGACAGTGCACTTTGCAAGTGCTGCTTCTTCAGAGCTTAGGAAATGAGGTAAAGCTTCACTTTGCAAAGAGTACCCAATCACGTGCAAGGACAGTTTAAAAAAAAACTGCATTTTTGCTTGCAGAGGATTGGATAATGGAAGTCACAAGAGCTTCTGCTCATTTACTAAGCTCTGGAGCAACTATTTGCCTTTATTAAATAAACCACTAAGCATCTATGTGCAAACTAATATTACAGCAATTCAGCCTAAAAAAAGACAAAATGTAAAGAATAAAGGTGATTCAGTTCCTCCGTAGCCTGATACAGTTCTGTTTTAAAATAACAGTGGGCTTGTTCAACATGACAATAAAACAAGCAAAGTGCAATTTGAAGTAATCTATAGCTACCAATCAGGTTCCGGTTGAATAGAATCTGATATACTAGTTGCTGCCAGTTGCTGCAATGTACACTTTACTTTTTGAGTTACTACATTATATGGCCAAAAATGTATGGATACCAGAGCATCACGTCAGCTATATGGAAATCCTTCCAAATGGCTGAATTCAGATGTTTTCAGTGAAGAATATTGTTAATGCTACAGCATACAAACATGCTTTAGAAAACTTGTGGCAACAGTTTGGGGAAGACCATTTTCTGACTGAGCATGACTGTGTACTTGTGCACAAAGCCAGATCTATTATACCACGGTTTGGTGAGTATGGTGTGAGTGGTCTGCAGAAAAGCCCTGATCTCAACCCAATTAAGCCATCTTTGGTATGAAATACAAGTCTGAATCCCTGATCTCACAAATGCTCTTTTGGCTAAATGGGCAAAAGTCACACTGACAGAATACAAAATCTTGTGCAAAGCCTTAACAGAAGAGTAGAGGCTTTTACAGACATGAAGGTTGCTGTGGTAGGGGAGAGGGCTGGGGCAACCCCATAGTCATGGGCATGGTTTTGGTAGGGAATGTCCAAAAAAGCTCATGTGGGTAAGGGGTCCATAAGCATTTAAATATATATATATATATATATCTATATATATCTATATATGGATCTATATATATCTATATATGGATCTATATATATATATATATATATATATATATATGGGCATACCCCACTTTTAAGCACACAAGGAGGTTTATTTACTAAAGCTAGAAAGTGTAAAATCAGGCTCATTTCTGCATAGAAACCAATGAGCGTCTAACCCCAGCTTATTCAATTAAACTTTGGTAATAAAACCTGGAAGCACATTGGTTTCTATGCAGAAGTGAGCCTGATTTTGCACTTTCCAGCTTTAGTAAATAAACCCCATTGTGTACTTAAAAGTGGGGTATGTCTGTATATGGTATAGTCTTCACAAGTCACAGTTCCACAGTTCATCTCCTGCTGTTCAATCTAGTGTTGTAGCCCCTCAGGTCAAACAGGAAGGCTCTTTGGGGGATATTTACTAAAACTGAAGCACTCAGAATTTTGGCAAGTAAAACTTGGAAGCGAATTGGTTTCTATGCAGAGCTACACTAGATTTTGCACTCTGCACTTTTAGTAAATCTCATTCTTTGTTTATTTTTATTTCAAGAACGTTTGTTTGATTTTCTAATTAACAGTGGGGTCAAATCGATGTTTGTTTTTGACTGCAGTGAGAAGAAAAGGAGCAAGATGGAAAATTTTTCTTCAGTAAACAAATTTTTAACAGTGAATGTGTTTTTTTTTTTTTTGTTTGTGAAAGTCCATTCCTTGCAAAATCCAATGTTAAAAGCAAATAAAGTTTTGAAGCACTTTTAAAATACATTCGTCAAGCCATTAAATGTACTGTGAATTTTCTTCGAAAACATTCTTTCGAAAATCCACTAGTGTATGGTCAACATTAAGCAAATAAATAAGTATTTACAAAAATAAGCATTTCCTAACTTGAAACAGTTTTTATATAAGACTAAAATATAGTATCCTTGATGCACTAATTTCAGCACGGGGAGGGGCAAGGACCTTTCCCCAGAAATAAAGTCTACTCTATACCCTAAATAAATAAAAAAACACACACACACACACAAAAAAAATTAACATTG
This sequence comes from Lithobates pipiens, assembly GCF_037356315.1. Classification (NCBI taxonomy): domain Eukaryota; kingdom Metazoa; phylum Chordata; class Amphibia; order Anura; family Ranidae; genus Lithobates; species Lithobates pipiens. Next base: position 159,230,035 of record NW_027507784.1, read on the forward strand.
GTATGGTTTATCTCAGGTTTGTGACAGAATGTTATTGGTCAGTCTGAATTATGCAGTATTCTCAGTGAATAATGCGATTAGACAGAATGACTATTGGAGAACTAACCACGCTCTTACACCAGGCCAAACTGTTGCTATGTTTTTACTGGCTCTAGGTTTGAATTCAGTTTTATAGCCAACAATTACAGAAAACAAAACAAATATCTCAGACGGATAGAAAGGGAAAATGCTGTGGAATAGGCAGACATAAAATAGCCAAATAAGGTGCCAAGGCGAAAAGCAGCTCACAAGCAGGATTTCTGCATAATGGAGCTTTTATACAACAGCACACTTAGCAGCCGTGGAGACAAATCAAATATTGCTGATAAACACAATGACCAGCGGAGAGACGGGACAGCTAAAAACAAAGAGTGCGAGATTGTTGTTGCACAAGTCATGATCATTCTGACCGAGAAGCACAAGCAAAATATTCAGTAACGGTCTTGGCACAGCCTCGCATTTTTCTTGTTTGGTTTTAGAAGCAATTGAGGAACAAAAACAAAATGCCAGAGAAAAAGGGAGGGGAGGCTCGGGTGCTCAGAGCTTGTCCGGCATATTTTTAGGTTTACACATTTCCAACGGTTGCACAAAATTGCAAGTGTTCATTAGATACAAGAAACAAGCTGTCCGAAATGTTATAGAACTCTGGCACCTAAAACAAACCTACACTCTCTATAACAACATTTTGAAGCAACATCTCTTTGGCTAATGTTGAAAAACATAAAGGGCATGTATCTTTCTTCTGGATTGCAATGCTTTACCATGCCAAAGGCACTGGACACATGGCCTCCACTGATTATTTGGCTTTGTCTACCAAGCCCCTTTTGTAAAGACCATGTGGTCAATCCCAAGAACTGATGGTGTGACTGGCAACGTAGAGGTGAAGGATTTCAAAGCTTTCAGGAGAAACATAAGTTTCCCTGATTTGTATCAAGTGTTTTAAGATTGCTCAGGGAGCTGTCTATTCGGCAGCAATATTATTTTCAAAGGATAGGTATGCCAAATTTAACTTAGCATTAAAATGATTTTCCGAAAAGCACTGGACTACTCTAGACATACTTAGACATACTTTAAAAAGTTTGTAGGGGTCATTGTTTAGGTTTAACCCCTTCCCCTCCACGCTATAGTCAAAGAACAGCTACAGTGCGGGCTTAATTTGCCAGGAGGGCGTACATGGACGTCCTCTCGTGCTTGCGCTGCCCATGCCCCCCCGTTGCGTGTCGGTTGCACACTCTGTGACCTCTGAATCTGAAGAATGAGAAAAAGAAATGAGAAAAAGAGAGCTGATAACAGGCTTGTGTTAAAGGGATATCAGCACTGATAATTAGCTCACTGATTATAAGTGCAGTCCCAAGAGTGCCCACCAGTCTCTGCCAATCAGTGCCCATCAGTGCTGCCAATTAGTGCCCATGAATGCCACATATCGGTTACCATCAGTTCCGCCTATCAGTACCCATAAGTGCCTCCGATCAGTGTCTATCAATGCCGCCTATCAGTGCAGCCTCATCAGTGCCTCCTCATCAGTGCCACCTATCAGTGTCGTCTCATCGTTACATCCTATCAGTGCCCATCAGTTCAGCCTCATCAGGGCACATTAGTAAAGGAGAAAAATTACCCGTTTGCAACATTTTATAGCAAAGTATGAAAAAAAATTATTTTTAATTCTCAGTTTTTTAAATTTGTTTAGCAAAAAATAAAAAAAACCCAGTGGTGATTAAATACCACCAAAAGAAAGCTCTATTTGTGTGAAAAAAAAAATGATAAAAATATCATATGGGTACAGTGTTGCAGGACCGTGCAATTGTCATTCAAAGCGTGACAATGCTGAAAGATGAAAATTGGTCTGGGCAGGAAGGGGGTAAAAGTGCCTGGTAGGCAAGTGGTTAATGAGTTAAAAACAAGTACAATTTATAGAATTCATTAACAACTTGTTATAAAACTTTGGTTAATTATTTATGGGGGTCAGGATTCAACAGAAACGCTGGCAGTTATTACTGAATACAAAAGTTGCAGTCTACTGTACAGTCTGTACAAAAGAGCTCAGTGAAGGGGAGGGAATAGGCACAAGGATGCAGTAAGGTGTGCTGCAATGCAAGGAGCATGCTGATATGAGGAGAGAGCAGAATCACAGAGAAATGAAAGTCACAGAGAAATGAGCTCATCAGTCTTCTGCTTCTCCTTTCACTGTCCAGTCAAAGTATTGAAAAATCAACAGCAGAGAAAAATTAGGTCCTCTCACCTTCCACACATGGTTGGGCTGTATGGCTGAGCTGTGTAAATCTTGACTGGGTGGACAGAAATACAAATCCTTTGGCATGTAAACAGCCCTCATATATATGTATTTCAGCTGCATATTTAGCTGTTCAGCTTTAAAGTGGTTGTAAACCCTTACAAACCATTTTGACCTACAGGTAAGCCTAGATTAAGGCTTACCTGTAGGTCCAAGAAATATCTCCTAAACCTATACGGTTATGCTTTACCTTTGCAGGGAATGAAAGAGGAAGTAAACTCATCAGGGTTTACTTCCTCTTTAATGCAGAGGTGAGTTAGAATAAAAATGAATATGCAGCAAAAGAGCTTAGTAGACAGGTCACATTTAAAAAAAGATCAAGAAACACTGCTATAGAAAATATGGATTTATTAGTTAAACTTTATCAGCTGGTATGTTAATAATTTACCGAATATGAAGCCTGCTGTCAGGATACAGGGGTTTAAGGATTACTAATAAAAAAAAATCTGTTTCTGATTCAAGCTCACCACATAAAAACACTGTTTTATTGCATGTCCCATAACAAAATATGCTATGTAAATAGGCACTTTTTTAATTAGGTGCAGATTATTATCATTATAGGATTATGTATTATATCTGATTCAGGTCTGCTCAGGAGTCTTTGTGCACCTGGCTATTGTATTACAAAGGCAAATGTCAGCCACATTTCTCTTTTTTCCTCTAGATTTAATGTTGAATGCACAGCAAGTACTGCCATAATGGGAGACACATTAGGATTGTGTTTCCCAAAGTTAATAACAAGGAGAATGTTATTAGACTAAAAGACACAAAGCTATATTCGACAACACAACATGAAGTTATCCACACACTATCCCCTAAAACATGGATCCAATTTCACAGACACGGGCTCCATAAAATCTATTGCTCTGAAGCATGGCACACTCTAATATTGTGGATGACAATAACAATTTAAAATCTCTGTTTTCATCTCTGCCTTTAATGGAAGATTTACAACAGTTAGGTCATCTATTGTATTGTTATTACTGCTGAGATAAGGATGCAACCAAAAATCAACTGGATGATAAAAACCAGCTACATTAGACTGTATTGATAATTTAGCTTTTACTAACATACAGATCTTGGGTCAGCTGCGGTCACAAATCCCTTGTGTCTCCAGTAGACAATATTTATGCTCGTGTTCTCCAATGCAAATGACAAAGGGAAGATAATGAGGGCTACATGGGCAAATATGATAATTCTTTGTCTACAGTACTGCTAATAGGTTGTATAATTTCTGAGTGTCCTTAGCTCAATCCAGAAACGTATTTACAGATTTATAAAAAAAAAAAAGATGGGAAATACATAACTGGGCAGCCTATAATAATTAAAAACCATATGTTAATATGTATTAAAATAGGTAATCGTAAGCAATTTGCTCCATTACATCACTTATTACACGAGCGGAATGTCTGACAGAAAAAGTCAGACGGAAGCTTTTCATCGTACAGTGGTGTGAAAAAGTGTTTGCCCCCTTCCTCATTTCCTGTTCCTTTGCATGTTTGTCACACTTAAGTGTTTCGGAACATCAAACCAATTTAAACAATAGTCAAGGACAACACAAGTAAACACAAAATGCAATTTGTAAATGAAGGTGTTTATTATTAAAGGTGAAAAAAAATCCAAACCATCATGGCCCTGTGTGAAAAAGTGATTGCCCCCCTTGTTAAAACATACTATAACTGTGGTTGTCCACACCTGAGTTCAATTTCTCTAGCCACACCCAGGCCTGATTATTGCCACACCTGTTCACAATCAAGGCATCACTTAAATAGGAGCTGCTTGACACAGTAAGGTCCACCAGAAGATCCTTAAAAGCTACACATCATGCCGAGACCCAAAGAAATTCAGGAACAATTGAGAAAGAAAGTAATTGAGATCTATCAGTCTGGAAAGGGTTATAAAGCCATTTCCAAAGCTTTGGGAATCCAGCGAACCACAGTGAGAGCCATTATCCACAAATGGCGAAGACATGGAACAGTGGTGAACCTTCCCAGGAGTGGCCGGCCGCCCAAAATTACCTCAAGAGCGCAGCGACGACTCATCCAAGAGGTCACAAAAGACCCCACAACAACGTCCAAGGAACTGCAGGCCTCACTTGCCTCAGTTAAGGTCAGCGTTCATGCCTCCACCATCAGGAAAAGACTGGGCAAAAATGGCCTGCATGGCAGAGTTCCAAGGAGAAAACCACTGCTGAGCAAAAAGAACATCAAAGCTCGCCTCAATTTCTCCACAACACATCTTGATGATCCCCAAGACTTTTGGGACAACATTCTGTGGACCGATGAGACAAAAGTGGAACTCTTTGGAAGGTGTGTGTCCAAGTATATCTGGCGTAGAAGGAATACTGCATTTCATAAAAAGAACATTATACCAACAGTAAAATATGGTGGTGGTAGTGTGATGGTCTGGGGCTGTTTTGCTGCTTCAGGACCTGGAAGACTTTCCGTGATAAAAGGAACTATGAATTCTGCTGTCTACCAAGAGATCCTGAAGGAGAATGTCCGACCATCTGTTCGTGTACTCAAGCTGAAACGAACTTGGGTTCTGCAGCAGGACAATGATCCTAAACACACCAGCAAGTCCACCACCGAATGGCTGAAGAAAAACAAAATGAAGACTTTGGAGTGGCCTAGCCAAAGTCCTGACCTGAATCCTATTGAGATGTTGTGGTATGACCTTAAAAAGGCCGTTCATGCTCGAAAACCCTCTAATGTAACTGAATTAGGACAATTCTGCAAAGATGAGTGGGCCAAAATTCCTCCAGGACGCTGTAAAAGCCTCATTGCACGTTATCGCAAACGCTTGGTTGCAGTTGTTGCTGCTAAGGGTGGCCCAACTAGTTATTAGGTTTAGGGGGCAATCACTTTTTCACACAGGGCCATGATGGTTTGGATTTTTTTTCACCTTTAATAATAAACACCTTCATTTACAAATTGCATTTTGTGTTTACTTGTGTTGTCCTTGACTATTGTTTAAATTGGTTTGATGTTCCGAAACACTTAAGTGTGACAAACATTCAAAGGAACAGGAAATGAGGAAGGGGGCAAACACTTTTTCACACCACTGTATATTTCGATCGTGTGTATGCCTCATCTGACTTTTTTTTTTTTCGAAAATTCTGATGGACCTAGAAATAGAACATGTTCTAAATATTTCTGACTGAACCAATTTCTATAGGGGAAACCGATCGTCTGAATGCTGTTCCAGCGGACCAATACACGGCTATTGGCTACTGGCTATTGAATTTCCTTTTTCTAGTCCCATGGTACGTGCTGTACGTCACCTCGTTCTTGATGATCAGACTTTGGTGTGATCGTGTGTACACAAGACAGTTTCAGCGGAATTCCGTCAGAGAAACCTTCAGAGTTTATTCTGACTGGAAAACCAGTAGAGTGTAGAGGGCATAAGAGTAAGAATTTTTTGCCCAGTAAGTTATTGTAACTTTGGCACTAATTATAAATTGGTAGCCTAACGGAGTCCGTAGATGAGCCAGTTCTTTTTCGTTCAACCACTGAGTGTGTTCATGGGGGAATCCTTCCTGCTGCGTCACTGTATTCTGACAAAAGAGAGACTTCCCTGCTGTCGGAATACACTGATAAGCATTGCAGGCTACAGCCTGCAGAGCTGATTGAGCAGGGAAAATCTGATAGGGCAGTTGTACAGTAGTTGATTGGTAGATCAACTTCTGAACAACCCCAATGCCCATACATGGATCAAAATTCTGGTGGTCCCTGCTGAACTGGATGAACTTTGATCCTTGTATTGTCAACTTAAGTTGTTTATATTCATAAAATAGCTTCTTTCATATATGTAGACCTTTCTCCTTAAAGGATAAGTTCACCTTTGTACAAAAAATAATGAATGCACATCTCTTTACAGGTAATTATTGCCTGTTTATTATTTTTTTGTATTACAAGCCTGCAAAGAATTGCACCAGCGATCAGGAGACTACTGTTGCCATGCAGGTCTCCTGCACACTGCCAGTGTATCTGCTTACCTGTACATCCCGTATGGGTAAGCCGAAACTCCCTCGCAGGAAAACTCAATGAACTACCACAGCCCTCCACAGCACCATTGTAGTTCATGGAGTACTACTAGCTGACAGCCACGTAGGCTGTCAGGACTTGTAGTTCATTCATACACAGAGCTCTGTGTGAATGAATGACATGGCCATGCGGGCGGAGGTGCTTTTAAAAAGTGACAGCTAGTACCGGGAACTTCTCCACATACTGCTGCCACAGGGTAGGGGGCAGCGGGTGTCGGGGTGCAGCACTGGGAACATGTTACATGACCCTAAAATCGGCTAGAACATGTAACCTGTTCCCAAACGTGAATTTATCCTTTAAACCTAAAGCAGAAAACGTATTTGGTCTTATTTACTAAAGGAGTTGCATTCTATACTAAAAAAAAATTGTGAATATTCCACCTAATTATCCAATATTTTGAAATGCATTTGCACTATATAGGAAATTCAAAAGGAACAGGATTTTTTATTTTTTTTGTACATGACTGAATAATGTAACTGAATATACACACTATTTTTTAAAGTAGAGGTTTGCTGCCTATACAACTAAAGCTGGCATCCTGCCATTCAGAAACCTTGATCCAACATAACCACTCATTGGAATCGTTCCCACCAAATGGTACGCCGCAACAGCCCTGAAGAAAGGGGAGTCTATTCCTCCGAAACGTGTTGGCTTGATGTACATGTTGCTAATTTTGAATAACGGTCCATGAACCATATTTTAGTTTTTTTCACATTTCTCTGGACACTGTGCGTATCTTTCTTTTTATCTAAATTCTTTAGTAAAACAGCTTTTAAATTGTAGTTTTTTAATTATAAATCACTGGACCATTCTTATATGAATACATTTACACTTAAACTCCGGGTATGTTTTTATTTTTTATATTGTTGCATAGTTCCATTGGTCCACCTTGGACCAATGTAAATATAAATATCCCATACCTGGCTGGTCCCCGTGGAATCAGAGAATCACTGTACTAGCTGCCACTACTACAGTGACCCCCGCTGTCTTCCAAGTCTGATGCTGAGCAGCTGCCCTGCTGCAAGTGTAACCACAGGAGGTTGCTTGCTTGACATGGTCTCCATTCAGAGAAAGTACGTCACATTTTTCTTAATGGATGCAGTGCATTCTCTGATTGCACAAGGTGAAGAGGTGAGGTGATCTACAACTTGCCCAATCAGAAAATGCTTTGCATTCACTGAAAAAATACAAGGCATTCTCGGAAAGGTGCCCATGCTGAGTGAGCAACCTCATGTGGTTACAATGCAGCATGGAAGTAGCTTGGCATAGGATCCAGAAAACAGAGAGGATGACTGTAGTGCTGACTACTACAGTAATTCTTTGCTTCCGCGGTGATTGGACAGGTTTGGAATATGTATGTTTACATCAGTCCAAGCTGGACCAATGTAGTTATGCAGAAAAAAACTTGCTTGGAGCTCAGCTTTAAAGAAAACCTTTCATTGTTGACCTCTTCTTCTGTTAAGGCTAGCTGACTGCATGTTAGGCTGATCCCTTTGCTTCAGTACTGTAACTCACAGACCCAAAGACAAGCATGAACATAAAGTTTGTCAGGATAAGGACCAGGTAGCTTGCACTTTAAGCAGGGGGTCGGTATTTGCAGTTTAGTTGTTTATACAGTAGGAAATTCCATTATTTCTTAGCCAAACAAGTCTCACATATGGGCGCCTGACATTAATCAAGTCTTTACTTACTATGAATAGGGCCATGTCTGCTGAGGTATATTTTCACAATGTTTACATTTAAAAAATGTGCAATTAACAAGCCAAACGTAATACATCTTTTTATATTACTTACCAGGATATACTGTTGGTTGGGGAAAAGCAGTAATTGGTTCTATAACAGAAAACAGGAATATATAATATGTTAAATTGTATCTATGGTCAAAATCTAAGTTCATATATTCATTTCCTCATTGTATTGCAATTATTTCTAGCCTATGCCTAATAATTTGAATGATCTTAAAGTTTGTAAACTTATTTTGTGAAGAATAACACACATTTACGTCCTTGAATTGTGTGGCCTGTATTCGCTATGCTCTGTGAGTAGGAACTGCTCTAGCACACCTTTTACAGAGCCTGCATTCTGAATTACAATGTTGCTGAGAGGAGCAGTTTCAGGGGGTGGAGTCAGTTTAAAGGGAACTTATCATGTCTCTATTGGCATGGCTCAGTAAAGGCCAGTAACCTCCACTGGAAGCAACCATAATCCATCCGCAAAGGGTGTGCACTGATGTCAAGGCTGGGGTTGGGGGGGGGGGGGCGATAGTGTCAGTGCAATGTATTATATTAATATCAGGGCAAGGGGTGTGGTGCAAAAGTATTAGAGCAGGGGGTGTTTACTAGTATCAAGGAAGGCGTGTATACTAATATCAGGCTAGCTAGTGTGTACTAGTTTTAAGGCAGGGGTTGTGAACTAGTATCAAGGTAGGGAATATGCTCTAGTATCAGGACATGGGGTGTTGACTAGTAATAAGGCAGAGGGTGTATACTAGTTTTAGGATGGGGGCATGTGCTAGTATTAAGGCAGAGGTGTGTACTAGTAACAAGGCAGGAGTTGTGTACAAGCATTAAAGGGGTTGTAAATTCAGATTTTTTTTATCTTAATGCATTCTATGCATTAGGATATAAAATCTGCATGCAGCACCTACCCTAGCACCCCTTAATACTTACCTGAGCCCCATCTCTATCTAGCAATGCCCATGAGTGCCTCGGTTGTCCGTGACTCTCCCTCCTGATTGGCTGAGACACAGCAGCAGCACTATTGGCTTCTGCTGCTGTCAATCAAAATCAGGTAGCCAATCAGGAGAGAGAGAGGGGGCAAGGCTGAATCAGGGCTCTGTGTCTAAATGGACAAATGGAGCTGGAGCTCGGGTCAGGTGCCCCCATAGCAAGCTTCTTGCTGTGGGGGCATTTGATAGGAGGTAGGGGCCAGGAGAGCCAAAGAGGGACCTGAGAAGAGAAGGATCAGGGTTTCTCTGTGCAAAAGCACTACACAAGGCAGGTAAATATGCCATGTTTATTATTTTTATAGAAAAAAATGAGACTTTAAATCACTTTAAGGAAGTGGGTGTATAGTAGTATCAAGGCTGGGGGTCTGTACTAGTATTAGGCAAGGGGTGTGTACTAGTATTAGGGCAAGGGGTGTATACTAGTATCACGGCAGAGAGTATGTACTACTATCAATGTAGAGATTGTGTATTAGTTTCAGGGTAGGGTGTACTACTATCGGGATAGAGAGTGTGAAGTAGTATTAAGGCAGGGAGTGCTTACCATTATCAAGGCATGGGTGTGTACTAGTATCAGGGCATGGGGTGTGTACTAGTATTACGGTAGAGTGTGTGTACTAGCATCGGGGCAGGGGTTGTGTACTGGTATCGGGGCAGGGGTTGTGTACTAGTATCAAGTGCTTTACTGTTCACATATTGTCAGGGTCAAACAATGGCCCCTTCCAGCAGGGCAAGGTCAGAGGTTTTACCTTTAAGACCTTCTAAAGTTTAAACACATTTCTGACGCCTCAAATTTACTGTTTAATATTGAAATTATGTTTTGTTCTTCATATTGGGTACAGGCAATGTTGTAAACCACATTGCTATGTTAATTTCAGATACAAGTACGCATCTCCCACAGGATTCATTACATTTGATTTAATATGCAATGTCGATGCCGGGCATGAGTGCAAGAGTTGCTTATTGATTAGGTGTTCGGTCAGAGCACCAGGAACAACATCCCTGCTGTTGATATGTAATCCTGGAGAGGAATAGAACAATTATATTCTCATGGCTTCTATGACTATCATTAATTAAAGCAAGAATATTTTGTCATCAGCATCTGAACTACATATCAAAAAGTGATCAGTCAGCCACTTATTGACTTTCCCGAGAGCAATGGATATCTCTATGTAGAAAATATGTATGTTTTTCCTGGCTCTGCGACATATTACTTCATTGTTTTCTTGGTTTGCAGAATGATAGAATATGTGGAGATCTCACATATAAATTATCACCACTGTAACAAAGAATTTCAATTTCTGGTCCAGATATTCTAAATCCTATCTGAATAACTTAATAAAACAACTAAGAAAAACTCAGCACCTAACTTAAAGAATTAGTCCAGCCAAAAGTGACATTTTAGTTATAAGTGGAGGCTAGTAACATGCTATGGGTGTTCCATCAGTGAAATGTCTCTGCCATCATTCCCAGCTCTGTTTTTTTCCCACTTGGGTGTTCTGGGTGTTCCCACCCACTCTTACATGTCCCAAAGCCTTCTGTTGCATTTTCCATAATAAAAGAGAAATAAAAAATTCAACAGGTCGGAGCACCCCATAATCTCCAGAACGTGTGTACAGACAAATGAACTCAAGCACAGATATTTTTTTTAAAGTCAACAAAAAGTCAAGAAGTTTAAATATTTTTTGAGGTAAATGTGACATTTCAAGAATTACATTACATTATAAGTTGAAAATACTGAGAAAAATAATGAAGATAAATGCTGGCATTGTTCATGGGCTATTGATGCATTATGCTCATCCATGCTAGGACACATTGCTGAATGTGCTAACTGATGATACTAAACTCTAACTGATGATACTCAAAACTTACTGGTGGGATATTAATCTACCTGCATTCCTAAAGATGATGATAATGTCAGGATTAATGTCTCAATTCAATTGGAATCCTAAGGAATCATTATTCTTTGTAGTTTTTGTTAATGTTATTTGCTGATTGCTCAGGGTCACTAAAGCTGTGAGGAAATGTTGCCACCCTATCGGTTTTAGCCTCCATACTCACAATTAGTTTAAATATGGAATCCAAGGATTCCAGTGCTGACCCTTACAGTCTGGAGGAGACTCTGCATGTCCATGTTGGTATTTAAAATATGTATGGGTTTTCAGGTCTAGGTTTCCACAGGGTAATACCACTTTACTGTAATTTGCTATAGGGGGGGTCACGCATTAATAGTAGGTGGTAGTTTGCTATTACATCTAGGCAACACATTTAGGAAAGACTAGTGGAGACAAGGGTCAAGAGGCCAACCCTATGATCTCCAGGAGTTCTGAAGACAGACTATGGAGACAGAAATCTGAAAGAATAAAATGTACGCAGGGACTTTAAGTGAAGTCAGCAACAGGTTTCTGTGCTAACTAATAAGTGCAGTGTTACAGTATACTGAGTGGTGAACTCTGTAAGAGAAGAGTGGATTTGAAATATGCTACATAACCTGAATGAGTAAAGCAAGGATTAGTATGCAAGTGGAGCATAATGGTAAATTGGTGTGTCTGAATAGATGCAAACAGCCTGGCTTGGGATCGAGCAAAGACAGGTGCCCCCATAGGAAGCAGTTTCTTACTGGGGTATTTGCCAGAGAGTAGGAGCCAGGAGCTCTAGCAGGGTGCCCTAGAAGAGAAGGATCAGGGCTGCTCTGTGCAAATTCATTGCACAGAGCAGGTAAGTATGACATGTTTATTATTTAAAAAAAAATGCAACCTTTACAATTGCTATAAGCTTACTTAAAGGAGGTGTAAAGGCAGAAGTTTTTTTTAATCTTAATGCATTCTATGCATTAAGATAAAAAGCCTTCTGTGTGTAACAGCCCCCCCAGCACCCCATAATACTTACCTGAGCCCCATCTCTGTCCAGCAATGGCTACGAGTCCCTCAGCCATCCGGGACTCTCCCTCCTGATTGGCTGAGATACAGCAGTGGTGCCATTGACTGCTGCAGATGTCAAAGTCCGAGAGAGGGGGCGGGGCCGAATGGCAGCTACACGTCTGAATGGACACATGGAGTTGCAGCTTGACTCGGGTGCCCCCATAGCAAGCTGCTTGCTGTGGGGGTACTCCACAGGAGGGAGGGGCCAGGAGCAGCGAAGAGGGACCAGAGAAAAGGAGGCTCCAGGCTACTCTGTGCAAAACCAACTGCACAGTGCAGGTAAGTATAACATGCTTGTTTTTTTTTTGTTTTTTTTACACAAGACTTTACAATCACTTTAAAACATTTTTGGCAATGTAATTATACAGGATTGGACATCAAGATACCAATGCCCCCAAGGTGACCAAATCTATTATTTGCATTTATTTGCAAATAATAATGAGTACATTTATAAGTCTAGTTTGTGTGTGTGTATCTGTGTGTGTTGGAAGGAGTGGGGTTAAAATTTACAATGTCCTTAGTTATGCCACTAATAACATTAGTTGCATAATGTTGAGCTTTCATCTTTCATTGTGCACAAACTTGTTTGATAGGAAACTTAGCCAACAAAAAAATGTCTGATCATGCCTTACCCATACAGTCTTCCAGGGGGATGTCATTAGCTATTCGAATGTCATCCACAGCTATCTCTCCTGACTGGCCCCTTCCAACAATCCCCTCAATGACAACCTGCAAAGAAAGATTAAGGAATTGACTGGTCAATATTACTCTACAAAAGCAAAATACTAAAAAGAATAACCTTCAAAAGCCAAGTACCTAAAAGCTTTGAGATATTTCCTAAAACCTCTGACATTTGCTCCTTTTTCTTTGTGGAGAAAGGAATGATTATTAGGAGCACTGAGTACTGAGACTTTTTTATATACTTTCATGCCTGTAAACACATCATTTGTTTCTTAATCCGTATACTACTTAGTTATCACTACTAGGGCCTTAAGAGGTCACATCCCCAGCAAATACTGGATAGTTTATCAGTCTACCAGCGGATGAAGGCCCTTTCTGACCTAATGTATTTGCATAATCTGCATCCACATTATTAACAGACTATTATAGGATGCATCACAAAACTATAACACTACAACAAATTTATAAAATATAATGTTCCCAAGTTAATTTATATAGCTAAAGTCTTTTCATATTTTTTTCTGTCTTTTAAAATCATCAAATAATCAGCATTGGATTTACTTTAGCCTAGCTATTCTCCCCTCCCCTATTCTCTCCTCTTCCCAATGCAACTTGGCCTGGGGTTAGTGTGTTGAATATTATGTTACATACTATTCTACAGTTACTACACTAGCCATATCATTTGTATTTAAAATTAACTTCTCAAAATGGGCTGAGTGCATCCTTGCTGCTATAGGTGACCAAGAAATGCACAAAGAGGTCTGTTAAACATCAGCTATGGGTTCCTCTGGTTAAGAACTAAACAATTAGAATTTAAAATGCAATTTCTTTTCCAGCAGCAAGGCACTTCCTCGCTGACTGCTGATTAATACAGTTGCTTATCTCCTCAATAATCAATGCAATCATGTCTGTCGTTAAAAGGGAACAGCACAAGAAAAATAGCAGCTTAGCCTTTCAATAGCCATTTGTAAGAATTTGCATCAGTTCTGAACTGTGGCCTTTTCTAAAACAGTGACTGCCATAAAACAGGAGTACAATTTAATTAAATGCCAAAATGGCTGTTTATGGATTTTTTTCCAGAATGGTTTTCACTAAAGGACATTCCAACTTTGTTGCCATAGGATGGAGATGTAAGTGAACTGAATACATTGTCAATGGCATAGGGAGAAAAGCATATCAGCAATAGGACGTAAACATGTATACATGAGCGTGAGTCAACTGATTGATGTACAGATAGAGATACCACGTCACTCACATAAAGAAGAATAAATATGAAGATGTGTGAAAAACACAAACATTTTCTTGATAGGAGTTCCATATGTACAGTCTAATGACTCCTATAGCATTTGACAAGTGATTAGCACCTAGATTTTTTCTTGTTGGCAATGGATCCAGTCATGTGCCACTTCTAAAGCAATCCATGTCAGATTTTCCCACCTTATTATCACCCAATTACATCATCTGCGTTTCTCCGTTATTTATAAATTGCTCTGATCATTTGATCAACTGCACAACCACACATGTAAAAATATACATAGAAATATACAGTAAATCACATACATCATATATCCGTATGTTTAATCTCAAAGCCTTCCATCGTCTTTATGAGTCTTTTTTAATTTACACATCAAAGCATGCCAAGATTTCTAGTTGTCTGTAGCCTGTAGCTATTATTTTCTTCACTAATGATACCAACAAAGTAAAGATACTTTTTTTTACATCTTGGATTGCTTTTTACTTAATGTATAGCTAAAGCCAAATGTGTAGAAAGGTCCGTGAAGTCTTTATTCTTGTCTCCCTGCTGGGGAGTTTCACCCTTTCTATATGTCCTGGTCAACATTGTCACCGAGAGAAGAGTAATAGGTAATCCAACATTTTACAGTGGTACCTGGAACATGGATAAAGGGGATACCTTGAGAATATCTCTTCTGGTGACAACTGTCTAAGTGTGGATTTCTCATCACTTAGGAGAGCTTGGCTCTCACTTCCTGTTATATCTCCAATACAGGAAGTAAAGGGAAATCTCCCAAACAAGATGAAAAATATAAAAAGCATGATGGGCTACAAAAAAATGACTTACTCTATTTAGAAGTTTAGATTCAGGTTTCATTTAATAGTGGCCGGTTAAACCACTGACCCTCTTGTAAGTTATGGACTGGAGCAACCCAGCACCACAAAAATGTAGCAAGTTTATACAAGCTATAAAACACAGATTGTGTCCTCATTGGATTCAAAGAAAGACTTATGACCTAAGAGCTATAATATTTCTGTGTATCTTAATAGATATAAACATAGATGCGCTTAGCTAAAAGCTGACAAACCTTTCAGAAATCACTATGGGAGTGGTAAAACTATCAAATTAATCCTTCTTTTGTTTAAACTATGGGCTGTCCTCTGGTTGCTCTATATCACTGCAATCCATGGAAAATTATCAACTGCTAAGAATGTTAAGTAAAAGCTTGCACTCAAATGCAAATGTGAAGAAAATCTGGGTCTTCAGCTTGCTGGTGTAAATTTCACATGAATAAATATGGAAATTTTATTGAAAAGATTATTACTCTAAAGATTTAATATAGCTGTGTGTCAAAGCAAGTACACATGTGGACATTATTATTCCTCTTCCTCGAGAACCAGGTGTTATGAATGTATATATATATATATATACGAATACACATATATTTATCAGACAAGAGAGACAATCACTGTTTAACTGGTTGACAAGAGGGCAAGCATTATCTTTAGAAAAAAAGGTTACTACATGTAGAAGAAGCTTTGTGTAACCAAAAAAAAAAAAAAACCTGCAGCTCCTATGACATATTGGGTATAACACATGTACCTTTCAAAGGCTGTCTTTATTCCATTTATGCTGACTGTTTGGGCCGATGTTTCATTTCTATCTGATTACAATCACAGTTGAAACATAGAGCTGATACCTGCATGTCTAAACTACAGGGAGTGAAGAATATTTTTTTTTTGTAGCAAGACAAGACTTCAAAATTCTGCCGAATACATCAAACGCCTAATGCCATCCACAAAGACCCAAATACTGCTATAGATCAGTGCTTTCTGAATAACAAGCAGCGTACCATTTAGTTGCTATAACAACACGAGAAACAGAATGAAAACAACTCTGCTTAACTGAAGTCTCCGATGGGAGCCATCCAGATTCTCCTGTAATATTAAAATAAACACTATAAATCCTCTTAATACAAATCTCTTATTGCATATCTGCCAGAGCTGTCCCTTTAATTCAAATCTCTTGGAAGTTGGATTCTCTCATACAGTCTGTTGACAATTTATTAACCTCATGATATATGCACACCGTAAGGTATCACAGATTTTAAAAACTGTCTAATGGGGCTTGAGACAAATTTAGGGCTCATTGTAATTGAGAATAGCTTGCATTATCCAGGTAACACACAGACTAATAATTATGATGTTCAGAGGCACAGCTGGCAAAAGAGAGGCAGCAAAAATTTATTCTGTTTTTGTTTTCCTTTGTGAGGGTCTTGAAATTCAAGCTTAGACTAAAGCTATCGGTATACAGTAACTTGATAGAGCATTTTTTTTCTTTCTTTTTTTTTCATAAGTGCACACCCACAGCACTGACATCGGTAAGTAGGCGCATTATAGGCCACATGTTCAACCTTTGCCATTTATAGAAAGTCTAAAGAAGAAAAATAATTACAAACCATAACGTTATACTGCGTATGAGTTTATCACTTATTTCAAAGCTCAACTGTAGCCAAAACTTTTTTCTATTCGTTTTTTTTTACTGCAGTCCATGTTCCTGTTGGGGAAATATAGGCTAGAATCTGTGGGCTGAATGAGAGAAAACAACGGTGGTCTGAGGAGGCCAGTAATGTTGCACAGTGCTCTGGACAGTGGTCTGAGGAGGCCTGTAATGCTGCAGAGTGCTCTGGATGGTTTTCCAAGGAGGACTTTAATGCTGCAGAGTGCTCTGGATGGTGGTCTGAGGAGACCTGTAATGCTCCAGAGTGCTGGATGGTGGTCTCAGGTCTAAGGGATGGCCTGTAATGCACAGTGCTTTGGATGCCACTGCCAGTGGTCAGAGGAGGCCTGTAATGGACACGCAGTGATCTGGACAAACGGTGGTCTGATGGGAGGCCTCAGGCCTGCTGTAATTGTAATGTACTACACGATCACAGTCTGCTTTGCTCTCTGCTCTGGACATGGGCGCTTGGCTAGCAGTCGTCTTGTGAGTCGGACCCGGGAGTGGGACAGTCTTGTCGGGACATGGGAGGCCTGGCTGTCTGTAATGCACAGTGCTGCTCTGGTATCTGGCAGTCGCGGTACACACAGTTGCTTGCTTGCTGGGAGCAAAAGCAGGCGGAGCTCTGTGACAAATGAGTAAATGTCCCTCCTTGCCATTTTTGTCCCGTTTTCATTAACGAATGAATGAATTGATTGTCGTCATAGTTATCATCAGTGGACAATATTTGTATGCACTCATCCTAACCCTGCATTATTACAGGATTATCTTTGATCTTTTTACTTAAAATTCACATCTTGTTGGTACTGGACAATAGTAGAAAAATTTTGAAATTAATCATTTAATGTCTAGTATATGAGTGCTATAATTATTTTCTGGAAGTTTGGCCACGCGATACAGTGTAGCAGCTCCAAATTTAATCTTTGAGAGCTTAACATTTCCAGCTTGTAAAGTAAGTGCAGCTTTTTGGACTACTTTTTTGGACTACTTTTCCCAACATCCCTATCAGCTGTCTACAAATGTGGGCTTTCTTTTACAGATACAATCTAATTAGAACTACATACAACAACAGCCCTGCCGACATAACATGTAACCGTTCAGTCTCCTTCCATCAATAACTGGGCAGAGGTTTTATGAGGTGGTAAGCCAAAGCACAAAGCACTTGGCTTTGCCCACCAGAAGTAAAGGATGTTTGGCCTGAGCTGCTTTACACAGGCAGATAATGGTTTGGATCATGGGTCTTGAAAATGGCAGCAAGATGTGACAAGGTTGATTTACTAAAAGAGAGTGCAAATCTGGTGCAGCTGTGCATGGTAGCGAATCAGCTTTTACCTTTAGCTTGTTCAATTATGACAAAAAAAACTTGAAGCTGATTGGTTTCTATGCAGAGCTGCACCACATTTTACACTCTCCAGTTTAAGTAAATAAACACCAACCTGTCCACTAGTTGACACTATAATTCTGGCTTTTTTTTTTAAAACAAATACAACTGTTTATCAGTTAAGGTTTTTTATTTCTTCAAACTTGGGTTTTTAATTGTTGGTTTTATTTTGCCTGATTCAGTTGTGATGCATTTGTAACTGTATTTCAGCATTTTGATATATATTTCATAATGATGAAATACACAAAGGAAAGATAAGGCTGTCTGGAATACTTTTAGGATGAAAACACAGAAATCCCCATGAGATTGTGTTTTTACTTGGTAGAAAAACACATGGATTCCTGTCTCTTCTGCAGCTCTTGCTAACTACCATTGCCAGGAGTATTGATTTCATCTGCAGCTCCTCCTACTGGAGAAATCTAGTATTGCGTACAACAGCCAGTTAGGTACAGCAGGTTCCAATTAAGCAACAGTAAGATGGAAATCAAAGTCATCTGGAAAAATGACTGTCCCTTCATTGTTTTAAGCCTGTAACAACTCCAAAATGCTCATACTCACTGCGGATTAAAGGATTTTGTAGATATTTAAACAAAGTTAAATTTAGCATGAGGCTGATTTAAAAAATACACATTAATTCATATTATGTCAGTAAGGGGCTATTTTTAAATAGAGCTCTAAACTCCACACATGGAAAAAGTAAGTAAGTGTAAGTAAGTAAGTAAGTAAGTGTAGAAAGTACAAATATGTACAATGTACAATTATCATATTAAATATTTTTTCAACTTTCTTTCTACCATATGAAACAGATGAAGTCATGATAAAGTTTCTCCAAGGGTAGAACTGTGTTTTGTTAGCTACAAGTAAAGAAAATGTTTTAATACTTTAATCCAATTGCCTTCTTAATTCTGTTATAATGTGTCAAGTTGATGATACTCATTCAGTTTATCAAGATAAATAAATCAGTTTTCCTGATCCACTAATATTATGGCATGTTATCCCAACCCAGGAAAGTTGGACATTGACTGAAATATATCTTCAGGTGCCTTTTTGCCAAGTGCTATTCTGCCTATTCATGGCACTAAGGACATCTTCTTCCACAGTTCCCAATCTATCTCCTGAGAGAACAGGGCCTTGTAGGCACTCTATACATGCTCAGTTTTGTGTGTATTGTTAGAGAGTTTTTTATTTCTTGGGAAGGGGCATGTGATTGGCACAAGGCCAATCAGCACTCTCTGGACAGAGGGTCAAGGGTCTTGCAGCCTTATAGGACAGTAGAATGAAAACACCTCCTACAAGCTTTAACCAGACACTCATATAAGTCACAAGACTGCTATATACTGCTGATGAGAAAAGATGCTTTACACTACTCCTGCTGATGAGAAAATATCGAGCTTTACACTACTCCCTCCTCAAGTTGAAATGCTGCCATCCACAGAAGTCTCCGTTGCTTCTCCAGTTGAGTGGAAACCCCAAGACGGGGAGTGTGTTACTGGTGGGATCACCAAATGAAAAAAACGAATACAGTCACCACATTGAAGGATTGGTAGGCTGCAATAAATATATATATATATATATATATATATATATATATATATATATATATATGTGTGTGTTTGTTTTTTCTTTTGCTTAGATTCATATATAAATATATTTACAGTATACAGTATCTCACAAAAGTTAGCACACCCCTCACATTTTTTAAAATATTTTATTCTATCTTTTCATGTGAAAACACTCAATGAATTGTAGCTTCCCAGTGCTGGCAGCACTCATGCAGCCCCAGACCATGACACTCCCACCACCATTCTTGACCATAGACAAGATATACTTGTCTTTCATCAGACCACAGGACATGGTTCCAGTAATCCATGTCCTTAGTCTGCTTCTCTTCAGCAAACTGTTTGCGGGATTTTTTTGTGCAACATCTTTAGAAGAGGCTTCCTTCTGGGATGGCAACCATGCAAACCAATTTGATGCAGTGTGCGACGTATGGTCTGTGCACTGACAGGCTGACCCCCTACCCCTTCAACCTCAACAGCAATGCTGGCAGCACTCATATCTAATTCCCAAGGACAACCTCTGGATATGACGCTGACTTCTTTGCCATGAGGTGCCATGCTGAACTTCCAGTGACTAGTATGAGAAAGTGAGAGTGATAACACCAAATTTAACACACCTGCTCCCCATTCACACCTGCGACCTTGTAACGCTAATGAGTCACATGACACCAGGGAGGGAAAATGGCTAAAGAGGGCTAAGGCAGTGCTGGAAAATAATGGTGGCCACACAAAATATTGACACTTTGGGCCCAATTTGGACATTTTCACTTAAAGGTGTACTCACTTTTGTTGCCAGCATTTTAGACATTAATGGCTGTGTGTTGAGTTATTTTGAGGGGACAGCAAATTTACACTGTTATACAAGCTGTACACTCACTACTTTACATTGTAGCAACGTGTCATGCATTCAGTGCTGTCACATGAAAAGATGTAATAAAATATTTACAAAAATGTGAGGGGTGTACTCACTTTTGTGAGATACTGTATATATATATATATATATATATATATATATATATATATATATATATATATATATATATGTTTATTTTTATTCTCTGCTCTTGTTTTGGCTTCTTCGGAAAAGGGCATTGTTGACTGATACATACTGTTGGTTGGTATATACTGGTTATACTAGAGTAAATTATTAGCTTTGAAAGAGGGATTTATTTTTATATTTGTCTTGTATCTTGCAGCACAGTAATTCTAATCTACACTGAAGAAATATGGTTGTCAGCAAAAATGTTTTATGTTGGCTATCTAGTCCCTTAAGAATGTCATGTCCTTGACTGACATCGCCATGTCCTTAAAGTAAAACTTTTTTTTTTCGTTTGGATGGAATAAAGTAGGCTTATAACCAATCCCTGTCTGTTTTTCTCATGTCCTATAGCCAAAACAGGAAATTTCGAGGAAATCCCTGCAAATTATGGTAATTAATTGGGGCCCCCCAGATCACGAACTACTGTCCCCATTGGAAGACTTCCCCTCTATTACTGTTCTAGGAACAACCCAAAATTTGGGATTTTCTTCTACTTAAACTAACAGGTGTTGTAATCCATCTCCACTCCATCGTCCAAAACGATAAAAATAAAAAAATATTTTGTCTTTAGGTACACTTTAAAATGTAGTTAACAGTGCCATATCTATTGAAGATTATTTCTATATTCACAATTTCTGCATGAAATAGATTTAATCTAGCATGGTCTACAGTTTTGCATACCTGGTAATCTCCCTCATCGCTTTGCAAGAGTATGTGGCCGTCTTTCCATTCACCCCCTGACTCTTCTCTAATTTTCCACAGTAACTTGTTCCCTTGGCTAGATCTTCTTAGCACCTGCAACATTCCACCACTAGTTCCTGAAGCACGATAGCGAAACACCAAGCAGAGAACACATCTGTGCTGGTGCATTTTGGGGCTTATTAAACGCGCATGTTGTCCCTCTCTTCTTCCGCTGCTGGGTAGGCGTAAATAGTTTTTACTGCTCACTGAAAGAAACAAAAAAAGCAGGTCAATTTTACATTAGATTTATTTCCAACACATGGTTAATCAAATGTAATTAGTGTGCCAGATTTACTTACCAGTATATTATTAAGATTGTTTATCAATACATTTTTAGACTACATAAGCATCTGCATGCAAAAACCTACTATAAAATGATACAATACAAAAGTCTTCTTTGGTAAATTAAGAAAGAAGAAATCAAGAAATCAAAAGTGGGTACCCGTTGTTTTAGTGTGGGACTGTTGCTGTAATTTTAATAAATTATCCCCAGTACCTCAGTTCCCTTGAGCTCAATGTTAGATAATGGTAAGAAAAAACAAAACAAAAACCACATCTGCTCGACACAAACATAAATGAAAGGAAACAGACCACAAAGCATGACCCAGAGTAATTTATCATATCATTTTGATCTAATCAGAATTACGAACCTGCATCATCACAACTCTGCTGGTACAAGTCAAAATAGGCTGATTAACAAAAGTTCTACTTTTATTGACGTTTCTGATATAATCTGGATTGGACAGCTATTGGCTTTATTTTACGAAAAAATACTTGAGTTGACATTGCTGAAGTTTTTCTTTTTTTAACTACTATTACTTTTTATTACTGCTCCAGGGCAGCCATGCTTATCCTTCCTTCACAACTTAGTAAGTAATGGGCTCACTCTATGGGTTAGAGTTAAGTTTTAGGGTTGGGTGTTAAATGTAAGGAAATAGGTCAAGTTTAAAGTGTGAATGATAGTGGTAGGGGTGGGGAAGGTTGTGGTAAGTGTTATAGGCTTGTTTTTTCTTGTTTTTGTTGTTAGGTAAAGAGTTGTTAGGTTAGCACACACTGCTTATTTTTGCCAAAATTGTTACATGATGAGTGGTAACTGATAAAATGGTGCTGTACTGTAGGGACTACATATATATATATATATATATATATATATATATATATATATATATAAAATTTTCATGCTGAAGATTCCTAGGGGTCTAAATAGATTCAGAAATGCCAGACCAGCTGCTAGTATGTGTTTCAAGCTCAGAACTGTAAATTATGGCTTTTTCAAGAAGTTCAAAACTGTTTTCTGGAACTAAAAAGAAGGTGTGCCTTATCCGCCCCATAGTCACAAGTTCTCAGTGTCAGCACAAGCTGTAGA
Organism: Lithobates pipiens; assembly: GCF_037356315.1. Classification (NCBI taxonomy): domain Eukaryota; kingdom Metazoa; phylum Chordata; class Amphibia; order Anura; family Ranidae; genus Lithobates; species Lithobates pipiens. The sequence continues at coordinate 159,252,556 of NW_027507784.1, forward strand.
AGAATACAGATACCCCTTCTGTCCTTCACTGTCAGATGTGACCGCTGTAGGAATTCTTGGTCCCCAAGCATGAAAAGCATTAAGAGGGACTGTGACAAATCTTTCTTTCCAGGCACAGTTTTGATGCATGAGAGCAGCTTCTGTGAGCAGTTAAAAACACTGAGCGCTTTCTGTTCTGGGATAGCCTACACTCAATGTTACTGTCATGGGTGCAGGGTGCAAAAAGAAAAAAACTACAAAGCCTGACAATAAATGAACTTTCCAGAGGCCCTTAACGCTGTAACTCTTTCACTGCCTTGGATTTACAAGTAATTACTCATCTAGTATAGCTTTTAGATATTCTTTATTCATATTAAAAAAAAAATTAAATTAAAGTTGTGTTCTTACATTTATGTCTACATGCACAGCACTGTTTTTTGCATTTACTACACACCAGCAAATGGCAGTTTTGTTACCTCACAGAACTGTATTAATTTTAAAGTGAACCTGTGCTTTGTCACCCCTGTTCATTTTATTGCAGCCCCCAGAGATGCATATATTTACCTTCCCAAGCAACCATTTTACCCGGGGAAGCAAAATGATATACCTTGTACATTGAGATATGGGGGGACATGTGACTTACTCCTGCTCCTCTGACATGATTGCACTAGTGGTTAACAAATGGCCACTCGGACATCAAACGCTCTCACATGTTGGTGGGGAGAAAGTTCTCAGCCTAAATGCTGAGACTTGGGGCTCATGCATGATTACTTTTTTTGCTCCCATGTGTCTACAAAGTGGCAGAGAAGTAAAGGGAAGGTAAATACAACAGCTAAAGGTCCCAAAATGAAGTGAACATTTGACTTTTGTACGATCAAATCACAGGTTTCCTTTAATGGCATCCACGTGAACGCTATGCTATGTTTCAGTCCCAATTGCTAAACTATTAGATATATGGCTAGCCCTTTGGGCAGCGTTGATGCTCAGAACCACATGAATGTGTAAGATTTTTGCAGCCTGCGTTTAACAAATTAAACTGAGTTTGGCCTCTTTAAGTTAGGCAAAGCTATTGGTCATTGCACAGAATGATAGACCCACAGTCAAACCACAGAAAAATATAGTTCATTTATTATTCTGATAGGAGGCACAAAACCATGTGGTAGTTTCTCACAGATAATCATAAATTCTGCAGCTAGGGCTATGTTATTCCCTAAAATATACAATGGAGCAATGATTTCATTAGTCGAACTTAATAAGTGTCGGCATCTAACAGCTCTAGAAGCATTATGCACAGGAGATTATGCAGCTAACAGCATAACACTTGATATTTCCATGGCGTTGACAAACGTATTCACTGGACTCTTGCAGTTCTACCCGCAGGCAATGTCATGTGTATATAATTTACCCTGGAGCCTTCTGACATTTCACATTTTATAACTTTCTACAAACTGACGTATATATATATATATATATATATATATATATAGTTTTCCCAAATATTCTGCTGCACATTCTTATATTTTACATAAAGGCAGCACTGGCAGTTTGCATATAACCATTATAAACGGAAATAAAAGTTACCAGCCTTTCAGATTAGCACTGGGTTTACCTATGGGCTCTTCTATCAAACAGCTGCATAGCATACGGCACATAAAAGGTTAACAAAATAACAGGCAATTATATTATCTCTGGGGAGAGGAAATGAAAAGCAAAATGCTGCATAGGTTATAAAAATAGGCTCTTCCCTTCATGCAGAAGGCTCATTATATTAATTAAACATTATTAGGCTGATGGAGATGGGCAGGCAGTAATTTCTATAGAGACTGTTGGTAAGTGTTCTCTCTGTTGCTGTGAGCACCTATTCACTGCACAGGGGCCTTTTCCAAAAATGGATTGCTGACCCCTTTAGCACTGGTAGAATACTTCAAAAGACACCTAACATGACTAGGAATATAAGACAGTATTTTTCTGTGTATTCCTTCAAACGCATGAGCTTTTTTATTTTTTTATTTACCGAAGTGCCAGTATTCCCAGTTCCTGTATCATTTAAAGACTTCTATGATCTATTTTGTATGTTGTGGAAAACATCACTTAAAAGCAACTTGTCATAAATAAGGGAACTACTGCTACTGACTTGTTTCTGAATATCTATGTTCCAGGAATGTCCTTCTTCTTACTTTACTACTTAGGCGTTGGGCATGTCCTCTACTGCTGTAATGTGATTGGCAAATTTTCTTACAGCATTGAACCAGCTATGGTAGGCAAACCTTCCCTCCCACTCAGCACATAGCAAGCAGGTGCAAATAAGTCTACTACTGATCTTGAAGTCTATATTAATGACAAGCAGAGTTTTTTTTTGTTTTCAACAAAAATAGATATTTATGTTTTTGGTTGACACATGAGAGTTAGACCATCTAAAGCCGCGTACACACGAGCGGACTGTATGGCCAACTTAGTCCGTCAGACAATCCGACGGACAGTCCGTCCTACTTTCTAATGAACGGACTTGACCACACACGGATGTACAAACAGTCCGTCGAAAGTTTGCGCGATGACGTGTACAGCACGTACGACGGGACTAGAAATAGGAAGTCCAATACACAGCAATGCAACCTTTCGCCGTGTAAATCCTTTCTGAGCATGCGCCATACTTAGTCCGTCAAACTAGCCTACTCACGAGCGGATTGTCCGCTGAAACCAAAGTACGACGGACAATATTACGGAAATTCCGAAATACTTAGTCCGCCAGACTGCACGCTGAAAAAGTCCGCTGAAGCCCACACACGAGCGGACTGTCCGCTGAAATGTGTTTCGATGGACTAAGTTGGCCAGACAGTCCGCCCGTGTGTACGCGGCTTAACAGTTTTTTTTTCTACTTCTCAGGGACTCTGGCAGTGGGATCAGATCTCTGCCTTTGAATTCATAGATTTGCATACCGGTCAGGTCCATTCCAAATGTATCCTGCTGTCTTTGGTGGATCTATTATTTATTTTATGATAAGAAGGTATCATGAAAAGAAGGAGCATGCCAGGGTGGGTGGGAGCAGAGACAAAAAAAAGGCAGAGATCTCAATACTTAAGTCTCAGCCTACCAGATCTATCTTTTAATAAAATATTACTTTTGGACAAAAGACCCTTTAGTTTCTATATGTTTTCACTTTTGGATAACAGACCCTTTAGTTTCTATTTGTTTTTTACCCCAGTATCCCAAAGTAACAAATCAGAATACATCTTGTCATACTGTGAACAGAATGAATTCTGACCAATAGTCATAGAAACAAATTAGAATTCATCTTGTCCTGGTGTGACTTGAACAGCATGAATTCTGATTGATGGATATAGCAACAAATCAAAATTAATCTTGTCCTGGTCTGACTGGTCAACTGCTTCTTGAATAAGACTGCTTATCTTTTATATAAAATTGAAGAAAATATAGATGCTTTGCAGCATCATTACACAATGTATTATGTCCTAGTGGATCAGACTGAATTTTTGTAGTTTTAATATGAAAAATGTAATATCATTACTCATTTGTTTTTGCAGATGTTGCTCGTGAGACTATGTCTCTGTAGGTACAAGGCAGAGATAAACAGTATGCATTGTCTTATATAGATAACACTGCTTATGACAGTTCAAAAGTTTGGTTGCTATAGTACCATAATTAAGGCATTCTATGGATTATGCTGATAAGTATATCCCTGTGACAAATCCATAAGGGACACTTATGAATAGTATTATGTTAGAATTAATTATCAGAGTTTAGGCCACGCAAAAATATAGTCTGCAGAGTAAGCTGTATGCACACGCGTTTTAGATTTTTCCTAGCCTCAGAGTGACCTGTTACACGTCAATATATTGAATTTTGTACTTACCAGGAACAGAGCTTGAATGCCCCATCCATGGACTATTAGGATGGAAAGACCATGTAAAATCAGCTTCAATATCATGCATCCAGCTGCACACATCTTCTGAATGGTCAAAATTGCAATTAAATCCTGATGGGACCTGGCAATCTACAAGGTAAGAAAACACAAGTAGACAGGTTTTAATGATGCTATTATATCCCTTTTTTTCTTTATTATCCACTGCTAAATTGCTAAAGCTGTGTGGTGTATGAAATCCTTGCCTTCTGGGATCCTTTTAGTTGGCTCACATGTCTTAAGTCTGACATTCGTTTTGATAGACTGAAACCCACCTAATTCCACCAACAAAACAAAGACAGAGAGCCTTGGGACACACATAATCAGACTGAATCTAACCATACAAGACTCCATACACGAAGGCCTTCTTGAAACATACTACAGGAACATACTTATAGACAAAGCTACTTGCTCATTTCTTCATGCATACATAACACCATTTACAAATATGGAATTTCTTAATGCTAGTTGGATAATGGTTAGTTGGCTAATTGGGTAGTAGTCAATGTAACAGAATTAGAATAAGACTTGAAATAAATACTGTATTCAGGTCTGTATTTCTGCATAGCCAGTAGTATAGAGCAGCATGGCTACTATGGATGGCACATAAGTCAAGCACACATCATGTTGCAGGTTGTCAGTAATGCTTTCTTGTATATAGTAAAAAATCCCACCTTACTTCCCTGCTACTACAATCTGAATGAATGAAAATCAATCTGCTAGTAGTCATGGTACTAGTTTGCTCTTCTCTTCTAGTTGTCAGTTAAAAGTGTACTGAATTAGACTAAGAGTATGGGGTTGATTTACTAAAACTGGAGAGTGCACAATCTGGGGCAGCTGTGCCTGGTAGCCATTCGGCTTGTTCAATTAAGTTTAGACAAAAAAAATTTGTATGCTGATTCGTCTCTATGCAGAGCTGAACCAGATCTTGCACTCTCCAGTTTTAGTAAATCAATCCCACTGTCTCTTGGTCTTTTTGCTTCTAGCCCCTGCATGCCTTGTGGGTCAATGAAGTCTTGTCTTGTAAGTGTGATAATAAGGCCATCCAGTCCACAATGGTAAGAAAGAGCAGTACAAGACAGGGGTGAAAGGGCAGGCAGAAGGTATAATGTGATTGTATTGTGTGCTTATATTTAGGAAAAGTGGTTACAAAAAGAGGGAATATTTTTCCAGCTAAATGATGAGACGTTTAGTGCAGTTGGATGTACTTCCTATTTCAAAAGACTTAAGATAATGGCATGTCTCTGCTGAATCAATATAAACAGTTGTATACAAAAGTTTTTAAATTGTTACATAATTTCATCAAAATTGGTTCATATAACTACCACTTTCCATTTATAGTCATCTTTAGCCACTTCAAATACTGTATGACCAATTTTGTCTTTGAAAAAAGCAACGCATTTGGTATGAATTGGGTAGCTCGATCATTTATGTTTCCAATCTTTATATGCAGAAACAAGTTATAGCAAATGTTTCAAAGACTGGCTAGCTAGAAATAAAAATTATCAATCACTTCTCAATCATTTTACTAGAGAGGAACAATTGAAATCATTTTCAGGAACCACCAGTAAAATGATTACACCTACAGGTCATGCTAGCATGCTTAGCATGATCAACAGGTTTTAGAAACTTTTAATGTAAAGAATAAAGAATGGTGTTTACTCCTAATTAAGTTAAATTAATAATAATAACAGCCAGAAAAGAACACAGACAATGAAAATTGGAGTAACCCCTTACATTTTTGGTCAGTGTAGAATCTCAAGGAACCTCTAGCTCCAAGTTTCCACTAGACCCTGGTTGAGAAAGGCTGCTCTATCATTTGTCATACTTGGGCAAAATTTCTGCTCATTTATATACAGAATAAGTCATCAGATGAAACAACTCAATCGCATTCCAATGTATGACTTTTTTTTAAACAGCCAGGGGCTGCGGATAATGGAAATATAGGCTAAATACTTCTATAGAAGCTAATATGTAGCTTTGATTTAAAGTGTTACTAAACCCACAACAATAAAATCAGACTGTATATGCAGTAAAGCATGCTTGTTATACTCACTGTGGAACCTAAGGGGTTAATCCTCTGCATTGTGTAAAAAAGCTGTTTTATCTTGTCTTCTCTTTTCCTCTGTCCCCAAACCATCTCCTGATAGAACAGGGGCTAGAGGACAAGCTGCACATGCTCAGTTTAGGGGGGTATTGCAAGAGAGTTTTATTTTTCTTGGGAGAGTGCATGTGATCGGCACAGGGCCAATCAGCAGGGTCAGGGGTCCTGCAGCATTATAGGACAGTCAGAGCAGAATGAAAACTCCTTCTATAAGTTTTAATCAGACACTGATAAAAGTCAAAGACTGCTCTCACTACTGATAGATAAGAAAAACTATTTAGAAGCTTTTATTTAATAAACGATTGCATGTCCATGTTCTGTGTACTGTGGGAGACCAGAAATAGTGAATTTAGGGTCCTGGGTTTAGTAACACTTTAATAGCTAATCATGAGCACTGACTTTCCCTGTAAGCTAACAATAATGGAGAAGGCAAAACCAATTTGATTTCTACAATTACTGTAGCTTGCAATGTTTTGGTAGGGAGTTTTTATTTGATAAACTATAATTATTTAAAACATGCATTGAATAAAGATTTTTATGTTGAATAAAAATTGGTAATCGTTCTACAAAGCATAGTTACCTTCAGTACCTGTAGGTTCACTAATTTCCTCTTCTGGAACCACAATTGTTGTAGTTTCCTCAGTTTTAATAGTAGGCTTCACTGTCTCTGAGGTAGGTTTGGTTTCTGCCAAAAAAAGTGAAATATGAGTTGTGACAAGGAATGCTTTAAGGATATTATGCAAGCGACAACATTTACAAATTATATGACTAATGCAAATTCAATTAGGACTCATTTGCTTAATCCTGACATAACCTGAGGGGTACATTTCCAACAAATGGACCCCATTAGTAAACCTAAATACCATTTTTCTTAAATAGTCCTAACGTGCTTATGAAGTGTTTACATGACAACTGATGCTCATACTTGCCCACTTATCCATTTGTTTCACTAAAGACATCAACGGCTCCCACTGAAGCCAATGTCTAATATTATACCCGTTACATAACATGGTTTGAAGTCTGCTAATGTTACTAATGGCTGCTTGCTTACTTTTTGGTTGAGAAAGATTGCTATTTTCAGCAAACAAATGCCCAGTAATGATTATATATAGAGGCATACCCCACTTGTACATACACAATGGGGTTTATTTACTGAAGCTGGAAAGTGCAAAATCAGGCTCACTTCTGCATAGAAACCAATACGCTTCTAATCCCAGCTTGTTCAATTAAGCTTTGGTAATAAAATCTGGAAGCTCATTGGTTTCTATGTAGAAGTGAGACAGATTTTGCACTTTCAATCTTTATTAAATAAACCACATTGCTTAAAAGTGGGGCATGCCTGTATATATATATATATATATATATATATATATATATATATATATATATATATATATATATATAATCAACCCTCTCCAATATTCTAGAAAACATCTTTAAAATCAGAATCTAGATACCCTACACTGTTATTTTATGCATATTGCATCTAAGAGGGGTAAAACCTGGGAAAACCGAAAAAAACGATTAAAGGAGTTAAATAGTTACACAGGGGTTGTTTTGCGTACAAAATCTGGGGCAGTTCTTAATAGAAACAAATCCGCTTCCAGTTTTTTTGTTTTTTTTGTCATAGCTTAATTAAACAAGATGAAGGTAGAATCTGGTTGGGTACCATGCATAGCCGCACCAGATTTTGCACTCTCCAGTTTTAGTAAATCAACCACCAATCAGGTTTTGTCCTTTTTTTTAATCTTTGTTTTCTTTTGTTATATTTTTCTTCTAACAATCCAGACAAATCTGTGGTGGTACTGAAGGAGTTAACCAGTGTTCTTACTGGACTATTACATCCATGTGTTCTACACCGAGAAACCAACTCCAATGAAAGCTGAACTTGAATGGAACAAAAACCTGCCAAAATCTCTGATGTGAGGATAATTTGCTTTAACAAAATAGAAAAAAAAAAGGACGCTTTGATCCTTATTCCCTCTTTGGTAAGAAGTTTCGTTATAAACTAACGGTAGTTGTCAGTCTTTGTTCTAGTTTGCAGATCTGATGTTTGCCAATGGATTTGAAAGACTGAAGCAATACTATAAAAGGTAATGTATTTATTCTGCAGTTAGGATTAGCAGATGGCTCTCAATTTAATGCCAGGTTGCTGATTTTTAAAGTAGAAATATCTCTCCAGATGCCTATATATGTTTAACTCCAACTAAGTCTGTGTCATGCCCTGAGCATTTTCTCTGCTCTTCTATCCTCTACTATCATCACTACAAGTAAAAGAGAGGTAGGGGTGGAAGGAATTGGTGAAACAGACAGGGAAAGATTCGTTATAATAGTCTGAAATTACATTCCACATGTATCCTAGATAAAATTGTACGAAGATGTCATTTGAACAGGCAAGAATTTATCTTTATATACTCAGTATCCCTGCTGCCTGATACTTCAAACGCAGCCCGAAGGAATTGTTGGACGGTGCGCTTCTAAAAGGAATTTTTGTTCCGTTGGTGCGATGGCTGGAACTAACAGAACTGAACTAAACAGCAGAATAAAATATTAGACCAGTGTGCACCTCCAGACTCTTGTCTAGGACAACTCATATGGGAAAACTTAAACAAAACAATCTGGCCCAGGGATCTGTTTCTTATAATCTCCAGAATGGAGTCTTCCGTTCTCTTTACCCCTATGGCATATCCTATGTCCTCAGCTAGGCAATAAATAAAAATATCTATAAATATTCCATACCCAAATGCCAATATTAAACGCAATGGCAAATAAATATGTCTGCCCTAGTGTAAAATATGTTAGCAATGGCTTAACAAACCTCCTGAGGGCATCTATGTACTGTTTTGAGGTTTTAATGGTGCATAAATGTAAGACAAGACTGGAATGTCCAGTATATAAAAGAGCCACCTGGCCACACTCTAATTGAGGAATGCATAGCTTCTTTCCTGCTATAACTGCCCGGACAAAACTCACTAAGTACTATAGCTAAATAGATACTGTCAAATATTGTCTGCTATAAACTGTTGCTAAAAAAAAAATTAGAACTTAAGAACTTAAGGTGTCAAAAAAACGTAAAGTCTATGTTGAGGAACAAAATGCAACATGAATAAATCTCTACAATACATGCTAATTTCCCCATATTTCATGCATTAAAAAATATCTGTAAATCTGCTTGAAATGCACTCATGTCCTAAATTCTTGTGGCCTGACAACACACAGCAATTTTGTGGATGAAATGGTGTCAGCCCTGCCCTGTTCTATTTAGGTAACCTTCCCACTTCTCATTCCCTCTCACTTCTCATCTCCACAACATAGGGTCTAATTGTTTTCTAGATAAGAACTGGGAGGGGTAATTAGAGTCCTTTAGATAACACAGGAGAGCTTTGAAATTCTAACATGCTCAAAAAATATTTTTGCCAATTATTACGAGATATAACAAAACACTTGTAATTGTATATTTGACAGACCAAAGGTGTTTAAAGAAGAGAATTTATTTGTTAGGGTTTACATATACTTTAAACATTCGTCTTATACTACCATTCTGAACACCCAATTTTCTTTCACTATACTTACTCATCTGGTTTAATGAATGAGTACAATTTTGCTAATATTATAAATAACTGCCTGTCATGCTTTTAAAGAGAACAGTTCCCATCAGTCTTCTTGATGTTGTAGAGCTTGCAGTCAGATATTGCTATAACAGATACACATATAGAGACCAAAAGAGCAACACCACAAGCTTTTTTTTTTATGTTTATCATTTAATGAAGAATAAAAAGCAACTTTATACCCAGGATAATCAATTAGAAGCATTTAAGTGCAGTGTAAATTGTGTCTTTTGTTCCAAAGCAAGACTTGTAACTATCTGGCAAGCTCAATGCATTTGTAGTCATGTTGATGCTCTCAGTATCAGTTTATTATAGCTATGAAATCTATCTACTATAAAGCAAAACTATACTGTCATTATACAAGTATTAGGCCTTATTTTACATTTATAATTCCACACATATTCAGAAAGAAATTAAATCAAATTACCTAATTACACCCAATGTATTACATTATGTAACTCATAGCATAAAGTCGGCCCTGAAATGAAGTATACAATGAAAATGCAAAGCGAAATACACCTAATTTGAACTACTCAGGGTTCCCATTTCCATTATTAAGTTTCCTCACATCTATAAAAATAAGCAGAACAGCTCTCTTTTCCTATTCATGGGTTACAGGTTCTCTTTATAGCCTTACTCTTTTCATGTTGCCCTACACTCCATATTGCCCACTATCGTCCAAAATATAATGCCCTGTGTAATTATGTACCAGTTTGAGTCAAGTTACACATTGCTAAGGCTTTCACTCTGTTCCCATGTGACATGGGACCCCTACGCTTTTTTTTATTTTGGTACAGGGTTCCCCTTAAACTCTATACCAGACCCTTTAGGTCTGGTATGAAATTTTGGGGGGACCCCATGCCATTTTTTTTAATTTGGCGCAGGGTTCCCCTTAATATACATACCAGACCTGATGGGCCTGGTATTGACGTTTGGGGGACCCCCACGTAATTTTTTAAAAACATTTTGGTTAGGGGTTCCCCTTAATATTCATACCAGACCCAAAGGGCCTGGTAATGAACTTGGGGTGACCCATGCTAATTCTCAATGAGTTTTATCTATATTGCTGAGACCCGACAATTCATTACAGCCGCAATCAGTTTAAATTACTTTTTTTCCTTTAGAAATGTAATTTTGCTGTGGTAGTGTTGCTGCGCCACTTTACAGGCATACTATAGACGCCACCCAGACATGATATTTAAAGGAATATTTCATTTTTATTCTTTCACGTTAAGCAATATTAAAATCACTGCTCCCAAAAAAACTTCAGTTTTTAAAACTTTTTTTGCATTGATACATGTCCCCTGGGCCCAGGTGCCCAAACACTTTTTATGACAATAACTTGCAAATAAGCCTTCAAAATTATCACTTTTGGTTTTTCATGTTAGTGTTCCATAGACTTTAACGGGGTTCCGCAGCTTTCGAATTTGCCACAAACACCACACAATGTTCGTAATTCACCGAATGTCCAAAAAAAAACAAAGTTTGGCCCGAACTTATGCTCGGGCCGAACCATTCGCCCATCCCTAGTTGAGACATACTTAGAGAGTGAGGTGGTTGGTGTGAATGGGAACTGGATACGAATAGTTGCTAATTAACAAGCGGAAAGGTGATGAAGGCATTTCCTTTTCCAAAGAACCACATCTAGCTTTATAAATAACTCCTGTGAAAGGAAGCCTGCCATTCACATGCCTATAGGCCTCATAACCACAGCTCAGAAATGAAGCAGAAACAGCTATCGCAGACTGCCTTTACTATATATGTGGCTTTATGATGTACAGTAATGCTATGGGGTTCTTTGATAAGAGGATGGCAAAAGCCACATACAAGTTAGTTGTGGTCAGCTTCACAGAGGAATTCAGCCTTATTCTTGTTAAATACACTATGTATGTTTAGTTACATAACCGTGAGTTAATAAAGGAAAAGCATGATAACCATGAAACGATGTTGTTTTGCTAACATCTTTAACATCTTATACAATTCATGAATAATCAGTAATGGAGACCAACCTTTAAGAATTTTCCTGTGTTATGTTTTCAGACTTCCCTTTCAGAAGTATTTCCTTTTGTCTAGCCTGGATCCTTTTTAATAACTACTTGTTACGCCTATAATAACTTCCTCACATCATCGTAATACCCCTATTACAGGCAATTATGTTTCAATACTGAAAACACTGGAATAGCAGGGGCCCATGCAGAAACCAAGTGGGCATCTAATTAGGTTATTTATCATGCTTACACGCTTGTTAAAAACAACACAGGAAGAGTTGGGAGAGTGGCAAAAGAAAGTTTTGTCAATAGTCACCAAACAAAAAATATAGTTCTTTGGGCTCTAAGAAGGCCACACACACAGACAGACATTTTATTCAATTATAGAGCAAGATAGATAATGAATCAAGCAAAAAGGACTATGATAGCAGAGAAAAAACATCTGGAAAGTAATTTAGCTTCGTTAAAATTTTTAGCATGTTCAAAAAAACATGCGTGTGCAGGTCCGCTGAACAAGGCATCTTCAGTGGTCCAATAATTTGTAAAGGAATACATGATCAAATTTATCAACCTTGCGTGCCTTCTTGGTTATGACAGTGCATTAAACACAGATTCATTTTTATCTGGAGCTATAACAATAATAACCCCAACAAAAAAGCAATTTCTGCTTCCAGGGAATGTTTTACTAAAAATATAAAGCAATGTCATCTTACAGTAAGCCCTACTGATATGTGCATTTAATTGAATTTTGATTGTAGAAAGGTCAATATTCCCGTTAATGTAGTTTCTAATACCAGCATTAACAGAGACCTTGAGGTTAATATACTAAAATGACACCTGAATGTGAAAAGCTCCATGAAGTAAAACTTACTATTGTGAAAGGTATGCTCATAACCTAGAAGACAGCAAACACATGGAACCTGTGCTGAAGGTGTCAAATTATCTGTAGCTAATCTTTGGCTAGTAGTTTTTCTGTTTAAAATTTCCAATCACACGTAGATCTTGACAAAAAAAAAGATATTTACTATGTACAGCTGTAAGAGCAGCTGATTGATGTATGACAGAATTGTCTGTGTTTCTCCCTATTTCACCACAGCACAAAACATTTGTGTGAGATAATGGAAACATGGGAAAAAAATGATCAGACTGCAGTGAGCAAAATAGAAAGTGAACGAAGGAGAAAGCCCCCTTTCTAAGCACAGACCAGCAAAAAGAAAGTCCAGATTGAGACGCCCAGCAATACCATAATTGAAAGCAGACACTAAGAACTTCAAAAAAGATCCATACCAGATGCAGGGCATGACTCAGAGAAGCGGAACAGATCAGAGGGAAGCTGGACCTAGAGAATAAGTTGTAAGGTGTTCAGTATTTCTGAACAGCTGCCATTCTATTTTGTCTGGGCACTACTTTTTATTCATTTAAGCAACATCGGAATACTATTCCCTATTTTCCTTATTTATTTTTGAGTACATCCAACTGAAAATAAGGTGAGAGATGGAGAGCAATGTCATCCAAAAGATACCCCAAAATTTTGGAAGGCAGGTATATGTGCGTACAAGGATCCAACCAACCACGCACCCTCCTGTCCCAGTTGCCAAAACCTGTCAGAACAAGACTTACAGATGTGAGATCTTCAACAGCCATCTTTTGGCTATGGTTATCTTAAAGTGACACAAAAGCCTGAAGGTTTTCTACCTTAATACATTCCCTCATAGCATAGTCTTGCTAAGGGGGCACTTGGTAGGGGGGAGGAGCAGACAGTGTGGCAGGGGACATAAGAAGAGTAGGATTGGGGCTGCTCTATGCAAAACCATTGCACAGAGCAGGTAAGTAGAACATGCTTGTTATTGTAAAAAAAAAAAAGTTAAAGTACAACACTTGTAGATCAAGGAAAATAGCATTGTCCTCTATATTTATTATGCTACAGAACAACTGTATATACATTTGGTATATTTGGCAAATGCACACCTCTTACTATCTTAAATTAGAACAATCTACCCAAATGGCCTATTTACAGTGGCTGACATTCCAGAGAATAAAAATACATTACCGAATGAACAAGCCCAAAAATACTGGATACTACAATTTTGGGTAATGACAAATTTACGTATTTATAACACGTCTTTTGCTTCTTTGTAATTCATGCATCCTATTGGCTGCACGGAACTTACAATAGGGCTAGCACAAATTGGTTTGGTTGCCCATAGGTTTCCTCTTTCATTGTATTAAAAGTAAAATTTGTATTCTTATTATTCACTATGGGCAAAAACTCCAGTTTTGTGCCCATTTTTTTCTAGTTACACTAAATGGTTATGAGGGTTACAATGCCAAATTATAGCATCAAACCTCCCCAGTGGGATCTCCTGGATGAAGAATAAACAAATTACTGAAAACTTTAGAACATGACATTAGGGCTATGGTGGGAGGAGAAGAATCACAAACAGCTGCAGGAAAATCACACCTTTAAATGTGGTGCAAACCAAATTAAAATGACAAATTGTTGAAGCTACCATAAAACTTACTATAAACAGCATTTTTGAAATGTCAAAGGAGGCATTATAATTGATTTTTGAATGCCAGAACTCTAACATGTAATTTTAAAGGTTATTCCATGTCATTGTATATATGAATGACATGAGGAGGTCATATATTTTTCTTAGCACAGTATACTAACTCAATGCTTGATAAACTTCTTTATCCCATTAAATGGGTTAAAGGAAGATATAGGTCATTTAGGGATGAGTGATTAGTGTTTTGCTAACCAAAGCAATGTGGAATTTTACAGTCTCCAGTGGAACATTAGACAGCAGCGCACTAGGGAGTTAAAAACCATGACCAAAGAGTCTCTTCCTTTAGTGACCCAAAGACATCTGATATATTCAACCTTTAGTCATCGAGAACCTCAGCCTAGAGTTAGCCAGCCATTAACCTCTGGCAGCTGTACTCTGATTTCTGAAACTTGCGGAAAAGGAAGGAACATGGAGGAGCCAGTTGTCTACTTCACTCACATAGTCCAAAGATCAAAACTGGCATGCAATATCGAGGGAAGAGATTTGTTTTCAATTTTTTTAAAGTAAGAATAAGGTGAGGACAAGCAGGATTAAGAAGTCAGCACTCGTATGTCTCTGTATTCTATGGAATGAGACTATTATGTCACAGCTGCAAATAGACAACCTTCATTTGCAACTAAGTACCTCTAAAGATTCTTATTCTATCCCATGTAATATCAATACACATTATATTAGTACAGGCTATAAACTATAATATGCAATCAGTGGAACTTAGGTCTTTCATAGATGGCTCGTTTCTAACTGCTTTTAATTAGAGATAAAGGAATAACTTGCTTTTATTGTGATCACCAGGGCCAAAGAAATGTTATTTATTTGACTCAGGAGACCAGTGCAAGCAAAGTGAAGGATTGCTTTAAATACCTTTGGGAAAAGGACATTTCTTCTTTGTTGGCAGAGCCTTAGAAGGCTGTTAGTTGTATGCAGATTGATTATATTACTAGCAAAAATCTGCCCAAACACGGCTTGCAGTCAGGGTTCTATTTTCCATAATGGCACAAGCCAATACCTAGGGCAGCAAGGTACAGGGTAGGGGCAGAGCCAAGCCTTAACATTTGAGCATTGGTGGCTAAATTCAACAAGAAAACTGTAGTGGTAAGGGGTAAAGTGTATGCTACGGAGAGTCAAAAGGCTCTTTATAGTTCAGGAAAACCCAAACCAATCCTTCTTTTCACTTGTTTGGTGGTCTGTAGAATTAAAAGGGAGCTCCGAACATAAAGCAGGTAGCATGCTGCCTCCAATAGCTTTTACTATATAATCATATTTCACAAGAGGAAGAGCTCATAGAAAATGGTACCAGACATCCTGGTGTCTACGACAGTGTTTCTCAACCTTTTGTCAGTCAAGGCACTCTAAAATTATGCTCAGAGCACCCAATTCTTAAATGTAAAAAACAAATAGTTTTACATAACAAAGCAACATCCTCATATGTAGGACACCCAACATGACTTATTCTTCCAAACCATACACACCTATGCACACTGGTACTGACTGGCATTGCAATGTTTTTATCCCTTACTCAGTTAATGTGACCCCAGTGCTTGAGAGGGACAGTGAATGGGAAAACAAGGATGCTGTGCAGGCACTTAATGTCCTCCTTATCAACTGACGTCATGAGTTTTTAGGATGCAGACAGCTGGAAGGTTGCAATGGTTCACTAGGTAAACCTGTGACTTTGTGTATCTAAAAGGCAGGCTTGATCCACCTGCTGGTTTGTATCCAATTTTTGGACAATTTTTAGGCATTTTGCCAAGGCATCCCTGAAGAAATCTGAAGGCCCCCCAGGGTGCATGGGCACCCTGGTTGAAAAAGGCTGGTCTAGAGCCACATGATGTCAATTAAAAAAGAGCATGGAAAGCCAATTCATTGATTGATCTTTCAGTATAAGTTAAATCAAATTGGCAGCCATTACCAACTGCTCCATATTTCTCCAGTTTTCCTTCCTCAATCCTTTAAACATTCGCCTTTTTTGTTTTGTAGCCCAGAGTAACCATATGGATAATAGCTTTAGGAATTTATCTAAATTATGCTCACATAAATGGTCAAAGGAATAGTTTTTTATTTTATTTATTTATTTAAAACTTAAAGATTTCGATTTCCTAACAAAGACTATAAATCTGCATCAATGTTATGACAAATACAGTGGAATGAGTTATGTGCTCAGGGTGACCACTGAAGAGTTATATATTATAAGGACTACTCTTCTTTATTTCCTGTAAAGGCAGTCAAGGGAGATGTGTTTCCCAGATGTGCTGAAGGAAAGCTCCAGAGGCTGTCCATGAAGCACATCTGGAGAGCAGATATTGGTTTTCAATGTTTCAATGGCACATTTTGAAGCAAACTTCTTTCAATATACAATATCACAAAGAATTCTCTGATCTATATTATTTTCTGGCCCAGCTTGCCTACCCAGGTATCTAGAATGGGTGGTTGTAGTTAGGCTATAAAAATAAAGCCTTTGTTTCACTTGGAAAGGGAAATTGCTCAAGGGTGAGTTGGATGATATTAACACATCTTGGAAATAAATACAGTTTCTATATAAAGACAGTGTTTGGACTGTATGTACACCTCAAGGCTGCTCGTCTTTAGAAACACAGAAGACAGCAGGAAAACAAAAGATATGAAGATGTATTAGCAGCAGTTAAAGTACAATTTCCTGGTTAAGAAATAAATAACACAAAGCTAAAAACAATAATAACAGTGTTATGATAATAACAAAGAAAGCCATTACTAGCCTATATCAAACAGTTGACGTTTAATCTATCTTGACAGTTTAATAATAAGAACACATGCAAAACAACCACCTTTTAAGAGCCAAGGAAACAAAGAGAAGAAGCGTAATGATTTAAATACAGCAGAATAAAAATGACGTTGTATACAAGACTGATATATTAAAAATTTAGCAGTAAATATGAAAGACTGAGGAGAAAGTAAATCTTTCTGACTATATTGAATTATGGAAAATGGAATTTGTCTAGCCAGCTATAAATATATCTAAGCTACAAATATGCTGTTGTGAGAAAAAATTTGAAAACCCATAGAATATTCGGGATTTCTGCATGAATTGCTAATAAAGTGTGATCTGAGCTTCATCTATGCTACAATAATATTCAGTCTAATTTAACAAGAATATATAACAAAAAGTGGAAATTAGCCAATATCTCACTAGTGGTTAACACTGTTGGGCTTTAATAGGCCAACAAGACAGCATGCCTGGTAATTGCCGACTCACCCCATGGAGGGTGTGATCCAAGTGACCTAGATGCATATAAAAAGAGTTGGGGAATGGACCCCAAATAAGAAGTCACAGCAGGACCATGCAGCTTAATCACGGGATTAAGCTGCATGGTCCTGCAGTGACTACTTATTTGGGGTTCTGTCCCCCAACTTTTTTTTCTAATTTAACAAGAAACACCTAAAACATTTTAGGTTGCTATATCCTTACGGAAATCACATACTTTAGAATAGACAACTTAGAGTCCTGTCCTCAATCCCATTGAAATGCTGTGATGTGATATGAAGCAGATGACTCAAGCAGCACAACCCAAAAACATATGTGAACTGAAATGTTTTGTTGATGAGCTAAATAAACCTTGTAAGACCTGCCATGTCTTATTGAAGATTCAACTGTGTTTCGCTGAGGTTGTTGTTAATTAAGCAAACTCCAAAGGCCAGCCATACATGGGTCAAATTTCAAAAGAATTTTCTTTTGCAAATCTTATCTAAGAATTTTTGTTCAGATTTTGCACCATTAGTGGGCTGCAGCAACGACAGATTTGAGTGCGGACATTTTTGATTTTTGCGGACAAATTTGAGTGATCGGGCATGTTTGAAATTTTTTGAAAGTTAAACGATTTTATAACCAATGATGGGAGAATCGTGTGAGAAATATAATCAAAAAAGAAATGCACATGAGCACAAGAAAAGAAAATTCCCGGGGAAAGAAAAGAAGATTCCCGGCCATGAAACAACATGAGGTGAAATTGAAGGCTTGGTTGGTCAAAATTTCTGATTTTCGAAAGAAAATTAGTTTGGAATTTGACTCATGTAATTTCTTTAATTAAGATATGTTAAACATATATATATATATATATATATATATATATATATATATATATATACATACATACATACAGTATTTTTTTTTTTAATTATTTAGAAAATATCCTTACCTGTTCTGTCACAACCCAGTATCTCCATCCTCATGCCCATGCCAGCTGGAGACCACCTTTCAGGATAAACGCGGACAAACTGTGCAGGCACTAGCTCAAATCTTCGGACCTCTGGCGTGTCATAGTGCATATTGCCCTCAAACAACTACAAAACCATAGAGCAGACATAAAAAGTCATAAAAAAGGGCAATTGAACCAATTTATTTACATGAAATATACCTTTTTGCATTGGTACATTTAGAAAGAGAAGATAGCTGAAAGTGTTCTTAGTTTTCTAAGCATGATAAATATTTGTACATACCTTGGCCTGCTCTGTTTTTGGATCCTTCACAAACTCCCAATCGTTTCCATTCAAGCTGTATCCGACTTTAAATTTCCTAACAAATGCTCTATTTTCAGTGCTGGTGTCTCCCCCGCGAGCTCCCTGTATAATGATCCCTTTAACGGTTTTCACTGCGCCCAAATCCACTTGCAGCCATTCCTTTCCTGCATCTTCAGCAGTTATATGAGTAAACCAGCCTGATCGACTGCTGACCAATCGTGCCACACCAGGCTGCCACAGGTATTCCCTGGCAGAAGAAGCTGTAATTTGGGAGTCTGAAATAAGGCCTGACATCATCCCCAACATATTAGAGCAAGGAGAATCTAGAAAACCATAAGAGAAAGATGATTAGAGGGAAAAAATCCCAATATGTTTGACTGGTAACTTTACAGGGTAATGAACTAGACTACACATATAACACAATAAATAAAAGAAAAGCATTACTTTTATTTTAAGTCAAACTCCACACAATTTTTTTCCTACTTTGAATAGAGTGGAAAAAAGTTTAGAACTTCTGAGAGTTTTTTATTGCCATCTGTGTCCCTATTGGGGGATAGGAAGTACTAGGAGATTTATGGGAGAGTGAAAAACTGGTAGAATTTCTGTCACGGCCCTTAGCGCTGTCCATGCTTTCCCTACTAAAGCACCCCCTATTTCTTGCATGGTTGTTACTGGGACAGGAAGTTTGGATACATCTCTTTAATAGTCAAAAATAAAAACCTAATCATAGAAAAAGCTAGCATGCTAGAGATAAATCCAGATAAAGAGTGTATTACTGGATTTGGACTTTAAAGTGGTTGTAAAGTCAGAAGGTTTTTTTTATCTTAATGCATTCTATGCATTAAGATAAAAAGCCTTCTGTGTGCCGCAGTCCCCCTCTGGGGCCCCATCCCTGTCCAGCGCTGTCCACGAGTGTGTCGGCCATCCAAAACTCTCCTCCTGATTGGCTGAGACAAAGCAGAGATGCCATTGGCTCCCACTGCTGTCAATCAAGTCAGCCAGCCAAACAGGAGAGAGATGAGGCAGGGTTTTTTTTTACCAAAAAATAAGTCGCAGAATAAGAATTGGGCTAAATTGATGATAAAATTAGATTTTTTAATTTTTTTTATTGGGTGTGTTTAATAGCAGAAAATAAAAAATATAGTTTTTTAAAAAAAATTTACGTTTTGTTTTGTTTATGGTGCAAAATATAAAAAACGCAGAGGTGGGCAAATACCACCAAAAAGAAAGCTCTATTTGTAGGAGAAAAGAACATCAATATTGTTTGGGTACAATATTGCATGACCACGCAATTGTCAGTTAAAGCAACGCAGTGCTGTATCACAAAAAATGGCCTGGTAAGGAAGTGGGTAAATCCTTCTGGGGCTGAAGTGGTTAAAGTCCAACTTTCTGTTTAAATTAGTTAAATACATTACTGATACAAAACAAAAGTATGCAAACTCTAATGCCACGTACAAATTATGGGAATTATCTTTGGAAAAAGCTCTGATGGTTTTCCCATCGGAATTTCGCTCAAACTGTCTTGCCTACACACGGTCACACCAAATTCCGACGGTCAATAACACAGCGACATACAACACATTCAACTGCACTATAAAAGGGAAGTTTAATGCTTCCGAGCATGCATCAAATTGTTTCCGAGCATGCGTCGGAATTTTACGTGTTGGAATTGCATACACACGATCGGAAAATCCGATAGACAGGGTTTCCATCGGAAAAATTAAGAACAGGCTCTCAATCTAAAGTCCGTCGGAAATGCCGACAGAAAAAGACCGATGGACATACACACAGCCGGAAAATCCAATGAAAAGCTCCCATTGGACTGTTTCCATCAGAAATTCTGACCATGTGTATGTGACATTACAGTTATTCTTCTTTCAAAAATTAGCTCCAGCCTAAGTAGTAAAGACAATCCCCTACCAGCACACTGCAGAATGGGACCCAATTCTCTGTGGGGAAGCAGAGGTCTCTTTGCATAGTCTAGGCACACCCCCTGCAGAATCACAGCCAGAACTCTCCAATCAGCAGGGATCATATGCTTTGCCAAATGCAGAGCTATAGGTCTGACTCAGTAGGAAGCATATCGGACCTCTGAACTGAAACTGCTACTTTCCCAATGACAGCAACAGTCCCACCCTACAGCTACTGACAGGGGATAGACTTTTCTACTCAGGCTGTGGCTGCCCTAGAAACAAAACAAACTGTAAGACATTGAACGCCTTTTGTTTTTATGCACCTGGAATATATATTTAACAGGTTTAAACTGAAGGCTCAATGGGCTTTAAATGTGCAATCATTTTAGAAACAATACCTGTAATCTGGCAGCCATATAGCTCCACTCTCATAGCTATTCCACTCTGCCATGTCTGGGGACGGAATCGCACAAATCGGGTTAACACTGGCTGAGGAATCTTGTTCAAAACCACTTCTGTTGCATCATTGTTCCCAGGAAAAATCTACAAAGTATAAAAGGAAGAAGATGACAGACGTGGCTGAGGCTATAGTATATATACAGTACATTTAGCTATACAATTACATTTTGGATTGAAGTGAATTAAAACAAACCAAAAAAAAAGAATAACAAAGAAAAATGCGAACATAAACCTGGTCTACCCACACACATCATTAGGTTTATGTTCTCTGTACATTCAAACATGCAATCTCTTTGATGGTGCTCAGTAAATAGGGCTAATTATCCTGATATGGTTAATGATTTAGCCCATTCAGTACCACAAGTAAAATGTTCCCTGTAAACAATCGCCGCAAACTTCCATGAAAGCAGAGTTTACTTTTTCCATGAGTAGAAAGCGATCAAGGAAAGATATGCACTCCCCATACAAATGAGATGCAAAATGAGAGTCGAGTGACTTGATGGGAAAGGCAGAGGACAGAGTATGGGATTCCTGGCATTAATTAGAGTTAATAAGTTGAAAAGACTTCCTTTGGAGATGCAGTGAAAATACCATAGCTTTGTGTTAGTGGGAAAACATCCTGTTCGCTGCTATAACATCGGCGTTTCAGCTGAATGCCTTCTACAGCATATGGTAAATGTTCATCTATACTCAAAACAACTTCTCAATATACTGTTTAAGAGAATACCATATTACAGATCTAAAATTGAACTAAATGTTATTTTTTACAAGTTATAGTTTAAAAAGAGTATGCCCTGTTTACTAAAGAGGCCCTGTAGTCAGCTATTCTGCATTTGAGAAACTGGAAAATAAACAACTAAACCCCAAAAACACCCCTGAAATGTCATGTCAATCAGTACATTCCTGTGCTGGGACACTGATGCCTTTCAAAGGGTTGGCACATGAGAGGCAAGTATGTCAACAAGGGGTTACTTTTACAAAAGGAATAGTTAGGGTTTGGGTCATTGTTACAGGAAGGGTTGTTTTTAGGGTTGCATAGAGGAATAGCATTGGGCTGTTGGGAGAGCTAGGCCGCGTACACACGGGCGGACTGTCCGTCCAACTAAGTCCGTCAGACAATCTGACAGACAGTCCGTCCTACTTTTGAATGAACGGACTTGACCACACACGACGAACAGACAGTCCGCTGAAAGCTTGCGCGATGACGTGTACAGCACGTACGACGGGACTAGAAATACGACGTCCAATACACTGCAATGCAACCTTCGGCCGTGTAAATCCTTTCTGAGCATGCGCCATACTTAGTCCGTCGAACTAGCCTACTCACGAGCGGACTGTCCGCTGAAACCAA
This sequence comes from Lithobates pipiens, assembly GCF_037356315.1. Classification (NCBI taxonomy): domain Eukaryota; kingdom Metazoa; phylum Chordata; class Amphibia; order Anura; family Ranidae; genus Lithobates; species Lithobates pipiens. The sequence continues at coordinate 159,274,938 of NW_027507784.1, forward strand.
GTTTGGACGGACAATATTACGGAAATTCCGAAAGACTTAGTCCGCCAGACTGTCCGCTGAAAAAGTCCGCTGAAGCCCACACACGAGCGGACTGTCAGCTGAAACACGTTTCAGCGGACCAAGTCCGTCAGACAGTCCGCCCGTGTGTGTACGCGGCCTTAGTGTTTGGGTTCTTGGACCAAAAATTGGTTGCTTTATTAATCGTGACCAATTATGTCATAAGCCTTTGCTGTGGGAGCTCCAGGAGAATAATCCGGCTGAATTTTGGAATTATATCTGGATGACCGACCCCTGCTTTCACCAACTCGTGGCATTGTTGACCTCCTATATTAAGAAGCAGGACACATGCATGAGGCTTTTATTAAATTTTTTGGTTGAATAATAATTATTTGATTTGTTATATTTTCGATATTTTTGGATGCATAGAATGCACTTTTGGGTTAAGTTCTATTGGCAGATAGCATGTCTAATTTTTTTTTTATGCACAATAAAAATATTGTGGAGAATAATAATTGGCTATGTGTTTTACTTCAAATGACAGTTTGGGAATAGGCTGTTACATTTAAAGAAATACAATGTAAAATTGACAAGGAGCACCAACAAAGTTGTATCTTTGATCTTAAAAACTACGGGATAATTGTGTGGTGGTAACTTGCCCAAAAAATAGAAAAAGAAAAGCATAATAATTTTATTCTTGATATCACTAGAAAATAAACTTGTAAAATCTGACAACAGACATTTGTCCGTGGAAAATTTTAAAGCCTGCCATCCAACATTTGACCGCAGAAAATCCGACAACAATTGTCCGATGGAGCATACAAACAGTTGGATTTTGCGGCAACAGCCTGTCATCACACAATTCCCATCGGAAAATCTGATCGTGTGTACGGGGCTTGAGTGTTAAGAGTAAAGCCGCGTACACACGGGCAGACTGTATGGCCTACTTAGTCCGTCATACAATCCGACGGACAGTCCGTCATACTTTCGAATGAACGGACTTGACCACACACGGATGCACAAACAGTCCGTCGAAAGCTTGCGCGATGACGTGTACAGCACGTATGACGGGACTAGAAATAGGAAGTCCAATACACAGCAATGCACCCTTCCGCCGTGTAAATCCTTTCTGAGCATGCGCCATTCTTAGTCCGTCGAACTAGCCTACTGACGAGCGGATTGTCCGCTGAAACCAAAGTATGACGGACAGAATTTCGAAAAATCCGAAATACTTAGTACGCCAGACTGCACGCTGAAAAAGTCCGCTGAAGCCCACACATGAGCGGACTGTCCGCTGAAATGTGTTTCGACGGACTAAGTAGGCCATACAGTCCGCCCGTGTGTACGCGGCCTTACAGATAGGGTTGGTGTTTGCATTAGGGTTACAAGGAGGTTAACTTTTAGGGACTGGATTACATGGAGTATTATGGTTACAGTAAAGGTTAGTGTTTTAAGGAAGGGTTAGCAATTTCTACTTGCGACTAGCAAGCGAATAAAAGTCTGACAATCTGTCGTCCGATTTTCAGATTTTTTGTACAGGGCAATAGGGACTACATTACAGAAGGGTTAGTATGAAGGGGCCTTAGAGAATGCCAAAGCTCTCTCTCTGTAGGGACCCAATACTGCAAACCACCAGCTTAGATCTCTTGCCACTGAAATCTGATGTGTCAAACTATATATTGTTGCAGTGTTCTTCTTCTTTTGGACTGAATTGGAAAGTGGGCTTCTGCAAAGAAACTAAGTTAAGACACATAACGTGTGACAAATAAAATAGTGTCCACTTACAAGGTCACTGATTAGTGTGTAGTAAAATAACCAGTTATCAGCAACTTCAAAAATGTTGCGAGTGCCTATTATACTAATTTTTATCATGGGCTATACTTGTACATACTACAGACATGCGTATTCAGTTAGGACTCAGCCCTGAAAACGAAGAAAAGTTATATATATATATATATATATATATATATATATATATATATATATATATATATATATATATATAAAATCACTTATGGACATCCACATATATTTGGTATCCCTTGCAGGATCTCTCTATTCTGCTGCATTTCGCTTTTGGCTACAATAAACTGTCTGCTTTTTCATCTACTCCATGTTCTTTAAATCTAAAAAGGCTACAACAACAAGCAAGTACATAAGTCACACATCAATCATACTGTGTGATGTTAAAACTGCGGCTGATGACACCTTATTCTGTCTGGACAAGACTCATCTAATGTTACTCCCTCATTGTAGGTAGATATATAACAAATCCAGAGCTGGATATCACACCTATAAAAAAGAAATGTGAAGCCCAGTCTTTGTAAGCATAGAGATGAAGACAGAGAAGCAAATAAGATAAATGAACAGCACATTAAAGACTTAATTACACTTGCACTATTCAAATGTTGTGCCTACAAATTGCCTTCTCTTCTTACCTCTTACATTTTTCATTGTAAAAAGCCTCTGAGCAATTTCTTCCAGGTTCCTAATTTTGCAGCATACATCATTTCTTAATGCAGCTGGCAGTCATTTTCCAGGTGAAAATTGCAGGTGCTAGTCACCAATGAGCTGAATATTTTCTACATTCCTCCCAGCTATGCCCATTTGTACAGGCTCTCTTCCCCTTTCTTTGCAATCAAATCCCTATGCCCTTTCTTCCTGTCTTTCTGAATAAACTGCCACATTAGCTCCCAAAGGGCCTATTGTTCCACTACATTTCTAGCAACTGAAAAACCCTGTGTGTTACTGTTATTAAATTATAAATAATAGGGCTTTATGGAGATAGCGAGTATGCCTAATAAGATTGTGTAACAAAAAAAGAAAAGACTATCTTTATAACAATGTTTTCATGTTACACTATATTTAGGATGTACCGTGAAATATGGCCACAGTCTGCAGCCCCCAGCCCCAAACTGCCCATCACCTCACAGAATCCATAAGTTTCCCTTTCTGTAGGCGCCTTTCAATTTGTGAATTCATAATATGTGAATGAAAAAACTACAAGTCCCATCTACCACTATGGAACAGGGGCTTGTAGTTCTCAATGGAGCACAGTTGCGGTGATGTCATAGAACTTGTAGTGCTTTGATACTTCCTCCAGCTCTGTAACTGAAGATCTGTATCTTGGAATGGACCTGCGGCTGGAAGAATAGTCTGCAGCAGCCAAAACATTGCACCTGCAATCCACTGATCGCAGCGGCAAAGCTTAGCAGGCTCCAATGCACATTTTTGTTTTTTCAATATGGGTGCATTTATTATTTTTTTTTGCAAAATGTGGCTTTAGCCTTTAAAGTGGAAGTCAAGGCTCCAGAATATTTGCATGGTTCAGAAGAGAAATCCGTGAGCTGCACTGGAAAATGGGGCAGCACAGTGGCTAAGTGTGTTCTGCCTAGTCGCACTAGGGTTGTTTGAATCCCAACAATGGCACTACCTGCTTGGAGTTTGCATGTTCTCCCCCTGTCTAAGTGAGTTTCCTCCGGCACTGCGGTTTCCTCCCATGCTCCAAAGACATGCTGGTAGGTTAAAGTGGTTGTAAACTCTCCCCCACAACTTTGTCCCATGTAAATCAGCATAAAAAACCAGAATGAACACTGCTTGTAGATATCTCCTTACTTGCTTAGTATTTCTTTTAGTTTTTTATAATGACATCAGTGAGCATGCCCAGGTCTCCCCTGATTTACGGCACACTTTCTATGTGCTTATCTATCTCTTATCAGGACTTCCTACGGCACAACACTGATATCCCAGGAGGCTGCAGAATCTTTTAGAGCTTTCTCCTACACACCATGTGACATCACATGCAGTGTAAACCAGGCCATTACTGCAGTCTTATCAGCTGAAGCTGATAAGACTGATGCAGGCAAACATTAGACAGGCACAAGTAAATACTATGAAAAAAAAAACAGTCAGCTCTGAGCAAAGAAGCAGGGTTGCCATAGAATCGTTGGATTGAGAAGGAGGCTTGGTTAACAGTACAGGAAGTGCTCAATGTAAGGGACGGAAATACACTCCACTGTGGACTCAGAAAACAATACTTAAGATGGCGCTGCCTAACCCCTGGAAACACTTTTTTAAAGTTTCTTTAAACAGTAAGTAATATGCGATTTGGGCTGGATTACAGTGGCTATAGTTTAATAATTACTTATTATAATGGACTAAATGAAAAGAAGCATCAGAGTGGGAGAGTTTACTTCCTCTTTAATTGGCTCCTGTCTACATTGGCCCCAGTATGTGTATGTATGAATGTGAGTTAGGGACCTTAGATTGTAAGCTCCCTAAAGGGCAAGGGACTGATGTAAATGTACAAAAATATAGGTGACGCACTGCATAAATTGAAGGTGCTATATAAGTACTGATGTCACAGCAATGGGACTATAATCCCCATGATGCTAGTGCTGCCCTATGAAGCACTGTACTATGAGTGCTAGGTGATGTGTGACCAGGCCCATGCTTTCCTGCAAGGTAACTGAATGAGGGCTGAGGCACACAACAAATATTGGTGGTTCCACCTTTCTTCATGCAGCCATTAAATAACCATTTTTTAATTTAAAGTCATTGGTTTTATATATTTCTCCCTTTGTGTGGGAAATCTGTCAGTATCGCATGGCAGCTATAATGATATAGTTAAAACATCATTAAGTTGGAAAAGCAACAAAAAGCTTCAAATTCCCATTCTTTTATGTTAAATATGCTAAGGCCATCCAAACAAAGCACACTTCAAGGACACAGTTATGCTGGGTATTTAACTTGTGCCTCCTTCTGCCATCTGTGTATTTGAACTGCACCTGTAGGCCCTTTGTAGGATTAACTGCCCCCTCCTTCCATAAATACATATAGAGAGTGGGTGAGGGAGAAAGTGCTTCAGAAGTCTATGTAATAACAGGATTAGGATTTGAAGACTTCATCTGAGCGGAATTTAAGGATTGTAGTGGAAAAGAATTACAGAAAAGAAATGACTTCAGCTGGAAGGGCTGAGAAAAACAAGATGGGTATTTAACTGACAATCCCACCTGCATGAACAAGCGCTCAGTTCTAATTTATTACATAGTGTCATTTTAATGACAGAGCTAGCCAATCGTTCAGATTTTGTGTGCATGCATGTGTGTTACTAAATCAAAGGCTGCGCTGAATTATAAACAGGGCTGAAAATCTGGAATAGTTTCTCATATCACTAGGTAATTTTACAAAATATCACCTTCAAGCCTGGGTCTGAATGCTTTAATGGACATTTAGCTTGATCATATCACATGAATACCTGTGAAATATTATAATGTTTATGAGGTCTGGTACATTTATGTATTTGGTACATTGATTACTTAGGCTTTTTAAACAGATTTGGCACATACTGTATACATAATACACTAAATTGAGGCAAGTGTATATACCTGTACCAGCAGTTATACAGATCTTTTCTTGACTTACTACTCTTGGGACATAATCAAAGATACCAGTAATGTCTTATCTTAGGACAACTTTCATGTGAATTCATGCTTGATGAATATTTTGTAATGCTGGAATTAGCATGGAATTACCATGGAAACATAATTTTTTTTTCTACAAGCATCAGAATTTCTGCATAAGAGAATACACACTTATGGTTATCTTGTTTTACTAAGAGCAATACACTGATAGATATGGTCATAAAAAACACTTCTCTGGTATCTCTTTATGAAACTGACCTAAAGAACATGATGGAAAAATGAAGACCACTGCCATCTTTTTCAAAATGCTAGTTGCCTGCTCGCTATGCTGACCACAGTCTGACTACCCTACTCCGGGAACTAGAGTAGGGTATGCTATCCTTGCAGTGGGGCCCTCTGAACTGCCAGGGTTAACTGCTTATTAAATCTAGGGTGCAGGAATAGGGAGTAATAGTTACATTACTTCTTGCGCCTATAGGATCTGTGGGACTGCTTCCAGGAAACCTTCTCCCTAAGTCACTTTTGGCCATAGTCACATACCTGCCTCTTCCATGTGCAAGACAAGGTAAGTAATCCTGTATTGAACATGATGATGCCAAAGGACGAACCACAGCCTGGAGTGCCAAAGGGACAAGAGGAGAGCACCAGAAGGTAGGCATATGTTAAGTAATGCTGCCCCTTCATCTTTGTAATGAGGGGGGGGGGCCACTACAAGTATACATTTAGTCTAATTGCTGGAGTTGGGCTTTAAATGTGTCTAATTCCTGGAGTTGGACTTTAAATACTTTGAACTACCTGCAACAAGTATGCAGGTCAGCAGTGTCAGTAAAAATTAAAATTCCCTTTATAGGATATATCAGGGGTCTCCAAAATTGTTAAACAAAGGGCCAGTTTACTGTCCTTTAAACTTTAGGGGAGCCAGACTGTGGCCAGGGGGAGTATAAAAATGTATTTCTGTCAATGGGAGTAGACAGTGTCTTCTCTTTGCTATAAGGGGGGGAATAGTGTTCTATCATTGGTGTCAGAGGGCAGAATAGTGCCCCATTATTGCTGTCAATGGGAGGAATAGTGCCCTATTTTTGGTGTCTGTTAGGAGAAATAGTGCCCCATCATTGGTGTTCATGGGAGAAATAGTTCCCCATTATTGGTATCAGTTGGGAGGAATAGTGTCCCATTATTGGAGTCAGTGGGAGGAATAGTGCACCATCATTGCTGTCAGTGGGAGGAACTGTGCCCATCCTTGGTGTCAGTTAGGAGAAATCATGCCCCTTAATTAGTGTCAGTGGGAGGAATAGTGTCCCATCATTGGTGTCAGTAGGATGAACAGATTCCCATCATTGGTGTCAGTTGGAGGAAAAGTGCAACAGGACACTGTTCCTTCCACTGACACCAATGATGGGGCACTTTTCTTCCCACTGTCACCAATGATAGGGCACTTTTCCTCCCAGTGACACCAATGATGGTTGGTGCGAGTGGCAGGAACTATACCCCGCTGTTGCTGCCAGTGGGGCGAATAATGCCCCAAGGGCTGAATAAAAGCAAGCAAAGGGTCGCTTCTGGCCCCCAGGCCACAGTTTGGAGACCACTGGAATATATGCTCTGTTCAGCATTCGAACAACTAGCATTTTGAGAGGGAGTAGTCAGTAAAGGCAGCTCCCATGTTTTACTCATACCACATTTACTTAAAATTGACAAGCTTTGCTTATCTCTTTAACATACATTCTATTATACCAAAGACAACTAAAAGTATATGAGTGCCAATATACATGAGTTGCTATATGTAATCACACATCATCAATGCATTTTAAACTGCTTTACTGAATAATACTACCAATATCACGTGGCAAATAAGTAATTCCTGTTATGCCGACAGTTGGGTTTTCCATTAGATGCCAAAAATCTCACCACACATTTAGCCACTAATTTTGGAGAACATCCTCTTGGCCGCGTTAAACATTTCTATATATACAATAAACTATTGTTCACCCTTGTCAGGGCAAAAATATTCAAGAAATATTACAATGCATCTCTGTGTGTGTTAGTAGAAATAAACAGTGTGTGTTTTTTTTTATTTTGTTTTTTTCTAAACACCCTTTAAAGTATATGAACAGCTCAGCACATGATCATTTTGATGGAATTTCAAAGCACATAACAAATTTAAATAAAACATTCCACATTTTCTATTTCAGGCTGTCACGTAATTTATCCCATGGCATGATTCAAATCATGCAAAAAAATACCTTGCATTTGCCTTGCAGAGGCCCAGTATTTGTGAAAAATATAGGAAGTGATGTATTTGTACTACATTCTACAAGAATATGGGCACGGAGTCCTTCTTCTTGCCAAAAAATATCCCTAGCAGCAGATAACCTGTTCTGAGGCTCCTCTCTTGCTATCTGCATGTACAGCCTTGAGAACTCATTAGGCAGGCTTCCCCTTGCTATCCTTTTGTATTTAGTATGCTGTATTAGTGCCGTTGACAGCAGGAAGGGAATTCATGTCTGGTTTTTGCATTCTGCATTAGGCATTTCTACTTTGCCATATTTCACACAAGCAAGAGCAGTATTATCAAGGTATTTTCAGGTGATTTTCCTATTATGGCCCTTGACTCACTTAACAAAAATATAAAAAACAAAGAAGAATAGAAATATATAGATATATATATCTTTGTTTTTTATATATATATATATATATCTATATATATATCTATATATATATATATATATATATATATATATATATATATATAGATATATATATATATATATGCACACATTTTCTTCTAATATTCCAATATTACAGTACTTTCATTTCAGGTTTGATGGTTATAGCAGCTAGAGAACAAGGCTCTACGCTTAATTACATTCTTCACTTCACTGCCTATTATAGCCTTTCCCAGCAGACCAATCAATAGATGTGTGCACTACTGTTTTTGTGAAGTGTGACTCTTAAAGAACTTCTTCATTAACACGTGCCTGGCGCTTCCTATGTTACTAGTGTGACTTGTTATACTATGCTTGGAAAGTTGAGGCAATGGAAAGCTGTCAGAAAGATTAACATATTAAGCAAAGGTCTTTACTAAATAAGGAAGAAAATGTATTCAAGAAGGTAACTAAAGATCTTCAGTATGGCTCAGTCTAGCACAATGTTTGCATTTTGTGAGGATTTATTTGACACTTGAATAGCAAAAAAAAAAAAAAAAGACACAAAGAAAAACCTTATCATAATCTAATAATGGTCTTATAAACTAAAACAGTTTAATTGGCTTTGAAAAAAAATAGGGAGGCTTGAAAGAAAAGCGATCGTAGAAGGTGATGAAAAATAGTACACAAGGTGTAAGCTTGCCAAAGTCAGATTGAAATTCGGCTGGTTTAGCAGAGTCCAGTCAAATTTTGATTAGTGTGTTCCTGTCCCTGTTCGACATTATGTACATAAAAACATCATTGGGGTTAATTTACTAAAGGCAAATAGGTTGTGCACTTTGCCCTCTGCAACTTTAGTTGCTCCGAGCTTAGTAAATGAGGTTATGCCGCGTACACATGATCTGACTTTTTGACGGACTAGGTCTGGCGGACCGGAATCCCACGGACAATTCAAACATGTGTGGGCTCCAGCGTACTTTTCTTTCCCCAAAGTCCGACGGACCTAGAAATAAAACATGTTTCAAATCTTTCCGACGGACTCAGTCGAAAAATCCGGTCGTCTGTGTGCTAGTCCGAGGGACTAAAACCGACGCTAGGGCAGCTATTGGCTACTGGCTATGAACTTCCTTATTCTAGTCCAGTCGTACGTCATTATGTTAGAATCCGTCTGACTTTTGGAGTGATGGTGTGTGGGCAAGTCCGTTCACTCGAAAGTCCGGCGGGCCTCCGCTGCAAAGTCCTTTGGATAGTCCGCCGGGCAAAGTCCGTCGAAAAGTCAGATCGTGTGTACGCAGCATAAGGCTTCACTTTTTAAAGAGTACCCAAACACATGCAAGCATAATAAAAGTAAAAACTGCATTTTTGCTTGCACAAGATTGGATTATTTAAGTCAGCAGAGCTTCTACACATTTACTAAGCTCTGGAACAACTGCTCTTGCAGAGCGTAACTTTTTGCCTTTAGTAAATCTCATCTCTTTACTACGCTATAAAGTCTCTCCAGTCGTTTCTCCCGCTTTATTTTTTTGGTGGATACCTTGGATTTTTCCCCTCACTTTTTTTTATGTTTTGGCCACTTAGAAGATCACCACCCCATAAATACTAAACCCCTAAATAGGCTTTCCTCAGAAAAAAACCCAATATAGTGTACAGGTGCATCTGACTTTATTAAGGGGTTCTCCCCAGAACGTTGTCAGTATCCTCCTCTAAGATGTAATCTTTATGTACAGTTGTTGATACCCAGAACCATACCATCCTGGCACAGGATATAACACTGTTATACTAGGTGTGCCCCTTACGTTAATGCGTATTTTATTTTTTTCACCACAGGAGCCAAAATACTTTATATTCCTTTAACAAATTTCTTAGTTCATTATGATGCATCGTTGTGCACTTTGTAACAAAATGCCTTGCATTGGGGCTATGTTAATGCAGGCCAACTCAACCCAACATAAGTGGTATGAATGGGCCCCAAATCTCCATAGGCAGTAGTAAAAATGTAACATCTATTCTCAACTCTGTCCAAACCTAAAAAAAAGTTTGGGTTAGAGATACACTTTAAAGATAACTGGTAATACTGCAGCTAGGTTAGATGTAGAGAGAGACAGAACATGGAGTTGAAGGAAACAAGAAAGTCAGAGAATAGCTGGCAGTCAATATTACTGAACCCTCTGTGACACTGACAAGGCTTTGGAAGGTAGGCATATCATAGAAATGTTACAACTTACAATTTATTTGCACCCCAATACTGCCAACATCCACTAATTTATAGGAAGATTCAGTTTCATGGCTGCCTAAAATATTTTTGTTGCTATACTGAGCTGTCACTAAAAGCAATGATTGGTACCCCCTGTTATTTATCAATTATTAAGTGCTTATTAAAAGGATTGAGTACTAATACATTTATCAATTTGCTGGCACCTGAGGTCATACATATTGGAAGGATTTTCATTTTTTTTACTCCTCAGGGACATATTTGCACTTTTTCTATTTCCCTCTGCTAGGAAAGTACATTTAAGCTCTGATTTCTTGTTCCAGCTGGCAAAGGGCCCACCCATCAGGCAGCAGGGAGTAATTCAGAGATGCCTTTAATGGCCTGACACATATATAGACTTGTATACATTTATTTAAATGCCAGCCTCTTTTGTGGCGCTGAGTCAAGATGCGGCAGATATGACAAATCTACTTGGCATGCCGGCCTAGATCATGATACTGCAGTGATCCGCCATGATGCTCCACTAAAAGGTTCCTTGCATTAAATAATCCTTTTTATGCTGATTCTTATTTTTTGTCTAAAATACTTAAGCTGACAATGTAGATTTTTTTTGTCTGAGTCATAATGAATTAACAACTATTTTAAAGAGAAAAATATCTGAAAAACTATCCAGTAGTAAGTAAGGATCCCCAATCGAGTGCACCTATCAGTAATTTTGGAAGTCTGCATAAATACATTACAAACATTTAACAATATGCAGCAACTATATAATTAAACATATGCTGCCTTTTATAATTAAATATCTCCAGGCAAGTGACTGTGCCCAGGTAGAGAGGTATAATCTAAGAGAATGTCATCTGCGGCAGGCATTCTCCTTTCTCCTAGGCTTGCACTTGTGCGACTCTGCGAGCTGCGTTTTGCGCAGGTACCGCAGTCCATTCATTTAACTCTCTGGAAAAAAAAAGAGAAAAAGTCCATGCCCCTTTTCGAAAACCGTGGCCCAATCAGAACCCAAAAGTGGGACTCTGTGAGCTGCAATTTTCTGCCGCCTGTGCTCCAGGACGACAGCATCTGTGACAAAACGCATAGTGAGGAGCGACGTGCTGACGTCACTGCGTTTGCGCAAGTCCCGATACACGGGCTGCTCCTTTCAGCCAGCCAGCTTAATTTAATGCTAAATAACACATACTTTGCTGTAAGTGCAACCTAATCTTTAAACCAATAAACAATGAAGATTTTACACTATGGAGGCCTTATCTCTTTTTGGGGCTTACATGTGAGGTCATGGGGAGTTGGTAAGCAGCCATTTTATGAGGTGGAGGCTTTTCTTGAAAATTCATGAATATTCTGGTAAAAGCGTAAAGCACTGGGGGATATATTGGACTTCACGTCACTCTATTGGCTTTTCCTCTTTCTTTTTTTCCCAATATGAACACAGATTCATAATTTTTTTATAACTATATAATTTAATCTAGCACAATATATTTTTCATTTACAGCAGTCCATTAATTTCAGCCTCCAGAAGACGCAGAGAAAAGGCCCATGCCCCTTTTCAGAAACCGTAGCCCACACAGAATGCAAAAGTGCTGTGTGGTTCCCAGTACCGAGAAATCGTGCTGTGTTTTACAATGCACATGGGTTCCATTAGGATCCACAGCTATTACCCTTTTGTATAACTTGACCCTCCCTCCAAGATTGTAAGTTCTAACGAGCAGGGCTCTCTGATTCCTCCTGTATTGAATTGTATTGCAACTTTACTGTCTGCCCTAATGTTGTAAAGCGCTGTGTAAACTGTCGGCACTATATAAATCCTGCATAATAATAATGGTACCCCCGCGCATTTCCTAATTTTTCTGTGTGGGTGGATGCGACTGCGGGAACAGGTGAGGACCTGTGTCGGCAAAAACCCGCACAAGCGTGAACCCAGCAAAACTTTATAGCAAGTCACCAGGTGAAATGCAGCTGCAAATTGTCGAATTGTGTGGGACAACATATGTAGATCATGGAACATAATTCTGATACTCGGAAATTACATAATTGTGACATCTAAGGAAAGTGTTTTAGTCTAGAAAGGAGATGCTGACTCTGGATATTGCCTAAATAAAGATGGTGCTGTCTTCTAAGGACAAAAGAATATGTCAGGGTAAGTACTGGGATCTCTTTTAAAGGATTTAGAGCAAGTGTTAAATGTATCTAATATTTAGTATGCATGCATGTAACATGAAACATACTGTACATTAAATCTTATAATAGGACCACTTCACGCACCCCATAGTCTACAGTTCGTAAGAACGTAAGTATGAAATCTGCTTTTAGACCTTTGTTCTTTCTTCTGCTACAGTGGCAATCAGGAATCATTTTTTGATGACCGCTGAAGGCAATGCAATAAAGTTCTGTAACAACCAATTGGGTTTTAGCTTACTCTATCAATGTACTGCTGAAAAATAAACCACAAAGGTGGTTTGATCGCTGTAGAGAACACGTTCACGTCTCCTCTTTCCAACATACTTCTTCAATTCTAATGAATGTCAGATGAGCTAGACTTGCTACTTGCTAATGAATGTCAGATAAGCTACATAACATCTTTAAGATTAGAGAACAAGTCCAAGCTGAATATGACTAACTAATGCTAGATACTGTATATCATGACCTGGATAAATGAGAACCTTCACAGACATAACATTAAAAGCCTAAAGTTGAAACTATTCCCTGTTTAAGAGACACAGCCAAGTTATTACAATCCTTAGTGTAGTAGGATGTTTTCATGTTGAAATAGCCTGCAGTGCATTGTGTGTCACGTGTGGGGCAGGAAATGGGGTGTTGTGACCCTGATCCACTACCTCATTCCTCCTGAATGTTTGTATTCTACTGCTGGTACAAAAACATGGGTTAACCATCCCATGGGATCATGCTGCACACACAGAACATAGTACATTTCCTTCCAAAAGCTACAGATGGTAGTAGCAGACGGAAGACTCAATACATCTCTGCCAAGTGTGATTGCTATAACAGATCCTATTTCCGTGACAGGCTGCATCACTTTTACTTTATACTGACCCCCCTTGTAAATTTATTGGATATATTATGGATCAATGATGGAGATCCGTAAATTGCAATATTTTGCAATGTTTATCAAATCTGATCACATTCAGCCATCTGCTCACTGCATAATATATTTTCACTTTGAAGATGCAGTTAGAAATTCTTTGACAAAGGAGAGAAGCAAAGCTCACATATTATACAAATGTGGTATATGTCTGGGTAGTATATAAAAGACAATGACAGAGATAAAACTTTGCAAACTGATTGGGAAGATTCTAGTTTATGACTGAAATTCAGTAATTCATTCCAACTTGTGAACTAACCTTCTATATGGTGTGTTAAAGAAGCATTGTTGATTTAGACAGCAGAAGTTTGTGGTCTTGCTATGCGATAGTGAATTCCCTTAACGTTTCTGGCTCTGCAAACTACAGTTTAAAGTGTACCTGTTGTAGATTATTTTTTAGGTAAAGCCTACAGCAGGCACCTCTGAGGGTCTACTTACCACATCTGATCCACTGCAACCTAGAAAACAATGATGCAGGTACCAATCAGATTCCTAGTCACTGGCTCCTGACCTGCTCCCTCCCAACGGTGGACCAACAGTAGGACCAGAAAGCTGGTTGGTACATGCACCGTAGGTATCAGTGTCAAATGGGCATTGAACAGGGGATCAAATGTTGTGAGCAGGGAAATGGAGATGGCTGACTGTCATTGCATAAAAGAATTTAGATTAAAAAAAAACATACAGTATCTATCATGAGCAAAATATGTGGGCATCATTGCTTCCCTGGCAAGTATTCAATACTTTGGCTTCACTGAACCAGAAAAATGGTAGAGATAACAAATGTAGACATTTCTCTGACTTTCAAGTTCTTTATGCTTGTTCTGTGTCCAAAGCTGGCCATACGTGTTTTGATCTTGCAGGGCTGAATGAGACACCACCCCTTCCTCACTAAACAGTATGGATGGACGAAAGTGCAGTGAGGGCTACTGTATTCTTCACTGGCCTCCTTCAAAAGAAGTAAATTGAAAAATCAGCTTTTGTTGAGCCATGTGCTGGCAGGGCCACAAAAGAATGGATTTCAGAGGATTCAGACAGAATGCCTGTATGGTCAGTTTAGGACTCAGAAGAACTGATGGCAGGAATAGCCATGCACTACCCATTTTTAGAAGAAGTCCAGCAATGGCAGCATCAACTTTTCACCTAACTAGGACCCAGACTGTCTCCTGTATTAATACACTGTAAACAACTAACCCAGAATAAGTATACAAATTATAAAGTCAGACCACAAAGACAAAAAAAAATTTAAATCACTGTCTAAAGTCTGGAAAAATACATATTGCCTTTGTTAAGCTTTGTTAATTAGCGCAGCACATTTGGTGAACATATTTGCTGTACAAGGTAAGATAACTTTTATGCCACGTACACACGATCGTACATTCAGACAAGCTCCGTTTGCACATTTGCCGTCGGAAAGTCCGACCATGTGTACACGGCATAAGAGTGCTGCAGCTGTATATTTTTTATTGTTTTCTCCTTTAGGTGAGCGTGAAGATTTTGAGTATTTAATTGGATAAAACATATAATAAGCTAAATTTAAAATAATGTGCTAGGTATTATATTTCTGCTCTCAAGGATTCTTCATAGGTAATATAGGTCTAAATGTATAGGTGGCAAGGATTGCTAGCCTCTACTATAATCAGCAAGGTAAATTCAGTGGAAGGTTCACTTTTTATTAATTTACCAAGAAAGAATAAGAATAAGAATAAGAGTAACAATAGTGGGCACTGTGACAGAGATAGCCAAGTTTATGGGTACCTAATGAGTATGGTGGAGACTCTTTGAATGGGGTTCTTCGAGAATCTAAGGCTGTAAATTGTATCTACTGTTGGGAAGAAATAATTTAATTGTCCACTCAGTAAACCTCATGGCTGTGGATTAGGCACTGAAATAGATTGTAATAATATTCCCACTACAGATTGCATGAAACAATCCTGGTGTGTAAAATAACATGCCTACTTACCACATGTCTCCATAAAAGAAAGAACATGCACATTAGCCACAATTGTGATTTTTATAAGATCTCCTGCTTGAGAAATTGGTTGCAGGAGCCATGTTCTACGTTTTATGCCTTGTACACGCGGTCGGACATTCCGACAACAAAATCCATCAGATGCATACACGCAGTCGGACAAAGTTGTCAGAAAATCCGATCGTTCAGACCGAGGTGACGTTCGTTGTGTAAGACGGGACTATGTAGAGGCTAGTAGTCAATAGCTTTGGTCTCGTAATTTAATCTGAGAATGCGTGGCGCTTTGTCCGTTGGAATTCTCTACAAATGATCGGAAAAAGTCTGATCGGATTTTGTTGGAAAATTTTAGATCCAGCTCTCAAACTTTTTCCGTCGGGGATTTCCGACGGAAAAAGTCCGATAGAGCCCACACACGATCGGATTTTCCAACAACATAATCCGATCGAACCTTTTCCGTTGGAAAATCCAACCGTGTGTACAGGGCATTAGGCCTCACTAGTTCCTGAACAGCATCTTCATGTGGTTTGTTGATTGTTTTCACAGCATGTGGATAGACAGAGCATAAATTCTCCACAAATTCCATCTGAAGAAAGGGATACAACTATGGGAAAACATTTTCTCTTTGACTTACTGTCAAGAAGAGTACGGCTGTTCAAAAACAGGTCTCCTTTGCTTTGTTGACAAGTGCCAGAAACCCTTGCTGTAGACTTGCCTGTTAGCCAGTGTTTTTTCACAGCCAGAAAGATTGGTGACACACTGCACAACAAATAGTTTTATTTCAAGTCAATTGGAAACAGCTGCCCTAAATATCATTTCATAGAGGAATTCGAGTGTGATGAAACATCGTAATAAATGAGTCAGCAACAGAAATCTGGTGGCTGGCTAGACTGTCAGTGTTAGACATCAAGTCTTTATTGGTTTAACAGAATGTCCACGTGGGTAGACGGACACAGCTGAGATATCCAAACTGCATGGCACTCAGCTAGCGCTGTCCACGGGGACCCAGTTACTTTGCCGTGCTTGTGCATAGTCTGTCAGCATCGCTGCACTCAGTGGTAACATCTTACTGTCTTCACATTATTTACCTCTAGCGGCTGCATACATCTGATGATTTATTTTTTTAACTGCCAACCCTCACAAAGCCAGTTTTAATGTTACATCAA
This sequence comes from Lithobates pipiens, assembly GCF_037356315.1. NCBI lineage: Eukaryota > Metazoa > Chordata > Amphibia > Anura > Ranidae > Lithobates > Lithobates pipiens. Next base: position 159,291,450 of record NW_027507784.1, read on the forward strand.
AATGCTAACCCAAACACTTCATCCTGCACTACAGAAAAAAAAACTAACAGTGCATGTAAACTGGTTCACCGTGTATTACAAAAAGAGCAAACATAATCTAAACTTCAATCTGTGATGCGTCCATGTAGACACACTTTTGGGCTTTCTAGAAGTGATTTAAAATCAGGCATGAGGAACAATGTAAATGTTAGTAACCTCTTAAACTTTGCTGTTGCATATTGCCAAACACTGCAATTCATCACAACTTGACTCTGGTTAACTAAACTCATGTTCTTTTTGTGACAAGAGCTTATGGCTATCAGTTTTTAAACTGGAAGTGCCGTGATGTCATGCGAGGTACAGTGTCATTGTTAGGACAATGCCACACTTACAGAATATGTGTTTGTTTTTGCACTGTTACAAATGCATGTTTCTGTTGTGTGACCTTTTTTTATTGGTCACAGTCATGTAGGCCCTGAACTCTGGTTACACCAGCATGAATGCCTTTCAGCACCAAACTTGATAACGGATACCAGGATCTTATGAACCAATTCTGATGGACAATGAGTTCTTCCATACCACTGGTACACCATGAGGTGTTTTGTTAGAGGTTTTAGTTAAAGTGGAAGTAAACTCCCCTATCGTTTTCAGACAAGGAAGCTGCCATCTTTGCCTCTGTTTAATCTTCAACTGCTATGGTGCTGCACATGTGATTCATTATGACACCAGCCATTGGATGGTTTGATAGTTTGGCTGAGAGCACAGCCAATGTGCAGTTAGCATTCCCGGCATGCCTTTTTTTTTTTAACTGTTTAAATCGATGGGTTTACTTCCACTTTAAGTTGAGTGAAGTTGCTATGTTCTTCCAATTTCTCTTGGGGTACCAGAGGTGCATAAGAACCTTGTACCTGTCATCATTGGCTGGTGCTGTATGATGAGGACCCCTGTAATTAAAGACCCCTCTTAAAGATCCCAGCTTGTGTTGGAGGACATATTGAATGAAATTAGCATAGGAGGGGCTCTGTTCACCAGTGGCCTTCCATTAACAGGTATTATAACCTGTAAAGCTGGTGTTGTGACCTGGTTTCTCTTGAGGAAAAAGCTACACAAATGTTATTTTACAAAATTGAAGATATACAATTACAAAAATACAGTGGCAGTGCTAAATTTTGCAAGTTTAAAAAGCCGCTTAGCGTTTTTCCTGGGTTCAAATACAGTATCCTGGCAGTTTAGCAGGCGTGTACATTTATAGCTATCCGATTTTAAGCAAGTTTGCTAACAACTACAAAGCACTGTTTGTTGGAAATTGCAGTTTTCATTGTATTTTTGCTGTTTAGAAAACACTTCACTGACTTTTTGCGAGCAATAAAATAGCCCTTCTATGTCTATACATTTTTTCTAAATCCTTTACACTTCATTGCCATAGTGTGCACCTAATAATGTCTGTAAAAGGCCAGTTTTGTCTTCTGTAAATGTAACTGGTTGCATCCTAAACATCATCCATACTGAGAACTGAAGAGTTCATATGCCGGTAATCCAATGCCCTAAAAGCCTTTTTAAATGCAGATTGAGTTTAACAGAAATCTCACTGTGTGAGCCATCACATTATATCCAAACATGAAAACAATAATTGTATGAGTTTGATATATCCCATTAGCCCAACTGTGGAAAATATTCCTAGAATTCAGCCTTCCTATGTTTAGAATGTAGAATTGTTTTATTCCATATCAAGAATAATGTATATTATTGTAAGAAAAGTAACTAAGGCTGGCCACAAACTTAAAAGGCCATGCAAGCATGATCCAAAGCAGTACAACACACAAAATGTGCAAGTTCAGAAGTTCAGCTTATGGTGGAAGGGTGAAGCAGAGAGTGGGAGTGGCTTATTAGCAGGTTTTTTTAAGCTCCCTGATCAATTATTCAACCTAAATGGCATAATGCAGCAGTCATCCAGATGTCTCATAGACATGAATTAATTGTCCAATCTGCATGGCATTGCCAAGCTAACTGTCATTTCATATCTCATCTCATATGGAAGTGTAAAGCTGAACTCTGGGAATTAAAAGAAAAAAATCTTATAGTGCAGTGCAATGCTTGTTAATTTTATGTAATGAACTGTAATACTCACCTTACTGCTTGCTCTGACAGGCTTCTGGCACTCACCTCCTCCCTCTGATCTCCAAGCTGTAGGTGGGCTCTTGCAGTCCTCATATACAATGCAAGGCTACTGGTTCTGCATTGTATGTGATGACCTCAAGTGCAACTGACGGAAGGAGTGCCTTAGAGAAGAGGCTTCAGGAGACCGATCACACAGCATGAAGGAAGCCTCCTGAGAGGTGAGGAATAAGGTAGGTATTACAGCCTATTCCCCCACCCCTTGAATTAACAAGCATTAAACCCTTGTAGTGTGGGGAGGCCCCCTTGTAAGGGTATTTTTTTCTGGTGCCTGGAGTTGGGATTTAAAGACCTGCACTATGGAGGCTGTACCCAAAAAAGGCAAGAAGGGATGAGGGACTCATCCCCAATATTGCCCTGTGGTCTCCTCGAAGGTGATCCTTTTTCTATTACTAACTTACCATGTCTTCTTTCACACTATTTATTTGTATGAAAGTGGCCATATTGGTAGAGGTGGAAGCAGCACAAGAAGTGGAAGAAGCACAGATCCACAGAATGAATAGAGCAGAAGCAAGAGAAATCCTTGCCATACAACTTTGCATCTTCCTCTCCAGCAAAGAGAACAGTAAGCAGAACTATAGTGACAGTCTCACTCTAATGCTGGCCATACACTATGCAAAAAAATTGTCCGAAATTTGGTCATTTAGACTTTTGTTAAATTTTTCGGCCAGTTAATGGGCATAAAATCGATAATCGGGACATTTTTGAGCCGAAAAAAAAACGAAAGTTTGGAAATTTTCTGCAGTACGAAAGATAAATTGAAAGGTTAATGTGTTTCCTGTCCGGACTGTTTGTACTAGGTATATGTAAGAAAACTAACAAAATTACATGATGGCACTATGGTTTGCTCTCGCGCCTGAATGTTCATTTTTCGAAAAATTGGTACGGCCGATTTTTCGTATAGTGTATGGCCAGCATAAATCTCATGAAACTAGCAGTCAGAGGAAGCAGGTATACAGCTGTAGGCATAGCAGTGTCTAAACACAATCACATCCAGGAAATGTACCGCTATTTTGTAGGCAATTCAAAATAGATGAAGGTATTGCCTGGACACAATTAACACTTCTAGATGCTCCCTATAAGAGATCACATCTTTAATTTGTGAGTTTGGGTGACTTTTAGGAATGGGAGTGTTGGTATGAGGGAAGATTTCTTACTTGACTTCTATTCAATAAATATAGACAGATTTTATTCCCATGTCATAAAAAAAAAATGCTGCATGAAATCTGCACAGTTTTTTATTTCAGTTACATACTACTATAAATGTTGCTTGTTATCATCTTTTCTTCACGGTTAGTATTCTAAAATAACTCTCAAACAATTAGCTGCTGAAGTGTTGTCTCACCTTGTGGTTTTTGCCATGACGAAACATCATCCAGTCCTCACCGTTGGTGCTAACTTCTAGCTTGTATGATTTGACATAATAGGCATTCTGTGTTTCTTTTGAGACAGCACCTTGGGTTGCCACAGCTGTCAGCAGAGTCAAGGAGCGGAGATCAATCTGTAGGTATATTAATGATAACAATATACTTAGTATGTTGGAGCTGCACACAGTTTTCTAGTAAAAGTCTGACAGCTTAAATCCCAGACGAGACCCATCCAAGCTGTTTGCTCTAACGATTGCATCTTTCTACAGTGCCTAGCAATCTCTGTTTAGAACTGTACGTGGCTTAGAGGTGCAGCATGACACTAGGTATTAGGCTCTGGGTAGTGTTATCTGAAAGTTGAACTAAGGATAAACAAATGCTCACATTGAGATCATTCACACAAAGACTGACAGCATGCACATGTTTCTAAACATACTGAATAATGGAACATCGATGGGAGAAAACAGGACATTCTTTACTATTTCCAGTTGACTTTTCATCATTAGTGTTTGCAAAGAAACCCCATGTTCTTATTATCATCCCACCCTAAACAGTCAGACTGAAAAAAGTACCGTATTTATCGGCGTATAACATGTACAAGCGTATAACACCTTTGATTTAAGGGGGAAGTTTCAGGAAAACATTTTTTTTTTAATAAACTACTTTGAAGCAAAATAATGGTTAGTGCCCATCAGTGCAGCCTGCTTAGTGCCCATCTGCAGCTTCAAAGCAGCCTGATCTGTGCCTATCTGCAGCTTAAATGCAGCCCGATCTATGCCCATCTTCAGCCTGACCTGTGCCCATCTGCAGCTTCACTGCAGCCTGATCTGTGCCCATCTGCATCTGAAATGCAGCCTGATCTGTGCCCATCTGCATCTGAAATGCAGCCTGATCTGTGCCCATCTGAATCTGAAATGCAGCCTGATCTGTGCCCATCTGCAGCTTCAATGCAGCCTGATCTGTGTCCATCTGCAGCTTCAATGTAGCCTGATCTGTGTCCATCTGCAGCTTCACTGCAGCCTGATCTGTGTCCATCTGCAGCCTGATCTGTGCCCATCTGCAGCCCAAATCTTATCAATGCAGTTGCCTGACTAATGCCCATCTGCAGCCTCACCATTTCTCATCAATGCAGTACAAGAAATCACAGAGCCGTCATCTCCTGTTTACTCGGCTCTCAGTCGACAGTCACATACACAGTCCCGCTTCCGCCATCGGCATTGGACCAGCTCCTGTGATAGAACACTGGCCCAATGCCGGTGATGGAGGCGGAACTGTGTGTGTGTGAGACGTGAGAGCCGAGTTAGAGCCCAGTGAGAGCCAAGTAAACAGGAGATGAAGGCTCTGTGAATTCCGGTGGCACATGTCCCCCTCCTTCCCCTTCGAGGTAAACTATAGGCGTATAATACGCACCAGTGATTTGCCCCCTATTTGTAGGGGAAAAAAGTGCGTGTTATACGCCGATGAATGTGGTATTTATCTAGCTAGTGCTGAACAAATTCTCTGTGTAAAGGCAGCCTGACATGGATAGTACATGTAGGCTCCGTGCATACTAGCTTAAAGAATGGCAGCGCTCCTGGCAAAAAAAAATGATTAATGTTTAATTATTTTTTTCAATAAAAATTACATTATTTCCTGTATCCTTCATCTTTTTTAACATTTCATCCGCACTTATATTACACGTTAAATAGAATGCTAAGGTAGTCAGGCCTGGTTCACATCTATGCAGGTTACAGTTGATACATATTCCAGGTGTTGCGTTTTTCAGTACAAGTTTTTGATCCACTGAAGTCTATGGAACCCAAAACACAACCTGCTGGTCCCTGGTCCTTTCCATAAATGCATAGATGTGAACATGACCCTTAGGAAACAATGTTAAATGGACTGTGATGTGTTTCTGCAAAACTGAAAACGCACAAAAAAATTGCATAGGTGTGAACCAGGCCTTAGACTTACATGAATGAGTTTTAAGACCTAACCAAAAATAAATAAAACACAATCTGTTCTTTTTTAATGTTATACCACCCTAGGATTTCTAGATAATTAACCATAGCTGTCTTGCCCATTTAACTGTTCTATACCAAAGGCTATAATGACAAAGCAATAATTTGCTACAGCACAGGAAAGTTACGTATCCATCACGATCCACCCCCCCAACCAACAGTTGGCTCCTGTAACTGTATCTGTGAAAATCAGAAGCAGTTAACATTTTCTGCATATGACTTTTATAGGAGTTAACACTGCTGATGATGTGATGCAAGAGGCAGCCTATGCAGTCCTAAAGTTTTTCTCAAAAGAAAAAAAAAATCCAATGCAGTAATGCCTAAGACACTTTACATTTTGCTTGGTGGCTTTTTTTTTCCTGCCAGATTACTAATGTGGAATAAATTATCTCAGTATTTGGCAGCTAGACGCAGCCCTGCTGAGACAATGTGCCTTCCCCTTGGAACCATAGGTGGGACTATGAAATGCCTTTACATTTATAGCTTGACCTTCATAACATAGGAGGTGGAGGGGTTGGCAGATGGCAGTAGATATTACACCGTAGGTTTTATTTTCATTGATGAAAGTGTTAAATCCCCTCCCTGCTGCTATTCAGGAAACTGTCTTAGCTAAAGGTTACAATGCTATTCTGTGCATCAGTCACGGTAATGGCAGAGACATACAGAATGTAACTGTAATGTCGCAGTCATTGAAAAAGCCAAATTAACCAATTAACCATCCTTAACACACTTTTTGCATTTGTTTCTTTGTCTGTGATTATTTAACCATATCACTATTTTACAAAATGGACAGTTACAGCAAAAATATAACAGATTGGGATCACATTTTTCAGCTGAAAAGTTTTGTATTAACTCAATTTTGCTGGCTCTGGTTTCTTTATGGGATTTTTCAGTTGAACACACAACCAGCTGTATACAGCTCATTGTCCAAATGTAGAAGAGGATGGTATGGTTGGACAACACGGTAGAATTGACTATGGTGAAAGCCCATCTTAAAAATATGGTCATTTCAGAGATGATCGGTGTCACTGACAGATAACTTTTGCAAATCAAATTTTGCATATATATTTTTTTTTTCTTTTTTGGGGTGTCTTTTTTTTCAATCAGATTAACTATGTAACTTTGGGGTTTATTTACTAAAGCTGGAGAGTGCAAAATCAGTCTCACTTCTGCAGAGAAACCAATCAACTTCTAACCTCAGGTTCCTCAATAAGGCTTTGGCAATAAAACCTGGAAGCTGAATGGTTTCTATGCAGAAGTGAGACTGATTCTACTCTCTCCAGCTTTATTAAAAAAAAAAGAAAAAAAAAAAAAACCTACGGTATGTAACGTTTTACTTTTTCTGATAGCAAAAAGTTACAGTGCCGCATGTGTGTCTTTATCCTGTACCCTTCGGTTTTGTAATCTTGAATGTGTTATTATTTATTTAGCTCATACTGTACCTTAGGCTGGCTCAGAAGCAGTTATACTTTTTTCCTGTACACTAAATCTCAGTTATACTTGGCTCACATCCTAAGGGAGCTGACTGGTGACGGGGTGATTTAAAACGCTGCAGCCTGTTTCTGCAGAGGATCAATTCATTACGGCACTCCCACCAGCCTTAGCATTATGCCTCCTGACTAACAATTAATCCTGAGCATGGTGCAGTGAGATCCACTTAAGAGGGCTACCTTCCCAATGCATGGCAAAAGCTTCCAAAATGCTGTCTTATAAGGCATTCAAATGAGCTCTTGACAGGAGCCATTCGTAATACATCAATATACCTGATTTAAACCAGTTCACTAGACACTGCAGCATAAGCTTTTTTTCCTCATCTATTGGCATCACTTCACAAATGATTCGTACAGCAGCATTGCAGGTGTGGGATACAGTCTCCCAACACTGTGAATAATTATCTACATTTACAGACAAGGCTGCATTTTGGCTTACAGCAGATGGATGCATTATGATAATATATAATAATAATAAAAGTAATAACATAGTATCTGAAAGTCTGTTCTGCAAGGGTAAAGATTTGTGTGGTAATAGTAGAGGCCCTACACTTGCAAGAATGTCAATGTCTTTCCTATTAATGTTCTATGGTACAATTATAGCCCAGTTGTGTAAAAAAATAAACTTGGGGTCCATTGCATGTAAAGTAATGTTTTTTATACTCTTGAGTTTGCTATGTATATAAAAGGGTACATCTAAAATAGCCAAGGGCTATCATCAAAACAGATTGCAGGATATTACCGTATCTAGAGTAGCACAACTTTTAAAGAATACCAGGTATGGCTACTTTTACATAGTTACATCGGTCCAGCTTGGACCAAGGTAGCTATGCATATACCATAACTGTGGGATCCCTCTGGAATCTGAAAATAACTGTAGTAGGCAGTCCTATTCTCCACTAACTTCCAGGTCCCCTGCCGAGTGGCTACCCTGCTGCATTGTGAACACAGGAGGTTGACTGATGGGCTCAGGCTCCATTTAGAGAATGATTTGCAGTTTCTCAATGAAAGCAAATCATTTTCTGATTGGACCAGGTGGAGAGCTGAAATCACCACCACGGATTGTCACCTCATCCAATAATACTCCACGTTCATTAATAAATGCAAAGTAATCTCTAAATGGTACACGTGCCGACCAGCCGACCTCCTATGTTCAGAATTCAACAGGGCAGCCACTCGGCATGGGACCCAGAAGCAAGTGGAGATCACTGGAGTAGCAGTGCTTACTACAGTGATTTCAAACCTTTAGAGAGATCCCAAAGTATTGAGTACATTCCATGCTGGACCAATATAATTATTTAATAATATCCATACCCGGAATACTTTTTTAAGGGTTACAATACAACTCTATTGGCTTTCTGAATGAGCCAGTACTTACACACAGAAGAATGCTATACATTTGATGTTCCCCAACCAAATATTATACATTCAATTCTGTCTGACAGATTAGGCTCTTTAGTATTCAGTAAAAGTGTGGTGATTTAAGTTGGCTATTTTCACAAATAGTCCTATGATGTGGTTTGACAGAATGAGACTGCTAGAAGGAATGAAACGTCAAATATCACATATTTTAAACTATTACTACTTATACGGACACAATTGTTTCACAACAAGTGCATTTTTTACAAATACAATAGACAGCTCAAAATAGGCAAGCTATGCTCCTAATTTTGAGCATCACTTAATAATAGCGCGTGATAAACTCGTTACATACGGGGTCCACAGTCAGTTCATAGTGCTGTTATCAAGGGGATTTACCACCTTGCTGGAAAACTTTTCCTGTGAGCTGGTCTGATCTTTTGATATGGAGCAAAGGAAAGGTACCAAATATACATTAGCTTCACCGTCAGGCAAGGACTATGGCAACTCCTTTGATGACAGACAGATATTTTTCCTGTTCTATAGGAGATATTGTCCATCGATGGGTACCCTTACAAAATTAAACCATTATATTTAACATGAAAGCCAATGAACCTGGTTGGAATTGTCTGCTGATTTCCTTTTGATGGCTCAAAAGAAAACACACCACTTTATTTCCCACATCTATCCGATTAGAACAATACATGCTATACATAATGTGTTTTTCAGTTGGGTGTATGTAGTATTGTTTGTTGGTAAGCTATTTACCTAACAAGTCATTGTTACTTTAACTTGTCAAAGAATGAAAGAGACTGTCATCTCACCTGCAGGTATTCCCTGTTGTTGTCCATATTGGGTGTCCAGCCATTGTCCTCGCTGTTAAGTCTTCCCTGCTGGGCTGTCCACCTTCCATCTGTATATGTTGAAGATGCAGTAATTTGCTCATTGGATATTCTCCTAGACTCAAGTCCCAAGGGAACATTGCACTGAAATGCTGAACAAGACATAAAGCCATATATTAAAACTTAACCAGAATTCATTTCCAGACCTGCCTTCCACGATAATCAAGTTTTCACATAACAGGTGGATAATATTCAACAGACATTCTCAAGAGCTTTAATGCTCTTAAATTAAATGTACATTTGTGGAGCATTCCGTGCAATTTGAGATTCTGCGTGAATCATCCCATTCATGAGCTTTCTAATTGTTACAGACAAGCTCTGCTATCTTGTCTCTTAACGGTGAACATCCGTAACAGCAGAGCAAATTAGGGACAGCAAAACACGGCCTTATCACAAGAAAAATGCTGCTAATCTTCAGCAATTTAGGCCTTCAGCAGATTAACAGAAATACTAATTTCTTGGTCTTATTCACAGACTCCTGAGATGGGCACATTTGGGCCAGTTTCATAACTCTATCCTTACACTGCACTGTATCTAGTTGAGATTTAATTATTTTCTTCGGAGGCTACTCTGCATATTACAGTCAGATGTCTGTGCTTGTGATTCCATCCCAGAGGTGTCCGACCGTATTAAAGTTTTCTTGCCTATAACTGGCACTAATGATATAAAAATGATAATTAATAATGTTGTACAGTTTCTCCTGCTGCATAAAGGAGTATGGTATTTTAACACTGGAGAAGTTTTGCAGACACTAAGGTGCTACAGAGACAATAAGCAGAATGCATAATAAGTGGAAAATGCAGGAACAGGCTAATTAAAAAAACATCAACATCAATGTATGATTGTGCTCAATTTCGCAACCTATAAACATTACAGTTGGCTTCCAAAAGATGTTCTTTAATTAAAGCCACTCTGCGGGAATTTTATTCCCAAGGTATTGTGGGAATCTGCGGGCAAATGAGAGAATCTCACAACCGCGCATCCCACGAATGTTATTTTCTCACCAAAAGCAACATAAACGAATAAATATACAATTCTGGAGGAAAGTCTTAATAACGAAGACACATTATTTGCCAGCAAAAAGAATAATATTAATGCAGTAGTGCCTGAGAAGACAAACATTTCAGACAATTATACACTGGGGGGAAGCGAGTGACTGACACCATACTTATTGTACTGCTGAATATGGCTACAGCTTCAATAACATTTGATTGAAACAAAACATGTAATGACAATCTAAGCTGAGGGACAGAGAACACTGGTTTAATATGACAGACATGGCAAAACTGTAGTAGCGCAGGTATTACAAAGCTTACAAAAAAGGCAATGTGGCTGACAGACATACTGTTAGAGGAAAAGAAGATTTTTCCAACACCTGACAGTTATAATAAAAAAAAAAGAAAAAAATTATAGATAATCAACTCACTTTCAGGGACCTCCTGAGGGGCAAGGTAAAAGCGAGCGGAAAAGCCATCTTTAGCTACCGCCATGTCGGTGTGAAAGGTGAGAGAGAGTATGCCAGTTGAAGAGCGGATCTCGGAGGGGGTCTTCGTACCGCAATACCTGCCAATCAAGGGCCCCACTGCAGAGAGAAATAAGAGCATCAGTGTTATCAGTTGAGGGCATTAGAGGCTGTCACATCCTTCTGTGTTTTACTAATAGCACTCTGGTGCTTTTCTTATCTGCTACGCAGGCCATCGTCAGTAATGGTATATGAAGAAGGCAGCTGCCAATTCAAGTAACCTTATATAATATGCCTGGTCAAAAAGGTAGTGATTTGATTGCCTGGTGTTTTAAAGTGGGGAAAGGGGAAAAGCTGTGATGTTATCAAGTGGAGAATCATGGAATTTATGACTCAGACCCATGGTGGTAGGAATGAAAATCGCTCGATTCCCCCACCAACACAGGCCGTGTTAATAAGGGAATGCCTCCCACTGTGCTATTGTATTTTGCCAGCAGGTGACATGGGGAGCATTCCCAGCCAGCAGAATACAATGGTTACTGCTAGTGACTGTAGCTGCTGGCAGTAATTGTATGTAGAAAAATCCAACATGTTGGTTGTACCCAAGTTGATTGATCGATCCACTTGGGTACAATCAGCCTGCTCATACATGGTTCGAATCTCGGCCCATTCAGCAGGGATTCAGCAGTATAGGATCTTACCATTAGATTTCAAACACATAATTGAGGCATCAAACAGAATAAATCTGCATTTATCATCTTTTATATTGTGATAGATAGATAGATAGATAGATAGATAGATAGATAGATAGATAGATAGATAGATTTACATATAATCGTGAATAAGGTTTCATTCAGGAAGCTAAAAGACCAAGATAAGGATCCTTATTATCAGCAAAGTCCAATGAGATTTGGAAATTACATGGCTGAAAAGAAAGATTCTTATCTTTTGTGGGAAGGTTCATGTTTTGAGCCTCTAGTCTCCTTGTTAAAAATCCTATACATTTCATACCATTTGGAATGCCATCCCAGATGTCCAACCAATCGTATTTGCAGTCGCCTTCCCCAACTTGGAGAGGGTCATACTCAAGGTCAAAGTTCAAAAACTGCAGGATGATCTCCATCTTTGGCTTGGCCAAAATAGTAAATACACAGTCAAGGTTGTGTGGATATTTGTCTGGATAGCCAGGGGATTCAATGGTGCCATTAGTGTTGGTGAAGTTCCTTGAACAATCTTCAGAGCCTATAAAAACACAAACAGGAAGTAAAAACACAATGCTAAATGACCCGTTGACCTGCAATCAACAAACTACAAATGTGACTATAGTTACGAGAGTAATATGTTTATATTGGAAATGACGCATTTGGAAATACCAATGTTAATGAAAAAATGCTATATATTTAACATTGGACAAAAGGCTTGTGTAATGTGATTTTCCTCAAAAAAAGATAATCCGAGTGGACGCTTTCGCTATTTTTAAATAAAATACCAATTAAAAATTACATTAAATACATCAATGAAACCACATCAGCAAAGAAAAAAACTTTTTTTGCAAAGACTTTTATATATTCTCACAGATATTATACGCCTCTCATAAAGAAATCAAGCCATATTTTTAAAAAAAATCTCATCTCTGGAGATCACTTGCAAAATTATTTTCAAAAGGTTACAAACATAAAACGTAACAGAGAGGTTGCAGCTAAGGCTCTTCAGTTTCTGAGGATTAAAGAATGCTTTTTGCTCATCAGTAGACCAAAGGCTATTAATACTCTATTAGCACCAGCTTCAACAATGGCATCCATTGTACTGAATGAGCAAAGGGTCCTGCTGTGTTCTGTATCTTTGAGGTGCTTTAAGGGAATGATGCGGTGACTGAAGCAGAGGGCAAGCATGCAATTCACGTTTAAGCTACAATATGTGGCAAGGATAAAAAAATCTACAATACACAATCAAAATTCTATTCAACAGCTTTTAGCAGTCTCCCTGCTCTGACAGTGTCATGCAAATCAGCGTTGATTACATTTTTAACAAATGTATACGGAAATTTATTCTAAACATACAGTTCCAGAAAAAAAACAATATTCAATTACTGAGAATTGAGAGCAGACATTCTGTTTTTCTTGTTAAACATATTAGAAAATTCTAATAAAAACTCCACCTAGGGATTCTCTATATTCGACATGTGGCAGACAGGTAATTTTGCCAAGGGTGCCGCCCTCTATGGGTGGTAAGCAGGGGCCTAGTAATAGGGCTAGGATCATTGCATGATGGTCAGTCTACCTCCATACATAAGTGAACAGAATGCTGGCTGAAGAGGGTGCTTTGAACTCATTCTTCAGAGCAGAGCTACTTAAGGCTAGGGCAGTTCTAAATGTGGTTATATTTTTTACGATGTCCCATAATTAACACAAAGCTTTACTCAATGCCTCTCCAGCAATGCAATATTCCTGAGTTTCCTTGCTTGTGCCAACATCCTTTTGCTGACTTTTTCTGGGTTTGGGATTAGCCATCACAATCGGCCTGGCCAGCATGACGTAACTTCCACACATATGCACCCGGATTCATTCATCCTAGCACCTGGCAGATGTGCAGCTCAGTGTACAAAGTAAGGAGGGTAAAAACTTTTTATTGCAGAAAAGACTTAAAGTATAGCTAAAGCAAAACTTTCTCCAGTTTTGGACAGAGTGGAGATGGATTAGAACACGTCAATTTTTTTGCCGTCTGTGTCCCTGTTAGGGAGTGTCACCATATCTCCTTGTCCTGTTTATCATTATCATTGAAAATAACAGAAAATCCCAAATTTTGGGCTGTTCCTAGAAAAGTAACGCAGTTGAAATTTTCCAATGGTTCTGGTGACCTGGGGTTCCTCAAGAGATTCCATTAGTTTACAGGGATTTCCTCTCAATTCCTGTTTTGGTTGTGGGACAGGAAGTGAAGGAAAATCTCCCCAATGGCAAACAGATGGCAAAAACAAACCTTACAGGGTTATAACCCTCTCTTACTCTACCCAGGTACTCTATAGTTATACTTTAAGACCCAATGCACAAAATTAAAACGCCAAGATCTGGATATTTCATTTTGAAATTGACAGTTATGTTCAGCTTAGTCCACTAAAAATTGAAAATTGAAGGCATGTGGCTGAAAATAAAGATACACACACGTGTATAAAGTTTTGTGAATTAGGCTTTTAGTATGCATCTTCTGCAGTAATTAAAGTGATTCTTAAAGCGGAGTTCCACTAAAAAGTGTACCCAGTTTTGACAGGTACCAGCAGCCACGTCCGTTCCGGTCACCTTAGGCAATTGGAAGTGGAAGTATGCCTTCCCTCTCCCTCCATAAGTCTTCTGGACAGGTCCTAGAAGACTCCGGGACAAATCACAGAGTGCAGTGCCGATCACGCATGTGCAGTGGGCACCCAGCTTTGAAGTCACAAGCTGGGTGCCCATAGTCGAAATGCTGGTGCCACCGAGGGAGGAGAGAGGAAGAAAACTGCTGGGGTGAGTGCACCACTGGACTGTAGGACAGGTAAGTGTGTGCTTATACACTTTTTGTAGCTGCTGAATTTTAATAAACACACAAATGACTGGAACTCTGCTTTAAGTCATTTCTTGAAAATATAAGTCAGTAGCTACAAAAACTGTGAGGGGGAAGGATAACTTTGATCAGAGTGGAAGTGGAAACAAGTACCTGTCAAAACTAGGTACCCCCCCCCCCCCCCAAAAAAAAATAACATTCCAAATATGACAGAGGAGGGGGGAGGAAGAGTGGATCTTCCCCTTGTAGGTAAAGTTCCACTTTAAAACCTTCCTTTTCACAATTATTTTAAATTTACAGTAAAGTTAGAATAAAGCGCAGGATTCCCATCACTGTATCAGAGGTCAACAGCTTCCCTGTAAAGTTTTGTTGTAAAGGAAGGATTGACGTGCCATGTTTTGCTTTAATTGCAGCTTTGCAGGGCATTAAAGCGGAACTAAACCCATTGATTTAACTGTCTTCCGAAACAGTTACAGTCAAGGCATGCTGTGAAAGATAACTGTCACAGCTGCTTATGATTTCAACAGAACTGTCAAGCCACCAATTAGCTGGAGTCATAACTGATCACATGTGCAGCACCATGTGAAATGTGAATCAAATAGAGGCTAAGATGGCAGCTTCCTTGGCTGTAAACGACAGGATGGTTTAGTTCCCCTTAAAAGGGAGTGTGGGAAGGAAGCAGTAACTGGATAAAGCCCTCTGGAGCAGAGGTCAAGTTATAGCTGTGAAGTTTATTGGCTACCATGCACAGCTGCACCAGATTTTGTACGCTCCAGTTTTGGTAAATGAACCCTACAGTGTGGTAAAGCACCAGAATTACTCCTAGAAGCATATTTATAAAAAAAAATCTAATATGATTTTCAGGAAATATTCACTGGTGGTGAACATAGGCGTGCACAGCCTATTACATTAGGGTGTACACCCCAAAGCTCACATATGCGTATGTGTGCATGTGTATATATGCTGAAGGTGTCAGTAGAGCAGTGGACAGTGTCAGTAGGGCAGATATTGGTGTTAGTAGGGTAGTGGATGATGTCAGTCAATTTTATTTTAATTTTTTTAATTCTTTTTTTACAATTTTTTTAGGAGCCCCGTTAAGGGGCTTTGGTGAAATATCCGGGGTCTAAACAGGGGGAATCTGCACCACACCCTGTGTGCATGCCTATGGTGGTAAATCAATCACAGTAGTTCAAAACAAATTCACAACGCATGCAGATTCCCCTGCAGTGAATGCTTGGCAAAAGTCGGATTCACTGATTTAGAAATATACTCCCTAGTGTTTAAATTATGGCACGTCTTAAAATGTGAATGAAGACAACCTTATAAGAGTTCTGTGCAGTCAAATACAACCTTTTCCCGACACGTTTCAGTGTTCCAAATGTACAGCTTCATAAAGTACTTTTATCCAACGACGATTATGTGGGAAGCATAGGTGGTCTTTACTATAATGATTTTTCACTTATTGTATCATGTAATGAGTATACAGACAGTATCATTGCCCCTGCATTCTGTTTAGACCAGGCTCATATTGCAGTAGGCTGAGAAAAACTTGGCTAATGCTGTTACGAATGTCATTGTACGCTACCAGGATTTTATTTGGCCATTACAGAAGTCAGAGCAATAAACCAGATACTGCGCTAGAATCTGCTGCCACTATGCTGTTTCATAACACTGCATTCTATTAATTCAGAAAGGAGAAGAGTGATTGACAGCTGTGTATTATGGAAGATCTACCCTGACTGCTAAAAACTCAGCCTAGCTTTTATATTCTATAACTTTATCCATCATTTGTCTGAAGATCTCCACTTGTATGGGGAAATGAAACACATTCTGGCTAGCTGCTTTGGTGGACTTCTGTTTTCTTGACACCTGGGCCAACAAAACTCATTTACTGCACAATGAAAATGCTGCCAGGCAGCTTTCTTGAATATATTTATTCAGTAACCTTCAACCTTCAGCTTACTATTCAATTATCCCAAGATCTCGCTTGTCTTTTATATTATGTGCATAAATATTTCACTCTCATACACAGCATTGCTACAGACTGGGCTGGTGCGCATATGCAGAACCTGATCTGAGATTCCGTTCACATGCACAAGCTGATACAGCATGCAGGACCCAAGACAAAAGCTAGATCAATGATACAGCATTAATCCAGATACCTCTGGAACCAGGCACCACAGAAATGCATATCTAAGATTGCTCACAAACGGCACGCTATTTCTTTTTCTATCCCGTATCTTGATGAGACAGTATATTTCTACAATTCCTGCGCAATACAAATGAGACCAGGTTGGCAGATATTTTCAATAGCAATCTGCCAGCAGCACTAGCATTAAAAATGCATAAGGGAGAGGAGGATGTTAAATGTACGAATCAAGTGGACAGGACAAATTCCTAGGCTGTGCCCGACTCACATTTTTTTACTTCCAGCACTAAGTAAGCCAATACCAAACCTGCGGCTAAAAACAGCCTGAAGTGTTTATAAAGCGCTTAAGTCCTACAGTCATAAATCTGACTACTTTATTTTAAACTAGTGACATTTCATTTCCATAAAATATATGTGTGCACGGGCATCTTACAAAAGGCGATCAGTGTATTCTGCTTTCTGGGAATGATTCTGAAAAAAAATGAATAGACTTCTTTGAAGCATAGCAAAGAGGTTCTTTGTCACTTCCTTCGTGACCCCTGTTCTGCCACTGCTATAGAAGAGAACCCCCAGGCACACTGACCCGTTGGCTTACCGACAGAACAATGTCATCATGATCCTAAATTGTATATGCACAAAAAGGCTGTTGACAGAGGTACAATCTCCACTTAACCTTAGATCCCTCAACAAATTTCTGAAAAAAAGTCTGCTGAAAAGGAGTGGGAGTCTGTTTATACACACAATGTGTCACTTAAATGTCCATGACTTTTTCCAACATTTGAGTGTGGTTTCTGTTCTGTTACC
Organism: Lithobates pipiens; assembly: GCF_037356315.1. Classification (NCBI taxonomy): domain Eukaryota; kingdom Metazoa; phylum Chordata; class Amphibia; order Anura; family Ranidae; genus Lithobates; species Lithobates pipiens. The sequence goes on from NW_027507784.1 coordinate 159,308,671, forward strand.
CTCTTAACAATAGCGGCATAGCTCAATTTGTTGGTTACTTTTGCACTTTATCTAGCTCAGCCTTTTTCAACCAGGGTGCGCAGGCACTCTGGGGCTCCTTCAGGTTCCTTTAGAGGTGCCTTGACAAAATGACTGAAAATTGCCCAAACAATTTACACAAGCCAGTGGATGGATGAAGCCTGCCTTTTAGTTACACAAAGCCACAGGTTTTCATTGTGAACCATTACAACTTCCAGCCACCAACATCCTAACAACCAATGGCATCATCGGTTGATAAGGAGGATGTCGGAGGCCTGCACAGCATCCTTGTTTGCTTCTTCCCTTTCAGCAATGCGGTCATGCTAGCAAAGAGATGGAGAGAAACTGAGGAAGAACAGAAACACTTGACTACTAGCCAGTAACAGTGCGCAAAACAGGAGGAAAAATCACCCCTAATGTTGGGTGGCTCACGAGTGTGGGTGTTGCTGAAATATGTTGAAACTATTAATTTCGTTTTTTACATTTTAGAATGGGGTGCTTTAAGATTGCACATAATTGTAAAGGGTGCATTGACTGCAAAAAGGTTGAGATACACTGGTCAAGCCACAGTGTTGTGCTTTGGGGAGTATTGAGGTGGTTGTAGAAGTGGTGATCAGGCAAACAATCCAACAATATTGTTTTCTTAAAATAGAATTAAAGGCAAACTTTTTTCCATTTTGGATAGAGTAAGGGAGGGTTTTAACCGTCAACTTGTTTTTGTTGCTATTTGTGTCCCACTGGGGAGACTTCTCTTGATGTCCTGTTCGATAGCCAAAAGAGGAAGTTAGAGGAAATCGCTCCGCAGTGAGGGAAACTCTGGACTAGTGTTCTCATTAGAAGATATCTGCTCTATTTCTGTTCTGGGGACAACCCAAAATGTGTGATTTTCTTTCACGTTCAGTGATAATGGTAAACAAGGTGGTGAATCTCCCTAACAAGGGCACAGACAGGAAAAAAAACAGGTGTTCTAATCCATCTACATTCTATCCAAAACTATAAAAAGTTTTGCTTTTAGTCATATTTTAATGAAAACCCGTGCCAAGAGAAATATTTAATCCAGAATTTGCTGACCTATTCTAAATATACTAGTTGCCTGGCTGTCATATAAATCAGTATTCTGTACTTTTCCTGTTGATGACAACCCGCGTGATTTCACCGTCTTCAGGTCAGCAAGTCACAGGATCAGACTGATAGTCAACTAACATTTTTCTAAGCAAATGGACAATGGCAACTTCCATATTTCCTTCTGCCCTGCTTTCCACTAAAAGTGCATGCACATGCTAACTTTTGTCTCATGAACATTCATGGATGTGTGCAGAGCAGATATTTTGGTTTTATATGGCTATAAAAACAGAATCAAAGATGAGTCTGCTATGATAAGTTCTTTGAAATATAGACATCTTTAGACATCTTTACCATTCCCAATCCTTCAATCATCAGAATATGAATAAATTAGGGATATTAATATTGTATATAATATATTACAGCTCAGCTCCATGAATAATCTTTTTTTTCAAACTTACATTGGTTACATATAATTCTTAATTTTTCACATCCAGATGGTTCCTAAAGATGCAGAAAAACACTGTAGTAGTCTGTGCTACATACATTTAGCATTGGTCTCTTCTAAGTGCTGCTCAAGCGACTTGTTCTCTGTATACTAAACACAGAGGGCTGTGCGTTCGGACCCTCCACCATTCAAAAAATGTGTTTTATTATTTTCAATGAACAAAAGGGGCGGATGACATCCAAATTTCCATCTCTTTCAATCAGAGAAAGCCTTATGTCGCGTACACACGACCGGACTTCCCAGCAGACTTGGTCCGACGGAATCAGTCCGTCAGACAATCCGATCGTGTGTGGGCTAATCCGATCATTTTACATAAAACAAATCTGACGGACCTAGAAATAGAACATGTTTCAAATCTGTCCGACGGACTCAATTCCTATCAGGAAAACCGCTTGTCTGTGTGCTGGTCCGACGGACCAAATACGACGCAAGGGAAGCTATTGGTTACTGGCTATTGAACTTCCTTTTTTAGTCCCGTCTTATGTCATCACGTTCTAAATGAACGGACTTTCGAACGGACTTAGTCCATTCGTGTGTGGCCAAGTTCGTTCATTCAGAAAGCCCATCGGAACTCCCTTGAAAGTCCGTCAATCAGACCATCAGACCTAGTCTGCCGGAAAGTCCGGTCGCGTGTGTGCGGCATTACAGTCATTAAAAAAAAATACAAGCCATTGCCTAAATGGCAGAGATGCTAAATGAGCGCCCTCTGTGTTCAGCAAACAAGAATAAAGTCACTTGAGTAGAACCCAGAAGAGACCATTACCGACTCTATGCAACATAGACTTCTACAGTGAATCTCTGCATCCCCAGCAGTCCTCTGTATGTGAGATATGAAGAATTAGATGAAGGGATGTAGATGTAGATAATTCCTGGAGTTCAGCTTTAAATATATACCGTATATTGATTAAACAAAAACTTCTCTACACTACTTCATTAATTCACATGCTTCACTTTATTACCTCAGTGCTCCACACAAGGACACGTGCTTGATGCAAAGCTATAGCTTTCTGGTTATAGGGAATCACCTAGACAATGGGTTTTCAAACAACAGATGTGAAGCTGAAATATCTAATTTGTAACAGAGAGCTTATGACGCCAAGATGTCAGCTCGTCAGCTAAGCTGTCAGAATGTCAATCAGCCACTGTGAGCCATGTCACACAGGGTCAGTAAAGAGTGCTACATTTTAACTCCTCCATTGTCTATCAATGAATTAGTTAAAGTAGTAAAGTAACGGTTGGGGTAACGTATTCAAAGGGCATGCAACCCGTACAAGTACTGGCATCCTTATATGGTAAACTTTCCCTCCAGTGTCATTGTACACCAATAATAGACAAGTGGACTAGTCACACAGCTTCCTACAAGACGAATAGCCTATGACACAGTGAACCGCACAGGACACTACTATAAACAATAGGCCATGCATAGGGCTGCAGTGTCACATCCTCTATACTAAAAGTATATTTTCTGGCCTCATTTCAGATGTGATATTAATGCTTGATTCACCAAATAGACAAACGTTTTTGGAATTTTTCAAGACATATATTTTATGCATTTTATGCATAATGTGTGAAAATTTTCCCTTGTGATTTTTAAACACTTGATTCCAAAAGCTTTTTTCATTGCGGGAAATAGGTGAAAATCTAATTATCGAACAGTCTTAAGGGTTTGTGTTTGCATTAAAAGAGCACTGTGGGATTTAAAAGAAATGCATATTAAGTACCGGTATTCAAAATGTTATATTAATAATAACAATAAAAAAAAAATCTCTAGCATTTTTATTTTTTAATGATAATTCAACATGGAAAAACAGCAGGGTTGCTTGTAAACACCTTATTTTATTGTTTATTGTAGAATTTTATATTATTTTATTGACCCCAACACATTATTATAGCAATTAAATTTATTATATCCCCCATGGGGCTTCCATTCACTTGTGGAGTATACAGAAGAAAAGTATAGCTAACCCCCATCTCCTATCCCAGTCTCTGGCTTAGGGATAGGGAGGGATCGTGACTAGCAATGCTTTTATTAACACAGTAGACTCTGGGGGGTGTCTTGTATATTATATGCAATAATATCCCCTCTATCAGCTTTACTCCATCAGAAATCCAAAAAATTTGAACCTTTGATCCACTATCCTGGTTGAATTTCTGTGATCGATTAGGTGAACTGGTAAAGAGGTCCTAAGCCCATGTTGCCCTCCTATGTGTGAGTCACTGTTTAGCCTGCAGTTTCCTGTCTGTGTATTCTTACCTCCTTGTTGCAGTGGTTCTGCTAGACCTCTAATTCTTTTCACGTGTGTTGTTTGGCTTCTGCGCTCACCTATGGGAGTCGCATGCTATACTGTGGGTATTTTTTTCTATCACTTCCTGGCCCGCCTCTTAGTTTGCTTCCCTATATAAGACATGCTTGGTGCAGCCAAAGGTTGCCTGAGCAACTTCCTAGTTCTCTGAGCTCCTGTTTGCCTGGTGTTTCATGTATTCCGTGTCTGACTTCTCATGTACCAACGCCGGCTTTGTCTTCCATTTGTGATTGTCTGCCTCCTGCCCTGACCTTGATTTGTTTCCAGGATCTTCTTCTATCTCCTGTCATCTGTAGTCAGCATATGTGAGTGGTCTCCATATCATCAGCTGGGTGTACCTGGGGGCTGCAACATGGTTCCAGCTTGCTGCAAGTCCATCCCCACCATTAGGAGCCATGGAGAAGAAGCAGGCTGGGGTTTAGACTCCACCCTCCAGGTTGGCATTCTACAAGGGCTCAATACCATGGAAACCTGACAGTGTGCTCTTGACAATTATAGGTCCCCACCCATTCAGAGGCTGGACCAAAAGACAAGCATGTTCTATGCAAGGCCTCATAAGTGCCCAACTATTCATGTCATAAATACCCTTATTTTGACTAAGAATAAAGTCATGATAAAAATGCCCTGTCACAATGATGCAATCCACCCCTAATGCTGTGGGATACATCATCAATGAAGACATGGTTGCTTACCTCTGGTCACTGAGGGTGGGTTTGGGACCTACATGGAAAAAAAGTGTGTTGACACATTCTTTATGTCAAAAGCAAACAAGTAAGGGGTTCAGGGAACTCTTTAGCAGTCCAAATCGCAAAGAAATTAGTGATCACAGAATTATCTGGGTTACTGCAAATCTTGGTTCATGCCAAGCAATTATATTTCTGAAGCCGTATTCCGTAACATGGTTTTGAAAATACATGAAATATTTATGTAAAAGCTCCTATGAGTGTATTTAATTGCTTCAAAAACACAATCAAATATATTTATGTGACATATAATTAAATGATACATATGCAACTGGGCTTATTTAATAAACGAAGGCAAAAAGCAATGATTATGTGCAAAGTGCACTAACCCAAAGCAATAAGTCAGATTTCAGATTATCGCAGTCAGTGAAAAATGAATTCTCATTGATTACTATAGAATGAAGCCCTAGGCACATACAAATGTTATATTGTGTGTCCTGTTATTTTCAAAGAATTTCTGTGGCTCTAACTGATCTTTAAAGGTTAAAAATTACGGCACATATTTGTCTTAAAACATATTTTTAGCAAGGATGGTATGCATCCATTCATGGGTAAATTACTATGATGAAGTAAAGGATCTGGCAGGTATTGGAATCATGCTTCAACACCATTCATAATGATTTGCAGTGGTAGGAGGGATGAGGCTCTAGATCTCAGGTTGTAAAACTCAATTGACCTTAAACACTTTGCCCTTGACTTCAGTGCATCACCAGAATGATCAGTTGATTGGAAAAGCAATAAAGTGAAATGTTCTAATGATCTAAGAGAATACTTTGCTGATCAGTTTGCAGGCTTATTTAAAGATGACTGGTATGAAAGCATAAGAAGTCATAAACAAGTATTGATTAAACATATGCATCAATTTAAATCACAGCAGTCTTTCAAGAAGAGTGATGCAGAGCTGGGTTAACCAAGAAATGATGTACACTTACAGAATGACGCATAGGTTGGGTAGTCACAATACCATATACTAAGAGTAAAAATCAATTTGCCCTTGCCTTTTACAAATTTATAGACTGCACTAATTGCATCATATAATTTTCCAGTTAAAGCTGGGCTCTAGAATTTGAATCATCACATTTAATGTGTATACTTTCAACACGTATGATTTGTAAAGCATGCAAGCTCACATCTGGTAATGAACTTAGATGGACAGCTGAACGTCTGCTGAATGCATTTCACAGAAGTCCGCTAACGGTTGTGAGTGAGAAAATATATACGACTGGACTATTCTCTGCAGGTCATCCTTCTAACTTACTGCATAGAACAATGCCTTCAAGCTCACCTGTTTTGAAGATCTCATAGCGCAGTGAAAATCCAGCACCTTGACGGCCATAGTCAGAGATAAAGCGGATGTAGATGTGTGAACCGGATGACGTGATTGTAGATGGAGCAATAGTGCCACAATGTTTACCCAGCAGTTCTGCATTTTCAGAGTCTCCATCTCGAATTTCGATGAAATCATATCTGTGTAATAAAAATATTCAGATTTAATGCTCTTTTGAAGGATAGTTCTAAAACTGATATTGTAAGGCACAGAACCAAAATGAATTCATTTTAAACAGTATTTATTATGAATGCATCATAATATTTTGCACAATATCTTAAAGAAACATTACATTTGACTACATGTTATGAACAGAAATTGTAGGCACGTTGGGGTTGATTTACTAAAGACAAATAGGCTGTTCACATTGCAAGGAAGTTGCATTTTGTAAGGGAATTTGCCCCAGAGCTTAGTGAATGTTGTGAAGTTTCACTTTGCAAAGAATACCCGATCACATGTAAGGAAAAAGGAAAAGAAAAAGCAGCATCTTTGCTTGTACATGATTGGGTGATGGAAGTCAGCAAAGCTTCACTGCATTCACTGAGCTCTGGAGAGAATGTAACTTGCCTTACAAAGTTAAAGCTGAACTCTGGGCAAATGTCTTCTTTACCATGCAGCGGAGTCCTGGCCACACTGCATAGGTTAATTGCTTGTTTTGGTCTAGGGGTTTGAAGAGCCAAGATATACTCACCTACAGTAATCCTCCGATCCTCCAATCGCAAGACCAGTCCCTTTGGCTCCTGACATCCTCCTGCGGTCCAGCAGTCTTGTGCAGTGAACTGTTCCTGACATCAGCATACCCATAGAATGGCTTTGGACAAGACGACGTCAGGAACAGTCCATTTCTGAACTAGGATAGTGCCATTTTCCAAAGGACCAAAAGATCGGATGAGTATTGGCTCTGTTCATACCTAGACAAAACAAGCAGTTAACCCATGCAGTGGGGCTGAAGGAAAAAACATTTGCCCAGGATTGGACTTCAAAGAGCTATTTTCCTTTAGTAAAGAATATGATATCCATGTCAAATGTGAAGGACTACAGATGGAATCCCATTGTAGTTCTTCACATTTGACTTAGATACTTCAAATGTCTGTACATGACAGAGCAAGCTGGGTAAATAAATACATGTTTCAAAGTTCATTATTTCACTGCCCTAACTTACAATCATATTTCATTTTGCAGAAAGCTGCAGTTAGGCTTTATGTTATATATGTAATTATGTATTATGTATTTAGGGGGAATTGCCATTAGGCACAGTAGGCAATTGGCTATAGGAAGCAGAGGCAAACAGACGACCTTGCCTGGCACAATTAGTAGCTATACATTTTTTCTATCATCAGAAGCAATAGCAATCTCATATAATATTATTTATACGCTATCATGATAGTGACATGGGGTTTGAGGATGGAACCAGAGCACATGGAGCTAGACACAGGCATCCAGCACTCACCACACAATGGTCACAATGACCTGAATGCTGAGGATTTGTCTGGAGGCTACAATAACTGAAGAAAGTAGAATTTGAAAGTGTCAGCCAGCCAAAGAGGTAAGTATTCCGGTTTTTCTATTGCATTACCCATTTTTTTAGATTTTGTTTTGGAAGCGACATTGTGACTTCAAGGCTGGTCTCTAGATGAACTGAGAATCAAATACTTGCTAAAACATTTTGGCACCATTACAGATTGGAAATTTACAGCTATAAGAGTTGCGAAATTCTCATGTCTTCAACTTGGTCAGGAAGTGGGACTTTAAATCACATAATAGTACATAATTTTCCAATGTCACTAGTACTATCACATTCTCTAGTTACTTCCTCTGTGAAATTAACAAACCCAAAACACATTAATAACATATAAACTACAATGTCAAAGCTATGGATTTTATCCATTGAAGAATTCCAACACAAAAATTTGAATGGTTTTGTACATATACACAGAGAGCCAAAAATATAAATTGCTCTCTTACTTCAAGACAGCAACAACAGCAAAAGTTTTACTGGAAATGTTCACTTGCATTGCTTCCACAGCCATATGTTTTACATTGAATGTCATGTTGGAACCAATACAGGAAGAGCCATACAAACTATTGCATATTTGTCTTTGATATCCGTTTGGGCGTCTTGCCTTTTATCGTGGAAAATATCTTGGAAACACTATAGCCCAGCTATTAACATTCTGTTGCGATGGATACAGTTTGTGTGATGAGGCTGAACAGTGTGAGATACTGTAGGTCAGGCAATATAAACTGTATTAAAAAAAACATAAAAGAACAGAGTGCTAATATAAAATCCAGTGCTTAGTAGAACAGAGAGAGAATCATTTAGGGTTGGGCATTCAAAGTAATCAGAAACTCAACTCTATGTTGCCATACTATTGCAGCCTAACCTCTCAGGGAGCAGTGTACATACTGTTATTTACTTGTTTTCTCTTCCTATCGGCTCAGTGTCAGGCTGAACACCCTCCCATTGAGGTTTGTTCCTGAGCCGATCGTGACATCATCTGTCCACTTCTCCACCTAAGCTACCATAATTACAGGAAGCCTTGTATTGATTTAAAAAAAAAATAAGTATGTTTTCTCCTTCAATGATGGGTATTGATATGGCGGCACTGATGGGCACTGATAAGGTGGCACCGATGGGCACTGATGAGGTGGCATTAATGAGGTGGTACTGATAATAGGCACTGATAGGCGGCACTGATGGACATTGATAGACGGCACTGATGGGCACTGATATGTGGCACTGGTATGCGGCACTGATGGGCACCCATAGGCAGCACTGATGGGTACTCATGGGTGGTACTGATGGGTACTTATGGTTGGAACGGATGGGCATTGATGGTCACTGATAGGTTGGCACTGATGGGCGTGGATGGGCACTGAGAGGTGGCACTGATGGACACTGATGGGTGGTACTGATGACAGTGATGGGCGGCATTGCTGGGCATCACTTGTCTGATCTGTTGTATATTTGTGGGCACTGATTGACATATATTTGGCATATTTTTGTATATGTGGATAATGGCCATGGGGTATGTACCTGGCCATCCACATGTTGGGGGCTTCCCTGGTGGTCCAGTGTGGGCATCCAAGGGGGGAGTTGCGCTGATAAACAATCAGCGCAGACCCCCCTGTCAGGAGAGCCGCCGATTGGCTCTCTTCTACTCGCATCTGTCAGATGCGAGTGAGGAAAAGCCAATCAACGGCTCTTCCTGTTTCGATTGTGATCAGCTGTGATTGGAGGCTCTTTACAGAGATCGATGTAGCGGTGTGTCAGACTGACTTTTAATAATCGGACACCTACCTGTCCCAGGGTCCATCCATGCGGGGGAACAAAGCCCGGCTCATCTCCCTCTCCTCTCTGCAGCTCCGGCATTGTCACTGTGGGCGCCCGGCTGGCGAGCCACGCGCTGTGACTGTCCAGGCAATCATCTGGGACCTGTGATGTGTTCCAGATGATTTCTGAGAGGGAGGGGGGAAAGATTTCTTCCAGCGCCGTGGTGCCCTGGGAGGAAGTGGGAGCTGAAACCCTCTAAAAAAGAGGGTATCCGCCCCCTTCCCCCAAAAAAAATGACACGCCAAATGTGGCATGTCAGGGGGTCACCTTCCCATAAAGCGAAAGTTCAATTTTTGGGTGGAACTCCACTTTAAACTTCGTTCTTCAATTGACTTTTGTGGAAGGAGCCAGGTGGAAAATTTTCAGCCTAACAGGATCTGCATCCAATCAGATGCAGGCACTGTTTGCGTATTCAGACACCCACTGGCACAAGCTGTCAGAATACAACAGCCTGCAGCAGGACATTCGTCCATCTGCGTTGTTTGGCATGGATGGAGGAAAATATGTGTATTGCCATCTTTAGTCTGAGATTGAATAGCATACACAAATTCAAATATAAACATTTACATCATATATATTATCAAGGCCTTTGCGAATCTCATATCCTTCCATCGTCTGTATGGGTTCAATCTCGGCTGACATTGGCAAATATGCATCCAGAGAAAAAAATGTTTAATGAATAATATATATGCAGACCTCTATGTACAGTAATCTGCAGATTTAATTAGATATTGAATGCTGTGCTAAATATTTACTTTGTGCTCACAAAGACAATGATCTATAGACATTTTTTTTTTTGTATTACTGAATTATACATGAACTCCGGTGCTGTAGAGGTAGAGAAGTTAAGCACAGAGCAGAAGCCTGAGCCGCCGGGGAAGCGGGGGTTAAATTCACTGACAGCTGTCTCTGTCTATAGCAAGAGTGGTGAGAATGACACAGTGCTACCTTGTAATCACTCCCAGGCCCCCCTGGTTGTTTGTTTACAATGACACTGCCATGTAAGACAAGTGCAGGGCTAAGGGTGGGCGCAGGGGAAGGCGCTGCTTGCTCGGGGAACAATGTGCTCCTCTGCATGGCAATGGAGACGTGACTGCAGCCATATTGCAGATGACAGAGCTGTACTGCGAGCTGCGTCTGTGGGTTCCTCTCACTCAGCAGCTATCTTCTAAGCAATCTCCAGGAAGATGACTGATCTGCTAGACAGCTCTAACAGTGTGGGAATATTCTTTTCCCTGCTCGAAAACCTGCGCCCGCGGCATGAAAATAAGATGTTAAGCTCCATAGCGTAGCCGTCCATGGCACTTTTAAATGTTATTTTACAGTCTGCCAGGGAACATGCGCATGAATGTGTAAAAAGATGTCACCGTTTATTATATCCTGTATTTTGTATCACAGTTATTAGAACCCGTAAAGCCATTCAGCACTGCACTATAGCGTTTCATTGCATATTAGTCCCCTAATAGCATCTTCACAGTTGGATCCCACATGTACGGCTTTGGAAAGACGCTTTGTTTTTGCTTTTTCTCTTTTAGTCCTGGTACAGCGTTAATTCATATTTGTGAGGGGAAGCGTTTTAGGGCTCAGGCGCGCTGCTTTTACAGGTGTCTGAGCGTGTTTTAGCTCCGCCTCTAAACGTCCCCATATGTCTGTGAACACTATATGCGTTTACAGGAGTGTAGAGGCAGAAAAAAAAATTGTGCTCAGGCTTGAAAAAAAAAACGATTGAAAGCGCCTAAATGCACCATAATGCTATGGCTGGTTAATAGAATGCAATAACACCAGAACCATGAACACGGCTTTTTACCACATTTTTTCTGCTGCTAAACTCCTGTAGGTGAAAAGGGAACACAATGGGGGTTATTTACGAGAGGCAACTCCACTTTGCGCTACAAGTGCAAACTATAAGTGACAAATGCACTTGAAATTGCACTACCAGTGCACTTGGAAGTGCTGTCGCTGTAAATCTGAGGGGTAGATCTGAAATGAGGGGAAGCTCTTCTGATTTTATCATCCAATCATGTGCAAGCTAAAATGCTGTTTTTTATTTTCCTTGCATGTCCCCCTCGGATCTACACTTCCAAGTGCACTTTCAGTGCAATTTGAAGTGCACTTTGCACTTGTTGTTTGCACTTGTAATGCAAAGTGGATTTGCCTTTTGTAAATAACCCCCAATGTGCATGTAACCTTAAAGTGACTGTAAGGGCAGAAGATTTTTCATTTTAATGCATTCTATGCATTAAAGTGATTGTAAAGTCTTGTTTTTCTTTTTTTGTTTTTAACAAAAAATAACCACCATGTTATATTTACCTGCTCTGTTGCAGTAGATTTGCACAGAGCATACTTCTCTTCTTGGGTCCCTCTGCTCCTGGCCCCTCTCTCCTGTCAAGTGCCCCCACAGCAAGCAGCTTGCTATGGGGGCACTCGGGCCGAGCTGCAGCTCCGTGTGTTCATTCAGACATCGAGCTGCCGTTCGGCCCCACCCCCTCTCTCCTCTGATTGGCTAACTGGCTTTGATTTGACAGCAGTGGGAGCCAATGGCACTGCTGCTGTGTCTCAGCCAATCAGGAGGGAGTATCTCAGATGACCCAGGGACTCGTGGACATTACTGGAGAGAGAGGGGGCTCGGGTAAGTATTAGGGGGTGTTGGGGCAGCTGCTATGCGCAGAATTGTTTTTATCTTAATGCATAGAATGCATTTAGATTTTAAAAAAAACCGTCTGTCTTTACAACGCCTTTAATATAAAATGCCTTCTGTGTGCAGCAGCCCACTTCAGTGCCCCTATTACTTATCTGAGCCCCATCCCATGTCTAGAGATGTTGGAGAAGTGTCTCTGCTGCCCGGTACTCCCCTCCTCATTGGCTGAGACAACAGAGTGGCTCCATTGGTTCCCCCTGCTGTTAATCAAAGTCAGTCAACCAATGAGGAGAGAAAGGGGGCCGGGCTGGGCCGCAGTTCTTCTGTCTCAATAGACACAGGGAGCTGTGGCTCGGTTCGGTTGCCCCCATAGCAAGCTGCTTGCTGTGGGGGCACTGAACAGGAGGAAGGGGCCAGAAGCACTGAAGAGAGACCCAAGAAGATTAGGATCTGGGCTGCTCTGTGCAAAACCCCTGCACAGAGCAGGTAAGTATAACATGTTTGCTATTTTTAACTTAAAAATATACTTTACAATTACTTTAAAGTGTTACTAAACCCACAACAATAAAATCAGTCTGTATATGCAGTAAAGCATGCGTGTTATACTCATTGTGGAACCTAAGGGGTTAATTCTGAGCATTGTATAAAAAGTCTGTTTGACCCTGTCTTCTCTGATCCTCCCCTTCTTCCAATGTCCGCAATCCATCTCCTGACATTACAGAGCTTTGGGGGCATTCTGCACTGGGTAAAGGAGGAAAGTAAAGGGGGAATCAAAGAGGCAGACTAATCGGCCCATTCACCCCTCTCATATTGTTTTTTGTGTGTAGAAGATGGCCGCCATCTTAGTCTGCCTCTTTGATTCCCCCTTTACTTTCCTCCTTTACCCAGTGGGAATTTGATCCGTTTTTTGCAACTTGAGCTCAGGAGATACCAAAGAGTATCCATCACGGATTTATCTGTGTTCACTTACGCCTCAAGAATTTTTACTAAACACACTGAAGATCTAATCTTTATGAGTTTTGTGTAATCAATCGTACCAATTTCCTCCTTTGGAAACGGTGATCTCCCTATTTAGGACACCCTTTTACGAAGGAATAATTCAGAACATTATTATCAGCTCCTGAAGAAGTGTCATTGTAGACACGAAACATGTAGAGCACCAAAAATATATGTAACCGTTGACTGTATGATTGATATCCTTGATCCCTCATTTGTATAGATATATACTTTGTTTTTTTCTTTTCCTTTTTGGAAATTTGAAAAGGTTGTTATTATGTTTGATAGGATGTCAACTAGGTCTTAATTGTGCAATTTTAAGGAGGAAACTTTTTCCCTTTTTTTGTGTAAAAGGGAAATTGAACTTTTTCCTGTTCTTTTTAAATTGTCTTTTTTATTTTAAATAAATAGAAATAATTATTTTTCATACCGGTTGTGTTTACAACTTTCTTTATGCCTAAAAAGTCCAACTGAACCCACATTTTTTTGAGGTCTTTTTGTGTGAAGGTTCTTTCATTTCTTTTTTTATTTTTTTTCCCTCATTTCCCCTTTACCCTGTCAATATTTATATTCACAAAATGATAATTAGGACGCGGCATTTTTTCTATCAGTGTATCCACAGACACCACCCTGTGATAGATACACAATTGTTCATTTTTCCAAAATCCTACAAGCTTTAACCATACACTGATAGAAGTCATAAGACTGTTATGTACTGCTGATGGGAAATTGTATTTAGCTGTTTATATTTACTAAAACAATTGCATTTGCATGTTCTGTGTACTGTGGGAGACCAGATATAGTGAATGCTGGGTCTTGGGTTTAGTAACACTTCAACATGATTTTGCATTGTTTTTCTTTTCAGATATTTTTGTTTTAGGGCTCATTTAGACAGCCACTAAGACCTGTTATCCAATCTGAGCAGGTTTTGCTGCATGTGCAATCACCTTGGAGCTGCGCACAGGAAGCCTATAGCAGTAGCTGCAGATGCAGTGTCTGCATAGACACAATCACATTTAAAAATTTGACATGTGGGCAGGAGTGGGTACACAGATTTGAATGCAAACACTGTGTGCCCATCCGTTTACATGCTCCTGCCCGCAGATCAAATTTTGACATGTAACTGTGTCCGTGAAGCTGAACCTTCTACATCACTTCTATGGGTTGTCTGTGCACAGCTCCAAGGTGGATGCACACTCAGCAAATAGCAGTTCAGCACAGAGGATGGGTCTCAACGTCCATCAGAATGAGCCCTTAGGCTACATTCACACTTGTGTAGTGTTAGTGACACTGCAAATGCTTCAAGCAAGAAGCATTTATATGAAAAAAACACACAGAAAATGGTCAAGGGGCACAGTTAAAAACCATAACGCTCAAAAAGATACTTGACTTCCATTGCAGTATTTGTCATGTGTAGGGCTGCCCATAAAAGTTCATGAAATATGATAACATGCATAATTTGTGACGCGCTACATGGTGTAAACGGGGGCTTGGGGTCCTTTCACAAAGTTAGTTCCAGGGCTTTTTTTCAGGGGGAACTTGGTGGAACTCAGTTCCACCACCTATGGCTCAGACCCTTGGGAGGGCCTGGTCACCACAATCACTTGTAAACACAGAAGTCTGGTTTCTGTGTTTACAAGTGACAGCTCTATACTCTGTGTGTAACCCCCCTGAACTCTCTAATGCCCCTTTAAGGCCCTCCTACTGTTTGTGAAATTTGACTGACCACACCCACTATTTGATGAGATTTGGAGGGTGTGTGTGGGTGGAGGGGTTTTGGGGGGTCGTGGTTGAGTTCCAGCACCTATTGTTTGAGAAAAAAAAAGCCCTGGTTAGTTCTATCACAAAAACTCAGTTTGTACATCCATTGTCAGTTCAGTTTACAACAGTGTGCATCTGTTTTTCACATGTTTTTTTTTTAAAGCGGAACTAAACCCCCTCATATCCTTTTCAGCCAAGGAAGCTGCCATCTTAGCTTCTGTTTGATCTGCAATGGTGATGGTGTTGCGAATGTGATCAGTAATGACTCCAGCCACAAAAAAATGCAACAGTTGGCATGCCGGTAATGTAACTGTTTTTTGAAACCGTTTAATCGATGGGTTTGGTTCTGCTTTAAAATGTCAAAGAAAACAGTCACAGGTGAACAAGAGTTTAAAAAAATAAAAAAAATAAGTTGGTTTCCTAAAATCAGACGTAAACAGAATAGATGTAAATGGAAGGCATCTGTTTATGTTCGCAAAAATGGAGAAAGATGCAAACTTTTCAGTTTTTTTGTGCGCACATAAAAGGACTTTTTCAAGTAGATATAAACAGACGGACGCTTGGTGACATGTTGACTCTTAACCACTTTGTAAACGGCGCACTTTGCATTGCACGTAGTTGCAGCCCAGTGGTGGCACGGCCCCACTCATGTTCAAAGGCAGTACTTCCTCCCTGAGGGTGACGAGGGATCATGAAGCAAAGCACCGCGGTCACAGCATGTGTACAACCCTATCCAACCGCCTATGCAACTTAAAACGCTGCCTGTTTTTACTACCCCCTGACCGCAAAAAATCCATAGCAAACATCTGAATAGCACTGACGTCTGCATATTTATAAATACAGAGCGTAAACTATTCAGAATAAAAGAATTTTAGATGCTTCGCAAATTCAACACTTTATTTAAAAAAAAATAAACACAAGTATTACAGTGAGCGCCATGAATCACGGCGTGTTTTCTCTACACTTGTGTGGCCCTATCTAAATAAAAACACACATGTATAAACAATAGGGATGAATAATGTCAGCGCTGTGGTTAAAGCAACACTCATTCACTACTGAGGAAAAGGAGATTAGTGACCGAAGAATTCTTTTTTCAGGGGATGCTGTTCATTTGGCTACTCTGCGAGTCGCATTTTACTTCAGAACTGATCGACTAAAGAATAAAATATTGTTCTCGTAATGATGTTTACAAGACAGTGACGTAACCCAAACCACGTCCTGATACAGATTCACTTACATCCACACAAACAGCTGGCAGCAGCTGGAGATAAAGCTGGACATACACTGAGCGAAATTTAGAACAGTTGTTGATTATCCGTTCAAAATTCAATCAGTGGATGGACATGCCGGCATCACTCTGCCTGACATCCCTCGATTGGAATATCAAAGGAGCCAGGTGGGAAATCGTTGGTTCAACAATGCCCGTACGGGCTCCACTTTGCTCAGAGGGGGATCGCTCCATCGATCCCTGCTGAGCAGGCAGATGACAGGTCCGTCTCTGCACACTGTGCAGGGACTGAACTGTCGGAGCACCGCTCTCCTCTATGGGGGATCGGATGAAGACGGACCGTAGAGTCCCTTTTCATCCAATCCGATCCACAGACGGATGGAAAAGTATGGTTTTCCTCCATCACACTTTAGCGTATCGGAGCAGGTCGGATGTCAGTGGACATGTCACCACTGACATCCGTCGCTCCTTAGACCTGTATGGAGCATCCGCTCAGGTCCGCCTAAAAAACTGAAAGGCGGACCTAAATGGTCCGCCTGTGTGAAAGGGGCCTTATGCCTGGAATGTGAACTGTCACATTTGCTTGTGCTCTCAACCAAACTGTCAAACCATCAAATGGCTGATCACATGCAGCATTATGGCAGTTGCAGACGCTAACAGAAGCTAAGATTGCAGCTTCCTTGGCTGATAGGAGGGTTACGTTCCACTTTAGAATAGAAGTAAACCCTCCTCTCCTTTACAGCCACTGAAGCTGCCATCTTAGCCTGTGTCTGATCTGCAGTTGCCATGATGCTGCATGTGATAAGCCATTTGATATCTTGACAGCTCAGTTGAGCACACAAGCAAGTTTTTTTGATACACTTTTAATTCAATGGGTTTAGTTCCATTTTATTGCACAAAGGCATCCATAGCAGTTGAGGTTTCTGAGCTTGGACAGCAGTGACAGTTCCCTGTGGGAAAGTGATTAGGAAGTCCATCCTGCTCCCTGCCTAGTGGTTGTAAACCCTTACATACACCCAGTGAAGTGACTAGATTCATGTAATACACAGAGATGAAACAAATCCTCCTACATAAGGTGTAACTGTTTATCTGCAGTCTTCTCTTCTCCACAGGCTTCTAAAACACACAGATCAAAGGTAATTTCTCAGCTCCAATAGGCAGGGGTGAGGGGATCTGATGTCACACACTGCAGAGCATAGTTTAGGGAGCTGAGTGTAATCTGAGACCTAAGTGGAGGGAACAACTCCTTCGTCCCTCCTTTACCCAGTCTCATAGGGAAACATGCACAGCTGTGCTGTCAATCACCTGCTGTATGCTGGAGGGGGGAGCGGGGTTGTCTCCTGCAATTCTATGTTATTGGCATAACCTGTCAGAAATTACCCCTGCAGACAGCAGAAGGAAGAGACAGTAGACAGAAATTACACGTAGTGCTTTGGATTGGGCTATACACTCTATAAAGGGGATGCTTTGTTCATTTTTAATTTCAGAGGTTTACAGCCTCTTTAAGAGGCAATTAAAGGGTCATGGCAGGTAAGCAGCAGGAAGGCGCTAACAAGGGTCTCTAAACAATGCTTATAATAAACAGTAAGGCTGGTTTACATCAGATTGTCTAATCTGCATCAAAAATGCATGCACAGTGTTTTTCATGTATTCCGATGGCCCTAGCTTACACCAGTACAGTGTGTTTGAGTGCAGTCAACAAAAGTAGAATATGCGTAATTTTTTGTAACAGAACACATCTAGAATGAGGCAAAATACATGAAAAATGCACCGGAACGCATGTAAATGCACCAGAAAGCACCGGAACACATATGTCCTGAATTGAAATAAAAACAAGGGGAAAACTGCACTGGAACACATAAAAAATGTGTATAAACACACATGCAGAAATGCATCCGCAAGGCAGAAATTGTGGTGTGAAAAGGCCCTAAAGCTGGATAGCTAAGTGGTTACAATTTTTGGTTTCATCACTGATTTTATACATTTTAAATAAGGATTTGTCCACTCACACACACAGTCTTTTATTCATGTACAGTAACACATACCATGTGCTCCACTGTGTGATCATACCGCTTGATTCATCAGCGAAAACTTGCAGGCGTTGACACCTGAATGAATTCTCTGGCGACACTAACACCTAATTTACAACATTTTTTTCATTGTGAGAAAAAGCAAAACGTAGGCGTTGACATGACTTTACCTTTTCGTCTGGTACAACACGGTGAACCGCAAGAAAGGCTCAGGTCAGCGCTCCTGTCATGGTGGGGTCCCTCTGTGGGACTTATAAAACGTATACAAAAAGAATGAAATACAAATACATTTCCTCAATAGATAATGGACTGGAACCACTAGCATACTGACTCTTAACCCCATAGTACCATGACAGCATGCAGTACCTGCTATACTGATGCCAGCCTGTGTGCCCTTTGGCATTGTGTTTCAGCATGGGAGCACAACGTTACTTACTGAATTCATTAAATGTGCATCAACAGAAACACACAGCCAGATAGCCTAAGATGGCAAGGCACTCCCTGCTCATCTTTCCTAACCCCCTTTTTTTCTCCAAGCTAAAAGACTGGCTCCAGACTGCACTGTACACTGTTAACTCTTTCCTGGAAAGACCAGAAGTTCAGGGAAGAGGCACTGAGAGAGCAGGAACCAGCAGCTTTGAAAGTTTTAAACTGCAAGTGAATGGGGTAAAATTTAACAAATGGGGAATGTTTATCGTATTGTGCTTAATGCGTTAAGCTAAAAAACCCAGAGCGTATAATACTACTTTAAAGCGGAGCTCCAGGCTCCTTCAGAAAAAATTAAGTTAGCAGCTACTAATACTGTTGCTGAGGTTTAGGCTGGGTTCACACATATGCGAATTGGATACGGATTTTTCTGTATCCAAATCACATGACAGGCAAGTGTGACCGGCTCTCAATGTCCGGGGGTGGCCACAGTCTGGATTGAAAAAGTTTTCTGTGCTTCTTTGGGTCCGGTTCATGTGCGAATTCAGGCAAAATATCGGGCCTGAATCGCAGTTGAACCAGTGAACGGACATGCAGCAGACCCCAGGCATACATATGTGAACTCAGCCTTAATATTAGGACACGAATCCAGTAGTGTCTTCACCCAAGCTGATTTTTCAATTGGATCTCAGGTGCTGCTGCCGCCATCTTGGTTAGGGAAACTCACAGCCTGTTCACTACTGCGCATGTGCGAAGTTTCAGTGGCACGGTGGCAGGGGAAGGTAGAGGGGGGCCGAATTTCCATATGAGTTTGCTGGGGCAAAGTCAGACAGAAGTGGAAGTGGGTACTTGTTGAAACCAGGTACTGGCCCCCCCTTCAAAAGGTGCCAAATGTGGCAGCAGAGGAGGAAGATGCAAATAAGCGGACTGTCCCTGTTTGGTTAGAGCTCCGCTTTAACTTTGTAAATAAGCTTAAAGTGGATCTTCATCCTAGGAGCAAAAAAATTACAAATAAGGCAGCTGCTGACTTTTGAATAAAAGGATACTTACCTGTCCAGGAATCCAGCACCATCCTCATCAGAGCGAGTTCCTCACTTTGAGTCCCAAGCGCCGGCATCTTTAGTGTGGGAAGTCAGCTATGACTCCTTGTGGCTTCACAGCTGGCTTACCACTGCACTGGCTGCATGAGCTGCGTTGCTTTGTGAATGGTCATGCGGCCTTCTGGGACCTGTGACAAGTCCCAGATGGCTGGGCAAAGTGGGGCAACTTCCGCTTGGATTGCCTAGGAAGTAAGAGTGGGTATTTGTCAAAACCAGGCACCAGCTCCCCCCCCCCCACCACCACCATCCAAAAAAGTGTCCAAAGGTCATAGATGAGGGGGAGAGAGGCAGAAAAGCTGAACATTCCCTTTTTGGGTGAAGTTCGGGCCTTAAACGTAGCATTTGAGGTCTTCCCAAAAACGCCTGCAAACTAAGGGCAAAGGGGGGTCCATAAAACAACTGATATTCACTCAATAATGCCAGCTTTACTCCTTATTGTATCTTTCGATGCACACAGTGCAGAGTGGCTTAGATAAACATAAGATGGCATGGCTCTCGCAACATAGGCACTTCAAACACAAAGAAATGCAATATATATGTAACATGTAATTAATACATAGATCTATTCCAATCCTTCAGTACAGGTACAGGGAAGTTGGATTCCTCCTCTGCAGCTTTAAAATCAGGGCTCTCTGATATTATTCCTTATCAGGCAATACCAGAGACAGGGAGAAAAAGAGATAAAGAGGGAAAAACTCCTCACTGAAACACATTGCACATGACAAGTTGGGATGTAGAAATGATGCTATCAGTGGATAAATAGCTATCATGTGAGTGCACTATTTAACTGTTATGTCGCAGCCATCACTGCCAGCTATCACACATGGACCAGAACTGGAGCCACGCAATGCATGTTCCAAGCGTATATTTCTGCAATCAAGACCTTCTATATCCACGTCATGCAGACTTGTTTGAGATGATTGCAATGTATGGGACAACAAAAGGAATACTTCTTAAATGCTGTCAGCTGCTAGCGGATGAAGCCTGTGTTTAATTTTGGGTTTTCCACAAACTGTCATTCAGATATTATACACTTTAATTAAAGCTTATTCTGTCCCTAAAATCATTTCTATAAATATGCTTACACTGGAGTTTAATTACAGTTTTTAATCCAGAGCACCAATTCTGAAACGTCCTTCTCCATCAAAGGAGAGGGACTTAATTAAGCAAAAGTTGATTAGCAGCAGCACCACCTACTCCGCAGCTTTAGAAACTTAGCGGGTCCTTTTTTTTTATTACATTTTAAACAAATATTTTAGTTTTTTACTATACGTAAAACATCTATTTACCTTTAAAGTACCACTTTAAAGGTAAATAGATGTTTTACGTATAGTAAAAAACTATAGTAAACTCTTTTTTCAACTTGTACCTTCAGGTAAACCTATAACAAGGCTTACCTGTAGGTACAGTCAATATCTTCTAAACTCGCACTGTTTAGAAGATATTCACGCGGCATGCAGCCGGTGATGTCACTGGTGCATGCGCTCTAAAGAAACGGCATACCCGCACCATCCCTTCAGTGCTCTATGCCATGGTCTGTGACTCCCACGCGAATGCGCGGAAGTGACGTTATTACAGTGAGGCCAGTCAGGGGGCCGGAACACACAACCCCGGAAGGATGATCGGGTGCCCTGTCGGTTACAGCACGCCGCTGGAGTGCTTTGTTATAACGTAAGTATTTCATAATGTACTAGTATGCGATGCATACTAGCACCTTATGCCATTGTCTTGTTGGGATAAAAACAGGGTGCACCCATAACACAAAATTCACAAGCCACAGAGCATAGCAGAAGCTGTTTGTTTTCTAACTCTCTAATTGAAACACCATAGTGCTTTCTGTTCTCACTTACTTATTTGTGTGTAAATTCCAGCTTGGGCTACTGAGTTTTACAATCAACATGCCTTTTTTTCAGGTAGTCCAGAAAACATGCTGGTCAGACATGTAAACATAAATTATTCACATATACTACCTGACTAAATAATCTATTTTTGATAACTTGTATTTCTGATCACAATAAAGAAAGAAAATATATTTAAAATATAGTGTAAACCCCTCTCCCCATAAAGACACTTCAACCTGCTAAATGTGGCACAATTTCTAATCTATTATGCAAATATTTAGTTGTGAGATCTCTACTAAGCTTCCTACTGATCTCAGTATATTGGCTAAACACCTCCCCCTACAATCACTCAAAATCACTGATCCTGGGCCCCGGATGCCTCCTTATATTATAGAGCAGCTGTGCTCACGCGTATACTTAACTGGTTCCATCATTCCTCCTCCAAATTATGGGTACAGATAGAGAGCCATATTAACCCAATAGATCTCTGTGCATTGCCGTGGACACCTACTGAATTCCTGAAAGGAGAGGTACAACTGAGCGACCTCACCCGACAAACCATACAAATCTGGACCCGAATGAATTCCTCCAAGACCCTATCTCCCATGCAGGGACCCATGGCTCCACTGTTTGGAACTCCGGCTTTCCCACCGGCCCTACAGGGAGCGAGTTTTGGACCTTGGTGTAAGGAGGACCACAGGCGACTTGCCCAAGTCCTACGTTCGGACCCCTCTCTGACTCATGACATTCCCTCTGACCCATCTTCTCATGCCTCTACGCACTGGCTGCAGAGACAACAGGTGATTTCCTTCATTCGCACTTTCCCTTCGTTACCTAATGTACTCGCTGACTTAACAGACTTGGAAGGCATGCTGCTCCAGGCCACCCCTCCTACACATGTAGTCTCTCAATTATATTCCCTCTTACATGGGGCTTACAATCCTGACCTTCCCCCATACACACAGGCATGGGAGGAAGACCTGGGCCACTCCATCTCGCCTGTAGACTGGCAAAAGTGCTTTATACTGACCCACAAAATGTCCATAGCCTCCAATTCTCAAGAAAAGGGGTTCAAGCTGTTGACCCGTTGGTACAGATGCCCTTCGACTTTGCACCGAATCAACTCGACACTTCCGGATACTTGCTGGCGTTGCTTGTCATCTAAAGGAACCTTACTTCACATTTGGTGGGCATGCCCCCCTGCGAGGAAGTTCTGGCAAAAGATCCTTGATTTGTACTGCAAACTTATGGCGACCTCCATCGCACCCTCTCCTGAGATGGCTCTGCTATCTCTGCTCCCGGGACCGCTTAAGTCAGTCAAGAAAGACGTTCTGCGTCACTTTTTGGCGGCTGCTAGAACGGTGTTGCCCAGACATTGGAAGTCAACGAGCATGCCTTCCCTGGGGGATTGGGCAATTGAAGTGGACCGAATTAAAACTTTGGAAAGAATGTTGTCGCAGGAAACGGGTAGGGAGGAACAATTCTCTAAGACCTGGACCTCATGGTCGATGTTTCGATATTCCTCAGAGTTTATCTCATGGGCCACAGAGGACTCTACCAATACACCTGTGTGATCAGGGTGGAATGTATATCTTTTGATCCCTACGCTCTTTACTGTCCTGACCCCTCTTTCCTCACTCTCTTCCCCCTTTCTTCCCTCCCCTATACAAGTTGCAGTAATACCCGATTACTTAAGTTATGACCTCTAGTCTCATTAGACCAGCATGGTGGCACATACATAGCTTCCCCCCCAGAGTGAACGTTGTCAGAATTAACACAATAGCCCTAGTCTACCTGTAATGAGTGGGCAACACCCGCTGAGAGGATAGTGGTGCACACACACCCACTTTAACTTAGACTAATCATGGTAGGACTACAGGCTCTCTTACCATACTACCTAAACCGAAGCTCAAAACAAACACTTTAACCTCGTGACAGTTCGACACCACTGTAGTACAGTGGATTTCTCTGTGGTTTCTTTTTTATGTTTATGTAACAATGTAAAACGAATATGTTGGAATATTCTGTTTTTTTTTTTCCCCCCTCCTATCTTGCTTCTATATCTCAATAAAAATAAGATTGAATTAAAATCACTGATCCTTTGGCTAAGGAACTTTTGTGAGCTCCTGTTAACTGGCATAAACAAAGTAAAACCTACTTGCCCTGACTCTAGTAATGCAGTGCTCACCATTGACATCTTTGGGTCGCCCACTTCCCAGTACTGATTGCTGCCCACTTTTATTGGTTGGGTGACATAACATCTCTCCCAACATAGTATGTATCTTCTGCATCATTCCTGACATAGCATGCCTCTTCTGCATTAGAAATCCTGCCAGTTCCTCATCTTTATATTTTTTTTTCCATAAAGTTCCACTTTAATGAGCTAATACATAGTATATGCCATACATGCATTTTGTCTCTCTCTCTCTCTCTCAATATATATATATATATATATATATATATATATATATATATATATATATATATATATATATATACAGGCAGTCCAAGCAGGTGCAAGGCAATGCAGTGGGGCTTTTTACAGCAAGTCCACATCATAAAACATAAAATATCTGCTTGTCGGAGCCAATAACTAAACTCAGGTCAATTCCTAACTAGCGGAGTTCCCCAGAAAGGGTTCGCTAACACGAGCGGGCAGCGTTTGTACCTTTTTTAGCATTCTATCAATACTCAGCCTTGGAGGTCCCCAATAAATTCCTTTAATTTGCAGGGATTGGTAATGGGACAGGAAGTGAAGGTAAATCTTCACAGATGGCAAAAAAAATCTGCAAGGAATTATAAACCTACCCTGCTCTATCGAAAATGAAACAAAAAAAAAAGTGCTGCCTATAATTTTACTTTAAGATTCTGAGAATACAAATCATTTGTTTTCTTCATATCAGCCATAGTTTAAACACAC
This sequence comes from Lithobates pipiens, assembly GCF_037356315.1. NCBI lineage: Eukaryota > Metazoa > Chordata > Amphibia > Anura > Ranidae > Lithobates > Lithobates pipiens. The sequence goes on from NW_027507784.1 coordinate 159,332,906, forward strand.
ACACACACACAGACACACATGTATAATCGGTATTTAGTCCAATAGGGTATTGTGAACAATAGGAAATGCCAGAACGCTGACTATGTCACCTGCATTTCTAATTACATGTAAATCAGCTGATTTTGGCACTAGTTGTAACATTGTTTTAGGCTGTGATATTCTTAGCACAATGAGAAGACAGGGACATTTATATTTTATGCAAGATGCAAACTGCTCTAGTGGAAGGGATCCAATCATGTATTTTACTAAAACCATGATTAATTCCGTGAATGGGCCAAAAACATTTTTGTTTCATCACCTAGCATAGTAAGAAGGACATTAATAATGTTTCCTATATAACTACATCTACTGATATATGTTGGGTGTGATCATTTTAGAATGCGTTATAGGCATATGTGGCTAACCGATGTTTTGCTAGAGAAGCTCTTCAAGCTGTGCAAAATTGCTGCATCTGCACGCCTCAAGTGACTGCCATGTTTAATTAGCATCAGAGACTTTGGTAATGACTGATAGAGATGTGATCAGGTGCTCTTACTGGTCTATCATTTCCTTTCCACGCATGGATATTAAGCCAAATTGGACATAGATCTGGTTTCTTGACCCAATAAGCTGGAAGCAATAAACATCTTTATATAGTTATCTACACAACACATTTAAAGTTATACTCTGGTTAAAAAGTAGAATTAAACCTTGAGATACAGTACATGCAGAGAGCACAGACATTTCCCATAACATATCAGTGTATGAGTGTAAATGGTGCATCCCAGTACCTTTCGTTATATTCTATTGATCTGAGAACACATGCTTGTGAAACAGGAATGGAATTCCTGAACACACCCACTTTAAGATCTTTGCTATTTGTTACATACAAAACAAAACGGAATTAATAACATATTAGTATGAAGAAATTTCTTATAGCCAACAATCAGAATAAAAAAGGTGGCAGTAGTCCCCCCCCCCTCCATTCTGCATCTCTCTGGCAAGCCCATGGTGCCATCTTCAATAGTGCATTATCAAGAGTTGGCTTCTTCCTGCATCCTGTAGTGCAGGGTTCTCCAAACTTTCTAAACAAAGAGCCAGTTTACTGTCCTTCAGACTCTCCAGGGGTCGGAATGTGGCCATTGTGAGTAGAAAATGCTTTGGCTTAAATGGGACTACACAATGCCTCATCATTGGTATTAGTGGAAGAAATAATGCCACTTGTTGGTATAGAGGGAAGGAATAGTGCCCTATCATTGGTGTCAGTGGGAGGAATGGTCCTCCATTGTTGGTGTCAGTCGGTGAGGAATAGTCCTATGTATTAGAAGGTGGAATAGTGCCAAGCATTGATATCAAGAGAAGGAATAGTGACCCATAAACGATGCCCATTTATGGTGCCCACTGTTGGTGTCCAAGGCCAGATAAAGACAGAAAAAGTTCTGCATCTGGCCCCAGGCCACAGTTTGGAGGCCACAGTTTGAAGACCACTGCTGTAGCCAGTCCTCCCTGCATTAAGTCTTGTGCATGCGCAGATTATGAAAACAGACATTAGGCATGTACTTGTGGAATGTCGTAAGATTTGAACAATCTTGTGAGATCTCTCAATAAAGTGTCCCTGGTCCGCCTTAAGCATCTGATGACCGTAGATCACTAGGTGGCAGGTGGTGGGTGGAGGAAAAAAAAAACACATATCTAAATGTTGTCTTTAAATAGATGGGGAGGGAGCAGGGATGTACTGTGACAACAGAACTTGCTTAAAGGGTTCTTTACGGAACAGAGTTGGTTTGTAGGATGTGAAAATCTGATACACCCTTAGGACATCTGCTTGTCTAAGGGTAGTCATACCTAACGCGCCAGAAATAAACTTTGTCCTTTGCATTCAGTGACATACTAATATCAATTTCATTTTATTTGTATTCTCCGTGCTATGTTCCAAAATATTTCCTGCATTGCATCTCCGTTATGTATCTGTACTTTTTCCACTTCCTTCCAACCCTCTTGACCTTACTTGCTTGGCCTGTCATCCTATCCAGGCATATTTACCAGGAATTCTCACCTCCTATTGCTTTCTGTTCAGCCTCAATGATCCTCAGGCCAGAAGAATTCTCTGCCTGTAAGGAATCAATTACTTCCTGCGATACTTTATTAGAAGTCCACACATCACCAAACATTCAGCAAAGGAGTGAGGGTGGATGGATAGGGAGGGGGGAAGCTCATGGGGGTTAAATCTTTGATACCAGCTCACAGCCTGGACAATGGTTAAAATGTCAGTGTCCATACCTGCTTGCACACAAACACTGCCCATTAACTCCCTAATCCAGCAGTCTTTGTAGAGATCAAATATCAGAGGTTACATGACAGACACGCTGACATTCAATCACAGCCATTTCTAAGACCAGTAACATTTCCACTGAAAAAAAGACCTTTATTTCCTCTATTTTACTGATATGTTTGAACTTCCTTGTTTGGATCCGAATGGCCAAGAAATGTATATATGACGGAAAGCTTGCTAAGTCTCAATAGAGAATGGGTTAAATGCATTTATTAGAAAGGACTAAAGGAAGTTCAGATAATGCAGTTTATGGAGACTCTGCCATGAATGGGATCGGCAAGGGATGTTTAGAGAACACACATCCCTACAGATTTCTCTAAAAGCAAAGTGTAATTTAGAGAATGTGTGCTGCAGAAACCCCAGAGGCAGACACTGACATCCCATAAATATACAGTAAGGGTCAACTCCATCCTAAATGTTGTGCTTACACTATGCAGCCAACCTGCTTGACAGTCATCAATCCTGAACCCTAGTAGAGTCTGCATAATACTAACATAGGTGTCTACCTAGGCAAACAATTGCTCCTTTTCTTTCTTTTCCTTAGGGTTTGATTTATCAAAGGCAAACAGGCTGTTCATTTTTCAAGGGAATGTTCCCTTTGCTAAGTAAATAAGATGAAGTTCTACTGACTTCCATTATCCAATCATATGCAAGCAAGAATACTATTTTTTATTGCATTTGCATGTGATAGGGTATTCTGTACAAAGTGAATCTTCACCACATTCACTAAACTAATTAAGAATTCCCTTGCAAAGTGAAATTTCCATTGAAAGGCCCTAATTGCCTTTAGTAAATGAACCCAATAATATTCTCATGTGCAGCAGCAGCCTAGAGGAGAGAGCACCAGCAATTATAGCCAATCAAAACACTCTTGGTACATACGACAGGTTTTTTCTGTTCTTCCCAGCGGGTTGAACAAAATAAAAGACTGTCGGTTCCGGTCAGAGCCCCTGTACTAACAATCCAACCTTAGTACAGCAATCTCTCCCGCTGAGATATTGCAGTCTGACAGGGGACAGCCCCCTACCAGAACTCTCCGATCAGCACTCTCAGCCATTGGCTAAGAGCGCTGATCAGGAGTCGGTTGGCTGTCGTCCAATAGAAGCCGGCTTCTGTCGCACCGATTGCCGCAGACAGGCCAAAATGTCTGACTTTTTTTATTGATTCGGCCGATGTCTCCTGTCATTCGTCCCCTGTCTGTGTGGCATCAGGCTGGCCATAGAGAGATCATCTTTTTCAATTAATTGGCGATCTGAGCAAAAAAAAAACACACAAGCGAGGTGGATGGAAGAATCCTTTCCACTGTGCCTTTGTATTCTGACAGCGGAACTCCTCTGCTGCCAGAATACACTGACCGGCGCCTTCAACCACTGATTGAGAAAGGTTTTTCAACATTCTCATAAGATCGACTTCCGTCAAGCGAAAAAAAGCCCTACATGAATCAAAAGTTTGATCTATCTATGGCCAGATTTACTTTTTTCTGTGCTAGCAGTGAGCATGATTTATGGATGGCAGAGCATAGGGATGACCTCATGAGTATGCTGCTGCTCCTTCATTGTCCAATGACAGGCTGGGGTAGGAGAGTTAGCTGAGAAGACAGAACTTTAGTAACCAAGTTTTTCCTCTTGATCACCCATCAAATAGATGATTTCTATAATCATGATTTTATGAGTCTTGAATACACAGAAGCTTGCAGAGCCTTGCAGGTCTAAGGTAGGTTGCACGGTGTAAATATTAATAAATATTTGAGGAGCTAAGATTGTGCATTTACTCCTTTGTGTGTATGAATAGAATAACAGTCATTTTTACTAAATAAGTTATAGAAAGTATTAACTCACACAAGTTCTATGCTTGAATCCCAGATAATGGCGATGGAATCATGTATATAGACTAAGAACAACTATTGAAATATTGTACAAATTTAGTAATAGCTTCAACTCATCGTATATAGTCCCAAACTCAGATCAATCTAATATAAGCAAAAAATGATGCTTGCCCATTAAATAATTTACAGATTAATTATTTACCTATACTTCAGCCTACATTCCAATTGATTTGCATCTAATTAAATTTTGCACACACTTCCTATACCTTTTCTATAACCTGCATAGCTGAGCACATGAAGAAAAGAGTAAAATACTACAGAGTTAAAAGCTGAACATAATTTGTTCAGTGCCCTATAAACACTTCACTAAATAACCCATGAAAAGTCCATTGAAAGTGCAGGAGATAGATGAAAGCAAGCCCTGGAGTCACAGTCAGTCTTACCATCATTTCATTTACAAAGGAGGAATGAAAAGATATGTTGTCCTAATCTACCCATTTATACTCTTATTGTTGAGTTTGAAATATCATAGATAATGCAACATTCCCCTTTTTTCAGTAAATGTAATATTTGATAGTCATTTGTGAACAAATACTAATTTAGGTGATTAAATAAAAGGCACTTTAAGCCGCAATTTAAAGTAAACCTGTACAGAAGTAAATAATGTATACAAATGATAGTCTAAAGTCAAAGCAAAACTTTAAGATGACATCTCCACTTGCCCCCCCTCCCCCACAGCAATTCAACAAAGCCCACCCCCCCCCCCCCCCCCCAAAAACTCACATTTCCAGGTATGGGAACAAATTACATGTCTCCTCCCACAAAGCAGCCTGGATAACCAACCACCAGCTCTGAGCATTGTCACGTGGTGACTAGGGACGTGCCTATACAATACGCTAGGATTTACATAGGAGTTTTAGCTCTGCATAGAGCTCTGGTGTTGATACGTCATCATAAAAGTACCTTGTTGGCATCTTATTCTGCCTACTCTACAATATTACCATTCATTTAAATGACTTGCCTGGTTTACTTTAACATAAAACATACTTTGTACTCTTGACAATTTTATCATTAAGAAATGGGTATTTCACTGATGCCCAAATATAGGTCATTGAATTTGCAAACAGCCCTCTAAGCTGTAATTATAGATATGCTTTATTGTAGCTACTTATATGCAATGGGTTCATGGGGGAAACGCAGTTCTGGGACCTCCAGCACTGAATGTATGTAACGTCAAACGGTGCTGGAGGGTCTATTGATGTTGGCTGCTCGAAGAAATGTTTTTGCTACGGGTGATCTAATTTGCGGGTGGATCTATTGTTGCTGGAGGGGAACTCATTTTGCTGGGGGTGTGTCTTATGTTGCTGGGGTCAATCATTGCTGAAAGGGATCTACAGTTAAGGGAGAGGTCTATTATTGGCTGTTGAAGGGTTTATGATGCTGGCTGTTTGGAGTCTATTGTTGCTGGGGGGTCTATTGCTGCTAACTACAAGGGATCTATTTTACTGCTTTTCTTGTTATCATTAACACATTCCATACAAATTACTTAGCAGCACAAAATGATACTTGGGTCTTTGTTCTCTAAAAGGAGTGGAACTGGGGGGAGGGTCAAACCCAGGAATGGTGCTGAAAGGTGGGTAGAGGGAGAAGGCAAGGGGTGATTTAGGAGGTGGGGGAGTTCCTGCACCTATTCTCTTAAAAAAAAAACCTGCCTATATGTACCTAAATACTGTAATGCCTAAACTTCTGAGAGCATTCAAAATTAATTAACAGGTTCATTTGACCTGTAGTTGTCCTGCTTTTGACTTGTATTCAACCTTCTTCAATTTACATTTGAATTCTCATAGACTTAAAGAGGAAGTAAACCCTGATGAGTTTACTTCCTCTTTCATTCCCTGCAAAAGCAAAGCATAATGGACTACTATGCATCGCATAGTAGCCCATTATGTGTCACTTACCTGACACAGGAGCCTGCGAAGTCACCGCTGTCCCCTGTAGTCCGCCGCATCCATCTTGTTGGTGGGGTCTCGCAGCTCCGCTGCTGTCATGCGGCGAAGCCGTGATGACGTCACTCCCGACACGCGCGGCAGCTCCGTCGCTGAGAATGCCGCGCTCATTGGATGGTTTGATAGTTTGGCTGAGAGCACAGCCAATGTGCAGTTAGCATTCCAGTAATGCCTTTTTTTTTTAACTGTTTAAATCGATGGGTTTACTTCCACTTTAAAGGGATTGTCAAGAGAATTTTTTTATTTATTTAAAATAACAAACATGTTATACTTACCTCCACTGTGCAGCTCGTTTTGCACAGAGTGGCCCCGAACCTGCTCTTCTGGGGTCCCCCGGCGGCTGTCTCTGCTTCCTCCCGCAGATGCTTCTCACGTTCATGCGAGCTCCCTCGCATGGTGAGAAGCATCTGCGGGCGCGCTCCCGTGATACAGCCGGCGGTTATAGCCGCTCGCTGTATCACACGGCCCGGCCCCCCGGCGTCAGTGGATGTGATTGACAGCAGCGCGAGCCAATGGCTGCGCTGCTTTCCATCCATCCACTCCAGCCAATCAGCGGCCAGGCTGAACGGTGTAAAGGACGTCGGGGGACGAGCGCGGGACATTCGAGGGGTGAGGTAAGTAAAACGGGGGGGGGGGGGGCTGGGGGCGCCGGGACTGTCAGATGTTTTTTCACCTTAATGCATAGAATGCATTAAGGTGAAAAAACATTTACCTTTACAACCCCTTTAAGGAGGGTAGAACAGAGAAATGACTTCATCAGTTTGCTGATGCTCCCTCTCTTTCCAGTCATTAGGTAGATGGCAGGGACAAGGTATAAAGGTGTTTTGCCTGGAATAAAGAAAAGTGAGGTCAACCACGTGCATAAGTATAGTTGCAGGGGAAGTGATTATAGAAAGATATTTCACTCGGTTAAAACTCAGCTTTATATTAAAAAAAGTTTGCATGGTAGCCTAATTTACCAGCATGAAACATACCACAGAATCTGTGTAATTCTTTTATGGCATTAATTAAAGGGATGAATTCACAACCTTAGTTTTAATGCTAATTTCTCTAACTCCCAGCAAGGGTATTTTGTCAGTAATGAAAAATGAACAAATCCAATCATAAAAAGTGAAAAAATTAAAAGTAAAGAAAATACAAGGTCTCATAGTTGAACCATGGCTAAAACTAATAAGGAATGGCACCAATTTAAAGTCATGGCGTAGACGGGTACAAGAGAAAGCAGCAGCTGCAGGCAAAATCCTCATCAATGTGATACTACATTTCAATCATTTAAATATAAAAATCCATTCTTGCAGGTATTTCTGAAGCACTATCATTCCTCCGCAACAATGCATTATAATATTTCTGGCCTGTACAGTAAAGTAATAATGGGTTGCCTATATAATTAAAGATTTATCACATTCCCGATTAATTTCCTTCATGGCAGATACCTTTTAATCCAATAATGGAAGTTAAATCATGGGAAAAATCAAAAAGAAACATTTTGACAATTTATTTTATTATGAGCCCTTCTATCACTCAAGCAGATCTAAAGTTAGATGACATTAAATAATACATTTTGCTCTAAATATGTTTTGTTAAGGAAGCAAATCATTTGTTTTGGATCCGCATAGCTGTGCACATCATCTACCCTCTGATTTTTAAGCGATGGATTTCTTTCCTTAGCACCTTTTCCATGCTGCGATTCTCACCAATTAATTCTGGAAATCGATTAACACCCTTTTTCCAGCCTTGTGAAAAATGATAATTTGCAGTCGGTAACTTTAGCACCTCGCATATACAAACTGTAATGGTGAGCAATCGAAATGCGCCTGTTTATTGCACTATAAGAGTTTTATAACTATAAAAAAAAAAATCAACTGGGAGCAAAGGTTTATGCTAATGCTGAAGAACTTCAGATACAAACTGGCGAGGGTAATTCTGCTGCTAAGAACTCGGAATACCTTCCTGACCTCATTTTACTGAATCAAAGCACAAGAGCTCAAAGAAGAAGCGGATTGAAGAACCCCAAATGTATTTTTACAACAAAGGAATTGCGTCTCCCTTTCAACTGTCCACTACTGAATTTCTCCTCTCTCATTATGTTATGTACACAATACAATGTAAGTAAAGCAGCCCATAGATCATTGGATTTTCTTTCCTTCCATCATGGGGTTGCAGGAAAAAAATCGCTCAATTACCCCATCAACCCATAAATTCCCTGCCGGCAGAACACGATTACTGCTAGCAGCTATAGAAAATGAAAAGAAGTTCCTGGATGGCTGTATGTCAGAGAAATGGCATCTTTATTGGTCAATAAAATCCAAATGCAGTCACGTATCAAATATGGAAAAACAGGATAAAAAAGCGAGTTTCACACCTTGTTCTGGCACTTATTCATAGCTAAAGATAGAGAGCGAAATCACAGATATAAATAGTAGCCTTAAAAGCTATCTATCTTTAGCTATGAATAAGCGCCAGAACAAGGCGTGAAATGCGTTAGCTTTTTTTTATCCTGTTTTTCCATGTTTGATATGTGACTGCATCATATTGACCAAAGATGCCATTTCTCTGACGTGCGGCCATCCAGGAACTTCTTTTCATTTTCTACATTGCGCAGAGCCAGCACCTGAGTTTCTCATTAGGATTATACGTTGGTGGTGTGTCTGAGTGGCTGGAGCGGTAATCCCTTATCGTTTGCTAGCGGCTATAGTCACTGGTAGTACTCGAGTGTGATAAATCCGAAAGGCTGGTTGTACCCAAGTTAATCAATGGATGGACTTGGGTACAATCAGCCTGCCCGTAGTCCCTGCTTAACGAGACTTTAATTTTTATCCATGTATGGCCAGCTTAGGGATATCATATATACTAGCACTAATAACAACACTATACACTCCAATAACAATCTGCTATACTGGATCATTTTGATTAACTTATTGGGTGACTGGTGGATATACTGCACAGAACAAGATACAACAAGAAAAGTGATACAGAAGTAGGGAAGTGATTGTGCTCTTAGCTTGAGTACGTACATATATAGTATAAACAGTATATGCACATAAAGCTTAAATATATATATATATATATATATATATATATATATATATATACTTAAATTTAGGGCCCAGTCAAACTAGAATGCAGTGCAGGAAATCTGTGTTGGTTTCGAGCACTGCTTTTAAATTGCACTGCCCTTGCAGTCTGCAGTGGGTGTCAGTCCAACGTTTATGACACCCCAAAAGGCAGATTGCAAACGTATGCCCGCCCTGGATCACACGGTAAAAAAGTACCAAGCGATCCAGTTGCAGTGTGATTCCAAAACGAGTGCATGCACTACTTTATGTGTATTGTGGTGTGATTTCTGCCCATTCAAAATGAATGGGTTGAAATCGCACTGCACAGGACTGCATGTGAATCGCACAGGAACACGTAGCGCGTTCCTGTGCGATTCACATGCAGTTCCTAGTCTGAATGGGCCCTTAGACCTAAACTATCACTCTTGAATTTTTATTTTCTAGTCCAGAGTCAAAGCAAACTGGCTGAGATTCTTCTTCAGGCACCTTGATTAATAAGGCCCTTTCTTGAAATAATATACAATTTGGTTTTATGCCAGCCTAGTACAGCTGTGTCTGAAATAAACATCTGAGTTTTATTTCTTTTTTTTTTTTTTCCTTAAACGAATTTAGTTGTTAAAGGATATACAGCACTTTTGGTCTTCTGTAAAACATATGACTTTTATTAACACACTCTGTAGCCTTTAATGACCATGTCTAACATACAACTATTCTCATATTTAGTAAACACAGGCCTTCGAATTTTAGCTAAAAGTACAGATGCAAACTGGCATATATGGGTCACGGCATCAATTATTTAAGATTTACGGATATTCTAACATGAGAACTAATTTAGTGAAGACAGCAGTATTCACCCGTTCGCTTCCAAATAACATGTTTTACAGGCCAGGATCACTATAAGGGTGTTTTTCTCTGTGTTTAACCACCTAGCTGCTGGAATTGTACATTTGGGGTATAAAACAAGTTACTGCAATACTGCATGCTAACTGCGTCCTACATGTTGCATTATATTTCTCAGTGATTTTAAAAGGTTACACATAATAGATCTGCAGGTTTGTTACCCCCTGGAGTTTATAAAATGGTGGAATTGTGTGATGACTTCATCCGTGCATTGGGGATTGGAAAAATGCACATGCTTTATAAATAGTGCTTCACGGGTAGTAGGATCGACATTCTCATGCTGGGCCTGAAAGTCTCCCGTGTGCATGAAAGATCAATACCAATCAATAGCTTAGTGCTGGGACTTGAGAAACCTCAGCCCAGCGGGTCATACAAGGCTTCTGTTTAATCTATAGAGTAATGACATCATGTGGCATATGCCAGATATTGGAATCAATCTGCCTCACACATCTTAGCCTCCATTAAATACTGTGGAAACCTGCAGGAATATGTGGATGTTTTGGATTATGCATCAATATATCTGATTTCTTAAAATATAGCAGTTGAAAGTCTTTATCTTAGACGCACATACACATTTACACGTTTGTGGGGGTTTTTTCACGAGATCTCGGATGCAAAGCTATAAGCACTTACTTGCAGTCGTGTTTTTCAATTTCAAAGTGTGGATTGAAGTTCAGCACAATCTTCTGGTTGGGTTCTGGTGCACTGATGACCCACTCGCAGTTCTGATGGGAAGGGTAGTCGTAAGGATACCCAGGTGAGGTGATGTAATCTGGATGTTTGGCATTTAATCGGCCACCACATGTGGTTGCTGTAAATAAAGAAGAGAAAACAATGCTTGTGAGCAATGTACCACAATCCCAAGAAAACAAGAACGCAAAGAAAGAGAGTGAAGTTCCACCAGCCATTTCCTCCACTTGCTACATGTTATTACTTCTCATCTTGGCAAAGATCTCAAATGTCCATCATGTTAAGGAACTGTCCATCTTTACCCCACTCCTCCTCAAATGCCCATCTTTCAGCTCTGGCTTACAGATCCATATAAGGGCTCATTCAGAAGGCCGTTAAGACGGTACACCATTCAGATCAGCATATGTCATGTGTTTATGTTCAATTGCGGCCTATACAAAATCATTGAAAGGCTGAGAGGCTCTGTATGCTGCCTGCATGTAATTGCACATAGAGCGATTTCCTGCGGCTAGTCACAGATAAATAGCCCTGGAAACAGTCTGTGTACAGAGTCGCACATCTGTCCATAGCCGCATGTAATTGTTCCTTCATCACCTAAATGCAAACAGCCACAGAGAGCTGTGGTGTCAGCCTGTCACTGGTTTCCTGTCAGCAGCTGAATGTAAACATTTGGCCATACCGCCACAAAAAATACGTTGATCTATGAGATCTATGTACATCTATGAGATGTACAGCCATAAACGGCAATGTGAAAGAGCCCAAAGCTGGCCATGGATGGTGTGAATCAATGTATGGGCAGGCTTGAGCATTTTTCTGCTTGTTTTCCTATGCCTGACTAAGGCTAGCCATAGACTCTGAGCCAGTTCAACAGAAACCAGACAAGATTTGAACCATGTATGGGCAGGCTGAATGTACCCAATTGATCGATCAATCAACTTGGGTGGGTACAACCAGCCTGACGGATTTTTTCATGCAATTATTGCTAGTGGCTATTATAGCTGCTAGCAATAATTTCTGCGTTCTCCGAGTGGGGACGACCCCCCCCCCCCCCTGGAGAACACAATGGCCTTAACGGGAGAGATTCACTTGTCAACATTGCGCATGCGGCCTGACAACATTCTTTATTTTGCCCTAAACTTGCCATTCATTCTTCAGATAATTATATTGGTTATTTAGAATTGCTAACATAAAGGAAAATTCCCCACTGATGTTTATGACACAAATAAACAACAAAGAGCATCAATGAAAGCAATGAGAGGAGGAAATTGCCAGAGAAAGTGGAAGAAGTAGAAGTAGAAGTAGAACTGTAGGCAAAACTTTTTTTTTCATTAAGTAAGTAAGGGAGGATTATAACCCCAGTTCAAATTTTTTCAGCCATCTGTATCCCATTGCCAAGATTTCTCTTCACTTCCTGTCCCATAGCCAAACAGGAAGTGAGAGCAAATCACTGTAAATTAAGGGAAAACCTTGGGGACCCCCAGAACTAGTGCCCCCATTGGAATATTTCCCCTCTATTACTTTTCTGGGGAAAACCCAAAATTTGGATTTTCTTTTACTTTCATTGATAATGGTAAACAGGACTAATGTAGAGGGTGAATCTTCCTAACGGGGGCACAGACGGCAATAAAAACTGACCGGGGTTCTAATTCTTCTCCACTCTATCCAAAGCTAAAAAAAATAGTTTTGCCTTTAGTTATACTTTAACAGAAGGTCCCGGGACAGCTATGACCGCCATCATTTTACGCTCCTGCTATCTCCACCTCTTCCCCAAAATGAAATAGTTTCAAGGAATTTTTTTCAATGGAAGGTATTCTTTAAACATCTCACTGCATATTTTTAATTTATGTTTGCATTTGTTCGATCTTTTCTTACTTTCCCTTTATCCTGAAGGCAGTATTTAACCCCATATAACTTGGCGATGAAAACTCTGCAGAAACGTTATCTTAGATCTAATGTTTTCACTTGACTAAATTGTAAATACGTTTCTATAGATGTCAAACAATAGAATAAGGGGTATGGGTTTAGTACTTGTGAGCATACAACATGGTAGCAATTACAAGTCAGCGCCCAAAGCACTGCTTATTATTAAGCTCTGACAAGTTATTCCAGCTAAGAAAAACATTTCATCTTGTGTCATTAAATGCCATTTATTGTATTACCTTCTCTATGAAAACATTTCACCAAAGAAAACACATTATATGCATTGGGCACTTTGCAAAAAAAAAACAGCTTGTAGAAAAGCTGTCTGCCATTGTATTTCTTCAGGAGTATTAGAATGTAAAATATTAAAACCCTATAACAAATGTAAATGTTTATTAAAAAAAACTGTAGATGGTAAAGTAGATATATGGTACCTAAATAATAGTGCGTTTAAACTTACAGTTTTCCCCTGTAAACCTCCACAAATATCTGTTGAGCCTACCAGTGAAGTCCACTGATGTAGCTTTCTGTAATAGGGTGGCAACAATGCTGCACTGCTCCCGAATTCTAAGCAGAGTTGCCACTCTCCTGTAGTCTGTGTCTCCTAGCACTACAGTAGGATGAATACATTTTGTAGGGGGCGTGGCTATTAGCATTGTCACACCCAGCCCTGCCCACTGCTTGCTGAAACCCTCCCACTGTGGGCTGCAGTGTCTGGGAGGGGGAGCGCGGGAGACACAAATGAAGGAGGATTTGGCTCAGTCAAGGGGAGGGAAGGACATTTTTTTTATTACTTTGCAAGGCTTAAGCATTACACAGTAACTAGGTTTGGTGCTGGTTTTAACGTGTCATGAAGTTGCTTTTAGTTGATAAATTAAACTGCAGTAAACTATAGCATTCAATCAGCTGTAAGTGAAAGATTAAAGTGGTTGTAAAGGCACAAGGTTTTTTACCTTCATGCATTCTATATGTGCAGCAGCCCCCCAAATACTTACCTGAGCCCCCTCTCAATCCAAAGATGTCTACGAGAGTCTTGGCTCTCCAGGGACTCGTACTCCTGAATGACTTTTGACAGCAGTGATAGCCATTGGTTCTCTGTAAATCATAGCCAGTGAGACAATCGAGAGATGGATGGGGTGGGGTGGGGTGGGGCGGGACCAAACTGCAGCTCCGAGAGTGAATGGACACACTGAGCCGGGGCTCTGGAGCATACCTGCTTGGGTGCCCTCACAGCAAGCTGCTTGCTGTGGGGGCACCTGGCAGAAGGGAGGGGCCAGGAGCCCCCCCCGGAAAGGGACCTAGAAGAGGAGGACCTGGGTTGCTCTGTGCAAAGCATGTTTGTTGGTTGTAAACCTCAGATATGAAAAAGAAAAAAGCATATCACTCTATAGTGTGTACTTGTCTCAATTAAGAGCACTAAGTGTGATTTCTGTCTGTTCTTTCATTCCTGTTATCAGCATGAATCACTGACAAGTTTTCCTGACACCAAGAGAAAAAAGGTGACATGGGAGGGACGTCCAGCTGATTGACAGCCTCCACTTTGTTCCTGTGTGTTGTGTGAAGGAGGGTATGCCTCTCTTTTTTTCTAAACTCTCAGATAATTTTTGCAAATTCAGCCAGCACTTTGAATGGATTTAGAGAAGAGAAGACTGCAGATAAACAGGTACATCTTATGTAGGAGGATTTTTTTCATCTCTGTGTTATCACCTGAGACCAGTCACTTCACTGGGTATATGTAAGAGTTTACGACCACTTTAAGCATACACCCGTGTAAGGAGCACATTTGGCCAGACAGGGATGCACATATTCCATGCTAGCAGTCCCACTGATGTAATTTGGGGTGCGGTGGCTGCATAAGAACATCCTCTGCTCCAAATTTGACATCCTTGCTTGTGCAGGTCCTAAATGCAGGGGACACTCACCTGACCCCGCACCTGCTGTGTCCTTGTAGCTGCGTCCCAATAGCTATTAATGTGACTGCCTGCAGAGTAATGCACTCCCACGTGGGCAAACACAGCGCCTGCATGGGTATATGCTTATGTACACTTGGGTAAATGAAGGCCTTAGGGGGTGTCTATGTTTGCTCCCCATTGTCCCACAGTACGTACCCACCCTCTCTTTCATCCTCCTAAGATGCACTAGGGATTATGAACTATAGCGTGCATACAGCAGTATACATGATCGCAACTAATGTACCCTGCTCATTCCAAACAAACAGAAGTGAGTGGGAAAAGGAGAGGTTTGGGAGCTTACAGGGAATGTTACAAGGGGGCAGAAAAATACAAGAAGAAATTATTTCACAAAAAATTGCTTAGAATTGGGTAGTGGCTGTGTATGTTTTTATTTTTTCAGAATAAGGACATTGTTTATTGCCACTTTAATTTTGATTGGCTATTAGTGTTTGAACTGTGAACGCTCACTTTATTAAATCAGCCTGAGCGCCGTCTCATTAATTTTCCACACATTCTAGCGGTTTTCATTTCATACCTTTCAGATTATTTTAGCTCTGGTAGCTCCAACTGCCTGCCTGTAAACACCTCCAGTGAATTGTTTTCCAGCTGCATAGACAATAAAGTGTCCTGTAATTTCAGACAATGCATAAATTGCAGGTTATATTGTTTAGCTGTGATAAAAGAGACTTCCTTCCTCCTGTTTACTGAAGAACAGAGAGAGTGAGATTTCACTGCGCTGCGTATTCATTTCCTGTTGGTTTGCACACATATTATAGACTTCCAAACATGTACAAGCCGCCTTTTTATATGTTTATATTAAGCTTCTACTTTCTCCCTTCTCAATGATTGCAGCGAAGCCAGCAACACATACTTCCTCTCCATCTTCAGAATCCTTGTTTACCATGTCTTCATTTACCATAAGCATCCATTGCCTTAAAGCGGAACTAAACCCACCAATTTCTCTGCTTCCCAAAGACAGTTATATTAAAGGCATGTCATGAAAGAGATCTTTCACAGTTGCTTGTGCTCCCATCGAAACTGTCAAGCCATCCACTGGATTCTGAACTGATCATGTGAAGCCCCATATCAACTACAGAGGCTAAGATGGTAGATTCATTGACTGAGAATAGGAGGGTTTAGTTCTGCATTAAAGTAGAGCTAAGGCCAAACATTGGGGAGATTTACTGTCACTTCCTGTTCTGCAGCCAAAACAGGAAGTGAGAGGAAATCCCTCCAAGGTGAGAGGAAGCCCTTTGCCATCAGGTCACCAGAACTAGCATCCCAATTGAACGATTCCCCTCTGATTTGTCACCCCCAAATGTAGGATTTTCTTCACTCTTGTTAATAATGGTAAACAGAACAAATAAAGAGGATGAATCTCCCTAATGGGGACACAGACAGTAATAAAGACCTGACAGCTGTTCTAATACCTCTGCATTCTATCCAAAAGTAAGATAACTTTTTTTTGCCTTTAAGGCTCATTTACACTTTGAATATTATCTATCTACCTATCTAGCTCTGACAATTTACACAGTGCTTTACATATATTGTACCTTTGTAATTTTATAAATATATATAATTACATATAACCATCAGCAGTGCCGGGACAAGGTCATCTAGAGCCCAGGGTGAACATGTCAAACTCCGCCCCCCCCCCCCCCCCAAGATGTATGAGCATTATGTGTCAGCAAAATTCTCCCCCCAAAAACACTGAGCATTAATCTGCATGCTTACCCCCTAAGCATAAACCTCCCTCCTCCCAGTAGAAATCCACCCCCTGCTGAAATCCCCCTCCCAGCAAAAATCTTTGCCCCCAAATCCCCTCCCCTGGCTCAAATGCCCCCCTCCAATAAAAAAATGCACCCCTCCTATCACAAAGCTTCTAGTCCTAAATTTTCCCCTCCTGATACACATCTTCTCTCCCCACTTCGAATCCCTCCCTCCCATCACAAATTACCCTCAAATCCCCCCTTCCTAGCACAAATCTTCACCCACCTCTCACCCCCCCCAACACAAATCTCTCTAAATTACCGTTCTTATCACTACCACCCCGCCCCCATGTCCCCTCTTAGAATAATACTTACCCCCTGCCTCCCCCCAAATCCCCCCTTCCAACACAAATTCCCCCCAATCTCTTTGAGGCGCCCCCCTCCACCCTACATGATACCACAGTGCCCAGGGCAGCCGCCCCTCCTGTCCACCCCTTGTCCCGGCTCTGCACAGCAGTCCATCACATATATATCAGTACCAAAGTGCATATTTACACTTGCGCTGGCCCTCTGAAGACTGATCTGCAGTGGATTGTTTTTCAGAGGGCATTTGACAGGCGGTGAGGTGTTATGTCACATCCTCACTTTCTGTTTTACCTCCTAAAGGCCTGCACCACCACGCTGCAACCACATTTATGCAACGCATTGGGGGTTGATTTACTAAAACTGGAAAGTGCAAAATCTGGTGCAGCTGTGCATAGAAACCAATCAGCTTCCAAGTTTTTTGTGAAAGCCTAACCGAACAAGCTGAAGCTAGAAGCTGATTGGCTACCATGTACAGCCGCGCCAGATTCTGCACTCTCCAACTTTAGTAAATCTCCCCCATGGCTGTGCAGTTGCGGCAAGGCCTCATTAACCCCCCTAGCGGTAATCCCGAGTCTGGCTCGGGTTGGGATTTTCATTACAGGAGCGGTAACCCCGAGCCAGACTCGGGATTGCTTCGCTCGATGCAGGGGAGGACACAGGGATCGTTACTCACCTTGTCCCCTGGATCCAGCGATGTCCGCCGCGCTGTGTGATCGAGCCGTCCTGCGCTCGATTCACAGTGCCGAATGCCGCCGAGCTCCGTTCCCTGCAACGTTACGGCGCACGGGAGCGGAGAACGGCGGCAAATTCAAAAAATTTAAAACACACAAAACAAACACAGTACTGTAATCTTACAGATTACAGTGCTGTATTAAAAAATACACACCCCCTTTGTCCCTAGTGGTTTGTACAATGCCCTGCATGCACTTTTATATTATAAATACTGTTTTTTACTGCCTGGAATTTGGAGATTGTCCATAGCAACCAAAAAGTGTCAATTTTTCAGTGTTTTAGGATTTTATTACATTATTGAATAAATGTTATTATTCCTTATTATATTATAAACTTTATCATACCCGGGATGTCTGCTAGACTCTGGTTTGAACAGATTTAAGAGCGTTATTCCTAAGAATTACAGGACTACAAAATAAAAGCCAGATTTCCGTGCAAAATAATTGTACCACTTTCAGCACCTAATTCCAGACTGAATCATACCGCCAGGGAGGTTAATTTGAACATGGCAGCGGGGAAAATGTATACCCCACAGTCAGTAGTGTATTTAGGTTTTGTGCTGCTATAGGCCTGACTAAACTCGTGCCCTCCTAATTTAAATATGACCCACCCCTTCCTGTCAAGGCCACACCCCTTGCTGTTTAAGACCCGCCTGAAATTTTCGAGTGGAGACACTAGTTTTGAGGGCCTGGGGGGGCAACGGATTCCCTTAATTTGCATAGATTTCCTCTCACTTCCTGTTTGGCTATGGGGCAGGAAGTGAAGGGAAATCTCTGCAATGGGACATGGATGGAAAAAAATAAACTGACAGGGGCTATAACCCTCCCTTATTCTATCCAAAATGAAAAAAAAAAGTGTTGTTATAGTTCTACTTTAAGCACACATTTCTGATAATTTCTAAGACGATACAACCATGCCAATGGTGCAGCAGAAAACATAGTACAGTGAGGAAGGTTTGTGGTCCAGGATGATAGGACAGTCAAATTTAGAAGTGCCCCCCCACAGTTGCGAAATTCTGGCTGCCCGCATACCTGAGGCGGTGGGCTGCTTTATAGGGGCACTAGACTAATTTGCCTCTCAGCCCAGTTTGCCCCATAAGACTGGCAGTATAGCGCAAGCTGACTGGGACTCTTTCCGTGCTCACCCCCTGCAAAGTGCTGCCCTAGGCCCGGGCCTTGTCGCCCTAGGCCAGGATACTGCAAAAATGCAGCTCAACAGTGTGGTTGTAAACAAAGCCACCATTAGAAGACATCTAGGCAAAGCTATTTTGCCTCTGGAAGCCCGTTCATCACATATAAAAAAAGGAAAAACTGCTTGATGTTTTCATAAGCATGATAGGTTATTTTATGAAAAGAATACTTAAGTAATATGTCTAAAGTTCAAGTGGCATCTTATCCCTCAGTGCCATCGAAGAGTACACAAGGCACATTAGCCACATATTATTCATGAATCCATTATCAAAGTGTGAATGGATTAGGACAAAAAAGATAACGGCGATACTTTCGCACCGCTGATAGCGGAATATAACAGAAATAAACTTTAATGAAATGAAGGCAAGTGAAGCGATGTCAACCCGTGTTCAGGTCAAGCATCCATCCATGAGTAATGGAACGCGAATAATAATAATAATAAGAATAAGTACTTCTCTTCACGATCCTGGAAGCCCACTCATGCTCAATTCCCTTCAGTTTACCACAAACGACTATGGGGGGGAATTTAGTAAAACTGGAGCAGACAGAATGTGGAGAACTGTGCATAGTAACCAATCAGCTTCTATCTTCAGATTGTTCAGTGAAGCTTTGCAAAAGAAAGCTAGAAGCTGATTGGTTGTCATGCACAGATGCTCCAGTACTAATCAAACGTCAATTCCGACTTTTGCCCCACCCTATTAGATTGTAAGCTCTTCTGAGCAGGGCCCTCTTAATCCTCTTGTACTTTATTGTATTATAACTTTATTGTCTCCCTTTTATATTGTAAAGCGCTGTGTAAACTGTTGGCACTATATAAATCCTGTATAATAATAATAATACTTTGGTAGGAATCAGCAAATTGTTATGCTTTAGATGGCAAAGTGACCTACAGGCAGAAAAACCAATGCCTTTTGGCCGATCATGGCCATGATTAACCACTTGCCGATGTACGTCGGCAGAATGGCAAGGACAGGCGAATGAGCGTACAGGTACGTTCCTTTAAATTTGCCATCATGCGCATGCGCCGGTCGGGAGCTCCTTGAGTCCCGTGGACTCAAACGCCGTGGGGATACCCACGATCTTCTCAGGGGGAGGAAGAATGGGGAGATGCTAATGTAAACAAGCATCTCCCCGTTCTGCCTAGTGACAATTTCACTGATCTCTGCTCCCTGTAATTGGAGCAGAGATCAGAGTTGTGTCATACACAGCCACACCCCCCCCCCCCCACAGTTAGAAACACTCCCCAGGGCTCACTTACCCCCTACACTGCCACCTTGCGGTTAACCCCTTCACTGCCAGTGTCATTTACACAGGAATCGGTGCATTTGTATAGCACTGATTGCTGTATAAATGACAATGGTCCCATAAATGTGTCAAAAATGTCCGATGTGTCCGCCATAATGTCGCAGTCATGATAAAAATCGCTGATTGCCGCCATTACTAGTAAAAAAAAAAAAAATATTAATAAAAATGCCATAAAACTATCCCCTATTTTGTAAACACTATAACTTTTGCGCAAAGCAATCAATAATCGCTTATTGCGATTTTTTTAACAAAAATATGTAGAAGAATACGTATCGCCTAAACTGAGAAAAATAATATTTTTTTATATATTTTTGGGGGAAATTTATTATAGCAAAATTTAAAAAATAATGCTTTTTTTTCAAAATTGTCGCTCTTTTTTTGTTTATAGCGCAAAAAATAAAAACAGCAGGGGTGATCAAATACCACCAAAAGCAAGCTCTATTTGTGGGAAAGCTCAAACAATAAGAAAACAGGAGCGCAGGATCCTCATTAGCATGACAGTATACATTTATTAAGAGAAAAAAAAGCACACTTACAGTTAAAATGGATACAAAGCAAGGCTGTGTGCAGGAACAGCAAGATGGATACAAAGCAAGGCTGTGTGCAGGAACAGCAAGATGGATACAAAGCAAGGCTGTGTGCAGGAACAGCAAGATGGATACAAAGCAAGGCTGTGTGCAGGAACAGCAAGATGGATACAAAGCAAGGCTGTGTGCAGGAACAACAACTCCAAATCCTGTGGCTGGCATCACAGCGAACCACTCGGACAGCTGTCAAAAAGACTGCCCTGGTTGTGGTGCAGTGGTGTGAGTTTTTAAAGCGGCTCTTCACCTTAAAGGGGAAGTTCCGCTAGTATTATCCCTCCCCCCCCTCCGGTGCCACAATCGGCACCTTTCGGGGGGGAGGGGGTGCAGTTACCTGGATAATCCAGGTATCTGCACCCACTTCCGGCCAGACCGCTGCATGGCTCCGCCCCCCCCCCCGTTGTGTTCTGGGAAACACACAGTTCCCAGAGACACAGCGGGGGACCATAAGAGAAGCGCAGCGCAACTCGCGCATGCGCAGTAGGGAACCGGGCAGTGAAGCCCTCATGCTTCACTTCCCGATTCCCTGACAGAGGATGGCTGCAGCGAGACGAGCGATCGCTCGTTATCTGCCGCCGACATCGCTGGAACCTGGGACAGGTAAGTGTGATATTATTAAAAGTCAGCAGCTGCAATATTAGTAGCTGCTGGCTTTTAATATATTTTTTTTAGGTGCAGCTCCTCTTTAAGGGTTAAAACAGGTTGTGAGGAGGCAACATAATACCTCTTCACTGCTTCTCAAACTTTCTCTGAAAAGTGATTCACTGCAGATTGCTCTTCATAGGGCAACACATGAATAAACAAGACCTTACTTTGTCCAAAAGTAGAAAAACATTTTTTTGACTGGGGTTCATTTTAAGAAACCATTTGGGTTCTGTCCCTCTACAATGGCAACAAAATGATCACTGTGTGAAAGGCTGGGTTCTTCTCCATTGGAGTACTTTGGTTTCTTGTTACCCCTGTGCAGCATCATAGGAAGTATGGGCCCTTTCACACGGATGATCCAATCTGGTCTGCCTGTCAGTTTTTCAGGCCGACCTGATTGGACAGTCCATGCATTAATTTGTGGGTGTATGCAGACATGTATCTGTTTACACCCACCTACCTCCGGGTCTGATCAGGCCTGAGCCCTCTTCTGTTTGGCCGGATTAGGGGGCAGCAGAGTTTGTTTACTCCTGGCCACTCAAAGAGCAGAGCTGGGTCTGTCCATGTTGGCGCTGCAGAAAGCAGGCGGACAAGGACCTGTCATTTGACCGCTCTGCTCCGATCAGTAGGGGATCAGCGGAAAGATTAGAATCGAAGGCTCTCATGTAAAATGGCCCATATGCCTGCATGGAGGTCATCTCTTGCCATGAGGATTGCATTTTAACTGTCAAATTATACATTCTGATCAGATAACAGAAGAAAGGTCCTAAAGAAATGGTCCCCCGATAAGTTTATTTCCAACGCTCAGTAGCAATCAGCTGGTGCCCATTTGGAAAGAAGCAGAATGTATTTCTGCTCATATGTTCACATCTAAAACAAGCAGGCTGGGAGCGCCGACTTCTTATCTGCTGTCAAACGCTTCTTCACTAAGTGATAACGAGTGTCGCTGCTTGTTTTATATAGCCTTGATTGACAGGCTCTGCTTCCACCGAAGATCCCAAAGAAATACATTTGAACGTGAACAAATGAAGCAGCACTGAGCTTCCAGGTGAGCTTATAGGAACTAATTACATTGTTAGATTGCAGAGTCAAGCTGCTTGCTGTTTTGGAACTAACTGACATATTGAAGAGGCGAGGGGAGTCAATAAAAGGGTCTAGGGTCTCCTTCCACCATGTCTGCACCAGACATACTGCATGATCTTATAGAAACGTAAACATAAACCCTTTCTAGGCCCTGAGCTCCTCTGTACAGGGGCCACAATATATCTATAATAACTGATCAAAAGAAAGCCGGCTGAATCTATTTCTGGATTTACCAATGTACTAAAACCGATGTGTCAAAATTCCTCCCAGACTGGCAGAGCTTAGGGAGGGCCTGGCCTAGCTGACTCATATACCGGCTAAACGCCGTCATAGGGAACACCACAAATCAACAGGATATTCCAGGACTAGATTTTCCTTCAGTTCCCACACACAGAGGCCAAGAGTCATCACTTCCCCAGCCGCTTCTCAGTTTCCTCCTTCATCACCATATCAGATTTATTATTTTACTAGGAAAACAGCTTGTTCAGTTGTCCCTTCACCTGATCCCTATGTGTGAACAGGTGACAGGGCTCTGCTTTGGCTTTAAAGGGTAGGTGCAATAATTATATATATATATATATTAGATCACTATTTTTAATATAGCCAGAATAAAAAAATATTTTTTCTACATTTTTTGCTGAATAAAAAATGTGATGTATTTTCTTTTGCAGCAGATGGACCTCTAGGCTTCTTCTAACTTGCCTGTTTATCCTTAAAGCGGAGCTCCACCCAAAAGGGAAAGCTGCACTTGTTCGACCCCCCCCCCCCCCCCGACAAATTTGCTATTTATTTGGGGGGAGCGGGTACCTGGTTTTGACATGTACCCGCTCCCACTTCTAGGTAAGATCGCCAATCAGCGCTCTACAACATTTCCGGACCCTCCTCCTTCCCCCGCTGCCTTCTGGGATACACACAGGTCCCAGAAGATGAGCGGATGATTCAGAAAGCATAGTGCGACTCTGCGCATGCGCAGTAGGAAACTGTCTGTGAAGCTAGAGCTAGGCTATTTTCGAAAAAAAAAAAAATCTCAGATGTTTAAAAGAAAACTCGATTCGGATCAAGTTTTTTTTTGTGTTTTTGATGGACACTGGGGCGATCCTGAGGAGCTGTGAGCAGAAAAGCGCAGTTTTCAACCATTACATCAGCCAGTATGGTCAGCGAAAGATAAGCATCCAGGAAGCTAAGTGCAGCAGGGATTGGGGGGGGGGGGGGGGAGGGTGGGGAGGGTGTTGTTCATTAGTTCACCTTTTTTGCGTGGTGAACTAACCCGGTAAGGTTGAAATAGAAAAGTAATTTTTATTAGTATTAAAGTACAAAATGGAATTTCCTATGATAACTAGTGCCATCTAGTGGCCAGATGCGGTACTTTCCATTTGAATGCAATCATTTACATTCAAAACAGCATCCTATGGCCTATTTCTATTCATGTTGTGCCCCATTCACACAGAACAAACGTATAGTACATACACGTTCACTGGTCAAATGGCTATGCACATTTTTAGTAAATTAACTCATAAATGCGTTTACTATAAAAGTAAATAAATCATTATGCTTTCACCAAACTTTTAAAATACACAAAAAATAAAACAAACACACCTACGAAAATATTGATGTGTCTATGAACCTCTTTTATTTTTTTTATCCACGTCACCGTTCCCATTTTTAAATATCGCAGTTGTTCTGGTTTCTGTTTGCTTTTAAAACAAACTGTTCAACTCGACTTGAACTCAACCAAAGCATGTGTACACATCTACGAGTACGGCCATAACCCAAACAAAAGTTCCCGAATTCATAACTGTTTTCTATTTTACTGAAGTTATGATCTTCATTGGGTAAATATGATACAAGCAATTATGTAACAAAAAAAAATAACGTGCATATCTTTGAATATAATTTACGAAATAACTACACGGAATAACGAGGAGGGATCAAAGATTTTTTTTTTTCTTCTTTACTTTTAAAATTCAAAAACTCTAGGGACGAGAGAGACAAGCACATACAAAGAAATCTTTAAAACATCTGGTTTGATTCCTATGGGAAAGTCGCCGTCTGCCAAACATTAACAAACCAATCTCTCTCCATAATATAAGTTTTCTGTGTACAGACACACGGAGTTCCACTGTCTGCTTATTAATTGTAATCTCACCACTACGTCTCACCTGAACACAAAGACAGATTGATGTCCTAGAGGAAATCAAACTTTGCAAGCGTTCACTCATCCACCAAATACAATAACACGGATGTAATGCTTAGGCAGACCATAGATTATGCTATTTTCTTTCCTTCCACCACGACTGGAAGGAAAGAAAGTTGCTTGATTCCCCTATCAATACTGGCAGTGTTGATAGGGGAGCCCCTCCCACTGCGCTATTGTATTCTGCCGGAGGGGAGCCTTTCCTGCTGGCAGAACACAATATTTTGTGTTACCGGCTACAACTGGCAGCACTAATTGTTTGGGATAAACCCAAAAGGCTGGTTGTACACAAGTTGATTTGGTGCCCATACATGGATCCAAGTTTGGCTGCTGAACCGGCTTTAGGGCTCATTTACATGGGCGTCCAAGGCTGGCCATGCATTATACATTTTTACATAAAACAAAATGGAGATGCCCCATCCACTCCCCCTGAGCTATTGTGTTCTGATGGCAGTAACGCTTCCCCGTCGTCAGAACACAATGATCAATATTGTCGCTACAGCCAGTGGCACTGATTATACGTGAAAAACCCAACAAATCAACTTATTTGCAACTAGGGTGCCTAAACGTAGATCGAAATTCGACTGGCCCCTGCTGAACTGACCAAATCCATATATGGCTGGCTTAAAACATTGTTTAGTTTTGGATGCATCTAAACATAGCACTATAGGAACCAATGGGGCCACACATACAAACACACAGCTAGCTGCATCTACAAAAGAAAATGGCCTTTAGCGGCATACAAAATAAAGTAGTCCGAGGCCGTACATATCTGGCAATTTGATGCATGTATGTGTGTAAACACATGGATAAACATACATGTGTAAAGTTATTAGGGCTACATGCACACAGCCTATTTTACTAATCATACGTGTGAAGACATGTACACATTTAAATGTGTAAAATTCTGGTTCTATACTCTCTTCCTCTTTTTTTTTTAGAAGTTTTTTGCATCTATGCACAAAAAACTTCATATCCTTAGATGCAGATGATTTCAATTTTAGCTTACAGATCCAAATGCATACATGCGTTTAGGCACATGTATGCATGTCCTATTGAAAACAATGCACCTGCATTCAAATCGGAAAACAAAAAGCGCTTTGGACTGCGTTTTCTTATATGGCTGTGTATATGAAGCCTAAAAGAATTGTATAATTCTAAATGTAAATACCTTAAGTAGGATCTTCTGTTAGCTCTATTAATAAGAACCCGTGTTTTTTTGAAGAAAATATGCCCATGCCCATGTGAGACCTTATATGCAGGATCTAGCAGGCGGAGTAAGTTGTGCACATGTCTACGTGTATACACACACGTAACCATTTTTTTTTCATCCTACTCTAGCTGCTAGTGTTTTAATTTATGTGTATACGCTCCTATGCATTGCGTAGTCACACATATACACATAAATTATTGCACTCAAAAGGAACATTTTCTATTTTTTTTTAACGACTCTAAACACAACATCGCCTCACAGATCTTTACACAGCTGTGTGCATTGTCCCATATAAAATAATGCACCTTGGGTTCAGATTCGTAATAAGTCGAAGCAAGTCCTGTAACAAGGCCAATCCATGACATTGGGGCTTAATGAATTACGGTTTTCACACCTCATACCAAGTCATCGCATTTCACAGAACTTCTGAGACATATTCAGTACAATATTGTTTTGTTAAGAAAACAACAAGCAGTTCTGATGCTGGCCTGTGGCCTTAGTCATAACCTCCCCGCTCACCAGATGAATTGTGTTATTGTTGTGTCCAATATAGTGTACAGTATGTGGTTTTGTTCCAAGACCCAGATAACATGCTGAACGGGCCTGTTTGATGTTTTGCGCATGATGTACCAGCTGTTGCTCATTTCCACAAACTATTTTAACTCCTGTGTAGCTGATAAGACCAAAAACCTAGCTGTTCTCTTGGGAGCCACACATCCTGACTTAAAATTAAGCATCATTAGCTTTAAAGAGGACCTATACTGTGGCATATTGCCTGAAAAAAGTCAAGCGGAGAAGTTCACCTTTACACGTTTCCCAAAAAGATCCTATACTGTGGAAACTGTGCCTGAAAAAAGTCAAGCGAAGAACCAAAGACTAGTCATTAGTATTGCCTACAGAATCCTTTCAGCTGATCTTCTCCAAAGGACTGACTTACCATGCCCCAATCTGTCCTGAATCAATGTGTGGAGGGGATGAGGCCCCAAATTGGAACCCATGCATGATCAGTAGATGTACCGATTAAAGGGTGAGTTCACCTTTACACATTTCCCAAAAAGGTCCTTAAGCACCATGTCTCTATTATATTAAAATGATGGACTCCCTTCCCCCAAAAAATGTCCACCTCACCAGCTGCTGATGGCATTTTTCTTCCAAATCCATCCTGCAAATGGCAGGACACGCTGAGTGCAAGATGCACTGCCCTGGTAATCCAAAAAGAGGAGCACTCCCAGTCCTTCCCCACCACCCACACATGCTTAATCTTGCTTTAATCGCAAAAATGGTGAGTTCACCAATAGACATTTATTTTCCTGAAAATCTATTTGGGGTCTAATCCTTTCAACCATTGTTCAGCGTAACCTGATCACAGCCTAGCGTTGTGCAGGACTCTCTGGAAAACCCGGACCAGCAGTAAGTGTGACCGCTCACATTGTGCGTGGAGATAGTCTATTCTTCACATGTACTGAATTAGGCTGCTTTACCCTAGATGGGTACTCAACAACCTCATGAATGTGAATATATACGCTTACCACATTTTTGCTATATTTTCTATACACACAGAACAATACTGTTTGAAGACTCTCTCGTGGCTTTTTATCCCTCTTTTCTCTCCTTGTCTCTGCTCCCTCCTGGAGTACCGCTGACTCATCCCTGTGAGGGTGCCATCTTGGTGGAGGTGCTTTGAGGACTTTGAATTACTCATGTCAGACATTCCCTACTGATCACTGATAAATCTATATCAGTGGTGGCGAACCTTGGCACCCTAGGTGTTTGGTAACTACATTTCCCATAATGCTCAACTACACTGCAGAGTGCATGAACATCATTGGAAATGTAGTTTCAAAACATCTGGGGTGCCAAGGTTTGCCATCATTCATCTATATTAACTGATGAATGGTGTGGAAGAGCTCTAGATGCACCGACAGCAGCTAAATAGGATGAGGGAGGCGTTAACAAAAGCAAAGATTCACAAGGTGAATAAAGAAGGAGCAAGGGGATCCTTGCACTTCTGGTCCTCAGATACAGCTTACAATCCTGTACTCCCTAAAAAAAACATTGTGCAGTACATTACTGTCTTCACCAACTGTCACTGCAGTGCTCAGTAAAATACTCCATATCTTGTGAGAATAGCAGTCAGCAGAGGCGGGAGAGGGTGGAATTTTCTTTTCGATGATCTCACACTGCATACATACAGTTATGAGGCTTTACAGGAACATGAGTGCCTATGCAATGCAGCATGTCGGAAAGTGCACTGCAAATTCTCATTAGGGACTCATGGCGAAAGGTAGATTTTCATGGTAATTAGCCACAATAAATCTTTCTAGATATTCCCTATAAAAAAAGCAAATATTTACTTTTTGATTATAAGGCCGCTTTAAATTGGAATAGATAAAAAAAAATCTAGCTATCCTAAATTGACCCCCAATGAGCCTGTAACTGCATCTTTTCCAGTGCAAAACCCAGCAGGAGTCTGAAAGCTCAGTAAAGACTGCTAACATAGCTGAATTAATATCACATATCACTATGGGCACTCTCAATTTAAGCTTATACTGGAATTTAGGCATAGAGAAGAACCTACATACACAAGTGGGGCTCATTAAATCGTGGAATTTTTGAACACTGCAACCAATCTGTTTTGATTGTTGTGGGGAATAGATTCATTAGCAAAAATAAGGTACCAAGGAATTCTCATTTAGGGTTTAGACAGCATCTGTTGAATGGCAATAGACCATTGTAATTATATTCCCAAGTAAGCACTACTGATTGAAACAGAAAGTGATTGATATTGGCATGCCATAAAATGGAAAATCCATTATGATGGAAACAGAAAATAAAAACAAAGGTGTCACATAAAATTGCATTAGTCTACCATGCTTCTACCATGCTTTACTGGGTGCTGATACAGAATTAGATATGGTGATTAATTTTAGTACGTAGATTAATGACTATTTATTTTGTTCCTAGAAAGGAACTCAAGTTTGTCCTTGTTAAAGGGTCTTGACTCGTAGCTTGATGAACCAGCGTATAAGCAACACAGTAAATTATCCAAACAATATTACTATTATAGTACACTATAACCATAAGCTTTTGTAAACAAATGTGGTTGAGTAACGCAAAGATTTTTTTCTCACAGTACCCTGGGACAGCAGATCTTGATCTTTCGTAATATTTCTAAGCAAATGTTTATATTTGGAGAATGCAAAGAAGACTGCTCTTTCTGTATGGCCAGCACGGGGTGTGTAGACGTAGAATAGCAACATATTTTGCATGCTATGTGTAATATGTTGAGGACATACTCAGTATTGTTTATCCAGTCTGATATTAAAGAGCTACTAAGGATACACTACGCATATATGACTAATACTTTACAGACATTTTTGCTGAGTGGAGATACAGCTACTCTTTTTTTTCCTAATTAATTCATGTGAACCTGCCATTACAGGATCACTCATAAAAGATAGCCAGCCCAGTAACAGAAGCTTATCTCTACTGGGCTTCACTGTGAATACCTGTTCATTTGCTGCACACAGTGGTTCCTTTCCCTAGCTTATACGGTCTACACTTTGACTGTTTCTTAATGTTGGCTATACATGGCTGGAATTTGATCCTATTCCTGCAGAACTGACCACTATTAAACCCATGGGTGGATCTGTTGGAACCACCCATCGCAACAAACTACGAACTGAAAATTGATAAAGCCAAGTGGAAATCTGTTGGCCAAAAAGTGACTACAGCCAATCAGACGCAGTCACTGTTCAGTATTTAGGCAGCCACAGGAGCAGTCGCTGTCCAAATACAATAGCCAAAAGGGGAGATTCCTCCATCCAAACTGCTAAACATAGGTGAGAGAATCTATTGTATTCTCTTATTCAGCCACCAAGGTTCAACAAGGAAAATGGGTGACTAGCCTAAAGCCTAGTACACACAGACCGAATGTCTAGCGGCATCGGCCGGTTCAATAGAAACCGGCTGACGTTTGGCCCGTGTGTACTGGAGTGAGTCCGACAGGGCATGTCGAAAGGGCATGACTGAAAAAGGTATGTTGATCAGCTCCCAATCCGCAATCTCAGCCAATGGCCAAGATCCCTGACTGGAGTGTTCTGGTTGGGGGGGGTTGTGGGGGTCTGTCCCCATCAGAATGGAATAGAAAAGCAGGGGAGATTGCTGTATAGTTAGTACAGCGGCTCCTGAGCTGTCAGTTTTTTTTCGTGCTGGTGCTGGGTTGACCGGAAAAAAAACTAGGCTTGAGACAAGCCATACTTAAGAAAATAAATATCCTCGAATCCCTCCTGCAGATCTATTGTATTCTGACAGCAGGAGGTTTCCCAGCCATCAGAATACAATGATCGCTGCTTGTGGCTAAAGCCACCGGCAATGATCACATGAAAAAAATCAGAGAGGCTGGTTGTACTGAAGTCAATTAATGGATCAACTTCCATGCAACTAGCCTGCCCATACATGGATCGATATTCGTCCAGTTCCTATGGCCAGCTTACCATGCTGTTTCAATTTCTGACACAATCTTATCATTTTACAAGTGTAAACGCTGTTGGCAAATAAAATATGTCTGCCCTAGAATCCTGGCCAAATTAGAAAGAAAAAGCCACTGCATCTCAAAGATAGGCAGTGAGAAAGCCCCTAAAATTTAATGTATCGTTGCGGCAGACATAATATTGTTCCATCTATTGGCGACATGATGGCTTTGTGTACATGTACTGCACATTTATTTTATTTTTAACAAGACATTTCTGAGATAGCAATTGCACCAGGACCCTTTTTAGATCCAAGTTGATTACATTTGTTCACCATCATCGTAAAACCACAGAACATGGAATAAAATCTAATTCAATACATAAAGGGCACCATCTATTCAACATGTAATGTTTATAATGGGTGGATTGAAGTCCTGAGTATTTTCCTCTTGAAGCACAATCACTTGACATCAAGGCAGGGGGATGGATGCATTAACTCCATCCCCGGCTTGCTCTGGCCCAAAATGACATTGGAAATATATATGAAAAATTAATGTCCTTAATAGGTTATGACTTGGAAAGAATTTTGCCTGAAAAGATGTCATCTTCCCTTAAGCCACCTTATTCTGCCTTCATTGTTTTGTATCTAATTGCATGTCATAGTAACTGAATAATTGGAGCACAAAGATAATTATACTTGATGCACTTTTAATTCATTTCAGCTTTCTTCCTCACCAGCTTGTGTGCAGCATGACTCTGAGCAACAAAATGTAAAAAGATGACATCGGACAGGCTGTAAAAGGCATTCATTTAGTGACATGATAATTTATCCTCCCCCTTACACGTTATCTGTGGTGGTTGATTTTCAAGCACTTTGTTCAAACAGTATTAAAATTCCTGGAAATTATGTACAAGGATTTCAAAGTTGCAGAACGACAAACTAACGGTGTAGAAACAATGGGCTCTTCTCAATAGATTTTTAGAAAGGAGAATAAAAAAATAAAAAAAACAGACTGAAAGAAAGCTCACGAATTAGAGTTGAATGCATTGAATGTTCTTTTTTTTTTTAAATAGTTTGACATTTTAGCATTTAACTTTTGAACAATTAAATTTAATTTTCCTGGAAAACTGACAATGACAACACCGAACCTATGAAACAACAGTGTATTTTTAATGAGGGCAATTGAGTTACTAATGTAGTGTCTACCTAATTTTTAATACAATGTTCACATTTTAAAGGCTTTGCTACTCTATACAGTAGTTGTTGATTCATTAGCACAGGAAGTGCTTATTAGCTTGTTATTATTCTCTCTCACTTCTAACAATAAGATTTCAGCCACTTAAGGAGTGCATTGCCTTTAATGAGTCGGTTGACTCCTAGACTTGTATCATGAGAAGGTTTAGTAAAGCTCCCCCATTAACCAGCACGCAAAGCAGGCTATAGCCTAAATAAAGCCTCCTTCCTACACATGTTAAGAATATAGGATGAATGATCGTCCGGCTTTTTTGCATGCTAGTCTATCGAAAAATGCTTTTTTTGAAAACTAGTCTAATATCAAAAAACCAATAGGTTACTAAAATTACGAAAATTCTCGAATACTGTACTGATTATACGATAATAGTAAGTTCATTTTTGTGTTTGTCTCTTTGGATATCTTCGCATGAACTGTCCCTTGTGAATATATAATTACAAACAGTTTTTTTTTACATAATCACATTTATAATAAAGCTAATTTCCTTTTCACATTAAAAAAGGAACAACAGCAAAAACTAACAATGAAACTATACCTTCCCTGTAATCGTTGTTGTGAGTTTTTGTTAAATGCATGTATTGTATCCTGAGTTTCCTGTAATCAAAATCTCTTCCTTATTTACCGAAGACCCTTGTAACCTTTCCAGAAAAGCACTAAGGATTCAAGGAACTGAAAGCATAAAACATGCTAAAATAGGATTTGTTTCGCAATGATGGAACACATGTTTTTGTGTTTCTTCTTGTTTTAGCATTATCCATACTCACAGTATTACTGTACTGTGAAAACTTTCTTGGGACTTCCCTGGGCTCCAGTAATGGGAAAATTCAAGCCTGACTTGATGGAAGCTGGTGTTTTCCAAACATTGATTGGATCATTCATGGGAAATGCTCTAAAGAAGATAACAGCAGCAAAAGACCTAAGGGCAAAAGTCATAACCAGGCATCTTCTTCCTCAAGACATAAATCTTTACATAGATTACATATTACAGAGTGAAAAAAAAAATTACACCCAGCAAAACCCTAGTTGGTCAAGAGAAAGCATGGTTCAAATCCTTCCTAATCCCTGTTGGTAATCAGAAAAGTCTCTGGATCAATATTCTAAAATGTATTTTTAGAAATATAGTTAGCCTTTCTTTTCTTTTAGGAAAGTATCCAACACTTTATAGGAACGATCTACAATTTCTGCTAAGAATTCGTTATCAAAGGGCTTAGCTGTACCTTCTAGACCCCGTAGTAAAGTAGTAATCCCTACTAATATGGAAATGTAAGCTTTTATGATTTTGGGTCAGGTGCTTGGAATCTCCAGTGATAACACAGGCGACACAGTGGCTAAGTGGTTGGCATTTCCACCTGGCAGCAGGGTCATCTGTTTGAATCCCAACCACAGAACTACCTGCCTGGAGTTTGCATGTTCTCCCTGTGCCAGCATGGGTTTCCTTCCACAATCCAATGACATTCTGGTAGGTTAATTGACTCCTGTCTAAATTGGCCCCAGTATGTTCATGTGTGCATGCGAATTAAGCTGGCAATAGACGGTTTGACGGTTCTTTCTGAACAGGCGGAGATTCGAACAGTGTATGGGCAGGCTGAATGTACCAAGTTGATCGATCAATCAATCAGATTTTACTTGTGATTATGGGGGAATCATGCAAATTTCAGAATTTTTTCCTGATTGCAGGAAAGAAATTCGCACCATCTATGGCCTGACCTTAGATTGTAGCTTCTTGAGGGCAGGGACGGAAGTGAATGTACAAAATATATTTAAAGTGCTGTGTAAATTGATGGCACTATATAAGTCCCTGTAATAAACAAATTAAATAACACAGTTAACATAGAAAGCGTGAGGAACTATCCAGTGGATAAACTTTGATTCCAATGACCAAAAGGTTCATTGATACACATGCTTCAGTTTTGCTTTGTAAGAAATTTGGGGCCTCTGTAATCTGTTCCTATCAACAGGAGGTTCTTGATCGAAGCCAGATAGGTCAACATGATATGGATGGAACCTTATAATAAAGTCATCTTGAGACTAGCCTCTTGGTATACCATATTCTGCTGCTTCTGTTAGACAGTGATGAGTAGTACAGCACTAGAACAAGGCAGTCTAAAGCCTGAAGTTCTTCTGATGCTTTTTGATATGCACTTTTTCCTTTTACAGTATATGCGAGTTCTCAACTATCCACCTGCATTAATGCTACTGTTTCAAATGGGTACACTCCATCTACATGGAATGTAAAATGGTAGGTAAGCATGTAAGTACACTCCTTTTACATGTCGTTAGGAAAATACTCTGTTACAATAGAATACCATAATAAAGTAAACAAAACTGAAGCATTTCTATTGATCTAAGCAAGCCTAAGTGGCTTAAAACAATGCTCACTTAATTTTTTTCAGGCTAAAGCTTTGATGAAATATCCTGCTTGTAATTTCATCTGGGAAGATTCAGAGTTTTTGTGATTTCATAACACAAACAAATGCAATTTTGTTAGGCCGGAATAAATGATATAATGGCGTTAGGGAATGTTTATATCCTGCTTTCTCCGGACATAACAGCTAATATAATTGTACTAACTCTAATGACAGGCCTGGCATTTCAGTCCTTGGCCATCTTGTGCTGCATTAATTTATTGTATGAGATGTATCCTGCCATTTAGCACAACAGACCAAAGACAAATGTGGCTAAGTATGTGCAACGCAAAGAATACAGTAAATAAGATTTACCTCAGATCATCCTTTCATAAATGTTTTCCGCAGTCAGTTATGTAAATGGACCAAAGAGACCTAAGAAATAAGCTTTGTTGCTTGTTTGGCCATCAAGGGTCAGAACAATTCACATTAATAAACAGAGAGAGAAAATCAGCTAAGACAAAACCCCATACGAGCCTGGATGATCTAATGCAAATGTTATTACTGACATGAAAACGTATGAAGATAATATCCTGTATGTACCATGAGATACTCATTCTCGTATATTCTATGCATTGTGATCACGAGTTATAACTGTGATAACTGTGAACCATGGTAACTTCAATAATCAAACTATGATTTTTCTTATGATGTGTTGATAGTAAGCAGACCCCATGAATGTCAATCTTATTTATAATTTCTGTAAGAATGGGAGTCCGTGGAGAAACACTCTACCCCTATATTTAAAACAGTTAATATTTTCTGTATTTTTAGTTCTAAAAAGACAGCCTTACGTAAGCCAACGATTTTGGATCACTACACTTCCAGAAAGTCCCTATTTTCATGTGGCATTTCAAAGGATCTCTACGGACCTACAAACCATTGGTATAGGTACTGTGATAAATGGGCATGGTTGGATGGATCTGGGTGTGATTTGGTGGACACCATGAGACTTAAAGCCAAGTTCCACCCAAAAGTGGAACTTCCAATTTAAAGTGGTTGTAAACCTTTACAACCAACTTTGACCTACAGGTAAGTCTAGATTAAGGCTTACCTGTAGGTCCAAGAAATATCTCCTAAACCTACACGGTTTAGGAGATATTTGCCGAAAGACAGGCACCGCTGTGAGCGCGCTGCGGTCAACGGCGATATGCCGTGAGTGGCGGCTCCCGAGCGCATGCGTGGGAGTGACGTCATCGCGGCTTCGCTGAATGACAGCGGCGTAGCAGCGAGACCGACTGAGAAGATGGATGCTCCGGACTACAGGGGACAGCAGTGACTTAGCTGGCTCCTGTGTCAGGTAAGTGACACATAATGGACTACTATGCAATGCATAGTAGTCCATTATGCTTTACCTTTGCAGGGAATCAAAGAGGAAGTAAACTCATCAGGGTTTACTTCCTCTTTAAGCACTCTTCGTCCCCTGACATGCCACATTTGGCAGGTCATTTTTGTGTACCCTTTTTTCATGGGACTTCCTGTCCCACTTCCTGCTTCCTATCTTCAGCCGCCTAGGCAACTCCTCCTCTCGTCCTAGGCGGCCCCTCCCTGCCAGCAACAACTCAGGTCCCAGAAGGTCGGATGGCCAATAGGAGAGCACATGCGCAGTGCATGCACGGCCGTGAAGCGCCAAGGAGAGGAAGGGGAGAGGAGCTAGCCTCCTGGTGGCCACATCGCTGGACCGCAGGGCAGGTAAGTGTCAGTTTATTAAATGTCAGCAGCTATGCTTTTTGTAGCTGCCGACTATTAATAAACTAAAAAACTTGTGGAACTCCGCTTTAAAATGGTTCTAAGGGCTCAAGGTATTTTACCTTCATGCAGTCTATGCATAAAAGTAAAAAACCTTCTCTGTGCAGCAGCCCCTCTGCCCTCCCCAATACTTAGCTGGGCCCATCTCGATCCAGCGTAGGTACGAGTGCCTCAGCTCTCCGGGGACTCTGCCTTCTTATTGGCTGAGACAGCAGTGGGATAATTGGCTTCTATGACTGTCAATCACAGTCACTGAGCCAATCAGGAGAGAGGGGTTGGCTGAGCCGCTGCTTTGTGTGTGAATGGACACACAAAGTCACAGCTTGGAAGCAAGCCTGCTTGGGTGCCCCCATTTGCAAGCTTGCTCTGGCACTTGGCAGGAGGGAGGGGCCAGAGCACTGGAAGGGGACCAGAGAAGAGGAGGATTGGGGCTGCTCTGTACAAAACCACTGCACAGAGCAGGTAAGTGTGACATGTTTTTTTTTAAAAAGAGACTTTAATTTCACTTTAGGATATGGCTCTGTAAAGTTATCACAGTGCTGTATTAATTTATTTTTATTTTATTTTAAGAATGTTAGAACTTTACAGATCCATAGCTTAAAGCAGAACTTCCCCAAAGGGGAGGTTCCACTCTTCCCCCTCCCCCCTTCCATTAAACTTTGATTATTTTATTTTTGAATAGGAGGGGGTACCTAGTTTTTGCAGATACCCACTCCCACTTCCACTTGGATCGCCAGCAGAAGTTCACCCTCCCCCCCCCCCGCCCGCAACCTTCTGGGACACTGGACCATTCACAAGGTGCAGTGCAGCTCACTCATGCGCAGTGGGAAGACAGTTGTGAAACAGCAAGGAGTCACAGCCAGCTTTCCCAAACTAAACATGCCAAAGCCCTGCTCCTCTTTAATTTGTCTACCATATCATACCCACATCCGTCCAGCCATGCCCATTTATCATAGGGCCTACTTCCTTGGTTTCTAAGACAGTAGAGATCCTTGACATTCCCCAAGTCTTTTTTTTCCTATGCACGAGCCAGCTGCTGGTGCTGTATATCCCAGCATCATATTAAAATGTTCAGTAGTTTGCAATGAACTGTGAAATCAAACAAACGAATGAGTAGGAAATAGATTGTGGGCTTTTAGTTGATGTTTAACAAGGTCCTTGAGTTTACACTTAAAATGTCTGTATACTAAATAATAAAACATAAACTGCACATGCTGGCATAGGTGTGAAGTCGTTGACTGCTTTCCACATAGCTTAAGTGCAGCTGAACATGCAGCAGATTATTGCTGGCTCTAATGCTCGAGCGCTGAGGGGAACGGTCCTGCAAATGAGCAAGGTGGGTTTTAATTCCCCAAGGATGGGAGCATCTTTCACACTCATTTTTCACTAATTAGAAATCTTTTTGCAGCCATTGAGGACAGCATTAGGATTTTCATACGTGTTAAAAAAAAAAAAGTGTATAAGGAGAGTATACTTAAAAAAAAAATTGTAATAGTAGATTTAACAACTTGTAATTTTAATTCAAAAACGAAGATGAAATAATTTTCCCTTAGTCCCTGAGTTGTGCAGTTGGCGGCCTGCTCACTCAGACACGCCAATTCCGACCACAGTAATCCTAGCGTCTGCTCCTTCAACTGTGCTTCTTGCAATGAATGTTTCATTCCCCAAGAGAGTCTCGGCGAAGCTAAGAAAAAGGCAGGAATAGATTTCTTGAAGTCATTGTTGGGGATAGTGACCTCCCTTGGGTGACTGCTTATTACTGTAAAAAGCGCCGCGTGACATCATGAGTTACCGCATAGAGTCCAACTGACAGCCAGCAACCTTACTGACATGATTCAGTGAATCAAAACTTCACACATCCAAATAATCCTCATAATGCAAGCAGCCTGATTTATTTGTCTTAAGACAGATCACAATAATGTATGAGTTTCAGGCACTGTCTGGCAGGAGACTAAAGGACGCTAGCTGTAAACCACAAACCTGTTTATCTAAAATACAAATTAATAGATACAAACAGAAATAGCATACAGATACAATTGCAAAATTTCAGGATCTTTTAAGTGAAAAAAAATTAAAGCTGTGCTCAAGGTGGAAGTTATTTCTACAAAATGTAAGATATAGAACATTGTAATAGTAAACTGATACAGAATGGGCATGCCTATGGTGGTAAAAACAGCATACTTGTGATCAGACAGCTTTTTATTAGAAACAATTCAAATTGTTCCTTTTACAACTGGCATTCGTAGCTTCTTTTAGCTAGAACTTGATGTTAGGCATCTAAAAAGGTACGTTTATGGAAATTTAACCACTTCAGCTCCAGAAGGTTTACCCCCCCCCCCCTCGTGACCAGGCCATTTTTTGCAATACGGCACCGTGTTAATTTCATTGACAATTGCGTGGGCATGCAACACTGTACCCCACAAATAGAGCTTTCTTTTGGTGGTATTTGATCACCTCTGCGTTTTTATTTTTTTCCCGCTACATACAAAAAGAGACTGACAACTTTGCCCCAAACCCCCCCTCCCCTCCCCCCAGCTTCCTCGTCACAGTGGGGAGGGATGCTGCTCTTATGTCCATTGCTGGATCGGGTAGTACAGGGGGGACACGAGCACGTGGGCAGCACAGAAGTTATTTTTTTTTATTTTAATACATAGAACAATAAAAATAGGTAAAACAACCTTAAGGCTTTACAACCACTTTAAGTATTTATACAGTATCATTTTGACAAACAGTAAATGAGCTTTAAAACAAGCCCTCACTGACCTCTGCAGCTGTGTTCCCTGTAGAACAATTCAATCTCAAATTTTACAGCAGAAGCATTGTTGAGGATGTCTTCTTTCAGCAGCTCAACTCCAATTGCTCCTCTCTACTAATAGTGTTGATTCCTGATTTCTTATCTCTAAGCCTAAAATCCCACTCATCACCCTTGGAAGAGGTGGATATAATATGAAGGGGGATTCCAGATTCCTATAAGACCCCCATAAACCCACACATCATTTTGAGGAAGAGGATATGGTCCGGCTCCCCTAAAGATTGAAGCACAGTAAACCGGCCCTTTGGTTAGAAAGTTTGGAGACCCCTGCTGTAGAGCCTTCCATTCATGCAGATACAAGCGTTGTGTCTCCCTACACTGAGTGCATCAACAGAAACACACAGCCCCATAGCCTGAGATTGCAAGACACCCCCATGCTCCTTCCCCCTTCCCTTCTCCAAACAGAATGACTCCAGACTGCACTGTCCACTGTTAACTCCTTTCTGTGAAGACCGTAAATTGAGGAAAGCTGCATTGAAAGAGCCGGAGCCAGAAGCATTGAAAGTTGTAAACTGTAAGAGCTGAGGTATGGATTTTAACAAACAGTTTACTGAGGAATATTTCATGTATTGTGTTCAAAGTGTTAAACTAAAAAGCACAGAGAATTGAATACTACTTTAATGCCATAACAAAGATATCCTGTCAAATACGCAGATATTTGTCAAGGAAACAGATGATCATGCAGGAGGAAAATTCTCATAAATCCACACCGTATTAATTGATATTAACTAAATGACCACTATATTTTCCTGGCAGGAGCAGGTCTAAGCTCAAATTAAAAATGTGTATAACATGCCCGGGGCACAAAGCAGTGGAGACATTACATCACATTTTCCCAACCAGAGATGCTTTCCTTTATTCTATCAGATATCCTAGAAACCTTTCTAGGGAGCCCTGAACCTCAGGAGAGACACTTAACACTGTTAAGCCTCCATTCTCTGTACATTTGCTGGCCTAGCTCTCTCCACCAGCAGGACACACAGGGGGATACCATGTCTAGAGGAGTGAGACTGGCTTCTTTAAGCTCTGTAGTAGATATTATATATTCCGAGCAACACTCTTCACAGACAGTTCTTGGAGCAGATCCTTCGAAAATCATCATTTGCAGTCTGACTCACTGCAAAATCCCCAGCTTCTTAAAATACTGTTAAGCCTAAAATACAACAACTGCTAGCAGTCACGTTTTAGGCATATATGTAAAAGTTCCAGGGGCTCATCAGAGCTGAACATTCTGGAACTAAAGTTGTGGAATGAGAATCCCTGAACAAAATGGACAATTACTTGCATGCAAAAAAAAAGCATTTGACCTCACCCATTCAATAAATAAACAGACAAAACTTCCTCCCATCCCCCCCCCCCCTCTGCAATGCTATGGCCAAATGCTACTTCTATTTACATTGCCGATAAGACAGGCTAGCCTCAATTCAGCCTCACCTTTTTATTTTGGATTGCAATATAAATCCTTATTCAAGACCTGAAGAAAGGGGAGTCCTTTCCCCCCGAAACATTTTTACCAAATAGACCAAGATGAGAATTTGTATTTGGAGCTCCTAACCACACATCTCAAAGTTTCCCATCACCTAAGTGGTTTGACTATCGTAATCAGAGTTGCAGCAGCCTAGTCCACGTAATTTGTACCCACTCTGACCACAAACTAAGCTCCAAAGAGAAAAGCACGCTTTAAGGCCGGTTAACACTAGATGCGGTGCAAATTCACTGCAAATCCGCACTGCATCTAAATCGCAACCTGTTCTAGCAAACTGATTGCGGAGTGTATACTAAGTTAATGACACCCCGCAATCAGTTTGCAAAACGCAGCGCGATTTGCAGAATCGGATCGCATGGGTGTGAAACACCCATGCGATCCGATTCTGGTGCGGACAACAATAGGGTCCTCGAGTTTGGTCCAAATGCGCTGCAAATCCAGCCATATGCCCTGTACACACAATAGGATTTTCCGAAAACAAATTTTGTATGTGAGCTTGTTGTCGGAAACTCCGACCGTGTGTATCCTCCACAGAACATTTGTTGTCGGAATTTCCGCCAACAAATGTTTGAGAGCAGGTTCTCAAATTTACCGACAAAACTTGTCGTAAATTTCCGAGCGGGTGTACACAATTTCCGACGCACAAAAGCCCATGCATGCTCGGAATCAAGCAGAAGAGCCGCACTGGCTATTGAACTTAATTTTTCTCGGCTCGTCGTACGTGTTGTACCTCACCGCGTTCTTACGTTCGGAATTTCCGACAACATTTGTGTGACCGTGTGTTTGCAAGACAAGTTTGAGCCAACATCCTTTGTGAAAAAAATCCACGGTTTTGTTGTCGGAAAATCCTATCATGTGTACAGGGTAATACAGTTTGTATGACTGAATTTGCATCGCACAGACATCACATGTGATCTGCACAGCAAAGAGGTGCTAATCACATGCAATGTGGCATTGCACTAGTGTGAACTGGCCCTAATTCCTTATTTATTAAATAATCTCTACTCAAATCAGTCCATCCATATCACACAGCTATCAGACCTTCATGGCAAAATACTAGTCTTCAAGCAGCCCACAGACTATGCAATTTTCTTTCCTTCCAACCATGGGAGGAAGAAAATTGCTCAGTTCCCCCATCAACACTTGCTGTGTTGTTGGGGGAATTCCTCCCGCATCGCTACTGTCTTCTGCTGGCGGGGAGCGGGGGGAGCCTTCCCTGCCATATACGATGACTACTGCTGGTGGCTATAGCCGCCAGCAATGATCGCATGAAAAAAAAATCCATGGATCGACTTTAGTACAACCAGCATGCCCATAGATGGATGGAATCTTGTTCAGTCCCTGCTGAACTGGCCAAGATTCAATCTATCTATGGCCAGCTTCACTCCTGCTTGACTCTCAGCATATTCCTTAGGAGAGACCTATAGTGGAGTGTAACAGTGTGGGTGATCATTTTTTTTCATTGCTCGCCCAAAATATTCAAGGTTAAAGTGGAACTTTAGTCAGAAAATGAAATCCTGCTAGATCACTTCGGGCTGGCCTCTTATGCAGGTATAGCTATGGAAAACATTAAAAAAATTGTGCCTATACTGTTTAAAATTCAATAACACACTGTATCACTCTGTTCTGCACATGCTCAGTTACTTTCTATTTGTAGGAACTTTGTCGAATTTGTGGAGGCCGAACTGCTTACAGCCTAAAGATTTACTTCTGTTTAGGGGCTCTGGGCTTCAACAAAATGGCAGCCTCCAGCAAGAAGGAACAGGCACAATGCTGGAGGCAATTTACAGCACATACTAATTTTGGTAGAATAATTATTAATGGAATGTAAGTTTCTTGCTAAAGAACATTATCTTTATTAAGTTGTTTTAGGTAAAGTTCCACTTTAAATAGCTCTAGAGCAAAGTCTAAAAGCAAAGTAAAAATAACACCTATACATAAAGATTACATCATTAACCATAAACATTTAGACACGTCTCTTAGCAGTTAATTTTATTTGAGGCTGGAAAAGAAAATAATAAGTGGCACAATAGCTTTTTCATACAAAGTCAAACCACGCCACTAGCAGCTCCTGTGCTTCTAACTGGAATGATGATAGAATGCAGACAGCTTAGGGTGTCACTTTTGCAAAACAAAGTGACAGTTTCTCCAAAAAGAGCACCCCTCGACCCCTTACCTGTCCTTCCTTGCAGCTCCTTGCTGTTTCGCAGCCAGCGAAAATACCCAGCATTACCATGTATAGAGGAGCATGTGAGCTGACCCCTGTGATGATTGCCAGGCCTAGCAGTAATTTGCTAGGCCCAATGGATGTCACATGCCCAGAAGAGTGGTGTCAATACCCCCCTGGCTTGCCAACAAAGCCAATTTCGGGTCTGGCTGTGTGCAAACACAGGTAAGATGAGTTTATAGAAATCTACGGATGCCCTTTCCAGACATACCCTCACCTACCCATGTATGGGCAAAGTGACAGTGTCTCTTTTAAGTGAACATGACCAAGCTTAAACATTTCTGAGCTATCTGTAGCAAGGAGATAAAAGCACCTTATTCGATTTATATCAATTTTTTTTCCTCCTGTGGACCCCCTGGGTCTTTGCAGGGCCATATGTAGGGCCTACACTTCTGTCCAAGCCCTAGTATAGTGTGAGAAGGC
Source organism: Lithobates pipiens (assembly GCF_037356315.1). Classification (NCBI taxonomy): domain Eukaryota; kingdom Metazoa; phylum Chordata; class Amphibia; order Anura; family Ranidae; genus Lithobates; species Lithobates pipiens. The sequence continues at coordinate 159,375,414 of NW_027507784.1, forward strand.
TAGAAAATGTGTCAGCTTTTGTGTCCTCATGGAGATCTTGTCCTGCCCCTCACAGGAAGTGAGAGAAAATCCCCACAAATGGGCCACAGGAAGCAAGGATTAAATGCTAGTTTATTCCACGGGTGTAGCGCTAAAGTGTAAAACTTACCTTACATCTTGCTCTGGCAGGCCTCATTCATCCAGTTGTCTCTTGCTGCTCTCAGCTGTGGTCACATGCTTGCCTCCTCCATGTACAATGCATGGTTAATAGCCCTGCACTGTACATGGACACTCCACAATTCAGAGAATTTGGCAGAGAAGAACAGCGCAGGAACCTGCCATACCGAGAGATTGGGTGGGTAGTACATCTTATCCTTGCACCCCTAGACTAAACGGCATTTAACCCTTGCAGTACAGGGCCCCAATGCAAAGGTCAATTTTGTTCAATTCCTGAAGTTCAGCTTTAAAGCGATAGTTAACACTTATGCCACGTACATGCTATCGGACTTTCCAAAAACAAAACCATGGAATTTGTTTGAAGGGTGTTGGCTCCAACTTGTCTTGCATACACACGGTCACACAAATGTTGGCCAACAATTATGAAAGTAGTGATGTACAAGATATATGTTATATCTCCATTACAAATGATAGTTTTACAAGACTGAGAGCTTCCGACTTGTACTTTCCGAGTATGCGTGTGCAGAACTTGTGTACACACGATCGGAAAGTCTGACAACAAACATTTGTTGGATGAAAATCTGAGAACCTGCTAGCCAACATTTGTTGGCGGAAAGTCTGACAACAAATGTCCAATGGAGCATACACACAGTCGGACTTACCACCAACAAGCTTACATACAACATTTCCTGTCTGAAAATCCGATCGTGCGTGCGCGGCCTTAGTCTAAACTTGTACCTACAGGTAAGCTTATAATAAGCCTTACCCGTAGATATCATGAATACCTTCAAAACTTTAGAAGATATGTGCATTAGCTGCAGCCGATGACATCAGTCACATATGTGCGGTAGCTTTGCATTCACGGTACACTGAATGTGCCCTGACAGCAGAGAGCACCATGCTGCAATGTTGATGCATGCGTGGGAGTAACACCATTGTGGCCCAGCCATTCAAACGGCCAGAGAGGCCGAACCTGGAAGAAAGACCAGGCAAAAATGGAAGCACCAGGAGTGGTGACAGCTCTGTGCTGGAGGGCTCCATTTCTACGGTAAGTACAAGCACATTATGTTTTTTTTTTTTTTTTAAAGGAACGTTTAATTCTGCTTTAAATTGTAAATGCATTATGACATCTTAATTCTGAGAAACAGAAAGACTGGGAAATTCTGCTATTGCTACAACTGTGATTTTTTTGACTCATGTTACTCAGCAGTGATCTTAGTTTATCTGCTTCTGTTTTTTTTTTTTTTTTTTTTTTTAAGAACTAAAAAAAAAATCACACCCAAAGATTAAAGAATACATTTTGTGTTATGTGTTCACTCGGACTATCTTTCCTCCAAGATCTCACCACTGTTGTAGACAACGCGTAATTATATATCTAGTGTTACAATATGTCATTGTGGGAACAGAGAGCTCAAAGATATTCTATAGTAATGTACAGCCCACCCTTCCCCAGAGGAAGAGGAGACTTAAACACCCTCCGTTCTTTCTGTCGACTCTGGTGGGATTCAGACTGTAGATTTCACTTATCAGAGGTTTATTTTTACACCACATCTGCACCGTTGTAAGGTCACATAATTTGGCAGCAATCCCAGTAGTTAGAAATTAATTTTTTCCTTTTTAATACAAACTGGTATCCCCCAAGGGATTAGATCAACAGCCTTATCTGTATTTGACAGCTTCCTAAACCCCCAGAAAGAAATGCTTTCTTGTGCGAGGGTCTCTATAGTTCAAGACCACAATGCCTTGCAACAATGTGTTGTCAAGAACACTAACTGACTCAGGTCATCCCGCAGGTCTCTCTCTTTAAATTGACACAGTGTAATCAAGTTTTTTGCAGAACTGTAACAATATGCAATTGCATATACATTCCAGCAGAAATCCCAAACCCTACAACTACCCCACAGAATACACTTACATTTTTTTTCTCAATCCAACAGAAATGACCTATCTTTCCCTTCATTTTTTTAAAACAAATACTCTTTTTCAACCAACAGCTATTAATATATGCTCACTAGGTATGTTTTCAATGTAGATTCATATTATTTTCTCTCCATGATGTCAAAGGCTATGAAACAGTGCCATTTCAGACTCCGCAAGTCCTGCTGGCATCAATCTAGGTTAGACTTTTGATCAGGATTGCCCAAGCAGAAAAGTGGTAGGTAGCATAGATTTAAGTAATCAAATATGCATAAAATGAAATGATGCCCATATGGTGTTATTACCATTTAAAGGTAAATAAAGGCCATCCATAAATAATGCATGCTTTGGTTTTTACATGCACATCTACGCACATGCAAGATAATTATTACAGTAATTTTGGAAGCCTTGAGGGGAAGCACTAGGAGGAAATTGGACTCCATAAATTATTCAATTAATAAGTCACATATTCCTAAAAAATGACTTAATTGTTTTATGGACAACCCGTACCAGTATTGTTTCTAGTTTGTATTTTCTTTTATGTTATACAAAAAAATGGTTGCCAACAGACACAAGATAAACCTGAACCTTTGTTAGCTATTGTCTATGGACATCTTCAGATACCTTCAGCCACCTTGGGTGAGAGAAAACACTATTGGCAGAAAAACCAAACTTAAATGTACATGATACCAACCTTATCTATAGAAAATGGCACGTTCCCCATAGATACGGTTGGTATCAACTGTATCTTAGCTTGTCTTCTAATTTTGATTTTGTGCCCATGGCCTATTCCCAACTTTAATTTGGATCCAAGCAACATAAAAGACACCATGTGTAGACTCAGTTATTAATACAGATAATGTCCATTTACACAGCACTTCACATACATATTCTACATTCACATCAGTCCCTGCCCTCAAGGAGCTTACAATCTAAGGTATCTAACTCACATACACATATTAGGGCAAATTTTTACAGGATCCAATTAACCTACCAGCATGTCTTTGGAGTGTGGGAGGAAAGTGGAGTACCCAAAGGAACCCCACTCAGGAACAGGGAGAACATGGAAACTCCAGGCAGGTAGTGTCATGGTTGGGATTCAAACTGGCGGTCCTGGGGCTGCTAGGAGGAAGTGTTGCCCACTTAGCACTTAGCCACTGTGCTGCCCAGTTAGTTCATGTTTTTAAAAATCCCTAATGCTAAGAAAAGACAATTTCTAAACATTGCTTATATAATCTTTTGAATAAATTGTTTTAAAACTGAATTTGATTTCACCAGGGGGAAAAAAAAGAACATGAGTAGCAATACTGATAGCTTAACATAGTCATTGAGAAACACTGCGTTAACCTTCAAGTGCAACACCTGAGCCACTAAGTGATTTAATGGGTATTATCCGTAGGGCACAATTAAAATTAATTCTTTCTGATGCAATCCACTAGCGAATTATAGTGTCTATTAGACCACCGGTGGCCACATTATTATTTTTTAACTCCCACTTTTCCAAAACAGCTATCTTTATCTCGAGCGACAGCTAGCCTGTATCATTTGGTATCCTATTTCTGCACAGATGGTGTATGCATTTAACCCTGTGTCTTTACTGATAATGTAACGTACAAAGGTAGATCAAAGTCATATGTGGTATGAGTCTGATAACGCAGGTATCAACCAAACAAAGACACTGTCAGGCTCTTAAATGACAAGGCCCTATAACAAATGTTATAGTTTCCATTGTCTAACTATTGTCTCCTATTAAACACATGGGGTGTCAGAAGTATATAAAAACTAAATATTTGTCAGATTTCATAAATTCTTGGATAGATCAATAGCTGGCCAAACCTATGAGGCATTCTTTTCTTTGTGAAATAGGTGCCTTGTTTTGAGGCCTATATAGCATTATATGGCTATTGCTTATACTGTAATATTGTCTGTTAGGTACAAAATCTTTGATCACATTTGTCATTATTTGTAGTACCTTCTTATATCCTTTAGGTGTCCTTGTTTCCACAAACACACATAACAAGGATAGAAACCATGCAAAGGCTTTTAAAGTCACATTAAAGTCAGGTAGAGCATATAGGAGGACTAGGGTGACCACTGCATAATATCGGTCATTTAGATTTTAGACTATTTTTTTTTTTTCGAAAAATCACACTAAGCTTGTAGACACTAAAGATAAAAAAAAAAAACATACATTTTGCCTGAATCCAAATGAGTTGGATTTGCCTGTACATTACAGCTTAGAGTCTACTTTATGGGCAGCACAGTGGATTAGTGATTAGCACATATGTCTTACAGCAATGGGGTTCTTGGTTTGAATCCTGGACAAGACACTATATGCATGGAGCTTACATGATCTGTTCGCCCTGTAGTTGCATGAGTTTCCTCCTACACTCATATACTTCATAGACATGACTATTGTCTAAATTGGCCCTAGCGTGTGTGGGTCTAAAAATCCAACTGCAGACCCTGGTATGCATTTTAAGCATGGAGCCACAGAAAAGTAGGCTTAGAAGAGCACCAAGTATCGCATCATGGTCAGGGCAGTAAGGATGAGGAGGCTACTTTTGAAATGTCACAGTTGATACCTTGCCATCTTTTTGTGGCAAATATAGTTTGCAAAAACTGTCCATTTTATAATGGTTCTCTACTCTACATTAGTTGTGGCCAAGCTGGAAAAAAAATTATGAAAACTATTTGTAGATAGAGTCTCCAATTTAGAAAGGCTTGATGTTCCTTCATAGATCTTTCCAGATAATTTCAAAACAGGCAACATCTCTTTCAATGAAGGAAGATGTTTTTTTCAGTTTTGCAAGTTTTGGTAACAAAATGGGCACTTTGTATTTAAATCAAGAGCAACTAATTCCATGATATCTGCCCCAGCACAAGTTTTTCAATGAGCCCCATCATAATGAAAATGGTGGAAGAGAAAGCGTAATGGTACGATGACTTTATCAGCTCATCCATATTGTCACCATTTGCCCTTTCCTTAATCACCACATAATTTGAAAGTGCAGCTCAAGTAATAACCATCTATATACGTTAGACTTGACATTCAGTGTGTATGGCCAATTCGGTAAAAGAGCGCAACACCTTTGCCCCAGCAACAATCTTTTTGTGCATGCATGGCCTAACAAAAGCTATTTTTACTTACAGTCATAATTTTCTATTTGTCGTAAGAAAACAGAATGTTTTATGATTTTGTGGTATAACATTATAGGCTGAAGACCTATTTACTTCCTTGCTTCAAATAGAGCAAATTATACCAGCTAACCAGATTGCAGTTACTATGTACGCATTTGCAACCAATATTGTGCATTACCATAAAACAACTCCAATTTCTGATATGTTTCTGTGCCATATAACTATGTTATACAGTATATACTACATAACTATGGAATTGTAAGTTCAGCTACTTCCAGGCTTGTACAAAACGCAACATACTTAAGGTCAACAGGGATCAACCTGAATGTGAAATCTGTCTAACAGCATAAACTCAACCAACATGTGTAGAGTGTTTTCTAAGGGCATGAATCACCTATCAACTTGTGAGCATACGGCTTCAATACGGAGGCTACATCAGTGCCACCACAATACGATTTCCTTCTGGAACACATTGTGATTGATGGGATGTGACGGGTGCATGCACATAACAGTACGATGTGCCTCTGACAATTTGAAGCCAGGTGGGGAGGACTGTTCATTGTGGTTCTAGTGACCACCTGCTGTAGATCATCAAGAACAAGGTCAGGGAGCTGGGACATACTTTCCATTCTGATACTGGCGAACCAAAAGCTGGCATGCTGCCTTTTCACCTAGCTGTGCATTTGTATCACAATCTACTGACCATCTATTTCCCTCTTCTGTCTTTCTACAACTACAAACGCATTTTCTAAGGAACGGGTTTCTTTCCATGTCATACAACTATGCAAAGTTCCACTTTATTGGTGCGAGTGCAACCTTTATCAGGCCCTCAATCTCACTAAACACACATATGAACTATTACTCATCATTATAAATGAGATCACGACCACGAGCCTTATTTTTCTGCAGCATGATAGGCTGTTTGAGAAAAATACTACTGCCAAAACGCCTACAGATATTATGTTTGTATAGCTCCACAACCAAAGGCAAGCTCTATGCACTTGCGTCTCTCGATTGCACCCTACTAGTTTTTAGCTGTTCGGCTAGCGAGAACCTTTTTTGTGCCTCTACTGAATTCAGTTTGTACTTCCATTTCTTCTCTACAACATACTGGAATATTTGGAACACTTGTTAATATTATAACAGGTCGCTCAGAGTACATTCTTCTAGCTTGGATTCAGAAATATTTTATTGCATATAAAAAATACCATTGGCTTAACATTCACATTGTGTACTGCAAAAAGCTTACAGGCATTTTTTCCCCCTGTTAGCTCTCTACAGTAGTTTTTGCATAAGAATGTATAGCTGGCTACAGCCAAGTCTTCCACCCTACAGATCTTCCATGCACTACTAGGTTGAAAGCCTAGGTGGCACTGTGACTTCAAGAAATAAGGATCAGATTATCTTGCTGGAGTCCTAAGTCCATTTTAAAGGTTCAAGATAGCAAAAAAAACAGCTTTACTTGACAAAAATCAAATTTTATGAGCATCCATATTTACACATATACTGTAATGCAAGGAACTGGTCATGCGTTTGTCATTTGTATTAAATTGGTAATATTTTATATATTATTATATATTATCATATAATATAATACCAGGCATCCAATTTTTGATACCATGTCTATTGAAAATGTGTTAACAATTACAAAACAAGAGCGGAATGAATCTGATATATATAATTTACTGTATAGATTTTCATGTAGATGACAGTTTCCCCAATTAGACCCCCATATTTTCCACAACACACTCACCGCACTTTACTTCGCTAACAATTTTGAGTTCATCTCCACTTTGCATATAAGAATTATATTTAGAGAGCACGTTTCAGTTTGATAACTAGGCCTTTATGTTTCCCAAGCATTGGCACTCTACGGAATCATGAACCAGGGCTCAATAAGTACCTTACCAGTCAAACAGCAATAAACGTGTTATGATTCTACTGATCCTTGCGGCTATCGCTCATAATATTTTTGCAGAAAATTGGATAAACATTAGCAGGGGGACTGATTGTATCTGCAAAAAGAATTGAACTGTGCGCTAATACAATCCATATGTTTGCTGCTGCTTTAAAGTACAGGGAATACCACTGACAAACCTAAATGTTTTTTCCTGAAACAGCAACAGATGTTAGCAGCGGCGCGCCATTAAAACTGATGCAAAGTGGCTAATGTAGCAAAAGTGTATCAAGAAGAATGCTTTTTGTTGCCAATAGCAACCAATCAGGATCCTTTTTTTCATCTCTGGATTGCAGAAAATGATAGTTAGAAGCTGATGGCTTGCTGCAAGGAACAAAAATGTTCTTCTTAGCACACTTTTCATACATGAGCCCCATAAGGTTCTTGATGCTGCAATCAACATTAATCTACAGTTTAAGCCAACAGGATACTTTACATTGTAAGCTCTTAGGAGGACATCTTGCTCAAAACTCTTGTATTGAATTGTATTTTGACCATACCATCTGTTTTTATGTGTAAAATGCTGTACAACCTGTTGGCATCATTTAGATCCCGAATAATAATAATAATAATAATAATAATAATAGGTATTAATATTACTGTAAATATGGGTTAATTATAGAATCTTTTTAAGTGGTCAGCCAGTGGTTTTTGATCTCATTTTTGGTAGGCTGGCCATACATTATACGATTTTCCTTTGGATTTATCAAGACCATATAATGAGGTTAAACCTAAACACCTTACCCGATCTAAAGCTGCCAATACATTATACAATTTTCCTTATAGATTTAATAAGACCATATAATGAGGTCAAACCTAAACACCTTACCCTAGCTAAAGATGGCCATACATTATACAATTTTCATTTAGATTTACCAAGACTATATAATAAGGTCAAACCTAAACACCTTATCCTAGCTAAAGCTGGCCATACATTATACAATTGTCCTTTAGATTTGCCAAGACCATATAATGAGGTCAAAACTAAACACCTTACCCTAGCTAAAGCTAGCCATACATTATACAATTTTACTTTAGAATTACCAAGACTATATAATAAGGTCAAACCTAAACACCTTACCCTAGCTAAAGATGGCCATACATTATACAATTTCCCTTTAGATTTACCAAGACCATATAATGAGGTCGAACCTAAACACTTTACCCTATCTAAAGCTGGCCATACATTATACAATTTTCTTGTTCAACTTCCTTTAGATGTACCTTCAACTATATAGTGCAAGAGCCTGCCTGATTGCATACAAATTGAAAGTGTTTAGGTTTGACCTCATATTAAATGTTTTTGGTAAATTTAAAGGAAAATTGTACAAGAAAATTGTATAATGTATGGGCAGCCTTTGATTATTATTTTTTTTGTCGTATGAAAAATGTTTTAAATGTCTTTGGAACTGAGGTTTCTCTTGTGCTATTGGTCATCAGCCCTTCTCTGTTCTGCAGAAAGGACTTCACTTGTCTCTCCCAGAGGGAGTTTACCCCAGATGTCCCCATCCTTGACTCTCCAGCAATAAACGGGTTAACCAAGACACAGCTGTCAGTCTTAATGGGAAGAAATAAGTGTGAAAAGAAACCTACTCTGAGTGACACAATAAGAAGAGTCCCCACATGGTAAGGACAGAACATTTCTATTTCTGGAGGCCACATTACAAGACCGATCAGTAAATAGCATAAGGGATGTCCCTTGTGTAATACACTCTTCAGCTTTATGGACCATAGAAATAGTCTGCATACACACACACATAAGTCAAAAACAAACCGATCAGCACTGACAACAACATAACTACAACAAGGCCACAAAAAATAATAATAATAATTAAAAAAAACAACAAAAGCAACAGCAAGCCTCAATAAATAAATAGATAAATAAAATCAACAAAATAAAAAAAGCAACAGAATAAGATACATGTAAACTAATAAACCACAATAAATACACAAAACACGTCGCAAATAATATGAGACGAATTATATAGTTCTACAGCTTCCATCACAGTCAGGTTCCATCTGCTATAAAAAATTGACAAATGTATGCAGAAGGTTAAGCATCTGGCTCACACATAAATGCCACCCAGTCAGTGGCCATCATTCAGCTAATCAGCTTGCCTGCCACTGAGTTCAGCTGGCCCTATAGCCATATCAGTCCATTTGTCATAGTGGAGGAGGCCGATCGTTGGGGTGAACTGGGTTCAGTAATGTCCCCGAACGTCAGCCTTTCTCTTGATCAAGCTATGAGCGTGTATGTGACAAAATGTATGTCCCTTTTGCTGGGAAAATATTGAATATAAATCGATAAAGTGACAACAGTATAATTTATAGAAAGGAGGGAGAGGGAGCTGGGTAGGATATCAATATTGTATTCTGCTGGAAAACAGTAATGGACTAAATATTCAGATTTGCCATCTAGAAAACAACATCTACAACTAGCCATGTTTCCCTTACTACGCCTTCCATAGATGCCACCAAAGAACTATAAGTCCTTGCGTGTTCTACCAGTCTATGTGCTGAGACTTGTAGCTCCTCCATAGCTAAAAGAGCCATCATCCCTGGCAGTAAAGCAGATCACATAAAGAAATTCAGCCCTCTGGGCACTAATTGTTTATTTCATATGCTAAACATAGCTGTATGACTCTAGACGTAGTAATATGGCTGGAGAACAATTACAATCATAGGATAGCCTGGTTCATAATATTGTAGGTGAAAATGGGGTTATAGCTAAAATCAAGACAATTCATGTCTGAGCTATCACTACCATAAGCCAGGTAAGCCAGCCTTTGATCAAATAAGAATCTTACATGCCTCTATGATCCAATTATTCCACAACATAATTCACCAAGCTAAAGCAAAATAGGTTGCTTGTCCCTGTGAGATGTGGAGAGAGCAGACAAGTCGGGTATTTGTGACTCCGATCACCCCCCCCCCCCCAATCCCCCCCCAGGCGTTTTTTGCTACCCTTTAAAGTTTTTAATCACATGGGGATTGTCAAAGAAGGATGATTGCCAAAGCCACTTAGCTAGCCAGGGATCATAAGATGCCATTGCCTTCTGAAATCCCCTTTCCAACACCGAGATGGATAATCCTCTTTCTGAAATCACAGGGCTCATTCTCTCTTCTGCCAGTTCTGCAAATTTGCTGTGTCTTTGCTGAGCCCCTAGCGTTGTGATCAGGGACAGCCTTGGGTGATATGGCACCCAGAGAAGAAATACATCTCCTCAGCCTGGCACCCTCTATATTCCTAAAGGCAGAGCACTAAGACCAGATAAGTCAACTCATTGCCAAAGTTATGTAATGTTTCCAGAGCAATGCCATGTTCCCTATATGATGCCATGGTATTAGCCGGGTAAGATAATAGTGTAATGCAACTCTAGTGATCCCATGTTACTGTCAACTTAAACTTGTGCCAGTATTTGGGAGTTATCCTCAACAGTAAGTTAACCCAATCCACAGGTTTAGTGCTAAGAATGGAGACCAGGCTGCCATGTGCCGGTTTTGCTTAGTGACCCTGAGTGTACCTACACATGGCACTGACCACTATGGAAGAAGCCTCTTCTCCAGGAAGGTTTTACAGACAGGGGAGAGAAAAATTAATAAAAGGCATGTACCCTTTGTGAGTGATAAGCAGTTGTCACTGTTAAATATTTAAAAGTCCACCACCGTAGTGGTCAATGGAGTGGTCAATGGAGGGTGCCATGTGTAGGGACACCAAGGGTTACTCAGCAATACTGGCACATGGCACCCTTCATTTACCACTATGGTGGACTTTTAAATAATTAACAATGACAACTGCTTGTCTCCCACAAAGAGTAGATGTCTTTTATTTATTTTTCTATCCCCCTGTCTGTAAGACCTTCCTGGAGAAGAGGCTTCTCCCTCCAGGAAGAATTAGATCACCATTATTAATATTTGATGTCACCCTTGCCATACTGTAAAGAAGCGAGAGAGGAGACATGTTGAATATGTGAGAGGGATGTGAAGGGAAGATCTCTTATTTGGTTCCTAAGTACTCAGAGCCTACTATACATTCAACTAGTGTCCCCGTCCCCCCTGCAGAATAAGCCTCCAGGAGTGTCCCCGCCAGTGGATCCAGGTCCCATATGCAATGACAGCTCTGACCAGTGCAGGCTCGGTGCTTTGTGCCCCAGAGATTGGCTACTATGTATCCTTTGTGTATAGCAATCACTTTATCTCAGCTCCTCACACTGTAACAATACAACACTGTTTAGCTATGCAAATGAATCCACTACCTTTCATTTCCTAATCTCATTTTATGAGCCTATATAAAGCTCCAATTAGGGATTACTGCTCCCATTGATGACCTGGCATGTCCATTCCACATTGTTGCATTCGGTAGTGCCATTGTATTTCGTGCCATGGCCACAATTAAAGGGCTAGCTTCCATACAATGGGGGCTAATCTTATTTACAAGTCAGCAAGACTTTTTACTGAAAAAAGAGAAAGGAGCGATCTCCAATTTACAATGTGGATTGAGCCAGCTGCAGGGAAGAATAGACAGATAAGCACCTAAAATACCAGCCGGTGTTTGTGTGATCGCAGGTCACATGAGATTGCATTATACTGCTATATGTTACATATATGGTTATTGTAAGAACTGGTATAGGAAATCTAGGGTTGCAAGGTGGAGGATCCAGTAGACCTATGTGGTTTTTGGTTGTTCTGGTGTCATAGATCCCTCTTGAAGCTCCTTGCTGGTTTTAGAAGAAGCTAGCCCCCCTGCCACCCATGACAGCCAGGGTATGGAGGAATGGCATCTAATCTGACTTGACTGTCCCTCTCTCTGCTGTATCGCTATCTCTAGCAAACTGCAAACACAAGAAGAGTTCAAAACCACTTCACAGGGACCTCTTATGGTCTGAGGTTTGCACTGTTTATTTTATCTCAGCAATGTCTCTTCATTGCCTGACTTTCTATGGGCACAAGGCTCCCACTATAGCAGCACATTGGTCTGCCAATGATCTGCACTGATAACAGATCTATCACCCTCCATCTCACCCATAGTGCCCCTTCTTTTCAGCGTCCCTGCAAAACCTCTCATTGGAATTTCAATCAAGTCCTTATTAAATAAATATGAATGTTCTTCTAGTGGGACTGTAGGGACTGTAGGTAACTCATGAGGACATGCACTGCTTCAAAACATGAAGAGCCTTGGAAAAAAAAAAAGCCTTTGTAGTATTTTTAAAGCTTTGATTTAATCCAGATGTGCCATCCAGAGTGTCTCCATGGCTGAGCCCAGGAGAGGAGCAGAGGATCTGTCCTGCCTGGAGGGATGGATGGTGACAACTCCTAGAAGATGATGGGACATTGGAAGCTTACCTTTTTCACCTGAAACTTTGGATCCAGAAAAGTGCAGGCAGATAACTCCAAGCAGAAAAAACAAGATATCCATTGTCAGGCTGACGACCCAAATCACAGCTGATCTATGTGGAATCCCCTTATTAACAAGTCATTGGGCGGCTGTACACTCCTGATCCCGGCTGCGGCTATTCCTCCAGTCACTTGCTGCAATGTCCCCAATGTCACTTCTCCTCCCACACTGTCCCACGGCACATCGGATGGGTGACGATCCTCTATTATCGCAGATCATCGGAGCTCTCCTCCGATCTGATGGAGGCAAGAAGTTGGAGGAGCTGATGGTGTGTTGTCTGTGTGATGAGGGATGAGTGATGAGTGAGGCTCCTTCCTTGTGTGATCGCTGAGCCTCCTTCCTTGTGTCTGCCTCCCTCCCAACTACTCGGCTCCCTTTTACAGAAAGAGCAGCATGTGCATGTCAGTCCGGGGACTGGAGAGAGGAGGAGGAGGAGGAGGAGGAGGAGGCACTGCTCCCATCTACACACAGCCCGGCCCCTTCCCTCATACTCATTACAGAGCACATCCCAAATACCGCTTATTATAGAAAGCATAGCGAGAGAGACAGGACCGGAGACCAGCACTCCTCATCATCATTCACACTCGTCGTACACACTCCTCATCATCCGCACTCATCATACACACTCCTCATCATCCGCACTCCTTATCATCATCCACAATCCTCCTCATCATCCACAATCCTCGTCATACACACTCCTCATCATCATCCACAATCCCCAACATACACTATCCTCATCATCCACACTCCTCCTCATCATACATAATGATCATCCACACTCCTCCTCATCATACATAATCCTCATCGTACACACTCATCATCATCAAACACAATCCTCATCATCATCCACACTCCTCATCATACACAATCCTCATCATCCACACTGCTCCTCATCATCCACACCCCTCATCATCCACACTCTTCCTCATCATCCACAATCCTCATCATCCACAATCCTCCTCATCATCCACAATCCTCATCATACACACTCCTCATCATCATACACAATCCTCATCATACACAATCCTCATCATCCACACTCCTCATCATCATTCACAATCCTCATCATACACACTCCTCATCATACACACTCCTCCTCATTATCCACAATCCTCATCATACACAATCCTCATCCACACTCCTCCTCATCATCCACACCCCTCATCATCAACACTCCTCATCATCCACACTCATCATCTACACTCCTCATCATCTACACTCCTCATCATCCACACTCCTCATCATCTACACTCCTCATCATCCACACTCCTCATCAACTACAATCCTCTTCATCCACACTTATCATCTACACTCCTCATCACACTCTTCATCCATTGACACTCCCCACATCCACACTCCTCATCAACCAAACTCCTCATCATCTACAAACCTCATCATCAACAATCCTTATCATCCACACTCCTCATCATCTACAATCCTCATCATCCACACTCCTCATCATTCACAATCTTTATCCACAATCCTCATCATCTACACTCCTCATCATCTACAATCCTCATCATCCACAATCATCCTCATGCACAATCCTTGTCATCCACAATCCTCATCATCCACCTCTCATCATCCACACTCCTCATCATCCAAACCCTTCATCATCCACTCCTCATCCACACTTCTCGTCCATCCACCTCTCATCATGGCACAGATCTCATCCAGCAACTCAGGCAACAGGTTCTACACCATTAACAACCCGTACATCCAGCAACCTTCTCCTCATATCCCTTGGATTAGTTTACAAAGGGATCTACATCTATAAGGGATCCCATATCTACAAGGGATCTACATCTATAAGGGATCCCATATCTATAAGGGATCTACATCTATAAGGGATCATATATCTATAAGGTATCTACATCTATAAGGGATCTACATCTATAATGGATCCTAAATATATAAGGGATCTACAGCTATAAGGGATCCTATATCTATAAGGGGTCCTATATCTATAAGGGATCTGCATCTATAAGGGATCTACATCTATAAGGGATCCTATATAAGAGATCTACATCTATAAGGGATCCTATATCTATACAATCTGTATATTTATATATCCATAATATCAAGAAGCACTGCAATCTATTAATGTAATCTATTAATGCAATCCAACATCCCTGTCCTTACATCACCTGGATTACTTTACAAAGGGATCTCTACATATATAAGGGGCCCTAAATCTGTATATATATATATATATACATATATATATATATATATATATATATATATATATATATATATACATATATATATATATATATATATATACATATATATATATATATATATATATACACACACACACACACACACACACACACACACACACACAGGCATATGCAAAATCTAAGTAACCAACAAGCAGCACATTCCAATAATGCAATGCCCCTCCCCCATGCATTATTATGGAGAAGGCATTCACAGGTACAGCATAATGCACAGACAGATCTCTACAGAATAAATCGTCACATGTGTAGGAGGTAGAATAATAACGGAAGCAATGAATATATGTAGCAGTTTCACAGTGACTGCACAGCCAAGGAGAGAATGCAAGTCATCTGCTGTAACAAAGGGAATGATTGGGTGTGTGTATTCAGCAATACTGGCATTCATATAAGTGTAAAGGTTCGGTATGTGTATAAAGGACTACTACAGAATAAAATGCATTCTGGTAACTGGATGTGACTAATGCCTGTAATGATAGTATTTCGTTTAAAAATTCCTCTTTCTATTACTTTCACATGCCTGTATTTACATGATTCCCCACATTTACATGCACAACAAGCTGTCCAGCAAAATTGACAGGTTTATCATGCCCCAGGTGGTGACGTCATGCCCCATTATGCCCTGGGCGCTGACGTCATAAGGGATGGGCCTCCGGTGACCCCGCCCAATGCAAATATAAGTAGCGGAACACCGCACACCCAGCATTAGAGCAGCAGGGAGCGTCAAGCCAACATTGGAAGAAGAACAGAGGGAGAAGGCAGTGAGAAGACAGCGAGAAGATATCGGAGAAGACCTGGCAGAGGCAGAAGACAGCAGACAGAGGGAGAAGAACCGGAGAGGGGAGAAGAACCAGCAGAGGCAGAAGACATCAGCAGAGGAAGCAGAGAAGCCAGAGAGGGGAGAAGAAGTCATAAGAGATCCCGGAGCATAAATGACTTTAAAAATGTGTACTGTGTTTTATTTTTGACACTTTTTTTAGGTGAATGGGTAGGGGTACAATGTACACCATACTCATTCACATAGGGTGGGGGTAAGGATCTGGGGGCCCCCTTGTTAAAGATGGCTTCCAGATTCCGATAAGCCCCCCTGCCCACAGACCCCGACAACCAATGGCCAGGGTTGTCTGGAAGAGGCCCTTGCCCTCATCAACATGGGAAGAAGGTGCTTTGGGGTGGGGGGCACAGAGCCCCCCCATGCCAAAGCACCCATCCCCCCATGGTGGGGGCATGCAGCCTGGTATGGTTTGGGGGGGCGCTCATTCGTTCCCACCCCCTTCCTGACCTGCCGGGCTGTGTGCTCGGATAAAGGTCTGGTGTGGATTTTGGGGGGACCCCCACACTGTTTTCTTGGTGTGAAGGAGTCCCCTTAGGCCGCGTACACACGCGGGGACTGTTCGCTCAACTTTGTCCGCTGAACAGTGTTTCGGCGGACAGTCCGCTCGTGTGTGGGCTTTCAGCGGACAGTTTCAGCGGACAGTCTGCTGAACAAAGTTTTTCGGAAATTCTGAAAAACTGTCCGCTGAAACTTTGTTTCAGCGAACAGTCCCCTCGTGTGTAGGCTTGTTCGTCAAACTAAGTTCCGCGCATGCTCAGAAAGGATTTACACGCCGAAGTTTGCATTGCAGTGTATAGGACGTCGTTTTCTAGTCCCGTCGTACGTGCCGTTCACGTCATCGCGCACGGTTTCAGCGGACTGTTCGTTCGTCGTGTGTGGCCAAGTCCGTCCATGCTAATTTTGAGCGGACTGTCCGCTGAAACTGTTTGACGGACAAAGTTGGGCGAACAGTCCCCGCGTGTGTACGCGGCCTTAAAATCCATGCCAGACCAAAGGACCTGGCATGCTCTTGGAGGGTGAACCCATGCTATTTCTTTACATTGTCTGCTTTTTTTTTTCGGTGTAATGCATTCTGTTTTTTTATGTGCTGTTTTTTATGTGCTTTACCACATAGCAGCACTAGGGTTGCCGGTTCAAATCCCAACCACGACACTAACTGCCTGGAGTTTGCATATTCTCCCTGTGCCTACCTGGGTTTCCTCCGGGTACTCCAGTTTCCTCCCACACTTCAAAGACATGCTGGTAGGTTAATTGGCTTGAATCTAAATGGGTCCTGGTATGTGTATGTATGACATTCATACATACACATATGTAGGGCCTTAGGGACCTCAGATTGTAAACCCCTTGAGGGCAGGGGTTGGAGTGAATGTACGCTATATATGTAAAGAGCTGTATCAATTGACGGTGCTATAAAAGTACCTGTAATAAATAATAAATAAAGCACAGTTCCATGCAGAAAAAATGCAGAATGTTCTACCTTTGTTGACTGTACTGGAACCCACTGCAGAGGTGTGAACTTTGCATTTGGGATCCATGTAATCTACTGTCCATGTGTTTTTAATTAATAGTATTATTATTATTATTATACAGGATTTATATAGCGCCAACAGTTTGTGTAGCGCTTTACAACTTGAGGATAGACAGTACAAATACAATACACTAATGCAGTAGGAATCAGAGGGCCCTGCTCCATAGAGCTTACAATCTAAGAGTGAAGGTTAAGAGATATAAGAGGAATAATTTGTATTCCGTTTGAAGCTACATATCTGCCTAGGACTATCTTGTATACAAAAGTGACAATGCTGCTGAGGGTTTTCAAGGAGGAATAAATAGCATTGTTACCCTGTTAAAAGAAGTGCAAAAATAAAGATGCCTTGGCAGGATCAACAGGTAATAAAATATTAAGGAGCACTTTGAAAAATCAGAACCCCTGCGTTAAAGTGGGTGTAAACTCCCATGCATGACTTTTACCTATAGGTAAGCCTATAGTAAGTCTTACCTATAGGTACAGTCAATATCTCCTAAATGCTCACCATTTAGGAGATATTTACTTTTGATCCAGCCGCTGACATCACCGGCCTATGCATACCGCGCCGTTCCTTCAGAGTCCTGTGCCTTGATTGTCGGCTCCGCACGAATGCGCAGGAGTGATGTCATCTTGGTTTCAGCCACACACACAGATGGAGTCCACGAACCCGGAAGGAAGACTGAGTGAAGATGGAAGCGCCTTCATCGGTGATAGCGCACCTCTGGAGGGCTTTGTTCTTAGGTAAGTTTCACATATGATACTAGCACATTATGTATTATTATTATTATACATGATTTATATAGCACCAACGGTTTACGTAGCGCTTTACAATGTATGGGGGGGGGGGCAACACAATTACAGTACAGTTCAATACAAAACGTTTGGGAGGGCCCTGCTCTTAGAGCTTACATTCTAAAGGGAGGGTGTGGTACAAAAGGTAATAGCTGCAGAGAATGATTTGATGGGGGTGGCTCGGGGACAGTTAGGTGGGTGTGGGATAGGCTTCCCTGAATAAAGGAGCTTTCAGGGATCTCCTAAAGGTGGACAGGGTAGGGGCTGATTGGATATACTGGGGCAGGGAGTTCCAGAGGATGGGAGAGGCTCTGGAGAAGTCTTGAAGGCGAGCATGGGAGGAGGCAACAAGGGAGCTAGAAAGCAGGAGGTCCTGGGAGGAGCGAAGGAGACGATTTGGATCTGCAGATGAGGGTAGTGATGTAGATAGGGGCGATGTTGTGAATTGTGTGTATTATGTATTATTATTATGTTTATTATGTATAATTATGTATTATGTATTATTATTAGTAGTATGTATATTATGTATTATTATTATTATTATTATTATTATTATTATGTTTATTATGTATTATGTATTATGTATTATTATTATTATGTATATTATGTATTATTATGTATTATTATTATTATGTATAATATGTGGGTTATGTATTATGTATATTATGTATTATTATTATTATTATGTATATTATGTAGTATTATATTATTATGTATTACCTTGCAGGATTTAAAAAACAAAAAAAACAAAAAAAAAACAACAGTTTACTACCACTTTAATGCTAGTGACAAACGTCACCTTGTATGTCATTTTTAATTTTGCTTTAAATGCATTCCAATATCCTGGAACATATAAAAGAGGTGTTTGTACAGTAAAAGAAAAAGCTTGCATTGGTCATAAGCTCTTGTGTAGTTGTTTACTTTTTGAGGAAAAGGCAATTAGAAAATGCTTAGCCAGTGTAATTCACAGCAGATGTCGGCACACGTAACAGATTGCTAGCTACTTGTATGTGTTAAAGTTTTGTGTTTGTGTGTTTCCAATACAAGCATCCCTAACTGCCTGTGCCGGGTATGTGCCCCGTACTCCACTGCGAGAGGCTCGGAAATACAGCACTCGGAGAGGATTTGTGATATTGACACAAAGATTTGAAAAATCCAATACCCAATAAATAACTTGAAATTGGTTCCTTTTTACCACTGCAAGCTATACTGACACAAAAATAGACTTGAGTGTTTTGTGCGCACAATAGGCTTCCATTTGATGGCATTTCAGAGTCAACTGAAAACCCTTTCATCAATGAAAGCTTTCCGATCTCTGTGAGAATAAAATATCTTCAGAGTCCTAGCCCTGCTGCATGTTTATTACAAAAAATGGCCTTTACACTCTCCGTTTGGCAGAAATAGTCTAAATTCCATGCATGCTATTGGGTCCTCTGTGACAGATTTTCAGTGGTGCCCCTCAGAAAAGATGCTTAAGCTCAATTTACATAGCAGAGTCTGTGCTATTCCACCCTTATAGAAAATGCTGTACTATCAACATATGGTGCAAAGGGGTCTTCAGTGTAACATCACACCCCGGCTTTGATAGTCATGATTTAATAAAACTGGTGGACAGGTCCGGCACTACCGCTAGGCGAACTAGGGCGCACCGCCGACTGGGGTGCAGCCACGGCTTCTGGTATCCCTGCTCTATAAATAAGAAGATAAGATGGGAAAAAGAGAAGCACCTCTAAGCCCTTGTACACACGGTCAGACATTCCGACAACAAAATCCGTTGGATTTTGTCCGAAACTTGTGTTGCATACACACATTCGGACAAAGTTGTCGGAAAATCCGATCGTACGTAACGTGATGACGTTATTTCATTACGACGGGACTACATTCAGGCTAGTAGCCAATAGCTTTGGTCTAGGAATTTGATCTGAGCATGCGTGGCACTTTGTCCGATCGGAATTCTCTACACACAATCGGACAAAGTCCGATCGGATCATGTTGTCGGAAAGTTTTATAGCCCAGCTCTAAAACTTTGTCCGTCGGATATTCCGACAGAAACAGTCCAATGGAGCCCACACACAGTCGGATTATCCGACAACACGGTCCGATCGGACATTTTCCGTTGGAATGTCCGACCGTGTGTACAAGGGCTAAGTGTACACTGTAACATAGTTTAATAAGCTCATAATTGTAACAACTCACATAATATAAAACACAAGAAGGCTCATCAATGATAAAAACCCCATGGAATGGTCACCAATGCACGTCAGGGGACTCTGGAAGAGTCCAGCTGTACAGCACTGCCAGAGACGCGGAGCTGGCCAAGATCATCTGTCATCAGGGTCAAGGGTTGGAACACTCCATGGACCACACCGTTAGCATGGGGACGTCACTGCGGAGGAGATGTGATGCGTTTCCAGGCATGCGCAGTGCATGGAACTGCAAGAGCTTTATAAGTGGATATTGGAGACAGGCTCTGAATATTGTGGCAATACAGCATCCCCTGCCGTGCAATGGCAACCATTTTATGGGATTTGATCTTTGATGAGCCTTCCTGTGTTTTACATTATGTGTGTTGCTACAATTATGAGCTTATTAAACTATATTACAGTCTACACTTAGAGGTGCTTCTCTTTTTTCCATTTTGTGTTCACATTTATAGAGTCATTTCCGACTCTTTACACAAATTTTGAAGTTGTATTTTTTTGAGGGGGGTGCAAGTAGCTGGTCTTGACTAGGGTGCAAATTAGTCTAGCACCAGCCCTGCTGGTGGACCAGCTGGCCAAAGAATGACCTTTAGCCAAAAAATGGTGTTCTGTTGCTGCTGACTCAAAAGTCCCAGTTTACTAAAGCCGGCCATAGATGGTTAGAATCTTGGCCAGTTCAGCAGGGACCGGCTGAGATTCAAACCATGTATGGGCAGGCTGATTGTACCCAAGTTGGTAAACTTGGGTTCAACCAGCATATTGTATTTTTCATGCACAAAAAGGTAGTGGCTATGTGTAATGTGGCCATTGCTTCCACTGGCTGCCAAAGTAAGGGACCTTCTTCCCAGTGACCTTTAGGCTGGGTTCACACTAGTGTGAATTGGATGTGTTTTGTCTGCATTCAATTCGCATGACGGGAGATTGTGACTGGCTCTCTATGGAGTCAGTTCACATATCTCAGGGCAGCTGCGGAGCGGATTGCACAGAGGTCCTGTGCGTCTGGCTCCGTTTTAGGGCTGAAGTCAGGCAAAAATTTGCCCCTGATTCGTCCCTGAAACGTAGAACAGGGATGCACTGGTCCCCTGCTACAAGCCGCATGAGGCTTAGATGTGAACCCAGCCTTAATGAATTTGTTTTAGCAGAGGTTCCTCGAGACCTTAAAATCAGAAGTTGCACTTGGCAGTAGATCTTGGGCAATCTAGCAATGATACCATTTTCTCATTTACTAAGAGTGGTGGTGGTAGCACAGTCATCGCTGGTTGGGGACTATGAGCTCACTAAAGATGAGCTCACCTCTTACAATGGTCACGGTAATATTCATATTCTGAGCATAATTCCCTTACCTCACTGGAGCAAGTGGGTAGGTATTTCTTAATTTAATAAAATGTATTTTTTAAAGTTCCTCCTGATTATTGTAAATGATTTAAGCTTAGAAAAGCGTCACAATAATTACAAATAGAACAAATAAATATCACTGTCTCATTTTAAATTGAAGATAACTCTTGTTATCAATTTATTAATAATATACATTACAAATAATGTAACTAGTATAATTAATTTGCTTTCCTATGTTATATTATTTCTTTATACAAAAATTATGTTTGGTAGAGTTCTCTTTTAAAGGGCCTATTGTTTTAATTATCTATAGGAACAATAAATACATTTAGGGAACAAAACAATATAATAATGGCATGAGTATAGGTATTGGTATTATTGGTATAGGTGATTCTGTTGCCTGCAAAATGTTTCTAGCAGGGGGGAATATCTACTGTGCCATAGCCCTAAGTGTTAATTTATTCCATAACAACCAATCAAACTTCACTTTGCTGAAGTCACAGCAGAAGAAGACCGATGGTAATTGGTTGCTATGAGTTGCTGCACTTAAGAATAGTGCACATAGGAAAAGATTTCATGATTGATCATGGCTTTGGATAACGTGTTACAACCCCTGGGAGGACATCAGCACTGAGCATTGGTTAGGATTGAGGTGAACTGTTAAGCTCAAAATAACTTGGATGCGTCAGTGTAAATTCTTTATTTTCTTTACGCTGAGAACAGCAATCAATATCACATTAACTGCAACATTGTGAACCTAATGCATACAAGAGATTATATGAAGCAAATTCTTCATGGCGTGAGATAATCCAGCCGTTTCATGACTTAAGGATGGCAGCTGTTCATGGCAGTGCTGGTGTCAGATATTATGTTTATATCTCGCTTTTTTACTTTCTGACCTCTAGACTCCTGACATACTTTTTCTGAAGCTAGGTCACATTGCAGCTTCCCATACAGAGAAAAGTTTATTTTAAACTGTACAGCCCATCCACACATTGCACCCCATTCTTGGCTCTTTGCCTTTATCTAATGTTTTTTGTTATCTCTCCTGCTCTTTGATTTTCTCTGATGTAAGCAAATTCTGCGATCATGCAATATATTGTTGTATCACCGATCTATCATTTTGGCACAGTTTGTGTGAGGATGTGACAGATCTTGAAAGTTTCCAGAAAAGTCTCCTAAACCGCAGCTTTCCTGCTTAGATATACACACATTGACTGAAGCTGAAAAAGGGGAAGTCAAACAGGCGCCAGTATTTTGCAAATCAACCATTGCAATGGTGATGTCGCCTGCAAATGTCATGTTAATATGTACATATGTGCACATACTCTCTCTTTATCTTCCTTTCTCCTTTTCTTTAGTATATACTGTATATACAGTGTATGTATGATCTCACTTATATATTGTACAGCAGGAGTGACTCACGCTACTTTAATATATATATCTCAAAAGGTTACCCTCATAGGTACCCTTGCAGAAGTAAAATTAGTATTAAGCCTCCTAGCTTCTTCTTGCAGTGTCTCTGCTCAGACCTCAAGCTTGGGTCTTTGGTCTGGTCCTTCAGACCGATTCACAGCGACACTGTGCTACAAACTCTATATCTCTCTCTATGTCACACTTTCGCAGCACTTGTCCTCACCTTGACCTCTGGGCAGTGGATATTCTGTCTTCTGTAGGCTAATATGTATATATATATATATATATATATATAAATGTAGCACCCTGTAGTTTAGGCAGGGAGCGCCTCACAAATTTACTTTCCAGGAGTAGTTATCCTGGTTGATTGATGGAAATCTTTTGATTTCTACCTAATTTTGGCCTTGTTACACTTTTCTCTTCTACCACTAGGTGGCCGGGTACTTGGTGGTACTAGACAAGAGAAGAGCAACCCAAGGTCAAGTTATGGGTATGTGGGGTATCTCAGCCAATGAGCAGGAGTTTTCTTGAATCCCTTGGCCTGCTGGGAGAACCTATATATTCGGGTGGAGTCAGGTGATCTATGTTTTTTGCCACCTAGTCTGGGTGGAGGTGTGCTGTGTGCCCCATGCTGCTAGGCCAGAGATTGGGCCTATCCTGGGGGTATCTGGCTGCTTGGCTGTCTGAGGGCCTATCCAGAAGTGAGAGAGCAGAGCAGGGTTGAGATTGCGGCTTGCAGTCCAACCAGAAGTGATGGTTCTGCAGGCCGGAGAACCTGCCAGTGGTCAGAGGTAGAATAGAAGCTGTCGCCACAAAGGGACCAACCGCCTTAATACCAGGGACCACAGTGAGTAACTGAAGCAAGTACCAGAGCAGCATTCTCACCGAACGGCATGGTGGAGAATCGGGACCAGCAGAGGTGATGCTTGCAGAGCAGCCTTGTGTGTCAAGCTGGTGACTGAGCCGGTCAGCAGGGGTGAAGCTTGAGAAGTATCTGGAGTGCCAATCTAGGAACCCAACAGGGAAGTGGGTGTGATGCTTGAGGGAGATACCACTGCAAAGATTGAAGGAGCTCAAGGGATACAGAGTCAGTAAATCAGAGGGTCTCGTGAGAGACCGGGATCTCAGTGTTGAAGAACTACAAGAGGCAGTTGTAGTGAAACTGAATGAACTGTTACATTTCAGTTAGAAACTGTTAAAGACTGTTGCCATAGGAGTTAGCATTCCTGCATGTGCAGAAGTGGCACCTTGCTGGGGCCTTTCTCTGCATGGCTGTTCTCCTATTGAAGTCTCGGAGTCTGCCAATTGAATATACAGCTACTTAAGGGTGTCCTGGCCCTAACCCTCGTTCCCCCAAAAAATACAAAAAAAACTGTTAAGAGAAATAAAACCTCTTTTACATTCAAGAAGTGTCTGGGGCCCAATGCCTTTGTCCACCTTGCACCTACTAAGCCTCACAACCCACCACATACAGAAGGATGTCAGCTATCTTTGGCCTGGAAAGTTCTCATTAGACTGGACAAGGCCAGAGACTTTGCTATATATATATATATATATATATATAGACTTATCTTCATATGGAGAGTTCTGACAGACTCAGTCCTTTCAAAACCTGAGTTAGGGTGTTAGGGTTTCCTGCCCACTCGTATTCACGCTGAAGCCTCTTAAAGTGGTTATAAATCCTTACAACACACTTTGACCTTAATCTTACCTGTAGGTCCAAGAAATATCTCCTAAACCTACACGGTTTAGGAGATATTTGCTGAAAGACAGGCACCGCTGTCTACGGCGCATGCGCCGAAGATAGCGGCGCGCAGGCGCACTGAGCGCGCCGTCAACGCCGATATGCCGTGCGTGGTGGCTCCCGTGCACATGCACGGGAGTGACATCATCGCGGCTTCGCTGAATGACAGGGCGAGGCAGCGAGACCCACCGAGAAGATGGATGCGCCGGACTACAGGGGACAGCGGTGACATCGCTGGCTCCTGTGTCAGGTAAGTGACACATAATGGACTACTATGCGATGCATAGTAGTCCATTATGCTTTACCTTTGCAGGGAATGAAAGAGGAAGTAAACTCATCAGGGTTTACTTCCTCTTTAAGAAACCTTTGCAGGGGTCTTTTCTGCATCATGCTGATACATATTAAGCATTCTGCTACCTGGCCATTTTAGTCGTCCATTTAGAGCTGAAATTGTTTTGAGTGCAGTCTTTCCCTCAAGACAGTATCCAACTGTGATTACCACCAGACCTCAGTCTTGTCAGATCTCCCATTGCTAGAAAGACCTGAACACATGCTCCTTGGGTGTCTGCACAGCCTTACTGCCCTGACTGACTGGATACTACTCTCTTTTGTCTGCAACACAAACCTGTCTTCAATCAGTCTCACAACTGTTCAGGGAATCTTTCACTGTCAAAACAGTCTCTCCTTCCCCATTTCTACCTGCAACTTTATATATATATATATATATATATATATATATATATATATATATATATATATATATATATATATATATATATATATATATATATATAAAATTCCTCACCTTGTAAGAAATAAGGGGTAGAAAACACAATGGCTTTAAGAGGAAAGTGCAATGGTAAACCTCATCACACATACAGGATCTTAAATTTAGGCTACCCAGATTAAACATAATCATCAGTTGAGCCAGTAGATTTGTCTGAATCGTGTAGTGTTCCTTATCAACATTATGTCAGTGGAACCCAGTAGACACCCCAGCTGACTAGGGAACTGCTCAACAGCCATGTTAGAATGTTTTGATTTGCTAATATTTCAAAGATGGTGCTGACAGCTCCTGATCCCTCTCCTCCAATGAATAAACAGAGCAATGCGGGCAAGTGTGAAGGCCCCGAAGTTGTCCCAACATATGTTCAGACACACATAACGTGCCAGTCAAACAGGCCAACTTTGCCAGATGATTTGTAATTTTGTTAAGCCAATTTTGTGATTTATATACCTCTGCTAGCCAGGTGGCAGAGTGACACCACTTTTTTATTAGAAATATTTCAAAATGATACTTTTTACCTTTTTTAGTTTCCCGTTTCTGAGCCTTTCTGGATATTTGTGGCTAAATTCTCAAATTAACTACAATGAGATGTTAAGAGGAGTCAGAAGGCTAACTATAGTTCAGAAAACATAAAGCCATGTTTCTTTTGTTTGTCAGTCTGTATAGTTACAGTTAGAAAGTATGCCTCTGGAACACCATGCCACCCCCAATTAGCAGTTGTTTCTACAAAAACAATCATAAGACACAAAGGGCCAAGTTTGTCCAAAGGGAAGTTTTTATTCAAAAGGTGACTAGGAAAGCACAATGTCTAAATACAGCTCTGATTTCATTTACAGCTAAACAATGCTAAGGTAAACTTTACCTGATAGAACAGGTATTGTTTTCAATCACTTTGAGCAGGGGGTTATACATGACTCAATAGGGACAATTGGTGATACCAAATCAAGCATTGCTTGCTACGATCAGACAACTATTGGATTATGTAGAAGTTCACTAGGAGTAGATTACATGTGCTTTTGAGCTTTACAAGTTCTAGTTAATATTCACACAGGCTTCCTAATATGTTGGAAAATACCCATGCAATCGTATGCTGGTCATTCCATCCTCTATAGCAGCCTTTCTCAACCTTTTCAACACAGAGGAACCCTTGAAATAATTCTCCAGTCTCGAGGAACCCCAGCTAAAATTTTGAAATTTACAATCAAGATACCTTAGTGTGATGGTCAGTGGGAAGAACGGTCCTTACACTTGTGGTCATTGGGAAGAATTACCTCCTTACAGATAGCTAAAAAGATCACTGGTGTCAGTGGGAACTTATCCGAGAGTCAGAAATTACCCAATGGTGAAGGAACCCCTAGCAACCTCTGGAGGAACCCTGGTTGAGAAACACTGCTCTATAGAGAGAAATGAGCACGTAACTCATCATTCAGTGTCCAAGTAGAAGGAAAAATACAGTATAGAGCTCTGGTGTCCAACTTGCATCCTGTTTGTACCTATTGTGTGGCCCTCAGGCCCAGAGCCAATGGTGGGAGTAATGATTGGTAAAGGGGCTGTAACAACATTGATCTCTAGCAGTCTTATGTTACACATCCTCATTGTCTAAAGCCTAGTACACACTACTACATTTTTCCAGTGTTAGTACAGCATTCTCCCCTGCTGGGCTATTGTGCTCTGACAGGGGGACAGACCCCCCTTCCAGAACACTCTGATCAGCGCTCTCAGACATTGGCTGAGAACGCTGATCGGGAGCCGGTCAGCAAACCTTTTTTGGTCATGACCCTTTGACAAAAGGAGGCCAAACGGCCAGCTTCTGTCGGACCGGCTGCCGTACACACTGGCCGAATATCGGCCACTTTCTATTGAACTGGCCAATGCCACCCGACATGTGCCCTATGCGTACTAGGCTTAACTCTCTCCTTTTGTTTTTCTCCAGTCTCCAGCCATGCCTGTAGCCTATTTCCAGCCTCTCACTATCTTCTGTAATTTGCCTGTAGTTTTTCACAGTCTCCTCCTGTAGAATTTTATACATATAAAATTAAAACAAATATAAAACATTCTGCTTTTTGGTAACATCAGAAACCACAGTTGCATACCTCCTAATAGTTCTGGGGGATCCAGGCTGTGTGAAACTATCACTTCTACAAGGACACAAGAACTTTGGCATATATGTGTGAATTCTGTGCTGTAGGCTTAAACTTTATTTAACCGTGTTCCTTTAGTTCAAGCCCAATATTTAGCGTAGTTTACCCATACCTACTTTTCACTATTGCACACGCTTCATCATTTTGTCCTTTCCATGTTGTCCTTCTTTCTAAACCTCTGATGTTGGGTGGTAAGCAGTTGAGGTACCCTAAGTTTTGCAGGTTGAATATGACTGCTACATAATATACCAGCAATAAGAGAAAAGACAAGGAGATTTCCGGCTAGCCATGACTCTTGATCAGACATCTTCCTGTCTTGTCTATGGTCAGCTGTAAGCTAACATTCAAAGTACAAGGTTAGAACACTTACTTTGCAATACATTTAAGCAGGAAGCCCAGACTCCATACATAATTAACAAATATGTTGCCCCATGTGCATATAATTATAGGCTATACATAGCAACCAGATTTATATGTTTATATTTGCACACATTGTTTAAAAGAGTTTGTTTTAACCACACATTCATCCATAAGAAATCTATTAAAAGAATACATTACCCTTTCTAAAGGAGATTTGCATTAAAAGAAGTAGATGTTTTGCTTTGTTGACCTCTTTTTGAGAATACCAGATGCTTGGCTGTCTCTGGCTTCAGTACCTCCTGAATCACCAAAGTTCTAGGTCAGTGTTTCAAGAAGTTTTAAAGCCACTAGACCAGCTTGATAGTCAGGAAACCAGCATTTTCAGATGAAAAGGTCAGCAGAGACAACCTTAACCACTTCTCTCTCGCCATATAGCAGAATGACGGCTGCAAAGTGGTTAAGTTATCCTGACTGGGCATCATGTGATGTCCAGCAGGATAAGCCTCTTATTCTGACACACCACATCTCTGATCCTGGTAAAGAGCCTATGACTTAGTTCATCACATGGTAAACAGGAAGTGCAGTTTATCGGCTTTCTCTCTACTCTGCTCTCCTGGCATGTGGGTCTGCGCTGATAATCAGCGCATTGATTCTCAGTGCAGACCCACCAGGGATGCCCATTAGAGCCCACCAGGGATGCCCACTATAGCCCATCAGGGATGCCAATCAGTTCCAATCAGTGCCCATTATGGATGCCTGTCCGTGCTTCCTCATCAGTGCTGCCTATCAGTGCCATCTATCAGTGCCTATCGGTGCCCATCAGTGCCACCTATAAGTGTCCATCAGTGCCACCTATAAGTGCCCATCAGTGCTGCCTATGAGTGCCCATCAGTGCTGCTTATCAGTGCTACCTATCAGTGCCCATCAGTGCTGCATATTAGTGCCTTATCGTCAGTCCCCATCAGTGCCACCTATAAGTGCCCATCAGTGCTGCCTATGAGTGCCCATCAGTGCTGCCTACGAGTGCCCATCAGTGCTGCTTATCAGTGCCCATCAGTGCTGCCTCATCAGTGCAGATCAGTGCAGCCTCATCGGTGAAGGAGAAAACGTACACAATTTTTTAACAGAAACTAAGAAAAAATGTTTTTTTTTCAAAATTTTTAATTGTTTACCAAAAAATAAAAAACCCAGTGTTGATCAAATACCACCAAAAGAAAGCTCCATTTGTGGGAACAAAGTTATAAACACTTTGTTTGGGTACAGTGTTGCCTTAATTCAAAATGCGACAGCATGAAAGCTGAAAACTGGCCTGGGCTGGAATGGGGTGAAAGTGCGCGGTATTGAGGTGGTTAATGCTGTCTCAGTATAGGTTTCCTTTCACAACACAGTAGATGTTGCTACATGAGATGTAGTCCTTGATTTAAATGTTTTTTTAGTTTCTAAATACTGTTCTTTCTATATGTTTGTCTAATATTACAAGAGGAGAATTCTATCAGCAGCAGCCAAAGCATACTAAACAGGAAAGGAGTTATCATTTCAATTGCAGTTGCATAGATTGCATGTGACCGGTGAGATATACTGAGAAGGTTGTAAACTTGTTTGTGGGTGATATTTCCTGAAATAATTTTCTAACACTGATTTAAGATAAAGAAAAGGGTAGAAAATACTTTTTGCTTGTTGGCAAAGCTTTTATCAGCTGGTGAAGCTTTACAATGTGACAACAGATGCAGAAGTGTAACCGTCCTCCCTTTCTTGTAAGGCCAGGCTGGACTACGCTGAACATCAAACAATTTTTAACTTATGTTATTATCGTGGAATTACAAATTTGAAGGTAGTAACATAAAATGTCTGCTTTGTTTGGATTGTAAATACTACCCATAGCAGTCATATTGAGTGCATTCCCAAACTGAATGCATCAAGGCTAAAAAACAGATATTGTCTCTCATGTTTCACTCAAGGCTTTATAGCCTTCTGTTGTTTGATTTCAACTCCCATACTTCATAGTGGACCATTATTCTAATCATTACAATAGCTTGCCAAATTTCATTTTTGTGAAAAAGATGTTAAAAACAGAATTGGATACGTGATTCAGAAAATCGTTTGTGTATTTTTTTTTATTTGGATATAGTGCATTTTCCCATGTTGCTGGATCTTTGGTCACAAGCTGCTGGCTAGTGGAAATTTCTAGGATATGTTCAAAGCTGTACAGGTCCTAAGGGGCATGTTTATAAAAGAAGTCAACGATTTGACCTTATTGGCCTTCTGTTTGTGGTGCATTTATAACATTTCTTGACAGTGGAGGCAGGGGCTAAATGCCAGTGTATGAAAACTAGGATTTTAGATTAACCTCCCTGGCGGTACGATTATTTCGGATTTTAGGTGCTAAAAGCGGTACCATTATTTTGCATGAAAATTTGGCGTTTTATATTGTAGTCCTGCAATTCTTAGGAATAACTCTCTTAAATCTGTCCAAACCAGAGTCTAGCAGACATCCCGGGTATGATAAAGTTTGAAAAATTAAATCATAAATTATAATATAATAAATAATTATAAATAATTGTACCAAATAATAATATAACAATAATAAAAATTATTCAATAATGTAATCAAATCAAAAACACTGAAATTTGCTCAGTTGCAGAACTGTCACTGTCATTACTTTTCAGTATTTGATGACGGATCTCCCCACAAATCGCTATCGCTCAATTCTGCGAGTGATTCTAATTTATTATCGCTGTTTTCTAGCTGCTCTAAAATCATTTTTGATGTAAAGTGACAGTTTTGGTTGCTATGGGCAATCTCCAGTTTCCAGGCATAAAGAACAGTTTTTATTATATAAAACTGCATGCAGGACACTGGGCAGACCACTAGGGACAACGGGGATGTGAAATATTTACATACAGCAATGTAATCTGTAAGATTACATTATACTGTATGTATACTGTTTGTTTCACTTTTTGAATTTGGCGCCGATCTCCGTGCCCGTGCGTCACAACGCTCGCAGGGCACGGAGATCGGCGGTGTGATGCATCGAGCGAGACACGGCTCGCTCGTACAGCGGGGAGACAACGCTGGATCCGAAGGAGAAGGTGAGTAAACCTCCTCCTGGATCCAGCGATGCGGTCCCGAGTCTGACTCGGGGATACCGCTTTTGGTATGAAAAATCCACCCCGAGTCAGACTCGGGAATACCGTCAGGGGGGTTAAAGTGATAATTTGCAGGGTCTCAGAGTAACCATCATGGCTCTTCCCTTCAACATTTGCCACTTTTAAAATATGAGAAGTAGATTTCCTAAAGGTTTATCTTCAGCCTAGTCTGTGATAACTTACCCAATGGAGTTTTGTGAAAACCTCTGTTTGTTTTATACCTCCCTGTACCTTACTATGTGTTATTGTAAGCCCTTGTACACACGTTCGGAGATTCCAACGGAATGTGTCCTATCGGACCGTTTTGTCTGATAATCCGACTGTGTGTGATCTCCATCGGACTGTTTCCGTCTGAGTATCCGACGGACCAAGTTTTCCAACTTTTCCGTAAAATTTTCCGACAAAATGCTCCGATTGGACATACTCCGATCATGTGTAGCCTACTCCGACGGACAAGGTGCCACACATGCTCAGATCAAATTCCTAGACCAAAGCTATTGGCTACTAGCCTAAATGTAGTCTGGTCGTAACAAAATAACATCATCACGTTATGTACAATCGGATTTTCCGACAACTTTGTCCGACCGTGTGTATGCAACAGTTTAGGACAAAATCCGTCGGACAAAATCCAACGGATTTGGTTGTTAGAATGTCCGACCGTGTGTTCAAGGGCTAACATGTGTTATAGTAACATTTATATTCAATGACTTTATACCCATCATCTTCTTTTTTTTTTGTAGAAGTCCAAAGCTGAAGAAAAAATATCCTTACCTCTTTGAACATGGCCACAAATTGGTAGACATGGAGAAAGCATGTACATTTCAGGTATTAGGACACATGGTATGCACAGGGGCGGACTGACAACTCATGGGACCCCCAATAGGAGATTATGGGGCCCCCAGGAAATCAGAGATTATGGGGTCACACAGTATACACACACACAGTATACAATCACACAGTATACACAGACATGTTTCTATTGGCTGAGAAGGTACTGGAGAGGTGGGGTAGCTATAATCTAGTGATTTTTAGAATGTCGGTAAGGGACATTTCAGAGACAGATGTAAAAAAAAAACACAGATTTTTACATACTGTCCCTGGTTTTACTGAGGCTGGCAACCCTGATGGGGCCCCCTGGTGGCCTGGTGCCCTCGGGCAGTGCCCGAGTGGCCGAATGGTCAGTCCGCCCCTGGGTATGCACATACTTGTTCAAGTTTGGTGCTCAGTTAAGTAGGAATCAAGGAAAAGAATCGCAGTCATGGAGAGCGCACCTTCAAAAAACAAGTTAGCAAAGGCAACTTTCATTCTATACTGAGTGATTTTCTTTAATTTTTGCTGCTATAGATCTTTAACAACAGTTACATTATCTAGCATGACCATATTTTTTTTATGTCTAATAAAATTTGTAACAATGAAAAATAATTGGGATGCTCTAGACAACAGATGCCCACTAAAGTTGACCATTTTCATTTTATTAGTAAAAAACAATACAAGAAAATTGTAATCATTTACAAAGAACAAATTCACTTTCACCTAAATTAGAAACGTAATCAGCATATGGTGGAAATAAGTTTTAAACATGAATTTGTCTGTTCAATTCGACCATCTCTCTTTTTGTATGCTACTGTGTTACTTCAGATTTGTAGGTTTTCTCTATCTGAGCATTTCTTGGCAAGCTTTAAACAATGCTGAAATGCTGGTACAAAGAAAAAAGAAAGAAAGAAAAAAAAAATCCAAGATGTGAGAGGCCTATTCCAGAAATTGCCACTAATTTAACTGTGACATTAAGAAAAAGCATTAAGTACAAGAAAAAAAGAATGTCCTTTCTTGGCCTTCTAGCATTGAAGACCCTGGAGGAATGGGTGCCTTTACACCCACTGAAGTCATTAGTTTTCAAACCTGCCTAATTTTCACTCCCACTCCGTTTGCTAAGCTGCCAGTCAAGCAACAGTGTGTGTGTTTAACGGGCTTTTTTGATAATTGTCTACAGAGAAAGGCAATGGAAGCTCCAGCTAAAAGAATATCCCCACTTAGCAAGCTGCTGTAAGGAGAAAGCACTTAGATTTTCATGACATAGTTTTCCTTTGTACAGTATTCATGTCTGTGTACTCCATGTGCATGTAGACTGATGTGTTTTATACCTTAGTGAATGTGCCTTCTTTGCCATTTATTTTCTGCACAGTTCCCTTTCACGGATACTTCAATGAATGCAAATTCATTTACCTTTTTCCTCCACCATCTATTGAAGCTGGGCTGGGTGTCGTTTTCAGATGCCATTACTTATTGATTGTGTTTATTGCACACATTCTGTACTAGAAAAAGTAATGATCTGAAACAGTCATATGAATAAATAGTAATATATATAATAAAGCGTCATGCACAAACAGGACTAACTGGAGACAAATCGAATAAAACAATAAAACATTAATTATTATTTGAAAGATTGTGCAAAAAAAAGAAAAAAAAAGAAAATAACAGATCTGTTTTAAAAGAACAAATTACCCCCCCCCCCCCCCCATATTTATCTATTCCTTGATAACATTATTAAATCACAAGTAGGAACAACATTACATAGAAAATATCAGTACATACAGTATGTGGTGGGTTATATGTAGAAGAAAAAGATTCAATATATGCTTATACTGTATATTTATTATTATATGCTTATATTGTTCACCCATGGATAAAACTATTATTGTTCAATACTCAAAATGACCTGTCATAAATTCATAAATTATATATATATATATATATATATATATATATATATATATATATATTTATATATGCACTATACACACATATACTGTGTGTGCATATATATATATATATATATATATATATATATATATATATATATATATATATACACATACATAGCTCCCAACTGTCCCTTATTTTGAGGGACTGTCCCTGATTTGGAGCAATGTCCCTCTGTCCCCCACATTTGTTCTTCATTTTGGTCTGATCTATATAGTTGTATATAAAATCCACGTTTTATCTTTCAAAAAGTGTTTCCCAGTGCTAAACCTTTCATCCAAATTCTAAATTGCTGCATTTGTAAAAGCCAATATAAAGGAATAATAGTTTTTAAAAAAAGCCCTTGTGTATTTAATATATTTTTTGGGTTAATTCTCCTTTAAGGGGGTGTGGCATGGGGCATGTCCTATGCCTACATACGTTTGCTAGTGGGTGTCCCTCATTCCCATCTCAAAATGTTGGGAGGTATATATATATATATATATATATATATATACACAATTTTCTTGGTGCAGACACAGGCGGGAAGTCTTCAGCTGCCATGTAACAGTAGCTTCTGATGTGCTGCTGTACTTGTGTATTTGTAAGATGGAAAGGCCTGGCCCCCCCGGATGAGCCTGCTCTTTCTTTGTGGACTGCTATAGATAGAGGCGATTCAGTTTGCATTGTGCGCTATATAAGTATTTCATTCATTCATTCATTCATTCATATTTAGGAAGCTCAGATGGTTTAGGGCTCATTCACACTAGGAAATGCATGTGAATTGCACAGAAATGCTGTGCAATTCCTGTTGCGATTCACATGCAGTTCGGTGCAGTGCGATCTCAGCCCATTCATTTTGAATGGGCTGAAATTGCACCGTACAGCACCGAAAGTACTGCACTATTTTTTTTTAAACGCACAACAACTGGATTGCATGGTACTTTCGTACCATGTAATCCAGTGCAGGCAAATACACTGCGTTTGCAACTTGCATTTGAGGTGTTGTTAACTTAGCACTGACCCCCACAGCAGATTGCAAGGGTAGTGCGATTGGAATGCAACTGCATTCCAGTGTGAGTGGGACCTTAGAGTTAGGGGGCCCCACATTTATCAGAGTGCCTTGGTGCGACAGTGTGGGTTCCACATTTATTCGCACCTTTGACTTTAACCTGTGTAGTTGAAACAGATTTGTTTTTTTTTTGACTAGATTGAAAATGGGCTGGGGACTCCTATCCCTGTATGTGATATATACATATAAAATATGTATATATATATACAGTATAATATATATATATATATATATATATATATATATATATATATATATATATATATATATATATATATATATATATATATACATATATATATATATATATACATATATATATATATATATATATATATATATATATATATATATATATATATATATATATATATATATATATATATATATATATATATATATACACCATATTTTTTTCACGGTTCAGAATATTTTATGCAATAATTAATAATATGTAGCATAAAATGATAATTTGATCATTTTCTATAATGGGGGCTTTGAAAGGAATCCATTCGTGTGTCTTCCCTATGCAGATATCTATGATAAGCTCAGTGGCTGTCTAGCCACTTCTATCTGTAGGTGTAATTCATGTAAATGTACATTAGGGGGAGCATGTGACCAGTAAAGAAATCAATTCAGAGAATAATCTGCTGAAATGCCAAGAGAAATGTAATTGCAGCAGGAAAGGAATAACATAAAAAGCCTCTCACTAACAGGTAAAATAAACAGAACAAACCAGCAAAAATGTACTTCAGGGTGAACACAGCACTTCGCAGCACTAAAGGATTTCTCCATACAATTATTCACTGACTGTTTAGCACAGTCTCCTGAAATAACTATAAATTAACGGCACTTAGAAATGTTAGAAACTCACTAATGTAATCTGAAATTAGTTTTAGTTTAAATTAAAAGTGTTCTGCAAAATAGCATGTTCTTGCTGCCTGTTTCATACGCGTTTCAGTACATTTCTTACAGCTAGAATGCAAAACTAGTAAACAGCATCTGTGATCTTGCCAGAGTTCTAAGAGAATAGCGTTGTTATTTTTATCGGAGTTTTATTCAGTTTTTTTATTTATCTCAAAAATCAAACTGCGGGTTGCTAAAAGTATTTGGCAAGATTATTTCTGTAAAGAATATTCTTGTTTATACAGCTATCTATTAATAAGTGGAAATGTTTGACTGGAAAACATGAAACTGTAAAAAAAAAAAAAAAAAAATGTTGGTGTAAACTCACTTGGATGACACTTTGTGGTTGATTTACTAAAAGTGGAGAGTTCAAAATTTGGCTCAGCTGTGTATGGCAGCCAAGCTTTAACAAAAAACAAAACAAAAAAAAATGGGAGCTGATTGAGTTCAATGTGGAGCTGCACCAGGTTTAGTACTCGTACTTGTTTCATCTAGGTTCTATTGCTATTTGCAGCCATTTTAATTTCTACCAACAGGTTCTTCTGTGATGGCTGTATGGCATTTCTCAGGGCAGGTTGCTTGATGGGGACAACAGTAGAACATGCCTCCATAAGATTTGCAGGGATGGCCAATTTTAGTCGCTGTCACAAGACAAGACAATTGAGAAGCACAGCTGGGAGTAGAACATGCCTCCATAAGATTTGTAGGGATGGCCAATTTTAGTCTCCATAGGAAGACGAGTCAATGGAGAAGCACAACTGGAAGAGAGGGACAACAGTAGAACATGCCTCCAAAAAAAAATTTGTGGGAATGGCCAATTTACATTTCCACCAAAAGACAATGAGACAATGGAGAAGCACAACTGGGAGAGATGGACAGAATGTTGTCACCTTATAACATGAAATGTCTGAACAAGAACCTCCATGGCAGGATCAGAATGTAGTATTTTAATGAAAGCTGCAGATTTGAAATTCTCCAAATTAGCCCCACATTCATGCTTGAGCACTTTTCTGCTTGTTTTTCTATGCCTGACTAAGGCCAGCCATAGATGGTTCAAATCGCTGCCAAGATTTGAACCAAGTATAAGCAGGATGAATGTACCCAAGTTGATCAATCGCTCAACTAGGGTACAACCAGACAGCCAGATTTTACATGCAATTATCGCTAGCGGCTAGTATAGCCGCCAGCAATAATTACTGTCCTCTCCTACCAGGGACGCTTTGGCTTCCCCCTCCCAACCCCCCCCCCCCCTTCCACTAGGAGAATACAATGGCTGGCTCAGTGGGAGGTAGCATGAAAATAAATTTGCTCTCTGTATGGGCTACTTAAACATGACTATGCAGAATCCTGTTATTTCTATTTGTCCCTGTTTACACTTGTACACCCAGTCGTCCTATGCTCTATGCCCTACACTCAAAAAAGTACATGAGCTTTATTGAGCATATTCAGACTTCAATGGGAACACCTGTAAGTGTGGTATGTGCATTTTTACACCCAAAGAATTTCTTTCTGCCTACAGAACTGCTCTTGCCCAGCCCAGGAAATAAACTCTTGTAGCTTAAAACACGTGCAAAAATTCCTTAAATAAGCCTGAAAAAAAATGCTTCAAAATCATCAGGAATATGCTCTGCTCTGGTGTGATCACAGGCTTACTTTTGAAAGGTAAACCTGAACTCCAGGTATAATCTTAATTGTACAATATACTTACATTAACAACTTCAGTCCCGGAAGATTTTACCTCCTTCCTGACCAGAGCACTTTTTACAATTTAGCACTGCGTCACTTTAACTGACAATTGCACGGTCGTTCGACGCTGTACCCAAACAAAATTTGCGTCCTTTTGTTCTCACAAATAGAGCTTTCTTTTGGTGGTATTTGATCACCTCTGCGATTTTTATTTTTTGTGCTATAAACAAAAAAAAGGGACAATTTTGAAAAAAAAACTATATTTTTTACTTTTTGCTATAATAAATATCCACCAAATAAAAAAATAAAAAAATATTTCTTCATCAGTTTAGGTCAATATATAGTATCTTACAAAAGTGAGTACACCCATTTTACATCACATTTTTGTAAATATTTTATTGTATCTTTTCATGTGAAAACACTGAAGAAATGACACTTTGCTACAATGTAAAGTAGTGAGTGTACAGCTTGTATAACAGTGTACATTTGCTGTCCCCTCAAAATAACTCAACACACAGCCATTAATGTCTAAACCTCTGGCAACAAAAATGAGTACACCCCTAAGTGAAAATATCCAAATTGGGCCCAAAGTGTCAATATTTTTTGTGCCCACCATTATTTTCCAGCATTGCCTTAACCCTCTTGGGCATGGAGTTCACCAGACCATCACAGGTTGTCACTGGAGTCCTCTTCCAATCCTTCATGATGACATCACAGAGCTGGTGGATGTTAGAGACCCTGCACTCTTCCAGCTTCTATTTGAGGATGTCCTACAGATGCTCAACAGGGTTTAGGTCTGGAGACATGCTTGGCCAGTCCATCACCTTTACCCTCAACTTCCTTAGCAAGGCAGTGGTCGTCTTGGAGGTGTGTTTGGGGTCGTTATCATGTTGGAATTCTGCCCTGCTGCCCGGTCTCTGCAGGGAGGGGATCATGCTCGCCTTCAGTATGTCACAGTACATGTTGGCATTCCTGGTTCCATCAATGAACTGTAGCTCCCCAGTGCTGGCAGCACTCATGCAGCCCCAGACCATGACACTCCCACCACCATGCTTGACTGTAGACAAGACACACTTGTCTTTGTACTCCTCACCTGGTTGCCGCCACACAAACTTGACACCATCTGAACCAAATAAGTTTATCTTGGTCTCATCAGACCACAGGACATTGTTCCAGTAATCCATGTCCTTAGTCTGCTTGTCTTCAGCAAACTGTGGGCTTTCTTTGCATCGTCTTTAGAAGAGGCTTCCCTCTGGGATGACAGCCATGCAGACCAATTTGATGCAATGTGCTGCATAAGGCCTGAACACTGACAGGCTGACCCCCCCACCCATTAAACCTCTGCAGCAATGCTGGCAGCACTCATATGTCTATTTCCCAAAGACAACCTATGGATATGACGCTGGCCACGTGCACTCAACTTCTTTGCTTGACCATGGCGAGGTCTGTTTTGAGTGGAAACTGCCCTGTTAAACCGCTATATGGTCTTGACCACCATGCTGCAGCTCAGTTTCAGGGTCTTGGCAATCTATAGCCTAGACCATCTTTATGTAGAGCAACAATACTTTTTTTCAGATCCTCAGAGAGTTCTTTGCCATGAGGTAACATGT
The DNA here is from genome assembly GCF_037356315.1 of Lithobates pipiens. Lineage (NCBI taxonomy): Eukaryota > Metazoa > Chordata > Amphibia > Anura > Ranidae > Lithobates > Lithobates pipiens. The sequence continues at coordinate 159,414,521 of NW_027507784.1, forward strand.
TGAACTTCCAGCGACCGGTATGAGAGAGTGAGAGCGATAACACCAAATTTAACACACCTGCTCCCCATTCACACCTGAGACCTTGTAACACTAAGCCACATGACACCGGGGAGGGAAAATGGCTAAATGGGCCCAATTTGGATATTTTCACTTAGGGGTGTACTCATTTTTGTTGCCAGCAATTTAGACATTAATGGGGTGTTGAGTTATTTTAAAGGGAAAGCAAATTTACACTATTATACAAGCTGTACACTTACTACTTTACATTGTAGCAAAGTGTCATTTCTTCTGTGTTGTCACATGAAAAGATATGTAAATTATTTACAAAAAATGTGAGGGGTGTACTCACTTTTGTGAGCTACTGTATATTCTTCTATATATTTTTGGTAATAAAAATGGCAATAAGTGTATATTGATTGGTTTGCGCAAAAGTTATAGCATCTGCAAACTATGGGAAAGATTTATGGCATTTTTATAATTTTTGTTTTTAGTAATGGCGGTGATCTGCGATTTTTTAGTGGTACTGCGACATTGCAATGGACAGATCAGAGACTTTTGACTTTTTTTGGGACCATTGCCATTTATACAGTGATCAGTGCTATAAAAATGCACTGATTATTGTGTAAATGTCACTGGCAGGGAAGAGATTAACACTAGAGGGCGATCAAGGTGTTAATTGTGTGTTCCCTCAGTGTGTTCCCACGCGCATCGGGTCTCCCCGCCATGCAGCGGGCGCATGGCCTCTGGCGGCTGATAAAGGGAAGGATGTACTCATTCATGATTTCACCCAAGGGAGCCATTCTGCCGCAGTATATGTGTGTGACATGTTAGGAAACCAGTTAATCCAGCTTGGATTAATGTACGTATCATATCTCATACCTGAGGGAATACTGGGGAAACTGGAAATCACTGTATTAGTTGGTGATACTACACTGATAGCCGTAATTTTCAAGTTCCTGTTTGAATCCAAAGCTTTCTCTGATTGGATGAGGTGGCGATCATGGCCCTTCCTCTCCACCTTGTCCAATCAGTTAATGCTTTGTAGTTTTTAAAACAAAGTGTTCTGAGAATGGCAGCTGTGCCAAGCGTGTGACCTCCAATGGTCAGTGTACAAAAGGGCAGCCACACAGAAGATGGAGGCGAACATTGTAGCAGTGCCAACTACTACAGTGATTGTCAATGTACCCAGCAGGCCAGCATTTATTTCCTGCAACACGTGGTTGCAGGAAATAAATTTGTTCTTCCTAAGGCCTGCATACAGCAGCATGGACAAGGATAGCAAATTAATCTGACTCTCAACTAATTAGCATTTAAGCAATTGTCCCAGCTTCAAAACTTATTTTAGTAATAAATGTGTGTGGGAGGAACTCTGGACCCCAAAGTGGACTGAGATACAGTAGACCAATGCAGAGGAAGTTCTATGTCAGCCAAGGTGTCCCATAGGGTCCTTGGAGAAGTCTATAAAGCATTAGATGGATGAGAGCTCGACAACTCTTGATTCAGTCCAGTTATATATATATATATATATTTTTTTTTTTTTTTTTAAACATCCAACGTGTTTCGAGGGCTCAAAACTCCCTTTGATCAGGGCTAGCCTTGATAAAGGGAGAGTTCTGAGCCCCCAAAAATGTGTTGGATTGCTTTAAAACGACTGTTTGGTGAAAAATAAAATAATTACTGCACAGAATCAAGCTTTGTGGAACTCACATCCTTCTAATGCTTTACAGCTTCAAAAACTCCAAGAAAATTATTACAAGGGTTTAAATTCAATACTCAAGGCACTATGGATATTGAGGTTGATTTATTAAAGGTAAATATGCTGTTCACTTTCTAAGAGAATTTTCCCTTAGTGAATAAGGTGAAGCTCTTCTAACTTCCATCATCATACCATGTGCAAGTAAAAATAATGTTTTTTTTTTCCTTGCATGTGATTGGGTATCATTTGCATAAAGAATTCTCACCACATTCGCTAATCTAAGGCAAAATTCCACTGCAAACTGGACAGCCTATTTACTTTTAGTAAATCAACCCCATTTTGCTGAGGCTGGGTTTCTTCTTTAAAATGTTATAAACTAAACTTTATTTGTCAGGAATAACTAAGCAGTAAGAAGATGAAGAAGATATAAACCACACAGTCACTAGTGCAGCTTTCTGTCCTGTTTCTGCTTCAATTCACATTTCCTGTATAAAGTCACTAAAGCCATTTTGTGTTGTGAATTTATGTTCCAGAAAACTCAGCCTTTCAGATTAAATAGATAAATAGATATTTCAATGATATTCCTACTGGAGTTAGTAAAATCTTCAAAAAGCTGGAAATACCTTGTGATAGATCAGTAAGGAACGCACTTATAGGGAAGCTGTGAGGACAAACATAGATCAGCTCGTTTTTAAAGTGCAAGCTCCCTGGTTGCAAAAACAGCATTGTTTAAATGTTTGATGCCCACTGCAAATGGGAGCCCCAACATATGCAGCAAATGTAGTTAATGCTTTAGCAGATCAGGTAAAACTAAAAAAAGACACAAAATTATGCACTCTGTAATTGTACTTTTGAAATACAAATAGTAAGTAAGTATCTGATTTCAAATTAAAGTCTACTATACAGTCTTACAGCAAAACCCAGATAAGAGGAAGGTGAAATAACACAAGAAGCAAGTCAGGTGTGCTACTTTGCACTAAGCATGCTGATAGGTGAAGAGAGCAGAGTGACAGAGAGATGAGTTCATTGGTATACTGCTTCTCCTTTCACTGTCCAGTCACAGGGTGAAGATTTCACATATATGAAAAAGGGAAATTGCAGCAGAGAGAGATCGCATTCTCTGCCAGACTGAACTGTGCTATGGGACAGAGTTGTGTAAATATCAGGACTGGTTTAATAGGGATACAAATCCTTTGACCGTTAAAACAACTCTTGTATTTGTATTTCATCTTTGTATTTAACTGTTTGCCTGAGGTTCATTAACCTCCCTGGTGGTAAGCCAGAGTGTGGCTCGGGGGTTAAATGTCAGTACTATTGGCGGTAACTCCAAGCCACACTCTGGATTGCATCTCAGGATCCTGGTCCAGGTTACTTACCTTATCCTCAGGATCCGGTGATGTCCCCCTGCTGTGTCTGCGGGCTGTGTCCTCCGCCCAATGATTTGTGTGCCAGGTTCCGTTCCCTGCGAGCGGCGGGAAGCATGGGGGCGGAGCCTGGTGGTAAATTCAAAAAGTATACAAAACATAACACATACAGTACACTGTAATCTTACAGATTACATTACTGCATCAAATTATTTCACATCCCTTTTGTCCCTAGTGCTTTTTCCAGTTCCCTGCATGCACCTTTATATTATATATACTGTTCTTTCTGCCTGGGAACTTGAGAATGTCCAGACCAACCAAAAAGTGTCCCTTTACGTCAAAAGTGGTTTTAGACCAGCTAGAAAACAGCGATAATAAATTAGATCGCTTGAAGAATTGAGCCATAGTAAATCGTGGCGAAATACATTTTATTATAATATTATTTTTTATAATTATTTATAGTTATTTATTATATTATAATTTATGATTTTGTGTTTCAAACCTGGACTCTTGTTTGGACAGATTTAAGTGTGGTATTACTAAGAATTACAGGCCTACAATACAAAAAAAGCAAAATTTCTATGCAAAACATTGTACCGCGTTGAGATTAAAAAATCTGTCATAATCATACCTGGGTGGTTAAGGGATTTTTTTATTTGGGTGTGAAAAGGTCTGTTGCTTATTAATCTCCCATCTGATGGTCCCTGTGTAAGGCTACCCCCCCCCCCCCCCCCCCAAGGGGCCGTACATATTAACTGGTTCTTTTACAAACAGTACAGAGGCCACCAGTCACTGAAGCAGTATCTCATTCGCTCTGGCTTCAATGAACAGTCTAGGGGTTGTCTTTTTATAGTTTACAAAGTCCAGCTGAAGTCCAGGAGGCAAGTCTTTTTGGCATTTGGTTATCTTGCACCAATGCACTACTGTTGACACCCAGCACAATCTCCAGAACACTGTACGGTCACAGGTATCAATTTGTGGTCTTTACTTTGACAGCTTATATTTTAGTTTCCTTCCTGACCACTTCCAGGTCCCCGCTCTGCACCATTAAGACTGTACAGAACAGCAATACAAACCATGAGCTGCCTTAAGGGCAACAGCCCCTCTGAGACTGGGAGCTCTCCTTGCTTGGGGAAAGACAATCCCTCCAGAGCTGCAAACTATTTATCAGCTTTCCAGCCACAATCTGGGCACACCTCCCTAGGAATTGGCTAGGCCCTGATCAATATTCATACTGGCTATTTGAATTCTCCCTCCCAAAGTTCTAGAAGCTTCTTCTAGAGGCAGGGCAACCAATCAAACTCCCAGCCTGTGAAGCTCTAAAAGCTTATTTTAGAGGCAGGGGGAAGCAATCAAACTCCCAGCCAGTGAAGCCCTGAACAGACCAGGCCAAACAATCTCTGGCACTTCTGCTTTGCTCCAGTCTTATGGATATTAGAGACTAGAAAAAAAAGTGTGCTGACTAGAGTTTGTGCCTAAAACAGTATATTTCATGTTTTTTTGTTTACCTGCAAACGCAGGCTTACAAATAATCTGTACAGGTTACAAAGTGACAGCAGAGAAGCCACTCTCCAGAAGGAAACAATTCTACAAGCAGCTAGTGGTAACAGCATGATGCTTGTTGTCATGTAGATATCTGATTCAGTTTTGCTGGAGAGAAAAATGTTTTTACATTTGTTATCTACTTTTACTTATAATAAACAAATTCCCAGTGAGCTACTGCAAGGTATTTAATACAAATCTATATATTTTTTTGCTTGTTCAAAGCTTTTTCTGCTGTCTGTTTTATACCATGGTAAAAATCGCAGGAGGTTACTAAGTTTCGACTTAGGATGTACAGCCTTTTCTGTATATTTACCGGTCAGAGACAAACCATTGCACTACATGATGAAAGAGAGAGTGCTTTTGTGTAAATGCGGTGTTTGAAGATGCATTTTTTTTTATTTCACAGACAAGAATATGAAGCGTCCCCAGTTACCTAAATGTAGAAGTATATAAATGTCATGGTCATAATAGGATAGAATGAATTTCCTTCAACAGAATACACGTTCCACAAATTCCCTCTTAGGTTGACTTCATTAAATCCTCTGTCTATAACTTTAATGGTTTTCAGGACCCCCTTAGTGCATCAGTTATAAACCCAACTAACGTTTGTATAGCAGTATTTTGTATCCTTGTGGGTGTTCTGTGAGGGTTGGATAATTGTTGTCTGTACTTTTCCATATCAGGGTAGTTCAGGTAATGGATACTCTAGCTGACAACAAATTGCTTCAACAAAACTGTGTCCAGTTTTAACAAAAAGAGATTTATTATGGGCAATGTAAAGAAGTGTAATTTTTGAGGATGGAATGCATATTTAGTTACTTGTGGCAAGAGAAATATGGCACTGTATCTGTGATTCCAAGTTACCTAATGTGACCGCATCATAAGAAGCCCCATATGACCAGTATGATACCATATTTCTACCAAATTGGTGAAATATTGTATAGAAACCCCCTCAAGTTATGCCAGGTTTCACCAGAGTAACGACATATTGTTAAAGAACCACCAAAAGTGCGAGTTGTTATGTTGTCTATGTGACCATATAGTGATGTCATACATAAATGTCAAGACCCTTTTTTTCCACAGGTCAGCTCTTCATATTTTCATGCACTCCCATGTCTAATGGAACATCATGCTGGAAATAGGGCAGGGCTGCAGAAGATAGTATGCTAATCAAACCACCAATTTTCCATATCACAAAGAAGTCATATCCCAAGGAAATATTGTTAATTATTTGCTATTCAGCCCTATACTATATTAACATCTAGGGATACCCAAAAGTAATCCCAGACTAATGCATGCTGCCTTCAGAATAATGACATACCAGTTTTCTACCACCGAGAGTTACCGCACATTTACAGTCCACAGAGGTGGCATGTGCAAAATATGCTTCCAGAGTAAGGATATATAGAACATATGTCAAACATAAGGCCCGCAGGTCAAATACGGCTATCCAGGCATGGAGGCCCTCAAACCCAATTTTGCAGCCGAAAGGGGCAGAACTCCATTCTGCCACCTCCAGCTTTCACCCTCCGCTCCCACTCCCCACTGTCACTTGTAAACACAGAAGCCTTCTTTTTTTTTACAAGGGACAGCTTTGCTCTCAGAGGCTTCCAGAAAAAAAAAACATCCCTGCATGCATTCACCACAGGGATAGATCTCAAGAATGTGAGAGAGAACAATCTCCCTGCAAGGTGAGGCAGAGCCACCTGCACAGGGAGGTACTAGAGTCAGGCAAGGTAGCAGAGAGAGATGTGAGGAAGCTTCGGGGAGGGGAGCTGGGGTTGCACACTGTGCATAGGACACCCCTAAATCCTGTACTCTATACACAGCACACCCCTGAACTCTGTTCATAATGCACTCCTGAACCCTGCGCTCTGTATACAGTGCACTCCTGAACCTTGCACTCTGTACACAGTGCACTCCTGAATCCTGTACTATGTATATAGCGTACTCCTGAACTGTGCATTCTGTACGTAGTGTAATCCTGAGTTCTGCACTCTGTAAGTAGCGTAATCCTGAACTCAGCACTCTGTACTTAGCATAATCCTGAGCTCTGAACTCATACGCAACACACTCCTGAGCCCTGCACTCTTTACGTAGGGCACCCCAGATACAAGAAGCCCTTTGAGGGGAACCATACTGCTGATGTGGCACGTGATGAAATGGAGTTTGACACCCATGACTTCCCATTCACTACAGGAGAACACACCAAGTGATATCACATCATTAAACCTGTATGGAAATGGGCATTTAACCCATCTGTTGATTCAGGGGTCCACTTGATGAGGTGAGCTGCTAGCATTTCCTGTGGTGGAGGTTCTGCATGGATTCACCCATAACAAAATACATAGATGCACATCTTGACACTACTTTGGGAACTTGCATGTCCTGCTCTCCATCACCTCTTTTTATTTATTTATTTTAAGTGGTTTATTTATTTGCTTGTTTAGCGCTGCACAATTGTGTATTATGGTTACGGTATTTGCTGGGATTTGGTATTTTGACCCTGAGTGTTCAGCTGCTTTTTGTGGTCTAGGAATTTTTTGCACTGATTGTTTTCTTTACCACATTATGGCTATAGAATAAATGACCTTCAATGACTGATCTTATTCTTTTTTTTTTTTTTTTTTGTGAGGCAAGTAATACAATTTGGGGATTTATAACATTTCCTTGATACAGCCTAATAATGTTTTCTGAAGAACTACAAGGTATGGTGAATTCTGTTAAGTATATGGACTGATAACCACAGCTGTCTTCCTAAATGCGGCTGACAGAGCTCCCTGATTTAAAATATAACATCCAAAAGAGATTGTTTCATAATACAAACCATTCCAGTAGAATGATTTAATTAATAGTTTATCCCCAATTAGATACTGCCAACACATTCCGCAGGGCTTTTTTTTAAGCAAATATAGAACCTTGCTCCAGTGAGCCTTAAAGTGTATCCATGGTCACAGTTTAAAATCATATATTAATTAGCACAATATAATTTTGCAATTATTTCCAGCCTACTCCTAATAATTTGATTGACCTTAAAGTCTGAAATGTACCTTTTGAAGGATCCCCATGTGGGGTTTACTTGCTCTGCATGTGGGGTTGCCGTTCCTGTGTACAAGGTCACCAATGCCCGAGACCAGGCTTGGCCACATTGATGTGAACGTCAACATTAAGGTGGAACCTGGGCTTAGAGATGAGCCATAAACTGTGTGCAGCTGTGTAACATACAGAGTTCTTCTGTGAAGCATTTTGTCCAATGTCACTACACACCTTTCCTCTATGAATGTAGCATTTAGGCTCGGTTCACACAGGGGCGACACGACTTCAGGACGACTTTGTGAGGCAACTTGGAGACGACTTGAACACGACTTTTAGACACGACCTGGGGCGACTTAGAAGTCGCCCCAGGCCAGGCGACTTTTGCCGTGGCCAATCAGAGAATGAGCTCTGAAGGGGGAACTCCACGCCAAATTTATTTAAAAAATTTGGCGTGGGTTCCCACTCCGAGAGCATACCAGGCCCTTAGGTCGTGGGGGTCCCCCCCAGATCCATACCAGACCCTTTTCCGAGCACGCTACCCGGCCGGCCAGGAAAGGGGGTGGGGACGAGCGGGCGCCCCCCCCCTCCTGAGCCGTACCAGTCCCCCCCACCCCAAAGCACCTTGTCCCCATGTTGATGAGGACAAGGGCCTCTTCCCGACAACCCTGGCCGTTGGTTGTCGGGGTCTGCGGGCGGGGGGCTTATCGGAATCCGGGAGCCCCCTTTAATAAGGGGGCCCCCGGATACCGGCCCCCCACCCTATGTGAATGAGTATGGGGTACAATGTACCCCTACACCTGTAAAATAAAGTAAAAAAAAAAACACAACACACAAGATAAAATAGTTTATTGCACAGCTCCGGGGTCTTCCGTCGTCGGGGGTCTTCTCGCCGGACTCCTCCGCTATCTTCTTCTAGCTCTTTTACTAGCGGAGGATCCCGGCTTTCTTCCTCGCCGCCGCCCTCTTCTTCCAACTTCGGGGGTCTTGTCCCCCTCTTCGGGTCTTCTGCCGGGCCACCGCGCCTTCTTATAGCTCTTTTACAGGCCGTGGCCCGTTCTTCTGTCGCCGTCGCCGCCGCTGCCGCCGCCGCCTTCCGTTCTTCTTCTTCTTCTCCTGGAGATGTTGACTCGACGTTCTCTCCACCCGCAATGCCAGGGGCGCGCTGCGCGGCGACTTATATAGGGACAAGGGGCGGGGTCATCGGTTGATGTCACATGGGTTGATGTCACATGGTTATTCCGCCCCCTTACGGTGTCACAGCCCCGGAGGATGCTGGGACTGTCGCCATGTGACATCAACCCATGTGACATCAACCCATGTGACATGAACCGATGACCCCGCACCTTGTCCTTATATAAGTCGCCGCGCAGCGCGTCCCTGGCATTGCGGCCGGAGAGAACGTCGAGTCAACATCTCCAGGAGAAGAAGAAGAAGAAGAAGAAAGGAAGGCGGCGACGGCGGCGGCGGCGACAGAAGACCGGGCCACCGCCTGTAAAAGAGCTATAAGAAGGTGCGGTGGCCCGGCAGAAGAACCGAAGATGGGGACAAGACACTCGAAGTCGGAAGAAGAGGGCGGAGGCGAGGAAGAAAGCCGGGCTCCTCCGCTAGTAAAAGAGCTAGAAGAAGATAGCGGAGGAGTCCGGCGAGAAGACCCCCGAAGACGGAAGACCCCCGGGGCTGTGCAATAAACTATTTTATCTTGCCTCCCCCAAGGCACCCCCCCATGTTGAGGGCACGCGGCCTGGTATGGCTCAGGAGGGGGGGGCGCCCGCTCGTCCCCACCCCCTTTCCTGGCCGGCCGGGTAGCGTGCTCGGATAAGGGTCTGGTATGGATCTGGGGGGACCCCCACGCCGTTTTTTCAGCGTAGGGGGTTCCCCTTGGAATCCATACCAGACCTAAGGGCCTGGTATGCTCTCGGAGGGGGAACCTACGCCAAATTTTGAAAATAAATTTGGCGTGGAGTTCCCCCTTCAGAGCTAATAATTCTGTCAAAGTCGCCTCCGTATATACAGAGATCCGACTTGAAAGCGACCTCCATTGAAATCAATGGGTACAAGTCGCCTACAAGTCGGATTCAAGTAGTACAGGAACTTCTTTTGAAGTCGGAGAGACTTCAGTAGCGTGCATTAAGACGGCTCTCATTCACTTACATTGATTTTTAAATGTTGTCCGACCTGAGGCGACTAGGGGCGACCTGAAGTCGGATCGGAGTCGCCCCTGTGTGAACCGAGCCTAAGGAGGGACACTGCTGAGCCTGTCCCCTACTCCACCAGTCCAGCATATCTCTGCCATCTCACTCCCAGTGATAGAATGGGGTCCTGCCATACACTAGCGGGGACCTCATTCATGCACATAATTAACTCCTCTCTGCCAAACCCAAAGATCCCATAGATACATGAGGTCTCCATACCGCTGGTTCAAACCCAGTTATTTTTGGGCTAACCAACCACTAGGTAGGGAGCCAGAATACCTACCCCCTCGCTACCGGAGGACCTGTCCCCAGAGCCTGGTACAACACCTCGCTGTCTGGCTGCTAATCATTCCCACCAGTTTAGGGTTACTTGTAGCCATGGGTGTCTGCAGGGGGGGGGGGGGGGCAATTGCGCCCCACTGGAATCATCAGGTGTTGGCTTGCAGTTGCACTGTGTCTGTGTGTTGTGTTGAAATGTCCTCCGCAGACTTTTTTTTCTAGGTCTGCAGCTGCTACTATGCTGCTCTCTGCTCTGTCCTGACACTGTCCTGTGTCCTCCGCTCGGCAGCTCAGCCTTTCCGTGCTCCTCCTCACTGATTGGCTGCCTGTGTAGTGTGTGGGTGCGTTTTTGTAGATGGATCCGCCCACTCAAGTGCGAGCCACCGAGCTGAGTCATATGCTGGCAGTCTACTCTATGTAGATCCGGGCCGACACTGCCACCGCCCACTCAAGTGCGAGCCACCCAGTGATATGCTACCTATGCCTAGGCAATGACAAGGAACCACAGGTAACAGCAGTTAGTAGCAGCCAGGACTCCCAGGAGGAAGAGCATTTGCATTTATTTATTGCTAATTTGCTGGAAAGATATGCCTCTTTAGTGTATTATGTTGTTATTATCATGGCTAAAATACAGAGATGAATAAAGGATAGGCTTTGAGGATGCATTGACAATGAGAATTAAGTGCTCTGCAGTTCCTGCAGCTACTGAGGTCAGTGAAGTTTCGTTTTAGCGCTCATTTATGGTTTGTTAAGATTATGTAAACAATTAGGCATCCATATATTGGCCACAGGTTACATTTATACTGCCTACAGACATCAGAGAGCACTCAATCATACAGGCATAATCTAGCAAGCTGAGTGCTGTTGAACACTCAATATACTTTTAGCACTAAATTACCTGAGCTTACAAATGCTTTGTTTGGAGATGGGTGCTAGGCAGAATGTCAAAGAGCAACTGGTGCTGACTTATCAGCAGGGAAACAATAATGGTATGAGGGGTTCATTTAAACTTCCCTCAAACAGCAGGCTGCTGGCACACTCAGGGGATACTTGCCCATGGACATGAGATCATTGCTAGATTTAGCTGAAAATCCCTATAAGTAATATTTTAAAATATTCAGAGACATTTAAAGTACACTTTGGTCAGAACCAGTAGATGCACCAGTATGTTTTGGAGACTAATCACACAGCATAAGGCAACAAAACAAAAAAGAAATTGAACCTAGGAATCCAGCAAGATAGGAAATCATGCTAGCTATTCAGCCTCATGAAGCTAATTAGCCAAGGGAATAACTAGAACTAACAGAGCCCTATAGTAAACATTTTACGAGGCTCCTTCATCAGACAGAAAAAACACCATTGAACAACACCCCTAGGGAGCACTGGCTGGCAGCGCAAAATCACCAATGAATTTCAAGTGAACTGGCCTGAAAAACCCTGACGGCCATGATTGAACTACTAAGCAGCTTACCTGTCCTATTATCAAGTGGGCCCCCTCTGCCTTGGACCCATAACAGCTGTGTGTGCTGCTATAGTGGTAGCTAAGCCACTGTATACAGCCTTTTTTTTCATACATGCAACTGACTATCTCAAGCCTTAGCCATTTTAAACCTACAGAGTGAAAAATTTAAATTTATTTGCAGTGTTACTCTGTCTGCTGATAGTACAAATGTATGCTGTAATTATCTTTTCAAATAATAGATTTTAGTTGTTCAAAAAGATGGAGACATCAATGTCAATCTAGACTTAAGTAAGACGTAGGTCTGATCTATAAATCATGCTAACCCACAATTGTGGGGCAGCACAGTTGTTAAAGCCTGTCATAGACGGTTTAAATCTTGGCAGGTTCAGCAGGAAATGACTGAGCTTTGAACCATACATGGGCAGGCTGATTGGAGCCAAGTTGATCCATTGACCGACTTGAGTACAACCAGCATGTTCGATTTTTACATGTGCTTATCGTCAGTGGCTGTAGCCACTAGCAATAATTGCTGTGTTCTCACACCCCTCCTTGCACCCCTTCCCAGAGAACACAATAGCTCCGTGGGAGGTATTCCCAAATCAACACTGATTGCAAAGATTGGGGGGATTGAGTGATTTTCTTTCCTGCAACCCGTGGCTGACAGAAAGATGATCATATGCATGGGCGGATTTAGTTGTTATTGTGTCTGCCTTGCAGCAGTAGAGTCCACAGTTCAAATCCCAATTAGCACACTTATTGCATGGGTGTCCTAACCTACTCTAAACACATGCTGGTAGGTTAATTGGCTGTAGTATGTGTGTGCAAATGTGGTATGTACACTATATTAACAAAAGTATTGGGACACCTGCCTTTACATGCACATAAAGTTTAATGACATCCCAGTCTTCATCTGTAGGGTTCAGTATTGAGTTGGCCCACCCTTTGCAGCTATAACAGCTTCTGGGAAGGCTGTTCACAAGGTTTAAGAGTGTGTCTATGGGAATTTTTGACCATTCTTCCAAAAACGCGTTTGTGAGGTTAGGCACTGATGTGTGATGAAAAGGCCTGGTTCGCAGTCTCCGTTCTAATTCATCCCAAAGGTTCTCTTTTAGGTTGAGGTCAGGACCATGTGCAGGCCAGTCAAGTTCCTCCACCCCAAACTTGCTCATTCATGTCCTTGCTTTGTGCACTGGTGCGCAGTCATGTTGGAACCAGAAGGGGCCACCCCAAAACTGTTCCCACAAAGTTGGGAGCATGAAATTGTCCAAAATGTCTTGGTATGCTGACGCCTTAAGAGTTCCCTTCACTGGAACTAAGGGGCCAAGCCCAACCCCTGAAAAATAACACCACATCCCTTCCACCAAATGATTTGGACCAGTGCACAAAGAAAGGTCCAAACTGATAGAACACCTTTGGGATGAAATAGAGCCGAGACTGTGAGCCAGGGATTCCTGTCCACATCAGTGCCTAACGTCACAAATGCGCTTCTGGAAGAATGGTCAAACATTCCCATAGACACACTTCTAAACCTTGTGGACAGCCATCTCAGAAGAGTTGAAGCTGTTATAGCTGCAAAGGGTGGGCCAACTCAATATTGAACCCTACGGACTAAGACTTGGATGCCATTAAATTTCATGTGCGTGTAAAGGGAAGTGTCCCAATACTTTTAGTAATATAGCGTATGTAAGATAAGGATCTTAAATTTTAAGCCTCTATGAGGGCAGGGGCTGATGTAAGGTTGAATTCGCACTTGAGCATTGCATTTTACACGTTTTGTTACAGTGTTTAACCTTCAGGTGTTTTTGTTTTAGCCTACAGAGAACGGAATTATCTGTGACAGCAGTAGCCTTGTGGACATATCAACTTCAAAACACTCATACACGTCAGTCAAAATGCGCATATTGCAAATTTTTTATGTACACAGATGCAAATCTGTGGGACTCAAAACACCCCAAAATGCTGCAATCTGCCCGATTTGAGCTACAAAAGAAGCTTTTTCGAGCTACAGGCATTTCTGGTGGTGAGTTATTACAGATGCAGGTTTTCGGGATAACTGAAGCTTGCAAATAAAGGGTATCACTTAAGCTCCATACACACTATTAGATTTTCTGATGATTTTTGTCTTCAGGTTTACCAAAACAATGTAGTGCAAGGGCCTGCCTGATTGCATACAAATTGAAACTCTTAAGGTTTGACCTCATATTATATGGTTTTGGTAAATCTGAAGGAAAATATCAGCAGAAAATCTGATAGTGTGTATGGGGCTTTTCGTAAATTTTTGTCGCTATAGAAATACCTATCATAAATAATCTGTGTACAGTTTCCATTTTACTATGAAAATGTGCCAGTTGCTATCAATACAAACTCACATCTTGTTTTCCTTACTGGAAATACGTTGGTTAAAAAAATGTGACATGTGCAATCCGGTCTTGTGTTGTCCTATTAATGGGTCTCATCAATGTACAATGCCTTCTGTGCTTCCTCTGCATCTTCATCCATCTCTGTCTCCTGTGATTTGTCCTATGGCCTATTCACAACACTCTCGCTTTCATCCTCTATTACATCTCTTGCCTGTTGCTCCGTGTCGTTTTTTCACAAAGCATCATTTCCCTTATATTCTCTAGATCCCTTCCTAACCCTTTAGCTGCACACCGCTAAATAGAATCACTAGAAGATAATGTTATAAGGGAATTTAAGTTGCCTCATCCTATCAGAGAGACCACTGAGTGCGGCAAACTTGTTTGGGGGGTTTGCGGGCTGTCTAATCGCACAGACACAGCTCCAGTTGCTAAGGAATGAGAATGACACTTTTTGGAATGGGACTTGGTAATCGTATTACAGCCAGTCATTTCAGCTACTAATTGGACAATCATCTGACAAGCACCTTATTATTTAACAAGAGGAGAAAAATGCAGTAAACAAGCAGATACAATTAAACAAGCCTTTATGATGTGGAGATGCAGCTTCCGTTTTCAATGAAAAGCATTTGCAGTCGTTTGAAGGAGAAAATGATTCAAGTGTTTATTGCTATGAGTGATATTATTGGTAAGGCAATCCATGGCGGTTCGGCTTTTTTTTTTTTTTTTTTGCAATAGGATCATATTAACATGTAATGTACCCTTCAAGGTTACAGTAAAACATATATTATACTGAATTAGAAAAAAAAAACATTAATTAAATCAAAGGTGACAGAAACCCCCGGTGCTAAGTAGGGATGTCAAGCAAGCGCTATGTATAGTTGAGAGCCCCCCCCCCCTTTCCCTGTAGCGCGATTAATGGACTGTGGGGAATTATTTTTTAAAGCTCCAGAAGGTGCCATCAGGCTATGAAATGAGACATGGTACAACATTTAGATAATAACAGCAAAAGACTGTTAACTATTCATGGAAGAAGTGATTGAATATAGTACTCCTGCCATACAACAGTCTGCGTGTTTGAAAGCGTCGCTTGATATAGAATGAAATATTTTGTCTTAACCGAATAAAACAAACATTTCGTTTTTTTGTGCTTCATGCAGATTCCATTGTGAATGGCTTTGTTGCTTGATATTGTATTATTTCCCCCCCCCCCCCCCCCCCCACTGATCCCTTAGGTGTGATATTTTCTGGTGAATGACTTTTTAATGGGGACATATGTGGTCCACGAGTCGCATAAAGCGAAGTCTTCAGCTGCCAGTAGCAACAAAAGACGACCAGCTGGCCGTTAAATAGGGCCATACCATCGCCATGGCAACGGCGACGGCAGCCTCTCTTGTCATCCGCTGTTAATTAGCAGGGTGCCTTTGTAAAGAAAATAGGGGTAGTTTCCTAGCGCTGACAATGATTGGATGACGTCCTCTCTTCATGTGACTGGCCTTAGAAAAGGAAGACTGGCAGAATAAAGGCACAGAGCAGGCAGTAAGTGCTGACAATTCACTTCAGTTTTTCTGTCTGTAGGGATGCTCTCAGGAGATCAGTAGAATGGGGTCTTGATGGCAGATAACAACCGCCTGGACGACCTTTTCTACTCCTCTACTGATTTAAAGTCTTACCGACTCAGTTTGATGCCTGCTTCCCTACAATCTTCAGTGTTTCTTTTTCAGTGTATGCATACTCACGTTCTCACCATATACTGCCAGAGTGACACGCATGTGCCTTTACCTTCTCTTTTATATGCTAAGTTCTACAAGCCCAACTTACGATAAGTAGAAATATAGATGCTAAGAAACAGCAACTGTCATTTCCCCTACATATTTATGTTGTCCCCTCTGTTCTCCTTTTCTCGGCTCATGCATAGATTATTACAGAACATTTGTAAGGCCTTTGTATGTTTTTCAGGGTGACAGGTACAGAAAGGTACAGAGTGGATTTTTGTGGTAAAATGTATTAAAGTTGAACTCCAAGGCAACAGCTGAATGAACAGTTGAACTGCAACGCGTACATACATTTGAAGTACTTTACTTGCCAAAGGATCTTTAATTCTTTTTAGCTAGTCTTATGAGCCAGCAAAAGCTGTGTTTCCCATAATGACACTTGTAGGCCAGTGCCAAGGGCAGCAGGGTAAGAGGGAGCACCACCAAGCCTTTAAAATGTACAAATTTGAATAAAGCTGATCATAGATCGAAATTTCGGCTGGTTCAGCAGAGACTGGCCAAATTTAGATCAGTGTGTGGTCCTCCCTGGTCAACAGAAGTCGATCATTAGAGCTAATTCTGTTGAACAGGCAAGTTGGAAAATTTTTGCCAATCAGGGGCTGCCAGAATACAATGTCATGGCAGTGGGATTCCTCCATTCATCTTGTTTGTGTGGATTGAGTAGTATGTTTGTTTTTTTGCTCAGCATACTGGCTAAACGAAGAAAAAACTGCTTGGTTATTGCCAGCAGGGTTTTCAACTTTCAGGAATGTATAAATAGTTTATAAAATTCATAATTTTTGCTTCTGTCCATGAATGTCCATTGCGGACAAGCAGACTGCATGTCCGTACTGGACATTCATGGACAGATGCAAAGATTATGGATTTTACAAACTGTTTGTAATTTTACTGAAAGTTGACAACCCTGATGGGCAGCCTATGCCCCATACACACAGTCGGACGGATTTTGGCAGAAACTTGTCAAAATAGCTTTGGTCTCCAAATTTTTTTCCTCAATTGGCAACACTGGGCGATATGGCCCTGGGAGCCAGCCTGTGTTTTGTTTTATAGGCAGAAGTTCTTGTTTGTGAACTTTACAGACCACCAACCAAGAGAAAAAAG